>NW_026555060.1:11290000-16410000 GCF_021234165.1 Pteronotus mesoamericanus
AAAGATACCCTGAAAAACATAAAAATGAGAACACAACAACCCAAAATCTGGGGACACTGGAAAAGCAACCCTAAGAGGGAAATTCTTAGCACTGCAGGCCTATCTCAAAAAACAAGAAAAAGTGCAAATAAACAATCTAACTTTACACTTAAAGGGACATGAAAAAGAGCAACAAACAAAGCCCAAATTGAGTAGAAGGAAGGAAATAATAAAGATCAGAGCAGAAATAAATGAAATTAGTTTAAAAAAATATGATAAAAAAGATCGATGAATCCAAGAGCTGGTTCTTTGAAAAGATAAACAAGGTTGACAAACCTTTAACAGAATCCATCAAAAAGAAAAAAAGAGAGGACCTAAATAAATAAAATCAGAAATGAAAGATGAGAATTAACAACTGATACCTAAGAAATGCAAAGGATTATAAGATATTATCATGAGCAGCTATATGCCAACAAACTGGACAACCTGGACAAAATAGATAAATTCCTAGAAACATCCAATCTTTCAAATATAAATCAGGAAGAATTGGAGAATCTGAATAGGTAGATTACACCTAATGAAATTGAAGCAGTAATCAAATAACTCCCAACAAACAAAAGCCCTGGACTGGATGGCTTCACAGGTGAATTACCAAACATTCCAAGAAGAACTAACTCCTCTCCTTCTCAAACTATTTCAAAAAACTCAAGACGAGGGAAAGATCCAAACTCATTTTATGAGGCCAGCATTATCTTCATTCCAAAACCAGATAAAGACACTACAAAGAATGAAAATTATAGTCAATATCCCTGATGAACATAGACACTAAAATCCTTAACAAAATATTAGCAAACTAAATACAGCAAGGCATCAAAAAGATCATACACCATGATCAAGTGGGATTTTTTCCAGGAATGCAAGGTTGGTACAACATTCGCAAATCAATAAATGTGATGAAGGATAAAAACCACATGATCATATCAATAGATGCATAAAAAGCACTTGATAAAATCCACCACCAATTTACGATAAAAATTCTCAGCAAAGTAGGAATAGAGTGAATATACTTAAACATAATAAAGATCATATATGACAAACCCACTACCAGCAACATATGCAAAGGCCAAAAACTATAAGCATTCCCTTTAAGACTGGGAAACAGACAGGGATGTCCACTTTCGCTTCTCTTATTCAACATAGTACTAGAAGTCCTAGACATGGCAATCAGACAAGAAAAAGAAACAAAAGGCACCCAAATTGGAAGGGAAGAAGTAAAACGGTCTTTATTTTCAGATGACATGTTACGGTACGTAGAGAACCCCGAAGATTCATCAAGAAACTACTAGAACTGATAAATGAACTCAGCAAAGTAGCACAGTACAAAAGTAATATTCAGAAATCAGTTGCATTTTTATAGGCCAATAATGAACTATCAGAAAAGGAAATTAAGAAAACAATCTCATTTATAATTGTTTCAAAAAGAATAAAATATGTAGGAATAAATCTAACCAAGGATGTAAAAGACCTATATTTGGAAAATTATGAGACACTGAAAAAAAAATTGAAGAAGATACAAATAAGTGGAAACACATACTGTTCATGAACAGGAAAAATTAATATCATTAAAATGTCCACACTACCCAAAGCAACCTATAGATTCATGCACATCAAGTTTCCAAAGACATATTTCACAGAACAAGACAAATATTTCAAAAATTTATATGGAACAATAAAAGGCCTTGCATAGCAACAGTGATCCTGAAAAAGAAGAACAAAGTTGGAGGAATCATGGTAACTAATATGAAACTATATTCTAAGGCCATAATAATCAAAACAACATACTACAGGCATAAAAACAGACACATAGATCAATGGAACATAATAGAGAACCCAGAAATAAACCCATACCTTCATAGTCAACTAATATTTGACAGAGGAAGCAAGAACATACAACAGGCTAAAGGTAGTTTATTTAACAAATGGTAACAAAATGGGAAAATTGGACAGATAAGTGCAGAAAAATTAAACTAGACCATCTTCTTACCCCACACAGAAGAATAAAGTCAAAATGGATCAAAGACTTAAATGTTAAACCCAAAATCATTAAAATCATAGAAGAAAACATAGGCAACAAAATCTCGGACATTGCTCATAACAATATTTTATCAGATATATCTCCACAGACAAGGGAAGTAAAAGAAAAAATAAATAAATGGGACTATATCAAACTAAAGTTTTTGCACAGCAAAAGAAAGCATGAACAAAACTGAACAAAATGAAAAGACAACCCACTGAATGGGAGAACATATGTGTTGATACATCTGATAAAGGGTTAATATCCAAAATTTATAAAGTACTTACAAAACTCAACACCAAAAAAACAAACAATCCAATTAAAAAATGGGCAAAGGACCTGAACAATTCTCCAAAGAGGACATACAGATAGCTAATAGATATATGAAAAGATGCTCAATGTCATTAATCATCAGAGAAATGCAAATTTAAACCATAATAAGATATCACTCACACCTGCCAGAATGGCTATCATCAATAAATCAAAAAATGGCAAGTGCTGGTGAGGATGTGGAGAAAAGGGAAAACCTTTGCACTGTTGGTGGAAACGCAGACTGGTGTGTTCCCACCACTGTGGGAAGCGGTATGGACATACCTCAAAAAATTAAAAATGGATCTGCCTTTTGGCTCAGCAATCCCACCTCTGGGAACATATCTGAGAGAACCCAAAACAGTAATCTGAAAGACTATATGCACCCTTATGTTCATTGCAGTGTTATTTACAATCACCAAGATACGGAAGTAGCCCAAGTACCATCAGTAGACGAGTGGATAAAACAGTTATGGGACATTTAAACAGTGGAATACTACTTGGCCATAAAACAGAACATTTTACTTTTTGCAACAGTACAGATGGACTTGGAAAACATTATACTAAGTGAAATAAGCCAGTCAAAGAAAGACAAATACCGTATGATTTCACTTATATGTGTAATCTAATGAACAAACTGAACTAATAAGCAAAATAGAGATAGACTCATAGAGAGCAGGATGACAGCTAAGGAGGTTTTAGGTTGTGGGGGGTGGAACGATTGAGCAAAACAGAAGAAAGGACTCATGGGCATGGACAACAGTGTGATGATTGCTGGTGGTTCGGAGCTATAAGGGGGCTAAATAGTATGGAAGAAAATATAATAAAAAATTGTAATAGAATATAGTATAATATATCATATACACTCTTATAGTCTTTAAAAATTCTAACTTAACTGGCTAATATTCTTCAGAAACCCCATTGCCTCTTTTTCTCTGATAACCAACATAATACATGTTTATTATAGAATATTCAGAAAAGCACAGAGAAGAAAAATTCAAGATCATTCCCTACCTTACCTTACGCAGATAACCATTATTAATATTTTGGTGATACTTCTCCCTCAGGTATATATAATATATCCTTTTTCATATAAAACTGAGATGGCATGATATGTTTTGCTTTTTAAGTGGTTCTATGCATCGAGCAATGTATCTATCACATGTTCAGCAACAATTTTTATGGCTGTATATATATTTGTATTGCATGAATGTCCCCACACTTGACTAACCTTATGCTGGACATATGTAAGCTCAAGTGATGCTGCGCTCATCAACTCTCCACTAACTCTTTTCCTTAAGATAAATTCCTGGGAGGGAAATGGCTGGGTCAAGGATATTGGTTTTGATAGTTATTGCCAACTTGATTTTCCCTAGTTTCAGAACAGCGTTTACCTTCACAAGCTGTATGTATGAATGTCCACTTCCCCTGACGCTTGCCATCATGATCGCTGGTTTCTTCTTGGGTCTTTAAGCGTAAATTCAATGGGCTATGTTCAATACATAAAATTCATCTTCAGAATTCATCACCATCCTGGGGAGCATACAGATGTACAAAAGAGAGCACTTCAGAAATGACCAAGGAAACAAATGATGAATTTAAATGCAAACTAAATGCTGAAATAGTTTTTGCATACTAAATGATAGAACACTATTTTTCTGACATATTATGGATGAAAATTTGGAGCATATTTGTTGCCTATATTTAAAATAACTGATAAGTCAGTGACAATATCCCTACCCCTTGTCACCCTTGCCACTCAGCTTCTTGAGGCATAGACTCTATACTTTAGGAGGTCATATTTTCAAATATTACTCCAAGCTTTATATTTCCACAGTGTCATGTCTCCTAGTTCTCATCGAGGATCCCGTAGGCTTGCAGCTTGGTGTGCGTTCCCAGAGATGGGAAAGGGCAAGGGGGTGCCCACCTCAGAGCTTCCAGGGAGAGCACAGTTCAGATTCTGCCGTCCATCAAGGCCAAGCATTCTTCAAGGCGAGTGTCTGCCCCCTTGTAGCACTGACTCAGGCCTAGGAGACAGTCATGCTATTTGAATGCAGGAAAATGCCAGTGACTCATCTTCCTCTGGAAGGCTGGGCAAGACTGTGGCACTCTCCTAAGGTGAAGGTGCCTCATTTGAAATTCACCAAAAATCCCCAATGTCTCAAACGGTTCCTTCTGTCTGAAAAGTTATATAAGATCTGTCATATTTGGCTACTCACATTTGGCCAAAGCAAATTCCAGTTCCAGAATTTAATCATCATATTGAAAAACTAATTTCTAAATTGGGCTCATGATCAAGACTGCTTCATAGGAATATTAATTGTTTGAAGTTTTCAGCCAGAAAACACATGACAGTCTAGATTTTATGACTCATTCTAGATAATGCTGACACATAAGTGAGAAATGCATCTGCTTCCTAACTCCATAAATTGGATGTTGTTTATAATAATGCAGCTAGAGCAGTAGCACTTTATCATAAGAGCTGCTGTCCCGGTGGAAAATCATTATTCAGTGTATACCTGATAAATTGGTCATCGTTCACAAGCAGAAGAGAAATTGATGGGGCCCGTTTTATTTTCAGGGGAATGGGCAATATGTCATCTTCTTATTGGACTGAGGTTTTTCCTACCAGAAGGATTATGTTGCCTCCTGCATATCACTCAGAGAATTTTCTCAATGTCATGAGTCTTAAAGGCTTTAATCTCCCAGGCATAGAAATAACCATTCCTAATCTCAGAATTATCTTCAGAGGAGAACCCTGGAAAGAGGTTTTCAGATACGAATTTAATCTCTCACTTTCCAAGTGGAAAAACAAAGAGGAAAGAATGAATGGCAATGAATGACTTTGTTCCCCACAGCCAGCCTGGTCGTGATAGGCAAGCCACAGTGTCATCTTTCCTTTAAATATGGGAAGGTAATGGTTAATTGTGATTTGGTAGATGTGTGCAGCTAAGGCTGGGCCTTTCAGCTTCATGGACACAAGTCCCCACTGGAAACTTGGGAGCCTCTCCCTGGAGATTAACATTCTTCTCAGTGGAGAATGTGGCATCACTGCAGAGGACAGAGTCAAACTGTGGACACCACATTATGATGAGGATTGCCCACTCCTGCAAGCGCTGGGTCTGCCGCCTTGGGTGTGAGCACAGCTGCCCTGTCCACTGTGCTGCTGGCACCAGGAGGAAGGCTGCCCTGGACCCCAGGTGCTGATTCCATCGACTGGCTGCTGAACAAGTGCGCAATGCGCTGGTGAAGCACTCAGGGCTGGCCGGCCTCTGAGAATGGCTCTCAGGCATGGTGTGGGCTGTATGTTACCCTTACTCACAAAGTCTTGGGCTCCCCTGGGGGCATTGAGACTCTTCCCAGCTTCTAGAGTTTTCCAAGGCTCTGGTGATTTGGCTTCCAGGCCACACGGCAGCCTTCAGTTTCTCAGTCTCTCTTGACTCGCCAGAGTAATTCAAATTGAATTAATCTGCAGGTATTTACTGAGTTTCAGCTGCCTGGCCAATACTGTACTGTTGAAGGAGAGAGCACAAGAGGAGACCCAGATAGAGAAATGCAATTTGTACAGTGTTTCGGGATGTCCAAGGCTTTTAGAAAAAATTGTGTCCAGGTAATGAAACCGGTGATTATCACGTGAGCCCAGACGTCCCAGCTCCACCACTGAGGAAGAGCCCTTGGCTGCCTCCTCGGTGACTGCCAGCACCTGTTTTCTCTTCTGGAAAGTGGGGACCACACTAGTACCTGTGCCATCGGGTTTCTATGGGATCCAACTAGATAATCTGTAATGAATTTCTACTCAATGTTCGCTGTTAAGTTCATACCATCCCTACTTCGCAGAAAGAAACACTGTGGGAAGGGTAGAGAGAGCAGATTATAAATAGCATTTACAGTTTTCATCTGCTGTCACACAAATCATCTCTGTTGATTTTTTTACAACCTTCTTCTTTTAGAGGTGAGGAGACAGAGGTAGGGCAGTGTTTTTCATTGTTTGTCACTACTGACATTTTGAGTCCAGATCATTCTTTGTTGGGGGCTGTCCTGTGCATTGTAAGAGGTTTAGCAGCATCCCTGGCCTCTACCCAACACAGACCGGTAGCACTGTCCCAGTTGTAACTACCAAATAAGTCTCCAGGCATTGCCGAATAGCTCATGGGGAGCTAAATCGCCCCCCAGTTAAGATCCACTGAGGTGAGGTTATTTTTCAAAGGGCGAATGAGGAGAAGCACCCACGAGCCCCTGCCTACAAGTGACTCATCGTCTATCTCCACTGCATCTCTCGAAAGGATTTACTAGAGTTACAGAGACAGAAACACCAGCAAGTCCTGCCTGATTCCTAAGTGCCATTGGATTTCCGAAAAGGGGGCATTTGAGATGAGGATCCCGTTAGACAAGGAGATGGGATGTGGCCTGGGTGCTACGGGCTACACAGAAGTCTGGACTGAGGGAAAACTCTGTCAGGTGTGCCTGCTGAGGAAACTAGAGGCAAGGCCGCGATGGGGCTGCATGGGGCACGCCAAGAACAGAGGGGTCACGGGAAGCTGGACAGGGTGTGGGTGAGAGGAGGCAGGACTTGGGAGCCATCAGAGGAGTTTGGACCCAATACCAGAAGAAGTCAGGCTCCGAGGGACAGCCAGGGCCAGTCCCCCCCTGAGTGGCAAGTTGAAGGAGTGTACAGGAGGCTGGTGTGACCTGAAAGGGGCCTTTCTTGGCTACCACCAGTAGTTCTGACAACTGGTCTGTTATAGTTGGGTCACAAAGAGAAAGGTGCTATGTACCCAAGCCTCACCGGCTTTGGTGAGAATTAGCTGGGTGGGGTGGGGGGTGGGGCTCTGCATGCCCAGCGCTGACCTGGGCCAGCCAGCAGCTCTGAGCCTCACTCTGAGTGGAGTTGTGGCTAATGACTTCCACTTAAGACAGGCCAATTACCACAGAAACCATTGTCCTTTCCCCCCAGCCTCCCAAAAACAACAAGCAGAGGGACCTTTGATTTGGCCCCTTCCCAGTTCTGACGGGAGGCTGCAGAGGTGTTTGCTCCAACCACCATGTGGGGCGTCAGGATTTCCTGAAATGATAGGCAAAGGCTCACAGCTGGCACTCCTCCTCCTCAGGAAATCCGGCTGAGCGACAACAACAAAAAAAAAAGAAAGGAAAGAAAAACACTGTGTGGGCCACCGGTCTATTTTTATTATTTTAAAATTTATTTTATTTATTGATTTGAGAGAGAAATTTGTTGTTCCACTTATTTATGCATTCAGCGGTTGTTTCTTGTGCGTGCCTTGTTCAGAAATCGAACTCACAGCCTTGGCATATCAGGATGATGAACCAACCAAGCCACCCAGCCAGAGAGGTATATTTTTATTTTGCATGGCCTGACTTGGTGGTTACATGCCTGTACCCCCGTCTACCTGTGAGACTTTTAACATGATGTGTATTTAAGAAGATGTTCTTAAAAATACCCAGCTTACAGATTCTGGTGGGCTGTTAATGGAGGTCAGGCAGCCGTAACTGATAGTCTGTGTGGATGGTACCAAGCAGGTTGCACAATTTTTGAGAGAAATTGGCAACTAACCCAGCACCTTTTTAATTTTTCCATATTTCCATAGACCAGACTTTTCTCCCCCATAGAGACAAACCACTCACTGAGTCATTCACAGAGTAGCTCTCACATTTTTTCAGAAACATTCACAGCCACTGTGGGTCAGGCTCCATGCTCAGGGCTGACTCTCAGGGGGCTCTCTGAGTGAAGACGCCAGCAGAAACCCCCCAAAAAGGATAAAGCTCACGGGAGCCCGGTTAAAAGTTGTTCTGCGTGTCACACAGGGCTAGATGGCTCCTCCTCATTGAGAATGCGTTTACTGTATGCTCATGCCCCCATTGCCAGATATTAATTGACTATAGAGACTTGGGTTGTTGTTTTTCTGGGCTCTCTATTCTGTTCCATTGACCTATGTGTCTGTTCTTATGCCAGTTCCAGACTGTTTTGAAATAAGCCAGTCAGTGAAAGACAAATACCATATGATCTCACCTATAAGAGGAATCTAATGAACAAATAAACTAATGAACAGAATAGAACCACAGGCATGGAAACGTGGAACAGACCGAAAGTGACCAGAGGGGAGGGGGAGGGGGATAACAGTGGAAAAAAGGTGAAGGGACTAGACAAAGAACATGTAAGAATGACCCATAGACATGGACAACAGTGTGGGAATTGACCGTTGTGGGGGTGGGCGGGGCGGAAGAGGGCAAAGGGGGGGAAATTGTGACAACTGTAATTAAAAGAAAAAGACTGCATCTAAACTGTGTACACAAAATACACGGACAACCAAAATGTTAGTAGTTCAACTTAGGATAACAGGTGTTCCCAAGTTCAGTATGACCAGCTGGACAAATTCTGTCTTTATTCCCCGTTACCAGTTATTTTAGAGAGTTAAGAAAAATGCCCATTACCTCGCTGAGTTTACTTCACCAGCCAGCCCTGAGGCAGGCACTGAGCCGTGGTGGCTACTGCTACCGCCACCACCGGCAGAGGGAGCCTCAGGCTCGTCAGGAGACAGGACCTCAGCAGAGAAGAAAGGCCTGTTTGTGCCCGGCCAGCCCAGAGTGCACTGGAGGATGAAGTTGATCAGAAAACTATTTGGCTCAGTCCCCACTCACTGAACTGACGGAGCCTTATGTCCACGATGAAGTCACACATAATGGAAAGAGGCTGGCAATTAGCAGAGATTACAAAACCAGAGGAAGGAAGCCGCTGGCCGGGAGGGGGCCTTGGGGACAAGGGGGCCCTGCTTTTCTTTAGGGCCAGCACCCCTCCGAGAGGGTGCCAGGGCCTGCGGAGTTGGTTTTGGCCTTGGAAACCTCCATCTGAGTCTTTTCTTTGTATCGGGTTGCCCACTGGGAGTCCTGAGGCTGACACTGTATAGTGAGAAAGGGAGAGTGAAGCCCCTAGGATGGTCTCCAGGTGGGCTGGCGGACCAGTCCTGACTTTACCAGCTAATTGACAGGCCGCTGCAGATGTCAGGAGTTCGAGCTCTTTGGCACACAGAAGGGGACCATGAGTCTTCCACAGTCTGAGGCTCCGTGAGACGTGACAGCTGAAGAAAATTAAATGTGACTGCAACACGGTGCCTGCATTATCCGGCCCAGCGGGCAGCCTGCAGCTTTACTGCCCGTGGGTCTAGAGATGGTATCCCGAGGGACAGCAGGACAAGAAAATACTCAGATAGAACCCCATCCAGAGAGTGCCTGCCCATTGTCTCATGAAACAGTAAAGCAGCCTCTTATCACTTCACCTCAACTCGGAGGGGGTCCCCGCCTCTGCCTCACACAGGCTGACTGGAGTCCTGCTAAGAGGGGTCCTGGCTTCTGCTGGAGAAGCTGGGAATTCAGACGAGGGTTTTTGTTCCTTCCTCCCAGCAGAGGCTGGGCCTGCACCCTGCTTAGCGGGTAGGGGGAGCGTGGGCAGAGCCCCGATGGCTTGTGCCAATTACAGACCACACAGGAAAGCACCTCACCACCCACCCCTTCCCTCGTTCCTCCCCAAGCCCAGCCCACTGGCCAGGTCCCAAGGAACAGAGAGGCCCTGGCTGTGTGTACTCACTCTGAGCTCAGGTCCGCCCTGGTGCCACCATGGAGCACGACCCGCTGCTGAGCCCAGCCCTCCCCTACCTCTCGGGTGGTGCTACAGTCAGCGCAGGCCGGCCCTTTTTGCGGAAGTGATATTATGTAGATAATAATCATTTATTCACCAGTCATAAAAATGATCCGTGGCCCGCGAGGAATCGGAGCTGGGCTGAGGCACAGCAGGCGGCAGGCCTAATCAGAAATTCAATATTCTCTGCCTTGCTTTCTATTAAGGATCAGAGTACTCCGGGAGCAGCCCCGCAGGCCTTCCCTGCGGCTTCTGGGCCCCGGCTCACTAGGGGTGCGGGGGTGCTGTTTCTTTCCTTGGCATCGGGGTGATGTCCAGGCAGCAGACAGCTCTCCATCTTCCTGGGCGCCCCCTCCTCCTCCCCAGCCCGCCATGGAGATGGGTCCCAGCCCTGCAGGTCGGAGCAGAGCCTCCAGCAGCTGCAAGGTGGGGTTGCCTCCATCTCATTTCTAAGCCTGCCTGGCTGCTTTCCCACCTGCCTTGCCACCTCTTTATAAATCATCTTGGCTTTTTAAATAAATCCGGGAGGTCTTTCAGGCTTTCAGGGTGCTCATAAGCAAATGGAAGTCAGGTCTAAGGGAAAGAGTAGCAGCTATCCTTGCATCTTTTTCTTATGTTCTTTTTTAAAAAGACTGCTTTACCGTCAGCTCTCTGGGCTGCCCAGGGCATAGTTGTAAAGGAGGTAAAATATGGCAGCAGCCTTCTCTTTCTCCAGTCTTTCTGCCTGTTTGTCAGCGCCCCAGAGGCTCCTGTCCTAGAGAAAACTGGCCTTTACACTGAGTGCCCCCTTCCTGGGGGAATTTGCACTTCACAGGATAGGAGGCCATCCAGCTCCCACAAATGGAAGAACGTTCAGAAGGGAGGGCAAGGAAGTGCTGTTTCCCGGGCCTTTCCATCATAGCATTTGGAACACCCTAAAGGCTTCTGTCATGGGCCCATCTGCAGGGTGTGCTACCCTCCTCCTCCTTCCCATCTTTCCTTGGGCCTCTCCCAGCCGGTGGTGCAGACACTGCTGCCCTCCCTCTTGTTTGGATCCAGATCGAAGCCAGAAGATGGCGATCCTCTGCGCTCATCTCAGTCCCGGTCTCCAGACAGCTGCCTTCGCTCACATAGGCAGGCACTGAAACCCCGAGACAACCACAGCTTAGAAAAGGCCCCGTGCACTGCGAGAGCATGGCCCCCTCCCCTCTGCCAGGCCAGTACCGTGGCCTCTGCCATGTTCTCTCAAATCCTGGGCACCTCATCCTAGTCCCCTGGGGGGCCACGGAGGGATATGTGAAGGGCTTTTGGGGCAGTCCCACCCGGCAGAAGTACTTCCTGCAAACAGAAGCCTCTGATCTCCTGGCTGAGGCAGAGGCCCACCCAGGAGAGGTGGGATAGGGTACAGGAAGGCAAAATGCACGCCAGACATGTGCAGCTCACCATCAGTTCAGAACACTGGCAACTCATTGGAAAATACCATGCTATTTATCCACCAGCCACGTGACTGTGGACATGTATCATGCCTGGTGGTGGTCTTTGCAGGGGGATTTCCTACTGAGCATAAGCTGCAAATGTCGAGTGGGCAGCAGGAACCACAACTTGCTGGATCCTGGAGCTCAGCCCTGGACCAGGACGTCTCAGGTAAGTGCTCTCACCTGTGCTCCCAGGGGCCCATGAACTAGGGGTGCTACAGCTAACTAGCAGAGGTGGAAACACACTGGTCTGGGAAGGAATTTGCCTTCCATTTCCTGTAGTTTAGTTTCCTTCTAAAGTCTGGCTACCAGCAGGCTCCTGTGGGTGAGTTTCATGTGGCTCTCTGAAGAGGGGACAATAGAGACATTATGCCAATCCCAAAAGAGCGTCAGAAGTTTGCCTGCCTCTTTGAGGCCTCCTCTGACACCCTGCTCTCAGCCCATGCACCCACAGACTCTTGTTCCTCTTCCCAGTGGGGCCTGGTGGAAGGAGGGAACTGAGCTCTCTTGGGGCCTGGTAGCAGCCCTCCTGGGAGGGCAGGCACCCCCTCTCCGATCTAGGACCCTCACAAATACTTAATCCGTTCAGGGAGCAGTGATATGTGTCAGTGTTATCCAGGGTTTTGTTTTCCAAAGGCTAGAGGAAAAGGTACAGTGTTGGAGAGGAACCTGGAGCTTCAGCGTACCTGCGAGGAACAATAAAGAAACGGGTCACTCAGTTGTATTTTCCTTTCCCTCTGAGCTCCTAAGTTCACGACAGGAAGCAGATGGAGAAGGAATCTGCTGCTACCCAAAGTGGCCTCTTTGCCCACACATGGTGCTCCTGTTTCCTTAAAAGTCAGAAAGGAAAAGTAAAAAAAATAAAATAAAAATTAAAAAAAAAAGTGCAAAAACTAGTGCTTTGGGTCAGGAAATCCCAACTCCTGGAACCAATGGGTTAACGTGGGGTCCACTGATCAATTCCAGCTGTTTCAGTGTGTGCTCCGGTGCAAGCTCCACGTTCCAGCTGGAGGCTGCGCCATCAGGGTCACAATGGGCAAAACGATATCTCCTGATGTTTAATTTTTGTTCCTGCTTCCCAGTGCACCTATGCTGAAATGTCAGCTCCTGCTTCAGCTTGGACAGGCTAGTGTAAAGTTACTTTCCAAAGAAACCAGGAAAATATTTTGCATGAAGAACGTGGGGCAGACGATGGAGAACAATTTCCACTTGGGGCTGGGCCTGCCCACCCCAGGCCTGCACTGAGCGATCCCAGCTGTGCAGCTTCTGGCGGGCTCCTGCCTCCCGCCCACTCTGGGGGAGGGACTCCTCCCCTCCCTGATGAGGGCATCCGGGAAACAGGCAGAGAACAGGTGGGCCACAGCCAGCTGTAGACTGTGCACCTAAAGGGCCCAGCCAAGTCTAGAAATCCTGTGCAGCTTCTCAAAACTAGGCAGTATCAGAGCATTTGGAAGAAAGCAACTGAGAAAACAAACACCAAGCCAGAAAAGGAGAAAACGTAAGTATTAGAAAGTGCTGAGAAACTGCTAGGCTTCGGGAGGTTGTTCATGCCATTAACTTCTCATTCTCCAAGGCTAGAACCAGGACAAGCAGTGTTAAAATTCTTTTAAGAAGGAGTACATGAGAATTCCAGTCCAGCAGAAACCTTTAAGCACTCTTTCTGAGCCTGTTTCCTTTTAGATTAAGAAGTTGAAACGAATGGTCTCGAAGGTACCTTTCAGGTTGCTTTAAGACTTCCTAAATTTGGCTATGATCCATTTGGCTAATAAGCAGCTGTCCACTGAGATGTACTAATGCATCATAGCTGCCCTTGGCAGGTACTAGGCTCACTGGTGTCCCCAGAAGTGAAGGAAGTGGACACCAATGAATAAACTACTGTGAACACTATTTGTAATGTAAGTACACAAAAATGTGTGTTTAGAACCAAGGGAATTTCATTGGAACAATCTCTAAGCAATACCTTGTAAATCATCACTCAGCAAAGCACTGAATGTCCATCTTTCATCTGTAAAAATTTCTAAGCAATGTCCTGCAAATAATCGCTATCTCAAATCCACACACGTCTGAATCTCACTTGAGAGTCTCAGTAGGTCACCCAGAAGCCATAGTTTTTATCATGGAGTCTAAGAGTTTCCACCTGAATGCACAGGCCCAGGCACCAGATGTGAGATACCAGGTGGTAGATCTTCTTTTAGACTCATGAGTATGACTGCATCTTTATGTTTATATTTTAAGACCATTTTTGTGTATATTTTTATGGAGAAGGCATTTCATGTGTGTCAGCTCTTAGGTGCTCAGATCTGGAAAGAACCGGAATACATTTAATCAGAAAATAATTTATTCCATTCAGCTGTATTTAATATATCTTATGAGTCCTCTTAAATGCTTTCTAGATTAAGGTGAGTGTACATAAATAAAAAAAGTAAATGATGCAGCACATATTTATCATTCACTTTCAGGTGCAGAAGACAGACTTCACGAGGCTGGGGAATGAGGGTGGAGGGAGGTGAAGGTGGGCCAGGCGTGCTCTCGTAGGAAGATATGACATAGACCCCAAACAACATAAGACCCCATGGGAAAACTAAACCCTGGGTTGCAGTGAAAACAAGTGAAGTGGGGCTCCACAAGAGCGCTGGGCTGGTCAAGATGATGTCATAGATGCTGAAATGAGATGCAGAAGGGGCTGTTTAAAGATCTTCTATCTGCCTAAGAGGCCCTGCCAGTGTTGAAAAACCGTTATTGACCCCCAAACCCTCCTGCTTCAGTGTAAGCAGCTCACATGCAAGTCCTTTCTTCTGTCACCTTCAGTCTCCTCAAGGTCCAACTGAGGGCCATGCAACTGAGCTAACAAAGAAAAGCAAGAGACAGAGATTCTGAAAAGATAGACAGTTTTTGCACCATAGGGGGTCATGCAGAGCTCCATGTAGAGTGGCTTTTGAAGTGACAATTGTCCTTGCCCTATCTGCACATCATAAGGGCTTTTCATCCCCTCTGTGGCCTGAGCAATCCCAGAGAGCTAAGAGGAAGGAAGCCTGCATCTGGCCCCTTCGATGTCAGGCTGGCATTGGGATCTGAGCCCCAAAGGGTGGCCGGGTGTCCTTGGGGGTCACTGATATAGGGGATAGAACCAGAGCCAAGGACACACTGATAGTTATCTGGAGAAGGAGGCAAAAAAAAATTTCTACCCCAACCAAATCAAGGTTGCCTCTTGTTTTTAAGAGGCTCCCCACCCAGCATGAGCCCCCACCCAGGGCAGAAGGACACTTATTGGAACACAATCCTCACCATGACCACTTTAAATGCCTCTGCCGTGGACTTGCAGTGGGAAGCAGCCTCAAAGTACTTGGCTTTCCAAGCTTAAGATGATGGTTTTTGGTTATAAAGGCTCTTATATTCAGACATTTTAAACATTTTTTTAGTGATTTTTTTTTCTTCTTTGTAATTAGAGGTGAGGAAGAAAATTTCATTCCCATTATGGTGTAGCCATCCTTTCATGCCATCGGCAAGGTTTTCTTGTGACTATTGCCAGTACAAACCCAGCCTGGTTTGGTGTGTTTTGCTGACTGCCCGGGAGTGGGCTTTGGCTCCCTCAGGGCACCCCTGGGGCCTGTGCACACCCAGAGCCCCCAGGAAAGACAGGGCTGTGGAGGGGTGGCTACCGGCACTTCTCAGACTCAGCAGTCCTCAGCAAGGTATCTTTTCCAGAAGCTCCAAGTCCTACAAGAAGGACTTGTTTTTTTAGCAATATAGAAATAAATAGAAATAGACTATTTCTGAAAATAGAACTAAATCAACCTGAGTGAAAGCAGAAGTTCCTACTCCTGGACACACTCAAATCAAATGGTAAAACAATCCACACTGTCTCACGGGCACACCCTGCCCAGGACCAGAGCTTTTAAGAGGACAGAGTAGGTATAATTGGCCTGGTGGACTTTTTCTTTAGCTCTGTGCAATTTTCCCATGCCTGTTCCTCATTGCATAAACTTGCTCATGAATTAAGGTTTCACAATTAAAATATATAGATCCCAAAGGGCAACTTTCAAATTACCTGGTCAGAACATTATAGCATTACTGGTTTTCCACAAGCCAACCCGAGGCTGCTCAGGGCTGACCCCATGTTAGGAGTGTGGCTCGGGCCCATAAACAGTGGGGTACGCTCAGGGTCCTTTAACTGGTAACTCAAGCCCCCTGATTGCTGTTAATGACCATCGCTGATAGTCCAGGGATAATGTGGGAAGAGAACTCATTAAAAACTCTCCAAGGCTTTGCTGTTAACCTATTATCACAAAATTCCATGGTGTGGGTGTTTAAACATTGAAGGTTCCCTAATTTTCCAGCAATGAACTTATTGTCCAAGTCATATACAAAAAATCATTTTTCATGAGAGTACCCATCAATACAAAACAAAACAAAGCAAAACAAAACAGTTCTACAGAATATATAACGTGTCATTGGAGAGGCCCTGACAGATTAGCTGTGCGCTGATGGTATTCAGACACTAAACAGCAGATCGGAGATGGGGTCTGGAGGTGAGTTTTAGAAGTATGTGACCACAAAGGGTGAGGGAGCTGCTCCAGGTGAGCGAGTCATCTCCCTCTACCCGCAGGCCTGGGATGGGACCAGAGCCTGGAACCGGAGCCCAGGATGAAGCCAGGCCTCAGGTTAACAGCGGGGTGGGCACAGGTGGAGGTGCTTCAGATGGGCCGCCAGGCTGCTGAGGGGAAGACGCTCAGCACCAGCAGCCCACCTGGAGGCATGCTCCGATCCTGCCCTCCAGAGAGAACACAGGACACAGAGGAGGGCTCCTCCCAAAATATGTTTGTTGGTATGGCGAAAGGGGCAGCTTGGTCTGGACTCCGAAAGTTGCTACGCCACGCCGCTCACATAGTCAAAGCATGTGTAGCAAAATGGAGTACACTGAGAACCGAGTCTCAATATTTACATTTGTGGAAACTTCACATTTGAACACAGTAGTTCCCAAGCCATGTTTTCCCCTACGGTGATGGAAAGGGAGACAGAGAGAAGATGCCAGGACTGAATTGCAGGGAAAGCTGAGGCTATTATGGGAGATCCACAAAGCTCTCCAAGCTTTTAAACAGACCAGCTGGGTAAGATGACACCTCAAAATGGGATCAAACATTTTAAGTTAAAAATGAGTGCTGGATTTACTGAAAGCAGAACTCAAGCTTAGAACTCAAAGCTTACGACTGGGATTTTAAAGTTTCTATCAATAACAAATCCAATACTCCTGAGTCAGGAGAGGTGCTGTGGCTCTGCCCTGCCCCCCAGGAGCTGTGAGGGTGGCAGGAAAAACCCCAGGACACACCGTGATGGCCAGTTCAAGAGGCCTGAGAGGGACAGCCGTTCTTGGAGTCCATATTCAAATGAGTCCCAATTGAACCCAGACCAGACTCCTCAGGAGGCACCCAGCTGGTGAGTGCACTGAGTTCAGGGCCCCTGGGGCGGGGTGGGGAGGGTGCAGGGAGGGACGTAATGGAGTGCTGTCCGCCTTGCGGCAAGGGTGTCCTTCACTTTCCTCTCCATGGTCCTCGCTGGTTAGCAGGACAAGAGCGATTTACTCATTAGACCACCTCAGAAGCAGGTGGGGCGAAGAAAGCAGCGGGCAGAGACAAATAAAAGTCTCCATTTCACTCTGTGAAGGCAGCACTTAGGTGAAATGAGGGGTTTTTCAGGCTTCTTTGAAATCAAACCAGAAGGACCGAAAGGCAGCCTTTTTTTTTTTTTCCTTTGGCAAAGGGAAGGCCTGCGGTTGCCTTGTGCTCCCACCCCTACAATTAGGGCAGAGGCCACGTTGCTTCCTGAAACAAGATCTATGGCTCAGCCCTTAGCTCCAGGCGGGACATTTGCTGCTGTGGCAGTGGGGTGTGTTGGGAGGGACAGGACGGCCCACCAAGGCACCGGAGGGACAGCAGCGCAGACGCCAGGGGCCTGAGGCCCTGACTCTGCTTTCACCCTAGGTAACCTGCATGGTTTTGCTTCTAGCAGCCTAGTAGTCTGGAAACATGGTCCAGCCTGGAGTCCCTGAGCACTTTTCAGAAGGTTGGCAAGACCGTACATTCAAGGGCGAGTTCTCTGGCCCAGTTCTGGGGATGCATAGGGTCCCCTCCCCAGAGTCTGGGGTCTGAGCAGCAGTCTGGGATCATTTCTCCCCTCACATCTAATATGTAGTAAAAATATGTGTTTTCCAGTGCAAAGCCCATCTTTCCTAGCTTCCTTCATCTCCTTGACCGTTGTTTTAGGGGCCGGTGCACCAAGTGCTGCCGCCTGGCCTGTGCCAGCTCCTGCCGGGCCCGCTCACCCGCGCCAGCCCCCACCTGCACCTTTAATGATGTTGGGAGGCTCCAAGATGCTGACATGTGCTCCTGAAGTTTGGTTTTAAGTGCTTTCTCAGAAATGTGAGTTGACTTACCCTACCTGGAACGTCATTTGGAAAATGCTTGACATTTCTATAGCAGGGCACTTGCTCATTTAGGAAAAAATGATGAAGAGAAAATAAGGACTGGGCTCCAGTGCCAATTCTTATACGCCCCCGACCTTCCCACCGGCGGGAGCAGCCCAGGCCTCCTCATCCCTCTCCAAGCGTGGCTTTACAGCCTCAGTTCTCAGCTGTCACGCTCCGACAGACAGCGGGAAGCGCAGCTCTGACTAGCAGCTGGGTGTCTGACAGCTCCGGTTTCTATCCCCAAAGGAACCTTAGTCTCAATCTCTTAAATTGGCACATGTCACATTACTTTCTTTATAATAACTAAACCACAGGATATTAGTCAAAAATTTTTTATTGTTTAACTCAAGGCCACTATAATTGTGTGCAATAAAATCCATTTGGTTCAGGCACTTAAAGGAAGAGCTTAAACAAGTCCAAAGTTTCTGGCCGCTGTAGAAGAGAGAAAGCGAGTTTCTGGGCGAGGAGTAAAGGAAGCATTTGGGACGCTCCCCTGCACGGATGCGGTTCCTCCTGCTCCCCAGTGGAATCCGCATGGGCCCTGACCTGAAAGTCTTGATTTAATCATGGTTTCTAAGCTGTTTCTTGGGAGATGAGGATAAACATGACTTCAGAAGGACTGTTGAGCAGAGAAAACTGGATGTGGTCTCAGGGCTATAAGAGTAACGTAAAGGGAGTGTGCAGAAGGAGGGAAGCTGGTCCCACAGCGGCTCCTGCGCCTCCCCCTGCTGTGGACGTGTGACCTCCCCTGGAAGGCGTTCAGGGAAACGCCTGAAATGAGAAAACCCACTTTTTCTAAGTTGTTTCTCACAGGCTGTCACTAGAGGAGCATCTCATCACATGCCCCTCAGCTCCCAGCTACCCGCCTGCGGTTCTTAAACTGCTGCCTCTGCCCTTTCCACCTGTGACCTCCACAAGGGTCACAGCAGAGTCCATTAGGTTGTCTCACCTTCCCCAACGAGGGGCACCCTCCACGGCCCCAACAGAAAGCCGAGAAGTGCATGCAGGTCTGGAGCCTGGACGCCCTGGGGTTAGTTGTTCTCTCTCAAACTAACTTTCTCGCTCTCTCCCTGCACCTCCAATACAAAGTTGTCAATTTATTGTCCCTCAGAGTTCAGCTTGGGTTTTCTCGAATTAAAAAGCTGATAGATTATTTGTACGCCCCAGGGATTAACCTTCAATGTTTTCTTTTGCATTTGAACTACATTATAGAGTTGCCTCAAATGAAACAACCTCAAATACAGTTAATACGTGATCCAAACCCAGAGCATTGTCGGTGAGTGTCAAAGGATTGTTGCTCTATATTTAATCTATGACCAGCCACTCTCTGGCACTAATTTCTTACATTCATTCCACATACAAAATTTCAGAACCCCAAAAGCCTCTTCCAGCTATAGCTTCAGGCTCAAATTCAATGTCCAGCATCTCCTTTTCTAAAGCAGGATCAGGTCCACCTGCGTGTTTCTCCATGGGCAGCTCGTCATGTCTGGTTCCTTTTGTTCTGAAGACCCATGAACTAGAGAGAGAATGCCCTGGCCCCCATGCATTCAACAAACAATGGGGATATTAGCATAGGAGAACTCCATTTAATACCCTCCATTCCAAAGGGGAGAGGAGAAGAAGCCCAAATCAGTAACTGGCCCACAGCAGTTCAGAAGTCTGTCCAGGCACACGTCTCTGTGTCCAGTCCCTGAATAGAGCCAAGTGCTTCTCCCAGGGAGCAGATCTCATTGGCTCTTAGTCAGAAGCTTTTGTGGAAAATACTCTTAAATTTTTTAGCTCCTCTGCTGTCTAACTAAGAAAGCCCATAAGACATGCCTTTAATGTTCTTAGCAGTCCTACTAAGTATACCCTTAATCTTTCTTAGGTCTTTAAAGAAGTCTTACAGCTACAACCTTCGGATTGTTGCCCTGAGGCTATGCTGTACAAAGTTCCCTGAATATGGTCTTTGTCCTGATGCCATTTCTCACCATGAGATATTTCGCTGGGAGACAGTAGAAGTGAGAAACAGTTTCATTACCATACACAGAAAGTCCTGGCCCTTTTATATTTTCTCCAAGCTCTGCTCTGCACCTTACTAGGTCCTTCCTTAGTTCATCTCTCTTTTCTCAGTGTATCACAGGCAGTTGGAAGAAGCCAGTGGTACATTCTCTCTTCTGCCCAGCACCTCCTCAGCCAGGCCCAAGAGATCATTGGGTACTCTTTCTGTTTTCCATGTCACCACAGGTGACGATGGTTCCAAGCTTCCTGTCCAGGCATCGATAATATTTCCTCACTGTCCTCCAACCTCTCGTCAACAGTCCTTTGAGTTCCTTCCAGCTTTTAACAGTCTTCTCAAGGTCCCCCCAGCTTTTGCTCCATGCCTTGTCCCAAGGCCATGTGCTGGGTTTTTGCTACTGCAGCAACCCACTTCTGGGTACTAACGTTTGTTCTGAATTTCTTTTGTACCATAAAAAATTACCCCAAACCTAGTGGTTTAAAATAACAATCATTTTTATGGTTTTTCACAATTTTGTGGATATGAAACTCATATAGAGCCCACTGGGTCCGTTTTTTCCTACGCGGGGTCAGTGTGTGATACTCAGCTGGTGTGGGATCTGATCCATGGGACCCAGATGGCTTTGTTCACATAGCTGGCAACTGGGAAAGCTGGGCTAAACAGAGACTATCAAACAGAGTCCCTGCAGATGGCCTCACTAGCATGGCAGTCAGGGTGACCGGGTGTATCACACTGCAATCAAGGCTTCCAGGGAGTACATTCCCTAGAGACTTTTCTTAAGACTTGGGATGGAAACCAGCACAAAATCACTGCTTCCATCTTCTAGTGAATAAAGTGGTCCATTAAAAGGGTGAGGACACAATCCCCATCTCTCAGTGGGAGAACTGTCAAAGAATTTATGGCCATCTCTGGTCTTTCATACTCCTTCTTCTTCATCTCTGATTTCTTTCTTCTGCCTGGAATGACATGCCAAGTCTGGAGTTGCAGAAGCCATTTTGGACCATGAGGAGATATTGGGAATAAAAGGCAAACAGTGCAGATCAGCAAGCTAGAAGAAATCTTGATCCCTGACACCATGGACAACTACCAAGCTCCCCTATAATACCTTCCATTGTAAGAGTCCTGCACGCACACTCTGATCTCATCACTTCTTTCAAACCAAATGTTCAGCCAGACTAAAGTCCAGTACACAGTTTGGCCCGAACCTACCTCTCGGGCCTGACTCGCCCATATTCCTCCACACCCCACCCTGTGGTGAGCCACTGCCTGGCGTGCCCTGTGCTCTCCTGCCTGTGGGTGTTTATGCCTGTTGTTCTCCCTCATCAACACATCTTCTTCCAAATTCTGCCATGTTTTTAGGACAGAGTTCAAATCTCCTTTCATCAAAGAATTTCTAGAATCACAAACAAAAGGATTTCTCCTTCACTTGGACTTTTACAGGAATCACGGTTCAAACCCCTCACTTGATATCACATTCCACTGTCAAAAAAAGGTTTTGTTTTTTTATTTCCCCCCATGGACACACATCTCAGTTCTCCAACCCGGTTCTGAGTCACCAAAGGGCCGGGGCCTGTGTCACCACTCTCTGGGTCTCCAGGGTCTAGCTAGTTATGGTCAGCTTTGCTCCCAGGAGACCACACATCTGGCACAAGCACAGTCATCTGCCAGCAAAAATAGGGAGAGGAGGAAGAACATGCAGTTCACAAAGCTAACCCTTTCTGGCCCCTTGCACACCTGCCTAGCACACGAGGCCCGCCATTTCTATCTCCCTCACTCACTAATCACTCGGTGATATAAGTCCACCTCAGAAAACTCACTGTCCTGCTGTAAACCCAGAGGACAGGCGCAAAGGCTGCCCTCCGAGCTGATCGCAGCCCCTAGGCAACCTCAGCTGCCACTTGACCCACAGACTGACGCTGAGGCACAGGACCCTGTCTGCTCGGATTTTGTTCCACATCAGCACTTTGCCCAGCAATTGTGAACAAAGATCCGAGAAGAATCGAGCACAGAAGTGAGAATGCCTTGGATTTGCCTGCAGTTGCTTGAGAGAAAACTCAAGGTGTCCCCCACCCAGTGCCCTGCTAGACCCCACTCCCCTCTCCCCCACCCACCACACCTCCGCCTCTACAGTGCCGATCTGAAGGAACATCAGATGGCCTGGAAACAGGGAAGGCAGCTGAAAATGGCAGATTCTGACTGCAAACTTTGGCTAATCCCAGCGCCGCTTTTCATGAGACCCAAAAGCTTGACAATGAGTAGAACTGACACCCAGGGAGATTATATTTAATGAGTTGTTTGGCGAGGGCTATTTCTGAAATTAATTATCAATCACTTCTAATTATTTTTAAATGGTGTTTATTAATCCCAAAAGGCTTGGGGAAATGCATGTGATGCTTTCAGGACCCATGAGGAAAGACGTCCGGAGACCTGGCCAAGTCTGGGCCTGCAGCTCCTGGCCTGGCGTGAGGCCTGGGTCCAGGGAGATGGATCTGGTGCCCAGCTGTCTTTCAAGAGCAGCAAGCAGAAGCCGGGGGAGGAACATCCTGCCCTGAGCGAGTTCTTCCCCAGCACCTAAGGCCCAGCCTGAGCCCTGAGCCTCACTAATAATTCAGCCCCATTTAATCCAATACACCTGAAAATCTAGCATGTCCAATGCATGCCTCGCTTGTGGCAGAGGTGTGTGTCTGGCATCCCATCTGCACCACCAGTAGGAGAAGCTGAGGAAGGAAGCACAGGTGCCAAAGGGCGCTTTCAACCCCCTGCCTTAGAACACTTGGCCAGAGCGAGGGAGCAGCGCTCTGGCTGCTGCTCCTGCCTTCTCGGGACCCTTTCTGGCCCACAAACAGCCAGGTGCACACATGGGAATTTGGTCAAACTTCAGAGTGACGGGAGCCCAGGTCAGTAGCTCTCCCCATCCTTACCTGAATGGTCCAGAGGAGGAACCATTGTGAGCGGCTCACCCGCCAGCATCTGCCACCCTTGCTGAAGCTTGAGTTGCTCTCTCTGTCCAGAATGCTCTAAATAAGAAACACCACACGCCCACACCAGGGCATTTTCTGATGGGCCAGAGACAGCTTCCCTCTTACACTTGCCAAGGGTAGAAGTGGTAGCTTGCTTTCTAGTTCTTGTGGCCCCAGCATGCAGCACAGAGCCCAGTACATGGCAGATATTTTAACAAATGTTGATCTAATGATGACAGATATTCCCAGACCTGCATCCCATGAGTCAGAGCATCAACCACCACGGCGTTGGGGGCCCAGGCCCTGACACTGTGGGACTATCATCCGTGAGAAGGCGGAAGGCTGTAGTTGTCTATTCTTGCTCCCCTCTCACCAGCCGCTCTGTAGGCTTCAATACGTTGGGGCATTGCTATGCGTCTGTTCCTTAACGCTGGCTCACAGGGGCGGAGGGACAGTGGCCAGGATCTGAAGGCTTTGTTCTAGGCACTGACTCCCATGGTCACTATAAGCCACTCTGGAAAATAATTTTCCTTTGAAATAGGGTGAGTGAAACTTAATGGAGAAGTTTGTAGACCCTCATTAGCCAGAACAGTTCTGAAATTCTTTCTTTCCTGGAAGTCATACCAGAATTTCAGCAAACATTCAGCTGCAAAGCCTCAGAAGGGATGATCCCTACCAGTAACACTTAGAAGACAGGCAATGACTTATTACATAGACTAGTACTGAACAAGCATCAAAATGGGTAGGATGCTGCTGTTTGTGGGACCTTGACAGAGACAGGATTTATGAGTCCCTGGTGACCTAGGCTGGTGCAGAGCTGGGCTTCCTTATCCTTACAGAAAATGAGGTCACCAGACCCGACCTCTTTAGGGATGACCTGGAATGCCTTCTGAAAGAAAATGCAATGCAAGTAGAACATTGCCTTTAAAAGGGGGCTTCTACCCAGAGCGGGGCGGGGTTTGGTTAGGACATCTGCCCAAGCCTAGAAGAGGTTCCCTTCATGGTACTAGAGACTGAAGAAGACAAGTCACAGTGTCATAGGTCAGGGAATGTGCACTGTCTCCCCTGTGAGGACCAGCAGAGGCTCAAGGAAGCCTTTTCCAGATGGCCTGAGAAGGTCATCCCTGTCTCAGACCTCCCTTGGTGCAGGTAGTCTTTGGGAGGTGCCTGTCCTGGACCTGTCCCTACATTTAGAGCAACATATGACAATCTGACTCACACAACTCACCTAACCCTGAAATGGACTGGAATAGATCCAAGCAAGATTTTCTGGACTCTTAGCCCTATTAGAGCCCATGGAAGCCCCTGGACTCCTGTGTTCTAGGTACACATGTTCCTGGAGTTTGGCTGGTCTACAACCTCATGCCCTTCCTATATTACATGGTTGGCAACCTTTTAGCTCAGGGCTGATGTAGTGCTTTGTGTTGTTGACTCTTTTTTTAATGTCAAATATTGATTGAAGAATCTTCCTCTAATTGAGTACATACTAATCACCCGACAATGATGAAAGAGGGACTAAATGTTGGCCTCAAACATCAAATTTGCCCGGGGTCCAGTCCTGGCTGTTTCCACCTAGCCCTGTGCCTTGAACATTCATGTCATTGCTTTGGTGCCAGTTTCACATATGAAAAATGAGGGTTAGGCGAGCCTGTCTCCCCTCTAGGCCCAAGTCCATTGGCGTTCTGACAGAGGGCACTGGCTTCATCGCCTCCTGCTGGTTGACATGCAAACTGTTCCATCATCTTCCAGGAACCTCCGGTGAGCTCTGGGATTCGATGTGGCAGTTTGTCATCTCAGCCCTGGCAGAAATGAGAGCAAGACACCAGCCAGGTACCCTGGAAGGATGATATCTAATTGGGAGTTTTCTTTTAAACTGTCTGTGGCCAGTCCACACCAACGGGAGCTGAGCACAGACTGAACAGCTTCAGAAATCAGCACCTGCAGAGTTAAATCTTTAGTGACATATGCAAGATAAATGCCAAAGGGTGGACCCAGAAAACCACAAATAGGGGTGTTTGGGTTTAGCACAAACTCCAGGCATCCATTTCTAGGGAGCAAACTGGCCATTTGGCACAGAGATTCAAGCCTGGGGCCTAACAGCACTCAACACCTACATCACAGCGTGCTCTGAAATGGGGCATTCCGTGTGGGAGGGAGGGGCCGCTCGCAGCCCTCAGCCTTCTTCCATTTCCCTGCAAATGATCTGCATGGCTCTTGTTATCGCTGTATCTAGCTCCATGCTCACGTTTTATGTCTCAGAGATAGTGTTTATTGATACTAAACAATGCTCAGCTGCTATGCAGAACATCTGTGCTGCAGCTGTCGTGGCCCCGACGGAGATTTTTGTAATAGTTGTAGGGTGATTTGCTAGCACGGTACATACAGTACTGAGAGGGCTACGTTCTGCTAGTCAAGGGCATTAGGGATAAATGGAAATTTCTGGGATTTTAAGGTTGTTGTTAGGTGTGGTTCTGGGGAGGTAGCTTGTTTCTGACATGTGAATATCATTTGGAAGCATGTTTATAAATGTTTATAGATATACCCTCCCAGTGCCCCCCAAAAAGAACCTAAGAATAATGCTAGAAAAGTGTCCAAGGCCACAGAGCAAGTTGCTGGAATGTTCTAGAACCAAGTCTGCTCGTAACAACTAAATTGCCAAGGTGAGCCTGTACTAGACAATGAAAGTGGGTCTTTTATGCTAAAGGATTTTTTAAAATTTTTATGTATTGATTAGAGAGAGAGGGAGGGAGAGAGAAACACCAATTTTTTTGTTCCACTTATTTATGAATTCATTGACTGATTCCTTTATGTTCCCCAACCAAGGATCAAAGCCACAACCTTGGCATATGTGGACGATGCTCTAACCAACTGAGCTACCTGGACAGGGTTATCTTAAAGGGTTTTTTAAAAAACTACTCAGAAAAGGGATGCTGGGAGAGGAGGTTCTGATCCACCATCCTTCATTAGCATGTTAGCACATCACAGCGATTGTTGTGCTAAAAGCCCTAAGAGGTTTAGATAAAGAATAAATAAATACCTTCAATGTGTGTGGTGCCCTTGGCTTTGGATCACTTTCCCTGTTACATTTTCCTAGGCCCACACACACACTCAGCATTCTTTTCCTTCTGAAAAGTCATCTGTTTTGTTCTGAAAAGTGGGTAGTGCCTTGCCCAGAACACTCAGCTACCAAATTCTAGTGCTCCCAGCCCTTCTACGTCTTGCATTCACGCTTGCATTGTGTCTGTATTGCATGCCTACTGTGCGCACCAAGCACGGCTCTAGCAACACAGTGGTAAACACATCAGAGGAGGCCCCTGGTCTCAAAGAACGATACTGCAAACATACACATACAAACAAGAAGCAGAAGAAACACAATACGCAAGTGGTGAAGAGGGCTATGCAAGACTGAAATTAGATGCTGTACAGAGAGTGATGAGCGGGGTGGGGCTGCTTTACAGTGGAAGGTCCAGGGAAGCTTGCTGACATTGGAACTGAGATCTGAACTGCAAGAGAATCCAGCACAAGCAGATGAGGAGGTCAGTGTTCTAAGCAGTCCCCCAAAACCAGAACATTGGGTGAATGAAGCTTGGCTTGCCTGAGGATCAGGGATGTACAGTGGCCAGGAGGGAGGGGTGGGGAGCGTGGGGGGCGGGGAGATGAGTTAGGCAAGGTAGGCAGGGCCTTGCAGAGTCAGGCCATACTGCTCCAAGTGCAAAGGAACCCATTGGTGAGTGGGGTGCCCCGCGGAGGCACTGCCCCCTTCCCTTTTGAAGAGAACCTGCTGGGAGGAGAGTAGTCAGCTGGCTGACTGCTTCCAGCTGTAGTGCCACCCAGATCCGCCCAGCATTCAGCCTGAGGCCATATCACCTGCCCTGTGACTGATCCTGTGGGGGTGGGGGTGGGCGGTGCAGAGCTCCCTTCTGGGCTGCTACAGGCTCTCTGAAGCTGTACTTGCTATCCCTGTCTTCCTGGTCTGAAGGCTCTCCCTGACCCTTCCTGCTCCTTCACCCCTTTATCCTTCACTGGTTTCTCCTTATGAGCCTTCTAACTCCATCTTGCTTTTGTTCCACAGAGTCAGACGGAGCAGGTGTTTGAGCGGAAGAACAGAGCTCTGGGGTGGAGGGCGGCCTGCAAGAGTGGATGGAGCAGGAAGTCAGTCAGGAGCTGTTGAGGAGCAAATCTGGGGACAGAGCAGTGTTGGCCATGCTCTGTTTGAGGGACCTTTCAGACTCTCGGACAAGGTTCTAATTATCCCCTGGACCCAGGGGAAACGCTGCCTTTCCCATGAAACCATCTTAGATGTTGCAGTCAAAAGTAACAATGTCGGCCATTCAGTGGACACGTGGCACAGGCAGGGCATGGTGTTAAGCCCTGGACAGTTATACCCAGTCTTCATAACAACTCCACTTTGAAAATGAGGAGACAGACCCAGGCAGGCTCCCAGTGCAGTGTCCCTGTGACGCAGCGGGCATGCAACCATCCTACACCAAGCGTTCGTCTTTCTGGTTATTTCATAGGCAGTTGGGACTCCTACTTTAAATTCTCCCATCAGAAACCTCTGAACCATCTCCTAAGTCTCCAGTATCAAACCCCAGGTTTTGTACAAGCAGTACAGGAACTTCCCGGACCTTTGTGTGCCTGTCTGAATGCTGGTAAGAGTCCCCTTTTCAGTGACAGGCCTGGCATCCCTCCCCCAGGCCACGCTGAGTCACTGTGCTCATCACCTAAGGACCCAGGAGAGCATCTGTTGCAGGCAGCACACAGGAGCTGGAGGAGGGAGCAAGTCCTGGCCATTAAGACCTGAAATGACAATGACTTGCAGCCCATCCCCTCCAATCGGAGAGGAAAGAGGACCCCCGTCACCCCTTCCTTGCCCTGCTTCCCAGGCACCGGGGAGCCAGCACCTCCTTCTACAAAAATAACTTGTTCTTCTCTTTTAGGGGCCTTGGGGCACCCACTCTGAGTACTTAGCAGAGGCCTACTGGCCCCCAAAGCCACAGGGAAGCTCGTGGGCAGAAGCCGGAGCGCCACGCTCCCGGGAAGAAAGCTGCCTTGTTCTGGGAACACAAAGGACAGCTGCTGGGCAGGGATGGGTTGCGCATGCTAATGGCCCGGGTGCTGAGAGGACATGGGCTCTGCCCTGTGGAAGGCCAGGGAAGGCAGCTCGGGGCTGCCAGCCTGGGCCGGCCCTGGCTGGGACCTAGGCAAGTGGCTGCTGTGCATCCCCCTCTTCAGGGCCTTCCCTGAACCAGATGCCCATGCCCCATGTGGGCCCAGCCCTCCCCCGGGCCACCCTGAGTCTCCCGTGCCCAGCACCTGAAGGTCCCAGGCGAGCATCTGTTGCAGGCAGCACACCGCCTAAACATCCGTGCAAGCTTGGACCAACAGGTCCTGCTGAAATGTGCTAACCATCTGCTTTTCCTTAGCTGTTTTTGAGCAAATTATGTTTATTACGTTAATTTATTTTACTGTCAACAACACGGAATGACACAGTTGCTGCTAAACAACATCATTATATAATCTCAGTCTGGCATATTACCAGAAGGCTTTTTTTTTTTTTTTTTTTTAAATGCAACAGGAATAAATACATTGCTGGGTACAGGATGGCAGGATGGCAAGGCCAGAGGTCCTGGCCTGGCCTGCCTCGGCCACTCTCCCGTTCAGGAACGGACTTCCCTAGGAGAGACAGTGCTGTCTGGGCGAGGCTTGGCCAGGAACACGGAGCTTCTCGAAAGCCTTTGAGATTGGGCATCTGATTTTTCTTCTCAAAACTTCTCCTTCCCTCAGCAAATCCTCCCATTTTCCAGGGGGTCAAGCCACAGGGACCAAGCAGAGTCCTGAACAGAGACAAGATATGCCACTCTAGAGCCCCTGTGATTCACTGGGGACCACCACCCTAAAACCCAACAGCCAGGCAGGGGTTGGAGTGTATAGTAACTAAGTTTGTAACTACCTGCCCCCCAAGACCAGTAAATTCGATTCTCCCAGGGACAGAGGAGAAAAGAAGAGTGCTGGGCGGGAGAAATAGAGAGAGGGCATGAAGACGCCTCTCAGAACCCGCCAAATCAGTTGGTTCAGCATGGAGTGGACTGCTCATTGGGTGTTGAAGAACCTCACAGACGCACCGTGCTGACTCAAATAGTTCCTCAATTGGATTATGAGCAACATGAGGTATACGCAGTTTCCTGGGAGGAAAACAGCCTCAGACAGAGACCAGAGCCGCCCCCTGCACAGAGGCACAGGGTTTCTTTCATTCGGCTCCCAGGACCAAATGCGGCTGAGTCTGCACACCCCCATCCAGGCCTGCCTGTGACAGCAGAGGCCAGGCTTCCCTGCGTAATGGAAGGGAGCTTTGCCTGCTGACCCCTCAGAAGCTGAGAAAATCCCCAGGTGGGATTTTTACAGCACAAACGGCCTACCTCATCAAGAGATTTGGTAGCCAGGTGGCTTCTGGGTGTCCTTGCAAATATTTGGTTTCAGAGAACAGGTCACATTACACAGTTTAATATTGGGAGACTGAAAAGGCTGCAGCAATCAGCCTTTGTCCCCCACTTGTCCTGCAGCCGCCAGTAGGCAGCCCATAAAAACGCGGGACTCATGTTCACACAGATGGCTGTTGGTTTTATGGGCTGGGGGAAAGGAGGGAGAGAAGATGGTCTCGGCCAGGCTGCCGGAGAGTCTTGATTAAATGGGTCTCAGCTGCCAGGGACACCTGGGGCCTGGGGGGCCATCAGGGACTTGATATTCTTTGAGGGCTCCCTCCCCCTCTGAAATGGGCACAGGACTGTCCTACCCTGCCTCCCAGAGCTACCACCTCACCACCTCCTAGTCCCAGCGCAGGGGTGACCCCTTCCCTTGAAGTATGGCCTCTGCAGGCGTGGCTCTGCCCCTCCTGAACCTCGGGGTGGGCCCCGGCCTCTCTCCTTCTTCTCTCTCTAGGGGCCCAGTTACCCTGGGGGGAAAGGTAATAAACTGGTTCACCCTAAGAAGGGTGCCTAAACTCTGTCCCTTAAAGGACATTTTCCATTTAAGTGGGGCTCAGCCTTAAGTCAAAGAAATTAGTATGTTGTTGAGGAATGCAGGAAAGGAGAGCCTCTAGTCCTCTGTGCTTTCAGCTCATTCAGGGACAAGAAGAAAGGAGGGAGGCACCATTTCAACCCGCGGTGGGGCCTCCTCTGCAGCCCTGAATTAATTCCGAACACCCTGGCTTTTTAAGGCAATCTCCATGGGACCAAAGGGACTGTTCGGGCTCCTGGAAAAAGGAGATAAAGAAATGCTTGGAGAGGGGTGCTAGCCACCAGGTGGCGCTATTGCCCAGGGTGGATGGTTGCCCTAAGGACGCGGGTGGAGGGAGAAGCGGCTAGAACCACACTGGGGAAGGAGAGAGCGTAACTAGAAAGTGCTGTCTTTGTGGGTGCTCCTGGTTAGGAGTTCCTAACTCAGCGGGGACCGGAGGGCGGAGCTTAAAGAACAAATTGCAAATTTTTCCACATCCTTCTCCATCTCTGCTATAAGCCTCGGGATTCTCTTGATAGCTGGGGCGATGGGTTGGGGGTGGGTAGAAAAGAGACGTCTGTTGTGGTCCTTTGACGGAGGGGTGAGAGGGAGGACACTGCCCTGTGCAGGTTTAAGCAGACTGGTCCTAGAAGGTTTGGGAGCAGTAAGGGCCCTCTTCCCCGGAGGGTGTGAACCGAGCTCCGCAGGCGGCCTGGGCCGCTCAGAGTCCGCGCTGGCTTCTCAGACTCTCACCGCGGCCAGCCCTGGAGGCTCCAGGCTCACCCCTCCGGGCGCCCTCCTTAGCTCCGGGGAAAAGCAAAAGCATCTCTTCATGTTGAGCTTTCTTCACATTCACATAAAGTGATTACCACGTGTCAGAAATAAGCTGCTGTTTTCTGTATATAATCACAGAACACTTCGTAGGACAGTGACTTTGGATCAAAAAGAAAAACTATTTCTAAACAAAATGCTGCAATCTCTCTCTCTCTCTCTCTCTCTCTCTCTCTCAGCGGGGGAGGGGGACCTAAAAAACAAACACAAAAACTCAGTCGGTATCTCCTCAGCACTGCAGCTGACTTCCTGTGTAAACGAAAACCATGTGATATTCCATAAATGTTTCCAGCTCTGAAAGACAGGAAATGAAAACCATCACGGAAAAGGAAAGCTGCAGAATAAAAATTCCCAGTGCAGATAGCATTACAGCGACATTGCACGGGGACGAAGGCTGGGCCGCCAGCATATACCTGCGGGTCCTTAGGGGGACTGCTAACGCGGGCGGGGCGCCCCGCACGCTTAGGGCCGCTTCTGCGGGAGAAAATAGGGCGGCGGCGGTCACACCCACGGCGCTGGCGGGGCAACTCCGCTTTCAATTACGAACGGAGCTGAGAAAGTAGTCTTTTTCTTCCCGCACTCCTCCCGAGGTCAGGTTACGACCTCTCCGCTGTGTTCAATCGCGGTGGCATCCATATGCATGAGAGCTAATTAACTCTGAAAGGCCCGGCTGGCTGGGCCCACCCCGCAGCGCAGGGGTGGGTGGGGAGCGGGCGCCGAGCTTGGCAGCGGGCCTCTGCAGCTGCTCCGTTGCCCGCCGGAGTGCGCCCCTGTGCGCGGGGAGCGCGGCGTCTCAGCGGCGGGGACCTGCGGGGCAAGGGGAATTAGCCGCGTCATTGCTGGCCAGCCTAGCAACACGTGGGTGCTTATCCTGAAGGCTCCTGCCCGGCCGCAGCGCCCCGGGGCCGCGTGTGGGAAGGGGCCGCGTGTGGGAAAGGGCCACACATTCTAAAGGAACCTTCAGGTTTGGGGTCGTGCTTGGCCTCGCGGCCGAGAGGATGAGGCCAGGGTTCGGGTCACAGCCCAGGGTGCCCGTGGGTGCTGGGTAAGTCAGCCCACCTCTCTGGGCTTCTGCATTTGCTCTGCTGGGACAGGAGGTTGGACTGGAGAAAAAAGGTCATGTCCTTTCCATTTACAAATAAGTCCTGAGAGGTCTATCCAGCCTCCGTAGTTTTCCTAGTTGAGTACTTTAGGTTTCCCAGTTCAGGACAAGCCAGGAGGTGCCAAGTTTCCATGAGATGGCGATCTGTGGCATAACATGTTATACTTCTTCCTGTATCAGTTAAGACCCTTCCATTTTAGATTTTAGAAACTAAATGAATGAGCTTCAGCAAATTAGAGAAAATTTATTGCTTGTGGACCCACAGCCTGGGCAGCAGCTGGACTCAGAAAGTTCCTTTGGCCTTCATTCATCTTTTCTTTCTTCTGCAGCCTTTTGTTAGCAGACTGCCTTCCTCTAGGCCTGTTTCTGTCTACATGGCATATTACACGGCCCCACCCACTGTTCATCAGTTTACAGCTGCTCTCTTCAATGGAGGGGTGCATAGCAGCCCAGCTGGAAACTGTCCAAATATCAGGCACAAAATATGGCATTGGCCCAGCTAGGATCACGTGTCCAGTCTTGATCCAATCCTCTGTGAGTGCGGTCAGTCACGTGGTACAAACATGGCAGCCATAAACCTCGTCCTGTGGATCGCAGACTTATGGGGTGAGCAGGCTGAGATGCAAAAGGGTATCTGCTACACTGACTCACAGCCTGATTTCAACTAGGTGCAAGGTAGTTTCCCTGGACATGCCTCTCTGGGCTCCTGACTCAGAGCTGACTTCCCCCTGGGGTAAAGCGGAGGGGCAGGACTCCCTCTGTGGACTTCAGGGCCACCCAGAAGAGCATGCCTGACTTCCCTCAGCTCCTGGAGGGGAGTCGGGAGTGAAGCCACAGGCCCCGCCATGACCAGGGAGGAGGAGAAGCTGACTCTCCCTTGGAGAGACTTCTGTGGCCTGGTGCTGAGGAGGGATGCTGACTGCTAGGATGGCGCGCGGGCTGCATCCCTTCTGTCCTGCGTTAGAGGAGAGGTCCGAGTCACAGCAGTAGGAAAAGAGACCAAATGTGAGATAGATTGACTCCATAAGAAAAGCCATAGGCATGATTCTATAGGACAGGGCATTGTGGACATCATTCACTCAGAGGGTCGCTGGGAGGTGGAGCCCACTCAGGGGGGCAGGTAATCTACAGCAAGTCAAGCCCAATGCCTCCCGTTCTGAGGGAACCAGGGCCTACCTGCAGATGTGACTACCTAATGAGACCTCTTAAGGGCAGATCAAGTAGGGAAGTGAAACACTCAGAGCTCTTAGTCATAGAAAATAAAATCTACTTTGGCTAGTTCAGCAGAAAATGAATTTATTAAGTGTATTAGTCAGGATGGGCTAGCCCTGTATCAACCCCCCTAATCCAAGTGTCTTAAAACAGTAAGAGGCTTATTTCCTACTCATGGCACAGTCCAGTTGGCGATTCAAGGACCCGAACTCCTTGCTGCTAGTGGCTCCACCATCCTCTGGGGTTCTTGTCTTCCATTGGATCCTGCTGGGAGATGAAGCTGCCCCAGAGGTTTTAGGGAAGACGGTTGGCAGTCTATCACCGTTGGACAGAACTCAGTTGGGTGATCACACCCAAGTGAAAGGAAAGCTGGGAGAGGCAATCTAGCTCTGTGTGTGCCCAAGGACAAGGAGAAAATGAGTCCAGTGAGCCTCTAGCCATTCTCTTAGGTGACATTAGGTGATGTTAGAGTACTGAGTCCCAGGCAGGTGGGAGTGAGAGTTGAGGCTGACCTTCCAGGATCACTCCCAAAATGTAGCCACAGAATCTGTGAGTAGACTGTGGTGGCCTCTCTACTCAGAAGCACTGAAGGCCTGAAACCTGCTTGACTGCACATGCCCCAATCCTAAAACTAACGAGACTCTAGTCCCAGGACTTGGCCTTGCTACGTCTGGGAAGCAGCTGCCACCCCTGGAGGCCGGCTGCCTCTGCCATCACCCAAAACACTTTGAAGAAAGTTTGGAGGCGTCAGGCTTCCTTCCTACCCCTCTTCCCCCACCTCCTCACCCCCCACTGCCTTCTCCCCACCCCCGGCCCCACCCCACCCCACTCCACTTTACCTTCAGCTTACACTTCCGAATTCAAATCTCGAATGGGAGTCTTAAAAGGGTCGAGATTCATCTTTCCTGCAAGAGGGGCTGGGCACTTGAGTTCTGATTTTCATTCTGGGAAGGCAGGACCCATATTGTGAGTTTTTCCTGTAATGAGGAGATAGACAATCATGAGATAAATTGCCACCATTGGGGGTGAGAAGGGATGGAGACCTTTTGGCAACTGCAGTTCTGGCTGGGTATGGATAAAAAGGTGTTGAGGAGGAATCATAAATTATTTTCAAGCAGTTCAAAAAGCAAAAAGGCCAATCGGTGGAAACCTAGGGTCGTGGAGCCATGGGGACTGTCCGAGGTTATCTGCTTAGTTTCAACACAGGAACCGCCCTCTACCGAAACTACTTTGTGATCCATCGGTTCCACTGAAATACTCAGTGATGGGTGACTCAGTACTGTCTTGAAAGGCAGACTTTTGGGTCCCTTTTTGTTTTTAGAATTTTTTTCAGTGAAGCAGAAATCTGACTTTTTTTACAACTGCCACCACTGGCTCCAGTTCTGCCCTGGGAAGCCACGTGAAGCAAATCCGTCCTTTGTGCAGGTGACAATTTTTATGTCCTACTATCCAGTCCTTTTTCTACTCTTCTCTGGGCTGAATCGCCTTCGCCTTACTTCTTTCTACTGTTCCTCATTTGGTAAACTGCTTAAGAGAGACCTGTTGATAGAAGGTCAGAATAACAACTTCCCAATGGCCACGCTGTGAATTTCACTACTCCTTAAAACGGTCTCAGAGAGATGCATTAACACTCCTTTTTGTCTGAAGGGAAAACTGGCATGCTGAGAGACCGGGCTATGGAAGAAATCTGGAAAACCAGCGTCCAGGTCAAGATTTGAAACTGCCATCCCAAGTTCTACATTCCCCTACGTCCCATCCTCCCTAGATTGATCCGAGGGACCCCTCTGTGTGCTGGGTCCCTGGGCTTGCAAAGGTTCCCAAGTCCAGGGAGCTCTGGCCTATGGGCACTCTGAGGGCCCCGCCGTGAGGGCTGCCACACAGACACCTTTCAACAGTTACCACAGACAGTAAAAGATGCTGCTGTGGGGATATAGGAGTAAGTCCTCCAGGAAGAGCCTCTACAGCATTACCTCGAATGTGTCTGGCGACTTACAGAAATAAAACAGACCATTTTACTCTGAATTTTTTCTTTTAGGAAGAAGAAAAATAATATACGGTATCTTTCTAAAACCACAAGCTGTCATCTCCGCTGTCCTCGGCCTAATGGGTCCCCGCGAGAAAGGAAGAGCCCCTTTATTAGAGGAATCATTGGCAATTGTGCAGAGCCGCTCTGGAAATGACTGCTGTAATAGACAATGTCTTGGGCAAGTTCAAATATGGGTGTTTCACAGGACGCCTCAACCATCCAGATCATGCACTCAAATTATGCTTCATTTTCAAAAGTCCTAGATCTTTGCTGTATTATCTGTATCCATTCTTTTCACAGTTACAAAGAAAATAGATGCGTATTGTAAAATATCTGAAAAATGCATGCAAATACAAAGAAGAAAACGGCCACTGCTAACAATTTAGTGCTTTTCGTCTCAGTTGTTACACATATATCTATGGATAATAATGTTAACATCATTTTATACAGGCAGTTTGTAGACATTCTGCTCATTAAGTATTGTGTTCATGAGCATTTTGCCATATGGATTTGTTGAGAATATGTCTTTAAGCCTGAATCAAAATCCTTCCTTCACTTGCTGTTCCTCAGGCAGGACACATTGTGTGTGCCAGGCACTGTTGCAGGCTTTGGGTGTTCAGAAGTAAGTGAGAAAGGCAGCGTCCGGCTCCCTGGGGCTCATCAGCGGGTGAAAGGGGCAGAAGCAGGAATCTGTCATTACAAAAGTGGTGAGTGTGATGGAAAGGGACAAGGCATCACGCCAGTGTGGAATGGAGGGACCCAGCAAGGTTGTCGGTGGGGGCAGGGCGTTGCAGTGGCTTCCCTGAGGACCGCCTGCTCCAGCAGAGCCCTGCCTGGTGTGTGCTGCAGGAAGGGTCAGATCCTGGAGGTGAGGGGCGGGGGGAACAGGGCTTGGCTGTTACCTGGATGTGAGGGAGGAACAAAGGAAGCCTTCAAGGTTTCTTACTTGAGCAGCCAGGTGGATAGTCCCATGACCAACTTGCTCATCTAGAAACTTGATGTTGTTTCCATTTTTCCTTTCTTTTGCTATTCATAAAGCTGCAGTGAACATGTTTAAGCATAATTCCGTGGCCGCTTCCCTCTGTAGGTCCTCAGGATGGAGGGATTACTGGGCGATATGGGATGGCAGTTTTTAAAGATTTGATAAGGGGCTCATCAAGGCACCCTCCCACCAATGGGCGCTAGAGGAGTCATTCTGTAGCTCCCTCAGCAACAGTAGCAGTAATGGGATTGATAATAACAATGGGATGTGTGTGTCAGTTCTCCCAAGCGGCAGTCACTGTTCTAAGAGTGTCACATAGTTTTAGTTATTAAATCCTCACAACCACCACTCTGAAGTAGGTGCTCTTGTCCTCATAACACAGAGCAGCTAGAAGGGACACAGAAGTGAACTCACACGCCTGCCGCTGCCTCACAAGTTAGCAGTAGAGCTGACACTTAACCCAGCCAATCTGACTCTGGAGTCTTTTCTTTGCAACATAAAGAGTAGTATTTTGTTTAATGTGGTCAATTTCATATTTTTAAAAATTTGTATTTCTTTGAACACTAGTAAATCAGGATATTTTAGTTTTTTCCCTTTTCTACCATGTTTTTGCACATGCATGTTTGTGTGTATATGTGGTGAAGTGTGTAGAGTGCTTAGTGTGGTGTGTCATGTGGAGTGGGTGTTTAGGTTTGAAGTGCATCTGTGGTTGTGTGTGTGTGTGCCTGTGGTGGTACATGAGTGTGTATGTATGGAGCAGAGTGTGTATATTATGTGGGTGTAGGGGTGCGGGATGTTTGTGTAACTGTGTGCATTGTCTGCACACAGTTCATATAGATCTGGAGTCGTGTAGATCAGTGGAAACGTGAGCAAATTATGTTTCCGAGGGAATATCAGGATGTCCCTTTCCTCTTTGGAAGAGTCGGGGGCCACTGAGAGGAGACTGCCCGGAACCCTGCTCACAGCGAGGCTTGCTGTGGTCAGGGTAGCGTCTGGCCGCGGGGTCGTGCTCCACAGTTGCGTCTCCAAGAATCTCTGTGGGTCACATCTGGTGTGTATCTGACTGTGAGGTTTCCTGTGGCACAAAGAGACTTGAAGGACAGCCTGAGAGCTGGCCTGAGGGACCCTCAGCTTTGCCTGGCCCTCTCTGTGTGGTCAAGGAAGGACGTGCTCGCTTGCAGGTAAGGGACCTGTGGGAAGTCCCTCATCAAGGAAGAGGAGCTTTTGTTCCACTTCTCTCTCCCTTTGTTAGCCCCCCTGAGCTGCTTCCCCTGTGGGCCTCGCAGGGGCCCCTCACCTTTCTGCATCTTTCTTCCTCTTTCCACACACAGGTTTTGGGGAGCGTTTGCAGTAAGCGGTTTCCTACATATTGAAGATTTTGCATCCTGCTTGAACACACGCAGGCACAGTAGAGGATGGAAATAATATTGATAGATAAAGCCCACACCGGACAAGAACCACATCTCGGGAGGCATGGTTGTCCATGGAGTCCCACCAGGGGACTCTGTGAACCAGCACAGTGTGCCGGACCACCCCTGCCTAAGCAGTGGCCTCCAGGTAGCATCCTGGTTGGACCAAGGTGCCCCTAGGACCTGGTGGGCACTGCCCTACCTGAGCTGGTGGAGGGGGGTGGGGTGGCAGGGGGAAGCCCCAGCCTGAGCAGGAAGTGCAGTTGTAAACAGAGTGAATCTTTTTATTTTACCAAAACCAGATGTATAAAAGTACCAGGGAAAAAAAAGGAAGCCAAAGGTTAAAAAAACAGACTACTGCCATCAGGAACAATGAAGTTTTATTGCCATGCTTGTCAATGGCGTGGTTTACGAGTGAAAACTCAGTGCCAGACACACTGTACAGGACAGGGCAGAGCACAGGCCCCGCCCGCCTGAGGCTGGGAGCAGCGGAGAGGCAGGCGCCCCGGGCACGAGCCCAGCGCTCCCTCAGTGTGGAAGTTTATCTGTGCCTTGAATTCTCCAGCATCAGCCCTGTCACCTCTGCGACCAAAGTCCCCACATCGTCTAAGTGCTCAGACAGCGACTTCAGCATCGCATTCCTTGACAGCCATGTCCGCTGGATGACAATCCTATGAATACCAGACGGAACCATGTTGAGAGCTGGGTTCACATCGAGTGTGAGTGTGCACACAATTCAGATATAAGCAGAACATCACCATCTCCTCTGCTCACAATCCTCCAGTGCTTCTGCCTTCCTCTTTCTCACCCTCCCTCCCTGTAAGGAAAGCAGGGGGCCTCCCAGGGCCTCCCATGGGAGGGCCTGCCTCCTGACTCCCCCACCCCACCCTGACCACCCTGCACTTCTCTACCAGGCAGGCCCACGCCCACCGGCAGCCTTTGCTCCTGCCTGAACGCTCTGTCTCTAGGTGTCCATGGCTCCCCTAGCCCAAATGGGGAGTGTAGTCTGTGCTCCTGAAGGCGGCCTGTATACCAAAGGAGTTCAGAATCTGGCAGGCACTGGGGGAGCAGGAGTAGGAGGAGCTCTTGGCAGTATTGGATGGGGATTGAGGGATCAGTGGCTTAAAAAGGAGAGAGTGTATTGACTTGGGGCTATCATTCATGACTGGGGTTCAGTTCCTGGCAAGGACACCTGGAGCCAGTCATTCCTCACAGTGCCAAAAAGGCTTCCTGAATCTAGGGCCTAAAGGTACACTCAGTGAATGAGGTGAGGATGCTGGAGTTGCCTTTGCATACTATTGCACAGGAGCCTGGAAGGCTCAGGGTGTAGACCAAGTAGCTGTGACAGTGGATTATGCCGTGCAAGGGGAGAGGGTACTTCTGGCACTAAAGGTGCTAAAACCCAAAGGCACTAAAATGTTCTTGCTTACGGGGGGCCTTCATGTCTTCAGATCCTGAGGACAGGGTTTAGCCAGACGTGCACAGGCCTAGGAGCTACAAGGGAGCTTCCTGACTCATTTATTAAATAGGACACATCAAACCTGAACTCTCCACGTTGCCACTGGTTTTTCCAGAGTGACATGTGTGATGCTGTGCATGCACCTTTGTGTGATTTCAGTAAAAACAAAGGGAAGCACATGGGACCCTGGCCAAAGGAACCAAAATGTTATCACAACACACAATAATGCTAGAAGGTGGAGAGTGCTAAGACAAACAGCGTGTGATCAGAGCCCAAACTTGCCCACTTAGAGAGATGGGAAACGTGGAGGCCGACGGGCGAGCTGCCCAGAGAGAGGCAGCGCCCATGACCTTGCCCGCAGTGCATAGTTCTCGGGCTCCTTATCTCTTACAGAATTAGCTATAGATGGGCTTTTTTTTTTTAAGAGCCAAATGACAAGACCATTACTCTTGTTTAAGAATTTACAACATGTGTTTGCCTTCTTGCCTACCTTGCCCCTCACCCCCTTGGATGCCCAGCCCAGCTAATGTGGGGAAACGTCTCCGGAGGCCTGACCAGGTCCTGTGAGCATTATCATCCAGTCGCTGTGTCCCTCTGAGGCAGAGGCGGGAGGCACAATTCACACCTACTGCGTGCAGGGCACATAGGGGCTCCTGGGGGCCCTGGGGCAGCAGCGCAGACTTGAGAGATGGGCTGGAAGGACGCACAGTGACCACTGCAGGCACCATCCCCTTCCTTGCTCTCAGCCAGCTGTGTCCTCCAGACAGCAGTAAGCCAGTGAGCATCTCTCTGACCACACACATCCAGAACCTTCCCTCCACTTCCCTCTTCTGTCAGCCCAAACTACCAAGGCAAGCGCAAGTCCCCATCCACAACCTGAGCTGGGCCGGAGGTGAGTGCTGTTAACTTAATGTATCGCTGGAGACAGAGGCCGAATGTGCTGACTGTGTTCATTCTAATAACTCGGAGGGAAAAAATCCATATTGCAAATTACCTTACTTACTTTGGCTTTACATGAACTATTTATTCCGTGGGAACCGCAGCGTGTTCATCATTTTCATTCTCCTCGAGGCAGCACGAAATGGCACACAGATGATTTAAGGAATTTCCCCTCCTACCTATAAAAGAAGGGCTAGGAAAGAATGTGTAGACACTGAAATTCTGTAAAAATAATGGATTCAGGCGGTGGCTTTGGTCCGTATGTCTGAATGCTCTCCACATTTGGTCCCAGTAAGTGGTCACCCTCCTCCCTGAGACAGAGGAGGAGATGGTCCCCTGGGACCTGCTTTCCACAAGGTCCCTGCATACGTCCAGAGGGTGTTTAGGCTTATGCTGGGAGCTGGAGGAGATGAAGAAGTGAGGACAGGAGGGGTCACTGCCCACAGAGACTAGTGTCAGTGATGCCAGAGAGTATAAGCTGAATGCCTCTTAGAAATTCAGATGGCAGGACGATTACTTGTCTGTTAGAAATAAGGGGAGAGGGGATGCACAGCCTGCCCGCCCCCTTGTACCTGCACTGCACCCATCATGGGCTCAGTCAGGGTTGAATGAGGCACATCGTATCCCGTTTTGCAGCTTACGGTTCCAAAACCCACGGGGGCTTAATAACTGTCTTGGGGATTGCACGGCTGCAAAGTGGTAGGCCCAGAGCCCAGCCCCCGGACCCCAGATCTACTTCCCGTCCACCACACTCTGGGCAAGGGTGAAGAACGTTACTTTAAAATAAAGACACAACATAGAGCAAAGAGGGAGATGAGAGGGCTACTGGTCACAGAGAACACCTGAGGCTGCCGTGGAGGGCCTTCCTAACGACAAGGGATCCCAACCCCATAAAGAGGCCAGCTCCCAAGCTGGTTGCACACTGGCCTCAAGCACTGGGTACATCTTATGGTGACTCTACTGTTCTCCCCTTTAGAGGGGGGTGGGGCAGACAGAGGTACAAGGGGTCCCTTGGCACTCGGGGTTTGGAGGAAGGCTAAAGAAAAATTGGAAGTCCATAAAAACAGAGTTTTCTAAACCTAGCGACATTCTGGAGTGTTCATCAGAGGACAGGATAGAAGAGCCCTTGTTTAAAATGTGTAATTCACAATCATGTCATATCCATGTAAAAAAGAGTATTTTCTTTAGAGCCTAAACATTGCAGGTCTTCATGAAAATTTTAATTAAGCCTGAAAACAGTGTTTTTCTGAGGGTTATAGGTTGTATTATTAATAATGAAATAACTACTTTTAATCCCTGGCATTTTAACCCATTTCATTAGACAGCCAGGTAAAACCATATTGCCTAGTCTTTTAATAGTGTCGTTAATTTACATCAGGTGACGATGATTTAAACGTAAACAATTCACTGTTTCTTGAATGTGGAAAGAAAATTAATAGGGTAACTTGCAACTTGGTTTTCCCATACAGACACTTTAACTTGCCTGTCTCAGGGACAAAGGTCTGTGCCATTGTAGAGAGACTGTCCTCCTGCAGCACCTCCCAAAGGCTCCAGCCACGGAGCTGCGTGGCTCAGAGGCAAGAGGAGGAAGACACAGCCTCTCGTGGTGTTGAGCCTCCAGCAGGGGCTTAATGAGAGGCTGCAGATGACTGTGCTGTAAGGAGATGCTAAGCCTCACAGGAGCGGGGCCAAGCACAGGGAGCTCACATAATGGGACACGACGTTTGGTGAAAGGGTAAAAAAGGTCTCAGATGAGATGGTATTTTAAATGTTCATAACAGTGTTATTCATAAGAGCCCCAAAGTAAAAACAAGTCAAATGTCCAACAACTGCTAATAAACAAAATGTGGCCTATCCAAACAGTGGACTATATTTAGCCATAGATGGGACTATAGTTCTGATACGTGTTACAGTGTAGATGAATCTTGAAACATTATGCTAAGTGAGAGAAGCTAGACATTGAAGACAACGTATTATGTGATGCATTTATATGAAATGTCTAGAATAGGTAAATCTTCAGAGACAGGAAGTAGGTTGGTAGTTGCCTTGTACTAGGGGAGATGGGAAGGCTGGGGAGGAGGGATAGCTAAGGGGTGCAAGATATCTTGTGAGCAGTAAATTAAAGTGTTCTAAAATTGATTGTGGGGTGGTTGCACAACTCTATGAATATACTAAAGGCCATAGAATTATATACTCTAATCATATGAATTGTATGGTATGTGACTTTCTATCTCAGGAAAACTTTTTTTTAAGAAGATGAAGCTTGAGATGGACCTTGGAGACTACATTGCAAGTCCGCAGAGGACTGACTGGCTCCCTCCATGGGAAACCCGTCCTTAGGTTTAAGCTGGGAAACAATAAGGTTAGAGCTACTGCATTCTCCCTTCTAGAGGAGCTATTGAGAAGCATTGCTGTTCAGAGATGTGGTGGCTGCAGTCAAGCTTGGATGTCACAAAGAGTTTCTCCAGCTTCACTGAGGCATAATTGACAAACAAAATTGTAGTGTATTTAAAATGTACTGACTTTATGATCCTTGTGCTCTTATATACATATGTATTTTGAAAGTATTCCTACCTTCAGGGCCTTAATTAACATCTATCTTATTTACCTTTATTTTTTGGTGAGAACACTTAAGTTCTACTTTCTTAGCCAATTTCAAATATATAGTACTGTGTTATCAACTACAGTTGCTATGTTATAATTAGATCCTCGGACATTATTCATCTTATAACTGAAAGTGAAAAGAGACTTTTACCAGTCTCTCCCTATTTTCCACCACTGATCTGAGCTGTTGATAACCACCATTCTACTCTCTGTATAACTTAAGTTATATAAATTTCTATATATAATTCACTATGTTATATACCTGAAACTAATTTAATATTGTATGTCAACAGTAACTGAAATTTTTTTTTACAAAAAAAGTAATTATAGATTACTATTGCTATTTTGTTAATTGTTTCTTGGCTCTGTTGTAAGAAACAAGAAATAATGAAATAATGAATTTTCCTTGTACCTTTCTTTCCTTCTCGCTCTCTTCCTTTGTGATTTTATGATTTTCTCTGGTGGTATGCTTGGATTCTTGCTCTTTATCTTTTGTTTATCTACTATGGATTTTTACTTTGTTGTTACCATGAGGCTTACATAAAACACCATATATTTATAAGTCTATTTTAAGCTGATAACATCAATTTCAAATGCATTAAAAATTCTATGTTTTTACACCCCCCTTCATTATATGTTTTTGATGTCACAATTTACATATATTGTATACTCATTAATAAATTATTGTAGTTGTGTTATGTTTAATTATTTTGTCTTTTAAACTTTATACTAGTTAAAGGTGATATACCCAGCACAATTACAATATTAGTATATTCTGAATTTAACTACATATTTTATACTTTTATATATTTTATGTTAGTAATTAGTGTCCTTTTGTTTCATATTGAAGAACTCCCTTTGACATTTCTTATAAGGCTAGCCTAGTGGTAATAAATTCCTTCAGCTTTTGTCTTGTAAACTTCTTATCTCTCCAGTTCTGAAGGACAGCTTTGCTGGGTAAAGTATTCTTGGTTGGCAGGTTTTTATTCTTTCAGCACTTTAAATATATCATTCCATTCCCTTTTGGCCTGCAATTTATCTGCTAAAAAAAATCTACTGATACTCTTCTGGTGAGGGTGGGGGGCATTTCCTCTTATGTAACAAGTTGCTTTTCTCTTGGTGCTTTTATGATTCTCTCTTTGTTTTTAACTTTTAACAATTTAATTATAATGTGTCTCAGTGTGGGTCTCTTTGTATTCTTTATATTTGAAACTCTCTGGATCTGGATATCTGTTTTTTTTCCCCAGATTAGGGAAGTTTTCACCCAGTATTTCTTTAAATAAGCTCTCTGCCCTCCCTTCTCCTTTTAGAATTCCTGTAATGTATACTATGGTCTGTTTCATGATGTTCCATAAGTCTCTTAAGGTATCTTCACTCTCATTCATTTTTTTGCCCCTCTGACTGTATGAATTTCACTGCCTTGTCTTTGAGTTCACTAATCTTTTCTTCTACCTGGTCTAGTTCAACCCCTCTATTGAATTTTTCAGTTCAGTTATTATTTTGTTCAACTCTTTGATTCTTTGTACCTTTTAGTATTTTCTATGTCTTTGTTAAAATTCTTGCTTTGCCTATACATTGCTCTCCTGACCTCTGTGAGCATCTTTATAACTATAATTTTTTAAATTTTCTTTTGGATACATCACTTATCTCTCTGATGAAGGTGCCAGCACTATCTTCCCTAAGCACAGGTCAAAGCAGGGTGTTCTCTACCTTGTCCCCATTGCTACCCAGAGCCCTACAGTCTTCAAGACCCTCTTAGGATTGGGAGGCAGTGAATTCCTTTCTTTTTTATATTTGCCAGGCATTTTCATGCCAAATGCTGTTTTCATGCTGATCCTACAGCATAGAAGGTCTTCCTCTCTGGTTAGAAAAATCAAATCCAATACCTAAATGAAGCTGAACCTCCACGAGGTGGTGTCCCCAGTTTTTCTGGTTGGACTTGATCATACTTTCCTCTTTGATTCCACAGCATTTTTTTTGGTCCCTCCATTGCAGCATTTATTTCATTTTCCTTTTTGTATTTGTTTATATTCCTTTGACTACCCTATATGTTTTTTAATGACAGAAGTCATTTTTTTACATTCTTTGGATATTAACTGGGTGTTACTGTGCACAAGTCATAGAACTTGATATTATGAGAGATACACATTTAATAGGATATAGACCTTTACTTTAAAAAGTTCGAAGTATAGTTTTCAACATTTGCTAAAAAGAAATCTAATCTCTTAAATAGAACAAGAGTTCTTACAAATCTATAAGAAAAGTGCAACCATCACTATAAGAAACAAAAATATTTTCAGATCCTGTTGGTGGGATTATTCATTGTCACTTTTCATGAGGGCAGTTTGACTATATTTTATTAAAAATATGTATAGCCCTGGCTCGGTTTCTCAGTGGTGGAGAGTCATCCAATGCACCAAAAGGTCACAGGTCTGATTCCCAGCCTGGATTGCAGGTTGCAGGTTTGATTCCCAGTTGGAGTACATACGGGAGGCAAACAATTAATGTTTGTCTCTCACATCAGTGATTCTCTGTCTCTCTCCCCCTGCCCCCTTTCCTCTCTCTCTCAAATCAATAAACATATCCTTGGGTATTAAAAAATAATAAAAATATATATAAACTTTGGTTCAGTAATTCCACACTAAGGAGTTTTGCCTAAGAAAACAATTAGGATGTGTACAATGATTAAATGTCATTGTACTTAACATCGTTATGTTAAAGACAGGGTGATTTATAATATTAAAAAATGGAAATAACACATCTATAGAATAACACACTTTCAAAAATAAAAATCTTGTTTTTAAAAGTATGTAACGACACAGAAAAATATCTAGGATAAAATATCAAAAAAGAAAAGTACACACAAAAACCCACTTTGAAACCAAAATGTACTGCTAAGAAGTCATATTTTAGGTTATTTTTGTTTTATTCCTTAAAATGTTCAGTAATCATTACTACTTATTTTATTTATTTTATTTATTTTTTAAATGAGTCCTTCTCCCAGAAATACTCCTGGGAAATGAATGAGTCTTATTAAATTAAATTTTACATATAGGTTAATAGTAAGCAGGCCAATTTTTAACAAGTAAAACCCTCATCAGTCATTTCTGGAATGCATTCTTTATGATCATAGTTCTTAATCTTTGTTCCATGTTGGCAGATAAATTTTTAACACATGCTCATGACAAACAACAGACTACTGAAAACATCTTAATAAATAAGATGAACTTTGGCTTATACAAAATTCAAAGTGTGTTCCTTGTAATAACTACAATGTGCCCAGATACCTCTTTATGAATTAAATAATATGAACTATTTTTAAATATAATAAAAGAATTTTTTCTGTAACTGTAGTAATGACTATCCACGAGTTCCAAAAAATTCACTCATTACTTTTTTTCTATTGTTCAAATACATTTGTCTCATTTTCCCACCACCACTTTCTTCTGCCCCACCCACCCCCACCTCCCACCCTCAATCCTTCCCCACTTCGGTTTTGTCCGTGGGTCCTTTATACCTGTTCCCAGATTTGACCCTTCCCCTTCTTTTCCCTGTTACACGCCTACCTCCTTCCCTCTTGTTGCTATCGGTTTGTTTTTTCTTTCAGTGTTGCTGGTTATATTTTTCTTGTTTGTTTGTTTTGTTGGTTAGGTTCCACTTATAGGTGAGATCATATGGTATTTGTCTTTCACCCCCTGGCTTATTTCACTTAGCATAATGCTCTCCAGTTCCATCCATGCTGTCACTAAGGGTAGGATTTCCTTCTTTCTTTCTGCTGCATAGTATTCCATTGTGTAAATATACCACAGCTTTTTGATCCACTCATTTACTGATGGGCACTTAGGTTGCTTCTAGCACTTGGCCATTGTAATTTGTGCTGCTATGAGCATGGGGTTGCATAGGATTTTTTGAATTGGTGTTTTGGGATTCTTAGGGTATAATCCCAGCAGTGGAATTGCCAGGTCAAAAGGCAGATCCATTTTTAGCTTTCTGAGGAAATTCCAAACTGTTTTCCACAGTGGCTGCACCAGACTGCATTCCTACCAGCAGTGTACCAGCGTTCCCTTTTCTCCATAATCTTGCCAGCACTTGTTGTTTGTTGATTTGTTTATGATGGCCATTCTGACTGGTGTGAAGTGGTATTTCATTTGTGGTTTTAATTTGCATCTCTCTGATAGCTAGTGATGCTGAGTACCTTTTCATATGTCTCTGGGCCCAGTGTATGTCCTCCTTGGAGAAGTGTCTGTTCAGGTCATTTGCCCAATTTTTAATTGGATTATTTGTCTCTCTGGAGTGGAGTCATGTGAGTTCTTTATATATTTTGGAAATCAAACCCTTGTCCAAGGTATCATTAGCAAATATATTTTCCCATATGGTTGGTTCCCTTTCCATTTTGCTGATGTTTTCTTTAGCTATGTGGAAGCTTCTTATTTTGATGAAGTCCCATTTGTTTGGTCTTTCTTTTATGTCCCCTGCTCTAGGGGACATATTGGTGAAGACATTGCTGTGCGGAATATCTGAGAATTTTCTGCTAATGTTCTCTTTTCAGACTTTTATGGTGTTGTGACTCATATTTAAGTCTTTTATCCATTTTTGAGTTTAATTTTTGTGTATGGTGTAAGTTGGTGGTTGAATTTCAATTTTTTGCATGTAGCTGTCCAGCTCTGCCAACATCATTTGTTGAAGAGGTTATTTTTCCTCCATTTTAATCTTCTGCCCCCTTTGCCAAATATTAATTGACCATAGAGACATGGGTTTATTTTTGTCTCTCTATTCTGTTACATTGATGTATGTTTCTGTCCTTATGCCAGTACCAGATTGTTCTGATTACAGTGGCCTTGGAATATAGTTTGATGTCAGGTATTGTGATCCCTCCTACTTTGTTCCTCTTTCTCAAAATTGTTGCAGCTATTCAGGGTCATTTATGGTTCCATATAAATTTTTAAATATTTGTTTTCTATCTGTGAAATATGTCATTGGTATGTTAATAAGGATTGCATTTAATCTATAAATCACTTTGGGTAGTATGGATATTTTGATTATGTTAATTCTTCCAATCAATGAACACGGTATATGCTTCCATTTATTTGTGTCTTCCTTAATTTCTTACTTCATTATTGTGTAGTTTTCTGAGCATAGGTCTTTTACCCCCTTGGTTAAGTTTATTCCTAGGTAATTTATTTTTCTTGTTGCTATAGCAAATGACATTGTTTCTCCTAATTTCTGATTCTGATATTTCACTGTTGGTATACAAAAATACCTTCAATTTCTGAATGTTGACTTTGTATTCTGCTGTTTTGCCAAATTCACTTACTAGGTTGAGTAGCTTTTTGATGGAGTTTATGGGGTTTTCTATGTACGCTATTATATCATTTGCAAACAATGACAGTTTTACTTCCTCCTTTCCAATTTAGATGCCTTTTATTTCTTTTTCCTGTCTGATCGCTGTAGCTGGGACTTCCAATGCTATGTTGAATGGAAGTGGTGAAAGTGGACACCCTTGTCTTGTTCCTGATCTTACTGGGAATGCTTTTAGTTTTTGCCCATTGAGTATGATGTTGGCTGTAGGTTTTTCATATATGACCTTTATTATGTTGAGGTATACCCCCCTTTATTCCCACTTTGCTGAGTGTTTTTATCATAAATGGATGCTGTACCTTATCAAATGTTTTTTCCACATCTATGGATATGATCATGTGATTTTTGTCTTTCTGTTTTTAAGATGTACTACATTTATTGATTTGCAAATATTGAACCATCCTTGCATCCCTGGGATGAATCCCACTTGATCATGGTGGATGATCTTTTTAATGTATTGCTGTATGCAGTTTGCCAATATTTTGTTGAGGATTTTAACATCTATGTTCATCAGCAATATTGTCCTGTAGTTTTCTATCTTTGTAGTGTCTTTATCTGGTTTTGGGATTAGGGTGATGCTGACCTCATAAAAAGAGTCTGGGAGTCTTTTCTCATCTTGGATTTTTTGGAATAGTCTGAGAAGGACAGGGGTTAGCTCTTCCTTAAATGTTTTGTAAAATTCTCCTGTGAAACCATCCGGCCCAGGGCTTTTATGTGTTGGGAGTTTTTTTGTTTACTGCTTTAATTTCACCAGCTGTTATCGGTCTATTCAGGCTTTCTGCTTCTTCTTCATTCAGTGTTGGAAGGTTATATTTTTCTAGATATTTGTCCATTTCATTGAGGTTTTCAAATTTTTTGGCATGTAATTGTTCATAGTAATTTCTTACAATCCTTTGTATTTCTGTGGTATCAGTTGTTATTTCTCCTCTTTCATTTCTGATATTATTTATTTTGGTCCTCTCCCTTTTTTTCTTCATATGTCTGCTTAGAGGCTTGTTGAATTTGTTTATCTTTCCAAAGAACCAGCTCCTGGATTTGTTGATCCTTTGAATTGTTCTTTCAGTCTCTATGTCATTCAGTTCTGCTCTGATCTTGATTATTTCCTTCCTTCTACTCGCTCTGGGCTTTGTTTATTGTTGTTTTTCCTGACTTGAAGTTGTAGGGTTATACTGTTTATTTGAAATGTTTCTATCTTTTTTAGGTAGGCCTGTATTGCTATGAACTTCCCTCTCAGGACTGCCTTCACTGTGTCCCATAGGTTTTGGACTGTTGTGTATTCATTTTCATTTGTTTCCAGAAACTTCTTGATTTCTTCTTTGATCTCATTATTGACCCATTCATTGCTTAATAGCATGCTGCACAGTTACACAGTCTCCATGAGTTTGAATGTTTTTGAGTTTTTTCCTTGAGGTTGGTTTCTAGTTTCAAGCCCTTCTGGTCCAAGGAAATGCTTGTTATGATTTCAATTTTCCTGAATTTGTTGAGGCTTGTTTTGCATCCTATCATGTGGTCTATCTTTGAAAATACCCCATGTGCAATTGAAAAGAATGTGTGTTTTGCTTCTTTGATATGAAATGGTCTATATATGTCACTTAAGTCAATTTGATCTAATGCATCTTTCAGTTCCACAATATCCTTGTTGCTATGTTATTTGGAAGATCTGTCCATTGCTGACAGTGGGATATTAAAATCCCCTACTATCAGTTTGTTGCTCTCTGTATCTTTCTTGAAGTCCTCCAAGATTTTCCTTCTATATATGGGTGCTCCTATGTTGGGTGCATATAGGTTTACAATGTTTATGTCTTCTTGGTGGATTCTTCCTAGGAGTACTATGAAGTGTCCTTCTGGGTCTCTTTTTATGGCCTTTGTTTAAAAATCTAGTTTGTCTGATATAAATATTGCTACCTCTGCTTCTTTTTCCTATCCATTTGCTTAGAATAATTTGTTCCATCCCTTTACTTTCAGTCTGTGTAGGTCCTTTGTTCCGAGGTGGGTCATTTGTAGGTAGCATATGTGCAGGTCATGTTTTCTTGTTCATTCAGCTCCCTTATATTTTTTGGCTGGTGCATTTAACCCATTGACATTTAAAGTTATTATTGATAGGTACTTATTCTTTTTTTTCCCCTTTGTACCTGTGTTCCTCTCTTTCTCACTCTTTTTCTTCTTCATCTTAAAGGAGTCCCTTCAGCCTGTCTTACAGTGTTGGTTTGGTGGAGGTGTATTCTTTTAGCTTTCTTTTGTCTGGGAAACTCCTTATTTTGCCTTCTGTTTTAATTGAGAGCCTTGCGGCATAAAGCAGTTCTGGTTACACACCTTTGCTTTTCATTACTTGAAATATTTCTTGCCACTCCCTTCTGGCTTGCAGTGTTTCTGTTGAGAAGTCAGCTTCTAGCTGTATTGGGGCTCCCTTATATCTTGCTACCTGTTTCTCCTTTGCTGCCTTTAAGATTCTCTGTTTGTCTTTGATATTTGCCATTTTAATGATGATATGTCTTGGAGTGGGCCTCATTGGGTTGCTCTTGAATGGGATCCTCTGTGCTTCCTGGACTTGTGTGACTTTTTCTCTCCTCCAATTAGGGAAGTTTTCCATCATGACTTTTTCAAACAGGTTCTCTATGCTTTTCTCCTCTTCTTCTCCTTCTGATATCTCTATTATATGGATACCATTATATTTCAGGTTGTCCTGCATTTCCCTAAATGCCCCTTCATTATTTTTCAGTCTTTTTTCCCTTTCTTGCTCTTTTTAGGAGCTTTTTCCTACCTTGTCCTCCAGCTTGCTGATTTGATCCTCTGCTTCATCGAACCTGCTTTTGATTCCTTCTACTGTGTTCTTCAATTCAGAAATAGTATTCTTCATTTTCTCATCTCTTACTGATAGTTTCTCTGTCCTTTTTCATGCTGATATAGTTTGCAGTAAGTTCCTCGTAGTTTCCCTGTAGTTTTTGTGATTCTCTCTGAGCTCACTGAGCTCATTGACTTTCCTTAGAACCATTGTTTCGAACTTAATATCTGATAGTTGACTTGCCTCTATTTCATTAAGTTCTCTTTCTGGGGATTCCTCCTTTCCCTTCAAGTGGGGCATATTTCTTTGTCTTCCCATTATTTGTGAGACTCTTCTTTTTTGCTTCTCCTTCTTAAATTGATCTGTCTTTATTTCCTGACTTTGTGGTATAAACTTCTAAGGTAGGAGACTGCTGGTTTTTCTTTCTGGATCTGCCTCTGATGATGTCAGATATTGACCCCATTTGACCTTAAGCATATGGTTTGAGACTTCCACGAATCTACTGTCTGTGGCTGTCTCCTTCAGCTGTTAATCTAGCCACTATGCACTCAGAAGTCAGGCTTAGAAACCATAGGGCAGGGCAGAGTCCCTCCTGAGGGCAGGATTATTGGGTCTTCTCACGTTGCTGCTGCTCAGGGTAATGATCTGCCTGATCCAGATAGCTGCTGCTGTATGGTGAAAGAATCAGCACTGGGATCCTGCTATCTACCCTCTCCATTCTCTCCCCAAAGCCTCTATCTCCAGTCTCTCCTCAAGTTTCTCTAGACCACTCTGCAACCCCGTTAGCCAGGGATCTGCTATCTGTGGCTTCTACTCTGTACTCAGCAGTCAGGCTTAAGCACTGCAGGTCCAGGGCCTTATTTAAAATAAGAAAAATAATTTTTTTTGAAAGAAATATATTATATCTAAATAGAGAGCTAAGGCAAATGCAGAAAGAGCCAGAGATGGGATTTGGCCTGTACACTCCAGCATGTCCCAGTGTAGACATCTTGGCCAGTGGTCATTGATTACTCAGAGCCTTGACATAAATGTCATTAGATATATTTAATATTACCCACACCAATAAGTGATAAAAAGCAGAAAATGACAAGTTTCTTAAGGCTTGGACAAAGAGTTTTAAAATATGACATTCAATGAAAAGAATTGCTCAAAAACTGTTAAGAATGTAAACAAAATAGACCATCATACTCTATAGACATTTAGAATCACTGAGCTTAAGAACAGGAAAGAATCTTAAAGATCAGCCATATCACAGAAAGAAAAAGTAAGGTTCAGAAGTATTCACCCACTTACCCAAAGTCCAAGAGATAGGGTGGTGTTATGCATTGAATTATGTACCTCTTGGCCCCCAAAATTCATATGTTGAAGTCATAACTCCCAGTTCCACAGAACATGACCTTATTTGGAAATAGGGTCATTGTAGGTATAATTGGTTAAGTGAAGATGGGCCCATTAGAGTGGGCCCTAATCCAATATGTCCAGTATCCTGGTTAGAGAGGAAATGTGGACACAGACACGCACACAGGAAGAGCAGCATGTGAACATGAAGGCAGAGACTGGAGTGATGCTTTTATAAGCCAAGGATCATAGCCAAAGATTGGACAAAGTTTACCAGCAAACCACCAAAATTTAGGGGAGAGGCCTGAGACAGATCTTCCCTCACAGCCCTCAGAAGGAACCAATCTGCTGACACCTTCATCTTGGACTTCCAGTGTCCAGAACAGAGAGACAATAAACTTCTGTTGTTTAAGCTGCCCAGTGTGTGGCACTTTGTTTTAACAGCCCTCACAAACTGCTCTAGGTAAGCAGCAGAGTTGGCACTCAGGTGTGCTGACACCCAGACCAGGGCTGAGGCCTTTGAACAAGTTGCACATATCTAGTACAACTTTTCCAACTCAGTGAACTCTTGGCCTCTCTCTGAATGGGCGTTTTTGTAATCGTCAGGCTCAGAATGGAACTTTGAATTCCAAGCCAAGTGGAGATCGGAACTTGAACAGGAATTGAAGGGCCTGGAGGAGTTGATACCTCCAGGGTACACATGTGGGTGAAAATGGGTGCTGAAGACCCCTTGCCTGTGTGTGAGGCCTGGCAGGATGGCAGAACCTAGGCTACAAGATGCAGGCTTTAAAGGATTCATGTTGTCCTCAAGTGTATGGTTTTCTGATTAAGACTAAAATGGCAAGTTTGTGGCCAGCACCTTTAACCCAGGCATTTGGCAACTCTCCTTGCATTCCTCCTCCAGGCCCAGATGTCTGAGGTTGGAACGCTGAGTTCAGGACTTTTAATTCAACCCAGACTATGTATGAAGCCCTCTTACCAGTTAGTCAAAGACAGGAGCTATGAGCAATGGTGTCTGGCTTGACAGAGCTCACCCTCTGTGTGTGAAGCTGGATCTGCTGGAGTGAGGAGAGGCAGCAACAATCCTCCAGATACAGGATCTCACCACAAAACAAAGAGGATGGGAAGTCCAGCAGCATGATGGCTCGTCACCAGCAACAAAGCCCGAGGCCCCCGGCCCACATCAGCCTCACAATACTGTGTCCCAAGCTCAAAGCCACCTGGAACTCATAAGCAGCTGGACGATCAGAAGGTCATTGGAATGCAAACTCTTTAGTATGAAACAAAAAATCAAGGCAGAAGATAAGCCTCTAGGACTCGTTTCTGCAACTTGTAGTTAGGGAGGCAGATGAGGAACCTGGGAGGACCTGGGGCTCTGCAGCGTTCAGTCCCTGGGCTGACCCTGGCCGGCCCTATCGGTGCCTAAGTAAGACCCGGAGTGGCTAGCCCAGCCCTCAGTCCTGGCCTGAATCACCCAGAGAATCAGCTTCCTGGGCCCGGCCAGGCTCAGATCAATTGTGTTATGACCCAACATTTGAAAACGACAGTTTTTCTACAAAGCAGCTTTAAGTGCAAACAGCAGCCTCTTCTGGAAACCACTGCCTCAAGGTGTATGAGGGGGGAAAAAAACCCCCAGCAGATTATAAAGTCCATGATACATTTTGTACATAGTTTGTGGTTTCATAGTTACTTTAATCTTTTTTCCCCCTAAACTCCTCCAAAGATTTTAACATGGGCTGAGCCAACTCAGTTACACTTCTAAGCAACAAAGTTGTAAAACTAGACGCTGGACCATGTCCACAACAGTTTTGTAACATCTCCAAGAGCAAAGGGTGACATGAGCTATTGAAAAAGATCCAAGGAACCATTATTATGTTTTGTGTCAAAGAGCTGCTTTATTAAAGTCTTTTTTTTAAAATTTTTGTTCAATTACAGTTGTCCTAACTTTTCCCCCTGTTGCTCTTCCCTGCCCCCTCCCCTCCCCAGCTCCCACAGTCCATCCCCACCCCGCTGTCCACATCCACGGGTCCTTATGCATATTCCTTGACTAGACCCTTCCCCTTCTTTCCCTTGTTATCCCCTCCCTTCTGGCCACTGTCAGTTTGTTCCTTATTTCCATTCTCTGGTTCTATTTTGCTCATTTGTTTTGTTCATTAGGTTCCACTTCTAGGTGAGATCATATGGTAGTTGTCTTTTGCTGCCTGGCTTATTTCACTTAGCATAACACTTTCCAGTTCCACTCAAGTTGTCACGAAGGGCCGGAGTGCCTTCTTTCTTTCTGTCATGTAGTATTTCATTGTTTACATGTACCATAAGAGAGATGCAAATTAAAGCCACAATGAGATACCACTTCACACCAGTCAGAATGGCCATGATGAACAAATCAACAAACAACAAGCACTGGTGAGGATGTGGAGAAAAGGGAACCCTAATGTACTATTGGTAGGAGTGCTGGCTGGTGCAGCCACTGTGGAAAATGTATGCAATTTCCTTGAAGAACTAAAAATGGAACTACGTTTTGACCCAGTGGCCCCCCTGCTGGGACTATACCCTAAGTATCCTGAATCACTAGTTCAAAGGAACCTATGCACCCCAATGGTCATAGCAGCGTTATGTACAATAGCCAGATGCTGGAAACAGCCTAAATGCCCCTCAGTAAATGCTTTATTAAAGTCTTAACACCACCAATCAGGCCACTGAAGCTGTGTTTTCCACCTTACTTCCTTACCCCAAGTCTACACAATCAAGTCCAATGGTCCTGGAGGCCTCCCTCTATCAGCCCACCGTCCTGCTCAGCGCAGCTTGCAGGCTGCCTTGTCACAGGCCGGGGCAGAACATGGTTATAAGGGTGCGGACAGTGCCCTGCAGCGGTCTACTAAAGGCTGGACTTCATGACACCAGCATTCTCAGTTCCATCCTGCAGGACCGCTGGGCTCCCAGTGCACGTGGCAAACCCAGCGTGATGGAACAAGGCACTGTTTTCCACCCCCAAAGTCTCGATTTAAAAAAAAGAGAGAGAGAGAATTATGTCTTTGTGCGTGTGTTATCTTTATTGCATTTTTTTCTCATTACCATGCAGTCCCCTTATACCCTCCTCCCCGCCAGAATCACCACACTGCTCTCTATATCCGTGAGTCCTTTTCCATTTTGCTCAATCCCTCCACCCCCTCACCTCACCCTCCTTAGGTGTCATCCTGCTCTCCATCTATGAGTCAGTCCCCATTTTCCTTGTTAGTTCAGTTTGTTCATTAGATTCCACATGTGAGTGAAATCATATGGTATTAGTCTTTCTCTGACTGGCTTATTTCACTCAGCATAATGTGCTCCAGGTCCATCCATACTGTCACAAAGGGTAAAACTTTCTTCTTTCTTACGGTCGAGTAGTAGTCCATTGTGTAAGTGTCCCATAGTTGTTTTATCCGCTCATCTACTGACATACACTTGGGCTGCTTCCAAATCTTGGCGACTGTAAGTAATGCTGCAATGAACATAGGGGTGCTTATGTTCTTTTGAATTAGTGCTTTGAGTTCCTTTGGATAGTCCCAGAAGGGGGATCACTGGGTTGAAAAGCAGATCCATTTTTAAGTTTTTGAGGTAACTCTATGCTGCTTTTCACAGTGGCTGCACCAGTCTGCATTCCCCGCAACAGTGTAAAAGGGTTCCCCTTTCTCCACATTCTCGCCAGCACTAGCTGTTTATTGATTTATTGATGATGGCCATTCTGACAGGTGTAAGATGAAATCCCATTGTGGTTTAAATTTGCATTTCTCTCATGATTAGTGACACTGAGCATCTTTTCATACATTTATTGGCCAACTGTGTGTTCTCTTTGGAGAAGTGTCTATTCAGGTCCTTTGCTCATTTTTTAAATTGGATTCTTTGTTTTTTTTGGTGTAGCATTTTGTAAGTACTTTATAAATTTTGGGTATTAACCCCGTATCACGTGTATTGACAAATATGTTCTCCCAGTCTGTGGGTTGTCTTTTTATTTTGTTGATGACTTTCTTTGCTGTGCAAAAACTTTTTAGTTTGTTGTAGTCCCATTTGTTTATTTTTTCTTTTGTTTCTCTTGCCTGGGGAGATATATCTGATAAAACCTTGCTATGAGCCATGTCCAAGATTTTGCTGCCTATCCTTTCTTCTAAGATTTTTATGGTTTCAGGTCTAACATTTAAGTCTTTGATCCATTTTAAATTTATGCTTGTGTGTGGTGTAAGAAGGTGGTCTAGTTTCATTTTTCTGCAAATATATGTCCAATTTTCCCAACACCTTTATTGAATAAATTTTCTTTAGCCCATTGTATGTGCTTGCTTCCTCTGTCAAATATTATTTGACTGTAAAGCTGTGGGTTTATTTCTGGGCTCTCTATTCCGTTCCATTGATCTTTGTGTCTGTTTCTATGCCAGTACCATGCTGTTCTGATCACTATGGCCTCAGAGTATAGTTTGATATTATGTATCTGGATTCTTCCATCTTTGTTCTTCTTTCTCAGGGTCACTGTTGCTATGGGGGCCTTTTGTGGTTTTATATAAATTTTTGAAATATTCATCTAGTTTTGCAAAATATGTCATTGGAATCTTGATAGGAATTGCATTGAATCTGTAGATCGCTTTGGGTAACATGGACATTTTAACGATGTTAATTTTTCCTATCTATGAACATGGTATATACTTCCAGTTATTTGTATCTTCTTCAATTTCTTTCTTCAGTGTCTTATAATTTTCCAAGTACAGGTCTTTTATATCCTTGGTTAGGTTTATTCCTACGTATTTTATTCTTTGTGTAGCAATGGTGAATAGAATTGTTTTCTAAATTTCCCTTTTTTGTCAGTTCATTATTCACATATAAACATGCAAATGATTTCTGGATATTAATTTTGTTTCCTGCTACTTTGCTGAATTAATTTATGAGTTCTAGTAGTTCCTTGGAGGCATCCAAATTGACAAGAAAGAAGTAAAACTATCATTATTTGCAGATGACATGATACTGTGCATAGAGAACCCCAAAGAATTGTGCCTTCAGGCTTGGCCTATGTTCTCTTTCTTTTCCAAGTGAAGGAGGGAAGCCATGGGCCCATGGGCCAGGACAGCCTAGCAAAAGAAGCTGTTGGGCAAGGAAAAATTGACTGAATCTAATTACTTAGCATTGTAATCTAATCTAAGAGTGCTAACATTTCAATAGATGTGAAAACGAGAAGGCTGCCCAGGGTTAATTTGTACATAGCACAGTGAGAGTGCCCGGCCTTGGGAAGTAAGTGGCCTGGGATTGAGTGCCGGCTGCTCAGCTGGCCATCCTCATCCTCACAACAGGCGGCAAGTGCCCTGCGAGGCAGCCGCAAGGGTGAGAGGGGCGGTCACTGCACAGGGATCTGGAAGTATTGGTTTTATTTTCCTGTTTCCCACCCTGAAAGAACCAGGTTTGGGCTTTCCTGCCCATGTGTGCAAAAACACCACAGAGCCACACCTGAAGTGATCCCAACGAAGCAGCCCCGCTTCTACTGCCCCCGACCTGAGCCTGGACTGCCGAGATACAGATGCTGGCAAAGTGACCCCACTCACCCCAGGGAGGTCCTCAGAGGCAGAGAGTAACCCTGTCAGCCCGGAAGCACCTCTGAGTGGTGGGTGGGACAGAGGGGCTGGGGCTACCAGCAGGGTAGGCAGGGGACGGAAGTGCAGTTCCCAACCCAGCCAGCAGAGAAACACTGAGCCAAGGGAGCGTTGGCCCCAAGAGCCATGGACAGTGGTAGGAGGGCAGGCATAACTCTCCCCCTAACCACACTCTCCCCGCCAGACCCAGCTGGAATCCTCACCTTGGAGTCAAGGAGCTGTCTTCAGAAGGGGCCCCAGGTTAAAATGCATATTTGGGAGGGTGCACATAGGGATGCCACAAGACTCCTGAGGACCTTTGAACGGACGTGTTCACCACAAAGAGTGGCCAGGTACAGAAGAAGGGGCCATGCCTTTGTCTGCTCAGGGGACAGCTGCATACGGGCTCAGCCCCACCAGCAGGGCACCAGGCCGGCCCTGAGAGCACGGCTGCTCTCTCTGGGAGCAGGCCTTCGGGGACAGCACCTCCTGCCCCCAGAGCCAACCATGAGTCTGCGGCAGGGAAATGAGCATCAAGGACTGCTGGTTTTGATTCTGTGGAGGGTGAGTTGGGTTCTCAAGGACAGCTTTGCCAGCATGACTGTGACAGCCTCGGCTGTCCTTTGGGTGCCAAGTGTCCTGTGGCCTGGAAACCACGAGGCCGGGCCCTAATCATTGACAGGCCTCACGGCCAGCTGGTGATACTGACCTTGCTGCAGGCTCTGGAGACCCGCCGACACTCCCCGCTCCCAGAGCAGCCTGTCCACCTGGAGCATGGTCCTATAGGTGACGTCCGAGGACATCAAGATCCAGGAGGCAGTCTTGTGGTCCTGGTGATTAGAGGGGCCCATTGTCTCTGAGCCCTTTGCTGTATCAGCACGAAAATGAGGGGTCAGAGGGAGGATTCCAAATGGGATATGAAGAGGAGGGACCATCTGGAAGGCAGGATAGCAGTGCCAGAGGCAGGGAATGGGCTTTCCAGAGAGGAATTGAATGCTGCAAGGAGGTTCAGTATGGTGGAGATGATGGTGACGCCACCGAACTGCAGGGCCAGGAGCTCCTGGTGGCCTGAGGACTAGGCCGCCCTGCAATGATCTGAGGAGGAAGGGAGGGACCAGGATGGTGGGAGACACAATGTCCCAGGATGAGGTGTTGAGAGAGACCTGCCACCTACAAGTAACCCCGAGTCTTGGTGAGAAACGGTTTCCTTCCCCATCCTCTTCTGTTCCACCTGGTGCTGTCAGAACGGGCCTCTGAGTCAGACACGAGGCTCCCGCACACCCTCCATGCCGGCTAATCTTTCTTCTGATGAGCAAGAGGCAGGCCCCAGGCTTAGAGGCTTCCACAGGCCACGGCTGAGTTTTGATGACACTGTTTTGTTTACATTGCATGTTTTTGTTGTTATCTTCTATGTCTGACAAATGATGCTACTTTTCCTATTTAGTGCAGTCATGAGCAATTTCCTTAAAAACTAATCTGTTGAAGTAAATACATGAGTAAATGGCAGGGCACAGGTGGTGCGTGGCTACAGCAAAGATCATGACAGTGCGTGGTGAGGGTCAGAGGCGGCGGAAATGCGGACCCATGAGGGAGCGAGGTTGGCAGGGGGCTGGCGGAAGGAGTCCTGCGCCCAGGGCTGAAGGGCTGGTGTGCTCCTTCCTGGGAGAGGCCGCGGCAGAGCCTCGTTTCTCAGGCCCCAGAGCTAGTTGTGCTAAGTGAACAGGAGGGGGGCCTTTGCAAAATTGCCTGGCAGATCCACCAGTACATTTCACCTATTCAATCCATATCATTTAAAACCTGAATTTTTACCGCTCACTGAGGTTTGGGGTAGCTATCTTTGATAACAATATTGCCAATAGGAAGTGAAGTAACACAAACGTCAATACTGGGGCCACTTGTCTGGGTCCCCAGATGCCAGAGGCGCCTATGGGGAAGGTACCAGCCTGGGGCCTGTTCGCACTGCGGTGAGTTCTCTTTCAAGACTCAAGCTGTCTGGGGATGAACAACGAGAGAAATGCAAATAATTGTTGTTATGTCATGTCTATAAGCATGAAAAACCTGGCCCATATCTCTCCCTGGTGTGGAGAAGGGAAGAGAGGGGACATTATCGTTTAATCACAGAAAACCAACATGTAGTAGTGCCGCACAGATACAAACGGAATGAGGGATAGGTCTGTTCGCTTTTTTCCTTCCTGACCCCAGGAAGAACATAAAGTACACCTGCGGGGAATGTAAACCAGTGTGTGCTGTTAGCAAGTCGTCTGTGTTCAAATTAAGGATGTAAATCTAATGCTTTTTCGGTCTGGTATTGAAAAATTTATGATGTTCTGAGGACACGGTCCGCCGTTCTTTTGTTTCCTCATTTCCCCCAGGAGAATCCACCCTCTGGTTATCGCTCCATGTTCCCTCTGTGGACTCCCAGTGTCTCCACCAGAGAAGAAACTGAGATAAAACAACAGGTGGCCCGTGGGATTTGCCTCTGATGAAACTGTCTAGGAGACAGGAATGAGCTTACAATGTGACCGAATTCAAGCTGGAGTTTAATGGAATCCACATTATGTCTGCTTGTCTTCCTTTTGTATTAGCCTTCTCTTGTGTCTGCTTTTTCGCCTTACTCCTTCCTTTTAGCTTCAATTTGAGAGCGCTTTCTCTCAGCACCCGTGGGAAAATGAATGCAGGACGAATACAGGGCTGCTCCGTGGCGTCCCCCAAGTCCGGTGGCACGGAGTCCTGCAGGCTCTGGCTCCCTCCTACCCGGCAGGACCGCAGCGCCAGGAGGGCGGGGCCAGGCCTGCCCCGAGCCTGCCTGCGCCAAGACCTATCAAACTGAGCAGTTTATGTGTGTGCAGTTTATTGTGTGTCAATTATAGAATTATACTTTAATAAGCATGTGTAAAAGGGGGAGGAGAGAAAAAGGAAGGGGGAAATGAAGGAAAGGAGAAAGAGAAAGGAGAGAGAGGAAGAAGCTCCCTCAGTTGGCTTAGCAGACTCAAGGGTTGGTGGATGGACTCTGACTGCCAACCTCCCCTCCCTCCCTGACCGGACTTGAACCTGATAACACTTGTTTGGTGGACATTAAGCCTGCGCTTTGGTGTTCAACTAGATTTCATTCCAGTTTCTTCATTCACTTATTTATGGGAAAATTTCTCTCTCCCTTTCTCTCTTTCTCCCCCTCTCCTCCTCTCCTTCTCCCTCCTCCCTCTTTCTCCCCTCCCCACCCCAGCAGCACCCTCTCACACAGAGAGTCTTCAGTAAATCTAAAGTCACACCCCCATTCTGCGTGAGCACAGGGTCCAGCTCGTCTTGTCCTTCAATGCTCACTGGCTCTGGAAGGAAAGTGGCTGATAAGATTTTCAGAATTAACAGTCTTTCCGGGAATTCGTGGTCTGTAAATGCAGATGAAGAATCAGCAGTATAATGTGGACAATTACAATTACAGAAAAACCCATCTTCTCTCCTAATTACTGAGCTCTCCAGCACTGCCAGGTGCTGTGCCTACGGTGTCCCCAGTCCCTCCATCTTTTCATCCCTTGAGTGCCCTTGTTTTACAAATGAGGCAGGTGAGTCTTGAAGATGGTAATTTCACTAGCTCACGTGGGAGTGCAGAAGGCGGGAGGCACCCTCCTGTTACCCTGCGGACTCTTTGTGAGCTGGATCTCATAAGCCCCACAGACAAGGGACCAGGAAGGTTTCATCTACAGAAAAGGAGATCGGCTAGAGGGGGCTTCCTGACGTCCTTGCACGGAAAATGGGGATAAAATTCTCTTTAAGCTAAGTCCTTTGGAAGAGACAGATTTCAGTGGGCACTTCAGAAATGACTGAAGTCACTGTGACAACAAGTTGCTCCACCTGAGAACCTGTGCTAGGGAGCTTCACAGACTTCTCTCTAGAGACATAGACCCTCAGAGGAGCTAGCCGCATGCCAAGCGCTGGGCGAGATGTCCTGTCAGAGTCGCTCAGCATTCTGGTCCCATCTGAAGTCTAAGCAAGCCAGGAAAGTGGTTCAGGAAGAGTCAGCTTCTTGTTGCCTTGGTGCGGAGCTGGCACGGGGAGCGAAAGCAGAGCCCCTGGCCACGCCTGGGGGATGGGCACTGGAGGGAGGGCAGCGGGCAGAGGCAGGGCATGCAGCTGTGCAGAGGGGAGAGCTAGTTCACGGACTATGGCGTTATGGGCATGTCCCATTATGCAGTCACCAGGGAAACACAGCGTGAACACATCTGCTCCTGTCAGAGAACGCAGTCAGGCGCAGCTAAACTCCGTCACCTACCAGCCATGGGCCCCTGGGCAAGTGAATTCACCTTGCTTTCCTCTTCTGTAAGATGGGCGAACAGTCCTGCCTTCCCTTCAGGGCTGCTGTAAACATGGAAAGAGACAATGTCCATACAGGCCATCAGCACAGTGCCCACTCCCAGTCAGTGCAGGGCAGGGGCAGCCTTTGAAGAAGATCATCATATGCTGTGTCTTGCTTAATGGATTCGGAAACCTCCTCTTCTTTTATCTTCATCACAACATCAGTAGGTAAACATCGTTGCACCCATTTTACAGATGGAAAAATAGGTGAAATAATTAGCCTCAGAGCTAATCTCAAGACCGGTGCTCACCCCGGCACCTCGCCACTCTTTCTTTCCTTTGTTTCCATTAAATCCAACCACCACCTTAAGTCCCCTTTCCTTCCAGGCCTTCAGTGGCTCCCTTCTCACTCCAGATCTGTAGCAGTGAGACTGTCAGTGCTGCCCCTGGCTAAGGCCTTTCGTCTTTGCTCCTGTCCCAGCTCTTATTAACTCAATTAAAACACAGGCTGCTGCTCGAAGATGTAAATATGTTGCCAGGGCTGGTGACCATCTACGGAAGGATGTATTTAGAGTAAAAACAGTCTTATAAGTGGCTTAAAGGCTTACAGCAGAGTGGAAGGCTAGCTTTTGTCATTAGAGGTGGTTTTGCAAGGATAATAATGGCCAGTGCTGCGTCCCCCATAAACACCTCACTGGCATCAAAATCAAGGAAGTGGTCCTTCCGATGATGAAGTTCACAGAGAAGGGGGAGGAGCAGCTTAGTGTTCCACAGCAGGAGTACTAGATGCTGAATTACAAGAGGAGCTTTAGCTTGCTTCAGTTACTACATCAGGATCCAAAACTCCCAGATCGGAAAGAATGCCGAATGCACTCACCATTTCGGCCGGCCCTTTGCTTGTCTCCTACAGTGGGAGAACAGTGGTCAGCAGGGCTTCCGAGCTGTCAGTCACCTTGACCTTCTTCCCACCTGCCCCATGGCATCTTGACTCAGCTCTGCCTGGGCCTTCAATGCCTGGCTGTGGCCAGAGGTGGCTGAATTAAATCATGCTAAACAAGAGCTTTGCTGATGTCTTAGAATTCCTGGGGTGACCTAATTCCCTCTATCTGTTTTTCACAACTTTTCTTTTTATATTTTTTTCCCCTCTCTTGTTTATAAGAGCAAATCGCTGGACTGCGATCAAGTAGCTCATGGTGCCAAGAAACCAGAGAGGCTGCAGAGACTCCAAGTGCAATGCAGAAAGGCTTCCTGGCGCCAGCACCACCCTGCTGAGGTCAGCCCAAGGTGGCCCCGCATGCGCCCAGGCCCAGCCTGTGCCCTGGGCCCAGCCGGGCTCACAGCTCCCGGTGCATTGCAACCGCTGCCTGGGGGGCCCGTCAGCAGTCTGGCCTTGACTCTAGTGAGGACCTCACTTTTATCTCAGGTGGGGGAGAAGGTCTGGGGTGCAGGCAACTCTCCTGGCCCTCTATAGAAACAAGAGAACATGTCCATGGGTGAAGCACTGGCAGTAACACTTCCTGCCTGTTCTTCACTCTTTTGAGTACTTGCCTATTGTGTGCTCTGTACCTTACATGGCCTTACCCTGGAAGGGCAGAGGGCCCCATGTGTTCTTCTTCTCTGGAGGCCTAACTAGGGACTGGGAATCCTTGCATTCGCCTCTCATATGAGCTCTGGACACTTACAGCCTCATGTGTCCATTCTCACCGCTGAGCCTCCAGGATTCCTGTGAGCCAGATAGGGCAGGACTACCACCCTAACCTGGACAGGGAGGGAGGATGACCTAAATCTTTAAGGGCACTATAAGCCCAGGATCATTGAGCTAATAAGTGGAAAAACCCCAATAGGAACAGATTTTTCTGACTCTCAGTCTGAAAAACTTACAGGTAAATGAAAATGTTTAAATCGTATTTGTTCTGATCATACTTTCGGTGATGGGGCTGTTTGAAAGAAACCTATGGTGAGTTCTCTGTGACCTTGGTTTAATCTGTCTGACAGAACCAGGTGTTCCTCTGAGCTTTCCTTAAAGCACCCCCCACCCCCGCCCTTCTTGGGTCTAGCTCCTCCTGACCAACTGCCTAGGTGATTCTAGGTGCTTCGCCCATCAACACATCATCCTCGCCAGCGCCATCATTGCCCACCCTGTTTGACCAATGGGGGCAAACAGGCACAGAACCTTAACTGACCTGCCTGAGTCCAATCCCGAGAGGAATGCGAGTGTTGGGTTCAAACCCAGGAACATGGGTTCTAGTCTCTGCTTTTAACCACTCTGCGTTCCCCTCACCTTTTTCTGAGGCAGCCCTCACTCCTGTCATTGATGCGCCTGGAGAGGAGTACAAAATCGAACATGCAGAGGGAAGCGTCGAGTGGATGACAGCTAGCCTGGACCACCCCACTTAGAGCTGTTGCTGGGGCGGGAGCCTAAAATTCCCTGACTGTTTTCCAGGAAGCCTCATCCACGTATTTAGAATGATGCGACAGAGGAAAAAATATTCAGGGGTAAATCCCCTCGAGCTGCCGCTTCCATTTTAATGAACTTACAAATCAGATTCAGTCGGTGGGTTTGGGCGGGGGGCAGGGCGGGGGAGGGTAAGGCGGCGTCTCTAACAAGTGCCCAGGTGATGCAGAAGTTTCTAATCTGAGGACAGCACTGGGAGAAGCCGGGCATAGACCACAGGTTTCCAGACTAGATTCCTGGGGTTTCCTGAAGATACCGCAGGAGCCTGCCTGGGGTGGGGAGGGAGGGGTTTGGAGTAAGATTTCCCTTGAAAAAAGGGGGTTTTCATGCTTTGAGAAAAATCTTGGAAACCACAGCTCTAAATATAATCTCCCATGCATTTGGTGATACTTGCTAGAACGTGTGGCAAGAAATGCCTGTCCCAAAGATCATTTTTTTTATATACTTTGCTGACTCAAGGGAATCAGCAGCCGTATTTGGACAGCTGGCCTCACAATGACCTCCTGCTACCTAATGGAAAATGTTGAAGGTACTCTACTTAGAAATAATTATATTTTCATAGCCTCTGTGGTCTCTCTTTCTCTCATAGATGCATACAGAAAAGGAGAATGCTTGCTTCTGGAATTCACCCGCACCAGCTGTTTACTTCTATTTGAGGCTAGAAATTTTATTTTATTTTTTTCCTGTGGTTAAGTTTCCTATGGGAGAGAGGGGGAAGGAAGGCTTCTAACATGCAATTATCAGAAATTGTTACCATCTCTGAAAAATCAGTCTGTCTGCCCCAAATGCTCTCTACCACCTCCAATTGTGTTCTACAAGGAAACAATCCTGTGACCAAATGAGCTGGGGACACGCTGGGTGGAACACGTCTCTCTGCTCTAGAACCCCTTGGCGTCATTTATAAGCCAGCATGTTTACAATGCCCCAGAAGGCGGTAAGAATCTGCAGTGCGGCCCAAATGTCCTTGATCACAGAGCCCATTTTTCTAGAATATCTCAAGGAACACGAGAATTCCACGGAACCCAATTGCTGGGATCAGCTGATAGAGCCCCAGCTTGAGAGCACCCATTGAAACACCCACAGCTGAGAGGACGTCTTCCCTGGGGTCTGGATCTCAAAGTAACCAGACACCCAGGCCTTCCAGGCCTGGAATGACAGTTCCAGGAAGTTCCTGCCAGGACTCTGGGCAGCCCTGCGAGCGTGGGGGAGGCTGAGGCCAAGTGCTGCTCATGTGAGGCTGGGCTGGGTCTCACTCCCCTTTGTTTCTCTTGGGTGGCCCACAGGGAGCCATCTAGAAATGTGGGTCCAACTGGATGTAGAGGATCATAGAAAGATGATATGAGAGCAGCAAGGGAGAGGTGCCCAAGCCGGAGGGCGTGCAGAGCGTCCGGGGGACCAGGGAGATGAGAGAGAGAGACCTCTGGTGTGTAGGCATTGGGATCCTGGAGAAAGCAAGGGAGCAAAGAGTGTTCTGGGAAGGCCAGTGGGTGCAGGGGATCGGGGAGTCAGGATGTGACTCAGAGTCCGCTCAGGCTGAGGCTGGGCGGGGCCTTGCTGCGAATGGAGTCCCCTCCAGCTTCTCAGTGCAGCTGGGCGATTCTAAGGACTCTCCCGGGTCTGGAAGTGAAAACCTCCAGCACAGCATGTCCCCAAGTGTGAAGATGATACATTCAAGGCAAGCAAGGGGACCTTGGCGGTACACAGACAAACATTTTTATTTTAATAGTTATGTTTTTGTTTTAACATTTGTTTGGGGGGGAAAAAAGTGAACTAGAACCTGCTTTCCCAGGTGTTCTTGTTTCAATGGAGGCTCAAGCAGGCGGCCCCGGGGCTGCGCCATGGGCTCAGCTCCTGAATTTTACACAAATGGGAGCAGAAATGACAAAACTGTGAGCAGCCTAATGATGACTGCAGGTGTAGGCACCAGGAAAATTCAGAATTTTCTCTAAGAAAGACAGTCTCTGACTGCATGGGGGAGTTGGTCCCTGCACTGGAAGGTGCAGCTGTGGGGTCCCAGGCTCAGCTCCCGCGCTCGGCCCGCCCGCCTCCGGCCCCTGCAGCCAGCAGCAGCCGGTGCTCAGCTGGTTTTCCGAGCAGCAGCAATGAACTCGTGAGCCCTGAACACAGGCTTTGCTCTGCTTGCTGAGTCTCTGAAACGAGCTTCCAAGTCAAGAACTGCTCTCTCCTGATTGTCCCCAGAGGGACAGATCCTGAGGACAAGTAAGAAAGTCTGATGGTGAGAAGAAAAATGCCAGAATGTGGGCAGCTTCTTGTCTGCCCAGCTGCCTTACGATCTGGCTGCTGTTCCTTTAGATTCCAAACTTGGATTTAATTCACTGGATGAGATTATCCTAATTCGTCCCGCATCCAAGTACACCTGGTGAAGCTGTATTTAACCTGCAGGAGAGCTCCTTCAGGCAACACAAAATAGGCCTCTGTTTGGTCCCTTAATGCTGCAGTTTAACGTGACAGGACTCTTCATATGCAAATGACCAGGCTTAAATAATGTAAAAACTTTCTATTTTCTGACTATGGCTCCAACCTGGTTTAGGCAAGAGGGCTCTGCCCATTTATCACTCTCCTACAGGGAATAATAGTCACTGGGATTTAGTGTCATTATGTGTCAGCACTATTCTAAGACACTGACACATGGATGCATTTAACCCTGTGAGCCAGGATGTCTATTATTCCCATCTTACAGAGGAGGAGAGTGAGGCACCAAGAGGCTGAGTAACGTCCAAAGTCAGGGGGTCAGCAAGTTGTGAAGCTGGGCTTTCAAACCCTGAGCCACCACAGGCGTCCCCAGAGAAAAGGTTTAGGACCCCTATGCTGCCCTACCACAGGTTTAACAACACAAAACAAACAGCAAACAACAGATCCGTGGATTTCTACTGTCAGTGCTTTTCAGTGTGTGTTTAAGTGACAAAAAAAGTCCTCCCCCATTGAAATCTAAAAATCTAGAGAAATCTCCAGGGGGCTGGTTTCTAGACACGGGACTGCATGCCTGAGGAAACACCCCCAGGAGCACGGCCGCGATGCCAAGCTGCCCAGTGGGGGAGGGTCCTGTGAAGGGCAGGGCAGGTGGGGAGTTGGGAAACCCTTCTCCAGCCTTAGTCCTCAGGTTTGAAGCAGGAGAGAGAGGAGGTTCAGCCCTTTCATGGGAGCGTCCAGGGACTGGGGGGAAGCAGATGCCACCTCCTGCTTATCAGCTCAGAATTGCAAATGCTGTGCAGTTACTGACCTGTCCTTCAGACCTGGATCCCAGGCCACCCCGGGGCCACGCTGAGCACTGGTGTCCGGCTGGCAGCCTTGCAAGTTTGTTCGGCTTCCTGCCCACCTTTGCCCCAAGCATGTAGCACTTGGTCATGGACTGTCACCGCTGCTCATGGCCCAGAGGAAGCCCTCTGAAGACAAAGTGGGCTGGGTGCCTGCTTCCTCAGGCCACAGGAGCTGGAAAAGGCCGAGCAGACCAGCTTGTGCAGCATTGCGCAAGAGACTTTCTAGACATTGGAGGGTAAAGTGGGTCTCACCTCCTCCGCCTTCAGGGCTCAGGCCCGCCTCTCCGCCCGCGTTCACTCCCCTGCAACGCTTCTCTAACTATAGTCCCTAAGCAGGTGGAAGCAGCTTCCTGTCTCCCACCAGCAGCTCACCTCTAAACTTGGACCGCATACGTATGCCCACCTGACATCCTCACTTGGGCATTTAATGGGCATCGCCAACTTCCCCCCCATGGCCCCCATACCTGCCCGGCTCCCTACCTCTGAGCAACCCCATCCACCCAGCTGCTCAGTCCAACACCCTTGACTTTTTCTTTGACTTCTTTTTTTTCACACCTCACATCAAGGCTGTTTACTCAAAACATGCTAGTGCAAGCCCAGGACCCCAGCCTCCTGCCTGCATTGTTGCCGTGGCCCCTGCCCTGTTTTCTGCTCTGCAGGGAGCCCCTGCGGCCACACAGGGGCCCTCACCACGCGAGCCCTGTCTCCCGCGGCCCTCCACGGTTGAGAACAGCAGGCGTGGCCTGGCCTTGCTCCTCCAGCCTCATGTCCCCAGGCCCCCTCACTCTTTCCAGCCACTCCAGCCCCCTGCTGGTCCTAAGGCCCGGCTCCATCCTCAGGGGCCCTGCCTTCCATGGGGAACCTGCCTCTTGGGCAGCCAGCCGCCCAACCAGCTTGCTTCCTCACCTCCACACGCGTGTTCTGCCTACCACCTTCTCAGCAGGGACTCCTTGGGCCACTCTATCTATAGTGACTGTCCCCGCTGGCCCCATGCCTCTTCTCCCCTCTTCCCCAATTTCTTTTCTTCAAAACTGTTTCGTCTTCTCATACACCACGCAGTGTCCATGTTTCTGTTCACTGTCTGCACCCATTACGGTGCCGGGCTTGGGAGGAGGCATTTTGGTCACTGCGTCAGAGCACTAAACCACCGGCCACTTAGTAGGTGCTGCTGCAGGTTTGTTGCCTGGAAACCCGGCTTGTCTCTCAAGGTGTCATGCAGAAAAGTGCTCTTCACAGGGATGCAGATTTACAACTCTTAAACTGAGGACCTTCAGACACCTGGCTGCAGGTACTGCCCGTGTCCCCAGGTAGCTCCCTGCTGTACTTGACCACGGTTATCTGTGTCTCTGCTGCACAGATAAGCAGGAGGACGATCCGTTGGGGAACTCTGAGCTGGGACACGGGGACTTCTGTCTCTACTCAGTAGGGCCTTAGGGAAGCAGACAACCAGGAACCACCCCAAGAAGTTGTTAGTACTTGGTCAGGCACAGGCAGGGAGGTGACAGGCTGAAAAACAAGTTCAGATGGGCTGGTGAGAAATGCCTTGCCTTACAGAGCTTAGAACAGGTAGAACATTCCAGTGTTGTGTGTGTCTCGCCACCAGACTGTGAGCTACTGGGCCACAGGGCCTGACAGACATATGCCCTCTGCCCAGTGCCCAGCTCAGGCCCGGCGCGCTGTGGCCATTCTCACGAGCACTGTTGTCAGGCTGAGCCAGGTATTCACCAACCGGCCACTAGGGACACTTTTCTGTTGAAACATTTCTAACCTCAGCTAAGCCTCTGTGGGGTGTGGGAGCTAAGTCTCCCCCCGCCCCCATTTTGATTTGTGGTTGGTTTCTTGAAATCCACAAGTCCCCTTTGAGAGCAGGCAGCTGCATCTGAAACAAGAATGTTTCAGAATGGCCTCCCTTCTCCACCCACCCTGGGTTACCCACGGGACACACCCTGGAAACCAGAAAAACAGTGGAACCAGCTGTCCCGAAAGAGAGGATTAAATGGCTGCAAGCAATGCGTAAAGAGAGAGGACTTGGAAACGGAGACCGAGCAGCATCGTCTCATACCCGCCCCTCCTGCTCATCTAAGGGAACACGATGAAAATGACCAGGTTAGCCAGCTTGCCCAACCCTCACCCCACCAGGATCCTGGTGGCACCTCTCTCCCTCCCATGGAAACGGCTTCCCCCTCTCGGCTCACTCACAGTTCTCCCTTGTTTTAGTGATTTGCAGCTTTGAGGGGTAGGAATCAAATTCTGAGGCTTGAAGCCTGGGACACTTTTCTACCAGGGTGCTTGACGCCTTTGCAGGGGACTAAAACTGTGACCTCATGGTGTTGTGTAAACCAGGACAGCCCCCGTTCCCCAGCCCCTCCTGGCCTTTCCGGCTTTTCCCCTTGCGCTCCCCAGGCTTTTTCTCCCAAAGGGAGCCCCGCGTGCCAGGAAAGAGGTCCCCAGCTTGGAATCCCAGAGACCCCCACGGTTGTGATGAATGGCTCTGTTTTGTATGACAGCTACTTAGCCTGTGGATCGTTGGAAAACTCAGCCACACTGTGAGTAGGGAAGTTGGAAAGAATGTCGGTCTTCACTGAGATTTAATATGACAGGTTTCTGGCTCTGAACTTGGAGATTAACTCTTCGTTCTTAAGGGGGAAAATAAACGCTTCAGCTCTCTGAAATAGCAGTTTAGTGGGAAAATGTGCAGCTTCGAAAGCATTGCAGGCAGTTCACTTTGCGTGTTGCCTCTTTCCGGGGCTGCGTGTTTTCTGTGTCTGATAATATGTTTGCTACACGTCCTCTCTGCCAGGGACACTTACAGTCAATTGCCAGCTCAAACCATGTAATCTCTTAACCATAAGGCTGCCGCATCTGTCAGCCAGTTGCTGCATGGTTGGATTATTAACATGGCTTCTAATTTTACTCTTTGAATTTAACATGAAAAGTTTTGATGAGTGTATGTAATTTATACTTTCTAACTTCAGAGAGTCCTGAAAGAGAAATTTATTCTTTTATCACCCACATCTCTGAAGTAGATGGTTTTATTTTCAAATCCCATTTCCTCCCCCATTCCCCTTACACAAAAGCAGTATAAAATAGACCAATGGGGTTTTATCACCCTTCCAAAAAATGCATTCAAATATTTGTCTAAGTTTGGGTGAAGAGTCCCCTTGAATGCTATGCTCCTGTGGTGTGTCAGATGTACTCCTTGCTCAAGATTAGACTCATCTTGTGGGTCTCCATTCATTCATCTAAAAAAACAAACAGAAAATTGGCATAAGAGAGACGACCCCTGAGTCATCTTGAAAGAATTCAGCTTTAAAACTTGCTTTTGCTCTCATGCCTGTTTTTACTGAAATGAGCTGGATTTAGTAATGGTTTGTTTCTGCCAACTTAGTTCACTTTTCCCATTTCCCCCTTCTCTGGGCCTGCCCTACATCTCCAGTGTGGAAAGTGACTGCATTTGATTAAATGCAGTTTGGGGTTGACCTTTTTATTCAGAGACTTGCTTCCATTAATATATTTTGGGGTATTTTTTTGGAAACAAACTCCAACAGGCTAGAGCAGAAACATTCAATAACATGCATCTGAGAAAGACTTGCTTTCACAATTACTCACTATAGCTGCATTTATCATTAACCAAGTCCTGGAAAATTTCAAAAGGACACCCTATCTAAGCACTTGCCCCCTGTTTGAGGTCTTCGAGGTTGAAAGCTTGAGGAAGCGTTTAAAGCAAAGCCCAGAACTAACTTTGCTAGTGTGGCTATGAACTCCTGCTGGAAGTTCTGAGGATGTTCTGCAGATGCTGTCCCTTTCTGCTGAGTGCGTTCCATGTGGCCCTGCCCAGGGAACGGCACAGTGATGCCCGTAATGGAAGGCCAGATAAGCAAACTCCTCTGATTGTTACCCCTTTTCACGGAACTTGATTCTCTCAAGTTCACACAAGTGCAGACACAGGACCTCGACACAGCATTTTGTGTGACGAACTGCATCTCAAATGCATGACATTGTGTCAAATGCGAGAGGCTGGTGCACTTGATCCAAATCCTGGTCAGGTCCCTCTGTTCCTCAGTAGACGTGCATTAGCTGTTTTATCTGGACATGTTCTAGGCCACCAGACAGAGTGGTGCAGCGGAACCAAGCGCAGCTTCCTGGCGCTGACAGCCCAGCCTGGGAAGAAAAATGGTGGTTTAACTACAGCAGTGAAGTGTTTCTACCAAAGAGCAGAAAAAGAGTTTCTAGCTTCTTTTGGCAGTTGGGGGATTTACTACTTTTCTAGAGTTCTTGGAAACATTTGCCTCGTAAACATATTTTAAAAGCTAGGGGCCCGTGAAGGAATGGGGTAGTTCCTGCAGAGGATGGTGATGGGCAGGAATCTAGGCAGAACCCCATCCGAGAATTTCATTTTGAGGTGAAGAATCTGAGGCTTTCAGTCACGTCGTGCATGAGAGGGGCCACCATCGCCAACTTCCAGTATAGAATTCTCTAAAGAAGACAGAGGGACAGGAGACCGAGGCAGTGACATGGGAAAGGACAGAGGGGTTCGGAGAGAAGGTGAGGAAAGAGGGAGAAGGAGGAGGTGGGGAAAGAGGAGGGAAACAAGAGGCTTGGAAGGAGCCAGAGCCTGGGAACTGAATGCTCCAGGTTAAGCGTCAGCCCTCCATCAACAGGGCAGAGCCTGGATTCTCTGTGGTGAGTTTCAAGGTGACTTTGGTTATTTCCGTCTTTCCCTTCCTCAGTTCTTCCCTTTGTCCCTGCCTTGCAACAGGGTAGGTTTTTGCAGGAAGTGTCTGAGTCCAAAGGAGTATAAATAATGCAGGGGTTGCTGTTGTAAATCAAAACTAATTTTAGACAGTAGTAAAGAATAAGCATTTATTGGAGTCAAAGGCGCTGCAGCCCAGGCGACACAGATTCAGGCAGCGACTTACGCTATTTCACTAGGGGAGGCTGCCCTTTACAGCGGAAGTTCCCGCCCAGGTTCTCAGGTGTGTTGTAGGAAACTGAAGTATCCAAATCATGCAGTTTTGATTGGACAGAGCAGGTCTCAGTCCTTTAGTAGAAAGAGGAAACCAGAACTTCCCTGCAGTGGTTGACTCAAACGGCATAAACAAGCGGGGCATATAATGGACGAGGAGATTTCTGGGTGAGGTTCTTTCTGGTGGAGAGAGTCCAGTAGGAGCCCTTTTCAGGAAAGGACCACCAGCCTCTTATTATTGATAAAATTTGGGCCCTTGATTGACCTGGGGGATTCTATCCCAGCAGATAAATTCCTTCTTGGGATTCATAGCAAATGAATCTTTCTACTCGAGTCCACATTACAGTGAATGTTTCAGTGCAGTGCAAACAAAATATCTAGGAGGTGGTGTAAAACTAGGCAGCATGTCAGTTCTCTGGTGCCTTATCTGCTGAAATGTATAAGGCTGCATCCTTGGAGCATCTGCATTTTTAGCTGAGCATGTATTTGTGCCCCTGTGGTCAGCCTCTGGCACCTCCTCTGGTGCCCCGATCCCCTCGGCGAGGAGCCCCAGAGCTGCACTGAGGATGCTCACTGTGCGGTCTGGGCTCTCGCTGCTGCTCCGAAGAATCGATTGCCCCTTGAGATTTCAGCAGAGAGCTCGCAGGAGTGTTTGCAAACCACCTCTCTCTGCTTCTTGCTCCCCGCTCCCCAGGCAAAGTGCAAGCTTGAGATGTGGTGATTTACAAGATATTTGGTCTTCCTCCACATTGCCGGACTAACAGCTCCCCAAACCCTTGGAATTTCCTAAGCATTGAGAATGTGGGGGGGGGGGGGGGGAAAAGAAGGTGTCTCTTGTTATGTTAATAAGGTAACTTTTGGAAAGCACCTAAGGGTGGGGCACCTACTGGTCAATGGATTCGACCCTGGTGATTAGAGGATTAGAGGGTTGGAAATTTCAGCCCTCCTCCCTGAACTCTGGGGAGGAGAAAGGGGCTGGAGTTTGAAACAATCACCAATAGTTAGTGACTTAGCCAATCATGGCCATGTGATGAACCTCCTTAAAAACCAGGAGAATGGCTCATTGGCCTTTTCTTTTGGAGACCTTCCATGTGGGGGGGGGGGCGGCGAGAAACATGTCCACGTGCACCGTGCCAGCGCTCAAGCTCCTCGAGGACAGAAGCTCCTTCTTTCGGGACCTGGCGCTATATATATCTGGCTATTAAGCCATATTCTTTAATATCCTTTGTAATAAATCTGTAATCTAGTAAGCAATATGTTTCTCTGAGTTGTGTGAGCCATTCTGGCAATTTAATCCAACCCAAGGAAGGGGTAGGGGAACCTCTGATTTATAGCCACTTGGTCAGAAGTACAGATGACAACCTGGACTTGTGACTGGTGTTCTGAGTTGGGCGTCATTGGAACCTCCCTTCTATAGCCAGTAGGTCAGAAGCAGAGGTAAGAGTCTGGGCTTGCATCTGGCTTCTGAAGTGTGTGTGGTGGGGGTTGGGGGCGGGGAAGAGGGGACAGTCTTACGGACTGAGCCCTTTCCTTGTGGGATCTGGTGTTGTCTTCATGTAGATAATGTCAACATTGACCTGAATCGTAGGACACCGAGCTGATGTTCTGGAACTGTTTGTTGGGGGAGAGGCACCCAATTTGGGATTGGGTCTGGAAAGCCCCATTCAAAGCCCCTAACAGGAACCCTTCTGCATGCAAGTGGGCAGACGGATGACTACCTGCAACAGAGGTGACGGCCACTCTAACGCAGCACGTGGGTGATGCTGGGGTACCTCAGGTCTGATAACAGCGGGTGAAAGCGTGGCGTGAGAGCCTCAAGGGGAAAGAGAAGAGCAACAGAAGGCCCTATGGTGCGCTCAGACTGTTCAGGCCCTGGACCCCCTCTTGAGGCCCCTGCTGGCCCAGAGACCAAAACTCAAGAGAGGCCTGCAGGCCAGCAAGTATGAGGCATCAGGAGAAACGCTGTTCTTGCTGAGGAGACTTCATATAACAGGCACGTGTGCACCATGATGGGCAGACGATGCAGAGTAACGGCCAGCTTCTCATAGGAAGGGAACAAGGCAACCATCCCTTAGGAGCAAGAGTGACCTCGTGCCTGGTGGTGATGGCCACTCTGGACATTGCCCACGTGAGTGATTCCCTCCGTGTTTATGAAAAAGCACTCGAACACCAGTACCGAACAGCTAAACAAACCCAGATTGCTGTTGGGGATTTTGATGGGGAAAGGATTAACTCACTTCCAAGAGCCTTGGCTTCCTCCCAGCGCTATTTACTTAGCTGAGAACTGCCTTTCAACACCAGCCGGGTGAGAAAGACCAGGAGGTCTGAGCCTGGGAGAGGTGGGATTGGAGGAGAGGGGACGAAGAGGGCACATCGCAGAGACATTGGCGCCCGCTTCCCACTGGCCTTCTCACTCGGTCAGGCCTCTACCTGAAACCCAGAGACACCAAGGAGTCTTTTGTTTTTAAAAAAGAACTGCATAAATGCACTTATCAGCAACTCAGATCTCCATTAGGCAGTGGTAGCTTTCACCTGCGTACTTTTGCCAACTAGTTAATAATGATTATTATGATTTAAATATTTCTCCCCTAGCATCCACAAGGACTTCAGTGAAAATGTGTTAAGAGATGTTCCAATCCAGGCCCCTGAGTCTCTGCTTAACGTTTTTCTTTTCATACAGAACTGGATGGTTCTAACGGCAAACGTTTGATGATCTGCCTGTTCTGGCTGGATTTGCTTATGGTATGTGTCCTCTGTGAGCCTGGATCAGGGGAGGATGTCACAGGACCTGCTTGAACCCTGGGTGTCAGTAACCCCAGCCTATGTCACCTGCCCACAGACAGCATCGCTGGTACGCCTCCACTGGTCCTCCAGTGAGCGGGCATGACGTCGTCATGCATTCTGTTCAGCAAACCTATAGGTATAGGAGTTCGTAATAGGCATGTACACTCAAATTTTAAAATGAGATGGTAAAATGTGAAGTTCTGACTTAGAAAAGCAATAGAAGCCACCATAAAAAGCTAAAAAGCTGAGAATTATTACTAGTATTCACTAAGTACTTACTGTGGCTTGAATGGCGGTAAGAGCTGGAAGCCCCTGGTCAGCAGCAGCAGCAGCAGCGATCGCTAACGCACGCCAGAATGAGGCGGAGAGAACCAGCATCTCCAGAGGCCGGCCACGGGGCCAGGTTTCTCTCCCCTCCCCACACCGTTCTGATGCTGCAGGGTGACCCCATCCTACAGCTGAGGGAGTAGAGGCGTAGGAAGGGGACTCACTCCCTGCTTCGTGCTGAGAGTAAGTGGCAGAGCCAGAATCCAAACCCAGATCTATCTGGCGCCTGAGCCATTCATCCCACCTCATGGAGGCACTGGGGTCCCAGCGCACAGGGAGATGGTCTCTCTCTAGAGAGACTGGGGGAGTCACCCTCAGAGAGAGGGTGACCACTGAATGGCAAAATGAGCCGAGACTTCCTGTCTCTGGACTCCTTTCCTTTCGTGGTCCGTGCAGAGCTGTGGCACTCGCCCTCGGAACCTCGGAACCTTGGGCATGGTGGGGGCCCTGCTTCCTGCCAGCACCAGGGCACATGCCAACAGGCTGGACTTGGATATTGAGGGATGTTGCTAGACCGATGAGGGATAATAGAGGTTTCTTAAAAATGGTTCTTCAGCCCAGAAAGAAAAGAAGGCTGTGAAACCTTGGGGAGACCTGACTGGGGAGGCGGAGATGGGTATTCCTAGCTGCTAACAATACATCCCTGGGCACAGGTGAATTCAGTGACTCTCAGAATGGTCACCAAATGGAGCAGAGGGAGAATGGCATCTTGCAGCTTTGACAAATGACCCTGGAGCAATGTGGGGCTGCCCATAATACCTTCCACATGTTTCACTCAGGTTCCTGCCACAGAGCTGCCGTCATCCTGGTTGGTAACAGCGTGGGTTTGGGTGTTGAACTGTGCCAGATGCTTTTAATGAGTTCTTGACTGTGTTTTCCAGGCGTTGGCCATGGATGAACACTCAGATAGCTGGCTTCCCGGGACCCTCACCAGAAAACGGCATTTTCTGCTGAGAAGCTATGAGCAACTGAGAGGAACTAGGATGTCTGGTTGGACCACACAGTGACTGCCAATAACACCTTCTAGCAGAGACAGCTCGGGCGGCTCCCCTGTTAGGGGCCACCCAGCGCGGGGATCGGAGGCATAGACTAGGGGGGTGGGTCATGTAGAAACGACCCAGAGGAGGAGGCATTGGTGGTCACTGTCCTGGGTTTTGGCTTAGTGTCAGATGTCAATAAAACATTAAAAAAAAAAAAAAAATCAAACAAGCAAAACCCACCAGCACACAGAGCCACTAAACATGACTCACCTTTAGAATGCGATGAAGAATATTCTGGAGCTTGACTCTTGGGGCCCATTTAAATACTCCAGTGATCGTACCTGTGATGTCAATAAAACGTCTGGCCCAATGTTCACTACTGAAAGCCCCCGAGGAGGAAAGTCCATATTGAAAAAGAATTTAAGATCTGTACTTATAATTTCATAAGAGAGACCCTCCTCGAAGAGTCTTCTTTGCTAATACTTCTGAAATGACCTGGTGGTGTATTTCTACCAGGTTTCACCTTCAGTATCAATACTAGTACCATTCCTATCTGAAATGTCTGTTATAATTGTGTAATTACACACCTCATTTATCCAATTGTTAAGCCAGGAGACTGATTAAATATTAACAACTGCTTGGTTCTCCTGGTGTCATTAGTCGGAACACAACCCTGTAATCTCAGGTAACACACGATAGTAATTATCCTTCACATTCACACTTAGCTGAAAACCCAGAGCAGTCAATCCAGATAAGGTTGCGTGGTAGAAAATGCATTGCCTTTAAATCCTGTTTTATCTCCGCAGTCGCCAGCAAGAACGTTTCAGCCCAGGCCAGGGCTTTAAGCGTATGCCAGCCCAGGCTGGGGGATGGCTGGGCGAGGGAGGCGGGCAGGCTCAAACAGCTCAATTGCCACGTATCCGGGTATCCAGCCCTCTCCAGTCATCAATCCGATGGACGTCGAAGTTGTAATGGGATTTTTAACCGAGGCACCAAGATAGAGAATCGGGTTTAGTGCCAGTGTCCCTCAATTCAGAAAACACGGCCAAGCCCTGCAGTGTGCCGTGGCTACGCCCCGCGGGCCACAGAGCAGCAGGAGGGACAGCCCAGGCCCAGAAGACTCTGGCTTGGCCCTGGGGCCCTGCCTTACGAGCTCCTCAGGGTCTTTCCATGCTGGCTTCCTTTTAAACTGGCCTTTTTCTCCTGGGCATCCAACGCTTTCCCATTCCAGAGACCCTGAGCTGTGCCCAGTGGTGCCTGTCGGGGACAGGTGCGGGGCTGACTGGGGCTGACTCAGCAGGAGCTCTGGTCCTGGGGTGGGCCTCTCTCTCCAGGCTCGCTCTTCAGGGAGACCTGAGTTACTTCTCTGGAGATGCCGTCTGGGAACACAAAATCGGCAAGACCAAGCCCTTCCCATGCGCCCCGGGGAGCCCTGCCAGCACCCGGGGGCCTCCCCTGACTTCCTTTCCTGGATCCCCAAACACACCCTCCTCGTTGGCTAATGGTTGTCTTCCTCCTGCCCTGGCCATCGACGGGTTTTTGCAGTCTCTGTTTAGACAAGGGACGACCGGGCAACCACATGACTGGGTCGGGGTCTCTCTGGAACCCTCCAGCACCACAGCTCAGACAGGTGGGGTGGGGGAGGTGAATAGCACGGCCAGCCCGGACCCCGGGTGCTCAGGACAGGCTGTTTCCGGTCGGCACAGGGCGCCTGCGGTGGCCCCGCCACCCCTGGAGTGGTGCTGGTGCACAGCCCGACGGCCGCCTGGGGAAGGGTCAGGACATCACACGGGACACCCTCCTGTACGTACAAAGGGTGCGCTGCGTGCCCAGTTCGGCAGATAAGGAGACAGCATTAATGAGAAAGAATTAGCCAATTATTGCTCCAACCACATTTTAAAAACACCAGTCTTTGCAGAACTTTGGAGAAATGTCCAGAAGGATTTGGGCTCATCTTGATTTATTAATACATGGTCATATGCTGGTGTGAGGAGCAGGAGAGAAGAGAAGGTGCCGGTGATGCGGAGAGGGTACCGCTGCACCTGGGAGCAGGGTGGGGCCTGGCGGTCAGGGAACCGGCCGGGGCTGCCAGCCTCCTTCAGGCTGATGACCGTGGCCTTGCCCACACATCTCATCTCTGAAGCTGTAAACCCCAGCCCAGTTGCTTTATAAATTAGGGGTGATTAAAGAGGGTGGCCTCTATATTGCATGTCAAAGACTTCCTACTTTTCAGGGAGGAAAATGAAAAAAATAAACAATCTCCTTTGTAACGAAACAAAACAAAATCAAACAAACCCACACATTCGGGACAGCCAATTTGGGGTTTGCATTTATTGCTGGGCGAGGTAGAGCGCCTTGGATCCTCTAAAGCAAACAGCCTGCCGGCAGCCCTGGGAAGAGGACACGCTTTTCTTTGACAACTCATTTGCTGGATCTTAATTATCCTGGAGATTTGGGTCGTTGTTGTTGTTTGTTTATTTAATACCGAAGTCAAGGAAAAAGTCAGACAGAGCGAAATTACACAACTTTCCACTCTCTAGAGGAGAAAGTCAGCACATTAAAGTTGTCTCCATAAATTGCCTGGGGACCCATTAAAACTCACTTTAAAAATCAGGAGGCTTGATCATTGGCCTCTGCTTGCTAATTTCTTGACGGCTGATCTACAGATTTGCTCTTGCATTCAATCGGGCCCAAGGCAAATTAGGTTGGTTGGAGGCCTTTCTCCCCTTCTGCCATTTAATACGGAGGTTTCGTGTTCTGCTCCACAACTGCTTGGCTCTCCACGTCTCTGTGACCATCCAACTATCCAACTCCTGGGCTCCTGGGCAGGGCCACCCGACATTGTGCACTGCAGCCACGGCCTTTGTGGGTTTATAATTTTTCTTCCCTATTTTGCCCTGCTCCTTGGGAATGCTTTGCATAGCTGGCAGTAGGCATGCAACACCCAGAGGCCCCGAGCCCTCCAAGACCTGCCAAGCCTGCTTGAGCCAGGCCTGAAAAATGCGGCTCATCTCAGGGCTGCAGTGGGGAGAATGCAAGAGTTTAATTGGTTCTGACTTCAGGGTTCAGATCATCGTTTTCCCTGGAGGTGTGCGTTGCAGGCACCGATATTACCAAAGCAGGTCCTTTGTAAACAGGCTGCAATTAATCAAGTTCCATGATCATTTGTAATGGGAAAACGTAAGCGAGCATTCGAACATTTAATTACAGTATTTTGTGATTGTTAAATCACCAGTGACATTACAAAATGCTCTTGGTGACCAGATACACCATGTATTTCTGTGTGGGAAGGCAGAAACACTCAGCAAAAATGATGTAATTGTAGGCACCTTTTCTCCTCCTTAATCTTCTGCAAAAGGAACCAATTCAAATAAATTATTTAACTTGATTGTTTTTAATTACATTGTAAACACATGCAAAGAAAATCTAGTATAAAGGTAAACACAAGCCAGTTGGTAATAAAAATGCAGGCTCCAATTCTTCTTGGATGACAGATGAAATGAGTTTTAATATATTCTTGCTCTGTGGAAAACATGGAACATTTAAAACTGCAAACAACTGAATTCAATTAGCAGACCTGGTTCAAAATGGCTTGGCCAACTGGAGGGCAAGGACTTCCTATCAGCCACCCACTGCAGAACCAGGTAAGCATCCGAGTTCACAGCTGATAGGAATTGGTAGAGAAACCATTTAAAATCGGTGTCTGTGTTTTTCCATCCAGCCATGTCTGGCAAGCAGATCCACAAAGAGAGTCAGCTGCTAATGTTTTCAATCCCTCACCTTACATAAGCCCTTAATTCATCAGAAAGATATAAAAGTGGAGAAAATACATTCAGTGTTGAAAGATGGACTACTAACTGCACTACTTTCAAATGCAGGTGAGTCCCAACAGTAAAGTTCAATTCCAAATTTCTCTGCACTAATCAATCACAGTCAGCCATTGTCCGGGGGCCTGTGCCACCTCACAGGAGGTTGTCCCTGCCAGAGCCCGTCCTGGGCTCACTTTTTGAGCTGGTGACGTTTTCTACTTAGGAGGAGAGAACGCCCATTTATTTTAGAGAAGAATGGGCCTTTGCCTTGGTGTTCAAGGCATGTTATTTTCAGTTGCTTAGCAAGGCCATTACTTTTACATCCGAAACGCATAAATAGCTTGGTTCACACATTTAATTGCTTCGGCTGGTCTGGAGCGGGAACCCTGTCGGTCACCTGTGCTGCACATAGGGCCTTCCTTTGTTTAACTATTTGGTAACCCAGGTCCCTGAAAGAAGCAGCTCAAGGCCCTGGAGACTGAGATGCACAACTTAGGAAACGATAAACATCAGTGGGGTTCCTCGCCCTCCAGAGCAGACGATTCCAGCACACACATTCAGGGGACTTCCATCTGGCCTGCATTTCACTTAGGAGAACTGAACTACCGGTGCTCCAGGGCAAGCCAGGGGGAGGGGGCACAGTTTCAAGCGTGGCCGTGCCAGATGGGAGGGATGGCTCTGCAGTTCCCCACCTGTGGGAGCGAGCCCCCCCACTTCCGTCCTGGCATTGTGTGGGTTGAGTGGATTCTTTTATAAATGTCATTCTCCACCCCACCCTCCCTTAATTGCAAGTACTATAAACTTGGATTTTGCATCTGTCCTGTGAGTGAGACTCCAATGACATCACTGTACTTTGTCACCATCCCTCCACAGCACTGTATTCACAAACCCCAGAGCCTGGGGCTGCGTGGGCTACGGGTCAGTTTGACAACTTACGGTTTTTGCCTTCCTCATGGAGGGCAGAACTCAACTGCTTAGAAGATGGGACTCCACTCTGTGCTTATTTGTGTGACTCATGACAAGAAAGAGAATCTCACTTCCGCAGTGAGGGGAGCAGTTCCTGTTTGGCATCTCAGGGTGTCCAGGCTGCATCTGGGGGTGGGGGGCGGGGGTGTGGTTGGAGGAGGTGGGAGGGAAACCCTGCGTGGAGGCAAAAGTGACTCCTCTGGTGGCGACAGCCCAGGAAGGAGCTCCAGGTGTGGAAAGCTCGCCCAGGTGGGCAAGGACAGGCCCGCGGCAGGCGTGCAGGCTGCGGGGAGGCCGAGTCCTGCATGGCCTCCCACTGAGTGGGACTCGTGCTTGTGCGGGAGGGTAAACAAGGAATAAAAGATCATTGTAAAAAATGGAGGGCTACCTCAGTTTGGAGCGCAATAAAAAACCGCGTCACTGTTTGAGGAAGCGGGCTTAGACTGGTGTGGTTCAAGTGGAAGAGCAGCTGAGGCCTCTCAGGGAATGGCTTCATCCTTAGGACCCAGTGAGCGTTGTCAAAGGAACTACCGTGCAAACAGGGAGGTGAGGCAAGCAGAGCTGAGCCTGAGCCGGGCGCAGCCGCTGTCTCGCCAGGGAAAGCAGCGGGGGCTGGGCCGGGTGTGTGAGAGAAGGGCCGCCCTAAGGTGGGACCGCAGGGCCAGAGATAAGTGATTTTCATCCATGTTCTCTGGATGGTACATGTTTAGGATGGCTTGTCTGTAAATCCATAGTTACCCAATAAGCGGGGGTGGGGGACAGTAAGATAGCCCATGGAGTTTGAGGCGGGATTTTCGGCATGCTTCAGATTCAAGGCTTTTCAGTGGTAGTTAATCTTTTCTGAGTCCTATTTTAATGGTCTTGTAGAGGAATTGTCCATTTAAGACATTTTCTCAAAGAAATATTGTGATGACTTAAAGGCTTGCTGTGGTCTGTACTGGCACCGATGCCAGGAGGCACTTAGCAGGAAATCAGCAGGTACTGGCTGAGGATTGGATGCAACTGACTGCAGTGCTGCCGAGTGTGAAAGGCTTAATTCAAACCTCACAGCATGGCACAGCCTACTCACTTTACCTAAGGCTGATGCAGCCTGTGCAAATGACACCTCCGAGCCGCAACGCAGACAAGGAGAGCAGGCAGCCTGCTTTCCTGCAACATGGCCAAATGCTCTGACTTTAGGAGAGCTAGTGCTTCCTACCCCTTCTATCTGCTTTGCCACCAGCTGGAATTCAGTGGTTTCTTCTCTAAGTTAAAAGATGTTAATGCTGGACTATGCATGAGGTCTTTTTGATCTTGCCATAATTTACTTGTTACCCAAGGCAGCCTTTTGGTATTTCTGTAGAGATTGCTGGTGGTGATCCTGCAGCTCCAGACACTCTCTCATCCCAGGAGAGAGCACAGTTTGGGTCTCAGCCACATGGTTTTCTACCTACGATCTCAGTCCTTTAGCAAATTGCTCAGTTTTGGAACTCAGAGCCTTCTTTCCAGGGCTGATAAACAAGAAGTCCAGTCACTACCCATTACGGCCATGGGTTTGGAAATGTGAAAGCTTCCCAGTTGCCTCTGGACTAAGCTCCCCAGTGAATCCCACAGGACCCAGAAACGTGCGAGTCCCTTGTGAAATCGGCATGAGCTTGCCCCCTTCAAAAACAAAGACCCTCAGCATTTTAACAGTTATTACTGCAATTCTTATTTCCCATATGAGATGATAAGCATGCTGGAAGTAGTATTTCAGTGCGCTGATGATAATCAAAGCAAAATGAAAACATTCAATGCTTGCCTTTTCTCTTGGTGCCCTTTGTTATCAGTGAGAGAGGCAACTGCTACTCTGCCATTCACGTGCACGTGGAGACATTCGGCTGGGGCTGGGCGGCCTATCTGACTGGCAGTCGGGAGGTCTCCCCGAGCCAGGGCTGCGCGGGGCCAGATTGGCCCTTCAGGCCGGGACCCCACAGGGGGCATGCTGGCTGTGTGGTTCTCGGCCGAGTGTGAGCACTCAGGAACTGTGTGTTGATTTGGGAATCTTCTTGGAGGACCCCTGAATAGTTCCATAAACACTTTTTTTTATTTTTGGCAACTTGGGACAGGCTTAAGCTCCCATAAAAAGGGAACCAGACCTATTTTTTTCAAGCCAGCACACTAAAATTGAAAAAGAGGGAGCTCTGAGGAATACACACAGGAGAATGAGAATTAACTAGGTGTTACCTGTGAGTGGTTTAGGCCAAGTGACAGCTGAGTGAAAAGCAGACTTTCCTCCTCCCAGGGGCCTGGGAGCCTGACATGGGAGGGGCAGCTGGCATTTGTTTGCGTCAATTAGAGACTTGGTCTAGCTGTAGAATCACTCCCTCGAGAGGTGATGGGAGGACAAAGATCACTTTGAAGTCCAAGAGGTCGTTCTTTGACCATGTCCTATCATTGCGACCCAGATACACTGAAGGCCTGGCGAATGGCAGAGGATTCAACAGGAAAGGGAGGCTTCAAGGAGAAGGGCAGGCGGGCTCCTACCCACCTACTCAGAAAACTGGCCAGATGGGGGCTCGTAGCCAGGAGAGAAGGGGCTGAAGGAAGCTAGAGGAAGACTGTTAGTTCCAGTATGGCTAGAATTTGCTGCTTCTGCAGGGGCCTCCATTTTTTGCTGCACCATTTTATTTGAATGAGGATGAGAAATGAGAGACAAGTCAAATCCAACCCAAACCCAAAGAATGAGCAATTCTAGTCAAATGAAACTTTGAAAAGGGGTTTTAAAACCCAGTGGCTTACTGGGGTGAGCCTTGAGCTGTGCAGCGCTGTCTCTCGGTTCCTAAGCAATGGCTTTGCCTTTTTCCACAAGAGCACTCAAAAGCCACGCAGGGCCAGGGCATTGCTGGAGAGGCACCAAAAGGCCTTCCCAGGGCCACAGGGTGTCTGAAATTCCCACCATTAGTCCTCCCTTTGGCTTCAGGCCAGCCTTCAAAAGGTCCATAAAATGCAAATGTGTTGTGGGGAGAGGAGAGTCCCTATCAAACCCCAGGACAGCAGGGACCTGAGAGGCTGGGGGAAAGCCCAGGAAAGACATGCTGGGCTAGGGGAAGAATCAGAAAGCCTAAGGTCTGTAGCAGTACCCTTCAGATTGTATTTGCCCATTAGTGGGTCATGAAGTCAATTTGGTGTGAGGCAGCCAGAATTAAAACAAGGGAATTAGAATGGAACATATCACAATGCATGTGAGTTATTATGGACAGTGTATTATCCTTTTTATGAACTCAGACTTCTGTCCCGATGGCAGGTGTCCGTGTCTTTTATGTGTACATGTGTCCTGTGTTGCAAAGATGTCTCTCTCACCATGGGCATTGTCTGTGTGGGATGGTCAGGCACAGGGGCTCAGGTGAGGAAGTGCGTGGGCACCGAAGCTGAGGGGGTAACACCAATTTTGCCTTCTTCACAGTTTTGCTGAGGGCTTCTTGAACAATAACAGCACAGGTACAGCTTAATCCAGAGAAGCCATTTTTTTTTAATTGGAAAAAAAAAGGCAGCAAAACGTTGCAAGAATGGAAAAGTAGGTGTTGTTCCTTCCCATCTCCCAGTCCCCCATTCCTGAAGTGACCTTTCATAAATTGTCAATGGATATACAGGCACACGCCTGTCCCTCTTGCCTTCCTTTTCTTCCTCCTTTCTAAAAAGCAAATGAGAGCACACTGTACGTTAGTCTGCATCTTGCTTCCTTCACAATACAATTTCAGCACATCAGGTGCTACTTCAAGCTTTTATACTGTAACATGGTATTCCAGCCTATGTTTTTTTTTTTTTTATACTGCTCTGATGGACATTCAAGTTCACTTGGTCTTTTGCTTCTGTAAACAATGTTTCAGTGAACATCCTCACATATACGCCTGTGCACTGGTGCAGTCATATCTATGAACACATTCCTAGAAGTGCAGTTCTATTTGTTCCATTGAGGCTGTACCAAAACACTAATGACATTTTGCTGCCTGAACACCAGTGCAGTATCCCTCCTTGTGGAGTGCAGGACTGAACTCAGATGGCATCAGTCCTGTTAACTAAGAAGCCATGTTTAGATCATGTGCAGTAGAGCAATAACTCAGAGGGATGATGGAATCCCTGGAGTATGTGCAAAACAATGAGGTAGACAACACGTGCTTATCTGAAGGGTAACATCACCCTCTCAGAGCATGCGCAGTAGAGTGACACAATCAACATGTGCTTATCAAGGTGGCGCAAAACGTGTGAAAGGTTGATGCAACATCGCATCATACGGGAATATGAAAGCAAAGGCCTTTGAACAGACAGCTGAGATAGCTGAGAGGAGCTGAGAGGGCCAAGAGATGCTCCGCTGCTCCGATCAACCCTGCACTAGCTGTCTGTGAACCTGTTGTAGACTCTGCCTTGCAAGACACTGACCAGCTGCCTCCTGGTTCCGGACCTGATCTGGACTCCTGGGACTCAGGCGCGTTATCCCGCAATTCTCTTGTGCAATGTCATTGCTGATTGTTTCTGAGTGATTATTGTTATTGGGTTATTATAGATTTGGGTTGAATCTGCATTAATAAAAGCTGAGTGAACAGCATAATCATCTGTGTTGGCTGTTACTCCTTGGGGCTACTGTTGCCTGTAGGGCTGGTGGCCCTATAAGCATGGGCACCTCTGGTCCCTGACAAGGGCTGAAGGCTGGCTTATAGGAAAGACTATAGCGTGGTTACTCCTAAGCTTAGAGTGTTGCTCACAACACTCCGACTCTAACAGAGCCCATTGGGCCTGATCGTCAAAGGGCTCCTCGAGCCCCATGCTGACACAGCACTTCTGCCCTCCTGCTTCCTCACCCCACCCATTACCTCAAGGAAAAACATCATAGAAAGACCTCATCTTCTTGGATATTTTAACTTTCCTTGGGTGTAAACATTTTCAAAAAGGCTTGTTTCAATGAATGCCCTAGGAAAATTTAACTGTGCTTTGGTTTGGATTAGACTAGGAAAAGGCAGTTTTTAGTTTCCTAAGAACATACTCTTAAATATTACTTCCAGATACAGACAGAGCTTTGGGATGCTTATGCAGCTCATATGTTTGAGCAAACTGGATCTCTTCCATGGCCAAGTTTTTGTAGTAAGATCTACATTACAACTCAGGCAGTAATCAGGTCAAGTTCAAAGCTCTGTTTTTACAAATGCCATAGAACTGCTGGTGGTCTCCTTACAACTCCTAGGTGGAGATTATGTTCACATTTAATGTCAGAAGGTAAAGTCTTTTCTATTTTGAATAATGCTTGATTTGATTTTGAATAGTGCTATTTATCAAAAATTATTATAATGCTAATTGCTTGCAATTTTGTTTTTGAAACATACTGAAAGAGGCAATGTTGCCACCCTATTACAGGTTAATTCTTTACTTCTAGGCTGACCAAAAGTTGGGGGCAATTCTGAAGACGAGAGCAAGTTTCATTAAAAAAGCACACAAACCAACATGTTTAGCTTCACATCAAAATTAGAACAAGTAATCTTAACTTCTCTTTTAGCTGTCACATTTGGTTTCCTTCAATAGATAATGATTTTTTTCTAGGGATAGGCAACACATTGAAACATTTTCACACTTCAGAGTATGGAAAATGTGATGTACTGCTAAGCTAACGTCTGCATACTAAACACACATTTAAAATGTGCTTGCAAAACCGTGCTTATAGTTAGTTTTCTTATGGGGATAACCATGACCGTGACCAAACATGATACACGCTAAACACTAAACATTTCACCTCCAAAAGGAACATTCCTGAAGAGGTGGATATCGTTAAAATATATATTGGATTGCACCACAAGCTTAGATAAGCTGCCGATTGTCAGGAAAGTCAGCATAAAGTTGAAGCTAAAAATCCATTCTGCTAAATCATCTTTACCAGGGTACTTTTTTTTTTTTTTTTTATCAGGACTCAGTAACAAGGGAAGACTATAAAATATGTGCCTAACAAAACATGTCAGCAGTTTGAATGGAGCGAACGTGTCCAGATCTGAGAATTCTAATAAATAAATGAAGTTGAGCATTTATTGCCAACGATCATGTCACTGGGGCCACAGAAACCTGGAGCCGTGCAGCTGGGAGGCGGGCGTGTGGAGCCGGGGAGGCACTGGAAGGCGCCCAGGTTTTATTATTTATGGCGTGCTGATGAAGAGACAACTTTCCATATGAGGAACAGCTTAACAGAGGAACAGTCAAGCTGAACCAGGAAGAGGGCCAGAGAAAGAGCGAGAAACAAAAGGGGACATGAATAAAAATGACAGCTAATAAAACAATACAAATCTAAAATGCTGTAACTTTCAGAAATAATTTAGGGCCAAAGGAAAAGAAAAAAGAAATCTCATTTTGCTGGCCTTGCGACAATTTTCCAAGAAGCACAAGACATTAAGCAAAATGAATGTGCTGAATTTAAGACCAATTTGTCTCTATGTCTTTCTAGCTCTAAGTTTGGTTGCTCCTAAAGCTGGATTTATTCATAGAAAGGGAAGTGGCAGTTTTGTTTGTATTTAGCTAATGTATCCATTTTCAACAAATATTTATTGAGCACTATTCCACGTCAGGTGCTGGACCCTCTGGGGCTATGTGTACTGAGCAAAAGTCCCAGTCCCTGTCCTCAAGAGACTATGATCTACTGTGGGCAGCAAGAAAGACCACGGTCAAGTTCAGGACACTGGGAGGGATCTGTGATGAGCTGGGCCAGGGCCGAGGAACAGCACAGAGGAGCAGCCGCAGGGAGGAATTCCAGGCCCAAAGTGGAGCCTGTAATGGACGTAATCAGTGACTGTGCTTTCTATATTGATTAGACACTTACCAAACCTCCATACAATTCAAATCTGTTTGATTATTTAAGAATTAAAACACACTTTTTACACAAAAATGAAGTATCTGTGGTTCTAGTAGTTTTCATCCTTCAATTCTGGACTTGAGGCTCACCTGAGCTGTGTTCAGTGATCCTTCTACGAGACCTCTTCTTTCAAGTCTGACAAAAAGCATAATAAGTATTAGCCCCTAGTTCCTGTGTGACCCACCTGTGGCAGTCACTTCATGTATGGCGAATCATGCTTCACAACAATGCCCGGAGGTGGGGTCGTCAGGCGCATTTTACAGACCAGGGACTGGAGCCTGCAGAAGGCGACGGACTCTCTCCAAGCCTCGCGGAGTAGGCGTCCCAGCACTTCCACGCCTCGCTGCCTTTGGGTTCAGAACTGCGCCAACAGCACGTCCGCACCCGAGGAAGGCGTATCAGTGAAGACCTGCTGGCTTCATTGTTCCCAACAGTTCCGTTAGCTAAATTACTCCCTCTTTTCTCCTTCTCTCTCCCCACCATTCTCACTGAAGCAGTGCTACTGTACTAATAAGGGCCAGAAACTCCTTATCTTAGATGACACTAACACAGGGAAGTGTTTATAGAAGCAGAGAACTGTAACATTTTATTCTGAATGCATCCATATACACCGGCACGCAGCGAGGCCGCACCACATGGCAGGTTTCCTTCTCCGTTGAAGATGGGCGCCACGCTGCCCCACCCTGCAGATCCATGTCGAAAACAGCGGGTCCAGCCAGAGCACTCCCCCACGAGGCGGTCACATCTCCCGACTTCTGCTCTCTGTCGCACTCCTGGCTGTCTGCTTCTTTCCACAGACCGTCTGTGCCTGGCTGCGCTGCCCTTGCTGTAATAGGTGGTTAGACACTGGCTACAGGCAGGTGTCTCCAGGACTCCGGGGACTGCGGATTTTCTTTCTGCCCTCACACCTTCACCTCCATAGGTACTCCAGACCCACTCCTCTGTCCTTGGCCAACTGCTATTTCGGAAAAACTGCTTAGTATCAGGGGACTGAGCAGTCTAATGAATTATTTTACAGTTTCAATTCAAACAGTATTCTAGGTAGAACCTATTTTTTAGTCTTTAACCAGTCTTCCAAACAAACTAGGCAATGCACTGAGTGGTAAAGCTGTTTCATGAATAACCCAGTTCTAAAAAGATCCAACAGTGGAGGTCTAATCTCTCTTTGAAACTGCATAGCCTATAATAGGTTGAAAAACCACAGCAAAATTTTTCAGAGATTTCCATACTTACCCTCTTATTTTCAAATCTATAATAATTTGCAAAAAGGCTAGGATTAAATTTTTTCATAGTATTTGAGACAAAGTGTGTCTATGAACACTTGCTTTTAAAATTAGACATTAAAAAGATGACTTAAGACCAATTAGCTTATCAATTAGAAGGTGGTTCTTCCTCTGTTTCAATACCTTCCTTAGCACAGAAAAATGTTGTGCTAATGCCCTGGCCGCGCTTCAGGCACCGGGGCCCGCTGTGTGCTCCGGGCTTTCATCTCAAGACTGGAATTTCAGTAGGATGAGTGCTCAAGCTCCCCCATTTTTAATATCAAGAAAATATTTTTGCAGCCAGGATGGCTAGAAACTTCAAATGGCAACTTTTCTGATTTGAGGTAATTTCCCAGGAATTTAAGAGGCAATCATTTACTCTTGACTTCTAAAGAGAACCTGGGCTTGAACGGCACAGTTGTGTCTAAAATTGATCATTTAGCAGCAACCCTCTGAAGTTACTTGGGAGCAGTTGAGACACCTAGACATCTGGACTGAACTATCTAGTTCACTTTCCAGGCTGTAAATTTTCTGGCCTGAAAATGACTTTATAGCAAAAAAGTGAAATTTTTTATTAGCTGAAGTACTAAAAAAATTTTTGATTACTTTGATATGAAACACTACAGCTGTGGAACGTACATCTAATCTTCACAGCAATATGCATTTAAGAAAACAGAATTTTAGGCCCTGGCCGGGTAGCTCAGTTGGTTACAGCGTTGTCCCTGATACGCCAAGGCTGAGGGTATGATCCCTTGTCAGGGCACGTACAAGGATCAACCAATGAATGCACAAATAAGTGGAACAACAAATCGATGTTTTTCTCTCTCTGAAACATCAATAAATAAAATTTTTTAAAAACATTAAAAAATAGAATTAAAAAACCTGAGTCCTGAAAATATGGATTTTAAGTTATTTTAGATGAGAACCTTATTACATACATTGTTCTATAGGATATTCAAATAAACAAGAGAATTTAATAAATAATAATATGGTTGATAAATAATTTTGGCATCTGGAAATTTTCACTTTGCCCTACTTAAACAAGAAAATACTTGAACAAAAAGACATACACACACTCAAGCATACATTTTTACTGAAAACTCTATCTGAAGAAAAGCCTAAAATCCTTCACATTTCAATCTCTAAATTCTGATCTCTTTATTTATTCTGAAATAAAGTCTAAGGCATAAACAGTTAGTATACAGAATTTTGAAATAAAATGGCATATGGTTAGAAAAATACGGATCAAGGACATATTTCATAAGAAAATAAAATTATGTACAAAAATCACTTCTGCTTATTAATGCTGATTCTAACTTGTTTGATCTCTATCACTGGGTGCCACCGTAAGACAAGAACTTGGAGAGAACGGGGATACAAAGCTCTCTCTAACCCTGGGGCCCCAGCATTTCATTTTCCCATTTCCCTGGGAAGCTCGGTCCCTCCCTGGTGAGACAGTGCCTTCAGAATCCTCCAGAGCCTTGTAGGGTCCTCACAATTGTGCCCTTGTTGCCAGTGCAGGAGGAGCTCTTCTTTCCTCCCAAGCGTCCGCGCACAGAGGACGCAGTTAAAGCCCGAGTGGGCCTGGAGGGGAGCGGAGTGTGGGCTGAGACACCCAGGGCCCTGGGGGGCTTCTCCTGGCTCGCTGGGTCCAGGCTGGGCTCCTTCGTTTTTTGTGAGTATTTCTATGTCATTCTGACGGTTAGGGCAGAGTTGCTTCTTCAATTTGGGAAATGCATGTACTTCCTCATCGGGGGGACGGGGTTTCAACAGTTTCCTTCTTTCAGGATGCTGTTTCCAGGAAGGAGCAGCATGTTCAGCCAGTTCTCCCTGAGCTGCTTGGCTTCCTGGGGAGATCTCCTCTTGCAGCCGGCCCTGAATTTCCTCTCCATGGACAGAAAGTAAATGAAACTTGATTTCAGCGAAAGACTGGGCAGTGATCTGACAGCGGCCACATTTGATTTGCAATTTGACTTCGTCTGCCTGGTTTAGGAGGAGGTCTTCTTCTAGGCTGGATTTGTTTTCCCTGAAAAAGGGAAACATACTCAATATAAAATTGCATGGAAAAAACAGCACTGGAACTTTTCCTTTTTTAAACTCTTAGCCATCAAAGATCTGAAACACAGCTGCTGATGGGTGAAGCACGAAGTAGGTAGAGGGAGCATGGGAAGGACCTCAACTGCCACTCCTGCTTGGGGCCACACACGTCCCCAGCTACCGGGGGCATCCTGGCATTGCCCCCAGGGGCGCTGACTAGTCTTCAGTTACTGCAGGATCAGGTGTCATCAACGTGAGTCAGGTGGCACCAAGCGAGGCGCTCCAGGAACACGCTGGGCTTGGTTGACAGCAACTGTTCCACGTACCCTCTGTTGCCACTGTTGCCAGCTCTAGCCTTGAACACCAAATTTTATTTGGACATTTTACCTAAAAATCAAAATGGGCTACAGGAAAACAATGACAAGGGCCAGAAAATCTAGTGGGGGAAACTTTAATTTCCATGGTGCTAATGAAGATTCAGTTAAGTGAAACTCCCTGGCATACTCACTGCTCTAAGAGAGCTCTGCCTGCCAGGCTTAAGGGTGGCTTAGCTTGTTGTTTACACGGCCAGCAAGCAGTACCTGCAAAAGGGAATCCCGCAGGAAAAAGTTAATGTGACCCAAAGGGGAAAACAGGGCACACGCAGAGGGGTTTGAAGTCTCAACACCTTAGGGTCTGGTCACATTGAGGCGCTGCCATGGGCTATGTGATGTTCTGGGGCAAATTTGATGCTGTTTAGATATAAATTCTGTGAACACCATTTTGGGGAAATTATTTGTAGAGTACCAGGAACTATATACAATGTACTATCTCACATCAGATACAAATATAATACATCACCTGACTGACCCCAGCATACCTCAGAGAGGCACTTGTGGCCTGGCTTCAGGGGTTAGAGTCATTATAAATCATGACTCATCAGAAAACAATGGGAAATGAGATTTTCCTTCAGAGAACTAGAGGGAAGTGGGAGTTACCTCATAAAATCGGACTCTGAGAGATGTTTTACAAACTTATCTTTCTCAATAGGAAATCTTAGCCTGTCCCCCCAAATCCACACAGACAGTCTCGCCAGGTTTCCATTCGTTGGCACTCACCTCTGCACAGGCACCTCTCTGTCTCTGCTTTTTGGCACGTCTCCTGGTGGCAGTTCGCTGGGGGAGGACTCGGTGCTGATGACAACCCTGTGCACTTCTTTCAGATGGCCAAAATAGACTCTGACGTGACCGAACACTTTTGCACAAAATTCACAGCACATGAGTTTCTTCAGGCGGTTCTCACTGTGGTGAAGTTTCACGTGTGAGCTCAGGCTGCCAGAGCGGACGTACGCCTTGCGACAGATTCGACAACTATAAGGCCGTCTGTTCGTGTGTGTGTTCATGTGGTCTCGAAGGTGCTGTTTGAACTGGAAGTGGTGGTTGCAGACAGGACATCTGTGCCAAGGCTTCTTAACGCCAGAGAATCCATTTCTGAATGCAGAGCTGGGCTTCGGGGAAGAAGAGCTGTTGTCCTGCTTACAGCTGAAATATTTAGGAGGGAGAGAATTATTTAACGCAATATCCTGCCATAGGCCACTGGGCCTTTGGGATTGGAACACAGCTGCAGGAGAAGCCAGGGGAGCCACAGCGGGCATGACAACAACAGGTTTCGGCATGATGCTACGGTATTTCTTCATAGACCCAGGTTTTTGGTCTCTGGATTGTTGGGGATCATTTTTCATTCTTTTACTTTTTCTCCTTTCCCCCTGAAATGACAAGATTTCATCTGGTACTTTTGATTTTCTTCCTTTTCTCTTTGCTGCCCCGCTGCTCAGTTTTGCTTTGTGGCTGAGGTCCAGTTTGGTGGCTGAACAAAAGGCGCTCCCACAGGGACTCTGCTTCAGCACCTGCGGACCAGGCGCCCTATCAGCCATTTTGGTGGCTGCATCAAAGCCGTTTGTGATGGCGGATGTCTTACCGTAGTCCGTCCCGAGCCCAGGTAAAGAAAGATCTACAGCGTTAACATCTGACTCACTTTTATAAACCTCTGTTGTTTTCATTCTAGAGTAGGGTAAGATTGGCAGTTTACCTTTGGGGATCGAGGGGATCAACTGAAGTGCGCTGCCAAAAACGGCTGGCGACAACTTGACTGTGCCTTTTGCAAGATCAACTGGTTCTTTATGTTTTTCACTGGCAACAACAGAAGGTTTAGTGGGTGCTTCTTTGCTTGCACAGTTTTCTTTCCCTGAAATCTTCAAGAGGCCCCGCCTGGCAGAAGGTTCCTCTGGTGTGGATGATGTTGGGGTGTCAGGATGGTTCAGCTCTCCACAGCCACTGGTCAGCGTGGCCATGCTGACGCTGGCCGGGGCTGGGCCTAGTGACGGCACTGGCTTGGATGGACTGGGATGGGGCAGGGGTTTGGACTGGTCAGGGAGGGAGGAGGCTGTTTGGGTCTGGGCAGGCAGTTTGCTACAGCCACTTTCAGGGGAGCTCCAAATGGGATTCTTGGTCGATCCTTTGTTATTTCTCGGGGGCTGGTATCGAGGAATAGGCAGTTTAAGGTTTTCGGGCAGGGACAGCCTGCGTTTCTGGATTGGCTGAGCTGAGGCAACATGAGGCAATGCCACGAGAGAAAACGTCCCCTCCTGGCCAGCAACCTGCATCAGAGCATAATTCTGGGTGGGCACCCCCAGTGGCGTGGAGCCGACGGAAGGGCCTGGGTTCACCTGATCAGAGAGTGACGGCGAGTGGCCTGACAGCACTCTGGGAGTTAGGACCTTGGGAACAATTTTCGGTGCAATGGTCCTAAACTGACTCTTATTCTGCAAACCTTTCCCACTCCGTAATGTTCCAGAAGGCATGACTGATTCACCTGCAATGACATTACAATGTAAAAAGTCACCTTGGTATAATCGTTCTGTTGTTCAGAGTGCAAATAAGCATCTTATCATTTCCTCTGCCTAGAAGGCATTCCCAGACCCGCCCCTACTCTTCTGGGCCAGCTTCTGCGTTCTTCAGCATCCAGCGTGAAGGGCAGCTGCTGCCTGCCTTTCCCAAGGATCAATTATTATTCTCCTCTACAGTTCCATAGCCCCTATATAACGTTTGCCACTTTTCATAATAACCTATCTGTTTATATGTCTCTACTCTTAAACAGAGCTTCTTGAAAGCTAGACTCTGTCCTGCTCAACTTTATTCCACTAAGACCATCCTCTCTGTTAACCTAATTCACCTTTACTGGCTGGTGCCAGCCCACCTCCTGTCCTGCTCTCCTGAGCTAGTCATCCCCTCTGGTGTGTTATACTGTGGATTCTACTTATTTTATATACATGTCGTTGTCCCTATAAAATTTACGCTTTGTGAGGGTGAAGCTGATATTTAATTCATCTTGGTATTTCCCCCTGTATCTTCAGTATGAAAAACAAACGTTTATTGTATCAAACTCATTTTTCACTGAATTTCAGGACACACCATTTGACCCCTTGGCAGTGTGATTTGTTTTGCACAGTGGATGAATTCCAGACTGAATGCTAGCTTTGTTGCTGTTTCCCCATGTGACTTGTGAATTTCTTCTCACACCTTTCAAACTGTTTATGTGCGCTTTTGCAATTAAATCACCAGTATTAAAAAAGCTGATCTGACACCTTAAGAAATGTTGAAGAAAAACAAAAAGATAGAAAGTGATAGGTAAAGATACAGAGACAACATAAAAAATACACAAACTCACACAAAAAGCACCTCCTAGCACAGTAATAGGAACAGTTTGAACTAAGAGAATAGCACTTCATCCTGCCCTCGTTTATTATGACTAAAGGCCAATTACTACTACTCTAAGAAAACAAGTCAGGAAACATGGCACTGAACTGCTTCTAAGGACAGAATCATCTGTTTCATTCCTGAGGCCTCAGGGCTGTAAGGCCCTGCTGCAGAAAAATCCCCAACTTCTAAGTTCCTCATTTTGAGCAGATTTCACTCCAACTCACACTTCCTGGGTACCTACACTAATCTAAGGAGTGGCTCTGACAGGCCCACAATCCCCCTTCTAAAATCTTTGGGGCACAATATATTTTGGAATTTCTACTTACTAACGTTTTAAAAAGTCCTAAGATGCACACACTAAATGTTACATAATACCCAGCAGAGTCTGCAGTGCACCCCTAATTCAGCCTATTACTGCTTCTATAGCAGAATATGTAAGTGAGTATTCACAAAAGTGGGGCAAGGGGAGATTTCTAAGTAGCCTTACTCAGTTCAGGTTTTGCCTCTGGTTGAGTTTTTGGTACCCAACTTTTGATAACATTTTTTGTTTACACAGCTTTTTAGATTTTGGAGTTATGAACAAGGGCTTGAAGAATTCTTTGTTTAGGGGATACCAAGGACATAAAGATGAAGAGACAATTTCTGCTCTCGGTAGCTGGAATCTAGTGAAAGAGACAATTAAAACATTTTAAAAGATCAACCTTGGTTTTAATGTCTTTAGCTACTGAACTAACAATTTTAGCAGGAAGTTGATTTTTTTTCCAGTGAAAATGACACTTCCCAAATAAACAAACTGTAGAATAATAGGAATAAGAAATGTATACTGATCAACTTATTTTATAAAGTAATCACTGTCTGGGGAGGAAAAAGTATGTTAAAAACATATTTCACATGGAGGCTTGCATTAGAACAAGAAGGGAAACCACTAGTGCTGTGGTCTTGAAAACTCACACAGGGATAATTGAGTGATCTGTTCTCCTTTCTAGCTTTGTTACCTTGAAGTTCATGGGTAAACTGATTAATCACCTGGCGATTGTAACCTAAATGTGTCTGCTACATTTGCTGCTTCTTCCTATGTAAGTTATTTATTTTTTAGGTTTATTTTCATAGCCTTTAAAGTTAAATGTCTTTCATTTTAAGCCTCATCTCCTCTTTTTGGAAGAAGTACTGAAGTTGTAAATAAGTATAGTAAATTAGGATTGTGAGGCTTTGTGAAAAGTTTAAAATTATTGATGACTTTTGGTTATCTAGAGACAAGGCTTATTAAAAAATTACATTAACAATAATAACAACAGTCTTTGCATCTATACAACAGATCGGGAGTGAGGAACAACGGGAAGAGAAAACATTGGGTCATTTATATCTAGTTCATGCTCTTGACTGATTGAGCACAAAATATTTACAGTAAGAAGAGATGGGCGAAAGGCAACTTTGTCCTTAGTCATAAATCCTCACGACATAATATGTGACAATAGCACATCAAATCCTAAGCCACCTCACCTCAGTTGACTGCTCCTAAGTGTCCAGTGGTTCTTCATCCCCGAGCCAAAACCAAAGCGCCTGCAATGGCCAACAAGGCCTCCTGCCATCTGGCTCCTGGGAACCTCCCTAATTATTCCCTCCTCTCCAGTCACGGCGGTCTCCTTGTTGTTCTTTAATTGTGCCACACACTCCCTCAGTCTCTGCGCTTGCTCTCGCCGGTGAGCGTTTCTCTGACTACCTGATTTGAAACTTGCCCCTGTTCTGAGCCCCCTGCCCTCCATTTCAGTTTCCTGGGCACACCGGCTCCAGCCTCGGGACTGCACTGCGGGCCCGCGGCCCCGACAGAGTGACCTCCCTGAGGGCTGGGGGCTGGCTTACGTCTTCAGGGCCTAGGACAGTGTTGGGCACGTGGCAAAAATGTAATAATTACTTATTGAATTTCTACATGGTAGTCAAGTGATTAATGGCTGACATAAAGAATTTACAGATTGAACCTAGGAAATTTTCTAAAAATTAAATTACTTAAAAACAAAGTTTAACATTTCCAAATGCTGAAAATTTAAAAAAGACAAAGGAGGACATATCTCTGGAAGATTGCTTATGTTGTTGTTTGTTTGTCTTAATTAAATTACACTTAAACTGCCAGAATAAGAAAATGGGTTATTACCACCATAAAAAACTTTACAATCAAGGGACAGGTGAGGTCAACCCACCAATCATCTGAGGAAATAAGAGAGAACAGTAAATTATGCTGCTGGGATACAAATGAAAATAGTCAAAGAAGCAAGCAAACTCTGAAGAAGAAATTGCATGAAAGAAACAGATTTAGAGGGAAAAAGGAGGGGATTAGAGTGTAGAAAGCAGAATCAACTAGAAATGGAAACACTAAACCTCAGAGGCAGCGGATGGTAACATCAACACAAAAAGGAGCAGAAATAACAAAGAACAGAAGATGCGGCTAAAGCAACAACCAGTGGTCACGGTCAACTTGAAGTCTCTGAAGATTTTAGTTGGGCAGGGCCTTCCTAGTTTTTATGACGAGGTGTAAGAAAGAAAGCAACCTTTTGACAGGTAAGGTTTCCAGAGATCAGCCATTCCAAAGGGAGTGAGCTAATTATGATGCATTCAAAGTTAATGTGCTTTGATCTTCCAAAGTTTCCCCATCATAGTGGAAATAAAATCACAGAAGAAGAGCAATAGTATTCACAGGAAAAAGAGGCAATTGTGGTCTAGGAGCCCCTTCAGGGTACGCAGTGGTCCCAGCAAGGGAGAACAGGGATCAGTGAGCAGCCTGGGTAACTTGAAAGGATAGAGTCCTAGCTGATAGGTATGGAGTCTGTCACACAGAGTTAGTTGTCCTTAAGTTCCCTGCAAGTTAGAGAAGTGGATACAAGGTGGATACAATCTAGAGAAGTGGATACAAGTAGACAACTTTATCATTGGTTTCACCATCAATTATTATAAGCTAACCATAAGAAATCTATGGGATAAAAAGATAAGGGTTTATTGGGTAAATTTAACTTACTCAAGTTTACCTGAATCTGTCAAAGTACACACAAGGCTGAGGGTCTTCATGAAGGTGTGTTGAGTCTCATTTCCCAGAATCAATAAGAAATAAGCGATATGGAATGAAACTGATACATTAGAAGAAATGCAAGGTAGGAGAAAGAGGGCCAAGCCACATAAATAGAAGAAAAACAAAACCAAACCCTAGGAATTATTTAAATGTCTAGCAACAGGGTACTAACAGAACAATCATCCAACCATATGATGGAATACTATGCAGCAGTAAAGAAGAAAATGAGTTAGGCTGGCACGAACTACTCTCCAAGATGTGAGATTTATAGTATGCTATCACTTGGACTTTAAAAAGACTGTGCGACACACACACACACACACATACATTCCTGTCTATGCATAGGATATTTCTGAAAAGAAACAAAATAAACTAGTATTACGGTGGCCTTTGGGGCGGCAGCACTCGGGGAACGAAGAGGTCAGGATGAGACAGGTACTTATTTTGCACTGAATACTTTCTGTGCCTGGCATACAGGAGGTGCTTATAAATATTTGTTGAATGAATGAAAGGAGAATGAAAATTTCCCTATCTGAATCCATTTTTAGAAAGGGTATCTTTTAGGATAGTGATTTTCAACCGGTGTGCCACAAACATCTGTAAAACATACAACACCTGACTATTTAGTCAGGGGCACTGACCTCTTTTCCCTTAGATTGTCAAGTAAAAAAAAATGACAACAGCTAACACAACAACAACCATCTGGTGTGAATGAACCATAATTATACCTATTTTTTTTTTGTCAGATTGGCAAAATATATTTTTTTGGTGTGCCGCAGAATTTTAGTAATTAGTGTATGTGTGCCGTGAGTTGAAAAACATTGAACATTGTTTTAGGATAGTCATGATGGGGAGGTGTGTGTGTATGAATAAATGGCTATGTCTAGATCACACACAGTGTCATGTTTTTTATTTTCCTTGCCTACTTAATCACAGGAAATGCTAGTGATAAGGGAATTGACCTAATAATCTGACGGGCAGTGCACACCCACCCCCAGAAGCCAAGCGCTGAGGAGCGTCAGAGCTCACTGCCTCCCGAGACAGCTGGAGTCCTCAGGATTGTTCCTCTGAACACTTGGCTCTTTAGGATAAAACAAGGCAAACTGCAATAAAGGTCAGTTGTGCTACAATAACTATAGGCCCTTTTGTTCTTTTTAAAGTCGTTTGCGTAGGAGCTCTTGGAGAAGTTGAAAGTGCCATTAAGTGTTTAAAACTCTAAAACACTAAGACTGTATGGTTATAGGGAGTATTTCTTCACAATGTAGCTACAAGAGTGCTTTCCTCCACCACACACTTACGAGGCCTCTCGCAGATGGGACCAAAAAACTCTCACCTGTCACCTACTAAATTACAGATGTCGCAGACCTGTGCACTAAATAATGAGAGGTAGAAATTTCCACTGACATTCATAATTTCTGGAAATGCTGCAAAATTACCCATAACACAGTTTAAGAGACTCACAGGATGGACTTTTATTAACTGAAAACATAAAAGGCTGACTCAGTAAAATTAATTTTGCACAATTATACAATGTGAATACTTAATACTAGGAATTTAAATGTGGGCTGTTTTTAGTATGTTAAGTATATGAAAAATAACTATTTTGAAAGTAACATTTACAGAAACTGATCTAACTGTGGATTAAAGGGAAACTAATAGATATTGAGTCCTCACTATGGTCTAGAATCTGTGCTAGGTCTTTTAATTGAACCCTCACATAAACCCTGCACAGAAATATTATTGTTCCCCTTTTATAGATTAAGAAAAACAAGTCTTGAGGAAGTTAAATAATGTGCCAAGGTCCACACAATCCAAATCTGTCCCATTCCTTTTTAAAGCAATCTTTTAACCTTCTTCTCTTTCATTCTCTCCTCAAAAGGAGGAAAATTACATACAAGTTGCCCTAATTAACTCCAAAATATAATATTATCTCTGAATGTGTAGGGGAAAAAGGAAATTTTGAAATAAAAATGGCTTGTCTGAGCTCTGAACTTCAATTACCTTTAAATGATTCTTTCTGAAAGCCCACTTATTAGAAAGAACTCATGGAAAATTAATAATCATTTGGAGGTAAAAGCAGTTTTTAAAGTTGAACTTGCCACTTACTATCCATAGGATTCGGACAAATCCAGTAAGGGTCCCAGATATTTGTTTGGAAAAAGTACAGTGTGTGTCTTCCTCCTTTTCTTACACGACCTCCAAAGAATCTGGTCTGATGGAGATCGGCTGCCTGTCAGAGGCAGCAGAGGGGAGAACGAGGGCTCAACAGCACTAAATGCCCACATCTGAGCCCGTTTGACCATCTGCTCCACAACACATCTGGCACAGATAATATTACAGACCAGTGCTTGGGGCCGGCAACAGCTGCAACAGCTCCTTTCCTGATTTCCATGGGCAGGACCAAACCTCCTTTGTTGCTTCTGAACAAAGTTGTTCCTGCTTGTGCCTCTGTCGGTGTGGGCACAACTCCACGATCCCATGCACGGGGCCGCAGGCCTACACTCCACAAGGAGTAGGAACAGAGACAGAGAGAGAAGCGTGTCCCTGCTCTTGAAATGGGCCTCACGGATCCAGGAGCAAAACGAAAGTACTGCCAAGTCTTAGCCACTTAAAGAGCCAAAACTGTTAGGTGTTGTTTAGGTTTCAACTTTATTAAACTAAAAACCCCTATTTTCAATTTTATTTGTTGGCATCCCTTTTTCCCCCTCCCACTTGGCTTTCAAATAATAAATTCCAGTTGGGGTTCAAACCGTTTCCCAGGATGGTCTCTGGTTAAAACAAATATGGTAAAACCCCAGAGACATCTGAGATAAAAGAATCGCCTCATAACACAGGGGAGCTCAACTTAATTTTGTTGAAAACCCTATAAACACATTTAGCTGTTGCCTTCCCTCTCCCCAAGGCACTGCCCGGGCTCTGCAGCAACACAGTCCACAGGCGTTGACTGAGCGTCGACTGTGGAGCGCGCACTGTTGAACGTGCTGGCAGAGGCACAGTGTTCTTTTGTTTCCAGGGACACAGGATGCCAAATACCATTTCTGTTCCATGTATCTGCAGCGCTGAGACCTCCTAGAGACGTTATGTCCAGGACCCACATTTCAGGAAACCTGACACCATACAGAAGAAATAAGCACATTCCCAAATAGACGTCCTGTATCCCAAGCCTGGTTTTGTCCCCTCTCCTTGGCGCATGCCCAGCTGCTCTTCCCTGACTCCCTCTCCTTCCCTCCTGTAACAGCACTGGTGATATCCAGACACCTATTCAGCACAGGCCTTTGAGAGCTGCCTTGCCAAACCGAATTTACAGCCTGGCTTAGCATGAAAAAGAATCTCATTTTCTGAGCATTGGAACCTCTTTATTTCCTAGCATTTATCAATACTGTTCTTACACATTATTCCAATAATAAGGAACATTTTACATCAGGTACTGTGCAAAATACTTTATGTGCATTATTATTTCATCCCCACAATAATCTGAATTGGGAATTACTGTTACACGTACATTTTATAAAGATTTCAATGCTGGTAAGTAAGAGGCTGGACCTTAAGCCTTAGCCCATTTGACTCCAAGGGCTCTTTCCACCTCTATGTGCGGACTGTAAGCTGTTATGCACGCTATGGCCACTACCGTAATCTCTAATGGAAAGATCATGGGTTTGGGGTTCAGACAGAGGTGCTTTCAACTTCCTGGTTCTGTCGAGTGGCTTATGAAAGTCACTCCCTGAGCCTTACTGTTCTCAGCTATGAAATGGGCATACTAATAGTTTCTGGCTACAAAGGTCTAGCAGGATTAAATGAAAAAGTCCCATGAAGGTGCCAGGGTAGGGCCTACCGCATGTTAGATGCTCAGCAGACATTAGTTTTCCACTTCCTCTTCCCAAAAAGTATGAAGTTCCTGACATTTATTTTTGATGGAAAAAACCCCTCACAAATCTTGAATACTAATCCTATGGAAATAGTACTGAATCTTTACGCTGGTGTTCTTTTCTGAGAGGTAAATGAGAGAACGAGGGAAGAAATGGCTGTTACTTGTCAATAATGTTCCTAATAAATCTGCAGAGCATTTTTTCTTTCTTGCCTCTCTCCTGCCACCCACTGTGGCAGCTCAACCTTCCTGATCCATCCTATTGCGCTCTCTTACTGTCTGTCCCTAGTTTTTACATCCCCGTTGACAAAGTGATAATACGATGGACAATTGCAGTGAAAAGGAATGAACATACAAGCATTTTAAGCAGCTGTTTTATGGGGACACTACTCCCTGCTTTTGTTTATATTGAATATTGATGCTCTCAAGCCTCTGGGAAGCAAACCTTGCCAGCAGACTGCTCATAGGGTGGGGACAAGCCCAGGGCCCAGTAGCCCTGTGAGGGACGGGGTCAGCGTGGGACTAGGGACAGCTCTCTGGAGGTCTGTGAGAGCAGTGGCCATGAGATTTCTCAGCGCAGCAGTGAGGCGTGCGGACTCTCACCGAGGGTAGGGGTGGGAGATTCTGAAGTTTGAAAGTCCATTCTGGCAGATCTCAGCATTTTGTTGAGGAAATCATTAAGGAATTGTTTAAGGTAATTAATTAATTGTATAATTAATGTCCCAAATGAAAAAATTTAAAAAGGTTTAACATTTACAATAATAATCCTCAACATTTTAATAATCCTCAATTTCAATGAATTTCCTCTTCATTTTAATTAAGCTCCCTTTTATCAGTCCTCATTTCTGAGAAGAACTGCTTTGATTTCAGGTGTTTCTGATGAAAAACAGTTGAAAACTGTATGAAATGTTTTTATTTTTAATACATTTAGAAAGATAAAGCCGTTTAGCTTTTTGGCCAAAAAAATTGTTATACGGACAAGATTTTACTCATTATTACAAATTAATAACTTTGCATCTTTACTCAAATCTAAGAATGACTGAGTAGCATAACCCCATCCTACCATCATTTTTTTGTTACCGGTACTATAATTGTTAATATTTAGCTGAGTCACACAGATGAGGTTAAGAAGGCTTTGATAACTGAACTTAATCAAGGTAAAAACAGTAAATCACTTCATTTCACATTCTTGCACCCATAACAAATACCTGTGCACACTTTTTCCAGATTCTGATGTTTGCTGAGTCAGCTGTTTCTCAACAAGACTAGTGAGCATTAAAATATCTCCTGCAAAGGAGCTTCCGTAAGCTGCACAAATGTCTCATTACAAGAAGTCTTCCACCAACAAATTAAAAACGGGCCTTCTCTTTTTTTAATCTTACAACCAGTAAGATAAAAAACTAAGTGTTGGAAGAGTTAAGTATTGGGGATGACTAACAAGATGGCAGTTGGTGAAGGAAACCTTTTCCTTAGGCGGCCTAACAGGAAGTCAGGTTTCCACATGAATCCGGATGTGCCGTCAGGGGGGCTAACTCAACGAGGACACACGCCAAAGGTTGGAAGGCTCTTGCCTTTGGCTGAAACACTATGATTATGAACTAAAGTGGTAAAAGGTCACTGTTTCAAGACCTGTATAGTTGAAAGCAAGGAACTAGAATCACAAAGACATTCATATTTTTTTACAATGTAATTTCAAAAATGGATTTACTTTATATGTAAAGAATGGCATTATTAAGGATGGTGAGAACTGCACTTTAAAAATTGAATGGTTCCTCTCCTTTAGCATTTTACAGATGTTTTATCTTCTCTTCTGATTTATCTTCAACTCACCGTGATTTATAACTTTTTTTTTTTTTGCTACAAGTTTTTCTGTGCTTCCACTTTAATGCCAGATAGCTCATGATTTGTAAGTACCAATGCACAGAACCATGTATTCCTTTATGGCCATAATTATTCCCTAAGACTCCTGCTTCGTAACTGTTTTTATTTTTGGACTGTTATTTATTTCTTTAATCAAGGCACACTTTACCTTAACATAGAGAGACCACCTACAATACTGAGACTTTCAAGAATTTAAAGAAAAAGCACATGAAGCCCCAGGCACTGACTGGTACTGAGGTACCTGGACTTGCAGCAGTTACCTTCGGGGAGCTGTGCAGCTTGGCGGTACAGGAGTGAAGAGCACACACAGATTCTGAGTTAGAGCTAATGTAGTCAGATGCTGACATGAGCTACTACGAAGAGCAAGGTCATCAGAGTTTAAAGCTGTGGACTGCTTAGGAACTCTTTTCTTTTGAATTCTGCCCTGCTTCTCCTCCAGTATCCTTATTGTTCTTTGGATGACAACTACAAAACCTGGTTGGAGGAAACGTTTACTCTCATCTATCGGTTAGAAATGTGTAAGAGGTAACGCTCCATTTTCTCTGGGATGGAGGGATTATGCAGTTCACCTGCACTCTTTCCCTTGAGGCTTTTCACGTTAGGAGGTGTGTGTACACAGGCAGGTGCTCCTGGCTCTGGGGCGGGCTTCATGGCTGACCGTCCACGGTCACCCCCAGGCAGCATGCCGTGGGCGCACCCCGCTGCTGCCTTCCTGCAGTGCCTGCCCCAGCTGCCCCTGCTCTCCGCTCACACTGCTCGCGGCCTAGTGCAGGAGAAACCCAACCACTGTGAACAATGGGCGACAGTGTAAGTTTAAGGTTTCCGGTCTCCAGCTGCAGACCTTTTCCATCACCTGTTTCTTATCTCTGCAGACTCTCTTGGGTTCTCTCAGGGGCAGCCCAGGTCTTTCCTGTTGCTTTTCCGAGGCACTCCCCTCCCCCCGCCCCTTCCCCCATGGCTCTCTTCTCTCTTGCCAGTGATTTTGGTGCATTAACCTTGCAGTGGACTGAATGTATTCCCTCCAAATTCACACGTACAATCCTAACCTCCCAGTGTAATGGTATCAGGAGGTGGAGCCTTTGGAAGGTCATGAGAATGGAGCCCTCATGAATGGGATTAGTGTGCTCATAAAAGGAACCCCAGAGAGCTCTCCTGCCCTCCTCCTGCCACATGTGATCACAAAGAGAAGATGGCAGTCAGCAACCCAGAAGAGGGCTCTCACCAGAACCCGACCATGCTGGTACCCTGCTCTAGGGCTTTAAGCCTCCAGGGCTGTGAGAAGTAAATTTCTGTTGTTTATAAGCCAGTCAGTCTATGGTACTTTGGTATAGCAGCCTGAAGCATTAAAGACCTCATGGAGAAGAGAGGGGTTGTCCAGCAGGAACTCATTCACCATCCCTTCTTTCTACTTCTAAACTTTCTTCTTCAATTACACAACATGAATTAATTTACCCTTTCTGCGGTGCAGGGAAAGAGGGGTGAAGCATACTCCCTCTAAACATATAACTCATCTGCCTCCAGTCTTGAAACATTAAAATGTGGAATAAATGTTCATCTCAGAGTAAGAAAATAGGGCATTTCCAACCCTGTTCTGTACCCACGCTTCTCCGCAGGCCCCTCGTGCGGCCTCAGGGACCCCACACCAGCGGAGCCCACCGCCGACCGGCCAGGCCCTCCCTGGCCATCCCATCCCGAAGCAGCTGCTCAGCCCCATGCGATCACTTGGGTTCTTTCTCCACTTTAATCGTCCTTCAGAGCACTTCCCTTCATAATGAGATCGAATTAACCTGTCTTCCTCCCACGGCAGTGTTAGCTTCAAGAAAGCAGGGCCTTGTTTTGTTCTCCACCAGGACTGGCCCTGGATCAGTGCCTGCTACATGGCAAGTCAAACAATATGGTAGTTACTAAATGAGTGAACTATTAACTTCCAACAGTACTGTCCTGCTTTTTCCTTTGTTGTTGAACACACACCCCCCCCCTCACACCCCCACCAACAGTAAGAGTCCTTGAACTCTGTTTCCTCTTCAAGCTACTGCCCTAACCCCTTTCTATTCTTTCAGAGCAAAGTTACTTACTGTAGGTGGTATATATGTTCCCCATCTCTACTCACTGACTTCTATTCTTTCTTAAACTCCCTAAGCTCTTGAATTCTGGCATGAAGCGTTAAAATCCCCTTCTGTCAGGAGTCGGATGGAGTGCTTAACTTATTATCTCACTTAATCCCCCACCAGCTCTTGATATTAACATCTTCAGTCCACAGATGCAGAAACTGAATTTCTTGCAAGGGCATGGAGATGGTGTGTGAGAACTGGATTTGAATCCAGGCCCATTTCAATACGTTGACCTTGCTAAGGTGTTCTGTAATTTATCCGATAATGTCAGTCTCCTCCAATGGCTGGTGTGTGCTACATAACCCATCTCTATGTTGATACAATAGTGACCGTTTTGACTAACCTTTTCCAATCACGGTGTAACCGTTAGGAGGAGAGCAAGCTGGTTTTTCTTAACAGGCATGTACAGCACAGTTGCTAGAGAGGTAGATAACGACCTGTACAGAGCAATTCCCCTCTGAGAGCCCAAGGTGTTACACCAGGCTTCTTAGCCGGTGCTTTCTGTGACAGAGCTTCCAGCGCACAAGTCAGACTTACACCAAAGTGGCCTTTTCAAAGCAACAATTAACAAGAGATTTAGTAATACTTTTAAGTACTAACAGTTTTTATGAGAAAAAGGAACAAAAACCATTACTAACATCTTTTATAATTTTAGAAATAATATACATTTCCTAGATATTTTCTATTCCCATACTATCTGCCTTTAAAACCAAGGTCACTGAAGAACGTTGGGACTGAATGAAAAAGTCTAAAAATGCTGAAAGACATCCTGAATTCCTCATGTACCTGTTCAGTAAACTTGGTAAAACATCAGTGCTGTGGCCTATGATTTGGATCTGGGGAATTTTTCATTTTTAGAAGGGCTGCTCAGGGAAAATAAGACAAATTGCTTTACTTATAAGAAAGAGAGCAGAAGTGGCTTTGGTTCTTCCATCTACTATGAATGAGTCTGGGCAAGACAATAATCTTATTGGCTTCAGTTTCTCTCTTTAACAAGGGAGAATTACACTGGATTGTCATTTCTCAAAGTGTGGTTTGCAAACCTTGCAGAGGGTCCCACAATCCCTTTTCATACTAATACTGAGATGTCATTTGCCTTTTCCCCTAGGTTGACATTTGCAGCATTGCCCTGATGGGCAAAAGGGAGAATTGGGAGACACAGCTGTGGTACCTTAGCATGAATTAAGGCAGAGACAGCAAACTGTTCAAGCAGTCACATTCTCTCCCACACTCTCTCAGTAGAACAACAAAAAGGTGGTACAAATTTTTATAAACTGTGATCCCGATGTGCTTTTTTAAAATTCTGAGTGCTGAAGTAGAGGTTTCACAGGTGAATTTTACCAAACATTCAAAGAAGAACTAACACCTGTCCTCAAACTATTTCAAAAAATTCAAGAGGAGGGAAGCCTTTCAAGCTCATTTTATGAGGTCAACATTATTCAGATAAAAACACTACAAAGAAAATTACAAGCAAATATCCCTGATGAACATAAATGCTAAAATCCTCAACAAAATATTAGCAAACCGAATACAGCATAACATTAAAAAGATCACACACCATGGTCAAGTGGGATTTACTTCAGGGATGAAAGGTTGATACAGTATCTACAAATCAATAAATGTGACACACCACATAAAGAAAATGAAGGATAGAAACCACATGATGATATCAAAAGATGCAGAAAAGGCATCTGATAAAATCCACCACCAATTTATGATAAAAACTCTCAGCAAAGTGTGGATAGAGGGAACACACCTCAACATAACGAAGGCCATATATAACAAACCCACAGCCAACACCATACTCAATGTGAAAAACACTAAAAGTGTTTCCCTTAAGATTGGGAACAAGACAGGGATGTCCACTTTCACCTCTCCTATTCAGCATAGTACTGGAAGTCCTAGCCACAACAATCAGACAACAAGAAATAAAAAGCATCCAATTTGGAAAGGAAGAAGTAAAGCTGTCATTATATGTAGATGACATGATACTGCATATAGAAAACCCAATAGATTCCACCAAAAATTTACCGGATCTAATAAGTGAACTCACTAAAGTAGTAGGATACAAAACAAATATCCAGAAACCAGTTGCATTTTTATACACCAATAATGAACTATCAGAAAGAGAAACTAAGAACAATCCCATCTACAATTGCATCAAAAAATGAAATACCTAGGAATAAATTTAACCAAAGATATAAAAGACATGTACTTGGGAAATTATTGATGCTGAAGAAGATATGAATAAGTGGAAGCATATACTGCATTCATGGATAGGAAGAATTAACATCATTAAAATGACCATACTACCGAAAGCAATCTCTAGATTCAATGCAATTCTTATCCAGAAACCAATGGCATATTTCACAGAACTAGAATGAATATTCCAAAAATTTATATAGAACCATAAAAGAACCCAAATGGTCACAGCAATCTTGAGAAAGAAGAACAAAGTTGGAGTTATCACACTAACTGATATCAAACTATACTCTAAAGTCAAAGTAATCAAAAGAGTATGGTACAGGCATAAAAACAGATATATAGATCAGTGGAACAGAATAGAGAGCCCAGAATTAAATCTATGCCTTTATAGTAAATTAATATTTGACAAAGTAGGCAAAAACAATGCAATGGGGTAAACATAATCTATTCAGTAAATGGTGTTGGGAAAATTGGACAGATGTGTGCAAAAAAAAAAATGAAACGACCATCTTCATACACCATACACAAGAATAAACTCATGACAGATTAAAGACTTAAATGTTAAGACTCAAAACCAAAAACCTAGAAGAAAATACAGGCAGTAAAATCTCAGACATTTTTTATAGCAGTATTTTTTTTCTGAAACATCTCAACAAGCAAGGGAAAGAAAAGAAAAAATAAGCAAATAGGTCTACATCAAACTAAAAAGTTTTTGCACAGCAAAGGAAACCATCAACAAAATGAAAAGACAGCCACTGAATGGGAGAACATATTCGCTAATGATATATCTGATAAGGGGCTAATATTCAAAATTTGTAAAGAGTTTATTGAACAACAGCGAAAACCCAAATAATCCAATTAAAAAATGGGCAAAGGACCTGAATAGACTCTTCTCCAAAGACGACATACAGATGGCCAAAAACCATATGAAAAGATGTTCAATGTCACTAATCATCAAATGCAAATTAAAACCACAATGAGGTATCAGCTCATACTTGTGAGAATGGTTATCATCAATAAATCAACAAATAACAAGAGCTGGTGAGGATGTGGAGAAGGGGAACACTTGTGCACTGTTGGTGGAATGTAGATTGGTGTAGCCACTGTGGAAAGCAGTATGGAGATACCTCAGAAAAATAAAAAATTGATCTGCCTTATGACCCAGTGATTGAGCTTCTGGGAATTTATCTGAAGAAACCTGAAACACTAATTTGAAAGAACATACACACTCTATGTTTATTGCAGAATTATTTACAATAGCCAATATTTGGAAGCAGCCCAAGTGTCCCTCAGGAGCATGTATAAAAAGATGTGGCACATTTAAACAATGGGATATTACATTGCTGTAGAAAAGAAGGAAATCTTACCCTTGTGACAGCATGGACAGACCTGGAGAGCATTATGCTAAGTGAAATATACCAGTCAGAAAAAGATAAGCATGTAAGATTTCACTTACATGTGGAATCTAACGAACAAAATGAACTCACAAGCAAAACAGAGACAGTCTCATAGCGATCAGGCTGACAGTTGTGGGGGCAGAGGCTGGGGGACTGGGTTGTGGGGGGTGGGCAATATAGCACAACATAGCGAATGAGGGACTAGGTAGATACGAGACTTCAACAGTTTTCAAGGAAGCCAGGCTTTAAAGATATTTGCAAAAAACTAAAAATCACTGCCAGTCCTCTCATTAACGTTTTGTTTTGAAAAATAGTCACTTACATAAAATGTTATTTATGTTAAGCTGCAGTAAGCTTAACGTAAATTTATTATCTTAGCATGAACTCATAAATACCTATTTTTCAGTTCATAATCTCAAATATGGTAAATACCAATAGATATAACTGACACAAACAAAGTTCCTTTGGGTCCTCAATAATTTTTAAGAGTATAAAGGGGTCCTGAAACAAAAAAAAATTTTTTAAAGCATTTTTGAAGTAGATAAAATCAAGTATGTCAGCTCTTTTGAGATTCTATGTTTTTTTTCCTCTGTGTGTGAATGAAATAGAAAATAAAATCTGGAAATGTCTTGCTTTTGGTAAATTTTTGTTTCTCTCACATTTGTTTTCTTTTGAAACTATGATATGGCAGATCCATACGACAGAGTTTTGAAAATAAAGTGCCTAAAGTTAATTTATCTAATAAAAATGTCAGTTATAAATGTCAGTTATAATTAAAATATCACTACTGGGAAATGTTAGAATACAGATTTTATAATAAAATGCTGGAAAAAATCTTATAAGTATGTAATGCTTCAGATATTTATTTTACTTAATTTGAATTTATATTCATGAAATATCTCATAAATTATATTTAAACTAATGGCATTTTTATTTTTCGCTCAATTTTAAGAAATATTATCACAAGATTCTCCTGGTAGTATACAACAAAGTCTGTCCAGAAAAAGTCCAGCCATTGTTAATATAACGAGAATGGTTTGTGTGACAGGGATGTAACCTGGCAGCCAAGGAGAGTGGACTGGAATGCACATCCATGAACCATGACGACTTCACTGTACTAGTCAGTGGGGGCTATAGACACCACTGAGTGAGCATGTGTCCTGTGTGGCTTTCACATTCAAAATGACTGAGCCAGTACAGCAATGAATCTGCACCACAGTTTGTGTTAAGGTTGAGCAGTCCTCTGAGGAAGCTATTTGGATGATTCAGGAGGCCACGGCCATGGGCAACTGGTGACTGGCAGTTTCATCACGACAACGTGTCTGCTCATGCATCACATCTTGTGCAAGGTTTTTGGTGAAACATCAAATCATTCACGTGACTTAGACCCACTACAGCCCAGACTTGGCACCCTGCAACTTCTGGCTTTTTCCAAAGCTAAAGTTACCTTTGAAAGGGAAGAGATTTCAGATCGTCAACAAGATTCAGGAAAATACAATGGGGCAGCTGATGGCAACTGGGAGAACTGCGTGAGGTCCCAAGGTGCCTACTTTGAAGGGGACTGAGGCATCATCGTCCTACGTACAATGTTTCTTGTATCTTGTGTCTTCTTTAATAAATGTCTCTATTTTTCATAACACATGGCTGGATACCTTCTGGACAGACTTCGTATACTAAAATCTTTTTTCTTTTTTTGATAGAGTACTGTTTTTTAGAGAACTATTATCAACATGCTTTCAAAAATCATTTTAAATTATTTTATCAAAACCAAAATAATCATTAGTTGCTGTTGCTAGTTTAAGTTAAATGCTAGAATTTCTGTAAACGTTTTAGGATTTTGGTGCCAATTAACTTAAAGACGGGAATAATATGTTTACTCTATCAAAAGCATCACTAGATTTATTAATTTCTATTCCTAGGAGTATTAGACTTTGTTACAAACATAAAATGCCTAACCTATATTTTTGGCTTGCTCAACATTCTAAATAGCCCTGTCACAACTTCTTTGCTTTTATTCCTGCTCAACTCATCACACCAGCCATCTGCCTAAATAAAGATGTAAGCATCTGCTATATGGCAACTGTCTCAGGGGCAGATGTTTCCATCCTGTGCTCATGTCACTGGGGCTGGATACATTATTTGAACAGATGTACACAATTGGAAAGTGTTGTGTCCCACAGTGAAATGTCTCCAACTGCTTTCTATCAAAGTACATAACTGCTATTTGCACCTGCATTTATGTTAACGATATAAAGGCAGCAGGGGTCTGACAAAGTGAGATGCGCAGCTATGAAATATATTTACATGGTTAATTGGAGTTTCTGAGAGACTCTGTTGCCAAATGGCCACAGTGACATTGATACATGCCCAAGCAGATCACCTGATTAGTAGCCTGCTTTTTAGGCAGTGGAAATATGGCTATTTTTAAGAACAAAACAACCTGAATTTACTACTAAGAATATTCCAAGCCCTAATATTTTATCTCAAAATAGGAAAATAACTTCCAGTATAAGGTCTTTTAGGCCACCCAGGTCATTTCCATTTTGCAAGGAAATTTCTATAGGTGTGTGTGTGTTTCCCATTTGTACTTCTGTCAACAGCATAACATACTAATAATCCATAGGGGTATTTTGCAGAGGTTATTGCATTGGAAAGTTCCAATTTCCAACATTAAGGAGTTAACCAAAAACAGCTTGAAAAATGTCAATTTGTACTTGGTCTGCAACATAAAATGGCACCAAAAAAATCCAAGAACAGCATTTACACCACTAGTTAAGATCAAAACGTTTCCATATGAATGTCACATATTTGGAAACATAATATTTTGGTAATACATAGGGAATGTTTTCCCCCCAGTAATGAGGTCACAAAGCCATGTTAACCACTAAAGGCAAAACATCAAATTACAGTGGTTCTCCTCGCTACTGTGCATTGAATGTGAAGGCTGAAGAGCCAAAGAGTTTGCAGTAATAGTTGTCTTTGTAGCTTTCTTTACTGAGCAAAGAAATTGTGGTCACTTTCAAATAACGCATTTATTACTTTATTAACTTGACTCTGATAAAATCAACTTTGCATAAAGTTATGCGGTCTGCGTTAAATGGCTCAGTTAGTTGTGGCATCATCCCACAACCAAAAGGTTGAGGGTTCGATTCCTAGTCAGGGTACATACCCAGGTTGTGGGTTGATCCCTGGTCCTGGCATGTATGACCCCCTGTCTGGGCACATACCGGAGGCAATCAATCAATGTTTCTCATGCACATTGATGGTTCTCTCTCTCTCCTTTCCTCTCTTGCCAAAAGGAATGAAAAACATGTCCTCAGGTGAGGATTAAAAAATGTTACCCCAATTAACTTTTAGTCCCCAAATTATTCTGCAATTTATACTGTTCTTTAAAAGAGTTTATAAGGTGCATTTACACACAACTGATCTCCATTATTCATTCACAGATGATGTATTTGCAAATTCATCTTCTTGCCTAAATTTATTTACAATCCACAAAATCCATACTGGTGGCATTTTTGTGGTCGGTTGTGGGTATGTACAGGTAAAAAATTTGAGTCACCTGATGTGCATGTTCTCAGCAATAGTTGATGGGGCCTCTGCCTTATTTCAGCTCTCGTAAGCAAATGTCCTTTTCATGGTATATTCAGTAACGTAATTTTCGTATTTTCCCTTTTTGTGTTTAAAATAGCACTCAAGAATAGTGTGCCACGCTGTCCAGTGTTCCTAAGTGTAAGACTAATGTGCCTCATGAAGAAAACACACGTTAGATCAGCTTTGTTTAGTCATGAGTTATAATGTTGTGTCTGTGAGTTGAATGTATAGAAATGAACAACATAAATTAAATGAGGTGTCTTCAAACTGAAATGCACATAAAACTAGGTTCTGTATTGATAGTTGGCGAAAGTGTTGTGTTGTGACCAGAGGCTCACAAGTACCTAACCCTGTATTTCCCTTAGGAGCAATGGTTCACTATTCACTAATCCAGTGCTTCTGGTATTGCAAATGAGAATTGACTGTATCTTACTTATTTGCCTGCTTCCGGTGAGAACTCTTACGCCCATTAGAAAGTAGAAGGGACTGAGGCTCACTGATTTAGCCAAGATCATAGGGCCTCAAAAGAAGGGCAGAAGGATTACTAGAGCTCAATTGTCCAGCTCTTAGTGTTCTTTCACCAGAATGAGAGGAGAGGAGAGGATGAGAAGGAGAAGAAAAAAATAGGAAAGGAGCTTAAGAAATAGCTTTAATACCATATTTGACAAAGTGAACTATAGTTAGATAACTATAATAAACCATTTTTAGGTTAAATCCTCATAAAATGTAAACTCTGCTTAAATAGGCAGCCCACTTTTGTTCATTGGAACTGAGCTATAAGTGAGTAGAGCTTAGTTTGATTTTTCCCCCCTTTGTTCTTTGCCTCTCCAAAGACAATAAATGTTGGTTAAATAAACACATTGACCTGAGGACTCCATGTTGGTGTTTCATTAAAAAAACAAAGGTTAAAATATTATCACATCATCTAAGTAATATGATTTAAAAAATGATTGTTTAAAGCATTTTCATCAAAATTTAATATGTATTGATAACCCACTACATGCCAAGGTAATATAAAGCTTGCCAAAGACAAAATTGATCAAGAAGTTTATAAAGAACCCAAATGATACTAATTGTCTAAAATAAGTAAGGTCACCCTGGCTGGGTGGGTCAGTTGGTTGGAGTTTTGTCCTGTGCACCAAAAGGTTGTGGGTTCGATCCCTAGTCGGGGCATGTACAGGAGGCAACTGATTGATGTCTCCCCTACCCCGCCTCCCTGCGCTGACACTTGAAATCAGTAAACACCTTTGGGTGAGGATTAAAAAAAAAAAAATAAGTAGGGGCATTTTTCTAAACTTAAACAAAAAAGAAATCAATTAACTAGCTGCTCCAAATGTTCCTTACTTGAGTTCCAAATGCTACACTCACTAATACCAAAATGCTTATGTATGTAAGATACATATTTTCATGTCTATAAGACACAGGAATATATTTTTAGGCTCAGCCACACTTATTTTAAAAGTATTTTACTGAATCAGAAAATACAGCGTTTTTGTTTTTTTTTAAACAAATCTAAATCTCAATTCACAGTACAGACAGTAATGGCTATATTGCTTCACAGTTCAATAACGTGTAGGCCCTGAGAATTAGTAGGAGCTGTTCCGTGAGTGCACATTTAGCTAACTGCACTGGTTCCACGGGGCATCATTAAGAACACTGTGTCTTGGATCAAAACATTTGCTGTCTTCGGACCCCCATTTATTTTTTACTCTCATTGAATAAAAATAGCGCTCACAATTTTAAAACTATGTTTAAACACCACAAATGTTATGACAGAACTGAGAAGCATTAGAAAGCCTATATGAGAAGACCTTCCTACTTGCCACAGACTCACCCAGGAAATGGCAAAACTGAATTGTGAAACTAGCACATGACTAGGAATTTGAATGACTCCAGTGAAACAGAGCCTCCCTGGACTGAAATGAAGGCTTTCCTCACCAATGAACAGCGGGACCTGTTTTAGTCAACTGTGCGGCCGACTAAAATTCATCCTGCTTCCTCCAACATGCAAACTTCAATCCTTAATTGGCATACCCACAGTGAACCTCTTTCTGGCACGTAAAAAACATAAATTGTTCCTGTTGGAGAAGCATTTGGCAAAGTTGCTCACTTGTCAATTTCCTTATCTGTCAAATAAATAAATTCATTTGCATTTTCAATCACTGTGGTGGTTTTATCTTTTCCTTCAACAAATTTAAAGTGGAAGTTACAACAACTGTAGTGGGCCTTATCATATTTTCATGCCCATTTTGTCCCTCAAAAACATGGTTTATTATTTGTTATAATTTGCTATTTCCAACACAATATGCTCACCCTTATATTTCTATTGGTTTCTCATTTGAAAATGTCAAATAAAAAAAGGAAGTTATGGGAAAACCTTGTCCCCCAAATCTTGTCCCCAAATCCCAAATGCATGAGAAGACAGAAAATTGTAACAAAATAAGTTTAATGAACTTCTGAAGAGTCTATAAGAAATATCTTCACACAGAAAGGAATAGTGATGACACTAAACTATAATGGAACACTTTTAATATAGTATAAATGATCATTACAGGGATGTTATAACATTAAGTGTCTTTATTCAAAATTTAAAAAATTTAAATAGAAGAAACTAGAATTTCTAATTAGTTTCCTCTACTTTTTTCCTAGCTTCAAATCCACACCCCTGAGTCCTAAATTCCCCTTGCTTGACTTCTATATAGGTGTTATTGTCCTGAGCAAATGTCACCTCCTCTCTGCTATGCTGTTTCCAGACCAGGCTCAGAATTCTGGCTTAATCAATTGTCCCTCCATCCAGGTTCTCAAAGTATGTCATACTCACTTTTAATACAGCATTTGTCATGCTGTATTTTAGTTAATTACATACATGTCTGCTGTTCTAATAGAATTCTGTTTTGCAGAAGCACAGGCTCTGTCTGATTTACCTTTGGATCCCTCAGAGCACCTGACATAGCTCCTGGTAAGTATTGTCTGGTGATCATTAAATATGCTTCCACAATATGATATTTTATTAGGAGACAGTATGTGATGCGCTACATTTTCTTAAGCCCTGTAATTCCACTGGTGATGTCCTACCTGAAATCCATATATTAATGTGTATGATATGTGTGCACGTTTACAAGCCTGAAATTCAAAAGTACCATAATTTCTAATTAAGAAATGGCATGTACCCAGCAAACTTCTCATGTTGCATAAATGATTATATTCAATGACAGAAATATAAACAAAATCATAATTTAAAAATCTGGTACTTTTTTGTTAAAAATATTAATAGAATCCAGGCTACAGAGAAATCTTTTGACAGGTAAATGAGTAAATTAATGAATAACTGAGTGATTCTTAGGCTTCAAATATACTATACTATTCCTTACTGATATAATTTACCATGATATAAATTCTAATTTCTGCCTTATTTGGCTTAAAATAGTTTAAAGTATTCATATGTGTAATTAACCACAGTATGTTTGACCAGAGAAGAAGAAGGGAAATGATCTAAAAAGTAGATTATAAATATTCTCTATAAATTTACAGTGTTACACCAGGGACAAATAGTGAGTTTTGGATTTTGATTGATCTAGGTTCAAATCTTAGCTGAGTCACTTAATGGTTGGTGATCTTGGTAAAAGTTCCTCAACCTTTACAATACAGATTATATCCAACTTATTGTTAAGATTAAATAAAACAAAGGATGTAAAGTTATAGGTACAATGGCTGTAATACTGAAGGCACCTCACTAATTCAGCTCTTCTAGCTATTATATCTCTTTCTCTGTCGAATTCTGGATTTGGGGCTTGAGTAGCCTTTGTCCCAGAAAGGAGTGATGAAGAATTTACTAGAGCTAATAAAATCCTAGCTAGGCTTGAAGGTGTCTTATATTCTGGCCAAGTCAATGGAGGTAACTTAGCTTATGCAACAGCTCAGAGAGGTAGACACAAAAACAAAACAAAATCAACCTTGATGAGAAGCAAAGTAGGCAAGAGGTTGAGCGGTGACATGTTGTTTTCTTTTTTACTTCCCTGTATTAGCCAGAAACCAAGTAGCTCATTCTTTAGTTACTCACACAGATTCATAGTCTTTCAGAATTTAAAAAATTTCTAGTAATATTGGCTTTACTAATAGGGAAACTGAGGCTTACGGGCAAAATACCTTGTCTGAGGTTCAATAGCCAGTTGGAGGTAGATCTGAGACAGGAGCCCACTTTCCTGACACTTATTCCAATACTCTTTCTTCTGAGCAGTCACACCTCTCCTTACTTGCTCAGATGACGAGGGTGAGATCAGCGAGGACGCCAAACTTCCAAACCCAATACTGCAGAAACCTTCCAAAGATATACATGCACCAGAAAATATTCACAGGGAATGCACACCTTTTATTTCGAGGTAGGGTTTACTGTCCTCCCTCTCATTCCCATCTCCTTTCTTGCCCTAGTGTTTGAGGCTGGCTGTTGCGTGACTCTCGAGAACTCTTACTCTCCCTTTGGTCAAATGTCTGGATAAGAACCAAGCCAGGGGGTATGCTCTGTGTTCACTTCCCATGGGTCCCCTTCGGTCATGCTTGGCCTTCTAAGACAAGTAGGCATTGCAAGCAGGAGACAGCCATGTCCAGATCATTCCATTAGCCTCCACACATGGACTGAGCCCAGGTATCAGTCACAACCATTAATAACAGTAGCCACCGTCATCTTATAAGTGCCTACTATATAATTGCTACTATGCAAGTAGCAATATGCTGGGTGATTCACATATATTTACTCCTTTAATCCTCATATAACCTGTAGGGTAGGACTTACTATCTTCATTTTATAGATTTATAGATGAGAAAGCTTAGGTCAAGTGATATACCTAAGGTTATGCAATTCAGTGGCAGAACTGGGTTTCAAACCCAGACTTCATGTTTTCAATAGTTACGACATTAGCCGTTTTCCTTGGAAGAGAGATCAAAGAGTGTTGCCACCAGGTAAGGGTTCTTTATAGCAAATTTACTCCATTTGCTAAAAGTTACATATTCTACTAAGGAAGCCCAATTGCGCATCAATAAATACATTATTTTTCTGTGTGAAAGATTATATGTAGATGAAGGGGAAAGACTTGAATTCCTCCTAAAAGTTACGGTTCGCCCTTTACTGTGACAAAAATTTATTATTCTTTATTCAGAAAGGACTCTATCTTTACCTGTACACTGCTTTTCTGAAAGGCCCAGGAGCTCCTGTTAAATCTTGATTTTCTTTTTAAAAATCATACGGAGGGGAAATAGTGTTTCTTATGCTTCTTTTTAAATGAGTATGGGAAGAAACAGGTCAAAGAAATGTGTAAGCAAATATCCTCTCACGCTCTCTCCGTGTGTTGTGTGTCCGTACGTGCATGCATGTGTATGAATTATGTAAATGTCCACATTCTCTCACTAAAGCACTTCGTTCTGCGTCACTGAAGCTAACACTCCGTAATTTCATATGACATCTGTACATGCCAGCTAATGGGCTGAGTTCTGTAAGTTTTGTGTGGAATGAGACGACTCTGCTCTCAAGGAGCAATGTCTGTAAACCCATATAAATAGTAATTTACCACAGGAAATAAACTTTCATGTACATTAACATTTTTTTCTTAGTTCCAGGAAAGAAGTCACCTATGCCTAGAGGACAGTGACATTAATTGTATCAATTACAACTATTTATAACATACACATGACCATTTTCCTCAGCATGGCCCATCTTACCTGATCTTCTGGTGGTACTGATAAAGAATTCTGTATTGTGATGTGTTTGACTTGAATAGTAACTTCCCTAAAAATAAGCAAACACAAATAATAATTAGAAAATAATTTGAGATGCCAAGTTAATACATATGAAAACATAAGTTATAAGCTTTTAAAAAAGTCTTTCTACTTATAACTATATAAGTAACAAGGGATTGGGCCCAGGGGTGTCCAACCCACGGCCCACGGGCCACATGCAGCCCAGGATGGCTTTGAATGTGGCCCAACACAAAATCATAAATTTACTTAAAACCTTTTTTTTTTTTTTTTGCTCCTCCGTTTTTGTTAGTGTTTGTGTATTTAATGTGTGACTCAAGACAACTCTTCTTCCAGCGTGGCCCGGAGACGCCAAAAGGTTGGACACCCCTGGCACTAAACCATTCAGAAAGTGGTGTTTTTATTTCACTCTAATTTTTATACAGGCAGCTTTTTTTCTGAAGGTACTGGCGTGGGCCTGGGGAGGGAGGCAACACCAAACGGAGAGATGGACTTTTATCTGCATCTCTGGCCTCACAGGAGCAGGGCAATGTGCAAGCAGACAGGGTGAAGGTTTCCCTGAAAGCGCCCCTGCCTGATAGCTGTGTCATACAGTGTGTTTAAGAAGAAATAACTACAATGTTTAATGGTACATGTAAAAGTAGCATAACTGCAATATAATCATTTGATGAAATATAATTCAGTCATTAAAATGTGATTATGAAGATTATGTAGTAATATGAAAATGTTGATGATATAATGCATTGGATGAACATAGTAAATGATATATACACTAGGATTATACCTATATTAAAAAAAAATACAAAGGCTTAGAAAAACTCACGACAGGAAATATGTTAATAAGTACATTGGCAATGTGTTTGGTGATGAAATTACAGATCTTTCCCCCTCCATTTTCGCTATTTTTCAAATTGCTTATAATATGGCATTCTATATTAATAAACTACTTGAATATAAATATATTACAAAATACTTGAAAAATATAGGTAAATATTTTTATAAGCCTTCACAGAAGTGTTTTTAAGCATGACACCAATGACAGAAACCATTAGAGTAGAAACTGATGAATTTTTCTACTTAAAATTTTAAATGTTTTTTCAATAGGAAATTAGACAAAATTAAAAAGCATGACTTCTGCTTCCAGCCAAGACTGAGTAAGAGAGACCATATATTACCAACTGCCTGAAACAACCAAGACATACCTAAAGTATATGAAACAATGTTTAAACGCTGGGCATCAGGTCACAAAAAACTGGTCTAGACACAGGAAACAAATGAGATGAACCAACCCTATGACTGCACTGCAGGAAGGGAAACCCTGGTGGACATTCCCAGAGAAATGGAGGAAAGAGGACATGAAGGGAGGCCGAAGGAGAAAGATAGAAGGAGGGAGGGAAAGATGAAGGGAGGGAAGGAGGGAGAGAGGGAGGAAGGGAGATAGATATGGAGAGAGAAAGGGGGAAGGTAGGAAAAGAAAAGAGAAAAGAGAGAAAAAAGAAGGAAAACAATGAAAAGGGTTTCCATTGAGTATTCACTTGTGTACTGATCAGCACATGCAAGTAAGGGAATCATCTAAGGCCAAGGTACTCAGCACTCACAGAAGGACAGTAATATTGCCTGCTCCTACTAGCCAGACTGAAAAAATGCCTATGGATCAAAGATGAAATAAAAAAAAAAATTCCTGGGTTGGCCAGAAAGTTTATTCAGTTTTCCTCCGTAAGATGACTAGATGACTCTAGTAGTGCTTAGATGTGTTTAACTTCATTTGAAACAATTTTGTTAGATTGTATTATGACAGCTATCATATCAGCATGCATTTAAAAAAAACTTAGCAAAATTGGTGAATTTTTGTGTATCCATTTTAATATGAAAGATGGAAGAAAATAAGCAACATTTTTGGTGTACTGTGCTTCATTGTTTCAATAAAGGTAAAAACGAATGGAAACGCAAAAGAAAAGATTTGTGTAGCATCATGGAGAAGGTGCTGTGACTGACTGAACATGTCAAAAGTGGTTTCCAAAGTTTTGTGCTGGAGATTTTGCACTGGATGATGCTCCGCAGTTGAGCAGACCAGTTGAAGTTGACAGTCATCTAAAGGAAACATTAATTGAGGACAATCAACATTATGCCACATAGGAGGTAGCCTATATACTCGAAATATCCAAACCAATAAAATCATTGGTGAAAATGAAAAATATGTCTTTTATTTTACAGAAAAAATCCATACAGACTTTTTGGCAAACCCAAGAGAATGTGTTTTGAACTGAATGAAATGCAAACTCAACATACCAAAATTCATGTGACTCCATGAAAGTAGTACACATTGGGAAGAGCCCTACGCATTCATCTATATTAGAAAGGAAGGTAAGTCTCAAGTCAACTACCTCAGTTTTCACCTTAAAAACTAAAGAAACCACATTTAACTCAAAGTAAGTAGAAGAAAATAAGAGATCAAACAGGAAATGAGTGAAATGGACAACAGAAAAAAATAGATACAAATTAATTAAATGCAAAGCAGATTCTTGAGAGTATCAATAAAACTGATAAACTTTTAGCTCAATTGATTAGAAAAAAGAAGATACAAATGACCAATATCAGGAATGAGAGAGGTGACATCATTATAGATACTACAGTTATCAGAAAGGTAACAAGGGATCATCATAAACAACATTTTGGCAATAAATTTGATAATTTAAATGAAATGGACAATTTCCCTAAAAGACACAAACTATGAAAATTTACTCAAGTGAGCACCATTTTTCAAATACATTGAATTTTTAATTAAAAATCTTTCCTTAAAGACAACTCTAGGACCAGATGGTTTCTTTTGTTCTACCAAATATTTAAGAAAGAAACAGTACCAATTATATACAAATTGAGAAGGAAGGAGTTCCAAATATTTAATTCTAAGAGGCCAGCACTACCCAGCTACCAAAACTAGACAAAAAGCCCCTAGAAGGGAAGAAACCTCCAGACATATCCCTTATAATATAAGTTATAAATACATTTTTTAGCAAATCAAATCCATAAATATAACATATCCTGACCATGTACAGTTATCCCAGGAATGCACATTTGGTTTAACATTCAAAGTCTATGTAAATCACTGTATTAACAAACTAAAAAAGAAAACCCGACAATCATTTGAATATAGAAAATGTGTTTGATATAATACAACATCCATTCCTGACTTGAAAATAAATTTTTAGAAAACTAAGTATAAAGGAGCTTCCTCAAACTGGTAAATGACATCTATGAGAAATCTACGGGTAATATCATACTAAAGACTGAGTGCATTCCCTCTAAGTTTACAAACAAGAGAAAGATATACACAATCACCAGTTCTATTCAATATTTTATTGAAACTTTTAGCCAGTTCAATGAAGCAAAAATGAATAAAATGCATCCAGATTGGTAAATAAGACATAAACTGTCTTTATTTGCAGATGGCATGATTGTCTATGTAGAAAAGTAAATGGATTCTACAAAAATAACTAATAAGTGAGTTTAACAAGGTTGCAGAATACAAGATCAATGTACAAAAATCAATTATATTTCATATGCCATTAACAACCAGATATTGAAATAAAAAAATTAAGTTTAAAATATTATTTGTTACAGCATTAAAAATATGAATTAAAGGTAAATCTGACAAAAGGCGTGAAAGAACTATACACTAAAAAATACAATACACCAACGAGAAGATTTTTTTTAAAACACTAAATAAATGGAGAGGTATATTGCTATGTTTTTAGAAGACTCAACAGTGTTAAAATGACAATTTTCTGCAAATGCTAGACTTACACAGTCAACGTAATCCAAGTTAAAAATCTCAGTAGACATTTTGTAGAAATCAAGCAATTTATTCTTAACTCACATAGAAATTTAAAAAACTTAGAATAGTCAAATTTATTTTATTGATTAACTAATCAATTGTCTTTACAGTTGCCCCCACTTTTCCCCCTTTGCCGGCCTACGCCCAGCCCCCCACCCCCACCCCAGGCAATCCTCACACCTCTGAGCGTCCTGTGGTCAGGCAAGTTTGTTCTTTGGCTAATCCCCTCACCTGCTTTCATCCAGTTCCTCCTCCTCCCTCCCCTCTGACAGCTGTCAGCGTGCTCCATATACTCATGCCTGTTTCTATTTTGTTCATTTGTTTTGTTCATTAGACTCCACATATAAGTGAAATCATATGGTGTTTGTCTTTCATTTCAATTCATTTTTAAAGAGAAGAAAAAAATTGAAAGATAATACTACTTCAGTTTCATGCTTTACTAAAAAGTTAAAACTTTCAAGACAGTGTGGTATTGGTGTAAAGATGGACAAATAGATCAATGGAACAGACCTGACGGTCCAGAAATAAACCCACACATATATGGCCCACTGATTTTTCATGAAGTTCGTGTGAAGGGAAATCAATAAAGAAAAAATAGTCACTTCAACAAATGGTGCCAGGACTACTGGATATCCATATGTAAACAACAATAAACAAACACAAAAGGTATCATACACCTAAATATAACACCTAAAACTATAAAATTTCTATAAGGAAACATTATGTCCTTACATCAGGCAAAAAAATCTTAGAACATCTAAAGCATAATCCATAAAATAACTAATAACTGGACTCCAAAGTTAAAAGTTTCTGTTCTTCAAAAGACACTGTTAAGAGAATGAAAAGACAAGCCACAGAATGGGAGAAAATAATTGCATAAAATAAACATAATAAATTATACCCAGAATACTCTTAAAACTCATTAAGAAAACAAACAATGCGATTTTCAAAATGGGCAAAAAATCTGAAGATATAGTTCACCAAAAAGATACGGCTTGCAAATAATGACATCAAAAGATGCTTAACATCATTAGTTATTAAAGAAATGTAAATTAAAACCACAAAGAGATATGGTTGTATACCTATCGGAATGGCTAAAATTGAATAAAACAGTTGATATCAAATATTGATAGGGATGTAGAGGCAGTGGAAGTCTTACGCATGCTGGTGATAATGCAAAACGATATAATTTGAAAAGTAGTTTGCTGTTTTCTTCAAAAGTTAGATACGTCTATCATATGATCCAGTCAATTCTTTCCTACTGATTGAAAAGAGAAGACTATGTCTATTGGATCAGAAAGAAATAAAAATAAAGGGGTGCAAATAATGAATGTTACCAATTATAGCAAGATTTAATACAGTGTGCTTTCTAAATCATACATGATTATTTTTAATTTGCGTTAATATGTCATATTTAAACAGAGCTGATTAAGAACGAGAGTTGGGTGAGCTGGCTTCTTGAGAAGTGACGGCCTGATGGCGGCGGACGTGGGAGCCTCCCATTTCCTCCCATTGGAGGAGGCCGCATGCAGACGGCCTGGTCTTTGCTACGCTGCCCAGCCAAGGTTCCTAAACTTAAATTTAGATAAAGAATCTTACAGAACACGTGAAAATTATTTGCATGATGATCAACAAGCTTCTTAATGTTAACCCATGGTGTGAGTATGTGTTTAAATGCCTGCTCTTGTGTGTGTATGTGGGCACCATACACAGAGTTGTAATATGGACATTAGTCTAGACTATTATTTCCAGGGAATAATTTCCTAGAAGATAGGAAGGGGGACCCAAAAATCCCCAAAATTTATTTATAAAAAATTGTGTATTTATCCTTACATGTTTAAACTTCAGTCATCTTCAAAGCACTCTCCATTTGACACAATATACCTATCAAGATATTTTTTCCACTGCTCAAAACAGTTTTTGAACTTGTTAATTTAATGCCTTTTAGTGCTTGTGCCATTTTTTGTTTCACCTCTTCCATATTGGCAAAACATTTCCCTTTGAGGACATTCTTCATCTGGGGAAACAAAAAAGTCACTCAGGGCCAGATCAAGTGATTAGGGAGGGTGGGGCACAGGGGTCGTGCTGTTTTTGGTCAAAAACTGCTGAACACAGCATGGTGTGGACAGGGAAGCTTGTAAGTCACCCATCATGAAATGGGCAGACATGTTGAAAGAGTCTTCAAAAAAAATTCACAGAAGCCGAACACAGCCTCTCACAACGCCAGCTGGTGCACTGATACAACGCCAGCTGGTGCACTGATACCGATGGGCTTCTAGAACACACCTAGAGGGGGAAGCCTGTACTACAAGGGGCCCGCCCTCCAGAAGGTAATTCCAGTGTTTTAGGGGGTCCCCCTTTGTGTACATCATACATCACCTGAACAACACATTATCATTTTTAAAAGAAGTTGTAATCTAATATATTTGGCCAGGAGAGCTTGAAATATGAAAATAAAGTCTTTGGGTGTGTTCTCATTGGTAATTTATACTGGGTTCTTCATTATATACCAGTATTACAATAATGCTACAACCTACCACTGATTGGGAAGCTACTCTTTTCACAGGCCTTCCTCTAGTTTTGATTCTACCGTGAGCTTGTGGCTCTTGATTTTAATGCATTGCATGGTGATTGTCCCACAGGTATTAGGTTTGAGGCTTGTATCGGAGTTGGTGAATCCACAGAAGACAGCTTCAATGACACTGTATTCTACACGGTAGCTCTTCTGCACTGAGTGCTTACTATGTGCCTGACCTGCAAGGTAATTCACATGCACGTCTTATCCTCACATGAAAATCAGCGTTATTATCATCTTTTGAGTCAAGAAACTGAGGCTCAAAGAAATTAATTTGTTCAAAGTCACTGAGAACGAGCTAGAATTAATTCCCCAGGTATGTCTAATCCCTAAATTCATAGACATGTTCATGCTCTTCTGTGTGCAGATTTCCCCCACTTCGCATCCTTCCTCCTTTTTTCTCTGTTGTGCACACATGAACACATACAAGTGTGGACCAAGTCAATGAAAATATATGTAGGATGCTTTTGCGCTGGATATTAGAATTAAACGAAAATCAGTGAAACAAAGAATGGAAACACAGTAACAGGGAGAAGTGATTTAGAGAAGTTAGGAAAGATATGAACTTGGCAAATAAAAGAATTCAAGGGGAAATTATTGTCATCTTTAAATATTTGAAGAGAAGTGACTTGGAAGAAGGATTACAGGAATCCTATGAAACTCCAGTGGGCAATTAAAATTTCTACGACCAGTGAGGGAGACAAGTTAAAGAAGGTAAATTTCAACTAGATACAAGGAAGAACTTTGGTGTGAAACTGATTTCATTTTATATTATATGAAGTATTGATCTCTGTCACTAAAAAAGTTGATGGAGAAGCTGACAAAAACTTTTATTTTTCAGCCTTAAGAAAAGGGCAAAGGAACCCCAGACATCAAAGAACTGAAAATGCCCCCTTTCTTTTTTTGTACTAAGGAAATGAAAATAGTCACAACACAGAAAAGAAAAAAAGGAACTGCCTGAATGAACTTGTAATCGTTAAGTATTCAATGCTGCTTTTGTCCTTTTATACAGTTAGGTATTATTTTAAAAATTTTAATGCATTTGAGGATGAATTTTTGTAGCTTGTTTTAAATAATTTCAGGTGCTCATTTTATTTCACTATTTTCTTAACTTTTCAAATCAACTATATTGAGGTGTAACTTTCATAGAACAGATACAGAAATGTATATACCTGTGTAGCTACCGCACTTTTTCCTGTATTTTAGTGGTATTTTGACACATTGGGGGCCTGGCTGGCAGGAAAGAATGCGCCTCCAGGGCTAGTTAATCCTACAGAAAGCAAACAACTACCTCCTCTTTCAGATGCAAGCCATCAAATCCAAAGTCGAATTCCCAACCATCTCCTTTAACTCTCACAGAGCAAGCCAGTACTTCCCCTGGCTAAGATCATTACCCCAGGGCCAGGTACTGAACTAGGACCATGCTATGCCCGAAGACATTCAAATCTGTTCAAACTAGCCAGTCTTAAAGGGTTTGTCTTGCTCTGCCTAGCTCTTCCCAGGGAAACCACAATAAAGCCTCCAGGCCATGCTTTCCCAAGACTCCCTCTGCCTCCTGACTAACCCAGGAACTTTCCCACATGGTCCTTCATTTAAGGTATGCCTCCTCCTCTTGGGAACTGTAAGTTATGAATTCTTCTTTCAAAGGCAGCTGTTTGTCTGTAACCTTACCAAACTGATTAAAACAACTCCGGATATATTGCAAAGAAAATATAGAACAGTAACATCACCTCAGAAAGTTCCCTTATTACCTCAAAAAGTTGCCTTGTCCTCTTTTACTGTCAACCCTCACCCCTCATCCCTGGCCCCAGGCAATCACTGATCCTTTCCATCCTGATAAATTAGTTTTGCCTGTTTTAGAAGACAGTATCATTTTGTTATCAAACAGTAGTGTTCTTTATTGTGTGTGTCAATAGATCATTCCTTTCTACTGTTGACTGGTATTGATACAGAGAGATCTGATCAGGGAGGAGAAGGGAGGGGCCGTAGGAGGAGACTGTCTGAGGCGATGGTTAACAGTCTAGGATGAGATTGGCTGAGATGCTGAATGCCTCCAGAGCGCCTGGAGTTATGGGCCGAAGGTTTAAAACAGAAGGCAGGCAGAGATTCACTCTCTTTCTTGAGGATGCATGGATGATCATGGTATAGCCGCCTGTATTTCCCAAAGGATGGTATTTTAAATGGGAGAAGGAACTCTGGGTACAGCCTAGGACTGGTCTGGCCTGGCAGAGGGTGGCAGTGTTCTTCTTCTTTGGGTGTTCTAGAGGGGACTGGCTCTGAGGCAAAAGCCGGCCATTCGTCCAAAATTGTGTAGCTTTTGAATCTTAGGTTGTTTTAGTTTGTAAACTAACTTTATAGAAATAAGATAATTAAAAACTAACAGGGGGAATGATAAGGGAACTTAAGAGTTGAAGATTTTAGTCTTAATTGATAGGATTAAGCGATTAAAGCTGAGGCTAAAGAGTTCAAGATTTTATCCTTAGTTGATAGGCTTAAGTGACTAATGCAAGTAGAAAGCTGTTACTCAAAAATTGTGTAGCTTTTCAATAAAGCTTCCTTTCCTTGTCATCAAACCTCTGCCTCCAGAATTTTGCCCTAGAGGGTGGTGGAGGGCAGCAGGAGCTTACCTGCTGTTCAGTAACAATATTCCATCCTATGACTAAAACACAACTTGTTTATTCACTCACCCATTGATGAGCATTTAAGTTATTGCTAGATTTTGGCATTAGGAATGAAATTGCTGTAAATATTTGTATTCAAGTCTCTGGGTAGACAAAAGTTATATCTCTTTGTTAAAAACCTAGCAGTGGAACTGCTAGGTTTTTATATTAAATATATGAAGTATATATTTAACTTTATGAGCAATTGACTGTTTTCCAAAGTGACCAAAAAATTATTTCATTAATTAAAAAAAAAACTACTTCTTTAAGTGATGCTGGAATTCATGTCTCTCAGTATCTTTACATAAATGAGAGGGCCCAAATAACTGAGGCTCAATTTTGTTAAAATAATAAAAGTGTGTAGGACATAAACTCTGACTAAGAGTAGATTCCATCAATTACTCAATTATAATAAATTCTTATTCCTATCTCAATCCATCCTATTTAAGAAATAATAAATTCTCAAATTGGTACTAAAGGATTAGAATATCTGAAAGATAATCTACAGAATAAATTTTGATCCACTTAGAAAATCCTAACTGCTTACATTAATATTTGCATTAATATAATGTATTAATATTTGACAATCTTCTTCCTTTCTGAAATGGTTGCATACTGCTAAATGAATTCAATAAAAAAGTATCTCTTTAAATTCAAAGATTTCTGAATGTCAGCCAATGACAGTAAATGCTTTGCAGAATCATTTGGGGGTCTAGTTTGCTTAAGACTCTCCAAGGCAATCTCTTTCAACGTAGAGTTGGGGAAGCTTTGGAAGTAGTCCTATTTCCTCTAATTTTTCAGACTTGTTGTTAAGGTGGTATGGCCAGATTCTACTTATTCCCCGAACCAAAGCCCCTAAAAATAAGGCTGACCCTTAATTTTCAGGATCATATTCCAGCCCAATTTGAAGTACGCAATGAGTTTTAAAGTTGTGGAAGCATCAGTGAACCGAGTGTGGAGATGTACCTTTTTAACGGAAACTTCTTACTGTGTGACCTTGGACAAGTCATCTAATCTTTTTTGCTGTCTAAGTTTCCCCAGAGAGAGATTCCAGTCAAGATGCCAGAGTAGGCCATCTTGCATTCTTCTGCCACTAAGCTACAAAACCACCATCACTGAGAACCTCTTGAAGCCTAGCTGAACGAGTCCCGTAACTAAGGAAATATAGAAAAAAGCTACATTGAGTGCTTTGAGTGACTAGTCCCACACCAATGTCTGTTGGTTAAAAATTGGGAGGGATATCTCAGCTGCGGAGGTTCCCCTCTGAGAATCAAGGGGTCCCAGTCCTATACCAGACCTGCCAGCCCAGGGTTCCAGTGCTGCGAAGAGAAGTCCCCATAGCCTCTGGATATGAAAACCAGTGGGGATTGTGGCTGAGTGTGACAGAGGGCTCCTGGAGCCCCAGACATACCTCTTAAAGGATGCATACATGGACTTACTTAAGACTCACTCACCCAGGTCTTCAGTGCTGGGGTGGCAGCCCAAAAAGCACCGGAGACATACAGGGAGGAACTGAGCTGTCTGGCATCAGGGTGAGGGTTAGAAGGGCAGCTTTTTCCCAGACCAAAGTGCTGGCAGAGGCCATTGTTCCTTCACTAAATCCTCCTCCAACAGAGCAAGTAGGGAGGTACCATATCTGAGTTTCCATCTACCTGGTTAACACAGTTCCCTTGCCCTGGTGACTTGTTGAGACACCGTCCCACCCAACTCTCAGGCTCACCCAAGTCACTTCCATATAAATAGTCTGCTTTGGCTCATGTTTGAATTTTCCTAAAATCTCTCAGAGGTTGACAACCCACCCCTCTCAACAAAAAAAAGGATCATTGGGCCTCGGCATGCACCATATCTCTTTCTAAGTGTTCCTGGGCCCAGCACTAGAAGCAGCCACCTTTAATTTGTGGCTTGGCCTCTCCCAGACACTTTTAAGCCCAACACAAGTAGTAGCCATTTGCAGATCACTTTGTAGCTCATGCCTGGTGGCCCCAGGCAGGGCATAGGCAGTAGCTTACGTTGGCCTGCGCCTCGTGAGATGCGCCAGAGCCAGCACACCTGTTGGACATGTTCAGACAACACTGAAGCACCACCCAACTACCTCCATAAGTGACAGACTCAAGGGGTGGACTGAGTGGGCAACAGAGCTCCACTGAAGCAAGTCCTATTCCATGGGGTCAGCCCCTGCAGAGCAGATCCTCCTTGGTGGTCACCGCTAGTCCTTGCAGTCACTGGCCTGCAGGTAAATTGCTATCACTGATATGCCAACAGCAATTAAGGCTCAAGGATGTGTAGAGGGGGGCAAAGGGGGAAAAATTGAGACAACTATAATAGAATAAACATGATTTTAAAAAAAAGGCTCAAGTACATTAGGAGGGTGCATACAGCCCACAAAGGAGTTGCACCTGGGATGCCCAGTTGAATGACCAGGGAGGCTATTTGATGGGGCTACAGGACACCTACTACATAAGGCCACACTACTAAGCCTGGGAGACATAGTTGCTCTACCTAATACATAGACACAGACCCAGGGAGGCAGCCAAAATGAGAAGATATAGAAACATGTCCCAAATGAAAAAATATAATAAAACTCCAGAAAAAGAACTAAACAAAATGGAGACAAGCAACCTACTAGATGCAGAGTTCAAAACACTGGTTATAACAATGCTCAATAAACTTAGTGAGAATCTCAACAGCATAAAAAGGTAAGTCATAAATGAAGGATACCCTAACTGAAATAAAGAACAATTTACAGGGAATCAACAGTAGATTGGATGAAGCTGAAAATCAAATCAGTGATTTGGAAACATAAGGAAGCAAAAAACACCCAATCAGAACTGCAAAAAAAAAGAAAAAAAGAAAAAAAGAAAAAAAAAAGAAAAAGTATCCAATAATAATAATACGGATGTTCTAGCCTTAGACTCTCATTTCTTTTCACTTTACAGGTTTTCTATAAAATTTCTTCCAACTCTCATGGCTCTAACTATTTCTAGTTCCCAGGTTCCAGGGTGAAATGCTCTCTGCTTACTATATTTCTCCATCTGATTCCATGCAAACTAAATGCAGTCTCTGTGCCCTCTAAAGTATTTTTCAAAGCTTTCACCTCTGTTGTACCCCACCTTTAGGTCTGGGCTTGCTGGTACTACAAGAGCCTCCTATACTGTCTCCCTACCTACAGCCTGACATCTTTCCAATCTATTCTCTGTTATGCAGCTAGAAGAATCTTTCCCTCTTTTAACTTAAAAGTGTTAGGTTTATTGAGATATATGTAATAATCAAAATTATACATATTTAAAGTGTACAATGTGATGACTTGACATATATATGTATACTTTGTGCAATGATTACCACAATCAAGTTAATCAACATGTCCATCACTTCATATAGTTACTTTTTCTGTGTGTGGACAGAATACTTTAGTACTACTCTATTAGCAAATTTCAAGAACTCAACCGAGTGTTATTGACTATAGTCACCATGGTGTACATTATATCCCCAGAGCTTGTTCATCTTATCTTCTTCAGAGACAAAGAGACAAGCACTATCAATTCTTAGAGGTGATTCTTCTGATATTTATATCTCCCCATCTGTTGATAAAATACTTATAAATCTTATCTCTTGATTGTTCAATTTCAGGCAGTATCTAATCATTCCCACTGTGAAGGATAAAGATTTATCTCTATTTCTCTATCTTGCAATCAACAAAATCTTGCTTAATAATTTTTCGGAGTATAAAATTCCAGGTTGACATCGAGTCATTGTTCCACATCCTTCTGGTTTCCAATGTTGGTGTTAAGAAGTCCAAAGCTACTTATGATCCTTTGTATGCAATCTGTTTTTATATTTTTCTCTATGGAAACAATGTTTGGAAAATTCACAATTAAGTATTTCAGCCTATTTTCATTCATTTGCTAAGTATTTGGTGGACCTCATCAATCTGGAAGCTCTTGTACTTTAGAAACTGGGATATTTTCTCCAAATATTTTTCTGAGATTTCCTAATTTACTTTACTCTGCTCTTTCCCCCTGAACTCTTATTATTAGATGTTTACCTTCCCTGAAAAGTTACACATTTTTTTCCATTTTTATGTTTTATCTTTTATTTTTGCTCTTTCTGAAAAAAATTCCTTAACTTTACCTTCCAGTGTTTCAACTGAGTTCAGGCATCATCATTACCCAATAGTCCATGAATTATCTTTTTAATGCAAATCTAATCATGTTTTGCCTATGCTTCAAGTCCTTTGGTGGGTTCCCTGTTGTCCCCAAGACAAAGCCCAACCTTTTTTACATGACACACGCGGCCCTTCACACGTTGTCCTTCACACATTATCACCATCAGACTGTCAGCCAACAGGCCAGCTCTCCTATACCTCTGCAATTCTTCATGCAATGGTCTCTCCTCCCTATACAATTCCTACTCAACTTCTTTGCAAAGTCTACCTGGACAATTCAAAAAATTTCTGTTGATGTGTCCATTTTCTCTTAATACTCTGACAGAATCTCTCTTAGCATGTAGCATCTACTTAAATTGTCTGTGTTCCCCTTAAATTTGTAAGTTTCTTGATGGCAGGGACAATCCCATATTTATCTTTATATTTCTATTACTCAGCAGTGACTTGGTATGTAATAAGATTTAATAAATGTTTACTGAATGATAAATGTCAATAATCCTCTAAAAACAAGAATACTAGAAATTATTGAACTATACTTACACAGTTCCACCTAGTGTTTCTCATACCATTTAAATCTTTTATTTTCTAGATAAGTTTCTAAAATTCTGACTCATTTTTTAATGGATAGTAATTTTTGAAATCTCAAGCAATATCTTATTAATTTTGCCATTGCTACACTGTTCCATAACTTAAAGTGACAGAATACTAAATTAATTTTTTCAGCAAAGAATTTCCTTTAATCTGTACTGATTGCCTGGTTGTATTTTTAGAGGGACTGAGTCACTACTAAAATAATTTAAAAATTATCTTATGTAAATGTAAAAAATTTCCTAGTTTCTTCCATATTTCTCGTCAGGCTTGGGGTTTTGCACATACAACACTGCTTTAGGTGTCACTACCCATACATAACAAGTCCTAGGAAACAATGATTCCCAACATTACCTATAAACCCAATTTGTGGACAAGGCTGCTTTTCTGCTAAAAGGTCCCAGTGTATTTTAGTTAAGTCAAAAAAGACCCAGGTTTTAGGCAAGTTTTAACAAACAGATATCCTTCCATTTCTTATTTGTTCAAATGTAGAAGATACAGATGTAAGAAAAATATTTGGTTCTTTCTACACCAAAGAGAGTGCCCTTGGGATTTTAGCCTGGCTTCTCAGTGCTTAAAAGAATGAAGAAGTCAGTCAGGCTATGAGGTTACCATCATGATGACGACAAAAGCATTTCAAAAAATAATTGCACCACTGGGTAACAGGTGACACTCAGGAGTAAAAGAAACACCATACAATAAAGAGGCCATCATTTACATGTCCATGATATAAATACAGATTGCGGGACATCATTATTTTTTTCCCCTTCATTCTGGCTTCCAGTGTTTCAATCAGTTTGAATTTAACTCATTACTTTGAAATGATCACATCTTCACCATTCTTATTCTTCTCTTGTCTACTACATTCTGTCACAAAATCATCTTCCAACTAAGCAATTTAACAGAAAATTGATGTAATATCATTTGGGATTCCTGACATTCCTTTTCTTCTTAAATCTTACCTGCAGCCAAGCAACAAAGAATTTCAGTGTCATCACCATAGACCAACCAGTGGACTTTCAACAAACTACCTTCTGTTTCTATTCTAACTTCCTCACCACACGGCCAGTATTGTCCACTTTTCTCTCAGCTCTGTTTCCATCTTTAGCTTTTTCCTTCTTTACTAAAGTTTCTGCATTAAATTAAAATCCCATCAATTAGCTTTACAATAACTATTCAATGAAAAAAAAAAACCCACTGTTCTATTTCCTGCTAACTTCATCCATGCTTTATAATTTTCCATGTTCTTGCAGGTGTGTGAATTGCCACTTAATGAATGATTCTGGTAATTTTTCTTTCTCTTTTAAAATAATTCAAGCCTTCAGCTTTTCCCTGGAGCATTCTAGACACAGATTTACCTTTTCAGCATTACCTACATTTAAAAAAAATTCCATGTCCCTGATGGTATTTATCTACCACTTAGGTTACCATAAAATGATTTTTCCCAACATGGAAAAAGCTAAATAAAAATGCACATGCATCCCTCTCATTCTATAACACCAATTCCCCTTCTTGGAGGCAACAACTCTTAGTGCCTTTGTGGGTATACTTTCAGGACAGTTGTCTGTGTGTTTATCAACTAACATGCAGATACGAGGCCTGTCTGTAGAAAGTCCAGCCAATATAACAAAAAAGGTTTGCATGACATTGATGTAACCTGGCAGTCAAGGGGAGTGGACTGGATTGCTCATGCCTGAACAATGACTACCTCACTGTACTCGACTGTGGGGGTGGTAGACACTTTTGAGTGAGCATGTGTGCTGTGTGGCCATCGCATTCAAGATGACTGAGCAAGTAAAGCAACGAATCTGCATCCAATTTTGCATTAAGGTTGAACATTCCTCTGAGGACACTATTTGGATGATTCAGGAGGCTGCAGCTATGAGCAACTGGTGATTGGCAGCTTCATCACGACTATGCCCCTGCTCCAGGCACGACTATGCCCCTGCTCCAGGCTCGTGCAGAGTTTGCTGGGGAAACATCAAATCAACCAGGTGATTCAGCCTGTCTACAGCCCAGATTTGGTACCCTGTGACTTTTGGCTTTTCCCCAAATTAAAATCACCTTTAAAAGGAAAGAGATTTCAGACCATCGATGAGATTCAGGGAAATATCATGGGGCAGCTGATGGCAATTGGGAGAACAGTGTGTGGTCCAAGGTGCCTACTTTGAAGGGGACTGAGATGTCATTGTCCTATGTACAATGTTTCTTTTATGTTTTATCTTCTTCAATAAATGTCTCCATTTTTCATATTACATGATTGGATACCTTCTGGACAGACCTCATATATGCTCTATCCCCCTTTCTCTCCTCCCCTAATTAGAGTAGATTATACATGCTACCTTTTTTATTTACTAATATATTTTCAAGAGCTCTCCATATCAGCACTTATGGATCCTCTTTTTAGAGACTGTATAGTATCTCACAGCATGGAACCACAATTTATTAACCAGTCTCCTGCTAATTGACAATGAGATTGTTTTCAGCCATTTGCTCTTACAAAGCTGCAGTGTGCATTATTACACATGCATCTTTGCTGACATGTCTATCTGGGTTGATTTAACATTTTTATAGATATTGCCAAATTTTGATTCAATGAAGTTGTACTAATTTATTCACCAATGTATGAGAGTGCCTCAAAACCACTACCTACAAAAATTGCCACAGGAATTTTTCTATCAACTGTTGAAAAGCTTTGAAAATTCCAGCATGCCTGGATATTTTTCTCAATTTTAGCTGAATATACAAACACTGGTCTTTGTTGAAATATACAAACCCTGATAATAAAATAAAAAACTAGTGTCAGCGTCAAGGATTAGACGGGCAGTTGTTTATGGGAAGTCCCTGACAGGCTAGGAAAGGGAAAAGAGTGCGAGAGACAGTGTGGCTGGCCCGCATCGCCCAGAGGAAGTGGGTATTAGTGTCACAGAGACCGGCCCATTAGTTTGTGTCAGCACATTCTGGCTGTGAAAATGAAAAGACAAAGTGATTTCCTAATTGAAAAAGACATCCAGATTTTTAAAAACAGGCGGAAAAAACTCTATGTATTTTAAAAACTAGACTTTTAAAAATGTCTTTACTTCCAAGAAATTATAGAATGTACAGGTATATCTTAATAGATAATTTTATAGTGGTGCCCCTTTGTCTAAAAAGAAAGTGTCCTGACTGAGGTGCTACCAGCTGAGATCAGGTGAACCCAATTAACTCAATTTTTACGTGTTCGGACCAAGTGCTTTATTTTACATGTACACTACTCCCTAAATCCTTTAGGGTACCACATGGAAAAACCATAAACAAGCTATAAAGGTCATGACATTAATTTTCTTGTCATTCTCATGCTTTAAATAGGCATCAAAAAACTAAAAAAATCTTGTCCTCTGGGAAGGAAGGCAAATCTGAAACCAATTATTGTAATACTATTAAATTAAACACAGTGACCCAAGCTAAATTTATTTTGGTACCTTTTGTTAATGAATAAACCTTCCCAAATAAGATTACAGCATCCTCTCATAGACAAAATGATTCACTAGAGCAACAGTCCCCAACCTTTTTGGCACCAGGGACTGGTTTTGTGGAAGACAATTTTTCCATGGACCAGGGCTGGAGGGATGGTTTCTGGATAATTTGAGTGCACTGCATTCAAGTTCACCTCCTGCTCTGCAACCCGGTTCCTGCTGGGCACAGTTGTGGGGTTGGGGACCCTTGCACTAGAGGACTAGTAGAAGAGAGTAACCACTCAAAAACCTGAATTTCATGCATTTAAAGCTTAACCAAAAAATTTAATAAGCGTACTTGGAATCTTTGCTCAGGGAGTGCTGTATCTGTAAAAAAGCTTGTAAACACTTGACTTCGGGTAGACTACTGGGCCAAGAGTCATATCTGTTTTTACTTGTTTTCTGTTGTCCAATACTTCTCCTATTTGTCTACTGAGGACTAGCTCATACCTATTGCAATTTATTTAAACCTAAACAAGTACAAAGAGGCAGGGAATACCTCAGTCGCTTCTTTTTCTGCTTAGGTTTCCATGACTTAAATTGCTTTAGGTGTTTGGAAGATAAGATAGAAGACAAGATGGTCCAGAGGCAACAGCTAAGCTTAATGGTTTCCTGGTAGTTCAGGTTCCCATCTCCTTACCAGCACCTGGCCTGGGCCCCAGGTGGGAGCAGAAGCCTCCTGCCCTGGCACTTGGGAAGTATTTGCTGTGTGTGTCCTCTAGTGCTGTGAAGCTAGAATGATACCCATACAGACTGCTGGGCTCCTTTTAATCCTTACAAATGCCGAGGGAGAGTGCTAACGACAGTGAATGATGAATTTGGGTGGATGGGAGCCAAAATTAGGCAAGGAGAAGGACTATCTATATACATCCGTGTGGGACTAATGAACAAGGGAAAGATGAATAAATAGAAATCACAAAAGAAAGTAAAAGGAAGTGGGAGGGAAAAAGGTACAATGGCAACATTATTTTAAAAAGAAAAATGGCATGTGAAGAAAAAATTACTTAAATTCCAGTTTCTTTTAATATCTCAAATACAGAAACCCATTTAAGAACTAGTTCGGCATGCACTCTATTGCAGTTTTTAGAAAAGATACTTCTAGGACTTTTTGTGCAATGAAGATCGTCTCCATAGTCAGTAACTATTGACTAGTTGTTAAATAATCTTGTTTCTGATCAGCTGCAATAGTTTACTAAAATTTAAGCTGAGGTAAATATTTCAATACTTTAAGAGTACCTTTTATTTCTCTAAATGTGAAAGTTAATCTTAGAATAAAAATTTCTAATTGTCTCTTTGTTCATAGGTATTAACTGACTACGAGTACTACATTGGAAAGATGTGAAGAATAAGAATACAGAAGGCGACAGGGACCATTTCTTTATTGCAAAGTTTTCTACATGGTTTATTATGGATACACAGGGATTCCAATTAAAAGGATATGATTGGGAGTACTTTTTCGATCTTTCGTTTTCATGTATTTGGCCATGTTTGCACAATCTATTTCTTTATAATTTGTAGATCCACATCTCAACTGCCTTTTGTACTCCAAATGTGTGTATTTAAACTGTAGCTGATTTAGTAATTTTTCAAGCTAGTAAAGATGGTGCTGCCTGAGTTCACTCTGAGGCGGTGGCCATCTTTGTCTATGTTACAGTGGTTTTACAATTATTTGAATATTTCATTACATTTTGCTTCTATTTTTTAGAAAAATTAATGGAGCCCAAAAGAGTAAAATAAATGTGATGAATATGACAGCCAAAACGCAGGCAACAAAAGTAAAAATAGACAAATTGTCCTACATTTTTAAAAATGTGCACCAAAGAAAACAACCAACAGAGTGAAAAGGCAATCTATGGCATGGCAGAAAATATCTGCAAAGAACTTATGTGATAAGGCAGCAATATCCAGAATATGTAAAGAACTCCTACAATTCAACAATGACAAAAACAACAAACAATCTGATTAAAAATGGGTGAAGGACTTGAATAGACAACTCTCCAAAGGTAATAGAGAAATGGTCAACAAACATATAAAAAGATTCTCAATATCCCTCATCATTAGGGAAATGCAAATCAAAATCATGATGAGATATCAGCTCATATCCATTGGGATGGTTACTATTAAAAAAAATAGAAAATAAAAAGTGTTGGTGAGGATGTGGAAAAATTGGAACCTTTATGCACTGTTGGTGGGAATGAAAAATGGTGCTATTATATGGTTATATTGTATCGTATTAAATTCCTCATAAAATTAAAAATAGAATTACCATATGATCCAGCTATTCTATCTGGGTATAGATAAAAATATAAATAAGAGCAAAATTTCAAAGAAGTATATGCACAACCATGTTCATAGCAGCATTTGTCACAATAGCCAAGAAGCAACCCAAGTGTCCATTGGCAGATGAACAAGTAAACAAAACATACTATATATATATAATGAAATATTATTCAGCCTTAGGAAGAAAGGAAATTTTGACACATGCTACAACATACGTGAAGCTTGAAAACATTACGCTAAGGAAAATAATCCAATCACAAAAAAACAAGTACTCTTTGATTCTACTCATATGACATACCTAGAGTAGTCAAATTCAGAGAAAGAGAAAGTAGAATGGTGGTTGCCAGGGGCTGCAAGGAGGGAGAAATGAGAATTTGTTGTTTAATGGGTACAGAGTTTCAGTTTTATAAGGTGAAAAAGTTCTAGAGATGGGCTGCACAACAGTGTGGACGCACTTAATACTATTGAACTTAAAGATACGATAATGAATTTTGTTGTGTTTTCCTTACCACAATTTAAAAAAAAAAGTTATTGTACCAGTGACAAGAAGTACAGGTCCTGTAAACAACATAATTTTGGGCAAAAATGGCAATCAATTCAGATGTTTTAAGTAGGCAATCTTTAGTCTTTATTGGAAGAATGCTGGACTTTAGCCAGGCATATATGTGTTCAACTGGGAAAAAATAATACAATTAAAGAATATTTACAAAATATACACTATTTATACTAGACATATATCTATGTGAAAAAGAAACAGTGCATTAAGGAATTGCATAAGGTTTTTCCAGTTTTACTAGGTGATAGAGTATTTTCTTATCTAGCATTACACACTTAACTTCTGTGTATGTTTTTGAGGAACATAATTTGTACAAAAGTAAATATTGGCTATAAACAGGAAATATCGTCCTAGGGCTCCTCAGGATGTAGGCTATCAACATAGCTACTTTCTATTTCCCCCAAACACAAATCACCCTATGTTTTCTTGTGAGTTATCAGAGAGGTAGGTAGTTTTTTGTTCGGGCTACTTTAATGTTAGCAGCTTGCAAAAGACCATGGTACAGGGCAAGTACTCCAATAAATAACATCGTCTTGGCTTCAAGGTGCCTCAGGCAGGGGTGAGTACCACCCCCCTGCTCTTCTCAGTGCTCTGCCGCTCGACTCCAGCCACCGCCACCCCTACTCACCAGGCTCAAAGTTGAGTGGAGGGAATAAAATTAATTTAAGGGGTTCCATATTAAAACAATTGTAGGCATGTCAGAGATTGGCTGTAAACCCTTCAATTAGCTTTAAGATTAAAGCAGCAAGGGTATTTATTCTTGGGTTCCTCAAGAGCTGGGTCTGTATTTACAATGCAGACAGTGAGGCAAGCAGGCAGGCATTAGGGCGCTGGGAGGCAGTGCTCTGGGGCATGCTGGGCCTTGTGGGGCTGCTCTTGGGAGCTTTCAGTTACATTTTAAGTACCTAAAATGCTGGCAGATTGTACACCTACAGATTATATTCTCTAACAATCACACGGCATGAAATTCAAAACTGAAATACAATTACTGGGAAATCTTTTCTCATTTTGGTATACAATCTTTAAGATACTTACAAAATAAATTGGTTGCTGCTATAAATTCATTAAGTATTCAGCTTCCCTATAAATGACTGGGAAGGGTATTCATTCAGTCTAACTAAATAAAGTCATATAAAATAAAAGGACACTTTGAAAGAATAAGAATTTGCTGAGGATGGCTGCCTTTGGAAAGAATAGAACCAGTAGGCACATATGGAAGGGAGATTAACTTTCCACTGTATCGTCTTTTGTGAACCTTTTTAATATTTAACCTTCTGGATGAATTACTTAAAACAACATTATCAGAGGTGTGCACAAGAATACTGAAGCAGATCTAGAGACACACGGGAAGTTCTCAATAAATGCTGGAGGGAAAGATGTCCACAAAATAATCCTAAGTGAAGCAAACTGTGGAACAGTGAGTATACTTTGATCCCATCTGTCTTAAAAAAACTGTATTCCCACAGAGACACATCAATTTGTTAACAGTGAGTACCGCTGGCACTTGGGCTGATGGAACATCCCCTTTATTTCTGGACTTTGTATATGTGTGTGTATACGTGAGTGCGTACATACCACTGACCCTTGAACAACATGGGTTTGAACTGTGTGGGTCCATTTATATGCAGATGTTCTTCAATAAATACATTGGCACATTTTTTGGAGATTTCGTTACTACCATGAAGCAGTTGTAGTGATTATACATAAAATAATCATATTACTGTTTTTTGTTATTAATGCATGAACTGTTATATCTGTAAATAAATATGAATTTCTTTTTTATGTTATCTTTTCATTTTTATTGTGTTAGTAATATGTATGACATCTACAGTGTTTTATATCATACAAACAATATTAATGTAAGTACTGGTAGAAGATTCATCTTATGAACAGATGATAAAAACTTACAATATTGATACAGTACAGGGATGTACATGTATTTTTTTCTTCCTCATTATTTTCTTAATAAAATTTTCTTCTTCCAATTTTATTGTAAGAAAACAGTGTATAATACCTATAACATACAAAATATGTGTTAATTGACTATGCTATCAGCAAGGCTTCAGTCAAAAGGAGGCTGTTACAGTGCAGTTTTGAAGAATCAAAAGTTATACACAGATTTTTGACTGTGCAGGGTGTCAGTGACCCTGACACTGATTGTTCAAGGTCCGACTGTAATAACCCTCTATTTTTATGTTAACAAAATAAATAACTGTTCTAAAAGAAACAGAAAAATACCCTAATTATAATCTACATTAAAAACATTTTTGTTCAAGAAGGACAAATAGATATTTTGATTTTCAAGTAGTAAGTAATTGAACTAATGGTAGTCTTTTTTCACTTTTTGTATTTGCTTCATCCCAAATTCATGGTGACCATTAGTTTCAATAAATAATTTTCTCTCAAAATTAAGTGCACACAGATCATCCATCAAGAATCTATAATCTGTCCATAAAAAGTAATTAAGTACATTGTGCCTAATGTCTATATAAGATAGACATTAGGTGTAATTTATTAAAATTCTTTTTTCGCCCTGGCTGGTGCGGTTCAGTGGATGGAGCACCAGCCTAAGAACCAAATGGTCACAGGTCCAGTTCTCGGTCAGGGCACATGCCTGGTCTGTGGGCCAGGGGAGTTCGGTTCTCTGGCTGGGGGAGTAGGGGCGTGCGAGGGGCAACAGGCCGATGTATCTCTCACACATCAATGTTTTTCTCCCTTTCTCACTTCCTTCCTGTCTCTCTAAAAAATAAATAAATAAAAGCTTAAAGAAAATTCTTGTTTCAATACTTCTGTTAAATTCAAAATAATTTCAGCTTAGTATCAGACATTTAGTTAAGGATGGATTTTCAAAATCAGCACAAAACAAAAAATTTTTTTTTCTAAAGAAACAATATTCTCTGACTCCCCCCAACTAGTTTAGGCCCTCTTAGTCTACAGCTCTGTTGTGCAACTTAATTCTTCTTTCCCAACACTGATACTTACATTAATCTAATTTAAGATCATACTTACATTAATCTAATATCTGTCTTTTCTGACTCAAAACTCCACAAGGGCAGGTTCCAAGTCTGTCTTGTTCCCATTAGCCCCAGTGTCACAGAGGGAACAAGTCTTCCAAAAGCATCTGATGAATATACTTTGAAAGGTATAAAACTGAACAAGGAGTTGCAAGATTTGCAGAAATTCAAGGGCAAAACAGATCCTAAATAAAGATTAGGTAACCAACCAAACAAAAAAGATCTACATCATAGTTAAAAATAGCATAAGGATAGAAGAAAAAGTAATGTGCCTAAATGATTAGTCTGACAAAATCAAAGCATACATTCTCTACACAAAATTGCTAAAAAACCTCCAGAGTTTTGGCTATTTTATAAATACTGGCTCTGAGTCCCAAAGCCTTGAAAAAATAACCACAAGTAACTTCTGAAATGGAATTATAACACTATATTCTTAAGGTATGTTACCAATGAAAAAATCAGCTTATTAGCAGATCATTTCAGAATTCATTTTAAGAATCTTTTAAATAGAATTATGGGATGGCAAACATCCTTTTACATACACACACACACACACACACACACACACACAATTACACTTTCATTTTGACAATTCTTGAAAGAAACTCAAATCTTAATATTCTTTACTGAGTATGTATGGCTTTTTGGCATGTCTACACTTATGTAATCTACTAGAGTTGAATTAAATCTACTCAGGAACTTGTATGCCAGTTTCAACAGAATTAAACCAAAGTCGAAAGTTACATTTTTTCTAAATCAAAACAAAAGTTTTCTGCCACATGGCTAATTAAAGTAATATGCTTTCATTTTTTAGTTTTATTTGTAATTAGTACTATTTAAAAAATTTTCAGTTACAGTTGGCATGCAATATTATATTAGTTTCAGGTGTACATGTAGTGGTTAGACATTTATATAAATTACAAAGTGATCTCCTGATAAGTCTAGTGTGCACCTGGGACCAGTCATATACTTTCTTATGGAAGCTTACATCTTCTGTCAATGCAGGATAGTGTAAAAGGCATGAGTTCATTCATTCAATCAGTGTAACAACCCCACAAGCCAGGCATTAGAAGATTTTCTCTGCAAAAGGCCATCTGGTGAATATTTTCAGTTTTGTGGGCCCTACTCTCTGGCACAACTGCTCTTTTCAGCTGCTGTAGCACGAAGCACCCACAGACAATACAAGTGGCTAAATGTGGCTGTGTACCAATAAAACATTTTTATTTATGAATACTAAAATTTGAATTTTATATCATTCTCATGTGTCACAAAGTATCACCTTCTTTTGAATTTTTTCCCAATAGTTTAGAAACGTAAACTCCATTCCTAGCTTGCAAGCCATGTAAAAACAGGCCCAATTTGGTCTGAGCGCCAGTTTGCTATTTCCTGACCTAAACTAACTCTTTAGTAAACCTTGTTTATACCACTTACTGGCAGTATAACCTTGTCCTTACTCCACCAAAAAAGCCCAAATGACAAACAAAATAAAAAAAAACAACAACCGAAACTGACTGACCTTAATTTTTAGGTGGGAGTTAAAGAGCTAATGTATTTGGTCTAAAAATAGGGGCAGCAACTAACATGTATTTTGAGCTTACTATGTTGTAAACAGTGTTTTAAGCACTTTAAGTGTGTGCTAGTTTATTTAATTCTCACCACAGCCTGGGTCGAGTATTTTATGATCACCATTTACATATAGGGAACTAGGTACAGAGAGGTTAGGTAACTTACCTAAGCTCACAGCACTAATAAATGGTGGAGCTGAGGCTGGAGACAGGAAATGGGTTCTGCTTTTAACCACACTGTCTTGAACCTCAAAAATTTCCCCATTCTTTTTTTAAAGTTCCCATTTCAAATGACAATTCTCAGAATTAAAACATGCAACAGAATAAGCACATATGGAAAACAATGTATTAGAGCTAATGATTATCAGAAAAGAGCTAATCCTTAGCTTGAGCCTATACTGACAATAATAAAAATGAAAACTTGATTCAAATAAATGCAAGCCTCAGTGTTCTCATGGAAAAATTAGGAACAATGGTCCCTGACTTCCTCCTGTGTGAGCTGGCTCATGAGAACAAACTTAATGAAAATACCCCATAACAGGGTTGCAAAGGGCAGGTCATTGTGATTTTCTTGAAGTGACTCTCTTGATTCTACTAATTTAAATTTGCCTCCAGCTTTGTTTACCCAAATGGCATTTACAGATTTATAATATTTGTCTGTTGCTGGTACATTAGCAATAAAACAGTAATAAGGACACCTTTCTTGTAAGTTACAGTATAACCTAAATCCCAACCCATTTGCATAACCTGTGTTCTTTGCCAGGTCTTTACCTGATAGCTGGTTCTATGTGCAGACCTTCCAAATCCAAGTGGATGCCCAATAACTAACTCCTCAAGGGTCAGTTGAAAAAAAATTTAGGGGGAAAAATAAAAATTTATTTCAGTGTAGTCTTACATTGCCAAAGTGGCTTTTAGAAATTATAATAAAACGCTATCACTCTAAATAAATCCAGAATAAAAACCTCTTTGAAGAACTTGACATTTTAAGACTTTGGCTGGCCAAGGAAATAAGAATTACTAAAACTGAATTCATTCCAGTTATTCCTCATTGGAAGGTAGTTACTTGCCAGAAAATTATTTCAGAATCTATTAGTATTACTTAACATCAAAATGAGGAAACTTAAATGGCAGATAAGATAACTCTACAGCACTGGCGATCATGGGCAAGGCCAAGTACATTAGAATAAGACACTGAGGATGTAGGCTAGGACAAAAGAGACTCCTGGAGCCATATTCATCTGGCAAATATAAAAAAAAAAAGTCTAGTTTTCTCAATTTTCTTTTTAGCTTTCCCAAAATATTTGCTATCCGTAAATTACAGTTCTATATTATGTTTGACTGCTTTGGTAAGAAAGAGCTATTTACCAACAGGAAAAGAAAAAGAGTTCTCGGCCCTGGCCCAAGTAAGACAATTGGTTATAGTCTTGACACACTGAGGTTGTGGGTTCCATTCCTAGTCAGAGCACATAACAAGGATCAACCAATGAATCTCTCTCTCTCTTTCTCTCTCCTTATCTGTCTCTCTAAATTAAAAAAAAAAAAAATCGAAGAATAAAAAAGCACTCCTGTTGCTTGAAGATGTTCCTAACAAAGTATATACTGAAGGAAAATCTTTGGCTTAGAAATTGTCCTCCCACCCATTCACTTTCAAAAGTCCAATATCTAGGAGTCCTGCCTAACACTTTTTCTCCCTCACTTCCCGGATTTAGGTTTTCACCACGTCATGTCAATAGCCCTCAGTATGTCCATTTCTTTCATCTCCACTGCCAACTACCTGGTGGCAGTTGCTACATCATTTCCTGCAGGAACCACTGAATACCCTTTTCACTGCTCCTCCTCCAGCTCCTTCTCTCACCAACACAGCCACAGTGACGTTTTCAAAACAAAAATTAGAATATGCCACCTCAGACAGAAAATGACTAAAAGCCATAACGTGTCCATGAGGTATTACTGCACAGTCTAGTCTCGGCCTGTTTCTCAGTTTCGTCCTGTGCTCCTCACTCTCACTTTCTGTGTCCCAGTCATACTAGCCTTCCTCCAGTTTTCTGAACATAAGTTGGCCATGGAGACGGATTCTTTATAAATGCCACTCCCCCTCCCTGTAATACTGCTTTTCTTCTCAATGAACTTGGATTCACCCTTGCTTCTCAGGGCAGTATCACCTCCTTGAGAGCTGTCTCTGACCTGGTCTGGCACACATGCCCCTGTTAATAGTCTCAGTGCACTCTGGTTCTTTTCCCTTAGAGCGCCAACCGTAACTGTAATTTTACTTAGATAATGCCAAGTACCCCCAACAGACAGGAAGTTCTAGAAGGCAGGATTCCCATCCCTTGGTGTGCATAAGGTACCCTGAGCATGTATCACAATAACAGAACACACAGGAGCTCAGTCAATATTTATTTATTTATATTGGTGATATAATTCACAGACCCAAAATTCTTCTTTTTAAAGTGTACAGATCAGTGCTTCTTAGTATATTCATAAAGTTATACATTGATCACCACCATCTAATTCCAGAATATCCATCACCCTAAAAGAACCTCATGCCAATTAGCTCTCACTCTACTCCCTGCCCCTAGAAATCATTACTTTCTGTCTCTGTAGATTTGCCTATTCTGACAACTTCATATAAATGGAATCATACAATATGTGGCCCTTTGTGTCTTCTTTCAGTTGGTTTAGTATTTTCAAGGCTCAGAAACATTGCAGCATGCATCAGTACTTCATTCCTTTTTATTGCCAAATAATATTCCACCACATGGATATACAAGATTTGTTAGCTTTCCATCAATTGATAGACATTTGGGTTGTTTCCACTTTTTGGCCACCATGAATAATGCTGCTGCAAACATGTGTGCACATGTTTTGTGTAGACAATAATTTGTCTTGAGTGTGTACCTAGAAATGGAATAGGTACATTCCACATAGGTATAGGCTGAGTTATAGGATGACTCTATGTTTAATCCTTTGAGGAATTACAAGACTGATTTCCAAAGTAGCTGCCCATTTGTGTTCCCATCTATAATTTATAAGGTTTCCGATTTCTACATATCTTTACTAAAAATTTTTTGTCCATCCTAATGGGTAGGAAGTGTTATATCATTGTGGCTATTTTCTAATGACTAATAACATTGAACACCTTTCCAAGTGCTCCCTACCTTTTTGTATATTTTCTTTAGAAAAATACATATTTAAGTCCTTAGCCCATTTTTAAATTGTGTTTTCTTGTTGCTGTTGAGTTGTAAGAGTTCTTTATATATTCTTGATGCAAGCCCCTTAGCAGATACATGATTTGCAAATATTTTTCTCCCATTCTGTGTGTCGTCTTTTCACCTTCTAGATGGTGTCCTTTGAAGGACAGAAGTTTTAAATTTTGGTGAAGTCCAACTTACGTATTTTTCTTTTGTTGCTGCGCTTTTCATGGCAATCTAAGAAACCATCACCTAATTCAAGGTCATAAAGATTTCCGCCTGTGTTTTCCTTTCAGGGTTTTATATAGCTTTAGTTTTAGCTCTTACACTTAGGTCTTGGATCCATTTTTAGTTAACTTTTTGTATATAGTGTGAGGTAGGAGTCCTTGTTCATTCTTTTACATGTGGATAGTAGTCATTTGAGGACCATTGGTTGACAAGGCTATTGTTACCTCCACTGAACTGTCTTGCACCCTTGATGAAAATCAATTTACCAAAAATGTATGAGTTTACTTGGACTCTTAATTCTAATCTGTTAATCTACATGTATATCCTTTGTCTTGATATTATAGCTTTGTAGTAAGTTTTAAAATTGAGAAGTGTGTCTTTCTTTTCTTTTTAAAGACTGTTTTGGCTATTATGGGCTGCCTGCATTTCCACATGAATTTTAGGATGAGCATGTCAACTTCTGCAAAACAAAAGGTAGCTGGGATTTTCACAGAGATCACATTAAAGCTGTTGATTAACTTGGGGATATTGCCATTTTAACAATATTTGGTCTTCCAATTCAAGAACAGAGGATGTCTTTAAATTTATTAATGTCTTTATCATCAATAGTGTTTTTAAGTTTTTGTGTACAAGTCTTGCACATCTTTTCTTAAACTTATTGCTAAGTCTTTATTCTTTGTGGATCTACTGTAAATATACCTGTTTTCTTAATTTTGTTTATAGATTATTCATTGCCAGTATATATAATACAATTGACATTTATACTGATCTTATATCTTTCAGCCTTGCTGACCTTGTTAATGCTGTTATTTTTTTTAGTAGATTTCTTGAGATTTTCTACATATAAGATCATGTCATTTGCAAATAAAGTTTTTCTTCTTTTCAATTTGGATGACTTTTATTTCTTTTTCTTGTCTAACTGCCCTGGTTAGAACCTCACCACAAGTGACAAGAGAATAAAACATTCTTGTCTTGTTCCTGACTTTAGGAAAACTTTGAGTTTTTCACCAATCAGTATGGTAGCTATGGGTCTTTGTAGAGTCTCGTCCTCAGGTTAAGAAAGTTCCTGTCTATTGGGACAATATCAAATTACAAAGCTTCTGCATGGCTAAAGAAAACATTAGCAAAATGAAAAGGGAGCCAACTGTATGGGAAAACATATTTGCCAATGATACCTTAGACAATGGTTTGATCTCCAAAATACTTAAAGAACTCATATGACTCAGCACCAGGAAGACAAACAACCCAATTAAAAAATGGGCAAAGAAACTAACAGAAACCTCTCCAAGGAGGACATTCAGAGGGCCCAGAGGCATATGAAAGGATGCTCAGCATCACTAGCCATCACAAAGATACAAATTAAAGCCACAATGAGATACCACTTCAAACCAGTCAAAATGGCCATCATTAACAAATCAACAAACAAAAGTGCTGGCAAGGATGAAGGGAAAAGGGAACCCTGGTGCATTGCTGGTGGGAATGCAGACTGGTGCACCCACTGTGGAAAACCGTATGGAATTTCCTAAAAAGAAGATGGAATTTCCTAAAAAGAAAGACGGAAATGCCTTTTCATCCAGTGATCTCACTGCTGGGATTATATCCTAAGAACCCTGAGACACCAATTCAAAAGAACCTATTCACCCCAATGTTCATAGCAGCATTATTTACAATAGCCAAGTGCTGGAAACAGCCTAAGTGCCCATCAGCAAGTGAGTGGATCAAAGAACTGTGGTACATTTACACAATGGAATATGCAGCAGAGAGAAAGTATTCCTACCCTTCGTAGCAGCAGAGATGGAACTGAATAGCACTATGCTAAATGAAATAAGCCAGGCGGTGAAGGACAAATACCATGTGATCTCACCTATAAGTGGAACCTAATCAACAAAACAAACAAATGAACAAAATAGAACCAGAGACATGGAAATAAAGAACAAACTGACACTGACCAGAGAGGAGGCAGGAGAGAGGGATAACGGGGAACGAAGAAGGGGGAGGGTCTAGTGAAGGAACATGTATAAAGGACCCATGGTAATGGACAACAGGGTGGGGACTGATTGAGGGAGCGGGGGAAGGGGACAGGGGAAAGCAATGGGGGAAAATTGGGACAGCTGTAATTGAACAACAATAAAAAAATTTTTATTTCTAGGTTCTTGAATGTTTTTGTCATATAAAGGACTTAGATTTTGTCAAATGCTTTTTCTGTGTCTATTAAGAGGATCATGTGGTTTTATTCATTATTCTATTAATATAAGGTATTACATTGATTGATTTTATGTTAAACCAACCTTGCATTTCTGAGATCTATCCCAGTTAGTCTTTGTTTACATTGCTCTTTATATGTTACTAGATTTGGTTTACTAGTATGTTGTTGAGCATTTTTGCATCTATATTCATAGGGATATAGGTCTGTAGTTTTCTCATGTAGGCTTTGGTTTTGGCACCAGGGTTAATACTGGCTTATTAACAGAATGAATTGGGATGTATTTCTTCTTCTTCTAATTTTTAGAAGACTTTGTGAAGATTGGTGTTAATTCTTATTTAAATCTTTGATAAAATACATAAGTGAGCCATCTGGACCTGGACTTTTCTTTGTTAAAACTTTTTAAAAATTATAATTCAATTGCTTTACTTGTTATAGGCTCAGATTTTCTCTTTCTTCTTGGGTTAGTTTTGGTAGTTTTTGACTTTTAGGAATTTGTCCATTTCATCTAGCCATCTAAGATTTTGGTATACGATTCTTCCTAGTATTCCTTTATAATCCTTTTTTATTTCTGTAAGGTTGGCAGTAATGTATCCTATTTCATTGCTGATCTTAGTAACTTGAATGTTCTCATTTTTTGTTGTTGTTGATCAGTCTAAGACTTTGTCAATTTTATTGATCTTTCAAAGAACCAACTTTTGCTTCATTGATTTTCTCTATTCTTTTTAATTCTCTATTTCACTTATTTACACTTTAAATGTTATTATTTTCTTCCTTTTGTTTGCTTTGGTTTGGTTTACTCTTCTTTTTATAGGCCCTTACTGTGAAAGTTTTGGTTATTAATTTGAGATTTCTCTCTCTTGTTTTTTTTTTTAAAGAATAGACATTTATAGCTATAAATTTCCTTTTAAATTATGCATTCTTTAGCTGCATCCTATAAACTTTGGTACACATTACTTTAGGTTAATTTGTATCAAAGTATTTTCTAATTTCCTTTCTTATTTCTTCTTTAACCCATTGGCTATTTAGATATGTGTTGTTTAATTTCCACATATTTATACACTTCCCAAATTTCCTTCTGTTACTTATTTCTAAATGTATTTCATTGTGCTCAGAAAACATGCTTCATATGATTGCAATCCTTTTTACATTTATTGAAGCTTGTTTTATGGCCTAACAGATAATCTATCCCTGAGAATGATCAATACGCATTGAAAAGAATGTACAACCTGCTCTTGTTGATTGGAGTGTCCTATGTATGTTTCTTAAGTCTCAATTGTTTACAATGTTAGAATAGAGCCCAAACTGTTCTGGTGTATTCAAGAGGATGCTCTCCTTTTTAACTGTTCACCATTCAATTTAGTATCACCCTAATAGTAAGAGGTATGCACAGTAAAGTCCTCATTTTGGATTTGTTCTTAAATGTATCTACCCTGAAGAACTCTAAAGAGAGAAAAGTAAGAAATAAATATAGCTGTTCTACATTTTCTGAATAATTTCCTGTCTATCTCATGGGCATAGTGCAACCAGATGATGTCAAGGCACCCTGCAAATGAAAAATGAATATAAATGCACAGTGAAAAGTAAAAATGCTGTTTCAACAACTACTACTGAAATTTGGTTTGCCCAAATACTTTCTGAAAGAAAAACCGTATCATTTTATGATTAAAAATTCATTTATGATATATATTTTGAGAAACAGCATCCATTGCAGATTTTTAAAAGCAAGTCACATGAGGCAAATCTGGAAATTATGATGACTACATGAATGTGCAGTAGTTATCTAATAAAACCTTTTCATTATTCTTGTATTTGTGGCATTTCACTCAAATGTCTAAGATAAAATTTGTTGACTTTCTTCAACATACTTAGAAAAGATACTTGGATTTTTAAACTTAAGAGAAAAACAAAAAACAGTATTATTTATTGTCACAAAGAGCACATCTATATTTATTGAACAAGTACAGTATTTGAGATCTTAATCAAAATCCATAAAGATATTTGCCTTATTCTACTGTACAATACAAAAGCTTACAACTTTAATAAAGCACTAAGATTTCTCAAAGTATATGTATGTGGATGTGACTTAAATAATGATTACTGAATTATATAAAGTTACAAATCCAAAGATATGATTAATGTTGGTTCTGATTATTATATAATTAACACTCAACATCTCACACATGATATCCAGGAGCTGATAAATCATTGCCATTTTTACTTGGGTAACAGGGAAATTAGACTCCAAGAATGTATCAAAAGTCTCTAACAGAATAAAATACAGAGCTCTAGGTTCTAGGGTGACAGCTTACTTTTTCAAAAAATACAACCCAAAGTCCAAACCTAATACCTGATAGGATTAAATCTCAGAAAATAACTTTTTAATTTTATTTTACTAGTTACCCTGAGCAGCTACTTTTATACCAATGCATCCTCTTATTAAAATTAGTAACACAACTTTACTTCTTAATATTGCATGGTTAATCATTTTGAAACTTGTAAGAGGCAGTGTTAAAAATAGAAAGGTGCTTTCCATTCCAAATTAATGCCACTAACTATATGATCTAACTAAGTGAGGAAAAGTTAAGTAAAACAAAGGTATTTTAGAAGGAGCTGTGGCTTATGCAGTCATGGTAACCACCATGGAGCACAAACCTAAATCTAAAATTATATTTGTCATGCTGGTACATCATGCTTTCTTCCAGTTTTGATAACCACATCACAATATACCCACACAACTATGGTACATAAAGACACCAGTGATAACAATTGGGATGTAAAAAGATTTTTGAAATTGTCTTTATGTTTCTTATGTGGCAGGCCCCTTTATCATACTCAAAGTACGCCTATCTAGATCTTATTTCACATTAGTGCAAGGCTACCTAGGATCACGTGAGCTCTCCTGGTGCAGCAAGGTGCTAGAGCTCTCTGCATTGTACCCACACCTGGGACACATTAATTGCAGTAAGACATAATGCCTTCTTAGAGATCTAGAGCACAGTTACCATGTAAAAGAATGGAGAAGAGATTCAACTGAGGCTATAAGCACAGAAAAAGGAAAGACCATATTGAAAGTGGTAGATTTCAGGCAGCAAGACTCTCTGAAGAGGGAGATGGAGAACACTTGGATTAATGAGGCAAGAGCTGATGAGGGCTTAAAAGACAAGAGGTCTATGCTTCGGCAAATGCCCAGATCCCTGTAGCTCTCCAATACATGTCTAGAAAAATCTGGTAATAACACTCATCTTTCCCTCCACTTCTAGGAAAAAGCTTCCTACAAACATAGGGCAAAGAAACAAAGATATAGTAGGAGATGACTACAGGTATTTCCAAATCTGACTATATTGAAAAAATAATAATCTATTCAGTATGAAAGATTCTCAGCAGGAATTAGGTAGCATGGAGGATGGGTAATAATGATCTTACAATGGAAGCAGAGAGGGACTTTATCTCCTTGTACTGATACATCAGTCCCTTGTGAGAATAACTGCTTTAAACAGAATGTCTTTTTGTAAAAACTTAGATTGACAGAAACACATTATCTTTTTTCCCAGAGTTTTCTTGATATAACAATAAAAATAAAATAAAATTGTAAAACTATTTTAAAAAGAATTTTGCATAAATGTTGTTTTTCCTAAGCCAATTCTAAATTAATGGAGTTAAAACTGAAGCTCTTGCATTCAATGTATCTTTCCTATCAAAAGCCAGACTTAAATTTCGTATACTCTAGAAATGAAAACATCCAGGAGAATGACTACAAAAAGTATCAAAATCTTTAATATGGTTCCAGCAAGAAGAAATTTTCATAATTTAAAAATGAGAATGACTACATCAATTATGATTCATACTTCTGTTACATTAAATAAATAAAAAGTTCAATTGGGTTTTAGAAAACAATCCTCATGGCAGGTTAAAAAGATGGGGTCATTCTTGCTGCAAATAAAAACACATCTTTACAGTAAAAGTTTTAAAATAACAAAGTTTTATTAAAAATCCTTGGTCGAATAAAACATGCCCCCACAATATCAATATCTAGCACTTTTTTCACCATTTATTTTGTGAGTATCTGTAGGGTACACTCATAGAAGCTTGCTTAGACAGATACAGGTCCTGTCCTTAAAAAGCTACTTGAGAAGTCTTGCTAGTGAAAGTAAAGTCTTCCAGGATAAATGAGATGTAAGAAACCATGTTAAGCACCAGTGGATTCTTTCAACAGATATATGCAAAATGTTCAACACCACTCATTATTAGGGAAATGCAAATTAAAGTCACAATGAGATATCATCTCACACCTGTCAGAATGTCTATCAATAAACAAGTGTTAGCAGGATGTGGAGAAAAGGAAACACTTGTGCACTGTTGGTGGGAATGCAGGTTGGTGCAGCCACTTTTATCAACTATAGTCACTATGTTATACATTATATCCTCAGAAAGTTTGCACCCTTTCACCAGCCTCTCCGAATTTTCCCAAAAGTCCAGCCTCTTTTGGATGGCAACTACTTTTCTATTTTCCACGCTGTTTCCATGAGGTCAATGGTTTTTAAAATTTTTTTTTCTATTCAACATATAAGTGTTACTGTCCAGTATTTGTCTCTTTCTTTCTGGTTTATTTCATAGTATAATGCCCTCCATGGTTCAGCCATGTTGCCACAGATATCAGGGTTTCCTTCTTTTTAAAGGCTGAGTAATATCCATTGTATATATGCCATATTTTCTTGATAATTCATACTTTGGTGAACACTTAGGCTGTGGCCATACCTTGGCTATTGTGAATAATGATGCAATGAACACATGAGTATAGATTCATCTTCGAGATAATGGTTTCATTTCCTTTGGATATATTCCCAGAGCAGAATTGCTGGATAATACGGTGGTTCCATTTTTAATATCTTGAGGAACCTCCAAAGAGTTTTCCATAATGGCTGTCCCAGTTTATATTCCCACAAACCATGTACAAGGGTTCCCATTTCTCCACAACTTTGTCAGCATTTGTTGTCTTGTCTTTTTGGTAATAGTCATCCTAACAGGTGTAAGGTGATATCACACTGTGGACTTGATTTGTATTTCCCTGATGACTAGTGATGTTGAGCACATTTTCATAACCTGTTGCCCATTTTTATGTCTTTTTTCAAAAAATGTTTATTCAAGTTCATTGCCCATTTTTAAACTGGGTCATTTATTTTTTTGCAATTGAGTTGTATGAGTTCATTATTTATTTTGGATATAATTTCCTTTTGGAATATGAGGTTATCATATATTTTTCCCATCCATAGGATGTCTTTTCATTTTGTTGATGGTTTCCTTTGCTGTTTAGAAGCTTTTTATTTGATGTAGCCCTACTTGCTTTCTCTTGCTTTTGCTGCTTTGATTTTAGGAAAGCTGTAAAGGATAAGTGAGATGCATAATATTTCTTATAATTGCATGTGTATTTAAAATTATCCCAAATTTAAAAGTTTCATTAAAAAATAGCTTAAAGGTGCTTACAGAACATTCTCAAGAATAATTAGATTATTCATTCTTGAACGCAGGATTCCAATTTTTTCAGTGGTCTTCATCCAGGTAATCTACATTCTACCCTTGTTGGGGTAAGCCCATGAAGAAAGGCAAGATTTATGTAGACAAAAGGAGGAATGTCTTGAGGTTGTAAAGAATACAATAAAACATATTAATATTTCAAGAAGTAGATCTTGAAATGCATTTGAAGGTTTGAGATGACAGTGACATAAACAAGTATTTATGACCTAAGAATAAATGCCTCCTTTGGTACTTTGAAGTATTTTTTTTAAAAATCACATAGAATTAAATTACAAAGCCAATGCACTTGTTTATGCAGCTGGTCTTTTTTAAAACTGAGAAACTTTAAACCCACAATTCTAATAGGCTTACTGGTGACACCCCAATCCTTTAAAAAATAAATGAAACATCATAAATCATCTGACAGTTCTTAAGCTTAGATTTTTACCATCACTCAGATATTTTAAAAATAAAAAGCAATATGAAAGAATAAAGTCTTGTTTTGTTAAGATAGAAAATAAATTATACTATTAAATGTCATTTAGAATCCTAACCTCAATACTTAGGATTAAATTGGCAAGATATCCTTGGTCGTTCCTATGAGATTTCATGCAAGTAGAGTAGCTTTTCTTACAAAATATTTCAGAACTCTGGCACTTCCTGTGATAAATGGAGCAATAAGGCTTTGGAATTGCAACTGGGTATATTTGAGTACTTCATATGGGCCACTAGACTGTCATCTTGCTGGATATCTAGCACTATGAATTCATTATCTGGCATCCAAAGGAATATCTGAATACTTACGAAGAGTAAAGGGTTGGGGTAAGCCCTTCTAATTTTAAGCTACAAATTTAGGACCACATTATAGCTACAGAGTTCAACCTTTATTTTCTGGCAAGTAGATTTAAAGAAAAATATTCATATACCTTGGAATGTTTAAGATTCAACAGAAGAATAGTAATATCTAAGCTTTAGCTACAGAACCTAAAAATTTTTATTATAGCTAAGTTTCAGGAAAATAAGCTACAGGAGACATTCTCCATGATCTGATCGAAAGGTAACTTAATGATTGGTCAATGATCAGTTCAAGCGACATTCCAATTCATAAAAGTGTGCCTTCAAAAGTCCCCTGGAATAGCAGTAGGGCCTATATGAGATGGTAATCATTTTAGATTTCAGCAGTTTTTCTAACTCATTTTTAAGATACAGTTACCAAATCAGTAACATCCAAGTAAGGGCTTAACCAATGTCACATCCCTATGAAGCTGTGTACAGGCATTTGACAAACACTTGAATAAATGATGGAATTAATGATATCAGAAAGTCAACTTCTTATGTCTTGCATATCATATTGTTGCTAATGAAGAACTCCTAAAGATTATTTAATTTTAAACTGTACATTTCATTTCTCATGAAAATATTATTAAATACTGAATATATACCAGTGTTTTAACATATGTGTAAGTAAAAAAATAAAGTGAACATATATCTTCCTCCCACTAACTAGCTTAGAGAAAAAAACATCACCAGTAACTTTAAAGTCGCCTTTATGGCCTTTCCCACTCAATTCCAATCCTCCTTGCCATGCGTTCTCCCCAAGGATCCTGAATTTTTCACTTTGCTTTCCTTTACAGTGTCATCCTATGTGTCCCTAGTTAATATAGTATTTGATTTTGCTAGATTTTGCATGGAATTATATTGGTTGGAATCATACTGTAAGTGTTCTTGTATGTTCATGAGATTCACCCATCTGGTATGTGTGAATATAGCACATTTTACGCCTTCCCTTGTTGATGAATATCTGAATTCTTTCCAGTTTCCATACATGTTTCTCTGTGTACATTTGCAAGTGTTTCTATGTCTTAGAGTGAAATTTCTGGGTTCATAAATACACAAGTTACTACACGACGACAAATTGTTTTATATCATTGATCCAATTTCTTTAACAACTAGCAAGGGCAAGAGAGGGCTGGAGGCTCCATCTCCTTGACAACACTTTTGTCAATCTGTTAGGTATAAAACACTATCTCCTTGTGGTATTTTTTAAAGCTCTTTCTCATTCCTTTGAAGTGGAATGTACATAAAATGAAACCCACAAATCTTCAGTGTACATTCCTTAAGTTTTACAAAATGCATATCCGTTGTAACCCAAACCTTTATCATCACCCCAAAGAAAGTTTCTATATAAACCTTGCCAGCCATTCCTTGCTCCATCCCTCTGTTTTGATTCCTGTCTCTCTTAGATAAATTTTGCTTGTTCTATAACTTCATAAAAATAGAGAAGTAGTGTATGTATTCTTTTGTATTAACACCTCTTTAGTTAGTATAAGATTCATCCATGTTGTTGCAGGTATCAGCAGTTTGTTCCTTTTTATTTCTCAGTAGTATTCTATTTTATGAACATACCAGTTTATCCTCTTACTAATGGAAATGTGGGCTATTTTTAGTTTTTGACTATTATGAATAAAGTTAAATGTACACATACTACGTTAAGTCTTCTGAACATCATCTTTCTCTGTGTGTACATGGAATTATACTTTTATTTTTTTTCCTGGGTAAGTACCTAGGTCTAAAATTGTTGGGCCATCACATAAGTGTATGTTTAGCTTTGTAAGAAATTTCCAGATCTTTTTCCTAAGATTTAGCGGAACCTAACCCTCTAACACAATGTGTAAGTTCCAGATACTCAACATCCTTACCAACATTTGTTAACAACTTATTTAATTTTAACTATGCTGGTACGTATCTCACTATCATTTTGAGTTGCATTTCCCTGATTAATGATGTTGAGCACATGCTCAGTGGCCATCTGAGTATTTTCTGTTGTAGAGTATCTGTGTTATAAAGTGGCTTTCCAAATAAAGTCTCCTACCGCCATTTTTTTTGTTTCTGATTGTGTTATTTTATAAAGTTTAAGTTATTTTTTTAAATCTATGTAACCCACTGACAAATATGTTTTGCAAATATTTTTCCCAGTCCGTGGCTTTTCTTTTTGTTTTCTTAATGGTGTCTTTGATGAGTATAAGGATTTGTAAAAATTTTGATAAAGTCTAATTTATACTATTTTCTCTTACAGTCTTTCTTCTTTCTTTTCCTTCCTTCCTTCCTTTTCCTTCCTTCCTTCCTTTATATTGTTATTCAGTTACAGTTGTCCAGCCTTTTTCCCCAATGCTCTCCCCTACCCTGCCCCCCAACTCCCACAGTCAATCCTCCCCATTGGCGATGCCCATGAGTCCTCTATTCATGTTTCTTTGTTGCCCCTTCCCCTTCTTTCCCCTATTATCCTCCTCCCCCCGTCCTCTCTGGTCACTGTCAGTTTGTTCACTTCCAAGTCTCTGTATTTACATTTTTGCCCCCCCAAGTCATGATAATATTCTGATCTTTTTTCCTAAAAGTCTTAGGGTTTTAGATTTTATATTTAACTCATCTCAAATTAACTTTTATGCATGTTCAAGGTAGGAATTGAGATTTATTTTTATTCCACAGGAATGTCCAATCATTCCAGCATTATTTATTTAAAAACTCCCCTTTCCCCACTGGGATGCTTTGGATCTTTGTTGGAAATCAAATGGCCATAAACTGTAGATCTATTCTGGCCTCTCTGTTCAAGTGCACTGATCTATTTGTGATCCTTATTAGCAGCACCACATTGTTTTAGTTATTGTAGCATTACGATTATGTTATGAAGTCAAGTCCTCCAGCTATGATTTTAAAGTTGCTTTGGATATTCTCAGTCTTTTACATTCCCATATAACTTTTAGACTAAATCAGTGAATTTTCATGAAAAAAAAAGCTTGTGGGATTATGATAGAGATTATGTTGAACCTATAGATCAATTTGGGGAGACCTGTCATCTAATCAAGTCTTCCATTCCAGGAACATGTCATCTCTCTTCACTTATTCAAATTTTCTTTACCGTTCTCAGCTATGTTTTGTTTTTAATGTGGAAATTTTGCATGTCTTTCGTTAAATGTTTTTAAATGTTGTACTTTTATTAAGAGTAGGATATAGGCTTATTATTTATAATCCTAATTCAAAACTACTTGTTATTTATTAGGGCTGTTCCATCATATACGTTCTCTGTGGAAATATTAAATGCATAAAAATTCTGAGCAAATCTATTTAATAGTACCTAGTACATTTTGTATAGTAAGCAAGGCAAGAATTTTAAAAAATGAGACAGGGACTCTATACCTTGGCAGTAAAATAAAGGAATGGACTTAGTCCAAGAACATACATGCTGGAAATGGGATCAGGAAATTTTTATAATCCACTCTCATTTTAAATATATTCTGTGAGGGGGCAAGAAGGGTTAGATATACGATCACTTGTGTCTGGGATAGAATTGATACTTTAAGCACAGGACTCTTATTACCTAACTGTTCTAAAGCCAACACTTTTATGACTTCTGGCTCACATAATCATGACCAAGTGTTTCAAGAGGAGAATAAGAAGTATTTAGCTTTGACTTTTGAGCAAATAGAACACAAGCTCCTTTTCCTCTGATAAAGACAGGCCTGTATCCAAAGGCCCTTAGGTTTCCCACTTATCTTTGTTTCTTTTGTTACTTATTTGTCTCACTTATTCCACTTCACTGTTGCTCCTTTTCTCACTCTCTGCTTCTTCCTGGCATTCATTCTCTAATTTCATTCTCCATATCTTCAATATCTGATTCTTCAGACTTCTGTATTTATCAAGATATGAAAATGAATGGAATGGATTCCATTTCACGCCTAAAAGGCATCCCTCTCTCTGTGAGGGATAAAGGATGTCTTCAACCCCAGAGGGCATCCTCTATCTTTGGCCTTTGTTTGCCTCTTGCTGCCTTATCTTCTGGTTTCCCTTGTCTTTTCTCCATATGCCTTAACTTTCTTCCTATATCCTTCTTGGTCAAACTGGTCCTGTTCTTGAAGACTTTCTTTTGCTTTATTAAGGTTGATACTCCTACGATGCTTTTCCTTAGTATCTTTCACAATGGATTTCTACATTGGTGGTCACTGGCAAGTCAACTTCCCTTCATCAGTAAATGTTAGTTTCTTATTCATTTGAAACGTTTCATTGCACATTTTCTTTGTTAGTTTCTATGACTTTCTTGATTTTCTGTGCTCATCAGAATTAGGAGCAGATTGAATTTGAGGCCCTCTTGTTTGTACTATTTTCTCTCCCATTCTCCCTCATCTGCCTCTCTTCCTGCTCCTCTTCCTCTCTTTGTCTAATACCATTAAAGCTTGCCCCTTCCTCTCCTTCTTCTGGTCTCTTTCAATGTTACTGAAGGATGGACATTTTCTCACTGAAATAAGCTCTAAATCCTTTCACTTGGTCCTTGGTGAGGGACAGAGCTCCAGGCTCATAAACTATTCTTTGTTTAGTTGTTTCTACATTTTCTGAGAAACACTATCCAAGCTCTCACAGCAAATCCAAGAGTCATAGCATATTCAGGTAGAGGTAACTTGTTCAAATCAAATACTTCTTCATCCTTCATCAGATATGCTAACATATACAGGAAACAAAACACCTTTGAGCTATTTATTGATTGTGGGCTAAAAATGACTCTCGTTTTGTTTTCTAGAAGCCCATAAGTTTTTCTGGATTGATTTTTACTTCCTTCATAGGCACTTTCTTCTCAAGAAGTTGCTATACCATCCTTTTTTTTCTGAGGGAAGCAAAATTAATAAACCTTCATCATCTACTTGGCAGGTCTATCTGCTCCGTGAATATGAGTTGGCAGCCTCTGGGCAATCAAACGGAAGAACCCAGTTCATGGCCTGAATATCCAATACCCTGGCTGCAGTATTTGTAGCAAAGAGTACTGTTAGCGCTCTTGCAGATAAACTTCTTACAGACTTCCATTTCTCTCATCTGCTGCTGTCAACCATGGAAGTCAGGAATAGAAATACCAGAGTACAGGCAGCAGAAAACTCAGTTTAGATACTTTACGACAGGGAAAAATATACATAATACTCTTTTTCAGATGGCTTTTCAAAAAGGGAATATAAGATACTTTTTTTTTTTTTTTAACTATAGCTCACAACATATGTAGTTTTGTTCCAAAGTGATAGGGGCCTTGTATTTCACTTATTCAGAGTTTTTCAAACTCAAATGTACAAGGTCTTTTACAGATTTGATTTGTCTTGCCTGTAAAAAAAACAACAGTTAACTGTTTTGGGGGGACAGTTTTTGAGAACAACATTCATATCAGCAAAGTCTACAGCCAAGACTCTTCTTCATCATGAACTAACCTTTGGAGATTGGTATGAATACTTATTGCTTCCTCTTTGTATTTCAACAGTCAAACTTGTATGAAACAAGTATATTTATGTGGTTGATCTTCTCACACAACTTGTCTCAAGTCATTTCCCTCAATGATGAGACTTCTGAAAAGTCCACGATTCTCTCCTATTTTTTTGAAAACTCAAAAGGCCTGAGAAACAATCAGTTCTCTCATAGGTAGTATTATCGGAACCCACAATCCATCCGTCAAAATTTATTACAGATGACAAAAATCTCCCGGGGGACAAGAAAGTCAAAGTCCTACCAGATCCCATTCTAGCAGCTACCTTGCAAAGCTAGGTTAAGAAAAAATAAGAAAGTATGTTATTTAGTTAGTATTGCCTCAATGAAAGTGCAAAGGAATAATTTTTGAGAAAATTTTTAAGTTTAAAACTATTTGCCTATTCACAAATTTGAAGGACTGTTTGGGTGGATAAAAAAATCTACCAGTTACCTATTCTTTTCTTGAAAATCTTCTAAGTATATTTGATTTTCTTGCATTGAGTGAAATCTGAGACTGATATAATTTCCCACTTATAAATTATAACTCAACCTTTTTGGCTCCCCAAAGAAATCTTTCTTTATCTCAGGTCTAGCAACTTTACTAGGCCCAGACAGAGTATGTCCCCTTTCAATATTCAGATTCTAGTTGTCTTTTATTTCAAAAATGCCTAACCTCTAAATATTGGTTTTTACTTCATTAGGTTGTGTATCTTGTATCTACAATTATACATATGATGGACCTGTTCTGCCTGTTTTCTGTATCAGTGGTTCACAAATTGAGGGGCATTTGGGGCTATATGAAGGCTTTCCAAAAAGATATGTGTGTGCAGATAGTTTTAAGACAATAAATTCCAGATCCTCGACTTCCAACCTTCCTATTACTTATCTTTCTGGAAATGTACCTACAGCTAAAGTATCATGCCAACAACTTTCTCATTTCCTCTTCCCAATCACTCTTTCCCACTTTACAAAAGAAATACATACCAGTCATTAATCCTGTCTAGTGAATTTCCATGGAATATAAAAGCCCTTCAAGATGTCAAATCTGTAAATCCTCCTTTAATAAAAGCACTACGATAAGGATCTCCTCTTTCCCCATCATATATATAAATATAACATAAATATTTGATTAAGAAATGGAGTATGTGGGCCCTTGTTAGTATATTATAACTTCAGATGTCCAATAGAATGAAGCAGTAGTGTGGGTATTTCCACTTGAGGACGTTACCTGTTCAATACCCTTATAATTGTAAAAGAATCATCTCAAATCTGGGACATTTTAGTGAGCACAAAGAAATATTAAAGTTAACAGTATCTCATAATATCCAGGCAACACATGGTAAGGCTCTATGCCTTATTTATCTATCTATATTAGAATTACAATTCAGCTGTGAAATGGTTGTCATGGAGACATACATTAACATATTTAAGTTGAAAAATCAAGTTGGACTTTTATTGACAGAAAAAAGTCTGATTTGGAAGATAGGTTTGAAATTGAAAACTGGCTTTGTCAGTTAAATACAGTGGCAAACTTTTTCCCTACATTGAGTGATCTACATTTATAGCTCCAAGATTTTGATAAAAATACATTTTGGGCATATTTAAAACAAAAATTTCTCTAAAAATTCATACATTGGAAAATATATATTAAAATTAATAATGTTTTCTAACATCTCTATGTATATTGGGTTAAACAAGATGCCTCTAAGTAAAAGAGCAGTAAGTTCAAAAGTCATTTGATAAATCTTTTGTTAAGCCCCCCCTTTTTTCTTTTTGGCCTTATGTATAATTTTTATTCTGGAATGTAAAGCTCTTTTTAATTAAAGTACAGTTAACATACAATATTACATTAGTCTTTGGTGTATAACATAGTGAGATTTCATATTTATATACCTTACAAAGTGATCATCACAAAAAGTCCACTGTTACCCATCTGTCACAGTACAAAGTTATATTATTGATTGTATTCTCTATGCTGTACTTGATATTCCCATGATTTATTTATGTTATAACTGTAAGTTTGTACTCTTAACTCCTTCTACCTTTATGCCCATACTCCCACCACCTGACCCTCTGGCAATTATCAATTTTTCTGTGCATATAAGCCTGTTTGGTCTTGTTTTGTTTGTTCTTTAGTTTTTTTAGATTGCACACATAAGTGAAATGACACAGTATTTGTCTTTTTCTGACTTATTTCAATGAGCATAATACCCTCTAAGTCTATCCATGTTGTCATAAATGACAAGACTTCATTCTTTTTTCATGACTGAGGGTGTATGTATGTAAATATATATACCTACACTTCTTATATCCTTGCTATCGTAAATAAAGCTTCTATGAACATAGGGGTACATATATATATCTTTTTGAATTAGTGTTTTGTTTTCTTCACATAAGCACCCAGAAATGGAATTGCTAGGTCCTTCTTTGCCTGTTGCTTTAGCCTTTGTTTTAAAGTCTATTTTGTCTAAGTATTGCTATCCCAGCTTCTTTATTTTCTTGTCACCATTTCCATGAAATATCTGTCCCATTCCTTTACTTTCAGTCTGTATGGATCTTTCAATCTGGAGTCTCATGCGGGCAGCAAAAATAGGAGTCTTATTTTTTATCCATTCAGTTACCCTATTTTTTAAAAATGGAGCACTTAGTCAATTTACATTTAAAGTAGTTATTGATAGATATGTATTTATTTCCATTTTAATTGTTTGCACACTAGATTTATAAGTGGTTGGCCTATTATCTTTATGATATGTTTGCTTTTGCTAGTGAGAATTTTTTCTTTCATATATTTTCTTATTTCTAGTTTTGGCCTTATCTTTTCCACTTAAAGAATTCCCTTTCACATTTCTTGTAATGTTGGTTAAGTGGTGATGAACTCCTTTAGTTTTTGCTTGTCTGGGAAAATCTTGATCTTCCCTTCAATTCTGAATGATAACCTTGCTGGGTAGAGTATTCTTGGTTGTAGGTTCTTCCCTTTCATCATGTTGAATATATCATGCCACTCCCTTCTGGCCTGCAAAGTTTCAGTTGAGAAGTCAGTTCATAGTCTTATGGGCATTCCCTTGTATGTAACTAGTTGTTTTTCTCTTGCTGCTTTTAAGATTTTCTCTTTAACTTTTGACAATTTAATTATAATGTGTCTTGGTGTGGGTCTCTGTGGGCCTATCTTGTTTGGGACTCCCTGTGCTTCCTGGACTTGAATGTCTGTTTCCTTTTCCAGGTTAGGGAAGTTTCCAGACTTATTACTTCAAATAGGTTTTCTGTCCCCTTCTCTCTGTCTTCTCCTTCTGGGACCCCTATAATTTGAATGTTAGTACGCTTGATGTTGTCCCAAAGGTCTCTTATGCTATCTTCATTCTTTTGAATTATTTTTTCTTTTTCATCTTCCAATAGGGTGATTTCCACTATCCAGTCTTCCTTATTGCTGATACATTCTTCTGTGTCATCTGATCTGCTGTTGATTCCCTCCAGTGTATTTTCATTTCAGTTGTTACATTCTTCAGCTCTGAAATGGCCTTTTAATAATTTTATCTCTTTGTTGAAATTCTCACTGAATTTATCCACTTGTCTGCATAGTTTGATGTGCATTTGTATGACTATTACTTTGAGCTCTTCATCTAGTAGACAGCTGAGCTGAGTTTCATTTAGTTCTTTTTCTGGGGTTTTGTTCTTGCTCGTTTGTTTGTTAGGAACATATTCTTTTCTCTCCTCATTTTGCCTGCTTGTTTCTATGTACTATTAGTTAAGTCAGCTAAATTGCCTGGTCTTGAAAAAGTGGCTTTATGTAGAAGGTTCCTTGTGGGGCCCTTATTTAGAAGGCATCCCCCTTGTCACTAGAGCTGGGTGCTCCAGAGGTGTTCGCTGGGACTAGTGTGGTCTCCTACTGTGGTTGGGCCACTCTGTGGACACACTGGTAGGCAAGGCCCAGACACACAGGTGCAGAAACACTGCTGTGTGCTGGTGCCAACTAGGGCCACCTACTGGGTATGGCAGGGTAGGAGCCACTTTAGAGGGGAACTGGTCTGGGGTGGGTCCTCAGGGAAAGGTCAAGGTTGAGTGAACAGTGTTAGCAAGGTTAACAGAGAGTGTCAGAGGTGGTGCCTGCCAGTGTTAGGCCAGCTAGGTTACAGAATTGGGGGTGGGGGGTGGAAATAGTGCACATCAGCATCTCTGACTCAGGAGAAAGTTCCAACAGATCCTTGTCCCTTCAGAACATACCCTAGAATTAGTCAAGGTATAACCTTCACATATAACTAAGGTGCTTTTCAAACTGATGCCTCTGTGCTGGAACTCAGAAAAAGCACAATCTCAGTTTCCTATAGCTCTTTGGCTCTCTCAGACATAAGCCCCAATGGTTTTCAAAGTCAGTGGTATGGAGGTTCCTCTTCCTGGTTCATGCCCTCCAGCCTAGGGCTTGAACCCTTTACTGTTTCGGGACAACTTCAACGGTTGTGATATCCCTCCCACTTGTGAGTCACAACATGGGGAGTGGGGAGTAGAGTAGGTCCTCATAGACTTAGTCTCTATCCCTTCTACCCATTTCAATGCGGCTTCATCTTTATATCTGTAGTTGTAGAATATCTGTTGTATAATCTTTGGTCATTCTCAGAGATAGCTGTCCTATATGTAGTTGTAGTTTCGGTATTAATGAGAGGAGGTGAGATCAGGATCTTCCTACTCTGCCATTTAAACTCAAAGCCAGGAGCCTTGCTCTTGAATGCTAGTTTAGGTTGTCTGTGAAATGTTGTTCCTTGTGGTTGTTGCAGTGTCTGAAAAAAACCAGCTAAGCTTTTTTGATAAATTTCCCTAAATTCAGAAAGTGATAATAAATTCCCTTGCAAGCCAGGTGGTTTCTAAGTCTTTGCTTTCTACAAATGATGGAGTGATTGGGTTGTTAGCAGATCATTAAAATAATTTATAGGTCACTTTATGATCTTTGGCACATAACTCAGCAGGATGAAAAAAGTCAATAAATGATGCAGTTCTGTCATACTGTAAACAATAATATTTTAAAATTAAAGGTGTTTCATCACTCTTTTGAGTGTATATTTGACTTGACTCACTTCTCTCATTTCCAATTTCTATGACCTCACTCTTTTTTTGTACCATCTCTTTTCTTTTGTACTCCTTCCAATTTTGTTTTTGTTTCTTTGATAGTTTTGGTTTTTTCTTCACCTTTTCCCTGAGTCCTGCTTCTAATTTTATGATTAAAGTTAATTATAATTATTCATTTACAACTTATAAATTAACTATTTTCTGTTTTGTGTATAATGTGAGGTAGGAATCCACTTTTACTATTTCATGTGAGCAATCTCTTGCCCCAGTTGTTGTTGCTTCCCTATGCTGAAAACTCTATCCAACCTTTTTCACACTGATCTACAATGCCAGTTTTATTATAAATCAAGTTTCCATATATAGATGGATTTGTTTCTGAAGTCTCCATTCTTTCCATTGGTCAATTTGTATATCCTTACACCCCAAACTGGCGTAATTATTATAGTTTTATATTAAATCACAATATAAGGCAGGAAAAACATTTTGTTATTCAGGAGTGTCTTTGTAATTTTAGACTACTCTTCCATATAAATTCTTAATTTTAATGTTAATAATAATGTTAAGATCCCAAAAATTTGTTCATAATTTATGCTAAGTGCATTGAATTAACATCTTTGCAACATTACAGTCTGGAGCTGTCACTGAGAAGTGACTATCCAGCCAGAGTCTACAAACCCTCCTCTCTTGCACCAGATGCGGTCTTGTGAAAAGTTCTCCCCAAAAGAACGTCAGTGGAATCACTGAATGTCAGTGCTCAGGGTGGTGCTTTTCAGAAGCAAGTGAAGTGTGCTCATAGTCTCTTTCCCCACCTGCTGGAGGGCTCAAAGGCCCAGGTTATATGGAAGGTCAGGAATGCCTTCGAATGCACTGTTTCATTAGTAATCAGCACACTTGAATTTAAGCTTGGGTTTAAGCTATCATATTTTTGGAGTCCATTTATCACAGCGGTTACGTTTGCCTAACTAGCATTAAAAAATGGTATCTTTAAGTGGGTGCAGACCAAACAAAAAATCTAAAATACCTGGCAACAGCTTAGCAACCAGGCAGCAGGAAATGAAGAAACTGAGTAAAAGATGGAAAGATAGTTATGTCATGCAGCCACAAAACACTTAATAAAAAAACTGCTGGCTGAAAGGAATCCATAGAGACAGAAGCCAAAAAGTGGCTGTCTCCAGGGGAGCAGTGCAGGGATTAACTGGAAAGAGGTATCCATCTGGGGAAATGCAAATGTTCTATATGTTATTCTCGGTGGTGGTTTACACAGGTGTATACAATTATCAAAATTCACTGACCTGAATGCTTAATTAAGAGCGTTTATGTAAATTACACCTCTATTTTTTTTTTAAAAGCCTGAGATAGACCCAAGAGCAGGGTGCCAAGTCTATAGCTATAGGGAAAAAGAGATGAAAAACAGAATATTAGAATAACAATATGACTTGCTGCATTTATTGAGAATTTACAAGAAAGAAATGAGCACACACAAGAACTAACAGATTTGAGAGCAGAAATGAAAGAGAGAATACAGAAATTTGGGGCTCCCAGGATTAGAAAACTGAGTGCCCCCAAATCTCACATTTTAAGAGAAAAGACTGAAAAAGGTTCTGAGCAAAAATGGCCTCTTACATGTTTTCTCAGGTAAACAGAGAAAAGTCAGCCCTGCTGCAGGCCAGGTTAAGTATGTTAACTCCCCATGAAACCTATTTCAAAATAGATAGAGAAAGAATTTAGGCTCAGGGTTTTGTGGTGCGCTTTTTGGCTACAATAATCATACAATGTATTGTCCAACTGGCGTCGTTCAGAGAGTGAAAGAGGGCACTATTACTTAACATGTACAAGAGATAATAAGCTAGGACAGTCCCTGCCAAACTGGGCTATGGGGTTACTCTATTACTGGTACATGGATTTAACTACAAGAAGATAGATCAGAAGCCAACTAAGTTTCTGAGGGAGTAACATTGCCAAAAAAACACACAAGTCTTGCTAATGAGCCTTGACTGTTTGACCCTTAAAACAATGTTCAAGCTGCAAAAATTGGACGAGCAGAAAGTAGAAAACAAAGGTTACATAGCCTCTAAGGCAGGCATATTCTCCAATGTCTATGTAAGTGTGACCTTGGAGGAACCTGGCCAAGGAAGAACCCTCCAGAAGGCAGAATCAGATCCTGAAGTTAGTAACTGGAGTTCCTTTCAGAGAGCAGGACCAAAGTCTAACCAAGGGACATCCTCTACCTTAGGGAAGGATTCTTCAAAATGCTTCTTGCCATCCTCTTTTTTTTTTTTATTTTGAGTTTAATTTTTTTTAAAGGTTTCTGAGAGAGGGAAGGGCAAGAGAACCATCAGTTGGTTGCCTCTGATATGTGCTCTGATTAGGGACTGTACCCGCAGCCCAGGCGTGTGCCCTGACCAGGAATTGGACTGGCAGCCTTTTGCGCTGCGGAACAACGCCTAGCCAACTAACCACGCCAGTCAGGGCCATCCCATGCTTTCCGTCACTGTCAATATTCCTAATTCTAAATGTTCCCTCAGCTTTAGGAAATTAAATACAAACTTCTAATTTATTGATTGTACCTAATGCAGTAAATTATGAACAGTACCTGGGATGGGGTAGTGGTAAGAAGAGACCAGAGGGGTCTTTTACAAAGATCACTGAACTGACTGCCAGGAGGCCATGATTCTCATCCAATCTATTACCTGCGTGACCCTGGGTACATCATGATTTCTCAGGACTTGAAAAATGAATGAGAGGATGACTTCCAGTTCTATAACTCTAATTGAAAATTCTTGACCTCACTGAACCAAAACAACTATAAAAGTCCCCTACAAAATGTCAATACCTGGAAAACCCACACGAGACTAGCTGGTCTAGGTTTTACAGCAAAGCAATTCAGCAGAATTGTAAAAAGTTCTCTGGCCAAGAAAAATCCTGGCACTCTTTCATTTCTTGATCTTTCTATATTAGTTTGGTCTCATTTTAATCATTAAGGAATAAAATGTAACTTTTTTGAAGAGGGGAAAGACACTTTCCTGCCCTTCCATTAGGCTTTAGAAACTAATCCAAAAAGGTGGTGGCAGGGGTGCTCCACTCGCACCTAAAAACGCCGATTCTTTCATGGTATTTACTGAAATTAAGAATGTTTTAAAAACCAAATGTAATTTGGAGAAGACTTTTAATCTAAAAATGCCACAGTAGTATCTTTTAGTAGTTATACAGTCAATAGTAACATTCACTGAATCCTAAAAATATTTTTCAAATAATTAAAATTTAAAAATGTCTGCTAAATTTGAACTTCTGATGCAACCTCTAATTTTTAGAAGAAAACAGCATTCAGTACTCTTCTTCATTGATAAAAGACAAAAGCTAATATTATATACTGACACTTTGTAACTCATAATTATTTAGCTTTTTACACGTATAAAATAATAGGCAAACACTGAAAGACAGTAGTGGGGCACTAAACTTTGTCACTTCAAGTCACTATATGTTGGGACACATACAAAACAAGAAATATTGATTCCACAGTGCCTTGAGAAGAGAATGCTCTAATCATCTGTTGTGTGCATTAGTGAATCAAAAAACAAGGAATGAGGATAAATACCATGAAAATACCCTAAATCTCTGAAACCCAAATTTGGAGATGTATGTTAGAGTACACAAAAGTTTAGCAGAAATGATGGAAAAATTGTAAGTGGAATATTTTAAGTGTGCTAAGAAACTTTATATTTAGAGATATTTGACAGTAACTCTCAGGTAAAAGAAGTGCTTCTTTATGATAAAAAGTATACCTTAAAAGGACACTTTACAAATATGGATGTTTCCATATCAGTACTGATGTAGAGGAGTCTCTTGTTTGTTCTTATTTAAAATACTTTGCATATGACAATTTTCTTCTTTAGAAACTTTAACACTTACCTCTTCCTTCTGCTCTAGGAAAACGTCTTATATAATTTCTTTGATAATACTCTTCCATTTCTCTCCCGTATTAGTGAGCTACTGGACTTCCTGGGTTGCATCTCTAATTATTTCCTCCTCAAATTCATCTTTCAACCTCTCTAATGAATTTATTTCAGCCATAATATTTCTAATTTTTACAAGTTATTTCTTGTTCTTTACTTTTCCTTTTCTTTAATTCTCCTTCTTAAAGAAAAAAAGACTATTTTCTATGTGATAATTTATCACATTTTCAAAGATAATAATGATAGTTCTTATCTCACCAGACACCTTTGTTTCTGTTTACTCTATCTTTGCCTTTGTATTGGAAGCATTCCCAAATGTCTGGTGATCCTTGGCTGACTAGCCCCACCTTAGTGTAAATTATTAGCATAGCAACTAGGCAGCTCTGTCTGCTGGGACTGCTCCGGGCCTTTCTTTAGGACCATTCAGGTTCTCTTTGGAACAGAGAGGTTTGGCGCTCTTCGAGCAGGGCACACTGTCGCTGACCTGCAGCCTCCAATGTTTATGTGTCCCTGTGCTTAGATCCCCTGTAGCTTCTACATTTCCAGAGAGTAAAGCTCCCATCTTCTGGGATGAGATAAGAACCTGAATGAGTGTCCAACTGGTCCCTGTACAGACTCTCAGCTGAGGATCGGTTCCTAGCCCCATGCCCTGCTTCCCTCTTCAGTCCAGCCTGACACCTCTAATCACACAACTCAGCAGGGTAAAACTGCCTCCTAGCAGTGCTATCTTCCTCTGTAGATTTTCACTTTCCTCTGTCCTACTAAATTGCAGTATCATACTTTCAGGTCGTATTTACAGATTAGAGTTACTGATGTCACCTACTTTTTTAGCACAGAAAGAGCTGAAATTTTCATTTCCTATTTCCTTTGTTTTGGGAGGATTTTTTAATAGAAGGCAGAAAGTTCTTTATTTGTCATTATAAAAACAGAAGACAGGGTCTCTAGATCATTTCACATACCACTTGTAATAGTTTGAATCCACTGCAGTTTTGGTCTGTTGAGCACACATTCCCTCCATCTCCCTTCTTCTAATTCCTCTGGAGAAAGCCCCCCATGGCCACCGGGCCAGGGCCTGCTACTGCAGCAATGGGAAAACAAGCTTTAGGCTGGGCCAGCCGGAGTGACCCATTCCCTGGGCTGTGCCACGAGGGGTCAAGGCCGCATCTTCTCTGGGCAGGGAGCTGGATGTGTGGCCCAAGAAATTCTCTTTCTGTTGGGGTTGCTCAACTAGGAGACAGAAGTCTCCAGCTGCTGGTGGTCATCTCACTGATCAAATGCCTGTCTGAAGAATGAGGAATAAAGAAAACGGTGGAGCCGAAAAAGTCCTGATGAGATCACTGGAGTTCCTGGCTGCAACCATGCCTCAAGCCAGATGCACCTCTGGAAACCAAAGTTATATAAACAATTAAGTTCCTTTTATTTTCCATAAGCTGGCTTGAGCTAGTTTTCTTTCACTTGCAACCGAAGGAGTCCTGATGAATTCATTTAATCAAAATGTTCCAAATTACTAATACTTGAACTACAAAATACCACTTCGTTGCCAAAAATCAAATAGCCTGACTTCTTTTATTAAAATAAAATCAAAAATCATAAATAACATACAGATATGTCCCTTTCACCATTTAGGTAAGATACTTTGATTTTATTTGAATATTCCCATGTTTTCAGGACAGCAGTTTGAGAATGAGGTGTACAGCGATGGACAAAAATAGATTTGCAGTTCTAAGTCTGGGAACACAGCTTATTCTTGTATTATTAATATTATTGTATTATTTATTTGTATTTCCATTGTAAAGCTACTTTTGCCCACCCCTGTACATACTCTGTAGAACCACAAACCCAATAACTACTAACCTACAGAACAATTTTCATCCAGGTACTTCAAATAGTCTTATCAGTTCTTTAAACCTTCTCTATCAAAACTCTCAGTTTTTATTAAAACTCAAGGTGTATGGCCATCCTACATAAAGGCTACATGGAAAAATGAAGCAAGGAAGCTCAAAGTAACTGCTCCCTTAGGAACAAAAGTATGACTTAAATTCAAAGAATGATTCAGCCTGAATCTCTGACCCATCGACTGGAAACCAGGGTAATTTCGACCCCAGGATTTACGGGAAGGAGGCAGACAATAATAACATGACTCCAAGAAAACAGGTAGGAATGCTGTGAGGTCATGTGTTCCTTGGACGCTCTCCCTGCAGTGACTTCCCCATCATTGTCTATAGGCCATGGTGCTGGCCAACCCAAGAGTCAGTATCTGAACTTCTGGGTTTGAAGTTTCAAGTGCACATATAATTTGGGCAGGTAATGTAAAAGAGCAAGGAGGTCCAACATTTTAAACGTACTGCAATTATTTTATTTTCTTTAAAAAGTAAATCTTATTAAAATTTCAGTCTCTCACTCTTGTTTTTTTTATTGGTTCCTTTTTAATACATCACTTCTATCTACTGTTCGTAGCTTTTTCATGGTTTTATAATGCTATCCTAAATAGTTTTTTGGCATGGTTACTCTTTGGATGTATAAAAATTGTGTATGAATAACAGCTAGTAATAATAATGATAATAACAGTTCAGTTAACTGAGCATTTCATGTGTGCTGCACATAGTAAGTGCTTTATCTATATTAACTCGTTTTGTCCCTACTTCAGCCCTGTGAGGTGGGTACCATTCTTCCTTTTACAATGAGGGCAGGGAGGCACTGAGAGCGGCACACGGTTTATCCAAAATCACATAGCAAATTAGTTGTAAATATGAATCCAGGCACTCTGTCTCAAGGATCTCTGCTCTTAAACCATTATTCTGCACTCCACAATTAAATACGTGATCTATTTTATGTTGTTGTGTTCCCCAAAATGTTATGCAACCATATAGGGAAATAGGAACTTTGTCAATGTAATCAGGTTCAGATAAGGTTATACTGGGTTGAGGTGGGCCCTACTGCAGTGGGACTGTTTTCCTTAAAAGAAGAGGAATTTGGACACGGAGGGGAGACAGCCAAGAGAAGATGGAGGCAGACACTGGAGTTACGCTGTCACAAACCAAGGAAGACCTGCGGCTACCAGAAGCTGGAAAAGGCAGGAAGGCCTTTCCCCCCAGAGGTCTCTGACAGAGCACGGCCATGCTGACACCTTGATTTCAGACTTCTAGTTTCCGGAACAGTGAGCAAATAAATTTCTGTTGTTAGGATAATCCTAGGAAACGAAGACTTTTTTTCACCTACACTGAATTATGCCATCTTATCAACTTATTATTTCCAATTTTAACACAGATGACAGTATAAGTAACATGTAACTTTCCTCTTAATTCTAATTTAGGAAAATCAACAGCTGCGGCAGGGCCATGAGCACTGAAAAGCACAGCCTCCCATCTAACAAAGGCCGCTTCTACTCTGCTCTACCTGATTACTGATACATGGAAAGGTAGGACTGAAGTGCTGCATCTTACAGCTTTTAAGAGAACCCAGAAACCTGGATTTGTACATTAAACTAGTTACAACAAATTACATTATTAACTAGTTAAAGTAACACTAGTTAATGACTAATTCATGAATAAAACAAGCATTGTACAAACAAACGATACATCTATGGACCAAATCTGTCCATAGTCTCCACTTTTTGTGTTTTCCTTTGCTTTCCATGTCTACTCGCCCTTCACGTCACTGGGCCAGACCCTGACTGGAGTCATCATCCGTCCCCCAGACCTGGGAGGCAGGCTGGGTGCCGGTCCCGGGGGCCACGTGGAAGACGGCCCCTGAAGACCAGGGACCCTTTCTGAGTGTGGCAGGTGCAGAAGAGTCCTACACACTTAGGAATCCAAGACTGACCAGGCGCACTTTTCTGGATTCAGACCTGAAATCTAGCATCATCCCTCCATGGTGTCAGCTGGTCTTCCTGAGGCATTTGTCTTTATCAGTTCATTGCATAAGAGACAGAGTTTTAATTGGGTAAATGTTTTCGGTAAGCTTAGGACATGACATGAACACTTCCAGGCTCACTGCCACTTCATTCATAGTATTGTCCTTTTAATGTGAACAGTTCCCTAATTTCTTGTATCTTATATGTATATTTAAAGAAGCATAAATGCATTACAATAGCTCATAGTTGTCTTTTAGTCTTCACCATCCTGTAATCCTATAAGTTGTCAGAAAGCTGGAAACATTTCTGAAAAGAAGTTTTGTGTGCAAGGCAGTTTTATAAAATGTGACTTTATTACTCAAGCTTGTAAAAATTTTTCAAAAATGTAAAGAATTTTTTTTTTTTTTTGAGAACATTAACATCAACTCTCGTCCAGTAAGTCTATTGCTATTAGGTAACCTTAGAGTCATCTCGGTCCTCATTGGCTTTGAACATTTCTTCAGTATCTATCAGAGTTCAGACCTATCTCATATGGTATAAATACCTGCTTCTATAAATGATTGCTTCTGGTAAGTAAAAAGAGGTAACTGATACATTGCCAGGACAATCTGCTACACTGAAATATTAAATTCAGTGATGTGGTTTGGTGTACCATGGTGTTTGGACTTGCAAAATTGACAAGTATTATTTTGGAAAGTCTGTAGAGCAATGTTAAGAAGTGAAAAACACCACAAAATCGGTACAAGTCATCAAATTTCATGTTTTGTTTTTTCTTCAATTTGTTTTTTGCTTGAATTAAAAATCAATCTTTCTTTGGTTTTTATACCTGTAATATCACACTGAAATTCACTAGTTTATTATTATTCTCATAACCCCAAATGGCCAGTAATATAGGTTTTATCCACATATCATAGATGAGGAAACTAAAGCTGAGAGCTTTAAATTACATGTTCAGCATCGTTAGTTACAGAGGGAAAGCTTGTACTCAAAGCCTCTGACTCTGAGTGTGCTGATCTTTTCCCAATAAATGAAAGTCATGCAGACTTCCAAGACCAGGCTGCATGGACAGTTAGATAGACTTGAGATCAAAGCCAAGTTCTATTGAGATTTGATGTCAGATAAATTTTTTAAACCTCTCTAAATCCCAAATTGGTCATGTATAACATGGAGTTAAAAATCATAAAACACATGTAACATGGCACAGAGAGGACACTTGACAACTGTTAGTTCCCTTTCTCCTACAGGACAGGATTCCTCAAATCTAAGCAGACCATCCTTTCTCTGGTTAAACACCTGGATGGTTAGTGAAAACCTAAGTAGCTACCGAAAAGTAACTCAAGGGCTATGGTGATATTAATAAAATAACAATGAATTAACTATCATATGCAAAGAAGACCACAGCAGAAATTGTTGTCATGTATGTATCATTACGGAATAGCCAATAGAGTGGTTCTTAAAAAAAAAAAAATTCCACGATGTTGAGTCTTTTTTAAACGGGTTATACCACTCATCAAATTTATTCTCTCTGCCAGCTAATAAATATGGCTCATTGTTTTCAAACATAAAATATTCAAAACACATCAAAGAGATATAAAACACTTCCAAGTAATGGTATGGTTTGAGACTCCTGAATGGGGGTACATAGCAGGTGTCTTATCCCACAATGGCCAGGAGAGTCCCCAGGACCATCCAACTTGTGAGGGCCACAAGAAAAGTTTAAATCTGACTCTTTTAAACCTCCTCTCCGCTGCGGGCACTTGTGGACAGGCACTAGCAGGGGATGGGCCTGAGCAGGAGGCAGGGCCTACACCGACAGTGGATGTGGGCAGAACAGAAGCATAAGCTCAGAGGAAACACCGTTACTGCTGTCGGGGGGGTGGGGGCGGGGGGGATGCATAGGTCTGCTGCCAGAAAAATTAAGCAATTATCATATTTGATGCTAAAATATTAAAATGCATAGCATGATTTAGAATATTTCTTCAATTTTTGACCGAATGCTAAAGAGTTATGTGCCAATAGCTATCTTATACATGTGACTCCGGTTCTTGGCACAATCCTGTAGAACTGAGGTTATGTTACTACATATGTGGGTGGTTTAAATGCTTTATAATGATTATGTTAAAGGTCATATTCCTCATACACATAACTTCACTTAACTATTATGAGTTAGATGTGTCCATGAGTAGACAATAGTTTCCTTCCATTAAATGCAGCTGGCTGAAATTACTGTTTAAGTTGCCAGGTTGTGAGAGAAAAAGAGATCAGATTAATGAGGGTGAAGCTTTATAATCAGTTTATAAAACAAAGCACGCTGAGGTCAAGGCTGACATCATCAACCCCCACACATCTCGGTACACTGCAAAATGTTACCTCCTCTTTTTTCCTACCACCACTGCTCTAATCCAAGCGGTTTCTTATTTCTCTTTCATTCACAAGCCGTGGATGAATCACTTATCTTGGCACACGTCAATCTGATCATGTCACCTGTCTCAGAGACCTCTGAGAGCTTCCCACTGCCTCAGGGACAGAGGCCCAACTCCTCAGTAAGGCCTTCACAGCCCTCCTAAATCTGGCCCATCCTTCTAATTCAGGGATCCTCAACCTCTAGGGGAACTTTAAAAGAAAACAGGCCTATGTCTCATGCCCCAGAAATTCTATTTATTAGTTCTGGGGAAAGATCCAGGGACTTGTATTTTTAAAAATATCTATGGGTAACTCTCATTCGTTGCCAGGGCTGAACCACTGGTGTAATTTTCCCGTCTATTATTGCACCCAACATGAACTAAGTCGTCTGTTCTAGCCAGTACTGTTGTTTTGTTTGCTTGTTTTTTATATCTCTAGTCCTCTATTCATGCTGTTAATCCAACCAGGAATATAATTTCCCCTCCTAGCTCTTTATTTAAATCTTCACTATTCCTGTAAGGCAGAAATTTTCAACCTTTTTCATCTCATGGCACACATATAAACTAATTACTAAATTTCTGTGGCACATCAAAAATTATATATTTTTGCTGATCTGACAAAAAATGGGTATAATTTTGATTCATTCCCACTGGATGTCTGTTGTGTTGACTTGCCATTTTTCAATTTGACAGTCTAAGGGAAAAGAGGCCAGTGCCTCTGACTAAATAGTCAGCTACTGTATGTTTTAAAAATTCTTGTGGCACACTGGTTGAAAATCGGCGCTCTGAGACTAACTGAAATCCCACCACAACCTTTAAAACCAAGGTGAAACATAATGACATTGCATTTCTGATAATCCGAGAGCATTTGTTATCCTCATGAAGTATTTTATGGCAATTAGTAACATGTTGTTTGAACTCTGTTTCTTTTGTACTTCACTTCTTGTATTTCAGGATCCTGGAGGAAAACCAAACTTTTTTAACACTTTGGTTCTCGTTCCCTAGCCCATAGCATCTACAATGGCATTAAGCATAAAGCAGATGTTCACTCTTGTCCTCAGAGCTTAGGATGACTGAATGAATTTTCTTACAGCCTAACAATATAAACTGTCAACCTCCAGGGCTGTTTCTGCACACACTGACGTGTTTTTCATGGGAAGTAACACTATACCCATGTAGAAATGAAGAAATTATAGTCATTTGTTCACAAAAACTCATGTGATGTCAAATATAAGGTTGACACATAGATATGTGTTTTCCTAGAGACAAGTATTTTCTACGTTTATACATGGTGGGCAAGAGGTTTACAGTTGTTCATATGGAAAAATATACAGTACAAGAATATTAATACAAGACTTTGTTTTGTGTACTCACAACTGTAAACCTACTTTTGCCCATCCTTGTATATTCAATTCCCATAAGTTTGTAGACCAATAGAAAGGGGGACATAGGAAAACAGTTCCTAACTTGTCAATTACCTGACTTAAAAATGACCCAGCCACATGATAGGACAGCTGAAGCCCTGTTTACCATCCTAATCTATTGTGGGGAGAATCAGAAGGGCAAGTGTCCCCTTGCCCTCAATTTAGAAGATACAAGAGTATCAGCGACCTACAGGTAAGTTCACTCATGCAAATATTGAAAACTATAAAGCTATTGGTGTGAGGGTATCAAATATGTTGAGCTTCTGCCAGAGAAAAAGCTCAGGCCCTCCTGCTGCTCAAACTGCCCAAAAAGTGGCCATTCTGCCCCTAGGATGTGGAAGATGTGTTTCCACATCCAAAATGCAGAATTTCACCGTAAAACAGTGTTGTACATGGTGGCTCTCTATAGTTAAATTGGTGCTGGTGCTTATGAGTTAAATAGTTTTAGGAGGACGGCTGAGAACCTAAGCACTATTTATAACATTGTTTTTGTGGAAAAATGCTTTCTGCATTCCAAACAACAGAATTAGACATGAACTTTTGGAATACAGTTTATTTCTTAGGTTGGGAACTGAGTGTATCTTGTTAATTACACTATGGTCAGTATTTTCTAGGATAAGATGGCAGAAGGGATGTCTGCCAGGAATGCATAACAGGAATGAATAGTTGCCATGAATAAGAGCCATATGTGTCTACAAGGGTGAAAAACGGCTAGGGTGATGGGGGAAAAATCCAGACACATTCTTAATTTATTAAACAAATATTTACTAAACTCTGTTAAAGACTATGCTGAATGCTATGAGGGGTGGAAATAAGTCACACAAGAGGTTTGATTTTATAGTCCTTTCCGCCTAGTTGGGGAGATAAGACAGACACACATAAGTAATAAAACTGCATGGTAAAATGTGCTATCTCAGTGACAAAAACAAAATATTAGATGAAGTAGCAGAGGGCAAACTAATGCTTCCAGCTGGAGCAATCAGGGAAGGCTTCATGGAGGAGCATGCACCTGGGCTGAGTCTTGAAAACTTTTCAACTGGCAGAGGAAACAATAAGGGAGGAAGGACAGGGAACATCAGAGAAAAACATCAAGAAAAAGCAGTATAAGTCAAGAGACAGATATGAAAAAAACAATGGGAAATCAAAACATAGGAAAGAGCCCAGTTGGTGAAAGTGGGGGTATTTTTAAGAGGTTGGTAGAGGGCTTAGAATACCAGGCAAAAGAGCATAGATTCCTCCCAGCAGTGAGTGGGAGCGACGAAAGGGTTTTAGCATTACTGCATGAAGGACCTATACGCAGATCCATCTGGCAGCAGAATGTGGAATGGAGAGCAGAGAATGAAGACAGAAGATCATTAGGAGATCATTGTAAGAGCTGAGGTTGGTTAAGATGATTTTTCGAAGCTGGATTTTTTAAAGAAATACTTAAGCCTTTAAGATTCAAGTGCTAGTTAACTGCTAAATATCTCCCTTGAATAATCAAGAACACATAAATCATTTTGAATAGCCAGATAAAGACTTCAAAAACTGGAAAACAAAGTATTACCTAAAATTCAAAACCATTTTAAAAAATGAGGTTGGCACATTGTTGGGACTATGATGACTAGAGCTGATACAAAATAAAAGATTATTTTGAGGTGTTAACCTCATTTAAATATAATACCATAAGTTTAAACATCATATTTTTCATAAGCACATGAGTAATAAAAATCACTGTTCCATTATTTTCCAAGATGTGTGATTCAATATACAAGGCGAAGCTAAGATACTCTGAGAAATTTGAGAGTGGAGAAAGAGTCAGAGGTAGCGGACTTAATCCTTTACATTTTAAATCAATCTTAAGTTCGTGCTAAGATGGATTCAAGGGAACTTACTTGTAATTTGAGTTAGTAAATGTCTTCTAAAAGTCAAATTTTCAGTATTCAAAAAGACATGGCATTCGTCTTTAACACAAAACAAATTTAATGTAAGTAATGAAATGGAAATAATTGATAGGTAGCTTATAGAAGTCAATTAGATGATTACATTTTATATACCATAAAAGAGTTATATAAGGACCTATAAAACTGGTATTACTTATACTACGTATAATTTAAAGGCCTAAGATAAAAATCTCAAACTATGTTCAAAGACTTCTAAAATAGGAGGTATAATACATTCCATTAATAAATTTTGTTAATTTCTTAAAAAGTCTGGAAACTATATTATTATTTTGCCTGATTTACATTAAATTATATATTTAAAATTTAGCCAACAATCAAGTCCTATTCAGTATTAGGACAGGAGAGATGAAGTTGAATAAGAGATCATTTCTGTCCTAGGAAAATTACAAACCACCAGAGGAGACAGGAAAACATGTATAACTCTGTGTTAAGTGCTGCAAGGTATACAAGGTGCTATGAGATTTTGGAGAGGGTTAAATACTACATGGAATATGCAGGAAGACTCTGTGCATGGACTGAACTGTGTTTCCCCCATGCCGAATTTATGTGTTGAAACCCTAACCCCCAGGACCTCAGAATGTGACTGTGTTTGGAGATAGGGCCCCTAAAGGGTGACTAAGATAAAATTAGGCCCCTGTGGTGGGCCATTCCAATCTGACTGGTGTCTTTACAAGAAGAGATTAGGACACACAGAGAGACACAGGGATGTATGCACACAGCGGAAAGACCATATGAGGACCCAGCAAGAAGGCAAGTATCTGCCAGCCAAGGAGAGGGGCCTCAAAAAACAACAACAACAACAACAACAACAACAAAAACATCAAACCTGGGGACACCTTGAGCTTGGACTCCTAGCTTCCAAAACTGAGCAAATAGATCGTAGCAGACTAACATGCTCTATTAAAGGTAAAATTTAAATAGAGTCTCAAGAGATAATACTTTTTAACAATGAGATGCAGGTTAGGTTTGGAAACAGCATTTCTTTAAAAGTTCCTTTATTTTAGGTAAAGTGGCCACAATGTACACTGTGAACTCAGAAATAGTCAATACACTTCTCTAATAAGAGTATAGTTTGGGGGTAAGGAAGAGAAAAAGTAAAAAATAGAGGGGAGAGAGGGAAAGAGAGGGGAAGGAGGGAGGGACCAGAGGGAGGGGTAAAGGATGAGAAGCAGGAAACTGACAGATCAACAGACAGGTAAGGACTGGAATTTGGGGTTTGCATAAAGGAGGTTGAATACTATGTCCATACAAGGGGTTTTATTATATACACAAAAGGAGGCATCAAGAGTTTTTCAATAGAAAACATGTTCAAATTTGTATTTCAGAAGATGGGTCTGGTTTTGGAGTGTGAGTTACTATGAGGAGAATTACCAGGGGCAGTGAGACCTGTTTTGTTACTACAGTAGTTAAGAAACCAGCTCAACTGCAGGGAAAGTAAAAAGTGAACACTGAAGACATGCTTGCAAATGAGAACCAGAGAACCAGAATGACTACCCCATCAGTTATGCAAGACTGACAACTGGAGCAATTATTACCATTCATTTATACAGGTACAAATGCAGAGTATCTTGGGCCTCAGCAGACCTTTTTTCTCAATCACAACCATGTGTTGTATGCATCGACCATCACCCTAGGAAGTCAATCACTCCAAACACTCACCCCTCTTCTGTCTTACATTAGAATCTCAGAGCCCAACCTACAATCAAGAAAAACCCTAAACTCATTTCCTCAGAAGGCACCACTTCACAATCATCTGTGTGGCCTCTCTTGCCCCAGAAAGTCAATAGAACAGTTTGCTTACCTCGTGAAATATTTATTTATTTGAGAAGGGGGCTTTCCACAAAAGACTGATGCCTGTCAGTGAAGTCAAGAAAGAAGAGCTAAAGGAGGGAAGGCCCTGTCTGGCCTTTTCAGAGCAGGAGGACTGAGAAGAACAGTCACTGGTGACCACGGAAGAAAATTTCAGAAAGGCAGGAAAAAGGAACAAAATTTCCAATAATGGGGAGATTAATGAAAAAGGACAAGTGGAATTAACTAGTAAACTTTACTCTTCTAAGAAGCCTGGCATAGTCTTAAAGTAATGCTGAATCTTTAACAGTACAGTCAAACCTGGGTTCTCAAGCATCTCCCATCTCAACTAGGTTCTCAACCAAGTTGTTCATGGAAAAAATGTCTTGGTGGTCAAATAAAACTCTACTTCTCCACCTGACAACCCTTTCATACCGATACCTGTATGACCAGTCACGCATCTCTCAGGCAACAAACAAAGGAAACAATGCTTGAGTATGAGTCAGTTTACCGCTAAACCTTGTGTTGTTAGCATCTCAGGAAATTGTGCTATGAATACTTTGGTGGGGTTTTTTTGCTTATTATTATTAAATATGTGCAGCAAGTCACCATGGGTCGTAAGAAGGCTAGTGATAGCAGCAAAGTGAAAAGGAAAGTTGTGAGAATAGAGCTTTACAAATAATTTCAAAGTATGATAGAGGTGTTCATGTGTCTGATCTGTCTACTGAATATGACGTGGGGAAACTGACTATCAGCACAATTTTACAACATAAAGAGGCCATCAGTAGTACTGATGTTGCTATGTGTGTGAATGTGCTCACAGAACAATCACAGACAATTAAAGAGGTAGAAAAGTTGTTGTTAATTTGGATAAAGGAAAAGCAGAAAGCTGGTGATAGCATTTCAGAGGCAATGATGTGTGAACAAACGAAGACACTGCATGCCCACCTTCTGAGAGGCACCCCGGAATGAGTGCTGAAAGTGATGCACTTCAGGCTAGTAGGTGCTGGTTCGACGAACTTATGAAGTGGAATTCCTAGCGTAGTGATGCGCGGAGAGGCTGCTGCTTCTTACAAAGTAGCTGCTGATTAATTTTATGGCAGAATTTCAAGAATACATAGAGGCCAAGGGCTTTTATTCCCCCCAACAAGTGTTCAATTGTGAGGAGACAGGCGTCTCCTGGAAAAAAAATGCCAAAGGGAACCTACATCACACAGGAAGAGAAGTCATTGCTGGGACACAAGCCAATGAAGGACAGGCTGACGTTACTGCAGTGCAGAAATGTGCGTGGGGACTTTATAGTGAAGCCTCTACTCGTCTACCATTCTGAAAACCTGAGAGTTTTCAGGAAAAATAATGCCATGAAAAACAAGCTGAAGGTGATGTGGAGGGCTAATAGCAAAGCTTGGGTAACCTGGCAATTTTTTATTGAGTGGATCCATGAAGTGTTTGCCCCAAACGTGAAGAAATACTTCTAGGAAAAACAATCACCACTCAGGGCACTTCCTGAGATGGACGATGCTCCCGTCCTGCCTCTGGGCCCGGAGGCCAAGTTGGTGGAGGAGCACAGCTTCTTCACTGTTCGGTTCTCGCCCCTTAACACCACTGCTCTCAGGCAGCCCTTGGACCAGCAGGTCATTTCTAATTTAAAAAACTCTTATGCAAAAGGCACTCTGTTTGAGAGGTGTTCTAAGGTGGCCTCCAAAAGTAATTTAACCCTCAGGGAGTCCTGGAAGGAATGTTTTACTATCCTCACTTGCTTGAGGCTCACAGACAAAGGATGCGGGGGAAGTGTCTTCCAGGACCATGCAATCAGCCTGGAAGAAATTGGGGCCTGAGTCTGTTGCTGAAAGAGACTTTGAGGGCTTTGAGGATGAGCCTGTCTGTTGCGGAGGACACTGTGTCTCTGGGCAAGTCCATGGGCCTGGAGGTGGACGGGGATGACGTGGAGGAGCCGGTGGAGGCCCACACCACTGAGCTGACCGCGGAGGGGCTCCCAGACCTTCAGAGGGAGCAGTGACAGACAGCAGCTGAGGAGTTTTCTTCAGAGGAGGAAGAAAGGGAGGATATTCCTTTACTATCAAGGAAATGCTGGGGAAATCGGGAGAAAAAAAAGTTTTATTGAGAAATATCACCCTGACAAAGAAGTAGCAAGTCGTGTGATAAACTTGTTCAATGACAATACAGTGTTTCACTTCAGGCAAGTGTTAAAACTCAGGCAAAATTAACATCATTTTAGTGATAGGTTTTTAGGGAGACAGAGGCCGAGTGAGGCTGAAGCAAGTTCTAATGGAGCAAAAAGACAAAAGAGAGAAAGGACCCCAGAAGAACGGCGACCTGATGATTTTATGAAAGGGGACTCCCCTTCCAGACAGGGACACCCCTCTGTCACTCCGCTCCACATTCAGTCATCCGTAGCTCTCAGCACTAGAGGGAAGTTCAAATGGATGTAAATTTTCATTTTTTATTGTACATTTCATTTCCTTTCTGTTAAATTTTCACTTACATTTCATGTTCTTTTTGTTTTTAAAGTGTTTATAGATTAACAGTATATTAGACATGTACTGTCTATAAGAAAGGTTAAAACAGAATCATTTGGAGGCATGGAATGAATTAATTTAACATTATTTCTAATAGGAAAAAATGATTTGGTTTTCTAACAAATCACTTCTTTAACAGCCTTCCAGAATGAATTAAGTTCGAGAAAAGGTTCCACTGTATTAAAAAAAAAATTTTAATGCTAGTAAAAGGGAGATATAGAAAGGGATATTGATAAATAATGGAGCAAATTCAAGGGAAGATGAGAACAAGAACACTGGGAGAGTTAGCCATACTAAAGAGGAGAAACAGTTCTTTGTGATTAGAAATGGAGAAAAGGATGTCTGAGGTATACAAATAAAAATTGTGTGTAAGGAAATAAAGTTGGGGGAGTTAAGATACTATGGTAAAACCATCTATTGAGATATAGAGGGAGGAAGAGGGAGGGAAGAAAGGAGAGAAGGAGAGACAGTATATGAATGGAGGAACGTATGAATTTAAGATTTTGAAAGCAAAAAATTGCCAGAGAGAAAAAAAAAATGAAAGGGGGGCTTTTCATATTTGAGATCTTGAAATGACTGCAGTTGATAGAACTGAGCACATTAAAAAAATGAGTTCTGGGTATCAGAAACTCAATAACATGAGCTAGGAGAAACAGATTATAATCACAGGGTGCGGGGTTGAGAAGAGAGTTTTAAGTCTGATGTTGACTGACATAATTGAAGAAGTTGGAGCAATATCCAGAAGTAACCAATAACAAAATTAGAAGGGGAGATGGTAGCATAAGAGAAGAAAATCATGCACAAAAGGGGCACACTGATCACTGACTTGTTAGTACAGAACAAAGGAATACATCAGCCCTCCTTTAAAATCTAGAGATAGAAGAATTCAATACTTTTTACTGAAATGGCTATTAGAAAATGGCACTATTTACAAATGCCAGGTTTAAGTTTTGGGAGAGGAGAGAAAAGAGTTCTTATGGAAAAATCAAAGTTATAAAAACTTGTTCAAAATGGGGGATACAGAAGGCATGTGGAACCAGAAGTAAGTCAGCAGTGGGTTCCAGATGAATAGAGGAAGTCTTCACCCATGTTAACAAGTGCTTGCGCGTTCTCACACACACGCCTGTGTGCGCGCTCTCTCTCTCTCTCCCCTCTCGCCCCCCTCCCTCCCTTACCTATCTGGTGAGACAGGGCAAAAGTCTGGCCATGCGTGCCACCAGTTTCTCCCTCTCTCTTAGAAGTCAGTTTCCCAAACCCACATACATTCTCCTTTCATCCACACAGCAAATGCAACAGAGCAAGATAAGTCAACCCAATTTGAAAGGACAAGGCCAGATGCAGACCTACACACATTCTTTTACCCAGTTTTTCTACAGATGAGGTTGACATTTTTAATCTGAGTTATGTCTACTTCTCAAGTGTTCAGAAACTGTAAGAAAAAAGTGGGGCATAATTAATGTCCCCAAAATCTCCAACAAAAGGAATGCAATGTAAATAAATGGAAATCAATCTGAAAGAACCTATATGGAAAGTAGGTTGAGTGTAGAAGTTGTCAGCCACAGTGACATTTTAAATATCCTAAAAACAGCCCTGGCTGGTGCAGGTCTGTGGATTGAGTGAGTGCTGGCCTGTGAATCAGAGAGTCCCCAGCTTGATTCCCAGTCAGGGCACATGGTTGGGTTGCAGGCCAGGTCCCCAGTAGGGGGTACATGAGAGGCAACCACACATTGTTGTTTCTCTCCCTCTCTTTCTCCCTCCCTTCCCCTCTGTCTAAAAATAAATAAAATTGTTTTAAATAAATAAATAAATAAATAAATAAATAAATAAATATCCTAAAGACATTCAAAGACCTAATGCTGAGACCTAATTCAGTTGAAGAATATTCTTAGAGGTGGGGAGATATTTTATTATGGATTCAATGCCTTTAAAAAATACAGCACTGTGTAGAATTTCTACTCCCTTTTGTGTCACTTTGGTAAGTTGTATTTTTCAAGAAATTTGCCCATTTTATATAAGATGTCAAAAGTATTAACATAAAGTTATTCACAGTGTAATATTTTTTTATTCTTGGATCTCTAATGTTTCCTTTGTATAACTATATTGTTAAGTTCAGCTTTCTCTTTTTTCCCTTAGTAGTTTATCAATTTCGTTAATCTTTCCAAAAAAACAACTTTGACTATGTTAATTTCCTCTATTTTATCTTCTTTCTTTGTTAATTATTGTGCTCTGGTTAATTTGAATTTAATTTCCACTTCTTTCTCTAGCTTTTTGAGATGGAAGATTAGATCATTGACTTTGAACCCTACTTTTTAAATATGTGCACTTAAAACTATGCAATTCTAAGCGTTACTTCAACTGTGTCTCACAAGTTTTGACACTGACTCAGTTCAAAATATTTTCTATTGTGGTTTTATTTCTTTACCCCATATATTACTTAAAAATATGTTGCTTATTTTCCAAGCAAATTGAGTATCTTTCCTGTTATTTATTTCTAGTTTAATTTCATTGTGGAGCATATATTGCATGATTTCAATCCTTTGAAATTTGTTGAGACTTGCTTTTTGGCTCAGCACGTGTTCTACTTTAGTAAAGTTATATGGACACTTGAAAATAATGTGCATTCCACAGTTGCTTGGAATAATGTTCTACACACAGAATGTGGACTACAATAGGTCAAGTTGGTTAATGGTATTTAAATATTCTATAAAACCTTACAGATTTTTAAAAATCTGCTTGTTCTATTAGTGGCTGAAAAAAGGTTGTTAAATTCTCCAACTATGATAGTGATTTGTCTATTTCTCTTTTTTATCCTCTCAACTTTATATATTTAAAGCTATATTTTTAACATATAAATTTAGAACTGATCTATCTTCCAATTGAATTGTCCCTTTTATCATTATAAAATGTTCCCTTTACCTCTCATAATACTTCTTGTCTTAAAATCTACTTTATCTGATATTGTCAGATTTCTTTTAATGTTTGCACAGTGTACCTTTTGTTTCCATATTCCTTTAAATAATATGTCTTGTGCAAACTATACACAGTTGAGCATTTTTAAAAATCTTGTCCTAAAATATTTGGCTTTTAATTAGGGGATTAATCCCATTTACATACAATTAATTCCTGATATTTAAGAAATCCTTCTTGTTACTGGTTTTTGTTTTTTTATTCAACCCATCTCTTCTTTTATCCCTCTCTTTTTCTGATTAATCAAACTTTTTACTATTCTATTTTATCTGTTTTTAGCATTTGTTTAAACATTTTTGTAATTTTTTAGAAGTTGTAAATACTTTCCTGACTTCTTATAGTTGACTTTTACCACTTTCTGAACAAAATAAAAATGTGAGTTTATCTCTATTTACATTTACCCATCCTGTGTTCTATTGCTTTCATATATTTTATTTCTACATATATTTTAAGTGCCATAAGACATTATTATTGCTGCTTTAAATTGGCAGAAATATTTTACATTTACTTACATATTTATGCTTTCCTAAACTCATTTTTTTTCCTGAGGTTCAATGGTTCCATTTAGGATTATTTTTCTTCAGACTGAATAAATTCCTTTAGTATTACTGTATTATGGGTCTATTTGTGATAAAATCTCTTACCTTTTGTCCAAAAGCATCTTTATTTTGCCTTCATTAAAAAATATATTTTCTCTGGGTACTGAGTTTCATTAGGCAGTATTTTTTCTTTCTACACTTAAAATTTAAGGATGTCATTCAGTTGTGTTTTGATTTTAATAATTTCCATAGATTAGTCAGCCAGCCATCTTATTGTTGCTTTTTTTGAAGATAGTGTGGTCTATTGCTTTTGGCCGTTTTCAGATTTTCTCTTTATATCTTGTTTTCACAAGTTTTACTATGCTGTACGTACATGTGGTTCCCTTTATATTAATCCTGTTTGGGGTTCAGGAGGTTTCTTGTGCTTCTTGAATCTGTGAATTGCTCTCTTTTATGAGTTTGGAAAATCTTTGGTCATCTTTTTAAATATTGCTTTGCTATTTCTTTCTTCCTAGTACTCCAATTACATGTATATTAGATAAAAATGGCTCAGTCCCATATGTCTCTTAACCTATTTTGTTCTTTCTATTCCTTTTTTCATTTCTGTACTTTACCTTGTACGTTTTTCCATGGAACTATCCTTGAGCTCATTAGTTGCTAGTTGTATGTTTTGCTGAGCCTGTTTTTCTCTTAAACTCAAATCTTAATTTCAGATATATTTTACAGTTCTACAATATCCATTTGATTATTTTTTACGTGTTGATATTCTTCATCTTTTCATCCATTTTGTTAACCTCTTCCTTTATTTCCTTTAACATATTTATAACAATTACAAGATCCTTGTATGGCAAATCCTAGATCTGTATCATTGGGGGATCTGCTTCTATTGTTCTGTTCTTTGGACACATGTTTTTTCTGACTTTTCACACATCATATACAACTTTTTAGTGTATTCTTGATTTTGTGACTATAACCATAAAACTGTAGTTGATATCTTTTGCCAGTGACAGCCCATCTTTTCCTCTATTACAGTGTCCCCAAACTTTTAGGCACAGGGATCAGTTTCATGAAAGACAATTTTTCCACAGATGGGGGGAGGGGGTGGATGGATGGTTTCAGGATAATTCAAGCATATTACATTTATTGTGCAAATTTTATTTCTATTATTATTACATTATAAAATATAATGAAACATTTATAAAACTCACCATAATGCAGAATCACTGGAAGCCCTGAGCTTGTTTTTCTGCAGCTGGATGGTCCCATCTGGGGGTGATGGGAGACAGTGACACCGGAAGTGTGTTGCTTATGCCCAGTCTACTCCGTAATCTTGTTTTGGTTGTCTTAACAGCAGAAAACCCTGCTTCACAAAGATAGGATGTTGGAAATGAAAGCAGGCTTTTGAGTGCTTTTGTGGCCATCTCAGGATATTCTTCCTTGACTTTAATCCAGAACATATGGAGATTTGAGTGGCCTCAAACATACTTCTAAGGCCACCGTCATTTGAGATCTCAAGTAGTTGATCCTCTTCTAGCACAGACAAAGTCAGTTCAGCTGGCTTACTCACAAATGGGTCACGGATCCATTCCTTCCCAGTTCAGCGGTCTTTTGTGGTCGGGAAGTAATGCTCAGACCCTTTTGAAAGCTGAGATAGGTGATCATGCACCAGCTGGGAGAAAGCAGGCCCTGGCTTAGTCTCCTTCAAAATCTCTGCTAATGTTTGAAACATGTCAAATACCCCAACGTTCACTCATTACTCCTGTAATTCCAGTTTGGCTTTGAATGCAGCCACTTTATCTGCTGATTTGAACAGTTGTCATTCTTGTTGAGCAGGCTGAATATGTTACACAAGTGAGTTTTGCAACCCATACTGCGTCACTGAAATATGCTGCCAGCGGTAACTGTTTTTCTAAAGGAAATCTCTGGAGTGGCTCTTGTAACTCGAAAACTGGCCAGTAATCTACCTTAGAAAGTAATCTAACTTCTGTGTATAAAAGAAGACATGTATGCTCTGTGTCCATCTCCTCACAGAGCTGGCTGTGTGAACAGACTTGAGTTAAGGGCATGTACTTTAACGTGGCTGATCATTTTAATCACACCCCATAAGACACTGTTAAGTTCAGGTGACATTTTTCAGCTAGCCAACATTTCTCTATCGATGACACAGTGTGTAGACTCACATTCAGAAGTGACCTTCTGACCTGAGTAGTGAAACCAGAAAGCTGTACAGTCATGGCAGCCACTTCATCTATGCATATACCGACACAAAATGACCAATTCCATTTTCCTGATATGTAATCATTCGAACACTTGAATAGCTCTGCAGCTGTGCTGTGGTTGGCAACAAAAGTGCACGTAACATATCCTCATGCACATCCTCCTGAAAAATATATCTCACAGAAATAAGCATTGTTGCCTTGTTGTCAACATCTGTAGACTGATCAACCTGGATTGCATACCATGGTAACTCATTAATCTTCTCTAACAATTGTGCCTCAATATCCTCTGCTATTTCATCAGTTCGTCTAGTAACAGTGCTAGACAACAAAGGCACATGTGCCACCTTTAGAACTGAGGCTGCTCCTAAAAGTTCACAACAAATGTCCTTAGCAGCAGGCAGGATCAACTCTTCACCAATAGTAAAGGGCTTCTTAGCTTTAGAAAGTGGCTAGCCATTAACAATGATGCTCTCGGTGCAGACACATTTGATGAAGTGGTGGCCTTCAATAATTGTTTCTGTTCTTTGTGTTCATGTTCTTTTTTCTTTTGAAAAACTCCAAAGCCTTGTCTTTTAATGCAGGGTGCTTGGTCTCTCCCTGTGGCGAAGCGGTTTTGAAGGTTTCATGGCTGCATTGGACAGCTGGTTTCCACCTATCATACAAAGTGGGCTTGGGGAATGTGAATCATCTGTTGTAATGAACCCATAATTTAAGTAGGACTCTTGGTATTTTCTTTTAAATGCAACTTTCTTTTCATTGACAGTCTTAGATAAGTTTTCTGCTGTCTTACCATTGTGTCTTTCCCTCTCTTCAAAGAAGCTTTTCCAGTGACATTTGTTTTTTACTCACTTTGGTTAGGATTAGCACGTGGGCTTACCAATACTGTGACTAAGACAAGTGAGCAGTGCAGGAAAGAGATGCTGATGGAAGTGGTAAATAAAATAATGGACGAGCCACATGCTGACTAAAATAACTGTTGGATTCTGACTTAACGCCGCCACCAAATGCAGCTTTACAATTGAAGTCCATCAACTTACTTGCCACTATAAACCCTGCCACCAGGTGCAGCTTAATTGTCACTTGCCACTCACTGTTTCTGATATGTGTCTGTAAGAAATTGATTCATTATGGTCTCAGTGCAGTCACACCTCTCTGCTAACGATAATCTGTATTTGCGGCCATTCCCCACTGCTAGCATCACTGCCTCAGCTCCACTTCAGAACCTCAGGCATTAGATTCTCATAAGGAGCGAACAATCTAGATCCCTTTCATGCACAGTTCACAGCAGGGTTCGCATTCCTATGAGAATCTAATGCTGCCACTGATGTGACAGGAGGCAGAGCTCAGGCAGTAATGTGAGCAATGGGGAGTGGCTGTAAATACACCTGAAGCTCCATTCACTCTCCTACCACTCACCTCCTGCTGTGCAGTCTGGCTCTTAACAGGCCAGGGACTGGCACCGGCCTGTGGCCCACGGGTTGGGGACCTCTGCTCTATTAGACAGGTAAGGTGAGGAACTTATCTCTGAAATCCAATCAGTTTATGTCTGGTATAAAATGCCTCAAAAGTGAAATAAGCTGTGTATTTATTGGAGCTGTATCCCACCCCCATCCATGGAGGCTATCTCCTAAGCACTGCAAGATTGCAGAATACTTCACTGTATATTTCTAGCTCACCTTCCTAGCCTCCAACACTGCCTTAAGACTCAGCAAATAAACCATTTTAGAAAACTAGCTGTGTGTCTGGGGACTCTCTAGGTTCAAGTTCACCATGTCAGATTATGCGACGATCAAAACTCCAATGGCTTCTCTTTCCCCTACTAGAGTCTCAATACCTTAGCCAGTGTCCATTCTGGGTAAGCATACGCAACAAAGATGACTGTTAGCAATCTTAGCTCATGGGCTCTAGTACTTCTAGAATTTCCATTCATTTAGTCCTCTTTGCTTTCATAGCTCTCTGAGGTCTTTAAAAATATGACTGTGGTTAAGAGTGAGAAAAATATTTTAAAACTTCTCTAATGTAAAGTGGGTATATATCTCTCTCCAGTCTTGAATTTGGGTGACCTCTGTGACTCTTTGATCAGTTAAAATGTGAATACATTACATCATTTTCTGGGCCTAGAACTAAAGACACTAAGAGCTTATATCTCTTACATAGTGAAACACACTGAAAGCACTAACTGCCACTAAAGAGGGCAGAATAACCTGATCTGTTAAAAAATAAAACAGAAACAGCTTTTGTTTCTCTCAATTTTCTCCATTGTTTTATAATATTCTATTTTATTGATTTCTACTTCTCATTTTCTACCTTCTATTTATTTGGGGTTTATTTTGCTTTTATTTTTCCAGCTTCTTAAGATGAAAGTATAGGTAATTTATTTGACCTTTCTTGTTTTCTAATATTAGTATTTTTAAGCTATTTTCTTCTAATTAACACTTTAGCTGCATAAATATTGGCGTAATTTTCATTCATACAGTTCAAAATGCCTTAAATGTTTTGTTTAATTTCCAAATTTTGGGGAGAGGAGTTCTAGCTATTCTATCATTACTGACTTGTATGAGATTTGTCTGGAAAAAGTCCAACCACTGGTAATGTAAGGAGAACAGTTTGTGCAACATTGATGTAACATGGCAGCCAAGGAGACTGGACTGGGATCGGCATGCGTGAACAATGATGACTTTACTGCACTAGTCAGTGGGGGTGGTAGACACTGTTGAATGGGCACGCGTGCTGTGTAACCATCGTATTCAAAATGACTGAGCAAATACAGCAAAGAATCTGCATCATATTTTGCATTAAGTTTGAACATTCCTCTGCAGAAATTATTTAGATGATTTGGAAGGCTGCAGCTATGGCCAATTGGTGATTGGCAGCTTTATCATGACAATGCTCCCGCTCATGTATCACGTTTAGTGCAGAGTTTTTTGCTGAAATATCAGATCACCCAGGTGACTCGGCCAGCCTAAATCCCAGATTAGGTGCCCTGTGACTTCTGGCTTTTCCCAAAAAACTAAAATCACCTTTGAAAGGGAAGAGATTTCAGATGGTCAATGAGATTCAGGAAAATATGACAGGGCAGCTGATGACAACTGAGAGAACTATGTGAGGTCCCAAGGTGCCTACTTTGAAGGGAACTGAGGCATCATTATCCTGTGTACAATGTTTCTTGTATCTTATATCTTCTTCAATAAATGTCTCTATTTTGCATAGTATGTGGCTGGATACTTTCTGGACAGACCTTGTATTTCTATTTTGTAATGGTGAAATAAGATACTGTGTATGATTTTAATCCTTTAATCTACTGAGACTTACTTTAAAACCTACGATCCACCTTGATAAAAATCCCATGTGTACTTGAAAATATGTGTATTCTGCTATTACTGAGTGTGGTATCCTATAAATGTTAATTAAGTCCCTAATTAAGAGTGTTGTTTCAGATTTCTATTTTTTTAATTAATATTCTGCCTATTTACATATTAACTGCCAATGATGAAGTTTTTAAAATGAACTGCAATTGTAGTTTTGTCTATTTCTCCTTTCTTTTCTGTCCATTTTTGTTTCAAGTACTAAGAACCTCTATCATTATGTTCATAGACATTTTGGATTATGTCTTTTTAATGAATTGATTTTTTATCATTATGAGGTATCTCTCAATATTGCTAGTAATATTCCCTGTTTTAAAGCCAATTTTGTTGAATATTAACATAACAGTTCTGATTTTCTTAATGATATATCTCATGATATATTTCTTTTAACCTGTGTGTTCATATTTGAAGAGGGTTTCTTATAGAAAATATGAAGGTGTAGGTCTTGCTTTTTTACCTAGCCTGTATTTTCTGCCATTAAAGTATTTACATTTAATGCATTTAATGCTTTTTTACCTAGCCTGTATTTTCTGCCATTAAAGTATTTACATTTAATGCAATTATTTAATGCATTTAATGATTGATTTTGAATTAAGCACCTTATTTTCTATTTGTCCCAATTTGTTTCCTTTCCTCATTATTTCTTGCTTTTTCTGGGACTGAATATTTTTTAGTATTTCAATTTACCTCCACTACTGGTTTGTTAGACATATCTGCTTCCTGTGTAGTTTTAGTAGTTGCTTGATGTTTAAAATAGAACCCTTCAACTTATCGCAATCTAACTTCTAATAATATCATAGTATTTCACATATAACAAAAAAATTTTACAATGGAATACATCTATTTTCTCCTTCCTGTTTTTTTTGTTTGTTTTCTTTTTTTGTACTACTGTCATCACAAACGAGCTACAACAAGACTCATGTTGGAGAAGCAAGGTGCAGGCACTCTGGTTGACATTCCCAGCTAAGATTAGCTTTTGAGTAATCCTTATTAAAGTACCAGAAATGTGAGTAAAGCTGTTTTGGACCCTCCAAACTAGTTCATTCTCCAGCTGAATACCAACAACTAACCTCAACTGATGCTATGTGGTGAAGAATAAGCACTTGCTATAAGCCCATCCTTTTCTTGACCCACAAACTGTGACCCACACAAGTCCAGGAGGTGCACAGAGTCCCAAGCAAGATGAACCCAAAAAGGCCCACACCAAGACACATCATAATTAAAATGGTAAAGGTTAAAGACAAAGAGAGAATCTTAAAAGCCACAAGAGAAATACTGTGTTTTTAGGTAGTTTGTTAACAAATTATAGAAATATAACAGATTCTGTTACACAGAAGTGGGGTTCTGTAATAAAAATCTTAAAACATGACATTGGCTTTGGGAACAGCTGTTAAACAGAAGCTGCAAGAGCCTCAGGAAGAGCTGAGGAACACTAATAAAAATGTTAACAGGTGGAGAAATGACAACCCCTCTTAAAGAGTGGTGGAAAGTTCACAACATTATTTTTTGCATAACACAGAACAGAGAAAATATGCCCAATACAGTAGCAGGTTGGGCTGAGGAGATTTCTAGATAGAAGGCTGAAAGTGTTACTCTCTCTTAGTCATGTAAGTTAAGGTATGCACAGAGAAAGATGAGCTAACAAAAGAACTGTTTTATGTTCACGCATAATTTTGAAGAAATATAAAAGATCCAGGACTTGCTCTTTTCCAAAAGAAAATTTTCTCATCTCCATTTTCTCCAGATAGAAAAGTAAGAAATAGCTTCAGAGTAAATATCAAGTCTAGGGTTCTACAAGTAAAGCATGGCTTCAGGGTAAAAATCTCTACAGTACATCTATAAAACACTGTGGTGAGACTATAAAATGATTTAAAGCTGTATGTAGTTCAGTTCTAACAATCTTAACAGAGTGCCTCTTAGACTCTTCTTGATAAAACACCTCTAGGAATATTAAGGGCATGCCTTTTGGACTCTCAAATAGAAAAGCTTCTATGAATCTTATAGGTATTGTCTTATAATACCTTGCTTGTCAGTCTGAAGTAGGGAAAAAAAAAAACCTGCCTAAAAAACCCATTTGGTTGTGCTCTCTAACAGAATGGATTATATTTTGATACACAGGAATCTGGCAAAGTTTTTAAAGGAATTATATTAGATTGGACTGAAAGGAGCAAAGAAAGCACAAAAATAAAAGGCTTTTGGCCTTTCAAACTTTTATAAGCAGGAAACGAGGCTGAAAGGATATCCAGTTGTAGACATAAACTTTTTATGAAGAAAAAGGACAACGCAGACTTGATAGGGTGAAGCCAGAAGTAATTAACAATCACTTCCAGGGAGTAAATTTGGCCCAAATAAAGGAACTGACAACATCAGAATTTCAAAATTACTATGGGCCAGTGAAAGCTACATGCCTCCTGTTCCCCATTTTTGCATGGAAGTGATTACAGTTATTCTATGCCTGATTCTTAAATATATGTTGAGAGGAATATATAAATATAACTTGTCTCTTGAGAGGAAGTACACCTGTGGAGTTTCCTGCACATCTGGACCTGCTTTAAATGATAAGGTCCTGAACCTTAACCTTGAGGTTGAAGCCATAGTGGGATGAAAATTTGGGGATTCTCAGAAGGGACCGAGTATATTTTGAATATAGGAGGAATGTAAATCACTTATGTAACCAGAGGATGGACTGTGGTAGACTGAGATGGTCACAAAGTCTCTGATACCTCTTCCATGAATAGGTCATGCCTGTGTCCCTTTTCATTGGAACTGGGTGGGCTCTGGGGCTGCTTTGATCAAAAGAATATAGAAGTGATATGTCACCAGTTTTAGGCCTTAGGACACTAACACCTTCCACTTCCTATCTCTTGGAACATTCTCTCTAGGAGTTCTATACAACAGTATTAGAAGTCTGACTACCCTGAAATCACCATGCTATAAAGATCACGTGAACCTAGTTGTCCACCTCCGTCCAGGCACCATATATATGTGTAAAGATATCTTGTATCCTCCAGGGCAATCCATCCTCCACCAATTAAATACCATCCAGTAACCCCATTCAATGCAACATGAAAAAGGAAAAATCACTCAGTTAAGACTTGCTTTAATTCCCAATCCACAGACTCATACGCTATATAAAACAGTTGCTGTTTTAAATGACTAAGTGTTGGGCAACTTAATATGTAATAATGGATTAATGCAACAATAATTTATCAAATTATCTTTAACCTGATTAAGGGGCCACAATGTCTTGCCAGCACTTTCTACCACCCAAATAGAGGCAGAAACCTTAACCTAGGTATAATTAAGAAGTAATCTGAGTAGTTTATTATAAGGTAAAATTATTTCTTAGAGACAAAATGTCCAACTTTCTGAGAGACATAAAACAAACTACATTTCAAACATAAACTTCAACTAAGTTGTTACAATTAAAACCAATCATTTCCTTCTTACTAAATAAACTTTTGTACATACATAATCAAAACAAAAGATTCATGCTCTCGTTGTACTTTAGTTAGTTCATTTAATAAATGGTTATTTAGATACTTTCTCATGACTGAGACAAGACCAGTACTACAAATATAAAATTAAGACCATTTGTAGTAGTTCAAAGCAGTGATTTTAAAAATAACATGAAGAAACACTGGTTTATTAAGATAAATTATGGCCCTGACCAGTGTGGCTCAGTTGGTTGGGCACTGTTCCACAAAGCAATTGGTCACAGGTTCAATTCCTGGTCAGGGAGCATGCCTGGGTTGTGGGTTTGGTAACAGGTTGGAGCATGTACGAGAAGCAACCGATCAATGTTTCCCTCTCACATTGATGTTTCTCTTCCCCTCTTTCCCCCTCCATTCCCCTCTCTCTAATATATAAAATATTTTTTTAAAGAGATAGTATGAAATACAGAACAGGTAATATTTGTTACTAAAGTGATTATGTATATTCACACATATGTATATGTAATTGTGATGTTTGTGTGTATGCACACTTATCTTTTTTAAATGGAGAAGTGCCTGACACAGTATATTTACAGCAGCATTGTAACAGCTAAAAACTGTAAACAATTTAAATATACACTAATAGGAAAATAGCAAAGAAGGGTCCAGAGAAAAGAGATTTTAATTTTTTTATTCTATACATTCTATACTTGGCATATGAATTCAATTGCTAAAATCTTTACAACAGGCATGTAAAACACTTGTGAAAATTTAAAATTAAAAACATACCATTCCAAGCTAATATCTATGGCCATGTCCTACTGTCTTTAGAGTCTGAATAATCCCCTTGGACTAAGCACTGGAAAACAGCCAAAATTACTTCTCAGGGAGAATCATAACCTATCAGCACATATTTCTTCAGGCTACCTCTATTCAGAGGTGGCAGATAATGTATTCAAATACATTTCCTACTCAGACTCCCCATCTTTTCTAAAAGGATGCCAATCCTATTCCCAACCTAGCTGGCAATTAAAGCAAAAGGGTCCATGTATAACTGTAACTGAGAATAACTACACTCTAGGTACTTGTCAGGGAGTAAAATGCTAGTATTACTGTTACTCAGTTTCACCAAAAGTTTCTGTAGCACTGCTACATACATGCCTACTTAGTCCAGCCACTCATTATTCTAAACCTGAATGTCTGGATTAAGACACACCAACAATCAACAGCATTCTTGGTTTGTCCTTTTACTGCTCTCCTCCCTATTCACCCAGTAGAACTGTGTTTAATAAAGTGCCTTTGATATTAAGCTCCTTGACTATGTTGAAGAAAGTTTAAGAACAGCTCTGGAGAAGAGTCTTTAATTATTTACTATAAGGACACTGTTGAGAGCGTTGAGTATGTTGCACTACAACTAAAAGAACATATTTTTCTATCAATTATAATTATTAGGCTTCTCCTAAAATGCTGATAAATTTTGACCTTGTGAAAACTAGAAAACACAGCTTATCATATGAGAGGTCTCTTTAGAGAGGTTAGACCAAAATTTGTGATCCACCTCAAGAAAAAGAGCTTTTATAAAATGCATTGTGTGTCCTACCCTCAGTCCATTTGTCCCATTTTTATCATCCCTCTTTTTTTAAAAGGTTTATTTTATTCTCCGTAGAGACAGAGGGGAAGGGAGAGAGAGAGAGAGAGAGAGAGAAACATCAATGCAAGGAAAGAACAGTGATCAGCTAGCAGCCTCCTGCAAACACCTCAACCAGGGACCAAGCCTGCAACCCAGGCATATGCCCTAACAAGGAACTGAACTGATGACCTTTCAGTTACAGGATTACACTCCAACTGAGCCAGGTGGCCAGGGCTCCCCCCCTTTTTTTTTAAATTTTCAACTGAGGATATCTTCTTTATTGTTATTGACTTTTAGAGAGAGAGGAAGGGAGAGAGAGAAAGAATGATGTGAGAAAGAAACATTGATTGGTTGCCTCTGTATGTATCCTGCCTGGGAACTGAACCTGCAACGTTTTGGTGTCCTGACCAGGGACTGAACCCACAACCTCCCTTTTTTTTTTTTTTTTAACACTATTGAGTTATAATTTACCTAGCATAGGATTCACCTGTTATAAGTGTACAATTCAATGACGTTTTAGTCAATTTACAGAGGTGTAATCATTACTACAATCCAATTTTAGAACATTCCCATCACTCTCTAATAGTCCCTTGAGTCCATATGCAGTCAATCCCTGCTCCTACCCCCAAACCCCATATGATACGCACTATCTAGACATTTCATATGATTGGGATCATACCATTTATAGTGTTTTGAATTTGGCCCTTTTCACTTAGCATATTTTTGAGGTTCATCCATATTACAACATACATCAGTATTTTCCCTTTTTAAAAATTCTGAATAGCATTTTGATGGACAAACGACATTGTTGTTTGTCCATTTACCAGTAGATAGACATTTAAATTGTTTCTAATTTTTGTCTATTATGAATAAAGCTACTATGAACAATCACAAGTCTTTGTGTGGGTATATGTTGTCATTTCTCTTGGGTATATTCTGAAAGGTGATATTGCTGGGTTAATTTTATGTGTCAACTTGTCTGAACACAGTGCCCAGATATTTAGTCAAACATTATTCTGCAAGAGCATTTTTGGATGAGGCTTCCATTTAAAATGGTGAACTTTGAATACAACAGATTGCCCTCCATAATGTGAGTGGGCCTCATCCAATTAGCTGAAGGCCTGAATGGAACAAAAGGCTGACCTCTCGGAGCAAAAGGGAATTCCCCAGAAGACTGCCTTTGGCCTTCATCTGCAACATCAGCTTTTCCTGGTTTTCCAACAGGCTGGATTTGCACTCAAACTGCAACTCTTTCCTGAGACCCAGCCTACTGGCCTATCCCTCTCGATTTTGGACTCACCAACCTCCACATGAGCCAATTTCTTAAAAAAATCTCTTTCTATATATAAACACATCCTATTGGTTCTGATCCTCTGGAGAACTTGACTTATGCATATGGCCGAAATACTTCCAGGGTGGGTGTACTATCTTACATTCTCACCAATAATGTATGAGAGTTCATGCTTCTCCACATCCTAGACACTAGGTGTTGTCTGCATTTTCAACTACAGGCATTCTAGTGGGTATGAATACCTCCCTTTGTTTTTTTTAATGTACATTTTTCTAATTATGAAAGCTTGTTGAGCACATTTTCATGTGTTTATTCATCCTTTGTATGTCTTTTTGATGAAATGTCTATTTAGTTCTTTTGCTCACTTTTTTTAATTGGGCTGTCTGTCTTATTATCAAGCTATTGGAGTTTCCTATATGTTCTGGATACAGTTCTTTATCAGATATGATTTCCAGATATTTTCTCTGTGGCTTGTCTTTTCTGTTTCTTAACAGTGTCTTCTGAAGCACAAAAGTTTTTTAATTTTAATGAAGTCAAATTTATCTATTTTTTTCTCTTATGTCTAATGCTTTTGGTGTTACATCTAACAACTCTTTACCTAATCCAAGGTCATAAAATTTCTTCTATGCTTTCATTTATATGTTTTATAATTTCATCTCTTACATTTAGGTCCATAGTTAATTTTGAATTTATTTTTGTGCATGGATTTTACAAGGAAGTTCATTTTTTACATATAAATATCCAATTTACCCAGAACCATTAGTTTAAAAGATAATCCTTTCTCTATTGAATAGTCTTAGTAGCTTTGTCAAATAAAGGGATCTTATTGGATCCTTCTCTGCTGTCACCTGAAGTTGGTCACTGGGTATCTGAGTTCTGGGCTTCTTGGGAGGGACCCTGGTGTAGTCCAATGTAAGACACTGCCTGTGACTGGCCCTTGGCAACATGTTTGGAGCTACAAGTGATCCACAGTTTGTAGCTACCTCTGCTGGGCCTAAGTACATGCCAATGAGGGTGCGGGAGCACCAAGTATGGTTGCACACCAAGACTGGCTTTTACCAACACTAGGCCTGTGGGACTACATCAAACTAAAAAGTTTTTGCACACCATCAGCAAAATGAAAAGGCAACATGCTGAATAGGAGAACATATTTATTGATAGATCTGATAAGGGCTTAACATCCAAATTTATAAAGAACTTATAAAACTCAACACTAAGAAAATAAAAAATCCAATTAAAAAATGGGCAGAAGTCCTGAGTAGACACTTCTCCAAAGAGGACATACAGATGGTCAATAGGTATGTGAAAAGATGCTCAACATCACTAATCATCAGAGAAATCAAATAAAATCACAATGAGGTATCACCTCACACCTGTTAGAATGGCTACCATCACAATAAATCAACAAACAAGTGTTGGCAAGGATGTGGAGAAAAGGGAACCCTCCTGCACTGTTGGTGGGAATGCAGACTGGTGCAGCCACTGTGGAAAACGATACGGACTTTTCTCAAAAAACTAAAAATGGACCTGCCTTACGACCCAATGATTCCACTTCTGGGAATGTATCTGAAAAACTCAAAACACTATTTTGAAAGAATATGTGCAACCCTATGTTGTTGTTTTATTTGGAATTTATTGACAGTTGTCAGTATTTGGAAGCAGCCCAAATGTCCATTAGTAGATGAGTGGATAAAAATATCTATGGTACATTTACACAGTGGAAATACTACTTGGCCATAAAAAAGAAGGAAATCTTGCCCTTTGCAATAGCATGGATGGACCTGGAGACTATTATGCTAAGTGGAATAAGCCAGTCAGAGGAAGACAAGTAACATCTGATTCTACTCATATGTGGAATCTAATGAACAAAATGAACTAACAAACAAAATAGAGACAGACTCATATATAGAGAGCAAGCTGATAGCTGTCAGGGGGAAGGTTGGGGGTTGAGGTGGTAGAGGGATTGAGCAAAAAAGAGAGAAAAAAACTCATGGACACCAACAGTAGTGTGGTGATTGCTTGAGGGAGGAGGGGTGAAGTAGGTAAAGGAGGAAATAGGGGGATAAATGGTGTTAGAAGGAGACTTGACTCAGGGCATTGAACACACAATCCACTAGAGATGATGTGTTGTGAAACTGTGTACCTGAAACCTGTATAATTTTGTTAACTAGAGTCACCCCTGATAAAGTCAATAAAAAGGAAAAAAAAAAATCAATGGACCAAAGATGTAAGGGTTTATTTTGGACTCTCCACTCTATTGACCTATATGCTTATCCTTATGCCAATGCCATATTGTCTTGCTTACTGTCCCTTTATAGTGAGTTTTAACAATAGGAAGTAGCAAGGGCCTCCAACTTGTTTATTTTATTCATTTACTTAAATTTTATTTCATATGTGTATTAATGAATATCACCTTAAATTCTAAGACAGATATTAATAAATTCAAAGTGATAAAATATATTTTAAAGATATTAAAATAACATACATCTCTTAAGATTTGAAAGTGACAATCACTAATGTATTCCCCTAGGGATAATTGTGCAATTAAGTCTTTCCCCTGCCCGCACCCTCATCAACAAACATTTATTGAATGCCTATTATATACCAGGCATGGTGCAAAGTTAGATGCTAGAGATACAAAGAAAAATAAGACACAGTTACTCACTTAGCATATAAATGGAAAATGATGGCACAGTGTATTACTAGCAACAATAGAAATATGTACAGTGATAGCAAGGGCAAGGGTAGCAGGGGATATTAAATTTATCTAATCAGATTTATCTTACTTCACATAATAAGCATTTTTCCTGGAAAAAAAGGGTTTAAAATTATTGGAGGGGGTTTCCCCCCACAAAGTGAGTTTTAAAAAACAAGTGAGTCTAGTACTTACAAAAGCTCAGAGTAAGCAGTCCCTTTATAAAACAGAGGTTCTCTCAGCTCGTTAGATCTTCTCATTTGTTCTGTGTTTTTAAGTTTACAAAAGGAATTCACACTAATGGGAGAATTCAAACAAAACAGTAGTCATACTCAAATATAAAGGCTTCATTTTACCTCTAACCCATCCCACTCTCCACCCCCATCCCCAGAGGTAACTTCTGCTACATTTGGTAAACCCTTCATTTTTTTAGAGCTATAGTAGAGGCAGAAACTATGAATTCTTAAAATCTTCAGACATATCTCAAATCCTGTTTCAGATAAGAAATGCCAGCCTCTCTCCCACTAAATGTGACATCAGAACAGCTAGCAAGACTTAAAAATCATTCTTTTGTCCTTCTATATCCAATCTTTTGCCCTAGGAAAGATAGAAATTAAAAGAAAAATGGACATAAGGAACAAACCTAAATAATGTGTGTGTATGTAAATTTTATAGAATTTCAATTCCTGAAACCTGTTCTACAGGAGATTTTTTACATGCCCTGAAAAAAGGAAAGAAAAGAAGAAAGAAGGAAGAGGAAAAGGAAAAAGAAAAGAAGAAGGGAAGAAAAGAGAGAGGAAAGAAGGGAAGAAAGAAAGTCTGGCAGTGGGCATTTCCAAAATCAAATACATGGGAAATGATGGATTAAAAAAATATCAAAAACATTCACTGGGATGTTCTCACCATTCATAAAATTTTTATGAACCACCAAACTTTTAAATCATGGATCACCTACTAATATCTTTAAAGACTATAGATTGTCAAAAAATACATAGTGTGGGAAACAAGCACTGGTTATAGTTTCTCCTCCACTATAACACTGGCAGTAATTCATACAGTTGAACAAATGAGGATCTTTGGAAATATGCATAGGACTCCATAAATTTGCTACTGGCCAAATGACTAAAAAAAGTAAGTCTGCAGGTTGTCTTAAGGTTCTGTCTTTACTATGTTGGGAAAATGGGTTTCCTCTCATTGGTGTATTGTTTTTCCTTTGTACAATAAAAGAATAAAATTAGAGAAAGAAGTTTGGCTCTAAAATTAACTGCAGTTAAGTGTTTGTTTTTAATAATAAGTATATATAACCAAATGGTCACAATGTACATTCTATCCAGTTTTTAATTTGCTTTTCAAAACCAAAAGTTAAAGTATTTAGAAAATTAATACAATTGCTTTATTGTAGGAGAACCTTTAACATGTTAATAAAAAGTTACTGTTAAGTTATATTTATATAGAGTGACTACAGCCACCTCTATCTGTATAAAAAAAATGATAAATTTGGATCTACCTCCCTATATGTTAGACTGTTGGACTTCAAATCAAGATATAACCTAGCACTGTTAAATTTGCCACTGAGATTAGATGGGGCCTTGTTTACCAAAGTGCAGTCATGAATGATGACTTTTCAATATACCTTATTTCTATCTGTTGAAATTTTAATTGGGTGAGAGAAACTTAGAAGGACTTCCTACTAAAGTCGATCTTTAATGGTAACTAAGAAAACTGCAGTATGTCATCGGTGAAAGCTGTTCTGAAATTCTACTTCAGTAAAAAAATAGGGAATAAACATGTCATCAGTGGAGAAAAGTCTCCGTCGCATATTAAGCTTTGTTGTTGTTGTCTCTTCCCTGCTGCTGGCAACAGGAGGTGTGTTAACTATCACCCATATTTATAAACATCAGATAGCCTCACTCTGTCATACCCAGACTCCTACCATTTGCTTCATGCCTAACTCTAGCTTCCTCTATGAAATCTCTCACCACTCTCTAATTCAAGTCACAGTGACTTCTCCCTCCATGAAGCTTCTTGATTCTTGTTCAGGCCTCTCACTTAACACATAACCGGACTTAGTGTATCTTGAAGTTGCTGTTTAACTTGACGAGTGCACATATGCTACTCGTTGAGAGGTGTAGGGGACAGGTGGCAGGACCAAGGTCATATATAATACATCTCTGGAGAACCCACAGTGCCAGGCACAATGCTGTTTACGTTAGCATTCTCTAAGTATTTGTCGACAGATTTGCATTTCTATTCAGTGCTTTATGATGGTCTGAGGAATAATTAATCCCTGGGAGAAAACAAGTACTGGTCCATTATGAAAAAAATAAATGGGCTTATTGGTTTTAGGAAATGTTAACAGACTATAATTTAAGTAATTTATAAGTAAATGTTATTTTTTTTTCCTATGACAGAGTGTCATGGTTAGGCCAGTCAGGTGTAGATCACTTAAGGACTTGGCACAAAATGTTATGAGGGAATTAACTGTTTAATAGCAAAGGACTTTGAACAGTATCTATCATTAGAGACTAATAGGAAGGGTGAGAGTAACATTATCGACATGTACATAAGCACACACGGTATAGGAAACGATTAGAAATCTAAAATGTAATGTGGCAGTCTCATTCATTCATTCATCCATTCGACACACTTACAGAAAACTTACTGTGTGACAGGCCATTTTAGGGGAACCAAAGGGGAATGAGAAATATCAGCCATTCAATGTTGACTCTCTAAGGCAGATCCAAACAGAATCAATCTAAAAAATTTATCTACCCATGTCCATGGAAAACCATAATACTCTTGGTTAAAGTGCATGAAAATACTTTATCTTATTGCCTTAAGCAATGCAAAGTTTTCCTTGGCCTAAACACCAGCAAACTTCAATTATCCTAGAAACTCCTTCAAAGAGACACTGTTTTATTTTGCCCATCTCCAAACTCCTAGGCTCCCATGTTGTTGAAGAAGGATGCAGAAATGTGCTATAAGCAAGACAGGTAAACTTGCCCAGAGCTGTGTCTAAACAAAAGTTCACTACTTGTGATGAGCACAGTGCTGGCACAAGTACTGAGTCCCTATCAATTCATCGGGCAGCTGCTGACACATTCTTATGCGTCACAGGAGCATAACATTTTCCTCTAAAACTTAAGGGAAAAGGCAAAAATAGAAAACCTTTTACCAACCACAAAAATGTATGTTTAAAATACTGTGGAATAAAAAATGAGCTGCGATATACTTTTAAAACCAGAGAAAATAACAAGTATCTCCCTATGCTCAACTACAACCTTCTGAATGGAAACCAAAGCAGAAATGTTGTGGTTTCACCTAAACAGCTTTGTGATGAGGCAACTTAAAATGACCTATCCATTAGGTAAACTAAAAGGAAGACGACAGGGGCAAATCTACCCTTTTCAAATCAGAACCCATTTTTCAAGTGTGTTTTTAGAAGAAAGAATGTAATCTTTAAGAGATCAGTGGGCTTTCATTTAACTAGAAACTGACTAAACCAGAAATCAGTAGTTTTAAAATCTATACAATTTGACAAAAAAACTTGACTATTGAATCTGAATTTTAAAATTAATATGTAACTGCTCTGTTCTTGTTTTAAATCAAAGGGCTTTCTTTTAGTACTGCAAAGGAATGAGCACTTAGTCTATCTCATGGAGGAAGGAGCGGTTTCTAGTCTTAGAAAACAGGAGATCGCCCACATGATCACCTGGGACAAACTTGGCCAGTGCGAGCAGGCTAGAAGGTTATAGGAGCCTGGGAATGTTTAACATCAAGAAAGGAATTACAGCTCAGTAAGATCACAGGGAATTACACAGGAAATGTGAACAGTAACCCTTTCATATCTCCATACCCCTCCCACTGCCTGTGATAAATGGAGTCCTGCTGCCTGCCGTCCAGCTATGCAAATGCACAAGCCAACAGCAGGGGAGAACTGGGAAAAAGGAAAAAATCCATTTTATATACACACAGAGCAACAGCATAAATTCATAATGACATGATAAAATCACGTTGCTCTAGAAAATAGCCTGTAGCCTTTCTTACTGCCACGTGTGCACTGTATCACTGCCTTATCCAACAGAGCCCTAAGTAAAAATTCCAAAGAAACTTGAAGAATCAGGCGGGGGTGGGGGTAGAATAGTTGGCGGAGTCATCTTAAGTAGGAAAACGTGGCTCCTCTGAAGCTGACCAAACAAACAGGTCTCCACCCTGGCTTATGTTTAAACATCTTGTTCCTAGTCAGTCTGGAGGGAAAACATTCTTTCCACAATAAATAATATGCAATCGAATCAGAAATTCTTACTCCAGCTTTGTCCCCTCAGTGCAAAAGTTTCTTCAGTACTTACTGTAAGCCAGAAGCTGAGAGAATTCAACTGATTACAAACTTTTTGTTTTAAGAGTGACTTAGTTATACGAAGTCAAGGCAATTTAAAATATTTCTAGTTGTTCATTTTGAAAGGCTAATGTGACTGTGCAGATCCTATGCTCTTTAGAGACTCCTAGTTGGCATCTCAAGAAAACAAGCTACCTTTACTACAACGGCTTCTGAAAAAGGGAAATGCTCAGTTTCTATAAACAGGTGAGTTTGAGAGAGATTAATTAAAAAAACAAACCAAAAAATCCTTCATGGTCCTCAGATAATAAGGGCATGGGTGGGGTATCACAATAAGATGAATTAAGAGAGTGATTTTTCCAACGGGCTAAGTTTAAAATATGGACTGGAATTTCATAGGTCACTTTGGAACAGGATTTAACTTTTCCCACTGGTATAACATTAGAATAGAGATGGTAGGCCACTAAGAGTAGGTCAAGGAATAAATGAAAGTGAGCACAGATGACAAAGCATACCACCAATAAAAGTGAAAAGGGTAAAATTTTTAGAACTATCCAGAAGCAGAAACAATAAAGCCAAAGGATTTATTTTCCTGCAAAGTGCCTCCTCCAAAGCACACGTATCTTCTTTAAGAAATAGCCTATACCAGTAGTGTTTTTGTACAATAAATGGCACACTCAAATGTCAAATGAGATTTCACTTACACACTTCCTAGTCACCTTAAAGCCAAACAACTGATGTCTAACTTCTGTAGCACTGGCTCACGAGTAGGCAGTCCCATGACTTTGCAACAAGCTAAAGGTGCTGCCCTGACCAGTGTGGCTTAGTTGGTTGAGCGTCATCCAGTGAGGTGAAAGGTCTCTGCTTCGATTCCCTGTCAGGGCACATGACTAGGTTGCAGGTTCAGTGCCCATTCAGGTCACATACAAGAGGCAACAGTCCATGTTTCTCTCACATGTCAATGTTTCTCTCCCTCTTTCTCTTTTCCTTCACCTCTCTTTAAAAATAAATAAATAAAATCTTTAAAGGTGCTATTCTTTCCATGGATTTAGAGTTGCTATAAAATTTACATTAGGAAAACATTAGCACAATGAAAGGGCATAAAAATGATAAACAAACTCCAAATAATAAACCAAATTTCTGATTGGGGTGCCAAGAGAAAATTAATTCCTCATTACAGTGTGGACCCTGAAGTGCAACAAGTGGAAACTCAATGGAAATATCTTCTCAGCTGGAAATGAGAGCTTTCTTTTAGTGCTTCTTAACCATTTTTTACTCCTGTCTTATTCTGTTACACATAAAAGCTTTATACCCTCATTATGTATTATTTGAGATTTCAATTTAAATATTACATGGTCAAAAAGAAACTATAGCAAGATAATTTTTTGTTTTTCCTAACAATGCTCTACAACAAAATTTGTTAGCAAATGCTTCTATAAGTAGACAGATATTAATACTTTACTGTTATTTTGCAGACAAAAAGGTCAAAGATATCTACAAACACTAATGTATTGATGAAAATGAAGTGATAACTGTTGGGACCTTCACCATTATCTCCTCTAATGGAAAATTACTAGAGATGATGTTTTTAGTTCTTACATTAGGCTTGAAGAAATGCTGACTGATACATATTAGGCCTTCAATATTTGTTAAATGATTCAGCAATAAGGCCTCTTTTTTTTATCCTGAAAATAACAGTGCCCTAATATAGAATTCTCTTTCAAATAATAAAGGATAGAAGCAAGCAGTATAAGCCTTCAGTATAGAGACAATAGTAAGAAGACACAAATTGTAGATAACCTTGACAATAATTATGATAATAAAAATGGCAAAAGTATCAGCACATTTGTATGCTACTTTGCAATGTATAAAATATTTTATGTAATTTCAACCCCACAACTTTATAAAGATATTATTTGATTGAAATAGCATCAAGTGGCTTTTTCAAAGTTACCCAGCTAATTAAGCAGCGTAACTGAAATTCAAACCTGACAGCTATCCCATTCATTAAAAGCTCTTAACTTTGTCATGAAATTTTGAAAATATCTTCGTCCAAACTCCAAAATCAGGTATAAATAATAAGCACAACCTTTTTTTCTCTTAACTCACCCAGTATCACTCACTCCCTTTCTACTAATTCCCATAAAAATTCTCAGAATTCCCATCACAGCAGCCTTTACTTCCTCATACCAGTATGACTAAGGGCACAATGAAAAGCACCTTTCAAAAACAAACCTCCCTTCCGCTAGGTCTTATATCCTGTAAGTGTCCCCCCAGACAAGGACATCATTAAAGGCATAAGCTTTGAAAAGCATCAACTACCAAGAAAATGTCAGGCGTTGTCTCTTCTTCATCCAGAATGAGTCAGATATGACACATACACTCCTTCGTTCCTAAAAGGTGAGTAGAAGTCACCCTCTTATTCCCAGCCTTCTGGCTTAGCGAGGATGCTCACTCCAAGGGGCTGGTAGAGAAAGGCTGATGGCACATGAATAACAAAGCTAACAGAACTTAAAGTTATATTCTTATCAATTTTAAAAAATCATTGTTTTATTTTTGAAAATTTATTAAAGGTCGATAAACGAATGGCATTAGCAATTTAATGTAAATGTGAGGTATAACGAAGGTAACATTTTATTCATATGAAATGAATATAGAATACTTACCTCTGTCAACTAAAGGTCACTGCTACCGATCCAACAGGAATCCCCAATCTGGGTTGCGGTAAAAAGGTGAACAATATGCAAACTGGGGAAACGCAGCCTCCGGAGAAAGCCAAAGGTGTGTTCCACAAAGACAAAGGGGAGGACGCTTTTTATAGGGAAGTTCCTACCCTGGTTCAGGATTGGTTCGTTTCTATGCCGATGAGGAATCCAAACAGCATAGTTCCCATTGGTCCAAATACCACTGTCCTGATTGGTCCGCTTTGCGCATTCTGTTTAGTCGTTATGGAACTGCTCTGACTGGTCAGTATAAATGCAAATGAGGTTATAGCGGCAAAGTTCCGAGGGACAGGGCAGGTCTCAGCGTGCTAGTTGAAAGGCGATACCAGGAGCTCCCTCATAAGGGTCACATCAGAGAGCAGGAACACAGTGCAGGCGGCTTGGAAGTTCAGTCTATGGCTTTTCCTGAAATGCAGCATTTGTGAGAGGCCTCTGTTAGTAGTGGCTGCTAGACCATGATTATGATTTTGGGCCTAATTAACCATGAGGAATCCTTCCTAGCAGATATATTCCTCCTCAGGGTTAACACCTCTGAAGCTTATTATGAAGACTATGAAGCTAGATTACATGAAAAATGCTAAACATCTTGCCTAATCCATAATAACTACTCAATAAATACCTGTTGCTATTACCAATTTGATACTCCCATAAATATTATAGTAGTTTCAAAAACAAAACATATAATGAAAGGTCATATTTAAAATGCACCAGAAAACAACACAACCTGTAAATTATCTTAACATATATTCAAAACAAATATCTGTTTTTGTGCATAGAAATACATTCATATAAATATTCAGGAAATGATTTGGAAGAACCGGCAAAATGATGACCTCTGGGAAGGTGGGAGAGTGATTTTTTTAAAAGTATTTTTGTATTCCTTCTGTAAATAAAACAATGTTTTAAAAAAACAACATATTTAGACAAAATATTATCTTAGTTTCTCAATTCCATAGTTGATTTCAGTATTACATGAAAAAGAATACTTTTATTTTTAGTTAATGCGTCCAAATGAGAACTAAAATCTCATTTTCTTGCCCTGGACAGTATGGCTAAAGCATCCTGTAAACCAGAAGGTCTCTGGTTCAATTCCCAGTAAGGGCACATGCCTAGGTTCAAGGTTTGGGCCCCAGTCAGGGCACCTACCAGAGGAAACTAACCAGCCGATGTTTCTCTCGTATATTGATGTTTCTTTATCTCTCTCTCTCTCCCCTTTCCCTTCCCCTCTCTCTAAAATCCATAAGCATGTCCTCTGGTGAGGATAAAAAAGTAAAATCTCATTTTTTTAAATTCAAACTTTATGGTACACATTGCATTCAATAATCTTCCTAATGAGATTCCTAATTGCTATATTAAAAAATTCCTGCTTGTGCAAAAAAAGAAAAGAAAAAAATTTATTTTATTTAGTCTTAAAACCACCCAATGTATTTAATCAAGGTGCAAGGAGGCTTTCAAAGGCCAGGAAGTCATAAATCAAAAAGGCTTTACATGAAAAGATTACTTTTCCTCTTAAATTTTGTATGTGTGTATATTTAATTCACCACATACAGAAAGTTGAATGCTTGATTCTTTTTAAAGCCAAAAGGTTGCCTATTTAAAATCATCCTAACAATTTCAAATGTCTTGAGGGTTTCTTTAATTAAAAATCTTTCCTTCTAGGCTCTTCCTAACTTCTAATTCTTGTCTGTACCATATTGATGCTGGTTTTAAAATTCTAACTTTCCTTCTAGTTTACAACCATAACTTTGACTTTTTCATTTCTTTCTTTTTTCCTTCAGATCAGCTAGATTTGAGCCTATAAATTGTGGGCAAACCAGATTACCAAAGCTCTCATTAACTCCCTGAGAGCAGCAAACAGCGGGCCTCCAGGCATGGAGATAAGCCACATGTACCACAGGCCCAACCAGGCTGGGCCCCAGGAATTTACAAATCCAGCTTATAAATTAAAGGCCTCTAGTGTTATAAAAAGAGAGAGACATTTGAAAGGATGAGAGATAGAGAAAGCATCCTCTCATTGACCAGGAGGACACTGGGCTGAACAGGAAATCCCCACCTCAAAGAGCTACGGGATTCAGCTTTTGATTGTGGGAGGCTGTGCAATCTCTTTGAGATATATTTAAAATTCAACAAAGTTCTTTTCTGTAACTTAATGGAGAAGAGTATCTGATCAAAAGGTATTGCCTAGAATTTCAAATAAAAAATTCTAGTTATACTTTGTAGCTAAGACAGGGCAATTCCAACAATAATTATAATAAAAGACCACTTTATTTCTAGAAAATGAAAAACATGTGTATAGATGCTTTTTTTCACCTAGGTGCTCAGTTATGGACTCATTAATATTAAGCTGCTGTACCTGTAAAAATGTACCATGGTTTTTCCAGCAGACAACTCCCTTAATTCTATAAGTCTTTACTTAGCACAGTAGTTAAGAATGTGCACTTTGGAGCCAAATGCCAGATCTACTACATACTAGTTGTTACTGGTTAAGTAAGTAGACTGCTGTGGGCCTCAGTTTCTTGGCTAATATTAACACCTACTTTATAGTATTACTGCAAAGGTTACATAACTTACTTTGTGTAAAGTGCTAGAACTGTGCCTAACACAGAGAAATGCATTGTAAAATTCTTGGCTGTTATCATCCTTAACATCAGAAATGTACAGCTCTAGGAACAGAACTTTAAGCACTACTTACTACAACCACTGAAGGAACAGGTTCCTTGAGGCTGCTTAGTTCTATCCTTAGGACATATTAAAAAATCACTGCATCACTTTCTGTTGTGCATTCTAATGATTTCATCCTTCCTATAGGTCTCCATGTACTCTGTGCTCCAGTTATCCATTTATTCCTCTCCCTCTGGACTATAAATGACTTGAGAACAGGGCCTGTTTCTTACCTTGTAGTCTCAACATTTAGTGCAAAGTCTTGCATAAAATAGACGCTCTATAAAAAATGAAACAATAAATATTAGCTACTTATCTGACTGCCTCACTCAAGTTAAGCTCCTGAGGACAGAAGCTGATGGATGTATATCTTTGCATCCTTATAGAGGTCTTTTGTAAAGTGGCATGTAAAGCCCATGACCTACATTTTTGTATCCAAGTTTCTAATTTATTTTGAATTTTATTTGAATTTATTCATGATGTTTTATTTACTAAAACAAAATGCACTTTGAAATGTAACAATTCTCCTTTTATTCCCTAAAAGCTCTTAGTAGAGAAGGAAATAAAACTTTTCAATGATATTTTTTCGTCCTTCAAGTGATGACCACAGAGAGAGGCAACCAATGTCTGCTGCCTGACCTCGTCCGTGCTGCCCTGGGTGGAGCCCCTGTCGGGGGCGCATCCCTCAGAACCTTGCCAGAACAAAGCCCTTCCTCAAAAAGAGTCACCTTTGGACTGCTGTACAGATTTCATTCAGTCAGCACTGTTTCCTAACTCTTTCACAATTATAACGTTCATTATTTCAAAATTCTCTCTGCCCACCCAGCTTGTGATCATGCCCAGTTCAGTTTACGACAAACAGCCACCTTGGGCAGCATTCTATTGCTGATCTTGTAAAACATGAATTTGGTGCTGGCAGCCTTTGTACCACTTAGCAGCTCATCAATGAAAGATCTTCTGTGAGACCTCCAGCCTGATATGAGTGCTACCACACAGGGGGCCTACCTCCCAGTACCCTCAATCTCAAGACATGCACATATCCCAATGAAAAGGGTAATAACCTAGTAGGAGTCTAGATAAACGCCTTAGTTTCCTCAGGGGAAAACAGTGATTTAACATTCCTCTGAGTCACTCTATTACCAGATTACTTCCAGGTGTTATAATTGGGCCTCTCCACCACAACATGTTGTCACTTACCTAATATTAGGTCAGAGCATAAATACACAAGTCACATATGATCCCTTCTTTGTATTCTCCTTACTCAACGTAGTAAGATAACTGATTTATTCCTCTTGACTTTATAAGATGAAATAAATCTGACTTCTTTGCTTAATGATATTAAATATAAAAATGCTGTCAAATTGACACTTCCTTGCTATCCCTGGTGCTCTTGGTCGGTCTAGGGAATTTTAAAGTTACAAAGGATCTTAGAGAGTCATCTTTCTCATTTAATATTTCTAGCCTGAGGCCCAGAAAAGTTTTGGGTTTGCCATGGAGAGAGAGAGAGAGAGAGAGAAAGAGAGAGAGAGAACACCAAAGCTAGAACAAAGGTCTTCCTCCTCAGCCCGTGTGCTTTCCACACGCAACACTAAATGAGTGTCTTGCCAAGAACCTCACCCTAACCCATAGTCCTGAAGAGACTGTTCTCTTTCACCTTACTCTCTACGTCTTCGTAGTCCAGCTACATAATTACCTGCCAAAAAAATATGAGGAATACCAGTCTCCCTTCTCTAAGGAGAACTTAGGAACATCACTGTTTTCTTAAAGACATTACTCCTAGCAACTGCTACGGGCTTCTTTCTTTCACACTGTTTCCAAGACAAGATTGAATGTCCTCTAAGATCCTGCTTCTGTGAGTAGTCCTCAGGTATATTCTGATAAAAATGGGGAAACTACATATACAAGCACTCTTACTATAGAGAAAGAATGGGGCCCGATGGCCACATGAGAAAGTCACATGACTTGGAGCATTCAAGGTAAGACTAACAGCACATTAGAGACTCAAAGTAGCAAGAGGACAGCTGTCATTGGTCACTGAACAAACATTAACAATGTGTAAGTTCCATGCCCTGTGTTACTTGACATATCACTGATAGGGACATGTTAGAAAATAAGCTTACTAGTACCTAACGTAATATTCCCCACCCCGCCACCATAAAATCCATTAATCCAAGAATCCCAAACATATTCTGAATCTTACACTTTGCTATAGCAAATACCAAATACAAAATTTCACGTTGTAATTTCAAATTAGACTCTCTCTACTCCTTTTTTCCTGGTCTAATAAGCAGGAAAATGACCTGAAAGTGGCAACAGGGAAAAGGAAAAGTGTGTCTATTTTTAAGACAGAATATGGGAATAGATCAAGAAAATTATGAGAAGTAACGTAATATGACACAAGAGTATATTTTAAATTACTTTCTTAAGGTTTATTTTGATATATACTTGGAAAACAATAATTTATTGAAAGTTGTGACAATCTCAGGTTTTCATAATTTTTATCTCTATATAAAAATTAATAAAAAATACTTTATAAGTCATTTCAAATTACAACTCACTAATAGTCTGAGATAAAAATCTCAGGTTATATTAATGAAAAATAAGAAGCAGGTAAGTAAAACTCCCTATTAAATTTCTTATTTCATACTGAGGGAATACAAAGGATACCGTGTCATTCTTGATGTTAATTACAGCTATTACACAGATTTAAGGTTTCAAAAAACTTAAACTATCCCTAGCAGATTTCAAAGCAGACTATTTACCTTCAGATATACAACAAATTTAAAATATCAATCAAATAATAATTAAAAATAGATTTAAATCAAATAGTAGAAAAACACAATGGAAATAAAAAATTAAAACAGAAAGCTTAAAATAAGATAAATGAAGTAAAACCAATTAAATCAATTTTGACAATAAACATAAATAAATTAAAATATCTGTTAAAAGACAAAGGTTCCCACTAGGTTAAAAAAATTAACTGTTTCACTTTTAGGAAACATTTAAAACAAATGACAAAGAAAGGATAAATATAATAAGAAGTACAGAGATGTATAGGAAAATATAAACTAAGGTAGCAATATTAACGTCAGCTAAAACACAAAGCACCAAGCATAAATTAGAAAGTCATATTATTCTTATAAAATTTATAATCCTCAGTTGAGAATCTGACAGTAAATAATACATTAACATACATACAAACCAAAAACAGACAGAAATATATACAAAAATTAATAGAAAAAACCACTGATTTATATATTTAAGACTTTCATAGAACAAACTAATCATAGAAAAGTTAAACAGAATAAATATTTAGGTATCTTACAAAGAAGACAAATTCTTAATAAAGGCCTATAGAACTGTACCAAAATTAATCACAAAGTAGTCCATAAAGACAGCCTTAAAAATTAGAAAAGCGCAGTACTGTATATCAATTTATCAATTTATTAATAATTAGTATTAGTATATATTAATAACTAGTATGTTTAACCATAACTTGGAAATTGGAAAACTACTCTCATGAATAACTACTGCATTGCCCTAGCCAGTGTGGCTCAACTGGCGGGAGCTTGGTCCTGTAGATCAAAGGCCGCAGGTTTGATTTGTGGTCAGGGCACACACCCAGGTTGTGGGTTAGATCTGCAGTCGGGGCATATTCACGAAGGCAACCAATGATGTTTCCCTCTTACATGGATGTTTCTTTCGCTCTCTCTCTCTCTCTCTCTCTCTCTCCTCCTGCCCCTTCCTTCCTCTTTAAAAACAATGAAAAAAGGTGTACTCAGCCCTAGCCAGCATGGCTCAGTAAATTTAGTGCTGACCTGTGAACCAAAGGATCGCCAGTTCGATTCCCAGTCAAACCACATGTCTAGGTTGCAGGCCAGGTCCCCAGTGGAGGGGTACGTGAGAGGCAACCACACAATGATGTTTCTCTCCCTCTCTTTTTTCCTCCTTTTCCCTCTCTCTAAAAATAAAAAAATACAATCTTATTTTTAAAAAAGTATCCTCAGATGAGGATAAAAAATAAAAATTAAAAAAAACCCTACTGTATCAACAGAACTCTTGTCAAGAATCCTATGCTATTTTAGAAACTGTTAATTGAGAATGCACAGCAAAATACATGGAATATGGCCAAAAAGTACACAGAGAAAAATGTAGAAGTCTTAAATTCTTAAATGCGTTCATTTTTTACTAGGGCATCAACTTTCTGCCATAACGAAGATCCTCAGAAATACAGTAGTAGCTCAAGTTAGAAAACTTTCTTTTTCATGTCACAGTACAGTGTGGCAGGGGACAGTGTGCTTCATAAGATCATTCAGGGACCCCGGCTGGTTCTATCATCCTCCCACAGGGCTTCCCACTCTGGAAGGTGGCTGCTATACCTGATGTAACCTCCAACCAGCAGAAAAGGAAAAAAGAAAGTCGAGGTCAAGTGGCTTGTCTTTCAGGAGGATGTGATCTTATACACATTATCATTTACCTCTCATTAGTCACAAAGCCACACCCTCAAATGAGTATGAAATATAATAATAAAGAAATAACTACTGCCTCAACAGAACTCTTGTCACACAATCCTACGCTATTTTAGAATTGTTAATTGAGAATACACACCAAAATACACTGAATATGGACAAAAAGTACACAGAAAAAAATGTAGAAGTCTTAAATTCTTAAATGTCTTCTTCTCTGCAAAAGAAGCAGAGAAGTAGTGTCTCTGCGGTCATCCATGTATGTGCTCAGGTAAAATCTAGAGCCTCTATTCCTAAAAGAATAGATTCTAAGGAACGTTAGGGTGGCTTCCACACATTCTTTCTAGTTAAAAAAAAAAAAATGAAAAGAACAATAAAACAAAAAGGACTAATTACATGTAATTACTTTTTAGCTGGATTTTTAGTGCCAAAATACTACCAAATATCATTTAAAAAATTAGGAAAGTATATCAGTGAACTCTAAGGATGCATGGGTCCCATTATAATACATCAAATCATAGGCTAGAAAGTACACTGAGAATTCATCTACTGTCTTTACTTTTTAAGGATATTTAATTCATGATCCCTGCATTACTATTTATATTGTGACTGATTTATCTAAATGGATTTTTCAGGTCTACTCAGTTTTAGCCATACACAGAGGTCTTCTAACATTAGACAGAAGTTAATCTTTTACTAGTAAAATAGCTTTCAAAATTTATGGAATTTTTTAAAAAAAAACCAATATTACTGAAGTTGTTCTTATATTGCTGAAATATATTTTATATACAATGAAAAATGTACATTTTAAGTGTACATTTTAAGTTCTGTGACGTTTACAAACACCTATGTCCATATAATTACCACGAAGGTCAGGACACAGAACACACTGATCACACTCAAACACTCCCTTGGGCCCCTTCCAGGTCAATCACGCTCGACTCTCAGCTACAGGCAACATCGTTACTTGTCTGCTCATCATCACTGTAGATTAAATCTGGCTTTTCTAGCATTTCTGATATAATAATGTAGGGCAGTAAATGGAATCAGAGTTTGTGTTCCTTTGTATCTGGATTATTTTATTTACCATGATGTTTTTGAGATTCCTTCGTGTTGCTGTGTGTATCATTACTTTATCCCTTTTTATTGTCAAATAGTTTTCCATAGTATGGACATACCACCATGTGTTTATCCATTCATTAATTGATGGACACTAAAAATGTTTCCAGCTTGGGGCTATTATGAATAAAGTCACTATGAACATTCAAATACAAATGCATCTGTGAACATGTTTCCATTCCTCTTGGGTAAATACTTAGAAGTAAAATTGTGTCTTACAGTAGTGTTTAACTTTTTAACACACTGTCTTTGTTTTCTAAAGTAGTTTTATGATTTTATTTTCTCACCAGCAACATATGAAAGTCCCAATTGGTCTACATTTCACCTAACACTTGTTCTTTTTTTAATTTTTAATTTTTAGCTATTTCAATGATATGCAATGGTATCTTGTATTGATTTGCATTTTTCTGATGTCTAATGGCGTTAAATCCCTTGCCCTGTGCTGCACTGCCCATTCGTGATTTTCTTGTGTCATTTATTTAACTGGGTTATCTTATTATTAATGAGCTGTAAGAGATCTTTATATATTCTGGCCACAAGTCATTTGTCAGATATATGTATTGAGAATATGCTGTCTCTGTTTAAAGACTGCCTTTTCATTTTCTTAACGATGTCTTTTGATGAATAGAAGTTTTAAATTTTGATGGAGTCCCATTTGTCAATTTTTTCTTTTATGGCTCAGACTTTTTGCGGTCCTAAAAAATCTTTGCCTATCCCAAATTGATAAATATTTTCCCCTGTGATTTTTTTCTTAAAGTTTCTTTCGTTTTTTGCTTAAAGTTTTACAGATCTAGTCTAATTAGAAGCATGACTCTTTTCCAATTATTTTGTATATAGAAGAGGTAAGCATTGTGGTTACCTTTTTTAAAAACATTTGGATATCCAGGTGTTCTAATATCATTTGTTGAAAAGACTATCCTTTCTTCATTGAATTATCTTGGCAAGGTTGTAAAAATGAATTGACCATCTATAATGAGTGGGTCTATTACTGGATTCTGTATTCTATTCCACTGAAATGTATGTCTTCCTTGGACTAACACCACTTTGATAATTGTAGCTTTAAAGAGGAGCAGTTAAAATGTAAAGCAAGTTTTGAAATTATGTAGTAAAACCCTTCTAATACTGTTATTCTTTGTCAGTTTTGTTTTTTTTTACTTTTCTAGGACCTTTGTATTCTATGTAAATGTTAAATTTCAGTTTACATAGTATATATACACATAAAACTGATTTTGTATCTACCTTGTATCCTGTAACCTGGATAAATTCAATTACAAATCCTCCTGGCTTTTTGGAAACTTCTTAGTATTTTCTTTATACAGGTCTGCAAATAAAGATGTGACATTTCGACCTTGTCAATCTGTATGCAACTTGTTACTTTGTATTGCCTATTACAAATACAGGGATTTCCATTACAATGTTAGACAGGCATAGGGAAGGGAGCTGGCATACCTGCTCTGTTTCCTAAGGGAAAAGACATTCTATCTTTTAACATTAAATTTAGCTAAAGGCTAGGTGTAGATGACTTTTATCAGGTTCTGTTTCTGTTTTTCTGAGAGATTTTATCAAAAATTGCTGTTGAATTTAGTCCAGTGCTTTTCATGCAACCAAAAATCACTCATATAGTTTCCTCCCCCCCCTCGCCTTTTTCCTGCTGAAGTGATGACATGTTAGTGGATTTTTCCAATGTTAAACCAACCCTGCATCCCCAGAATAAACCCATTTTTTTAAATATACTACCGGACTTTATTTGCTAATGGTTAAATATTTCATCTATGTTCATGAAAGATATTTGTCTACAGTTTTCTTTTCTTGTAATGTCTTTACCTAGTTTTGGTATTGTGTATGCTGGTCTCCTAAAATGAATTGAAAAGTGTTCCTTTCTTCCTCTATTTTCTGAGTTATTTCTCCTTTAAATGTTTGATAAAATTAATCAGTTAAAACCTGTCTTATATGGGATTATTTTTTAAGATTTCATTCTTATTAGTTAAAACTATTTTTAAAAAATCTTTTTAGTGGGTACTTTCTTTAACTTACTGCAAGCCATCTTCAAAAACATTAGATCATTGCATGTAGAAGACCCTTAGCATGGTATGCTTCCTCTCCTCGCCCCTTTCTGGGAGCTACTGTTGTCATACATTTTACTTCCACATATGCTATAAACCCTATTAGACAGACACTGGTAATTTTTTGTTGTTGTTGTTTAAACAGTCAATTATGTTTTAAAGAAAGTAAAATAGGAAGAAACAATGTGTTTTAGGTTTATCCACCTATGAACCATTTCTACCATTCTTTCTTTCCACATGGTATCATTCTCCACTTGCCTAAAGATCTTCCTTTAATATTTCTTGTAATGTAGGTCTGCTGATGCAAGTTGTGCCAGTATTTTTCCTTAAAAAGTTCTTTCTTATTTTTCTCTTAATTTTTCCCCCTTTATTTTCAGAAGTTATTTTTATTGGGTATGAAATACTAGGTTGACAATTCTCTTAGCACATAAAAAAAATGCCATTAAATTGCATTCTGGAATGAACAATTTCTGATGAAGTTTGTTGCCATTTTTAACTTTATTCCTTTGTATGTAATATCTTTATTTCCCTCTGCCCACTTTTAAGAATTTTTAATTACTATTGATTTTTGGCAATTTTCTTATGGTGTGCTTTCATTTGTTTTGTTGTTTTGGGGGCTGTGTGTATGTTTTTATTGTCTGGGGTCTGAAAAATTTCTTGAATCTGTGGATTTATAGTTTTCTTCAAATCTGGGGAAATTTCAGCCATTATTTATTTATTTTTCTCTCGCACCCTCCCCCCACATCTGACACTCCCACTACACTTATGTTAGACCCATAGCTATTATCTTATAGAGCACCAAGTTGCCAGTCATCTTTTTCCATCTCTTTTCTCTCTATGCTTTTTGTTAAATTTGCCCAATGTTTTCAAGGTCACTGATCTTGTCTCCTGAAAGATCTAATCTGCACTTAATCTCATCTAGTAAAATTTCCATTCCAAGTTACTGTATTTTTTTTATCTCTGGGTGTTCCCACCCATGTTTTCTTTTTTTATCTTCTATTTCATTCCTCATGATGTTTCTATATATGGACCAGATTTACTATAGCTGTTTCCATGTACATGAAACAGCTAATTCATGTCTGCTAATTCTACCATCCTTGTCGTTTCAGGGTCTATGTCTACTGTTTCCTATTACGGGATTTTCTCCTGCTTCTTTGTTTATCTAGTAATGTTTGACTGGATGCAATTCATTATAAACTGTATGTTTCTGAGTGCTGGATTTTTTTTTTTTTGTATTTATTTAAAGAGTGCTGAATTTCTTCTGGCAGATAGTTACTTATGGATTAATATGATTCTTCTGAGGCTTGGTTTTAAGCTCTTTTAGGGTTTGTATAGAGAAACCTTTATTTTAGGGCCAATCTTACACTGACCTAGTACTATTTCATCTATCAAGTTGTCCTTGCCAGCTTCTTGGGGTTTCATTCCATATGTGCACAGCTGGTATTAAGCCAGACCCTCAAGAGCACCCCTATACAGATTCCAGGAATTCCTTATCTTCCCAACTGCCTCCTCTCCAGGAGGGTGAGATTTTAAATGAATCAAGTTTTTCTATCCAGTCTCCTTTCTACATCCTTTGCTGCTCCATAGCAAGAGTTAGTTACTTCACTCTAAATTCAGGCTGCTGAACTTCAAAGGTTGAAAGAAGAACTAATCTTCCTCTACGGACCTGCTAAGCCTACCTTATGAAAAATGAAGGAGGCAAGGTAAAGAAAGGGTACTTATTTTATAATCACTTTTTTACTTTATAAGAATTAAATACAAACCCTTCCCCTAAAACATAGATTTCACCTCTGTAGAAACTAATGCCAAATAAATAATACCTGTAAGTACTGAAAAGTGGGATCTTCCCATATCTAACCCATAATTATTCATAAAAAGTATTTATTTCATTACCTTTATTAAAAATAGTTTGCTCTTTATTATCTGTGTTGGCAGATTTTCTAAATGAAGCCCTAAACTAAAAGCCCCACTAAATCATTAAATAGCTTATACATTTTTTGAGGAAAAAAATGAGCAAATATTTATGGGATGGTTGAAGACAGGTATGTGCATGGCATGAAGCAAATCAAATATTAATATCACAGAGACCCTGAAAATCATTCTTTCCCATATCATTAATTCCAAGTGTCACAGTTCAATGATTATAGAAAACTTGAATTTGCATGAATAGTCTTATTTGGGTTTAACTAAAAGCATTTATAATTTAAGTTCTCTATAACTTAAATCATATTTTTGCCTTTCCAAGGTAAGGAAATGGTTATTTCATCCTCAACGAAATGTCCAAATGCAGCCACTACTTCTCAAAGAGTTTCTGGTTTAAGGATAAGGATGAGGTGAATTTTCCATTTCTAGAAAACTCTGACCAAAGGCTATTTCCAAATATCATGTTTCTTACTTCTAAAACTAAGTAAACTTTTGTATGTTTACTTAGTTTTAGAAGTAAGATTTTAATAACTAAAATCTACTAGGGAATATGTACATGCACATACTGCTTATTTGAGACCAAAAATCAATCAAAATAAGTTTTAAATAAAAATGAGAGAACAGCCCTGGCTTGGTGGCTCAGCTGGTTTGAGAGTCATTCTGTACACCAAAAGGTTGCAGGCTCAGTCCCTGGTCAGGGCACATATAAGAGGCCGCCAATCGATGTTTTTCTCTCACATCAATGTTTCTCTCTCTCTAAAATTAAGAGCATGTCCTCGGGTGAGGAAAAGGAAGGAAGGGAGGGAGGGAAGGGAAAGAAGAGAAAAAGAAAAAGAAAAAGAAAAAGAAAAAGAAAAAGAAGGAAGGAAGGAAGGAAGGAAGGAAGGAAGGAAGGAAGGAAGGAAGGAAGGAAGGAAGGAAGGAAGGAAGGAAGGAAGGAAGGGAGGAAGGGAGGAAGGGAAATTTAAAATGAGAGAACACTTGTGGACTGTGGTGGGAATGCAGACTGGCACAGCCACTGTGGAAAACAGTATGGAATTTCCTCAAAAAACTAAAAAGGGAACTGACTTTTTATGTGGCAATTCCACTGCTGGGATTATACCCTAAGAATCCTGAAATATCAGTTCAAAAGAACCTATGCATCACAATGTTCATAGCAGCACAATTTACAATAGCCAAGTGCTGGAAACAGTCTAAGTGCCCATCAGTAAATGAGTGGATCAAAAAATTGTGGTACATATACACAATGGAATACTACACAAAAGAAGAAGGAACTCCTACCCTTTGCAAGAGCATGGATAGATCTGGAGATCATTATGCTAAGTGAAATAAGCCAGACAGTAAAAGACAAATACTATATGATCTCACCTATAAGTGGAACCTAATCAACAAAACAAACAAGCAAGGAAAATATAACCAGAGACATGGAAATAAAGAACAAACTGACAGCAACCAGAGGGGAGGGAAGAGGGGGATAACAAGGGAAAGAAGGGGAAGGGTTGTCAAGGAACAGTTTAAAGGACCCATGGACAAAGACAACAGGGGTGGGAAGAGGACTGAATGTGGGAGGCAGGGGTGGGTAGAAGGAATGGGAACAACTATAATTGAACAATAAAAAATGAGAGAACAAAAGTGCCTCAAAGTAGTACATTACTTAGAGGCGGACTTGGTCACTCTGAAAGAAATTAGCTCTTCTTTCATCTCAAATATTGGAAACTTTACCTAGAAGTACTTTATACTTCATTGGTGAAATTGGTGAAAGCTTCCTAATAAAAATACAGGAGGATTAAATCTGAGGAGACACAAACAATAATTGCTCTGACAAAAAAGAAGATTCTAAACGATGTAATCTGAGCATTGGGAAGATCTTCGCAATCAACTGTCCCCTTCTCTACTCCAGCAGTTTTCCTCAACCACATCTCACAACGTGGTCACCTCAACTAGCACCCTGTCAGTGATGGAGAACTCACTGTCCTCTGAAGCAGCCAAGCCTGTTTTCACTCAGATACAATTCATACCAATGTATTTGTTATAATGCTCTTTAAACTGACCAGAAATCACTCACTCTGCAACTTCTCTCCATTGATCTAACTACATCTTTCCATAGCTCTAAATCTCCAGTCTCTCTTACACTTGAAAGCAATTCAAATGACAGAAACTTGGAATAATAAAGGTGCAAATTACAAGGCTAGAGGCCGGACGGGTTAGAATAACGATCTAGGGTAGAGGAGAAGGAAGGATTAGGCTGATTCCAAATGACTTGGAGAATTTCAGGAAGAGCAAGAAGGTAATTGCAGCTAAAGTGAAGTAAGACACAATGGTAGGAGATAAAGTGAGCTCGCAGAACGCGCAGGGTCTGGCAGAACATGGTGAGACGAGGTTTTACACTGAGTGTGATGGGTAGCCACTGAGGGGTTCTCAATAGGAAATGACAGGACCTGTTTAACATTTTTTTTTTTTAAAAAAAGCACTTTTTCTCATACATGGAGAACTGACTGAAGAGGTACAAGGGTACAAGGAGGAGATGAGGAAGGCCAGTTATTATTATCATCTAGGAACTTATGACGGTGATTGTAAGTTATATTCAAGTAGTAGGGGTGGGGTGGCAGCAGGAAGGGGGATTTGGGATATATTTTGAAAGGAGGACATATAAGCCTTATCGGTGGGCTGCATGCAGGTTAACAGAAAAAAGAGAAAAGTCAAAGATGACTTCTAGTTTTTGGCCTGAGCAACTAGGTGGACCATTTATGAAAATGAAGAAAGAGGCAGAAACAGGTTTTGGGAGGAGACGTTAAGAGAGTTCTATTGCAAATGTGTTAAGTTTCAAATGTTTGCAAGAATTTCAAACAGAGATGTTTACTAAGCAAACATGCATATGAGCCTTGAATACATGGGAGAGACCACGGCAAAGAAATAAATTTGAGAGGACAGGTGGCATTTAAACAAAGCATCATATGAGATCCGCAGAGAATAAATGTAGAAGGTGGCCAAGGACAGGACCCTGAAGAATGTCAACTTTTGAAGACCATGAAGAAGAGGAAATAGCAAGGGAAATTTTGAAATTTTATGTGTATTTTATGCTTTATAGTATAAGAGAACTGCAGATTTAGAGCTACAGAAAGACACAGCTAGATGGGGAAAGTTACAAAGACTTCTGCTCAGTGTAATGAGCACTATAATGAATAAACTGGTAACTTATTCTTTCTCAATAAGTGTTTGGAATTATTTTATATCTACGAACTACAAAGTCTATAGCCAGCCATCATAATCTTCAAAAACTACCTTTCAAAGTCACGTGCCTATTCTATTTCTGACTCCTGCCCACTGACTGGCCTGGATAGCTGCATTTCACGTGTCAGCTGCTAATTATTCCATCTCTAACCTCTGGCATGAGCCCTAGCTTCTGGATCCAAGTTCTCACCCCAACTAACAACTTCTAGTTGCCCAACACTGACCAGGAGGCACATTGAGATCATATTCCCCAGAGCTGCCAGAAGTTCTTGGCATATGATCAGTGAAACATACAATAAGTGAGTGTTCACAATTAATCAGCTGACAAGCGAACAACTGACATGTTAGGGAACTGAAGGAGCCACATCAAGACTGAACAGAGAACAGGGGATTGTGCTCCAGACTAGTCACCCCAGGGGAAAATCTGCTCAAGGTTCCCCAGCGGGATCAGACATCCTTTTTCACCCAGAAGAGTTGAAATAATCTGAAGGCTACCATGTGTCCAAGGATTCAGGACTCCCTGGAAGCTGGTAACACTGAACCAAACTAGGTAGTGGCACCAAGGGCACTTGGTCGTTCTGCCCCATACCCTCAGGGTTAGCCTGTAGCCCTCTGTACTCTCTCAGCCTCAACTATGAAGGGAATTCTAAACTAGCTCATTGGTGTTTGTGTAGATTAAATAAGATCATTGTAAATAAGGTGCATGGTAGATAGCACATGCTCAATACATCTTAGCTGTTCTCATTTATACTTTAGATAACCACGAAAGGATAGCTGGTCAGCTAAAGGGTAAAGCATGTTTCTAAAAGCAACATTTTTAATGCTCTTCTAGCAAAGAATAATAATAAAAAGGGTTTGTTTTTTTTTTAAATGTGTGAACTCACATATAATCAATAAAATTTAAACTCATCCTGAAAAACCTGTCTTCTATTTTTCTAAACTTCTCTACCAAGGTTGGCACAGTTAAATTACACAACTAAGAAGATGTAAATTCTATTAACCTAAGCTTGATAACACCAATTCTGAATAAATATCAAGCAAAACAGAACTTTCTAAGCCTAACAATTATTCTGCAAGAGCCACTCAGGACCAGGTCTCTTGTTTTAAACATCTTTATTTTTAAGTATAATATATTTCTATTTCCTTTTAGTTTAACTAAAATCATTAAACTTGGCAACAGAAGCAGGAAACCATTTATAAGGCCAGCATGGCTATTTTACTTTTATTAATGAAAAGTTATGTAATAGTTTCAGCAAACTAGAGTTCCCTTCTTATAGTCTTTTAATATTTATAGAAATTTAAAAGAGTTATACTGCTAGAGTTCATTTTGGAAATTGAGAATTTCTATTATCTGACAGCAATCAATTATTTTAGCTCAATTACAGAAATGGCTATTTAAGAGTTATGTTCATCTTTATTCATACCCTTTAACAACAGGTCATCTGTATCTAGTACTTGACCTAGAAGCTCAGGTAAGTGTGGCTGAACAAAACTATACTAAGGTGGTCTCAACTCCAAACCACTGGGTCGCATCACTGGCTTTTCTACCTCCAACTGTACATTTAAAAAAGAAAAGAAAAAAAGCAGTGTTCTGGGGACATTTAAAGGGCCGGCTTGTGTGAACAAGATAGTGCTGTTCTAAACTACCGCAGAGCACACGAGTACCTTAAAGGACTCAGGGCTAAGTGGTGACCGAGCACAAGGAGACATTCATGGACACCATGCCAACATCCAGAAACTAAAATCCCATATCCCCTGTGAACTGAAAAATGAAACCTATAGTCACACATTTCTCTACATCTCCATTTCATGAAGTCTGGATTTTTAAAGGATAATAATTTTGATTTTTCAAACTACTATACAGAAAATCACTTGTAAACTATAATTTTAAATTAAAAAACCTGAATTATTTATTTTTATGCTTTAAATAAATTTTTATTTTGGAATAATTTTAGATTTACAGAAAAGGCGCAAAGATATCACAGAGTACCTATATACCCTTCACTCAGTTTTACCGACAGTTAACAACATATATAACCATGGTTTTGTCAAAACTAAGAAACTAACTGGTACATTACTATTAACTAAACTACAGACTTTATTTGGATTTAACCTGTTGTCTTTTTTTCAGTTCTAAGATTCAATCCCAGGTGCCACATTGCATTTAATGACATTTTTTTTTTTTTTAGTGCTTTAAGTTTTAGGACATGTTAAACTTGTGCGTCTTATTAACAATGTCCTCATAATTATTATAGAAAATATAGCTCCCTGTAAAATATGATGTATTGGATATTAGGGAGTGTTACATTAGGGTTCATATAAATATGTCATTTCTATTATTGAGGAGAAAAAGAGGTACATCACTAAATTACATTATGACCCACTGTCTACTTTGTTAGGAACCTGCTAGGTCAAATTATTTAATGTTTCAGAAATATCTCTTCAAAAAATGCTTGTCACTTACCTGTCACTCAAGGCTCCAGTAAAAAGTCATAACATATATTGTAAATCCTTTTAATTGTTCTGTAATAGAATATAAAGTATTATTATAATTATATTCAGATAATCCATTCTTATAAAAAATATGTAAAAACTGCTTTCCTTCCACCCTCAAATTTCATTTTTAAGATAACAAAATAACTAATTTAAGGGAGAATAATTCCACAAATGAATTACATGTCTTTAAATATAGGTATGCAAAATTTAACGAAAGTTTTAAGATAAATAGAAAATGTTCTAGGAAAAAAGGCCATAATGAATAAAACTGACTAAGAAGAATGCTTCACATTCTTTTCCAGGTGCATAATGTTATGGAAATTACTAAACAGCCATAAACAAGTGAATCATATTAAGGGTACAGCCTTTTTGATGGAAAAATATAAAAGTTTGAGGTTAGAAGATTTTTGAAAAAACATGTCTGGTCAAGAGTCTATGTGTACTTTACCTGAGATAGTCCCAATTTATGTCCATTGTCCCAACAATCTATTATTTGTCTTGGGTTTTCCATTTTCTAGTGTTTTTTTTTTTTTTTTTTTTTTTTACATTAGCATGGTAACACGCCAGGACCTTCACTTCCAGGCTCTGCCATGATCTCACTGAGCAGTGTGAGATGCATGTGCAATGAACCCACTCAACACAGACAACAGTGAGGAGTGTGGTGACAGCCAGAGGAAAGGGGGCTGGCGGGCGTGTCCGTGGAGTCAGGCAAAGGGGAGGAAAATGGGAACTGAAAGAGACTTTGCCTGGGGTGACGGGCACGTGATGCAGAGCGCCGATGATGTTTTCTTGAGTTGTACACTTGAAATCTGTATGATTTTGTGGATCAATGTCACCCTAATAAATTCAATTTAAAAAAATCTGAAAGGTCCTGAGCAGTCACACATCTGTGGATGGTCTGTGACTGGCACTTCATCCTCAAAGCCACTTACAGAAAAAGTGTCACTCAGGAGAGCTAGGGACAGCTAACTCCTTCAGACTTGGGTAAAGGTGGAAGGAATATTCAATGCTGTTGCCCCTGCTTATGACTAGCGTGAATACACCAATTACGAAAGCCATAGGGAGAGCATGTTTTACATATAACTCTGTAAAGCATGACTTTTCAATTAGATCAAATGACTGTTCTTTAAATTTATCTTAGTCAGCTCTGATTACAAATTATCTTGTTTAAACAGCCAAAGTTAAATGGCAGCTGTTATTCTGTTGGCTCTATTAGCAGAAGAAATTCACACTTAAATGATGCCAGCTTCCTATCAGTGTCAGGAGATACATCAACTAGAAAAATCAGTTAATTCCAATAATGGGTTGATTGTTTTTATACAATTCATGAAATCAAAATAAAGCTTTTGGAAGTGCATTCTGTAGAACATGAAACATCTGACATTGCTGTAACTGTTATTTAAACTCAGTTACAAAGTTCAACAGCAAAGATAAAATTACAGTCAGTTTTCATTATTTAAAGTAATTAAGCTCTGTAAAACAAAACAAAACCATTGCTCTTAGAATACAGAGGTACATTCCTGTGAGCCTCTGGCCACCACCACTTTCATCAACTGACCAAACATAACCTTGTTTTATGTGCATTTCTGCTTAAAGACACTTTTTTTAATATAAATTGTTGAGTCAGTGACATTGAACTCACAGTCAATCGTGTTAACCTGTGCCTGTATGAAACTTATTTAAAGCACATTTTCTCTGTAAAATACATTATGTCTCAGCCTTCTTGCACTTAGGAACAACATACAGTACTTCAGCACTGCACCTGGGCACTATTTTAAACAGCAAAATCACCAACAAGAAGCATAAACATGCAAAAAATGTGGCACCAGGAAGAGGACAGTTTACAGTATCAGAGCAGAAAGAAGGCAGAGAATTGCTGTATTTTACCTAAGCTGGAAAGGTTTTAAGCAATCCAATTTTTTTCTCACTCTGCAAATGTCCATGAATGACTATAAAAGCAGCATGAGTATTAATTTTGGCATTACAAATATATTTTTGTTAAGTAGAATTTGCAAAATGGAATCTGTGAATAATGAGGATAGATTGTATTTGTTTTTACAGTGCTAATATAAATTTTGTTCAAGCACAGCATCAGAGTAAAAAACAATGTTCATATTAATTTAAAAATTATGGAACAAAACTAAAAATGGACTTAGTTGTGATTCACATTCACAACTGTGCCATATAAACTTTAAACTAGACTAGCAATCAGAGTAGAAGCAAACATACTGCACAACTGCATCCACCAAAAAGGTGCAGTCTACCAATTGAAGTTTATAAACATTTAAACACATACACACGCACAGAGTTAAAGAAACTGAACTAGAATGTTTTGTGTGACAAAGATAATGTTGAATAAGAAAAAACTTCAATGGGGGAAAAAATGGGGACAACTGTAGTTGAACAACAATAAAAAAAATTTTTTTAAAAGAAAAAACTTCAGCATGGCAGTTGATCCTAAAACTCATGTGGATAGCCAAGCAAACTTAAAAAAAAAATAACAGAAATGGAAGAGTGAAACAACCCAATTTAAATACTTATAATATAGTTGCACAGTGTGGAACTGGCGTAAAGGTAAACATGTAAAACAATGGAATGGAATTGAGAAATAAACTCTTATATTTCTGGTCAATTTTGACAAGAACATCAACCAAAACAATTTAATGGGCAAAGTACAGTCTTTTCAACAAAAGTTACAGGGACAACTGAATATCTACATGCAAAAAAATTAAGCGTGACCTCTTCTATACCGTACACTGAAATTAACTAAAAATCACAGATGTCAATGTAAGTACTACAACTATAAATGTCTTAGAAGAAAACATAGAAGTAAATCTTTAGGATTAGGCAATGGTTTTTAAAATAGATAACAAAAGCACAATCAACAAAAGAAAAAATAGATAAAGCGGGCTCCATCAAAATTAAAATCTTTTGCGCTGCAAATGATATTATAAAAAAAAAGTCCAGAATGAGAGTAAATAATTTAAATCATATATCTGAAAGGGGATTACTATCAGTAATAAGAACTCTTGTGATTAATTAATAAAAGATAAATAATTACTTAATTAAAAATTAAATAATGGGCAAAGAATTTGAATAGACATTTTTCTAAAGAAGATTTAGAAGTCGTTGACAAACATGTAAAGATGTTCAACCTCATAACCATGAAAACCACAATACATTTACAGTCAATTTGATATTCAATGAGATACCATTTCCCAACCATTAGGATAGCTATAATGAAAAAGAGAGATAATAGTAAGTACTGATGAGGATGTAGAGAAGTTGGAATACTATATATATTGCTGGAGAGGCAGGGGAATGCAAAATGGTAAAGCCACTTACCAAACCAGTTCGGCGGCTCCTTAAAAGGTTAAAACATAAAATACCATTTGATCCAGCAATTCTACTACTAAATACATACTGAAGGGAAATGAAAACATGTATCCACGCAAGAATTTGTACATCAATGATCACAGCAGCATTATTCATAATACCCAATAAGTGAAAAAATCCCAAATGTCCACCAATTGATGAATGGGTTTAAAAAATTCCACAAGATATAGTAGCAACCCACGTGCCCATAGAAAAGTGTGTAAAAATGTTGTGGTATATAGATTCAGTGGACTAGTACTCAGCCATAAAAAATAAAATCTTACTATTTGCACCAGCATAGATGGAACTAGAGGGTATTATGTTAACGGAAATAAATCAGTTAAAGAAAGACAAATACCGTATGATTGCACTTCACTGGAATCTAAGGAGCAAAACAAACAGACAAAATAGAAACGGACTCACAGACATAGAGAAAAACAGACTATTGGTTGCCAGAGGGAAGAGGAGCTGGGGAACTGGGTGAAAAAAGTGAAGGAATTATGAAGTACAAACTGGTAGTTACAAAATAGTCACAGGGATGCAAATTACAGCACAGGGAATATAGTCAATAATATTGTAACTATCTATGATGCCATGTACTGAAAACATCAGGGGGACACTTTGTAGAGTATATGATTGTCTAAACACTAAGCTGTACACCTGAAACTAATACAAAATAGTACTGAATGTAAACTATAATTGAAAAATTAAATTTAAGTTTTAAAAAAGTTAACTACTACTTTTAGGAAGTAATAATAAAATAAAAATAAACGATGTGACATATCCATACAATGGACTAATAATATTCAGCAATAAAAAGGATAGAAATACTAGTATGCACTACATCATGAATAAACCTCAAAAAACATATTAAGTGAAAGAAGTCAGACACAAAAGACCTTGTATTGTATGACATAATTTACATGAAAATCAGAATAAACAAATCTACGAAGCCAACGAGCGGCTGACAGGGCCAGGGTGACTGGGAGGATGGGGATGGGAAGCAACTGCAAATGCATTTGCGTTTCTTTCTGATGTGATGGAAATGTTCTAAGCCTAGATTATGGTGATGGTTGTACAGTTCTGAAAATATACTAAAACCATTGAATTGTATAGTTGAAATGGGTTAATTTTATGGCATGAAAATTGTATCTCAATAGAAATGTTTTTATTTTTTATTAAAACCAACTATAGTGTCTAAAAAAAGAAAACTGAATCCATAATTATCAAAAAAAATGCAAAGTGATTATTATAAAATTTGGACCAGGGTTGCGACTAACACAGACACATGGAGTCGTTTCAAGAGTGACTGACAAAGTTCTATGCTTGACCTGAGTGGCACCGGCCTTGGAATGATTCACTAAACCATATATTTGACTTGCGTGGTTTTACATATCTATGTTTTATTACACAATAAAAACACTCTTAAGGGGGCTATTTTTGGGTTTTTTAAAAATAGGAATTTGAGACTACATGGTAATTATTTGACTAACTTATTAACATAATGATGAAAATATCCTATAGCTGTACTGTCCAGTATGAGCTCCTGAAATGTGACTAGCATATTTGAGGAACTGAATTTTTAATTTAATTCTAAGTAATTTAAATAGCTGTATGCAGTTGGTAGCTACTTCGTGGACAATGAAGGTTTACAGCATAAAACAACTATGAAATTTCTGGCAGAAAAATAAATAAGCTAACTTTTAAAATATTAAAAATAAAATGTATATACTAGACAGATAGCAGCTTTGTGACAATTACTATTAGTTTTTAAGTTTGTATAAAATTCTCTAAGTTCAATGAAATAAACATGGCCTGTCATCCTTTTATTTAAATAAATATAGTTATATTTATATCTCTGAAAGTTTGGAATCAGATATTCTTGTCTTACTGGACACAGTTCCTACTGTAAGGAGCTCTTAACAGCAGTCATAGTCCAGATTTCGTCCAAACTCTCAAGGCATTAAACTCATTAGAACATCACTCAATTGATTGCTACAATATATCACCAACTCCTACCCCTTCTATGCCTTAGCCTCTAAGAACCACTAATTCCATCAGAATCTTGAACAAATCCAACTAAAGTCTAAGGTGTTTCTGTTACCCTCCAAATTGTTTCCCAGTCCTAAGTTCTCGAGATTCGGTTTTATGATCACTCTCACTAAAAGTAGTCCTTAACATTCAATCACTTGACAAACATTTATTGAGCAACTATTCTGTTAAGCATTATATTAGGAAACAGATTAAAAAGTACAATCTTTGTCTGCAAAGAGATTATATTCTTGGAGTGGGGAGGGGAGCAAGTTCTGAATAAACCTCTAAAACTAAGCAGTGTATTTAAGTGCTAAATGAGTAGCATTTACACACTACCATAGTTGTACAGAAAAGTAGCATCTAGTTCCCAGGAACAGAAGAGGGGCCAGAGAAACAGGACACAAGTAGAGGTATACCTGAGCTAAATCTTGGACAACAAGCAGAAGATATCCAAGCAGTAAGGTGGGAAAGAGAACTGTTTCAGGCAAAGAGAAAACATGCAAAGGCACAAAAGTCCAAAAGAACTCAGCATTGAGGGAAGTTTAGTACTGAAGTACAGGAAGGGAGGGGAGTAAACACTAGGCAGGTGGGCAGAGACCCAATCCCAAAGCCCTCTGCTTGCACGGGAAGGAGTCTAGATTTTATCTGGAAGATGCAGGAAGCCAAAGAATTTGAGCTCAGGACTACTGCGATCAGGCTTGCATTTTTAGGAACATCTCTCTGCAACAGTATGAAGTATAAACAAGAGAAAGTCTGAGATGGGAGATAGGACACTTTACAGCAGTAAAAGTGAAAAGAAATGAGGGCTCAAACTAAAGCAGAAACAATAGGGATGGAGATGAAATGATGTACTTGAAGGGCATCTAGCATATGGAACATCAATTGACTGTATATGGGGGAAATGAAGAATAAAGAACTAGAGTGAGTTCCAGACCTCTTGCTTAAAAGGACAATGACATTCATGAATAAAAGAATACACAAGGAACAAGAAGTTCAGGTTTGAGAGGTAATTTTGAGTTTTGAAACTCCGGAGAATGGTAAATCAGTATCAAATGTCCTCAGAGAGCTTAAGTAAGTTCCAGTCTACGGGCCCCAGCTCAGGATTACTGAATTAGAAACAGGATGGAGCCCAGCGATCTGTATTTTAATCACCCTCCAATGGTTCTAGTGTATGCTAAACTTGGAGAACCACTGGTCTTGCCAAATACCACCTGGCAAAGGATCAAGCAATCAGGTGGCCACTGATGATATCAGAGGGGGAGGTGTATTCCTACTAGGCTCGATTATAGGAGGTTTAGGTAGTAAGTGGAGGGAAAGAAATGGACACAGTACGTGTAGACTTTTCCTTCAATAAGCCTGAAGAGACTGTAGGAGAGAGACATACAAAGTAAAGATGAGAAAAAAAATGATTAACAGAATAAAGTCCTCCAAGAGATAGTGAAGGACTCAGAGCCCAAGGGGAACTTGCCTTGGCAGGTATGGCACCAGTGGCTGCCTTCCCAGTCCACTCCCCTTCCTGGAAAACTGAATCCTAATTTTGTTCTCTGAAAAGACTGGAAAGCCATAAATCTTGACTAGTCTAAGCCAATCAAAGGACATCTATTCCCCTTTGTCACTGACTGGTTTAGAAATGGGTTATATGATGCAAAGTTGGCTAATGAAATCAAGTCCGCTGGAAGGCTTCTGGGAAAGTTTTTTTCACTCTTAAAAAAAGACATGAGAGATGATATATCCTGAATGTTTGTATCCCTCCAAAATTCACACTGAAACCCTAACCTCCAATGTGATAGTATCTGGAGGTGGGGTCTGTGGGAGTTGATAAGGGTTAAATTAGGTAATGAAGGTAGAGCTCCCATAATGAGATTAGTGTCTTCATAAAATGAGAGACTAGAGAGAGAAAGTATGTGTGTGTGTGTGTGTGTGTGTGTGTGTGTGTGTGTGTGTGTCCCCCTCCTCTCTCTCTTTCTCTCTGCCATGTGAGGAAATAGCAAAAAGGTGCCTGTCCACAAGCCAGGAAGGGGCCCTCACCAAGAATCAAATCATCAGGCACCTTGACATTGCATGTCCCAAACTCCAGAATGATGAGAAATAAATGTCTGTTATTTAAGTCATCCAGTCTACAGTATTTTGTTATAGCAGTCCAAAATGAGACAAAAAGACACCTTCTTTTCTTAGTCTTGGGGGCTTTGATATAGGGTTATAAATCTTGGAGCTAATGGTGCCTGCCATCTTGAGACCAGGAGGGGTCAAGGCTAAGGACAAACGCTAACTGGCGGTAGAATGGAAAGACAGAAAGCTCCCAAGAGCCTAATGGCAACAGTTAGTTGCTACATGAACCAACTATAAAATGATCTTTCTTCTAGATTTCTAGTTTATATGAGATCATAAAATTTCCTTCTTACTTAAGCCATTTTCAGTTGGGTCTTCTGTTGCCACCTAAAAGCATTCTAATTGGTATAAAATGAAAAATATTTTCATTGAGATGGGTGTGAATGAAATTAACTTTGCCTGTTGGAGACATGGGAATTGGAGTTTAAAGCCTGAAGTTTCATTTATTAAATAAAATGTAGCTCATTCAGACCTATTTTATAAAGGGAATGACCTTAGCAGCTCTTTTCTGCTTTAAAAATGAGTTTTTCTATATTAACAATAACTAGGGAAAAAGATGATGATGATGATGATGGTGGTGATGATAATGACACTATGATAAACCTGTGGTTATTAAAGTATTTTAAAATCTAGGCATTTTATTCTTGCATTGTTTATATTCTGCATTCCATCTGACTTCAACAGTGAAACAATACCAATCTCTTTTACTTTGTTTATAACAATTTTCATGTCAGTTTCATTTTTCATAATTTCATAGTATGCATAACATTCTACTACAATATAGTTTACAGAGGAAATCCTTAACTCTAAAAAACAAACAATCCAAAAACCAAACAATTTATTTAAAAATTTCTATTTTTATTTCCATATGTTTTCTAAATCTGTTCAAGAAAATAAAACATTTAATCACATCTGTGCAATGATACCTCTGTTTCACATCAGAGGGCGGAAAATCAACAACTGCAGTCACACAAACACTCAAGAAAGCATGATTTGAGCACAAATAACAAAAGGCACTAGAATTGTGTGCCTGCCCAAGCAGTCCCCAGATGGTGAAAAGAAATTTTTTTGAAAATTAAATTGTAAGACAGTTTTTGAAGTCCAGAACATTTTTCCTATAGAAATAATGTTGCTATAAGTAATTCCATTATGAGGCAAGTCCATAAAAACTTTATAAAACCATATGTGTAAGACTACTATTTGAACTATACCCAGCCAAAATAATACCTTTTCCTTTGGAAAATACGTCATTTTCTCCCTCCACCCTCTACCAAGTCCCAGGGGAACGGGCCTAGTCATGGCTTCCATTCTCCTCACCAGCCTCATCTCTCCCATCTCTCCACTCCCCACATTCTGGGGGTCAGCCACACGGCCGCTCTTACCCTGCAGGGCCTTCTCCCCTCCAAGTCATTGCCATCATGCCCTTCCTGCCCTCTTCTAGGCCACCTCCATTCAGCCTTCTGGTCTCAGCTTAAATGCTACTTCCTCAGGAAGGTTTCCCTTGTTCCCACACTCAGTCTTGCATCCCTGCTACACCTTCCCACCACAGTACTGACCACACTGCATTGTAATCACTTTGCCCATCTCCCCTATAATCTCCATTATGCAGGTATACACTTTGTTTGCTATTAGTTTAACCCCAGAGCTTAAAAGAGTGGTTGCCATTTTGAAGATGTGTAGTACACATCTGTTTGTATGAATGAATTTTCATAAGAGAAGGCACTTCAATGCATTTTTAACGTGATCTATGGAATATTAAAGCTGATCTATGATCATGATCAAGGAATAAAGGGGTTTCCAAAAAACCTTCTCTACTCCTGAATTTATACCTACAGATTGTTCACACAGAGGAAGCTATTTACTCAATTTTTTCCTCATTGGTGGTTTATAAAGTAACTTAAATAGGACATTAAAATTCTACCATACAGAAATAAGTGTATTTTCTAATATGACCTTTCTCTTTCCTGTAGGTAACAGAATTTCTTCTATGGCTTTCACTGTAATCGATGAAATGCTGATCCCCAAATTTGTATCCAAGGCCTGATTTCTCTCTTGAGTGTAGATCCAAATTTCCAGCCATCAATAATTTTCTTGCTTTTTAAAAAAAGTTTATTTATTTTTATTGTTCAATAACAGTTGTCCCCATTTTCCCCGCTTACTCTCCCCCACCCTACCCACCCCCACCTCGCACATTCAATCCTCCCCACCACCCCGTTGACTTTGTTCATGGGTTCTTTATATACATGTTCCTTGACTACCTTTCCCCTTCTTTCCCCCATTATTGCCCTCCCACCTCCCCTCTGGGCACTGTCAGTTTGTTCTTTATTTCCATGTCTCTGGTCCATCTACAATTTTCTACTTGAATGTCTCACAAGGACTTCACTCCCTCCCCAAACCCTCTCCAACCTTTCTTTTCTCCTGTGTTTCCCATTTCAGATAATGGCAGCACCATCTAGTCACTGCAGCGTGATACTCAAGTTATCTCATCCTTGTTTTTTAAAGATTGTTCCATGGACTAACAGTGGTGTTCATGTCCTGGAAACTTGTTAGAAACACAGAAGCTCTGGCCCTCCCCAGATCTGCCAGATTAAATTATACCTTTTAACAAAATCTCCAGGCAACTCATAGGCACATTAAAATTTGAGAAACAATAAACTATAATTCTTTTTTTTCCCCTACCACACATTAACTCTATCAACAACTCTGCACAAGAAAATGTCTCAAGTATATTTCATCCATGTCCACTATTATTGCTGAGTTAACCCATGACATCTTTTATTTACTTTTTTAATTACAGCTTACATTCAATATTTTGTATTAGTTTCAGGTGTACAGGATAGTGGATAGATATTTCAAGTACCCACCTGAAACTGCACATAGTTATAACAGTATTGTTGACTATATTCTTCTTGTCTGGAACATTTCACAAGAGATACTCTGTTGTATAGCTCTGAATTTTTAGAGAGGTCATATAGTTAGCTGGCTAGGACTGTGCATAACTTAAGGTTCATATTATCTGCATTGCAATGCAAAAGCTAGGGATGCTTACAAAAGTGTCACATGGGAAAGCATGCAAAAAACAAAAGCAAAATAGATTGAGGACCACACTTTTCGTGTCTCCCTGTTACAATTATTCTCCATACTGACCTTCATTTTATTTCCAAAATACAAATCTGGTCATGCCATAACCCTCTGTAAAGTCTTTCAGTGGCTTCTGAACAGATCATGTACCACTACCACACCTCCACCTTTCTCTTTATGCTTTTCTCTTTCTTTCCTCTGTTTGCCAAAATCTGCTCATCTTCTGAAGTCCTGCTCAAGAGTCATCTCACTGGAGAAGAATCACCTTATTGCACTGGTCCCTTTTGTAAATAACTGTTTTGCCCTTCCATTGTACTTTGTTTATTGCTGGTCATGACTGTCTATCTTCTCTGCCAGAAATGAGCTTCCTTAAAGGCATTCTGTATCTCAACCACTGGCAGATGCTACACACTCAAAAAATGTTAACAGAAGTTGAGAAGGGGGGATGGGCATGGCAGAGGAGAGTAATGGGGAGAAAGGGGGACGATATTTGAACAACAACAAGAATTTTTTTAAAAATTAAAAAATAAATTTTAAAATGTTAATAGAAGTCAATTACTATTTATACCTGACATCAAAAGCTGAAGAACTTATCACTGATAATGTGAACGCATTTATAAACCACAAAATACTAAGTATCGTATACCTGTAAGATAGAATCACTTAGAATATAAAGCAAAAAATGAAAATATCTCAAGCTCATACTCTAGGAACAGCAAAAGTTCAAATGTATTTGGAGACCTAATTCATGTTCACATAAATGTAGCTATGCTTGTGAGCTCACTCTTTGTGGAGGCTCACTCAGTTCCCTCATAGTTAGATCACATAACTAGACAGAATGAAGAGAGTTTAGCCTTTGATGAGGAGTGGGGAGGTCAAGTCTGACCGCTGATCTGATTTTTTAAATTGTATATTTTATCATAAAGATTTAAACATTTTCTTTATTTAAATCAGAAAAAAATTATCTTTAATTTAAAATTTCGTTTTGCATATTACTTTTCAAATACAGTTCAAATCATAGTACACATTCATTTTTTATTTTGTTCCAAAATTTTGCCATAAATTACACTCATAATTATACTTTCAGTGACCATATTGTTCTGTCATCTTGACATACTGAAGTTTATTAAGACATTCACCGAATTTCAATAATTTATTCAACATTTATCGAACAATGACGGTGTGCCAGACCCTAAGACACTACCCTAACCGCGAGAACCCCCTAGTTAAGTGGCAGGCGTGGACTCATAATCAGGGCTGCAGTGTAACGCTGAGCCTGAAGCAGAGGGTGGCTCCCCTGCAGAACCAAGTGGGATGCCCCGCCCCCATCTGATCGCTGCTCGCAAAGGATGAGCGGTCAAAAGGAGGAGGTCGGGAGTGAGAGGGGTTAGATGAAATGTGACAAGACGTAAGAGTCTAAAATCACGCACCATGTTTGGGGAAAGCCAGTGGCTGGGAGTAGCAACAGCAGTAGAAACAAATAAGAATGTCTGGCCCCAATTCCTTAAAACCTCACCGGAACTGGGAGTTATTTTAATTTCTAGTACTTCTGAGTGAATAGAAAGGGTAGCTCATGTTTGACTTAACATGTGCCTTTGATTACCCATTTTTATTACTAACGCTCTTTATTACTGATCTGCTAAAATTCTCTGCCCACTTACATACTAAATCTCGATATTTTTTCCTCATTAAGTTTAAGAGAACTCTTTAGGTATTAGATATTAACCTTTAGTCACACTCGATACAAGCATTTCCCCCAGTCTGTTGTATTATTTTTCCATTATGAATACATGTTAAACTTTACATATTCAAAAAGGTCAAACTTGTCTTCGGTAAGTTTATTTTTCATTGCTCCAATACTGAGTTCTTATTCTTTCACAAATCTGATGAATATTATTTTCAATTTTCTACTACTTTTTCTAAAATGTGATTTTTAAACTATTTATATCTTAATACCAGCTAGACCAGATAAAGACATCATGGGCAGAAACACTCATATATTGCCATAAACCTACCACTTCCAATTCTACTCCCATTCCCTTTGCTAAGATAAGGTAGGGAAATCCCTTACATCTGAATTCCTCATTCATTTTAATTCAAATTCTCTTACACTAGGATGTTAGGAAGAGAGCAGCTTGAGCTAGTGTCCTGTGCACCACCTTAGAGATGGGAGACATCCACACCCTCTATGAAAGAATTAACAATACTTCAAGGCACCGTGTGTTAGGGACAGAAGACACTTATAGGATGCATCAGCAATAAAAATCAATGCTAATTTTAAAGTATTGTGGCAATATTTATTGCCATGCTGTCTAAAAAAATGGGGCCTGGCATGGCAACCTTTTGACTTCATGTCATGGAAGGTAATTTTCATATTAGGAAAGGGGACTTACTCAAATGGTTTGCAGTTGATTATGTCTGACTCCCACGGGAGTTTGGAATTCAGAGGGGGAACACACCTTGCTGAGGAGCCAGGGATCATAAATGTTCCTCAGCGTGTAGGGCCATCTTGTGCAACAAAAACTTGTCCCACCTCAAATGCCAACAGCTATGTCACTTCAGCTAAGAGCCCTGCAGCCCAAAATGTCTTGCTTCCAATATCTAGAAAAGGCAAGTCTCCTCTGTTTGTTCTATCCACCCAGCCACAGGGCCAGCTCTCAGGAAGACTGAGGTCGATCTAGCTGTACCGGATGTGTTGCTTACTTCTCCTGTGGGGTCTCTCATCGTACTGCCCATTCTGGCCTGCTTTTGTTCAGGTAACATCCTCACAAGTTTCTGACCTTTGGCTACTCTCTTCTCACTCCGATTCACCAAAATCTGTTTCCTGTATATTCTGAGAAAATACCTGATAGACAAATCACACTAAAATATTAATGATGATACGAAGCACTCCTCTTCTCAGGGATACTTGTATTTAATGCTTAAGCAAAGACACAATCTCTTACCACCTCTTCTGTATCACCCTGGTCCAAGCTATTGCCATCTTTTCACCTGGATCACCACAGTAGTTTCTTAACTAGTCCCCCCACTTTAACCTTCCAACTCATAGACCACTCTCAACAAAGAGCTGACCTACACGAGATCCTATCATTTCTTAGCCCCAAACTCCCCAAACTAGTGATAGCTCACTAGTTCAATAGCAATAAAAGCCAAGTATATCCAATGGCCGACAAGGTCATAAATGATCTGAAATAAGGAAAACCGAAGGAAGAGTATATCAGGGAGAAAAAACAAGAGTCCATTTTGGTCATGTTAAATTTAAGATGCTATGAAACATTCAAGTGGAGCTGCCAAAAAGGCATTATCCTTAGATCCTCAGAAGACAGCTTTAGGCAATATAAATGGTTCTCAACTGGGGATAATTTTGCCCCTCAGGAGACATTCAGCAATTTGTGGAGACATTTTTGTTTGTCATACCTGGGAAAAGGTGTTTTACTGGCATCTAGTGGGAAGAGGCCAGAGATGCTGCTAAATATTCTACAACACACAAGACAGCAACCTCACAACAACAACAACAACAAATTACCCAGCCAAAATGTCATTAGTACCAAAGTTGAGAAGTCCTGGGCTTGAGACAGGAATACGGAAGGCTTATCAAATAGACTATATTTAAAACCCAAAGAACAATGTGGAGGGGAAAAGAGAGGACTAAACCTTTAGAAGCTCTTCTTTCAGAGTCAGACAAAAGTGGAAGAACCCACATAGAAGATTGAAAAGGGTAAGCTGTAATGGGAAAAGGAAAACCGGGAAAGAGTGGTGTGACAAAGGTCAAGGGAAGAGTGTTCCTGCAAGGAAGCCATGCTCAGCTGTGGTCAACTGCCTTCAGAGTTGCTAAGATGTCAAACAGCAATGGCAATGGGTAGGAGGTTTGAAAGAATAGAGGAAGTATGCTGTGGGGAGTAAGGTAATGGGAAGACTGGTGGGTGATTTTGAGGTTGCTGAGTATATCATTAAAGTGAAACCAACAGGCAGATAGTTGAGTTCATCTAGTCCTCAGGCTTTGCCAGATAGCAGAGATAAAAGAGATACAAAGGAATTGAAGGAATTTGCAGGCAAGTAATTTGAATTGGGGCAGCTCGGCTGGCTAAGTAAGGAACTCATGACAGATGGGAACTAATGAATGAAGAGAAATTGGGGGAGGGGGTTAGTGAATTGAAAGTCTTGATAAGTCATAAACATATATATACTTCTCCAACATGCTTTTAATTTTTCCATAATAGTCTATTTCTTGATATTATTAAGTAAATGTGATTTTACTTTAATAAGAAAGACCTATTTACTATTTGAACACTGCTCACCATTCTACTTTTCATGACTCAGATCAAAGGCATCTATGGGGAAAAAAAGCAAAAAAACAAACAAAAAACAAACAAACAAAAAACATTAGGTGAAGTATAAGAGGCCTGGGTTAAAACATCAGCTCTTTCATTTACTAATGTTATGACTTGGATAATTTACCTAACCTTTCTGAACTTAAATCTCTTAATCTAATTAACAGGTTGTGGTTGGCAGAATAATGCCCTCCCCCACAAGGAATCTAGGTCCTAAGCCCTGAAATCTGCTAATATGTTATGTTACTTGGCAAAGGGGAATTAAGGCTACAAGTAGAATTAAGGTTGCTAGTCAACCGCCCTTAAAATAAAGAGAGTATCCTGGACTATCCAGGAGGGCCCGAAGCAATCACAAGGGTCATCTAAGGGAGAAGGAGGACACTGAAGAACCAGAACCGGAGAAATGGCAAGTGAGAAGGATTCGACCTGCCAGTGCTGGCTTTCAGATGGAAGGAGGCCATGAACCAAGGAAATGCCGGCAGCCTATAGAAGCGGGAAAAGACAAGAAAACTGATCTCCCCTAAAACCTCCAGAAGGAAATGCAGCCATGCCAACACTCCAAGACCCATTTGGGGCTTCTGACCTCGAGAAGTGTAAAATAATAAATCTGTTGTTTTAAGCCATGAGGTTCTTGTTAATTTGTTACAGCATCAACAGGAAACGAATGCGCAGGTTAAACAAATCATCTTCATAAACTGTTGTATAGATTAACCAAAATATATAAAGTAGCTGTCTAGTACATGGGAAGTATTTAAATAGCTGCTATTAATATTGTCAGTGTTAATACTATTAATGGCACCAAAACCAATAGACATCAACACTGACGCAGTTCTAGAACTTACTCAGTTCTGTGACGTGAGATATCTTAACATCTGTAGGACTCAGTTCTCTAACTTAAAAACAAAATGAGGGGGCCTAGAAAAGATGACTTCTAAAGTTTCTTCCAGCTCTAATATTTTATGATTCTAAAATCTAATTCCTTCATGACACATTATACTCATTGCTAATTAACTTTTTCAGAAATCCTATTAAATAAAAATAGTAAGCCAAGTAGTTTTCATTTTATGTTTCAACATTTTCAATATTTTATATTGCTGAATTATAGCCTTATAAAGTTGAGTCATGGCATAAAAATCACAGGCCTGCAAGCAAGGAAAAATAACTAAGTCACCCTGCTGCTATTTAAAGGTGTTACAGTCAAACTACAATAATAATAGTATCTTCTCAAATAGCTCAAAGTATATTTGCACATATTACCTCATTTATTCTTTTTTAACAGTTTTATTGAGATGTAAGTCACATATCATAAAATTCACTCTTTTAAAATGTATAATTCATTGGTTTTAACATATTCAGAGTTCTGCAACTTTTCACCACAATCTTAGACCATTTTCATTACCCCAGAAAGAAACTCCTTACCCCATTAGCGGTCACTCCCCGTCACCCCTCTCCAATTCTCCTGGCCCACTAATTTTTCTGTCCCTGTGGACTGGCCTGTTTTGGACAGGTCCTATAGATGGAATTATACAATCAATGGCGTTTTTTTGTCTGGCTTCTCTCACTGAGCATAATGCTTTGAGACTCATCCATGCTGCAGCATGTGCCATACAGCACTTCGTTTCTTTTTATCGCTCAATTATATTCCATTGCATGGAATAGAACCACACTTGCTTTCCATTCATCAGCTGATGACACCTGAGTTGCTTCTACTTTTTAACTATTAGGAATAACGATGATATGAACATTCATGTACTAATGTTTATATATATGTATGTTTTTATTTCTTTTGGATACATACCTGAAGTGGAATTGCTGGGTAACATATGGTAACTTTATGTTTTAATCTTTTAAAGAACTGCCAAACTGTTTTCCAAAGCAGGGGCCCACTTTTACATTCCCACCAGCAAGTAGGAAGGTTCCAATTTCTCCACATCCTTAACAACACTTGTTATTATATGTCTTTGATTATAGCCGACTGTAAGTACTATCGTTTGTGGTTCTGACTTGCATACCTCTCTGAGTAATGATGTAGAGCATCTTTTCATGTGTTCGTTAGCCATTTGTAAGTCTTCTTTGAAGAAATGTCTGCTCAGACCCTTCGCCTATTTTTTCAATTGGGCGATTTGTCCTTTTTTATTATTGAGCTGTAATAGTTTTTTTTAATAAATTCTGGACACAGATACATTATTAGATATATGATTTGCATGTATTTTCTCCAATTCTATGTATCTCATTTAATCGTAGTGCAACTATTTGTACCAGACTCTGTGTTGCTATCCCCATTTCGCAGATAGAATTGGTATGCTGTATGATCAATCAGACTTAACAAATGGCAGATTCAAAAGAAAGCTTATACATGTGCTCTTGTTTTTATTAATTTAAAGAGGTCATATATTGATAGCAATATTGTGATATAACACTCAGGAAGTCCTCTACATTCAACCCTGATGCTGTCTATATTATTTCTACAGCTATATCAAAGATGATTCATTTATTCACTTGAAAAACAGTTAAGCGTTTTGTCGCCAGCTGTGTGCACTCCTAGCTCAGGATACATCAGTGAATATGACCCTTGTCCTCATTAGTCTTACAATTTAACAGAGTTGTGCAAAATTCCTAACCTGAAATCATTTTGTTAATAGCAAACAGTCCAAAAAAGAAATTAATCATAATGCTAAAAAATCAAAATGCTCAGCTCAGAGGAAACGTTACAGATTTTAATGCAAGTGATATTCTTTTTTTTTAATTCAAAGCACCAAACTTATTTTGTGGTTCAGTGCAACCGTGTTTTGAGTATTGGCTTTAGTATGCCAACACTTAGTTCTTATTAATCCTTTTCATAATGCAAAAATTCTTACTCTAATATTTGTCAAATGAAACTCTGACAAAAGGAAGAGTTTCCTTTAACTGGAAAAGGTAAAGAGTTTACCTTTAACTGGAAAAATTTGAAGGTTCAATGTCTATATCATGGCCAATTCTTACCCCATGCTAAAACAAGATGTCATAATTTCTCAATTAAACACAAAAACAAACATAAAGAATTACAAATCTGAAGACTTAAAAAGGTAGTTCTAACCTTTTCTATCAAATATTCCTGAGGCAAAGCAGAAGAACTGAGTAATGCTCAGGAGAATGGAGCCCTAAGTGGCCAAGGCAAACTGTAAATTTCTTGGTCTTGTTTGGTTTTTTTTTTCCCCCTCTTAGAGAGTTTACACAAATGTTACATTCTCAACTATAATACATCCAGTTTCTTATAAAAAACATCTAACATTCTTAATTTGGGTCATTATAAAAATTTGCTGAGGACAAACAGAATGCATGGCATGTAACTGGAACTACATTAGCTTTAACTGTGCAAATTTAGTAAATTAAGTAACAGCAAGTAAAACTAACACTCAGAAAGAGGTAGCATGCCTACACATAGTTCTTTCTGAGTGCCCTCAGCACCCTCCTTTGTCACTGGAGGGTGTGCATGCTGCATATGGCTGGCCAGGTGCCTCAGGATAAAGAAGGCACAGGCTGAGCAGCATGACCGGAGGTGACCCCTGGGACAGGCAGTTGCAGGAAAGCAGCTCGCAGCTCAATGCAAGGCTTCTCCACGCTGTGAACTGTGAGGTTAGGGCTTCACTGCAGGTGTCTTGGGTTGCTTTGTGAGGTCAGAGAACAGCTGTAAGTGGGCAGAGCCCTGCACTCCTGACTTTCAATTTCACCTGCCTTACATACTGGGCTTCATGTTAATTTTCTGAAGACTTTACTCAGACTTCAGAGAAAAGGGACTAAAACACTAAATCTAGAGGAAGTCTAGGCTAGGAAGACAACAATGTCCATCTGATCTGAAAGACAAGGTGAGGACAAAATGGGAGAATGAATAATGAAGCCGGTGAGGAGCAGAGTCAAAAACAGGAAAGGGTGCGGTATAAGGCAAGGGTCGGGGTCAGGCCTTCATCCACAGAAAAGAATGCCTATTGTGGAGTGGGTGCGCCTGCTTAAAGGAACAGCAATGGGATCCTTTACCCAGAAGCACTCAACTGCTTAAATCTTACTCTATAACATGCTATTTTTGGCCCACAATCTCTTACCCTTCTCACTCCCTAGATTCCTTAAGTCCCATTGCCAATCAATTTTACACAAATCATCAAAACCACCAGAAAAGTAAGGCTCACTCCTCCAATTCAAACCTTCCAATGGCTTTCCCATAGCACCTGAAGAAAATCTAAATTTTTATGGCAGCCCTGATATATCGCATCTCTCATTAATTACCACTCTCCTCCTCACCAGTGCTCTCCGGCGCCCTGGGGCTCCTCGAGCAAGCCCCTGGCCAGGCTCTGCCGTGCTGTTTCCTTCCCCATGTGCACTGCTGTGTCCCCACTACCTTCCAGCCTCTGCTCAGAGGACACCTCTTCCAAGAGCCTGTTTCTGTTCACACACGTGCATTGCTCTCTAACTCCTTACCCTTCTTTTTAACATTTTCTTCCAATGTGAAACTACACACACACATACACACATCTCTATATGTCTCTGTATCTACATCTATATGTTGTCTACCTCCCACTAGAAGCAAAATCTACCAGTGTAGGACTGCATTTTGGTCACTGTTTTGATCTAGGTAGCCACATCACCTAGAACAGCACCTGGACCATAAATGCTCAATATTTATTGCATGAATAAATCATACTTGATCTTAAATATATTTAGGCATTCAGTTTTCCCCCAAACTCCTCTGTACTTTTTTCCCTGATCCATCAACCAAGCCCCAAGCTTCACTTCTTGTCTACTATAACCTACAATTTGATCACCCAGCTTTGCCCATTCCCTTGCCTAAACTCTCAATTGCTTTGTCAGCTTGTCCTTTGCCTAAACCAACCTAAGGATCTACTCCTTCACTCCCAAACCCCAACCATCTAAAGATAGTTGCCATAAAAAGCCCCAACCATATGGATTGGGGACTCTGCAAACACAGGGTCTCCCATCTCCGCAGGCCCTTGCTCCCTGCTATCCATCAATCTTTTGGGGGCTCCCAATCAGCTTTGTCTCACATCCCACAGATTCAAGTCCAAACTTCGATTACTTTTTTCAATCTTCTAACTCTCCACTCCACTCAGCAAATGACATCATCTCCACAGAAACAAAGAAAAGGTTATTAGATCAGACTCCCTCAGTTTCCTCCACCCCAATGACCACCAACCAACCACCATACACCCACTCTGACCTTTTCCTGGCAGTGTGACGGAAGGGTGTCCCTCTTCACGCCCACAGCTAACCAACCAGAGCTCCAGAACTCAAGCCACCCAACCCCTCCTTAGATATCTGATGCCGTATTTTATCCACTTGCCCCTCCACAAATTTAACTTCTTCTCTTCAGGCTTTTCTCCCACTGCATGAATGCTTGCATCTCTCCTATCATAAAACAAATGAGTGAACAACAAAACTAATACACTTCTCCAAGCCTTGCACTATCTGAGTTGCCCCTTTCTCTTCATAGCCAAATGCCTTAAAAGACAGTCTAAACTCACATTTTTACCACATTACCCACCTCCCCAAATCACGAAGTAACCGTCTGCAATCTGAATTTTACCTGCAAACACAAAACTGCTCTCTCTGAAACACAGGTGACTTCTTAACTAAAATTTATTCAGAATTTACTAGACCTGTCAATTTATTATTGACAACCCTAATTTTAAAGTGCTTGTCTCTTGGCTTCTCCAACATTATTGTTTCTTGGTGTTCTACTTTTTGGACCTCTCTTCATAGTCTATTTCCTAGTGACTGTGATCTGAGAAGAGCCTCTGTATGTGGTATAGAAGCTTAAAGCATGGGCACCATCAGAGTCAGCTTGGGCTGCCCCAGCAAAGGACATGACGGGGTGACTTAAAGAAATTTGTTTTATCACAATTCTGGAGGCTGGGAGTCTGAGAGCAGGGCGCCACCCCAGCCTTGTTCTGGTGAGAGCCCTCTTCGCGGGTTGCAGGCAGCCATGTTCTGCGTCCTCACGTGGAAGGGATCTCTGGTGTCTCTTTCTCTTCTGTGCAATCAGGGTGCCACACTTACAGCCCCATTCAACCTCAGTCACCTCCTTAAAAGCCCTATCTCCAGTACAGTCATTTGGAAGGTTAAGTCTTCAACATGAATTTGGGGGGACATAATTCAGTCCACAGCAGCCAGCAGTAATATTTAAAGTCCAGTATGGTAAAATCGAATGTTATGTAACAATAACTGCACAACTACAAGAACTCTAAAGAGACAAAGAAAATGGATATCACATGAAAATATCAGGATACAAAGTTTTATATGTATGTAAAAATATGCATATGAAATAAAAAGGAATATATCATAATCATAATAGGAGTGATGATCGAGTAAAAGAGTTTATTTCTGGACTCTTTGTTAGACAATTTAGAAAATAAATTTCCATAGAAAGAATATATAAATCAAAAGCTTCAATCAAGAAAAACACTAGAAACAAATCTAACTTTCTGTTTATTTCCTGCTTATATCATTGCCATTCACATGAACTAGGATGGAGGCTATTCTGCTATAACAAAACCAAGAATACAGTGACTCACTCAGATGGGAATTTATTTCTAATAAATTAGAAATTTATTAGCGCTAGACAACTGGTCCCAAGAAGGTGGAAAACTCTTCTCAGTACAGGGATAAAAGGTTCCTTCTTTCTTGTCCCACCACTACCTAAGGGCACTGCCCTTGTCTGGATGATAGAAGCCGGCTCCCTAATACCTCATTCATACAGGTAAAAGGAAAAGAATATGACAAGCAGATTTTTAATACAAATATGGCTTAAAAGTTGCATACATCACTTCCACTCCCATCCACTGGCCAAAACTTAGGCATGTGGCCTCACCTGGCTACAAGGAGCCTAAGAAATAGTTTCTATATATGGGCTACAAGCCTCGCTAAATATCAGAGGTGGGAGTGCATCCTTCCCATTCTGGAACAGTCGTCTCCCTTCTAGAGGGATGACCCTAGAGCCCCATCCAGTTACTGAATTCAGCTCAAAGTCTATGGTCTCTGGGTGATGCACCATCCCTTCAACGGATATCAGTTTGACTCTGGCCCAGTCCAAGTGACCTACAGATAAGCAACCTTTGCTTTCCACCACCACCATGAGAACCACTGTACAATGGAATGCAAATAAGATGAACGCAACTAAGTCTGCCATTCTGGAAAGAAAAGAATGGCAAATATATACTCTTACCAATGATGAAATACTGCTGGATAGTAATGGCAAAGAATCCTGCTGCACCAGGGAGCAAGTCCCTTGGTTAAATTTACTTTCTTTTTTCTCTTCTTTGTCAATTTGTCTGCTGAAACTTGGCTTTGCCTGTGGAAGATTGTATTGTTCCACTTTCCTTTCTGGCCATATATGAAGTGGACATGGGAGAATATGTGCTCCAAAGAGGCAGAAAATTGCTGATACAAACTTGGGGGTGAAGGGTTGCTTTAGGAGACAATGTCAAACCACCACAGGCTTTTCAAGGAAAGCTTGTAGCATCTTTGACAACGTAATCCTCTCAAAAATCCAACGTGCTGTTTGCCCTCAGTCACTGCCATGTGAAAGGAACCACAACTGAGCATTTAGTCTGCTCATAGATATTAAGCTTATCATATCTCCTATTTGCTGGCCTCTGTGGCAGACCCATCTTTCTCTCTCTACTTAAAGCTAACTACCTGAGGTCTGATTCACGATGGAAGGATTTACCATCACACCCCATTTACACAACGGCACGCCATGTGGCTTGAGATAATGCTTCCTGTCTGAATGATTTCAGACTCGACAGTTTGATTTGCTTTGGCCAATAAAATATGAACAGAAGTAACACATTCCACTCCAAACAACTGGTTCTGCCATATTTCTTTTTCCTTCTCCCACAAAATAGCAATGTCCCCCAAAAGCCTACTCTTTCAGCTTAGAGTAACACAGGATGTGGAACAGAGTCATAGACATGTCATGAGTAAGAAATAAACCAGTGTTGTTGCAAGGAACTGAGACACTGTAACTGGAGCTTTAATTGACTGGATCCAGTGGGGAAAGTAAATCCTTAATTTGATCCTTCCCTGGACTGATTTTCACTATCTGACCAAGAAAATATAATGGGAGGTTCTCAGAACAAGCTTATGCCTTACTGTTTGGGATACAGAAGCAATTTTTTTCAGCCCTGCAATGCTCTACATTACTGTTCTTTCAGAGCATTGGCCATAATAGAGAGAATCTCTTTCAACAAAACTCTATTTCCTTCCAACTCTAACTGCAAACTGCTAACTGCAAATCATTCCCTTATTTGATACCATCTTATAGTTCCTTGCTAAAGCAGCAAGGAGTAGCCAATTCCTTTTAGCAGTCATTCTAACCACTCCCATGGAAATACAAACTGGATAGATGCATCGGTTGTCTTCCAAGTTATCAGACGTGACAATGTCACCAAACGTTTTGCCACAGCACAGTCACCAGTTTTCTACACTACTGTTTGCTGACCAACTATTCAACCAGTGCCTGCATTTTAGCTTTTTATTATGGCAACACCCCACTTCAGGTACCAATTTGGGCATTATATAGGGCATGGGATAAGTTCTCACGATAAACTGATGTCAAATACAGTGGCTCAAACAAAAAAAAAGTTTACTTCTTTCTTGAAAAAGTACAGAGAAAGGCAGGTGGCTAGGGGGAGAGTGAATAGGAGGGGGAAGGTGGGTTGTGGGGGGAGGGGGATGAGTATATGGTTCTGCTCCACAGTGTCATTCATCCAGGGACCTAGGATGATGAGCGATGGCTCTGCTATCCTCACCACAGGACTTCTATCTGTGGTTTCAAGGCAGTTGTTGCCATTATCGTTGTGGCTGCTTTCCAGTGAGCAGGAGCAGCAGTGGGGTGGGGAGATGAATAGGCAAGCTCCTTATCTTTAAACAGATAAACCAGAAGTTGCACTTGGCACTTCCGCTCACATCTAACTGGCCCAAACCTAATCACACAGCCATATTTAGAGGCAGGGGAAGTAGGAAAACACAGCCTCTAAGTACATAGCCATGTACACGGCTCAACCAGAGGGGTTCGGATACTAAAAGAAGGAAGAACTAGATACCTCACACAAGGATTAGCAGTCTGCACCATACCTCACACAACCTATTCTCAACAGTTATCAGAGAGTTTTCCAAAAGCATATTTCAGTCTGTGGAACCCTCCATGCAAAACTTTCACTGGCTTCCTATTCAATTAGCATTAAAACCAAAGTTTTCACAAGGGTTGACAATTCTCATGCAATCTACTCCCCTCATTACATCTCTCACCTCATCGCCTAGTACTCTTCCCATAAAATAACACTAAATGAAGTGAAGATCTAAATAAGAAAGGTAAAACTATGAAGTTGAAGAAAGAAAAAGCAGAATAATACATTTGTGATCTTGAATGATGAAGGACCTCAAAAGTATAAAAAACATGGGGAAATAATGATGGAATTGACTCCCATCGAAATTAAGGACTTGTTATTCAACAAAGACTGGAAGAAAAGGTTTGCAATATTTTAAAAAAGGAATTTAATATCTAGGGTATGCAAAAAACTGTAAAAATAACAACAAAAAGACAGGAAATACAATTGAAAATTTAGTAGGAGACAAAGCAGACAATTCACAGATGGTAAAATTAAAGTTGTCAGATATCTAAATACAGGATACCCCATTAAATTTTAATAAAAGATAAACAGTGAAAAACTTACACATATATACTTTTACTAAAAATTTGTTTGTTGCTTGTATGAAATTCAACAGTGTCTTGTACTTTTATTTGCTAAATCTGGCAACTGTAGGTGAAATCCATATGGCTAACAAGTGAAGAAAAGCCCAGCCTCACTAGTTATCAAAAGTGCAAATTAAAACTATGAGCTACTGCCCTGGCTGGGCAGATCAGTTGGTTAGAGCATCATCCCAATACACCATACACCAAGGTTGTGGGTTTGATACAAATCAGGGCACACAGAAGAATCAACCAATGAGTGCATAAATAAGTGGAACAACAAAGCTATCTTTCTTTCTTTCTCTTTCTTTTCTTTTCCTCCCTTCCTTCCTTCCTCCCTCCCTCCCTGCCTTCGTTCCTTCCTTCCTTCCACCTCTCTCTCTCCCTCTCTCACCCTCCCAACTTCCTCTCTCAAATCAATAAATTAAAAAAATGATAGCTTAAAAAAAAAAACCACTATGGCATACTGTTGTCTATCCATTGTATTAACAAAGACTAGGAATTAAGGCTTTTATAGAAGAGCACAAAAACCCTTGTTTTTTCCATTTTCCTAGAAAAGATCACCTAACCTAAGGTTCTTTTTCCATCAGATCACGAGGCAATAAAGGCCAAACTATTCACTGCATATGTACAGAGAAAAAAACACACCTCAAACCCATTATTTCATACTGCAGATAGATGACACAGACATAATCCCAGTAATCATATTTAGGCATCAAAGATACAAGTAACCTTTTTCCTAGAAAATGTAAGTGCCTATTTAAGTATAAATTTATAAAATTTAAATGTTGAGGATAAAATACATTTGAGTATAGTTCAGTAAACAGCTTTTTAATAAACAATATCATAATATTAATTTTAATACTGGGTTGAGATTAACCTCTTAAGGTTACCTATCATAGCAGGTCAGAAATTTTGAGAGCAAACAGAAACAAGAATCAGGTTTCACATTTTCAAAGAGCTTTTACATAAAAATGCTTTATCTAAGTAACCAATATCACTTTAACACTGGGTAATACCTATCTGGAAGGCTGAGAGGCTAAGAAACAAAACCTGTAAGTTAAGAAAGGAAGTAGGGACTGCATATAAAGAGGACAGCACCCATTCTTTTAAAAATATCACCTTATTTCAAATATAAATAGTGTGTATGGTATTTTAAATGGTATCACAATACAAAAAATAAAGTATACCAAAAACTTATTTTGCCTTCTCTAACTTCAAAGATAAAGAATGCCCTCTGAACTTACTAATTTATTTTAACATCTCCATAGGAACGTATTTTAAAACTGAAATTTTATTGCAAGAGATTAATTTAGAAAAAGACCTACTTTTTGTTACAATTCTGGTAGTCATAAACAGCTCTTAATTTAATTGTAAAGAATAAAGTATTCTAAAATAAATATAAATCAAAACACTTTATATAATTGCATCATGATATTACAACTGTGATAAAAGGATTCACAGATACTAAAGTGATTCAGCCTACCTTATATAAAAGACATGCAATATAATCATTAAATCTTCTAAAATGTTGATAGGAATAATTGCTACCTCACTTTCAAAAAGTAACCACTTCTAGACAGATCTCTAACAACAACAAAAAAAAACCCAAACTTTTAGATCTATAATTCAGCATTCACCAAAACTAATTTTGGCAGGCATGTGATATGACACTCCCACAAGAAAGAAAAATAGACATAAAAGTAACACAGCTTTCACCATAAGATTTAACACATTAAATTTCCATAAACGACATTACTACCTTTTTAACTACATATAAAAATAATGCTTGATGCAAACTGGGTCCCAAATATTATATAATCCTGAGACTGAAAGACAACAAATGATATTCACTGGACTCATTCACTTTTTGTTTTATTTCATAAGAAAAAAAAATCAAATGTATTATATTAGCGCAACTGCCAACATAAATGACATAAATGTGGAAAATAAAAAGTACCTATTCTCTAACTTCAATAAAGGAAAAGATTATTCTTTGGCTCTTGTCCCAAGCTGGGAACAAGTAATCACAGAACTGATTTTAAATACCTTCCAATCAATCAATCTTTAAACTCTACTCAACCTTTTCACTTAAGTACACAGCTAAGAAAATCAGCCAATTAGGAACTGCCCTGCTTCAGTGCCCTCGCTCCGCAAAGCCCACCAGTCCCTTCCAAATTTAAAACTGGCCAATCCTTAAGTTGCTTCACTTTTGAATAAAAGCCAATCCTAAACCTCAAATTCCTATCTAAGCACATCTCTGCCTATTTGGAGGGCTATATTCTGCAAGCATAATTCTCCTTGCTTAACAAGTATGAAATTCAGCTTTGTTTCAGCTACACTGGAGTAGCGGACTCTTCCCTCGGTAATACAATAACTATTATGATTACTTGGATATTAGCATTTTTCTTCATGAAGTTCTGTGAACCAAAATATCTAAAATGGACAAATAATATCCATTTTGAGATCCAAAAATGGAGTCAAGATGTCATTAGGGAAGTCCAACTCACCCACGTCCACAACCCAGATGAGGTTTAGACATCTGAACTGTGGCACTTACCATAGAAGTATGTTCTGGAACTTGCTCCAGCTGGTCTACGTGTCAATTTTACCTCAGAGTTTCCTGAATCTCAGGAAAACCTCTTTGAACTAGTTATCATACCATGCCAGGTAGCCATGTTGTTCCAGCGTGTAGTTTTTGCCATTATAAATCCTGCCTTGTTTGTTCTCTCCAGTGCTCAACTGCAGTTATTTGAATGTGTGTCTCTTGGATTACATTACCTCACTCGTAAAGGCTTTTTATTACAATCTAGGTATTCTTGGTTGACAGATGTAAAAAAAATTTTTTTTTGTTACAGTAATTGTTTTCTAGAAAGTTGGGAATCTTCACCTTTTAAATTAAATTATAATCCTTCTTGCCTAATCACCAATGCACTAACAAAGGGTGTTTTCTTTCTCCTCTCAATGCCAAATCCACAATTTCATACGATCAATGGTCCAAACCCAGGCAATGGATGTATTATATGAAACATCGAAATTTCCAACTACATCAAGAATAGAGTATCATCAAATATCTTTGAACAAAATAATAACTGAACAAATATTTAAGTAGATATTCTTTTTGATCTAATGACAATGACAATGTGGCTTAGTTTTGTAACATCTGAAAATCTAAATTCTAAATAGTAGCTTTGAAATTGCTTTACTCGGATAAACGGACAGTCTCTTAAATTTCCCAATGTAGAAAATAAAGTGACAAGAACTCCTACCACCTCACAAAAATGATGTACTCAGAGTAAGATGAACTCCAAATGTTTCAGAAAAGAAAAGCCCACCATTATGTTATGATTTTATTTGTTCTTCAAGCCAAGTCAGTTTGAGGTTTACATCAGCATGGACAAAAAGTAAGAGATGGTCTCAAAATTGATATGAAAGATGGCTAAAGAGAGTAATATGGATTCAAATTAGAAATGGGAATCCTACCCAAACATAAATCCCTCCATCAGATTGGCAAAGTGAATCATGCTGGATGGGGTGCCTCACCCAAATATGTATACTCAAATACAGCCAAGAGCCATCTCTTTGGACTGCTTTTGGACTTAGCATTCTCAAAAAACAAATTTGAAATAGCAAGAAATGTTATCTTATAGCTTATCAAAACTCAGTGAGGTTGCCACTGAAGTTAGCTCCTGGTAGTATTACAGACAGTGATTAGCCACTGACTCAGGTGACAACATGAGGTAGGTGTGAAGGGAAACCAGAGTATCTCCCCCAAAATATGCCATTCTGACATTGATACTGGAAATAAGGGTACTGAAGAAATAGCAGGTGCAAGGATACTCTGAATCCTTTTTTCTTCCTAAAAGCAAGAGACAAAACTTCCATGTCAAATGTACCCTCCCTGTACCAGAGGTGTAAGACATTATCACCAGACACTGGGAACTGAGGAGAGAAATCTGTACAAACAAATCTTTTTGAACTAACCCTTATCTTCCCAGTTATTTCTTAACCATATACTACCTCTAGTCCAAACCCTTCCCTCTGTCTTCTCAATTTTCACAAATTTACTGTTTCTTTGTCTAAACTGTATAAAAGCTTCCTGCCCTGATCACTCTTCAGGACTTCATTCTCTTATTAAGGCTACTGTGTGCATGTAAGTTTAAAAAATGTGTGTTTTTCTCCTGTCTTATATCAGTTTGATTCTGAGGCCCAACTGGTGACCCAGAGAGTGTAGAAGAGAAGTTTCCCTTCCCTACAGTGTCAAGAGACCTACTTAGTTGGGTTAAGCAGATTGGGTGAATTTATCCAGAAACTGTCAAATTGATTTATTAGAGAAGACTAACTGGAGAAGCAGCATAGGTTAGGGAAAATAGTCAAAACTACACTATGAGGTGGGTGACCCTGAGTAAGTTACCTAATATATCTGAACCAGTTTCCTCATCTATAAAATAGGAATAATAAGCTATTTCACAGGACAGTCAGGAAGACTAAGTAAAATAGTAGTAGTAACTGGTAACTTTAAAAATGTTCTAAGCATCAGGGCCTCTGAGTCCTAGATTCGTTTTTGTCACTAACTTACTATAATACATATGGCAAGTCATTTGATCTAAGTCTTTCTCCTCATCTGTCCAATAATGAGGATAATGCATGCCCTACACATTTCATAGGGGGCATGACAATCACATATGAAAATTAATGTGAAAAGTATTTTTGAAATATGTAAACCATGTAATTATAAAATAACTAATTCAATATGTACAAAAATGCAGGCGATTCAGGCTAACAAACCTGTTACAACCCAGGATTACATAATGTCCCAATTAAATTAATTTTACTAAGAAAAAAAATTTCATAGTCAAAAACAAACCAAGAACTAGACACACTGGCAACCAAAAATATTCAAGGCTATTAGCTACGAAAATTATTTTCCATGCAATAAATGAACCAAATTAGCTCAGCTCTCCAATAAACCAAAAACAGTTCAACACAATCTTTTATTCAAGTCAGTGTTTGCTACTTAAAACCACCACCTCAATTTCTAAAAGGGGAAGGAGAAGGGAAGAGAGAGGAGGGGAGGGAGTTATACATTGCAGGGTTTCTCAACACCAGCAGTATAGACATTTTGAATTAGGTAATTTTTTGCTGTTGGGGTTGTCCTGTGCATTGTAAGATATTTAAGAGAATTCCTGGCCCCACCAACTAGATGCCAGGAATAGTGCGCCCCCCGCCACACACAGTTGTGAAAATCAAAATTGTGGCCAGTCATTACCAAATGTCCCCAGAGTGAGTTGGGGAGAAGACAAATCATCCACAGTTGAGATCCACTGAGCTAAATCCCAGGACTATTTTCCAATATTTATCTCACATTTATTTCTCTACAGATTGGTGGCTTAGAATGCAGCTTGAAACTAGCAGTTTTCCAATATAAAAACGAATAAAAGAATGCTGCCTATAGGATAGTAACATCTTAAGAATTAAAGATATAGTAGGGAGTTATGGCTAAATTATCCCTTCCATCAACATGCTGTTTTTCCTTAATTCTCTCTAAGAATTTTCTCCTTGGGTATTCTCTTGGGGAAACAACTTCGTTAACGTGCCACAAAAGCTTCTTCTCCACCTATGTCATAAAAAGAAAATCAAGTCTCAAAATTTTAAACTCTAAGCAATCAAATATGGAATTAATCAAAATGAAGTGCTACTTAAATATATTCAAACAATGTTAAATAAAAATATACAAACTAGTATTCAGCTACTACTGCAGATATATATATATATATAAATTTTTAGGTAATACACAAAAATAAAAGAAACCACAGAAGTGGAATTTTAAAAATTATGTTTAGTGCCACTAAATGCTATCATTGGGTCAGACACATGGATCTCTACAAGAAACAGTTTCCATATATTTACAGTTGTACTTTTAATATAAGGTAGTAGTTTTTAAATTTGTTTATGTAATATAAATTTTAAAAGGAATTTGGCTTTTATGTTATTTTTCATATTTCATGTGATTCTCTATTTCATATGGGTCAGTGTTAGAAGGAGTGGCTTCTGTTGTCTTCCAATAGGTGGACTTCCTGTCCCTCCTGCTCTGCTGGGAGCTGACACGATGAAGTAACTATCAGTCTGCCTTCACTGAGCCTGAACTTACAAAGTGACCAAGCCTGAGCAGTCAGCAGGCCATTTAAGATGGAATTCTACTTTATATCATTAGATATAAGGAAGCTAACTGCAATTGTGACACAAAGAAATACTAATCATTTCAGCTCCATTAACTTTAGGGAAGCTACAATAGTAGATTTAAAATTTTGTGAACTGCAAAATGAGATGGCACATCGTCTCTACCTATATTTGTGGAAGGCTCCTGTTTATAGAGTTATTGGTGGATTTGGTTATTCGGATGATCTGTCTCACTGAAAGCTAAAAAAGCTAAACAAAATATAATTTTGTATATTGTAAGAAAAAAACTCTAAATTTAAGCATAAAATCTAATTTCTCAAACATTTCATTATGTGGAACTTAGGTGTGAAAGACTTCAACTGGTGGAGCCGTGCCTAAACACTTCACACAGCCCCTCCATCACCCTCTATTATGCAAGCCGCAGCTCTGCAGGCCAACTCCCTTATTTCGCTAGTGAGCCATGTCAACACTGAAGTAATGGTACTGGAAAAACTCATCACTCCGCAATGATATTCAAATACCTGAATATATTTCATTTGGTAAAAATCGTATCACGGCCAAATAAAACTAATGTAAGTAGAGTAAAAATATGCAAGGTTTTGAGGAATTCTTTTGTCAAAAATGACTAGGGAAGCCTCAAATTCATCCTGCATTTGCTTAGACATTCTTTTGCTTCTTTGACCCCTTCATGCCCTATTCCTTAAGTATATGGGGTGGAGGGGGCTACGGAAGGCCAGAATGAACTAATCAGCATGTATTTATGCAGTTAGTCTACTCTAGTTTTATTCCCTTAGGTCTTTCCTCATACTCAGCTCCTCCAGGAAGACTGCTGTTTTATTCATCTCTGAACTCCCAAAACCTAACTAAATGCCCTGCATATAAAGTAATTCCTAACATCTACTACATGGCAGGCATTGGATTAGGGACTGGTGGTAAAGTAGTAAAAGAGATAAAGACCTCACCCTTGTGGAATCTCATAGAAGAGGGATATTGAACATTGGCTGCAAGAACAGAATCAAGTAAAGAAAGATCAGTTAACACAGCCCCACTGCCTATGTTTTTTCCCCATTGCCAACCAAAGCTTCGATGATGAACAAACAGTCTTCCTCTTCAGATATAAAATTGTGTCTCTCCAGCCCTGGCCATTCCCGAGTTCTATATTTATATCTCCAACTGCCTATTAATATGTCAACATGGAGGTAGTTACAGGGATTAACTGCATGGACTCTAAGCCAGACTTCTTGGGTTTGAATACCAGCTCCATCACTCACAATCTGGGTGACTTTAGGCAAATCATTTTTAAGCTCTCTGTGCCTGTTTTCTCATTTGTAAAATGGAGAGCATACTGGTTCATAACAACTGTTATTAGGATTCAAAGAATTTATATGTAAAAGTGCTTCAAACACTGCCTACCACACAGTGTATGCTTACATAGTGCTATTAGTAGTAGAACCACTACTAGTATTCCTAAGTCTACCAGACATCTGAAACTTGTCCAAAACAAATTCATAACTTTCTTCTCAAACCCCTTTCGCCCTTCTCAGTAAACAGCACCACTACCTGACCATTGTTCCAGCCTCAAACCTAAGAATTTTAGGTTTCATTACTGCATTAGTAAGTCCACACCAGCAGCTACCTTCAAAAGTATGTCATGAATTTGACTACTTCCTACCATCTCTACAACTACCTCCCCTAGCCCAAGATACCACCAAGTACAGCAATAATTTCCTATCTTCCTGTCTTCAGTAGTCCCCACTCCCTGACCCTACAGTTAATTCTCCATCCAGTAACTTTCCCTTGATACAAACCTTCCAATGGTTTCCACCACGCTTAGAACAGTCTGCCTGGCCCCCCAGCATCATCTGCCACTGCTTTCCTCCTTCCTTGCTGTGTGCTCCACAGTTACCTGTATATGCCTTGGCCCCTCAGGCTTGTTTCCACCTCAGAGCATTGTTCCATCGTTGTTCCTACTGTAAGGCAGTAGAGCATTGTTGTTTGGACTGAGGTCGGACTGCCCAAATTCAAATACTTTCTCTATCACATTTTAGCTGTGCATCTTTGAGCAAATTCTTAATCTTCCTGTGTCATTACCTGATCTATAAAAAATGGGAATATGAGTACTTACTTCATAAGGTGATTGTAAAAATTGTGTTTTGAAGAGTGCCTCACATATAAGCTCTATGTAAGTGTTTACTACTGTTATTATTCCTCCCTGAAATGTCCCACCTCCAGCTCATCCTCCACTTTGACTCATCTGTCAACTCCGTTGAAAGGCCTTCCCTGATAGGTTCTGTCTAAAAATAACCATCCCTGTTCCCCACTATCTGTTGTTTTCTTATCTCCCTTTGCATCACTGGCTGTACCACTATTTGAAGTAATATTATGTACTTCTACTTTGTTGCTTGTTTCCCCACTAAAACAGGAGCTTCACTAGGTTGGAGATTTTGTCATGCTTGCTGCTCTAGTTCTAGTTCTGACTCAGAACCTGACTTTGAATGCACACATGTTATTTCTCTTCTCCAGACTAGGAGACCAATGCAAATTTCTTACTTAGCCTTTCATTTTCACACTCACCATCTCATTTGATCCTTGAAAAAGCAACAGTAGATATACCATCATCTCTGATTTTAAAGAGAAAAAAAATGTCAAGTTTGGGATGACTTGTTTTTAGACACACAGTTAGCAACTGACAAGACAAATATTAGGACCCCTGCTTTCTAAGCCTTCTCAAACTCAAATGGAAGGATATTACACCCTTGAACTAAATTTACAGAAATGTGATCTATCTCCTGAGATGTGTACAGTATTCTTCCCTTCGAAGTTCCTAACAAATACCTGTCCTTGAATTTGGAAAGTAAAGTACAAACCCATCAATAATGTATTAACCCTTGGCAAGCCAAAAAATTCAAGCAGTCACATATGATGATCATATATTCTAAGTTTACACAGCTAAATCCCTAAAACTTACGGTGTACTGTACTGAGTATAATGTACTATTTTCAACACTCTAAAAGCTTTCTCTGCAAAACCCAGACAAAGGGGAACCTGAAAATTGTCAAGATCGTTATGATAATGGTACCAGTTATTTCTTGATCCCTGTTCCACCAAGTTCGGCGACAATAGTTCAGATCGCCTATCAGGCTCAATTGTTGTATGTGATCAAATTTTGGTGGGGGGCAAGGTGATGAGGCAAAATTGTTAAAAGGTCATTATCTACAAGATTTCTGTCAAATGGCCATTGGCCATCACATTCTCAAAATAACCAATTGTCTTTATAAGCTTTCTTCCAGCGAGTTTACATGTTTGTATTACCTCACTTGCTCTCACAATTCCCATTCCTGTGGGAATGACAATTAGGAAAGCCAGGGTCTGCTTTACCGCCATTTTACAGAAAAAAGGAAACTGAGGCAGCAAATGGTTATCTTTATAAGTTCTCTTTAGCGACCTGGTAACGGGGTATGTCAAAAGAAGCCTGGATATGGACTATCTCAAGGAATCTTCTAGCCCAGACTTAACAATGTCAAACTTCTCGGTTGAAGGGACTCCAACTCCCTTCTTCAATAAGAAAAAAAGGAGATTCTCATTTAGACCTTTCCCCTTCGTTGACCTGGCTCCCAGGCTCCTAAAGCCCTGTAGGCCCTCGAAGTAAGGGTGGGGTCCTGCCCAGCAGGGTGCGGCCTCGCCTCCCTTTGCTCCAGGCTCTCCTGGCCCTCCCACCCCAAAGGGCGCCTTCCCGCTCTGGGCGGGCACCTGTCCCTTAACCAGGTTCGCGGCTCCCCCAGTCGCACCAGGATCTAACAACCCACAGCCACTACCAACACCGGGAAGACGAGCAGCAGGGCGAGCCCCGCAGGCCCGGGTTGCTGCAGGAATGCTCCGAAACTTACAGTTTTCCTACAGCGTGCGCGTCACGGCGAGGTGACGTCACGGGACCCGGCGTTCGGGAAGGTCAACCCGTGGGTAGCGGGACAGCTCAGCCCCCACGGCTCCACCCCCAGCGCGCCAGCGGAAGACACGCCCCTTTCCTCAGGGCCCCGCCCCCGTCGTGGAGTTCGGGGCGCAGGCGCAGACTGCTTGCGTGGCCACCTGCTGGTGGGGTTCGCGGGTTCACAAGTCTAGGGTAGAGGCTGCCAGAGGTAGCTTCGCTCAAAGCTTGTGATCCGAGTGTGGGATATCAATAGAAAGGGTCCAAGACCCTGGGGAACACAGCAAATAAGTTGTTAGTCACGGAATTTGGGTAGGACGCCAGAGTTGTGAGGCATATTTTCCACAGGCACTGCTGTCCTTTTCTCACGTGTTGTTAAAAGTTCTCCACGTGTGGAAATAGGCATTTGCTCCGCATCAGGTGCCTGCGGGTCCCTCTCGGGAGGGGACGGAGCTCCCACGGGCCCTCGCCCCCGCCCCTAGCTCCGCCCCTAGCCCCGCCCTGAGCTTAGCTCAAACCAGACCCGCCCCGACTCGGCCCTGCCCACTGGAGTCCGCCCTTCCGGCTCCCGCTAGCTGTTCAGGCGAGCGCCCACCTACCCCGCCCTGTCCTGTAGCCACTTCTAGCTTTTCCCTTTGAGATCGTAGACTCTCCACCTTTTACTGGATTTCCCGTTTTGGTTCAACCTCCACTAAATTTAAAAATGGTGACCTGTGTAAACAAATATGTACACGTCTTCGCTAGTGTCAACCTTCCACCACTTCCCACTCATGTGACATCTTTCTGTCCCCAACCGTGGGTTTCTGCTCTTTTATAATTTTACAAACGAGGAGCTCTGGTTAAAAGAGAGCTCAGTAGAAGGAAAAAGGTAGGCGCCAAGAACTGACAATAAAGTAGCAGCTTATTTATGTAATGTAGAATTCCTAGAGTAGTAGTATAAGCAGAAAATAATAAATGGTAAGAAGTGGCTGGGACAAATCTGTCTTGGGGGAAAATAAATTACATGGGAAAAATAGGCCTTGGAAATAGACCCTAAATTGAAGGTAGCAAGGACACTTTCAAACACTTGCTTGGAATCATGACAAATGATTAGACCTGGGATTTTGCCAGGCATATCCAGTGTAAATAAAACCCGAAACAATGGTTCCTTTACACACTCATTGAAAATATTACAGTGAAATTCATAGGAAAGAATGATGATGGGAATGTTAGCCTTTAACTCAACATGTGAGCTGGTTAAAAATAAACATGTATTACTCAGAAAAAATCTAATTAGTTTTCAAAAGTTTTCATATTAAAGTATTTGTTCATTTTATCTCAATTTCGTATGATGTTTTAATGATCATTATCAACTGATATAAGTAATTTTTGAAGCTTATACATAATAATGTTAACCATAATAAGGTTTTGTTCTGTGGAGCAGTTATAGAAAAAATAGCACTTTTTAAAAATTCTGCATACTTTTAAAATAACATTTTTCTTTGCAAATCAAGAATTTTAAGAAACTTCTAAATTGTTACATTATTTACAGATTTATAACGTGTTTTATGTATGTCATTCCAAAAATTAGATTTCTTTTTCAATGAGTTTCTAGATATACTTGTCAACCAAGGTCAGTGCCAATAGGAGTTCCCAATCTGGAGTGCAGTGAAAGGAGAAACTTTATTCAGGTAAACAGTTTGCAAACCCAGGAAACACAGCCTCCAGGGAAACCAAAAATGTTCACTGCCATGGTCCCTGATTGGTCCATTTTTATGCAAATGAGGAATCCAAATGTGCACAGTTTGATTGGTTTAAGCAGGACATCCTGATTAGTAGTTGTAGAGCTTCTCTGGTCAGTAAAGGTGCAAACCAGAAGGTAGCTGTGCAGCTCTGATTGGATGAGACAGGTCTCCTTCCACTGGTATAAATACAGTTCTAGGCACTCCTTTATAAGGTTCAACTCAGCCAGCAGGAGCTCAGTATAGTTAGCTGAACAGCTCAATCTGTGGCTTTTTTTGATATGCACTATACCTGAGAGGCCTCTCCAGACAATGACCACTCTCTTTGATGATGAGTTTGGGCCCTGTTTAACTATAAGGAGTCCTTTTTTGGCAGGTATATTCCTTCTTGGGGTCAACATAACTCTGGGACTGTCCTATCCCACAAGAAAATGTCATTTGTCACTTTTTTTGTGGGGGGGAGGGTTGAAAATATTTAAGAAGTATACACTAAATGCATTAAATGTTTTTAATATAGGATACTTTGGCCTTTATAAGATGGTATCATTGAAAACCTTTTCTTCTCATTTATTATTCATTATTTTTTTCTCCCAAGATTTCTCCCAAAACAAAAAATCTCCTATAGTGCTAGATGCAACAAAGAAGTAACGTGGCCAACAAAAGATTGGCAAGAGAAAGGGTACCCCAAAAAAGAGAGGAACCTCAGGAAATGTCAAGTAGAAATTTGTAGGTAAATACACAATCAGATTTAGTCTAGTTTCTATACTAAACTAAAATTTGATCTAGGTAAGTAACCAGGGGCTAGGATTAAAGTGTGTTGATATTAGAGGAACTGTAAGAGTATTTTCTTTATTTAAGAAAATAAAATCCTGGACGTTCAAGTTAGCAATGGAAGAACTAAGGACCTCTGCTCTGACCCTTAGGACTTCAATTTCCTCTAGTGGTTCTTTCACTTTGTTATCTGCTGCCCCTAGTAAGCTGGCTTCCATAGACCTCTACTCCATAACTCTTCCCTTGGTCCTGCTTCGCAAACTGAAAAAAGCTGAAACTTAATACTAGAGGAAAATAAAAGAGAACGAGATATAATGGATAGTATTTATTGAGCATTTATAGGTGCCAAGCACTGCAGTATCTCATTTAATCCTTGCAACTAGATGAGGTAAGAGCTATTATCTCCATTTTACACAAAGCAAGCAGGGTGCAGTAGACTGAGTCAAGTATCCTATATCACACAGCCTGAGTAGCAGTCAACATTTGAACCCATACTCCAGAACCCACAGCTATAACCACTGATCTGTATCAAGTTTCAAATAACAAAGTACAAATAATGCAAGTAACAGAGATTTGGAGAGTCCAAGATATGGAAATTCTAGCTCCAGAAGACTGACCACAATGTGGGGGCATCTTCACTATTCTCCAGTCTGCCTCCGTATGCTGCTTCTAGTTCATTTTTTAAGATGCTCACCATGATCCACTAAGTTGACTTTGTGACCCATTAATAGATTGTCACCCTGAAAAACACTAATCAGAATCCAAAATATGAAAGATCAGATTGAATCTCATGTAATAAGGGTAATTATTTACAAAACAAAAATTTTGGGAAACTAGCATTTTTGTAATGTGTGAGCACTCTGGGTTGCTTTTTTAATGTATTTCTTATGCTGGATCTCAGTCAAAAAAAATTTTTAAACACTGTTATAACCCCTTGCTTGATTTCTATGCATATTTCATCTTTGAGAATCAAGACCAAGAGAAGCCAAATTCCACTTAGCAACCCCCTCACATCCCTCTGAGCTCCAGGATCTGATCTGAGAGATCTCTTTCCAAATAATCAACACAATAATCAGGTCACTCCTACATCTAGAAAGGCTCTGTCTCCAGCACAATCCCAAGAGTGTACTAATACCCTAACAATATAATAAACATCCATAAAACAAGAGTTGTACAGAATAAAATAGAGGTTGTTCTGAGAAAGGAGCAGAGATAGGGTGCTTGGTGGAAAGACCTGGGGCAGAGATTGGAGAGCTACAAAGGGATGTATGTTTAATAACCACACAATCTTACACATGTCTGTTGTTAACATGGTTTGAAAAATATTTCAAATCTCATTTTATCACTTCTCTGTCCCCATTCCATTATGTAGCTTATTCTCCCTATTGTTTTGGTGTCTACTTCACAGGAACTTCCTCAGAGAAGCTTTGCTTGTGCTTCCTTTGCTACTGGCCTTGGGAATTATTTTAATTTCCTCCTCTGCTAGACTGTCAGTTCTGTGAGAGTAGGGACAATGCTTGCCTTGTTCAACCTCAAATCCTCTACTTGTGGCTGAGTACCCTACACTAAGCAAATACTCAGTAAGCATGTGCAGAGGAATAAATGAATGAATGAATTCAAATTCAAAGTCTGGCTAGGTTTCATATACTCAAAATAGTAGTTACTTTCTAAAAAGGGAGGCACTGTGATCATTGATATAACACTGAGAAGAAAGCCCTTTGCAACAAAACATAGGAAGACACTGAAAAGGGTCAGTTCTGTTATTAACTGGCTACTTTTGTGCAAGTCCAATAACTTCTCCAAAACTGAAAGGGGGTGAGGCTCACTAAATGTTATTTGCAGTTAATGTCCTAATAGGATGTTACCCTTTTGGGGAACTCTGGGAAATCAGGCCAGGCCACCTGGAACCTTATTTGCATGAAGTCCCCTGAAAGGACCTGACAGGCACTGGGGGGTAGCAATTAATCCTCTTAAACAAAAAATGTTGGACAAAGCCTTTCCCCAACAACGAGAGGGTAGGATGGACGAGTGAAGAGGGAAATAGAAGACAAGTAATGAGTGTCATTGCTCTGAGGAGCCAAGTTCATGATTGAGTACAGGACCAGGTGCATGCTTTTGAGAGTATAAAGCTGAAAAAAATCAAACTGCCTTTGTGAGTGTGTTGAACTGGAGGACAGAGGAGGAAGGTGCAGGAGAAAGAAGAGGGTGTCAAAAAAGATTTACAATTTCCCAAGGGAAAAAAAACCTCACCTACTACAACAAGACAGACAGAAAGAATGTTGCAGAAACAGGCCTCTAAGTCTTTTGTGTCTGTTCTTTCTCCTTAGAATCTTTCTCCCTTATCTCTTGGAAAAAACCTACTCTTTCTTCAAGTTCAAGTTCTATCATTTATTACCTCTGCTAACAATATCCAAATTTTATCGATCCCTTACTTAAATCAAAAGCACTGCTGAGCACTCTATTTAAAGTCTTTTTTAAAAAAGATTCATTGACTAATTTTAGAGTGAGAGAGCGAGAGAGAGCGAAACATTGACTTGTTATTCCACTTACTCTTGTACTCATTGGTTGATTCTTGTATGTGCCCTGACCAAGGATCGAACCCAGGACCTTGGTATATTGAAACAATGCTCTAACCAACAGAGCTACCTGGCCAGGGTTCTATGTGAAAACTTAGAGGTACAAGAAATAATGGCGTATGTTATAATTGTTGGAATCTTTCATTTAATAACATAGTATATTGTATTAAAATTGTTTATACTGCTTTCTCCCCAACTAATCTATGAATTCTTTGAAGACAGAAACTGGTTTACTCAGTTTTGTGTCCCTAGTACCTAAAACAGTCCCTGGCACATAAAAAGCATTGGACAAATTTCTTTAATTCAATTGAAGAAAGAATGTCATCCCCCTGACAGAATGACAGGTAGGTGCAGTCTAGGAGACAAAGTCATCACTGTTGTCACCCAGACTGTTGGTTACCCCCAAGACCCTCTTGACCTAGGCAAACGAAGTAACACCTCTTAGTTTTATCCCAGTTAAGTTCTAAGTTCTATGTAGCTCTAAAAGTATGTGCTAGTGCACCAGCATGACATTTGCTCTACTTAGCAAACTGTCTTTTATTATTTACCCTTTATATTGGGTTCAGGTGAGTTTTAGTCAATGAAAGCAATTATATTAAGGTCAAATTAAAGTAATACTTTAAAATCTGATTTTGCAAAATCAGATCAAATTACATTTAGACTTTAAACTGAAAATGATACTCAGCTCATAGAGGTGTTTAATGTGATCTGCTTTGTGTTTTTAAATTTTCGAATTGACTTTCAGAAGATAACTCATTTAAAAGGCAAGCATTTTGGCTTCTTTTAAAAAATCAGAAACTCTGATAATATCAGCTCCCCACTCCCTCCAGACATTCTCCATTGGACACAAGCTGCCAGCTTCAGAGGCAATGTTTCCCATTTTCCTGCAACCCCAAGGGGTGACTAACCTACCTGCTTGGCCCCTGAAGGCACTAGAGTTTATGGTGGACCTTGAAGTGAAGGGCTTGATTACATAAGTCTCTAGCTTACAAAAGATCATAAAACCTGTAAAGTGAACAGCTTGGCCCTGAAATTCAGTGATGCTCTATATGAATGATTTTCAATAATCACATTTGTTCCTGCAAGTAGATTTTCCACAATTGTTATTCTCTGTCTTCTAGAGAAGAAACTTTTTTGTACACTAGGTATTTTCCAATAAGATGTTGGCTTTTTGGCATTTAAACAAAAGAAAAAAATACTTAAGAGAAGTTGAAGGGCAAAACAGAAGATTGGCTTCACAGACCCAATATGTGTGACTGCTGTATTGATCACATTTGAAGAATGCACTCTTATCCCGCAGAGAGTCACAAGTGTCTTTCCCTTGGCCCTCTGTTCTCATGGAACACATGGGAGGAGGGAGGTAAATGCTTATAAATTACCATATGTTTTGTTCTACACTACAGGTGGTAGTCACAGTCACTTTTAATTACACCTAAAAATAAGCTCTGAAGTTACATAGAACATGCGTATTTACTCTTATTTTCATGAGATTCCTTTAACTAGGCATACAGTAGGTCCTGCTATTGACAGTAGTTGGCGTAAGTGTGGGTTTCAAGGGACAAAAACACCCCAAGAACAGACTTTGACGAGATCGAAGTTTATTTCTTTTATGTATGACAATGTCTGGATGGAGGGGATTCAGGACCACTTTGCCTATAGTGGAGTCAGGGGCTCAGGCCCTTTCCATCTTATTGCTCAGCCGTGCATGACCTACATTCCCTGTCACCTCACAGTCCACAGTGGCAGCTTAGTGCCAGCCTGACTCCAGTAATCCTCCAGAATGCAGGAAGGAGAAAGTCCAGAATATTCTGCATCTAGTACTCCTTAAATCCCATTTTCCCCAAGAAGCTCCCTCAGCTAATTGAGACTGGACTGATCATTTTTCTTCTATATTCATTTAAAACCTACTACTACAAGACTTCAGTCATTTAAATACTTTGCAATGTTTTTATGTTATGTATATTCTCAACATCTCTATCATCATGATTGTCCTGAAATCAATGAGTTTTAACCCTGACTACACATTAGAGTTGCCTGACAAACTCTCAAGTGAAAAGCAATTGTCAAGTCCAGGATCCACACAGTAAGTCCTCACTTAACATCAATAGGTTTTGCAACCTTAAGCAAAACAACGTATAACAAAACCATTTTTATCATAGGCTAATTGATGTAAATGACTTAAGATCCTATGGCGTCTCATTAACATTGGAATGAGACATCACGGAACAAAACCATAGTGAATAAAATGATTTTATTTGAGGACCTGCTGTACTTGGAAAACTGCAGAGGAGAAAAAAGGACTGATAGTTGTGGGGCAGGGTTGGGGAGGGGAGTGTTAAGGAGAGGATTCACCAGTTGCAGGTTCTACCAGTGGCTCACTTGTACACCAGGCCCTAAGGAGAACGTGTACCCAGGCAAGCTAGACATCAGGAAGCCCAGCTTAGAATTCTGGACAGATATTCCTGAGGCCAAACTTGATCTAAAACCATGAGGCTTCATATCTGTGTCTGAACTGCACAAGTCCATGGGCAATGACCAAGAGTGGCAGACATCAAGCACTGAAGACCTGAAGCCCTTACCCATTTTTTTTTCCTGTGTGCATGCGTGTGTGTGTTGGGGGGGGGGGGGCTTTTGTACAACTCCAAAGGGAATAGGACCTGGAGGTGGGGAGTGGGGGGTGGGGGAGGGAGATGAAAGAAAGGGAGGGAGGGAGGGAGAGAGGGAAAAAAGAAAGAAAAAGAATTTTTGCCTCTCTAGTGTGGAGGCTGAGTCAGATTGAGTTTAATTTAGAAAAAAGTAATGTGATAGTTCTTGTGACTTGAATGTCATGGAATAAAATTGTGGATGGGTGTGACAAAAGCTGATAATTGAATAACACTTTATTGTCATATCTAAGGTCTCGTGCTCTGCTTATTATCTTATAGTAACTACAAAGCTACCCTTTAGAATGAATACAAAATAGAGAGGTAATGTTGGTAAAAATTTAGATTCCTAAAGAGCCCCAGATGTAGATGGTGAGACCCTTATTGAAAGAGATACTTGTGTTTTCAGATTCTTGTAGCTGAGGAAAATTTTAAATATCTTCTTAGCTAGACAGTTTCCTTGCTTTCAGTATTTTCTTATTTGCAGAAGAAAAAATAGGGTTTTTTTCCACTTTAAAATTTCATTCCTGCCATATCTAGTTAAGTGGGCACTTACTATATTTTTATTTATACACACACACACAAATCCAGGAAAACAGATGCCCATTTTACACTAAGTTGCTTTGAGTTTTTCTTCTATATATTACTTTTAAAAGCTTCTTTTTTTAATTTAAAATATTATATTATCCCTGTCACTTGAAGTAGACCAGTGTCTTAATATGGATTTGGTGATCAATTCACTAGTAACTAAAGCATTAAAAATACAGTTAATTCCTAGATTTCCCTTTTTAAAATTGGGCCATTTATAAAAAGCAAGAAGCTTGGTACGCTGGCAGTCCTCATTCAATGAATGAATACTGAAGGTTATATAAAAGAACTCTTCTGAGAAACAAGAACTGAAGAAAATCAGGCCTGGTAGTCATGGAAGTGCAACTCATTCATTTTTACATTTCACTTTTTTTAGGGTTAGCATACGGGGAATAAAATTCAGAAATAATAAATGTATAATTCTATGAGTTTAAACTAATATATATAGCCATATGCCCACCACACAATTATGATGTGCATTGTAGCATATTCCCATCACCCAGAATGTTCCCTTGTACCACTTTGCAGTCAGTCCTCTCCTGCACCCTGGCCCCTGGTACCAGTGATTCTTTTGCCTTAATACAAATAGAGATGCATAAATAGAATAATATAAACTTCTGCGTCTGGCACCTTTTACTTAGCACAATGTCATTGAGATGTATTCATATTGTTGTATTAGTAGTTAAACTTTTTATTGCTGATTTATATATAATATTTATTTTTAATTTAATGTATGTTTTCATTCCCCTGTTAACAGATATTTGAGTTGTTTCCAATTTCTGTCCATTACAGATTAAACAGCTATAAACTTTGAGTACAACTCTGATGTTTTCATTGATCTTAGATAAATGCCTTATAATGGGGCTAAATTTCATGATTAGGCTATTCTCTGTAGAAATTGCCAAATTGTTTTGTGAAGTGACTGTAGAATTTTACATTTTCATCAGTAATGTATGTGAGTTCCAGAGTCTGCACATCCTGAACAACATTTTGTATTGTCAATCTTTTGGCCCCTCTATTGTTTATTTTCTAGTGTTCTTTCTAAGAAAGCTTAGACCAACCCAAGGTCACAAAGATTTTTCCTTTGATTTCTTCTAGAAATTTTATAGTTTTAGCTTTTATATTTAGGACTATGGCCCATTTTGAGTTAAATTTTTGTATAGTGTAAAAGGTGATTAATGTCCTTGTTTCCCCCCAATATAGAGAGCCAATGGTCCCAGCGCCATTTGTGAAAAGACTAGCTTTCCCAGTAAATTGCCATGGTACTTTTGGCATCATTTCTAACATTGTCCTTTTTCACAAAATCCCATCTAATGTCCTTTTAACCAATTTTTCCTCAATCAAGACCATCCTTCTCACTATATAGTCACGTTTAGGCAAACAAACAAACAAATAAATAAATCAGCAGGAAAAAAAAGTACATAAAATCCTGTAGTGGTTCCATGACTCTGAGACGTTGCTCAGATCCTCTTCAGGACAGAGATACTCACTCCAGCTGCCAGATGATTTTTGGTAAGTGGTGGCTCACGGTTGTGTCCCTCTCCAGGAATTGCCGTAACCAGCCTTGCCCAAGGCTATGCTCTCCTCCCTGGGGACTGACAACTTCCAGTGCTCTCTCAGTGTGGGTAAGGAGGCCTGGCTACCTGGACTTAATGTGGGACCACTCTAAAGGGCCACTTGGAGTGCCGTCTCAGGGGCATCTGTACCACAGACAACTTCCCTTCACCCCTTGCAAGCACTGTTGCCCAAGTCAACCCCCAGTGAATTGCTGCATGCAGATCTCAGGGTTTCGGGGACTTTTTCCTAGGGAGTCTGACCTGTGATCATCTTAAAGCTGATTATGTCATTCCTCTGCTTAAAAATCCTTTGCCAACAGACTACACTGTTAACTCCCTAATTTGGCATATAAAGGTTTTAACAGTCTGGCTTCAATCCATTTTTCTCTCCTCCGCTTCCTCAGTCAACACTGACTCTGTCCTTTAGACAACTTCATAAATTTGTTACTTCAAAATTCCCCATGCCCACTTCTTTGCCTGTGGTCCTCTCCCTCAAGGATAAATTTCTCACCTTCTGCTTATCCTTCTGTTCTGCCCTGGATCAGATGTCGCCTTCTCTGGCAAGTCAAATCATTTTCCTCCCCACAGCACCATGTCACCCTTTATATAAGAATTTACCATCTAACATTGAAACAGATTTGTTTACTTACCTGACCCTCCTACTAAATTGTGAGCTTCTCTTCACAGGAACTGGGTCCTGGGCTGTCTTCAATAGGTTATAGATTTTCAATACATTTTTGGTGAGTGAATTAATAATAAATACCAAGAAAAGCTGGACATTGTAAAAAGTATTAAACATTTGGAAATTTTTGCTATGCTTGGTTTCTGGTGTCTTATATCTAGACCAGCAATTTTCAACACATAAGCTAACTACTAAATTCTGCAGCACACCAAGAAATATATTTCTTGCCAATTTGACAAAAATAGGTATGATTTGGATTGATTTACAAAAAAATAATAATAGTAATTACCTACCCTTATTGCTGCAAAGTGACTTTTTAAAAAATTAGGTGCCTATATTTGTACATAAAGAGTTTTGGTACCAAGAATTAACCAATCAGTTACAACATTATTACGCGACATGACCAATAAGATACAACACTATTTATATTGTGTTGGCCAAAAAATTTGCGTGGTTTTTTCTGTAAAATAAAAGACACATTTTTCATTTTCATTAATAACTTTATTGATTTGGATTTTTTGAGTATGTCACCTATTTCCCACGTGGTAGAACATTGTTTGTTCTCAATTAAAGTCTCAATTTGATAGCTATCAACTTCATCTGGTCTACCCAACTTTGAAGCATCGCCCAGTGAGAAATCTCTAGCACAAAACTTCGCAAGCCACTTTTTAAAAAAGTATACGTTATTCATTATGCTATTATGGTTGTCCTGATTTTCCCCCCTTTGCTCCCCTCCACACAGCACCCTCTATTCCCTCAAGCAATCCCACAATCATTGTTCATGTCCACGGATCATGTGTATAAGTTCTTTGGCTACTCCATTTCCTATACTGTACTTTATATCCTCATGGCTATTCTGTAACTACCTATTTGTATTTCTTAATCCCCTCACCTTTTCATCCATTCTACCCCTACCCCCATCTGGCAATCTTCTGGTAACTAAAAGTTGCTCTTTATCTTTAACCTGTAGCCTTTTAATAATGATGTGTCTTGGAGTGGGCCTCTTTGCATCCATCATAATTAGGACTCTCTGCCCTTCCTGGACTTAATGTTTATTTCCTTCACCAAATTAGGAAAGTTTTCTTTCATTATTTTTTCAGATAGCTTTCCAATTTCTTGCTCTTACTCTTCTCCTTCTGGCACCCCTATGATGCGAATGTTGGACCTCTTAAAGTTTTTCCAGAGGCTGGTTATACTATCCTCATTTTTGTGGATTCTTTTTTCTTTTTGCCTTTTCAGTTGGTTGCTTTTTGCTTCCTTATATTCCATTGATTTGATTCTCAGCCTCATCCATTCTCCTGTTGTTTCCCTATAAATTCTTCTTTATTTCAATTAGTGTATTCTTCATTTCTGTCTGGGTCTTTTTTATACTGCTGAGGTCCTCACTAAGTTCCTTGAGCATCTTTATTACAGGTGTTTTGAACTCTGCATCTGATAGATTGCTTATGTCAATTTCATTTAGCTCTTTTTCTGGAGTTTTGATCTATCCTTTCATTTGAGCCATTGTTCATGTCTTGGTAGTGTGACCTAGTATAGTAGGTGTTCTGTAGGGTCCAGTGACACAGCCTCCCATATCACCCAAGTTGGGTACTTGAGGTGTGCCCTTGTGTGGGCTGAATACACTCTCCTCTTGTAGTTCAGCCTTGGTTGCTGTTGGCAGGTCAATGAGAGATTTTTACTCAGGCCAGTCAGCTTCAAGGACCGGCGGTGACCACTGACCACCAACCTCCGCCCTCCATGGAGGATCAGCTGTGCAGGGGCAGGGTTGTGGTGCTCCAATGTGGTCTGCAGCTGTCCAATGGGTACGCTGGCCATGTGGTTTTCCGGGTGATACAGGCCAAGCTCAGCCCTCACCTGTGTTTTGCCCGGAGCACCCTGCCTGATCTGTAAAGCAATCTGATATGGCTGCTACTTATGCTGGGCTTGGAGATTGCCAGGTGAAGCCAACCTGTGACTCTAATGTGGCTGCTGCTAGGGCTCACTGAAGCCAGCAGTTGCTTGTTTGATAGAATTTAGGAGCCAGGATGACCCACACTTATGGAAAAGTAGCTTGGGTGGGCCCATAAATTGGGTCGGGTAGAGCCTCTGTGGATCTCTGTGGGTCACACAGTGTTAGCCAGGTTGATGGAGCCTCAGATAATGGCACCAGCCTACCAGCTCTGTGGCGAGAGGGCTCAGCAAAGGGACAATGGCCTCTGCTCACCCGGATGCCAGCCTTTCCCTGGTGTCCTTCAAACTGCCACCCCAGTGCTGGAGCTCAGAGGGAGCAAGTCTGAGTAGGTGAGTCCTTGTGTGGGTTCCCTAAGAGGAAGTGCTTAGGGATCCAGCAGCCTCCTCCACCCACTCAATTCCTACTGGTTTTTGCATCCAGAAATTGTGAGGTATTATCTTCCTGGCACTTGAACCCTGGGCTGGGGGCCTGGTGTAGGTATGGGACTCCTTGCTCCCGAGACATCCCTCCCAAATTTTTATCCATGTGGGTTGAGGGTGTACCGTTCCGTGTCCCACCTGCCAGTATGGATGGATGTAGTTTCTTCAATTCTATAGTTGTCCAACTTCCATTCAACTTGATTTCTGATGTTCCTAAGTGATGGTGGTTCTATATTTTAGTTGTAATTTTGATGTGGTTGTGCGAAGGAGCAAGCCATGTCTGCCTACATCGCCATCTTGACCAGAAGCCTGCAAGCCACTTTTGACATGTTCAATCAGTCATAGCACCTCTCCATACACTTCACAAATCTTTTTTGTTTTTTTGCATTCCAGTTGCATATAATAAAGCGTAATATACTGAAAGTGTTGCTTATTTTCTTCCATCTTCAATATTAAAATGGCTACACAAAAATTCACCATATTTGGTAAGTTTTTTTAATGCATGCTTATATGACAGCTGTCACAATATGATCTAATAAAATTATTTCAAATGAAGTTGAAGACAACTAAGCTTGCTAAGACACTACTACAGCCATTGTACAGAGAAAGCCAAATGAGCTTTTTAGCCAACCAACTATGACTTACATATTAATGGTTCAAAACAGGGCATTCACACTGGATGACTATTATTGTGTTGGCTGTTGTCATTTTCTTATTTGACAGTCTAAATGAAAAGGGGTCATTGCCCCTGACTAAATAGTCAGGTATTGAGTATTTTAAAAATTCTTGTGCCACACCAGTTGAAAATCGCTGATCTACACTATCATGTATCTTCCCTAACAGAGTCTGTATTTTTAAAAAAAATCTTTTTTGAATTCTTGACTTACCACATTAACCAGCAACAACTCCAGGCAAACACTTTTAGATGAAATGAAATCCAAACCTCAGGTTTTTAAAGTTAGTTCTGTTTATATAAAAGAGGACTATGGAGGGTAGAAACACCAATGATTTCAGGGAGAAAAAGAGAGAGATCAGAGAGAGAGTGTGAGGGAACAAAAGAGAGAGACTGACTAGTGAGAAACTGGAAATTTTCTTCCCATTCCCAAGAGGCTTATTTTTTATCTTTCTTTTTCACATGGTAAAGTGTCAAATTAAATTGCAAAGTTAATTCTCATCACTAAGGAAGGGATCGTAAATGTATTAATTAAGGATTACTGGGCATTTTAATTTTATTCATAAGGATGGAAACTTTTTAATTACTAGACATTTATTTGTTATCTTTTACATATTTACATTATAGAATATTATAATTTAACATTAATACTTTAGATTCTAGGTTCTAGAGACTTAGATGACTATTTTTAAATGAGAGCTGTGCTTAATGATAAACTTGATTTTATAAATTATGATGCTGGAGTTCCTTTGAGAAAATTATTTTCTTCAAAGATAAAGTCCTTAACAGGATGAGATCTTAACTTGAAGGAAACCATGAATACACTGTGGAGAAGAATGATTTGGATTTCACTCTGGGAGAACAAGAAGTATCTTATGAACACTTACTGTCTGTTTCAGTGATTTATCTTATGCATAAAATGATCTTTGCGTTTTCAAACAGATGATGAATCCATCCTTACAGAAAGTGAACAGTTGTTCTGCAAGAAAATCTAAGAGAAAGAAAAACAGATTTGCTCTTGGTAAGGTAATAGTGTAAAAACAAGATTTTTTTAAAAAAGCCTTGTGTCTTTGACTGAAAATCCAGTTATTTAATGATTATGTCAAAATTCTTACTTGAAACAGTGAGGCATACACTGAAAAAATTGGAATCATTGTCTTCTTTACAAATAAATGTTGATGAAACTGTAAATTGTAAATTATGAAACAGTAATCTGAAAATAAAATTATAATCCATTTAAAATTAAACACTATGTTTTCTTTTTCCAAATTTGCTTTTCCTTTTAACATTTAGTTTGGATCCTTCTGCTACATTCTCTCAGTAAGAAAGCTATTCTAATTCACAGATAATATTAAAAAAAATAACTTCTCAGAAAGGAAATAACACTGGAAATCACAGTGCTTCAAGGAAAACTAAATTATAGTATTTTAAATGGCACCAACAATCAAAGTTTTTTATTTTTTAAATTAAATTGTGGGTTTTTGTTAAAATGAAAGCTTTAATTTTTTATATATGGACAGAGAAAATAAGTGTGTAGACATAGATTGTCCACTTGTCACCTTGACAGACAGGGATTATTATTAATAATAGTGTAATACAGGCATACAGAGAGTCTGGAATTCTGTCTCTGTTAAGATTTAGATCCTGCCAGTGGTAGCAGCTGTTTTAAATTTAAGAGGACAGGAGTGGGTTAGCGACATTTTGTAAGAAATAAATGAGCCTTCAGCACACACCAATTGCTGGTAAATTCAGAAAATAATAAACATTCTTCCTTGAGCAAGGAAGCAAGATAGAAAACACACCTGCAAAAACTTATTTTCAAAACGGAAAAGATGTTGCTGTGGAACTGCAACATTTGCTGAAGTTTCTCCATTACTCTCTTTTCGCCTTTTTTCCCTCTCCTTTCTCATTCAGGGCAGTCCTCTGACTTCAGTTTTTCTTCATTTATATAAAATAAAACCCAAAACTTCACAACCCAAAAATGTCAGCTTCAATTTCAAAACCTAAGTAATTCTCTATTAACAGTTTGTTCACCCTAACTTTTTTCATTTAGTCTATGCTTTTTCTGTGAAAACAGCATCCACATATTTTATACAATGAAACAATAAAAATTAATCAAACAAAACCCATCAAAAAGCAATCAAAAAGTGCCCAGAAAACTGAACAGTCCTTAAGCCATACAATGAAGCATCTGCCTAATACCATATTAAATATAGATAGTATGTTTTTTGCTTTATCCTATGGTTGGCATTCCAGGGAGTAGGTGAAAAACTTTGACCAAATTTCTTCTTTAAGTCAACTGTGTGAAATTTTAAACTACCAACTTTCTAGTATTTGTAAATATCACATAATTGATATAAGTGAATTTTTTTCTTAATAAATCTAATTAAAAACCCAAATTCTTCTCAGTTGCTATTTTAATTTCCTGAAAGACTAGAGCCTTGTGTCTGTCATTTAACACCCTGTAAACTACATGTACTTATTCCCTTGTCTTAAATCATAATTCATAAAGCCTCTAAAAAGAAGGCTCTATATTGAGAGGTAAAGTAAAAACTGAGATTAAAATAAAGAAGAGTAATAACATAGATACACTTAATATAATCAAACTATAGCTCTATGCCTAAATTTACTTCTAAAATTAGATGACTATCATCAAAATAGCCCCCTGTATTTGCGGTTTTCAAAACTTTTTTGAGGTTTTTGCCACCATCAGGAGTACCCCCCCCACACACACACACGGGGGTCGGGGGGAGAGGGGGAGTGAGAGAGGACAGGCTGAGGTACATAAACTGAACTGAATTAACAGAGTGCATTTTAGGTCACTTCCAGGCTACACCATGAATTAAAGTAGAGTATTTTCTCAAATAAATCCAGCCCAAGTTTTATAAAACTGTGTTTCAGTCATAAGGGTGCATATCAATTATTGCTTATAAGGCAAATTAGTGTTATAAACTTCAGGGTAGTAGGGAAGGTGAAAGAAATGAGAAAATAATTCATATTACCATGATTTACATCGCTGTTTCCAAACAGGACATGAAGACATGAGACATAAGATCCTTTGCGCTTATGATCGTAAGTGCCAATCATTACCCCTCAAACCACATATAGTTACAAAGCTGGAATTAAAACAATGACAAAAACAAATACGGAAAAGAACTTCAGTGCTGTGATCTTCTCATTTTGATAGTTTTCCCCCCTCCTTTTGCTATTGGAATTGAAAAGAAGTTTGTCTTATATTATTATTTCTATATAAAATTTGGGCCTGCATGTGGCCTCTCCTAACCTGGAAAGATCCTTGGTGGCAGAAGATACATTTTTACTTATCTGTCTGCCAATGCATTGCCATGCACAAGGAAGTTCCTTTAAATGCAATTTTAAAGCCAAACAAAAAATAAGAACTCATTGTCCTTCAATTTAATCTCAAAGATATAATCGTCAAATCCTTTAGCTAGTGCCTCAAAGGAACAACATGATAATCTTTGATGTCAAACGCAAGTCTTGAACCTGTGGGAGCAAAGCCTCAGACGCCCTGAAGTCCAAACCATAGAAATCTAATTTTGAATTAAATAAAAAGCATTTTGTTGAAATGGGTTCATACATTAAGAACCCCTTAATGCCTATCTTCTACTAATTTGTCTTTATTCTAGAAAAAGAAATAATTTTGATATAATCTAGATCACAAACATAACACAGTAACTCAAATAGTAGTTACTGCTATTAACTAAATATTGGAGAATTTTAAAACTATGAAGAGCGTTTTAAGGGGACAGGATCAGAAATAATTTTCAAGATGTCAGTATTCTGAAATGAATACATATGCTCAGAAAAATCTAAATTAATATTGAATTTATGTTATATATTTTAATTTCATACAAATATTTTTAAATGTGTGAAAGTAGAATTTATATTACAAAATAAATGCTAATTTTTCAAAAAGTAGACTTTAGATCTATTGTGTTTATTCATTCAACACACATCAATTAATGTTCTTGCAAAATACTGTGATACTGACATATAAGAGAAAAATATTACCAATGCATTGATTCTCAAGGATCTGATAAGATAGTAGGATACAAGTAGTAATAATACAAGACATAAAACTAGGTAGTATTAAATTTCAGTTATGAATATAAGTTTTAAATAAACATTTAGAAATTTATACTTGGCAATGTAATTATAAGCCATGACCATGTAGGTTTACTAAGTGAATTAATGCATATAAAGTTTTTTAAACATATGTAGTAAGAGCTACAAATGCATTATTAGCTATTTATTCCAAAAAATCTAAGGATAAGCTTTATAAAAAATGTCTAGTTTATTAAAAAAGAAAAATGCATTTATCAATATATACAAAAACACATTTAATAGATTTTAAAGATAATTAACCAAAAACAAAGAAGGAAAAAAAATCAACCATAATATTACAAGGCAAATGGCTAAAGCCATCATTATTAAAATCAGGGTTCAGCCATGAGGCAGAAGCCACACCAGCTATTTTAGTGGAGAAAACTTAATATAAAGAAATATTAACAAGGTGCCAAATTATTCACAAAGTAGTATGAAAGAGAGAGAGAGAACTTGGGATCACAGAGGTAGTAATTGCAGGAAGCAGCTACAACCCTATGATTGAATGAAATCAAGAAAAACCCTTGTGGAAATGAAACTTAGACCTCTGGTATCTCTGAGTAGGGGTGGGGTGTGCAGTGAGGTGGTTTCCACACATGCTGGAAAATTGTTCATGGGATTTTTCTGCTGCTATGGAAAGGAACTGTTCTGGCCAAGATGAGGAACCATTGGTGGGATGATGCTCGTTAGAGCAGGGAGCAAATAAAAAGCTCACAGAAAACAAACAGGAAGAAACAGTCCTTTCGTCTTTCTCCAGCCTGTGATTTCTCTGCCTATGAACTCTATCAGCAGTATTCAACAGGGAGCCATCTTACAAAGCAAAAACACAGTTTGCAGAGTTCCAGTCCTAGCATGGCAAGCATAGCATCAAAACATAGGTGTGTAACTAAGAGATAATAGCTTAATAAACGACACACTCACTATCATCATTATTATTCAAAATTGTTTTGGAGACCTAGTCTAATGCCAAAGATATGAAAACAAAAAAATAGTAATCAATATAGTTCCAGGACAGGGTCATTCATTTACTTGCAGAAGATGTTATTATACCTTTTTTTTTAATTAAAGATTTTCTTTATTTTTAGAGAGAGGGGAAGGAAGAGGGAGAGAGAGGGAAAGAAACATCAACGTGTGGTTGTCTTTTGTACACCTCCAACTGGGGACCTAGCCTGCAACCCAGGCATGTGCCCTGACTGGAAATTGAACCAGCGACCCTTTGGTTCATAGGTCGGCACTCAATCCACTGAGCCACACCAGCCAGGGCAGATGTTATACTTATAAAACCTAAGAAACTAACCTAAGAAACTATATTAAATTATTTTTTAAAAATAGAAGAAGAGTCTGGTAAGGTAGCAAGATATAAAATAAATATACAAATAATAAATTTTCTCTGTACTTAGTGCATCAGTGAACTCTGTTGTATAACAAAACAACCCTAATATTGCAGTTGCATTCAATACCAAACATTTATTTCTCACTAACATTCCATGGGGGCCAAGGGCTGGTGTTAGGAGATACTCTTTCATGAGTCTCTCATGTTTTTACTATTTTGCTGGGTATGTTTAACCTTCAACACCCAGCTATTTCTCAGGATTGTGTTTGCAGGGAACAAACTTGCTGAAACAAAGTAGTTTCCACCTCTGGAGCAAAGAGCAGGCTTGCTCACTGCTTGCTATGAAATGACAGGATGTAAAGTTCAGTGTTCCTCTCCTGTAGTGCAACCTACTATGTGTTCAGGCATCCATTTGGGCTCCTTCACGCCACCAATGTGGGGGTGGAGACTCAGGTAACCAACATAAATAGGCAGATACTCTGGCTGTTATCTTTTGTCTTTGATTCAGGCATTATTTTCTGCCAGCATCCATGAAACTGGCAAGTTAACATCTTAGCTTGAAAAATAAGGTAAAATAGGAGACCTATCACAGGGTTTGACAGTTGGCTGCTACTCTGCTCCAACCTATGGGTTGGCTGCAGGCCTGCTTCTTAAGCATTCTCATTCCAGCATCTAGGTTAAAGGGGCAGCCCCTACTTGGACACTTTAATGCCAGAGAATAGAATCTCAAGAGGGCAAGTATAATCTCACAATTGAATTTAAAGCTTCTGTTTTAATGTGTTTACATCAGGTCCACTGACATTCATTGGCCAAAGTAAGTCACATGGCCAGCCCGAATGGGGATAAGAAGTATGCTTCATCTCTAAAGAGGTATTGCAAATTATAACCAATGAACATGGATGTATAATTCTCGTATTAAAGCGGGAGTAAATAATGACCAATAACATTGTAATACAACCTGTCAAATTAGTGGTCACCAGTTAAATATAAATGGAAAATAAAACCCTACTTTTCACAATAGCAAAAAATTTTTTAAAAACTATAAAAAGAATAAATTTAACAAAAAAATTACAATATCTATATGAAAACCTTTTTTCTTGAAAGATATAAAGTAAAAGTCAATAAATGCAAACACACCATGTTACTAGATGGAAATATAATATGATTTTAAAATTCCTTTCTCACTTTAATGCAAAATAAATCATAATCTTAGTTTTAGCATTCTTTAAAACAAAAATGAATTATATGTCTATGTGGACAAGGGGGGGTCATCTATGAGAAACTAAGCAATAAAGCAAGTTGCAGAAAATGTGCAATATGATACTCTTTTTATAAAAATAAAAACCACCACATGTTTGTGTGTTAATGTAAACATAAATATAAGTTTGTAGGAGCATGAAGCATAGGATACGTTACTTGATTTATCTCAGAGAGATGAACTTATAAGAGACTAGGGGAGTAATCCTTTTTTCATTTTATATACCTATCTTGTTTGACAATGGAGTTTAGTCCAACAGTAAATAAGATACCAGAGAATCATGCAAAAATTTTAAATCTTGTCTAAGTCTCCATTAAAGGTTGCCATGTGTTAAGCTGCTGACATAGATGTATGCATAGAACAAAAAATGTTTTTAAATAAAAAAAAATGGCTGGTGTGGCTCAGTGAATTAAGCGCCAGCCTGCAAATCAAAAGGTCGCTGGTTCAACTCCCAGTCAGGGTACATGCCTGGGTTGTGGGCCAGGTCCCCAGAGGGGGATGCTTAAGAGGCAAACACACATTGGTGTTTCTCTCCCTCTCTTTCTCCCTTCCTTCCCCTCTCTAAAAATAAATAAATCAATAAAAATGTTTTGCTTATTGAGCTCAGGTATGAGGGGAAATTAGGCAGTCACCTTCCGTCATCAGTATTGCTTTACTCTTCAAAACCAGCCTGGCACTCTTGAAAATACTACTTACTAAAATTTTCTTTTTTCCATAAGGTCAGTGAAGATGGCAGCCAAAATGCAAATCTGTTGAGGCTCACTTACACATCAAGGTTAGATTCAGGCTTATTACAAACAACAAGGGTTCCACTTTTTAGGCCTAAAAACACTGATCAAAGGAACCATTGAGTTCCTACCTCACCTTTAATGACATTTAAGTAAGCTTCACACGAACCTTATTTTTATATGGGCAGACCTTGTTTTTAGAGTGCAACTCCCTGCAGTATGTAATATTAAATATCAGAACATATTAAGAAGACACTGTAATGGCTGTGAAGATATTGTGTAAAATAGCCCTTTTAATCACCGGAAGACCAACTTTATAACACTAGCAGAAATTCTCAGGGACCTATGCATTCCAAGGTCTGCTGAAAATTGATCTGAGAGAATATTTTGAAGCTATTCAAGAATTACATTCTATAGTCAGGCACTAGAATACCTTACCTAAAGATACCACACATTGAGTTTTGCAAGGGATCAAGTTATGGCTCTTTCTTATTGTGGATTTTATGCATCTTATGACTGCCCCAAGAACTTTGTGCTGTGCTATGTGTCTATGTGTGACCTGTGGTTAAGATGCTGTGGAAAAAGAAGCTGTTTCTCAAGCCTTTGGGGCTCCAACCAAACCTAATAATATCTTTGAAACCCTGTCAAAATTCTTCTGAACAAATGAGCTATTAAAAAAATGCTTGGAATGTGCATCATGATGCTCCAGTAACACAGGATTGACAGTGAGGGATTCGGCAGGGGAAAATCATAGCTATTCACAGCTTAGCATCTAAAAATTAGAGTTATTTACTGACCAGCACTCCATGAGAATGAGAATTGTTCATATCATTACTGAGGTACTGAACCCCATGAACAGTGTAAGAGTATATGTCTTACGTTGAATATATGAATGTTCATGACAAAGTTCTTATGTCCGATCCTGGAGTTTGATAGTTATCAAAAAATATATATATTTGGCTGAAGAATGCAGGGGTCTTATTTTTAGAACATCAAGGAAACTACCAGCTACTTCAGACTTTCAAGACTAATAGTTTGATCCTGGCAGATATATTTGGCAAATACATTTGGAATTCTGTATATGGAACCTGAAATTTTAAGAGGTAAACACTAGTATTAATGTGTTAAATATGTTTCAGGCAGTTATAAATTCCATCCATAGGGAAAACAAACTGTTGTTAAAAAATGGTCCTTTCTCCTTCTGACCTAATTCTTAAAATTGATGTCAGGGAAAAATGTAAAATATCATCTAGTCTGCTTGCAAGATAAATTCAGGTAATATTTTCCTGATATTGTGTCAGAAAACTCCATTTGGAAATTTGAAAGGAAATTTTGACTTGCTAAGATTTCATTTTTGCCAAGCAATCCCCAAGAGAAGATTTGGGGAACACATTTGATTTCGTTGTAACTTCCAGAAAGTTATTTGGAAAAATTTTGGGTAAAATGGGTTCTTACTTTACCCAGAATAAGTGAGCAAGCCTTGCATGCCCTTATCCAATTTTTCTTGACTGTATTTGTGAAACTTTTTCCTTCAACTCTTATATTTCTGGAACTGAAAACCAAGCAGCATGATAAGCTTGATGTTAAAAGTGCCTATATTGTGTTCCTGCTTTCAACTCTCTTCCAAACCCTTGCTTCCAAAGAGAGCTCAATAGCTGGGTCAATATGCACATAAAGTCACATATCTAAGATTAAAAATGTAGGTCTCAAGTTAACAATTAAATCTTCCTTCTAAAATACAATTGCTTTTATTTAATTGTTATATTTAATTCAATTTAAAATAAAATAGAAAGAAACCATGGTTCTGAAATAAAGAAGTAGGTTACAACTCTTGCCTCATTTTTGCCACTTCAGGGAATACACCCTGATCTGTAGCAATATAGAACTGATTGCAATTTCCTGTATACACTGTGTGCTTTATGCTTCTGTATCCTCTCAGATTATGCCTTCCTTCTCTGAAATTTGCTTTTCCTCAACTAATTCCTTCTTGACCTTCAAATCTCAGATTAAGTAAGTCATTTGCTCTGAAGAGCCTGGTTCAAATGGAGTGGCCTTTGTCCTCTTCTCCACAACACCCTACTCAACTTTTCATCCTAGTCTTTTCCACAAACTGTACACTCCATGCTGCCTGGGACCATACTTTATTTGATTTTAAATGTGCAGCCCTTCTCAGAAGGTCTATGGCAAGTCAATCTCTCAATATACATCGGTTTCCCAGTATTTATAGGTAAACACATGCAGGTATGCATGTCACAGAGAATGAGTAGAGAGAAGTCAATGACTGATCACGTAGTAGTAATGGTGGGCAGGCAGGAAAAGATACACAGAAGTGACACCAAACAGGATTCTGAAACTGAAGAGGCCATGCCACATAAAGGGCTGAGTTGAAGGAAGCTTGAGGGAAGAACATCTCAGCCAGGGAAAGGGAATGGAAAGGAAGAAAAGAAGGAAGGGAGGGAGGGGAGGTAGGTTGAGAAGTATTAAGCAAGAGGTAAAGAAGTATACAGGAGATTTAAGGCAATGCAGAATGACAGGAACTGTGGAAAACGGGAAGGTACATGACTCATTTAAAGAAGGGAGCCATTATCAGGCTTTTATAGAATTTTTTCACATAGGAATTGGGGGCCTAATATTATCATAGCTTCTTTTTTAACAGAAGCTCCTAATAGGATATAAAATCTCCCAGTTTTTAGATATTGCTAAGTAACTTTACGTTTTCACTCAAGCTAGAAAGACACATCCTTGGGCTGAATTTGTTTAATGACTTCTGTTTTATGTCCATAGCAAGACGCATGTAAACTGTCGAAAACAAGCTGTCTTGACTCACCAGGCCAGTGGTCAGGTGGCGGTAGGGAGTGACGTAGAAGCACCTGTCTCTATCTCTGTGGCACTGATTAGTGCACAGCACTTTCTGACGAGAGTGTGTTCTCACCGCCAATGTTCACTAACAGTGTGAGACCACTGCTGACTGTGGGCAACCCTGGGGAATTTCACACTCCTGAGTGAAATGGAAAAATCTGGAAAACCCCCTCCAGATAATTTAATTTCACACTCTAAATAAATCACCAGAGAGAAGGTAAAGGGGAGGAACAACAAAAGGTTCAAGGGCAGAAATTTGGGGAATACCTACCTTCTGGGCACTTGAAGACAAGAAAAGGAAGGAGGTAGAACAAGAAAAACAGGAGAGTCTGCCATGGAAACTAAGGGAACAAAGCCAGTGAGGTCATTTATTACAATTATTCCCAGGTTATTTAGTACATTTGTTTTTATTAATAAAAATGACATGAGAAGTAATTTTAGTGACTATTAAATTATTCAGCATTTTTTTTGCATGTATGTTCAATATTTAACATTCCCAAACAAATAATACACTATGAGAAAAGAGATCCGAGGTTAGTTTCACATCTGCTTTACTTTAACCTTTCTACACAGGAAAGACAGTCCTGATGACTTCGCCCAGTTTCTGAACTTGGAATTTTCTCACCTGGAACTGAAAAGACCTCACACATGATGAGATGAATCTTGTGGTGTCAAAAATTTGGAAACCTGGCATGGAATTTTCTTCTTAAGTTTGAAATTCACCTGAGATATATCTGCAATCAATATCCAAATATGGGGACCTGTTCAACCTCATTAGCAACCTAATGTATACAAATCAAAGCAGCAACAGGAGAGCCTGAATAGTTTGGAATAATTCTGGTGTCTAGTGCTGGCTGCTTTGCTGTTGCTTTTACTATGAAACAGGGCAGGAGGTCATACATTTGGGAGAAACCTTATGAAAAATAATTTGGCAGTGCATTTCAAAAACCACAGAATGTCCTGGCTCTGTAGTTTTGGGAACTGAATTTGAAATCTAAAAAATAAGAAAAAAAAAAAAAACCCCTGCATGTATAAGGATTTTTGTGTCATCTGTATTTACAAACTATTTTATACCTTAAAGAGCTATGAATTAGTTCGGTAGGTTATTGAGGTTGGTGTCCTTAGAAGCAGAGACAGAGGTGGGGGTGGTTGTGCACTGATTTAGGGAAAGTGCTTTCTGGTAAGACCTGCAAGGGAGTGAGAGACCCAGAGGGGTTGCTGAGGAAGAAGCCAGGTAAAAATGTGGGTTCAGCTGAAGTCTAGCCTCAGCCTGAGTCCGTGAGGAGCTCTGAAGTGTGAACAGCCTCACAGACTGAACCCACCTTGAGCAAGGGTCTGGCATTGGCTACACTTCATCTCAGGGCTGGGCGGGGGCCCTGCATTTCCAGATGAGGCAGCTCTGTCACTCAGGGGCAGGGTGTGACTCACAGTACCTGGGGATGGACGCACTGGCCTAGTGCCATCTGGACATGGGCGAGCACCTGTGTCTTCTCCAGGTTGGAGAACATGATTGATATGTTGAATCCAGCTCAATTATAAAATCTAGTACTTATACAGGGCAGAACTCCTGGACTGTAATCCTATTTCTTTTCTCAGCCTAATCCTATTTCTTTTTCCTCTACAAAGAGCACGCCCCTTTATCTGCAAATGGCTTCTTTCAGGGGGAGCTGCTAAATTATGTCTCCGTACTCCTCATCCCCTTCTCTCCATCCAACTTTCTACCACCACTCTGGCCTTAAATGACTAACTGAAAAAATGGATTGGGGGCAGGAGTAAGGGGAAGGAGACTTTGGTAGGTGAAAGGCAGAAGCGTGGCTTCTAGTGGCTCAAAAGTTGGGAAAATGAGTGTGTTTTTCTTATTCGTGCCAGCCCAGTCCATCACAGTAACAGAACGTGTGAGTCGGGAGCTCGCCAGGCCTCCTGCGGCCCTGCTCTGCTCCACGCTGCTCTGCCGTGCTCTGGTTCAGGCGGGGCAGTGTGGGCCTTTGACTCCAAAAATGTGCTTCTCTACACAACCTTTTGAATTGATACAGGTAGTGGAGAATCTGGCTGCTCTTTTCCATGGTCTCCTTAGCTTTGGATTCCACTTCTTGTCTTTTTGTTTATCTTCCAGAGAATTTTAAAGAAAGATTGGGAGGTACCTCAAAGCTGTCAGGAATAGCCAGTCTTCTGCCAAGTTAATCCAGAAGAGTTTTTAAAGGGGGTGGGGAAAGTATTTGCACATTTGAGTACTTCTTTTGAGAACTCTTTAAATTTGATGTGTTTTTACTCAAGACTTTCTGTTTAGACCAGATATCCTTATTTCTACACACATTTTAGAAATAAATGATAAATATGCAAATTCAAAAGTAATAAATGAAAAGCACTGAGGCTTTTCCACCTGAAGCCTTAAAAATATTAAAGAGACAAGGCGACCTAATGGGGATGACAAAGATGCATAGAAATTCAGGAAGGACAGACGTGGTCAAGCAGTTAGGTCTGTAATTCAAACCCCTATTCTATCACTGAATATCTGTGACTTTGGATAAGCACTTTCTCTTTCCAAGGCTCTGTTTCTTCAGCTACATAGTGGGAATGATAATTTTCTTCCTCCCTTGGTTAGCAGGGTGGTGGTGAGGGCTGGGGCCGTTTATTCTGCAGGCTCTGAAGTCAGCATGCCTGGCTTTCCACGCTGGCTTCACCACACTCTAGCTGCATGACCTTTGGCACAGAAGCCCCACTATACCTCAGCTTCCTTTCTTGAAAAATGAGCGTAATAAGAGTACTTATCTTCTAGGGGGTGATTTGAGGATTAAATTAATTAATACCACTCAAATGCTTAGAAGAATACTTGGTACATAGCAAGCATTAAAACAACATTGGCTGCTAATTTGTTAAATATTGCTATGATTTTTAAATTACATAATACATATAAAGAAAATAAGTGTTCAATAAATTCTGTAACTAGGAGTTGGTTGGTCTGTATGTATTTCACAGCAAGGGGTATATTCTGTATAAACACCGACTAAGTTTTTCTAGTTTGATGTCATCATCATTTTGAGCAAATGAATCTCACGAAACATGACAAGGTAATGGAAGCTTTGTATGTCAAATATTGACAGATCTCTTGAAGTTTGTATTATTCATATAGTGTACCTTCTTTCTTTACTTCTTTTCCAAGGAATATAAAATAGTCTCTTAGCATGACGGACCCCACTGACAACGCTGACAGCTAAGCAGTCAGTAAGGAAGAGGCTGCAATGAAACTAGCCCTCCTCTCCAGCACTGACAATAAAGGATGGAAAGGAGGGGAAGGGAGGAGGGAGGATGGGAGGAGAGAGAGGGAAACTGTGATAGTGAACAAATAGGACATAAACAAAATAAAATGGTTTCATAAAAATGTCAGTCTATAGCTTGGAAACTGAAGCCTAGATGTAATCTCCAATTGATCTTAGAAATTAGTCACCGCTGATTCCAGGATGACTTTGGCGAAGGGGATTAGAAAACCACCTCACTTCTAGGCAACTACACATCACCTAGAAGTTTTCTTCTTGCTAATTTCATGACTTAAAGCAAAACCTCAAAACCATTTACAAAGATATTGTAAACACATTTTAATTAAGTGTTGAAATATGTCTTCAGGGTAATGATAATATTACAGGTGTTTCTCCTCGAAAGTGATGCGTGTTTCCTTAGAGACTTTGTGCTGTACAAAACCAGGTCCTAGGAGTTTATGAAGGAATAAAGTTGCAGCAGGCCACTCAAAACTATGCAACTTTGTAACCAGAGCACCATAAAAACAAAAATTGTTTCCTGGAACAATAACTTCCAGAGCCCAGTAAGGAAGCTCTCAGAGACTAGAAAATGCCACAGCAGAACAAGAGGGGCCAGGCTGGCAAGGCGTACAGCAGGGCGGAGCTGGCGCAGCCAGGACAGCGCAGGTAGCGGAAGCGTGGGCTGCGGTGAAGGCAGGCACTGCGGCCGGCTTCTCGAGGAGGCTGCCCAGAGGCCAGCAATGTTTATCTTCTTAAAAAGGCAGTTTATAGGGTCCCAGTGCTAGTGCGGTAATCAAGCTGTTTTCTTTTTCCTTTTCTACTAAAGGTTATAATTTGCTGCCGTAACGTGCCCCTGGCCTAGAAAAAGATCATGAACCAATGCAATTTCCTGGTCCTCCAAACCTCAGGTTTATTGATCAGCTGCACGTGAGCTCATTTGCATTGTAGGTTCTCTAATACTGCCAAAACGGCATTAAGAAATTTTATACATTAGAATAATTACATAGCAACTTACTAAGGAACACGTTGCTTTTGACGACCTGAAAGAGAGTTATAATTTGATTAAAGTGTTTAGGATCCTTGAGGAAACTGAGAAATGTGCAAAGGGGTGAGGTAGATGGAGCCAAAATAATATTAGGAAGGATTAATAGTCAGATAAGGGCTAATGCATTCCTGGCGTACTCTAAGTGCTTTGTGTGGACTAACCCACTTAGTCCTCCCAGCAATCCTTATAAGGTAGGTTGTTACCACCTCACTTTTACAGATGAGGGAGCTGATGCACAGAAAGGTTAGATGACTCCTCCTGTAAGTGGTAAGGGGGGACTGGAACCCCAGCCTTCTGCTCCAAGCCTCCTGCTGCTGGGCAGCCCTGCTGCCTGCAGGCTCCTGCTAAAGCCCTGCATCAGACCGACTGACGCTCCCCCAGGCATGGGCAGCTGTGAGAAAGTTTTCTGTTAACCTGAAGCCAGGAAGGAGGGAACACATGCTGGACAGACAGACAGACACCACAGCTCCCTGCCGCGTTGCTTGCATGCAGTCATCAACCATTTCTAGATCCTCACAGACACCGGGCCCCAACATCCGATACTCTTTCATGCTTTCATACCAGCTCTGGCTCCTGGGAGGAAGAGAGTGTAGAGTTATTGTGGCTTAAAAAAAAAGTGTAGATACTGGGTGACAGTCTGACTGTTCCTCTAAAATACAAAGGATCCTTGGTGATCCCAATGTCCTTCATTAGCATTTTCCCAATTTCCTTCTCTCCTAGGGAGCTGGCAGGACGGGGCGGGGTAGGGGCGCAGTAATTAAATCAATAGACTGAAGCAGAAGGAGGGACTGTTGAGGAGAGAGGCCTGGGATCTGAGGCCCTAGGTTTGGGAGGGGCTCCAAGGAACCAGGAGTGTCAGGTTGGCGCTTCCGGGCCTCAGCTCCAGTGACAGGATGGGGAGCCTGAGGGACAAAGTGGCCTGGGGGACTTTGGACTTAACATTCACAGATCTCTGTTTGCTCCTTTTACCCCCAGCCTGTTTCCAGCTGTTTCCAACTTCAAAAGGATTAAAGGATGGAGGAGTTGGAGAGTAGGAGGGTCCTTACGGCTGATCCCAAGGTTTAGGAGCCAGAGGAAGAAGGAAGCCTTAATCCCAAGAAACAGGTGGATAGAGTAGAAATCAAAGCAATGGGACAAACCCAAGAATTCTTGGAAACAGAGAATTAATTAGTCCAAGGCCAAGTAGCAGCCCAGGGGACAGCCATCTGGAGGCCAAACCCTATGCTACTCCACTCCATCCTGGGAGTTGGCAGGGTCGGGCGGGGGGCGGGGGAGGGCTTTTCTAGGAACTTCTCACTAGGTCCTGGGAGCCAGTGGTCCCTGTTTCCATTGTGTGGGAAGCATGGGAAGACCACAGGTGCCTAGGGGCCTTTGCCTGGAGAACAGAGATTCTGGAATCCCATGTTAGAACTGGAAGGCCTTTCCCAGAAGAAATACGAGGGTATATAAGCACACACACACAAAAAAAGTGACAAAACAGGAATATTCAGGGCACAACTTTAAGCTCAATGCAGTTAAATAATGAGGCAAAAGGAAAAAGGGTGTAGCAGGACAGACTGGAACCCACATTTATCCGAAGTGATTTTAAGCTACTAGCGATGGTGTTTGACCATGAATCCAGGACTGGTCCACGTTACTAGGCTGGAAGATGGGAGGCAGGAAGAAACAGCCACTGTCTGAGATGGGAGACGGCGGGCGTTGTGGTAACGGGAGCCAGCACAGGGGTGGGCGGCCTGCGTCTGTGTCTCCACAGTTGCGCCCTGCTGACCACGAGCATCAGACGCACCGGCGTTCTCGTCCACAGGGCATGCTCCTGGGCTCCTGTCCAGGCCCACGAGCCCAGGACTCCTGGTGGCAAGGAATCTGCATTTCAACAAATATTCTAAAACTTTAACATTCTTCTACATATTAGTACTGGAGCACCACTGGTTTAGGTTTTATTATTTGTTATCTATAAATTTGGGTGCTTAGATGAGAAATGAGAAGAACGATTCAGTTATTTTCCAGAACTATGAAGACTGAGAATCCAGGAACATGCCATAGTGTTATCATTAAATAAACCTCGTTACATTGCCAGTGCCCCTAACACTCTTAATCATTCCCTGGGTGCATAGTAATTAGGCACAAATGGGAATCTCGTTCCCTAAATGATTGTGATTTGTAGGACTTCAGACATTTCCATTCTCACATTTTTGCAGTCATCGGGGTGGGGAGAGGTATGAGCTGGGAAGGGTGTTAAAGGGATACAGCTGAAGAACACACTAACTCTTACCAGCATGGGACCCGCAAGGCTAGGGTGCTGTTTCCAACAGCTGAGATACTGGAGAAATGAGAAGTTGTAACTAAGCTCTTCATTTCCTGGATAGAAGATGGAGCCAGCCACCACTCTGGGCTTTCCTCTCCCACGTGAGGATCGTCGTTAAGCTCCCACTCCTTGGTTCTTTCCCGGACGCCCAACACTCTGATCCTTGAGCTTTTCAGGGCCTTGCTATTCCCTTCCCATGGCCTCCCTGGGTGGGAGGGTGGTTGGCTCACCCGTTGCGCGCAGTACAGCACTTCCAGCGTGTCACAGCCCGCAACGGAAAAGCCAGACACTGTCTGGCCCAGACCTCTCATTTTCCTGGTGAGAAATGAGGCTCTGAGAACTGAAAAGCCTTACTAGAGGGCAGCTTTATATCTTGAACTTGAGTTTCCTAACACCTGACACACTGCTGCTTCTTTTCCATAATGTGCCTGGCTTGGTTTAGCTCTGGCTGGACAGAAGGTGAGCAGGTGACTGAGGGGAATTGGACACCAGGTTCAGCTTCCTGATCTTGTCCACTCTCCCTGTCTCCAGATCACTCCTAGGATCACCTCATTTTACTAGCCTTTTAAAATCACGGCTCACTTAGAATCGGTATTGGCAGTGGGACCTTAATCAGTATTGGCTTGCGAAAACAGCGTGGCATACTCTCCATTGACCGATTAGGGAGCATCACTTTTTTGACTCCCACTTATTTTCTAGCAAATGTTCTTTTCCACCGTGTCGAAAGAGACCAACATTAAATTCTAACTTTGCTTGTGGTAACTTTGAAAAGCTGAGGTAATGCAGCTTGGAAATAAAGCAAGGTTCTGGGGACAGAAGGTACTGCACACAGTCCAGTGCTATTGAATTTCCATGTGCTTACATCATTGGCAAGGGCTGGGAACTTCTGGGAGCTTAGACTTGGTCCTTGCCCATAAGGGCTATTTCCAGAGAAGTTTATAGGTTGTACAGGAGTGTCCTCAAGTCTATCAGAACATATGTATTTATGAATAGTTATGCTGTCCCTGGCTGGGTGGCTCGGTTGGAGCATCTTCCTGTACACCACAGGTTGTGGGTTGCATCCCCAGTCGGGGCACATACATCAGTTATAGGTTCAATCCCCAGTCAGGGCATGAATGAGAGGCAACCAATTGATGCTTCTTTCTCACATTGATATTTCTCTTTCTTCCTTCCTCTCTAAAGAATCAATGAACATATCCTTGGGTGAGTATTTTAAAAAATGTTATAAAAAGAATAGTCATGCCATGTAAGAGTCTGATTGAGAAGTTTAGGGGGAAAATAGTCAAAACCCTTTTTACTTTTCCACCCAATTGCCAGACAGCATAAGAAACCATGCGGGCATATGTTTTTAAAAGGCACACCTACTTTTCTCTATAGGTGACCTTCATTTCAGCCTAAGTAGATGTCAAGATGTCTGTTGAAACAGGTCTTCTCCAAGGGTTTATCCTCAGCCTCAAAAACTCCCATAGACATCACACGAGTGTGCTTAGCTCCTGTCAAGCGGTGCTCAATTGCTCTATAGGGGAAAGAGAGGCCTTTGAGTGCCCGTGGTTCCAGCCAAGAACTTGCAATTTGGCAAGCTTACCAGGGCAGCCTACTAGACAATTCTTCTGAAAGTTGTCCTGGAATGGTGAAAGCTTTCACTCTAAAGACCTTATCCAAGAAATCCCCCAAGACCCCATACCATCATGAACTCTACATTTTTCTTTTTGGAGCAGATAAATGATCCTGTCAAGAATAGACCCCATGGTTGCAAAGAGAAGAGAATGACATTTTTAGTAGGAATTCAGTCATCACTTCGCTCCCCTGCAAGAATGAAGAGGGGAAAAGGTGTTAGTGGCATCTAACCAAATATAATAGCTTCAGCTATGTGAAACTCTTTATACATCTTGGAATTTTTGAAGCTAAAGTTTTCCATGCCAAGATACACTTAGGCAACACAGCCTGAGAAAACAAAGTTTTAAATAAAGCATTCTGACATCTCTTTCTAATGACACATGCAATTTTGTAATCTACCAAGCTTACGTCTTTCCTTCCAGCTTGAGAGAGTGCAGCACCATAGGCGCCTGGCTCCAAACCAGGAAGAAAGTTGGGCTTGGCCTCACCCCTAGATTCTCTGTGGCAGCTGATCCAAAAGGCCTAGACACAGACAGAGAATTAATACATCACCCCTTAAGCTTAGAGGTTTGGGGGACCTGTTCTTGTTCCCTTGGTTTCTAAATATAATTATGTGTAAAGACTTGAGCTGGGAACGAGCAGTGCTGATGTGAAGTCCTTTTGGACCCAGATGAATGTGGGATGAGCTCTCCTTCACGCTTCAGAAGCCCAGAGCCACCTTTCCGTAGGCTGATCACAGTAAGATCTCCATTTTACCTCTGAGAGCCAACCTCAAAGTTGATATGATTTTCTGCAGTTTAAACATTCTAATTAAATACCTGGATTTATTTTTTGGAAGAAAGAAAAAAGATCATTTATTTTGGTCATATAAATAACCAGATCTTTGGCCTGTATTAAAAAACTGCTGGTCTCCCAAGCTCTGTTTGAAATTCACAACATGGGAATTTACAGAATTTTCATGAAAGCAATTGAAATTACAGCGTCTCCGTGAACTCCCAGGGTGTACTTCTATTAACAAAAGATGTTTTGCTTTACTCACACCTGCTCAGTTCTCCGTGGGGGCTCAAGCGATACACATTCCAATAGAGCAGCGTCAATGAAATCAAATAAAAATTAAGTTCCAAAGAATGGAATCTAGACTTTTACCATGCAAAGTGCACTTGAAAAGGAGCTGAGCTCTTGGAACTGACTTTTTTTAGTAGAAAATTGTTACAGAAAAATAGATTTTTTTCAACCATAAATCATACAGATTTGACTTTGTTGAATTCTCTATCCAACAACTTGAACACATCTTCCCCCTGTTTTTACGTTGCATATGGATGTGTGGAGAGGAGGGAAAGAAATGGATGGAGAACATTTAGAAGAGGTAGGAGAAAGGGATAAAGGAGCTAGCAAAACAGCGATTTCTTTTTTCTCGTTGCCTATTACTAGAAAAGGTTAGGGAGCTCTCCCAAAGTCTGCTTAAATTAATGTGTTTATATTCATTAGATTATGGTCTTAAGACAAGAAAACTCTTGTTTTCTTTATTCTAAATATATGAAATCCTATTTCTCTTTAGAAACCTTCTGTCTATGGAAAGATGAGGTTAGAGTTGAATTCCCTGTAATTGCCAACACTTTTGTATTTGTACACAGTATCGACATTTCTAGGGTTTTGCTGTTCTGAGAGTCACAAAACATGTCAGGAACCCTCTGTATGCAAATTATTATATAATAGCCCTTCCATCCACACACAAACTCTCAAGGATTATGCTGAATTACAAGTAAAGGCAACGTCCTTTGCATTGAAAGAGATTACTCTCTTTGGGGAACAGGAAAATGACAAATACACGAGAGACAGGACAATTTTATTTGTGAGAAAGAAAAGTTCTTTGCTACTTACATTCTGTGGCTGCTTTTGAAGGAAGGAGGATCCTAAAGAGGGCCCTTTGCTGGGTGAAATGATGGGTGTGCGGGTGGCAGACTGAGAGCTGCTGGGGAGGGGCAGGCAGCCCTGGGTGGAAAGCACCTAGCGTGTGGCGGGAGGCCCTGGACACAGGCAAGGCTGCCTCAGAGCTGCGATATGAGGAGAAGCGAGGAGAGCAAAATAAAGCTGCTCATGGCTGAAGAGATGCTCTGGGAGGGGACAGGGATGGGTATTGGGGACTTTTATTGGTTTTTCATTCATCAATTAATTCACTTTGTTCAGACATCTTTACTGAGCACTTGGTGTATAACAGGTGCTGTGCTAGATACTGGAGATAAGGCAGATAGTGAGCCTCGAGAACCTTCAGTGAAGCATCTCACTTCCTCATGGAATGGACTTTCTCTTGGAGAAGGCAGGGAAATGCTCAGAGACTTTGCCAAGACTGGCACTGGGTGAGAACACGGAGGCTGCAGGGAGGACAGCCACGCCTGCCTTACTCACACTTCAGAAGGGGTGTCCACGAAGGAAAACACCTAATGTGGTGGCTCTTCCTTGCCATAACTGACTCGGTGCCCAAGAATTGTAAGCATCTACAAGTAGGAAGGACGTGCATAGCTGCTCAGGAATGTGGAGGGAAGGGAATAGTTTGATTGGAATTGGCTTAGTCACTTCTGAACATAGTAAAGCGGTTTTATTTAGTTACTTTGTTCTTTCACCTTGGTCCCAAACAGTCTTTGGAGTTTAGACCCCCAGAGCTGGTTTTCAATGGCGATGTCTCATTGCGTTGTCCCATTGAGGTTTGTTGAAATGAGGTGTGAAGTAATTTCTTACCAATGACAAAGTTCCAAAAGTGTGCCAGTATATAGCCACCAGGGTTTTTAAAGTGAGTTTTGTGCAAGCTTGGATACTGAAAAACACCTCCTCTTTCTGAAAACCTCAGTCTTCTCCATTGCTGTGACATGTGTGACAGTCTCCTTCTGTTTGCATGAATGACCTGATGGGTGTTCCCAACTGCGTAGCTGTAACCCCACTCCTTCCTGTTCTATTCAAGAAGGAAATGGAAATGAACAAGACTAAGTATACATGGCCTTTCTAGACACATGATCCATATGTATGTTCTCACTGGTGACCAAATTCTCAAGTCTTGATGTCAGCCGGTTCTTCAAAGTGGGTCAAAACTAATTTATAATGGGATATTATTATAGGTGTTATTATTCCTTACGGCTAATTCTGGGCTCAGTGGAAAGACTACTGTGATTGATTGATAATGTCTGCCATGGATATGGGAAAGAATGTGGCAATGCATTGCCACATATTTGCCATTTCTAAGTTACATGATTTCTATGAGTTCTTTGGTGTTATAGCCCTGTAGTTTGCTTTTGTTGTAGTCATCTATCTGTAAGGTTGCATCTTATATAGTTTTGATTCACTTATATCTCCTAACCTGATCAGGTCTTGCACTGAAGGAGACTCAATGGATGTTCTTAGAATTTGATTGACTTTATGTATGATTTAGCTGAGAGCTCCTAATCTGTGTGCTGTCTTAACAGGTATTGTCCAAAGAGTGACACGTGTGGCAACCTGTGTCCATACAACACTCAACAAAACATAGGTGAACAAAATAGTTTTCTCATTAATTGTACTATAAAATAGAATACACTTTGAGCACTAATAAAACTATATTCAACCAGAAATTTCCAGGGATGTTACTGATAGTTTTTCAGAACCAATGCTTTGGGATCCCATCTAGCATACATGTCTACTTTCCTGACTCTGAACACAGCCAAAGGACAACATGCAAACTGTGGGAGCATCTCATGGTTCTGTTCTAATGATCATTTGAATGCAGAAGATTGGGTCAAAACTGTGTGGACTTAAGACAGCCACTAGAAGTTGCTCTATAAACAAACAAACAAACAAATAAATAACCCAGGCTCTCAAAGTATTTTGTTGATAGTGACTTCTTATGAAAAGACTAGGTAAAGAAAATAAAATCCAATAACTGAATGTTCCGGTAGGCCTGGGACAGATAATTCTAGGTTTTTCTATGTCTAGTTGCCCAAACATGGATAAGAGATTAAGATCCTAAAATTACTGAATGTCAGCTATAACATTATATTGTGGCTTTCAAGTACTAAGCCCGGGTGGATCCATTGAAAAAGCCTGCTTGTATTTCTGGCTTCTTGACTCTTTGTTCTTTCAGCATTAGGAAATAGTTAGTAGCCACCTTGAATTAGACACCACCACCTATCCAATGAACTTCTCACCTTCCCCCCGCCCGGCATGAAGAACACTACGGAGCAAGCAAATAAATGAAAATAATTCCTACTGCAAGATGCTGGAATGAAATTCTTTTTCTTTGTACTTAATGCAAAGGTTGAAAGCATTGAAGGTTTTGGAGCTAGACTGCCTAGGCTTAAATTCCAGCTCGAACATTTATAATCTGTGACCTTGGGCAAGTATTTAACCTCTGTGCTTCACTTTCCTCATCTGTAAAAAGACACCAATATTCAGAAAATCATGCATATTCTGGTACATGGACAGGGTACCTCTAAAGTCATTACAAGGCATGGCTGGAGTACCATGTCATCTGATATAAAGTCATTAAAATTGTCTTTATGTTTTTCTTTCTTAATCAAGTAATTATAGTTACTTTCTTTCTGAATATCAGCTTGCTACTGTCATGCATAGCTCTACCTTGTAGCACTGCTCTTTATATAAGAGCGAGGTCTGGTTCTGCTCTGTGCATACCTGGGGAAGGTCAGTTCTAAGTATACATGGCCTTTCTAGACACATGATCCATACGTATGTTCTCGCTGGTGACCAAATTCTCAAGTCTTAATGTCAGCCGGTTCTTCAAAGTGGGTCAAAACTAATTTATTATGGGAGAAAAGATGATGGGGTCTGGGGTCCGTTCCTGGAGGTAGTGTGAACCTGGCCTGAGGCCTGGTACCAGGCAGAGATTCAGGGCAGCGCTGAAGCAGTGTCACAAAGGGATAAGCAAGCAGCGGAGCTAAGGAAGGAAGCCAGAGGTCAGCCTGTTGGGAGCAGGGCTGGACCATAGGTCAGAGGGACAGGAAACAGGTCTAGGGCCGTGACCTGGGACAATCAGGACCAGGTGGGGAAAGGAAGTGGTCAGCAGGACAAACTGAGACGAATATTTCAGGATACAGTCTGGGAGCAGAGAGGAGAGTGGTACCTTTTGAATAGGTGAGAACAGTGTGATGTGGAGATGGGCCTGCTAGTTTAAATGCTTTGCAAATGACTTTGCTTCAGGTCTTCAGAACTGCAGTCTTTATACCATTTAATAATCTGAGTTAGTAGGGCACTTTCATTTCTTCAGAAACTTCACACAGACCTTTAGAAGTATGAGACTGAAGTGAGCAGGCCCAGAACTTAAACCCCAGCCCCCTCCCTTCTCTAGGCTTCTGTGCCTCAGCTAAGGATACCTCTGGGGAAAAAACTCCTTTAAGATAAAATAATGCTCATAAGATACATGAGGAAAACTGGTGGGCATCGCATAGCTGAGCGACCGAAGTACACTGTATGTCACAAGTGCACAGTTGCTGCAGCTGCACAGGCCAAACTCATGCCAATCTAGGGTCTTTAATCCTGTCCTTACCCCTGTGCCCTCTGTAGTCAGCATCACTCTGTCTTCTAAACCACTCATGGAAGGAGTAGTCATGGCAACAGCTACATCCAAGTATTGACTTTTAGTATGTGCCAAATCCTTTATACATCACAGGCGATTTAATCGTGGCAACAATCCCAAGGGGAGGTATTATTATTATCCCCATTTTATGGATGAGGAAACTGAGGCAACCAAAGATTAAGCAACTTGCATGAGGTCACTTAGCTGGCAAGCGGCAGACCTGGGAATTAAATCCAGGTCTGTTGGACATCAAAGCCCAGGCTTTTCACCACTCTGCTGAGGTTCTAATAAGAATGAATTACAGCTACCGATGGATTAATTACGGCAGTGAGCATAAGTTTTAGGCAAGCTGTTACTACACTCAGGATTTATGTTTTAAGATATTTTTTCTTCAATTCTGCAGCAAAAGTTTGGGTCCAAATTAAGGGGCCCAGAGGCAGCAGGAAGAAGAGGGCTGGGTTTTGAAGTGGGTGAACTTGTTCAGAGCCAAGCGTGCTTCAATTGGATTGGTGATTCTTTTAGTCTGACCGGGTGGGTGAGCCGAATAGGTCGGCAGGCTCTGCCCAAATGCTTCCAGGAGGAGGACCAGCTCAGGGCTGCCTGGGCTCCCCGCCAAACCTATTTTCAGAACCTGCATATATTTGGCCAACTTTCTTATCAACTTGCCCTGTAACCCAGAACCCCCTGAGACCTAAGATAGAAGCGTGCTTGGCTGCTTTTCCTCCCGCTGTCCCTCCTCTGTCCTCCTCCTGAACCTTTCCCCTTCCTCCGGCCCATGGGATGCTGCTGATAGTAACGGCAAACGTACATCTTATTTACTAACCAAACACTTCACATAGCTCAACTCAGTCCATTCTATTTTCCTGAGCATTTTAGAATATTTTTTCTAAATAATTCTCTCTTTGCTCTTTCTACAGTTCATTCATAGGCTCCTTACATTATTTCTTACTCCTGATAGCAACGTTTCCACAACAAAGCGTGTCACCAGAACACGTTCTCTTTGTCAGCAGAGGTGCAGTGTTGAGATCCCGTCCAAATTCTTCCATCACTATCATCCCTACCCTGTCCCTCTGTCCTCCCTCTCACCTCCCGAGCGCTCTGCTCAGGAGCATTTGCAGCACTTTCCAGGCCTTTCCAGGTGCTTGCCTGTGAATTTACTTGTATTTTCTCCCACCACCCTTCTTTTCTCTCACATTTGCAGAGTGGTGACTGTCCCTCAAAATTGGCTCCAAATATTGTTTCTTCTATTTATTTATCTTTAAGGAGTAAGGTCATCAGCCTGGCAACCTGATGCTGGCCACATATACGGTCTGCTCTCGCTTCTCCCTGGCTCTGCGGTGGACCGACGTAAATTGGGAACGAACGTAAAATGGTGATGGTTGCCCCACACACCCCATCACTCCCCTCACACTGAGGAAGGTCTGTGGGCCACATTGAGGCTGCTTGCCTTCTCTTCCATCCCTTCCCTTCCATCCCCTCTGAGAAAAAAGAAAAGCATGCAACAGAGATCCATGGACCTTGCAGGGCCAAAGGACAAAAACAAATATCTTTACAACACATCATAAGTCACCAGGAAATGTGTGCCATCATTTCCATGGTTTTGATAAATATGAGGTGTGCCGAAATTAAACATCATAAATTTGGGAGCTGAGAGGAGATGACTTGGATTTAATAGAACAAACTGCTATATGAAATCTGTCTTCTTAAAGTTAATTAAAGGAAGTGGAAATGGTCATCTATTAACAGAATCTAGCCCTCCAAGGAATAGTTTCTGAATACAAATGCACACACACATTTGCCCATACATGTGGGCATTATGTGTGTAGGTAATAGTGTGTCTGTATTTATATACAAATTCTTCTGATTTAAATAATGAGGCCCAAAAGGATTTTATTCTGATTTGTGAATTTATTCAAAGAACATTATGTAGATATAGAATCAAATAATATTTCATTGTATGGTTAATGCATACTGTTATTATAAAGAATAAAATTTTATACAGTTTATTTTCTATGTCAAAACATGTTATATATTCCACGCTCCTCTGTACAATCTATTTTAAAAGGTCACTACCTAAAAACATTAATGAATCCTGTATAGACTTCTCTTTCTCAAGTCACTGGTATCTTTAAAAAAATCAAATGTAATGAGGTTGTATTTTTAATATTAAAAATTAAAAAATAAAGGATATAAACTCAAAGACAGAGATAGTTACCCATGTTGTGTCAAAATATTTTGGAAAAAATAAGTCAGCTTTTGCATACAGGCTGCCGTGAGTTCTGCAGTTATGTTAAACTCTTTATTCTTTATATTCAAGCTCACCAACTGAATGGGTCCCCACAGACACTACTTACCCCTATGGCTTTAGGAGAGCCGGGGCTGTGAGTCCACACTCCTCTGAGTAGCCTTTTAGAGAGCCTACTCCCTGGGGTGCATGAGGTCAAAAAAAACAAACAAAAAAAAAAAACAAAGAAAGAAAAGAAAAGAAAAGTGTGAAGAGAGAGGAGGAAAAGAAACTTCTTTAACTGAGTTGCCTAAACCAACGATGGCTTTTGAACTGCACCCAAGAGTTAGCAAATCAAATCACTGACACTAGACTAGAATGTTATCGGTAGTGTTAATGTGGGTCTTCCTTGATAGAAGCTATATAGAAAAGCTTATCTGCTTTTATCTGCTTATCTGTTTATCTGCCTGTTTACAAAATCAGATGGAAGACTTTGAGGAACGAAGGCATTGTCTTGAATGGTACAAGGGCACAGTGTTGTCTGTCGATGTGGTAGCTGCATTTTCACGTATGGGTGGTGGCAGCACAAACCGAAACAACTGGTTTGAAAAGCATTTTGGCAATACGTAGTAAGAGTCATAACACTTTTCATCTGTCCTTTGACACACAGATTAGTCTTCTAAGAATTTATCCTAAGGGAATGGAAAAACCAATGCACAGTTTGCATTGCATCATCATTTTCAAAGGTAAAATCTAGGCCATAAACTAAAACACCAACAATAAAGAAATGGTTAAGTAAGTGAAGTACTATAGTTGTATGGACTACAGTGCAGCCATTTAAAATGTAGGCTGTGTAGTAAAACCCTAAATGAAGCTGAAGATATGGGTAGTTTTTAAGGTATTGGCCCCGACCTTGGAACCATGATACTCTGTTATGCTGGAGCTAGAACTCCGCCAGCTAAATTTGTTTTGCCTGCTGGCTGCCTATTAGACTCCAGGGGGGATTGGAGGCAGGAGTGGGGAGAAGGGCAGGCCCCTTCCTGTGTGCTTCCCGTCTCATTGGTTACCTCACGACAGCCCTTCACTCTGAACAGGGGCAGTTGATTGCACCAGCGTTTAGTTCCAGTCTCAGCTTTTGGACTCACACCCGGAAGCTACCTCATCCCCTCTCCCCGAAGAGCTATCAGCCTCACCCTGGTGGTGTCCCCTCCCAGAGGTGCGCAGCCCCTTCCACACCCAAGCCTCTAGTCCTGCGTACCTGGACCTTTTCCTTCTGTTCCTCTAGCCTAGGAGTAGTAACTGCCTCCTGCGCTTATTATGTCTGTTTTACTTCAAGGTCTCCTTTATACCTGTTCCGTTCTCTAACACCTGTTTAACCAATTTCTTACTTTAAATTCTCTCTGCTAAATAGTGTTGTTTCTATTTTTCTGGCTGGTTAAAAAATCAGCGAGTAAAATTGTATGTATATGAGTACCACCATATGAAACTATGTAAAAAGTGACGTATGAAGAAAAGGACTGGAAGGAAATGTACCAAAATTTCCATGCAGGTGGTTTCATACACTGAGTTGGTCTAATGAGTGATTTTTTTCCCTCCCTTCATCCCTACTTTCTAGATTTCCTGGTAATGTGGTTACATTACTATTATATAAAATATACATTTATATATTTTAAAAAGGGAGGATTTGATTCCCAGTAAAAGAGCATGTAGCCTGCAGAGAGCTGGGCCTGGAAACCCAGACAAATCATGATCTGGGTAATGGAAAGTGATGGCAAATGTGATCACAGTTCCACGGCGGCATCTTCTGAAAAAGAGGAGCAGCCCGAGGAGACTGGAGTGAAACAAGTGATGTCCCAGCTCTCCAAGAGGAGAAAAGGACAGAGCTCAGAAAGGATCCACGGAGAAGGCGAATGTGACTTGCCAGCAAATTCTACAAGTCTGTTACACCAACGACTTAAGAAGACTGGGAGAAAGCCTGGGTTGACAGAGATCAAATTATGCCAAATTCACTGCGTTTCCTTTTATATTGGGTCATTATATGGGTCGATTATGTGTTTTTTAATGTATTCATACAACATGCACTTATTACATAACTACTGTGTTCTAGGAACTCTGTTGGCAATGAAGATAGAAAGACGAGCTTCAAGTAGGAGAGATACCAGTAGGTATATAATGCTTAGATGCAGGCAACATATGTCATAGGAAACAAATCATTCTATTTTAAACTTAATTTTACCCAATAATATGCAAAACAGACATCTGTACTTCCTACCTGAAACTCACACATAACTGTACCCCAACCCCCATTTCTGATTGGGGATGGATTATGGGGACTGGGGATAACAAGGAGAGGGTTTGGAATAAGGCAGGGGTTGGCACGGGTGGGAATACGGGCACGTTCAGGGGTGGGGTGGGGAGGGTTAAACACCATCTGGCAGCCAAAACACATAACACTAGGCAGCATATGTTTCTCACACTGGCTCATCACAGCAGGGACCGTCAATCATCCTAAATAAGATGTCTGTTCATTCTCTCGATTTCACATGAAACTTGAGTGGTCCACATATCAGATTCTCTGAATTCTCCCTTAAATGTGCAGTGGTCAAACGCATTCACTTTCTAGTGATAAATAGAGTTAGCTATTTAACAATGAAACTCATTCCATTTTCCATATGGGCACATCTGTTTTTTTGGTATTGTGTCTGATTTGGTTGTTCTTATTGATTAAGTATACATAGGACATCAAAGGGAGGGGATACTTTGCCCATAATATGATTTTCTATTCTCAGTTCTAAACTAAAATAAATTTCTGTGTTTGCGGGTTTTTTTTTTTTGTACTCTCTGTTGTATAATCTTAGTTATTCTAAATCTCCATTATGTATAATGAAGATAGGGAGGATGAGACTAAAATCTCTTAGAGGTTAAACTAGATATAAATTTTAGTATATCTTTAATATATCTTTATACTTTCCCCCCTCTGATGATAAAGAGACTATCCTTATAAAAATTATAAGCCATTTGGAAATGAATGAAGTAGAAAAAGGAAGTTGCCCACAATTAGCAGTGGAGGGTGTTGGAAATGGAATAAGGGAGAATGTTTGGCTGAGCATGATAATTAATAAATAGTGTAATTAATAGTAATTTTACTTTTTGACGTGGCTACATTAATAGAGATGAATCAAAATGCTCTGCTTCAGGATAGGCAATACCACCCCCGAACCAAGGAAACCTTTGTAATTAAATGTGATAAACACTGTAGTGGACGATCAAGAACACTGAGCATCGGGGAAAAGTTGGAGAAGAGTGTTGTGGATTTGAGGCTTTAAACAACAACAACAATAATACAACCAATTTATTATATCCCACCGCATTTCAAAACATAGAAAGCAGCCTACTAAAATGTATGAAATATAAGAAGAGGTGAAGAGAAGGTGAAAACAAGTTGTGAACAAGGACAAGAGAATTAGGGTAGGAAAAATAGATTAACCCATGAAAAGTTCAGACCAAAATCAGTATTCATTGAAATATTATAAGAAAATATTTGTAGGAGTTCCAATGCATTTGCTGAAAATGGACCACAAGTTTGGTTCTGAGCTTTTAGGCACATATACAAAAAGAAAAAGGAAACTCTGACTACATTCTCAATTACTTTGTGACTTGACTTAACTAATTGTTTAATTATTTGGTTATTTAAAACCAATTGCCGAACTAGAGCACAACTCTTCCTGGTACCAAGACAAGAAAGAAATTTTTCTCCATGGGTCATCATAAAAAGGCACAGTGATAAATGTCTTAGTAGCACTTTAAAGTGAAAAAGACAATGGATTTTTATGAAGATGTTTCTTTTATCAGCTGTCAAAGGGGCAGGAATAAAAATACTACCACCCCATTTAGTAAAAGAAACTTGATGAAAATCAAAACTATGTGGTATGAATGTGTAACTTATCTTGGGAACAATTTTAGAGCAGTAGTTCTTAACCTCTTCTGAGTTGTAGACTACTTTGGGAAACTTTCCATGCATTTATTTTTTTAAACAAATATGTATAAAGAATCTGCTCCGTTCCACATCATGGCAGCCATGGGAATATGCTGTTTGGATCTCCTTCTGGGTCACCACCATGTTCACACCAAGGCCGTCATCCCCCGCCCCCACCCGCCTGTCCCCAGTCCCTGCCAATGACAGAGCACAGCAGAGGTGAGGGTCCTGATTTGTTCCACAGGATGCAAGAACTTTGGCTCAAGGACCTCCCTTGAACCTGTCCATAGCTTTCTTAGAACTGTGCTATGGTATGAAATTTTTTCAACCTGATCTTACTTCCTTCCCTTTCTCCATTCCTAGGGGTCAGACCTACATTGTGGTCTAACAGTTCTGCCAGCCTCCTGCTCCCACCTCTTTGTCTGTCACTAGCATTTTCCCCAATAAATCCTGGCACCTGCTTTTCTAAGGAGTTAACCCACATGCACTGAAGGTTCAAGTTACCTGGACTGCCAGGAATCCTGTTCACCTGTTGTTTACATTCTAAAGGAAACAGGCAGACTTCAAACAAGGCAACAAACATGTGACTGAGATGATTCCTACGTAGCAACAATGATTCTGAAGAAAACAGAATGGGGTTGGATACCGAAGAAGGAGGGGCAAGTCGACTTTAGATTGGCTGGTCAGGGATGGCCTCATTGATTAAGCTGATGCCTCCACGTCGGTGATATGCATGAGGGAGCCACGGGGGAAAAGGAGTTGGATGTTCAAGGACTTGAAGGTGTGTACGGGAGAGAGAGGGAGCCGAATAGTGGAGGCTGCGACCCCAGCACGGCAGGGTAGGGCTGGGCCTGGGGGTCCTGCGGAGGAGTTCAGATTTTATGCTGAGTGTGATGTGATGGGGAAATGAAAAGCATGGGTCTAATCTGAGGGGCCTTACAGGCCTCCTAAACTCTTCTATAGGCTATAGAATCAAATTGTTAATGGAAATGTACCTGTTTTAGGCAATTTTCCACAAGTATCCCTTTTCTTTTCAAAAAAATACATTTATTATTTTTGAATACGTTGCTATGTCTTTACTGTAAAAAAAGTGCTAAATATACAGAAAAATATGAAGAAGAATATAAAATTATCCCAAATCTCACTACTTAGAGACAACTAATGCTCTTTGGATGAACATTCCTCATGTTTATGCATTTCACAGATCCAAATAGGTACAAGTCCGTAACTGTTATATGTACTAGATCTATGTATTTACTATACATGCTTTTCATCACTTATCAGCATGTTTTGGACATATGAAATACTTCATTGATTCTAAAATGTCTTTCTTTTTTTTTCACTTTTGCACCCCTGGAATTGGGCTGCATCTTAAAATATATGGTGTCTGGCCAGGCGACCCCCATTGCAGGCACATTCACAAAAACATCACAATGCTTAGGAGAAAGTTCACGTGCAAAAGGGAGTTTTCTTTTAACGCTTAGGAACAAAATTATTGAGGGAGGAATGTGGGAGGTGGTTTCTTGGAAGCGGATCTGAAGGGCTTTATCAGCATCCCCGAAGCAGGAGTCCAGAGTGGGCCGACTCTCCATAACTGCAAAGCCAGCTTAGGAACCCAATGGCTTTCTCTTCTTTATGCATTCTTAAGAAACTCAGCCTCCAGACACTATTGATGACATTGAAAAAAGACAGGGACACCGATGACTCAGTTAATAAGCATTCACAAGAGCTGGACTCCAAATGTGATGAAGTTTAGAAACATTAATTTATTATGCTTATATTTTTCTTCCATGATGTATGAGAGTGATAGATAATAAAAGTACATCTAAGTCTACAAAAGCTGAACAGTATAAAATAAAAGTTCTAGGTAACAAGAAAACTCTGTCTTTTAATTGACAGCATTTATTTTTCTTTCTTAGTATCATAAAATAATGATGCATCTTAAAAACAATAGTATCTCCTTTTGATGAAATACAATAGACTCCCTCTCTTCCATTTTAAGGTTGCTTCATATTCTATTTCATTCCATAATTTTGGTGACCAGCTTTCTATTAATGGACATTGGGTCATTCCAATTTTTCACTATTATAAACAATGCTGGAGCAAATATTTTTGTACATACATCTTTTCACCCTTGTGTGATTTTCTCTTTAAGGTAATAAACTAGATTTTGATAAGTGTCAAGTTGCAGGGATTTTGAAATGATACACCTTGACTAGTACCCGGAGGGCTACCATTCCAGCTTGCCAGAGAAGGGCAGACCAAAAATTGAAACAGCTGGCAAGCTGGGAGAGGGGTGACAATCTCTTGTGAAGTACTGTGCTAAATGCTAAGGGACAGGACAGAAATAGTCTCTGCCCTGTGGGAGATGACTATGCCATGCAAGCCATTTAAGAACTCTGAAATTTATCCAAAAAAGTATTTGTCTGTTTTTTAAATCCCCAAACCCTTAAAATAAGAGACTTTAGCGGGGGAGTGTTGCAATCAGATTGATTGAGTTTGCCTGAGTCAAAATATTTGACATCTGATGAAATTAAACAGGTGGCAGGAACTGGTGCCCACCGCTGGGACCCATCTGCCTAAAGGCAGGGAATCATCCCCAAGTGTTACATTTAGTCTCAGCTTTTGACTCAACTATACTGTATGGGGAAAGGTTGCTGAGATCCGGTTAGAAAACAGACGCGGGAGGTGAGGAGTTCTTCCTTCTTTGGAATCCATCAAGTTTGGCTGTGGACGATCTAGGTTTGTAAAGCGAGTAATAGGAGCCTTCCTGATGGCCAGTGTGATTGAACTGCCATGAGGTCCCTCGCACTCACCCCTTGGTTAACTCAGACTTGCCGCTCTTTGTCCTTGGTCCAGACAACTCTTCTTCCTTTTGATCTGGCTGACTCAGGCTGCTCTTAAGTCTCAATTCTAATGTCATCTACTCCAAGAACCTGCCTCCTAGGCTTGGGCGGCTGCTGTTGCTATGTGCTTCCATGGCACATGGTATCCTCTAACAACATTTACTTAGCACACTTTAGAAAACTTGTTGGAAGGGCCACCACCTACATAGCTGGACAGGTCATGCCTTACAGTGGGGCACCATTTACATTGTAGTCTATGCGAACAATGTCCCCTGAAGATGGCTGTACATCTCTGTCCTGATTGCTTATTATTGTATTTCTTCCCCATGAGATGGTCCACTCCAGGAGGGCCAGGACCGTGTCTCTCTTGCTCGTGGTTTATTTCCAACACCTAGCACTATTGGTGGTTACTATTAGTGCTTACTGTTTTCTGATTAAATCTGTCCTTATTAATGCATATAATGGTGAAATGTAACCTTCCCACAAAATTTAGCATACCTAAATTTTTCTAGGCAATGTGTTTATAATTTGACTTAAATTAAGATCCTCAGTGGCATTTTTCCATTTTTGTTTTATATGCTGCTATATTAGCACAACCAGATGCCCCGCCCCTCTCTGCTCAACTCTATTTCCTAATAACTTTTATCAAACTGCTCACAGGAAGGGCCAGCCTCACAGGTCGTTGACATGAGCTAAGACCGGTTTTAAGGGCTCAGCAGTCTTATGACAGAGAAACTTTTCCCTTCTAGTGGTCAAGCAACAGCTCGATAGCAAAAGTTCCACCCAACAAAGTAGACTTCCATCTCAGTGCCTCAGGCCTCCCCACCTACAAGAGAGTCTGGGAAATGAAGTGTTTTCACTGGGAATATTGCTAGACATAAAGTAGAGCAAATAATGTATAGGCAACAAATAGTCCTGTCACAGGCTCTAAAAGCAGTTTCTGCTAAAAGCTGAAATGAGGGCAAATGATCACTTTCTACTCATGCAGCTGAGGATATCCACATATAAAATAAAAGCTATATCTATATATATATATACTTTTGTTTTTGGTCTGTTTTCCTGGTCACTAGGGTTGAATATAAACAAATCATCCTCTATATCTCTTCTCTCAGAGGTTCGACGTGTACATATGTTTGGATCAATTTTCCATGTTGGTGAACACAACCCTCTCTAAAACAATGACCCCGAAGAAGGAACCCATCTCCCACATGGCCCCAGGCAGGCCTCAGTGCCGGCCCCAGGGTTCGGTCCCCAGCAGGCCTCAATGCGCACTGATATGTGGAAACAGGAAAGATAACGTGCCCCTTTAAAAGGGCAATGTACGAGTTCAGAAAAATCATGCCCTGCTTCCTCCTACAGCTCAAGCAAGCTACTTTCATAATGTAAAGCCAAATTAAAAACAAAACCCTATACGTGGAATGTGTTTGGAGAAATGGAAACAAGCATGAGTTAAAACAGAGTCCAGACTGGGCTCACATTGGTTTGAAGAAAGTGGCAAGATAATCCACGGTTATGTTTAGATGGTAGTGGAAATGTGGGAGTATGATTTGCTGTCTGAGATTTGTTAGCTAAGGGAAAATAGGAAGAGTAGTATAGAAAAATAACAAGTTCTTGGAGGTTTTCATTCATAACTATCCACTTACCCAGCTGTATAAGTTAACCAGAACAAAAACCCTTCCTAGTCAGCCCATATCTTCAAGGATGCAATCAATAGATACTAAAAAGTGTTCATTCATTTGAAATCTAAGAGGAATAATCTGCAACTAAGAAACACAATGAAAATGATGTGAAGTGACAAATCTTTTGTAGAAAACATGCTAAAGATATGTGTATAAATGTGTCACTACTTAGAATTGAGGGATATTTTTTCCATCTGAAATTAAATTTTGCAATTTAATACAGCTCACTCTGATGAAAAGTCCACTGCTTCAATGAGAGAGTTATTTATTTGCAACATTAATCATCTTAAACTCATGATTTCTCCAGAGGGATAACCCCCACTTTTCTTTCCATTTGTAATATCTCTAACAGGAAACAATGACTTTGCTAGAGTTGTATCCTCACTAATATTATAAGATAAAACTTAGAAATATGATGGGCTTAATAACTTCCCCGTGGGCACCATAATCACCAGTGTAAATAATGGCATTTGCTTTGAGTGCAATAAAAACTACATTAATTAAAATAACTAGGCTGAGTGTATCTGAGGATAATGGAATTCAAAAAAAAAAAAGCCTTATTTGTGTGTGGCTTGTATAATGGGAAGATTCTGACAGACATTCACTGCTATAACAATGACAGAATTTCACATAATCCTTATTCTTCTAGACACCCAGATAGTCTTTAAACACTTTTAATAAGGCTTTTAAATCTAAAACTATTTGAAATGATCAATTGAGTCTTTGCTCTGGCAAAAGCTATGGCATCAAAGGAATTCTTCACGTATTTCAACAGTCTTTGTTAGTAGTGAAATATGCATGCACTACATGGTTCAGTATTTTCCGTTTTTTCCTCACAGCAGAGATGGCAAACAAGTGGCACCAGGACCTGGTCCTTCTTCCATGACAAGCATCACTAGTCAGTCTTGGCACTCTTTTGCTCAGACCAGCTTTCTCGAGATAACACTTCAGTGAGCTGTCAGTCGGTCCGTGTTTAAATGAAACCTATTTACCATTCCTGTCCCCGAAAGTAGCTCTGCATACTTGGTCTAAAAGGTTGGCTACATTCCATATATTCAACTCTATAAAATTCCTTTCTGTAACTGTCAAAAATGTTTCTCCATAGGCTATTATAAAACCAGATGGGATTTAAACATAATTAAAATACCACCAATCTTTAAATGCACACATGAAGAAGATAAAATATGATAAAATGATCAACCTGCTAATTTATAAAAACCAGGGGGATACTTTTTGTAAATATGTTTTTTTATTTTGGTGGGGTAAACCAGTAAGAACAATAGGTTGTATTGGCCTGTGAAATATTAGTATCTGAGAGGAGATTATCATCACCTTTTAACACCACTTTTGCAACAGTGGTAGCTATCATAACATTGCAGACCTTCAAAAATAATCTTATCTAGGAAGCTTTTTGTCTATGTTAACATAAAATATGAAGTAACTTTCTTAAGTAGGTAAATTTTATTAGCAAAAGCAAAGCTTCTAGTGCCCTGCTTTGTAGTAGTTTTGTCCTCAAGTCCATTCCCAACAAAGCCCCAGATGGAATTAACTTCTAGCCCTAAGTCATCCATCTGCCTCATATGCTTTGATCGTTATTTCTTTCCATCAGAATAGTTGAATCATAAGACCAATGTTACTGAAAGCTCATTCAGGTGGCAGGGAAATAAACCCAAATAAGACTGGAAGATTTCTTAGTCTCTTCTTCCACCCTTGACTAGGGACCATTTGCTTCTTGTGAGGCGAAAGAAGCTGGCGGGTGGAGTGGGCTGGGGCTTTGCTCCAGGAGGCCTGCAGGGGGCCCTGCGCTTCCGGTCTCTACTATACCATTTTCTCCTGTCTTCTCCACTGCAACCCGGGAAGCAACGAAGTGGACATGGGGGACCCGACGTGTTAACATAAGAAAAGGACTTGTGTGAAATGGAAAGCCACAGACTATCATACGTGCTGAATGTAAGCCAGTTCTTTAGGTGAAGACAAAACACAAACCTTTTCTCCATTTGCAGTCAGCTTGGGAGCTAAGTGTTCTCTCGCCTCTCCTATTGAATATGTAAGCATAAAATCACCTGGGAGCAGAGGACGCCGCCTCTGCCGCAGGCCTGTATCTCAGCGGCTGGCAGGCCTAGGCAATTGCATCTGGGGAAGGAACACAGAACGGGTGTCAGCTCCCCCATCCACACTGTTGGGGGACTTAGCTGGATGTGGCGTGTTTTCTCTTCTGTAACATGGGGTGATGATTTTTGCACTGAGAAAAGGAGGGAGGGGAAGAAATGACATAGCGGATAATGTGTGTGCTCTGTCTATTAGGGAAGAGTCCCAAAGAGCTGCAGCAGTATCAAGTATGACTTTATTGTCATCTTAATTGTCTTCTGTTTATCTGATGTACTTCAGGATATGTAACTCTTTCTTTAAACTCAAACAGGATAAAGAGAGATTCAGATTTATAGATTATCAAACTTATCTTTTAGTTTCTTTTCAAGTACTACCTACCCATGGTTTTCAACCCAGCTCAGCATTCAGAATCAATTGTAGATTTTGTTTTGCTTTTTAAGTGAATATATTTCTAAAATATACAGATATCATGCCCAAGCTTTACCCCAGGATCCAATTTTTTTTGCAGTGTTTACAACTTTCACTGGTGTTTTCTTTTTCTTCCTTTATTTCTTTATTTCTTTTATTTTAAATTTGTCACATACATTTGTCTCCATTTACCTGCCACCACTTCCCCCTGCCCCACCCACCCCCATCTCCCCGCTTCCCGACTGTTTTTTTGAAAGTTCTACCGGTAATTCTTATGCCTAGCCAGGGCCGAGAACCACACGTACATGGTGGTCCAGGGCAGTTCGTTGTCTCATCCCCACACTCTCCTCAGACCCTAGATTTCTTGTCTTCCACACACCGGTCTGGGTGCAATGGGCAAGGATGCTGTAAGTGTTCACTGACAGACTTTCCTGAGTCTTGGCCTCTCCTTCCTCTCCTTACCTTCCCAGGAGACGCTGGTGACCTAAAGAATCCAAGTAACTCTTCTCCTGCCACCCCATCTTCTCTTCCTCTGATGATGATAATGAGTTGGAATGTGAGCCTCCTGAATTGAAACACTGGCTCCATCTCTTAGCATCTAATATTTGATACAATCACAATATATAGTACAATGGCTAATGAAACAGTGAACAAAATTTATTATACTAAAAGATATAAGTGGGCATTTAAAATAAGTGCCTGGGATTACATTTTGCTGAATTCCAATTTTAAAGTCAGTATTGAATTTATGGGGGGGGGGGCGCGCAAACACACCAGGTAATGGCTGCATTGGCAAGACATAGATATTTTGATTCATATTAATCTGTTCTCTTAGGTGAAAAATACTTTAGTATTTTAAATTGTTTCTCTTTCTCTCTTTTTTTTATCCTCGCCTGAGGACATGCCTATTGATTTTAGAGACAGGGGAAGGGAGGGAGAGGGAGAAAAACATATCAATGTGAGAGAGAAGTTGACTGATTTCCTCTTGCATGCTCCTGACTGGGGACTGAACCTACAGCCTAGGCCTTGACCAGGAATCGAACCTGTGACCTTTCATTTTACAAGGCAACACTCAAACATACTGAGCCGTACTGGCCAGGGCTTAAATTATTTCTCTTAAACTCACCCAGTAATAGGCAAGCATAATTTCAGCAGAATTAATTCTAATCAGCACAATTCTAGAGAAAGATTTTTGTGGCTCTGTAAACCCTTCCCTTTTTTCCCCTAAGAGCTCATTTTAAATTAAATTAATCTTTGTATACTTTGCTATTAAAATCTTCTCAGGTTGATACAGGTAAGACCATCAAACTGATTGCTGACATCTAGAATGTGGCTGTTCTTTTCATTTCCCCTAAGTTTTTCAGCACGTTCGTACAGCAATATTTCCCAGCTGGTAAGGGACCCAGCTTCTGGAAGAGGAAAAAGCAAGAAACACAGCCTAGCTCCCCAGCTGCATGTTATTACGTTATTCCCAATTCACAGGAAATGAACAATCATTTAGTCTTGACAGGTACATCCAGAAACGCGCTGTCTTCGTTTTCAACCTGAAAAACAATCAGGGCCTGCAGAAGTTAAGCATTAGTCTTAAAATATGCTTCATATTTTTTGCCAACCTTATGAGAATATCTTGTGAAAGCTTTTGAAACACTCTGGGAAAATGCTGCCAACAGGCTTAGAAACCTGGGAGGAAAAAAATAATCATCTGAAATGCTTTCTGTTCATGAAGATATGTAACTTAGTGGTCCCTTGTGAGCTGGTGAAGTTTAGACATATGTGATGGTAATTGGGGTGTAACCCAAACGGCCTTTATAGTAGACGATTAGACTTAACGCAAAGCAAAGTTGTCAGCAGTGAGTGCCCCTCCGACTCAGTCCTAGGGTGAACTAAAAGCAATTACAAATATACTAGGGAGGGGTTTTTCCCTTTTATCCTAATGGATTTGTCCCTCAGTTGAAAATATTTCCATCTTCTGAACATAGTTTTCCAAAGTAGAAATATGATCAACACAAAATAGTACTCCCATTTGACTTGCAGTTTAAAATTCACAAGCACTGCCAGGGACGTTGCTTCCCCACCCCACTCCACCTCTGGTCCTGGAGACAGGCCCCCATTTTACAGGTGGCAAAACAGAGACAGGAGGGAGGCTTCGCAGGCTGGCTAGAGTTGCGACAGCTGGGTCCCCTGAATGCTATGCCAACGCTGTTTAGTCTATGTAGCTGAGGATTCTAAAACATTTACTTCAGCGTGACTCACTTTGCCCCCTATTATGGCCCATTTGTGTGTGTCAGTCTTTATCTCTGGACCGGAGTCAAACTTCACCCTTTCTCCCACCTCCTCCTGTTTCAGAAAGGGGGAAAAAAAAAGCAAAGGCTAAATATGGAACACATGTGCTTCTCATCTGGGCTGTTTAGAGGGATCGGGAAATCGGAATTGTCGTTGGCTCTTTGGCCTGGTGTTTCAGCATGCCCTTACACCTGGGTCCCGTTGGCAGGGCTACTGGCCCTGGGCGGACAGAGTCTACCTTATTCATGATTAACCTTCTAGAAGGTGTCTTCACTCCAACGTTCATCTTTGGCTTCTCGGTGTTTTAGAGGTTTGATTTACTGGTCTGTGAAAAATCTCCTTTTGTCTCTACTTTGGGCAGACTTGGGGGTTTGTAGTGAAAGAATAGTAGACATGTTTTGGTAAAGACTGGAACCTTCTGCCACCTCTTCGACTGGACTGCAGTGGGTAGCCATGACTCATGGTGAGGTCATGCATTCCCAGGCGAGGTTTATAAGTAACCTGGAGGCTGAGCTATTTGCAGGTGCCCTACATACTGAGCATTCTAATGCTAACTCACCTCCACGTTGCACTGGCATCTTTTGAAGTAAAACTTCATGGGGTGAACAGGAAGACTACAACATTTTTATTATAGTTGGCTTCCTTTGCTGAATTAGCGTTTATATTTTCCCAGTAGAAATCCCCAAATTGAAAATATAGAGGTGTCAGCTAGCACCACTTTAGTTAAGGTTGTGTCAACATTTCCTATAAACCTTGTTTTTCTAGGGTTTATAACTAGACCATAAAAATGTGCTCAGCTCTGAAACTTGGCATAGAGTAAACTTAGGAGTGAATTTTGCAGAAATTGAAGAGGGAAAAATAAGTTCAGCTGTTTTTAACATGTGCCTGTTCTAAAATGGAAACGATTTTAAGATGCATTTTCTTATTAGTGTGACTCAAATGGAGCTTCAGTTAAAAAAAAAAACAACAACTCATCAAGAGATTATTTCATTAACATGGACTAATTTCCCTTGTTAATTTTTAGAGAAAATGTTAATGATCGAGGTATTTAACTTAAACCCACTGACTGTGCATCTGCAGGTACCAGGTTTCTCAAAGCAGTTAGCTGTGCATAATAATGTGATTTGGCGAATCATCTTCACACCTTTAGTGCAGGAAACCACCAACGCTTCAAAGGAAGAAGTCCTTTTGATAAAAGGTTAATGGGTCATTTCAAATACATATTCATTCAGGATAGCATCCTCTTACTCATCTTCATTTAATTTGTAGTTCACATTTATCGACTCCTCCCCTCACCACCGCCCCCAACAAAAGTAGCTCATATAATGTTTATGTGAGAGAAATCTCCAATTTCTCTGAAAATCTGCCTTCCCTTGATCACAGGGCTGGTACCCCACTTCCCCAGCAGCTCCCTTTGGCTGTGCTGACAGGATGCTGTCCTGTTGGAGGCAATTAGTCAACACGTGCCGTGTGCTTGCGATGCCCTGGCCTGCATTTGTCTGTCTCAGGTCATAAGCTCTGGGAAAATGGCAGCCACCAGTGATAGGAGCTTCACGGACGAAAGGAAAAAAGTGCTGGACCCAAAGCCAGAAGAACTGAGTTCCAGAGCCCTCTCTAGTCCTTAACAACTCTCCTGACCTAGGAGCGTTAGTCTCTAGGTCTGGGGAAATTCATACTCTGCTCACCTAGTAGAGTTAATGAGCGAATCCACTGGAATCATTGTATATATGGAAACACTTGCTAAACTGCGAAGTGCTATTGACATGAAAGGTGGTAGTATCTACCTCAGCATCTGGTATCCATAGATACCTACTAAGTGTTGCTAGGACTGTAACAATATGTTCCCCTTTCAGCTGATTCATGTGCAAAGGCCCTGGGCTTCCCAGTGCAACAAGCCACAACCACATGAGCCAACAAGGGCTTCCATTCTTCTAATTACCATTTTCTGTTTCTAATACTCTTATCTGTTGCTGATCGCTGACCACCTTTTTTGAATGGAAAATCCTGGCTGCTCATTTCTCATGGGGACATTAACCCAGTCTTGCCCCAGATGCCACCTTTGATGCCACATTGTTTTGCCCCCCCCAACCCCACCCCTATCCTGCAACACGACATCATGTCCTTCTGCTAGCCGCAGGGGTACTGTTTTTGGTCACTTGAGGTTTTTCTCTGAAGCTGTTTCCCATGACATCCTAGAGATTTTTTCCATAAGAAGAACCATGCTGCACATTTTGAGCATAGAAAACTTGCATCTGTTGTGGGAATTTCCTGGCCTGGAGAGCTGTGAATGCCATCTGCATGGACAGTCCTCAGAAGGGCCCTGCACTTGGGTTAATGGCCTACTGTCACCATCCTGAAGTTCTTAATGCATTTTTACCACAAGGCCCCACATTTCTATTTTAGACTGCCCTCTGCAAATTATGTAACAAGGTCTGGTCCAGATCTTCTGCAGCTTCTGCTAGAAGGACCTCAACATAGAATGGTCCTTCTGAGTGCTGGAACCCAGGCCAATCAGGGTTGGCAAGATTGGAAGTCACCTATTCTGGGATGCAGAAGGATTTTGAGTGAGGCTTGCTGCCACATCCAGCGCTGGGGTCTGCCACCTGTGCTGGAGCCCCCACCCCACCCCATGCCAGCAGCCGGCAGGGGTAGGCTTCTGTCTCCAGTCCTGGCTAAAACAAGAACCCAGCAGTGCAGCCCTTCTTCCAGAAGCCTGGTTGCGGATGTGGGTCTTTGTGGTCTCCAAAGGGGTCCTATTCTGACATGAAGGAGACATTGGGCACCTTGGAGCAGCCATTCTGGAAGTGAGGACCATCATGGCTGCATGCAACCCATGGGGGGCCTTCTGTTCACCCAATCAAAGCTTGAGTATTGACCATGTGCCAGGCACCATGTGGGCACTGAAGATGCATCAGTGAGCAAGTCAGAGATGATCCTGCCCCAGAAAGTTCACATTCTGGTGGGAGAAGATAGACAATGAATACATGAGCATATTCATGGGTTGGAAAATGAACAGTGCAATGGAAAAAGTAGACGGCGGGGAAGAAGACAGTGTGCTGGGGAGGTGGTTTGCATGAGGAGGGGAAAATCTGATCCAAGATTTGAAGGCATGGAGGACATTGGAGCTGTGAGTGTCTAGGAGAAGAGGTTCTCTACAGAAGGTATATCATTAGTGCAAAAGCCCCAGGGGCAGCAAGCACGGCTGACCAGGAGCAGGAGGACTCGTGGGAGGAGCAACGAGAGGATGAGTGGCGTAGGAGACAAGGCCAGAGGCAGGCAAACCCTGCAGGGCCTGGAGCTGCAGAGTGACAGGGTCTGTTTCAAAAAGATGGATCTGGCTCCTGTGTGAAGACAGACTGTAGAAGGACAAGTGTGCAAGCAGAAAGACCTGCCAGAAAGTTAATCAATGATCCCAAGGGAAGCCACTCACTCCTGCAGAGGGTGGACCCACCTCTGTGCTCCCTTGAATGCTATAATTGGGGTGTTGACTCCCCTTCTCATGCTCAGGCAGCCTGAGCTGGTTCTGCCTTGGCTCCTGCCCCAGGACAACTTCATCTCTTCCTGCTTCTTCTTCATACCCTCACAGTGTGGAGCCTTCAGCAGCCTTTGCAGGGAAGTCGACCCAAGAAAGAGCACACTGCTAAGGTCATCCTCTTGGCTATAGAGCCTTGAAAGAAAAAGCAGGAAGGAAGGAAGGAGGGAAGGAAGGAAGGGAGGGAGGGAGGGAGGAAGGGGGGGGGAGAGAGAGAGAGAGAGAGAGAGAGAAAGAAAGAAAGAAAGAAAGAAAGAAAGAAAGAAAGAAAGAAAGAAAGAAAGAGAAAAAGAAAGAGAAAAAGAAAGAAAAGAAAAAAGAAAAGAAAGAGAAAGAAATGGCTAGGGCCAGCTTTCACCTGGGGATGCTTAAGTCCACAGTTGGGAAGGGTTTCATACTTCATGTCTCCTTAAGACCCCTCCAGGCCTGTAATGCCTTCCCCAGCCCCTCACTCCCAGCAGCTGCAGCTGGACTATTTGGCTCACCCATAGCTTGCTTTCAAATGAGCCCCTGTGGACATTAACTCAAGTCAGTAAAACACCTTTGCAGGCAGTAAAACACATATCCCTCTGAGGTCAGAAAGCTCACTGGGCAAGAAAGCCAAGTGGACGGTGCCTACAGGGCAGAAAGAACCGGGCTCAGGGCTCCACCCCTGGCTCAGTGCACACACCTGCCTGCAGGCTGCAGGTAAGCAGAGAGGAAGTTGGTGTCAAAAAGGCCAGCTTGTCTCCCTTTCCCTCATCTCCAGTACGTTATTGTACCTGTAATGAAAATGAAATCTTTCATACCAATCCCAAATTGGGTCCAGAATCAAAGAAGATAATTGTGAAAGTGCTTTGTAAACATGAAAGCACTTTCGAAAATTAAGGTAGCATGTCATTATCTGGGAAAACAGTCTCCAGCGTCCTCCTTTAGTGTTTGGAAATACCGTGTTGAATACCTTCCAAACAATTAAATCCCATCAAGCTGTTCAAATTGTCGTGTTCTAATAATCTGCCCGCACTCGCACAGCACCCCTGCTGGGGGCTGCTTGGGCGCAGGGTTAGCTCCATTTCCTACTCTACGCAGGGAGGCGGGGTGGCTGAGCAGGCTGGACACTGGACCAAAAGTAGACCTGGAGCAAGTCACTTAACCTCTCCGAGGTTTAGTTTAGTTTTGTTTTTTTCTCTCTCTCTCTTTAAAATGTCTTATCTACTTCGCAGGGTTTGGTAGATTGAAATGAGATAACCGGTATGAAAATCCCCTGTACAATGGGCAGCGCAGTGCGATGCCACTTGGTCACTTCCAAGGCTGATCCTTCTGCAGATGGAACTGCAGTGTGATGTACAGCAGCGTTTCTTTCCCAGCAATTCCAAGATCCAAGTGCACATTGAACACTCATTCCTTCCTGCCTCTCACGCAAGGTTTTTGTAATTTGCTTGCTTAGAAACACAAGCAAGCCAGTTTGCTGGCTCACACTGGTCACCGAGGTCTTGGAGAACAAGGAACACCTGCATCCCAGGTCACTGCAGTCATTTCCAATAGTGAATATGTGCTAATGAGTTCCATAGATTAGCAGCAAGTGAGAGAAAGGCGAGAACCTCAAAGGTTAAAGCCTGAATAAAGTGTTACAGAAGGACAGCTACGTGAGCTGTGTGAGGTGTTACTGGGTTCTTTGTACAGTGATGACTGGCCCACTAATTAGTGTGTTTACATGCATTATACAAAGGAGTTGATTTCCCTCCCTGTCAGGAGGTGCTCCCAGGGGCTGGGGGTTTGGAGGGCTGATACACTGTAGGATGTCAGAGCACCTCTTCTATGTCACAGAGACCTCGGCATGGCATCACTAAATCACTGGCGCTCAGAGTCATTTGAGTTGGTACTGGCCCCCAGACTGGCTGAGGGGAGCCCACTGCAAAAATCCTGCATTATAAGACGGTCAAGTCTTGAGGGAAGATTAGGAGACCCTCACACATGCTCTCAAAATAAAGCAAGATGAGGAAGTGAGAGGCATACTATGAAGAGCACAGGCCGTGGAGCCTACCGCCCAGGCCTCAGCCCCGGGTGTCTCTGGCATCTGCACACACCTGCCCAAGTCGCTCCAGGCCCCTGACTGCTGCCTTGTGAAAACAGGCGCTTCAGACGCGTCACAGCCAGCGTCTACTGAGCACTGCCTCGTGCTGAGCACTGTGCTACTCACCTTCACATGGGTTATGTTATTAATTCCTCAGTACCCCTACGGGCTAGGTGCTAATCCTGCCTTCATTTGTCAGGAGAGCCTGCATTTAGAACAGCCCACCGAAGTCCTATTCTTCTTTAATGAAGACACATTCCTTCAGCTAAGAATGACCAAATATTCTTGGAAAGCTCTGTATCTTCCTCGGCAGCCATATAACCATAAAAGGTTTTCCTCTGCATGTGAAATTTCAGAGGGGCTTCTCTCTTAGGGGTGTGATAATACGTAGCACTTGCTCTGGCAATGATGGAAGCTTCACTTAGCTAATAATTAACTTACTATGTGAGGTCCTTTACAGATATTTATACAATGATCCTTAAAACGACTCTATGAGATAGGCTACTATCTTCACTTATTTGTTGCAAATAAGGAGACCAGGGCACAGAAAGGTTAAGTCTCACAGCCAATTCCTGGCAGAACTGGGCCTGGGGTCCGGGAAGCCTTTCCTTACTGCCGTTACCCTGTCTCCCCAGAAGGCACCTAACCTAACAGAGAGGTACCTCCCTCCGGCCACCTCTGAATGGCAGGCCCCTGCATACACTGCTACTAAAAACCCTCAGCAAATGTGCCACGTGCACCTATCGAAACTGCAAGCCAGAGCCCACATGTATTAGGTCTGCTTCAGGGGAAGTAATGAGAACAAAATTGTAATAAGTCATCTTCCTGCTTGTGACTTTTAACACAGGAGTAAAAACTGAATTGAAAGCATTTTATTCTCATACTACTTTGATAGAAGTAGCCCATCTAGGGGAATTTCTTAGGGATTTTATTTTGGGTTATAATAAAGACTACCTTCACTACAATTTTGGCCTTGGGATATCATCGAATACGAAGGTCTATTAAGATATCCGGAGTCAAGATTTTAGTTTCTGGGAGGAAACTGGACACTCAGCTTCCCCCTACTAAACTGACATCCTACACGCTGGCCTTTTAACACTCTCCGAGGGGAACTTCAGTGGCCTAATAAAATCATCATTGTGATGATGGACTACACACTTATGGAAATCAAGGTGATTTTATTAAGAGACATTTTGCTGCATAGAGGGAGTTAGATGGTACGAGTAATTTAAGATAACGAAGGTCCTCATTTTGTCCCAGAAATGGCTCTCCCTGCTGACTCAGCTTTGGACCCGGTACAGGTGGAAGGGAGGCAGAGGGCACTTTAACATCACCAGTGGCCGGGTGCCTGTGAAGCCAATGGGCATTCTGTCAGCAGAGATGCTGCTGCCCAGTGATGGTGCTAATGGCATTGTTTTCTTTGGCCATCAGTGTGCTGCCCAAACCACTGCAAAATTCTAATAACTGCAGCTCCCTGTGGTCCCCCTGAACCCCAGGCCTCTGCACACTCACCTCCTGCTTCCCAGTCAGGGTGTTCAGGACCCTTGTGGCAGGCGTGTTTCCTCTTCAGGAGCTTCTCAGAAAAAAAAGTGATTTGTTTTTACTGAGGAAACAGAAGCAAAGGGAAGATTAGCCCTGGAAAGATCCCACTTGGCTGTGAAAATGTCATCCTCAGGGCATGGCCAAGCCAGAGCTGGGGTCTGTCAAAGCAGAGGCCACCGGCCTGGGAGAGGCAGGTGGAAGAATGTGGTTGACAGTTATCTGAGGAGCGAATGGGAAGGGGTCAGGCACACCTGGGTGGAGCAGCAGCCACCTTTCAGAGTCCAGGTCGCAGTGGGTCAAGGGTCAGGGGATTCCCTAGAGGGCCCCTCAATGAACTTGAGAGTTAGCACCCTACTCTTCATCCTTTTGTCAAGTATCCTACTTTGGGGTAGAAAGCCACCTTCTCCTAATAAGGTGTTCTACAGGCCCTGCCATATGTCGTCTCCTCCCGGGGTCAGGTCCTTGCTCAGGAAAGCAGTCATCAGTACGGCTTTTAGAAAAACTTCCTTGACAGCTCCTAGCAAGCCTAGAAAGCCCTAGCAAGGCTGTACTCAGCCGGAGGGTCACAGGCCTGGTAAGAAACTGGGTGGACAGTGGGCACTTCCCTTTCCCTTTTAGGTAAGCGCTGACTTCAGGACAGGACAGCCCGCAGAGGACAGGTGATGGCAGGTTAGGCCTGGCAGGAAGACACTCTATGAAGTTTTTAACTTTAATGATTCCTCCAATTCCCAAAAGAACCAAATAGGAATTGTCATTCCTACAATTCCTATTTGATTCTTTTGCAAACCTTTGTCGATGTTATTAATTCTTCTCTCCTAATGGTTTCCACATCTTATTTTATATTTTACAAACTTTTATTTTAAAGTCTCTTTCAGATTGTTTAATTACCTTTAGTGTTTGTTTCTCCCATGGTGGTGGTGGTGGTGGTGGTGGTGGTGGTGGTGGTGTGTGTGTGTGTGTGTGTGTGTGTAATTTTGTATAAGCTCATCTTCAGGAGAAGTTATCTTCCTGGGTGTGCAGCGGCACCCTTATCCTGTGCAGCCATCCATTGGGCATCTCCAATTTAAACCATTTTTTCCTCCGCTCGGCAGCCCCAATCCATTGGAGTAGTGCATATTCAGATCCCACCCTTGAACATGAATTGTAAGATTGTCTATGAATTTTATTTACAGTAGTGTCCCCCCTCTCCCCAACTTAGAGCCCTGGTCCAGGCAGAAAACTTCCTTGATGCCTATCTGGGCCACTGGACGGTGTTCCCTGGACCCCTTCTCATAAGCCAGCGGCCCTTCAAGAGTTTGGGCTTTAGGCTGAAGCCTCTCTTCTAACTCCTCATCTTGAGTGGACTTGAGGTCATGCTTCTCATCCATGCACAGGTATTAAAATCTAGCTTTTAGCATCCTGGGCCACTGTGGCTTCAGCTCAAGCTGACTGTTCTGATTTGAGTTCATTCTTTCCTTCTGGTCTGTAAGAGTTTCCATTTCTTTCTTTTGAATTCAACCTGTATTACAAAAACAAAACAAAACAAAAAAATCCCCCAAAACAACACTTTTTTTCATTCCATTTCACCCACAATCTCTCTGTGACACAGGAAGAAAGGCTGAGTTAACTCAGTCCACCATGTTGCCAGAAGTCAAGCCCACCTTCTTGCTTCCAGAAATTGAATTTTACCTTCCATGGACCCAGTCATTGGTGGGGTCTTGCTCTGAGCCAGCTGATAACCTGGAGCTTCAGCGCTGCTGCCTGCGAGCTTAGGGCATCACTCCACCTGGGGCCCCTGATGCTGAAATCATCCCACAGATTAGACTCGTGTATCCATCTGTGTCAACCAAAGAGCGACTATTTGTCCTTTACTCTCTGGAAAGCTAACTACCCTCTGGAAAGCCAGCCACTGAGGACAGTTGGGAGGAAAGGTTGATTAGAGCGCCTTCATTCTTTCTTCAGACAGCCTGTTCAGGCAGCCTGGCTGGAGAGAATTATTTACCATCTAGAATCCTGTAACTTTTGTGAGTCACAAATCCCTTGGGGAAATCTAAAGAAAACTGTGCACCTTGCCCTGAGGAAAAAAAAAATCACAGGCACAGAAACTCTGGCATGAATTTCAGGGATTCATTAGCCCCCTGCATCCCACATTAAGAACTTCTGCTTTGGAGGCTGGTTATTCTGTGGTGAATTGAAAACCCTAGCTTGCTGTCTTTATTCAAATCAACTCTAGTGAAAACCCTTATTAAAAGGAGACCCTATGTCATAATAAGTCTTTCGAGTTTCATTCTTTTGACGCATCTGGAAACATAACATGGCACCGAGAGAAACATCAATAACTAGTGACAATCTAGAAAATCTTTTCTTCAAAGTGTTTTTATTTAAATAATTGCTTGTTATTGAAGCATAATTTCCTCAATTACTACTTTTTGACTCACACCTATGTCATCTACAGGGCAGAAGCAACTTCATGAAATGAGACGGTACTGGTATGGCACGGTAGAAAGAAAGCTGGATTCTAGGTCTGTTTCAAGTTTTGGATCTGGCGTTGCTATGAACCATCTAGTGTCTTTGGGAAATCCCCAATCTTTCCAGCTTTCTTTTTCCATATCTGTAAAGTGAGGAAGTTGGACTTCCAAAGAGGTTAACAAACAAAAACCCAATGACCGAATCCTGTCTGTTGCCTGTTTTTGTAAATAAAATTTTGTTGGAACACAGCCACACTTATTTGTTTCAGTGTTATCTGTGATGAATTTCATGCTACAATGACAGAGTTGAATAGTTGTGACAGAGACCATATGGCCTGCAAAGCATGAAACATTTATTATCTGGCCCTTTACAGAAAAGTGTGACAGCCCTTGGCCTAGATAATCTCTCCAACCCTTTCCACTTCTTGATGATCTGTGACTCTTAGAGACAAAGGGAATGTAACCCAGTCCACTCAAAGGGCACATGTGGAAGAGGAGCAAATGATGGATGAAGCCAGACAAGTCATTTATATTATTTTGGTGAAGCAGCTCCCTCAATAACTGTTACTGAGGAAGTCTAATAAATAGTCAAGTGGAACTAGTTAAAACACTCAAACTTCATATGTGCTCCAAATGGATTCATCATCCAGACATTCAGTCTTTTAGAAAGACCTTCTTCCAGTGTACCCAGATCAGTGGATTAAAAAAAAAAAAAGTACTTATTCTTGCCTGACTGGTGTGGCTCAGTGGGTTGTGCATCATCCTATAAATTGAAAGGACATCAGTTCAATTCCTAGTCAAGGCACATGCCTGGGCTGCGGACCAGGTCCCACGTTGGAGGCGTGCGAGAGGCCACCAATCGATGTTTCTCTCTCACATCGATGTGTTCTCCCTTTCTTTCTCCAACCCTTACCCTCTATCTAGAAACAAGTAAATAAATAAAATATTTAAAAAAATTACTTAGTCTGAGGATATATATTAGTAAACATAGTGAAGTTTAGGAACTAACCAACAAACAGGATAGCATGTACAATTCTTTTCATCCATCTCAAATCCTGCTTTGAAATGACCTAGAGCATAAAACGACCACTGGAAGTGTAGCCCTCCGATGTGAACAACAGACGTGGTGTTCACCTGAACATAAACTTTGTGGGCTGACTATTCAGGAGACTGGTATAGCTTTACAATCTATGCTGTTCAGACCACACTTTCCCAACATCATGGAGTGGAAAAGCCACCGTGCCACAGGACCCCACCGCAGTGCCTACGTTCCCAAGGCCAGGGTTTCCCACCAAGTCAGATTTCTAACAATCTCATTAGATTGAAACAAATCTGGTTTTTTGAATTGCCTTTTCTATTTCTCTTCATTTAGTTCTTCCAAGGAGGGATTACTTGAACTAAGCAAGAAGAAACTTTTTTCTGAAATTACATATTAGAAAGTACTATGCCTGTGTATTAAGCTGCTGAAAATTGGGACCGGGACCAGTCTTACAAAAAGCTCAACAATTTCAGCCACAGGGACGAGGGAAAATCTCTCCCCATTGATGTGATCTTACCTACACTTTGAACCTACCCCACCCATCGGATTGCTATTTCCCTTTCTCTCCCAACACCACCTTTGCACGTGCCCACTTTTGTGTTGTGGTGCAGGGGAAAGAATACGTTATAGTGTGGGCTTCTTAATCAACCCTGAGAAGCGCTTACCCAACAGCTTTGAAAAAGCTCACTCCCTGCCATTTTGTTCTAATGGTGGCAATTGGAACAAATTGCCCCAAAATAATAAGACACGTGTGATGACAGAGAATATGGTGTCTGAATTCGGAATCCCTCTCCATTTCTTCAAAATCATAGGGGGTTTGGACCCCAGCCCAGATGGCAAGGTTCCTTGGGGTCATTGCTAGAGCTGGGAATGTAAACTCAGATCCCTAGAGGTGCCCCTTAGAGGGTGAGCAAAACAGGAGTCAAGTTCCTCCTAAGGAGCTTGAAGAGCACCAGAGACCTTCCTGCGCCTGGGGTATTCGGGGAATTGGGCACAAACTCCCAATTTTTGCAATCTGTGGTGTCCTGGGTCAGCCCCACAATTGCTCTTCTGACTTAGGAATTGAGCTACAAGAAATTTGATTTCATCACATTTTTTCTTTGTTTCTGGTGCTCTTTTTCTGGAAGATTCCAAGCATCATTGCATGCATCTCGCAGCATTCGTCTGCCTTCATCCTGGCCTTCTGCTATCATCCTTTTCCCCAGGAATCATAGCTCATAGGTGTGCTCGCTTCCCCCCCGTCCCAAAGGACCCCTGCCCACAAAAATCTCTTTAACTGAGTCCTGTTCTTTCTCACGGGTCATGACTCCCCTCTTCCCATTTCCCACTCACCCTTCCTCATGGCTGAAAAATATTCTCTATCTTTCTTGCCATTTGGGAGAAAACTCAATTGGGAAATTGTCTAGAAGGAGAGCTCTTGTTGCTCACAGATTTTTTGGGAGGGCCAAGCAGCTAAGATGTGAATCATGGATGGAGAGTGGAATGGACACATGATTTCACAACAGCTTAGACTGTTCAGAACTTACTAACTTTTAAAGAAACATAGACAAGGATAAACTAAGAAAGTTCCTGTGATCAACATCACAATCTATTGTGATCAGCATCACAATCCATGAGATGGGCACCTGTCTGGCATAAGCCCCTGTGTGTACAAGGACCAAGGAGCAGGAGTCTCTGTAGCCACGGAAAGGCATTTGGGGCTTTACTCCCTTTGAATTTCTTTACTTTTTCTAGTAAAGAATAAAATTGCATTGGCTTGTTTGGCACTGGAATGTTGGTCCTGCTACAGCCCTGCTCTGTCGTTCTCAGTTGCAGTGTCTATCCCCGTTCAAGTCTTGGTTCTGTATTTTGCTTTACTCTTTATGTTTTCTTATTCCACTTTCTGGTCTAAACTCTGTCGAGTTCACCTTCAGCCTAATATAGTTGTAATAGTTTCTAAATTAAGTGCTGGCAGTTCCCAAAATACAAACAACAAATTTAGGACTGTCCCTTACCAAAATAAAAGCTGCCCCTTCTTGCTTCAGGGTGGCATCATCAGAGCCGTGGCAGAGGGGGGCAGGGAGGGGAATTCTCTCAACTCCATGAGGCTTTGGCAGTGGGAGGAGAGTTCATCACATCCAGCGTTTTGAGTGGGGCCTAGTTTCCCATAGAAACCACTCCATGTGGTCTAGCTCCCCTACAAGTTCGCAAAAGCCCACTCAATCTATTATAGGTAAAAAAACTGAAAAAATACAGCCAATAAAAGAAGCTTTTGTTAATCTGTGGTATTTCATTTTAATTAGGGGTTAAATTATTACAATGTTTCTATGGGAAAATGTTTGCTTCAAGTTCCAAGATTTACAAACAAACTCTTGGAAGAAAAATTCAATCTAAATTTAGAACTTCCTAGATTAGCTCTAGTTTTTGGCACATATTTTTCCTTTTTTTGCACAAGTCATCTGGGGACGGGCTTACTGAGCCTGTCCCAGCAGCAAAGGCCACGACCATGAGATAGGCACCTGTCTGGCATAAGCTCCCAGGTGTATAGGGGCCGAGGGGCAGGAGCCTCTATAGCCACAGAAGGGCATTTTGGGGTCAATTTGCACTGAATTTTTGGATTGCCATTAAAATTTTATCATCATGCTACCTTTGTATAAGAAACATATGATAGATTTTGAAAGCAATTTTTCCCTTTATATGTTCTCAGTCATACATGTTGTGAATGAGTCTTCCTTTAAAAAGAAATAGCACAAAACCCAAACTTCCAGATTAGTACATCAGGGAGTGGTTTTCCACAAAAGATGGAATTAATGCATGTTGGATTACCCAGAACTCTTTGCTCCTGCAGCCTTCTCACAGAACCAGGCTGACCATGTGAGAGCCCGGTTGGGGGCCTTGCCCCTGGTGTGTTCACCTGAAGGGCACCTGAGTCTAATTAACCACAAATGAAAAGACATCCTTGTGAACGTTGCTCTCAGGACACAAAGCCTGGCTTCTGGGCCAGGTGCTCTGGGGTTCCTTGCTCTCTATGCCAAATCACTACAACAGTCAAGGTGTGCCTTACACGGACACTGTAGGTCTTTTGTTCACGAGGCTTGTAAGTGGCATTTTATTTAAGTAATAATGACTGGTAAAGAGGACATTTCCTGATACCTAATGACCAACTGCAGGAATTGTGGGCCTGAGGCAATGCATATAATATGCTATTAAGCTCTAAAATTTAAAAATGTAAAGAAAAAATAATTAGCTTCTTATGCATGTTACCATGGATACTAAACATTGTTTATAGTTTTAGTCTTTTCCTAGAGGTTAAAGTCCAGTTGAACATCCAATGGGAGAGAAGAATTTCAGTCTCAATTTGCACTCACTTTAAAATGTTTGACGTTACCTAGTTAGGGTACGTCTCTTTAAGAAGGTGCATGTCACCCCCAGAAATAGAATATGTAACATGTGATATGGATTGCCATAATAGGTATTCATATTTTATTGAACAGTTTGGCAATCAGTATTTAAAATCAGCTACCCTTGTAGATAACCATGTTCTGTTTCCCCAGAGTGGCAGTAACTTTCATGCCATTCTTTTTCCCTCCAAAGAATGAACCATTTTTCAAATTGTGTGCACATATTTTATGCATTAGCCCTCGAAATAGTTTTTTCAGTCGGATCTATTATTACAGTGCATAACTCAGAGATTAACATTTAAGCATGAAGGAGAAAATACTCAGAGAAGCACCTAATGTTCCATGATTTACACGGTAGCTATTTGTTCTATAATTTTTAAAAGCTTGGAACACTTTTTCTTTTCTAATTCTTAGGAAAAGTTAGGATGTAATTAAATCAATTTTATAACACTGCAGAAGTGCTGGCCCAAATTAATAATACTAACTCCTCATTATCTATTCCAGGAATAAAAGAACACTTAGAAAAATTTAGACTTAATTTCATCTACAACCGCAAACTTTCTCTCACAAATATTTTTTCCATAGTTGTCAGCAAGATTTATCTGCCTTTCTTTTTCTTTATTCTATTATAATCAAAGAGTAATACAACGAACCTTTATCAAACAGTTAATACAGAAATACCATTCATTTGTTCACTTATCCACTCATTCATTTATTTGAGCTCAATCATGAGCCAAGCCACAGAAGCATGCTAAGGAAAAGCCAAGTTCCCCACCCGTGAAGAATTCTATCTGCTAAGGAGTCAGGCATATAACAGGAATTACAGTTCTCCATTGGAGGTCCTAGGTTAGTGGTATGACGAGATGCATTGGGAGCACAAAGAAAGGTGACAGCAACTCTCCTGGGAATTCAGGATGGTTTCTCAGGGGAGGTGACATTTATTTAAGATGTAAACTATAAAGCTCTATACACACTTAGAAAGTTACAATTTTGTTTCCTTTATTCTTCCATAGGACTACAAAGATGGATAAATTCCCAAAGAGACTACAACTCAGTTGGTAGTCAAATACAAAGAAGTAATAGAGGTTATAAAGCCTATTTTAATATAGCTCCCCTCCAGATTTCCTCCCAAATATTTTTATCTAAAGGGATTAGTCAAGGAACAGTTATGCATGACCCATGGACATGGACTGTGGGAGTGAGGGACAGGCTGGGGGGAAGGGGGACAAAGGGGAAAACTCGGGACAATTGTAATCGCATAAACAATAAAATATTAAAAAACTAAAACCACATCTTTTCTTCACAAAAAGAAATAACAATGCTAAATTTACATAGAGAACTATGTCTTGATGTGAGGATACTAGGAGTTCCCCAAAAAAGCAGGTAGATGCCTCCTACAGTGTTCATTTCCACACTGACATGCAATGCTGTAAGTCCTACATTTCCTGTCTTTATAAACACGCATGAAGGGAATCCTGACACCTTCCTTTGAGTGGTTTTTATCTGTAGATATCCAAATCATGCTCATGCCAGTGGGCTTTGTCTGGGTCTTCACAATCACACTGTATAAGCTAAAAGCATAAGCTCTGAGAAGGAGGGAAATAAAGGGATGGGAAGAGAATTCATTAGGGAGGGCTGCCCAGATCCCCTGAGTCTGAACGAGACCTTTCAGGATGTAATGAACACATATCCACAGAGAAAGGCTAGCATGGACAAAAGTGGCCAGACAGTATCCAGCCGGTCCTTGGGGGCTACAGAAAGCCGATTAGCTTCCCTGGAACAGAAGGGCTGGCTGGCTGGGGAGTGAGGAGAACTTAGATTAAAAAGATAAGGGCAGGGAGGGGAGCAGATGGCAAATGGCACCATCATTAGCTGGAGGAGAGTAGATGGATTGTTAAACTCCGACTGTCCTCAGGACGCTGCACGAACATCATCTCTGGATCGCTTTCCCTGATCCCCATCCCCACCCCAAGTGGCCCAAGTCATAGCACTTAAAAATGTTGTAGGAGAAGCCCAAGGCATAGGTGGTCCACTGAATGGCTAATCAGAGCTGAAAACGACAAAACTGGCAAGACTAGTGAAGCTGACTATCAGGTTAAACAGCATCCTTTTCAATGGAAAGTGCAAATGTTTTTGAAAGGAAGAAGGAAAATATTCCTGCAAGTACAAAAATGCCTATTGATGAGGCAAACAGGAGGACTGGGCTCGATATTCTCAAAGACCAACTCCCCTGGTGCTGGCTAAATCAGTCGCGATGGCTGTCTAAAGGAGATGGCCTAACCTAATTGGGAAAGCACACGGGCCCAGAAAATGCAAGCTCTGGCTCAGGCTCTGACAGAACCTGGGCTAAATCACTGGCCCTGACTGCTTTGTTCTTGCCTTTTTGTGACATGACCCCCTGTGGCCCTCATCACAGCAGAAGTTTGGCACTTGTGTGTCTTACCTTCAAAACTGGGGAGGTGAAGGGTTTGTTTTTACAGTCTCCTTAACCAGAGACGATTAGAGCCAACAGAATAGCCAAACCATGAGGGCAGAGCTAGGGATGATAGGGCTGATGGGAATGTGGTGAAGAAGAAGGGGAGGCATGGTCCACCTGGGATAACTTCACGGGATAAATTAGCCCACATGCCTACATGCAATAAAAGATCAAAATCTGATATCAAGTAGGAAAGCAAGTTTGAAATATCATAAGCAAAGGGAAGAAAGTTGTCAATTCTTTACTCAAATAAAAAGAACAGGCATACACACCAACCTCCATTGTATCATTTGTAGAAGCATTGGCATGTGAACATGACCTCTCAGGCTCATTACATGATGTGTGGCAGCAAATGATGAAGTGTGTGCATAGTATTTGCACTCATCCCCTTAACGACACTCAGTATGTGCTGTCCAGGAGAATTTGCAGTATAGTGTGGCGACCTGCCCTATTTAGTACAATTAGAGTGCTAAGTTGTGCAAACTCATTGAAGAGGCTTTCTGAATTACTTCCTCAGATCAGTAACTTTTGGTCATAAAAGAATGCAGAGGAACCACCTTGCTCTTTCCCCAAAGTTTCCCAAAATTAAACTTTCTTGATGAGGACAAGACCTAAACTTGAAGTGGCAAGGAAGAAAAAACTTGCTTTGCTGAGTTGTGCAGGCACGTGAGCAAATAGAGGGCAGTGGCGGATATACCGATTCCAGCTTTCTGATCTGCCCTGCATGCCTCCAAACCCCCCGAGTTTCTAGAGCTGCTAGTGGTTGAAGATGAAGTCATAATTCAAAGAAAGATTCCTAGAGTTTGATAAAAATGAATTATGTTTTAAAGTTCCTGAAATTTTGCCTATGGAATGCAAATCTCAGTATCTCTGAGTTATTAAACGTTTGTTTTATCAGTGTGCTTCACTTTCAAGAACTGATTGGGCTGGAAGAAAAAACAAGCCATGCAGGCAACGAAGGCACAAAACTTTAGGATTCTGGAAATGAATACTGGTGGGGCGAAAGTAGGTTCACAGCTGTAAGTATGTGAAACACAGAGTTTATTCCCGTATAGTTATGTTTAATTACTGTATTATTTTTCATATGAACAACTGCAAACCTACTTTTGCCCCACCCTGTATATGAATATACTAACTCTCCTGTGTCAAAACTCTGAAGAATGTTTGAATCTACTGAGTTCTGTGAAAATGCATTATCTTTTACAAAATGGCTAAAATACAAACAGAGAATTGAAATCAGGGTTGGAAGTCTGACATCTGAAGTGAGATGTGCCCAGGCTGAATGTATTTAAAAAGAATTCTCAGAAAGAGTTCACTTTACTACATGTATGTCTATCTGATCACAACCCATTGGCAACTAGCCAGAGGCTCAGAATTACAGCTTGGTATTAATAAAATGGGCTACTTTTTTAATAACCAAAGTATCTTCATTCATAGGCTTCACTAGTCTATGAATACAAATCATCTCATCTGGTAATAACCTGAGTATTACTGGCTGCTATAGGTTATGTTCCCAGGGTGTAGTTAATTAAAGAGTATCCTTGGATAAGTACTTGTGAAGGAGGAGGGAGAAAGCAGGATAAGACAGAGGGACAAGTGGAGAGACGATGTAGTCTCAGTGAAAGCATCCAACAACCCACACGCAGCTCTGGACCTGAGGTAGGTACCCTTTTACAGTTGTCCCAAATTAGGGCAAGAGGGTCATTCAACATAGGTTATCTTTGGAAAGAAGTGTGATCTTCAGGTAACCAGGTGGTTTTCTTTAGATGAGGCAAATCACACAGATTAAGAGAGGGCCATCTTCCAACAGCACTCATAGGGGCTGAGGAATAAAGCCTTCATTCCTGAGCAGGAATCTGAACAGTGCCGTAAAGCATCCACTACTTCACTTCTTGCAACACTCAGATCCTCTCCTTACACATTCTGGGAAGAGCTCTTCCAAGTTATCAGTGAGCATCTGTTCCTAGTGGGGACTTAGAAGAGGAAGGTTAGTGGGACAAATTACAGATTCTGATGTTATAGCTGGTTTCAGGATGAAAACTGGTATCATTTTCTCCTTCATCCATTATCACTGATTTCAGTGGCTTTTCTGGTGATGAGACAAGTCCCTCATGCCTGATGGATCTGAGCCCCTGGCCATTATGTCCCTTCAGGCCAAAGTCTGTTTTCTTTCAAAGCTGGAGAAGGGTGTACCAAGAAGAGTGCAAGCAGATCACGTTGGCAGAACACTCCTCCTCTCCTTGTACAGAACAGAAGTCCTCTCTCTCTTCCTGATGGCCAGGTTTAATTATACCTTCTGGCCTGTTGGCCTCTTGATGCAAGGAGCTAAAAGTTTCCATGGACCAGCCACAGTTACAAGTATAGTTCAATGGGGTGCTGGCTATGTTCCTTGGCAGAAGTATTCCCCCTTGGGGAACCAAGACCTCAAAACCCACAGAGCTCTCTGTCAGGAGGATGGAAGGCCCAAATTCTTCAAATAGGCCCTGGGAAATGATGACTGATCACTCTTTCCTCTACTCCTTGGCTCCTGGATTTGTGTTTTCTATCCATTGTGAACACAGTGCCATATAAAGGTCATTGATCTAAGGTGTACCCTGCCTCCTGGAGAATGGTGCTCCATCCTCACAAAGTATCACCTTTGAGCTGTTATATCAGCTAAGCTCTCAAGAGGTCTGTCTATGCTCTGCTCTGTCTAGCTGGAAGTTTTGGGTGGTACAGGAGAGACAGAATGAGTGGAATCCGTGGTCATGTGCTCACTCTAACAACTCCTTTACTAAAAAGTGTGTTCCTTGTTCTGATGTTATATGAGATCCCATGACAGTAGATTTAACACTATAAAAGGCTCCAGTCATGGTGCTAGCTGAGACCCTAAGGACAGGAAGTATGAATCGATATCCAGAATATATGTCCATTCATATTAAGATGAGTTTCTGTTTCTTCCAGAGTGGAAGATGTCTAAAAAGTTTGCCAGAGTGTCTGGTTGGTCTCCTTGAGGGATGGTGTTATTTGTGGGGCTCAGTGTCACTCTCTGCTACTGGAATGTTAGCCATTTGGCCATACCAGTAGCTAGAAAAGCTTTGGTAAGTGGGTGCCCATGCTAGTGGGCTTTGCGTCGCCCCCATCCCTGCCCCATGGCTCTCCTATTCACGTGCTGTTGAGCTGACACTGCAATGGCTGATAACAGATGCTCGCTGCTGTCAGTCAGGTAGTCATTTTGTCTGCCCGCATGCTTAGCACCTCTCTTGTGGGTGCCAACACATGTACAAAGTTCTTCATATTCTGTCCTCTTGTGCAGGTCCATGTATCTTTCTACTCCAGACCTTCTTATCACCAAGTTGCCTATTTTTCTTCTTCTAGTCTCCTGCCCATTCAGTCAAGCCATTTGCGACTGTCCATGAGTCTAAGCTCAGGCCACTTCCCTTTCAACACAAAGTGGATGACCAGAGATACCACCTGAGACTGCCCCTTGCCATTGGCTTTCAAGACTACCTTGAATAAGGCTACAGTACAGACACTGTCCATTGTCACCTGGCAGCCAAATGCAGACCTAGCCCAGCCATGAGGCAAGCTTGAGCTCCTCCCTTCTCAGTCAGCTGATCCTAAAGGGCCTTCCATGTGGCTACAGGTGTGGGCTACTTGAGAGGTGTTGATGCAGGAATAGTGAGTGGGTGATGTGGAGCTCCTGTGCCACTTGAGTATGTCCCTGGTCCTGCTTGTGCTTAATACCCAAGGTACCAGTCCAGTTTTACAGTGGATGGTTCCTTGGCAAGTCCGTTGATATGACAAAGTGATTCTGACAGAACCCAGTCATGAAGGGCTGCTTTAACCATGTTGTCAGTTGGTGTCCCATGGTTAGGTGCTCTGTCTCTACTAGGTCACCACAGCAAGCCAGAGCTATTGTGGAAAAGTTGTAGAATTCTCTGCTGCATATGGCAGAGCCTTGCTCCAGAATCCTGGGTGTCTACATTGTGATTTTCCCACCTGGGCTTGTCACAAACTCCCTATAGCTTCTTATCACACCACTGATATTTCTCATTGGCTCATATGGCCCAAGTGGGAGGGCTGATTACGCCACAACCTAGATCTGATGCAGAGCCCTTTCCTTTTCTAGCCTTTTCTCAAAGTTGGTAACCTTTGAACAGTGTTCTGATAAAGCAGTATTCCCAGGTGTGGAATATGCTGCTTCTAGGACTTAAAGGCACTCATCAGGCTTTGCACTTACATCTGTGCGCTAAGAAGTATGAATGTAAACTTGTAAACTTTGAATGTGATGTCCTGGCAGGCCCTGACCAATCAAACTGTACCAACATGGCAGGTCCCTAGCAGGATGCAAATATAATCTAGAGGTTTATGAGTGATTAAACGAATTTAATACATGGTCTCCAAAAGAAGTGGAGTCCATCAACAAAGTTTTTCTGGTACAATTTTTAAAAACCATGATTTTATTATTTTAAAAAGTTTTGTCACATGGTAAGGATATTATTTGTGACTTTGGGCTACATGATTTTTTTTAAAGGCCTACTCACACCGATCTTGGCTTATTTATACCTTGCAGATCCATAAATGCAGCAGGTAATATGAACAAATAAAAAACTGAGAAGGGACAGATGAAAATTGCAAAGACAATGAGATCTAACCTCACACCAGTCAGAAAGACCATCATTAATAAATCAACAAACAACAAATGCTGGTGAGGATGTGGTAAAAAGGGAACCCTAGTGTACTGTTGGTGGGAATGCAGACTGGTACAGCCACCGTGGAAAACAGTATAGAGTTTCCCCAAAAAGTTAAAAATGGAACTGCCTTTTGACCCAGTGATTGCACTGTTGGGAATATACCCTACGAATCCTGAAACACCAATTCAAGAAAACTTATGCACCCCTATGTTCACAGCAATGCTATTTACAATAGCCAAGATTTGGAAACAGCCTAAGTGCCCATCAGTAAATGAGTGGATCAAAACACTGTGTTACATTTATACAATGGAATACTATGCAGCAGAATGAAAGAAGGAACTCCTACCTTTTGTGAGAGCATAGATGGAACTGGAGAATATTACGCTAACTGAAATAAGCCGGTTGGTGAAAGACAAATGTCATATGATCTCACTTATAAGAGGAATCTAATTAACAAAATAAACTGATGAGCAAAATAGAATCAGCGGCATGGAAACCTGGAATAGACTGACAGCTGTAAGAGGGGAGTGTGCAGGTGGGGACTGATTGAAAGAAGGTGAAGGGATTAGCCAAAGAACACCTGAAGGACCCACGAACAAGGACAACAGTGAGGGGATTAACTATGGAAGTGGTAGGAGCTGTGTGGCGGGGGATGAAGTGGGTAAAATGGGACATCTGTAACAGCATAAACAATAAAAAAAGATAAAAAACTGAAAAGGAAGTTAAAAATACAGATTGGGAAAAATCAACCAACCAGGTTAAAGTTAGCAGGCAAGAGCACAGGGCCAAAGTTGTTGACTGCTGCTAGACGAGGACGGCAAACCTCACTCTGGGTCCTGCTGTGGCTGAAGCAAAGGCAGCCGAGATCTGCCACTCTCCCTAAGACCGCTTCCAAAGCAAGGAGAGAGGTAACCCATTAACGATTTCACAAGCATACTAACTGGATGGAGACTCACACAGTGAAAAGATACGGGATGAGGGAGCAAAGACAGCTTGGACACTATAATTCCATTCAGTAAAAAATGTCAGAATGATTTGGTTTTAGCCTGGGTCTCCTAGATGGCAGATCCAGAGACAAAGGCTTAAGTGTAAATATTTTACTGGGAAATGTGATCCTGAGACTGGGAGTACAGGACAAGAAGAATGAAGCAGAGAAGGATGGAAAATGAATAGCAGGATGAGTTACGCAACTGGCCACAGCTCCTGGCGAATGGTTGCTGGCTTCTTCTGGGCTGCTTGGGGAGTTGTATGAAAGCCGTCTCAGGACTGTCCATCTGGGGGAAGAAAGGGAACACGTATCCATTAGCACTTATGTTCCATCATTCAAAGATTTGCCCCCAAAACATATTCCCCTACATTTCAGGGTTAGTCAATGCACATGCCCCATGTGGCTCAGAGAAGCTCCTAAGCAAACTCTGTAGGCTCCAGCAGAGGTGTGAGGCACGGACATCAGGCAAGGCCCTGTCAGGTTGCACCTACAGGAAGGTACCCGCTCAGAGCTGCATCAATGGCTGGAATAAGGGACAGGGGACAGCTGATGGCAAGAGGTGGTACCCAAAAGTTGCCCAATGCACACTCCAGGAAGTTGGATGTTGCTTTTAAAGCACCTTCAAAGAGAGAATCTTTTATCTTTAGCAAATTGCTGATCCCTAAGTAATGACTTCTGTAGCGTTAAGTGCTGTCAGGGTATTTGGGCCCAGCACTGTTCTGGGCATCGAGATTCTAGTCTTCAAATGAGACAACACTTTAAAAGCATGTCTTTTGCTTCCTGTTTCAAAGTATGACGTTTTCATATATGCATATCTAAAAGCAGATATACTCCAAACATCTAATCTAGCAAACTCTGACCAAGCTAATGTCTTATGTGGAAAATGAAGAGTTGAAGAAGTAAAACTGTTGATTATTATACATATGGATAAGAAACCATTTTGCCACTCACATCTGAATTTCCAGAAGCAGCTTTCTTTTAGGCTGGACAGTTTAAGTATAATTACAAACAATGTGAATTACAAACACGGTAGTCTAACACAAATCCCCTGAGAAAATGTTCTTCTCTGAGAATCCAGTATTGATTTTTTTTTTCATGGTCAAATTAAAATGCAACAAACAAGGCAAGATCCTATTTTCTTTTACATTGTAAGTAGGTCTCTATTGTTTAAAATCATATGGTCTTCTGGATCATAACCCTGTTGTTAAGGAATTTCGCACTTGTCTCCTAAACCAGTCCTGGAAAATTGATTGTAGGCAAAAATTTTTAATCTTGATATATAGCTGCTCCACTCCTCTGAGAATAAACTGTAATGAAATCGCAACTTAAATTTATTTAGAGGGAGAGCTTAGCAAATGCTGTAAAGGACTGGAATCTTCTAGCTGGAAAAGCAATGATAGACACAGAATGCATCACTTGAGCTCAGAAAGCAGCATGCAGAAAAAACTCATCCTTCAGGCTATGGTCCTCTGTGCTCCCTCACAACAAATTCAAGACTTAAGTTTATCTAGTAGGAACTGGAGATTTAAGTTTTATTAATCAAGTGTTAGCATTTAAGTAAAACTTATACCCATCATGAAAATTCTAAATACATACAAGAGCTTTTAAAATCTTAACAACATCATCATAAATTAGATACTATTATTTATATTCACAAAGAAAGTGCCTCCAAAACCACACAGCCGAAACATGATTTAGCTGGGTTCTGACTCAGGCAGCACTCTGCCGCTCTTTAATCTACATCCTCCACCCTCTATTTACTGTCAAGAAACAAAGAGCAAATTTATCACAAGATGTAACAAATAAACAGAAAATATCCCAAGTGGAAAAAGCCAATCTTCATGCTGACCAATTAATCTTGTTTAGCTCTCCCATAGCGCCTCCTTGCACCTCCCTCAGCCTATGAGGAATTGAGGAATTGAGGGAAATGGTGCAGCAAAGTTACCATTTAGCTTCATCCCTATCACCAGCTGCAAAGTGTTTCTAGATGCTCCTTGAAAACAAAATCCGGTTTAGGACACTGTGCGGGAGCACATGAAAGGCTCTGAATTCCTGCAGTCCAGAAACCCATTTGTCAGGGCTCAACCAGTCTTCCCCAAACTTGTTCCATCACGGTGTCTTTTTTGAGGAGCATCTACCTCACAAAATTCTATAAAGTACAGTTGTGAAATAAATCACTGAGCAGCAGAATACCACTAAATAACAAATTCTAAAGCAAGGCCCGTTCTGTTCCCATGTGGTACTCAGAGAGTAGAGTAGCCACGGCCTGACCTCACATCCCAAACTGAAAATGTCTGAGGTTTCTTATTAACTTAAGTCTGGATATTGATCAGTTCACCAGATATTTAGGGAACATGATGGGGCAGACACTGTGCTGAGGATGGTGACTATGCATGAACAGAAAGGCCTGTTTCTGCATCAAAAAAGCTTACAGTTAAATAGGGAAGATGAATTTTGCTCAATGGTGCATGTCAGGAGTATCATAAAAGAGAACTGCGAGGTGCCACAGAGTCACTTAGGGATGACCTTTTCTCGTCAAGGCACCAGTGAAGTGACATTTTACCTGAGACCTGAAGAAAGAGCAGAAGGTCAAGGGTGTTGGGAGAATCCAGTCCTACGAATAGCACTGAATACTCACAGCCCTCATTAGCTGTTCACCTGCTCACAGTGCTTTTCACAAAGTGGCCATATCTTGAAGGCTCGGGGTCTTTCTTAAGATCCCCAGTCCATTGCCTGGTGTCTGACACACCGGGCAGTCAATACGTTTGTGAAAAGAAGAAATGGAGGAAGGAAGGGAAGAAGAAAAGAGACAAGACAGTAATGCCTGGCCGTAGGTAACAGGTTCATTCTGGGCAATGTCTTATTTTCCGATATATTAAAAAAGAGAACAGACTCATTCCTCACAGGGACTATCCCCCACCCCCTCACACATTAATTTAGTCTCCAAACACTTGTGTTCCGAGGAGGAGACACAATGATGAATAAGATACAGTGTCTGTGTTCTAGGAGCTTATTATGATCTAGTGGTGGAAACTCAACAGAAATGCATTCTTTCATCCGTTTGCCCAAATATGAAGCAGAAAAGGCAAGATACGTTTTCATGTCAAGAGTCCAGGAAGGATTTTGGCCTTGCCCACTGATGGGCAGCTTTAACCCTGCCAGCGCTGAGACCTGCACCAAGAGGGTAGAGCTGGCTGGCTTCCTCACTGGGTTGCAATAAACTTTCCTGCCTTCCACTTGTTCTTACAGCAAGAGTGACAGAGCCAGAAATCGGAGCAGAGGGCAGCAGGGGGACCCACACATTCCTTGCAGAGCGGGATCCCACACCAGTTCGCTCTGGGTCCCACTTTTTCTGGCCAGCGCAGCTGGATCTTCTGCAGACCTGAGGCGGTCCCTGCGTCACCGTCACCGGTGCTGGGGACCTGCGCGCCCACTCTGCTGACCCGCCCCTCCCCTCACGACGTCACCCGAGTCACGTGAATGACGGGGCCCCATTCCACGAACCCCTCCCCTCGCGCCAGACTCAGCTGCTCTCTTTGAACTGGGGAGCTGAGGGGGCGGGGGGGGGGGTGGTGGCGAGGACGGGCGGCGCGTCCGCTTGGCACCTCCCCGTCCCCTCCCCCCGGAGCCAGAGCACGGCGTCTAGCGTGGGGCTCCGGTGAAATTGGAGCCAGCGTTCTAAATTAAGGGGAGCAGATGTCCCAGTGTTACTCGGGAGGCCTGGGTGGCCTGCTGTTCAGACAGAAATCGTTGAGGCACTGACCTTCCGGGGCTGCTGTCAATCTCCGTGTGCAGATGGCCAGGCGAGCCGGCCCGCGCCTCTGCATGGGAAATGTGGCAGCGCGGGGATCCGGGCAGCCAGAGAGAAGGGTCTGCGTGGGGGTTGGGGAGGAGGCCTGGGGGAGACAGAGGGCAAGAGAGAAAAGGCCTGCCCCGCGCACAATGGAGCCCCCGTGGCGGCCCCTCCGAGGACAATGCGTCCCCCGGGACCCGCGGTTGTCTGCGCCGAGCTGGCGGCCGCGCTCCAGCTGCCTCTTCAGAACAAGGCCGTGCAAATGTGCCCACTTGATTCTAAATCCTCTTAGGCGCTCTCCATGTGAACGGGGAAAGGGGTGGCCTAGACAATCCTTTACAAATCGGAGGCCTGGGAACCCTGGTGCTCGGCAAAATGTCTGCACCACGCATGCAAATGAAGCCGGTCGCTTGGAGAAATAGGCAGTCTTTCTGCTCTGCTGTCGGTGAGCAAAACCAAACAACGGCGTACAGGGCTCTTCAATGCCACGCAGGGTTCAGAAAAATTTTCAGGGTGTTTCTCCTGGAAGAAACTTGCTAATAAATGTTGAGAAAAGCCAGCTGAGCTGGGCAAAGTCATTAGTCACCCAGGTATTTACACTGTTTTTCCTATTTCCTTTCTCTCTTGGCCTCTGTGGTCAGTAGTATAAAATTCCTAGGAACTCCCACCTAAACACCAGCTTCCTGTTTATGCTCTCAGTGGCTTTAATGTTTAGCTGTTAAAAGCAGTTGACCAAGGCTCTATGAGACAATCAGCAGAGGTCTGCAGGTGGAAAGGGGAAAAAATGGAAAAAAAACCACAAAAAACCCCCCCACGAAACTAAAAACCCAAATGGGTAGGTCAAAGGTCCAGGTTTATTTTTAATCACTTATGTCAAAATCACAGGGGGGAAAACATAAAATTAAAGTGTAACTTAATGCCTAAGATCTTGGTTCAGTTTCATTTGGCCCCTGGGTCTACATGAACCTATAAAATATGATACACTAGTTTAAAGTATGTACATTTTCATTTCTAGCAGTTAAAGGCCTTTTTTTTTTTCAATGTGGCATGACATTTCTTTGTTATAGAAGGTTAAGTTCACACATAAGTACAGCGTGTGTGCTCCTGTGAGTGCCTTACACCTTGCCATGGCTGTTCTTAAGTTCCTGCTGCAAAATGTTTCATAGATGCAGCTCCCTGAATTGCAGCCTCCCTGACCTGGAAGAGAACCCTAGAGGGCACCCCCCACCCCAGCCATTTTCTGATGCAGAATTCGCTGTACAACTCCAGAGAGCAAATGGCTATTCTCTGATGAAAAAACCCTCTAGAATTCCCTACCTCTGAAGACAGCATCTTTCCTTGACAATCTTATTTTTAAATTACGGTGTTCTATATATAAAAGTGGAATCTATCTCCATGTCTGGAGCCATGCAGAATAAATCTAATTTCTCTTTCCACATGATACTGCTCTCCAAATATCTGGAGACAGCTCACACGTCCCCTTAGAGTCTTCTGCAGCTAAACATCTGTGGATGTGTCAGCGGTTTCTCCCATGGGCCTGAGTCTCCCACACCGTCCCAAGTTATCTAGAGATGCTCGCTCCAGTTAGTCCGAGTTCCTGTGAAACTGAAGATGGTGCTTCGGTTCCTGCTGGCGCAGTTTGGGAGGCAGCACTAGAGGAGTATGACTTAAAACCAACAGGGGGAATCGGTCGGACCATGTCCAAGTAATTCAGGCAAAAATACATTTTAGTTTTCCATTTTAGTCTTTTTCTACTCCGTCAGTGATGCCAGACTCAGTCATGAAGCGGAAAGAGGAAAAAAAACAAAAGCCTGATCGAGGGTTAGCACCAGTGCTTTTCATGTTTTCACAGTTTATCCCACAAAAACCCTCTGAGTGGGTGCTATTGTTACTCTTCTTTTAGAGGCTCAGAAGTCAAATAATCCATACCCAGGTCACACACTAGTAAGTCCTTGTGAGGTCTCTAACCTGTGACTTGCTCTTTACGTTACACAAAGCTGCTGCCCTAGAATCCCAGAGTTAAAGCCTGGGTCCTGAATTTGTTTTTTAGCATAATCTGTGACATACAGCTTTAATTCAAGGCCAGTTTATATACCTAGTATTTATACAGCTAAAAATCTTTTGAAATACAAGTTAAGAACTTTGGAGGGGGGTGAAAAAGTTCTTTCTGGAAGCAAATGAAACAGAAATTCCAAGTGAGAGCCAAAAGTCATCCCAAACATGCTTTTATTCCAATGGCATTACTTAACAGCAAAGTGTTATATTACCCTTGAATTTCCTGCCTGGGCTAAGGGTAGGCCAGGCCCTTGATGCTATTTAAATTGTTCCATGTATTGCAGCTCGATCACAAGCAATGCCATGGCCCCTGACTCACGCCCGCTCTCCAATATGTCAGTTACTCAAGAGAGAGAGAAGAATATACTTCCCATGCACACACTGTAATTTTTTTCCAGTGTCACTCAGCCTGCCAGAACAAAAGTAAAACCACAGAAAGAAGATTTAGATCTCCCTCTTGATCGTCCTGCTGCTATTTCACAGTTTTAGGAGGGGTTGGACATCAAACACTTGAAACTGTCATCTACACATTTCTTCTCAGAAAAAAGCAGCGTTGGCATGTACCCCTGCCAAATTATTTTCTACCCCAGAATGTTGGAAACTCTTTCTCTCTGGGAATATATTTACAGAAGGCATATGAATTAATGGAGCGAGTTCTGAGAAAGACTCTTACAGTCGGTCTACAGTGCACTGTCAGACACTGACATCCGGCCAGGTGGACTGTGTACCTTAGCAGGATGTTGCTGAGATGTGTAGATTTCTTAAATTTGTTTGCTAGTATAAGTAGTGCCTGAGAGAATTTTTCTTACTGCCTTATCTAAAATAACCCCTAAATCACTATGACATAAATCTGTTTATGTTATTCATAGTACTTATTGAAATCTAATTTCTTATTGCTTATGTGTTTGGTTATGGTCTACCTTCTTCAGATCATGACTTCTGCATAAGACCAGGAACCTGTCTATCTTATTTATTACCTAGCATATCGTAGGTCCTCAGTAAATATTTTTGGAATGACTACAACATGTGCATACATGTCGTTTATTTTGCACAATTCTCTCCTTAGAATAAATTGTTTGAGTCGTCAAATTCCTAGAGACAGAAATTAGAACCTAGTTGTCAGAGGCTGAAGGGAGGGAGACTCACCAGTGTTTAATGGGTACAGAGCTTCAGCTGAGGACGATACAAAAGTCCTGGAGATGGATGGTGCGGTGGTTGCACAAGAATATGAATGTACATGGTGTCATTAGACTGTACACTTGAAAATGCTCAAAATGATAAATTTCATAGTGTATCTACTTCACCAAAATAAAAATAATTAAATTATTTGAATTGAAATTTTTAGGCTAAAAGTAAGTGTGTGTATATTAAATTTCGGTATATAATACCAAACTTTTCTCCAAAAATCATGCTAATTTACATTCCCACTTCCAGTGCATGAGGCTGGTCATTTCCCAACACACTGCCAACACTGTTTTCTAATCTCTCTATTCTTTATATTTGACAGGCAAACACACACACACTTTGATTTTTGTTTTATTTATCACTATACTTATTATTAAGGGTGGTGTATATTTTCATATGTTCGGTATTTCTTCTTTTGTGAACAGCCTATATGCATCCTTTTGCATTTTTATTGGGCTTTTGTTTCCTTTTATTGATTTGTAGGGGCTCTCTGTGTATAGTAAACTGTTGGTCATTATAAACTTTGCAAATAATTTTTCCAGTTCATTCTTTTTCTTTAAATGTTATTTTTCTACTATATGAAATTTAAAATTATATGCTGTATCAATATAATCTTGGAGAGAAAAAAACCTTTCCCTATTCCAAGATTATAAAAGTATTTTTGTTTTTATCTGGTACAGCTCTAACTTTGATTTTTATATTTAAATATTTGATGCATTTATATGTTGCTGGTAAGAAGGAAGGTAAGGATCCCATTGAATTTTCTTTTAACTAACCAGTTATTGTATCATCGTTTATTAAATAATCCATGTTTTTTTCTCAATAATTTGCAATGACATCTTTTTGTTGTGATAAATAACCATATTCTTGGGTCTGTTTCATTGATCTGTCTAGCTCAGCATCTAGACCATGCTATTTTACACAGTAACCAATATGTTTATTTATATGGGCCTTTTGCCATAAATCCTAGACTAGTGACTAACATTTAGGTCACTGGAAAATTTTTAAATTATGTAAATGATAAATTAGAAAGGTATAGCCAGATAGAGAATTCCCTTCACTGGGAGTCAGAAAGAAAGAGAAAGTGTGCTGGCAGGAGATACTTCGAAGAACCAGTGACAGGAAAGAGAAGTTTTTGCCAGGGTGTTTCCCAGCTAGGTATTTGCCCTGCTAGATTAACTGAGTTACATTAACTTAGTTACTGTGTGATGGACAGAAAGCCAGTGGAATTTGTCCTATTGGTATTGAGTTCCGTCTCTACTACTTCTACATTTATGGTCTTGGGTAAGTCACTTAAGCAATCTGCTTATTTCAAGGCTACTAACAGCTACCTAATATCATTGTTAAAAAGATTAAACAATACATTTATATGCACTCTGGAAATGACAACATCTAAACATTTATTGACATTTTTATTACTAGTACTACTACTGCTGCTGCTGCTGCTCTAGGGGAGAGGTGGTTGTCTTCATCTTTATGCCTGTTCACGTGTGGCCTGGTTTTGCTACTTCTTTGTCCCACACCTTGTCCTCCAAGGAAGAGCTGCTGATAGACTGCAGGGCAAGCCTTCCCTCATGTGCTTTTTATTTCCTTACAGACATTCTTAATTTGCTAAGATTTTGATTTGGGGGACGAGGGTAGAGGCGGTCTTCATGGGGATTAGAAGGTCTCTTTGGCCCTAAGTCTAAACCACAGGCTCCAGTCCAGCTTAACCAGGAGTATTCTGTTGGCAGCAACTGGGAGATAATGATAAAGTGGTATTTTGATTGCCATTCTGTTATTATTTCTTGTGCATTCTAATGCACATTGCCCTATGTTTTGTTGAGAACAATCAAATCTCATTGGAGGAGGATACCTTGACAGACAACTGGGTCATTCCAGCTCTTCAGTAACGATACCATCCTGGCCATCAAATCCTCATTTCTCTGACACCTAACCGCTGACAATTACCAATTCTTAACATGGGTCAATTCCTCCTACGAGGAGGATACTCTGCACAGTAAACATAGTAGAAGTTCAATAAATATTAGTTATCATTACTATTACTATCAGCTTTGCCCCTACACAAGGCATATAAATGGGATCCTCTGTAAAATAAGAGACCTCAGTGTTCCGGTCTCCATCTCCATAATCTTGGTGTTTTCGTTGATCCCTTGCCCTCCACATTGCTTTACCTGCAGCCCTTCTGGGCTCCCAGACCTGGGTCTACAGACCTGCCCCCCCCCTCTTGACCTTTCACTTTCTGGATCCAGCCCATCCTTTCACCCAGCCCCTGCCTTTCCTGCTCACGTTTGCCTGTGTTGCTCCACATTCTGTCTCCATCTCTCAGGGTGGTGTTTTACCAGGCAGCTTGCCAGGGGCGATAAAAGAAACTCTAATGAGCATTCAAGGCATCCTGGTCCAGAACAGGAGAAGATGTGAGAGCCAAGGAGCTCCAACAACCTTCTGGCCGGCTCTTATTACAGGAAGGCTAGGTCAGGACCATCATACAGGGCCCATTCACCAGTTAACACATATTCGTAGAACGCCTGTGCTTGATAGGGAATCAGAGGTAGGCAAGATGGACACAATTCGTTGCCTCAAGGAACTTTCACCTAAATGGGAGAGACAGACAAATGCCATAAAACAAGTGAATGAAACAATCCCACTGGACAGGTACTATCCAGGCACAACAGGGCGTGGAGTTGAAGACCGTGGGCTGGCCTGGAGGCCCACTTCTGATCCCATGGCAGGGAAGCCCTCTCTGAATCCCTCAATGCAACTTCCTACTTGAACTTTTTTTCTCATCCCATAAATATTTGGAAAGAATTCCACCAGCTCTTCCTACATGGGCAAATTTTCTAGTGACAAAAGAAAAAATCACAAGGCAGTGAGCTAGAGAAACCTGAAAAACAGAGCCTCAGTGTTCTCAGTCATATTTCCTGCTTCATTTGCCCTTTGACACCTTTTACTTGATTGCTTTTAGGCCTGGATTAATTTTTCCTGGCCTGAGGCCCATGCTAATTTGCATGGCTATTCTATATACAGGTCAGATCCATGAAGACTGTAGGCCAGCCTGCATTCACAAACAGAGTCACATCCATCAAGTGGCCCAGAGCTCAGTATACTCACTGCAGAAGAATGGAGGATAATGAGAAATCCTGCCACGACCTAAAATTGTGACTCACCAGGGTTGCCCTGTGGTCAAGCTTAAGGGGAAACCACTCCATCATTCTATGTTCTACTTGTCAAACACTTGTGGGATTCCATTTTGGGCTTTAGACATGTAATTATGGTTCCCATTGTTTCCAAAGCCAGAATTAAGCCTCAGATTATATAATTAATTGTGAGTTAGGTGGAGTGCCTTCTTTCATTTTACATTCATCTATGATGTTAATACAAATCCTTGTCTCATTTACTAGTACCATATATTGTCGAGCCATACTAGCTGATAAAATATGCCTTCGTGTTGTCAAATTTAGCTATTGTTATGACTGGGTAACTGGAAGGCTGGAGTTAAGGTCCGTTATGGGAAACTCTCTTCCTTTTCTGTATTTGTAGACCTAGTCAACAATTCCTTCAGTTACCAGAAGTGTTTGTTTATTTATATTCACATATTCATTCATTTGATCAATAGACAAAAATTATTTTAGGTCTATTATGTGAAAGGAACTGTGCTAAGTGTGAAGAAAGTGACATGGTCTGTGGCCTGAATATTGCACAACAGTCACGGTGTCGACCTTGAGGCAGGGAGTGGCAAGTTGTATTCGAGTCCCCTGGGACCAATTCTAAAGTCACAATGTGTGCCCACCCCATCCCAAACTTAGCTGAGATTCTGATTTGCCAGGTATAGAGTGAGGCCAAGGCATGCAGGATTTGGAAAAATGTCAAAGTAATACTGATTATACCCTTGGGATTTAAGCCACTGGTCTAGTGATCTTCACAGAACTCTGGAGATATTTCAGCTCCTCTTTATGGGGCAGCTTAGCCAGGAGCCCCTCTTCACCCAAGCCAGAGAGTCACCTGGAGGCTAACTGTGACTGAGCTGAGCCGGCAGAGCTGTTGGGCTCATAGCCACCAGAACCTGCCTGTTCTTAAGAGGCTTTTCCCAGTCATAGGTTCAGGCCTGCTCTGGCCACCTTTTCCCATGCCAACTCTGGACAGGAGCCTCGCTGCTGCACTTTGTCCTTGGCTATTTTGTGCCCACTTGAATTTACCTGGTCACCTGACCTCTAAACCTGGCTCTGAAACCTTGGCTTCTGGTCTTGACTCTGCAATCTCACCTCAAGCCTGTCTGATACTCTTGCTTAGTCAAATGGAGACCAGGGTACTGAGCCCATAGATGGCAGACTCCTGGGTCCTGGGCTGAGCGTGCTATTGTCCCGTGGGCTGAGATGTGTGGGGATGAAAAAGTGCTCAGAAAAGTAGCACTTAGGAAAGTGTCAAATTCAAAACGAGGAGATGAGCAGAAGGACTCAGCCACCCAAGGAGGAGGGACAGAGAGGGAGAACTCAAAGTGACAGCCAGAGAAAGAGCAGCTCTGATAAACACAGAAGGCTCAAAAGGGAGGCGGGGGGTGGGGTGGGGCAAGTTGTCTTTATCTAGTGCCCACAGGAGTGGGAGGGTGTGGCAGGACAGTTAAAGGCCCGAACCCCGCTTCGCGTCGCTGCCTCTCCAGCATCACTCTCTTCTAGCTGCTCCCTGCTGCCGTCCTCCTCTCGCTCCCAGTCCCGATCCCGCCTGGTCGGCCCTGTTTAGGACTAAGCGTGACTAAGCTCTGGAGATCTGTATAAACATCCGCAGGAACGTGGCCAACATATTTTTGAGTGACTGGCAATCGTTTGTCTCATGCAAAGGCTCTTGCCAGCTTGTGAATTCTGAGTCTTTTAAAAAAATTTCTGTTTTCAAATAATTTTGGATAAGATATTCTGCCCGAATACAGCCAATATTGGTGACAAGTCAAAAATATATTAAAAATTTTACAATTATGTTTTGATTTTGCACATATGATATTTGGCCCAGTCAACTCAGGCTGAGGTACACTAGGTCTCTTGAATTGGGAAATGGAGTCAATTCATAAAGACTTACTTAAACTAGTAAGATTTATGAGTACAAATAAAACCAGGAACATGAATTAGCTAGTTTTTGTTTTTCTAGTTGTAGCTATTTACTATTTCTTTTTCTTAAAACAAGACTTTATTTATTTATTTTTAGAAAGAGGGGAGGGGAGGGAAACACTGATCAGCTGCCTCTTGCATACGCCCCAACCGGGGACCTGGCCCTGCAACCCAGGCCCGTGCCCTGATTGGCAATCGGATGAGCAACCTTCTGTTTTGAGGGGCGACACTTAATCAACTGAGCCATGCATGTCATGACTATTTACTGTTTCTTAATTTTACATTACAGCATCTCTTTGTTCATTCATTCATTCAGCTTTTACTGAACACCTGGTCTGTGGGATCACCTTTACAAACTGGCCCCAGACAATGCCTCTTGCCTCCTCTTCACACATCCCTGCCGTGGCCCCCGCCCCTCTTACACACGTGCTGTCTGGCACACCTGCAGCATAAAGGGGATAGACATGGCTCCTTTTCGACAACTTGGCCCAGTCAGGTGAGGGCAACAGCCATGCTCAGTTGTTCTGAGGTGACAAAGACTGTGGTAGCATTTGACCTGGCTCGTGAAGGACAAAGAACAGGTAAGTGAGGACAGTTCTGTAGAGCAACAGGTGCCAAGCCCTGGAGACCAGAGAGTGGCGTGGTCAGTGGAGGGTGTGCCTTCGCGACAGGGCATGTGGTGGGAGGGCAGGCTGGGGAGGCAGCTCTGTGCCTGAGCATGGCCTAAGTGCTCCAAGAGAGGCTGGTTCCTGAGTGGGACGTTCCTCACTCAGCCTCCTCAGTGAGGTCATATGTCCTCAGTCACCCTCCATCGCTTGTTGCAAAGGTAGAGGAGAAAACTCAGAACTTTGTTCTTGGGAGACGGGCAGGGAGTTGGTTAAGGGAGTTGATTTCTCTTCCTTTTGCCGTTACAGTAAACCACATTTAACTGCAGCCTGGCTCTCCGTTCAGGTGTGCAACAGACCCTCAGAACATTAGCCTCCTTCCTGGTGTGGCTCAGCCCTGACGGAGACTTATGTCTGAGCCCCCAGAAAGGTCTGTAGCACAAGTCTAAAAATAGGTGAGCAGAGAAGCACAGACTCAGGGATAAATACTCCTACCAAGCCCCGGAACAGCCAGCTGTATCCAGTTCAGGCTTCCTCCCCGCCAAGCCACAGGGTCGTGAGAGACTTCCCAGCTTGGCTTCTGGAGCTGGGAAAGGGGCGGAGGAAGTGGAGAGGCAGGATGTGGTGGAGGGGCTGTGCGCTGCCTGGAGGGCCAGAGCTCAGAGCAGAAATCCTCCCAAGGACTCCAAACAGTGCTAACCAGTTTAAAAAAACAAAAGAGCAGCACACAGGCTCATAGCCCCAGAACAACACCGTGCTTTCATATTCTCCAGTGGAAACTGGGATTTGGGATCACTCTGATAGGCATGGCCAGCTCGCAGTTTCAGGGTCTCCTGAGTAAGCATAACCATCAGAAATACTGCGAAAAACACAGTATTTACCCAGATACAGTCACATGCACCCCAGGTTTATGGTCATGAATGATGGACCCAGGGCAACGCCTTATCAGGGGTGATTTGCAAAGAACCTGGCTGAACCCGGGTGTGTGACTGCAGCATGAGTCCCTTTCCTGACCCCTCTGTGCCAACGTTTCTTCCCTCTGAACTTCCAGCAGTCGAGCCCATCGGCTGAAGGTTGGAACTGTTATATTTCAGGGACCTGGGTCCAAGGGTTTGGCGTGATAATAATTTTCAATACTGATTCAATGCTTCTGAGCAACTTCCAGACGAGAAAAAGAAGAAAGTTGCTTCCAGGAAGATACCACAACACAGTTACCCCTGGGTCCCCAAGGAACTACTCAGGGGCTTCTACTAACAGATGGACACAAATTTTCCGATGGTGAGTCACACTGAAGGGGATGACTACTTTTCTTAGACTCTGACAAAAATCATTACTGAAATACGCAATGCAGCTTATCATCAACACTTTGGAACTTATACATTTAGAAATATTGAAAGCCTCTACTCTTTTACTTAAAAAAAATTTGTTTTACCTTAAGCAATGCACTTCATTCTTTCCAGCTTAGTGAGGTATAAATAACAAGGCTCTGCCTTTTAAAATCCTCACACAACTTAGATGAAAAGATTTTCTCAAACATGTTGCTCTCTTCCTCTTTCCTGACCCTGAGAAGAGTCTTCCTTCAACATACGGGCTCTTCTATGGCTATTAAATAAGGTTGATGTAAAAGGATGGAGAGGGAATTAGCACTTCCTGACGGACTACTGGATTCCAGGTCAATGAATGGTCAGTGAGTCATAATTCTGACTGGGGTGGGGTTCCTCCATCAGACTAGCAGAGGAAGCCTGGAGGCAGGGTACTATGCAGTTAAGACTGGAGCCTGACGTCGCACTGCTCAGGTTCTGTTACCATGAAGCAATGTGACTTTGGGCAAGTTGTTTAGTCTCAATTTCTTCTCTAAGATGGAGGCGCTGCGTTACCTACCTACGTGTTTGTGTGAATTTGCTAACACACAGAACTTGTTTGGTACAGTGTCTGGAGTGGAGTAGAGTAGGTGCTCAATAAATGGTAGTTCCATGTCCTTCAGCTATTACCATCTACAACCAACAGATTTGAAAACACATTACATTAATCAAACACTGATTCATTTGATTCACAGGAGATTGGCCTGGCATAAATCATAACTTCTGCACAAGAACTATGACTTGTGTTGATGTGTATTTTCAAGGGACAAGGCATGAAGTGACTGATATAACAAGCTAATAGTGTGCCTTTTGGAAGCATAGAAACGTGTTGCTGTCCACGATCTCTTGGAGCTTCTGCATCACAGAGCTAAAGCTTCCAAAGTAGAAAACAACCACAGGGTTAACTACTCACTGTTTAGATCAAGCTATTATTTGATCCTTCTCCCTTTTACATCACAGGGCCTTTTTTGCAGTTATACAATTTAATTCTAACAGCCTCAAGTGTTACAGAATAAATTTGCTTATGGTGATGGATGGACATTTTGACAACCCAGGACTTTGTTTCTAAAGCACTTTTATTACCACTTGATATCACCAAAGAGTAAAATAGGACAGGACGCCAATCCACGAGGTGCCTATTACTCTCAGGTTGCAGGGAGATCAGGTGACCTGTTTAAAACTGCCCAGCAAACCTGTGACAGGCAAGTCGGGATGCCATTAGGCCACATTTTTTTACAGGGCGGTAAACGGAAGGAACCGGCCATCCTCTCTCTGCCCATGTGTCTTTAATTAGAAACAAAGGAAGTCAGGACGTTTTATCCACTTGAGAAAAACAGTGAAATTTTACTAGCTAAATTGAAAATCTCTGTGTGATTGAGCTTCTGGTGGACCAGCCCAGTGGTGAACACTGGTGACGTGGCTGGGCTGTCCCTGTGTAGTGGCTGCAAAGGGTGAGAGTCACCGGAGGCCCAGGAAGCAGCTGCAAGAGGAATAGGGTGCAGGACCAGGCCCTGCCATGCCCAGCCTTCCCTGAAGCACTCAGGATGGTCACTGTCCTCTTGGTCTGCTCTCTTGAGGAGAATATTGCACCACACATTTTTTCCAATCCACATGAAAAAACAAAAACTTGAGTTCAAATGCTTTCAGTCAAGTGAAATCGTTCCGAGACCTCAAAATGCTCATTCACTAAAGACCATTTTCCTGACTTATAATTTGGTCAGTTATCCTTGGTTTTAGAAAGGTTCCGGGTGGTCCAGTTTCCTCTGGGAACTCTGTAGTTTTCATGGTTTCAGTTTCCGGAGTTTTCTGCTTGCCTTAGAGTTCCAGGGAAACCGAACTCGCTGAGGAAGTGAGAGCCAGCCATTCAGCTGCAAAAGGTAGTTCAATGCCGAGGGAAACCTAATTAGAATTCCTCCCCTTTCTTGGTACCAGGAGCTGGCCTGAACTCGAACTGTGTGGACATGGAGGCTTTGAAAGTCTGATCCCTACTACACCTGCATGAGGAAGATGCTCCACTTAAAATCTCAAAACATTTTACAATGATCTATTCTTTGTAAGTGCATCAGGTCTCCCCCCACCACTCTGGGGTGTCAGATCTGCAGATCTTTAAGCTCCTCCCTCCCTGAGGGCCTGAGTTGGTTGTGGCAGGTATGGAGTGAGTCTCTGATTCCCACACGCTTTCATGCAGCCCTCTAATTTGAAGTATGCAAACTAGGTTTTCTCCCTTTGGAACCATCCCAGACAATTTGGTTGAGGAGCTATGCACATTTCACAGCAAGAGGATAGGGGCCATCCAAAAGGGATGGAAATTGCTCAAATGAACAATTTGCATTCACTGTCCTCCTGGGGGAAAATAAATGCAAAAACATCTGTTGTGAAAGTTTAAAGTGCAATCTTCAACTCCTCCAACTTTCTCAGTTCTTGTTTTGTACAGCAAAGTACTAACCGAGGGCAAGGCGCGTGTGTTTTTTGTGTATGCGCATGTCTTAATGCACACACGGAAGAATCTAATATAAACAAATGGTCCTGGATACCATTGTGGAGACTGAGAGTGTGCAAGTGAAAAGCAGGCCACTCAGCTTTTAGAACAAGACAGAGGAGGTCCCTCTGACCACAGAGCTGGTTGAAGAGTGTCAGCAAGCATAGCTAGCCCGACCAGAGCAGCCTGCCATTCCGACCTCAATAATAATAAATGTTAGAAAGCGCAACCTAGTTCTCCAAATAGCAGAAATCTTTTCGCATTTTTCCAGCCCCATCAAATAGTTTTCCTTTTAGAGTCAAAAAGAATATTTGTTCCTTGAAACTAACCAAATAGAGGACAGTGTGAGATGCCTAATGCAGAGCCACCTCTGAGGTCACTCGGCTCAATCTTCACTGCCTGTCCTAGAGGAGCCCGCGTGGGTGTCAGCTGGGATATCTCCCTTCCAGCTGCACAGCCATTGTGGGGAGACTAGGCGAGACCAGGCCTGGAGCTCTGCATCCAATTAGGGCAGGTATTTTATCAAATGGCAAACTTCAAGTTGGTTTCTTTCTTTCCCTTCAGAGTTGCTTTTTCTAATTTCCTTATGGCCCTAAGCTTGGCATCAAGACCAATTAGAAGGGAATAAAGATAATGTCTGGAGTGTGTGGGGTCAAACAGAAAAAACCTGCCACTCATAGATCATGGTCGAGTTCTCTGGCAAGAGCAACTCTCCTGTATCAAAACCACTTGGAGCTGAGCTATCGGGTGCTCTGGCAGCTGAGACAGCTGCTTTGGTCTGATTTGCAAAAGTATTCTAAGTTTTTCAGCTATGACCTTGACTTGTTTCTTCTTTTTGTCTCTTCCTGTCTCTTCAACCGGGACAGTCCCTGAGTGTAGTTTGGGTTCCATGGACCAAAGCTATTAAAAGCAAGGACTGGACTCAGATCTGTCACTCAGCTCTGCCTCCTTGCCCCTCAGGATGGAGGGATTCTGTGCAAAGATCTTATCCTTGCTGATCTTGGCACATTCTGACATTCTACATGTGTAGGCCCCAGATGAGCCCCAACTGTGGCCAGCTGGATGGATGTCACCAGGGAAAACCTCTCATCACAGCAGGTCATTTCCTTTCTCAGGCTGCAGCCACAAGGACTATCAACTGGGGGTAGGGAAAGTAGGCCAGACCAGAACTGGCTGGAGGAGGAAACCGTGCCCAGTTCATTTGGAGGTGACTATGATCCACAGTGAGATAGATACCTCACCTCTGCTGAGGGAGACTGGAATTCTCTCCATTGCCTCCTATTTCTGAAGGTTATATACTATGGTCCAAACCATGTAATTGGCCAAAATTAGCATAGGTTCTAACTGGCTTTCACATCCAAACTTTTTTTCTAAAAATCAGCCTATTTCTATCTTGTGTCTCCAAATATTGCCAACCGCGTGTACTGAGGGTTGGGGCCAAACTGGGGTTGCCATCTGTATAAAGAGATGTTCCTCGTATGTCCTCCTCTGCCAGTTTGCTGCCTGAAATCCTCAAACAGGAAACTAAATATTTAATTCTACCAGCTGAGCTAAGGACTCAATGCCAATATGACAGGAGAAGATGCTCATTGAAAATGTCCCACTAAGATTTCATGGACTCATACAGATTCTTACTGAAGGTTAAGCTTTTTAGGCAGTTGGTGGGGATGGGGAAGGGTAGTTGAGAGCAGGAGGTCTTTGGGTCCCTGAAAAAGGAGGAGAGTGTCTGGAAGTGCATGAAAAGGGGCATGCACCTTCTCTACCACTTACCTGGTCCATTACTTGACGATTCTCCTGTCGTGATCAGAGTGGGCCTGTGTGTGAGGCTTTTGGAAGGAAGAAAGCTACCTTTCTCTCAGACACTGAGACCATTAGCACGCAAAGCGGGGTTTGTATTCAGTTCACCCTGGACTACACTGACCCCTAGTAGAGCCAGAAGGAGCTGACTTGGTCTGAGGTCCATTTCTTATTTACCTGGTTATAGGTACAGGGACTCGGCACTACGTTTTCCAAGCCTTTGCCCATGAGGTGTGTTCAGGTGCAGATAAGAATCCACAGGCCCATGGCCAACCTGGGATTCCAAACCAGCAGAACCGATATTAAAGTGGAATCTTCTCCTCCCTCCAGTCACCTGGATCTTTCTATCAGGTGGTCCAGAGGCCAAACTCACCTTCAACACAGTCCAGGTGGAGGAACTTTTTTATCACAAAGATCCCTGTAGAAAGACCAAGCTAACTCCCTTTCCTGTGACTACTCTTTCCTGCCTGCCTTGGCCCGGTAAGCCCTCGTACTGGTCTGTTCTCCTTCACGGCACTGCTGGGAAGAAAACATAAAGGACCCACGTCTAACTTTCCTCTTATTGCTTTGTAACCATTTTGTCAAAAAGTACGGCTAGAGCACATGGTACATAAGTACAATGGAAACTCAGTCATGGAAATAGTGGGGAATGGACTTGCTCTGGAATACCCGGGACCAGGTTGAAGAAGCTAGATAACAGCTAGTTGAACCTTCGTCTTGAAAACAAACAAACAAACAAACAAACCAGGAGAGTTGCCAAAAAGTCCTGGAAATCACCAGTTGAATTTAAAATATTATGCCCATTAATATCATGACCAGTATTTGGTTTCACTATCAACATTTGTTTCAGCATAACTAAAGCAGTTTCGTTCCTTTAAAAAAATTGACAGTCTAATATACATATTTACAGCCTGAGCTTGAGAGTGCCTTTTGATTCTTTTCTTATTTCATCTTTTTCAAAAATCATATTACATATGAAAAGATTATTTACTTGACTGGAACACTGTTTGAAACTGCTCTGAATATATTTCCTAGCATTTCCTGATTGATTGCCTGGGAATAAATAACCCCAAGTGGTAGCATTATATTTATACTTCGAAGTCAGGAATAGTTCTCTTATTGCTGCACTTCTAAAATAGAGTCCCAAGAAAATGCATAAAATATCAAAATAGCATTTTCAATATCTGCCAAACCTTAATGTTTGCATCTCAGCAAGAAAGTGTGTAACTAGTGAGTAAACGGCCTCTTTTGTCAGTCATAAATGTGGCAAATTCAAAGGTAGCTCCTTTTCAACTAAATTGTCTCAGCACGCAGAGCAGCGGGGAGAATGTTTGCTATAGAACATAGGCACAAAACCAATCTTTATATGATTTTTCCAGGAGGGTGTTATATTAAGTTCCAGAGAGAGAATGATGAGACATTTGTAGTGAAACGGCACATTTTCTTTCAGAATCACCTACTCCATTTAAATACGTCTGATTCTTCACAATGTGTCCATAGTGTTCTGCTGAGCCGCACACGGCGTCCCCTGCCTCCTCCCTGCTCTTCCAGGATGGCAATGAACTCTGTAACATGACTCCTTGCTCCGATTTCCACAGGCCTGACCTCGCTGGACTTAACCCTGACTCCACATACATGCTTTCAAGAGACACAATTTTGTCTTGTCTGGAGTGCAATGTAATTAGAAAGCAATTTGGCCCACACACGCCGCTTCCACGGTCACTTGGCACAGCCTCACCCCGCCTCTGGCGGGACTGGTTTTGCTCTGCGCTGGCTGTCCTCCGAGATGTCTAGCAGCTCAGGGATCCTGGGCCTCGCCTGCTTGGAGCTCAGGCTTGGCCGACTCAGAGAGTGTCAGGTGCTGTCTGCCTGAAGCCTCAGGGGTCACCCTGGAGCCCCGGTCAGCTGTGTCCCACATGGCCTCAGGCACAAACAAAGGAGGCTCAGCCGCCTGACACCAGCTGCCTAGCCACTCGGGCCCAGGGCAGAGACCATCCCATGGCACGTTCAGCCCCCAAATCCTCCTCATTATATTGCTCGCAAGCTTCCCTGTCATCCCTAAATCCCAGCCCCCAGGCTCCAAATTGAAAGCCATTTTGCACTGGGCTCTCCATTTCTGTCCACATCCACTAAGTTGCCATGCCCTATATTTGGCCTTCTCCTTTCTGCTCTCAATATCCTAATTCCAGTTTCTTACCCAAAACACTGTAACAGCCTCCCAGTTTCCTTTAATTCTAATATTATCCTATGGCCAAATTACTTTTCCAAACAGATAGCTTTGGTAATGTTATCATATCCTTCAGCTCGCTATAGACTTCTCGTGGCTTACAGTTTCCTTAGCTGGGTCTTCTGATCCACTGCCTGTTTATGTAAATGAAGTTTTATTGAAACACAGCCATACCCAATCATTTACATATTGTTTGTGGCTGCATTTGTGCTATGATGGCAGAGTTGACTCACTGTGACAGACTGCAGAGACAACACGGCTTGCAGAGCCTAAAGTACTATTTGGCCCTTTATAGAAAGATTTGCTGAAAAGTTTGCTGACCTCTGCTCTAAAATATGGTCACCAATTTCCTTCCCAACTCCATTTCCTTACAGCTTAAGCTTTCCTGCCTTTGTGCCTTGGCTGACACCAGCCCCTTCTGCTCCGGGGAAATTCACGCCTCCAGGCCCATCGCAAGTGTGTCCTACGCACAGGCTTTCCTGACTCCTGTTGCGGTGTAATGTCTCCCTTTGTTTTGGCACCCTCATCACTCTTCGATGGCATTTTGCACATCCTGACTTCTGTTGTAAATATAATGTGTGTATCTTGTTGCTTCTGCTCTTCTAGGCTCTTTGAGGGCAGGAGCCATGTCTCAGCCTTCTTCAGCTCTTAGTCTAGCTCCCAGCACACATTCATTCAATAAATATTTGGAGACTACCTTGACTCAAAAACTGGGAGCCTTTCTTCCAGCAGCTTCCAGAATACCATGTATTGCCATGTATAATGTGCACTTGCTTGCCCACATTTTTGAGGGAAAAATAAGGATGTGCCTTACACATAGGTAGTACTAATTCTGTATCTATATAAATATTTTCAATTCTTTAACTTATTTATGCTTACGTGTTAAAAGCGTAACTCTAGAAAGCAAAAACGATATCCGTATACAAAATAATACCCTGGAATACAATAATCAGTTTTGTTTCTAAGTATAAATAAATACTTGATTTAAAAAATGAAAATGAAAGATTTTTTTTTCTGAAATTTGGGGCAAAAACGTGGGTGTGCATTATACATGGCAACATATGGTAAATAATCAATATTTCCCTCTGGGAAAAAAAGACGATGTGGGAAAATGAGACAGGAGCAGATACCAACTATTCCTCCCTTAGAAGTTAAGATTGTTAGAGGAGCCACATTTGAAGAGGTTTTTGTTGTTTGTTGGTGAGTGATTGTGGAAGTACACAGACCCCATAAAAGAGACCCCTTAGGAAGGGAGAGAATGAGACCAGAGGAACATACAAGCGGTAGAGAGGCTTCACTGCCTCGCACGGCGGGGCTCCTCTGAAGGGAACCATTTCAAGGCTATTCTGGCCAAAGGGCGTGAGTGGGGCAATTTCATGAACTTGCACAGAGGGGCTTCAAGTACTCTGTGAATGAAAAGGACTCGGTAAAGGGGTGAAGAGGAAGTGGCTGAAGGGTCTCAGGAAAACAGGTCTTGTGACCAGAATATTAGAACCAGAAGTTGTCTGAATGGGAGGGGTTTGATCTTTCAGCAAAGACTGTGGGCTGGGAGATACGTTTGCTTCCTGTGGCCACTCTAACAAATTACCACAAATGATTTGGCTTAAAACACACATTTCTTCTCTCATAGCCCTGGCGGCCAAACGTCCAAAATCAGTTTCACTAGGTCAAAACCAGGGTGTCAGCAACAACCCTGGTCAGGTTGCATACAGAAGGCAATGGATCAATGTTTCTCTCTCTCCCTTCCTCTCTCTTTAAAATCAATGAATATACCCTCGGGTGAGGGGGTCCTGGAAGAGATTAGCCAAAGAACATACATGTATATGTGCACAGTCTACGGACGCAGACAATAATGTGGTGAAGGCTGGGCAGGGGCTGGATAGAGTAGGGGAAAGGTGAGGAAATGGGGGACATCTGTAATAGTGTCAACAACAAAAAATAAAATAAAAATAAAGTATGTAGCTTTATAGGCATTGACATAGAAAGACTTTAAAATATCAAGTTACAGACAATTCTTACAAAACTGTCCCATTTTTGTAAAATAAAAGCTGCTTGTGTGAATAAACATGTATGGGTTCTCTAAGTGTAACAGACTGCAGGTCTGGCTGCCTGCCGCTCCGAAAGCCAATACTCTAGAGGCAGGTGCTGATGTAAAGGAAAGTGGTTTGTTCAGATGCTGGCCATCTGGAAGGTGGGGAACTCATGTCTCAAAGCCCATCAACTAGGAAGATGGGGGACTCATGTCTCAAAGCCCGTCTCCCCCTCTCAGTGAAGGCTGAGGTTTCTATAAAGAGGGAGAGGGGAACAGAACAAAGATATCAAGGGAGGTGGTTGAAAAGTGCTCTACATACAGATGAGCACAGTCCATTCCAATAAGGCAAGTGATGGCCCAGTGTGCGTTATTCTGGTTTAGTCATCCTGGCTCCACGTCATCCTGGCTTCACATCATCCCAGCTCCATGGTTGAAGGTCAGCAAATCTCCCGGAGCTGGGATGCTTGAAGGTTGGAGTCTGTATCTTTTGAAGTTATTTCCAAGGATTCTTTTACAAACATGCTATTCATCTACAAGCTACATATTAGTCAGAGTCAGCACTCACAGAAACAATGTCAAAAGAATGGTGGGGTGGGTTACAACTCCCCACTGGTTCAATTTTCCACTGTTACATAAGCATAACAATGTTTGTTGCTGGAGATTGGAATTGGCAGACTGGCCTCTTGTGTGTTACTTTATACACTTCTACACTGGCTGAAAGTTTGCAATGAATGTGTATTTTTATAATTAAACATTAAAGATTTAAAACACACCAAAAATAAATAAAGAAAACAAAATATGAAGTGCGGTTCTCATTGCAGTACATGTTGCATTATCAAATAGAAATCCTGGCAGAAGGGGGCTTCCATTTTGGATCAGCATTAGTAACAAGTGAATTTTATACTTGTGATTTTACACATTTGTTTGGAAGAATTTATCACAGACTAGTTTGTGGCTCTGTACATTTCAAATCTTATTTCTCCTGCTAGCTAGTCTGGGACCCTTTCATATCTCTTCTGGTTCCTTGTGTTGAAGAATTTCCTCAGGGGATGGTATCCCCAGAAGTATTCTTATACCAGGGTGACTAGAAGTCATTTAGTTATGCTCAAGAGAAACCACAATCTCTATAAATATAACCCTCTAAACCAACATTAAATGTATCTCCAACTCAACTTTCTTAGCCAGATCCCCCAAATGTCCCCGTGTTTGCCGATGCCACCCAATGCAAGGGGAAGTACATAGCATGAAAGTTGGAGTGGAAAGAGGCATCAGTCTTAACTGATTTTGGATAAATATTTTACTTCGGCAAATTAAAAAAAGATGACCACCTTGTAAGGGTCTTTTCCAGGGCCATGGAAGAAGTCCATGACAGCAAGGGGCTCTGAGGCTCAGCTGAGCCAGCTTCTCAGTCTAGGAGCCACTCAGGTGTGGCCCTTTGATGATATTGCCCAGGGGAGAGACCCAGGGGCCCGAAAAATGCGCCGTGTGCTAACCAGGTCTCCAGATCTAGCTAGCTCTCCAATCACTCAGGCATTCCCATGATATACCAAGAGCCTTCTACATTTTTTCCTTCATCTGGGTTTTAAAAATCTGCAGGCTTGTTCTGGGAAACAGTTTGGCACTTTCTCAAAAATCTAAGTGGAGAATCATGGTATGATCCAGCAATTCCACTCTTATGTATATCCCCAAAGGAATCAAAAACAGATACTCAGACAGATTCTCGTACAGCCATAATAATAGCAACATTATTCACTCAGAATAGTCAAAAGATGGAAGCAATCTGACGTTTATCAGTAGATGAATGGATAAATAAAATGTGGTATATGCATAAAATGGAATATTATGTAGCCATAAAAAAGAATGAAATACTGATACATGCTAAAAATGGATGAACTTTGAAAACATTTTGCTAAGTAAAATAAACAAGACACAAAAGGACAAATATTTTGTGATTCCACTTCCATGAAATATCTAGAATAGGCAAATTCATAGAGACAGAAAATAGATTAGAGGTTACCAGGGGTTGGGGGAAGGGAGATTGGGGAACTATTGCTTAATGGTTAGCGAATTTCCATTTGGAAAACAGTGATGATGGTTGCACAACCTTGTGATGCCACTGAATTGTACTCTTAAAAATTATTAAAATGGTAAATTTATGTAATATATATTTTACCACAATAAAAAATAACCCCAAAAGTGAGGTAATATTTGAGCATCAGAAGTGAATTCATTCACATCTGGCTATTTATGCATAAAAATACTTTGCAGAATATTTACATAAAAATATTTATCTAAAATGATCACAACTTTTAGAATAAGACTTTTGTAGAGCTGACTTCACATTAAACACATTTATATTTAAAAACCTTTCAGGTTAATTACCAAGCCAATGAAAATTGATGTTAACTTGGAATACATTCACCAATGCTCCCTGCTTGTCTACAATCAACTGCAGATGAATTCAGTGGTAGCAAACACCTCAGCTTCTGAGAGATGGTGTGGGTTGTGTTTGCTTCTAAAAAAAAGAAAGACTTGCTCAGTAATGATTAGCCTGGTCTAATTTATTTCAGACCCTGAGATTCCTAAGGTTTGTTAAGTGCCTTTTTGGCTATCTGTTTAGACACTGACAGTGAGCTGGAGGTGAGAGGCAACCATGCAACTTCCCAGAGGTTTCATTCAGAGCATAACAGCATTGATAAGGAGGATCATTATGAGAATGGGAGAGGCATGTACTTCCTGAACACCATGAGTCACCTCTCTAAATGCATCTGCCGTCCCTGCCTCCTTTCCACTACCCCAGATTCCAGTTACCCTCTCAGTTAGGACAGTGATTTTCATCTCATGGCACACATAAGCTAAATACTAAAATTCAGTGGCACACCAAAAACCACGTTATACTTTTTGCTGATCTGACAAAAAAAAAGGTAAAATTTTGATTCATTCATACCAGACAGCTATCTGTGTGTTGACTATTGTCATATTTTAATATGACAATCTAAGGGAAAGGGAATAGAGTTCAGTGTCTCTGACTAAATAATCAGATACGGCATGTTTTAGACATTCTTGTGGCATACTGGTTGAAAAATCACTGATCTTAGAGATAATCCGAACCTCCATTAGGCAGAGGAAATAATGCTTGATACTGCTGAACTCCAGAGTGGCTTGGCACAATACAAGTTACAATATATTTTTCCTTCAAGTGAAATCTTATGTGGCTGTCCCTGCTAGGCAGGCAATTTCAGTTATTCAGGGATCTGAGTTTCTTCCGTCCCATGGCTCCACCATGTCCTAGCCCTTTGGAGTGGCCTGCTGGATCTTTTGCATATGGCCAGTAGGAGGAGGAGAGAGGTTGTATAAATGGCTGAAATGGGTTCTTCTGGCCAGGCCTGGGCTGTGATGCATGTCATTTCTGCTTACTTTCCATTGGCCAGAACCCAGTCACATGGCCCCACCTAGCTGCAAAGGAGTCTGGGAAATAGGTTTTGTTGAGTACATAACAGTGTCTCTGCCACAGGGATCTTATAAGCTACAGGATCAAATGGCTCTTCTCATCACCTGTATTATTTTATCTTCACTCCATTATGAGACAGAAATAGTCTCACCTTTCAAGGGGGGGAAATGGTAACAAAGAAATCTTAAACTCATGGCTCCAACCTGGATAAAGAAACATGGCCTTTAACTGGGCCCAGCAACCAGTGCTTCCATCTTCCTGGCTGGGTGCTTGGGTACCTTCTCTCGTGACCTGCTCTGAGCTCCAGGGCAAACTAGGACAGCCTCTTCTCAGAGGGAGACCTGCTTGGACATCTGGGATCCAGATGCTGCTGGCTTTCTTAATGGCTCTGAGTGCACTGAAAGGTATTGTACTTAAGCCCCCAAATCCTGCAAGGTCTGCTTTTTGTCTCTGAGAAATCTTCTTTCTCCTTTTACACTCTTTGAGGGCTGAATTCTATGGAGCCAGGTTTCTTTGACAGCTGACAGGGAATTCTCAATGGAGGACAGTTGATTTTGGAATAATGCCTGCTGTCAGTCCTGTAAAGCCCAGTTTACTGACCTATAGGGAATGATGACAAACCCATCTGCTATTGCAGTTAGTGATTTGGGGGGCTTAATTCTAAAATTAAGCTAAGAGGGTGCAGAGAAAACGATCTGTTCATTTGGTTGTTCATCCCACACTCTGCCCTTTTTCTTGTGATCTTGTTTATAGTCCCAAGCAATGTGTGTGGCCAGGATATCAAGACACAGTCAACAAGAAGTACCTTTTGCCTGCTCTCTGTGTCTTGGCATTTTACTTTTCATGAAAGTGATCCTAGAGATGAGGTTTGCCTCTACTATGTGATCGCTTAATCCATAATATGAATAGCAACATTAAGAGTTAAGTAGATTCCTGAGTGGTCAATTCAAGATGGGTTTTTAGGGGAAACAAAAGTGCATTGCTATGACTGTAACTTTCCAAGTTTGAGATCAAGAACTACCACAACTTTGAACTTTCCTCTTAACATATCCTTTAGTTACACAGAATCCTGTGCTGGATGGATTGCGTGTTGGCCCTAGGAGGGGCTTTTATGTTCCCACATGGCTCTATTACTAAAGATGCTTCACAAATAACTGTAAGAAAAGTAAATATGTATTATATCAACACAACATATAAAGACAATGAGGCTCAAAAATACACTTGCTTGGAGATCGGACAATATAGCTCTCATCTTCATGTGAGAAAGATAAGAAGAGTCATGTTCCAGTTTTTTTGTCTCACTATTTCTGAACATTTTCCTGTTCAGAATTGCTTCCTCTGTACCATAATGAAGAAGGAAATGATGTGCTTCTGGGGATCCTTTCAGATGCAACGAATAACATACCCAACCAAAAGTGGGGTTTACTTTCTCAGATAGTCAGACACCTTAGAGGTAGTCTGTGCTACGCTTGGTTAAATTAGTGATGCAAAGACATGATTTTTTGGCTCTGCAATCCTCGGGGGTACCTCCTGACAGCCACAAGACAGCTGCTGAAGCTCCAGATATCGCAGCCTCGTTCAACTATAGCCAAATGCTGTGATGTCTTTCTCCTTTTTATCAGAAAGAAAGACCTGTCTTAGAATCCCACAGCAGATTTCACTTGCATCTCATTGGCTTAAAGGGGGTCAATTTGTATTAATATAATCATTGGCATAGGGGAACGGAATTACCATAACTGGTTTAGGCCAGCAAATATGTATTATGTTAGCATGAATCAGAACCTCCTGGGGGCCTTGTTAAAATGCAGATTGCAGTGCCTACCACCAGGGTTTCTGACTTAATGTATTGTATATTGAGGATGAGGCCCAATAATTGGCATTTCTAATGCGTTGCCAGGTCATTTGGCTGCTGCTGGTCTGGTGATCACACTTTAAGGACTTCTGGAATAGACTGATCTTGCTTCATTTTCTGGGGCATGGGGCAAAGTCTGGGACATGGGGCTAAGAGTGCAGGTGAGGGTAACTGGGGGAAAACTTAGGACAGACTCAGCAGGAAAAAAAAGCTTGTTAGGTAGGCACCCAGCCCTGTCTACCCTATGCTGTCCTGTATTTTCCACTCTGTTTTCTGAACACATACCTAGACTCTTTTGAGGTTTTTAGGGACCATTGCCGATTAGATAATTTTTGTGACATATTTTCATTAATTTGATTCCTATAGTAGATCATTTGCCTTTGAGATGAATATAACTTCTAAGTCCATCAGTATGTACTGCTTAAATTATGTAGAACTTAAATTATCTTTTTCACTATCTATTACCTTTTCTCTGTAACATGAAGTTGGTCTTGTGTTTGTTCAGTCATGCAGGTTTATTAGTTCTATCTTGAGTTCCTTACAATCCTCCTTAGCTCTTACCAAACAAAATATCTTTGTGTCATCAGCAATTTTTTCCACACTGTCATTCACTTCATCCTGTAGGTCATTAACAAGTATATTGAGCTAAGTCACTGTAACTATGAACTTGAACTTAAGGCATCAACAGCATCATCTGAAATGACTTACCAAGGGTGGCAGCAGCCTTAGGTCAGTATATCAGTTTCTTATGTTAAAAATAATCTGTTTTTTATTCCATTCTTACCTGTGCAGAATTTGCAGTAGAGACTACATATATATATATATATATATATATATATATATATATATATTTGAAACTTGCTCTTTGAAAGTTAGTGTATATGAGCTACCGTAGAAAGACTTGGAGATAACAAATTTAAAGATTTGTTTTGAGAGACCTCTTTCAATCCCATGCCTAAAGGACCTCTAAAGAGGCATTCTTTGGAGTAAATAAGCATCTCTTTAAAAATGAAAGTGTCTCTTGGAAAGTTAAGGGAGTTAGTTATATACGAATATAATAACCTGAGTGGAAATCTACTGGGCAATTGTCCTTCCTCCCCACTGTGATGGACACATGGAAGGGTGGAAAGGTAGAAGCAAGGAATAGGTTACCTTGGGAACTGAGGGAGGGAGTTCCTCGTGGGCTGGGAGCAGGGGAGGGGGTGGTTCCAGGAACTGAGTGCCTGGGTAGTAAGAAAAAAAACCCTCAGAAGGTAGCAGTGGTGACAGAAGAGGGAACGCAGGTATGACAAAGCAGGTCACACATTTTGATCCAAGACAACCCTATTTCATAACATAATGTGTCTTTGTAAAGACTAATAAAAATTCCTGGGACATTCTCATTATTAGCGTTCCTCCAGGGAGGAAATGTAATACCTGAACTCCAGAACCAGAGCTTTTTTTTTTCTCACCTCCTGGTCAAAACAAGTTGATGGGGCCCAGCCTGGCTTTAAGGCCTCATCATGGTCCTTCACCACAAGGCAACTGCACACGGCAGGGAGCGAAGGTGTGAAGATTTTCTATGGTTAATGGCAGAGTAAAGATTCTGGTGGTCCATGCTGTTTCTATCAAAGCCTTGGACTGTGGCCTCAGGGCAGCTGTGCATGGCTCTGCGGACCCTGCACTGCACAGAGGCTCACAGCTGATGGGTGACGGGGCAGTCCAAACAGGGGGTACTTTTTGTAAGTAAATGAGTGCACTAGCAGAGGCCTCACTTATTCTTCATTATGCAATATTCTCCTACAAATGAGGCCACCCTTAACTGAACTGAGTTCTTAAGTTTATTTTAGAGTTAATCATATAAAGTTGGTGCCTGTTGGACTAGTTCTAGATATAGGGATGTTTGGGTTTCTCAGCATCTTCCCGAGCTGTCTTACTGGCTCAAATCTTGCCTCCTCCTTCCTATCTCAGGATCTACCACTGCATTGCTTCACTAAGACCTGCCCTGTTTTTTGTTTCTTTTTTTTTTAACAGCCTTATTGAAGTATAATGAACAAACTATATACTGTATATATGTAAAGTGTATAATTTTGTACGTGCTGAGATATGTGTACACTCATAAAACCATCACCACAAAGTGATCAACATGTCCATCATCCCAAAATTTTCTCCCTGTCTCTGCTTTCTCTCACCAGAGATCAGTTTATATTTTCTAGAGCTTTATAAAAGGAATCATACAGTGTCCGCTGTTTTTTATTTCACTTCTATCACTTGCATACTTATTTTAACCTTTATCCATGTTGTTGCATGTAGCAATGCTTCTCCATTTATTTATTTATTTACTTACTTACTTATTTATTTTTGCTGAATAGTGTTCTATTATACAGACATGCCACAATTTGTTTATTCATTCACCTGATGATGAACAGTTGGGTTATTTTCAGTATTGGTTTTTCTCCTTCCTTCCTTCCTTCCTTCTTTCCTTCCTTCCTTCCTTCCTTCCTTCCTTCCTTCCATCCTTTCTTCCTACATTTTTCTTTTTTGCTATTACAAACAAAGATGCTATAAATATTTGCATACAAGTCCTTGTACAGACATAGACATTTATTTCACCTGAGTAAGTATCTAGAAGTTGAATGGCTGGATAATATGGTAAGTGTATGTTTAACTATTTAATAAAGTATCAGACTGTTATATGGGTAATTGTAACATTTTATGTTCCCCCCAGCAGTGTATAAGAGTTCCAGGTTTTTCACATCTTGGCCAATATTTAATATGGTCAGTCTTTTTAACTTCAGGCATTCTAAGAAACGCACAATAGTATTTCATTGTGGTTTTACTATGCATTTCCCTAAGGAAGAGTGATGCTGAGTATATTTTTATATGTTTATTAGTTATCTGTATATCTTCTTTGGTGAATTGTGTGTCCAAATATTTTGCTCATTTAAAAAAGAGTTTGGACCAGGCCGGTGGCTCAGTTGGTTGGAGCATCGTCCTGTGCACCAGAACGGTGGTTTTGATTCCCGGTCAGAGCACATGCCTCGGTTACAGTTTCAATCCCCAGTTGGGGCTCATCCGGGAGGTAATCAATCGATGTTTCTCTCTCGCATAACTGTTTCTCTCTCTCTCCCTTCACTTCTTTCTAAAATCAGCAAACATATCCTTGGGTGTGGAATCAAAAAATAATTTAAAAATAAAATAAATAAATAATAGAATGTTTAATTACTGAGTTGTGGGTGTTATTAATACATTGTGGATACCAGTTCTTTATCAGATATGTGATAGTAAACATTTTCTCCCATTCCGTGGCTTGTCTTTTCTTAATAGTGCCTTTTGAAGAGCTGTTCTCAATTTTGATGCAGTTCAATTTATTTTGTATGTGCGTGTTTTGTTCTTTTGATGTTGAATGTAGGAAATTTTTGCTCACCGTGAAGCCACAAAGATTTCCTCAAATGTTTTCTTCTAGAGATTTTATACTTTTAGTTTTACATAGATTTCTAATCCATTTTGATTTAATTTTTGAATATAGTCAAGGATTAGATCAGAGGGTTTTTGGGGGTTTTTTTTTTGCTTAAGAATATCCAGTTGTTCCATCTCCAGTAGTGTTGAATATATACTTTCTTCTCCAAATTATCTTTACACATATGTAAAAACACCAATTAACTGTATAGGTGTGAGTTTCCTGGACTTTTAATTATTTTTATTGATCGTATCATCTAACTTGACACCAGTACCATATTATCTTAGTTACTCTATTCTGTTCCACTGATCAATTTATCGTGATGACATTACACAGTCTCTTAATTACTGAACTTTTATAATAAATATTGAAACAAAGTAAAGTGAAATCTTTGTTAATTTACAAAGTTGTTTTGGTTTTTCTAGCTTCTTTACATTTCCATATGAATTTTAGAATCAGCTTATCAGTTTCTGCAAAAAAAAAAAATTGACAGAATAGGTTTTGATTGGGTTTAAAAAATTTAGATTTTTTCTAGATTAATTTGGTAGGAATCTGACATATTAGCTGTATGGAGTTATCTGACCCGTGAAACTGATCAATCACTCCATTTATTTAGGTAGTTTTAAGTGTATAGGTTTCTCCAGATTTATTCCTATGTATTTCACACTTGTATGTCATTTTAAATGGAATTTTAAAAAATTTTAATTATTAATTGTCCATCAGTAATATATAGAAATAACTGATTTTTATATATTGATTGGGTATCCTGAAATCTTACTAAATTCTCTTATTAGTTCTTGCAGCTTTTTTGTAGATCCCCTAAGATTTTTCTCTGAAGAAGTTTTATTTCTTTTCTAATCTCGATACCTTTCATTTATTTTTCTTGCCTGTTTCATCTGGTTAGAACCTCCAATATGATACTAAAAAGAAGTAGTGACTGAACATTTATGTCTTTTTTAAAAAAATCAAAGAACACTTAATTTATTTTAATTTCACATGAAGTAACAGGTAGATGAATAAGGAAAGTCTTAAACATAAGACTGAGTTTAGTAGAGACTCATAAAAATCTCATTTTGCAATAATTTGTACATCTTAGATTCTTTGGGGTTAACTCTTTTTTTAAAATAATTTTTTATCATATTTTTTAATTACCATTTGGTCCCCTTAAACCCTTCCCCTGCCGCCGCCCACACTCACCACACTGCTGTCGGTGTCCGGGAGTCCTTTCCCCTTTTTGCCCAATCCCTCCGCCTCTACCGTTTCCCCACCCTGAGCTGTCAACCTGCTACCTGTGAGTCTGTCTCTGTTTTGCTTGTTAGTTCATTTGTTCCTTAGATTTCACATATGAGTGAAATCATATGGTATTTGTCTTTCTCTGACTGGCTCATTTCACTTCTCATAATACTCTCCAGGTCGATCCACGCTGTCTCAAAAGCTAAGATTTCTTTCTCTTTCATAGCCGAGTACTATTTCATTGTGTAAATGTACCACTCCTTTTTTATCCACTCATCTACAGATGGACACTTCAGCTGTTTCCAAATCTTGGCTATTGTAAATAACGCTGCAATGAACATAGGGGTGTGTATATTCTTTCAAATTAGTGTTTCAGATTTCTTCAGATATATTTCCAGAAATGAAATTGATGGGTCATAAGGTTGTTCCATTTTTAATCATTTTAACTTTCAGGAGAAAATATTCAAGTCCTTTATCATAAGTATGAAGTTAGCGATACATTTTTCACTGACAACTTTTATCAAGTTGAGGGAATTTCCTTCAATTCCTAGTTTGCTAAGACTAGGAACTCTAATTACACACGTATTAGGCCACTTGAAGTTGTCCCACAGCTCACAGATACTGTTACTTATTTTCAATCTTTTTCCTGTGTTTCATTTTGTTTAATAATCTTTTAAGTTCACTAATTTTTTTCTTCTTCAATGTACTCTGGCTCCCTTAGACATGGAGGTTACATGGGTTGAAATTTGATATACCTCATTCTCCTGGTTTGACCTTGAGCAAGTTACCTTCTCCAAGTCTCATTTCTCTCATTAATAATTGGAGGAAATAATAGTTTTGTGAAGGTTTACTTTACATTGTCAACATGATTAAGTTATGGTACTCAGTTTTTTGGTCAAGCATTAGTTTAGTTGTTGTTGTGAAGATATTTTGTAAATATGATTAACATTTACAGTCAGTTAGCTTTAAAGGAACAGTACCCTTCATAATGTGGGTGGGCCTCATCCAATTAGTTGAAGTAAAAACCGAGGTTTCTGGAACAAGAAGAAATTCTGCCTCAAGACTCTTAACATAGCAATCCCGCCTGAGTTTCTATCCTGCCAGCCTGTCCTATGGATTTGGGACTCAAGGCTGCAATTCATAACTCTTTCTTGAATTTCCAGCCTACTGGCTTAGCCTATAAATTTTGGACTTACCAGTCTCCACAATCACATGAGCCAATTTCTTAAATAAATTTCTCTAAGCAGGACAATTGTTACCACCAGTTCTTTTGTTTTCTCTTATACTTCCCTTACCATGTATTCAAGATGTTAAAATAAGTAAGTCTTGCATAAAAACAAATAAAATAAATGTTGCAAACAACTTTTATCATTTGCAGGTTATCTTCCATAAGCTGCAATGTATAAGGCAATCTTTAAAATGAAATAAATCTCTTAAGTTATGTCAATTTACATATTAAACAAATATATGCGTGCAGGTTCAATAGTGGAAGCCTATGAGGCAAATGACAGATACTAGTTTTCCACAAACTTCAAGTTTTTACACTTACTTTCTGCAGAGGACTGCCCTGAAATTGTCTTCTACTTCACCTCCTCCCTTCGCAGAAACAGCCACTGGGGCCAGCGAAACACTTGGGCGTCAGAGCAAGGAAACTGAAGTTGGGGGACCCCAAAGCAGTAGCAGAGTGAGGGGGAACTGATAATGAAGAAAAGATTGACCCCTCAATTTTTATACTAAATAATCCAAGGTAATCCTATATACTCAGCCAGCCAGGATGGAATATCTCTGACTTTCCACCCTGGGCCCTAGAGAATTAGAGGGCAAGAGAGGAATCTTTTAGGCTAGGAGAGCTTTTTCTGATGAAAATATTTGAGTTTTCCTTCTTATGTCATTATGTGCACCGGCGCCATAACATTACCACCTGGTGATGCTGGTGGTGTGTTCTCACTAGTGCGTAGTTACACAGGAATTAGGGAGTGGGGCTTCAGACAGAAAGCTGTGTATCTTCGCCTTATCACCCTATTTGCTCAAGTAGATGTAGGTATTAATTCTGTTCCAGGGCTAGTAACTGAAATAATGGATGAGCTCTTACTTTTTTCTATAGACAAAGGATTTAAGCAACGGGAGAAAAGGCAACAGTGTTTATTCCAGTAAACTTGTATAACTTTCAGCACTGGGAAATAAATGGAGGATAATGACAACTTATCGATGTTCTCTTTCTTTTTGCAATGGATTTAGGAAATTGAGATATGTAAGCCAAAGTAGTTGAAGTTTTAAGTCCTAGGGAATTCTGACACGTGACTATTTTAGTCACATAAAAATTTAAATTCCTTGGTTTGGAAAGAAACAAGACAGTGGGAATAGGAAAAGAGACACTCTTATATTCCAAGGATGAATTTTAAAATGGTGCTTCATTTACTCATTTAACCTTCATAATTTGATTCATGCTATGAAACTGGCACAAATAAACACTAAATGAGTCATTTTAGAATAAGTTTCAGATCGAAAGCTTTGGTAGAAAAGGAACTATACTGTATATCACTCGGTAAATCTCATTTTTCTGAAAAACTTTTGACTTTCTTTATGCTTTTATTGGCTTTTTCTTGCCAGTTTCTAGTCTCCGTGGTTGAGTCATAATGTCTATTAAAAAAAAAAAGGCCAAAATTCATGAAAAAAACCTATAAAAGAAGACTAGATTAATTTTGAAATTATAGACACTCCAGGAAACAATAAAGTTAACACACCTAGTATAAAACACACTTGGACCACTTTCATATTTAATGAAAAATATATTCCACTGAGTACAAACGCAAAACAACATTACCTAGAAATCCATTAATAGTTTTGTAGCTTTATTGGAAGATTGAGATTTTACTATTCCCACCGTAGCAGAGCATTTTATGAAAATGCTTTTAAATTTCAACAACTAACTTTTGCCAAATTACTTTTTTACTCCCAAATCAGAGGAATATACCATTAAATGAAAATTTGAAGAATATCTTTAGAGACATCACAAATTCCTTAGACAAGAAATCATCTCATATGAGATGGATCAATGAAGAGAATGGGCAGGTTCTCTGAAAAGGATGAAATATTTATTTAAAGGACCAGCTGGTCACAGGACACATAGTGTGCCTCTAATATGTTCAGTAAATCACTGTGTTCTCACTTCAGGGACTCTGAACTCTGCAATTTCCTCTAAACTGAATTTTGGTTGTTCAATAAACCAGATATCATACTATACTAAGAAATAACCTAATAGCAATATAGACATTAGTTTTTCCCCTCCTCCCTCTGAAACTTCTCTGGAATTTCCTGCTTCTCTTTTGTGCAAGAGATTTTTTTTTCCCCCACCAATCTTCTAAGTGTGATTGGTTTGTATCATGTTTGAATGTGCATTTTTCTTTAAAAATATCAGATTTTTAAAATTTCCGCCTTTCATTTTCTCATAAAGATTATGCTCTGATTAAAACCAGACTCAGATTGTAGATCTGCTTTCATTTTTTTTCTGAAAAACAAACAAGAGAAATTTCAATAAAAACATTCCACTTCCCACCAGAGACGCTGGCAATGGTAATCCAGGTATTACCCTATCTGCAAATATGCATCTAGCACACAGGGCTTGCATGGAAGTATTTTAAAAGCTTAACCTAAGATTTTCATATTCAGAATGGAATGTAGTGTCTTTTGATTCCTTAAAACCCTATTTTTTAAGAAAGCACCTTTTAAAGCGATGTGGGTAATGACCTGGGACTGCTACCAGGTACCCTGCAGAATAATGAGCTCATCTGTCTCCCTTTCTCAGTCCTTTTTAAAAGTGGGAAGACAGCACTCAAAGGTATATGAAAAAGGATGTCCACTGCATTGTCCTTTATAGTGGTGGCCAATGGCACACAGCCTGACTGCCCAAAAAGTGGGGATTGAAAAAGTTGAAGTATGTGGGGCACGCTATTGGCATGGTCGGAGCAGAAGCACTGGAGATGAGTCACCAGTTACTAGTCATGTAATTTTGGATAAGTTACTTACACATTATTTTCTCATCTGTAAAGTAGGGATAAAAATAGTAGCTAATTTTTAAAGTTGAAGTGACACATGAAATGATATTTGCTAGTATCCCCAGCCCCTAGCATAATGCTTGACACATAATTGGTGCTCAGTAAATATGTGTTTTAGAATATAAAGAGGTTTCAGGAGTGCCTAGCAAATAGCTGGCACCCAGATGGCAGCTATTATTAGGGTATATCCATACTAAATAAAATTAGGTAGTAATTAAAAAAATTATGTATTCATATGTAAAAATAAATTAAAAATTTTAATTATGATATAAATTCAGAAGTATAAGGTGCCACAATTTTTATAATGGCCAAAAGAAAAAGAAGATGATCAAAACTATGAACAGTAAAATAACAACAAATTTACAACTGTCAACAAGTGAACCTTAAAAACAAAACAAAACAAAAAACAAACTAAATAAACAACTAGACCAGGAATAGAAATCACCGAAGTGGAGATCACATGGGGGTTATCAGTGGGGAGGGGGTGGGGGAATGGGGGAAAAGATACAGGGAACAAGAAGGATAATTGGTAGGTACAAAATAGACAGGGGGAAGTTAAGAATAGTATAGGAAATGGAGAAGCCGTAGAACTTATATGTAAGACCCATGGACATGAACTAAGTGTGAGGGGGAATCCTGGAGGGAGGGGGCTGCAGGGTGGATGGGGATAAAGGGGAGGAAAAAATGGGACAACTGTAGTAGCATAATCAATAAAATAGACTTAAAGATTAAAAAAAAAGAAATGGCCAAAATATGGAGACATACACACACCTATTTTTATATACACACATTCGCACACACACACAAGGCCATCTCTGGGAGCTTCCACAAGCATGCTTATTTTCCTTTGCAAACTTTTTTGTACTGTTTGACTTTTGACCATTGGAATATGTGGCAGATTGGTTTTCTGGAAAGCAGATTCTGAGTAAAGACTAATGTGCAGGACGTTTGTTAGGGAGGGCTCTGGTTGAGGAGAGAGGAGAGGAAGAAAGCAGGAGGGGGCAGAGGGAGAAGTTGATCTTCGATGGATTCCCAAAAGAGGCTTCAGTCACCCCCTCTGAAAGCTCTGAAGTCGGATGACTCCTCAGAGCTGTCTTAAGGTGGGAAGAGGACCCAGGCCCTCATACCCCGGATTGATCAGCCACTGGATGCTGGCTGGCCCTTCGGGGGCCTTGGGTGAGGTCATTGTCTTCAGCGGAGACAGTCTCTCAAAAGGGTTGATGGCGAAGGGCCTCTTTTCACTACATTTCCAGCAGCTGGGGGATAAGTACCTCCTTCCTGAAGGAGCATGAGGGAACTGCATGACAGTACTCACATGATTTATTTTTTTCAATAAATAAGTGACACAGCTATCATGTATGTAATGTCCAGTCTCAATAGTTAAAACACGGGGCTAGCTCAATCATGAGAGGTGGACAGACTGCGGTGTGACCTATGCGGTGCCAAGGGCCACTTCCCCTTCAGCCTCCAAGTTTTTCCTACAACACCCTGGCAAAAGTACATGAGTTTTATCAGTGTGTTGAGGGATGGTTTAAGCAGTGCTTCCTGGAGAAATTTATTTGTGTATACTCATTGCCTTAATGGGTTATTCAATTATTGTAACTCATCAATAATTCAAAAGTATAGGTTGATCAGGAGAGAACAAGACATTGAAATTATCCAGTTTTCCTAGTTTAGACCGTGTTACTATAAGAAGGAGTTTAGGGTAGATTCTCTGTATGACCACAGGACCATTAATGTGTCAAAGAGCAGCGTTCTAGAAAATGAGATGTGTGCGCATTAGGGAACATGAAAGACATCCACTGGCTTTCTCTTTGTAGCAAAGACATTCATTACCAGCAGCAAATTTGAGAACTTCTACGTATACATATTTCTGTCTTTAAAAAAAGGAAAAATAAGGAAAAAATAAAGAATCCCTAATATTAATAAACATAAGACCCCTTACTCAGTCCACAAGCCAGACCACCTCATGTCAAGTACTGTAGAAGGGAAAGCCCTGATTCTGCAACACAGAAGAGAGTGACAAAGACATCCTTGCTTTTAGCATCATTGTAACATTTTGCAGCTGACTTGTTCTTGGTTAACTGGAATGCCATATAATATTTTTTAGTTATAACTCAATACATCTTCACAAAATTATTATGTGACATTTACTATTGACTATTTTGGGAACATGCTATCCTGAATTGGATGCTGGAAAAGAAAAAGAACAATAATGGAACTGGAGAAATTAAAATTAATGTTTTTCGTTAATGATACTTTACTAATGTGAATTTCTTAGATTTGAGAAATATACTATGATTCCATAATATGTTAACATTAGGGAAAGCTGGGTAAAAGGTGTACGAGAATTGTTTTTTAAAAATAATTACGTCATTTTTAATTATAGTTGACATACAATGTTATATTAGATCCGGTGTACAACATAGTCATTATACATTTATATACCTTACAAATTGATCACCCTGATGAGTCTAGTACCCACTTGATACCATACATAGTTATTACAATGTTATTGACTATATTCCTTATGCTGTATTTTATATCCATCCCCATGACTATCCTGTAAATATCAATTTGTACTTCTTAATCCCTTCCCTTTTTTACTCATCTTCCAATCTACTTCCCATTTGACAACCATTGAAATGTTCCCTGTCTGTGAGTTTGTTTCTGTTTTGTTTTGTTCATTTATTTTGTTTTTTAGGTTCCACATATAAGTGAAGTCATATGGCATTTGCCTTTCTCTAACTTATTTTACTTTGTATAATATCCTCTAGGTCCATCTATATTGTTGCAAATGGCAAGATTTCATTTTTTATAGCTGAATAATATTCCATTGCATATGATTATATGAGAATTCTTTGTTCTATCTTAGCAAGACTTCTGTAAATCTAAAACTCTTTCATATTGAAACTTCCTTTTAAAAATCCATTTGAAGTACAGTTTTTTATATTTATTATTTTTAACAATAAACATTGGCTTAAATGTATAGTATCCCTTTTCAATATTAGAAGATGATAGAACAAAATTATCATGATTAGTAAGCTATTTTAAATGAAGATTCAGAATATTAAAAAAAACAAGCCTCTGGTTTTGCTTGAGGTATAATGTTGTATGATTCTTAATTCAGGATTTTAAAACATTTTACCAAATTTTTATACACAGTTAGAAGCCACTTTTTAGATTTCTTATCTGGTAGAAACTATGGCAGGGGAATAATTTAAATATAGCAATGATGAAAAATTAAAATGCTCTCTTTAGTTAGAAAATTCTTTGGAAGATACAAAGCACAAAATGTTAGTAGAAATTTCAAACTATGGGATGATTGGTGAATGAATTGTTGCTGAATGAATGAAAGTTGAGATGTTTCTAACGTGACTCTGTAATTAAGCTGCTCAATTCTGTTTTAACAATAAATTTTGTGCAGAAATGTTTTTATACAGGCTGCCAAAGATATGATGTATCAGAAAAAAATACATTCTCAATAGTGAATGGCTGCTTTAATTAACAAGAAATGGGGTTGAGGCTTGAGTTAGGGGTGCCAACCACACACAGAGTCAAAAATCCATGTGTAACTGTTTACTTCTCAAAAACTTAACTACTAATAGCTTACTGTTGTTGGAAGTTTTACCAATAACAAAAATAGTTAACATGTATTTTCTATGTTTATATGTATTATGTACTATATTCTTATAATGAAGTAAATTAGAGAAAAGAAAATGTTAAGTAAGTCATAAAGAAGAGAAAATACATTTACGATGCTTACGGTATTTATTGAAAAAGAATCCGTTCAGCTTAAACTCATGATCAAGGGTCAACTGTAAGTGTAATGGCTTAGGAAGTGGCGGCTTGGACAGAATTAAAAAAGCAAAGACTTGCACTGGCTGGTGTGGCTTAGCTGGTTGGAGCATCGTCCTATAACTGAAAGGCTGCAGGTCTGATTCCTGGTTGGAGCACACACCTAGGTTGCAGGTTCGATCCCTGGTCTGCACATGTACAATCCCCCGTCTGAGTGCATCCAGGAGGCAACTGATCAATGTTTGTTTCACACATTGATGTTTCTCTTTCCCCCTCTTCCTTCCCTTCTCTTTAAAAAGCAATGAAAAAATGTCCTTGCATGAGGATAAAAAAAGACCTGAAGGAAAATGCACAGACCTGTCCCTCCCATGACATTCACTGACTGCATCAGTCACAGGGATATCATTACAGCAAAAAAGCTGAACCAGAAATCCACAAAATGTTACAGGATATCATCAATGTGATTACTTAAAAGCAAAATAGCAGAGTCTTAATGAGATGGGGAATGACCATGTAAATCTTTTGTGCCCTTTGAGAGTTATAAGTTATGGCAAAGCATTTTTTAAAAGCATTATTAAACTTAAAATATTCATTATTCTTTTATAAATACAAATGTTCTAAATATGCTGGCTTTTTCTTTGGTAAAAAGGGGCTGACATACAATCTAGCAAATATTTTTAAAAACTACATATGCTTAATCTGTTTATTTGACATAAAGATGAAGAGGAAATGATGTTAAAAGGAGCAAGAAAGTAATAACTTCTGAATGAAATTCATGCAATAGAAAGAGTAATTTGAAAATGGATATTTGGAAATGTTTCTAATTCATATGGTTTTTATTGTCAGAAACAAATATAAAAACTCACATATACACACAGAAAAATCTTGGAAACAGAACTTTTAACCTGCCCTAAAGTTTTTCAAATGAAATATTTTATTATGTTCTGAATATATTTGTCAGAAATATTAAAAATATCATACCTCCCAATTTACTTGCAACAACAGTCATTTGACATTCAGAAAAATGGATATTTACTAGCTGATAAGAAACTGGGATAGTTGGTGGATGGAATTTAAAAAATCAGTATCATAATTTAGTAATTTCATTTAAAAAAGGCAGTTTTTCCACTTGAATCTACATGTCTTTATGAAACATATTATTGTTTGGTATAACTAAGTAATAAAATATAGTGAACTCAAAACTATCACAAATTGTTTTTGATCTTGCTTTATCATACAGTGTTAAGATATTTACTAATAAAATTTTTAAGCCTTATTTCAATTATTTTCCTTTAAAAACATTTATTTTTGTATTTTGTAATATTCCTAACATGTCAATACTAAAGCACAACAAAGTATATAAATAAATACAGATATTAAACACTGAGTATTTTAAAAGCACATATATTGAAAGCACATGCTAAGAAGTTTTTTACTGATAGGAACACATAATGTGTAGTCCCGTATAGAGTCTTATATAGAGAGGGATAGAGAGCTAACCAGAAACAGCAAAGAGAATAGGTTGGTTTAGTGTTTTATGAAATCTGTCAGAGAAAAGAAATGTTCCCCACACAATACATAATATACCAAGCCTAAAGTGTGTATTGATCCGCTAGTGCCAAGCAAACAAAATTGGAAAGCAAACTACATAAGCAATTTCACATCATACACTTGCCTTTGGTTAAAAGTCACGCTCCTGGAACACAGTCACAGAGATCCAGGCTCAGCAATAGGACCAAGAATCTGGTCATTAACAAGTCAATGGCCATGAAAGTCAAGAAGTAGCTCCTCACTTGGAAGATGAGGAGAGTAAGATCTAGAAGTTAAATTGACAAGGCCAACCATATCGCTAGGTAGTCACTAGCCAGAGCCAGGACTAGAACCGCCCCAGCCTCATGTTTTCCCCTGTTCACTGCCTACCTCCGAAGGATAAAAATCTTGTTCCTGCCCAGGTTAACATTAGCACATTGGAAACCAACTGAAGGGCTCCAATGTCAAAACTTCAGCTTGAAATTACTCTTCACTTGCAAAATATCCTTTGAATTTTCTGGTGAGACTAATGGCCACATTGCATTATGGAGCTAAAGATGGAAGGTTAGTGTTGGGTTTTTGGTGATACCATGTTGCCAGGAGAGCCCTACAGTGGAATGTACCATGCAGCACAAGCCTTATTTCTCCAGGACAGCCCTGCTATGTGCAAAGGATATGTGTAAGGACAGTGAGGTGATGCATCCCAAGACCCCGATTTGGAAAGTTTTATAGAAACAATCCCTCCCCCCTGAACACACGCACACAAAATCAGGAATATTTTAAAAATAAAATGTGTTATATTTTCTAAGCGAGAGCAGTTTTCGAACATTTCAAAAATGTTAGACAGTGAGAAAGAATAGAATAGAGATCGACTCACCATCTAACACTTCTGTTAGAAGCAGGTTCCCACGCCTGCTTTTGAATACTCAGCATGAAGCCAGATGGGAAAAGGGCATGATGTTCACCCTGGCAGACCCTCCCTTTGGGTAAAAATGGAAGAAAAAGAAACAGCTAGGAATTATTTGGGGTGTTAGATTTATGAGGAAATGTTCCACTTTCAGTGCTCGGTGGGTCCTCAGGGTTCAGGCCTGCCCAGCACAGGAGATGGAGCCCTCGACCACCCCTCCCATGGCTAGTGATGTGTTCTGGCGGAAATGCTGAGGGGGTGGAAGGTACTTCTGGAAGAATGTGGGCCCTCGTCAGAGCCTACTCATTGGAAGAGTTTGCTGTCATTTATGCTATTTTAAAGTCATGGCTGTCACAGGAAGTGGTAACATTTGTATAGTCCCTGGGACCACTGCTCGGGGCTGGATGGGCCTGGAGGGAGAACCAATTTGTCAATACACCTGTTAACCCATTGGCACATAGGTTGGGGAGCTCTGGTGCACACTGCAGCCCTACCTCTACCTGAGGAATGAAAGCCTTTGTCCACCATTAAAAGACTGAAGGGGTGTGAGCACCTTCTTAGTGGCCCGGAAGTCACTGTGTCATGCTGTGTAGCCTATTGTCATATTTTCCTGTTGTGGGCTGTGTGAACTGAAGAAAAATGTAGTCCCATTGTGGGGGTGGTTGGAAATCCTGGCAGGTACTCCAAGTGGAAAAGGGCACCAGAGTGTCTAGCCTATGTCAGCAGAGAAGGAAAGGAAGAGCCCGATGCTCCAGCTTCTGAGCTGACCACCTGTCCCCATCTCGGTGAGGAGAGATGGTCATGGGCCGACCTTGCACTTCCTCACCTGCATCCCAGACTTGGGTTCCAGAGAAGCAGCTTGAAGGCTCCTGGAGCCACTCCCAGGCGCCTGGCCCTGACCACCTGTCCGGTGGTCCTGCAGCATCCTTCCGCCCACCTCTGCGGTGTTCTTTGCTCCCCACCCTGAGGAATTATGCCACAAGGGAGGGGCAGTTGGCAAGGCATGGGATTGGATTTGTATTCAATAATGAGAAGGTGAAGGAATGTTGTTGGCACATCTACAGAGGGAGAACACATCAAATATCCCCCAGAGAAGCTATCTCTCTTCTCCTTGCACACAGCCTAGCAAAGAGGAAGTCATTTCATCCCCACACTGAAGTCATTGCCCCCTTACCAACAATCTATGAAATTAAGAGTATTTCATGCATAAAGCTCAAAGATTCAGGGAGTATAGTTTTCACTTATAATTGTTTTAATAATTTTAAAGCAAACTGTCAGACTACAGCAAAATTCTATTCTTGTTTTATACCAGAGTTTTTACAAGATGAATCTTTTTTATTAGACAATTTTTTCTCTTGTAGTCTTTACTGACTCTCCAAATAATGGTGAGGCCAGTCATGACAGGTGCATCCTAGCTTGAGACAGACAACCCAGACCCAAAGACTGCTTGCAGAATTTCCTGACCCAGTTCCTCAGCAATACCGTCTTTACAGTTTGTCTCAGATGCTCTTTGGAATCAAATGATTTGTCTCATCTCATAACTTTGTCCCCACCTTTTCTAATAAAAACTCAATCACTTAAAGATCCCATGACCAGTAAGACCATGCCACTGAACAGGAACAGCCAGAAAAATTCAGAACAACATATTGGGTTAGCAGATCCTATAGCTCAGGCAAGCCAGAGTCGGGAGCTAGCCGGAACCAGGACTCTAATGTGGGAGAGGCAGAGTCCAGCAGGGTGGGCATCAGGCAGGTATCACAGGCCTGGGAAGGACCCAGAGTCCAGGAAGTTAGAAAGCAGAAATGCAGCTGAGTAGACCACACCAGAAGCGGAGCTAGGAATGTGCGCTGAAAAGGCCTGGAGCAGCCATGAGTGAATGAAGCATGACAATGAGCCTGCTCTCGCAGGCCTCCCTCTGCGGCCAAATCAAGTCCCGATTGAGAGGCTGGGCCCATCCAGAGCACAACAGTCATCAGGGTCTGGAGCTGAGTGAGAGTGGTTCCTGAAGCAAGACTGACAGTGGTTCAAAGGGAGCTGTGCTGCTTCCCTTTGCTTTAAATGCAGAGCAGGTCTTTGGAGCTGCCCCGTAGCATTCTCGTTCACCTTTGACTGTAGTGACTGAGGCCTGTGTCTCAAAATACATGCAACTCAAAGTGGCCACACACAGGGATGGAGAAGAGATGCAAAATTTAGCTCTTGTAGGTTAAAAAATAGAACAACTTCTGTTTCATGTGGTGACAGGAAGCTCACAGTGGTACAGCATGGCGAACATTGCAGGAGAGATATTTAAAACTATTGTATTGAGAGCAGAGAAGTACAAATGATAGTTTGTGTAGGGCATTCCGGGATAAAGGTGTGCTTGCAGCTGAAGGTAACTGGTGTAGTGTGGGTGCAGGACTTGCCCGGAGGCCCCCAGGGCTGAATTGGGGGCTGAGCATGGCCAGTATCTCCTTATACCTAGAACTTAGTCAAGTCACAGAGGTGAGGAGGAGCTCAAATGGAGAAAAGAATGAACAAAGAAACAGAAGGGAAGCATAACATGGTGGCGTTTGGCTCATTCTCCACAACTCCATCATGCCACCCCCATGCTCCAAGCACCAGCTCGGGGTTCACCAGGTGGTGCAAGTGATGGTTCCTCAAGGATGGAACCATCAAGTGATGGGGGGTGGGGGTGGGGGGAGAATGGAAACAGAAACGCCCTGTTAGGATGGACCAGCAGGCCCCATAGGGTGTTAATGAGAAGACAAGTTGACTCTTATCTTCAGGCTCCCCTTAGTGCATCTGGGGGGATTTTCCTTTCTCAATCCTCACTGAGGGCCCACTTTTCTGATCACATTTATAGGTGAAAAAAGCCCCAGTCACTTAAATCTCAAAACACCATCTCATGTCAGTAATTAATATGGCTAATCAAGTGTAATATTCACAAGCTTCACACTTCATTTCACAATAAAATGTCTCCTGACCTCTCCCCCGATTGCACTGACCTCGGGCTACTCTCTGCAGGAGAGGGGGATCCCCCCACCCCCATATCCCCATCTGTTGCTCGGACTCCTCCAGCAGTGGGGTGGGGGGAGGAGGAAAGTCAGGGAGCTAGGAAGGTCTTACTGGACGATGAGTGGTAGCAGATTTGCACTCTGTTGGCCTGGCTAGAGTTCCAGCGGCTTGTCTCTGGTGCGGTGTCTTCCAGGGTTGTCCCTAACTCTCCCCCTCTGCTCCCAGCTAGGCTTCAATCCTGGGACTGCTCCACTGCAGTGCCTTCATGTTTGGCTTGCTTCTCACCAGACTGCTCACGCTGCACTTTTTTCTCAGCTGCTGGGAATCTGAAATCACTTCCTATTCTGTACTGGCTCCCCTGAGCTGAATGGCCCTCATCTGACCCTCCAGAAATGCGGCGAGTCCTCTGCTCCCATTCGCATGTACGCTGGACCCAAGGCAGCGACCTCTTCTCGCTTTGCCGTCAGAGCAGCTGGCTGCCAGGCTCTCCCCTCTACATGCCTCAGCCAGGCTCCAGACCATGGTGTCCCCAAGCTTCAGGGGACACAGACTAATCCTCCTGATGGGTCCTTAAAGCTCCTACACATTGTTCTGAGGTAGGGCAAGCCACCCTATTCTTCCAGGTGAGATCCACACCTTAGCTTTCTCTCAAAAACTTCTCTACTCTAAACTTCAATTCTTTTCTTGGCTTCACTGCCATCTTTTATGGTCTGGAGGTGGGTGGTTCATCGAGAATATAAAACTGGTTTTCTTTCCTTTTATTTATTTATGTTTAACTGGTTTCCATAAGCACTTTTTGTAACTCCTGCAGCTCACTTTGTAATGTTTCATCTATTGCTTTGGGACCTCAGTTGAGACTGAGGCCAAAATAGTTCTAATTTAGCATCTTGTACAATTAGTGTAGCGCATCCCTTTTTTTCCCTCAGGGCACAGCACATAATGAAAACGACAATATTTGTGTGGTCCTCTAGGGTCAGTGAATGTGCTGTTCACAGCCAGAGGTGACTGGCCTGGAGTTCCAGCCGCTCTAGGCCCAGTGTAAACACCTCAAGGCCTAAGGGCACACCCACAAACTATTTGCAAAACACCATATACTACTTAATATTGGTTGGGAAGCTGTGAATTACACATGTGCAAAGCCCAGACTGCTGCAGAAGAGTAAATGGTTAATTTAAGCCATAGCATTAAGCTACCCAGACCTGATGATGCTCAATCTGGGTTTTGAAGGATAACGAGGAATTCTCTAGGCAGCCAAGTAGGGCAAGGGTATTCCTCATAACTCAATAATTTGGTGCTGCTAGGGAATTCAAGTATGTGACAAGTAGAGGGAAGCTTGTCTGGGCAACAGGCTGGAGGGTCCCTTCTGCGCAGTCTTTCCCTTAAGACTTCCTCACAGTTGTTCCCTAGAGCAATTTCAATTTCATCGCAGCCTCAGTCTTGATGCCTTTTCTTCTTCATACTTCACATCTAATTAATTATCAGGTTCTGCTTGCTAGTTTCACCATTTAATTTGTTTTCACATCATCCCCTTCCCCCCTTCCTCACACACACTGTCATACCCTTGGTCTTCGTTCTCCTACTGTTGTGAAGGAGAAACTCATGCATCTCCCTGCCCGCCTTCCCCTCTGCCAATGCATTTTCTGCACTGCAACCGCTGCGATGCTAAAACATCCAGCCCAGTTTACCGCCCCCTCACCCCTGCCCAATCATTTGACAGCTCGCTCAGTAAAGCTCTCCTGCCTTGCCATAGTCCACCCAGGCCTACATGTTCTAGAACCTGCTGCTTGTGGGACCTCACCTTCCCCACCCCCCTCAAATATTCATAGGTTTCTCTTCTTACTTCTTTAAGTCCCTGCTCAATTGTCACTTTATGAGGGGCCGTCTGTAAACAAGAGCAACCCTCTCCCAACACTCCTACCTCCTTATCCGGCTTTAGTTTTCTCCAGAGCACTTTCAGCACTTGCCATGTTTATGTGGTCACTCTCTGGCCCAGAGCAGTGGGAGGACGTGCAGCAGGACTTGGTCCTTTCTCCTACGTATCTCCCGTGCCTGGCTGGTAGGAGACCCTCAATGATGGGCATCAGATAAGTGGGTGAATAAGGTGATGTGAGAGGAGGAGGAGGAGGAGGTCAACTCACTTTATACCCAAGGTTTCTTCATGCTTCATGCTATGGAAAGCCATCCCCTTAGACAGCCGTCATTCAATGACTTACTGAAAATGTTATGATTGATGTTATGCCAGGTATTTTATATGAATTATCTCAGTTTCTGCAATAATCTATGAAGGAGGTACTATTTCCAGCCCCCTCTTTTAAAATAATGTGTTATTACAGTAATTAAAACATATAGTAATACATTAAAACACACAATAATGAGTACTTCACGTGTATTTACTCCTGTAATTTTTGTTGTTTTTTTCTGAACTTTTTGTGTACATATGAATGCAAAATTATTGGACTAGAAGTTTGTGTGTGTGTGTTTTTTGTTTCTTTTGTTGTTGTTGTTTTGCTTTACAAAGTGAGTTCCTACTATATATAGTTAAACAGTGTAATGTGTCTCAGAGATTTTCTCATGATAGGTAATAAGATCTACTTCATTCTTTTTCTTGGCCTCATAATAATGTGTTTAATCAGTTCCCTACTGATTGACATTCACACTAGTTTTCTGTTTTGGTTCTACTGTCTTATAAACAATTCGGCAATGAACTCCGTCTCCCTGAACTGTTGATCAGGGCCTAGGCATGTTAATACTTCATGAGGCAGTTTCCTAGATGTGACCTTTCTAGGTCTGCAAAATACGCACATTTTATTTATTTAGTATCATCTGGTAATATAGCTATGGTCTCTGTAGCAGATGTGCCTGGCCCTCCGCCCACATCCCGCCACCTGCCATGGCCAAGCAGGCTGTCCCGACTCTGTGCCTGAGGCTTCCCGTAGCCACCAGAGCTTGCTGTTTGTGCATGACCCATGAATGCATGCCCCAGAGCAGACTTCAATCAGTGACCCACAGGAGTTAATGGATGCTCACCTCAGCTCCTGTGCTCTTCGTGGGTTAACTCTGAGGAGTGAGTTTTACACTGAATCACAGAGTATCCCACTGCCCACAGAGGTAACTTGATTGACATCACACTCTTGATTGACGTTCTTCCCTTTCCTGTTTCCCTTCCTCCATCCCTACTCATGTTTCTAAGGTTCACCTCCCAAATGAACCCTCACGCTCAAATCTTTCCTTGTCTCAGGATCTGCTTCTGGAGAGTCAAAACTAAGACACTCCTTTATTTCTGGAAAAAAAATTTATTCTTTAAATAAAGGTGACACATGAACCTGATATTTTTTAAACTATAAAGAGATCAAAAATGAAATGTGAACATCTTTTATTTTTTTTATCCTTCATCTCTCTATCCAAAGGTAATACCTGTTAATAGTATCCTTTATTTCCTTCCAGAAAAAGAAATGATTATACAAATATATATATATCCTTTTACATTTACACAACGGAACAATTCTAAACAATACACTTGGCACTTTTTTCCACATAGTGAAATATCTTGGAAAGCATTTATGTTTACACATGCAGATCTTCAACAGTTTAATGGCTGAGCATTACATGGCCACACCGTAGGTTTCTACTAGTCACTTATTAGAGAGGTTTCTTGTTCCTAATATCATGCAGTTGCAACCATGCTGTGACAAATGTTTTTGTAAAAATACCTCAGTTCATCTTTTTAAATTTAAATAAATTTATAACAGGCCAAGAGGTATGTACATTTTCATTTATTTTTCTTTTTTAGGTATTCCTGTTTCTCTGTTCAGATGGGCTGCCCTGACATATATTTCTACCAACAGTATACGAATGCTTGTTTTCTCATATCCTCCACAACACGGGGGTTAATATTTCCTAATCTCTTAAGTGAAAAAAAGTGTCTAATCATTTTAGTTTGATTTCTTTCAGTATCTGTTCATGTATTTACTGGTAGTTATGGTTTTATAAATTACCTATTCTTTTCCTTGACTCATTTTTCAATTGGGTTTCTTATCTTCCTTTTTATTTCAGAGAGCTTTTATATAGAGTATGGCCATTAACTTGTTAGATGTGTTATTTATATTTTCTCCCATTCTATGATTTTCATTGACTGTTTTAATAACAAAACATAGTATTTTCTTATATAAGAGTTTTAAATTATTAAATTAAGTCACGGTTTTCATGGTTTCTGTGCTCCATGCTGTGCTTAAGAAGTCTATCTTGCCTCAGCTTTATAAAAAATCTATGTATATTTTTCTCCTACTTCTTTAATATCCATCTATATATCTCCTACTTTATTTTTGTGAATGGTGTTTGTTCTTGGAAGAAACTACGGAGAAATTAGAGTGAAGCAAAGAAAATAGGTATAGCTTAGGAATACTGAGCACTTGAGTGTTGAGACTGGGAAGATATCATGGATCAGGGCCAGCTGAGGGTCCTTCAAGGGGAGGGTGATCTTAGGTCTTTTTCTAGGGCTGTTGCTACAGTGGTATGCCAGAGCTAGCTTGTTCTGACTCACAAGAGTCAATTTATTATGCATAGCCATTATTATAAGCTAAATGCTATAACATTATACCTAAGCAAATTTTATTTTTAAAAGGTATAAATTTTCAAAATTCATCACTTCCTAATTACTGTGTTTTCTATTACCTGTGCTCCTGAGTTTATTAACTTCTATGGTATCTACATGGTAGAGATACTATTTAATGGTTATATCATGTTGGTAGCTTGAATAGGACATGGTGGGAGAATTTACACCATGGAAATTGGTGAATGCTACAAGTCACAGTCCTTTTTTTTTCCTTTGGGGATCTAGTTGTTAAGCATTTACTAGCATGCCACTGACTTTGCCCATCTTTAGATGTTTACACAGAGAAGAGGCTGGCATGTTGAAGAGGAAATTCAAGTGTCAATTACAGAGTCAGATTTGAGGATATTCTGATCCTTTCCAGTCCTAACATGCTGTGATACTCATAATTACTCCTATGGCTTTATTGCCAAGGGGAATTTAGTTCAGAAAAATCTGCTTTAGGGGATTTCTCTAGTCTTCACACACATTCCTAATCTGGATCTCATTTTGGTGTAACTCAGCCCTTTGATGAGTCGTGCACAAAACTTTCCCTGTAATATCTCAGATTTAGATTCCAATGTGGCAACTCAGGGCTATAGATAGAATAATTTATTGTCATTCATCTGTTTTCCATTTGATATTAAGTGTACTTCAAACATTTTTTATTAAAGTATAGTTGACATACAATATTATATTAGATTCAGATGTACAACATAGTGATTCAACATTTATATGCCTTACAATGTGATCACCACAGTAAGTCTAGTAACCGTCTGTCACCATACCAAGTTATTACGATATTATTGACTATTTTCCCTATGCTTTATATTACATCCCTGTGACTTATTTATTTTATAACTGGAAGTTTGTACCTCTAATTCCTCTTCATCTTTTTCATCCTTTCCCTCACCCTCCTGGCAACTATCAAATTGTCTTCTGTATCTATGAATCTGTTTCTCTTTTGTTCTGTTTGTTTGTTTTAGATTCCACATAGAAATGAAATCATATAGTGCTTTTCTTACTCTAACTGCCTTATTTTATTTAGCATAATATATCTATGTTCATCCATGTTGTTGCAGATGGCAAGATTTCAGTCTTTTTTATGGCTCAATAATATTCCATTATTTAAATAACGCATCTTTGTTCATTCATTCATCGTTGAACACATAGAGTGCTTCCATATCTTGGCTATTATAAATAATGCTGCAATGGGCACAAGAGTTCACATGTCTTTCTGAACTAATGTCTTCATTTTCTTTGGATAATACTCAGGAGTGGAATTGCTAGGGCATATTGTAATTGTATTTTTAATTTTATGAGGAAACTACATACTGTTTTCTATAGTACATCCGTTAGTTTATAATCCACCTATAGTGCACAAGATTTCCCTTTTTTTCCACATCTTCACCAAGACTGGTGAAGACTTCTTTGCTGTCTTTTTGATAATAGCCATTCTGACAGGTGTGAGCATTGCTGTTTCAATTTGCATTTCCTTGATGATTAATGATGTTGAGCATTTGTCAAATGTCTGTTAGCCGTCTGTATGCTTTCTTTGGAGAAAAGACAATTCAGGTCCTCTGACCATTTTTAAATCAGATTTCTGTTTATGTTGAATTGCATGAGTTCATCATATATTTTGGTAATCAACCCCTTATCAAATGTATCACTTGCAAGTATCTTCTCCCATTTGGTAAATTTTCTTTTTGTTGTATTGATGGTTTTCTTCACTGTGCAAAAGCTTTTTAGTTTGATGTAGTCCCACTGGGTTATTTTTGCTTTTGCTGCCCTTGCCTGTGGTGACATATTCAAAAAAACATTACTAAGATTGATGTCAAAGACTCTATTATATTTTCTTCTAGGAGTTTTATGGATTCAGGTTTTACATTTAAATCTCTGATCCACTTTGAGTTTATTTTTGAATGCATATTGTAAGAAAGAGATCAAGCTTCATTTTTTTCTGCAGATATCTTTCCAGTTTTCTCAACACTATTTATTAAAGGAACTGTCTTTTCCCCACTGAATTTTTCCTGCCTTCTTTTCTGTAGACTAATTGACCATAGGAGCATGTGCTAATTTGAGGGTTTTCTATTTTTTTCCACTGATCTGTGTGTCTGTTTTTGTGTCAGTATCATATTGTTTCGACTAAAGCTATGTAGTACAGTTTAAAGTCAAGCAACTTTGTTTTTTCCTTTTAGATTGTTTTGGCTGTTTGGGTTTTGGGGGTTTTTTTGTTTGTATTTTTTTGTAGTTTCATATAAATTTTAGGATTATTTGTGCTAGCTCTGTGAAAAAAACCATTGGCATTTTAACAGTGATTGCATCAAATCTGTATAGTGCTTTGAATACTATGGACATTTTAACAATGTTATTATTTCCAGTCAGTAAGTGTGGTATTTCCTTCCATTTATTTTCTGTTGTCTTCAGTTTCTTTCATCATTGTCTTATAGTTTTTAGAATATAGGTCTTTTGGCTCCTCGGTTAAATTTATTTCTAGGCATTTTTTTGATGCAATTGTAAATGGGATTGTTTCTTAATTTCTATTTCTAAATGTTCATTGTTAGTGTATAGAAATACCATTAATTTCTGTATATTAATTTTGTATATTGAAACTTTACTGAATTCATTTTTTAGTTTTAATAGTGTTTTTGTTGTTGAGTCTTTAGGGTCTTTATATATAGTATCATGTAATATGCAAGTAGTGACAATTTTACTTCTTCCTTTACAATTTGAATATTTTAAAACTTTTTTCTTGTCTTATTGCTGTAGCTAAAACTTCCAATACTGTCTTGAATAAAAGTGATGAGAAAGGCACCTTTATCTTGTTCTTAGAAGATAAACTTAACCTTTCATCATTGAGTATGATGTTGCCTGTGGGTTTGTCATATATGGCCTTTATTTTGTGGAGATGTATTATCATATTCCCACTTTGTTGAGAGGTTTTTATTTTTAAGTCATAAATAAGTGTTGTATTTTGTCAAATGCTTTTTCAATACCTGTTTGGATTATCATATGAATTTTATCCTTCGTTTTGTTAAGGTAGTATATTATTTTGATCAAATATGAATCTCAAATCATCCTTGCATCCCTGGAATAAATCCCACATAATCATGGTGTATGATCCTTTTAATATATTGTTTAATTTGGTTTGCTAATATTTTGTTGACAATTTTTGCATCTATGTTCACCAGGGATATTGATCTGTAATTTTTCTTTTTGTGAAGGCTTTCTGGTTTAAATATCAGGGTAATGCTGGCCTCACAGAATGAGTTCTGAAGCATTTCTTCCTCTTCAAATTTTTGGAATGGTTTGAAAAGAACAGGTATTAATTCTTCTTTAAACGTTTGGTAGAATTCACCCACGAAGCCATCTGGTCTTGCACTTTCATTTCTTGGCAGTTTTTTGATTACTGATTCAAATTTATTACTAGTAATCAGCCTGTTCAGATATTTGTTTCTTTCTGATTCCATCTTGGAAGATTGTACATTTCTAGGGATTTATACATTTCTTCTAGGCTTTTAAATTTGTTGGCATATAGTTGTTTATAGTGTTCATGTATGACCCTTTGTATTTTGTAATGTTGATTGTAACTTCTCCTCTTTCATTTAATTTATTTGGGCCGTCTCTCTTTGTTTCTTGATAAGTCTGGTTTAAGGTTTATCAATTTTGTTTCTTTTTTTAAAGAACCAGATCTTAATTAATCTTTTATCTTTCTTTTTTAAGTCTCTCTTTTGTTTATTTCTACTCTGATGTTTAATATTTTGTTAACTTCTACTAACATTGGGATTTGTTTGTTCATCTTTCTCTAGTTTCTTTAGGTATAAGGTTAGATTGTCTATTTGAGACTTTTTCTTGTTTCTTGGGGTACGCCTGCATTAGAACTGCAGAACATTTGACTCTTCTTCTAAATGCCATCAAAGTATCCACATGTATTAACACGTATATTTACTCCCTTCCACATGGCAGCTCACAATTTATAGAAAAGAAAAAAAAATGTTGGGAGTTTAGATCAGAAGATGAGTTTGGGGTCTCACACCCACTCTTGTAATAACCAAAGCATTATTTACCCCAGTTATAAAGAAGGACCTTTGTTTTGTGTTCATAAATCAGTGTTTAAGAAGCTAAGAAGATTTAAAATACATATGAAAGTCACAGGAAAAAATATAATATTCAAATAGCTCTTACATGATCTCATGTAGAGAGACCCTTTAAAAGTGTTCAGCACACATGTAGAAATCCTTACTGAATCCATTATAATAATAATTTTATGCACTCTTCATCCTGAGACAATTCCATCTTCCATATTAATAATGTTTTTGTAGTGTCTCCTTTCACCAAGAGTTTTATTATAAGTATTACTTTTTGAAGGTTTATTTTATTCTCATCTGAGAGAGCGGGCAATTTGGAGAGAGGGAGAAACATTGATGGGAGAGAGAAACACTGATTAGGCACGTGCCCCAACTGGTGATCAAGCCTGCAACCCGGGCATGTGCCCTGACCAGGAATCGAACCGGTGACCTTTTGGTTATGGGACAACATTCCAACCAACTGATCCATGCTGGCCAGGGTGAGTTTCAATGATTTTTTTATAAATATACTTTAGAAGTAATTTTGCTCACATTTCACAGATGGTCAGGCTGGTCTGTTCACTGTCCTCCAAATATCTCAAGCTAATTTCTAATTCCTTTCCTCTCCCTCTTCCTACTTGCAATTTTTTCTCTCCTCCTTTCCATGCAATCATCGCAATTCTTCAAGATTCTATGTAGTGTTTCCACAATTATTTCCAAGTTCACTGATGTATTGCTGTTCATGAGTCATAACTGCTATTTTCTATGTCACTCATTTGGCACCTAATTATACCTTCCCTTGTGACTTATATGGTTAGTCCATTTATACTGTGTATAATTTTATCTCAGCATTTAGATGAAGTTTTTATCCTGAGATGTATAGACCTCTTAGGATTTTAGGGAAACTGTGATGTCATGAACTTATAAGTCAAATTTTATGTGTCTTTTTAGGGGCAAGATTCTTTATCTTTCTACAGATTCTCAAAGAGATGTTTGACCCAAGAGCTTAGTCTCTTGTAGGAAAGAAACTATATGATATACTCTATTGGATTTTTAATAACTCAGTGAATTAATTGAATGGGCACAGGATAGATCTAGTGTTTCTACTTACCTATATTTTGTCATGTATAATGTGCACTTTTTTTCTCCAAATGTCTGAGGGCAAAATAAGGATGTGCAATACACACTGGTAGTACTAATTCCCATGCATAATGCACATGGGAATTGGCATTAAAACATGCTAGCACATTATACATGTCAAAATACAGTATTTGTGATCAATTAATCCCTTATTTTCCAAACTATGATATAGGAGCAACATGGCTTGCCTATTTCCATCTGAGCATATATGAAAAAAAAATAGAGATTCAAAAGTTTTGAATAGTTTAAAATAATACCTATGGTTAGGATAGCTCACCTTGAGACATACAATAAGGAAATTCTGCATTTCTGGAATTCTCTGCCATTTGATTATCTTTTATGAATATTCTTGAGAAGCAGAGCTCGGAAAATGTCTTCTTTGATTATTGGCTTCAGCTGCAAATATTTTCAATACTACCTCTGAACCTACAGTTTGTCAATGAGAATTTCTTTGCCTCCTTGTCATTACTCTTTATTTCTTGGTGATTTTTATTTTCTGATAACTATCATTTTCTCTAATACTATTTCTACTTCATTCTTGGTGATTTCAATATTCCTGCAGAAACACTTTCCAATATCCTAGCCTCTCATTCCCTCACCCGTCTGTCCTCCTATAATCTTGGCCTCTACTTTAATTCAGCCACCTACTTCCATGGTGATACTTAGACCCTGTCTTTACCAATAACTATACTCCTTCTGTGTAGGTAAAATAATGGCTGACCCTTTCCAAGATGTCTTCACTATAATCTCTAGAATCTGTGAATGTACTGCATTACATGGCATATGGGGAAATTAAGATTACTAATAAACTGACCTTAAATAAAGAGATTATCTTGGGTTATCTAGGTGGGCCCAATACAACCACAAGTGCCCTTAAATGTGAAAGAGGAAAGCAGAAGAGGCAGTGAGAATGATGCTGTATGAGAAGAACTCAACCCATTATTGTTGGCTTTGAAGATGAGCCAACAAATGTGGGTCACCTGTGTGGGCTGGGAAGGGCCAGGAAATGCTTTCCTCTCCAGAGCCTCAAGAAAAGAACAGTCCTGTCAACATCTTGATTTTAGTCTACTGACACCCTTTGGGAATGCTGACCTCTAAGAAATATAAAATAATATAGTATGTTGTTTTAAGCCAATACATTCTAATAACCTGTTATAGCAACAATAGGAAACATATACATTCTTTCCATTAGCAAATGAGGTTAGGTTTGCCTTAAAGTAACCCATTCTTCTTTCTTTCACATATTCCCTCCAACCTCCCAATTATAACAATTTTTTGATCCCACTAAGACCTACACTCAGTTGATCCCATAACCTTTACACCTCACCCGAATGGGGTTGTCCTCTCACCCTCACAGAGCTCGGACCCCATGATCTAGATCTATAATCACTCACTTGTAACTCTCAGCTGTGCACTCTCACCCCCCATGACTTCTTTTCTTTTGTCCTGATTCCCTGAGAAAAATCCTAACTGTAGTTGAATCCAACCTTCCACCCATTTTATGCTTGAACCTGTTAGCTAAACATGGTTGGAAAAAAACACATGAGCAACCTCACTGGTCTCACGTAAAATTTATGACACTAATATTAAGTAGGAGTGTTCTACTAGGATCCCGTTGTCCTCCTGATCTCCTAGAAGACTATTCATGATTTCCCTTCTCTCTGGAAATTTCCAAATTCTATTTCTTCATCTTCATCTTTTGCTGATTCTGTGTGTATATGACCTTACTTCCTATAAAATAGACTGTCCAAAGAGGGCTTCTTCAATTTCTAGCCCCTCATCTACTCACCTGCACGTAACTGTGAGCCATCCCTGAGGGCTCCTGTCTTAGCTCTGCCCCTCCCGTGATACCAAAGATCTATTACCTTATATCTCTTCAACTTCGGCCTTCTTTTGTTTCCACAAAATCGCTTTCCCTCTCTCTACTGGACGCCCTCCTCAACATACAAACATCCCACTATTGCTCCTGTCTTAGAAGCACACCCTTCTGGTCCCCTATTCCCCTCCTGTTACCACCCAGTTCCTCTGTGACTTGAAAGGGTGCACTCCTCTTCTGGGGAACTCACTGCAGTCAGGCTTTCATCCTCACCCCGCCTCGCACTCCCTTAATCACAGCATCATGGCTTCCCCAGGACTAAACCCCATGGTCAGTCCTCACCTGACCTCATTTTGGTCCTCATATGATTTGACCTATCAGCGACATTTCATATCATCTCCTGCCTGAATTATTGCAAACCATTTCTAAATGGCCTCTTAGCTCCTGTTTTTGCTACCCTTGAGTTTATTTTATACTCAGAAATCAGTGTTGTGTTTTTTTGTTATTGTTGTTATTTTGTTTTGGTTTTTTGGGCTTTTTTTTTTTTTTTTTTTTTTTGGTAAATCCAGTCATGTCATTCCTCAGCTAATAACCCTGCAAAGCTTCCCAGCTCATTCAGGGTAAAAGTTAAATTCCTGCAATGGTCCACAGTGTGCTGTGTGGTCCAGTCCCATTCCCTCCCTGCCTTCATCACTCACACTGTCTTTCCTGGGCTCACTCTCGTCCAGGTTCAGGGCCTCCTCACCACTGTTCCCAGTCACATGATGATATCTGCTCCTACCTCAGAGGCTCTGCCCTGTAGTCTCTGCCTAGAACCATCTTCATCCAGAGGTTGGCATGACTCCTTCCTCCCTTAATTCAGGTCTCTGCTCACATGCAACCTTATCACAGTGGCTTTCTCTGACACCATCCAACATGAAAGAGTAACAATCCCTGCTTATGCCCCCTCTTCTCTTTATCCTATTATATATTTTTCTATGGCAGTAATCATGAGATTATATGAAGGGGACTCCCAAAAGCCCAGAGTTTATTTATTAAAAAATTGAGTGTTTATTCTTACATGTTTAAACTTCAGTCACCTTCAAAGTACACTCCATTTGATGCAATATACCTATCGGGACATTTTTTCCACTGCTCAAAGCAGTTTTTGAACTTGTTGATTTTGATGTCTTTTAGTGCTTCTGCCATTTTTTTGTTTCACCTCTTGCACATCAGCAAAACAGTTTTCTTTGAGGAATTTTTTCATCTGGGGGAACAAAAAAAAAGTTGCTGTAGGCAAGATTGGGTGAATAGGGAGAGTGGAACATGGGGTCATGCCATTTTTGGTCAAAAATTGCTGAACACTCAGCTCAGTGTGGGCAGGTGCATTTCTAAATTATCCATCACAAAATAGGCAAATGCATTGAAAGAGTCTTCAGAAAACTTCACTGAAGCCAAATGCAACCTCTCACAACAATGCCAGCTAGTACAGTGATACAGATGGGTTCCTAGAAGCCTGTACTACAAGAAGCTCAAAAGAAGCTCACCCTCCAGAAGATAATTCTGTGTTGCTTTTTAACCCCTTGTATATGCATAACATTAAATTGTATATAATATGATAATATACACCATTATATAATATTTTAAAGCAATATATGATAATTATTTTGTATGTTACATAGTATATATCTTACATATATGTATATATACATATTTTTCACCCCTTGAATTATAAATACCATCAGGGCAGGGACTTTGTGTTAATCCATGTTATGTCTCCAGTACCTAGAAAACTGCCTTATGTTCAGCTGAATAAGTTTGTTGAATGAATGAAAGAATAAATTTAAGGAAAATAGAGCACACACACATTTCAATTTATTATGGCTTGACTGTGGGTCTTTGTTTTTGCTGTTTTGGCAGCAGAGCGGGCAAGATGAGCTTTTCCTAGCTTCTCATGTCTCAGCTTTAGCTCTTACCAAATTGATAAGTTAGATCCTGAGGATCTACCTGACATTATTGCCTTTTCACCCTTAAGAGACACCTTCTCTGGGAAGCCCTGGAGTTCTATGATGCCACCAATAGCTAGATTTCTTTGTTGTCTTCTGACAATTTTCCCTTAAATGTGCTTTTTTTAGGGGATGAGAGTGAGACATAGAGGTTAATTATTGATGTTGCCAGTGGACATTTTATTTGCTTTCTATAAAAACCATTGCCTTTCTCCAGGAGAAGCTTACCAAGGTAAAGTTGCATTTCCCAATGTGGGAGGGAACAGCTCAATTCTAAAATACCATTCTGACAATTACATTTACATAATAATCAGTGTGCAATGATTGTACTGACTCAGTGTCATTTTATTTGTTAATTAGCATGTGGAAATATACACTCCTAGAGAAAGTGAGCCAGGTAAAATTTTCTCTTTTTTTTGTTCACCCTTCCTTTCAGCCTCAACAACCCAAGAGTCTATGAGGCAGACGTAGCTGGACTATTATAGTGCCTTTCAATGTTAGCTATCCCTCATTTCCATTTTCTCACAAGGAAATGTTCCTAATTCATAATAAATCAGGGTCATAAGCAGAAAGAATATTTTCTTCTTTATTTTGAAGAGAAGGACAAGTTTCTGTGAAAACCTGAGTCTTGAAAATGGAATTTTGAGCAGCCCAAACATTGCACCCACTACTTTTATCAGTCACTCCAAATGAAAGAGTGGATACAGCATATGCAATAGAAGGAGGCAGACATTTAATTTTGCTAAGATTTCAGACAATGAGTTTATGACAAACTCTGGGATCTTAAATGAGGGACATGTTATCCATCTTGCAGTTTCTGTAAAGTGCATGAATGATCCTCCATGATGGTTGACCAGCAGTGATGGGTGTTAAGAATTCCATTCATTGGGTATTAATAGCATCATAATTATAACTGTCTTACACTCTTGCTTATTTCATAATCTATTTCTGGACCTGCAGATTTGGAGTTGGACCAGGTCTGCAATCCTGACTGGGAGAGTGGGAGCAAAGGAGGTTAAGCCAAATGATTCAACTGAGGAACAAATGAGGGGGTAGAATAGAATAAAATTAAGTCTAAATCTGTCAGAACCATACATGAAAGTAATTGTTATATAGCACAGATCTGTATTGGGGAGATGTGTTAAAAATTAGAGGATAGATGAATGGCCTGATGTGGAAATTCAGAGAAGCTTATGACAAAGTGAATGTTAACTGAGAAAAAGATATCATCCATTCATTTATTCATTTCCCTCAACAAGCTTTAATTAGGCACTTCCTGGCATGTGGGAGGTGTGTGGGAAAGCTATTTTTCTGGATAGAGGTTGAGAAGTCCCAGAGGGTGGTAGGGATGTGGGCGAAAAGACTTGGGCTTGAATCCTGGTTTCACTTTTTAGCTGTATGACCTTGGAGAACTGGTTTAACCTGAGTCTGTACAATGGGACCAATAACAGGGCAAAGGATTCTGTGAAGATTAAGAAAATTTTGTGAGGAGTAAGTGAGATGACACATTGAAAGCATTTCACACGCCCATTAAAGACATTCAACAATGAAGGTTTCTCTCCCCTTCTCCCAGAGAAGGGAAATGGCTCTCAGCCATCAGAGAGGAAGGGAGGGAAGGTTTCCTAGGAAGACAGGTTTGACTCTGAGGAAACAGGGTTCCTGGATTCTGCGCGTGTGTCTCTGACTGTGGTGTACATGTGAAAATTCTCATGTCTCCCATGAAACGCACGTGTACCCATTCAGGGTCAAATCCTCAGGCCTTTCTGGTCCATTATTCGACAGGACTTCCCTTTCCTCGAGCTCATTGGCCGAAAAGGAAAAGGTTTGAACTGTGACTGAGGAAACCATTGATTGTAAACACAACCCTTTAAAATCAAGTCACAACATAAAATGAGGTGTTTGAGAAGGACGTGTTTTGGCAGGTTCAAGGGGCATTTTCTGTTGGCATCAGGTGACTCCCTGTCTCAGCAGGAAGTCGTTACCAAAGCTGGAGGCTGCCTATCATCCTGTCACACAGCACAAGATGTGCTAGTAACAGACACCCCTGAGGATGCACTGCCAGCGGCGCGGGCTGCCAGTAGCACCAGCGGCCGTCTACACTGTCCTCTAGCCCAGTTCCCAAGACAAAACGCTCTCCGTGGTTTCTGGGGCTGGATCAAACAGATGCTCTTTCAAGTCCCTGCCAGAGTCAACCCTCTGCCTTAAAAAAAAATAGTCAATCCAAATAATACTTTGTTTCTGAACAGGGTATCTATTGAATTGGATCTACCCTCACCCTCTGACCCAGAGGGTGAAAGGAAGCCTATTCCTTGCCAGGGTGGTAGGTGGTTAGATTGGGAACTCAGGGCTCCAGCTTGCTCTGTGGCTTCAAGCACACTGGCACACGTCACTTAGACCCTGTGCCTCAGGGGCTGTCCCCTGTAAAATGTGAAGAAATGATCATTGATCATAGTTCACAATTCATTGGACTGTTGTACTTCCAAAGAGTTAACTTCTTTCAGCTTCCAACAATGCCACTGTTTACTTTTTTAAAATTGGTTTTTAATTATAGTTGATATACAGTATTAAATTAGATTCAGCTTTACAATGTAACAATTAAACATTTATAGAACTTAGGAAGTGATCACCACCATGATCAGTTTAGTACCCAGCTGACACCACACACGGTTATTACAGTATTATTGACTATGTTCCCTGTGCTGTACTTTTTACATCCCTGTGACTATTTTGTAACTGCCAATTTGTGCTTTTTAATCCCTTCACCTTTTTCACCCAGCTCCCCAAGAATCCTGCTACCTGGCAACCATCAGTTTATTCTCTGTATCTGAGTTTGTTTCTGTTTTACTTGTTTGTTGATTTTATTTATTTTTTTACATTCCACATACAAGTAAAAAATGTCATTTGTCTTATTAGTAACAGGACTTCTGGCCCACCAGCTGGACAAGTTTGTATGTCACAGCCTAAGAAGAGGTGGCCTCCATGCATGGTATGACATAGATGCTTGAGGCTCAAGGGCAAGGTCAGGAGCACCCCAGAGGGTTTGCACCCCCAGGTGAACCATTACTGGCTTTGGAACCCAGGGCATGACATTTCACCAAGTTTCAGGTTTTTCATCTGTAAATTGGTATGATTCTATTACTTAAATCACAGGGTTGTTTGAAGAGTTATTTGGAAAAAAAAAAGTGCTTATAAATCACTTGGCTTTTGTGCCTGCGTGTGCGCTCAGTGAATGGTGGCCATTATTATTGTCACCATCATCACTTTTTTCACCTGGGAACTACTTCCTGCATGAGATAAGTGCTTGGGTAAGACAACCTATACAGAGATGAGTTAGGAACCCCCTCCCTTTGTTATTGATATGTGATAACAAGTTTGTACTTTAAATGGTTGTTTCTGTAGGAGGCAAGGGGAGGGGTGCGGGAAAGGACCCTGGGATAAAATGGGAAGCCCTACTTTGAACCCCGCTCTTCCACTCAGCAGCCGGGGGCTTCTAGTCAACTCCCTCCCTCTCTGTGCCTCCCTGCTCTGCCCCATAAAACCAGCATGGTGCTTCCTGAGGACCAGTGAAAAGATGCTTGTCTTACTGTGAATGGAAGGCCCAAGAAGGGCCGGCAAGGTTGTGAAATGGACAATAATGAGGCCTGGGCAGCAGTGGAGGTCGGGAGAGTTCAGTCCAGACCATGTGGCATCAGGGTGACTGCCTGGACAGAGAGAGCCTCCCGAGTCCCTGACCACGGCCTGGAGAGGGTGCAGAGACCAGTGCGTGCACACTGCCAAGTATGGCGGTGCTGCTCTTCCTGGGGAGCTCGCTTTGTGCCCGGAGAGGCAGGGAGAAGAAGAGGGCTGCTTCCTGGGCAGACGTGGATGCAGAACTCGCAGGCAGGAGGCAGATCCTTGGGCGGGCCTCACAGAGCGTCCCTGGAGAGAAAGATAAAAAATGTTCTTCTCTCATTCTATATTAAATATATGGTCCTAATTGTTGACTTATTCACTGAACTTCAAAACAGACCATAAAGGGTCCCTTTACACCTCTTGCTTGAGCAGTTAGAGGGGGGAAAGTAAACTCCACGATAATTGCCCAGAGACAATCACACTGTGCGGGCGCCCAGAGCAGCTGTTGAAATGCCTCAGCCTCTCACATCTCAGGCCTGCCTGGCCGTCCCCCAAGTCGCATTCCTGGCAGGTCCAGGAGTTAAGAAAAGTCCACCAGAACAAGAAGTGCCTCCCTGTTCTCCAGTTACCAGCAGGTGGAAGGTGGGGCTGCTTCTGATGGAAATGGTTTTCACAGACCTCAGAGTTCAAGGGTGTTTTCCACTCAGCAGGCAGGGGTGTGTGCCGGCAGCTCCCCAGAACCCCATCTCTGATTCCTCCTGGTGGAGGCACATTCTCCTTTTCATAAAGTCTTAGCTCTTTCACCTTCGGAAGCCTTAGTCCACACCGTTTGGCTGATGTGACAATAGGGAGCGTTGTACAGATCCCTCTCCTTTCCTTTGCACTGGAAAGATTTCCAAAGGAAGCCAGCGGTCAAGGGTATTTCCCTTCAGGCATAAAGCTGTCCAAGGCCTTGTGATCTTGTTACGTATCTTCTAAAAACTGTACTATCAGCCAGAAGACATGTGGATTTTGCTTTACATTTCTCCCCGGAAATTATGGGATTGAATCTGAATACTAAATTAAAAGTGCCATCTGCCCTTGTGAATGAATTGGGGTGTGGCTTGGGTTTTATTTCTCTGCCCCACACTCAGTCACCATGGAGAAGAATGCTTTGTAAAGGCTTGATGATATTGATGCTGGTGCACAGTCATTAGCAGGAAGGATGGGTTAGTCCCATCAGTCTGCTTTACCAGATGTGCCAGCCCTTTCTGTGTCTTTATGAGGCATTAATTAGGGGCTGGGTTTCATAGGAATTCTAAACTGGGCTAGGCATTACATTGGTACAAAGGAAATATTTACTCTCCTCTTTTAGGAAAAAAATCATGTGTTGGGTTCCTACAACTTACCTTTCTCCTCACTATAAAACGCATGAACTCCAAGTGTGCCGACGCTTTTATGACTGTCTCCAGCCTCCAGGTGTGCGCCTCCTGGTCACCTGCAGCTCCCAATCCTGTGGCTGTCCCTTGAGCTCTGCTTGGGGCAGGCTGGAGTTGCCAGGGGAGGTGACGCCCTGTGTCCCAGCAGCTCCCAGCTAATGAGGAGTGGGGGTCAAGGAGAAGCCTTGGAGGCTTGTTGCATACAATTTCCCAGAGGACTCTGTAGGATTAGTTCTGTGTCCACAGGAGAATCCTGCTCACTTGTGCACAAGCACCTGCATCAGCTTCCTTCCCTTCTCTGTCTTATTTCCTCCCGGGGTTACTCCCAGGAACATGGAGGAAGCCTCAAATCCTTGTCTCAGGACTGTTCCCAGGGGATGCAGACTAAGACAGCAAGCCCAACGGAAGACAGGCAGGACAGGCTGAGCAGAGTGAAAATGTGAAGGACCCTGAGTGCCAGGGATCTCTCCACAGCCTGGCCAGGACCTCTCCTCCCCTCTCTCCACTCAGCTCCGCTTCTGCCACATGTCCCTGTGCCCTCCGTGGCTTCCCTCCCCCAGGCTCTGAAAGAAGTATCTCAGCACTTTCTCCTTGCACCTGGGGCTCTCACTCTCCTTACCGACCCCCCTGACTACCCAAAGCAGCCCTCTCACCCCCTCTAGAATGCTGGCCACTGGGCACACTCCCTCCTTGGAACCCAGCTCACCTGTGAGGAGGGTTTCAAGAACTCGACATTTGATGGGGTGTTAACATTTGTCTGTGTCTGCTCCACTTCACCGAATTATTGGCACTGGAGATCTGGGGATCATAGGGAGAGTTTTCAAATTCAGGGGGTTTATTGTCTTTTTTTTCATCTTATGCAATACCTAGTACAGTGCTGGTGATACATAGTGGTATGTAATCAGTATATACATTCGCTCAACATTTTAGCAAGTGTTCATTGTGTTCTAGATCCTGGGGATATATTTCTCCCAGCTTAAATGCTAGCATGTGAGACAGACAATTAACAAAAGTAAATAATTAATCAAACAGTATGTTAGAAAGTGTTAGCAGATACAGAGGAAATAAAGTGAGGATGTATCTTCCTACAGCATTGCCAGGGAGGAGGAGCAGAGAAGTTACAGTTTTCAATAGTTTCCAGGGAAAGCTGTATTTGAGGAGATTAGGTCTGAGCAAAGACAAGCTCCACAGGTGCCCAGAGGGAGGTTGTTGCAGGCAGAAAAAACAGCAAGTGATGGGACCCCAAGATGGGAACTTGCCTGACGCATTCAAGGAACAGCAAACAGGTCAACTAGAGTCACCAAGGACGGCAGCAGGGGGAGGCTGGAGACACAGGGACCGGACCCTGAAGGTCTGTGACCACTGTAAGGACTTGGGCTTTTGTTTTGAGTGAGATGTGGGTATGAAAATGTTTAGCTCAGAGGAGTGATGTCATCTGACTCACATTCTAACAGGACTCTCCTGGCTGCCATGCTGACAGTGGACTCTGGGTGGAAAAGGGGGGAGCGGGGACTCCCTTGGGGAGGTGATTTGTAATCTCTCTGATTTGGCTGGGTATGTTTTGAAGGTAAAACGTATCAGATTTCATGTTGGTTTGAGTGTAGGGTGAGTGAACTTTGATGCCTTGAATAAAATGGTGTCCATCAGGTATTTCCACTGTGTATATATTACTCTTCCCTCTTGTAATTTGTTAGAGATATTTTTAAATTATGTAAATATCCTCTGCTTCATCAAGCTTTTACCCACTACTTAAAGCATTCATTGATAATCCCTTCTTAGATCAATTATTTCTATGTCAAATGGTGGTTTTTCCAAATCCAACATTCATTTTACACTTATGAATTGGCACTCTCTTATAAAAAGAGCTTTCCCTTCTCCCTTAATTATTTATTTGTATGAGGCTGGAGTCACACATGTTTATTTTACTCACTAAGTTATAATCTGTTAATATCATTATATATTTTGGTGCTCAAATGTCCCAGGTTTGGTCAGAAGGAACCATTGCAGGTTGGCCCCTGGGTCATTTTGACATATGTCCATCAATCTTTGAGCACTCCTTGCTTTTTTGGCATAATAAGATGTTCCAAGCTCATAGTGTACTTTCTCTGCCTATTCCTAGGATCAAGTATTGCTCCAAAGAGCTCTGATTCCTTTAGTGGAGAATGGCACTTAGAGACCAAGATCTGGACATACAGTATATTTTTAAATTATGGTTTTCTAGTCTTTGCTACTGCTAAAATAAGAATTCTTATATCTTCATTTTAATAGTTAAACTTTACCTAAGCACAAAGAGAACAGAAAGAAACAAGAAATGTTAGAAACTGGAAACAAGAAATGTTAGAAACTGTTAATCTTAAAATAATCTTCACATTGAGATACAAAGTGACAGCATTCATATAATCCCAAATGGACTTAGCAGGACATGCCACAATTAACATTCTGTACTCATCCTAGACATGTTCACTATTCAGGTGCAATAGAAGAGGTTTATATATTTTCCATGAAAGAGCTCTAAATGTTCTGGGCTTTATTTTTCTCCATGAAAATTCTACCTTAACAAACATTTTATATTTCAATGGGTTGTGAAAAATGTACAATAATTGAGAGAAAGGAGCCCAAATGTGGCTGCCTGTGTTCAGTCATGTCCTTCTTCATTCATTTGGTTTCCTTTGAACCCTCATCTCTCATTTGCGCTACAAAGGCATGGCACAATAAGGAAGCAAATAGCATTATTCAGTTCACAAGTTACTCTCACATATGCCACCTCACTGACTTCATGATAACCTGGCAAAGTAGGCAAGATCATCATTCTTGTACCCACTTAACAGGTGGAGAAAATAATACAGAGACTAAATGATGTTCCTTGCCACATAAATGGCAATGATGAACCCAAATGTTACTGTCAATGTTTAGCTAATATTGATAAAGGAAAGAGACCAAAGGGAACTAGACGTTGAGCTTAATAAACTGGGAAGCAGGAGCTCGCTTGCTAGCCATGGAACTATAGCTTCGCACTCCAGAGGACCACAACATTGTGCTCTGCCAAGGGGATTAACACTTCTCCCTCCCCTCCTCCGGTACCGGGGGATGCAGAGGGAAGTGCTGGACCAAAGAGGCCTGTCAGTCTAGCCTGCGGAAAGAAAGGATTGGTTGGGTGGTAAACCCATCCAAAGCCCATGGAGCCTGGGAATTTGATTGGTTCTTTTAAAAGGGTACCTGGTCTGTCCCAAGCTCAAGCTAATATAATCCCAGGGGGAAAATAAGCTCTCTCTCTCTCTCTCATGCTTGTGACCTGCACTTGCACAGTGCACTTGCCTGTTCTCTCTCTGACCATGCATCCCTAGCAGCCATGTGGCCCATCGCTGTGCAGCTCCACATGTAGGCTCCAAGATGAAGCCTGAAATGGGCTGCAGCTGAAAACATACCCTAAATTAGCTAGATGCTAGACTGGACTGCACTTTGATATGGCCCCAAATCTCTGGACATTGGCTCTATTTCTGGCCTAATTTTCCATGGCAAGATGGAGGGAGATGGGGCATTGGAAATCCAGCAGCAGCTTCTATTTCCGCACAAATAAACCCTCTTGCCACCCCGCACTCTCCAGGTCATGGGTCCTTAGAATTCTGTCCTTATGATCACATGGAAGAGCCTAATTCCTACCTACTATACAAGTACTTTTCAACCCTGAAAACATATTAGAATAAAGACTGGGGTCCTGAGCCTCTGCCTCCACATGTGGAGTGGCAGGCCAGCCTCCATAGGTCTACAACATCCTGGGCAATTCCAATGAGTACCCACTGAGCACTGTGCAGTTTCTCAATCAGTTCATGGTACCAGCAGGTTCAGGACCTCACAAGTGTGATCTGGTGAGCAAAAGGAGTAACTCTGAATAGGTACATGCTGAAAGGGCTTAGAAGGAGCTCAGAGGCCTAGCCTAAGCCTGTGTGCTGGGGGCCTCATCAACTGTTTTACTCCTTTTCAGAGGGTACACAGGTGTTTGTTAGAACATTGGTGGTAGGGATGGGGGACAGGGGAACATGACACCCCAGCCCTGGTGCTTCTGTAGAAAGAAGTAACACACCTGGAGGATATTTGAACTTGATCAGAGCAGCACAGGTGTTATTTCTATCTTTTTCTTCCCAATTTTAGGCTTCATCCCACTTTCACCCACTACTTAAAGCATTTTAAGAATTTTAGGACTTCTGGCCAGGACGGAGGCTTAGGCAGATACATTTTGCCTCCTCGCACAACCCAAAGAAGGACAACAACAAATTTAAAAACAAAAAAAACCCCAGAACTGACAGAAAATCGAACTGTATGGAAATCCAACAACCAAGGAGTTAAAGAAAAAGCATTCACTCAGACCAGGAGGAGGGGTGGAGATGAGCAGCCGGGGTGGAGAAGATGCATGGCAAGGCTGAGCCAGAGGGGAGGACCAGGCGGGTGAGGTGGAGGCTGGCAGACTGGGCAGTCCCACATTTGCGTGTGGATAAACCAGAGGAACTTCAGCTGGGGAGCAAGACAGACTGAACAATCCAGGGTTCCAGTGAGGGAAAAGCAAGCATCAAAGCCTCTGAAGGTAAAAAGCTGTTGGAATTGCCACAGTGGGAGACACTCCTAGCCTCACAGGAGAGTCTGTTTGAAAGACCAGCTGGGTCCTAGAAGGTACACAAACCAACGCACTTGAGGATTAGCACTGGAAGGGCCCAATTTGCTTGTAGGTAGTGAGGGGAGTGACTAAAAGCCGGCTGAGAGCCAAGCAAGTGCCATTGTTTCCTTTCAAACCACTCCCCCACATAGAGTCTCACAACACAGTGACCTGGGTTGCCCCATCCTGGTGAATACCTAAGGCTCTTCCTCTTCCAATGAAACAGACATGCTGAGACAAGGAAATAAGGCCCAAATGAAAGAAGAGATCAAAGCTCCAAAAATAGAACTAAGCGATGAACAGATTGCCAACCTATCAGGTGCACAGTTCAAAACACTGGTAATCAGGATGCTTACAGAAATGGTTGAGTATGCAAAATGGAGGAAAAAAATGAAGGTTATGCAAAGTGAAATAAAGAAAAATATACAGGAAACCAACAGTAAAGGGAAGAAAACCAGTACTCAAATCAACAACTTGGAGCAGAAGGAAGAGATAAACATTTGACCAGAACAGAATGAATAAAAAAAATTTCAAAAAAACGAGGAGAGGTTTAGGTACCTCTGGGACAACTTTAAATGATCCAACATCTGAATCATAGGGGTGCCAGAAGGAGAAAAGGGACATTGAGAAATTGAAAACTTATTTGAAAAAAAATGAAGGAGAACTTCCCTAATCTGACAAAGGAAATAGACTTCCAGGACATCCAGAAAGCTCAGAGAGTTCCAAAGAATTTGGACCCAAGGAAGAACACACCAAGGCACATCATAATTACATTACCCAAGATTAAAGATAAAGAGAGAACCTTAAAAGCAGCAAGAGAAAAGGAGACAGTCACCTACAAAGGAGTTCCCATAAGACTGTCAGCTGATTTCTCAAAAGAAACCTTGCAGGCAAGAAGGGGCTGGCAAGAAGTATTCAAAGAGATGAAAAGTAAGGACCTACATCCAAGATTACTCTATCCAGCAAAGCTATCATTTAGAATGGAAGGGCAGATAAAATGCTTCACAAATAAGGTAAAAGTTAAGAGAGTTCATCATCACCAAGCCCTTATTATATGAAATGTTAAAGGGACTTATCTAAGAAAAAGAAGATCAAAAACTATGAACAGTAAAACAGAGGGGCAGGGGAGGGGGAAGAATGGGGGAAAATGTACAGGTAATAAGCAGCATAAATAGAAGGTACAAAATAGGCAAGGGGAGGTTAAGAATAGTATAGGAAATAGAGAAGCCAAAGAACTTATATGTACAACCCATGGACATGAACTAAGAGGGGGGAATGCTGGAGGGTGGGGCAGTGCATGGTGGAAGGGAATGAAGAGGAGAAAAAAGATGGACAACTGTAATAGCATAATCAATAAAATATATATTAAAAAAAGAATTTTATTTCTCCACACTGGATACGAAGAATATTCTCCTAAATATGAAGAATGAAGTACACAGGAATTGCTGCTTTCATTTCTATCTGCTTTCTCTATCTTTTGTTATTGCTGCAAACCCCAGGTGGACAATCTGTCCCTTCTTTGCTTTTCTCATTAATTGTCCTTAGAGTTTCAAAAGCCTTTTCTTGCCTTTAGTGTCTTTGTGGGTCTCCATTCAGTCTGAACCTTCACTCATCTCCCCTGATTATTGTAGGTTTATGGCACTCTTTTTTTATTATATTTATTCTTGGTCAAGTTCCCCACTTTCATCATTTGAGCATGACCCTGGAAAACACGGACTCATGGATGAGTGACCTCTGTAGTTGTAGGGCTTCTTTAGATGGCTGCCCTCTTCTTCCCTCTAAGGTTCATTTGTGGTTATGTTGTAAATATTTGGTTTCTACTTCCCCTTTGAGAACTCGCTGTAGAGCTTGGTATCTTTGTCTTAGATCTTTCACCTTTCTTCTAAATCTTGAGCCCCCTGGAGACTAGGAGTTGTGAGCTGTAGCCCACAGGGCCACAAGCTTAAATGCAAGACAGATTTGGCTGATGCTTCATAATTTTGCATTTGAGCTCCCATTTTTCTCCCATGTCTTACTATCATCTTATATATCCGACTACTTCCTGTGTTTTCTTTACTGCTTGGCCTCTGCCGACATTTGAGTTTGTGAAACCTACCTAGGCTGTGACTGATATCCTTTCCTCTGCAATGATTTGCCTGATTTCTTCATGCTAGTGCTGGCTAATTCCAGAAGCTGAAGCTCCTCAGCCCTGGGGGTAGGAGCTCAGGCAGGAGCACCCCATAGCACAGGCTGTCCCCAAGCCAGGCCTGACTCATTACTGTACTGGAAATGAACTACGCTCATTGTCACTTATGTACCTGTTCCCTTGGGCTCCTTTCTAGGAATATACTAACTTCCTGAGCATCTCGCATCAAATCAATTTGCCAGGCAATGCCCAGTCCTCTGCCCCATGTTACCTCATGCCTGCATGTCTGATCTGGAACCCATCCAAGTGTCCCTGTTCATCTGGGACTATCTCTGTGTTCCCGCTTTTCAGTCCCCAGGATCTGGATGGAGACTAGCTCACTAGCTTACCAATAATCTTACCAATTTCTCCTGTTAAGATGTTATTTGAAGCCCTGACCACTCTGCTTCCCTCTCTCTTAGCTTTTTTCTGGGACCCCTCTATAAACCTACCTTCTTCTAGCTCCGGTTCCCGTCCTTTTTCCTGGAATGGGTTACATACCAGATCCTGTTCTTGACTATTATAAAATTTAAGATGACTGATCACTTTTCTCCAAATTTCCCAAAATCTCTCCCTCATCAAATAATCATTTTGTGATGGTCATCATTAATTCTGAGCATCTCTCACCTCCCTGCACTGGCCCACTTCCTCAACTGCACTCACATACACAAAGCACTGCTTCCGCAGCAAGCTCCTCAGGTGTCTCCTGATCGAATCAATAAAGGCTGTGTGGTTTGGGGCACCATTCTGCTACGTCTGCAACTCTAATTTTTTTGCAAATTGGTTTGAATGTTTATGCCAAATTTGTTTTCCAGAACACTCAATTGACTAAACCATTTCTATACCATTCTTTAAGCATTGTTTGTTGGCAAACTCCTGTGTTATTATCTTCAGCAAGTAGTTTACAAGTTGGAGTGTCCCCCCCCCCCAAAAAAAAACTCACCTTTTCCTAGATGGAAGGTAAAGCTAACCTCTGGAGCAGCCTCAGGTGTAGATAAGACTTAATAAACCTCAGATGATGACATAAGGAAACCGAAAGGGAAAGTCCTGTAGAACCCTGGACGCTGCAGGCACCAGCAGCACAGACTTGTCAGCTGTAAAAGCACCTTGCTAGAGCCTTGACTTCAAGTTCACATTCCAGAGAGGCTAGCACTCTGTACCAAAAGCAGTAAAATTGACAGAGTCAAAATGCTATGTCCTTTAAGGTAAACAAGTTCTAAGTGTAGATCCTGGCCTCCTGGCTGCCACTTGCTATAGGAAATCTTATTCATGGTAGAAGATGACAACATTTGAAAGACTAATAAAAAGAAGAGTGAAAGTGGGGAGTTTTTCAGTGCCTTTAATCAAGGATATTTCCATTTTTTTCTTCATGATTACCGCTTTGTGGTAAATCTGCTTAGTGCTAAGCCCTGGGAATGTTTGAGAGCTACTGGGTGACAGCATCTGAGAAAAATCAGACATCAGGAGGCCTGCAGCTCCTGGTCAGGGGCCTATGTGGCCACTCTTCAGCTTCTGGGCAGGGCCCACCGCATTTATGGGAGCGCTCCAGTCTCTAAGGCACCAGCAGGGGAGGCGGACACCCTCTGGGCGTGCACAGGGAGGGCCCGGCAATTAGTGCCACAGAAAATGTGACAGCCCTGTCTTTAACTGCTCCCCTGGGTAAGTGGGCAGGGCCCAGAGTTCTCTTGGCACCTGGGTGAAAGGAGGTTTTTGTTTGTTTGTTTTTTAAACAAACAAAAAAATGGAACCAAAGAAACAAAAAAACTTGGTCGATGACACGCCCTCTTCATCATTTGGAGAGTGGAGAAGGGTGGAGTGGGGAAGTCAAGAGTCAGGGCCCTTTCCTGTCCTCAGAGTCCGCTTAGCTGTCCACCGGCATATGATAAACTGCCCATCAGCAGCATCCTGCTGGCGATGCCTGCACTTGCTCCCCCAGGAGGCACACGCTGGAGCTCCACCTTGAAATTTCACAGGCTGAGTCCAACTGCGATGAACTGTTAGGGAGACTGTGAAACAGTTTCCCTCAGGGACAGGAGGCAGGCATAGGGCATCCTTCCCACCTTAAGATTTCAAACTGCGCAGCCTTGACCTCTTACTTCAGTTCCTCCCGTGTAAAATGAGGATAACAGCTGCCTCTTATGATTGTTGTGAAAATAAAAGAGTCAGTACGTATGAATAATGATGAATGCTCAATAAACGTTTACTATTAGTAAGGGGGACTCATTTTAATTAAAGATTATACTTAAAAAATGAAAAGGTAAACTATAATCTAAGAGACTATATTTGCCACTCATAATAAATACAGGTATCTTATGAAGAATATATTAAAAATCTTCTACAATTAATATAATAATGAAAAGACAAAGAAGTATAAAATTGAGCAAAATGAACATGAACAAGACATTTCACAAAGAAATGTATATGACTAGTAAGCATATGAAGTTAAGCTCAAAACACAGTTCGCCTCTTTGCACAAGCACATCAAAATTACAACTAAAATATAAAACAACCATCATTCAGAACTATCAGAAATTGAGTTGAATGGAAGTGTGACAACTATGGAATTAAAGAAACCACATCCATCCAGACTGGTTGTAGGGGCACATTCATGGAACAGGTTGGTCCCACATCCACATGTGGTGGATAAATATTCAGAAGGGGTATCTCGGGAGTGAGGCCCCCAGCTCATGGTTCCAGTGCCAGAAATATAAGTCCCCATAACTTCTGGCTGCAAAAAGCAGTGGGGATTGAGTCAGGGGAAGAATCTTCTGGAGTCCCAAGCATTTTCTCTTAAAGAACTCACACATGGACTCACCTGCTCAGACCCACTCCCTCTGAACTCCAGCATTGGGGTAGCAGCTTGAAAGGCACCAGTGGCATAAAAGGAGGAAATAAGATGTTTAGCATCAAGGGAAGTGGAGGCCATTGTCCCTTTTCAGGACCCTCTCCCCACAGAGCTGGTGGGCTGGTGCCATATCTGAGATTCCATCAGCCTGGCTAACACTGTTTGACCTGCCTTGGAGATCCCCAGAGATTCCACTCCTCCCAACTTACTGGTCCACCCAAGCTGCTTTTCCATATGAATGGCTAGTCTTGGCTCATGCTTCACAACTTCCTTATCCCCCTCAAACAAGGAGCAGCTGGCCTTGGTTAGCCTCAGGCCCAGCACTAGCAGCAACCAACCTAGATTCATAGCTTGGCTTTCCTGGGAATCTCCACACCCAGCACAAGTAACAGCCATCTCAGATTGCTTTATATCTCAAAACACAGGTAGGGCTGACCTTGGCCTGCATCTGGAAACTCCAGGGCCAGTGTGGACACTGGACACCTACAGAACAGGTTGGAGCACCACCACCCTGCTCCTACACAGCTGATCCTCCACAGAGGGTGGAGGTTTGTGGTAAGTGGTCACCGCCAATTCTTGCAGCTGACTGGCCTGAGTAAATCCCTCCCATTTATCTGTCAACAGCAAACAAGGCTCAACTGCAAGAGGAATGTGTACTCAGCCAACATGAAGAGCACACCTTGAGTACCCAGCTTTAGTGATAGAGGAGGCTGTGCCACTGGACCCTACAGGACACCTACTACATTAGGCCATACTACCAAGATACGGAGTCAAAGCAGCTCTACCTAATACATAGAAACAAAGACAGGAAGGCTGCCTAAATAAGCAGACAAAGAAACATGACCCAAATGAAAGAACATATCAAAACTTCAGAAAAAGAGCTAAATGAAATGGAGATAAGCAATCTGTCAGATGCAGAGTTCAAAACACTGGTTACAAGGATGCTCAAGGAAATTAGTGAGGATCTCAGCAGCATAAAAAAGATCAAGTCAGAAACAAAGGATACACTAATTGAAATAAATAACAATTTACAGGGAAACAATAGTACAGTGGATGAAGCTGAGAATCAAATCAAAGATTTGGAATATAAGGAAACAAAAAACAAACAAACAAACAAACAAACAACAAAAAATACCAAACTCCAATCAGAACAACAAGAAGAAAAAAAACTCAAATAAAGTGAGGATAGCGTAAGGAGCCTCTGAGAAAATTTCATGTGTTCTGACATTCACATCATATGGGTACCAAAAGGAGAAGAGAAAGCACAAGAAATTGGAAATCTATTTGAAAAAAATAATGAAAGAAGACTTCCCTAACTTGGTGAAGGAAATAGACATGCAAGACCAGGAAGCACAGAGAATTCCAAACAAGATGGATGCATAGAGGTCCACTCCAAGGCACAGCATAATTAAAATTCCAAAGGTTAAAGATAGGGAGTCAATCTTAAAAGCAGCAAGAGAAGAAAAGTTAGTTCCCATAACTCCCATAACTTCATACATGGGAGTTCAAATAAGACTATCAGCTGATTTCTCAAAAGAAACTTTGCAGGCTAGAAAGGATTGGCAAGAAATACTCAAAGACATGAAAAACAAGGACCTACAGCCAAGATTACTCTATCCAGCAAAGCTATCATTCAGAATCAAAGGGAAGATAAAGAGTTTCCCAGACAAGAAAAAACTAAAGGAGTTCATCATCACCAAACCATTATTATATGAAATGTTAAAGGGACTTATTTAAGAAAAAGAAGATCAAAACTATGAACAATAAAATAACAAAAAAAATACATATCTATCAACAATTTAATCTAAAAATCAAACTAAGCAAACAAGAACAGAGACAGAATCATAAACACAGAGAGCGTTTTAATGGTTGTCAGATGGGAGGTGGGTGTGGGGGAATGGGTGAAGAGGTGAAGGGATTAAGAAGTACAAATAGGTAGTTACAGAATGGCCAAGGGGATGTCAAGTACGGTATAGGAAATAGAGTAGCTAAAGAATTTATACGCATGGCCAGGGACATGAACAGTGGTGGGGGACTGCCTTAAAGAGTGGACAGTGCTGGGTGGAGAAAGACAAGGGAGGAAAATCAGGACAAGCATAATAGCATAATCAATAAAACATAATGAAAAAAAGAAATTATGCTACTAGTAACCATTGGCAAGAGAAGAGATAAATGAATTGTGGAATTTTCAAACAATAAGATATCATACAACAGTGACAAAAAATGACACACACAACACCACCATTTATCTTTTACATGTTGAATGAAGAACATTGTAAGGCTATGTTCTCAGAAGCCTATATATCCCTTTTTATAAAGTTCAATAACAGATAAAACTGAATAATATATAGTTGAAACACACAAAAGTATTTGATAAAACTACAAACTGAAAAATTAAGAGAGGGGTAAACACAAAATTCAGGATAGTGGTGATTTCAGAACAAGTGTTGGTGGTGAATTCACCCTGAAACATAAAAAGGAAAAAATATTTTAAAAGAATACTATGAACATTAGTTATGTATTGTGCATTTCCTATTTAAAGAGAATAATTATGAAATATTTATTTTTCATTTTTCCTAATCTGATTACCCTCTAGACTTGTAATCATAAGATAACTGTTTAGAAATAAATTCTTTATAAAAGACAAAATTTTAATTCTGGAAAGTAATTATCTGGGATGTGTTGTTTTATCTTGCTTGACTTATGAATGCTGTTATTGATCTCTAAATGGAAATTCCAAACCAGTGACTTTTATAAAAATATACTGTGGAAAGAAATAAGAAAGAAGAAGGAGGGAGGGAAAGGAAAGACAATTTACAGAACAAATTTGAACAATAACTTGAATGGTTTTCATCCATCCCTATAAATCAACACATCATTTTCCCACAGGCCAGACTGTGACAATAGAATGTGTGTTCATTCTGGACATTTTGGAGATGTTTACAAGTGCTCGGACTGGTGCCATGTTATGCATTTGGATAAATGATTGCATTATAAAACCCATTCCAAGCTCCCCAGTGTTCCAACAATGGAAATAGTGAAGATTGTTTGGACTGATTTAAAATAGGGAGGCCTAATTCCAGTATCATCAAGGCTCTGCTATTCAAACTTTCTTCCCAATCAGTCCCAGTCACCTGCCTGCTTAAATTCTAATAGGAGATTAAAAAAAAAAATCCTTCTAATGGTAACTTGTAACAAGTGCACAGAACTAAGCAGTAATACTGAAACTCCCGGCTTAGCACCTAGAAGAAAATGATCAGTCTCTGTGGAACAGATTTGGGGTCTTCTGTTTCGAAAGCTATCATTGAGAAATACCCTGACTCTCCTGACTAAAAATCAAAATGTTAGATTAAAAATTTTAAAAGTATCCCTCATGAATTTAAATGCATTACTGAGCTGACACTAAATTAAGGAAGGTGCAGAATCTCAAAGAAGTGAACACCGACATCTTAGGAGGCAGGCTGATACTCAGCGACACTTTTGGAATGAGTGGAATGAGAAAGAAACCCAGACACTAAGAAGGAGACAAAGGGAAACATCTTCACTTTGATCTGCAGGTAGGGAAAGATTATCTCCCTCCTCCCCTCGAGAATTTGTTACCATAACCAACAGTCTAAATTGATACTGCTTGGGTGGTACAGAAAAACTCAGGCTGAAAATTTAATTTAATATTGTCCAGGGTTGGTGTCTCTGAGAAGCAAGGGCAAATCCTCTGTGGAGGAACTCAGCTTCCAGTCAGGCGTCAGAGAATTCTTGCACAGATGACTGTACCAAACAGTCAGGCAAAATTCACAAAACACCTAAGGAAAAACGACATCAAGGGTGATATTCAGCAGAAACAACACAAAACAGAACCAAATCCCCAGATACTTCAGGTATTAAAAATACTTGGCAAAGAATAATCTGTTTAATATGTTTGAAGTGAATATAATAAATGAAATTGAAAACTTAGTGAACTGCCTCTATAGCAGGTTAGACACAGCTGATGAAGGCAGGGAAGCAAATGGAAGATGAACCCAAATAAATGAATAAAATCTGGAGAGAAGAGGTACAAGAAATGTGAAAGAGGTTAAGAGGGAAGGTGAATAAAGTAAGAGGGTTTAGCATATGTCTAATTTGAGTTCCAGAGGGAGATAACAGAGAGAATGTGGAAGAAGCACTATTCAGAGAGAATTTTTCAGTAGTTGAAACCTATCAATCCTTAGAGCTGGTAAGCTAAGTGAATTCCAACCAGAATAAATTTTTGAAAAATCACAGTAAAGCCAAAGAAGATCCTAAAATAAGCCAGAAAAAAAAGGCAGATCAGTTGCAAAGAAGTGCAACTAGACTGGCGGCTGATTCCTGAACAGTGTTAACTGGAAGCCAAGTGGAAAGCCACCTGACTTTTATCTGTAGAAATAACTTTTGCCTGTAGCATTTGATTTGTTTCTGTTCCTTTCTTTTTTTTTCTTAATTTTAAATTGTTTTTCGGAAAGAAAGAGAGAGAGAGAGAAACATCGACTTATTGTTCCATTTATTTATGCATTCACTGATTGTTTCTTGCATGTACCCTGACCAGGAACGGAACTGCGACCTTGGCATTTTGGGATGATGCCCTAACCAACTGAGGTACCCGGCCAAGGCTTGTTCCCATTTCTTTCTTTCAATATTATGTCTGTGAGATTCATCCATGTTGTTACAAATAAAGGTAGTTCTTTTCTTGTTGCTGTGGAGCATTCCACTTCATGAATACACACGCGCGCGCGCGCGCGCACACACACACACACACACACACACTCAGATAGGCATTTGAGGTATCTTTAGCTTTTTGTTATTATGAATTAAGCTGTCACGATGGGTTTTTTTAAGTGTATTTTTCATAATATGTTTCTTGCAATGTTGTTAACCTTCTCTAGGGAATAGCAGTAAAGACTGAAGTACTGAGAAAGCAAGTTTGATTTCTTCACTGTATTTTTTCCATGATCATTTAGTCCCTTTATACCCCCCTACCCCCAGCATTGTCTTGATTTCCACATCCAGAAAATTCATTTCATTTTTTGCTATGTTTTTATAATTTTATTTTTTAATTACAGTTTACATTCAATATTATTTTGTATTACTTTTAGGTCTACAGCATAGATTAGACAATCATATATTTTATAAAGTGATCTGCCTGATATCTCAAGTACCCATCTGGCACTGTACACAGCTATGATTTTTAATGATTAATGTTTTTAAACTGTTATTTCCTTTGAAATATTTTTGGCAAAAGCTAACTGTAAGGTTTTGGTGCACGTGATTTCAGCTCTAGTTAGCTGGATGTACGTAAAAATTATCACACCTTGTTTACTCATCTGACAATATTATGCCACATTTAAAAAAAAAACCAGGCTTTTCACTCATGGCAAAGTGAGAATACAGAGAACATATCTCAACATAATGAAAACCATATATGAAAAATCCACACTTAACATCATACTCAATGGGCAAAAACAAACAGTATTTTCCTTAATTAAGATCAGGAACAAGACAGGAATGTCCACTTTCACCACTCTTACTCAATATAGTCTTAGAAGTCCTAGCTACAGCAATTGGATAATAAGAAATAAATGGCATCCAAGTTGGAAAGAAAGAAATAAAACTGTTATTATTGGCAGATGACATGAGACTGTACATAGAGAATTCTAAAGATTCCACCATAAAACTATTAACCCTGATCAACAAATTTAGTAAGGTAGCAGGATACAAAATTAATATTCAGAAATCAGTTGTATTTTTATACACCAATAATGAACTATCAGAAAGAGAAACTAAGAAAACAACCCCATTTACAATTGCATCAAGAAAATTGACCTAGGAATAAATTTAATCAAAGTTGTAAAAGACCTATACTTGGAAACTTATAAGACAATGAAGAAAGAAATTGAAGAAGATGCAAATAAATGAAACTATATACTGTGGTCAAGGATAGGAAGAATTAACATCATTAAAATGCCCATACTATCGCAATCTATAGATTCAATACAATTCCTATCAAAATTCTAATGATGTATTTCAAAGAACTAGAACAAATAATCCAAAAATCTATATGTAACCACAAGAGACATTGAATGGCCACAGCACTCTTGAGAAAGAAGAATAAAGTTGTAGGAATCACACTAACTGATATCAAACTATACTACAAGGCTAAAAAATTAGAACAGCATGGTACTGGCATAAAAACAGATATATAGATCAATGGAACAGGATAGAAACCCAGAAATAAATCCATGCCTATTCAGTCAATTGATATTTGACAAAGAAGGCAAGAATATACAATTAGATAAAGACATTCTATATAATAAATAGTGTTGGAAAAATTAGATAGATACATGCAAAAAATTGAAACTAGACCACCTATTTACACCACATATAACAATAAAGTGAAAATAAATTAAAGACTTAAATGTAACACTCAAAACCATAAAACTCCTAGAAGAAAATATAGGCAGCAAAATCTTGGACATTTTTCTTAGCAATATTTCTTCAATATCTTCTTGGGCAAGGAAAAAAGACAAAAATTAAACAAATGTAACTATATCAAACTTAAACATTTTTGCACATCAAAGGAAAACATAAACAAAACAAAAAAGCAAGCTACAGAATGAAAGATCATCATCAATGATGCATCTGTTAAAACATTAATACCTAAAATTTATAAATTTATAAAACTCAATGCCAAAAAAAAATTCAATTAAAAAAAAGGGTGAAGGACCAGAACAGACACTCCTCCAAAGAGGACAGACAAATGGCCAGTAGACATATGAAAAGATGCTCAACATCACTAATCATCAGACAAATGTAAATTCAAACCACAATGAGATATCACCTCACACCTGTCAGATGTTATCATCAATAAATCAACAAATAACAAGTCTGTGAAGAGCAAGGATGTGAAGAAAAGGGAGCCCCTGTGCCCTATTGGTAGAAATGCAGTATAGAAGTTCTTCAAGAAAATTAAAAATTGAACTGCCTTATAACCCAGCGATTCCACTTCTGGGTATATACCTGAAGAAACCCTAAACACTCATTTGAAAAAATATGTGCATTCCTATGTTTGTTGCAACATTATTTACAATAATCAAGCTATGGAAATAGCCTAAGTGCCCATCAATAGATGGCTGGATAAAAAGTGGTGGCATCATATATATACAATGGAATATTACTTGGCCATTAAAAGGAATGAAACCTTACCATTTGCAACAGCATAGATGGACCTAGAGGGTATTATGCTAAGTGAAATAAGTCAGTCAGAGAAAGACAAATACCATATTACTTCATTCACTTGTGGAATCTAAAGGGCAATATAAGTGACCAAACAAAACAAAGAACAGACTCATAGACACAGAGAACAGACTGATGGTAACCAGTGGGGAGGAGGTTGGAGGACTAGGTGAAAAAGGTGAAGGGATAGAGAAGTAAAAAAATAGCCACAGGGATGGTAAAGTACAGCATAGGGAATACAGTCAACAATAATGTAATAACTATGCATGGTGCCAGTTGGATACTGGAAATATTGGGGGAACACTTTGTAAAGTATATAATTGTTTAACCACTATGCTGTACACCTGGAATAAATGCAAAATAGCACTGACTGTAAACTGTAATTGAAAAAAAATTTTTTAAAAAGGCTTTTCAGCTTTACATTGTTCTGAAAGCAAATCTATAACTGTGCAAAATGCATGTAAAGTAGGCAGTTAGTACCTGCAGGTTAAGAGAAGAAAAAGAGGAAAAAAGATTCCACAAGTGAATGAAGTAATATGGTATTTGTCTTTCTCTGACTGACTTATTTCACTTAGCATAATACCCTCTAGGTCCATCTATGCTGTTGCAAATGGTTGTGCATCATAGTTCTAAGTTTAAGTATTTTCTAAATATCCACAGTTCTTAAATACCTCTACTATTTGTTTTTGCTATATTTGAAAATTCCTTCTAGGTCATGGTCCCCACATGCTCTTGAAGTGCAGTTCACTTGTCAAGGGGAGAGCTTTAAATAAGTGTCCATGAATAAGCTGAACCACCCCATCCTCAGAAAGATCAAATATGCTGGACCCTCTGAAGAGTGAGCATAGGTAGGGAGCAAAGGGCTTACTTGTCTAGTGGAACATCCGCATGATGCTCAGACTAGGCTCCCATATACCCATCTGTTCCTCTGCCTGTCTTATGCCGGCCTAGGTAGACTAAGTGAGACTTGAAATTAAATATAGAAATAACCCCAAGATTACTGTCTAAATTTCTTTTCTTTAAGGGTTAGAAACGTTAAATATTGAGCTTTGTAACTGTCAGAGAATGTGTAAGGAAACTCTGTATGTGCTTCATCAAAACTCGCCAAGCACTTAAAATCTCTGGGGCTAGAACTTGAGCTCTAAGACCACCCTGAACATTGACATGGAAATAAATAAGCCTCATGTAATTTTTTTCTAAAATTGTCTATTGCTAGAGGGGAAGACAGAGGGAGAGAAGGAGAAAGGTGAGGAGGGAGAAAAAAGAGAAGGAAGAAGGGAGAGAGAAAGAGAGACAGAGAGAGAGAGAGAGAGAGAGAGAGAGAGATCTATAGGCAGATGTTCCTCAAGTGTTCATCTGTGTGGTTCCAAGTGGTTTCTAACACAGAGGAGGCAGAGACTGCTGAAAAATATAGGGCGACTGGCCCTTCTCATTACTTACAATAAGTATGTTGGGAAAAGAAGTGAAAAAGGTTCAAGCAATCAGGCTTTGAGTAGCCAGAAAGATAAAGTGGGGTTTGGAGGAGGAGATTCAAGGAGGGAGAGCTGGGTCTTTTGTATGTCCACCTCATGCCTGGAATGCCTTCCTCCCAGGACACCGGCCCTAGAGCCTCTGCTCGGTCTGACTTCTGTTTCTCTGTTTATTAGCTGAGGAACCTCAGGGCGCTACTTTACCTCTCTGTACCTCACCTTCCTCTTATGTAAATTTGGGGTAATGATAGCACCCGTCTCATATGGGTTTTTGTGGAGTTAGAGTATGAAAAACACTGCCTGGCACATTGTAAGTGCTCAAGGAAAGTTGTCTGTCATGACTGTTTTAATTATTCACTTCAGTAAATGTTCAGGATTCCCTTTGCTGTGGTCTGGGTGTTTGTGTCCTCCAAAAATTCCTATGGTGCAATCCTAAACCTCAACGTGATGTGTGAGGTGATGAGGACTTTGGGATGTGATTGGGTCATGAAAGTAGAGCCCTTGTGAATGGGATTAGCACCCTTTTTTAAGAGACCCCAGAGAGCTCCCTTGCCCTTCCACCATGTGAGGACATAGTGAAAAGTTGGCAGTCTGCAGCCTGGAAGGGGACTTTCACCAAAACCTGGTCATGCTGGCACCCTGCCTGATCTTGGACTCCCAGCCTCTGGAACTGTTAGAAATAAACTTGCGTTGTTTACAAGCTGCTCAGTCTGTGGTATTGTGTTATAGCAGCCTGCAAAAACTAAGACCCTTCTTCAAAACCAACTTTACTATTTTGCCTGCACTTTTCAGAGCCTTCAGTGCTGGGCGAGCACTTGGCCTGTTTGCAGAATAGCATTTCATGCCGTCCCATCACTAGCCTGCAGTCATTCTCTGTATGCTACCAACTCCTTAGCTAACGTGGAAATACAGAGGCTGTCCCTTAAGGTGCCCTCCCAAGGTGCCTGTCAGTTCTTTGTTAACATTACCAAGTCGCCAACAATGTAATAAGGTAGGAAATAGAGGAAAGTTGATGTGAGTCAGACATTTCCAGGCTGCAACATAATCCACATCATTAAGTGCTCACAATAAGCAAAAGTCTCCAGGAACTGGAACAGGTGGAGAGAGGTTCCGCTTCATACAGTGTATTTACAGTAATCGAAAGGTCATAGTCTACATAGTCATCTACATTTAGAAAAGACCTCATGTATGGCACATTTTAGGGGAAGTTCCTGCTAAGCATGCAATTTTATGACTGTTTGAGAAACTTGAAAATTGAAGTTTATGTGTAAGTCCAATACAGTATTTACTGTGCTGTACAAAGGATAGCACCATAAATAAACATAGCCCAGAAAATGTCAATGATATAGTCATGCTATTAAAGATCAGCACATTTTCTTGCTTTTATTTAGGAGGATAAAATTGGAGATTTTTAGCATTAATAAAAGAAGACTGGTAACCATAGAAACGCAGCATTTATCAATTTCCATAGCAAAGAAAGCTGCTCCTTCCCAGAAATGTTTTGAGGTTCTCTGGCAAGCACTTCTGCCTAAAGATTTCTCTCCTACAGCTTTTATTTAAAGCAATAAAAAATAAAATAATAGGCAACCCATTTAATAATAATGACAATTTTGATTAAAAGTTAAAATATACTTACTATAAAGAAATGCAAAAGTGTGATGGCAACAGACCAAACCAGCCATAGTAAAAAGGGAGAACAGCAAAGAACACATCAATTTTCAGATTGCAAGGGAAAGGAAAAACGGACAAGTATTGAAAGCCCATTCTTTGCCAAGTTCTTGACATATTTCATTTCATTTAATCCTCATGGCCCAGCACGCCTCCCCTCCCCTCTCTTCTCCTCTTTAACGTCCCTTCCCGTCCCTTTCCTTCCTTTTCTTTCTGCATATCTTTTTAATTGCTAAAGCAATATGTGAACGTAATAGAAAAGTTGGCAAATACTGAAGTACCAGCAGGAAAGTACCACCCATTTAATCATGCAAAGATAACCACTGTAACAGTATGGTGTATCTCTGTCTTTCTTACTGCACATTGTTTTACCCAACTGAGATTATAACAGATTCCTCCTTATCTTGATCATTTTCCTCCATCATTAAATATTCCAAGGATGTAATCTCATTAAGGGCACAGAGTTTTGTCTGTTTGTTCTTTGATTTCTCACCAGTGCTTGGCGAGTGGTAAACAATAAATGCTTTTTCAATGTGTGAATGTGATGTTTACATCATATTAACCATCCTTTCTCATTTTAAACATTTTGAATTGTTTGTATTTTAAATATACAATTCTTTGTCAGAATGTTTCATATCTTTCTTTAAAAACAAGAGACATAAAATTACTAGGTCGAAAGTTGTAGACCTTTCTGTGTTCATAATACATATTGACAAATTTCTTTCTAAAATTTCAAGAATTTTAAGAACATTCATATTTCATTCAAATCTCACAGACACTGTATTTTTTCTCTGTAAAATTATTCTAAATCTTGCAAACAAAATAATTACTTAATGTTTCATGTTTCCTTTATTATCAAGATAGTAGAATATTTTTCTTATTTTCTTTCCTTCTTCCTTTATTGTGGTAAATACACATTATATCAAATTTACCATTTTAACCTTTTTTTGTTGTTGTTTTATCACATTTTAGTTGGGACACTATTGAATATCTTTCTTTTTTAAAAATTTTATTGTTGTTCAATTACAGTTGTCCCCATTTTTCCCCCATTACTCTCCCCTGTCCCATGTACCCCCCACCTCCCATATTCAGTCCTCAACCCCTGTTGTCTTTGTCCATGGGCTTTTTTATACATGTTCCTTGACCCTTCCCCCTGTTATGCCCTCCCTTCACCCCTCTGGTCACTGTTAGTTTGTTCTTTATTTCCATGTCCCAGGCTCTATTTTGCTTGTTTGTCTGTTTTGTTGATTAGGTTCCACTTACAGGTGAGATCATATAGTATTTGTCTTTCACCACTTGGCTTATTTTACTTAGCATAATGCTCTCCAGTTCCATCCATGCTCTCACAAAGGGTAGGAGTTCTTTGTTCCTTTCTCCTGTGTAGTATTCCACTGTGTAAATGTACCATAGTTTTTTGATCCACTCATTTAGTGATAGGCACTTAGACTGTTTACAGCACTTGGCTATTGTAAATAACACTGTTATGAACACCAGGGTGCGTAGGTTCTTTTGAATTTCTGTTTCGGGGTTCTTAGGGTATAAGCCCAACAGTGGAATTGCCTGGTCAAAAGGAAGTTCCATTTTTAGTTTTTTGAGGAAATTCCATACCATTGTTCACAGTGGCTGCACCAGCCTGCATTCCCACCAACAGTGCACTAGGGTTCCCTTTTCTCCACAGCCTCGGCAGCACTTCTGTTTTTTTTATTTGTTTATGAAGGCTATTCTGATTGGTGTGAAGTGGTATTTCATTATAGCTTTAATTTGCATCTCTCTGATGGCTAGTGATACTGAGCATCCTTTCATATATCTCTGGGCCCTCTGTATGTCCTCCTGGGAGAAGTGTCTGTTTGGGTCCTTTGCCCATTTTTTAATTGGATTGTCTTCCTTGTGTGGAGACATGTGAGTTCTTTATATATTTTGGAATATTTCCCTTCAGTTAGTTATTCCTTTTTAATCCAATTTAGCTGTTCCCCCCCATACCAAAACTTCCAACTTTTTATGTTGTAAAATATACCAAATATTACTCTTGAATTTTTTCATTGCTTCCATGCTTGGGAACTCCTCCAAGAAGAAATAAGAAAACATTTACTTTTGTTTTCCGCTAGTTTTTCTTGGTTTCATTGTCACTTTTATTTCATCAGTACACATGGAATTTATTTGGGACCATGGCATGTGGTGAGTATAATTCAGTGGATAAAAATTGTTCTAGTATCATTTATTTAAAAATTCTTTATGTACTGCTTTGATTCATGCCTTTTTCTTCATATGCAAGATTTTTACATAACCTTGGGTTCTTTTAGTTGATCTATTTATTCTCTCATACCAGGCCATTTGGTTTTTTTTTAATCAAAACATTTTATTATAATATAGGTACACATTTTTAAAAAAATCAGATTGTAAAGAAAGTGTTAATAATAAAAATAATGACCTTTCAATATTCCCTTTACTATGATAGCCCTGTTCATCAAAAACAAACATTTCTGCTTAGTTTTTTCTGGTATTATTTCTATGTTGCTAAATACTAAAGGGTAGCCTTAGTCATTATTCACTGAATTCCTACCATGATCGGTTAGGATTCAGTAATTTATTTTATCTCCTTTCCTTTTTCTCTCAATATTTGAGAATTTTATCATTGTTTTCCCCCTCTCTTTTGGTTACCTCCATGAATTAAAACACTATATCTTAACTTCTATTTCTTGTCCTATCAACTTCAACACTGTATCTTGATTCCTTACTTTTCAATATTACTGCCTATACCCTTTCTTACAATTTTTAGCTTCTACCTTTGATCGGTCTTAATTTACATTGTCAAAATTTTGTACATTTTGCCTCTACTGACAGTTAAACATTTTGAGGTTTGCCTGTAGATTGATTCTAATAGTGGAAATCAATAACACAGCATTTATCAGGGTTGTATAATTATTCTTCATTTCAGGGCCAAATTTCCTTTCTTCTATTCCAAAATCACAGTGCCATTTGCCTTAAAAGAGTATTTAAGATCAAATGGATTTTTTCTTAATTCTGTAATTTGCTCAGAATAATAATAAATGCTTTGTAGGATTCACTTGTGAAGCCATATGGACTTAGAGTTTTGTTTATGGGAAACTTTTTAATTACAGATTTAATATTTTAGTATTATAGGACTATCCTGGTTTTTTATTTCCTCTATGAGCTCTGAAAAGTGTTTTTAGAGAAATTTGTTCATTTTGTCTCAATTTTTATTTTTGGGGCATAAATGTTTTTCACATCATCCTGAAATGCTAATTTTAGTTTATAAAAATGTCTTTGGTGATGGCTCTTTTTTCATTACAAAAATGGCTAGTGTCTGTTTCTTAATCAATCTTACCACGTATTTTTCAATTTAATTAATTTTCTAAGTGAAATTGCTGGACCCTGGGTGTAGTAAGTCTATTCTACTTTTCTTGATATGCCAATTTTTACAAGTTTACACATCCACCAGTATATGAGATTTTCATTTAGCCCATACCCTTGACAAAACCTAATATGGTGAGTCCTTTTTATTTTAGTTATGATTCTACAGTGGTACCTTATGATTTGAATTGGCATTTATCTTATAACTAATTATTTTGAGCACTTCACCACATGTTTATTTGCCATTTAGATATCATCTTTATTGAAATGCATGACTATGTATTTTGACTATTTCTCTGTTGGCTATCTCTCTCTCTTTATGAGTTCTTTATATATTTTTAAATGTTTTTACACTTTTTCATATGTGCCCTTTTTAGGTTATATGTATCGCAAAAATCATTTCAGCTTCATGGCTTGCCTTTTCACTCTTTTAATGTTGTTAGATCAACAGTTTCTTAATTTTTTGTAGTCCTATGTATCACTTATTATATATGATTTGTTTATGTTCTATTTATCCATTACATTCGTGCTTTTTCAAAGTCCCTATCCCAAAGCATTAAGATATTTTCCTGTGATTTATTCCAGGATTTTATTGGTTTTTGTCTTTTACATTTAGATATACAATCCACCTACATCTGGTTTTAAATATGATTTTTTATTTCAATCTGGCACCACTAATTAAGAAGACCACCTTTTTCTCATTTCTGTCATAAATCAAGTGATTAGATCAAGAGATTAGCATTTCTTCAAAATTACCTTTGCTATTTCTAGGCTCTTTCACTTCCATATAAATTTTAGAAACAGCTTGTTGATTTTTGCCCCCCAAAAAAAAGTTCGCTGAAATTTTAATTGAGGTTGCATTTACTCTGTAGGTGAACTTGTACAGATCTGACATCTTAACAAAAATTTGTCTTCTGATCTATGACCATAGTATATGTCTCCATTTATTGAGGCAGATTTAATGTATTTCTTTGATAGTTTGTAATTTCCTGCACAGAATTTTTGCACACTTTTTATTAGCTTCATTTCTGGATTCAATATTTTTGATCCTGATATAGAGGTATATTTAATTTTTTCATTTTATAATTATATTGTTAGTATATAGAAATAAAAAAAGATTTTTGTCTTGACCTTTTATCTAGTGTCCTTACTAAGTTAAATTATAAGTAATTATAATTTATAGATTATTTTTCATATTTAACATATAACAACAGTTTTCTTTCTTCCTTTCTAATCATTCTATTTTTTTCCTTGCCTTATTGCACTGGCTAAGACCTCTACTATGATGTTAAATAAAAATGGTGATACTAGGTATCTTTGTCTCTTTTCTGATAAAAGGAAGAAAACTTTTGATACACCAAAATTAAATATGATGTTTGCTCTAAGTTTTTTGTACATACACATTCACCTAAGTAAGGAACTTCCCTTCTATGTCCACTTTGCTAATTTTTTTTCCTTTTTAGTCATTACTGCAGTTTGGATTTATCAAATGCTTTCTCTGCATCTGTTGACATGATAAAAAACACTTTTCTTCTTTTTTTTCAGTTAGTAAGGTGAATTGCATTTTTTATTTTAATGATGTTAAGTCAACATTGTATTCATGCAATAAATCCAAATTTTTGTGATACACATTTCTGTTTTTACAAATTGATTAATTTAATTTTCTAATATTTTGTTTTGAATCATGCATCTATGTTCAAGAGGAAAATCAGCCTATAAAACTCTCTTTCCTTGTAATGTTCTTGCCAGGTTTTTCATATCAAGATTATGCTGGACTCATAAAAGTGAATTGGGAAGTAGTTTCCCTTTTGCTAATTTTGGGAAGAGCTTTTCTAAGAGTGGTGCTTTATCTTCCTTGAGGTTTGGAAATGTTCACAAATGAAATCATCTGAACCCGGAGATTCCTTAGTGGAAAGGTATTTGATTAGAGATTTAAGTTTTAAATTGGTATTCAAATTTTCCATTTTTCTTTTTGTATCAATTGTGATAAATTACATTATCTTATAAATTTATTTCATCAAATTTTGTAAATTTTTTGCCTAAATGTATTTCAACATGTTTTATTATTTTTTAAAGTTTATGTGATCTGTAATGACTTTTATTTTTGATTCCTGATATTGGTTATGTGGGCTCTCTTTTTTTCTTTTTCAGCCTTAGAGGACTAACTTTAATCTTTCAGAGAGAGAACAATTTCAACCCTGTTCATTTTTCTCTATTATAGTTATGATTTCCATTTTATTAACTTATGCTTTCATTGCTGTTATTGCCTTCCACCTACATTCTTGAGTTAATTGCTGGGAGTTTTTTCCCCCTAATTTTTAGAGATGGAGAGTAAGATCACTGTTCTTTAAACTTTCTTCTTTTTAACATATGGATTTAATGGTTACGAATTTTTCTCCAAGCACAGCATTAGTGGCATTCAACATACTTTCATATGATATATTCTTATTTTAATTCAGTGCAAAATATCATTTAGTTCCATCAGGATTTCTTTTTGGACCCAAGGTTTATTTTTAAATGAATTGCTTAGCTTATACAAATTTGAGCATTTTCTACTGATTTTTTCTTTTTGTTTTACTTTTAGTTTAATTCCATCATGTAAGAGAATGTGATGTCAATCCTTTGAAATTTGTTGAGACTTGTTTTATGGCCTAGTAAATGACAAATTTTAGTAAGATTTAGCAAATATGACCTGATAAAAAATATATTCTATTATTGTTAAGTGCACAGTTAATTAGGTTAATTTTGTTAATCATATTGTTTACATTTTGTAACCCCCTCTTTACTTGTCTACAATTACTTTTAAAATACATTTACTTACAGATTAATTATTATTATTATTATTATATTTTCAGTTTTCAAATTTCCATTTGTTCTATTTTTTGATTTAGTACTCTGGTAAATTTCTCCATCCTCATTTCAGTCTTTTTCTAACATAATTATTTCCATTGCTATAATTTTAAGCACATATCTAATAACTCCAGTATCTGAGTCGTGTGGAGGGCCTATGTTTTGGTACAACTGGTATTTTATTTAGTAATAGACATTGTGGTTAAAAAAAGTATCTCTTTTGATGCTATTATTTTTCTCCAAAAAGATTTCCCCCTGTCCTCTATGAGGCATCTAGATAATGAAGATCAGAGGAGTTCAAGTCGAACAGGAACTGAGTTGCTCAAAGTGAAGTTATAATCTTTTCAAGGCTTGGTTTACCTACAGGCTTGGAGCAGCCTCTAAGGATTCCCAAGTGAAAGCCTGGATGTTTACCAGAGCTCCCTCTCCTTTTGGCAGATTATGGAATCCAACTATTGTTTCCCAAACTCTATGAGACTGTCAAAAATTTACACTGTTTCAGTTGCTTCTGCATAGTTTCCTAGACTTTGCCTTGCGAAATTTAAGATTTATTAAATGTTTCACAGAAAACACTGATGCCAAATGTTGAGTTTTCCTCAATATCCCTTTCCTCTGAGATGTAGGTCCTTTAAGTCCTGGCCCCTGCAGTGGGAGCATCAATCAGCTCTATAATTGGAAAAGAAAATCCAAAGGTTTTTCATTAATTAATGCTTTTCATGTTCCCTCAAAATTTGAGGTCTTTTTTATTTAATATCACAAGTTCTAGAATGTAGTTGTTTTAGCGTTTCTTTTAGAAAGCTTACTTAGTAGAGATGTATATCTTATAGCTCAACCTCGATTAATCTCATTGGACTACCTGTTATCAGTAAAACTTTAACTTGGATTTAAAATAATTTTACTAAATTGTTTTTAATTGATTATTTATGGCCAATTTTCTCCCTATTAATCTCCACTCAGTTATAAGGCTTTAGAAGTGCTTGATCATAAAATTGAAAACAGAAGACTTGAAGTAGGTTTAGATTCTCCCAATGTGAATTATTTCATGAGTCTCATGGCATTTAAATTTATCTAGGAACAAATGTTCTTTTTAAATTAAGTTTTAATAATCCCACGGGCAAAAATGTTACTTTTTTGGCAATCCCTCTTTGTGGATTAAAAACTCAAATCAAACTTTAGAAGTCAATCAGAGGCTGTAACTGGAGAGCTGATTATATTTGCTAAAAATTAGAATATATGCAAGATTCAGAATTTTTAAAAAAATCTACAGCTTCTGAAATGTAGCCCAGCAGAAAGAAAACTCACAAGAACTTGAGCTAAGATTTTATAAACCTTCAAGATAAATATTTTAAAGTTTATTATAAAGCTCCTTTTTTTTAAATGTAAAAAATTCATCAACACTTTCTTTTAATGACTTTCAATGTATTATTTATCAGCTGATAAGTCATGAGCTGTTTTGTTCGGTGTCTTATCATATAAAATTGTTTTAGAGGAAAATTTAATAAAATCAAATGTGTCTGAGTAATAAGTGAATTCATTATATCAAAGGTGAATACATGCCTATATTTTAGAATAGATAATTTAAACCAAACATGACACTATGAAAATTAATATTTGTTTTTCCCCAATACTGGCACACAAAGCAGTATTCTCAGGTCCTATTTCCCAGTTACAATAACATGAATAGATATTGATGTAGCCTATTATCTTGGCAATAATGCATATTAAAATAAGAGATTATTTATTAGCAGTAAAATGTTTCTCCAAGGCTTAATTTAGAATTCCTGAAATAACAAAATCTGTCTTGAAAATAATCCTCTGTACACTTATTATTTAGGGAAATTTTTATTGCTTCACAGCAGTTTAAAATCGTTAATTGAACAGTTCTATGAAATGAAGGCATATGGGACAACACCAAGGCCTTGGGAGGCCAATGTGAATGAACAAATGCACTAGGAGAAGCCAGGTTTCCTGCAATGGTCAGGAGTTGAGAAGCAGAAGTGGCCATTTCTCTCATACCCATTGATATCCCCAGGACTTCTGGGTGCGCTGCTGCTTTAGCAGCGTCCACCCATGTCCCAGGGTTTCACATGCAGAGAGAAATATTGGGCATCCATGGGTTAATCCATCTAACTGTACTCTTTGATGACCAGGGTGCAGTAAAACATCTGGTCTGAGGAGATGAAACTTTGGTGGGGTTATGGTGCAAAACTTTGCTAACACAATGGGTTAAAGCAGGTTGACTGACTTAGCTTTTAGTACTGAGCAAGCTAAAACTACTTCCTTGACAAGCAACAAAGGAGTTAGATTCCTCCAAGTTCTTGTGATAACAAGGCAAATACCTGGTCCTAAAAATATAGAGGAAGGGAGGAGCTCAGGTGTGCAGGAGTAAGATAAGATGCAGGTCTGGAACTTGTGAGTCTCAAGATCAGTCTGATCCAAAAGCATAAAATGAGAATCCATTTACCAAATTCAGAAATGCAACATTAGAATGGGCAGTGGAGCATGGCTGGCTTGATGCTGAACCCCCAAATATATTCCTAAAGGCTCTGTACACTCTCCCTGACTAGAAATGGAATGGATCACAGAGCCTGGGATAGGGCTGAGTCTCCAATAGTCACCAGAGGTCCCAGCTGCGGGACAGGAGGGCTTTAAGAGAAAAGAATTGCTTGGTCACTGCATCCTTCTTTACTCCAGGGACTATTTTTGTGCTGATGTCTTCGTTCCTTCCCAGGATTCTTAATTTTGGAGATTTATCAAGAAATCAACAGAGACAAGAGGGAAGGGGGGGGCGGGGAAAAGGAAGGGAAGGGGAAAGTCAAGGAACATATAGCAAGGACTCATGGACAAAACCAAAGGGGAAGAGCTGAGGGAGGGAAAGTGGGAGGGGGCAAGGGAAAGTGGGGGGGGGGAGGCAGAGACAAATGTATTTGAAAAAATAAATTAAAATAAAAAAAAAAAGATCTAGAGGGAGTTTGTGCCTTGATTATCAGGTATCATTCTTGTGACACCTATTAGATGCTCAACAGAGTTAGAGAAGGAACAACATATCCCCTTCCTGGCATGGCTGTGGTTGTGTCTAGGTCTTACAGATGGCCCAGAGCCATGGGTTTTGCCCTCTGAGTTTCCTTTGAATTTGCTGAGTGAGTACTGAATAATGACTGAAAGTGTCCATGACTGAACTACAATCTTCATGCTTCCAAAACACTAAAATGAATTTCCTTAATGGAACTGCTGGCTAGGGAAAAATGCATCTATAGAATTCTTACTTATACTTTATCCAGAGATAATTTTCTCTGATTCTAAACTCTAGGCTTTCAGTAGATTGGCTTAATTATTTGGAAGGGTGCTGAATCAGCAAGTGGCCTTACTTAGCCCAGATCTAGCCACACAGTAGCTGAATATTGTCTCAGTCTTATGCAAGCCTATTTCTTAATAGACAAGACCCTTTAGGACCAATCACACAGCACAACACATCCCCCTTAGTCCAGAATATCAGGGTGATGACCTGGAAAGAAAAGGTACAGATAAGCTGGGAGAGCCTGGGGCCTTGGTGAGTAGGTACATGCACACAAAGAAGCATGTTAAGGATGACCTGAGGAGGTTCGGCTGCAAGTAAAGAGAAATCCAGCAAAAAAGCAAACCTAAAGTTCAGATTATAGAGCCCTATAGTAGGCAGTCAGGAGGAGCACAGTGTACAGAGGATAGGGTGGTCTTCAGGTTTTCACAAACCCTGAAGGGAATTCTAATGCTTCCATTGACTATCGGTTAATTCATCCATCCTACATTTACCACAAGCTTCTATGTGCTCCAGTGCTGTAACAGACGTGTGCCAAGCCCAAGTTCTGTCAGTGAAGTATGTTTTTTAAATGTGGAATTAAGAATAGGATGAAATATGGAAATTAATATTTGTTAAGTATTTACTATGTGCCAGGCACTTTCATAGTGAGGAATGAATTTAATACTCAAAATAATACTGTAGACATTATTATCCCCAGTCCTAAAGAATGGCAAAGAAAGCAACTTCATGAAAGAAGGATGAAGAGGAATAAAGCCAAATGAAGGCGATCATCCATGGGACCTACGTGAGGTACAGCCTGAGTTTCTGGTTACTTACCTGTAAAGCAGATAATTATACGTGTCTTGGTGGACAGCTGTAAGGAGGAAATTGCATTAAAGAGCAAATATGAAAGTTCATACCACAGGATTAACGCCTGGAAAATGTTGTGAAGTTTGTCTTGTCTTCTACATTGCCATCAGAAATCTTACAAGATGTGTATGGCTGAGAGGCTGACAGAGGATAAGGATGGAGCCTGACAAGGACAATGTACGAGGTCTGTCCAGAAAGTATCCAGCCATACACTATGAAAAATAGAGACATTTATTGAAGAAGATACAAGATACAAGAAACATTGTATGTGAGACAATGATGCCTCAGTCCCCTTTAAGGTAGGGGACCTTGGGACCTCACACAGTTCTAGTTGCCATCAGCTGCCCTGTCGCATTTTCCTGAATCTCATTGACAATCTGAAATCTCTTTCAAAGGTGATTTTAGTTTTGGGAAAAGCCAGTAGTCACATGGCACCAAATCTGGGCCATAGGTGGCCTGAGTCACCTGGGTGACTTGATGTTTCACAAAAAGAACTCTGCACAAGACATGATGCATGAGTTGGTGTGTTGTGATGAAGCTCCCAATCACCACCAGTTGCCCGCAGCTGCAGCCTTCTGAATCATCTGAATAGTTCTCACAGAGGAATGTTCAAGCTAAATGCAAAATTTGATGCAGATTTGTTGCTCTACTCGCTCAGTCATTTTGAATGCGATGGCCACACGGTACACATACTCACTCAATGGCATCTACTGCCCCCACTGACTAGTACACTGAAGTTGTCATTGTTTACACATGCGCATTCTGGTCCACTCTCCTTGGCTGCCAGGTTACACTGATGTAGTGCAAAACCATTCTCATCATATTAACAATGACTGGACTTTTTCTGAATAGACCTCGTACAACAAATTCTGCCCTGAGAAAAACTGATGTGGGTCATTCTGGTCACAGATAATATGTTTCAGAAATCAAGGCTCAGCCACCAATCCCGAGGGGCCTGGAAAGCCAAGATGGGATGAGTAAAAAGCAGGAGATTAGTCATTAGCACAAAGCAGAAGCCAAGTCACTAGAACTGAGGTTCAAGGTTAAGGGAGGATTGTCAGATGACAAAAGCATTGATGCATTTCAGCTGGGCCTATAGCATCAGCTCCACCAAAGGGAAAGTCATTGTCAGAATTCACGGTTTCATATTCCCATCTCCAGGAGTTACGGCTCTCGGATCTTCGTGACTCAGCAATTGCTCAGCTCTCTGCACCTGTCTTCAGCCTTGTTTCTCAGATCCCACAAACTGACCCTTTCTGCGTCTCTGGTGCTCTCTCCTCCTAGTTGATGTCAGCTAGGCTCATGGTAAGCTCACTTAAAGCCGAGTCACCCAAAGTTGAGGGCCCCTTGAACAGCTTAAATGAGTCACCAGACCTACAGAAGTCTGAGCCTGTCAGTGGGAGAAGTGGCTCCAGATAGGGAAAGAAGTGACTGTAGACATAGAGCCTCAGGCACTTCCTTCAGGACTCTCTACCCTTCACAGGACATGGTTGGTCTCAGTCTCAGTCTCTGTCTGGTTCTCTCTAATACACACATGCACACGCATGATCTTTACAAGTCATGGGTATGGTGCCATGGTATTTAGGCCATATGCTCCATGGGAAGATTTCTTCTTGCCCTTGGCTTCTGCATATTATGTTTTTTTCTCATGAATGAATGAAGGTGACCCCAGCCTAGGGATTAAAAATAAAACTTTCTCTGACTCCTATTTACTAATTATACCATAATTGAAGAGCAGGGGAGAAAGTTTTCTTTGTTTCTACATAATTCATGCAATAGGGCTTGGACTACATTCCAGAATTTCCACGTTTCTCTAGATTTGAACTCCTATCCAAAACCTAACCTAGGAAATTTGCTTCCTTAAATACCCACCAATTTCCCACTAATTTTCTCCTTGAATCCATGTATACAAAACATCAATAGAAAAGGTTTTTAGATATGGAATCAGAAAGGATGTGAAGGCAGAGAAGGGGGTATGTCATAACAAAGTATTTGAGTGGTAGATCCAGAATCGAGATTATTAAAAAGTTAAGAACTCCCATCTTCACTTAAAACACCATTTGCCATACCTTTAAATTAAAATTCTTCCACTTGATCAGAACTTAGACAAAACCCTTTCCTGATTATAATTAATAATTTCTTCCTTTTCAGAACTTCCTTAGCCATTTTTATCTTATCGCACTCATTACTTTGTACAGGGATGGAACCAGGTTCAGTCAGGCCTACAGTTTAAACACTCTAAGGGACCTCTTTAGAAAAAAATAAGGGAGAGGGATTAATGCAAAATTACATATGAACATGAATATTTATTTATAATAAATAAATCACAACAAAATCAAGTTTTAACAAGTTGATGAATACAACAAACATTACAAAATCTAGAAAAATAACATTTTCATTAAGTCACTTCTTATTGGAATTAATTGTAATATATTCTACAAGGAAAATGGAAAGATAATTCAGTCTTTCCTCTCAGATGGTGGATCACAATTATTTTATTGTTGCTAATTGAAATAAATAAAACATACATCTTTATATATATACAAACTCATTCTTTGTAGTGCTGCCACCAGGTTGTCCCTAGATGTCTACACATTGTGTTTTTGTGTAATTACCAATGAAAAGAAAAAAAATGTATGGTGCATCTATAATTGTATAACAATTTATGCTGTGTTCCTGAGAGTATTTCTGACTTCAGAAAAATCTGTGTTGACCAGGCCCTGTCAAGAATCAAACCCTGTCTTTACAGTTTTCCATATCTGACTGAAAGAATTTTCTATAGTCTAGCTTTTGGCTCTACACCTTCAAACCTTGTGTCCCCTCCTGTACCCACCTAAATCCTGTGCTGAGTGCCACAGGGTGTGTTTCTATCATGATAAAATCTCTGTCCTGTATCCTCATGCCATTAACACCTAAAAAGGCAGCACAGGGGTGGTGAGGCATTTCTGGAAATCACTTCAACACCTGGAGAGCTGGTAATCTGTCCATTCTAAAATTAAGTTTTGTGAACCCCATACATGTATTTCAATAAACTCCACTGAGTGTGTTCTCAATAAAACTTCTCTTTTGCTACATCTCAAAAATATCCTTAGCCATGCCAACATGGGATAGTAAGAGGGAAAAGAGACAGTTTAAATAACTGAAGACTTTTTTTTTAAATCTCACATTTGCAAATTTTACAAAAATGCATGAGCACATAAGTATGTTCATAGAGTCTTCCAGAGTGCTCGAAGTGGCGCATGTAAGTGAGGGACACTGACACTTGAGCATCATTCACTTCCTGCTAAATCTGCTTCTGCTTTAACTTTGCATCATAATAATTTATGCCCTTATCTAATAATGTCTTCTATATTCAAGAGCATTTTTACATTTCCAGTTCCCAGTACAGTTCTTTTCACATAGAAACAACTCAGGAAATTTAGTTGCATTAACTAAGGAATTAATATACACTAATGGGCAGGTTAGTATAACCTGGCTGAGTGTGGAGAGGGATCCCAGGCTGTCCAACTCCAAGCTGTGCCTCCGCCTTAGAGAGCACACTCATTAGTAGCTTTGGTCTTGAGCTTCTCTGGAACCTCTGGGCTTCTCTTCTTCCCCTGGTCTCAACAAAGTCAGAAACTTCTGAGTGAGAATTTCTGTAAGGATCATAAGCTATTAATTTAAATAATAAACATGTTACTTTAGTTTAAAATAATGATTACAGTCAAATATTGTTTAATTAAGTTATGACATATCTATCAAATGGAATGCTATGTTAAAATGCATGAGATAGAACTAAGACTTTTGAAATGGAAAATCATCCAGGGTATATCATTAAGTAGAAAAAATACTCCACTCCAAAATCATTACCAGTTCAAACCTCTCTAACAGCATTTCATCCTTCTAGCTTGCCTGCTCTGGTAATTCTTTCCTGCAGCCTCAGTGGAACTTCCTGCCCACTGATTACTCCACTTTCTCCCACTCTTTAGCAACTATTCTCTTGCAAATATTCTAAACTCCCTTGGCCCTTGTACCTTTGTTTTTTTCCTCCCCTACATTTCAATTGTTATAAAATACAAAAAAAAAAAAAAAAACAAACCCTCACCATCTATTTTTAAATATAATTCAATAGCACTAAGTACATTCATGACATCATGCAACTATCACCACTATCTATCCCCAGAACTCTTCTCATCTTGCAAAACAGAAACTCTGTAACCATTAAAAACTAACTCTCCATTTTCCCCTCCCACTTGTCCCTGGCAATCACTATTCTAGTTTCCATCTCTATGATGGTGAGTACTCTAAGTACTTTATATAAGTGGAATCATATAGTATTTGTCTTTTTGTGACTGGCTTATTGTGCTTTTTCCCCAGTTACCGTGGAGTTTATTTAAACTTAGAGAAAAAGGTCATAATGTTTTCATGCAGTATATACTTGGTTCTTTAAACACAATTGTGACAAATAACAGAAAGAATTAAGGAATGATGCACTTATAATCCATACAAAACACCAACATTTGGGGTAGTACATAAGTTAAAGAAATACCAAAAACACTTTTAAAAATACTGTAGCTTATACAAAGAGGCATGCCTTAGGTGGGAAGAAGAATGCAGTTTAGAAAATAAAGAAAAAAAATCACACTGAAACTACTCAACTTCTTTAAAATTCACTGAGCAAGAAAAGTAACATTAAACTTCCATACTGACATAATGTCACTTAGTAAGGTTCATCCACATTATAACATATGTCAGAATTTTCTTCTTTTTTAAGACTCAATATTAGGACTTCTATCTAAGATGAAGGCATGGGTAGATGTACTTTGCCTCCTCGCACAACCAAAAGAACAACAACAACAAATTTAAAAACAAAAACAAACAGCAGTGCCAGAAAATTGAACTGTATGGCAGTCTGACAACCAAGGAGCTAAAGAAGAAACATTCATTTAGACTGATAGAAAAAACCTGTGGGGTTGCTGTGGCTGGAGAAACTCCAAGCCTCACAGGAGAGTTTGTTGGAGAGATCCACAGGGTCCTAGAACATACACAAAACCACCCACTTGGGACTCAGTACCAGAAGAGCCCAATTTTCTTGTGGGTAGCAGGGGAAGTGACTGAAAGCCAGCTAAGAGCCAAGCAAGCAGCATTGTTCCCTCTTGGACCCGTCCCCCACATACAGCATCACAACACAGCGACCTGGGTTGCCCTGCCCTGAATACCTAAGGCTCCACACCTTACAATGTAACAGTTGCACCAAGACAAAAATATATGGCCCAAATGAAATAACAGATCAAAGCTCCAAAAATAGAACTAAGCGATGAACAGCTAGCCAACCTATCAGATGCACAGTTCAAAACACTGGTAATCATTATGTTCACAGAAATGGCTGAGTATGAATGCAAAATAGAGGAAAAAGTGAAGGCTATGCAAAGTGAAATAAAGAAAAGTATACAGGGAAGCAACAGTGAAGGGAAGGAAACCAGGACTCAAATCAATGATTTGGAACAGAAGGAAGAGATAAACATAAACCAGAACAGAATGAAGAAACAAGAATTTAAAAAAACAAGGAGAGGCTTAGGAACCTCCAATGCAACTTTAAATCTTCCAACATCTGAATCATAGGAGTGCCAGAAGGAGAAGAGGAAGAGGAAGAAATTGAAAACTTAATTTGAATAAATAATGAAGGAGAACTTCCCCATTCTGGGAAAGGAAATAGACTTCTAGGAAGTCCAGGAAGCTCAGAGTCCCAAGGAAGTTGGACTCAAGGAAGCCCATACCAAGGCACATTATAATTACATTACCCAAGATTAAAGATAAGGAGAGAATCATAAAAGCAGCAAGAGAAAAGGAGACAGTTACCTACAAAGAAGTGCCCAAAAGACTATCAGCTGATTTCTCAAAAGGAACCTTGCAGGCAAGAAGGGACTGGCAAGAAGTATTTGAAGTGATGAAAAGCAAGGACCTACATCCAAGATTACTCTATCCAGCAAAGCTATTATTTAGAATGGAAGGGCAGATAAAGTGCTTCCCATATAAGGTGAAGTTAAAAGAGTTCATCATCACCAAGCCCTTATTATATGAAATGTTAAAGGGGTTTATCTAAGAAAAAGAAGATGATCAAAAAAAAAGAACAGTAAAATGACAACAATCTCACAACTATCAACAACTGAACCTAAAAACAAAAACAAAAACAAACTAATCAAACAACTAGAAGAGGAACAGAACCACAGAAATGTAAATCACATGGAGGGTTATCAGCAAGGATGCAGAGTGTGGGGGGAGAATAGGGGAAAAGGTATAGGAAATAAGAAGCATAAATGGTAGGCACAAAATAGACAGGGGGAGGTTAAGATTAGTATAGGACACAGAGAAGTCAAAGAACTTATATGTTCGACCCATGGACATGAACTAAGTGGGGGTGCAGGGTGGAGGAGAATAAAGGGAGAAAAAAATGGGACAACTGTAATAGCATAATCAATAAAGTATATATTTCTTAAAAACTCAATAGTCCATGACAGGTATATACCACCCTTTGCTTATCTGGTCACTTGTGTTGCTTCCATGTATCATCTAGAATTTCTATTCTTTTCTTTTTTCCACATTTTATATCTTGTTATTGATATTTCTGTTTAGTTCATACATTGTTTTCTTGACTTTCTCTTTTAATTCTCTGAACATCTTTAAGATAGTTGTTTTAAATCTTTCTCTAGTAAGTCTACCATCTGGTGTTTCTCTGGGACTGCTCCCCGCCTCCCACCCTTGGAATGCCTGGTGCTTTCCTATTTCTTTGTATGCCTTGTGGTTTGTTGTTTAAAACTAGACATTTGAATCTAATTACATGGTAACTCTGAAAATCAGAGTCTTCCCTACCCCAGGGGGATCTTGGAACTTTTCTGAGTCTGTACTTTTTTCTGGGTACATGTGGTAACTTTCTAAGTGTTCTTATATATGCACAGTTGATGCTGAATATTATAGTCTTTAATGTCTGGCTCCCAAAAAAGGGAAAGAGAGAAAAAAATAAAATGAAAGAAGGCATGGGCTCTTTAAATGCCCTGGAAGTCACTTAGCCAAAGAGGGAGGTGCTTGCAATAATGGCTGCCTGGCCGCTTTTTCTGCACCTCTGTGATCAGAAGCATCAAGTAGCAGTCTGAACAAAGATCCCCAATATTGCCTACTCTGGCTCCTGAAAGTTTCTCAAGCTGCTCTAAGAACTCGAACATAGCTGCTTGCCAGGGACTGTAGGATGTGAGGGGCAGGGAGGTGGAGCATGGGTAGCTGATACCATTCTATGAACTGAAATTGATTGAATTTAACCACAATTTACTTTCCAAGCCTTCCCGTGGAAGTTGCTAGATTCCAAAGTTCCAAAATAGTTGTATTGAACAGATTCTGTCAGGGCAATTTTGTTGTCTAGGTGGGAAGATGGATTATTGGTGTTTCCTACTCTGCCGTTTTCCCAGAATCCTCTCTGTGCCTTTGCTTTTTAAATACACTTCCCTACATGGTGAAACATCAATGTTGGAACAACCCAACTGCTGCTCTCCTACTTGCTTGCTATCAGGCAGTTGAATCTCACTACAGAAATTCATTTTACTGGATAAACCATTAACCAACTTGAACCTACATAGTTCCAACCACTCTTTCTCAAAAAAGTTGTGTGTGTTTCTTCATCTTTCTTTCTCTTTTTTCCCTTTTTAAAATAAAAAATATTTCAAGCTCTCTCTATGTTCTATGTTCTGTAAGTTCTATGAGGCTGGAGGTTTTGTTTTTTGTTCAGTGCCCTAGCCCTAGTTCTTAACACAGTGCGGCGCATGCTAGATATTAATTAAGAATAAATGGATATAGAGATGTTCACAAATTAAAATAGAAAACACACTTGCACCATATTCTTTATCAAATTTGAGCACACTACTATATTTGATCTGCATTTTTCTAAGCTTCCTGGATCCTATTCACCTCTCTCCATCCCTAACAAGTGTTGCCGTCTATAATTTGGTGTTTATTTTTCTCATGGAAGTTTTTTTACCTTACTACATAGTTACCCCATAATAATATATAGCATTGTTTTTGAAGGGTTATAAACTTTATATAAATGGTACTATATTCTATATAATCATCCTGCAGTTTTTCATCTTACATGTTATTCCTTCTACATTATGTTTTTGAGATGAATCTATGTTGGTGCCCATTGTTCCATTTTGTTTATTTTTAATTATTATTATTATTATTTTTATTGGTGACTCAGAAGGCAAAGTATTTTATTTTTAAACTTCTAAATTTTAAAACAAGACAGCCTAGGTTAAATAATATAGTTTTCCAAAGCTGAATGTGCTCATTTGGAACTCAGTTTTTCTGCTCAAAGTACAAAAACAACTTTCTGCAGCCCCTAGGCAGGAACACTACTGTTTTGATGATCTGTGATTAGATGAACTGATCAATCTCAGTTGGTAACATCCCTTTTTTTCCTGTTGGTAAGGGTTTTAAAAATTCTAGAACATACGCATTTTTCTAGTCTTACACCAACAATTTCATTCCAAATGTCTCCTGAGAGGCATATACCATATACAGGAATCCATCTTCATCCTTCTCACTTTCATACACTTCTGAAATTGGTGTGGATATGCTCACCATGCTGTGCCCATTCACTAACAGGAAGAAGGCTTGATTAGCGTTGAGTTGTAAGCGCCTTCTAATGATCTTGATTAGTTCACTCATGTTGACATGATCAGGTACAAGAAACTTGGTTTTATCCAGGACAGGAAGCTGCTTCTCACCCTTGTATCGTTCTATTGTCACCGGGATTTTGGTCGGATGCTGCTCTCGGATAAGTCGGACATCCTCTACTCTTTGTTGGAAGGTGCGACGCTGCTTGAAGGTCTTCTCCGACGGCATGGCGCGGGAGGCTTGGAAGGGACGGCGAGGCTGGGGGTCCCAGCAGCTTCAGGTGGCGGCGGATGCGACAGTGTATTATTATTTTTTAATCCTCATCTGAGGATATGATTTTTATTGACTTGAGACAGACAGACAGACAGACAGACAGACAGAAAAACAGATCAGTTGCCTCCCATACTTGTCCAGACTGGGGACTGAACCTGAGACTTTTTGATGTAAGGGAGGAAGCGCCAATCAACTGAGCCATCTGGCCAGGGCCCAATTTATTTCAAGTTGTACACTGTTCATTTTTGTTTGCTTGCATCATGATTTGCTTATCCATTCTCTTACTGATGATTATTCAAGTGATTTTCAGATTTTTACCATTACTGGCACTGGTATAATGAACATTCCTGTACAAGTGTGCTGTGTGACAGTCTGCAATAGTTCCTCTAGGAATGACCTGTATCTCGGGCTGGAATGCTGGGACACCAGACTTTGAACTTTGCTAGACATTGTCAAATTATTCTCAAAATATTTTGTATAAACTAACATTTCCAACAAAAATATTTGAAAGTTCTCTTTGCTACACTTCCAAGTCACCATTTGGTACTGTCAAGCTTTAAATATTTTTCAAATCTCATGATATGAAATGGCAACTTATTTTTTGTTTTGCATTTCTCTGATTATTAGTAAAAGTTGAACAATTTTTCATTTTTCTTGGTCATTATGCAATCATTTTCTTCAGCTTATCCCATATAACTTTGCCTATTTAAAAAAAAAACCACTTAATTTTTTTAGAGCAGTAAGGTTCACAATTGAGACAAAGGAGCAGAGATTTCCCATATACCACACACTCATTAATAACACCCCCACCCACCCAGGCTGGCATGTTCGTTATAATTGATGAAACTACATCGATCCTACATTATCATCCAACATCCATACTTTACATTATGGTTCACTCTTGGTGTACATTCTATGGGTTTGGACAAATGTATAATAACATGTATCCATCATTATGGTGTTATACACAGTATTTTCACTGCCCTAAAAATCCTCTGTGCTCTGCTTATTCATCTTTCCCTCTTTGTACCAAAGAAAACCCTTTGCCTATTATTTTTAAAAGATTTTTAAAATTGTTATTCTATTACAGTTACTCCAATTTTCCCCCTTCGCCCTCTTCTGCCCCTCCCACACTGGTCCATGTCCATGGGTCACTCATACATGTTCTTTGACGAGTCCTTCCCTTTCTTCCCACCGTGATCCCCCTCCCCGCTCCTCTCTGGTCCCTGTCGGTCTGTTCCATGTCTCCATGCTGCTTATTATTTTTATGGAGTTATTTCTTTCCTTAATTTTAGGCAATCAACACTTTGTCAGCTATATGTATCGTAAATATTTTCCTTCAGTCTGTGTTTTATCTTTATTTATAGCATCTTTTTAATAGAAAAGTTTAATATCTTAAAGGAGTCAGGTTTATCAGTTCTTTCCTTAATTGTTTTCGTATAGTATTTTAGAGCTTTCTCTCCACGCTCAGGCCTTAAGGATATTTTTTATGCTATCTTCTAAATTTTTAAAATGCTGCTCTACACATTTAGTTTTTAATACAGCCTGGAAAATAAAGTAAGAATTAAATTTTATCATTTCCCATACAGATAACTAATTTTCCACCACCATTTTATTACCCTACTGATCAGTAATAAAACTCCTCACAGATATTAAGTTTCCGTTTATGCATGAGGTCTGTGCCTGAGCTCTGTGTTCTATCCGCTGTGCACCTTGTCTGCTTCGGTGCCCAAATTGTATTAACCATTATAATTTTACAAAATGTATTGCTTTCTTCCCTGCCTAGTTCTTCTTTAAAGAATTTTTGGCTATCTTGTCCTTTACCATATGAATGCTAAGGACATTTGTCAAGTTCTATATACAACTCTGGTGATATTTTAAGTGGAATTGAATTTTTAATTGAATTTATTAATTAATTTGGAAACCATTGACATCTTTACAATCCCCCAAAATGGCTCTTCAATGACTGCTAGACCATTAATGTGGATCATTTTTTTATTCAGTTAATTTTTGTAATTGTTTTAAAGAAAATTTTTATCTAAAGACTTAAATTTTGGACATGTCTGTTCAAAGTAATCATTTATGGTTTAGCAATTCTCTGTAGTAAACCCCTTATTTGGATGTTAATAATATAAATCTGTGCCTTTTTTATTTTTTAAAGGTTTTATTTATTTATTTTTATAGAGCGGGAAAGGGAGGGAGAATGAGAGGGAGACATTGATGTGTGAAACATCGATGATTGGTTGCCTCTTGTATGTGCCCTGATTGGGGACTCAACCCACAACCCAGGCGAGTGCCTCAGTCGGGACTCAAACCTGTGGCCCTTCGCTTTGGGGAACAATGCCCAACCAACTGAGCCTCATTGGTCAGGGCTTGTCTTTTTCTTGATTGTTCTCTTTTATTCATTTTTTTCAAGTTACTAGTTTTTGGTTTTGTTTATCCCCTCTACTGTTTCTTTATTTTTTAGTTAGTTTCTATTTTATTTTACATTTCTTGGATTCATTTTATGCTCTTTTTGCAGCTTCTAAATCCAATCACTAGCTTATTTTTAATACTGGAGCTGTTTATGGAGTACGTACACTACTCTTTAGTGCTAAATGTAATCTCTACTGAGATTGCCTCTTTGACTTTCCCATGTTATTTAAGTTTCCAGCTATGTTTTTCCTATCTTCGTATTGTGGATTTCTAACTTTATTTTCTGATTAGAGAATTTTTCTATATGTTAACAAGTCTTTAAAATTTATCATTTCATTTATTACTTAATACATGATCAATATTTGAAAAGAGCCCGTGGTTTTTGAAAATAAACTATATTTTCTATGCAGGGGCAGGTGTAGTGTTCTATATAAAACTATTATATCAAGCATATTAATTTTGTGTTTTATAATAGAAAAATGACAAGTCTAGGTTATTTGTAAATAGAGGTACATTCTATAACATTGTAGGAGAGAACAAATCAAGTACTAAATGTGAAATAGATTCTGAAATAAGGTTACAGAGCAGCTCTTATATTGCAACTTTTAGGTTCTATTATGTTATACATTCTATGGTTGGCTACATTTAATAATTGACCTTTATTTGCGACTAGTGTGCTTTTAATAAGGACTCATGCCACCCTACAATTCTGGGCAATCTCAGCTCTTCTTTCGTCAGTACTCTCCCCACACTCCCCTTGCCCGTCGCTCCTGTTTGGCCTCGGTTGGAGAACTTGTGTCAGTCACTCCCTATCAAAACTCCTACTACTGCCTACAAGGTTGTGCTAATATTTCTCCATAATTCCAATGAAAATTGAGATAAACATAAATAGTGAAGTGCTTAACTATTATTTTATTAAAGCAAATATGAAATCAAAAGTACATTGTTCCATTACTTATAAACCTGGGGCATTTAGATGAAAAGATTATTGCACAATCCCATTTATTCAATATTACACTGTAAGGCTAAGAATAGAATCATGCACAGAATTTAATAAACTAAAAATCATAAAAGTTCTTGAAATCTGAAATTTGTAAGTAACAATCACATTACTATCCAAGAATATGATTTCAAACTAGTTATGTGAGTTCTCTACTTTTTGAATCTTGAAGTCATTAAAAAACTTCACACATGCTTACAGTATAGAAACATGTATCTATTTTATTGTGTATATACATGTATATTATAATCCCACAGTTAAATGTCACCCTCCAGCAGCTCTTATTTGCTTAAGTTTTCAACAATTACCTCATAACAATTTTCTATACAATTATCACTACCTGATACATTGTTTATTTGTCTGTCTTCCTCTAAAATGTCAACTCCAGGAAGGTGGGGATATAACCTTTTTGGTCATTTCTGTATCACTGGGACATTTCTTTACATATGGTAAAATTCATTGAGTTTAAGCTTATATGTTCCAGATCTTAATTTGAGTTAAAAATTAAACAAGAAAGACATTTCAATAAAAATATGTCAAATAGGAGCATTGTAGGTAAGTTGTGGGCCTGGATGATAATAGAGATTCAGGAGTGGAGTATGTGTCTGAAGATGGCAGAACAAATGAAGCAATGCTACCAGTCAGAGATATGAACAGTGTACTTGTTCTGGTCACAGTTTTGATTAATTGTGGTAAAACAGAGTAAGAAAACTAGCCAAAAGGCTGAGAGTTTAGTGACACATTCAAGATTAAGTCTGGATGCTTAGGTGCAAGCATATGAAAAAGTGAAAAATCTGTCACAGTATATAGGGTATATCCTTCGACAGATCCCAGTTACATCCAGACTCCTTCACAGAGCAGACAAGGTCCTTCACGTTTTGGTCTCCATGGTGAGCCTCACTATAGGCATTCTATGATTTTCTACTCCCTGCTCTATCCATTGTGAACTCTCTCCTCTGAAGTACATCTTATTTTTCACAGACTTTGGTGTGTTCTTTTTCTCCTACATAGACTCTCACTCCCCCTTAAGCCTTCTGTCCCTTTCCTACTTTTCCTTCAGGTCTTTGATTAAACCCAGGCATTTGTGGTTAAGTGTTTTCTGCTCCCCAAGATCAGGTAGGCCACATTTCTGATGTGTCCCCATAACACCCACTTACCCCCATCTAACATTTATTATACGTTTTGAAATTGCTGCTTTTCACAGATGATTATGAAAAGTGGCCATTTCAAACCAAGCATTATGACCCTCAAAGACAGGGTCTGGGTTATGGTCACAGATGTATTCCAGCACCTAGTGCAACAGACACATGGAGAGTACTCAGTAAAGGGTTATTGAATAAGTGATGAATAAACAAGTGACAGATGTATGAATGTGAACAGGTTCATGAAGGCAGCTGAGTCATAAGTACTCTAAGGGGGCATGATTTATTCAGTTAGTTAAGTCTCAGACCTATAGAGAAGGGTATGTGTTTGACTAAGGAGGCAGGGGAGCTCTAAGGGAGACCGGGAGGCCTTGGTATCATGGCCGAGTACATTAAGCAAGGGTAAGACAAAGGTATGCTAAGGCTATGGCAGGGTGAAACCATCAAGGAGCTGACCTGTCTATGGAAAGTCCAGCCTCCCCTTCTGTTGCTTTCCCCATCCCCTGCTGTGGAAGTCCCTTGTTTAAGCGGACTCCAGATAACGAATGCCATTCTACTCTTTCTCCTTTCTGCAATACCAGCTCTCCGCAATTTATCTGTGAAGTCTTAAGCACTGACTGGTGAAGAGAGAGTCATGGATGTTTCAATCGCAGGGTGTTCTCAGAACTCTGGCATTGTGGCCCAAAGAAGTTTCCCACTCTGCTACGAGTGAGATGGGTGTAGCCTTCATCAATCACTCAGAAAAGAGCCTGAGAGCCTCCCAGAAGGACACAACATAAGCATGAAAAAGGCACTGAGTTGTTAAAGAAGTAGTGCATGCTCTCATTTCAGTGTATTGGATCCACTCTTTAATGAGGCACGAATCAAGTATATACATTTCCCACCAACTGGAATCTATTATTTCTCTTTTGAGCCAGCTGTTCTTTTGTTCTCTACAGTGGAAGGGAGACCTTGAATTTATTTATATTTTTTTCAATTCTACATTCTCAGAAATCTGTATTGATACTTTAATAAAGGGATTCATTTATCCTCAAAGAACCCCTCTGTGACAAAAGTATGTTTGGGTATACTAATGCACTCATAAGAAATATATACAGCTGTACAACAGAGCAGGGGCCCTGGTAGCCTGTTATTTACAGTAATTGTAGATTGTGAGTGGACACTTTAAAGAGAAGCTTACAAGTTAGTTGTACTTTCTGGTAGTAATTACCTCCCACAAACATGACTCATTTCGGCAGTTTAAATGCAAGAGTTGGGTGTCCCAAAATCAACAGTCTTATAAATACATCTCTGACAAATGCATAAATGTTTAAATATTTCTCCCTGATCTCAAAGGCAGGTTTAAATGTACAATTTTTGTCCATTACAATACCTTCAGGAGAAAGTGAAAACAAAAAAGCTAAAACGAAGAGCATGGAAGTCTCTGTGCACATGGGGAGGGGAGCCTCCATCCCTGCGGGAAGACGGAAACTCCGGTAAGAAGGTTGAGTGTGTTTTCTTCCATCCAGGAAGAAAGGCTGCTATTTGTTCTAATGCAGCCCATTTGTTTTGTTTTTTTAAATAACACTCATAGGGCAGACTTTTATGGTAATAGAGCAGCGTTAATGCTTTTGGGTGGGACTGCCTAGGCGTCTTGTAACAGAACACATAACTAAAGAAATGTGGCTGTGTCAGCCAGGAATGTTGAAGAAAGAACACTCTATGCCAGAGGAGATACTCATTTTTGTGGAATGCTCGCTCAACGACATTGTGTATCTCACTGACCTTTGGCCTTCCAATCAGTTGAACTTTTTTTTTAACATTATTAAAAGCCCCCTTTTAAAGTATTAACAGAAATTTAGATGCTGACATCATCCACCCACTAGATTCATTATTTTGTGAAGTCCTAAAGTTTTATTTGTGTCTGGTTAAAAATGGAAGTATTAGAAGTCTCTGTTCTATCCTCATTAATATCCACCTATTTCAACATAGTATATCAATCACCCTCATGAGTTTAAGAGTAAAATCAATACTCAGAATTCTATATGTATTCAAAATATGAAGTAACATGTCAATATGTACACATTACTTTTTTCCTATTCAAAATAACCATTGGTAGCCAACTTATCACTGAATCCCACAGAATGTTCAGCGTCAAAAAAGAAGTGCTTCTGCTGAAAATTCTTTCTCAGTATTTTTGAATTTGATGTCTATTTTGCTCCTAGTTATTTTCGTATCTTCAGCTGCTGCTGTTGCATTCCCATCTCTTGAAAGGATCCAGAGGAATACAGGGTTCCTCTGTGGCTAAGAAGAAAAATGCCTGCCAAGAATGCTGAAGTTCTGGGAAGGTCACTAACTACTACAAAATGGACTCAGTCAGTAAATAAGAATGTTGGTGCACACAAATGAGTAGCCAATAGCTATGGCATTTTGTGGAGAAATTTAATAGCACATAATAACACTGTTACATCTAGACATCGAGGAGCAGAGTGAAATACCTCCAAAGGGTGTGCAGTAGTTCAACGGTTAGGTGAGGGACAACCCAAACTCAGTGTTCCAAAATCATGACAAAGAGGTGATATGGGTCACATACATTAGACCCCTTGTGCATAGCTCAGAGTCACAGCTAGAAACTTTCCACCTGGCTCTCATTAAAAGTCCTTTGAACAAGAGGGGAAACCAGGCCCACATAGTCTATTCTCTTGAATGCAAAATGATCACCTGTTACCGAACTCTCGGAGCTCGTCAAAAGATGGGGCAAAGTCCCTCTATGTGCCCACTGGAAATGCTTACAATGCCCAGGATATTATTTCTGGTCCAGGAAGAGTTTACATTTTGCGGGGCAGAGAAGAGACAGAGGGGTTAGTTTGGAGGAGGTCCCTGACACGCTGTTCACAAACTTTTTTTTTTAACAAGAGTAACTTCCACCTAAGGAAGCAGCTCTGAGTAACACTAAGTGCGTGGGAAGAAGAGTTGCCTGAGGCGCACCAGAAATGACCTGGGTGAGGCTCGAGGATGCTAACTGACCCTCCAATGTCCAGGCTTTTTAGTCAGGGAATGAATGAGGGAGGTCCTTTCCCCAAAGGTGGTAGCAAATATTTCTGACTTTAAAAAACAGAACCAATTTGCCTGCCTTTCCTCTTTAACTAAGCCAGGCTACCACACAGACTTGTGGCTTAGCAGGTGGGAGCACTTTTTCATTAAGCTGAGCTATCTTCTTCTCTGTTTTATAATACAGTTTTTTAAATTACTTTGATACTAATGGGAGCAAATCAAAAGAACAGAAAAACATGCCTTTGGAAATAAATAGGATAGTTCTCTTTTGCAAATGTTATTGCTATGTTCCAGAATAAAAAAATGGGGCAACTTATTTCAAAGTTACATCCTCTCAGGCTCTCTCCCAGTTCCAGTGTCACCAATTGTCCTGTGCTGCCTTTGCCTGGCCTCTGTCCCGAGCTTCTGTCTGATACCCAGTCATGACCACTGTGGGACCCACTGGGTGCCACCGAGTCACATTCAAGCCTGAACTGTGTGGAATGGACTCCCAGTTGGGTGAAACCTTACCAATGCCATACGGGGTCCATGGGGGAAAATATTCCCCTTCCCTCCCCTGGATTAAATGGCTTGAAATGCTGTTTATACATCTCAGAGGACAGCACTGTGGGATGGAACAAGCAGTTGCAGAGAGCAGCAGAGAACTAGCGAATGCCTTGTATTGGCTTGCTCTCCTTCCTTGTGTTACTCCCCTTGCCCCTCACAGTGTCTCCTAAGGTTGCACTAGCTAATAAGCTTAAGGCCTTTGTCTTGGTTTCTACTTTCCCAAAAAGCCAGGGTAAGACACACTTTTTCTTTACGGAAAAATATTATGTAGTCTCTTTGGAGAAATGAGCCATCACAAACAGTGTTTAATTATGACCATAAAACATGATAAAGAACTTGTCCAATCAAACATTAACACATTATAAAATGGCAATGATTAAACTACTGTGCTCTTCATGCAAGGAGAACTAGGCTGAAAATTCAGCCTACTGTGTGTCTGCCCCCATACTGTGCATTCCACATGGATTATGTCACTTATCCTCACAACAGCCTTGTTTAGTAAGTATTGTTTATGTCATAATTTTCTAAATTAAACAACCTAAGGCCTAAAAACTTTCCCAAATTCACCCAACTAGTATGTTGCAGAGATAGGATTTGAATTTTTTTAAAAGATTTTATTTATTTATTTTTAGAGAGAGGTGAAGGAAGGGAGAAAGAGAGGAAGAGAAACATTGATGTGAGACAGTAACATCAACTGGTTGCCTTTTGCATGTGCCCTGACTGGGGACCAAACCCACAACCAAGGCATGCGTCCTGATGGGGAATCAAACTGGTGACCCTTCATTTCGTGGGACGATGCTCAACCAACTGACCCACACCACTCAGGGCAGAATTCAAACTTTTTAATCATAGAAAAGTATTTAGTAATATTTAGTGAAATATAAGTATATAGATTACATATACAAGCCATGGATGATAAAATGTTAAAAAATGCATATATAAAAAGATTAAAAGAATATAAATCAGACTCTTAGGTGTTTCCAGATTGGAATTGAGGACAACTTTTTTCGTTTTCTTTATATTTAGTGGTATTTTTGCAGATACCATGTTATGTGTTTACTAACCATATCACTCTTGCTGTGAGTACACAAGAAGACCACACATCCAGACACCCTCTAAGTGCAGTCGTATGACTCATTCTTGCCATTGGAATGCAGGCAATAGAGGGTACGCCACTTCTAGACCTGGCCCTGGCTGGCTGCAGAGGATCAGCCGATGATTCCAAGATCCCAAAGGATTCCAGGGTCCTGGGAGACAGAGGAGCCATTGGACGAAAGAAGCTAGATCCTTAGTTGCTGCTAGAAGAAGAGCAACCAAACAATAGGATCATGACATAAATGAGAAATAAATCTTTTATTGGGGTTTATTTCTCAGTTCAGATACTAAACTTTGGGGTTGTTTGTATACCAGTCATTTGAATTTTCTTAATAAATATATATACTTTTCATTTTTTTAAATAAAAAGAAATTCAAGCAAAATAAAGCAACGGTAGTTTTTTGGCTCAATTCCAAATTTAGCCAATGACTTTTGTTTCTTAACTCCCTTGGAATTCTGATTCCCACCCAAGGCACTAGTAACAATGGCAGCAGTGGCAACAACAATAATAACTAAATCACTTCAGGTGTGAGCTTTATGAACTCTGGTAATTGTATATAGTCATATAACTACAATCAAGATCTAGAACATTTCCATTGCCCTGAAAGTTTCTTTGTGCCACTTCATGTTGATCACTTCTACAGGACCCTGCCCCAGTCAACCATTGACCTGCCACACCATATTTTGCCTTTCCCAGAGTTTCATAAAAATGGAATGACATAGTACGTAATCTTTTGTGATCAACTTTTTCTACCTAACCTAATGATTGTAGATTCATCCATGTTGTTGCACATATTAATATTTTGATCTCTTCAATTCCTAAGTTCTCCTTCTTGTCAGAAAGGAGTCCCCTGAATTCTATACCCACTGATCATTTAGAGGCTGCATTCCCCAGGTGTGGCTACAAAATTAAATTCTGTCCAATGAGGTGTGGGCAGAAATAAAATATATGAATTCACTGTTACCTTCTTAACAACAAGTTGTCCTGAATTTCTTCTTTCTGATGGCTTGAAAATGTGATGACTAGAGCAATCATGGAAACCACAAGTTTAAGGTGGCCCCCATCACCCTGGGTACACTCACCTAGGAATTGCTACAGGTGAAGTAAGCACATTTCTATCTTATTTAAGCCTCTGAATCTTGGATCTCTTTGTTACAGCAGCTAAGTAATTAGCCTAACAAATGAACTCCCCATAAAGCAGGGGTTATTTTTTATTCATCTTTGTAATCTCACCACGACTTAGCTTAGTGGTTTACGTTGAATAAACTTTCAGTAGCTATTTACTGGGATGAATATTGAATAAATGGATAAATGAATTCCATCTGTGTGTAATGTCTGCCCACAGAGAAATTATTTAAAACTTAAAAACCCACATAACATTTATTTTTTCAATGATATCAGATGAAATATGTTCTGCCACATTTGGCTTTGATACACCATAATATGCTTGAAAATAAAGTTGGTACTATAAAAAGTACAGAAAGTAGAATAATTCTTAAAGATAACACCTACATAATAATGCTTTATTTATTCAGTTTTTAAAGTATTATAGAACTGTAAAATAATATAATCAAAGATAAAATATAGATTAACCATTTAAGCTAATTTTACATCCAAATTTATGCTTTTTCCTTTCCAAGAAAAGTTACCAACTTCCAAATCAGATTAAACATCGCTATAACAATTAAATGGAAACATGTGTTTATAAAAGATAACCAATATATATCAAAGAGTTTGATTCCCCAGTGAAACAAACCTGATTCCATGCTGACAAAATCTGGTCAAAACAATTTGTAAATCTTTCCTGCATTACTTGGGAAAATTAGTTGTGTGAAATATATAATTACTTTAAGAATGTTGTACAATTCAATAGAAAAAAAAAACCCAAAACCAAATAATCAGATTAAACAATGGGCAGAGGAATTGAATAGACATTTTTCCAAAGAAGACATACAGATGGCCAATAGGTACATGAAAACAAGTTCAATATTCCTAATCATCAGGGCAATGCAAATCAAAACCACAATGAAATACCACCTCACACCTGTCAGGATGGCCATTATCAAAAGAAAATAAATAAGTGTTAGCAAGTATGTATAGAAAAGGGAAGCCTTGTGAACTTTAGTAGTAATGTAAATTGGTGCATCTGCTATGGAAAACAGCATGGAGATTCCTCGGAAAATTTAAAATAGAAGTACCTTATGATTCAGCTATTCTGCTTCTGGGTATGTATCCAAAGAAAATGAAAACATTATTTATAATAGCCAAAATATGAAAACAACCTAAGTGTCCATTAATAGATGAATGAATTAAAATGTGATATATATTATATATAATATTCCTATATATATACTCAGCTATAAAATTAAAAAATATATATATTTAAAATACTCCAATATACTCAGCCATAAAAAGAATGAAATCTTGCCGTTTGCAACAACATAGGTGGACCCAGAGAGTATTATGTTGGGTAAAATAAGTCAGATAGAAAGACAAATACTGTATGATCTCACTTATATGTGGAATTCCCAGCCTCCCCCCAAAAAAAATACAAGGTCATAGATACAGAGAACAGACTGGTGATTGCCAGAGTTGGAAGGGTGAGGGGTTGAGAGAAATGGGGGAACGGGGTCAAAGGGTACACAGTTTCAGTTATAAAATAAATTAATCAAGAGATGTAATGTACAAGCATGTTGACTATAGTTAATAGTATTGTATTGCACATGTGGAAGTTGCTAGGAGAGTCAATCTTAAAAGTTTTCATCCCAAGGAAAAAAAAATCTCTGTAACTACATATAATGATGGATAATAACTAGACTTCCTGTGGTGAACATTTAGCAATATATATAAATATTTAATCAATATGTTGCATACCTAAAACTAATGTTTATCAATTACACCTTAATAAAAAATAAATGTGTCAAAAATGTTTTTTTAACTCAACATCTAGTCATTGCAATTAAAGACCTAGGTCAAACTTTTACAGCAAAAAGATCAAATATTTCACAAATATGATTTTTAAAAGATTGTGTTTCTTACTCATGGCTAAACCAGCTTTACTTGATGTCAGGTCTGATGTTAACACTTCAGTGGAAAGCTTTTTGTATACAAAGCTAAAGAAATATAGTGTAAAGTCTAGATGTCAATAAGCAAATACTGAATTTCAGGTCTTAAAATACTGTAAAGTGTCAATGCCTTGTTTATGCCAGAGGAGCATAAACAAGGAGCATTTGCCAGTCCATGTGTTAGGAAATCCCACAAAGAGTTCCCACTACATCTCATCCCTTCAGCTTTAAGGGTGCAGTTATTTTTTAACGTCAAACTGATCATTAGCAACTGTAATTTTGTGTTCTTACCACCAATTTACTTATCACAGATAAATATTTGTAGAGTTAATTCTAACTCTAAACAATTATTTTTTATTTTAGAAAATCAATCTCTTTCCCCTCAATGGATGTTATTTTAAATATAAAGCTGGATTAGCATTCTTTTAGTTTAATAAACTATAAATGGTATGCCTGCATTGCACACACATTTATATGTCAAACTACCTATCATTCTTTCCTTTACGATAATTAAAAAAATCACTTGAGGACATTTACATAGTTAGCATGTAAATTTAAAGTAGCTACCTTTCACTAAAATATTATATAAAATTATTAAAATGTCATTTTATTGTACTTAAAATAGTTGTTTTAATGTGAATTTCCAGTAGAAAGTGAGTTAAATACATTCTCCAAATAATTTCTCCCCCAAAGGCTTAACAAATTGTTATCTGCAGAAAAATTTCAATAGATAATAAGAGTTATTTTCCCTACAATTAAAATTAAAATGATTATTTGAAATTTAAAATTGAAAATGGAAACCTTTTTATCCCTCTTACCTACTTTTGGGATTGTATTTTTCCTAGTATTATATTTTCCTGTGAGGAACTCAGACAGTTTTCCTGAATTTGGGTCACAGAGACTTGAAAAACTATTGTGTAATTTAATGAATTATAGTAAAAAGGGTTCGCCTGAAGATCTCCCTCTATTTGCCGTTAATTCTACTTACCCCTTGGGTGGGAAAGAAGATGAGTAATGGTTGGATGAGATGGGAATAATGAAGTTATGCCAGGAAGGAAGATATAAGGTCAAGGTGAAAACATTCATTTTCTGTGTTCTAAGGCAGTGCTGCTCCAGCTGCCTGAGAGGGACAAATTGTCCTGGGGGTAGTATACACCACCTGGAACTGACAAAAGGGATTAAGGATGATGATGGGTGGCTGCTGGCTCTCAGATTGTCATCTGTGGATCTTGTAGAACCAGATGCTTTCTTGAATCAACCGGATTAATTCCAGACCCAAGAAGAATTGTAGAACAGAGTCAGAGGATGTGAGAAATGAAAGGAACCTAGGATGTTACTGCTTTAATATGCAGAAGCCCCGATATTTCACATGACCTGCCTGGATCTCACAGAGAGCAAGTGGCTGAGATGGGAATCTGAGGGTCACAAACGTGTATGGTGCACAATGTCCATAACATGGCCCCAGTCCTCAGGCCCTGTGTTCCTTCTGCATTTATGCTAAAAGCAGCAGAGCCAGTGGCAAGGTAACAATGAGACAGACATTATCACTACATGCTTTGCTCCCTGGCTTAGGCCTTCTGAGAAAGGTTATTCTGGATTTATAAGCACTCACTTCCCCTTCTCCAAATCTCCTGCTTCCTTGCCCCTTTACTGCTCCTCATTTGGCAAGCAAGGAGATGAGGCAGAAAAATCTTAGTCCATAAAAAATGATGTGTAGAAATCACTGTCACCTAGGCATATTATAACTGTGATAACAAAATAAAAAATAAATCTAGAGGCATTTCACTCAGATATTTCCTCCAGTTGAGAGGGTAAATTCTTGCACCACCACTATGACAGGTCTTTATAAACGTGACACTGCGGGACTCGGTTACCCACCCCCGCCCCACCAATTCCTACTCCAGTAGTGTTGTCTTTGACAACTGCACTGGTCTTACTACTAACAGCTCTGTCCGTATTTATCAGTTTGCAAATCATGAAATGTATATCTTTTCTTATTAATAAACATATATGGTTTATTTTTACTTCTGTTTCCTTTGCTCAAGGGGTTACATACAAAAAGATATTACTCAGGCTGATCTCAAATAGTTCACTCCCTACATTTTCTTCTAGGAGTTTTACATTATAAGTCTTTAACCCATTTTGAGTTTAGTTTTGCAATATATGGTATAAGAAAGTGGTACAGTTAAAATTTTGAGTGCATGTATCTCTCAATCTTCCCAAAACCACTTACTGAAGAGACTATCATTACTCCATTATATATTTTTACCTCCTTTGTCATAGATTAGTTGATTATAAAAGTGAAGGTTTATTTCTGAATTCCCTATTTTGGTCCATTGATCTATGGGCCTGTTTTTCGTGCCAGTACCATGTTGTTTGGATTATTATAGCCTTGTAGGATAATTGCAGATCAGGAAACCTGATACTTCCAACTTTGTTCTTCTCCCTCAAGATTTCATTGGCTATTTGAAGCCCTCTATAGTTCCATTAAAATGTCATGATTATTTGTTCTACTTCTAAGAATGACATTTGTATTTTGATAGGAATTGCACTGAATCTGAAAATTGCTTTGGGTAGTATGGTCATTTTAACAATATTAATCCACCCAATACATGAGCATAATATAACCTTCCATTTACTTGTGTCATCTTCAACTCGTTTTGTAAACAGCTTATAGTTTTCTTTCACATCCTTGATTAATAGTTTTCATAGTATAGGTGTTTCTCCTCCTTGGTTAAGTTTATCAGAGGTATTTTATTCTTTTTGATGTAATTGTAAATTTGATTGTTTTCTTCATTTTTTTCTTGTTGTTCATTATTAGTGTATAGGAATGTAATATATTTATGTATATTAATTTTGTATCCTGATACTTTATTGAATTCTTTTATTTATTAATTTTTTTGTGGATTTTTAGGGTTTTCTATAGATAGTATCATATTATCTGCAAGCCGTGCATCTTCACAATGAAGAAAACCTTCAATAAAACAAAAAGACAACCTACTGACTAGGTACACATATTTGCAAATGATATCCCTGATAAGGGGTTGATGCCCAAAATATAAAAGAAACTCATATAACTCAATAACAAAAAATAAACAATCCAATCAAAAATGGAAAGAAGACCTGAATAGACACTTCTCCAAAGAAGACAGATAGCTAACACACATATGAAAAGGTGCAAAACATCACAGTCATCAGAAAAATGCAAATCAAAACTACAGTGAGTTACCACCTCACGCCAGTCAGAATGGCTACTATCAAAGCCATATGTCAGTGAGGATGTAGAGAAAAGGGAACCCTTGCGCATTGTTGGAGGATTTGCAGACTGGTACAGCCTGTTTGAAAAAAAGTTTGGAGATTCCTCAAAAATTAAAAATAGGTACACCATAAGACCCAGGAATTCCACTTCAGGGTATTTATTCAAAGAAACCTGGAACATTAATTCAAAAGACGTATATGCCCCTGTGTTCACTGCAGCATTATTTACAATAGCCAAGGTATGAATGCCATCTAGGTGCCCATCAATAGATGAATGTATAAATATGCAATGGCATATTATACAATGGAAAAAAATTAAATTTTGCCATTTGCAACAATGTGGATGGATCTAGAGAGTATTATGCTAAGTGAAGTAAGTCAGGCAGAGAAAGACAAATACTGGATGATTTCACTTACATGTGGAACCTAAAAACAAAACAAAACAATACAGATTCATAGAAACAGAAACCAAAGGAATGATTACCAGAAGAAAGTGGGTGTGAGGTGGGTGAAAGGGGAAGGGGAATATAGTTAATTGTATTGTGATAAGTTTACATGCTGACAGATGATTATTAGAATTGGTGGGGAGATCACTCTGCAAGGTATAAAAATGTTGAATTGCTCTTTTATATACCTGAAATTAATATATCAATATAAGGTTGTATACCAACTACACTTTAAAAAGTTAAATAAAAAATAACTATACATAGCAATTATCCCTATTATAAATGAAATTGCCTTAAAAATGAGATAGTTTAGTACTGATATTCCAGTGACCCATCTGCCTGAGTCATCTATAGTACTCCTTCCCCCATACTGGATTTGTAGAAATAATTTTTGTTATTGAATGCTTCCTCTGTGCAAGCATTATTTAAATACTTTATATAAAACTGATACCTTGCAATAATTTTATGGGATAAGTTCTGATATATCATTTTACAGATGAGGAAGCTGGCCACAGAGGTTAAGTTCAATTATATACCCATTGCTACACACCTAGTAACTAAGAAAGCCAGGATCTGAACAGGGGCAACCTGGCTCTATGCCTGTTTCTTATTAACCATATTATACTGTCTCTGAAGGTCAGCTAGTCTGTAATAACTGTGTGTGTGCGCGCGCGTGTGTGTGTGTGTAATATAGTAGAGTGGAAAGAAAAGAAGGCTAAGTTTAATCCTAGCTCTTCCTCTATATGACATGTAGCTTTGGATAAATTCTAAACAACTTAGTTTCTGCACCTATAAAATGAGAATAGAAATACCGACCACATCAAGTTTGAAAAATTAAATAAGAAATGTATGGAAAGGGTCTAGGTGTGCATGACTCACAGTAGGTGCCCAACCTAAGTTTGCACATTCTCTTCCCTCTGTTTCTGACCGAATTATTTAATCTGGCTGATATGGCCAGTCTATTCTCATTAATACAAATCTTTAAAGACAAGAAGAAGTAGAATACATCATGGAGACAATATGCTCCCTTTCAGCCTGATTCTTTGGCTTCCAGACTCTTAGGTGTTTCATTAGTGTCAAAAACATAAAAGCAGTCTTGGGGAATTGGATTTCCTTTTCTTTTTATTTCTTTACAAAGCACTTTACATTCTTCTTTTTTAAGTTCATTTTTATTGTTGACACTATTACAGATGTTCCCCATTCCCCCCAACCTTTGCTACCTCTATGCAGCCCCCACCCCCCTCCCTCTGGCCATCACCACACTGTTGTCTGTGTCTATGTGTTATGCGAGGAACTGGATTTTCAATGAGAAAAGGATGAGAAACAGGCTGACCAATATTTAAAATTCTGTTTTGTATTTTGTTTCTTGTATATCCATAGTTTCCACATCTGAAATTGTTTGTCCTGGGCATTTTCCTTTCTAGGACACATGCTCAGGATCACAAAAATACCACCACCCATCACCCCTTCAGTGTTATTTTTTCCATTTGTTAAGAATTTTAAGAGGTTTTTGAATAATGAGAAAGGCAATGATACTTTTCAACTCAAGATAATTTATGTTATATCTAATTCAAAAGTTGTCTAATGCAATGGGTCTGTCCAAAAGTGTGTCCAAGTTTGTAAAAAATAAAAGAACATTTTTTCAGTTCCAAAATTAGAGGTGAAACCTATTGTAGCCAGCTCTGTTGAGCATTCCATACTCCTTGGCACAGCACAGAGCTCTATCCGCACAAAGTTTGAGACAGTTCTTGGCCACAATGTGGGAATATTTCAGGAGAGCTTCAAGGAACTGAAGTTTTGTGTGACTGACTTGGAAAATGCATTTATTGCCTATACAATCACAAATGGGACATCTTCTATTGAGTAAGTGTCATAAAGAACATGAATGGCCAGTTGTTTACTTCTTCGAGAGAGGATACCACATCTTGCTTGTTTTAACACATAGTGCAAGTATGGGTTAGCAATGTCCTCAGTGCACCACCCACTGAAAATCATCACAGCCTTAACTGAGACAAATCCTAACCTTTCCATAATGTCATGGAATGGCATATGTGGAAAATGCATATGTCCCATTCTCTGTCTCCACATGAGTCTGGACAGAGTATTTTCTGTGCTTCCGAGGTGTTCAAGGGAGTCCAAAGCCTCTAGTGTTTGGTGACCCAATATTGACCTTGCACACTATTGTATTTTAGAATGGCTAAGTGAGTTGTATCCAGGGGTAGGAAAAAAGGACATGGGAAGAAAGACAGGAGCACTTTCACTACCAGTGTGCAGAATAGGAAAAGCATGGACTTCAGAGCCAGGCAAGCTGGTTCCCGCTCTGCCACTTGCTATGTGTGTCATCTTACACAAGGAATTTAACCTTTCTAAGTCTCAGTTTCCTCAGAAAGGTTAAAATGAGGAAACTGGGTCATAAATAGTGATATAAAAATAAGCATTATTTATTGAGCACTTACTATGTACAGTATTTGGTCTAAGCACTTTATGTGCTGCAACTCATTTAATATTCACAACAATACTAAAGGATGGATTCTATTGTGGTGCTACTTTTACAATAAGAAACCTGAGGCACAATAATAGGTATGATAGGAGATATTACTATTTATAATTATGATGTCACAAATACTGTTGTGATTTTAAAGCATTAACAGCTGACAATAAAAGAAAGTAAAACCAGCAGAAATTCTTTACTTTAAAATTACATTAAAAAAGCAAAATTTATATAAGAAAAACTGAGTAGGGAAAAGATAAATCGTTGTTTAGATTTATGCTGGATGTTTTCCCCCTATGCGCTTTCTCCAAAATGATAGGGAGTCATGAAAACCACCTGCTATAAATGAGCCTTAGGATCTATACAGCTCTATAAAGATGTGATTAGAAACTGAAATTATTTGCAAGTCCTAGAGAGAACAGAGAAAATTGGGGAAAGAATCAACACATAATTCCAAAAAAGTCCCCAAATTAAAAGATTAGGGTTTCCAGATTAAAAGGGGCTAGCATAACCAAAAAGAAAAGACTCACACCACATGAAATTTAGTCAGAAAGAAGAAATGGTCCTAAAATTTCCTCCAAAAGGACACACAAGAGAACTAAAACTGCTTGCAAAGTGTAGGTGTCAAATAGCATCAAATTTCCCAATAAGACAGGGAACTAGATGGCAATGGAGAAATGTTTTAAAAAATTTGAGGCAAAATTATTTCCAACCTAAAACATTACACCCAGAAAATTATCAACTATTTCAGATACTTTGTTGATTATTTCTGATATTCAAAGGCTCCAAAATTTTACCTGCTATGTTTATTCTTTCTCAGGAAACTACCAGAGAATATGCTCCACAAAGAAGAGGAAGTAGATGAAGAAAAAGAAAGACCTGACATAGAAATAGAGGATTTGGGAGACAGGAAATCCCCAAGAGTCAGTGAAAGAATGTTTCAAAATGAGAGCTGTACAGCAGCCCTGGATATCAAGTCCATATTTAAGCAAGAAGATCGAAAGCCATGGGAGAAAAATCTCCACAGATGGGAATATATATATATATATATATGCGTGCACACACACACACACACACACACACACATACACACACACATATTCACACACACACATATATACACACACATATATAAAACAAGGCGATTATTAATTTTAGAAAGAGTAAAAAGTTGTACAAAAAAGGAAACAAAGTATACTACCTGAAAGAGCAAAAATAGAATTTTCACTCTATTGGGAAGATGTGAGAGGGGAAGTGGATAGGATTGGGTAAGAAAAGTATAGCCTCACCTACCATAATATCAAGTTTGCATTGTCTAGAATTTATAAACCAAGAAACTGTATTATAAATATATTACTTTGTGAAGAAGCAAATAAAAGAATCGAATTTGGTTGCCTCTGAGTCATCAGTCTGGGGGTAAAGAGGAATGGGAGGACTGTTGTTATTCAACAAGACTTTTGAGGTTTTTTAAATTGAGATGTAATTGACATATAACATTATATTAGTTCCAGGTATGTAGACTTTAAGGTTTTTTAAATTTCAAAATATGTAAATATGCTCATGTATTACCTTGTAAAATAAAAATAAAAAACATATTTTAAAGAGGCTCTTCTTGGTTAAGCAACCCCTCAGATGTTACTAACATTAAGAAGCTGCTTTTAGAACCATATTAAGTGATTCCAACCTGCTGGATAAAGATTATAATTTGCTGTTTTTTAAAAAATTCCTCAATGTAGAAAGTTACTTCTAATGCCCCAAACTGATGGAAAAGAAGCAGAAAAATTAAGGAAGAGAAATACTCAATGGAGGGAAAGAAGTAAAGAAAGGAAAGTGAAAGAAGAGCAAATCAGTTAGAAAAAAGAACCAGAAAAAGAAGGAAACATTTAAAGCTGAGAAATTGTGGAAAGTTTCACACATTCAGTACAAACCAGAAAAGGAGACACTCACAGATGTGCTTCTTGTCCACACACACAAACAGAAAGTAATTAAAAGAAAAGATTTAATGTCAGCAAATAAAGCAGTTTTTAAATTACTAGGACTTAATTTGAAAGTAGTTACTAAAACGTTTATTTTATTTATTTTCTTTTTAATTATTTTTATTGGGGTGATATTGGTTAATAAAATGATATAGGTTTCAGGTGTACAAATCTATAATACATCATTCTGTATATTGTATTTTGTGTTCACCACCCCAAGCCATTTATCCCCCCATACACTCTTCTACTGCCCCTCACCCTAAAAAGTATTTTTCTTTTGAGCTTTAGAAAGGAGACCCATGAAAGTATACATATAAAAAAGAGATTACAACTAATATTTCCAAAGAGACTAAAAAGCTCTTTGCAGGTGTAACAGGGATTCCCATGCTGGAATCAGGCTTCTTTGGGACAGCGAGGTCATAAGGCAGACGAAGGTCTTGGAAAAGAAAAGCTACTCAAAAAAATTCTTCATCCTCCTCGCCCTCATAATTAGAAACAGGTTTTTGACTCTAAATTAATACTCCTTTCCATTATCTATATTTTAATAACTATTTGTACTACATGCATTTCCAAGTGTTCTGAGTTTCTGAGTAAAACTATATTTAAAAACACATTTCCATTCATCCAATGCACTGTGATATTTGAAAGCCTGTGCAACACTATGAACACTATTGGTCATAAGTAAATCGTTCTAAAGTGAAAGTTGCCACGATGATGCCACCATTATTTGTGGTGCCAGACTCAAAGTCCTTTCAACAGCAAGAAAAGAAGAAAATGGCATTATCTTTTTTATAAGACAAGTGTAGATACTGAATGCTTATTTTATTTTTTAATAATTTCTAATTATATTTGTAAGAATTGTAGGAATACAGGTAGCCCTGCTCTGGAGTGTTCTTTTTTTCCCCCTACGTTCTGGGTTAGGGTTACAATTTCTGTCCTCTGCACAGGAAGAACAGGCTAGAGTCATTCTTAGAGTTCCCACCAGCCTCCTCACTCAGCTTTGTCTTGTGTTTGCTCTTCACCCACTAGCCAGCTGGCTCAGAAAGGTTGTCTCTGTGAACAGCCTCTGGGGGCTGTAGTACCTTACAGAAATTGATTCCATTTCATTTCATATGATTGAAAATAGACATGAATATAAAAAATAGATAAAATGTATTTCCTTTAGATGTACACCCACATACACATACTCTGTAGAATACATTAGAAGAATCCTTGGTTACAAGAGGAGAGGTTTGGATTAAATTTTGTAAATTTAGTTTAGCATGTAATCTATATGGTTGTTATGAGTAAATTCCAGACTGTGTTCTTGATGGGAACTGGTTCTTGCTGAAATAGCCAATGATCCTCATGTGTCATAGAGGATGTTCAGGCAATTCAGTCAATTTTACTTTTCCTCCACGGGGAGACCTCTCTGATAAAACGATAGAAAAATGCAGTTATTCTACAAATATCTGTTGAGAACCTTCTTCTCAGTGCTGAGGATTTAGTAGCAGGTCAAAACACACAGAAAGCCCCACCCTTGTGAAACCTACCTTGGGGAGGAAGACGCTAAGTGAAGAGAAGACAACATGAAAATAAGTTTCTTTTTATAGACATGTGCTTGTGTGCCAATTTTCATAAAAAGACTTTTTCATAAAATATGGGAAATTTATACAGATATTTGCTGTGTAAAATATTTCAGGATTTGGAAAACTTCAAGCTGGATACTTATTAATTTCTGTTGTTAAAATTTCACCAAAGTACAATGAAATTAAGTTATTCAGCAGCTCAACTATACTATAGATTTGGTAATGGAGCAAACTCATGCAGTACTTAGATTTCCCTTTCTCCACCATGAGAGCTTATGCATAAAGTATTATACTCTAATTTCTACATCATAACATGGTTCTACTTAGATGTAGCAAAATCTCTATTTCTGTAACTTTTTAAAATTCAGTTTCAATGCTAATGTCTGAGATTAATCAACTACAGTCATATGGCATTTAAAGACATTTCAGTCAATGGACCGCATATATGATGGTGTTATACTACATAACCTACGTGTGTAGCATGTCATACCACCTAAGTTTGTGTGAGTGCACTCTATGATGTTTGAGAACAGTGAAATTGCCTAAAGATGCATTCCTCAGAATGTATCCCTACTGCTAAGTGGTGTATCACTGAACCATCAACCTTAGGAAGAGTCACGTCTATCACATAAGAATTCCCTTCTTATTTTCACATAGGGGTAGTAACAATGATAGCAACAAAAAGAACAACAAACCCAGAGTCATGACAATTATTCAGATTTTAAAAGGGGATGATAGAGGCTGGGAAAGGATGGGTAAAGAATTGCCCAATTAATCCATTTGCTTATGCACAGATTTCTACTCTATTTCCCCTCACTAGGCAAAAGACAACAAGAAGGAGAAGAGGACGAAAGAGTGAACTGCCAAGGAGCCCCAGCCTGCATGGGACAGTGCCTGGCCTGGCAACTTGGGGAACTGAGGTTCCTTATAAGTTCCTAATTAACTGAGGATGAAGGCAGCTAGTACAATACGGTTAGGCTCTTTTTTGTTTGTTTTTTTTTTGTTTGTTTGCTTTTCATCAAGAGAGACAATAGAGGGAATCACTTATGGCATTGCACTAAAAAAAAAAGACCAGTGGGAAAGACTGTGTGCACTGGAATCTCCAGAAGAGCTTGAGGAAACACAGATTGCTGGGCCTGCAGCATTTCTGATGCAATAGGTCTGAGATTGGACCTGAGAATTTGCATTTCCAACAAGTTTGAAGTGACACTGATGCTGAAGTCGAGGGGTCACACTTTGACAACTATCTGGGTGAGATACACAAAAAAATTTCAGAAAAGGGAAGGGATATGGTCTATAATGACCCCCATTATCTTTGTGCCCTTCCTCTTGAGTACAGGTAGAACCTGTAAATATAATGGGATATCACTACCATGTTTAAGTTAATAAATTTGAGTATCAAAGAGAGATTATCCCAGGTGGGTCTTACCTAATCAGGAGAGCCCTTAAAGAAAAGTGAGGAGTCAGAGAAAAATGCTCTAGCTGGCCATGAAGAAAGCCCTGTTGTGGACTGTCTATGTGGGCCATGTGTCATAATATTTAATTGGACAAATATTTATTAACTGACTAGTATTTTAAAGACTCTAGTAGGCGCTGTTGTGGATATTTTTTTTTTTTTAAATCACATTCTTATTTCTCAAAGGGCTGACTTGCTAATAAGAAGGATAATACAAGAACACAATTTTTCTCCAAGGAAAATTATGATAAAAGTCCTAAGAGAGATATAAGTGTTATAGCAGTTTAAAAGAAAAACAGGTAACATCTGGCTGGGAACAGAAATATTTAATAGAGAAAAAGGCATTGGAGAGAGTATTAAAAAATAAGTAAGATTACTATAGAGCAAGAGATTAAAAAAAGAAGGTGTTGCATAAAAAAAAAGGATAAATGGGAGAATATATTCCAGGGACAAACCAAATAGACAAAGTCTTAGAGGTATAAAAAATACAGGGCATAATGATTTCACTCATATGTGGGATATAAACCTGAAAGCAACAAATAAACAAAGAAGAAAAAGAAACAAACAAAAACTCACAGACACAGACAACAGTATGGTGGTTAGTTACCAGGGGGAAGCAGGGGAGTGTAAAAGATAGAGAGTCAAATATATGGTGACAGAAGATTTGACTTTGGGTGGTGGGCACACAATGCAATACACAGATAGTGTATCATAGAACTGTACACTTAAAACCTATATAATCTTATTAAACATTGTCACTCCAATAAATTTAATTAAAAAATAAAAAATTACAGTACATTAAAAAAATACATAGCACAATTGCAAAACTAAAAGAAGACTAGTATGGCTGGAGTATATGTACGAGCAGGAGAGGATAAGACCAGAAAACTAAGTTGTAAAGATTTATAACTATTAAAGAAGAATCAGTAATTGGGAGAAGCAAGTGGGAGTCAGGGATGGGCTGTCTACAGAAATGAATGAGACTAGAATTAACTGACTGGACATTGAGCGGGTGACTTACCAACCTCAAATTCCTTCTTTTCTGCTAATAGGTCCAGGACTGTTCTAGAGCCTTATCTTAGATTGACTTTAAATATAAATGTGTGTTTGGGAATATTAAGAATAGGAGTGATATGAGGCCCAAGAGTCCATTATACTTAGAAAGTATAATAGACTCCACAACAAATTGAAAATCATTTACTTCTCTAGAAGTTTACACACACTAAAAACAGCTTATCACAATCTTTATTATACAGTCTTAACTCTAATTTAGTATCCATATCCCAGTTGCTTATCCTTCATTGCCAATTTGGTCTTCATTTAGTGGAATATTATCTTCTTAGCTTTTCTTTTCTAAGACCAGAAAAGTGTCATACTGCTTTTCTGATACTAATCATTAGAAACATGACTTATCCCTATGTATTAGCAGAATCCTTTATCTTCCGATATTGGTCAGTTGTTTCCTTATCCTTAATCCTAAAGCAGTAAGCAGTATCACACAAAAGAAAGGGGATGATACAGCTTCTGGATGTCACATAGCACTCCCAACAGAGATTTTCTTACATTATTTACAATTTCTTGGATCATAAACATTAAAAATATTCCAGGATGCAAGGCTGGTACAATATTTGCAAATTAATAAATGTAATACTTCACATAAACAAAATGAAAAATAAAAATCACATTATCATATTAATAGATGCAGAAGAAGCATTTGATAAAGTCCAGCACTTGTTTATGATGAAACTCTCAGCAAAGTGAGAATAGAGGGTTCATACTTCAATATAATAAAGACCATGTATGAAAAACATACAGCCAACATCATGCTAAATGGGCAAAAACTAAAAGTGTCTATCTTAAGAGCAGGATCAAGACAAGTGTGTCTGCTTTCACCACTCTTTTTTTTTTTTAATTAATTTATTTACTTTTTAAATACATTTGTCTCTGCCTACCCCCCACCTCTTTCCCTTGCCCCCTCCCACCTTCCCTCCCTCAGCTCTTCCCCTTTGGTTTTGTCCATGAGTCCTTGCTATATTCACAGCAAACAGACAATAAGAAATAAAAGGCATCCAAATTGGAAAGAAGGAATTAAAAATGTTGTTATTCACAGATGACAAATTTTACATAGAATACCCTAAGACTCCATCCAAAAGCTACTAGAACTAATAAATGATTTTGGCAAAGTAGCAGGATACAAAATTAATACTCAGAAATTGATGGCATTTCTATATACCAAAAATGATCAGAAAACTAAGAAAACAATCCCATTTGCTATTGCAACAACAACAACAACAACAAAATAAGATTAACTAGGAATAGATTTAATCAAGGAGGTAAAAGATCTGTACTTGAAAAACTACAGGAAACTGAAGAAAGATACAAATAAGTGGAAGCATATACAGTGTTCATGGATAGGAAGAATTAACACCATTAAAATGTTCATACTACCCAAAGCAATCTATAGATTCAACACAATCCTTGTTAAAATACCAATGGCATATTTCACAAAACCAGAACAAATATTCCAAAATTTATATAGAACCAAAAAAGACCCCAAATAGCCTCAGTAATCTTGAGAAAGAACAAAGTTGGAGGTATATGCATAACCCAGAGACACTGACAAGAGTGTGGTGATGGCCAGAGGGGATGGGGATGGAGGATGAGTAGGGGTGGGCCAAGCAGGGGGAAACAGGGACATCTGTAATGGTGTAAACATTAAAAATAAAGTTAAAAAATTTATAATCTTTCCTTTTAATAATAATTACTTCCAGGCTTTCTCTACATTACATACAAATTATCTGACATAAAGGGCTTAGTGTTTAAATAATAGTGTTAGTTGACTTCACTCAGCAACACATGGAAACCTTATATTCCTTAAAACATGCTTCAATTATAAAATTTAATGTAAAAAAATCAACTTCCATTTTAGGATATGACAGAATATCTTATGGTACACCAATGCTTTCACTGAGAAAAGAAAATAAAAATGAGATACATAAAACACCTATATAAATGCATCAATAACCTACTGAACCAACCAGGAAGAAGGCAGTCCAAGATTCTGAAGATTTTAAGAAAGGGCCAACTGTGGAGAGAATGGCTTAGGAACTACAGCTGCTAGCTGCTTTTTCCCTGGGGAAGTTCTCCAATGCTGGGTCCTGGAATCAGGGAAATGCCTAGACAGAGGGCTACTGGGGAAGAGGCTCCAGCAGAGTTTTGGGTGAACCTGTAGTACTCAAGATACAAAATTAGAAGTCTAGAAGGCTAGTACTCAATTGCAAGAGTTTAGCTAAGAGTTTAGCTAAGCTACTCCGTGGTATTGCTTCCTCAGCATCCATTTATTTATTTATTTTTTTGCCAAGTGGCTTGTGGAGGACTTAAAATGACATTAGTTCCCTTTAGCAAGTATGTGCCTTAGATTAACTTCCTGAAGAGCCACAAGCAAATGCAAAGTCCTGATATAATTTCCCCATTGGCCCTTGTGACCAACAGTCTTCTCTGTCTCCCAGGGCCTTCTCCTTTGTGGACCCCTTAGATAAGATCCCCATGGAACTTACCAAAAACCCCCACTTTTTGGTTAGAATTGACCAATGTGGACTTAGTCCAGGAGCCCCAAAGCACTCCACTTATAGACTCTAATAAAGGCATGTGCCCAGGTCCTGTCTCTTTCTCTTGCACTTGCCTCGACTTCTCCATGTGACACCTAAAGTATGTTACATACTTCCTCTATGACCTGTGAATAATAAATGTCTTTATTTTAATTTCTCTGTGGTCTTTTATTAAATTGTGGCTCACTGTCTGGCACCTGGCGTTCCACTTAACAAATATTAATTTAATAAGGGACAGATGAAGCAGTAGAGTTCACACATGGTAGATATTCCCCAAGATTTTTATTGAATTTTTAAGCTTCATGAGATAGAGACTAAGAACCTAAGGGTAAAGACCAGAAAATACCAGGTCTGAATTTCTGATTGAGGAGAAAAAAATAATACAGTTAAGGACTAGATAGAAGAACAGGTTCCAGTGAACACGCCAGGCCTCCTTCTGGAAGCCCTGAAGAGCTACACTCCAAAGGGGTAAATGGAGCCTTTCCCTCTGTGAACAGTTTAGTCCTTGATTAGATTTAGGTGAAAAGTCTCACTTTACCTGCCTAGCAGAGAAAAAGGTAAAACCTCTCTAGAGAAAGATTACATGATCAGGAGACTCTATGATTTTTCATATCTAATGTCCAGAATTAATTTTTAAAAATTACTTAGCATGCCAAGAAAAGGATCATGCAACCAATCTTCAAGAGATTAAAAAAAACCCTCTATATGATTTGATTATTGGACTCAGCAGACAAAATCTTAGAAATAATTATATTAATGTGTTAAATGAAACAAAAGGACAAAAATACAATGAACTACCTAAAAAAGCATGAATTGAAATTAAAACTCACATTGGATTTAACAATAGGTTACATAAAAGAGATTAAGTGGATAAATAAACCCAAAGACAGGTCAATGTGAAACATCAGTACCAAATAACAGAGTAAAATTTGAGTGGAAGATGCAAAAATAAATATGAAATACATGTGGAACACAGTGAAAAAGTCCAACAAACATGTAATTGGATTGTCAGGTGAAGCAAGAAGAGATAATGACTTTGAAGCAATATTTGAAGTGATAAACATGACTATTTCAAAAGAAGACATCAAAATATGTATCCCTAAGCTTTGTAAACCCCAAGAAGGAAGAATATAAAGAAAGATAAATATTCCTGGCATACCCCAAAATAAAAATACAAAAAAAAAAAGGAAATAAAAACATCTTAGGAGCAGCCGGAAAATATTTTGGTTGGTTAGTAACTTCCCAAAAGAAATAATGCAAATCAAAAACAATAGTATGACAGTTAATGATCCAAAAGAATGTAACTGCCAATCTAGAATTGTATTCTGACAACATCCTTCAAAAATGATAGTGATATAAAGACTTTTCAGATAAACAAAAACTGGCATCAAGATGATGTGTTGCCAGTAGATCAGCAGTTCACAAAATACATAAGGGGAAAAAAAGAACATGAAACAGGTGAGTCAAATTAAGAAAAAAAAGGAAGAGGATAGATTCAAACTCAACAGTGTTACCAGTTACAATAAATGTAAGTGTACTAAATATTTTGTGTAAAAATCTAAGATTGTCAGACCACACAAAAACAAAACAAAAGCAAAATTGCAAAAGACACATTTGAAATATAAAGATACAGTTTGAAAGTAAATATATGGAACATGGTGGCTGCTTTAGTGGTACTATTATCAGATGAATAGACTTAAAGACAAGAAGCATTATCAAAAATAAATAGATACTTTTCTCAATAAGATGATTAATCCACTAGGAAATATAAAATATTAAATCTGTATGAACTCAAAGACAGGCATTTAAAATAAAATCGACAAGCAGACTCATCAAGAAAAAAAGGGAGAGGCCCCAAATAAATAATATCAGAAATGAAAGAGGAGAAATAACAACTGATACCACAGAAATACAAAGTATTGTCACAAACTACTATGAACAATTATGTGCCAAGAAATTTGAAAACCTGGATGAAATGGACAAATTTTTAGAAAAGTATAATCTTCCAACACTGAAGGAGGAAGAAACAGAAAGCTTGAAGAGACGGATAACGGCTGGGGAAATTGAAGCAGTTATCAAGAAACTCCCAGCACACAAAAGCCCAGGGCCGGACGGTTTGACAGGAGAATTTTACAAAACATTTAAGGAAGAGCTAACCCCTGTCCTTCTCAGACTATTCCAAAAACTACAGGAGGAGGGAAGACTCCCAGACTCTTTTTATGAGGCCAGCATCACCCTAATCCCAAAACCAGACAAAGACCCTACAAAGAAAGAAAACTACTATGTTCATCAATTTCACTGATGAACATAGATGCTAAAATCCTTAACAAAATATTGGCAAACCTCATCCAGCAATACATTCAAAAGATTATCCACCATGATCAAGTGGGATTCATCCCAGGGATGCAGGGATGGTTCAATATATGCAAGTCAATAAACGAAATACATCACATAAATAAGAGAAAAGACAAAAACTATATGACCATCTCAATAGATGCAGAAAGAGCATTTGATAAGGTACAGCACCCATTTATGATCAAAACACTCAGCAAAATGGGAATAAATGGGGCATTCCTCAACGTAATAAAGGCCATGTATGAAAAACCTACAGCTAACGTCATACTCAATGGGCAAAAACTAAAAGCTTTCCCACTAAGATCAGGAACACGACAAGGATGTCCACTTTCACCGCATCTTTTCAACATCATATTGGAAGTCCTAGCCACAGCAGTCAGACAAGAAAAAGAGATAAAAGGCATCCAAATAGGAAAGGAGGAAGTAAAGCTATCATTGTTTGCAGATGACATGTTAGTGTACATAGAGAACCCTGTAGACTCTACCAAAAAACTCCTCAACCTAATAAGTGAATTTGGCAAAACAGCAGGATACAAAGTCAATATTCAGAAATCAAAGGCATTTTTTGTACACCAGCAATGAAATAAAAGAAGAAGAAGAAATCAGAAAAAAAATACCATTTGATACAGCAAGAAGAAAAATAAAGTACCTAGGAATAAATTTAACCAAAGAGGTAAAAGACCTGTATGCAGAAAACTATACAACATTGAAGAAAGAAATTAAGGAAGACACAAATAAATGGAAGCATATACCATGCTCATGGATTGGAAGAATTAATATCATCAAAACGCCCATACTACCCAAAGCAATTTATAGATTCAACACAATCCCTATTAAGATACCAATGACATATTTCACAGAAATAGAAGAGACATTTCAAAAATTTATATGGAACCATAAATGACCCCGAATAGCCACAGCAATTTTGAGAAAGAAAAACAAAGTAGGAGGGATCACAATATCGGACATCAAACTGTACTACAAAGCCACTATACTCAAAACAATCTGGTACTGGCACAAGAACAGAGCCATAGACCAGTGGAACAGAATAGAAAGCCCAGAAATAAGCCCAGGTCTACATGGGCATCTAATATTTGACAAAGGGGGCAGAAGCATAAAATGGAGCAATAATAGCCTCTTCAACAAATCGTGTTGGGAGAGCTGGATGGCTACATGCAAAAAATTGAAATTGGATCATCAGCTGACACCATACACAAAAATAAACTCCAGATGGATAAAGGACTTAAATATAAGTCGCAACACAATAAAAGTCCTAGAGGAGAACGTTGGCAGGAAACTCTCAGATATCCCACGCAGCAATTTTTTCACTGATATGTCTCCTAAAGCAAGGGACATAAAGGAAAGAACAAACAAGTGGGACCTCATCAAAATAAGAAGCTTCTGCACGGTTAAAGAAAACAGCAGCAAAATGAAAAGGGAGCCAACCATATGGGAAAATATATTCGCTAATGATACATCAGATTGAGGTTTGATCTCCAAGATATATAAAGAACTCACTCGACTCCACTCCAAGAAGACAAATGATCCAATCAAAAAATGGGCAAAAGACCTGGGCAGATGCTTTTCCAGGGAAGAGATACAGAGAGCCCGGAGACATTTGAAAAGATGCTCGGCCTCACTAGCCATCAGAGAAATGCAGATCAAAACCGCCATGAGGTACCACCGCACACCGGTAAGAATGGCCATCATAAACAGATCCACAAACAACAGGTGCTGGCGAGGCTGTGGAGAAAAGGGAACACTAGTACACTGCTGGTGGGAATGCAGACTGGTGCAGTGTGGAATTTCCTCAAAAAGCTGAAAATGGAACTGCCTTTTGATCCAGCGATTCCCCTGCTGGGACTATACCCTAAGAATCCCAAAATGCCAATTCAAAAGAACCTATGCACCCCAATGTTCATAGCAGCACAATTTACAATAGCCAAGTGTTGGAAGAAACCTAAATGCCCATCAGTAGATGATTGGATCAAAAAAATATGGTACATTTACATAATGGAACACTACGCAGCAGAAAGAAAAAAAGAACTCCTACACTTCGCGACAGCATGGATGGAACTAGAGAGCATTATGTTAAGCAAAATAAGCCAGGGGGCAAAAGACAAATACCATATGATCTCACCTATAAGCAGAACATAACCAACAATACAAAGATGAAAGAAAAATATGACCAGAAAAACTGAAAGGAAAAGAAATCAACAGAGACAAGAGGGAAGGAGGGGGGGGGCAGGGAAAAGGAAGGGAAGGGGAAAGTCAAGGAACATATAGCAAGGACTCATGGACAAAACCAAAGGCGAAGAGCTGAGGGAGGGAAGAAGGGAGGGGGCAAGGGAAAGTGGTGGGGGGTAGGCAGAGACAAATGTATTTGAAAAAGTAAATTAAAATAAAATTAAAAAATAAAAAAATAAAAAGACAACTGATGGAAACTTATGTAAATGATATTTTATGGATATTCTTAAATGATAAAAAGCAGTAGGCTTCAGGCAGGGCTTGATCCAGGGCTCATGAATCTTACCAAGGACCCGATTTCTTTTAGTCCCTCCATTCTACCTTCTGCAGTGTCAACTTCATTTAAGGCTGACTCTCATTGTGTTCAAAAGACAGTTGTCTACATTGCCAGCGGTAACATACTTAGAGAGAGAGATTGATTTTGAAATTGTTCAAGACTTGAGATTTATTCTGATTGGGCTGATTTGGGATACATGTTCACCTCTTAACAAGGCCAGGAATGGACTGTATTGATTATCTTAGCTTATCATGTACTCCATCCCATAATTCTAGAGGTGAATTCAATGTTTCAGATCCATGGGGAACCCCAAAGAGAAATAAGAGATGTTGGGAATGGAGTAATTCTGGGGTGCACACTGGTCTCCCACAGCAACCATTGTCATCTTGATAGACCCCTCTCATGCTGCCGGTGAAGATTCCAGGCGAAGGTTCCATTTCTTTCCCAAGGAAGGCAGCAGATGTACTTGTGAGGCTGATTACAGTGCTATTAGTGCCTGTCATTTTCTCATAGTACCTCTAGGTCAAAAGAAACATTGAACAGGTCCTTTCTATTGCTTTTATTAATTAGTCAGGTCCAAACAACTTAGTAATGGCAGTTAATGTAGTACCCAACAAATGTTAGTGTTTCTCTTGAAAAATTTAAAATATCTCACAGTGCTTCTGTGAGTTCTCTATGGTGCCCCAGGGCCTGTCAGTGCAGTTTGGGATTGTGATAGTAATAGTTGATGGGGAGGCAACCTTACATAGCTGCTGACTTCCTAAGTCAACAATCATGAAAATAACACAATTATTTTGGTACGTAGGATAGAAATTTTCATGCAGAAGAAAGGAATTTGCAGACACTATTTGTCAATATCATATTTTAAATATCCACTACCTTTAACAACGCTGAGGATGGATAGGACGAAGGAAGGATCAGAAGAGAGATGATAAAAAACTTCAACCCTTCCTGTGCTTGCACTTTAAATTCCAAATCTTGGTGGAATATCCTTGGTTCTTTTATACACTGGCTACTAGTTTGTTCAGAGCTCTGAGTCAAGATAATTAAACCACTTTGTAGAATTGTGATCAAATCAAAGTACTGGATTAATGGCAAATAGGGACTTTCAGATAGCAAAAATATACAGGCAAAAATAAGAGAATATTTAATAGCTCTTCTTTTAAAGGCTATGGTTTATAATACTAAAATAAAAAGCTTATTTACAGTTATGTAGGGTAGCCTTGATTTCAGTGGATCTTTCTGTTACTTGCTAATACAACATCTTAGTCTCTACAAAACCGTCCCAAGGGTTTCTGGAAGTTCCCAAGGGCTGCACCACATGAGCTCATTAAGAGGTCTGGTTAATTTTTACCAAGGAGTTAGTGTAAATGAAGATAATTCATCATCATGTGTAGTTTCAATCTTTTTGCTCTGTGTGCCCCCTCAACTGGTTATCACTGAATACCCCTGGGCATTGCTATGTCCACTGGGCATAGCCAGGCCTATCAGTTACCACTACATTCTATGTGCCTGACTGGGTATTCTTGTCACTTCCATTAGACCATCTTGTCTACAGTATATAGTAAGTATGGTTTCTCATAAGAAGAGTTACAGGTTTAATCATAAAATTATAGAATACTTCCCCTCCCCAATACCTTACCACCACATCAACAGAGCTCCAGTATAATAACAGTGGATTATAATTGAGAAAGCTGCAAGACATAGACTCTACTTAGGAAGAAGGTCTTGGGGAAACCTAAACATAGCAGAGGAGGGAAAAAATACATCACACCCCCCACACCCAGAATCATACACAAAACACACACACACACACACACACACACACACAACCCAAAGTAAGCTGAAGCCTCTTGCACAGCTATACTGCACATTAAACACAGCCCAGCTCCTAGCCACACTAACAACTCACACTAAAAACCTGAATACCTCAGTTCCCATTACCGCATATATCATATTTGGCTTTCAGCAAAAAAGTACAAGGCACGATGAAAGGCAAGACAAGGTTAAGACACCGGTATATACATAAAAATAGCTGTCCTTGTCCAGCTCCTCTTCCCAATGGCTGGGGAAAGTTCTGACCAACTGAGACTGTGCTCCAGAGTGGGGGAAGGCAGAAAGATGTGAAGGAGTGGACTGCACAAATTTGGAACCAAATGAAGCTCTAGCCCTAGTGAAATGGTTAAAGGCAGAGGCTCTGTAACCATGTTACCTGGTTAGAATACTGGCTCTGCTACTTCCAGTTGTTTGTCTTGCTTAGTATTTCCACACTTCCTATTTCCAAACTGTGAAATTGTGCTTATTAAAACATCCACCCATACTGTTGTTATGATTGGTAAATGGAATAATACAAATTGGGCGCTTACAGTGCAGCAAGTACATAATAAGCACTCACATATTAGCTATGATTATCCACAAAGGCTAGAGATCATTCAGGTATCTAGATTTCCGTCATGTCTCCTATTCTCTTAATATTAATAATATTCTTATATTATGGCAAAGAAAGATTGTCTTTTGATGCATGATGTAGCTAAATAGTAAAGAATCAAGCTACTAATTTTCTTTCTGTAAAAAAGAAATTTTATTTGTTCTTCTCGAAATTAAGTTATTTTTAGAGCACATTGATACATCTAGTGTCCACTCCTTCATTTATAAGAGATTCTGATGCTTTCATTTCCAGGTGTTAAACTAAGAATCCCCATCAGCAGTAGGTACAGACTTAAATGATCAACAATTTTCCATTAGAAGAAAAACTTAATTCTTAGAACAGCATGAATCAAGAATGATGGCTTTTCAGAGTAAGCATGGCCTAATCCTGAGAAGACAATTTCTGATTTTAAGAAATTTAAGTGAAATATTTTACTTACTTTTAGTATTGTAAATAGGTAATTTAATTCCATTGTATTATAATTTATTTGTGAATACTGGCTGTAGATTTATTTCAGTTGTTTGTCTATTCTATTTTTGACTTTTAAATGAGTCCCATGGCTGTGGGCTTGGGGCAGAGGCAAATTGTCTCCCATATGTCTTTTTTTCCACTAAACCCCCACACCATTAACATTTAATATATTCTACCTGCCTTAAAAGACCCTTTGTTTCCCATTTTGTGCCTTACTTTAATTCTTGATGAAATTAATTTTCTTGCTATGCTGTTATATATGATTCTCAATGACTATTCACAAAAATAAAGTGCGGTTCAAGTTATTTTCAATGTCAAAAATATTTATACTCTTGACCTAGCAATTCCTATACATACACTCTGTCATATACATAATCTCTCTCTCTCTCCTCTCTCTCTCTCTCTCTCTCACACACACACACACACACACGTTTGTTCTAACATTTTTGTAATAACAAAAGTGGAAATAATCTAAATACTTACTAGTAAGAGAAGAGCTAATTAATTATAAAATTTCCCTGTGTTGGAATATTATGTAACCATTAAAAAGAATAATCTAGATATTATCTAGATTTAAAAGAATGATATAAATATTTATGCACTGATATGCAACTATGTAAATATGGTGAAATAATATAACTAAAAATAAAGCTGCAGAAGAATATGTTCTCAAACCTTGTAAAGAACAAAGAAAAATCATACTGGCATATACAGAGAATTTATGGAAGGATGTGAAAAAGAATCAATGAGCATGCTTAATTCTGGAAAGTAGCAATGGTGGAGGAGTTAAAGGGAATTTAATGTCCACTCCATAGTCAATTTGGAGTTTTAATATCACAGCATTTTCAAAGTAAATAGATGAAAAGAATGATTTCAAATATATATTTTTAAATTATAAGATAATTGGTAAGTTATAATCACTTTTCATGTTTTAAATATTACATATATGTTACATGTATTGATATCTGTTTTTTGTGTATTAATATCTGAAACCATAGAAAAATTTATTCATTTGGAATTAAAATATTTCAAAAAGTATTTACTTGATAAAGTGACTCAATGTTTTATTTGTTCCCATATTTGCTAACTTAAAATATCCCATCATTTTTCTAGCCAAAAGTATAATTTTCTGGGTGCTCTTAGATTTATTAGTTGACCACCTTTTTACACCATATATAAGAATACACTCAAAATGAATTAAAGACTTAAAGGTAAGACTCAGAACCATAAAACTCCTGGAAAAAAACATAGGCAGTAAAATCTTGGCTATTTCTCATAGCAATAATTTTTCTGATATACCTTTTTGGTCAAAGGAAACAAAAGAAAAAAATAAACAAATGGGACTACACCAAAGTAAAATGTTTTTGCACAGCAAAGAAGCCATCAACAAAATGAAATGACAACCTATAGAATGAAAATAGATTGTCACCAATGATACAACTAATAAGGGGTTAATATCCAAAATTTATAAAGAACTTACAAAACTCAACTCCAAAAATACCCCCAGACAATCCAATGAAAAAAATGGGCAAAGTACCTGAATACATGCTTCTCCAAAGAGGACATACAGACGGCCAATAAGTATAGAAAAGGTGCTCACTAATCAATAGAGAAATGCAAATTAAAACCATAACGAGTTATCACCTCACAGCTGTCCAAATGACTATCATCAATCAAACAATAGACAAGGGTTGGCAAGTATGTAGTGAAAAGGGAGCGTTTGTGCACTGTTGGTAGAAATGCAGATTGATGCAGCCACTATGGAAAACAGTATGGAGGTTCCTCAAAATATTAAAATTGGAACTGCCTTATGACCCAGCTATGCCACTTCTGGGTATATATCCAAAGAAATCCAAATACTAATTCAAAAGAATGTATGCACTCCTATATTCATTGCAGCATTACTTACAATAGCCATCCCATGGTAGCAGCCCAACTGCCCATCAATAGAAAAACGGAAAAAAGTGCTGTGGTACCTATATACAATAGAGTATTACTCAGCCGTGAAATAAAATGAAGCCTTACCATTTGCAATAGCATAGATGGACTTAGAAGATATTATACTAAGTAAAATAAGTCAGACAGAGAAAGACAAATACCATGTGATCTCACTTATATGAAGAATCTAAAAAAACAAACAAACAAAAGAGAAACAGACTCACAGATATGGAAAAAACAGACTGATGGGAGCCAGAGGCAAGAGGGGTTGGGGAACTAGGTGAAAAAGGTGAAGGGATTGAGAAATACAGATTGGCAGTTACAAAATAGTTATGGGGATGTAAAGTACAACATAGGAAATATAGTCAATGATATCGTAATAACTATGTATGATACCAGTTGGGTACTAGAAATATCAGGGGGGATACTTTGTAAAGTATATGATTGTCTAACATTACTCTTCATAACTGAAATTAATACAAAGTAATTGTAAATGTAAACTATAAATGAAAAAAATTAAAATAAAAAAATGTAAAAGAAAAATTTCTCATTCACATAATGCCTTTTCCAACTGTAGGATGCTGTAACAAATCAATTGACAAAATAGGTAAAAATGGTACTTAATAAGTAAGAGTTGCTATATTGCAATGGGGATTAAAATTTTATTAATTATTAAAATATAACAGACATATATTAAAGTGAAGATCATAAGCTCAATGAAATGTCCCACAGTAAACACCTTCATAACCACCACCCAGGTCAAGAAATAGAATATTACTGGTACCCCACATCCCCTTATTATTCCCTCACCATTCCTCCCTTCTCCTCGAAGATAATCAATAATTCAATATTCTGATTTTTATCACCATAGATTAGTTTTATCTGTTTTGAATTAAAAACATTTTTTATTCTCACACGGGGACATGGTTATTTTTATTTTTATTTTTTTAGAGAGAGAGAAGGGAGGGAGCAAGAGAGGGAGAGAAACATCGATGTGAGAGAGAAACATTGATTGATTGACTCTTGCACATGCCCTCACTGGGGACTGAACCTGCAATCTAGGCTGTCCTCTGACTGGAAAACGAACCTGCGACTCTTTAAAGAACGAGGCTCCAACCAACCGAGCCACACTGCCCAGGGCTTGAATTTTTTAATAAATAGAAAAAAAACGGTTAGTTCATCTTTCATGGTTTGAATGGACACATGATGTTATTTACATATATGCTGCTATAAACATTTTAGTATGTATATGTATTTTGGGGCATAGGCATATAAGTATACATTCCCACCGAGGAGTGGGTCATAAGGTATGAATCTGTTCAGTTTTAATAGGTAATATAAAATCATTTTCTAAATTACAAGTACCAATTTATATTCCTACCAGCAATATAGGAGTACCTACTGTCCCACATCATCCTAACATAACATTGTTCAGACTTTTCTCTTTTAGTCATTCTGGTGGAATTGAAGTGATAACTCTTTGTGGTTCTGATTTCAGTTCCCCTGAAGTGTAATATTGCCATCTTACCATATCTTTACTGCCCATTTGGATATCTTCTTTTGAGAAGTGTCACTTCAAATCCTGTCCATTTCTCTTTGTGTTATCTATCTTTATTGTATTGCTCTGTGTAAGTTCTTCACATATTCTGAATATGAGATCTTTTTTTGGTTATACAGATTGCAATTATTGTCTTTTATTCTGTGACTTTCATTTTTACTCTCTTAATGATTTGAGTTGTAGTTGTTAATCTCAATGTAATCTAATTTATCAGTTTCTATTTAGATAGTATTCTTTGTCTTCTGTTAAAAAAAAACATCTTTGCCTAACCTAATGCTCTGATGATAATCCTCTTATTATATTTTCTGGAAGATTTAATGTTTAACACATCATATTTATATCTACAATTTGCTTGTAATGAATTTTCATGTATAGTATGAAGGGTCCAGTTTCATCATTTACTATATTGGTGAATAGATAACCAATTGACTCAATACCATTTATTGAAAAGATGTCACTTGTCATAAAGCAAGAGTCCACATACATATATGGATCAGATTCGAAATCTCACTTCTGGTCCATTGGTCTTTTTCTCAATCCATTTGCCAATTCATGCTACTAATTACTTTGTTTTATATTAAGTCATAATACTTGGTAGATAAATTCCTCTATACTTTTTTCTTCTTTAACACTCTGTTATTCTTGCTTCTTTGTATTTTCATATAAATTGTAGAATTAGCTTATCAATTTTCATAAAACCTTCTGGAATTTTTATTTGGTTTGCTTGCATATATTCATTACATAAACTCATTGAATTTAGAGAGAACTAATATCTTTGTAATATCAAGTTTTCCAATGAAAACATATTTATTAAGTTCTGCTTTTGATAATGTTTATGGTTTTCTGTGCAAGGTTTACACCTTTTATTAAATTTATTCCTAGATATTTGATACTTTTAAAAACCATTCTATATGGCATCTTTAATTTTTTTTTTTTTACTTATAGCTGGTACAGAGAAATACAACTGATTTTGTATATTGATTGTGGATTCAATCTTGTTGCTAATGCTCTTATTAATTCTAAAAATCTACCTGATGATTCTTTTTTATTTTCTTTGACCCAATCATATCATCTGTGTACAATAACCTTTATTTTATTTTTTTTATTAATTTATTTACTTTTTAAATACATTTGTCTCTGCCTTCCCCCCATCTCTTTCCCTTGCCCCCTCCCATCTTCCCTCCCTCAGCTCTTCCCCTTTGGTTTTGTCCATGAGTCCTTGCTATATGTTCCTTGACTTTCCCCTTCCCTTCCCTTTCCCTGCCCACCCCTCCCTCCTTCCCTCTTGTCTCTGTTGATTTCTTTTCCTTTCAGTGTTGCTGGTCATATTTTCCTTGCTTCTTTGCATTGTTGGTTATGTTCCGCTTATAGGTGAGATCATATGGTATTTGTCTTTCGCCCCCTGGCTTATTTCGCTTAGCATGATGCTCTCCAGTTCCATCCATGCTGTCGCAAAGTTTAGTACTTCTTTTTTTCTTTCTGCTGCGTAGTATTCCATTGTGTATATGTACCATAATTTTTTGATCCAGTCATCTACTGATGGGCATTAGCAAAATGAAAAGGGAGCCAACCGTATGGGAAAATATATTTGCTAATGATACATCAGATAGAGGTTTGATCTCCAAGATATACAAAGAACTCACTCGACTCTACTCCAAGAAGACAAACGATCCAATCAAAAAATGGGCAAAGGACCTGGGCAGATGCTTTTCTAAGGAGGAGATACAGAGGGCCCGGAGGCATTTGAAAGGATGCTCAGCATCACTAGCCATCAGAGAAATGCAGATCAAAACCACCATGAGGTACCACCTCACACCGGTCAGAATGGCCATCATAAACAGATCCACAAACAACAGGTGCTGGCGAGGCTGTGGAGAAAAGGGAACTCTAGTCCACTGTTGGTGGGAATGCAGACTGGTGCAGCCACTATGGAAAGCAGTGTGGAATTTCCTCAGAAAGCTGAAAATGGAACTGCCTTTTGATCCAGCGATTCCCCTGCTGGGACTATACCCTGAGAACACCAAAACGCCAATACAAAAGAACCTATGCACCCCAATGTTCATAGCAGCACAATTTACAATAGCCAAGTGTTGGAAGCAACCTAAATGCCCATCAGTAGATGACTGGATCAATAACCTTTATTTTTTTACTTTCCAACCCTTGTATATTTCTTGTTTTTTTTCTTGCCCACTTGAGCTATAGATTGGATATGTTGATACTGGGCATTATTATCTCGCTCAGATCTTAGTGAGGTTCTCACCATTTTACCAAAGCTTAATGTGGCTTTTTAGGTGCTCTTAGTTAGATTAAGTAAATGTTCTTCTATTTCTACTTTAAGGGGTTTTTAAAATGATGAATAAATGTACCACATCAGATGCTTTTTCTGCATCTAGTAAGGCCTCTTAGAGTTTTTCTTCTTTACTATGTTAATATGATAAATTAACTGTTATTATAATGTTGCATAAGACTTGCATTCCTAGATTTATTTAACATTCATACGTTTTTTCCTCTCTTTTCCAGATTAATTGAAAAGTGTTTAACATAAAAACATGATGCAAAGATGTACATTTAATATATGTATACATTGTGAAATGATTACCATAATAAAGTTAGCTAACACATTCATCTCTGTTTCTGAGTTGTTTCTTCTGGACTTTACATATAAGTGAGATCATACAGTATTTGTCTAGACAAATGAAAAGGCAACATATGGAATGTTATACTGCCTTTTGGACAAAGCTCCTTATAGTCCCTTTTGCAAAATCACTGTGCCTTCTCCAGTTTCTCTTTCCCTTCTTGTCTCTCTTTCTGTCTGTGTCTCTTAATCATCACTGTATCCTTCTTACATGGGACCTGACACCCATGGGTTCATTGTAGATGCTAACACTTAATAGACACTAAATAAACGTGTTGATGATATTGAGATGCTTTTAGTTAGACAGTCTGTATATATCATACATCACAAAACTCTATTAGATCTTTTCTTTTTAATCTCAGAATTGTATCCGATTTTAGGAAATAGCCAAACAAAATAAAGTAATAAGTTTAGAATTCCTTTTAATAAGGGCATTAAAAATTAGTATATGATTTAGGCACTATGTTTCTATAAGAATATTTTTATTAGGATTTCTGCAGAGTCCCTATCATTTAGGTTTAGGAATAGGCTTTTGAATCTGAGACCTTGGTTCTAACCCCTACTTTAAGGCAGGACCATGTCTGGCATGCGTATTCAAGGAACATGGAGGAGGCTGATGTGGCCAGAGCAGAGTGAAGGGTGGGGACTGTAGGAAGTAAGATTGGAGAGGTGGGTGTGAGAAGATCATGTAGACTTTGAAGACCATTTTAGGGACTTTGAATTTATTGTATTGAAAGTGGAAGCCATTGGAAAGTTTGAGCAAAGACCATCATTTAAGTTGATACGTGACTTGATCTCACTTATGTTTTAACGGTATAATGCTGGTTGTTCAATTGAAACAGGCTGATGGGCAACAAAGGAAGAAATAGGGAAAATCAGTGAGGGAGATTATAGTATTTCAGATGAGCAATAATTGTAGTTGGGCCCAGATGTTACCAAGGGAACTGCTAAAAAGTCATCAAATCCTGGATGTATTTTAAAAGTAGAACATATGAATTTTCTGAAAATTTTAGCATGGAGTTTAAGGAAAAGGGGCATCGAGATTAACTCCAAAGTTTTGGCCTGAGCCTTTAGAAGGGTGAAATTACTATTGTGTCAAATAAGAGGTTGAAATAGTAGAAGGAACAAGTTTGAGAGAGGAGATAATACCAGAAGCTCAGTTCAGGGCAGTTTAAGTTTGTAATGTCTATTAGCTAACCAAATGGCAAGACCAAATAAGGGTGGAGTTCACACATTAGGTACAGGCTAGAGATATTTATTTGGGAGCCGTTGGCATGAACATGAGAATTTAAGCCAAGAAAATGGATAAATCATTTAGGGAAGTATCCGGTTTGAGATTTTTTAATCTTAAAAAAATCATGATTAAGAATTACTGTATAAGAGATATTGTTCCTTTTTAAAAATTCTATAGTTCATATTCTAAGTGAGCATAACATTAAAAATCAGCCAGCTCAAATTCCTGTAACACTTGGTTGCTTCCATTATTGGAGATTACAACAGTTCTGCTCGTACCTTCCTGAGATGAAAAGTAAGGGTGAGATGAGGTGAGCTGTGCTGCTGGCTGGGGCAGAGACACAAGAACAGCAAAGTGAGAGAAAAGATGCTTAGTCATTAAGTTACCATCACTTACCTAGACAATATAATATCCATATTTGGTAATCTATAGTACTTGTAAATATTTTCCAGTTTTCACAACAAGATAAAGTCACTTAAACATAATTAATTTAGATGTTTGCTTTTTAAAGAGCAGTGTGGTATTCACTTCCACCCAACACACTGTGCCCTCCATCCCTACCCTACTAGGTTCGTGACCTTGGTAAAATAACCTCTCTGAGCCTCAGTTTCCAAACAATCTTCCTGACAACATAGTGTTAAAATCCAGTGATATTTAAAGTGGTAAAGAGACCAAAGTTCTTTGAATTATTATTATTATTATGGTTTAATAATAGTACATTAGTTTCCTAATTCTAATGATGTTTCAAGGGTTGAGAAAAGGAAGCAGAAGTTTCTATATGTGGACTTCAGTGTCATTGGTAATATAACTGTATAAAAATTAAAAGAGGTAATCAAAAGATACATGAGGCCAAAGTTCCCTAGCTTATGCTTAATTTAGTAAATCCCTTCATATTCCTCACATCCTTGTGTAAATAGATGAGCTGCAATATCCACTTGTGGTAAAGAAATAATCCCTATTTTCTTTTTTTTATTGTTGTTCAATTACAGTTGTCCCCATTCCTACCCTTCCATTACTCCTTATTTTCTTAAACACACAAACATATAATTATATCATCATTACCACCGATGGAAACAATGCAAATTTTTTTTTACTAAAACTGCACATATGTTCAATTATTTTGTTTTAAAACACTAGTGAGGTAGTATTTAAAAAAATGAGAAACAAAAGGTAAATACAGAGAACATGTTTTAGAGATTCAATAAATGGGAGAATCACAGATTTTGTTTATTATAGCATTCATAAAAAACTACACATATTTTATGAGAATTGCACAACTTACTTTCTGCTATGACAATTGCTTTGAACAAAACAAGAATTATTGAGTAAAGTCAATCATTTGTTTCCTGGAAGTATCCTATGTGCCTATCTCCACCAACTTCCTCATTATACAAGCATCCCCCTTTTGGAGAACATGTCATAGAGCACTGGAATTTTGTTTTGTAATTTAAAGGAGGGGAACCATGATCCCTTTGCATCTACAATCACTCTTACCCTGTTCTATTTCTCCATAGCACTTAATCCTCTTCTCACATGCTATATAATTTGCTTATATATTTGTCTCTTCTTATGTGTCTCATTCCACTAGGGTGTAAGGTCTGCTAGGGGGGCAATATTTGGCTCTCTGGTTCCTTGATGTATCCCAAGAATCTAGAACAGTGCCCAGCACATAGGAATATTTGACAATAAATATTTTTCAAATAAAAGAATAAATGAACTCTTCCTATGTGTCCCTCTGTAGGAAGACTAGGCTCTCTCCATTGGTTCCATGCTAGGTTTATAAGGTTAAGTAACATTTTTTGACATCTTTGGCTTAATAGTTTATCTGTTTTATCTTCCTTAGGCACACAGCTCTGTCCAGCTTTCTACAAACAATCCAGCAATGTTTGCTATAATGACCTTCCCATAATGACCTTCCTGCTGGTGAAAGAACAACGATTGCCTTAAACCAATAGCTGGCTACATCCAGAATTTCTTAAATAATCCTCTATTTTACTGTGATTTCTTTTGTTCTAAGATCTTTGTTAATGACTAGGATGACTTTTGAAAGGTATTCTTTCTCTGTGGACATTTCTTTGTGATAATTCATTATTACCTGTATCTATTTTACATTCTTTCTAGCTTTTTTTCTTGGATAGTGTGACTAAGTCCTTATCTTTTATCATGATTATAACTTTCTTCAGATATCCAGTTAATACTTTTTAAAATATCATTTTACTCTTTAAAATCCTCAATCACTACAGCTTATGTGTATGTGTGTATCTGTGCAAAACTCGAAAACTTTTTTGTTAGGTTTCTGAGATTTCTTCCTACCCTGAAGTCATTGTTTTTGACTAGTTTGAAAAACTAAATTACCATGACATTGTAAGTGATATATCTTTTTGAGCTCTCTCCCTGCTGCTTAAATTTCCTTTCATGACAACTACATCTTGTAACATCATAAAAAATAAACAAAACAACTTTTCTTTCCCCACTTCTATTTCTACTCTTTTTTTTTCTCTTGGCTTATTTATGTATTTATCTTCACATGAGAACATGCTTATTGAGTTTAGAGAAAGGGAGAAAAACATTGTTGAGAGAGAGAGAGAGAGAGAGAGAGAGAGAGAGAGATGTCAGTTGCTTCTTGCACACATCCAAACTGGGGACCAAACTGGCAACTTAGGCTTGTGCCCTGTGAATTGAACCTGCAACCTTTTTGTTTCAGGATGACACTCCAACTAACTGAGCCACACCGGCCATGGCCTCTATTTGCTAATTTAAAATGTGCATATGGAAGGCACAATACCCTGAGAGTTCTACATATTAATTTTCTATCTGGTTGACAATTTATTTTGGTCCAAAAGGAACCACTATAGCTGTGTCCTCTTAGCTTCATATACTACATTAATGTAAGAGCTTTTAAATTGCTTCAAAAATAATCTTTTCATTATGTTTGTGGGTTATGCTAGAAAGGTAATATTAGATTTTCTCTCAACTCTTAGTTTTCCCCACTTTAGGTATACACTCTAGGAGACACATCTTGACCTCTTCCATCTTCATTACTCTAAACATACACTGTCATGTATCCTAACATTCATGAACAACCTAATCTAGAGCCTTTTCTACTCCAAAGCTACAAAATTCCAGTTCAGAAATCAAGCTGCTTTGGATGGTGGATACCTGTCAACTCTTGACTGCTATTTTCCTTTAACCTCATGTTAAAGATATTTGCTCCAAAAAGCAATCTGTTCTTCCTTGGCTCTCAGAATTCAGGTATAGTAATACTGTATGTAATGGTACTAAAATGTGAGGGTTAATCCCTTGGATCATTTAAAAAGGGCTATCACTATTTCAGCTTTTTTGCTTTCTGAGGGTTAAAGTTCAGGTAATTAAATACTTGGAGACAGATTGTGATCTCCTTCCATATCAGCTTCCAATCAAGATAGTATTTATTTATCATAAAGATATTAAAATATATTTACTTTCCAGATCTGCTCATCACTCTAGCAAGAGTTATTAGCCATACTATTATAAAAGAGTTTATAAGAGAGCATGGGGGTTAAGACACTGAACAATTGATTATGAAATGAAGATGATAAAAACTTGGGTTGGGTGGTCAGAGTCTAGAGGAATCAATGAAGAATAATGGGCAGGCAGAGAAGGATTTGGGTGGAGAGAAAAAGAATCTGCTGAAACATGGGAGTAGGAGGGAATGTTTTGTGTTTATGGAACTGTTCAACTAGATAAGAGGGAATATAAAATTTTGTCATTCAAAATTTTGTACAGTTGAAGAAAATTCATAGTATTGGACATGTAACAAAGCATTCACTAAAATATTTGTTTATAATTCTTTTCCTGAATATTAACATTTTCTTTATGCTTTAGAATTTTCTCTTGGCACAGCCCTGGATATGATTTTATGTTTATCAAGTGAATACAGTAATATTTAAATATGAGTTATAGTTATCTTGGTTTGAGAGTCTGTCTAGACTGTATGAACTATGTGACTGCAGCTTCTCTAAATGTTTCTACACATGGGAAGGAAATAATAGCTATTAGTGCTATAAAGAAGCTCAAATAAAACCATGTGATAGTAAATTATAAAGTTCAACAAATGGTACATTCTTTATTAAAATTGGTAACTGTGCATTAACATACATAGGATAGTTCCTTCCTTTTACATTTTTATTGTAGAATCTCAACACAGGGGATAAATGATTCACCATTTTATTGTGGAAAGAAGCTTTCATTCTTTATCCGGAACATGGCAGCAATCATTCCCTAGTTAGATCTAAATGACTGAATTGCAAGGTGAACTGTATTGGTGACTTACTCATTTCCCCTCACCTCCAGGACCCTCTTTTCCCAAGATCAAGCAATTTTCCTGTGTAATGAACTGTATCTGCTATCAAGTGGCCTGGAAATTAAGAGGTCCAATGTGCCTTCCAAGTCCTCATTTTCTATTTGATATCATGATGCTTTTTGCTGCTACATCACTGATCTATGTTTTCCAATGCCATACAAAGGAGAAATGCAAAAAATGAATGGAACTGCAAAGCAGTTTTTTATATGAGGAAAAACTTCAATCAATTTTGAATTATACAGGGGATAGTTTTCTAGCTAATGGGATGTCAAATATTTGCATCAAATGCTTCTGTCTGGTTGATAGCCTTCTGGTCAGTTCGAGGCTGACTAGCAATTGCAAGGGGAGCAGGTGCAACAAGGACATGCTTTAAAACCAACATCAACCAAAAAAGTGGATTTCAGTGGTTCGATTTATGACTATAGCATACACAAAGTCTGGAGAAAGTGAGTTCAAGAGAAGACAAAAATATATGTAAACTAGGTAATACGAAAAAGTTCAGACCATGCATTTTTTTTAACTTAGTATAACTTCTACAGGCACAGAAAATAAAACAAGGAAGAACTAATCAATTTATTCAATAATCTTGAGAATATATATTTTTCTCAAAAGCCAATGTTCTTTATCTTTTTCTTTTAGCAGATGATATCTCAGTAATTTTTTCTAATCATTCTGGTATTTTTTTTTACTCATATATTACTCTTTGGCATTTACTAAAGATGTCCCCTTACCCAATGAAATATCTACCAGAAATCTTTCATATCATAGTATTATTTGAAAACCAGTAACAGATATTTGTCAGTGACTTTACCAATCAAAAGAGCCAAATCAAGAAATAAGTTGAGCAATTAAAGAGAAAAATACTTATTTAATGATACTAATTAATTCAGTGTGCATAAAGTGACTAAATTCCACAACTATTCACAACATTAAAATAATATAAATTGCTAATTGTAATAGCAAAACATGTTGAATAATATTGATTCCAAATGTGCATGAATTACGTACCATGTTAGGAATGACTTTTACCTAAATATGGTTAACTAAAACTAAAAACTAAAATATGGCTACTGAAGGTGAAAAAAAACTCAGTTATCTAAATCTATACAGCAACAGTATAAAACAATATCAAAACTAAGAATAAAGTTAAAATCTGTATCTTTTTTAATGACCTGTAGGACCACTTTATATAGTAAGCCAGAAAGAAAAATGTTATGACGTTCAACTGCATTTGATAGTTTATAGAACATCTTGGCCAAAATCAAACAGATAATTTCAGAGGCAGAACTGATCATAAAACCAAAGGCAGAACTGATCATAAAACCAAAGCCATTTCTTCGCAAAAACCTTCAAAAATAAAAAGCAAATTACTTTTCAAACCCCTATCTGCGTAGATTTAACATAAGTCAAATATTTAATACACCATTTCAGTTTGGCCCTCTTTTCATTCTGCTTCTGTATGTTTGGTTTTTGTTTTGTTTTTTGTTTTTTTGTTTTTATTTTTACATTTTCACTGTTAAAAAGCACCTCATCAGAGGGTAAACAAGAGAAAAAAGAAATTAAAAATAATCAACTGAATTTATGATACTGAAGTGAGTTAACACTATATAGGCTCTAGTAAAATACAAAAGAGCTAATTGTTCAAAATTTATTAATATCTGACTTTAGGAAGAATTTTATATTGATACAGCAGCATTGTACAGTGGAACTTCAAAACTCTACAGTACAACCTTCAAATGATCTCCTCATACATGATGTCGTGTTATACTCACCAAAACCCTGTGAATATGTAGGGAATTTTGGTTTATGTAAAGAAATTAGGTTTGATTCTGAGAGAAGGAACTCAGGCTCACCGAAGTTAGGTGATTTGTCTAAGTTTATATCCACAATAAAGAGCTGAGTGTAGACTCATAAATGTCATTCATCTTTTGCTAATAATGAAGGGTTCCTCCATTTTCTAAGTGAAGGCAGTCTTGATAGAGGCAAGAAAAGTCATCTTTGCCAGATGAAGGCAATCTTGATAGAGGTGAGCAAGAAAAGCCATATGACATTAAGAATTTACCAAAAACATTGTTTATGCTTCCACTTAACTGTATCTTACTGAATTGCTTTCTTCAGTGTCTTATAGTTTTCTGAGTACATTTCTTTTGTCTCCTTGGTTAAGTTTATTCCTAGGCACATTTTTTTTTTTTTTGGTTGCAATAGTAAATGGGATTGTTTTCTTGGTTTCTCTTTCTGATGGTTCATTATTGGTGTATAAAAATGCCACTGATTTCTGAATATTAATTTTGTATCCTGCTACTTTGCTGAATTCACTTATTCTAGTAGCTTTTTGGTGGAAGCTTCAGAGGTTTCTATGTACCATATCATGTCATCTGTGAATAATGACAGTTTTCCTTCCTCCTTTCCAATTTGGATGGACCTGGAGATAACTATGCTAAGTGAAATAAGCCAGTCATCAAAGGACAAATACCATATGATCTCACTTATATGTGAAATCTAATGAACAAAATAAACTGATGAATAAAATAGAAACAGAGGCATGGATACATGGGAACAGACTGACAGCTGTCAGAGGCACGAGGGAAGGAGGGACTAGGTGAAGGAAGGTGAAGGGATTAGCTAAAGAACAGATATGCATGACCCATAGACACAGACAACAGTGTGGTGGTGGCCTGAGGAAAGGGGGATGAGGGCTGGATGGAGGTGGACAAAGGGGGAGAAAATGGAGACATCTGTAAGAGTGTAAATAATAAAAAATAAAGTTAAAAAAGATATAATTTACTTAAATTTAAGGTGTACAATGTAAAAAAAAAAACAATTTACCATAGAAAATCAGCAAAAGGGAGAACTGATCCAATTTGTATGGTTTCAATGTGGGGGAAAAGTAGGAATACTGGTTGACAGATTTGTAAATTTGTCAGACCATGCTACACCTATACCCATCTGCAGGGCTAAGAGTTGACTATATATTTTACAGCTTTTTAAAAATCTAGATTAAAAGTACCACTCCTTAATAAAGAACCATATACACAAAACAGTTTTTAGGAAGATTACCTAGCCCTTTGGACCCAATATTAAAAATTGCCATTATTCACGTTTTTGAATAGATATATGTGCTCATGATACAAAATTTAAAAATATGAAGACATTAAGTATAAAGTTAGTCTTTCTCTCTCTCCTGTACTTCAACCTCCCAGAAGCCCTCCCTAGAGGCAAACATTGCTACTGTGTGTCCTTCCACAGAAAGCCTATGCACTTACAAATGTGTGTGCATAATTGTGTGTGTATATATAAACAAATAAAAACACATATATATGCATGGTAGCAAAGTACACACACTGTTCTTTACCTTGCCTTTTTTACCTGATTTTTTTAACTTTGAGAGCTTTTCAAATCAGCTGCTTAATTTATTTTAAATTACTGAATAGTATTCCTAGGAACTCCTTTGGTGTACTCTCCAATTTATTTAATAGTCAAGTACACTTACTCAAGAATTCCAAAGTTGCTATTTATTTTGTTTTTTTAATCCTCACCTCAGGACATTTCTTCATTGCTTTTAGAGACAGAGGAAGGGAGAGCGAGAGATAGGGAGAGGGGGAGAGAGAGAGACATTGATGTGATAGAGAAACATGGATTGGTTGCCTCCCATGCGGACCTAGACCAGGGATCATATGATTGGGCCGCAACCCATGCATGTGCCCCAACCAGGAATCGAAACACAAACTTTTGATTACGGTAAAATGCTCCAACCAAATGGGCTACAGTCGTCAGCGCAAAAATTGCTAAATAATGCTAGCGTATAAAAGGGGTCCCTACAGTTGACTGATTATTTAAGAGCAAGCAAGAATTTAAACTTATAAAAATTCTAAGTACTATTAGATATTTAAGATATCTAGTGACAAGCTTAATCAATATCTAAATGAAACACAAACTTTTCTTTCACTAATAAGGGAATTTAAAATAAACACACACATATGAGTGTGTTTTTGTTGTTGTTTTTTGTAATAGTTGGCATGAAAGAACTTAAATAGGCCTCAAATTCCAGAGCTGGAATGATTATTGGTTTAATCCAGTATGGAATTTATTATGTATTTATATGTGTTCATTAACCCATTTAATTTGTTTGTCATGTACGTATTCTAAAACTTTGAGCAATTCATATGTTTTCAGTGTGAATAGCTACCAATTTTCAAAAAATGTTAATCATAGTGAGACAAAATCTCATATTTTTCTAGTGACATCATATACAGGGTGGGGCAAAAGTAAAGCTTTACAGTTGTTCATATGGAAAATAATACAATAATTAATAAATAATACAAGAATAACCTCAGTGTTGTGTATACTCACAACTGTAAACCTACTTTTGCCATACCCTGTATTGGTACAATTCTTTTCTAAAGCAAGCTATGTATTTAAAAAGATACAATCATGTTCATTTCTACTGACTACATAATTGCAGTTTTTGACAATATTTCCCCAGGAAATGGTCAAGAATCAAACACTATACCACAAGTGTGTTTATCCTTCACAAAACAATAACCAAAAAACCTAAAAGTAATTTAAATGTTCAACAATATGTAACTGGTTTAGTACAGTATAACAGTATGAGCCATATTAGTCAAGTAAAATAATTCAAGTAAAAACATTATGTGCCTATATAGGAAATGTGTGTGATATGTTAAGTGAAAACAGCATGATACTAAATTATATGTAGTTCTTATCTATGTGGCAAAAACTAGGCATTACTTTAACTATATAAACTATAAATGTGAAAATAGATTGAATAATACTAATCTTATAGAATGTTACAGTGGACACACTTAAGTGTCTTCTCATACCTAATCTGATACCACCTTCATGAACAGCAGTAGGTTCTGAAAGAAAATGAAACAGATTCAGAGAGAGATGCAGAGGTAAGAAAGGGAGAGGTGCTGTCTGCATATCTAAAGGTGTTCCAACTCCTCACTATGAGCCCTGACTGCTCTCTTACTTTTGGATTCTGTGTGTGTGTGAGGCTGGGTTGGTGGTAAACTTACTTCCTTACTATAAATTCCTATCTTTTTTTACTTGGGCCAGTTTGAATTGGTGTCTGTTACACACAAACCAAGAAACAATACTAAGCCAGTTTGTCTTTCATAATCTATAACTTGTGTTTTTTAAAAAGGTCTACATGTCACCTAGTTGCAGTGCAGAAGTTGTTAGTTATCCTAGAGTAGTAAATTTACTTAATCTGTAGACAGTTCCATAGATAATATAGTTAATGTAAGCCAACATTATCTCTAGACAATATAACCAATATTCCAACTAATGTTAAATATATTAATACCATTTATTCTTTTTGCCCTTTAATTTCAGTTATTCTACCTATATCTGAAATGACATCTTCAGGGAGAAAAATTATCTTCTAGCCATGAACAAAAAGACAACTGTACAGGAATTTTTAGTGGATTATGTTCTTAATATCCAACTCTGATCATTGCCTGAGAGTGTGCTTTTGTTTTTATTACCCATCATTCACTGTTTTTCATATGCCAGGTATTATGTAAGACACTTCAAATATCTCATTTGCTCTTCAGAAAACCCCAGTGCAGGAATGATTCACAAATGGCAGAACTTCCCCTTTTTTCCATAATCATTGAGTGTGTGTCCCATTAGGCATTGCTTTGGGGAGGAAATACAAAGATAAATTCAGACTAGGAGAGGAGACAAATGTAAAACATATGTAAAAATGATAAATGCTACAACTGTGCTATGTACAAGGTGCTCTGAAGGATGTGATGGAATTACTAGCTATGTGGCGCTGGTTTTCAGATTTTCCAGATTCCTGATTCTCCTGAAGAAGTGCTGAGATAATCTGAAATCCAAGGAAAGAAAATTAATCTGCCCTCTTGGAAATATGGGGTGGGGCAAAAGTAGGTTTAGAGTTGTTCGTAGGGAAAATAACACAACAATTAATAAATAATACAAGAATAAACCGTGTTTCATATACTTACAAATGTAAGCCTGCTTTTGCCTCACCCATTACAGAAGGTAATCTGGAAGACAGATTAGGATCTGAATAGGGAGGATGTTAGCTTTTATCCATTAGTCTGGGGTAAACATAATAGTGACAAAAATAACAAGTATTAAATACATTGGAGACTGTTTTATATTCATTCATTTATCATATACTTTTCAGGGCCTGCCATGTACTAAGGCAGTACTAGGACATTGAAAACCCACTACAATAATGGATAACCAGAAACAATTTTACTAATATTATAAGTATTGAAAATACTGTTTTATACTGCTTAAGTTTTAACAGCAGTATTACACTACTTGTTAACGTAATCTGGAAAGGATGTTTCTTCATCTGTGTTTCATTTGGATAACCTCATCTTTTACCTGCAGTGGTTTTCCTTGCCAAGTTATTCCTTTAAAGGATTATTCAAGAGAAAAAAGATTTCTTAATGCTCAATGTTCTACTTACTTTTTTCTGTCACAGAACACTAACATCTTGAATAACGTGGATACTCCTGACTTTTTAAAAAAACCTTTTCATGGCTTACAACTGCTTTCACTGTAAGGTTCCAAATTCTAAGCATCTTCATATGATATTTCTCTTCCGCTCTAGACTCATCTAGATTTTAGATCAACTAGGGCAGGGGCCTCCATTCCACAAATAGTTAGTGAATAACTACTATGTAATAGAGTCTGACAAATTTCTAAGTATCTACCAGATTTCGCATATGTACACATTAAAACGTGAGTATATACTCGCTCAATGAATAACATTTATGTTACATTTAAACTTTAGTGTTGTAATTAATGGAGTATAATTCTTGGTGGATAATTAATATGGTGAGTTTAGCATTTTTAAATTTTAAAACTAGGTCTTTTAAAAAACAAAAACACAGTTAAATCAACTCTAGGAAGAAGACGGATTTTAGTAGGGGTTGGAGAATCTTCTGGGTTGCAAAGATAAAAATAGGCATGACTAAGTGGACAAGTAGATACCAGCTCTACAGTCTTTGCTAAAATGAATAAATGCTTCACTTGCAGAGATGGAAAAAAAAGGTGAAAAATACATTTTACTCTATATGTGTATGAGTCAGGGACCTGGCAGGAAACAAATGGCACACTCAATGGGTAAAGTGAATAGAGTCTGATGAAGAGGCTATTTACAGAGGTGTATGTAGGCGTTAAGGGAACCAATAAGGGATAATGAACCTAAGGACTCACAACAGGAGGTAACCACTACCTTTCCTAGTCCTGAAGGGACAAACAGAAGAGGTCGTTTCTAAAGCCTGCCAAGACCTGTAGCCAGGGAATAGAGTTGTCTGACCAGCGCCATGGCCTTAGGTAGAGAGGACTGAAGCTACTGCCAAAAGCCACGCACAAGCAGGAGGTCGTATGGAGAAGGGTAAAACAAATATCTTGACCTCTCTCTCCTCCCTCTGATCAGTTGGCAATGCCTCCAAATTGGCTGAAACTGAATATAAACCAGAGGGTAAAGTAGCCTGGTTTCAATGAAATGTTATTCATTGACCGAGTATATACTCACGTTTTAATGTGTACATATGCAAAATCTGGTAGATACTTAGAAATTTGTCAGACTCTATTACATAGTAATTATTCACTAACTATTTGTGGAATGGAGGCCCCTGCCCTAGTTGATCTAAAATCTAGATGAGTCTAGAGCGGAAGAGAAATATCATATGAAGGAGCCTGGGGATGTCCACAAAAATCAGCCTCCCAGGGCATGGAAAGGCAGAGAATGGACTTTGAAGGACAGAGAATAAGCAGTACGAATAAGCAAATAAGCAAAATATTTTATAGAGTTGGAAAGATTCAAAAACCCAAACAAAAAGAGGAAAGGAATTGATCCAAACAGAGCTGTGTCAGACCTGGGACAAAGATGGAAGAAAATGATTAAACAGTAAAACAGTAGAGAGGAGCATAGTCTGTGATATATTTAAGTAAGGATAGAGAGAGTGAGCAAAGACATAGAGGTATTAAAGTATTAGAAGAGTCTGACTAGGGATCTTAAAGTTGTGGATATATTTGAACACAGGGTATATCTCATTACCAACTTTTTATGTGAGTTTAACACAATGGTCGGACATTTAAAACCTGTTAATCACTGGAAATATTTTAAATATATATACTCCAAGGACTGAACAGTGGCAGTGACTGTAACTGAAGTCCTGTGGAATACAGAATGCCAGGACTGTAGGTCAAAGAAACAGACATACTCTGTAAGAGAACCAATCAGCTGCTAAAAGAAGTTAAAACGCCAAAGAAATACATGGAGACAAAAAGGAGAAAAGCAGTAGAAACCATATATCAGACCTCTGAAATCATGGTAAATAACTAAATTTTACTCAGTACAAAAATATGCACATTACTCTAACAGGGGTGTCCAAACTTTGGTGTCTCTGGGCCACACTGGAAGAAGAGTTGTCTCAGGCCACACAGTAAATACAGAAACACTAAAGAAAACAAGTCTCATGTTTTAAGGAAATTTACAACTTTGTGTCAGGCCACATTCATAGTCATCCTGGGCTACGGGTTCAACATCCCTGCACAAATCACCTATTTATAACTGTTTAGTATGGAAAAAATGCTAATCACGTTCATATATCAATATTAACAACCATAATCTATCTTCTGTGGTAGTATCCTTTGAAAGCAATCTTATTGTGATTTTATGGAAAAGGTTAGTTTTACTTTTTGGATGTTCATTAACACCTTTCAAACATCTCTCTGCATTTATACTTATATTTCTCTATATTAGACATCTTCTGGAAAATCTGCCTCCAAGATAAGAAGCTCCCTGTGTTAGTATTTCACTGACATTAAAAACAGGAGCCTTATTCCTCAGAGTGGGCAATACCCTTTTGTGATACAATAAATAATAAAATCACATGAAGGTCTGGTGAAAACATTTTCTCCTATTATTCCCTCCTGAAAGGCTTCATGGGTCCTGAAGACAGCTGTCGATTTCTGCACCATCCTATAGTCATATTTCCTTCCTGACTCAGTCATTGTAGAATACAGTGAAATTGCAGGTAGTGAAATGACCGCAGCCCTGTTTTGCCTCATTGTGAAACACATATCCAGGGTGACTATTGAGCCAAGGATCGAAGAGCAACTTTAGATGATTCTAAATTCTGTACTTCGATGGAAACCAGGCATCAAATTTATTCTTCTCCCTTCAAAACTCTAATATTAAAATCATGTTAATATAATTAATTTAATTAACATAATTAATATTTTACCTTTCCATGAAAATAACCAACTTTTTATTCTCATGAAGATTGTAGAATTGTACATCATACTTCTCAAATGTGTTGAGAAACTTTGGTACATGGAAGTCATAGGCTTGATGTGGAATACCATGAAATATTTATACCTTAAACTAAAATAATTTTATTTCAAATTCTACCCTCATTTATATATGAATTTTATATGGAAAGCAAAGAGCAGGTGCAAAGCATTCATGAAAAAATTATATAAAACAACCCAATACTGAAAATATTCTACTCATCTACATTTTCCTGTAAATTTAGAAAAGAATATAGTAATTCATTTTCAGGATACCTCTCCTTCAGTATATCCCAGTGCTCACTAGAAAATGTTAATATTTAACTGACCTTAAAAATAGCATATACTGAATATATATATTGTATGATGGAACTGCAATTATTAAAAACCATCAATACAGAATAAATGTGAAAATCTTATTAGTAGTCCCATCATGTTTGAGTTAAATAAATCTAAATTTTAATAAATTTATTCCTTTTCTAAATTTATCCTAAAGAATTTTTTTCAATTTGTTATATTTAAGAGATGAGAACCATCACATATGTATCAGGTTTAAAGCAACAATTTATTCTGAGATTTACTTTTGTCTGCTTTCTTCTCAGTCTAGTTTTCAATAATTTTGGAAATACACTAAATAAAATATATTAATCAAATATTCAATTTATAACATACATAATTATTACAAGACTTACAAAATTGAAATTTTGTATTAGAAGAGATATCAGTTAATATTTCCTGCGCATATTTTAAAAATATGAGTGAACAGAATTAGTCATTTGGGGAAATGATTGTGGAGAATCTAAAACCAAGAGCAAGTGTCTCAAAATAAATCAGGATATAAATGACAGTAAATAGCTTTTACATCCATGAATTCAACTGCTCCTAAGAACTAATGTGATAAAGGCAAACAATCCTTAAAGACAAGAATCAGAGCTCAACAAAATTTAGTTAAGAAATATTTACTGACTGAGCATCTATTATGTGACTAGGTGATGAGGGTACCTCAATATGAACAAGCAAAAAAAAAAAAAAAAAAAGCTTATCTGTCCACCTGGAATTAAATACATCTAACCCAAGCTAACTAAACCAGTAAGAACTAAAGGAAGCAAATGACTTCTACTTGATTTGTCCCTTCACTTTGTCTCTCATGTCAAGGTGAGGATGAACAATGAAGGAAACTTAGGAAGGAGGAAAGAACAGTCACTTAAGATGAGATCAGACGCATTCAGGGTGGTATGGCCATAGACTAAACAGCCACTTCAGAAAGAGCAAACCAAATGGCATGTGTGATATTTCTGAAGATTAAGTAAAATGTGTGCCAGAGTTAGGAAGTATTTTTTTCCTTGCTGACTGGAAATTAGGGTAAGTATAAAAGAGTTGTCTGTGTTTGGGGTGTGGGGGTGGTGTTAGCAAAGGATAAAGTCTATAATTTGATTCAGATGGCAACTGAAGAACGTTATATGCTCTTGAAAGGGTAGGAAACTTAAGGCTTGAACCAAGCAAAGCATAGGCACGGTTCTGGTTCTGACACACACGTTCAATTAACATGGTGTTGAGGAAAGTGAGAACTGCCTGTACTTAAAATGATCATTAAGAATAATGATTCTAGTTTTGTCATTGAGGGTGAGAGTTGATATATAGATATAATATACAGCAAAGCATATTTATAGTCACACTTCACGCACCAATAAATAATGCATTCACTTCTCAAAATGCCAAAGTAAATGTAGGAGATAAAATTTCCATCTATATTCAGGATTAAACTTTCTAATTTTAAATTACCAGACTTCAGCTGTAAATTTATTTCAGTTGAAAGGTTTGAAGAGATTATTAATGAATCTTCTAAAATTCTGGAGGGTGTTTAAAAGATTATTTTAACATAATAAGGAATCCTGCCATAAGTATAGCAAATTTATTGAGCACCTACTGGGTGACAGCACTGTGTTGGGCAACTAGGTTATTTCTAATAATCTATACAGCATATTTCAGTTTTCTCAATAATTCTTATATGATTAATTATAACTATTTTATTTTAAATACAGTTCAGCTCATTTATTCCATAAAGTTGGTCCCAAAGACACTTCCTCATTGGAAAGGAAGGTGCGGGGAGAGGGAAGCTAAATCCTACTGACAAATATATTTAAGACTCAACTTCCTTGGTATATGTGGTATTATCTATATAATAGTCTTTAAGAAATCCCCCAAACTTATACAGAGACTTGAGATAAAATCAGCAATCTGTCTCAAAGGCCACATTTGTCAGTGGTGCTTCTTGCCTTAAAGTCCTATACAGCAATAACTGCCCATTTAGATGCTAATTCGTGGCCTGTTTACACCTAACTCTGAAGCTTGATACCTATGATCTATTGGGACAAATCTAAGAGGAAAGCCGGCAGGAGCTGGGAAAGCAGGGCGGCGGGACGGGGGTAAGGCCGAGGTGACAGCAGGTGAGCCCGGCGCGGATGAGGAAGTGAGACAGAGACAGTGTGGGTATTACTCATTGCGCTTTACCGCCGAGGTAGCTTGCAAGCGGAACTTCTCGCCTCTCTTTCAGTCCCGCTGAAGTTCTAATTGAAGTCACTTCCCAACCCAGTTTGCTAGGGGGAAAACCGTGCGTCTGTGTAAAGGAAGGGAGTCAGGACGGCGAGGTCAGGTAGCCTCTCTCGTGACGCCGCGTGTCCTCGTCGTCAGAGGCTGAGCTTCTCAAATCAGTCCCTCGCCGTTCCTCAAACCTGCCCTTCCCCAATCCTGGGAACTTCCCGGGGAGCCCCGAGTAGGACCCGCTCCGGAGCCCCAGGGTGCAGGAAGCGGACGAACGCTGCGTGGGAGCGGAGCCCAGCCTTGAGGAAGAGGGAAAATAGGTTGCTCAGGTTACTGTGAGGGCACAGGGTCCCGAGAATTAACCAGACCCATACGTGCCCCAGGGAGCTGCGGCGGGTGTGGCCAGTTCAGACACAGAACGCCGCGGAGCCTCCTGCTTTACCTTTGTCACTCTGACAGCCTGTTGCCCTTCCGACTACATCCCCAGTTTCCTACCGTTCCCCTCCCCATACCAGGACACCTGAGGGAAACTTTTTCCTCGCCCCTCAATTCAAACTCAGCTGTTTCCACGGTTGCCGCAAACCGTCCTCTCCCTAGCAACAAGGTTCCGGCCGTAGAGCGAGCAGCTCTAGGTGTAAGGAAGGTGATGTCGTAAAGTCGCGAGTGTCGTAAACCAGGTGCGGTGGGGAGGGGGGAGGGGTGGAGGCGGAGGGGTGGGGGGGAAGGGGGAGGGAGGGGGAGGAGGTGACTCGAGCATTTAGACTCAAGCGAGAGGATCATGGCGGATGGCCCCAGGTGTAAGCGCAGAAAGCAGGCGAACCCGCGGCGCAATAACGGTGAGTGGCGGAGGGGACCGGGGAGCGGCGGAGTCAGGGGGAGCCGGGCAGCCGGGGCGCCCCGAGGGTGAGGGGGCGAGCCAGGCTGGGGGCGGCCGGGGCAGGGACGGGCAAAGTGGAGTGGGAAAGTAGAAAGTAGTGCTCTCTGCCCCCCTCAGCTGCCGGAGCCGCGCCGCGGCCGCTCGCTCTCCCTGAACCGTTATGTCTCTTACCTGGTCTCTCTCCGCCTAGCGGTTCCTGCCGCCTCTGCCGCCTCCCTGGACCGTTAGCCGCTACCTCCGCATCCCCGGCTCTGGGCGGGCGGGCGGGACGCGGCGTTCACTTTTCTGGTCTCGGGTGGAGCGGCTGTTGCTTCTTTTCGCACTTTTCCCCACTCTTCTGCCCCTCGCGCCTCCCCGCTACCCCTCCTCTTCAGCCGCCCTCGCTATGTTTTCCCTCATCGCCAGGCTCCCCGGAGCTGGGAACTAACTTGTGCCGTTCCTAGCTGTGCAAAGTGGCTTCCTCGCGCGGCGGCCCCGGCCCGCGCTGTCGCGGGGCCCCACGGCTTGGGCCAGGCGGGCGCGCGACGGGCGGCGGTGGGACGCGGCAGCCCGGCTGCGTGTTGTCCGTGCGCGCGTGTGCGCGGGCGCCGGTGGGGCGCGCCGCGGGCGGACCACGGCGCTTGGCCGGCGGCGGTAAAGTTGTGACCAGCCGGCGCGCTCGCGGAGTGGGGATTAGCGGCAGAGGCGCGGGTCCCTAAGCGCCCCTCCTCCCCCGCCCCGCGTCCAGCGCGCCCTGGGCCGCAGAGGCGAGCCCCACGAGTGAGGTCCACGTCCTGTGGGGCGCTGGTGGGGCAGCAGGGGCGACGGGGCAGTAGTGGGCGCCTACTTGCTGCTGGGGGCGGTCTGTGGATGGCGGCGAGCTGGGCAGCGGGTGTGTTTGTAGAGTTGTTACCTGGTTAGAGACAGGGGAAGCACCACAGACAGAGCTCCCTCCCCGGGGAAGACTCCTGCTCCGCGCTGGGATGGGGCTGTGTGCGTACGCCTCTCTTTTTCTCTTTCGGTTTTTGGGGAAGTTGTTACCTGGCCTGGACGCTCGGAGCGCTGAAGCCGGATAATGGAGCTTGGATGGCGCTCACGGTCTCGGGTGGAAGGGGATGGGGGAGGGGGCGGGCGGACTGATGGGCGCGTGGGTCGGCTGCTCTTGCTGCAGCTGCAATGTTTATCGATTTGTGCTGATGTGCGGGGGAATACACACCCCTCGGCCTGCGAGAGAGTTTTAAATAAATATATAAATAAAGAAATAAAGAAATAAGCAAGCAAGCAAGCGACTGAGAGAGCAAGACCCGAACATGTGGTTGTTGCACAGTGGCCTTTTCCAGTTTGGAGAGACGTTGTAAGTTGATTGTATTTCTGCTTATCTCGGGGGCGATTCTGTGCTTTTCTCTCCCTCCTGTTCAGCGGTGAAATGTCTGCTGATTGTTATTGTCTGGACAGTTCCTGTGGTGAGAGGGGCGAGACTTGTCCGCCCGGGGGCGGCGTGAGCGCTTGGAGAGGCCCCCGCCCGCCAGCCGGGTACCTGTTTGTATAATAATGGGCGGCAACGGCTCTGCTGCCGGCTGCGGCCCAGGCTATATAAGGAATTACACGTACATTTCGGACCTAGGGGCTCGTCTGTGTTTCTGCGTTATTTTTAAAATCAGTTTTTAAGAATAGGGAAATAAATGAACCTATATTGGGATCGCTGTATCTTCCAAAAAATTAAGGAAATATGTGTTTAAGTAAAAACTCTCGCGCTCCCCTTGCCCCACCCCCCCACCCCCCGCGCCTGGGCTCCCTTTCTCCCTCCCCTCTCGGATGCGAAACGCGAGGTTTTGTAACCTTTCCTGGCAATTTTAGATTTTGTGTGGGATTTCCTGTCTAGAAGCAGATACGAAGATTTTAAGCTGTTTCAAGACGTTTCCTTCAAATCGTAAACATATTTTTAATATATTTGAGTCGACATTAAAATCACTGTTTTTTTTTAATGCTTTTGGTTATTCAAATAAACATTTTTAAAAGCATCTAATCAGTTACAATTGATAACTAATATTTGGTGTCTTCATTGTGGAGAGATGACTCGTTACAGCAAGGAGCGGAGCATAGGCTATTGCAATTTTAATTTCCTGTTTTAGCGTCAAATAGTGTGTGTTCTATATTGAGCTGTTCCGCTGTTGCTGATGTGGCTTTATGAAAGGTAAGTTGGTTCGGAAAGGGCTGATCGCTTTTTACCTTATGTAAAATGTTCATCGCCATAGAAAGGGGCTTTTCTTGTTGCTGACGACATGTGTGTGACATGTGAGTCTGAACCACCCAGCGTCTGTGCAGCTGCTGTAAACATGTTTACCTGAACAAGAAAGAATGGATTTTTCTCCTAAAGATCCTGTGATATGAATATTACACCCATAAGGCATATCAACAGATGACTTAAGGGGGGAAAATCTATCCTGAAAGGTACTTGAAATCAACAGGAAAAAAGAGATTCTCGGTCGCTGCAGCAAATGGCAACTTGTGCAGGTAGAAAAAAGATGGTGTTTAGTTTTCTCCTGCATGTATGTCAGCCCCCTCCTGTCTGCTGCTTTCATTCTCAGGGGAGGGATTTATTTACCACGTTTGCTGTCAGTGTTTTTCCTTTGTGTTTAATATTAGAAAAACAGATTTGGGGCTGTTTAGCACAAAATGTCTTGTCTGCAGTATGCATTACTCTGGGAAAACAAAAGGTGTTTAAGATAGCACTGTACTACTACAGGTATCTTCCATTTTCATCACTTTTGGCTCTGTCCTTGTATTTCTTTTTGTTCTCAAATACATTTCATTGCTGATGATTACCACCATGCTATTTGAGTATGCCTTAAAATTTGCAAATTAAAAATGAAGTTGTGTGCCATTGTGTGGTGAAACGTCAGGGTAGGTGCTGGTTATTTCTTAGCAACGCAATCGTATTTAAGTTGCAGTTTATTGGAAAGAATTGCTTGGAAAAATGTGGACTCTTAATTCTTTTTGAATGAAGAAGTAAATTCTGTATCCAGTGGCAGGTAGTCATAGAGATACTTTCTGCTGTTTTTTATATATAAATATTTTTTTCATTTTAAAATAAGGTATGCGTATTTAACTGATGAGCCTCCAGTAAAATATTTTAATTTCCTTTCTAGAATATATCTGCAGAGTAGGATATTAACTGGAGAATCAAGTAATGTAACTTGACAGGGGTAAACCAATTAAGCAAGGTGTGGCCAAAGCAACAAATCTTACGTAGTAACTTTATGGTAATGATGTTAGTCATCTATAAAGGAGTGACATTAGAATTGCTTAAATAGATTTTTATCATTTATAATGTAATGCTTTGTTGTATTTTAAAAATTTGCCTTCTCATTTTCTACTTCTGTTCTCTGTGTGGTTTTCTTATGTATATTTATTTTTGGAGAAATGTACTCTAGCTACTAATGACAACATGCTGATTAATTCACTTTAGATGGACTAGGAGGTACATATCTTTCTGTCATTTGCACCAGTTGCTGTCTTTGGAAACCACCAGTAGAGGATGCTAGCAAGAATGATTATTGGTGTAGCAGTACCATAAGTGTGTTTATCTCCTGTTGGTTGGGACTGCTGTGTTGATAGAGACCTTTCTTGTAATTCTCAGTCTTACTGTTATTTTAAACCAGCTGTGGGTAAATTAGGTGCAAGCATTTTTCTAGTCTCCTAAGACGGGGAAGAGGTAGGAATGTTTTAACTTGAACAGTTCTATAAATTTGAGCTTTTTAAATCTTGAAATTGGGATTGCTATCAATTTAGTCTTGCTTCAGATCAGTCATATTACTGGTTTAAAAAAATGCCTATGTAGTTAGGTTTGGAGAAGAACATCTAATGATTGGTCCATATTTATATTTATATCTTTTAACCTTTTTTTTATTCATAGAGCATGAAAAAAGATATCTTTAGACATAAAAGATGTTAATGCTAAAGATAGTAAGAAAATTGCAATTAATTGTTAATACTGAGTAATTATATTTTTGTAACTTAGGTATGCTTAAAGTATGCATGAGTTGACAGACAACTCTAATGAAGGTCTTAATCAAAAGTTACTCATATGTTAGCAATTTTCAGATATCTTTTCCTTCCCCTTTTATTAAGAATCAGGTAGTGTATAAATTTAAATTTACCACCTGTAAATTAAGGAATGTAAGTTTGTTTAGAGGATTTAAATGCAGTAGAAAAGTATTGTTTGTTAATTATTATATGCTAGTATTAAAAGAATTCTTTAAAATAACTAAATTGATATAACTTCTACATATTAATAATTGCAGAAGGCTTAATGAATTTAGTTATGTCTTATTGGTTTGTGTCCTTAAATAATTAAGTTACTATAACTCTAAACTTTTGCAAACCTTTCATTCGTCAAATGTTAGAAGTATTTATTTCCCTAATTATTTTTAAGGGTGTTTTCTATAAATGTTTCAATGCCAGCACCATAATGCAAGAGTAATACTGTTTATATTGAAATAAGTAAAATTACCTGCATTATAAGGTAAGCCTGTATGAATTTCTCATTTTAGTATGTCCAAGAGAGAGAGAAAACCTAGAGCTCAGTAGTGACTAGATATGATTCACTTTTTGTAATGAACTGAGGAACTTTACCACAAAGCCATAACATGCATAATTTTAGCAGGGAACAAAACAAAGTATCTCACTTGTTAAAATGATCCTAACATAAAACATATGAAATATTTGGTTAGTACTTTATTTTCTTTCTCTAATATTCAGTATTTTCTAAATGCGATACCGTTGTTTGCAGTTTGTCACCTTAAAGCATATGGTGAAAAAGTTCTATCAAATTGGGAATATTTTTAAAATGATAGCATAATTATTTTTCATAGTTGGGGTTATTTTTACCCCTTTTTTTGCTTTCCTCTGTGTAAATCATTCTACGCATGTGATTAGAGCCAGATGTAAACACAGATACAATATCATGTGGAATTATATTGTTAGCTACTCTTAACTACCTGTATTGAATTGCAGTAGAGAAGAATCATGCAGATGTGGGAAGATGATATGCATTATTGTGCAGTAGTGCAATGAAAGGTTAGCGGTCTTAATGAAATTGTAGAAATAACATTTACAATTTAAAAACATTGTTTAAAATTTTTTTAATTTATTTTTTCAAATACATTTGTCTCTGCCTACCCCCCACCACTTTCCCTTGCCCCCTCCCTCCTTCCCTCCCTCAGCTCTTCCCCCTTGGTTTTGTCCATGAGGCCTTGCTATATGTTCCTTGACTTTCCCCTTCCCTTCCTTTTCCCCGCTCCCCCCTTCCCTCTTGTCTCTGTTGCTTTCAGTGTTGCTGGTCTTATTTTCCTTGCATCTTTGTATTGTTGGTTAGGTTCCACTTAATCTATGTGGCTTGATCACTAATTTATGGAGAGATGCATGTTCATTTCTAATAGAGATTTGAGCTGGAATAAAAGTTCATTGTTGAAAAAAAATTATTAAATTTTAAATTAGAAAAGTGCCTTGATGAGGAAATATAATGAAATTACGTTAAAAAATATTTTTAAAAGGCTACATGTTATACATATTGGCTGCTAAATAGTCATTGAACTGCTAAAAATAGAAAATAAATGGATATACCTATAGCAGAAAAAGTTTTGCAGCAACCCAAGTTAAAAGTAAACATAATCTATTATACAGGCATTGCCATAGGAAATTACCTTTCCTTTGGATGGGAAAGTGTTTTGAGAATTGAATTCCCAAAGGGAGCATTCTTAGAACATGAATGTCCTAAAATTCTTCAGTATGGTGTGAGCAAGTCTGCATTTTAATCTTGATGGAAGTGGGTTATGCTGCTTATTAGCTTAAAAAACTGAGTTGCTTGAAAATATGGTACTATACAATACTACCTAAATAGCAAAAGTAATATTTGCTTTAAGATTGTTTGCAGAGAAAAAATTAATATTTTGGAGTGTATCATTTAGGTGTAGATAAATTTTAAGATTCCAAAAAGGTAGAGCAAAAAAAGACAAGTTCAGGTCTATACTTACGCTGTAAAGTGGTATTAGAGTCTTGATTTTTCATCCTCTGAGAAGTTATTTTTCTCTCACTTATTGCTTCAGTCATCTTCCTGTTATTTAATACATGTCCACTATATTTATAGGGATGATATTTATCCATGTACATATTTCTCCTCATAATCAACTTTATATATTTACTGAAACTTGATATGTGTAGTTTTAGGCATAAACTAGGCATAGGGCTTTTGGTAGAAGACCTTATAGTATGGCAACCTGGGAAAACCTTCATCATCTCTTTTGCTGTAACAACTACATCTGTGCTAGAATTATTAGTAACAGATGTTTAGTGACCTCTTAATTCCCACTCCCCTCCCCCTACAACTTCCCCCAGCCGTGTTTAAAATTAAATGTGAGTGGAAGATAAATATGAGAATGATGTCCATTTCTTATGTTTATTGTTGTAGTCTAAGAATATTGAAAGTCCTGTATTTTTTTTTAAGATATTCTAATTTTAAATTTTTAAGTATTTTAAATATTCTAATTTCAGGGTTTTTTAGGCACTTTAAGTACTCTGATTTGAATTTCCTTTTTATAAATTTTGACACCACTATTCTTAGATATCTCATTACCATTCGTGTTACCAACCTACAATATATTATAATTTCCCTTATTCTTAAGGTCTTTATATTCGTTCAATCCATAGTTCTAACTGAATGCTTGGTTTTTAATTAAATTCTGAATGTGACTAGTTTGTCGATTTTTAAAAATCATTATTCTCTTGGAATACTACATTTTTTAATATGGAAGGGACCTTTAGAAATCAATTTTTTTTGAAAACTGATAGAGATAAGCTGAAATTTACAGTCTTTCAGTGGGAACTAGTTAAGACACTTTAACGTGTGTTTCGAGAAGGAATAATAGTGACATGTAAAATCTTTTAAGGAGCAGATTGTCTGAATCTGGGCTCAAGCTGACCACCTGACTTTGCCTTAGATACTTGAAAAAGTTGTGAAAATCCCTTATCTCTTTAATACTTTCTCCTTTCTACCCTAAAAACTAAGTTGCTATTTACTCCTATTGCTGCATAACTTTTATTAAAACTCTTTATATTCTTGTTTTTTACTTCTGGAAGTGGGGGCTGGAAGGGTATAGTTGGAGGACAGAGAATATAATTTCATATGAATGAATATTAACTGAGAGAATAAAATAATTTTGGAGGTGGAAAGATTTGGGAGAATCACCCAGATTCAATTTTGCAGGTAAGCAAATAGATTCAGAGTTAAAAGGACTTTGCCCAGTTCCTTTTACTAGTTAGTTTGGACTAGGTTACAGCTTTTTAGATTCGTAGCTCGGTATCCTTTTATTAGACCGTTTGGGGCATATTTATCTATTATAGTGACAACCAAGAACTAGATATCATGAATTTTCAAATTTATCATAGCCCTGACTGGTGAGACTCAGTGGATTGGGTATTGTCCTGCAAACCAGAAGGTCATAGGTTCAGTTCCCAGTCAGGGCACATGCCTGGGTTGTGGACCAGGTCCCTGGTTAGGGGTCTGTGAGAGAGCAGAGGAGTGTTTCTTTCCCTCTATTCATCCCTGCCTTCCTCTTTCTCTAAAAATAAAAAATGTATTTTGTAGAATGCTTAATCATCTCAGAAAAGGGGATTTCTAATCTATTTGCGTAAATCTATAAATGTAATAGTTGACATGATTAGAGCACTTAAAACATTTCAGGTGAGGAGAATTAGTTTAATATTTCTTATGGATATACTCTCATAATTTAGATTATATTTTTTCCTCTTCATTCTCAACCTCAACTTCCATTCACACTATCTTTCCTAACAGTCACTTGCACCATTTTATAGGTAGGTAGGAAGGTAGGTAGGTAGGTAGGTAGGTAGTCTCTATTCTTGTAAAATTGTGTAATTATTTGTGTTTTGCATCTACATAACTGCTGATTTTGTCTGTTTTTTACTTTCTTCACTCAGCATGTTTGAGATCTGTTCATGTTGCTGTATGTACATGTAGTTCATGGCTTCTAACTCTACAGTATTCATGTTTTGCATCTAGCACAAAGTACTTATCAGTCCCTGTAATGATGGATGCTCAGGTTGACTCAAACTCTTGAGTACAAATAATTCTGTGATAAACATCTTCCTACATGTTGCTAATGACTGTGGAAGAATTCATCTGGAGACATATATCCAGCCATGATATTGCTGTGTTATAGGTTAATTTCATATTTAATATCACTAAGTTTTGCCAGATTATTTCTAAAAATGGCTGCACCAACTTTGACCGTAACCAACAATGTATAAAAATCTCTATTTTCTCACAGTTTTTCTAGTTTTTGGTATTATACAACATCCTACATTTTGCTAATTTTACAGTTATTAAGTAGAATCTCATGGTTACTTTCATGTAAGTTTCTCTGTTTAACATGGAGATCGATCATTTCTTCATATCTTTGCTAGCCTTTTGGGTTTCCCTTTCCATGCTTGGTTTATTCATGTCCTTTGCCCTTTTTTTCAGTTGAGTTTCCACTTCTTGTTGATTTTTCAGAGTTCCTTGTGAATTTGAGAGAATAACCCCTTGGTGGTTTTAGACATGGCAAATATTTTCCCAATGTGTCATTCATCTGTTGACTCAATTGTAGTGTATTTAAAGCTATCAATTTTTTGACTTTTCGGTAGCAAGAACACCTTCCTAATCCATAAACTGCAAAGATAGTCTTATAATAGTTTTGTAGTTTTACCTTTTATATTTAGGTCTTCAATACATGTTGAGTTGACCTTTTGAATATAGCATTTCTTTCTTAGGAGGAGCAAAGATGGTGGTTGAGAGATTGGGATGGTGCTGTAGTTCACTAGCTGAGTCATCTTGGCTGTTTCTTAGTCTCCTCAATGCTTGGATTTCCCCACATGTGAAATAGAGATGGTAATCTCAGAATTGGGAAGTTTAAATGAGACATAAGAAATGCTGTGTCTAGTACTTATTTGAAGCATTCAAATGTGTGTTTAAAATTTTACTTATATTAAGGTTTGTTTTAAATACATTTTACATCAACTGATACTTAATTTCTTATACTCTTGCTTAATACTAAACTGCCATTTACAAGGATATTATATATTTTTGTAAAATTTGTCATTGTTTCTGTAGTTTTGACCTTAACTGCTTAGTTGTTCAAGGGCAAGGCTGTTTGTTAAATGAGTGGATAGGATAGTAATATACACGGATGCTTCACGCTAATGCTGTTTGTTATGTGTCTTTTTTAGCTTGAGGAAGGTTGCCTTGGATTTTTTTAAGGGGCATTATATTGAGAGGCCTCACCATATTACTTTTATGTGTAATATTGACAAGGACTTCAAGGATAATGTCCTAATGTTATTCTGTTGCATAAAACAAAGAACTCCAGCCCAAGGAAGCTTAACTTTATATTCTATATTTGAATATCCTAAGGAGTGTGGAGTCCATGGCTTCTCATATTCTCATTTGGTTTGGAATATATTTAAGGTGATGGTTATCTTATTATATTATTGTGGTATAGAGCAGAGCAATCATAAGACAACAGTTAAAGCTCTACCTTGTTTGGGGTGTGTGTGTTTTAATCAACTTCATTGAGGGAAAATTTACATACACCATTATGCATGTACATTTTTAAAAGTTTTGACATACGCCTGTGAAATCACCATCACAATCAATTTATAGAACATTTCCATCATCCCCTCAAATTTCTTTGTACCTCATTTCAGCCAGTCCTTTCCACCTCTGGCCCAGGCAATCACTGGTCTGTTTTTCACTACTAGGGACTGGATTTACTATTTCTAGGGTTTTATATAAACAGAATCATAAACAGAATCATTTTGTATGCTTTCTTTTATACAGCATAAGGTTTTTGAGATTCATCCATGTTATCACATGTATTAGTACAATAGTACATTCTTTTTGTATTGCTGATTAGTATTCCATTGCATGAATATATCACAGTTTGTTTATCCATTCACCTACAGTGGACTTATTATTTGGGTTTCTGGTTCTCTGCTATAGAATAAAGCTTTTCTGAACATTCATATGCAAATTTTTGTATTGATATGTGCTTACACTTCTTTTGGATAAAAATACCCAGGAGTAGAACTATTGGGTCAAAATCACTGTAGGCTTAATTGTGTAAGAAACTGCTAAACTGATTTCTAAGTGCTTATAACATTTCCTATTTCTACCAACAATGTATGAAAGTTCTAGTTGCTTTAATCCTTGCAAATATTTGTCCATATTTTTAATTTTAGCTATTCTAGGAGGTGTGTACTTGTATATATTTGGCTTTAATTTAGACTTTATTGATTCTAATGATATTTTAAATATCTTTTGATGTACTTATAGGTCATTTGTATATTTTGTAAAATGTCTGTTGCAGTCATGTGTCCATTTTTAATTGGGTTGCTTGACTTTTTATTATTGAATTATAATTCTCTATTCTGGATCCAAATTCTCTTTGGATATAAGTATTTAAAATATTTTCTCCCTTTCTCTGGTTCATCTTCTGATTTTCTTAATGGGACTTCAAGTGCAAAAGTTGTTAATTTTCATGAAGTTGAACTTACAATTTTATTCTTTTAGGCTTCATGATTTTGGTATGCCAAGAAATCTTTGTCCACTCCAAGAGGATGTGTATCTTTTTTTTTTTTTTGAGATGTATAGTGTAATGTTTAGGTCTGTGGTCCATTTTTGGTAAATTTTTATCTACACCCTGTTTTTATCTTCAGCTATAGCCTGCCATAGGTGGGCTTGAGGATTTCGCAAGAGACAAAAACTTGTTCTTATTCATCAAAATTCAGTAGGAGCATTTCTATTTGAGTTTAAAATATTTTTCAGGATCCAACTACAAACCACAGCTCAAGACTGAACAGGAACACAAATTTTACTTGGTGGCTTTATACATTTTTTAAACTGAGAGCAGTTGCATTGTTCTTAGTCAGTGTTTTCAAAATTTTTCATGTCCTTGACACATTTTTAATTCATTGAGACTATCTTACTCACTCAGGTATGCCAGTAGGTGGTAGTAGTTGTAGTAATAGCATGACACATATAGCACCTACTACACGTCTATTACTTACTGTATGCCAGGTACTGCTCTAAGTGTTTTAACACTTATTAACTCATTTAACTCTCAAAATAATCCTATTATATTTTAAGGCCCTTTGTACATATGAGGAAACAGGCAAAGAGAGATTAAGTAATATACAAGAGGTTACACAGCTAAAAAGCAGTAGAACAGGGATTTGGATCCCTCTAGTCTGGCTTTATAGTCTGTGCTCTTAGTCTCTGCCCTTTATTGCTTCTCAGTGCCCCTGGCACATTGTAGGCATTCAATGATTGTTGAATGAATGATTAAAAAAATATTTCTGCCCTGACTTCCGGTCAGGATGAAGGCATAAGTAAACATGCTTCACCTCCTCCCGCAACTGCAGGAAGAACTAGACCTCAAAACAGATAACACCCAGAACCATCAGAAAATTGAGGTGTATGGACAACCAAGGATTTAAAGAAGCCACATTCATCCAGATGGGTAGGAAGGGTGAAGATGCAGAGATGGGCGGAGAGGTGTGGAGACATGGTGTGGCATGGAGAGGCAGCAACAGCTCAAGGGGTGATCCCACATTAACTGTGTGGTGGATAAAAATTGAAAGGATAATTTGGGAGCCAGCGATCCCAGCCTCAGGCCAGGCTGTACAGCCCAGAGTTCCAGTGCCAGGAAGATAAATTCCCATAACTTCTGGTTATAAAAACCAGTGGGGGTTGAAGCGGTGGGAGAAACTGCCCAATTTTCAGGAAAACATATGCATTCCCACCCTCTCTGGGATTCAACAGCAGGGCAACAGCTGGAAGGGTGCCTGTCCTACAGGGAAAGTGCCAGACAAATCTCTAGAAGCCAGGCAGTGGCATTGTCCCTTCTCCTAGCCCTCCCCCTACACAGGCCCACGAAGTGGTGAAGTGGGTTGCCCCACCCTGGTGATTATTTAAAGCTCCACTCCACACAATTTACAGGTGCCTTTTCTACAACAGGCCACGCTACTGAGACTGGGAGTCAAAGCAGCTTTACCTAATACACAGAAAAAAACTCAAGGAGGCTGCCAAATTGAGGAGACAAAGAAATATGGCCCAAATTAAAAAACAGAACAAAACCCCAGAAAAAGAACTAAACGAAATGGAGGTAACCAATCTATCAGATGCAGAGTTTAAAACATTGGTGATAAGGATGCTCAAAGAACTCATTGAGTATGGCAACAATATAAAAAAGACCTAGCAAGAAATGAAAGTTACAATAAGTGAAATAATGAAAAATCTACAGGGAACCAACAGTGGAGGAGATGAAACTGGGATTGAAATCAACAACTTGGAATGTAAGGAAGAAATAAGCATTTAATCAGAACAGCAAGAAGAAAAACAATTTAAAAAAAACCAAGGATAGTTTAAGGTGCCTCTGGGACATCTCTAAATGGACCAAGACCAGAATTATAGGGATGCCAGAAGGAGAAGAGGAAGAGCAAGAATAGAAAACTTATTTGAAAAAAATAGTGGAAGAAAACTTCCCTCATTTGGTGAAGGAAATAAGCACGCAAGTTCAGGAAGCGCATGGAGTTCCAAACAAGTTGAATCCAAAGAAGATCTCACCAAGACACATCATAATTAAAGTGATAAAGGTTAAAGATAAAGAGAGAATCTTAAAAGCGGCAAGAGAAAAGCAGAGAGTTGCCTACAAAAGGTTCGCATAAGACTGTCAGTTGATTTCTCAAAAGAAACTTTGCAGGCAAGGAGGGACTGGCAAGAAGTATTCAAACTGATGAAAAGCAAGGACCTGCAACCTAGATTACTCTATCCAGCAAAGCTATCATTTAGAATGGAAGGGCGGATAAAGTGCTTCCCAGACAAGGTAAAGCCAAAGGAGTTCATCATCACCAAGCCATTATTACATGAAATGTTAAAGGGACTTTCTAAGAAAAAGATCAAAACTATGAACATTAAAAGGGCAACAAATTCACAACTATCAGCAGCTGAATCTAAGAAAACTAAACAAACAACTAGAACAGGAATAGAATCATAGATATGGAGATCATTTGGAGAATTATCAGCTGGAAGGCAGAGAATGGGGGGAGAGGTACAGGGATTAAGAAGCATAATTAGTAGGTATAAAATAGATAGAGGGATGTTAAGAACAGTATAGGAAATGGAGGAGCCAAATATATGCATGATCCATGGACATGAACTAAAAGGGGGATTGATGGAGAGAAAGGGGGTACTGGGTGGGGGGGGCAAAAGGGGAAAATTAAGACAACTGTAATAGCATAATCAATAAAATATATTTTAAAAAAATTTACTGCCTGGCTTTCCTCTGTCCCAAAGGTAACTTGAAAGACTTACTAAGATGTAGTAATACTTAGGCTTTGTTTTCACATATTGGATGAATATTAAAAAGCATATACATTTCAGTTGGTTATATATTATTTTTATTTGTAAATTGAGGCTTTCTTCAGTTCATTCTTAGGTGGATGGTTTTTAATTTACATTAAAATATTATTTTTCTTTAACTCTTTTCCCATAAAAGGTAACTTGTTCACCAAATAAAGCTACTCCTACCTTGGCATTAGTTATTCTCCCAGTTACTTTGGCATAATACTTGATCTTGTTGATAATTTGGCTATATATTTTACTCCTCACTTTGTTATGATCAGAAAAAAATGTTTTGTTACTTTGAGGTTGATTACAAATATATTTATTTGCTTATATTTGTCTTTTGTATTCCCTAAATATCTAGATCTACATCTAGATTTAGATCTGTATCTATCACTGGACTCCCATGCAGTTCTTATTTATAAGATAGTTCTTTTTCTGTCTGTCTTTTTTATTTATGTTTATCTCCTTTTCCCATTCCTTGAAAATCCATGATAACTACCTATGTCTTATTTTTGTTTTTAAAGATCTCACTTTTTTATACTTAATTTAGCTCTGTGTCTGGCTTGAACACTCTAGGTATTAATTCATAATTCCTTTTGGTCTGGTATCATTAGGTACATTTATACAAAGAACATTGAACTCAGAGATAGAAGTCTTAGATTCTAATATTAAATCTACCATTAATTGGCCTATGAAATTGGGAAAATAATTGAATTTATTTGTACCTATTCTTGTTCATCTTTAGAATGAACATGATGGATTACTGTGTGAGCTAGGCAATGAGATTCTGAAGACGAAAGATAAAGTGTCTTTCCCTAGAGAGCTTACAGTGTAGCAGAAAAGAAAAATACAAAAACAAACTTTCAGAATATAATTTGGTAACTGATATAACCTTCTATCCCACATATATAGAGGGGATGGACAAATCTTAAAGGATGTTTCTGGCTTATCTTGGTAAAGTGTGGAAAATAACTCTCCAGAGGACTAGTATATGGAAAAGCATCTCACACACACGCGCGCGCGCACACACACACACACACACACACACACACACACACACACAAAACACACGAGGACGTTCATTGGGTTGAACTCTGTAAGGGTGAGTGGAGGAATGGCTAGAGATGAGGCAGAAGAATTAGATAGGAAGGAAACAAAAAGTGCTTTATATTGTCATGATTGAATTTTATCTTGAAAGTAGTGGGGAAATGACAAAGGGCTTAGAGCAGGGAGTGACATGATTATATTAACTCTTCATTTTATGTTCTTTTTAAATGTTAAATGATTAAAAATTAAAGAATATATGTGCTTGCTCTACTAAACGTGGGAAAAGCTATAAAAGTAAAAGCTGATTTGTCTTATTTTTCTGAATTTTTTGCTTACATATCCTATAATGTTAATAGATTCACATAGTATTTGCTCTAAAATGGTACTACCACCACCATCAATATTACCACTATCACTTCTACCATCATAATCAATATCAATGTGAAAGTCTTACTATACTATACTTACTTACTTTACTGTAGAAAGAGTGGCCTGGTTAGCATTGGTTGCTGAAATCTATGCGCCAAGTTGTCTCTGCACTCCTAAGCTCTGAACTCCTGTGAGGAATTGTGTGTTTTTATTTCTTCTTTTCAAATCAATAAATCACAACCCATACAAAAGTGCTGACTTAATAGTTCTAAAGAGGAAGGTTGTTTTACTGCCATTAATTATGGTTCTTCAGAATTGTAAAATCCTCTGTATTTAGTATTACTAAGTAATTTTCTAGATTATTTCTGGAACTTATTGATGGTTCTGTGTAAAGCTCTGTTATATGTATTTTGATATCAATTTTTTACTACTATAGATATTACGTAAAACACATTTAGATGACCCTTGCAATTCTTTTGGATGGAATGATTTGGTACTTGCTTGTCTATAAGTGAGGCTAATGAATTAACTAGCTATTTTATTGTCTACATTGAAATAACTGAGCATCTGCAAAACGTGCAGATTATTAATCAAGAAAACTTTACTTACCTGTATGTTTCTCATTCAAAATAGCTGTAGATCTAGTCTATGTTTTTCTTATTGAGTTAAAAAATTCAGGCTTTTTTAGGTAGTTATATGCTTCAAGATAGATCAAAACCAGTGCCTTTTAAAAGGTTTCATGGTCACACTAACTCCTGTCTTGTTTGTGTTCATCTGAGTTGTGCAGAGGCGGGAGATTTGGTTGAGTCAGCAGTCAGGCACAATAGTGGTCACACTTCCACATTATGTTCTTTGAGTTTCTGATCACCATAGTTGGACAGATAAGGTAAGTGGTTGCAGAAGATCTGAGATGTAAGAAGGATAAAGAGCATAGGAAATGTTAAGTGTGGGTAGATACAAACACTGAATAAAACTTGGGAAGAGGGTAAAATTATTGATTAGCTATAGATTTTGTGAAGTTATGTATTTATGTAATAATTTAAAAATAAGGAATAAAGATCTAGAGATTGTGTATCTTTTAGACTAATAGGGAAATAGAATGAAAAATAATCTTAAAAAAAAGAGAACAAAGAAGAAAAACAGAAAAGAGAAGATAAGTAAATATCACAGAAAAAGATAGTAATAAATGCAACTATATTAGTAATTACAGTGCACATAAATTGACAAAGTGCTCTACTGAACAGAAACCGGTTGTCAGATTGGATAAAAAACAAAATCTAGTTATATTCTCTATATAAGGAACATAACATTTAAAAGAGATACAGAACATTTGAATATAAAAGGTATAAAAAAGATATGTCTGATAATACTTACTAAAGAAAGGTTGTGTTGTGTGGCTATATTATATTAAGTTAACTGTGTGGGAAAAATACTATCCTAGATAGTGAGGGTCACTAAATAATAATGAAAGGATAAAAGTGTGATAAGTTTATATTGATATGTATCTGATAACGAAAACTTATGCAGTAAACTCTCAGATATCTCATGTAGCAATATTTTTGTTGATATATCCCCTAGGGTAAGGGAAACAAAGGAAAAAATAAACAAATAGGACTATGTCAAATTAAACATTTTCTGCACAGGTAAAGAAACCACCAGGAAGATGAAAAGGGAATCCACTGTATGGGACAACATTTTTGCCAGAGATACATCTGATTAAGGGGTTAGTCTCCAAAAGATGCAAAGACCTAATACAGTTCAGCACCATGAAGACAAATGATCCAATTAAAAAATGGGCAAAGGACCTGAATAGACACTTTTCCAAAGAGGATATACAGATGGCCAGTAGACACATGAAAAAATGTTCAACATCACTAATCATCAGAGACACTGAAGTTAAAACCACAATGAAATATCACCTCACACTTGTAAGATTGGCTACCATCAGTAAGTCAACAAACAGCAAGTGTTCGCAAGGATATGGTGAAAAGGGAACCCTAGTGCACTATTGGTGGGAATGCAGACTGGTGCAGTCAAACTGTGGGAAACATTATGAAGTATCCTCAAAAAGTTAAAAATGTAACTGCCTTTTGACCCTGTGAGTCCACTTTTGGGGATAGATCCTAAGAATCCTGAAACACGAATACAAAAATATATGCACCCCTATGTTCATAACAGTGTTACTTAAAATAGCCAAGATCTGGAAACAGCTTAAATGCCCATCAGTAGATGAGTGGATAAAAAAGCTGTGCATTACATTTACACAATGGAATACCAGTCAGCAGTGAAAAGGAAGGAACTCTTACTGCAACAGCATGGATTGATCTAGTGAATATCATGCTGAGTGAAATAAGCCAGTCAGCATAAGACAAATACTGTATGATCTCATTTCTATGTGTAATATAATGAACAAAATAAACTAACAAAATAGAAACAGAAGCACAGATACATGGAACAGATTGACAGTTGTTGGAAAAGGGTGCGGGGCGCAGACTGAGTGAAAGTGAAGGGCTTAGCCAAAGAACTTATATGCATGACCCAAGGTCACAGACAATGAAATGGGGATTGCCTGAGGAAGGGGGATGTGGGGGTGCTGGGAGTATGTGGGCAAAGTGAGAAAAAGTGAGGACAATAACATAAACAATAAAACATAATTAAAATTGATAATATATTTTCAAAATATATTAAGCAAAAAATAGGACCACAGAAGAAATAAGCAAATCTATCAGCATTGTAAGTTATGTAAAATAATCTCTCTTAATAAATGCTAGAATAAGCAGAGAAAAATCAAGAAAAATATAAAATTTTAACAATGGCGTTTACAAGCTTGCTGTAATGGACATTTATGGATCACTGCATCTCAGAATTCTTTTTAAAAATTAAAAATAAAAATGATAATGTTCTGGTCAAAATATAGATGGTTTTAACAAATTTCAGTGGATTGGCATCATACTGCATTTTCTGTTTACAATGCCATTAACTATGTAAGGAACAGCTTATTTCTTTGTTTGTAAATTAAGGCATTATTTACAAATAACTCATGAGTCAAAAAACCTGTAAGGTATTAGAAAATACTTATAATTTAACAATAATAAAATACTGTGTATCAGATCTTGTGTGATACAATTTAAATGATACTTTATGGAAATTTATAAACTTTAATCCTTACATTATAGGAATAAATGCTGGAAAAAACTGCATTCTTAAAATTAGAAAAATAAAAGAATACTTCCCAATTAAATTTAAAAGGAAATAAATATAAATTAATGAAATAGAAAACAAAAGTGAAACAGAGAGGAAACAGTGCAGCTGGAAATAGATTATATGAAAAGACTAACAAAATTGAAAACTGGCAAGATTAATCAAGGGAAAGAGGCCACAAAGCACTGTCTGGAATGAAAAAGGGGATGTTACTATATATGTTTCAAGAATGATCATCTTTATGTTAATATAATCCAAGGCTTAGGTCAAATGGACAATTTAGAAAAATACAGTGCACATTGGCTCAGGAAGGAATAGAAAATTATATTGTCTTAAAATATAAAGGAAAAATATTCCTACGAAGAAAAATACGAGCTCCACACAGGATACTAGCAAGTTCTACGAAAATCCAAAAAATAATAGCAAGATCCTCATTAAGGAAACTTCATCTATAATGGCACTGGGGACAGGATGGCTCTTTCAGTAATTAGGGTAGTTGGTTAATTAAATGGAAAAAAAATAAGTTGGACCACTACCTCATATTATTTGGAGAAATCCTGTCTATATAAGGTAAAAGTATAGTAAGGTAAAACTACAACACTTCTTAAAGGTAATAGAGTAGAACATTTTCATGACTTTGAATACATATAAATGCATAAAACATAGAACAGATATTGGTAAATATGACCACATCAAAATTAATAATTTCTTTTCACCAACAGATACCATAGAGTGGAGATTTGTATTCAGTACATGTAAAGTTCTACCACCCAGTAAAATAAAGACAACTTAATAGAAAACTGGGCAAAGGACTTGAATATGCACTTGGTAGAAGAATTAAGTCATTTGACCAATAAGCATAATACAAGATATTCAGCCCCATTATAATCAGGGAAATGGATATTAAAACCCAATAAGAAGGCATTTCATGCCTCGTAGATTCTCAGAAATTAAAACCCCAAAATGGTGTTACTATTCATGTGAATATGGAAGTACTGGAACACTTAGGAAATGGTGATAATGTTAATTGGTATATCCACTAGGAAAAAAATGACATTATTAAGTAAAGTTGAAGATGCACATACACTATGGTCTATTGTAGTATCTACATTCCTAAGTATGTCTTAAACCTTTGTACAGAGATACCAGGTGATGCATGTAGTTATTCATACAGCACTGTTCATAATAACAAAACATTCAAATACTCTTAGCAGCAGTAGAATGAATACTGGTATACTCATATAGTAGAATGCTATACAATACTAAAAATGAGTGAAGTACAGCTATGCTCAAAAATTTGAATTATCCCAAGAATATAATGTTGGAACAAAACAAACCATAGAAGAATATATAGCATAGTTCCAGTTATATAAAGTTGAAGCACATGCAACATGAAGTAATATATTGCTTAAAGATAAAAATATCCTACAATTATAAAAGGAATAATAAATATAAAATATAGGGATGAGTGAATGGCATGACAAACTGATGTTCCCAATGAGAGGGACACAGAGTAAAAGGTAACTCTATACTTACTGTTTAGGTATACATATACTGTTAAGGTATACATATACCTTAAACTTACAGAATTATTAATATTGATATTGTTTAATAGGAAATCATAATTTCTATTCATGGGTGTGAGGTACTCCGAGATGTATTCATTTGTTTCTAGAGGTACTGACAATTTTAATTTTAACATTTTCCTAAGTATTAAGTTAACGTGATTTTCGCCCTTCATAAATTTTTCATTTATTGACAATGTTGTAAGAAGTTTAAGAAAGGCATTGCTTTACCTTATATTTTCCTAACTTAAAACATATATAATGTCTTTTTTACAATTGCATTTGTGGATATAATATTTTGTTTCAGAATATTACCATTTTGTTTTTTTAATCAAATGCTTAATAGTGTTTATATGCCAGGCACTGAGTACTTTAAAAATATTAAACTCATTTAATCTCAGTTAAAACCCTATGAGGAAGATATTGTTATTATTTTATAAGGAAGGAAACTGGGGCAGAGAGGTTGTTGCCTAAGATCAACTAGAAGGTGGAGGCTGTATTCAAACCTAGGTAGGCAGCCTGGTTCCACACCATGCAGTTAACCACAAAACTGTAAAAGACCATATGAAGTAGATCTCTAAGGGGAATATGCCATCTTTTCAGTATTTTTTTAATAGATGGGGTACTGATTTTTGAAGGTTGCAGGCATATAGTTAGATTATGATGAAATGATTATATAATTCCCTTTAAGAATCATAAAAATAATATTGGTAAATGATGTACTTATAAACATTGCTTAAATTTACTCTTAAATGAAATTTGTTTCTATACATTCATGAAATGAGAAAAATAGGTAAAAAAGTACCTGTTAATCTAATTGCAGATATGCCCATATGCACAAGTGATGACAGTGACCTTTCTTCTTCCAAAAATGAGTTGATGAAGTCATCATTTAAATCAGAAAGTTTAAGTGTAACGTGTAAATTCCAGAAAGCAATATTTGATTCAGGGATGAATATTATAATAAAATAGACTGTGAATAGAGGAAATTGGGCACTTGTAAGTGATTTATGAAAACACTAAAAGTAATACTTAAAAGTGAGGCCCCACAGGTAAAGAAAAAAACATCTGATTCATCCTTTAAAGCAGCAGATTGCAACCTTTTTCATTTCATTGCATGCATAAACTACTGAAATTCTGTGCCACAACAAAAAATATTTTGTTTGTTTTTTGCAGATCTGACCAAAAAATAGGTGTAATTTTGATTCATTCACACTGATGGCTATTGTGTTGGCTGTTGACATCTTTTAACTTGACAATCTAAGGAAAAAGAGGTCAATGCCCCTGAATAAATAATTAAGTATTGCATGTTTTAAACATTCTTGCAGCATACCAGTTGAAAATCCCTACTTTAGGGCATTGGTTCTTCTTCTTCTTCTTCTTATTATTATTCTATTACAGTTGTCCCAAATTTTCCCCCTTTGCCCTTCTCCGCCCAGTCTACCACCTCCACTACTCCCACAGTCAAACCTCACACTGTTGTCCATGCCCATGGGTCAATTATACATGTTCTTTGACTAGTCCCTTCTTCTTTCCACCATTATCCCCCTCCCTTCTCCCCTCTGGTCTCTGTCAGTCTGTTACATGTTTCCATGTCTCTGGTTCTATTTTGCTCGTTATTTTATTTTCATTAGATTCCTCTTAGAAGTGAGATTATATGGTATTTGTCTTTCACCAATTGGCTTATTTCACTTAGCAGATTCTCCAGTTCCATCCATGCTATTGTAAAAGGTAGGAGTTCCTTCTTTCTGCTGGATAGTTTTCCACTGTGTAAATCTATCATAATTTTTTGATCCATTCATCTACTGATGGGCACTTAGTCTATTTCCAGCACTTGACTATTGTAAATAATGCTGCTGTGAATGTAGGGGTGCAAAGTTCTTTTGAATTGATGTTTTACTAGTCTTAGGGTACATTGCCAGAAGTGGGATCACTGGGTCAAAAGGCAATTTCATTTTTAATCTTTTGAGGAAATCGCGTACTGTTTTCCACAGTGGCTGCACTAGTCTGCATTCCTACCAACAGTGCACTAGGATTCTCTTTACTCCACAGCCTCACCAGCACTTGTTGTTTGTTGATTTGTTAATGATAGTCATTGTGACAGGTGTGAGGTGATATCTCATTGTGGTTTATTTTGCATTTCTCTGATGGCAAGTGATGTTGAACATCCCTTCATATGTCTATGGGCCATCTGTGTTTCCTCTTTGGATAAATGTCTAGTCTGGTGCTTCCCCATTTTTTAATTGGATTGTTTGTTCTGGTATTGAGTTATGTATCCCTTATATATTTTGGAGATTAAACCCTTGTCTGATTTATCATTGGGAAATAATGTTCTCCCATATAGTTTGTCCCCTTTTCATTTTGATGATAGTTTAATTGTGCAGAAGCTTTTTAGTATGATGCAGTCCCATTTGTTTATTTTCTTCTTTATTTCCCTTGCCCTAGAAGATATATTTGCAAAAATATTGCTATGTAGGATATCTGAAACTATTCATTCAGATAATGAATGTTTTCTGCTAGGACTTTTATGGTATCACAACATATTTAAGTCTTTTATCCATTTTGAATTTATTCCGGTGTATGGTGTATGTTAGTGGTCTACTTTCATTTTTTTGCATGTGCCAGGCCAGTACCAGTTCTCCCAACATTATTTATTGAAGAGACTACTTACAATTGTTTTTTTTATGGTCACACTCTTGAGAATCTGATTAGCTTATAGGAATGTCCATATAAAGTCATGGGTTTGTAACTATTGATACATGAAAACTCCTAACCCTATTCTTTTTTAGAGTCTTTAATTTGGTTCTTGAAAGATCTCATCCTATAGTTGTATGCTCATGTTATATGTATTTATTGTTTGGAAGAATTTTAGCTTTTCTTTGTGTTACTCTTTGTTAAGCTTAAAATAGCTTAACTTTCAGTGACTCATGGTTTTATTAGCAGAACATGACTTTTTTTTTTTTTTTTAGTTAAAACTGTAAATTCTTTTTCAGAGAGACTCCAAAAGACAGTATTTTCTACTTAATTTACTTCAACGGTCTGTTTCTCTTTTTTAAGATTTAGTATATATGTAGTATATTATAAGCAGTTATTTACTGTTTTTTTAAAAAAGAAACCTCTTGCAACTGAATAAAGACATTTTTAAAGAACACATTAACAGCAGCCTAAAGCTCTGACCATCAGATAATTTAGGATGTTCACAAGGAATTCTGGATAATTATAAAGTGTCCCATCCACATCTAGTATTTTGCCACCTGTCTACTGGAGACTAGGTAATATAATATATGATATTTTATATTATTTTCATTTACTCCATCTCAAAATAGCACAGGAGAGTAAATTACACTCTTGGCTGATTTGGGCGTATAATCGTTATGAAATGTTTCCAAGAAAGTGAGAAATATTTCTTGATTATATTTTTAAATTAATGCAAAATAATCTGTCACTCCATAATTTATTTGTGTGTTAATTTAAGGACCACAGAAATTTGTATTTCTTTCCTTTAAAAATTGGCTCAGATGAGTCCTCTAGGATGGTTATATTATCTCATCAATGGCTTCAATTTTCCATGTCCTCTACCAACTACCAGGATATCTTTCTTTCAAATGTCAAAATACTTAGAGATAAATTTTATAAATTATTAACTTCTTTTTTGCTATGGACTCGAAACCATTGGGAGGACAAACTATAACTATTTACTTAAAATTTTTTAAATTTATTTTTAGAAAGAGGGAAAGTGAGGGAGAAAGAGAGAGAGAGAAACATTGATGTGTGAGAGAAGCATTGATCAATTCCGTCTCGCATGCGCCCCACCCCCAAGCATGCTGAAAATGGAACTGGAGACTTTTCTCTTTTTGGGACCATGCTCAACCAACTGAGCCATGCCTGTCAGGGTAACTTAAAACTCTGTTTTTTGTTGAATTTTGTTGAATTTTGTTAAAGATTAGCTAGCTGCAGCTAATCTTTAAAACTCATTGTTAACATTTTAGTAATAGAGCTAACATCCAAAAGGAAAAAATCACCTAACTTTTCATTTCCAGTTTTATATAATTTCATAGTTTGGTACTTAACAACCAATTTGCTATTCTTGGTATGAGATAAGCTAGTATAATGTAATAAACACTTAATGATTGCTTACTGTGTTGTATAGGCACTGTGGTAATTGCTAGAGATGAATAAATGATGAATAAAGTCATGGTACTGCACTAACAGATTAGAATTCAGAGTGAAATGATGGAAGAGTCATGGAAACAGATATTTGTAATACAGTACAGGCACTAAAATATGGAGAAATGGAAAGAATGACCAAAGAAAATTCATGGAAGAGAGAATGTCTAAATTAAGTATTAAAGGAGAGACACACACAGAAAAAGAGATTGTGTGTGTGTGTGTGTGTGTGTGTGTGTGTGTGTGTATGAGAATTTAGATGAGGGGGACAGAAGGGAATGGGAGCAGAGGACTAGTCTAGGGGAAAGCAGGAGCAAAGGCCCATTGGTGAGAAAAGTATAGTGTTTTCTGGAAGTGCAAGTAGATGTGTGTTATGTGGTAGGACTAGAGAAAAGGGGTAGAGAGTGATGGAGAGTTACAAAACCAGGTCACAAAAAGTTTTTTATGCTGTTTTTAGGAGCTTGAACTTTGTCTCTCATTCTGTGCTTTGGGAAGTTATTCGAGAGTTTTAAGCAGGGGCCTTTTATATTTGTAGCTAAGTTTAACAGATTACTTGGTAAGCTGTCGTAGATAATAAATTTGAAGGGTAGAAGATTGCAGACAGGGAGGCCATTGGGAACTGGTTGGCTTAATGAGAGCTAATGACAGCCTAAACTAGGGTTGTGTTAATAGAAATGGAGAAGAGGAAACATATTTCAGACTTGTTACATTTGTTGTTGGTAAACAGTAAATTCAGCAGGAGGTGATGTTTAGAAATGGCCAGCGGAGGAGAAATACACAAGTTTAACACCATAGTTTCTAGCTGCAGTGACTGCATGGATGATGTGGCACTAAAGAGAGAATAAATGGGTAAGGATCAACTTAGAAGCTAAGGAGGTCAGTTTTGGATATTTTGAGTCTGAGATAATAATGGAATAACCAGTAAGGAGGTCTAACAAGGCAATCAACTTTTTGAACCTGGTTCTGTGGATGTATATGGGAGCCCTGGGCTGTAAAAATCAGTATGTGAGAGGTGATTGAAACCAAGGGACCATATAAGGATCATATATGGACTGAGGAGACAATAACAGGGCAGAAGACAGGATACTGGGGAGTCTCAGTTTTTCAGAGTAAAGAAGAGAAAAGGAAGTTCCATAAAGGAGAGAAGCTAACCAAGTAAAATAAACCAAATGAAATAACCACTGAAATAACTAAATGAAATGAACACTGAGTTGACCGTGACTAGAAACTACACATTTCTAACGGAATAAATTGTTATGCATATTTGTGATTTCCTTAGATGCTGTCTGTAGCCAAAGTAAGTGATGGAGAGAAGAAAGTTGCGTTAATCTGGGATTGAGGTTATGAGTTTAGGGAAACTAATGTTTGAAAGAGCAATTTAGTTGATAAACTGTGGCAAATGTTGCATATGATATGCTGTGCATGCTTCTCTATAAACACATTGACTCATTTATTCATTGCCATGGAGGATTCTATATTGAGGGCAGACAAGTATGTTTTGTCTGTTGTATTCTCAGTGCCCAGCATGTGGAATGGGCTCTAATACATTTTGAATAATTTAGTGAATATGAAGTATTATTGTTTCCATTTTACAGATGTAGAAACTGGGCATGGAAATATTAAGTAACTTTTGCTATTTTGTAACAGAGTTAGTAGGAAAGGAAGTGAGCCTAGGAGTGGGAACTGGTAGAAAATTGAGGGATTCTAGGACTGGAGATCTCCATGAGGTGAAGTAGAAATTAAGGCTTGAAAGATACAGAAGAGGAAGAATGGTCAGAGAGTAGAGTGATGGAGTTTACAGTTTTTGAGGTGTAGCTATTCTGGATGATGACAAAAGATGAGAGGTCTTAGGAATGGAGTAGAACATGTTTCTGTTGAAACTCTGTGGGCACCTGTGTGGATATTGAAAGATTCTAAGGTACAGATGTTTGGGTAGAAAGGAAGACTACGAAACAACCCTAACAAACAAGAAGCTATTATATGGAGATATGTAGATTAGGAAGCATAGGGAATGGAATAGATGAATGTCATTGTCTTTTTTTTTTTAGTTCCACCTTTGTTTTTAATTGAACTTACTGGGGTGACATTGGTTAATAAAACCATACAGGTTTCAAGTGTACAGCTCTATAATATATCATCTACATATTTTAAGATATGTTAAGATTAGATCTGGTTTGCTGAAAAGACAGGAATAAACTGGGTTTGCCAAATATGATTTTTTTCTCCTGAATATGGATAATCTTACTGGAAAACTTCAAAAATACTCAGAATATAAATACAAAAGTTTTAAGTTTGGCCCGATATTCTAACCCTACTTAAGGTATGAATTCCAAATGTTACATATTTTTTTCTGCAGAAAAACCCACTTCACTTTTTTTATTGGGTACATATTAGCAGAGCACAATTTTTGTGTTCCTAGCAGCATGGCTCACCTTTCATTTAGTAGCTGTTGATTACACATCCCAAAGATGCTGCAAACAAAATGTACTTGTTCTTTTAAATCTTTCGCTACTACCCTGTGGATTGCTATTTGTTCCCAGTTCCCTAGCTGACCCTTTTACTCTCCCCCATTCCAAGTCTCTTTATGAATGCTTATGTTTCAAGAAGCTCTTGAGAACTAACTTTCTATATGACACCGTGACACAGAAAAAAGTAAAATTAATTTTCGCACTAAATTATAGTTAACATTTTAAGTTGGCATGTTCAGTGTTTTGATAGCATAAGCAGCCAATTCTGTTTCATTTTCTTAAGATATTTCCCTTGCTTTGAAAGGTTCTAATTTCTTTTCATATATTTTGATAGCATTGTAATTTCTCTTTTATTTCCCTTCAGAAAAATATAAAAATTCAGTAATTTATTATAGGATTATATTAATCCTAAAATTTCATTATTCATCATATTAACTTAAAGCATTGTAAAATTTTTTATTTTGTTGTTGTGTAGTTATGTCTGTCCGTGTGTGTGTGTGTGTGTGTGTGTGTGTGTGTGTGTGTTTCCTGCAAATGAGTATCATCCTATGAATAGCTCTTAGGAAATTCAAACTAATCAAATATGTTATAAAATGTGTTTGTATAATGGAAAAGTAGGAGGAGATGCCTTTTAAAGCAGGTGTATTATGATTTTATGGTTTTCTACATTCAGTCCACTTTAGATCTTAGTGAGGAGTAGCTGAAATGACCTTTGACAAAGAACTCATGAAGACCCCAAGTATGATTTCCCTTTCACCTCTTTTGTAAACTGAAATGCTTGCTTGTCAAATCAGATGTGTGTTTAGATCATTTTACTGAATGTGCCTTGAGGAGAACAAAGCTTGGGGTCAACCTGGCATAATCCCACGCTTATCTTGTTCTATTACAGAGGTTTGCTGGGGGATGGATGACAGTTTTCTGAGAAGAAATTGCAAGCTTAGTGTAGGTGGACTTGCTGTCTTCTCCATACTTTTCTCAGCAGCCTCACTGGGTCGTGGTGATTTCCATACATAAAAGAAAGCAGAATATGTGGGTTGCTTGTTGGTATTTGTGGTTCCAATTTGATCCAAGTACCACTGTTATATAATAAGCAGATTACCTGACAAATTAAATCAAGGCACTATATTCGGAAGTATCTCACTTTTCCTTTATCAGTAAAGTAGATTAGATTGTCTCACAGTGATTAGATTGTCTCACAGTGTTAATACTATAAAAGGTTTTTCATGTGTTCAAGTATATGTATAGTATTGAACATATATTAAATTATTTGTGTTTTCCTCTGTTAATTTTTATAAATCTGGTCATTTTGCCAATTTGTCAACTCTTAGGTATAAAATACTTAATTACGAACTACTTTAAAAAGTATTTAATATTTAATTACTATTTTAACTCCGCAGTATTGAAAATTCAAAATTCTTGAATTCTTTTAAAGTTTCTGATTTAGGTTCCAATAATCTGTTTGAAAATTAGGAATATGCTTAGGCTCATATGACTTTTAGTAGCAGACACTGCTATGTCTTAACTGGTTATTGATTAGAAGCTGCAAAAAGTCATTAATTGTTAAAATATAAGAAGGTCGTAGGGGACCATCTGATAAAGGAAGTTACCTTTACAGTTTGTTCACTGTACCTCCTACATGTTGTTTCAGAAGGAAAACTCTATTTAATGCCTTGGTTGAAAAGACTTTACCTCCTTTTAGAGGAGGATTGTCAGAAATTTCTTGATAACATGGACATTTTAACTTGTTCAGGGTTATTTTGAACATATTGAGGTAGAGTCGTGGAATGGCTGAAAACTTAATTTACTTTTTCTTGTTTTGCAGAATCAGTTCGGTGATTAAGCTTATGTTCTTAACAGATTTAATAAAGAGATATTAATTTAACACATAATAGAAAGCATTACATAGAGGAGATGCTCAATAATTTGATATGGAAGAACATAGAAAATAAAAATATTTAAAGATTTGTCTAGATCATAAGACCAGAAGAAAGATGTTTTCTACCAGAAGAATTGTAGAATGAAGGAATTTGTTTGGATTTTAACAATTTTGGGAGAAGGAAGGGTGTGAGGGAGGTTGTTAAGCCCAGATTAACCACTAACATGCTAAATATCCACATCCATAAGTATTTCACTAAACCACTTATGTTTTTGGCATTTTTGTTGTCTAGTCCTTTCATTTACAGGGCCTTGAAGCCACTCTGTTTATCCATAGTTCTATTTAGATGAAAATGAAAGCATATGTTGGAATAGATGGGGGATGGAGGTTTATGTTATATAATGTATTAAATTTTTAAAGCTCTTTAAAATATAAATATTAATTTTACATTTTAGAATAGTTTTAGTGACAGGAAGGTAGACTGGCACCCTAAAACCTTTTTGTCCCTCTTAGTTTGTCACAATCTTTAGCTAACATGGTGAATATAGACCATAGGTGCTCAAGTTGTCCAGTTGCACAAAACTACTTTCCAGAACCCTTGATTTTTCCCATAGAGTTGTAAAGACAATACAAAAACAAAATCCTGATACCTTTTAGTGGAGGGAAACCCTGTCATGGATTTCGAGACTCATCTTGACTAAGCAGAACACCTGGGGACCAATAATCTAAAAGGAGGCTTCTAGCTAGGACAGTCTCATTTATTCATAGGAACCATCATGTTATAAGGGAAATTATCTTCTCTAGATCTTAGGGAGAGTTTTGAAAAGCTGGGAGAGCCTAGAAAATTTCTGTGCAAACTGTCAGAAAAAGGTAGGAACATTTTTTTTTACTCTAAGTGCCTTATCATTTTTGAAAATGATTTGAATAAGACTGAGATAAATGAAATGTAGATTTAAATATAATTTTTAAAATATTAAAGGATGTTAAGAAATTCATCTTATCTGGTTATTTTAAAGTTACGAACTGAGAACCTCAAAAAGTTACGTGATTCGGTGTAGATTATATAGAACTAGTTTGAAGCAGAAGCTATAATTTCCTTACTGGTTTTTGTGTGAAGAATCATTGTTGAAATGTAAGGATGTTATAGGGGACCATATGACAAAAGAACCACTAGGTAACTTTACAATTTGTTCATTGTACCATCAGAAGAAGAAAACTATTCAGTGACTTTTGTGAAAGACTCTGACCTTCCTACAAGCACAAATTATGGGAAATTTCTTACTAATTTGAGTACTTCAACTACTTCGTGATTATTTCTAGGAACTAGATAGTTTTTCAGAATGCCAGTTAGGGAGGCTTACTACCATAAAAGTTGATAACATATGGAAACCTCAGACCCAGAGTAAAGGTAGGACAATGTTTAGTGCTTAGAATTTGAATGAAACAAGACCTTTTTGAGATGCTTTAGCAGTTGCTCTTTTTTTTTTTTTTTGAGATTTTACTGCCTATGCTTTCTTTTTTTTTCTCTTTATTTATTTATTTATTTTTTAAATACATTTGTCTCTGCCTCCCCCCGACCACTTTCCCTTGCCCCCTCTCTCATTCCCTCCCTCAGCTCTTCCCCTTTGGTTTTGTCCATGAGTTCTTGCTATATGTTCCTTGACTTTCCCCTTCCCTTCTTGCTCTTAACAATTTATCTTAAGTTAGTGGGCTTGGGAGTAACAGTATTTATTTTGGCAAAAAGTAAATGCTTGAATGCAACTTTTGTATATTTTCTTTTCTCTTTTTGAGATGGATAAGGCATTTTAATGTTCTTATCTATTATGTCTTGATGAGTCAAAAACTGACCACTTGTTGAAGAAAGTAATGAGATAGTAACTAAAATTTTTTTTAAGTCCTGTTAAGAAAAAATAAACATTTGTTTTGCTGACTTTTTGTGTATGTATTCTTTGCTGTGTAAGAAAACTTAAATTTTGTAAATTTATACATAATTCTTGTTTGTCTTAGAGGTATAACCATACATGTTCATGTTGTCAGTTATCAGGTCGTTCACTAAAGATTACAAAATAAGTAAATAAATGTGTTATCAGACTTTTAAGTCTTAAGTGATGTGAATATTATTTGCACATTTTCCTGCTCTGCTTGTTTGATGATAAATGCACAAAATATTTTCCCATCTTCAGACTACACTTCTGCTAATTCAACCCTTTCCTTCAGGTTAAGATTAGACAAGATTTACAGATTTTTAAAGATTGTGATTTTGAAAGGACTCTAACTACGGAGGATTATTTGAAACTTTGGTAAGTGAGATTTAGGGCTATAAATAAGGACTTTAAAATTTTTTCTCAATACACTTGGGAGATATTTATTCCAGTTCTCATAAGTAAAATTCTGTTCAGCTTTAGATAAGGAGGGTCTTGAGGTTTTATTTGGGGTTTAGGAAACTCATTTTATTTCCATTCTAAAGTGATTATCAGGGCAGGTTTTTGTTCCCTCTAAAGTGCTAGAGAAAAAAAATGAGTTGTTCAGTACCAATTTAAAAAATTAAAGCAAATGTATTTCTTAGAGAATAATTATTCTTTCTCCCCTATAACCTCTTATTTAAAATAAGGTTTGTCCTCTCTCTCTCACAAACACACATACAAACTAGTTAACATAGGAAAGTACCTTTTATAACACTACTATAAAACTTTTGTTAAGTATTTCAGATTGCTCCATTATAGTTCATTTAGTGGATATACCATCTCTTCGTATTATTGTCTGACAGTTTATCCTAGGATGGAGTCTCAGGAGTGGAATTATTGGTAAAACTCTTTTAAGCCTCACAGTACATATTGCTAAAGTACTTATAAAAGGCTTTATCAGTTTTTACCCTCCAATGTGAATTCCAGGATCCTTTTGTGAGATTGGTGAGGACATACAGCGGAGAGGACCACATAGTGTCTGGAAACATGATTTCTAATCTGTCATGTCATACTAATGGTAGGTATCTGGGTTAGTAACATAATTTGTGTGGACCTTCCAACTCTAATTCTCATTCCATTATAAAATAGATTTAAAGAAGGAAAATCAATACTGATATCTTATCCAGTGATTTGTCTGGAAGGAAAGGAGAAGCAGGGAGAATCGTGTACCTATAGGAGGGGGGAAGCTGGGCCAAATGAACAAGACATGTGGTTTACTCTTGGGGTATTTTACCTCTAGTATTATAGAATACAGTCCAGTCAAATTTTATCATGTAAACACTTTTGATGAGGCTTACGGATTTCAAACAATTTTGAATAGGAAGTGAAACTATAAGGCATGTATGTAGCTCTTCAAAAGAAGTTGTGTTTTGTGTGGGTTATATGTTACAAAATGATCAAACCAACCCCCCCAAAAAAGTGTGTTAAAGATTTGGACATTTATACAAAAGGCAAAATATTTCAGTATTTTTAAAGTAAATTTGTGATGAGAAAGGCAGAAATTCTGTATCATCTCAAGTACGTAAGAAAATGTAACCTGGGCATAGATAAAACTGGTTATTTCTCTTTTCAAGAATCAGGGAACTTATATGTCTTTATTCAAAGAAGACTTAATCTCTATTAATAATTTACACAACTAAACACCATTAATGGTTGTGAGAGAAATCCGACTCTAGCCTTCATTTAGCTCATCAGAAACCAGGACTACCTTCTAGAGACTCCAGTAAAAACTAAATTTCAACAGCACTGTCACCAGTGGAGAGAAGTCATTGAATTGTTAAACAGATACAAATAACAGTAATAATAAAAAGGAGGACAAATTATCATGTTTGTAATTAGGTTTTTAAATTAAGAATCACATAAAAGTAATTAATTTTTAATATCTTGTGATGAAAGCTATAAGCTGATTTTTTGTCCTTTTTAAAAATTGATGCCTTTGTTATGATTATAAAACTTACCAATCATAAATGCAAATTATTGTGTAAAATACAATTTACCGTGTTAAAAATGTTTCCAAGTAGAAAAAAAATCAAAAGTAAGTTTGCTGAATGGTGGTGGTTTTTAAACTTTATTAGTCTTTCAGTTCACTATTTAGAGTTCCCTGATAGATTGTTGGAGTTAGAAATAGTGAGTTCATTGCTTAACTGAATAAATAATTCACATGGCACAAAAGCAGCTTTTTCTTTCTCCCTAGTTCCTTTCTCCTCCATTATATTTACTTTTTCTCTTTTAAAAAGATCCTTTACAACTGAGGAGTAATTTTGTGTGAATGTGCAAGGGGTTGGGCATAGTTGAAACTACAGTGTTAGCTGAATATCTGAGTCACTCAACAAAATGACAAAATGTTTTAAATGTATATTCTCCGGTAGTAACTGAAAAGATATATAGTCATTATAAAATGTTAGGCTTTACTCTTATGGTAAAGTTGATTTGGGAATTTCTTTTAGTAAAATACAGTTTTCATTTTGGATCTACTATCTTTCATATTGTCTGCCTCAAAGCAAAACTGAGTTTTAAAATTGAGTAAATCATTGAATTTCATCTATGAATAAATCATTGAGTTTCATCTAGTTTTTCAGAAAGCTTTTAACTAGATTAAATGATACTGTCAGAGTTAGTCTGGTAAAACAATAATTTTTTAAATTTATGTGGTATTTTAGAGTTTTTTAAAGAAATTATGAAATTATATTAAATATATGGAATTCCATATGTTCTACCTTTTATTATAACACCACAGTAGGAATTATGACATTATTTTCCGCTATTTAAATCATAAGAGACTCAGTGTTTTACTGGATCAAAGCAATTGTCTATTTTATTTAAAAATATTCTTTGAAATTTGTGTTTATTCAGCACATTTCATGGTATAAAAATACTTATACAGTTATGTAACAGAAATTTACAGTAAGACACAAGACTTTATTCCAGATTTCTATTAACTGGAAATACTTAGTAATCGATACTTTCTCCTTCTCCATTGTACTGGTACTTCACCGATATAATGAATGTTTCTCCCTTAAGAAATTACTAAATAAAGTAAAAATATTATGTTTAGTATTATTCAGTGTTGTATATTTTATTGTATGCTGTTCTTTATATGACAGTAATACATAAACTAATAAATTTGATCTAGATGCTCTATTTCAATATAACCAAACTCTTCAGTTACCTATTTGCCTTATTTTTTTGAACTTCAAGTGATGCCTTTTTGTTTTCTTACTATATGATTCAGTGAAAATATATGATTGTCTAACCACTGTGCTGTATACTTAAAACCAATACAAAATAATTTTGAAAGTAAAAATAAATAAGTAAAACTTTTAAAGAAATGCAGCGTAGTGATTCAGTCAGTACTATCCATACATAGTCGTTGTGATTTTATGACACATTTTGATTTTGTGTTGACCCATTTTTTTAAAAATCTAAGTGTAGCTTTTAGTAATTATTAAAACAGGCTTTACACAGTCTTTCACAATTATATTTGAGTAGTCACAGAAAAAATATTCTTGATTTTTATTGGCCGTTTAAGTGCTGACACTGGTACTGTTGAAATACATTTCTAAGGAGGATAGTAAGTATTCCACTTATCAAGTGCTGCGTAACAGACTCCCTTAAGGCTTAGTGGCTTAAAACAGCAGTAATTTATTCTCATCGTACTGAGGATTGACTGGGTGACTCTTCTGCATACTGTGGTCTAGTTCAGGCACTAGGAAGTCAGCGCAGTCCAAATGGCCTCACTCATGTGACTGTTAATACAGGCTGCTAGCTGTGAGCAGAGCCTGTCCCAGCCCCAGATCCTTGTTTCTCCTTAACTGTGTTTCTCTGTGAAGTTAATTGGGCTTCCTCACAGTATGATAGCTGGATACCAAGAAAAAAAAAACATGTAAAGGCAGAGGTTGCGGCTCTTTTAAGGTGCAGAGTCTGGAGTTAACCCAAAGTTACTTCAATCCATTTTATCAGTCAAAACAGGAAGGAGACTTGACTTGAACATGCAGTACGATATATAGATGATGTAGTATGGAGTTGTACACCTGAAGCCTACATAACTTTATTAACTAATGTCGCCCAGATAAATTCAATAAAATAAAAATAAGTAATATCTACAAAGACAGAACCAAATAAAATATTAAATTAACAATTGAAAGAATGGAAGTAGACATAAGGAAGAACTTTTCAACAGTAGTAAGAATAGTTAGATATATAGGTTCCCTAGGATAATATTGTAAAGAATTGAACATGTAACAGTGTTATGGATTATGTGGGAAGTGCTGAAAGTGAGAACAGGGAAAAGAAGTGGATTTAGTTTATTTAGTCAAGTACATTTGTCCACTGAAAGTTAGTGGGAATGTTTTATTTCCCCTAGGAAAAATTTTGAATGACATTGGAATCTTGCTCCTTATTGTTATTTTTAAGTATCAACTTAATATGTATTCTTGGGAGTAACTTTTAAGTTTTATGTAAAGCATGTTTTGGTTTTTTTCTTTTTTTTTGGTACATAGCACACAATGGGAACCTTTAAAATTACCTGTTTGTGTAGTTCTTAATTTCAGAGCATGTTCATGCATATTACTATACTGTCTTGATCCTAGGAGATCATCAGCCATAAGATACACCCTTTGATTTAATAACTTTCTTCACTTTTGGGGAAAGTCAGACAGTTTTCTTGGGGAAGGGAGGAGTACTATCTATTCTAAGGATTATTCTGAATTAGTTTCAGCCATAGGCATCACAGCCACATGCTGCTCTTGACCTTTGGCACTTTTAGAATTAATAGTATAATTCTGAGGCATATACAGGTTTTTATTTTTACTAATTATGACGTATCACTAGAAGGTAAATATGTACTCTTGAAGGTTATCCAGAAGAATTTAACAGACAGGTGTTTGGTACTTGCTCAGAATTATCACTTAGTAAACCTATTAAACATAAATAAGTCACATGTCACAGGCAGTTCTGCATACAAAATAACTTTATTTCAGTGCACATTATAGTGATTTTTATAAAGACATTTCAAGAAGAATTTAGGGATTTAACATTAAGTTAAAATTCTACTTTATTTGGTTCTATCAGTACAGATAACTGAGGTGACAGATGAAAGGTATATTCTTAGTAATATCTAAGTTCATACATGAATAGACAGTGACAAGGTGTTATAATCTGTGTAGTGACTGGCAGGGTTGTTTTTTTTATATCTACTATAAGACTTCTCTTGATTTGAAAATGTTAATGTGAAAAAGTATGCATTTTAGAGTTGAGAAAACAGACTATGTTATTTATTCCCTTCCCAACAACTGGATAAAGAAGACAGAGTAAGCATTGGATAGTGTTCCAATTAACATAAAGAATGAGTGTTTGAGACCTAAGGTCTCACAGTAAGTGGTAGGTCTTGGATTATAAACCAAGACTTCCACATATGTGTACTGTACTATACTACCCTTTCAGCAATAAGTAATGGATAAACTTCAGGTTGAGATTCAATCATTCGGCATGTATTTATTATATGCTGTTTATGCCAGGCATTATGTTAAATGATACTGTAAGACAGTAAACATGACAAATAAGGTCTGTGTCCTCATGTAACCAGCAACTTTGCAAAAGATTGAAACTAAACAGATAATTGCAACTAAGATGAATGTTAAGGGAGAAGTTAATCATGAGGTAATATGAGAGTATATAAGAAGCAAACCTAACCAGTCCTGGAATGGTGGGCATTGTTGATGGTCAAGCCAGGGAATGACAAGAGAAATAACTTTTAGGCTTAGAGGGAAAGAATCAGCATGAGTCAGAGCATTGCAGGTAGCAGAAATAGCATCTGCAAAAGCAAAAGGAAAAACTGAAATGATTCCAGGTTGAGCACTGAGAAGGAGAAATAAAGGTGACGAATGAAGGAAACAGATTACATGATCTTGTTCAGGATTTTGGCCTTTACCTTAAAGAATACTGGGGAGCTATGGAAAGGTTTTAAGCAGAGGTGTAACACGGTTAAATTTTCCCTCGAAAACATTAATCTGGCTGCAGTGAAAGTAGAAGGCTGTGTGTTAGAAGCTGTTTCTATAGACCAGGTTGAAGATTATGCATACAGGAGTGGAGTTGGAAGAAGTATAGATTTGAAATTTGGGAGGTAGACAAAATCTAGGGATTTGGCAGAAATATAAAAGTAGTATTGTTATTGTTCCATCTATAGAATTTGATTGCAAGTTGATCTCCAAAATTCTTTCAGTAACTTTTGCTTAATGTTAGAAAGTAACTATGTTATGGAATATAATTTAGGAAGTATTGTTCCTTAAAAAATAATTTGTGAATTGAGCTAATTCCTGTTATGTGATAGATTCCATTAAATACTGTAGGGGAACTTAGTTTCAAAAGAGAGCTTGGCATCTTAATTTATACAATATAGCATATAAGTAATTTTGCACATACATAATATATACATATATGGTGCATTTTGTGCATACAGTTTATTAATAGCAGATGTGAAAGCTGCATGATTATTTAGGACTTTCCTGTTCTTAGTGGATTAGTCAAAAACTTAGATGAGGAATGTAATTCATTATGTTTCAAATAGCATTCTATTAAGACACACTTTTTTTCTCGCATAAGAAAACAGAAGGAAATCTTACCTTTTGCAACAGCATGAATTAACCTGAAGAATATTACGCTATATGAAATAAGTCAGTTAGAGAAAGGCAAATACCATATGATCTCAAATACATGTGGAATCTAGTGAACAAAATAACAGAGAAAAATAGAAACAGATTCAAAGAACAGACTGACAGCTGTCAGAAGGGTTGGGGATTGGGAGACTGTGTGAAAAAAAGGGTGAAGGAATTAAGCAAAAATTATATAGGTATAGATAGATATAAATGTAGCTATATAAACACATAGACACAGACAACAGTGTGGTGATAGCCAGAGAGATATAAATGGGGACAGAGACTTTACGTTGGGCGATGGGCACAGGATGCAGTGTGCAGATGGTGTATTTTTGAGTTGAACACTTGAAATCTCTATGGTTTTGTTAAACAATGTCATCCCAATAAACTCAGTAAGAGAAACAGCTGCCCTGACTGGTGTGGCTCAGTGAGTTGGGCATCATCCTGCAAACTGAAAAGCCACCTGTTCAATTCCTGGTCAGGGGTACATGCCTGAGTTGCCAGCCAGGTCCCCGGTTGGGGACATGCAAGAGGCAACTGTTAGATGTTTCTCTCACATCAAAGTTTCTCTCCCTCTTTCTCTCTGCCTTCCCCTCTCTCTAAAAATAAATCTTTTTTTTTAAAAAGGAACACTTTTTTATTATTATAAGAATTTATTACTGGATCATTTGTTCTTGAAATAGGTTCCTAGTTAAATTAGAAGATTCAGGAGTAAAGAGTTTTAGAAGCACACTTTCTTGAATGCCTTATAAACTGCTTTATTTACTTAGCTAATAGTACTTCTTTGCATACTTATGGCATTATTAGTCTGTTTTATCAGGGATAGCATAGTCAAATACCTGTAAGGGTTTTGACTGTGAAAAATTAGACCATTTAGGGAAATAATTTGGAGACTGGGTTCTAGAGAGTTTATGCATTTCTAAGTGGGGAGAGGGAGGGCTAATGTTCTGTTCCACCTGATTGTGGCCTTGTGAGTATTCAGGTTGATTGTTGCCAATCTTTCAATTTTCCAAAATGATCCTGAAATAGATTTTTATATGAATAAGTTGGTAACGCATTTATATGTTTTAAAACACTCCACTACAGGGCAGAATATGCCCAGAGAATATATTTCGTCCATAAGCCTCCACTGTACAGCCCCTGTTTTATAGAGGTCTTTAATCACTATATAAAGATAAAAGGTCAAAATTATTTCAAGGTAAAAATAAAATGTCAAAATAAGGAAGGAAAGGAAAGAGGAAATGAGATTTTTAAAATAAAAAGCACAAAACTAGTTGGTAATTTTAGTTTAAAATGAGTTAAAAGAGAAATTCACTGTTTCTAAAATAATTTATGTATGCTTCACAGTACATTTCTAGCAACTTCAACTATCTGAATATGCATAATTGGGAACTCAGAGTGAGATGGGAGTAAGCAGGGTGTAGGAAGTAAATGAACTATATAAATGAGAGTCTAGTGGTTCTCCCTTAAACAGGAATAAAGTAAGCAGAAAGAAGAAATGGTTGATATTGGAGAGCAAGCAGACTGTAAGAAGATAGCAGTCTGAATATATCATGGACCCATGATAGCATTACTGTATTAAAAGCATAATTTGACTTTGACATTTTCCTGATCATTAATATAAAACTGTTGGTGTACTCTGACATTTAGTTTTATTTATTTATTTATTTTGATTTAATCTTTATTGGATTTTTTTCCATTACCATTTAGACCCCTTATATCTCCCTCCCCCCAGCATCACTACACTGTATTCCATGTCCATGAGTCCTTTTTTTAAAATTCAATTTCTCCATTACTTACCCCCTTATTTCTCCCCCAGCTGTTATCCTGTTTTCCATCTATCAGTCTGTCCCCATTTCCGTTGCTTGTTCAGTTTAAAATTTACTGATTTTGGAGACAGAGAGAAACATCGATTTGTTGTTCCACTTATTTATGCGTTGATTGGTTGATTTTTTTATGTGCCCTGTCTGGGGATTGAACCTACAACCTTGGCTTATTGGGACAAAGCTCTAACCAGCTGAGCTACTTGTACCCAGCCAGGGCTTACTCTGACATTTAAATATTCCCCAGTAACACATATAATACACAATCATTGTAGGCAAATAAGAAAATATAAAAATGTCATATAGCACTTTTCTTTAAAAGCCAAGAATGGGTAAAATAGATGTTATAATTTTCTAAATATATTTAGAACTTGGCACTTATTAATTTCCTAATAACTAATTAGTTTTCAAATTAGTCTAATTTAAATTTTAAAAGTATTAATTGGCTCACATAATAAAGTACCAAAAAGTTAGACATACATTAAGGTTAGGTAAGCCAGTAGCTCAATGGTATTTTGAAGAACTCAGGTTTTATTTCTACTGTAGTCTTTATACTCAGTACTGCCATTATCCCAACACTATAGTTACAAATACCTACTGATTGGAATTAGGATATGTTCTCACCTTCAGATCCAAAGAGAGAACTAACTTCTCTTAGCTTTTCTATAGGCAGTATAGCTTTATTTTTCTCTCAAGCAGTTCCTCTTCACCCACACCCCAACTTGCTTCTCAGAGACCTAAATTTATCTAACTCTAAAATTCCTCAACTAATTATTGACAAGGAAAAATGAGCCTATTATAGATTAGAGTGATAGTGGCCTAACTTTGTACCTCAGGGTCAGTCAGCTTCCCTTAAGACGCATTGAATTCTAGGAGAGGCTTGGATAGAGATCAAATCATGGATCATTATCAAAGAGGAGGCATTGGATAGTCACTCAACATGGTCCACTTGCAGGTGCATGAAGAGTACATATTATCTGAAATTTTCACTTGAATGAAACACTACCTTCCTCCATCAAGCCCAGAAAGTATAAGGTGAGTCCCTGGTGAATGTACTCTGTCTCCTGTGTTCTAGCACACTCATTAGCAAAACTTTCATAGCCTCTGAATTGAAGATTGTTTAGCCAAAAATTCTCTTGTCACTTAATAGACACCAGTCTGTAGCACAAACTATATGGGCCATGACTAGAACAAAGTTTACTTAGGAAAATACAGTTTCTTAAATAAGCTTTACTTTTAAATAATGTATATTCTTTTCATCCTCTCTTAAGGGTTTGTGTACCCTAATCTCTGTAGTTGTTAGTGTCATCCTTATTATCTGATTATAATAGTGAAGTATAGTTAATTTATGGGGTTATTTACAAAGCAACAATAAATACTTATTTTTAAAATTTTAAAAATCTTTGTATGGAAAATGCTAATTACATATTTTAAGTGCCTGTAATTTTCATGAAAATATTTAAACAGCTGTCCATAGATTTCATTCAGCTTTCAAATTTCTAAATATTAGCCAGATATTTTAGTATCTGGGTCACACAGTTATTACAAACAAATCTAGGTTGAAATGGTTTATGATTCTTAGTTGCCAGCTTAGTTCTCTCTGTTTGACCATGCTCTGACTTTTCATTATTTGATTCCTTTTCAGCTAAACTTTGTTACTTATTTTTGCACAATGCTAAGTTAGTTCTTTGTATAGAACTGAACTTCTTTTGTCTTTTTTCTCCCTGAATCAAGCAAGGTAACAGCAAATAAATAACTATGCTCTTGGCTGCTATGTTTTAGAATTGTTGCTATATAAAGGGTCACACATGTTAAATTTCCACTGGAGTGCAAATTATTGTGTGAATTCTTGTTTAAATGCTAGAGAAATTATGTGTTGGTGCAGAAACTGTAACATATCTTAAAGATTCAACCTGTATGCAAATTGACATTGAGAGCCTTAAAATTCTTAAGCACCCTGCAAAAATTTTAAATGTAAACTTGTTCTACCTTGTCATACCAGATGATATAACATTTTTCTTCAAGTAAAATGAGAAGTTGTAAGTGTTATGAGGAGGAAATAGAAACAATAAAAATTTCAGCTTCACTTCTGAAGTACTGTAGGCTATAAAATTCTATTTTGAAATACTTTTTTAAAGGGGTGTGGTTTAGGAAGGAGACTTGACTTGGGATGGTGACTGCAATACAATGTGCAGATGATGTGTTACAGAATTGTAACTTGAAACATACATAATTGTTTAACCAATGTCACCCCAATAAATTCAATAAAAAATAAAAATGAAGGGGTATAGTATACTGGCAGCTTGTGTTAATACAGTTCTTTTTTCCTTTTCTGAAAAAGTAAGAACTTCATACCTTTTGGAATTTTTACTTTTTTTCTTTTCTTTTGCCTTTTTTTTATTTGCTAAATTTAGAACACTTGATTTCACACAACTGTATCCTCTTTTGAAGGTATAAAATGTTAGCCCTGGTTGGTATGGCTCAGTGGGTTGAGTATTGCCCCACAAACCAAAAGGTCGCTGGTTTGATTCTCAGTCAGTGCAGTTGCCTGGGTTGCAGGCCAGGTCCCTGGTTGGGGGTGTGGGTACAAGAGGCAACCGATGGATGTTCTCTTGCACTTGGAAGTTTCTCTCCCTCTCTTTCTCCTTCCCTTCCCTTCTATCTAAAAAAAAAAATAAATCAATAAAATCTTTTTTTAAAACTATAAAATGATAGCATGTATACTTCTTGAAGTAAATTAATAATTTATTCATTTAGTATTATTGGACAATTAGTAAATTTTCCAGGCAAACAATATTTTCCTTATTTGATTACTAAAACATTTCATCTCAACCATTATTATTGTAAAATATCTTAGAAAACTTTATGTATTTTAATGCTCTCTGATTGTTGATAAATATTTGTTAATAAGTGATTTCAGGAGCTACTGAGGTATGTCATAGAGCCATTTGTCCTAAAAGTTCTCAGTAGGTATTGTTGCTTTGTGATTTTGCAAATAGTACTTCTATTTTTCAAAGCTTGATATTAATTCATATGTCTACCAGCATGCAGAAGAAGGGTATCTTAGCAAAAGTAAGAGAAAGAAGTTCCTAATAGGCTTGAAGAGTGCTTTGGGGAAAGTACTGGGACTTTATGATGTTTACTTTTATTTCACTTGGTGCCTACCCTCTGCCCCAAGAACCCACCCCTTTATGCCCTAGCCTTTTCTTTTTTTTTTAAATTTGTGGTACTTGGTGGTGTACCAGAGTTACTGTAAGAAAGATAAGCTTAGATTTTAGAGCTAATACTGATGGGGATTATAACTGAATCATTCAGTTGCTCTGGGATCTTAGGCAAGTTCACAGCTATAAAATGGGTATGTTATACGTATCTCCCAGGGTTGTGAGTGAGGATTAAAAATAATGGGTCTTAAATCAAGGTATTTTAACATGTGTTGGTTTGGCCAAAAAGTCTGGTACGTTTTTTTCCGTACAATAGTTCTGGTACTTAGTTGTCTTTAACTTTATTTGAAACACTTTCATTAGGTTGTCATGTGACAGCTGTTTTATCCACATACATTAAAAAAAAAAGCTTACCAAAATTGGTGAATTTTTGTGCAGTCATTTTAATATTGAAGATGGAAGAAAATATGCAACATTTTTGGCATAATATGCTTTATTATTTTGAGAAAGGTAAAAGTGCAACAGAAACGCAAAACAAAAAGATTTGTGCAGTGTATAGAGAAGGAACTGTGACTGAGCGAAAGTGTCAGAAGGGATTTGTGAAGTTTCTTGGTACTATTGACATTTTAACCAAATAATGCTTTGCTGAGGGGCTGTCTTATGCATTGGAAGATATCTAGCAGTACCACTAGAAGCCAATAGCAGGAGATAGCAACATACTCAAAATATCCAAATCAAGCAAGTTACTGGTGAAAGTGAAAAAAAATGTGTCTCTTATTTTACTGAAAAACGTAACAGACTTTTTGGCCAACGCAATAGTTTTCTTTCCTTATGTTTTATGATTAGTGACCCACTTAATCTGGAAATTACATTTGCCTATTTTAGCTTGATACTATAAGGATTAATAAATCAATAATCCCTAAAATACAGTAGTTTTCAAAGATCTCTTTATTCAGAAATAGATGGTATATGACAAGATATTTTGATTAATTTGATCATATGAATAAAATATGATAGGGTATTTTTAAAGACAAAAAATACAAATTCAGATGCAAGAAAAATATATTTTTTTTGAAAATTTTAAAATAGAACTTTAATAACACAAGATAATTTTGAAATTAAATACAGGTAGTCCCTGACTTACAACAATGGTTTGACTCGCAATTTTTGCAATTTACAATGGTGTGAAGGTGACTTGCAGTCAGTAGAATCCATAATGTTGATTTTGGAATGTTGATTTTTTTTTCTTTCCTGGACTAGTGATAGGCAATGTGATACTCTTCTGTGATGCTGGGTGGTGACAAGCAGCTGTAGCTCCCAGTCAGTCACTCTGATCAGGATGGTGAGCAACTGATACCTATTTTTCTAATGAAATGTGAGGAACATCTTTTTTCATCCAGTGAGACAAAATTGTGTGTAAATATTTTATTAATATTTCCAAAGAGCTTATAAGCTAGTAAGTGCTACTTTTTATTTTTTACTTTTTTATGCAAAGATGAATGTTAAACTTTATACCGATGTGTACAATTAAAAAACAAAACAAAACAATTTTCCAGGTCATTTTCCATTTACTAGTGCCACAGCAATTATACACTCTATTGCAGTGAGCTTCAGGAACCTGAAACAATACTTCATAGGCACCCTAGTATATCACATATTTATTATTATGAAATTTTGCAATTGTTCTTAGCTTTTTCATAATCCATTTGCAGATCAGATTATAAGATATTGTTCATTTAATAAATACACTAAATACACATCTAGTGCCTTTAGGTTTTGATGGTACCAGAAAGAAAAAACAAAACAGCATGGCTTCTGCCTTTAAGGAACTGTCTCACAGTAATATGAACTTGATTGAGAAGATTCACATGTAATATAATGGAATTTTACAACAATTGCCTATTAAAAACTTTGCTAAAAGGCCAGAGGGGTGGGGAGGTGAGGTAGAGTCAGGGTATGAGTGAGAATCAAAGATAAAAAAGTTTTTTTAATGGATAAGAAGTTTTTAATCAATTTACTTTAGTTAATTTTAAAGTAATTTTTCTTTTTTGATGTTTATGCCTTTTTTGTTTTAATTTTTTACTATGTTCAAATACATTTGTCAAAGATAAAATTTAAAATTTTCTTATGTTTAAGAATAATGATATGAAATGTAAAGGTAAGCCCACTCCGACAAAACAAGGATTCTCACTTCCAAACGAAATAAATGGGCTTTGTTTGTTATTGAGATTTTTTGACAAGTACTTGATGTGTTTGTTTGTACTGAATATAATAAAGCTTTATTGTTGATCTGTTGTGCAAGCTGAATTTGTGTATATTTTACATGGTAAACTGTATTAAAATGCATTTGTACGCCCTACTAAACATATAGAACATAATCTTTAAACCCTAGATTATTATAATTCAGAGGCATTCTGGGTATTACACTGTTTTGCCTTTTTTTTTTTAACTTCCTCAGTAATGCCTTTAAGACCTTTTTGATATATCATAAAGAAAAAGTTGTGAGCTGTTTGGCTCCAGCAAAGGAGAACTGATTGACTTGATGTTTGTATTTTCCCACGGCTTAGTCTTTGCCCAGATTGCTCTCTACTTTTGCTGCTGCAGGTTTAGTCCTCATCCTCTACTCTGAGATATCTAAGACCACCCTCAGCCCACTTTGACAGCTTCTATTGTCTACCATCTTCATCATCCTGAATTAAGAGAGAATAGAAAGTTACCAGAAAAGGACATGCTTAAACCTTAAATCATCTGATCTGTTTTGTTCCTCACAGCCAATTGATTAAAACAATCCTTTAGATTCTTGTCCCTGTCCATTTTCAAAGCCATGGTTAGACTGTCATAACATACCCCATTATGCATACCATTACCAAAACAGTCTTTCTGTAGTCCTAATTAGGTTTTTGAGCAGTGAGAAACAATGATCATCCTTTCTAGGATGCAGAATATGTACTGTGCAGTATATGTACTATCCTGAAATGACAGTCGTGCTCCAAGTTTCTGCTTACACTATTTTCTTTGATCTGAAATGCAGTTTCTCTTTACCTAAAAAAATGTGAGTTACTATAAGGTCTACCGTAGGTCTTTTCTCTTACCGTAGGTCTTTTCTTTTCTTGAAGTCTTGTCTATCAACCCTAACTAAAATCCCTTCTCTAAGCTCCCACTTCATACTAATTGAGTTGGAACAAGACTTCCGTGATACTTAGAAGATGGTGAGATGTTATTTTCCCAGTGAAATTACAATACTGTTTTATATCTTGAGCTTCTTAGCAGAGCATAACAAATATAGTCAGTGTGCAAATATTTGATAATTGGTTTATTCACATGAGTTTTTTAATAAAATTTCTTGCTACTCTCTACAAAAAAAAAAGGAATTAAGTTGCAAACTTCTTTAACTGTTGTACCCAGGACCCCTTACTTCTGAGTTTCTAACTACTCATCAATATGTAGTTGGGTCATTGAAAAACAACTATTGGCACTGGGGGTTTGTTGTATGTGTTTTGAAGAAGGAAGCAAATCTAATATTGGACTTTTAAAAACTTTCTTAAAAGGCCAGAGGGAAGTGGGGAGGTGGGGCTGAGGCAGGGTATGAGTAGCCTTTTCCATTTTAAAGTATTATGTTTCTTGGTACTGTATTCATAGGGTTGTACTGGTTCAAGCATATTTAATTCCCTTCCCTTTAATATAGTACTTAAAACTTTGGTATAACACTGAATTACACTAGCTGGGAGTGTGGCCTAGTACCCTGCATTTTAACTCAGCCTCACTTGAGGTGCTTATGAAAGCGCTGGTGATGGTTGTAACGTTAATAATGGTAGCAATGATGATAATGATTGTGATATTCTACTTTTAAAGGCCTATGTGTGCCTTGTACACTGTTCTACGCAGTTTATAACTATTAACTTACCTAATGTTCATAGCAAGCTGATGTGGTAAGATGCTGTTATCTTCGTTTTTCAGGTGGAAAAACTAAGGCAGGGATAAATTAAATAAGTTGTCCCCAAAATAGCTTTCTTATAAACATGGTAAAAATGCATGAAAAGAGTGAGGCATATTTCTTTGGTTGATTTTTAAAAAATCACTTTTAAAGGTTTGCTGTGACAAATGTTAGTGATAATGAATAGGCTGTTTCATATATATTGACATATCAATATGGTTAATTCTGGATAGACTACCTACATCAACAACTAGACCTAAACATACCCTATATTGCTTTTAGGAAGACAGTCACAATTTTAGGTGAAAAAGTAATAAGCACATGCAAACTTAGCACATTGGGGAAAATATTAAATTATTACGACTTCTAATAAACTCATGATTTTAAGACAACTGCCCTTGTCTTTAATGCATGCATACATATATATTTTATATATACATATATGTGTACTATATATGTATATATGCATATATATTATATTGAGATTATTTTGTGACCAAGTGGAATATAAGTAAAATTCCTTAACCATATATTTTTTGCTTTACTAGCATAAAAATATTGACTTATATGATAAATATTTAATTCTATTTTTAATAATGAATGGTATGACTATTTTATGCCCTTTGGCTCATAGACTGGACAGTAGGGAGCCAGGAGTATGTGTGATGGTTGTGGTCATGGTAGGGTAGAACTAATTTGTTTAGTGTCATTCAGTGACTGTTCAAAAGAGTTTTGGTGAATGATTTTAGGTGTTGCTAGTGAGTGTTCTGACTTTTGAGACCATTAGGACTAAAAAGTATATTACATTTTACTAGAAACATTTTTTGAATTATGACTGAATAGACAATGAAATATAAATTGAGTTGGTGGCCAACTTTTATCCTTACAACTAAATTGAAGGGATGTTGCAACTATTTCTTTATGTATTTCCTATTTACAAATTATCTGAATTTCTCTTGCTGCCCATTTATATAGAGTTGTGTTGAGTTACAGATCACCTGAAGCAGTCAAGCTAAAACTTTTGATTTCTTATGTTATCCATGTGGCATGCTTACATTACTAGAAAACCCTATAAAAATTTGATAAAATAGGATGCTAGGAAATAAAAGAAAAATGGATGTGATGCCATGGGGAAAATTCTAGTACATTTGATATAATTTTATATAATCATAAAACTCATGTTTTCAGTCTGTAAGAAGAGCTGGGTATAAGACCAAATGCTTGCCTTAAAGCTTATAAAGAGGGAGGTATCAGGCTTAACTTAATCATATACATTTCTTTCCCTAATTTATGAATTAGTTCTTTGCATTTTGGGGGGCTGATGATCTGAAAGTTTGAGATTATCATGGAGGTTAAAAAGTTGAAATATTTCCAATACAATCATACCTCTTTCTGAGGCATAACTATTTATTTCCTTTGTTGTCATTAGAGAAGCATTTGTTCTTAAGTGATCTTGATTTTGATGCTGACTTGGTGAGTGCCTTTGGATAAATAAAGTCCTATTTATTACTGTACCTGTTTCTTCATTAATAAAATTAAGGATAGTATTACATTTTAAAACTCTTATAAGTGGATTAGTAGAATGTATATAAGATTGTATCCAAACACATAAACACATTGGTACGTCATTTGCTGCTCATCATTGCTGGAATGTGAAACTAGTTTTGTGTAAGTGCATTATAGATAATCTTATTCACACCAAGAGGATCATTCTGCATTTTTTGATTCATTATTTTGTTTATCTGATAGTTACTTTTCAGGATTATGTCTTGTATTAAAAATAAAATTACTGTTATGATGATTGAAATCATTAGGATGAATAACATGAACAAATTTAGAATTACTTATACTGAGAAGTGTGCATACATGTATTCATGCTCCTCTATAATAAGTTCATTTGGCTGAGGAATTCATCTATGATGCTTTGATCTTTTTGCAGAGTGAAGATATAAATACTTTAAAAGTGCTTCTTGATATAAAATCTTACCAGATCAGCCCCACATATGATAAATACAGTATATTCAGTTTAAGCTTCTCCAGTGTACTTGTTTTCTTTCTTGGAAATCCAACTATTCACATGTTTTTATGAGATGTCCTGCCCTGCCCACACTACATGTCGTTTTAGGTTATAAACTCTTTGAGGAAAAGTTTAACTTTTCCTTTGCATTTCATAATACCCAGGAAAGAACTCCATTAGTCTCTGAAAAGTTTATAAATGTTACTGATATTGAGGACTTTGGATTCAAATTACTGGATAGGGTAGAATAAGCCTGTTTCTGGGATATCACACTGTTTGGAGTCAGTATGATTAACACAAAGACACAGCAGTTTTGTTAAGCTCTAGGCTTTGTTCTGAAATCACTTTCCCTTGATTTAACCATAAGTTGATTATTCATCTTATATTCTCTCTTATATAATACTGTGATAGCAGGTTATTGATATGATAAAGTCTGTCAGGGTATAGAAGTGCATATAAGTAGACATGCATGTGCATGTACACAAGTACTCCTGTGTATGTATGAAAGAGAGAGTGGACACACATAACATACGAGAATTTGGGGTATGATAGATACATCATTGAATAAATGCCATCTTTATCATGTGTTAATTTTGGTTACAGAATAATGAAGTCAACTTTTTTTGGAAGCTTTAGTCAAAGTTTACTTAAAACTGTTCTCTGCCGCCTACTCCACCCCCCACTCCTACAGGCAATTCCCACACTGTTGTCCATGTCCTTGGATGGAGGAAGGCAAAGGGGGAAAAACTGAGACAACTTTAATAGAATAACAGTAAAAATGATTTTAAAAAACTGTTCTCTAGAGATATTAAAGTTATAGAGGGTTTTTGTTTGATTTGGTTTTATACTAGCATTTCGTCTTAAACATAATTTTATGACTGTTTGAAAAGAGATAAATCAGAATCATTCACTTTATTTTGCATTTAGAGTCATTGCTCATTATCAGTTGGTGGGTGTGGAAACAACTTAATAAAGTTTGGGTAATTTAGTTTCAGTTTAAATTCTCTACTGGCAATTGGCCGAAAACTCCCATCTGAAGAAGTGAGCATCCAAATATTATATTGTGAATTGGCTACTGTCTGCTTGACATAGCAAGGCCCTGTCAAGAAAAACTAATGGAGTGACTATCAAAAGAAAATCAATGGTAAGAGTTTTCACTTAAATTATGATATCTGTGTGTGTGTGTGTGTGTGTGTGTAAAGCATACCAATTTATTATATTTGAATTAAGATTTTAGAACTTATAAAATTTAGTACATAATTAAGTTCAGATGTTCAAATTTATATGTCTGTAACCTATATTTATAATATGTGCAAGGAATGATTTTATAGGTAAGAGATTTCATATGCTTAATTTTGACAGAAAACAGTAATAAAAATGGGAAAAATCAATTATACAGTTCATGTCTAGTTTAAGAACTTCAGTTTGTTGTAGCTCTACTGTAGTTATTTATCTTTAAAAAATCATATTATAAATATTGCTTGAGTAAAGTTTAATTTCCAAAAAAAAAATACCAAACTGAATTTAGCTGTTACCTGCATAGATGCTTCTTGCATAGAGTAAATGTCATAAATTTTGCAATAAAGCAGTCTGTTGATTTCCATTTTGTCTTTTGTCTCCATTGTACAATTATTGCTAGAGGTGGGAAGAAAGTATATCATATAAAAATACCATTTAGTTTAATATTAGCTCTTTAAAAATGTATTATTTACTATACCTCTTGGGAAAATATTAAGTTCTTAAGATTAAACATTTATATGCCCAAAATAAAGAAGAATAGGTATTGATTATATAGCACAGTATCAGATTTTTATGATAAAATCAGACAACTCTCCTCTGCCTTACACATGTTTGTAGTGAGAAAATAAATTTGGCTACATTTTTATGTGCTGTAAGTGATCTTAAACTTAATATTTTTATTCTCATTGTAGTTAGTTTCTACTTATTCCTTCATTGAGACACTGGTATCCTATCAGATCCCTGATTAGTTAACTTTGGACAGGTGTGGAAATAGTAGCATATAAAGGTTGAAATCTAAAATCATTGTTTATCAGAGCTTGTTGTAGTGCTTCCAGAGACATAATAGCTTTGTGATAACTGGATAATGGATGATGAAGGTCAGATATTGGGGTTGGCCAAAAATTTTGTTTGTTTTTTTCCTGTAAGATGGCTCTAGTAGCTCTTAGTTGTCTTTAACTTCATTCAAAACAATTTTGTTAGACTGTATTGTGACAGCTGTCGTTTATCAGTGTGCATTGAAAAAAAGTCAAATTTAGTGCATTTTTGTGCAACCAATTTAATATTGAAGATGGAAGAAAATAACACTTTTGGTGTATTATACTTTATTATTTCAAGAAAGGTAAAAAAGCAACTGAAACCAAAAAAAAAGATTAGTGTGGTATATGGAGAAGGTGCTGTGGCTTATTGAAGATGTCAGAAGTGGTTTGTGAAGTTTTGTGCTGGAGAATTCTCACTGGAAGATGCTCCATGGTTGGGTAGACCAGTTGAAGTTGATAGTGATCAAATTGAGACATCAGTTGAGAACAACCAACATTATACCATGTGGGTGATAGTTGACATACAACACCCAAATCAATAAAGTTATTGGTAAAAATGAAAAATGTAACTTCTGTTTTACAAACAAAAACATATGAACTTTTTGGCCAACTCAATATTAGTAATAGGTTGTGATTCTGTTGTCAGAGTTATAATTTTTGAGAATGACATAGTTTGAGTAATTCTTCTTGCTTTGTTAGAGATGTCTAAATGATGTTAATTGAATATGACCATGTTCTTAACTGTTTTCTAGAGCTTAGTAACAAACACATCAGGAATAGCACATGTGACTAGTACCTAGCATAGCATCTGTTATCCTGTAAGCATTCAAATGTTGATAGTGAACTCAATATTCTAGATGGCAACATCTGTTCTTTAATCCATCGATCTAGTAATTCAATTTTTTATAGCTTGTCTGCTGTTTACTGTTGATTCAGTTAGGTGCTGAGGATGAACTGGTGTAATTAAAAATGAGATATGTCCTACTTGTTCTTGAATTTACAGTATAAAATTATCAATACACAGACAAGTGTAAAATTACAACTAGAACCAATACTATGGAAAGGTGTAAGTTACTGTGAGTGTAGAAGCAATATGATTGGTGCATAAATAAAGCATAGAACCCACACATTTATTTTTTACAGTGAATTGATAAACTCGGGGTTTTTTTTTTGGACTTTTAAAGTTTATAATTCTATTAAATGAATATTTTCTTTTTTAATGAATATTTTCTAAGCAAAGCATGCTGAAAGACTAAATTCTAACCATGAAGAAATAAAAATCTTTATGTTACTATTCTATTTTCTTAGATTTCTTAAAATAAAGCTTTGTCAAAATAGCATGCTATGTGATGTGAGAATTTAATTTATTGAAGAAGATTCTTATGGGATCCTTTTTAACATTTCAGGATTAAATGCAATGAATTATAACACTAATATTTCAACTGAATTGAAGTCAATTAAAATACGTTAACCATAAAATAACTGCTGTCCTCTCCTTAGCAACTATATTCCATTCTAGTATCAAGCCAGTACAGGGATTTATTTATTACGCATTTTACATCATTGAGTTGTTACATGCAGTATTATTTCCGTGTTGTTCCACTTACTGGTTCATTCATTGGTTACTTTTTTTATGTGCCCTGACTGGAGATCGAACCCACAACCTTGGTATTTCGGGACAATGCTCTAAACACCTGAGCTACTCAGCCAAGGCTTAAAATGTATGTTTTTCTAATAAATTTATTCTAATACGTACATGTTTATTAAATTTAAAAAAATAAAATGGTAGGACATTTGGATGCCTAAATGTTTACACTTTTTCTGTAGGACACACAGAATCTTGCCTAAGGGAGAGAAATAGTGACACAGTGAAGTTTGAAAAATGAGGTTAATTTTTTATGCTGTATCTGTCTACACTGTCATTGAAGACTAGCTTTTCTTTATTCATCTGAATAAACAAACTGAATCAAAGCATACAGTCTAGTATGAAACTAAAATCAGAAAAGCTTGTCTATAACAAGAATGACCTTTCCCTAATTTACTACTAAAATATGTAAACTATTTAAATATTAAATAAATATGAATCTTTTTCAAATGGCAAATATCCAAATTAAGTCCATTGTTAACTTTTTCCTCAAAATTATTTTGAATTTAATCCTACAGAGACTTCTAAATTTATTTCCTGACTATACTCAAAATCAGGTCGCCAACCTCACTTTTAAGTGTTCTGATTTGAAGATCTAAGCTCAAGTACCCAGGCAGTTACACTTGTCAGGGCTGGGAGAAAGGTGTCCTTTCCATATCTCCCAGAAGGAGCACAGTGCCCATGACATTGTTTCTGTGACAGCTCTTTTTGGTTCTGTGCTGTTAGCTTTCATTGATCCATGATGTCAGGTAGAGAATTGGGCATTTAGCCACATAGAGATATTTAAAACACATAGATATGTAAACATCACAGATGGAAAAGTGATATATAAGGTTTACCAAGTCATCAGTTTTTAACTATGTAACTTTTCAGTAGAGCAAGCAATACAACATCTGATTATGTTGTAATATAATGGCTTCCATCAGAAGAATTGGTAATTAATAGTTGTATGGAATTGCAAATTTGAGAAAGGAAAATTTTAATGAGTTATTGTTGATAGTTGTGAGAAGTAAAATAATATTTAAAGTTCAGTGTAAGGAAGAAACTTTTAAATGCAGAAGGAAAAAATGGATTGCCTTCCAGGTTTCACTAGGCATTGGGGCACAGTCACAGATAAGACTGATATGATAGTTATAGTCTGTCAAGGAAGATAGATATGAAATAATTAATTATAAGAAAGTGCAGTGGCATGTGATATTATAACAACAGAGAAGGCCTTAAGGATACCTTGAGAATTGTTAATTACTTAATCAATTTACTTTTCTCATGAAATGAGATTATTTATTTTGACAAAAATTGGACAAAATTCTTTGAGAATGGATCTTAGAAACTAATAGAGACTGAAATAATTTTGTTTTATAGCTTATTTAAAACAAGAAATTGCTGTAGAAAGGTCTTAAAGTTTCTGAGGTACCAAGAAATGTGAATATAAGCATAACAAATTCTATTATGTATATTATGCATTATGCAGATCATTTAATAAAATTATATGTAGCAGTGCTATTTTAAAAATTTATGAGTTGTAGTGGTTAAGAAGTCAGGCTATAAAATCAGACTGGTTGTGTTTTAGTATTAACTCTGGCACTTAAAAGTTTTGCAATCTTAGGAAAGTTGTATAACTCCTCTGTGTTTCAGTTTCCTCATTTTTAAATGGGGATCATAAGAGTACATACCTTAGAGAAAAATAAATTATTTGATGCATGCTTACCACATTATCTAGCACACAGAAAGTGCTTCTAGAAAGGTCTTTATATATTGCTGTAATTCACAGTAACAATCATGATAATTTCTTCATGTCAATTCCATCTAATTCACAAAGTTGGACCAACTGAAATAATGTCAGAATGCTGCTTCAAATATATATGTGTATGTATATAAAATATGACATAGAGCTGTTATCTTTATTACTGCTAAACAAATGCCACTGAAATTCTCACTCAAGCTTTGGGACCTCCTTAAGCAGCAATATAGCAGTTACTCAAAGGTCTGCATATATTGCATCTCCAAAACCAAGATTATCTTAACCCAAGATTCCGTCTGTCCCAGGCATCATGGAACTGATCCTTCTTGTATAAGAAAGGATTTAGGAAAGATCTCTTATTTACTCCATGGATCATAAACTCAAACCAGTTTAGAGGAAGTTTGAGGAAAAAAAGTCTGTGTGAATATTAAATGTTCTTTTCCCTGAAGAAACTTCAACAAAAGATTCCTTTCTACAGTATGTCTAAATTATATTTGTAAACTTAATCATAGGTAGCACTACTTGTTATTTTACTTACCTTATTAGGAAACACATTGTTTTCTATCTCAAGATAGTCATGTATTATATTATCTACTTCTATCTATAGTTTGGGTACATATTTTTAAATTCGTAAAAAATATTTTTATTTATACCTTTACTATATCTTTTAGTGTGATATCCTAGCCAAATATCTTATGAATTAAATAATTTTTGCTAAGTAATTCTTGTTGAAAAACAATCTCAGGGTGAAATTATATTTCACATTTTCTTTGAACTGTAATCCTATGGCTTATGTGGAGGAGGGGAGGAGAACTTATATATTTGTAGATTAATTTAATTATCATAAATGCAATTTAGTGAATTGTTTTCAGATGAAATTTTTTTTAATTAATTTATTTACTTTTTAAATACATTTGTCTCTGCCTTCCCCCCACCTCTTTCCCTTGAATTAAATCTAAAATTACATATTTTATAATCTACTGTCTTTATTTTTGTTTGCAACACAATACTATTTCTTTTATTGTAACTTGCTAATAATAATGTCTAGTGTCATGGTAGCCTAAAAGAATTATACTATTATTCTACTTAGGTCTTACAAAGACTAGAACCATGGAAATAACACTTAGGCATGAAGCAGAAATCTGAGATCTAGTTTCTACCCTGCCACCAATAAATGGGGTGATTGTAGATACATGAATCTACTGAAATTATGAGGCCTTCTAAACATCTTAGTCTCCTCATCTCTCTCTCTCTCTCACACACACACACACATACACCGCCCCCCCACACCCACACATACAACCCAAATTATTGCTCCAAATTGAAAAAAAAGCTAAGAAGTCATTAAGTTTTTTAATGCTTAAATAAACTAAGTAAACGATTCTATTTTAGAAAGTGTTTTACATGATGCCTTCAAGTAAAAATACATTATTGATTTTTATAATACTATTTCAGGACTTCTCAAATATTCCCATATAAATTATATCCTGTTATTTAACTTCCAAAGGGAATGAAAATTCCTTTAGTCTGTCTAATTTCAAACTGATGTCCTTGTTATAAGATTAAAATTTTTTAATAAACATTTTCAGCAGGTACCAAGTTATTGTTTTATACTTCGGATGAATTTTTATAAACCATCTTTAAATAGCTACAGAAGTTTTAGCAACTTTTCTGTTTGCAACACTGTAAGACATTTCTAGTTCTACAGATAGTGTCCTGAGTTGTTAATTTACTAATTTATTTAAAAAAATATATACTATAGCTTTTTTAAGGGAAAAAATAAAACAAGCATAACTTATATATGTATTCCCTCTCTCTTTCTCCCCTCTGCCCTCCTCTCTTTCTCTAAAAATCAGTAAATTAAAAAAAATTTACTAGAGGAGAGGCATAATTGGGAGCTGCCAATTGAAGCACCACTATGTTATCCAACTCTGTTCTTACAGGTTTCAAGTCAAATGAACATTGGGTGGAAAATGGCTATGTATGTATATCTAACCATAAAAAGTTAGTTGGTCTATCTATTGAACTGTTAGGTGCTACTCTAGTCATAATTGGAATAATTTTTCACATAAAAATTAAAGATAGCTCTCGTAGGCTTATTAGAAGATTTAAGAACACCTGTATTGTTCTTAATTGTTAAAATTAAGACTGTATTGTTTTAAATGTTAAAATGTAACAAGGGCATTGAGTGCAAACAATTTTGGACATAGATAATATTTAAACTTATGAATTATTTGGAGGAAATAATAACATGCAACCATGTGAAAAAAGACTGAAATTTATAAGAAAATAAAATTAACATAAAGAAAACTTTTTTCCAGGTTTTATGCTGTAAAATAATTTTTATAAGGGGAGGAATAAGTGATAACTGCTCTTTGGTGGAGGTATAAGTGATGGAATATGCAAAGAGGCATAGGGAAGTGTTGTGGGTTTAAATGTATTTCTGCCATATGCTTTATCTGTTAGAAATTCATTTAAAATTTTAAGAGAAACATATAAATACAAATATATCTATTGATGTTAAACTTTTTTCTGTTATTCATTTGAATACCTGAGTACCTACTGAGTATAAAACATTGTACTGTTTTATGCTTAGCACAGTAAGGCTGTAGCTCACTACCTCCTATTTTTTAGCTTAAACCAACCAATCAGTTTTATTCAGAGAAGGGAGTGTCAGCTGGTTAAAGAAAAACCATTTAAATTTTGAAAATGCAGACCCAAATAATATGTACCATTAAACTCAGAAAGCAGCATGAATTTATTGAGATATGAAGGAGATAAGAAGATAGCGAAATAATTTACTTTGCATTGGTTCAGTGTGCTCTACAAACTGTCATGCCCTCTATTTGCTAATTTATTTTGGGTTACAAATTACTTTTTATGGAGTTTTGTTTCCTAAAGTATACTAGATTAAAATTTACAAAATTTTTCTGTACAAATATACATATACAAAGAAACTATATGTGTGAGCCAAGTTTAATTTTTAAATGAATCATTTAGAATGTGGTCACATCTGTGGCAATCACAGGGCTGTCTGTCATATCTTTTGCATCCTTTGTCTAGGTCGTGAATGTTGGATATGGAGCAGGGTAGTAGGTAACAGTTCTATTTTTACTTACACCAGATTATATTTGGATTGATAGATCATGTTTAGTGGCCTGATTTTTAAAAAATTATTGAGAAAAATTTCACACATACACAAAAGAAGAGAGACTTGTATAATAAAATACCTGTATCTATGGCCCAAATTTAACAATTAGCAAAAATTTGCCACATTTGCTTCATCTACTTTCTCCTTTTTTTCTCAAGTATTTTAAAACACATCCCAGACCTCATCTTATAACTCCTTTCCTTCTTTAGTGTGCATCTTTTTAAAATTGACATTTTTATATAGCCATACCTTGTCACATCAATCAAAACAAACAATAATTCTTTATTACCTTATATTATCTCTTTATTCAGTTTGTCCAGCTTTGGATTTAAAAAATCTTATTTTACATTTGGATTTTAAAAGTCTTATTTTACATAAGAATCCAAACAAGATTCATACAACATTTGTTCGTTAGGACTGTTCTGTAAATAAAATGTCTTTTCTTCTTCTCCACATTTCTACCTTTCTTTTCCCTCTCCTACCCCTGCCCTCCTTTACTCCTTTTTTCTTGTTCTTGTTCATGACTTATTAAGAGAAACTGGGTAAGCTGCCACATAGAGTGTTTTCCATTCTGGATTCTTCTTTTGGCTTGCCTACTTAACTTAGTCCTCTAATCTCTAAGTTTCCTGTAAATTAGAAGTTAGCTTAAAATACTTATTAGATTCAAGTTAATCTTTGATTTTTGTGTTGAAGGAGGTTGACAGTATCTCCACTGAGAGTTCTCCATTAACCTTTCCTTTCATGATTTCATTCATCACTAATTGTTCTCTGAATCAGTTGTCATTAGGGCTTGAAGGATGAATCAGCCACCCTTTCTACCTATATTAGTAGGGATTCTTCTATAAAAAAGAAACTTTTCTCATAAACTACGGCTTTTTGATTTCCCTGAAGTAGTTCATCCTAGATAGAAACCTGGTTCTTTTAATATCTCGTAAATACTTAGGTTAATATCCAAGAGTAACTTTGTGTACAAGGACTTAGCATTTAATTACCCATGTAATTGTAGGATTTGTATAAAATATATTATTTGATTTTTATGAACATTGTCAGTATTAGAATGTTTATATAGTCAACGTATATACAATTTTGATCATAAAGGAATTGAGCACCTTCTCCCGGTTCTACTTGGTCAAATACTCTGCCTTGTGATGAGACATTGGTGATGAGTTAAGCTTCAGAGAATAGCATTCTTTCTTAGGTCAGCAGCTAAACAATACCACCTAGTAGAGTAATAGCATTTAGGTGGGGATTATTTTATTTTGCTCAAATCATAAATTTAAATTCAGGGATGAAACAATCATCATTCTTAATTATATTTACTGGGATAATATTGTTTAATAACATCGTATAAATTTCATGTGTACAACTTCATAATATGACATCTGTGTACTCTACTATGTGCTCACCACTTGCAGTATAGTCCCCATATATTTGACCCCCTTTACCCTCTTTGTCCTCCCATCGCCCCTTTCCCCCTGGTACTCACCATTCCTGTTGTCTGTATCTAATAATTTGGAGTGTGTGTGTGTGTGTGCGTGCGTGCATTTTTGTTTTATATCTCACATAGGAGTGAAATCATACAGTTCTTATCTTTATCTGTATTTCATTTAGCATAGTACTCTCAAAATCTATCCGTGTCATTGCCAATGGCAATATTTCATCTTTTTTTATAGCCGTATAGTATTCTAATGTATACTTATATGTACCACTGAATGCTGCTAGTTGAATTCAACAATCACCACTAATTTCTTTTTTATTTAGTACTGTTACTGAACAAAACCCGAAGAATCAGAGATAAAAATTTTATTTTTAGATGACATCCTTAAGAATATCTATGGCAGTAAACTTTAAAACCATTTATAAACAACAAAAATTTAATAATAAAGTGCTGTATATACGATATCTTTACACTAGCTAGAAAATGTAATGGGAAAAGAACCCACTCAGAATTGTAACAAACAAAATATAATAATTAGCAATAAATCTGTGGAAGACATTAGACCTTTAGGAAAAAAAGTGTTAACATAGTGGAAGACATTTTTTAGGATTCTAATAAATGGAGAGAAACTGTTTTTGAATCATGAGAATATTGGCAAATTATTTGACTATAAGTAGTTTATGGACTTCTGGGTTTACTGCTAACTTTCAAGTTTTCTAACGATTTACTTTATAGGGATTTTACAACGATGGGAAGTCTCGCCCTACTACATACCAGAAACATTTTAAAGCAACTGTATCTAAAACAGTGGTAGTGATACAGAAATAGGTGTGTAACCCAGATACTAGAAGGGAACACTTTGCCCCTCGGAGATTTAAATGTAAATTTTCTATGAGCCCCTGATTTCTCCTTCAGTGCAAGTCAAGAGAAAGGCTCTTCATCCTGTGACTTACGCAAATTCCTGTGCCTGACTCATGACCTTATGTTTTGTTGGTGGTTTTTTTTGCCTCTTGCATGTTTTGCCTGCTTGCATTCCACCCTGATTTCTGCCAGTGTCAAATACAGATGTGAAATCAGCCTCTTTACTAGTTTCAAAAGTTTATTTAGTATTTTATGAGTTTAAAAACTCTTAAGTGGGTGATAAAACCAGCACATTTTCCTCTTACTCTTTGAGTAAAGCATTACAGTCCATATCCATACTCTGCTTCTACTTATTTATTTTATACTGAATTTTTATTTATTTTACACATTGTTAAATTAAATGGTTGTCTTCTTAAGGGGAATTCTGAAAAGTTAACTTTTTTCCCATCTTGTAAAACATGGATTTCTGTAGCATTATGAGGAATCCAAAATTAGTCCCACCTATACATAACATTTTAATATATGATAAAATGTTCTTTCCTAAAGGAGAGGTCACATAAGATATTCATTCAGTGGTATTAGGTAGTAGCATTATTAATATAACTGCAAGACTGATTAGACAATAAATGTTTTCATTCTTCTTTATACAGACATAGGAATTGAAAAGTAGCATAGAAAATACTTTCACATCTCATATTTGAAGCATTACTAGAACCCACCAAAGTAAAGATGTATTTGAATATTAAAATTTTTGTTGGATGAAAATATTATAATTAAAAGGAATACAGAATGTTTTGGAGAAATCTACATCAAAAGTTACAAGGAAAATGATAGTAGGTATAACAATTTATATTACTGCAGAATATGCACACTTAGAATCAAGATCCTATTATACAAATGAGAAAAATATGACAGATTCAGATTTGAAAAGAAATACCAATCATAAAAAAGATGAGGGAAAACACTCATGCACTTATAACTTACAAAATAAAATGACCTTGAGAAGGTTTTATATTGTTTTAAAGGAGTCAAATTTTGTAATGAGAAATCTGATATTATCAAGATAAGCAGTAATACCAAACTTTTGTGAAAAATATATGATGAGAGATACAGTGATGTTCATATATTTAACTTGTAGGAATCTGAGAAATAAATACTATGCTAATTATAAATCTTATATGTAGAAAAAATACCCACTTTAGAGACTAATATAGAACATTAATATGAAGTATTATGTTGTCTTAAATGATTATTTTCAAAGACTCTAGAACAACTGTCCAATAGAACTTTCTATGTTGATGGAAATACTCTATTATTTTCACTGCTCAATAGTGGTAGCTATTAGCCACATGCAGCTACTGAGTGCTTGAAATATGGCTAAGGCTCAAAACTGAATTTTTATTTTATTTAACATTATGTAAATTTAAATACTCACTGAGGCTAGTGGCCATAGTATGGAACAGTGCAGTTGTAAATATATGGAGAAATATTAAGTGTAAGTGAAAATAAATTGAGAAGTTTATATTCTGTGACTACAAGTATGTAAATACCTGTATGTACATAGGGAAAATGATATTCATAACTAAAATATTTGTGTCAATGTTAAAGGAAATGGGTGATTTTTTAAAAGTGTATTTAAAAGGTCACGTAAAAATAATGCAGTACTCCAGCAGAGCACTGTTCAATATGGTTGCACTAGCTGGATGTGGCAATTTAAATTAAATTAAGTAAGATTTAAAATTTAGTTCCTCACAGGGCTGGGAGACAACTGTATCATAAGAGTTAAAAGAATCCTGAGTGGTAAGCTTGTATAAATAAGCCTTATTTACACCTTTACTAATTTACTAGCCAAGCCCAAACTCTTTAGATTCTTCACTGACAAATATCCAAATCTTGCTAAGATTCCTTTCTGATGAGCAGTAACTATATTTGTCAATTTCTTATAAATTTATTATTTCTTTGTCTCAAAAGTATTTAAAAAACTCCCTGCTTCAATCATCTCCTTAAAATTCATTTTATGATCTAAGCATCATGTTATCATTCTCCCCTACACACATATTAAATTGTTTTTTTCCCCTCTTAAAAAAATTTGTGTCTAGTCACACTAGCCACATTTCAAGTGCTCAAAAGCCATACACATGGCTAATATTCACTGTTTAGGCAGAGTCTCCTCTGAGCATTTCTACCATTGCAAGAAGTTCTACTATACAGTGCTGCAGAAAGAACTGATGAAAGGAATATAACTGGAACAAGTCATTGATAATTTATTAGTTGATAAGTTCTAAAGGCACAAATGAATTAAAACTGGAAATTGGATTCAGAAAAAAAAAAAGAAAAGAAAACTGTACAGAATAGTATCATAAGACCTTAACACTTGTAACCTAGATCAGCAGTTCATAGAGTATGGGCAATGGACTAGTGCTGGTTATATCAGTCCATGACTAAATGCTTAGTCAATTTCAGTACATACTTGTTTATAGACTTTTATATTTTTATAGCAAGGTGATAATTCTGTGTCATCCAAATATATCACCTATTTTATCTCACTGAGGGATAGATTGGTCTGGTTATTATAAAACTGCCAAGCAAGTTCTATGTAGTATGAGCAGGGAGGTTCACAGTAGACATAAAAACAGTCCTTCACGACAGGCAGTATGAGAAACATTTGTCAGGATGAAAAAGAGAAAATAGGGTAGTTTTGTAAGAAACTTAATTAATTGTTAGTATAGTTTAATAATCTGTACTAGCAAGTAAAATTAAAAATTGAACACTAAATCCCTGAATGTGGTAAACTTAGATAAACTTCATCTCTCTTGCTAGCAGAAATGAGGCAAAAGATCCATTATCCACCAGTGGGAATAAGGATGTTAAAAGAGTTCCTAGTCAGTGCCTCTCTCTGGGGAATTTGTTTCTGTTTTTCATCCTCCAGGCCTGGGAAATTCAACCAGCTAGTGGAATCTTTTCCTTTCAGCAAAATTTCTGATTTTGTGTTTTTCTTTACCCCTTTAATCTCGTTTTGACATATTGTTGCACTTAGTTCTTTGGAACTCTTTTTATCCCTTATCCCAAAGTTAGTTTCAGAGGCTTGCAGGATGTCCCAAATAAGAAAATTGTGCCCTGGCTAGTGTGGCTCAGTAGATTGAGCGCCAGCCTGCAAACCAAAGGGTTGCTGGTTTGATTCCCAGTCTCATGGCACATGCCTGGGTTGCAGGCCAGGTCCCCAGTAGGGAGTGCATGAGAGGCAACCACACATTGATATTTCTCTTTCTCTCTCTTTCTCCTTCCCTGCCTTTCTGTCTAAAATAAATATATAAAATCTAAAAAAAAATAAAGAAAATTGTTTTAAATTAAGTGAGCTTTTAAAGTTTTGTTTCAAAATCTCTTTTTTCCTCACATTTTAAGTCTGGTTCCCTGATACAAGATATTAAATTGAATTATTTGTGAAATGTGGAAAGCTTTTTACTACTATAATCAAGGTATAATATGTCAACTAAAACATTATTTTAATAATATGGGCTAAGCCTAAATTCTAAACTTAATACCTGTTTCCTTATTGTGGTTTTGCCTTTATATTACATATTTGTCTATACTCTGAATTGAAATGCTCCATATGCACAGTGTCTAGGGGGTTTTTTGTTTCTTGTTTTTGTTTTTGATTTTGAGGACTGATTCTGCTTTGTGGAATTTGAGGTCAAATGGAATCGAGTGCTTTATAACAGTTCTGGTTCTAGTGGCCTTATATTTTGGATGAAATATATATATACATACTCAGTCCTTTATCAGTATTATTGATTTACCTGTTATTGATTCCAACATTTCTTCTTTTTCTCCCTTATTTATCAAATTTGGAAAGAGTTAGAAAAACAATTGAAGGAAATCAATCTCTGTTTTCAGTAATAGTCTATAAGTTACAGAAAAGCAAATGAATAACATTCCGCATTTCTTGTAAAATTTTTTAAGATTAAAAAATGCACATATTTACTTCAATATGAAAATGTTATATAACATGTTATCTTCTGATTTCAGTTTAATATTATTGTAATGATTTACTTCATTTAAGCAAAATTATAGATATAAGTAACCATATTATCACTTGATTTATATAGAACAACTTTTCAAAAGATGAAACAGGATTAATATTGAAATATTAAGAAGGCATGTTATATTTTATCTTAATATTCTTATTTTTATATTTGATATTTGGTAATACATTTTTAAGGTACAGTGTGTGATTTCCTAATCTGGAAGTATTCTTTTCCTTTTCTGAAGTTTGGGTTGTAATATATTTAATAGTATTTTCTCATAATCATTTTAAGATATATTTTTTAAAAAATTATATTCTTAAGTTATTTAATATGTGATTAAATGTCAATAATACTATTTTTATATACTATTTTCAAACTCCTCAGAACATTTATAGGCTTTTAATTGTTTTATATAAGTTTCAACCTTTAGACTATTGACTAATCGGTTAATATTCTCTATATCACATTTTTTTAAATGCTTATTATGTGCCAGAAACTGTTTGAGGCTCTGTAGATAATGATTTAAAACAAACAAACAAACAAACCTTTTCTCTGGGAGCTTACATTCTAGTGGGGTTACTTCATATATGATTCTGTGACATTTAACACAACTCAAAGGACTACTTTTCTGTTGTCAAGAAATGCATATGTTATTATTTGGAAATATAAGAGATGTAGAGATAGGAAAAAATTCTTCTAGCTGTTTAACTCATTGCTTTTTTAATGAGGTTAGCTTTACTAATTTTTAAAAATGGAATTTATAACTGTGATAATTTGACAGCCCCAAAGTTTTCCATATTTTTCTCAGCTTGCCAACTGATAGTTCAATGCTGGAGAAGAAGTTGAACTAGTTAGTTACATTAGATTTTTGAGTTTAAGAAGTCATATTTGAAGCATACAGTAGTATTTAAGAAAGTTTTTTTTTGAAAGAAGAGAATGTGATATTTAGAACACTCATTATTTTATCTAGTTAATTTTCTTCAGACCCTACTTTTTGTAATATAGATAGATAAACTTGAACCAAATGGTATTATCTCAGTATAATCTTTTACTCTTCTCTCCTCCTTCAGGAAAATCTTAAACTTCCACCACAAGAAGATTAAAAAAGAGGTTCCTCCTGCACCAAGAAAGATCTGCAGATCTTTTTCAGTGTTCTTGGAGGTGTGGGGTGTGAGAACTTGATCAGTTTGTGTCACCCACCTTGTTCTCTAAAGGTAAGCACTATGTAGTGAGTGCATACTCATGGGCCCAAGCTTCTAATGCAGGACTGGTTTTGGAATGCTCCATGGAGGGTTTGAGACCATCAGACTTTGTCACAAAAGGGGGCCTAGGCAGCCACTTATGGGCCAGATATCACATATATCTATCAAAAGATGGTTTTCATTGTTTAGAAGTGAAGCATGTCCTAAAGATGTATGGACGTTTTTTGTTTTGGTTTTTTAAAAATATGACAGTATTGAATAAAACTTACCTTCCAGTTCATCGTACATCTTAAATAAGTTTAGTAATTGCTATGGTTGGTCCCTTTTCATGAACTCTCTTGGATATCTTGAAATTTGTATTCAAGAACTTTCAAACAGTGACAGCATTTAAGCACCTCAGTGATTTAATAGCTTAAATTGATATAACTAGTTTTGAAGAATTGCTTTTCATGATCTTTTGATGCTGTCTTTTACCTTTACTTAGAGTAAGTCCCTCAAATGATCATTAATCTGTATTAAGCTTCAGAAATTATAGAAGGAAAGGCCTTCTTAATCTTTATTAGGAACATGATTATAAAATTTCTTATGTCAGATCCTAATTGAAAAAATACCACTTAAAATTAACAGGTTTTTTTCCCTATCTTACAACTTTTTCCTGTCTTCAGGAAATGAAGGCTATATACATTGCCAGCAGAGAAACCTAATGAAGAATAAATTAATGATTCAGCTTTATTTTTAAACTCTAACATCAGGAAAGCCTTATTGTTCTTGTGTATACTTCCGTGACACCTCTCAAAATGACCAATCCTAACTTACGTTATCATTTGGTTATTTATTGACTATGCAGAACAGGAGCATGTTGGTTTTGAAAATGTCATCAATATTAGAAGTAGGTTAGTACTAGATAAGAATAACTTTGGCTGTGACCAAGAGTCTAACTGTCTAACAAAATGTTTCAGATTACAATCCACCAGGACACTATGATACTGACAATGAAGACTTAAAAGTACTGATGAAGAAATTAAATCTTTCCAAGTAATCTTTGAAACTTTAGTTCTACATGATGTGACATTCTTATGAACAATGAAATTTGGGAGATAACTGCTGATTTTTGTCTGGCAGCCCTATCTTTGTTAATGATAAATTTTATTGTCTTTTTAAAACAATTGTTCTTCCAGTATTGGTATAATAAAAGATATTAAGGAGGGGAAAAAAAACCCTTTTGTGTTTGCTGTTAGAATGAGAAAAACTACAATCTTTTTTGAAAAAAACCTTGAAAACCAATTTTTTTATGTTAATAGGGAGTTAGAACTAGTCTTGCTTACTGTAACTGCAGGCAACTTTCAGATCTCCAAAGGAGAGATGATATGTTATATTAGTGAAGAAATAGAGATTACTGGATATTTAGAAAAATTTCTCTATGTATTTTTGTATTTTTGTTTGTGAGAGCATGTTCAATATTTTTAACCTTTATAGTAACATGAAACAGAATAGATGAATGCCTTTACTCTTCGAGCCATCTGAGAAAAAAATCTGAATCAAAAGCTAAAATCAAAAGCTGAATCAAAAGTTAAACATACTGAAAATGTAAGGGGAGACATGGGAATAACGAAACATTATTACTTCTTACCTAAAGCTTTATTATAAATGAAATTTTTAATCTAAAAATCCTACCCTTTTTAAAAGTGATCTTTGTCTTAGGATAGTGTTGGCAACATATTTTGTAGAAAAGAAAAATTTAGAAAAATTTATGTCACCATTCTATAAGTAGAGTAGTAATTTGAAATCTGTTATGTGGCATGAATATATAAAATGAGGACTGCTGAGATCTAGAGTATCAAAAGAGTATCTTTTCCCAATAGTTCTCATCTATAACTTATATTACCTCAATTCATAGAAGGCAGCAAAATAAGGTATGGTTTTGATAATACATAGGAGTGAAAACCCAACATAATGATACTGAAGGATTCTTCTTTTGGAACCAGTATCTGGGAGAGTTTATTTTTATGTATACCTAGACATACTTCATCATGCATGCATGTACATACTAGTGCTTATTTGTCTTTAAAGAATTATAGCCAACCCATGGAAACAGTCCCTACTAGAAATTTAGTTTTGTTGGTGTGCTCATGTTCCCTTCCCACTCTAATAGCTAAAAGGAGGTGAGAGAGGCAACCCTATGTTTACCAATATTGATTATTTTAGGAGAAATAACAAAGATATTCTAGCCCAACCCTCTCCTTGAAGCCACGTAGACTAGCACTGTTCATTAAAAATATAACGCAAGCCACACAAGCTATATAATGTAATTTTAAGGTTCTTTTGTAGCCACATTAAAAAGGCAAAATTAATTATAATTACATTTTATTTAACCTAATATATCTAAAATATTATTTCAACATATAATCTCTATAAAAATTTATGAAATGCTTACTTCTTTTCATACTAAGCATTCAAAATCTGGTGTGTATTTTCCACTTAACATTTCGTATTTTACTAACTAGCCACATTTTAGGTGCTCATAGCCACATGTGGCTAGTAGCTACCATAATAGAAGTACAGGTTTAGACCAAGAGTGGAGCTCCCATTTTAGCATCGTCCATGTTCAAATCCATTGGGTAACCCTGTGAACTCCCTGTCTTTGTGTGTCCCAATTTAGTTGAAGATAAAAAACAACAAAAAACCCAGGATGCCTAGTTTAATTTGAATTTCAGTTAAATAAAAAATAATCATTTAGTGTACTTATATCCTGTGCTATATTTTGGAAAGAAAAAATTGTTTATCTGAAATGCAAATTTAACTGAATGTCCTGTGTTTTATCTGGCAATTCTACCCTGGTTTAACTAAGTGAGGGACATCCTTAATCTGCCTAGAAAATTGTAGAGCTAGAAGATAAAGAATTTCTTCCTCTGAGGAGGATTTTGATAACCATCTGAAAATTAGTATGCGAACCATAAACTCTGTGGCCCATTTCTTCATAAATCTCTAAGATGTATAAGACAGAACAGGGGCTTACATAAGAGAGATTCAGTTCTTACATATTTCAACATTTTAAATCTAAATTATTACAGTAAGCTATAAGGCTTATGAAATTTTATAAATTGAATGATTAGATACTTGAGTTTCTAAAATATAAATCGTCAAATAGCACATTACTTGTATTACGTGTTATGAAAAACAAGCCATCCTTGGTGATAATCTAAGCAGTTTTCAGGGTCCTGGCTGTTTTAAGTTATTTTCCTACCATTGGTTACTGCTACCACTGTCACATAATTTTCAAGTTGGCACAAAATATTGCACACAAAATATTACATTCCTAAATGCCAGGATACTGCTTACTTCACAGTATTTAAGTACTTATAATTCTCTGCTCTGGTGTCAACTGTTGAATCCCTACCTAGTCAGCAAGCAGTCAGTTCTTATACCAGTGACTTTAATTCCTGCTAAGGGCCCTTTCACAGAGAAACAGCTTTACATTCTTATTTTTAAACATGTATAGTGTTCAGATATTAGTACCATTTTTTAATCATGTAACAGCTCCTTCAGTAGTGATTCTATCCCCCTTAAGTTCTAGAGGAGAGACCATTTATAATTCATGTTCTCTAAGGACAGTAATTACACCAGCTCCACACTCCCTCTCAGGGAAAACACTTGTCTTCACAGGTGAATGACTGTAGGTGACAGCTCTGCTTCACTACCATATAGGTAGGTAGATCCAGCTGCCAGTGTGGTTTGGCAGTTTAGCAGTTTAGTTTAAACCATGGCGCATTCCAATTCCATTCATGCTTAGGAGAATGTACCCAAGAGTGTGGATATGTTTATAATTACTGCATTTCCTTCAGAGAACAAGAATTACAGGTAAGTTTTTATTTTTTTTGGCAGTGGTCCAACAGTTAGTTTTAAATAAGAAATTTAAGGATCTGAAAGTGTTTCCCTTTTCCCAAAAACTGTCACCTAAAAGTTCTCAAATATAACCTACACTGAATAGTATTTTTCTTCCTCACTCTAAGAAGGAATTGAACCTGGTGGTGGTGGTGTTGGGGTTGTGGGGAGACAACGTACTGTCATTTGTAAGCTGTGAATATAACATATTTCATGTCTATAAATATTCTAGGTTTATGTAAGAATCTTGCTTAACTTCTAATGCCTAAGGTATGAATTATTTTGTCAAATTAACACCTCATCTATTTATAGATAAGGTGTTCAGCCTTTCCAAGCTAATGTCTTTAACCACAGTGAGTAAATTAATGATTTAGGTTTTCATTTTTATTCTTAACACTAACTTCCTTTTGGTTAAAGGCTTTAAACTTCTGAAACCTTCCTTTTTGCCCAGTGATATTTAGATGTGCTTCAGAGAGTCTGTGAATCTCCTGAAATTATAATCAAATCCAGTATGTATGTGCTTTTTACTGCAAAGAGTGTCCATAATTTTCATCATATTCTTGAAGGGTTTTGTAACAAAAGAGTTGGTGAACCACAACTAATTTAGTGTAATGTCATCACTTTAGTGACAAAGAAACTGAGTTTCAAAGAAGTTACTTGCCTTCATTCATTTGAAATTTAGTACCTGTAAAAACTAAAATTTATTTTTTTTTAAAAAAAGGTTTTTATTTATTTATTTTTAGGGAGAGGGGAGGGAGAAGGAGAGGGAGAGAAACATCAGTGTGCAAGAAATACATCCATTGGTTGCCTCTCATACACCCCCAACTGGGGACCTGGCCCACAACCCAGGCATTTGCCCTGGCTGGGATGCAAACCAGCACCTTTTAAGTTCATTCCACTGAGCCACACCAGCCAGGGCTAAAATTTATATCTAAAAAGCGTTATCCTTACTTTTAAAAGGAAAAGGTTTTAACTTGAATTAATTAAATGAGTATACCAGCCTAAATGGGAGCAGTTGATTTGCTAATAATTTCTTCAGTTCTACCCTTTGCCAGATGTTACATAAAGTAATGTCCCCTCAGTAAAGTATGAAACTGTGATAAGTTATTGAAGATGGATTAAAAAAAGGTTATCTATTATAATTTATATTCTCTTTTTTCTTTTTAAATCTTGTTACTCTTTTAGTTAAAAGAGTAAAACCCAAGAAAAATAGATGAATAATGCTATTTTTGTTATTTTCAGAGTATTGAAAAAGTAGTTAATTGCCTATTATTAAGCATTGCACTGAACGTCGTTGGGATGCCTCCTTCTTCTTAGCCCTAGTTCAAGAAATTCTGTATTAGATTATATATGGTTCAAGTTGTTCTTAAGTGAAAAGTATTTTAAGATCACTCTTTATTATAAGATTCTTTTAATATTACAGTAATACTTTAGAAATGGTAATAAGCAAATTCTTTATTAATTAAGGAAACTAAAAATTTCTTTCTCAAAATAAATATTATTTTTCTCTTTTCCTGTTACTAGCCATTGAAGTCTTCCTAATTTAATATTTAATGAATTTATGCCATGAGTGTTAGATAAAAGTAAATTTAAGGAATGGTACACAAAAAGCAATTATTTCCAAAAAGGAATAGAAAAAGTGGGACAACTAAGGACAATATCTATATGTTTTATTTAAATTTAATTATTGTTAAAGATTCTAAAATATATATAGCTCATTTTAGAAAATAACATGTATTTTCCAAAGAGACTATAGTTTTGGGTTTTTTCTCCCCTTTTGGCATTATCATTCAAGGTGATTATCACTCATGCTCTTCTAACTTTTTATTTATTTATATATTTATTTATTTATTCAAATACATTTGTCTCTGCCTACCGCCCACCACTTTCCCTTGCCCCCTCCCTCTCCCCTCCCGCCTTCCCTCCCTCAGCTCTTTTAAATAAGCAGGTTTTGTTTTCTATCCGAAGAATAGTTGTAGTTGCCACTCAGTAGGCCCCCGTGTTACTTTCCATGGGTAATTCTAGCAAAAACTTAGAATGTTACTATTAATTCATCAAGTTATTTCATTTTTAAAATATAAAAATTCAAATTCTTCTTAGGAATATTTGAAAATATAAATACTTTTCTTTTTAGTTAGACAAATGCTAAATGTTTTCTATGAAAACTGTAATAATTGACTTAGTAAATTAACAAAATCAGTGGTAGAGCCTTGGTTTTCATGGCAGATTAAAACTAATCAAATATCTAAATGTAGAGATAAAGAAATTGTGATCAATTTTACTTGAGAATTGCTTAGAATAGAACTTTTCAAATAAAGTTTCACATATGAACTATTAAAAATGACTCTGTGTGCCTACGTGCATGGATGGCTTCTATCTTTCTGTGTATAAGCAAGTTAACATTTAACTCTTTTATTTATGTAATTTTTTTGGCAATTTCATTGCTTATACTGCAGCAGATAGACTTTGAAACTTTGCCACAACTGCCTGCCATATTCTAGTATGGGAAATAAATAAATTTATTCAATCAGTCATCAAATATATAGAGAAATATGCAAATAGAGCAGTAAGTAAAACACATTCCATGTCCTCCTAAAATTTACAGTGTACTAAAGATGAGTGCAGGAGCAGCGCAAAGGGAAGATAGAGGGCATTGTTAACCTAATCTGGGGGTCAGAGATGACTCCCTTGCAAAACTGACATTTTAACTGAACCTGAGGCATTATTAGGAGTTAGTCAAACAAAATAGGAAAGCAGAATAAGCATGTAGAAAAGCCCTGAAAGACATATTCAAGACAAAAGACTTATGGAAAGAGGGAAATACGAGACTGGATGGTAAAATATCTTTTAAATCATCATTAGATATTTGGCCTTTAGCTTAAGAGCAGTGGAAGACATTGAACATGATATTTCTATTTCTCCTAAAACTTTTGCCCTAGCTGGTGTGGCCCTGTGGATTGAGTGCCGACCTGCAAACCAAAAGGTTGCTGGTTTGGTTACCAGTCTAGAGCACACGCCTGGGTTGTGGGATGAGCAAGAGGCAACCACACATTGATGTTTCTCTCCCTCTTCTTCTCCCTCCCTTCCACTCTTTCTAAAAATAAATAAAATCTTTTTAAAAAAGGACACTAAAACTTTTTATTGAAGCCTAATATGTACACATTTTTTTAAAAAAGCAAACTGAATACACCTGTGTGATCCTCACCCAGGTGAAGAAGCAGAACATTGTCAGCTTTTTAAAAGTTCCCTCTCATCTTTCCTTCCAGTCAGTCAGTCTTGCCTCCCACCCATTAAAGAGACCTCTCATCTGACTCTTACTGCATAGATGGTATTGCCTGTGTTATACTTTATGTAAATGGGAGCATTCAGTAATGCTCATTTGAGTAAAAAGAAGCCAGACACAGCATGATTATGAGATTCATCTATATTATTGAGTGTAGTTGCTGATCATTCTCATGGCTGTGTAATGTTCCATCATATGATGAATTTACCATGAGATTTGCATTTTTCTGAGATTGCCACAGCTAATATGAAGTCAGGCCTCAAGCAAGTCTGGGAGAGAGATAATAGGGTTTGAGCGAGTATGAGGACAATGAGGATGAAGAGAAGTAGGTATATTAGAAAGACTTGTGAGTTAGAATTCATAGGATATAGGATTAATTAGCTGAGGGGATAAGGAATAAAGAAGTAGCAAGAATAACTCACAGATTTCTGACTGGGAAGAAGTGGATGGGGTGCTCTGTAAGTCCAGATACTGAAGAGGAGTAGCTTAATGTTTGAATTTTAGTAATAGAAGGGGGTAATTAATTCATTATCTGATATATCAATATTCAAGTACCTGTGAAACCTTGCACAGGTCTGTTTTATAACTAAATAACTGCTTATTAATTGAATGAATGCATGACTTTACGTTAATAAGTGTGCTAACAAAGAGGTCTTCTACATATGGAAAGCTGAAAATCCTGTCTTTCTTCTCACTGTCTAGTCTTCACCTTTAAATCTCACCAGATAATCTTCCTAAATGTTTGAGGGAGTGGTTTGGTTACATCCTATGTTTTTTCCTAAATGTTTGAAGGAGTGGTTTGGTTACATCCTATGTTTTTTTCCTGCATACATGATGTGCCTTCATACTTTAAAATTTGTTTTTTTTAAATCAACAACTTTTTTTTAATTGTCCAGATACATTTGTCTCCATTTTCCCGCCACCTCTTCCCCCTGCTCCTCCCTCAATTCTTCCCCACTTTGGCTTTGTACATGGGTCCTTCGTACATGTTCCTTGATTTGACCTTTCCCCTAAAATTTGTTTCTATCACTATAGTCTTTTTTTTAATTAGTACAATAACCACACATTAAATTTACTTTATTTGAAATAATTATACTAGTTACATGGCGAAACCTAAAGTGACTGAAATAAATGCTTATTACATTTTGGGAGGGAAGAGGAAAAAAGACAAGTTTAAACCTGCATCCTGAGCACAAGCCTAGGCCGGGTGCCACAGGGATACCCTGTGTGTCAGAGAGCAGGATGAAAGCATCTCCTTTTAAAGGCGCCAAAGAGGTGGAATTGGGACTGTGAACAAGGAACTTTGCCTGCTTTACAGTGCAGCCTGGGACTGGTGGTGCCCTTCGGAAATGTTGTGGGAAAAGAAATAGCAGGTATAGCATGAATAAAACAATTGCCTAGGACATAGTGGACTGCTGAATAGACTCAGCAGTTTACACCAATCAGTTATAATTCAGCACTATATTTAGACCACGAAATTTGAATCAAAGTCAAGACAGATTATCATGTCCATGAAAAAACTGAGTAGTTATTTTTTAATTGAAATTCTTTTTATTTTAATTTATTTTTTCAAATACATTTGTCTCTGCCTACCCCCCAGCCAACTTTTTGATTCAACAGTTTGACAATTTTCATAATAAAATTTGAAGGAAATGAAAAAAAAAACTGAGTAGTTATGATCAAGATTTCCAGTTAATAGTTTTACCCACCTTTGGCGCTGTCACTTACTGGATAGTAGTTTTTAAATTAAATGTTTCATTTTATTTCATGGAATGTTTCCCCAAATTTTTGCCAATCGTGGACATTGATGTAGTGAAATCAGACTAGTACTTCAGAAGCCATTTAAGTTAATTCATTTATTTAACATATACTTATGAAATATATCTCCTAATGGTGCTATAGCCTAAGGTAATGATGCAAAGAAGTAGTTCTGCCTTTTGTTACTTGCGTTATAATTGGGAGTCTCAGAACATACAAAAACATTGTGATAATACAAATTATTTTAGGAGTAACTGATTGAATAGTGTTGAAAAAGCAAAGAATCCAGGGAAAAGAAGTTATGGACTATGATATCAGAGAAGAAATGATGGAGGTGGTGGAATTTAATTTTGATCTTGATGGATTGGTAAGAGTTCAATAGGTGTGGCAAGAGCACTGGAGGCAAGGGTAATAACGTCATGAAAACAAGTGCAAAAATATATATATATATATGGCATACACTAGGCACAGTGGGGAATGGGCCTGACTGCAGCAGAAAGCACAAACTGACATGTGGAGAAAAGTTTCATTAAGGTTTGAATACTCAGTTTTCCATAGTGAGTATTCAGCTAATAGTTTAGATTCTGAAGTTGGAAATGTATACGCTTTGAATTACTCAAAATTCACCACACATAAGAGTATGGATTACTATCTTGATTTTTAGGTTATCTCTAAGTATAGTTTTACTTTACTTGTTATAATGTGATTATTTAGATTTTTACCTTTATAGAAACTCTATGTGAAATTACCTAAAGGAGTGAAATGATTGTGCTTTTGAGGTTCAGAGAAACTTCACATAGGATCTGTGGATTAGCTTCAAGGAGCCTGTGTCTCCCTGAAATTAAGGCTAAATTTTGGTTGTATATTTTTCTGGAGAAAGAGTACATTGCCTGACAATCCATTGAACTTAAGAATTTAATAAAACAGCTCTTGCTCTCCTGACTTAAAATATTTTTTATCTAACTCCTTTGTGTGTGTTTTTAACATGGGGGATAAAAACATACTAAATATTATACTACATTTCCTTTCTCTCACTGGTACAATATATAAGAGATAATCCTGAACAGTGTAGCAATTGGATTTATTATGTAACCAGAGACAGTGGCTTTTTTAATGAATTCCATGGCTTTCAGTAAAAACACTAAATTGCTTTTTTAGATTCAGGCATATTCCTGGGTATGCTATTTCAAGTAGAAATTTCCTCCTATTTTTGGACAAATGTATTATATACCTCCTTGCTACAGAACATAAAACATTTAAAATAAATGTCTAACTTTAGTCCTGAAATATGACTTACCTAAATCATGTTTAATCTTTTATACAACGGTGTAAAGCAGTAGTTGACAAATTATAGTCCATGGGGCAAATCTAATTCTAGGCCTGTTTTTATTGTTTTTACATTTAAAACTGGAAATTGAAGAAGAAAATGCAACTGAGACTATGTATGGCCCTCAAAGCCTAAATTATATAATCTCTGGCCCTTGGGTTTTTTTTTGCCAATCCTTAGTTTAAAATAGTTCAATTTTTAAACTGTCCCAAATACATGTTTTTCTACCAGATGATAATACTGCTTATGGATCGATATTTTTTAATTCATAATTTGGGCATATATTTGTATAATTCTAGCAAAGTTGATAAAGTAAGGTAATCTGTTTTCCATACTGAGTATTCAGCTAATAGTTTAGATTCTGAAGTTGGAAATGTATAAGCAAAAAAATGAACTTAGTGATCCATTTTAAGTAACTATATTAAAATATAATCTTTATATTTAATATAAAAATATAATCTTTACTTTTGAAGATACTGCTTAAGTAAAGCAAGTATATAAAGGCAAAAGAAAATACATATTTAACTAATGAAGTGCTGGGCAGGACAGATGCTAAAAAAGTATATTATTCATTGGTTTGTCCAACATTTATACTTGCTGTTGGAGCTATTAAATATTTTATACTTTCTATATTGTTAAAGCTTAGGATACTTCTATTCTTTCAGATAAATATTGAAATGCATTTATTAATGGAGAATTGTCATAATTATTGAGTCTCAAAAGATTTGGGCAATTCTGACTTTTCTCCTGCATCTTTAATTTTTCCTTCACTGCTAGATTGTTTCCATCAGCATACAAACAATACTGTGTTTTTTCCCCATCTTAAAAAATATTCTTGTTCCCAATTCTCCAATCAGCTACTGCCCTACATTTTTCCTTTTACAACTAATTTCTCTGAAAGAGTTGTCTGTACTTTCTGAATTCAGTTTCTGTAAGTCCTGCTACTGCATCAAAATTGCCCTTGTTACTGACCCTCAGACTGGTCATTTCTCAGTCCTCATCTTACTTGACCTGGCAGCAGTGTTGAATACTTTCTTTATTTGGCTGTTAGATACTACACTCTCCTAATTTTTCCTTCTACCTCTCTGGATGCTACTTTCAGTCTCCTTTGTTGATTCCTTCTCACTTCTCCAACCAATTGGAAATGCTCCAACATTTGGAATTTGGACCTCTGTGGGTTCACATTTACTCCCTTGGTCACTTCATGCAGTGCCATTTCTTTAGATGACCATCCATTTGCTGGTGAACAGAAGTCGTTTAGTGTTCTTAGGATGTAATACAGTAACTAAACTCCTATCTTCCCCCCCAGCAAAACTTCCTTCTCAGCTTACCCCATCCCAATAAATATCAGTTGTATTCTTTTGTTCAGTCTTGGTGTCACCCTTGATATCTAGATTTCTTTAACTCCACATCTGATAATTCCTAGCATCTCTGTCACCATGTTCTCTTACCTATATACTTAAAATATATCCAAAATTCAGTCACTGATCACTATACCTGCTACACCTGTGATCAAGTCATTTTTGTGTCTTGCTTATTATTGCAAAAGCCTCCTAAAACTGGTCTTCCTGTTTCTGCCCATGATTTACTTCAGTCCATTCTTAATACAGCAGGTAGAGTGATTATATTAAGTCATATTATATCATTTCTTGAATTAAAATCCACATTGACTTCTCATCTCAATCAGAATAAAAGCCAAAGTCCTAAAAATGGCTCTAACCTCTGAGCCTGTTATTAACAGACCTTGACTACTTTTCTGCCCTCACTCATTCTGCTCCAGTCATACTGGCTTCATTGCTGTTCTGGGGACATGTCAGGCAAGTTCTTACTTGGGAGGTTTTCCACCGGCTCTTTTTCTGCCTCCAACACTTCCTATTATCTGCATAGCTCGTTCTCTCATCAGTTTGGGATTTTTCCTTTAATGTAGTTTGGGCTTTCTTTAGCCACTAAGTCCAAAGTTAAAAATTTCCCCCACACCAGCCCAATTTTCCTTCCTCCTTTATGTTTCTATTCTTGTAAGCCTTAGTACTGTCTACCATCCCATTTATATTATGTACTTTTCCTATTTATTTTCTGGAATTTAAAGGCAAAGAATTTTATTTTGCCCACTGCTATATCTTCTGCACATAGAAAAAAGTATAGTGCCTGACTCATGTTATACATTTAGTTCATATTTCCTGAGTGAATGAGTGCAGTTTTTAAAAAAACAGTCAACACACAAAAAAATTTTAAATAGTTCAGGGATTTTGAGAGTTCTTGGATTATTGAATAAATGGTCAAATATTTCAGTAAACAACATGCCTAACACTAAAGGTATTAGAAATACTTTTTTGCCAATAAAATGTTGCACCCTTTATTTAAAATAAAACACAAGTTGGCAAGCCTTGTGAGACAAAAGCAGACAGCATTCATCTTTCAAGGGCCTTATTTATTTACATCATTTACACTGTTAGCAGTTTAGTCAGACAACTGGGTGAGAAAATTCAATTAGAAAACAAAATACCTGAAAATATATTGCAGTAACAAGAACAAACACCTGACAACACTGGCAGTGTGATCCTTGACTGATGTGTTTTCAGTTAAATCTTGTGTTGTCTCACTCCGCCCTCTTAGCAGCAGACACAGTGCCAGGCCCTACAGACCTCTTTGTACCCCCCACACATGCACCTGCAGAGTGTGACCTTTGGTATAAATGTTAAAGAAGTTTTAAAGAATCTGAAACTTTTATTTTAGGACAAAATTTTGTCAACCACCACAAAATATTTAAACTTAACTTTGCCAAGTGAGCATAAAACTAGGGTTCCTCCACTGATAGTCATTATAGAATCAGATTGCAGAGAAGAGGTGTGGCATCTACTGAGGAGACCGAGTTCTGAGCATGGACTAACAGCTCGGGCAGCCTGTTCACAGCAAACACACCAACCAGAGCACAGCTTCTGTTCAGCACAAGGAACAAGCTTATCGACTCCTCTTTCACCTACCCCCTTCTGTCTTAGCATGATAACAGTGTATGTCTGTAACATGGACATAGCGTGTTCCCTCTATGCAGAGCCAAGAAGTGAGGATTTTCAAACATATGCCCTAAGTAACTGTGAGTAATATATACTGATATAACATGTAGAACTTGCTTCTTTGAACAAATCCTTGATTTTGATCATTTATTTAATTTTATATGTGTAATACTGAAAAATAAATATTATTTGAAATTAAAATGATTATTGGATTTTTAAAATAATATTTTTGTCATTAAAACTGTTGGTCATTGGTGCAATAGTAAAAAATTTCTTTTTTTAGTTGTTGAAACTTTTTATTTTGAAATAACTTAGATTTACAGGAGAGTTTCAAAGCTAATACAAACACTATGCCATTCAGGATCCTTGTTTTATATTTTATAAGTTTACAAGCTTCCAAAAAGGATAACACAAATACAAATACAGTCTACCAATAGAGCTTTTGTTAAGTTACTGCTTTTTAAAATAATTTTTTAAAACCATCACATAACTACTATTTTCAGATTTCTATATTTTGTGCCTTTGACTACATGTGTGACTATTCTAAATAACTGTAGTCACAATATGCATTTTATTTTATTTTCTAATTATGGCACCCATTTTTTCATGTTTTATTATTTTCTTTTTAATTTATATAATAATAGACCATATTTTTGATGTTCATTATTAATAAACTGTACTCCTCTTATTTGAGGTTGCTATCCAGTGTGGTGGAAATAAGAATAGAAAAAAATGTATAAATGCAAGCTGTTGGATTTATCTTCTAATTAAAGGTAGGATAAGGATTTAAATAAATATTTTTCCAAGACTGCATCAGACTGTCGTCCTGAGTGGCTAAAGAATAATGGTCCAAAGAAGAGAATAGAGAGGATGAAGAAGAAAAACTATGTGAGTGGAAGGAGAGGGTATTCTTGAAGTGATGAGTTAATAGAACTGGACTGTCAGGAGAGTTTGATTAATCACACGGGGACCCCGGACAGCCATTTATTTCTCTGATGTCAGCCTTCTCACCTGCAAATTAAGGATTGGACTACTAAATGATTGCCGAAGTCTCTTCTAACTTTGGAACAACACTGTCTTTTGTTTTATTTGAACTTCATTACTATTTGATTATTTTCTAGTGACCTTTTCTAGTAAACTTCAGTTTATAAAAAAAAAAAATGAAAAGAGGATACAATGCTCAATCCTAAATCTGTTGGAAATTAAACTTTCCTTTATAGTGTAACAATTGACTTGACACAGGAGTTGCAGAACTCCTGTTTCTGCATTTTTTCATTTTTTCTTTCCCTGCCAGAAGCAATTCCTCGTATCTCAAAATTAAAGCAATGAAGATTCGATTTAAGCCCAAATTTGGAAAAAGCTTTCTGGAATTTTCTTTAATACACACTTTGGTGGTTTGTATTTTTATTAACTACCAGAAATCCGAAGAAAATTATTCAGAAAAAAATAATGCAAGCCCTGACCGGTGTGGCTTGGTTGGCTGTCATCCCACAAAGTAAAAGTTTTCCAGTTCAATTCCAGGTCAGGGCACGTGCCTGAGTTCTGGGTCCGGTCTCCTGTGGAGACACATACCAGAGGCAACCAACTGATGATGTTTTTCTTTAACATTGATGTTTCTCTCCTTCTCTTTCTCCCTCCATTTCCCCTGTCACTAAAAATAAACAAAATCTTTAAAAAAGAAAAAAGTAAAACAATACAAATATAGTGTCATTTAAGTATGTATATATGATAAATGTAATAAATATAACCTAGGGGAGGCAATATCATATAGAAGAAAAAAGCAACAGGCTTTATAATTAGCTTGGGTTCAAATATCAGTTTCACTGCTCTACTACCCATGTAACCTTAGGCAGATTGAAACAAAAAGCTTGATTTTAGAGGATGATTTAATTTCTTTATATAAAATTGGAATATTAATTCTGAGTTTGCAGAGTTGTCAGAATTAGAACATTTGTAAACTACTAAGTGTGTAGCCTGATACTCAGTAAACGGTAGCCTTTATCAGTTATTAGTAACAGTTATCATTACAATATGTGCTTAGTTAATACTTTTTCAAAATTGTACCTGTATTCAGTACTTGTTCTAATTCCTGTCTGGTAATTAGGGGAGGGGGGGGGAGAGAGAGAGAGAGAGTGTGTGTGTGTGTGTATGTGTGTGTGTGTGTGTGTGTGTGTGTGTGAAGGGGGGGAGAGGGGGAGAGGAAGGAGGGAGAAGAGAGAGAGGGAGAGGAGGGAGGGAGAAGAGAGAGAGGGAGAGATTTCTAATATTCAACATTTTGGCAGCTTGAGATTTGGAAAAACTAAAGATTTATTTAAAATTCTTATTTTAGAGTTTCAGGATATTCAAGTCTCAGATGGAATAATGTTTATTTTTAAAGAAATGTTTCATTTATGTAAATGACTGTCATGTGCTCCTCTTATAAAGACACTTGCTAGATTCAGACCAAGTCCAATAAAATCAATAGAAGTACACTTTTTAGGGAGTTTAGGTAATATAATGTAAAAATATTTTGTGATAAGAATCAGGAGAGCTAATTTTCTTCTCCTTAAAGTGTATTGATTATGTTTTATAATGTTATAACAGTGTATTGACACACTATATACAAATTTATTATTTTGACAGAGCAAGAAGAACTCTCCTGGGTACTTAATTGGAGGAAGGTTCCTGTGGTTCTTAGTGGCCTCATTTGGAAATATTAATTTGTTAAGGGTTATAAAGAAAGTAGATGTGCTTTGTGGACTTGATTTATACTTTTTAAAGGAGGCCTAGAAAGTTCTTCTTTCATGTACCTGTGAAGAAAGGAAGAGTAGTAAGTAAAGGAACAGTGATCATGTAAGCATATCATGTAATGAGCTGCAAAACTGAGAAGAAAATATGGATGAATATGCCTTTATGGTTTATCAAGGAAGACATTAATCAGGAAGGCAAAATAGGAGATGAAAAATCAGAAGGAAATAAAAAGATCCTAATACTTTTATGTTTTATGACAGGAGCATAAAGATTTGTTTGTATTCAAGAGACAAAATGCGTTGAATAATCGAAAACATAAAGATGCAAATATTAATGACAAATAGTATGGATATGCTATCAAGAGGGCCTATTTTATGCTGGCATTGATTGAAACTGTAGTAAGATAACTATGTTTTCAGATGAATCTCTTTCATTTCAGTGTCCTTAAGTAATAGACCTACTGTTTTCTCTCTCTTACATTGCATCCCTTTTATATTGCATTCTTTATCTGGCGTTCGTTGGTTGATTCTTGTATATATTCTGATGGGGTCGAACTTGAAACCTTGGCATGTAGAGACAATGCTCTCATTAACTGAGCTAGCTGGCCAGGGCTGACAAAATACATTTCTTGAAGACTACTTCCTATGTAATTTTTAAGGACTCATTGGCTTGATTTTAGATCTACTTAGCCTCAGTACACAATGTATTAGTCCTTAGGAAAGTGTCTCCTGGGTTTTAAAGTATTCCGGAAGAGCTATCAGGAAGCATCAGGCTGAAGGGTTAAGCAGGGAGTACTGTTATCCTAGTGAAGGTGCTGAAATGAAACTCTTCTATATCCAGGAAGTATAACTAAGAGAGAGAACCTTAACTTAAAGCTGACTGACTTACCCTACAGTTTCTCCCATTACAAGGGGAATTTTAAATGAGGAACATAGTTAATAATTTTTAAAAGTCATAGAGTCCAAATTATGGACAAGAATTATTTTATTTATCCCAAATTACAAGATTATATATTAAGATTATATAGGAAATAGACTACATTAGGAGCATTAGTTATGCACCTATTTTAATGATATTGTATAAGGTAATAACTGCAAAAATAAAATTTCAGTTCATCAGAACCTTAAAACATACAATATCAAAATACACATATAGAAGATATGCAAGCAACTGAACAGGTGGCACAAATAAAAAATAAATATTAGTAAAGTGGTAAGTGAATTTGGGGCTTCATAGTTAATAAACTCTTGTTTCTGTGGGATTTATTTAGCAAAAAAAAAAAAAAAAGCATCTTTTGCTTTATCCTAGAAAAACTTCACACAGGAGGTGGAATTTTTGGTGCTGTGTAGATGATGGGAGTAATTGCTTTTGACATACCATAGTGAAAAAGGAAGGGAATGTGTGATTACAGATGGAACTACTGGCTTTAGGAATCTGAGGCCATGTGGGTCTGGGGATTGAGCACTGGCCTGCGAACCAAAAGATCGCCATTTCGATTCCCAGTCAGGGCATATGCCTGGGTTGCAGGCCAGGTCCCCCAGTAGGGGGTATGCGAGAGGCAACCACACATTAATGTTTCTTTCCCTCTCTTTCTCCTTCCCTTCCCCTCTGCCTAAAAATAAATAAAATCTTTAAAAAAAAAGAAAACACCTTTATTTAAAAAAGATAGGAATCAGAGGCCATAGATTTGTGTGGTGTAGAAGTAGAAAGCAAATCCTATTGGGGAAAAGGACTGAATATATTTGTCAAAAGAAAGGAAGGGAATCAAAAAATATAAAAGATGAGGAGAAAGCTGAGAGAGTCAGGCTGGTGAACTCCGTGATAGTATTGTACACTGATAGAAATTTTAGCAGGTTTCCTTCTGGGCAAAAAGTTTGAAAGAGAGAAAATACAGTCTCTAATTAGATTTTAATTTATAGCCTGTTAATTTTTTGACTGCCATTAAGAATACAGAGATGATTTGTGTCTTTATTTTTTTTTATTCCAAATTTTATTTTCTCTTTTTAATTTAAATTCTGTAAATACTTTTCTGTCTCATGTGGCCTGGGGTGGAAGGTCTACAATGAGGGTCCTCTGGGCTAGATGTGGAGAACAGTTATATACAGTGCCCTGGACCTGCAGAGTCCTGCAGTTGACCCAGAAGGAAGGGCCTATGAGGGCAGGAAGGGTACCAGTGGTTAGGAAAGAGCAGAACCTGGACCTTGGGTTGTAGTAGCTCTTGGGAGCCTGGCTGAATGAGACAGCCTCCCTCCACACCCAAGATGGTTTCTGTCTTTAAAACAGAGATTTATTTAAAACAGTATTGGGTTTGTAAACTGAACTTTTTATAATTTTATAGTAGACTGCACATTTTTATACATTTATAGTAGTTTAATCTGATATTCATTAATATAAAAAAGTAAAATGTCTTGGTCTCTGTATTAGTCTGTATTTTTATCTGCCCCTAAAACCATTCTCTTGGTTGCTACTGTTGCATCAAAGCATGTCTACTGAGTCCATTGACACAAGCTTTCCTGTGACATAACCTGGCAAAGCACTTCCCCTTTTCAAACTTCCCTTTTCTTTTAGTAGCATATCCATGGACTAGCACTGTGATCTTCAACCTTTTCATTTCATGGTACATATAAACTAATTACTAAAATCCTGTAACACACCAAAAAATACACTTTTTGTCAATCTGATTTTAAAAAGTATAATTTTGATTCATTCACACAGGAGAGCTATTGTTGTATTGTCCGCTGTCGTTTTCTTTATTTGACATTCTTAAGGGAAAAGAAGTCAGTGCCTCTGACTAGTCAGATATTGTGTATTTTAAAAATTCTTGCAGCACAACAATGTGCCATGGCACACCAGTTGAAAATCTCTGGACTAGCAAATGGGGAGTCATTTTTTACTGTATCTATCCTTTTTACCCTTTTCAAGCCTACATATAGTTTTTGCACATTGCCTAATCTCTCTGTGCCTTAGTTTGTTGTTATTTTGTATGGAAACAGTAAAGCTTTATTGTCACTCTTAATTAAATGAGTAATGTGTGAAAGCACCCAGCAAAGTTCAGGGCGCATAACAGTTGAGTTTTAGTTCAGCAGATGTTATTTGTGCTGCTTCTTCTCAACAGGTAATAACTCTACTGAAAAGGTAATAATTTAGAGAAAAAAATTTAAATGTGGTGTGTGCCAAATTTTTGATGTATATCTATTCATTTGATAGGTATAAATTTGTTCTCATTAGAGAGGTTATCATGTGTTTTCTCTTTACCTTGTTGATTTGGGTTTTTTAAGGTTAATAGAGGCATAACAAAAGAAAAAGCATCACTGTCTTACAAAGGACCTATCAAATTATAAATCATAATTACCTTAAAATAAGTTTGAAATTTAGTGGGAGAGGTTGTTACATGAGACTAGTTATACTTAGTTTTAAATTTAGTTATAAAATTATTTGCTTCTCAAAATAAGGCAAGTCTCTAATTCCGTATCTCATCCATGACTCAATGATTTTAGAAGTTGCAAATTAGCGTTTTCACATTCGTACCTGTAATAACTCATAGATTGTCTCATCATAATATCCCTGTCATGGGTGGCTTTGTATTGGACACTTGATGATATTTATACCAAGCATTTACCTGTTATAATGATCTCTATTCTGTCTTTCAAGATTCCTCATCAATGTGAAAAATCAGTCCTCACTTGGTTATAAATAGCAGCATTGTCAATTAGACTTTTTATGTATTAAATAAGAAGCATGTGTCTCAAAGAATGATAAAAGCATTGTTCATACTTGATAGAGTGAAACCATTGATAGAGAATGTGGAACTAAAACTTAACATGAGTGGATTAACTTCATTCATACAAGGTTATTGAGAAACAGGAATCAGAGATTTTATTCAGTCCAGTTTTATCAGTTCTACATTGCTCCTCATTGAAAATCATTTCACCTACCTCTTTGCCCACCTTTATCATCCCCTTTGCAAAGAACTTTGACCTGGTAGGTATTATTGATGGTGAAATGAGATGCCCTAAAGTCACCCTTTGGAAAATAAAGTATAATTTATTGTTCAAGAAGGAGAATGTGATTTTTATAAAAAGATGGTAAAGTCCTATAAAAACAGATTCACTTTTCTCATTTAATTCTGGAAACTCAAATGTTAAAAAATTCTTTAGAACCACTGGTGTGATACATGTGTATAAAAAATACATTTTTCAAAAGGAGTGCTAGGAGTTTTTAGACCATATATATTAAATTAATCAAGGATACCTTAACAATCCTTGCTGAAGCTGCTAATACTAGTACTAGTATGATTACTATTACTAGAATAGAAAAAAGTCTCTCAGGTCATGAGGGCAGGGGATCAGAGCTATTAAGGGTTGGGGGATCACATCTTTCTTAAAGTCTTTTTGCTTATTTTTAATTTTTCTCAAGTGAAGGTTAGATTCTTCTGTACTTAAATTTTTTAATTTAAAAATTAAAAACACATCCCATCTTATCAGACTTGTTTAAATCATTTTTCATTTATGTAATTCATTTCTGACATTAAAAGAGCTCTATATACCCAATACTTTGACATACATTGGCAAATTTAAGGGAGTCTGAGTATGAAATGAAAAATTCATTTGAATATAAAACGTGTATTTGGAATATTTCTTTCCTTTTTTGCTTTCTTAAGGATAACCTATACAAACACTAATATTGGTTGGCTATTTTGTTTGTTTCTTGACACTTTATAAATGATTATTTGCAGCAATGTTAATTTCTCTTACATTGTGAACAATAACAAAAATTATTCAGAATTACCCAGTGTTTTAAGAACTACCGAGGTTGACTCAGAAAAGGGCTTCAGAATATAAGGTATCTAATTGCTAATTAAGGCTGGAATTATTTGTAAAGCCTTAAATGTAAATGCTAATTAATGTCTTGTTGGCTTTCTACTCCATCTTATTGCTGCTGGTATGAAAAATATGTTTGAAATTACTTCTCCTATTTAATTAGTTTATATCCTATGTAGAAGTGTAATTATATGAGGAGTGATATTATTTTCCAGATGTTAAATATGGTATATTACTAATATTAACAAAGATTATCTTGACTAAATATTCTTGTTCTTGATTATAATTTAGTAGTTTACATATTTGGGAAATTCAGTTTTAAATATGTTTATAATTGGGCTCTTTATCTTTTTGTGATATAGACTTCTGAGTCAAAATTAATATAATTAAATGTATTGAATATTTTTATTTTTATATTTGACAACTCTAATACAAAATAAAATAGCCCTCACCACTACCTCCAAGCTAGTTATCAAGTGTGATCAGCCCAGCTCCCTCTGCTAGTATCAGTTCCCACTCCCATGCATGTACCAGTGGTCAGCCCCCACAGCTGTGCCACACTTTTGGCTCCACCCCCACTTTCAGCTGGCCACCACCACTACACAGTTCCACCCATAGCCATATCTGGACCCTGCAATCCCCTCGCTGCTGCTACTACTGAATGTGTGCCTAAGGGATAACCCTACAAAAAAAACAATCACACAGCTGACCTTGATCTCTGCTATTTACCCAAGCACACTGACTTCTGGACCAGCAGGCACTGCTGAGGATTCCACCGGCCCTCACAGTTACTGCTGATCCCATCAGCTGTCACTACCTGGGACTATGCAGTTGTTGATGCTACAGAGCCCAGCTACTGGCCCATTGGATTTCCCCCCACTTGGAGTTGCCATATGCCTCTAATTTGGCATCCTGTGTACAATTAGACCTGGTGTAACAGTGTACTCTTGCACCTTTCAAGTGGTGTCCTTCACACTTTCAAACAGGCAGATCTTTTCTTTAAGGTAGCTAGCCTATGAAATCTAGAAAATATCACTGCTTCTTCAAATGCGCAGACATCAGTGCAAGGAAATAAGGAATGCCAAGTATCAGGGAAACATGGCACTCCCAAAGAAATCTCCAACAGCCTCGAATAAATGGAGACCCACAAATTTCCTGAAGAATATTCAACATAACTGCCCTAAAGAAGCCCAGCAAGCTACACAAGGACACTGGTAAGCAATTTAGTGAAGTCAGAAAAATAATACAGCAAAACAAGTTCAACAAGGAGATAAGAAAAAATGTGAAGAACCAAACAAATTCTAGAGGTGAAAAATATAATACCTCAGCTTAAAAAAAAAAAATACTGTTCTGAGTTTCAACAACAGGCTCAATCAAGCAGGAGACAGAATTAGTGAACTTGAAGTCAGGCCATTTGAGATTATTAGATTGGAGGGGAAAAAGAATGAAAAAGGGTGAAAAAAATTCTATGTGATTTATGGGACATTCTAAATGAACCCATATACTAATTGTGGGAGAAGGAGAAGAGAGAAAGGGGCAGAGAGCTCTTTAAAGAATAACTAGAAGATCTCAAATCTGGGGAGAGAAATAGATATCTAGACACAGGAAGCCAACATGACCCCAAATAGATTGAACATAAAGATGGCTACACCAGGAAACATATTAAACTGTCAAAAGCCAAACAGAGAATTTTGAAAGCAAGAGAAAGGTTATCACATTCATGGGAACCCCCTGTAGACGACTAGTGGTTTTCTCAACAGAAACCTTGCAGACTAGAAGGGGATGGGATGATATTTCAAAGTACTGAAAGAAGATGGGAATAATGCACCCTGCAAAGGTGTCCTTTAAAATGATAAAGCCACCCTGACTGATATGGTTTAGTTGGTTGGGTGGTGTTCTGTAAACCAAAAGGCCTGAGGTTTGATTCCTGGTCAAGGCACATACCTAGGAGATGGATTTGTTCCCTTGTCAGGGTGTTTATTAAGAGCAACCAATGTTTTTCACGTTGATGTTTCCCTCCCTCTCTTTATTCTTCCCTTCCCCTCTCTAAAATCAAAAAACATGTCCTCAAGTGAGGATTAAAATATAATAATAAATAAAAATAAAATGATAAAGCCTTTCCCAGACAAACAAAAACAGAGGAAGTTTGTTACAACTAGACCTGCCATAAAATAAGTCCTTAAGGGAGTTCTTCAAATAGAATTGAAGTGTGTCAAACAGCAACATGAACACCTATGAAAGTATAAATTTCATTTAAAAAGGTAAATATATAGACAAATACAGAATAATATCACACTGTCATGGTGGTAGGCAAATTACTTCTAACCATTTAAAAAAATATTTAGAATAACTGTAACCCCAATAATTGGATAATAAATTCACAATATAAAAAGAAGTGAGTTTTTATTTCAAGAACTGGAAGTCTGAGGGTCAGGTAAAAGCAGAGTACATTTGTATGCAATTAAACTTAAGTTCTTAGTAAATTAAAATAGATGGTTTTAAGTACAGAATTTATATGAACCTTAAGGAAGCCACAAAGGAAAAATTTCTAGTAGATTCACAAAAGGTAATCAGAAAGAAATAAAAAAAAAGTGATATGAACAGAAGATACTAAAAGGAGACAGTAAGAGAGGAAGAGAAAAATAGAACTGCAAAACAAAACAGTTAACAGAATGGAACTAGTAAGTCCTTGCATTGTCAATAATTACTTTAAATGAATTACTCTTCAATCAAAAGGCATAGAGTGGCTGATTGAATTTTTTTAAAAAATGATCTACTGATATGCTGACTATAAGAGAGAGACAGTTTAGAAATAACACATTGCTGAAAGTAAAGGTATAGAAAAAGGTGTTCCATGGAATTGGTAAGCAAAAGAGAGTGGGGGTCAGTGACTGTACTTATATCAGATAAAATAGATTTCAAGTCAGAAATTGTAACTAGAGACAAAAAAAGTTCATTGTATAATGATAAAATGTCAAATCAACAGAACAGTTGTAAATATATAAAGGGGACCCCAAAAAACCCAGAATGTATTTATTTAAAAATTGTGTATTTATTCTTATATGTTTAAACTTCAGTTACTTTCAAAGTCCTCTCCATTTGATACAATACACCTATTGAGACATTTTTTCCACTGCCCAAAACAGTTTTTGAATTCATTGATTTTGATTCTATTTTGTGCTTCTGCTGTTTTTTTTTTTTTGTTTGTTTCATCTCTTCCACATTGGCAAAGCGTTTCGCTTTGGGGACTTTTTCATCCCAGGAGAAAAACAGAGTTGCTCAAGGCAAAATCAGGTGAATAGGAAGGGTGGAGCATGGGGGCCATGTCGTTTTTGATCAAAAACTGCTTAAAATTCAGTCTGGTGTGGGGATATGCACTTGTAAATCACCCATCATGAAATGGGCAAACATGTTGAATCTTCAAAAAAAAAATTTCACCAAAGCCAAATGCAGTCTCTCACAACACCACCAGCTGGTACAGTGATACAGATGGGTTCCTAGGACACTGGCCTAGCAGGGGAAGCCTGTACTGCAAGGGGCTGCCCTCTAGAAGAAAATTCTGTTTTTGGGGGGGCCTCCTTTGTACATACACCCAACATCGGAACACCTAAATACATATAACGAATATTGACAGATCTAAAGGAAAAAATTGACAGCAATAGAATAATATTAGGAGACTTTAATGTCCTACTTTCAATAATGGATAGAACATTCAGGCAGAAAATCAATAAGAAAACAACTGACTTCAACAGTACTATAGATCAAATGGACCTAACTGACTTTTTACTCAACAGCTCTCTTCTCAAGCACGTATAAAATGTTCCCCAGGATAGATCACATTAAGTCACAAAACATGTCTTAATAAGTTTAAGAAGATTGAAATAATACCAACCATCTTCTCAGACTACAGTGGAATGAAACTTAAAAATCAATAGCAAAAAGAAAATATTCACAAACAGAAACAAAACAACACACTCTTAAACAACTGTTGAGTGAAAGAGAAATCAAAGAGGAATTTTAAAAATAACTTTAGAAAAAAGAGAATGAAAATAACAACTTACAGCCCTGGCTGGTATGGCTCAGTGGATTGAGCACCAGCCCATGAACCAAAGGGTGATTGGTTCAACTCCCAGTCAAGGCACATGCCTGTGCTGTGGGCCAGGTTCCCAGTCGGGGGCCTATGAAAGGCAGCCACACACTGATGTTTGTCTCCCTCTCTTTCTCCTTCTCTTCTCCTCTGTTTAAAAATAAATAAAATCTTAAAAAAAAATAACTTACCAAAACTTACAGTATGCAGTAAAAGCAATACTGAGGGGGAAAATTTATAGCAATAAATGCCTACATTTATAAAGGAATTAAAATCTCAATCTACATTTACAGCTCAAGGACCTACAACAATTTATACCCAAAATTAGCAGAGAAAATGTGAAGATCAGAGCAGAAATTAATGAAATAGAGACTAGAAAACCAATACCAAAAAAATTAACAAACCCAGCAGTTGGTTTTTGAGGATAAAGTACTGACACATCTTTAACTAATTTATGAAAGAAGAGAGAAGACTAAAATCAGAAGTGAAAGAGGAAACATTACAACAAATGATACAGAAATAAAAATCATAAGACGATGTTAAGGACAATTATACATGAACAACTGGATGACCTAGGAGAAATTGAATTGGAGACATACAACCTACCAAGACTGAATCAAGAAGAGATAGACAGGCTGAAAAGAACAATAACAGAGACTGAATCAGTAATACATAACTTGCCAGCAAAGAAAAGCTAAGGACCAGGTGACTTTATGCAGGGAATTCTACCAATATTCAAAGAAGAACTAATACCAACCCTTCTTACTCTTCTGAAAAGAAACTGTAGTAGAGGGAATCCTCTTAACCTCATTATGGGGCCAGAATCACCTTAATTCCAAAGCCAGACAAAAATAACTCAAGAATACTACAGACTTGATGATGAACATAGATGCAGAAACCCTCAAAAAAATACTAGCAATGGATTCAACTGCATACTACCTGGCTTCAAATAACATTACAAAGTTATAATAATCAAAACAGTTTTATATTGACATTAAAAAAAGACATATAGACCAATTGGATAGAAAACTTTGTAGAACTATGCATTTACAGTCAACTGATTTTTGAGAGTGGTTTCCAGAACGCACTATGGGGAAAGGAGAGTCTTTTTAACAAATGGTGTTGAGAAAACAATATCTACATGCAAAAGAATGAAAGTGGACCTCTATCGCACACCATCCATGAAAATCAACTCAAAATAAAAAATGTAAAGCCTGAAACTGTAAAATTCCTAGAAGAAAACATAGGGGAAATGCTTCTTTACATTAGCCTTGGCAGTAGATTTTGAATATGACACCAAAAGCAAAAAATAGACAACTGGAATTATATCGAACTAAAAAGCTTTGGCACACCAGTGGAAAATAATAAAAATGAAAAGGCAGCCTGCAGAATAAGAAAAAATATTTGCAAATGACATATTCTGTAAGAAGTTAATATCAAAAATTTATAAAGAATTTATACAACTAAATACCTAAAATCAAAATAACCCATTAAAAAAGAACAGACAGCCCTGGCTGGTATGGCTCAGTTGGTCAGAGCATCGTCCCGTAAACTGAAAGTTTGTGGCTTTAATTCCCAGTCAGGTCACATGCCTAGGTTGTGCGTTTGGTACCTGGTAGGGGCACAATCAACAGGCAGCTGACTGACGTTTCTCACATTGTTGTCTCTTTGTGTCTCTGTCTCTCTCTCCCCTCCCTCCCTCCATCCCTTCCTTCCATTCCCTCTCTCTAAAATCAATGAGGACGTCCTTGGGTGAGTATTAAAAATAAAAATAAAACATAAAAGGGCAAAGGACCTATTGGCACTTCTCAAAAGAAATTCAGACAGTTAAAAGATATGCAGAGGTGTTCATCATCTCTAATCGCAAGGAAATAGAAACCAAAACCAAGAGATACTACTTTATCCTATCAGGATGGTTATTACTAAAAAGAGAAAAGATAAAATGTTGGCAAGGATGTGGAGGATGTATACTGTTGGTTGGAATATAAATTGGTACTACTACAATGGGAAACAGTATGGATATTGCTCAAAAAATTAAAAGTAGAACTACCAAATGATTTAGCAGTCTCATTTGTGGTTATATACCCAAAGTAAATGAAATCAGGATCTCAAAGAGATCCAGTGCAACATTATTCACAATAGCTAAGATATGGAAACAATCAAAATGTACTTCAACAAATGAGTAGATAAATAAAATGTGGAATGTATAGAGAGTGTGTGTGTGTGTGTGTGTGTGTGTATATATATATATAAATGTAAGCATGTATGTATATGCACAAAAGATAAAATGCTATTCAGGCTTAAAAAAATGAGATTCTGCCATTTTGAGCAGTCTGAATGGAGCTGGAGGATATGCTAAGTGAAATGCAAGCTGCAGAAAGAAATACTGTATGACCGTACTTCTATGTTGACTCTAAAATAGTCAAACTCATAGAATCAGAGTAGAATGGTGTTGTTAGGGGCTGGAGCAGGAGGATGGGATGATGGTTAAAGGACACAAAATTTCAATTATGCAAGATAAAGAAGTTCTATAAATTTAATATACACCATTGTGTTGATAGCTAACAGTAGTCTATTGTATACTTGAAGTTCACAAAGCGGATAGATCTTAAATCTTAGGACACACACTGGCACAAAATGGCAACTATGTAGAGGTCATGGATATGTTAATTAGCTTGATTATGGTTATCTTCTCACAATATGTACTTATATCAAAACATTAAGTTATATACCTTAAATATTTATAATTTTTATGTCAGACATCTTAATGAAAGTGCTACAAATTAGGAGGGGATCAATGGTGACAGAAGGAGACTTGACTTTAGGTGGTGAACACACAATACAATATACAAATGATGTAGAGTTACACACTTGAAACCTATATAATTTTAGTAACAATATCACCCCAAGAAATTCAGTAAAAATAAAATTAAATAAATATAAATAAAAACAGTTTCAAGATAAAATATTGTTTATTCAAGAAATTTAATATTCTTCCTTACTCTCAAATGATGGTATGGTAATATGTATTTTCTACTCTTGTTATGAGCTCACGTTATCTACATGATGTTAATGCTCCAGACTTATTAAAAAGGTGAAGAGATTAAGAAGTACAAATTGGTAGTTACAAAATAACCACAGGGATGTAAAGTGCAGCACAGGGAATATAGTCAATAATCTTGTAATAACACTGTATGGTGCCAAGGTGGGTACTGGAAGCATCAGTGGGACCACTTTGTAAAGCACCTGATTTTGTAACTACTGTGCTGTACACCTGGAAATAATTCACAATAATATTGAATGTAAATTGTAATAGAAAATAATGGATAACAAGAAATTTAAAATGTTGAGTTTAAATCCTCAGTCAACTCTACAGTCATTTTTCCTGAAAGATATTGAAGCAAATTTAAAAGTATGTCATTTGACTAAAGATTTAAAGGCCCTTATGACCTAGGAGATATTACAGATGTACCTATCTTATTTTTAGAGCACTAAATAGAAACAACAGAAGTACATAGAGAGAATGAATTTAGTTGCACATTTTATAGCTAACCCAAGAAGTCAACAATGTGGGCACATATTTGCCAAATGAAATTATTCTGTGAAGCATACATTTCTTGTTTGTACCGTAACAGCCCAAAATTTTCCATTTGTGACATTACTCTGATTAATGAAATCAGTTCCAAGGCAAACATTTGGGCTGTTATATTACTTACAAAACCATTACTATCCAATTCTGCCACTGCTACCCTAGTCCTGGCTCTTATTTTTTTACTCCTGGTTTATTATATATCTTCCATTCTGTAAGCCATGCCTCTGTCTTGCCCTGCTAAAATACATTCAGTAATGAATTTATTTGTTGCAAATTCATTTGAGGACTCTCTTTGTACCAAACATTTATTTAAGCAATGTTTTTATATTTTACATTCTCAAGTTAGGAGTTTCAGTAGTTTCTAATTGGTTACCAAATCAAAATTCTTGCTGGTCAACAGTCTCTTTATGGTATCATTCTTAGCATAGTATATGAGTATGTCTGTTCGCACTTTTGTCTTGGTACCTCATCTTTCCTCTTCACGGATATACTCCTCCTTACATTTTTAAATACACAGCCAAGAGTACCTTGTGAGGTTTGAGGTTTCAGTTGATTTAGTCATCTAATTTGAATCATTCTTTTATTCTGAATCCTGAAAGCATCATCAGAAAATTGAGTATTCTAGTTAATTAGTGACCTGTCACATATTATTCATAAGTTAACAATACTAAGAACTGTTTATTCAGTCAAATTCACATCGTAAGAAAATATGCTGCAATGTATTTAATGCTTCTTTGATGATATAGAAGGCATTTCACTTAGAAATGTAGATGTATAGAAATGCTGGTTGATAGAAGTTTTTAGTTTTTGCCATTTCATATTTGCTGATGTTTCATCTGTTTGAAGCTATTGTAAATATTTTGTATGTTTTTTATTTTAAGTAGGTAGTAACTATAGCCTCCACTCTCAACACCTAATATGGTACCTTCTACATGATACGTTTTCATAAAATGCTTTATTCTGTCAAAAAAATATTTTATTGAGCATCTACTGTGTGCCAAGACATAAGGCTCTATCTAGAACTACAGTCATGAAAAGATAGTCCGTGCTTTTAGCCTGCTCACAGGCTAGTGGAAATGATAGGCTTGAACAGACAAGCCTAACACAATGTAAGTTCCGTAATAGAAATAAATTTAAAAAAAAGCATGTGGTGCCTAGTTTGTCCTGGGGATATCAGGCAAACTTTTCCAGTGGAAGCAGTGTCAGCACCAGGTAAGGAGTTAGGACATTTTAGTCTCTGGGAATCTCCTTCAGTTCCCCAAACTACACCAAATGAAATTACAATCAAAGTAGCAATGTGTTTTTGTTATGCAAAAACAGCTGAAAGACAAACCCCTGGCATTTCTCCCTCCAGAATGCCTTCATCAAGCCTTTCCATGTAGAAATCCTGGAGCTGCTTCTGAAAGGAAGGGATCACTAAAGCGAGGCAAATAAAAGTTATCCTGACGGAGACAAGGAGCATGAACAAAGGCCCAGTGGTGAAAAGAGAGCAAGACAAACTGGGGGAAGAAGTTCTCTAAGGCCAGAGAACTGGCATACATTTGGTTGCAGGATACTGATTAGTAGGGGATGGTCATAACAGGAGCTGGGTTGTGAGGGGCTTTACAGGTCATGTTAGGAAGTGGAATTCTTATCATAAGGGTAATGGGAAGTCACTGAAGGATTTTAAGCTAAAGAAAAGTGACGTAATCATATTTTACTGTCTGAATTGTTCTGAGCCCACTTTAGAGTCTTTATTTTTCATATCTTTTACTAATCAGATTTTTTTAAATGTTATTCTATGCTTTCTTGCTCTTAAAATATTCATTTAAAAAACATTTTAGATCCCTTAAATCAGTGACATAAAAACCTTTGTTTTTCTAGAAGTGGATTATTTATTTTCATTCTGGAACTTAAAGCTCCTTTTTAATTATAGTTGACATACAATATTTTCCAATATATTTCAGGTATACAACATAGTGACATATGACATTTATATACCTTACAAAGTTATCACCATGGGAAATCTAGTAACCATTTACCACCATACAAAGTTTTTACAACCCCATGGTTTACTTATGATAAGTTTGTACCTGTTAATCCCTTTCAACTTTTGCCCATCTCTCCATCACCCAGCCTTCTAGTAACTATCAGTTTTTACTCTGTATCTATGAGTCTGTTAGTTTAGTTTTCATTTGTTTAGTTTTTTTAGATGTCACATACAAGTGAAATGATGCAATATTTGCCTTGATCTGACTTACTTCACCTAGCATTATACCCTCTGTGTCCATCCATATTGTCACAAATGGCAAGATTTCATTTTTTTCTATGGCTGAGTAATATTACATTTATATCTATGCCACATCTTTATTCATCTATATAGATGGATACCTAGGTTGCTTTCATATCATGACTATTGTAAATAATTCTTAAATGAACATAGGAGTGCATATATCTTTTCAAATTAGTGAGGTTCTTTCTCCCTTTGAATAAATGCCCAGAACTGAAATTGCTGAATTATATGGTAGTTCTGTTTTTAATTTTTAGTGGAAACTTCAGTGCTAATTTGTAATCCCACCAACAGTACAAAAAGGTTCCCTTTCATCCATATCCTTGGCCAGCACTTGCTTTTTCTTGTGTTTTTAATGACAGCTACTTTGACAAGTGTGAGATGATATCTCATTGTGGTTTTTATCATACTTCCATTTCCCTGATGACTAGTGATAGTGAGCATCTTTTCATGTGTCTCTTCACTGAATGTATGTTTTTTGAGAAATGTCTATGCAGATCTTCTGTCCATTTTTAAATTGGATTTTGTTTTATTGATGTTGAGTTTTATAAGTTCTTAATATATTTTGGATATCAACCCCTTATCAGATGTATCAGTTGCAAATGTCTTCTCCCATTCAGTAGGTTGCCTTTTAATTTCATTGATGGTTTCTTTTGTTGCACAAAAATGTAATGGTTCCATGTAGTTTCACTTGTTTATTTTTTATTTCGTTGCCCTTGCCCAAGGAAAACACATCCAAAAATACGTTTCTAAAACCATATCAAGAGTTTACTGTCTATGTTTTATTCTAGGAATTTTATGATTTTGGGTCTTAATTTAAGTCTTCAGTAAATTTTGAGTTTATTTTTATATATGACATAAGAAAGTAGACCAGTTTAATTTTTTAAAATTAATTTATTTATTTTTCCAAATACATTTGTCTCTGCCTACCCCCCACCACTTCTCTTTGCCCAGTTTAATTTTTTTACATGTAGCTATCCAGTTTTCCCCAACACCATTTATTGAAACCTTTTACCCATTGTATATTCTTCCACCTTTGTTGTAAATGTAATTGATTATATAAGTGTGGTTTCATTTCTGGGCTTCTTATTCTGTTCCATTGACCTATGTGCCTGTGTTTGTGTCAGTGACATACTGTTTTGATTACTGTAGCTTTGTAGTATAATTTAAATCAGGGCAAGTAAGGTCTTCAATTTTATTTACCTCTTTTCTAGTCTTTACCACTTCTTTCCTTCTACTAACTTTGGGCTTTGTTTGTTCTTCATTTCCTGCTTCTGTTACATATAAGGTTAGTTTATTTGAGACTTTTCTTGTTTCTTGAGGTAAGCTTGTATTGCTATAAACTTTCCTTAGAATGGCTTTTGCTTATCACACAGATTATGTAACATTGTTTCCACTTTCATTTGTACAAGGTATTATTTTGTCTTTGACTTATTCATTGATTGGTGGTTTGGTAGCTTGTTGTTCAGCCTCTATGTGTGTTATTTCCAGTTTTCCTCTTAAAATTAATTTCTAGTTTCATTGTGGAAAAGATACTTGATATGATTTCAGTCTTCTTAAACTTAGGACTTGTTTTGTGCTCTTACATGATATATCCTGAAGTATGTATATGCGCAATTAAAAAGAATGCACATTCTACTATTGGGGGATGGAATATTCTTTACATAGTAATAAAGTCCATCTGGTCTAATGTGTCATTTACAGGCAATATTTCCTTGTTGATTTTGTCTGGATGATCTATCCATTGATGTAAGTGGGGTGATTAAGTCCTTTAATATTATTGTATTACTGTCAATGTGTCATTTTATGTCTGTTAATATTTGCTGTATGTACTTGGGTGCTCCTGTGTTGGTGCAGATATTTACAAGTGTTATATCCTCTTCTTGGATGATGGTTTTATTAATATGCCATACTCTTGTGTCTTGTTACAGTATTTTAAAGTCTATTTAGTCTAAATATTACTACTCCAGCTTTATTTTTATTTTTGTTTTTGTGGAGTATCTTTCTATCCACTCACTTGCAGACCTTGTGTGTCTTTAGATCCAGAATAAGTCTTTTGTAGGCAACACATGTGTATGTCTTATTTTTTTATCTGTTCAGCCACCCTATGTCTTTTGAGTGGAGCACTTAGTCCATTTAAATTTAAAGTAATTATTGATAGGTATATATTTATTGCCATTTCAGTTGCTTTCATGCAAGCTTTATAAGAGGTTGGTCTACTACCTTTACTCTGTCTTTGCTTTTACTAGTGAGTTTTTTTAAATGTATTTTATTATTTCCAGTTTTGTACTTTTCTTTTTTTTAATTAATTAATTTATTTATTTTTTACTTTTCTTTTGTGCTTAAAGAATTCCCTTTAATATTTCTTGTAATATCAGTTTAGTAGTGATGAACTGCTTTTGCTTTTGCTTTTGCTTGTCTGGGAAACTCTATCTCTCCTTCAGTTCTGAATGGTAACCTTGCTGGATAGAGTAATCTTGGTTGTAGGTTTTTCCCTGTCACGATGTTGCATGCACTCCCTTCTGGCCAGCAAATTTCTGTTGAAAAATCAGTTGATATTGTTACAGGTATTCCCTTGTATGTAATAAGCTGTTTCTCTCTTGCTGCATTTAAGATAATTCCCTTCTTATCTTTTAACTTTTAACATTTTAACTATAATGTGTCTTGGTGTGAGACTTTTTGGGTTCATCTTGTTTGGAATTCTCTGTGATTCCTGTACTTGGGTGTCTTTTCCTTCTTCAAGTTAGGGGAGTTTCTGGCTATTATTTTTTCAAATAGATTTTCCATCCTTTTCTCTCTTATTTTTTGGGACCCCTATGATATGAATATTAGTATGCTTGATGTTCTCCCAGAGGTTCCCTATACTATTGTCATTCTTTTTTAACGTTTTTTTTCTTTGCAGTCTTCCAATTGGGTGATTTAAATCCTGTCTTTCTGATCATTGATGCATTCTTCTGCATCATCTGATCTGATGTTGATTGCCTCTAGTGTATGTTTTTTATTTCGATTGTTATATTTTTCAGTTCTAGTAGGTTCTTTTTTTACAATTTTTATCTTTGTTGAAGCTCTCTACTTGTCTTCAGAGTTTGATGTACATCTTTATGACTATTACTTTGAATCTCTCTATGTAGTAGACAGCTCACCTCCATTTCAGTTAGTTCTTTTTCTCGGGTTTTGTCTTGTTCTCTTATATGAACATGTTCTTTTGTCTTCTCATTTTGCCTGTTTGTTTCTATCAATTAGGTAAGTCAGCTACAACTTCTGCTATTGAAAAAGTAGACTTATTAAGAAGATGTACTGTCGGGCTCAGTAGTAGAATCCCCCCTTTTCATCAGAGCCAAGTGTTGTAGAGATATTCCCTGTGTGGACTAATGTGTCCATCTGTTGTGGTTGGGCCACAACTGCTAAGGACATACTGGCAGGCAAGGCTAGTCCCTGACCCGGCTGTTCACAAGGTCTGGTCACAACTGTTGCATGTGCACTGATGTGTAGGTTAGGCCTTTGGTGTGGGAGGCTGTGCAGCAGCTTTGGTGTGCAACAGCTTCAACTGTTGCAGACACAGTGCTGTGTGCTGATGCTGACTGAAGCCACTTACTAGGTGTGGCAGGACAGGAGCTACTTTGGAGGAATGCCAGCCAAATGGGTCTTCAGGGAAACGCCAGGGTGGGGTGAACAGTGTTAACAGGGTTAATCAAGAGTGTCAGAAATGCCACCTACCAGTGTCAGACCAGCTAGGTGGAGAGTAAAGAAGCGAATAAAATGGCATCTACTAGCACTTCTGACTCTGGAGAAAGTTCCACCAGACCCCTGCTCCTCGAACACACGCCCTAAAATTAATCAATGTATCACTTTCATGTATGAGCCAGGTACTTCCAAACTGCTGCCTGTGTGCTGGTACTTGGAAAGAGTGAACCTTGATTTCCTCCATAAAGCCTGCTGGTTTTCAAAGTCTGATGCTATGCGGTCTTCTCTTCCTGGTGCAGGTCCTCCAGGTTGGGGATCAGACCCCTCACTCTTTAGGGGGAAACCTCTACAACATTGATACCACTCCCACTTACGAGTCACTTCATGGGGAATGGTGGTAGGATGGGTCCTGACTAGGTTGTGACTTGAATGTGCTCCTCCTATTCATCGCAATGTGTTTTTTTCTATTTATCCATAGTCATAGAAAATTTTTTCTCTAATCTTCAGGTCATTCTCAGAGATAGCTGTTCTATATGTAGTTATAGTTTTGATGTCAATGAGAGGAGGTGAGCTAAGGATTTTCCTAGTCCACCATCTTGGAATCAAAACCAGGAGTCTTGCTCTTGATTGACAAATTAGCTTCTCTGCAAAATGTCATTCCTTGCAGTTAGTGGACTGTCCTCACCAGAAATGAAATTCTTAAGAATTTTAAAATTCTACACAGTAGCTCAATTTTTAAAAATAGAAAATAAGTACTTTGTTTTTAGTCCTGGTGGTGTTTGATGTCTATTTTGTGTTTTATGATGAGCTTGCAAAGTGGTAAGGGATGGTGATAGTTGTCTTGGCCGCTTACCTCTGCACTCCACTGAGCTTAGGAATTGTGTTCTAGAGTGACATATTACTAGGTAGGGCTCTGTGGTTCTAACTGGTGGGCAATACCTTTCATAATTGTTGTTGGTAGTCTTCTAGACCTTTGCTTTTATGTATTCAACAAATATATACTAAATACTGGTAGTACTGGTGATATTTCTCTAAGGAAAGCAAACACAGTCCCTGATGCAGTGAAGTTGCCAGTGTAATGGAGGAGATGAATACTAAAAACTAATCATGTGATATAACTACAAGCTATGTGATTAATATCATGTAGATGGATTAACTTACATTGGGAGGTCTTTGAAGAAGTGACATTTAAGTAGAAGAAGTAACATTAAGTTCTACTGGGATCTAATGGATGAGTAGGAAGTAGACAAAGACAGAATGTTCCAGGCAGGGGGTGTGACAAGTGAATACTCTGAGGCAATAAGGTGAGTGGCAAGGGATAAAGCTAGAAAAGGAGGCAGAGGCCAGATTACGGAAAACTAAGTTGACTTCGGCTTTTATCCTCAATGGAATAAGAAACCACTTAAAGGTGCTGAATAGGGAGATAAGATGGTTTGTCTTTAAAAGATTAGTCTGGTTGATGTGTGGAAATTGGCTAAGAGAAAAGCTAGACTGAATCCAGGGACATCAGTTAGAGGATATTGCAGGAGGAGTATTCTAACATTTGGCATACAGTAGGCACGTAGTAAATAATTGCACATTACCCGGATGATGACTGGCAAGGTATGATAGGCATACCTTGGAGATATTGTAGGTTCAGTTCCAGACCACTGCAATAAAGTGAGTCATAATCTTTTTTGCTGGTGGAGGGTGTTGCCTTCAATTTATTAAAAAAAGGCAACATCTGTGAAGCACAATAAAATGAGGTATGCCTGTATATCACTGTCTCTGTTGTAACATTTCAAGTTATTCATACTTTAATTATGAGTTAAATTGAATATTATTAAGGAGTCACAAGGAGTGGTATCAACTTGTATTAATTTTTCCTCATACAATTTCAGATATTTTGAACTGCCTCCTCACCTTGACCAGTGAAGGTCATTTGTTCAGTCATTCAATTATTCAATAATATGTTTTTAAGGGCTTGAAGTGTTTTGTATACTGACTGGGAGCTGAGGATATAGAATCAGTGGATAAGATAGGATAGTCTGTCTAATCAGATCCAAGCAAGGCAAACATTATATTGGCCTCATACCTATTAAATGATGTGGTGTGGAATTTTCCTTTCTTTCCCAATCTCAGTATCTGGAATGCACTGGGTGAACCATGAGACCCTCTTATTAATGGACTGTATCTTTCCCTTACCTGCTCTTGGTTCTGATTTATATTAGTAAGTTTCTAGTTTGATTATCTCTGCTGAAAATATAGCCCCTCATAATTTCTAACCTTCAGGGACCTGACAACTTAGAGATTAAATCTCAGTTCTTCTTTACTCTTAGAAAAGTTGGGACCTTGCTTAAGAGATTACCTTTCTATCTCTGCGTAACATATTACCACAAATTTAGTGGTTTAAAAAACACACATTTATCATCTCAGAATTTTTATGGGTCAGTGTCCAGACAGTTTTTACTGGATCTTTTGCTCAGTATTTCAGTCAAGTTATCAGACAAGTTGCACTCTTCATGTTTAGCTCAGGGTCCTCTTCCAAGCTCATTCATATTATTGACAAAATTCATTTCCTTACTTTTACACAAAGCCTGCCCCTTTCCATAGGCAGTTCACAACATGGCTCCTTGCTTCTTAAGGGACGGCAGAAGAGAGTCTCTGCTGCTTCAAGTTTCTGAGCCCAGAGGAGGCCTAAGCCCTCTCTGAAATGTTTTGCTTGATTAAGTCAGGCCTTCTCAGGATAATCTCTTTTGATAAACACAGTCAACTGATTAGGAACCTTAATTACATACGCAAAATCCCTCTACATTTGCGGGAGTGCCATCTCATCATAGTCACAGCTCCCCTCAACACTTGAGAGGAGGAAATTATACAAAGCCATGAATCATTGGGAGCCAGTCATTTTAGGATTCTGCCTGCCTCACTTGCCTCTTTGTGAAATATCTCACATCTTTTGGCTTCCAAGTCATGCTCTTCTTAGTCTCCCCATGTCTTTGATGGTTCCTTCTCTGTTTTCTTCATCCATTCCATAAACTTTCAGGTTCTCCAGAACATCCCATTAACCATCCAACCTGTCTCTTTACTCTGTATTTATTGTTTTTCATTGGCTGAAGACTAATTTCCTCCTAAAAATAAAACTAAGAGCAGGATCTTTATCCTCCATTCACTGGCTGAAGAACAGCTTAATCAGAAAGCAAATAAAATGAAAGCCATCTGTTATACTACTTACTGCCATTCTTGGATCCATTCGGGGACATAGGGGAGGATTTCCAGCTTAGGGGACTATGGTTGGTTAGAGTTCCAGCCATTCAAGGTAGGACAGCTGTGCATGGATAGTGGAGGGAATCCTGAGGTGGTTGGGAAAATTATACCAGATCAGGGCATAGGCAGTTGTGTCAGCAGCCACAGCAGGTTTTAGCTGTTGCAGCCACAGTAGCATGGATGAGTATTGTCATGCCATGCCAGGATATTTAGAATAGTATAGATGGGGGTCATAGCTTTTATTAATAAGGTCTAGACATGAATGAGTAGGAGCAACCATGTAGTATTAATCAATCAATGATTTTAAATTATATGGCTAAAAACAAATGCATTCTTAAAATTTAAGTAGCATTTACATATGAATTCAACCTCTGTCCTTTGGCAAAACTGAGTAACTTGAATATAACTTAAGGCCTTCTGTCTTTTGCAGTTTTCCTAATTTACAACTAGCTTGTGAATTTCCTTGGAGAAAGCAGTTTCCTTTTTTCTTTCTGAAATGACCTCCATCTTACTTTTTGATCTGATTGGTTTATCCATTAAAAACTAGCTTTGGGGCTGGGAAAAGCTTAGACGTTACCTCAATGCTAAAGCATTTTCATTTCTAGAAACCAGTCCCCAATGTCCATCCTTGAGAAAGCTAATCCTTTTCTCTGTTTCTTTACCATTGATTACATCTATCATAATGTATTATAACTTACTTATTTACCTGTTTTTCTACCCTGCTAGTGAGATCTGTGGTTCTAGAAATTGACTTATTCATCTTACTCGTAACCATAGGTCCTGATACATGACAAATTCTCAATAAATTGCTTGAACCCAAATCACAGGATTTTCACCCACTTGACTTTAGGTGACCAGATAAAATTCCCTCAGATACAGACACTGACCCTGATAAATCTATTTTACTTTTCTCCATGGATAGATATTTGAACTACTAGCCATCCTTTCTATAGCTAGTTTAGTTATTCTGGTGTAGAAGTCTCTTTTACACAACCCTGATAGCATGTTTTAAAGATGTAAGATCAGTCTTTCAAAAAGATACAGTGGCTGGGACAAAGCTTTTGTGTCTTTAAGCTCTGTAAATCATTCCAGAAACTATAGGAAAAGCAAAGTGCTTGACCTACGGTGCAGCAATAGCCAAGGAAATTCATTATAATTCTTTACTTTTGAGTGAACTTGTGAGGATATGAAGTAGAAGAATAAGAACTATCATCCCAAAGTCATTAGATTTGGGGTATTAACCAAAGATCTTCAAAAATCCCCGTACTTTGAAATGTACATTATATTTTTAAGGTTGTAATTGCAGAATAATTTCAAGGTTGTATAGTATTTGGACTTTTAAGAAAAGTAATTTTATATTCATTTTTAACAGAGCTGAGTCAGAGATAGTATCTTCAGATTATCATCTCCACTGAAGATCCTTGTATATTTTACTGTTGAAAAGCAGCATTTAAGATGGTACAGTAGCATTATTAGGATTATGGCCTTGGAAGAAATAGCCCCCATATAAGAAATGTACTTTTTAATATGAGAATTAATTCTAGAAAATATTTATGACTGTAGCATAGGAATATAGCATTAAGGAGTACACACTACTTTATATAGCTATTCTGGAATATGGGCCGAAATTAGTTTCATGGTTTTCTCTGTGGTCAGCCATTTTCTATTGGTACTTACTTTGTCAGAAGATATTTAACTAACTACAAATAACTAAATTTTTGTTTATAAAGTATTTTATGGATGGAAAAGAGTCTAGCAGGTAACTTTTTTACTGTGCAAGAAATAATGTTTTAAGCTAATAGTTCTAAAACCAAGTGAAGGAAATGAATGATTTAGCGAAAGTTGGGATATGCATATGATTTTTAATAGATTCTAGAACATGTTATTGTAATACCATACATACCTTTCTAACTTGTTTTCTGCTCTCAAATTATGATGGTAACAAAGTCTATGTGGTAGGTATATTCCCAAAAGATTGTGTTTACAATATAATGTAAAAGCATAAGGATCAGTGTTTAAGTTACTAAGTTGTCAGGAACCTCTCTAATTTGTCTCTTCCCCAAATGTTTTTATCTTTTAAGTTCTCTGTAAGCAGGCACACTTGTAAGAAGCCATGGGAAAAAAAGGGGGGGGAGAGTAGGTTATATAGATTATATAGCAAATACATATATCCAGAAAATGTCAATAGTGAAAGCTTCATGAAGTCTGAATGTTTTGGGGGAAGTCTTAAAATAGTTAATTAATGCAAATCTGACTATAGTTACTTAGTAGTATCAAATGTTCTTCAGGCCCAGTCTTTTAATTCTGTTTGTCTTAAAGTTCTTAAATGAGGAATTTTAGTAGTGTGCTACTCCCATTTCAACAGGTAATGAAGGTTCTAAGAGTCTCACAGTATTGTTCTGCCAGTAATTGGATGAGTTTATATTTTTCTTAGAGATTCTCTGAAGATAAGTTGTTATAAAGGACACTTCATATAAAGCCAAATTGTTACTTTTGTCACTGTTGTTTGTGTTGTGTTTGTTTTATTTTGGTTAGTTGGTTTCAGCTTATTATTTTAGATCCTTGCCTTTAATGTGGTACTTTATCCTCTTATTCTCAATTTTAATTTAATTTTTTCTGAAAATTATTCTGCCACTTCATTAAAACTTTTTACTATTTCTCTAATACGTGTTTTCATAAGTTCATACTGAAGAAATAATTTAGGTTATGAGCTATATGGAATAATGAATAGCTAATGGCATCAGAATGAGACTATACATTTTCCTTACAGTCTTTTCAGCATGACTTTGTATAGCATTGTTCCATGTAAATCAAGAAACTGATTATTATATTTTACTTTTATTATACCATGAATTACACCTGAAGTGTCAGAAATGTGTGTAAAATTTATTGGGCAAGTTTTTTTTAAGCTGCTGTGTTTAAATGGTGCTGCAATTTAGTTATTCCATTGAATCTGCATAGAATGCATACTTGACATAATTAAAAGGTTTTGCTAGCTTTCTTTATATTGAGCATTTGAGCAATACATAGTTCTGTTGTGTGGTAGGATTTGAATTCCTTATGTACAAGAATATTTACTACTATTCTTTGTTTCATTTCAGAATGACCTTATTTAAAAATGTATGAGGCTATTTATAATCAACTCCATGGCAGTGATTAAAGAGGTGTGAATAATAGGTTATTGGAACTTGACAGCTCCTGGTTTGCTAAACTAGTGTTAGAACATTATGCTGCTCGGATGTACTTTATTTTTTTAAGGTGGGAATTGTCCTTTGACATGTGGGTTATTGGTATAATATATCCCATAGATTTTTCTCTTTAAAGTGGTTTACCAAATCATAGGATTTTGTTGATTTATTTTATGTTTCAAACCTTCTTTAGCTTAATGAATCAAGATTTTATGCTTACTAATAACCTTAGTATATAATAACATATATATACTATTTGGTTATCAATCAGTACAGAGGATTGGTCCTTAAGCATAGCATTGGCTTTCTGTCTGAAGCTTTCATATAAAATGAATGCAATCAAGCTTATATATTTAATTGAAAAAATATCTTTCTTACAGAAAATTTGAAAACATTTGGTAAGTTGATATTCAGCAGTTGTTACTTTGGAAGGAATGTCAGTACTCCTGAAAAAATATGGGATAGCATGATATATCCAAAAATGAAGAGTTGTATGTCAGTAAACCTTTAGTTTTATATACAAAAATCAGAAAAACATGAATTTAACTTAATAAAATCTAGATTAGATAATATTTTTAAGAATAAAAAAATTTACGCAAGTGTTTCAAAATTTTGAGTAACTTTTGAATAATTTTAAAACTGCCTTATGATTTTTTTCACTGATAACTGTTATAGATTCAGAGCACTTTGTCATTGCTACCACTCAAATTCAAGATTTAGTCCTAAGATACATTTCAATATTACAATTCAATTATCCCTCACCAGCCAGGAAGTTAGGTTTCTAAAAATAATGAGGTTGGCAAAACTGCAGGAGAGAAAGTCAAGCCTCAAAGAAAACAGTTTAAGGAAATAACAATAAGAATAATATGTATGTAATCTGCAATAAAGCTAAAAAATTTTTTTAATCTAAAAAAATTGTCCTAAATAAACCACATTTCTCAGCATGACAAACTTCTCTGAATAACTCATTATTTGACCCACTTTCCTCAGTTGTGATCTGTATCATCAGTCTGTCACAAATTTTGAATTTTGACAATTGTACCTAGTTTTAAAGTTTTTAAAACTATCTGGGTTGAAACTTGATTTTTTCACTTGATTTTTTCACTTGATTTTTCCTTTTCTTTTATTTCTGCAAGTCTAAAAAAATTACTGTGCGTGCAGCAGCTTGTATTTTGATGGTACTTATGAGCATGTTGTTCTAGATGTGAACATCCCTGTCCACATATTGAGAATCTGGAATATAAATGTTTATACTAAAGGATGGAATAATTATTTGAAGGTTTCAAAAAAAATTATATATGCATATATATAAACACCCCAAAGATTTTGTGGAATTAAATGTGATGATATATTCAAAGCACCTAGTGAGTTGTTTTAGACCTGGAATACCATGTTACTTTGGAGAGAATTTCAGACAACTGTTTTTAATCCTTACTTTCCTAATTACTATCTGTGTGAATTTAAGTTACTTACTTAACATCACTAAACTATAAATGTCTTTTCCTTAAAAAGTGATGGCAATACCAATTCTACCAGTCTCACAGTATCCTTCTGAGGATATTCTGGTTAAAGTGCTTTGTAATTTGTAGATTTCAGTAGAATTATAGCATTTGGAGATGAATGTTGTATTACTCCTTGTCAATTTGAGATTTCAAGTTGAATATAACCTGACCTACAGAAAACATGATTCTGCTCCCCCAGGGAGACTCAGGTTGACAGCTGTTCTTAGTAAAAAGATGATTGGGGAAAACAGGACGGATTTATGGCATTCCCTGTGGATATTCTTTGACTTCTAGTTCATTTAGGCCTTCTGAGACACTTTTCTTGAAAGATAGTTTTATGTCTTCATTCCAAACTCTTTAGAATACTTATTCTGATTATAGGATCAGTATAACTTTATAACCCTAGAATGGTATAGATAATTCTGTTTTGTTTAGGTTTTACAACTGGGGATGCTGTGTGATCTGTTTCTAGCATACAAGCGTATCCCACTTATCCCACCTGTATCCTGTTTGTGACTAATTGGATAGATGCCTGGAAATTCTGGTGCTAGATTGTATAGCACCTTCTACAATAGAAATCTCTAGTTTGAGTGTTTATTTACCTTCTCCCTAAACAAACACTTCTTGTAGGTGAGTCTCTTTGCTTAAAAACACAAGATCATTTAGTAAGATAGATTCTTAGTTATGTCTCCACTGTCATGCTTTGGATAGCACTTCCCATTGGTCTGGATGGAAGACATATTTAAAGTACAAATACAGAGCTGACATCTTTTTTTATAACTGAAGATACAGGTTTTGAATTGTACATTTATTCCTATAAATATAGAAGAGATATTTTTGGAAAAATAATTTCTTAAATATTTTATGTACAGTTTAAAGAACAGGAAAATACAATTTGCAGCATTGCAGCCTCTGTTGTTCTTTGATTCTCTTTACGAAATGTCTAACTACATGGTTAAAAGACAGATGCATATACATGCATTCATCCTTGTCTTATTTCAGAAAAGAATCCCATTACTTCTCAAGGATATATGTATGTTCATGTGTCACTTAATGAATGATACATTGATAGAGATACATTATGAGAAGTACATTGTTAGGTGATTTCATTGTTGTGGAAACATCATAGGGTGCACTTACACAAACCTAGAAAGTATAGCCTACTATACATCTAGGCTATATGGTATGACCTACTGCTCCTGAGCTAAAATCTATACAACATGTTACTTTACTGAATACTCTAGGCAATTGTAACATAAAGGTAAGTATTTATATATCTAAACATAAAAGAAATTTTAAAATGGTGCAACTATGTGGGTACTTACCATGAATGGAGCTTGCAGGACTGGAAACTGCTCTCAGTGAATCAGTGAGTGGGTGGTGAGTAAATGTGAGGCCTAGGATATTACTGTACCCTACGGTAGACTTTATACAACACTGTCCCACAAGCCTCCCCCTGCTTCTCTTCCACACAGTCAGAAATAGAACATCAAGGCTCTCAATCCTGTTCTATAAACAGGGATGTGGGCTGGATTGATTAGAAATAGTGAGGAGAAACTGGCTGGTAAGGCATAGATCACCATAAGAGACTATAAGGAGGGAGTAAAAGGATCAGTAGGAAAAAGAAATCCAGATGAGGAGATGAAGGAACATCAGGAATTGCCATGACAATGTGGTTTTGGCTATTGCATTTTGGAGCAGTGGTCAGATAAGGAACTTTGTGGTATTCATAAAGGCATATTTAACATGGAGAGGTATAAAACTCTCAATATCTTGACTTTGGAAATTTATTTTTTGTTCCATTTCATTTGATCTGGCATAAAGAGCTCTCTCAGGAATTGAATTGATGGAAAAAATAAAATTTACCTATGCTTGCTCTGGCTGGTGTGGCTCAGTGGAATGAGTGCTTGCCTGCGAACCAACTGGTCATTGGCTTAATTCCCAGTCAGGGCACATGCCTGTGTTGCAGGCCAGGTCCCCATTTAGGGGTGTGCGAGAGGCAACCACACATTGATGTTTCTTTCCCTCTCTTTCTTCCTCCCATCCCCTCTCTCTAAAACTAAATAAATAAAATCTTTTTTAAAAATCTTTTTTAAAAAATATAGCTTAAAAAAAACTTACCTATCCTTTACATCATTACAATCTGAAAATATTTCCAAAGCATGGGGACAGACTTGTTCCATACTACCACAGAGAGCCTTTACTAAAGCAGCAGTGGCACTTAAGTACTTGCTAATAAGGTTGCTTCTGTGGACCTGTTCTAGTACAGGATATTAGGTACTCAACAAAGAACTTACAACGATATACTCTGAAGACTATTGAAATAGTTCTGGGAGGGCTCTAGCATCCCCTGAATATTTAGTGCTCAGGGGACAGGCTACTCTGTACTGAAACAGGTCAGTGGCTGACTGGGATGTAACCTGCACGTAAAATTGAGGTGCTGTGAGTAAGAGGGAATCTACTGCCAAGCCCCACAGATACTGCTTCTGTCAGAGAAAAAAAAAATTACTCTTGAACGACATACCCTTCCATTTCTTACAGGAAATTCAGCTTTACTGCTATCTTATGGGACCACTGTCATGTATGTGGTCTCTTGACCAAAATGTCATTATGCAGCATAACTGTAATAGTGCTGTCATTTACCAAATTATGATTAAATATACAAGTCCTGGAATCAATATTCTGAGTATAGGCACTAAATTCATCACTTATTAAAGAATTATAATGTGTGTGATGGAAATAAAACCTCCCATATGTTTAATTCCTCCATCCTCACACATAATTATCACTATATTAATAAAGACAGTTTTAGTTGTAAGTTTCAGAAATCCAACTCAATCAGTAGGCATAAGCCGAAAGGGGAAGAGGGTAGGGAATGCATTTTATTGCTTCACATAACTGAAAAGTACAAGAGATGATGGCTTCAAGTATTGGTCAGTCCAGGGGCTCAAACTATATCATCAAGGCTTAATCTCAGTCTCTTCCTGTCTCAATTTCTGTCTTTCTCCTAGAGAAAGTGCTTGCTTACACGCACGCGTGCTCTTGCTCGCTCACTCACTCTCTCGCCCCGCCCCACACACACGCAAACTCTCAACCTGTCTTTTCTCTCCCCCTATTTGAGGGAGAAATGGCTTGAACTGGTTGCTTTAAAAGTCAGCTAATGTGTCAAAAATACAAGCAATTCTTACTTGAGGGTAGGAGTCTTATAGGATTTTGAGATTCTGTTTTTGATGCTCTTAGTATGTACTTGCATATGATTTTGTAATCTAAATCTTATTTTTTTAAACTTGTTGTAAATGATACTGAAATAATAGGCTATTTAAAATTTTTTACTATAGATAGCTATAATGAATCAAGATGAAATGCATGTAAATATATTGTGTTGGCTAAAAAGTCACACTTTGTTTTTTTCCATAAAATAAAAGACATACTTTTCATTTTCACCAATAACTTATCGATTTGGATATTTCGAGTATGTCAGCTATCTCCTGTGTGGTATAATGCTGATTGTTCTCAAATAATGTCTTGACTCAATTGCTGTCAACTTAAACTGATCTACCCAACCATGGATCATCATCCCGTGAGAAATTTCCAGTATGAAACTTTGCAGACCACCTTTGACATATTCAATCAGACACAGCACCTTCTCTATACACTGCATAAGTCTTTATTTTTTTGCATTTCAGTTGCATTTTTATCTTTCTTGAAATAATAAAGCATACTATGCCAAAAATGTTGTGTGTTTTCTTCCATCTTTCATATTAAAATGGCTACACAAAAATCGCCAATTTTGACAAGATTTTTTTAAATGCATGCTGATATGACAGCTGTCACAATGCAATCTAACAAAATTGTTTCGAATGAAGTTAAAGACAACTGAGCACTAACGGAGTCATTTACAGAAAAAAAAAAAACCAACAAAGTTTTTGGCCAATCCAATATTTGTTTGCTGGGGAAACTGTGTGTGTGTGTGTGTGTGTGTGTGTGTGTGTGTGTGTGTGTAATGAGTAGGGTCATTTATTAATCACTGTATATCATTTACTATGCTAAGCAGTTTACATAAATTGCCTAAATCAATCCTTAAAACAATCTTTTAAGTGGTTGTTATTGTCATGTTATGTGTAAGAAAATTTACTACAGAACAAACAGCCATCTTGTGTGTGATTCATAATTTGAATTCAAATGAGACTGACCCCAAAGCCTCTGTTACATTGTTAGTTTATACCTTTATGGCCTCATTTAGTAAACCAGTTCCTTATTCATGCCAAATACAACTTTTTAATACAGTATCTTAGATTGCTATCATTTATAAACATGACTTGAACTTATTAAAAATTATCTTTTTCAGTTTACCACCTATTTAAATAGGCATATGACTTTTTTATACCCTATTTGAAAAAAAATTGTTAGGAATAAGTACTCTGGGGATTTTTCTTTTCATTTTCTTTTATATTATTTTTCCTCATTTTTATTGTTGACACTAATATAGATAACCCGTCCCCTCTCCACATCTTTGCTCACCTCCACTCATCCCCCCACACCCTCCCACACTGTTGTCTGTGTCCATGGATTATGCATATGTGTTCTTTGGCTAATCCCCTCACATTCTTTCATCCAGTCCTTTCTCCCCATTCCCCTCTGACAGCTGTCAGTGTGTTCCATGTGTCCCATGCCTCTGTTTCTATTTTGTTCACCGGTTTATTTTGTTCATTAGATTCCACATATAAGTGAGATCATAGTATTTGTCTTTCTCTGACTGGCTTATTTCACTTAGCATAATAATTTCCAGGTCCATCCATAGCATATGACTTTTATCTAAATTTCCTTATTTTGTCATATTAAAATTTAATAAATCAATTCGAACCATGAAATCTGATTTTTTAATAAATTTCTGTTACTACAAATATAGTATAAAATGTTCCCTTACCTATTGATTGTTACTTGGCGTATAAATTGCTGCGCACACATACATACAATGTATATGGAAAATAAAAGGTTATGAAAATATGTTAGCTCTTATTCAGATCATAAGCCTTTCTGGCCGTAGAAACATTGTTGAACTTAAGTAGTAAGACAATATTAAAAACAGGCTTTGGAAGCTAACAAAGTTTACAGTTTACAAAACTTACTTCATTTAAATAGGAATTATTTTTAATTGCTTTTGTTGAAGAAGCAATTTCTATCATTAAACTTTCGGTACATATTCTTTTGTATGGAGTAAGTGTGATTTTGTAAGGCCCAAATGAGTACCTACATTATACTGTGTAAATAGTATATTAGTTTTATGGTTCGTATTTTTTGTCAGAAAGCAGATTTAAGAAGAAATATTTTCGTCTTTTTCCAAAAGGAATCTTTAGGGGATGATGCATAGTCCTAAATTTGCAGAGGGCTTTTGTATATATACAAGTAGCTATTCTCTCAGCTAGTTGCAGGTTACATATCTTGGTTGTTGACTAGAAAAATTACCTGTTCAGAAACCCATATATCTCTCCTGTTATTCTCCTTCCTACAAATGTCATCAGCCTGCCAGGAAACTAAAGTGGAAATAAGAAGCAGCACTCATTATGATATAAATCTCTAACTACTGTATGAGGAATAACCGAGGGCAAATAGAACTCTATAGGCCAGCCTTAGCTTTTTGGTATCCCAAAGTATTTTTAAATAGCAATTATGTGGTAGGTAAAAATCTTAGAAGTGTAATTAAACAAAAATCTTTTATAATTTTAACAAGCTTTTATACAATTCATTCATTACTTTTAGTAGGACATAAGGATTATCAAATCAAAACAAGTGCTAAAATTTTTAAAACTTAGGAATCCTTCAAAGCTGTATGCAAATAAAATGATTCTATAAACCCCAGGTAATGCTGCTCATTCAAAACAAACTTACTTATCTTATTGTTTACAGATTTAATGTAACTTTTAAACATTGCTTTCAACTACATGTACAGAAATGCTTTGGAAAACTTGAAAGTCATAATTAGTAGTACGTAATTAAAAGTCTAGGTACTTTTACTATGGCATCTTTGCCATAGACATTGTTGCCACAAACATTTTGGCTATATAAGTAGTCGTAAGGTAACTTTGCTATTAAAAAAAGATATAAAATAACTAGTTGAGAGTTTGAGGGTTTTTTGTTTAACTTAATGTGCTTAAGCTAGATCTCAGTTTGGTTTCATTTCTCTTCATTGACATTCTCACAGTTACTCCCATTTTCACATGATATTTAAATTTTAGCTAGTCCTTATACTGGTCTGTACAGTGACAGATAGATGTGGTGGTGGTGCTTTTCTTAAAACAGTTAGCATTTCTCCTAGATGGTGATGATTTGCCCTTAGAGTTGGTTTCTTATTTTGGACACAGCAGTATATTGGGAGAAGAAAGAGAGGCCAAAGTCCCTCTTTGAAGGTACAGAGCTGAACTCATATCTCCCACAGAACAAAGACCAGTGCTGGGTATAAAATCAGTTTTTTGTGCAGTATTGTCATGAATCTACACACATCTTAAAAAGTCTTTTTAATTTTGTTACTCCTTTCTCATGTTTCATTATGTCCTTTTTAGTGTCTCTCTTTCATTTGTCATGATTTTATATTTTTTACAGCAAAATTGCTTTATGGTCAATTAGCTATGTGGCAAATATGTTCACAGCATAAATGCTTGTGTTAAGATGTCATAGCAAAGGTGCTTGCAGCCAAAATAGCAGACACTAGTCATTTGACAAAGTAGTTTATTATAAAGGCATATGAACAGAAAAAGTTGAGACCCCGTGGTTGTACATTTGAACAGAAATGTATTGAAATATAAACCATAATAAACATAATTACATTGTAGCTGTCTTATATTAAACCCTGAATAAATATTTATTGATTTAGTAAATATTCAGTTCTGCAGGCATCTTATTTTCAGCCTATTTATATATAGCTAATATATATATATGGATTTTATGGGATACAGTATCATATTATATATACATAAATAAAGATATCAGTGTTCTAGTCCCTGCCCTCAAAAGACATATATTATTTTCAAAGAATTAAAACAGGTATATCCAAAAGAAGTTTCTGTGATGATAGAAATGTTCTATATCCATTCAAAGAGCCACATCCAGATGTAGTTATTGGGCTCTTGAAATATATTTAGTATAGATAAGGACCTAAACTTTATTACTTATAATTTTAATTAACACAAATGTGAAGAGATACATGTAATTAGTGGCTACCTTATTAAATAGCACAATTCACAATTATTTTTTATTTTAGGATCTCTGTACACTCTTAAATATGCTTGAAGATCCCAAAGTGCTTTTGCTCATGTGGGCTATTATTTATCAATATAAATAATATTTATTATTTATTAATAAAACAGAAAATTTTGAAAATATTTATTGATTCTTAATAAGAATAAAGTCACCTGGATTCTCATATCTGTTCTGTGTTCAATCTGTTGTAATTTATTTTGGTTGAAATTTATTAAAACCTAGCCTCACACAGATACGTAGTTGGATTTAGCCTTTTCAGATAATTGTGGGTATTCTTTGTTTACTACACCAAGGTGATCAAGTAGCAGGTCTTAAAGTTCATTTGCAATGTAGAATATGAAATTATATAATGAATTTCATAGTTTCTTACATTAAAATCAATTGATGAACTTTAAGTTGATCTTATATCCACTCATGAATTAGTAACATCATATATATTGGTCCACTGAGTTGTATGGATCTTCCAAATATTGACATATTCCATATCAAAATAACATCAATATTAGCACCAGTCTCTTTAGAGAAATATTTAAAATTGGGAAGTTGTAAAACTCATACTGATAGTTACATATTTTCCAAAATTCTGATTTATACCTGAAAGCTCAAATTTTATCATTTGCAACAAATTGGTCTTTTGTTTTCCTTGAAGTGACACACTTAACTTGGTTTATTTTTTAGAAAATATCTGCCAAATGCTCAAGTCTGAAAAACCAGTCAGTTATTCTTTCAAGTAAAATTGATGTACCATGAAAAAAGTAGCTAGTTCAGCTGGCAACTCAAAACCATTACATGCTTTTATATGTGTGTTCCATTTTGTCACACACAATATTACAAAGACTTGTACTAAAGGGTCAGCATTTAATAAAGTAATGTTTATTTTATCAGGGCATTCTTAAGTGAAATTGGCAATTTTTTAATGACAATGAGTGACAATGAAGGATGACACTGCCTTGAATTGTGCTAAAGCACTAATGGTTTCCCACCTTTGCCTTTATATCAGTACAAATGTCAAGATAGTGACATATAATGTAACATCCAAGAATAATATAAAAATGCTTTTGACCTTGCTGGTACAGACAGTAAGAGAGGAGAGAAATTGTTAGCTAGAATATGTTGGGGAAGGCTTCATGGTGGAGATCAGTGTTATATACGTGCTTTGCTTTGTTTCTTCTCTTTAACCTACTTTTTTCTATAAAAATAAAGGTAGGAAAGTATTAACATGTTCAAAATTGTTTAACCATATTTGTATTTTACTTTTTAATTATTCACTGATTCAACAAGTATTTATTGAGTGCCTACTAGGCATAGTTTATTTTTACTGTTGAGAAATGGGAAATATATAGTGTTTAGGATAATTATGCTAATAAAAGCATTTATGCCTCCACTATTAATAAAGCACTTGCTTGGTGCTAGACTCTGTGTTTATGTACTTTTAAATGCATTAATTTAATTTCCATGGCAACCTCAGGAGGTAGACATTTTTTTAGGACGTCTACTGGATTTTATGTCAGGTTCAATTTTTTTGTGTAACTAGACACATTACTTAGCTTCTTTGAATTTTAAGTTTAAAATATGATGCTGAGACTTATCTTCAGATTCTTTTCAGGTTTAAAATTCATTAATTTAACATATATTTTACAGCAGGTTAATCTTTTATTGACACATTATCAGAATATTCTACACTTCATTGGGAAGCCTTAAAAACAATTGCAAAATCATTAACATAAACTTTTTGAAACCTTAGAATGTTTCTTTCATGAAAATTCATTGATTCAACACATTTTTCATAGTACTTAACCCTTAATAGACATATTATTAGGACACTTCACTCTTGATCAAAGACGTAATGATAAGCATGTGATATAGGATATGGACACTACTACAGAGACACAGAAGCACATAGTTTAGAAAAAGAGTCAGGAAAAGTCAAGAAGAGCATCATCAAAGATGAGTCAAAGCTGTAGTTTTTTAAATGTATTCATTAATTCAACAAATATTTTAAGTGCCTTGTTAGGCCCTGTAATGCTTGAAACTTAAGTTACTGGAGTGAACAAGACAATCTTCTTATCCTCACAGAGCTTACATTTTAGTGGGGAATAATGGCCTGTGAAAGATGTCTATGTCCTAATCTCCAGACCTGTGAATATTTTATATTACATGACAAAGGATAATTGGATGATTAAATAGCAGAAGAAATTCAGGTTGCTATTCAGCTGACCTTGAAATAGAAGGATAATTTTGGGTTATCCATTTGGGCCCATTGTAAGTGTCCTTAAAAGTGGAAGAGGGAGGTAAAACAAGTAGATCAATGTCAGAGTAATGTGACATGAGAAATTCTAAACTGACCGTTGCTGGCTTTGAAGATGAAAGGGGCCACTCAAAACTAAAAGAGACAAGAAAATAGGCTCCCCTAGAGCCTCCAGAAAGAACACAACTCTGCCAACACCCCAGTTTCAGCTCATTGAGACCCATTTTAAACTTCTGACCTCAATGACTGTAAAATAACTGTTGAATGACTTTGGAGTAGAGACATAAGTAAAGGAAAGTCAGTGGTAGAAGGATCGGGGAACTGAGCATTCCAGGGAGGCAGGCAGAAGGGCAAGTAAAAGGGCTCAGAGCGGAGTAAGGCTTTTCATATATGAAGAACAAAAAACCATTTAGTGAGAATGTGTAAGCATAATGGAGAAGGTGAAGGCCTGAACATACACATTCTTGTAGGCCATGATACAACACTGGAAAGCCATTGAAAGGTTTCAAGAAGAGTGACTTACTCTACTTTCTATTTTGAAAAGATCACTCTGGCTGCTATTTGGTAAATGGAAACAAGGGACCAATGAGGTGGATATTGTAGTAATCCAGAGGAGGGTAGATGACAGTTTGAAAGAGAATAGTGACAAAGAGATGGAGCAGTATAACCCAGGATTTGTTGATGGGTTAAATGTGAGTTCTGAAATCTACATAGAAATTTGGCAGTAGATGAGAAAGGGCAAAGAGGGAGCATGAAACTAAGAGGGAGCATGAAAGAGGGAGCGATGTCTAAGGAATAGAATGTACTGAGCAGAATATATAAATAAAAATTGTGTTGAGGCCATAATATTCACAGTCTAGAGACCCTTATTTGCCATGCATTGGAGTTTGGAATTCATGGTATATGCAATGCAGAGCCACCAGAATTTTAATCAAGTGAATAAAACAATCTCTGAACTAAGGTTTGTAGTTATATATGTCCCCTGTTGCCATTCTGAGGGAAAGATGAATAATAAGGATATTTTAAATTACATTTTCTTAGATTCTGAGCAGTTCAGAAAGATTAAAGTACTTACTTGTCAGTGAAGTGCTTAGTAATTCATTGTGAACCTCTTTTCAGTTTTGTTGTTCTGAAGAATTTTTACGCATTTGTTGACTGTAATACTCTGCTTGCTTCAGAGAGACATATTATTCAGAGCATGGTTTCCAGAGCCACATGGCTTCATTTGGAATCATGGCTACAGTACTAACTGGTTCAACTTGGCAAGTTATGTAACCTCTCTACATTTCACTTTTATTATCTATAAAATGATAATAACTGTTCTTCATATGGTTCTTATAAGGATTAACCTAATTCATAACTGAACTTTTCACATAAAACACTGAATACTTAGCCATTTATGGGCCAGGGTTGGGGCAGGGTGCAAAACTATGTAAGGGGTATTAATTGGTTTAACTCTTTACCAGCAGTAGAAATTCAGTAGGTCATAATTTCTTTAAAATACTTTGAAAATAATCCTCCATTTTTTTCTTTGTATGGTATTAAAGTTTCCATTTATGTGTAATTTTACAATAATACCCATTTCTTTCATCACCAAGACCATTTACTCTCTAAGATAAAATTTATATGAAGATGTAAGTGTGGTGAGTTCACATGATCTTATAGATTGGATACTACTTATTTTCTGAGTAAGTTCTGTCCAAGGATGGTTACCATTCCAATTGCTTTTCAGATGAATCAGGTAAAACAAAGCACTACAAGTTTTTTGGTACTACAATTCTAATCCATTTAACTTCCCAACAACATACCACAAATTAAAAAACCCAAAGCAGTCAAAATTTTCTTTCTGTGGTGCATTAGCAAGGCATAAAATAGAGATTAGATACAATAAAGTAGGGAATACTATAGTATTTATTTTCTTCATAACTCTTAATTTAGCATTTAATTATTGTCATATTTTTATAATGTTTAATGTGTATCACTCATAGTTTATAAATACAGCATCTATCTCAGAAGCAGGACTAGATATTATATATCTTTATTATCCTACCTTCTGGAACACTTAGGTCAAAGGAACAAATTTTTTACTCTAATTTGATAACCCACAAGCTTGTAACATGTTGTAATGCTTAGAAGGTCTCAGTAAAACTAAACTCTAGTTACCTGTAAATTATTCACTTTTAGTGCTTCTTTAAGAAATAAATTAAAATTCAAATTTTATTAGTATAATTTTTGTTCTTCCATGTCTAGACTCAAGGAATTAGTATCTTTGTATTAAAATTTGACCCTCAGGAAAGCTTTGAAAGAAGAGGTCCTCTAGCTGGGTACTGTGAAGCAATACTTAGATTATCGTGTACTGCCACTTGTCTGGAAACAAGAGAGGACCAGTCCTCAGACTACATTATTACATCCTTGGTGTTCATGATCTGTTGGTCTTTGCACTTCTCCTGTGGTTTCCTTTCCCACTGTGAACGCTGGTGTCCAGCACATGGCCAACAGTTCAAATAATAAACACTTTCTTGCTTAAAGGAACCAAAAACCCCAAGTGGTAGGAATTAAAATAAAATTTGTGTCCTCCAATTATCTTAATTTTCATAGCCAGTTCATCTATGAATCAGTCTCAGAATCAATCAGGGAAAATGGAAAATATATTGATTGTTTTTTTCTAATTATACCTTCTATCTACTGTTACAAAAATTCAAATAATAGTATGAGGGGAAAAAAAGGAATCAAAGGGTGGGGTTGGGGTGAGCAAGAGGGAAAATGGTGGGACAACTGGAACTGAACAACAATAAATTTTAAAACAAAATTGACACCAAGATTTTTGATCTGAGCAAATGAAAGAATAGAATTGGCATTAACTGAAATGGAAAAGACTGTGAGAGGAACTGAGTTGGCTTTGAATATGGCATATTTGCCTGTTAAACATCCAAGTAGAGATGTCAAGTAGGCAATTGGTTTTACAAGTCTGGACTTCAGAGGAGAAATTTGGGCTGGATATAAAAAAGGGAGTTGTTGAATGGTGTTTAAAGCCATAAGAAAGAGTGAGGTCCGGGTGATGGATGGGAAAAAAAAAAGCAGCAGTCAGTGAGTTAGGAGGAAAACCTGGAGAGTCAAGAGAACAGATTATTTTAAAAAGCAGAGAGTGATTTAGGATTATGTCAGATACTGATAGTAGGTCAAATAAAATGAGGACTGATAACTTGTCATTGGATTTAACAATGTAAAGATCCTTCCTAGTCATGACAAGAATAATACTGTGACTGGTGTGGGTGTAAGAGAAAATAGGAAGAAACAAAGTGTAGGCAAGTGTACTTGGAGACAGGTATAAGGCACTTTTTAAAAAAAAACATTGTAGGAAAGGGGTATAGAATTTGGAAAAGTGATATTTAATTGGAATATGGGGTTAGCCAGAATAGGGTTTTAAAGTCAGAGAAAGCTAAGAGAGTTGAGAGTATGTAAGACGTAACAATTAAAGTAGTTTTTTCTTTAATTAATGAGGTTGAGCATCTTCTTACATGTTTATTGGCCATTCATGTTTTTGTGTGTGAACATGTGAATTGCCTTTTTGCATATTCTTACTGTGTAGTTTATCTTTTTCTCATGGATATTTAAGAATTCTCTGTATAATAAAGAAATCAGCTTTTGGTAACATGTACTACAAATATTTTTTACAGTTTGTCATTTGACTTTGACTTTATCTTTTCCATGTACAATCATGGATTTTGTGTCATGTTTATAGCACCGCTATTCTAAGACTATAAAATGATTTGCCTAAACACTCTTTTTATCACTTTTAGGTTTTATTATTTTTAATTAAAATCTTGATTCAGCTGCGGCCAGGTAGCTCAGCTGGTTGGAGTGTTATCCCATTCACCAAAATGTTGCAGGTTTGATCCCTGGTCAGGCACATACCTAGATTGCGGGTTCCATCCCGGTTGGAATGCATACTATAGGCAACTGATAGATATTCATCGATTTCTCTCCCTCCCCTTTTCCCCCTCCCTTTCTCTCTCTTTAAAATCAATAAACATAACCTTGGGTGAGGATTTAAAGAAGTCTTTGACTCAGATAATTTCATTTTGGTTAAAGTTATGAGGTGGGAATCTGATTAGCAAAATATGCTGCTGGATTTTATTCAAATCCATTGATTATCTGCCTATGCCTGTTCCCATGTCTGTAGTTCTGAGATGCATCTTCTATCTGGTATAGATAGCCATGTTCTCCTACTATCACCATTACCATTATTTTTCCAAATTTTCTTGAATATTTTTGTGATTGTTCTCCCAGAAAATAATACTAACAGTATGTATTGAGCACTATGTAAAGTACTGTATTAAGCTTTTTGCATATGGAATATTTTATATAATGATAAAATTGGGACATACTATTATTATCATCCCCATCTTAGAGATGAGCAAACTGAGACATGAGAAAATTAAATAATACGCCCAAGATGACATAGCTAGTAAGTGGTGAAGCTGTTACCAGGTGTTTGGTTCCAGAGATGGTGCTCTTATCTCTCCCTATAAACTTTAGATTTAGTATAAATCATTTAGACTTAGAATATAAAATATAATAGTATTTGGATTAGAATTGCATTGAATTTATAGATTATTTTAAGTAGAATTGGCATCTTTACAGTATGAAATGATGTTATGCAAAAAGAGAGCATGTTTTCATTTGTTCATATATTCTTTTATGACCCACAGTAGAATACTAAAATTTTCTTTATATAGGTCCTCCAATTTTTTGCCTTTAGGCATTATCTTTTGCAATATTACTAATAGAATTTTTTCTTTCACTATTTTTAGCAGATTTTTGGTGGTTTATTGGAAAGCTGTAGATTTTTTTTCTGTTAAATTCATACTTAGTCATTTACCAGATTTTCTAATTGCAAACAGATTTTTAGTGATTTTTCTTGAATTTTCCAGAAACATCATCATATCACCTGCAAATTAGTTGGCTTTCTCTTTACCAATATTTGTGCTTTTTATTTTATTATTTTTAAAAATTAGCTTGTTCTTTTATTTTTTATTTTTATTGTATTTTTTCCATTATCATTTAACCTTCCTATATCCTCTTCTACCTCCACCCCCCATCACTGCAGTATTGTTTCTGTTCATGAGTTCTTTTTATTTTTTTGCTTGATTTTAGCATACTGTTAACTAATGATGATGACAGTAAACATCTTTATCTTATGCCTCTGGTAATACAATCACCATGATAGGGACTGTTGCTTTTTTTTTAATAAAAAAATGTCAGCAAAGAATAGCCAGTTTTATGAAAATCTTCTCCGTGTCTATAGAAGTCATATTGTTTCTCCTTTTACTACATTAATATATAGTGTAGCAGTGTTCAACCAGTGCGCTGCAGAATTTTTAAAACCTGCAGCAACTGACTGTTTAGCCAGGGACACTGACCTCTTTTGCCTTTGACTGTCAAATACAAAAAAACGACAACAGCCAACACAGCAATAGCCCTCTGGTGTGAATAAATAAAAATTATACCTATTTTTTTGTCAGATTGGCAAAAAATACATTTTTTGGTGTTCCACAGTATTTTAGTAATTAATTTATGTGTACCATGAGATAAAAAAGGTTGAAAATCACTGATATAGAGTACTTTCTTATATATTTTCTAATGTTGAATAATGCTTGCTTTGTTTTTTTAATGTGCTACTGGATTTAATATTTTATTTAGGATTTTTACGTTAGTGATCACCAGTGAGACTGAATTCATGAGAGTGTGTGTATGTGTGTGTTCTTTCTCAGATTTCAGTTTACTGTCATTATGCTGGCTTCATAGAGAGATTAGGCTCTTTTTATTTTCTTCTCTCTTTAAAAAGCAACAGAATTATCAGTCCTTTAAAGAGCTGAAGAAATTCAGCTGGCAAAACATTAGCACTTTTTGTGTTATTAATTATTTGATAGCTTCCTAAATTTATTATATGGTCTATCTTCCTTTGCTCTTTTTCCTATAATTTTATAAACTTCATAAAATTATAAATGTGGTTATAACCATCCACATTTTCCTAGCAAGTTATTTCATCCAGGTTTTCAAACATATTTGCTTATATTTGTGCAAGATACTGATAAAGTCTCTAAATTTCCTTTGTATCAATAGTTATTCTCTATTTGCATTTTAATATTGAATATTTGTGCAACTCAATTTTTCATAACTAAAGTCATATAAATTAAAAGCATCCTTTTATAAATGCAGATTGTACCTATTAGTTATTGATAATTTAGTTTGAATTATCTCAGTCCAGATACTTTTCTCCCACGCACAAAAGAACCACGTGTTCATAGGACTGAATTTAGTTTAATTTGCTAAGAACTTTGCTGTTTAACTGTTTCATGTACCTCTTTGTGAGTTATACAGACACTGGCTGAAATTAGATCACTGAGTGAGTGGGAGTTTTGATAAGGCGGGGAAAGGGGAAGGTAATTTAGGATGGCTCCTATTGGGCGCACATAGACAAAGGACCAATGGAGAAATGGGGAAAAGGCCAGAACATGAACTGAGAGAGTACCAAAGACAAATCCCATAAATACTTAGTAAATTTTTGTAATGAGAGAGGGGAGAAAACAAGAACTGGGATTCTGTGTGTGATGGCAATCCTCTCCCCTGCCTTTGCCTCTCAGTTTTCATTCTATTAATAGCCTGTATCTGAAGGCATTAAAAAACTCCAACCCTTTTGCAATGGTAAATTTCAGGATCACTGACTTCATGGTAGTTATAATAAGTTAAAAATTATTTTGAAAATGTAAACAGAGGCTATGATTATTTTTCCATTGAATAGGCACCCTAGATTAAGAAAGATTTTACCTAGAGAGGGATCAAAAAAGCTCCCCCCAAAATTTGCTAAACCATTAGTATTTATTAAAACCAGCATGTCCATAGAGATTGGAGCACTCTAAAAATCATTGGGATGCCTATTTCTAAAGGGCTTAAGTTAAAATTAGGTAATATACATATTGTATATTTATTATATTACATGTTACATTACATCATAATCATTTTTCTACAGTAAAATACATATAGATAATAAATTAATATTATATATAAATTAAGTCAAAAGCCAGATTAACAAATATGTACGGGGGTACTGAGTGTAGTATTTGTGGACAACATAATATTCTTCCTTTTCCTGGAGTAACATTATTTGCAGAAGCTTTCTGTAACCCTGTGAATTGTGAAAAACTTCTTCCCATTTCATGTGCTAATTTATTAGTTCTTTCTCTGCTTATTAGTGGAATTTTGCCTTCATTTTCCTGAATTATCAGTAACACTTAAGTATACTGACTTATTTCTTCATTAAGAAAAAAGGAAGTTTGGCCCCCATTCAATTAAACAAATAGCTTTATACTTACTATGTGAAGCAGTGTGCCAGGGACTTTGTTCAAGATAAGAAAAAGCTGTTAAGTGATGTTATTTTTTGTCCCAACTGATGTTAAAAAAAATAATAGAAATACTTTTTCAGTGTCTCCACCTTTATCTTCATATTTCAGACAATTTGTGCCTAAATTGTATTGTTTTTTGCATAGTGTGAACAAGTTGAAAATATTCTCTTTAATTGAACTATAACCCGTTACTCTGGAGAACATGACTCAAAGTGTGTCTGTTTTTTGAAGTGTTTCCTGTAGGTTAGTCTGGTGGACAGTATATGGAATAATTGGCTAGAATCAGTTTCATAGTTTTTAAGGATTAATCTTGTGTCTCTTCCTAAAAGAAATTTTATTTTCTGCCATGCAGATAAGTGTGTTTGGGAGTTTGATAGGAATGAGCAGGACATAGGTCAGCATATATAAATGGCATGATTTAAGCAGAACTTTGTCCTCGGGAAAGAAGGAAAAGACTTTGTACAGTCAAAAACATGTTTGTAACATGGCTTTGGCCTGCACCTTTAATCATCACTTGCTACACTTATAACCTGACAGAAATCGAAGACCTGAGAGTTAAATCTTCCCCCTCTTCCTTCTCTCTCTCCTTCAGTCTCTTCCCTTATGTGGCTTAATTTACTATTCAGAGCTACAGTAAACAATGTATGGTGGGATTCCCTGTTTATAAAGCATTTAGATGATCTTGCTCATATTTTAATGACTGAAGTTGAGATTGTATTACTCTTTTTTTGACCCATACTCATCTAATTGTTTTATTATAATTGTGCATTACTTAGAAACATGTGTTTACATGGGAGTTAAATTTGTGCAGTTGATGTGGTGTTCCATGCAATCAAGTGCAAAAAGAGTATGTTGTGTAAAGTCTTCTAAAGGTTTATTAACTATAATGATGATGTTACTGCGTAGTACACTCTTTGTTGTATTACTGTGAGATTCTAATGCTTAAATTTTTTAGTCATTTGAAAATGTTTTTAGTGGAAAATCATTAGGTATATAATTCTAGAGCTGCAGGATAGGCTAGATACAAAAGTACAAGTTTAAAAATATTTATCATTAGTGCAACAATTTTCTGTCAGGAGGCTTTATACATAGTAGTTAAAGAATGTGGACTATGGAATCAGACAGACCAGGATTGGAGTCCAGCTCTATAACTTAATAGCCATGTAACCTCAGGCACGTACCCCAGTTTCTCTCTCTTTCTCTCTCTCTCCCCCCTTATATGTGTGTGTGTTTACACATGTATGTACACATACACACACTATATAGATATACTTATATATAGTACATATGTAGCTATATATGTACTATATATAACATATACATAGTACATATGTATATGTGTGTATATACATATGTACATACACATATATACGTATAGTATATACATATATACATATATATAGTACATATACACATATATATGTACTATAAAAGGGAGATACAATACCCATGGACAAAGCCAAAGTGGGAAAGGATTGAGGGACGGAGGTGGGGGTGGGGGGCAGGGGAAAGTGGTGACGAGAAGGTGGAGACAAATGGATTGGAACAATAAAAAATAAAAATTAAAAAATAAATAAATAAATGAAAAACGGAGATATAATAGTACCTATTTCTTAGGAATTGTTGTGAAGATTCACTGAGATGATGTTGATAGCAAGCATTTGTATAACCTTTACAGTGTGCAAGATACTAATCTAAGTACAATACATTTTTAAGTCATCAGCCCTTCACTACTGCATTTTGCAGTGTGGGTACTGTTACATCTGGCATCAATTGTTAGCAAATAATGCCAACAAGAACCATGACAAAGAAGTCAATGTGTCCTTAACCACAGTCTGGTGATAAGATGGTCTTGAAAGTATTACTACTTTCCGTTGAAATTTAAATACACATTTTGAAGTGTAAATTATACTGAAAGGTTTTTTTAAACTGTTTAGCTTTTCTATTTTTCTTTATCTTTGCTGGGAATATTATTATTTTCATTAAAACCCAGAACCAAAAGGTAATGATCACCTGTGATTAAGACTATACCACTCTTTAGACAAATTATATTTTATTATATTTTTTTAGTCAAAAATTAAACAGTATAAAGGTATGGCATTAGGTGGGCAGACAATTGAAATAACTGACATTTTCATTGGCTATTTTAATTGATCAAGGGCCAGTATTATTCTCTATGTTTTTGGTGCTGGGACCCTAATTTTAAAATTAGCTCCATAGATCCACGGAAGAATAGATTCAGAAACATAAGGAAGCTCGCCTATTATCTAAGCTATGATAATCAGTATAAGTGATTTTCACTGCTTTTTCTCTCAACTGAGTGACTGTGAAGGGGAGGACAGTGAAAACACCTTAGAAAATAGTTGTGGTTCTTTTTTTCCATCTTAGTCCATAAAATGTCTTGCTTTTCTGATTATTTCAAGTTTTATACAACATACTCAAAATATGCCTTGGGAAAATTCACAAGATAACTATAAAATATATGCAACCTCTGTGGTTTGGGTATTTGACATACAATCTCCCATACTACAATGACAGCTTACACTGGGGGACAGGGAGGAGTTTTGCTAGAGTTCTAGAGAGTGACAGGTATTCTTAATGAGGACTTGAGCTACAATAGATTCATGCAGAACACCTGCAGCTTAAGGTCAAAAGAACTTGGAAAACTATGAAACATGCAAATTAATACTTGAACCATAATACATATGAGGGGGAACTAAAAAAATAACATTTATCTTCTGAAAGGTGGGCCCCTTGTAGTGCAGGCTTCCCCTGTTAGGTGAGTGTTCTAGCCACTCATCTATAATCAGTGTCCCAGCTGGTGGTGTTGTGAAAGGCTGCATTTGGCTTCAATGAGTTTTTTCTGGAAGACTTTCAGTGCATTTGCCCATTTCATGATGGGTGATTTAGACGCACACCTGCCCACACTGAGCTGAGTATTCAGCAGTCTTTGACTAAAAACAACATGACTGCAATGCCCCATCCTCCCTACCCAATCTCTCCCCAAGCGAATTTTTTTGTTTGTTTCTCCGGATGAAAAAAAGTCATCAGAAAGAAACATTTTGCAGATATGGAAGACATGAAACAAAAAATGGTAGAAGCATTAAAAGACATTAAAATTGATGAGCTCAAAACTGTTTTGAGCAGTCGAAAAAAGGTCTTGATAGGTGTTTTGCATCAAATGGAGAGTAATTTGAAGGTGACTGAAGCTTAAACATGTAAGAATAAACACAATTTTTTATAAATAAATTCCAGGTTTTTTGGATCTCCCCTCATATATATCTAAAGCCTAATTATTGTAAAATTTTCAAGACCCCAAATACTCTAAGTGTACATGTGTTAAATATTCAATCTAGAGCCAACCAAACAACCTACAACTAACAAAATTGATAATGATAAAGCTAGACTACAGTATTAATATTGTTAAATGTGAGAATAGCACCAGTGGCCAACTTGATACTAGAGAAGCACCAAAACCTCCCTTTACAAACTAGTAGGCGTTTCAACTGTCCATGTATGATGAGAACTCTGCAATGAGCCAGTGTGGTGGCCAGATCTAGTGGAATACAGAATTGATTGACCCTCAGTAAATGCTAAAAAATGTCTAGCATATGTAGCATACAAATGACTCTGTACTTTGGCAACTTTAGTAAGTCATTGAATAGGTTACTAATAAGGAGGCTTGAAAGTAAAAATAAAAGTTAATAGCATGGTACATTATTTGCCAGTAAAGATTCCTCATTAAAAAGTTTTAATACATATACATTTGCATCTTACTCTAGTTAAAAGCTCATCAAGAAACCCTTGTTCCAACTGTGCACCATCCTTTAAGAATCATTGTTTTTACCTATACAGACACAATTTCACACTTTACTCATACTGTAGCTGAACTACAAGAAATTCCCCATGTTTCCTTATCTGTCTACTTAATAAGCTTTCCTTTGACTCAGCAATTCCACTCCTACCAATATGTCTAACAAATGTATTTATGGAGTGACCAAAGGTATATTTATAAGAAAATGTATTATGATATTGTTGGAAATGCTTAAACACTAGAAATAAACTAAATTTTATGGATAGGTGCTTAATTAAATTATACCTGTACAGTGAAATGCTGCATACCCATCCAGAAGAAAATGATAAAGCTCTACATATACTCATATAGAAAAGTTTCCAAAATATATTAAGTGGCAAAAACTAAGTGGCAGAGCATATAAGTGATCCTACATATGTGTATTACATATGCACGTATACATTTATATATAGGGTTTATATTAAATATAAAATACATTATGTGTATAATGTGAGATCTGTATTATAATTAAATAGGGTAAGATATATAAAATGATTATCCTGCCTACTTAGTGTATAAGTTAATTAATAAAATGTGCTGCTTTGTCACCTTTAAAGAGAAAGTTTTAGAAGAAAAACATGGGGCCAGGGTGAGGCTTTTACTAGTATTACATATTATGTATGGTCTGAATTTTTTTCAGTGAACATGTATTACTTTTATAATAATATTAGAGAGAAAATAATTTGTGTTGGAAAAAGATCTGGAAAATGTATTCACAGTAAAGTATTAATGCCACAAACTTTATATTTTTCTTATGACACAAGATACTGAAGAATTCTTAATGTGGGCAAGAGGATAACTCCACCTGGCTTTTGAACAAAGGGGTCTTCCCAAGGACTATAAGAGCAGCTTTGGAGACTTTTGGTTATTTGTGCTCACCATGACATATACATTGATACTTTTTATTGTATGTCTTCTTCCCATGTTCTGTACGTGTGTGTGTGTATTTATATGGGAAGGGGGATATATATGCATATCATTTAAGCATTTAGATGATTATCTTCTATCAAAAATGATTGGAAAATTTAAGAAAGAAATGGAAAGAAGAACTGGAAGTAATCGTTCCTTAATTATGTAAACAAAGCAAAACTTCCTTTCTCCCCCTCTCAGTCTATCTTAGTAAGAATCACCCTGCAAATAGTTGAAAAGAGATATTCCTGTAATGATACCCAATAAGGTACTAAATAATTTATCCCATTACAGTGATTATTACAAGGATTCTGAAGGAAAAAATACTGATTATACTACATTGTTTTAGAGAATTTTATTCTTAGCTTATTAGTTATGATTCTGTGAGCTGTAGTCATTCAGAATAATTATATATTTATATAATGCTGATATTAAATTTTATAGAAATTCATTAAAAATAAGGGAAGGGTACCCATTTAAAAACTTCTGAATGTCAATTATATTTTTTAGAATGACAGACTCACATATAAATGTTACTTAAATCATGCCTTAATTATGTAGAAATTTTGCTAAATTGGTTGATTCTTTCTAAAGCTAGTGAGGATTAATATGAAATGCATGGGCTTAATCAATAACTTGAAAATACTTTTCTTATGGTAAATTTGATGGCGTATTGCTAGTTTTCTGGTGGAGCTGAATTCTTTTCTTACATTGTACTGCTATAAAGATGTGAAAGCCTAATTGTACATGAGTAGTATCTTATACAATAAACTCATTATGATTGGGAGGATGTTTAAAATAGTGTTTAAGAGCACAGAATATGAAACGTGACTGCTTGAGTTCAAATCCTGGTCATGCCCCTTCCTAGGCGGATTATCTTGAACAAGTTACTTAACTTCCTTGTGTCTTGGTTACTACTTCTACAAAACCGGAATATAAGTAGTTGATGATATGTAGATACTCTGTTTCATGGGGTGATTGTAAGGTTGTTTTAAGAATTAAATGAGTTAATATTTATAAATCACTTGTACATATATAAGTATTCAGTAAGTGTAGCTACTAAAAGAATCACAAGCTGTTGCAGTGTTTTTAAAAATTTATTCTAACTGGAGTGTAAAAGTAGTTGGTTTTGATTATCTGTTTCTTACTTGTATTACAGTTACAAGTTATAATACTGTGGTAGAAACAAATTCAGATTCAGATGATGAAGACAAACTGCATATTGTGGAAGAAGAAAGTATTACAGATGCAGCAGATTGTGAAGGTGTTGTGCCAGACGATGACCTGCCAACAGACCCAACGGTGTTACCAGGGAGCAGCGAAAGGGAAGGGAATGCGAAGAGCTGCTGGGAGGATGATGGCAAGTTTAATTTTGTTTTGTAATATTCTATTCTCTTGATTCTTTCAAAAAATATATTAAATGAAAAGATAAGTTGTTTGAAAATTTTGCCTGTTAATCAATGGAAGACATCCTTCTATTTACGAAAAAAGTAGATTATAAAGCAGAATAACTATGACCAAATACACAATGCATATAATATATTGAATTCTACTAGATTTTTTTTAAAGAGAATGAAGCTTTCCATATGCTGTTGATATAATGAAACCTATCTTTAATTTCATACTGTGACCTCAAATGGAGAAGAATCTACTTAGAAACCAACAAATTGTATTTTGGTACAGTGGAATTATAACAGTTTAAAGTGAAAAATGCCAAATACAGGTAAATTGTTGTAGTATTTTTAGTAGTGCTTGTAAGCCAGCCTTCCACCCTCCATCTCTCTCCCTTTCTCCCTTTCATATATGCAGGAGTGGGTGGGTGTATTTGTGTGTGTGTGTGTGTGTGTCTAAAACATTCAAATCTGAGAGAGGAGAAAAGTCCTAGAATAGTTTCTGAGTGAAACAGCTGCTCTTGATATAAAATATCACTAGAGGTTAATCAGGTAAAAGCAAGCAATAGAAGATGCTTCAAGCAGAATACACAACATACATGAAACCATAGAGGTTGGAACAAATGGTATTGTGTGCTGCATCAAGGAATTGGAACTTAATCCTGGAATCTTTTAAAATAACAACATTGATATGTACTTTAGAAATAAGTCTAGTAGTAATGTGGAAAGAGGGAGGAGGTAGTGCCTCCAGTAAGTAGGTTATAATAATTCAGATAATGATAAGGCATTCTATAAAGTAGCCCTTGAGATAGGAATAAAGGGGAGAGACTTGACAAAAAGGTAGGAGGTAGAACATGTAGGGTTTGATTGATTTTATGTGGAAGGTAACTGAAAGGAAAGGACTGACATAACTCCCAGGTTTCTAGAAAATAGAACCTAGAGAAGTTAACTTGCTTATTTATGATGACAACTGGTTATTGACAGGCTTATTAATGTGTTAAACTTTAATACTGAGTTCAAAACTTTTAGGAGCAAGAGTTTCTCATGTATTTCTTGTATGTGGCCAGAATTGATTCATCAGTATAGTTACTCCAGCCTTAATATGGAAGCAAAAAGGAAATTATTTGTCTGGAAAAGGTTGAGATAAGGAGAAGGAGATAGATGGAGGTAAAAAGAAAGATGAAAAATCATTGAGGAGATTCTATTTCTGAAAATATGTTGGGACAGATTATTTGGATGAACTGTCTCACTGAAAATAACTAATCATCTTATATTTAAGAATAAATAAATCTTGAAAGCATTTAAGAGCTCACTGGAGAGTAAGACAACATGTCAAAATTTAAGTGAAGACAGGAACTCATAGAGGTAAGCAGAGGACAACATAGAAAACACTTTGGCCTCAAGGACATTTGCCTAAACAAGGTAGTATAAGATGTGGTTTTCAGGCCTCTGAGAGAAGAAACAAAGCCTTGGATCACCAAAATGTATAATTACAGATTCTCCCTTACTATGGATTACATCTTGACTACAAGATGAACTAAAAGCAAACCCACTGTCATTCCTACCATTCTCAGGAATTAGCAGACAAAATTACCTTGGTTGGGGATTGAAGGAGTGGAGAAATTGTCTCTGAGAAGTAGTAACCACAAACCTTCTTGCATCAATTTATAGCTCAATTCACATTACATTACTGGCCAGTCTGATAAATCCCAAGCCATGACTGAGTTTAAATTGGAACGGATGCTAATATCCATAGGCACCAAGAAGAATCAAATACAAATCTTTTGGAGGAACATACCTTAATCCTAGCACTATGAAAGCCTCCCATAACTTAGAAAGAAGACAACAACATGAGTGAGAATTATCAGAAAAAAAAGGAAGCAGAAACTGTCCCATAAAGATGTTAAGTACTAGAGTTAGAGTTAGAGACATATTATAAAATGACTGTCATGTTTAAAGAAAAAATAGGCAAACTTGAAATTACCTGCTCTGATAGAATAAAATATAACCAGCAGATTTTTAAAAAGAACCAATTGATTTCAAAAAATGAAAAAATAAAATAACAGAAATTCAAGTTCAAAGGATGGATTTAATAGCCAAGTAGACATAATTGAAGAAAGAATTAAAGAATTGGAATATAGGAGAAAGTTATTCTAAATGCAACTCACAGAGGCAGAAATAAGAAAAACAGAATAAGAGACATGAAATTCTAGGAAAGGAAAGACTAAGGAAGCACCAATATTTGAAGAGATAATGGCTGAGAATTTTTCCAAATCAGTGGACACAAGACTGCAAATAGAGAATCCCAGTAAATCTCAAGAAGGATAAATCTACCTCCAGTCACATTATGGTAAAACAGCAGGACATTCAAGTCAAAAAGAAAAACTTAAAAGTAACCCCCAAAATTCAGGTTATTATGTTTGAGAGAGTGGCAATTAGACTGACAGCTAAATTCTCAATAACTACAGTGGAAACCAGACATAGTAATTCTATACTTAGCAAAAATATCTTTTAAGAAAGTAGGTGAAATTAAAGCATTACGTCTATACTTAGCAAAGATAGCTTTTAAGAAAAAAGGTGAAATAAGATAATTATTTTAGACAAGTTTCAGGGAGTGAAAACAAAATTTGTATTCAGTAGACCCTTACTAAAGCAAATTTCTAAAAGATATATTTTGGACATGAGAAAAGAAATCTGACAGAAGATCTGAGGTATAAGAAGAGCAGAGAAAGTGACAAATTTATAGTAAAGATAAACACATAGAATTTCCCATGGAAATATTAACAAAAAAGTGTGTATAGCTAAAACTAATTTTAGGTGATGTCAGCTTTAAGGATAAAATAGATTGCTTCATAATGATGAGGGATTAAATTCACTAATAAGATATTATTATAAATGTGTTTGTACTTATCTGATTGCTGTGGCTAGAACTTCTGATACTATGTTGAATAAAAATGGTGAAAGCTGACACCCTTGTCTTGTTCCTGATCTTGCGGGGGGTGGAAAACTTTTAGTTTTGTCCCATTGAATATGATGATGGCTGTAGGTTTCTCGTATATGGCCTTTAATATGGTGAGGTATGCTCCCTCTATTTCCACTTTACTGAGAGTTTTTATCATAAATGGGTGCCATACTTTATCAAGTGCTTTTTTGGTGTCTACTGATATGATTATGTGATTTTTATCTTTCTTTTTGTTTATGTGGTTATTACATTTACTGATTTATGAATATTTTATATCAGCCTTATCCCACTTGACCATGGTGTATGATCTTTGTAGTGTATTGATGGATCCAGTTTGCCAATATTTTGTTGAGGATTTTTGCATCTATGTTTACCAGCAATTTTTGACCTGTAGTTTTCTTTGTTGTGTCTTTACCTAGTTTTAGAATTAGGATTATACTGGCGTCATTAAAAGAGTTTAGGAGTCTTCCCTCTTCTTGAATTTTTTAGAGTAGTTTGAAAAGGATAGGAGTTAGCTTTTCCCTAAATGTTTGGTAAAATTCACCTGTGAAGCCATCTGGTCCAGCGAATGAAGACTGGTACAGCCATTGTGGAAAACAGTTTGGGATTTCCTCAAAAAGCTAAAAATAGAACATCCTTTTGATCCAGCAATTCCACTGCTAGGATTATACCCTAAGAATCCTAAAATACCAATTCAAAAGAATTTATTCACCCCTATGTTCATAGCAGCATTATTTACAATAGCCAAGTGCTAGAAACAGCCTAGGTGCCCATCAGTAAATGAGTGGATCAAAGCATTGTGGTACTTTTACACAGTAGAATACTACACAGCAGAAAGAATGAAGGAACTCCTACCCTTCACAACAGCATGGATGGAACTGTTGAGCATTATGCTAAGTGAAATAAGCCAGGCAGCAAAAGACCAATACCATATGATCTCACCTATAAGTAGAACTAATGAACAAAACAAACAAACGAGCAAAATAAAACCAGAGGCATGGAAACAAGGAACAGGGGAGGGTGGAGAGGAATAAGTGAGGAAAGAAGGTTAAGGGCCTAGTTAAAGAACAAGTATAAATGAACCATGGACATGGGCAACAGGGTGGGGATTGACTGTGGGAGCTCGGAGGGTGGGTGGGGAAGGGGATAACAGTGGGGGGAAATTGGGACAACTGTAATAGAACAACAATAAAAAATAAATAAATAACCAACTATAAAAAAAAAGACTAATGAATGCAGAAGAACAAGACATGGTCAGGGGAAAGTTGATATGCACAGAAAACAGGTGTGTACTACAGAAATTACAGGAGGTCAGCTGCAGACTCAGCCTAAAGCCAAAGTAAATAGAAAAAGGGGACTAGTAAAAAGATGTTCATTGTTAATTTCCTGATATTCAGACTTAGATGATGTTTTTCCTGTGAATTCTCATCAAGGCAAAATGAAGTATGTTAAGAAGAAAATCTTCCTACAGCCCTAAAATAATCATAGAGCATTTCAAAAATAAATAAATGAATGAATGTGTTTGTACTTAATAATAAGGCTTAAAAAAATATAAAGAAAAAATAGGCAATATGCAAAAAAAAAAAAAAAGAAACTACACTGTGGAAGACTTAACAGACCTCAGTCATTGATAGAATAATTGCACAAAACAAATGAGGATAGAGAAGTTTCGAAAATATGAGTAAGGTATATAGGTAATGTACTTAGTAAAGTAAATACTTTTTTCAAGTGTTGATTATTTATAAAAATAGGGTATATACAGGATAATAAAGCAAATATAAGTAAAATTCAAAAGATAATATACAGAGCATGCTCTTGAACACAATATGATTAAGCTAGAAAATAATAAAATAGAAAATTATGCTTGGAAATTTTAAGGAACACACTTTTGAATATGTATTCATGGGTCAATACAGAAACAATAATGAAAATTAAGAAATATTTTGACTGAATGATAAAAATATTACATTTCAAAATTTATAGGATATGATTAAAGCAGTTTTATGCTGATTTTTTTAAATGAAATTTACTGGGGTGACATTGGTTAGTAAGACTATATAGGTTTCAAGTGTACATTTCTGTGGTACATGACCTGTATATTGCATTGCATGCCTACCACCTGAAGTCAAGTCTTCCATCACCATATATTACCCTTTCTTGCCCCACATCTTCCTTCCCTCTGGTAACCACCACACTGTTGTCTGTGTCTATGATTTTTCAATTTTATATCCCACACATGAGGGACATATGTGGTTCTTAACTTTCTCTGATTGACTTATTTTGCTAAGCATGATATTCTCAAGGCGTAGCCATGTTGTCACAAATGGCAGTATTCCATCTTTATTTATGTCTGAGTAGTATTCCATTGTATATATGTACAGTATCTTCTCTGTCCAATCTTCTATTGAAAGACACTTCAGTTGTTTCCATGTTTCGCCAGCATGAATAAAGCTGCAGTGAGCATAGGGGTGTATACAAGGTCTGTCTGAAAAACGTCCAGCCATTGTTAATATATTGAGAACAGTGTATGTGATATCAGTGTAACCCAGCAGCCAAGGAGAGTGACCTGGAATGCGCATGTGTGAATACTGACACCTTCACAGTACTAGTCAGTTGAAGGAGGGGGGGTGGTCCTGGCAGTATATACCACTGAGTGAGCATGTGTGGCCGTTGGATTCAAAATGGCTGAGCAAGCAGAGCAATGAATCTGCATCAAATATTGCAACAGGCAACAGGCTGGTCCCAGGGACTTATGTTTTAAAAAACATTTGTGAAAATATGCACAGAGGTTTAGCAACACTGTCCAGTAATACAAGGCAACCAAGTAGAATATTGGACCAGAATCTGCAGTAAATTAATTTAAATTCATTAATATCAAAGTTAGTAACTCCTAATAGTTTTACTTAGTTGGTTACCATTAAGTGGCCCTTAGTCATGTGTTCATATGAAAATTTATTAATTCAGGTATGAACAGAGAACTTCTGTCCTTGAATTGCTTTATAGCTCATCACAATGATCCTTGTAGCTGAATTTGAAAAATTATCTGTCATATTGGACATGGTTGACCAAACCAAGCTGATCCTAAAGCAGAATCAGAAAACTTTAATTATCATGAGAGGAGTTTACTCTAAGGAGCAGTAAACATACTGTGTAGAGCCTCATATTATTCAGTAACTTTCAGGTTCTGTTCTTTCATGAGAGCTGTCTCTACTGCTGTTCTCCTGTCTTTGCTTTTTTGTGTGTCCTATTAAACTACTAAGGAAGAGAAAGAGGAAGGGAGGGAGGGAGGGACAGAGGGAGGGAAGAGAGGAGAGAAGAGAGGATAGAAGAGGGGAGGGGAGAACCTGTAAGATGTCTTTATCATATCACTACTATAACTTAAAGAAGACATAAATATGTAAAATTTTCTGCTTTTGAGTACAAGGGATTAGCAGTATTTGGTTAGAAAGTACAATAGCTGCAACTTAGGTTTTCAGAAGTTTCAATAAGTTTAGAAGGCCAGGTGTTCAATAAAGAGTTTATTGTCTAGTTACTTGAGGATGAGCAAGAAATAGTGCTGCAAAGGCCCTTTACCATTGCTGAGCTAAAAGAAGCAACACCATCTATGAAGTTAGTTATTTATTTTAAATACTTATAAGGGGAAATAATAAAGAAGAAAGGGGTCATTGGCATTTAGCTTGTGCTGGAGACCAGCACATGAAACTGATACTCACATATCTGTAGCATAGTGATAATCAAGGGTCTAAAGTATATTGAAAAATGTAATATGCTATTGAGATGTTAATTACATAAGTACTTTTAAAAAGTTGTGAATGAAATAGGAAGTTAGGATGAAGTTCTTAAAAAAAGGATTATATAGAAGAAGCAATATTTTTATTGTAGATATTAAATAAACTAGGACATGCTCACATCCAAAAATAAAATTTTGGGGTTAATTAAATCCTATTGTCTTAAAATATTTTCAGCTTTATGTTTTCTTTGTAGGGAAGATAACATAAATTGTCAGTGTTTCATCATATCCTCATCTTACAAGAGCTGCTTGTGGTTCAGCCAAAAGCTCTCATGCCTATGTCAGTTAAATGTTTTTAAATATATACACTCTTACTTTTGAAACACCTGTTTTATAGGCCCCACCTATTTTAGTTTTTAAAATTAGGTAAAACTAATCCAATAATATAAATATTGTTTAATATATTAGTTATTTCTTAATGTTTTGAAATTGATGAATTTAAAAAGTGATCCCAAGTAATAATGACTAATAATGACTTAAACATTTCTTTCACTTGAAGTTCTTTTAACTCGATAGAAATTTACGTGTTTACTAAAATGCCAAGACAATTAAAATGTCTTTATGATAAGTATACTTAAAATTCTGATCTTATAATCCATAGCAATAAGGCTTTTGGGGGCATAAGCTATAATAAAATACTAAATAACCTGTGCCAAGAATGGATCATTTGCTCTATAATTCACTGTTGAGCCTTATTGTAATCATCTCTCAAGATTCAGTTTAACCTACTCTTTGGAACCTTTTTCAACCAAAGGTATTGTGTAATGTGTTATAGAAAAAGCTCAGGATAGGCTCCAAGTCTTCATTGTACCACTATGTCTCTTCTTTTACTTTATTTTCAAATATAGCTTACATTAAACATTATTTTGTAATACTTTCAGGTATAAAACATAGTGGTTAGACGATCACATACTTCTGACAAAATGTTACCCTGATATTTCCAGTACTCACCTGGCACTGTACATAGTTACCATAATATTATTGACTATATTTCCTATGCTGTACTTTATATCCCCATAACTGTTTTGTAACTACAAAAATGTACTTCTTTTTTTTTTTGAGAATTAAAGTTTTTAATTTCTTTGTAAAAAATTATCAAGAGGAATTTGAACAGCACTTGCCCTCATACTATATATCTTACAATATGAGTGACCATATTTTCTATGCTTGGAACATGATACCACTTCTTTTAACTTTGTATTAGTTTTCAAAATGTTATCCTTTGCACTTTCAACATTGTGATATATTTCCAAAAGTTTTAACATGAGGTTTCCTGCTGAGATTACTTTCTTTAAGACATCTTCATTCTTTTGGTTACAACCACATTTCCTCATTTATACCAGTGAGTTTGCCTTCACTAAGCACCTCTGGCTGCACATCTAGTCTTTTGAATAGGAGTGTCAATATTACCATGCTCAACTATTTCTTCTATAATTCTGTTTACGTTCAATTAAAGTTTCATTTACAGACTTAACGCATTTTGTTACTTTGCTTCATTTGAACTTTTTTTTTTACCAATTTTTTTAACATTGAACAGTGTTTTTTTTGTTGTTGTGCAATTACAGTTGTCCCCACTTTCCCCCCATTACTCTCCTCTGCCCTACCCACCCCCACCCCTATTGTCTTTGTCCATGGGTCCTTTATACATGTTCTTTGACCCTTCCCTTTCTTTCCTCTGTTACCCCCTCCACCCTCCCTTCTGGTCACTGTCAGTTTGTTCTTTATTTTCATGTCTCTGATTATATTTTGCTCACTTGTTTGTTTCATTGATTAGGTTCCACTTATAGGTAAGATCATATGGTATTTGTCTTTTACTGCCTAGCTTATTTCACTTAGCATAATGCTCTCTAGTTCCATCCATGCTGTCGTGAAGGGTAGGAGTTTCCTCTTCATTTCTGCTGCATGGCATTCCATTTTGTAAATGCACCACACTTTTTTGATTCCACTCACCATAAAGGTCCTAGAGGAGAATATAGGCAGGAAAATATCAGACATTCCATGCAGCACTATTTTCACCAATATGTCCCCTAGAACAAGAGACATAAAGGAAAGAATTAACAAATGGGACTTCATCAAATTTAAAAACTTCTGCATGGCTAAAGAAAACATCAGCAAAATGAAAAGGGAACCAACCATATGGGAAAATATATTTGCCAATGATACCTTGGACAAGGGTTTGATCTCCAAAATATATAAAGAACTCACATGACTCCACATCAGGAAGACAGACAATCAATTAAAAAATGGGCAAAGGACCTGAACAGACACTTTTCCAAGGAGGAAATACAGAGGACCCAGAGATATATGAAAGGATGCTCAGCATCACTAGCAATCAGAGAGATACAAATTAAAGCCACATGAGACACCACTTAATACCGGTCAGAATGGCTACCATAGATAAATCAACAAACAACAAGTGTTGGCAATGCTGTGAAGAAAAGGGAACCTTAGTACACTGTTGTTGGGAATGCAGACTGATGCAGCCACTGTGGAAAACACTGTGGAATTCCCTCAAAAAAGTAAAAATGGAACTGCGAGTATGCATTTATTAATTTCTCCTCCTTTGATTTCCACTTTTGCACCTATAAAATGATAAGATTAGGCCAGATGACTGCAGAGGTATTTGTAGCTGTACCTATAAGGGAATATAATTATATTTGCACTAAATATGCAATACTAATATTTAAGTACCTCTCAACATCTCAGTATTAAGGGGTGGCATCTAATGAAGGAGTTTGGGGTTTCCCCACATAGTTGAACGTCATATAAACCTCAGATTATTCCCATGTTAACATCTCAATCAAATCTGTTACCTGGAGTACAGTGTGTACAGTTCTTTCTGTCATTATCCTTACAGTCTATATTCAAAATATTGTTTTTAAAAGTTACTTAGATTAGTTTTGTCTTCCCTACCACTTCAATGTGTTGTGTAATTCATTTACAATACACTTAGGTTTATTTGTTATAATTTGTATTTCCTTTTTCATTCTCCCTATCTGCTGAGTGACTTAAGTGTGGGTGTGTGTGTGTGTGTGATCATATAGATAAACTATGCAAAAAAGATCTACCCAGGGAAGTGTCACCCCTTCCAATGACTACTACCCAATCCCCATTTTCCCTCTAATAATTTTTTTCCTCACAGTGATATAGGTTATTCTGAAACTATGTATATATAGGAATTGAACAAGTAAATATATTGAGGATAATGAGACCCAGATTTATCAGTATCAGAGGAGATACAAATAAAGGCAAGGGAGAAAGCTAAAATAAACCCTGGTGGTTGATTGGATTCAGAAGTATCAGTATAAACACATGGTTCTTATTACATATATGGACACATAGACAGCAAAAATATAGATAGGATATATGTAATGTATGTACATATATTGCCTAGTTCTGTCAGCTGAGAAGGCATGGAAGCAGTGACACCCAGTAAGAATGAGCATACCTAGTGCCCAGGTCTGGGATCAAATCACATTCTCCAATAGAATACCAAAGCTTCTTGCATAAATGGCTAATTCTAGAACTGAAGTAGGGAAAATATTAGATAAACCTGGAACCCAGGAAACAAAGAGAGTCCCAAACAAGATGAACCCAAAGAGTCCCACACCAAGACACATCATAATTAAAATGCAAAAGTTTCAAGACAAAGAGAGAATCTTAATTGCGTACCTCATAGGAATCTCTAAGACATACACCAGGGTCGAATGACCAAAATACAATGTAACTACAATGCTTTATGGGTTCGTGCAATTATGTAGTTTTTCGTAGATTGACCTGCATGGTTTCCACCAATGAGATCACTTCATTTAAAGTGGACAAGACAGTGTGTTGACATCTAAAGTCCATAACAGATGGTGCGTGAAAAACGGGAAAACCCATGAGCGGTATGAAATGTGTTAAAAGCAGCAAGAGAAAAGAAGTTAGTTACTGACAGGAGAGCTCTCATAAGACTGTCAGCTGATTTATCAACAGAAACTTTGCAGGCCAGAAGAGATTGGCAAGAAACATTCAAAGTGATGAAAAGCAAAGACCTATGCCCAAGATGACTATACCCAACAAGGCTATCATTTAGAATCAAAGGACAGATAAAGAGCTTCTAAGAAAAGAAAAAAAACTACAGAAGTTTCTCACCACCAAATCAGTATTATCAGACATGTTAAAGGGATTTCTTGAAGAAGAAAGAGAGATAAAAAATATGAATGATAAAATGGCCATAAATTACATACTTCAGATTCCTGATGATCTACCTCCACACTGCAGGATGCCAGTTTACTTTTCCACCATTGCAGAGCTGGTCTCAATAACTTGAACTTTGGGAGCAAGGATGAATTGGGCTAATTCTGCCTTTCATTAGTACTTTTCTAGTCAGTTCTAGTTCGGGTTTTGAGAGACTTACCTCTTCTCTGAAAAACTGGAGAACTGCGAAGGCTGACACAATAAATCAACATTCAGTTGCAATTCTAACTTTTACATATTAGCTAAGAAAAACAATACTGAGTAAATGTACCTGTACAGGCCTAGAGCTAATTGCTTCCCTATACATTTTGCTTTCATTTTTACAACAACTTTGTGTAGTAGATATTAACTCCATCTTATAAATTAGGATACTGAGGTTCATAAAGATTAAATATCTTGCCAAGATGACACATTAAATACAAGTCCAAGATTTAAACCCAAGTCTCTTTAACTTCAAAGCATACTATTATTTTAATTACAAGTCCAACAGACAAAATACACACACACACATACGTATACATGCATACATTGAATACAACATTTTAGGTGAAGTACACGTGTAGAGCAATAAGGAGGTGCTTTCATCCCAGCATCAGCACCCATCCACATAGATCTTCTCTTTTTTTTTTTTTTGGTCCTTTATGCTACCCCTTTTTAGTCATACCATCCCCCCACCATAAACCCTGGCAACCATGATCTATTCTTTGTCACTAGTTTATCTTTTTGAAAACATCATATGAAGGAAACCATGCAATATAAAACATTTATATCAGCCTTTTTTCACACAGCATGTCTTTGAGGTTCATTCAAGTTATGGCACCAGTATTTTGACTCTTTATTGCTGAGTATTATTCCACTTTACAGATACACCACCATTTATTTAGCCATTCACCCACTGAAGGACATTTGGATTGTTTCTAGTTTATAGAGTCTATGACTAGAACTACTATTAACATTAGTGTATACATGTTTATTTTTTCAATACAGTTTTTATTTCTCTAGGGCAAATACCTAGAAGTGGTTATTTTGGGGTAATATATTAAGTGTATATTTAACGTTTTAAGAAAATACCAAATTGTTTCCAGGGTTGCTGTACTATCCCATTAGTAATATATGAAAGATCCACTTTCTCCACATAATCACCAGTATTTGACTTTACCAGTTGTTTACTTCAGCCATTTTGATAGGTATGTTTTTTATACTAGGTGTTGTTTTCACTTGCATTTCCCTAATGGCTGGTGAATTTAAACATCTTTTCATGTGCTTAATTGCCATCTGTATATGTTCCTCAGTGAAGAGTCTGTTCATGTCTTTTGTGCACTTTCTAATCAGGTTGTTTGTTTTATTTCTTTTATTATTGTTTCTAGCATTCCTTATAATTGTAGTAAATATTTTCTCCCAGTTTGTAGTTTGTCTTTTCATTCCCTTTTACTAGCCTTTCACAGAACAAAACTTTTAGATTTTTTAAAAGTTCTCACCCAAGGACATGTTTATTGATTTTTAAAATTTATTTATTTATTTTTCCAAACACATTTGTCTCCACCTTCCCCCCACCACTTTCCCCTGCTCCCTCCCTCCTCCCTCCCTCAATCCTTCCCCACTTTGGCTTTTTCCATGAGTCCTTGAGAGAGGGGAACATGGATGTGAGAGAGAAGCATCTTTTGGTTGCTTCCCATATAAGCCCTAACCAGGGATCAGACCCATAACCTGGGTATGTACCCTAAGCAGTAATCAAACCCTCAACTTTTTGGTGTGTGGAATGACACTCCAACCAACTAAACCACCTGGCCAAGGGCAAAACTTTTAAATTTTTATTAGGCCCATTTTATCACCATAATTTTCTTTGTGCCCTTCACTTAGACCTATTAATCCATTTTGAGTTAATTTTTTATAAGATAGAAGAAGATTGAGATGTAGTTCACTTTTTCAGATAGGGATGTTCAGTTGTTCCCACGCTGTTGAAAAGACTATCCTTTCCCTATTGAATTGCCTTTGTACCTCTGTCAGAAATTATCCGTATTTGGGCGGGGGGGCTATTTCTGGACTCTTGTTCTATTGATCTGTGTTTCTGTCCTTTTGCCAGTATACAGTCTTATTATTCTTAATAGTAAGACTTAAAATTAGATAATGTTATTCCTCCAACATTTTCTTTTAAAAAATTGTTTCAACTATGACAGCTTCTTTGCCTTTCCATGTGAATTTTAGAATAATCTTCTCTATATAAAAATCCTGCTGGAATTTTAATTTAAATTTTGTTAAATCCTTAGATCAATTTGTGGAGAACTAACACATTTATTGTGTTGAGGAGTTTTCTAATTAATGAGCATGGTATATCTCTCCATTAATTTAGATCTTTGATTTTGTGTGTGTGTGTGCCTGTGAGAAAATCTTATTTTTTCTTGTTTTATTGAAATATATTTGACATAGAATACTGTGTAAGTTTAAGATGTACAATGTGATTTAGTGTATGTTTATATGATAAAATGATTACCATAATAAGGTTAATTAACACATCTATTGCCTTACATAGTTAAACATATTTGTGTGTGTGGTAAGAACATTTAAGATCTACTTTCTTAGAACTTTCAAGAATACAATTCAAGTATACAACCTCATGCTGGGCATTAGATTCCCAGAACTTACTCATCTTAAAACTGGAAGTTTGTACCCTTTGATTGCCATGTTTCCCACCCTCCAACCCCCTCCAGGCCATGGCAACCAATAATCTACTTTCTGTTTCTATGAGTTGAGTTCTTTTAAGATTCTGCAAATAATGAAATGACAAATTATTTATCTTTCTCTGTTTGACTTACTTCACCTAGCATAATGTTGCAAATTACAAGATTTGCTTTTTCCTTTGTAGTAACTGAATAATATTCATATATATACATACATAAATATCCAAAATACACATATATAAATATTAATACACACACACACACACACACACACATAGAGTCTATCCAGAAAAAGTCCAGCCATTGTTAATATAACAAGAACGGTTTGTACAACATCAGTGTAACCTGGCAGCCAAGAAGAGTAGACTGGAATACTTATTCATGAACAATGATGACTTCACTGTACTAGTCAGTCGGAGGTGGTATGTGCCATTGAGTGAGCATGTGTACTTTGTGGCCATCGCATTCAAAATGACTGAGTGAGGAGAAGTAAAGATGGTGGAGCAGTGAGTGGAAGTCACACTGACCTCCTGCCAGGACCAATCTGGTATTACAACTAAATTATGGAGAAATCACCCAGAACAAACAACTGAACAATAGCAAGAGAAGCCTTATAACATCAGACAGACAGAAGAATCAGCCTTAGCACAACCTAACTGGTAAGGAGTGCAGTAGAGACTCGAGAAGGCAGGCAGGGTGCCCACCGGCAGTAGCGCCATTAGGATATTGAAATAACCAGTGGGATCCCCCTGAGAAGAGTGGGGTCTAAACTGTAAGTGGAGATCTCCAGCCTACAGCACCAGAGCCCAAAAAATACACAGATAACAACCAGCTGTGAAAAGCGGCAGGGCTGCTCTCTGCTAGAGATAGGCAGCTAAGATGTAACCAGCAACACTGAAAGGAAAAGAAATCAACAGAGACAAGAGGGAAGGAGGGAGGGGTGGGCAGGGAAAGGGAAGGGAAGGGGAAAGTCAAGAAACATATAGCAAGGACTCATGGACAAAACCAAAGGGGAAGAGCTGAGGGAGGGAAGGAGGAAGGGGGCAAGGGAAAGTGGTGGGGGGGAGGCAGAGACAAATGTATTTAAAAATAAAGAAAGAAAGAAAGAAATGCTTGGGAAAAAAATAAAATAAAATAAAATGCCAGTGTTCTTTAGAAGAAAGGCACACTTTGAACTTAAAAAAAAAAAAAAAAAAAACTATGAACAGTAAAATTACAAGCTCACAACTATCAACAACTGAACCTATAAAAGAAAAACAAAAACTAAGCAAACAACTACAACAGGAACAGAATCACAGAAATGGAGATAACATGGAGGATTATCAGTGGGGAGTGGGAGGAGAAGAATGAGGGAGGGAAGTACAGGGAATAAGAAGCATAATTGATAGGCACAAAATAGACAGGGGGAAATTAAGAAAAGTGTAGGAAATGGAGAAGCCAAAGAACTTATATGTACAACCCATGGACATGAATTAAGAGAGGAAGGTAATGCTGGAGGGAGGAGGGGTGTGGGGGGGGATAAAGGAGAGAAAAAAATGGGACAACTGTAATAGCATAATCAATAAAATATACTTAAAAAACCAACAAATAAAAAGAAAAACCCTAAAAAAAAAACAGAGAGGCTTTTAAAGAGCCAACACATAAATTTTTAATTGTAGCCACTTACCCTGGTTTCTGGCAAATGCAGGTGCAGAGTGGGCTAGAGATGCCTGAGGAGAGACTGGGGAAGGAGGCTTTGGGGAGAGAACTGAGAGAGTAGTCAGCAGGATCCTGGTGCTGACTCCTCCCCCATGTGGCAGTAGCCATCTGGCTCAGGCAGACCAATCCCCTGAGCAGCAGCAGTGTGAGAGGAACCAATAATCCTGCCCTCATGAGGGACTGTGCCCTTCCCTCTGGTGTCTAAGCCTGACTTCTGAGTGCAGAGTGACTAAATTAACAACTGAAGAAGACAGCCACAGACTAAGTAGATTCCTGGAGGTCTCAAAAAGACTGCCTAAAGTCAGACAGGGTCAACATCTGTCATCATCAGAGGCAGATCCAGAAAGAAAAAACAATGGTTGCCTACCATAGAAGTTCACACCACAAAGTCAGGAAATCAAGACAGATCAACTTAAGAAGCAGAAGCAAAAAAGAAGAGTCTCACAAATAATGGGAAGAAAAAGAAACGCCCCCCAATTGAAGGGAAAGGAGAAATCCCCAGAAAGAGAACTAAAAGAAATAGAGGCAAGTAAACTATCAGATATTGAGTTCAAAACAATGGTTCTAAGGAAACTCGATGAGCTCAGAGAGCTCAGAGAAAATTACCAAAAACTACAGGGAAACTACAAGGAACTTACTGCAAACTATATAAGCATGAAAAAGAACAGAGAAACTATCAATAAGAGACAAGAGGAAATGAAGAATATAATTTCTGAATTGAAGAACACAGTAGAAGGAATCAAAGCAGGCTAGATGAAGCAGAGGATCGAATCAGTGAGCTGGAGGACAAGATAGAAAAATGCTCTCAGAAAGAGCAAGAAAATGAAAAAAGACTCAAAACGAATGAAGAGGCATTTAGGGAAATGCAGAACAAACTGAAACATAATAATATCCATATAATAGGGATACCAGAAGAAGAAGAGGATGAGGAAGGGATAGAGAACCTCTTTGAAAAAGTAATGATGGAAAACTTCTCTAATTGGAGCAGAGAAAAAGTCACACAAGTCCAGGAAGCACAGAAGGCCCCATTCAAGAGGAACCCAATGAGGCCCACTCCAAGACATACCATAATTAAAATGGCAAATATCAAAGACAAACAGAGAATTCGAAAGGAAGCATGGGAGAAGGAGGTAGTAACATAAAAGGGAGCCCTGATATGGCCAGCAGCTGACTTCTCAGCAGAAACACTACAAGCCAGAAGGGAATGGCAAGAAATATTCCAAGTCATGAAATGCAAAGGCCTGCAATGGAGACTGCTCTACCCAGCAAGGCTCTCAATTAAAATGGAAGGCGAAATAAGGAGTTTCCCAGACAAAAGAAGGCTAAAGGAATACACCTCGACCAAATCAGCATTGCAAAATATGCTGAAGGGACTGCTTTAAGAAGATGAAGAAAAGAGTCTATGAATACCCAGTTCCTTTCAGTCACCAATACTTGATATTACCAATATTTTTTAATACATATTAATCTGATTGTGACAATGATGTGTTATTTTAATGGTTCCTTTATTATTTGTTGAAACTAAACATGTTTTTGTATATTTCCTGCCCTATTTCTATTATTTTTAAAAAGCTTTAAATGACTTTTTGGTATTCTTTATCCATTTTTTTAATCAAATGTTTGTAGAATTTGTTCCCTTAAAAAAACAAAACAAAAATATTAACCCTTTTTTAGATGTGTTGCAAATACTTTCCTATTCTATTACTTGTCCTTTAACTTTTTTATACGTATATTACTGTATAGTCTTAAATGTTTATTATAGTCATATTGTCAATATTTTACTTTATAGCTTTTGGGTTTGAATATTTTATTTCAGGGTAATAAAAATATTATTTTGTATTTTCTCCTAAAACTCCTGAGATTTAACATATTGATTTTTAACTCACCTGAATATTTTTTGTATAACGTGTGAAAAAGGGCTCTATATTTGTTTTATTTCAAGTAATAGTGGCCCATGCACTTTATATGTTGAATAAGCCTTCTTTTCCGCATTGATTTGAAATATCAGTTTAATCATATATTACATTGTTACACACATATATATGTGTGTTTCTAGAATGCTCATTTTATTTCATCGATCTACTTGATTATTTCTGTGCTGGTGTCATGTTGTTTTAACTGCTGAGACTTTATAATGGATTGAAATTTTTTACTATTTTATAATGGATTTTAACATTTAAAAAATAAATAAAGTCAGTCTGCATTTAAAAAAATAAAGAAGGATCTCCTACCTTTTCTGACTACATGCATGGAACTGGAGAATATTATGCTAAGTGAAATAAGCCAGTCAATGAAAGATAAATACCATGTCATCTCACCTATAGAGGAATCTATTCAACAAAATAAGCTAACAAACAAAATAAACTACAGGCAGGGAAACATGGAGCAGACTGAAAGTGACCAGAGGGGATGGGGAAGGAGGACAACGGTGGAAAGGGAAAAAGACTAGACAAAGAACATGTATGAATGACCCATGGACATGAACAACAGTGTGGGAATAACTGTGGGAGTGGGTGGAGGGGTAGGGTGGAGGAGGACAAAGGGGGAAAAATTGAGACAACTGTAATAGAATAAACATGATTTAAAAATAAAATAATAAATAAACAAAAAACAAAATGACTGAGCAAGTAGAGCAACAAATCTGCATCAAATTTTGTGTTAAACTTGAACATTCTCCCACAGAAACTATTCGGGTGATTCAGAAGGCTGCAGCAATGGGCATCTGGTGATTAGCAGCTTTATCAGAACAACATGCCCACTTGTGCATCATGTCTTGTGCAGAGTTTTTTTGGCAAAACATCAAGTCACCTAGGTGACTCAGCTCCCCGACAGTCCATATTTTGCACCCTGTGACTTCTGGCTTTTGGTCTTCTAAAAGAAGTGTATTCACATTGCAGGCAAGCATTAGGGTCTTTCTGTTCTCATTAGTCAACATGGTTTTAGTTGTTGAACCAAAATTCTAGCCTCAATAATGAAGGAAGGAATCGAGACTTCCAATTTTTAAGTTGTGGTAAATAAGTCTGAACTATTGTAAATGCTCATCAAAGAAAGGAGCCTAGATTTTAATCCAAGCAAAAATGAAGGAATGAAGAAGTGAATAAATAATTATATTGCAAATAATGTTTAAATTAGCTATAATAATCACGGTAAATAAAAAAATAATAATTTCCAAAATATCCTTTTAATCCTTAATCAGTGTTATCTTCCATGTTAGTAAGAAATAACTGACAGTTTTGATTTTCATTTAAGGAAAAATAGAGGGCATAGATATATAATAATGTTATTATATAATTACCCAGTTGTCATACTATTTATTAATTTAGGTAGATGCATTGGAGAGAGGGAAAAGGATATTAGAGATTTTCAGACACTTAGCAAACACTGGTGCTTATCTAACAGTATTGGAAACACTAAACCAGGGACTTTTAAATTATCATTTTGCTGATGGCCAATATAAAATGAAAATTCTTCAGTGGAAGTTGATATCATTATCTACTTTATATGGTTTTTTTATGCTCATCTAAAAGATTTGTGCATGTTTTAACTATTTTTTCACACACTGATCATTTTTAAGTACTAATATAAAAGTTAAGGAGTAAAGAAAATCTGCTAAATAAATCTACCTCATAATCCAGGGCACTTAAAGAAATATATGCTTTAATGTGAGCAAAGATTTTACTTGATTAGTGTTCTCTTTCTTTTGGGCTGACATTCAGTGGGAGTTGATTGTGGTGCAGATGGTTACACAATGTTTTACTTCATAAATATTCTGATAATAATTATAAATTATGTGCTACTCATTTTCAAAAAAGCATGTCTTTCTTACCTATACATGTTCTTAATAAATTATTATAATGAATAAAATGTACCTCAATATATAAAACATACTGTTTGCTTGCCAAAATAATATGCATATTGACTCTCTCCAATCTTACTCTGTATAAAAGACTAGAATCAGCCCACTTGGTTTACTTAGATGACACTAACCAAGTAAACATAGAGGTGGCAGAGGATAATAGACACCTAGAAATGTTTGTCAGTACCACTGTTATTCTTTATTAGTGTTTATAAGTAGTTAGAATAATGAATAGAGTGAAAGAAAGTATAGTGCCTTGGGTGTTTTCTCTGGGCACAATGAAATTTGGTCTAGTCTTCTTTCTAGTTGTCTGGTACTCTAGCTAGACAAGCAAAGGTGTAGTGAAAGAAGGTTTTAGAGTCGTTCAGACCTGCATTGAAATTTCACTTCTACAACCTAAAGCTTCGTGTCCTTTGGCAAGTTATTTACCCTCCCCAAATCTCAGGTGTTGGTTTGTTTTTATTTTTTTAACTTATAAAATAGGTAGTTATAAAAATTAAAGGAAATAAGTTTATAAAGCATCTGGCACAGTGTCTAGAACATAGAAATCTCTGCTTTGGGGAAGAAATGAAAAAGAATCCAACTATGTATAGGTAGAGCAACTGTTCTAAAAAAAAAAAATACTAACATCCAACTATGCTTACAGTTCTAATTCCAGAATTATATATAAATCTTTACTAATTTTGCTTCTCTAAAATATTGTATGAGTTTGTATAATTATCTGCTTAATTTCTTCAGAAACCTTTACTTTTCAAGGGCAAAATACTAAATGAAAGGAAAAAATCCAAATTTAAATATAATCTAAAAGCTTTCTTTGCAGACTTCTAGAAGTTAAAGTATTTGTGACACATGGATCCATTTTAATCCTTTGCTCTTTGATTTTAACAGGAAAGGAAGGACAAGAAATCCTGGGGCCTGAAGCTCAGGCAGATGAAGCAGGATGTACAGGTACTCTCTGACCAATTCCTTTCATACTGTAGTTGTTGAGCAAGGTCTTTTGTGTCCCTGGTTTTTGCATTTGTGAGTCCTGAATTTAGTCTTTTTCCTCCTCTTTTATTTTTAAATGTTTAAATACCTAGGCATAGGTACTTATATAAAAAAGTTAGAAGTTTGTATTTCTTTAAATATAATTGTAAACTTATAGATTCATGTAGTAGAGCAGATTTTCATCAACAAGGATGACAAGTAATCTACAGATAATAAAAAAATAAGTATTTGAATGATGATTTAAACTGTCAGATTTTTTCCAAGGTTATAGAAATGCAGATGTAACTATTTTGAGTTTCATTATTAGTTACCAGGATCTCCATTGAATTGCCCACAAGACAGAAAGCAGAAAAGATTAAGCAAATATGAGTTATCTATAAACTGGATGACAATCATTAATATTGATGAGTTGAATGAACATTTCACTGCAAGTAAGGGAATCAAAAATTTTTCTTGTGATTTCCGTGAGTGAAAAAATTCAAAATGAAGTTAAATTATATGCTTCTATGTGACTGAAAGTACATACTTTCTGAAATTTAAGGCTATTTCTCTATAATGAAATCAAATCAGATTTAAGAAGCAAAAGAGTAAGTACGAAACTCAGATCAAGATCTTAAATATGATAGGTAATACCAGGCACTTAAATTGTGTCACATGTCAGCTGGAACTCTTAAAATACAAACTTCAAAAATAAGTTTCGATCCAATCATCTACTGATGGACATTAGGTTGCTTCCAACACTTGGCTATTGTAAATTGTGCTGCTATGAACATTGGCATGCATAGGTTCTTTTGTATTGGCGTTTTGGTGTTCTTAGGGTATAGTCCCAGCAGGGGAATCACTGGATCAAAAGGCAGTTCCATTTTCAGCTTTTTGAGGAAATTCCACAATGCTAAGCGAAATACGCCAGGGGGTGAAAGACAAATACCATATGATCTCACCTATAAGCGGAACCTAACCAACAATACAAAGATGCAAGGAAAATATGACCAGCAACACTGAAAGGAAGAGAAATCAACAGAGACAAGAGAGAAGGAGGGAGGGGCGGGCAGGGAAAGGGAAGGGAAGGGGAAAGTCAAGAAACATATAGCAAGGACTCATGGACAAAACCAAAGGGGAAGAGCTGAGGGAGGAAAGGAGGGAGGTGGCAAGGGAAAGTGGTGGCAGGGAGGGAGAGACAAATGTATTTAAAAAAAAAAAAAAAAAAGAAAGAAAAAGAAAGAAAGAAATGCTTGAAAAAAAATAAGTTTCAAATTATTAAATCATTTCCTTAAAATACTATACTTAATAATAGTATAATTGTATTTTGTATATTGAATCATAAGTTAGGTATTTCTATCATATAGTTTTAATTAAATTTTTTTTTCTTTTTCTTCCTTGGCTTAACATTTATAGTTTCTTTTTTCTTAGCAGTGCATTTTAGGACTACTCCATATATCCTTATGAATTACCTTTAATTATGTAAGATGAGTATATAGTAATGTGTCAAAATAGATTGTCATCTGTAATATAAACATTTACACTGACATATTTGTCAGTCAGTTCTGTAAAACACAAAGTAGATGTCTACTTTGTGCTGTTATTAAAGATGCATTCCAAATTAATTAAGTAATAATGGAATATGTGATCATTTATAGCACTTACAGCCTAAGATTTTATATCCTGCCTTTAATTTGGTTGTGTTTAACTTGCATAAATATTGTATTCAGGTATGCTTGTTATCAAATATTTGTCATGCCAAATTACACATTATATAAAACAGTTAATTTTGATATTTATTATTAGTAAAATAGTGTTAATGAGCACAAAAATTGTTAATTTTTTACCTGTTAAACTTTGATGACTTATATTACCAGATTTAAAGAAAATTATTTGCCCTTTAAGCAAAACACTATCAAAAAAAACATTCATAGTTCAAAGTTTACAGTTTTTCACCTCACAATTTGCTCTTCACCACAGAAATGAATGAATTATGCTCTGAACATAGGGGTACCTATGTTCCTTCAAATTCATGTTTCAGGATTCTTAAGATATATTTCAGAAGTGGGGTCAGTGGGTCAAAAGGCAGTTCCATTTTTAATTTTTTTGAGGAAACACCATACTGCTTTCCACAGTGACTGCACCAGTCTGCATTCCCACCAACAGTGCATTAAGGATATGCTAAGTGAAATAAGCCAGTTGGTGAAAGACAAATACTATATGACCTCATTTATATGTGGAATCTAATGAACAAAATAGAAATTGAGGCATGGGTACACAGGGGAGGAGGGAGAGAGCAGACTGGATGAAAAAAGGTGAAGGGATTAGCCAAAGAGCATGTATGCATGACTCATGGATACAGACAACAGTGTGCTGATGGCCAGAGGGAAGGGGAGTGGGGGCTGAGAGGAGGTGAGCAAGGGAGAGGAGTGGAATGAGGACACTTGTAATAGCGTAAACAAAAATAAAGTTAAAAAATAAATGAATTCTTTCAGTTTGAAGTACTGAGTAGTACATAATTTCCCCTTCCCCTCCCCCGCAAAAAAAATCATGACTGGAAGGTAGAATAATATTGTCTGAACCATAGTTGCTGCTGAAATGTGAGTTTTCCCCCACTCACAAGAAGATGATCCCTACTACGTTATTTCCCTACTACACGAGGAATTAGGAGTAAGAAAACATTTAATAAAGCCGTGATATGTACAGTTTTGAGGAAAGAAGAATGGAATTAGACATTAGAGACTTTGGAGCAGTTCTACATAAAATAAAATTTGCTTTTATTACTTCTTGACTTTTAAGGGAATAATGTGCTGACAAAGTAAACAACATTGTACAGAGATTCCATTATTTGTTCAGAACTTTGTCAGATCCTTTCTATAGCTGACTTGCTTTTGCAATTCATGCAGTTAAGAGAACTGTAGTTTCAGCATAGTATGCAGAGAGAGAAAAAAGGGAAGGGGGTTGAGGGTTAGTAAAGGTTAAAGTGAAAAAAGATTTGACTTTGGGTGGTAAACACACAATACAATATACAGATGATCTATCATAGAAGTACACTTGAAACCTATTTACTTTTATTAACCAATGTCACCCCAATAAATGTAATTAAAAAAAAATTTTACCTAAAACATCCTTTATTACTTCTAAGCATGCCTTTTGTGTTTATATAGTTAACAGTTTTACAGTTTCAAAATTTGAGGATGAAAATAGGAGGACACCTACGAAATCTTTATTCTGATGGCAATAAAATATCAATAGCTAAATAAAACTTTTTATTCTTTATGTTAAATGATCATCTTTCTGTTGTTATTCTCACTAATTTATTATTATAACCCTGTAATTCTACATGTTGACAAATTCAATACTCTGATAGTCAACTCTGAGCTTTGTCATATGGAAAACACAAATTATTATTGTATGTTTCTGTGTATTTGCTCCTTTCCCTAGTATTCAAATACATAATTTTATCAGTCTTAAGGAATTTTGCTTTAAAACTGACTTATTCACAATGTGCACTTCCCAACACTTTAAATTTTATGTGTAAAACTGCAGAATTCCTTGTCTCTGCTTAAAATTGGCTTGGTAAATAAAGCTTAATGGAGACAGTGTAGTTTAGCTGGGAAGAACCCAGAATTTGATATGATACCTAACAGCAAATTGCCTGCTCTAATAATAATCCTTTTTTCTACTGTGTGAGTTTGGAAAAATTATCTGACTTTTCTGACCATAACTCTTTTTTACTGGGAGTAATTTTAAATAAGAAATAAGGTTCACCTTGCAGGACTACTTAGGGAAAAATAGGTAACAATTACATTGCACTTACTATATGCCTGGTACAGTACTAAGCACATACTGTATGAGTTAATTTAATTCTCATAACAACCATAAGAAGTACTGTTATTATCCTCCAAATTTTATATTATATAAACTATTTCATCATAATGTTTACTGCCTCACAAATTATATACCGTAATGTTTACTCCTTGAACTCATATTTCATTCTACACAGCCTATGGAATTTGAAACTGACAGTATCTATTTCCTGTTTGAAGGTAATTTTGATCAATTGTCACTGTCTTTACAAGAAGACATGTTTATAAATTGAAATTTTAGTTTCTTTTAGGCACTGGAAGGCTTATAATATTTTTTTAAATTTTAGATTGATTTATTATAGAATTATCAGTACCACACAGTTGATTACAACATAAATATATTACAAATTTTAGTAAGTAATTATTTTTTAAAAAGTTACTGGAAGGAAATTAAAGAAACTAAAATATTCTACAGTTCATATCAATAGTTTAATGATACTTATTTATAGAAGAAAAAGTGTTTGGAATTAATTCTATTTCTGTTTTTTGTTTAGCACTGAGATAACTTTCCTAAATAAAAACTACAAAATACGTTTTTGTCAAAACTGATTTACTCAATTCTTTACACATCTTGAGAATTATATGCAAAGTTATGGTTATACATCAATAAAAATATTTCTAATGGCTTGTCAACTGACAAATTAAACACTCCTTTAATTTTGTTGAAAGTAAAAATTCAAAGCCACCTAATTTGCTAAGGGATTCATTTCCCATTCTTTAGAATCATTCACTCCCTCATTTTCTGGAACATTACCAAAAATGCTTTACCAGTAGTTAGTTATCAAAGGATTAATAATATCTGATTTTAGATTTTGTTATGTTTTTTTTTCCTCAGAGGGACCTTGCTTAATATATTCAGAAATGGGAAAAAAAGAAAAGAAAAAAGAAATGGGTGGGGAAATTGAAATGTTGCTAACTTTAGTAACTTCTTCTAATATATTTTTATAATATTTTTTATCTTTCCACATGAACTAACTATATTTTGATAAATACCTTAGAACTGCAAACTTAGTTCATTCAATTCCTAGAACTCTGTCAGGAAAACAAAAGTGCCTCTTCTTTTTTCTAATTCAAATAAATATGTCAATATACATTTTGAGGACAGACCTGGAAAATATTATGCTAAGTGAAATAAGCCAATCAGAGAAAGACAAACACCATATGATTTCACTTATACGTGGAATCTAATGAATAAAATAAACAAACTAACAAAATAGAAACAGACTCATAGATACAGAGAACAGACTGATAGCTGTCAGAGGAGAGTAGTGTTGAGGGGTTGAGGGGCTGGGTGAAACAGATGAAGGGATTAAGATAAAAAAACCTTCATAGACACAGACAACAATATGCTGATTACCAGAGGGAAAGTGGGTAGAGGGTGGTAGAAAAGGGTAAAGGGGAGATAAATAGTGATAGAAGGAAACTTGGCTCAAGGAGTGATGAACACAATACAATATAAGATGATGTAATATAGAGTTGTACACTTGAAACCTACTCAGTTTTATGCCACCCCAAATAAATGCAATAAAAATTGTCTTCAAATTTCCTCTATGAGGAATGTATAAATTATAAATAATTAAAAATGTATAAATAAATACATCTTTTATTTATTTTTAATCCTCACCTAAGGATAATGCTTATTGATTTTAAAGAGAGAGGAAGCGAGAGAAACATCAGTGTGAGAGAGAATCATCAGTTGGTTGTCTCCCATACACATCCCATCTGGGGGTAGAATCCACAACCTAGGTATGTGCCCTGACCAGGAATCAAACCCACAACCTTTTGGTGTATGGGATGGCGCTTTAACCAATTGAGCCACCTGGCCAGAGGAATAAGTGTATCTTTTAAATATAGATTATTCAAATAATGTGATTAAGATTACTTAGATATAATCTAATTTTTATAAATTATAAAAATATTTGTCTTTAAATGAGTACACTTAGAGTCAGTCTGTGCATAAACTTATAACTTATTGAAAATGCAAGGTTCATGTTTAAAATAGACTATGTATTCTAAAAAGTGTATGCTATTTAAAAACTCATTATTCCAGCGTGTGTGTCTGTGTGTGTGTGTCTGTGTGTGTGTGTAGTTACTAGGATATAGAAAATATAAACATCTTATAAGTGGAGACTATTTAATTGAAAGAAATATTTTACAATATAATTTGATAAAAATAGTTTAAGTATCTTGTTAAATCTACATGAATCTGTAAGAAATTACATAAAATGCAAATTTCATTATGAGTTTTATCTAGTTTAACTTGAAAATTTAAAGTTACATTGATAAGATTTGATACTGATTTCACTGCTTTAGCTGTTCAAGAATGCTTATTGTTTCAGTTAATGACAGATGGCAAGAGTGATTTTTGAGAATACTCTTTGGTTTGCTCTCACCAGGTTCATGAAAAGCAATGAATATTTTAATAATAGGGACTGAAACAGGTGAGGTCATTAAAGGAAAATTACTCTCATTCCCTCTGGCTATATCATATAGGTGATTTTAGAGCTTCCTAACTGGAACCACAATAAACCCATTTCAGTTGTCATGCTTTACCCTGATAGATATCCATAAACAGGAAAGACTGGAAGGCTTATCATGGTTTTATGCTGTCTTGATTAAGCAGTAGAGAAAGTTTTCCCCAGTTGGTATTTTGAATTTTTTTTCTTTGACAACCTGGAGTTTTGTACATTCCAAGGCAATGCATTATATTATGTACTGGATCGATGGAGGGATGTGTCTTTTTGTGTGTGAAAAAGGGAAGTTAGAAAAATGACCCCTCAGGATGCTAAGAAGGAACATACATGGAAGTTGGGGATCTGGACACAGATTCCCTTAAAACCAACAGTACCAGCTTACGTCCCTGGCTGGTGTGGCTCAGTGTATTGAGTGCCGGTCTGAGAACCAAAGGGTCACTGGAGATTCCCACATGACTGGGTTTTGCAGACCAGGTCCCCAGTAGGCGGTACCTGAGAGGCAACCACACATTGATGTTTCTCTCCCTCTCTTTCTCCTTCCCTTCCCCTTTGTGTAAAATAAATAAATAAAATCAAAAGAAAGAAGAAAGGAAAGGGAGGGAGGGAGGGGAGAGAGAAGGAAAGGAGGGAGGGAGGGGAAAGAGAAGGAAGGGAGGGGGGAGGGAGGGAAGGAAAAGAAAAGAAAAGAAAGAGAAGAAAGAAAATGGTTAAAAAAAATAAAACAGCAACAGTACCAGCTTACCTCTTAAAGACTCTTCACTTTACCCTGGATCCAGTAACCCCTGTTTGGTGACTAGTGGCAGATGCTAAATAGTTAGTAGTAATTAGCAATATTAAGAAGGAGGGGAAAAAATGATGGGTCACCATTATTACTATGTCATTGGCTAAGGTTTTAAACAGTGGCCACCCTAAGGAGTTGAGTTATTAATACTGTACAGGAGATTTGGCAAGACTGTTTTTTTCTGAACAAAAAAGATACCCATACATCACCATTTTAATTTGGCCCAATTTCCGTCTTCTGGGAAGTGCTGTTTTACAAATTTAGAACTGACAGTTCAGTCAGAAGTGAGTAGTAAAGAAGTCAGCCAAGAGACACTTGGGAGCCATCCTAACCCATTCCAGTCAGCACCCGTGTGGAGCAGCGGCCACTCTCCTCTGGAGCTAGTGCAGAGAGAAGGAAAACCGCAGTGCAGGAAGGCTGCTTTATAGAGGCTGGGCAGCTCTCTGGGCCACCTTCTCAGAGTGGAAACATTTCTATTAGCTCTTAATTCTTCCTAACTCAAGGGGAAAAACGTCTCTGCCTTAATGCCACAGTTAAACCTTTACTGAGGCAGAAATAGAGCAAGAACAGCCCTATTTGTATGTGACTACTAGAGAAGATAAGCAGTTTTATTGATTTGGTACTTTGACTCTTACTAGAACTTTTTAATTATAGATAACTATTAAAGCCATTTTCTAAGAAATCATATCAGTGAACTATATTTCAGAGTGGTTTATATTGACAATGATTCCAATTTGAGGTACAACTCCAAATGATACAGCAGGTTGCTAGAAAAAAAACTAAGGTTAGAACGCTAAGGTTTTTCTCTTTCCCCCCCCCCCCTTGCTTTAACATTGAGAAACTAGAAATTCAGCTAGCTCTATTAACCTTCTCTGTATCTTGTTTATCAGTAAAATGTAATAGAAGCACAATTCTGAAGCCTAAAGGGAATATTGTGAAAATTTCAAGACTTCTATAACACTTTAAATTTATTTTTTAAATTACTCCTTAATCAATGATAACAGAATGAGTGAATTTTATCTAATACTCAGTAAATATTTCCTACAAATTTAAGAATAATTTCAAGATACACAATTCTTCTTTCATAAAAATTTTGTAACAACTTGGTGGCAAAATTATTATTTATAAAGTATGTATTTCTTTCAGTAAAAGATGATGAATGCGACTCAGATGCAGAAAATGAACAAAACCATGATCCTAATGTTGAAGAGTTCCTGCAACAACAAGACACTGCTGTCATTTACCCTGAAGCACCCGAAGATGACCAGAGGCAGGGCACTCCAGAAGCCAGTGGTCATGATGAAAATGGTAAATGGAGCTTTACAGTTGTTTTTGTTTTCATCTTTAAAAGATTATTTCTATTACTCTACTGTAGGAACCTACCATTGTACTATACAAAACATTTTTGAAAACCAAAATTGATTGTGGTTTGCTATATAGACTAATCTCTCTAATTAATAGAATATTGTCCATGATAGCAATATAGTATTTGTATACAGTGGTAATGCTGCTGCATGTGAAATGCTTACAGCAGTGCCTGGACAGTGTTTTCCATTCACTAACCTGGCAGCAAGTGGTAGAAATGGAAACTGCGATGAACCTGACTGCCCACTGATTCTTCTCCATCATTCTTCCAGCAAGCAGAATGTGGTTGTCTGGTTCACAATATACTAATTTGGAGTCAAACAGTTTTTCTCTATATGCTTTAGTCCACTCTGATATTGCAACAAATGCAATAATAAAGTGTTCATAATCTCCTGAAAAGAAATAAGCTGTCACTCTGCCCTTCCATGCACTAGAAACAGACAAAAATAGCCTTCAGATATTCCTCTTAAGAAATTTTTTCCAAGACCTGTACCAGATACTAAGAAGTTAGTTGGAATGTTTAAGGATACTGAAAGTTTTAAGATCCTAAATCTGGTTTGATTTTTCCAGGGTCCCAGTCTAATAGATTTATTTAGCTTAATATTTTAATACTCAGTCAACTCTTTTATGGCTTTTTTAGAGGAGTTATATGTTTACAACAAAATTGAGGCAGAGATACAGAGATGTCCCATATATCCCTTCTCACCCACACATAGGCCTTTCCCATTATCAACATAACTCATCAGAAAGGTTCTTTTCTTTCCTTTTTTTTTTAACTAAGGATGAACCTTCATTGATACATCATAATTATTCAAAGTTCATAGTTTGCATTAAGTTTTACTCTTAATGTTATATATTCTGTGGGTTTGGGCAAATGTATAATGACATGTATTTATGATTACAATATCATACAGAGTATTTTCACTGCCCTAAAAATTCTCTATGCTCTGTCTACTCATATTTTCCCCCTCCCCTACTCCTTCTGGTAACCACTGATCTTTATTGTCTCTGTAGCCTTGTCCTTTGCAGGATGTCATATAATTAGAATCATAGAGCATGTATCCTTTTCAGATTGACTTTTTTCACTTAGAAATCTGCATTTAAGTTTCTTCCATGTCTTTTCAATGCTTGGTAGCTTATTTCTTTTGTGTTGAAATACTCCATTTCTGGATGCACTACAGTTTATTAATCCATTCACCTACTAAAGAACATCTTCCAAATTTTGGCAACTATGAATAAAGCTACTATAACCATCTGTGTATATATTTTTGTGTGGATATAAGTTTTCAGTTCTTTTTGGTAAATATAAAGGAGCACAATTTCTGGGTTTGTATGGTAATAGTATGTTTAGTTTTATAAGAAACTGCCAAATTGTCTTCCAAAGTGGTTATACCAGTTTGGATTCCTCCCAGCAATGAATGAGAAATTCTGTTGTTTCATATTCTTGCCAGTATTTGGTGTTGTCAGTGTTCCAGATTTTGGCTGGCCTAAAAGGTGTATACTGGTTTCTTCTTGTTTTGTATTTCCCTGATGACATATATATGATGTGGAGCATTTTTTCATACTTATCTACAATCTGTATATCTTTTTTGGTAAGCTGTCTGTTAAGGTCTTTGGCCCATTTTTAATTGAGTTATTTGATTTATTGTTGAGTTTTAAAAGTTCTTTGTATATTTTGGATAACAGTCCTTTTATCAGATAGGCATTTTGCAAATATTTTTCCCAGTCTGTGTGGCTCATCTTCTAATTCCCTTAATAGTATCTTTCTCAGAGCAGAAGTATTTAACTTTAATGAAATATAGCTTACCAGTTACTTTTTCTGTGAATTGTGCTTTTGGTATTGTATCTAAAGTCATCAACCATACCCAAGGCCATATAAGTTTTCTTCTGTTATCTTCTAGGAGTCTTTTTTTTTTTAATTTTTATTGTTTAAATACATCTGTGTCCATTTTTCTGCTACCACTTTCCCTTGGCCCACCCACCCCCATCTCCCTCCGTCAATCCTTCCCCACTTTGGCTTTGTCTGTGGATCCTTTATACATGTGCCTTGATTTGACCCTTTCCCCATTACCCATCTCCCTCCTTACCTCACGCCACTCTCAGTTTCTTTTTTCTTTCAGTTTTTCTGGTTATATTTTCCTTGCTTATCCATTTTGTTGATTAGGTTCCACTTACAGATGAGATCGTATGGTATTTGTCTTTCACCCCCTGGCTTATTTCACTTGGCATAATGCTCTCCAGTTCCATCCATACTGTTGTGAATGGTAGTAGCTTGCTCTTTCTTTCTGCTGCGTAGTATTCCATTGTGTAAATGTACCATAGTTTTTTTTACCCACTTATTTACTCATGGGCACTTAGGTTGCTTCTAGCACTTGGCTATTGTAAATTGTGCTACTATGAACATTGGGGTGCATAGGTTCTTTTGAATTGGTGTTTTGAGATTCTTAGGGTATAATCCCAGCAGTGGAATTGCTGGATCAAAAGGCTGTTCTAATTTTAGCTTTTTGAGGAAATTCCAAACTGTTTTCCACAATGGCTGCACCAGTCTGCATTCCCTGGAGTCTTATAGTTTCACATTTTACAGTTAGGTCTGAGAACCATTTTGAGTTCAACCTTGTGAATGGTCTAAAGATCTCTGTCTAGATTCTTTTTTTTTTTTTTGGCATGAGGATGTTTAGTTGTTCTATTACTGTTTGTTGAAAAGACTGTCCTTTACTCCTTTGCGTTGCCTTTACTCCTTTTTCAAAGGTCAGTTGACTGTATTTATGGGGATCTGTTTCTCTGTTTCTGGGCTCCCTATTCTGTTTCATTTATCCACTTGTCTATATCACCCTCTCTTGATTACTATTGCTTTATAGTAAGTCTTGAAGTTGGGTAGTGTCAGTCCTCTTTTAACTCCCCATTTGCCCTTACAAATAGGAAATTTATACAGATGAAACATAACATGATTTTGGAAGAACTTCTTCATGTGGTTAATCTAGTCCCTAAAGAAATGGGTCATGTTAGAGTTATTACCAACAGAAGACTCTCTGGGTCCAGTTGCCTTGCTAACAAAAGATGCCATCCTAAACTTTGAGGGTTGATTTTTAATATTTTGAATAAAATATTCATATTCATATTTTAGAAACGTATTTTAGCATATTTACCTTGCTATGTAGGGTTAGGTGCCCAGTCTATTATTTGCAGTCTGGTCCTTGAGCAAAACATTGTTTATGTAAACTTAAATTTTAATAAAGGTAATATGTTTATGAAGCATTTGGAGATTTTCTATGAAATTTTCTTTGGTAGTCTGTTTTTCTATAAGAAACTCAAAATGAAGGTAGAGATGATATTTACAATAAGATGTCACTTAGGAACTTATTTGAAGAAATAGATCAAATATGGAAACCTACTTTTAGTTAAAAAATATTAATTGACAAAGTATTACATTTTAGGATTGTAAGGTTAGATGGTTCCTAAATTATATATAGTTCATTCAGTGAACCCCAATTTATTCATAATGCCCTTATTTTTGAAAACTATTATATATTTATTCATTTATATCAAATTATACAGAAAATTTGTCAGTGTATTTCAATAGGGGAAAGAATATGAATAATCAGGCTCAAGAGGTCTTTATGAGCCAGGCCTAGACCTGGCTCCCATTATTACTTCCTCCCTCCCCCCGCCTTTATACATTCATTCTTTTGGTCTGAACTTGGTCAGTCTAACTATGTACTACTTACTCTCTGATGACAATAACTAAGTGTCATTTTCAAATACAAAAGAATTAACATTAAATAAATAATGATGATATTGTTATCTATAGAAAGATTCTGTTATGGTATACAAGTGTATATATATGCTTTATATATATTTTCCTTATATGTATATATGGAAAAAGTCCAACCATAGTTAATATAACAAGAATGGTTCATGCTACATCAGTGTAACCTGGCAGTCAAGGAGAAACAACTGGAATGAGCATATGTGATCAATGACAACTTCATTACACTAGTCAGTAGGGGCAGTAGATGCTGCTGAGTAGGCATGTATACTGTGTGGCCATCATATTCAAAATGACTGAGCGAGTGAGTAGAGCAACGAATTGACATCGAATTTTGTGTTAAGCTTAAACATTCTCTGCGGAAACTATTCAGATGATTTAGAAGGCTTTGGGGGATGATGCAATGAGTGCAGCACAAGTAAAAGTGCAGTACAAATGCTTCAGAGATGGTTGAGAATCTGTTGAAAGTGGTCCATGTGCTGAAAGGCCTGCAACAAGCAGAACACCTGAGAATGTTCAATGTGTACGGGCTTAATCAACAATGATTGGCAACAGATAGTACAAAAACTAGAAGCTGAACTGGGGATTCCAAAAACTACTGTGTCCAAGATTTTGAAGCAGGAACTTGGCATGAAACGTGTTATGGCAGAATTTGTTCCACAGCTGCTGCTGCTGCCAGAGCAGAAGGAACATTGTGCTGCAATTGCTAATGAGTTGCTTCAAACCGCTACCAATGAACCAGATTCCCTCAAGAATGTTATAACTGAAAGGGACTAAAGCGGCATTGTACTATTACAATGTTTCTTGTATCCTCAATAAATGTCTCTATTTTTCATAGTACATGGCTGTATACTCTCTGAACAGATCTTGTATATTTACAAATGTAATCTACATTCTAATTTTACTTTTATTTTCTTTGTCTAATTGGCCATACAAAAGAAGAAAATTGTGATTTAGTGAAAAACATATGGGACCTTAAAGTCAGACAGAACACATTTGAATCCTAACTTTATCACTTTTGGAACCATCTAACCTGATAATCCTAAAATGTAATACCATATTGTCAATTAAAAATCATTTACTGGCTGTGGGAATTTTAAGTTATTTAATCTTCCTGAACCTCACATTTTTGCTTTTATGAAATAGAGATGAGTATCATTGTATTGTTTTGAGGACCTAATATAAACCTGGTAGCGTAATAGCTATTACATAGCTTAGGGAGGGACTCATCGGTAGCTTTGGTAATATTTTTTAATATTTTTAATTTTATTTTTCAATTACTGTTGATGTTCAATATTATTTTATATGAATTTCAGGTGTATATCATAGTGGTTTAGACAATTACATAATACAATTTTTTTTAAATTTTTTAAATTTAAAATATATGATCTTTCTTTTACAGGAACACCAGATGCATTTTCCCAATTACTCACCTGCCCATATTGTGATAGAGGCTATAAACGCTTTACCTCTCTGAAAGAACACATTAAATATCGCCATGAAAAGAATGAAGATAACTTTAGTTGCTCCCTGTGCAGTTACACCTTTGCATACAGAACCCAACTTGAACGTCACATGACATCACATAAATCAGGAAGAGATCAAGTAAGTGAAATGAGCTTTCCAAATTTTGAGAATGTATCTCTCCATAGAAGGCAGGGATTTTTTAACAAACTTAGAAGTTAAAAAGATGCACTAGACAGTGTCTCATCTGCAGCCTTATAAAAAGAAAGTGATTATTTATTTGAATTATCTGGTCATTTCTGAGTTAACAGTCACATGTGAACATAATTTTAAAGGTGACTAAGTTTTTTCTTTTTCAGATAAGATCCTGTTCATCTCAATTTAATTATTTTGCATATACTATAACAAATATTTCTCTTAAGTTTATAACTGGATTTCATAATAACATTGTACTAAAATAGTCAGTGTAGGAAAATAAATACTGGTTACATAAAACACATGACTTACTACTGACCAAATTTAAATGAAAATCAAATAATAATAACGTTTCATTTTTTTGTGAACTATTTATTCTCAGTATAAGCTACAGTGTTTTTTTCCCTATAGTAAGGAAAGTTGCCTCCTCTAAGAATCTAAAGTTTATATTCTAATGCATTTTTATTCTGAAGACTCAATTTCCATATCGTTTATTCTACTTCTGTCACTTTGCCTTAATTTCTAGAAGTATAAACTAAGACTACTCTGTAAATATAAGTTACATGTAAACTGTTGGCTCTGTCTTTAAGGATTAAAGTGAAAGAATCTTGCCTGTTTTCCTTTTATAAGGTCTTGATAACCATCAGCTATTAATAATCAACTGAGTATCTTCTTAATTCTAACTTTAAAATTCAAATAAATATTCAGCTGTGCAGGGTATGTCAAGGCAGTATGTTGAGGTTGAGGCACCTGTCCATTTTCCTATATCAAAGGACTGTGAATATCTGTACACATTTATGTGAACTTTGCCCTAGGAGTATACGTTATATAAGTCATAATATCCCATAGAGAACAAGTTTTGCTAAGATGATGGCTAAACCAAAAGGTCAGACAAAAAATTGTGGAAAAAGAATGAGCATGGTCCACCTACCTTCTCAGGACTTCAGCAACAACACTCACAAAATAAGAATAGGGGTTGGGGGTTGGCAAATAAGGGACTATAGGATCAAGATTGTCTTAGATAGGTTAATGGTTAAGTCTGTGAAGGAGCACTTAAAATGAGAGAGAGTACCAAAAGGAGGAGGAAACTGATGCAGAGAAGGAACTACTGAAGACAGACACCATCTTTCTACCATCTGCCCCTATTATTAGTCTTATTAGTGACAATATAGATGAGTGCTCTTTTGATCTGAGAGCCCTATTGTAACCGTAATATAGACAGGCCTTGGGGGAAGAGCCTATTCACATGACATGGGGAGCAGATCTGTCCTGCAACTGCTGCCCCATATCCTTTCTGCACCACGGCCTTTGTTAAAGGAAAGGATCTCCAAAGGATAGAGCTGATAGTGAAAGCAGGAGATGCCATTATAAAAGCAAATCGAAAGATCTCTAATGAGCAAGAAACCATCTTTTTGATGATTTTTTTGATGAGTAAAAGGAAGTAGGTTTTATATATGAAATGTGTGGTCAGACTAAAGTCAGAAAAGAGCTGTGATAAATGTGGGGACCAATAAAGTGAGAAAATATAACTGAGAAGTCTTGGAAACAATTTAGATTATGAAGCGGCAAACTAAAGGGTAGAATGTCTAGCTTGCTGGCCTTTGAAAATCATCCCACATCTTAAAGGTAAGAATTTCCATGTCTTATTTATTCATTCAACAAATATTTGAGTTTCTACTATGTGTCAGCCTCTGTTCTAAGTGTTAAAAGCACAACAGTGAAAAAGATGAGCAAAGTCCCTGACAGTAGGGGGCATATATAAGGTGGGAAAACAGTAGGTTCACAGTTGTGAATACATAAAACATACAGTTTATTCTTGTATTAGTATTTATTAATTATTATATTTTCACATAAACAACTGTAAACCGACTTTTGTATCACCCTGTATTAATAGGTGATTTAAAAAAACAGATATAAAATATAAAAACAGACAGGCTGAGGAAAATAGAGGAAGAGGATAGAAAGTGATGAAAGCTGCTACTTGATTTGAAGATAGGGAGACCTTTCTGAACTAAGACTTGAATGAAATGAAGAAGCCAGTCATGGAATGATTAGGAGAAGGACATGCCATGCAAAGGGAACAGACTGAAGCATAAAAAGATCATAAGGCAGAAACCTGCCCGACGTCACCGAAGAACAGCCAGGAGGCCAGTGTGGTGAATAAAGGCGAGAAAGAGGGTGAGGCCAGGGTGCTCTGGGGGAGCAGATGATGTAGCTCTTCGCATAGGCCAGGATAAAGATTTCTGATTGTATTCTAAAATGTGATAGGAATGCCTTAGAGAGATATTGAATTTTAACTTTATTTTTTTATTTTGAGGGAACACTGGCTGTTGGACAGAGAATAGGTCAAGAAAGGCAAAAATGGAAGCACAGAGACCACTTAGAGGTGATTGCTGTAATCCAGGCCAGGGGTGGTTGGTGGCTTTAAACTTGGTGGTGGTGACAGACATTACTTAATGAGGAGTATTAGAGTCAGAATATATTTAGATGGCTTGCTGATAAAATAAGTAAGGATTTAAGGAAAAGAGAGGGTGCAAGGATTACTCTAAAATTCAGGGCCTAAGCAATAATCAAATAAATGAGGATGCTCTTCACAAACAGGAAATACTAGAGAAGGAGCTGATTTTTAGAAGAAATTAAAAGTTTGGTGTTAGTCATGTTAACAAATGCTTATCACCCTCCAATATCAAGGAATATCAAGGGAAGCAATTGGTGATAAGAGTCTATAATTGAGGGAAGAAGACTAAAGATATAAATTTGGGAATTGTCACCATATATTCAGTATTTAAAGCCATGGGTTTGGATGAAATAGTGCCTGATACATAGTAAGTACATACTCTCTTTCCTTTCTGCATGATACACAAAAGAGGAAGATTCCAGTTAGGGCAAGCATGAGGCAAGTAGTACTTGAGTTAAGTCCTTGGAAGATAGGTAGAATCTTAAAAGTCATAATTAAAGGGAAACATAGTCAAGAAATAAGGAATAGTATAAACCAAAGCAAGGAGGGAAAGAAGAGCAATCTCTGTGCAGGAAAAAAACACACTAAATGACTGAGACAGGGACTACTGGAGAACTGGTGAAGAATAAGCCAGCAAACTCAGGGGCTGTGAACTTGAAATCTGTAGACTAAGAATTTCTGTTCATGGGTTGATGGGAATCCCTTGGAGATTTATGAGTAGGATTTGATTCAATTCAAGCAGTACTTTTCTGAAATCAAGGGTATAGAATATAATTGAAATACATAAAAGTGAAGATTTGATAAATGAGACAGAAAGCTATTTTAATGATCTGTATTTGGCTGGAAAACATGGACTTTTTTTTAAATTGTCAGATTAAAGTACATTTTAGAAATATCAAACATGTAAGAGACAGGATAAAATGCTGGAAAAAGACTGGCCTTTTCTCCTGTTCAGGAGACCTTGATTTTCTGTTGAGTGACTGCTTTAGACAGATTACTGAATGTTCTTGACCTCAATTGCTTTATCTATAAACTAGAGTTCAAATGAGATAGTCTCCAGTTACAAGTATATATGTATATTTTTTTTGCTAAATACTATATTGCTTAATAAAGTATGATTCTGATACTTTAAATTCTTAGAAAGTGGAGATTTTTCTCTATGTCAAAATTCTGTTCCTACTAACACCCTCCTTTTTGGTAATATTTCAAGTGTTAGATTTTTGTGACTGCTATAATTTGAAGCCTTTCAGAAACCAAATAGTCACCAAAGCATTACTTTTAGCATGTTGGATGTTCTTTATGTCTAAAGCTTTTTTTCACTTTATAAATAAAATACCAATTCTTTCTTACAGAGACATGTGACGCAGTCTGGGGGTAATCGTAAATTCAAGTGCACTGAATGTGGAAAAGCTTTCAAATACAAACACCATCTAAAAGAGCACTTAAGAATCCACAGTGGTAAATATTTGCTATCTTTCTACACCTTAAATATTACAGCATACATGCAAATAAATATAACATGTGACATACGCACATGATTAGAAATGCCTTGTTTTTCTTTTAGGACACAGATGACTCTGGAAAAATTTTCTGTTTATAAATGGTATTTTATTGGAATTTTAATCATTGACTAAAGTATATCAAGTTGATATAATATGACACACGCAAAAGTTCCTTATCAAAACATAATACGTCTTAACAAGAAGTACAACCTGAAAACACTTTAGTTTTCTGATGAATGTTAATTTCATGTCCTCCTCTCTTGCACAGTTAATAGGATAATGACAAAGAGTATAGAGGTACAATTTGCAGAAGGAAATGGGATAAAGACATTCTTTACTGGAGAGGAGCAGAAATGGAGCTCCAGATGGGAAATGCTGAAGGGTGATGGGGAGTCAGCGGGGTGGGGGTGAGGGGTGGCACTTGAGGAGAGAGGAAACTGCAGTGTTAATGAGAATTGAAAAGAAAAATGGGTCTCCCATCATTTCATCTTTCTATTCCATATCATTTCTAAATCATTATTTACAAAATAAATATTATTATGTGGTAAAAAATATCATGTATTTTTTAGAAACATAAAAACAAAGGTAGTTATATTTGTATTTTTTCAGAGGCTCTACTTGAACAAAAGGTATCGAGAAAACCTAGCACCAAATTGCACTGTGAAATCTGTTCATCTCCTGATTAATTTTGATATGCTACTTTAGATTTAAGTAATTTTAATAAAAAATAATAGCTAATGAATGGGAAATTATGGTATCTGCACATTGCATATTTTGTGGAAATTATTGTATTAACACATAAACATCATCCTACTAAAGGAGTTCAGTTGGGTGGCTTTGTGAGGGGTCATTTGTGATACCTGTATTTTATTTTGGAACATCAAAGGTTCTGTAAGTTTTACTGTATTGATCATTGAGGGCTAAATAATGTTAAAGTTATCACTTTAAAATGCTCAAGCCAAGATTCTTACAAAAACATTTATTTATTTTCACGGATTAATGTTTCTGGAAAGCAGAGGTAGACTTTTGCAGCCTGCCACAGGATCCTATTTCTTAGCTCATGTTTTCATCAATAATACATTTTTCATAACCTCCCTTCCTACCAGAGATGATTTGAAGTTGTTGATAGAGTTACTGCTAATTTGGAAGAGTTTTTAAAAATAATGAAATGGGGTAGAGGAAGGAAAGTAAAGCTTGGAGTAAGATTCATGTACAAGGTGAATGTCCTATGGTTCTGTTGCAGTTGTGTAGCAGAATTTATCAGATCTATAGATGATATAAGTTGGGAGACATGAGTCATGCCAAAGATTAAAATACAGATATAGAAGGAAGTTGATATTTAATCACAGCATCCTGCATTGATAGTCAGCAGTCAGTCTCAATCAAGTACCAAGTAGGGAGCTACTGTCTGTAGTACTTACAGAAAAATTTTAAGAGTTTGGATGGTCACAAGCTTTGTCTAAGCTAACAGTATGCTGCTACTGCTACTTAAAAATCTAGTGCGAATCTAGGCCATATCATGGAACATAGAACTCTGCACTGCCCATTCATTACATACTTAAATCTGTCTTGTTCTTCAAATAATTTACCATGAGGCTTGTATACCTTTAATACACAGTAAATTTTAATTTAAAAATATAAAGAAAATAAAGTTAAAGTAAAACAGGCATGAAATAAATGTGAAAAAAATGAATACTATAAAATTCTTTGCACATCCTTGAAATGGACCACAAATTAGACTCTAAGGTTTAGGAAGTAAGAAAACTGCAATCAGTAACCAAGACCAGAGTGTGCATGAGTAAAAGAAATCTGTTACTAGAAAAGCACACCTTTCCTAATACTAAGTCTATAGAGAAACTTGTTCTTTGAAACATCATAAAGATGAAAGAGAAAAATGCAATTTTTATCATCCTCAGAAATATGCTTAGTACAGTGGAGAACATGATAGGGTTTTCTTTTTTAAAATAAGATTCTTCAACAGAGTCCAGAAATATCACTGGCTATTTCACCAAAGTGCAATTAGGAAAAAGCATTTCACCAGGGTGACTACTTGAACAATCCGAGTCTACAGCTCTCTGATGGCCTGTTTTATTCCAAGGGAAGATACTGAGCAGGGGGACTCAGTGTTATCCCAGGACTGGTAACAATCTGCAAGCTAGTCATTACCAGTTCTTTTAAAACAGAAATTGAAGGGAAGCATTTATAAACTCATATATCAAGACAATGCTGTACAATTTCATTCTATTTTACATAATATTGGTCCACACTAGTTTGGAAATTTAAAACAAAAAAAATGAAAATAAAAAGTTATTCTTCCCCACAGATAGTGTTAAAAGCACTGTTTAAAGTATGTAATAATGGATGATTGCATATCCTTCAGTAATCCTCTGTAGTTTTTTTTCTCAGTTGAGTTTTTAAAAGGTATTAAAGATCAAGGTCCTCAATTATACTCGCTAAAATTACACTGATTGTTGCTATCTTCTGATACCCATAACGTGAGCCCTCTGCAGAGTCATGTGTCAGCCAGCATTTGAACTCTGCATATGGGACCTGAGCTATGAGGAGGAGGTCGCCATACCTCCACTCAGAGGTGAGACAAAATAGCACCTGCACATAGGCTGTGATCCTCCCCAGAAAATAATGTAAGTTTGTCCCATGGCCTTATAGTAATTTTAATCTGGAAAGTATTTACATCAGATGCAACCAAACACCCACCTCAGCCATTGAAAAAAATAACTCAGTGTTGATAGTGCATTTAACTTTGAGCAGCCCACTTCCCCATGTCACCTCCAGGATTTAGCAGTTGCAAACATTAACATAAATAGGTACATTAAGTGATATTCTTTGCCTATACACCATAAGGCTATGAAGTTAAAGAGCAGGGGTTTTCTTGACTTTGACAGTAATTCTCAACAATAACAATAATGATAACTAGCATGTATTGAACACAACTAAGTACAGCTACATTCTAGTTGTTTGTATGCATTCACTCATATAGTCTTCACAATAACTCTATGAGGTAGATGCTACTATCTCCTCCTTTTTACCGGTGAGAAAAATGGAATCTCAGAGAGCTTAATTAACTTGTCCATAGTCATTAAACTAATGCATGGTAAAGCTGTTCTCTGATGTAGGCATCCTGACTCCAAAGCCATTGCCTCAATCATTGTGCTTCTCCACTTCCCTATTTGTAAAGCTAAGAATAATCTATATTATAGATGCTTATTTTCCTAGTGAGCAAGAGGATCAAGAGAGTAAGAGAACAAACATATAGCTCATCTAAAAATTTATCAAATAATTAAAAATGTTAAAATAGAGATACACTAGACTATACCCCTTGTTTTACCACTCCTAGAAATTTTTATCTGATACATTTTGAGTATTGAGTCATGTTTCAGGTATCCTATTGGAAACATTAATAAATTGGAGAATTTCTGGAGGTGAGTTAGCAAGTGGGTGAGAGTTCAAAACACCATGTCCCATGAGTGTTTGAAGGACCTGGATATGTTTAGCCCACATAAGAATAGTTTAAGGATGCATATGACAACACTCAACACTTCATCAGTTTGAAAGTCTAGCTTGTAGAAGAAAAGTCAGGCTTGTTTTATGTGGCATCAGAAGGGCAATCTAGCACAGGGAAGTAAGTGAGCATTATACCAAGCCAGCTGAACCTGCATATCAGTAGAAATGCTTTGTAAAAGAATCACTAACATTTACTGAGAGCACACTGAGTTTCACTGTATTATCTCATATACCTGCTATAACAAGCCCAAGAGGGGGTGTATCTACATTTATTTACACACCAAAACCCTGAAACTTGGAAAGGTTAAGAAAGTAGTATGTGACAGACCTAAGGTCTGAACTCAAATCCATGGTCCTCAGCAGGACCAAACTAGACCATCTTCAGGGTTGCACAGTGGCACTAACCTCCTCTTAATAAAGGATTTTCAGCAGAAAATAACCACTGTTGAGGATGATATAAAATGATCTCTTCATTGAGAAGGAGGCTATACTAGGGGACTTCTTAGATCCCTTTCAATTCTATTATCTGATTTTTTTAAGTAATGAAATTTCTGAAAAAACATAGCTCACTTTTTAAAACTCTACAACATTGAAGTCATAGAACTAGGAGAACTTAAATTGCCTTTCCCACTGCTTTTATTTTAATTCATTTTAATTCTTAAAAAGAAAGGGGGAGAAAAAGAGCTTTATTTTAGTATTGAGTGGATAAGTGAGTATCAATATATTTTATAATTCTATAGTTAGCCATTTGTCAACCTAAAAAAAGGTTTAATGTGCATCTTTGTGACCTGTATACACTATAATAAATGCAAGGGACAGATGGCACACAAAACCCAGACGTTTCTATCTTATTTCTAAAACTGATAGTCTGTAACCTTTAACTTATAAATTAATGAACTCTAACTATAAATTAAGTGTGAAATATTCCTTTTATCTCAGAACTTGTCAAAATTTTCTACCAAAATATCCCCAACAGCCAAGAATAATAAATGCCCTTGTACCCCTGGAAGGTTTAGGGAAGCATCTTGAAAGGAGGCCTCTACAAACAAAAAGTTCCTTTGACATTGTGGTTTTTTCCTAACAATTCTCACAAGCGTTGCATTTGTGCAACATAATATATGTTTTAATATAAAAATAATATTTTAAGTTATAACTACTGTCACTAAAATTGAAACTCCAAGATGCTTTGCATACCCACTAGAACATTGCCTTATATCTCCCAGAGTACATACATCCCATTTAATCAAGGTTTACAGAAATATTTTATATTTAAAGTTTTATTCCCATTGAGAAATATTTTTTCAAGAGAACCTTATAGATATGGGAAAGAGATATCTATATGATTCATTCAATCAGAGATATTCATACTTGTTAAGTCTTATGGGATATTTCAGTTACTTTTCTTTCCTCTAATATTAATTTCTCCTGCAGGTGGTTAAGTAAAGTGAAATATAGAAATTACATACTTTGGCAAAACAGGATTAAAAAAATATTTAAAAGAGTAGGATTTAATATATTTTGGGTATGTGAGAATGATTTGAAGTTTTAAAGGTTAGCAGAAATATTACATACATAGGCAGAGAAGTTTGCCTTATTAGTTCAGACTAATGTTTTACCAGTTTTTATAACATTTATGTAGCTTTTGAACTTAAAATGATGATTCTAAAAAAATTGTATCACAAATATATATATAGTAACCACTTTTTTGTCTTAGGAAAATGTGGGTACATACTAATTTATAAATATATATATATTTTGTTGTTGTTTAGGAGAGAAGCCATATGAATGCCCAAACTGCAAGAAACGTTTTTCCCATTCTGGTTCCTATAGCTCACACATAAGCAGTAAGAAATGTATCAGCTTAATGCCTGTGAACGGACGACCAAGAACAGGACTCAAGACATCTCAGTGTTCCTCACCGTCTCTTTCAGCATCGCCAGGCAGTCCCACACGACCACAAATACGGCAAAAGATAGAGAATAAACCCCTTCAAGAACAACTTTCTGTAAACCAAATTAAAACTGAACCTGTGGATTATGAATTCAAACCCATAGTGGTTGCTTCAGGAATCAACTGTTCAACCCCTTTACAAAATGGGGTTTTTAGTGGTGGTGGCCCATTACAGGCAACCAGTTCTCCTCAGGGTGTGGTGCAAGCTGTTGTTCTGCCAACAGTTGGTTTGGTGTCTCCCATAAGTATCAATTTAAGTGATATTCAGAATGTACTTAAAGTGGCAGTAGATGGTAATGTAATAAGGCAAGTTTTGGAGAATAATCAAGCCAATCTTGCATCCAAAGAACAAGAAACAATCAGTGCTTCATCCATACAGCAAGGTGGCCATTCTGTTATTTCAGCCATCAGTCTTCCTTTGGTTGATCAAGATGGAACAACCAAAATTATCATTAACTACAGTCTTGAACAGCCCAGCCAACTCCAAGTTGTTCCTCAAAATTTAAAAAAAGAAAATCCAATTCCAACAAATAGTTGCAAAAGTGAAAAGTTACCAGAAGATCTTACTGTTAAATCTGAGAAAGACAAAAGCTTCGAAGGAGGAGTGAATGACAGCACTTGCCTTCTGTGTGATGATTGTCCAGGAGATATTAATGCACTTCCAGAATTAAAGCACTATAACCTAAAGCAGTCTGCTCAGCCTCCTCCACTCCCTGCACCGGAAGCTGAGAAGCCCGAGGCCTCTGCTTCATCAGGTTCTGGAGATGGCAATTTGTCCCCCAGTCAGCCACCATTAAAGAACCTCTTGTCTCTTCTGAAAGCATATTATGCTTTGAATGCACAACCCAGTGCAGAAGAGCTCTCAAAAATTGCTGACTCAGTAAACCTACCACTGGATGTAGTAAAAAAGTGGTTTGAAAAGATGCAAGCTGGACAGATTTCAGTGCAGTCTTCTGAACCATCTTCTCCCGAACCAGGCAAAGTAAATGTCTCTGCAACGAACGATGATCAGCCTCAGTCTACAAATGCAAATGATTCCCAGGACAGCACAGTAAATCTACAAAGTCCTCTGAAGATAACTAACTCCCCAGTTTTACCAGTAGGATCAACCATCAATGGTTCCAGAAGTATTACATCCTCCCCATCACCTCTAAACCTTTCTTCATCCAGAAATACACAGGGTTACTTGTACACAGCAGAAGGTGCACAAGAAGAGCCACAAGTTGAACCTCTTGATCTTTCACTACCAAAGCAACAGGGAGAATTATTGGAAAGGTCAACTATCACTAGTGTTTACCAGAACAGTGTTTATTCTGTCCAGGAAGAACCCTTGAACTTGTCTTGTGCAAAAAAGGAGCCACAGAAGGACAGTTGTGTTACAGACTCAGAACCAGTTGTAAATGTAATCCCACCAAGTGCCAACCCCATAAATATTGCTATACCTACAGTCACTGCCCAGTTACCCACAATTGTGGCCATTGCTGACCAGAACAGTGTTCCATGCTTGCGAGCACTAGCTGCCAATAAACAGACTATTTTGATTCCCCAGGTGGCTTACACATACTCAACTACAGTCAGCCCTGCAGTGCAGGAACCAGCCTTGAAAGTGATCCAGCCAAATGGAAATCAGGTAATAAAAAAAAAAAAAAAAAAAGGCTCCCATCCTGACCTGTTTAGTAAATGGCTGGTTTAACTTATTTTAATGAGTTTTTCTATAAAGCCAAGCAAGTTGTTACAAACTGTTACTTTTGAAAGTAAATAGGTGAGTGCTTTAACTTTTGTAGCATCATGTCTTCAGTTATTTCCTAATCTGAGGTATAGTTATCAACTAAAGTTTAAAGTGTTATTCTGTTTTGAAAATGATTGATAAGTATCAGTTAAAGACCTGACTTTTTTTCCTAATCCTCACCTGAGGGCATGCTTATTGATTTTAGAGCAAGGGGAAGGGAGGGAGAGAGAAGGAGAGAAACAGCAAACATTGACGTGAGAGAGAAACATCAATCAGTTACCTCTCACACATGCCTAACCAGGGACCAAACCCACAACCCAGGTATATGCCCTGACCAGAAATTGAACCCAGGACCTTTGGACTTACAGGACAGTGCTCCAACCAACTGAGCCACACCAACCAAGAGATTTGATTTTTTGAAGCTAGAGACTGAAAAGAAAAATTGGAATACTCGCTAATTGGGCTTTTGTTTTTATAATAATTTCTGCCTTGATTAGGATCATTAATAAATGAAAATATGCTTCCCTTCACAGACATTTCACACCAGGCAAACTTAGCTATCACTTTTTGTTAATACCTCTGTTTATAAAAGGTGTTAATTAAACAAGAATTAAGTACACAAAGAAGTCATCTAATAATTTACTGATCATTTTATGACCTGTAAATTAACAACATTCAATAATAATTAGTATATGTGAGGAAATATGGTTGTGAATCAATAAATGCATTTTCCCAGAATTCATGATGGTTCTGGATAGAAACATTTCGTATGATTGTTGTGGTTCTCATTGTCTAGGCTTTTTCTGTTGCTGACTTCGATGTCTCTCCACCTTTTTCCCATCAATTTTGATTGAATCAAATGATTTGATCCTTTAGCCAAAATTGGCTATAAGTAGGTACAGCTGAAATAATTACAATAGCCTGTTCAAATGTGTTTTATGCTTTTCCCCTTTAAATATTGCCTCCAATTGGGTTTTCTGTAATGATGATGACTCCTGAAAAAATTACATATGACCAGTGAATCCATCTAAACTTTTTGTTTATAGAACACCATGCATGTCTTTGAATAATAGAAGGGGAACCACTAACGTTTCACTTAATTATGACTAGATCAAATAGCAGGATTCAGCTTACTTAGCACCCACTGACAGCTCAGAAATGACCCAGACAGAGGGCTGCACCTCTCCTACTTCACAAAGCCATGAGAAATGTTGTGGGAAACCTTTAAACTTTTAGAAAATGTGTAGGTTTAGAGACAACAGAATCAAAGACTTCAGAAAAGACACAAGGATGTTAGGGGACTCAGTTCCACTACATACTCCATACTCCTTCCAGGATTATCCTGCCTACTTGAGGGCCTCCTGCCAGCAGTTATCTTCCTGAGAAGGCCTGAAATGTTTCTGTTCCACTGAAATTCTAAAGATTCATTTTGACTAACAAATATTCTTGTTTAAAAACATAGACCCTCCTGCATTGTTTTTCCATCTTGCTCCTTAGAAAAATGATAGAATAAACCACTCTCTTTTCAAGGAGTCCAAAGAAGTTAATTCATAGGACTCTGAAGCTCTGGAAGGTATAATTTGAAGTCCACCTTTTAAAAACAGAATCTTAACTTTTGCCTAGTGAAACCCAGAATGAAAAAATGAAGGTAAAGAATGCAGTTAGATACTATTCACAGGGAACTAAGTAAATTTGTTACTACACATTTTACATTTTTTCTTTTTGGTATCCCTTCCTTTCAGTACCAGTTGGCCATACATTTTTGTTACAGTTGTGACTATATTGCCCCCAACCTCACTTTTATCTACATCAGCCTCTATTTCTCATTTAATACCATTGTTGGAACCCATATGCAGTGATGATCAGTATATTTGCTTTCTTTGATGAAGTTGCTAAAAGTATACATCAAAGTAGTTCTTTAACCTATACTTTTATTTATGTCTTTTGTTTATCTTTTAAATTTAAATTAAACTTTCTTACTGCGTTTATTCCTTTAGGATGAAAGACAAGACACTAGCTCAGAAGGAGTATCAAATGTAGAAGATCAGAATGACTCTGATTCCACACCACCCAAAAAGAAAATGAGGAAGACAGAAAATGGAATGTATGCTTGTGATTTGTGTGATAAGATATTCCAAAAGAGTAGCTCATTACTGAGACATAAATATGAACACACAGGTATGTTGATGAACCTGACAGTTTTTGAAAATGAGTCTATAATCCTTTCTGCAATCTGAAGTACCCTCCTAAGTCTTACAAGGATTTTATTTGCTTAAAACCACGCTTTTATTTCATAGTTGCCTTTTTTTTTCCTCCCCCTCAGGAAAAAGACCTCATGAGTGTGGGATCTGTAAAAAGGCATTTAAACACAAACATCATTTGATTGAACATATGCGACTACATTCTGGAGAAAAGCCCTATCAATGTGACAAATGTGGAAAGCGTTTCTCACACTCTGGGTCTTATTCTCAGCACATGAATCATCGCTACTCCTATTGCAAGAGAGAAGCAGAGGAACGTGATAGCATGGAGCAGGAAGAGGCAGGACCCGAGGTCCTAACAAGTGAGCATGTTGGTGTGAGGGCATCTCCCTCACAGGTCGACTCAGATGAGCGAGAGAGTTTGACAAGGGAAGACGATGAAGACAGTGAAAAAGAAGAGGAGGAAGAGGAGGATAAAGAGATGGAAGAACTACAGGAAGAGAAAGAATGTGAAAAACCACAAGTGGATGAGGAGGAGGAAGAGGAAGAAGTAGAAATGGAGGAGGAAGAGGAAGAGGAGGAGGAGGAGGAGGAGGAAGAGGAGGGAGAAGAGGCAGAGAATGAGGGAGAAGGAGCAAAAACTGAAGGTGCCATGAAGGATGATGGAGCTGTAAATCAAGTGAGCAGCTTAGAACAAAAAGGAAGCCAGAATAGTGAGGAAGTGTCTGAACAAAAAACAAATGAAGCCTAATAGTTTTTCTAGAAGGAAAATAAATTCTAATTGGTAATGAAGTTTGTTCTATATTATACATGCTTTTCATGGAAACACAGTAATCTGTATACTGTGATTTCTGTTCACTACTGTGTAAAGTAAAAATTTTAAAAAATACAAAATACAAAAAAAAAGGAAAAAACACAAAAAAAATCCAGGTGTGCCTGAACCTCAGACCTAGTAATTTTTCGTGCATTTTTCAAAGTTAGGAACAAGTTTGTAACGTGAAGCAGATTAGAAAAGTTTAATGACTCAGAAAGCAAGGATTTAACAGGTTAAAGAAAACTGGCTAAACATCTGGCATTGTTTCATTTTATCAGTATTAATTATCATTCTTATGTTGGTTTATGCTTAAGCTGTACAATTGGGAGACATTTTATAATTTTTTATTGGTAAACATGCTAAATCCACTTCAGTATTTTACTATGTTTTTTTAAAATGTGAGAACTTCTGCACTACAAAATTCCCTTCAGAGAGAAGTATATTGCAGTTCCAAATCGTGCTAACTACCTTTTATAAATTCAGTTTAGAAGGTAGTAATTTCTAATATTTAGATTTCAGAGTAGAGTGTATTCTCATTTAAAGTGTATTGTTAGCCTTAAGAAAGCAGCCGATAGAAGAACTGAAATTCCTTACTCATGTGGTTTAAAATGGAGTTCAAAAGATTGTCTTTGCATTCTGATTGCAGGGACTAACAGTGTTAATACTGTAAGGACAGCAGAGTTGTCAGAATCAGTGTTTGTAATTGTGTTTGAGTATGTGGTGACAAATATGAAGGATATGATATGAAGCTTTGTATCTCCTTTGGCCTTAAGCAAGACCTGTGTGCTGTAAGTGCCATTTACCAGTATTTTTGAGGATCTAACCCGCCATCATTCAGTGTGTGGCCTACAATAACTAGCATTTGTTGATTTGTTTGTTTTATCAAAATTCCAAAATAAAACTTAAAACCACTGACTCTGTCAGAGAAACTGAAACACTGGGACATTTCATCTTTTAATTCCTCAGTATTCATTTTGTGTTAATTGACTTTCAGAATTTCTCTACAGAAATGAAAGGGAAATTTTCTAATCTGCTTTATCCATGTACTTGCATTTCTGACATGGACATGCCATTGTTATTTGGCTCATAACTGTTTCCAAATGTTAGTTATTATGGACCCAGTTTATTAACATCATTAGCTGATTTTTACCTATCAGTATTATTTTATTTCTTTTAGTTTATAGATCTGTGCAACATTTTTGTACTGTATGTCTTCAAATCTGGCAGTATTAATACCCTTCTTACTGACATATGTACTTTTAGTTTTAGAAAACTTTTATATTTATGTGTCTTATTTTTATATTTCTTTATTTATTACACAGTGTAGTGTATAATACTGTAGTTTGTATTAATACAATAATATATTTTAGTATGAAAATTTGGAAAGTTGATAAGATTTAAAGTAGAGATGCAATTGGTTCTCTTGCATTGAGATTTGATTTAACAGTGTTATGTTAACATTTATACTTGCCTTGGGACTGTAGAACAGAATTTAAATGGGAATGTATTAGTTTTACAACTACAATCAAGTCATTTTACCTTTACCCAGTTTTTAATATAAAACTCTTAAATTTTGAAATTCACTGTGTGACTAATAGCATGATGTGCTGCGGTTTTATTAAGAGATTAGCCTAACCATAAAATTCTCATTTCCTTAGTAAGCCAAATTAGGATAACCTTATATAAACAGTGTTGGGAACAATGTTTAACATTTTGTGCCAATTTGTTCCTGTATTCATGTATGTAAGTTGCAAATCTGACTCTTCATTTTTAAGTTCCTTGTTACACCATGATCATTTTCTAGTTTTTTACCAGACTCCCCATCTCACAATAAAATGCATCAACAAGCCTGACCTGCTGTCATCTTTTAATCCTTATCAAGATCATCTTTGGGAAACTCTCTTTGAAATGGGGTACTAACATTGTCATCTTGCATTAGATTTATCTTGGGCTGAGTTTGGGTAACAAACTAAATGTTTTAGACATTCATCACTAAATTACGATTTTCTTGAGGCTCTTTCTGGAAGGTCAGCATTGACGACAACTAACGGCCTCCTCAAAGGTTGCTCCCTCTTCCTAAAACCCTTACCTCTTGATCTAAGGTCACTCCAGGGAAGCCTGGGTTTAGGATGCCTTTCCCTTGTACTCTCACAGCTCCTTCTATCTTTCTCATCATAGCCCTTAGGCAATTATTCATATTTCTTACCCACTAGGGACAGGGGCCATGTCTACCATAGTTGTTACCTCACCTCACAGAGTGCCTGGCACCAGTAGGTGCAACACTGAATGAAGATATATTTTGCATATTAACATAGCTCAGCTATGTTTTTACTACTCTTCAGCTTCTAATCTGAGAATATGTATGTTAAATGATTCCAGCAATTTAATAATTTTCTTATTCAGGTCCTATTAAACACTAGATAATAAAAATAGACAAATAATAAATTACATATTCTTTTTCTATTACAATACAATTCTGATTTGAGAGTTTATTTCTTGGTATTTCTCTGGTATTTAACTTCATGGTACATAACACAGGCATTCAAGGCCTGTAAATATGACCGCCTCCCAGAGAAGTGATAGACCAATCCTAGTAGACTTTGATTTTAGGAGCCAGTTCCCTTTTTATAGCCTCATACTCCTAGGTGCTTGTTAACATCAGGTTTCTTCATTTCCTCTGTCACTGAGAAAAGCTATCCAATACACAAATTCATTGTACACAGGAAATAAGAATAACCCTTCTTAGGAGTCATTCATACTGTAGTCACTTTAATAAGAAGCTCAAAGAAGGCAGTGCTTGATACATAAACAGTTAATATAGGAATCTGGGCAATAGAAAAATTTTGAAAAATGTGTGAACACTTCCCCATATTCCCTCAAATTATATAACAACAACATTGCCATATGTTATTTACTTGTGCTGTGTAGAGGTGCTTCACTGCTATTTTCAAAATTAATTTTCACAAAAGCCTTACAAAATTTAAAGACCATGTACCCATGAACACATACAATTTAAGTTGCAGAATAAGGATTTGAACACATGTCTATCTGACTCTTAAGATCCATGCCTTTAACTAGCCTATATCAAATCTCATGTAAGAATAGCTTATACTATCTACATTTAAATTCAAGCCTGGACTTGGAGATTATGAATAGAAAATGTCAGCAAGACAGATAGACATTTCATAATGTGGTGAAAAAGAAAAGGGAGCGCATAAGATTTTTCAAGTCTGTGTGCAAACGATATTTGCCTTGAGAACATGAAAATATAAACTTAGATTTCTGAAGATCAGTGGGAGGTTATATTAGGACAATCACAATATAGACTTTGTCTCTGAACCTTGAAAAAAGTGGAAGCTCCTCTGCTCTAGTGAACATGCATTCCATTCAACAACATTTTTCCCCCAACAACACATGGGATGTTCATGAAGAGAAAAAATAGGGTGTTGGAGAATGCTCGGCCTGGTTTCAGAAGCTGTAACCCTGCCAACAGGCTGGAGGACCCCAGGCTGGAAATAATCAGGAGGCCTTGGAAAAGCAGGCTCCTGAGGAGACTTGGCCTGGCCGCCCTGGCAGGGGCATAGCCCCTGCCTCTCTGCTTTGCCATGGATGGTCAAATAGCCAATGATGGGTAAGTTACCTCGCACTGAGGTGTACAACCTAAGACAGGTATTGGCCGATTTTGGCAGCAGACAAGAAATTAGGGGACATGGAGAAGGGTCAAAAAGGCTCCTGCACCTCTCAGCTTGGCTTGGACATGGCCCGAGTCTTCATTGCAGCTGAGAAGCAGTCTCCTTATTTCTTAGTGGTTCCCTCCCCACCACCTGACTCAAGCTTGAAACAATGCAGGAAAAAACAACCCTAAATCAGATCTGGCGGGTCCCAGGGTAATCAGGCCTAAAAATAAATTCTATAGAGTGTGCTCTGTTTCTCCCTCAAATCTCTGGTCAGATCATGCTACAAAGGACATTCACATTATTTACACCCCTTTCATTGTCAAGACATTTGCTTTATTTACACCTTTTAACCTATATCTTTAAGGCGCCTTTAAGTCTACTTCCCCCTTATCTATAGTCTCTATTTTGATTATAGTCTTCTCTCAGACCCATGTAAATCAGTGATTTCCTGTCACTTGTTTTCCTAAAGGCATCTAGTCTCTGTGAAACAACGTGCTATTGTAACGAGTGTACGTGTGGATTCCTGTTGCCTAGCCCACTGATAAGCTTTTCAATAAAAGCCTTGGAACAGAGGGCGATGGGGCCTTCCCCACGAGGGGGACGTGCCACGGCCTTATCCAGTGAGAGGGAAGTGCCCCCATTGGCTATCCCAGCAAACAGAAGTGTTTGCAACGTTTTGTGTTTATTCCCCCTCATCCGTGACAAACCCGGCCAGGCTCTGCGGGTTTCAGAGCCCTGCTCCCACCTCAGCTGGCCCCCCGCTGGTTTCCCTCAGGTCCAGGGAACACTGTGCTCTCAGCGGCGCTCCTCCGCGGCGGCGCACCCCTATAGCCACCACACGGTGCGGCAATAGGGGCCATAAAACAACTCTCAAAACTCAAAAAAATTGCAAACCAAAGTGTTTTCTCTGAATACAAAACAAGTTAATAAGAGAAATTAATCTGGGAAATCCCCCCCCCCCCGCAATTATTCGACCTTGGCAACATTTCTAAACCATAGGTGAAAATTATTATGAAATATGAACTAAATGGAAATGAAAATGCAACATATCAAAACGTATGCAGCAGAAATAGTGAATACAAAATAATTTATAACGTGAAATACTTATATTAGAAACAAGTAGAAGGCTCAATCATCTAAGCTTCCACTTGAGGAAACTAGAAAAAAAATAAAACCCAAACCATGCAGAAAGGAGGCAATAATAAATGATGTATCAATGGCATAGAAAACAGAAAAACAATGGAGTGAATCAATGAAATCAGAACCTGATTCTTTGAAAAGATTAATACAATTGATAAACTTCTAGCCAAATAGGACAAAGGGAAAGAAGAATTCAAATTACCAATATCAAGAATGAGAGAGAAAACACCCTTAAAGACCCTACAGATAAAAAGAAAATACCAAGAATTGTATGCCAATGAAACAGAACACTTTGATGAAAATGACACATTTCTTGAAAGACAAAATACCAAAACTCACTAAAGAAGAAATGGATAACCTGAATTGTTAAATATCAAAGAAATTAAATTTCTAGTTGAAAATCATCCCTCATAGAAAACTCCAAGCCCAAATGTCTTCGCTAGTGAATTCTACCAAACATGTAAGGAAGATGTGTACCAATACTACACAAACTCACCCAGAAAATAGAAGAGGAGAAAACACTTCCCACCTTAGTCTATAAAGCCAGTATTAACCTAATACCAAAACCAGATAATGACATTACAAGAAACAAAAACTACACATCAATATCCCTCATGAATATAGATGCACAATCCTTAACAAAATATTAGGAAATCAGTTTGAACAATGTATCAAGAGGAAAATAAATCATGAGCAAGTGGTATTTATCCCAGGATTTCAAGGTTAGTTTAGTTTTCAGAAATCAAATAAAATAATGCATCATATTTACAGACCAAAGAGAAAAAAACAAACAAACATATGATCATCTCAACCGGTATTGAAGAAGCATCTGACCAAATTTAACACTAAGTCATAAAATTCTTAGCAATCTATGAATACAAGGGCATTTCCTCAACTTGGTAACAGACATCTATAAAAATCCTATAGTTAATATCATAATTGTGAAAAACAAATGCTTTTCTCCTAAAGTTATGAAAAAGGCAAGGATGTCTGCCCTCACATTTTTATTAAACATTGTGCAACCCAACAAGAAAAAGAAAGGCATACAAATGGGGATGGGGAGGGGAGCAAAACTGTATTTGTGGACAGTTTGGTTGTTTGTGTAGAAAACAAGAAATTTACAAAAAAAAAAACTAGAAAAGGTGAGAGCAAGGTTACAGGATACAAGATCATTATACAAAAATCCATCATATTTATACAGTAGTGATAAATGAAAATTTAAGTTTAAAAACAGTACCATTAAAATATGAAATATTTAGGAAAATATGGGCAAAACCTGTGTACTGAAGACTATAAAACATTTCTGAAAAATTAAAAATGCAAAGAAAATGGACAGTCCATGTTTATGGATCAGAAGCTTCAATATCATTATTGTGTTGATCCTCCTCAACTTTAACGATTGAATAAAATTCCAATGAAAATTTCAACCACATAATTGTAAAAATTGACATGCTTATGCTACATTTATATGGAAATGCAATATATTTCAAGTAAGCAAAACAAGTTTGAAAAAGAAGAATAAAGTAGGAGGACTTGCACTACTTGATTTCTAGAGTCACTGTTAAATTATAGTAGACAATACAGAATTGTACTGACATGAGAATAGACATATAGATCAGGAAAACAATTAAGAGTTAAGAAAAGAACCACACCTTCATAGTTAACTGATTTTTGCCAAAGGTGCCAAGATAGTATAATGGTGAGATGATAATCTTTCAATACATACTGCTGATATTAGATATCCATATACAGAAAAACAAATTTGACCCTTACACTATATACAGAAATTGTTTCAAAATAGATTAGAGACCTAAATATAAGCTAACATTATGAATCATCTAGAATAAAACGAAAAATTCTTTGTGATCTTGGGTTAGGAAAAGATTTTCTAGGTAAGACACAAAAATGGTGAACGCATTACAGAAGAATTATTTATGGACTGACCTTCATAAAAATTTAAAATTTTTGCTCTTCAAAATATATGGTTAGGAAAATCATAAGGGAAGACAAAGACCAAGAGAAAACACTTGCAAATATATATCTATATGCTCAAGAGAAATGAAAATATGTCCACACAAAAACCTGTATACAATGTTTATAGAAGCATTATTTATAATAGCTAAATGTGGAAACAACCCTAATGTCAATCAACTGATGAAGAGATAAATGTGGTATATCTATACAATGCAGTATTATTTGACATTAAAAAGGAATGAAGTATAGATGCATGCTAACTACAACACGGATGAACCTTAAAAACCTTACACTAAGTGAAAGAAGCTAGTCACAAAAGACTAAATATTTTATTATTCTATTACATGAAATGTCAAAATAGGCAAATCATACTGCTGATCGATATGGATTTCTTTGCGGAGGGGATAATTAAAGTGTTCCAGATTAGATTGTGATAATTTTGTACAACTCAGTGAATATTAAAAACCATGGAATTTTACATTTTAAATGGGTAACTTTGAGATATATGAATTATATCAACAAAACTTTAAATGTATATATATACACATTTTGAATTTTAAAGAATAAAACAACAGTGAATCTTTTTAACTGAACAAAAAATTTGGATACTTTACCAAAGAAGGTATACAGATAGGAAATAAGCATATGAAAATATGATCAACATAATTAGTCATTAAGGAAAGGCAAATTAAAACCACAGTGTGCTATCACTAAACACCCAATAGAATGGCTAAAATTTAAAAGATTGTCAGTAATCCCAAATGTTGACCAGGATATAGATCAACCAAAACTCTCATACATTACTGGTGGGAATTTAAGATGGTATAACAACATTAGAGAATAGTTTGTAAGTGTGTCTCATAAATACATATTTAACATATAGCCCAGAAATCCCACTCCTTGGTATTTACCCAAGATAAATGAAAACATATGTCCACCAAAGACTTGTATTAAGATGCTCACAGCACTTTTAATTGCATAGTCAAACTGAAAATAACCCAAATTTCTATCAACCAGTGAATAAAAAAACAAATTGCAGTGTTTATATACAATGCAATAGCACATAGCACTAAATAACAACACATAACAACATGGATGATCTCAAAGGTAGATATGTCTGCTATAATATGACTGTATGATGATTCCACAGGTACACCCTACATTTATAAAAATTATCTTTTTTGGTGTTATCTTCATATTAACCTCCATTTTATTTATTAATTAAAAAAATCAAAACAACAGGTAATGAGCACTAGCTTTGTTTTAAGTGTATATTTGAGTTGTGTTGTTATTGTCTTTGTGCAGTAACTAAATGCTTCCGTTACAGGATAGGTATTGGAAGTTGGGAAGGGAAGTATCTCCTAAATGAAGACATATTCAAGGAAAGTTAGGTTAGATTTTTTAAAAATTATCTGGATCTGCAGAAAATGCTGTATCCTATTATTATTTGGGGGCTTGTATATTCTTCTTATTGTGGTAAAAATACACAATACAAAAGTTACCATTTTTACCTTTTTTAAGTGCACATTTCAGTAGCATCAAGTACCTTCACAATGTTGTGCAAACATCACCACTATCCATTTTTCATCATCCCAAACATAAACTCCGTACCCTTTATGTAACCACTCTCTTATCTTCCCAATTTATGTTAATCTCTATTCTACTTTCTGTCTCTATGAATTTTTTCACTCTAGGTACCTCATATAAGTAGAATCATGTAGCACTTGCCCATTGTGTCTGGTTTGTTTCACTTAGCATAAAGCCCTCAAGGTTTATCCATGGTGTAGTATATATCAAAACTTTCTTCCTTTTTAAAGCTAAATAATATTCCATTGTATGTATATGCCACATCATGGTCATCCACTTATCTATTAATGAATACTCCATTGTTCCCACATTTTGGCTATTGTGAATAATGCTTCTATTAACATTGAGGTGGAAATGTCTGAGTCTTGCTTTCAATTCTTTTGGGTGCATTCATAGAAGTGGAGTTGCTGGAGCATATGGTAATTCAATGTTAAAGTTTTTGAGAAGTTGCCAAACTGTCTTCCACTGTGTTGCACGATTTTATATTCTACCAGCCATGTACAAGTGTTCCAATTTCTCCACATCCTTGCCAACACTTGTTATTTTGTTTGTTTTTTGGTAATCGCCTTTCTGATGGGTGTGAAATGGTATCTCACAATGGTTTTAATTTTCACTGACTCTCGATTTCCTTGTTCACAACCCAGCCTAGACAATGATGCACCTGACAGCCACATGATACTGGTCAAGTTACCTAACATGTCAGAGCCTCAGTTTCCTCCATGGTAAAATGGAGATGATGTTCATAGAACCCACTTAGAAAGGGTATAATGATTATTGAGTTCATAAATTAAAAGCACTTAGCACATTGTTAGTACTTAATTTTAGCTGTTATTATCTGTATTTGGTATGTATTGTGAAAGATAAAATGTGTGAAAATACCTTAGTCTGCCATAGGATGCTATCGTACACACAAAGAAGTGCAATGCAGGGCACCATAAGGAAATGGCCCCCCTTTCTTCCCCATGCTTCTCCTTCATTTGAGTCTTTCTCTTCATTTATACAATCAAATATGTTTATTAACTCTTATCCTATCACAAAGAAACCTCTGGTTTCTTCCAAAGAGACCTAGGTTTCAATCTCAGAATGCTAGAAATCGCTTCTCAGATTCCTCATTTGTAAACTGTATTTAACATTCTCCCTCACAAAGATTGTGTACAAATGTTTTGAGCATGTGTCACTTACAGTAGGTGCTTAATAAATAGATTTCCTCTCCTGACTATTCATCTTCACATGCTGCCTGATTAATCTTCCTGAAGGACAGCTCTCATTGCAGCTCTTTATTCATGTTTGACCACTACATGTTCTACAGTAAGTTTCAGTTAATTTCACTCAATTTTAGCTCTTAGCACAGTAAGAGCTACCCATCCCTATGAAGGCAGCTATATGTGTATTCCCAGAACATCTAGTACACAAATTGCAGAATTTAGAGTGTGCAAAAAGAACCTGGTCTTCCCAATATCAAAGATCTGTGTTCTGATCACTGATTGCTCTTCTGATCACAGGTACACGCAAAAAGATGGGGAGCCATTTTTATACCTCCCCTCCATTGTTGCAAGCCACTCTTCTATACCAAGTGACTTCCAACTCCCCTTCATATTTCATTTTGTTTTGGGGGGGATTAGATATTAGCACATTCAAAAACAATTGACATATAGGGAAAATTAGAAAGTAACTGCACATTCTCAGGAAAAGGTTCAGAAAATACTTTAGAAAACCATAAGTTTACACCTCAGGCTAATCCCTGGCCCAGAGAGCACAAAAAAAATAAAATGAAATAATAACAAATAGCAAACCCTGAGGAACAGAGATAATCTGATTTCCAGAGTTACCACATTATTAGGCTCAACTGTCCAGAATTTAACAATAACAAAAAAAAAAAAAATCATGAGACAAAAAAAAAAAACAGAAAAGTATGACCCATTCAAAAGAAAATATAAAAACTGTTCCTGAAAAAGACCTGATAGCAGATATATTGGACAAAGACTTGGAAACAGCTGTCTTAAACATGCTCGAAGAACTAAAGAAAAATGTGGAGAAAGTCAATAAAATTAACTATAAGCAAAATGGAAATATTAATAAAGAGATAGAAACTCAAAGAAAAACCTAAAAGAAATTCTGAAGCAGAAAAGTACAATAACTAAAATTTAAAAATCCACTGGAGGGATTCAAATGCAGAATTAAGCAGGCACAGATGTAATCAGCAAACTTAAAGATAGGGGCATGGAAATAAAATACAACTATATGCCAACTATATAAACAATTATATGTCAACAAATTGCAGAATATGGAAGAAATGGAAAAGTTCCAGGAAATATGCAATCTTTCAATACCGAATCAAGAAGTAAAAGAAAATCTGGACAGATTACAAGTAGTCAAATTGAAGCAATAATAATAACAACAATCATAAAAACTTCCAAAAAACAAAAGTTTGAACTGAATGGTTTCACAGATAAATTTTACCAAACACTCAAAGAAGAATGGACAGCTATCCTTCTCAAACTATTCCAAAAATTCAAAAAAAGGGAAGACTCCCAAGCTCATTTTATAAGGCCATCATTATCCTAATTCCAAATTGAAATAAGGACTCTATAATATCCTTGATGAACACAGATGCAAAAATCCTCAAAAAATATTAGCAAACCAGATCCAGCAATACATTAAAAAGATCATACATCATGATCAAATAGAATTTCTGCTTGAGATGCAAGGCTGGTAAAATATGCATATCACAAATGTGATATACCACATAAAAAAGTGAACGATAAAAATCATATGATCCTATAAATAGATGCAGAAAGGTATTTGACATAATCCAGCACCCATTTATGATTAACAACTCTCCACACAATGGGAGTAGAGGGAACATACCTCAACATAATAAAGGCCATGTATGACAAACCAACGGCTAACTTTATACTCAGTGGACAAAAACTAAAATCATTTCCTTTAAGATTAGAAACTAGAAAAGAAGAAATAAAAGGCATCCACATTTGAAAGAAAGAAGTAAAATTGTCAGTATTTGCAGTATATAGAGAACCCTAAAGATTGCACACAAAAAATCCACTAGAACTGATAAATGAATTCATTAAAGTAGCAGGACACAAAATTGACATTCAGAAATCAGTTGTATTTTTTACACACCAATAATGAACTATCAGAAAGGGAAACTAAAAAAATTCACATTTACAATTGCATCAAAAAATTAAATAAAATAGCCCTGGCTGGTGTAGCTCAGTGGACTGAGTGCCAGCTTGTGAACCAAAAGGTGCTGGTTTGATTCCCAGTCAGAAGGGATCAAGTTTGCTGGGTTGTGATCCAGGTTCCCAGTTGGGGGCATGCAAGAGGCAACCAAATGATGTATCTCTCATACATTGATGTTTCTTTCCCTCTCCTTCTTCCTTCGTTCCTCTCTTTATAAAAATAAATAAATGAAATATTTTTTTAAAAAATAAAATACCTTGGAATGAATTTAACCAAGAAGATAAAAGATAATGTATTTGGAAAATTTTTGACACTGAAAAAGAAGTTAAAGAATACATGAGTAAATGGAAATCTATAGCATGCTCATGAGTAGGAAGAATTAATACCATTAAAATGTCCATACTATCCAAAGCAAACTATAAATTCAATGCAATTCCTATCAAAATATCAATGGTATATTTCACAGAACTAGAACAAATAATCCAAATATTTATATGAAACCACAGAAGATCCTGAATAACAATAGCAATATTGAGAAAGACCATCAATGTCAGAGGAGTCATCCTTTATGATGCCAAACTATACTACAAGACTATAATAATCAAAAGAGTATTGTACTGGCATAAAAATAGACACATATATCAAAGGAACAGAATAGAGAGCACAGAAATAAAGCCACACCATTATGGCCAATTAATACTGACAAAGAAGGCAAGAACATACATTGGGGTAAAGAGAGTATTCAATACATAGCGTTGGGAAAACTGAACAGACACATGAAAAAAATGAAACTATACCATCTTACACCATATGCAAGAATAAACTTAAAATGGATTAAAGACTTAACTATAAGATTCAAAACCATAAAACTCCTAGAATAAAACTTAGGCAATAAAATCTTAGACATTTCTGTTAGCAACATTTTTCTGATATATCTCTTTGGGTAAGGGAAACAAAAGAAAAGTTAAGCAAATAGGACTACATCAAACTAAAAAGGTTTCACACAGAAAGGAAACTATCAACAGAAAAGACAACATACAGAACGGGAGAACTATTTGCCAAAGATATACCTGATAAGGGGTTATCAACACCAATAGAATTTACAATCCAATTAAAAATGGGCAAATATGAATAGATGACACTTCTCCAAAGAGCACATACAGATGACCAACAGACGTGTGAAAAGATGCTCAGTGTCACTAATCACCAGAGAAATGCAAATGAAAACCACAATGAGATAACACCTAACACCTGTCAGATGATTATCATCAATAAATAAACAAACAACAAGTGTTAGCAAGGCTGTAGAGAAAAGGGAACACTCATGCACTCTTGGTAGAAAAGCAGGTTAGTGCAGCGACTATGGAAAACAACGTGGAGATTCCTTAAACAATTAAAAATGGAACTGCATTATGACCCAGCAAATCCACTCTGGGTATATATCCAAAGAAACACTAATTCAAAAGAATATGTGCACCCCTATGTTCATTGCAAAGTTATTTACAATACCCAAGATATGAAAGCAACTCAAATGCCCATCAACAGACAAGAGAATAAAAAAAGTGTTGGTTCATATATATAATGGAATATTACTCAGCCATAAAAAAGAATGAAATCTTACCATTTGTGAAAGCAAGTATGAATCTAGAGGGTATGCTAAGTGAAATAAGTTAGTCAGGGGAAGAAATACCATATGACTTCACTTATATGAAGACCCTAAAGAACAATGTAAATGAACAACCAAACAGCTGCAGACTCATAGATACAGAGAACAGACTGATTGTTGCTAGAGGGGGACAAATTGGGGGACTGGGTGAAAAAGGTGAAGGGATTGAGAAATACAGACTGTATTTACAGAATAATCACAGAGATGTAAAGTACACCATAGGAGTATAGTCAATAATATTGTAATAATGTTCACTCTACCCAAAGTAATATACAGGATCAATGACATCCTTATCAAAATCCCAATTACACTTTTTACAGAAATCTTTTAAAAACCCAATCTAAAATTTCTATAGAATTTTAAGGGACCCCAAAAAGCCAAAACAATCTTGAAAAATAACAAAAATGGAAGACTCACACTTTCTGATTTCAAAACTTACTACAAGGCTACATTAACCAAAACAATGTGGTACTGACATAGAGGTAGGCAAAGAGACCAACAGAATAAAACAGAGAGCCTAGAAATACTCTCATATATATATGAGAGTCAAATGGTTCTTGACAATAGCACCAAGATCATTCAGTTGATGAAAGGACAGCTTTTTCAACAAATGATGCTGGGAAAACTGGATAACCATATGCAAAATGAATAAAATTGGATCCTTACCTACCACCGTATACAAAAATTGACTCTAAATGGATCAAGGACCTAACTGTAAGACCTAAAATGGTAAAAACCACAGAAGAAAACATAGAACAAAAGTATTTTGACATTGGATTTGGCGATGAAGTTTTGGATATCTACTAAAGGCACAAATAAAAGAAAACACAGACAAGTTGGACTTCAAAACATTTTAAAAGTTTTGTGCATCAAAAGACCATTAATAGTGTAAAAAGGCAGGACCCAAAGAATGGGAAAAATATTTACAAACTATAAGTCTGACAAGGGTTTAATATCCAGAATATATGAAGAATTCTTAACATAAAAGAAAACCATACAGTCCAATTCAAAGGACTTAAAATGTCAACAAAAAAATGTATTTGACCAATAAGCACATGAAAAGATGCTCAACATTGCTAATCATTAGAGAAATGTAAATCAAAACTACAATGATATACCACTTCACACCCATTAAAAGAGTACTAGTAAAAAAAAAAAAGAATATAAGTTTGGAGAGGATGTGGAAAAATTGAAACCCTGTGCACTGTTGGTGGGGATGCAAAATGGTATAGGTGCTATGAAAAACAGTATGTTGGTTCCTCAAAAACAAATAAACATAGAATTAGCATATGATCCAAAAATTTCAATCTGGGCATATACTCAGAAGAACTGAGGGCAAGGTTTCAAAGATACATTTGTACATCCATGTTCATAGCAGCATTATTCACAATAGCTAAAACATGGTAGTACACCTCCTGTCAAGACAGCAGCATAGGCGGAAATGGCTCGCCTCTTCATACAACAACAAAATTACAGCTAAGATATAGAACAACCATTGCTCAGAATCGACAGAAATAGAGTTGAATGAAGTCTGTCAACTACAGAATTAAAGAAACCACATCCATCCAGACGAATAGTAGGGGTGAAGACATAAACGGGCTGGTCCCACACCCATGTGTGGTGGGTAAAAATTTGGGAGGCATATCTTGAGAGAAAGAAGTCCCAGCCCCACACCAGGCCCCCCAGCCCAGGGTGCCAGTGACAGGAAGATAAGTCCCCACAACCTCTGGCAGCAAAAACCAGTGGGGATTGAGTCAATGGAAGAAACTTCTGGAGCCCCAAGCAGTTCCTCTTAAAGAAGCCACACAGGGACTCAGCTACTCAGACTCACTCCCTCTGGGCTCCGGCTATGGGGTGGCAGCTTGAGGAGCACAAGTGGCTTGCAGGGGGAGGCTGAGGTGTCTGGCATCAAGGCACACAGAGGTCATTGTCCCTTTTCTGGACCCTCCCCCCACAGAGCTTGCAGACTGGTTCTGTATCTAAGACTCCACCAACCTGGCTAACACTCTTTGCCCCACCCAACTTACAGCCCACCCAAGCGGCTTTTTCACAGGAATGGTCTTGGCTTGTGCTTCACAACTTCCTAAATCCTCTCAAACAAGCAGCAGCTGTCCTCAGTGAGCCCCAAAGCCAGAACTAGCAGCTGCCAGCCTAGATTCACAGCTTGTCTTTGCCTGGGAATCTCCAAGCCCAGTGCAAGTAGCAGCCATCTCAGATTTCTTCATAACTCAGGTAGGGTGGCCCCAGGGCAAAACTGAGGTGGGGACTGATCTTGGCATCCACCACCCAGGAAACCCCAAGGCCAACGCACCTAGTGGACAGCTACAGACCATGTCAGAGCACCACCACCCTGCCCCTGCACAGTTGATCCTCCATGGAGTGTGGAGGTTGGTGGTCAGCAGTCACAGCCAATCCTTGCAGCTGACTGGCCTGGGTAAATCCCTCCCATTATTCTGCCAGCAGGAACCAAGGCTCAACTACAAGATGAGGGTGTATTCAGCTCATCCAAGGGTGCACCCTGAGTACCCAGCTTGGGTGAAAAAGGGGGCTGTGACACTGGACCCTACAGGACACCTCGTACATTAGGCCATGCTACCCAGACATGGAGTCAATGTAGTTCTACCTAATACATTGAAATGAATACAGGGAGGCTGCCAAAACGAGGAGACAAAGAAACATGGCCCAAAGCAAAGAACATATCAAAACTCCAGAAAGAGCTAAACAAAATGGAGATAAGCAATGTATCAGATGCAGTTTAAACCACTGTTTATAAGGATGCTCTAGGGACTTAGTGAGGACCTCAGCAGCATAAAAAAGACCCAGTCAAAGGATACACTAATTGAAATAAAGAACAATTTACAGGGAAACGACAGCAGAGCAGATGAAACCAAGAATCAAGGCAGTGATTTGAAACACAAGGAAGCAAAAAACAACCAATATGAACAACAAGAAGAAAAGAGAATCTGAAAAAATGAGGATAGTATAAGCAGCCTTTCAGCTGGACTTACAAACCAGCTTAGGAGGACACCTTTAAGCAATGGAACATTCACTTCATAGCGGTGCCAGAAGGAGAAGAGAAAGAGCAAGAAATTAGAAATCTATTTGAAAAAATAACAAAAGAAAACTTCTCTAATTTGGTGAAGGAACTAGACATACAAGTCCAGGAAGCAAAGAGAGTCCCAACCAAGATGGAGGCAAAGAGGCCCACCCTAAGACACATCATAATTAAAATGCCAAAGGTTAAAGATAAAGAGATGGGAGGGTGGGTATGTGAAAATGGGTGAGAGGTGAAGGGATTAAGAAGTACAAGTAGATAGTTACACAATAGCCATGGGAAGGTAAAGTACAGTATAGGAAAGGGAGCATCCAAAGAACTTACACGTATGACCCGTGGATATGTACAATGATGGGGAGATTGCCTGAGGGACTGGGGGGTGCTGAGTGGAGGGTGGCAAAGGGGGAAAATCAGGACAACTGTAATAGCATAATTAATAAAATGTAATTTAAAAAGAGAGACATGGAAGCAACCCAAGTGCTCATCAACAGATGAATGGATAAACAAAATGTGGTTTATACATACAATGGAATATTAATTAACTTTAAAAAGATATTCCATAATATGCTACATCATAGATGAACTGTGAGGACAGTATGCTATGTGAAATAAGGCAGTCACAAAAGACAAACGTTGTATGATTCCACTTGTATAAGGTACTTAGAACAGTCAAAATCATACAGATGGATAGAACAGTCAAAATCATAAAGATGGAAAATATAATGGTGGTTGTCAGAGACTAGGGCAGAGGAGGAGGGGGAGTTGTTTAACAAATATAGAGTTTCAGTTTTATAGGATGAACAGAATTTTGGGGATGGATGATGGTTGCACAACAGTATGAATGTATTTAATACCACTGAACCGTACACTTTAAAATGGTTAAGCTGATGAATTTTCTTATGTGTATTTTGCATAAACATTATTACTCTTGAGTGATAGGAGTGTCTTTTACTATTCATAACAAGCTTCTTTTGACCATACCTGTTTTTGTGCTAGCAGGTGGGCCCTTAGATAGTTTCAAGGGAGGAGTTGGCTATGCCAGGAAGAGAAGTGGGTCTGAAAATTGAGTTGTCACCAGTGACAAATGATGTGATCGATCATGCCTATGTAATGAGGCATTAATGAAAATTCTTGAAAAATGAACCTTCGGAAGCTTCTAGGTTGGTAAACATATCCATGTTTTGGGAGAGTAACTTGCCTGGAGAAGGCATGGAAGTCTGCACCCCCACCCCCTAACCCTATACCTTGTTTTAAGCATCTCTCCCATTTGGTGGTTCCTGAGTGTTATTCTTTGTAATAAACTGGCAATTGTAAGTAAAGTATTATTCTGGGTTCTGTGAGTCATTGCAGTGAAGTATCAAACATGAGAGGTGTATTGTGGGAAACCCTGAATTTACAGCCAGGTTGGCAGGAGTTCAGGTAGCCTGGGGACCTCATTGCAGCTGATATCTTAAATGGGACTGAGTCCTCAACTTTAGGGTCTAAAATAACTCCGGGTACTTAGTTTAAGAATTGAATTGAATTATAGGAAACCTAGTCAGTTTCAAAGATTCAGAAAATAAATTGTTGTTGGAGTGACACAATAATCCCATAAACTATTCCAATGTAAAAGATAAAGAAACTGAAACAAAGAAATGTTAAATGACTCCAAGTTAAGGAAGCTGCTGGGATATTAGACCAGGCTACCTGACTCCAGAATCCATGCTTCCATCCTATGACCTCTGCTGCATATATGAAACACTTCGACCATAAATGAAGTCCCAACCATAAATGAAACACTCCGAGTTTTCCATAGACAACTTCATACTTTCTTGCTTCCGTGTTTTTGCTCATGCTACTCCTCTTATCTGGAACACTCTTCTCTCCCAGCTCCATGTAATAACACTCCATCACGGTCAAGCACCCATGCCAGCTCCTGCAGTCTCCCCCAGGTCCCTGCTGCAACCATGGGAATACACCTCTCAAAGACGGCACTGGCATGGGTGGAGGTGACCTCCAGGCCACGGCTGCCCCTGGATTTCATCGTTATACCACAGGCGGGCTGCTCCCAGCCAATGGCCAAGTGTGACAGGGACACTAAGGCAGGCCCGTTTCTGGGAGGCCCTGGACAACTCTGATGCCAGCTTTGGCTGGAGAACTCAAAGGCCTGGCCACAGCTTTCCAGGACTGCGCACCCCCGCGCAGCTCTCAATCCTCCTTTCCTGCGTTCAGGGTTGGGCTGGCACGGCGCGTGGTGGCTCTCTCAGGTTTTTGCAGCTTCCTCTCCACTTTCTCACAGCTGGCACCTCCTCTCTGAATCTTTGTACATTTAGTCCTGACTTGGACTCTGCTTCCTGAAGGACTCAGACTGCCACAGTCCTCTGGGTTGACATAGTTTTTTCACCTCCTGAGCCTCCATAGCACCTCTCATGTCACTTAGCCGTCTTTACGCTTCTCTCAAGGCTCTAAGTCTGAGTCCGTTTTTATCCTTTTCTACACTTAGCAGATGGTCAGTATATATTAGTTCACTAAGTGGATGAATCAATATGGGTGTGAGAATAGGGAACACAGAGTAGCAAGGAGACATACCTCACAGTGAGCTCTCTAGGATGTTAGTAAGTGTTATCTGGGGGAGAGGGGGTGGGGGAGAATTCTTTGGTTAAGTAAGGTTAGGAACTGCTGAGCAGAACAAAAATTAACAGACAGTTTTACTGTATGGCTTCTCAGAGCATTTAAGGTGCTTTTTTGTTGTTGTTGTTTTGTGACTCCCAAGGAAACAGAAAATACAGGATCGGTGGTGTGAGGAACCCAGTTTGGGGAGTGTAATTAGGAAGACCAGGTAAAGCTTCCTGGAGGCACTGTGCATCTCAGCTGCTTCTGAAAGAATTGCAAGGGTTTCAGGAGGCCAAGGTAGAAGAAAGAAAAAGAAGGACTTTCCAGGCAGCATTTCATAAACTCAGAGGCAGGGAGGCACAAAGCACACTCAGGGAAGAGCACATGAACTGTTAACCCATCAGGCTGCTATAGGACAATGAAGACTGGCAGGCCGGCAAGTGAGGTCGAGGAGGAGCTGTATTTCAGACTATGATATTTGGCCTTTACATCATGCTTGAAGGTTTCTGTACCAGAAAATGATGCAGTACCTGGTGACAAAGGGAATCACTAGTTTTAATTAGAAAGGCATGCTGCATGTGAGATGGTTTGCCAAGAGGAATTCCATACACTGCAAAACCAAATGAAGCAATATCAGGTTTTATAACCCAAGTGATTTCATTGTCACATTACTAAATCCATGGTCAAATAAGGCTTCTGTCACACTAAATGTTCTAGTTTGCAATAAGTGTCATGTGGAAAAAAATCTATTAAAACTATTAGGGTGAACAAATTATTTTGCATCAACTTTTTTGGAACAAAAGCTGCAAATAATGTCCTCCCTATTTCTTGGCTTTTTTTTTTTTTTTTTTTTGCTAAGATTTGTAGCCTACACTCACATATGCAGACAGCTGACATTTGTATTCTTTAAGCAAACCTGAAGATTTTTCCTTCAAGAGATATTTAGTGCTTGCAGATATTATCGTTCAACCAAAATGTTGGTATGTGTTATGATGCAGACAGAAGTATCTATGCGTGCACACTACTGTCTCACTAGATCAAGGTGCAAGATCATGGTGCATTGCTGCTGAGTTTGTGCTCTTAGGGAAGGCTGGCTGTTGCAGATTTGAAAATTTCCTAATTAACATGTTTTCCCTCACTCAAAAGCAAATGCTACTCTGTAATTTAAAAATACACTAATCCTCAGTATTAAATGATGGGGACATAGAAAATATTTTACTCCAGATCTAACAAGTCCCCTTGGATTATATCATCCCAAAGTGTCATTCTAAAGTTAAATTATTTTTAATTTTAAACTTTTTGAGTTTTGAGTTTTAATTATTTTGAGTTTTGATTATTTCAAGTCAATATAAAAGCAATTTCAAACTCTTCCAAGAACAAAACTTGTTACATTTGTAGTAAATGAGAGAGGAGTTTTCCTGAGGGTATGATCAGCTCTTAAAATATGTCTGTGCAGCTATGGTTTTCAGGATACAAATAAGATTTATAATTTTCAATTTGTCTTTTGGTTTCTTCCAGCTTTAATGCATACTCTTTGTAGTTTATAACGTAGGATTTTTTCTTTTTTTTTGAACTCTTCTCTGTCTAAATGTATAGCTGTTCCTGTTTTAGGCTTGACTCTAGGAATCTCTGAATGTATTTACTTACTCTTTCTCTTCATTTAATCAGCTTGACTCCCTGTCCCAGGATCTTTGTTCATGCTGTTTCCTCTACATTGAATGCTGCTCCTTTTACTCCTCACAAGGAAAACTTCTATCCCTTACTCAGATAAAACTTACTTGACTGTCATAATTGAGTTAATGTTTCTTGTATCACCTTTCTCCACTCCTTAGAACTTACCACAATTTTCAAATTATAATGAAAATTGTAATTTTCATTTTTGTCTGATTATTTGATAATAGTCTGATTTCCCCTGGGCCCTATCTTCCTAAGTTCTGGGTGTGAGTGGTGAAAAAAGGGACCTGGTATACATTTTCTCTACTATATAGTATATGAAATTATATTTAATGTATGTACTTTAAATCCTTTAATATGACTTTCAAGAAATATGGTTCAGAAAATTTCCAAAGAAAACTGAAAAGAGAGTAAGAACTACCAAAACATGGGAAAGGCTTTGCTGATTTTTAAAGAATGCTGAATCTGCTTTGACAGTAGAAACAAATGAGAAGATGAATTTGTCTAATCAGGTAGACATATCTCTGGCACAACTGATCAAGAGAAAAAAAAAAGGTGAAGGGGAATAAGAAGTATAAACTTACCATTATAAAATAAATAAGCCACAGAGATGTAGTGTATAATATAAGGAACAGAGTCAATAATATCATAATAACTCTGCACAGTAACAGAAAGATGCTAGACTTATCATGATGATCACATAATAGGGTATATAAATGTCAAATCACTGCGTTGTACACCCGAAACTAATATAATATTGTATGTCAACTACACTTTAATGAAATTTTTAAATAAAAATTAAAACTGCATAAAAAAGAACAAAGATGATGCAAATCAAATAAATGTTGGATTAAAGGATGATTATGACACAACAGAGCTATAATAATAAAAATATTAAAAACTTAGCTTTAACAAATGTAGAAAATCTAGGCAAATTTAGTAACTTCTGAAAAAATATAAATTTTTTAAAAATGAGAGGTGGATAAAAAGAGTGAAGGAGTTAAAAGGTACAAACTTTCAGTTATAAAGTAAATAAGCCCTGGGAATGTAATGGACAGCATGGTGACTATAGGTAATAATATTGCATTGGATATTTGAAAGTTGTTAAGAGAGTAGATCTTGGGGGGATCAAGCTGGCAGAGGAGTGAGTGAAAGCCACACTGACCTTCTCCCAGGACCAACCTGGAATTACAACTAAATTGTGGAGAAATCACTTGGAACAAAGAACTGAACAATAGTGAGAAAGGAGCCTTGTAACCTCGGAGACAGAAGAATCGGCTTTAGCTCAATCTAACAGGTAAGGAGTGCAGTAGAGACTCGAGAAGGCAGGCGGGGTGCCCATGGGCGGCAGCACCACAAGGATATTGAAACAGCCAGTTGGATCCCCCTGAGAAGAGAGGGGTCTAAACCAAAAGCGAGGAGCTCTAGCCTACAGCACCACAGCCAAAAAGTATGCAGAAAATAGCCAGCTGCGAAAAGCGGCAGGGTTGCTCTCTGCCAGAGACTGGCGGCTGGGGATGCAAAGAACTGTTTGAAGGGCCAACACATAAATTTTTATTTGCAACCACTTACCCTGGTCTCCAGCAAAGGCGGGGGCAGAGTGGGCTAGAGACACCTGAGGAGAGACTAGGGGAGGAGGTTTTGGGGAGAGAACTGAGAGAATAGCCAGCAGGATCTCAGTGCTGACTCATTCCCTGTGCGGCAGCAGCCATCTTGCTCAGGCATAGACCACTCCCCCTGAGCAACAGCAACGTCAGAGGATCCAATAGCCCCACCCTCAGGTAGGATTCCACCCTGTCCTGTGCTGTCTAAGCTGCCTGCTGAGTACAGCATGGCAGCCACAGATAGTAGATCCCTGGCTAAAGGGGGCGCAGAGAGGTCTGGAGACACTTGAGGAGAGACTGGGAACAGAGGCTTTGGGAAGAAAACAGAGAGAGTAGCCAGCAAGATCCCCATGCTGACTCATCCCCCATATGGCAGCATGAGAGAACCCAATAACCCTCCACCCAGGAGGGACTCTGCCCCACCCTGAGCTGACTAAGGCAGCCTGCTGAGTGCGGAGTGACTAGATTAACAGCTGAAGGAGACAGCCACAAACATTAGATTTCTCCAAGTCTCGAACAGACTGCCTAAGGTCAGACAGGGACGACATCTGACATCATCAGCTGCAGATCCAGAAAGTAAAAACAGCAGTCTCTTACCATAGAAGTTCACACCACGAAGTCAGGAAATCAAGACATATCAACTTAAGAAGCAGAAGCAAAAAAGAAGAGTCTCACAAATAATGGGAAGATGAAGAAACACCCCCTACTAGAAGGGAAAGGAGGAATGCCCAGAAAGAGAATTAAATGAAACAGAGGCAAGTCAACGATCAGATATTGAGTTCAAAACAACAGTTCTAAGGAAGCTCAGTGAGCTCAGAGAGAATTACCAAAAACTACAGGGAAACTATGAGGAACTTACTGCAAACTATATCAGCATGAAAAAGGACATAGAAACTATCAATAAGAGACAAGAAGAAATGAAGAATATAATTTCTAAATTGAAGAACACAGTAGAAAGAATCAAAAACAGGCTAGATGAAGCAGAGGATTGAATCAGTGAGCCAGAGGACAAGGTAGAAAAAAGTTCACAGAAAGAGCAAGAAAATGAAAAAAGACTCAAAAAGAATGTAGAAGCATTTAGGGAAATACAGGACAACCTGAAAAGTAATCATATCCATATAATAGGGATACCAGAAGGAGAAGAGGATGAGGAAGAACCTGTTTGAAAAAGTAATGATGGAAAACTTCCATAATTGGAGCAGAGAAAAAGTCACACAAGTCCAGGAAGCACAGATGGTCCCATTAAAGAGGAACCCAATGGGGCCCTCTCCAAGACACACCATAATTAAAATGGCAAATATCAAAGACAAACAGAGAATCCTAAAGTATGCCAGGGAGAAAGAAGTAGTAACATATAAGGGAGCCCCGATATGGCTGGCAGCTGACTTCTCAACAGAAACACTGCAAGCCAGAAGGGAATGGCAAGAAATATTCCAAGTCATGAAAAGCAAATACCTACAACCAAGACTCCTCTACCCAGCAAGGCTCTCAATTAAAATGGAAGGTGAAATAAGGAGTTTCCCAGGCAAAAGAAGGCTAAAAGAATACACCTCCACCAAACCAACACTGCAAAATATGCTGAAGGACCTGCTTTAAGATGAAGAAAAAGAGTCTATGAATACCCAGTTCCTTTCACAGTTGCCAATACTTGATATTACCAATATTTTTTAATACATATTAATCTGATTGTGACAATGATGTTATTTTAATTGTTCCTTTATTATTTGTTGAAACTAAACATGTTTTTGTATATTTCCTGCCTATTTCTATTATTTTTAAAAAGCTTTAAATGACTTTTTCTTAATCCATCTTTGGATTAAATGTTTGTAGAATTTTTTTCCTTAAAAAAAAACAAAAACAAAAACATTAACTCCTTTTTAGATGTGTTGCAAATACTCTCCTATTCTATTAGTTGTCCTTCAACTATTTTTATATGTATATTACTGTACAGTCTTAAATGTTTAATATAGTCATATTGTCAATATTTTACTTTATAACTTCTGGGTTTGAATATTTTGCCTCAGGATAAGAAAAATAATAGTTTGTATTTTCTCCTAAAACTCCTTAGAGTCTACATATTGATTTTTAACTCACCTGAATATTTCTTGTATAATGTGTGAAATAGGGCTCTATAAGTGTTTCATTTCAAGTAATAGTGGTCCATGCATATTTTTTGTTGAATAAGCCTTATTTTACCCATTGATTTAAAATGTCGACGTAATCATATATTACATTGTTAAACAGACATATATATTTGTCTCTAGAATGCTCATTATATTTCATTGATCTACTTGATTATTTCTGTGCTGGGGTCATGTTTTAATTGCTGAGACTTTAAAATGGTTTTAAATTTTTTAATACTTTATAATTAACTGTGACATTTAAAAAAATAAAATCAATCTGCATTTAAGAAAGGAAGGAAGGAAGGAAGGAAGAGAGAGAGATGGATCTCTTACCTTTTGCGACAACATGGATGGAACTGGAGAATATTAAGCTAAGTGAAATAAGCCAGTTGATGAAAGACAAATACCATATGATCTCACCTATAAGTGGACTCCATTCAACAAAATAAGCTAATGAACAAAATAAACCACAGGCATGGAAACATGGAGCAGACTGAAAGTGACCAGAGGGGATGGGGAAAGGAGACAATGGTGGAAAGAAGGGGAAGGGACTAGATGAAGAACATGTATGAATGATTCACAGACATAGACAACAGAGTGGGAATTGACTGTGGGAGCGGAGGGTGGGGGTAGGATGGGTGGGGGGGTAAAGGGGGAAAAATTGAGACAACTGTAATAGAATAAACATGATTTATAAATTTAAAAACATTATTTAAAAAATGAAAATGAAAAAAGAGTAGATCTTAAAAGTCTTCACAAGGAAAAATTTTTTGTAACTACATATAATGGCAGATATTAACTAAACTTATTGTGGTGATCATTTCACAATATATACAAATATTGAATCATTATATTGTACACCTGAAACTAATACAAAGTTATATGTCAATTATACTACAACAACAACAAAAAAAAGAGTTAAAAATGCCACACGAGGAAGTAAAATATTAAGTAGACCAATAATTATTAGGGAAATGGAATTAAATATTCTAAAAGTATCCAAAGCCAAAGGGTACTGCTATGGATTGAGTGTTTGTATCTCTCCAAAATTCTTAGGTTGAAACCTAATCCCCAGTGTGATGGTAGTATGAGGCAGGGTCTTTGGGAGGTCAGTAGGTTTGTGATAGTGAAGCCTTCATGAATGGAATCAGTGCTCGTATAAAAGAGGTCCCAGACAGCTCTCTCACTCTCTATCTGTCATGTGAGGGTACAGCAAGAAGATGGCCTTCTATGGATCAGGGAGAAGGTCCTCACCAGGTCCTGAACCTACTGACACAGTGATCTTGGAACTTCCCACCTTTCAGAACTATGAGAAGTAAATGTTGCTTAAGTCACCCAGTCAATGGTATTTTTATTATAGCAGCTTGAACTGACTATGTCAGGCATTGTGAGTGCATTCTATCTAACTTCCAGGGAGTATATAATGCCCTCGTTTATTTGATTTTAACATTGAATAAGGAGAGTGCAAGAAAAGCACCAATTTTTTCTAGTTATGAACCTGAAACAAAATATTAGCTAACCAAGTCTAATGGGTATTGATGACACAGCAGCATCAGTAAAAGTTTATCTTGGAAATTCAAGCATGAGTTACCATCGGAAAAGTAGTCACATCAAAGACTAGTGTATTAAAGACTAAAGGCAAAAAATCATGTTATTATGGCAATAAACACAGAAAAGTACTAGAAGACATTCAACACCTATAGATGATTTTCATTTTTATTTTAATTTCAGAAAGCTAGGAATCTAAGAGTACTTCCTTACTTTAACAAAATCTAAATACCAAAAACCCAACATACTTAATCTATAAATCATAACACTTAATAGGAAAATCTAAATATTTTTTTAAAGATTGGAAATGCCTACCATCATGATTATTATTTAATATAAATCTGGATGTATTGGCACTCACAATGAGACAAGAAAAGGAAATAAGAACTAAAAGAATTCAGAGAGAAGAGATAAAATTGTCTTTATTTGCAGATTTGATAATCTACATAGAAGACCCAACAGGAGGATTAAATGAATCATTACAATTTATAAGGCAGTTCATTAATTAATATTGTAAGAAAAAATATCAACTCACAAAAATTAATATGTTTTCTACCTATGATAGCAAGCCTAGAAATAAAATAGAAAATATCATCCATAGTAGTTACAATAACTATAATGAACCTAGGAATTAACCTAATAAATAATCTAAAAATTAAATATTGTTATACAAAAGAAAATTCAAATAAATAGATATATTAGGCCCATGGATGTATGACTTAATATTGTAAAGTAAATTATTTCATAATTAATCTGTAAATTGAATGCAATGACTAAATTACAAGGGAATTATTTCAGAGGTGGATTATTTGCAAGCTTAAAGGCTATATTATAAAATGTTTATGGAAAAATTAAAATGCACAAATAGGAAAGTCAATTTTGTAAAAGAAGAGCAAAGAGTTGAGAAATGCATTCTTTTGGATATTGACACAATCCAAAAGTATAGTAATAAAATTTGGTGATGATACAGGCACACGCCAATAGACAAAGGGAGCAAAAAAGAGAGCTCAGAAATAGATACAGCTGGTCCTCGTTACTTCTGGATTCCATATTTATGAAATTACCTATTTTTTAAAATGTATTTGTAATACCTAAATCAAGATTCATGGCACATTAGGCATCATTTGGGAGCATATGCAGAGTGGTAGGAATTCTGAGTTGCTGGATATGTGTCTTTTGTTTTGGCTTTCATATTGTTAACAAGCACCAAGTTATGGTTTATTTAGTGTCATGTTTTTCACATTTCTGTGCTTTCTATTGGTATTTCAGTGTTTAAAAGGGCCGCAGAGGATAGTTCTGAAGTGCCATCCAGTGTTCCTGAGCAAGAAAGTTGTAATGTGCCTTAGGAAGAAAATTCATGTGTTAGATAAGCTCCCTTCAGGTATGAATTATAGTGCTGTTGGCTGTGAGTTCAATGTTAAGAAATTAACAATACAGTACATCTAGAATAATGAAAAGGAAATTCCCCCACGTGTACATGAGGCTGCTCAGAGAGTGCTAAAGTAACATGTAGAGAGGGCCTGGTGAAGTTATGTAAGAAGCAAGAAAGCAGCTCCATTTGAGGTTTCAGATGATGACCCATAAGAAAAGCATGGTGGACATGTTACGAGGCTAAAAGCCAAAGAAATTTATAGTCATGCTATCCAGGGTTCATAAAATGCTGAACACTTCTTGGCTGGTGCTGACTGACTAACAAGTTTTAAAAGGTAAGACAGCATAAAAAATGTTAAACTTTCAGAAGGGGCAGATTCAGCAGATAACAAGGCTGTGGGAAGAAGGATTTTAGTATCACCTGCTAAGTGTTATGCAGGAAAGGGGTTATATGTGGAAGAGCAGGTTTTCAATGCTGATGAGATCAGCTCGCTTTACAAGGATGTTGACAAATGAACCTCGAGAACCCAAGTGACCTCCAAAGACCCCAGCTTCAAATCATTCAAAGACTGAAATTAACTATCTGAGAAATACTTGTTAAATAAGGTGTCTTTAAACAGAAACACACATAAAACAAGGTTGTGTGTTGATTGATGAAAATGTTGTGACTAGAAGCTCAAAGTATCTTAACTTTGTATTTTCCTTAAGAACAATGGTTTCCTATTCATTAATTTTGTGTTACTTTAGCTTCATTCACTAATACAGTAGAAGATAACTTCCATGAATATGAGAATCCACTAGGTGTGTGTGTTGTTAAAATAGGTAAACAAGGAGGCTATAGCCTGTAAATCCCTCACGGTTAAGAAATCGTTAAGGACAAACAATCACAAATGGCCAACTAGGTTTTAAGCTATAGTCAATCAAATAATTTCTTTTCCTTGCTTCGCATTGCTCTCTGTCTTTATGGTTCCTGTCAGCAGAGTGCTCCTAGCTACTTCCTGGTTGGTGTTGTCCGAGTCCAATGAATTTTTGCTCAAATAAACTCTTAAAATTTTTAGTATGCCTCAGTTTATCTTATAATAATGTACATGTGTATGCATTTGACATATGATAAGGTTGGCACCACAAATTAATGTGAAAATGAAAGATTCTCTTAGTAGATGGTGGTGAGAAAACTGATTCACCACACAGGAAAATAAAATAAAATTCTTATTCATATAATTTATAAAAATTGATTCCATAGGGATTAAAGCCCACTCAACTGGGGGCATGAGGTGGGGAGGACAATAAGGCTAATGGATGAAAATGTAGGAGAATATCTTTGTGACGTAGGGGCTGAAAAGGACTTCTTAAACAAAACCCCAAAAGAATAAACCCTAAAGTAAAAAATTGAATATTTGACTACATAAAATCAAAGATTTCTTTATCACAAAAGATACCCTTATGAGTTAATTAACATATAACCAATTAGGAGGAGATATTTTTTATTTCTAAACTTTATATGTGCAGAACATACAAGAAATCCCTGAAACTCAATAAGAGAAACAACAGAAAGTCCAATAGAAAAGTTTGGAAAGACTATGAATTGACACTTTACAAATGGGAAATCCAAATGACTAAGAGAAATATGGAGAAATGGAAAAACTCGTAATTAAAGAAATGCAAATCAAACAATGAGATGGCTTTCCTCCCACTGAGGGTGCAGGGGTGGGGGGCGTAGTTAAGTGGATTAAATCGGATCACAGTGAGAATGTGAAGAAAAACTAGGAAGCTTCCTGTACTGCAGAGGGTAGAATAAACTGGTCCTGTCATCTTGCCTTACGCAGTGAAATTAAATCTGCCCATCTCATTGACCCAGCGGTCCCACCTCTGAGTATATGACCCTGAGAAGTTCTCACAGAGGCCCTCCCTACTGTTAGGTGGGAGACAGCTCGCAGCATTGCTGGGGGTGATTTTGGAGGAAGCTCCAAAATTGAAGTGTTTATTACTATGAGAATGAATAAGAACCCATGTAGAATGTATACTGTTGAGTTCTGTGCAGTATTAAAAACTACCAAATAGATCTGCATACAGCAACAGGAGGAGGTATGAAGACCATGGCGTTGAGTGCAAAAAAAGAATAAAATCAGGAATACACCTATCTCATTTTACAAAGATGTGTATATAAAATTTGAAGACATGAACAACATATATATTTTTTTGCATATGAAGCCCCCTTAATGGCTTCTTCTGGGGTATAATAAAGACCAGATTCTGCCCTCTTACAGCATATTTATCAGTACAAATCAGAGTCACAAATCGTCAGAGCCAGCGCACTGCAGACGCGTGCGCAGGGGTTGATAAATGCTGCAGATGGAGGAAGCAGGAGAGCTCATGTGCACCTTCAAAGAGATATTGGGTAGAACACTCACTCCACCAGTGCGGAAAGGAGTCTACCCACAGTCTGAGCACCCCCCGACATTGGCCCCGGCCTCAGCCTCAGCAGCCTTCCTTTTACCAACCATGGTCCACCAGGCTGCAGACAGCATGGCCACTGGTGATGGCCAGAGTTCCAAGCCTGCTGTTGAAGCCCATTAAAAATGAACTGAGTCTCTTCATCAGCACACAATTTAAAAGGGTCTCTTTGTTTGAATAACCCCATGGAAGCACCCCAGCCTCCTATAAGATAGTGATGTTTTGTGGACCAGATTACGTAGCTTCATAAAAACACCAGCTTCTCTTGTGTGGGGAGAATGCTGACTTAAATCTCTCTTCTCTGGGCCAGGTTGTCTTGCCTTGGAGGAGCACCGAGGTCTTCTTCCATTTAACTCTAGAATCAAGAGCTGTGTATCAGCTCTGTCCAGATACCTGCACCACCATCCTGCCAAACGGCAGCTCAGTATAACACAACGCACCAGGCTGGGCCTGGCCATGTCCCTCCACTGGACGGTGTCAAACATTGCCAGAAAGCGGCACTGCAAACCAGTGTCTTTTGTCTGTGTCCTCTAATGAAAGGACCTGCTTGCTGAACAGGTCTTCAAAAGTAGGTCAGACTTACCTGTCTGCAAGGACTTCTGCAGGGACTCCTGGAAGAGAGGAGGCCGGCTCAGGTGACTTGTTCAGGGTGAATTAAATACATATCAAACCAGGCAGAGCAGGTGGTCCGCCAGGATCTGGCTCCAGGAACAAGCCACCCGCCTTTAATCATGGTCGGGGAGCAGCGATGGTGGAGAAAAGCCTCAGGTTCTCACTTAGCAGCACAGTCCTGGCTGACCCTATTCCAAGTGGGGAGGGACGAGAGACCCAGCGGGAGGGTCTGTCTGTGTGAGAGAATTTGAAGGGCCACAGGCCTCTGGGCTATCAGACCCATAACATAAAAGAGCCTTTGGGATTTTGAAATAAAATCACTCATGAGTGATCAGCTGTACTCAGGGTTTTTTTAAATTTTAGAAGGTCTGTGTTTGGGCTGACTGTGCCCTGAGCTCCCATGGTGGGGCATTTAGACAAAGGCCTCAAGACTCTCCAGCTGGGACGTGGCTCAGGAGAGCCGGCTGCAGCTGTGCAGTTAACACTGCTGTTCAAGTTACAGAGGCTTGGAGGCATACTGCCACTCGCCCCTCCCACCCTCTACCCTACCCCCTGCAGCCTGGTCCAGTGCTAAGTGACCCACTTTACACCAGAGGCTTGGCTTGTCCGAGGAGGAAGACAGGAGGTACTGCGATTTGAAACTTCAAGTGGGCATGGAGTAGGGTCAGCATGACCTTCATGAAGTCACCCTCTCCTGACCTCAGTACTGCTCTGTGTCCTCTGTGGGGAGGGCAAAAGTCTTCATGCTGATATGAGAAAATGCACACAAAAGCAATTTTAAAATGATGTAATAACAGAAATATAAACCGCTTCCTGAGGTCCCTCTCAATCCTAAAACATATATTTCTGTGAAATCCAGACTCCAAAGGGTCAGTGGCTTGATGACTTGGCAGAAGGGGTGCAGTTAGAGCAGGAGGAGGGAGAAGCTGGGTGACAATAGGCCATCTTCCCAAATACACAAGCACATGGTCATCCCAAGGGACAATGCGGCCGTGTGGAGAAATGTAAGCATATCACAAAATGACATGTGTGGTCCTCAGGATCTGAGACACCTCCTCAGGAAGTGAGGGATACCTTCCTATTGCCTTCTCCTAAGATCTAAAGATCCATCATTGATCGTTATAACAGAAAACTGCAGGACTGGCCCTGGCTGGTGTGGCTCAGTGGATTGAGTGCCAGCCTGCGAACCAAAGGGTCACTGGTTCTATTCCCAGTCAGGGCACTTGCTTGGGTTGTGGGGGCATGTGAGAGGCAACCACACATTGATGTTTTTCTCCCTCTCTTTCTCTCTCCCTTCCCCTCTCTCTAAAACTAAATAAATAAAATATTTAGAAGGAGCGAGGAAGGGAGGGAGGGAGAGAGGGCAAGAGGGAGGGAGGGAGGGAGGGAGAAAGAACTGCAGGTCTGCAGAAGCCAACACACTGTGGCTGCCACTGCAGTGGTCCAGCTGAGGCAGCAAGAACATCTGTCCCTCCTGCCAGGCTGTTTTTTAGGGAGCCTGACCCAGGGCAACCACTGTCCCTGAAGGACACTTGATCACCTACAATAACCATGCCCGGCAGTAACACCGTGAGTCGTTTCAGTGGAGGAGATACTTCGGGGAGAGGTAGAAGCAGTGCATGGGTTCAAGAGCGGGAAAGTGACAGGCTGTGGACACCTGCTCACATCCCCAGGGCAAGGCTGCGTGGACAGAAAGGCCCAAAAGGCTCTTGGCCCTGGGAAGGAGACTCTCCCTATTGCTTTTGTTTGTATGGGCCTTTTCTCTGGAATTGTTGGAAAGAGTTGACTAAGTGTGTCCAGATTTTGACATCTCACAGCATATAATTTCAGTTTGTATTTTGTGTCTTCATCTTGAAAAGAATCATGTGATCATTCTTTTTTGTTCACTGACTTTTTTCCAGCTATGTCCCTGAGGGCCACCTACTTTCACAGAGCCACGAGGATGAACAGGAGAACGTGGCTGCCTGGGTTCGCTTCTCCGTTTCTCCCCATCACCTCCCCTCTGGAGCAAACCTGGAAAGATGAATGACTGGAGCTGGCGTGTGAGCAGAGATGCCAGGGCCCAGGGGGCTTGGGCTTGTCTGACCTCTCGGCGTCCCTCACTCAGTTCTTAGATTTATCCAGAAAAAAAGCACTTTCCTGTCAGTCTGTGGAAGATTATATAAACGTAACATTTCATCTACATCAGCTCCTGGAGGCCTTGGCATTAGACCGAGTTAATGCTGCAGGAACAGAACGCAATCCATTTAGGGGACCAGGAACATCTCAAAAATGTCCTTTCTTCCTGTTCCAGCTGCGCCATGATGACATTTACACAAAACGAGATAAGATAATAACATTTTTTGAGAACGCTGATGCTCCGGCTCTGTGCCACAGAATGAAATTAGCTCAATTTAATTACACATGACAAATGGCTGGGCTCATCTCCGTGGTGAACCACGATTGCTCCCTGCCTCCACCCAGCCCCAGGAGACCACCCTGTGGGGATGACATGTAACATGTCTCACTCAGACCTAACCCCAAAAGGGAGCCAGCTGTGATCCAGGCTTCTTCTGCTGTTTGTTTATCTTGGTAACTGTTACTAGGGCCGGCCGATGGATTTCAATCGCCTGGAGCAGAGCTGGTGATAGAGAAATAAAGGGCCCCAAACAGCTGCCAGGGCGCAGGGCTCTTGGCCCACGGCCCCAAAGCACACGGGGCATCCGATGGCACAGCTGGCCTCCTGCTGCAGCCTGCAGTCTCCTGGTCCAGCATCCCACCTGGCCCAGCCCTGGGAACCCGTGAGGCAAACATGCAGCTAAAGCCTCCCCTCCGAAATCCTGCCCCACGGGCTGAGGTGGTACCGTGAGGACCCATCCTGCTTGAGTGGCAGCCACCTTGGATCCCCTATCACAGGAGACATTGGGTTTTTGAGCACAGCCTTTGCTGGTCTGTGGCCTGTCTGTGAGCTCAGGGTCTTTCTGTATTTTCCCAGTAATATTTACCGAGCAATTCCTGGGCCAGGCCCGCGTAGGTGCTGGGGATTCAGAAATAAAAAGGCACAGTCAGTGCCCCTCAGTGAGCTCATACTCAATTACCCAAAATGGCCAGTTAGGCCCTGCTCTTGCCCCACAACAACCCAGGACTACCATGGAGGGCTTCATTTCCCTCAGTTTCCAAATTCAGAAGTATCTTTGGGTGCAACCGCTTTCCGAGTTGCTGAGCAAAAAACATCCAAGACGGCTCTGGCTTCTGTCTTCATCCCGAAGGACACAAAGTCTGAACTTCCCAAAATGTGAGAAAAACAACAGTTAAATCAAAGCTCCTGAGTAACAAAGGGAAGGGTGATGGGAATGAGGTGTCCTCCAACAGCAAACGCCACTAGCAGATAAAGGGGGCACTCAGGGCGGCCCTGGTGCTGGCTCTGCTGGCGGCTGCACTGGCGCTGCACCCGGACTGAGGAAAGCTGAGAAACTGTGGCCCAAACTGGACTGCACTTTCCTGAACTGCAGTCATTCCAAGTTACTAACTTTAATTGTCAGAACTCTGACAGCAGTGGTTTCGCTGAGAGACACAAGATGCACAAGGTCCCTGGAAGTGGAAGAAACTGCCCTCCTCTTTCCAACTATGTGGTCATTTTCTCTTGTTGGCTGTGACATTGCTTGTATGATACTCAGTTAATGTCATATGTCCAGGACACTACTGTATGTGTGGGGGAGGTGGTGGGCAAGGGTTACATCCTTCCAAGAGTTAGAAACCTTGGGAATGTAAATTCCAGGAATCCAGGAAGTGCCAAGTGATTCCAGAGGGTGGGATGGCCACCCAGGCTGACTCCACCCTCCTCACCCCAAGCAGAACAGGATGCTGAGCCTGCAAAAGAATTAGCCTTTCTTTCCCAAAGCCCCTCCCCTTTCCCTGCGGAGACAGACAGGAACACAGGCAGGGAGGGCACCGGGCCTGAGGAGAAACAGAAGCACCCTTGGCAGTGGAGGGGAAGCAAGGGTTTGGGGGATGGGTCAGTTCCAAGCACTGCATCACTCAAAAGCTGTTGGGTTGTAGTTCTCAGTCCCCAACCTGTGAAATGGAGCTGAAGGCTGAGAGGACTAGAGGGAACAAAATGCTCAGGATGTGCAGGCCCTCCCTGTCTTGGCCCCCTGTGCGTCGGGCCCAGCGCCTCCCTCGAGGCCCAGCTCTGCACTGCTGGTGTGCAGGGAAGATCCAGGATGAGGAGAAGCAGGACGGAGTAGGGCCTCCTTCTCCAACCCCAGCTGTGACCCCTTGACCCCCCAAGCCCTGCAAGGCCCCTCCTCCTCTACCCCACCCTCACCTTTGCATTCAGGGCTATGTGGCCTCGCTTCCCAGGACTTCACCAGGTTGCAAATTGGAACAAACAAAGGATACCTCAAGCCAAAAACACAGAGACCCTGCCCAAGTGCCGGACTTTAGGTGACAGAGACAGGTTGGGGTCCTGGGCAGCAGGCTCTAGTCCTCAGGCCCTGCCCCAGCCTTCCTCAGTGAACTTGGCCAAATTGAAAAGTTCCCTGAGCCTCGAGTTCCTTGTCTGATGGATAATGGGGAATTGGGCGTTTAGGCATCTTCCAGGGAAGTTTGGTGGAGCCCAATGCTCACCTGAACCAGCCTGGCTGTGAGGCAGGGAGGGGCTCAGTCCTGCGCTCCCCCCGGGCGCAGGCCGTCCCCCTGCGGCGGGTACTCCTCACCCTGTTAATCTCCATTATAGCCTGGTATCCTACAGAAAGGAATTCCTACGTCTATGTGTGCGGTTGTTTTTGGCCACATTATTTACAGTGACAATAAAAAGAAATAATCTACATATTCAATTGGGCAATGGTAGAAGGGATAATAGTGCATTCAACTACAAAATCCACACTATGAGCTATTAGGCAGTTAATAAAAAGAACAGATTAGAGCCACATATAGTTACTGATCAACAGACTTGTTAGACATTAGAAACAAGCCAATTTCAGAAAATATTTTTTCTTGAAAATGCAGACCTCATTTTAAATATATAGAAATGAGTAGGGAGACAGAAAGAGTTGTACATTTTTAAATGACTCTTAGGGAAAGCATGAAAGAAGATACATCAAGTTATTAATAAGATTATTTCCCTGAGGAGCATAGTTTTTCCTTATATGTCTTGGTGTTGCTTGATGTGTTATAAGCAAGTATTTTGAAATTTTTTTTAAAAATCAATATAGTAGAAAAGTTTAATGAAAAAAAATGTGCCTGAGGCTGATCACTGCCCCCTCAACAATCATACACTCCTTCTTGCAGAACAATGGATGTGCTCGTATTTAACTGGGCCACACTTCCTCACCTTCCTGTGGCCAGGGAACTCTGCCCAGGGGACAGTGAAGAAGGAATGTATGCAACCTCTGGGCAGAGCCAAGCATTTCCCCAGCAGTTAGTGCCTTGTCCTCTGAGGTAAAACCTTCTGAAAGGAAAGGCAGATGGGTTTCGGCAAAAACTGAGTTTTGGGGACTTTGTGTTAAGCCCTTGGGCTGCAAGTCCCCCCAGGCACAGTTAAGGCCCTGATCACAGTCCAGGGGAAGGTACTCACTCCGACGCTGGAGGAAAAGTGTTGCTCCCTGCTCCAGAGTGACGTTCAGGGGTGTTCTCCATTGTCTCTGGGTTTCTGGACTGACAGTGTGAAAAGAGAAAGAAGGCTTCTCCTCTGTCAGACGAAGGCCCAGAACCAGATTCATACCTCTTAATTAAAAGTGTTTTGATTGAGAAATGTGACCTTGAACTCTGATTGCCAGCATTGCTGACTCTAAGGTTCAAACTTCCAAATTCTTTGCAAAGAATCTGACTCCCATAATGCCATTGGTTCCTCCGGGTCCTTTGTCCACCCAACACGGATTGAGGAACTTCTCTTCAAGGGTTTTCAAAGGAAGAAAGACCAAATGTTCAGTTCTACAAGGCAGGCAGCTGCATGGGGCCGCTGGGGGAACACCAGCAGGGGAGACCACCAGCGTGCCCTTCCCCCTTCTGTTTCCACTGGCAGCGTCACAGAAGGTACCTGGGTAGCAAAATGGGGTTCAGTTCTGCCCTTTGGTCAGAGTGTAAGAGCTCTATCATTTGTATGCAACTTATTTGGCATTTGCCACTATTTGAACAGGGGCTGTGCTATTTACCATTATGCCATATCTATCTCTCAAAACACAAACTAAGAAGATAAAGATTGTGATCATGTTGATTCTGTTTTAAAAAACTAAAATCTTTAAACTCATTTGAATATCAGCAATTAATATGCTAATTACAAAATGCGCTTATAGCAAGGCGAACAAGAATTCATTAATCCTTGCATCTTCTCTTAACTGATTGAACGTATTAAGACAACTGATTTTGAAATCTTTTTTATTGGGTTTTATCACTCATTTGAGACTGGTCTCTCCCTTTCCTTCCTTCCCCTCCTCCAGTTAGTCCAGGTTATTAGGACTAAGACTGTACCTTAATAACCTTACCCCAGAGATCCCATCGAAAATCCAGGGCCTAAATGTGTCTTTGGGTAAAAAGAGAGGACCAAATATGGACTTTCATAACATCTCATTGTACAGGGAATGCCATGCTGGGCCCCACCCTTCAATACAGTTTGCGTTTCTGTGTGTTCACACACTCAAATATTAGATTGGCCGGTTCACGCTGAGAAGGTTCACACTGAGAAAACAAACACCCTGCAGACATGGCCTATTGCAACCAGCTGCTCAGGTCTCTGGGATCCAAGGTAAATCTGGAAGGTACAAATTCCTGTAAGGACAACCCATTTCTCAGCTACTGAGTACTAGCCAAACCTATCCTGGATTCATTTTCTATGTTGCATAACTAATGACCATAAACTCAGTGGCTGAAACAACATGTATTTTTATCTCTCAGTGTCCATGGGTCAGGAGTCTTGACTGAGACCTTCCTTTGGGGTCTCACAAGGTTGCAGTCAAGGCGTCAGCTGAACTGCATTCTCACTTGGAGGTGCAACTGGGGAAGAATTTGCTTCTGGGCTCCTTCGAGTTGTTGGCAGAATTCAGTTCTTTGTATGACTGTGGGCCCAGCTATGGGCTGGCTGTTGATGGGTTCTAGAAACCAGCTCACACTTCCCTGACCTGAGAGCTTCTCCAATGTGGCTGTATCTGTCATTGAGTTCAAAAGGAAAATCTCTCACCCCAGTTAGCCAACAAGCAGTCATAAAATGTAACCTGATCATGGGAGTGATATTCCAGTATATTTGTCATATTCTATTAGATAGAAGCACAGGTCCTGCTCCCACTTAAGGGGAGGAAATTGTACTACATCATTAAGTACATTCACAGTGTTGTACAACTACCACCACTATCCATTTCTAGAACTTTTTTATCATCCTAAACAGAAACTCTATATCCATTAAACCAGTTATTTTCAACATTTTTCATCTCATGGTGCACATAAACTGATCACTAAAATTCTGTAGCACACCAAAAAGTATAGTATATTTTTTGCCAATCTGACACAAAAGGTATAATTTTGATAGATTTATAAAAATAATAATAATAGTAATTACCTATCCTTCTTGCTCCAAAGCAACTATTTAAAAAAATCAGGTGCCTATACTTGTATATAAGAATTTCTGGTACCAAGAAATTAACTAATAAGATGCAGCCTTATTATGCAATGTGACCAGTAAGATGCAACTCTATTATATGACCTATATATAATGGGTCAAGACAGGACAAGGTTCAAGACAGGACATTCACACTGAACAGCTATTGTTGTGTTGGTTGTTGTCATTTTTTTAAGTTAGACAATCTAAGGGAAAAAAGGGCAGTGCCTCTGAATAGTCAGGTATTGCATGTTTTAAAAATTCTTGAGGCATGTTAGTTAAATAATCACTGTTCTAGGCCATCTTCTCTTTTCAAACCATATGTCCCCCTGGTTGTCTCATTTATGCCTGTGGCTGCAGTTCCTACCAATGTGTTGATGACTCCCCAGTCTCTCTCTCTCTCTCAAGCCCAGACACTTCTCCTTAAGATCTCTATATCTATCTGACTGTGGAGTTCCTATCTTGGATACACCATTTCCTAGCTGGGTAACAATGATGGTAAGTCTTATGTGTCAACTTGACTGGACCAAGATATTTCATCAACCATTTTTCTGGGTGTGTCTGTAAAGGTGTTTCTGATTAAAATTAACATTTAAATACACGGAGTAAAGCAGGTGACCCTCCCTTATTGGGGTGGGTCCCATCCAATCAACTGAAGGCCCAAAGAGGACAAAAGCCTACCCTCTACCTTTCAGACAAAACTCCTCCTGCCTGACTGATGGAGATGGGACATTAGTCTCATCCTACTTTTGGACTCAAACTGAAACACTGGGCCTTCTTGGGTCTTGAACCTGCTGGATTTTGGTTTGAAACTTATACCATTGGTCCTCCTAGGTCTCAGACCTTCAGACTCAGACAGGAGCTATGTCATTGTCTCTTGGGTCTCCAGGTTATAGACTGCAGACCTTGGCCCCATAATCATATGAGCCCCTTACTTATAAAGATATCATATATGAACATGATAAGTAGATGATAGATAGATAGATAGATAGATAGATAGATAGATAGATAGATAGATACAATTCTTCTATTGTTTCTATTTCTTTAGAGAACCCTGACCAATACAGTGACTTTGGTCAAGTTACTTCTCTAATCTCTCTGTGCCTCTTTCTTCATCTTTAAAATGAATATAATAATATTTTTCTCATGGTGTTTTTAGGAAAATTAGTAAAGCAAGCTTAGACTTGGTGCCTTAGTACATGGTAAGATTTCCATAAAGTTTTGCTATGATTAAGATGATGATTAGTTCTATTTGAACGTCTCATAGGCACTTTGTATTAAGTATGTTGTAAATTGAACTCTTCTTCTTCTATTTCTGTCCGTGGCTGGGTTCCTTAGAAGCAGAACCTGAGACAGGATATGAGTGCATGGATTAATTGAGGGAGCACTCCCAAGAGGCAGGGAGTACTTGAAGGAAAGAGAATAGGGCAGGGACAAAGCTAAGCATGGATGCGATCTCAACTGGAGTCTAGTTTCATCCTTCAGAGAGATATGGAGGATGAAGTGAACCACGCAGGTGCTTGCACCTCAAATCAAGGCTTTTATATTCCCTGTCAGTCGGTCATTGGCTATGGATGGCCAATGACTGTCAGGAGAGCAGAGCCTCAAGGGCAATGCAGCTCCCTTTTGGCCAAGACAAATTTTATGGAGAAGGGGAGCAGCCAATTTCCACAGCAGGTGGATGCACTGGCTCAGAGAAGGAGATACAGTCCACCCCTTTGCCTTGCTCAGATTCACTTCTCACATTAAATTAACTCCACTGAGACACAGATTTGGGTTGGTCACAGTTTCTAGGAAAACTTAAGGATCAAAGAGATAAAATGCAGTCTCTGTGCTTCTATAGTTGGTCTGAAGACCAAATGAAACTCACTATCTGCTTTCTCCAGTTCTCATTGTAGAGTACCCTCTCCCTTAGGTAGAACTTCTGTTGGTCTAGGTGATTTGCTTGACTGGGGTGATGCAAACTTTCATCTCGAAGAGGTCTGAGAGTCTGGGCCCCATGCCATTATCAGATCATGCTACTGTTTTTGTCCATTTATAGTTAAAATTGGAAGTGGGAATCCCAAGAGGCATCCCCAGTGAGTAGAGTTAATGCCAAACATATTCTTCTTTGCCTCCATTATATAACATAATTCCTTCCATAATCATATCTCATTTTCTTTAAAAACTGTTTTACTGGCATGAACAGCACAAAGTGACCAAGTGGCAGCTGTAGATTTAGGTTTAGTGGAACTCTAATTAAATGGTCAATAAGCTCATGAAAAGATGTTCCACATCACTAATCATCAAGGAAATGTAAATGGAAACCACATTGTGGTACCACTTCACACTCATTAGGATGGCTATTTTAAAAAGGAAAAGAAAAGGAAAGGAAAATAAAAAGTGCAGGAGAGGATGTGGAGAAATTGTAACCCTGTACATTGCTGGCGTGAATGCAAAATGTTGCAACCACTGTGGAAAACAGTTTGGCATTCCTAAAAAAATTAAATATAGATTTACCACATTATCAAGTAATTCCACTTCTAGGTACATACCCAAAAGAATTGTAAGCAGGAATTTGGACAAATAATTGTACACTAATGTTTATAGCAGCATAATAGCCAAAAGGTGGAAGAAACAATTATCCATCAACAGATAAACTGATAAAAAAATGTTATGAATACATATGATGGAATATTATTTAGACTTACAAAGAAATGAAACTCTAATCCATACTATAACATGGATGAACCTTGGAAACATGCTAAGTGAAATAATCCACGTACAAAAGAACAAATACTTATGACTCCACTTCTGTAAGATACCTAGCTTAAACAAATTCACAGAAACAGAAAACAGCTATGGTAACAGCTGGGGGCTGAGGGAAGGTAGAGTGGGAGTTATTGTTTAATGCAGCGATTTTTAACTAGTGTGCCTCAGTTTTTAAAACCTGCAATACCTGACTACTCAGTCAGAGGCACTGCCCTTTGTCCCCTTATATTGTCAAATTAAAAAAATGAAAACAACCAACACAACAGCTATTTGGTGTGAATGCCCTGTCTTGAACCACAAGTTTATAGGTCATAAAATAGACTTGCATCTTAGTGGTCACATTGCATAATAAGGTTGCATCTGGTTTGTTAATTCTTGGTACCAGAAATCCATATATACAAGTATAGGCACCTGATTTTTTATTTCTTTTTTTTTTTACTTTTTTATTGAGTTTATTGGGGTGACATTGGTTAATAAAGTTATATAGGTTTCAGGTGTACAGTTCCATAATACAGCAACTGTATGTTGTATTGTGTGTTCCCCACCCCAAGTCAAGTCTCTTTCCATCACTGTTTAACCCCTCCTTTACCCTCTTCTACCTCCCCTCCTGCCTTTCCCTCTAGTAGTCACCATACTGTTTGTGTCTTAAGAGTTTTGTTGTGCTTTGTTTAATGCCTTCACCTTTCTCACCCAGCCATGCAACCCCCCTTCCCTTTGACAGCTGAGTATCTATGAGTTTGTTTCTATCCTGTTTGTTCATTTATTTTGTCCAGTAGGTTCCACAGATGAGTGACATTACATGGTACTTTCTCTGACTGGCTTATTTTACTCAGCATAATGCTCTCCAGGTCCATCCACACTGCTGCAAATGGTAAGATTTTCTTCTTTTTTATAGCTGAGCAGTATTCCATTGTGGAAACGTACCCTTACTTTTTTATCCACTCATCTACCAATGGACAATTGGGCTGCTTCCAAATCTTGGCTACTGTAATATGCTGCAGTGAACACAGGGGTGCATAAATTCTTCCAAATTAGTGTTTCAGGACTCTTCAGATAAATTCGCAGAAGTGGAATCACTAGGTCATAAGGCAGTTATATTTTTAATTTTTTGAGTTAACTCCATGCTGCTTTCCACAGTGGCTGCACCAATCTGCATTCCCACCAATAGTGCATGAGGGTTCTGTGTTCTCCACATCCTCACCAGCACTTGCTTTTTGGTTTACTGATGGTGGCCATTCTGACAGATGTGAGATGGTATATCATTATGGTTTTATGCATTTCTCTGATGATTAGTGACATTGAGCATCTTTTCATATGTCTATTGGCCATCTCTATGTCCTCTTCAGAGAAGTCTCAATTCAAGCCTTTTGCCCATTTTTTAATTGGATTGTTTGGGGTTGTTTTGTTTATTTTTTTTTCCAGCGTTGAGTTGTTTGAGTTCTTTATAAATTTCAGATATGAACCCTTTCTCAGATGTATCATTGGTGATCATCTTCTTTTATTCAGTGGGTTGTCTTTTCATTTTGTTGATGGTTTCCTTTGCTGTGCAAAAAAGTTTTTAGTTTGATGTAGTCCCATTTTTTTCTGTATCCTTTGCCCAAGGTGATATATCAGAAAAAAATATTACTATGAAAAATGTCCAAGATTTTACTGCCTATGCTTTCTTCTAGGAATTTTATGATTTTGAGTCTAACAGTTAAGACTAATCCATTTTAAGTTTGTTCTTGATTGTGGTTTAAGAAGATGGTCTAATTTCTTTTTTTTTTTGTACATATCCGTCCAATTTTCCCAAGACCATTTATTGAATAGACCATCTTTAGCCCATATTATGTTTTTGCCTCCTTCATCAAATATTAATTAACTGTAAAGATGTAGGTTTATTTCTGGGCTCTCCATTCTGTATCATTGATCTGCATATGCTTTATGCCAATACCAGACTGTTTTGATTCCTACAGTCTTTTAGTGTAGTTAGCTATCTGATAGTTTAATTGCTCCGTGTTCTTCTTTTTTAAAATTGCTATGGCTATTCAGTGTCTTTTGTCATTCCATATACATTTTGGATCATTTGTCCTAGTTCTGTGAAATATGTCATTGGTATCTTGATTGAAGTTGTGTTGAATCTATAGATTGCTTTGGGTAGTAGTGACATTTTAATGATGTTAATATTTCCAGTCCATAAACATGGCATATGATTTTACTTATTTAAATCTTCCTCAATTTCTTTCTTCAGTATCTTACAATTTTCCAAGTGCAGGTCTTTTACATCTAGGTTTTTTTTTTTTTTTGAAGCAATTCTGAATGGGATTATTAGTTTCTCTTTCTGATAGCTCATTATTGGTGTATAAAGATACAACTGATTTCTGGACATTTATTTTTTTATCCTGCTCCTTTACTGAGTTCATTTATGTTCTAGTAGTTTTTTGGTGGTATCATTAGGATTCTCTATACACAATATTATGTTATCTGCAAATAATGACAGTTTTACTTCTTCTTTTCCAATTTGGATGCCTTTTGCTTCTTCTTCTTGTCTGACTGCTACGACTAGGACTTCCAATACTATGTTGAATAAGAGAGGTGAAAATAGATATCCCTGTCTTGTTCCCTTTTAGGGAAACAATTTTAGTTTTTGCCTATTAAGTGTGATGTTGGCTGTGGGTTTGTAGTATATGCTCTTTATTACACTGAGATATGCTGCCTCTATTCCCACTTTGCTGAGTGTTTTTATCATAAATGGATGCTGGATTTTATCAAATGTTTTTTCTGCATTTACTGATATGATCATGTGGATTTTGTCCTTCATTTTTTTATGTGGTATATCATGTTTATTGATTTACAGATATTGCACCAAACTTGCATTCCCAGAATAAATCCCACTTGATCATGATATATAATCTTTCTAATGTATTGCTGGATTCTCTTTGCTAATATTCTGTTGAGGGTTTTAGCATCCATGCTCATGAGGGATATTGACCTATAATTTTCTTTCTTTGTCGTGTCTTTATTTCATTTTAGATTTAGGATAATGATGGTTTTGTAAAATGAGCTTGGGAGTCTTCTACCCTCTTGATTTTTTTTGGGGGTGGAATAGTTTGAAAAGGATATGTGTTCATTCTTCTTTGAATGTTTGGTAAAATTCACCTGTGAAGCCATTGGTCCAGGACTTTTATTTGTTGGGAGTTTTTTATGACTGCTTCAATTTCAGTAGTTGTAATCTGTCTATTTAGATTTTCTGATTCTTCCTGATATATTTTTGGAAGACTATGTTTCTAGGAATTTATCCATTTCAGCCAGATTTGTTAGCATATTGTTTTTCATAATATTTTCTTATAATATTTTGTATTATTTTGGTGTCTGTTGTTACTTCTCCTCTTTCATTTCTGATTTTATTTATTTGAGTCCTCTCTCTTTTTTCCTTTATGAGTGTAATTAGAGGTTTGTCAATCTTGTCTATCTTTTCAAAGAGCTAGCTTTTGGTCTCATCAATCTTTTGTACTGTTTTTTTAGACTCAATTTTGTTTATTTCTGCTCTGATTTTTGTTATTTCTTTTCTTCTACTCACTGTGGACATTTTTTCTTGTTCTTTTTTCTATTTCATTTAAGTGTAAAGTTAGATTATTTATTTGAGATTTCTCTTATTTATTGAGTTAGGCCTATAATGCTATGAATTTTCCTGTTAGAACTGATTTTGCTGTGTCCTATAGATTTTGGGTTGTTGAGTTCTCATTTTCATTTGTTTCAAGGTATCTCTTCATTTCTTCCTTGATTTCATGGTTAACCTATTCATTGTTTAGTAAAAGTTATTTAGCCTTCATGATCTTGTGTGTTTTCAGTTTTTTTCCTTGTGATTGATTTCTAAATAGGTACCATTATGGTCAGAGAAGATGCTTGAATTGATTTTAACCTTCTTCAATTAATAGAGAGTTGTTTTGTGTCTTAATATGTCTATCCTAGAAAATGTTCTATGTGCACTTGCAATAATGTATATTTTGTTGCTTTGGGGTGAACCGCTCTAAAGGTATCAATTAAATCCATCTGATCTAGTATGACATTTAAAGTTGCTGTTTCCGTGTTGATTTTCTGTCTGGAAGATCTATCCATTGAAGTCAATGGGGTGTTAAAATCTCCTGCCATGACTGTCTTACTGTCAATTTCTCCTTAACGTCCATCAGGATTTGCTTTACATAGTTAGGTGCTCCTATGTTGGATGCATAAATGTTTACAAGGGTTATGTCCTCTCTTTGGATAGCTCCCTTTATCTTTATGTAGTGTCCTTCTGTGTCTCTTACTATAGCTTTTGTTTTAAAGTCTGTTTTGTCAAATATAAGTATTGCTACCCTAGTTTTTTTCTTTCCATTTGCATGAAACATCTTTTTCATCCCCTTGCTTTTAGTCTGTGTATATCCTCCATTCTGAGGTGGGTCTCTTGTAGACAGCATTTATATCGTCTTTTCTTATCCATTCAGCTACCTCATATCATTTTATTGGAGCACTTAAGACATTTACATTTAAAGTGATTATTGAGAAGTATGTATTTATTGCCATTTTATTCTTTTAACTATGTTCCTCTGTTTCTTCTTCCACTCTTTGTCCTCTCCTTCCTCCTTCTCCTCTTCCTCCTCTGTCCTACTCCTCCTTCTCCTAGAAGGCTCTTCTAGGATTTCTTGAAATCCTGGTTTGGTGGTAACAAACTCCTTTAGCTTTTTCTTTTCTGGGAAGCTATTTTTCTTCAATTTTGAATGATAACCTTGTTAGGCAATAAATAGTCTTGGTTGTAGGCCCTAGCTTTTCATTGCTTTGAATATTTCATGTCAATCTCTTCCAGGCTGAAATGTTTCTATTGAGAAATCAGCTTATGGGGGCTCTCTTGCAGGTAACTTTCTCTCTCTTGTTTCTAAGAATCTGCTTTTGTATTTTAAAAATGATGTGTCTTGGTGTTGGTTTCTTTGGGTTCCTTTTATTTGGGACTTTCTACTCTTCCTGGACTTGTATGGTTTTTTTTCTTCACCAGTTTAGAGAAGTTTTTGGTCAGTATTTCTCCAAATAGGTTCTCTATCCCTTGGTCTTTCTCCTTTTCTTCTGGTACCCTTGTGATACAAATGATGTTGTGCTTCCTGTTGTCCCAAAGGTCCCTTCAACTATCCTCATTTTTTAAATTCTTTTTGATGCTCTGATTGGGTGTTTTTTCTACCTTATCTTCCAAATTGCTGATTTAATCTCTAGTTTCACCCAACCTACTGTTTATTTTTCTTCTAGTGTATTCTTTACTTTAGGTAGTATTTTTCATTTCTGGCTGCTGATTTATTTTTATGGTTCTTGTGTCCTTTTTCATGCTGTTGAGCATCCTTTGAACTCTGTATCTGATAAATTGCTTGCCTCCATTTCATTTAGTTCTTTTTCTGGAGATTTCTCCTGTTGTTTCATTTAGAGCAAGTTTCTTTGTCTCCCCATTTTGGCTGCCTCTTTGTGTTTGTTTCTATGTATTAGATAGATCTGCTATGACTCCCAGTCTTGGTAGAGTGGGCTTATAAAATAAGTATCCTGTGGGGTCCAGTACTAGCTCCTGATTTTTAAAAAAATCACTTTAGGTCACAAAGGGTGGGTAATTACTATTACTATTTTTTGTAAATCAATCAAAATCATACCTATTTTTTTCATTAGATCAGTAAAAAGTATGATATAGTTTTGATGTGCCACAGAATTTTAGTAATTAGTGTATATGTGCCAAAAAAGGAAAGAGGTTGAAAACCACTGAGCCAAAGACACTAGGACAAAATGGTGAGAGAGGCAGAAGGAAATCCAGGAGACAAACTAAGGGAATTGGTGTTGTGAGGAAGAAGGGCTTGTGATAGGGTTAAATAGGACTCATGGATGGAAAGGGCTACATTGTCCTAGGGACTGAGTGGCTTTATTGAGGGCCATTCCAGAAGAGGTAGAAGCTGGGCTTCAGTGACTGAGTTACCAAAGAGAAGAGAATAAGATGATTTAATAGGTTTGTACAAGCATAAAACTAGTTAGTCTATGAAGGGGAGGTAAAAAAGGGTGGGAGTTAGAGCAAGACTTTGGGAAAGGTTTGTCAGTGTGTTTCAGATGGAATGACTTCAGCATTTTGAGTTAGGATTTGGGACCAGCCTGGCTACCAGTTATTCCACGGAAGAAATCTTGAGAAATGAGATAAACTCAGGTTTTGTGTCTAAGTCCTGCTGTGCCACTCACTCTCTCCTCAGGCAGATTATTTTTCCTCCCCAGGTTTCATTTGTCTAATATTTTACTTCAGAATACTTTGAGGTTAAGTCAGAAATGCATGTGGAGGCACTCTACCAATAATAATCATTATTTCCAAATATGGAAGCAAAGGATATGGCTTAACTAAAGACACTTCCAACATTTTCAAGCCTGAGAGTCTGGGAAATAGCAGTGTGGACAATTGAATCAGAGAAATCCTGGCAGAAAAAATTTTGGAGAAGGAAAAATAACAAGGATGGTTTATGCAGGCTGATACTGGGGTCATGGCAAGACACCAAAAATGGAAATATTTAGCAGATATGTGGATTCAGGGACCAGATGCGGGAGAGAAATCAGTGATGGAGAAAGAGTGCTAACTCCTCAGTCTAGAGGTGAGCTGGGGGTCAGCATGAAGTTGTGTCATGTTTGGCAGAATCACATAAGAACACCCGTAACTGCCATGCACTTAGCAATTACTTTGTGTCAGGCCCTTAACCTACAATATCTTCAAATCTCATGATTATCTGCATTTGAAAGTGGAGAAAATAGAGACTCAAAGAGATTGCCCAACTAATAAATGGTGCAGCCCAGAATCAAACAAAGCCACTCTGGCTCCCAAACCTGCATTCTTTCCACTACCTCATGCTGCTCTAAAGGATGGAGTCTGAGGAGAGAACTTTGTTTAAGAGACAAAAGGAAACAGCTCATTGGACAGGAGAATGTTGAGAGGGTGAGATGTTATAGAGGCCAAGAGAGGATAGAGTTTCAAGATGGTGCAACCAGCAAACAGTTCCAGATACTTCAAAGAGAGCAAAGAGAGTGAGAACTGAGAAAGTCTACTAGACTCGGTTAACAAAGAGTTACTGGTGACCGTGGATGGTTGAAGAGGGCTGTGTTGATAAAAATAAGGTGCTTGCACAGGACAGGACCTCGTTCTCTCATGTCACCGCAATGTTGCTGATGGAAAAACTCCTGCAGGGATCAATTCAGCCAGTGTCTAATGGTCACTGCATGTAGCTAACCAGGGAAGTAAAAGCCAAAGCTCTTGTCCTCACACAGCTCACAACTTAATTGGGGACACCAGCATTCAAAAATGACCAAAGAATACACAACAGAAAGGAATAAGCATCTGTCCCATGATTCTTCCCATTTCCCTGATTCCTGTCAATTTCTGGGCAGGTGGGACCTGAGCTCCCAGGAGAGAGCTGGGTCAGCCATCTGTGAGGCATCTGTGTGTGATGGCAGCGGAAGCTGCGGCCGCACGCTGACTGCCCAGAGAGTGTGTGCAGCTGGAGAAGAGAAAGGGTACCAGACAGAAACCTCAGTAGCCTGAGCAGTAGGAGATAGGCATAAAGAAAGTGGATCCCTAATGACATTGAGAAGGAGTGGCCAGAGAAGAAGAAGGACAAACAAAAACTTAGGAAGGAAAGATGGAAACCGAGGCTGTAAGTCCCTCATTCAAATGCCTCATTTCACCTGGAGCCAGTGAAAATGCTTCTTCATTCTCATCACCTGCTCAGTCCTCTTAACTGCCATCTCCCCCAGCTTGCCTTGGCAGCTCACTTCTTTCCCACTCCCTCCAGCAACAGATTCAGCCTTATTTCCTCTTCCCTACCTCTTTTTCTAAAATTCACAGGCCAGTGTCATCCGGGGCAGGGAAGCAAGGCTCTGGACTCTTCCTTCCTGTTCCACTTCCTGCTGCCTGTCACCTACTGCAGGTCAAGACAGGACAAGCAGGATTCCTCTGCTGGACCAGCCACAGGCTGGGACACCCGTGCTAGAGATGCACTTGGCTGCCTGAGATGCCAGCATTATCATCAATTCCTTCAGTGCAGAATGATTCTCCACTTTGGTTCCTGTCTTAAAATTTAAATATTCCTGGATGGGCGACAGATTTTGTTTCTAACATTATAAATAAATCACTGAGAGGACCTCTTTGATGTGTCTTGGAGAATTAAATACCTTAGGAGCCTTGGGCAGCAGGGGCTGGCACCGAGGGAACAGAGAGGGAAGGTGGAAGTGATGATGAAAATCTTAACCCGTCATGCAATTTTGTCCTGGATTAATTTCATCCCTTGGCTTGGGATCAGGGAAAAGAGTGATAACTCATTTGTAGCTGAGGCTGTACGTGCTCCAGGTATGTCCCTTTGGCCTACCTGCAGGCATATTCCGAACAACAGTGAAGAAAGCCGAAGATCTGGAGAGAGTTTATACCCTGTAGAAACTAATGAGGGTCAGTTCTGAGGAATGTTCTACCTTGGTCTCTCAGAGGGTCCCCAGAGGGATTAGGCCCCTGTTGGCCCAAAGCAGTAACTCATTCCTTAGTGCACCTTTTACTATTCACCCTTTAGACTGTTTCTAGAATCAACTATGGAAAAAGCTAATTATACCCAAATTCTTGTTTAACATGATGCTTTGGGGAAAATATAAACTAAGGTACCGTATTTAATGGAACTGTCCCTGTTATTTTGGCTCCTAATAAATCCACAGACTCAGAATTTAGAAACACACTTCAGAATTTAAATGCCTAGGTCCTTTGATCCAGTAATTGTATTTCTAGAAGTTTACCTTAAGAAAACTAACAGGCTGAGTGTGCAAAATGTAGATATAAAGATGTTGATTACCAAGTAGAAGAGTTCAAATTGGAAAGCAACTGAAATTTCAACAATAGCAAGTTGGTTAATAATTATAGTAATTCTATGTTGTCATTAGGACTAATGATATAGTTTTTCCTCCATCTTTCCATGTCTGTGCTAAGTGAAAATTTAGGTGACAAAACATCATGAAGTGTGCGATCTACTTTTGTAAATATACCTACGTCCATAAATGAACATGAGTGCAGAAAGAATCTGAAAGGATGACAACAAAATGTTAACAGTGGTTATCTTTGGGTGGAAGAACTGGAAACTGGGGATCATTTTTATTTTTTTCTTTATACCTTTCTGTATTGGAAAAAATTATACTTTTCATAATTAAAACAAACTCCAAAACATGTAAAAAGAAATCCATGGCCTTAGCCACATAGACACGAATCCTACAGCTCAAACTCCTGTTCACCCAACAGGAGCTTTTGGTCTCCCCATCTAAGGGCACTGGAACAGACGCACTGAAAGGAACCGTCCGGTTAGCCCGTCTCAATGCTCGGCAGCGGCTGTTCTAAGCAAGTTGACGAGTCCATCTGGTAACTGGCAGCAAAGGGAGTGCATGGTGCGTCCTGTGTCCAGCGTGTGTGGCCCCATCTGACTCTGAGGAAACACACACAGCCATGCATCCAATGCTTAGGGTCCCTTGTCAAACTCGGTCCGCTACCCACACCCGCCCACCCCCCACCCCTGCTCCTGCCTGGAGCCCCAGCTGGCACTCAGCAGGTACTCTTCCAATTTGCTGCGCTTTCGGGAGCTCGTTATTCCCGGGAGAACTCGTTGCCATGGCGACGTGAGTTTCCCAATCCTGAGACCGCCCCAAAGGCTCGATCCTTCCAGGCTCAGCCTGCCTGGCCTCCCTGGCTCGATGCTGGCTCTGGGGCCGCCCGGCATTGTGGGTGAAGGATTTAGGCTCCAGATTCTTTGCGTTTGGGGAGTGAAGGCGGCATCGATTAAGGACACTGGGTAAGAGGGAAGGGGGACAATAAACGAATAAGATTTTATTAAAAAGCCCCGGGCCACTCTGTTCTTTCGCCCCACCCGCCGGTACTCCTGAGTCCAAGGCTGTCTTTGATTCTGGGTGGAATTGTCAGGCGTTCCGCTTTCCTCTCAACGGCTTCCAAGAACCCCGGGGCATTTACTAAAGTTTCTGGAACGAAGCTCACGGAATGAAGCTTTAACTTCTGCTGCTCCTTCAGCCTGGGACTGAAAAGAAGGGAGGGGTGAGGGGCTGGGTGGAGAGCGAAGCGACTGGCCGGGCCCTGGGACAGTGGGCCAGGATAGGCCCGGAATCACCGCGCAGGCAGCCGCTGCGTAGAAGGCGCGTCTGCCGCGCCCAGCAGGAGGCGGCGCCTAGACGCTGGCTGGGAGGCGGGGGCTGAGGTCACGTGCCCCTGCCCCGTGCTGGGGCCACGCCCGGTCGCCTCGGGCCCCGCCCACTCCCGAAAGCACAGCGGGCTCCCTTGGCAGAACCACAGTCGGACCTCAGCAATTGGAGAGAACCACAACTCCGGTTCTTCGCCCCAGGGCGACTGCCCAGAAATAAACTCCAAGCACATCACTAACTGTCCTGGAAATCCTTTCATCTCTGTTCCACCAGCAGCAGCTCTTTGATTATTTGAGTCTCCAGACTTAGGATCCTCCAGCCATTCAACACACTGTAAATCCGAGGGTGCCTTCTGGCTCAGAGTGGCCCACATGTACACCCAGGAGCACCTCCTTTTCTTAGCCTTCTTCCTTCCTCCTGCTACCTGGGGGCTTGTGGGTTGCAAAGAACCTTAGATTTTCTTCGAAGTCTTTTTCCCTTCAGCTTTTCTGTGCACCCGCCCACTCTGACACCTGACATTTTCCTTCAGCTCTATCCTCCCTCCCCTCATTGTACACACTCACACACACACATGAGTGCACGCGCGCGCGCGTGCGCACACACACACACACTTGACTTAATCAGTCAAGTGAAGGGAAGAACACAGACATCTGCCCACTCAGCCCCAGAAAGGAGGCTGCACCCAGCAGCAGGCCCATGAGGAAATGGTGCTTTTGACAAAGATTTGACAGCCTGAGGCTTCACGTTTCACAAGTGAGCCAAATGTAGAAAGGATTAACTGTTTCACCCAATAAGCCCACATCTGTAGTTATGATCTGACTGGGATAAAATTACCCTGGTTATTAATCCTTGTGCTTTAGGGTATAAGCTGATCACCAGCTGGGACCAGGAAAAATTCTGCCCCAGGTCCTGATAGCCTGACTCCCCATCCTCACCTGCCCCATCTCCTGGGTATAATGTTACACATTTAGTTCTGCAAACCAAGTTCATGGCCACCAATGGAGAGCCCTCAGACAAGACAGCTCTAGTCTGACCCGGAAAGGACATCCATTCCATCATGTGAGTATGTACTGAGAATCAACTATGTGCAAGATGTTGCTGGTCTCCACTGTGGCAGAAATAGAGACCGTTCTAGCATGGCCCTTGGCTTTTTCCCGTCTGGAAAGAGCTGAAGTGGGTGGTCATAACTGCAAGTGCTTTCTGAAACTTCCTGCCCCTGAGGCACCCTAGGTGTGTCAGATAACCTTGGGAATCCAGTTTGAATGTGAGCAGTGTTTCTGCACCTGCTGCCAGCAAGGAATGGAGCCATTTCCTCCCACCACCACTTACATGGCCTCTCCGTGCAATGAGTGAGCAAGACAGGCCAGGGTAGCTTTGTTTCTGTCTCTAACTCTTTCCTTTTAGACCCCAAATCTTCAGACACTGAAGAATTCCAGGAGTTCCCATTTCCCTTGGTGGGACCAGGAAACCAGCAGGATGAGAGCTAGGATTTACTCTTTCCAGGTCATCAAGCTTGGGGCTACAGTTGACAAAGAAAAGACATGCCTGAGAGGCCATGTTCCTCAGGCACTTCAGACCTCGCTTAGTATGGAATGAGCAAGTGATGCAACATCCAAATTGGGACCTCTGAATGAAAAGAGGCGCCAATGATAATTACATGGAACTTGTAACCAGGATGTGTTCACCTTACCTGAGGGGTCATCTCCATTGGGAAGAGCCATCAGAATAGGTACCACTAAAACACAACAGTTTGTTAAGTCCTCCCTGATGACTTCTCTGTGCTCATCAACCCTCTGTTCTCCTCTGTGGACATGTCTTCACCTACTTCAGTCCCTCAACCCACCTCAGCTCCTTTGCCTTCTATACTTGACGCATCTATATTTCCACTCCTCAACCCTGTATCAGCCCAGCTATCTGTTTTTACTGGTGCTCTGTCCAGCATCTTGGGATATAATAGAGATTGTCATCAATAATGTTTGTTGAGTGAACAAATCTAGGTTGACCCCATGTCATAATTCAGCTTTCTATCCTTGAATGCTTTCCAACATCGCCCAGTTCTGTTGGCTTTCTCATTTCACACGGCCGCTTTCCAAACCTTTAGTAGCCTGAATCTCCATCTACCCCTAAATCTTGGCAGAGGCCCCACCTTCACCAAGAACAAAAAACAAAAACAAAACAAACTTGAGATGTATGAACCTCTCAGATTTTCCAATCTCTTCTCCACATCCAAACTAAGGTATTGATGGACATCCCTCTTCACTGAAATCTGCCCCTCTGTCCACTCCATCTGTGGGGTTCCAATGGGTGCTCACATGTGCTTATGTAGGACCTCCTCCCCGCAGCCTACCACAATTTACTGACTCACAGTTGGGCTCCCAAAGACTCAAGATGACCAGGAAAAACCTTTCCCTAGAATTTTGGTTTTGGAGCGAAGAGGGTCAGTCCAGCCTCTCCCCAGTGGCTGCAGCTGTTAGCCTTGTCTTCCTCTGCATGGAAGAAGCTGAGGAACTGAAGAGCTGACAGAAGAATCAGGTCAATGGAGAGTCCTGCTCTGGATGTTCCTGAGGCCCAGCCATGCTTCTGTATTTTTTTCCTTTTTCCTAACAGACTTAAATCAGTTTCTTCCACTTCCCATCAAAGACATCTTCTGTAATGCATTATAATGTCAACATTTACCTGTGTCTCCAAAGGAAAAGTTTCCTTCCTCCGGCCTCTGGGAAATTCCTCCTCCTGCACTCTTGGCTCAGTCTCCACCCTGGCCATTCTTGTTTCATCATTTGCACCACTTCTCTTGAATCTTCAGTCATTTCAGCCACAAATATGCTCATTTCCCTATCCAAAAGGAACATAAACAAACAAAAGCTTTCTTTTATCTCATCCCTTCTCAAGCATCCCTTCTATACCCTCCACCTCATGTTCTCACCTCTTATCTGGCAGCTGACCCACTGCGACAGCCTGGCCCCTTCTCATTTTCCCTTTTTCCCGATGACCTGTGCGTTGTTAACTATGCCCAGTTCCTTCCTAGCGCTCATGCTTCTTAGCTCCAGTACCTGGCACTTTGCTTTGTGGTTTTCCGCCTGGTTTTTGCTCTGACACAGAGAAGTTTGACCTGCTGAAGCTGTACCTGAATCTAAAGATACTAAGTATTTAAAGCTCTAGAACCTCCCTCTTACCCGATAACAATGCAGCTGGCCTGTGCCTGCTCTCCTGGTGCACTGCTAAGTGTGGAATGACTCATTCCATGAGATAATTGAAGTTAAGACATTAATGGGTCAAATATTTTGCAATTTTGTTAACAGCTCTCAAAGACTTAACTCAGTCTTTCAAATGTGGATGATCGTGGAGGGGATGTGGGGAGCAGGGACGGGGACAGGAGAGGAGGTAGGGGTATATAATTGAGGGTTTAAGAGCTTTTATGACATTTAAGTTTTTTATTTTTACTTTGATGTTAATCAGTGCTTGATTGTAAGTTTTAGTTTACCTTTCTATTGGCACCAAGTAATCACCACCAACTTTTAGTGCAGTATTTCTAAAGTGGATTATATTCTCAGTGCTTCAGAGAATTTCTGCTTCTAAAGTGAGTCTCTTTGTCCCTCAGATTGGGATGTACTGTCTCAAAGAACAAGCATCTTTGAAATGTGAGTGCTGTCTATGTAGCCAGTAGTACAAAGGGAGAGACAGAAATGTCAGACCCAAGTTCTGCCTTCAAAAACTCGTAGGCTCATTATGAAAACAATCTAGGAACAGTTAAGAAATAAATGTATTTCCAGATTGGTAAACACATGGAGACTAAGAAAGAGGTTATGGAATTTTCATGCCCTTCTTCTATTCCTTGCCTTATGCATCTTTCCCATCTGGCTGTCTCTGAGTTGTATCCTTTTCTATTAAACTGGTGATCTAGTAAGTAAAAAAGTAAAATTAAAAAGTAAATACAAGCATGAAGTAGCAATGTGAGACATGTCACAGAGTGGTGTGTTATTAAGTGGTGTGGCCATACTTTCTATGGGGATCAGAGGCAAATGGCAATAGCCAATGGAGGCTTCCTCATTTGGGGGAGGGTTTGGTGGTCCGGGAATTCAGCAGCACTTAGGTAAAAGTGAGAGTTATGTAACCAGAGAAGAAAAAGAGAGATTCTAGATGCAAATGAAGTCCAAGAACCTACAAAGTCCTCAGCATGAAATCACACTGGACTGAAGGGAGGGTTCCTGAGGGGACTCAGTGGACAATGCTTGGCTATCCTCTGTCAAACTGAGCACATACGCGGGCCATCAACTTAGCGAGGACACCAACAATTTTTGTTTAAGAACTTACTATCTGGCTTTAAAAAAAAAATCAAGAAGACATTATGAAAAAAAAATCAGGACAGAGTTGGATTTACTTATGTTATGATTTTAATAATATTTTCTATTTACTTCTATGAGGGGTAGAGGTGAGACACCATAATTGGGAACCTCTAGAGGTCCAATGCAGCCCATTATGGGAAGGTAAAATTGGGACCCCATTTTGGAACACGTGAATTCCAAGTGAGGCAGCCAGCTCCTGCATTTCTTGACCTGCGAAGGGCCTCAAGGGTAATGATGACCTTGAATTCTCTGGGCCTCTTGAGCAAAATATTTCTGATGTTACATACCTAGTTTAATACTGGGTTTTGGATCTTTTATTGCATGTTGTAATTTATAAGGTGACACACATGAGGATTTTCTTTAACACAGTGACTATGTCTTTTTGTTTCTTTACCATTGTTGATTAGCTTTGGTTGGAAGAGATAATGTCCCTTTGAATGCAAAACCTCTCTGGCAGAATATTCCACTAAAACAACCAGTGATATTTATTGCTTTCATTAACTTGACAGTCTGGAGGCAATATTGATGCCATTTATGCAACATTTTTCATTCTTCCTTGGACACTACTTTGCTGTCGTTGCTTATTCCCATACAATGCCCTGAGTTATAGACATCTGTGAAATGAGTCAGTGAATGAATAAATGAATAATTAGGGAGAATTCACGCTAAGAAATGGTATCCCAAAACTGGTACTGAGAGGGAAGCTGAAAGAGATGATTGCTAAGTTATCTCCAAGAACGCTCCTTGAACTGAGGATGGGTTGAGGGAGAGCATCCAATTCTCTAATAGTTTTTCAGGAGAGACCCACTTTCTGTCCTTTTCCTAGAGCTTTCTTTTAAAAATCCCACCACTTTTCTCAGTAGTGTATTTCACTTTCTCCAAGCCACAGGGGGAAGAAAATTCTTTCTAATGGACAATTTCTTTAAATGGCTATCCCCCTCTGTTCTTTAATGAAAACAGCTCTTCTCAGATGAGGGTAAGAGTGTTGCTAAGGCCAGTCTAGGATTCAGGTCCACAGAAGGGCTTGGTGAGGAGGGAAGGCATTTACGGAAACCCAGCTCAGGGTGGTGGGGATCCGCAGGGGGCTGAGAGGGGCCCGAGGGACTCACTCAGAAATAGTAATTACATTGACCGCCGCAGCTCTCCGGGCCCGCTTCACCGCCCAGAGCATGGCCCTGACGAAGGTGGATTGTTTCAATTATCTGGGCATCTTGATGAATGGGCGCTGCACACGCTGTGGGGAAGATGGGAGGAAACGAGCCACAGATTAATCACTCATGGCATCACTGAGTGAAAGTCGTTAGAACCTGTGGGAGCCAGAGGGAAAAGAGATTCACAAAAGCAGAGAGGGAGACTGGAAGTAATCGGGCTGTGATTAGGGGAAAAAGGGGGGGGGGTAGGCAAATATTATACTGAGACCTATCTTCTTTAGGTAAGGATTTGCATAAAGATAATGGCAATTAAAGTAGCCCAGGTAGGAATGGACAGTAGAGTTCAGTCCTGGGGAGCGCCCAGCCTAAAGTGTGGCTCAGGGTTGGGCCCCCCAAAGTAATCCCAAACCACAGAAGGCAGGTCTCAGAGGCGAAAGGACAGAGATGCCACAACATGGGGTGAGGAAAGGAGTGGAAAATTAATGAAAGCAACCTCCTGAAATCTTCTAGAGGAAGATAAGACTGTACAATTCCCAGTTTCCTGGAATTTCAACAACTGCTCATTATTAGTGGAATCTTACTACTTCTCTGCCCTCAAATTACTATGGGGTATGTGTGGCTGTGTTAAATATAGAGAATATTTTTCTTGAGAAATGTTATGGCATACCAGCATTTATCATATGGTATGTCATAAATATTCATTGACTAAATAACAATAGCTAACATTTATTGCCCTTCTACTTTGTCGGGCAATATACTAAGTGTTTTCTGTGGATAATTTGATCCACATAATCATCCTATGAGGTTGTTTTCATCCCTCTGTTATTGATGAAAAACTGAAGCCCAAATATGTGAAGTTCAGCTAGTAACTGACATATATGTTGGATGGAAGGAAAGGATGGAAAGAGAGAAAAGAAGCAAGATAGGAAGAGAGGAAGGAACATCTTAAGAAATGGCTTTAAGAAGACTTGGAGGATTTCTTTAGAGAATCATTTGTCTTAACAAAAAATGTGTCTGGCACAGGGACCCACTTTAGTGCCTCTTTACTACCAGGTGGGGAGTCCTGCAAAGGGCTGTGAAAAGTAGCACAGCCTCATACGGGACTGGAAGAAAATAACCTGGCAAGGTTTTAAATGGACAGAGAGAGAAGACACAAGCAATGCTAGTCCTTTGGGCTGCTGGCTCCTGCAGCCTTTAGCTACCGTGTGGAAACAGCGGGACAGACAGGAGCAGGGGGGCTCATTGCCCAGGATATTGGTTGTCAAGAAATGATTCTGTGAACTTCATACAAGCAGGTTTTATTCAGAAGCATAGCAGTAAAAACCCCTGAGGGACTGAGGGAGGCATGAACAGGGAAATAAAGGTTAGGTGAGCTCCCAGAAGTACACACCTAATGCTCTCCCTCAGGTGCAGGGAAGCAGAACATGGTCTGGACTCTGAGTTACCTAGCAGCCTAAGCAATGAGGGAAATAATCAGTTGCAAGAGCCACGGTGTCTACAGGAAAAGCAAATGCATGGGAAGAAGCACAGCTTTCTCTGAAGTGGAAACCTCAGCTATTTTTGTCCTGGCAACATCCTCAAAAGGCACCCTGCAATGTGACAATCAGTGGGTTTCACATTTATGCCCTTGGACTCCATGCTGGCCGTTTCGGACTTGCGGCAGCAATACCAGCAGCGTTCTCTGGGAGCAGGACCCCAAAGGCATCAGAGTACCCTGCTGGTCAGAAAGGAACGTGACTGCTTCTGCTGTTCTGTCACTTCCTGGGAGCCAAATTCCCAAATCAGAGAAGCAGCGGGGAGCTTCAAAATGCCACCCTAGGAGCACTGCTGTTGCTCCTAGGAACATAGTGCCTTGTTCCCAAAACACAGTGCCTGAATCAGCGACCCCCCCCCCCTCTTTCCCAGGGAAGGAAAGGATTCAGTCTCCTGTATGAACCAGCGAATAACCCACGGAAAGAATGGGTAGAAAATGGCAAATGCTTCAGAAGTTTCAGAAAAGTCCAATGAAGGGCAAGCTGAAGCCCATGGGCTGTTCTCATAGCTCCTGAACAGAGGGGCACTGGGACCAGAAATGCAACCGTCAGCGGCGGCATCACGGTTACATGATAACCTTTTATTTTTTTAACAGCTGCCAGGTGGGGTCCCACAGATGTTAAAGATCAGATTTTGACATTTTAATCCTCACACGAGGACATTCTTTCATTGCTTTTAGAGAGAGAGGGAAAGGGAGGGAGAGAGAGAGAGAAGGAGAGAACTATTGATGCAAGAGAAAAGCATCGATTGGTTGCTTCCCGTCCTTGCCCCAACGAGGTGTCGAACCCATAACCCTTTGGTTCACAGGACGACACTCCAACCAACTGAGCCACACTGGCCAGGGCTCAGATTTTGACTTTGATTCAATTATATAGACTGAACATTTTTTATGTACCCAGGACTGCCACATGTTCAGCCCCACCAACATCTTAGAAGTGGGTATTTTTATCATTTGCATTTCAGATTAGGAAACTGAGGCTCAACAAGGGAGAGGCCTGAGGCCTGAGGAATATACGTTCGTTGGGTGTTACATCACTGCAATTATAATCATGATCGTATCACTGCAACTCCTGCTACTATTCTTGCAGCAGCTGCTGGTATAGGTACAGGCTCATCACGTCTCTTCATTTCCCCGGGTTGGTAGAGGCGAACTTTGGCTCTGACTCCTTGTTACTGCATTCTTCCAATTCAAAAAAAAAAAAGACAGGACAAGTCATAAACAAGCTTACCCCACTCCCAACAAACAAGGCCAGATCACTAGATCATGAGACGGTCCTGAATTGCTATGCCGAAGTGACTTTGCCCCACTTTACTCTCCCTCTTCCCTTCCAGCCCAAATATTTGTGAAGTATTTTCCATGTCCACTTCCCAGGCCTGAGGGGTTCAAAGATGGATTTAACACAGTCCCTGCACTTGAGAGTTCACCTGCTATTGAGGAGACCTGGGCAACTGGGATTCACACAGCAGCATGGAGTGCTGGCTCGGGACTGAGGAGCCGCAGAGAAAGGCCCCTGTAGGGAGGGGAGCAGAGAGGAAGGCTTCACCTGCCTGAGGAGTTAAACATGAAGAAGGGGGAGGGGTAGGAAAATGCAGATGCTGAGGTTTCCGTGTGAGACAGGACATGGTGAGGGAGCTGCTGCAGAGGTCAGGGTGGGGGGCCAGGGCTTTGGGCTGGCTCCCAATGGAGGACAAAATGTCTACAGATGTTTTTGGTTGATGTAAGCTTCATGCGTGTATGCGTGGTAGGAAAAGGGATGCTGGAGGGAGGGTGCCGCCAGCGTCTACTAGAAAGACAGGAGATGTTGCCAAAAACTCTACAATGCACAGAACAGCCCCCCACATCACAGAACTACCCAACTCAGAATGTCCAAAGTTGAGAATCCTTGTGTCATAGTCCTGAGGAACTGGAGAGAGGTGACCAGGTGGCCTTCCCTGAGAGGCACCTGGTGCATTTCAAAAGTGCCACGGTGCCCTCTCCAAAAAGCAGCTCAGCAGCCCCAGCTAAGGCTGCATCTCCAAAGCTCAGTAGCTGGGAAAGCTGGGCCTGTCACTTGCGGTCTTCCAGCAGCATAGTAGACTGTGGCCTCCCTCACCAACAAGGAGCTGAGGTGCCCCAGCAGCGGCGGTGGACCTACCTGGACTCACTGACACACTCTCACCCAGTTTCCCTTGTGTTTGATGTCATGGGGATGAAAGATGGTGGCCCTAATCTATGGTGCTAGACCAATATGTGAAATATGAAGTTTGTGGTTCTTCTCTTCCAGACAGAAATTCAAAATGTGGTGAAATCTACATGGCAGTGTTACTTGAAGCAGTGAAAAAACAGAAATCATCTAAATGTCCAAAGCAAAATGTGGGACTATTACCCATTGTTCATCCGTTTCCTGGAATGTTGATCTTTCATTTTAAATGATAACTGTTAAAACTATAAAACAACACCTAAAATTCTTATAAAAAATGTTAAGTGAAAAGAGGAGGGCACAAATTTGTATTGAGAATTAAAACTAGGATTGTTTTATATTTTATTCTTGATTTTTAGAGAGAGGGGGAGGGAGAGAGAAAAAGAGGGTGAGAAACACCAATGTGAAAGGGAAGCATGCCCCAGGGGACTGAACCTGCAACCCAGGCGTGTGCCCTAACCAGGAATCGAACCTGTAACCTTTCAATCTTTCTGGGCTAGGATTGTCTTAAATTACCATTTGCATCTGAAAAAGTGGAAGTAAAAATACTTCCAACTCAACTGGTCAGCAGCTCTCCAAGGTGAGATCATGGGGGGATTTCTTTCCCTTCTGTTCTGTAAATGTTCTGTAACGTGGCGACGGTCACTTTCATAGTGAGTATGTCTGTGCAGACACGTGCGTGCGTGCCAGTACGTGTGTTATGTACGGTGCTGAAGTTCTGTGTTTTCTCTTCATGCCCTGTAAGAGTATAGGTGGAGGGATGGGAGAGGAGAAGGGAGCTTTGGGCTTAGGAAATGCTGGTCACTCGCTTGAGAAGGCGATCAGGAAGTCATAGTAAGGGATAGCCTGCTTGTGCCATCCTTGGGGACCATGCTTGGGCTGGCATCCACAAGACTGAATTTTTCCCTCCAGAGACAGCTTTGAGGCAGACATAGAGTTTAATCCCATCTGGGCTCCACAATGCCCAGTCAAATAAACCAGTAAAAAATAAAACAAAAACAAACAAAATAAACCCCCCAATATACAATTTCACAGACACTGCTGGGACCATACCAGGCAAGTCCTGGTTTCCGGGGCTCCTGAGTGTCTACCAGACAGCCTGTGGCCCCTTCCAGGCAAGAAAAAGGGGGAAACTTCTGAAGCTGGTGGGTGCCCTGCACACTGGCTGATCCCCTCTCTCCGCAGCCAGCGCGGGGGTGGGCAGGGTAGATGGGGAAGGCACTTTGCTTTAACTTGGGTTGGCAGTTCTGGAGGAGAAAGGGGAGTGCCAGCCTCCAGGTCTAGTCTCAAGGCCCAGTCCCACCATGTAGCCATGATCTTGGCTCTAGGGTGCTGGGACAGGCAGTGGGGCCCTGGACCCCTACCGGCTCATCTTTCCCCTCCTCCCCTCTTGCCCTCTGGGCCTCTCAGTGGCTGCCACGGGGTCCCTGTGTGCCTCAGTCCTTGCTCTCACTTCCCTCTCTGTCCTTGCTGACCGGCCACTCTGTCTTGCTGATTACCAGTCTCCTACACCCTGTGGACTTCCCGCCCTTGCTTTCTGGCCAGGTATCTGCTCCAGACTCGGATTCATCCCTACGCAGAGCAAAGTTTCCCTGGAAAAAAAAAAAAGCATAAAATGAGGTAGAGGGAGAAAGAGGCAGCAGATAAGGAGGTAGGACAAGAGGGCAGAGGAAGAAAGGAAAGTGATTTGCATCTGTGGAAAGAAATATTCTTCCTGGCCCAGGTTTTGGCGCCGAGCACAGCTCCCCCAGGGCTGGACAGAAGGGAGGCTGCAGATAATGTCCTCCACCTAAGTGTGCCCTGAGTTTGAGTCCCTTGGTGACTCTAAATGGCATGACTGTTAGCAAAAGGAGGTGCAGAGAGGGAGCCACCGGCAGGGTGACACAACAGGCCCAGAGAGGAAAGGGCCACACCCATGCTCCAGGAATGTGGGCTTGGATTCTGCAGCATAGTTCGTGTGTGTTATTCTTACCACAAACCAGAACTATGTTCCCTTTTGAAATGGTTGGCTCAACAGCTGTGTGAAAATCCCCTGGTACTTGGAGACAAATGATCCAAGTCAGGCTATGCTAACAGGCCCGTTTTGGAGCCAGGCAATAGGTGTGACTGATGTGGGCCTGCGCCTCCATCCCGGGGCCCATCCATCACCACCTCTCAGTGGAATTCCCTGGGGGCTCCAGGCCTCTCTGACAATACTGTTTACATTAGAACATGATTGTGAAACTTCCAGAATGGGCCCATGAGCCTGCCTCATCCAAGCAGAGCCGAAACTTCCCCAAGGTCCTGTCTGTGGAAGGCTGAGCCCGGCCTCTGTCCCTGAGGAGACACCGGACCATTCCCTGTGGTGGGAGCAGGGGCTCCCTCGGGGGAAGAAGAGGACAGCTCCTCTCACGGGCCCCACTGGACCATCACAGTGCGGTTTTTACTGGGCCTGGCAGCCCCCTCAGAAGTCATGTGAATTCAGCCAAAGGCACCTGCTGACAGGAAGATATTTTTCATGTTTACCTTGGACTCTCACAGTGAAGATGGATTCGCCCACCATGGTGAGGGAGTGCGACGCTTTGCCCTGGGCCAGGACAGCTGGGAGTGTCATGGTTCTGAACACAGGGGCATTTGGGGAGCCCCCAAAGCCAGGAGGAAAGCCCGGCCACAGAGGCCCACCAAGATGGGGCGCTCCCAGCTGCTGCAGCTGACGAGCTTGGCTAAAGAAGGATTATGCACCTGTTTAATCTGGAGGGTAAGACTGCAAGTTATGGCTGTTTCACTCTAACACACCCCATTAAATATTCCTGGAATCCAAATGCAAAAGAAAAAAATAAACCACTTTGAAGTTCCAAGCAAGGGGTGATATTAAAAGGAGGGGGTCCAGGTACAGCTGGGCAGCCTGGGCAGGGCGGTTCCTCCCCTGGCTGTACCGGGCTTGGCACAGGCAGGGTGCCATGTGGGCAGCCCCTCCCCAGCCCTTTAACTGGGTGTGTCTGGGCATCGGTTGGTCCTTGGATCTGGAGGAAGTGCAGGGAGAGGAGAGTTGTGTCTCAGGTTGCAGCTGCTGCCTACAGTTGGAGGGAGGATGGAAGAGCCCCTACCAGGGCGAGTCTGGGCGTGGGGAAGTGACCTCCTTAGAGCTCAGGCTACCCTGAGTTTCTAATAAAGTAGATACGTCATACATGGTACTCACAAGGCAAGTGCTATAGGTGTATTAACTCATTTAATCCGCACAACAAACCGGCAGTGAGGGCATCACAATTGCCCCATATTACAGATAAGAAAAAGAAGGTACAGAGTCCCAAGGTACTCGGGAAGGAGGCAGCAGGACTAGGATTTGAATCTACAGCCTAGCTCTAAAGTCCCTGCTCTGAACCCCAACATGCCACTGTCTCTTTAACTGCATTTTGAAACCAGCTATTCCTCCCAAGAAGTGTTTGGCAGACCACACCCCATCCACACTGGCTATCACCCCTTGGAAGTTTCCCCAGAGTCTGCGACTGGCTTTCTCTCTGGGTGGAAGCCTTTCGGCACACCTGGCCACCCCTTCCCACCGCAGGGCCTGACAAAACCACCCCAGAGCCTGTTTCCTGTGCTGTTCCCCACCTCCGGAAACAGAGGAGTTTGTCAAAGCTCAGACACCATTAAAAAGCAAACACTGAACGGCATCCAGGGCCTCCCACTAGCCAGTCCCAGGGTTTGTTGTAATTCACGACTAGCTGAGATCTTCAGCCCCTGCAGCCCTGCAGCCCCTGGGCCAGGGGAATTGCTCCTCTTACCTCCCCGGGAACCAGGCACCACCCCTCACACTCCCTTAAGGCTATCTTCCTTCCCCGCAGGCCAGAGTGAGCCTTCTCCCGTCCGAGCCCTGGGAAAAGGCCTCCTGGACCCAAACTCACCTTCACCAATTGCTGAAGATGTCCATATTACTGAAATCACAGGAATGTGTCTCTCTGTCTCCAAATGACTCACCCAGCCTCCTCATGATTACCGAGACTCTCTCCAGAACAGAAATCAGATTAAGTCTCTCCTCTGATTAAAAGTTTTAAATCTGATGGGGCCAGCTGCCCAGAAGATGCCATGCTAATGTCTTATGAGGCTCTCTGCGGTCCAGTCCAGACCACTGGCCTCTGCCTACTTTATTGGGCCAGAGCAGAGGCCATCACTGCTTCTAGGCATTCGTGGTGTCACTTGCCCTGCTCAGTGAATCCCCAGCTGAGTATATGCCTCCTACTCATCCCTCAAAGCCTTATTCAAACATCTCCTTCCAAGGCTATACTCAACCATCTTTCTCCAGGGAAAAGAAAGGAGGGAAGGAAAAAAGGAAGGAAGGAGGGAGAGATGGAGGGAGGGAAGGAGGGGCAAAACTCTTTGCACATACCTCTATCATATCCCCTGTGTCATGGTATCCCCACTATATGTGTCATGTCTCCCTATTGTAATGAGCTGCTTGAGAGAAGGTGGCTCACCTTTGAATTTCCCGTACCTGGTGCCAACCACGCTATTAAAATGCAAGTGTGTAGGAGAGAGAAATACACTGAGCCAGTACTATCCATTAACCTTGAGTTAGCTCCAGCAGAGAAAGCATTCTGAGAGACTGACTACTGCATGGGGCGGTTTTGATGTGACATGCAGGAGACCTACACCCTGGGATAGTCTTGCTCAAGGAGTCCAGAGAGGCAGGCATGGGGTCTGGGGTCCCTAAAGGGACTGCGGGGACCTGGCAAGTTTGAGGGCTTTGCAGATGGGTGGAAACCAAACTTCCTTAGCCTTGTGGTTTTCCCCAGGCCAGCCTTGCCCAAAGGGTCTCATTCTGCCTCCCAGCTCATATATCCTAAATTCTGCCTCCCCAACTGAGGCTTAATCCCGGCCACTAGCATCCCAGACATCCCAGAACGCAGCTCCTAGGCACCCCCTCTCAGGCCATCACAGGTAACTCCGGTCATCCCCATCTCCCCCTTCCTCCATGAGCTCCTCCCTGCTGCCTCCCCCCGCAGGTCACTGTGGTCCGCAGGTCATTGCAGCTGCCTAGCTGGGAGCACTGCCGTGCCGTAGGAAGTACTGGCTTTGGGGTCGAATGAACCTGTTTAAATTCCGATTCAGCCAATTTCAGTTTCCTCATCTACAAAGAGGTGGTAACGAACCAGTTCTGAGGATAGGTGTGAGAAGTATAGCTGACACATGTAGAATATCAGCTAGCAAACAGTAGGTGTTCAATACATGGTACCTGAGCCCAGTGGCTCCCTTGCTCTTCCCTGCATGTTGGTGAACAGCAGTTAACTATCACCTCAGCTTTGTGGGCTCCTGAGCAGTAGCTCATGTGGGGTACAGCAAAGTCCCCTGTGAGCCATGGCCTCCAAGGCATGAACATGCAAGATGGTGAGCAGTCCCCAGCAGGGCCAGGTACAAGACTGTTTTTGTAAGAAAAAAAAAAGAGTTATACATATAATTGAATATGCCTAGAAAACATTTAGAAGGATAAATTTCAAAATATTAACAGTCATGGGAATTTTTTCTTTGTGTTATATATTTATCTACCTTTTCCCCCCACAATGAGTGTGCGTTGAGTAACAAGAAGAAAAACATTAAACCACATGTGGTAGAAATCTGCATGCAGTATGGGCCTTAAATTCAAAGCACCATCTGGGATTTGCGTGTCAAAAAATTGTGGTTTACAACTGCAGATGGCCATAGCCTCCATGTGGAAGGGATTAGGGTGGTTGAGCATGACCCCACCCTAGGGAAGTCCCTGGTGGAGAGGAGGCAAACTCCACTCCCAAAGTAGAGGCTTCCCAATGGCTACTACAGAATAGAGGAATTTTTCAAATTTGACAGCATTATCACTTAAAATAAAGTACCCATTAGATATGTAGTATTTTGGATTTTTATGTTTGAAATGAAGTTACATTTTCAATCTATTTGGTGAGTTCTGTGTTTAAAAGAACACTCTAGAAACATTTTGTGAAATAAAGCCATTTCTGCAATTCAAACTCTCACTTCTCTGAATCTTTCTGTTTTATAAATTTGTATATAAGTTGGTTTTCTGACAGCAAGAAAGGCCTCTACACACTAACAGAAACTGGTTCTATCGGGACAAATGCCACCACATTTATTTCGGGATAAAACTCTGACACTGTACCTCCTTCTTTGGCACTGACATGCCGGATGCACCACAGCAAGGGAGGTGATGACATTTCTGTGTCTATGAAAAGCATATGAAGCAATTTTATGGGTTGGTTTCTCATCAGGCCTGCTTAGGGTCAGTGCAATATCCTAAATTAACTCTTGACAGCCTCTCAGTTTTACAGGTCTATCACATTTATTGTAGAGATGCCTTTTCCCCTCTTTTGTAGTTCCCATTCCTTCATGAAGAAGAGATTAGAGAAACATTTAGCCTGAATCATTTTAACACAAAAATCAGCCATGTTGAGGTGCCAATGATTATTTACCTTATAAATAATAAAAATAATCTCTTCGAGAAGCAAAGTAATCCTCAATCTAAGACTATTTAAAAGTCTACTTACAAATGAAAACTTTACAGTGTAAAGTAGTTTTGGGGTTGGATAACTCAACGGTACAATTACATCATCAGTAACTTGATTCTTTCAGTCTTTCTCCTCTGCTACCCATGACATTTTCTCTTCCCCTCATGGCTTGGAATCATCAAATCCTCAAACAGAACATACAAAAACCTATTCCTAAATCAATCACTGATAGAAAGGGTTTATCATGATTGGCTGGAGTAGAGGGCCTGCCTCTTCAAAACAATGGTCCTGACATTTGAACTAAATTAGGGATTTGGAAGAAATAAAGGAAGAATGAAAGGCTGGATAGTCTACTACCCAGAGCTGTCACTAAGATAGAAATAAGATTTGTAATTGACAACACAAAATGCTAGAAGACAACAGAGAAACTCATTTACAGTTCTGGGTGAGAAATATTTAAAACCTGAAAATCTATACCCAAGCATGCTATCAATTAAATAGAAAATAAAAATAAATTAAGTTCCAGGTAGGAAGAAATCAGAAAGTTTATCTTCCACAAACCTTTTGAAAAAAAATTTTAAAGGCATTTGAAAATGTGTTTTATCACCAAAAGTAGGAATCCAAGAAAGAAGAATTATCTGTGATTCAATAAATGTGGAATTAACTGAAGAGCACAATGAAAATAATCTTAGCTTAAAAATTTGCAAGAAGCCTGGAACACAACAGGTCAAAATTAAAATGAGATGTACCAAAGGACTCTACCATATATGTCTTCAAAATGCAAGTGCATTTCATTACACAAACCTATGATTAGAAACCTAGAAATTATTAACCAGATGAAAGCATACCCATCTGTCAACAATAACAACAAATAAAACAGCTAAAAATTCCAGGGGAAATAAATAACCATACAACATTATAGTACAAATATGAAGCAAAATATAATAAAAAGTAGCATGACATTGAGCTAGTGATTTTAATTGTAAAAAGAATCCATTTGGCCATGAGGTTTCCTTCCAGTGGTCCAGTGTAGTGGAATAGGAATACATTTCCTTTTCAATGGATCTAGTCATACTTTTCGAGGTTCATCAGTAGATATTTATATAATTATAATTTTGCAAATGCTGGCTTGTCATTTACAATTTTTATCATCAGTCTATGAACAAAGCAAAGAAGATCAATTATACTCACAATACCAAATGTCAAGTTGACAAATCTTGAAGATACACATCAAAATAATGTTATAGCTGACAGAAATTGAGATGGTTGAAGAAAAAAAGTAGAGAGAATATAAAGATGTGTTAATTTCTCATTTATTTCAGGAAGGGAGTTAATAAATATGGTCTGAATTTTATGGATTTAGAAATAAAGATTCAGCAATGAGCACTCAGATGCCCAAACTGTGATCTCCAAATACTGTTTCCTACTAAAAGCAACCAGAACTCTTTGGAGAAATGGTTAATCCAGGTCTTGGGCAGAAAATGTGTCACATGAGCCTGGAATATCTACTCACACAAGAAAATGATGAAGCTAAAGATCCTTGGAATTGGGTCAAGAAAATTCAGGAGCAAATTTGAAGAGGCTTTCATTGGTCAAAAATAGAACAATTTGAAAATCATAAAAATTCAAATGCAATGGCTTTAAACACATCAAAAATGGGTTCAACATGACCCTAAAAGAAAAAGAAACTCAGTGGTAACCAGTAGAGGATACCAGTAAATCAACTTATCATTTTCAAAACTTGTAATTAAATAATTTTTATCATAATTAAAGAGATAAGAAATTATTTCTGCTTTTTTTCTGTATCTTAGGATAACCAAATAATCAAAGGAGCAATTTTTAAAAATTTAATTTGTTGCGGTGACACTGGTTAATAGGATCATATACGTTTCAAGTGCGCATTTCTATGATACATGATCCATATTGCATCAGGTATTCACAACCCAAAGTCCAATCCTCTTCAGTCACCATATATTTGACTCCCTTTGCCCTTTATTACTCATCCATACCCTCTTCCCTCTGGTAACCACCATAGAGTTGCCTGTGTCTATGAGTTTTCATTTGTTTTTCTTTTTTGTTCATTTGTTGCTTTAAGTTTTATATCCTACATATGAGTGAAATCATATCATGCTTAATTTTTCTATCTGACTTATTTCACTTAGAATGATATTCTCAAGATCCATCCAATTTGTTGCAAGTGGCAGTATTTCATCTTTTCTTATAGCTGAGTAGTATTTCATTATATATATATGCACTGCATCTTCTTTATCCATTCATCTAACAAAGGACACTTCAGTTGTTTCCTTTTACAGACACATTCCAACTACCAAGAGAATAAGGACTGAGAGACCATCATTACCCCTAATAAATTAAAGGATCTAGGCAGTGGTCATCAATGGCTGCTGGAATTACTTCAAAAAGATACAACCAGACAAGATGTAGTACCTGTTGGAAGTTTACAAAACTATCTATGAAATGTTCTTACCAGAAAATGAAATCTCAATATGAGCAAGGCTCTAGATCTAATTACCAATTCGCAGGAAAAAACATGTTAAATGACACCATCAAGATTCAATTATCAAAATCCAGACAGTGCAAACTCTACAGGTCAAACAATCCAGTTTCTTCAACAGCTTACATTGCAATCGGAAGAAAAATAGGAGCAGGAATCTATATGTTAAAAGAAGATAAAGAGAGATGTCAACCAATTTCAATGTAAGGACTTTATTTGGATCCTCATTTAAACAAACAGAAAAAAATGGGAAGTAAAATTTCAACATTAACTGGCTATTAAAGAATCGTTTATTGTTTTAGGTGTGGTAATGGCATTACAGTTATGTTGTGTTTTTTGAGTCCTTATTTTTAAGAAACATATACATAAATATTCACAGATAAAATGACACAGTGTCTAAGATTTGTTTCAGAATGATTGGTACAAGGGAGCAAGTGGGGATATGGATGAAACCAGATTGACTCTGGGTTCATAAGAAAAGCTAAGTGTGAGGTACATAGGGCCTGCGTATGCTCTTCTCTCTACTTTTGTAGATGTTTAAAATCTTCCATATTAAAAAGTTTTAGAAGTTAAAGGTTTAAGTGCATTATTTAAAATTAAAAATTAAGCACCAGAAAATTCAAAAGTATAATGTAACTATCAAAAATCATGAGACAAGGCAGAGGGTTGGTGGGAGTTAGTGGAAATACATGCAAACCTTCTTCCATCCTTGGAGAAGAGGCCTCATATACTAGCTGCAGTGGGAGGGTGGAGGCATAGAAATAACACACAGGCAATTAGAATTATGGATATAATCACTAGAAACACTTAAAAGTATTTATTACAAGGAGAGGGAGAGAAGAAAGCTGTTCCCTTCTCGTTTTATACAATTTTATATTCTATGATGCTTTTAATGTGCGCACATATTACTTTTTATTATAGTAAAATATACAACAAAATTTTCATTTTGACCATTTTAAGTGTGTAGTTCATAAAGTATATAGTGGCATTAAGCACATTCACAATATTGTACAACCACCTATACTATCCATTTTCTGAACTTTTCTATCATCCCAAACAGAAACCCATTGAACAATAACTCCCCATTACCTCTTCTCCCCAGCCTTTGTTAACCACTATGCTACCTTTGTCTCTATGAATTTGCATCTTTTTGGTGCTTAATATAAGTGGACTCATACAATAAGTGTATTTTGTATATGGATTATTTCACTTAGCACAATGTTTTCAAGGTTCATTCATGCTGCATCACACATCAGAATTTTATTTTTTTATTATGGTAAAATGTACATAACATAAAATTTACCATTTATACAATATTTAGGTATACAGTTCAGTTACATTAAGTACATTCACATTATGTTGCAACCATCTATTTCCAGAAAATTTTCATCCTCTCAAACAGAAATTCTGTACCAAATAAACAGTATTTCCCCATTCCCTAGACTCCCAGCCCCTGAAAACCACCATTTTATTTTACCTCTTTTATAAAAAATTATATTTTATTGATTACCAGGCAGAAATGAAGGACACACTAATTAATATAAAGAACAATTTACAGAGATTCAGCAGTAGAGCAGATGGAGCTGAGAATCAAATTAGTGATTTGGAATATAAAAAAAGAAAAAACACCCAATCAGAACAGCAAAAAGAAGAAAGAATCCAAAACATTGAGAATGGGATACTCTGGTTTCTCTTCAGATCGTAGAACTCTTTCGCCTTTTATAAAATATTGAGGATGATGTAAGGAGTCTCTGGGACAATGTGAAGTGTAGCAACATTCACATCATGCAGGTGCTGGAAGGAGAAGAGAGAGAGCAGTAAATTGGCAACATATTTGAAAAAAAAAAATAACAGAAAACTTCCCAAACTTGGTGAAAAAAATAGACATACAAGTCCAGGAAGCACAGAGAGTCCCAAACAAGATGAACTCAGAGGCCCACTCCAAGACACATCATAATTAAAATGCCAAAGATTAAAGACAAAAAAAGAACCTTAAAAGCAGCAAGAGAAAAGCAGTTAGTTACCTACACGGAAGCCCCCAAAAGACTGTCAGCTGATTTCTCAAAAGAAAGTTTGCAGACAAGAAGGAGCAGGCAAGAAATATTCAAAGTAATGAAAAGCGAGAACCTACAACCAAAATTACTCTACCCAGAAAAGCTATAATTTAGAATGGGACAGATAAAGAGTTTCTCAGACAAGAAAAAGCTAAAGGAGTTCACCACCAACAAACCAGTATTACATGAAATGTTAAAAGGTCTTCTTTAAGAAGAAGAAGATCAAAAATATGAACAATAAAATGGCAACAGACATATATGTATCAACAACTGAATCTAAAAAACAAAATAAACAAGCAGGAGAGAAAGAGAATTATAGATACAAAAAACACTTTAATGGTTGCCAGATGGGAGGGGGGGGGTCAAGGAATGGGCCAAAAGGGCGAAAGGATTAAGAAGTACAAATTGGTGTTTCTTATGTCCATGACCCATGGACATAAATAATTGTGTGGGGATTACCTGAGGGAGCTGGGGGAGGGTGGATGGAAGGGGGAAAATTGGGACAACTGTAATGTCATAATCAATAAAATTATTTTCTGTCTCTATGAGTTTGACTACTCTAGGTACCTCATATCAATAGACTCATTACAATATTCGTCTTTTTGTAACTGCCTTATTTCACTTAACATAATTTCTTCAAGGTTTATTCATGTTGTATCATGCATCAAAATTTCATTTCTTTTTAAGGCTGGATAATGTTCAATTGTATGCATATACCACATTTTTTTTTACCCATTCAACTGTTGGTGGACATTGGGATGTTTCCATCTTTTGGTTACCGTGAATAATGTTGCTGTTAACATTGGTGTGCAAATATCTGTTCAAATCCCTGCTTCAATTCTTTTGGATATATATCTAAGAGTGAAATTGCTGAATCATATGGTAATTCCATATGGTTATTTAACTTAAAAGTTAAATAAAATGAATTTAGTGAGGAACTGCCAAACTGTTTTCCAGAACATTTTACATTTTCACCAGCAATGTACAAGGATTTTAATTTCCCACATCCTTGCCAGCAATTGTTATTTTCTGTTTTATTTTGTTTTTAATAATAGCCAATCTAATGGGTATGCAATGATGTTTAATTGTGATTTTTGATTTGCATTTCCATAATTACTAGTGATGTTGAACATCTTTTCACATGCTTATTGGCTATTGTATGTCTCCATTGAGAAATGACTATGAAAGTTTTTTTTCAATTCTATTTTTGAATTGAGTTGTTTGGTTTTTGTTGTTAAGTTGTAGAAATTCTTTATATATTCTAGATATCACTCTCTTATCAGAAATATAATTTGAAAATATTTTTCCCATTTCATGACTTGTCTGTTCACTCTGTTGATCATGTTCTTTGATACACAAAAGTTTTAATTTCGGAAAAGCCGAGTTTATGTATTTTTTCTTATTTTTCCTGTGCTTTTGTAGTTGTACATCTTATGTTGAGGTCTTTCATCCATTTTGAGTTATTTTTATATATGGTTTAAAATGAAAGTGCATATATTATTTTAAGTTTAAAAATAAATATTTATGAAAATGAGACAAAATTATTTTTAAATGCTGTAGATAATTTAACAGGACAACGCTCTATTTTTAAAATTAACCTTAAATTGTTACTTCTTTCATTTCTCAGAAACTCATAGCTTTGAAAATCATATTGCTTTACCTTTCCTTCTGAAGTTTTGCAATGGTCTTTGGTTGAATTGTATTGGAAAGTCCAAATAGTGACTGGCTTTAGGGTCAACAATGACTCTTCCCCACCGTGTTCTGGAAAAAAATCTCAACCCTTGACAAAAGCAGGTGGTTTTCAGCTTGTTTGCTTCCAGGAAAGTTCAGCTTTCCATTTGATTCATGAAGTGGAATAAGAATAGCTTCTGTAAGCCTACTGCATTGTGTGCAGTAGGTGATCAATGAAGTCTATCCGGTGTTTGCCTGGATAATTTGTTGACTATAAAATTCCTGGGACTGAGCACATCTTATTGACCACTGTTCTCACTTGTGACCAGCCAACTTATGTACTGAGACATATACATGGAAGAGAGAAGTGAGATCAGCATCTTCTGGGCTTTCCCAGGCAGTTCTCCTAACTCAGGGAATGAGTGGCTCTGCAGGTATGTCCAGATTTTCAATTCTCTCTTCCCCCTTGAAGTCTCTGAGCCTGGACAGTTAGGGTAGATCTGGCACTGAGAAGATACCACTCACTGCCCCACATTAGCAACATATATACAAGGCCTTTTCTATGAAACCATCAAATCTCTGTAGACCTGCCTATGAAATGCAACAACAGTTACTTTGTGGTGAGCACTTAATTGATTCTATATTGCTATGTCATCTAATTTTAAGAATAAGATGGGGAGGTGGATGTTTTAGTCCCATTTTACAGATGAGCATACTGAGGCTAATTCACATATTTAAGATTATAAAGGTAGAATTCAAACCCAAGTATGTCTGCCCTGAAGACTTTACTCTGAACCATGACAGTATATAGACCAGTCCCTGATTTTTAGCTTGCATTTCATTGATCTCATTTTTCAACACTGTCAGATTTTTCATAGAAGCAGTTCCAATGGCCTTTAGACACTCCTTGGTTTAGCCTGGTGAGCCATCTTCACTCAGGTATCAATAACGGGGAGCAAGGCCGCAAGAGAAAGTCTTCAATCTAGTAACTGCCCCCCATACCCTGCTTCTGCTGCCTCCCTTTCATTTTCACCCCTCAGACTGCCTTTGGTAGTGGGACATGGTGAAGAACAGAAATAACATGAAAAGATTCAGGAGACCCTGTTCCCAACCCCTTAGCTGAAGTCCCTGAACAAAGCTTTCAAAAACTCAGAAGGTGCAATAACTGCCTTTGAGAAGACTGAGAAGCAGTGGGATCCTGCTTACTGCAGGGCAACCTGCTACAAGAAAAAGAGAGCTTCCATTCAACTCTCCCTGGAACAACTTTTGAAAACACAGGAATCATCTCTACAAATCTATTAAATTCTAAAAAGCAAACACAGTTATGAAGGAAATGTACATTTTATTTGTGATAGCTTGAAAGAATGGTTCTGGGAGGTCAAATTTATGATACAATGGAGCTGTATTTTGTTGGTTGTATATATTCTTAGATTATAAGCCAGTTTCTTATACACCAATATGGCAATTATCTTAAGGCTCAAAGAAAGGTGTGAGTGAATAAAAGTTGAGAAACCAAAGGTTTTATTTTTCGATTGTTGCCTGGCTGTGTGAACTTGGGAAAGCTAGTTAAGATCACTGGACATTATTTTTAATTAATATTCATTCTTTTCATTCATTGAGACAGTCAAGTATTTATTACATGCATTCTGTTTTGAAATGTACTGAGGTATTTTAATTTATAGAGATGACACAAAGAGGTCAATGCTGTTGAAAAAAGAGTTTGTTACTTATATTTCTCAAGAGAAAGGAACACACAACTCCAATCAGGGTCACCGGGGAGCACCAGGATGTCCAGAAGACACACGACAGGAATGTGGGGAAAGCCTGTGTCAGGGGGTCTCTACTGGGATTTCTGCAGGAAGGCAGCAAAGCAGGGTAGGGTAAAGAGTTTAGGATTGACTCAACTGTATAATTCCAGCGGGTTTGGGGCAATATGAACAGTCTCCAGTGGCCTTGTACCTGGCCCTTGCATGATTTAGGGCAGAGGAAATATTAGCTTGGTATAGGAGAGCTAGATAAGGAGGTGTTTGGAGCTACGGACTTGTTGTTTGGGTGGCTCCCAGCCAAGCCCTTTGCTAGCTCTAAGAATTGTCTAGACCTAGGAAGGACAGTCTCTCCTGGGGTCTGTAAGACCCCCAAATACCAGAGTAACAAGAATGAAGAAAAATAATAAAATAGAGTTAATAGTCATGATATCATCAAGATGGTAGAATAAAAGTTTTCAGCACTTGTCCCTCACAGAAATAGGAACTATCAATGGGAACTACCACCTCAAGAAAGTTAAGGAATCCAGGTGAGAGTTTGCAGCACTTGAGCAGAGCACAAAAATAAGAAAAGATGCATTAAAGAGCATAGAAAGGACAGTTTCATGTTAATCCACATGGCTATGATCTGAATACTTGTGTTCTGCCCCAATTCACATGTTGAAACCTAATGCCCACTGTGGTGGTATTAGTACAAGGGGCCTTTGGCAGACCTTTGGGAGGCAGAGCCTTCATGAATGAGATTAGTGCCCTGATAAAGGGGGGCCAAGAAAACTCCCTTGCCCTTTCCATCATGTGAGGACACAGTAAAAGTCAGCATTCGACAATGTGAAAGAGGGTCTTTGTCAGGGCCTGACCGTGCTGACACCCCAATCTTAAACTTCCAGCCTCTAAAACTGTAAGGAATAAATTTCTCTGTTTATAATCCACTCAGTCTGTAATATTTTGTTAAATCAGCCTCGATGGACTAAAAACTGTGCCATCCCTCCTCCAACCACTTACAGTGCAGCATGGAGACAGAGACACACTGTGTGGAGGAAGAAGAGTGAAGTGAGCACCCATCTTTTCTGTAGACACTGCATCAAGCTGCCCCAGTGAACCCTGGCACCAGGCCCACCTCTGCAGCTCCAGACTCTAGGCCACCCCCAATACCAGGCCAACTCTCTGGCCCCAGGCTCCAGGCCCACCACCACAGAGAGGTTCCAGACCAGCTCCAGCACCAGTAGACCTACATGGTCCCAGGCACTAGGTCTGCCCTAGTGGACCCTGGTACACCACAAGAGCCCCCAAAGACTCAGGATCTGGTTCATCCCTATGGACCCAGGCATTAGGCTAGGGCCAGTGCCAAGATAGTCCCTAAGGACTCAGGCTCAAAGCCCATTCTAGCACAAGTGGGCCCCACAGACACAGTTTCCAGAACCGCCCCTGAAAACCAAGTCTCCAGGCCCATCCCTGTGAACCCCAGCACAAGGCTAAGGTTGATGGACCTGGGATCCAGTCTCACAACTGTATACCCCATCTCTAGGCCCATCCCAGGGTACTCTAGTTTCAGTTGCACTCCTGTGGGCTGAGGCATCAGGCTGCCCACAGAGAACCCAGGCACCAGGTCCACCTGCACAGTGACTCCACTACAGGCCAGCCAGCTCCCCTACCAAAGACTCTAGCAGAAAGCTGGTCTTTAAACTCCACAAGCTGGCCTGCCCAGACTCTATGGACAGGCTGACTGGTTATAGCTTTCCTTGCCAAATCCTGTTTGTAAATATTAAAAGAGGTGACTACTTCAAATACACAAACATCAATACAACGCAACCAGGTTCATGAATAATCAGAGAAACATGACACCACCAAAGAAACAAAATAAAGCACTATTAGCTGATCCCGAAGTAATGGAAATCTATGCCCTACCTGACAAAGAACTCAAATTAAATGTCTAAAGAATCTCAATGAGCTACAAGAGAACACAGATAAACAATTAAATAAATGATGAAAACAATACATGAATGAAATGAGAACTTCAACAAAGATACAGGAACCATAAAAAAGAACCAAACAATTTTTGGAGCCAAAGAACACAATGACTGAACTGAAAATGCAATAGAGATATTCAGCAGCAGATTTAATCTAGCAAGAAAAAATCATTGATCTCATACAAAAGTTCATTGAAATTACTTAGTTAGGGGAACAAACAAAAAAAAAAGAGTGAAAAAAGTCTATGGAAATTATGGAACACTAGCAGTGAGCCAATATACAAATTATAAGAGTCTCAGGAGAAGCAGAGAAAGACTAAAGGATGAAAAATTTATTTAAAAAAAAAAACGACAGAAAGCTTCCCAAATATGAAGAGGTAAATGAACATCCAAATCCATGAAGCTCAGGGAACTACAAATAGATTAACATAAATAGATCACCACCAAAAAAATTATAATCTAACTCTCATAAATCAAAGACAAAAAGAATTTTGAAAAAGGCAAGAGAAGAGCAACTTGTCACATGCAATGAGTTTTGGTGTATTTTTCATCAGAAACTTTGGAAGCCATGGGAGTTTGGGATGATATACTCATAATGTTGAAAACTGCCAGCCAAGATGACTATACCAAGCAAAGCTATCCTTCATAAATGAAGGTAGTTTCCCAAACCAATAAAGTAATGACAATTTTTAAAAAGCTAAGTTCATCACCACTGGACAGTCCTTACAAGGAATGCCATTGGGAGTTTCTTAAATTGAAATGAAAGGATGCTAACAACATGAAAATATATGAAAGTATAAAACTCACTGTAAAGGTAAGTATAGTCAAATTCAAATATGCTAATACTGTAATGGTGGCACAGTAATCATTTTAATTCTAGTATAAAAGTTGAAAGCTGATGTAGTTTTACAAATTCTATAGCTACAATAATTTGTTAATGGATATGCAATATAAAACATAAAATGTGACATCAAACATAAAATGTAGGGGGTGTGGGAGAAGTAAAAATGTAGAGTTTTTGTATATGGTTGGTTATCAGCTTGAAATAGACTGTTGTAACTATAAAATGTTTTATGTAAACCCCATGGTAATTACTAAGAAAAAAACTTAATACACAAAAGAGAAAGAGAAAGAAATCAAAATATACCACTACAAAAAATTAACAAGTCACAAAGGAAAGTAGCAAGAGAGGAAGAAAGGAATTATAAAGTAATCAGAAAAAAATAACAAAATGCCAATAGTATCTCCTTACCTATCAATAATTACTTTAAATGTAAGTGGGTTAAATTATCCAATCAAAAGACAGAGTGGCTGGATGGATTAAAAAACACAGGTCAACTATATGCTGCTTACAAGAGACTCACTTTACCTCTAGGTATAGTTAGGCTGAAAGTGAAGGGATAGAAGATGTTCCATTCAGATGGTAACCATAACAGAACAGGAGTGGCCATATTTATATCAAGGCAAAATAAATTTTAAGTCATAAAATTTCACCAGAGATAAAGGGGTCAATTTATTAAAAAGATATAACAATTGTAAATATATATGTATACATCAGAGTATCTGAATACACAAAACAAATATTCATAGAACTTAAATGAGATATAGAGAGCACTATAATAAAAGAAGGGGACTTCAATACCCTACTTGAACAATGGACAGATCAACGAGACAAAAAAATTAATAAGGAAATATTGGACTGGAACTACACTACGATCTACACTACATCAAATGGACCTAGTAAATATAAACAGAACATTACATCCAACAACAGTAGAATACGCATTCTTTTCAAGTGCACACAGAATATTCTCCAGAATAGATTATATGTTAGGTCACAAAACAAGTCTGTAACAAATTTAAAAACGTTGAAATCATATCACGTATTTTTAATGAACACAAATGATATGAAAGTACAATTAAGAAGTGGGAGAATAATTGGAAAATTCACAGATATGTGGAAACTAAAAGCACATTTCTGAACAATCAGTGGGTAAAAGAAGAAATCAAATGAAAACCAAAATGATCTTGAAACAAACAAAAATGGAACACAATATACAAAAACTATCGGATGCAGTGAAAGCAGCTCTAAAAAAGAAGTTTATAGAATTAAATGCTTACATTAAGAAAATAGAAAGATCTCAGATAAAAACTTTATACTGCAAAGAGTTATAAAAAGAACAAACTAAGCTCAAAGTTATCAGAAGGAAGGAAATAATAAATATCAGAGGAGAAATAAATGAATTAGAAATTAGAACAACAACAAAAAAAGACCAATGAAACCAAGAGTAGTTTTTCATAAACATAAAATTGACAGATACTTAGCCAGACTAATAAAAAGGAGATAAAACTCAATGTTTAAAAAAATTATAAATGAAAGAGGTTCTTTTACCACTGATACTGCAGAAATACTAAGAATTGTAAGAGACTACCATGAACAAAAATATGCCAAAAAACTGGATAACCTAGAAAGTGGATAAATTACTAGAAACCTACAGCCTACCAAGACTGAACTATAAAGAAGTAGAAAATATGAACAGATCTATTACAGGTAAGATGGAATCAGTAATTGAAAACTCCCAACAAGCAAAAGCACAGGCCCTGATGGCTTCATATGTGAATTCCATCAAATATTTAAAGAAAAATTAATGCCAGTACTTCTCAAACTCTTCCAAAAACTGAGGCGGAAAGAACACTTCCAAACTTATTTTATATGATCGGCATTACTCTCATACCAATGACAGACAAGGATTCTATCAAAAAGAAAATTACAGGCTAATCAATATGTCTTATAAATATAAATGCAAAAATTCTCAACAAAACACTAGCGAACCAAACTCAACAGACATTAAAAGGATCATAAATCATGATCAAGTGAGATTTATCCTTCAGACTCAAGGATGTTTCAATATATGCAAATCAATAAATGTGATATACCATATTAACGGAATAAAGAATAAATGAGGGATGATCATATGATCATCTCAATAGATACAGAAAAAACATTTGATAAAACTCAATATTCTTTCAATGATTAAAAAATTAACAGTTGAGGTACAGAGGGAGTATACCTCAACATAATAAAGGCCACATATGATGAGCCTACAGCTTTTCACATTTAATGGTGAACAGTTGAAAGATCTTCCTCTAAGATTAAAAACAAGACAAAGATGGCCACTCTCACTATTTCTATTCAATGTGTATTGGAAGATCTACCCAGACAATCAAGCAGGAAAGAAAAGAAAAGGTATCCAAATAGGAAAGAAAAAAGCAAAATTATCTGTTTGCAGATGATATAGTGTATGTAGAAAACCCAAAAGACTCCACCAAGAAACTGTTAAAACTAATTCAGTAAAGCTTCAGGATACAAAATCAACATTCAAAAATCAGTAGTGTTATACACACTAATAATGAACTGCTTGAAAAAAAATTAAGAAGAGAATCCCATTTACAATAGCATCAAAAAAATTAAAATAATAAATATAATCATAAGATGAGAGATCTGTACAAAAAAAACTACAAAATATTAGTGAAAGGAATTGAAGAAGATAAAAAATAAATGGAAAGATATCCCAAGTTTATGGACTGTATGTATTAATTAAAATGTTAAAATGTTCATACACCCAAAGTAATCTATAGATTCAATGCAATCCCTATCAAAATTCCAATGGCATTTTTTAACAGAACCAAAAAAATCAATCTTAAAATTCATATGGACCCACAAAGACCCAACCAAAGCAATTTTAAGCAAGAAATACAAAACTGGAAGCATCACACCACCTGCTTTCAAAATATACTACAAAGCTATAGTCATTCAAACAGTATTTTATTAGCATAAAAAGATATAGAGAGCCAAGAAATAAATATACATATTTATGGTCAACTGATCTTCAACAAAACTGCCAAAAATACACAGTGGGGAAAGAAGATACATAGTCTCATCAAAAAAATGGTGTTTGGAAAACTGGATATCAATAGGTAGAGGAATTAAATTGACCCCTTGTCTTATACCATGTATAAAAATTAACTCAAAATGAATTAACACAAGTGTAAGATGTTATATTATAACACTACTAGAAGAAAACATAGGAGAAAAGCTTATTGACATTAGTCTGGACAATAATGTTTGAGTATGACCACAAAGCATTGGCAACAAAAGAAAAAATAAACAAATGGTATCACATCAAACTGAAAAGTTTCTGCACAGTAAAGGAAACTATCAACAAAGTGAAGAAACAGCCTATGGAACAGGAGAAAATGTTTACAAGGCATATATCTGAAAAGAGGTTAATACCCAAAATACATTAAGAAATACAAACAACTCAATAGCAAGGAAAAAACAGCTTTATTAAAATTTGGCAAGGGATTTGAATAGATGTTTCTCAAAAGAAGATATTCAAATGACCAAAAAGACATAAGAAAAATGTTCAACATCACTAATCATCAGGTAAATGCTAATCAAAACAAAAAAAAAATCACCCACATTTTTCAGAATGATTATTATAAAAAATCAAAAGAGAACAAGTGTTGGTGACGATGTGGAGAAAATGAGCCCTTGCACACTGGTAGGAATGTAAAAATGAAAAACAGTGTGGATGTTCTTCAGAGAATTAAAAATAAAACTATCCTATGATTCAACAGTTCCACTGTATTTCCAAAGGACACAAAATCACCATCTTGGAAAGCTATCTGCACTGCAGCATTATTCACAATAGCTAAGATATGGAAACAATCCAAGTGTACATGGATGGATGAATGGACACAAAATTTGTGGTATAGATATACAATGAAGTATTACTCAGCCATAGAAAAGAAGGAAATCCTGTCATTTGCAACATCATGGATGAATCTGGAGAACATTATGCTAAGTGAAGTATGCTAGGCACAGAAATATAAATACTGTGTGATTTCACTTACATGTGGAATCTAAAAAAGTCAAACTCATAAAAGCAGAGAGGAGAATGTTAGTTGCCACAGACGGGTAGGTGGGTGATGGGAAAAATGAGGAGATGTTGGTAAAAAAGTACAAAGTTTCAGTTATGCAAGATGGATAAGTTCTGAGGATCTAATGTACTGCAAGGTGACTATAGTTAATAATACTGAACTGTATGCTCGAAATTTTCTAAGAGAGTAAATCTTAAATGTTCTCAACCTCCACACACATGTGCATACACCAATGTAACTATGTGAAGTGATATATTAATAAGCTTGATTGTGGTAATTATTTCCCAATGTATCAGAATATCACTTTGTGAACCTTAAACATATACATTTTTATTTGTCACCCATACCTCAAAAAATCAAGTGAGGAGAAAATATGGTTAATGTAATCAGCCCAGTGATAATGGATGCCAAATAGACAGAGACAGAATCTAAGAAAACACAATTAGGACACTTTTTACATCTTATTCTTTTGTGTTAGGTCCTGAAAATGAAGTGGTGGACAAAAACAGCATGGTTATCTTTATGGAATATTTAGTCTAATTGTAAAATAAGGAGGTTGGACTAGGTAATCTCTAAATTCTGTAACTAAACTCATTGCATAATATTTACATGGTGGGGGCATCCTGTCTACGAGTTCTTTGCTGCTAAGCCCTTGGTCAGGATGCAACCCTTATTTATAACACTGCTGCAGCAGGGTAAAGGACGTTTTTTAAGTAGCCAGCTTCATACTGGTTTCCAGGAACGCACCAGGGAAGTGTGTGGTGCTAGTGTCCATCAGCCACACACACTTGCTCTTCCCCACTTGGAGCTGCAGGGGAGGTGTGGAGGTTTGTGCAGAGCAGCCCATCTGGCAGGGCAGGGGGAAGGGAGAGATCCGGGCCTTTATAATGCCTTGCAGTGGACCAGAGGGTGCCCCTGCCCCACCCCATGCCCAAGGACCGACTCTCCCTGGGCATGACTGCAATGCCGTTGGCATTGAAAACCAGAAATAGACGTCAGGAGTAAAAATGTTCCATGCATCAATCAGGAAGACGGAAGAGAGCCACAAAGCATTTCCTTTCTATCAATTTTGCTACTCAGTGTATCACAGATCTATTCATTTTCCTCCCTCTCATTCATGGCCATTTTAACCCAAGCTGCCATCGTCTCCTTTCTGGATTGTGACAGTTGGCCCCTCACTGGCCTCCCTGTCTCTACCTCCTACAATCCCTTTGCCAAATGATTTCTTCTTTGATCATGAATTAATCTGAAGTGTTTTAACCTCTCCAAGTACATGGAGAATTGGGAGATTTTTTTTTCTGTCATTTCTTCTCTCATTTCATCGCACGGCATTGGGAGACATGGGCGGGACAGTTCTGGGGTGTATTTCTCAGGGGTGTTGATCCCATTCCTCATATGGAATCACTACTTGAAAATGTTCCATGTATGCTTGGAAAAAACGGTTTATTTTTTAATTATTGGGTAAAGCATTTTATTTATATATCTACTAATGATGTTGTTCAAATCTTCTACTGTTACTCATTTTTTTGTCATTTTGTCACTCTGCCAGTTTGTGAGGGAAATACATTAGATTCTCCCATTACAAAGGTGGATCTCTCAACTTCTCCTTGTAACTCGGTCAGGTTTTGCTTTAGATGTCTGAAAGCTATGTTGTTAGGTGAATATAGATGTATAAAAACTCCAATTTTTTTATAGATTGTGCCTTTATTTTTTTTAATTTATTTTCTTTATTTTTTCAAATACATTTGGAGTTTTTGGAGACAAAAAATATATTTTTTATATTTTCTTGGAAACTGTCCCCTTAGCATCGGGTGACGACCTCCCTGAGACCTCTCAGGCTCCCAGCCTGCTCTGCCTCTTCCCAGCACTTCGCCCTCATCTGCGGATGCTTCCCGATGGTGGCGACTCTGATGGGGACGACCTCTGCCCTGAGCACCTGTGCGCCCAGGGAGGTTAGACGAATACACTGGCAAATCAATGAACCCAAACAAGCACTCAAATAATACTAGTAGTGAGAATTTTTAGCTGTTTTAAAATAGTGTATTGATTATGATGGGTCAATGTAAGTTCATCCACTGTAGCAAATGTACCACTCCGGTGGGAGATATTGATAATGGGGGAGGCTATGCATGTGTGGGGATAGGGGTATATGGGAAATCTCTGTGTCTTCTCCTCAATTTTGCTATGAACCTAAAAATAAAGTCTAATAAAATATAGTATATCAATAAAAAAACAAACTGAGGTACCATAAGGCCAGGAGACCAGGATATGGTTGCCATTGAAGTGATAATTTGTCACAGTCCTCAGAGAAGGGGGCAGGCCAAAGTCATGGGAGGCCACGGGGGCCACACAGAGAAGCAGCAGGGTCAGTCATGGGGCAGAGGGAGCAAGGGGAAAGGTGGGCACGAAGAGCCTGTGCTGTGGTTTCCACGGGTAAGAATGGGCAGGCGGGGTACACAGTTTAGGATGGGCTAGTTTGAATAATATCAGCAGGCTCTGGGCATAGGGGCGGCAGCCCCTCATTGTCTGGGACCTGGCTTGGCAGGGGCAGGGGGCTGGGGCAGACAGAGAGCGGACTTTGAGAACCTGATAAAGGAGGTGGTTGGGTGGTTGGGCTCTGGGTTTGTTTGTTTGCACTTGACGAGCGTGCTTATGAGCAAGTTGTTTTACTAGGAAGCAGGAGGGGCAGTCCCCCTGGATCAACAGAACCCAGAAGTCAAAGCATCAGAACACAGGGGGGGGAAAAGAGAGAGAGAGAGATCGTTAATACAATAGAGCACCTGACACATGCCAGGCTTTCTGTTACCTAAACCCCAACCACTCCAGGAGGTTAGAGATGAGGAAGCAGGTCCAGAGACGTGAAGCAAACCTTCCAAGGCCATTCTAAAGAAGTTCCAACATTAATTCTACCAAAGAAGGAGGAATGCTGATCTTGACCTTCACCTTGACAGCCTGGGCAGTCCCTGTCCCGTTTCTGATCTCCAACATACAAACACTCCCTGTCTCACCGGAACCTGGAGGACTCAGGGCCCTGCTCCGGTTTCTTACCACGGGCCACCCAAGGGGCTGCCTGAGCAAGATTTCCACCCACAGAGCCAGTGAGAAATGAGGTCAGGGTCCCTTTGGTCAAGCAGAGAACTAAATGGCCAAGCCCGTAGGCTTCTAAGGCCATCATCACCAAGTTTCAGGTCCCACCCATACCCATCCCACTGGTATGCTCACAGCAGCACGGGCCGGCCTGTTTGGATTCCACCCAGAGCACCACGCTAAGCTCACAGTGCCATCAGCCCTGGGCACCGCTCCTTTCACAGCCATCCACATCTCCTCTCACCACCTTAAGCCACCTCTCTCCCGGGCACCTGCAAAGAGTGGCCCAGAGCAGGGTATTCCCAGTCCCTACTCCCACCACAGCCCTGCACCTGCCAAGGAGCAGGTGGGTTCCTGTAAGAAGCATTGGTCCTTAGATGCCACAGCTGAGGCTCAGACATACATTGTCAAAGGCTGGCCGTGGCTTGGTAGCCAGTGCTGTACAACAGGGCCATTTAAGTCTGGAAAGCCTGGCTGAGGAGAAGCCTGGCGGCAGTGAGAAGAGAAGGGAACGTTCACTTTGGCCTCTGCCACTCCCACTCCTCCGGAGGCTAAAGATGCCTCTCCTTGGCCACCCTCCCTCCCACAGTCAGGACCTGCGCTGCCCACGCTCTGCCTTTCCTATTCCAGGTCAAATATCTTCCTGGGAGGAGCAGATCCCATCTTTTAGGCCTAACCTAAGTTGCCTGGTTTTCAGTGATGGACCTGGAAGAGATCCTGGAAATAACAAAATCGAACTCTCTGGCTTTCTAAACAAGGAAGTTGAGGTGTGGAGAGCTAAAGGCCAGTCCAAAGAAGGAGATGGAGGAGGTAGCACAGTTTAGACACCCCAGAAATGGATGGTGCGAAACTGCCAAACCAAGGTGGTCTAGATCGCACGGTGACTGAAGCGCCAATGCAGTGGATGACAGTGGATCTGCTGGGTGCAGAAACAGTGAGAGGTCACCAAGGTTTATTGTCATTTTAAACCACTGAGTATTGGGGTGATTTGCAGATAACTAGTATATCTGGGATCAGTGTATTCAAAAGTCCTCAAAAAACTGGAATGTTCCCCCTTCCTATGGTGAATATATTCTGGAAAGAGCCACAGGCTCCTGCAGGAAGGACTAGAGGAAGATCTATTCCATACACTTGCTCGTGTTGCAGGTCCTTCCTTGAGGAATCTTGCTTCCCCTCGTATTGGTCCCTGGGTCTGAAAACAAACTCAGTCCTGGATTTTGGGACCGGGAGAGTCACTTCCAGTATGGCTCACACCAACCTCCTGCTTGATCTGTCATGATCTCATTTAGTCCTAGTCCAGAAATACCCAACCAGCTTCCTGACTGTCTTGCCACTAGGAACTTCATGGTCCATTCACCATTGCCACAGATCTCGGAGGGTTAGGGTCCCCATTGGCCATTCTGTTCTTGCTACCCACCATGGTAGTTATTTACCTCTCATGTTTAAGTGCTGCTACCAGGACTCAGGAGTATGGGCTTCTGTCATATGTATTGATATGGGGGACCCAGTTCCAGAACAGCATGTCCTCCCATCAACAATGGCCCAAAAGAGAGTCTCCAGTGGGCCTCGCAGTGAGCCTCAGCCCCCCTGGTCTTCTGTAATACATCCATTCAAACACTGTCACCACCCTAAAGCATATCGACCCTTGCTCAGTACCATACTAAGGCATTTCCAGCACCTCCACCTCACTGACTGTGGGCCATGTTCTGTGCTTCGAGAAGTCATTCTAGCAGGGTATAGGACCCACTTTGGGAGCCCTTGCCTGGATGCTAATTTATGGGTCGTGGAAATGTGGCACTATCAATAAAGTCCTCTCTGCCCAGCCTTACGTTCCTTCCTCCCTGGCCTTCATGGCCTCCCTCCAGGATTCAGTCCCAGGCACGTCCTACCCAACCCGACCCACCTGCATTAGGCAGGCCCTGCAGCCCTAGGGAGCAAACCCCTTTCTACCAGCAGCCGGGACAGTGCTGCCCTGCGCAGGCCAGGCTGCGTCTGGACCCTGTTTCCTGGCTGGAAGCCTTCACATGAGAAGGCAGGAGAGTTCTTGGGGGAAACACAAGTCACCTTGAAGTCATCTGTCCCAGGTGAGTCCTCTGCACAGTGTGAAGGCAAGGGGAGAGTGCTCTCCCCCAGCCACAAGGAGGACGCCACTCCTACCAGCTCCGAGGGCTTGAGGGATCAAGTTTAGCCACCTAAAGACCCCATTACAGGTCTCCAGTCTCTACTCCTCCCCTAACAGGGTCCTGAGTTTAGGAGAGGAGGTTTGTCAGGTGTTGCACCTCCACCATCTTTACAACTGAATCTGGGGCTGGCTTTCAGCATCCCCCTCGGCTTGGAGATGAGGGACTCTTTAAGGACTTCTGTGACAGCTTCTGGCTTTCAGGTTGCACCTTGAGTTGATAATTGCCTCTCCTGAGCTTATTATTTTCTTTCTTCTGAGTTTCTATGGCAATTACAATCCATCCTTAAAATGGTTATGACTTGTATATCTTCAATCATGAGAGCTACTGCATAAGCCACTGCATCTTCCCCTCCACCTGTAACCCATCTCGATCCAAAGCAGGGAAGTGTGGCTTGATCACAGCTGTAGTAAGTATGATTCCACATCACCATGGAAGTTATCACCATCGGCCAGCAAGGGATGCAACTGCAGGATCTAATCCTGAGGGCTCCTTCTGAAGCTTCTCCAGGCACCAGTGGTCTTAGACTGGTTCTTCCACAAGCACGCCTGGAGACAAAGATTGCTGCAAGTGACTTATTTGGCAGGTAGTCCTGGAAACACCAACACAGGGGTGGAAGGTGAGACAGGAAGTGGAAAGAAGGTGCTAAGGTATATTCAGAGTAATGGGCCACTGCAGGCCACCTGGGTGCCACCTTGTCGGGAAGGCTGGAAGATGGTGTGAGGCAGGCTCCAGGATTCTTACCTGCTGATAATTGCCTGCTGAAGCATTTATCCTCCAACTCCAGCTGGTTCCTGGGGTGTCACCCCAGTCTATCCCCCAGGCAGCTGCGAGAAAGCACGTGGGCTGGTGTTTGCAGTAGGCTGCTGCTGCACAGGCGAGAGCCAGCGATGGAGCACAACAACGACAGCATCTGCTGCAGCCTGCATGTGCATTTAACTGAGCTGAGGCATCTGTCAGTCTGCACAGGGACACATTTGCAAAACAACACAAGACAGGAATTGGGGTAAAGGTATCAACTCCCAGGTAGGTGGCAGAGAGCACAATCTCCAAGGAAATAAGGGCCAGAGCAGAGTACACTGTGACAGAGCAGCACTCAAAACTCAGGGCAAGGTCCCACGTCCATGGGAGCTGTAGCGGTGGCCCTGAGCACTCAGGTACTTTATGTGTGAAGAGGAATGTTAAAGAATGCCCAGAGGAAAGGGAGAAGGTGTCAAACAGGCATTATTCATCTCCTAGCATTGCCAAGGGCCAGCCTTGGATGGAAGAAGATGGTTAAGCTGAGAAATTAGCTTTTATGAGCAGGCTCCACTCTAAATCACATCAGCCGAGCATGTGATCTGGTGAGGTCCCCTTAGAAAAGAACCCAAGTTCCATGTAACAGAAGCCAGTAGCTGTCCCCGACAATATTAAAACTGTGCATTTCAGGCAATTCACTGAGAAATCAACTGGTTCAGTAGAAAGATAAATAAAGCATCAGAACAGTAGCTAAACTGTCTTGGTGATGTACCAAATAGCCAGTGATTGTGCCCAAGAGGAAGATGTTTTCACTCTTCCACCAGCTTTTTCGATGCTGGCTGACCCAGGCTACTTGGCTACTGTTAACTCAGGGTTCCCAGCACAGGAGGTGCAACAGCCTTTGGCATGGAATGAGCGAACTGGGCAACAGTTGCCAGGAATGAAGCACAAGGCCGAGGATAGAGAGTCTTGGGTGATCCTCCTTTCCTGTCAGCTTCTGCCGTTGATCCTCAAGGTAGAGCACTAGAAAGTCATTGTTCCACAACACAGCTCTCCAAGCAGGCATGACTAGTCCTTGACTCATACCCATAAAAGTACTGGTAAAAGAGGCTATGTGATCTGTGGGGCTAAATGCAAAATTAAAACATGGGGTCCCTTGTTGAAAAATTATTAATAATCTCAAGAATGCAACAACAGATCATTAAACCAAGGTGAGGGTCCTGTGTGACTGCACAGGTATCATGCCTGCCTGGGTACTTGGCAACCAGGTAGGGCACAGAGTGCACCGGGCTAGGAGTCAGTAGCCTTGGATTCGCTCCTCACCCTGCCACGTGCTTTCCGTGCAGCTATAGGTGAGTCATTTACTTTCTCTGGGTTGTCTGAAAATTCAAGACAAAGAACAAATATATGAGGAAAATTCAAGGTTTTAAATCAAGTTCACTATTCATAACATCAATCTTTTAGGAATCAATATTTCTATAAATACGTATATACCTACCCCTGAGAATTCTTTCTTTTCAACCAACATCCATTCCTTACCTGCCTCCTGCCTGCCACTATGCCAGGCTCAAGGATTAGGGACATTCATTTCCTTAGGGGACCCACACTTTCCAGATCCCCATACCCAGAGGTGGGACCACAGCATCGACAAGCAGAATATATCCACCAATTGTGCCTTTCAAAGTCGTTGCCCTGAAATATTATTTCCAACTTGAAAGTTGCCCTTCTGGAATTGCCTTTAACATCAAGGTTAAACCACTAAGAAAGTCAACCCCATTGCGCTACAGTCACTCCTACCTTTGGGTCACTTATTACCATACCTGCTTGTTTACCCATCTTGTTTGATAGTTTTAGTTCAGAATGATTCGGGGCCATTTCAAAATTTTAAACCCACCCTTAGAGGAGTTTTTTAAACATAAAATTTGTTTAGCATGTTATATTTTGTAAATTAAATTTTATAAGTATTCTCTTTGTTCATCAGGACAGTAGAAGAAAGTATTACTTTTATCCTTATTTTTTAAGTGATTTTGTCTCTAATAAAGTAGACAAAGGAATATACAATTCTTCCAGAAATCAATTCTTTAAAAATGCCAAAAATGTTTTGAGAAATGGCAACACTGTTGTCATTAGTCTGTAAGCTCTTCTGTAATAACTTGGAAGGGGAACCACTAATGTGAGTTATGGTTGACTAAAACAGTTACATAATTTCAATCACACTCATACATTAACAATCCATGTAGTGTGGGCACTCATGCAATGCACTGGAATAGCCGTTTTGAAATAGAATTCTACCTTCAAGGGAAATCTAACACAGAAGTCCAATATATTACACAAAACTTGAGCTGACGGGATTAAAATGAAGTAGGGTGGCCTTATCTCTCTGGTCACTCCCTACTTAGCCTGATCCTTGCAACCCTAGGGCCCTATAGCTCAATTAGAAATCAGCACCTTAAAGCAAGCAGTAAAAAAAAAAAAAAAAAAAAGTAATTCTAAAATGTTGTTTGATTAGGGAAAGTGGCTTGTTGAGCGAAAGCGGAAAAAAAGGCAATCAATGCAGAGAAGCAATAATTCATTACTAGAAAAAAATGCAACCAATTAAAATAAGATTAGCTATATTTGGAAATTAATCATATTTACATTCCTGGAGTGCAGAAGAATAGGTGAAATTTGTTTGAAAACATGCACAAATATTCTCACCCACACTTATACAACGGTGGGGGCCATAGCAGAGGCTCAGTGTGAGTCTCCTCAACAGACACAGCTCACATTAAAAAATGGTGGCACACAGCTCATGGAACTTTGTGAAGGAAAACCATTTCCCGCTTTCCACAAAAAGCCTGAAGGGTGCAAGGGGTAGGGCAGATGGCCTCGGCAGCCCAGACGTGAGTGGCCACCAACGGCTCCTATGCAGGGGGGTTTTCAATGCAGTGGGGAATTGGTGACCCTCTGGTCCACCAGGGCTCAGAGGCCTCACACTACCTCCCACCAGGCATGTGAGTCCCCGGAGACAAGCATTTTTTGGTTGACTTTTGTGAAGACAGGAGCATTTCAGAACGACTAGGAGTAGAAATCGAGACCCAATAACCTTAAGAGACACAGACATTCAATTAGAATCATGAGATTAATTTGTCAGAGTGCCCAGGTGGGATGTGGAGTGAGGCAGGAATAGTTCAGTCCTTGGAACTTGGCCCAGGAGCAAAAATGTTGGCTTTCTAATTTGCCTGCAATGCCTTTATGATCCCAGGTGATTAAATAACGCAAATAAGAGTAACGCGTTATTGAGTACTTAACCTTGTGCTAAGTGCTTACTATGCATTCCTTCCTTTAATCTTCACAGGAGCCTTCACACAAGCCAGGCACTTAGTTCCATTTTGTTATTAGCCAAGGAGCCCAGGATCCTAAGGTGTCCGAGTGGCCTAACTCACAGGCAGCAAATGGCAGGGCTTCTTTGTTGCCAACCGATCTCTTCTGATTCCTGGGTCTGGTTCTTGGCCTTTGCACCATGCTGCTTCCTACCCTGGCCAGGCGGACTCTCAGAGTTATTCGATTTTATTGTGGAAAGTGGAGAGCAGCTGAGGAGGAAAACGTTGTTCCGGACCCCTCAGCTCTGAGATCCTTTAAACCCCAAACTCAAGGACACAGGCATCAGGCATGAAGCGGACCACCTACCCATCCTGCTCACAAACCTTCCCACTCTCTGAATCCACAGGAACCCCGGAGAAGCCTGTGAGGGGTGACTGGTCGCAGTGGGCCAGGGGCGGGGGAGGGAGCTCCAGGGGGCCCCACCCGCTTCTGTCCCGCCCCCCAGGCCATCCCCCCTGGCTATTTACCTCTTGGCCCTCTCCAGAATACACCACAAAGCGAATAGCCATGAAATTCCTATGAACACATGGGTTTTACTACTCTCTTCCTGCTTTCGGGACTTTGAATATATTCATATGTTTCTTGTAAATGCTAAAGATAAGGCATGGAATGCAGCTCTTATCCTCCCCCTCCCTTCCTCCAATTTTTAGTCCTTTTAATACAGGAATGGGCCAGCCTCCACCCATTACAGCTGAGTGCGCTACCATAAAAATTTGAAAAAATCCAAACCATCTTGCCAGTATCCTCAGAAACTGAGACTTTCCACTGGGAGTGGAGACTGTTCAGCATTTTACTTTTAGGTATAAAAAAATAAAAGGGGGTAGGAAAAAATAGTTTAACAAAACATTCGTTCCTGTTCAAAGAGTTAAAAAAAAAAATTAATAGCTGCTTTTGGGCTGTAGGTCAGAGCAATACTGTGAGTTTACCCTTCACATCTCCTCCTGCTTTCCAGGCATACCTGTTATCGGTGAGTTTTTCTTTACACAAAAAAAGGCCGGGCCACAATTAGAACCAAAATAAACATATCCCCAAACTAGAAATTGAACAGACAGGCACTGATGAGTATTGATGTCACAGGTCTGTGGGGCTCCAGGCATAGGAGGCTGGAGCTCAATTACAGTGGGAAGTGGGACTGCAGGTTTCCCTCTCCCAGCAGGAGACTGCGCCTTGGTCCTGAGGGAGTGAGGCAGGGAGGGCAGCGCATGCGGGGATCACAGCAGGGCCTCACAGCGCTGGAGGAGGGACAGAGGAAATCTTCCCCTGGGTGCATCTGTCCCCAGGGAACAGAGCCCCCGTAAGCCTTGTCAGGTGGGTGAGTGAGGGCAAACACAAAACCAGGAAGAGAGAACTGAGGAACTTCCCAATCCAGACAGCCCTGCCAAGCAGAGTTCTTTAAGAAGGACGCAGGGCAGGCAGCTCTGAGAAGTGCTCCCACAGACGCAATAATCAACAGAGAAACCTCCTCTCTGTGAATTTTGCAACCTCGAAATGAATTTCAAATGAGTAGATTTAAGCCCTGGAAGGCCACCAAAAATATTAACAAGACTGTATGACAAAACTAGGAAGCAATGAAACAAGAAAAGACAGGAAAAAGAACCAATTAGAAATCTTGGAAAAGGGAAATACAATAACAGAAATAGCAGTTTGTACAGATATCCTCAGTTCAGTACACATTCACCAATCTCTCCTACACAATTTCATGTTCAGAATGTGAGCCAAAGATGCTTGGGCATTTTAGAGAGAGTCTCACCTGAGTGTGGGGGGTCAAGAGGGTCAGGGAGGGAGAGAGAAGACAAGAAACAAAAGCAGTGGAAAGAGGTAAAGATATTGAAGGTGGTGGCACTTGGGAGAACCCCGAACCCTCCCCTCCTCCCAACATTATTTAACCTCCTTGGAGCTCCACAGCCTTATCTGCACAATGAGTATACAATGAGTATAATAATTAAGGCTACGGTAGAGTTGTAGTGTTGTGGTAAAGATGGTGGACTTTTTTTTTTTTACTTTATTCTTATTGTTCACACTATTACAGCCATCTCCATATTTCCCCCTTTGCCTACCTCTACACAGACCTCTGCCCCCCTCCCCACCAGCAATCCCGACACTGTTGTTTGTGTCCACGGGTCAGACATATGCGTTCTTTGGCTAATCGCTTCACCTTCTTCCATCCACTCCCCTCTCCCCACTCCCCTCTGACAGCTGTCAGTCTGTTCCATGCATCCATGCCTCTGTTTCTATTTTGTTCTTCAGTTTATTTTGTTCATTAGGTTCCACATACAAGTGAAATCATTTATGTAACCTTTAGTAAGAGCAACCCATTAAGGAAGGAGAGTATATAGACACTTTGTTTTAAAAATTGCATGTTTAATAATAAAAAAGATATGGTACCTGCCTTTGTTATCAGAGCAGTGCATTCTCTGTATTCTGATCTTAGAAATGTCCTTTAGATAGGTCATTCTAGACTCTTACTACCAGAGGCTTTTCCTGGCCTGTGAGCGCTTCCTGCACTTTCGGAGGCTACTGTCCACACAGGTCCAGAGAGTCAGAATCAGATGGCCACACTGATGTCTCACCGGCTCACTTGACAGAAGAAAAATGTTTCAAAATGGCTTAATCTTTTTACTCCCAGAGTGTTCCTTCTAAGTGCTCCCTCTTAATTCAATAAAAACTTATCTGTGTTAATAAATGTCGATGTTTGCTTCAGCCTTGGAGTTTGTTTCATTTGATCAACGAGGCGCCTGCGTCTGCTCCCACGCCCGCAGCGTTGTGGCTGACTGTGGACAAGGGCTCATTGCCAGGAGTTGATGCCCTCTGGTCTCAGGAAAAGAGAGAGCCCTGATTAAATAAAATAGCAGAATTAGATCTTCCAACATAAATAGAACCAGAAACACCTGTGCATGATTGCCTAGAGCGGGGTCGGCGACCTTAAGGAGAGCAGGGTTAATCCAAAGAATTCCATATGCCCAGGTGGCCGTGGCGTCAGACCCCGAGAAACAGCCTTGATAGGACACAACTTGACACTTTCTCTTCTTATTTACCTGCAACTGTTTAAAAATCACAAAATATTTCAAACACCTGAGATAACAGATGTTAACATTTTGCCAAATTTATATCAGGTTCATCAAACTCTCTAAGAAATAAAATGTTATTGACATGACTAAAACCCTACACTAGAACTCTTCCCGTGCTCTCTCCAGAGACAGCTACTGTCTTGAAGTTAACATTCATGTTTTGTTTAATTTTTTTTACAATACATCTGTTAGGCAGTCATAATAACCTTGTACAATTATGTGTTTTAAAACATGTGAACGATATCCATACCATTTTGTATCTTGCTTTTTTCCCTCAGTATTATGTATTTGTGATTTCACTCGTGTTTTTTTCTGCGGATAGTTATAGGGTGCATACAGTAAACCATGCCCTGTCTTAGATACTGGGGTGGTCCGATTGAAAAAAAATAGGATGGAGATATAGAACCCCTACCTTCACGAGACTGACAATAAAAAAGATAAATAAGTAAAGTACATACTATAATATATATGAAATATAGTATGTGTGAAAAATATGCTATGGCAATGGGAAATCCTAAGGGGGACATTTAAGGAAAGGGATAGGAAGTGTGTATTTGGGGGTGGGTAGCGAGGTTAGCAATTTAGACAGATCACGCACTTCAGGTTAAACAACGTTCAGTATTATCTTCGGTGCAATGACTCTTACGCAGGGGGCTGACTGCTCCTTTGGGAATTGCCAAGTCATAGCGTAGGCACAGCTTCAAACTTACATGCACCCCACTTCCCTCTGAGACTGTATTAATAATACATAGTCCCACCAGCAGGGATCAGAATGTCCATTCTTGTAAGTTCTTACACAAGACGTCTACATTTTGCCTTTCTGAAGAGTATACTTGTTGCCATTTTTAAATTTTTTATTTATTGATTTGAGAGGGGGGGAAAGGGAGAAGAGAGAAAGAGAGAGAGAAAATCATGGATTAGTTGTTCCACTTATTTATGCATTCATTGGTTGCTTCTTGAATGTTCCTGAAGGGAGACTGAATCTGCAGCCTTGGTATATCAGGACAATGCTCCAACCACCTGAGCTACACAGACAGGGCTTGTTGCTATTTTAATTTTTATTTCCCAGATCTCCATATTGGCCTCTTTGATTTCCTTTCTGGAATTGTCTGTTCACATCCTTCGCTCTATTTTCTATAGGGATGTTTGTCTTAATTTTATTCATTTACATGATTAATCCTTTGTCACTTACAGGGATTGCAGATACATTCTCCCTCTCTGCAGCTTGCCTTTTTATTTTCTCTATGCTATGTTCTGCGATGCAGGACTGACACTAATCTAATCAAATGATCAAGCATGTCCTTTGTCATTTGTTCTTTTTATTTCTTGAGAACAGCTTACCTACTCTAATGTTATGAAAGTATCCTGCTATATGTTTTTCTAAGTTTTACAGCTCTTCATATAAGTCTGAAATTTGGGACTAAAGTGAAGTAACTTTTTTTTCTAGAGAGAGCCAGCCCATTGTCCCAGCACTAATTAATGAATAGCCCATGTCTTCTCTGTTGCTTGCTAATGAGACCTCTGTCAAAAGCCAAACTACCAAATATGGGATCTGTTCTGAATCTATAATCTGTCCAACTGGTCAGTGTGTCTGTCCCTTACCAGTTCTACTACTGTCTTTATCATCATAGCTTTGTAATAATTCAGCATCTACGATAGCCTCCCCATACCTCCCCACCATTAGTTTTATACAAAGCTACGTCTGCTATTCTTGGCCTTTCCTACCTCACCATAATAATTATAGTATCAATTTGGAAAATTCTCAGACAGGAGTAGAATTGCATTGCATTTATAAATTAATTTAGGAGAATTATTAACTTTACAACATTGAGCTTTTCCATCATGAAGATATCTCTTCACTTATATAGGTCTTGTTTGCTGACTTGATAAAATCTATAACTTTCATAAAAACCTATCATATTTTTGTCATATTATATTCTATTACTATTTTTTGGTATCTGTAATTGCATTTACTAATTTATTGCTCATGTATAGAAGAACTATCAGGTTTTGTACATTGATCTTATATCTAGCATAACTAGCTGAATTCTCCTATTTATCTGCAGTTTAGTTAGCTTATCAATTGTTCATTTGTTTTGTAATCATCATAGTTCTTTTTCTTATTTCTACAATAGAATTTGTAATTATAGATGTCTTTATCTTGATACTGATTTGAGAAGGAATGCTTTCAATGTTTTATCAGTAAGTATGTTTATTGTTGATTTTTGGTAGGTGGTTAGGTTAAGGAAAAAATGTTCTCCTATTTATAGTTTGAAGATTTTCATTACAAATGGGTTTTGATTTATACACAATTTATTTTCTGCATCTATTTAATAATGGCATTATTTTCTCCTTAAATTTGTTAATGTGGTGAGTCACTCTTGTATTCTTGGAAAATCCCAGAATTTGGTGATAATGTGTTTTGTATATTTCTGGGCTTATTTAGCTAATATTTTATTTAGAATTTTTTATCAATATTCATAAGTGAGATTGTTCAATGATTTTTATCTTCTCTGAGTTTTGGGATAAAGAGTATACTAATCTTAAAAAATAAGTAGAGGGGGTCTTTTCCTTTTTCTTTATAGTCAATGAACAACTGGCATGAAATAGAAAGTATTTGTCCCTCAGAGTGTTGGTACAACTCATTGGGTTTTATTTGTGTAAAGGAAGCTGCTATTCAACCTCAAATTCATTTTCTTTATGGGTTGTAGACTAGTTAGGTTTCCTATCTATTACTGAGTAGATTTTTGTAAGAGCTTTTTTCAGAAGTTGTCTATTTAATCTCAATTGTCATATTTTTGTTCATAGGATTTGCTTAAAAATTCTAAAATGTTAGCTATATGGATAGGAAGTCTTTTTTTCTAGCTAAAGCTTGCTCGAGATTTATTTATTCTATTAGTGTTTTCTTTTCTTTTCTTTTTTTTTTTGAAGAACCAACTATTATATTTATCAATATTTTCAATTCATTTTAAATTATTTTTTATTTTTTATTTTTAAGTATATTTTATTGGTTATGCTATTACAGTTGTCCCATTTTTTTCTACCCTTTATCCCCCTCTTCACTATACTCTCCTCCCACCAGCATTTCCCCCCACCTCTTAGTTCATGTCCATGGGTTGGTTGTAACATATAAGTTCTTGGGCTTCTCCATTTCCTGTACTATTCTTAACCTCTCCCTATTTTGTACCTATGGTTTAAGGTTCTTATTCCATGTACCTTTTCCCCCATTCTCTCCCCTCCCTCTCCCTGCTGATAACCCTCCATGTGATCTCCATTTCTGTGATTCTGTTCCTTTAATGGTTGTTCACTTAGTTTGTTTTTGTTTTTTTAGATTCAGTTGTTGATCGTTGTGAGCTTGTTGTCATTTTACTGTTCATAGTTTTTGATCTTCTTTTTCTTAGCTAAGTCCCTTTAACATCTCACATAACAAGGGCTTGGTGATGATGAACTTCTTTAACTTGACCTTATCTGAGAAGCACTTTATCTGCCCTTCCATTCTAAATAATAGCTTTGCTGGATGGAGTAATCTTGGATGTAGGTCCTTGCTTTTCATCACTTTGAATACTTCTTGCCAGCCCCTTCTTGCCTGCAATGTTTCTTTTGAGAAATCAGCTAATAGTCTTATGGGAACTCCTTTGTAGATAACTCTGCTTTTCTCTTGATGCTTTTAAGATCCTCTCTTTATCTTTAATCCTTGGCATTGTAATTATGATGTGTATTGGTGTGGTCCTCTTTAGGTCCAACTTGATTGGGACTCTCTGAGCTCCCTGGACTTCCTAGAAGTCTATTTCCTTTGCCAGACGGAGGAAGTTCTCCTTCATTATTTGTTCAAATAGGTTTTCAATTTCTTGCTCTTCCTCTTCTCCTTCTGGAACCCCTATGATTCAGATGTTGGAATGTTTAAAGTTGTCCCAGAGGTTGCTAAGCCTCTCCTCATCTTTTTTTGAATTCTTGTTTCTTCATTCTGTTCTGGTTGAATGTTTATTTCTTCCTTCTGCTCCCAATCTTTGATTTGAGTCCTGGTTTCCTTCCCTTCACTGTTGATTCCCTGTATATTTTTCTTTATTTCACTTTGCATTTTTCTTTTCCCTCTATTTTACAAACATGCTCAACCAATTCTGTGAGCATTCTGATTACCAGTGTTTTGAACTCTACATCTGATAGGTTGGCTATCTCTTCATCGCTTAGTTGTATGTTTTCTGGTGTTTTGATCTGTTCTTTCATTTGGGCCATACTTCTTTGTCTTGGAGTTCCTGTTATGTTGTAAGGGGCAGAGCCTTAGGTATTGACCAGGGTGGGGCAACCCATGTCCCTGTGTGGTGGTGCTGCATGTGGCAGAGGGGTCCAAGAGGGAACAATGCTATTTTCTCTGCTCAGCGGGCTTTCAACCACTTCCCCAACTATCCACAAGCAACTTGGGCTTTCTGGTGCTGATTCCCAGGTGTGTGAGTAGATTTGTGAATGTTCTAGGACCTTGTGGATCTCTCCAACGAACTCTCCTGTGAGGCTGGGAGTTCCTCCTGCCACCGCAGCTCCCACAGTTTTTACAGCCACAGGTTTTGAGGCTTTCTTTACCCACACTGGAACCCTGGGTTGCATGGTCTGTCTTGCTCCCCAGTTGTTCCTCCCAGTTTATACACATTAAATGTGGGACCATCCAATCCTCCAGCTGCTACCTTGTCTCACATCCATTCTGCCCCTGCTGCCCACCTCTGTCCCTCCTACCAGTCTGGATGAATGTTTTTTCTTTAACTCCTTGGCTGTTGAACTTCCATACAGTTTGATTATCTGGCAGTTCTGATTGTTTTTTGTTTTTAAATTTGTTCTTGTCCTTTTGGTAGTGCAAGGAGGCAAAGTGTATCTACCTATGCTGCCATCTTGGCCAGAAGTCTCAATTCTATCTTTATTAATTTATGTCATCTTGATTATTTCCTTTCTTAATATATTCTTTCTTTCTATTTAATATATTCTTTTCCTAATAACTATATTTCTTCATTTTTGTTATATTCATTTAAAGGTGTGGATTTAATTTTTAAACTTTTTTAGTTATTTCCCACAAGTTTGGTTAATTTTATTTTCTAAGTTTTATTATAATTTTTTTTACCATTAATCACTTAAAAATAGGTTTTAAAATTTATCAATATGGGCATTTATTTAATTGTTTTATTGTGGTATTTAATTTCTTTCCTTTTTTGATGTAGACAACATGGGCTATAGTTTATGAAATATTTAATATTTTTTAGCTTTTTCTGTTTTAAAAAATTATATATGTGATGAAAGAATACGTATTTCCTAATTGTTGTGCATAAGGTTCTCTCTATATACCAATATAGGTATCTCCAGGATATCACCTTTTTAATTACACTATCTAAATCCGTATATCATTTTAATTTTTGCCTATTTTGTCTATCAACTACTTGTGAATGTCTCCTTATAATTCTCTCCATTTTGTATTTTTATGATTTTAGGTGATGTTATTAGGTACTTAAAAGTTCAGAATCATGTCTTGTGCTGAATTTTTTTTTGATTGTTAAGTAACAAATCTCTTTATTCCTAATAGTGCTTTTTGCCTTAAAGTATATCTTACTTGTTATTCATATAGCTTTAGCAATTTAATTAGTATTTGTCTTTACTGTGAATATTTCTGTCTCATGTTTTAAGTATATTTTTTGTAAACAGCATAAAACAGAACTTTAAAAATCCAGTCTGAGGCTCTATATTGTAACTGGTGGTAAAAATACATTAAAATGTATCACATTAGTAAAATATTTGGATTTTCTTTTATCACTCTCAGTTTTTGTTACACTTATTCTCATTTGAAACAAACAAAAGCTGACAGAATTCATTGCTAGAACATCTGCACTGCAGAAGCATTTAGGGAACTTCTTTAGGCAGAAAGAAAATGATACCAGATGGCCATTTGGATGTAAGAGGAATAAAGTGGGCCATAATGTTACCATGGGTAACATTGGGTAATAAATGGGTAAACATAAAGGGCTTTTTCTCATGTTTTAAATTTCTTTTATTGATTATTTAGTAATTAAAGGGAAAGTATTATCAATATGTGCTTTATAACATGCAGAACAAGTTAGGACAACAATAACATAAAGGATGGAAAGGGGAAAAGTGAGGATACTGTTGTAAAGTTCTTAGCCATATGTAAAGTAACTTAACATTATTTGAAGATAGACATTTATAAGTTAACTATGCACATTATAAACCCTATATCAGCCACTAAAAAAAAAAGTATATGTAAAAAGTCAATAGTGCATCTAAGATGCAATCATTAAAAATAATTCACAAGAAGGCAGATAAAGAGAAAAAAGAAACAGAAAAGATGTAACAGAGACTTCTGGTCAAAATGGAGGCATAGGTAAACACAGCTTGCTCCTCATACAACCTCAGCAAAAATTACAACTAAATTACAAATTATTACCCAGAATAGTCAGAAAATCGAGCTGTATGGAAGTCCAACAACCAAAGAATTAAAGAAATCACATTCATCCAGATGGGTAGGAGGGGTAGAGATGTAAAGATGTGCAGAGATTTGCAGAGATGAGGATACAGGTAATGGGTGGTCCCACATCAACATGCAATAGATAAAAATTGAGAGGGCTACATCAGGAGTGAGGGGTCTCAGCCCCAGACCAGACCACCCAGCCAGGGTTCCAGTGACAGGAAAATAAATCCCCATAACTTCTGGTTGTAAATACAAGTAGGGGTTGAGGCAGTAGAAGGAACTGCGGGATTTTCAGCCCTCCACTTAAGGGGCCCACAGTGGACTTAGGACTTAAGCAGACTCACTCCCTCTGGCCTCCAGCACTGGGACAGCAGTTAGAAGAGCATCGGTGGCATATGGGGAGAAACTGAAGTAACTGGCATCAGGGTGAATGCTGAGGTACAATTCCTCCCAGACAAAACTCCAGAGGCCAGGCAACGGCCATTGTCTCCTTTTTGAGCGTTCCCCCACACAAAGCCACAGAGTGGCAACATCGTATCTTAAACTTTATCAACCTGGTTTACATGGGTTGTCCCATCCAGGCAATTACCTAAGTCTCTAACCCATATAACTTACCGATGTGCTTTTCTATAATAGGCCATGCTTTCAAGACAAGGATTCAAAGCAGCTCTACCTAACACACAGAAACAAACACAGGGAGGCTGCCAAAAGGAAGAGAAAAAACAAACAAACTAAGTAAACAGGCAGAACAAAAAGAGAATCATAGATATGGAGATCATTTGGATGGTTATCAGCAGGGAGGGGGAAAGCAGAGGATGGGGGGAAAGGTGGAGGGATTAAAAAGTACAAATTGGTAGGTACAGGGAAATGTTAAGAACAGTATAGGAAATGGAGAAGCCAAAGAACTTATATGTATGACCCATGGACATGAACTAAGGTGGGGAGATTGCCAAAGGGAATGTGAGGTGCCAGGAGGAAAGGGCAAAGGGGGAAAATTGAGACAACTCTACTAGCATAATAAATAAAATATATCTTAAAAAAGAAAAGATGGAACAAACAGAAAAGAGAGAAATCTAATGACATAATTAAATATATTCAATGTATATGGTCTAAACACTGCAGTTAAAAGACCAGGATAGTCATATTGGGGGAAAGAAGCAAGACTAAACACATGTTGTCTAAAGAAAATCCACTTCATGTGTAATGAGACAGATAGATTAAAAATAAAAAGATGAAAACGATATTCCATGCAAACAGTAATCAAGAGTAAAACTGGAGTGGCTGTGTTATTATCAAACAGAGTAGATTTCATAGAAAGAAATATTATCAGAGATTATATGAAATAAAGAGGGACATTACATAATGATAAAGAAGTCAATTCATTACGAGGATATAATAAAACTAAATGTGACTGTTCCCACTAGCAGAGCTTCCCAATGCATGAAGTAAAAACTAGTAGAAGTAAAAGGAAAAATGGACAAGTTCACAATTACAGTTGGAGATTTCAACAGTCCTTCCTCAGTAATTGTTAGAACAAATTGAAAATCAGTAATTATCTAGAATACTTGACAACACTATTGACCAACTTGACCTAATTGATTATTTATAAATGATTAATTGATCACTTTGATCTACCCAACAATAACAGGATTACACATTCTTTTAAAGGGTACAGAGATCATTTACCAAGATAAACCATATTCTGGGCCATAACACAAGTTTCAGTAAATTTAGGATTATAATCCTACAAATCACCTTATCTAAACACAATATATTTCTTCACATGACCAGAAATCAAGAACAAAAATATATTTGGAATATTATCAAATATTCAAAAATTTAATAACATACTTTTAAATAACATATAAGTCAAAGAAAAAATATTTTTAACTAAACAAAAATGAAAATAAAACAAAACTAAATGTATGGAATATAGCCAAAACAGTACTTACAGGGAAATTTGTAGCATTAAATGTTTATATTAGAAAATAAAAGTCTAGCCCTGGCTGGTGTGGCTCATTGGATTAGATTGAGTGCCAGCCTGTGAACCAAAGTGTCATCGGTTCGATTCCCAGTCAAGGCGTATGCCTGGGTTGTGGGCCAGGTCCCCAGTAGCGGCGTGCGAGAGGCAACCACATATTGTTGTTTCTCTCTCTCTCTCTCTTTCTCCCTCCCCCCCTCTCTCTAAAAATAAATAAATAAAATCTTTTAAAAAAGAAAAGTCTCAAATCAGTTAAGTATGTATCCACCTAAAGCAAGAACAAACAGGAGCCTATTAAACCAAAAGTAAATAAAAGAAAAATAATAAAAGTAATGGCAGGCATCAATGAAATAGAAATTAAAAAATTAAAAGAAAATCAATGAAGCCAAAAGCTGGTTATTTGAAAAAATTGATAAACTGGTAAGCATTTAGGTAAGCTTATCAGAGGGAGGGGAGAAAGACAAATTACCAATGCCATAAATTAAAGAGAAGCTATCACTACAGATCTAGCAGCATTTAGGGGAAAATAAGACAATTTTATGAACAATTTTATGCCAATACATTAGACAACTTAAATGAAATAGAAAAATTCCTTGAAATACAACATTTTCCAAAGCTCACTAAAAAACAAAGATAACCAGAACAGTGTAATATTGCTTGTTTTTAATTAAATTTGTAGTTATAAACCTCACAAAGAAATTCAAGGCCCAGATGCCTTCACTAGTGAATTCTACTGCATTTTCAAGAAATAAATAGTACTCACTCTACACAAATTTTATCAACCAGATAAAGGGAATGTATGAAAACCTGGAACTAATATCACCTTAAATGATGAAAGACTGAATGCTTTACCCCTAAGATTGGGAAGAAGACAAGAATGTTCACTCTTAACTGCTTCCATTCGATATTTATTGGGGTATCTAGCCAAGAGAATTAAAGCAACAAAAAGAAATAAAACGCATATAGATAATATGATCTTCTGTGTAGAAAAACCTAAAGAATCTACAAGAAAAAGCTGCTAGAAATAATAATTTTAGCAAAGTGTCAGGATCAAAGGTCAACATACAAAATATAAGAACTACTAGAAATAAAAATCAATAAACAATACTATTTATAGTGACATCAAAATGTATGAATTACTTAGGGAGCGATTTAATAAAAATATTTTCAAGAGAAATGCACCAAAAACTACAAAATATTGCCAAGAGAAAATAAATATGACCCAACTAATGGAAAGATATACTATGTTCCTGAATCAGTATTGTTAAGATGTCAGTTCTTTCTGAATTTGGCTACAAATTCAAGGCAATTCCAGTAAAATCACAGAATACTTTTTGTTTAGAAATTTATGAGCTGATTTGAACATTTATATGTACATGCAAATGACCTAGAGTAGCCATAACAATTTTGAAAAAACAAGTTGGTATAAATAACACACGATAAAGTAGAGCAAATGACACATGTTGTATTGACAAAGGATAAACATATATCAATTAAATAAATAGTGACTCTGGAAATAGAGCCACACTTATATGGTCAATTAATTTAAGAGAAAATTACCAAAGTAATCTAATGGCATAAGATAGTTTTTTGAACAAATAGTGCTAGAACAATTGGATATCCATATTAAAAAAAGTGAAACTTACCCTATACCTTATACAAAAATTAATTTGAAATGGATAACAGACTTAAATGTAGACCCAAAACTATAAAATTTCTAAAAGAAAATATAAAGCAAAATGTTTATAACCTTGGGTTAGGCTATAACTTCTTAGTTAAAATATAATAAGCAGAACCATTCAACATATACTTCAACAATTGGACTTCATCAAACTTAAAAACTTTTGCTTTACAAAAAGTGTTAAAAAATTAAAAGGGAAGCCACAGACTGGGAAAAATATTTCTAAAATGTTTACTTCTTCTGAACTTATATTCAGAATATGTAAAGAACACTTACCACTCATTAATAAAAGATAATAAGCCAATAAAAAAATAGAAAACAATTTGAATAGACTTTATGAAAGAAAATATAAAATGGCAAATAAACAAATGAAAATATGCTCAACATCATTAGTCACTAGGGAAAAGCAAATTAAAACCACAATGAGATACCATTAATAACATGCCCACTAGAATGGCTGAATTTAAAAGCACTGAGCACACTATCGTAAGCAGACTAACTGCTGCCCCCTCCCCCCAATATCTGTGTTCTAATCCTTGGAACCAGTGGTCATGTTACCTTACATGGCAAAGGGGGTTTTGCAAGTGCAATTAAGGGTTCAGTTGTTAAGATGGGAAAATTATCCTAGATTTTCTGGGTGGACCCGATGTAGTCACATTAGTCTGTAAAAATGGAGAACCTTTCCCTGTAATGTTGGAAGATGAGTAAGAGATGTAATGTGACAAGGACTGACCCACCAGTGTTGGCTCCGAAGATGGAGGAAGAGGGCCAGAAGCCAAGTAATTTACAGCAAATAAATGGATCCTCCCTTAAAGCCTCCAGTGAGACTTCTATTCTAATAAACTTGTGTTGCTTAAGCCACTAAATTTGTGGTAATTCATCATGGGAGTATGCCAAGTATAGGTGAAGCTGTGGAACAATTAGAACTCTCAGACATCACTGACAAAATTTAGAATGGCGTAACCATTTTGGAAAATAATTTGGCAGTTTACTGTAAGTTAAACATAAATTTGCTCTGCAACCCAGGAATATCATTCCTAGATGTTAGCCCACTAGAAATGAAAACACGTTTCCACACAAAGCTTTTTATAATGTTCACAGTAGCTTTACTTATGGTAGCTAAAAACTGGAAAAATAGAAATGTCCATCAACTGGTAAATGAACTAAGAAAAATGTGATGCCTCTCACCAATAAAAAAGGAATAAACTACTGATACACACAAAAATGTGGACGAATTTCAGAGAGCATCATGCTAACTGAAAGAAGGCAGATCCCCAAAAAGGCAGTTCCTACTGTGCGATTATATTTACATAAAATTCTAGAAAAATCAAACTATAGTTACTACAAATAGATCAGTAGTTAGTAGCTATGGATAGGGTGGAAAGAGGGGATTGACTAGCAAAAGAGACATTTTAGAGGTGATGGTCATATTCTGTTTTGTGACTTAGTGGTTACACAAAAGGAAACATTTGAAATTCATCAAAATCTGTTCTAACAAGTTTGTTAATTTGTTGTATGTAATCAATGTTTCAGTAGACCTAATTTAAAAGAAACAAAAATGACTAGTTTAAGCCCTCACCCCAAAATAATGAAAAAAACTAGTAATTTAATCTGTTTAAATGTATTGTTATTAGTGATGTATTTGGATTTATTTTCATTATGATATTTTATACTTTCTATTTACCATGATTTTCCTATGTTTCTTATTCTCTTTGCTTGTCTTCTCTTGGATTAATCAGATTTTTCTCCTTCTTCTGCAACAATGGTTTAGAAGTTACATGTCTAATTTTACTATGTTGGTATTTACTCTTAAAATCTCAACAATCATATTGATTTAACAAGTTCTAAAGTTAAGTTACAGTTTTAACCCCCAGTGGAACAATGCAAGAATCTTTAAATCCCTTAATTCTCGCCTCCTTATCCTGTATTACCCATTACTGATCTACTATGTCACTTCTTCCTGTTGTTAAAGTCCCCTAGTAAGTCATCACTGTTATTCTTTTACACAGTCAATGTTTGTTTAGACCTGCCCACATATTTTCTGATTTATTTTCTCAACGTGGCTTCTTGTATCTTACTTCCTTTCATCAGAGTTCAATTTCCTTCTTACTTGAATACATTTCTTGGTAATTCTTCTTCTTCTAATTGTCACGTAAGGATATGTTTATTGATGTTAGAGAGAGAAGAAGGGAGAGAGAGAGAGAAACATTGATTAGTTTCTACCCATACATGCCCTGACCAGGGATCAAACCCACAACCTTTTGGTGTATGGGATAATGCTCCAACCAACTGAGTCACCCAGCTAGGGCAATTTTTTTTGTAATTCTTTTAATGAAGGTCTGTGACTAGCAAATTCTCTGTTATTTGTTAACTAAAACTGCCTTTATTTTTCCCTCAGTCTTCAGTTATATAACTCTAAAAAGATATTCTATTATCTTCTGATCTCTACTGTTAGAAATGAGAACTTTGCTGTCATTCTAATCATTAATACTTTGTTTGTAGTCTCTCTTTCCTAGTCACTTCGCAGGTTGTTTCTTATCATTTAGGGCTTAAAAAGTTTCACTAAGAAGTTTCTCGGTGTGGATTTTTTGAAATACTTACCCAGCTTGGGATTCTTTAGGATTCTTCCATTTGAGGGTCCTGTCTTTAATCAGTTCAGAATTATCATCTGTTTTCCTTCAACTATTTTCTCTGGTTCTTTCTCTCTATTTTCTCCTTCTATAACTCTTATTAGATTTGTAATATACTTTTTCATTATCTTAAACCCTCTTTCATAATTTCTGTCTTTCTCTCTGCTATATTTTAGGTAATATCCTCTAATCTTTAGTTAAATAACTCTCTCCTCAAGTGTGCTGATGTGCCGTGTAATCCATCCATCAAGTTTCTCATCCAATGAGTACATTTCTCATTTCTAGAGGGTGTTTTTTTAATATTTAAAACTTTTTCTTATTTATTTATAGTGTCTTGATCTTTCCTCCAAAGTTTGATTCCATTATGTTTTAAAGCATTTTTAGCATACTTCTCCCTTCTCTGGTTTAGCTGCTATTATTTGAAGGTCATGGGACTAGGATCTTATTGTTTGTTGTGTCTGCTGACTTTTGCTCACAGTGAATTATTGCATTGTATGTTTTCTAATGTTTTAAACTCATGAGCTCATCTGTAATGGGGCTTATTTTCTGAGAAAATACAGTGAGGCCTGTGTTGCGGGAGTGTCACTTCATGGTGATTCAGGGTCTCAGGCATTCCAGTGGTACCCACTGCGGGACACATTGTTATGTTTCCCTCTCTGCTAGGAGTTTCCTGAGCCACACAGATATTTGTATGTTTTCTGTGTGGATGACAGACATGTTTTGGACTCAAAACCCAAGGGCAAGCTCAGGGTTTAATTTTCTCTAGGGATATTATTTCCCTAAACTCAAGCTAAAACAATTTCTTTGTCTTCTCACTGTGCCAAGAGACAGATTTCTCCTAATCCCCCTTTTCACTGAGAGTTCAGCCCCTCAAAAGTCTTGATTTATACTTCCCAGAATCCAAGATCTTGTCTCTGCCTTCAAATGAGTGTGAAAACCTAAGTCCCCCATTTTACTAGAACCACATATGAACTCCCAGGTCAGTTCATGGACATATTACTCAAAGCTGTGACTTGAAGGATACAAGCAAAGAGTGAGGAAAAGAATTTCCAGAAAGAGAAACCGTGGGAGGGTCTGTGAAAGGCCCTGGGATGGAAGGAGCTCCGAGGCTTAAGGATCACGCAGACTTTGCCAATGCGACGGGTCCGCCAGATTTTCAGTCTCCACCTCATTTCAGACACTCATGACCTCAGCTCTGCAAGTATTAGGGGTTTATGAATTTAGAATTTCTATGTGTTTGCAGCAGGAGAGATTTCAAGTTTCTTAGCCCATCATCTTTCTGGAACTAAAATCTCCTTCTCCATCTATTTATGTGGCCACTTCCCAAGGAGTATAATTTCAGAATAATCTGTGACTGTTTACACAACTCCAAAACACATTAGTTAAGTTGAAAGAGTTGGCCGATAATCCAGATGTTTTTGTCTACAAAATAGCTACAAAAAGTGCCAAATATCCAGATGTGTACGTCCAGCTCATCTGCTATCTCAACAAAATATAATAAACTTACTTATTAAGCACATTACTATTTCACAAATTCAGGGGTCCTGTGGGAATAATCCTGTCCCTTATTTGCCAAAATAAATTATATTAGAGTACATGACTTTATTCTATCACATGGATTTATAATGTTGTAATTTTCTTTCTGTTGTTGGTGGTATTCTGGTTTGTTTTTTTTTCCCACAATATACTATTGAGGTCAACAAGTATTTATTAAACTTCTGCCTGAGGGTGAAAAGAATGTCCCTTGGGGGCCATTAAGATCCAGTTACACTTATGTGTTCATGATTTCATTCAATGCTTTTTTATAGGACACACACCCTGTTCCTGGGGTAACAGTGATGAACAACCCAGAGCTCCTGGCCTCCTGAAACAGAGCATTTAAATGGGGCACAAACAACCACACCAGCAACACATAATGAAAATTGTAATAAATGTCATGTAGGAAAGTATAAGTGCTATGATAGAGTAATATGCAGAGTCTCAATTTAGTTTGAGGATGTCTGGAAGGCCTCTCTTAGGAGTGACCTAAGCTGTGACCTGCAAGACACAGGCAAAGAGTGAGGAAAGGAAAGTTCCAGAAAGAGAAACCATGGGAGAGTCTGTGAAAGGTCCTGAGATGGAAGGAGCTCAGAGGACTTAAAGAACATGCAGATTTTGCCAATGCGATGGGGTCCACCAGCAGGAAGCTGGTGTTCAAATAAGGCTGAGAAGAAGCAGGCATCTAATCAGGACTGTATAGGACAGGGTTTCTATTTTGGATTTCGGATTTTTTTTCAACACTCAATATTGAAGTGTTGAAGCAGAGGAATGACATAAAAGAAGTCCTTGGCTGGTGGTTGGGAAAATGTTGGGGAAGGGAGACTTAGAAGGAAACAGATGAGTTAAGAGACTAGTCTAGATCCCAGGGAGGGGTGGTGTAGAATGAGAAGGTGAGAATGGCAATAAACAGAAATATATGAACATGATCGACGTTTTAGAGCTGTGACGTGGTGACGGGTAAGGGCCGCGCAGGAGAGGAAAGCATCAGGCCTGACTGTGGCACGAGCGACTGGGCATATAGAGATGCCATTTTCTCAAATGGGGAAGCCTGGAGAAGAACCAAGTGTGGGGGAAGGATAGTTGATTTTTAGAGCTGTTAACTTTGAGATGTCTATGAGACAGATAAGTGGAGATGTCAAACGGACAGCCAACGGTATATGTCTGGAGTTCAGAAGAGCTAGGTGAAGGTATAAAAGTGAGAGCTGATGGCATGTGCTAGCTAGCGTATAAAACCATGGAAATGATTAAGATTATGCAGTGAGAGACTGTCAACAGGAGGAAAGCAGGAGCCTTTGTCAGGTAGAAGACATAGAATCTTTTTCTGAAAAAAAGACAGTAAGAGTATCTAAAATGAGGAGAAACAAGGCGAGTGTGGTGTCATGAAATTCAGGAGAGGAGGGGATGTAAAGATAAAAGAGTGGTCAACTGAGTCAACTACTTCTGAAGGTCACGTAAGATAAAAACTAAGAGATGGCCATTGGGTAGAGTGGATGCCTGGGTGAGTCTAGCAAAAGCATTCAGGTAAAGAGAAAGATGTAGAAACCAGAGGGGAGTGGGTTAAATTTCTCTGTGGGAAATGAGGAGGCAGAGATAGAATGAGAGCCAGCTCTCATTGGAAGGGGCAGGGTGGGCTGTAGAGATCAGATTCAACTCAACAAACCTGCGAGCAGAGAGAACACCAGACAGATTATTGTTAACAGTTTTGGGGAAGGAGATTCGGAGGCTGTACTAGGTGGGGAGAACTTCCTGGTGAGATTTAAGCTCTCGGATAGGGAGCAGGATTTAGACAAATAGAGTGGGGAGGAGGCAGTTGTGCCTGGGAACCAGTGTGAATGAAGGAAAGTAACCAGAGGTGTTCAGAGGAAGAGGGGAAATGAGGAAAGGCCAGGGTGAGGATGGCCCGTGTCTGGAAGAACCGCAAAATAAAACTAGATGGGAAGGGTTGAGTGTATCTGTTTTTTTCATCTGCCCACTTCTGAGAAGCACACTCCCTGCCTTCAGACGCACGTCCCCTGCATTTCATCCACGGAGGTGCTGCCATCCCCACATCTGCTCCCTCTCTCCAGGGGCTTGTGAACCAAAACAGGCCAGTCAGACACGCACCCCCCAAATGCGACCCCTGAAGGCCTTTCTGGCAGAAGCTGCAGAAATGTTCTCACGTAGAGATGAAATCAGCCTTCAGAGAGCAGCAGAGACGAGAGAGGCAGCCTGTGCCGTCCCTGGCACCAGAGGCCACCTGGGCCCACAGGCGCCCCTGTCCTTCCTGTGGTTTGAGTATATGAAGCTCCTCAATCTATCTTTCCCCCTCACGCTTCATCTGTTCTAGTGAGTTTCAGTTGCCATCAAGATTTCTTCGCACACAATGAGATGGCATCAGAGAACATGATCACCCGCTATGGGGTTGTCTGTGATCTGGTGCCTGACCAGCTCCCCAGGAGGTTGGAGGAACTCTTTTGGGTACTAGGCAATACCCTACATCTCAGAAATACTCCATCCTTCAAAAGTTAGCACTAACTTTTGAAATCTCTAGCTTTGGCTGATTAATAAACTATGGTTAATTCCATTAATATCATTTTCAGATGACATCAAAACCCTTCTCTCCCAAGCCTAATGGATTAACTCCCGTCAGAATCAAGATACCTAGACTCACTGACCTGAGCCAGCGTGGAAGCTCTTCAGAACAGAGGAATATAGAGGCTGCTGGCGCTGAAGCCTTGTACCCACAGACTGGCGGTCTGGCAGCTGTAAGCCGGCAGAGGGAGATGCACTGCAGGTTTACGGGATGGTGGAAGGGAGAAGATGGGGAGAAGATCAGTTGCCTGCCAAAAAAGTGACAAGGAAGCATCTCCCAGCCTCACAGGCTCTGTCGCCCAGTCCACGCTCAGGTTTTGATGCCTTATTTGGATTGCAAATATACGCGCTCCGCAAAGGGTCCCTGCTGGCTCAGATGTCAGGCAGCATCCGTTAGTCCGGTCTACTTTTATGAAAAAGCCACAGTACTCTGCTTCTTATTTAGGGCCTATGAAAGGTGATTTTTTTTTTTTTTGCACATGGAATTCCCATAACCAACTCAGCCCCCCTGAATTCCCCATATGCCCAAGAGGCACACCCAGGGGCCAGGCCTCTGCAGAGGGCCACAGTGTGTACAGACCCTGCAAATGTCTAAGGTTGGCGCGAACTCCCCCTTATTATGAAGACACAGTTACCTCACAGATTTCATAACTTTGGAAATATTCATGAGATAGCATGTGAAGAATTTGGGTTATTAAAGTATACTGAGCAATCCCATTTCTATAAATAAACATATGCATGTCTATGCGCATGTTGTGAGTGTGTGTGTGTGTGTACCTACATTTGAAAGATCCTGAAGTGATACACACCAAAGTGTTAAGAATGGTTGTCTTGTGGGAGAGAGGAAGGGGGCTTGTAGGTGCTACTTTATTTCCTTTCCTTAACCACTTATTCCCCATTTTTTCTACAATAAACACATATTACTTGGGGAATGTTTTGATGTTATTTTTTACATGAACATCTGGCAGGTTTCTTATGAAGAAGTGTTGAAAACACACAGTTCAGGTTTTAGGCGGGAAAGGGGAAGTTTAGAGGACAGGCATATGTTGTTTGTCGTTGTTTGTTGCTTTATGGCTGCATCGCCCTATCCCAGGAGAGCATGAGGTGCCCAAGGGTGTCTGATAACCATGTTACCCGGATGAACCCACACAAAGGGTGGTTCTCTGGGTTGTCATTCTCACTTGACTCCCCATAAATAGACCCACTGGACAATAGCTGACTGGCACTAGGGCATGTCATCTCTCCATAATCAGGTTTTATACTCAGTCCAGGTAACTGTGTGCCCACCACTTGCTGCCTGAGGTTTGGTAGGAACCACTGAATCACAATGCTGGAAAAGGCCACCCTTCGGCTCCAGTAGGAGGAATCCCCAGTTAAGCCAAGATGCCTACTTGCACTCTAAATACTTAATAACAGTTCCTTAAAGGCCTTCGTGCCCGCATTCAGCCTGCTGGCTCTATCCTAGGACCCTCAGAATCGAAAAAACTTTAAATGGATTTCTTTCTCAGCAGAGCTCACTGTAACAGAAATACATGGCACACATACAAACACAAAGCTATTACACACACACACACACGTCTGTGCACTTGCTTAGAGCATATATTTTGGGACCAGTCTTCCATGGATCAGCTTTAGTGGTGTGATCTTATTTGTCATAATAATCCTATGATTGTGATAATATTATCCTCCTTTTTATAGATGGAGAAACTGGGGCTCACAGAAGTTAAGGAACTTGCTCAAAGTCACACAGAATAGGTAAAAATTGGAATCTATGTCCACGGTTCTCTGACTTGGGAGCCTGTGTTTGTCGTCTCCTGCCAGGTTACCTTCGCCACTCCCACGAGGGCATGATCTGTGGGTTTGTGTACATTTTAAGGATCTATGTCACCAAGTTGTTTGAGATGTCTATGGTTTTGTTCCCCAGCAAAACACACACACACACACAGAAGCTTCCTGAAATAACTCCTTGCATTGGGACTAATGGGGGATTCAGACCCTGCTGGGCCTTCAGGGAAGCCCCCTCCCAGGGAGCCACACGGGTGGGTGCTCACTCGCTGATCTGAGTCTTGAGGGATCCAAGTCTCCCCTGCAGAGTCTGAGTTGAGGCCACTTCCTTGTTTGTTAGGAAGGTGAAGGGCTCAGTAATCTTTCCTAAACGTCCTTGCAAACAGCAATGGAAGAGGCCCCCAGAGAGGCTGGGGCGTGGCCATTTTAAGGGGGCTTCAAGGAGCTCAAGCGATTTGGCTTCCCTGCCTTTAGTCTGCTTCATAAGGCTGTTTTGAAACTCAGAGGAGGTTTCCTGGATTTTGGCACAACATAATGTGTGACTCCTGTGAAGCTGACAATTGTGTGGCCATTTTATAGAAGCTGGCCACCATGGTGGCCATTTTGTGAGGTCTGTCTATCAAAGCTCCCAAAAAAGCAAAACCATCCAGAGCCTGCAAACATGGGGAAAACGTGTGGAGACAGGGGTCAGGGCAGAGAAGCCGGAAGGGAGTCCTTGGGACACCCACTTCCTCATCTGAAAAATGAGGGTAATCATTCGCATGTGGATGCACACAGCCTAGAGGCTGATGCATGTGATCCATCCAAGAATCTCTAATAGACTAAATCTAACCTGATTTTTAAATCTTAATATCAATCTCAAGGCCCAAATATTAGCTTCGCCAGCTGCCCCCCTGCCAGCAGGTTTACTTGTACAAACAAATCATGTTCCCCCAGTAAGGAGGATCAAGCTGACACGTGCCATTGTTCAGAAGGCAATTATCGTAATGAGGGAAAGCAAACTGAATGGAGGGTGAATCCAGCTGCTGTGTTGATAAAGCACAGTAAAGGAGGCCGCTATGGAGCACAACACAGTTAATTTGCACTTTTCTCCGCAAGCCTGAGGCTACATGTGCCATGAATGCCCTAATAACTAAACGGGAGCTAATTACTCATGTTAATAACCCAGCCCTGGGTCAGACCTCAACATCGGTTAAAGAGAGGCAAGGGTTAACTGCAGAGGTTCTTCCTTGACTGCTGTGCAGAGGCTAAGCTTGTGTGCATAAATCTTTGTGATCCATTCTCACCACCTTTAAGGTACATTCTTTGTACAGATGAAAATAATTCTGCAGATGAGCACAGTAACTTCCCACTTCCTCATTCTTGTCTTCTGAGATTCTTCAGCCCAAAATATTTTCCTTGCCTTTCTTCTCTCTGCACAGAACATTATAACCATGAAAACTTTAGCAAAAGTAAGGTAGTAAGTTGAATGAATAATTAATGAACTGAAGGCTATACATTGTATGCTTTCATTTATATAACATTCTGGAAAAGGCGAAACTATAGACACAGAGGACAGATCAGTGGTTGCCAGGGGTAAGGGTGGAGGAAAGGACTCACTACAGAGGGAACTTGGGGGTGATAGACCTCTCCCCTGTAGATTGTGACGGCGGATATACAGTACTATACAGTTGTCCAAACCCATAGAACTGTATACCACAAAAAGAAAATTTCACTGTTTTTTACTGTATCTTAAAAATAAATTTTAAAAATAATGAAACAACTTGTACACACTCTCTGACAGTTTTTCTTGTTAATTTGTCACTTGAAATTGCTAAGATATCTTTTTTGACTAAGGAAATCTTTGAAGTTCTAGCAAAAACAGGGGTCGGGGAAACATGTTTGTTTCACTGATTTGTAATAAATGCCCTTTTGGTTATTTTTGAAATAACTGAGCAGGTGTGGATTATTTTCCCTGGGAATGTTCAACTAGTGTCTATGAAAACAGAGTATAGCAAAGGCTTGAACAATTTCCCAGTGAGATCAGTCAAGTCTTAATCTCCATGACGCCAAAATACTTGGCTGCAAAGTGGAAAGTTCAGTCAATTACCCAGCTGTTTCATCTCTGTGTGTCCCCCAATCTGTGTGACTGTTCAGAGGCAGGTTTCAGACTGTTTGGCTGGTGCCAGGGAGATGCCATCATAGTTGGCAGCCTTCCCCCCAAACAAATTTTCTTTACACTTCCTCAACCCCCTTCCCTAGGGCAGTTCCACCCTGAAGTTCTTTGTCATCTCATTTCAACAACAGTTGCTTTAAAAAGACAAATCAGGGACTATATGAAGGGTTACAGTATTCATCTTTCTTTTCCCTGGAGCCTGCATAGCAACTCCTCCAAACCACAGATGCAAGAAGGCAGACTTCAATATCACAAAGGTCATTTATTATCACAGCACCCTAAAACTTACATTTCCAAAACAATCACACCACGACTGATAGGCAGTTTTACATTCATTTGTAATGGCAAATACTTAATCAACAAGTTAAATGTTCTTCAGGTTCAGGAGAATGATGACAACATCTGAAGAGTTTTCTATCACCTAAGTGGGATTTGTCTGATTAAGGCTGACAGATGTTATGTAAGAAAGCAAGTAGCTTTACTTACAGGGTTTTGGTTTGTTTTCTTTTTGAGAGTGTGATAATGAGATAAAATTATATCTTAAGGTGCTTGCATTTTTATGCCTTTTAAATGATATACCTACCTTTGTTGCAGAGGTAAAAGGAAAGTAAGTAGTCTTAGAAATTGATTCTTAATACATCTGTTGCTGGTCCACAGTGTGTTATCTGTCCACAGTGTCGGCGAGGAGGGTAATATTGTGGAGGCAAATCCTTAAACTCAATTTGTAGAACCACAAACTCTCAGATTAGCAGAGGCCTTAGGGTGGCCTTGATTAGCTGACCTTGACTAGAGAACACTCGGCACAGCTCAAGACAATGGAGATTATTGTAAGAAAACACAGGAACTGGGTCTGAAGCTGAAAAATTATAAGGAACCAACAGCTCTTTCATTTGTCTCTCTCAGGCCATGTGCTTTCTTTCAAGCTACCTCGGCCTCTCTGCACAGGCCACCCCACGCCTCTCAAAATGAACTCTTTTTAATTGCCTCACACTTTCGACTTGCTCATGGTCCTTCGTGATTTTTCTAGCCTCTCCCTAACATCAAAACCATTGCAAACTTGCTGGTTCACACTGTTTTTCTTAGTGTTTAATGCCAAGAGAGAAAATCTGATTGTTTCTGCACATGTTTCCACGCCAAGCCCAATTACGTGTCACTGTCAGCCCATGAATTGACAGCCCTGTGATCAGGTGTCAACCTTAACTGCTTAGCCCAAGGTGGGGCAGCGTGGTGTAAAACCCAGCCACCTTGGCAGCAGGAGCTCTGGGTGGGCAGTTACCATTAAAAAGAAAAGGCAGGTAAGGCTGTGGGGGATTGCACCCTCTTCTAATAGTTGAGTTTCTTCTACCTCAGGGAGTTTTCAAACTCCAGTGCCTGCAGTAGCCAGCCAGGTGATGGAAATGAGTCAGACTGGCCTAGACAAGAATGTGCATTGTGTGAGTGGAAAGACTTCGGGGAACTAGAGAACACAGCTGGTGCAAAGGGAGTGAGAAAACTAGCTCTGATGGATTGGCTGACAGGCAGAAAAGAGGGCCTGATGTTGGCAGGTCTTCCCATTTTTCAACAGAAGCCAGAAATCTGATTTTATGTAAAAATCTCCCAGACTTAATGTTGGTTCAAACTTTCTGAATAATGTGGGTTAACCAAAACATTTCCTTTCCTCCTCCACCTTTCAAGCAGCTGATGGCCTTCAGTCTCTACTCTTTTCTGAACACACAGCAGTGAGGGTGGCATCACGATCTTTAAAGGAAGCCCGTTCTGTCTTCTAAGTCTGGTCATTTAAAATTCCTTCACATACCAGCAATGAAATAGAAGAAAAAGAAATCAGAAAAAAAAATACCATTCGATATAGCAAGAAGAAAAATAAAGTACCTAGGAATAAATTTAACCAAAGACGTAAAAGACCTGTACGCAGAAAACTATACAACATTGAAGAAAAAAATTAAGGAAGACACAAATAAATGGAAGCATATACCATGTTCATGGATTGGAAGAATTAATATCATCAAAATGTCCATACTACCCAAAGCAATTTACAGATTCAACACAATCCCTATTAAGATACCAATGACATATTTCACAGAAATAGAACAGACATTTCAAAAATGTATATGGAACCATAAACGACCCCGAATAGCCGCAGCAATTTTGAGAAAGAAAAACAAAGTAGGAGGGATCACAATACCGGACATCAAACTGTACTACAAAGCCACTATACTCAAGAACAGACCCATAGACCAGTGGAACAGAATAGAAAGCCCAGAAATAAGCTCAGGTCTATATGGGCATCTAATATTTGACAAAGGGGGCAGAAGCATAAAATGGAGGAATAATAGCCTCTTCAACAAATGCTGTTGGGAGAGCTGGACGGCTACATGCAAAAAATTGAAATTGGATCATCAGCTGACACCATACACAAAAATAAACTCAAGATGGATAAAAGGCTTAAATGTAAGTCGCAACACCATAAAAGTCCTAGAGGAGAACATTGGCAGGAGACTCTCAGATATCCCATGTAGCAATTTTTTCACCGACATGTCTCCTAAAGCAAGGGACATAAAGGAAAGAATAAACAAGTGGGATCTCATCAAAATAAGAAGCTTCTGCACGGCGAAAGAAAACATCAGCAAAATGAAAAGGGAGCCAACCCTATGGGAAAATATGTTCGCTAATGATACATCAGATAGAGGTTTGATCTCCAAGATATATAAAGAACTCACTGGACTCCACTCCAAGAAGACAAACGATCCAATCAAAAAATGGGCAAAGGACCTGGGCAGATACTTTTCCAAGGTGGAGATACAGAGGGCCCAGAGACATTTGAAAGGATGCTCAGCATCACTAGCCATCGGAGAAATGCAGATCAAAACCGCCATGAGGTACCACCTCACACAGGTCAGAATGGCCATCATAAATAGATCAACAAACAACAGGTGCTGGCGAGGCTGTGGAGAAAAGGGAACCCTAGTCCACTGTTGGTGGGAACGCAGACTGGTGCAGCCACTGTGGAAAGCAGTGTGGAATTTCCTCAAAAAGCTGAAAATGGAACTGCCTTTTGATCCAGTGATTCCCCTGCTGGGACCATACCCTAAGAATACCAGAACGCCAATACAAAAGAACCTATGCACCCCAATGTTCATAGCAGCACAATTTACAATAGCCAAGTGTTGGAAGCAACCTAAATGCCCATCAGTAGATGATTGGATCAAAAAATTACGGTACATTTACACAATGGAATACTACTCAGCAGAAAGAAAAAAAAAACTACTAAACCTCGTGACAGCATGGATGGAACTGGAGAGCGTTATGCTAAGCGAAATAAGCCAGGGGGCGGAAGACAAATACCATATGATCTCACCGATAAGTGGAACCTAACCAACAATACAAAGATGCAAGGAAAATAAGACCAGCAACACTGAAAGGAAAAGAAACCAACAGAGACAAGAGGGAAGGGGGGGGCAGGGGAAAAGGAAGGGAAGGGGAAAGTCAAGGAACATATAGCAAGGACTCATGGACAAAACCAAAGGGGAAGAGTTGAGGGAGGGAGGGAGGGGGCAAGGGAAAGTGGTGGGGGATAGGCAGAGACAAATGTATTTGAAAAAAATAATTAATTAAAGTAAATAAATAAATAAATAATAAAATTCCTTCATATATTTGAATCTCAATCTGTCTCCCAACAATCTTTCCCTTATGATGTAGAAGGAACAAATCCAAAGCCCTACAATCTGATGGTCAAATGTGTACTCGAAGACAATTCCCACAGCACACCTACTTCTTCTCATTCTGATTTTTCAGAAGTACCCCATGTGATTCATTCTCTTCACTCTCTTGCATGCCCCACTCCGAACACACCCCAGTCAGGTACTGTCTCCCTCAGATGGTGGTAGTTAGGGTCAAAACTCAGACTATCAGCACAGGTGATCACAGAACTACTGTACCTCTCTCACTTGAGATCCTATGCTTCTATGAACATCATTTAAGATTCTTTTTGATGGCAAGTTCATACCATTGATTCAGACAACATTTAAAGTATATTTAAGTGCCTAAAGTGTTTTGTTTGTTGTTTGTTTTTCATGTGAACACTTACCAAACCTAATTTTTATCACCCTGCCATTCCAAAGTTGGGTTCTCAAAACCTAAGTAAAGTCATTGTCCCTATTAAATCTCACCTTGTTTGATTTCACATGGCCCATTAGCATCAACTTCAGGCCCTACCATTGTTGCTGCTGTTGCCCAAACTACTAACTTGTCTAGTGTTTATTATTTATACTCCAAGAAGTAATGCCAAAAAACATACCACATACCAGTCTATTTTTTTAATTTGCTTCTTTCTTTCTTTATTTTATCATTATAGCATCAAAATTTCCTTTTACATTGAGATATCTTTTGATAATTCTTTCCTTCTACTTATCTGGCCCTCGGAAGATTTGAAATCTGTATTTGAAAAGTTCAGGGCACATATCTGGCTATGCTCTATAACCACCTTCCTGAGTGTTGTATAGTCAAACACAACCACATCATTTTCTCCTCCAGTTCTCATTTCTGCATCTGCAGTCAACTGTTCTTTGTTGAACAGAATTAGGTCCACAGCAACAGTTTCCCTCATTTCTCCTTGGGCTTCTGAGAATTAAAACAGTCAGCATGGTCTGCTTCCAGCTATGGTAGAGTGGATGATATCAGATGAACCCCCACTGAGAACACTGTAAAAGCTGGATGGAACACAAAGGCCAACTGTGAGAAAACACTGGGGAGCAACCAAGTCATCTAGTGCTCCAAAGGGAAATGCATGGAAATGTGCCTAACATTCTGTGCACAACTTCCCCCCAGGATATTTTCTGACTACCCAATTGTGCATACACTGGCCTAATCTCACAGGTTTGGTCTCCTCAGGGAGACATTAGTAAGCACAAGGCTCATTAAGGGGTGTTTGGGGATCAACCTCTGTGGAAAGGAGAGGAAGGAGGTAGAGTTGTGTTACAAACCCAGCCTCTGCTGACTCCACAAGGAGTTCTAGAGCTGGAATGAACCTTCTAAGTTGTCCTGAATTGCTGCAGGGTGGCACGTCTTTACACCTCCACATCAATAGCTATCTGGGTGCAGCCTGTCCCTGGAAGGAGGTGGACCTTGGGGGAAGCAGAGACAACCACGAAAGAGGGCTGAAAAATGGCTGCCTCTGACAAGCAGTTAGAGAAATACACCTTTCATTCCTGAAGAGGCGAATGGCCTCACAACTTCCATCACACATACACTGAGAAACCAAGCAGAAATGAGCCTCTAGGAGGCTAAACAGCTAAGCATTGACTTCAGAGACTAAGGAGCTGGAGAGATGAAAACTGGAGTTCAGAGTGTGCCAAGAAGGAAGTGCACTGATAAATACCCAAGCTTCCTGGTGAGAACCGGAAGAGCTACCCCACAGGATTAAGAGAAAATCTTAAATAAGTAACCGCTTTTGACCAGATCAGTGTGATCAGAAAATACTCTCCCAGCTGACCAAAAGAAAAGTAAATCCTTTTTGAAGGAAGATAACATCATCCAAGTGCTCTCTAGTCTTTCATGTTCAGTGTCCAACTGTCACTTATAATATTATCAGACATGCCAGGAGACATAGAAGAAAAAGAGGTAGTAGGAAGAAATAAACCAAGAAATAGAAATAGACCAGGATGAGGCAGATATTCATTAGACACAGAACTTTAAATGGTTAGATCAACAATTCAAGAAAATAATGGAAAAGATGGAGAATTTCACCACAGAACTGGAATCTATAAGAAGGAAACAAGTGGAACTCCTAGAGTTGTAAAATACAATAATAAAAATTAAGAATTTAATAGATTAGTTTAAACAATGATAACACACAGCAGAAAAATTTAACAACTTAGCAGAGAGACAAGTAAAAAACATTCAGGAGGAAGTAGCATAGTGGGGGTGGAGGGAGATGTCTTTTCCAATTTAACAGACATGGAAAACAATAAAAATGTCAAAAATATGTGAAATCAGAGTCCTAGTGTAACAGGGGGACACACACCCTTGGAAATGGGGGAGAGGTTTGAGCTTCACATATGTGACTAGAGACTTTGCCCCTTTGTTAAACATGGAAGCCAGAAGAGAGGCAAAGACAAACATGGCCAACACTGACCCTCATTGGTTGGAAGGCTAGACACTCCCACTGGCTTTTGGTGTGCAAGGGATTCTGGGAGAGGATATTTAAAACTGAGCAGGCTGGGAAGAAAAAAGTGAGTTGGCTCTATCCCCTCACCCAAATTGGGGGACATATCAATGGTCACCAGTGGGCCTGCTGGTGGTGGTCAGTGTGGGCCTGTAAGACCTAGGGCACAGATTCTAAAAGATGCCCGGAGCTAGCTGGCAACTGGAGACCAGCTACGCCACCAATGTTTACGGTTCTTTATGGTGGGAGAAGCGGCTCCTTGTGCAACCTTGAACTGAGCTGGCAGAGGGTGACAGTGATTTTTCTTTGGGTGTCTTAGAGGGAACAGGCTTTGAGGCAAAAACTTGCCATTATTTCCATAGTCCTTGGTGATAATAGTCAGCACTGTGAACAGATTTTTGTTCTTGTGTTATTTTCAGTTCTTGAACCTGTGTAGTAGTTGTAATGACAAATATTTAAATAGCTATTTTTTACGTCATACTCTGACTCTTTGTTTCCCCTTACTTTTGTTACCTAGATATTTTAGGCAGAAACTTGCCATTAAATGAGAAATTTCTTTCTTTTCCACCAAACTCTGTCTTTGGAGATTTGCCTGGTAGGCAGGGAGCAGTAGCATCCTCCCCCTCACCCCCACCTCACTGGTTGGGTTTGGTAACACAAGACGGAAAGATAAGAGAAAATAGAGAAGAAGCAATGTTTAAAGAACTAGAAGCCAGAAATTCCCCCAAACTGACAGATTAAGGAAGCTTGGGTTATTCCCTGTTAAAGGACACCTGTAGGGCCTGGTGCTGGGGCCTTCTTCACCTAATAGTAGCAAATGGTCATTGAGCTCTTAAGACACCACTGCGGAAGGACTTATGTCCACACAAGTCATCTCGCTATGCCCCTTGCATCATCATCAGATGAGGAAACTGAGGTTGGAGGTTAATTCGTTGTCTAAAGTCACCAGGCACTATACTTGGGAATAATCCCAGAGCTGCTGGACTCCCATCCTCTGCCATGAACCTCTCTGCTGTCCTTTTTCTGGGGCCAGCACCCTTATTATTTTCATTCCTAATATCTTGCTTAGATAATCCCTGTGGAGAAAATAGGAATTCTTGTGAGGTGAGGGGTTTTGGAGGTAAACTCTAGAATGTATTCTGGAGGACAGGAAACTGGGCTGGGTGCCCCAGAGGCAGGCACAAGGCCCAGGGAGGATGACAGTTGAGGAAAGAGAGAGCAGAGGATGGGAGGAGGTTCTAAAAGGAGAGCTGGAGGCACTTACGTGCAACCCTTCACATGTTTTGGGAGATTATTTTTCTGACAGCTGGTCTTGTGCTCAGGAAGAAGCAACTCCATTCTGCCTGGCCCTCCCTCCAGCAGGACCTTCCCACCCCTCCAGCACTCAGAACTCTGCTATGGTCTGGTTCAGCCACATTATTTGTTAAGTAGGCTTTATGAGTTGACCTGGGGCCCCATCCTCCATTTTAACACAGCTTCTGTGGGGACATGTGTGCTGACTTTAGCAGACCACTTGCAGCTGACCTGGGAATACGGTTCATTCCTAAGGTCACCATAGGATAACTTATGCCTCATCACAAAGTGGACATGATCAATTACCAAAGGAGCATGGGAAATTACAGGGTGCTGAGTTCTAAAGAGACAGAGATAACCTGCAGGTTGCAGGGGGCAGGGGGCAGAAGGTTGGGAGAATGCCCAGAAAGCACAGAATCAGCTCTGAAACAAGGGTGGGACAATTTAAGCAGGGTAGAGAAAAACAGCTATGCAGGTATGAAGACAAATGGGTTGGGAGGGGCTCGGAGCATGTTTTCTCATCTTTGAGGAGCTTGCGAGTTGCCCTCTCTAGGCCATAGGGCCATCCTCTGGGTTGCTGAGATGTGGGGGTGGATTCTGACTGTGCCTGGGTTCCCTGACAGCAGTTTGCTTTGCTGTCGAGTAAACTACAGAGGCTGCTGCTAGCCCTCCAGCCTCTCCCCATGCCTGCCTAGCTGCCCAGAAGCTCAGCTACTCCCATCTGCTCACTGCAGCCAAACCTTCTGGTCAATTTAATGCAGCTCCACAAACACCTATGAAGCCAGTCAGGCGCCAGGCCCTGCACCACACATTGAGGAGACAGCAGAGTGATGGGAGCCAGGTGGGAGTGGGGCGGGGATTGTGTTCAGGGGAGAGGCTGGAGAGAAAAAGGAATGTGAGGAAACACTACCCAAAAGGAAGCCCAGAGTCTTATAGGTACCAAGAAATGGAACAGTGCAGTGGGTCAGCACCTAAGCTCAGAAGAGGGGCAAAGTCAAACATGGCAGACATTAGCACACATTGGTTGAATAGCTGGACACCCCCACGGAGCATGGGATTTGGGGAGGGAACTTTAAAACAGAAGGCAGGCAGAAGCCTTGCTCTCTTGCTTGCCTCTTGTACCCAGATGGGGAGCATTCGTGGGAGTACCCATGGGACTGGCACATGCTGGGCCGGCTTGGCACTTAGGCGTCACCGAAATGGGAGCCAGCTCCTGGAAGTGAAGTCCCACACAGGAAGGTGTCCCTTGTGAGGCACCAGCTCTTGGGACAATGCAACCATGTGCAACACACTGCACTGGTCCTGGACTGCTTCCATTCTTTCACTTGGAGAGCAGTGCACAAAGGCTGGGAGCAGCACATGGAGGCATGAGCTGGGAACATTCCTTGGCCCCAGGGACACAGGCAGACTCAGGCACCGGGGGCCCCATGGATGGAGCTTCCCCTGCACAATCATCTGGAGTGATCTGGCAGCACACCCCAGATCCCAGGAGAGAGAGAGCTGCCCAAGGTGGTGGCGACGTTGAAACACACAAGTGTACACCAGAGATAGAGGGGGGGGATGGAGACCCATTCATGTAGCCACCACAAGCTCCAAAAGGACAAATAAAATGTGGCAAGGTGTCTGGGCACTGACTCTGGTCCTGGGGGTGGCTAGTTTTCTGTGCTTTTGAGGATGAGATTGGCTCATAGCAGGAATGCTCCCAGCCCCCTCAAATCGGTACGCTGTTCATAAAAAACCTCTTTCCTTCCCTACAAATCTTCGTGTTATGCTTCTACATGACAGCAAGGCTGCCCCATTACAAAATTATTATATTTCAAAGAAATCAACAAATAAGTCAATAAATGCAAGAACACCTAATTGTGGGGTAGGGAGGAGGTGGCCGTACAGATGACGTGCCTTGATGAGGAGAAACTTCCTTGAGGATAACAAGGAAGGAGGGTTCCTTCTTTTGAGGAACCCAGCAGCAGGCTCTGCTATGTCCTGTGACCAGGAGGACAAACTGCACACTCTCTCTGTCCCATAAACTCAAATATGATCACAGGAATACACACACCCACCACTGCTACAGGCCTCATCACCTAGTATTTCGTGTATCTTGGAGATCAGAAATTTGGGCAGGACTTAGCTCAGGAATTCTTCTCTTCTTCATGGTATCAACACTCAGTGTTACTCAGCCAGCAGATGCGCTGCTCTGGAGGTTCCAAAGTTCACGCATCGGTTGCCTCGGTGGGGGTGCTGGAAGGCTAGGTCCAGGTGGGACTACCAGTCAGAACACCTGCATGTCATCTCTGCAGGGCAGTCAGGCTGCTTACAGGTCCCAAGCGCCAGGAAGTCAATGTTGCAAGGCTTCTTCTTACCTACTCTTGGAAGTTCCAGAACATCACTTTCACCACATTCTATTACACAAGTTATTCCATCTCATGTTCAAGGGCAGAAGAGTTAGTCTATGTCTTAGTGGGAGGAGGGGCAAAGCCCTGGGGGCAACATTAATCTACCACGCTGCCCCTGAAACCCCAGTTCCGGCATCATCGCCAAAGCACTGGCCTGGAGTTTCTGCTGTGGACGACCGTCCTGGGTGCTCCCGCCATGTCCTGTGCATACATCTGCCATGACACGTGACACCCTGCACTGCACACATTGGTTTATCTAATGTTGCGCCTGGGCTGCGTACTCCTGTGGCACAGGGTCTAAGTTGCATTCCGCTTGGGATCTACGTGCCCTTGTGTAGCATCTGGCACTGGAGAGGCCCATGGTGAAGCTTGAGTAAATGGATGAGTGAATAAACCAACAAACAAATGGAAAAGGACAACCTCTGCCTATTTGTCTTAAAACTCTGATACTTCAAAAGCAGGAACCATGGGTATTCCCTTGTATCCCCAACATATAATACACTGCCTCACACTTCATTGATACTCCACGAATGTTTCTTGAAAACCCAAACATATACGTGCACACACCTGGGCCAGCTCCCCAGCCACGGCAGAGAGGCCCGGTGCTGCGGCCCCGGGGCGGAGAGAAGAGCGCCCCGAGCCGGAGCCTGAAGCTGGGGTGGTTGCACTGGAATCACGACCTGAGTGTTGGGACTTCCGATTACAGTGGCTAGGGCCAGGAATGAGAGCTCCTTGTTCCTGAGAGCACCAAGAGAAAGGGGCAATGAACGCTGGACTGCGGGGCGGGGAAAGAGGAGAGAATTTAGCTCTCCTATGCTGAGCCTATCAGCAGGGAGAGCTCCAGCGCACCCAAGTGAGGTGCCAACATTCATCAAACTGGGGACACACAGGCCTTTCTACTGATATATTGAGTACAGCCAGAACAAAAGAAAAACACCTTTGGGTCCAGTTCAAGTGAGAGAGCTTTGGAAAGAGGGGAACTGGCCACAGAAAATAAGCACTGCATAACGTGGGGCCATTCATTACCACGAGCGGTAAACCAGGTGTTGACTATGTGACTATTTTAAGTCTAATTTAATTTAGCACTTGGATGAGGGGAGTGCTATTTATAAGGGATGATACTGAGTGCAGCCTCGGTCTGGGAGCAGGCGGGAGCCCATGCAGCCTCTGGATGCACGGCCTGCGCAGTTCCCAGGTCCGCCTCTGTCCGGAGGACGCCCAGGCCCTGCCTCAGACAATTAGTCGGCACTGAGCACACAGCAGCCGTCAGCCTGCACATAATAGCTCTGCCTGAGCTCATTGAATCGGGCATCAGGCCCTGCTTGCTGAGGCCGCTGCGTGGTCACACTGCCCTGCGCTGGGAGACCCAGGGCTTTGTCCTGCCTGGCCTACCCCTTCAGAAAAGATGAGGTGAAATGGTTTGTGCCAGGGGGTGACCCCCTTCCTCACACAGGCTGTTGGTATCTCCCACTGGCCACAAAGAAACTGTGTCCACGTGCCTCCCTGTATTGGCGCAGCGACGGAGCTGAACTCTGTGACAGGCCCCAGCTCATGCCTAGACACCCATGCTTGGACTTCCCAGGCCAGCCAGGGTGCCTGTAGGGACTTTTTTCTGAACAAACTGAAGACACACACCCTGATCTAAGATGTAGCTGCTGTGACCAGAACCCAGCAGAGCAGAGCCACCAGCCTGGCTGGAGAAGGGGCAAGATCTGCAGAATCACACCGAGCAGCCAGGGGCCAGCCAGCCAGGAGTGGCCTCAGCTGCGGACGATTTCCTCAAAGAAAAGCAAAAGCCACGCAGATCAGGGCAGAGCATGCAAAGCAGACAGACAGCTCTGCTGCAGGTGGCAGTGTGGCAGGGGGCCAGTTCCAGAGGAGCCTGGCGGGGGGGGTAATTCTAGAGGTTACCTTAGCGCTGCTCCTACCCCGCCTCTGCAGTTCCAGACTTCAGTTGCTGATCATAAGGACACAGGCACCTCCAGAGGAAACTCAGTACCCCACTCCACCTTTGGATGCCAGGCCCATAACAAAGCACCTGGAAAATGTTGGGCAGGGCTGATACCTGGCAAGCAGCATACCGTTCCCAAGCCTTCCTACCCCAGTGCCCGCCCCTCCAGTTAGCACTGTCCCTCCCAGCCTGGGCATGGAGACGGTGACACATTTTAAATTGGACCTGTCCCCTTTCTGTTTGTGACATGTCAGACTGCCACAGGGGACCCAACTTTGCCTTCGGTTTGGTGGCATGGTGACAAGGGTCAGCTAGGCTTCCAGGACTGGAGAGCTAGGGACTGATTAGCTGAGGCTGGGCCCCGGGAGGGCCCATGCTTCCGTGGTCCCAGGGCAGGAGTGACAGGGACAAGAAAACTTTCAGGGCAGAGCAATTCCAATGAAGCTTTCTCTAGCCCAGGGAAAGGCAAGCTATTGAAGTTTTATTTTCCTTTGTCATCTTTGATTCATTACCTGGTGAAGATGAAAATGAAGAGGCATAGTTTTCGAAGGGTATTTTTATCTGTCAGTGAGTTGGATAAGTGGCCTGTGTTTCTGAGTGCACACATGACAACACCGCTCCACCCAGCAGCTCAGTTCCCAGAGTGGTGCCCTGGCATGCCCAGCTCTTGCTCTTTGACGGTCAGGGGCACATTGGCCTGGTCTCCTCGGCTTCCCTCTTGTCCCCATTCCTCCAGAAAAGCAGGCGAAAGAGCAAAGGCTCGGCTCCCTGGAGCCTGGAGACTTTCTCAGAAATGTTCCTTAACTACTGGCAGGAAACGGCCTGCTTTGATATTTCCCTCATTTCCAATGCCTGCTTCCATAGAAGAAAAATATCCTCTCTGCATCTCGCTAGACAAGGTGGGACAGGAGGGGTCCAAACCTGACATAGCCTCTCCTCCAGAGGCAGGGAGCGGCCACCCTCCCAGCCAGCATCTACCTCCAGGGCAATGTCCTTCCCACTGGCTTACATCCTTTTTCTCCAGTCGTGTGGCAGCAGTATTTTCTAACACGTGACACACCCCTTCACTCTCGGAAAGATTTATGGAGACCAGTTGGCTTCTTCTTCCCTCTGTGGGAATGGTTGGCCCAGAGCTCTGTGTGATGTTCGAGTAACTGCGGGGACCTTCACTGAACAATGATCCTGTGTATTTGCAGGCCCCACCCCCTTCCTCTCATCTCCCTTCCCACAGAAAGCCTCTTTTCTCTCTTTCTCTCATCTTTTGAGTTTATACCTCAGGGGGGCTGTGACTGGGCCCCTGGGCTTGAGACACAGATCAATGGGAATCAATGAATTTAGAGTGAGTGAGCGGAGTGCATGTGTGAGAGAGAGAGAGAGAGAAAGAGATACAGTTTGCACACATCATACCATTGTTCATGTTACTTCAGACTATCCAATCATTTATACAAAAAATTAGAATAACAGATCCATGCTAACATTCTGTAATAATAGTAATTTAATGATAATGAATACAGCATGGGTCATTAAGAAACATCCTCAGGCCAAGAAATGCTAATACATATAAAGCTCACTGGAAGTACCAGGAACTCTTCCAAGGACTTTACATACATGAAGACGTGTTAAGTAAGCTCACCATGATCCTACAGGTTAGTACTGTTACAACTCATCTCAGTTTTCATTGAGGAACCTACAGGAAAGTCTGAGACAAAATGGCAGGTGGAGCCTTCCAAGTTTCTAAGGAATTGTAAGTTGTTTAGGATCTTTTGGGCAATTTACAGAGCCAGGTGTGACATTGAGCTGTCTGAGTGATTTGCCATGTGCTTAACGGAAGTGCTCATTTTTTTCCAAGTGACTCACACTGACCAAAGAGCATGGAACATCATTGTGAAGGGGCTGCCATGTTGTGTATGACCAGAGAAAAGAAAGGGAAGAGAGGAAGTGACACTTGGTAAAGGCCTCGCTCAGGGATGGGCTACCAACAACAGAAAGAGTTCTATGGCTAAGCAGACTAAAAGTCTCTTTATTACGGAACTTCTCAGAGCCTTGAATATACTAACATGCACTGTGACTCTTCTAGAAGGAAATAGAGAAAGGAACATTTCCTCAGCTCGTTAGACCACGTTGTGAGGAGGCACACGTGGAACCAATATTCCATGGAATGAATATGCTTTGGGATACAGTGTCTGGTCTTGTCAAACTTTCTACTTTTAAGATGACTGTTAGCTTGACCTGGCCTGGAACTAGAGGTATCTCTGTCTGTAAAGACCCAAAGGCCTGGAGCTATGTAAAGAAAGATTTGGCTCTATAGTTTGAAAGACACAGCAGCACAGGAGGATCTCGGCACCTGCTGTGTCTGGTGACGTCCCCTTCCCATCCCTGACCTTTGCTCCCATGCACCTGGAAGAGAGGTTCTGCTCATCAATGACACCCAGAAGGAAATTCTCTATTTGCTTGCACAGGACGCCTCCCCCACCACCCCACCCCCATCCCTCACAGCAGATGGATAACAAACATACTGATTTCCTTTATTTAGGAGCCCTGTGAGTCAAGAACTGCATGTGTGCTTTCAGGAGAGCCTGGCTGTGTGAATACCTGCTGGGCTTCCCCACCCAGGAGCACCCCTACTGGGGAAGTTACTGACCGTGAGCTTTGACTCAACTACTTCACTGGGAGGAGGGTCATTCATGGGGAGCAGGCAGTAGAACAGGGTGAGTCCCAAAGGGTTCCATCAGGAACTACTTTCAGGCTGACATGAAGAAAACTTGAGGGTGAGGGGACTCTCTCACAGTAGCTCCAAAAAACAATTATGTCCACAACTGTAATTTGATGCCTTTCCAATAAGTGCTTATTGACCATCCCACGGAAGCTTCCTATAGAATGAATGCTCTCATACCCAACCTATTCTTACTGCTGCCCCAAGGTACACACTCATTCCCTTCTGACTAAAGAAACTGGTCTTCCTACATCTGTTCTTGCTCACCGCCTAGACCCACTGCCAGAGTGATCTTCCTAAAGCATTATTTTCATCACGTCCACTTTTCTCCTCAAAAACGTTGAATGCCAGTTTGAATATGGGTCCACACATTTGCCCTGCCCTGCTACACCAGGCCCTCATCCAGCCCAGAATTGCTCCCCTCTCTAAAACACCTGTTCACCAAGGTATATGTGCCTCTATGTGCGTTGCAGCGCTACTTGCAGTGGGCAAGGCATGGAAACAAGATGATTGGACAAAGAAGATGTGTTACATATATACAATGGAATACTACACATTTGTGGCAACATGGATGGATCCTGAGAATATCATGCTAAGCAGAATAACTCAGACAGAAAAAGCCAAGAACCATATGATTTCACTCCAGTGTGGGATATAACACTGAAAGCAGCAAATGAACAAACAAGACAAACAAACAAAAACTCAGACACACACAACAATATGGTTTGTGTCTGAGGGAAAGGGGAGTTTGAGGGTAGTAAAGGGTAAGGGGGGTCAAATATATGGTGATGGAAGGAGATTTGACTTTAGGTGGTAAACATGCGATACAATATATAGATGATGTATTACAGAATTCTACCCTTGAAACCTATATAACTTTATTAATCAATGTCACCGCAATACAATTTAATTTTAAAACTGGCATAGCCACTGAACACTCTGGCTGCACTCCCGCGCAGTCAACTTTGTTGATGTCAGTTCCAGCCTCCTGTCCTTTCCGGAGTGATGTTAGCAGAAAGGATGGAGTAAAGACCTCTGAAAATTTTCTCCACAAGAGCAATGAGAACAGTGGCAAAAATAACCAGAATCAGCTTTTTCAGAACTCAGGTAATTAACCAAAGGCTTGCAGCCATCAGAGAATGTTTACTTTTTAAAAAGGCAGATGCTCAAACGCAGTGACGTTTTGTGGCATTTTGACTTGTCTCGTTCTCATTTCCCGCTCCCCTGTTCCACAGGAGCCTTAGAAGCCACAGCCTGCCATCACCGGCCTGCGAGCGGCAGCCGGGCAGAGGAGGGTGAGGCCTCTTTCCCACACCCGTCTCCTGGCTTCCTGGAAGACCCCTCTGGTAAGGCTTGTCTTGACTTGACTTGACTAGGAGTTCACCCAGTGTAGTTCATTCCTTCGCCTCCTTGGTGCTCCCAGAACAAAACAGGGCCATTGCACTGCCTGGAGCGTCCTTGTCCCCGGCCTCCAGATGCCTCACACCCTGCACTCTCCCAGTCACCTTTGTAACTCACCTGCTCAGTGAGGCTTTGCCTGTCCACTCTATTGTAAACTACACTCCCTATTTCTGCTTCCTGCTTCACTTTTCTCCGGAGCACTTAGCACCTTCTAGTATCCTGTATATTTCATTTATTTATTAGGCTTATCTCATGTCACTCCCACTAGAATGTAAGCCAACATGAAGGTGAGGTTTTCTTTGTTTTCTTTGGTGCTGTATCTTCAGCACCCAGAACAATGCCTGGAACAAAATAAGTGCTCAGTAAGCATTTTTTTTGAATGAACAAGGAAATGAAGATTTGGAAAAGAAAATGACAGAAATGCCACACATCTTGATAAATTTAGCCTGTTGGAGCTTGGTAATTACTTATAATACTAAAAAGAATTGGGAAGTTATTTGTAGGTGAACCTGCTCATTGAGTCCTTAATAACCTCTTCCAGGGCTGTGCCAATGTTTTGCTTTCATCAGCACCTCCATGCTGGGTACACAATACATTTTTGTTGATTTATTTGAGCCCAAAGCTTGGCCTTTCTCCAAGAAGTCATAAGAATACAGAAACCCTCAGAAGTCCCTGTGACCCCATGAAGGAAGAAGAGAGAGACAATGTCTAAAGGAGGGTGATTGTTTTTGTTTGGTTGGTTTTATTTGACAAACAAGCACTCGAGAACTGACATTCCAAATAAAAAAAAAAATTCACCTTGGAGGACAGCACACATTCCAGCAAGAGTGACTTTCCTTCTAGAAAGATTTTCAGGGTAAGTAGGGTATTTTTTAAAAATCTTACACCATGGCAAATTTTCACTTTTGGAAGGAGAGCTCATTTTTGCAAATAGCCCAGTCTCTTAAAACAAAATCTAGTGAGTAAAATGGCTGAGCACTTTGGAACACATGGAATGGGTCAAGTTTATGACGTGAGCTGAAGGCTGAGAGCTCACTTCCTTGCAAATAGTCTCTGCGCCCGTCTCGGTGACCTGTCCACTGAGCTGTGGCTGCTGGGGCCCCGGCAGCAGCCAAGCCTTAGTCCTTCTCCAGGTACTTTAGGGTAGCGGCTTACTTGGGAGGATGAAGGACACAGAAATGAGGATGCCGACCTGAGTCCGGGTGGGCTCTGAGGGACTGAGGGGTGGCTAGCTCCCTTGACAAGCCTCAGTAAGACGTGTTGGTGGACAACCAAAGGAAAACCTGTTGGATCTGAATCCTAAACCAGAGGGCTTTTAGATTACCGATAACGTCCTCATTTGTCCAGCAGAGTTCAAAGAAGCGAGCTCAGGCCACTTCTGTGTGTGGCTGACCATACCACCAGAGGCGGACAAGGTGGCCCGGGTACCACGGTCCCACCTTTTGTAGCTTTTCAATCCTGCCCTGTATTTCTAGGATCCTGACAGTCTCTGAAAAATGCCCAAGTACTGAGTGGGCCTTCTGGGGAAATGGGTTACCAGGCTGCGAAAGAGACTGTCCCAAAACTATCGTCAGGCAGAGGAGTGCTAAGACTTTCTGTCCCTTCCTTCTCAGACTCTTTTCTTAAAATAGTAGATCTTTTGACCAAGATGGAGTAGACACACTTCTTTCTGTTCCTCCTGCTAAGTACAAATAAAAACCCTGGAATTAATATGTATTTATATTAATATATTTACATTTGTTAAAATTTTTAAAATAAATATAATTATATATATATATATATATATATATATATATATATATATATAGCTCAAACATAAGAGGATTCTGAAGAGTATGGAGGAGGCAGACTAGCCAGGGATCTCAGGACTCAAGGAACAAAATGGCAGTGAGTCCCCTGTATTTCCTTTGCCTTCTGTAGCTCATACTGGGTGCTGGAGATGCTGAGATGCTGGCAACCTAGAAATACTAATGGGAGAAGTAAAAAATAAAGATCAACAAATTCAGGAAAAGCCTGCCCTCCCTGGACAAGAAAGGGACCACCTAGCAAGATGTAAAACTTTTAGCCAAACAACAAGAAAAAACTACAGTCACACTGCCACCCCATCAGCAAAGGCAGAATGAAGAGCCTCTGTGTCCACATTTCCAGGCTGTAATGAGGTACCGTTCCCTCTCCTGCCCAATAGGTGGTGTCAGAAAAGACTGAGTGGGGATCTGGAACTTTCAGTCCCACCCAGCAATTATGAACATCCTACCCCAGGGCCACTGGGGACCACAGAGGGACCCTGGACTTCCACACCCACCCAGTGACAATGAGGTGCTTCCTCCCGCTCCCCAGCATCCGAGGACAGTGGGCAGGAAGCCGTAATTTTCTGCACTACCCAGAGCTCTGCCTCACACAGGCCCGTGTAGTATCAGTGGAAGCTTTCTAAAAAAGATGTAAATAAAATGCAGAGTCTCATAACATAGTACCCAGGTTCAAGATACAAATAAAAACTCATTCACCACACCAAGAACCAGGAAAACCACTACAAGAAAAGATATTGAACAAATATCAATACCAAAATAATACAGATGTTAGAATTTTCTGACAAGGATTTTAAAGCAGTCATCGTAAAAATGTTCCAAAAACAATTACAAACACACTTAAAAAACAATCCCAGCCAAGATATAGAAGATGTATAGGAGCACTAAATGGATATTTTAGGACTAAAAAAATATGAAAACCAAAATTTTAAAAATTTTGTGCATGTGCTGAGGAACAGAACTGATAGGATAAAGGAAAGGATAAGTAAACCTGAATATAGAAAAATAGAAATTACCCAGTCTGAACAAGTGAGAAAATAGACTGGAAGAAAAATAAACAGAGCCCCAGAGATCTGTGGGGCTATAATGTAAGATGTAACATATATGTCATCAGAGTCCCAGAAGGAAAGGAGAAGGGGGAGGACAGCTGAAAAAGCATTAGAAGAAATAAGGCTGGAAATTTCCAAAATGTAACCAAAGGCAAACTTACAAATCCAAGAAGCTGAATGACTCCCAAGCAGGATAAGCCCAATGTAAACTACACCAAGACACATCATAGTCGACCTTCTAAAACGAAAGCCAAAGAAAAAATTTTGAAAATAGTTAAAAGAGAAACAAACAATACCTTCCTTTTAGGGGTAAAATAATTTAAATGACAGCAATTTCTCATCTGAAACCATGCAGGCCAGAAAGAAGTGGCACACATCTTCCAAGTGCTGAAAGAAAATAACTGTCAACCCAGAATTCTGTATCCAATGAAAATATCCTCCGTGAGTAAAGAGGACATCAAGACATTTCGAGATGAAGGAAAACCAAGAGAATCCGTGGCCTGCAGACATACCCTAAAATAGTTCAAGGAATTTCTGAAACAGAAAAAAGAAACAATGGAAAGAAGAAAGAACAATGGGAAGAACACAAATAAGAAAAATACCGTAGACTTCTCTTGAGTTTTCTGTATTGTGTTTGGTTAAAACATTGATGTGGTTCTAAATGTACGTAGGGGAAATACTTAAGACAGTTATATCATAAACAAGAGACAGTAAATGAAGTTAAAGGGAGGTAAGTCTTGGGCACTTCACCCAAACTGGCACAATACCAACAGCAGTGGCAGCAGTAGGCTATTATAAATTATGTATGCCTGATGAAATACCTGGAGCAACCACTAAAACATCTGTACAGACATACACTTGGAAACACTATAAAGAAATCACAATGGAATTCTAAGAAATGTTCACATAACCAACAGTAAGACAGGAAAACAAAAACAGAAAGGGAACAGACAGAAAACAAAAAAATTAAATTTGGGCCCTAACATACCAAAAATTATATTAAGTGTAAATAATCTGTCATTCTATTTATAGAATATTTTGAAATTAACGAAATGAAAGTGATGGAGAACAGATTAGTAGTCCCCAATGGGTAGGAGGGATGAGGGAGAGGAGGAAGGTCTCTGCGGTAGCAGAGTCATTCTGGATGCTGACTGCAGTGATGGCTACACAAAAGTCTGCCCCTGATAAAATGGCCCTGACACATAGCACAACTGTACCAATGTCAACCTCCCGATTTTCATATTGTCCTGTTATTATGTAAGCTGTTACCTTAGGAGGAAACTAGACCAATGGTACACAGGACCTCTCTCTACTGTCTTTGCAACCTCTTGTTAACCCATAAAAGAAAAGTGAAGTCTGAATTGAGCTGCCTGGTTTCCGATATCAGGTCTGCTATCCTCTGCAATAGGTCTGTAGCGAAACCCAAAGTCTGCTCTCTCTCTTCTCGCCACCTACCTCACACACCACCTTACCCACTGTGAATGGGGTAGTTAGAGAGAACCTGTCATTTTAAAACTTCTAGCAGTTTTAGTCTTCTAAGGAGATAACATGTTATCTTGGGACAAAATATTTCTTTAGGGCAGGGGGGGAAGGAATCACCACTATGCGCCAAGTACTAAGGTAAGAACCTGCTGAGAAACCTGAGTGGAGTGAAGTAATTTGAAAATGACGGGAGAGTTAGGGTTTCTCTTTAGCAACATGAATTGAGTGTGTGTGTTTAGAGCTTGCCGTGGCTACTTCCTTTGGAAATGCCTCAGTTTTTAGAATTTAGGCTGCATTGGGCCTAGGCCTTATCTGATGTTTGCATGACACTAGGCATGTTCTTTAAGCAGCTGCTGCCAAGAAAGGAGGAGCTGGATGAAAGGGAGTACAGGAAAGACACGCAGGCCGTTTCTCCCCTCACCGTGGAGGAAAACCAGAAGCTCCGGAAGCCTGGTGAGACTGGCTGTCTCACATGCAATGCTATTGAAGACAGAAGAGTTCAAGATGTCCCAACACTGGAATGATGCGTCCTGTAGGAACACAGTGGCTAAGCACAAGGGCTCAGCAGCCCACCTGTCTGAATTCAAATGTCAGCCTCAACTCCCACTTATTGTGGGGTCATGGGTATGTACCCTAAACATGTCTGCATTTCAGTTTTCTCAACTGTCAAATGAGGATAATAACTGTAAATCCCTCCTGGAGAGTTTTGAGCATTCACAGATTTAGTATTTGTACAGCGCTCTAAGTGCTGCCTGGCGCACACTAAGCATTAAGTGCTTTCGGCAATTTTTATGTTCATTCCAGTGACCTGGGAACATCTTTCTGGAGACCAGAGGACAGGAACGCTTCTCTGTGTGTGACCTTGGCAGACGTATGTTGCGGGGCAAGAAATGAGACAGGAGTGACTTCCCCTATTTGAAGAGTGACTTCCCCTCTTGATTGCCCCCTGGAAGTTTCTGATGGTGGGGACCCATTTTCCCTGGCTACATGGACCTGGCCAGCGAGCTAGGGTAAGGAGGGGGCAGTCAGGAAAGGGGCCCTGGGAACAGGTTTCCAGTCCACAGTGTAAGCGGAGGATCAGGTCTTATTATTTCCCTTCCTCTCACCCTCTCTGTCTCCCTCAGATACCTTCTCTGGCACCCAAAAATTCCTAGTCCTTCTCCAAAGACCACCTTTTGCCATCATCCTGACCTGAGGGGTTCAGACCCTTGTGCTTTCTACAGCCACGCAGTCCTGTCAGTCTCTGCCAGGCAGGGGCCCTGGACTGGATTCCGTGTATGAATTCTGCGCTCAACAACAGGGGCAATTCTAAAGGTAACAGCCCTGGAGGAGGGACAAAGGTGGAAGCTTTGCTCATTTTAGCTTTTCCAGTACCTCACAAGGGAAGACATTTCAAATTCTTACATCTCCATCAAGAGCTATCTCCTGGATGCTCCCTCCACTGTTTCCCGGGCTCTGTGGCCCTGACATTTGCAGCTTACCCAGCGTATACATGCCCCCTGAAACCACATTCGTTTTATTGGGAGTTACCGGAGAAGATGTCAGTGGCTCAGTTTGAATTCTCTTCATTCTAGCGGCCCTCCTGCAATGAGTGTCTGTGGTTCCTGCTCGTCTCACATCTCTCCATTCCCCCAGACCTTCCCTCGGGGGCCCCCCTCCCCACAATCTCAGTGCTCATCCTCAGATCAATGGGAAGAGTTCTGGGGAGATGTGAGCAAGGTTTGGCTCTTAAAAAGAGATGAGTTTTGCAGGACTGAGTCCTGGTTTCAAGACTGTTGTGTAGTGTTCTTTTGCAAAATTCTTTGGCTATTCTAGGATCTTTGCATTCCCATATGAATTTTAGAATCAGCAGACAATTTCTACATAAAAACTGCTTGGACGTTGCTAGAAATAGTGTTAAATCTATAGATAGATCAATTTTGGGAGATCTGACATTTTAATAATATTAAGTCTACTAACCCATAACAAGGTACATTTCTCAATTTATTCAGGTTTTCTTTAATTTCCGTCAGCAAAGTTCTGTAGTATACAGAGTACAGATCTTGCATATCTTTTGTCAAATTTATTCCTAGTGCATATTTTTGATATTATTTTATCAGTAATTCAACCAGTTTCAGATTCTTTATTGCAGGTATATAGAAATAAAGTTGATTTTTGTATATTTTATTATATATATATGATTTGTATACCATTGTATCTGGTAGGCTTGTAATAATTCACTTATTCACTGATCATGTTGATCATATACAATCACATGGCCTATAAGTAAAGACAGCTTTGCGCTCCCAGGTTTTTAGGTTAGAACCTCCAGCACAATGTTGAATAGAAGTGGTGAGAGCCGATACCTGTGTCTAATGGCTGATCTTAGTGGAGGAAAGGGATTTGGTCTTCCACCATAAATTATGTTGTTAGTTATACACTTTTTTGTAGATTCCTCTTGTTAGGTTGAGAAAGTTTCCTTCAACTACCAATTTCCTACAAGTTTGTTTGTTTTTTTAATCAGGAACAAATGTTGGGTTTTGGTAAGTGCTTTTTATATGGCCACTGAGGTAATCATATAATTTCTTCTTTGACTCATTGGTTATAAATGTGTTGTTTAATTTAACAATTCTTTGGCGATTCTCCATATATATGTCTGCAATGGATTTGTAGTTTACTTCTACCATTGGTCAGAGAACACACTTTATATCACTTGAGCCTTCAGATGTGTTGAGCCTTGTTTTATAAACCAGAGTATGATGTATCTTGGTAAATCTTCCATGTGCATTTGGAAAGAATGTGTACTCTGCTACTGTTGCATGAAGAGATCTATAAATATCCATCAGGTCAAGTTGGTTGACTGATATATTCACTAATCTTTGACTAATTATTGACAGAGTGGTATTAAAATCTCTGACTATAATTATGGGTTTATCTATTTCTTCTTGCTGTTCTATCAGTTTTTGCTTCACCTATTTTCAAGGTCTGTTATTCAGTGCACATACATTTAGAATTCTTACGTCCTCCTAATTAATTATTCTCTCTATTATTATGAAAGGACATTTTTAAATCCCTAGAAGTATTGTTTGTTCTATAATCTACTTTGTCTGATACTAATATCTTCTAACTTTCTTTTGGTTAGTTGTTAGCATAGCATCTTCTTTTCATTCTTTTAATGGCTTTTCTTATAAGCAGCATAGAGTCTGCCTCCAGTTCCATTGCTCAGCTTCTTCACATTATGGAACAATGAGCAGTATCTGTTAATCTTGTTTCTCTCTAACGCCCAGGTTTCTCCCTTGACCGTTGGTGGGGATTAGGTGAGGGCAGGCAGTGGAAGTGGGCCAGGGTGTACAGAGACAAGTTTCACCCTGCCACAAATTGTACCTAATAACTTAGGCCGAATGCCACACACCACATGCCAGCAGAGTGATTTTGGACAAGCTCCTTAACCTCAGTTTCTTCATCAACAAAAAAAATTGAATAATACTGGCTTGCAGGGCTATACATAATCTGTGTGTAACTCCTTCCCCAGGATCTGGAGCTCACTGGGAGATAGATACTATCATCAGTATTATTATTTTTATATTAATGCATGTGCCATACAAATGTGTATATTTACACTACAAATCAACTTCCTAAGTGAGCACAAAGCAGCAACTATACCTGTTTTTAAATTAACTTGCTGTGTCAGGGAGGTAATAAAAGGAATGAAATCAGCATTATTTTTCAATGTGCCTCTCATAAGTGAGGCATTGAGGTTAAATCCCTCTTTCCAAGGCTGCACATCCTCCGGCTGCTGCAAGCCCTGTCAGTGAACAGGGCCAGATGCGGAGGGCAGTGCCTCGTTGCCTGTCGCTCCACCCCGTGCCCTTCTCGGAGGGGAGGTCACTCAGGGTGCTTGCTCTGGAGCTGTGTGATTATGGCTCCAACCTTGCAGAACCCTGAGAGGGAGCAAGGTCCTACGTTTTCACCAGGCACTCTCAGCAGGTCCTTTCCATCTAACATGTAATTCCTGCCTCTTCCTGAAAAGACAATTCATGTTCCTCGGCAACATGGGTAATGCACAATGCCAGGTGCCAGGAATCTCCTGCAAAATTTAGCAGGACCGCACTCTAATGTGCCACTAGATTCATCCAGCTATCTAAAAAGTATTATTTTAAAAGTCAAAGGTCTTTCCCATGAATATCCTGAGAAGTACTTGAGCTTCATTTTAATTTCCCTCTAACAGAGCTGGGGGAAATAAAATGGGAGTTATTGGCCAGATTTGTAAGACTGTCCCCTAGGAAAGTAGAGTTGAAGAGAGGCTGACCTAGAGGACGAGGTGTATCGGTTAACTACCTAGTTAAAAAGAAAGAGCTGACCCTTTGTTTGCAAAGATTAAAAATATCCTTACCCAACAACCACTGTTCCTGTGCTCTCCGTGGAGGGCTGGCTGCACATCTACACCCTGAGGGGGCACTACATGTCTCCTCTCCATGTCTTCAGACTCTTACCCTACAATCCCACTTCTGTGTATTTATCCAAAAGAATTGAAATCAGGAAGCTATCAGAACTCTTGCATTCATTAGAGCATCATTCACAATAGCCACGGTGTGGAAATAACATAAATGTCTACTGACAGATGAATGAGTAAAGAAAATGTGGCATAGCCCTGGTTGGGTGGCTCATCTCTTTGGAGTGTCATTTCATGCACCGAAAGGCTTCAGGTTTGATCCCCAGTCAGGGTACATACCTAGGTTGTGGATTTGATCCCCATTCGGGTTATGTACAGGAGGCAACCGATCAGTGTTTCTCTCTCTCTCTCTCTCTCTCTCTCACTGAGGTGTGCAGTTTGCCCAGCATTTACATGTGCCACTAGATTGTGCCCAGTGTTTACATGTGCGAGCATTTATATATGCTTCTCTCTTTCTCTTCCTCTCCCTCCCTTTTTCTCTAAAAGCAATAAACATATCTTTGGGCAAGGATTTTCTTTAAAAAAAACTGCTTCCAAAACACCCTAAGAGTTGGGAAAATGTTAACTAGACAACGTGGGGTGTAAAAACCCAGTTCCTCAACAGTACATGCACTGTGAACCCAACTTAAAAAAAAATGTAATACCAAAATGCTAGCTACAGATCTCTGGCCAGTGCAACTATGGGTGATAATAATTTCCCTCCTATGTCACCTATACTTATTTCCTATATTTCTCAAATGTGCTATAATGATCATGTGGACAAAATGACCTCTGTGAGCAGAAATGAGAACAATAAATGTCATAAGAGAAAAGTTAAACTGCATCCACACACAGCAGCGCCGCAGGTCCAATTCACTGATTTCATCTCAATTTGGAAAGCCGTCTCCACATGCATTTGGAAAGGGAGACAAAGGCAGCAGACAGAGGCTGTGAGGAAATCTATTGGAAACAACATCCTGACTGAGAAAAGCGACAGAACCACCACCCTAAAAGCCGCCCAAAGTGGCCATTCAAATAGTAAAAATGACGCAGGGGCTCAAAACAAAGTCCCAGCTTTCAGTCAGAGTTTCCTGAGCCAGCGAAAACAGCAAGCGTGGAAGAGGAAGCCTGTGCTCCCTGGTGTCCCCAGGGAGGGCTCTGCAACTGCCACCTATGCCAAGACCTCTGATCCACATCTTTTTACCCCAAGTGCAGGGTCAGCTTCATGCCCCAGGTGCCCCCGCAGAACCAAACTATCACTCTGCCTCCCTCCCAGATGCCTAGGGGGCAATTGCCATGCTCTGCCTTCAAGGAGCAGGGTGGCATTTGGATGGGAACCCACTGGCAAGGCAGGCTGGGGGCTGAGCACGTGTTCCACCTCGGGGCCACCTGCTTCCTGCCGGGCTGCGCAGCCAGGAGCCAGCCAGGCAGACACAATGGGCAGGACCCACGTCAGATTTGTAGGGGAAGAAAATTACTCTTTGTGGACCAAGAGATCAAGACAGGATATCTATAACTGTTTAAAGAAAAGACTGGTCTGCAGCCCCTCCCTCCCCAAGCACTTCCGAAATGTCGTGCAACATGCCAGGCTCTTTAAATATCCAAACCCAGAATAAATGTGCAGGCAGCATTTCCCCCTGAGCCGGCCCACGAGCTGCCCGCTGAGTCAGAGTCTTGAAGTGTCAGAGCCAGAGAGGCCTTGCAGGTCAACAACCTCAAGCTGAGGCCATGATGCTGACACTTGGCTCCCACCCTGTGTGTCCCCACTCCCAGGAGCTTCCTGCCGAGGATCAGGCTCACTGGGGCGCGCTTAACCTCTGCATCACCCTGCCTCCCCCACTTGACCACACTTTTAAACAAGATGCAGAGTCCAGGGAGGCCAAAGGACTGGACAGAAGTTGCACAACTTGTTCATGGCAGAGGAGGAGCTAAACCTGGACTCCTCCCCTCCTGCTCCTTCCCTGGACACATGGACATTCAGACCTGATGACTCTGCTTTGTGCCACCCTGTGATAATGCAGTGCTTGCTCTGGATTAGAAGTTGTGGAACATACTTTCAGATCCTTACAAATAAATCTAGATGGACATTTCTCTTAAGAAGTTTGGTTTGCTATATCTGTGGGGGTTTTTTCAATTAAAAAATTGGGGGGTGCCTCTGGTTGAATATAGCATCTCCCAGACCTCAAGATCTGCCAGACACCAGAAGAGCTAATCTGGTTGAAAAGGGGACAGAGGCCCAAAACTCCTACACCCACAACCCCCAGACCCCCTGTACCACCATGGTCTAGAGACATACCCTGGGACTCAGGCCTCTGAGTGATGGTTTGTGAAGCACTGGACCAATTAGTATCTTATGAACTCACTTACCTGAGAACCCCAGATTTGCCGTAATGTGACTATGGACAATGGAGGGAACATACCTAGGGCTCTACTCAGTCCTTCTCTGTAGGATATTAGCAAATGAGGATGAGAAAACATCTGAAAAATGTACCTGGATTCAAGTGCAACCGGTGGTTGACAGTGAAATGTGGCAGGCCCAAGCCCAATGTCATCATCAATTCTTTCATCTACCAGAAATTCACCGAGCTCTTCCTGCATGCCAGCCCCAGCGGTAGGCACAGCAAATTATATACAGGAAAGCAATTCATGGTTTTTCCCTAAGGAGGTTTGTGTTCTAAGAAAATCTCACATATAATTACAAAGAAAATTAGAGAGACTTCAGGTACAATTTTTTCAGACATTCATGATCAAAAGCTACTTTTTCCAGCAAAGATGATTATCAAAGTCTTCATGGAAGAAGTGGCATTTGAAAAGAGTACGGTTTTGACAGATGGAACTGGGTGAGGAGGGCACTTCCAAATAAGGAAGCAGCATATGCAAAGGCCCAGAGACACCCCGGTCACACCAGCTGTGCAACTCTCAAAAGTGCATTCACAGAGCTTATCAAGTCACAGGCATCCCCTGGAATCAGCTGGAAAGCACAGATGCATTCAGGAAATGCTGAGTGGGTCTAGGCAGAGGGAGGAGTCTGTACAGAGCAATAGAGAGAGAGAAGGCAGAAAGGTAGGCTGGAACAAGTGTGGAAGGCCTAGATACCAGGGCACTGTGACTCCACACTACACACAGTGGGCAGTTGCTAAGGGTCTTTGAGCAGATAAGTGACAACAGAGAGAAGCTTTAGGAAGCTGAGCCTAACGCGTGAGAAGGTGCATGAAAGGGGTGGAGGGAACAGAGGCTGGGATAGTGGTAGAAAGTTACTGTCCCAGTGATAGGAACTGGTAAAGGCGCCCACTGCAGGTGGAGGCAGTGGGGATGGGAAAAAGAGATAGATGCAAGAGGTAACAATGTCCCGGGAAGAACATCAGAGAGGACAGCGGGCCTGGTCTGGGTGCCTGGGAAGAAATGGGTGCTTTCTGCACACTCAGGGAAGATGGCAGGGGCGCCTGGGCTGGGTGGGCCCATGGGAAGTTTGATTGCAGGCCTGGAAGGTTGGGGGCATTGGAGAGACACTCCGTTCAAGGTACCAGCTCAACCCAAGAGCAAGGCCTCCCTGCATCTCTGCACAGGCGACTGTGAACCGGTCCAACTTTGGCTGAGGGTTTTTGATTCCAAGAATATCTACACTGCCTCACTTCCATCCAGTTCTTTCCCCTCGGCATCTCTCCAGGGAGCACAGGGCTCCCAGGCCAGGAGAGCTGAAAACAAGACTTCCTTACGGCCGATCTACAATCGGAAGAGCCAAAAAGGAGACTCCCTGGCCCCGAGTTTTCCAGCTGAGCAGTGCCTGTCAGGATAAACAGTTGCTTGCCACTTGGAATATTATCTGAACAGTTGGTAGATAGGAACTGTTTTTAAAACAAGCTATCAAAACAAACCCAAGGAGAACATCTGCGAGGCCCAAGCCTGCATCGCTGGGGAAGGTGACCTGTCAGCAAGGAGAAGGTCCCACAGATGGCCCACGGTGGGGTGGCCCAAGTTGGGGTGGTCCCAGGTGGGAAGAAGCAGAGCTGAGCAGGAGGGCGGGGGTGGGGGGGGGGGGGAGAGGGGGGTGGGGACCAGCCTGCAAACGGGCTCTGAGCAAGAGGCACAAACACTTCTGACAGGATGAACCTCCCCCGACGGGGAGCCGCCAGGGAGCACCGGAGGGGGGGGGGCCCCTGGGCCCGTCCAGGTGCAGTCACTTAGAGCCCGGGTACATCCTAAGTGGAAGCATCAGATGTTATTTATTTATAGCCATTGATTGAAATTTGTGTTAGTTATTATGATGTTTATAAAAAATACATTGTAGGTGGCCTTTCCTTCCATGACTCTCCAGCTGGGGTAGGAGGTTCTTCTGTGCAGACTTCTCCATTTTGTTTAGCCTATTTTCCTCCTCAGACACTTTACCTAATGAGGGAAAGATAACAAATGTTTATTATTTAAACCCTGGATGAGGTGGAGGCACCTGAACCTCATGAGCCTGGGGCAGGGAACAGCTTTCAAAACAAAATTCTTCAGACTGTCTTACAGAGGTTCTGTCTGCAGCCTTTGTGTGTGCAGGTTTCTTTGAGCTGGGAAAGGGTTTCCACAGACAGAATTGCTGCCTTCCCTCTGTTCTTTCTCCTATCCCCTAAATACAACTTACACATGCCCCTCATTGTGCTGGGCATTTGCAGGGAAACAGACGCATCTGAGGATTTAAGAATAAGGGAGCAGGTTGGAAGTTTACAATGACAAATTCAATTTAAAAAACACATGGAGAATATTGGAGAGCCCTCTTGGTGCAAAACTAAGGCCCCATTCCCCAATCAGTTTTATTTGTAATAAATAGGATATTTTAATCTTAAAAACTACACATTTCCCGTGGGTGAGTGGGCCCACCGCAGACTGGTCCGGGCAGGAAGGAAGAGCAATCCTAGACCCAGAGCCCAGGCCCCGGCTCCTGCAACCTTCTCCTCCCTCTGCCCTGACGCAGCCCAGCCCCTCAGGGTCGCTCTCTCTCGCCCACCCTCAGCAAGGTGAGACCCAAGGCTGTGGGTCCTGGGTCCTGGCAAGGGCAGAGGGCCAAGGAGGCAGGAAGGGTCTGGAGGGTTCCCTCTCTGTGAGGCTTTCACTGGTTGGGACCTCCCTGGCCAAGTACAAGGAAAACCTCATCTTTCAGCCTGGCAAGGACCAGGGGGATGGTGCCACCTTATGGAAATGCTGCCCACATGGGGAGGGGGTTGGGGGGCTCTCTGCTGGGGACTCAGAGATTGAGGCAGGCGGAAATCCAGAAAGAGGAGTCCAGAAGGAAAGCCAAGAGAGCCTGCGGTTGTGTTTTGGAGCGAGGAGGGAGCTGAGTGGAGGGCAGTTCCAAGCGGGATGGAATGACGCCAAGGGAAAGGTCCAAGGGGTGTGGGAGGAGAGGCAAAGAGGGGCCCCAGGATGCCCTGGCGCTGAAGAGAATTTTTGCCAGAAAAAGCTCAGGAAGTGGTATCAGGAGGATGGTCCTTCTTAAGAAAACCAGGCGCCACGGCCCAGGGAGTGCACGGATGCTGCTTGCACAGCCGGGAGCACTGAGATTCTGGAGAGAGAGACCCAAGTCCAAAGAGCGTTCCGTCCAGGCTGCTCTGGGTGGAGAAATGAGGAAGAAGTTTGGAGAGCTTCAGGCCACTAAAGGGAAGCCATAAAGTTCATAAAGTTGGGGAAAATATAGGATCGTGTCTTCATTTTCACTTCTTTTGGAGGGGGGCGGTACAGTTGTAAGAATTTCCCAAATTGATAAAAAGGCGATGTTGAACATGGAAAAATGACAAGCAGCAATGCAGATGAACTCACAGACGTCATGCTGAGTGGAAGAAGCCAGACACAAATGAACACATAGGGGATGCTTCCGCTGATAGGACGTTCAAAAGCAGGCAAACAAAAACTGATCTATGGGGACAGGGGTCAGAAGGGCAGACCCCACTGGGGTGCTGACTGGGAGGGGCCACGAGGGAGCCTTCCGGGTGCTGGAATGCTCCATGTCTTGGGTAGGGGTGTGGTTACACAGAGTATGATGTATACAAAGTCATGGAGCTGTACCAGTGAGACCGAGGCGCTTCACTGCACGTCAGCGTACCTCGGCAGAAATGGTTTTAAAGTGGAATGGTGTAACATATGTGTCTTCACTTCCTATTGCTGCTGGAACAAATTACCACAAGCTTAGTGGCTTAAAACAACACACATTTGTTCTTAGAGGAGGTCAGAAGTTTACCATCAAAGTGTCAGCAGAGCTGAGTTCCTTCTGGTGGTTTCACAGAGGAACCCTTTCCTTTTTCAGCGCCTAGAAGCCACCTGCAGGCCTTGGCTCATGGTCCCTTTGCAAATCACTCCCGCTCCTGCTTCTGTCATCGCATTCCCTACTACTGCGACTTTGACCTTCCTGTCTCCTTCCTATAAGAACCCTTGTGATAAATTTGGGTCCACCCGGATAATCAAGAATAATCTCTCTAATCTCAAAGTCCTTAATTTAATCACATCTGCTTTTGTCATAGGAGGTAACATCACAATTCTGAGCATTAGGACGTGGACACTTAGAAGAGGGGCATTATTCACCTGTCACTGTAGAACTGCATGAAGGTCAAGTTCCTTGTATAAGAGAGTTCTCCTTTCCAGACCAAATCAGACAACACCTGTGTTAGGTTAATCAATGCCAGCTGCTGTTGAAACACACAAACCCCCAAATCTCCAGGGCTCTGTGCAAAAAACAGGGGTTCTTAACCTGGGCCTGGCATCCCCAAAGAATCCTTAGATATAATTCAGAGGACCTGTGAACTCAGATGGGAAAAATTACATCTTTATTTTCTCTAAACATAGCACTTCCTTCAATAATGAATGCAGTCAATAAATCACAATAGTATTGGCAGTATCTGTAATGTTATCACCAATGGAAATCAAAGATGTTTTCACATTAAATTACAGTGTTGCATCTATGTCAAAATATCCCTTCTACTCACCAATACTTCAAATGTAGAGTGGCTATTAAACCTTACCCTATATCTTATTGTTTAATAATAAACTAATGAAGAAGTATGTACATTAAATTATCATGATATTTATACTTTAATTACAGTATTTGAGTACAAATTTTAATCTAGGATTCTATTTTATCCATTTAAAAACATTTCTGAGAAAAAGTCTATAGGCTTTACCAAGGTGACAAAGTGGTTCAGGGTATCCACACACATGGAACAGGTTGAAAACTCCTGGAATATGGGTTTCCCTTGTGCTCCGGTGGGTTTGGAAGCAGCCTGGCGGCCCTCCCTGCCACAGCCACCCCGTCTGGAACACGGAAGCTCAGAGAGACCCCACGGGCTCACTGATGCAGGTTTATCACTGGGATGCCCCAGCCTCTCTGAAGGAAATGAGGATTTCTCATTCAGACCACAATTTGGGGGCAGAAGTCCTCTCAGCTTTCCAGGGAATTATCTGTGTATCACATACCCAATTAGCAATTTAGGTTACAGAGCTACTTTCCTGGATTTCTTCAGGGTGTAAAGACTGGCATATCTGACAGGTGTGTATAGTCTAACCACTTGGCCAGCTTTTTCACGAGTCTAAGCTAATGCTAATTCCATCTTTATGTATCCCCAGACCAAGCAAGAGATCCCTGCTATTTTTCTCCCTGACCATGAAGAAAGAAAGGCTCTATAGCTTGTTGCTGCTCCAGCTTTGCTGTTGTTGCTGTTTTTTTCTGGGTCTTACTGGAAAATTCAGCTGGGATGCCCTGACACCTGAGCACTATATACCCAGGCCCCACACGCATAGCCGCCTCCCTGCACTGGCTTGCTTCTCCCTGGTACACAGCGCTTGGGATGAATGCTTGTGCTTTAGACTTCCCTGACTGACTTGCTTCTAGCCCACCATTGACCTTGATCTTGGCTACCCACCAGCTCTTTGAGTGTGACTCAGACCTTACCTTCCAGTCCTAGCTCCTCTCTACCCAGCCTTCCCATCTCTCTCTCCCATCTCACCTGGATGGCACCCTCCAGTCACACTTTTTGTCCCATGCCTCCACCTTTCACCCCAAGACACCAGTGTGGGAGTAGGTGGCCCTGCCTCTTCCAGATATGGCTGCCTGTCTATTTGAGAGGAGGGAGTGGAGACTCCCCTGGGACATTCATTCTTCGTCTCTTCTCTGAAGCCTTTTTCCAGGTTCTTCTTTCTTGTAAAGACCTGAGGTCCTTCAATGGATCCAGAAAAAGGATGCTGTCTCACTCACAACTGTTGGCTCCAGGATCCCAATGGTTTGCGCTATCCTGCTTCATCCAAACTACCATCTTCTTCTCTTTCTCCTCCCTGTGAGAATGCCGCTCCCCATGCTCCAAGGGGAGCGTGTGGAGGCTCGTGGAGCCAGCCCCCAACCCTCATCTGTGACCGTGGGCGCCACATGCACCCAGGCCAAGGAAGGACTAAGGATCCTTAGATGGATACTGGTAGTGTGCTACCTCACATCTGGGCCCCTCCCCTGGTGAGTGTGGGGAGCACGTGCTTCCCCTAGATCTCACAAATGGAGTCCTGGGCTCCCACTGCTCCTGCCAGCCACCTTGTAGAGCTGCCGTGTGTCAGATGGTCCAGGGGGTGACTGCTGCTCACGCGCTTTATTGCCTCTAAACCCAGCCACAAATCCCTAGGTGCCTAACATCTTCTCAGGTACCTGGAGATGGATGTGCCCCGGAAGCAGAGCTGCCAATGCACATCTCCCCAGCCCATTTTTCACCTGCTCCCCGGCGACCCACCTGTGGTGCGCTATGACAATGCATTTGTTAGCACACTAGAAAAGCCCAGCTGTCCAGCCAGTTGTGCTCCTTCCTTCCTTGTGGGAGGCTGTGTGGAAAAGGGAAGGTATCGGTTTCCTATGGCTGCTTAACAGAGTGCCACAAACTGGGTGGCTTGAAACAACAGAAGTCGTCTCACAGTTCCAGAGGCTATGAGTTCAAAATCAAGGTGTACACAGGACAGAATCCATTTTGAAGCTTTTAGGAGAAGTGGTGCCACGACTCTCTCCTAGTCTCTGTAGGCGTCAGCACCCCTTGGCACGCTTGCCTTGTAGCGGCGTCACCCCGCCCCTGCCCCCACCGCCACATGGAGTCCTCTCTGCGTGTCTGTGTCCAAACTTCCCTCTCCTTCTACAGACACCAGTCATATCCACTATGACCTCATCTTAACTTGATGACATCTGCGAAAACTCAATTTCCAAATAAGGTCACACTCACAGACTGCAGTGTGGAAGGGAGACTGTTCAACCCAGTACAGGCAGAAAAGGTAGGAAGGGAGTAAAAAGGAAGAAAGGAGGGGGGGAAGAGAGAGAGAGAGAGAGAGAGAGAGAGAGAGAGAATGAGTGGTGGAAAGGTAAGAAGAAAGGCAGAGAAAATGAGGCCAAGATGGCATAAAGGTGAGGGGCAAAGGAAGAAAATAGGGGATAGGGGAAAAATGGGGTAGAAAAGCAACTCACATTTATTCCATTTTACAGGGTGCTAGGTTATGCTAGGAGTTCCCATTCATTCACTCATGCATCAGGTTTCTTTTTTTTTCCAAGTATTTCCTAGGTGTCAGGCATTGTTATAAGCACTGGTCACATGAAAACAAGGACAATCCCTGCCTTCTTATGCATGTACGTTGGCTCCCTGCATCACTGAGGGACTGAAGAAGGTTGGTGAGTTGCTCCAGATCCCGTGTAAGTCGTCAAGGGGGCATTTGGATGAGGGCTTGCCTGGCTTTGCATCCATGCCCCCGAGAAAAGGAAAGCCAGTGCTCTGAGAAGGTTGTGGTAGGAAGTGCCTGACATTCTCCTGTTACCGTATCAAGAAAATTCCCTGCCCTTCCCTGAAGAGAGAAGGGGCCGCTGACCCGCACAACCGCTCCAGTGTCCCCTCAGCCATCGTCTCCCTCAGAGCTGTCCTTGGGTATACTTGGGAAAAAATACCTGATGAATGAATGGCAGCAGCTGGTGGATGGGGTCCTCCCATTGGCATTGAGTGGGTCCCTCCTGAAAGAGGAGGCAGAGCCCAGGCTCCAGCTGCGGAGCTGGCCTCGGGGTTTGAGGATGGGTGAGCATGTCAGGGGAATATTCATTCTTCCCGTTGCTCCATTCCATCCCCAAGCCTCTGCGCTCCGCACCCCCTAGCCCCACCAGCACTCGATCTCTGAGTCTGAGCCAAGGAGCAGGAGGGATGTGCGGTAATGATTAAGGCCTGTCCCACCCCTCTGGTGCCCTGTGCCATCCGCCCACCCAGACTGGCTCTGTGCAGACCCCTCACCGTTGCAGACCCCTGGCTCTCCTTATCCTAGCCCTCAGGTGGGTGGCCTCTTTTCCAGGACGTTGAGGCAGAGCCTCCCTACCCATCCTCAGGTATCTGTCTCCGTGGTTTCTGCTTCCTTCCTCATCTCCTTCCTCTCATTGCTGCTGCAACATTTCGCTGTCTCCAGAGCCCTACTTGCCCATCCTCTGGGTTTACTCTGCCCGACAACCACGCAGGATGTGCTGGGTCCAGCTCCCCCTCAAAATCTCCAGTTCAACAACTTTGAACTCATCTTCTTCTCCTGGGCCGGCTGCTCCCAATCCCAGGACCTTGTAAATGGCCCAGACTCCCTTCTGCCACTGAGCCAGAAGCCTGAGGGTCATCGCTGACTCTTGCCTCCCTCATCTGCCCCCAGCTGTGCCAGCACCAGCCGAGCCATCTGGATATCTCTCCATCCCTGCGGCCCCTCCCCCAGCCTAGATGGCGTCTTGCCCAGGCTCCCACAGCCACCTCCTAACTGGTGCCCCTTCCCATATAGTCCAGGATAATCTTTTGGAAATACATGTCTGATTATTTCATTCAAACCTCCTCGTACATACATTCTGGACTTTAAAAACATTTGTCTAGGCTTCTCGTTGTCAACAGGCTTTTCTTGGTCTGGTTCCAACATACCTACTAAAGCCTTGAGCCCTATACTCCTCCATAGGCCGCTGCCACATGCATGCACACCAACGTACACCCATGTGCACATATGTGTGCACATACATGTGCATGCACACACATGCACATCACAGTCTAGTTGTGCCCATCTATTTAGTCACATGTGTAGCTATTTATAGGGTGCAGCTATTTACAGGCTATTTGCACTTGAGATACAATATTGACACTTGTTACCATTTCTTAAACATGTCACATACACGTTTTCTGTGATTTTCCTCCTATTACTCCCTCTGCTGGGGGTGTCTTCCTCCCTTTCCATCTAATATGGGCCTATTCCCTTATTTCAAAACCTGACTCAACACCCCTCCTCTGTGACCCCTTGTCCACTTCCCAGGCGGAGCGAGTTCCCTGAAACGCCTCTGAAGCTCCTGCTCGGGGTGGACACGACAGCCCTGCGGGAGGGGGCAAGAGTCACTAACTGTTCGCACCTTGTGGCCAGTTCAGGGCGCCAGCGCACTTGTGTGAATGAATGAACTGATGGCACACAGTGTTCTGAGCACTCCCAAGGCCTCTCTCTCTCACCCCCAGGAAGCCCCAGCCCCCAGGCTGGGCATGGCTAGAAATGGCCCAGTCTTGGTGCCCAACAGTCCCCACCAGCAGCCGGCTGGCACCGTCAGGAAAGCGGGAGTGGCTTTCTCTCCTTCCTTGAAACTCAGAATGCAGCTGTTTCATATCCAAGGAAAACTGGCTTGCCTCTTAACATCCCATGTACGTGGTTGGGAAATGCAGAGAAAGCCCAGGTTAGGCCCCCGATGCGGGCATCACTGAAGCCCGGCCCACCGTCTGAGGCCACACTTGCCTCCCCCGAGCCCACCTTTCCCAGTGGGTAACGGGGCGTCCCTGGGGTTGGGGGCACAAAGCACGGAGCACAAGACATTCTCAGTTCCGGCCTGGGGTGTTCACACTCCCCCTCCTTCCCTCTTGGAAGCAGCATTGCAGTTAAATATTTAGGAAGTTCTATTCTATTTCTTAGAGGAGTCTAACTTGGCTTGGACGTCTTTTATTGTTTTTTTCTTCCACTTTAATGAACCAAGTATTTGGGAAATTAGCTCACGGAGTCATGCCACCAACACCAAATTAGAGCCATCTGTACAGATAAAACAGTCAGAAGCTTTTGTGCCCCAGTGGACTGAGATGTGTAGCTCATTCAGTCTCAGAGGACGGACTTTATTCCTGAGTTTCTTTTTTTTCCCCTGACACAGAAGACGCCTCAGTCAGTGCGTAGGAAACAGGAAGGAACCCGTTGTTTTAAATAGCAGATGGCAGAGAATTGACTCATTATGGTCTGTTCATTCAGCAAGTGACAGCCAGAAGGCAGCCTGCTCAGCCCCCACGTTCCCGAGACGCAGGTCAAGGGGCATGGCCAGGGTTTTCTCACAGAAAGTCTGGAAGAATTCAGTGCAAACCCTTTCGAAGGGAACTGCTGAACCCTGATGTTTCTATCTTGTGAGGGACCTTACAAGGACCTTTAAAAAAAAAAGATAAAAACAAAAGCTCCAGTAAAAACCCACAAGAATACCTGGAAATCAGACAACATCCTGTGTTTCCCTTCCCTATCCTGATTTACTCTCAGTAGGGCAAACACACCTTCCAGCCTCCTTTTTCTCATCTTGGCAATGGTTTATTTTCACTTTTCCGGGTTTGAGGGCCATTGGCTCAGGGCTGCGAGGCAGCAGAAGGGGCGACCTCTGCAGGGACACAGGGCCCCCATGAAGGCAGCTGTCTGCGGGGAAAGGTGGCCCCACAGGGCAGCCGGGTCCAGGAGCCCAAGGGTTAATCTGCCTCAAATCCATCACTGTGACAGCAAAGCACACAAATTAGCCCTGTCGAAGCTGCCCTGACCTCTGGATTTAATTTTTTAAAGTGTGTTGTGCTGTGTGTGATGTTCCTGTTGGAAACCAGGTGTCATGGGGAAAGCGGAGGGCTAGGCCCTCGTGCCCTGCAGCTCGCTCCCGCCCTCCCTTGTCCTGTGTCCTCCTCATCCTCAAAGCAGACTCAGTCGCCTAATTTCCAGTAGATGAGCTTGAGGGTCTGGGAACTGACCTGCCTAAGTCCTCCTCTCACGCCCACGTGAACACCCACAGCCTCACGGCTCATGCGGTGTCCTCGCCGCGTCCTTCCCTGCCAGTGCCCCAGGGAGGGCCCGGAGGGTTCCGCCGCCAACCCGGGCTCTGTCTTTCATAGCTCATAGTGCCACTCGGACTCATATTTTAACCCAAAACTGATGACGGTTCTTGTCACCGATGGGAGTGACCAAAAGGTCCTGTTCAGATCACTAACATTACTGCCGGTGCTGGTATAACCACGGACACTCATCAAGCAGAGCGAGTCGCATCCTGGAGCGGAAATCTTCCCGCTTTTTAGAACATGCCAAACAATCAGATATTCAGGAGGTGGACTGAAATCCCAGTGGCTGAGAATGGGGGAAGCCTCCCACTTTTTTGTGTTCCTCAAAGCCAGTCTGTATGCCTACAGGTGTCAGTAAAAGCCAAAAAATGGGTCTCGTCTCAAAAAAAAGGTAGAGTAACCATATAATTTATCGTCTAAATCTAGACACTGTGGAGAGTGAAAAGGAGACCTATTAATAATTATGCCAAAACAAGTGTAGGCAATGAATGTCCCAGGCAAACTGGGACAGATGGCCACCCTGTGTATGAACTGCGAGCTCTAAACGAGTGCAGGCTCTAATGTTGGGTATCCAGTTAGTTTTTCATTGTAATGCAATACCCAAGTGACCCTGGGCCCAACTGGGGGCAGGGGGAGGCGGGGAGGAGGGTTAAGGAATAAGGCTGTGAGCTGCCATGCCTGACTGAAGGTCATGCGGGGGCAAAGGGTGGAGAGAAAATGGATTATTTTATCCCAGAAAAAGGTGGCTCTGCTACAGACTTGAGGAAAACCAGGTTCCTTTTCTTGTCTGAGCTGCAAGTGGCTCTCGGGAAAGTGCCTGGCTTCTGCCCACTCCCTCTCCAGCTGCAAGAAACAGCAGTGCCCTGAGTCCTAAGGCTGCACTTCCGAGCCCACTCTCTGCCCTCCAGCCACCGTGAAGTCCATCAGGAGTTAGCCTCACTTTTATAACACGCAGTTGTCCTTGGCATCCTGTCAAAAGGTCCAGGCAGATGGTGTCCTTCTTCATTCTTTCTAACAGACACAACAACAGACCCACTGCTCTGGTACCTTCCCTGCCCCGAGCAAGGCCGCGGGATCAAACACCCATCTTCTAGGCCCCCCGTTGAACCCAGCCACCTGGCAGTTTTGTAAAAGACAGGTCCCTCTATTTTCAGAGGCAAAATCATTTGAAGTAGTCATATTTTAACTTTTCTCAGATCCCAAAGAATTAAAAAGTTCTTAACTGTTTGATAAAAACTTCTTCATTCATTTAAGAAAGGTTATTCCCTTCAATGATAGAAATACTCAACAAAATAGTATTCGATGGCATATTTTATCCTCAATTTCTGGGTAAAAATTATATTGAAATTACATTGAAATGATCCAAATAGTTGCAAAGATAAAATGATTCCTCCCACAAACATGGTACACTGAGTAGAGACTCCAAGAAAACTCTGGTATACTCGTATATCACAACATATTACTTGAAAGAGAAAAATGTCCTCTGCGTAACCATAAAAAGAAACTAGAAACAAGCATATATTTTGTATCCTCATATAAATTTGACTGAAAAATAGGTTAGAATTTATAGTTTTCCCCTGAAGTCAGTCCTCTCATAGCGCTCTTCCGTTTCCCCTGAGAAATCTGTGGTAGTAGTTATTGGTCTTCTGCTAGACTGTGATATCCCCAAACCAAGGAGGTTGCTTTGTTTATATGTTTGTTTCCAGAAAAGTGTTCAAGAAATATTTGAATAATATGTAAATAAAAATTACCTTAAGTATCAAATTATGACAATAAAAATAAATGCCTTACATTTCTCCAAAGCCTTAGATTAAATTGAAAAGCAAAATCTAAAACTTTTCCATGCATAAGAATTATATCTAAGACATAAAATAAATGGCCCAAAGGTGCTAAATATAAGAATATTGTGGTAGTCAAATATATAAAACAACACAGAGAAAAGAGAATTTAAAATGAGTATTATGTTTAGATTGCACGTGAAGCAGTCATCAAAATAGACCATAGGCTGTGTGGTAAAGTAGGTCTCCACAAAAGTTAAAGGACTGAAATAATACAGGAACATTTTCTGACCACAGGGGTATTATGCTGAATTATTTCATGGCTCTTAAAAACACAAAATGCACATTCTGTTCCAGTTTATGTGAAGCAGTTATAAAATTGATAAAATTATAATTAACAAAAACAAATCTCCTGGGAAAATTTCAGTCAGAAAATTTTAAGTCCATCTTCTCTGATCTCAAAATGATAAAATCCAAAAATCAACACATTAGACAAAAGCAACGACTTACAAAATCCCTATCATTTGGGTGTTGAAAATATGCTTCAAAGTAACAAGGACTTACGGAGAAAATTAAGAATATAATAGCACTATTTTGAAAGAAACAATGAATGAAACTGCTATTATTGGGCTTAAAGAAGAGTTGAAGTAGGAGGAGAAATGAATAAGTGGAGCACAGAGGATTTTTAGGGCAGTGAAACTACTCTGTATGATATTACAGTGATGGATACATGTCATTACACATCTGTCCAAACCTGCAGAATTTGCAACACTGAGAGTGAACCCTAAGTGATTACCACGTGTCAATGTAGGTTCATCAGTTACAACAAATGCACCACTAGTTGGGCGAGGGAGACCATGAATGTGCGGGGCCTGCGGGTATATGGGAAATCCTTGTACCTTCCTCTCAATTTTTCTGTGAACCTAAAGCTGCTCTTAAAAATAAAGAGTACTTTTTTAAGAAGAGTTAACCTCAAAGGAAACATTATCATTTTAAATATTTTATTATTTAAAACAGAAAATAGAAAGGGAAAAGGCTGAGAAGTCAACAAAAGCAGAAAAAATAAATTGATAGAAAAATAAGAAAAATGACAAACAAAATTGATAGACATTTGACAAATATAAGAAAACAGTTTTAACAAAAATAAGAATTAGAAATCAGAAAGTGATAAACATCAGAGATGAAGAGATAAAGATTAAAACTATACACAACTTTACAAGAACTTTGGAAGTCTCCACCAAAGAAATGTTTTTCCTAGTAAATATCAACGCTTTTGCAGGGCAACGAGTTGTAGAAAGCTGGAAAACAGCAAGACCTAAGAAAGTTATGGAGGAAGCACCTTTCTGGTGGATTTCTTTTAAGTTATCCAGGTACAATTAAAACGTACGTTACATAAAGTTTTTCAGAAAGTAAAAAAAAAGAAAGAAAGAAAGTTACGTAATTTATTTAACAATTACATAACCCTGACACCAAAATCTAAGGGAGATGGAAAGTAAAAGGGCGAGAGAAGGGCCGAGAATTGCCAGTGCAGGGCACGCCCGGGTGGCGCGCCTTGAGCACCGTTCCAAAGGCGCTGCGGGAGGAGAGGAAACATCGAAGTAAAGCCCGCAGCGTGGACGCAGGTGGATAAGAGTCACTTCCATGTTTGAACCTCTCCGTATCAAAAAATAAGAAACACCAAAACAGTTTTTCAAATCTAATAACATTTAAAAATAAATATTTTTAAAATTTACAAAAATAAAAATGAATGGAACTGTGTTGGAGCATGATGTGGAAATAATGCTGGGAGTAAATACGAAGACTTTAATGAAGTGAGAGCCTTCTGGTCGTACCTTGCACCGCGCCCCCTCCACCACACACATACCTCGTAACAGATGGACAAAGGCTGAAAGGAGGCAGAAGCAAACACGGAAAAAGCTTCTGAAAACTACCCTTTTTTATGTTTCTGTCTCCTGAGAATGCATACACTGCAAAGGGTATATAACCTGTTGCCAACAGCATTATCATTTATAATGACATTCTACTAGGACAAAACAGTATTTATATGATCAACCTTATTCTATGCCATCACCTCAAAAGTTCTCATCGTGAAATCTACAGAAAGAGGTGTTGCCAAACTGCCCTTGACACGGGCACCCAGCTCTGGCAGGGAGCACGTTTCACGCCTCAGTTTCTCCCGCCCAGACCTGTAGGAGGCCCAGGGCCAGGTCTGGATGGACCAAGGGCAGCCTGGTGTGCCGCTCTTCCCCCAAGCCTGTGCTTATTCTGTCCCGCTGTTCCTGACTCAATTGTCATTTATGGTCATTTTTACTCTCAGGTACTTCTTTGTCTCATTTGTCCGTGTCGCTAGGTTCTTGCCAGCTGGGTTAAGACAGAAATAGTGTGTGCCATTTCTAGGTGTCATTAAAGGAGGAGGCTGGCCCTTGTTTTCCCCTTTTCTCCTTCCTGCTGGCTGCAAAAGAGACATGTTGGCTAAAGCTGAAGCAGCCATGGGGAACCAAGAGGTACATTTGAGAGGTCCAACACAGTGGAGTAATAACATATAAGGGTCCCGGAGAGCTGGCTGAACAGACCCCCCAGAAACTGGGAATCTTGGGTCACCAAAGAGGACAAGAGGTTGGAAAGGGGAGGCCTAGCACTGGCCACCTCAGGGGAAGGTTCTGTCTCCTGCCCACTGGGAGAGCTTAAAAGCCCAGACACATTCGAGTTCCTCTTCACTACAGTCCCTCCCACCTAAGGCTGGGGATGACACTCATCTTCCTAAGGTAGCCACATTAACAGTCGGTCGCCTGCTCTGCCTAACCAGATATCATTCTGCTTTGCATCAGTTGGTGCTCCTGCTCACTTTCAACTTGTAGAAAGATGCCAGAGAAGTTATGCTGGCGCTAAGCCAGGTAGAATTAGCATCCCCTCTTGCCTTTATCCTAGATTCATTTAATAACTGTCTTAGTAGGTCTTATTCAGAACTCCTTACATTTGGTGTCAAATAACTCCTTTGATTCTATGTGCAAAAGAATCCAATACAAGTAAGCTTTAGGAGCTCACAGGGGAATTACCAATGGAGGAAAGATGTCCCCAGAATTCCTTTTAGACAAGAAGCCAAGTTCCCCAGAAAAATACTCATCTAGGGACCCCTGTGGGACACCCTGAAGTGTGCATCCCTCTAGCCTTGAACCCTTAACCGCCACACTCTCTGAGGGACCCCTACTAGAAGGAGGCTCTCACTGTTCTTCCAGGCCTGGGACAGAGCAACAGCACTCCACACCTTATCCCCAAGCAGTGGCTGGCTCGTCTGGGGAGGACTTGAGGGGCTGCAGCTGCAGAGATCTCCCCAGACTTTGAGGGACCCTTGAGAGGAGGAGCAAGAACCCAGGGTGAGGGAAGAAAGATATGGAGCAGCGAGGTCAACTCAACAATACACTTGGGAGATGCTTCTGAGTCTTCTCTGGAAATTCCCCTGACCCTGCACTTCCTACTCAGTGGTAAGTGGGCAGTACAATATAACGATGACCTACATGTCAGCTAAATCTTCTGGCCACTAAAAACCTAGATAAGGTTGGCTCACACTCTTTTCTCATGACTCTTGGATGTCCAAAGTGTTCCTAGAGGTTTCACACAATCATCTGGGAGCTTAGCATGCCTTGGTCCTCTCCACCTCTACCCCTGATATCCGGGGTTCACATTATGCTGACTGACACATGAATGTGACACCATCCTTGGTTTTTACACACCCAGGATGACATTAGAAATACCCCTCATGGCACAGACACTGACCATTGGAATGAACACCAGCTGTTAACAATGGGGACAAGTCCACCACTATGTACCAAGTGAATATGAACTTTGCAAACAGTCCCACAGGACTATGCACACACAGTGCACTTTACAAGTTGTTGAAGGCAGCGAGGAGAGGCCATTTGTCTACCAAAAGACTGAGATGATCAAACCTTCTTACTCTAAAACTCATTTTGGCTATGCCCCAGCAGGGGTTCCTCCTCACTTGTCCTTCCTTCAGGTCAGACTCCATTAGATGTCTACCTAACAGCCACCTCCCACCTTTTCCATGCTAAGGAAAGCTCATTTTTATTCATGCCTGTGGTCCATGCTCTCCAAAGGTGAGCCCTCCCGCGGGACCAGGGGATGAACCGTGATGGGGCCATGTGACCGTGACAAGCCCATTGCCCTTTGGTGGGTGGGTTTAGGAACAGGCACAGGAAAGCAGAGAAATCAGATTGAGCCAGTGGTCTGAAGAAAAGCCTCCTAGAAGCTTCTGGAAACTTTTTTTCTAAAAAGATACAAAAGGAAAACCTCTCTTTCTTTTCCACCCCGCCTTTAAGTGCAGCTACAAGAGGACCTGCCATCCAGAGTTACACAGACATCACGTGGCCAGGAGGACAGGGGCCCCAGGCTGAGGTCGGCGGAACAGAGCGGTGGGAAGAGGCTGGGTCTTGCAGCTCTGGGACCCCTGACCTCAGGGCTTCCCCTCGTTTGAGGCAATTTAATCCCACATTTCAGCCACTTTTGGAGATGGCGTCTGCTTCTTACAGCCAACAGCTCCGCAACACACAGCCTTTTGCCGTCTCGCAGATCCTCCCCGCTTCTCTCTCTGTTCCTCTCGAGCTGAGATAAGGTTCTCCTCATTTGTTCCTGCAGTGCAGTCTAAACAGCTCTTTTACTGCTTGGGTTGCTGCCAAGACCATGCCTTTCATAGCCTCACCTTATATCCCAAGTAGCTTAGTCAAGATGTTTTCCCAAACGAAAAACATTCCTTCTTGAAGAATTCCGGTGCTGGCGCAGGAAAGGCTTTTTGTTTTAAAAGAAAAAGAAAAGTCAAGGCAGATCCCATTCAGGAATCTCCAAGAGATACATCCTCTGCAAATGGTGGGCTGCCAGTTGTCCTCTGTTGACTTCACTCTAGGCTTCACTTGTTTCTTTTTACATGACATACAATAGCATAGTATTCGATTCAAATGTATGTAATAATGATTTGACATTTATGTACATTATAAAGTTCTCACAATAAGTCACTACCATCTGCCAGCCTACAAAGCTAGTACAATATTATTGACTCCACTCCCTATGCTGTACTTTACATTCCTGCGACTTATTTATTTTATACCTGATATAATACCTCTTAATTGTGAGCCTCTGTTCCTGGAGGAGTTGGGTCTTGGAACAGAGCCCCTCCCACTCTCATCCCAATCTTTCTTCCCAGCTTTGCCTCCCAGTTCTCCTGTGGACATACCCTCTACTCCAAATGCACTAAACCTATTTGCCCCCCATTCTGCCAGCTCAATGTCCTTCTTGTCACACAGCAATGCCCTCTCTTCTCCCAATTCCTTAATATTCCACATAGACCGGTCCTTGCCCCTCTCCTTTCCAAGAACATGTCTTGTATACAAGAAACACTCCTGCAGCCCCCACTGCGCCAGGCGCTGGACCAGGCTGGGCAGCCAGCCGTGATCAAGAGAGATCCTGGGCTTAAGCTCATGAGGCTATCAGCTGACAGAGAAAATGAACACTAAACAAATGGTTACATGTTTTTAAATACAATTATGTAAGTGCACTTCATCTCTCCTCAGAGAGAGGGGCTGGGGTTTTGCCCTCCTCCCAATCCCTTCTCAGGGAGAGGCTGCTGTGTGACACAGGAAGGAGCACACAGTGGGGGACATTTAGCCTCAAACTCTGGCACCAACCCCTTCATTCGCAGAGCCAGGAGCAAGCTGCTTCTTTTCTCCAAGCCTCAGTTTCTTCATCTGTGAATTGGGGGTAACAACACTTATCTCTGATCATTGTGAAAATTAAAGTATCTAAGGCACTTACCTAGCACAGCACCTTGATGTGATGATTAAAGTAATAAATGTTAAATTGGAAGTTTTGACCAAGGCAGCAAGCTATAACAAATGCTACACTGTAGAACAAATCCTAGACCATTTGCAGAATTTTAAAGTAGAGAGCTGAAACCTGGTTCCACAGCCTTGGATCCCTTCACACCCACCAAGTCAAGAGAGTGAAGATGAAGAGAGAATTCCACACCGAGGATTTTTGAGGAGAACTGTTGGGTGCTGTGGGTCCCACATTCATCCCATTGGTAGTTTTTTGAGGGAGAGGTTTCTGCCTTTTGCCTTAAGAGAGGCTTCGGTGGGACCAAAGGCTGTGATTGGGGCCTAAGAGAGTGCCAGACCCCTGCCTGGAAAAACCCAGCAGTGTGTGTCAGTGAGTGGCGGCAGCACTGGAGTGAGAATTCAGGTCCCCTTCTCTCCTTCCTACTCACCTCAAATGTTGGAGGGGTCAGAAGCATAATCAAATAGCTGGGGAAGGAAGAACTGCAAACCAAGGAAAAAGAAGAGAAGATTCACGGGGTGGATGGAGGTAGCCTCCCCTGAAGCAAATCAATTGTACTTGAAGATTTGAGAGGAGTCTTATCTTTCAGTAAAAATGGGGGGTTGTTCAGTGTTTTGAACCATCACTCTTCATTATTGAATCAAGGCTGTATTTGGGACTTAACTTTGTTACAGGTATTTTTATTATCTAAAATTGTTCAGAAAAGTATGGGACCCAACTGAATTTTTAACTCAGGGCAGAAAGACAATACCTGCTCTGAGCAAATTTAGAGAAACAGTAGGCCAAAATCAAAATTGCTTTTTGAACCAACCCATGAGTCCTTCCCTCCACATCCTGGCTATGTGGTTATGCCTGTGGACAGACACCTGACTTCAGCGCTCAGAGAGATCATGGAAATCATCACATGTCTCCTCCATGTCTTCTACAGTAATCCCTGGCCCATGAAGTTCTCAGCAATGACTTTGAGTCCCATGTTCCAGAGCTGAGCAGTGCTAGGACTTGTTTCAGGGAGAGGGGAGATGATATTAAGGCAAAGCCACACTTGCCAGGTACAGATGAGTGGGGCTGCCCCTCTTCCTCCACATCACACACTTCTTGAGCTCAGGTGGGCTTTGAGATTTTTTTTTTCAAGGCTGTCTTTTAAAACTGGAAAAACCCATTATCTTCCTATTCACATCACGAAGGTTGGAGATGGAGTCCTCAAGGACTTCCTCATCCACCTGCTCGTTACTACCATTAACTCCCTTAATGGGAGACAGACACCAATTAGGCTAAATATTAAAGAGCAAATATATGAAGTAGAGGTTAAAAACTGATTAGAATTTATAATAATATAAGTGACTCTGGTAGAAATAGCCCAGTGACCACCAAAGATCCTTGCTGCCCTTTCATAGTGAAAAGCAGTTGCTAAGAAGTGGCTACCTAGTTTTCCAGGTGCCATTGCACCTAGGCAGATCATTTCTGACTAATGAAAGGTGAGCAGCTGGGGTGTGTGTCTCCTCTGAAGTGTTAAGAAGCCAGGGTACCTTCCTCCACTGTTTTCTTCCCCATATGCTAGCAGAATGAGAGAACTCTCAGGGATTTTAGAAAGGCAGAAGCACAAGCTAAAGAAGCCTGGGTCCCTGGATACCAAAGGGAAGGGCCCAGTATTGGTTTCATAGTGCTGCCATTGCAAAATACCACTTAGTGACTTAACACAATAGCTATTTCTCTCACAGTTCTGGAAGCCAGAAATCCAAAATCAAGGTGTTCTCTTTTAAGGTTCTAGAGGAGAATTCTTCTTTGTCACTTCAAGCCTCTGGTAGCTCCAGACACTCCTGGGCTTGTGATTGCATAACTTCAATCTCTGCCTCCATCTCCACATGGTCTTCTCCTCTGGGTCTTCTCAACTTCTGTCTCTTAGAAAGGCTTGTCATTGGACTTAGGGCCCATCTAATTAATCCAGGATGTCCTATATTGAGATCTTTTCTTAACTTAATTACATTTTCAAAGACCCTTTTTTCAGATGAGATCACATTTATGAGTACCAAGGGTTAGGACTTCAATATACTTTTTGGAGACCAACATTCAACCTACAAAAATGGCCATATTGGATTACACTGTGAGTGAAAAAATTTTTTTACTGTGTTAAGCCGCATTGAATCAGAATGTATGTGTTTTGGCAGGAAATGTTTATTATATTAACCCACACAGTGACAAATTCTAAACCTTTACCCAGAGGTGGCTTTGGTGGACTCGGTAGAGATGTGGAGAACGCAGAGCACCTGAGGGTGACACGAGAGGAGAGGGAATATGGGCAAGACAACTGATGGAAGCAGTGAGGCACAGAGAGGGAAGGCTGGAGGGCCCGGGGTAACAGAGGAAAATGCTTAACCCCTCGAAAAGAACTTTCCTTTGACTCTCTCTCTGTCTCTCTCTCTCTTTCTTTTTATCTTTCTTGTTTTCTGCCTGTCGTTCTTTCTTTTTTTCCTTCTTTACTTCTTTTCTTCTTTCTTTCTTTAAACATCTAGTTATTGAATGCATACTATATACCAGGCTAAGTGTAATGGACACAGCAATGACCTAAAAAGAGTATATCCTTCCCTACATGGGGATTACATTCTAAAGGGATAGACAACACACCTGAAGAAAGAACTAGATATCAGTACAATTATAGTTGAGGACTTCAATACTATACTTTCAACAATAAAAAGATCATCCAGGCAAAAAATCAATAAGGAAACATTTGACTTAAACTACACATTATATCAGATTGACTTAATGGACATTTACAGAACATTCCATTCAAAAGCCCTAGAATACACATTCTTTTCAAGCACACATGGAACATTCTCCAGCATAGACGATATGTTAGGCTACAAAATAAATCTTAATAAATTTAAGATGACTGAAATATTATCAAACATTTTTTCCAACCTTAATGGCATGAAAGTAGATATCAATTACAAAAACAAAACTGAAAAAATTCACATAACTGGAGGTTAAACAACATGCTATAAACTACCAATGGGTCAAAGAAGTCAAAAGAGAAATAAAAAAAATATCCTGAGACAAATGAAAATTGAAATATAATATGCTAATTAGGATATAGAGAAAAGAAAACATTTGTAGCCCTGGCTGGTGTGGCTCAGTGGATTGAGTGCTGGTCTGTAAACCAAAAAGTTGCTAGTTCAATTCCCAGTCAGAGCATAAGCCTGCATTCTGGGGCAAGTCCCCAGTTGGGGATGTGAAAGAGGCAACTTATTTATATTTTCTCCTTGTGTTTCCCACCCTCTCTGAATATAAATAAATTTTAAAAAATTTTTAAAAAGAAAATATTTGTACGCTGCTGGTGGGATTGTAAATTATACTGCCATCATTGAAAACGTAACATAGTATGGAAGTTCTTCAGAAAATTAAAAATTACCATATGACCCAGCAATCTCATGCTTGGGTATTTATATAAAGGAAACCAAATTACTCTTTTGAAAATCATCTGTACTGCCATGCTCACTGCAGCATTATTTACAATAGGCAAGACATAGAAACAACTTAAGTGTCCATCAATTAGGACCCCAGAATTAGAAGTATATTTTAAATATTTTTATATTTTAAAAAGTATATTTTAAAAGCTTAAAAAAAGAAATAACATGGTGTTTAAAAAAAAACTTTCCATGAAAAAAAGAATATTCAACCTCACTATTAGTCACATACATGTAAATTAGAAACACAGCGAGGTATCTTGTTTTGCGTAACAGTTAACAAAGATTAGAAGAGTAATGATACACGAGGTTCTAGGAGTGAAAATAACTGGGTCCTTGTCACCTTGCTCATAGGATCCACCTGGCTCTTACCTTGGATATCTCTGAAATAGAGCCTGAGACGCTGGCTTGGAGGTAATCCCAGGAAGCAAAAATGCAGAACACTAGGTGGGAACAAGGGAAGAAGGAAAACCAGCCCATGGCTGTGTTATCAAGCCACCCCTCAGTTTATGGCTGGTGCTCAATGCTGCAGAACCTTGAGGAGAGTCCTGAAATGCTTCTTAGAAGGCCCTACCTGTGCATGAAGGAGAAGCAGTCACCCCACTGGCTCCTATCATTACAGGCCAAGGTGGCCTCTCAAGTATTAACACTTCCAGATTACATGCCTGGAGGTGTGGAGTAGCTTCCTGCACCTGGCCCACGAAGGCTTCAGAAGATCCCCAGGACAGGAATCTAGAGGCCCGGGGGTGCCTCTCTCGGGATGTACCTCCACATTGCGGACCAAAGTCATGAGGGAAGAAGAGGAAGGGCTGAGCAGACAGAAGAGATGCATGAGGTGCCTGCTGATGCACTAGCATATCCTTTGTCTCAGGAATTACCCATCAGAGCATCCACCTAGGGAAATAGTCCAAATATGTAGTGCTATGTGTGTTTAACTGTATCTGAGAAAGGAAAGGAGTGAGGGAGAGAGGGAAGAGACATCTTCTTGAAGATGTGAAACAGGAAGAAAGAGAGTGAGAAAGGAAAGTCTTTATTTATTTAATTAATATCTCCTGTTCAACCATACTTTCCCTACTGCCTTGGGGAGAGAATTCACAGCTGAAATACAAAGAGAAATACAAATAGTTAATTCTCAGCTTTTGTACTTCCTTAACAGATTAAGGTGATTTAAAGAATTTTTTAAAGATGAATTTTATTTATACTCTATTTTTGCTTTACACTTTTATTTTCAATTACAGTTTACATTTAATATTATTCTGCATTATTTTCAGATGTACAACATAGTGGTTAGACAATCATATACTTTACAAAGTGTTCACCCCAATATCTCAAGTACCTGGCCCCATACATAGTTATTACAATATTATTAACTATATTCCCTATATAGTTATAGCTATACTTTATGTCCTTATGGTATTCTGTAATTACCAATTTGTACTTCTTAATCTTTTTTACAGCCCCTCAATTCTTCTCCCCTGTCAACTGTCATTCTGTTCTCTGTGTCTATGAATCTGTTTCTGTTTTGTGTGTTTATTTTTTTTTACATTGTGCATATAAGTGAAATTATATGATACTTGCCTTTTTCTGAGTGACTTATTTCACTTAGCATAATACCCCTAGGTCTATCCATGCTGTCACAAAAGGAATTTCATCCTTTTTTACATGCAAGTAGTATTCCATCATACATATACTACAGCTTTTTTATCCACTTGTCTATTGATTGGACTTGGGTTGCTTCCATGCCTTGACTATTATAAATAATGCTGCAATAAACATAGGGGTACACATATTCTTTTGAATTAGTGTTTTGGGTTTCTTAGAATATATAGCCAGAAGTAGAAATGCTGGGTCATGAGGCAATTCCACTTTTAATTTTTTGAGGAACCTACACATTGTTTTCCATACTGACTGTACCAGTCTGCATTCTCACCAACAGCGCACTGTTTCCCTTTTCTCCACACCCTCACCAATACTTGTTGTTTGTTGATTTATTAAAGATATTTTTTAAAGATTTTGTTTTTTTAGAGTGGGGAAGGGAGGGAGAATTATCAATGGTTGGTTGCATCTCATGTGTCCCCTACAGGGGACTTGGCCTGGAACCTGGGCATGTGCTGTATACTGGAGTTCGAACCAGTGACCTTTGGGTTTTCAGGCTGGCACCCGATCCACTGAGCCTCACCAGCCAGGGCTGTTTGTTGATTTATTAATGATAGCCATTCTGACAAGTATAATGGAGTATTTCATTGTGGTTTTGATTTGCATTTCTGTGATGCTTAGTGATGTGAAGCAACTTTTCATATGTCTATTGGCCATCTATATGTCCTCTTTGGAAAAGTGTCTATTCAGCTCTTCTGCCCAATTTTCAGTTGGGTTGTTTGTTTGTTTGTTTGTTTGTTTCTGGTGTTGTCTTAATTCTTTATAAATTTTGGATACAACCCCTTTTTGGATGTGTTGTTAGCAAACACCTTCTTGCATTCAGTAGATTGTCATTTTGTCTTGTGGTGCTTTCTCTTAACAAGACAAGGACATCTGCTTTCACCATTATTTTTCAACATAATACTGGAAGTCCTTGCCACAGCAATCAGACAAGAGGAAGAAATAAAAGGCATACAAATTGGAAAGAAAGAAGTAAAACTGTCATTATTGTCAGATGACATGTTACTGTATATAGAGAACCTTAAATATTCCACACACACAAAAAAACTACTATAACTGATAAATGAATTCAGTAAAGTAGAAGATACAAAATTAATATTTAATTGGTTGCACTTTTTTACACCAATAATGAACTCTCAGGAAGGAAAACCAAGAAAACAATCCCATTTATAATTACATAAAAATAAATAAAATACCTAGGAATAAATTTAACAAAGGAGGTAAAAGATCTGTACTCAGAAAATTATAAGACATTGAAGAAATAGAAGATACTAATAAATTGAAGCATATACCATGCTAATGAATAAGAAGAGTTGACCTCATTAAAATGTTCATACTACCCAAAACAATCTAAAGACTCAACACAACTTCTATCAAAATACCAATGACATATTTCACAGACCTAGAACAAATAATCCAAAAATGTGTATGGAAACACAAAAGACCCTGAATAGCAACAGAAATCTTGAAAAAGAACAAATTTAGAGGTATCACACTGCCTGATATCAAAGTATACTATAACACTATAGTATTCTTTTTTTTTTATTTTCACATCCTCACCTGATTATATGTTCACTAATTTTAGAGCGAGAGGAAGGAAGAGAGAGAAACATCAATGTGATAGAGAAACATCGATTGGTTGCCTCCCATATGCACCCTGACCAGGGATCAAACCTGCAACCTTCTGGTGTACGGGACGATGCTCCAACCAACTGACCCATTCAGCCAGGGCTATAGTATTCAAAGCAGCATGGTACTGTCATAAAAACTGATGCATATATTAATGGAACCAAATGTAGAGCCTAGAAATAAACCCATGCCTATACAGTCAATTAATCTATAACAAGGGAGGCAAGAACATACAAGGGGGTAAACACAGTCTTTTCAATAAATGGTGTTGGGAAAATTGGACAGATACATGAAAAAAAGTAGAACCAGATCACCTTCTTATACCACACACAAGAATAAACTCAAAATGAATTGAAGACTTAAATGTAAGACTCAAAACCATAAAACTCCTAGAAGAAAACATAGGTAGTAAAATCTCAGACATTTGTCTAAGCAATATTTTTTCTGACATATCTTCTCAGACAAGGGAAACAAAAGAAAAAATAAACAAATGGGACTACATAAAACTAAAAAGTTTTTACTTCCTGGGATGTCCAACCCGTGGCCTGCCCACGGGCTGCATGCGGCCCAGGATGACTGTGAATGTGACCCAACACAGAATCGTAAACTTACTTAAAACATGAGATTTTTTTGTGTGATTATGTGTCACAATGTATTTAATGTGTGGCCCAAGACAACTCTTCTTCCAGTGTGGACCAGAGATGCCAAGAGTTTGGACACCCCGCTACACCTTGATTTAAAAGTCTAACCCTAGCATATCATGCAACTTTGCTATACAAAGATTTATACAGAAAGATATGAACTGAAGCAATGTATCTAATAGGGAAAAATCTAAGCTAATTGTCCAAATAGAGTATATTGATTAACCGAATGATGGTATGTGCTGACAATGTATCATTAGGCAGCCATTAAAAGTAATATTTACAATGAGTTTTTAGTGACTTGAAAAAACACATTATAATGTTGAAAAAAGCAAGATACAAAATACAAAAAGCAAGATACGTTTACAATGTGATATAAATCTTGTAGAAATGTATAGGAAAGAGCTGGAGTTAATGTGCTAAGTTAAAATCTGCAGCTACTATGGGAATTATGTGATGTTTCTTTCCTTATAATCATTTATATGTTCAATTTTGAAAAATGAGTCAATATCTTCTCTATAATCAGTGGGAAAAAAGCGTATGTGTGCAGGGTGCGGGGGAGGCGGGGTGGATGCAGAGGCGAGCGACAAACCTCCAGGGGTCAGCGGCCCACGCTGTGCAGCGATCTGTGCGGAGCCCTCCCATGTGCCTCCATTTTGATCAGAAGCCTCTGTCACACCTTTGTGGCGGCTGGGACTGTCCAGACTGTCGTTCCTGTAACCTCAGTTATCTACCGAGTTCTCTTTCTACAGTACCTCCATGTGACGGCCCTAACGAAGCCACAACATACCGGCTGCGGCATTTTGTGCTCCGCAGCTGTGGCATATGGAAGTGTGCCACATCCCTTAGGGTGAGAGTACTCATGCATCTCGTTCGCTTCTCTTTATTAAATTAAAACCAGTGTCTCATTCAATATTTATTCAACAACTTGGGTGAAATTCAAACCAGCTTCTCTCTTGATAAATTAGACAGCATGAAAGATTATTAGTAACTGAGAAAAACGAGGTTTGGAGGGTGTCTGGCATTTTGTTAGTTGAAGTTATACTTGAGGGAGCAACAGGGAAGTGGTAGGGAGGCTTTGGAATCAGGTGGGGGCCTGCTAGTTACACAGCTATTGTGGGTGAAATAATGGCCCCCAAAGATGCCCACGCTCTAATCCCCAGAACTTGTGACTGTGTTAACATTCCATGGCAAAAGGGATTTTGCAGATGCAATTGAGGGTTTTGAGGCGGAGAGACTATCCTGGATTATTCCAGAGGGCCCATTCTAATCACAGTCACAGAGCCTTTCTAAGAGGGAAGCAGGAGGAGCGGAGTCAGAGGAGAAGATACAACAATAGAAGCAAAAGTCAGAGAGACTGAGAGAGAGAGATGTGGAGGGAGAGATCTGAAGATGAGGTGCTGCTGGCTTGAAGATGGAGGAAGGGGCCAGCCCAGGATGCAGCAGCCTCTGGAAGCTGGGAAGGGCGAGGAAACAGATTCTTCCCTAGAGCCTCCGGAAGGAACACAGCCCTGTCGACACCTTGATTTTAGAACTTCTGACCTCCAGAACGGTAAGAAAACAAATGTGTTGTTCTAAGCCACTAAATTTGTGGTCATGTCTTACAGCAGCAACAGAAAGCTGATACAACTGTGGACAAGCCCATTTCCTCATCCGTAAAGACGGGGTCATCCTTTGTGTCCCTCCACATTCATATGCGCATCAAACTCAATATTGTACATGCTGCACTTCCTAATATGCATAATGAGCACTCACTAAGCAATACTTCTTCTTCCTCACTGCTTAGCACATCACCTGTATAGAAATTCGCAGAATGTTTAAGAAACACACAATGTGGGATTCAACTAACCAGTAAGGTAGGGAAGGGTAGCTCTTGCTACCAAAGGGTAACGTTGCCACTTTACATACCACACAAGTGAGGCTCAGAGAAGCTAAGAAAATTGCCGAAGGTCACACAGCTATTTAGTGGAAAACAGCATCAAAATGCTTCACTCTTGACCCTTTGTTGGAAGGGAAACTTACGACACTTGTGCTCCTCACCCCAGGAATCAGCTTAAATTAAATTAAAAATGCCTCTACCCCACTCACAAGAAAATCTGATTCAGGCAGGCCGTGCCCAGGGATCTGCATTTTACCAAGCTCCCTCCTTATCTGTAGACATGTCGGGCTAGTGGCCTCCTGGTGACAGATGCTGCCCCGCCCCATGTGGCTGAACAGCTGTCCAGCTGTTGAATGCTCCCATCGGCCTTCATTTCTTTGATGCTATCCTGTTATGAACTTGTTATTTTGAAAAATTTTAAATATACATAAAAATAGTAAATCAATGACCACCTATATATCCTACCACCCAAATAAAAGAACCGCTAGCATTTTGCCATATTTCACACATATATACACATATAAATCCATACCCATTTATTTTTCCTTTTTTGCCGAACCATCTTACAGTATATTACAGACACCATTAACGTTGTTTAAATGACATCTAAAAAATAGGGACACTTTCCTACCACTCACAGTAAGTTATCACATGTAACACAACAATTTTTCAACACCACTTCCTATTGATCCATATTTAAATTTCTCCAGTTTCCCCCCAGATATCTTTAGTAGGTGACTTTTGTCTTCAAATCAGGAAGTGTGCCCTCTCAGTTTTATGGGACTAGTCGAGATGGAGCTTGAGGATTTCCAGGGCGATATGCTGCTGGGAGTCCCCTGAGTTTCTCTACCCTGATGAGCAGGTGAGTCAAAGGCGGGTTTTCCCCTGGAGCCCAGCCTGTCAGCGCTGCGGCCGCCGCCTCTCAGTCTTTGCCCCTTTGAGCTGAGGATTGGAGGTAACAACATTCCTCTTCTTAGGCCACAGGTACTCTTTTGTGACCTCTTCCTACAACTACACCTTTCTCTCCTGGTTCTGATAACCACATGGGCCCAGATAAGACAAGGGATCCCAGCTCTTTCCCATCCCATGGGGACTATACCATGCCCTGCTCATTCCCCTTACCCCTGCTCATGACTTTATCAATATCTCTCGGTTAAACCACCTTCAGTCACTCCACTTCAGGGTGCCACCCCTTTCCCATTAGGGCCCTGACTGATAAGGTAATTGTTACCAGGGCCAGCTCCAAAGGAAAATACCCCTCAAGTGAGATTCTAGGATTGGATTGCTCACATATTTGAAATGTATGAGAATGATCCCCTTACCAGAGGGAAATAGAACACAGGTAATCTCTAAAATATGGCGGCATTGGAGGTGCTCAAATTATCACCTGTTGGCATTGAAAGAATGCAGATGGTGGCAAGATGTCAGACTGGGTGGCCTGACTATGCTGACAATGGTGATTATGGATTGGTTGTGTGGGGTGGCTTTTCTGAGAGACCGCACACAAAGAAGGGAAAAATTGAAGGTCCTGAGTGTCCAACTCCGAACAAAGGTGGAAGCCCAGAAAATCTTGATGTAGCTTTGAGGGAGTCGCTGGTCTCCTGTTGGGCAGATATGCCCAGAAACTGAATATAATGGTAACAGGCATGCAAGAGTCAATTATATTTTTAGTCCCATCAGATTTCTTAATGCTTTCCACTGGTTGCAAAAGGTGGGACCCTGATTCATAGGTTGGGACGTTTGAGCAGACATAGATGTGACTGCCAAGTCACCTCAGAGCCCTGCGCGTACCCCTCATTGTCTCCAGGCCCATGATGACAGTTATATCCTACTGTAGCCCAGATGGAGACGGACAAAGCCCGGTCCAGGAGGAGAGAGCCTGTGCATCAAAAGGGCTGCAGGAAACCAGCAGGAATCTGCAGAGTGTATACCGGAGGGAGTTCTAAGGGCAGTGGATAGAGAAAGATAGACTATACACTCAGTTGGGAGCATTTAATGATACAGGTGTGTTCACTCAAGATTTAGGATTTCATGTGCCGACTTGAGCAGCCGGGAGTGGCATTCGCAGCTGCGCTGGCTAACAGACGCCTGGACGCAACAGCAGCTGGCGGTTAGTGAGGACTGCTCTGTCGTTCTGAAGGAGACTGAAGGCTCAGGAAACCAGGAATGTTGTGGGAGATTTATGCTGCACAACATGCATAGCCACACCTTAACCACAGTCCCCAGGAGGGCCAGAGGATGCTCTCTTCACAAGGCCAGAAGGATTCCATTGTGAAGTGTTCACAGGCCTTCTTGAAAAGCTCCTCTCAGCTGTTTTCTATAAGCAGGAAATGACAGTGGGAGAGGCTGCAATGGGATTAGGTTCCCTGATTCTAATGGGGAAAAAAAGGGATCCTAACATAGCTGGGGCCAGGTCACTCAAGACACAATAGACACAATGACCACAGTGAGTTGTAGGACTAGAGTGGTAATTTGAGTGTTTGGCCTGCAGGGATCTGTGGCACTGGCTAACTAATCCTTGGTCCCTAGGACTGCAGTACCTGCCATATATAAGAAGAAAAATTCTGGGTGTAGTGGGCAAAATTATAGTGGAGAATCAGACTTATGGTACCTTTTTTAAACCCAGAGGCACAGAATACCTTGACTTGAGCAAGCACCTGCTTTGTGCCTAGAGTTTATATATGAACCTTCCCCCAGTCCTTACCCAGAGAGTCCTGGGGCCACTGAGCATAAAAGGGAAAGGGAAATATTCAGACCCTCCATGGACTGTCAGATACTGTTTCTGAACTCATGCTAACCGCACAAGACTCAAATTGCCACAGTAGTCCGCAAGTCCATGTAAGCTCATGGAGATCAGGTAATTAATGGACTAGTGACTCAAGTCTGCCTTACAGTGGGCCCAATAGGACTGAGGACCTAGCCTGTCATTATTTTTCCAGGTCCGTAATGGGTAATAGTAATAGATATATTAATAACTAGCAGAGTCTTATGTTGGCTCTCCGGCCCATGGAATGAAGGCCATTCTGGCAGGAAGGGCCAAATGGGAACTGTCTCCTTCCAAGTGGAACTGCCCCTCTCCCACTGCCAAGAGAGTAAACCCAAAGAGTTATCATAACCCTGGGGGAATTGTACAGTCTAGTGTAACCATCAAATACTTAAAAGCTTCAGGAGACGTGATTCCTGTCACATTAATATGTAATTCATGTTTGGCTGGTGCAGAAGCCAGGTGGATTGTAGAGAATGCTATAGATTACAGAGAAGTCAGCCACATGGTGATGCCAGTTGCAGCTGCAGTTCCAGATGGGCACTTTTACTAGAACAAATCAGAAACACCCCTGGCACCTGGCATGCAGCTATAGTCCTAGAGAATGTTTCTTTTCAATTCCAAGCAGTAGAGCCGGTTGCCTTCCCATGGCAGGGACAACAGTACACTTCCACCTGAGTCTTTATGCAGCGTTGTATCAACTACCTTGTTCTCTGTCACATATAGTCCAAAAAGATTTGATTATCTTACTGTCTTAAAGAACATCACTGCATTTCATTGGCAACAAATAGCTAATTGGACCTGGTGAGCAGGTAGCGGCAGATATTTCAGGTGCCTTACTAAACATGTGCATTTCAGGGGGGAGATAAACCCCATGAAAGTTCAGGGGCATTCTGTACTATGAAGTTTCTAGAAACTCTAGGGTCTGAAAGATGTCAGAACCAAGTGGCCAATTGCTACATCTTTCAGTTCCTATCACAAAGAAAAAGATATAATCGTTAGTAGACCTGTGGATTTGAGGGATAAAATATACCACATTTGAGCATGCTGGCATTTTTTGAGGGATGCCAGGTCAAGAAATACTCTGGTTTGGGTGCAAGCTGCTCTGCTTCTGAAACCTATTGAATAAGCAAACCCAGGGGCAGAGGAGAAGCTTGCACATAGGCCATACAAAATGCTGTCTGGACCGTCTGGAGAACGCTAATAGAAATTTACATGGAGATCTCTAGGGTTTGGATGTGAGGCCTTCTTTTGCCGACAACTGCTTCTCCACTGGAAAAGCAATTTCTTGCTTGTTACTAGTCTCTGGTAGATGCCGAATCCCTAGTCATGGGAGTCATGGGATAAATACCAGGTGACTACGTTACCAGTGCCACCCATCATGAACTTAGCACCACCTTGTCTGCCAATTCAGGCACGAGTAAATTGCAGTGTGATGGTTAATTTATGTATCAATGTGACTGGGTCACAGGGACAAGATATTTAGTTAAACATTATTCTGGATGTTTCTGTGTGGGTATTTTTGGATGAGATTTATGTTTAAGTCAGCAGACTTTGAGTAAAACAGATTGCCCTCCATAATGTGTGTAGGCCTCATGGAATCAGTTGAAGGATGAACCGAACAAGACCTTTCCTGAACAAGAGGGATTTTCCAGAAGACAGCTTTTGGATTTGAACTGCATCTCTTTCTTGAGTGTCCAGACTGCTGATCTCCTCAGTCATGTGAGCCAATTCCTTAAAATAAATCTTTACATACACACACACACACACACACACACACCCTATTGGTTCTGTTTCTCTGAAGACCCTAATATAAGCAGATAGCTCAGAATCTTGGAACCTACTCTGATTGATTCACTATCTCTCCTACAACTCACATTTTTGGCTTCATGGAGAATTCCCTGTGACTAACTAATGGCAAAAGGAAAAACCCAGGCCTGGTTTAGGATGCACAAGCATCAGCTAGAGGTAGATGGCCAATGTCACCTCTATTCAGAGATGGCTCTGAGAAAGAATCGTGACAGAAAATCCTCCCAGTGGGCAGGGCTTTGGGCCACACAACAGACTATTCACCTCAAATGGAAGAAGAAGTGATCCAAGGCTCAGATCTACACTGATTCATGAGCAGAGAGCAACAGGTTGGCCACCTGCTCAAGGACTTAGGAAGAATAAGACTGGCAGATTGGTGACAGTGGGGACAGGGGAGGGATATCTGAATGGATTTCACTGAATGAGCCCAAATGGTAAAGATATTTATGTTCCATGTGAGTGCCTACCAGAGCATATACCTAATCAATGGGACCAAGTACAAAATAGCTTGTCCCACCAGTCCCTGGGGTGGGAGCTATGCTAGTCTCAACAACATGGATGTCACCTCACCAAGGTTCACTTAAGCAGTGTCATTGGGGAGCGCTCTTGTTGGAATCAGTGAAGATCAGTGCTACATAATACGGCATTTATTTCCTGAGCTGCATAGCCAGTCACCTGGTGACAAGCTGGTGACATCGAACCCCTTCCATCATAATGGAAATAATGATTTGTCTTTATATGAACAGATATATAATCTGCAAATATGTTTGCTTTCACTGCTCATAACACTCTCCCAGCACCATCATTCCCCATAGAATGCCTTATTCATCACCATAGATCACATTGCCTATGACCAGGACACTCATTTTTAAAAAGTGCAAAGAAAGTACAGCAGAGGGTTTGTTCCAATTAAATTAAATTCACGTGGTCTTTGCACATGCCTGCCACCCGGAAGTGGATGGCTTCACATCCCAGTAGAATGATCTATGGAAGGCTCCATCCATCACTGTGCACTCTGTAAAGCCGGGGTGCTGTCCTACAGGATGTGGAACATGCCTTAAAGCAGCAGTTACTGTAGAGTGCTGTCCCATCACCATCAGAGTGCCCAAGTCTGGGAATCAAGGGTGGACATGGGAGTGGTTCCTCACTATTGCACCTTTTTAAGCAGTATTTACTTCTGATCACTGCAACCTTGGGCTTGGTAGGTTTGGAGGCCCTTGTGCACAAGGGAAGAACCAGGAAGCATGACCAAGTTTCTATTAAATCAGAGCCTAGGACTCTTCTGGTCATTTTTAGCTTCTCAGTCTACGAATCCAACAAGCAGAAAAGGGGGTCACACTATTGACCAAGGCATTTGCTTTGATTACCAGGGAGAAATTGGGTTGCCACTACACAAGGAGGGGGGGGAGGACAAGACACGGAGTCCAGGAATTCGCTGGCCACCATTGATATTGTCTTATACTGGTCAGTGGAAAACCGAGGCAACCCAATAAAGAAAGGACCACCAAGAACACAGATTATGGACAAATGAGGGTAAAGAACCCTGAGCAGTTGAGATGCCAGCAAAGAGTAAGAGAAAGTGTGATACATGATGAAAGAAGGAAACCAAGATTATCAACTTTTGCCTCAGGACTGTGTATAGACATAGGATTGTAGCAGCTTTTATGTTAATTACTTGATGCTCTTTTCTCGCTTTGACTGCAAAACATTACATACAGAGCATTGTGGCTAACACTTTAGGTTTCAGGTGGGAGGTGGATGCCAGCGATCTGCCATCATTTAGTAACTAATGGGACTTCATAGGTCCTTGTGTTGGGGCCAGGAAGTCTTCATCTGGACAAGGTGGTTGGTGAAGAACAGAGCAGATGAAATGCTGCATGTTCTCTTTTCTTCACTCTGTGCCCTCTGGCCTGGAGGCTGGCCTCCACGGATCATACCAGTGGGCTCTTTTATCTTCAGCATCCACTTGGGTTTGGCCGTGAGATGCACTGTGGGAACTGGAGGTGGGAGGACAGGGAGGCCGCAGCATGAGATCCTTCCCACTGCATTGCAGGTGGTCAACGGCCACATTCCTCTCCCAAATATTACAGCTTCTGCCCACAATGCTGCGTCTCTGGATTCCGGTACCAACCCCACTCCTGCTTCTTCTCGTCATGCACAAGGGTGGTAGTGGCACCCTACCCCCGAGGAGCGTCACTGTCACGGCTTGTCCTTCATCCTGCCCATGACCTTGTAAATAGTCCCTTTACTCAACTCTTCTCAGTGACTCCACCTGAACTGCCTATCACACGCCTCTCAGATGCAGTCCCGCTTCATCAGGCTGGGTTTAGAATGGATCTTTCCTCTCAGACCAGGGCCAGTCCCCGCTGCGTGGAGGGGCCTCATTCACATTTCCTGAATCTGAGACTCGCCCATCTGTATCCGGTATCAAGGTCTTCAGCCCCACACATATTCAGGCACATTTTTACCAGCCTTCGGAACAGATAATCAAGTTGTCGGAAAGGCTCTCCCAGTCTCACCTGGCTCAGATACTAGCTTGCTTGCTGGAGAGTTGCAATGGAGAGAATGTTTGTGTCTCCCCAAAATTCGTATGTTGAAATCCTAACCCCCCATGTGATGGTCGTATGAGGTGGCTGGTGCCTCGGGGAGGTGATTATGTCATGAAGGGGGAGCTCTCATGAATGGACCCCGGAGATCTTTCCCGCTCCTCCTACCCCGTGAGGGCACAAAAGAAGATGGCGGTCTGCACCCTGGATGAGGTCCGCACCAGAGTCCGGCCTTGCTGGCAGCCTGCTCTCAGACTCACAGCCTCCAGAACTGGGAGAAATTAATTTCTATTGTTTATAAGCCCTCAGTCTCTGTTGTAGAAGCCCAAACAGGGTAAGGTAAGGACTTCAGAGCTTGGGGCCCAGTCACTAAAACATCATAAGAATGTCCCAATCCAGGAACACCATGGGAAATAGTCTCCTCATTCTTCATGGCAGCTGAGCAGGCCTGGAGCAGCTGGAGGAGCCTCACCCTGGGCTCCTTGGAGAGCAGCCAGGGGAAGCGGGTCTAACGGCATTCCCTGTGGCCCTGCAGGCCGCACACACAATGAGCAACACCCCACACCTGTGGCTCTGCCTCCGCCACCTGGCCGTGGACCTCAGCGGCCAGCCACAAAGTCTGCAGCTGCTGCTCATGGACAAGGAGCCCACGAGCTGCTGGGGGCCTCTGCTCCATGTGCCCGAGGGGTGTGGCCCATGGTCCAATGAAGATCAGGGGGTGGCCGGGGGCTCTCTGTAGGCACAGTTCAGCCTCGGTCTTCACATACACTGGATACTCCTGTTGTGATTTCGATGATATGCCTTTTAGTGGTGCCCAAGCTATCTGAGGAAGACTGCCCTAACAGTGCATATTTATTCTGCAAATTAGAACTTCTTTATTCTGAAATAGTTGATATGAAATAGTTTAGATCTGAAATTCTATTCACATCACCACATACAGAGAAATCAACGTTACCTATGACACAAGAAAAGGAAGTGTTATTAGATTCCTTAAATATAAATACATATAATCATATATATTCATCTATTAGATATGTTTACTAAATATATTTGATTTATAAATTAAATATATTATAAATATATTTGATTTATAAATCAAATATATTATAAATATATTTGATTTATAAATTAAATATATTATAAATATATTTGATTTATAAATTAAATATATTATAAATATATTTGATTTATAAAAATAAATGGGACAATTTTGTGCCCATTTATAAATATATTATAAATAAATTATAATATATTTATAAAATAAATATATATTAATAAATAAAATAAATATATTTACTAAATATAAATGACTAAGTATATTTAAATATATTATATCTGTTTATATATAAATACATATATGACTGTGACTGTTGTAAATATTCAAATGGTATAAAATACTGTCTTAGATTTTGTCACCCACTACTGCAAAAATATGTCCCCCGTCCCCCATTTACCCCAGTTTGCCATATAAAGAGCACGGTTTTCCACAGTGCCATGTTGTGAAAAGGCTGAGCAGCACACTCGGAGCACCAGCACGCTGCCCCCGGCACCTGCAATGCCTACAGCGCATCAGTGCGAACTGCCACAAGGGATTAAATACTGAACCAAACACCTGAAGCCATGGCCACCCCCAAACATAGCCACATGGTCACTGCCCTCGCAGTAGCAGAAACAACTCCGCCTGTGGCTAACGCACACACGGTATTCAGAGATAACCCTGATATAGACTATGAATTGACCTAGGGAGGGGATGGTTAATTTAGAGGAGCAAAAGGGACAAAATAGCCAATAAATGGTTCAAGCAAAAGTCTAACTCAGAAACCTCACATTTCACAGGGACTATGTTACTTAGCCACAGTCAATATTGACAGGTCTAAGGTTGAAATATTTTGGTTCTCAGGCCCCTAGATCCTTCTAAGCCTACTAATGAAAAGGGTAAGTTTAATAAAATAGAGTGAAAATGAAACTAATGAACCAGACACAGCATAGTATACACTATGAGGGGAGACCCCCGCCAAAAAAGGAATTATCTTCTGGAGGGCAAGCCCCTTGTAGCACAGGCTCTCCCTACTAGGTAAGTGTTCTAGGAACCCATCTGCATCAATGTACCAGCTGGCGTTGCTGTGAGAGGCTGCATTTGGCTTAAGTGAATTTTTTTTTTTGAAGACTCAACATGTTTGCCCATTTTGTGATGGATGATTTACAAGCACACCTGCCCACACTGTGCTGTTGAGCAGTTTTTGACAAAAAGCAGCATGACCCCCATGCCCCACCCTCCCTATTCACCCGATGTCACTCCAAGCGACTTTTTTTGTTTCTCCAATGATAAAAGTCCTCAAAGGGGAACGTATGTCAATGTGGAAGAGGTGAAACCAAAAAACAGCAGAAGCACTAAAAGACATCAAAATGACAAGCTCAAAAACTGTTCTGTGCAAGAAAAAAAGTCTCAATAGGTGTACTGCACAAATGGAGAGCACTTTGAAGGTGACTGAAGTTTAAACATGTAAGAATAAATACTCAATTTTTTATAAATAAATTCCAGGGGATTATTTGGGTCCTCCCCCTCCTATGTGATGGCATTTTATAAAGAATAAAACAGGCTAAATTAATCTATGGTATTGGCAATCAAGATAGTGGTTAATATAGGTGCCGTAGGGGGCACAAGGGGGAACTCTGGGTAGTAAATCATGTACTGTTACTTAATCTGAATGTTGGTTACATGTCTGTTTCTGTTTGTGAAAATGTATCAAGTTGTATCCTTATGCTATGTGCACTTCTGTGTGTGTTTATCATGCTTCAGTGGAAGCATTTTAAGTGAAATGGCAGAGAACTCACACTAACACAAAAATACTTGATAGTTAGATACTGGTATAGAAGATAAATCACAAAAACAAAAATCCAGGGGCCCTAGCTGACCACAGGCTAGTGTGAAATAGCTAGTTAGTGTTATTAGAAGCAAAGAAAGAAAGCTAGCCTGGTACCTAGGCTATAATAAAGGATACTTGTATGAACTTACAGAGATTGGGAAGTAATTCTTCTATGATACAGTGTAGCTACCTGGGCCCTGATCAGAATAATGAGTAATTTTGATTAACATCCTTTCAAAAGGAAATTGAAAACTAGAAGAGATTCAGAGAGAAGCAATAGAGTTGAATACAAATATGGGAAATAGACCCTCAAAAAAGGTGAAAAGTAATACATTTTTTTAATTGGGCGCTGGTCTTCTTCTCTTGATAAATGGTACCCTTTCCTCTCATCCTTTGCTTCTTTACCTCTTCTTTATTGGCAAGTAGACTTGTAAGAGCCAAATAAGTCAGCTGATGTAATTTATTGGAGCAGATATGTCAATGTCACTCTAAAAGAAAAAAGATGTTTGGTCATTAAAAAGCACTAGTCAGAATAATGGGGGTTGCTCCACTACAGGAAGAGCCATAAAATCGCTGAAGATTTTTGAGAACGGAGTTTATCAGTCATTCTTCACCTCAGGCAAAATGAAAGTTAAATAATCTTAAATATAAAGTAAATAAGTTTAATCATAATCTTAAAATAAAACACAGATTTCAGCAGGACAGCAGAAAGACTGAATGGATGCATGAACCACAAGACCTGGGGAGAGCGAAGAGGAGAGCTGGGGTATCCTGACCTGGCCAGGTCCTTTCTAACGTCAGTTTTTATTGTCTCCTGGGAAGTGCCTGACATTTGAAATGCCTTGGAGTTCTCCTCCGGGGACAATTTTACGCCCATTCATCTCAACTTAAAGCCCTGCTTTGGAGAGTTGGTGCTGCCAGAGGGAAATCTGTCGCTAAAGGAAGCCCCAGAGGCAGCCGGTGGGCAGGCCCTGCCTGCAGCCCAGCTGCTCCCCGAGGGGCGGGGCCTGGAGCAGGCCTGCCAGGCTGGAGGATGCTACACAGGGGCTTCCTTCTGTCGCCAGTCACCATGGCGACCTCAAGCCAGCAGCTGCCCTCTGCGCCTTCCTGAAGAGGCCTGAAAGGTTTCCGGTGCAGGTCTGGGTGGTGGGCGTCCTGGAGAGGCCTGAAGCCTGGGGAAGCCCAGGCCTCTTGCTCAGCTGAAACAATCACCTCTCTTGGGGCTCCCAGCAGAATTCCAGGTTCACCTCAGAGGGGGCTTGGCCAGAACAGTCTGAGGAATGTCCCCGGGCACTGACATGCTCCTCTCTCCGGGCTGCGGTGCCATGGGAGAGTCTGAGACGTGGAGAAGAGACCAGGCCGTTGGGGGCCATTTTCTTTCTTTTTAAATTTTTTAAGTATGGTTGGCATACAGTATAATATTAGTTTCAGGTGTACAACATAGTGATTTGACGTTCATATACCGGGTGTGATCAGCACACTAAGTCTACTAGTACCTATACTACACCTCCATTTTTCTTTCAAGTCAAAATTAAATAACATGAACTTTTAGGTTTAGGCCAAGGCTTAATATCCTTTTCCACCTGTATTTTGTCCATGTGGTAGCTGTTGCTGGGGGGGGGGCCTTCCAGACCCCCCCAGACATGAATCCTAAGGAGGCAGCTGCCTTCTTCTCAACAGCCTGCTGCCTCTTGAGCAGCCCCTTACCACCAACGCCCGGGCGCCCCACCCTGAGCCCTCCAGCCCCTGACAGAAGCTGCAGAGGGCAGCACCCTGCGTGGCACCTGCCGCCCGCCCGGCACACACAAAGCAGGGCCTGCAGCAAGTGTCCAGGGGAGCCAACAGCCGGCAGACCATCTCTCAGCCTGGGCGCCTGCCCTGCTGAGCTTCAGGGAGGAGGGGGCCCAGGGGGCTCTTAATGGGGAGTCTCTCCAGCAAGACATCTGCTCCCCTGGCCACAAGATCTGAAGGGCGGATGCAGGAGATCCAAGGGGTGGTGTCGGGGCAGCCCCCACCCCGCAGCTGTGCCAAGCACCGACTCCCACTCTCCCACATGGCCACAGTCTGTCCCTTTCAAGCTGGTCCTTCTCCCTCCCCCGCTCAGCTGGCGTCTGGGGAAAGAAAAGTATCTCAAACAATGCTGTCTGTTGGCGGCTGCCCTGGCCGGCTGGGACTCCCCTGCCGCCCCCTCCCGCCTCCCCCCCGCAGGCCTGTCTCTGACTCACTGCTCCTCCAGGCCGGCAGCTCTGGGCCCCAGCCAGGTCTGTGCAGGCCTCTCCTTGCTGCCAGCAGGGTCTGCGGCCGCTGTCAGAAGCCAGGAGGATGGCTGCGCCAGCGCAATGGAGGGACCCAGGCACCGGCCTGGGCGGGGGTCGGGGTCGGGGGAGTGACAGCCGAGCAGGGGACTTCTCATGAAGGCCCCAGGCTGGAGCCCCTGTGGCAGCTCCTGAAGAAGGAGCCCCTCCACCCCTGTCAGCTTCTCTCTCTCTCTCTTGGCCAAAGCTCCTGAACTGAATGGGGAGTGGGGAGGGAGCGTCTATCCTGTCAGCTGGGGAACTGGCTTTTGGGTAAAAGCTACAGGAGAACCCAAAGCCAATTCTAGGAGCCTGGTTGGAAGCAAGGAAAAGACTGTTGTCACACCTTGATTAGCATAAGGATTTGAAAACAAACAAACAAGCGGTTCTGCCCTTGGCCTTGCCAGAGAGAGCAGTTTACAAGCTGACTGAGCAGCCTAGACATTTATGTTGCCCAAGACTCTCAGGCAACCCGGGGTGTTCTTTTCTCCAGGCACCCTACTAACTCATCCGTGCCCAGAATGTGCAGCAGTGATCTGAGGGGGGCAGGGGACGTTGGGGTGAGGGGGCACCAAACATGACCGCCAGGCTCAGCCACTGCGGGAGCCTTGTCTCGAGCTACGAGTGGATCCTGTGTGTACAATACAAGCCAGTCTTGTCCTGCTGGCCTAAGCAGCCCAACGACACCCCTTTTTGGAAGTCCCCACGTTAGAGCACAACAGCAGAGTGACAAAATGGTTACTCTCGACTCACAAGCCCCACACAGGCGATCCTCTAGGTTTGTAATCTTCTGCCCACTTGCTTCTGGTTTTTGTCGATGGGGTTTAACTTCCTACCCACCCTCCTGGGGCCTCAGAGACACATCCGATGAATTCCTAGGCAACTGAGCTTGCCTTCTGAGGTGACCACAGGGCGGAAACCCTGTGACACTGTGGTCCCCGTCATTTCCCCCACTGGTCTCAGCCATCTGCAGCATGCTGGCCTCTGAGACCTCCAGCTCTGGCTGAAGGCAGGCAGCGGCCTGGGGATCCGTAAGCCGCAGGGACTTCCACTTCCATGGTGCGGGCTCTGGGATGCTGACCAGGACATGCACGGTGCACCACAAGAACTGTGCATGTGTGTGCACGCACAGTGTGCTCGCTGACACCCCTGCACACACACACAGCTGGGGAAACATCACTCTGCCTACTCTTTCCTTAGCCCCCAGCCCCCTCCCTCCCTCTTGTCTGCTGCCCCATTAACCCTGCCATCGCCAAGGACCTCGACACACACCTCTCTGTCACTCTGCTCACAACGCTGTCACACCATCACCCATTGACTTGAATGTTTACCTCTCTGGTTCTGTGAAGTGACAGCACAGGCTGTGTCTTCTTTGTGGCCTAGGATAGAGAACACTTGCTCAGTGTTTGGGAATTGAATCCTCCAGACGGTTCGCTAACTCCCAGCTCAGCCGTGCACCCCACAGGCCCCGCTGCTGGGCCCAGCCTCACAGGAGCCAGCCTGGTCTCCTTGGCCCTTTAGGCTTCTCATCACCCACACCGGAGTAAACGGAACATGCATTTTTAATGAATTAGGCAAGCTCCTGCTTTAAATAGGCAGAAAGGGAAAAACTCCTAGTCCTACAGGGAGAATGGGCTTTATTTTCTCGAGAGTCCCATTCCAGAACAGAATGTAAGAGGGGATCGAAGCAAAAAAGAAAGAAGTAGAATCTTTCTCTGCATCAGCCCTTGCCAGCTGTCAGCCCTCCCCAGACACTGCCTCCCCCTCAAGTGCCTTGAAGCCAAGGAAAAGGACACAGTACACACAGCAGGTGCCCAGTGTGCCCGTAGGAAGAACACTATTCTAAGTGCCAGAAAATCTGGGTGCCTGTCGCGATGGCCTTGGATACACCATTTAACTTCTCTGAATTTCTATTTTTTTCTGCAAAATAATAAACATGCCCTGATGGTTGTGAAGAGTAACTGCAATAAGAACCAGGAGAGGGCTTCAGAAGGCCCCGTGCTCTCTTCCAAGGGAAACATGGAGGTCGTCAGCCCTCAGAGGCTGGTGTGCAGCTCAGCCCTGGGAGTGTGGCGTGGCCCCACCTCCCCCTTGCTCGCCTCCGTGCTGCCCCCGTGTGCTCCTGCTGTGGGCTGAGTTGTGACCCACATCCCCTCCCAGTTCATATGTTGAAGTCCTAACCCCAGTACCTCAGAAGGCGGCTGAATTTGGAGGTAGGAACCTTGAAAGAGGTAATCAAATTAAAATGAAGTTACAAGGGTGGGCCCTAATCCAACATGACTGGTGTCCTTATAAGAAGAGGAGGGTGGGACACAGGGAGGACCAGGTGGAAACTTCAGAAGAAGGCAGCCATCTACAAGCCAAGGGGAGAGGCCTCAGAACCCACCCTGCCTACACCTTGATCTCAGACGTCCAGCCTCCAGAACGGAGAGGAAATGGATTTCACTGTCGAAGCTGCCCAGTCCTGTAGCACTTTGTCATGGCCGCCCTAGTGAACTCCTGCAGCCCCTTCCTGCCTCTCTACTCGTCCTTTGGCCCAGTGGAGTGTTGTCCCGCAAGGAGCAGCTCCCCGAGAAAGCTCTGGCCAAGTGCCCGAGAAGCCAATGCACGATGCCTGGTCACAGGACTGTCCCTTCTGTTGGACCAGGGCATGTCAACTTGGGACACTTTTAGTCAAAGACAAACACTTCCGGGGTGACTTCTGTCCCACTGCTAAGTCATTCGGGCAGTCCCATCCATCTCAGACCCCACACTACAGGCAATCGCCTGCTCTGGTGGGTCCCCAGTGCACGTCCTTGTATAGCTTTCGGTGTCAGCTGGGGAGACTGATCAGAATGCAGGCCCCTAAGCTTGCCCACAGATTTTAAATCAATAAGTATGAGGTGAGGTCTGAGAATCTGTACTTTTAGCAAGCTCCTAGGTGAACCTGGGGCGCAGCCAGGCCCAGGAGTCACTGCTCCGCCTGCCACCGTGTGAAGGACCTCCCTGTGTTTCATGGACCAGTTTGGGGTCAGGTCTTCCATGCAAGTGGGAATGACGGTTGGGATATTAGCGGAGCTCCTCAAAGAGCGCAGTGTGTTTACACACAAACACCCACCCGCCAGCTCTGGAGAAAACCTCAGAAGACCCCCTTAGTGAAGTCTGATGGGCCCTTGTCCTCTATGTCCTCTCTTCACTGAGTTCCAATTCTTGGTTCACAGGTCACAAATCACATGACATGGGAGCTGGAAGGCAGCGTCAGTCAGGGGTCTTTGGTGTTCAGGCCCCTCCATCTACCTGGAAGGAGACTGCAGTGAGAGGTGGCCTGGCCTTGCCTGGACGGCACAGCTGGCTGCAGCGGAGCCCAGGGCAGGTTCCCAGGTTCCTCTTTGGGTTCTTGCTCTCTCAACCACACTCTTAAATGTCATTCCAGCTTCTGAATGTGACCCTGATATTAAAGAAAGTAAGACTCGGTTAGGGCTCAGTGAGCACTTGCATACCAGGCATTTTGTGTGCACTATCTCATTAACCCTCTGTTATCTCACTGAAAGTGACTCTGTCTCATTAGGCCTTATTTTCCACATTTCATATCCGAGAGACCTGCCCAGTGTCACACAGACAATAAAGTTGGAGTCAGGACTCACCCCAGGTCTGTCTAACTCCAAGTCCCATAGGGCCCATACTCTGGGGATGAGAAGCCTGCATTTTTTCAATGCTGGGGACTGTCCCCTGGGCTGGCATCTGAGGAACAGGCCCCATTCACTCTGTGGTCACAGTCCCGTCTGACTGGGAGTCCTTCTTGTCCCACCCATGACCTTCCAGCTTTGCAGACTCTCCAAGGTCTTTCCTGGCAGCTCTCAGATGACACCCTCATGGGGTAGGCAGGGCAGCAGCGCCTGTGCCAGGAACCAGGGCATCCCCTCCAGAGGAGACGGTTCCTGCCCTGCTGCCTGCAGCATCTGGTTTCCCAGAAAACCCTTGCTTCTCTGTTGGCCTCCTGTTACTTGATACCACTATAGCAGGGATGGTTCCATTTTATATGCTGATGGCGCTGACATACCTCATTCTGTTCCTGGACCTACAAAAGGGCTTCCTGTGGGATTCCCTAAGCTGACGCTAGGTGTAGGGTCTGGTCAAAATGATCTGTTACCCCAGTACATAACAAAGGAGGGGAGGGGAGAGATGTGGAGGGTTTCCCACACCCACCACCTTCCATGACATTCATTTGTAGCTCCTGGGTCTTTGCTCTCCTCATCCTTCAAAGTAGACCCTTCTTCCTTTCACATGCTTGACAAGTGAGAAAACGCTATGGAAGCACATATATATTTCAGGGGGTGGAGAACAAAGGAGCAAGTTACAGCCAAGGATCCCAAGCCATGCCTTCCATTACAATAGCAATTCCCACCAAATAAATCTTTTAAAAGATATTCCTCCATTCAGTTCACATATACAATAGAAACCACCCACAGACTCCACCGCGAGGAATTTCTTCTCCAGGATAGACTCCTCTCACAAACCACTTCGTGGAGGTACCTTTGTAATAATAAAAAAGGTCAGTCTGGAACAGCGAGTATCAGAAAACAAACACTAGATCACCAGACCCTTCTTAAAAAGGTGTCAACACACCACGCCCATGTTACATCTAGGTCAAGTTTAGGAAACCATAGAAAAAGTAGGAACTACAAACACTTTAAGAAGGAAATAGGGGTAACTGGAACAGGCCCTGCACACATTTCTTTGGAGCACCACCAAGACCCAGCCTGGAAAAACTCGGGGCCCCAGTGGACAGTCCTGGGTCATCCTGGCTGACAGGTTTCATGTGCTAACACATCATGGACACATACATTATTAGGCAAGCCGTGGTACAGGAGAGTGAAAATGTCTCATCTTTCATTAGAGAAATGAGGACCACCCATTCCTTCCTGCCTGTCTTATCCAAAGATTCTGGCTCCTTCCCATGACATAGATACATTGTGGGGCTCACTAACTTGTTTTTTTTTTAGCAAGTATTTATTAAGCTCATGATGTGTGTCAGGCACTGTTCTGGGCACCAGGAATATAGCAGCAAATGAAAGAAACCAACCAAATATCAGCACAGACAAAACCCCCTGCCCTCAAGGAGCTTCCGCTCTAGCTGGGGAGACAGAAAGTGAATAAGAAAAACAGAAAATCTAAGGAAAAAGAAAACAAAGAAGAGAGATGTGAAGTGTGGAAGTGGTTGAAATTTCAGATAAGAAAGTCTTTTGAGTGAATATGTGAGGTAGAGAAGAAACAACCATGAGGATAACGTTCTAGGTAAGAGAGAACAGCAAGTGCAAAGGCCCTGAGGCAGGGATCGGGGGAGGAGTCCCAGAGGAGAGTGGTAGAAGATAAGGTCAGGCAGGCGAGGTGGGGACAGGAAATGATTCTTGGCGAGGAAGTCCTGGAGGGTTCGGCAGAAGAATGCCAAACTGACTTCTAACTGGAATCGGCGACTGCCCGTTGAGCAGAGACTAAAGGAGGGCGAGAGCAGGTGCAGGGAGACAAATCAGGAGGTGCAGTCGCCCTGGGGAGCTTTGCTGGTGGCTTGACCACAGCCGTGGAGGTGATAAAAATGGTTGAAAATATATTGTCAGGATAGCATTAACAACTGCCGACTGCCTGGGATCTGAGGAAATGGAAGAATGGAGCCTGGGTGTATCCATGCCTCCCACATCCCATCAGCCACCAGTACACACTCACAAACACACGGAAGCTCCCATATGCCCTCACTCCTTGTCCTCCTCACAGACTGAATGTTCCAGAGCTTTTCCATCTCCTCCCAGTACCCAAAGCTTCCTTGTCCTGTTCTAGGTAAGTCAATTCAACTCTGACACTTACCAACAAAATGACCCTGAGCGAGTCATGTTATCCCTTCTTCAGCAGTAAAACAGGAACAGGGATTACATTTACCCTCATGGGCCACTGTAGGGATTAAATGAGGAACAGCAAGTGGCAGCGCATGGAGGGCATTGCCGGGTGACAGCTACTCTTCTCCATCCCTCCACCGTTCATGCCAGCAGCCAGCGCTCCTGTACCACATTTCCCTGGTGCTGGCCGCCGGAGCAGAGGACACACAGCTGGCAGGACCAGACCGCACCTGGGGAAACGTGCACAGGCCCAGGGATGAGTTCGTGTCAGGAGACCTTGGTGGGTGGGAGCAGGGAGTCCAGGGCAGTCGGGTCTGGCCTCAGAGCTCCTTCATGGGGATAGTGTGCCGCCCGATTCTGGCTCTGCCCTGCAGGTGCCTTCCCCGTTGCCAAGGTCACAGGTCTCCTCCTACCTCCAACCCCACCATTCTGGCCTCACTGGGTTGTGTGAGGAGGTGCAGGGCTTCAGGGTCAGAATCTCCTGGTTTGAATCCCAAGCTTCCACTTATAGTCTGTGTGGTTTTGGTCAGTTACTTAATCTTTCTGAGCCTCCAGTCCCTCTTCTATGAAATGGGTGTTATGCATGCCCACTGCGCGGAGCAGTCATGAGATGAAATGAAACTGTCCGTGCAAAGCATTTATTCCTTCCTGAGTCTGTCTCCTGGTTAGTGCTTAAAGTTAGCATCTTTAGAATAAGTATAATGTAGGCTAGTAGGACCTTCCATGCAGAGTCTATAAACAGAACTAGGATGAAATTGTTAAAATCCTATTCTCTTTATTGCCAAAAAAAAAAAAAAAATGATGTGTCCTGACTTCAGCAAAGAGAGCACTAAAGAGAGCATTAGGTAGTTAATGCATTCACATGGACTAGGGAGAGACAACTCTCAAGGATGCCACTTTTAACCTCCCCATGATTTGGCTAAAGAATTTGCCTTGGAAGTCCACAAGAAACTCGGCCCAAATGAATATAGACTCTGAGGGCAGCAGAATTTTCTCCTCCCTGCTCAGGGCCTGCCTGCCCCTGGCCTCTGAGGACCTGGGTTTTTCTTCACAGCTACAGGCAGCCTGGCCCTTCCAGAAGCAGGTGAGAGTGGGTGGCCGCCCACCCCAGCCCTTCCCCATCCAGCTGGGTATTCACAAGCCTGTGAGCCAGGGCAGTCTCGGGACTGCTTGCGTGGGCGCCAGAGGATAGAAAGCAGGAGCTTGCACCATTTTTCTTTTTCCTAAAGAGATCTTCATTTCCACACTAACAGTAATTCCCAGCCTGCCTCAGTTTCGGACAGCCTTATTTGCTGAATTGTCTGGCAAATCACTCCTGGCGTGTTTCCTCCACTTCCTTTTTCTTGGTCAGACAAGGCCAGTCATAAATTGACAGGGAAAAACACAGCTCTCCAAGTTGTGTTGGTGTCTTGTTTAAGGTTATTACGGAGTCTGGGACAAATAGCAAACAGGTAACAGCTACTATGGATGCCTACCTGAACTGGCACCTCTCAACTTTGCCACTTCACTCACCTTCATTCCTCTTTGCTGACTAAAAATGAGTTAATTTTTCCTAAACCTTTCCACACTGCTCCACAAAACAAGGACTACGTGAAGGCCAGAAGCGGACCTTGCGGGAACCAGAGGCCTCTTACCCAGGACTGGACCCTCCCATTTGAAAGGCCTTTGATTCTAGTATTTAATGTGGCAAAAGCCGTTAAGGGCTGTACTGTACAGCTGACCAGATGTGAATGGCGAATAGGGAACGTACCAGGTGAAGAGGAGTTGAGAGGCGAAATGAAGGTATTCCTGGGCAGGGCTCAGCATGGAAGTGGGAACAATGTAGCATGGCTCATTGGTTTAATTAGAGCTGCCACCTCCAGGCTTCAGGTGACAGAGGCAGGATTATGTGCTTTTAGAACTTTAGGGCAAACAAGGAATATCTTCCATTTCTGAGCACAGAAACAATGATGAAAGGACATTTTTTTCAAGGCTGGAAATGAGAAGAGGCTCACACACCATAACTGAGGCTCCTCAGGTATACAACAGCCCTGTCCTTCCAGCTCCCTCGTACTCTAACCTGCTGTAACCTCCCGTGAGATTTAAGATTACCAAATTGATGTATTTCAAATGGGCCTGTTTTCTGCTTGGTGCAATTCATAAAGCTGTGTCAGGATAGCTAATGGAAAACATGAAATTATTTAAAATTATGAGAGAAAACAAGCCTGGAATGCAAAACACGTGGACCAACTCATTTTATGTCAGTGCTCCCTCTCAAGGCTGAAGACAGGTCCTAGGTAGGAAGAATTTTATTCACTGAAGAAGACTGACCTCCAGACTCTAACAAAAGGGTTCGTTTTTATTTTCAGCTTATTGTTGCTGGAAGATGGGGGGAAATCACACTAAGTGCTGACTGTCAGGTTTTGGTCATGAGAACAAGGATCGTGCAGTGTGTGAGTGATCCCGGGAAATGTGTGTCACCTTGACTTTCAGAGACGACTGCATTCTGATTGGCTAGCTGTGCTGCCCTTTCCGCCGGGCGAGCAGGGTCGTAAATACAGAAGAAACACGAAGGCGGGTAGTCAAACTAACTCACCGCAGAAATGGGCGCTGGGAAGGGCGTTTAGTGCCTGTTGGTTCAAGCCCCTTCAGTAGGCTGGTTGCAAAGGAAGGCGCACGTTAATCCCCGCCAGAGGGTGCTATGGAGGTGTTGGGGGTCGGGTCCGTTGGGAGTAGGGGCGGAGGACTAGAGTAGGCGAGAGTCCCCGCCCGCAAACGCGACCTGGAGCAGGACCGTGTAGGCGGGGCCCTGTGGGCGGAGCCGTCCTGTGGGCACCGGCACCACCAGCGGGGCAGGGATGGGCGTGCTGGGGCGCGGGGACTGGATCTACCGCGGCCAGTGGGGCGGGGTGGAGGGAGGTGGTACTTGAGGTTCCAGAGCGACGCCCCTCTCCGCATTCCAGACAGAGTGGCTGGGCTTGGGGGTAGATTCTGGAGGAGCCAGCAGAGGTGTCTCCGTCGCCGTCCAGGTGGGCAACGACCGGCCTCACACCGGAAAGGGTATGTGTGCCGCGTGAAGAATCACCAGAGCGCAAGCCTCAAGTGCAGGCAGGCTTCTCAGGGCTCGTGTGTCTAGACCATTGGGGTTAGCTTTTCTGTGACCGGCAATATCCATCACAGTCTTGTCGGGAGACCTTGCACGTCTACTAATACTAATGCGCTTGGACTAATTCGAGGAGAGAAACTGTCCATTAAAAACCAGAGCAAAGTCCCGGGGTGGCGTTAAGGTGCTATTCGGTTTTCAGCACACTGCCCAGCACTCGGTGGTGGGCAAACCGAGTGTTTACAAACCGACTGTATAGGAACCGCGCGCAGCCACCCGCCACCCTGCGGCCACGCCTCAGGAAGCCCCGTCTCCCTGAGCTTCCCATTGGCCGCCAGCGCTCTCCGAAGTCACCAACCACAGGCCGCGGCTGCTTACAAAGGGTGGCGAGTTGCCTGGGGCCAGGAGCCACGCTGTGTGTGGGAGAGCCGGGCTGATGGCTTAATTGAGGTTAATGTAAACTCCCAGCAGAGAATCAAAATGTGAGCAGGATCATCTGATTGTATATACAGAAGGAAGCAATAAGAGAGCCGAATCAGCTCCTAATAACCGTTCCTGTATAGGTTTCAGTAGCAAAGAACTATGCAATTGCGTTCACCCTGGATGGATATCTATCTAGGCTCTGGTTTGGGCGCTATCACTGCCTAATTCCTTCTCACTTCCGGGGGGGGGCGGGCGGGGAGTCCCTGTTTCTTCAACTTAGAGGACTGCATAGTCTATCAAGAGCCAACTCCACATCTCTATGAGCTGCACAGTCTGAGTCACCCCCTGGGAGCTAAGGCTGTTTAGCATTCAGGCCTGAACCGGAAAGCAACGAATGGGAGGCTGATTTGTCTTTGCTTTTTTCTTTGCCTCTGTCTGCAGAGAAAGAAATAGCTGTCTCATTCCCTTTTGCCGAAGGAAAAAATCAATAGGTGTTTAATCTGCAAGGGAGATGAATTTCCCATCTAACCCAAAGAGATGTGGGACTGCTCTGGGCTGAGCATTGATTGAAGTGTCAGATGTCAGAGTGGGCAGGGGGCCATAAACAATCCCTTCCCGCCCCCTAGCTCTAGCTTTACAGATGAGGAGTCGGAGGCCCAGAGATGCTAGGGGACTTGCGCAAGGCCTCCCAGCTATCAGAGCCAGGGTAGAAATCCATGACCTTACTGCCACATCATGCAGGACAGCTCTGGTCACTTGCTTTCTTCGGGGAACCCTGTTTGCGGAGCCTCCCACTGCCCCTCTTCCTCTTCCTGTCACGCTGACCAGTAATAATTGGTAACATACCATTCCAGCCCTCAGACCTAGGAGGCCAGGACCAAGCTGAGTTTTCTCTTCCCAGCCAAGGTGGATTCCTTTAAAAAAAAAGAAGGAAGCAGCTGGCTTTAACTTTGCCCCAGTCTGAAGCTCTGACGCACTCCCGCGATTCTGCCACACACAGGCTTTGACTTTGCAGGACCTGCCGCTGATTTCACAAAGCTTCAGAGCCTTAAAGAGCAGGTTGATAAAGCATGAGATCAGCAGTACAGGGTGGGGCAATAGTAGGTTTACAGTTGTGAGTACACAAAATATAGAATTTATTCTTGTACTTATTTTCCATGCAAACTGTAAACCTACTTTTGCCTCACCCTGTATAGTGGCTGTTGGTCAGACTGTCTTATTTCCCAAATGTCCCAGATTCATGACACAGCATTAGCTGGATTTGGTACCTGCAGAGCCTTGCAACCATCTAAGAGTAGAGTTCCTTATTTTACCAAATCCACCACATTCCCTGTATGTTCATCTTGGGCAACCTCCTCTATCTGAGCATCAAGCATTTACTGGACTCCTATACAAGGGCCTCAAACAACACAGGCTCTTGTGAAGGGGGGCGGTGGGGGCGGGATATCAGAAGCTTCCCTCTAGCCTAATCTTTGCCCTGCTTCCTCTATTCACCTTCGGCCCCAGGCTACAGTTTCCTGCCTCCCCCACTCCACACACGTACCAATTCAAAACAGCTTTCAGCTATCCATAGTTTCCTTTTAGTTTTCTGGTTACTCCCTGAAATCCAACTGTTCTTGTGCCTCTAGTTTCTTCAGCGCTATTCTGAGATAACCAAACAGCCAAACTGGTTCACTGTCTTCTTGGGAACTGGAGATGGATGATGATATATAACCAAAAGGAGCAGCGGGGAGGGGGCAGGACCAGGAAGAAGTAGAGGAGGAAAACAAAAAAAGAAGATAAAGAGCTAAAATGCATCCCTTTTCCATCCTACTGAACAAAATCCAAAATCTTTGCCCAACATGTTCAAAGCAGAGCCTACCCTATCATTACCTGGCCCCGCTCATTCACTTGACAAACACTTTGAGCACCTCTCTGTGCTAGCACTGGGGATACACTGGCAGACAAGACAGACAATGTCCATGCCCCATGAAGCCTGCAGGCACCGGGCTGCAGTGGGAGCTGCGGGCAGAGGTCGCAGCACAGCACCAGTGTGAAATGTGCAGGTCAGACAGTGAAGGAAAAGAAAAGAGGGTGACAGGGCTAAAGCGAAGTGCTCTGTGGTAGGACGGCAGGAGGTGAAGCTGGAGAGAGAGGCAAGACCAGATCTTGTAGAGCTTTGCATTCAAATGTAAGGAGTTGGAATTTTATTTTAAGTACAATGAAAAAACATCGCAGGGCTTTAACCAGGAGAGAGGTATGATTTGATCTACATTTGCAAACACTACCCTGGTTGCTGTGTGGCTAATGAACCATAGCATTACCTAGAGAGGAATCTTCTTGGCACAAGGAGAAGAAATCCCTTTAGTTGTCTTAAGTAACACGCCTCCATTCTGGACATTAATTTGCCCCGGGAGGGGACACTGGTACTGATTATCCACCCATTCTAGCTTGAGGTATAAATGATTTTTGACCTTCGGGTTTATAAATCAATCTCTTATGACTTCTTTAGAATGAATCAGACCCTCAGAACCTCTGGGCAAGAGGATAAAATTGAGTTTCCAGAACTGCAAAGCTGTGAACCAAATTGTTCCGTAGTCTTGCCCACCTGTGAAGTCCCAGGTCAGAGCCCTCGCAAACCCCTCCAGCTGCAGCCATCTACTTTAAATCATTCTCATATTTGTTGAGTGAATGAATGGATGAATGAATGAGCAAATGGAAAACAAATAGATGGCTAGATGGCTGGCTGGTTGGCTAGTTGGATGGAAGAATGAAATGAATGGTGTGTGTGTGTGTGTGTGTGTGTGTGTGTGTGTGTGTGTGTATGTAAGATCCCAGAGGCAAGGGAAAAGGAAGAAGATGGATCAAGAGGACTCACAGAAAAATTGATCTGGCCTCGTAAGCCACCCCCTACTTGTTCTGGGTACCTCCAATCAGCTTTCCAGGCTCTGCGGCATCTTTGGAGACCTACATAAATGGCCTGAAGAAAGTGGTCACAAATCTTCCCAAGTCCTTTGCTTCTGGAGGTCAAATAAATCACCTTCCCTTCAGACCCCACAATTACATTTATTCCTCTCTGGGCCTTCAGTCTTTTTGCCTCCCCAGAGTTCCCCTCCAGCCCTGGGCAGGGTTAGGAGAGCCCAGGAAGAAAGAAAGGAGGTATGGGTCTGCTGAGACACTTAGTTAGGGTTCCTTGTGGGACCAGAGACAAAGATGGAAGCTGAATCCCCCACCATCACCATTACCACAAGGCTGGTTTGATTCCCAAGGACCACCCTGCACTAAGGTGCCAGCAGGGTGAGGGGTGGTGCCAAAAGGTTCATCTGACCAAGTGGTTGTGCCCTACTCACAACCTGCTTCTTGAGAAAGGCATCCAAGGCCAAAATGCAAATACAGTCTTAGGAGGTAACACCTTCAAACAGGAGCTGCTTTCAGTACTTGGTCTGAATTCCTCTGTCAGATCAGCCAGTCACTTCACAGGGCTGTAAATAGGCTGTGTCTCCAGACAGAGGAAAAAGCTTGATGTGGAACAATGTGCCAGCTTCAAGGGACCAAGAAATGGAGAAGAAAATGCCACCATTTTGCTGTGAGTTCACTCATCTTGGGAAACCTGGCTATTGTGATTCTGGTGGGAAGCCCACTCTGCTATGTTAGCAGAAGACTGAGAGAGCCAGTCACGGAACTTGGGCCTGAAGCATTCCGCAAGGTTTGCTTTTGTCCTAATGCAAGGTTTACAGTGGGGGAAAAAATGCTTTCTACATGGTCTGAGTGGAGGAGGTTTCTTTCCATTGGCTTTTGATCCTTACACACTGCAGCGTGTAGACAATCATGCCACAGGCAGTCTCCAGAAACAGGACTCATGTGCTGACCCCCCAGCCACACCTCTGAGCAAGATGACCCTGCATCTCACCGCCTGACAACCTGAGAGCATACCCCTTAGTCCCCAGGAAGCTCATCCTCACAGAGAGGAAGAGCCTGAGGCAAAGGATGCCCATGGTGACTGTTGTCTGTCGTCACCAGCTCCGTGCCCGAAACCATCTTGGCTGCATGGCTGCATTGAGAGAGAACACGATCCTCCCCTCCAACTAGCAGATGCATCAGACTAACATGAACTCAAGGTCAGGGGAAAAGCACTCTCATGGATGCTGGCGAGAACACCAATTATTATAGATTTCCTATCTCTCCAAGTTGTAATAAATAAATAAATAAAATTTCCCTTAAAATGAACATACTTTTTCTATCAGTGGACACCTAAGCTGCTCCTATAGCTTGGCTATCATAAATAAGGCTGCGATGAGTATCTTTTTGAATCAGTGTTTTGGGAGTTTTTTTGATACATACCCAAAAGTGAAATTGCTGGGTCTTATGGCATATCTATCTTTAGTGTTTTGAGGAATCTCCATATGTTTCCCACAGTGGCTGCATCGGTTCGCTGCCCCACCAACAGTGCACAAGGATTCCCTTTCCTCCACATCTTTGACAACACGTTATTTGTTGACTTTTTGATAATAACCATTCTGACAGGTGTGAGATGATATTCATTGTGGTTTTGATTTGCACTTTCCTGATAATTAGTGATGTTGAGCATCTTTTCATATGTCTGTTGGCCATCGACATGTCTTCTTTGGAGAAATGTTTTTCATGTCCTCTAATTCTTGTTTAAATCCTCACTTGAGGATATGTTTAGAGAGGAAAGGGGAGAGAGAGACAGAGAAGTAGAGGAACATTGATGTGAGAAATATTGATGTGAGAGAGAAACATTGATCGGTTGCTTTCCATTCGCAGACCCACCAGGGGTGGATCCCACAGCCTAGGTATGTGCCCTGACCAGGGATCAAATCTGCAACCTTTTGGTGTACGGGATGGCACTCCAATGTACTGAGCCACCTAGCCAGAGGCTCTGCCTATTACTTATTTATTTTTGTTGTTATTGAGTTGAATGAGTTTCTTAGTGATACACGAATGGATAAAGATGTGAGGGATAACTTCACTGTACTAGTCAGTGGGGATGGTAGACACAGTTGAGTGAGCATGTGTACTGTGTAGCTGTTGCATTCAAAATGACAGTGAGTAGAACAATGAGTCTGCATCAAATTTTGGGTTAAGCTTGAACATTCCTCCACGGAAACTTTTCAGGTGATTCAGAAGGCTGCAGCTGTGGGCAACTGGTGATCGGCAGCTTCATCACAACAACATACTCATTCATTTATCGTATTTCCTGCAGTTTTCTGGTGAATCATCCAATCACCCAGGTGACTCAGCCCCACTACAGCCATATTTGACTTCTGGCTTTTCCCAAAACTAAAATCACCTTTGAAAGGGAAGATTTCAGACTGTTGATGGGACTCAGGAAAACACAATGGGGCAGCTGATGGCAATTAGGAGAACTGTGTGAGGTCCCAAGATACTTACTTTGAAGACGACTGAGGTGTCTTCATCCTGCGTATATTGTTTCTTGTATCTTCTTTAATAAATATCTCTATTTTTCATATCACATGGCTGGATATTTTCTGGACAGACCTCATCTATAAGATTGTGTGTGTGTGTGTGTGTGTGTGTGATGCAGCAATAAAAAAATGAACTCTTGCCCTTTGGGACAACATGGATGGATCTAAAAGGATTATGCTAAGTGAAATAAGTCAGGCAGAGAAAGACAAACACCATATGGTTTCACTTATATGTGGAATCTAAAAACAAAACAAAAGCCTTATAGAAACAGAGATCAGAGGGATGGTTTCCAGAATGGAGGGGTGGAAGATAGGTGAAAAGGGGAAGGGGTATATAGTCAGTAACACTGTAACAAGTTTGCGTGGTGGCAGATGATTACTGTTGATAAAATTAGTGGAGCAATGCTATTGTAAGGTATACAAATATCGAATCACTATAGTGTACACCTGAAACTAATATAACCAATATAAGTTTGCATACCAACTAGAATTTTAAAAACTTTTTAAAAACATACTTTTTGATTAAACATTTCTACTTTTAGGAATTTAATCCCAGAAAATAAGCAGGGATGTGGCAAAAGGAAAAAGATGGGAAACAATCTGAGTGCCCAAAAATAGGGGATTAAATAGTATTAAATAGTTTCTTGTACTTTGAGTCAACAGTTACATGCCCCAATCAAGCATAAATTTTGAGTTCCCATCCTGATAAATCAATGTGCGTATTTATTTATAAGTTATATATGGGTATGATTGGAATATAAATGTTATGTGCATTAAAAACATACAATAAGGGTATGTTAAGCAATATTTTAAATTTTTTTAATTTTATTCACGAACATTACAGAAATTTTTAGGCATGGAGAGAAAAATGTTATTTTGAATATGCTTAATTATGTCTTAAAATCTTAGCCAACACTTTGCTACAACAGTTGAAAGGTCAATATATTTCTATACTTGTTTATAATAGTTGCCATAATTTAAGCCCATCTTTTATAAAGACAGATACAAATAGGAGAAAAACATAATTAAAAATTAATAAATCAAATTAATTTTTCATGCTCATACACTAATACACAGAGATTTTTATTGAAATTAGGCTAAGTAAATTTCTATTTCTATGACATCATTCACAGCTCTTATATTTTTCATTTTTAACAAATGTATCCAAAACCCTAAAATTTTTATTGAAAGATGTTTAAACAACTTAGAAGATTCTGCTTCTAATTTACTTTTCTTTTTTTCTTATTTTTTCTTTTTCTTTTTTCTTTTTTTTAATTAACTTATTTATTTTTCAAATACGTTTGTCTTTGCCTGCTTCTAATTTTCAATGGGCCAATATGAGAGTTTTTCCTGCATAACTGCACTTTTACTCCAGCAATAAAATCATGTAACATTGGATGTCAAAATTTCTTTCAAAAAGCATTATTTTATTATTTATTGTTAAAAATTCACTCTAACTTGAAGGGACAAATCCCATGTATTTATTTCAAAAGTTAAATAATATAATATGGAAAGCCACAAAAATTCCAATTCATCTTTATATTTATTGTCTTTAAAGTCATTTGCTTCCTCATACACATCCAGCTTTTGTGTACATAAAAGGTATTTTTGCTCATTCCCTCTGCTCTTAAAAAATATTATAAAGATTCTAGTATAGCTTTAAAGCTTCATTTTATAAACTAAACCACATCACTAATATTTGCACTTCCTGTTTCAAGTTCTTTGCTACAAGAGTTTGTAGATAAATTTCAAGTGTGGTGTAGATTATCAGCTGGTATTTGTTGAGCACTTACTATGTGTCAGGCATAGTGTCAGCACTTCACACATATTAATTCATTTAACTTTTGCAACTACCCCTCCTGTAGGTACAATTACTATCTCCTTTTTACATGTGAGGAAGCTGAGGAACTGGGCAGTTGTTAGATAACTGGCCCAAGGCCACAGAGCTGGCAAGCAGCAGGACCAAAATCTGAACCAGGACAGCTTGGGTTCAAAGACAGTGCAATTCCCCACCAGGCTAGACCGCTATCTGTGGGTCTCTATCTATTGATGCTCGAGGAACTTGTTGTAGCCTAAGCAGGCATCGTGTAGCACTGAAAATATATATCCTTCCATTATCTTTCCTGTACTGGCTTAGAAAAACATAATTCATGCATTTTGTTTTTGAAATAGAATTCAGCAAATGCCATACTGAATCAGGCTGGAAACATATGTACTTCCATCCACTGTATGACAAAATGCCCACACTGCATTCTGTATTCTAATACTTGTTTCTTCAAATATTTGGCAATTGCTTTCAATGCATCTTCCAATAGTTTTTTTGACACAAGACTATATTTAAGTCTATCCCCACATTTTCTCCGTGTGTTCTCTTAACCAGCTTTACCATGGTATGGGGATTTTAAGCTCCCAAATATTTTTTATTAGTGGTTTGGTAAAAATCTTTAAGTACTGAAATATTGCACGACTTTAAACGTTGGTGGAAAATATTTTAATCCATCTTCATATTCTTTTTATATTACATTTTTTAAATGTCTTGCCTATGGTGGCATTCTCATTAGCTCTGAAGGTAGAATACACACTTTCGGGTAAAGTGATTAAGAATGAAATGGCTAATATATCCATTATTGTCTCAAAGTGTTAATCTTCTCAAGACGTTAATCCACTTTTGGCTGACTTCTTTTCAGATCTGATTACATTGTTGTTTTAACATCTCATAAGATTTATGATGAAGTCACACTAGAAGCTGAAGGAGAACCCACCCTGCCATTTTCTTGTTCTCCACTACTCCATTTTCTCTGCAGGATGCTTTTTAAGTCACCTGTCCATTTTTGAGGCTTATTGGTTCAAAGAACACAGTCAGGAAATATCTTTAACCAAAACTCATAATCTGCAGTAAACTGCTCTCTGGTAAAAGCACACAAAGGGTGGGGTGCCCGCCGCACGCCGCCCCGGGACCCTCAGGCTCTGTCAGGCTCCCAAAGCTGGGCAGCGCCGTGGTGAGCCCGCTATGAGAAGCTCAGGAAAGCTGGATTTCCTTCTTACATTTGGATACAAAGAAATGTGAAAGGAAGCTGCAATATTTCCTTCCTTCACCCCAGAGGACTGTCTTGCAGGCATCTCATTTTGGGGACCACAAGGGAATAGTTTGCATTCATTAAAAATTATTTGTATAAGACTATATAAGGACACAGGAAAGCAGTCACAATGTACTGAATAGTGAAAATCAGGTTCAAAACCAGGATATATGGAATAATTCTTATTTTATATATGAAAGTATACACACACGTAAATGACATTCATTCACTTACATGCCAGGTGCCAAATCGAAATGTCTGTCATGCCATCATCACTGACAGTCTGCACCCTTTGGGGCTAAGTGGGTGTGGGGTGTACACATCATCTGGAAAAGAATGGGAGAACACATCCGCCCTCGGCTTGAGACAGCAGCAGAGCAAGCTGATGCCACGGGGGGATGGGTGGCACTGGAGGCAGGGCTCAGCTTTCTGTGAGCAGCCCAGGTGAGGCATGGGCTGCCCGGCGTGGGGTAGGCACCAGGTGCCTTGGGGGAAGGGGAGAGAAAGTAGGATCCAGCAGGCACATTTCCCAGCTTCCTGCTGTGTCCGGGGCAGACTCCCTCTCAGCCTGGTCTTAAGCAACGAGCTGTGTTATTTTAACACAGTTCTGCCCAGGGACCCTCACAAGACTACGACCTGTCCTCCTCACATGCCAGACAGTGCGGTTTGGGTCTTCACATCAGGGGAAAAGGCTTCTCTTGATGTGTGCTACACAGAAATGTAGCATTTGGAGTCTGGGAAACATTAAGCCGTTGGCCCACGGCTGGGGGACCCAAGCTCCTTGATCCTCCTGGTTCTGCTCAGCCCTCCAAGTCCCCGTGGCCCTCGTCTCCGCACCTCTCTCCTCTGGGGCAGGGGCTGCTTTGGCCTTTTGCCCATGTGGACACCAAGTGTTCAGTGCTTCTGGCCTCTCTCTCGTCATCTATTTAAGCAGCTCTTCCAGGCCTGACAGGTGCCCAGGGCAAATCTCTGAGATGACCCAGGACTGACCGCTGGCCCTTGGCCACGGCCATAGCCATTCAGAGCCCCACGTTTCTCTTCGCCTCCTGCACTCGCCACAGTGGTGGTCTGGCCTCCCAGTTAGACAGCCCAGTGCCAAGAGGGAGAGCAAGGAACCCCATAAGACTTGGGGAATGAGCCAGAAGCCTGAGCTGCCTGTCATCACCACACCCTGGGACTTCCTTGACACATGTAAGAGGTGAGATTTCACTGGCCCTGCTACCGAAACCAGTGCTGGGGGCATCAGCATATGTGCTGACAGGTGTCCCCTCTCCCCAGGGTCAAAGCCTTGGCCCAAAGAGAAAACAAAATAATACTACAGCTGCTGTGTATTGAGCCCCAGTAAGTAACAGGCGCTATGCATGAATTCTTTCTCTAAATCTTATCAACTAGAGGATATATTCTTTAATCTTTATTTTCATAGATGAGGAAACTGACGCTCAGAGAGGTTAAATGACTTGCCCAAGGTTTTGTAGCCAGGAAGTAGAAAAGCTAGGACCTGGTGACTCTATTTGGGGACCCTGCGTTCCTTCCTCTAGAGAGCGCTGCTCAAGTTCGTCCAGCCAGCCGGTCATTCTAGGGCCCTGTTACAAACTCTGGTCCCAAGGTCCACTCTGGTGGCCACTGAGGAAAGGGGCAGGTGGTGTGGCACTTGCCAGCCAGGGTCTGACTCTCAGAGACATTGCCCACCCGCTCAGTGGTGTTTCACTCCACAACGCAGCCGGAGCTCCCAGCACAGATGTCCCTGGACCAGGCCTAATCAAATGCTATCAGACCTTCCTGAAATTTAGTAGGAGCCTGGCAGACAGCGCTGAGATTTGAAGGTAGAGGGAAAGCCGTGGTGGAAGGAAAGGGGAAGCCGAGGCCTGGATAGAAGCATTTCTGAACACCCAATGTGCAATGGCCCCTTGGAGCTGACACAACAGCTTCCTGGAGCCCGGAGCCCAGCCTACTGAGGCCCAAACTTCAGGTGTGTGTGAGGGAGTGTGTGCGCGTGTATATGCACACATGCACCGTGCATGTGTGTGTTCATGTGTGGGTGAGTGTGTGGGCAGGTGTATTTTGAGGGGAATGCAGATTCTCACCGGCGAGCTGGGGTTTGTACTCAGAGACACCAAAGGCCAAACACCTGCTTCATGCTCTAGCCCACTCTGGGGCCTCTGTCTAAAGCAGCCTCTTTTATGGACGAAAAGAAAAGCCCCACACAATTTAAGAGGCCACCAGGAGAGCTGGTTATGATTTTTAAGAGCTAATGCTGCCACCCACGACTCACTGTTTATGAACGACCTTTGCTCACCATCACTATGTAAACTGTGCAAGACATTGTATCCATGTGGGCCACCAAAGCCTTTGGTGGGCAGGGTCAGGCAGCACTGCCCCAGGTGTGGGAGGAGAAAGCGCCCCACTGCGCCGGAGGGGATGAGAGCCGGGAGGCAGCTGCTCCTGCGCGCAGCTGTGGGGGCCTCTGTTGAGGAGACAGAGCCCGTTCAGTTCTGCAGCCAGGCACACACGGAGGAGCCGGCCCGTAAATCAGCCACAGGCTCACATGTTCCGGAAGGCTCCTGCAAGCCTGGGGGCCGGGCAGGCCGGCTGCCTGGGTACAGAGGAAGAAAACAAAGGAAGAAGCGGGTGGGGGGAACCAAGGGTCTGAGCAGCAGAGGTGGAAGCATGCAGACTCCTGCCCCAGAGCCGTGGGGGACCCAGGGCGCTAGAACCCCTGGGCTGCTGAGGTGGGCCCAAGGCCGCCCAACCTGGTGCCAGCGGTCCTGAAGCCTGGAGCGGGGACGAGGGTGAGTTTGTTTTGCTCCCGGACCTGCCTCAGCTAAAAGGCACTTCTGGTTAAGAGCAACAGGAATTGATGTGCCAGGTGAGGCCCACCCTTCAAACTCCTCCTTCCAACTTCCACAAGGGTCCCGCACATCGAGGTAAGACTCACTAACTGGTGGAAGGAGCAGGGTCCCTCCACTCGGGGCACCCAGCAATGTCAGCAGGCGTGGAGACCACCTCCTTCAGAGTCACGGACACACCCAAGGTTAACAAGGAAGCTGAAAGCGGGATCAAGAGTTCTGGTGGTCTGCCCAGGGCCCAAAGCAACAAGGTGACAAGCTCAGAGCCCTGCTCTGTGGCTGCAGAATTTCTGAGATGCACTTGCTGTCTGAAACAATGACACTGAAATAAAGCCTAACAGGTTCATAGCCTAAAATAGTGACTGTTTGGTTTAAAAAAAAAAAATGCCATCAGCTCCAGCTCTTTATTTTGCTTTGGCTTCCCCACTCCACCCCCATCACCCACTGCAGACAAAAGCAGGAATTAATCACTATTATTCATAGAGCAGCGCAGGTCCTGCAGGCGTCACCCACAGATGCTCATTCCTCGGGGAGGAGGTGAACAGCTTCAGGGTGTGTGGACTTTCAACACTATGGAAACAAAGAGAGGAGAATGGAGGCAGAGGAGGGAGACAATAACAGGAAAGTGGAGAGACAGGCTCCGATTCTGTGGTTTATTCTCTCTTCAAAGGCCCACGGCCCCTTGTCTATCTATTTTATTTGCAATGCTGTGGAAGTTTACCATCACAAACATTGGGAAACAGCTTTCTTAAGGCAAAACTCTTTTTAGTATTTAGAAAGGCATAATTTCTTTTGGCTATAAATAAAGGTCTTTTCAAAACTAATGGGAAAGTTGTACAACAATGTTAATGAAATGATGTCACTGAAATACACTTAAAGATGGTTAAAATGGTAAATTTCATATTACTATTATGTATATTTTACCACATTTTTTAATCCTCACCCAAGAGAAACATCAATGTGAGAGAGAAGCATCAGTGGGTTGCCTTCCACACACCCCAGACCCAGCATTGCATGCGCCAGGACGGGGCCCGAACTTGCAGCCCAGGCACGGACCCTGACTGGGAATCCAACTCGCAACACTTCGGTTGTAGGATGATGCTCTAACCAACCGAGCCACACTGGCCAGGCCTTACCACAACTTTGAAAAAGAAAAAACAAAGGCCCTAATGGGAATAAAGAGAAAAGTGTTCCATTGTTTCTGGGTTGAGCCCCTGGAAAGATCAGATAAGCTCTCTACTGCTCATCGGAGCACAGAAAACCTTGAGCTCCCAGCCCTGACCAGTGATAGTGCCCAGCGGGGCACACCTTGGTTTTGGGCAGCCTGCTCCATCCTCTGACCTCACCCTTAGAATCCAGGACAGATAGATCTAAGACTCTGGTGTCCACAGGACTACAATGTGGGTGTGGCTGAGCTCAGAGCATTCAGTCCAGTTTGCTTCTGCACTAAGTCTAGGAGCAAAGCAAGCCAGTAAAACAGGACAAGTGGAATATAGAAACTGAGACAGCTGAACAAACTGGTCAAGCAATTTATAGCCAGATATGGAAGGCCACCTCCCTAGAGACAACATTTAAGCCTCAGTCGTATTTCAGCTCCAGGTCCAGAAAAGCAGCAAAACCAGGTGGGCAACACCAGGATCGCATGCAATGACTAAAAGCCCCATGCTCAGTCACAGACCAGCCAGTGGGGACCACGGCCCTGAAAGGGCACACCTGGAAAACTGGTGAATGTTCTCCTGAAAGCCTCCCCTGAGACCTCCCCTAAGAATCCTGCCTGCAAGAGAGAGAGAGAGATAAGAGCCTCAGGACAAAGGGCCCAACACACGCTCGCTCTCCCTCCGGGGAGCAGCCCATGCCATTCCCTTCCCCCATATATTCCCCCACAGGCACACACGTCCTAAACTCTAAAGGTCCCCACAAGACTTGCAACCAGGGGAGCAATGGGCAGCAGTAGCTTGTCCCTGACTAACCCCTCAACCTGTCCCCAAGAGTCCCTTTTCTCTGACTCCCCAGGGAGCTAAAGCAGCCCTGCTTAGGCTCCCCTGTTGCCTCTTCTATGCTAGGCCCTTCCTTGTTTCACTGTCCCCAGTTTTAATAAAAGTACCCCCGTAGTCACCTGGACTTGTGTTATGAAATCCTTCCTGCACAAAGTCAAGAACCCACACACGACAGCTGGCCCTCAGCAGCCCCGCTCAGGGCTGGGTCTGGTGACAGGTGGAGAGGGGCTGACTCTCAGGAACTGTGTCCCAAGGTGATGCCCTGCAGGGCAGACTATGAACGCACTCCTCAAAAGGTGTGCCAAACTAGACAGAGACCTTCCCTCCTGGAACCCCGGGGGAGGCAGGTAAGCACAGTCTGTGTGGGCACAGGGCCAGGGGAGGGGTGGCCGGCGCACACAGGAAGGACACTGTCCCAGAGAGGAGGACATTTGAGGATCTGTGCTGGCAGGGGCCCAGGGGCATAAAGCTCAGGTCATAAAAAAGGGACTTCAAAAAATACATGATTATTTCCTCCAAAAGTAGAACGCAGATTCGCTATATGATACGCCCAAAAGAACTGAAAGCAGGGACTCAGATACCTGTACGCCAGTGTTTGTAGCACCATTATTCACAATAGCAAAAGGCGGAAACAACCCAGGTGATCATCAATGGGAGAATGGATAACAAAATGCGATAGATGTAGATATAGGTATAGGATGGAATTATTATTCGACCATAAAATGGATTGAAACCCTGACACATGCTACAACGTGGATGAACCTTGAAAACATGTTAAGTGAAATAAGCCAGACACATCCGGTATGATTCCCTTTCCATGAGGCGCCTAGAGTAGCCAAATTCATAGGCACAGGAAGTGGATTAGAGGTTACCTAGGGCTGGGGGAGAGGGGGAGAGTAGAAATTATTGTTTAAATGGGGACAAAGTTTCTATCTGGATGATGAAAAAGTTCTAGCGATGGTAGCACAAAATTGTGAATGTACTTAATGACACGGAATTATACACATAAAATGGTTAAAATGGTAACTTTTATGTTATGCATATTTTACCACAATAAACTTATTTTTTCAGTTACTTCACTCCTCAGAAGAAAAATCCCACATCGCTCCCAGATGACATAAGGTTCCCACAGGCTGAGAGAGAAGACATACACACTAGAGTTAGGTGGACTTTTGATTCCTGCAGTAGCACACCAGACTTAGACCAAGTTGCCCTCTGGAAAAAAAATACACACAAACTCCTTGAAAACATCAATAAGCTGACCAGATAGTAACTAGCAAGTTAGAACCTAAGGGGAAATGGGAACCCAGGGAGGTGGCCTAACATTAAAGTATCTAAGTTACTTTTACTCTGAGGGCTGTTGCTAAAATGGGTAAACTAAGTGGGTTTCATGTTTAACCATCTCTGGGGCAAAGAAACAGAAGCCAAGGCCTGGGGCCCCACCAGGATAAGGAACTTAACAGGACACTTTTCCACGTGGAGGCCCGCCCTTGGGCTGCACCCGCTCCCGACCCACACGCACACAGGCCCCGGGGCTCACAGGGAAAACTGGCGAGGCTGCTGGCAAGGCCAGGGAGGCAAGAAGCAAAAGGAAAGGGAACGGTACATCCCTGGCCACAGGCCCCGGAATGGACTGGCAACCTAAACTCACAGGGAAACTCAAACTAAGGATTTGGTGTAAGGTGGTTCCAGGTGGCCCCAGCCCACGGGGTGTGCGCAGGGTCAGTGAAGGTTAGCGACCACCACCACCACCATGAACACCTACGTCCCCAGCACCACCTCTACCGTCCTTTCTGCCTTTCCTGTCCTCTGCCCACGCTGGCTTCCTCCAGCTTCCTGGGGGCCCCCACGCTCACCTGCCCCCGGCCCTTCCCTTGGGCTCTGCACTCTCTCGGCGACCAGCTAACTGCTATTCATCCTTTAGACCCGACTCCAGGGGCATTTCCTCAGGAAGTTTGCTCTGACCCAAGTCTAAACCAGATCCCTTTGTAAATATACTTTTTCAGACCTTTGGTCCCTACTTTGAGAGCACTTAAACCAGTTTTGAATTACACATTTATTAGTGGGATTATTTGATTAACATCCCTCCCTAGACTATAAACACCCTGACAGCAGGAAGTATGTGCGGTAACATTCATCACAGACTCCACTGTCTAACACGGTTTCCCTCGGGCCCTTTATCATACACTCATCTTTCTGAAATTTAGTTTCTCCCCTTGTATAATGGAATAATAAGATCTACCTACCTATCTTCCAGGGCCCTTATAAGGATCAAGTAAAAGCCAATATATAACAAATGTAAAGACATTTTTGAGGATTGTAGCTGGAAATACCAAATTTTGCTATATAACACTGGGTTCTTATTATAAACCAGGCACTATGCAAAGTGCTTCAAACACATTATCTCATTTAATTCTTTTTAAAAACCGTGAAAACAGTGTTATTGTTTGAATTCTACACATAAAGAAACCAGTGTCCTAAAAAGTTCAAGAAATTTGCTTTGACTCCAGTCGAGAAATTGGAGATCTGAACTCCGGTCTCTCTGACCCCAATACGCTCTTAACCCCTTGCCTTGCTCCGCTTGCTCCAGCGCTGCTCTGAGGCAGCAGCGGCCACCGGGGACTGAGTGTGTGGTTGGCTAGGAATAAGGGGGGGAACATCAGAAGTCCTCTTACCCATGTCCTTCCCACTCCACTGAAATAAGTCTAGTTACTCAAGCACAGCATTCCCTCATAGAAAGGCAGTTTGGCAAGACCCTGGATCTGCTGGTGCAACCCAGTTCCAGAGAGCATCGCAACACCTGCCACCTCACAGGGATCCTCCCACGACTTTGGTGATGGAGCCCCCTGCCCTGTCTGGCCCAAGATCTGCTTCAGTTCACGATGGCTCGCCTGTTGCCCTCCACCCGCAGGCGGTCCCTGAGTGTCCGAAAGATCATTGAAGGAGAGGCTGATGCTAGAAAAAGTGCTTTCTCACTTAACAAAAGGAAAAAAAAAATTGATCTTTCAACCTTAAGAGAAAAGGCAGCTTTAAGTTTTTGCCTCTGTCTCCAAATTTAAAAGCAGTGTTTCCAAATTTCTTGAAGAGAACTGCACTTCAGTCTACTTGGAACCAGTGTTTCCATTTTGTTCTTTGGAAAGCCTTCCTGCATTTATGGCCAAGCTGTTTTCCACTTCACTCACCCCCGGAGCTGCCTCCGTGTTTCGCGCGCAGCCTAGAGGTATACGCCCTTCAAATCTCTGGGTCAAAAGATGAAGAGCGGCACAGCTATTTAGTTTATATCTACATATACTAAGTTTACTTTCTGCAAACAGGCATTTCCAAGGAAATTAAACCACCACACACACGGGCAAGCATGCACACACACATATGCGCATACACAACCATCCCAGCTGTATTTTCACCAAAGATAAAGAACAGAGCAGATAAATCCATCTGACAGGTAATTTACCATTAACAGTTTGACTTCATCGGTCTAGCCACAATGCATTGTGAACCAGGAAAATTAAACAAGTCAAGAGGATGATAGTATCAGTGCTGTTTATTTTCCATTACCTAACAGCACAATTATTCTCAATAATAAAATATAACCATTTTCTAAGAAAAAATTGAAGCAGTTCAGCAAATAAAGGAGTACTATTAACGTTTTAAGCAGATTCAGCTACTTGGAGAAAGAGATCAAGTGTCTGTTATTGATGACCAGTGTGACAACTCAAAAACCATGCCGATTTATCACTTTGTTTAGGTGAAATGAAGGGAAATAGGGCGTTCTCTGGACAAATCACCTCTACATTCACTAAATGAAAGATGTTTTTCTCCTTCCCTTTGAATGTCATACAAAAATGTAGTCATTTATAAAATGAATTGACAGTTCTGTGTCCATTACTCCAACCCAAAGCAACATAGGACAAGCTGTTGAAAACTTATGTTAATATGAAGTAGATCAGTAATGTCACACATTCTCTGGTGCGCTAAGTGCAGTATAAGCTCATCCAAAAATGACCGAGACAAGAATCTTAATAGACCCCACTGCCTATCAGAATTTTCAGAATTCAAGATTTCAGAAACAGGTAAGTCGTTGGAGATTAGCCTCAGACTCAAATATAGCTGTCCTATGAGGAAATTTTCGTCCCATTGATCTGCTTTGAAAGAATAGTGGAATGCAACTTTGAAAAAAATTTAGACTTCTTAAACTTCAAATGTAATTTTAAGTTTACCATTGTGTCTCCTTTAACCAGTCACCAGAGCAGCTAAGAATCCAAGAACAGTTTCAGTTTCAAGACAGCGTCTTCCTTGAAGAGGAAAGATAACAATAACACCAATGCCTAACGGGCAAAAAATGCAGTTTCTAAAACCTATAAGGTCAGTCTTAGCTCCTTCTACCAAAAAGATTAAATTGAGGGCTCCTTTAAGAGGGGAGGAATAATAATAATATGTAGGGAGGGCCACAGTTTACAGGAAGCAAAGCACATAAAATTGGAAGGATCTAAAGAGGGTGGTGCATATGTTGTTTCTCATTCAACTTTCACCAACTAGTTTAGCATCCATTAGATGATTCTTGCCTGAATCACTTATCACTTATACTTTCATGGTTACTATTCCCTTCTTTTGTTCATCTGTTAACTGTCTTGTTGGTCTTTCATTTCTTAGTTTCTTAGAGGTCTTTAAACATTAAGATTAGCGCTTTTTCTATAACAGAGTCTCTTTCTTCCTTTTGTGTCAGTCTTGGTTTTTTTCCCCCCTAGGTTTTTGTCCATGTTATCTAAAATTTCAAATGTATTGGTGTATTTCCATAAAAACCCTTATTACCTTTTAGATATCTCTAAAATTTGTGATGATGTCCACCTTTTATTACTGATATGAGCTGTGTTCTTTCTCCAAAGATTTATTATCAGCTTTAATCTTTCTTAAAAGAACCACCTTTTGGCTTTACCAATCCCTTCTATATTACATTTACCTTTTATTTATTTATTTTTCTTTTAACTTCATTATTTTCTTCCTTTTACTTTGTTGGGTTTAATTTGTTATTAATTTACAATGTTATATATCATTCAGTTAAAGTATTTTTAAATTTCCATTTGATTTTGCCTTGGACCTATTGAGACAGCACAGGGATTTGGACCCAGGAATAGAAAATACCAGGTGGCCAGGAAGCCAAGTTAAGACCAGGTGGCTGGGAGGAATTCAGGCAAAAATGTCACCACTCCCCCACTTCCTACTCAAAAACGCAGAGATAGCTGATCTCCTCTCCCTTCTGTCTGCTTCAACTACTGACCCACGTGTGCAGCTGATCACGGTCTGACCACTGTCTGACCTTCCTAGGGTGGCGGTAGTAAGCAGCTTGCCATCTTGCCCTCTCAGCACAGGGAAAAGCATAGTTACCAGGAAACACAGAGGGAAAAGAGTCACCCAACCCTGAAGTAAGAAGCTTGGAAAGCCTGCCTTTTCGCACAAAGTTTCGTTGTCCCCAGCTTATAAAAGCAGCCAAGCAGAGCCAGCCCCTCTGTGCTGCCTCCCTTGTGTTTATATAGTTATGTTTTTGATACTGATTTCTTGCTTCACTCCACTTCTCTTTATAATTTGAATCCACTGAAAATCATTGAACTTTTATTGCCCAACCTATGGTCAACTTTGGTAAATGTTTCATATGCGCTTTAAATATGCACTCTAATATGGTTGGGTCCCGTGTTTAAATGTTTATCTCCTTGCCAATATTTTGTAAGGATGTTCTACCAGTTATTGAGAGGTGTATTGAAATTTCCCATGATTGTGGGTGTGTCCATTTCTTCTTTCAGTTCTGTCAGTCTTAGCTCCCTATTATATTGCAGCTATGTAAAAGGGTGCATACAATTTAGAATTTTTGTGTCTGGCCCTTTTATCAACATGAAATGTCCCTCTGTATCTGTTATAATGCTCTTTTACCTTGAAGACTAATCTGTAACTTAAACAGCTTTCTTTTGTTAATGTTTACATATCTTTTCCATTCTTTTAAACTTCTCTGTATGTTTATATTTAGGGAGATATATTTGTAAGTTTTGGCTTTGTTTTGCCCAGTACAATACACTTTTTAAGTAAATCACTTAGCCTGTTTACATTACATGTATTATTTTTGTTTGGCTTACTATTTGTTTTGTTCTATTTTTCCCACCTATTTTTTATTACTTTCTCCTCTCTCCTTATTTTTGCATTTTGAATACCGCAGTTTTCAATATTTCATATCCCTTACTATTCTTTTATAACTACCATATATTACAACATGCCCTGATTTATTAAATCTAAATTAGTACTTTCACCAGTTCCTAAACAATATCAATACTTCAGAATATTGTCTCGATTTACTTGCTTCTCATAATCATAGTCATTTGAGTACACACACAAATCATACCTACATATTTACCTTTTTAGTACTTTTCATTCCCTCCTTCATCTCCATTCTTTCATCTGGGATCATTTTCCTTCTGCCTAAGGAACCACATTTATTATTTCCTTTATTGAGAAGATACTGTAACAAATTCTCTCCACTTTCATTTTTCTAAAAATTGTCTTTTATTTTTTTTCGTCCTCTGTGAAAGGTGCTGTTGAGAATTTAAGGAGTATTGAACACAATTCCAATTTGTGGGAACTTTTCTCGCAGCACCAACAAACAGCTCTCAGATACCACCTGGGTGTCCTACAATTCAACTCAGTCCTGATACTATCTACACAGAGACAGTGGTAGTCCTACCAGACTGCCCCCAACCCCACTTCAGAGGCCAGTGACAAGCCCAGGTTATCATCTGGCTTCTGACAGACCAGCTAGACATCAGAGGTTCCGGTGATCACTGCTTAAGTTCTATTTCTTTGTTAGGACAGCTAACAGAACTGAGAGAAACATTTTAGTTGTCAGATCACTGGTTTATTATGAGGATAAACTCAGGAACAGGGGGATGGAAGACATATACCACAGAGCATGGCATGTGGGAAGCGGGCAGTTTTCACACCTCCTCTGGGCACGTCACTCTCTCAGCATCTCCGTGTTCACCAACCCAGAAGCTCTCCGGACACTGCCCTTAGGGCCTTTTATGGACACTTCATTACATAGGCAAGATTAAAACATTGGCTGTTAATGATCATTTCAACTCCAGCCCTTCTCCCTCCCTGGGAATCCAGAGGGTTGGACAGAAAGTACCAACCCTCTAATCACAGGGTTGGTTCCCCTGGCAACCAGGCCCCATCCTCGCAGTGACCTCATTAACATAAACCCAGTTGTGGTGGAAAGGGGCTTGTTATAAATAACAAGACACACATTTCATCTTTATGGCTCTGAAGAGATTTCAGGAACTGAGGGCCAGAGGCCAAATATTATGATGAAAGATACTTCCATTGCTATTATTGCCCAGGAAATTCCAAGGGTTTGGGGAGCTGCGAGCCTGGAACTATAAACAAAGACCAAATTTATATTTCTTTTAACTCACAATATCACAAGTGTAGAACTTCAGGTTTGCAGGTTACTCTCACCACTTTACTTTTTTGATGAGAAGTCAGCAGCCAATTTTATTGCTCCTTTAAAAGTAATATTGTCCCCCTTTTTATTTTTGGCAGTTTCCCTGTGATGTCCCTAAGGTGTGGTTTTCTTTGTATTTATATTGCATTGTAGAGCTTCCTCAATCTATGGCTTGCTGACTTTTAACCTATTTTGGAAAAATTCCAGCCATTATCTCTTCAAATAGTGCCTCTGCCATATTCTCTCACCTTTCCTGGGCTTCTTACTGAATATATGCTAAATTCTTTTTTCACCATGTCCCATATAAACTTTACTTCTTTATTTTCTATTCTTTTCTCTCATTGTTTCATTCTGTATATTTTCTTTTGACATTATCTTCTGGAATAATTCTCTCTTTAGCTGTATCTAATCAGTAAACTTATCAACTGAGTTCTTAATTTGTTAACTGTATTTTTCAGTCCCAGAATTTTCATTTGAATCTTACTGTAATTTCTAGTTCTCTGATGAAATTCTGAATCTCTTCACTTAATGTTCTGAACATACTAATCACAGCTTTTGTAAAACAGGACAATTCCAATATTAGGAGCTTGCATGTAACTTTCTATTGTCTGGGTTTTTCTTGTACTGAATTTGTCAATTATTGCTTTATTCTCTGGTTATTTTTTTTACTAAATGGCAAACATTGTACTTATGAAACTGTTGAGTTAGACGTTCTGGATGATACACAGTCCAGCAGACTTTTTTTTTTTTTAATTGTGGCATAATTTACATGCCACAACACAGAGATCTTAAGTGAATAGTTCTATAAACTTTAACAAATACATAACCCAAATACATAATTAAAGGATGGCACATTTTAGCAGTCCTCGTGCCTCCTTCCCAATAAATTGCCTCTCCCCACAAAATTAATTTCAAGAGATGAGTGTATAAGCATATTGTGGTATAGACACACAATGGAATACCACTCAGCAGTAGAAGACTGATATACCTGTGTGAATCACAAAACCTTATTCCCAAGGAAGTTGGGCAGAAAAGAATGTATGCAGTATGCTTACATTTATGTGAACCTCTAGAAAAGTCAAATCTAGTCTGTAGTTATAGAGACCCCATCAGTGGTTGCTTGGGACCAGAAGTGAAGGATACTGGCTGAAAAGGAGCACATGGAACTTCTGAAGACGATAGAACGCTCTGTTGTTACTTGATAGTGGTTTACACGGGTCTATACATTTGTTAATACTAAATCACACTGTACACTCGAAATTGGTGCATTTCCTTGTATGTAAATTATACCTCGACAATATTGACTTTAAAAATGTTAGCCAGCTTCTCTGGACAGTCCACCTGGTAAAAGTTAATCTGCTGCAGCCAGAAGTATGTTTATTAATATACCATACTTTGCCCTGCATAATGAGTACTTTTTTGCCCAAACTTTTGAGTGAAAACTAAAGATGTTTTATACATGGGCAGTATCTGAAATACCTTGTGTATGTTCTTGTATTTAGTTATTTGTTACATAAAATTTCTTGTACCACTGTTAAAAAAGTGAATGCTAAAATTCCTTTACAAAAAAAATCTAAATATACAAAATTGAATTAAGAAATTAAAATTAAGATCTTTTTCCATGAAAGTTTGTGTCAAAAACACAGATGCACATTATGCACAGAAAAATATTTTTGCATGTTATGTCAACCTTATTAATATTCCCAGTTCCACATTATCTGCATCTCTTTATGCTTTGTTATTAATAAAAAATTTTAACCACATGGTATTAAGAGGAAATTTAGGTCAAAGATATTCTTGTGGTATATCACTAGGCTACTTTATTAACACTCTCACTATGTAACAGCTGGTTGTTTCTCTACAAGTACCAGAAACTGAAGTATCTCTCTCTTTATCCACAGGACATTGTGTGCTTGCTGAATCCAGGATCGTATTTACAGCATTCCTTTCATTGACCTACCCATTTTTTTTCTTGGGAAAGAATTGTCCATTTGAGGTTTCTGAATATTGTCTGTTATCTACCAGACATACCAACATATGTTCTTGAATTCCATCTGCAAGTTTTTTAAGAAGCAGGGACATACTGCAATGTCGTTGGTTTGGTCCTGAAAATAGGTCATTTGAGACTTTCCATGGCTTTTCTGGGTTCTGTTATCTATTTGAAGATTATTTTACTTGCTGGGGACGTCTTTCTTGTGTTGTACTTCTTGGTCTGCATATATCTTAAGGCATTTTTTGTTAATTAGCACTTTTTAAAGGACTATACAATCTCCCTATTGGCCCTCATTTAGTCTTATTTCTCTAAGCAATTAAATCTTTAATGCTCAACCACCAGTTATTATGCTGATGTCTCTTAAGACATTTCGAGAGCCTGGAACTCATTCTGTAATAGATTTTTTAAAAAAGATTTTATTTTCAGAGAGAGAAGGGAGGGAAACATCGACTGGTTGCCTCTTGCTTGCCCTCAACTGAGGACCTGAACCACAACCCAGGCATGTGCCCTGACAGAATGGAATTGGCAACCTTTCGGTTTGCAGGCCAGTGCTCAATCTACTGAGCCACACCAGTCAGGGCTCGTTCAGTAATAGATTCTTAAAGATGGGATCATGGGAAGTATGTTTTGAATCCATAAATGCTGATAACAATTTGTACCTTTTATCCTTGAAACTATTTTGTTGGACAGAAAACCCTTGACTGACTTTCCTTAAGAATCTTAAATACATTGCTCCATTTTCATCTGGTAGAGTGTTACAAGTTCTGATAATCTAATACTTTCCCTTACAAATCACATGCCCTTGTCAAACGGATGCCCAAAAGGTTTGCTTCTTTTCCTTTACAGTTCAGTGATTTCACTGGAATGTCTTGATAGTGGTCATTTTAGGTCAATGTTAATTATTTGGTGTGCTCTTTCAATACATAATTTCCAATTTCAGGAAAGTATTCCAGTATCTTTTGCTTGCCTTTTCTTCATGAATCGCTATTAATCCTGTTTGATTTGTTTTGCCTTTCCTCAATGCCACTTTTTAATATTTTTAAGGTATCTTTAAATCATTTAAAAAAATTTTACTTTTTTTAATCATTATCTAATTCATTGTTTTTATTTACAATTCTTAAGTATTTGAGTTTTGCCATCTTATTTCTTAGTTTTTAGTCAGATTTATGTTGTTCATGTTGTATCATTTCTTATAGACTTGGAGCTCATATTGGAACAACAGGTTCTAGTTTTTTGCAGGCATGTGTTTCTGGCATGCTTCTGGTTTCCATAGGAAGGTTTCTTGTTTTTATACTTTTATATGGAATTTGGCGTTGATACTATTATTTTACTTCATGTAAAATTACCTTTCCTGAACTTTTGGAGTAAGAATTCAAGAGAGCTTCATTAACATCACTAGTTCATCCTTGTGTTTTTGCATTGTGTTAAAAAATATGGCAGCTTGATTCCTGGGATTTCCTGGCTCTATCCACCCTTCCCCACCATGATCTAGGTGGTCTCTTGTGTCTATTGTCCCAATCTTGCCCGATTTTGATTTCACTCTTGGCAATTTTTCCATGTCAGGTGTACTAGTATTTCAGCCCCTTCATTCTTGACAATCACATTGCAGTTTTCCTGTTTTCAGGTCTATCAGACGTTACCCTATTTCTTCTTTCTTGTCCCTCTCTGATACCAGTATCATTAGAGTTGTTGGAGCTTTGTCCCCATCTACTCAAATTATGCATGTTGTGAGGACACCGTTACCTGGTTTTGCTGTCATGTTGTTTTAACATGTAAATTAAAAAACTATTGTTTCCACTACCATCTTCCCAGAATCCTCCATATATTTAATATTAATACAGGAAGTATGATGGTTACTTGTGTGACCATTACTAATATTGTTAAATCCATGCTTTTCTTGACACTTTGAGAATGTTCCGCTCTACATTTTATTATTTCGTGCTAGGATGACCCATCTATTTAAAATCAGGCCTTCATCAAAGCCTTCAGCATTTTTTGTATTTGACAAATCTGCCTTACTTCAACTCAACAAGTACTCAAGAATTATGTCATTCAACACATGCTGCTCAATGACGTAGCAATAAATTTTAGCTCAGTCTCAGTAGGTGGGCATGACCACAATGTGAGTGGCTGACTTGAAAGGCACACTAACGGAACTACTGCGATTGACCATTTTAAGTTCACTTTCTCAACATGGGTATATGTCAGAATTGAATATATACTGTTTGACATATTACCAATCTCAACATTGTAAACATAAAAGCAGGGATTCTGTTTTGCTTACCATTGTATTCCTGGGAGTTAACACTATGCCTGAACAGCTAAAACAAATTCACCAAATTTGTTGAATAAATGGGACCTTAGCAGACTGTTTATAATAAAAGTCTCTTCCTAACCTTTCTTCAGTGGAAGATGTTTCAATACTACCATTTAAAATAGCAATTTCATATTGTCTGATGCTGGTTTTGTAAAACCATTAATGCCAACTAAACGGGCACTTATGAGAGTGGTAAGATGGGTAAGAATGTTCACTGTTACTGGCAGTGCTCAGGCAATTAATTTGGTTTGTATGACAGATCAAGGCAGAGGCACAGAGTGGACAGCTATAAAACGTAGCCAGTTGTCAGAGACATGACATCAGATCTGGTTTCCTAACATAAAGGGTTGAATTCAGGGAACCTCATAGTCAGAACTTGTCATCCAAAAATACTGGATTCCCTCTTAGAAAAGGCTTAGTTTCCTTCTCAGCAGAGGAGTGTTGGCTTCCTAGAGGCCTTTGATTCCTCTTTAAATTCCCCCTGTGCAGGGAACATGACGCTTTGGACACAAGGGCCTCAACAAGTCCCAGTGCAGTCTCTGTGAGTAGCCACTCATCTGATCAGCTAACATAACCATCGACTGCTGAGACAGAGGAGGGGAGGGAAGATAAAGGGCCTGCAAAAGAAGACACAGCATAGAAGTGTTTCGGGTTTCAACAAGAAGATGGGAGAATTTGTGAGTTAATTTTACTAGATTGCAAAGCTTCTTCACTTTATGATTTGCTTAAGCCTGAACTAAAGCACTGTGTCAATGGGAACTACTATACCACCTACCTAGGAATTTTAATAGAAATTACTTTAGAACTAGAATTTTAATAGAAAGCCTTTATAACAGGGTTGAAAATACATGAGTAGCACCTTCTTCAAATGTGTCAACAATGCACATAGTAAGAGCTCTGAAAAAATACTGAACACATTTGGCCTGGGATCCTTACAATAATCATTTTGATAAAATCAAAAACTGCTAAATCACCATGTACTCTATGGCATCTGCGTATCACGTCCCTTGTCTATACCTTAGCTGGCAGCTGGAGAAATCGTGGACAGATCTACTGAGGTGCTTTGAGGCTACCAACAATTTCCCTGTATTTGTGGCTATATTTCAGCTCCCATTTAAAGGGAAATTTTGTATGTTGTTCTTCAAGATCTTCACTGCTTCATGCATGGCATCATTAAAAATCTGGCATCAATACAAGGTGAAGTAGCTTGGATCCCAAGGGAAAGTTCTAATACGAACCATTTCTTTCATTAATTGTTTAGACAGTTTCTAAAATAGTATTTTAGAAAAATCTTTCCTACTTAACTGAAAATTCCTGAAATCTAAATGTAAGAACACTATGACATAAACCTCAGAAATGTTACCTAATAGTATAGCATTCCCAAATTTCTCAGAGAACAGTGTCAACTGAGGCTTTTTTAAGCCACAGTTCTGGTTTATATCAAACTGAAGGCATCCTGATTGGAGTGGGATTAAAAGTCAAATCATATTTACCACCCTTCCAACCCCCAATGTGAGAGCATATAGCAGGACAAATAATCAAAATTTGGCAGACCTGTTATTAGAAATGTATCTCTCTCCTTGCTTTTAAATTCTTCCAGTGTCATATATCTAAGAGACAAGCATGAGAGAGACCTTTTATAGGTCACATGTATTCCTGACAACTAACCTTCTAAAACAGTACTGTTCAAAACTTTCTGTGAGGATGGAAACGTTCCATATCTGCACTACCCAATGTGGTAGCCATGAACTGTCACTATTGAACATTTGAAATGTGGCTATTGTGACTAACTGAATTTTAAAGATTTATTTTTCATAAAATTTAAAGTGCTACAAGATAATTTAAATGGTGGCTACAGCAGTGGACAGCACAGTTCCAGAGCACAAGTGAAAGCATATGTCCACATTAACTGAAGATTAATGTACACAGTGGCGTGCCCAGAAATGTCAGCGGGTAGAAACAGAACCATTGATGTCTGATTATTTGCCAAGAAGGGAGAAAATGCTGGCTTATTATCTCTGTAACTAGAACTTCAGAGGAAAGCAATACCAACCCTCTGCCAACCTGTTTCGTTGAAGATGTACATGGTATATACATAAAAGAGAAAACAGAAGTTTCATTATGCCACATCGATAAAAATTAACTAACCTGAAAACAGATGCCCATAATAGGTAGACAAGTTACTTGTTCCTCAAATGATATTAACATGCCAGAATATGCCTTACTTAAATTTACCAAACTTAAAACAACATAAACTAATCAAGATAATTCTTCCATTCAGCCTTAAGTTATCATTTTGTGCCACTGACCATATGGCCTTAAGCATTCACAATAATTCTGGACTTCCCTAAAACGAAACTGTTAATGTGAGGGTTCCTATTGGCCCTGCTTCATCAACTGATGAGACTCAGTTTTACTTCAGTGCCTAAGATTCCCATTTCTCTTGCCTAAATATAAATAATCTCTCAAAATGCCCAGGAGAATAAAGGAGGCCTAGAATGCAATGCTGAATCTCCACCAGGTACTCTATCCTGTCCTCAGTGGTTTTGATTTCTCCCTCTGCAAAGGCCCTGCTGACAAGAGCTCCTACGTACTGCTCCCTGCTCGTTCTGATAGCACTGCGGACTTCATCAGCGTTACAAGGTTCATGACAGCACTACAGGTTTCAAAGCAATTGCAGTGTGAGCCACAACTGTTAGAACCACATAAAAGATTTGGCTACCAGAATTAATAATTAAAAATCTTAACCAAAATTCCTTTTCTGGAAACACTGAGAGAAGAAGTAAATTAAAGGTGTGGGGGGTGGGGTGACAGGGAAGGTTGATGAGAAAAACTGAGGAACCAGGCTTTTCTAAATCCATATCGCAGTGGTTACCTTGGTCCGTAAGTGCTCTGTTTATGAGAGTACCATGAAAGTGCTCTTTTCTTTCCTTTTTTCCTGTGGGAGAGGGAAGCAATGAAGGAAATGAAAGAGTTCATTTAAGTGCCATAGTCACATAAAGCTAATTTGTAAAAGCTCAATCCAGCTGAATATATTAACAGCCACCACTGGTTCACAAAACTTCAGTTGAGAAGACTAATTGAGATTCTCCAGGAGAACTGCCTTGTCTGTAGCAGTTACAGAATGTCTCATTAGGCATCTGTCCCTCCCCTTCTCTAGAATACGAGTCTGACTCTGCTTGCCTGGGTTTAAAGCATATGCATTTCCCATAGAGTCTAATGCACCATTATAGTGTAAGATTGTGGATTTTGTTCGGCAGCACTTTTACCCCCCCGCTTTATTTCTGGTTTCAAACTAAAGCTGCATTCAATAGGACTGTATTAATTATATTGCAATATTGTTTAAAAAACATAAACAACTATGCCCCACCTCCAGGACTGTAACATGCAGGCTACTCAAGTCTCTAGTTAACACCTTTTCTAGCTCACACCAGAGAAGTGCTTTCTGTAAAAGAGGATCATTAAAGTCGATGGCTGGAGTTTGGAGACTAGTAAACTCCATACAATCTTATTTTCTACCCATTTTTAATTCTATATTTAGAAGCAATATTTGAGGATGTGACCTTTATCAGACCATGAGAACATGATGCCCATTTGACTTTTTATTTTCCCATTTGACTATTTTGTTCTTTACTAAAATGATATGCGGTAGGCTTCACTGTGTACTTTTTTTTAAATGCATAAAAATGTTGGAGAAATTAGTGTCATGGAAAACTACTTCTTTACTTTAAATATTTAATTAGAGGCCTCTCCCATGAACTGAAAAAAAATCTCTTGGCATAAACATGGAATAACATTTTTTCCCTTTCACTGCTGCTATCTAATAGCTAATATTACAGGTTTACAAACACACACAGAATCAAAAATCTCAAGGTCTCTGCCCTTACAATTATCAATGAATTTTCATTTGTATGAAAGCCATGGCATGTAGGTACACATACTCATTTACACACACACACATTTACATACATATGTGTGTGTGCATGTTTATGTAACACATCTGCCTAAGCCTCAAGTTTGGCTTAATTATTCCATTTGTGCTTTTCACTTAAGAAAAAAATATCTATAGATTTGCCTGTCTGAAAGGTAACATTTTTTCATAAATATTTCATAATTAACTTTTTCAAGTAAAAGGTGAAATTTCTTACTGCTTTAAAATTTAAAGTATTTTTCTTCTAACTAGAATGTAATAACATATTTGAATAAATTTTTTCAATTTCTAACTACCTTTCTTATGATACGCTGAAGTAAATTTAGTAAATGAAATTCCACTGACAGTTTATTTCAGCCTTTAATATATTTTCTACTAAAACTCAAGCTGTTGAGACAGGAAAGTATTACTGGTTTTGTTATTACAAAAAACAAGTGAGAAATTTTAATTCACAAAGGATGAAAACACAAGACACTGATCTTACTGTGCATACAATATTACAACAAACTGATTAGCTATATATAGACTAATAAAACACTTAAGACCACATACACACATATGTACTTTGAAACAAGAAATACAGGACAGTATTAATCACTGACACATCTATAACTATTGAGCGGAAGAATATCACGGATTTGAGTCTAATTGTTTCCTGGCACACGATCACTACATAGGCCAGTCCTAAATCATGTTGTATTGGTAAGGATATCTTTAGGCAAATATAAACATTCTCTTTGTAGGTTTATTCTCCTTGCCCAAAACAATTTGCTTTTCCATAGCTCGGTTTGTCATCAATTTAACAAGATCACAACAACTAACAATAGTTTTACCACAAAACTCAGGTGAGAGGTTTTTAAGATAGATCATACAAAAAATATTTGTTCCCAAGGCAGGCAATCTATAAATTATAAATGGAATTCTAAGAAAAAGAGATTGTCATAAATCATTCACTTTCAAATAGTGATGAAGAAATAAAAAACTGGGTGGGGTGTGGAGGGTAAACGAGGCATTGACATGGAGAGGGTAGAAAAGATGTAAAATGAGGAATATATATTTGCCATAGAAAATATCAGATTCAGTTGATTTTTTAAATGAGGTATGACAGTAAATGCAAAAAAAAAATTAAAAACCAAAATAAGCATTTCCAATGGAAAAAAATCTCTACACCTCTTATAGTTTTCTTTATTCAGATTAGACATTTCATATACAGTAGTTAATCTAGAAAAATACATTTTAAAAAATTTTCAACAGACCATGCTCTCTGTAACAAAACCTTCCAAACCCTGTTTTTATTGTACAAACCAATCTACATTAGTAATGTATAAAGAAATTCTCAAATTTAGCAATGTCATTTCCTATCTGACATCCATCTAATTTGCATATAGGTTTCCACAATTCATACTGCAGAGTTAGAATTCTGTAATAAATTGTTTTCTAATGTACTCTGTACATATTAAATAACCTAAAAGGCTCCTCTTGTAGTGCATTTACCATTTAGCAAGTCTATTCAGAATTGTTCCAGTACCATTTGCATTACAGTGATTTGCCTGTAAATGTAATTAAAAGCTAAAAGTGCACACAGTTAACTTTCTCAAATAACAACTTATTTTGGAAGGAAACCTAATATTCACAGAAAAAAAATTACCAATATCATGATTAGAAATGTGGGGTCAGAATGTCCTCTGAGGCTATACAACACAATTATATACATAAACTGAAGAACATTAAGTCTTCAGTGTATATTTACATAAAATAATGTCTGTTTCCACAGGGTCATACCAAGAATTCAGTATGGCACTAGATATAATTATGATTGTTAGCTAAGTCAGTGTAGCATAGACAGCCCCAAAATACCCTGAACTGAATTATGCTAGATTCAACTCCAGTATATCACAGTGTTTTAAGTAATATTAGTGTGCTGCTCAAACAAGCAACTAAGATAGCCCATAAGGATGCTGTGCAACCTGGGAAAAGACAGCAAGCCTCCGTCAAGGAATTATGTCTGGGTTATAATAAATTTTAGCACTTAGACTGCAATGCATGCAAAAACCCTGAAAAAGAAATACACAGTTTTCAAAACAGATATACTTCATTTTGTTTAAAATGCCCAGGAGTGATTTCAAAATAACTGAAAGTATTGTTCTATCAAGTGATGAACCTAACGAATCACGGGAAGAAGTTCTACATTATCCAGTTTGAGGAAAAAAAAATGTAGATTTCTTACCAAATTATCCAGTGTATATGACTGGTTAGAATTGCAAGTTTTGATTTTTACTGAAATTCAGAGTACGAAATGCAAACATTCAGGATAAAATTAATTCAAAATCACACACAGTTATACCATCTTGCAACAAAGCAGCAAATATGAGGGCCTAATACCCATCTTGACTCTTCCAGTCCCTTCTGATCCCTCAAAAAAGTGCAAAATCAAAGAGTCACTGCTTGGTCCAAAAACAAAATACAACATGTATAAGGATTTGAAATCTGATCGAATCCGGCTCCTATTCCACAGGTTGTCTTCAAAAAGAAATCAACGTCCGAAGATGGAATTAATTTCCAGGAGAATTAATTCTACAATCTGGTTTTGGTAGACAGTATGAACGGCAATATTACCAGTCTCTTTCTCTGGCTTTAACAGAGTGGGACCAAAAACAATTGCTATACTTTGACAGGTCATTCGGTTTTTTTCTCCATTTTCTATAACTCTAAGGGGGGAAAAATATATTGTTAAAAGAGAAAATTTTTTAAAAAGAGGTAAATTCTTCAAATTGTATTACAACTATTAACAGTTTGCATTTAGAAATGAAAACTAATGCTCATTTTCCTAAGGTACACATGAACTATTTAGCCAAGTAGAATTCAGTCCAAATGCCATGTGAAGCTCTCTTCTGGATAAACACAGCTGGAAGACATAATTATACATACTCTAACGAATTTATATGTGTGGTATTTTGGCTTAGTGTTTAAAATAAGACAAACTTAAATATGAGTTACAATTCAGGTAACAATGATTACTCCACTAGGGTGATAGGGAGAAAAAATTTCATTAGGGCACAGAGATTAAACTTTGATTTTTACTCATTTTATGGTTTGTTTGTTTTTTTTACTTCTCTCTCACTGAGTCATTTATTTTAGTATTCTAGTGGTCTTTCAGAAGGAAAAAAATTAATTATCAAGGTAGCTACATAGGTAACTTAGAGTAATGATGGCTTTATTTTAAGGTGATTTAATAATCCTCATTTAATAACCAATCTCACCTCCACATTAACTTTAGCAACAATTTTTGAACACCTACTACATGTTTTCTAGGCATTATAGATATTTTATGTATATATTTTTATATATATAAAGCACTCTATATATAATATCTCCTTGAATGTGTTCATTATACCAAACTATTTTATCTACGAGGAACTGAGGCTCTAAAGAGCCATTTTTTTCAAGTTGCAAAGAAAGTAATAGCACAGCTGGGACCTGAACCTGGATTTGACCCCAATGGCACACCATACCATGTCTCATAACTGTGCAGTTCTCTTATTTTTTGTTTTCCTAATTACGGTTTCTTTTTTGTGCTGAGACTTTTTTACCTTTTGAGATGTCTAAAAAGGATCTGCATTGTATCCTGATTCGGCTTTGGCAACTGTTTGATTAGGTCCTTAACAGCAGCAACTCGCTGTCTTGGTTCTTGTTCTGAAAAAAGATAATAACTAGAAATATTGCATGAAAACTAAAAGTAGTGACAGTTTTGAGCCTGATTATTTGGTGATATATAGTGACATCTGGTGGTCACTTTTATAATTTCTGGAGTAAATAATCCACCAAAAAAAACTTAAAAAGATAAAACAGAATGCAGTGACTTAATCTGTAGAGAGGATTTTCAGCATCTAGGAAAAAAAATAGAAGTAGAATTACACACTTACTAATTGCATTCACAAAATCATTAAAGTGAATAAACGTAAAAAGAGGTTCCGGTAATTCTCGAAAAAACATTTTCAGTGCTCCAGTGATGACATGAATATCTTCCCATTTACTATCATTCAAGTCCAATTTCTCATCTGAAAAAACAGTAGAGATAGAAAAAATTTTATTTTACTTTAATTCTAGCAGTGATGAGTGATTATTTTGGATATAACAACAGGGAATATCTTACCATGATTGACTGCAAATCTCAGTTTCTGAATCACTGCAAGGTTGCCACTTACTCTGTAAATCCCATCAACATCCAAACCTAAGAGACAAATAATACTTTTAAATTTAAAGTACTTGTTTGCCTCTTCTAAAGATGCCTAAATGTTTCAGAATTCTTGTTAACATTCACCCTAACTCAAATGGGCAAATACTCTTTTCCTCTGAACGGCTTTTTACAGCTGCCTGACACAAAAGGGGTGGAGATTCACTCTGAATTCTGTTTAATAAATAGCAACAATTCTATTTTATCATGTAGGCTGTGAATCATCTCAAGGAAATCACCTCATTAAACTTTAAATACCAACAACAGAAGATAAAGTTCTACAGACACCTGGGGATAGTTCAACAAGAAAGCCAGTAGATAAAATAAGCCCACCCATTTTTTTATATGCCATCTTATAATGTAAATACACATATTAAAGCACTCTCTTAAAAATGTCATATTAATATTGCTTGTAGTAAATTTAATACAAGCTAGCAACTAAAATAATGGTTCTATAAAAGCAATTGATAATTTGAATACTTAGCAATGTCTTTTTTATGTGAAATAGAATCATTTCAAATTCACGCAATTAAGCCTAAACATTCAAATATTCATTACATGATAATGTTGTACATATTAAACAAAGCTATTCATTTAACTTCAAATAAAGGCAAGTAGCATGGTGTCTGTACTGTCATGTTGACAAGCAGAGTCAGAGAGATCTGTAACTGGCAGAAATAACAAATTATGCAAATATTTTAAATGAATAAGATGTTTTTGATGATATACAGATATATAAGTTAACACAGTCAAGATATTAATTTATATAAAACTAGTATAAATATTGTAAACATTTAAGAATTAACCAAAATACAAATTAGTTTGTCTTATTTTATAGTAAATGACATAAAAAGGATAACTATAGTTGATTTAAGTTTTGAAATATCTCATTTTTATTATAAAAAGCAGCTTTCTCTTAGTAAACACAATCTCCTCATATCTTCTACATTGTCAAATTGTTTAATAAACTCAGTTTCATAATCATTGCTTCTTCATTTTAAGCAAATAAATGCCAACTCCAAATGGTTTCAAAGAAGACCAATCAGAAGCGCTGGACATTTAATAGATGCCTACAAAGGTTTTATTTTAAAACAGGTATAAACAAGTAAGTTTTTTTTGCAAACAAGAGTTTTCTTAACATCTTCTGACTGTAAAAAACTTTGGGTTGCATCACTCAAAATCATAAAAATCCTAAGGATTTTGATGGCAAAACAATGGGTTGGTATGCTTAACATTTTAAAAAAAATCATTTTCTTACCATATTCTTCAACATGTTCAATGCATAATTTCACAAATTTTGGCACTGTGCCATTCTCTCTCTGACAAAGATTAGCAAGATTAGCTCCAAATACCTGATCTGAAAGAGATTTGTTTTTAAAAATGAACCACTTCGCTAAAATTTAGTTCACAAAATAGCTAAACCATTCACAGTACAATAGAAGCCATTCAGTGCATCCAGAATTGCTTACTGTGGCTTATACTTCATATGATCTGCACTCTGCCTACCCCCTCCCTTCCAATTTCATTTCAAATAACTGTTCTTCTTTACTAAATTCCATGAACACCCCAACTTATATCTGCTTGATAACCTTACTACTTTCTACCCCATGTGTAAAGATCAACATGCCCCTAAATTCAACTCCTTCCAACCTCATTACTCCTGGTCTCATCTAAATGTTACCTCCATAAGAAAACTCTCTGAGCATCCTACGTATCACTCAGTCAGTCGCTTCTATTTTATCATGATGTTAGATTCTTCATACTATACATCACACTTTTAAGTTAGCTTGTCCATCTCTCATTTTTATGTTTCTTGAGGGCAGGGACCTTGTTATTCTTGAACACAAACAGATATTCATGCCTAGCACTTAGTAGATACTCGAGTACTCAAACAAGCATGCACATGTCCATCCAGTGCCAACACTTGATTACACAAAATATATTTCAAAGGCTGTTCTATTAATTTTTCTACCCTAAAGTTTTGAAATGCCACATTTGTGCTAGGCATTCAGGAAAACAAAGAAAGTATCTGATGTGGTGAATAACACCATAAAATGGCAACTGTTTATATTTCACAATGAAAAGGCTCTGGTGAACAAACCAGCAGCCCTTTAATTTGTCAGTTGTTTTTTAAAGTTCTAAACTCAAAATGTTAAATTTGTATGCATTATCTTTAAGTACCTGTTTGTCTGTAACTCTTACGGTTGCCAATCTGAAACACTTACTTAGTCGAACTCTTCCTAGAAGTTTTAAGTATCTTTTAAATAAAACCCTCTTGTGTATTTTAATTTAGACGCTTTCCAAACAGATGCTCCAGTGATGGTCAGCCAGAAACTTCATAATCAGGAACATATATATCCTTTACCTATATCTTTATTTACAAATAACTATCACTGTTTTCAGTCATGTATTTAAAAATTTTACCTTTGGAATTAAACATGCTTTTGAGAACTAAAGGTATACAAGTATATTGTATATTCTTTAAAATCATATTTGGTAATTCTAAAGAATGCTTTATTACAAAGACAAGATCCTGTAAAATATGGTGCTTTTACTGAAATAACAAATACATAAATTAGGGAAAAACACCTTAAACTAATTTTTAAATTACCTTACCTTAAATGAGAACTGAAAAGAATCAAGAATAAAACTGCTTGTTCAGTATTTTCCTGCTTTCTACTGTGTTAATGATTATTTAAAATTTCTTCTGATCTGTGCATCTCAAAACTAAAAATCATGTCTTCTAAAAATCTGCCACCCATCTGATCACATAAATGTAGTCAGTTCCTCTTGTACAGGGTTACTAAAAACTTAGTTTGGTATTTATGTCTGCTCAATGCTTTAGTTAAATTTTAATTACTCAAATGTATCTTAATCACTGAACTTAAAAACTTTATGAATAAGAAATAAGAATATTTTTACAGTTTCAAAATTTTTCCGTTTTTAAATGTCTTATTTCTGATTATGGCCAAGTTCATTACTATAAACATCACTTCTACGTACCTTTAATATAACCTTTTTCACGAACAGCTTGCAAAGTTGGCCGCCGTGTAAGAAACTTCTTTAAGTTTTTCTTGGTTTTCTTTTGTTCTGAAGAATCAATGCTAGACACTTTCATGGCTTAAAACAAACAGATATTAAGCACTTCGTAAAATAAAAACCTTCTGGAAAAAAGTATTTTCACTTAACACTCAATATATTAATCTCATATGAAAAAAATCACAGTATAAATTCAGTTATTCTAACTTTAATATGGCTTAGAGTAACATGTGAAGACTCAAACCAGCATAGACTCAATTTCAAAATGATAAATCAAACAAGACATTTCATTTTTAATCACTAAGCACTGACCACAAATTGTACCTTCTATGGTGTATGTATCAAGGCATTCCTAAGTTACTCTAATTTATAAGTATAAATTCACTATTTCATAAATGATGTAACATCTTCTTTGACTCTTTATCAGTTTTAGAAGGTAAAAAAAGACCAGCAAAAAAAAAAATTCATAAGACATAAACAAAAAAATTCCTATTCTTCCCTAGCCTTACTGAATGAAGGTGAGAGGGGGCAGTGGGGCGGGGAAGAGTTCATAACTAGCTGTAGTTTTGGCTAAGTGTCATCATCATTATCTGTACTCTGAACTAAGAATACTCTGGAAAATGTTCTATATTGCCTTTAATACTGATTTCTTTTTTGATTACAATAGCAAAAATTCAAAAAGTAAATTTCTTGAAAAATAACTACATCTGAGGAAACAATATATTAGTAAAGAATTACAATGATAAAATTTTTATCTATTTACACTGTTATATGGTGACAATGTCAGTAATAGGCCTAAACTTCACTGGAAATATGTGGATTTGTTAAAACAGATTTAATAAAGTTCAGAGTCATAGCTAATAGCCTATTTAAACAATGTAATTCACAAGGGGCCCACATGAGACAATGCTATTCCTAAAATTGCTGGCTTTAACTCTGGTTCTTTACATACGTATGAGCTGGAGCTAGGAATGCATGCAGCTGCACTCGCAGAGACATATCCTAGTCCCGAGACAGCTGCCTGGTGTCCAGTACGGAACCACTGTATATATCCCATGACCTTGGACTTTTTAAAGTGTAAGATTCTATCTAGAATCATAAATAATGACTATATATTTTTAAATCAATAGAGTTCACCTTCCTAGAGACCTCAAAAGAAGTTTATCATAATATTGTTTTTTTCTTTTGAAGTATGGCAACATTTCAAAACTAATGCTCTAGGGATGCACACAATGAGGCTGAACAGTAACGATGAGTTAATAAGGAGAGGACTGACACATTGAGATTACAAGCACTTAACCTTATAACTTTTTTACAACACTGGAGATTTCACTCAGCTTTTACATATTCATTTAAAATCTTTGAAAAGCAAAGAGAATAAGTTCACTCAAACCACCAGCCAAATAAAGAAAGAATAACTTACAACGAAGTTTTTTAGGATCCTTATGGTCCTTTTCTTTATCATGCTTTTCTATTCCTGGTGAATCCGGTACCTCCTCTTCAATTGCTTCTTCAGTTTCTACTGTCTATGGGTTAGAGATTTCCCAAACACACATTACTTTTGATACTACCTTAGAGTAAAGAGCACAAGATCAGTGACTGGCTCTCCCAAATGATTTTAGGGAACTAAGTAGCATATATACAGCAGGTATGATTTAGGTATCTGATGAACCATTTAAAATATTCTTTCTTCTCCTTAGATGGCACTAATTCTGAATCCCCCAAATAAAACATTACTGATAAGTCACAGGACAAAGGGTTTACACTGACCATGAAGCAATCTTGCCTCACTTTGATCACCTGCATATTGAGTGACAGGAATAACAGTTAAGAGGTCAGACTATAATCTGTGGTGACACAAGATGAAGCTACATACTGAGAAAACAGCAGAATATAAAATAAAGTTGAACATCCAATGGTGCATTAATTTTTATACCAAGGAGCTTTTTAAATTACACTTTGTATTAATAGTTAATCATTACAGACTTATGAATGTTAGGGACTGCAAGATATACTAAGTGAGATCCTTATCAGTCTAACCATGACCACTTTTTGCAGGTTAGAAAACTAGACTGAGTTCTCAAAGCCAACCTGGCTTTGCCTTTCACACTGAGATACTTACTCCACCAAGAATTTATTTTTGTCTATAATGTAGGAAAAGGTTCAAACTTCTTGGATATCCAGTTGACCCAGCCTCATTTACTAAAAAGTTTATTCTTTCTCATTATGCTAGAGCATAATGTTCTATCTGGCATAAAGTGTCCAAAGGTAGGAAGGTCTGTTCCACAGATCTGTGTCTCCATTCCGGTATGGACACAACATTGTATTAATTAATATAGCTTTATGAAGTCTTGACATATGATAGATCAAGCCCTTGTACATTGTCCTTCAAAAATATCTTGGATATTGTTATCCCTTTGCATTTCTATACGAATTTTAGATTAAGCTTCTCAAGTTCCACCAGAAAATCTAATGGGATTTTGAATTGAGATTCAGAAGTCTCAAATCTAAATTTATAAATCATTTGGAAGTATATTATATTTTTACATTATTGAGACTTTTAGTCCATGAACATGATATAATTCTCATGTAATTATGTTTTCTCTAATATTTCTCAATGACATTTTGATTTTCCCTGCAAAAGTTTTGCAGCTCTTGCTACATTCATTACTCAGTCTCTTTTGTCACTCAGTAAACGGTACATATTTTATAATTTCATAGTCAGTAATATACTCCTCTCTTTTCATTTGGTTAATTCCCGGATCCTACAGGCTTCAATTTTAAAAACAAAACCCTTTTTCTGCAAGGTCTTCCATGAACGCTACACTGTTAGTCCCTACTTAATCAACATATGTTGTGCATCCCATAATGTCATAAAAACTCATCACATGTCATTCTATGAACTGTTCAGTTGTCTGTCTTGAATAATCTTCTGTCTTTACTGGGAAGCTCCATATAGAGAGGTGTGGCATCTGGCTGCATGGTGCTCTATCCCCAGTTGTATACAGCATGCTCGGATTTGTCAAATGAATGCAGCCAGACTTGCTTTCAAGAAATAGTGACCAGATGACTGTGACTGAAGTTGAAAGCCCATATTGGGTAGAGTGGATGGCCCACCTGAAAAGGCAGATTGGGCTCAGGTTGTTGAATTTTAATGGGAGTCTAACAGAAGGTTTGTAAGCAGGAGAGGACTGTAGAATTGACATTAGGAAGTTTTATATAGCAACAGCATTAAGGATGGATTGGCAGGACATGAGATGAAATAAGGAAAACTGTTTAGGAGGTTACTCTTATCTAATATAAACATATAAAGGTCTGTGCTGGTTTCAGCAATAAGTGGAAAAGAAGGAACAAGATTCAGAAATATTATACATTATTATAAACTGCAAAGGAAGAATATTTATACTGTAGATAGATTGGTAAGTCAAGTGCTAGAAGTAAAAGTTAGATGAAAAATAAGTATACTCTGATTCCAAATCTGGGTGCTCTGAACTTCAGTGAATCATAGAATTTTGGAGCTTGAAAGGATACTTAGAGACAATCAAATTCAAACTCCCTGTTTTCAAATCTTAATAAGATCACAAAATATTAATTATGAGGTTTCACCTATAAATTCTCTCAAAGACATCTTAATCTCTACTAAAACCAGTCACTTAGAATTTTTTTCTGCCTTCATTTAGTTTAAAACCATAGCACACTTCCCTAAGTATCTGCTTTCATTTTTGTCACTGGCATACGATCCTTATATAGGAGCCTTATTAGGTAAGCGGGTAAGAATAGAGTCTAAGAAGGTAGAGTCCCAAACATAAATCTGAGGTTCTTCTCGGTTGCCATGTATACAGGAAGAAATTTACCAGGGACATGAAGGCACTGGAAGGGGGTGGGGGGAGAGCTGGAACACCTGAGAACACCTTGGGGGATGGGTACAAGAGAGGTGTCACTAGGAAAGAAAAAGTGTTAATTAAGTGACCATAGCTTTATTCATTTCACAATTTTGCCTAGGACCTGTTCCTGCCAAACAGTACTATTTCCGCCTCATCAGCCATTGAATAAATACTATGTACTAGGCACAATCTGACTGTCCCTTCTTATTGAACGTTTTCTTTTGGGGCCAATTCTTCCTGTGAAAATTAATTAAAATAATTCAAATACTTTAAACAGCTAAACACTACATAAATGAGAATCTTAAGTCATTTACCAGCCCTTATTACTAAAGTACCATCATCTTCCCCAGCACTGTCAAACTATATATTAAAAACATGTTTTTTCACATATAACTTGGAATCTAGATATGTAATAACCAATTAAAAAGCCAAAAAGAAAAGCTGCTCTGAAGTAAAAAAAATCTACCTAAGTCAAACACATACCTGATTATTGATAGCTGTACTAAGAACTTTAAACCAATCATTAATAAAAGTGTCATTATCAGACTGAATAAGCAATTCTGTTCCTTGACGTGTTTTCAGCTTTAGAGGGGGAAAAAAAAAAAAAAGAGTATGGTTAGTGCTTTCAACCAAATAAATGAATACATTTATATTCAAACTCTACAAAACCATCAGCAGATTAGATGCCATGTATTATATTATGTGATGAAAGGTTTAAGTACTACATAGCAATAGAGTATCTTTCATTTTAGTATAAAATAATACCACCTGAATTACTTTATAAAACATGAAGTTTTTTTCACAGTAAATTCTCAGTGAAAATCTAATATTTTAAGATCCCAAATTCCATCACATAAATGCTATAAAACTTGCTAAAATCTAATGTATTTTATCAAAAAAATATGTTCAAGTATCAAAGCTATACAGTTTAAATTAACTGAAACAAAATTCATTTATAAAGAAATAAAACATATGATATTTTTACATAAATTTGAGAATGTTTTTCCCTCTGATTAAAAATGTAGGAAAAGAATGTACTGGGTTGGCCAAAAAGTCCATTTAGTGTTTTTCCATAAAATAAAAGACACATTTTTCATTTTCACCTATAACTTTATTGATTTGGATATTCTGAGTATGTTGTCTAACTCCCACTATTGGCTTCTAGTGGGTAGGGGCCAGGAGTGCTCCTAAACATCTTCGAATGCATAAGACAGTCCCAAGCAAAGAATTATTTGGCCAAAATGTCAGGAGTACCAAGAAACTTCACAACAACATTTGACCGGTCACAGCACCTTCTCTACACACTGCTCAAATCTTTTTATGTGTGTTTCAATTGCGTTTTTACCATTCTTGAAATAATAAAAAATAGTATGTCGAAAATATTGCATATTTGCTTCCATCTTCAATATTAAAAGGGTTGCACAAAAAATTCACCAATTTGTATGGTTTTCTTAATTGCACACTGATATGACAGTTGTCATAATATAATCTAACAAACTTGTTTCAAACAAAGTTAAAGACAACTAAGCACTACTGGAGTCATCGTACAGAAAAAACTAAATGAACTTACTGGCCAACTCAATACAAAGAGACTTTCATTATTTCCTGTTTAATAAGCAAGTATAATGGCTTAGTACAGAGACAGCACAGACAATATATGTCACATCCCTTTGGGGCAGACATATTACTATATTTACTAAATAAAGTATCAAGTCATAAACTAACTCAAGTAAAGACACTATTGTATTATGCTATTTGAAAACAATAACCAATTTATGTATAATTTCTTTGGTTAAAAGATTCTTAAGGAAGAATTTCAAGGTAGCTGGAGAAAGCATTCTCCCTATTTTCTGATTGATAACTGTTTTTACTTTATTTTTTCCTACAGGAACATATGGCAATGTTTCTCAAACAACATTCTGAGATATATGCCTCAAGCACAGCTCCTGAAGCAATATTTAAAAAAGGTATTTGACCATGGGATCCTTTACATTCTGGAATCAGTACTGACACTACAAGGCTAACTGAGAAAACAGAGACTTTCTGATTTCTTTCTAGAGAGTGGGTCAAGTCAGTCAACCAACACTGAATATTCAGTGTACATAAGATAACCCTGTTACAGGTTCTTAAAGATAAGGAAAAATATAGTGTCTCCGCTTAAAACAAACAAAAAAAAAAACTCCCGAAAAAACCCTTACAGATGATGATAACTCAGGGTACTCTAAAATAAATGCTACTTTAAAGACATAAACGAAAAAAGAAGCATCACTGTTATGGTGACGTTTCCTATGGGCTTCAAAGACGTAACCTTTGGCAAGCGAAGACTGGCATGGATCAGCAGCCAAGGCAAAATAATAGAGTGAAAATCATAATGGCAGGAAAAGAGCAACTAATCCAACCTGCCTAGACAACAAGCTACGAAAAGACTAAAACAGGCTGTAAGAAAGTTTGGGATCTCTGGAAGATCATTTGCAAAGACAGCCTCAAAAATTCATCCCATCTCTGTATCCACACTCCCCTGGAATGTGACTTTGCTGCTGCTCCATCAGCAGATATACTCTAGTTCCCCACAACCCTGAATACCTGGCTGGCCTCTGACTTGTTTTCACCAATGGAACACACTGACATGAGACTTCTAAATTTAGGTCTCAAGAAATCTTGCAGCTTCTCTCCCGACTCCTGGAACCCTGATGTCGTCATGTAAAGAAGCCTGGGGTAGACTCCTTAAGAATGAGAGACCTTGTGTAGAAAGAGGCCTAGCAAACAGCTGGCACCAATACCAGACGTGAACTAGACCATCCAGCCCCACTCAAGCCACTAGATGACTAAAGCCTCATGAAAGGTTCCAGGTGAGATCAGAAGAATAACTCAGCTCATTACAGGCCAAATTGAGCAAACAAAATGACTGTGAAGCTGCTAAATTGTGTAATAGTCTGATATGCAGCAATAAATAACTGATGCAGAATCATACATTACTGTGGAGGATTTTTAATGACAAAATGTAAAGTTACTGTTTATTTTTATATTAGATTTAGTAGGCAAAGGAAACCATACCCTTTTTATTGTTGCTGGGGAAAAGCAAGATTTGAACAAAAGCTTGTAATATATAGTCTGAGATTTAATAATTTATGCAAATAAAGCCCAGATAGTTACATCAGCTTTTTTTCCCCTTAAATTATAACACAAGCTGACTTAAAGACCAAACTTACCAAAACTTGTCACATTAAAAGATCATTTCCTAAAATAACTCAAAAAAGATCCCATGACAGTTAAGAAAGTGAATTAATCTTAGAACAAACTGTATTACCTCCAATACATTCTTTTTGCTGGATTTATCCTTTGAAGCCATCTCAATCGTCGCCCCCTTAAGGTCCACTGTGAACTCTGGTTTGGACTGATTACTTCCAAACTTCATTTTAGAAGGAAGGAAAAACCTTTATGTAATATTCATGGATATGTGTGCATTGAAAAAGACTTAAGACCAATTATATATTATGAATGATAAATCAAACAGGTGATTATCTCAAAAACTTCTCCTTCCTATTATAAAATAACAATTCCCACTTTAAAACTGAAAAATATCTGCAAGACATGAACATACACTCATGGAAAAGGAAATGAATTGTCACAACTTCTGTCATAAGAAAAATACAAAATAAAGCCATATTAACATCTTTTCACCTAACAGTATGGGTGGGATGGAGGGAGGAAGGGGAGACGGGAGGAAAGAAGGAAGTCAGTCCAAACATTTGATGAAAAACTAGGTTGGTGAGACCCTCTTATGTAAGTGGAGAATAAAATGGGTATAAATTGGAACAACTCCTACAGAGGGAAAATTGGTCATTCTATTTACAAACACATGTATTCTTTACCTTAACAATTCCATTTCTTGGCATTTATCCTAGACTTAACATGATTATGTAAAATAATGGGTTAAAAAAGGCAAGGCAATATATGTATAAATAATATCTGGCAGACATTCAATGTAATAAATATTCTATGATTTTGTGACTTCAAGAGTTATTTCCTTATCAACTATTTATGTTGTCAACAATTACCAATAATTTATGAAACAAGAAAACTCTAAGTCCCATGTTCTTTTATGCAGCCTTTGTTAGAAATTGTAACTAGAGCAGATGCTATAAAGCCTTAGCAATTTAATGGGGAACTGTGAAAAGAATAGGAAGATAGTTGATACGGGTGGCTGAAGAAGAAGAAGCACTTAACCAGCTGTTTGGTAAATCAGGTAAGAGCTAGCAAACAGTAGAAAATCCATGTTAAATGTAGCCCCACACTGTACTTGCTATCATTAACTTAAATTTTTGTTTAGTCTGTTAACTAAGAATAGAAAACAGCATTCCTATGTTATTAAAAGATTTGGTGGTTTTAAAATCTTTAAGGGCTGATGAACTATAATCTTAAAGTCCTAATGATTTGTTAGAGGAAATTTCATTTCCTAAAATATTTTCAAGTCAAATTAGGTTTGTCATTGGAAATGGATCTTATGAACCTTGTGAGAACTTAGTCACTGCTCATAATGTCAGTCTCCTCAATAGCTTCACATTTAATAAATGGTTCAACTTCATCTTTTTCCTTTTACTTCATCTTTGTGGCTAGCAATGTGACTTAAATAAGTGCTTGTTACAACAAAAATTTAGGATATTATATAGAATTTTTGTTAGTGTACTCAAAAAGAAATGATAAAAATTTAAACTATTCTACAAATTCTTGGCCCTCTTAAGTACCTTTTGTCATTCAAAAGACATTTAATTAACCATAAAGCTACAATGAGCATAGATAACGTTCTGTGCAAAAACGATCAATCTCAAAAGTTATTAAAACTTAAATGCACACATTTAACAAAATGATAAAAAATCAATTTAACTTGTCACTACATGCTCAGTAGATGGTTTGCTACATATAAATTAAGACACAAATAGCTAACCAGATAGGATATAACAACCAAGTAAAATACAATAATATGACACGGAATGCTAGAAAGATGCATTCAATATGGCTGGCAAAAACCTTGTGTTTGTTAGGCTTTCTTTATCAAAATCTAGTCTCAGTTTTCTCTACTGTAATCACCCTCTCATGCTTCATGGCAAAGAAAAAAATGATTGTGGCAAGGGGCATGAACAAGCACACACACAGGGACAGCGGAAGCAGGACCAGATTTTACAGATGTGACAGCAGGCTGACAGAAGAAGGAAGCAGCGAAGGCAAGATCTCAGAGACTGAGCCCTGTTGGCAGAATGACTTGATGGAAAAGGGAAGAAAATGACAAGATCATAACACGGCACAATGGCAAAATGACACACAAGAGAAAAGCATTAATGAAACCAGATTAAGACAAAAATACGATTCTACAAGCAGACAGAACACAGCAAAGCTGAACTTCCAAATACCTTTTGCAAAGGCCCTAATTTTATCTCAGAATATTTTATGACTTTGTTATTACATACATTCACGCTTTATACATTAATAAACAGACTTGTCTTAGCTATAATCACAACAAAGAATTTCAGGGGTAGTGGAAGTCATTTCTGGTCCTCTGCCATCTTGCTCAGTCCCCTCCTCAGAAATTCTTAAGCTCCCTCCTTCTGATCTGCTGGCGAATGGCCTCTGGTATCCCTTTCTAAGTCTTAGGTGGCCCTACCATCTAGGTCGCCATCCCCTTCCTCTAGGAGACAGTTTTCAAACAGAGGTGATTTTGTCCCCCCAAGGCATAGTTGGCAATGTCTGGGGACATTTTTTGTTGTTACATCAGGAGAGATGGGTTCTACTATCATCTCCTAATCACCCTGTACTGCATAGGGCAGCCCCTACAACAAAAAATCATCACCCTCAAAAGTGACTGTTTTTAGAAACTTGAATAACTATCAGTATCTGTATGACAGATACTCAAGGAATATGATGAATGTTTTCTGAGATGGAGCATATGACACATTGTATAACTGTGAATGTGTTGATATTCCCCATTATAATGTAAGCTACGAAAATAGAAACCATGTAATTTATGTGCAAACCCCAAAGTTTAACTCAATGCCCAGAACACAACAGCTTTTCATGTCTGTTGGACAAATGAGGTGAAATTAGTTAAGAAAAAAGCAAGTATAATTTATATTATTGATATAACAAACTAGTAAATAACTAATATTTTCCAGAAAACTAATGGAATGTATCTACCCTTATGGGGAAGAAAAAGCTCATTGGATTTTTGGATTTAGCATCTATGCAAAAATAAATCTTATAAAGTGGAGTTGCATCCACATATATACATCTCATTTATTCAATTTTAGTTATCCACAGAAGCAAACATAAATACAAAGCATGAATGATTTTGATCAGCATTCCATGAATAAGTATATACCCTGGAGTGAGTATAGAACTTGAACCAAGTACTTCCTCAAGCACTCCTGGTTTAGGTTTTTTCATTGGGTAAATCTAATTTTTAAAGAACAATTCTTCTATAACATGACCCCTTAACAGAAACCAACCAAACCCAACAGAAGGAAAATTTCAACTTTGCTAAAGATTGAGTTCTAACATAATACTTTCCAAAGAGATATTCAAGGGTAATTTTTACACTAGGTGATTTTTATCTTTTTGGCTTATATGATAGCATTAGCATCTCATCCTCAGGTAAGAGGTGATTTCACTGTATTTCAGGATACATTTTACCTACAACAGATCTAATTGGAGTGAGCAAAGATACAAAGTTAGAATTCTTTGAAATCTTTTGGACAATCAGTATTACAGAGTTAATAAAGTAGCACCTTAAGTGGCATTCTGTAACAGAAAAATCAGGAAACAACCTAAATGTCCATCCTTAGAACAAATTATGGAACATCCACATAATGGAATATTGTTTAACCCTAAAAAAGATTGAAGAAGACTGTTATGGGCTGAGTGGGGTGATTTCCAATATATATTCCTGAGAGAAAAAGGAAGCAAAATACGAAAGTATACATAATGTGACAGCTTTTGTCTATAAAAGAAAATGTAAGATACATACTGTATTTGCTGATTTTTGCATGATGAAAGGAATTAACCAGAAATTAATAAAAATAGCTACAAAAAACATCCTGCCTACTGAACCAATTTTTTTATACTTATGAATGTTGTATATACCAAAATACATTATACCTACACACTTTTTATTTGAATAAACTTACTTGCTTTTACTTAATCTATTTAAATTAGTTTTCATTCCTTGAATATGTGTTACATATGGGAAGAAAAAAGCTAGGTAGTCTGAGACTTTTTATTATATTTGCCATAAAATAAAAATTAAGAACTGACTGCATAACCAAGCATTTTACCATATTCCAAATCTGTTTAGCTTTTATTGAGACTACAAAACACAATGTAACTGTATTTTATTTAATTATATCAATCTGAAATGGTATTTTTTCTTCTTATTATTATTTTAGTCCTCACCCAAGGACATATTCATTGATTTTTAGAGAGGGGAAAAGAGGAAGAGAGAGAGAGAGAGAAACATCAATGTGAGGAAAAAACATCAATTGGTAGTCTCTCTTACATGCCCCAACTAGGGATTGAACCTATAACCTAGGCATGTATCCCTAACCAGGAATCAAACCCATGACCTCTCAGTTTACAGGACGATGCTCCAACCAACTGAGCCACACTGGCCTGGGCGATTACTATATAATGTCTGTCAAGAAGAAGTCCAGCCATTGTTAATATAACAAGAACAGTCTGCATGACATCGACGTAACCTGGCAGCCAAGGAAAGTGGGCCAGAACGAGATGTGTGAACAATGACTTCACTATATTGGTCAGTGGGGGCAGTGGACGCAGTTGAGTGAGCATGTGTACTGTGTGGCCATCACATTCAGAATGACTGAGCAAGTAGAGCAATGAATCTGCATCAAACTGTTAAGTTTGAACATTCCTCCATGGAAACTATATGGGTGATTTGGAAGCCTGCAGCTATGTGCAACTGGTGATCAGCAGCTTCATCATGACAACACGCCTGCTCATGCATCACGTTTTGTGCAGAGTTTTTTGGCAAAACATCAAATCACCCAGGTGACTCAACCCCCATAGAGCCCAGATTTGGCACTCTGGGACTTTTGGCTTTTCCCAAAACTAAAATCACCTTTGAAAGAGATTGCAGACTATCGATTAGATTCAGGAAAATAGGATGGGGCAGCTGATGGAGACTGGGAGAACTGTGAGGTCCCAAGGTGCTTACTCTGAAGGGGACTGAGGCATCACTGTCCTATGTACAATGTTTCCTGTATCTTCTTCAGTAAATTTCTCTATTTCTCATATGACATGGCTGGATATATTCTGGACAGACCTCATATATTATTAACAATGTATAATGAAATTTCATCTAAAGGTAAAAATTCAAATAGTAAATCCCTAAAGGTTAAAATTCATAAGAATTCTACAATTTCAATATTGGCTAGGTCACTGACTCTTAAACTATGTTTCTCTAATTGCACTTAATTATACCTAACACATGTTAGGCATTCAAACAGTGTTAGCACAAATGATGGCACAAATTATAATTTTTAGTATTTATACTATAAATCACTGATGAGTAACAATAGTAAACACTCAGTATACAAAAGGCTTCAAAAATCCTACAAGTAATGGTGACATTTCTTTTTCTTGTAAAAGCTGGCTGATATTATATATAGACATGAACATGTGAATCACTGACTAGTATCCGGAGTCAGATCAGCTCAGGGTGGAGTTTGATACAGTCGGCTTATTTTCTGACTACATACCTCAAATAGCAAAGCCACAAACATAGGAGAGCTTTTACATCCTAAAAATGGATCAAGAAATTTATTTTTCTATCATGCCTAAGTAGCATGCCCATCTTTCAATTCAATGGATAAAATAGAAGTTGCTGATTTTAATAAAAACTACTTACTAGACTTTTCTAATTATCCCTCTTCTTTCTCTGATGAGTCAAAATGCATCTTTTACTAAGAAAACTTCGTTCTTTTTTTTCTTTAATTTTATCAAATTTATTGGAGTGACACTGGTTAGTAAGAGTATACAGGTTTCAAGTGTACAACTCTATCATATATTGTCTGTATGTTGCATTGTGTGTTCACGACCCAAAGTCAAGTCTCCTTCCGTCACCATGTATTTGGCTCCCTTTGCCCTCTTTCTACCGCCTCCCACCTCTCTTTGTCTCTGGTAACTACCACACTGCTGTCTGTGTCTATGAATTTTTATTCATTTGGCTTGTTTGTTTGCTGCTGCTTTCTGTTTTATATCCCACAAGTGAATGAAATCATGTTTCCTGACTTCTTCCAGCAGACTGATTTCACTTAGGATAATATTCTCAAGATCCAACCATGTTGTTGCAGATGGCCATATTTCATCTTTTCATTTACTTTTACTTTCACACTAGCTATAGATAGAAGGACTGTGGAATACTTCATGAACTTCGGTTACAATAAATACCATCCACATACTTTAAATGTATTGTAATATAAAGCCTCCAAAGAAAAGAAATACTTACCCAACTTGTGCTACTTCCTTGAGTTTTGGTAAAGAGTAAAGATGAACCTTGCAATACGGCCCAAGAAGACAACCAGTTCTTTCTGTAATTATAAAGATAACCAGTGAAAGTTCAACTCCCCAGTTTTTTCACCTAAACTTTAAAAATCAAAGACTATTTAGTGGTTATCAATGTTGTCCACAGTTCACAGCCATTACTGACATTTTAATTGTTTTCACTGGGGATGGGGCTACTGGAAATTAATAATTGTATGGTCCCAACCTGACCATTAAGGCCCCAAAACAAATGAAATTAATCAGAGATATAAGTTATCAGAGTAAGTATATACCTAATTATTCTCACATGGTACTAATCCAGCATTCTGAATACAGAAATAAATAAAGGAAAAGCTCATTTATTCTCATTCAATCCACATGGCAAAGGTTACCAATGTTTACCTTTAAGGGAAGTCAATTGCTGGCAGACTAAAATAGATGTCAAATATGTCTACTACAGGAATTTATTAAGGCTTACCTTATAGCCAAACATGTGGCCAGTTTTGTAAAAACTCTACAGGCACTCAAAAAAAAAAGGTTTAATCTCCATTTTCAGAATGCAGAATTTAATATCTATCGATTAGACCTACATTATTATTTCTTTTTTTGTCTAAACTTTAAGTATTAAGAAAAAAAAATAAAGTTTATTACTACTCAGTCAACTAATATTTCACAAGACTACTCAATGGAAAAAGACAATCTTTTCAATAAATGGTGCTGGGATACTTGGATATTCACACTTAAAAGAATGAAACTAGACCTGTATCCTACAACACTGAACAAAAATTAACTCCAAATGGATCTAAATGTAGGAGCCAAAACCACAAACTCCTAATCAAAAATACAGAATAAAACTCCTTGACATGTCTTGGTAATACTTTTTAAAATATGACACTTAAAGTACAAATACAGAATAAAAAATAAACAAGTGTAAAGGACCCATGACAAAGCCAAAGGTGGACAGGATTGAGGGTGGGAGGTAGGAGGTGGGGGCAGGAGAAACTAGTGGGGGAAAATGGAGACAAATGTACTTGAACAACAATAAAAAATAAACTAAAAAAATAAACAAGTGGGACTACATCAAACTAAAAAGCTCTGCACAGCACAAGAAACTATCAACAAAGTGAAAAGACAACCTATGGAATGGGGAAAAGATATTTACGAACCATAAAGTTGATAAGGGGTTACTGTCCAAAATACATAAAGAACTCATACAACTCAACAGCAAAAGATCAAGTAACCCAATTTAAAAATGGGTGAATAATTTGAATAGACATTTGTTCAAGGAAGGTATATGAAAGCCTAATAGGCACATGAAAAGATGCTCAAATCACTACAGCAAATTAAACCACAATGAGATATCACCTCATACCTGTTAGAATGACCATCATCAAAAAGACAAGAGATAACAAGTGATGTGGAGAAAGAGAAACCTTATGTACTGCTGGTGGGATTATAAACTGGTACAGTCACTACGGAAAACAGTATGGAGGTTCCTCAAAAAATTAAGTATAGAACTACCTTATGACCCAGCAATTCCACTTTTGGGACCATATCCAAATGAAACAAAAACACTAAACTCGAAAAAATATTTGCACTCCCAAGTTCACAGTAACATTACTCACAATAGCCCAGATAAGGAATCCACCTAAGTGCTGACTGATGGATGAATGAATAAAGAAGTTGTGGTATATATACATATAATGGCATATTATTCAACCATTAAAAAACAACAACAAGGAAATCCTGCCACTTGTGACAACATGAACAGAACTTGAAGACATATACTAAGTGAATAAGTCAGACACAGAAAGACAAATACTGTATGATCTCATTTGTATGTGGAATCTTAACAAAACACAATAAAACTTCATAGAAAAAAAAGCAGAGGGTAGGGGAGGGGAAATTGGACGAAAATGTTGTCAAAAGGTACAAACTACACAGTTATAACATAAATAAATCCTAGACATATAATGTACAACATGATGATTAGGGCTAACACTGCTTTATGATATACGGGAAAGCTGTTTAATAGAGTAAATCCGGTGAGTTTTCATTACAAGGAGAACATTTTTTTCCTTTTTTCTTTTCTTTTTATTCTGTCTATATGAGAAGATGGATGTTAGCTGAACCTACTGAGCTAATCACTTCACAATATATGTAAAACAAACCATTATGCTGTATGCATTAAACTTACACAGTGATATATGGCAATTATTTCTCAATAAAATGAGGGGAAAAAATTTAAGAAAAAGTTTACTACTACCAAGTTTCTATTTATTTTTCTTGTTATTTCCTGTTCTTTTTGCTTATGGTTGTTCATGCTTATTTGTTGAATGGCTATCCTTAATATCCACAGATTTATTCACAGTGCTTTATCATTTTAAGTACTCATCTTTGTGGTGCTTGATGATTTTACCCCGAATTGAACTTGCCTGGTATTAAGTTCCCTATTCCAGCTTTTACTCTGTCTTTGACAAGTGTTTGTTTTTTAAAAAATTTTCTGGATCATTTTTTGATGTCTTTTTGTATATATAGTATTCAATGGAGCTTTATTTTATGCTTTAGTCTGAGCACCTTTTACTTTCAACAGATGAGTACAGTACATTTGCGCCTGTTGATAGGCTGTTTGGCGCCTTTTCTGTCATCATTTTTATATTTTCATTTTATTTTACTACTTAGTTTGGTGCACATGTCTTAAACTATTTTGGAAGAATTTATTTTTATTTTTAAATTTTTATATTCAATCTCTGTCCTTAAATAATGTCTACTGACTCCCTACACTGAAAAATGCTAATATGTATTTCCATTTAAAATAAACTTCAGTTTAATTTTCAAAATAAAAACTACAGGAGTTAAATATGTGAGAAAAATATTGAAATTTGAACACTGAATTAACAGTTGCCTCAAGAACTGAAGCACTTTGTGTAAATGTGTTACAAACAGAAATAGTCACATTTTTTTCATGGGACCCAAATTTTTGCCTGAAAAAAAACTAATAGACAAACTATGGTTATTTAGACTTGATTATTTGGCAAAAAGACATTATCTCAAAAAAAATAAAGATCTCCAAAATAAATCTCTTTCATTTCAAAGACAATAAATAATGGTGTTTTTTGACATGTTAAATGTTAAAGTGGATTCAGGAAAAAAAAGCCACTCAACATCTAATTGCTATCATTCACTGGACACTGGAGTGCCACAAAGAATTTCAGAAGAAGCTTGGTCTACATTTTATAGATCATTTGTGTGAATCATAAAAAGCTCTACGTTGCTCTGGGGCGGGGGGGGGAGAGAAAAAAAAAAAAGGCGTGCCTCAGTGCTAGACTGCCCTGATGTGTAACCTGTATGGTGGACAGGAAGATACTGCCAGGACAGAATATAGAGAGACGGAATGGTTCCCTATAGGAAAAGGTATCAGACTAGGGTACACTTTATTTCCCTATTTGTTTAATTTGTATGTACAACATATCATACAAAAAACTAGGCTAGACTCAGAGAAAGGAGTGAAAATTGGTGGAAGAGATTTCAGTAATGTAAGGTATCAGTAAGATATGCAGATGACACCACCTTACTGGTGGAAAGTAGTAATGATTTGAAACAACTTCTGATGAAAGTGAAAGAATAAAGTGTCAAAGCAGGACTGCATTTAAACATTAAGATGAGAAATATCATGACTACAGAAGAAATACACAATTCTAACATACACAATGAACACACCAAAACTGTTAAAGATTTTGCTTACCTTGGTTCAGTCATTAATTCAAATGAAGATTGCAGCCAAGAAAAGCAGAGAAGGCGGAGACTCAGAATGGCAGCAATGGAAGAAATTAGGGACGATCACTAAGAGCATGGATGTGTCATTAGAGACCAAGGCTAAGAACATCCACACCCTGGTATTCCTAATTACTATGTACTGATGCAAAAGCTGGACAGTAAAGAAGGCTGATAGGGAAAAACTGGATTCACTTGAAACATGGTGTTGAAGAAGAGCTCTAAGAACACCCTAGACTGCCAGAAAGACAAACAGGTGGGTCCTAGAGCAAATTAAGCCTAAAACACCAACTGAAGGAAAAATCACAAAACTGAAACTGTTCTACTTCAAGCATATCAGAAGAAGGCAAGATTCTTTGGAAAAGACAGTAATGCTGAAAAAATTAGAAGGCAGCAGGAAATGAGGAATACCAAATACGAGATGAACTGACTCCATAAAAGTCACAGGGGTGAATCTACAGGAGCTAAGCAGGGTGGGTGAGGACAGGACATAATGGAAGTCACTCATTTATCCTTGGTGGCCAGAAGTCGGAGCTGACTCAATGGCACATAACAAACTTTTGTTAGACACGAAAAAGTTAAAGGTTACAAAGAGAAAGTAGATTTTGGAAAACTTGGCATATCTGCCAACTGTAAAGTTGGCAATTTTCTAATACTTACGACTTTTCTGATATTACTGATTTGTGATTCTTTGACATTATGAAAGAAAATGTGTCAACATTTGCAATCAGCAAACTTAATAAACTGGTATTTTCCAAATGACCACAAGATGCTACCAAATTATGAATGGGCAAAGATTCATTTTAAACAGTGGATTTTAATGTAACAGTATGAAAAGTTCACTGATGGTTTTTCAAATTCTTCACTGCAACTACATTTGTCAGTTTCAGTGCAGCAGAAAAAATATGCACAATTATCTCAGAAAGCTATTAAAGTATTCCCCCTTTTCCAACTTTATCTGTTTAAGGGAGAATTTTCTTCACATACTTCAATCAAAATCTTATGTCAAAACAAATTGGCCACAAGCAGAGACAAGAATCAGCAATCTTCTTCCATTGAAACAGATATTAAAAATTTGTGAAAATGTAAAACAAGGTATCCTTCTCATAGAATTTTTTTTATTAGAAATAGAAAATACAGACTTTTTTTCTTCATAAAAATGTTATCTATGTTAACAGGTAATAGATCATTAGTTTCAAAAGAGTATAAATATTCTGAAAATGTTTGCTTTAATTTCTCATAGTATCTCTCTATAAACAATATGAACAAAAGTTCTTTGCAGTGATTAATGATTTTTAAGAGTTTAAAGGTGTCCTCAGACCATAAATATATGTGAACCACTAATACATTAGAAATTCAAAGACTATTTTGCTCAACTCTATGTAAATAAATTTGAAGGTGATAAAATAGATGACATTCTTAGGAAAACATAAATCACCAAAAATATTCCAAAAGGGATAGAAAATTTAAAATTATCATGGTTAAAACAACAATAAAAATAAAGTGGCCAAAGAATTACCTGCACTATATACATTCGAAGAGAGAAAGAGAAAAATAAAGACCGAATTTACAGGTGACTTCTACTAAAGAACAGTTTAAGGAACAGATAATTGCAGTAAGTGTAAAGCTATTTCAGAGCATTTAAAACTTTCAAGTACTAAAATCTAATAAAGACAGTTCAACTAAAGCACAGATTTGATTGCTCATCCACATAGATTTGAAAACTCAACTATGTGTAGATTTTAAACTTTCTTAAGCAAACTGATCTCATTTTGATTATAAAATCTTACTAAGATATTAATCAAAAAAACCCAACAACCCAATAGAAAAACAGACAAAGGATATAAACTGACAATTCAACAACAACAAAAGAAATACTAATGGCTATGACACTCTACTCCCCAACCCCCACACAAAGGCAAATGAAAATACCATATTTTCTCTAATCTCCATTAGCAAAAATCAAAGACTCTAACAACATATTAAATTGGCAAAGGTGTGGAGAAATCCATTGCTATTGGGAGGTAGGGGCCAATTCAATGCTTCAGAGAACATTTTGGAATGCTCTACCAAAATGACCACTGTATATGGCTTAGCAATTCCACTCTTGTAAAATTTACTCTACAGGACTTGTTACATACCCGCAAAATAAGCTAGGCCAAGATACTAGGTATAATTTTCTTTGTAACTGCAAAAAAAAATGTAAACATCTTCCCTATCTGGTGTGGCTCATGGAGTTAGCGCCGCTGGCCTGTGAACCAAAGGGTTGCCAGCTGATTCCCTGTGTAGGGCACATGCCTAGGTTGCAAGCCAGGTCCCCAGCAGGGGACATGCGAGATGCAACAACACATTGATGTTTCTCTCCCTTTCTCCCTCCCTTCCCTTCTCTAAAATAAATAAACTCTTTAAAAAAATGTAAACATCCTTACACAATTGAGAGGCATAATTACATTCTTACAAATAACTAAGTTAAATGAACTGTGACACAGCCATACCATATGTAACTAAGCAGCAGTTAGAAACAATGTGGCAGCTCTACCTGCAATGAAATGAAACCATCTCCAAGATAAACTGTCAAAAGACTGTGTTTAAAGAATTAACCTATGTACATACAAACATATGTATTCTATCTCTGAAGGAAAACACTATATCTCATTAGCTTCTTAGGTGACTGCGTTTTAATTAGATATTGTGCATACCTTTGGTCTTTGTCATGTGCATTTTTTTTATTGAACAAAATTAAAATAAAGCTAATTCTTGGTCAGAATCCTCTGTTTTTTCACCTCTGAATTTAATTTCACCTTAGTATGTCAAGACAAAAATTTTCATACATTTCATGACAATCCTACATACACTACAAAATATGTAAAGTATGTACAAATTTTTGTAAAGTAATACAAAATTTTGTAAAGATATTACAAAATATATTATTTGACATTCTTATGAACCTTTTAAACATTTCTACTAGAATATAATTATATCCATAGTTTTTATTGCAAGCAGATGAAACATATGAGAACATTATGATTTATGTACTTACCGAACCTTTTTTCCATTTTCCGTAATTTTCGTTACATTTAATAATCCATATTTCTCTTGACCCTATGGAACAGAATAATACTCTGTGTGTGGATGTATATATATATATATATAATCCTTACACATGACTGAATCAAAATGATCTGATACTCTAAAAATTAGCTTAAAAGATTAGTATGTAATGTGTTTAGTTCTTTTTTAGAATATATTTCCTAATACATCTGTAAATTTAGTTTCAGTAATTCTATAATTAAAAGCTTCCTCTTCCCAAGTCATAGCAGCCATAAGGTATTTTGCTACCAAATTAGATTTCCATATAAATGCTACAAGTCAGCACTGGAAAACAAATAATGACTTCCTGTTCAAAGAAAGTAATACAATGCTATGATAAATACCACAAAAAATGAATTATTTATTTTGCTGTTACTTTACAACAATATAGTCTGAAAATTATTAAGATACTGTTCCATTTTGTCAGAATGCAAAAACCAGACAGAACAAATGTAGTGATGTACTTAATAAACTATTCAAAAGTAATGGTATTATGAATAGAACTGGCCTTAATGTGGTGTTAAAAATTTAGTATGTGCTTCATTAAACACACTATCAGATGGTAAATTGGTCTCTGTAAAAAAACTAGATGTATCAGTTGGTTGATGTCAAAAATAGTGACAGCTTTATCATCAAACACTGTAAAGGCAACAGTCATTATGCTCTAATTCAATGTTATCTTATAATTATTCCTGGTGGAACTAAAGCAGCCCTTTCTCATTGATTTAGCTTCCTATATATTCAAATGAACTTAATTCAAATCATTGTGCCTATAGCAATCATCAACATTAGGAAGCACTGTATGTACATGATGGAGCAGTCAATTTTACTTTAACTGAAACACATACATACAGACAGAGGAGATTACTCCCAATCCAGAATTTGTTTCTATTTAATTCACACCTCAGCTATTTTCTCCATGTCTTTCATTACAAAAAATAAATTTTTCTTGTATGAAAGATGAACATAATAGTAAATATTTTCTTAATAATGTCTAAGAAATAATGTTTCAAAGTTTTGCCTGTCTGATAAAAATGCACATCTATAAACAAAGCTGACACACTGTTGCTGATCCACATTTTTGGTATACTGAGAACTTGGGAAATACTCGTATGAAGCTTTTATGTAATTTTTCCATAGAGCATAGGTTAGATCTCCTTAGATGTATAAATCTGATATGTTTTATAAGAACTCTTTGCTGTCTCTCAAGAAAAACATCAAATACACAGTTGTAAGTATGCACAGGATGTTCAGTAAGATCATTCCTCCATTTACTATAAGAAGCAGAGAAGGAAAAAGAAGCTTTCAATGAAATAGGAACTTAAGTAACAATATTAATCTGAGAGGATGGGGATTGGCTATGTGAGCACAGGAACTGGAAGGGCAGAGACATAGGAATCGAGCTTATAAAAATGCCCAAACTGAAACTCACAGGGCAACAAAGCAGAGGCAGAAAGGAAATACAGGTGTCAAAACATGGAGGGACAGCCATACCGACAAACGGTCTAGGCCTAAGGATGAGAGAGACACTCTACATCACAGATTCTTACCTAAATCATTGGATGGAGAAAGTGATACTAAATTGTGCGTGTACATGCATCATTAAAGGAAAGGGTCCAAAACTTTCACAAAATTCTTACAGGGATCAAGACCCAAGTACTAAAGCTGTATTAAATATTCTAACTTGGATATAAAGTAAGAACAAAATCTGCCATATCCAAAATGTATAAACACAAAAACGATTACCATACAATGTGGTAAGTGCTATGAGAAAGGTGTATCTAACACAACCTGGGAGAGAAAGAAGGCCTCCTGGAGACTGACGCTTAAACTAGGAATAAGAGCTAGATGGAAACAGGAGATGAAAAAACAAAACAAAACAAAATAAAAACAGATAATACAAAGGCACAGAAGCTAGAGAGAGCATATCATAGTGAGGGCCTTAAAGTTTCCTCAGAGTACCAGGTGAGGTGAGGGAGCGAGTAATGAGGCAGTAGAAAAAATGAACTAAGAAAGGGTGGCAGGCTGGAATCAACCAGAACACCATTCTACCGTAATAATTTCCGTAAGAGACGTTGAAGGCCTGAGCTAGGGCAGTGACAGAGAGAGAGTGAAGAGGGCCCCGATCTGAGTGAGATTTAGAGGACAGATGGACAGGAACTGAATGTGAGGGTGAGAAGGAAGATCTGAAGGAGACTCCCAAACTTGAGCAAATTGGGTAGATGGTCGCATCTCAGCTTCAATGACACCTTTTAAGAGAAGCTCTCTCCCTGACCTTTGGTAAGTAGGAGCTCCTCCACCTCTCCCATTATGTACTACTGTCCCATTTGTTTGTTTGTGTTTTCATTGCATTTAATGCAAAGTACAACTACGTATCTATTACTTATTCACTGTCTACTCCATTAGCTTGTACACTGGGACTGCATCTATTAATTCATCAATGTAAGACCAGTGTCTAATACAGCATCTATAGATCTTTGTAGTTCAATAGATCTTTCTTGAAATACTAGACCAACAAATTAGCAGTGCTATCACAAGAAAGAAATACAAGCTTTAACTTTCAAACACTGAAGATTCTGAATGTGACATAAAAATGCCAAGTGGGTAGATGAATAATACAGGTTTGGCTATACAGGTGAGATATTTGTGGGAAAAAATTAGATCTTTATTTCAAACTATCTGGTATCCTTTCTCTAATGAACATGATTAAATATTAGCTGATGTTTTTGTGTTACTAAAATAACTTCATAAAAATATCTTAAGTCGAGTAAAAAATGCTCATTTTCATACATGAATATATCTTAGTCTAAATATGGTTGATATCCAAAACTTGATGAAATAAGCAAATGTTTTAATAATGATTAGCAAAATATGGCTAAATTTTAAGCAAAAAAAATGTAGTAAGATTACCATATCCTAGTAAGGCAAGAAAATAATACAATGTCAGTTCTATTAATTTAGGAAAACTTCCACAGGTTCATAATTACTTTGCAGGCCCCAGAAATTCTAATCAACCTGGCATTAATTTAGTAAAATAGGCATTTCCCAGTTTTGGCTAGCAAGTATTATGTACCAAAATCAAGAGTCCACTTCTGGCTGGGTGGCTCAATTGGTTGGAGCATCGTCTTGCACACCAAAAGGTTGTGGGTTTGATCACCAGTCAGGGCACATACCTAAGTTGCAGGTTTGACCCCCAGTTGGGGCATGTACAGGAGGCAACTGATCAATGTTTCTCTCTCAAATCAATATACATATCCTTAGATGAGGATTTTAAAAAAATTAATACAGTCCATCAAAATTCTTATGTTGTTAATCATAATTGTTTAATACTAAGATTCTTGTAATACAGTAAAAGTAAGCATGCACAGTGACAGAGTGTTGAAAAAGAGCCAGAAACTTCCGGAACAGATAAACCACAGACACAGAAGGCAAACAAGTGGCTGCAGGAGGAGAGGGTGGGAGATGGGGAGATGTACATGGACTGCTTGAGTGTGTGAGCTCCCCTCTGAGGGATGAGAATGTCGGAAACCGGGTAGAAGGGACGGCTGCACATTGTAATGTATGAAATGTCACTGAACTGTGCAGTTTAAGATGGTTAATGTTTAATTTTGTTACATGAATTTCACTTTAATAAAAAAAGTTTAAACTAGTGCTATTAAAAAATTAGATATTCAAATTACACATTTTAAAAGCTTTTAAAATAGTATCGTTCAATGGAAAAACTACCAATTTTTTCCATTAATACTTTTCTTAAAGAAATGTTGAAAATGTCTTTTTCTCCAATACTGTAATTGGAAACACAGGTTGAAAAGCTCAAGTTTCCAAACTGTGTATTTTAAAATTTTACTCAGTATTCAGAATGGAGAACTTTAAAATGCATATTCTAACATGTACACTGTGACAAAGAGATTAGGTTCTAAAACAGTTCATAAAAATCCTATTCAATCCATACTGAGGTCATCTTATAGAAAATATAGTACTTTTTAAAATGTATGCAACTGCCATTTCCAAAAATGATGTGCAGTTATCTATGAAAATAACAATGCATTTGAAAACTAGAAATGAAATAAAAATGAACATATCTAAAATTTATATTAAGAAATGGAGTTTTAAATCTGGTTTGCTTAGAAGAGACTGGATGAAAATATGTGAACAAGGCCTGTCGAAAAATACATGTTTTGTATGATTCTATTCATATGAAATGTCCAGAAAAGGCACATCTAGTAAGACAGAAAGAAGACTACTGGTTACTTAAGGAAGAGTACAGAGTTTCTTTCTGAGATGAGGAAAATGGTCTAAAGCTGACTGTGATGATGGTTGCACATATCTAAACATACTAAAAACAACTGAATTATACACTTTAAATGGGTGAACTGCATGATATGTGAATTACATTTCAATAAAGCTTTGATTTTTAAAAAAAACTAGAGTTTGAAGAGGTAGATGGGCAATTTGCAGAGATTTTAAGATGACATCAACAGTGAACACTGATTATTATATCATATTCATCTCTAAATTCGTGGCTTCCTTTTTCTAACCTCTGAAGGCTTCCAACCATATTTTAACTCACCAAAAAAGGGGAGAAATCTCCTTGTATTAACTGAGTAAGAGTGGGACAGACAGGCAAGACTAGGTGGAACCAGGGCAAAAGGAGAAGAGAGAGCAAAGGGAGAGGGAGGAAGGGAAGTCTAGGAGGGCAGAAGCCTCAGTGAGGAGGGGCTGACAGCAGGAAAGAGGCGCATTTCCCAGCATTCCCCATTCCATTGGAAAGGAGTGGCTGTGTGGAAACAGACTGCCCGCAGGTAGAATTTACTGAGTTGTTCACTGTTTAGTTTTGTTTCCTCTTGGAGATACACAAAGAACGAGAGAAGAAACCCTGGTGAGGCACTTCCCGGTGATGGCCATCAGAGGGTGTCATGAGTCCAGGAAGGTCTAGTTGCTTTCAAACCCTTCAGAAAATGGCTAATGCAGGGAAAAATAGTTTGCAAACAGTCCTTTGTACCCCTATATAGAACATTTACAAAGTCCTATTTCTAAGATTACCTAGAAATTCCCTTTTACCAAAATAGAAATAATTGATAAAGGTCTTATTATGAATTATATATTAGCTATATTTAAAATAACTTAAAGAGGTTTCTGCTTTTTTCCGCGGTGGACTGAAAAAGAGTATGGTAGTAACAGCACCTTAGATCCATACACTCATTCTTTACAAAACCACTAATATGTTTACATTTATCTTTAATGTTTGTGAATCCAGAACTGTGTAAAATAATGCAAAAGATAAAAAAGTAAAAATGTAGTCCCTATCTATCCCTTAGGAGTTTGAAACCTCAGTAGGGGGGAGAAGGGATACATGAAGTAACTTTTATACCATTCAATGCAATATGTAACCTGGGAGTTCAGAAAAAAGAAAAAAAGAGATGATCATCATCATGCTGAGATTAGTCTGGACGTTGGAGGCAGGGGAACTACCTGAGCAATGTCAGAGGGAAATGTGTATAACAGGTGATATGAACCATGGAAGACCTGACAAAGTTAAAGAATGGAGAGAGTTAGAAAAGTAAAATTTGGCATCTGTGGGAATCCTTGCCTCTGACTAAGCACTCGGAAGTATCTTAATAAATAACAGTCTATTATAGTTTCATAAAATTAAAAAGTAACAAAGTTTATATTTTTAAAAGCTTTAAAGGTTTCATTTATTCATTCAACAAACATTTAATGAACATGTACTACCTGGTGCTGCAATAGGTATTGGGGTGATGCTGTTCCTACTCTAATGAAGCTTTTCTTTGTCTAGTGGGGAAGGCAGGTTATTAATAGAGCATTCAAGGCTCCTCTATTACATAAGAAGCACAGTTATTCAATTTCATGCAATTAAGTATCATATAATTTAATGACATGAAGAGTATTACAAGGAAACTTGACCAAATCTAGAAGATTTAAATAAAATTCTCTGAGGAAGCAAAGTTTGAACTGAGCTCTAATGAATAAACAGAAGTTAATTAGGCAAAAAGATGTGGGAGAAAAATATTTCAGTGGGCAGAGGAATGACAGTGCAAGGACCTCAAGCTGCAAAGCAGGCTCCTTTGAGGAATGTGTAGAAGGGCAGTGTAGCCTGAGGAAAACAAGCCAGGAGGAAAGATTAGAACCAAGAAGTATGAGGTGAGGCTGGAGAATCAGTCAAGAGCCAGAGCACGCAAAATCTTGCAGTCCTCATTAAAAACTGCAGTCTTCTTTCTAAAAGAAAAGAGAACTAACAAACAAGGAAAAACAGGGTCCACAAATTACAGGAAAGAATGGGAGGAACTTCAAATAGAGAGATCAAGTACAATTTCATCCCAGTTAAGACAGATACATAGAGAAAGGTCAATGGGAGGTTTTCAGTTTAGGGGAAACTTAGAAGTTGAGTTTCATTTCTCCAATACTCAGCTAGCATAGGCTGAGCAATGCATTTTATAGCATAGAGAAAAACAATGGCATCTATGCTCATTAAGGAGGGAAATTCTTCTTACCTTTGGACTGCTGGCCTGAGGGAAAAAAGGTCAAATATAATTTGATAGGATTCTCCAAGGATCTTTATATTTATTTCTAAAAACCAAACAAATATCACTTACAAGAATGGCATATAAATTAATCATTAAAATACCATATTGTTCACCAAAAGGGGTCTTTAAATCAGTATAACCTGGTTTTGAATTTAAACCTATTTCAATTGTAATTATTATTCCTTTTTTAAATCATCACCAGAGGATATGTTTGTTGATTTTTTTTTTTTTGAGAGAGAGAGAGACAGACAGACAGACAGACAGAAACATTGGTGTGAGAGAAACATCGATGGGTTGCCTCCTGTTCAAGCCCCTACTGGGGATCAAACCCACAACTTAGGTATGTGACCTGACCGGGGATCAAACCTGCAGCCTTCTGGTGTTCGGGATGATGTGCCAACTAACTGAGCCACTGGCCAGGGTTATTTGTAATTATTTTTAAGAAGAAAAAAAAAGCAATGAAGCTTAATAGAAGCCCAAGAAATAAATATTATACTTAGAGAAGATTCATTTATTGATAATGATTGAAATATCTTGACTAAATTTTACTACAAGCTATCATACTAACTGTATCTTGGTGCTTTGGTGAAGAGGGAGAAGACTCATTTTCAGGAAAGCAGGGTTTTGAGGCAGGTGGAGATTCCTATAAGAAATAAGTAATGAAAAATGTTACTCTATTTTATATATTACTCCTTTTACTCACAGTGGGAGAACTTAATAGGAGAAGCTAAGAAAATTATTTTTCTAGTCATTTTCCTTCTATATTGAGCTCTGAAACTAATATGGTACTGATTTGAAAACTACAGATATCAAAGTTTATGAAATACGGCGTATTTCACCATTTACAGTGAAATTCAAATACTGCATACAGAATTGCTCAAAGAAATGATGCATGTTGGGTTAAAATCATGATGTTACATCAGGTTGAATTAACCATATTTAAAGTAGGTAAAATCTAAACACTGTGGATAAAAATGTAATATTCACCATACTGACTTGATCTTGGTATGGTAAGTATGAATATCCAGGATTAGGTAAATAATAGCCACAGGAATTACCTGACAACTGTCAGAATGAGAACTTTATTTTAGTCAACAGCTACGTAAGAAATTAAGTTACTATTAGCATTTAAAGTAATTTACAGCTCACTTTCCAATTATTAGAAATAAGTCAAATTTTTTAAATGCAAAAAAAGACACCTCAGATTTAAAGATTAATAACTCACCAGAAAAAAATATTTTAAAATCCAAGCCAACAGGAATACAACAGGGGCAAACCAATAATGTACATTTCTAAAGCAATTACTGAAACATGGTTTGTGATTTCTAACACAGATATTTTTAAGACTATTCATGGAGGATAAGGCTGAAAAAACATTTTTTTTGATAACAACAGCCAAGCTCCATTTAAATTTTCTCCATTCCCCTAGATGCTTTGAATAACTCCAAGAAAAAGAGAATTTTAAAAATCATATGCCAATACCAATTATTAATTTTCCTATAAAACCAAATAATCTCTTTAAACATTCATCTTCACATGTGTATTAGTCTATTTTTCTATGCTTATGAAGCTGGGTAACGTACTGTCTACAAACCTGGAAATTTGTATTAAATCATAATGCAAAAACTGTTATTTAACATCCATTCAATTGGGGAAAAGTCTTCAGATGTATATCCTACATAATATGTAAGTGGAGAAATTAGGCAGTTATGGAAGCTTACAGGAAAAACCCTTGAAGGGTTGGCCTTCCAAGTCAAACATCCTCAGTCTACACTATTTATGTCATACCAAAAATATCTCTAAAAAAGACATTATACTTAATGTCCAAATTTCAGCTTAGCCTAATTGAAGTACTTTTTCTGATAGATTCAGATATTTCATTTTTCAATTTCTTAACTTCTAAGAGTGTCTAATAATAAAATAGTCTGAGAAAAAGAGGAAAGATCTGATGACCCACAAACTAGAAAACAAGCAAATGAATACAATGAATGATAATTTATTTTTTCATAGCACCTCAGTCCTACAAAAATTAAACCACATCAAATGGAGTAATTATGTGTAACAATTTCAATTATAAACAAGAAACCATTTTACATATATACATTTATCTATGTATACTTATAAATGTATATGCATATGTAAATATGTATTAAATGTCTTCAAACAGCAGGTTTTAGTAAAAACCATACACAGGCAGAAACAAACAGATGCACCACATATATACACACATAATATACACATACCTCTCTCCTCCAAGATTGTCTGTAACATCATAACATTTGCTACACAGCAGGTTTCTATAATTATATTTCAAGTTATACACACTTTACCCCTTTATATTAGTCAGCTAGTTTGTTCTGGTATAGTCCCTCTTGCATAGCCTCAAATCTTAAAGAGGTATTATTAGCCAATGATTAAAAGGAAAGTTTACTGGGTGAAGCAATTATCTCTGATTCTATTTATAAAGGATAGATGGGGAAAAAAGACATTTCTACCAAAAATAAGTGAATATCTAGCCTCAAGAAAATCGCGTCCTCACAACTCTGAAACAATTAGATGAAAAAGGAAACATAAGCACTTCATGAAAGTTATTCTAATTGACTGAACATAAATTTCAACAAAGATTAAAAAGAAGAAACTGTAAGTCTACATCACCAAAATAATCATCCTTTTTGCTCAGCATTATGAGGCAGTGGAGTTGGTTCAATAATGGCTTTTACATTAGAGCATTATATATGGTTTTCGGCAGCTTTCTAAATACCCTGAATTATAATCTGATTATTGGAATAAAATGAGTTTTTCTATTAAAATCTCTAGGAATCTTACTCAGGTTAATCTCAATAGTACTGTATTTTCAAGTGTCCTTCAATAGCACAAACCCCAGAATTTCAATCCTTTAATATGCCCTCAGCATTCAACCATACAAGACATAAATTAGAAACTGATCTACCACTTTCATTGTTGTTCCATTAGTCTATCTTATAATATGTGCAGACTATTTCTACAGCTCCACAAAAATCCTCCTTTTAATTAACAAAGACCAATTTTAGTCACTTGTAGTCAAAAGATAAAAATAAAAAATTAAAAAAAAACTTGACAGATTGAGATAATTTATAAAGGAATTTAAGACAAAGTATCCAAATATAGAGAACTATGCCTTAGGAGAATTCATTCTGCTCTCAGTAACACACTTAAAAATGCAGGAAACCTGTTAATTATGTCAAAAGAGAAGCCTGATAGTGAAATTTTTAAAAAGTCCCCATTAATATCTTTCTAAACTAATTTATTTAGTATTGGGATGTTGCTGCTACCATCATCTTTTAACATTAGCATGTATGCCTATGTTCTGAAAATTTGAAATGATTTCCTACTCCATCCCCAAAATGCAGCTACATAAAGAGATATAACAAGGAAGTTAAAAACTTTGTGGCTTTTCCATTCTGAAGTTTGCATCAAAATTCATCCCCTGTATGAAATAGAGAACATTATTTCTCTGATGAAAGCAGCACTATATGCACAGAGCATTTAGGGAAACAAAGGGTAAAGGATTACAATCTCCCTGGGATGGGGAAAATTAATTGTCTGTACTATAAAACCTCCTAGAGGTTGAAGACAATTAACAGATATGTGACTTTAAAATAGGGTTATCAAAAACAAACAAACAAACAAACAAAAAAACCCTGTCAACTTCTAGGCTTAAATGTATCAAGGTTTATGTACATCATTAAGCTACAGATAAGAAGGTCCACTGTGCAAAAATCAAAACACTTCAAAACCGAAACGTATTCCGGGACAAACTGATGCCAAATACAATAAAACACTAGTCACCAAGGTATCATCAGATTCAACGAAGGAGAAAATAAAATAATAAAGAATTTGCCAAAATTCTCAAGAGACTTTCTCAAAAAAAGTCTTACCTTGTCATTGGTATCCAGCACAATGGTGCTATGTCTCCACTTTGTTAATACTATTGGTTCTTGTAGCCTCCTGTCCAAGCTTCTACTTTTAATGATTTCTCTTTGTTGCTGGGATGAAGCATTATACTAAAGAAAAATATATACTTCATAAGAAATAGAAACAAAACTAGAATCTAAACATGCTGGCTCCCAATGACACATAATGTTAAGTAAAGCTCATCATATGACACTAACATGAATTTTCTGGCCTGTTTTCTCATCTTTGATCAGTATTTTGGTATTAGAGGGACCAAGTCAATACTATCTTTGGCAAAATATTAAATCTTCCTAAGTCTACATTTCTCCAACTGTAAAACAGATATAATGGAAATATCTAATACACAGAGTTGATATAACAACTGAACAAAGTATGAAAAGTGGCAAATATTGCTTTGATAGTAGGTTCCCAATAAATATTAGTTACCAAAATTTATAAAATGAAGTCACCAGACAACTGTTTACTTTCCTGCTACTTCTAGAATCACATAAATTCAATTTTTAGTTTAGGTTTTTAAAATAATGCTTAACATACACTGTAAAGTACTCTGACATTTAAAGGGATTTTTGTACATATTTTTACTTTTGTTTTCACTTACAGGCCAAACACACTATTATTTATTTCTCTGAAGTGGTGAAATATAAGCAGGTGAAAAGGCAGAGACAGTCCTAACTCTAAAGAACATTCCTAAATCTATCAGTTGCATACAAATGATAGGTAATAAGTGTCAAGAAAATTGCATATAAAATTAGAAACCGTTTATCATCAATAAGGCATTAAATCATGTGTTTGAAATGTCAACCATATCACCAAACATAAACATTTAAAAAATGTGAGGTATAGAAGTTACACTGTTTTATACAGGTAATTTAGCAAATTATACATTAAAATAAAATAACAAAAGACAAATAATCTGCTTTTTAAGGGATACATTCTTCTACCAAAACCAAAAGATTATCTAATACATCTATTACCTCCACACCTAAGAAGTACAATAAAGCTTAAAATTTAATGACTGGTTATAATTTCAATAAAAGTATCTTTGGTACTTTTTTAATATTTTAAGATGTTTTTAATATTAAAAAAATCTTCCAACATCTTTCTTTTCTGTCCAAAATGAATCCATACAGGCCCCTCGCAAGCTGTCTCCCAAAGCTGTGATTTCATCCTTCACATTAAAATCTGCCAAGCCAGGTAATCACAGGTAAGTGTTTGTTATTAATTCACTGTTGCTCATCCTAAAATTTATCACAGTTCACTTAGGGATCATTTCTAGAATAAATAAAGAAGCTTAAAGGCTATCAAAAAATTCTGTGCCAGAAATCTCTGAATGAAAAGAGACCTAGTTATTAAACAGTGATATATTATCCTTTCAATATAATCACTGCTAGCAATAATGAAAATGAATAGTTGTGTGAAAGCTTGTACATGAATTTTATTACTTTTCCTAGCTTTTGACCTATATAATTGCCACAACTTTTTAAAAATCCTTTCTCTGTAGCAACAAAAATAATGTAAAATTTAACTAGGTAATAATCACAATTTTAAATGTGTTAATTGTTTTACTAGGCAACGGTATGTTCATAAAAGCCAATAAAAAGCATAAATGAAACAAAATCTAGTGTAGACAGAAGACAAAAACAGTGTCATAATTAGAGAAAATGAAAAGAAGACTCCACAGTTTACACACCACCCCCCTAGTTTAACAAGATGGCTAACACAACATTTTTCTAACACCTTTAAAAATACCTTTTTTGTTTAAAAATTTTAACTGAAATTTTATTTGAATTATTTCAAACTTATACAAAATAGAGACTACAATGAAAATCTACCATTGAGCTTTAGCATATCTAACATTAAGACATTTACTTCAGGTACCTTTAAAAAAAAAAGAAAATATAATAGCCATATTAAAATATTATAGACATGTTGGAGGCTCTGATTACAGCTTCCAGATTCCACTCCTCTCTCTCCCTCCCCAGAAGTACCATGTAATTCAACGTTCATTATTCTCATGCAATTTGATATATACTTAGGTATCTAAATATATATATATATATATATATATCTTGTTTTAAAGTTTATATAAATGAGATCATATTACACATATTCTTCAACCTGCTCTTTTTATTCAATATGTTTTTATTCTAAAAAATGTATCCATATTAGTGAGTATGCACCTCTATCTTATTTACTTTCATTTCTACATGATGGGCAATAAATGGATATGCTCAGGCGACAGTACTAATTTACACACTTATCAGCATAATGTAGTGCCTTTGCACTGCCCTACACGGTTTTATTGAACTCATACACACTTATGTATATAAAGTGTATGTATATTTGCACACATTTATAAAATCTATCTGAAGGGTAAAATACTATCTCACTGTTTTAATTCACATTTTCCTGGTTACTTGTAAAACTGAGTATCTTTTCATGCATTTTTTATGTCACTTCCTCTTCTGTGTACTTCTTAGTCATGTATTTTGTCTATTTTGAACTGGATTATTTTTCTCTTACTGGTAGGTACAAAAAGAACCAGGATGTTCTTTTTTTTGGATCCTAAACCAAACTCAACCCAACATGTAACCAAGTCAAGCCTCCTCTACACATCAAATTTAATTGAAAGTACAAGAAATTGCCTACAACTTCTGACATTTTATTCTAAGTGGCAAATGGCGGCAGAAAATAAGATAATATCACAAAAGTAATAACACTGGTCACAATCAGCATCCATTTCCATTGCTCTAGAACTAACTACCCTTTAAGGCTTTGATATGACTCAGTCCATTGCCTCTCTTCCCTCTTTCACCCAGGCATTCCAAGAAGTTAGTTTCCTAATACTGAGCCTATACGTCTTCTGACCAAGGAAAGTGCAGAAGTTATTACGAAAGTCAGCATGAATATTTAGCTACCAGTTAAATAAAGGTTCCAAATTAGCCCTCATGAAGTTATTATGGGAGTCCCTCTTTTCAGTTGACCCTGAGCTGGGGAAAATCAATAAATCAATAAAAAAAGAATTTTCCATTTGATTTCATTACTCCAGGGAATCAGACTAATAAATAGGAGCAATAATTCAAATTTGTCAAGAGGATCAAAAAATTTAACACTATGTCTTTAAACTATTTAATTAATATTATGTAATCTATGTTCAAAATCATTTTCAATGACACACACTTTTAGGTATTTCTTCTGGATATTTTAAGTCAAAATCGATCTCATAAGCTTAATATTACAAAACTAAGCACTATTTTATAGTTTTTAATATTAAATAGTTATATCCCCAAAACATATTCCTATCCCAGCACATAAGATATTACATATTTTAGCCATCACTATCCATAAGTTTTTTCCTTTACAAATTAATAATTAAATATGATTAAATTATTCTTATAAATGGTACCAGTATCAGAAAGTAATGCCCGACATATTCTTCAACTTCTTCCTGGTACAATTTACAAAACAAAATATTATTAATCCTATTATGAATACTTATTTTCTCCTAAAATTTTGGAACAGTCATATGAAGCTTGGAATATTAATTTGTCAGTTAAAAGTTTTATTAAGGGACAATTAAATTTGGAAAATAAAGTTCTATCATTTCATATTCAATTTTTAGAAAACTTAAAAAAAAACCCAATGCTGTTACTGTACCACTCAACTGCTATATTATGGTTCATCAAATAAGAATATTACAGGGATTTGAGCACTCAGCACAGTTTTAATGATTAAAAAGTAATATGGTTTTATCTTTAGTCAGAATCATATCCAAATGTATAAATTAATGATATGAAACTTTTAAATCTACAAATGTTTTACTGAATTATATTTCATAATTTAAAAAATAATATAAAACATTTAATCCTGAAATATGTGAAGAGCAATTTATGGCACTTTTAATTTTTTTTACGGTGCTTTTAAATGCATTTTCTTTAGATCTTTCTTCATTCTTGGTTTGCATTTACAGTTAACTTTAAAAAGTAAAAACAATGTGACACAACTACAGAGATATAAAAAGATCAGTGCTTGCTGGGGAAAGGGAAGGGGTGTGTGAACAGGCAGAGAACAGAAGAGTTTTAAGGGGAGGCAAAATACTCTTAAGTATCATTATACTTTTGTCTAAACCCCTAGAATGTACAACACCAAGTGAACCCTAAGGCAGACAATGAATTGTAAGTGATTATGATGTGTCAGTGTGCGTTCATCCTTGGTAAAAAATGCAACATTCTTGTGAGTGACACTGAAAATAGGGAAGGCTATGCATCTGGGGGACAGGGGGCATATATGGCAAATCTCTGTACCTTCCTCTCAATTTTGTTGTAAATCTAAAATTGCTCTAAAAAAATAAAGACTTTAAAAAAAAAACCCACAATGTAATAATATCTCTCAACCCTTTGTATATGGGAGCTTTTGTGATTAAAATATAAAAATTATCTTCATTAACACCAGTATGTTAAGTTGTAATTAGTACTTTAAAAAACAATCATACTGCCTGAATATAAATTTTAATATGACTTCTAATAAGGAAGTGTTTATTTAAACAAAGTGGTTAAAAATATGAAATAGTTTTGTTTCTGCTGAGCTGGGCAAAAAAGGAAGTATCTATGTAAAATGCATGATAAAGTACCCAAAATGCTTTTTTGAAGACTTTACAAAGCTTTTTTAACTACAAGAAAAATCCAGCACTATACCTGATAGCAAAATTAACTAAAAAAAAAAAAAGTGTTTCCTTCATCCCTCTCTCCCTAACCCCACCAAGCCTCCATTATAGCAACCTACATTGTTCCTAGAGATACATGTAGGTTGATCAATGTAACATTTTAAAGCTATCAGAATTATAATGGAGTTCTTTTGCTACTGTCTCTATACAGATTCACAAGGCATGTTCTTACAAATCAACTTCAGGCTGTATATATCTTATCTTACAAATACCAAGCCAGATAACACTCACATAATGAAAAAACTACTGTTAGCACTAGTTCACTAGATTAGTAACACCTTGTTATTTTTTCTATATCCACATATATTTACTTATGTCAAATATTTTTCTTTAAATTGACTAACTTTGGGGAAAAGAAATTTCTTTAAAAACTAAAGTCTATCTGATAATTGATGCCACAGACATACTATAGTTGTTTTCTAAAATATTAAAATAATGTACCAATTAAAATCTAAATGTTTGCTCAGATATCATTTAAACTTGCCCTAGGGTATGTGTCTGAAAAGAGATATCCAGTGACACCCTTCTCGGCCAGTAACTGACTCAATTATAACACATACTCCATACAAGAATAAACTTAAATATTGAGTTGATTTTTTTCCTCTTCAAGATAAAGATTAAATATAAGACCAACATCAAGTAGAAAACTTAATGTATTCAAAATAACTAGATATAAGACGGCACATGATTGGCACTGAAGAGGATTCTTATTCCAAGAATAATGAGAAACAAATTTCATGTTAAATTAACTTTTTAACAGGAGTAATTAATAACATCTACCAAAGATAATTCACGTTTTAGAAAACTTTAGCCAGTCACAGGATTCTCAATGAATCCTGAAGAAACTAATCTTGCTGCTTTTTAAAAAGCTGAACAGATTAAGCAAAGAAAATAAAAAACTACAGATACACACAAAAGTACGGTAATTACAAGAGGGGAAAAGGGTGGGGGTGGGGGATAAATGGCGATGGAAGGAGACTTGGCTTGGGGTGGTGAACACACAATACAATACGCAGATGAAGTACCACAGAGCTGTATACCTGAAACTTACATAATTTTATTAACCAATGTCACCCCAATAAATTCAATAGAAAATAAGATAAAAAATAAAAGTTTAATTAAAACTTTAAAAATAAATCTGCGTAAACCTTTTTCATATTATTTTATCTACTATTTTTAAATAAAAATTCAATGTTAAGGTTTATTACCTTTGGCAATTCCCACTCCGACCTAGATCCATCGGCACTGTAGTAATATTGTCTACCTTGATCATCAACATGCTTGAGCCACTATAAAAACAGAACAGGTGTTATCTTTTAATTTAAACAATAGTCAGTTTAGACTTACACAACCAGAGACATTAGATGTTATTCTTTCAAATTCTATTCTACTTGCTTTAGAAAACTGCAAAAAACAATTTAACAACCTTACGCTAATAGACTTACATTCTACGTTTGGAAAGAGTAAATAAACTTAGTATTAAATGTAAGCTTATTTTCTCTCCCTTTCCTCCAAAGTCAAGCTAGTAGATCAAATACCACTTAAAACATAAGAAATACTCTTATGTAATAAAGATACACAGGTACATATGTATTGAACACAGGGCCACACCCACCCTGAAAACAAGATTCAAACATTAACAGAAGGGGATTTTTCTTCAATCTTTAAGTAGAAAACTACTAAACAATTTAAGCCAAACTTCAAGTAGCCAACATATCTTACTATAATTAAATAATCATAGAAAAACTATTTCATACAATATAACCGAGACTATGAAGAGGGAAAGACTGCTTCTAATACAAATATGTGATCTTGATTGTAATATATATGAATACTACTGTTTCCTCATGTTCCAGTGTCAAATAATTAAAGCAGAAATGAGGGGTAAAAAACTACCTCTTCCATTCATTCCCAAGGGCCTATCCTCTAAACCAGCCCAATCAACCAGTTATTTTCTCTGATGATCTAAGATTGTAATATACACATAAAATTTCCATATACATTTCCAAACTAGTTAATTAATCATAAGATACTAGATTCTTGGCTTCTGTTTTACATAACTTGGTTATAAAAGAAAAAGCAGTATAGGAAGTGAGGCGGTATATTTTAATAACATGCTAAGAAAAATAGTATTCCCAAATATCTATTCCCTGCGAAATACAGTCGGCCCTTTGTATCCTCAGGTTTTCCACCCGCAGATTTAACCAACTGCAGATTGAAATATCCCTCCACCACTTCTCCCAAAATCCCAGAATGTTCCCAAAAGTAAAACTGGGATTTGCTGTTTGCCAAACTCTCCACCGAGTCCATGTGAATGAAGTGACATGTAGGCAGACTCCGCTTAGCCCATGTGCAAATACAGGTAGTATGCCAATACTATGCCATTTTATATAATCCAAGGACTGGAGCACCCTCGGACTATGGTATCTGTGAGAGAGAAGGAGGGTCCTGGAACCAATCCCTCAAGGATACCAGGGGATGACTGTATAAAGAAGTTTGTTTACTGAAGAAGTTCAAACAGAATGACACTCAACAGGTCTACTCTCAAAAAGGTTTGTCTTAAGTGGGTTCTGACACCATAAAAATCAATGTAATTGTAAGCAGTTTAAAACCATGAATCAGTAGTTATACTGAGTTTTCAGGTTGTCAGCTGACATGACTACAGAATTACAATGAAAAATACCTTCATGAATTTTTAAAATACTAATAAAATTTCAATACACAACGACTTTATGAGAGGATTCAACCAAGAAAACTAGATGAGAAACAAAAGAATGTACCTTTTCATTAGTATAGTCACTGGTATACAAGGTATGCCCACGTTCATCCAACTCTTCTGACCAACCCCTTGGAGGAGAACCACACTGACTATCTGACTGGCTGTAACAAATGCTGTGGAAGTTTTCTTCTGATGAAAGAAGCTATAAATAGTCAGAAATATAAGGATTTTTCTTCTTTGAATAATAGGAGTATGTAGTAGTTGAAAATCTAAGAGATTAAGCAATTGTATTTGACTGTAAATATGAAAATATCCTGAATATATTTTAATAATTAACTTTCAAAACAAATTGTCCACTCTTTTAAATGGTACATTGTAAGGCTGAGGTGAAATTAATAATAGTTATTCCATCACATTAATGCAACCCCAGAAAAGTTCAGTGCCCTGGCCAGGTTGCTCAGTTTGTTACAGTGCCATCCTTGGTCCATCCCAATCCACCAAGGTTGTGGGTTCAGTCTCCAGTCAGGGCACATACAAAGAATCAACCAATGAATGCATAAATAAGCAAAAAACAAAAAAACAAATGGATGTTTCCTCCTCTCTCTCTCTTAAAAAAAAAAAAAAATCAATAAACAAATTTGAAAGAAAAGTTCACCACAATAAAATTGAAAATGTTTTCACACTGGGAGACAAAATGCTACCTTTTATTTAATGCTGCTTTTGAACTGAAATCAGGTTTAAAAATGACATGTGTGTATGCACATACACATCTATGTATAAGCAAAGTCGGTGATCAGGTCACCAGGTATCTTCAAATTCTCACTCACCTATGAGTCTATCACAAGGTCCTAGTCAAATGCCTGGCAAACAACAGTGCTCAATAGAGGTAACTTAAACTATTTTAAAAAAATGTGTGGGAGGGAGACATGGGAGAAAAGATACTACTTTTGTAATACTATTTTATGTTCTAATTTATTGGCAAGTTTTTCCTAATTCACTCAACCAAATGTTTAGTAAAGACAGTTGGAAACTAAATTTCAAAACAAAATAAAATACTGAAAAGAGTCAAGCACAAAGAGTTAAGAAACTCAGTGCAGAAATAACTTAGATATGCTTTACTTTAAAAAGCACCATAAACTCTGGATATAATATGAGGGAAAAAAAGACTGAGAAAAGTTAACGATTTCTGCTTTTTCAAATAAAAGGCACCATAATGTGACTAAGTAGCAATTTGGCTGCACTTCATTCATTCAATAAATATTTAATGGGTTAACTCTCATGTGCAATGACCCTTCCAAGGTCACTTTCAGGTAAAAGGGTTTTTGTAATTAAATCTTGACCATGTGTTTTCTACCACTGTAATTTGGTCTGACGCATTAAGACGGGTAGATTGTAAATGTTGTAGAAGTAATTTAAAAACAAGAAGAGCCTAATATTAAAACATTCACAAGTGGCATAGGCAATGTTGCAGAAGCCTTGCAGAAACTGAGCTGTATATGTTTTGTAAAAGTGAGCCCTGACTGTTGTCTCTTATTGGGTTCAGTGTTGTCCCTCAAACCAAAAGGCTGCACACACGATTCCAGGCCAGGGCACATGCCTGGGCTGTGGGCCAGGTCCCCAGCCAGGCCAGGGGGCACGATGGAGACAACAGATCGATGTTTCTCTCAGCACACTGACATTTCTCTCCCTCTCCCTTTGTTCCCCTCTCTCTGAAAATAAATAAAATCTTTTAAAAAAATGGAAAACCTAATTTAAAAATCAGAAATCTTTTTTATTTAATTGAGACTACTTAAAATGTAAGCTCAGGTAGGCAAAATGGAATAAAATCTTTTAGAAACAGAACAAAAGAAGGCAATCTAATTAATAAAATTAACTTAAGAAACACAATCAACTTTTTTATAACTATGACTTTCTAATTGACAAAATGCTCACCAGTTTCCCAATTTTTGAGCAATATATTCCTTTCTGCCATAAAAAAAAAAAAAGAGCAGGAGTATCATTAAGATCTTTATGCCATTAGGAAAGAGCTATTTAATGGCAATGAAATAAAAACTAAGAGTACTTTTGGCAAGGATTCTCCAAATATTAACTGCTTTATACTAAATACCTCTACTCAACAGGATACCTAGCTCAGTAACTTTGGGGTATATATCCTGCAGCAAATGAGGCCTAGTAGACATGTGAGAGGGCTTTAAAAATGTTCCATTTATAGATGAATAGCAGGTAGGTAGGTACCCAATTGATCATCTGGATGAAAATAGTTTAAAATATTACATAAACATTTTTTAAAATCATTAATGAGCAAGAGGTTAGTTAGGTAATAACTCAGAGGACAAAAACTAAGTAGAAGAATCCAAAAAGATAAGGAAAGACCAGCTTTCTCCTTGAAGGCACTTGCCAAATCTCAAACTAGAACGTTATTTTTCAAGGCCATGCAGAAATATTAGGGAATAGGACTCAGGACCACGAAGTCAGGGGCTCTAAAAGGACACCCTACAGCACAGAACTGGGACCACCAAGGATTAAACCTACAGATTAAGGGTGAGCCAGAAGGAAATTTTGTCACTTTATTCCACACTAGGGAAATCACAGGAATCCTCCCCAGTAATGGGGGAAAACTAGGGGAATCTTTAATCACAAGCCCATCGTCATGCAATACTAATTAACTACTTACGTGGCCAATAAAAACTAAAGTTTCAAATGTTCATAGGATACTAGTTTGCCTAAGCACCTGGCAGTCACAACAGCAAACACTTCTAAAGGAAGAAACTTCCAATCCCAGCATTAAAGACTTCTTATATGTGATGTCCTGGACTGAGTGGCTCAGTTGGCTGGAGTGTTGTCTCTGTATCCAAAAGGTCAAGGACTCGATTCCCGGTCACAGCACGTGCCTAGGTTGCTTAGGTTGCGAATTCCATCCAGTCTGGGAACTGAGGGTCCCGGCCCCAGCGCCCACAACCCCAGTCCAGGCACATACCCAAGTTTCCCTCTCTCCTTTCATCTCTCTCTGCCTAACAGCAATGAAAAAATGTTCGCAGGTGAGGATTAAAAAAAGAATTCCTACATATGAATTTCCAAGAACCACAATCTCATGTTAAGACACATACATGCTGCCCACAAGGAGAAGCAACACACTATGAGTAACAGCAGAAAAACAGCATGCTCAGACTTTCAAAGACTTTATATACTGGAATTATAAAAAATAAAATAAAAGACTAAAAAAAGATAAAACAAAGAAATGCAATAGATCCTTCAAATGGATCCTTCACTGCAGGAAAAAAACTATAATGATATTACCTGACAAGTGAGACACATGGAATAGTAACTGCATATTAAATAATACATTAGCATTAAATTTTTTCATCAATAAATCTGTTTTCACCACAAAAGTGGTTTTGCTGGAAAATGTCCATATACTTAAGAGAAAAAATAAAATAATTATGCCATCTGCCCCAAATGGTTAAAAAGAAAGTTACTGGAGGATGGTGGGAGGAAGAGAAAAATCAAGCAAGTATGCCAAAATACTACCAATTGGTAATCTTTGTGAAGGGTCTAGGTATATGGATTCTCACTATACTATCTTTCTAGTTTTCTGTAGGTTTAAAACTTTTCAAAGTTGTAAGAGGGGAAGCTACTAAACAAATAAAAATAACACGTTTTTAAAATTCAAGGATTGGTTTAACATCAAGTAAAAATGTAGATGAACAAGAAAATAATGAAGAGGAGCTACATCTGTCAATTACTGAGAATGAATGAAAGGGACATAGAGATAACATTTTGAAATATAAGGAAAATGAAGAGACGTGGCAAACAGAGTGAGCAGACTAAACATTCATCTACTCAATGTTCCAGAATGAGAAGAAAGAGAAAATGGAACAGAAGCTATAGACAGATAATGGCTATGAATTTTCCAAAACTAATCAAAGATAGGACTCCAAATTCAGGGGTCCCAACAAAGCCCTGGCAGGAAATAGAAAAAATACCTTCACCTAATCACTATGATGGTGAAATTACAGAGAGAAGTTTTTAAAAAGTACCAGTATGAAGAGACAAGCCACCCTTAAAGAAAAGACCATCAAACTAAGAGCTGAATTTTCATCATCAACCATGGAAGCCTGAAAACATGAGAATAAAAGCTTTAATAAATTAGGAAAAAACAAACAAGTAAACATTCAACTTAGATCTGTATACCCGGTAAAGACATTTTTCAGATATAAAGATGAAATAAGTAAATTTATGAACAAACAAAAACTACGACTCTATCACTAACAGGTCCTCCCTAAAGAAATTTAAAAGTATACTTAAGACAGTAGAAAAGTTATCCAAGATAACTTAACTTTTATAAAGAAATGTGATTTTAAAAAGTGGTAAATAGGGTTAGTTTTGAGTCACCATGTACAACAATAAGGGGGCTAAAAATAGAAATAAAATACAAGACAACAATTACACAAAAACATATACAGTTCTTATACAGCTTTAAGGAGCAAGAAGATACTGATTAACGTTATAATTTGATAGTATGTGTGTTAAAATTTCTAAGGCAGGGTTTCTCAACAGCAGCACTACTGACACCTAGAGCCAGATAATTGTGGGTGGGAGCTGTCTTGTGAATCACAGGCTATTCAACACCATCTCTGGCCTCCATCCACTAGGGACCAGTGGCACTCTCCCAGCTGTAACAACCAAAATTGTTTTCACCTTGTCTAACCCCACCCCCTCAGGCAAAACTGTCCCCACTTGAGAACCTTTGTTCTAGGGTGACTATTAAAATAATCAGCCGATAAGTTAAGATGGAAGACTGAACACTTGCTCCATCTCAAACCCCATTAAAATAAACACAGTGATATATGATTTAAAACACCTAAACCCACAGGAAGAGACAACAGTCACAAAACTCTGGAAGCTGAGAAGCAGAAGAAGAAAACAGAATCTAAACTGGTGGAAGTGAGGAGTGGAGTGGTGAAGCGAAGATGAAGCCCCGAAAATTTATAAAGAATCTTCAAATGGCTCAGGAATTGGAAGTATTAGGTATTCCCTGAACTGGAGGTGAAAGTAGGGGTACTTAACTGAGGGCTAAAATTGCCAGAATCTCCTTTTTCACACATGGCTGCTAGAAGCGCACCTCTCGCTTATCCCAGCGGAAGTACAGTATTTATTCCCTCTCAAGAGGGAAAACAGTAAGATTCTGAGTTGGAAGACAACTCAGACGTCATAACCGAGACATGGGTACTAAACAGAAAGAGGGGAAACTAGCGGTTATATGCAAACTGAATTCTGACTATGAAGCCCTCGCAGCCCTGACTTTCTAGACAGAAGATTTTAAGACTTGTGTGGAAACTTTGATTATTCTAAAAGGAAAGACCTGATGGTTCTAACACTGGGAACTCCCCAACCAACAGATGACCTAGGCTGCCATAAAGTAAAGTTCAAAAAGGCCTTACATTCAGGAAAACTAGGAATTAAATAAGAGAGCAGAATATAGACATTTTCACAAAGTCTTAACTTTGCCTCCCATGCACAACCTTTCTCAAAAAGCTACTGGATGGTGTGCTCCAGCCACTTTGGAAATACTTATTTTAAAAACAATTTGTGCAGATATGGATAGTGTAAGCTGAGACACTGATATACAAATCACTCTTTTATTTATTGAAGTAGAAAGCTAAGGAACATGTTAAAAGTTCCTGTGTGTCCTTTAAATCACTCTATAATTTGGCCCTTTTCCCAGCTCTCCCAAAATGCAAGATATTACTTTATTGTTGATACACAGGATAATTTATTTTCAAATCTTTCTAGATCTAACATTTCAAATAATTTTCCTAATGTATTTCTTATTACAGTAACCAGCAACAATTTCTCTCATTATTCTCAATCTCTTTCTTGAACACTAAAAGTTACCAAAGGTATAAATAACCAACTGAAAAATAGGACAAGAGGGGTTGTTAACACAAAAAGCTTTTAGATTCTGCTAAATACAGGTGTTACCTGATTTTTCCAGCTCCTGTAGTTGTTTTTAATTGTACAAGCCAGCTGCTTTTTAAAGAGCCAGGTGTCCTATGCAGGTGCAGGGCCCGCTGTCTATTAAACTGCAGGATTTGACACCTGCATATCAAGCTTTCCCCACATAGCTAAGCCAGCCCCAAAGAAATCTCTACACACCTCTAAGGTATGTATTTCTCAAAATACACCTGGCCAATTCACCACACAACCCTTCATCAGACAGTGTGCAGAAAGGTGAAACCAAGGTGGGGAGGCGGAAGATAGTATGAATGCCTGTTAGAGAAAATGATGATTGTAGAATGAACTGCCAGACTTACAGAATGGTCCATTTGTAGCACAGACATTATATTATACTTATTTTCCTTACATATAACAAAAAATGATCTTGTACCTCTGATAGAAACTGAGAAGTATCCTGCTCACAGAACAAACCAATCACGTGTATATTTTAATCATTTAAATAATCTGTCTTTATGTATTTGGCTAAGTCACATTACATCTTTTCTTCCTTCTTTTTCTAAAAAAACCACAAGTCACTGCTTGGGCAATAACAGCAATTTAACTATCTTCTAGCCCACCAGCACATGCAGCAAATCAATGGCACTAGGCAACTTTAATACAGTTAATTCTGCAACAAATAAGCACACTACAAAGTTAACTACTGTCTGCTAGTTAGAGATTAGGCAGTAACTAGCATTAACATAATAAAACTTGGAAAGATGATCTGGTATCTTAGAGATTTCAGGTGTTCTACCATTTCAGTACCAAGATACAAACCTATTTACACCTTTTGTCTTGGAATAACGGAAAAAAACCCACAAAGTTTGGTAACTCACTGATCGACTTCCTGATTACTCGTACCTCTGGATCTCCCGGACTCTGGAAATCTCCTTTGCCAATGCTCGTATCCCGAGTCCATCGAGGGGGTTTCCAAGTTCTTTCCTGCGTTCCTCTGTTATAGTAATAACTACGTCCTGAACTATCTTTATGAGTTTCCCATTCTCCGTTAATCTGAATCGCTGGGCTCCCAGGGAATGGAGGGAGGGCAGACTGGGATAGTTTCAGTTCTTGTAGATTAGCATAGACAGGAGAATCTGGACGTCCATGATTTGGAGGTGTGGTTGCCTGCGAAAAATTTGAAGCACTCATGTTTAAACTGGCATAAGAGTTGCCCAAGATCTGGCAATAACAAGTTGTATGACATTGAATCAGACCACTTTACCTCCCTAAAAATGGATATTTTAATACCTGTAAATGAGAAACTTGGATTAAACAACCTAGGTCTACTTTGGCTCTAATATTCTATGATTTTAGACAATTTTTAAAACACAAAAAGCCTTATACATGAGTACTTTCACAATTAGAAAACAATCAAAAGAAATATTGTTATATTCAAAGCCTTAATATTACATCAGGAATATAAATGAAAGATAAAGGACATAGATTACTTCAGCTAACAATTCACTACATTCTATTCCTTCTCAGTTATGATTTCTTAATGGTTATAAACAAATCATTTAATTTATTCCAAGTTTCCTTATTTGTGGATTTCCTAACTGGAAAAATAAGAATGAGCAGCAACTCTGATTTACATGCTTGATCTTAACCTACATTTTTTAGTTTTAAATGTTTCACTAGATGTCAAGGGCAGAATACTCTTCATACACTTTGCATAAGGACATTGTAAACTGTTACAATTCTAGTTGTTGGAAAAAAGCACACGCGTCTGAGAAACACCTTTTTATATTTGTGTATTCATAGCTGTGCATGTATCTTCCCTTTTATGACAGGGTTTCTCAGCCTTGGCATAGCTGCATTTTGGGGCAGACTACCCTTTGCTGGGGGGTGCTGGGGCGCTACACCGCACACTGCAGGGTGTTTACTAGCATCTCTGGCCTCTATCCTCTAGGCAATAGTGGCGTCCCCCTACCTTCCCCTGTGAAAACCAAAAGGTCTTCAGACATTGCCAAACGTCCCCTGGGGGTAAAAGGTCCCCTGGTTTAGAATCACTGCTTTATCACAGAAATCTTAGTTATATTCAGATGTTCAATACTTGAAACATACCCCTTGTTTTATGAATGCTTAAGTTATTGAATTAAAAAAAGAAAATGTAAATACACTAAATCAGTTTTGTTGAAATTACAGTGTAACTTCTGAAAAAATTATTTGCCTATAAAATAATTATAATGAATATAAATCACGTAATAAGCTTTAAAAGAGAAAACAGTAAAAATAATCCATGCTTGAATACATTTGTAAAATGTTTATCTTGGGCCTTTTTTACACATGGTAATTATGCCAATACAGTGTAGTTGATATAAATTAGGTTGATAGAAATTATAATTACACAAATCAACATTTTTCTAAAAATGCTGGCTTTGACTTTAGACTACTACTGAACAGCATCCTCCTATGAGGAAAATCTATCCATGAAGACAGATTTCCATGTACCTCTCTTTCAAACCAATTATGTATACTGATGAATTCGCTATACCAATGCTACTCTGACTAAAATAAACTCTGTTAATAATTCTATACAGTAAATCATTTTCCAGAAATTTATCAAGAGAACATTTACTCAACATGTATTTTTAAAAAAGCTCTTTGTTCCTGATTCTTTTCTAGACTTGGGGAAATAAAGATACCAAGAAACAGCCATTTTCTAAATGATGTTTATGGACAAATTCTACTAAATCTTTAAGAAACAGCTAGTTCCTACTGTTTAAATAGCTCAAATTTAAAGTTTTCCTAATTAAAAAAATATTAAACTACTTCAACACAGCTTATAAAGTTAGTGAAATTCTGAAATAAAAACAGAAAAGAATTAAATGAAAGAAAATTATAAACCAATTTCACTTATAAATAAAAATACACCAAATAAAACATTGAGTAATCAAATCCAGCAGTGTATTAACTAAATCAGGAAAAAAGCAGCATGTTAAGAAACTCTGTCTTCAGGAAATCGCTTACTGAAATCCTTTGCATTAACAGACTAACATGGTCATCTCCACAGACCAACAAAGTATTTGATAAAATTCAACATGGACTCAGGATAAAACTCAGCAAGCGAGGAATAGGTGATGCCTCCCTAATTTGACTTTTAAAAATTATTTAGAATAAACCTCATACTTAGCATGACACTGATGAAAAGCATTTTTATTAAAGTGAAGAATATTAAGATGCTTTCATTCAACTTTGTACTGGAGTTCCTAAGCAATGTACCAAGATATGAAAAATGAATTAAACTTATAAATACCTGGAAGAAAAAACCCTGATATGTCACTGACATAACCAGTACCTGAAACTCCAAGTCCATGAAAACTACTAAATTTAATTAGTTGGCCAGATATAAAATCATCTAATCAGTTTCTCATATGTGAGCAATGACAAAATGCAATTAACAGAATAAAAAATCTCATTCACAATTGGAAAAGAATTAACACAAATAAGCTCTAACAGAAATGTAGAAAACCAAGTAAGGAACACTTATAAAACTTTCCTTAGGCACTGAAAATTATACTTGAATACATAAACTTGTGGTCCTAAATGGAAAAACTGAACTTTGTAAACATGTTACTTCTCCAAAAATTAATCTATAAATTCTATAAATTCAATGCAATGTTCAGCCCACAATATGGTTAGTACAGTGCGCCTAGCGCACAGTGGCACGTAATGACATTTGCTGAATGGACAAACAAATGCAAACACATATGCCCAAGTAAAAGCAAAATTATGGACTTTGCTTTCATACATATGAGGAAACTATGTGTTTGAAAACTATGAATAAAAATGTCTTGTGTTCTAGGACCTCATAATATAGGAAAAGAAAATATAACAAAAATCATTTAAACACATAACAGATACAATGCTAGGGCTACACATGGGATACCATGGAGCAAAAAGGAGAGGCCTAGAAACACCTTAGAAATTCAAGAGTTAGCCAGGTAGAAGCTAGGGAGACAGGAGGCAGAAAGAAAAAAGTTGAGATGATTAAAAAAAAAAAAAAAAGCATGGTACCATCTGGAATGATGCTGACTTCAGAGTAGGCAAAAGGAGCAGCAAGATAAGTATCCAAGGAGAAGTGAATGACAGAATAAGGAGAGTTTGCATATCATGTTAAAAAACACTGCCCTTACCCAGTAGCATTTAGGGAACAACTAAAGACTTTAAGCCAGAAGTACGCTGATTTAATATTTAGAAATATAAAATGTAGAAATACTACAGATGTTAGAGGGACACAACGAGGGGCAGAGATCATTTAGGAGGTTAGTAGAACTGGACAGACACAGAACGCAGAAAGCTGCAAGAGGACAAGAGTAGTAGGGATGGCGAAGCAGGGCCAGAGTCAAGAAATAATTTAAAGGTTAAATTAACAGACAGATTTTATCTTTGTTTATGTGAAGCATATTTCCTGTTGCATAAGGACAATTAGAAAACAATCTAATTTTTACAAGTTTTTGAGGAAGAAATCGTTAACTATAGATTTTTAACTACAGATTAAATGATGTCAAGATGAAGAACAGGATAAAAGGAGAAGAGCAAAGAGGAGGTCCATTTAGACTGAATTAGATTCATACGGCTTTCAAAAATTCAGGTGAAAATGCTGGGACTGTCAGGTTTACAGACTGGGAGCTCAGCACAGAAATCAGGGCTAAAAATATACATGTAAAAGTCACTAGCCTATAGGTGGCGCCAATAACTTAAGACAGTATACAGAATGAGATCAGGAGGAAAACAGAACCCTGAAGAATACCAAGCAGTTGCTTCATGAATTAAAACTGTAATGTAAGTATACAGTTAGCACAAAGACTGACACAGTGACTTCTACTATTGTTGCTATTAAGTATTATTGCAATTAATATAATTAAGTTATCAAAGTAAGAGGATCTAGTAAAGGAGGCAAAACAGGAAGCTTGAAGTAGAAGGTATAATAGGAAAAGACAGTATTTAAAATTCAAGGAGAAAAATTTCAAAGAAACGGGGATCCTGACGGTACCAACCCAAAGACTTCAACTTCCAGCCACAAGGATCAGAAATTACCTTCCTTCCATAAACAACTAGAAAAGTCAGTAAAACACAGAAATTATTTTCACACATGTACAAGTAGCGCAGGACTGTGATTCCTGAGAAGAAACAAAGGCGAGCCCTGCCACTCCTGTGTTTTTTGCCTGGAAGTGGTTTCCAGAGGCAGTCCAGGGAGGAGAAGTCCAAGCAGAGCCTAGCAAGCTCAGTAAGTAAACAGGACAGAAATACACTTATTACACTTACTACTTGGAGTAACAAAGGAAATAATAGAAGAAATGAACATAATTAGATAAAGATCAAGCACTGCAGAAAAGAAAAGAGGAAGAGAATGGTCCCTGAATTTTTAAAAATCAGGGAATTTTCAATGTGGTATTCTTTAAAGTTGATAAACCAAGAAATAAAGGCAGCAGTGATGTCTGATCAAGAGATACAGTAAATCTAAGCAGAAGAATATAGTTAGAAGAGGTTTACTGGCAATGAATGAATGGTAAAACTTTAATATTTCACATTCTCACTTTCCACCAGTTAAATTTTTTTGATGGTCATTTGAAATATTGTTCATTTGCTATTAGAAATAGTTTCTAGTAGAAATAAGGACTTTGTTTTCTTAATGATTTAACTTAAAATCAGCTTAAACTTTAAAATTCCAAAGTATATAGGAAGAGACACACGAACACTCAGTATTTTTGTTAATAATCTCATCTCTGACAAAAGGAGACTGTCCACTCTGACCACTGAGAAAACTTCAAGGTAATCACCACTGATTGATCACTAACGATTTCTTCCTCAAAAACTTGTAAAACTATACATTCTTGGTTGAAAAAAATTAACATAAAATATCAAACTAATTTTTACATATACACAAAACATTAACTACATCAAGGGATGATTAGGCAACTATACACCATTTTGTCTAGTGACGCAAAAATACAGGCTTGTTCTTTTTTAACACTGGATCCTGGTAAAGGTACAATGTAACAACTGTAGTTTACTGCTACTAATTTTAATTAGCTGCACCTTTTCGGAAAACAGTCTGGCAGTATGTTTCAAAGCTCTTAAAAATACTTTTAGAACGCTTAGCTAAGTGAGGGAGAGAATCCTGGATACAGAAAAAACGATTTTTCCCACAAAGGTGTTCATTCCAATATATTTATCAGATCTAAAAATCCAACAGAGGAATGCTTAAGTAAATAACTACCCAATATATGAGGCAATACTATACAAGCACTGAAAATGTTAATGATTTTAATAACATAATGAAAAATTGTATGAGGTTAATGAAAAAATGAAAACACAAAACTGCTTTTAACTTCTGACTAAACTCTAAAAATTTCTTTTTTAGCATGATTTTTAAAAATTGCTTATGCTATTACAGTTGTCCCAATTCTTCCCTAAAAATTTCAGAGTATAAGTAAAACAAACTAAAATATTCTCAGAGTTCTCTGGATAATGGGATTATATATGGTTTTTTTTTTCCCCTATGTGCTTGATTTCCCAATTTTGTTACAATGAGAATTATTACCTTCAGAGTTTGATTAGGGCAAGAATCTGGGGCACCTGTCTATTCCACTGACTCATAAAAGTGAGAGCAATAGTATTAACACTAATTAAACCATTGTTTCTTATGGGGTGGTAAATGGATCATCTATATCAGACTTACCTAGAGGTGCTTATTAAAGTTCTTAGGTCACATCCTAGAGTTAGTGGGGTGGAGACAGTGGTGGGGGTTGTAGGCAAGAATAGGTCTTTTTTGCCCTGGCTAGTGTGACTCTGTGGATTGAGTGCCAGTGTGCGAACCAAAGGGTCACTGGTTCAATTCCCAGGGCACATGCCTGGGTTGCAGGCTAAGTCCCCAGTACGGGGGCGGGGGAGAAGGGGGGTGCACGTGAGGTAACCACACACTGACGTTTCTCTCCCTCCTTCCCGTTCCCTTTCTCTAAAAGATAAATAAATAAAATATTTTTAAAAAATGAATTGGCATTTTTTAAGTAACATGATTTTTATACATACTATCACTCAGAAGACACTAATAGAATGGACTTAAGGCAAACGGCAAACTGTTCACCATGCTCAATAAATTTGTATTATAAAATATATAAATACTTAAAGATAATTCTGAAGTCCATATCACCAGTTGCTTCTTACTCTGAAAGTTAAAGGGAAAAAAAGTTAAAATTTTAAAAAGCAACAATAAAGTATTTTCAATAAATGAATATAAAAATTAGTTTTCTAATATTTTTAAGAAGTATTCTGCACTTAACTGAACAACCTTGTTCATGAATTGTCACCAAAAAAACCAAGTAGATTTTTCACCCCCCACTAAAGGAAACCTTTTAAAAGAACAAAAAAAAGTTAATTTTATGCGCTATATTAGTCATTAATTAACAACTGAATTGGGACTAGCACCTTTGTACATGACCCAATTTTCTATTTAAAAAAAGACTTGGCCTGTTCCACTTTATCTATACATAGACTAGAATAGCCCTCCTACTATTCACAGAAAGGAAGAATTGGGGAACCATGTATAAAGAAGGTAAGTTTAAACTTAGTTTGTACCCAAATCCTTACTTTTTTAATACCAAAAAGATTGAGATTTGTCCCCTTTTTACTTTTGACATTATGTACTTCAAGAACTGCTTCTAAAATAAACTTCAGGGGATGTCATAATACATCATAACTAAGGAGCTACACCTCATTTGTCAGTGTATGCTACTCAGGACTAATACTTAGGTATCTACACTACTGTAAGTGCAAGATTACACTTACACTGAATGATTAACATAAGTCCCTACTGCCTTTTGTCATAGCTTTGATTCAGATTTATGAAGAAAAAAATTTACCGAAATATCAGACTCCATGTTAAAATTACTTTTTTAATTCTATTTTAACTCATTTGGAGAAAGACAATTCTGTGCCCTTGGTAATTTATCTGCTTAAATTCTGCCTTACCATAACAGCTAATAATTATAACATTGGGCCACAGAACACAAGACAAAAAAAAACTGTCAATAAGCCAATATTAAATTAATAGAAGACTAAAACTTAGTTTCATTACTGAAAACTGCATATCAATTTTAACGGAAAAATGTAACTTTCTAAAAGGCTATCTTTCCACTGAAAGCCAAATTTTAGGGGAAAAAAGCATATTTTTAGCAAATTTTTCCCTAAAAGCAAACTTTAAGGAAAAGAGCTGAGCCACACCAACCCTTTGTTTAACTATTTTAAAATATAAACTCTGCCCTGGCTGGTGTGGCTCAGTGGGTTGGGCGTTGTCCTGAAAACTGAAAGGTTGCCCGTTTGATCCCTGGTCAGGGCACATGCCTGGGTTGCGGGCCAGGTCCCTGGTTGGGGACATGCGAGAAGCAACTGATGGATATCTCTCTCACACGCTGCTGTTTCTCTCTCTCTCTCTCCTCCCTCTCTTCCCCTCTCTCTAAAAGTAAATAAAATCTTAAAATAAAATATAAAATCTTACAAACAAAAATGTTCATATCTTTAAGCACGACTGCATTGAGTATATGAGTATACTGATATTTTCTATAATTTACCTATTTAGCAAACATTTAAACACTAATTATGAGCTACGTGGCAGATGAAAATAAGACCGTAAGAGCCAGCAGCCTAGCATAAAGAGAAAGAGACAGGTAAGAAAACAATTCCAGTGGCATGAGCTAAATGCTATGGAGAGGTGTGCGTACAATGGTCTGGAAGCAAAAGAAGAGTGGTGCTAACCAGGGAGAGGGGTGAGAGACGGTGTTCAGAAAGGTTCACAGCACAGGTTTATTCCCCCTGTAAAAGAACACAGGAGGGAGCCCAATGAGGGAAAGTGAAGCGATGGTCTTTCCAAGCACATTCAAAATCTGTTTTTAGCTGACATAACACTAAGAAATGAAAAGCAGCCTTTCAATAATAAAACTGTGAAAAGCTTTAATAAGTATCATTTTCATGGTAAATAAATCTTTTCCTTACTTTTTATTTCAGGTGGTTATCCAGTTATTGCAATTCAAGGATGCTCAACTCCTATAGGGTTTGATATCTTATTTTTATATACTGAAACTTTTTTAGTGCCAACAACCTGAGCAATCCCTTCACACCATCACAGATCTGTCACCATTTCTGCCTCTTCCCTGACATAGAAAATAATAAGGCGGGTCCCAAGCAGGAAAGCTGTGAGACGGGACAAATGTCTATTTGTCGAAAGCCATACACAAACATACTGATGAAGTCATTTCTGTGCTATCAACCTGCAATAATAGCTGCAAACTGACAACAGTGCAATTATAAATAGTGCCACACTATAAAATAAAAACACTGGTAGCTAAAGATTATCTGTATCTAGAGGGCAGGTAGGTAAGAGGTGAAGGGCACCATTGTGAAAAGATCTGGGGAAAGAGTCAATACACAGTCAAAAGGGTGTGTGTAGTTAGGAAGTTTATCATTGGTAAAAAAAATTTGCAAAAAAGACTACTTTCCCCTCCAGAACCAAGCCCACAACCCTCCACAGCCATTTTCTGTAAGAATTCAAAATGCTATGATACTCCCTTCTCTATCACTCTCTCTCTGTCCTGCCCCTAATAAACCACTCTTGCATATTCACCAATTCAAGTAACAGCATCATAAGCTACTCGAAATTTCAGTCATCTTGTGTCTCTTCTTTTTACCCCAGCAAAGTTCTACTAATCTTCCTCTTAGTATATCTTGAATTCCTTCCACCCTTATCCTAACACAACCACGTTAGGTCTCTAGCTTTTTTTTGCTGAATGATAAATGCCTCCACTTCTTCCCTTTGTCCAACTGATCTTCCAAGTACCAATAGTTATCCTCTAAAAACACAAATCTGATCTTGTTACTCACCTGCTTAAAAACATCAAAAAATAGTTCGTTGACTATTGAAGTTGCTCAAATATAAAAGCGGAGAATTTAAGTCTCTTGATCACACCAGCCCCAAATAAGTTTTTCTGCCTCATTTACTGTCTGTTTTCTCTTCACACTCTTGCTTCAAAGCCCCCCATATTACTCACAATTCTATGATTAAGGTCAGGCTACCCCTTCCTCCTATTACCTTCAAATCTTTTCTTTTTCCTTCTATCTGGGATATCCTGTCCCCAAACACCAACTGGTAAACCACATAAAAAGCCATAAAAAGCTGGTTCAGAGGTCACTTTTCTCTTTCAGATCCTCCTCTACTCCTAAACTGCATAATTCATAGGCTTCCTGTGCATCTAGAGCAACACTAACACAAATATTAAACTAAGCCAGGAAACTGCTTTCCCAATCCACAGAATATTTTAAGAAATATAAAAGTAAAAGAAACAGCTGCTATAAACTAGTATTTATTGATGAAATCTCATTATTAATTTGTGTTGAAAGTATTCAACCAGACATGTTTGTCCTTGGTCAGTTAAGCTAAGAGAATTCTTCAATTGAGACATTATGCTGAGATAGCAAGACTCAGTTACTATTTTATGCTGATGAAGCAACATGGAAAGGCCTGGTACACTGCCACTATTCCAAACCTCACTCTCTCAGGACTCAAATGGTAACTGTATGATCAGCATTCAGAGGATGACTAAAAATGACTCTGTTGCTGAAATTTCTAGAGACTAAAAAGTTTATGGTAAAATTACAAATGAAAAAAAATGCATCTGTGTTTACTAGTTGAAAGCATATATGCACAAATTTAAGCATAGAATTTGATGTTTCAGGCAACAGCAAAAAATAATAAATTTCAAAAAGATACAAAAATTAATCCACAGAAATATAGTACACATTTAAATGGTTGACATACCATCCTTCCTGTCATTTTCTCATAAATTACTATTCTTGTTTGTTTTTTCAAAAATAAGACTCTGAAATAACATTTCAAAAACCTCTAAGGAAAGGAATTTATAAACTGTCACTTCAAATAAACACAAACAAATAAATGGGTTTCTAACTCACCACATGTACCAATTCATTAACAAGTCTGCATGACAACACTGTCATATGGTTGCTTGAATAATCTATTATTATATTAATTCCAAAACTGGGTGCATAGTTACAAGGTTTCAAACATTATTTCTTTAAAGCTGTACTAAAAACCTTATACACATCACATAAAAAGTAAATGATTATTCATCGTTTTAGTGGCAATTCCACACTAAAGCAACAAATATTTAAGCCCTGAATTCCATAAAAGATATTCAAAATAGTTAAGACACATATAGTATGAATCAATAAATATAAAAATATACTCACACACATACATCTACGTATTAAAAATTAAGACAAAGATATTCAAAATAGTTAAGACACATATAGTATGAATCAATAAATATAAAAATATACTCACACACATACATCTACGTATTAAAAATTAAGACAAAGTTTTTGTAATTTACTTCATGGAATTAGAGCTGATTTTGTTTTGCTTTTGTGTGTATTTTCTAATTTATTCTTCAATGAGTACATTTATTTTGAAGTGAGAGAAAGAGAAAAAATCGTGGGGAAAAAAGACCATTGAGTTTTAAAACCACTGAACAATTCTACAATGATCTTTATGAAGTTCTACAATCTAGGCTATAGAGGCAAGAGAACACATTACCCATGGGGGCCAATATAAAACTCAAGTTTACCCAGAAAATACAGAGTCAGCAAGGAGGAAAAAAAGCTAGTTCAAAGTCACAGATATTTTGGGTTCACTGTAAATCAGAAATGTAGTCACTGCACTTAGAATTATAATCCTCATAATAAGCCACAATGTGAATAACCTTTGCTATTAGCAAGTACTCCAAATTACTAGTGGATAAAACAGTAGGGTAAGGAAAGGTTAAGATAGGTGAGGTGGAGTGGGATTGTGCTATATGATAGTGGTCAAAAGTCTAGCACCTCTTCGAGCAGTTCATCCTAATGTTGACTGAGGCCTGTCCAGACACTAGCTCATCAATCCAGACCTTCTCTCCTTGCGCGCATCACCACCATCCATCTCCAGAACTTTTTTTCATCTTGCAAAACTAAAACTCTGTACGTGTTATCCTATAAACTCTCCATCTCCCTCTACCCCCAGCTCCTGGCAACCAACATTCTACTTTCTATCTCTATGACTCTCACGACTCTCACTACTGTAGGTACCTCATATAAATGCATCATATGATATCTGCTTTTTTGTGAATGTCTTATTTCACTTAGCATACTGTCCTCAAGATTCATCCATGCTATAGCACATGTCAAAATTTCCTTCCTTTTTCAGGCTGAATAAAATTCCATTACATGTACCTAACACATTTTCTTTATTCATCTGCTGACGGAAACTTGGTGTACTTCCACCTTTAGGCTATTATGAATAATGCTGCTATAAACATGGACATACGGGTATCTGTTCAAGTCACTGCTTTCATTTCTTTGAGGTACTGTGATGATTAATGTTATGTGTCAATTTGACTAAGCTAAGGGGATGCCCAGATAGCAGGAAAAACATTATTTCTGGGTGTATTTTAAGGGTGTCTCCAGAAGAGATCAGTATTTGAATAAGTACGCTGAGTACAGAAGATTGTCCTCTTCAATGGGGATGGGCATCCTCTAATCCATTAAGGGCCAAAATAGAAGAAAAAGGCAGAGGAAGGTCAAGTTCATGTTTTCCACTTGAGGTGAGACATCCATCTCCTCCTGCTCCAGGACACTGGCTCTTATAGTTCTCGGGCCTTAGGACTCAAACAGGGAAGTACACTCAGCCCACCCCAGTCCCCAGACCTTTGGACTTGTACTGAATTATACTACTGACTTTTCTGGTTCTCAAGGTTGCTGACAGCAGATTGTGGGACTTCTCAAGACTCCGTAAGTGCATGGGCCAATTCCTACAATAAATCTTCTTATATGCCTCCTATTGGTTCTATTTCTCTGGAGAACCCTAATACAGATTTACACAGTTTTCAAACCCCTCAAATAAAACTTACCATTAGCGCTAAAGGTCATCATTAAAAAATCACAGTTACTTTACATGTTTTCCACTTTCCAACATCTTAAATATGCACTAAAGACCATTAATCCAAAAAAGGAGCGGAAATCAGCAGCTAAATTTAAAAGCAACTTAATTTTGTTCCTCTCAACCTCCTTCTATATCCCTAATTCTCAAGGAGAAAAATATAAAACATCTACTTATATTTCGAAGTGCCAGAGACGAAATCATCCAATAAACACTCCTGAGTAAAACTGCAGCTTGTTTTCCAACATTCTTAGTCTCCTGCTGGGGCCCTTCCAAATCCTCTTTCTCATCAAAACTAGGTCTTAGTTTAGAATTTTTAGAAAAGATTCTTAAATACAAAGATACATTCCCCATAAATCATATTAACTCCTGACTCTCCTCTGAAGACTCAGAATTACTCTACACTGTTCTAAAGCTCACTTGAGACATGCTGGCTCCCTCTGGTTCCAAGTCAGTTATTTAAATGCTTGTTTCTTTTTATCAGGTATGTGAACATTAGCATGAGAAATAAAAAGGTTTTCATTCAAGCTTCAAGAGTCTCTACATATATAACAGACAAATGAGAAAATCTGTGACAGAGATCTAAATTCAGTTGAGATTTACTGATTTCTTAACTAGTATGTCCTTTTGGGATACTGTTACTCTTCAGAATGAGACGTACTGAAAGTGCCATGAAGATGTCTAGTTCCTTTTAATACAAGTGCTAACCAGCAGAAGAAACAAGTCTGGTTATCATAGTTTTCAGTCTTCACATTCTATTTTAGTAAATGCACTAACAGAAAAACTATTACATATCAATAATGATATATCAGAGCAAGTAACTACTGTAAGAGTATCCATACCATTTGTATAATTACATTTAGTTACTAGAGAAACACTGAGATTTATTAATTCCCATTTAAACCCTTAAATCTGTAACTGAAAAATTAAAAAGATGCCTTTTTCCCCCCACTTGATTATGCCTAAAGAAAATCTGGTCATTAAGTTATATAACTGATAAACAGATTTTCCATAATTTAAATTACAGTAACTAAAATGTTGAAGAAAAACTTACTTTAACTGATATAGGAAACAGTTCTTTATAAAAACAAAAAGTGCAATCCATATGTGTATGTTAGCAATAGTATCCATATAACATGAGTGCTTAATGATGCTTTTCAGTAGAAAGCAAGATAAGTGAAGGAAAATTTGACATACCTAAGGCAGATACACAGCAGATAGTAAAACTTTAAAACCACACTTTAGTCACTAGAAAAGTGATGCAGTAAGTTGCACAAAATGTTAGATTTCCTCTTCTTTAAATTATAAAATATATATACAAAAGACCAAAAAATAGTAATTTTTTCTTAAAAAAATTGGGAAACAGAATAGGATTAAAAAGAAAAAAAAATCCTCCAGAAATCTACTACTACTCCAGTATAATCTGTTGATATCTTGAATGAAGTTTTAATAATAGATACAGGTTGTGAACACTTACTTAGAATTCTTAACTTTCAAACATCTTGCACTTCCATATTGTCATAATGAAACTCCTGGGCTTCCTTTAATATACAAAGATGAACTGTCTTACAGCAGCTGATGAACTTTCTGAGAAATCAAATAATGGCAATGTGCACAAAAAGAGGTCACATACTAAGGCTGACAAGGTCAGGGGAGGCCTGTGCAACAGCCTTGCAAACTCACCTCCAGAAATCACACAGGATGGTCTGAATTTAAAAGCTTTCTAACTGAAAGCAGGCCATGGTAGACAGTCATATCCTAGGCTAGACTCTTCCCTGACAAAAGTCAATCTTTACCTTAATTGAGCCTGTCTATTGTCTTTTTGCATCTATGATAACACACCTTTGGAATGTCAAATTTCTTTTTTCCAGACTCTTCAAAGCACAGTTACCACACCAGAGTGAGACCACAAATCCCCTCGTTATTCTTATCCAGTTAATTGTTGACTCTTAACTACCGTATTTTGCTATGTATAATGTGTAACCACATTTTTGGCCCAAACTTTCAGAAAAAAAACTTTTTAATTTTTTAATTCAACTATTTATTTATTTATTTATTTATTTATTTATTTATATCTAGAAACAAAACCTGTTATCACATTCCAGGGTATTATTTTGCACATGGATATCTTTGTTGCTTTCTAGAGTTAAATTTTTATGCATAAGCGTAGATAAAAGAATTAAAAACACTTATATAGATATGGAATTTTTACTACCCACATATAATGTGCATCCTCATTTTCTCTTCAAAATTTGGGCAAAAAGTGCGTATTATACAGGGCAAAAGAAAATATGATATATTGTACCCATCTATGTAAAAGAAGTATGTACCCTATCATTTCACTTTGTATCCCATCCCAGAAGTTTCCCCAGCCCCGCTTTGCTTTCTCCAGTCTCCCTAATTTATCACTAATGGATTTTCTTGGAACCCACTTACAACTTCTATTTTGATTGTAATGTATAAATTAAGGGACAAAACTGCCATTTTCCCAGAGCATTCTCTCAATCCATTGAGGTTTTGCTTCCCTGCAATTGTCAGTTTGGCTTAAATACACTCATAAAAATTCTTAACAGGTTTGGATGGTTCTTACGTTGACAGCAACAATTCTTTCAGAAGCCTCAGGCATTATCTGTATGGCAATGCCAGCACAATTTTGTATTTGAGCATTTTATGGTATTTTACACTTATTAAAATGAGGTAGAAAATGAAAAGTGAAAAATATAGCACAGCACTTCCCTGTATTTCCTTATAGTTACAGGGATAAGCAAACTCTAGTCCAAATCGTTGTCAGTGGTCTGTTTTTTAAGTAAAATTTTATTGAAGAATAGCCATATGCCTTTGTTTGCATACTGCTGAAAACTTTTGAGAGATACCATATAGCTCACCAAACCTAAAATGGTTACTATCTGGTTCTTTACAGAAAAAGTTTGTCAACTCTTGTGAAAATTCTCTCTCCATTTTAAGATGGATTTTATTTAAAAAGTACACAAGAATTAGATGAATGTGTATTATACTGTATTCTTTCAAAATAAGTACTTTAAATAGTTATAAAATTTGGATCCCTTCAACATTGGCATTGTCCAATAAACCTCAGAAAAGATGAACAGAAAATGTAGTTTTCAGCTATGTAAAAATGTCACTTTCTTGTTAACAGTAAGTTTCATTTGACCTTAAATAACCTGTAAATTTTAATACCTATTTAAAAAATGAAACATTTCTTTTGCTTAACTATGGAAACAGTTATCACAAAGAGCTTTAGCAGTTTCCTTTAAAAACAGAAAAATTTTATTTAAAAAATATAACTTTATTAGTACCTAACCCAAATAAAAGAGACACAAAAATTAAATGCAAAATCTCTGGCTTTAATAACTGCTTAACTTATTCTTCCCAACGTATTTTTCCTCTGACCTTGTATATTATATTATCCTATTCACTTCCCTATATTAATTACCTAAATCCCAAGAAATTACCTGAAATGCTCACACTTGGCTCTAGTTTAAAAAAAAAAAAGTCAATATAGATTAACAGACTGACACTAGGCTGGCAGTTTTCTAATCAAATAAATCTCATAACTAAAAGCATCACCACCTATACTACCAGAATCATACTAGAATATCCTATATAGTTCCTTGGTGGTTACAATAATGGCTTCTGTGTGTTTCTACAACGTTTTTGGCCATTCTCTGCAGGTACTTTTAGCAAGGCACAGAGATCAGAGAATGCCCAGTTAAATTTTTTGTCATGAGATATAATACAGAAGCAGTAGAAACAATCCACTACTCTACATAGGTGTCCAGTATACATTCATAAAGTATGGTCCTATTACAAAATATATTTGTTTACCATCATATCCCCAGAAACCTGCACAATACAAGGTACAGAGCTGGTGGCGCTCAATAAATATTTATTTAATGAATGCATAAGTCAATTACCCCAGTAAATCTTAAAGGCATTTTTGTTTCTTTTATTCTTCTCTATTGGTGTTTATCTTCCTTTCCAAATATAAATGATTAAAATATTTAACAGATATTATGAAAAACTGTAACAGTTCTTTAAAGCCCCGAGTTCACAATAAATATTTAACAACTACTGTTTAATTTGATGGGTTCAAGCTTCTCTGAAATACAGGAAGACACTACAGATTCTATTTTCAAATACTTATCTTGTTATGGTCTCTGAAAAAATGCTTATGTAGAAAACATAGCCTCACATCACTTCACATAAACATCTACATCAGATTATCCTCAGGAATTAAGTTACACCTTTAGTACCGCAACCAGATATATCATTATAGTTCTATGACTTTTATAAGTCATACATTCACAGGCTAAGCAAACTTTATTCCCTAAGTATTAAAATAGTCTTAAGCTATTTCCCCTTTTGTCTCCTTTTAATTAAAATGTCAAAAAATACATCGTGCTATCTGTATGTCTGAGATCAAGGTAACATGAGTGCATCTTTACATAACCATTTATATATTTTGTGAACCTATTCTAAGGCACTATTCTAAGTACTTATACTAATTCATTTATTTTCATAAAAACTCTCCGACATAAGTACTACTATCATTCCCACTTTACAGATGGAGAAATAGCTTCAGAAAAATTCAAGTACCTGTCCAGGGTCAAACAAGCAGTGATCAATCTGAACTTTGAATCCAGGCAACCTAACTTCAGAATCTGTGTGTTCTTTGCCTCTCTTATACTATGCTGCCTTTACACTTCATTAATAAGTAAAAAGTTTATTAAAATCATAAATATAACATGATAAATTTTTAGGAAAGGTTAACAGTTATAAGCTATAAAAAGTAAACTATATCAAAATTCAAGTCCTCTTTAGAAGTACATTACAGATTAAATTGGAAAAACAAGAAAAGGACCTGTACCAGTAAAATATATATGTATATTTTATAATGTATACTATATTAATTAGGAAATAGAATTGAAATGTCATATTCTTTATTGTCCAGTGAATGTCTTTTAACTTCACTTGTAGTTTTTTATGTTCTCTTTCATTCATTTTTATATTCAGGAAACATGAAATACATCCCGGATTGAAGGGATAGAAAAAAGTAACAGACAAATCTCTGTCCTGGAGAAACAAGACTCAAAACAGTAAAGTGTATTTCCTAGACTTTACATCATAAGTTCCCCCAAAACTTATGATACCAGTTTCCCATAAGAATATTAAAATCGACAGAGGATTATAAAATATAAAATAAATGTACTGAGCAATGCTCTGTTGAAATTTTTTTTATTTGCCTGAATTATTATCAATAAGAAAAGCATAGCAAGTGCTGAAGAGAATATGGAGAAAAGAGAGCCCTTGTACACTGTTGGGTGGGATGTAAACTGGTGCATCTGCTATGGAAAACAGTATCGAGGTTCCTCAAAAAATTAAGAATAGAGTAGCGTATGACCCAGCAACCCTCTTCTGGGTCTCTAGCTGAGAATTTTGAAAACACTTACTCATAAAGATATATGTAGCTCTATATTCACTGCAGCATTATTTGCAATAGCCAGGAAGACATGTAAACAATCTAAATATTCTTTGACCAATGAGGGGGACAAAGAAGATACATTGCATTTACACAATGGAATACGACTCAGCCATAAAAAGATGAAGTATTGCCATTTGCAACAACATGGATGGCCCTTATGAGTATCATTCTAACTGCAGTAAGTCACACAAAAGGACAAGAACCATATTAATTTCACTCATACATGGGATATAAAACAAAAGCACCAAATACATTAATAGAAACAGACAACAGGAGAATAGTTACCAGAGTAGTAGAGGGGTAGAGGATAAAGCAGGTAAAGGGGGTGAAATTGCAGTAATAAAAGACTTTGAACAGTGAGCTTACAATGCAGTATACAGATGTTGTATTCTGAAGTTATACATCTGAAACTTATACGTTATTAAATGAATGTTACCCCCAATAAATTGAATTTAAAAAAAACAACTTGCCTAAAGCAGTAACATTATCCATACAGGCTAAAAAACAAAAATAAATGTCATGGGTCCCCAAATGTATTACAAGAGACATAATACAGTACACGAATTACACAAAGCATACACCCAAACAAACTGATTCTAATCCAATATGCTAACTGCACATTTAAAAATGTTTGCTTTCCTCCTTAGAGGTTAGAAAAGCTCTGTTAAAAGTCTAAAGTAGAAATTCACAGTTTCAAACTATTTTTTTCAATAATATTTTCCTTTGGCAGTAACAAAAATAATCATAGCAATTAATATTTTTTAAGCATGTACATTATTTGAGGCACTTGACTTACTCATCATGTTAATCTCTCTAACACCCAAGAGTTAATTATTCCTTCTCATAAGGAAGTTGCTGAACCAACATTCACAACTACATCTATTTGATTTCAAAGTTCAGGTTATTACTCACTACCTATGTTGTACCTACCAAGTAGAAGTAATTGTAATAGTTTTTTAAAGCTATGTTTAATAAATGTTTTTGTTACCACAGTGTAAAATATTTTCAAACTTAAGAACTGGCACATTCTTTCTCCCTGGAGCTACAAACAGAAAAACACTAACAAGAAATATTAAGTGTTAAGTTATCAACTTTAATTTCAGTTTGCCTGTTTTTACTCAAAGCTCGGAAAATAATGTTCTGCTTCCTAAAACATGTATGATACCACATTAATCAGTAAGTATTTTAAATAATTAAAAAATGCAATCTATGAGAATGGCAACTATCCAGATCAGTTAAAATTTCAAGTGTTGTCTCCCACTGTTCCCAGAAGTACATTCTCACTTTTCACAATCATCTGAACAAGTGTTCTGATTTTTGGTTCAGGAAGTATAGTCATCACATCTATAACACTACCCAAAATGCAAGCTCAAAATGTTTTTAACTCTCCAACTGATTTTTCTATGCAAAATAAAAGCAAGATGATCAACAGTGTAAAAGTGCGTTCCAACAGGAAGCAGGTTACTTGATCCAATACACAGAATCATCCAACTTACTGAGTGCTGATAAGTATGGAGGACTAGGTTGTTTTAAGCAAAAAAAAAAAAGAAAAGAAAGAAAGAAAAGAAAAGAAAACTCTGAACATTGATTTTCATGGTTCTTCAGTACCCTAAGGTAATAAAAAAACAATCGGATATTATAAAAATAACTGCCAAGACACACCCACCAATTTCTTTTAAAAATAAGCTTCAAATACATTTCTCACTAGAGCACTGCACTTCTGTGTGCTCTCCCGAAGTAATGGGTTGGACACCCTCCCATTTAATTAGTTTCTCAGAGAAGGGGAGACAGAGCAACTCTCCCCTTGGTGATCCTTTCTGCTACACTGTTTTTGGGTACTAAGGAGATTTTAACATTTCCTATAGTCTTCATCTGTGGAGAAGATACTATAAAGATAACAAAGGCCAGATGTATCATCTGGGTGCTAAGAGGCCAAGAATGGTAAGTAAAATTCAGAAGGTAGGGTCACTAAAATAAAACTAAGCCTACATACGTAGGATTTTAAATGAATGTAAGAAATAATAAACACTCTAAGAGTTCAAAGAGTAGGAAAAACAAGCATTTCCAAAATTAGAAAGTAGGGGAACCAAATTTTCTTTTTGTTTAGATGTATCTTCTTTTATCGATTTTTAAAAAGTAAACATTTACATTTTGAAAAAATTAAATTAGTCAGAGCCTACTAAACAAAACTATTACCTAGAAATTTTCAACACCTTCATTTTAGGCAAATTAGGCAATGATAACTGATGGTATAATTTTCTTGTTTTTCTCCAAAGATAACACTGAGTATGTCCTAGAGATACTATACGCTAACAAACCTACTACTATAAAGACAACTAATAGTATTAATAATGATAAGTACAAAAGTCTGATCTTTTTTAAAAGGTTCAATAATCTTTCATGTTATTTTTACTAATACAAGAGAGTGAACCAAAATACACTAAACTATCAGCTCGTTAAACACAGAAACTAAATGTCTTTGCCTTTTATCTAGTACAGAGAAAGTCTTTCATAAGTGGTGAATAAAAAATAGGTATTGGGTATCCCTGTCTTACTAAAGAAATTTCGATTAGGCAAAAATTTAGGTCCCCCAGGAAAACTGATTGAGGTTTCACTGCATTAAGAAATACTTATTCCTTAAGACTTTAATTATCCCCTTGCCCAAACTTGCTTTAAATTTTAGGCAATAAGCTAAAGAGATGAAAAGAGAAAAATTGTGTTAATTCATCTTATATCAAAGTATTGAAAAAATAGTTATGTCACTAATTAGAGTTATCTTTCACACTGTATTATTATGCTTAATGGAGAATCAATATAGTAGGCAGCCTTTATTTTTCTTGCTAAGAGTTCCACTTTCTATCTTCAGCACAAAAGTATTTAAAACAATCCAAGAACAGGAAATCTTTCCTTCCTCTTTTCTATCCTTACTACAGACATAAGTCTTTCACTTCTTGTCATTTCTAGTTTTGCAAATTCAAGGTTTTCAAATCTTGAAACTAAACATTTTCACATTGTGCCTTCTTTGTAGGAATGTGTCTTGATATATAATAATTTTTGGTATAAGTATAAACCCTAAGGCAAGAAATTTCCAACATTTTAATATTACTATAGTTCATAATACTGCATATGTTTATAAAATATTAAATATTGTTCTATGTATTGTTAAGACCACTGACTATATGTTTCGCAAATTGACACATTTTAATAAAGAACTCATCTACCAGTTGCCTCTCTTCAAAAAGACTTTAGCCAAAAAATACTTAGCCAAATTTTAAAATATTTTTATCAAAAATTTTTATCAACCACTAACATAAATGTCATATATGACCTCTATGTACATAAGGAAAAGAATCTTGCAAGGCATCAATTAAATGCCACTTTCACTTAGGCAAATGTAGACCCTTTCATCAAAAGAGCAATTTTCAAACTTTTTGGTCACAGAGCCCCTTTTATACTCTTAAAAATCACTAGAGACACCAAAGAGCTCTTGTTCATGTAAGTTATCTATTGATATCTCGTATTCAAAAATAAAATCAAGGAATTTTAAAATTACTTATGAAATTCATTTTTAAAAAATAAACATATTACATATTAACATAAATACATACTTATTCAAAATGAGAGCCTCCCCCAAAAACATTACTGAGAAAAATGGCATTGTTTTACATTTATAGTACTTTCTAATTTCTTCTGGATTCTCCTATCAGCTTCTACATTAAATCTGTTACAATTTATTGTTTTGGTTGAAGTATATGAAGAAAAAAATGGAATTAGGCAGACAAAAAAGAGAGCAACCTTTTCACATAATTGTGGACATTCTTCTCTGACATTCCATCAAAACTCAAACGATAGTTTCTTAAATATCAATCACAGTGTAGTACCTAAAAATCACATCAATTAACTATTTGTACTTTGTCACATTAAATTCATTGGCCTATCTTGTCTTTGAACGACTCTTGTACCCATCAGGCATTAGCCATTTGAAAAACATTAATTCACAGAATTATGCTTATCTTATAAATGCTGAAACATTTCATGACACAATATGAAAAACATAAAACAAAACAAATAACACTACTGCTTTCATCAAAAAAGTCTTGGATTGAGCAGCTATAAACTCATGGTAGCAGATAAAAGTTTTTGAAATCCTAATTTTCACCTGAAAGCTTGAATTTTATCATTTGCAACGAAAAAATCAATTGTTTTCCTAAAAGTGATGGACTTCTTTGGTTTATTTTAGACAAAAGGTTTAACCAATACTCTAGTATGAATAACCAGTTTATCAGTCATTCTTTCAAGTAAAACTCATGTTCCATGATTAAAGTGAGTAGCAGTTCAACTGAATTTAATCAAATGAGAATGTCAAAAAGTTTATATAATTACTAAGTATTTTTTAAAATGCAAACTTCTCCCAACTTTGTAAACTGAAAATATGAAATTGCTTCTTCAATGTAAAAAAGACATTATCTCTACTTACATTACATATGGGAGGCAACCACATATGTAAGCATCCTTCAAATGCTTGATGGTTAGTTACTTTCACCGTCCCCTCTTTTACTATCCTATGGGTTATTCTGATGAATCCTATCTGGATTTTTTTTATTTTTCTAACTCTCATTAAATACCAAGTTGTCACTCACCTACTCTCCAATCACTTTTAAATGACTCAATTACACCCTGCTATAAGACAGGAAGAGACAAATAAATAGTATTCAACCATAAGTTACAAAAAGAAGGATTCAGAAATCATGTATTTTTGTAGAAAGACTAAGACACAAATTTCCCTGGCATAGAAGCCTATTCTTGCACGTTCCTTCTATGTACAAAGTTACACTCATGATTTTCCAGAGCTCAAGTCTTATATACCACGCTTCAAAATGACTGTTATGATATTATTTGAGTAGTCATTCTGAGTTTAAACCATCTGTCTGGAATTTACTGAAGCAATTGCTAAAGACATTCCATGCATACACATGAGAGTTTTTTTCATTAAAAATGAAAAAATGTTTCCCCATCTGTTGTTTTTGTTGATGTGTCACCTAGATTTTCAAATTCTTTCCCCAGGACAAAAATAGGGAGAAAACACAGAACATTTATAATGTACACATTTTTTAATGACTCTATTAAGATTCTGTCATCTTTTAAACTGTGTCTACTATTGCTAGTCTACCACAATCATACAATACTGTGTGTCTACCTGTGTATTGCACAACTTTTTACCCCCAACTCCATCTCTCTAATAACATTCTTCATTAAAGCCTATGATATGCTGTTTCAAGAGGCTTAGCACTTCTAGATAAGAGGTACCCACCCCTGGGCTGTGGACCAGTACTGGTCCCTGGCCTGTTAGGAACTGGGCTGCACAGCAGGTGAGCAGTGGGTGAGAGAGTAAAGCCTCACTCACATTACCTCCTGAGCTCCGCTGCCTGTCCATGAAAAAATCTTCCACAAAACTGGTTCCTGGTGTCAAAAAGGCTGGGGACCACTGTTCTAGGTTACTGTTCTTCATACAGAAACATGCACCTTTGATGGTACATTAATAAAGGTTTCCCCTTCCCCCTACTTGTGATTAAACACTGGTCATCATTCAAGAAGCATTTAGCATTATCTACATTTACTCCAGATACTATACCAGGTATTTGATATAGAAATAAACAAAATAACTAGCATGACCTTAGAGATTACAGACTGACTAGTGAGAAGAAAAAAAATCTTAAATGTAACAAGAACAAGGGAATAGTACAAGGTACAGTGGAAGCTTATGAGAGGACATCCCATAAAAGCTACGACTAACAAGACTGTTTAGATGTCAAGAAAATTAATACTTAAAAACTACCATTAAGAAACTTACTAAGCACTTCTAATTCTGGGAAAAAGGAGTTCTATATTCCTCTAAGTACAAATAAAAACACTGGGTATAATATATAAAACAAACACAAGACAAGTCTGAAAAGTAGAGTGAGTATACCAATTAGTAACCTCAGGACCCAATGAACAACATGCTGGTTAGTTCCCTGGATTACTTTTGGCTTCATATATCCCAGATTTGAAGACACAAGTCAGCAACCCAGACACACCAACAGGCATAGACCAGGAAAAGCCCAAAAAATTCCTGTCTACAAAGCAAAAAACAAAACAAAACAAAAAAACAGAAAAGGGGAGGACAAACAAGACTGAAAACTTTTCGTATTACTATGCTACTCCTGCCAAATTCCACCGAAAAACTAACAGTTCCGCCCACATACCACCAGCAATGGTGAACAGGGAACCTAGGTTTCCACACATGCCAGCTTGTAGTAAGGCACCCCCAAATCCCACCAGGGTGGTATCAAAGAAGGTGAAGGAAAGGACAAAAGGAGTCCTTTCCAGACAGTAACAAGACTGTGCATGTGCACATGCATGCACATACAGGAGGCCTAATGAAGAATTAGAATTTTCACCACTGCCAAGCGGCAAGGAGGCTACTCGCTAACCAACGATGTTAGTAGAAATCATGTGCATCAAGTAATGAGGCAGTTCAATCTCTCCCAGCCAGAGAGGTAACAGGGAGATTTATTGGGAAGCCAGACACTAACACCTCACAGGAAATGCCTATTTACTTCTGTTCCTAATACCCAATACATTATGTCTGGCTTTCAATGAAAAATTACAAGGTATAGCAAAAAAACAAGAAGAAACAATCTGAAGAGAGAAAGTAAGCATCAGAGTCAAGCTCAGATATGGCACAGATGCTGGAATTACCAGATAAAAAATTTTAAGTAAATATTATATCTTAAAAGAAAAAGCAGACAACATTCAAGAACAAATTAGTAATTTAAGCAGAGAGATGAAAAAATCTAAGACAAATTAAAACACTATAACAGAAATGGAAAATGCCTAAGATGTGACGATCAGTAGCTTGAACATGGCTCGGAAAAAAATCAATGAGCTTGAAGACATGGCAATAGAAACTTCCCAAACTGAACATGCAGTATAAATACCAAAAACCTAAATAAAGGCAGAACATAAACCAACTGCAGAAAACTAAAGATGAAGAGAAAATTTTGAAAGAAGCCAGAGGCAAAAACCTTAACCAATGGACAAGAAAAAGATTAACAGCATATATCTCATCAGAAACCATGCAAACAAAACATGCAAACAGAAAATATTTTATCCACTTTGGGCAAAATATTTAAAGTGTTGAAAGAAAATAATCACCAACACCAACTCTATATCCAAACAAATTATCAATCAAAATGAAGTTTCCTGAACAAATAAAACTGAAGGAATTCAGTACCAATGTACCTTCCTGAAAGAAATGTTAATATTGTTAAGATGGTATTATTTCCCAAAACTAGCTACAGACTTAACACTATCCCTATCAGAGTTCCAGCTGGTTTCTCTGTAGAAATTGGCAAGTTGATTCTAAAATTCATATAGAATTACAGAGGAGCCAAAACAGACAAAATATTTTTGAAAAAAAAACAAAGTAGAGGGAAGAGTACTTTTCAACTTCTAAACTTACTACAAAGCAACAGTAATCAAAATGATCTAGGACGAGCATAGAGACATGTAAATCAACAGAATAGAATGAGAGTCCAGAAGTAATACCATATATACATGTCAACTGATTTTCAACAAAGATGCCAAAACCATTCATTGAGAGAAGGAAATAGTATTTTCAACAAATGGTCTTGGACAACTTGATAGCTACATACAAAAAAAAATGAAGTTGCACCCTTACCTCACACCATACATAAAAATTAACTCAAAATAGATCAAAATTAAACGTAGGAGCTAAAACTATAAAATTGTTAGGTAAAATATAGGACTAAATATTCATAACCTCAGACTTGGCAATGGAGTCTTAGAAATGGAATCAAAAGCATGAGCAATGAAACAAAACATTAGATCAGTCCGGACTTCAAAATTAACGACTTGTGCTTAAAAAGACATTATCAAGAAAATAAGACAACGCACAAGATAGGAGAAAATATTTGCAAACCATGTATCTGGTAAGAAACTATATAAAGAATTCTTAAAACTCAATCATAGAACAATAGCTCAACTTAAAATGAGCAGAAGACCTGAAGAGACATTTCTCTAAGAAGATAAACAGTCAATGAACATATGAAAAAATACTCAACATCCTTAGTCATGAGGGAAATGCAAAGACAACGTGATACCACTTCACACCCCCTAGGATGGCTATAATCAAAAAGTTAGAAACCACTAAGAACTGACAAGGATATGGAGAAACTGTAACCTTCCTACATTAATAGTGGAAATATAAAATGGTGTAGCCACTTTGGAAAATGACCTGGCAGTTCCTCAACAATTAAACAGAATTACCCTATGAGCCAGCATTTCTACTCCTAGGTATCAACTCAAGAGAAAAAAAAATCATATATCCACATAAAAACTTGCACACTGTGTTTACAGCAGAGTTAGTTCTATTCACAAAAAGGTAGAAACAACCAAAATGTCCAAAAAGTGATGATTAAATAAATAGATTATTATGCCATAAAAAGGAATGAAGTGATACATGCTACAACACAGATGAACCTTGAAAACAGTAGGCTAAGTGAAAGAAACCAGTTACAAAAGACCACATATGTAATTCTACTAAAATGAAATATCTGGAAGAGAAAATTTGTTAAAACAGAAAATTACATTAATGGTTGCTTGGAAATGACAAAGACAGCAGGATATTAGGGGTGATAGCTAAATCGTACAGAAAACTACAAAACTGTGATGAAAGAAATCAAAAGCAAGTCTAAATAAATGAAGAATACTCCTTGGCCATGGTTTGAAAGACTCAATAGTGTTACAATGTCAATTCTTCCCAACTGCAATTTCAACACAATTCCAATCAAAATCCCAACAAACTATTTTGTAGATATCAACAAAGTGAAACTAAATTTTATACGGAAAGACAAAAGGCAGAATAATCAACACAATACTGAAGAACAGCAAAACTGGAAGACGCAGGCTACCTAGTTTCTACACTTAGGATAAAACGACATTAATCCATACAGCCTGGTATTTACAAAACAATGACAAACGGATCAGTGGAACAGAATGGAGAGCCAACAAATATACCCAAATAGTCAACTGATTGTTGACAAAAGAAACAAAGCAATTCAAAAGAGAAAGGAAACTCTTTTCAACAAATGGTGAGGAACAACTGGACATATATATGCAAAAACAGAAAAAAACAAAAACAAAAACCACAAAGACCTTTCATAAAAATTAAATCAAATGGATCATAGACCTAAACCTAAATGTAAAATGCAGAACTATAAAAATTCTAGAACTGAAACAAAATCTAGATGGCCTTGGGTTTGGCAATGAGTTTTTAGATTTAATAGTAAAAACATGGTCCATAAGAAAAATAATTAAGTTTTGAACTTCGTTAAAATTAAAAACTTCAGCTCTGTGAAAGTCACTGTTAAGAGAACAAAAACACAACAGATATAAAGTATTTGTAAAATATATAACTAATAAAGGATATGTATCTAAAACATACAAGGAACTCTTAAAATTTAATTAAAAAATAATTTAAAAATGAGCAAAAGATCTAGATACCTCATCGAAGAAGATACAAAGACTAAAAATAGGCATATAAAAAGATGCTCAATATCATTTGTCACTTAGGAATGCAAATTAAAACAAGATACTACATATTATTAGAATGGCTAAAAATCCAAAAAATTGACAGTACCAAATGATGAAGATGTGGAAAAAGATAAACTCTCATTCACTGTTGATGGGAACACAAAATGGTATAGCCACTCTGAAAGACAGTTTTGCAGTTTGTTACAAAAGTAGCCTTATCATACTGATCAGCAATCTCAGGTATTTACCCAAGGTATTACCCAAGTAATCTTAGGTATTTACCCAACTGATCTGAAGTTTATGTCTACACAAAAGCCTGCATGCAAATATTTATAGCAATTTTATTCATAATTGCCAAAAGCTGGAAGCAACCAAGATGTCCCTCAATAGATGAATAAACAAATTGTGGTACATCACTACAATGGGTTACTCATCAATAAAAGAAATGTTATCAAACATGAAAAGGTATGGATGCATCTTAAACACATATTGCTAAGTAAAAGAAGTTGATCTAAAAAATATACCTACTATATGATTCCAATTAAAAGGTATTCCGGAAAAGGCAAAACTACACAGTGAGTAAAAGGATGAGCAGTTGCAGAGGACTGGACAGGAGAAGGGGACGGAGGGTGAACAGGTGAAACACAGGAGATTAGTGCAGTGAAACTATTTTGTATGATACTGGAACTGTACAAACACAATACTGTGCATTTGTCAAAATCCACCGAACTTTACAGCAAAAAGAACAAATCCCAATGTATGCAATTTTTTTAATGTAGAAATTTCAGGTGGGGTAGGAATCCCAGAAAAGAATGTAGAATATGACAGGGGGAAAAAAAAACCCAACCTAACTTTATTACAAATACATGAAACAACCTCATTAAATCAGGTGGGGATAAAAAGTGCTAATCAAAGAAACTCTGAAAATGAATGAAGTAAAAAAAAATATGCACATGAAATACTATATTCTAGCTGATAAAGATGTACTCCACAAGGGCACAAGTTAACATTTCTCATACTAAATTACCCAATAATGCAAATGACAGTGGATGGTGGCAGCTACATCTTTCAATTTTGGAGTGAAAGTTTATAAATAAGCAATGATCTATGTGGTTAGAGATTAGAATTGAAGATATCAATATGAACCCATTTAGTTTAACACAGATACAGAGACTTACATGTGAAAATATTTATAGATACATGTATATACACAGGTTAGCATACCAATGTGTACTGCCCTGCTCTACCACCCGAGCATAGCAATCACAATTGGTACTACACTGTGATTGCTTGTTTGAAGGAATCACAATGCAGTAGCAATAAGTACACTAGCACAGATCCTGGCTTCTCATACCATTCCCCAATTAAGGAAAACAAGAGCCCTTGGAGAAACGGCTGACTCTAGACTGGGGCAGAAAATATACAAGATGTCCATGGAGTATCTTGTAGAGACAGAAAGTAGGGCAGTGCTAAAAAACAGACAACAAAAGTTCTTAACTGCCAAAGCTGAAATACTTGAGCAGCAAAATAGAATAATACTGGATTATAATCCAAAGTATAAAAAAATACTTATGAGTTCATACAGACATAAAAGACTGAATAAATAAATAAAATAAATCTCCCATACAAAATCATTCCAAATAATTCATGTAGAAACTACACCTTCAGTGAGGTGGGATATAACACGTACTTCTTAGGTATTGACTATATATAATGACTTCTTTACAAAGACTATTTGGAAAGTTTGCCTGTGTCTTGAAAAAATAAACATGCAACTACCTACCATCAGCAATTATACTCAAGGGCATTTATGCCAGAGAAAGAAAAAGTTTATATATAGCAGCTTTGCTTGCAATAGCTCAAAACTGGAAACCCAGAGAGATGTTCCTCGATGGGTGAATGGTGAAACAAAGTACGGCACACCATACTTTGCACACCACAGAATACGAGTCAGCCACCAACAAAAAGAACACTGATACACACAACAACCTGGATCAATCTCCAGAGAATTATGCTGAATGAAAAGGCCAATCTCAAAAGATTATATAGCATATCATTACATTTATATAATATTCTTGAAATAAAGTTTTAAATGGAGAGTATATTAGTGATGAGCTGGGGTTCAAAAGGGGGTAGGAGGAAACCACAAAGGATGCTTGTGGTGTTGGAAATGCTCAGTATTTCTACTGTACCAAGGTCAATATCCTGAGTGTGATATCATAGTTTTGCAAGCCACTTAGGTGGCATGGTGGAGTAAAAAGACATACTAGAGTAAGTTAAGGAATGAGTGGGAAATGAGCAAATGCAGAGAAGCAAACCTATATAACTCTTTCCATAAGCTGGCAGCAAAGGGAAAGGGTAATAAGTAATATTCAGAGAGAAAGGTATTCCTGAAAAGTGTTACTAAAATGGGAAAAACATAAGCAAATTTAAATACTGATGGAAAGCACTTGGTAAATAATGAATCTAAAGCCACACGAACACAATGCTATATAATCTTTACCAAAAGGTTTGTGGAAGAAAGGGAAAAGCAAATATAAAGAGACTGCCCTCTGATAGGTGAGACAACACTCACGCTGCGTTGGGAGTAATGATTGCTGACACAGGGGTACTCACAGATTAGATGGTGGCAAGGATGATAGAAACAACAGTAATAATAGCTAGAAGTAATGATTACTTTAATAGCCAGCCCCCAAGGTGGCCTCAATGTTCTCATTTCCTGATGTTTACTCCCAGTGTAGTCTCCTCTCACAGAGAACAGGGGTGAACTGTATACTTAGTAAGATAGGACTGTGTGAGACCTCCAAGATTCGGGCAAAAAAGACCATATGGCTTCTACCTTGTTCAATAAAGCATTGCTTCTCTAATGCACCTTGTTCTCTAATGCATTGCTTCTCTAATGCACAACATTCAACCATATGTGAAGAGGCCAAACTAGCACCATGTGAGTTTGCCATCTTAAAAGCATCTCCAGCCAAGCCTTCATAAGATTACAAACTCATGAGACCCTAAATCTTTAAAACTACCCCTCTAAGCTGCTTCTAAATTACAGACCCACAGAAACAGTGAGATAATCAATGTTTACTGTGTTAAGCCACCAAATTTCGGACTAATTTATTAAGCAGCAATAGGTACCTAATGTACTAATATGCCAAGTATAATTCTAAGCATATTAGATATAGTAATCCACTTAATCCTCAACCACCTCCTGATGTGCAATTTAAGATAAGAAAACTGAGACACACAGAAGTTCAGTAATTTTCCCCAATTATCACAGAGATGGTAAGTGATGGAATTATGAAAATCATAAAGTAAACCTTTATGAACTCCAGATTCAAATCAAAACCCAGTGCTATTAACTGCTGTTAAGTGCCATTAAGTGCTATTAACATCCTCCCCAAAGCTGATGAAGGTTCTATCCCATGGCTTTTATTTTTGCTGTGAAAGAAAAGGAAAGGTTACCTGATAAGAGAACAGGGAAAAACAGGTGAATCAGAGAACTAAAGATAATGGAAAAGGTTTGAACAGTTGCCATGACGAGTATGAAAAAGGACTGGCTAGTGAAATCTAACAGAATTTCCAAACAGTGTCAAGGTCCAAGGAGAGGTTAAGAGCCATGAACTTGCATGCCAAAAAATTAAGATGACCATAATAAAGAGAACACAGGCCGGCCTGTGTACCTAAATAAAAAATGTAATTTGAAATGTGAAACAGCGGTGATGGCAAGATGGAAGAGAAAAGGCACATCCTTCCCAAATCCCACTAGCTCAAAAAGGAGCCACGTATAAAAACAACTCCAAGTAACACTATATATTCTATGTCAAAGTATCACACAAACACTAAAGAAAAAAAAGTTTACCAAGATGAATGATAAACTGAGTATGCTCCTTTACATCAATTACAAACATCTGAAGTTTTTCTAGAAAAGGTTCCCTTTTCCTATTTCCATTTAAAATGTCACAAGAAAAATTAAAATCTAGAAAAATAACGTACTAGTTCTATTATAATCAGACCACACCAAACAGCAGCCATACAATTTATTCTCTTGATCGTTAAATTTTACAACATAGTTTTAGGCCATAAATGTATCACTTTTAAAGTGCAGTTAAAATTAGACTTTGCCAAATACATTTAAGTTTCAATTTCATACATGAGCTTTTCAAATTACTTCGCTTCACCTGACCAATAAACTGGCATAAACTAACCTCAAAGTCAGATTATGAAAAATTAAGAAAACCAAACCACAGACACATAAAATTTTTTCCGTGCAATGCAAGTAAGCATGGATATTTAAGACACTTCAGACACAGAAGTGCATGAATGGAGGTAAAGGTTTGTGAACTCTTTTTCTTACTAACCGAGGTTAATAAGTTTCAAAGAACATGAGTTAGTGGTTAAGAGTCCCATGATGTCTTTCCCCATATATCTACTGTTCCCTGGAGACTTACTGGAAACCAGTCAAAATGAGTACTCCTGGAAAACAAACTTTTTCTAATAAAAAAAATATCACTAGGTAAATTAAGTAAGTCCTTTCTACATCACACATAACCAATAGAGAGGAAAATTTTTGCCCACACAGTAATTCTAAACCATATAGTGAACTCCACAAGTTATTTCACATATTCTCTATTTAATTCAGGATAGAAACCATACATTCTGAATAAAGCAAAACAAATGATTCTCTTACAAAAAACTTTTTAAAGTAAAACCTGTAATTAATATTTTTATAAAAGTACAAACATTTCGTTCCTTCAATCTTACCCTTATCTGTTCCGTGGAGCTGCTGCTAAGTTCATCACCAGACTCAGAATCCTGATGTACCCTTTCTGAGCCTTCTCCTGCTGAATCGCAAGACTGCTCCTGGGAGAAGCTAGTTTTCTCTATGTCCAAGAACTCTGGACCAGGAAAGTGACCAAATAAGCATGTTCTATTTTGGCCAGAAACTTTAGGAGAATGTGAGTCAGTGCTAAACTTCCCATTATTGTGGGTCAGATCCAGGCTTAGATTGACAGTTTGACTTGGGTTGTAATTGGGTCCAAAATTCTGATTGGCATCACGAATAAGACTTGTTCCATGAACAGATGATGATGGCTTTCCAAAACTTGAAAGCTCAGGCAATTTGTTCACATTTTCTGTTGATCTCTGAAGATGCAGACTCTGTGCCATTTTCGCAGAATTATTTGGCAGTGCAACTGCCTGTTTCACAGGCGGCATCAAAGCTTTGCGGGTGACTTCCTTTACATACTGGGCTGGCACATAAAACGTTTTGGAATTCTCATCTGGTTTGACCTGCCACCAGTCATCATTGGTCTTTTTCACCAAGATGTATCGTTCTCCTTGTTTTATCACAATCTTCCTGTCCTTTGCTTCATATTCATAATCATATTCCACTTCAATATAAACTTGTCCTGGAACAATCTTGCTACTTCTGTCAGCCATTTTTATTCAATAATATTCACCTCTCAAAAAGGATGGCATGCCACATTATGGCGTGTTGGATTAATATAGCTATTTTTATTTAAATGGAAGAAGAGAAGAAGTAAGTTAAATGTAGTCTGGATTTTTAACATTTTCTCACAAGCATCACATAATATAAGCCATTTAAAGAACATGACCTTCAAACCTCAAATTCAAAAATAAACATGTTGTCTAATGTTTTTCTATTGTCTCACATTAAAAAACTCGTAATACTGTAATTTACATTTTTCAGTTATTTATATCCATTACCAAACCAATAACTGTAACAGTAAATACACTAAGTGAGATAAACTTTCCTTCTTTTCATGACTACCTCAATGTCTTCACTTTCTTAGAATGGCTCGCTAATAATAACAGCTAATGTGTATTAGGCACTTCCCAAGGGCCAGGCACTGACCTAAATTCACAGCATGCCTTACCTAAGATCATCTTTGAAGTTGGAGCTGAATTTCATTGACCCTGTACTCTTTATTTTAAAAAATGATCAAGGGCATTAGTGAGCTTTAAAGAAAGTTATCCAATTACATGTTTCATTTCTTAATATAAAAAATACAGCATTGTTATTGTTAGACAAAATACACTGATAAAGAGTTTATTTTGATTCCCTATTATGTCTACCTCAGGAGGGCCACAATTCTTGTTAGGTTGAATCCCACAAATGCCAATAAATAACCAGTATTTATATTTGTAAATGTTAAATATCCACATCCATACACCCTCACATTCAAAGTCTATTAAAAACAGTCCTAAATTGACTTAAGTATAGTTTTCACTTTAATTTCTATACCAACTCCAGAATATTTTGTACCTCATAGAATACAGCATTCAAGCTTCAAAATGATCATAGCATCTCAACATCACTACAACTCAATGTCAAGCTCCAACCACTGTGAGTTGAAGTGTGTTCCCCCAGAAAAGTATGGTGAAGCCCTAAGAACCTACAGAGACCTTATTTGGAAATAGCGTCTGTGCAGACATAATTCATTTACGGTGAAGTTATAATTGATTAGGACGAGCCCCAAAATCCAATGACTGGTATATAAGGAGAGGGAGATCTGAAAACAAGGAGAGGAGACACAGGAAAAAAGCCCAAGAATAGAGGCAGAAATTGGAGCGATTCAGCTATAAGCCCAAATGCTAAGGATGCTGGCACAACCAGAACCTAGGAAGAGGCAAGGACGGATCTTCCCAGACAGCCTTCGGACGGAGCACAGACCTACTGATGCCTTTGGACAGCTAGCCTCCAGAAAAGTGAAAGAATGTTTTTGTTATTTTAAGCTACCCAGTTTGTGGCACTTTGTTATAGCAGACCTAGGAAACTTAAACACTCAACCCAATGCTGCTCAAGGACCCTACGGGAAACCTAAGCAATTCTGAATATTCAGTATATCAAAAATGTTTATCAGCACCCAAGTACTGGGCATGATACTACTGCATGCTGTATGTGCAGTAACCAACAATCTTTCCCCTAAGGACAATTATTCTCTGTAACAGATAAACCCATAAGCCCAGTGATAAATTAATGATGTAACTTGGGTAATTAAAATTTACTTTCTAGACCAACTGGAATAATAAATTTAACCTAACATTGTTTCAAAAAATAAAAATAAAACTTACCTTAAAGGAGAAATAAATATCCAGTATTACATTTAAACCTATTAAAAAAAATAGAATTCATTAACTTTGGCCAGAATTGCTTGAAAAAAATTATGAATACAACATTGCTCGCATTTTTAAAGCATAACTTTATGGCTCTAAGCAACAGAGTACAATTTTATATATCACACTGCGTCAGTAACACCCTCCAAACATAGGTACGCTTTAGCATAGCCTCTCCTACTTCATTCCCACATTGTCTCAATTTCATTTCTGCCCTTTACTTATATTATGACAGAATACCCTTTTAAACTTCTGGCAATGGAGAAAACAACTTTTGTAAAATGTTAAAATGAAAGAACTGTTTCAAGTTTATGGTACTGAGTGGGTAAAGAGAACAAAAACAAATGTTAAAAGTTGTTGGGAGCCCTAATATATTTCCCCACAGATTATTTGCTAATTATAAATGGGGAAATATACCTTTACAATGAAAAGATCTGTAAGTCATGAGCTTAACCAAGTGGTCAAACTTAGCAACACCAACAGTACAACAGACAACCTGATGATATATGCCTCCTAACAGGATGTACTGAGATGTTAACAATGTCACCTATGTTGTGCGCTTGTCAAAAAAAAAATGTTTAACCTTACTTATTAGGATACAAACAAATCCAGAATGTGAAACATTCTCTTAGGCAGCAGACCTGAATGCTTAAAAAAACCAATTTCATAAAAAATGAAAAAGGTTCTTCTAGATTAAAAATGACTACACACACACAACAACCAAATCCACATGGTTAATAGATACCTAAAATTTACCATATCAAAATCCACTTCCTGTCTCTACCCAACCCCAGCCCTGGCAAATCCACATGTCTTTTCCCACACAGTGAATAGAAATTCTAACCTTCCAAATGTCCAGCCTTTATTTTCATGCATTACCAGGACATTAGTCACTATGTGCTTTAATCCTTTTACCCTCACAAGTTTTTCACTACAACTTTCCAAAATTCCACACTGAAATATTTATCCTCAATGATTTTTCTTCTTCTCAGGAAATAGTAAAATAACTTAAGAAATACCTTTGAAGACAGTGAAACAAGTAAAGGAATCTGTAGAATGTTAAAGTAGCAACTGGTCATTTATCCATAGGAATAGATGAGAGAAAATTATGAAGAATAAGTAAAACTGTGTGATTTTATGCTAGTCAAAGAGGGACTATGGGTGAGGAGCAACAATGGGTTAAAGACCAAACCATGTTCCATCTCTTTCACTGCCAGGCTTTATGACTACACCTTCTCCAGTGACCAGAAGTTAGATATGAAGGAGATGTTAGTGAAAAAAGATAAAGAAGGCAGTTTAACCACAGTCATCATGAAACATCGTACCTTAAGTTTTAGTTAAAGGCACTCAGAATTAGAACAGAGTAGTCAAAAGACATCTATATAAAAAAAATTGTTTAGGTATCAAGGCAGATGACAAAAACAATAATAGGAACAATTATGGGCACAATGTAGTAACAGAACAGGAGCTGAGATAGATTTCTAGGTAATACTGGGGTGAAGGATGGGGAATGAAAACTGGGAAGCTCCTGAGAGAGACTAATACTATTATAAGCTTCTAGAAAATCACATAGCAGGAATTATGTGTTATAATCCAAGATCTACGAAAAGTTAGATAAAATAAAAATGAAAATAAAAGCCTTATTATACACTATGGAGTCAAAAAATTAAAATAATTATGGGGTAATTCTAAAAACACAGATTTAAGTAAAAATTACCAGCAAATGTAGGAATAATTTATGCTGCCTATTTTTACTTAAAACATAAGCTGTAGTAAAACAAATGCTTTTATTTTAATTTTGGCTTGTTTCTTCCTCTATTCCCCAAATTTGTGGATTCTTCTCTTTAGGTATTAGCTTGAACACTGTTCATCCTGGTATCCTCTCAAGTATTTTGGTCAGAATGTTACTCATTCAACTACTAATAGAAATGTATTCTATATTCCTCACCACACTCCTGCATCCACAGTCATCTCTCTTTCTCTCTTTCCTTCTCTCTCTCTCTCTCTCTCTCTCTCTCTCTCACACACACACACACACACAACTACTAAGTACCTAACCACCAGTACATTTAAAGTTTTTGTATAGCTAATGCCCCATACCAACCGACTGCTTTTCTTTGCAGTTTTAAAAATATCCATGTAGGCTTCTTCCTCACGTTTCAACAAGAACAGATATACAGGCATAAAACTGCTTACATCTCTAACTCCTCTTCCTGCAAATCAAGTTCAGAACTTTCAATCATGCTATTTTAAAATCTAATAGCCTCCTCCTTTCAGTCTGCCAGTTTTTCTCATTTTCTTTCCCACGACAAATTATACAGCTCAGTAAATGTTATCTTCCTCCCCCAGGACATCTGCTTTAATCAACTGTGTCTCTCAGTATGGTGTCCTTACTAAGTATATCAGAAAAGTAAACAAGTAAACAAAACCTGAAAATATAGTAAATGTCGCCATAATTAATAAGTTTATAATTAAGTCCAATATATATATATGTATAACCCACTTAGCAATTCTAATACCATGAACAAAATGTTAATTCAGCCTCACATGTAAATGTTAACGAATTTAAAAATAACACAACTTAAGCACTGTCCTACAAGGAGTTTTAAAAGTACTTGTTTAAAACTAATCCCTAAACAGGCCTCTGCTAAAGCAATCAGTTAAACTTAATGAGCAAAACAAAAACATTAAGAACAATTTTAATAAAAGAAATTACTCCACCAAACAATTCTGTAAATTGTATACTTAACAAGACATCATAGGCCATTAGAGAACCCTTAAGAGTTTTTTCTTAATGCATGATCCCTGTTTTCTAAACTAAAAAGAAATATAAGGCATATATTTGGGCCTAACAAAGTAAAAGAAAATATAGTGATTAATATTATAAACTATTCTGGCTATAAGAAATAGCATAAATAGAACAGCAGAAAGGACACAGAGAATAATCGGATAACTAAAAAGCAGCAGAGAATGCAATCAGCTATAAACTGGTAAAGGAAATTAAAAACGAAGATGTAAATCTAAAACAAAAATGAGAAAACGGCCAAAAGTAGTATTTGGGGAAATAAGCATATTGCAATAAAAGTAACATTTCCATAAGGTATTTTAGGAAGACTTGTGCCATGAAGTCTTTCTTAAGTCAGAAATGGGTGAATATTAACTTTTCTTGGATTATTACAAGAATAGAGAAAATACTCCAATTTAAAAAAGAAAAAAATGTGACCCCAGAGTTGGCAATGAATTTTCAGGTTATTTTTTTATTATATTTTTTCCATTACCACTTATCCCCCCATACTCTTTCACCTCCACCCATCCTCTCTGCCCCCAACAGTCACCACACTGTTGTCCATGTTTTTGAGTACCTTCTTTTTTTGCTCAATCCTTCCATCCGCTAACCACCATCCCACACATCTGTCAGCCTTCTAGCTGTATGAGTCTATCTTTATTTTGCTTGTTAGTTCAGTTTGTTCACTAGATTCCACACATGAGTGAAATCACATGGCATTTGTCTTTTTCTGACTGGCTTATTTCATTTAACATAATGTTCTCCAAGTACACACATGCTGTTGCAAAGGGTAAAATTTTCTTTTTCACAGCTGAGTAGTATTCCACTGTGTAAAAGTATCACAGATGTTTTATCCACTCATCTACTGATGGACACTTGGACTCTTTCCAGATCTTAGCTATTTTAATAAGACTGCAAGGAATAAAGATGTGCTTATATTCTTTTGAATGAGTGTTTTGGGTTTCTTCAGATAAATTCCCAGAAGTGGAATCACTGGGTCATAAGGTTCCATTTTTTATTTTTTAAGGCGTCTCCACACTGTTTTCCACAATGGCTGCACCAATCTGCATTCTCAACAGTGCAAAAGGGTTCCTCTTTTTCCACATCCTAACTAGCACTTGTTTGTTGACTTACTGATGACAGCCGTCTGACCAAGGTGAGGTGATAGCTTCCTGTGGTTTTAATTTGCCATTACAGACGCTGAGCATCTTTTCATGTGACAATTAGCCATCTGTACGTATATTTGGAAAAATGTCTATTCAGGCCCTTGCCTATTTTTTAATTGGACTGTTTTGGGGGTATTGAGTTTTAAAAATTCTTTATAAATTTTGGATATTAGCCCTGTATCAGATGTATCAGCAAATATATTCTCCTAATCAGTAGGTTGTCTTTTTAGTTTGTTGATGGTTTCCTTTGCTGTGCAAAAAGTTTTTAGTTGGATGTAGTCCCATTTTTTTTTTCTTTTGTTGTCCTGGCCTGAAGAGAGATACCAGAAAAAAATACTGCTACGAGCAATGTCTGAGATTTTACTGCCTGTTTTCTTCTAGAATTTTTATGGTGTTGGGTCTAACATTTAAGTCTAATCCATTTTGAATTTATTCGTGTGTGGTGTAAGAAAGTGATCTAGTTTCATTTTCTCCACATACTGCCCAATTTTCCCAACATCGTTTATTGAATAAACTATCTTTAGTCCACTGGATGTGCTTGCCTCCTCTGTCAAATAGTAATTGACTATAAAAGTGTGGGTTTATTTCTGGGGTCTCTCATCTGTTCTACTGATCTATGTCTCTGTTTTTATGCCAGCACAATACTGGTAGTATTATCATAGCCTCACAGTATAGCTTGGTATTAGGTAGCATGATTCCTCCAATTTTGTTCTTTTTCAAAAATCACTGATGCCTTTTGTGTTCCATGTAAGTTTCTGAAATATCTGCTCTAGTTCTGTGATATATGTCATTCGTATCTTGACAGGAATTGCACTGAATCTATAGACTGCTTTGTGTAGTATGGACATTTTAATGATGTTAATTCTTCCTATCCATGAATATGGTATGTGCTCCCACTATCTGTATCTTCAAGTTTTCTTCAGTGTCATATAATTTTCTGAATACAAGTCTTTTACATCCTTGGTTAGGTTTATTTCTAGGTATTTTATTCTTTTTGAAGCAATAGTGCATAGAACTGTTTTCTTAATGTCCCTTTCTGATAATTCATTATTGGCATATAAAAATGCAACTAATTTTTGGATATTAATTTTGTATCCTGCTACTTTTCTGAATTCATTTATCAGTCCTAGTAGTTTCTTGGTGGAATCTTTACGGTTCTCTATGTACAGTATCATACCATCTGCAAATAATGACAGTTTTACTTTTTCCTTTGCATTTTAAATCTTCTTGTCTCACTTCTATGGCTAGGACTTCTAGTACTATGTTGAACAAGAGAGGTGCACGCAAACATCCCTGTCTTCTTCCAGATCTTAAGGAGAACTCTTGCAGTTTTTGCCTGTTAAGTATTATGCTGACAGTGGGTTTTCATATATGGTCTTGTTATGTTTAGGTATGTTCCCTCCACTCCCACTTTGCTGAGAGTTTCATCATAAATGGGTGCTGGATTTTATCAAATGCTTTTTCTGCATCTATTGCTATGATCATGTGGTTTTTACCCTTCATTTTGTTTATATGGTGAATCACATTTATTGATTTGCAAATGTTGTACCAATCTTTCACTCGTGGAATAAATCCCACTCAATCACAGTGTATGATCTTTTTGATATAGTGCTGTATTCAGTTTGCCAATATTTTGTTGATGATTTTAGCATCTATGTTCATCAAGGATATTGGTTTATAAATCTTTCTTTGTAGTGTTTATACCTTGTTTTGCAATTAGGATAATGCTGGCCTCACAAAATGAACTTGGGAGTCTCCCCTCCTCTTGAATTTTTTGGAATAGTTTGAGGAGAAGTATTAGTTCTCAGAATGTTTGATAAAGTTCACTTGTGAAGCCATCTGGTCCAGGGTTTTTATTTGTTGGGAGTTTGTTAGTTACTGCTTCAATTGCACTAGACATAATCTGCCTATTCAGATCCTCTGAGTCTTCCTGATCTGGTTTTGGAAAACTTGTATATTTCTAGGAACTTATCCATTTTGTCCAGGTTGTCCAATTGGTTGGCATGAAGTTGTTCATAATATTTTCTTACAATCCTTTGTATTTCTTTAGTGTCAATTGTTATTTCTCCTTTTTCATTTCTGATTTATTTGGGTCTTCTTTTTTTCTCGATGAGAGATTAAAAGTTTGTCAATCTTTTTATCTTTTAAAAAAAACAGCTCAGATTCAATTATCTTTTCTATCAGTTTTTAGACTGTATTTCATTTATTTATGCTCTGATCTTTATTATTTCCTTCCTTGTACTCACTTTAGGATGTGTTTGTTCTTTTTCAAGTTCCTTTAAGTGTGCAGTTAGATTGTTTGAACTTTTTCTTGTTTCTTGAGACAGGTCTGTAATGCTATTAATTTCCCTCTTCAGATTGTTTTACTGTGCCCTACGGATTCTGGGTTGTAGTGTTCTCATTTTCATTTGTTTCAAGGTATCTTCTGATTTCTTCTTTGATCTCGTTATTGATCCATTTATTGTTTAATAACATTTTGTAGCTTCCATGTCTTTGTGTATTTTTCAGTTTTCTTCTTGTGATTGATTTCTAGTCTCACAGCATTATGGTCAGAGAAGATGCTTGATATTTCAATCTTCTTAAATTTGAGATTTGTTCTGTGTCCTAACATATGGTTTATCCTAGAAAACATTCCATGTGTACTTGAAAAGAATGTATAATATATTCTGCACGTTAGGATAAAATGCTCTAAAGATATCAATTAAATCCATCTGATCTAGTTTGCCATTTATAGACAATGTCTCCTTGTTGATTGTCTAGAAGATATATCCACTGAAATCACTGGGGTGTTAACATCTCCCTACTATGAGTGTGTTTCTTCCCTCTCTCCTTTTATGTCCATTAAGATTCATTTTATATACTTGGGTGCTCCTATGTTAGGTGCATAAATGTTTACTAGGGTTATATCCTCATTTGACTGTTTCCTTTATCATTATGTAGTATGCTTCTTTGTCTCTTACTATAGCTTTTGTTTTAAAGCCTATTTTTTCAGATATAAGTATCTACACCAGCATTTTTTTCCTTTCCATTTGCATGAAATATTGTTTCCACCCATTTACTTTTAGTATGTGTGTATCTTTTTGTCTTGAGATGGGTCTCTTGGAGACAGCATATATGTGGGTCTCATTTTCTTATCCATTCAGCTACCCTATGTCTTGTTATTGGAGCATTTAAACCATTTACATTTCAGTGATTATTGATAGGGACATATTTATTGCCATTTTATTTTTAATGCATTTCTCTCTCTATTTTTTTTGTTTGTTTGTTTGTTTGTCATGTTCTTCTTAAAGGAAGGCCTTTAACATTTGTAGCAATACTGGTTTGGTGGTACCAAACTCCTTTGGCTTTTTTTTGTCTGGGAAGCTCTTTTTCTTCCTTGGGATTGAAATTATAGCTTTGCTGGGTAAAGTAGCCTTAGTTGTAGGTCCTTGCTTTTTATCATGCCAATCCCTTCTGGCCAGACATGTTTCTGTCGAGAAATCGGATGATAATTCTAATGGGAGCTCACTTGTATATAACTAACTGCTTTTCTCTTGTGGCTTTCAAGATTCCCTCCTTATCTTTAGTCTTGCCATTTTTATTATGATGTGTCTTGGTGTGGATCACTTTCAGTCCATCTTGTTTGGGGCTCTCTGTGCTTCCTGAACTTGTCTGTCTTTTTCCTTCACCAGGTTAGGGAAGTTTTCAGTCATTATTACTTCAAATAGGTTCTCGACCCCTGCTCTCTCTCTTCTGGGGTAGGTACTTATGGATATGGATGTTGTTATGTTTCATGTTGTTCCAAAGGTCCCTTAGACTCTCAATTTTTTAAATTTTTTTCTTTTTGCTGCTCTGCTTGGGTATTTTTTTCCTACATTGTCTTACAAATTGCTGGTTCGATCCTCTGCTTCACCTAACCTACTGTTTATTCCTTCCACTATAATATTTATTTCAGACACTGAATTCTTTACTTTTGACTGGTCCTTTTTTATGGCGTCTATATCTTTTTTCATGTTGTTAATTTTTATAAACATTACTTTGAACTCTGTATCTGATAAACTGCTTGTCTCCATTTCATTTAGCTCCTCTTCTGTACAATTCTCTTGTTCTTTCATTTGGGTCCTGTTTCTTGGTCCTCCCATTTTGGCTGCCTCCTTGTCTTTGTACCTATGTATTAATTAGATCTGCGAACTCTGGTGCTGCCTGTTACTGGCCCTGGGCAACCTGTTTGGAACTACTGGTGATCCACAGCTCACAGCTCCCTCTTCTCGGCCCAGGTGTGTGCAGAAAGAAACAGGGTGCACACTAAGGCCAGCTTTTACCAGCACAGGACCCAGAGAAGGGTCAGCTGAGGTCCCCTAAGCTTCCAGAGACCTGCCTTCACCTGCAGGCCTCTGTTAGGCTTAATCAATGAACTTGGTGCCAGCTGTACTCCTCAGCAGCCCCTCTTAAGCTCCACAGAGTAAAGTCAGAGGGATTCCTGTAGGTGGGGTATTCCTTCCTCCCCAGGCTGATACTGCAGGAGAAGAGTGGTCTGCCCAAGAAAGAAGGCTTCTGCAGTGTAAGGAATGACTGAGCACAGGGATCCTGGGGACTAATCCTTTAGTTCTCTCCCCAGAGCCACCAACTCCAAGCTCTCCTCATGTGGCTCTAGTCTACTCTGCTCTTCCTCTGCCAGAGCCAAGGGTAAAATGGCTGCAAATGAAATTTTGTATATTGACCCTTTAAGCAGCTCTCTGCCTCTCTAGCCATCTCTTCCTGGCAGACAGAAACCCCACTGCTTTTCACAGCTGGATGTTATTTGGGTTCCTTTCCTGGTTCTGTTGCTCTGGCTGTGAAGATCAGCTTGGGGTCAGACCCCACTCTTCCCACCAGGGCACTGAAAAATCCCTCCAGAACCTCAGATGCTCTCTGTGGAAGCCCAGCCAGCCCTCTCACGCCTCCACACTTCTTACCAGTCTCAATGTGTTTTCTTTCATAAGTCTTTCGTTATAAGCTTCTCTTCAGCTAGTGTTCAGTTGGTTATTCAGCTTGATTTTTCTATAATTTAGTTGTAATTCCAGTTTTGTCCTGGAAGGAGGGTAGTGTAACTTCCACCTGCTCTGCTGCCATCTTTCCTCAGGAGAGGAAAATAAATTTTTCCTCTTCAATAAATTTTTAGATACACCCACCAAATGCAGAATCAATGAAAGAAAATATTAAGTAGAAATGTATTAAAATTTAAAACTTCTGCTCTGTGAAAGACACTGCTAAGAGAATGAAAACACAAACTGTAGAAAGACAAAATATTTACAATAGACATCTGATGAAGGGTTTGTACCCAAAATATTCAAAGAACTCTTAAAACTCAACAAAATGAACCAAAATTTTACATGGAAAAAAAATACTAAGACACGTCATGAAAGAAAACAAGGCAAACAAACACATGAAAAAATTATCGACATCATGTCATTAAGGAATTGCAAATTAAAACAAGATACCACTGCATATCCATTAAAATGGCTAAAGTCCAAAAACAAACAATACTGAATGCCAGTGAAGATGTAGGGCAACAGGAACATTCACTCCTTGCTGGTAGGAATGCAAAATGGTACAGCCTTGTTGGAAGACAGTTTAGCAGCATCTTACAAGTTAAACATGGTCTTACCATAAAATCGCAATCACACTCAAAGGTATTTAACCCAAATGAGTTGAAAACTTATTTCACAAAAAAATCCCACAGCAGCTGTTTACAGCAGCTTTATTTATAACTGCTGAATATTGAAAGCAACCAAATTGTCCTACAATAAAAAAACAGGATAAACTGTAAGATATCATACAACAGAATATTATTCAGTGATTAAAAAAATAGCTATCAAGCTAAGAACAGACACAAATAAAGGTTACATATATTTTGCTAACTGAAAGTCACTTTGAAAAGCCACATACTGAATGATTTCAATTATATGGCATTCTGGAAAAGTCAAAACCATAGAGACAACGATTACTGGGAATGGGAGAAGAAGGGGGGGGTGTTTCATAGGTAAAGCACTTGTCAAACTCATTAATCTTTACAACATAAGATGTGAAATTCAATGTATGCAAATTTTTTTAAAAAATGTTAGGCGGTCAAGGGAATCCCAGGAAGGAAAGCAGGTATGACATGACAGTATAACAAGATTATACATATACAGAACTACCTCACCTAAGGGGAGAAAGAGAGGAGAGATGCTGACCTAATTTTGGAAATAAGTGGTGTCTATAAGAATATTAGTAGCCCTGGCTGGTGTGGCTCACTGGATTGAGCACCAGCCTGAGAACCAAACGGTCAACGGTTTAATTCCCAGTCGTGATACATGCCTGGGTTCTGGGGCAGGTCCCCAGTGGGGATGCACGAGAGGCAGCCATACACTGATGTTTCTCTCCCTCTCTGTCTCCCTACCTTCCCCTCTCTCTAAAATCAAATAAAATCTTCCAAAAAAAAAAAAAAAGGTCTCCACAATGGGATGTGAGCCCACAAAACAAAAGAGAATAGAAGCAAAGGAACTGCACATGAGCACTGTGTTGTAGTAATAAAAATATAAATCATAAATTCTGATCTTGCTATACATATATACTGGAATTGAATAATTATGTAAATGGAATGTTGGTGGTAGGAGCCAGATTTCTCAATGCCGGAGTGAAAATTTATAGATAAGCAAGGGGAGAAGGCTAGAGTGATTCATGTGGTAATGTATTAGGCTTGGCGATATCGGTACGAATTGAATGAACTAATTTTTAGTTCACCACAGGTACAGGTGATTACATTCTGAAAATTACAGATGCATGTCTATATACTGCTTAGTACGTGTGTTTCCTTGCTGTCAGTGAAAAAGACACCCCAGCAGCAACAGGCACACCTAGCATCCAGATTTGGTTTCTAATACCATTCTCCAAATAAAGGAACCAAGGCTCTTTGGTGAAATGGCTCATTCTAGGATGGGGGTAAAAAATACACAAGATGAGCCTGAAGCATCTTGTAGTGTCATATTGACCCACTTACCTCCCTAACTTGGATTTTAATTACAGTACTTAATTTAAATGCTTATTATTAGACTTTTTCTTTTTTTAAATCCTTAGCCAAGGATATATTTATTGATTTTAGAGAAGGAAGGGAAAGGGAAGGTTGGAAGAGAGTGCAAGAAAGAAATATTAATGAGAGAGAAAAACATCCATCAGCCGCCTCCTACATGCACACTGATCAGGAATTGAACCCACAATGTTCTGGTGTATGGGATGCTCCAACCAACTGAGCCACCCAGCCAAGACTAGACAACTGTCTTAACTTTACCTCAAATTTAAAGTGACATCATGCATATTTGATATTCAGATTAACATATCTTACATTATGTTGTCTTACATTTAAATAATTTAAATAAACTCACATTTCTTTTGTTCTTTACTTTTAAACTCCATACTTACAGAGAATTTCACAATGTCTATTTCTCGCCAAAACACAAATTATAATTATTTAAGAGGTACTAGAGTTCTCCATTACCAGTGGTTGTTAAACCTTCAAAATCACTGTACAAATGATCTCTTATACATGGAGATGCAAACACCCAGTTAATACATAACAGACTAGAAAGCGAAAAGCATATTGCATTCAAAAAAATTTCGCAAACTCAGTACTTTAGTAGAGAGCCCTGATCAAGCTCTCTTTCAGACCAAAAAATAATAAGCACTAAACTGAGTTTTAATCCCTTTGAGAGCCACTTTGCACAGAGTTTCAATATGATGATGTAGAATACAAAGACGACAGCCTGAGATTTTTTTTTTAAAAAACCCTCAAAAAGTCTAAAGAACAAAAAGTTTTTTCTTGAGCAAAAAGGTTAACATTATTTCCCTTCAGATTCTAGTTCATCAAAAACTATGTGAATAACAGCTTCATAAGAATCTTTTATGATGATCATTCTGCTTCTGTAGTTTTCAGCTTTCTCTTTACTTCCTTCTGAATGCACTCCAATCAATGGATTCTTCCTTCTACATCTCAACACCTGAGCCCCATATTTCAATTTCTTAGTAAGAAATTTCTAAAATAATCGGTTTAAAAAAACAAAGAGTATTAACATTTTTTTTTTACAGTTCATATCATTTTGATCTTGCCTCTGTGGCATCTCACCCACCCCCCACCCCTAACAACACCTTGATTTTCCTCTGGGTAAGAACCCATGCCCAGTCCAGTCTCAGTCCATGTCATTATACAAGGTGTTGTATATTAATAAGAAAATCATATCCTTGATCTTTATAAAGTTTAATAAGATTTCTAAACCTCTAATAACTTACTCTTACTAAACTTCATTCACGTCACAACTGCACAACTCTATTGGTTACCCAGGCATAACCACCCCCAAACCCATTCAAATATTCCTCTGAAATTATACACATTACTCTCTCAAAGAAAAACTTGTGAAATGACTACTTATATTCAACCACTTTCAAATGTTTACAAAATTCCATGCTTTAAAAAAGATATAACCCACAAAACAAAGGCAAATACATATACAAGTGTAGTGATTATTTAGGTTTGGCCCTTGCAAAAGACTAATCTGACATCAATAACTTACTTTAAAAAGACAGCGGATATACGATGTCAATCTACTTCAAATTAACGTTGAGATTAGAAGCATCTCTGTAGGCAAAGGACTTGAATACACAGTTTTCCAGGGAAGATATATACAAATGGCCAGTAAGCACATGAAAAGATGCTCAACATCACAAGAATTAGGGAAAGGCAAATCCAAACCACAGTAAGAAACCACTTAATACCCATTAATATGGCCACTATAAAAACAACAAAAACCCAGAAATAACAAGTGTTGGTGAGGAGGGGGAAAAACTGGAATTCTTGTGCACTGCTGGTGGGAATATAAAGTAGTGCAACCATTGGGGAAAACAGCATGGAATTTTTTCAAAACATTAAAAATAAAATTACCATATGACCCAGTAATTCCACTTCTGAGTATACATCCAAAAGAACTGAAAGCAGGAACTTGAACAGATATATGAACACCCATGTTTCCAGCAGCAGTATTCTCCTTTAATGTAAATACAGGGATGAGCAAAACTTGGTTTACAGTTGCTAGTACATGAAACACGGTTTATTCTTATATTATTGTTAATTATTGTATTACTTTCCATATGAACTGCAACCTACTTTTGCCCCACCCTGTATTAAAAAGCCAATAAACACAAATAATGAACTATACTAACCAATCCCTCAAAGCCTTCTGTCCTCTACTGGAGAAAAAGAAAACACTCCACAGTTCTTAATTTTTATTCAAGTTTAAATTTTACAAAATATTAAAAACCTAACCATGCAAATTATAGCCAAAACAAGATATCACCACAAGCCAACTACAATAGATAAAGGTATTTTTTAAAGACAATACAAAATGCTGACAAGGATATCAACAACGAGAACACTCAAACAGTGCTAGTGGAAATGCTAATAAATGGTACAGCTTGCTCAGTAGTTTCTTATAAACATTTTCCTTAGACTATATCTTGGGCCATAAAACAAAACTCGATACATTTTTAAAAACTGAAAACATACGAAGTGTTTTTTCTGACAATTAAATTATAAATTAATAAAAAGATATCTTAAAACCCCCAAATCTGTTGTTAGAATCTAAGAAACAGTTTTCTAAATAACTCAGTGGTCAAAACAAAAATTAAACAGGAAATCTAAACTGAATGAAATTGAAACAATGAAATCCCAGGATTTGTTGGATGCAGTTAAGTAGTGCTTAGAAAAAATTTATAGCACTAAGTGTCCATATTAAAAAGAAAAAGGTCTCGAATCAAAGGCATAAGCTTCCACTCTAAGAAACTGAATAGAGAAAAATAAACCCAAAGCAAGCAGAAAAAGGAACATGACAAAAATCAGAGCAGAAATCAAAAGAGAAAACAGTAAAATGTTACAGAAAATAAATGAAACCAGAAGCTGGTTCTTTGAGAAGGTCAGTAATACTGACAATCCTCTAGCCAAACTGATCAAGAACAAATGAGAAAAAAAAACACAAAATTACCAATATGAGGAATAAGACAAAGAACATAACTATAGATTAAGACATCAAAAAAAGATATTAGAAATTTTATGCCAATAAATTCAACAACTTAGATGAATTGGACAAATTTCTTGAAAGACGTTACCAAACCTTGCTTAAGAAACAGATAATCCAAATAACCCTGTATCTATCAAAAATATTGAATCTGTCTTTAAAATCTTCTCAGAAAGAAAACTCCTGGCCCAGACGGCTTCACTGGTGATTTTAACAAAATTGTAAGGAAGATAGCATAAATTCTACACAGACCTCTCCAACAAAACTGAAAGAGGGAAAACATCCCAACTCATTCTATGAGATCAGTGTTATCACAATGCCAAAACCAAAAACATTATAAGAAAAACTATAGCTCAATACCCCTCATGAACACATATCTCCAACAAACAACTCATATTTAGAATATATAAAGAGCTGTACAAGTCAATAACATAAATAACCCAATAAAAATGGGTAAAAGACATAAATATCCAAAGACAGATAAATAAGCACATAAAAAGATGCCCAAAATTTTTAGTCGTAAGGGAAATACAAATTAAAACCACAAAGAAATAATACTACACATCTACTAAAATGGCTAATGTTTAAAAGACTGATAACACTACTGTTTTTGAGAATGTGAAGCAACTAGAACTCTCACTGCTGGTGGAAATGTAAAATAGTAAAAGCACTTTGGAAAAAGTTTGGCAGGTTCTTAAATGTTTAAGTATATATCTAACTGTATGATACAGGACTTACACTCCTAGGTATTTACCCAAAAGAAATAAAAGCACATGACAACACAAAGGCTTGTATGTTAATGTTCACAGCAGCTTTATTTGTGATAACCCCAAACTGGGAGCAACCCCAATGTCCATCAGAAGGTGAGTGGATAAACTAATTGCAGTATATCCACACTGGGGTCTATCACTCACCAATAAAAAGAAACAAACTACTGATACACACAAAAAACTGAATGAATCTCAAAATAATTTTGCTGGGTAAAAAAAATCCAGACAAGATAGAAGATTCTATCTGCCTAAAATTCTACAAAATACAATCCACTGTGACAGAAAGCAGATCAAAGTCACCAGGGAACAGGACAATGATTTACAAAGGTGCTCAAGAAAAATTTTCTTTTTGTGGGGAGGTGATAATTATGTTCATTACTGTGATAATGGTATGTACTTCACAGGTGTTGCTATATGAAATCTTATCAAATTGCACACTTAAATATTATAGAGCAATCATACCTCAATAAAGCTGTTAAAACCCAAATAATGCACATTAAAATTCCCAAATATCACTAAACCCCTCCTAGAATGGAATTAAACATATATGTATATGTATTTGGTAAGGGTAACACCAACTGGAACTCTCATTCATTGCTGGTGGAAATGTGGACTGAGTCAGCCACTCTGGAAAACATTTTGGCAATTTCTTATAAACATACATTTACCATATGATCTAGCAAATCCTCTTCTAGGTATTTAGCTAAGAGAAGAAAATAGTAAGTCCATGCAAAGGCCTTACAATGGACATTCATAACAGCTTCATTCATAAGAATAAGAAATTGGAAAAGACCCAAAGGCCTATCATCTGATGAATGCCTAAACAAATACATCCATCTGTAAAACAGGAAACGATACAAACCTCAAAAGATCCTTGTGAGTCTGTAAAGAGAAAATGTGAAAAAAAGTAAACTATAAAGCTTGATAGAGAGGATCATACTAAACACCACTTATTCAAGGAAACAAAGCTGTGACAGAAAAGTACTCACAAATCACACTTGCAGCTTTCTGTGTCAGGCCTGTTTCACTCCAAATAATGCTGTGGAGACTTCTCCATGTTGGAGTGCATATCTGTATTCTTTTTTGCTGAGTGTTAGTGTATTTTAATGTATACATTAAACCTCAATAAAATTGAATTTTTAAATAAACCACTAATATATGGCAAAATACAGGTAATTTTCAGCAAACTTTTAAATATCTCCCTTTCTAAATTCTCCTGTAGTAAAAGGAAAGAGCACAGAACTCAGTGTCAGAGGCCTGAAATTTGTATCTAGGATTTGCCATTTATCCGCTCTCAGACTCTGAGCACCTTACCTTATTTGAAAAACAAAAGGAAAGGAGACAGACCTCTAAAGATCCTTGTAAGAATGAAAAGAGAAAAAGTACTTTATAAACAACAAGAGCTGATACAGAATATCCACACTAATCACTGCTTACTTAAAGAAGCAAAAGTTGTCAGAGAAAAATACTCACAAATTAACTGATCACTTATAACATTACTCCCTCCTCAAACATCCCTGCTTCTGCCTCTTGCTAGCTACATGATCTACTTTGCTGAACCTCTCTCAGCCTCAGTTTTTTTCCATTTATGAAACAAAGCTTATTAATAGGACATTCCACATAATGGGAGAATTAGAGTAGATATGTATAAGGCACATGGTACAATGCCTGACACATGGTAAGTGCCTTATAAATTTTAGCTCTTATTACAAAAATACTATTATTATTACCCTACCCGACTTCATACTAGCCTCCATCCTGCCACCCAACCTGCAGTAGTGTAGGTCATGTTAGTGATCTAAATCACTGCTCCCCAAAAAATGTTTAACTCTTTTATTTTTGATTTTAGAAAGAAGATAAGGGAGGGAGTAAAGGACGGAGAGAAACATCGATGTGAGAGAGAAACATCAACTGATTGCCTTCTGTATGCACCCCGACCTGGAACTGAAACCATAATCTAGGCCTGTGCCCTGAATGGCCGAGGCAATGCTCCTCAGAATTTTAGTGAACAATGGAATCACCTGAAGAACTGCTTTAAAAACACACACATTTTATTTTTGGTGCATTTCAAATTTACATGATTATTGCCAAGACAGTACAGGGAGTTCCCCATATACCCTCTCTACAATTTCCCCTACTATCTGACATCAGTACAGTGTGTTTGTCATACTGAATGAACAAATACTGATAATAATGTTGATACTTTATTCAAATTAGTTTTTCCCTAATAAACTTTTTTCTGGTCTAGGATCCCATTCAGAATACCACATATACCTCATGTAGTCATAACCTGTAGCTTTCAAAACAAAGTTACTGAAACCCAGATATTTTAGAGAGTAGGTATAAGATAGGGCCTGAAAATTTACATTTCTAACAAATTTCAAAAGCTTGCAGATGGGGCCAATCTAAAAATACACTTAAAAGAGCACTGATCTGGATTCTAGACCCCAGACTTGTGCTACAAGCCACTTGCCAAGCATGCGGCTATTGAGCATTTGATGCGAGGCTAATGCAAACTGAGATGTGCTGTAAAGTACCAGGCAATTTTGAAAATGTTAGTTGAAAAAAGAATGTAAAATATCTCATTAGTAATTTCATATTGATTACATGATAAAATGACAATTTATTTCGCTTGGGGTTTTTTCACTTTTTTTGCTTTTGTCATATAGCCACTTAAAACTTCGCAATTACATAGATGATGGCATTTCTTTCTACTGGATAGCAGTGATCTGTGTTCTGGGCAGAAGAGCAGAATGGGTATCACCTGGGGGCTTGTTAGAATTCAGGTGAGTCCCATGCACATTAAAGTCCGAGAAGCACTAGGTTACCAACAGGGGAGGGGCACTTTGAGATGTCAGCATTTGCAGTTCAGGTAAAAGGAAAAGCTGTATCAACAGCAAATTGAAACTGCAGGATATTTATTAAGTCAATAAAGTCAATAAAAGGAATAGGAAAATGGCTGAATCACTGCAAAGCCAGCCACAACGAGGAAGTGGCAGAGTTAGACCTGTTAACAACTGAAAAAGGCAAACCACAAAGACAGTGGCCAGATGTGTACCTCAGAAAGTCATAATTTGAAAAGCAGGACTTGAATGAAGTACAATGATGCTATGTGGTAGCATCATACCTTTTCATATCTGATTCACTCCACAAAACAGTACATATTTGCAATTTCTGCAACGTATAATTAAAACTGTTATAAAAGTTCTAACTTCACTTTTCTCCCCCACTATTTATCATAAAATTATAATGCCTGATTTAGGCAGATTCACCTGAGGCTGCTTTTTCCTAGTACCAATTTTCTCAGATAAGTAAAATATTAGTACTATCGTTTAATAATTTTACACATCATATTCACTGTTTTAGTCAACCTAAAAATTTTATTAGCTTTTTATTCTCAGAAATGTCAACTGAATAACTTAAAATACTTAAATTTGTAAAGTCCATTTTCTATCCACCTTTTACAAAAAGCATTGAACAGATACTTTCCAATTAATGGAAGAAAGGCCAAATGATTAACTACAAATAAGATGCTGTTTTTCTACAGTATTTACATATATTTGCTTGTGCATCACAACTGGGGAATAAAACAATTTATAAAGTTATATAAAATACTGACTATATACAGACACTAATGTATACAGATATCATTAAGAATCAGTGAGTTTAGCAATCTTCTCTGACTCCTATAATTGACAAAGTACAAACAGGTATCTATCAACAAACACTGGGGCAATACACACACACACACACACACACAATCTGTTACACTATTTTTCCCCACAGAAAAACACCTCCAGAGCATCAGAACTACATGCAACCATGGGTCACACATATGTGCCCAGCCCATGTGGCTCTTGAGGTTGCATGGCTCAGGATCAAGTCTTCGCAGCTTACTTTTTAGTCACTGCTCCGGGCTTCCTAATTCCAGCTCTGAAACGGCTCCAGCAGCATTTTTAAAACAAAGAGAAAGAAAAATGCTAACAACGGCCAGGACAGAAAAAGTATAGGAAGACGACACATTCTCTAATACACCCTCCTGAAGATCACGTAAGGAATACTGGATATGAGCAAATACATCTCCAGGCCACCATTTCCCAACATTTTGGTATGAAAGAGGTGTGGCTAGGGACCATATACTTTTTAATAACCTTTCACTGTAACATTCAGTCTTCAAAGTTCTCACCTTTAGAAATGGATGGGAGAATCTGAACCACAAAGCAGGTGACTCCTCATTCAATGCTCCTCCACATTATGTGCCCTTACAGCAATATGTGCATAAATGACCACTAAAATCTTCTTCCATATATCATTATTACCCATAAGGCAATAGGACTGTTAACAGCCTATTCCCACAACAAACACTTCACTTGGCATGACATTAGAACTTCCATAAAGATATGCTTTAAACATTTTGCTTTTTGAGCTTTTGCAAATGCATTTAAAACCGCTGCTGCATCCAGAGGGAAAACATCGCACATCTCTTAAGCTAAAGGCTGTGCGTATTTCTTAATGAAGACCGTGTAGACAGCTCTCCTCTGCAGTAACAACAAAAATAGGGCAGTTAACTGCCTCGCAAAACAATCAAGTACCCTAAGGTGGGAGGAGGGCAACAAGCTTGTAAAGAGGGTATTTTAAATTCAAGGACTTTGAGGAGATTCCTCCCAAGAGTTGAAGAGTAGCAAACGTCTATTCAGCAGGGGTGGGGCACCGCTAAAGACTGCAGAGATGAAAGTGCCCAGTTTAAGGTCAACAGTCCAGGAGTGGAGGCCCCAGGTGGGATCCCTGGATGGGCGGAGGTTTAAACACCCCACAGCAGGTAGGGAGGGGCACACGCCGCAGCAGGAGGCAAGGAAGGAGGGCGGCACCAGCTAGTCTTTAACACTCACACACACTCACACAAACCCCGACTCCCTCCTTCCTGGGGGCGGGGCGGGCGCTGCCCTCACACAGGAAGTCAGGAAAGCGGGGGGCTGTGGAGCCACAACTTCTTACCATTTAAACCGTCTCGTCCACATCAGCCCCTGGGCTGTCAACAGTCCCTCTAACCCCGAGCCCACCTTCACGCCCGACCCCTCAAGCGTCCCTCCCGGCCTCACCTCGCGCGCACCTCGTCACCCTCAACTCCGCCACCCTCGGAAGACTCAGCTCCGGCCCCGGAGCGCCTTTGTGCAGCACCCCACCAACCTGCCCCCTGTACGCAGGGCCCCGCGCCCACCACCTTACCGAAGGCCCGGAAGCCTCTTGGAGGCGACGGCCTTTTCACCCAGCAAGGGGTCTGCAAGACACTAAATCAAGCCTGAAGGCAGCCGTGTCTGGCCGGTTCCCGCAGGCTAGTCTCCGCGGGAGGGTAAGTTCCAGGGCACGTCGGAGCGCGCCGGCGCGGGGGCGGGGCGGGGTGGTGGGTCACGTGACCTTGTGGGCCGGGCTCAGAGCACGTGACGACCGGGGATGTGCGAGGTGAATCGGACTCGCTGATCCAGGAGAGGGAGGGGCCGAGGGTTTGGCGGGTGAGGGAGCTGGAAACTAAGTGGGCGTGAGCACTTGGTAAACATGAAGTGGGAGGTGCTGAGAAAACGGTATAGGGGAAAATGAGGGAAGGGCGAAATAGAAACACGCCGAGCGCTAGGGTGGCAGGAATAGAGCCCAGGAAAGGCGAGCGTTTAAAGTGGGGTTGCAGGCCCTACGCGTTCCCGTCCTCGGCCCACTGGCCTGCCGGGAGCTGCTGCTGAGCAAGGTCGGCCGTTCACGGGCCCCGAAATCCCCGGGACACTCGGAAAAAGTGCTACCTCAAAGGGACGAAATGGAGGTTGGAGACATTGAGACCATTACCCGGCCCATGCGGAGCTGTCCTTTGCCGGAGCCGCGTGATCAGAGTGCGGGGCCAGATGTGCACACTCAGGATGGAGGAGGTCCCTGGTATCCAGTAGCGCTGGCTCCTCGGGCTGGCGGCTGCAGAGCAGCATGACCACTCACCCTCGGCGCTCAGCCATTCACAGCGCCTGCTGTGTGCACGCCCCATGGGGGCTACAGTGTCATTGCCCAAAGTCATTCCAGTTTGAACCGTTTCGTTTGTGGCAGCCCAGAATCCGGAGTGTTAAAGGTTTTTCTTTTTGATCCTGTAGCGGACTTCTGCTGGACTAGAAATCTAGAAAAACCTGGATTCTACCATCGACACTTCACCCCTTCTCGACCTCAGCTATTAAAGGAACGTGCTGCAGGAACTGAAAGTCTCCTTCTAGTTCTAAAATTCAATGACCGAAAAACATGACTGATAAGTATTAGGACTTCAGAAACTACTCATTCAGTAACCAACTGTTGATTGTGGCTTTTATGGTGCCGGGATGAAATTTTAATAATGAGGGAGCTGCCAAGATATGATTCAAGAGCCACTGTCTGGAATTAGCTCCTTTCTGTTTTTCACCTCATACCTGAAGGTGCCATTGTGTCTGGCTTCCTTATCAAAAGTGAAACTCCCAATTGTTTTTTGAAGGCTGCAAAGAACCAACTAGGATATTGGCAACACTTCAAGAGCTGTAGCTTACCACCTTCTTATAAAGTTAAATCTAATGGGGAGCTAAAGTTTTAAAAAATTCTCCTTTTAGAAAGGAACAGTACTTAAAATAAGCCTGAGACCATACTATCTCTGTCATTGTATTTGCTACCAACTTTTCCTTGGCACCAATGGTCTTTTCTGTCTCCCTCACAGTTTCTAACGTGTTGCCATTTCTATTTACTTTTTCAATATACTGAGCATTGCTGCTGTAAGCTTCTGAATATTTTTTGTAGAATCTCTTTGACCTCCTTCTAGAACGAAAACAAGGACAGACTGCAAAAAGGAAACTGTGCACTGATGGGAATGTGCTGATAACCTTATCTTCCCTACTCTCCAAACCTGAATTGGACACCATTGGTTTCAGCAGCAATTTGCACTACTTGCTGATCTGCCTGTAACTCCACTTCCTATTTCACAACCTAATCTCAGATGATACCACACTGCCCACAGTATGCTGATCACTACCAACAGCAGATGGAGTCAGATAAAAAGAGCTCTCACTCAAGTGTGTAGTTTTAAAAGGACTTGATGGGGAGCTTCGAAATTATATGCAACATTGACTGTAGTTAGACTTAAATAGCAGTGGCAGCATATGCCTGGCTGCTTTGCTTAGGATATCAACAGTTCATTTTCAGGATAATTACATTTAATTGGCTTCTTATGAAGTAGCATAGAATTCCAAAATGTATAATTCAAATGTAAGCTCCACAAAGGCAGAGATTTTGAGTTAGATTTGTGTGTGTGTGTGTGTGTGTGTGTGTGTGTGGTATTTGATTATATATATATCCCAAATACCTAAAAAGCACTTGGCATGTAGTAAGTGCACAATAAATTTCTGTTGGATGTATCTTTGAGTGAAAATGTAGTATGTAAATTGCTGAAAAAACTTGTCCTGCTTTCTTTCTAATTCCTTAATAGGTAACCCATTTTTCATTGTGCATTTCTAAATGAAAAAGCGTAAAATTGTTTCTGCCATTACTGCTTTGGCTGGGCTATGGAGAGACACAGGAATTTGACAGTATCTATCAAGATTTCAAATGCCTTTGTACTCTGAACCTCTGATTTCACTTCTAGGGATTTATCCCACAGATATATTTTTACACACAAGAAATAAAATGTTTCTTGTATTGCTGAAAACAGCAAATTATTGAGAACAACCTAAATATCCATCAACAGGACATTAGTTAAATCAAGATATATCCATTTATTTGAATGTGTTATGTGGTTGATAACAAAAAAGACAAAGTTACTTATGTTTTCATATTAATATCAACAAGACTATTTTGTTAAATGAAAAAAAGCAGGAAAATGCTGCAGAATAATGTATTGGTTTATATATGCATTAAACTAGCACTAACTGTTGAGGTATGAGAAATCAGCAGATGAAAGACATGGGAAAGATTTTTTCACTGTATTCATGTTTAAACTTTTGGTATTCAAACCATGAGAATTATTTACATCTTCAAAAAGTAAAACAAAAATGTTGACTTAAAATTTCCTCTGGTATCTGTGATTTAAATATTCTGGCTTCATCTATTTTATCAAATAATTTGCCTGATTAGAATATCATGTTTGCCAGTACATACAAAATCAGTCTGGAAAAAGTCAAACCATTGTAAATACAACAAGAACAGTTTGCATGTCATTGATGTAACCTGGCAGCCAAGGAGATTGGACTGGAATGTGCATGCGTGAACAATGATGACTTCACTGGACAAGTCAGTGGGGGCAGTAGACACCATTGAGTGAGCACGTGTACTGTGTGGCCATCACATTCAAAATGAGTGAGGAGAGCAACCGACCCATATCAAATTTTGCGTTAAGCTTGAACATTCCTCCACGGAAACTATTCAGATGATTCAGAAGACTTCTAGGGATGATGCAATAACTGCAACAAATAAAAGTGTGGCATAAATGCTTCAAAGATTGTCAAGAATCTGTTGAATGTGATCCACATTCTGGAAAGTCTGCAACAAGCAGAACACCTTAGAATGTTGAACGTGTACAAGCTGTAGTCAACAAAGATCGGCGACTGACAGTGTGAGAACTAGACACTGATCTGGGGATTCCAAAAACTACTGTGTCTGAGATTTTGATGTAGAATCTTGGCATGAAATGTGTTGTGGCAAAATTCGTTCTGTGGCTTCTGCTACCAGAGCAAAAGGAACATCATGCAGTAGTTGCTAATGACTTGATTAAAATTGTTACCAACAAACTGGATTTCCTCAAGAAGGTCATAACTTTGAAGGGGACTAAGGCATCATTGTCCTATGTACAATGTTTCTTGTATCTTGAATCTTCTTCAGTAAATGTCTCTATTTTTCATATCGCATGGCTGGATATCTTGACAGACCTCATACATCAGGTAAACTTTTTCAAAATTCAGCTATTTTTATTAAGTTCAAGTTGAACAATATCTATTCCTTACTGTAATAATTTAAGATCCAGATACTACATTTGAGACTTAGTGTATATTGTATCAAATGTATCTAAATTTTCAAAAGTACTTTATTTTTCTTGAAGTAGAGCCTTATTTGAACAACTTTCAAAAACTTGGATCCTCTGTTTTAAATAATAAAATTAGAATGCTATGAATCATTTGTTCATCTCCTACTGAGGTCAAGAAAAAATATACTTGGGCCCTGACTGCTGTGGCTCAGGGAGCTGGGCGTCCTCCCACAAACAGAAAGGCCACTGGTTCGATTCCTGGTCCGGGCAAATGCCCGGATTGCAGGCCAGGACCCCAGCTGGGGTGCATGAGTGGCCAACAAGGCATGTGTTTCTGTATATATCTGTCCACTTACCTACTTTGTAATGTCAACTGCTCCCCATTTCCATGGGTCACACAGATGCTCTGGAAATTATTTTCCTAATATATTTCAGTATTTGATTATATTTATTTGTAGGCCTAATTTCCAGAAATCTCAAAGGGAACTATAATCATAGATTATAATCACATTCAAGTTTATATAACACCATCCCTTTAAGGATTTTAAGAGTTTTATTAATGTTTTCTTGTGAAATCTCACCATTTTGCTATATAAATTTACATAATCAGATTTTTACACAAAAATGTGTTAAAGACAAGTGCTGGCATAAATAATTAGGATTAAAGGGAAAATTGCCACTTGGAGCTTTATTTCCAAAATTTTATAGCCAGGGCTGCCTAACACAGGAAAATTCGTAATTGGCCTTAAAATTAAATTTAAACTATATAAATTAGCCAATCAATAATTCAGTTATATTTTGATTGCTAATTTGTTCTGCTTACATCCTTTAAATTAAATAAGCATTCATTTCATCTTTAGCTATAACTCAGACTTAGATATAGGCATTAAGGAAATAACACTAAAATTAATAAAAATCAAGTCAGTAATTCTTTATTTAGCCTATTTGCACCCTGAAAATCCATTAGTATTTATCATAATTAGGCAGTAGTACAAAGTTTCAGGTGAAGCACAAGTAAGATAAAAACATTTCTTTTTTTTTTCAAATACATTTGTCTCTGCCTACCCCCCACCCCTTTCCCTTGCCCCCTCCCTCCCTCCCTCCCTCAGCTCTTCCCCTTTGGTTTTGTCCATGAGTCCTTGCTATATGTTCCTTGACTTTCCCCTTCCCTTCCTTTTTCCCACCCCCCCTTCCTCCTTCCCTCTTGTCTCTGTTGGTTTCTTTTCCTTTCAGTGTTGCTGGTCTTATTTTCCTTGCATCTTTGTATTGTTGGTTAGGTTCCACTAATAGGTGAGATCATATGGTATTTGTCTTTTGCTCCCTGGCTTATTTCGCTTAGCATGACGCTCTCCAGTTCCATCCATGCTGTCGCGAAGTTTTGTAGTTCTTTTTTTCTTTCTGCTGCGTAGTATTCCATTGTGTATATGTACCATAATTTTTTGATCCAGTCCTCTACTGATGAGCATTTAGGTTGCTTCCAACACTTGGCTATTGTAAATTGTGCTGCTATGAACATTGGGGTGCATAGGTTCTTTTGTATTGGCGTTTTGGTATTCTTAGGGTATAGTCCCAGCAGGGGAATCACTGGATCATAAGGCAGTTCCATTTTCAGCTTTTTGAGGAAATTCCACACTGCTTTCCACAGTGGCTGCACCAGTCTGCATTCCCACCAACAGTGGACTAGGGTTCCCTTTTCTCCACAGCCTCGCCAGCACCTGTTGTTTGTGGATCTGTTTATGATGGCCATTCTGACCAGTGTGAGGTGGTACCTCATGGTGGTTTTGATCTGCATTTCTCTGATGGCTAGTGATGCTGAGCATCCTTTCAAATGCCTCTGGGCCCTCTGTATCTCCTCCTTGGAAAAGCATCTGCCCAGGTCCTTTGCCCATTTTTTGATTGGATCGTTTGCCTACTTGGAGTGGTGTCGAGTGAGTTCTTTATATATCTTGGAGATCAAACCTCTATCTGATGTATCATTAGCGAATATGTTTTCCCATACGGTTGACTCCCTTTTCATTTTGCTGCTGTTTTCTTTCGCCATGCAGAAGCTTCTTGTTTTGATGAGGTCCCACTTGTTTCTTTCCTTTATGTCCCTTGCTTTAGGAGACATGTCAGTGAAAAAATTGTGGGATATCTGAGTTTCCTGCCAATGTTCTCCTCGAGGACTTTGATGGTGTTGCGACTTATGTTTAAGTCTTTTATCCATCTTGAGTTTATTTTTGTGTATGGTGTCAGCTGATGATCCGATTTCAATTTTTTGCATGTAGCCATCCAGCTCTCCTAACACCATTTGTTGAAGAGGTTATTATTGCTCCATTTTATGCTTCTGCCCCCTTTGTCAAATATTAGATGCCCATATACCTGGGCTTATTTCTGGGCTTTCTATTCTGTTCCACTGGTCTATGGATCTGTTCTTGTGCCAGTACCAGATTGTTTTGAGTATAGTGGCTTTGTAGTAGAGTTTGACATCTGGTAGTGTGATCCCTCCTACTTTGTTTTTCTTTCTCAAAATTGCTACAGCTATTCGGGGTCGAAAAACAACATTTCTTGATTTAAAAATAAAGATACTCCCCTAACTTTGGGACTAAAACAATGTTATCTGCTTTCACTACTTCTAATCAGGATTGTACTGGCAGTTCTAGCAGGTATCCAGGAGGTAAAACTTTATGTAAATTTATGTAATTTAGTACAGTGGATAAAACATCCAAACAAATCATATTATTAAAAACCTATGATTGGTTTATAATGGTGGGTTGAGAGAATTGAATGAGAGAAAAGCACCTAGTCTAAAACCTTGTATTTGGTATGTGGTCAGTAAATGATAAAGTTTTGTGAAATTTTTTCAACTCTTAGTAAAAAATATTATGTTACTATGTACTAGAAGATAGACCTTAATTGATTTATACAGGTAGGAGATGAAAGTAGACCTCTTTCTTAGTGTAGTTTCCTCCAGAATCTGAACTTGAGGCAAAGATTAAAGTGCAAGAAGTTTATTTGGGAGGCAATGGAGTGAGGAAATATGAGAGGGAAGAAGGCAATTGCTAACAGTGCTTCATTGAGCCACTGTGGGCAGTTGGAGTTAAATCCCAATAGGGAAATTTTGGAAGCAGGAAGAGAATAACCTCTCTTCTAGTTTCAAACAAAATTGAGCAACCCTAAGCTCAAATACTAACTTGACTTTGTGGGATTTTCAAAATATACATGTGCAGGACAGAACTGGCCATCATAATCATAGTTTCCTGAGATGCTGGATGCATCCTTCAGCCCCACAACAACAGGAGCCAAAAGCCCTTTCAGTTGAGCATGTGAAATTTAGATGGTTTGCCAACTCAACCTTATAACTGTATAATATATTATAATATTATAATAATATTGATTTGAGGGATCAATCCTAGAATTTTTCTCTGTTTCATATTTACGAATAAAGTTTTGTTTTTGTGTGGTCAGAATTATGTTAAAGCTATTAGAATGTTAGAATACACACTGTCATCTTTATTGCCACATAAAGTAGAACCTTGTCATTTCCCATTATCAATCCGAATGTGATGATATGACCACAAAACTGTACATCAGATCAACTACAGATCAGATATTTACCAATAGAGACTATCCAAATGGGTAAGAACAAGAAGTAACAGCAACAACAACAATGAAAGACAGAGATATTTGGTGCTCAGATGGAACCTATTTCTTCTAGGTAGAGTTCCTTATATTTTTCCAAATCTATTTCTTTAGAACCTGAAGAAGTTTTCATTTTGGAGAATTCAGATTTAGATCTTTAATTCTGACTTCCAGCTGACTTCTTATAGAAGCATTATGATTCTCTCAATCTAATCTACATTTTCTTGACATGCTACTTGTGTCTAAAGCAAATAAGAAGGATACATTTTTAAAATAAGTATAACCTGAACAATTATATTTGTTTCCTTTAGCGTTCAGTCAACAATTTAGAGAGCAACTTTAAACATGAAAAAAGCTGAAGTTTAAAATATTTATTATCAATGTCAACTAAATTAAATTTAAATTATAAAAATAAAGTTAAATCCTTTTTATTAGTATTCATGTATTTGATAATTCAAAGAATAACAGAATCAATTTAAAAATTTAAAAATTGAACAATATAACAAATTGTATACAGTCATACTGCGGTACTCAGGGTCTTCAGAAATAATCAAACCCTGTTACTCATTGCATTTTGACGAGAAAAAAAAATGTTTCAACACTCAGTGCTTGCTTGGGACTTGTCACACTTGCTGGAACTTGTATGAGTCACCAGGCTGCCCTGCAAGAGAAAATGTCTCTTTGTTCCATAATCGATTTGGGCACTCATCACAAGTTCCAGAACAAATTAATGATGAGTACCGAGGTACCACTCGTAATTTTTAAATGAAAATTTTTCTTTTCTTCCTTATAGTCTTAAAAATAATATGATCCTCTAGTAAGAATCATCCTGAAAGATTAATTTAGTGATAACAATGATGAAAACAGAAATATTGAAATGGAGAAACAAATGCTTCCTTCCTCCCAAAAATCTACGAACAAACTGCTATTAAGGGAAGTAGAGGAAACACATACAATGTGTATACCCAAAATGTAATTTGCAGTGAAATGAATTAAAGCAAATTAAAGATCAATAAATTAACCTATAAAAATAGATTGACTTCTTCTAATTTTTTTTTATATTCTGCTTTGCTCTTTCTTCAATCTTCTGTTTATTCTGTGCTACTTCACTGTATTCTACCATATTCATTTTCATATGTCTTTTGAGCTACACAAACTACTTTTTATTTCAAATTCTCTTTGTTATTCTCTAGTTTTTCACATTTCCTTTGTTTTGCTTTAATAGATAATAACTCCTGTTGAAGAAATTTCTTTCATTGAAACGTAAATATTTTGAAGATGCAGTTTCCAGTTTTGCGGGAAGATCATCATTCTGCATGAATAAAATAATATATTTGATTGTGAAGGAAGTAAGAGAGAATAGTCTAAGTCAACACCAGTATTAAATTTTGAAATAAATTCAGTTGCAATATAATGTTATCTGTACTGTAGTAGTCTTAGTATGTGGAACCTGGAATTACTCCAAATCAAGAACTAAATTAAAACCACCAGGAGTCACAAAAAATATATATATCTATATATACTGTCATTGTCTTTACCACATAGTGTGTGCACTTGATTTTATACTCTTTTTTTATGACCGTTTTATGTCTCCCTCCACAAAATGACTATAACTCACCTCTTAGTATTAAGTCTCTTACCTCTTCCTCGATATTAACTCTACATGACTTTAAAAGAAGTTTTAAGCATGTCATATTTAGTTATTAAGGCCTGAGTCAATAGATACTTCCCAAAATAAGACTTTCAAAGTAATACTCTAAATAATGAATCTTATAAATATGATTCTATTGCCATAAGCCTTTTAGTGAACTATAAGTGTCTGGTGCTAATTTAAATTGCATTCCAAGAAGAAATGATTCCTAGGGTTAAGGAGAAATCAAATCTTCCACTGTAAAAGTTTAGTGAGATGAACTGTATATTTTTTAGAACAAAAAAATGGTTTAATTCAGTAGTGCTATCTTGTAATTCTTTGTTACTTCCCACAGAATATGAGAACATATTAAACAATAACAACACAAACTTGCTGGAAATTCAGTGATACTGACTCGGGAAAAACTACTTTCCTTTAGATGTATTGTTTATTTCATAAGACAAGGTGAGTGATGTGGAGTTTTTAAAACACATCTACAAATTCTTTGGCACTCCTCCCATGAAATGGGTGCTGGCCTTGGTAAGTAACCGGTTCCTGGTGAATAGAAAAAGGTGGAAATGCTGTGTGACTTCCATGTCTGGGTGATATAGCTTCTATCTGACTTCCTCTCTCCCTGGGAGGGAAGCTCACCCTGAGAACCCAGCCATGCTGTCAGGAGTGAAGCAGCCCAGGCCAGAGTCAGTCCTCGTACAGGTGTTCCAGCTGGGACTGCCCCAGCTAACACCCCGGCCAAAAGCCCGCTGCAATTGACAAACACGTGATTGAACAAGCCTTTAGATGATTCTAGTTCCCAGCTTCAAGCCATCCCAGCTGATGGCAAGTGGTAAAGAAATGAGCTGGCCTCACGGACCCTGGCCTAACTGCAGATTTGTGAACAAAATAAATGCTGTTTTGAGTCACTAGGTTTGGAGGTGATTTATTAAGCAGCAATAAATACTGGCACAGATACTGATATTAAGAAGAGAGTGCTGCCACTAAAACAAAACAACAACAGAAAAACACGCACATGCAGGAGTGCCTTTGACACAGGAGGTGGGGGGAACCCGAAATAAGGCGGAGAAGCATCAGAATGAAAACCAAAAGGGCCTCCAAGGGATGGGCCCGATGGCCCCTGGAGAGGCCGACAGCAAGGGCTTCCGGCAAGTGAACCAAAGGACCCTGAAACCTGGGGGAAAGGGGACTCTTGCTACGAAGGAGCTGAAAGTAAAATCGATGAGAAAGGTAAGCTTAAAAAGACAAATAACTATAAAAGAACGAAGACGTATTAGTTTCAAATATTTGTTTCCCCTTTATAACTTCTCCCACATGTCCAATTGTCAAATAATGCTAAAATAAAGAAAAGGCTTCTGGCCTAAGATCAAATCCAGGGTGCTTCCAGGAAAACATGGTCTAGGGATGAAGCCAAGACTGGAAAATCCTTAAGATGTTGGAAAAATTTCAGGTGGTGCCTGAAATTTCTTTAAGGATCTTCAAATTATAAGAATTTTAAAGGCATTGTCTTACAATAGGTCCAGGGAGCCCTAGGTGAAGATCTTATTTCAAAATGCTTCGTGATGTTGGCTTTTCTAATGACATGAACCTCAGTAAAATTCACAGAAAACTCAAAACTTCCAAGAGAATTGTAGAGGCAAAAACCCTGCTTGCTAGCTTGGACTAAAAGAGACCAAGACAGGACGCAATAACAAGAGGGCTGTGGATCTTAGATATTGCATAGGGAGGAAGCAGGCTGAGAAAAGAGCTGCAAGTGCAGATCATATCTTATGAAAAGGAAAGAACAAAGAGCTCAGAGGGAGCAGCCAAGAGCCGTGGAGACGCATTCCCGGTTAGGACTACGTTTTCCTTTCCTCCCTCAGTGAGGAAATAGAAAACATTATGAAATCATTTTAAACCTCACTAATAAAAAAAAGTAGTGTCTTTTGGCACTATTAAATACATACAATTTCTCCTCTACCTTGCTTCAACTTTGTGTGAAAAGGTAAGACCATCTCATCTTTATGTTATAACACAGTATTTCTCCATTGCACACAAATTGGCTTTAAAATTCTGAAATTTCAAATTGAGAGATTTTTAAAAGGAAAGGTAACAGGCCAGATTTAATTTTCTCCTTCCTACGCAGTGAAATCGATTGATGAGTCTATGAATTATGAGTTAAACACAATGAAGTAAATGCCTAAGTCAGCAGATCCTGTTACCAGGATTTAAGGGAATGGGAGTAAAGTGAGAGGCACTGGGTTAGAGACTGAAGGTTTGAATGGAGAAAAAAAGGAATGAACATTATCTCCGTAAGACTATTTTCCTAACATGTCAGAGTCAGCAAAACATAAGCTGGGCACAGGATTTAGAAAGAAACAAAAAATCTCCAAAAAAGTAGAGTTAAGGACATTCCACTGCACTGACTTTACATTATTACATAAAACAATGGGTAATATGCAAGATGACCAGGAAAGAGTTCTCATAAAATTTGATTCAATACTGGAATAAGGATAGATATTTAATGAATTAGAAGGGAGAATCTAAAAATCAACTCTTGCATTTATGGTCGGTGCTTTTGGACAAGGGTGCCAAATAATTAAGTCAGACATGAATAATCTTGTTAACAAATGGTACTGGGACAAACATGTCCACATGCAAAAGAATAAAACTGGACTGCTACCTCATACTATACATAAAAATTAACTCAAAATATAAAACCTTAAACTGCAAAACTCTTAGAAGAAAACTTAGGTATATATCTTGATGACTGGGTTTGGATATTTTCCTTAGATGTGAAATCAAAAGACAAAAATAGATTAGCTGGACTTCATCATAATCAAAAAGTTATGTGCTTTAAAGGGCACCATCAAGAAAGTGAAAAGGTGAACTACTGAGTGGAAGAAGTATTTGAAAATTCTATATCTAATAAGAGATTTATACCTAGGATATATTTTTAAAAAACCTCTTACGATTCAATAATAAAAAGATAATCCAATTAAAAATGGGCAAAGGAATTGAATAGAAAATTCTTCAAAGAAAATATACAGATGGATAATAAGCATGTGAAAAGATGGTCAACATCATTACTTATTAGAAAATCGCAAATCAAAACCAAAACAATGTGCCACTTCACACCCACTAGAATGGCTGTAATCAAAAAACAGGTAGGTAATGACAAGTAATGACAAGAATGTTAACCCTCACACACTGCAAATGAAAATGTGAAATTGTGCAGCCTCTTTGGAAAATAATCTGTCAGTTCTTCAGAAAGTTAAAGATATCATCAAGCAATTCCATTTATACATATATTTCCAAGAGAATGAAAACATATATCCACATAAAAACTTAGATATGAATGTTTGTAGCAGCATTACTAACAACACCAAAAAGTGGAAACTACCCAAAGATCCATCAAAGACAAAAAGATTTTAAAATGTAGTCTCTCCATACAATGAAATTTTATGCAACAATGAACAGAAATGAAGTACTGAGGATGGTTGCCAAAGGGCACAGCATTAATTTTTAGGGTGATGAAAATGTTCTAAAATTGATTATGATGAAAACTGCATAACTCTATGAATATACAAAAGCCACTGAACTGCACTCTTTAAATGAGTGAACTGTATGGTATGTTCATTATATTTCAATAAAACTGTTAGCAAAAAATTTTTTTGATTTGATGCTAGTGCTTGGGATCCTGTGATGGTATGCTTTTTGCAAGGGTCAAACATAGGAGAGTTAATAGTGAGGTAAAAGTTTACCATCTTTTTATAGAAAAATGGTAAAGAAAAAAGCTGTCTTTTTCAGTTATATCAAGTCTATAAAATTAATAGAAAAAAATCTATAATTCACTGCTCAAAGTATTGAATGGTATATATTTCCCCAAATTAGGTGATTTGGGGTCCTAAAACTCATTAAAAATTACCTTATATTTTAATATATTGATCTGAATATCCATTTCAATTTGATTTGGTTTTAAATTTCCAGGGAAAATAAGCTTTTCATATCCTAACTTCCTGTTTCATAATTTTTAGGGGTCTCTTAAATCTGTAGAAATGTAGAAAATGAGTAAGCTGAATTCTTTAAGAGTAAATTTTTGTTGTTGTTGTTCCAGAGAGAGAGGAATGGAAGAGGGGAGAAAGAGAGAGAGAATAAATTTTTATTTTGTTTTTAATAAAGTAAAATGACAGTTAAATCTTAATTAATGGTAAAAATGGCCCTAGCTGGTGTGGCTCTGGATTGAGCACCGGCCTGCAAATCAAAGAGTCGCCTGTTCGATTCCCAGTCAGGACACATGCCTGGGTTGCGGGCCAGGTCCCCAGTAGGAGGTGCTCGAGGGGCAACCACACACTGATGTTTCTCTTTCTCTCTTTCTCCCTCCCTTCCCCTCTCTGAAAATAAATAAAATCTTTTAAAAAATAAATAAAAATAGAATCTTCTTTAAAATAGTAGAAGTGATCTAAAATATTAAAGTCTTAATAATTTCTTTTTCTAAATTACCATTTTTCTTCATTTCTTGACCCATGCTATATGCATATTCCAGAGATTGTTTTAACTCAATGTATTTCTTTCATTGTTTCTTTTCACCCTGAGACTTTGAAAGCAGTTTTAAAGAAAATTATTTTTAAAAATCTAGAGACACTCTTCTTTCTTAAAAATATTATTTCTCATGAGCTCATGAATAGTATGTGTAGACAGGTTTATACAATGTAGTTTATAAACCTGATGCCAATAAGGATAGGTTTCAAAAATAATGTTTCTCTCCCTCTTTCTCTCTCCCTGCCCCTCTCTAAAAATAAATAAATAAATAAATAGAATCTTTTTAAAAAAGATAGAAAAACATAACTTGATTCTTGCAGCTTTTTCTATCTCTTCCGTCGAATTCAAATATTCTTTAATACAAGGTCTCATCCACATACTCATATTTTCATCACTTATTCTCTTCTTTTATATGAGAATTTGACTTTTAATTTTGTAATTGCACTAAAAAATTTCTGAGAATCATCTTTTTCTTTAGTCCTTATCCTGGTTTACTTCTCAGCAGCAGCTGACAACAGTGAACACACACACCCTTCCTCTGCTCCTGTAACCCCAATTCATTTCTAAACAGTAACCCCGATGTTCAAGTCCTGGACTCCCTTTCCCTCTATCTAAAAATAAATTTTAAAAAATGGCCTTGTGGTATAGTTTGATAAGAGGTATTGTGATCTTCTAACTTTATTCGTCTTTCTCAAGATTGCGGAAGCTATTTGAGGTCTTTTTTGGTTCTATATAAATTTTTGGAATATTGGTTCTAGATCTGTGACATATGCCATTAGTATTTTAATAGAAATGGTGTTGAATCTATAGATTGCTTTGGGTAGTATGGACACTTTAATGGTATTAATTCTTCCAATCCATGAACATGGTATATACTTCCACAAATGTGTATTTCCCTCAATTTCTTTCTTCAATGGCATAGTTTTCCAAGTAAAGATCTTTTACCTCCTTTTAAAAATTTATTCCTAGGTATCATATTCTTTTGTTGTTGCAGTAGTAATCGGGATTGTTCTCTTAGTTTCTCTTTCTGACAGTTCATTACTGTGTATAGAAATGACACTCTTTTCTGAATGTTAATTTTGTATGTTGCTTCTTTGCCAAATTCATTTATTAGCTTTAGTAGCTTTTTGGTGGAGTCCTTAGGGTTTTCTATGTACAAGATCATGTCATGTATGAATAATGACAGTTTTACTATCTCCTTTCCAATTTGGATACTTTTTATTTCTTTTTTTGTCTGATTGCTGTGGCTAGGACTTCCAGTACTTTGTTGAATAGGAGTGGTGAAAGTGGACTTCCCTGTCTTCTTCCTGGTATTAAAAGAAACAGTCTTAGTTTTGCCCATTGAGTATGATGTTGGTTCTTGGTTTGTCATATATGGCCTTTATTACATTGGTGAATGTCCCCTCTAGTCTTACTTTGCTGAGCTCTTTTATCATAAATGGGTACTGGATTTCATCAAATACTTTTTCTGCATCCATTGCTATGATCATGTGGCTTTCATCCTTCCTTTTGTTTGTAGGGTCTATCACATCTATTGGTTTGCTGTTATCCTACCAACCTTTAAGTCTCCCAAATAAATTCCCCTTGGTCATGGTGTATGATCTTTCAATGTGTTTCAGGATCTGGTTTGCTACTATTTTGTTGACGATTTTACCATATATGTTCATCAGGAATATTGGCCTATAGTGTTTTATCTTTGTAGTGTCTTTGCCTTGTTTTGAAATTAGGATAATGCTGGCCTCACAAAATGAGCTTGGGAATTTTCCCTCCTCTTGAGTTTTTTGGAATAGTTTAAGGACAGGTGTTAATTCTTTGAATGTTTGATAAAATTCCTCTGTGAAACCATCTGGTCCAGGGCTTTTATTTGTTGGGAGTTGTATTTTTGTTTTTGCTTTTTTTTTTATTACTGCTTCAATTTCACTAGTTGTAATCTGTCTATTCAGATTATCTGACTCTTCCTGATTTAGTTTGAGAAGATTGTATGTTTCTAGGAATTTATCCATATCTTCCAGATTGTCCAATTTGTTGGCATATAGTTGTTTGTAATATTCTCATACAATCCTTTGTATTTCTGTGGTTGTATATCTTTGGTCTGTTGTTACTTCTCCTCTTTTATTTCAGATTATATTTATTTGGTACCCTCTCTCTCTTTTTTTTTTTCCCTGATGAATCTGGTTAAAGGTTTGTCAGTCTTGTTTATCTTTTCGAAGAACCAGATCTTGGTTTCGTTGACCTTTCGTTTTGTTTTATTAGACTCTATTTTGTTTATTTCTGCTCTTATCTTTATTATTTCCTTCCTTCTACTCACTGGACTTTGTTTTTATTATTCCAGTTCCTTTGAGTGTAAAGTTCGATTGTTTATTTATGTTTTCTCTTTTTTCTTGAGATATTCTGTAATGCTATGAATTTCCCTCTTATTCCTGCTTTCTTGTGTCCCACAAATTTGGGGTTGTTGTTTTCTCCTCTTCATTTGTTGCAAGGCATCTTTTGATTTCTTTTTTGATCTCATTTTTAACCCATTCATTGTTTAGTAACATGTTATTTAGCCTGCACGACTGTGTGTTTCAGTTTTTTCTTGTGAGTGATTTCTAGTTTCATAGCGTTATGGTCCGAGGAGATGCTTTATATGATTTCAGTCTTCTTTTAAAAAAAATTTTATTTATTTATGTCTCGAGAGGGGAAGAGAGGGAGAGAAACATCAGTGTGTGGTTGCGTCTTGCATGCCCCCTGCTGGGGACCCGGCCTGCAACCCAGACATGTGCCCTATAGTAGGAATCAAATCAGTGACCCTTTAGTTCATAGGCCGACACTCAATCCAGTGAGCCACACTAGCTAGGGCTCAGTCTTCTTAAATTTATAAAGACTTGTTTTTTTTGTCCTAACACATGATGTATCCTAAAAAATATTCCATGTGCACTTGCAAATAATGTACATTCTGCCACTTTGGGGTGAAATCCTCTAAAGGTATCAACTTTATCTAATCTAGTGTGTCATTTAAAGCCACTCTTTCCTTGTTGATTTTCTGTCTAAAATCTATCCACTGGTGTCAATGTGGTGTTAAAGTCCCTTTTTTTCTTTTTACTGTTCTATTTGGGTGTTTTTTCTTCCTTATATTCCAAATTGCTAATTTGATTCTCAGCTTCATCTACTTTATTTTTGATTCCCTGTAAATTACTCTTCATTTCAGTTAGTGTGTCCTTCATTTTTGACTGGTTCTTTTTTAAGGTTTTTATGTCCTTTTTCATGCTGTTGAAGTTCTCCCTAAGTTTGTTGAAGTTCTAAGTTCCTTGAGCCATTACAACCATTTATCCTTATCCCCACTGTTTTGAACTCTGTATCTGGTAGTTGTTTGCCTCCATTTCATTTAGTTCTTTGTCTGGAGATTTCTCCTGTTCTTTCATTTTGGATCGGTTTCTTCATCTCCGTATTTTTGCTGCTTCCCTATGTTTATTTCTATTTATTATGCAGAGCTTCTATGTCTCCCAGACTTGTTAGAGTGGCCTTGTATAGTAGGTGTCCTATAGGGCCTTATGGCGCAGCCTCCACAGTCACCTGAGCTGGCTGTTTCAGGTATGCCTCTGTGTGGGCTGTGTGCCCTGTCCTGTTGTAGTTGAGCCTTCAATGCTACTGGCGTCACTGAGAAGAACTGACTTTGCAGACCTATCGACTGCAAGGCCCAGCTGTGACCACAGCAGAGGAGCTGCTGTGCTGGAGTCAACCCTATGGAGCAAGACTTGCTTCACTGGGGCTTTGGGGCTCTCCGAGCATGGCTCTTGACTGTGTCACTCATGGAGTTGGTTGAGTTGTAATTGGCATGGTCTGAAGCTGTCCACCAGGTGCACTGGCATTGCAGCCTCCTGGGAGAGGCAAGGTTAGCCACAGCCTGTGCTCTGCCTGGGGCCACCTGGCACAGGTTATAGAGGAATCTGCAGATGGCTGTTACTTGTACTGGGCCTGGAAGTACCCAGGAGAGGCCAAGCTATGAACCAAGGCTGCTAGTGCCATGCCTGGGGCCACTTAGCAAGAGATATGGGGTATGCAGAGACCAGATGCTACTTGTTTGAGGCATCTTAGAAAAGTCCCAAACATGAGTCAAGAGAGGCCATTGGAAATACCACTGGTTATGGATTGTGTGGGCCCAGAAGTTGGGTGAGACAGGGTCTCAGGAAATCATCAGGGCAGGGTGAACACTGTTAGGCAGGTTGATGGAGACTCAAATAATGGCACCCACTTGCCAGCTCTGTAGGGGTGGGTCTCAAAAAAAAAAAAAAAAGAAGCAAGTATTGGCCTCTGTGAGCACTTTTGTCTGGCAGAGAGCCGCCCTCCCAGCCAGACAATTCAGTTCCTCTATGTATGTCCCTAGTTCCCTGAAAACTGCTGCCCCAGCGCTGGAGCTTACAGGGAGTGAATCCAAGTGAGTTGTATGTGGGCTCTTAAAGAAGAACTGCCTGGGACTCCAGAAGCCTTCCATCTCACTCAGCCACAATTCCCACTGGTTTTTATAACCAGAAGTGATGGGCATTTCTCTTCAGGGCTCTGGTTCCCTGGGCTGAGAGGCCTGGTGTGGGACTGGGACCCCTCACTTCTCAGGGGGGACCTCTGCAGCTGAGATATCCCTCCCTATTTTTATCTGCCACATGTATCTGCCAACCTGTTCCTTATCTCCACCCTTCCCACCAATGTAATTTCCTCTTTTAATCCCTAGTTGTAGGACTTCCATTCAGCTTGATTTCAGGCAGTTCAGAATGATTGTTGTTCTGTAGTTTAGTTGTAATTTTGGTGTGGTTGTCGGAAGATTTAACGATGCCATCTTGACCTAAAGTCCTATAAAAACTTTTTTATGGAGTAAATGCAAGGATAAGAATATCATCAAATACCTACAAAATTGTACAAAAAGACATAAATTTCCCATGAGAATTTGTTATTTTAGGAATTGAACCTGAGCCCCTAAGAGTACAAAAAACAAAAAGAAAACTAACAATATATTTTTAAAAATAATAGTTATGCAAATAACTCTTTTGGCTAACACTAAGCAACTGAAAAAAAGGGAGATTTTCCTGAGACTAATTAGTAAACAATTTTTCTTGACCCAAACTTCAAAATACAAGCCTCTAATTATAGAATATGACATAGTTTTCATTTTGAACATAGCTGATATAAGGCAACTTTTAAACAGTAAACATTTGGTTAAAGTTGCCTCAAACTTAGGAAAAGACTAACAAGTAACCATGGTAACAAAGAGCTACCAGAACCAGTTTTAATTGTGTTTAATCAATCAGTGACCACGGGCCTCACTCACCAATCAATGTAGACCACTTCCTTCTGAAAGGAAGCCAGTCAGAGACAACCTTATTTAAATAAACATGCCTCAGAGTGCCAACCAATCAACACCCCTCTCACCAGAATAACCATGCTGCTTCAGAGGATGTCAACCCACTTATGCCTCTGAAAGTCCACTAGTCCTTAAATCCCTCTTGTCCAGAAACCATGTATAAGTGGAGCGGGCCACTCTGTCAGAAAAGACTGTGCCTGACCATCACAGCTCTCTCAGTGTAATGAGCAACAAATTCCAACTTCGTCTTTTTATTTCAGATATCAAGGGCTCATTAACCTTTCACCAAAAAATTTTAAAGTTCTGGAATAATTTATCACCATTATATTTTCCATTTTTTAATAAAATATAAATGAAATTTTCTATTCCTCTGATCCATTTCACCATAATTAAAACTACTATAAATATCAATAAAAAGTAGTGAGTAACCACAACATTGGGCTTTTCTCCCTAAATGGAAAAACATTCATGGAGAGAATAGAGCTTACTAGAAAGAGTGAAAAAGAATATTTAAAATGCACATGATTGACAGGTAAAATTGTCAGAACGATTCAACATGAAACTTGTTTCTTGTTTAAGTGAGAATTAGCATAATGACTAAAACAGTATACATAGGTGAAGCTCCATTCACTCAGTCAATATTTGTGTAGTACTGTATACTAGGCCCTTTTCTAGGCACTGAGGATATTGCAGTGAGTAGACAAAAATCCTAGTCATGAGAGAGAAATAAACACACAATAACAATAAACTCAATATGGAAAATATACAGCATGTTAGAGGACAAAAATTAAAGCAGAGAAATAAAATTTTGATGTATGGTTGAGGGGGAAGGGGTGGGAAAAATATTATGCTAGTCAAGAAAGGTCTTGTTAATAAAGTGGCTTTTTCCAAAGTGGGGAAGGATTGAGGCGGGGGTGGGGGAGTGGGAGGGCAGGGGAGTGGTGGCGGGTAAATGGAGACAAATGTATTTGAACAATAAAAATAAATGAACAAATAAAGTGGCTTTTTCCCCTGACTGGTGTGGCTCAGTGGTTTGGGCATTGTCCCACAGACTGAAAGGTCACTGGTTTGATTCCTGGTCACAGCACATGCCTGGGTTACAGGCCAGGTCCCCAGACAGGGTGTTTGAGAAGCAACTGATAAATGTTTCTCTCCTTCTCTTTCTCCATCCCTTCCCCTCTCTCTAAAAATAAACAAATAATATCTTAGAAGAAAAAAAAAGAAGTTGCTTTTAAATAAAGAACTAAAAGAATGGAAAGAGCGTGCGTGTCATGAGGATATCTGAGAGAAATGTATTCCAGATTGAATTAACAGCAAGTACAGACATATGCCTGAAGCATTTAGGAATAGTGAGAAATTCAGTCTGGTTGGAACAGAGTGATAGGGATGGAAAATAAAAGTTCAAGTCAGAGAAAGAGACAGAGATCTGAGATGAACAGATTATGTAATGCCTTCTAAGTATGAAGAAGAATTTTGCACGTACTCTGAGTGAAATGGGAGGCAATTAGGTTTTAAACAGAGGAACAACATAATCTGACTTATTGTTTAATAGATACACTGTGTTTCAATTGGTGGAAAGAATAGAATTAATGTGAAGACAGTAAAAAAAAAAAGCAAGGAGGGGAGGGAGGGAGGAAGGGAGGAAGAAAGGAAAAAAGAAGGAAGAGAGAAAAGGAAAGAAAAAAAGGAATAAAACCAATTAGGTGTCTATTATACTAATATAGGTAGCAGATGATAGTGGCTTGGGTCTAGGAGATGTGAGTGATTAATTTCTGGGTATATGTTATAGATAACGTGACAGGAAGCGCCAACAGATTAGATGTGAGGTATAGGAGAAGATGACACCAAGTTTTTGTCAGAGCAATTGGAAGAGTTGTCATTAACTCAAACAGGGCAGGTATGAGAAAGAATATCAGTAATTCAATTTTGTACATCTTAAGTCTGCAATACCCAATAGCTTTCAAAAAAGAGATATAAGTAGGCAGTTTGGTATATACATCTAAAATTAAGGAGAGATATCTGGGTTGGGAATATGAATTTGAAGATCCTTAGCATATACAAGGTAGTAAAAGTCTGAGAAAAAAAATCAAGACTGAATCCTGGGATACATGAATGTGTAAAAGGTGGGATGAGGAGAAACAAACAAAACAGATTGAGATGAATGGACTAGACAGGCAGGGAGGAAACCAGATAAGTGTGTTTTCCCCTCCTGAAAACTAAGTGCGGAAAGCAAAATGAACAAAATACTTTTGAAGAGGGTTTTCCATTGGGTCAAATATTGCTGATAGATTGTGTAAGTGAAGTCTAAGGAATTATACCTAGATTTATTAAAGTCGAAACAGTGGTAACCTTGAGAAAACAATTTTGGAGAAGAGGTGAGACTGAAAATTATTAGAGTGGATTCAAGAGTGCATGGAAGGGAAATTGGAATTAGTGAAAATAGGTAGTTCTTTTAAGGCTGTTGTAGCTAAATGGAATGATTGTGAATGATCTACTTTTCTCTGTGTTTAGCTATGGTTTTCAATCCTTTCATAATGATTATGAAGTATTTTTGTAATACTTAAAAAAGTTTTTTTTAATTACATACTTGTGGCACTCCATGGATTAAAAAATGCCAGATCAGTTATTAAAGTCACAAAAGTATACAACTAAAAGAGTCTGTGAAATTTTTCTAGATATATAATATTACTTGATTATCATGTTTCTCATGCTTACAAAGACCACAGAAGGATTTCTTGCTTGATTAAAATCATCCAACTCTAGAATATTTTACACTACTCAAATATACAAAGTAATTAGTCATTTTAAATTGTGTAATAGTAATAAAGGAGGAAACATGCAGATAGTATTACTTTATAAACTGAATTTTTGTAAACTGTATAATATGAAGTCACTGTTGAAAATTTGGTGTGCTGCATACTGAAATGTATCCTCCTTAAAAAGAAACGATAAACGTATCCACTCAGGATACCTCTAAAAAGAAGATTCACTGTATTAGCAGCACCTTGGCTTATAGTGCAGGGGTCAGCAAACAACTGCCTGCCGGCCAAATCCAGCGCATTGCCTGTTTTTGTAAATAAAATTTTATTGGAGCACAGCCATACCCATTAATTTACCTATTGTCTATGACATTTCAGAGACTTGATGGTCCACAAAACCTAAAATATTGACTATCTGACCTTTTACAGAAAAGGTCTCTGAACCTCTGATTTAGCAAATCGATCCCTTGAGTTGTTTTAATATGTTTTACTCAATACACTCAAATATTTATATAAAATATGGAACAAATTGCTATGTGAAATCCCTCGACTTTCAGATTAATTTGAGGATTCAATATTTGAGCACTCACACATTAGGAGCAAAACACAAAAATCTAATAACTAGCAATTTTGATGGTAACAAAGTAGAGTACCAGTGTAGCATATAACTTCCTTTTGTAACTCAGCTGATATTAAACATATTCTAACAAAATTTAGACATGATGTCAAACCAAATGCTTTAAACACATTTCAATTTTGAAATAATCAATATACTGTAGACCAGACCTAACCTCATTTTTCCCAGTGTTTGCATACTACATTATTTTATGGGTATAACAATTTACTTCCTTATTGATAGGTATTTAGACTACCTCCAACTTTTTGGTATGAATACTGTAATAAATGTCCTTAACCTATATATGCATATATATAACATTTCTATGATGAAGTCTGTCCATAAAGTGTCCATTCATGTAATATGAAAATGAGACATTTATTGAAGAAGATACAAAATATAAGAAACATTGTACATAGGAAAATGGTGCCTCAGTCCCCTTCAAAGTCCCCCTTCATACAGTTCTCCCAATCACCATCAGCTGCCCCATCATATTCTCCTGAATCTCACCAATGGTTCTGCATGAGACATGATGTATGAGCAGGCACATTGTTGTGATGAAACTGCCAATCACCAGTTGCCCATAGCTGCGGCATTCTGAATCACCAAATAGTTTCTGTGGAGGAATATTCAAGCTTAATGCATAATTTGATGCAGATTCATTGCTCTACTCATTCGGTCATTTTGAATGTGACGGTCACACGGTACACATGCTCACTCAACTGCATCTACCATGCCCACTGGCTAGTACAGTGAAGCCATCATTGTTCATGCATGTGCATTCTAGTCCACTCTCCTTGGCTGCCAGGTTACATCGATGTTGTGCAAACTGTTCTCATTATGTTAACAACGGTTGGACTTTTTCAGACAGACCTCGTATAAATATATATGTATGTTATATATCCTTAACATCTATATCATGTATGTTTTATGTACTTAGTAATATATAATAAATGTCCTTAGAATGTGTGTGTGTGTGTTTATATGTCATGTTTTCCTGTAGGATCTAGTCCTGGAAGTGAAGTTGTTGGGATAAAGGAATGACACATTCAAAATTTTGAAACACAGTGCTAAATTACCCTTCAAAAAAGATGTACCATTTTATCCAAGAACAGTGGATGAGAATGTCTTTTTCCTCCCATTTACCAACACTATTTTTTTTAATTTTTAAAATATGTTTATTGATTTTAGAGAGAGGAAGGGGGAGAGAAAGAGAGAAACATTGATTGGTGCCTTCCATACATGCCTCCACTTGGGATGGAATTGCAACTGAGGTATGTGCCCTGACTGGGTATCGAACCCCCAACATTTTGGTGTATGGGACAATGCTCCAACCAACTGAGCCATACTGGCCAGGGCAGGTTGCTATTTTTTAAATAAAATAATTATCATTACAACTTCAAAAATGGCATCTTATTGTTTGTTAATTTGCATTTTTCTGATTGCCAGACGAGGTTGAATATCCCTATTAAAAATATAAAATGTGTTAATCATGAATATTAGTTCAAATTAGAATTTGATTTATAGGAAAATAATAATGACTTACAGTTAAATGTTGCTATAGGCTTACCTATCAGCATATTCATTCTCCATTATAGAAAATTGCTGGTTATCAGTTCAGTCTCCCTTTGTTGAATTAATCTGTCGCTGTCATCATCAACAGCAGCATTACATATGTTTTCTGTTACTTCCATTTCACTAGTTTTATACTGCTTTTCTTACTCTTCAACCTTCAATGAAAGTTTGATATTAAGGATAATTGTTATTATTTTATTCATAAAAAAATACTTGTATACTCCTTAGTTTTATCATTAGACTCTTTGCCATGAGTTTAATCAAATAAAATAACTTTGTGTTTAATTTTATTATTAAGGGTCATTGAATTGTTGTAAATTCTGCTTCATTTCTGTTTCAGTAAAGCACAATTTTCCAAGATTTCAAAAAGGGCTTTCTTAATTCTTTGCTCTTCTTCATGTCCACTCTTTGCTACTTTACATCCCCCCGCCCCCGCCATTTGTCTAGCAGAGACAGAGAAATAAAAAGACAAGACAAAATCTGTCCTTTTCTGTCTCTCCCACCTGGGTTTTTACATGACAGCCAGAGTTAAGAGGATTTGACATAGTACTTCAGTAACAAATAAGAAGCTTGCTCCTCTTTCCGCACTAAGCTGTTCTTTCCCCCATTGACTTTTACATTCTTTTTTTTAAGATCCTGAGGGTGTCCCTGACCAGTGAGGCTTAGTGGGTTTGGTGTCCTTCCAAAAACGAAAGGCGGCCCATTAGATTCCCTGTCAAGGCACATTCCTGGGTTTCAGGCCTAGTCCTGGGTTGGGGTGTGCGCATGAGGCAACCCTTCTGTAGATGCTTCTCTCCCTCTCTTTCTCCCTCCCTCCCCCTCTCTCTAAAGATAAATAAGTGGTATCTGAAAAAAAGCTGAAGGTATCAAAAAAATGATGGTATTCATAAAATATATAAACCAAAGTTTACCATGAAGTAGAGTGAAACTGATGTATTGTTGGCTAATGTAAAATTCTGGATAATCAGCAATGCTCCCCAAATTTCGCATTCAATGATCATAAGATTTTATAGCTAGAGGGTAACTACTTTAGCCCCATGTTTACTGATAATGGCAATAAAACCAAAGTTAAATGATCTGTCCAAGCTCGCCAGGGGTGGGAGAGCTGGAGCAGGGGTTGCTCACCACCTAGAGAGCAGCTGACCCGGCCTGTGGAAGACCAGGTACAGTGGTGGTGAAGAGGGGACCAGAGCGAGGGGAGGCGGGGGTGGGGGGATGGGCTTCTCAACAGTGGACAGACCCCAAAATATGCACGAAAGAAAAAAACTGCATTAAAAAAATTTCCCCCGATGAAAACTACCTCATTTTACCTCCAGAAATTTCAAAACTGCCATCTGGTAGTCCACTCTATTTTTCCACCAGATGGCAAAAAGTCCATAATGGGTGAGCACTAAGAATGGAATGTGTAAATACACAGGGCGTGAACAATAACAGGGCTGTGAGCTTTCAATGTAGTAATGTAGGAAAAATGATGAATCCTAAGAGAGGAGGATAAATAATGGGTTGTTAAATCTGCATGCTGGGAGCTAACAACAACCATCACAAAAGGGATCATATCATTCATCTTTAATTTATGAGTATAAAATTTAAGAATAAAAGAAGTTTGCACCATTTTGTGACATTTTTTGTTTTCAGAATCACATATTAAAGAACAGCTCATAGAGTGGAGACGTTGTTGACATGCAAGTAGAATTAATCAAATTCACTACCAAGGAGACATTGTATGGTCCTAACACAAGTCGCAAATTCAGAGTATTTTAAGAAAAAAAAGACGGGGAAAGGAACCAGCAGGAACTGCAGGGATGAAACCTGGAGGCTATTTCTCTTCCTCTCCACCATGACCTGTCAAGGGATCCTGTGGACACCTGTTCACTGGTCTTTCTGTTTCATTTTCTCCTCTGGGTTTTTTTTTCCCAAGTACTGGACATTCCTCTGATAAAGGACATACTGTTCTTTTTGAAGACTAAATAGTAACAACTTTCATCAATTTTTTACTCTTTTCCTTTCTTCTTGAAAAATAACAACATGGTCACTCAATTAAATTCCAAAAGGAAGTTTTAGCTGTGAGATAGAGATTCAAATTTTAAATAGAGTTAAAATAAACAGGAAAGAATAAACAGTGGTTTATTAGGGCATATTCACACAAAACTTCTAAGGAAGCTGTTAAAACATTTCCTTTTGTTTTGGTAAATAGATTAATTATCTATTTACTATAAGTAAAGATAGTATGTAAGACAGAAAGACAAAGATAACGGTGATGAGTGACAAAATTCAGGTAGTTCAGTTTGTCCTTCAGATAATATTTTTAAAGAGAGGCAATAATGAAAAAAGTAAAGCTTTTGTCTTCTTTTTACATTTTTGTTTATTACAAGCCTTAAGTGATCAATATGAATATATTGAAAATACAGAAAAGTAAAAAGATGAGTTACTAATCAGAAGCCAACTATTAACATTTTAGAGTACTTTTTCCAAAGGTTTTTTGTTTCTCCCTAGAGATAAGTTTTTTTAATCTTTAAAAAAATCTGTTTGTTTTCATGGTTTTTATAACCTGATTTCTCACATTACATGATAATATTTATTTTCCTTTTTGGTTAAAGACACTTAAAAAATAACTTTAACTGCTTCACAATGTTTCGGCAAGGAGGAGCCATACTTTAACACTTTGTTGGACATTTATTCAGTTTCATTTATTCAGTTTCTTCTTTTTGGTATGAAATAGCCCTGTGATGAACATGTTGATTTGTATTACTGACAATTTTCTTTTTAACAGAGCTTTTTAACAGTGCGACAAGCAACGTGCCAGAAAGCAGCTCTCACACTGATGCCATTGCTGAGTATTATCATAAAAAAAGAACCAAACACTTTGCTAAATAGCCTCTCATTAGAATTTTAATTTGCATATATTTGATTACTAGTGAAATGAAACCTTTTCCTACCATTTGTTAAAGAGCTGAATTTCCCCTTTTGTGAACTGTTTACTTCTGTCATTTGTTCATTTCTTGGGGTCTTTGTTATCCCTATTTACCAAGAGAACTAACTAGCACAGCCCAGAGAAAGGCCTTCTGTATGCTAAGCTGTGGAATTCCTCCCCTTTTAGTCATTCAGAGACATTCAAACAGCAACATGAAGGGGCAACCAGGAAGAGTAGGAAAGCTAAGTGATATATTTTCTCTCTGCTGAACAAGTGAAATAAAAGTTCGTGTTGCCATGTAAAATGGCACACTGTTTCTTTACTCAACCCAGTACTCATTGTACTACTGCATTCAGTATGTTTTGACCACTTTTCACACAACATGCTATATATGATATAATACCACAAATACATTCCAGTGGGAGTCACTGGGAAGCCAGGGTAGTTCCACAAAATGTTGCCATTCGGTGGTCATCTTTTAAACTGACTTAAATAGATGTGATTTAATTTAATTTAACTTGGAGTGCCATTCCCTATTCTGTCGATGCTTCTTGAAAGGCTGGGCACGTCCATGTATAATTTTTCTTACGGATACAGCAAGAGCAAGTATCAGAAGAAGGCTTGAATACCGTCTCCCTGGTAGATGCGCTGAGCTGTCCTCACTCTGTGCTGGTGGTATCCAGACTCAATCTCAAATAACTGTCAATGGCAAGGCTTGACACCAGGAAATATGACTCAGTGCTCTGCGTTTGTTGCATCTGGTCAAGTAGTGAAACTCTATATTTCTGTATTTGAAAAATGGGGATTATAATAGTTCCACTCCTTAGTCAAGGGATATTTAAAAGATTACATAATAAGAAAAAAAACATTTTGAGGTTGAAAAGAAGAGCATTAAGTATCATTATATTGTAGTAAATGTTGTTTTAAAATATAAGTCAAATTCCAAAAATGACTTCCTGTGTCAAATATCTTGAGGTCATAAAAAGAATCAAGGAATATTGGGAATGAATAGAATCTTAGATTTATCCCAGCCAGCTCTCTCATTTGACAGAGAGAGAAACTGAGACTATGAAAGGTGTCATCCAAGATGACACTTATACAACATGATACTACTAATTAATGACAGAGCAAGAATACTGGTCTGGGAGTCTTGAATTCCTGCTGCCTCCCACGCCCCCTCCAGTGGGTAGAAATTTATTAAGCACTATCAAGTAGAGAATTCAAGTTTATTTCCTTATCACCTTTAATAGAAGCTGTTTCCAATGCTTCCTGTATTCTGAGTTAAAATTTTGTTCATAGTTGAATGATCATGTTAAATAAGCTAAAGTGTGTACTAAGGTTTTCTAATAATAGAATGTGAATTTAAATGGAAAACATTATATGTCTAAAAGTTTAAGAAATAAGCATCAAAAAGCAGGTTTTACTCAAACCGAAGGCTTACACCAGCTGTGGCGCCATGCCTTTACCTACCAGGCTGTGCAGTGCTGCAAACACGTTGGAGAGCGAAGGTCACTGAGATGAGGTGGAACCAGTTTGACAGAGAGTGTGCAATCTAATTTCAACAGATTGATTAGTATGAGGAGAAATAAATTAGTTAGCCACTAAGAAAGAGGGCTCTGGAATCTTTGTGATTTTAGAGAGCTCACCCTTCTTTTCATCTAAGCGTAAGTATGTAAACTTTCTGCAGACATACTGTAGTTTGCAATAAAGAAATTGAATATCAATACCTCGGAGAACCTCCTTTATCAAAGACCAGGAAAACAAGCATAAAGTTTTTTTATTTGTGAAACTATTGGAAACTCTATTAGTGGATACTTTCAAATGGTCAAGAATTCAAACACGAAATTATAAGCAGTGATAGCACAACTAACTTTGCCAAGTCAAAGGAGTTTTTCTTTCTGCCAATATTTTTTAACTATGAAAGAAGTTTTGTTTTCTTCCATATATTTTTCCCCAACCTCAGTAGGATTTAATATATATTTAAAGAGACAAAATTCCCTTCTCTTTTATTTACACACACACACTACACATGAAACAGTAAGAAAGTTTTTAAAAAATGCTAAGAAAGGCTTACATGGCAAGAACTTTTCTGGTAAGTTTTCAAAGTAGGAGTATTATTTGCCTATTTTTATTTCTTTTATTAAAATAAAACTTTGAATTTAGCACACTGTGGATACTCCATGTTTCAGATCCTCAGGCAGTTCGTTTGGATTTTCCAGATTTGATATAACATGCAAAGCAGAGGAGCATAAAACCCAACTCTGAATTCAGTAGTCCTGACAATTTTAGATTCTATGTGATATTACACCAGGAAATGAAGTAAAAAAGTATCTCATTTAGCCATTAATTTCAATCTGTTCCCTTGCTTTCAAACAAAACTGGTAAGGCAGCAAAAAAAGTGTTCTACTTTCTCCTGGACTTTGCATCTAAACATGAAAGTGAAGAATATGTTGTAAATTGCCTAAAAGATAAAAAGAAAAGATATAAAGTCTGCACAATAACACAAAGTAAAAATCTGTCCCAATATCAGTGAAAATGCTCTTACAGGAATACTTTATGAAGCCAACACTTTGCTCTTGTGGAAACTGTCACAGATCACATAGTGGCTGCATTTTCTGTCTCATATGATGATGTCGCCACAATGCTGAATGACAGCATTGGCATTTTCCTGACTCACACAACAGGAGCATGCCACCCGATGACTCATTCTCCTTGCTTCCTGGAATGCCTGGGTGTTCCAAGACATTAATGAAGGATTACATTATGGTTGCCATGACAGCTACCTAAATGCTACCATGATAATATCAACAGCTGTAGTACAGTGTTCCCTGAAACTTGAATGTTTTTCCCTTCCAAAATCTCAATAATTTTAATCCTTGAAATTCTTCAATAACTATTCAAAGGTGATTTAAAGAATTGCTAATGTCTTCCTTTTCTTAACTAGATAAATTGCCGAAATAAGCTACAACTGATCTTTTTACTTAAAATGTATTCCTCCTAGTGAATGATGATTGACAAAGGATGTTGCTTATTGTATTTTTAGGAAATAAAATGAAAAATATCAAAGTAGAAATAATAATGATCCGTTTAGTCAATTTCTTGTAGTTATAGAAACTCAAATTTGAGAAAACAAACCCGAATACCTTAAGCATTGCTGGGCATCTTGTGGTTAATGGTCAGCTTTAGGTGGGCGGTGTTTATGTAAACGAGGACACATCAGACTTGCCTACGGAGGGTTCCTATCTGGTAGGAAGGTGTGCTCTCCCGCTCCTCTCTCTCCTTTGATTAGAACCAGTGAGAGCTGAGAGGCAGCAGTAGAGGTTCCTAGTAAACCTGTATTTTTATTTAAAAATCTCACTTTGGGGAGGTTTACAATATCTTTCAGGAGGATTATGGGAAGCTTCGGCTGCTGAGGAGCACTTAGAGCCATCAAAATGAACATCATAAAAAGTCAGTGACCTTGAGGGTTCTTGAAATTACTTTACTGTGTTTTCATAACTGGGTTCAAGCATTAGTTGCTGGTTTTTATATAGTGTTTTTCTTTTTTCATTTTACTTGCCCTCAGGATGTTGGTTATTATTCTTTTCCTGAGATTTTTCTTGGAATCCTTCTAATCTCAAGTAGGCATAAAAAATTATCAGAGGATAGAGTAGTCTAGGTTGTAGGTCCTTGCTTTTCACGATATTCCATCCAGCAAAGCTATCATTTAGAATGGAAGGGCAGATAAAGTGCTTCCCAGATAAGGTAAAGTTAAAGGAATTCATTGTTACCAAGCCCTTATTATGTGAAATGTTAAAGGGATTTATCTAAGAAAAAGAAGATCAAAACAATGAACAAACAACTATCAACAACTGAACCTAAACAAAACAAAAACAAAACAAGCCAGGTAAACAAATAGAACAGGAACAGAATCACAGAAATGGAGATCGCATGGAGGGTTATTAGTGGGGAGGGTGTGGGAAGAGAATGGGGGAAAAAGGTACAGGGAATAAGAAGCATAATTGGTTGGCACAAAATAGACGGGGAGGTTAAGAATAGTATAGGACATGGAGAAGCCAAAGAACTTATATGCACAACCCATGGACATAAACTAAGGATAGGGGGGAATGCTGAAAGGAGGGGGGTGCAGTGCAGAGGGGGAGAAAGGGGAGAAAAAATGGGACGACTGTAATAGCATAATCAATAAAATATATGTAAAAAAATGATAAGAAAGGCTTACATGGCAAGAACTTTTCTGGTGAGTTTTCAAAGTAGGACTATTATTTGCCTATTTTTATTTCTTTTATTAAAATAAAACTTTGAACTTAGCACACTGTGGATACTCCATGTTTCAGATCCTCAGGCAGTTCATTTGGATTTTCCAGATTTGATGCAACATGCAAAGCAGAGGAGCATAAAGCCCAACTCTGGATATGCGACATCTTCATGTTATTTCATTCAACCTTATGAATCTATGATTATCTCCAAATGAAAAATATAATAAAAAACATCCAAAATGAAAAAAAGAAATTTCAAAGGCCCATCATATTTCTAAACTGCTCCTGGTTAGGAAAAACATTAACTACATGTATCAGTCCAGATCATATCAGTAAGTGGTCCATTTAGAGGAATTTAATGGAAGCAAATTTAACGATGGGACTGTTCTCAGGGGTGCGGACAGGGATAAGGGAACCAGTAAGGCGATGATGGGTACTCAGAGATGAGTCTAGGCAGAAGGCATTCCCACTCCTAGGCATCAAGGTAGATCACAAAAGACCAATGTTCCAGAGCCTGGAGGGAGCCGGAACCATGAAAGAAGGGCTGCAAAAGGGAACTGCATCTGTGGAGGTGAGCAGCCACCTTTCCACCAGAATCTTGGGAAGGCTGAGGGGGGGGGAATAAATACCCCAACCTTTCTCTTTCTACCTTTTTCTTTGGTTGTCAGTGCCTCACAACCGAAAGCAACACAGGAAGGGAGTCCGATTTTGATGCAACTTCCAAGGGGTTAGCCTCCAAGGCATGGAACAGGAGTGAAGGGCAGGGCACCGGGACTGAGTCGGGTGGTTGGGCAAATGGAGAAACAGACTGAACTCATCAGAACTTCAGACTGAGTAAAAGTTTGGGGGAAAAAATGCTTAAAAAAGAAGAAAAAGATAGAAAGTCATTGGCAACTAAGCTAAACAAGTAAGTCAAAACACAGAATGAGAGAAAATAAATTTACCTCATTAGTTTCTAAAGCACAATTTTTATCGAGCTGGTTTATGAGATGAGTGGGAAGTAGAAACTAACTAAGTAGTATAATTTTGGAAAATGATAATAGTAAATGAATATCATTTAAATGTTCATCCAGGACAGTTTGCATCGCTCTCCTGTTTTTGGTTTTACATGACTTTATTTTTTCCTCTCAATATTTTCATATCATTAACCTGATCTTCTAAACTTTAAGCTAGGTGTTTTTGAAGATTTACATTCTGGACAGTGACATTATTTAAAAAGCGTTTGGTGGAATTCCCCTAAATGGAAATATTAACGAGTTTAACTATTTTTTTTTTTTGGAAGTTACCAACTTAAACCCAAAGGGTTAAATACTGGGCATATTCTGGCACTTGTACTTTTACTGTCTTGATTGTGTGATCTTTGTCAGCATCACCAGAGGGCGCCTTGAGACAAACTGTCTTCTTTGCATAAAGGCCTACAAGATACATAGGGAAAGGTTAACAAAGGGTGAAGGGCAGTATAAGTGACAAACTGGATGAAAATAATAAGGTGGTCTGTCGGAAGCGGTGTGTGGAAGACAGAAAGGGCAGATCCCACCTCCAGTGCCTTGGTAACAGTGTTATAATTGCCTCTGGAGCTGTTCCGGTTCATTTTGATCACCAGCAAGGGTATCTTGTTCTCCTTCAGAGGTTGTTGCCCTGCCAAGTGGTTAAAATCTCCAAGGTAATGAGTGTGTTGTAGAAAGGTGGTGAAAGCAAACACTCAACAATATCTTTGAAGGATTTTTCTAAAAATCTCTAAATTTGTTTACTAAATATGTCCAGTGCAGCGCTTCCAGTGATGTACCTGATAAGCCGTGTACATCACTGATAGCCATTCCTCTCCCCTCCCTGCATTGAATAACTCATTCGTTAGGAAACTCCCCTCCTCCTGCCCTCCGAAAGTGGTACACTTCTTTAGAACAACTTAGAACCTATACTTGTATATCATAGGTCTCCTCCGACACACTATCAGTATTAAAATGCTGTTTAGTGGGAAGCTACATTTACTATTGAGGCAACTTAAGAAAATGCAAGTCACTTACGGAAAAATGAAATACTAAGCATATGTTTTTCCAGTCTTCACAGGACCAATGAGAAGGTCATCACTTAACTTCTGCAGAAACATCAGTGCAGGTCTTTACTCAGCACTCTTACTATGAGGCCAGTCCTGGAGATGCTTTGTGTTGGAAATTCTGATAATTTTTTACGCAATAAAATTTCTACTCAGAGAGAAAAGTCGGTGATTCCTATCTCAAAGTAACAGATTTCAACCTACTTGATTATGGTTAGTTAAATTATCTCTTTTTCCCTTGGATTTCAGATTTCTGATATAATTCTTGTGTTTAATTTGGTGAAATTCTGAGTTGCTTAATTGACTAATGCTCTAAAGTCTTAATTATTTGTGCTAATATAGAAAGGACACAGAAATTTCACAATCTTTTTAAAGTCCCTGGATTTATCATTTTTAAGAGATACCCATCATTAACTTTATTCAATAAATGTGACCAAAGTGACACATTGTAAATTTCTTGAAAGACTACATTTAAATTAGATTTTAGAAATTAAACATTGTTGCCTAATAACCAATGGTACACTTGGAGATGCTTTGGTTTACTTTCTAATGTATTTTAGTTTGTTGATGGTTCATAACAATTTTAAAGTTTTTCTGTACCCTGATTTTCCCACCCCTAAGCATAAGTGACTGATTGACCCTTAAACACTTGACCGTATACGGATTTTTGTTATTTAAATGAAACTGAGTAAATCCTTTTTATGAATTAAATAATCTTGTAACACTACAAGGATTAATTTCTGCTTTTAAGTGAAAATTTTTGTAATCTTAAGTGAGGAAATATTCTTAGTTGCTATTTCACTTACAGCATTTGTTTTTCAAAGTACTGGCATAGAACCCTAGAATACTTTAAGAATACTTAAAACTTATAATCTACAATCTATTTGAGCCTTTGTTGCCTCTTATGTAAAATCAGAGACTTGAAATAAATCAGTGATTTGCACACCTTAAAATATTTTTCAAAGGCTATAACTTATATTTTTAATTTCACGTGAATATGCAAGTATAAAAGAGGCAAATAGAGCTGCCTAGCTTACAGAGGGATGGAGGCTCTGCAGCGGTGCGGGGCCACGGTGTCCCTGTGGAAACTGAGGTCCCCATGGGACACAGTTTGAGAACTACTACTAATGAGAAAAATCCTTCTTATTACAAATCCTTGGCATCAAAAGTTGCAGATGCATTGTTTTTTATGTGTGTAATTCTTTAACCTTTTTATATTTTTGATAAATGGAAAGATATAAATAAAATTGCAGATTTTACTTTTTATTAATAATGTTGGACTTGAAGCTACTTCCACCATCTAAACACAATCTTCCCCTAGAAATAGACATAAATGTCACAGAAGTACACATAAATGTCTTAGAAAAAGAGCTTTGGGAGAAAAAGATAATAATGTTAGATTGGTAGTTTCTTAATTCAGGTTGTGTAAAAATGTGATTTACATGATATATTATTAATTAATGATAACATAAAATTGAGTCAATAAAGGTCTGTCTCTTTACTTGGTATTTCTGGTATTGAACTGTTTATTTGACATGGCCCATCTAGTTATGTTGTTGTCACATTATTCATTTTTTAAGGCCCGCCTATCATGCTACTGTTACAGAGGTGTTATGGAGAACAGCTTCTGTAAATACTGGGGACCAAGTCAGCCAACAAATTTATCTTCACACTTACAATTTGTTAAGTCATTGGATGTCACATTGTCATCATCACCGCAGTGTTTTATGTTCAGTGTCCTATTTTAAACCCTGTTTTGAACATTTAGTGAGAGGATACCTTTCTATAGTGAGAAGATATCTTTCTAAACCAGGAAGCAAGAAAGGTTTAAATAAGAACACTCCCGATAAGGGTATCTATAATGCAATTTGAAATACCCCCCCACATTTCATAATTAAGTACACTATAACTATAGTAATTAGTTGAATGTTTCCAAATTTAGCCCTAATTTCTAGAAAGAAAACAAAGTTACAATTAAAGAATTATATATTGGTTTTTTTATTCCTCAAATCAATTATTTTCTGAAATCTTTATGTCCATATGAATAAAGAAATATTTCAATTATATACAGACAGCAAAACAGTTTTACTTTTTCTTTTTTGCCAGTAGAATTTTTACGTGACCTTATGACAGGTCCATTTTTATCATTTTAGGTTGAAAAATTCATAGCATAAAACACATACCTCAAGATTTTAATTTTCTAAAAGTATAAGAATAGAAAGCTCATTTTAAGGAAAAATTCATTAAAGAAAAAAACTAATTAAACTTTTATAAAGGGCAGCTTTTCTAGTAATTGCCAAGTAACATACTTAGTATGAAACATGGCTTAACTTGTTTAAATTTCTTTCAACCAATGGGATCAAACATCGCGTTCTCAAGCTATGTTTATTCAATAGACCATATTAATTGTACTTTTTATCAGATTAATCTAAATAGCATTACACATATGTGTTCTCTATTATTCAAAATTAAAATAATAGGAATTGATTTTGTTTTATTTATATGGTTATTTTTCTATTTATGCAACCCCCAACTTAGGTCTAACTTCTAAAAGTATTACTTAAAGAACACATTTCGTAAGCTACATATAATTGCTATAATAATGCCTCTTGTTTAACTTAAATACTACAAATAATATTTGACTTATTTCAGATGCAGCAGGAGTTTGAAAACATTCTATCTAAAGAATGAAAAGAAGGTATGTTGCCAAAATGTATTAATTAAATTTTGATAGCATTTATTTCTGAAATAAACTGGAAATAGTAAATGGCATCTGTTTCCACGTATGGATAACAGATACTGCATTAAATGTTTTCTTATTCATAGGGAATGAAAAATGTGAAAGCATAAACATTCATAAGGAAGAATACACTTATTTGCATTTACTTACCATGTTCCATAGCTTTTTAAAAATCTCATGTCCAATTCTCTCTTTTCATTTCTGGCTATCCCCTGCCTTTCCTCTGCCCTGCCGATGGATCTGTCAGCCTGCACACAGAAACTCTTGTCAGAAAGCTGGTCTTCATCCACTTCTCATGTTTTTGCTAGAGATATTAGGCCAAGTAACCTGACTCATCTTGTAATACTCAGTCAAGCAGTTACAGTTCATATAGCTGCTGTCACTGAGCGGCAACATTTAAATCTCCAGTCATTGACTTTGTCATTGGTTTACTTTGACCCTGAGGAAAAACTCCAGATTCCTTTGCATGGAGCAAAAACACTGAAATCCATTTAGTTTTTGCCAAATAATTCAAACTTATCTCTCGATACTGCTTACCCTACTCTGCCCCTTTGCTCTGGCATCTAGCCAAACTATACTACTTCTAATTCCACCAGTGTTCTCCCTCACCTCTTGTATGGGCATCTACTTCATTGTCTGTCTGGCATACTCTTTCCTTGTCCTTCAAGTATGAACTCATATATCACCTCCACCAAAAAGCCAATGATATTGACACAAAACTGGGATGTCTCTTCTGTGTGCTCCAATAGGGCCCTGTTTGATGTTTGTCATTGTATGTATAACTCTGAGTGGAACGTGTCTGTTCATCTGTCTATTCAGTTTACAGGATATGATTGTTCAGGGATGGACTGTGTCATCTTCACCTGTAACTCCAGTGCTCGTCATATTCCCTTAGCACATGGTTGTTGAATTAATGAATGAAGAACGAGAAAACCAGAAGCCCTGTTACTTAGCCACAATAGCAATGAACTCAATGTGCAACCATGGACAAATTACATTTCATAGTAATCTTGTGTGTGTATTGTAGTCATACATAGATGTTTTCATTCTCTTCACACTTATACTTATTTGTATGTTAGATAAAGAATATAATTCTATCTTTTACTTTCCTGGTGCTGCTGAGTTTGAATCTCAATCCTATAGAGTTTGTCCTGTAGGATCAATTGATGAGGCAAATTCATATAAAGATCTACTTTCTAAAACATCATGAGACTATACACAGATTTTGAAGAAAAATTATTCAACCTGAAATATAAATAGTAATTTATTTACTGGACTGTTTATATAACATTTTAATTATTTTCCATTAAGCACATGATATATAAAATCTTTATTAAAGAAAATGTTTTTGGATCATATGTGTGTGATAAAAATTTATACAGTATTTTAAACTTGGTTTCTAAGCTTTAAGCAGATTTTGTAAATAAAAGTTAGCACTTTGAGTTTTACGTACTCAAACTGCCCAAATGCCAGCTGTTTAAACAACACCCAAACACCCAAGCTGTCATTCAAACTTTAGTGGTGTTAACTGAGAGCTTTTTTATATTTTCCAATTTTATCACTGTATTTGGTCCTAAAGATTTAGACAGACATTATTTCAATAACTGCTGTGGCTACCGTCAATGTCTGGGTTTATTACGACTGTTATAGTGCCATTAGATTTATCACGTGTAATTTTAAACATTGATTTTTAGATCTTTCCTTATGGGGAAATAAAGTTTGCTAAGGCTTTTTTCCTTTTCTACTGATTATTTATTTTTCCAAACAGTCTTATTTATTTTTAATTTATATATTGAGAGAGGAGAAGGGAGGGAGAAAGAAAGGGAAACACCAGTGTGAGAGACAAACCTCAAAAAGCTGCCTCTCGTACATGCCCTGACCAGGGAACCAAACCCGCAACTTAGGCATGTGCCCTGTTGCAGGAATTGAACCCATGACCTTTTGTTTTATGGGACAATGCCCAGCTAACTGAGCCACACTGGTCAGGGCTGAAACAGTCTTAACATTAGAAAAAGTTCCAAGTTTTAGTGCAGAGAACTCTTTTCCCTTGAGCCTTTTGAGAGTAAATTGCTGACACTGCCACCATCCCTGGTTCCTTTAGTGTTTATTTCCTACCAGTAGCACATTCTACTTGCCTACCATACGACCTTCACAATCAGAAAATTAACTCTAATGCATTCTATTATTTAATCGTCATATTCTTTTCAATTTTTGCCACTTGTCTATAGTATTTGTTCTAGCAAAAATGTCCTGTTTAAATCCATGGATACATTTAGTTATCTTGTCTACTTGTCTCCTTCAGTCTGGAACAGTTCTTTAGTCTTCCTTTGACTTTCATGACCTCAATTTTTTGAAGAGTCAGTTCCGGTAATGTAGAATGTTTTTCAGTGTGACCTTTCTCTGATGCTTTCTTATGGTAAGAGTCAGATCATACATTTTTAGCAAGAGTATCACAGAAGTGGACCATTGTCATTGCATCCTGTGATGTCACCTACAATTTTGATTTGTGCCATTCTTGGCAATGTTAATGTTGATTCCTCAGGGTAGTTATCAGCCAGGTTTCTCCTCTGTAATGTTTCCTTTTTACTTTATAGTTAATTAGTGTTTTATAGGAAAGTGCTCTGAGGCTGTGTAAATATTGCTTCTTCGTTCAACTTTTGATTTATTCATCATCAAAGCGAATTTATGATTTATTATATTCAATGGGTTATAATTTGTTAAAATCATTTAAAATTTTTTTATTTAGAAATATTATATTTTGACAATTTCAGACTTACAGAAATGTGCATGCAATTACAGTAGATACAATTCCTGGATACCATTCCCCAAATATTAACATTATATTATATTTGTTTTATACTTTCTCCCTTCTCTCTTTTTAGATTAATATAAATGTAGATATGTACTATATATAATATGTAGATATGTAATATAGATATATAATATGTAAACCATTTGTAAGATGCAGACATGATGCCTCTTTACTCCTAAATACTTTAGTGTGCATTTCTTGAAAAAAAAAGGAATTATCTTACATAACTATAGTATAATTATCAAAATCATGGAATTAAAATTGGTTTTTAACAACCTATAATCTATGAGACACAGTGAAAGAAGTCCTGAGAGGAAATGTATAGCATTACAGGCCTATGTCAAGAAGCAAAAAAATCTCAGACAAACAACTTAAGCCTACACCTAAAGAACTAGAAAAACAGCAACAAACAAAACCCAGAGTAAGTAAAAGGAAGACATAAGTCAAGATCAGAGTGGAAATAAATGACATAGAGACTAAAAAACAAAATATCAATGAAACCAGGAGCTGGTTGTTTGAAAATATAACAAAACTGATGAACCTTTAACCAGATTAATCAAGAAAAAGGGAGAGAGGGCCCAAATAAATAACATCATCAATGAAAGAGGAGAAATAACAACTAATATTATAAAAATACAAAAGATTGTAAGAAAATACTATATATAACAATGCCCAAAATTGGACAATCTGGACAAAATGGATAAATTTCTAGAAACATGCAATCTTTCAAAACTGAATCAGGAAGAATCAGAAAACCTGATTAGACAAATTACATCTAATGAATTTGAAGAATTAATCAAACTCCCAGCAAACAAAAATCCTGGACCAGATGGCTTCACAGGCAAATTTTACTAATCATTCAAAGAATAACTAATACCTATCCTTCTCAAACTATTCTAAAAAATTTGATAGGAGGGAAGACTTCCAACTTCTTTTCTTTGAGGCCAATATTATCCTAATTCCAAAGCCAGATAAAGACACAACAAAGAAAATAAATTATAGGCCAATATCCCTGATGAGAATAGATGCTAAAATCTTTAACAAAATGTTAGCAAACTAGATCCAGGAATGCATTAAACAGATCATACAACATGATTAAATGTGCTTTATCCCAGTGATGCAAGGTTGGTACTATATTTGCAAATCAATAAATGAAATAAATCACATAATCAAAATGAAAGATAAAAATCATATGATCATATCAATAGATACAGAAAAAGCATTTGATAAAATCCAGCACCCATTTATGATAAAAACTCTTATCAAAGTGGGAATAGAGGGATCATACCTCAACATAATAAATTCCATATATGAAGAATATACAGCCAACATCATACGTAATAAGCAAAAACTATAAGTTGTACCTTAAAATGAGGAACAAGGCAGGGCTGTCTGCTGTCACCACTCTTATTCAACATTTTACTGGAAATCTCACTTATATGTGGAATCTAATGAACAATACAAACTAATGAACAAAACAGAAACAGAGCCATAGATACATGGAACAGACTGACAGCTGTCAGAGGGGTGGGGGGAAGTGGGACTGGATAAAATATGGTGAAGGGATTAGCCAAATAACATACATGCATGACCCAAGGACACAAACAACAATGTGAGGATTGCCTGAGGGAATGGGGGAAGCTGGGTGGAGGTGGGCAGAGGGGGGAAAAGTGGGGACAGCTGTAATAGCATAACAATAAAATATAATTTAAAAAGAAAAACATTCTAGGATTTTTATGGTTTTGAGTCTTACATTTAAGTATGTAATCCATTTTGAGTTTATTCTTGTATATGGTGTAAATTGGTAATCTAGTTTCATTTTTTTGCATGCATCTGTCCAATTTTCCCAGCACCATTTATTGAATAGAAGAGGATTGTATATTCTTGCCTCCTTTGTCAAATATTAATAGACCATAAAGATGTGGGGTGATTCCTAGGCTCTCTGTTTTGTTTCATTGATCTATATGTCTGTTTTTATGCCAGTAGCAGGCTGTTTTAATTGTTATGGCCTTGTAATAGTTTGAATCAGGTAACATGATTCCTCCGACTCTGTTCTTTCCCAAGATTTCTGCAGCTATTCAAGGTCTTTTATGATTTATATAAATTTTTGGATTATTTGTTCTAGTTCTGTGAAATGTGTTATTGGAACCTTGATAGGAATGGCATTGAATCTATAGATTGCTTTGGGTCGTTTGGACATTTTAACAATGTTAATTCTTCAGAACTTTTTATAAAGCTGTGAATATTGAAACAATGGAAACAGGACAGGCATGTTGGATAGGCAGGGAGGTTGCTTATCTAACCACATATTCTCCTTCCCTCTTTTCTGACAGACTCCTACTGGGTTTAGGTGCCCCTCTCTCTGCATATAGTCATGCCCTTGAGAATAGCTGACCCTGTCTCTGGGCTCTGTATGCTGACCAGTCCCAGTTTAACAGTGAAAAAGATTGCCCTGGTGACTTCTTGGTCAAGGAGGGCACTTGACACAGTTGATGCAACTGGGCTGAAAGAACACACAGGGGGACATATATAGTCCAGCCTTGTTTGCCACTGGAGGTCATCTTGCAACCATAAGGAGGAGGAGCTTGTAGATGAGGTCACCAAAAATAGCAGAGTAGAGAGACAGAAAGAACTTTGCACCTTGATAACAATGTTCAGGTCATCTGACTTCTGAACTTTCTGTTGTTTAGTTGTTTATGTCGATTGAAGTCATGGTTTCCTAACTTAAACACTGTGGCTTTTTCTGTTTTTCTTTTTTATACACTTCCACATTGCTTGCCTTTCTTTTACATTTAGTAGTTATGCTTTTTGTAATAAGGAAAAAGTTTTCTTTTTAAAGACAGTTTCATAATTTCTAAATGATTTTTTATTTACTTTTAGAGAGAGAGAAAGGCAAGGAGAAACAGAGGAAGAGAAACATCAGTGTAAGAGAGAAATACTGATCAGTTACCTCTTGCTTGTGCCCCAACCAGCAACCAGGGACCAAACCTGCAACCCAGGCATATGCCCTGCCTGGGAATTGAATGGGTGACCTTTCCTTTGTAGTACAATGTTCAACCGACTGAGCCACATAGGTCAGGGATATTTTGACAATTTAATACAGAAGAATACTTAGAAATATTGAAAACTACTTAAGAGGTATTAAATTTAAAAGTAGGTTACAAAGCTTTTGAACAAGATGATTCCAATTTTATTTTAAAATATATCCATAATGCTATGAATGCATTGAAAAAAATCTGAAGGAATGCATACCAAAATAATTACAATTACTTTTGAATAGTCAGATTATTGAATTTTTTCTCCTTTTTGTCACTTGTTTGACCCTTATAATGAACATGGAATGACTTACATAAAGATTTAAAAATGAATAAAATTTTAAATAAAAATAGAAGCACTTTGATTTAACTAGACATTCTTTTAAATTCCCTTTTAGTGTTTTAATGCTTTTGTTTTGATATTTAATACATCTGAAACTTAGTTCTGAATATAATTTGAAATGAAGGGGTTCAGATGGATAGCCAATTATGCCAGCACTGTTTATTTAAAAAACCGATGTTTCCTTATCAAACATCTCTTTAATACCCTACAGGAGCCTCAAATTTGAGATACCCCAGTCTCAGCCCACTAACAGTTCCCTTTGCCACATTCTTCAATTAATCAAAGGCACCTGCACCTTTGTCCTTGTCCCTCACGTCTACAGGCATCTCCTCACTTCTTTTAATTTCTCAGGTGTTAACTTTTAACTTAAAGCAATAAGTATTTATTATAGAAAAATTTGAAAATAAAAATAGCCAAGGAGAAAAAGTTTGAAACATCTATTATCTCAACAGTCAGGAATAACCACGTGGTATATATTGTTTTAGCTATTTTTGCTTTTTTCCATAGTTTTTAAAGGAGGATGGCCATGTGCCTGTTATCTTCCTTTTGTTCCTCCCAAACCACCCTCTATCGCTCTGCCCTTTGCCCCCACACTCGCCCCGGAGCTTCATGTACGGATCACATCCGCAGGCCACAGTGCTCCTCCGGGGGACCTCACTACCTGCCCCTCTCCTCCTGGGATCCTGCAGCTGCCCTCTCCCTGACCTGTGGGTTTAGGGGTGGTAACAGCTCCACTCTTACATCACTGGGGTACATCACTGTCCCAAGTGGTTCACCGGAACCCTACCCATAACTACAAATTTTCCTTAGTTAAACCCTCCTCAAGTCATCCTAATTTCTCCTGTTTTCTGGCTGTTACAAGAAGGCAATTTTTAAAAAACTAGTGATACAAGTAATACCTGAATATATTCTTGATGTTAAATATTTGAACAATACCCATAAAGTGAAAACATCTACCTTAACTTTCAGTTTCCCAACTGTGGTTCTTGCTTCGGAGATAACCATTGTTTTCAATTTGGTGACTCTCTTTCTGGATCTAATTTCTCCTATTTACTTACACATAAGGATGCATAGATGAGCACAGGATTTCATGTGTGCATCGGTGTGTGTGTGTGTGTGTACATATGTGGTATCACACTGAATGTGTTGTTCCATAACTTGCTTTTCAAATTTTGTCTTAAGGCTTTTTCCACTTCAGAACAGTATAAAACCTAACAGTTTTTTTAAAAAAATGCTGCTTAGTATTTGTTTAGTGTGGAGATACAACTGTTTATTTAAGCACTCCCCTATTCACTGACTTGTATTTCCAATTTTTCACTATCATAAACAGCATGACTCAGAAAATGCTTCTACATCCCTTTCGATGTGCATGGGCAATTATTTCTTGAAGGCAGATGCTGAGAAATAAAACTGGGATAAAGTGAAGTGCTTTCTTGTTTTTTATTTTAACACTATCAAAATTGCAGACCTTTTTCTGTGTGTAGATTCACATGTATATGTAGTGGGCGGCCCTTGAAGGCTAGACACTAAAGCAATGCTTTTCAAAGAGAGACTTTTTAAAAATGATTTTTTAATTGTAATTCTATTACAGTTGTCCCAGCTCTTCCCCCTTTGCCCTCCCCTGCCCATCCCACCTCCCGCTCCCACAGGCAAGTCCCACACTGTTGTCCATGTCAAGAAATGCTTCGTCTCCAGAAACTGAAACTCCAACTTTGGGCTCTTCGTTTCATTGCAAAGTGGGAGTGAATCTCAGGCCACCAACTCAGATGCGCGGATCGTGTCTTCATCTTCATAACCGTTTCAATTCTACATCAAGTCCCCATCTGCCTGGCACCTGAAGCGAGTCAGTCAAATGAAGGGACCTGCGTCTAGGCCACATATTGCTTAGTTCGCGCGGGGCCCCCTTTCAGCCCCCAGGGCTGGTGGCCGGCTGGCGGCAGGGGCTGACGTGGTGCGGGTCTCTCTTGCTGTCATTGACTCTCACAGGCCGGGCCTGCCGGGGCGCCTGCCCTGCCATCCGGCCCTTGCGGGACCGTGCCCGTCTCGGCCCCATAGCCTTGCCGCGAGGCTTGGCTAGTCCTCACCTACCGCGGACCTCTTGCAGGCAGAGAACACGTTTGGCCGCTGCCTGGCCGTGACGCTGCGTGGGGAGTCTCATCAGGCTCTGCCCCGCCCCCGCTGGGCTCTGTCACCAAGCTCCTGCACTTAGTTGGGGAGCCCTGGGAGCTTTGTCGTAAACAAGGAGGGACAGCAGCTTTCCTCTCAGTTTCCCCAGGCATATGATGGTTTCTAGAAACCCTCACCTGCACCTGGTCCTGGGCTAGGGTGGGAAGTGGGGAGTGAGACCCATATGGAGAGAGGACATGCATCTGCCCTGGTTTGCCGGGGACAGCCCTGGCTTGTGCCTGTGGCCCCGGGGCAATTGTTCACAGCCTCCCTTTCAACTCTCACAAGGGCCCGGGTTTGGACATCGAGCTGTGTGGTCCTCCCCCAACAACGTCTCGTCTCGTTTACCTGCTCCCTTTCCATCGCTTCTCTCTCCTCCCTTCCAGCCTAGAGAGTCTGTGCCTCATTTCGGCTTGGAAAACCTGACCTTCTCCGCCACATCATATTCTTTCGAATCTAGTGTTTATGGCATAAAATTAATGCTGCGACTCTTTCAAGGCCAGGCTTTTGATACCAAAAAGCCAGGATGTTTGAACCTCCTAAAAGCATTTCCTCTGCCTCTCTGGTGTAATAACCCTTCTCTCAAATGTACAATGGATGCCTCACAGTCTACTTTGGTAAAGAGCCATAGGGTAAAAATAAATTACTAGTAATGAAAAACACATTGCATGGGATTCTAAAAACTTACTCTACTGCATCCCCCTCCCTCTTGTAATTCCCCCAACCTTACAAAGAAAGTCAACTTCTCATTAGAGATGTTCCCTGCTACCACACTCCCCAGGAGTTAAGAACTGCATCTAAACTGGGTTCTCAGGACAGTGGAGGAAGCTGGTTGGGGTGGGGGGAGTCAGTTCCACTGCAGGGAACTGGGTGGGCTGCTGGCCTAGGACCATCTGGGATGACTTTAACCAACCAGAGCCCAGATGCCCGTCCTGATCATTAGCACCCCACCAAGGCCCAGGAGTTAGACACAGGCCTGGGGAGAGGGAGGCTCTCAATTCAGTGAGATTACCTGATTTAACAGGAGTGAAGTTTCTCCAACTCAGGGGAATTGTCCTACAAGATAAAACTAAGTAGGCTTATGCAAAAATTTAAAAAGTTACATTTTTTTTTTGCATATTTGAGCTGTGCCCTAAGATTCACAGACCCTGCTGCATGTAGGGATTCATGTGGGATTTATAATAATAATTATGATAGTCCTAATGATGATAGGCATAATGATAGTCATAATAATGATAGCCCAGTCTGCCCTCCATATCTGGGGATTCAACCAACTGTGGATTGAAAATATGCAGGAAGAAAAGTACATTGTTCTGACGTGTATTATGTAATCAGGCCTAGGATGGTTATGTCTGTACTGAATGTGTACAGACCTTTTTTGGTCATTATTCTCTGTACAATACAGTATAACAACTATTCACATGGTACAAGGCATTATATGTAATTTTCTAGAGGTTATTTAAAATATATGGGACTGTGTGTGCTCATTATATGCACATACTACACGATTTTACCTAAGGGACTTGAGCATCCATGGATTTTGGTATCCCAGAGGGGTCCTGGAACCAGTCCCCCATGAATACTGGGGGACGACTATCATATTTATTGACTGCTTACTATGCACCAAGCTCTGTTCTAAGGGCCTTGCATGTTGTTGTGCTGTAGATACCCATTTTACAAAAGAAAATTGAGTCACAGAGGGTTAGTTAATTGTCTGAGGTCAAAATACACACTGGCTCTATAGACTGATGATAAAGGCTATGGTGGAATTTGGAGCAGGTCACCCCAGGGCATGAGAACACCGGTGTGCAGAGATGAGGCAAACTTCTCAGGAATCAGTGATTTAGAAGTAGTAGTGGGACTGCGTTTGAAAAAAAATAATGCAATAGCTTCTAAATCTATGCCAGATAGCCAGCAAAGGAAGGAATTTAGGGCTAAGAAAAGGAGAATGTAAAAGCTCTTCTGTGAATTCCTAAGTGACCTGAACTTTGTCCTGCAAAGAGACAGGTTTTGTAGCGTGTAGCTCGGAGCTCCACATCCTGGAGCCCCGCTCCGACCACCAGGCAGCGGACCCCAGGCTGCAGGCAGGCTGGCATCCCCTCGAGCTGCCGAGAGCTCCTGATGCTACTGCCGACAAGCTGAGCATGGGAAGAAGATTCCAGTTTCTAAGACCCACAAGGCAACCAAACTGGACAGAGGCCACACATACATTATTTATTTTAAAATTTTAATAGACTGTTCTTACCTTCATCTGACATCAAGATTTATGAAAATCTTATGTTTTCTTACTATAATACCTTTATGTGCCTTCCTTCTGAACCTAGGGTACATGAGAGTAAGATTTACCTCCCTGATTTCTTTTCAATTAAGTGTTAAGGGGAAGTTACGTTCTGGTGGCTACAAACATGCAAAGTCCTGTTATTAGAATAAGAAGCATATTCGTATTCTCTACCTTCCTCTGTACATTTTCTGAGTACCCAGAGTACCAGTTTTTAAAACTGGTCTCTAGGAGGTTATGATATAAGTGGGTCATGGATGCAAAAAACGTAATTTCTATCACAAACTAAAATTTTATAGAAATAACTTGTAAACTTCAGGGATAAATCGAATGAGTGTTCAAGCTCATATTTACCCCTCTCTAAGTTCTTTAGTTAGGAATCGTTGTTGCGTAGGTCCTGTGTGAATTTGGACAAATTCAGATTCCAGTTATTCTATTTGCTCTCTGTTCGCCCTCTGCTGGTTGTTCAGAAGAAGGACAGGAATGACTGGAACTTTCTTTAATCTGGTGAGGTTTTTCTTGTTTGTTTTTGTTTTGAAAAAATCAAAATTCCAGTTGAACTCCCTAATTATAAAAATATTAAAAGAATCCATGTGAGTTTTAATTAGGTTAATTTGAATTACTGTGTTTGGAGATAAAGTGTAGGGTGTAGGGGTGGAAGAAAACCGTCTCGATCTCTTTTTATATAGGTCTTGCTGTTTAGTTCAAGTAAGAGTTTTCTTGGTGTATAATTACAGCTACATCATAAATTTAAGGAGTCGAATGCACATCAACATGTCCTGAAGTCCTGCCAATCTGGGAACCTAGAGCCAAAATCGTCTTTAAAGACTGAAAAAAGAACATCACAGAAGGAAACACCTTCTACTTATTACCAGAACCATTAATTCAGGAAAATGTCGAAGAATGATTTTGGAGTCTTAGAAGGCTCTATTTTACTTCCAAGCTCTCTCAAAGCTTGAGGGCATTATAATAATAACAATTTATTTGAGAGCCAAGCGCCTCAAGCGCCTGGTTTGCCTGGGAGATGTGCACAGGACAGCGAAGCGCCCGTAAGGGAGGTGAGGGTCTCTGTCACCAGCCTCTGCTCTCCACAGACACTGTTTTTCTCTGTCTGCCTTCCTTTCGCTCTCCTCGTAACAGCACCCCCACACCTTCGGGAAACAGCCCTTTCTCCTCCATGAGACCCACACTTGGCCCCTCTTCTCTGGATTTTCCATGTCAACGCTGGGAGGGGGCGGCTGTCTCTTCCTTCTAGGGTCACAATCTAGGGTCTTAGAAGCCTCCACTGTCCGCGATGCTCTTCTCTGCCCCCGCCCCCGCCCCGCCCCACGTGGGCACCGGGACAGCAGACAGAGAGAAGCAGGTGGGATTGAAATATATTTGGAAGTAGAATCTGCTGAAGCGCTTAAGTGGGGGCAAGAGATGGGCAAAAGAAGAGAGTCAAGAATAATTTCTAGGTTTCTGTTTTATTCCCCACTTCAATGTATTGCCATTGTTAATGCAGGGAGAAAATGAGGAATGGGATTGGAGATGAAAGCAGAACTTTGAGGCAACAAAGCAGGAATTGGACATGTGGATTTAGAGATAACCGTGGGATAGCCAAGTGGAAATGTTAAGCGTGCCATTGGATATGTGACTTTGGAGCTAAAGGGAGAGATTTGAGCTGTCAACATTAATTTAGGAGTTGTGCCATATGAATTGTATGTGAAGATATTGAAGTGGGTGAAAATATTTACAGATAGAAGACACTGATGAGTGTCTTCTTGGCCCAGGACCAAATTTTGAGGAGGATCAAATTTTAATGATTCAGTAGAAAACAACTTAGCAAAGGAAACTTAAAAGGAGAGGTTAGTAATGTAGGAGAAAAAGTAGAAAAAGAGTAAAGTACCATAGAATTGGAGAGAAGAGTCTCAAAAGAGGAGAATGTACAACTCAGCCGGAAACCCTCTAATTAGAGAAATTTGAGATCAGAGATGTATTCCTTGGGTTTGGCAATACGGAGGGCACTGGTGAGGCTGAGGAGCATTTTCAGTAGGGAGATGGGGATGAAAACAAGTTTGGAGCAGGTTAAAAAGGAATGGCGGTGACCAGCAGTGTAGATAAAATTCGTTCCCCGAAAAATTCATTCCTCGAGTATTTGATTCCAAAACCACAGTTAGAGCCTAGAATCATATTACATATATTAAGGTATAAAAATATTAGGTATAAAATTAGAGGTGCTCCTCTCCCTTTCACCTCTTGATTCTCCAGTCCACATAAGTTGATTATTCAGGGTACACATTTTCCAGGGCAGTTATGTTCTGTAGTCACCATTAATACTGAGTCATCTAATTAGTTTCTTGTGGGGCTTCTGTTCACAGCATTTGTTTTTTTTTAGTCAACAAAAGCATCACGCACTTAGAAAACAAGCCAGTCTCATCAGCACGGACAACCGGCTTATCCACATAATCCTTTCCAGATACAACACCTAGCAGGCATATTTAAAACCCTTCTGCAGCCTCCCAATCCCCTACAACTTTCCCATTCTTCATTCTGGTTGCCTTTTGAAATGCGTGAGCCAGCACTAGCCTAGAAAAGTTTAACATTTTCCTGACCCTGGGTAATGTGACTGTAAATGTCTTTGGTTTTCAGCTTTACAACAATGGTGTCCACAATGGTTTTTTTCTTTTTTTAAATCAGTTGTCATCTCTGAACTTAAAAATTTAGCCCTTATTTTTTTGGTTTGTCACATACTGTGGATGTTTCATTAGCACTTCCTGGAGCAGCCTAACATACAGATCAGCGAATTTTTTTCTTTTCCTTTCTCTCTCTGTCTCCCCCTCCCTCCCTTCCTTCCTTCCTTTCTTTTTTGTTTGATGTGCCATATTGTTGATTCGTTAACATAAACTCCCAGGCAGAGCACTGTGACTCATGCCTGAATGAAGCTCACTTTAACACACGTGCTTTCTCCGTAAGGTATATCACACCTTCCTTGCATTTAGAAACACTAGACAGCACTTCAGCACCATGCTTGGGGGCTATTTCAAACAGTGAAATCACCAACAAACAGCACAGAAATGTGAAATACGTGCCACTAAATAGGCCATGAAAAAGATGCTTGTTTACTACGACAGCTGCAACAGAAGGCAGATGCCTTGTTCAGCATCAGCTGGCAACACGTACACCGGGTGACTCACAGTGGCTTTGCTGTGTGCATGTCCTCAGATGACTGGAAATTTCCTGTCAGTATCAATGTGTGGTTACAAACAAATTTTAGTGAGTAGGCAAATTTGCAAATATAAAATCCACAAATTCTGAGCATTGACTAGATTCCAGCTTGGGAAGATCAATGATTTATTTTTCTTAGGCTGCTCTAACAAAACACCACAAATTGGGTGGCTTAAACAACAACATTTTTCACAGTTCTGGAGGGTGGGAAGTCCAAGTCCAAAGTGCCCACAGATGCAGGTGTTTTGAGGCCGGCTTCTTGATTCATAGACTGCCTTTTTCTGCTCTGTCCTCTCAAGGCAGAAGGGTCAAGGGAGCTCTCAGGGGCCTCTGGTATAAGGGCACTAATCCCATTCATGAGGGCTCCACCATCATGACCTACTCATCTCCCAAAGGCCCCACCTCCGAATATCATCACACTGGGGGTTAAATTTCAATAGATGAATCTTGAGGAATACAAACATTCAGTCTATGGAAACCAATCCATACATTGATTGTTAGTTCCAAGCTTTACCAAAATGCTGTCGTGAGGCGGTAACATTACATCAGTCCTCGTCCATCTGGTGTTAGCATACTACGCAGATCCATCTGTAATCCCAGTTAAAAATTGTGCCATTGGCCAACTGGCTATAATAAATGCCCCACGAGGCCATATGTGTTTGGAGACTGAAGCAGCAGTGGGCAGGAGAGGTGGGTCTGCTGGGAATGTAAGCCCCATTCATGCAATTCATTTGTGTCTACAGGACCAGCTTGGTGAGGGTTAGGTATCTCATATTTCCACCTGATAATGGAGTGCTTCTGGACAGCTCAAGTGTATAAAGAAGTGGATTAGAAAACAATGTTTTGTCATAGCTAACTCAGTCTCATGATCATCTCCTGACCCATGGTCAAGGCATTCAGTTTCTATTAGGGTTCAGTAGCAAGCCAAGAACTGTTTTTCCTAAACAGAAATTGTTACTAACATACACAGCATAACATGGGTCTAACCTAGTCTCTAATCTGGTTTAGCTTTAGGATTCATACAGGCTTCTCTTGTTTGGGCCTCACTCAAATACGGAGTTCGCACAGTGTGTGTACCGCAGAAAGACACCAAAATGTGATAAACACCGTCACTGTGGTCTGAAGGTTTGTGTACTTCCCAAATTTTTAGGCTGAAACACTAACTCTCAAAGATGATGGTATTAGGAGGTGAGGCCTTTGCAAAGTGCTTAGATCCTGAGGGCAAAGCTCTCATGAATGAGATTATCATCCTTCCCCAGAGAGTTCACTGTTCCTTCCACAACATGAGGACATGTCAGGAAGGTGCTGGCTGTGAACAGGAAGAGGATCCTCACCAGAGGGGACCCACGCTGGCACCTTGATCTTTCTTCATCTTGGGCTTCCCAGCCTTGAGAACTGTGAGAAACAGATTTCTGTTGTTTATAAGCTACCCAGTCTCTGGTATTTTGTTAGAGCAGCCCAAATGGACTAAGGTGGTAGCCTCTAAAATTCACGAAGTCCCATCAAATGTTGTGCCTCTTTTTTAATAGTAAAGGGTCCATATTTTTATGAGATACATCTCCCACACTTTAGCAGACGTATATATATCTTAGTTGGGCATCCAAGGAACTGCCTAATTCTAGTTCATCAGGTCCTGTTCTATTTTCTATAATCCTTGTAATCCTGTATAAGTGTCATCAAAATAGCAGACAAGCAGGATGTTGTATAGATACCAAGAATATCAAATTCCCAGAGGCCCCCCTTGAATAAGGCAGGGAGGAAATGATGTTAGAGAGGGAAAATAGCCTGCTGTTTCTGCCAGGTGGAAGCACTAGTGTTTCTAGTTTTCTATGCTTCTTGAGTCAAATGGGGAAACATTTTCTAGATTAACAGCAGCATACCAGGTACCTGGGCCAGTGCTGACTTGCTACGGTACAGACATCACATCCAGAAGAGCAGTTCTAACAAGAGTCACTGACTAATTAGGCTTAGGATAATCGACTGTCATCTTCCAAGATCTCTCTCTCTTTGGCAAAGGCTCCACAGCTGAATTCAATGGGGATTGAACAGGAGTAACACTTCCTCATCTTTCAAAATTTGAAGATGACTTCAATTCCTGTATTTCCTCAGGGATGTGCTATTAATGCTTTTTGTTAATGATTTTAGCAGGTGGGGTAGAGCTCAGTGGGCTTTCAGCTGACGCTTCCTACCATGACTGTTCTTCCTGCATAGGTCAGGGGGAAATGTGGGGTTCTGCCAGTTACCCAAGGCAGGAAGAAAGGGGAATAGTGTGGCATTAAAAAGGCAAGAAAGCAGTGCTTCATGAAGGACGAAAATCACTGTAATAAACCAGTAAGAAAAATGATGGAAGTGATAAGGGAATGGCAAGAAATATTCTAAGTAATGAAGAGCAAAGGCCTGCAACCAAGACTGCTCTACCCAGCAAGACTCTCAATTAAAATGGAAGGCAAAATAAGGAGTTTCCCAGACAAAAAAAGGCTAAAGTAATACACCTCCAGCAAACCAGCATTGCAAGACATGCTAAAGGGGCTGCTTTGAGAAGAAAGAGTCTGTGAATACCCAGTTCTCTTCACAGTCACCAATACTTGATATAACCAATATTTCTAATACTTATTAATCCGATTGTGACAATGATGTGTTATTTTAATTGTTACTTTATTATTTGTTGAAACTAAACTTGTTTTTGTATATTTCTTATCTATTTCTATTTTTTTTTAAAAGTGTTAAGTGACTTTTTGGTATTTTTTATCCATTTTTTGATTAGATGTTTGTAGACTCCTTTCCCTAAGAAAAAAAACCACTATTAACCCTTTTATAGATGTGTTGCAAATACTTCCCTATTCTATTATTTGTCCTTTAACTTTTTTTACATGAATATTACTGTATATTCTAAACATTTAAGTCTTAAATGTTTAATACAGTCTTATTGTCAATATTTTACTTTATAGCTTCTGGGTTTGACTATGTTACTTCAGGACAAGAAAAATATTGTTTTGTATTTTCTCCTAAAACTCCTGAGATTTTACATATTGATTTTTAATTCACCTGAATATTTGTTTTATGTGTGAAATAGGGCTCTATATTTGTTATATTTCAAGTAATAGTGATCCCATGAACCTTATATATTGAGTAAATCTTATTTTCCCCATTGACTTGAAATATCAATTTAATCATATATTACATTGTTAGAAAGATATATAAATGTTTCTAGAATGCTCATTTTATTTCATCTATCTACTTGATTATTTCTGTGCAGGTGTCATGATTGCTGAGACTTTATCATGGATTTAAATTTTTTACTATTTAATAATAGATCTTGACATTTAAAAAAATAAAGAAATAAAATCAATCTGCATTTTTTAAAAAATAAAGAAGGAAGGAAAAGAAGACATTCCTACCTTTTGTGACCTTTTGCGACAGCGTGGATGGAACTGGAGGATATTATGTTAAGTGAAATAAGCAAGTCGGTGAAAGACAAATACCATATGATCTCACCTATAAGTGGAATCTATTCAACAAAATAAACTAATGAACAAAATATACCACATGCAAGGAAACATGGAGCAGACTGAAAGTCACCAGAGGGGATAGGGAAGGAGGACAATGGTGGAAAGAATGGGAAGAGACTAGATAAAGAACATGTATGAATGACCCATGGGCATGGACAACATAGTGGGAATTGAATGTGAGCGGGGGGTGGGGTGGGAAGAGTGGAGGAGGGCAAAAGGGGAAAAACTGAGACAACTGTAATAGAATAAACATGATTTAAAAATTAAAATTTTTTAAAAAATGCTGGATGTGCACATTGGATTTGGTAGCAAGATGATCATTAGTAACTCTATCAAGAGCATATATACAAGAGTGGGGGAGGGGGGAGGGAGATGCCGGACTGGAGTGGGTTGACGAATGACTAGGGGGTGAGACATGAAGCCAGTGAAAGTAGGCAACTCAAGGAGATTGGCTGTGAAGGGGTGAGATTTCCATTTTGGACCTGCAGTATCAAACTGCATATGCCTGTACGGTCCTGAAGTGGAGATGTCCTGAGAGTCAGATATAAAAACTATAGCTGAGGGACACCTCTGAGATGCAAAACTAGATCTGGTTTGCAATAATGTGGAAGTGGTTTTTGAAACTGAGTTTCTGAGATCTCCAAGGAAGAGTGTGAGGAACAACAAAAAGACTAGAAGAACGCAAACTTTTAGGGGAAGGCAGAGGAAGCTGAGCCTAACGAGAGACAGGTGAATAATTGTCCAAGTTGTAGGAGGAGAACCAGGAGCACCTGTGCTGGAAGCATGGAAAAAAAAGTTTCAGGACATACAAAATGCTGCATATAAATCAGAGAAAGATTAAAAACAAACTTTTGAAGGTCATTTAAGTCTTTAGTGAGAGGAATTTTAATAGGGTACTAGAGTTAGAAGCCAGCTCATAAGGGGTTTATTTAAATATTGAGAAGTTATGTAAATAATACCAATGAACAGTGACTTCTGAAAAAATTTAGCAACATATATAACACAAAGTCGATTAATATTCATAATATTAATATATTAATATATCAATATAATTCTATTTAAAGTAAATTATATTTATAATTCCATTTAAAATAGTTTTATTAATTAGTGTGTTATTAGTTATAGGAAATAAAATAGTATAAATTAATGAAGTACCAATGTATATTTACATGAATATTAATATAATCATGGTATTATATGTGATCATCATTAAATAATCCATGTAGTAGCAATGTATAGATTACTTAATGTTATATTATATTATTAATTGCATCATAAAATATATATCAATTATTATTGACATAACCAATGTTAGCCAATATAACATTAATTTGATTAAAATTAACAATATGTTAATTATAGTTTTTAATAATTATATTGACTAATGTAACTTTTTATTACTAATACAGAATTAATAAGAAAAAGGAGTACTACCCAATAAAGAATGGGCAATGGATGTGTATGTGCAATTCACAAGAAAGGAAGTACAAGAGGCCAATAACCGTGTAAAAACATAATCAGCCTTATAATCAGGAAATGCAAACAAAACAAAAAAAAGACCCAATTTTTACTCCATTAGATTGACAAACATTTTGAGCTTAATAATATCAGGTATAATGAGATCAAAGAAATTGCAGGGTCCTTGACCTATGAGGAAAGTAGTGGAGAAAGTAAGTATAAATTATTGTCCCTGTAGACAAAATAGATGGGCAAGAATGGATGAGAGTAAGGATGAAAATGGTTGCTCCAGCTGGAATTATGATTTCTTTCCCAGTCCCTGGACCAAGGCCAGTTTTCAGACCCAGAATCTGTTGACTGAAGAGTTAGTCAGGTCCCTGGAAAGAAGGACCCGACTACATCATGGCAAGTATATACTAAATGATTTCCTGGGTTCTTCCCCAAGGCACCCTATGGCCATTCACTTGGGTGACTGTGCACTCAGCAAAGGGGCCAGTTATTCCATGGGCTGTTGAACACAGGGTCTGAGTTGACATTTCATCCCAGAAACTCATCATGATCCCTTGTTAAAATGGGGGCATATAGAGACCAGGGAATAAATGGCAAATCCACGCAGTATTATTTTCCTGGCCCTCAACTGTGTAATAGGGACTGACGCACTCAGCAGTTCGGGTAAGCCCACCTTGCATTCTTGGCCTCTGGAGTAATAACTCTCATAATATGAAAGGTCACAGGGAAGTCTCTGAAATGTATCCTAACCCCCTGGTCAAGATCATAAAACAAAAACAATGTAGCATTCTGTGGAAGGTAGGAGAGATTAGTACCCCTTAAGGACCTGGAGCATCTGGCTGTGCTGGCCCCTCTCACATCTGTAGTTAATTTACTAGGCTGGTCCCTGCATCACCAGATGAATCCTGGAGAGTGAGTGCGGACTGTGACAGGCTCAATCCAATAGCCCCATTGCAGCTGCTAGGCTGGGCTTGGCATCTTTGCTGGAGAAGATTAATGCGGCCTCAGGTACATGTTATGCAGCCACTGATCCTGCAAATGCCTATTTTCTATCCCAATAAGATCAGAGGATCTGAAACAGTTTGCAGTTACATGGATTGGACATTATACAGTTATGGTTTTTCTCTAGGGCTAATTTAACTCACCCACTGGTTGTCCTAATAGAATCAGGAGTGATCTGGATCACCTGGACATGGTGGAGAACGTAACACGGATCTATGGCATTGCTGGGATCTTCTGACTGGACAGGGTGAGCGAGAGGTGCCAGCAGCAGGCGGCCTTGGTAAAGCACATGTGCTCCACAGGGTAGGAGGTAATCTTTGTGAAGATTCATGGACCTGCCACTTTGGTAAAGATTTGGGGCGTCCAGGGGTTGGGGTGAACTAGGTCATCCCTTCCCGATTAAAAGACGAATTGCTGCATCCTGCAACTTTTATCACAAAGAAGAAAATACTACCACTTTATGAAAGAAGAAAAGTAGTCCAATGTGCAGATTTATATGGGGCTGGGCTCCTCCTCTGGAGCAAACTTTGAGGAACTGAGGCTCATTTCTGGGAAGGAAAGGCCGCGTTTGCAAACACGGCAGCAGATGGGAAAGTTGCTACAGGACAAAGAGCTACCTCAGCCGAAGCTGCCTGGAGAAATTCTAAGGAAGTCCTTTTGAGCGCTGGTTGGCCCTGCCCAGATGCTGGAGCTTCATTGGAGAGCAAATGGTGACCTGCAGCCTGACCAGCCTCTAATGTGTCTGTGTAGGCCTGTCCTCTCCAGAGCTCAGTTAATACAAGAAACACTTTAAATGCAAATAATATGTGTGCCTACCCTACACAACCCTCAAGTTATTGGGAGGATTTGGCTTGTTCACAGGCACACACATACATAGCCGAGATACTGCATGTGTTCAGAGTGGCAGCTTTTACCTTTCTGGGGATCGTTCAGTAGCACAATTCTCAGATAAGGCTGCTGTGAACCTGGTTTCCCCTAATTTAGCTTTTCTTTTTATTAACTATAAATGTAATATCTACATTTTTCTTGTAAAACATTAGAATAAAAAGTATAAAAAGCCCTCCAAAACCCAACCCTAAATCTCCCTTTTATTCTTCCTCTTAAAGGAAGTGTTCAAAAGTAGGTGTTTATCCTGACAAACTGTTTTTTTAATGAATTTTCAGGCATATAAAAATATACACAAATATATCCTTTTCATAAGTACTGTATTATTTGTGTAAGGAAATTGCATTTTTCACCTACTATGTCAGAAGATCTCAACATGTAGGTACATGTAGATTTAGCTTATTTTTTTGAATTGCTCTATACTTTTCCAATGTATGGGTGAAAAGAATAATTAATTATAAACTTACTGATTAAGTTTGTTGCTTGTAATAAACACTACTAAGTGAAAAATGTATTTTATTTAGAACACCAGAACTATATTGGCAAGTTAACTTTTTATAAGTGGCTTCGCTGGCTAAAAGATACCCCCTTTTAAATTTCTAAAGTTATTGATAATTAATATCCATAAAAGTCAAACCAGTTTACCCGTCATAAACAGCATGCAAAGTCCTGTTTTGCTATGGCCCTATCACAGAACGTCATACAGTGTTTGATTTGTGCCATTAGTATCTTATTTTGGTTTTATTTTTTATTTGTTTCTTAATATCATCATATTTCTCTTCTTTGGGTAAAATATCATCTTATGTATTTTGCCAGTTTTCCCTTTGGACGGTAGGCATTTTCATCTTGATTTATAGGAACCATTCATGTATTAAAGAAATGATCGTTTTTTTCTGTGTTTTGGGCCATGAGCCCCTCCACTCCCTTTGCTGTTTGCCATGTTTATGTGTATAATTAAATTAACTAATTTTTCTATGAGTTCTAGACTTTGTCATAATAAACAAACATTTCTTTTTTGTCATTATAGTTATGTACTTTTGATGTTTAAGTATATATTCAATTGTAATAAAGCCTAGACATAATATATGCCCAATAAATATTTATTGAAAATGTTAATGAATTTCAAATATATTTGGATATGTACTTAATAATATTTCAACTTTGGACTTCTAAATTGATGTTAGAGAAGTTTCTTCTTTCTTTTCCTTTTACCCTTCAACCCCTGATTTTGGTTAAATTTTTTCATTGTTTTTTATACTGTTATAATTTATTAAGTTTACATCATATGCTGTAGCCAAAATTCTTGTGGTTGTTTATATGTGTAGTTCTATTTTTAATGGTTTCAGTAGGTTCTGTGTGCTCCTTTACTATGACTTCCCAGTTTCTGAGATTTTAATTTTGATTTATTAGTTGAACTGATTTAATTGTCAGAATAGTTTCTTTAAGCAAGGACTTCTGTCATAACTCCTTGCATTTTGCATATTTGAGGATACATGAGCATTACTATTTTTATTTTACTTTCCAAGAGAACTTCATAGATATTGCTTTGATGTCTTCTGGCATTCAGTGTTGCCTGCATGAGGCCATTTCCCTGCCTCCCCCTCGTAGGTGACTTTTTTTCCTATGCATTCTTTTTTTTTTGGCCAGCTATCCATAGTAGATTTTATTTGTGCTTGAAAATCAGTAGCTTCACTGCATTTACCAATTTTACTTTTTATACCTTGCACTTATTATTTTCACTTTTTAAATCTGAAAACTCAAGTCTTCCTTTATTCAATGAACTTTTTTTCCGTAATTTTATTTTTGATTTTTTTTCCTGACGGTTTTCTTAGAGTTGGAATAGAATTTCTCATATCCTTTTTTTATTAGCAAGCCCAGTTATACAAGTGCTGAATTATATATAATCTTTTTTATCTTCCATCATCTCTTTTATTCTTCTCCATTTTATATTTATTTGTTTAGTTTTTTGCTCTACCAATTTATTTTACTTTTACCCAGATTTATTGAGATATAATTAACAAAATTAAGGTATAGACCATGATATTTCAATATATGTATTTATTGTGAAATGATTATCACAATCAAGCTAATTGACATATCATTTCACACAGTATTTTTTTTTTTGTATGGCAAAAACACCTAAGATCTACTCTTTTTTTTGTAAATTTAAAGTATATAATACAGTTTTATTAACTATACATTAGCTCTCTAGAACTTATTCATCCTGTATAACTGAAACTTTGTCCCTTTTACCAACATCTCCCTACTTCACCTACTTTCCATCCCTTGGCAAACACCATTCTACTTTCTGCTTTTATGAGAGTGACTTTTTTACATCCCGCATGTAAATGATATTATGTAATTTATTTGGCACCCCTCCTCTCTTTTGGTTTCCATTTGCATTGAATATCTTTTTCAGTCCTTCACTTTCTGACTGTTTGTATCCTTAAAGATAAAATGAGTCTCTTGGCAGAAATAATATCGCTGGGTCTTTTTTTTAACAATCTATTCTTCTGCTCTGTGTGTTCTGGTTGGAGAGTTTAATCCATTTACTTTTAAAGTAACTCTTTATAGTTAACAACTTACTATTGCCTTTTGGTTAATTATTTGCTGACTAATAGTTTCTTTGTTTCTTTTCTTCTCTTGCTATTTTCCTTGTGGTTCATTGATGTTTTGTAATGGTATGCTTTGATTCCTTTCTCTTGATTTTTTGTGTACCTACGATAGGTGGTTTTTTGGTTGTGGTTACCATGAAACATTTTATAGTTGTAATAGTCTATAGTTACAACAATGACATACAAAAGCTCTAGATTTTTCCTTCTCCTGTTTTATGTTATTAATGTCTCAATTCACATATTTTTATATTGTATACATTAACAACTTATGGTATTTATAGTTATTTTAAATATTTTAATAAAATGTTGAAATATTTTAATAACATATTAAATATAAAGATATTTTAATACAGTATTCTAATATTTTTAAAAAATATGTTGATTTATTTTAGAGAGAGAGGGAGAAAGAGAGAGATGTTGATGTGAGAAAGAAATTATCAATTGGCTGCATCCCACACATGACTGATTGGGGACCGAACCTGCAAACTAGATAAGTACCCTACCAGGGAATCAAATTCCCAAATTTTTGGTTATGGGACGATGCCCCAACCAACTGAGCCACTCTGGCCAGGGCTGTTTTTAATACTTCTATCTTTCTACTTTTGTAATAGTATTTTAAATTATTTACATACCACCATTACAGTATTAGAATATTCTGATTCTGATTATATCCTGACATTTTGCAGTGTTCTTTTTACTTCCATGTTATTAATTAATATCTGTCATTTCAAATTGAAGAATTCCCTTTAGCATTTCTTTTAAGGTAGATTTAGTGGTGATTAAGTCCAACTGCCATTCATCTGGAAGGTCCCTGTTTCTTTTCTTTTGAAGGACAGGTTTGTTGCATATAGTATTCCAGCTTTGATGGGTGTGGTATTCTTGGTTGTCAGGGTTTTTTTCCTTCCCATCAGCACTTTAAATATATTATTCTACTATCACTTGAGCTGCAAGATTTTTGCTGACAAATTTGCTCTATGGGGTACCCTTGTATGTGAAAAGCCAATTTTTTTCTTGCTGCTTTAAAAATTCTGTCTTTGAATGTGACTTTAACTATTTAAGTATAATATATCTCAGTGTAATCTTCTTTGGGGTGATCTTGTTTAAGTATCTTTGAGCTTCATAAACCTGAAGGCTTCTACTCCTCTTATGTAGGAAATGTTCAGCCATGGTTTCTTTAAATAAGCTTCCTGCCCTCTTCTCTCTTTTCTTCTTCTGGAACTCCATGTACAAATGTTAACTCTTTAATGGTATCCCATAAATCCTATATGATTTTTTTCATTCCTTTTTTTCCTTTTTTCTCTTTGGACTGGATAAATTACAATAATTTCTTTTAAAGTGCACAGATTCTTTGACTTTTTTTGTTTGCTGCTGAAGCTATATGTTGCATTTTAATTTTATGCATTATATTTGTGATTCACCTCAAGATTTTCTGTTATGATTTATATCTCTTTTTAAACTACTTGTTTTGTTTATGTATTGTTTTTCTGATTCTAATGAGTTATTCGTGTATATTTTCTTGTATGCTGAGTTTCTTTAAATCAATTACTTTGAATTTTTTATTACACAATTGCTAGAGCTCCATTTCTTTGGGCTTGCTTGCTGAAAATGCATTGTGTTCTTTTGGTGGTGTCGTGTTTCCTTGGTTTTAAAATTTTTCCCTTGAAGACTTGCATTACCATCTTCACATCTGAATAATCAATCAGTTCTTCCAGCCTTTACAGACTGGCTTCAAGAGAGAAAGACCTTTACCATTTAGCCCAGCTTGGGATCCTAAGGAATCTCTCAGACCTTTTCTATGGATGTACCTGCTTCACTTTTTTTTTCCATCTTTGAAAGAGAAGTCTTAAAATTGTATGCCTTCTCTCTCTCCACAAAGCCAGCCTAGGTGGTGAGACCCTCCCCTTTAGTTTTCACAGGGCAGTGTCTTAAAGCAGCAGTCCCCAACCTTTTTGGGACCAGAGACCAGTTTCGTGGAAGACAGTTTTTCCACAGATATGAGAAGGCGGTGGGGGGAACAGGAGGCGGAGCTCAGACAGTAATGCAAGTGAAACTTTGTCCACTTGCCAGCCACTCACCTGCTGTTGTGCAGCTCGGTTCCTAATAGGTCATGGACTAGTACTGGTCCATGGCTCAGGGCTGGGGATCCCTCACTATGTGGAGGAGAAGCATGCGCTGGGGGTGCAGTGGGCTAGCTGGAGATTCCACAATCTATGCTCCCTATGAAGCTCATGGGTGGGCCTCTTGGTTGAGTCTGCAAGGTGGTTAGTAGAAACCATGGCCATTTGTTGAATTTTCACCAACATTGTTGTGAGCTCCTACCCCTTCTTCCTGTTCCTAGCTGCTTCCAGACCATTCTACAGTGTCAATTCCCTTAATGTTCTGGTTGGAGTGAAAAAGTAGACCTCTTGGGTGATTGGGACAGCTGGATGCTCACTGCACTCTCGTTTTCCCCTGTGGAGAACTGGCATGCCATGTGTCTCTTGACACTGATTTGGGGGACAGTTTATGCACATCAAGGTAAACTGTTTTTGTTTGTTTGTTTATCTCCTTCAGTGTGTCTATTCTCAGACTTTTTGCTTCATTGAGATGCTGGGACCGCTCCATTAGACACCTGAGCTTCCACAAAGGTACCTTCCATCAATGGGTGGCTGTCAAACCAGTATTTCTGCAAGAGGAGGAGGGCTGGACACTCCTATTCCTTGATGATGTCATCTTTGCAAAAATACACTTTATATTTAATATTTTATTAAGTCTGAATTTCAAGTCCCTGTAAATTCATTAAGAAGCCGACATTTTAGCTGTAGGTTTGTGGGATAGGAGCCAGCAAATGAGGGATTAGGGACAACAAACTTAATCCCAGAGTATTATTGACTGTAATTGTCTCTAGTTACAGAGAAAGCTTAGCTACGCATGTGGCCCTGTGGTCTTCCTGTAGGAGCTACATAATCATAAACCCATAAGAATAAGAAAGAGAGGAGGAAACAGTAGATGAAAAACACTAAGAGTAGTCACTGATTTAAAAGAGAAGCTAAAGATAAAACTGTTTTTAGGTAAAGCTGATAATAAGGAAGCAAGTCATGCTGCCTGAAATTGGTATGGCTCAGAAATTGAAAGCACCAGTTCCCTGTGAAAGACACAGTGCCTGGCAGAGCTACATGTAGAATGGGTAGGAAGTCTGTGTAAGGCACAGTGAGCATCAGATTACTCACTGAGGGCTTATGTAGTCAGATGGCTGCTCCTTTCATATCCCAGTAGAAAGCAGGATCTTAACTTCTGGAGCTGTTAAAGAAAATATGCTCTGAGTTCAGAGATACTGGGCCCAGGTAAAGGCAAGGCATTCTTTGTTCTAGTTTTTGTTTTAATGGTTCGTAAATTATACATCCTATTTCTGTTGTTCTATTTATAACTCTTGTGATTTTACAAACATCCTCTAGGTTGTATTTTGAAACAATATTAAGTATTGATGTATGTGCTTTCCTTGATAGGACAAGAAATTCAATATATTTACAAAATCCCTTTCTCCACCTCCGCATTCCCCTGGTACACTCCTCTCCGGCACTTACCACTCCTATAGATGAAATCTGGGATTTGTGTTCCTGTTTTCCTATTTTTAATAAAAAAATACCATTTTAACCTTAGCCATAAAATATTTACTGGTCTCTTAGCTCACCCTAACATCTTGCATCTCACTTGAATGATTGCTTGGCTAGTATATTTTGGGATGAAAATTTTTGTCCCTCAGAACTTTAAGGATATTAGTCCATTGTCTTCTTGCACTTTTCTTTCAGTCCCAGTTGATGAGAAGTCTGGTGTGAATCCCATTCTTATTCTTTCTGAGGTGATCTCTCTCTCTCTCTCTCTCTCTCTCTCTCTCTCTCTCTCTCTCATCTCTCTCCCTTTCTCCCTCTTTCTGGAAGTTCCTCCAATTTGCATTTTCACCAGCTATGTCAAAATATGTTTCCTCCACTCTAATGAGCTTCTACCCTTCAGACAGCTAGTTCTTTTCTAAATAAAGATTTTATTTATTTATTTTTTATAGAGATGGGAAGAGAGAGAGAAAGAGAGGTAAAGAAACATTGATGTGTGAGATAAACATCAATGGGTTGCCTCTCGCACACCCTCAACTAGTGACCTGGTCCACAACCCAGGCCTGTGCCCTGGCCAGGAATGGCACCAGCAACCTTTCAGTTTGCAGGATGATGCCGAACCCACTGAGCCACTGTGCGTTCTTTGGATAGCATCAAAGCATTCAATAATTCATGTATTTTATGACCATTTACACAAGGGTCCTGAGGAGGATAAGAAAGTTCTTTGTTTTCATAGCATTACAGTGTCTTTAATTATTTCAAATAAATATTGTCTATCAGTGTATATATTTATCTTTTAACATTGAGCAATTTGATATGCCCTAGAGAGGGTGAAAAATTTGGCTCCTTGAACCTCTTTTGTTTCTGGTAAGAGAGTGGACAACATGTGCGTGTGTGGAGTAAGTTATTGCATAAGCAGTTCATTTTTTTCCTTTCAACTTTAGGATAAGACCTAAGACCCCAAAATAAACAATAAGTACATAAGGATTTGGAGTGGCCCTTTCCACATATCTGCTCCGGCCACGGACACTTCTACAACTACAGAACTATTGTCATGATGTTGCTGCATCGAGAGTGTTAGAAGGATGAACAGAAATATAAGAAGAGAGTAATATTTCATAATTAACTAATAAACTAGCTGGAGTTGGGTGCTTTTAGTTATCAGTAGAGATTTACTGCCTGTGCTGCTGCTTTCAGATTTTAAAGGTTTTCCTGGTACAAGAACTAAAGGTGCTTCAACTAATTTAGCTGAGACCATTATTTATCTGAGGCAAGAAGAGTAAGTCTTTACTAATAGATCAAGAAAAAAATTATGATAAAAAACAGGCTGTTGTGTTGCCCCTAAAGCATGTCTTAATTTTTATAAACATACAAAAATAAAAGTTTGGTGTAATCTGGGAGACGCAGGGTAGGTGGTAGTTAAGTAATATTATATTTTGTGGTCAATGAAGGTCTTTCACTTTCTCCGCTGCAACAGAGTGGTTCTGAGCTATCTGAATGCCTACAATGTAACTCAAATCAAAGTTGGGAAGTTTGTACCCAAGTCATTCTCTATCCACCTCAAGTATAATTTCCATGTGCAAGCTATGCCTACATCTGCAAGTGTTACATGGTTATATTTCATTGTTTTCTTTCTCAATTTAGAGGAATATTAGTTTACAGTGTTTCCTTTTAACTTTAATGTAATTTGTGTATGTGTGTGTGTATATATATATATCCATATTCATATTGGTAATTTTTATTGTCAAGAGCATATTTTAAGTATATATGCCTATATATATATATATATTTTTTTTTTTTGATTCTACAGCCATTTATTGTGCTCCAGTGAAATAGAAAAAGTGCTCGCGTTACAAACACTGCTGTCACATCCACATACGCCAGTCGCTGCAAACCAAACTGCGTGTGTCCGCTGGGTTTCTGGGCATGCAGTTGGCTCCCACTGTGGGGATGGGGCGGGGGCACGCCGAGCCTGGGCTCTGGGGGCTTCGCTTGGGGGGCTTCTTGTCCTGGAGGGAACCCACCTGTGAGGGAATGGGGGCACAGCCGGGGTAGCTTTGCTCAGTGCGTCTTTTGGGTGCTGCTGGGAACACCCGGCTCAGTGTTGGACCTTGCAGCGCTCCAGGGAGGAGGGCCCCCTTCCCCCCCACAGAGCCCCCCAGTCTGCTCCCCCTAAATGCTAACCCTGTAGGCAGGTGCCAGGGGCTAAAGGGCGCCATGCAGGGGGCAGGGGGCAGCGGGCAGCGGGACCGGGCTAGGCCCTGCCGATAGCAGCAGCCAGCCTCCCTGGGGGAATCCAGGAGGCCCAGCGCTCTAGGCAGAATTGTAGTAGTTGTGCAGGTGGTGGTTGTGGGCGGGCTCGCCCAGCTCCGGGTACTCAGGCGTCAGGCAGTACTTGGGGTCGTAGACCTGGCGCGGCAGCCCGTACACTGTCATGCCCCGCTGTGAGGCCCCCTTATTGCTGCCCATCTGCAGGCTGACATTGAGAGTGTCACAGTGCTCCATGCCCAGGCCCGGCTCGAAGATCTGCCGCTTGGTCCCAGGAGCTGTCATGCCAGCCTGGCTGGCTCCCTTGTTGGTGCCCATCTGCAGGCTGATGGTGGCCTGGTCCAGCGGCTGGTCCGTGCCCAGCTTGGGGTCGTAGAGGTGGCGCCGGGTGCCATAGGCCGTCATGCCCTGCTGGCTGGCAAACTTGTTGGTGCCCATCTGCAGCCCAATGATGTTCCGCCCTTCTCGAAGCGTCTCTGGCTCAAACTTCCGCTCCTGCTTCTCTGCATACTTTACCCCCACATTCACCTTGTTCCCTTTTGTCTTGGCCATGCCGGCCAGGGCCAGGAGGGTGGACTGCACCTGCCTGTGCTTGGTGTTCTCGAACAGGTCATTTGCCTCAAAGATGTCGCGGGGCTTCACCCCGTACTTGGTGATGGCCTTGATGAAGTTGCCTATGTTCTCCAGCTGGTGCCAATTTTGTGTTGACTCATTGCTCTTCGTCACGGAGCCTGGCTGGAGCTTATTGATGAACTCGCAAAGAATGATGCCATCTTTGAGGCCGTCCATGAAGTTGTTGCCTGTGCGGCGTCCTGTCACCCCCTCAATCCACTCCCGAAGCTCCTGCTCGCGCTGGAGGCCGTACTTCTGGGCCAGCTTGTTCTCGACCTCGGCTGACAGGCCGTAGGCAGGGCCCCGGCTGAAGTGAGCGGAGGACATGCCGGCTGGGGGTGGGCAGTCAGAGGGGACAGTGGCTCTGAGAACAGCAGCAGGAGCTGAGGCTCTGTCTGTCTCTATTTTTTTCTTAATAATTTTGGGAATTGATGCATTAAAGAAATTCATGTATCTGTGTTTAGGAGACTTGCCTGGATCATTTTTCTTAGCGATTAATTATGAGTAGTCCATGGAGTCATTTCTTGGACTGGTTTCCTCTACACTCTAACTCAAATAAATTCTCCTGTCTGAAGTTCTCCTCTGTGTGAGGGATGGATGGCACCTTCTCTAGTCTCCAGTGGTTTTATAAGCTTGTCTCCCTTTTTGTTATATTCTCTGGTCTATTCCAGTTTCCAGGGTGGAGTGTCCCCTGTGTTCATGTCACAATTTTAATGAAAAACCTAACTTAACTTTTAAAATGCACATAACTGAGCTCTTGAAAGGCAGGTTGTGTGCAGTTTCTAGAATTTTGAACATTGCTTGGCACTTTTTCCATGGTTAGCAATCAGCATTAATAGTAATTGTGTTTTTATGTGGGTAGCTATAGCATTTTTTTTGAAATCTCCAAATCGTAAAAGCAGTGAATCTAAGAGTTTAGGGAAAATATCTTCAACAATGTTTTAAGGGAGAAAGATACAGGAGGTTTTTGGTATGATGGCCTTCCAGAAAAGTCCTTATTTAAAGAGTGATCTTACTAAAATAACCACAAGATGGCACCAGTTTCCCACTTTAAAAGTTACAGTAAGTTGGACTGAGGATTCCTTTTCACCTTTGTATGTTACAAGACCTAGTTATAGCTACTTCTTGAGTTCTTCATCTGTTTGCTGTACACCTAGTGGCATCTGTATCAAATTTAAAATATGTAGATGGGGTAAGTGATTTGGGAATTTCATTTGTTGAACCGTATTTGCATAATGAGAGAATGGCTCAGCTGGTCTCACGGGTATTCAGGACGAAGTGTCAGTAAAGGTCTTCACAAATACTCTGTAAGGGAGCAAATCCAAATGCAGGGCCTCTGACTGCCCATCTTTTTGGTGTTTCTTTAGCACATCAGCATATTTTTTTCCTCAAAACACAACCACTGAATGCTTACAATTGCTCACAAATCTGTCAGTGCAAACTACTACATTCTATAGAAGAATGTATGTGCTTCAGGATTAGACTTTATCTAGTCTCCTCCTTTTAGATGATTGGTTCCAGATTATTTTATTTTATTAATCTAGTTCTAGATTACTCATGTTTGTGTGAGTCTAGAATGTCAACCAAAAAAGATTGCCATTATTTGTTCTCTGCCATTTTTTCTGTATCATCCTATAAAAGGAATTTGCTGTTCTTAAAAGGCCTAAAAAATAAAATCAAGCAAAATATTCTGAGTTTATCTGCTATTTTTGAGTCATGAAACACTTTCATATTGGTTTTGGAACTCAGGTGCAGCTGTAACATGGCCTGCAAGTGACATGGTTTCTGATTAAGCAAGTTTCTTCACGTTCTTCCTTTCAACTTAAACTATCTCAGACACCAATCTAAGAATAGTGTCCACTTTTTCAGGACAGGGTCCTCCATCCTTTAGAAAATGCATTCTGTATAAGATGGGGAAGAGTATGGGGAATTCAATAATATAGTTTAGAACTTAAATTTTTATCTAGTCTACTTCTTACCCACATTCAATCTAGATAAAATTAAGCAGGTGAAGCATTATTTGGTGCTCAGTCAGCTATCTGTACTTTATCTTCTTACTGTCACTATGTAGATTCCACTCTCCTGCTACCACTCTTTCTCAAGCTGCTTTTTTCCCCTTTCTTCTCCCATTCCTCTTTTCCTAAGTCCATTCTCTCAGGCTAGCTAAACTGAATTTGGTATAAATAAAGGGAAGTTACCCACTATTACTTATAAGATGTCTCTGTTATAATTGTATTTTAGTAATATGATTATCTGTTTCCTACATTTGACCATGAACTCTTCAGAGACAAAAACCATGTCTTAGTCATCCTGGCATTGGTTACTCAGAGGACACTCTCATGTTTTTTGGAAGGGGGAGGGACTAGAGATGTTGGTCACAAAAATAAGGCAGTTTCAATTGAACTTTGTGAGTATTGGACTATTCTCACTACTGAGGTGGTACTGCATGCCTTTCTTTTTTAAAATTATATTTTATTGTTTATACTATTACAGTTGTTCCCAAATTTTCCCTTTCACCTCCCTTCATTCAGCTCCATACACTCCCCCAGGCAATCCCCACACCATTGGGTCATATATATATGTTCTTTGGCTACTATATTCCCTATGCTGTACTTTACATCCCCATGACTATTCTGTAACAACCAATTTGTACTTCTTAATCCCTTCACTTTTTTCACCCATCCCTTCAACATATCTCCCATCTGGCAACCATCAATAGGTTTTCTGTATCTACGTTTCTCTTTCTGTTCTTTTTTTAAATTTCATTTTTTTAGATTTAATTGTTGATAGATATATATTTATTGCCATTTTATTGTACTTTTTTTCCTCCTCCTCCTCCTCCTCCTCCTCCTCCTCCTTCTCCTTCTCCTTCTTCTTCTTCTTCCCTTTAACATTTCGTATAATAATTGTTTGCTGATGATGAACTCGTTTAGTATTTTCCTGTCTGGGAAACTCTTTATCTGTCCTTTGATTCTAAATGATGACTTTGCTGGATCGAGTAATCTTCATTGTAGGACCTTGCTTTTCAACAATTTGAATATTTCTTGCCAATCCCTTCTAGCCTGCAAAGTTTCTTTTGAGAAATCAGCTGACAATCTTACGGGGGCTTTCTTGTAGGTAACTAACTGCTTTTCTCTCGCTGCTTTTGAGATTTTCTTTTTGTATTTAACCTTTGGCATTTAAATTATGATATGTCTTGGAGTAGACCTCTTTACATCCATCTTGTTTGGGACTCTCTGTGGTTCCTGGACTTGAATGTCTATTGCCTTCACAAAGTTAGGGAAGTTTTCAGTCATTTTTTCAAATAAATTTTCAATTTCTTGATCTTTCTCTTCTCTTTTTGGTACCCTTATGATGCGAATATTGGTATGCTTGAAGTTGCTCAGGTGGCTCCTTACACTATGCTCATTTTCTTAGGGGGTGTTCTTTTTTTCTTCTTGTTCTGATTGGTTGTTTTCTGCTTCCTTATGTTGCAAATTGCTGCTTTGATTCTCAGCTTCATCCACTGTACTTTTGTTCCCCTATGAATTGTTCTTTATTTCAATTGGTGTATCCTTCATTTCTGACTGCATCTTTTTTATATTGTTGAGGCCCTCACTAAGTTCCTTGAGCATCCTTATAGCCAGTATTTTGACCTCTGCATCTGATAGATTGCTTGTCTCTATTTTGTTTATTTCTTTTTCTGGAGTTATGTTCTGTTCTTTCATTTGGGCCATGTATCTTTGTCTCCTCATTTTGGCTCCCTTCCTGTGTTTTTTATGTATTAGGGAGAGCTACTATTACTCCCAGGCTTGATAGAATGGCTTAATATAGTTTATGTCCTGTAGGATCCAGTGGCACCGCCTCCCCTATTACCCAAGCTGGGTACTCAAGGTACACCCGCTGTATGGGCTGTGTATATCTTCTTCTTGTAGTTGAGCCTTGATTGCTGTTGGTATCAGAACCCTGGGCTCTGGGGCCTGGTCTGGAGCTGGGAACCATTGCTCCCAAGATATTCCTCCTGATTTTAATCCACCACACACGGGTATGGGACCAACTCATTCTGTGTCTTTGTCCCTTCTGCCAGTCTCAATGTGGTTTCTTCTTGAATTCGGTTGTTGTAGGACTTCCACTCAGCTCAATTTCTGATGATTCCGAATGATGGTTGTTCTATAGTTTAATTTTAATTTTGATGTGATTTTGTGAGAAAGAAGTCGTGTTTATCTATGTTGCCATTTTGACTGTCCTGTTTGCCTTTCTATAGCTCCAGAACTTACATGATTAAAATATAACAGACGTAATGTCTAAAATATATTCTGTAGATCCTTTAGGGCAGAGGTCCCCACCCCCTGGGACCATTGACCAGTACTTGTTGTTGGTCTGTTAGGAACCCGGCTGCACAGCAGGAGGTGGGTGGTGGATGAGCGAGCAAAGATTCACTCTCATTACCCCCTGATCTATGCCTCCTGCCTCCCCCTACTCCATGGAAATATTGTTTTCCACAGAACCTGTCCCTGGTGCCCAAAAGTTTGGGGACTGCTGCTTTAGTGTTTGTTTAGATGCCTAACTCAGTGTTTAACTAAAATATGAAGTATCATTTTTCATCTTATCTGCTCTATCTCAAGTTTTTTTTTCTTTTTCTTTCTTTCTTGTTAGGAATTAAAACAGTACACCTTTTCCTCCTAACTTGTACAATAATCTTATAGAGCATTATGAAGTCATTCAGTTTCCCTTTTCTATGTTAAAATCTAAAGATTTAATAAATTGCATCAGTCATTGAAAACAGGCTCCAAAACTGAAACATAAACAATTAAGAAAGAAACAGAGGAAGGGACTGAAAGTGACAGCAGCAAGAACTGACCATAAACAGTGTCAGGAGAGGGAAAACATGTTGTTAAAGTACATATAAATATGGTGAGGTGGTAGACTTTGATATTGATGGCCTCCAATAAATCTGAATTTCTGACTTTTCATTGTATCCTTCAGCATTGACTTTGGGTTTGGCCATGTGACTTACCTGGTCCATTGGCACATTAGCAACTGGGACACAAGTAGAAGGTTGATAAATTCTGTTCATTTCAGATTTTGCTTACTATAAAGCAAGACAATGCCAGTTGTTAGTGACTTGTGGTCAAATTCACAATGCTGATAGTAAAGCTCTTTGAAGTACTAGTTACTCTATCGTTGATCTTCACTAAATTTCTTTTTACAATAAAGTGAATTTCTCTTTTCCTATAGTGTAGTGATGCCAAGAAACCTGGCTTAGGAACCAGCAGAAGACAAACTGGAGACTGCTTAAGGAAAAGAAAAATAGAGATTTTCTTAATAGAAATGTTGAAATTTGGGTGAATACTATTAGACAGAAAAGGAAAAATAAAATTTTTAAGGTCACACTCAATATACAAAAAGGAAAAAAACAAAACAAAACAGTCCCAACAGCTTATTGAGATAGGACTTTAAAAGGGGAAATCATTTTAATAATTAATAGGGCACAGAGAGAATCTAAAAAAGAATCTAACAAAGGAAACTGGAGTAGTGCTCCCAGAGAGAGCCAAAACCCAGGTGCTTTTGGAAATGTTCTCTTGAGAAAAGGAGAGCCAGTCAAAGCGGTTAAAGAAAATCTGAATAGACTTTTAAGTCAAGAACTTGGGCAATTAACTTAAATTAGCTAATTTAATTTAAATTAGCTTCACACATAATTAGGTAAGTTTTGAGGTAATGAAGTTACTTAGGGAAATATTCCTATATTTCCTGAGCCCTTAGGAGATGAAGAATTTCTAGTTAAATCTACAGAAAGGAGAAGCACAGGAGAGGAGAAACACAGGGAAGGAGAGAAACACTACAAGGAACCAAAAGGAGAAAAGTGATTTAGTGCGCATCATTCCTGAACTCGTATCTGTTTATACACACAAACACACACAGTGCAGCAGTGCATCTGGATCATAATATTAATGCATGTATACATTTATATGCATGTGATTATGATAGTCAGTTTTAGGTGTTGACTTGACTAGACTATGGTCCCCAGTGATTCAATCACTTATTTAGGTGATGTGAAGGCATTTTTGTAAATCTGATTAAAGTCCATAACCAGTTGACTTTGAGGAGGGGAGACTATCCTAGATAATCTAGTTATGCCCGATTCAGTTATTTGAAAGGTCTTAAGAACAGAGCTGAGTCTCTGTGGTGAAGAATGTCTGGACTGGTGCTTCCAGTCAAGATGGTGGAGTAGGTAAACACTGTACTTGCCTCCTCTCATGACGACATCAAAATTACCACCAAACTACAGAACAAACATCAGTGAGAATTGCCGGAAGCCTAGATGAACGAAAGTCTTATACCTAAAGATATACAGAAGAAGCCACTTGGAGATGAGTAGAAGGATCAGAGACAGGCTTTCCGACACCCACGTGCAATGGTTAAAAATTGGGAGGGATATCTTGGGTGTGAAGATCCCATCCAAGTGGCAAGTAGTCCCAGTCTCACACCAGGCTCCTCAGTCCAGGGTCCCAGAGACAAGAAGCAGAGATTGTAGCTGATTGAGATGGAGACTGCTGGCATCCCAGGTATCCCTCTTTAAGAGCCCATGCACAGACCTACCCAGAATCATTGGCTCTGAGCTCCAGCACTGGGGCAGCAGCTCAAAAAGCTCCAGGGACATACAAGGAGAAACAGAACTGTCCAGCACGGCTGGAGAGGCAGCTCTGTTCCAGATAAAAGTGCTAGCAGAGGCCATTCTTTCTTTGCTTAGCCCTCTCTCCCCAAAGCCGGCAGGTAGATGCCATATCTGAGTTTCCATCTACCTGGCTAACACTGTTTGCCCAGCCCTGGTGTTTCCCTGACACTCCACCTGACCCCACCCAAGCTTCAGGCTCTCCTAAGCCATTTCCAAGTCTTTTCCACAGAAATACCCTGTCTTGGATTATGCTGCAGACTTTCCTAAAATCCCTGAAGGGTTCGCAAACCCCAAACAAGCAGTATCTGGCCTTGGCATGTCCTGTACCTCTCACTAAGTGGCTTTAGGTGCGATATTAGCAGCAGTGACCTGTTTGCAATTGAGCCTGTCCCAGCTGTCTCCAAGCCCAGTGTAAATGACAACCATCTGCAGATCACTTTGTAGCTCATACCAAATGTCCCTGGGCACAGGAATGGATGGACTTGACTTGCACCAGAACACGTTCCCAAGAGCCCCAGAACCAAGACATCCAGTGGCCAGATTCAGCCGGCACCAGAGAACCACCCTACCGCTCCACAAAAGATGTACCCAAAGGGGGAACTTGGTAGGCACCAGAGCCTCTCTAAAGCAAGTCCTGCTTTGTAGGGTCAACCCACGTAGTACATCTCCTTCAGTGCAGTCATGGCCAGTCCTCACAGCCAATCAGCCTTAGAGTCAATCCCTTTCATTGGGGTGACAATAAGGGACACATCGGGACCTTGGGTGACCAGGAAGACTGTGTCACTGAGCTCCACAAAACATCTATTGTATAAGGTCAAAACCGGGAGACATAGCAGATCTACCTAATTAGCAGAAACACAGAGAGGCCACCAAAATGGAAAGACTAAGAGACATGCCCCAAATGAAAAAAGAGATATCTCTAGGAAAAGAACTAAATGAAATAGAGGCAACAAATCTGCCAGATATAGAGTTCAAAAGAATGGTTATAAGAATGCTTAAGGAACTTAGTGAGAACTTCAACAGTGTAAAAAAGACAGAACCTTTAAAAAGCAGTCAGAAATGAAGAACACAATACCTGAAATAAAGAATACACTTGAAGAAATTTCTCTTACCTACTCTATCCCCACTAGATTTTGCAGCCAGAAATTGTGGGACCCTGGGCTGGGGGGCCTGGTGTGGGGCTGGGACTCCTCACTCCTGAGATATACCTCCCAAATTTTTATTCACCACACATGGGTATGGAACCAGATTGTTCCACGTCTGTGCCCTTCCTACCAGTCTGGATGGATGTGATTTCTTTAATTTCATAGTTGTCGAACTTCCACGCACCTCAATTTCTTATGGTACCAAGTGATGGTTGTTATATATTTTAGTAGTAATTTTGATGTAGTTGAGCTAGGAGGTGAGCCATGTCTGCCTACACTGCCATCTTGACCAAAAGTCTCTCATTGTAGTTTGGTTTGCATTTTCCTAATAGCTAGTGATGTTGAGCACGTTTTCACATATCTGTTGGCCATTTGTATGTCTCCTTGGGAGAGGTGTCTGTTCAGGTCCTCTTCTGATTTTTTAATTGGATTTTTTTGTTGTTGTTGAGTTGTATGAGTTTTTTATACATTTTTGATACTAACCCCTTGTCGGAACTGTTGTTTGCACATATTTTCTCCCATTTGGTTGGTTGCCTTTTCATTTTGTTGGTGGTTTAATTTGCTGTGCAGAAGTTTTTTAGTTGGATGTAGTCCCATTCATCCTTTAATTCATAAAATCCTCTCTAAGACCAAGGTCCACAATCTAGGTTTTCTTCTATGTAATGTATTCTTTTGGGTCATATGTTGAGGCCTTTGATCCAATTTGAGTTAATTTTTTTGTGGTGACAAATGGCAGTAGTCTAGTTTCATATTTTTTGCATGCGGCTTTCCAATTTTTCCAGCACTTTTTTTTTTTTTTTTTTTTTTTTTACTGAAGAGAACTTTGTTTCTCCATTGTATGTTCTTGGTTTCTTTTTTAAAAAGCATTTGACCACACACATGTAGGTTTATTTCTGGGCTCTCATTTCTGTTCCATTCATCCGTGAGTTTGATTTTCTTCCATTACCATCTCTTTTGACTATTGTTGCTTTGTAATATAATTTGAAGTCAGGAAGTGTGATACCTCCAGCTTTTTTCCCCTCAGAATTGCTTTGGCTATTTGAGGTATTTTCTGGTTTTATGGCAATCTAATGTTTTTTGTTCTATTTATTTTAAAAATGCCATAGGGATTTTTAAGGGAATTGCATTAAATCTGTATATTACTTTTGGTAGCATGGCCATTTTAACTATGTTGATTTTTTTCCAATCCATGAGATAGGCCTGTAATGAGGTAAAGTTCTCTCTTATTACCATTTTTGCTACATCCCAAAAGTTTTGATATATCATATTGTCATTCTCTTAAGTCTTTATGTATCTTTTCTGTTGGGAAACACCCTGTCTGGTTTCAGGAACTGTAACCCCACCAACAGGTGAGAGGGCCCCAAGGCTGGAAACAGTCAAGGAGGCCTTGGGAAAACAGGCCTCTGAGGAGATGAAACCTGTCCCCCTGGCAGGGGCACAGCCCCTGCCTCCCTCACATCACCCTGCTTGGCCCTGTGATGGTCGCTTGTTGATGATGGGTAAGTTTTCTCATGAGGAGAAAACAACCTAAGACAGACATTAGCCGGTAAGGGCAGCAGACAAGGGTATGGAGTCAATGGAGAAAGGGCAAAAAGGCCCGCACCCCTTGGCTCAGCTTGGGCATGGCTGGAGTCCTCGTTCTATCTGAAAGAAGTCTCCTTGTCTCTCGGCGGCTCTCTCTCCCCATCTGGCTGAGGCTCAAAACAATACTGGAGACAGCTCTAAACTAGATCTGGTGATTCTCAGGGGAAATTAGGCCTAAAAGTAAATTCTTTAAAGTGTGCTTTGTTTTTTCCTTAAAAGCTATGATAGCCAGCTCATGCTGGGAAGGAAATTTACCTTATTCACAGACCCTAATCCTATACCCTTTGGTGTTCTCATGTTTACTACGCTCTTATGTTTATGTTCTCATGTTTACTAGTCTCCTCTTGGACACAATTGGTGTGTTCTTGCCATTTGTGTTCTTTAAGACATCATCTATTCTTTGTACACATTAACATACTGATGTAGTGAGATAACCTGTGCATTCCTGTTACCTAGTCCCACTGACAACCCTTTCAATGAAAGCCTTTGAACATAGGGGCTCGGGGCCTTCCCCACGAGAGGGGAGAGCCACGTCCCCTCTCCTGGCAAACAGAGAAGTGTTCGTGACGACTCATGTTTATTCCCCCATCCATGACACCCCCGGGACGGGCTCTGAGGAATTCAGAGTCCCTGCTCGCATCTCAACTGGCCTGGGATGGTAACCCTCAGAGACCTTAGCGCCATGCTCCCCCAACGCACTCTACCCCTGTGGCAGTTTTTGTCTGGACCAGGGACGAGCAGCGACCCACGGCGCTCTCCCACACAACACTTTTCATCTGTCTTTTTAAATTCTTCTTTGGTTCAGTTGTTCCTTAGTAGCACATTGAAAAATCTCCACATAATTGTGGGGTTTTGCTCAATTTCTCTTTGCAGTTGATTTCCAATTTCAAAATATTATCGTCAGAGAATATACTTGGTATGATTTCAATCTTCTTAAATTTGCTGAGGCTAGATTTGTGTCCCAACATATGGCTATCATTGAGAATGTTCCATGTGTGCTAGAGAAGAGTGTATAATCTGGTGTTCTGGGATGAAATGCTTTGTAAAAATTGATTGTGTCCACTTGATATAATGTGTAATTTAAGGTGGATATTTCCTTATTGATTTTCAGTTAGAAAGATGTGTCCATAGCTGTCAATGGGCATTTAGTTCCCCTGCTATAATTGTGTTTTTGTCAGTTCCTACCTTTAGCTCTGTTAGTAGTTGCTTTATATTTTTTGGTGCTCCCAGATTGAGTGCATATATATGGACGGATGTGTCACGTTTTCTTCATGTATTATTTTCTTTATCATTACAAAATGTCCATCTGTGTCTCTTGTTACTTTGTTTTGTCTTGAAATCTACTTTGTCATATATAAGTACATCTACACTGCTTTTCTCTGGATGCCATTTACTTGGAGAATCATTTTTCACCCTTTAATTTTGAGGCAACATTGGTCTTTGCCGCTGAGATGGATCTTCTGAAGGCAGCATATGGTTGGGTGACTGATTTTTAATCCAATCTGCTACCCTGTGACTTTCTATTGGTGAGTTTAGTTCATTTACATTTAGGGTGATTATTGATGTATAAAGATTTCCAATAACCATTTTACCTATTGATTTTTGGTAGCTCTGTGTCTCCATTGTTTCTTTTCCCTTGTGTTTCTGTCTCTTGTTTTAGTTTGGCACTATTCTATGTTTTTTTTTTCATCTGTTTCCTTGTTTGTATGTTATGTGCCTCAGTTCTGGATTTTGTGTGTGTGTGGTTACCATTAAATTTATACAAAAAACAAATTTCACATATAGAGTCCTTTTTTTCCTAAATGCATCTTATCTCCATTTTTCTTTTCAAATTCAGTCCTTTACCTCATCTTCTTTTATGTTTTTGTTGTCACAAAGTATCCATATTTATGCTGTGAGTTCATTTCCAAATTGTAGTAGCTATTGTCTTCTTCTTCTCTCTTTCTTTTTAGTATTTTACCTCCTTTAACCTTCATGTTATATTTAAGTATGTAATGCCCTATTTTGTGAAAGAGTTGTAATTTCCTGCTTCTTTTGTCTGTTAGTCACCTTACTAATAGTTTTGTATCCTTTTGTCTTTTTGCTTCAGGTTGAATAAGCCCCTTCAGTATTTCCTTTAATGGAGCTTTTGTGGTAGTTAAGTCCCTCAGCTTATATATGTCTGAAAAAGTCTTTATTTCTTCTTTATATTTAAAGAACTTTGCTGGATATATTATTCTTGGTTGGTAATTTTTCTCTTTCAGTAGTTTGCATATTTAATTCCAGTCTCTCCTAACTTGTAGGGTTTCTGCTGAGAAAATCCAATGATATTGTAATGGGATATTCTTTCTATGTTACCATTTTTATTCCCTGGCTGCCTTGAGATTTCTTTCATTATTAATTTTTGACAGTTTTAAATAATGTATCTTGGAGAAGGTCTATTTGGATCGAGATAATTAAATGTTTTGTTTGCTTCTTGGATTTGAAGATTCAACTCTTTTCATAGGTGTGGGGCATTCTCTTTAACTATTTGTTTGAATAGGCTTTTTGCTTCCTTGTCCATTTCTTCTCCTTTTGATATTCTCATTATTCTTATATAGCTCTTTTGATGGAGTCCAGCAGTTCTCATAGAGTTCTTTAACTTTTTTTCCCTCAACTTTCTCTCTTCTTCCACCTGCATTATTTCTAGATGTCTATTCTTGATATCACTAACTCTTTCCTCCATCTGGTCAGCTTTATTTCCTAAGCTCACTAATTCATTCTTCATCTCTTTTATTGTGTTCTTCAGCTCTAGAATATCTTTGTTTCTTTTCAAAGTTTTAATTTCTTTGACAAAATATTCATTCTGATCATTGATTTTATTTCAGAGTTCATAAATTTCAATCTTAAATTCTCTGCCATTTAAATCACATTTCCATATCTTTAAGTTTATTTTTTGGAGATTTTAAGTTTTCTTTTTAAGCTGCCTTGCCACATTCGTTATTCATGGTATTTAATGGGTTGTTTTGCTGCCTAAGCATGTATGAGTGAAATTGGCTTTTTTCATATTAAGTGTGGCACTTCTCTATTGAGTAAATTGATAAGAAGTCTTTCTTTTGTTTTCCAGTGGGTGGCACTCAAGTGCAAGTTTTATAGATTCTCTTGAACTGCTATGGCTTCTCCAATCTCCGCACACTGGAAAATGCTCTGTATTCCCCAGGGAGGTAGATGTCTCCTCAGTGACCAACTCACTTTAGTCTTAGGACATTCTATCCGTGGTGGGCAGTGGTGTTCCAATCCCATAGAATCCCAGCACTGTCCCCTACAACCAGACACTGCTGCCAGTGCAGCGCCCAATGTGTGAAAACAGGGTGAGGTGGGAGAGGCCAGCTGGTACTTTTGCGGCTTTGTTCTCCTTCCAGCAATGGCAACTGCCCAACCTCAGCTGCCTCACCTCTGTATCTCCACCTCCGTCACTGGGATTAGCTGCTGCATGTGCCTGCCTCTCAGGGAAAAATGCTTCTGCCTCTCCAGTTTTCAGGGCTGCAGTTCTTGGAGCTTGAGGAGAAGCAGCCAGGCTCCATGGCATGTTTTCCTGGCTGACAATGGCCTGCCACTCTTCTGCCCTCCATCTCCTGGTCATTGGACTCAGCCACAGCCAACACCAACCACTCCAGCAGGAACAGGAAGACTCACCTCTCTGTATCTCTCTGCTCCTTTGGGCTGCAGCGAATGCAGGTGGCAACATGATTCGTGCCTCTCCTGAGACCTGCAGTGAGCTCCAGGCTGTGACTGCAGCACCCATCCCTGCTCCTCTTCCTCCCCTCAACCCCCGCTCAGTCCACTTGTTCACCTTCAGTTACTTCAGCGCATGAATTTCTCAGTCATGTCTGTGTGTCGCATAGAGAATCCTTTGTGAAATTATAACTGTTCAACTTGTTGTAACTTCAAGGGGAGAGTTCAGGAGACCCTCTCATGCCACAATTCTTCTGATGTCACTCTGGGCTTAAATTCTTAAAAGAAGGTGAGTGATTGCATTTTCCTCGGCCTGGAGAGCCTTGATTTAAATGTCTGTTTCTACAGTAAGGATAAAAGTAATTCTTTAGCTGATTTCTCATGAGTCTTAATCTAGTCTTGGACAAAAATTCCAATGGTTCTTGCTCCTGTTGATGCTCTGTGTTTTTCCTATCAACTGCTTTCCTTTGTGAATTCCACCTCCTTCCCTCTCTCACTCTTTTATTCTTTTTGCTTTATTTTTTATTTTGGATTAAGACTGATATTTCTATTGGACATTTCTATATTCTGTGATAGTAACTTACTTCATTTGCTAGTCACTTGACTTTTCTCCACCTTAAACTCTCCCTTCACTCTATCTTAAATCTGTGAGCTTGGTATTGTTGGGCTAACAGCTCAGTAAAGAAAAATAGAAATCTTATATTGTTCATCAATGTTATTTAAATCCCCTAATAATGTTTCTGAACATCTGGGATAAGTGTCCAAAACAAGGCCATCAATTATGTTCCAATGGATATATTATGTGTAATTCTATTCCTTCCTATGCCGATCCTCTACAAACATTAAAAGTATACTTGCAGCCAAATATCATAGCACAGTTTGGAAAAATGTTCCTTATATAGACTGTCATAGAGTTTCTTTCTTTTTGTTTTGTATCCATTATTAAGATTAAAGCACGCTTATAAAAACAAGCCCAGCCCTGGCAGATGAGGCTCAGTGGACTGAGTGCCGGCCTGTGAATCAAGGCGCTGCCGGTTTGATTCCCAGTCAGGACACATGCCTGGGTTGTGGGCCGGGTCCCTGGTGAGGGGGTCCATGAGAGACAACCACACATTGATGTTTCTCTCCCTCTCTTCCCCTCTAAAAATAAATAAATAAAACCTTAAAAAACAAAACAAGCCACACAATTACTGGTTAGCACATTAGTATTATTCAACTTACTGAGTGTATGACAGGCCTATTTTCAAACACTTTATTGCGCATTGGTAATATAACAGGAATATAGATGCTCTGTTTAACTTCCTAAATCCTGAAAGGTGAAATCCTTTTAGTTATTAACTCTTAGAACAGATTAAATTCCTGACTCTCTGTAACACAAAAATTAGTGAGAGTACACATCGTATGGTTGAAAAGCATTTTTTTATTACACTAAAGATAATATACATGACTTACTACATAAAAAAGAAGAGAAATCATGACTGGTAAAATGTAAGAGTACTATATTTCTTTGCTGTAATGTGTGTTTATACTCAGAAGAAATATACTTATTTGAATAATCTTCAGTTTTTCTTGAATTTATCTTGTTCTAGAAACATGGTATTGAAGATTCAAATCATTTTTTTCATTGAATCTCTGAAAATTTGCTATTTTTCAGCAATAAAATACACATTAAGTGCTTTTTAATCAAAGATTCCAAGTGATTATACCACATTATCAATGTATGATTGAAGTGTTTATATCCTGTTGTAACAGTGCATTGGAACCCAAATGTAGATGTTTAAAAAGGATAATTTATAAGGTGTTAATTCAGTGCTGTGACTCTTGTAAGGGAGGATTTAAAACAGAAAGGAGTCATTTGTTGTTTTCCCTTCAGAATGAGTGGAGAGACTTCTCAGAGACTCCAGCACATATATTGATGAAACATTTAACTTTGTGTCAATTTAATGTTGCCTTTTCTTTTAAAATAGTTGTATTATGTGTGCATGGTAAGCCTTTGTGCAAATATTTTTAATTTTTTTCCTTTTAATTTTATTTTTTGTTCAAATACATTTGTCTCCACCTTCCCGCCACCACTTTCCCCACCTCCCTCCCTCAATTCTTCCCCACTTTGGCTTTGTCCATGGGTCCTTTATACATATTCCTTGACTTGACCCTTCCCTCCCCTTTCCCTGCCCCCGCTCCCTCCTTCCCTCTTGACTCTGTTGGTTTGTTTTTTTCTTTCAGTGTTGCTGGTCTTATTTTCCTTGCATCTTTGTATTGTTGGTTAGGTCCCACTTATAGGTGAGATCATATGGTATTTGTCTTTCGCTCCCTGGCTTATTTCGCTTAGCATAATGCTCTCCAGTTTCATCCATGCTGTCATGAAGTTTAGTAGTTCTTTTTTTCTTTCTGTTGCGTAGTATTCCATTGTGTATATGTACCATAACTTTTTGATCCAGTCTTCTACTGATGGGCATTTGGGTTGCTTCCAACACTTGGCTATTGTAAATTGTGCTGCTATGAATATTGGGGTGCATAGGCTCTTTTGAATTGGCGTTTTGGGATTCTTAGCGTATAATCCCAGCAGTGGAATCACTGGGTCAAAAGGCAGTTCCATTTTTAACTTTTTAAGTAAATTCCAAACTGTTTTCCACAGTGGCTGCACCAGTCTGCATTCCCACCAACAGTGTACTAGGGTTCCCTTTTCTCCACAGCCTGGCCAGCACCTGTTGTTTGTTGATCTGTTTATGATGACCATTCTGACCAGTGTGAAGTGGTATCTCATTGTGGTTTTAATTTGCATTTCTTTGATGGCTAGTGATGCTGAGCATCCTTACAAATGTCTCTGGGCCCTCTGTATCTCTTCCTTGGAAAAGCGTCTGCCCAGGTCCTTTGCCCATTTTTTGATTGGATTGTTTGTCCTCTTGGAGTAGAGTTGTGTGAGTTCTTTATATATTTTGGAGATCAAACCCCTATCTGATGTATCACTGGCAAATATATTTTCGCATATGGTTGGCTCCCTTTTCATTTTGCTGCTGTTTTCTTTAGCTGTGCAGAAGCTTCTTATTTTGATGAGGTCCCACTTGTTTATTCTTTCCTTTACGTCCCTTGCTTTAAGGGACATATCAGTGAAAAAATTGCTGTGTGGGATATCTGAGAGTTTCCTGCCAATGTTCTCCTCTAGGACTTTCATGGTGTCGTGACTTATATTTAAGTCTTTTATCCATCTTGAATTTATTTTTGTGTATGGTGTCAGTTGGTGGTCGAATTTCAATTTAGATATTGATATTAGATTTAGATTAGGTATTTGGAGATAATTTTTCTCCAATTTTGCTTTTGAATAAATAATAATACCAATTTATTACTTTACCATAAGAAATAGAACAAGAAAGCCAGGTTTTCTTTCATGGATTAACATTCTTCCTATATAGTAAAGTTAAGGAGGAAGTCACAATCTTACATCTTAAAAGATTTTAACGCAGTGATTTTTCATGTTAACGCAGTGATTTTTCATGTTTTGGGATGAGGATATCTGATAAAAGCCATGAGACCTTTCTCAGACAAAATGCATATATGCACATATATTCAAGGTTGCGCCTGTTTTCAGGAGTTCATGGGACCCCTGGGCTTTGCCCTAGACCTAAACTTAGTGGTTTGGTGGGGTGGTGGGGGGCTAGGGGGGAGAACAGAAGATTCCTTGATAGCTATTCTGTCTGTACTGCAAATTGGAGATACACGTGATTTAAGTCTTACTTCTTCTTTAAATTTGCATTGTGTGGAATTTGCGTGTGCAATACTAATTGCGATACATCAGTGCCTGTAAAATTTAATAGAACACTAAAAGAATCAGTCCAGAAAAGCTTCTTAGTTACATCACTAGAACAAGAAGATAGAAAGTTACGTCTGTATCATTTGTACCGATAAATCTAGCTCCCTACTTTTGGTCATTGGATGTGGGATTGTGCACTGGTTAGGGCCACAGGCTCCATAATCAGGAGCCTGTGCTCACGTCCCAGCTGCACAATGTCTTAGGTGTATAACACTGAACAAGTTAAATGGGGTAAGTAGCATGTCTACCTCTAAGCAGTTTAGGGCAGTGCTGGCACTTGGTAAGAACTCTGTAAATGCTCAATAAACAACGTGAAAACATGCCAATATTTATAATATTTAGAACAATTATTTTGGTTATGGGAAGCCTTTCTGATCTCTATTTTTGTTCCAGTTTGCTGAATTTGACTAATCTAAAAAGAGGTTTTTGTTTTTTCACTTTTCTGTGTCATCCTGACTAAACTTTCTTCCTCCAGCACAATCCACGGTAAAGATGAGGTGGGGTGGGCTGGGGAGGGACGGGGCCAGATGGGTACCAACATGGATGACAAGTTCCTAGAACATGGATGATCTGCAATGTTTTCCCAGGCTGAAGACTGAAATTGTGAAGCATTCTGCACTCCCTTTCCACAATTTGTAGTCTGAATCTGAGGTCGGTAGCTATAGTCCTTGTTTTGATTCTTTGGAGAACTTAAGTCTAACAAACAAAAGACTGCAGCAGCAACACTGAAGCTGTTATAAAGAAGAGTCTTCGGAACTCTACCTTTAATTTTAGAAATTAGATATTTAGAAATAAATGGCAATACACTTTACACAAATAAAATATATACAAGTTTTAAAACATTCCCGAGTAAAGCTCTGGAAGTAACAACAGTCAGGTACTAATTTTGATAGTGGGTAATTTAAACAACATATGATAGCATTTATAAAAATATATAATGATCAAAATTAATTCCTCAGACCTTTATATTTCTGTCATGTTCTTGCACAAGCTTTTCCTTATTCTGCAGGATCAATGGTTTTTTTGGTGACATACCATGTAGCAGATGGAAAACATTAACTACTATTTTCCATACTTGTCAAATGTTTTGTAATCATTACTCTAATTACATACACATATTGTGCTAAGTCACAGAAAAGAAAATATTCATAATAAAGTGAACCATTGGTGTTGAATGAAAAATAAGCTAGATTTTAAAATGAAAATAAATATGAATTGAACCTTGAGCTGAGTAGCAATTTTAAATTAAAAGCTATACAGAAATAAAGTGATAGGAATTTGATTTTGCTTTCTTAAATCTTTATGCAACATTTCTATGTATTTTTAGCATCTAAAAAGCACAGTCTGTATCTTACACTTCCCAAGTCACCTCTGAGAGCTGGTAACAGTTTGTCACCAACACAAATTTGTTAACTAACTAATAAAGAATATTCTGAGGCTCTTGGTCTCATTTTATCATTAGAACTAAGTCAGCTAAGACCTCCATTTTTGACAGTTACATTTAATATGAAATAATCGTTGTCATATGTTAAGGACTTTAACAAATTTCTGAATTACTATTGACGTTTTCAACATCAGAGCAAAAGGATTTTTGAGCTAGTAAAGAGCTAGGCAGTTGCCTGGTTCACTTACTTTATTTTACACAACACTGAGGAAGTAACAAACAATATTTAAATGACTTATTCCTGTTGATTGGGATATATTATTCCTCCTCAGCCTCTCAATATTTTTCTGCTCTTTATTTTTTTAAGCAAAGAAAGTTCTGCAGCTCTGGAGACTTCACTTTTGTCTGTTTTTATATGATGACTAACACAATGTTTCTTGGTTTGCTAACTGTACTATTTTCTGGCTGTTCAGTAGAAATACTTTTACTGAGTCTATAAGTTATTAAAGTCTCAGTGGCCATCACAGAAACAGTCCTCATAATCCTCATAGCTATCTTATAACTTTTACAGCACCACTTGCTGATTGATGGACTTTAAAAAAATTAGAACTCTCTCAGTTTACGTGATAGAAACTAAAAAAAAAGTACTTTAAAAAAGTAATCTATTAAATGCACACTGTGAACTCATATAAAACAACTTAGTTTCTGGAAGGTGTGGGGTTAGTTGAGCCCCAGGAACATCTTGGATCAAGGCTTAAAGGTCATCAAGACTCCCAGTGACTTAGCTGTTTTTCTGTCTGTCTTGGCTACTTTCTCTGTGAATGCAAATGAATTCTTCTTCAAGAGTCTACTGGCAGATCTGAGTTGGCATCTTAAATAGTATCCCAATTGAATGTAAACTATAATTAAAAAAAAAAACTTTTTAAAAATAGTTTTCCAATTCTTATTCTAAAATTGTAGGAAAAAGGCACTACTTGGCTTAGCCTGAGTCATATGCTACTTACAGACCAATCGGCTGAGGCCAGGGAATGAATGAACGCAGTAACGATATCTTGGTTCCAGTGACCACTCTTGTTCCAATCAACTGTGTCCAGGAAGTGGGGTCATAGTGCCTTCCACTATAACCAGGAATTTCGGGAGAAGAGTAGTTCCTAGAATAAGGGTGCCAGACAAACAATTGCCGTAGAAGCCATTATGTGTTCTCCCTGGGTTCCTAAATCATCATTCCAATCTCTCCCCTCCCTAGCCATGCGGAAATAGGTCTAAAAATTTAAAGCACTCTAAGGAACATGTCTTTAGATTTTACTTGCACATTTTTATACCAGTACCATGATTTTTTAAATAGCTTTAATTGTGCAATAGATGATACACATGCAAGTTCCTATGCAACACTAATGTTAATTAAGAAGCACAGAAATAAACACCTGTGAATCCACGACCTAAGCTGAGGAAATAGCATATTACAAACACTACTGAAGTTCTGTTGTGCATACTCTGCGACAACCCATAATGTCTTTTTTTTCTTTTTTTATCGTTGTTCAATTACAGTGGCCCTATTTCCTCCCCATTACTCTCTCTGCCCTACCTACCTCCCACCTCTCACATTCAATCCCTCCCATTGTCTTTGGTCATGGGTCCTTTATATATGTCCCTTATGTAATAAATAAATATTAATATGTTTCTTCTTTTTGGCAGGAAGACAACCAAAGGAAATAATATAGGCTCTGGGTTAGAATTCTCCCTTTTCCACTTACTACATGCATGAGATTAGGCGAGTTATTTTATTTCCCTGTGCCTCTCTACATACCTTCATCCGTAAAATGGGATTAAATTGTTCTCATCTCATAAAGTTGTTTGAGGATTATATGAGAAAATGCAACATTCTTCATAATAGTAAGATCCTGGAACCTGGAAGCAATATAATATAAACATTTGTTAATAAGGAACAAGCTAACAAATTGGCAGACTCAAACAATTGGCTACTGTGAAGCAATTTATATCACATTTATGTGTGTATATTTCCCAAAGAGAAGGCAGGCTTCATCCTACAAAGTATGTGTCCGTTTTCCTTGGTCACTTTAGTTTGTAAAGGTGAGGCCAGAGCTCAATCTGCAGCATAGAGACTGAGACAAAGAGGGAACATGTTTACTTTTGTCATAAGAAAGAGGAAAGGTCATTACTGAGTTTTGGCTTTTTCCTGTGGAGGAGAGGTGGGCAAAGGCAGAAGGTTGGGGACCTTAACAAGAGAGGATGCAGAGAAGCTTTGATAGTCAGTGAAAAGCATGCTTGTCAATAGCATGGCTGAGTCAAGATGTAAAAGAGCCAGAAAGGGACACCCTATGGTGGCGGTGGTGGTGAGGAAGGGGTGTTGGCGATATACAGCCGAGAGGCAAATTCAGCTCACGACCTAGTTTTGTATGGCCCAGGAGCTGAGAATTATTTTTAACATTAAAATGGTTGAGAAATAAATTTTAAAAATAATATTTCATGACACATGAGAATTATATGGAATTTAGGTTTTGGTGTCCACAAATAATTTTATTGAATCATGCTGTGCCTGTTCATTTGCATATTGTCTGTGGCTGCTCCTCCCATGGCAGAGTTGAGTAGTTCTGACAGAGACCGAATGTCTCCCAAAGCCAAAAATATTTGCTATGTGGCCCTCTGCTGAAAAAGTTTGCTGACTCCTGCTTTATGACATAACTTATGGATTTTTCAAAAAAGTAATACTAAAACTTCATGTATGCTGAACACTCACTTTTGTCCAGTATAATGCTAAGCTTTTTACACGTGTTTAATATAATCTATGAACAACTTCATAGGGTAGGTACTATTATTATCGCTTTTTCACAAACGAGATATTGAGAGACCTAGGTAATATTCTCAAGGTAATAGCATTAATGAGTAGAAGAGCTAAGGTATGAGCCTCAGTTGTCTAATTCTAGGGAGGTAATCTGCAATATCCAGTTTTAGTTTCATTTCTTGCCTGTTTTATGATGCAAAACATCATAGAACACATGTTTTATGTGCCAGTTATCCCTCAGAATGCCAGTATTGTGCAGTAAACACTTGCCTCCTTGTCCCAGTCTTGCTGAGGAGAAATAAGGGATTCCCTGTGTCTACACTTAGGACAAAGGATCAGTGAAAGAGGACTGGAGGCTGAAGGAATGGTAGTGAGTTAATTACATTTGATGGCATCGTAGAATGGAGGAAATCACTGTGTGTGTGTTTGTGTGTATGTGTATGTGTGACATACACAGAAAACATCTAGAAGGTCTCACTTCAACTGCATGTAGTAGTTGCCTGTGAAAAGTAAATGGATAATATAGAATTGGGAGATTTCTCCATTTTAATTCTGTGTAGTTTGAAATTTTTAAGTGGAGTTGTAGTTTCTGTTGTTGTTGTTTTTGTTTTAAAAATCTACATAATATGGTATAAAGAACACTCTGGGCTGGTTTTTGCTTTTGTGAGCTAAATTAGCTTAACTCTCCTGTAAGCATCTTAGGTACTGAAAAGAGAGAAATTGTTAAATAATTCATCTCCCCAGAATAGAGCCTAGATTGAGAGATTATCTAGCCATCAAAAAATGTCCTGCCCCTCTACTTGGAATGCAGCCAAGGAACCTACTGTGTAGATCAGGTTAGAAATAAGGGCAGTTTAGGTAAAGGTGGTAAGTGGTGGCTGGATTGGGACAATTGGGGACTGTAGAACCCAAAATAATTGCTAGTAATTGGGTGTTAGATGTGAGAGAAATAAAGGTGTCAAGAGTGACTCTTGAGCTCTTGGATTGAGTAAACATTTTTGGTGAATGATGAACGACACCAAAGAAATAGATTTATGTTGGCAGGAAGAGATCAAGAATTTTGTTTTTGGACATACTACATTTGAGATGAAATGATGTTGTTGTTAATATCCTCAATTGACAAATAATTGGCAACATTAGTCCCTTAATAGAAAAATTGTACCATCCCATAAATATTTTAAAGCAGTGACTTCTTCTTGTAGAACATGATTAGGAAATGTGTTAGTGTTTATAAACATCTCCTGGTAAAGTACATCCAAAAAAATTGGAGGATTTCCATTTTTAAGAAATTATCTTTCACCAATTAAACAGTTGAATTCAAACATTCCTGGTTTTATCATTGGCAGGATTAGTATAATATTAGATTTGGGGATTTGCATAGGCATACATTCACAGCAGTGGCTGCACCAAATCCCTTCCGATTCATGCTACTGTCTGCCTGTAAAATTAAGACAATTATGATTTCATGAGATGTATATATCCATTGCAACATCTCAAAAGGTGAAATTCAAGAATTTATGTAAACTAGAAATATTTTTTTCAGCACCATGGGAGACATCAGAATACAATTTGTTATAAGTGTTGAGAGATGTTGTTAGTATTTAGTAGAGTCATATAAATGCTTGATTTTTCCCTTTTATTTGGCCAATGAAATAATAAAATAATTCCCTATGATGTCAGCAGTCACATTGTAAATTTGAATGTTTGTGACTAGACTTCTCCCATAGCTCAGAAATTCTAAACAGGTGTCAGAATCCAGAGTGTGATATTATAACATCTTTTAAATAGGAATGAAGTAACAAGTCCTTCCATGTTTCTCTGACCATAGAAGGAAAAACGAATTATATTTTTCTTTTAGAAAAAAATAAAGTATGAAAGAAAAAAACTAAAATTTTTAAGTTCATTTCCTAATATTCAATGAATTTTTCACTAGTCATACAACCCTCTACTTTGGAAAATGTACTTAGCAAAAATGATGCAAAAGCAATAAAATCATCCTTGGAGACAGAAACTGCATTTTGTAATTTTATCATGAATTTATTAGAAACTAAACTGTAGCCACATTAAAAGCATATTCATGTTGAGCCTATTTGGGTCACCTTAATGGGCACATTTAAGGGTCTGTTTATAAATATAAACAAGTGTAAGTAGCCATGCATTAGTGAGGTCCCTACATTACCTAAGATCCATAACATTTCTTTCTATAAATTTCTTTTTGTGGATCTATGACTTGTATCTGCAAAGCCGAGTTTAGTGTATTTGTTGTGGAACTTAAACACATATACACAACCTGTTCCATAGAGGTTCCCAAGAGTGCTTCCTTGTTGTCCAGAATAGTAGCTTGCAGTGGTGATGAGAACTGGAAAGGACATTGGGAGCAACAATTTCAGGGGACCCCTGTTCTCCCTTGGCCTCAGCTCTCAGTTCATTGCTTCTTTTTTGTGATCTTTTCACAATCATAAGAGAAGTTTAAAAACATGCTGTTTCTGACTAAAGCTGACAATGAAATCCTACTGGCACAAATAAAAATTGGCTCAGCGCAGCTACATGAGTCACAGCCCAGACATCTGGTAGTAATGGGTAACACATGTCTTATATTTACTTTGTGGTCCCTATATGTCATTTAATCATCAAAACAGCGTTATGTAGGCATTATGATTAGCTCCATTTTACAGATAAGGAAATGGGCCTTAGTGATTAAGTAACTTGTCCCAATCTATCCAGCCACTAAATGGACCAGCTGGAAACACTATCTCTAAGCAGTCACATCAGTAAAACCTGTAAGAGCAGCCGCCATGGTCTCCCTGGCTTCTGGGCTTTTGACTAACCCTAGATAAGGCTCCAAACACCAGCTTTTCAGGAGACCTGCCACACTGCCAGGAGTTGGGTAGAGAATGAATAATGCCTGTCCTCACAAAGCAATATCCTGGAGGCTTAAGAGAGCTAACACTGTTTAAAGCTAGAAAGACTCAGTCAACTAACACTGTTAATAATCTGCAAAATCTGGTCCATGGGTAAAAGGAAAAAACAATAATTGTCTAATAAAACTATGCTTCCTTTTCCTGCAAGTTAATTTGAAAGAAGATCCTACTTTTAGTATGTAAAAACCTAGTGTTGAAAGAAATCTTAAAAGCAAGAAAAAACAGCTTAGCCTAGTTTATTTTTATTTTAGGTAAATTCTTGAACATGAATGAGTCTTTGTTTTAAGATTTTATATATTCTAAACTGTTATAATAGCAAAAGATGGCTGGTTTTCAAGTCTTACGCTTCATGAGAGGAAGAGTCTTGTCCTGAAAGAATTTCCATCTAAAAAAAACAAACAAATTCAACAAGTCCTGGCACCAGTTTGGAATCATGAACAACCTGTTCTTGCTCAAATTGTTTTCCTCAAACGTCGTTTCTACTTAGTCCTTGCCAAATGTTTGTGCTACCCTGAACCCTCCTGCTTCCCAGAATTCATCTCCAGTCAAATTTGCCTCGTCGCCCCTCACCGCTAATCTGGTTCTGGGCACCAGAGCAGGAGACAGATGCAGAGGCTGTAATGCACTCAGGCAGGATTTTCCCTTTGGACTGTCAGCCTCAGTCAGGCCTAGGTGGGCAGTGATTTGAGGTGAAACAAACACTGGTGCAGTCCAACCTTTTGGTTTTGATCTGTAGAAAAAAGTTTTGCACTGTGTGCCAAGGAAATGCAATTATTAAAAAAAAATAATAATAACATGCTGGGCATGGTTATAGAAGAGTCAGATTGCTTTATGGCCCCTTGGCTGGGGCGCTAAACATGCTATAGTATAAAGGGAAAAACCGAAAGTGGAGGAACGGCACAAACCAAGGTTTGGGTATTAAACACCCTTTGAAAGGAGATTGGAGTTTAAGTATTCCTTTTAAAGGACTTGGAGGCCGTCCTTTGGCTTCTCAAGAAGTCAACCGACTTGCTGCTGCTGCCCTTGTCTTTTTCCAGATCATGAAAGTGTTGGAAGGCGATGAATCACAAAGCCAAGAAGAATTTTCCCATTCTTGTGCTCATCATCTGGCATAAGACTATGTGACTATATAATACACCTTTAAAATTGCCTACAAGAGGAGATCTCTTGAATTCCAAGACTGATTTATATTTCAGGTAATTTCATTTAGTAGAACATAAGCCTAAACTGACGGACAAGCTTACTTATTTCTCTTTTCCTTTCAATCGACCAATTTTTATTTATGGAATGTAGGGTATAGTTGTAAAATATTATTCAACTAATGATTAGAAAGAAACATGACTTAAAAATGACTGCTTTAAATTCTCCATTTTTTAATGTAATGCAGACCTATCATTTATCGTCCATTTATGTACACTCCAGTTTTTATTTCTCTAGTTAATAATTTTTTATTGTTAATATTTTAAAGCATATCTAATGCTCATAGGTCTTGAGAATATACCTAATAGCAACTGCTTGAATTAAATTAGAATGCAATGTGTGTCTAAAAATGAAAATTTATCATTAATAAGCAAATATAACACTTTAGGTAGAACCTAGGTGGTAGGTATATGGCCATTCCCTGTAGAATTCTCAGCTTTCCTATATGTATGAAGACTTAAAGAACAAGGAGTTGTAAAAAAAACACACAACAGATTTGACTTACTTGATATGTCCATTATAATACCTGAGAAGATACACGAAAGGACAAAAACTAGGAACTAAGGGAAGAAGACTACAAAACTGAAAGACAGTTCCACTATACTATCACAGGGGTTGGCCAAGGGACCCATTTTGGGGCTGTATATGCTATGAATTATAAATTCACCTCAACTGTCTAACCAGAATGAGGAGCGTTCCAGGACTACACAACTAAATAAGAGGCACATGAGCTCTGTTGTACATTGATCAGTTCTGCCTCCACTCCACTTCCACACCCAGCCCCACAACACTGCTATTTTCTTTCCACATCTATCCAGGATTTGGAACTTCTGGCACACTGTGGGCAGTTAGTGATAGGTTTCAATATAAAATGATTTTTACAAAAGAACTATAGTCAAGAGGAAAGAAAGGAAAAGCCCCCAAGAGTGCCCATACGGATAATGCTCTCACAAACATCACAAGGGAGCTAGCAATGGTGGCCAACTCATTACTGCAGCTAGAGAGCTCACTCTCTAGGAGTAAAAGCCCCACTAACTATACTGCTTCCCTTAGCGCAACATACTGGTGACCATGTCTTGGGTATCAAAGCCAACCTTTTATGCTGAATTGGCCTAAACCCACATACTGATACTTTTTGGTGCTCTTCATTTTATCTGCAAATTCATGTTTCTATTTGGTATTATTTCCCTTCAGCCCAAAAACCTTTTGTTAGTTTTATATTTCTTTTTTTCTTTTAATTATACATTTTTGATTATGCTATTAGTGTTATACCAATTTTTCCTCTTTTGCTCCCCTACACACAGCACCCCCTACTCCCTCAGACAATCCTCACACCATTGTTCATGTCCATGGGCCATGTGTGTAAGTGCTTCTCCATTTCCTATACTGTACTTTACACCCCCATGGCTATTCTGTAACTACCTATTTGTATTTCTTAATCCCCTCACCTCTTCACCCATTCCCCCACACCTCCCTCCCATCTGGCAACCATCAAAATGTTCTCCAAGTCCATAATTCTGTCTCTGTTCTTATTGTTAGCTTAGTTTGTTCTTTAGATTCAATTGTTGATAAATATGTATTTTTGCCATTTTATTGTTTGTAGTTTTGATCTTCTTTCTTTTAAACAAGTCCCTTTAACATTTCATATAATAATGGCTTGGTGATCATGAACTCCTTTAGATTCTTCTTGTCTGGGAAGCTCTTTATCTGCCCTTTGATTCTAAATGATAACTTTGCTGGGTAAAGCAATCTTGGCTGTAGGTCCCTACTTTTCATGACTTTGAATATTTCTTACCAATACCTTGTAGCCTGCAAAGTTTCTTTTGAGAAGTCAGCTAGCAGTCTTATTGGAACTCCCCTGTAGGTAACTAACTTCTTTTGTCTTGCTGCTTTTAAGATTCTCTCTTTACCTTTAACCTTTGACATTTTCATTATGATGTGTCTTGGAGTGGGCCTCTTTGCATCCATCTTGTTTGGGACTCTCTGTGCTTCCTGAACTTGCATGTCTATTTCTTTCACCAAATTAAGGAAGTTTTCTTTATTTTTTCAAATAGATTTCCAATTTCTTGCTTTCTCTCTTCTCCTTTCAGCACCCCTATCATGCGAATGTAGCAACACTTGAAGTTGTCTCAAAGGCTCCTTACATTACCCTTGCTTTTTTTTTTTTTTTTGATTCTTTCTTCTTTTTGCTGTTCTGATTGGTTGTTTTTCACTTCCTTATGTTCCAAATCATTGATTTGATTCTTGGATTCATCCATTCTACTGTTGTTTCTCTGTAAATTGCTCTTTATTTCAATTAGTGTATCCTTCATTTCTGACTGGATCTTTTTTTATACTGTTGAGGTCCTCACTAAGTTCCTTGAGCATCCTTATAACCAGGGTTTTGACTTCTGCATCTGATAGATTGCTTATCTCTATCTTTAGTTCTTTTTCTGGAGTTTTGTTCTGTTCTTTCATTTGGGCCATGCTTCTTTGTCTCCTCATTTTGTCAGCCGCCCTGTGTTTGTATCTATGTATTAGGTAGAGCTCCTATGACCCCCTTTCTTGGTAGCATGGCCTAGTGTAGTAGGTGTCCTGTAGGATCCAGTGGCACAGCCTCTCCTATTGCCCAAGCTAGGTACTCAAGGTTTACCCTTCATGTGGTCTGAGTACATCCTCCTCTTGTAGTTAGTTGAGCCTTGATTGCTGCTGTCAGGGCAATGGGAAGGATTTATCCAGGCCAGTCAGTTGCAAGGACTGGCTGTGACCATTGACCACCAGCCTCCATCGTCTGTGGAAGATCAGCTGTACAGAGGCAGAGCAGTGGTGCTCTGACATGGCCTGTAGCTGTTCAGTGGGTGTGCAGGCTCTGAGGCTTCCTGGGAGGTGCACACCAAGGTCATTCCCCACCTGTGTTCTGCATAGGGCCACCCTGCATGAGCTACAAAGCAATCTGAGTGGCTGGTATTTGTGTTGGACTTGGAGATTCCCAGGTGAAGCCAAGCTGAGAATCTATGCTGGCTACTGCTAGTGCCAGGCCAGGGGCTGCTTAGCAAGGGATACAGAGGCTGGGGCTTACTGAGGCCAGTTATTACTTGTTCGATAAAATTTAGAAAGTTGTGAAGCATGAGCCAAGACCAGTCATTTATATGGAAAAGTCATAGTTAACAGTTTGGGTGGGCCCATAATTTGGGTGGGAGAGAGTGTCAGAGGATTGCTAGAATGGGGCAAACAGTGTTAACCAGGTTGATGGAGTCTCAGATATGGCACCCATGTGCCAGCTTTGTGGTCAGAGGCCTCAGAAAAGGGCCAATGGCCTCTGTCCACCTTTTTATCTGGCTGAAAGTTGTCACCTGTTCCTATCTTGATGCTAGACACTTTAGTTTCTCACTATATGCCACTGGTGCCTTTCAAGCTGCTATCCTGATGCTGGAGCTCAGAGTGAGTGAATTTGAGTAAGTCCGTGTGTGGGTTCCTTAATGGGACCTGCTTGGGACTCCAGAAGTTTCTTCCACTGACTCAATCCCTGCTGGTTTTTGCAGCCAGAAGTTATGAGGACTTATCTTTCTGGCACTGGAACCCTGGGCTGGGGTCCTGGTGTGGGGCTGGGACTCCTTGCTCCTGAGACATCCCTCTTGAATTTTTATACTCCACACATGAATATGGGACCAGCCTATGCTGTGCCTCTGCCCCTGCTACCAGTCTGGATGGATGTGGCTTCTTTAATTCCTTAGTTGTCAGGCTTCCATTCAGCTTGATTTCTGATGGTTCTGAGGGATGGTTGTTCTGTATTTTAGTTGGAATTTTGAATGGTTGCATTAGGAGGCGAGCCGCGATTACCTATGCCACCACCTTGACTGCAAGTCAGTATTTTATTTCTTACAGCGACAGGCTGTTGGAAATGAATTGTCCCAGCCTTATTCTATTTGAAAGTGTCTTTACTATGTCCCATTTTCGAAGGATATTTTTACCGGATATAAAATGTTAGCTTGGCAGGTTCCTGTCTCCTTTCAGGATTTTAAAAGGTATTTTCTAGTGTTTTTTGGTCATAATTGTTCCTGGGAGAATTCAATTATCATTCTTATCATTATTTCCCTGAAAGGTAATGATTCCACCCCAGCACCTGGATGCTCTTTTGTAATTGATTTTATTGGGGTTACATTGGTTAATATAATTGTATAAGTTTAAGGTGTACAGTTCTATAACACGTCATCTGTATATTGCATTATGTGTCCATCACCCCAAGTTATGTCTATTTCCATCACCATTTATCCCCATCACCTGTAACCTCTCCTACATTCACTTATGCAGTGTCCACCTTTTACCCACTATATCTTTTAACATACTTATTATAGTTAGTTTAAAGTCCTTGTATGACAAGCCTAACATCTGGTCCTCAGTTTGCTTTTACTGGCTTTTTTTTTCTCAACAATAGTTCACATTTTCTTGCTTCTTTGAATGTGTCATAATTCTTAATATTAGACCTGGCATTGTGCATTAAATAACAATGAAGAGGGAGGTAAATAATATTTACTTCCAGAAAAGTGTATTCTGATTTTTCTTTCAGACCCCTAGTCTCACAATGCCAAAGCTGGCAAGGATATGGAACTATAGGAACTCACATGTAGAATGAATGAGTGATTAAATCAGTACTATGACTTTGGAGGGTGGTTTAAAATTCTGTAATAATATTCAAGATACGTCTACTCTATGACAGAAATTTCACTTTTGGCTCACCCTAGATACATGTACAATAATATTCATAGTAGTGTTGTTGATAAAATGACCCCAAACTGGAAATGACTCAAATGGTCAACATTGGCAGAAAGGATAAACTGTGGTATTTTTATAACGTAGAATCTCATACAGCAATAAAGTTTTATTAATTACAGCTGCATGCAATATAGATACATGTTATAAGTGAATTTTAAAAAGCAAGACAAGATCTATTATTCTACTTAAAAAATTTAAAAATACACAAAACAAAACAAATTTCTTATGGATGCATGCATATATATGGAAAATATACAGGAAAGCAGGAAATGATTAGCATAAAAGTTGGGATAAACAGTGACCTCTAATGGAGATGCGGGGTTGGAAGTAGGAATGATTGTATGTATCGGTGGCTGCTTTCTTACGAAATTTCTGTCTGGTGATTTATATGATAATTGCACTGGCATATGGGTTTTTAAAATTATTTGTTAAACTATACATGAACACTTTCTATGTGAGTAATATTTCTGTGTGTGTGTATGTGTGTGTGTGTGTGAGAGAGAGAGAGAAATAGAGAAAGACTGAATCTTCATTTGATTTATGTGATCTCAATATTGTTCACTGAAGCAACCATTTGTCAGCAACAATACATTTTTTGCTTAGAAATTTAAAAATTTTATGTCTTAAAAAAGTGGAGTGAAGGTGAGAAAATAACCATTCAGTTACAAGGAGTCTTTATTGTATTGTTCAGAGATAGACAGGGATAGAAATGCTAAAGAACTGGTGAGCTGAAGGAAATCCATTTCATCCAGTGGCATTCTTACCATTCTTGACCTGTTCTGAATTTTTTAAGTCCATAATGACTTCTAAAAAAAACTCCCTTTTTTCTCCTAGATGAGGTCAGAACAGAATAGTTCTGTATTTTCCAACTTAAGGCTTTCTTACGATAGAGGAAGTGAATGACTCATATGTACTCTAGAGTTTTGCTATGTTTTTGCAGCTATAAATTTTGAAAGTATGGTACCAGGAAGGGGTCACAACGTAACTTTGAGTTATGTTTGTAGAAGTTAGAAAGTACATATTGTTAATTCAGGGCCTCAAAGCTTCTGCAGGAATACTTCATTCCTGGTTTTGTCCTTCATGGTAAAAAAAAAAAAAGCTATAATTTTGTAGCTATATATATATATAAAATGCCTGACTTTAAATGTTACTAAGAGTTCATTGTGAAATTTTTAACTCCCCTCAAAACAAACAAAAATAAAACTGAAATTACATCTTGTGCATACATGCACAAAAACGCCCATCAAAATGATTTTCTATAATTGCACAGTGGGGCTTCACATTCTCAGAAAAAAAAAGACCTATATGTTCTTTATGAAAACAATTACATTGAGTATTCAAGTAAGAGGAAGTTAAGGAACTAGGAACTCCTTTCAAGGGAGAATGAATAGCTAAGAAACTTAACGAAGGAAATAAATATATGCATTCAGTTAATGACATTGCTAATTTGGAACAAGCTGTCTTCAAATATTTAAAATAATCATCCTGAAGAAAAGCACATTAAATTATAGTAATATGGTTAAATTAGAGTAATGGTGTAAAATTAGGCAAGAACTAAATTATTTATTTTCTTTAAATGCGAATTTTGAAAAATCCTTCCAGGATTATTGACTATGGTGGGTAAATGACATTTTAGGAAATGAATGATTTTCCCAAAGATTTTTATGTGGTTGGTTCTTTTTGGTTCAGAGAATGACAGTGAGTTAAAATCTTTTTGTTCTGCTGAAGAATTTCTGCCCTTCCCCTGCAGTCTGCAGGCCCATTCCAACAGCTTAGCATCTCCAATTCTCCTGTGCACTCCAGCAGCTAAGACAGGCAAAGCCAATCAAGGGAACTCAAAGGAAAGGACCCTAAGGTAAGTTTCATGCTTTTGTGTCCTACAGTGTACAGAACTCTAGGTTAAGGGATGGGAGACCTGGATCCTAGACACTGCATAATTTAGAGCAAGACACTCAAACTTCATAGATCTGTTTTTTCATCCTTAAGCTAGGAAAATGTCACAAAAATGACAAAACTGAGGCTATCCTACTTTGGGCACATCATGAGAAGGCAGGGTTCTTTGGAAAAGACAATAATGGTGAGAAAAACAGAAGGCTGCAGGAAAAGAGGAAAATCAACTATGGGATGGATTAACTCCATAAAAGAAGCTATAGGCAGGAGTCTGCTGGAGCTGAGCAGGGCTCTTGAGGGCAAGACATTGTGGAATCACTCACTCAAAGGATGGTCAGGAGTCGGATCTGACTCAACGGCACGTAACACATACAAAAGCTTGTGATAAAATTACTTATCTTGCTTACTCGTTGGGATGTTAAAAGGATCAAATAATGTGTTATAAAAATACAAAGTAAATTATAGGATCATTATTACTGCGTTCTAGAACAACTTCATGATACTTGTCCCACCCCCATTTCCCAGAGTCCTTTGTCCCTGACCCACCCATGACCTTGCTGATGGATTTCTGGGCCTTATTGTGGAGCCAGCGATTGGATGGAGCAGTAGTGGGGTGGACAAATGGGAGATGAAGAAGCTGAACAGCAAGCAGTACCAACAGCTCAGTTGCTCCAGATTACCAGATACACCCTCAGTTAAATTCATAGCTGGGAAGAAAATTTCTGACAATTACTGTACACAAACAGAAAGATTTCTGAACAATTTTTTTTCTAGCTCTGAGTTATGTCATTCTGATCTCTAAAGTTAAGACTTAGGACTGGTATGAAGGAGGGCTCTTACTCTGAAGCAATCACCTCTACTGGAAAGAGCTCATCCACATTGTTGAATTATGAAATGAGTTAAGTACATTGGAATTTCTATTATCAAGTATTTCTTGAGATAAGCAGGACTGTACAGGTTTCACAATGATAACGCTGTACAAAATATACACCTTTTAATGGGGTGAGGAAAAGAATGTATAGTGATGATGTTTTCTAGACCTTTCTGGGGCTGAACACGGCTTTGTATTAATATTACAGGTGCATGATTTTTATAGGCCTGAACATATAATCATTTCAGAATGAAAACTTCCCATTTTTATGAGAGTTCACAGGCTAAGAAAGAAATACTTTGAAGTTAAGGAATGTTAATATGTGGGGAGGCATCAACAAAGTTGGAAACCAAGACTAACCAGACTGAATTGCCTTACTACCAGTTTCTCAACAACAGTGCCATTGGCATTTAAGCTGGATATTTCTTTACTGTAGAAGACTGTTCTGTGCATTGCGTGATATTTATCAGCCTCTGTGGCTTCTACTCACTAGATGCCAGTAGCTCTCTCCCATTTGTGACAACTAAAGAGATCTCCAGACCTTGCCAAAGGTCCCCTGGGGGACAAAATCATTCCCAGTTGAAAACTCACTGCACTAAAATCATTAATTTGCTGCATAAAAATATTTTTTGTTTCTAGAAATTTGCTCTTATGAAAGACATGCTTTTCAAATAACAAATTTCAGTTCTTGCTAATTTTACAAACAATTATTCTGTGGCTTTGCAATTTACAAAATACTTCGACATCCAATATTATGTTAGTGGAAAAAGGAAAGGTGTTAATATTTATTATTCATTATATGCTGCCTTCTAAAGGACTGACTTTAAATACGTCCTTCTGGTTAAGACTCAGTACATCTCTACTTGGGAGACATCTTCCATTTTATAGATGAAGAAACAAACTTAGAGATATTAATGATCTTTCCCAAAAAATGTAGATAATCTTCTGACTTCAAGTTTTACTACTCTTTGTCCCACATCACCGCTGTCAGTGAGACACTCATCATTTATACTTGATGATGAAAATAGCAATTGTAATCTATGTGTTAGAATTAAGCTATCTCACAAGGGGCCTAGGTCAGTTTTTATGCTTTTCCATTTTACAATTGGAGAGACTGGGCCCCAATCACTAAGTTGCAGGCATGTATCATCATTAAAAGAAAATTCAATTCAGTGTTCTTCAAGAGGCCAGTTAAAATAGCCAAATCAACCCATACTGTTTCTGGGTTATTAAGTTCCATTGCTCTTCCATCTGGCTGATTTGTAATATACGGCAGCTGGGTAGCAGGGTAACAAGAGTAACAGATGTTAGTGGGGATTTAGAGCAATGGAGCAGGTTTTGACGGCAGCCACATAAACAATTTGAAATTAAATATTAGATACCCCTTTTCATAAAAGCCCTTCCCCCATTGCGTCTCCAGAGCACACCCCATTTTTTTCCAGCCGTCTTTTCCCCAGGCCCCAGCCTCCCATCACACAGCTTAACTAGTCCTCTCCTTCAGGTACCCCCTCTTATCCCCTGATTTCCTATCCCTTCACCTTTAGCTCTTCCAGGAATTTAATTCCCTGCATTTATAGGGCAGAGCAATTAGCTCTCCACTCCCTCCTCAAGTTGAGATTCACTTCTGTGTATTTGAAAATGTATTTGTCACTTTGCTAAACAAAAGGTATCTCCTCAGGCGCTCAGCCTGTGCAGCACTGAAGAACTGGCAGACTTTGCAATTTCTGTTTTTCTTTAGTCTCTACCCCACGTTCATTTTCCTCCTTTCAGCTCTGTAAGTGGAAGACTTCAACATAGACATTTATTTTCCCATTGATAAGAATTATCTAACCACACCCCATGTACATCTTGAAAAGAAGCAATGGTTCATCAGTTTTTATTTTTTTAATAGTTTGTACTGAAATATAAAACACAGACTAAAAAGTGCAAATTCATAAGTGTACATCTCTATGAATTTTTATAAACTGAACACACCTGTGCAACCAGTATCCAGAACAAGAAAGAACATTACAAGCATTCCAGAAGCCTCTTTGTTCCTTCTACCAATCTCTCTAATATTTTCTAATGACAGAGTTTGATCTAACAGGAGCAATGCTGTGAGTAACTTTTTATTATTGCGTTGCATTCAATCACAAGGCACACACAATTGCTTCTATTATTTGTACACATAACCATTGAAAATGTAGTGGTTATGTTAATGTTGTGGTTTAGGGGGTTTGAGTGGGGAGAGAAACCCCCCGGGTCCTGCTCCTGGGACTTCTCAGAGCCCAGCAGTCTGTCCTAGGTGGGGCTCTCTCCTCGTCACCCAAGAGTGACTAAGTGATCAGAGCTCTCCCAGCAGAGCTCACACTAGTTGCATGAGAAACTCTGGCTCCCGGAATCACCAGCACTGCCCTTTACACTGTCACTGTCTCAACACACATGAGACACCGGACTGGCAGATTTCTCTATCCCAGTGGATCTTATTCCTGGCAGCACTTTTCAACTATCTGTAAAATTACAATAAAAAATAGCTCATGCCCACCCTAAACCAATGACCTCAGAATCTCTTGAGGGTTATCCAGCATTGATAGTTTTAAAGTTTTAGGTATTTCTAAAGGGTTGAAGAGCACTAGGACTTTCAACCTTTTCTTGGAGCTCCCTTCCATTTCAATTGTAAGCATAACAGCAACTCTAGTTACCTTCTCAAGGTGATTGAAAATTTAGCCCAAACTTGATTGCCTCACTACCTCTTAAACATAGAGTGGACATTGTTGTTGTTTTTTTCCCAACAAAAGGGCTATCCTTCAATTGTCACAAATGGGCAAAAAACAAACAAACAAAAAAAAAAAACAACAAACACACACCCCTCAATTATCTCCCAATTTCCTTCCACTGAGCACTGGGCTGGAATAGTAAGATCACCTGGGACCCCTGAGATGAAGATGTGATCACTGGAGTTCACATTCAGTGGTCATCTTCTTCAGCACTAAAGTGTGCCTTCATCTGGTTGCGTTCATTTCAGGACACACGGGCTACCTAAGCAGAGCCACATAAACAAGCGCTCCCTTGTCTCTAAAGACAGTTTTACTGTCAACAATCACCAGCTACATTTTGGTAGCTTGTGAGTTGCAGCTGCGATGTGAAGCAGAGCGTGAGGTAAGACTGGGGCTGCTGCAGGTGCGTGGCAGAGGAAGAGGGCATCCCGGAAGTCAGGTTTAGAAGGAGTCTCGTGAGAGCTGGAGGTATTGGCAGGAGTGTGGAGGACTTTTCTTATGATAAAAATCAGTCCCTTCCTCCTTTCCTGTCACCATGTACTCTTTACTCTGGATTCCTCTATCACTGGGAAGCGTTGTATTCCAAGAGCTCTCCTTTGTAACTGCATCCTGCCTTCAGCACTGGAATGATGCAGGACCTAAGGATGGACAATAACTCGAGAAGGTGACATGTCACCTGGCCTGAGCCTTCAACACAGGTATGAAATTAGCCCCAAATATATCTGACCCCTGTAATACCCTTCCCTCAATTTTAAATAAACTAATGGGAAATTCCACGTTTTCTTTTTGCCCGTTCTCTTCATGCTATTGTACTTCACTACCCCCAACCCCCACCCCCGCCTCTTTTTAGTTTTTCTTCAAGTTCCTTTTAACTTAATATTTTCCTGTTTTAAAGGCTAGGAGAATGGATGTCACACTAGGTGATTTACTTCCAAGAGATGTCTTTGCTGGAAGAAAAAGTAACCCCCTGATAAACTTTTCTTTAAGCCTCAGCTTTGAAACGGGGCCAAAGGTAAATCGTTCTCAAGGCATGTTTCCATAGTAAATCCCCTGGGGATCACCAACGTTGATGGCAGGCCTAACTGATGAATTAGTAATAATAATAGCCTTCATCACTGAGGATCTGCTGTTCAACACTGTATATTCATCACATTATATCTTATAATCAACCTTTAAAGGCAGGTATAACTCGTCTCATTTTACAAATGAAGCAATCGAGGCTCAGAAACTCAAAGGGCTTGCTAAGGGTTACGAAGACAGTAAAAGACTGAGCGAAGCTTTGAACCAGATCTGTCTGCCTTTCATAAACAAAGTTGATCTAATGCTTCTCAGGTGCCTAGTGCTCTTAGGCCAATACTGGATTCCTAGAGTCTCCCCTGTTACAACCCAGCTCAGGCCAGTTCTCCTTCAAGGCCTCACATGGTACAAGAGAGGTACCTATTGCTTTCCTCCCAGGGCCTTGTCTTTTTTTAGGGGATAGCTCCCTGACGTATGTGATGGGTTCCTCTTTGGCTCTTCCTGGATAATACTTTTACTCTATGAGAGACGTCCAGAAACAATGCCTTACCCAAGATTAACGCTGATGGTTGGGATTATAGGCACCTTGAAGAGAGAAAGATACATGGGGTGCTTTTAGAGGTTTCCTGAATGGGTCAACCAGGAATCTTTCCCTAGCAAGCAAGGGAAACTCAAACTCAATCTGGCTTCAGGGAAAAGAAGATATACTAGCAAAATATGGGAAACGTCAGAGAGAGAATGATACAAAGTTTTGTGGAAGTTAAAACAGCCCTTTAAATGAACTACAGCATAGTTAAATCTCCAAAACAGAACTCTGAGTAAAAATGTCAAGTTGCAGACGTATCTGTGTCATTTGATAAGATTATAAAGTTCAAAACTTTGTAAAAGAAGTTTAAGGATACAAAAATAGTGAAAATATACACTGTCATGCGTGGGCGTGGTAAACACTGAATTTGACAGTGATTATTTCTGGGGTGAGAGGAGTGTCAGGTAGGAGCGCACAGAGTGTTTCAAATCTTTTAGTGTTTAATGCTTTATATTAAAAACATGTAAAGTGTGATGTGTAACATTTAACAAAACTGGGTGTTTATTATATTATTTTCTACTCTGATCTGTATGTTTAAAATATTTCAAAGGTTTTTTTTCAAAAGGGAATTTACTGGCTCATGGAACATAAAAATCTGAGAGTATGGCTCTATCCAGAGGGTCAGTTTGTCAGGGGTTCTTTTTTTTCATATCTTGGCTTTCCTTTCTTCTCTCTAGGTTCTGTTCTTGTTCAGGTTTGTGTTTATGAGAGCTAGAGGGCTCCCAATAGCTCTAGGCCCATGTCCTAACCTTTCAGCCTCTCTTATAACTTGTACTTCTGACAGTTTTAGTAAGAGTCCTGTAACTTCACCCCATTGAATCATGTGTCCATCCACAAATTAAATCGTTTTAACTAAAGGGGTGAGCTGATTAGACAGGCCATGGTTTTGTGCCACTTCCAGAATCGGTGTGACAAGGTATCTTCCAAATGACATTAAGGAAGGTATTTTTCAAGGAAATTAGGGGAGTGCTAAGAAGAAAAGGAAATAAATTTGGGGTAATTAGAAACACCAGAGGTCTACTGCAATTGAGCCCTTCCACAAAAAAATAAAAAATTGCCTGTATGCTTTATCTGTGATTAACTTAGAACAATGCCTGCTGTGCTCTGAGTTAAAGTGACTTAAAGGAAAATATAATCAGTCCCATTTAAGAATATATTGAAATATACACATTCATAAGTGAAATGCCAGAAAATATAATTGAATAGTGTATAAAGGAATATTTTACCAAAATAAATCAAGATGTTTTGTAACTTAGAATAATAGAACAAACCTATTAATATAATATTTTACATTAATAAGTTATGAGAAATAACAAATAATAGGTAAAGCCATAGCCAGTCCCATTAAAATTAAGAGCTAGAAAAAATGATGCTGATAATTATCATTATTAGTTAATATTTTTTTCTTAAAATGCTAGGTAATTAGGGGAGAAAGCAAATATTAAAAGTGTCATAAATAGAAAGTGGTAGAATTGGTCTACCAATAGAAGACCAAACCTAGCAACAGCGGAGAGATTCATTGTAGCTTATTGACAAGGAGAACCTGTTCTAAAGGACAAGGACACAAACTTGCTTTGAAACAGGGACAGTTGGGTGTGTTAGTTACAAAGCCAGGTTGTTCTAAGAATCATCGCAGAACCACAGAAAAAGAACAAGGCCCAGCCCATAGGAAGAGGTACTGGCAGGAGTGGAACTGGAAGCAGGTTCCAGCCAGCTGGTTTGGCGTACCCAGAGGACACGGAGTCCTCAGGTGCTCTGGGCAGAAGGAAAAAAGGCAGGTGCCCAGACTTGCTGTGCTGTGTATTTGTCAGCACCCGTTGGTGCTGGAGCTGCAGACATGCTTAAAGTGAGCACACTTAGGCGAGAGCTGCAGGGCAGGGATTTTGATGTAATGCTGGGCTGGCTGATCATTTGTCCAGCAATGGGAGAGGGTAGGCAGCTTACTCCTAAATGGATACTTCTCTGGCAGTACACCTGGGTTGAGAATGGTATGAGACAAACCTTGACAATTCCCTCCATGCTTACCAAGGATTGTGAATGGCATATCATAAAATAAATCATTACGTTTTAAATACATTAATGAAAGACATTCTGTTGAAATTTGAGCTTTTCATATGGTAGATGATCCTTTGTTACTCAATAGATCTAGCTCTGTGAGTAAACTAGGGGGCCAGAAATTCTAAAACTCAAAAGCCACTGTTCAAAGGGTCTAGTTTCAGGTAAGAGAGAACAAGTATATTCCACCCTTACTTTCCCACCAGTTGAAGCCGTAAAGCCTGGAAAGAATGTATGGAGCAGCTATTTGAAGACTCTGAAAAGTACATAGTAGCATGACTTGGGGAAGGCCAGCATTTGAAATACCACAAAACCTGCAGTGAGCTTGCCACTTTTCCCCCTCATACCTCCTAGCCTCTACTCAATACACTCGCAGTGGGCAACAGAACACGAAAAGCCATAGCTCCTGAAGTCCTCTGTTGGTGACTTGAGGATTGAAAAGTATAATTTCTAAGCTCGGAGAAAGTGTAAAAATTTAGGCCCCTCTTTTTCTTTTCTTTGTTCTTTTGTGCCCTAGCCTCCAAGCAATCCTGTGTCAGCCAAAGCAGCACTGGCAATAGGAGGCAAAACACAGGGAGAAAAAACTTCCTTTCTGTTTAGTGGAGATAGCAAGATATCAGGGCCAACAAACATTGCTGTTTTTTTCTCCCTCGGCTCTCCCACCATTTTTGGTCACAGACATAGATCAGTTATGAAAGTGCACAGTATACCAGGGTAACTGGAGCCCTAACTTTCTGGCTGGAAGACTGAGGAGAGGATCTATGGGGAATCAAAAAGTGTTAGGCAGATTACCAAGAAGAAGGAGCTCAGGGAAATGATACACCATGCACTTGTTTATAAATTTCTGGGCTAACTCCCAAGCTCACATGATTGGGCCTGATCCCATTCAGCAAAGCAAGTCTAAGAAATGAACAAAGGGACACATCACTGCCCATGTACTATGTTGGCCATGAATTGTACGTACACTAGACAGGTCCAAAATGCTCTGCAAATGCTCTGACAACTGAACTTATATATAAGAACTGCAGTTGAAAGTCAGTTGGAAATTGTTCCTCAGCCTAATCAGGTAGTCTCCTTGCTAAAACACAGTATCAACATTCTTCATAGGTTTTAAACAAGACTCAAATTCTAGTAACATAATAGTCAGCATGTCTAGAATATAATCCAAAATTATTCAGTTTACAAAGAATCAAGAAAATTTCAACTCAGAAAGTCAATGAAGAGATTCCAGTGCTGAGATGACATGGATCCTGAAATTATTTGACAAAGATGTTAAAGCAGACATTTTAAAATGCAATAGCAAACACACTTAAATGGAAAACAGACAGTATCAGGAAAAAAAATAATATAAAGAAGCAGAAATTCTAGAACCAAAAAATACAATAACAGAAATTAAAAACTCAGTAGATGGGATTAATAGCAGAATAGAGATGTCAAAGGATCAATAGGAATGATCCAATCTGAACAACAGAGAAAAAAAAAGATAGGAAAAATATTGAGCATAGACTGGGGACAATAGTGAAATTCTAACATTCATTCAAGCCTCTGAAACAATAGCCTAACATTCATGTCATCCAAGTTTCAAAAGGAAAGAAGAAAAAAGGGTGTGAAAAAACTATTTGGAAAATGTGGCTAAAATTTTTGAAATATGGCAAAAGACATAAACCTAGAGATTTAAGAAAATCAGCAAACCCTTAACAACAGGATAACCCCATTTCTAAACTTATTATAACTTGAATACATCCATTGCTCTTCATTACCTATAAAGGAACAATGATTCGAATGGTTATGAATTTTTTAATCAGAAACCAGGGAGCCCAGAGAGAAGTAAGTCAGTTTTCAAGTGCTGAAAGAAAAGAACTGTCAACCAAAAATGGTGTATCTAGTTAAAAAAACCCAAAAAACCTCAGGAATAAAGGTGAAAGAAATGTAATCTTAGATTAGGAATACTAAGAGTATTCATTGCCAGGAGACTTGATATGAAGGAATTGCTAAAGGAAGTTTTTCAGAGAGAAGAGAAATAATGTTATAAGAATATTTGGAATACTATTAATTAAGGAAGAGCAAGAGGAAAGATAAATATCTGGGTAAATACAATGCATTATTATTTTCCTCTAGAGTTATGATCGATGTTTGAAAGCAAAATTTTGAACAATGTCTGATGGGGGCTTCAACGTATGCAGATGTGATATATAAGATAAATAGAACATAAGATGGAGAAGTAACAGGGATCTTTATGTTTGTAAGGTTTCTACATTTTCCATTGATGGGGAAAAATACTTATTCTACATACTCTGTGAAAAGTTTAGTATATGTATTATATCCTTAGAACAGCCATTACAAAATTGTACAAAAATACGCAGTTTAGAAAAATAGGTAAATGAAAATGGCATACTAAGAAATGTTCAATAACCCAAACAAGTTAGGAAAGGGGGAACAGAGAAATAAAAACAGAAAATAAAAAAACTAACTGATAAAATTATAGACCTAAATTCAAATATATCAATTTTAATCACCTAAATACACCCATTAAAAACAGATTGTCAGAATGGATTTAAAAATATCTTGAACTAACACTATGATGTCTACAAGACTCTCACTTTAAATATAATGCTATATAATAAAAGCTTCATTTAAAAGGGAGCTGGAATAGCTATGAAACTGGAAAAGTCTGTGTTCGTGCTGCCTGTCACTGCCAGAACCAATAAGCAGCAACAAGGATTGACTCTATAAGGGCGCTTTATTCCAATGCCATCGATCTGAGAAGACAGTGTGTTAGAGACCTTCAAAAACTGTCTTAACATCTCATCTCAAGCCTACCTTTTTATACGGAGAAGAAAGGGTAGGTAAGGGTTTTAGAAAATAGGTTAGTTGATAAAAGTTGCCATCCAGCGGGCAATTTTCCTAGTACTTCTTTATCTGTTGATCAACAATTCTCTATCTGTGTCACTGATATTCCCTGCTGGAACACAGCTCAGACACCTTCTGCTTGCAGGTCCCCTTGGGGGATCTTTAACTCTTGAGTTCCCCTATCATTCCCCCTGTTTGTTTTTAATTAGATTAGTTTAATTGAAGAAATACAAACTAAAACAACATAAAAGTAGATAAGATTATTTAAAAATCAAAAATCATTTGCTGGTGAATAAACAGTCCTTCCACATATTAGAAACCAACCTGTAGGCAATTTGACACAATAAAGGCATAAGATACATTAGTAGTGGAACTGCAATTCATCTACAGTAGTTTTTAGTACAGTTGACAAAAGTTGCACATTTCCTAGCTAGACCTACGTTAACGTTTTTAAAGAAAAACATTTCCCTGTCCTTCAGAGTTACCATAGGTCATCAATAATCTTTCCAGGGGAGTACAAATACCTACAAGACCTGAAATGAAAGTTTGTTCAACACAGGTTCCAGTTCATTTTTTTTTCCAGCAGGCTTTCTGGGGATTCTGTCTTCCTAGGCTTGAGCAGCACCTTATCTCCAGGCTCCAAGGGCTGTAGTGAACCTGGCCGGGGAGAAATCTCTAGTACAGCTAAGGTCATTAATCACAGCTAAGGTCTGACTTAAAACTTTGTACATAGCCCTTTACCTTTACTTCTTGACCTACATACATGTCTCCTGCCCCAATAATGGTCACCCATACATAATTTCATAAGGACTTAATTGAATCCCATTTTGAGGAGCCACTCTTATCCTGAGCAGAGTGATAAGCTAAAACTTGATCCCAGTGGAGATGAGTTTCTCGCCACAGTTTGGCTACATTTTTCTTCAAGGTGTGATTCATCTTCTCTACCTTACCAGAAGCCTGAGGCCTCCGTGTTAAGTGGAGTCTCCACTTGATTCCTAAAAATTTACTAACCTTTTATGTAATCTTTGAAACAAAAGCAGGTCTGTTGTCATTCTGGATGCCGCCAGGTAGGCTAAAGTGAGGGATTATTTCCTTCAATAGGGTTTTTATTACTTCTGAGGATCTCTCAGTTCTAGTAGGATAGGCCTCTTCCTACCCTGAAAAGGTAACAACAAAGGCTATCACATATTCCTAATCTTCCGACGCTTGGTGCCTGGGTAAAGTCTATTTGTCAGTCCTTAAACAAGCACTGCCCTTAGTATTGTTTCCCTTTTTTTCCTGATGAAGATCTGTCTTGGGGTTGTTCTTCTGACACACATGGCTTTAGATGTTCCAGGACCTGTGAGCCATGGTTTAATATAGGTGGTTCGAAATCCCAGCTCTGCCCTAGCTGGTGTGGCTCAGTGGATTGTGTGTTGGTCTGAGAACCAAACGGTTGCCAGTTCGATTCCCAGTTGGGGCACATGCCTGGGTTGTGGGCTGGATCCCTGGGGGAGTGGTGTGTGAGAGGCAACCACATATTGATGTTTCTCTCCCTCTCCTTTTCCCTCTCTTACTCTCTCTCTAAAAGTAAATTTAAAAATCTTAAAAAAGAAATCTAGCTCTTAGCTTTCTCTAAGTCAGCAGTTGAATATTCAGGGTCAAATTGTAATAAGTCCAAAACAGGTACCAAAGGCATTATAAATATTCCTTTAGCAGCCCCTTTCACTGCTTGATTGGCCAGATTGTTTCCTTTAGACACTTCAGTGTCCTCTTTCCGATGCCCAGGGTCATATATAACTGTTACCTGTAAAGGTACCTGGAGAGCCTCTAATAATTTAGAATTCCTGTTGCATGCTTAATTTTCTTTTTATTACAGGTGAATAGTCCTCTTTCCTTCCAGATACACATTCACTCTCTTTTTAATCAGTTCTGCTAGAATAAACTTTATCAATTATTTCAGCACTGTCATGCATTAGTGTAATGGGGGTACAGAACTGGGGTTCCCAAACATAGCAAAGCATATTCCCCATAAACCTTAATTGGGGGAAAGGGAGGAGTGGTTGATATGGTGTTTAAGATACTTTGCATAACAATGGCAAGTTAATAGCTGTGCTGCCGCCCCAGGCAAAAGTGTACATGACTTTAGGAGTGTCTAGTGACTTGTGAGATAGCCACATTTAATTCAATTAAATTCAAGGTAGCTATAGCGTTAGTTAAATGATGCATCTACATATTGTAATAGAGCTCCTCCTTTTAGTTTTAGATCTTTTAATGCCTGGCTCAGGTTCTCCACAAAAATCATGGAGGAATTCTTGGACCCTCGTGATAAGTCTGTCCAGCAGTACTGGGTCTTCACCCAAGATTCCAGGTCCTGCCATTCAAAAGCAAACAATGGTTGATAGTATTGGTCAACCAGAATGCAAAAGAAAGCATCTTTTAAGTCCAGTACTGAATACCAGAGGTATTCTGTCCTGTATACTGTCCTTTACAAAGTCATTTATGGCCCTTAAATCTTGTATAGGAAATAGCAGGGTTGAATTAGTCCATATTCCTGAAACTTCTGAATTATTGGGTGTATTCCTTTTAGGGTCTCCTTTTGCAAGGGTACTGCCTCTTATTGGGAGTTCCACCCCTGGTTTGAGGTCAGCTTTAACAGGGGAGACTCACTTAGCTCTCCCTTACCTTCCAACAGCTCACACAATGGGGTTTACCTGATTCTCAGTTTCTTCTGGCCAGAAATGCTTTATTCTTTCTTCCTGTGGTTTCATGAGGAATTGCCGGGCATGCTCTAGAGGGACATGCAGGTAGAGATGTTCTTCTGGAGAAAGTGATTTGAGCATGGACTATCAACAACAAATCCTTTCCCAGAAGATGAAAACTCTATCTCCCACAGCACATTCTCATGGCTTCCAGAAAAGCTGGCTTTCAGGGCTTCCTGAAATTCTAGTTCCAGTTCAGTTAGAGGTCTATTGACCACAGAATATGTTACTCTGATATTAACAAAAAAGGTCTGAAATTTGTCCCCCCACGGTTAGTTTTACCTGGGTCTTAGGCTTTGACCTCCTTTTCCCTTGCTTGGGGCACTCCTTTTTCCAGTGCCCCTTTCCCTTGCAGTATGATTGCCCTGCCCCAGTAAGAGTGTGTCCTACACTGAATGTGGTTCTCTGACAGGTTTGGGATGAAGAGACCAGTCCAGGCTCACCTCCTTCAGTTCCCTCAGCCACGTAAGGAGGAGAATCCCCAGGGCTGGATGGATCATGGAACCCTGACCATGCCCTCAGCAGCCATCCTGGTCTTCCTGGTCCTTCTGAACTTCTCCTATCTGCCACAGGCAAATTCCCTTTTTTCTTGACCTTTTTCCCATTTCCCTGATCTTTGACAAAATAACTCTAATTGCAGCATAATACAGTAGTTTAAAGACCCATTCAGTGACCAGCATGCTTCTGAGTCCAGAGTATACATAAGTCAAGAAGTATTACAATAAAAAAAACATTTTTTTAGGTTCATAAACATAGGCCAAGCATTCAGCCAGAATTCTCCACAAAGGGCTATTTCCCAGGACAGAGCCTTCCCCCTATTCTACCAGACAGAGTTCCGTAATATCACACAAACCAGAAGGCACCTTAATTCCTGATGACCATTCGAAGTCATAACCCGGGACGGCAATTTTACCAGATAGAGCTCTGTAATGTGACACAAACCAGAAGGCACTTTAATTCCTGGTGATCATTCTAAGTGGTAACCTGGGACTGCAGTCCTACCAGGCAGAGCTTTATAATGTCACACAGATCAGAAGTCACCTTAATTAACCCAGGACTACAGTACCGAACCAGAAAAGGTCAGTGATTGAATTGAAAGTAAAGGTGACAGGGAATGCTGAGAATCAGAGAAAGAGAGTCCCCAAGTGGAATCACTTGGCATCTGTCAGGGAGTCTCCAAATCCACACCCAGGCCTCCCCTCCCTGTTCAGGCAGCCAGTGGGACTCCCTGCCAAATACCCAGACTTACTGGAGAGTCTCAAAGGTATCCCATGAGAGTCACCAGAAAATGAGACTTGAAAAGGGAGTGTTTGTGTTGCATATCACTTCCAGAACCAGTAAGTAGAGAAAAGGATTGAATCTTTATGGACATGTCACAAGTGGGCACAGGTAACCAGGTTCTTGGTGATCGTGGACAAAAAATTGAACCGAACACTCAGAGTTTATAGCAGAAAGTAAGAGAAAGCAGATTTATTAAGCCACATAGAACATGGGAGCAGGCCAACTCTGAGCAGAGCAGAGCAGAGCAGAGCCAAAGGGCCTGACCTCAGGGGCTGGAGGGCTTTTGTTCTTTTGGGTGGGGTCTCTCCTGGCAAGTTTTGGTGGGCTTTTATTGTGCATGTACAAGTAGTTATATTACTTTAAAGACCACCTGCTCTTGTGGTCTCCCATGATTTCCTTGATTGGCCACTGGGAAGAGGATCCCACAATACTAATTTATTATAATGATATTATAATGAAGCAGGAGTCAGGTAGCATTTTCTGTCCAGGTGCATTCCTGATTCACTAGGATTCAGTGCTTTTCCAGAAAGCAGGAAATACCAGTCTTAGAACAGGGTAAGTCTTTTATCAACGTTCTTTATCTTAGCCCTAGGGCACCTCTGGAGTTTCCTCCTTCCTGACTCTCTCCTGCGTCAGACGCTTTATGCAGATGCTGGTGATCTGAGAAGATGGTGGGTTATGTACCCTCAAAAACCATCTTAACATCCTACCTCAAGATGATATTTTCTTAAGGAGGAGAAAGGGTAAGTAAGGAGTTTGGAAAAAAGGCTAATTGGTAAGAGTTACAGTCCGTTGGTGATTTTCCTAGTACTTCTTTATCTGTTGATCAACAATTCTTGGGCCATTCCCTCCCTGGAACAAAATGGCTCAGATACCATCCTCCATTGTTTGGAGGCCCCTTGGAGCACAAAGGTGAATTGCTTGTTGACCTCCTGGGGTCACTTATGTTTTGAATTCCTGTTCCTGGAATAACAGCTTTCCATATGCATTAATCATTTGAGCCTATCAACTACATGAAGGAAGCTAAAAATCTTAAACTCTATCGGCTATAGTTTATCAAAGTAGTTGTCAAAGGGAACAAAATTACCTGGAATAAACAGAAACACTGTATAACAATAAAAGGCTAACTCATATAGAAGACAAAATAGTTTTATATGAGAATGCATCTGTTAACCTAAAAATAAAAGACCTTTCAAAGTGAGAGGCAACCACATTTATTTGAGATCAAAAAGAAGAGATATTCAGGAAGCACTGATTCAGGCAGAAGCCCAATATTCTAATTAGGAGGCAAAGGCAAGGGGTGCTAATGAGAAATAAAAGGGGAACAATCCCATGAATAGAAGGAAAGCATTTCTACTAATGAAGATAACATAGTTAACTGAGCCTGCCTAGGCCATTTCAGTCTATCAGACCAGCTCCTTGTGGGTGGTGCGGTAGTGATAACACCTATGAAGTCCAAGTGCATGCATGAGTTCACTGCCACATTTCTTTTGTTGCAAAATAAATTCTTTGTTAGAAAATGAAATTGTATGGGTTATAGTGGGTTTGGTCAAGTGAAGAATAACAGTAAAATTGCCCTCTTCCCAGCCTGGGCAAAATGGTCCCATTGGCCCTGAAGACAGCACTGCTTGTGTCAAGCTACAAAACCTCATCAGTCTCTAGACCCTGACCCCTCTCATTCTATGTCTGAAATCCCACCCCAGGGCCCCAAAGGGCATACCAGTTACCCCCTCCAGGGACTTCAGTCATCTCTCACCCTGTCTCCCAAGGCCTTAGGGTTTTATCAAAACAACTAAACAGTGAAATGAACTCCTCCTTGACAACCAAAGCTTCTGTGCTTATCCAAAGAGGCAAGGAGATACCTGGAAGTCAGGGTGTTGTTTTGGAACCTCTACTGCGGGTGGGTAGGAGGTGGAGAGGAATGCCATAGGATTCCTCCCACCAGTAGCATCCGAACTCCAGCCACAAAGGCCTGTTACATATAAACCATGAGTCACAATGCTCATGTTGGTACCTGCTCAGAGCATGTGAGTTCTGCAAGCCGCATTTCTATTCTTCACCATTGATGCTGAGCAGGAAGATGCAGGAAAGTCCGTGAATCAAATTTGATCTTTATTCTTCCCTATAGTCCCTTTTCTGGGACTGTTGCTGTGGGCATATTATGAATAATCAAGATTCAGGAGGCTTTCCCCATCACAACTCCAACTGTTTGTTAATTACAACCTCTTCTTCTATACTGGCCTTGCTGATGGGTCATCCCAACCTTCAGGTCTTAAGAACCTTGGCTTAGATACTCTCATTATCTGATCATATCTTTTGAATGTGTCAGAAAGAATTAATACAAGAAGATAGATTCTTTAAAAAAAAAAAAAAGGAAAATAAGTTATGTCTGAAGCCTAAGAACAGATGACTCTTTTCTTCCCAGGGATTTGAGAATAATAATGTATATGTGGAGCAGGGCACCTAGGTCAAATCATTGGTTAGGAATGCCATCTTCCTGATTTTTCTCTTTTTGTGTCTTGTTATCTGCCCTGAATTTTAGAACTGCTGCTCTAAAAGTGTTCTGAAAAATTTCACCTCCAAGACCTACCTTCCCATAAAATTCAGCATGGTTAAAACTGAACTCATTTTCTTCCCTGTTTCTGTCATGAGTTTCCTTACTTATCCGTGGCACTGAGGCTTAAAATATTGGAGAAATGCTTGGTATTTTTCTCTCCCTTTTCTTCTTCTTGTCCTTTGCTGGGACAGTTGTACCTTGTGACTTTTATAACCCCTCCATCTTCCAGCTCCCACTGTCACCACCACATTCAGGCCTTCCAACAGTTTACTATGAGGACTCCATGCCTTGACCCCTGCCCTTTCCCTAATTAAAAGTTATTGATGGCTTTCTCCCCCTAATGTTTAATACAGAGATTCAAGAGATATCCTAACCTATATAAAACACAAATTAATAAGCAGATTACTGTTCCAAACTCCTGAGATTGACTTGGGGTTTGTATTTTAATAGTGTTGAGCAACTACTTTACATTAGGCATTATACAAATGCTGGAGGCAGAACAACAAACGGGACATTAATTCATTCTCCTTTCAAAAAAGCACACATTCTGGTAGGGGAACAAACAAACATACAGTTATAACACCGTGGAGTACATACCACAATAGATGCATTGGCCACTATCAGAACATACCACAGGAACAGGTAATATTGACCTGGGAGGCCAGGGAAGTTGTCCCTGAGAAAAGGATCCAAAAGCTAGGCTCTGGAGGATGAGTAGGAATTGCCCAAGCAAAAGTGTGTGAGTTTGTGCATTGATTGGGTGGGGTATGGAAGACAGAAGAGTGCTTCAGGCAAAAGGAACAATATATGCAGGGTCCTAGAGACAAGCAAAACATGGTTCATTGAAAATATAAAAGGAGTTTAATTTGGCCAGAACACATAATGCAAGGCATGGGATATCAACAGATGAGGTTGGAGGAATAATCAGGGCTTAATGATAAAGACTTACGAAGGCAGTGTGCAGCATAGGGAAGGTGCAACCAGGTTTGCATTTTAAGAATACCACTTGGGATGCTGAAGACTCTGAAGGGAGAGAAAAATGGGAGTCAGGAAGGCCAGTCGGGCAGCTGACACGATAGGTAATCCTACGATAAAAGATGACGATGATGAACTGATCATAGCAGTGGTGACAGAGATGGGAAAAAGTGATAAATCTCAGGGATGCTTAAGGAGTAGAACTGTAAAGACTAAGTGTTTGGGTGTGGTAAATGAAGGAGAGGAAGTTAATGGGTGTTAGTCATTCCTTAAAAAGAAAATTGGCGCTTGCGCGCGCACGCACGCACGCACGCACACACACAACACTGCATCTAGTGTAGAGGGGGAGATAATGAGTTCAGTGTCAATCATGTTTCACTTGGCATTCTCCTCCTAGGCATGCCCACCTGGAGATGACTTGGCAGTTGTGTATTAGCCCAAATGAACCTCAGGAGAGAAACCTCCACCAGAAATGTAACTTGGGGACTCCTCAAAGTATGTGGGATGAGTTAGCCAAAAGCTGAAAATAAACCTATTAGTTTATTTATTTATTTTATTTTCTTACTCTGCGTGTGCAGAGTAAGAAAATAAAGCCAAGCTAAAACCCAGAGAACAAAAATTAAAAGATGAGTGAGAGGTCTCACAAAAAAAAAACTGAGAAGTGCCCAAGAAGTAGGGAAAAAAATCTAAGAGAATATAGTGTTGCTAAAGTAGTTCGACAACGTTCCATGCATCATCGATAAATCTAGGCCTGGTTTTAAAAATTTAATTTTTAATTTTTTAATCTTGTTGTGAATAGTACCAGGCAACTTTCTCAAACTTTTTGGTTATACAAGTTATTGTATACTCTTACAAATTGTTGAGGACTCAAAAGAGCTGAATACATGGCTATAGCTGTTAATATTTACTCAGAAATTTAAATTGAATTAAATTTAAATATATGTATTAATTCATTTAAAAAATAAACCTATTAGTACTTAATTTATGTGTCTAGGAAAATATTTAAGAACAAAAAATTAGTGAGAAGAGCGCTATTATTTTACATTTTTGTAAATCTCATTAAGGGCTGGCTTAATAAAATTCTCATATCTGGTCTGTCTTCAATCTGTTTTGCTGTCATGATTAGTGGAAAATTCCACTGTAACATCAGAGAACAAAAGTGAAAAAAGTAAAAAGCAACTTGAATAATTATGAGAATAGTTTGATCATGGAGACCCTATAAAAGGGAGTTTTACGAACTTGGTGAGTATACTTTTAGAATTACTGTCCTAGAGTGGAACAGCATGGCCATACTATGAACCTCATGAATATGCTCTTGATTTTATAGCCTGAATAGACTTCATTGATGTTTCAAGAGCTATTTTATGAGAGGCTGAGGTTGTCTGATTGACATGACGTTCCAAATTTAGGAATGGACTCCAGAACATTTTAGTTAATTCTGTCACAAATATTTATTCAGCACATATTATATGCCAGAACTACTCTAGACAAACTACTCTAGAGGCTATAACAAACAAACAGACCAAATTCCTTGCTTTCATGAAGCTTCCCTTCTCTTTGGGGAAAATTAAACAGTGAACAAATAAAGTTGTAAAATATGTAGGGTATTGGAGGGTGGTCAGTGCTATGCAGAAAAATAATGCAAAAAGAATTTGCAGATTTCAGTAGTATGAATAGGAAAGTCCTCATTAAGAAGGCAGTGTTTGAGCAAAGACCTGAAGGAGGTGAAGAAGCCATTTGGACTTCTGGTGGAAGAACTTTTTCAGGTATTTAAAAAATTAATTCCTTAATTCATTCTAATTCTTATTGCTATGTATTCTTTAATAAAATATCTATTGTAGCTGCAAGTATAAGAGAAAATCCAAGAACTATATTTTTAGTTAGTGACCGTCATGTTGCCATTTTGCTAGGTATTGTATATGAGGTTTGATACTTTCACTAAGATTTACAACCTCGTGAAGGAGACAAAGCATATACACACAATTCCTGCAGTTGTGGTGTAGCAGTTCTTATGAGTAGTGGTTGTTTGGAAGTTGCAGTACTAGAGGTTTTCATGCACCTGATCTACCTGAAGTTTATATCTCTCTTTCAAGATGAACTGAAGTATGAAGGATACTCTTCAATCTAACAGAGTGTAAGCCACGAAGTGAATAATACCCAATCACACCCTTTACAGAGCGCTTGAGTTTACAAAGTGCTTTCACAAATTAACTTACTTAATCTTCATAACAATTCTAAGAAGCTGATATTATTCTAAGAGGTATTATTGCGTTGATGGTGAGTCAGGAAACAAGCTCAGAAGACTGGGTAATATAGAGATCTTATACGGTGGGTTTGGGACCTATAATTTGCCTTTAACCACAAAGCTTTTCCTACTGCAATGCAACTGTTAGGAGCAGGTGCTGAAATTTTAAGGAGTGTTATACGCCCCCAAATCAGCGCCTTCCCAAGTGCACCACGGAAGCAGCGTTAGGCTAGAGGTGGGAAGAAGTAAGAACCTGTCAGTGAAGTCCCGCACAGGGTTCCAGGGCCCCGCCCCCGCCCTCGCCCCTCCCCCCACAATCTGCGCTTGCTCAGGAGAGGAAAAACGCCCGGGACTAAGGTTTGCGCAGACGCAGAACTACCTCAAGGCGGAAATAGGGCTTCTGCAATCCAACTACCCGCTGTAAAAAGAAGGTAGTGGCGGAGGAGCAGTGCGCATGCACAGGCAGTTCTTGGTGAGGGTTTGAGAGCCAGACCGTGGCGGCTGTGCTCGGAGCGGACAAGGGTCAGGATGGACGAGGACGTGCTGACCACCCTAAAGATCCTCATCATCGGCGAGAGTGGTGTGGGCAAGTCTAGGTGAGGGGGTCTGCGGGCCGTGACTGGGGCGGCCGGGCCCTCTCTGCCTCTGTGGCCACTGTCTCCTGGGCCGCGACGGGAACGGTCACCGGCTGAGGCCGGGCGCGGGCCGGGGCGGGGCGGGCTCCGCTCGCGCCCTGCCCAGCCTCCTCGCCGCCGGGGCCTTTGCGGCCCCCTGCGCCCCGCGCAGGCCCGGTTCAGGACTTCTGCCAGGCCCTAGCTCTCTGGATCGTTTTCCCTCCTGTAGTACCAAGAAAGAAATTCAGAGAGCTGCTTCTCGCCTGGCCGGTTTGCTGGTTTGCTGCCGAGAAGCACAGGGCGTGGCGGGCTGGTTTAGGCCGGAGGCCGGCGGAACTGGGCCTCTTCTAGGCCCCTCGGGGTTCAGACTACCTGTCACCCAGCGAGTTATGAGTTGTAACTTTATCACTTAGGCATTTCTGTGGGGCTTTATCTGAATACGTAATGTTCTTCGCAGGAAGTTTCGTGACGCCGTAGGTCACATTCCTGGCCTATTTTGGGGCACCCCGATTGCCCCTTCTTTTTGTTTCTTTACCGAGTCAGCTGTGAAAGAGCTCATTGGTCTTCTAACTGAATAATTACCTTTCGTCTGAGGTGATAGAGCTTAAGCTGTAGATCACCTTTGAAAATAAAGGGCAATTGTTCTCATTTTGCCACATCATATAGAGGTAGACGAACGAATTATTGTTGTGCTTTTCCTTCTTGACATTTTCTTGGGGTAATTAACATCGATATTGTTAAAGCTGACGTGGAGCTGGGTAGGTGTTGCAAGAGGGTAGTGATTTCATCCAGGTCTTACAACAACAAGTTCTCTGGGCGAAGTTGCCCTTGCCATCTGATTATGACTAGGTTGTAGTCTAGGCGCCTTGTACTTTAAACAATATTCAAGTTCCAAGGAGCTGTAAGCAGTTTTACATTAGCTACACCTCATGATAAACGTATTTTTCAAATCACATTTAAAGTCTTATCTTTTTAGATACATAAAGCCTTGAAATCTTATTTTGTAATACATTCTGAAATTTTGTGTATTTTTAAAATATGACAACATATTTCATAGTTTTTCTCCTTTAATGTACGTCGGAGTAAGGGATTTCTACCTGACAAGGAATAAATTTAATGAAACACCATGGGCTAGCCACTTAGTGTGATTTGTGTGTGTGTTGCTTGGCTGAATAAAATAATTTTTATAGTCAGCATCCCTTTGAGGGTTAAAAAGTTAGTTAATATATTGAACATTGTCTTAATAGGAATTCCATAGCCTTGTGACCTTTCTTGTTTCTTTGGATGTGACCCTAATTTAAGGCCTCCAAAATTGCTGCTTTTGAAGTCAATAAAGGTTGAATGTTGTTTCATGTGGTTCAACCCAATACATGGTTGGTTGACACTTCTAAATGTATTGAATGGATAACTAGTTAAGCTATGTTAACATTTTCTGGAAAGTTAACCCGAGGTACAGTGTATACATAATTGGGGTTCTTCCTCTAGAGTAAAATGTGTTAAGAGCAATTACTGGTTTCCTTAGTTCCCTTCTTTCATATAAAAACTTAATTGGATCTGATCTGCTCCAAATTTGTTCTCAGTACTTCATGATGAGTTGTCAACTGTTCACTGCAAAAATTTAACACTTGTTAACTATCTCTTAAATGGAAAAACAGCATTTATGGAGAAAGTTGGCTTATTTTTCTAGCTAAATATACTTTATTGTATATGTAATATGTTATGGTAAATAACACTTATCTTTCTGGGTAAGATGAAAATAAATGACTACTGATAAATAGAAGCCTATGCTTTTTAAGTCAAGTTAGTTCAAAAACATATATCATGGATATAAGGGGTTGTTCTAACCAATAATTCATTTCTGTTTCTTTACAGATCTAGAAATAGTGGAAGTGAGATATCATTTTTATTGAGAAATCATTGCACAACAAAGGATTTCTTAACTCACTGAAATTAGTGGGTTATTTTTCCAGTTTATTTTGGACTCTTGGAATGTAATGAGCATGTATGTTAGCAGTCAGGAGATCAGGATTTTGAAGCTGGTGTGATCTTGTGTGTGATATTTGAATGACTTTCATTCCTTTTATTTCAAAAATGAGGTTGGACTAGAAATCTCTCAAACCCTATTTCATGTTAAATTTATAAGATTCTTTTATTCTGTGGCTAGCCAGGGTGAAATAAAGAAGTTGCAAAGTGTTTTCGAAACTGGAAGGGACTCTAGGGGTCTTCTGTTATCTAAGTTGCTGTCCCTCCGCTGTCCCTTGTATCCCCATCCTTTTTGGCTAATTTCATTTGTAAATTAAGACGTGCAAGTTAGTTATAAATCACACTGTTTATTATAAATTTGGTCTACTCTTAGTGGAATGGCTCTACTGTTAGAGGAGTTTCATCTTGAACTCTGCATGGAGAGTATTTTGCTCCTTTAACTTTGAAAATATGAAAGTTTAAACATATGTTCACTAGAGCAGTGGTTCTTAGTTATTTCAGGTAGTGGGTTCCTTACAAAATATAATAGAGAAATGGACTCTGCCTAGAAGAATGCCTGCATGCATAGAATTTTGGCTGCATTTTGAGCTACCAGTATATTCCTGGCTAAGATTGGCTAACTTACACCCAGAGTCTGTATTAAAATTTGTTGCTTTGCACCACACCAGTTCCCCTGCCTTTCCTGACAAAGTATCACTGATGACAAGAGTTGTAAGCATTAGCAATTATCTAAGAAAAACCCCTGACTGGCACATTGTCTGTGTTCAATAAATAACGGCAAACACTGTTGTTATTATTTATATTACTTAAGTATTGTTGCTACTACTACTGGTGCTCTATAAGGTTATGTTAACCCATATTTTTGTAATGATATTTTCTGTTGACCAAGCATGGATGCATACTTTTTCTATTAAATTACGGATGACTGAAATTTTTAGTGAAATTTTCACTTTTATTAATTTAAAGTTTAATGTTGCAAAGAGAAACAATTTTTGTAAGAGTCTTTTAAGATTCTTAATTACTTCTCTCGCCTAGGTCATGTTCAAAGGAAGTGAAAATAGTTAATAGTCAAGCAGGTTCAGTGTTAAGTAGAAAAATCTACAATTTGACTCTCTATTTTACTTCACTTTTGTGGTACTGGTTTTATGGTAGGCACAAGAAAGCAAAAGCAGGACAGTTAATCCTTCAAATACAATCAATGATACTGGGTTTGGAAATTCTCAGGAAGCCACTATATTTTGCAGTAGACTTTGGCGGGGGGGGGGGGGATCTCTAACAGCAATAGTTATAACTTATAGAAATATTTATCCACAACTCAGACATCTGATATCGATTGTCTTGATTTTATTAATGCAAACAGGTCAATAGAACAGTCTTGTCCTACTTTAGGAGATAATGTGAGGGAAGATTAACTTTGTAAACCTAGGGCTTTGACCAAGGCTTAGATTTTATTTTTGAAGAGCTTCTAGTAAGTCGAGCTTCTAGTAAGTCACACTTCTGCCTCATTAAATAAAATAGTCCTAGGAGATACAAAATCTTAGAGTATTCTTCTACTCTTGTATCTTTTTGTTTTCATGTCACCCCTTCTTTTTAGTTTCTTTACCATCTTTTAGGTTTAATCCTTTGTTAATCTCTCACCACAACCACAACCATGGCAGTTGTCTTCTATTGATTTTCCTACCTTTTTTTTTTTTTTTGCTGGCATAACTTTCCAAAATGTAGAGCAGTTCTTGCCATTCCTTTCTTTAAAACCCTTCAGTAGGTCCCTGTGGCTTACATGATTTCGTACACCCTGCATATCATTTGCCCGAGTATATGTACTCTGCACATCATGTGATCTGTCTGCGCTCACTTTTTATTAGTATATCCTTTTATCCCACATAGGTAGTAGTCATACCATGTATTACAAAGTACTAGACATTTATGCTTTTCTGTTTTTAGTTGAAATCAGAGTGAATTACACATCAGATTTTTTAAAGAAAATTAACTTGCTGCATTCCAAGAGACTTATTCCCCACCCCCCCACCCCCTTGGTCCATTAAGTCAAAGCATTACTCGATGCTGTATCATTTTCTCAGGAAGACATACCAGCACAGTTAAAACAAATAAACAGACCTTTTCACAATTGGGGAATTGTGTAGGGGAGCATGGGGAATATGTTTTCTAGTAAAAACTACTTTGTTCTTCTATAATTGCCTTCCAGTAATTTAATTTGTTCTTATATATCTGCACTGAGGCAATATTTTGGAATTATTATTCTTAGATGCTATTCTTAGATGCATCTAATTGGTGAGAAAATATTACAGATCATAAGCACATTTATCAAATGATTAGGGGAAAAGTCAAATTTCTAATCTGCCTTTTTAACATCTCTTTTAGCCTGCTCTTGAGGTTCACAGATGACACTTTTGATCCAGAACTTGCAGCGACAATAGGTAAGCCTGTGTTTAAAAATTCAGTAGACATGCTAAATGTTTTTGTGCCTTCAGGCTGTTTTATCTACTGACCCTCCCATTTGTCTTTCAAAGCTTAACTTTGGTGTCATTAAATTTCTGAAGGCTTGGTAGATCTCACAAAGCAAAAATAACTTCGTAATCTATTGTATCATAATCTATTGTTACACTGTATATTATGATTACCTGCAAACACAGTTTCTTTTATTCAGCAGCATCCAATTATCTGAGTATTTATTGTATGCCAATAAACATAGTGATGAGCTGTGGTTATAATGATGAATAATACAGACTTGGTCTCTATCATCATGGACCTAACAGTGCTGCCTTACAGTAGCATATGTTAATTTCGTATTTTTAGCATTTGCTACAGTATCTGGTATGAATTCTGAACTCAATATACTTAAGTTAATATGTTATTAAAGATTGTGAGGAGGAGTGATACCTAAATTCCTTTTTAAAATGAAATTTAGATCGCCTGAGAGAGGTTTGCCACACCAGCTTCTTAGAATGTATGAGAAGATAGAGCTAAATATTTTGGTATCATATGTTTAGGGAGTAGATGACAATATGAAGGTATCAAGAGATAGCTTGTCATAGTTAAAAGAGCTGAGTCAGAGCGAGATAGTAGTCTGGCTTGAGCTAGTTGTAATCTTAAGCAAGGCATTTAACTCCATTGCCCTCATCTGTAAATTGAGAAGTTTTGCTGATAGAGAGTACATTTCTTCCAGCTCTGAAATATAATGATCTGATGAGTAGAATATAGTAAAGATGATCCTAGCATTGTTGTTAGGGAGAATGGCTTCTCTTAACTGGCTTCATTTGTTTTCATTTACTGTGGGTCTGTTTATTTTTATTTTTGAATAATTTTATACCAAGAGAAAAGTTGTGAAAATATTACAAAGAATTCCTCTACATCTTACTCAAATTTCCCAAATGTTAATATTAATCATATGTGGTTTATCATTCTCTTTCTGCACAAAGTGGTCTTGTGATTTCCCAGTTGTTTGAGAGGAAATTGCAGATCTAATGCCTTTAAAATCTAAATACTTTATTGTATATTTCCTAAATGAATATGGATAAAATTCCACTGTATATAGTTAGATTTTATCAATTTTCTTCCTAATGTCTTATATAGTAAGAGAATTGTTTCTGGCCCAGGATTCAGTGCAGGATCACACATTGAATTTAGTTGTCATTTCTCTTTAATTTTTTTTAATCCAGTTTTTCAATCTTTCTTTATATTTCATGGCCTTAACATTTTTTAAAATAATGTTTTATTTTTCAATTACAGTTGGCATACACTATTACATTAGTTTCAGGTGTGTAGCCTAGTGATAAGACATTTATATGGATTATGAAGTGATTACTCCATTAAATCTAGTACTCATCGGACATCGTATGTAGTTATGACAATATTTTTGGCTATATTCCCTATGCTGTACTTTACATCCCTGTTACTATTCTGTAACTACAAATTTGCACTTCTTAATCCCTTCACTTTTTCTACCCATCCCTCCTACCCTTCTCCCCTCTGGCAACCTTCAAAATGTTCTCTGTATCTATGAGCTTGTTTCCGTTTGCTTGTTCATTTATTTTGTTTTTTAGATTTCACATGTAAGTGATATCATATGACATTTGTCTTTCTCTCGACTTATTTCACTCAGAACAATACTCTATAGGTTCATCCATGTTGTTGCAGATGGCAAGATTTCTTTCTTTTATTTTTTAATGGCTAAGTCATATTGCATTGTGTGTGTGTGTGTGTGTGTGTATGCATATGCATCAATTCTTCTTTATCTATTGATGGACACTTAGGTTGCTTCCATATGTTTGCTATTATAAATAATGCTGCAATGAACACATGTCTGTATATGTCTGTATATCTTTTCAATTTAGCGCTTTGAGTTTCTTTGGATAAATACCCAGAAGTGGAATTGGTGGGTCCTTCTTTGTCTCTTGTTATAGCCTTTGTTTTAAAGTCTATTTTTGTCTGTTACAGGTATTGCTATCCAAGTTACCTTGTTTTGTTTTGTAATGAAATATCTTTTCCATCCCCTTTCGATATTTGTGTATTTTTATCTGAAGTGTGTCTCTTGTAGATAGCATATGTTTGGGTCTTGTTTTGTTATCTCTTCAGCCACTGTATATCATTTGATCGGAACATTTAATCTATTTGCATTTATAGTAATTGTTGATAAGTATGTACTGCCATTTTATTATTCATAAGATATCTTGTTTTTTTGTTCTTAAAGAAGATCCTTTAACATTTCTTGTTATACTGGTTTGGTAATGATGAACTCATTTAGCTTTTTCTTGTTTGGGAAGCTCTTTATCTGTCCTTTGATTCTAAGTGATAGATAGCCTTACTGGATAGAGTAGTCTTGGTTGCATGTTCTTATTTTTTATCACTTTGAATACTTGTTGCCATTCCCTTCTGGCCTGTAGTGTTTCTGTTGAGATATCAGCTGGAAGTCTTATGGGAACTCCCTTGTAGGTAACCAGCTTCTTTTCTCTTGCTGCTTTTAAGATTCTCTCTTTGTCCTTAACCTTGGGCATTTTAATTATGATGTGCCTTGGGGTGGGCCTCGTTGGGTTTATTTTGATTGGGACTTTCTGTGCTTCCTGGGCTTGTATGTCTCTTTCCTTCACCAGGGTAGGGAAGTCTTCCATGGTTATTCTTTCGCATAGGTTTTCAATTCCTCGCTTTTTCTCTTCCCCTGGCACCTGCATGACGCGAATGTTGGTACGTTTGAAGTTGTCCCAGGAGGCTCCTTAAATTATTCTCATTGTTTTTGCTTTATTTTTTTCTCTTAGCTGTTCCGATTGGGTGTTTTCTGCTTTCCTATATTATAAATTACTGATTTGTGTCTCTGCTTCATCTACTCTACTCTCAATTCCCTGTAATGTGTTCTGCATTTCAGTTAATGTGTTCTTCATTTCTGACTGGTTCTTTTCTGTGTTTTCTATCTCTGTGTTTCCTGTAACTTTGTTGAAGTTCTAACAAGTTCATTTACTCTTCCCCTGAGTTTGTTGAGCATCCTTATAACCAGTGTTTTGAACTCTCCATCTGAGAGATTGTGTAGTTTTTTGGTTTTTTTTTTTTAGTTTTGTTCTGTTCCTTCATTTGGGGCATGTTTCTTTGTCTCCTCTTTTTGGCAGCCTCCCCGTATTTGTTTCTGTGTATTATGGAGAGCTGCTACGTCTCCCAGTCTTGGTAGAGTGGCTTATACATAGTAGGTATCCTGTGAGGCCCAGTGGTGTGGCCTCCCCTGTCACCCAAGTTGGGTGCTCTAGGTGCAGCCTGTCTCACCCCGCTAACCCTTTGTGTGTAGGCTGTATACACACTGGTGTCATAGTTGAGCCTTGACTGCTGTTGGGCACCTCATTAGGAGGAATTGACCACCCCCAGCCAATTGGGTATGAGGACCAGCCATAACCACATCAGATTGGCTGGTGTGCAGGGGCCAACTCCACAGACAGAACTTGCTTCAGCAAAGCTCTTGTGCCTGATAGTCAGCCCCTTGAGTGTATCACTGGGGGAGGTGGTTGGGTGGTGCTCTGAGTTGTCTGAAGCTGTCTACAAGGTACACTGGCTCTGGGGCCTCCCGGGAATTGGAGGCCAAGATTAGCCACCACCAGTGCTCTTGCGCTAGGCCACCTGGCCTGAGCTACATAGTGATCTACAGATGGCTGCTACTTTTGCAGGCGTTGGAGTTCTCAAGAAAGTTTATACTTGTTTGATGGTTTGACATGAGCTTGTTAAAATATTTGGAAATTTGAAATAATTCAAAGGAAAATCTAACCCATTTCATATATTTCATTCAGTTAAACACTTTAATTGGAATAAAACAATAAAAATGACACTAGCATTTCTTTATTTAGAATAATGACAAATGGCAAATTTTTCATTGTATTTAAGGAGTTTATTTTTTTCTATTTTACTTGGGTTTTATTAGGAAATTTGCCTTTTCAATATTGATTGTTAATAGACTCTTATACTGAAATATCCTTGCTTTCCTAGATAACTCACATTGTTTGACATATTTCTGTATTCTGTTGACTAATACTTAATTTAGAATTTTACATCTAGCCCTGGCTGGTGTGGCTCAGTGGACTGAGCACTGCCTGAGAACTGAAGGTTTGCTGGGTTCGAATCCTGGTCAGACCACGTGCCTGGGTTGAGGGCCAGGTCCCCAGATGGAGGCATGCTAAAGGCAACTGATCAATGTTTCTCTTGCCTATTGATGTTTCTGTCCCTCTCTTTTTCCCTCCCTTCTTCTGTCTAAAAGTAGAAATAAATACAATCTTTAAAAAGAATTTTTCCATCTATTTTTATACATACTACATTCTGTACCTTTTTTTTTTCTTTGTATTTTTAAAAATCAGGATTTGGTATTAAAGTTGTACCAGTTTATAAAATGAAGGAGCTTTTTATCTTCTTAAATTGTTTTTACTAGCTTAAATGCTATTGGAACTATCTATTCTTTAAATATTTCGATCTGATCCTGGTCATTTCCATACCATTCCAACTTCTTCAAGTTTTCTATTTCTTAAGATAGTTTTGGGAGTTTATCTGGAAAGCCTTTATCCCTCAAGTTAGTTGCACATAGTATTCTTTCAAACTCTTCATTATCTGTGTTTTAAGTTCCTCTCTCATTTCTAAACTTGTATGTTTTGATATATTTTAATTGTCTTTTTCTAAGGACATCTATTTTATTGTTTGAGGAATTGCTTTATTTTTTCCTTTTGACTTTTCTTTTGGGTTTTGTTGTTAGTTTCTTAAGAGTATTAACTTTCCTTATTTTTAATCTTATTTTTTAATAAAGGTGTACTCTAGGAGCAAGTTATACTGTGTCTTATAGGTTGTGGTATTGTGTTTCTTTCTTATTGTTCCTTAAGTAGTTTGAATTTTGAGTTTGAACATTTGAAATCTTTGATTTAGGAATGTGCTTCTAAATTTCCAGGCCCCTTTTTGTTTGTTTTATTTCTTATTTATAAGTGATCCCCATTTGGAGTAAGACCACCCACCCCTCTGCCAGCTTCATGTCCTTCAGCAGGAGTCCAGTTGGAACCTTGCAATTCAGCTTTACAAGACTGATGGAAGAGCACTTAACTTAGGAAAGGGTGTGAAAACGAAGGAGAGAGCTAGGCAAATGCAAACCATCCAAAAGCAGAGGCAGTAATATAAATTAGGGTAGAATTTAAAGTTAAGGCACTGGACAGAATAAAATAGCATATTATGTAATCATCAAAGGTCCAGTTATTAACAAAGCAGCTTTAACAGTCATAAACAAGTAGGACCAAACAGAAAAGATAGGTAGGTAGGTAGATAGATAGATATAGATAGATAGATAGATACAGTGCAAAATCAGTCCATACATAAGAGAAGAAGTAAAATTTAGTTTTGGGGGCCATATAGTTATTTGAATTTTAACATATGAATTATAGTAATTGTTTATGGTCATATTTTTACCTCCTCAGTTGGGATGCCATGAAGTTGTATCATTTCCTCTCCCCTCCCCCAAATACTTAGTGCTGTCTCTTATTTATTTATTTATTTATTTATTTATTTATTTATTAGAGAGAGGAAGGGAGGGAGAAAGAGAGGGACAGAAACATCAATTGGATACCTCTTGCATGCACCCTGACCTGGGACTGAACTGGCAACCTAGGCATGTACCCTGACTTGGAGTCAAACTGGGGACCTTTTGCTTTGCTGGTTGACATCCAACCAACTGAACCACATGGGTCAGGGCAGCTCTTTTTTAATTACTGAGTTGTAGTTCATTGTACGAATGTTTCAGAGCTGGTTTATCTGTTCTCCCATTGTAAGACATTTGGGTTGTTTCCAGTTTTGGGTGATTGTGGATAGACTGGCTATAAACTTTCAGGTACAGGATTTTATATAAATACTAATTTTTATTTCTCTAGAGTAAATACTCAGTAATGGGATTGCTGGATTATGTGGTAAATGCATGCTTCACTTTGGAAAACAGTTTGGCCATTTTTAAATAAAGTATTTTTACATTATTCCCACTAACATTATATGAAAGTTCCTCTTCTTTCACATCTTTACTCACTATTCAGGGGTGGGCAAAAGCAGGTGTACAGTTGTTCATATGGGAAGTAATACACTAGTAGATAATAATGCAAGAGTAAAGTAGGTGTTTTGCTTACAACTGTAAACCTGTTTTTACCCAACTCTGTACTTAGTGTAATGAGTCTTTAAAATTTTGACCATCTAGTAGATGTCAAAATTTGGATCTTGTGGTTTAATTTGCATTCTGTAATGACTAATAAGATTGAACATCTTTTAAATTACTTATGTACCACACACTCACGTGTGTTGTGTCTGTAAAGTGTTCATTCAAATCTTTTCATTTCTTAATTGGATTTTTTTCTTTTCTCGTTGAATTTTGAGAGTTCTTTACATATTCTGCATATTAGGTCTTTATTAGATCCTTGCAAATATTTTCCTCCAAGTCTGTGGCTCCTCTTGTCATTTTCTTAACAGTAAAAGTTTTTTATTTTGATGAAATCTGATTTACCAGTTTTTTTCTTTTATGGGTGATATCAGTGTTATATCTTTTGCCCAACAGAGGTTGCAGTGATTTTCCTTTATGTTTCCTTCTAGAAGTTTTACACTTTAATGTGTTACAGTAGGTCTATGGATGATTTTGAATCAATTTAAGGTCTGCTTGGAAGAATTGACCTCTTAACAATATTGAGTGTCACGATTACTGAACAAGTTATATCTCCATTTGTTTATGTCCTTTAAAATTTTTCTTAAAGTGTTTTGTTTCAGGTCTTTTGCATCTTTTGTTAAATTCAGTACTAAGTATTTCATAGAGTTTTATGTAAAATGGTATTGAATATTTAAATAATTTTTCAACTTCCCTTTGTGCATGGCTAACATATAGGAACATATAACTTGATTTTTAAAAAAGTTTATTTTTTATCCTCCAGCCTTGCTAAACTTGCTTATTGGTGCTAGGAGTATTCTGTTTTTTTACTCTGTAGATTCCATTGGATTTCTGCATTCTTCCTTTCCAGTCTTGTTGGCTTTTATTTCTTGTCTTATTGCCCTCACTAAAAATCCTCAGCACAATATTGAATAGAAGTGATAAGAGCTGAAAACCTTTTCGTTGTTGTTGTTCCTGATATTAAGAGGAAAATATTTAATTTTTACCATTAGGTATAATGTTAACTGTGGCATTAGGTACATTCACATTGTTTTGCAGCCATCACCACTATAAATTTCCCAAACTTTTTCATTATCTCAAACAGAAACTCTACCAGTTAAACAGTAACTCTTATTTCACTCTGCCCTCAACTTTTGGTAACCTTTATGCTATTTTCCATCTTCACGAATTTGCCTAATTTAGGTACTTCATTCATATAAACAGAATCATACAATATTTGTCCTTTTGTGACTGGCTTCTTTCATTTAGCATAGTGTCCTCAAGATTCATCCATGCTGTTGCATGTGTCAGAATTTCATTCCATTTTATGGTTGGATAATGTTCCAGCCTATCATGTATTACATTTTGTTTATTTCTTTTGGGTTCCTGGACCCAATTCCAATTTGTATGGAAGGAGTGTTTTCCATGCCATCAGTTCTTGAGATGCCAGCTTGGTCAGTTTTGACATTATCTAACCACAGATAGTGTCAGGTCTTATAGGCTAAGGGTTCAGTCCTTTGGGACTGTCCACTTCCTTCTGTCTCTACTTCAAATGCCCTCTCCCCCACCATCATTACTTCCAATGCCAGTCGAAATCCTAGGTTGTCATCTGTGCTTCTGTCTGACCAGCTGTACATATAGGTTCCCACAACCCCCTCCTTGGACTTTGGATGTCAGTCACAAGTTCAAGTTGTTAACTGTACTTATAACTGATGGGCTGTAAATCAGTTTCCCCTCAAGTCTCTCCTCAGTTTCAATTAATTCTCTAGAGCAGCTCACAGAACTCAGAGAAACATTTCATTTACTAGATCACTGATGTATTATAAAAGGAACAGGCAGACGGAAGAAATGCATAGGGCTAGATATGTGGGAAGGGTTGTAGAGCTTCTATGCATCCCTCTTCCCAAGTCTCTATGAGTTATTCAACCTGGGAGCTCTTTGAACCCCCTCCTTTTGGGTTTTTATGGGGGCTTCATTATATAGGCAGGATTGATTAAATCATTGGCCATTGGTTATTGATTCAGCCTCCAGGCCCTCTCTCCTCTCCAGAGGTCAGAGATGGGACTGAAAGTTCCAATCCACTACTCGCAAGGTTGGGTCCTTGGCAACCAGTCTTCATCCTTATGTGGAGTCCAAAAGCCACTTCATAAACATTTCTGTAAAAAAGCTGTTGGAATATTTATACAGATTGTGTTGAATCTGTAGATTGCTCTGGGTAGTGTTGTCTTCTTAACAATATTAAGTCTTTCAGGTCATGAACACAGCATTTTTTCCACTTATTTGTGTCTTAATTTCTTTCAGCAGTGTTCACAGGTGTCAGTGTATGTCTTAAACCACCTCGGTTAAATTTATTCTTAAATATTTTATTCTTTTTGATGTTAAAGTTTTTAAAAATATTCATTTTGGATTGTTCATTGCTAGTATATAGAAATGCATGATTTTTGTGTTGATTTTATATTCTACAACTTTGCTGAATTTATTAGTTCTTGCAGTTTTTTTGTGTATGTGTGAAATAGAGTCATTAGGATTTTCTACATATTAAGAGTATGTTGTCTAAACAGATATGATTTTACTTCTTCCTTTCCAATTTGGATGCCTTTTCTTTCCTGATTGTTCTGGCTAGAACCTCTAGTACTCTGTAGTGAGAGTAGGCATCCTTGGCCTGTTTTTGATCTGACAGAAAATGCTTCCACGGCGGTGAACACTTGGAGGCGCTGGGAGGATGGCGAGCTTGGAGAAGGGCACGGAGGCCCTGTGCCCCTTCCCACATTCCTTACCCTGTGTCTCTTCCATCTAACTGCTCCTGGGTTGTATCCTTTTATTATACCCCTCTAATTTATAGTCAGTCGGTCAGAAGCACAGTTCACAACCTGGATTTGCGATTGGCATCTGCAATGGCAGGTGTAGCAGTCTTGTGGAACTGAACCTTTACTCTGGGATCTGACTTTAATTCCAGGTGTGTAGTATCAGAGCTGGAGTGAATTGTAGGACGCCCACCTGGTGTCCCTGGAGAGATGGTGAATTGCTTCTTGTGGGGGAAAGCCCCTACATATCTGGTCACAGAAAATGTTCAGTTTTGTAGCAGAGGAGAAACACAGGTGTGTTTCTAGACCTTCTGCTTCTATTATGGGCTCCTTGTCACCCACATGAGGAGGTTGAAAAGATAGTTTAATCAAATCTAGTAGTAAGAATTTGACAAACTCAAATTGATCAGAGATTCCCACATTCTGCTGCCAATGGAGTCAAATTAACAGGCACTTGAGAACAGAACCAGGCTTGGTGAAGAAACAGTTTGAGGGCTGAAGAGCTCAATGGCTGCCCATGAGAATCACCAGAAGAGACAAGGGAAGATGAATTGGGGACTTGCGGAGTCTCAGTCCAGATGAGGTGCCCTGTCAGGCTAACCATGTCTGTTGACTTTGATACTTTGATGGTAGGGTATTCCCTGTAACTTTCAGATCTAATATGTTAGAAGGATAACTTCTGTGTTACAGAACAGTTACTGACATGCAAACTCCACATGAGAGAGACATTCATTAGGCTGTCCAGAAACACACAGAAACAGTAAACTATGCCAGAGAAAAGAGATCGGGGGAAGTAAGGAAGGAAAACAACATTCTGGGAACAATGAGTTTCTTTTCTTGGGTAAATTACTTAGCCAGTAACTAGGAAAAAGGCCAGCCTGCCCCTGATCATGCTGTCTGGGGTTATTAAGGAAAAGAAGAGTTCTCCACTCTCTGAAAAACCTTGAGAATTTAACTGTAGAATCTTTATGACAGGCTATCTCTTTGTAGACCTACCAATGGCCTTGACTTAGTACCTGCACCACATCAGAACTGTTACCCTCATCTGGAGTTTCTTAGGTTTTCTTTTGTTTTTTAAAATAATATGAATAAAATGTAAGTAATTTCATATATTTTATGTAGATAGTGTGCCATAGTTGTTTTTTTTTTTAAGTCTAGATGTAGTGAATACAAGATTATTTAATGTGGGATTTTGTGGGGAGGAGCCTGCAAAGAAACTTTATACTTAGATTTTCCTTGGACTATGCAATTGGCACTATCCTTTAACTAATGGTTGTATATCATTCTAGGCATGGCCTTAACATCTCATTTATCACTTCAGCCCAAAACACCAAACTTTTTTTTTCTTAATCTTTGGCACACAAAAAGACCTGGCATAATGCACATTTTGAAATGCATTTTTATACTTAATTTGTATATGTAGTGGATTACCAGAAATCATCCAAGAATTACTAATATATTTTCCTATTGGTGACAGGTGTTCTATTAAACAGTTAGTATATGAGGGTGCTGTTCATCTTAGTGTGGCTTTTCTGAATTAATTGTGACAAGCTAATAAGATCTTTTAAAAGTTACTTTCCAGACTTCTTGAGCTAATGTTTTCCCTCTGGCCAATGGCATAGACTACATATTATTTTTGATACTCTTTAAAGACCTGTGGGCAGTTACTTTCATTCAAGCCAGATGGCACGTGTCAACTCCTTTTCCTGAAAAGGGAGATGTTTTGGGGGGTTGCTGTAGTAAAACCTTATGTGACTTTTTATGAAGCTCTTTTTCTCTTAAGTAAATTAATACCAATAGAAGGTTTTTGTAGAACTTTGACCACCCCTCTTTCATGTATGAAGATTCTCAGAGGATTGGGCACAAATTCTTTTGTGTGTAAATTCTCTTTTTGAAATTGTACAGTAGCAAGTGATCATTGATAAGGTTATATAAAACTAATGCTGTTTTATAGGATAAAAATAAACAAAAGAAAGAATTTACAAGATAAGGAGTGAGTGGCTCTTTTATATTTTTACTGATTCTCCAGGTTTCCTACAGTCAGAATCCAAGTTAGGGAGTTGGTTAGCTATGGACAACACTCTTAATAACAGGGTGTAGATGCTTAGGGAGCCCCTGAAAATTGCCTGGATTCACAGCCAAAGATAGTCTTTTGTACTAGAACACTGTGAATTCTAACTCTTGGCTTTTAATGTGCATATTCAAACTCCACCTTATGCTTAATTTTATTTTTTCAATAAAATTTTAATTTTTTTCAAGAAGTACAGGTAGGTGAATGTTTGAATTCTACCAACATCCGGTTTTCATTTATCCTGACTAAGTCCTAAGGTGCTAAACTTTAGTGACACTTTTTCTTTTGTCTTCACATCCATAACTCTAAGAACTTGGGGTGTGAATGAGGGCATTTGATAAAGTGGCTTTTCTGTTTTCTGGTTTTCTTGGTAATTGATTTTTAAAAAATATATTTTACTGGGATTCTTACCAAAATTTTCATTTTTTTCAAGGTGTTGACTTTAAGGTGAAAACAATTTCAGTGGATGGAAATAAGGCTAAACTTGCAATATGGGTAAGACTTTTAAAATGTATTTGTATAAATATTAAATTGTACTTTTTAGAGAAGTAGCTCTTGGTGTTGTGTTCTAGAGGTGAATGAACAATTTGTATTAAATAATTTTTGGGAAATTTGATGTTGATTAAATGATAAGCGATAAACAGTTTTATCTTATGGTTGGGTAATTAGGCAGAGACTTGTTTTATTTAAATTTTCCAAATAAAACAGTCTATTCAGAATATTGAAAAACTGAGCAAAATATTTTTAAAAAATCATCTTGCCTGCTAGAGAGAATTATTGTTACTGAATGTATTTCTTTAAAGTTTTAAAAAGACAACTTAAACTAAACTAACATAACACTAAAGACAGTGGTTGGGGAAAAGGGGAATGAAGAGTCATACTTAGGAAAAATTACTGTTGAAGTATACATATTTATAAAATTTGAGTTTTACAATGTTGGGTTTATTTTTTTAATGCTGATGCCCAGTCTTTACACATTGGCTTTTATTTCATTTGCCTGTCAGCCATACTGTTCTGATCCACATTGCTCTGCTGATAAGACCTCTTCATGGTAATGCTGAATAGGTAGCTTAATTTTAAAAAAAAATTTATTGAATTTATTGGGGTGACAGTTAATAAAATTTATAGGTTTCATGTGTACAATTCTACAGTACATCATCTGTATATTGTATTGTGTTTACCACTCAACATGAAGTCTCCTTCCATCACCATTTATCCCTCCTTTACCCTCTTTTATCTCCCCACACCCTACGTTCCCTTTTGTAATCACCATACTGTTATCTGTGTTTGTGAGTTTTTTTTCTGCTTAATCCCTTCCCCTTTTTAACCCGGTGCCCTCAACTCTCCTCCACTCTGACAGCTGTCAGTGTGTTCTCTACCTGTGAGTCTGGTTCTATTTTGTTTGTTAGTTTATTTTGTTCATTACATTCCACATTTAACTGAAATCATATGGTGTTTGTTTTTCTCTAATTGGTTTATTTCAGTTAGCAAAATATTCTCCAGGTCTGCCCATGCTGTCACAATGAATAAGATTTCCTTCTTTTTTATGGCAAGATAATAGTCTATCATGTAAATGTACACGGCTTTTTTTTAACCACTCACCTACAGATGGGCACTTGGGCTGCTTCCAAATCTTGGATATTATAAATAATGCTGCAGTGAACTTAGGGGTGCATATATCCTTTCAAATTAGTGTTTTGTGTTTCTTTGATTATTTTCCCAGAAGTGGAATTGCTGGGTCATAAGGCAATTACATTTTTGTTTTTTTGAGGAAACTCCATATTGCTTTCTACATTGGCTGCACCAATCTGCATTTCCACCAACATTACACAAAAAGGTTCCCTTTTCTCTACATCATTGCCAACATTTGTTTGTTGATTTATTGGTTATAGGCATTCTGACAGGTGTGAGGTGATAATCTCATTGTGGTTTTAATTTGCATTTCTCTGATGATTAGTAAATGTTGAGCATCTTTTCATATGTCCATTGGTCATCTGTATGTCCTCTTTGGAAAAATGTCTATTAAGGGTCTTTTGCCCATATTTAAATAGGATTGCTTGTTTTTTGGTGTTGAGTTGTATAAGTTCTATATAGTTTTTGGATATTAACCTTTTATCAGATGTATTACTGATGAATATGTTCTCACATTCAGGGAGTTATCTTTTCATTTTGTTGAAGGTTTCCTTTGCAGTGCAAAGGCTTTTTAGTTTACTGTAGTCCCATTTGGTGTTTTTTGTTTGTTTGTTTTTGTTTCCCTTGCTTTAGGAGATACATCAGAAAAAAATATTACTAAGAAAAATGTCCAAGATTTTACTGCCTATATTCTCTTCTAGGATTTTTATGTTTTCGAGTCTTACGTGTAAGGCTTTAATCCATGTTGAGTTTATTCCTGTGTATGGTAAGAAGTTTCTTTTTTTGTACGTATCTGGCCAATTTTCCTAACACCGTTTACTGAAGAGACTGTCTTTATCCCACTGTATGTTCTTGCCTCCTTCATCAAATATTAATAGACCAAAAGGTGTGGGTTTATTTTTGGTCTTTCCTATTCTTTTTTTATTTTTCCTTTTATTGATGCTAGAGAGAGGGGAAGGGACAAAGAGAGGGAGAGAAACATCAGTGTGAGATAGAATCTGTTGCCTCTTGAATGTGCCCTGTCTAGGAACCAAACCCACAATCCAGGCATGTTCCCTGACCAAGAATCAAATCACGACCTTTCAGTTTGCAGGATGACACCCAACCGAGCCTTCCCAGCCAGGGCTTGGCTTTCTGTTCTGTTCAATTATCTAAATGTCTTTTTATGCCAGTACCATGCTATTTTGATTACTGTGTCCTTCTAATATATAGTCTGATATCAGGTAGCATGATTCCTCCAACTTTGTTTTTCTTTCTCAAGATTGCTGTGGCTATTCAGGGTTTTTTTTGTGGCTCCACAGAAATGTTTGGAGTATTTTCTAGTTCTGTGAAATATGTCATTGGTATTTTGATAGGAGTTGCATTGAATCTATAGATTGCTTTGGGTAGAATGGACATTTTAATGATGTTTTAATTCTTCCTACCCATGAACATAGTCTGTGCTTCTATTTATTTGTATCATCTTCAGTTTTTTTCTTTGGTGGCTTATAATTTCTGAGTAGAGGTCTAAATTTAACCATCCTTGGTTAAATTTATTCCGTAGTATTTTATTTTAGTTTTTGATGCAGTTGTAAATGGGATTGATTGATTAGTTTCCCATTTGGATAGTTTATTGTTGATGCATAAAAATGCAACTGATAGCTGAATATTTATTTGTGTCCCGTGATGTTACTGAATTCTTTTATCAGTTCAAGTAGTTTTATGATGGAGTTTTAGGATTTTCTATATATAATATCATGTCATCTGCAAATAACGGTAGTTTTACTTCTTCCTTTGTATTTGGATGCTTTTTATCTCTTGTCTGATTGCTGTGACTAGGACTTCCAGTATTATGTTGAATAAAAGTGCTGAAAGTAGACTTTCTGCACCTGTCTTGTTACTGATCTTAAGGAAATGATTTTAGGTTTTGCCCATTGAGTACGATATTGGCTGTGCATTTGTCACCTGTGACCTTTATTATGTTAAGATACAATCCTTCTATTCCTACTACACTGAGTTTTTTTATCATAAATATGTGCTGGATTTTATCAGATGTTTTTTCTGCATCTATTGATATGATCATGTGATTTTTATTCTTCATTTTGTTTATGTGGTGAATCACATTTATTGGTTTGCAAATGTGCCAACTTTGCATTCCTGGAATAAATCCCACTTCATCATGGTATATGATCTTTTTAATGTATTGTTGGATCTGGTTTGATAATATTTGTTGAGGATTTTAGCATCTATGTTCATCAGGGATATTGGCTTACAATTTTCTTTCTTTGTAGTTTTTTATCAGGCCTTGACAGAAGAACTTGGACCTCTTCCCTCTTCTTGAATTTTTTGTAATAGTCGGAGAAATATAAGTGTTCATTCTTTTTTGGATATTTGGTGAAATTGACCAGGGAAGCCATCGGACCCAGGACATTTGTTCGTTGGCAGTGTTTGATTACTGCTTCAATTTCATTAGTTGAAATTGGCCTGTTCAGATTTTCTATTTTTGTCTTGATTCAGTTTTGGAAGATTGTGTGTTTCTAGAAATTTATGCATTTCTTCCAGATTGTCCAATTTGTTGGCATTTAGGTATTAGTAATACTTTCTTACAATCCTTTGTATTTCTTTGGTGTCAGTTGTTACTTCTCCTTTTTCATTTCTGATTTTATTTATTTGAGTCTTTTTTTCTTGATGAGTCTGAATAAAGGTTTATCAATCTTGCTAATCTTTTCAAAGTACCTGCTGTTGGTTTCATTGATCTTTTTTATTGTTTTTTTTTTTAAGACTTTTTTGGTTTGTTCTCTGATTATCATTTCCTTTCTCTACTCACTTTGGGCTTTGTTTGTTGTTCTTTTTCTAGTACCTTTAAGTGTAAATTTATATTTTTTATTTGAGATTTTTCTTGTTTCTTGATTTAGTCCTATGATGCTATGAAGTTTCCTTTTAGGACTGCTTTTGCTGGGTCCAATAGATTTTTGGTTTTTTGTATTCTCATTTTCACTTTTTCTCAAGGTATATTTTGATTTCTTCCTTAACCCATTCATTGTTTAGTACAATGTTATTTAGACTCAAAGTGTTTGTTGTTTTTCAGCTTTTTTCTTATGATTTCTAGTTTCTTAATCATTGTGGTCAGAGAAGATGCTTGATGTGATTTCAATCTGCTTAAATTTATTGAGGTTTGTTTTTTGTCCTAACATGTGATCTATCCTAGAAAATGTTCCATGTGCATTTGAAAAGAATCTGTATTCTGCTGCTTTTGGTGAAAGGCTCTGAAGAAATCACTTAAAACATCTCATCTAGTATGTCATTTAGGTTGCTGTTTTCTTATTGATTTTCTGTCTGGAAGATCTATCCATTGATGTCAATGGGGTGTTAAAAACCCCTACTGTGACTGTAATACAGTCTCTTCATTTATATCCATCAGTATTCGCTTTATATATTTAGGTGCTCCTATGTTAGGTGCAGGAATGTTTACAAGGGTTATATCCTTTTTTGGATTGATCCCTTTATCATTATGTAGTATCATTCTCTGGTTTTTACTTAGCCTTTGTTTTAAAGTCTGTTTTCTCCGATAAAAGCATTGCTACCCCAGCTTTTGTTCATTTCCAACTGCATGAGATATTTTTTTATATCTCTTTACTTACAGTCTGTGTGTATCTTTCATCCTGAGGAGGGTCTCTTGTAGACAGCATATATATGAGTATTGTTTTCTTTTTCATTCAGCTACCTATGCCTTTTTTTTAAAATCCTCACCGGAGAAAGAGGAAGGGAGAGAGAGAAACATTGATGTGAGAGAGAAGCATCGATTAGTTGCCTGGCATCCATACACAGGCGGGGCATCATAGATGCCCAGACTGGGGATTAAACTGGCAACCTAGTTATGTGCCCTGGCCAAGAATCGAACCTGCAGCCCTTTGGTTACAGAACCGTGCTCCAACCAGCTGAGTCACACTGGCTGGGTCTACCCTTTGTCTTTTGATTGGAGCATTTAAGCCATTTACATTTAAAGTGATTATTGAATAAAGTGATTATTGATAGCTATGTATTTATTGCCATTTTATTCTTTGTAACTATGACCTTCTATGGTTTCTTTTCCTTCTTAAAGAGGACCCTTTACCATTTTTTGTAATACTGCTTTGGTGGTAATGAACTACTTTAGCTTTTTCTTGTCTCAGAAGCTCTTTACTTTTCCTTCAGTTTTTTAATGATAGCTTTGCTGGATAAAGTGGCACTTTAAATTTATGGTGCCAGTTCCTTTTGGCCTGAAATATTTCTGTTGAGAAATTTGCTGACAGTGTTACAGGAGCTCTCTTGTAGGTAACTGTCTTTCTCTTGCTTTTTTTTTTTTGGCTGGGCACAGTGAACTTTATTGATGGTACATGATAAAATAGGGCTCTCAAACCCCTCCCCTTCTCCAGGGTGTCTGGAATGGAAACTGTGGAGGTCAGGAGATTCTCATTGTGTTCGTGGATTGAAATGTGGCAACCACTCCCCAGCAGCTCAAGGCCTTTCTTCCTTCCCCTATGGCTGGTATTCCAGGGGGCTGTTACTCCTTGGAGGCCATGTGGACCATAAGGTCCACCACCCTGTTGCTGTAGCCAAATTCATTGTCACACCAGGAAATGAGCTTGACAAAGTGGTCATTGAGGTCAATGCCAGCCCCAGTGTTAAAGGCAGAGGAATGTATGTCACTGGTTAAGTTGCAGGAGACAACTTTAAAGTCCTCAGTATATCCCAGGATGCCCTTGAGCGGAGGCCCTCTGATGCCTGCCTCACTCCATCTTGGTGTTGTCATATCTGGCAGGTTTTTCCAGGCTGCAGGTCAGATCCACAACTGACACATTGTGGGTGGGGACACAGAAGGCCATACCAGTGAGCTTTATCTCTTGCTGTTTTTTAAGATTCTCTCTTTGTCTAACCTTTGGCATTTTAATTATAAAGCTTCCAGATTAGGGAAGCTTTCAGCCATTATTTGTTTCTTCAAATAGGTTGTTGCTTGCTTGCTCTCTCTATTCTTCTGGTGGTACCACTATTACACTTAATGTTGTCCCAAAGGTCCTTTAAACTATCCTCATTTTGAATAGGTAGCTTTAATTATCAGAAACATCCAAGATACTTAGTGTGTATGTCTGCCTGTCTCTCCCTTGCTCCAATTTACTTACCTACCTACTTATGTCTCTCTATCTAAATGTGATTGCTAGTATATTAAATATATGTTACACATACAAGTCATAAAAATGTACTATTTTATATATCTAATTTCTCCATATACTATGATCAAATATGTAAATATATTTTTATAACGTGATATATAATATTAGAACTGGTCAGCTACCATCAAACTAAGACATACTTCAAGATGGTGGTTAAATATTCAGGACTGTCTAGACACCATTACAGAGTGAGACCACAATATTCATGCATTGTGTGATCTCATTCATCTTCTTGGCATTCTTTGATGACACTCTATTCCTAAGAAACATTCTATCCCAAATAACAAGTAACTACGTAGGTGTTCCAGTGGTTTCTTGTTAATTTTTTTTCTAACATAATAATACCTTACCTGATAGGTGGCCTATTTGCCCATCCCCCCAAAAAACATTTAATATCAATCAGGAGAGTAATGCCTTACAGAAAGCAATTTGAAAAATGTTAGATTAGGAGATAGTAAAATATATTGCACAGCTTAAGAATGCTGGATGCTTCCTGTGCTAAGACAGAAGACTCGTTTTCCATATGCTTTTAGTGGTTGATTTGTCACCTATTTCTGCCCCCTGCTACTGCTTTGTGAAAGGGACAGATCAGAGTAGGATCTGGGCTTGATGGTTGCCGTAAGATCTTCCATATGAGAGACTTTTTGTTTGCTTGCTCTTAACTTATTTTTTAGTTTTTTCCTAATAAAAAAGTTGGCAGGTACTATTGAAGTGATATCTTTATCATAGGTCTTTAAGTATTTTTGAAAGAAGAGAGGTTTTCACCTGGCATAACGATAACACAGGCTTATTCTAAGAGGGATAATTGAAATAATAAATGAATAGAGAAGAAAGTTCATTTTTAACCACTGTCTACATTTTAGGTAACATCCTTTAAAATACCTAGGCATGTGCATTCTGTTACACATATGTATATGCAGTTTCCCAAAAGAAAGGATTATATCTTATTTTTTTTTAACCTTTTTTTCCCCACTCCTCCACACACACTTTACATGCTGTGTATGTATTTCTGTGTTAATGAAAATAGAGGTCCATTGGTTTAAGTGGCTACCTGCATTCCACCTCATGGCTATTCCCTAATTTAGTCAACCGTAGTGAAAGATATTTACATTGTTATTAGTTTTTCATAAATATCAGCAGTGCTGTAATGAGCACCCTAATTTACACATCTGTGTGTCTGGTTACTTTAGGATGTACACCTAGAAGTAGAATTGTTGACTCAAAGAAGGTAAAGATACAACATTGATATATATGAAACAAGTCTTCCTTACTTTTCTTTTTCATTTTTGAGTAGTTTTTTACTTACATTTGCATTTCTTTTGATTAGTGAGGTTTTTTCCTCTCATATTTATTGTATATATTTTAAATGAGTTTTCTTTTTATTCACTTTGCCCTTTTATATCAGCATTTATCTTTTTCATGGTAAATCTTTATATGTTAAAAATACTACCTTTTGTCAAATGCTATTTTTCCCACTCTGTCTTCACATCTTATTTAAGATGAATATATGTTAATGTTCTGGTGTATGTGTATAATACGAACTCTGTCATATCCTATAATATTTTTTTTCCAGTCTTTTACCTTCAAATCTTGTTTAGAATGACAGTGTGTGTCTGGGGAGGGATGGGGATCAGGGGAGAGATGTTCTTGCCATACCAAGGTTTTAGTATTCATGTGGTCAGTTATTTTCTCATTGCATCTGGGTGTCATGTCATATTTAGGAAGATCTTCTCAGAAATACATGAACCCATAGTTTCTTCTAATTCTTCTATGAATTTACTTCTATAAATAAAATCATTTCCTTTCCCACTTGTAAGCCCCTTCTGGGATCAGTCAAATCAAGCATAGCGCTGCCCCCTGAAAGTGCTGTGTATGTATTATGACCTACTCTAAAGTTGTTTTTCTCTCTATTCTTCCTTCAGTTCCATTCCTCATATTCTGTTAGTTTGCCTTTCTAGATGCTTTCTAGTCCTTTATACATCTCTATCTTCAATAATCTCTTCTTCTCCCATCAGAAGAAAAAACCAAACCCAGGGTAAGAGAATAAGCTCTCCTGCTTTTATCTTACAAAGATGTCACTACACTTATTGCATATTCCTGTTTTGAAAACGAATACAAGCAAAAATATGACTTGTGACTATTTAAGCATATAAATTTTGTAGTTATAAATCCTGATCCAGTACTATAGGGCACAGAGTTTTTTGCCCAAATTATCATACCCGCTTAATTAAACACTTTTATAGGTGAATAAAAACTGTCAAGACTTATACATCTGAACTAATTAAAACTTCACATATACAGTATAAAAATCACATGCACTATTTTAACACTAAAAAAATTTTTTGCTGTAGTCTTTATTTTTAAAACATTGGGCTATATGAAAATTCTAACAGGAATTGCAGTTCTAATTTTTATGTTGTGTTTCATAAGGGTAGTTACTGAAGTTGATTTCAATGAAGACCAAAGGGGACAAAATTTATATTCAAATATTTTCTGCTAGTTTAACCGTGGATATGTTCACTATGCAAATAGAATGACTTTTTCCCTGTTATAACAAGAAGTCTTGGGACAAAAATATTTCATGCTTGGTCCTTTCCCTGTCCTATATTATATTGTCAAAATTGTAATCTGCTTTAGATAGCAAACTCACTTCACTTTATGCAGCTTTTAATGTGTATAAGTGTTTTGAGTAAACATGCAAATTGAATAATTTTAAATATCAGAGACAGGTTTATAAGAGAATTTTTGTAAAGAGAGAAATCATTTCTTTCCTCTCATAAAAATATCTCTTTAGAATATTTAATTTTAATTTTACTACCTTTTCACTTCCACATGGTTGGGGAAGCGTTTCAGTAGTGGTGAGGATCTGAAAGCCAGGGACAGTCTGCATGTATGTGAGCTTGTCTATGTGGAAGTCATTTTCCTAAGTTTCTCTTCTAGGGCTAAAGATTACCCCAAACACTCTCTACCTTATTGTTATTTTCTTAAAGCATTCTGTACTTTGGCCTCTAGGTATTGCTAGAGCCCCATCGCTGTTGGTTTAAAATTCCTCTCCAATCTTATAAACCTCTTAGAGGTTATTAACACTTTTTATATGTGAAGGATCTTCTATTTGCTCCTTAGCTAAACTCACATTTACAACCATAGAATTGGTAGCTCAGTTGACATTTGATATACATCTTTACTGTTTTTTTTTCAGGGTACTTTACAGTAGTAGACTGCAGACTTTTTAATTTTATTTTTCAGTTATGGTTCAGTTATGGTTATTATTATTTTGTATTAATTTTAGGTGTACAGCCTAGGAGTTAGACGATCGTAAACTTTACACAGTGTTCCCCCCAATATTTCTAGTATCCACCTGGCACCATGCATAGTTTTCATAATATTATTGATCATATTCCCAATGCTGTGTTTGACATCCCTTTGACTGTTTTGTGACTACCAGTTTGTACTTCTTAATCCCTTACTTAACCTTTTTCACCCAGTCTCCCAACCCCTGTCCCCTCTGGTGCAAACTTTTTCTTTTTTAAAAGGCTGGAATAGTAAATATTTAGTCCAACCTTAAGGCAGGTCATATGGCATTGCATAAGTAGATGGGCCTGGCTGCTAAAATGTTATATAATAAAATGGGTAGAGGGATGAGGCAGCGGCAGATTGCCAACCTCTGCTTTGCATAATCTTAGGTACCTGGAAGCCACAATCAATCCAAGAATGGTAGAAAGAAGCCAGAGGAACCATCCAGGAAGTAGAGACACTTCTTAATTAGTTTTTTCACCCTTTTTTTCCCCCTAACGGATGTTGAGCAACTATCCTATGGTGGGACTTTTTCTAGGCACTGGGGTTAAACTGGAGACTAAGCAAATGAGGATTTTTCCTTATGAAATCTTAATTTCCTGTTCGTGCACACCTTATGTTTATTATCCTGGCATGAGTCAGAAATAAGGAGCAATTTTGTTTTATGCATTTTCCTAAAAGAAGAAATATAGAAAACACTTTTAAAAGTCCAACTTAAAAGTTGCTTACCTAAAGTAAGACACCTCTATGATTCTCTCTAAATCAGCGTTTCTCAACCTTGATTTTATGTTAGAATCACCTGGGAAGCTCTTAAAAACTTCTCTCATTCCCTAGACCAATTAAACTAGAATGTTTGTGGGATGGACCCAGGCGTTCATGGTTTTTATTTCCTAGTAAATTTCATTGTATAGCCAGAGTTGAGAACCATGTTTTCAATGAAATGAGTTTCATGTGTAATGAAAATCTCAAATCCAAAGTAGTAGAAAACCTTTACTTAGTTGCATTTTTCGAAAGAGTCAATATTTATTTAATGTCGCATTTGTCATCAAGAGAACACATTCAGTTTCAAGTTTTAAATGAACTCTTGTGCATTGGTATTTTAAATAATGTTGTTTACTTTCTACTTGTAGATTATTATGTTGAATGTCTGTTATTTATACTTTGTTTTATTTAATAGTAATTGATTGTCACTTTTAGGATACTGCTGGTCAAGAGAGGTTCAGAACATTAACTCCCAGTTACTATAGAGGTGCACAGGGTGTTATATTAGGTAAGTTTTCACTTTAATATAACATTTTAAAAATATTATTGGTTTATTACTGGAATTTCTGATTTTTCTTATCTGTAAAGGTCAATACATTTTTGTTTTATTTTTCTTTAGAGCCACTTTTATGTAACTTGAAGTTGTATTAACTATTTAATATTAGTGAATATTGAATTAAAGTTTATTTTCAACCTTTTATCTAGCAATTACAAAATAAAAATCAGACTAAATTACTTCATTTAAAAGCACATGTTAATAAGAAAATAACTGAGGATTAATCCACATATAGTTGGTCTTAGAATATTACCAGAAACTGATCTTTAGTTATCAGCATTTTATCAGTCCTAAAAAAATAGTGCAAAGCACTTAACACAGATTTAAAAACAAAATGTGGGTTCTCAATTGAAAAGTGCTTGTCCTTCTTTTGGTCTTGCATTCTTTTATTTATTATACATATACAGATCTGTTTTATGTACAGTACTTGGTTCTATCAGACAATCATACCAAGGCATTCGATTGGTAATCTTCCCGAAAATAGATCTTTGTGCACGTCACGCACTGTCAAAACTTGAGACTTCATTACTGATTTTAGTTTTGAGGCCGTGCACACAAGTCAAACTATACACAAATTGGGGTAAGGCGATAAAAGTGGCCTGAAAGAAACCATAGGATTCAGAACAATTAAACTGTGTATTTTGCTTGCATCAGAGCCACAATGTGAACAGCAAATGTTGTGAGTATTTCATAGCTCTTTGATTGCAGTGCAGGAAGGGCTTTTGAAATGCATGGTGACTGCACGGGGTGACTGCAGGCTGGTGGGCTAGCCCCAGGCTGTCCTGCTGGAGGCTTCCCCAAGGCTTGTTTCTTCTCCACCTCCACTTTCTTGTAAATTCTCAGTTTGTAAATTAGCTAGAGCCGCCGTGATTGCACCTTCAGCGCACCTTCAGCCAGCATGGAACAGTGCAGTTTCACAGGGGGAAGGCAGAGTTCCTTGGTCCTATCTATGTTTTTGACGGTCAAGGCTTCCTCCACTCTTCCCTTGCAGCCTTTTGGTTGCTCAGGAGATGGAGGCAGTGGCAGAACCACAGCCAAATGGTTTAAACCTGGTGTTCATGATTTTCCCCTTTTAATCCACTTGAATCTGTAATTTCATTACATCACCACATACTGGAGCCCCCACAGATCCAGCTCTAGCATTTTTAGATGTCTTGTCAAGAGACCCCCTCCCCATTTCTGGGATTTTCATAATGGTTAACAACCTTCCAGAGCTCTCAGCTGCTGCCCGGAGCATCAGGGCCTACCCTGACCGCCTCAGACGCCGCCCTGGCTGCTGCGGTCTTGTGAGCCTGCCGAACAGGCCTTGTTCTTAATGCTCCTGAGAAAGGGTTTAAAGTTAATATGGATCATTTGTAGGGAGAATTCTTTTATATTGTGATTTGTGAGGCTTTGTTTTTATTTCTATTAATTTGACATTGAGTCTTACTGTTTTGGTTTTAGCATCTCCTAAGTTTAGAAAATACTGTAAATTAATAAACCTCTATTTATTATAATGCAGAATAATGTGAAAGTGATAATAGAGGAAGACAGTCAGGATTCCATCTACTAACTTTACATTCTGGCCTTGTAAGAAACAAATTAGCAGGGTCATAGATGTTTAAATTCATGTAAAATTTTTGGTAGTTTTTCATAGATTTGAACCTAAACACTTGGTTTTTGGGCGAACTTCCTCTTTTGTTATGAATGGGGGGCAGCTATTTTGCTTAAATTAGTTTTCAGTAATCACACAGGCTATAATTTCATTCCTCTTACAGTGTTTGTTAATAAAATTGAAATGTGTATATGCATGTTTGTATTTTTTTATTCCCTTGTTCCTTCCATCTAGATCAGTATTTACTGAATAGTAAACATCGAACACTTAAAAATACAGACTTACCTATATAGTGATGTTAGCTCTTATTTATATATCAGAAATATGGTGTCATTGCTACTTATTTTTATGCTTATCTAATAAATGACTTTTTTACTTTAGTTTATGATGTCACAAGAAGAGACACCTTTGTTAAACTGGATAATTGGTTAAATGAATTGGAAACATACTGCACGAGAAATGACATAGTAAACATGCTAGTTGGAAATAAAATTGATAAGGTAAGAAGTTAGATACTTGGCATTTTGGCTCTATGTTTTGGTTGCTTTTCTTAATCTTTACATCTGTTTTTTAGGAAAATCGTGAAGTCGATAGAAGTGAAGGCCTGAAATTTGCACGAAAGCATTCCATGTTATTTATAGGTAGGTGTGTGAATATTTATCCTTTCATTATTAATGAGGAATTTAAAAGTAAAATTTCTGCTCAATTTTTCTCTTTTCAAATTATAAATGATATATATTTAGTTCATAGTTATCTTGTGATATAAAATGTAACTATACAGTCAGGTTCTTTATTTTTCTTTCTGTAAGAAAAAATAGGACCCGTTATATGAAGTCATATAGAACACAGTCAGACCATTCCTCTCAGGATGTATGCTACTCAGGCTCTCAGTGCTAAAGTCTTATCACCTGGGAACTTGGTAGAAATGCTTTAGCTCAAGCTGTAACCAGATTTTCTGAATTAGAATCTTCATTTTAATAAAATCTTCATGTGATTTGTATGCACATTAATATTTCAAAAGCGTGGTAGAGCAGGGGTTGGCAAACTATAGCAGGGGCCATATCTGGCCCCGTCATTTCTATGGAACACAGCGATGCCCAGTCACCTACGTACTGTCTCTGGCTGCTTTGGTGTTCATAGCAGAATTCAGTTATAACACAAACCAGATGGCCTACAAAGCCTAAAATGCTTATACAAAAGCATTTTACAAAAATGCTTTTTAGGCCCTTTACAAAAAAGTTTGCTGACCCCTCATTTAGAAAAGTGGGCTGCTTTTTAAAATTGCAGGTTGCTGGGACTTACCACAGATCTGAAAGAGGACCTAGAAGGCAGGATATAAAAACCACCCTAGTTGATTCTAATATGAAGCTAGCTAAAGGAATTACCAATTTAGCTGTTGAATAGTGTTAGAATTGACTAGAAATGGATACAGGAGAACATCATATTTAGGTAGAAGCAGGGTGGCATACATGGAAGGTATAGGGAATTTTAGAAAGGAACTGAGTACTCCCTCTACTGCTTACTCACTGGGTGTCCTTTGGTTTCAATATTTATTAGTTTATTCAATAAATATTGATTGAACATCAAGGATGTAATAGTGAATAGTAGAACGAACAAACTCCCTGCCCTTATGGAACTTACATTCAAGTATGAGAAACAGATAAGTAAGTAAGTAATGCTATGAAGGAAGTAAAGCATTGTCAGGGGAGAGCGAGCGGCCGACATGGGGACTGATTAGGGAAAGTTCTTTAAGGTGATGGCATTTGAGCAAGAATCACTCATATGAAGACCTAGAGGGAAAACATCTCAGGCTGAGAGAATAGCAGATATTTCCTGAGATAGGAACCAGTTCAATGTATCTAAGAAACTGGGAGAAAGCTTGTGGGCTGGAGCAGTGTGTGTTGGGGGAAAGAGTGGTAATAGCGGGGGATGAGGTTTAAAAAGGTCATGTCGTACCTCACAGGAAATGGTAAAGAAATGGATTTTATTCTAAGGGTGGTAGAAAACAAGGGAATAATGCTGTCCTTTGATATTCTTTTAAAAAAGTAAAGGAAAGGACCCATTTGTGTAGAAAATGGACCATGAGAAGCAGAAGCAAGAAGCTGCGTATTCTCTTACAGTGGCTTTGACGGCAGTGGCAGTGGTAGGCAGTGGAGAGTTGGCAGACCTGGGGGTGCTTTGATGGTGAAGCTGACAGGCAGTGAGAGTTGAGGGAAATTCACTCATAGTAAACATATGGGGGGTACTTGTTGATTTGGCTATATATTGTCGGCCGATATTTATGCCATGATAGTTTCACTGGAAAACATAGGAATGTGACCAGAAAGGAATATACTATGACATTTTTCCTTGAATTTCAGAGGCAAGTGCAAAAACCTGTGATGGTGTACAGTGTGCCTTTGAGGAGCTTGTTGAAAAGATCATTCAGACGCCTGGACTGTGGGAAAGTGAGAACCAGAATAAAGGAGTCAAACTATCACACAGGGAAGAAGGCCATGGCGGAGCCTGCGGGGGTTATTGTTCTGTGTTATAAACTCTGGGAAACGCCATCTCTTGCATATTCGATCAGATAGTGACATCTTTCTGTATATAAATTCTAACTGCTATTTTAGGGACCTTGCAGTTTGCACATATTTGTTTGGTATCATGGCAGTAAATATTTACAAGAAATCCCACTCATTGGCTTTCCCAGGTAAAATGTTATGGTAAGCATGCACAGTTTGCAGTCTACAGTTTTTTATGTAGCATAAAACTGGTGTACCTTTTTAAGTAAGTACACTTGATTTTATGATTTACATTTATCATGTGATTTTTAAAAATCCACCTATCTTATATATGTTGAGAACAAGGTCTCTTTCTGGTCTTCTTTTTGCTTAAATGCTCCTATCAATTACTGAATTAATTGGTATGTAGAATTCCTAGAACCACTGGGAGATTACAGGTATCATCCAATCTGGTGAATTTCTTCAGAAACAACGGCATGATTCCACAGCTTCCCTAGGATGTCTGCTGACAGATTCTCCTTAGTACTAAGCAAAATTCTCTTTATGGGATGCAGTCCAGGCCAATTTATAATTAAATCTCTGTTCTGATGATGCTTCTAAAATAGCATTGATATGTTAAAGAAGTTTAGTCTTTTTAATTTACTTCAATGAATAGCTCAGTTGCTTAACTGGAGTTGTAATTCTGTAACACGCGTACGTTGGATTCATGACACTTTGTGCAGCATTTTTAGTTATGTGATATTTAGCAGAATGGCAATAAGGTTTTCCTTTACTTTGGTTTCAGAAGGATTCTAATAGTGTGTTTATGTAGCTCATGTTAGTACTTAACACTTTTTAAATCAACACCTTTTGCTATAAATGTTGGTGGTGTTTTGTCCAGGTACCTCCATTGTATCTTGTGTAATATTTATGATAGCTGTATCTCATGACTTCCATAAATCACTTGTTGATACTCAGAACCTATGCCTGTGTTTTGAGGGGAAAAAAAACACTAAATGACAATTTGCTTCCAGATTTTGATGTGTATGGGAAAATACTGTTGCAATGAAAATCTTGGTAACTTATTGTAACAAATAGTCAATATTTTATCAAAACCAACTTGTACAGACTAATAAATCTTTGCCACAGTATTCAGGTTTCTACCCTCTAGCTCTTGTACATTGTATATATATTTTTAGTCATATGTTATTTAATTCACATTGACCTCTGCTATTTAAGCCCCCAAATAAGTAATTTATCTTTTTAGGCAGGTCACTGTAATACCAGAAATAATAAAAATTCCTGAGCAGTTCATTCTCTGCAGTTGCAAAGAACAAGCATTTTTTGTGGGTCATCTTTACAATACATGTGATAATGGATTTATTTTTAAGTTGGATTCTTTTTAAAATGTCCATCTTCACATATGAAAACCTTACATTCTACTTGGTTCACACTTGTAGACCTCATTACATGTGATTAGAAGTTTTATACAGTATGTATCTTTTTACCAAGTATAAAAACATTTACTCCTTTAATGTTGGAAAAAGTTAGCCAACACATGTACTTTAGATTTGTTCATGTTATGTTAAAACTATAGATTTGTATATTCATGTAGCGTCTGTATTGACAAGACTTCTGTTTATTGATTTTTGCTTCTTGGGCTATATGATAACCTTTCTGTACATTGGATTATTGTCTTGATTTGGTTGGAATTTGGATACCTATGAGTCACTTAACTTTTAAAAACTAATTTTGTTTGATTTATATTGTAATCTTTTATAGTTTTTGAATAAATATAGCCTGCTTTCCTTAGATGCATTTGTGCAGGAAGTATTATACATTTCCCTATTACTCTCATTAGCTGAGAAACCTCTGAATATGATGTTATTCAAGTTCTGTTGTATTCTGTGGTTTTCGCTGTACTATTTTGCTGCAAGCTTATTGTTTCATAGTAGAGGTTTTCTAAATGAAGTGTTTTAATATCTAAAATTATTAGCCACAGAAAGGATTTTGTTATTTTTCTTTTCCAATCATTTGAAGTAGTTTTAAAGTGCTTTTGCAGATGGTGCAATTTAGAACAATTAGGGTATCGTGTTTGTGCTCTATGAGCACTGACATAGACCTAAACAAACAAATAACTATTCAATTTATATTAAGAGTAATAACATTTATTGAAAGTTTCCTTGGTGTGAGGTGCTGGATTATCTCATGAAACCTCACAGCACCCTAAAGAGACTGGGTGGTACCATTATTATGCCCATTTTAAAGATGAGGATAATGAAACAGGTACATTGGATAAATTCCCAAGATCACATAGCTAGTCAGTGATGGAGCTGGGTTTCAGTCATGGCATCTTCACTGCTGAGTCCGTGGTCTTTAACCACAGCTCCCTCTGCTGTGACTAGGTACTAGCTCACTCTTTTCCACGGTAGAGTTGAGAGAGTTTCCCTACTTCTTATCATTCTTTTTCAGATAGTTTGGTTATAGAGTAAATCCCATGGAGGTAAGCTGGCTATGTAAGTCATTTAACAAAAAGTTAAGGTAGAGGAATAGGTTGTCTCTTAGTTCTTTTATCTTCTCAGAGTGGAATGAAAATCTCTGACTTAGCATAGTACAAAGTCAGGGGACTTATGGCGCCCTAACTTTCTATTTGTAATGGGATTTGAGAAAAATTAAACCTAGTTACAATCTTGAGTTCAAATTAGAAATCTGGGGGTATTTTCTTTTCAAGTACTTGTCATCCACAAATTCATGTTTGGTGTTGACTTTCTAATTGAGCTCAGTAGAATTGGACTTCATTTTGATGCATACTTAAGAAATAGACATGATTCTGTACGAAGTGTGGGACTGGCCCCAGAGCTCATAAGAGCATCCTTTTTATGCCACTACTTGTTCTGCCTGCAGGATGGCACAGGCCTATCTCATAGCCATAACATCTTTAAATACAGTTTAGTGTTTTGTTTTGTTTTCAAGTGAACTGGAATAATCATATAGGTTCTCTGTAGATTATAAGTCTTCTCTGTCTTCAAGCATTATGCTTCTCTGTCTTGGGATATATTTCAACAGTCATACTTAGGACTTTTTTTGTTCTTCATGTATTTTTCCCTAGTTGGATATGGGGTAAAAGAATTCAATCACTTTTCAGGGGACATTTTCACTAGTTCTGATCCCAGCTATGCCAAGATTAATTAACGATAGACTTCATCCTGGATTTGGTCCAGGAATGTTGAAAGAAGAGAATAGAAAGAAATAGGCCAAGACTTGGAGCTAAGGAAAATAGATTTACCCAGGAGTCTCTGATTTTTTTTTACCCCCAAATGGAATCATCTATCAGGTTGAAGGGGAAAAAAATGAGTAGCCATCTTCTGTTACACTATGGGGCTTTAAATTTTACTATTTGATGCTAGCTTTTTATTTTATATTTATCAACTAGTAATGTTTCTAATTGTATAAAACTTAAGTGCCTTTCAGTTCAAACTGTACATAAGCACCTTTCCAACAGAAGTGTGAGCTCCTGTTCTCAGTCCTGCCTCCTTACCACCTCTCTCACACAAACGATATTTTTTTTAATTAACCTGATAAGCAACATATGCAATTTTATTTGTATTTCCTTGAGTACTGATAATATTGAGCGCTTTTAATATTTTACTGGGTTAATTTCTTGAACATGTGTGCTGCGGTTGCCCATCCAGCATCCCCTTCCTTCCCTCACAGGGCCACCCACTTTTTCTTTGGATAACTCCCTCCCCACTATCATGCATGTGGTTTGGATAGGAGTGTCACACCTCCAACTCTAGGGTTAGCCCAGTTGCTTTTCAACGGTGCCACAGGGAATGGTTCAGGGATAGGCAAGAGGCTCAGATCAAGCTACTTAGATACTATCTGCTGAAGCTGCCTACGAAAACACCTTCCTGGAGTTTCTGTGGTGTGAGGACTCACCGCTGACCTTGATAAAGCCCATTTTTCTAAGATAAAGAAGCCAGTGTGAGGGCAGTACCAAGAAGAGAGGGATTCTAGCTTGGAGCCCTGAAGCAATTTGGAACCTCCATCAAGCTGGAACTGAAGGCAAATTATCTGTAGACTTCTCACTTAGGAGAGCCAATAAATTCCTTTTTTGTTTAAGCCAGTTTGAGTTGGATTTTCTTTTTTCTTAAAACCAAGCGTATGCTGTATGAGTGCATATATAGGGGCTCTTTGTTCATCAGGTTCAATATGTGATGACTTACCACTTGAAAAGGCATTTTAAATAATATTTTAGTGGGTTTACTTATATTTCTGTGTGGATATATACATATAAATGAAATAACTTCAACCTTGGCTGGTGTGGCTCCATCGATTGGGCACTGGCCTGTGAACTGAAGGTCACTGGTTTGATTCCCAGTGTGAGGGCACATGCCTGGGTTGCAGGCCAGATCCCCCTTGAGGGGTGTGGGAGGCAACTGATTGATGTTTCTCTTGCACATTAATGTTTCTCTCCCTCTTTTCCCCTCTCTCTGAAAATAAAAACAAAAAAATAAAGGAGTTACCTTCATACATGTGATTTTAAGCACCCCTTGTTTTAGAGTGTCTCCTGTGTTTTGGTTTCATTTTCTCTCACGGGAACACTCACTCATCCCCTCTTCTCCCTGAGGTCGTTAGCGTTATAGGCTGGCATGCATGTCTCCATGTCTCTATAATGATATGCAAATATTTGGGTATATTATTTCACTCTTGTTTTACCAAAAATGAGATCATCTGTATATCCATCTCTGCATGTTGCTGTTCTTATCTAACAATAGATTATCAAAGTCTCTCCACGCCAACTTAGATGCATTGAACGTCAGTTTCAATGACTGTGATGTGGGTTACCACAGTTTATTTAACCATTCCTCTAGTAATGGGAATTTATATTGTTTCTAATTTTTGCCGTTGCTGCAATACATACCCTTGTACAGGTACCTTTTTGTTTCTAAGAACTAAATACTAAGAGTTGGATCTATGGGCCAAACAAAATGTATTTTTTCAGTTTGGATGTATTTTGTAGACTGCTTTAAAAAAATCTGGAAGTTTACATTGCCACTAGTAATATGTTTGTGTTTTGCTTTCCCCCTGCATTCTCCATGAACAGCAGTAGGTGTTTACAAATTTTAATTTTTGCTACTTTGAAACTTGTAAGGTGTTCGACTGTTACTTTAGTTTGCATTTTCTTAAGAGCATTATTATTTTTATGTTTTTTTGCTATTTGGAATTGCTCTTTTTTGAAATGCTTATCCATATCCTTTGCCAGATTTTCTGTTCAGTGTTTTGTGGTTTTGTTGTATGAGTTCTTATATATAGTACAGATATTAACCCATAAATGTATGTTTTAAGCATTTGTTTCTTTTTTTCACTTTGGTTATGCTATGTTTTCCCTTGAAAGTAATTTTTTAATACTTTATACTTTCTAGGTTCCCCTACTTTTAGATTATACATACAATCTTAATTTCATCTGAGACTTGTTTTTTTAAGTCTTGAGTAAGTTTCAATTCACTTTTGCGTATGACACAAGATAGGGAGCAACCTTATTCTTCATATGGATAGTCAGTTGTGCTAGCTCTATACATTAAATAAACTTTCTATATCCTACTGAGCTAAAACATAACTACTTTTGTCCTGGATAAAATGCCCATAAGTACTTGAATCTACTGTTCGGCCTTCTATTTATGGTTTTTTGACCTTAGAAGGTAATGTATTTCAGCATAACTGGTTTTCTTTAACCCTGCGTATTTCACTTATGCTTAATAGAAACATTTTTAGAAGGGCTCTTCAGGTGTCACCAAACTACTGCAGAGTCCTGAGGAAGCAACATTTTGATGGTAGTGGCTCTGTAATATATTTATAGCTGACAGGGCAAGTCCTTTCTCATTCCTTCCATTTGTTTTTTATATATGTGTCTTAAAGATCACTTTATCCTTTGCCCATTTTTCCTCTTTCTGGTTTCTTCATTTTAAATTAAAGTTCTTTCCAAACCAGTGATTTGTCTTTTGAACTTGTTTGAAATATTGTGTAATTAAAATATTTTAAAGCAAAAATTTAATTATTTTAATCATTTCTTAAAGGCTGGGATTTTAATTGGAATACCATATTTCTACATTAATTATGAGAGAACATAATGGTAAGAATTGTGATTAGAAAACAGGATATCTTATCTGTTTATTCAGATTTTATATTGTTTTTTAAAAATTTATAGTTTTCTTTACATTGGTCCTGAACCTTTTTAAAAATTACTTCTGGGTATTTTTTTTTTTTCTCATTTTAGTATCTATCTAGTTGTTGCAAATAAGGAAAAGCTGTTGACTTTTTTGTCTATCCAGCTACCCAGTCAATTTGATACTTGGGTTTAAACTAGGGTTTCTTTAGTTTTCTAGTTAAAATAGCAAAAATGTAATTTTTGATTTTTAAAGATATGTTTATTTAAATAGAGAAAATTGCAGGCATCTACTTTGTTTTATTTGAATCTGTTTCCTGACACACGTGGAGGAAGCCTCCCATTTCACAGTTGCTGCTAAGTACGACCTCTCAGCCATCCACAGAGGCAACTCAGGCACAGCTCCCTGTAGCAGGGGCGTGGGTCCTCCCTGCTCTTCCCAAGGCCTGGCTCTTGGACCCCCAAGCTGCCCCTAGGACACACCACTTCCTGCTTCTTAACCATGTAGTCATAGTGACACTGGGCTTTTGTTTCTTTTGTTGCTAAATTCATGTTTTGCATTCATACAGTTTGGAAGATTCTTTTTCTACGTGCTGGAATACTTAATTTTTAAAAATAGGCATTGCCTGTTCGTTACAGGTTTTCTTCCTAATGATTAAGTGGTCTTTTGGAATCAGTGAGCTTGATCCCAGGTCAGTTACTTTACTGTTCGACCTTGGGCTAGTTACTTAACCTTTCTGGGTCTCAGTTTCTTCATCTTGAAAACTGGATGACATTAGTCTCAACAATATCATAGGGTTGTGTGGGCATTAAATGAGTTAGTGTAAAGCTTGACACCGTGCACTTCAGTATATGTTAACTTTCATTTTCAGCATGTCTTCTTAGTTTTTCTGTTGTTCCTTAAGTTAATTTTTATAATTCAAATAGAGAAAATGACGTATTTTTTTGAGGTTTAAAATTTTTCCAAGTGAGATACACTTACTGGAAAATTGTTTTCTTAGGTTATAGTTTCCTGTTCTGTGTGTGTGTGTGTGTGTGTGTGTGTGTGTATATGTGCGTGTATGCTCCTTTTTTTCTTTTGTAAGCTGTGTTTGTGTGTGTGTGTGTGTGTGTGTGTGTGTGTGTGTGTGTGTGTGTGTTTAAACAGGCAAAAAAGGTAATCTAGTGAACTGGAAATCAACAATGTAGTGATTTCTAAGTAGAGCAGATTTATGCAAATGAGGTCCATGTGGCGATACTGCTGGGTTCCCTCCATTGTGAAGACATGGATGTGGACAGCGGACCTCACCTTGAGCTGCTCAGCAGCCCTGAGTCATTGCTCTCTGAGGCTTCCATGTGCCACAGGATCTCGAACCATTTAGTTTGTCATGACAAGAGACAGTGTGTGTAAGCTCCTGACCACATGCATTTGTCCTTTTTAAATTCATGTTCCTATAGGCTGTATTTTCTTCACTAGGAAGTTTAAACTATTTAAATATTCCCATGTGTCATACTCATACCATCTTTGTTATTTTTAGGTTAGATACACAACCAGCATTTCTCTAAAATAACATTGATAAAGTCTTGAAGTGCCAGATAGAGAACATAGCCATAGACATTTATAGTACACTTATAAATGTCTACTTACATTTACCTGGCATCATTCACTTTTCAATAATAGAGATGTGATTAAATCAGGCATATAAATGACTTCAGAGTTATAATACCAATAGAACTATCAGCTTTTATTAAGAAAATGTAAAAATTTGAGGAAAATCAAGATGGTGGAGGAGTGAATGGAATTCACACTGACCTCCCAGAACCAATCTGGAATTACAACTAAATTGTGGAGAAATCACCTGGAACAAACAACTGAACAATAGAAGGGGGGAGCCTTATAACCTCAGACAGATAGATGAATCAGCATTAGCACAACCTACCTGGTAAGGAGTGCAGTAGAGACTTGAGAAAGTGGGCAGGGCGCCCACGGGCAGCAGCAACAGACGGATATTGAAACAGCCACTTGGATCCCCTTGAGAAGAGCGGGGTCTAAACCATAAGCGGGGATCTCCAGCCTACAGCACCAAAGCCCAGGAAGTACACAGATAACAACCAGCTGCAAAAAGCAGCAGGGTTTCTCTCTGCCAGAGACAGGTGGCTGGAGATGCAAAGAGCCGTTTAAAGGGCCAACACAAGTTTTTGTTTGCAGCCACTTACCCTGGTCTCCAGAAAAGGCAGGGGCAGAATGAGCTAGACACGCCTGAGGAGAGACTGGGGAAGGAGGCTCGGAGAGAACTGAGAAAGTAGCCAGCAAGATCTCGGTGCTGACCCATCCCCCATGTGGCAGCAGCCATCTTGCTCAGGCAGACCACTCCCCTGAGCAGCAGCAGTGTGAGAACACAATAGCCCTGCCCCCAGGAGGGAGTCTGCTCTGGCCTGGTGGTGCTAAAGCCTGACTGCTGAGTACACAGTGGCAGCCACAGATAGTAGGTCCCTGGCTAAAGGGGGTGCAGAGTGGTCTAGAGACACTTAAGGAAAGACTGGACACGGAGGCTTTGAGGAGAGAACAGAGAGAATAGCAGGCACGATCCCAGTGCTGACTCCTACACCATATGGCCGCAGCCATCTGGCTCAGGCAGAGCACTCACCTGAACAGCAGCACTGTGAGAGGACTTAATAATCCTGCCTCCAGGAGGGACAGTGCCCTGCCCTGTGCTGTCTAATCCTGACTGCTGAGTGCAGTGACTAGATTAACAACTGAAGGAGGCAGCCACAGACAGTAGATTCTTGGAAGTCTCCAACAGACTGCCTAAGGTCAGACAGGGTCAACATCTGACATCATCAGAGGCAGATCCAGAAAGAAAAAACAGTGGCCTCCTGCCAAAGAAGTTCACACCACAAAGTCAGGAAATCAAGACAGATCAGCTTAAGAATCAGAAGCAAAAAAGAAGAGTCTGACAAGTAATGGGAAGACAAAGAAACTCCCCAGTCAAAGGGAAAGGAGGAATCCCCAGAAAGAGAACTAAATGAAATAGAGACAAGTAAACAATCAGATACTGAGTTCAAAACAATGGTTCTAAGGAAGTTCAATGAGCTCAGTGAGCTCAGAGAGAGTTTCAAAAAACTACAGGGAAACTACAAGGAAATTACTACAAACTATATCAGCATGAAAAACGGCATAGAAAATACCAATAAGAGACAAGAGGAAATGAAGAATACAATTTCTGAACTGAAGAACACAGGAGAAAGGATCAAAGCAGGCTAGATGAAGCAAAAGGTAGAATCAGCGAGCTGGAGGACAATGTAGAAAGCTCCCAGAAAGAGCAAGAAAATGAAAAAAGACTCAGAAAGAATTAAGAGGCATTTAGGGAAATGCAGAACAACCTAAAAGGTAATAATATCCATATAATGTGGATACCAGAAGGGGAAGAGGTTGAGAAAGGGATAGAGAACCTGTTTGAAAAAGTAATGATGGGAAACTTCTCTAATTGAAGCAGAGAAAAAGTCGCACAAGTTCAGGAAGCGCAGAGGGTCCCATTCAAGAGGAACCCAATGAGGCCCACTCCAAGACACATCATCATTAAAATGGCAAATATCAAAGACAGAATCCTAAAGGAAGCAAGGGAGAAAGAGGGAGCAACATATAAGGGAGCCCTGGTATGGCTAGCAGCTGACTTCTCAACAGAAATACTGCAAGCCAGAAGGGAGTGGCAAGAAATATTCCAAGTCATGAAAAGCAGAGGCTGCAACCAAGACTCCTCTACACAGCAAGGCTTGCAATTAAAATGGAAGGTGAAATAAGGAGTTTCTGAGACAAAAGAAGGCTAAAAGAATACATCTCCACCAAACCAGCACTGCAAGATATGCTAAAGGGACTGCTTTACGAAGATGAAGAAAACGAGTCTATGAATACAGTTCCCTTGACAGTCACCAATACTTGGTATTACCAATATTTTTAATACTTATTAATCTGTGACAATGATGTGTTACTTGAAGTGTCACTTTATTATTTGTTGAAACTAAACTTGTGTTTGTATATTTCTTGACTGTTTCTATTATGTGTAAAAAGCTTTAAGTGACTTTTTGGTGTTCCTTATCCATTTTTTGACTAAATGTTTTTAGAATTTTTTCCCTAAAAAAAGAAAGAAAACTATTAACCCTTTTTTTAGATGTGTTGCAAATATTTTCCTATTTATTACTTGTGCTTTAACTTCTTTTATATGTATATTATTGTATAGTCTTAAATGTGTAGTAATGTCATATTATCAATATTTTACTTTATAGCTTCTGGGTTTGAATACTCCAGGGTAAGAAAAATATTATTTTGTATTTTCTCCTAAAACTTTTTTTTTACACACTGATTTTTAACTCACCTAATATTTTTTGTATACTGTGTGAAATAGGGCTCTGTGGATTTCAAGTAATAGTGGTCCATGCACCTTATTTGTTGAATAAGTCTTGTTTTTCCCATTGATTTGAAATATACATTTAATTACATATTACATTGTTAGATATATATATATATATATTTCTAGAATGCTCATTTTATTTCATTGATCTACTTGATTATTTCTGTGCTGGTGTCATGCATGTTATTTTAATTGCTGAGACTTTATAATGGCTTTAAATTTTTTACTATTTTATAATGGATTTTGACATTTAAAAAAATAAATGAATAGAATCAATCTGCATTTTTTAAAAGAAGAAGAAAGAGGGAACTCCTACCTTTGCGATATAGTGGATGGAACTGGAGAATATTATGCTAAGCAAAATAAGGAGTCAGTGAAAAACAAATACCATATGATCTCACCTATAAGTGGAATTTATTCAACAAAATAAACTAATGAACAAAATAAACCACAGGCATGGAAACATGGAACAGACTGAAAGTGCCAGAGGGGATGGGGAAGGAAGACAATGGTGGAAAGAAGAAGAGACTAAACAAAGAACATGTATGAATGACCCATGGGCATGGATAACAGAGTGGGAATTGACTGTGGGAGCGGGGGCAGGGGCGGTAGTGGGATGGGTGGAGGAGGGCAAAGGGGGAAAAAATGAGACAGCTGGAATAGAATAAACATGGTTTTTAAAAAAATGTAAAAATTTATTTGCATTCTTTTGTCCTTAGGTGTTATCTCAGAATGGATATACTCAATGTCCAAATTACTTGAACTAATTCTTTTTTCTATGTGATTTTACTATCTGTTTGATCTTACTTGTATTCAATTTGTATACTTTTTTCATCCCTTTTAATTTAATCTTTTGAACAATTAAAACTTTTACATGGCTCAAAAGTCAATACATATAAAAAGCTAAATCAGAGAAGTCATGTTCCCATACCTATCATTTACATCCTGATATCACGCCCTCCTTCTCCTCTGTTTCTTTGTCCAAAAATCATGCAGTATTTTTTTCCATTTCTTTCATGAAAGGTAGTATGCTGTATACACTCCTTTTTTATTTTTTTATACTTAACAATGTAACCTGAAAAAGCACTCCATGTATCTTCAGTTCATGGAGCTCTTTCTCATTCTTTTTTTATGGTTCCAAGTCCTCCATTGTGGGCTACACACTTTATTCAACCAGTTGCTCATAAATCGTCATGAATAACTTTGTTTTTCTTGTTTGTTGAGGATAAGTTTTTAGGGTAATTTAAAAAATCTTTGAAGTATATTTTACATAAAATGCACCCATTTAGGACTATATTTTAATGAGTTTTAATAAATATGTGCATTTATATAACCATTAGAACAATTAAGATCTGAAACATTTCTTTCTATTGCCAAAAAGTTTGCTTGTGTATAATGCTTTTTCCTCTCACTTCTGCTATACCTGATGTTGCCTAAGGCTTTCTCTGTGACCCCCAGGAAGATTGGCTCTGACCTCTACCGCCGTCTCCACTTGCATATATATTCTAGACTTCTTTTTCTCTTCTTTATCTATTAGAGGCATCCATCTTTTCCCCATTTTGCATAAATCTAGAAATATCTCACACGATGATGTTCTTCACTATTTGTTCTTTAATTCCTTTGACATATTTGTATCACATTCTTGGGAGAGCATACAAACTCGTGCTTGGATGTGTGCTGTTAAGCTGGAGCAGTCATTGGTCTTTTAACTAATGAGGTCAGTAGGAAATTTATTTTTCAATCCTCACCTGAGGATATATTTATGGATTTTAGAGAGAGGGGAAGTAGGGAGGGGGAGAGAGAGGAGAAAAACAACAATGTGAGGGAAAAACATTGGTTGCCTCCCGTATGTGCTGGGGATCGAACCTGCAACCTAGGTATGTGATCTAATTGGGAATCGAACCTACAACCAAAGGGACAACACTCCAACCAACTGAGCCACTTGGCCAGGGCCAATAAGAAATTTTTGATAGCGAAAATAATATGGTAAAGCCAAAGGATGGGTTTTGCTAATAAGGTCAAATATTTTGGAAGGCTCATATCAAGATAAGTGAGCTGGAAAGATAGGCAATGTTGGAAAGATTCTTGACAGATTTTGGGAGTGGAATGTGTGCATGTATGAGTGCCTGAAGTGGAGTGGAAGAAAAAATAGTTGGAACTGAGGATGCCAAATTGCTAGATCGATCATGGAGGTTTCTTCAATCAATAGGTAATACAGTTGAATTATTTCTAGATTCTATCCTGTTCTACCAATGTAGTCTGCCAAAATCATAACATTTTGGTTTCATAGTGTATTTGTAAATCGAGTTCTTTCTTGTACTAATTTTTTAACAACTTATTTTGGCAATGATTTTATCCAGTTACAAAATAAAGATTCTTGGAATTGTGGCAGGAGCTGTATTAAATTTATATAGTATTAGATTATAAACTGACATTTTTAAAAGTCTTCCCATTCAGAAAAACATGGCTTACTTTTCCATTTTTTAAGTTCTTGTTTTATGTACTTCAATGCAATTTTAGACTCTCTTCATAATATACCCTCTAGCTATAATTGTTAATGTATTCCTGGGCATTTTAATAATTTTTATTACTATGATGTATCAAGGTTTTACATTTTTTTCTATTTATTTTTCTCTATCACAGAGAAAAATTAGTTACTCATTTTTTATAAACAGCATCTTACCAAATTTATTATTTATGCTAATCTGGTTTTTGTTTTCTAGGTACAAAATAATATCTCTGAATAAAGGTAATTTTGTCTGATCTGAGTTTATAACAATAGTTTTAGTATTTTTCTTTTGAATGTGCTATTTACTTTTAATTTTAAGAAATGGTCCTTAATATTTTAGGAAATTGGTTTGGCTTCATTCTTTCAATAGTTGAAATGTCAGCTGAATTAAAAAAAATTTTTTTTGCCTCATATTGATATAAGCAAATGGTTTTGTTGCTTGGTTTAACATAATGAATTATACTGAAGATTTCTCATTGCAAAACCATCCTTACATTCTTGGAAGGTATCTTACTTGTCTAAAGTATATATATTTTTTCTTTTTTTCCCAGTTACAGTTTATATTCAGCATTATTTTGTATTTGTTTCAGGTGCACCGCATAGTAGTTAGGCAATCACATACTTTACAAAGTATTTTGCCTGATATTTCCTGTACACAACTTGGCACCATATATAGTTATTACAATATTATTGAGTATACAGTGGAACCTCGGTTCTCAAACTTCATTCATTCTGGAAGGCTGCTGGAGAAGCAGTTTGTTCCAAAACTGAATCCTTTTTTCCTATTAGAAATAATGTAAATTAGCCCTGGCTGGTGTGGCCCAGTGGATTGAGTGCTGGCTTGCGAACCGAAGGGTCAACAGTTAGATTCCCTGTCGGGGCACATGCCTGGGTTGCCGACCAGGTTCCTGGTTGGTGTGTGAGAGTCAACTTGTTAATGTATCACACATTGATGTTTCTCTTCCTCTCTTTCTCTCTCCCTCTCCCTCATCTCTCTAAAAATAAATAAGACCTTTAAAAAAAATTCTTTAAAATAAAAAAGAAATGATGTAAATTGAATTAATCTTCCAGCTCCCAAGCGATTCCCTGTTTTAACCTTTCTTATACACGACACATGTCTAATGTACTGTTTAATCTATAAATGCTTTAAAAACAAACAGTACATGAAATGTGAATGAAAATTTAACAGGAAGGAAATGACATAGAGTAGAAAATGAAAATTTAGATACACACGTGAACTTCCCTCTAGTGCTGAGAGCTACGGATGACTGAATGTGGAGCGGAGTGACAGAGGGATGTCCCTGTCTGGAAGGGGAGTCCCCTTTCATAAAATCATCAGGTCGCCGTTCTTCTGGGGTCCTTTTTCTCTTTTGTCTTTTTGCTCCACTAGAACTTGCTTCAGCCTCACTCGGCCTCTGTCTCTCTAAAAACCTATCACTAAAATAATGTTTATTTTTGCCTGAGTTTTAACACTTGCCTGAAGTATTAAACTGTGTTGTCAAACAAGTTTATCGCACAGTTTGCTACTACTTTGTCAGGGTGATATTTCTTAAAAGTAAAACTTTGTATTTCTCCCCATTTCCCAAGCATTTCCTTGATAGGAAAGTAGGAATATCCTCCCTTTCCTCCTCCTCTTAAGATACACCTGTTACTGGTACATTTATTGCTCCTCTTAATGACAGGTTTACAGAGGTCCAGCTGTCCTCAGTTAATCCCCTGTCTTTGTCACCACCAGGACCTACAGAGATTGAACAGAGCCTGTCTGGACTCTGTAGTAGCTCAACTCCGCCAGCTGTCAGTAATGTTCTCAGTACAGGTGTACTAACAGTACCATTATTGCCAAGACAAGTAAACCAGTCCCTCATTTCTGTGTCATCAGTGAATCCAGTGACTATATTAACAGGTCTGATTCCTTTACCAGCACGACTACCTAACCTGCCCGCCCTCCCTAACCTCAACCTTCCTGCACCACGAGTCTTGCCCAGAGTCAGCTTTCCAGAACTCGTGAACTCCTCAGCTGCTGTCTGTCACTGCTCCCTCTGAAGGTCTGGGAGCCCCTCCGCGGTCAGCTCAGTGGTGTGGGCCTCCACCGGCTCCTCCACGTCATCCCCGTCCACCTCCAGGCCCATGGACTTGCCCAGAGACACAGTGTCCTCCGCAACAGACAGGCTCATCCTCAAAGCCCTCAAAGTCTCTTTCAGCAACAGACTCAGGCCCCAATTTCTTCCAGGCTGATTGCATGGTCCTGGAAGACACTTCCCCCACATCCTTTGTCTGTGAGCCTCAAGCAAGTGAGGATAGTAAAACATTCCTTCCAGGACTCCCTGAGGGTTAAATTACTTTCGGAGGCCACCTTAGAACACCTCTCAAACAGAGTGCCTTTTGTATAGAGTTTTTTAAATTAGAAATGACCTGCTGGTCCAAGGGCTGCCTGAGAGCAGTGGTGTTAAGGGGCGAGAACCGAACAGTGAAGAAGCTGTGCTCCTCCACCAACTCGGCCTCCGGGCCCAGAGGCAGGAGGGAGCATCGTCCATCACAGGAAGTGCCCTGAGTGGTGATGGTTTTTCCCAGAAGTATTTCTTCACGTTTGGGGCAAACACTTCATGGATCCACTCAATAAAAAATTGCCAGGTTACCCAAGCTTTGCTATTAGCCCTCCACATCACCTTCAGCTTGTTTTTCATGGCATTATTTTTCCTGAAAACTCTCAGGTTTTCAGAATGGTAGACGAGTAGAGGCTTCACTATAAAGTCCCCACGCGCATTCCCGCAGTGCAGTAATGTCAGCCTGTCCTTCATTGGCTTGTGTCCCAGCAATGACTTCTCTTCCTGTGTGATGTAGGTTCCCTTTGGCATTTTCTTCTAAGAGATGCCTGTCTCATCACAATTGAACACTTGTTTGGGGAACAAATCCCTTGGCTTCTACATATTCTTGAAATTCTGTCATGAAACTATCAGCAGCGACTTTGTTTGAACTCGCAGCCTCTCCGCGCATCACTACTCTAGGAATGCCACTTCTTAAGTTTATCGAACCAGCACCTACTAGCCTTAAGTGCGCTTAAGAACAATCACTTTTAGCACTTGTTCACGGGGTGCTCTTCAGGAGGTCAGTGCGTAGCATCTTCACTTCTTCACACATCATTGCCTCTGAAATGTTACCACCAGCTATCTGCTTTTGGTTTATTCAAATGAACAACAATTTTTCTGCCTCTTCAATTGCCTGTGATCATTGTTTTGGGAGCACTTTCACACTCTTAGCAACATCAGCACAACTTATGGCCAGTTTATGTTGTAAAATTGTGCCCATAGTCAATTTCCCCATGCCATATTCAGTAGTCAGATCAGACACATGAACACCTCTATCATACTTTGCAAGTATTTAAGCTCTATTGTTATTCTCACAACTTTTCTTTTCACTTTGCTGCTGTCCCTAACCTTTTTAGGACCATGGTGACTTTCTGTACATATTTAATAATCAGAAGCAGCAACAAAAGCAAAAACAAAAAGTATTAGCACAATTTCCTGAGATGTTAACAACACTAGGTTTAGCAGTAGATTGACTCATACTCGCACATTCTCTCCTTTGTCACATGAGAGACATGTGACTGATACATGAAAGGGTTGTTGGGTCAAGAACCAAAGTTTGGTTCATCCACCGAGACATTTTTTTTCCATGAATAAGTTGGTCAAGAACTGAATTGTTCTGAGATGGGAGCTGTTTGAGAACTGAGGTTTGACTGTGTTTCCTAAGCTGTACTTTACATCCACATGGCTGTTTTGTAAATACCTATCTGTACTTCTCAATCCTGCCTTTTTTACCCAGTCATCCAACCCTACCCCTTGCCCCTATGGCAATGATCGGTCTGTTCACTATATCTAAGAGTCAGTTTTCTGTTTTGTTTCTTCGTTTATATTGTTTTTAGTTTCCACATATAAGTGAACTCATATGGTATTTCTCTTTCTCTGACTTACTTCACTTAACCATAATACCCTTTTAAGTTCATCCATGTTGTCATAAAGGATAAGATTTCATTCTTTGTTCTGACAGAATACTATCCCATTGTGTAAATGTACCACAGCATTTTTATCCACTCATCTATTGATGGGCACTTGGGTTGCTTCCATAGTTTGGTTATTATAAACAATACTGCAATGGACATTGGGGTGCATATTTTTTTTTCCAATTAGAGTTCTGGGTTTCTTTGACTATAAATCCAGATGTAGAATCACTGGGTCTAAAGGCAGTTCCATTTTTAATTTTTTTGAGGAACCACCATAATGTTTTCTCTAGTAGCTGTACCAATCTGAACCAACAGTGCATAAATACTGCCTTTTCTCCACATCCTCTCTAGCACTTGTTTGTTTATTGATGGTAGCCATTCTGACAGGTGTGAGGCGTTATCTCATTGTGGTTTTAATTTACATTTCTCTGATGATTAGTGATGTTGAACTTCTTTTCCTGTCTACCAGCCATCTAGCCGTATGTCCTCTTTGGAGAAGTGCCTATTCAGATCCTTTGCTCATTTTTAAATTGGATTTTTTTTCTGGTGTTGAGTTGTGTAAGTTCTTCATAAATTCTGTATATTAACCCCTTATCAGATGTATCATTAGTGAATATATTCTTCCATTCAGTGGGTTGTATTTTCATTTTGTTGATGGTTTCTCTTGCTGTGCAAAAACTTTTTAGTTGGATGTAGTCCCATTTGTTTATTTCTTTCTCTTTTGTTTTTCTTGCTCAAGGAGCTACATCAGAAAATATAGGGTCCAGCAGAATAACACCTGCTTGAGGGTGGTTGGTAGGGTAATAATATGGGTGTAATAATTCATAGTTTTAATTTGAACATTTCACCTAAAATGTCATGTGGTGTGCTTGAATGTGATATTGTTATGCTACAGAATTATATGCTTATGATTTTGTAATAAAAGATTTTATAATAAAAAAGGGACATTATTTATGATGGACCCTGTATATTACTAAGTGTTTGAGACTGTACTGCCTGTGTTTTCTTCTAGGAGTTTTATGGTTTTGAGTCTGACATTTAAGTCTTTATCTATTTTGAGTTTATTCTTGTGTATGGTGTAAAAAGATGGTCTAGTTTCATTTTCTTTTTGCATGTACCTGTCCAATTTTCCAACACCACTTATTGAATAGACTCTCTTTATCCCGTTGTATTTTGTTACCTCCTTTGTCTAATATCAATTGACATATGGGTATGGGTTTCTGGGCTCTCCATTCTGTTCCACTGATCTATACATCTGTTTTTATGTCAATACCACGTTGTTTTGATTACTATGGTCTTGTAGTAGAGTTTGATATGAGGTAGCATAATACCTCCAACTTTGTTCTTCTTTCTCAAGATCGCTGTTGTTATTTGGGGTCTTTTTTGGCTCCATATAATTTTTGGTTTATTTATCTTACTTCTGTAAAATATGCCATTGGTATTTTGATAGTAATTGCATTGAACTTATAGATTGCTTTGGGTGACACAGTCATTTTAAAGATGTTAATTCTTACTATCCATGAGCATAGTATATTCTTCCATTTATTTGTATCTTCTTCAGTTCTTTTTTCAATGTCTTATACTTTTTCTAGTATTTTACCTCCTTGGTGAAATTTATTCCCAGGTATTTTATTTTTGATGCAATGGTAAATGGGATTGTTTTCTTAGTTTCCCTTTATGATCATTCGGTATTGGTTTAAAAAATGCAACTTATTTCTAGATATTTTCTTTATCCTGATACTTTATTGAATTTATTTAAAGTTGTAGTAGGTTTTGGTAGAATAATAAGCATTTTCTATACACAGTATAAAGTCATCTGTAAATAATGATAGTTTTACTTCTTCCTTTCCAGTTTGGATGTCTTTTTTTCTTGTGTGACTGCTCTAGCAAAGGCTTCCAGTGCTATGTTGAATAGCACTGGTGAAAGTGGGCATCCCAGTCTTGTTACCAATCTAAAGTGAAATTGTTTTTAGATTTTGCCCACTGATTATGATGTTGGCTGTGCATTTGTCACATATGGCCTTTATTACATTGAGGTATGTTCCCTCTATTCCTATTTTGCTGAGAGTTTTTATCATATATAAGGGTGCTGGATTTTATCAAATGCTTTTTTTGTATCTATTGATGTGATCATGTGATTTTTATTTTTTATTTTGTTTATGTGGTATATTACATTTATTGATTTGCAGATATTTCTTGCATCCCCAGAAAAAAATCCATCTTGATCATGCTGGATTTTTTTAATGAATTTCTGGATTTGATTCCTAATATTTTGTTGAGGATTTTAGCATTTATGTTCATCAGGGATATTGGCCTATAACATTTTTTTTTGTGATGTCTTTATCTGGTTTTGAAATCAGCATAGTGCTGTCCTCTTAAAATGAGCTTGGGCATCTTCCCTCCTCTTGAATATTTTTGGAATAGTTTGAGAAGTAGGCATGTTAATTCTTCTCTGAATGCTTTGTAAAATTCACCTGTGAAGCTGTCCAATCCAGTTCTCTTTGTTGTTAGTTTTTTTAATTGATGCTTCAATTTTATTCGTTGAAATTGATATGTTCAGATTTTCTGTTTTTTCATGATTCAGTTTTGGAAGATTGTATGTTTCTAGGAATTTATCCATTTCTTCCAGATTGTCCAATTTGTTGGTATATAGTTGTCTATATTTTTTGAAATAATCTTTTGTATTATTTTGGCATCAGTTGTTACTTCTCTTCCATTTCCAATTTTATTTGGGTTTTCTCTCTCTTTTTTTCTTGATGAGTCTGGTTAAAGGTTTGTCAATCTTGTTTATCTTTTCAAAGAACCAGCTCTTGGATTCATTGATCTTCTGTATTGCTTTTTTAGACTCTATTTTGTTTATTTTTGCTATGATCTTTATTATGTCCTTCCTTTTATTCACTTTAAGCCTTGTTGTTCTTTTTCAAGTTACTTTAAGTGTAAAGTTAGATTTTTTATTTGATATTTTTTATTGTTTCCTCAGATAGGGCTGTGATGGTATGAATTTCACTCTTCAGACTGATTTCCCTGTGCCTCACAGATTTTGGGTTGTTGTATTCTCATTTTCACTCGTTACACGGCATCTTTCAATTTCTTTTATGATCTCATTTTTAACCCATTCATTGTTTAGTAACATGTTATTTATCATTCAGGTCTTTGTGTGTTTTTCATTTTTTCTGTCTTGTAATTGGTTTCTAGTTTCATACCATTATGGTCAGAGAAGATGCTTGATATAATTTAAATCTTAAATTTATTGAGACTTTTTTGTGTCCCAACATGTGGTATATCCTAGAAAATTTTCCACATGCACCAGAAAAGAATGTATATTCTGTTGTTTGGGGTAAGATGCTCTTAAGATATATTAAAATCCCTCTGATAAAGTGTGCCATTTAAGGCCTCTGTTTTCCTGTTGATTTTCTGTCTGGAAGATCTATCCATTGATGTCGTGGTCTGTTAAAATCCCCTACTATGACTGTACTACTGTTTATCTCTCCCTTTATGTCCATTAAAATTTGCCTTATATATTTAGGTGCTCCAGTGGTAGGTGCACAATGTTAAAAGGGTTATATCCTTTTGTTTGATTCATTCCCTTTATCACTATATAGAGTCCTTCATTGTCTCTTATTATAGGCTTTGTTAAGTCTGTTTTGTTTGATATAAGTGTTGCTAGTCTCATAATTTTTTTATTTTGATTTGCATGAAATATTTTTTCCCATCCCTTTACTTTAGTCTTTATGGGCCTTTCGCTCTAAGGTAGTTCTCTTGTAGACAACATATATATGTAGTTTTTTTAATCCATTCAGCTACCTTATACCTTTGATTGAAGCTTTTAAGCCATTTACATTTAAAATGATTATTGACAGATACATATTTATTGTCATTTTTTTTCTGTGTAACTATGTACCTCCTCTTTATTTTTTTCCCTTTTTCTTTTTGAAGAAGACCCTCTAACATTTCTTGTACTGTTGGTTTGTAAACTTTTGCTTTTTCTTGACTGGGAAGCTTTTTATTTCTCTTTCAATTTTAAATGATAGCCTTCCTGGGTGCAGCAGTCTTGGTTCTAGGTCCTTGTTTTTCATCACTTTGTGCCAATCCTTTTTGGCCTGAAATGTTTCTGTTGAGAAATCAACTGACAGTCTTATGGGAGCTACCTTGTAGGTGAGCAATTTTCTTTCTTGTCTTACTTTTAAGATTCTCTCTTTGTTTTTAACCTTTGACATTTTAATTATATTGAGTCTTAGTGTGGACCTCTTTCAGTTCTTCTTGTTTGGGACTCTATGCTTCTTGGACTTGTGTGTCATTTTCTTTCACCAGGGTAGATTCTAGTAATTATTTTTTCAAATAGGTTCTCATTCCCTTGTTCTGTCTCTTCTTATTCTGGTACCTCTATGATGCAGATGTTGTTATACTTCTTGTTGTCCCAAATGCTCCTTAAACTATATTTACTTTTTTAATTCTTTTTTCCTGCTGTTACTCTGATTGTGTGTTACTGCTACCTTGTCTTCCAAATCACTGATTTGATCATTTATTTCATCTAACCTACTGTTCATTCCTTCTGGTGTAGTTTTTATTTCAGAGACTGTGTTCTTCATTTTTGACTGGTTCTTTTCTATGGTTTCTGTTTGTTTTTTTTTTTTTCATGCAGTTGATGTTCTCTATGTCCCTTGAACATCCTTATAAGCACTGTTTTGAATCCTATAACTGGTAGATTGTTTGCCTCCATTTCATTAGTTATTTTTCTGGGGATTTTTTTTTGTTTTTTTCATTTGGGGCATGTTCTTTGTTTCCTCACATTGGCTTCCTCTCTGTCTGTTTCTTTGTATTAGCTAGATCTCCTATTTATCCCAGTCTTGGTAGGGTGCCCTTATGTGGTAGGTGCTCTTTGGGACTTAGTGGCACAGCCTTCCTGATCACCTGAGATGGGTGCTCCAAGAGTATCCCTTGTGTTGGTTATCTTAGCCTTCCTGTTTTAGCTGAATCTTTATATTGTTGTCCCATCTGTGCATGCATTTGACCCTCAGGATGGCTGAGTATGAGGACTGACCCTGTCCACAGTGTACAAGCTGCTGTGTGAGTCCTGACCATACGAAGCAGAATTTGCATCAACAGAGTCTCATGCTTGCATAGATCTCTCTTTAATATGGCACTTGTGGAGACAACTGGATCATGCTCTGATGATATTTGAAGCTTTCTGCTGGGTGTGTTGTTTCTGGAGCCTCTTGGGAGGGACTCTGATGCAGGTCAATATCAGATGCTGCCTGTGAATGACTCTGACATCCTGTTTGAGCTACAAAGCTATCTACAGCTTGTGGCTGCCTCTCCTGGGGCTGGGTGTTCATGGGAAGGTGCATGCTGTGCACCAAGGCTGGCTCCCACCAGCCTCAAGCCTGGAGGCAGGTTGGCAAAATCCTGAGGCACCCAGAGGTCAGCCTCTGTCTGCCTTTCACTGAAAGAGTTACTGGAAGTACTTGAGTTGCATGAGCTAGATTCTCAGTCACCAGGTAGGAGCATTAGTGTTCACCAAATTGATAGAGATTTAAACTCGGTGCCAGTGTTGGATGAGGACACTCAGCAAAAGTCCCAAGATACACAACAGCCAGTTGCCACTTGTCAGATGCCCACAGACATTTGTGGTGGGATGGGGCCAAAGGGTGTTGTCAAAAGGAGGCCAGTGGAGTTGGCCTCTCAAGCAGACCGGGATTTGGCTATGTGAAGGGAGGGGTCTGCACCAGTCTGGACTGTGAGGGAAAAATGGCCCCTGTCCTAGAGCCACACAACTGAGTCTCTTCTGGATTCTTCCTGGACCTCATGGAAAGCATGAGCTGGGCAGGGTGGGACTACTGGGAGCCAGGAAGATAGAGTTAATGGATCTCCCATGAGAGGGTGGCTCAGGTCAGGCTTGAGAGGAAGTAGGGGATGGCCTAGAGTCACACAACTCAGTCTCTGACACCCCCTGAGTCTACCTGGATCTTTATACCGGAAGTACAGGTAGCTGATTACTCTGCAGAGTGCGAGCTCCATAGGGTGGGGTGACAGCCAGGAAAGTGGGACCGTTGCATTCTCTCCGGATGATGATGTATGGAAGGGAGTGCTCCATCCAAGAAACGTGGCACTTGTGGGTGATATGGGAATGTAACTCAGCACAGGGACCCTGGTGGCTGTCCTTTCAGCTCTCTCCCAGAGCTACAGAATCTATTCTCACAGGAGCCCAGGGTGAGTGGCTGCAAATGAGATTTTGAGGCCTGGTCCTTTAAGAGAAAGCCTGGATTTTTAGCTGACTCTTATCTCTCCCTGATAGACAGGAACTCTGCTGATTTTCACAGCTCTTCCCATCTCTGGTGCTCTGGGCTGGGGAGCCCAGGTGGATTGAGACCCCCTACTCCTCATGGGGAACCTTTACAGCTGAGATATTTCTATACTTCTCATCCACCTCCCATGGGTATAAAGCCAGCCCTTTTCATGTCTCTGCCCTTCTACAAGTCTCAGTTTGACTTTTCTGTAAATCTTTGTGTAAGTCCTGTTCAGCTAGTCTTCCGATGGCTATTCAGGTTGATTGTTCTATATTTAGCTGTAAATCTATTTTGGTCCTGGAGGAGGTGAGTGTAACATTCACCTACTCTGACACCATCTTGAATCTCCTAAGCTGTATTTTAAAAAAATATGCTATTTGATTCAACTTATATGTTTACAACTTCTGCATATATAAGCCACATGAAGTCACATTCATGTATACAATTGTGCTCCCCTAAAGACCTACAGGGGTCCTGTTGCATTTTATGGGAATGGATTCAGTGAGCACAAACTGTGGCCATCAAAGGAAGTCCTGCCTTGAAAAGTAGCCCATACTAGCACAGTTTACATTAAATATTTCAAAGTTATTGCTATTGAATGTATCATGTCTTTTAATTTCTTCTGTAGTTGGGTTAATACCTTATTCCTTATTACCTATGTTCTTTCATTTTCTCTCTTTTATTCCCCTTAGACTCATTGGGGATTTAATCTGTTTTATTTGTATTTTTAAAAACAAGATTTTATCTTATTTTTCCTTCCATTTAAAAATTTTATCCTTTGTTCTTTTTAAAAACCTTTTTATTTTGGAATAATTATAGATTTGCAAGAAATTCCAAAGATAATACAGAGAGGTCCTGTGTCCCTTTCACCCACTGGTTACATCCTATATAACTATACTACAAACTACAGCCAGGAGATTAACATTGGTCCAATGTATGTGAATATTTCTATGCTATTTTATCACATGTAGATTAGTGTGACCTCCACCATATTAAAGATACAGAACACTTCCATCGCCACAAATATTTCTCTTTTTCTATCCCTTTATAATCACGTCTTCCTATTTCCGCACTTTCAGCACCAATTTGTTCTCTACCTATATAATTTTGTTATTTCAAGAGTGTTATATAAATGTAATAGTACAGTATGTGATTTTTTAAGATTAACTTAGCTGTTTTTTGTTCTTTTTTGCAGCACAATGCCCTTCAGATGCATCTGAATTGTTGTATTTATTGTTCTTTCTTTTTTTGTTTTTTGCTGAGTAGTAATGATATAGATGTACATATTTTGATTACTCATTCACCTTTTGTAGGGAATTTTAATTGTTTCCAGTTTGGGTCTATTGTAAATAAAGTTGCTATGAACAACTGTGTGCAGGTTTTGTTACACAGAAGTATCAAGGAGAGGGGGTGCTACTGAGTCATCAACTTGATTCTTAATTCTCTGTGGCTTTCTTCTGATTTATTGTAATTTTTAAAAATGATTTTTAGTTGTATACTTAGTTTACTGTCAGTCTTTTTTTTAAAGTAATAGGAGTATTTAAACTATTTCCTACTGCATATAGTTTAATTATGTCCAGATATTTTGATATCAAGTATTCTTATTTGATATATGCAGTTATTTTAGTTATGTCTTTGGGTAGCTACTATTTTGAAGAGTGGGTCTTAATTTTTTATTGTATGGACTTTGTTTCCATTTTCTTTTCTTCTTCTTGTAAACTTCTGGTTTACAATTCAGTTATAGTTAGAGAATGTGGAACATAAAATCTCTGTATTTTGGAGTTCATTAAGGTTTTCTTGGTGGCCAAGAATTTGATTTTTTTTCTGGTTAATTTGTTTATTACTTATTTTATTTTTAAGATTTTATTTACTTATTTTTAGAGAGAGGAGTAGGGAAGGAGAGAGGGAGAGAAACATCAGTGTGTGGTTGCCTCTCGTGTGCCCCCTACTGGGAACCTGGCTGGCAGCCCAGGAATGTTCCCTGACTGGGAATTGAACAGTGTTTGCAAACCTGACCTCAATCTACTGAGCCTCACCAGCCAGGGCAATCATTACTTTAGATAACTGAATTTGCATTTGGATGACCCAGGGCAGCAAAGGCAAGAGAAATTCATCTGGCCTGTTACATTGCCGTGTATTGGAGTTTCCTTGTTTGGATCATCTAAAATTTTTCCAAGTAGATGGAGCTGTGATAAAAGATGGACTAAAAAGTACTTAGTACTCAAGTCAGGGAAGATGGAAGTCAAAAGAAATATAATAACAAAGTACTTATTCTTTCCTCTTTCATAGGTTCCAGGTCCTGTGCTTGGCTTTCACTTGTATTAATCATTAAACACTCAAATGCATTCCTCACATAGTACTGCATGGAATACAGTATTTAAAGGCACATGTATTGGAGATGTTTCTATGAGAGCTAGAAAAAAGTTATTTAGGTATCACAACAATCTTGTGAGTAAGTGTGACAGTTTTTATTTTATAGAGAAGGAAATAGAAACTTGGAAAGATTAAATAACTTTTCTAAGGTCTCAAAGATGATAAACACTAGAGTTGAGGTTTTGATTGATTTATAAAACTACTTTATGGATATAGAATTTTAATATATATTTATAGAAAACAAAGTTTGTACAGATGCATCAATTAAGTAAAACCTGTATCATTCACATCTTCTATAATATTGTTATTTTGCCTACTTAAGCTGTCAAATTCTGAAACACTTGTATTAAAGGTATTATCATGATATATGATTGTATCATGTTCCTATGGCTCTAGAAGTTTCAGCTTTATGTTATTTAGTCCATAAAGACACACATTGCTTATATTCTTTGTGATTGTAGCTTTTATTATTACATAATATTCCTTTTCATCTTATTTAATTAGTTTAGGCCTTGAATTTTGCTTAATCTGATGATAATATTGCCACCATGTATTATGTTATTTTATTTGATTAATTTTTTCATCTTTTTAAAAGAATATAGATAATGTAGGTATCTATACATGTTATAAAGAATAGGATGAACACCCACTGAAGTTCTATTGTGCATGTGTGTAAGTTTATTTTTAAAGATTTCTTTAATTTAGATATAAATTAGTCTTGATGATAAAACTAAAAACAGGATTATCTTTTGATTTTCTGTTCCAACTTTGGAAAAAGTTGAAGAATATGCAAAATACATGAATTCAGATTTGTTTTCAAACTGTATTAAGGTCTGGTTAAGGGCTGGAGTGGGGTCAATAGAAGGAAAATAAAAAACACAAATTTGATGGAGAAGGGGCCTCATTGAAGCAGTGAAAGGGATGGATACGGAAATACCAAAATTCACTTAGGTCATTGCAAATGATTTCAATGGAAATCCCATTTCAAGCTCCAGTGATAAATACCATTTGTACAAATTACATCTTAGATGTGTCAGTTAACCAGATGGGAGGAATTCTTTTGCAATGTATGTGTATACAATGTTCACTTTAAATATCTTACAATTTTATTTGTCAATTATACCTTAATAAAGCTAGGGCAAAAAGCTTTTCTTTCTCCAAAAATGGGTCTTGACTAATAAAGGATAAGTATTACAGTTCCTAGAAGAGTATTTCAAAATAGAGATTAAAATAAATTCAGCAGTTTCTAAAACTTCACTGAATTTTAGATCCTCTGTGATTTAAATTTAAAAGGAAAGCAATCTGTTCCTTGACTTTCCCCTTCCCTTCCTTTTCCCCGCCCCCCCCCCCTCCTTCCCTCTTGTCTCTGTTGATTTCTTTTCCTTTCAGTGTTGCTGGTCTTATTTTCCTTGCATCTTTGTATTGTTGGTTAGGTTCCGCTTATAGGTGAGATCATATGGTATTTGTCTTTCGCCCCCTGGCTTATTTCGCTTAGCATAATGCTCTCCAGTTCCATCCATGCTGTCGCAAAGTTTAGTAGTTCTTTTTTTCTTTCTGTTGCATAGTATTCCATTGTGTATATGTACCATTACTTTTTGATCCAATCATCTACTGATGGGCATTTAGGTTGCTTCCAACACTTGGCTATTGCAAATTGTGCTGCTATGAACATTGGGGTGCATATAGCAAGGACTCATGGACAAAACCAAAGGGGAAGAGCTGAGGGAGGGAAGGAGGGAGGGGGCAAGGGAAAGTGGTGGGGGGGAGGCAGAGACAAGTGTATTTGAAAAAATAAATTAAAATAAAATTTAAAAAAAATTAAATTTTAAAAAAAGTGTAAGGTGGAATCCAACAATTGGATTTGCTAAAATTGTTTAGCTGATAATGGGTGTGGTCTTTAGTGTTCTGCACATTCACTCTAATATTTCATTTTATTGATATGTATGAAGAATGCCTTATTAAAAACATTTGTTTAAATATTTGACCTCCCAGAGGCTGTATGATTTTTACAGAGATGTCGGTACTTGCAATATAAAGCTGAGAAGCATAAAATTAAAATATGTAAATGTTAAAAAAAAAGGAAAGCAATCTTATTTTGTTGCTTGGTGGCATCAAATGTTTTCATAAACATGGAAATGCAATGAAGATACAGTTGCTAATGGTTATCACTGTGTAAACCAACATTAATTTTCTCATTCACAAATGAAATATTTTCAATTGTCTATAACCTAGAACTAGATAGACAAGTTCTGTGCTTTCATGGAATTCATATTCTATGGGACAAGAGAGACAATAAAAGAAATTTTACTTAGACTTTGAGATTTTTTTTTTCTGGATCAAAAGCCACACTATCGAATACTTGCCTTCTGCAGAGAGCAGCACATTGTTTTCTTTGTCATTAAGACGCGAATGCTCCTTGGAAGTGAATTCATTACTGTGTTTCAGCTCTTGTGCTTGCCCATTTCTATTGCTAGGATCACATGGCTTGAGATAAATGCTGAAATTGGAAAGGCAGCAGTACAAAAAATAGAAGATTTTTTATTTTTAGTCAGAACATTACAGGGATGGTGGGCACGGAGCATCAAGATCAACTTCAATTTTGCTAGTCTTAATTTTGAAATTTAACTGTTAGATTTGTAAAGTGTGCATTCAGGCCAGAGCAGCCTGTTATGTCAGACTACATCTCTGCAGTCGTGTTTGGGCAACAGAATTTGAGTGACGGTATAGCTAAACCAAGTAATAATAAAGTAAGACTATATTTCATCCATTTCATATGCATGTGCTATATGATATTATGGAAATCAAAACTAAATTAGTTATTTTTAAAGGAAAGTTATATACCAAGAAGAATGGGCATTTTCTGTAAGAAATATTTGTGGTTATTTTCTTTGTAATGGTTCAATAGAAGAGAAAAGGCAGATGTAAATGTGCGATTACAGAATATTTCTAAATGAGATCTTTCGTTTCTCCATGAGGTGGCAGCAACTCTTCAGTTATTTGAGAAATTCTGCAGTGAATGTCCTGTTCAAAGCCTTAGAAACTGTACATCTGAGAATTTTTACAGACTGTGCTTGTGTGTGTGTGCATGTGTGTGCTCAAGTGTGCACGCCTCATTATCTCCCTCTTTCTGTCCCCCAACTTGTGCCTCTCCCCTACCCTCTCTGTGTCTCTCTTTGTTTTTCTTTTGTGGAGACAAAGTTCAGCCACAGATCACCTTTTTATTAGACCCAAGTCTTTCTGTTCTGAAATGGCCTACTTATGCTGAAGTCAACAGACTTCACAGGAGTCCTCAGGGCCAAATTACAGTTCAGTTGAAGGCGGAGGTAATGGGCGCAGAAGAGACCTTGCATTTCAGAAGAGAAGATTGCTTCCTTCCTACCATACGTCTTTATCTTTTTAAAGAGATTGTTCAGGGGCTTGAATAGAGGCATTACAGATGAAATGAGGATGCCACCAGTGTTTTTTGTAAAACTGAGTTAATTTAAGGGTTTACAATGATTATTTACTTTTATATTTTTGCTTTAAAAGCAAAAGATGAGATTATATGAGGCTTCTTTTGTGAGGAGAGAGAAATGTTTTCTGGAAACAGTTAAAGAATTTAAAATTGCACTTCATTTTCCACAAAACTTTTAAAATTAAATTGTTCAGTGATTTTGACTCCAGTATATTGAGTACTTTATATTCTAACAGGCTCTCTTATCCAAGTGTTTCAAATTATAAGACAATTCCGTCATTGTATTCTTTATCAGAATCTGGCACTACCTCTGTTTCTCTGCTTACTTTGCTTAAATGACACTATTTCTGGACTAATGACAGACATGCTTAAGATAAATATATATTTATAATGTTAGAATCATTTTTAGAAGGTTCAGAAAGTCTTTTCAGCTAATGTTCTTAATAACACCTGCCACTTTAAAATATTGGTTTTATTGTAACATCTACATTTTCACTGGTAATATTTGTATTTCTTTAATTTTTTCTTCTTTATTGATTCATTTCTTCCTCTACTTTTTTGATTGATTTTAGACAAAGAGAGAGAAACATCAATTTGTTGTTCCATTTATCCATGCGTTCATTGGTTGATTCTGGTATGTGCCCTGGCCAAGGATCGTGTGTGTGCAGCCTTGGTGTATTGGGTCGACGCTCTAGCCAACTGAGCTGCTTGGCCAGCGCACCTCTTCCTCTACTTTTTAAACTTTTTAAAATAGCAGTTTTAGGTTCTCAGCAAAACTGAGCAAAAAGAACAGAGAACTCCTATACACCCCCTACCCCACATATGCACAGCCTCCTCCAGTATCAGCATCTCACACCAGCTATTTTTTCCAGCTCCTTTTCTGTTGTCTCAGAGCATGTATGATTTTCATTCTTTCAAATTTGTTATGTTTTATGGCCTGGAATGTGGGCTGTCTTGGTGAATAATCCTGGTAAGTTTGAGAAGAATTATGTTTGGCTATTATTGGATGAAATAGTCTAAGGATGTCAATTATAACCAGTTGATTGATGGTGCTGTTGAGTTCAACTATGTCCTTACTGATTTTCAGCCTGCCGGGTCTGTTCATTTCTGATTATAAGGATGTTGAAATCTTCAAATGTAACAGTGGATTCATCTATTTCTCCATGCAGTCCTATCAGTTTTTGCCTTAATGCATTTTGATGTCATTGTCAGGTACATATATTAAGGGTTGTTGTGTCTTCTTAGAGAATTCATCCGTTATCATCATCTAAGGTCCCTGTTTATCCGTCATAACTCCTTGCTCTGAAGTCTACTGTGTCTGGAATTAATGTAGCTACTTCTGCTTTTGATTAGCGTTAGCATGGTTTATCTTTTCCCATTTATTTACTTTTAATCTGTGTGTGCCTTTATGTGTCTTTATATTTAAAGAAGATTACTTGTATACATCTTATACTTGGGTTTTTTTATTTTATCGACTCTGAGAACCTCTGTTCATTAATTGGCATATTTAGATCATTGATATTCAAAGTGATTATTGATATAGTTTGATTAATATCTACCATATTTTTTACTGTTTTCTATTTGCTGTCCTTGTATTTTGTTCTTTTTGTCCTCCCCCCTTTTCCTGTCTTTCATGGGTTTAATTGAGCATTTAAGAATCAATTTTCTTTTCTTTTTTTAGTTTATCAATTATATTTCTTTTAAGATTGTTTTAGTGGTCACCTTAGAGTTTGCAATTTACAATTGCCTCTAATCCAAGTTTAGTTTTGAATAACACTATACTGCTTCATGCATAGTGTAAGTTTCATATAAAAACAAAATATTCTTTTTTAAAAGCATATTTATTCTATTACAGTTGTTTTAATTTTTCCCCCTTTCCCCCCTCCTCCTATCCTACCCCCACCCCCCTGCTCCCATAGTCAGTTCCCACTCTGTTGTCCATGTCCATGGGTCATTCATATATGTTCTTTGTTTAGTCCCTTCTTCTTTCTACCATTGTCCTCTTTCCTCATCCCCTCTGGCACTTTCAGTCTGCTCCATGTTTCCGTGCCTGTGGTTTATTTTGTTCATTAGTTTATTTTGTTGAATAGATTCCACTTATAGGTGAGATCATATGGTATTTGTTTTTCACCGACTGACTTATTTCGCTTAGCATAATATTCTCCAGTTCCATCCATGTTGTCGCAAAAGATAGGAGATCCTTCTTTCTTTCTTTCTTTTCTTTAAATGCAGGTTGATTCTATTTATTTATTTTTTAAGTGTCAAAATCCATTATAAAACAGTAGAAAATTTAAATACATTATAAAGTCTCAGCAATTAAAACAACATGACACCAGCACAGAAATAATCAAGTAGATCAATGAAACAAAATGGGGATTCTAGAAACAAATGTATATATTTGTCTAACAATGTAATATGTGATTAAATTAATATTTCATATCAATGGCGAAAACAAGGCTTATTCAACAAATAAGGTGTATGGACCCCTATTACTTGAAAGAAAACAAATATAGAACCCTATTTCACACATTATACAAAAAATATTAGGTGAGTTAAAATTCTGTATGGAAAATCTAAGGATTTCTCCCATTTTGGGAGAAAATACAAAATAATATTTTTCTTACCCTAAAGTAAAATTTTCAAACCCAGAAGCTATAAAGTAAAATATTGACAATATGACTATGTTTAACATTTAAGACTATATAGTAATATACATATAAAAAAGTTAAAGGACAACTAATAGAATAGGACAGTATTTGCAACACATCTAAAAAAGGGTTAATACTTTGTTTTTGTTTCTTAGGGAAAAATTCTACAAACATTTAGTCAACAAATGGATAAAGAATACCAAACAGTCATTAAAAGCCTTTTAAAAAGAATAGAAATAGGCAAGAAATATCCAAAAACAGGTTTAGTATCAACAAATAATAAAGGAACAACTTAAATAACACATCATTGTCACAATCAGATTAATACATAATAAAAATATTGGTAATATGAAGTATTGGCAACTATGAAAGGAAGTGGGTATTTATAGACTCGTTTTCTTCATCTTCGTAAAGCAGTCCCTTTAGCATATCTTGCAGTGCTGGTTTGGTGGAGGTATATTCTTTTAGCCTTCTTTTGTCTGGGAAACTCCTTATTTTGCCTTCCATTTTAACTGAGAGCTTTGCTGGGTAGAGCAGTCTTGGTTGCAGGCCTTTGCTTTTCATCACTTGGAATATTTCTTGCCACTCCCTTCTGGCTTGCAGTGTTTCTGTTGAGAAGTCAGCTGCTAGCCATACCAGGGCTCCCTTATATGTTGCTCCCTCTTTCTCCCTTGCTTCCTTTAGGATTCTCTGTATGTCTTTGATCTTTGCCATTTTAACGATAATGTGTCTTGGAGTGGGCCTCACTGGGTTCTTCTTGAATGGGACCCTCTGTGCTTCCTGGTCTTATGTGACTTTTTCTCTCCTCAGATTAGGGAAGTTTTTCATTATTGTTTTTTCAAACAGGTACTCTATCCCTTCCTTATCCTCTTCTCCTTCTGGTATCCCAATTATATGGATATTATTACATTTCAGGTTGTCCTGCATTTCCCTAAATGCCTCTTCATTCTTTTTGAGTCTTTTTTCATTTTCTTGCTCTTTCTGGAAGCTTTTTCCTACCTTGTCCTCCAGCTCTCTGATTTGATCCTCTGCTTCATTGAGACTGCTTTTGATTCCTTCTACTGTGCTCTTCAATTCAGAAACTTCATTTCCTCTTGTCTCCTATTGATAGTTTCTATGTCCTTTTTCATGCTGATATAATTTGCAGTGAGTTCCTCAGAGTTTCCCTGTAGTTTTTTGTAATTCTCTCAGAGCTCACTGAGCTCATTGAACTTCCTTAGAACCATTGTTTGAAGCTCAGTATCTGATTGTTTACTTGCCTCTATTTCATTTAGTTCTCTTTCTGGGGATTCTTCCTTTCCCTTTGACTGGGGGGTGTTTCTTTGCCTTCCCATTATTTGTGAGACTCTTCTTTTTCACTTCTGCTTCTTAAATTGTTCAGTCTTGATTTCCTGACTTTGTGGCGTGAACTTCTATGCTAGGAGACAGTTGTTTTTTCTTTCTGGATCTGCCTCTGATGATGTCAGATGTTGACCCTGCCTGACCTTAGGCAGTCTGTTGGAGACTTCCAAGAATTTACTGTCTGTGGCTGTCTCCTTCAGGTGTAAATTTAGTCACTCTGCACTCAGCAAGCTGCCTTAGACAGCTCAGGGTGGGGCAGAGTCCCTCCTGGGGGCAGGGCTATTGGATCCTCTCACGCTGCTGCTGTATGTGGGAGGAGTCCGCACTGGGATCCTGCAAGCTACTCTCTCTGTTCTTTCCCCAAAGCCCCCATCTCCAGTCTCTCCTCAGGTGTCTCCAAGCCTCTCTGCACCCCCTTTAGCCAGGGATCCACAATCTGTAACTGCCACTCTGCACTCAGCAGGCAGCTTAGACATCACAGAGTGGGGTGGGGCTATGGAGTCCTCTGATGCTGCTGCCGCTCAGGGGGAGTGGTCTCTGTCTGAGCAAGATGGCTGCTGCTGCATGGGGGATAAGTCAGCACTGAGATCTTATCAGCTATGATCTCGGTTCTCTCCCCTAAGCCTCCTTCCCCAGTCCCTCCTCAGGTGTCTCCAGCCCATTCTGCCCTGCCTTTACCGGAGATGAGAGTAAGTGGCTGCAAATAAAAATTTATTCATTGTCCCTTTAAACAATTCTTTGCGTCTCTAGCCATCTGTCTCTGTCAGAGAGCAACCCTGCCACTTTTCACAGCTGTCTGTTTTCTGTGTACTTTCTGGGCTTTGGTGCTGCAGGCTGGAGACCCCACTTATGGTTTAGACCCCACTCTTCTCAGAGGGGTCAACTGGCCATGTCAATATCCTTCTGGTGCTGCTGCCTGTGGGCACCCAGTCCACCTTCTCGAGTCTCTACCACGTTCCTTACCAGTTAGATTGCACTAAAGCTGATTCTTCTGTCTCTGAGATTACAAGGCTCCTCTTTTGCTATTGTTCAGTTGTTTGTTCCAGGTGATTTCTCCACTATTTAGTTGCAATTCCAAGTTGGTCCTGGGAGGAGGTCAGTGTGACTCCCACTCACTCCTCCATCTTGATTCTCTCTGAATGTAGCACTTTTTAAAAAAAATTAAACATTCATCGGTCTTATGACCCACCAATCTCAAACATAAAAGACTTGTACATAATATTCACGGTGGCATTATTCATAATATTAAATTGGATATGAGCAACAGGTCCACCCATAAGAAAGTGTCCAAAAAGGTAAAAATATGGTATATTTTCAAATGGAATACTACTCATCATTTCAAAAGAACAATGAATAAATTATATCAATATATGCAAAACACGAATAAGTCTTATTCAAAGTTGACTGAAAGAAACCAGGCATCAATGTTTGATTTCATTGATGGGAATTTCAAGGACAGGCAAAACTCATCTGTGTTGATAGAAGTCAGAAAAGTGATTGCCTAAGGAAGTTGAGGATGGACTAAAGGTAACACAAAGAAACATTTTTCAAAATTCACCAAAGTATTTATTTAAGATCTGTATATTTTACCCTACATAAATTTTACCTCAGTAAAAAATTTACTCCCTCACATAATATTGCCTAGCGTAGGTGGAGAGAGGAAGTAGGTGGAAGCTGAGTCCACTTGCTCTTGACCCCAGCTAGGATACTTGGCTGATTTTCTGGAAAAAAAATTGATCCTTCAAAGGAATCTTAGCTGATATGAAGTTTGGAAGCCAAGGAGTACAGAAGATGCTTCACAGCAGGCGGTAAGGAGATTTTATAGGGTGAAAGGGAAATACTCCTTGTGTGGCACCTGAAGCCATGGAGAGCCCAGTCAGAATGTCGGCTCTGCAGCTCCCTCCCCTCCCAAGTCAGAGAACCCCCAGACCCAGGCTGGGAGTGACTTCAATACACAAAGCTGGGGAGATCCTGGGGAGATCCAGTCTACACACACACACACACACACACACACACACACACACACACACACACACACACAGAGTGAGCAGCACACCCATAGCTGCAGTGGCAAATGCCAACTGGGGGAGTGCGAGAGAGAGAGGGACTCTATCTGTACCTGGGCCTGGCAGTGACAGGCCATAGTCAGCTGTGACTGTGAGAGACTTTTGGCTTTTTGGAGGGGTGTGTGTGAGGAAAGCTGGACAGTTACTCGGTGCCGCAATGGGAATGCCCAGAGAGACTTTTTAAAAGGGGAGCTGAAATATGCTAGGCAGGGATCCCATGTGCAGCTGCCCTGCTATTGAGGGGAAAGGATTGAGGGCGCAGTTTGCTCCCACTGAGTGCAGCTGAGCAGAGAAATCAGAAAGGTACACAGCAAGGGGATTTCTCGGCCCCAGCCCGGGGCAGCCAGCCGGCTGGAGGCTGCACTGAGTGGAGCATTCAGGACTGTGTCTGCTGCAAGGGCAGTGGGCTGGGAACTGGACTTGTGGGAGTGAAGCACCTGGGATTATTTACAGCCAGACAGAGATATATTCCCTGGGGGCGATGGAACCTCTGGGAAGGGAGGGATGCACTCAGCCCCTACCTGCTCCAGGATCACAAGCAGGAGAGGCTCAAGAATCCCCTGCAGGGTGCATATCCACAAGAGAAAGAAAGAGAAATGCCTAAAGGGCTCATTTTGAATTTCTCTCAAGGAAAAAAAAATACACTGGTCCTAGAGTCCTATTCTACTGGCCAGCAAAGCAGCGAGATCAGAAATTGAGGCAGTAGCAAGGGGGGATCAGGACCCCACTCAACCTCAGCTAGCACAGATCTGCCCTCAGCGCCAAGCAGGAAAGAGCTGACCCTCTTACACAGATTGGCCCCTCCCTTGAAACAGGCAGCTAGTTCCTGAGAAAGACAGGTAGTACAGGGGAAGGACACCTAGAACTTTCCCAGAAGACTGACAGTGCCTCGCATGGTAGACCCGGGGGCCCCACCCTACCGACCACCACAGAAGTCCCCTTTAGAGGCAGGTGAAGGTGATACAGGTGCTGCTGCCAGAAGCTGGACGACCCAGCCCAGGACCTTGAGCTGATAAAAAACAAGAGGTGGATCCAGAAAGACAAGTGGAAGGCAAACACTTAACTGCTGAGATGAATTCTGCCTTATTCTTCTCCAGGATTTGTGTTATTTTTTTCTTTCACATATCCTTTTAAGACTTCCTTTGTATCAATAGTATTCCAACCAATTCATTATTCTTTGTCTTTTATTTCTTATTCTTTTTATTTAGATTTTTATATATTTACTTTATTTTTATTTCAAATCTCACCTTGTACCCCTCCTTTGTCTTCCTCCATTTTGGCTTCTTCCTGCCCTTTCTTATTTTCATTGTAAATCTTATTTTCCCCACAATATGCCATGTTCCTACTCCTTACTCTTACTATTTCTCCTCCGTCTATCCTCTCAAAAATCATTTGTCCTTACTGCAAATATCTCATATTCTCTTTTCTCTTTCATATAATATTCTTATTCTCTTTCTACCTTTCTTAATCTTTGCTCAGCTGTTGTTGTTATTGACCCTGTTGTGGGTTTTTGTTTTTGGTTTTTTTTTTTTGCAATTTTGCTTCCTTTGGTTCACTATTTTTAAAATTTCATTTCAAACCTCTTATTTTACTCTTCCCTTTTCTTACTCAATTTTGCCATCAACTTTCCCTGTTTTACTTACATATTAAATTTTATTTTCTCCATTTCTTCACCTCATTTCTATCCCTACTCTTATTATTTTTCCTCCCTCTCCCCTTTCAAAATCATTTTTCTCTCCTTTAGTCATCTCATACTCCCTTTTTCCTCTCTTATAATATTTTTAATCTCTCACCACCTTTATTAATCTTCGCTCAATTGCTGTTGATATTGCTGATGTGGAAGGGGGTATTTTTGCTGGCATGGGTTTGGTTTTCTGGGTAGTATTGCTTTGTTAACCAGCACCTGTACAACAGCATACAAGACTTGGCAGAGGTTGTGACTCCTAGGCAACCAGCCAGAGAGGAGAACCCAATAATTAATGAGCCACCAATAATCAAAGTACAAGTGCAATAAGAGAGCCCACATAAACTGAATAAAAGGCAACCTTAGAGCATACAGATCAGGAGATCAAAGAGACTGCACCACTGAATCCCACAGAACTCCTACCACAGGAGTCCACCCCACAAAGACAGGCAGGCAAAGCAGAGTAAACTGAGATGCAGAAAAAAACCCCCAAAAAGTCACTTAAAATGGGGAGACAAAGAAATAACCTCCAATCAAAAGAGAAGGAAGAATCTGCAGAAAAAGAATCTGCAGAAATTGAGGCAAGCAATCTATCAGACATAGAATTCAAAATAATGGTTTTAAGGATGCTCAAGAAACTCAGTGAGAACCACAAGGAACTTTGTGGGAGCTATGAGGAACTTAGTGGGAACTACAGCAGCATGAAAAAGGACATAAAAATTATGAATAAGAACTAGGAAGAAGTGAAGAATATAAGATCTGAAATGAAAAATACACTAGAGGGAATTAAAACTAGGCGAGATGAAGCAGAGGAATGAATCATTGAGGTGAAAGACAAGGTCAAAGAAATACCCAGTCAGAGCAATAAATTGAAAAAAGACTACAAAAGAATGAGGATAGTTTAAGGGAGCTTCAGGACAACATGAAATGTAACAACATTTGCATCATAGGAATATCAGAAGGAGAAGAAAAGGAGCAAGGGATAGAAAACCTGTTTGAAAAAAAAAATGGCAGAAAACCCCTAACTTGGTGAGGGAAAAGTCACACAAATTTTGAAAGCACAGAGCCTCTCAATCAAGGGTCCCAACCCAAAGAGGCCTACTCCAAGACGGGTGATAATTAAAATAGCAAATTTTAAGGGCAGCAAGGGAGAAACAGCTAGTAACATACAAGGGTGCTCTGATAAGGTTATCAGCTGATTTCTCAACACACACATATAAGCCAGGAGGGACTGGCATGAAATATTCCAAGTAATGAAAGGCAAGGACCTGCAACAAAGACTACTCTATGCAGCAAGGCTCTCATTTAAAATAGAAGGTGAAATAAAAAGCGTCCCAGACAAAAGAAGTCTAAAAGAGTACATCTCCACCAAGCCAGCACTGCAAGAGATGCTAAAGGGACTGCTATGAAAAAGGAGAAGAGAGAGACAGAGAGAGAGAGAGAGAGACAGGTACATTAAAAATGGCAACAAAAAAGTATGTATCAATAATAACCTTAAATGTAAATGGACTAAATGATCCAGTCAAAAGACATAGGGTAGCTGAATGGATAAGAAAACACAACATGCATACATGCTTTCTACAAGAGACCCACCTAAGAACAGAATATTTACATAGGTTGAAAGTGAAGGGATGGAAAAAAGTATTCCAAGCAAATGAACATGAAAAGAAGGCTGTGGTAGCAATACTTATATCAGACAAAATAAACTTCAAAACAAAAGCCATAAAAGGGGACAAAAAAGGTCACTTCATAATACTACATAATGAGAGTAATCCAACAGGATGATATAACCCTTGTAAACATATGTGCACCCAACATATATAAGTATGTTGGAGCACCTAAATATATAAAGAAAATCTTGGAGGACTTCAAGAAAGGTATTGACAACAACAAGTCATTGTAGGGGATTTTAATACCCCACCATCAACAACGAGTAGATATTCCAAATAAAGAATCAACAAGAATATTGTGGCACTGAACAATAGTCTAGATAAATATTCTATTATAGATATATATATATATAATATATATCTATATATAGATATATAATATATATCTATATATAGATATATAATATATATCTATATATAATAAATAGATATATAATATATATCTATATATAATAAATAGATATATATTATATTTTATATATTATATACAATATATATTCTATTTTATATATATTAAACAATAGTCTAGATAAAATAGAATATGAATATATATAAAAGATATATATAAAATAAAAGATGAATATATATGTAATATATATATATTAAAGAAGGATTCTTTTCACCCCATGTGCATTCTTTTCAAATAGACATGGAACATTTTCAAAGATAGGCCACATGGTAGGACACAAAACAAGCCTCAATAAATTCAAGAAAATTGAAATCATGTCAAGTCTGTGCTCAGGTCACAATGGATTAAAACTAGCAACCAAGCTCAAGGAAAAAACTCAAAAACACTTAAATACATGGAGACTGCATACTTTGTTATTAAATAATAAATGGATTAATAATGTTATCAAAGAAGAAATCAAAAAGTATCTGGAAAAAAATTAAAATGAACACACAACAACCCACAACTTATGGGACACAGTGAAGACAGTACTGAGAGGGAAGTGCATAGCAATACAAGCCTACCTAAAGAAGATAGAAAAATCTCAAATAAACAATGTAACCCTACATCTACAAGAACCAGAGAAACAACCGCAAACAAAGTCCAGAGCAAGTTTGAAATAATCAAGGCAATAATCAAGATTAGAGGAGAATGAAATGACAGAGACTAAAAGAGCAATTAAAAGAATCAATAAATCCAGGAGCTGATTCTTCGAAAAGATAAACAAAATTGACAAACTTTTAACCAGATTCATCAAGAAAAAAAGAGAGAAGACCCAAATAAATACAATCAGAAGTGAAAGGGAAGTTACAACCAATACCACAGAAATACAAAGTATTGTAAGAAATTACTATGAACAATGACATGCCAAAAAAATTGGACAACATGGGCAAAATGAACAAATTTCTAGAGACATACACTCTTCCAAAGCTGAATCAAGAAGAAGCTGAAAGCCTGAATAGATTAATAACAACTAGTGAAATTGAAGCAGTAATCAAAAAACTCCTGGCACACAAAAGTCCTGGATAGGATGGCTTCACAGGTGAATTTTACCAAACATTTAAAGAATAAATGACTCTTATTCTTCTCAAACTATTCTAAAAAATTCAAGCAGAGGGAAGAGTCCCAAACTCTTTTTACAAGGCCAGCATCATCCTAATACCAAAACCAGGTAAAGGCACAACAAGGAAAGAAAACTACAGGCCAATATTGCTGATGAAAATAGATGCTAAAATCCTCAACAAAATATTGGCAAACCACATCCAGCAATACATTAAAAAGATTGTACACCATGATTGAGTGGGAGTCACCCCAGGGATGCAAGGATGTTTCAATATTTGCATACCAAAAAATCTAATACACTACATAAACAAAATGAAGGACAAAAACTACATGATCATATCAATAGATGATAAAAAAGTATTTGATAAAATCCGGCACCCATTTATGGATAAAACCATCATTAATCACACATGCCATGGTAGTGTACATAGAAAACCTTACAGTCTCCACCAAAAAACTACTTGACCTAATAAGTGTATTTGGCAAAATAACAGGATACGAAGTCAATATTCAGAAATTGATGGCATTTTTGTACGACAGCAGTGAAATATCAGAAAAAGAAACTAGGGAAAAAATCCCATTTACTATAGTAACAAGAAAAATAAACTACCAAGGAATAAATTTAACCAAGGCAGTAAAAGACCTGTACTCAGAAAACTACAGAACACTGAAGAAATTAAGGAAGATACAAATAAATGGAAGATACCATGTTCATGGGTAGGAAGAATTAACATCATTAAAATGTCCATACTACCCAAAGCAATCTATAAATTCAACACAATTCCTATTAGAATACCGACAGCATATTGCACAGATCTAGAATAAATATTTTGAAAATGTATGTGGAACCAAAAAATACCCAGCAATCTTGAGGAAGAAGAGCAAAGTAGGAGGGACCACAATACCTGATATCAAACTATACTACAAGGACACTGTAATCAGAACAGTCTGGTACTGGCATAAGAACATAGACCAATGGAACAGAACACAGAGCCCAGAAATAAACCCATGTCTTTTTGGTCAATTGATATTTGATGAAGGGGGCGGGAACATACAATGGAGCAAAAATAGCCTCTTCAATAAATGGTGTTGGAAGAACTGGACATGGAAAAAAAAAGAAAAGAAAAGAAAAGAAATTAGGCCACCAACTTACACCATATTTGAGAATAAACTCAAAATGGATAACAGACTTAAATATAAGTCATGATACCATAAAAGTCCCAGAGGAAAACATAGGCATAAAAGTTTCAGATATCCTGAGTAGCAATATATTTGCTGATATAGCTTCTAGGGCAAGGAAAATAATAAACAAATAAACAAATGGGACTACATCAAACTAAAAGGTTTCTGCATGGCTAAAGAAACCATAATCAAAATGAAAAGGGAACCGATCATGTGGGAGAACATATTTACCAATGATACATCAGACAAGGGTTTGATCTCCAAAATGTATAAAGAACTCATACAACTCAACACTAGGGAGACACAAAAAAACAATTAAAAAATAGGCAAAGGATCTGAATAGACACTTCTCCAAAGAGGACATACAGAAGGCTTATAGAGATGTGAAAAGATGCTCAACATCACTAATCATCAGAGAGATGCAAATTAAAGCCACAATGAGATATCACCTCACGCCTGTCAGAATGGCCATCATCAATAAATTGATAAACAACAAGTGCTGGTGAGGGTGTGGAGAAAAGGGGACCCTAGTGCACTGTTGGTGGGAATGCAGACTGGTGCAGCCACTGTAGAAAATAGTATGAAGTTTCCTCAAAAAACTAAAAATGGAACTGCCTTTTGACCCAGCAATTCTGCTGCTGGGAATATAACTTAAGAATCCGAATAACTAATTCAAAAGAACTTATGTACCAATATGTTATAAACCATATATAATAGCCAAGTGCTGGAAGAAGTCTAAGTGCCCATCAGTAAATGAGTGGATCAAAAAACTGATGCATTTACAAAATGGGATACTATGCAGAAAGAACTCATACCTTTTGCAACAGCATGGATGGAACTGAAGACTATTATGCTAAGTGAAATAAGCTACAAGCCATTCGTGAAAGATAAATACCATATAATCTCACCTATAAGAGGAATCTAATGAACAAAGTAAACTAGTGAACAAAATAGAACCACAGGCACGGGAACATGGAACAGAGCGACAGAGACGAGAGGGGCGGGGGAGGGAAAAAAGGGGAAGGGACTAATTAAAGGACATGTATGAATGACTTTTGGACAAGGACAGCAGAGTGGGAATTGACTGTAGAAGTGGGGTTAGGATAGGCAGAGGAGGGCAAAGGGGGAAAAACTGGGAAAATTGTAGTAGAATAACAATAAAAAAGTGATTTAAAAAACTGCCTGGCCTACACCCTTTAGTGGGGCATACTTTGTAATCATTTGCTCCCATCCTTTCGGCCCCCTCACCATCTTAGTGAGAGCCTTCTTAATATTCCATCCTGACTTGATGATGATTTTTCTCACTTGGTTGTCCTCATTTTGCCCAGTGGTGATTTGTTTACACGGCCTCCTATGCTTATTAGGTTATCTATCTGTTATTTGTATCTTTTAGACAAAATGTTTTCTGCTTTATTTTTGGCTGACATAATAGTGTCAGAATGTTAGCATTTACGTAGTTTATCTGTTTCCACTCCATTATTTTCCATTTTTGTGTCATTCTTATTTGTGTGTTTTCTGAAAACAGCATATAGCTGAATTTCATTTCTGTTTCTGTTTTTAAGGAATTTCTGGGTTGTTTTTTCTTTTTTTTTTTTTTTGCTGGATTTTACCCATTTATTTTTATTGCAATAATTGATATATTTAGTAATATGCCTCTTCCCTTGGTGTATGTTTCCCACTTATTGTACTTTCTTTTAACATGTAACTGCTCTTCTTTCTTTTCCCCTGTCCTAGTCTTTCATGCCTCCCTGTATCCCATCTATCCTTCCTTTTTCAATATTTTTGTGGTTTGAAAATTATACCTGTTATACTTCTTCAAACTGGTAACCTTTTATATTTCTATCAGCATTGACAATCCATCCTTTTTATCTACTTCTCTTACAACCTGAACAGTCAGGGATTTTGGTGTTCTTCAATCCCCTTCTCTGTCTACCTACTGAATTTACTTTTTGAAAAGTAAAATTGTAGTTTCAGATTTTTATTATTTTAAAGCCATTGTTCCTTTGCCTTTAGTAAAAAGGTTAAAGTTGTGTTACACTTCTAAACCATATAAAGTAAAAATGTCATGATTTAACCCATTTCTTTACTTTGCATTATTTCTTGAATTCCACAATGGCTTTTTTCCAGCTTTTTATTTTTTATTTTTTTGTTTACTAATCTTTTTAGTGAAGTATATAATCTTGTAATCCTTAGGCATGAATTTCATGAGAGGTCAACTTACAGAATCTTTGTAATCAGAAAATATCTTCTTTTTTTGACTTCAAAATTATGTGTATTTTTTGGTTTTATATTTGAATTTCAAGTTTTAAAAAGATGTTGCTGTATGGATTTCTTCCATACGTGTAGTCATATGCTAGTTTACTTAAATATTTTTGTAGGTAACCTGTTTCCCTCCCTCCCTCCCTTCCTTCCTTCCTTCCTTCCTTCCTTCCTTCCTTCCTTCCTTCCTTCCCTTCCCCCTTCTCTTCTTTTTCTTTCTTCCTTCATTTCTTCTTAACACTTAAGCAACTTTATCTTTATCAAAAATCAATTAGATATATCTGATATGCCTTTTCCCACACAACTTCTGCTAGACTTTCAGTGGACTCATATTTGTTTTTCTTATCTTTTAAACTTTTTCTCATAATTCATTTTTTTTTATTTTGTACTCTATCACAGAAGTATGCCTCCATGTTACCTATTTAATCTTCACTTATTTCTTTTACTTAATTCAACTCAAGTACCAAGATTTATTTGTGGAGCTGGGAATAACAATGGTTTTTATTGTCCAACACTTGCGATCACTTTTTCCTACTAACTGTTTCTTGTGAGAACCTCTCATCTCTCTGAAGATACTTATGACTATTTTGTAATTTCCTCCTGTCTTCTTTGCATATTCTATTTCCCCAAGTGTTAGTTCTTTTTCATGTTGTTGATTTTTCTCAGGTATCTGGTGGTTCTTGGGCATATGTTTATATTTATGAGGCACATTTCTGTTTTAGAGCTTTTATGTGGGAGATATTCTTTTAATGAATTGAGAATTCTTATTTTCCTGGAAGTGAATATAGATTCCCAAGGTTTTGCAAGGGAAAAAATGTGCAAGCAGGTTTTTTTCTTTTTTCTTACTCTAAGTGGTTACCTTCTCTCGTGGGCACAGAGTTCCCATTTTTATCAGCTGAAATGCATGTGGCATACCACCCATTTCTGTGGCTCCATTGTTTTTAGCTCTGAGAATCTTTAATATCAGAACTCATAATTTATTTAGAGGAATATACTTTGAATGTATTAAAGAAATAAAACCAAGGTTTCCTCATAATCACCTAGTTAGTGATCACAGAAACACAAACTTTGAAGTTTGGAAGGGCTATCAAGATTTGAAGAAAAGGGGTTATGAATCAGTAACTTTTCACTGGGGTAGAGAAATATGTTACTTCCTTATTGCTGCTGTAACAAATTACCAAAAACTTAGTGGGTTAAAACAACACAGATTTATTCTCTTATAGTTTTGGAGGTCAGAAGTCCTAGGTATTGCCAGGGCCTTGTTCCTTCTGGGAAGAATCCATTTCCTTGCCTTTTTTCCTGGCTACTGGAGGTCGCCTGTATTCCTTGGCTCATGGCTCTTTCCCCATTTTCGGAGCCAACAGTGCAGTGGCTTCAAATCTCTCTCTCTCTTCCTTTCTCTCTGCTTCTGTCATACATCTCCTTCTCTGAGTTGGAACACTCTTCCTCTCTCTTATAAGGACCCTTGTGATTACATTGAGCCCACTCAGATAATTTAGGATTATCTCTCCACAAGATAATGAACTAAGTCAAATCTACAAAGTCCCTTTTGCCATCTAAGGGGACATATTCACTGTCTCCTTTTTGAGCATCAGAGTGTGGGCATCTTTAGGGGCGGGGCATTATTCTGCCTCTCATAAAAAGCTAAGCAGTTTGTGCCTCTCTTTGCGCTGGTGAAGCATAACAGTGGGTGATCACAGGAGCAGGTAAGAAGGAGGCACCCTAGGTTTGGCGTGGATTCTCTAATTGTCCCTCTGTCCGTTTCCTGTTGTCTTCCCCTTTCTGTCACCTCTAAACTCTCACCATTCCCACTATTCCTGCTGGGCCCATTTATTCCTTTCCTTGCTTCTTGCTGTTCTTCAACACTCATATCTCAAAGTCATCCTGCAGAGAGGCAGAAGCCATACCAACCAATTAACACAATTCAAAGGATAAATGTCAACACTTATACAAAATATTGTCAGAAAGACTATAAAAAATAGGTAGGCTTCTTTATGGATTCTGTAAGGGCCTGTAAAAATCTGGTTTATGTACCAGAAATGACTACACATGTTATACAATTGAAATACCTCTACCGAATCCTGAAATGTGTATGTGTCGAGCCTGCATTTAATCTAGGGTTGTCTCTTTAGATTTTGATGTGAAGTGCACTTTTGAGGTACTTGATTAGAACCACATGGCAGAGCTTCGCCACTTAGCTGCAGGATGGGGAGGCCCTTGGCCTATGCCAGGCGTCCTGTATCGCTTTCATGTTTCATGGATGGCCTGCCTTTCTGTGTATGTAACAGATGCATCTTTCTGAAACAGTGAAATCGGATGATAGAGACCATATTTAATACATTTAACCAAAGCTGTTGATAGAATTAAACACTTATTAGCTAAGGATGCCATCCATTTTCTACATTGAAAACAGAGGGTTTTTTGTTTTTATTGTTGATCTGGCCAATATTCTTTCCACAACACTGTGCTCCCAAGAAAGGGCAGACAAGCAAAAGAACACACAGAAGGGAGCCCAGTCTCCAAAAACCAGGGTGGCCGGGCTTTAGCATACAGCTGCCAGTTCCTTCATTCTACTTCCTTCTACTGCTATTTCACTGCACGGACACCAGAGTCACCTTATCGTTCACATCATTTCTTGATACTATAGTTTACTTCTTTCTTTCTTTCTTTTTTTTGTCAAGGATGCTTTTTGAGCCTCCACAGTTTAAAGGTGTTAAATCTGAGTCATGTGTGAAGCCCTAAAATTGAAACTGGTCTCTGTTGAAATGATGAAGCTCCACCTTGGCTCTCTGAGAGCTGTAGTTATGCTAATAACAGGTAGGCTTTGTCTCCAGTTTCTCTAACATGAGAAAAACCAGCATCTCACATTCATCTGACTCATATATTGCTCAGTCTAAGTTTCAAGAGGAAGTAAACATTCTAGCAGGATTTACTTGCTTTTTTTTTTTTTTAACTTTTCTCCAAGATTCACTGAGCTTCCTTCAGTTTTGGAAACTTTTATTTCTACATGATTTAGTGAACTATGGTTATTTTTTTTGAAGACGTATTCCTAAAGGAGAATTACTGCTTGGGTGCAAAATTTAAAAGAGTGAAATAAGAAGACAGCTTTTCAGAGTAACTGCCATCATATTTTTTCAGCTTTGCATCCCAGAAAACACAGAATTGTCATGTAAGAAACACAAGTAAGAGATTTTCTCTGGAAAACAATAACAACAAAAATCCCTTAAACTGCAAAAAAATTAAATAGATTATAATTAAGGAAATATTTAAAACAATATTCAGCTGTTAATATAAATGCTGATGTTTTTATCCTGTTTCTAAGAGTGTTGCATTGAAAAGACTCAGAGAATGCCTCAGTGTAGAATCAAAGCATATTAATTGTATCATTTTCACCTATAATCTCCTGAGCAGAGGTGCATTCTGCTTGACTCATATAATTATAATATTGGTAGTTAAAAAAACAAAAGAGGCTTTATTTAAACAGACAATTACAATTTAGCTAATGTCATCCTAGAACACTATAAGCTCAAATATCTTTTGTAAGAATTGATTGGGAAACACTAGGATGAAACTTAATGACATTTATTTTTAAATAAACTGAGGTGAAATTGATATTTAAATTACACAAAGAGTATAAAGTCATTTTAGGAAAATTAGAAAATGGGGATAACCAAGGAATATGAACATATTAAGAGCAAGCTTACATAGTATTGATTCTGATTTTTGACCCCCCAAATCACTCTCAAAAGACAGACTAAAGAAATAAAATTGGGGGCGGGGGTGAAGTAAAACATCTAACTTTAGGAAAATGTCAACTATCTTGCACAAACATCATGGAACTCCTGCTGCATAAGTTACAGTTTGGATAAAGTGAAGAAAGGCACGGAGAGTCTTGGGTCTCTTCCTTTTCTGAGAAAGCAGTGCAGTATTTTCAGAAGTAAGAAAAGGACATCCTGGTGGTAGCGATGATGGTGGGGGAACGACACTGTAAGGGACAGGTCTGGAACCATTGGTGGATCACTTTAGAGAGGCTGACACCCTGGGGTCCCAACTGACCTGCAGATGACAGAGAAGCCAGGGTCTGTAAATGGTGCCGATGGGAGGAAAAGCAAGCAGATCTTTCTGACTAAGTTCCTGTTATCTTCTGGCTTTTTCAAAGGGTGTGGGCTCCTAACCACTTGGGCATTTCCCTAATCCTCTGGGGTTGCGTTCTTGAGATGAAAAATAGACTAGGGAAGAAACTGGGTCAATTTTACTTGAGGTTATTTCCACAGCTTTGGACCATTAGGAGCAAAGAGAAGAGTGGAAGGAAAGCTATGATACCCTCGCCAAACAGAAAGCTAATGCTCACTAATTTTTTTTTTTTATATTTATGTCACTTTATTCTTTTTTTTTAAATTAATTTATTTACTTTTTAAATACATTTGTCTCTGCCTTCCCCCCACCTCTTTCCCTTGCCCCCTCCCACCTTCCCTCCCTCAGCTCTTCCCCTTTGGTTTTGTCCATGAGTCCTTGCTATATGTTCCTTGACTTTCCCCTTCCCTTCCCTTTCCCTGCCCCCCCTTCCCTCTTGTCTCTGTTGATTTCTTTTCCTTTCAGTGTTGCTGGTCATATTTTCCTTGCTTCTTTGCATTGTTGGTTAGGTTCCGCTTATAGGTGAGATCATATGGTATTTGTCTTTCGCCCCCTGGCTTATTTCGCTTAGCATGATGCTCTCCAGTTCCATCCATGCTGTTGCAAAGTTTAGTACTTCTTTTTTTCTTTCTGCTGCGTAGTATTCCATTGTGTATATGTACCATAATTTTTTGATCCAGTCATCTACTGATGGGCATTTAGGTTGCTTCCAACACTTGGCTATTGCAAATTGTGCTGCTATGAACATTGGGGTGCATAGGTTCTTTTGTATTGGCGTTTTGGTGTTCTCAGGGTATAGTCCCAGCAGGGGAATCGCTGGATCAAAAGGCAGTTCCATTTTCAGCTTTCTGAGGAAATTCCACACTGCTTTCCATAGTGGCTGCACCAGTCTGCATTCCCACCAACAGTGGACTAGGGTTCCCTTTTCTCCACAGCCTCGCCAGCACCTGTTGTTTGTGGATCTGTTTATGATGGCCATTCTGACCGGTGTGAGGTGGTACCTCATGGTGGTTTTGATCTGCATTTTTCTGATGGCTAGTGATGCAGAGCATCCTTTCAAATGCCTCTGGGCCCTCTGTATCTCCTCCTTAGAAAAGCATCTGCCCAGGTCCTTTGCCCATTTTTTGATTGGATCGTTTGTCTTGGAGTAAAGTCGAGTGAGTTCTTTGTATATCTTGGAGATCAAACCTCTATCTGATGTATCATTAGCAAATATATTTTCCCAAATGGTTGGCTCCCTTTTCATTTTGCTGATGTTTTCTTTAGCCGTGCAGAAGCTTCTTATTTTGATGAGGTCCCACTTGTTTATTCTTTCCTTTATGTCCCTTGCTTTAGGAGACATATCAGTGAAAAAATTGCTGCGTGGGATATGTGAGAGTTTCCTGCCAATGTTCTCCTCTAGGACTTTGATGGTGTTGCGACTTATATTTAAGTCTTTTATCCATCTTGAGTTTATTTTTCTGTATGGTGTCAGCTGATGATCCAATTTCAATTTTTTTGCATGCAGCCATCCAGCTCTCCCAACACCATTTGTTGAAGAGGCTGTTACTGCTCCATTTTATGCTTCTGCCCCCTTTGTCGAATATTAGATGTCCATAGAGACCTGGGCTTATTTCTGGGCTTTCTATTCTGTTCCACTGGTCTATGGGTCTGTTCTTGTGCCAGTACCAGATTGTTTTGAGTATAGTGGCTTTGTAGTACAGTTTGATGTCCGGTATTGTGATCCCTCCTATTTTGTGTTTCTTTCTCAAAATTGCTGCGGCTATTCGAGGTCGTTTATGGTTCCATATAAATTTTTGAAATGTCTGTTCTATTTCTGTGAAATACGTCATTGGTATCTTAATATGGATTGCGTTGAATCTATAAATTGCTTTGGGTAGTATGGACATTTTAAGGATATTAATTCTTCCAAGCCATGTGCACGGTATATGCTTCCATTTATTTGTGTCTTCCTTAATTTCTTTTTTCAATGTTGTATAGTTTTCTGCATACAGGTCTTTTGTATCTTTGGTTAAATTTATCCCTAGGTACTTTATCTTTTTTTCGTGCTATATCGAATGGTATATTTTTCCTGATTTCTTCTTCTTCTATTGCATTGCTGGTGTACAAAAACGCCTTTGATTTCTGAATGTTGACTTTGTATCCTGCTGTTTTGCCAAATTCACTTATTAGGTTGAGGAGTTTTTTGGTAGAGTCTACAGGGTTCTCTATGTACACCATCATGTCATCTGCAAACAATGATAGTTTTACTTCCTCCTTTCCTATTTGGATGCCTTTTATCTCTTTCTCTTGTCTGACCGCTGTGGCTAGGACTTCCAATACGATGTTGAAAAGAAGCGGTGAGAGCGGACATCCTTGTCGTGTTCCCGATCTTAGTGGGAAAGCTTTCAGTTTTTGCCCGTTGAGTATGATATTGGCTGTAGGTTTTTCATATATGGCCTTTATTACGTTGGGGAATGCCCCATTTATTCCCATTCTGCTGAGTGTTTTGATCATAAATGGGTGCTGTACCTTGTCAAATGCTTTTTCTGCATCTATCGAGATGATCATGTGGTTTTTGTCTTTTCTTTGATTTATGTGGTGTATCACGTTTACTGATTTGCGTATATTGAACCATCCCTGCATCCCTGGGATGAATCCCACTTGATCGTGATGGATAATCTTTTGAATGTATTGCTGGATGCGGTTTGCCAATATTTTGTGGAGGATTTTAGCATCTATGTTCATCAGCGAAATTGGCCTGTAGTTTTCTTTCTTTGTAGGGTCTTTATCTGGTTTTGGGATCAGGGTGATGCTGGCCTCATAGAAGGAGTCTGGGAGTCTTCCCGCCTCTTGGATTTTTTGGAATAGTCTGAGAAGGACAGGGGTTAGCTCTTCCTTAAATGTTTTGTAAAATTCTCCTGGGAAACCGTCTGGCCCTGGGCTTTTGTGTGCTGGGAGTTTCTTGATGACTGCTTCAATTTCCCCAACTGTTATCGGTCTGTTCAAGCTTTCTGTTTCTTCCTCCTTCAGTGTTGGAAGATTATACTTTTCTAAAAATTTGTCCATTTCATCAAGATTTTCAAATTTCTTGGCATATAATTGTTCATAATAGTTTCTGATGATCATTTGTATTTCTGTGGTATCAGTTGTTATTTCTCCTCTTCATTTCTGATATTATTAATTTGGGTCCTCTCCCTTTTTTTCTTGATGAGTCTGCTTAAAGGCTTGTCAACTTTATGAATCTTTTCAAAGAACCAGCTTCTGGATTGGTTGATCCTCTGAATTGTTCTTTTTGTCTCTATGTCATTCAGTTCTGCTCTAATCTTGACTATTTCCTTCCTTCTACTTGCTCTGGGATTTATTTGTTATTGTTTCTCCAGTTCTTCAAGTTGTAGTGTTAGGTCTTTTATTTGAAATGTTTCTATCTTTTTAAGGTAAGCCTGTATTGCTATGAACTTCCCTCTCAGGACCGCCTTTGCTGTGTCCCATAGGTTTTGGACAGTTGTCTGTTCACTTTCATTTGTTTCCAGAAATTTTTTGATTTATTCTCTTATATCATTATTGACCCATTCATTGTTTAATAGTGTACTGTTCAGTGTCCATGAGTTTCCAAGTTTTTGAAGTTTCTCTTTGAGTTTGATTTCAAGTTTCAAGGCCTTGTGGTCTGAGAAAAAGTTTGGTATTATTTCAATTTTCCTGAATTTACTGAGGCTTGCTTTGTGTCCTATCATGTGGTCTATCTTTGAAAAACTGCCATGAGCATTTGAAAAGAATGTGTATTTTTCTTCTTTGGGATGTAAGGTTCTATATATGTCAGTTAAGTCTCTTTGATTTAGTGTGTCATTCAGAGCCACGATATGTTTATTAATGTTTTGTTTGGAAGATCTGTCCATTTTGGACAGTGGGGTGTTGAAATCCCCTACTATCAGTGTGTTGCTGTCTATATCTTTTTTGAAGTCATACAACAATTTCCTTATAAACTTGGGGGCTCCTATATTGGGAGCATATAAGTTTACAATGTTGATGTCTTCTTGATAGATTCTTCCTTTAAGTATGATAAAGTGCCCCTCTGGGTCTCTCTTTATGGCCTTTGCTTTGAAATCTACTTTGTCTGACACAAGTATGGCAACGCCAGCCTTTTTCTCATGTCCATTTGCTTGGAATATTATTTTCCATCCCTTTACTTTCAATCTGTGTAGGTCTTTTGCTCTGAGGTGGGTCTCTTGTAGGCAGCATATGTGTGGGTCATGTTTTCTTATCCATTCAGCTACCCTGTGTCTTTTGATTGGGGCATTTAGTCCATTCACATTGAGAGATATTACTGATAGAAACTTACTCATCTTTTCTCTTTGTACTTGTGTTCCTCTCTGTCTCATTCTTTTCCTTCATCTGCTTAAACCAGTCCCCTTAGCATATCTTGGAGTGCTGGTTTGGTAGAGATGTATTCTTTTAGCTTTCTTTTGTCTGGGAAACTCCGTATTTCTCCTTCTATTTTAATGGAGAGCCTAGCTGGGTAGAGCAGCCTTGGCTGTAGGCCCTTGCTTTTCATGGCTTGGAATATTTGTTGCCATTCCCTTCTGGCTTGGAGTGTTTCTGTTGAGAAGTCAGCTCCTAGGCGTATCGGGGCCCCCTTGTATGTTACTTTCTCCTTCTCCCTTGCGGCCTTGAGGATTCTCTCTTTGTCTTTGACATTTGCCATTTTAATGATGATGTGTCTTGGAGTGGACCTCCTTGGGTCCTTCTTGAGTGGGGTCCTCTGTGCCTCCTGGATCCATGAGAGCCTTTCTCTCCTCAAATTAGGGAAATTTTCCATCATTACTTTTTCGAGGAGGTTCTCTATCCCTTGCTCCTCTTCTTCTCCTTCTGGTATCCCTATTATACGGATATTATTGCGTTTCAGGTTGTCCTGCATTTCCCTAAATGCCTCTTCATTCTTTTTGAGCCGTTTTTCCATTTCTTGTTCTTTCTGGGAGCTTTTTTCTACCTTGTCTTCCATCTCACTGATTCGATCCTCAGCTTCATCCAGCCTGCTTTGGATTCCTTCTACTGTGTTCTTCAATTCAGAAATGGTATTCTTCATATCCTCTTGTGTCTTCTTGATAGTTTCTATGTCCTTTTCCAGGCTGATATAGTTTGCTGTAAGATCCTGATAGTTTCTCTGCAGTTTCTCATAGTTCTCTTTGAGCTGGCTGAGCTCATTGAGCTTCCTTAGAACCATTGTTTTAAATTCCATATCTGATAGTTCCCTTGCCTCTATTTCATTGAGCTCTCTCTGTGGGGAGTCCCCTTTTCCACTCATTTGGGGGGAACTTCTTTTTCTTCCCATTTTTGTGAGAGTCTGTTAAGTATTTTTGTCCTTTACTTTTCTTTCTGGGCTTGCCTCTGATGATGTCAGTTGTTGACCCTATAGGGCCTTGGGTTGTTTGTTTGAGCCTTTCAGGAGTCTAATGCCTGTGTCTGACTCCTGCTTGGAGCAGCTCTGTGACCCCTTCGGTCAGGGCTGGGCTATTTTTTGGGATCTGTCTGCGCTCTCACGAGAGCTCCTTGAGCACGTTCCCAGTGCGGCAGGGTCCCCCACCTGCCTGGGCTCGCATGTGTTTGCCCCAGACCAGGGGGCTTATTCGCGACCTCCCATGCTCATCTGGCCTCCCTGGCACGCGAGCTTCGCGGCACTGGTCAGTTTAGGGTCTTCTATTGTGTGTTTTCCCGCTTTTGGCTCTTTGGGTGCGTTGCTTGCCCTCGCCAAATGGGGACTACGGAAATGGGAGGAAATCAGCTCTAGGACTCTCCGGTTAATCCTGTTTCTGGTCTCTCCTCCAGGGACTCTGGGCAGCTCTACTTATTTTGTGGGCCGCTCCGCAATCGCGGCGGGTAGGTCAATTTATGCCTGCCCTTGCCCCTCTGTGCAATCCCTCGCAGGCCGTATGGGTGCCAGTCTGTGTGAGGCCTTGCCAGGCAGGTGCAAGCGTTCGCCAGCCCGCGTGGGTCACACACACGCTCGCCAACCCTCGCCAGTCACTCGGCGCAAGTGTGCGCGCCTGCTCTGGGTGTTTTGGGGGTGTCTATGTTTGCTTTTCGGCTTTTGGCTCTTTGGGGGTGTGGCCTCTTCCCGCGCAATGGAGACTTCGGCAAGGAGAAGGAGTCGGGACTCCCCGGTTCCTCCTCCCGTTCTTTCCCCAATGCCTCCGTTTCTAGTCTCCCCTCAGGGGCCTCTGGGCAGTTCTGTGACCCCTTCGGCCGAGGATCCACCCCCTGTGCGGACTGCGTTTCAATCGCAGGCAGTCTGGTTCATGCGCACCCCGCTTCTGCCTCTTTGGGGTCGCGCCTTTCCAGCCCACAATGGAGACTACAGAACGGGGAGGGAGTCGGGACTCCCCGGTTCCTCCTCCCGGTCTTTCCCCAACGCCTCTGTCTCCAGTCTCTCCTCAAGGCTCTCCCAGCCAGTCTGCACTCAGCCCCGCAGGTCACACGCGCACAAGCTGTGTGCGGAGCGCACAAAAGGCAGGTTAATTGATTCTCTTATGCCTGATCGAGATGGTAGCTCCAGAGTGGGAAGTGCGTTATCACCCGGGCTCCACCGGCCGCCGTGTCAGTTCTCTTCACAAAGTTTTCCTCACCAGTCTTTTCCCAGGCACCAGCCCACCCTGCTGCCGCCTGTACCCAGCGATCAAGGAGGGTGGCTGCCGCTGCAACTTTTGCGTTTGCCCTTTAAATGTCTTTTTGCATCCCCAGCCACCTGTCTCTGGCAGAGAGCGCCCCTAAGCTTTTTGGGGTTGCGTTTTGTCTGTATTTTCTCGGCTTTAGCTGCTGTAGTTTAGGGGTTCCCGTTTATGATTCAGACCCCGTTCTTCTCGGGGGGACGCTAACTGGCCGTTTCAATGTCCTTCTGGTGCCAGTGCCCGTGCGCACCCAGCCCACCCTCTCGAGCCTCCACCGCAATTCTCACCCGTTGGGATGTGTGAGAGTCGAATCCACTGTCCGCGGCACCAAGGCTCCTCTCCCACTATCGCTCCACTGCTTTCCAGGTGATTACTCCATTATTTAGTTGCAATTCCAGTTTGGTTTTGGGAGGAGGTCAGCGTGACTCCCTTTCACTCCTCCGCCATCTTTCTCTCTCTACTTCTTGCTTTTGAATATATGTCACTTTATTCTGAGATATGAGCAGGGCTAGATTCTTATCTGGAAGGTCAGCTGGGAGGAATCCACTTCCAAGCTCATTCAGCTTTCAGCAGAATTCATTTCTTTGTGGCTGTAAGGTAGAGGACTGCAGTTCATATAGGCTGCGTTCACTTCTTTGTCACCTGGGCCCTTCCATAGACAGTTCACCACATAACTATTTGCTTCTTTAAGACAAACAGGAGAGTGAGAGTGGAGCATTTAGAAATTCTCCAGGCTCTGGTCTTGAGAAACTTATTAAAAGATTATCATTTGCCAGCAGGCCACATGAAGGAGGGATAATTTTATTTAGGGTTTTCTTGTAGCCATTCTGAAGCCAGGAATTGTAAAAAGCTCCTGTACTGTGGAACATCTTTTCATCACTTGCCTATCTGCGCTGATACTTAAAGAAAGACTTTCATAATTCACTGTGCATAAATTTTAGTTCAAGAGCTTACACTTCCTGAGATAAGTGCTCCCTGGCACTTCCAACCTGTGACACTTACTAATTTTTTTTTTAATCATGAAGTTCTAGGTGGTATGGCTGGTTAACACTGCTTCAGAGAAACAGATAAGAAATGAGAAAGAATACAGTAAAGCAAGAAAATTAAATAAAAATGATTAAAACAAATCCAAATATATAATCATGATCAATATAAATGAACTAAACTTGTAAATGCAAAAATAAAAAAGTGATGGAATAGATTTTAAAATCCAGTTATATGTTAATTCATAAGATAATCTAAATACATAAGGTTATATAGAGGTAGTAAGAGAGTATGAAATATATGTTAGGTAAATGCTAATTAAAAGAAAGGTGGTATAACTTATTACTTAATATAAAATGATATAAAATATGTACTTTAAAATAAAAACATTATTAAGGATATAGAGGTTTATTACATAATAGCGAATGTTCAATTCACCAATAAGATATAAAAATTATATTAAAAATTCTAAAAATGTATATACTCAATAAATTGATTTGAATATACAAAATTGATAAAACTATAAGAAGAAACTGACAAATCCAATGTCATGGTAGAGAATTTAGCAAATATGTAATTGATGATACATTTAAAAAAATGCAGTCAGAAATATAGGTTCAAATGGCACTATTAATAAACTTGATTTAGTGGACAAGCTTAAGAGTTATAAATATGCATCATTCTCTAAGCCATAAAGCAAATCTCAACAAATTTCAAAGAATAGGTATTATACGGACCAAAATATATCAGAACTTAATACAAAAATAAGTTATCAAAATTTTTTATTACTTGGAGATTTAAGCAACATGCAATTCTAGAAATCTGATGACCAAAATTTGAAAATATTTAAAACTGAATGACATTCTTCTCAACCACATGAACATTTAAAAAATGATCCATATATTGTGATTCTCAGAACACAATGAATTAAGCTATGAACAAAAAAGTAACTAGAAAGTCCTAATGTAATTACAGTCTTTAAATTATACTTTTGAATAACCCATGTGTCAAAGAAAAAATTATAATGAAAATTATAAAAATGTTCTAAACAATAACAGAAATATCTTGTATTAAAACATATCGTATATTATCTTTACTACATTAAAACATATTTCAGAAAATTTTAGACATTAATCCATAATTTTTTTAAATGCTGAAAATTAATGTCAGGCAAAATAAACTATCAAAACAAACCAAAGAAAGTAGGAAGAAGGAAAGTAATACTTTACAAAAGTGAAAATATAGTTACATACAATGAGAAATAATTTAATAATGTTAGTGAAAAAAGACTACATTTAGCATTTGCATTTATTTATTTAGTCATGGTTTATGTGATAAAGAACAATGACATTTACTATCTTAACCATTGTTAAGTACATAATTCAATACATTTTTAAACGTACTGTTGTGAAACGGATCTGAAAAACTTTTTCATTTTGTAAATCTGAAAATCTATCCCCATGAAAATACCCCTTGTCTCCCGCCCCCCATTCTCTGGTAGTCCCCTTTATACTTCCTGTTTCTGTGAATTTGCCTACTTTAGATACCTTATATAAGTGGAATCATCTTGCTGTGTTTGTCTTTTTGTGATTGGTTTATTTCACCTAATATAATGTCCTCAAGGTTCATCCATGTTGTATTGTAGCATATGTCCAAATTCTCTTCTTTCTTAAGGCTAAATAGTAGTCCACTGTATGTATATACATTACATTTTATGTATCCATTCATCTGTCAGTGAACACTTGGGTTGTTCTCATCTCTTGATTACTGTGAATAGTGCTGCTATGAGCATGATACCCATTTCAAAAAAAGTTCAAAGAACATTCAGAACTAAACAAGTTTTTAAAGTCATGTTAGATAAAATATTCTAAAGTAACAAGAGAATGTTAAATAGGAAATTCAAGGTGGTTGGTAATTTTAGGCAGGGTTTCTGAATGCTGGGATATAAAATGGATAGATGTGCTAACCAGAATTATTTATTTGGCCAGGAACCCATGACTCTTCATAATATTATGATAAATACAGGAACAAATAAAATAAAAAGACTATGCATGAACCACTTTTGGTATCACGTTTAAGAAATCTTTGTCTAACCTAAGGCCACACACATTTCTTCTTATGCTTTTTTTTTCTAAAAGTTTTATAATTTTAGCCTTTACAATTAGATCTCTGATCCATTTTGAATTAATTTGGTACATTGTGCAAAGTGTGGGACAAAGCTGATTTTTCTTTTTTCTTTTTTGCATGTGGATATCCAATAATTCTAGCACCATTGTTGAAAAGACTATCCTTTACCACCAAGGTTATTTTCATATTATTTCATCTAGATATACTTGGAAATTATATACTCTGGAATGATATATTTCTTAGTGTTACATGCACATGTGCTAAAGGGTAAAAAAAAAAGCAAGAGAAGGCCAGACCCACAGTTCAGGAGAGCAGGAGGAGGGTAAGACCAGGGAGATACCCATAGAGGACTGGTAATATTTCCATCATGTTACACAGATGCTGGGTACAATACGCAGTAAGAAGAATTCTAAAAAGGCCCTAATGCTCTCTGTCCCTTTGTGTTACATCTGTGATTATGTCACTTAATGTGCAAAAGGGATCTTACAGATGTATTTATAGTTAATAATCAGTTGATTCTGAGTTAATCAAAGGGGAGAGTTGTCTGGATGGGCCTAATCTGATCACATGAACTCCCTAATAGCAGAGTTTATTCCAGGGTTGCAGATTAGGATGTTAGAGATTCAAAGCATCAGAAGGATTTGACTGACATGCCATTGCTGGCTTGAAGATAGAGGGGGCCACCAGTCAAGGACAGGAGGACCTAAATCCCACAACTGCAAGGAGCTAAATTCTACCAACAGCAAGGATGAGCTTGGAAGCTGATTCTTCCCCAGAGCCTCCAATGAGCATTTAGCCTGACTGATACCTGGATTGTGGCCTTGCGGTAACCTCAGTAGAGAAGTCGGTCCGACCACGCTGGACTTCTGACATACACAACTGTGAGCTAATAAGTGGGCATTGTTTTAAGCAGCTAAGTTTGTGGTAATGTGCTACACAGCACTAGGAAACTAATACACATGGGCATTTATTTATTTAATTTTTACACCTCACAAACTTGTGTGTTATCCTTGCACAGGGACCATGCTAACCTCTGTATTGTTCCAATTTTAGTGTACGCGCTGCCAAAGTGAGCGTCATGGGTATTTAAATTATTGTAGTTGTACCTTTTACATATGTTTTAAATATTCCTTCATGTGATTTTATCATTTATAAATATGTTTTGCCTTGTAGAATATTTTTAAAATTTTATTTTATTGAGATACAGTTGATATATAACCTTGCATAAGTTTAAGGTACACAATGCGCTGGATTGATACATCCATTTATTGATTAAAAAGAAAGCCAGCAACTCCCTTGACTTCAGTGGGCCTTCTGAGCAATGCAGATATAAGGAGTGGCGGCGGTGTGTGTGGAAAGAATGTCAAGATTTGACCTACATGACAAAGATAATATATCTTCAAGAGAAATGGATTATAGGCCGTGCCCAAGACCTTTTTTATAATAAGTATTTTATTAGACTGCATAATGTTACCAAGCAAAGATTACAACATTGGTCCAGGAATGCAGACTACTATTTATGGAGTCCTGGATTTGAGGAAATGGTTCAGTCCTGTTGATTCTGTGTAATGATGTTATTGTTACACTAAACAGAGGGGTTGTAAAGTGATTGGGTATGTTAGTTTAAATATGTACATATTTCTGTTATGGCATCCTTATGTATACTGATCATGAATATTTTATTTTATGGTGTGCTTGAAATAAATCCATTACAAGCAAAAAAGGCATTTGGACATGATGTGAAACTCGCTGCTGGTATCCTGAACCCATCAAGCATGGATTTGCTAATAATAATATAAGCAAAACAGGAGCAAAAACCCTGGGGCCTTAGGCAATTCCATTGATTCCAAACATTTTACCGTATCTTAACAGATGTGAGATGAATGGCACCAAATAAATGAAACTTAATGTGAATAACCAGCCACAAGATGGCATTTGGATACTAATGTATTTAAAATTTGAGTCAGTATTGTAACTTAAAGCCATGCCTATATTAACCTCTTCCCTTTCCTTCATCACTTTCTCTCATATCACCGTGTGATGAGATTGCCAGAACTCTTTTCTCTGTAGTCCACAGTCATAAAACATCTTACTTATTTGTTTTTATATCTTATGATGGTTAATTTGATGTGTCAATGTGACTGGTCCATGAGGTGCTCGGAATTTGGTCAAACATCATTCTGGGTGTTCCTGCTAAAGTGTTTTTTGATAAGATTAACATTTAAATTGGTAGACTGAGTAAAGAAAATTGCTCTTCATAATGTGGGTGGGCCTCATCCAATCAGTTGAAAGCCTGAATAGAACAAAAGGCTGACCCTCTCCCAAGTAAGAGAAAATTCTCCTGCCTGATGGCCTTCAAACTCAAACATTATCTTCCTCTTAGTTCTACAGTAGCCTACTGTCTTTGGACTGAAACAGCAACATTGGCTCTGCACATTTTGGGTTTGCCAGCCTCCATAATTGTGTATGGCAATTCCTTTTGTCTGTCTATCTATCTATCTATCTATCTATCTATCTATCTATCTATCTATCTATCTTCTATCTATCTACCTATCTACTTATTCTATGGGTTCTGTATCCCTGGAGAATACCAACTACTATATCTCTCAATTTATTGTTGACTAATTTCCCAACATAATGAAAGTCCCATGAAGTCAAGAACTTTGTCTTTGTTGTTATCATGTACCCAATGTTCACACTGGTCCTTAATAAATGTGCAAACAATTGTTTGCTGAATGAAATTATTCTGCGGGAGGTGGGGGGTGGAGGAGCAGTGATGCATTTAGATGTTTTGGGGGTGGCACTGAAGGGGACAAATGTATCAACTTGAGGAAACAACATCAACTTGGTGACTGGTGAAATAGTGTCCCATTGATATGAAAACTGAAATGAAGAAAATTTTTAAGATGGTCAAAGCATATTATTAAACAGGAAAGTTTATGTAAACTCTGCTAAAAGAAAGAATCTATTCATGAGTTTTAAATATTGCTTATAGATATTTTGAAACTGTATATATTGATAGAAAAAATCTGAGAAACGTATACAGAAGTTTTGGCCAGTGCTGACATCTTCAATTTTATGTTTGTTGTCCTAAATATCCTCAGACTTGCCCATGTCATTCAGGTGAAAGCAAACGATAAAGAAATCAGTGTCAATTATAATTACACATTTTGGTTACTGCTATTAAGAAGAAATGGAAAGGCTAGAAATCAAGAGATAGAATGAGTAAGAACTTCTAACATGTTTTGCTGATAGTTGTTGAGACTATGAATGTGAGTCAAGGGAATCATACGTCATGTTTGTGAGTTGCAAATTCTATGACAAATCACCATGTCTTAGTGCATAGTGTTACTATGATGAAGTAGGTAGGTCCTCCATTGTAAGCATTCTTAACAAAGTGAAAAAGAAAAATTGAGAAATATATCCTGTGTAACTGATGTATTTCATGGGCTGAACAGACTGGGGGTACAATCAGGAAACAGCATTACTTTTCTTTCCCCACTGCCTTTAAACCAGCTCTTTCTCATTTCCCTGTCTATGCTCATTGATAGCAATCTAGCAGATTCCGTAGCCTTCAGTTCACTTTTGGCTCTGAGAACTGCCACATTTTCAGATATTAAAAGTCTAATCCAGTATAACACAACACTTCAACCTCATCTCTAATTCCCAGCTTCTTCCTTTCCTCTTTGGCCTCTTAAGGCATGGTTCAGGAATCCGCCATGGCTAGAGGGGTGGGCTCTGTGCTTTTTTCATGCTCCAACATGGTCTCTCACTTCTCTTCACTTACCAGTGTTTCCCTAAGTGGAGGTAGGGCAAGGTTGAGGAGAAGGGATGAGAGGAGTACAGTTCTGTTCACATAGATGGTATTGTTTAACATTCTCCATGCAGCCGTCTCTCCTGTAGACCTCCAAATGCTGGCTCTTCGTGGGGCTTGTTAGTGGACTCTTCAGAGACCTCTGCCCACACTGATGCTCATTGGCTAGCCCCTTCCATCTTTATCTTAGTTCCTGCTTCCCTGGTATGACACCCCTGGCTTCTTTAATCTCTTCCTTTAGATTGGAAGCCCCTTGGGTGAGGTCCCTTCAAGATCTCTCATGCCCAGTTGTCTGCCACAGCATCCTTTGGCCCATGGAATTCATACTTGCTAACCTCCCCCATACAGTGAGAAGTGCAGACTGCCAGACACCTGCCCCTGCAGCCTCTGCCCTCTTTGTGCAGGCTCATCCACAATACCTCCTGCCTTCATATATTCTTCCATTTGGGCTGCAGACACCCCCAATCTCCTTGAGTGTTTTTTCATGGAATTACTCTTACCTGGATGGGGTAGGGGAACAATCTCTGTCTTTCCCTACAGAGGGGCAGTAAAGTTGAGTGCTAGTTACCAGCCACCTCGCCAAGCTGCACACTTGGACGGTGCCCTGGCACTGGGCTCCCCACTTCACCTCTCCTCTTTGACTAAGCACCAGCCACACCCTGCTGAGCTTGAGCTCTGGGCCTTTCATTGCCTTGGTGTGGGGGGTACTCTAGTAGAGGGTTTACATGGTCAAATGGTTTTCAAATTCCGTACAATTTTAAAACCTTTTATTAAAGGGGACCTCAAATTATGTATGGTTAGGCTCCACAAAATCTGGTTACTCCATCTCCTGAGGAAAACTCTTAGACTCAGAGTGAATTGTCCCCTGCGACAATCCAAGTAAGACCAGGGGTAGGAGCTTAAAATGGGATGAGTAGCCCCCAAAGTTGTCTATTTGATCATCTGAAACTGGCTTAGAGGTCACCAATCAATTGGGACAGATATTTGACTCAAATTTGGGAAAGAGTACTTTTCCCTGTTCTCATTGCTGTAGGTAGCTCAGTGGCCAAATGGAACATATATATCTATCAGTCTATCTAGTTGTCTATAATCCAGATAATTTAAAAACTGAAAGAGGAGCATGCACACAATATATACACACAATCCTGTGATTTCCTTTTCTTAACATATCACAGATATTTCCTTGTCATTATATATAATCTCTCACTCTTCTTCTCATGAGAGTGTGCCAAATTATTAGTTCCTATTAATTGACATTTAGGCAATTCTTACTTTTCTTTATTATAAACATACTTCTTCTATGCTATTTTACTGCCCAATAAGACCATATGAATTTATACTCACCAAAACTGTATGACAATAGCAACTTTCTCACACCCTTGGTAACCCCAGGTGTTTTTAAATCTTGGTTATTCTTGCCAAATATATAGGTCCCCAATGATGTCTCCTTCCTTTAGTTTGAAAAAAATATTATAAATGAAACAGCATTTTTACGTATGTATATTGACCTTATTTAACTTTTATTTCTCTTTCAATAAATTGATACTTTCCCTCTCCCACCTTTCAGTTCTGACTCTGGAAATCTCATTAGGTCAATGTTGGTACAAACTAGGTGGGGTGTTTAAAGCTCAAGTTTCTTGAGTCTGTCATGTGGCATTACCCTGTGGCAGGTTACTGCACTTAGAGTGGTTTATACTCAGCACAGACATGGAACACTATACAGATGAGCGATACAATGTCTGTTGGGACTGAGATTGCATAGTACAGGTGGTGTGTGTGACAGTGGACCCGAGCCAGACAGCAGGTGTGCAGGCTGCAGCGAAGTGGGGCTTTAAGACTAAGTCTGTTGCAGCATGATCTTGATTCTCACTGGAACAAAAGACTGAGGTGGGATTAGACTGCCTCAGACGTTGGTGGCTGGAACAATATTTATTCCCCTTCAACTGCAAGAGAGCTGAGTTGAGCCTATTCTACAGAGCACAAGTGAGTCTCTAGGTTAATGTGCCTGCCAGACCTAGGTAGGCAGCACTAACTACATCAGTTAGTTCCAAGTGTCATTGTTCATTCAGAGTCAAAGAAGAAAGTATGAAGAGGCCAATTTTGAATAAATGGCAGTCCTGAAGTTGGACTCACTCCCCTCTATGTAGTTTCCAGTTTGCTCTAGATTAGGGTTGCCATACTGAGCAAATAAAAATACAGAATGCCTGAGATTAGGGACAAGACAGAGATGTCAGCTTTCACCACTGTTATTCAGCATAGTACTGGAAGTCCTAACTATAGCAATCAGACACGAAGAGGAAATAAAAGCATCCAAATTGGAGAGAAAGAAGTAAAACTTTCATTATTTGCAGATGACATGATACTATATAAAGAGAGCCCTAAAGATTCCACTAAAAAATACTAGAACTGGTAAATAAATTCAGTAAAGTAACAGGATACAAAATAAATATTCAGAAATTGGTTGCATTTTTGAACTGCAACCTATCAGAAAATGAACTATCAGAAGAAGAAAGTAAAAAAAAATCCCATTTACAATTGCATCAAAAAATAAAATAAAATATCTAGAAATAAATTTAACCAAGAAGACAAAAGACCTATACTCAGAAAATTATAAGACACTGAAGAAAGAAAATGAAGAGGATACAAATAAGTGGAAGCATATGCTAGGTTCATGGATAGGAAGAATTAACATAGTTCAAATATTCATACTACACAATTTATAGATTCAGCACAATCTCTGTCAAACACCAATGGCATTTTTTCCACAGAACTAGAAAAATAATTAAAAAATTTATGGAACCACAAAACCCCCCCAAAATAGCCACAGCAATCTTGAGAATGGAGAACAAAGTTGGCAGTATTATGCTATCTGCTATCAAACTATACTGTAAGGCCACAGTAATCAAAATAGTATGGTACTGGCATAAAAACAGAAGCATAGATCAATGGAATGAAATTGAGAGTTCAGAAAGAAACCCACAACTATATGGTCAATTAATACATGACAGAGACAAAAACATACAATAGGGTAAAGATAATGTATCCAATAAATGGTGTTGGGAAAATTGGACAGTTACATGAAAAAAAATGAAACTAGACCCCCTTCTTATACTATATGTAAGAACAAACTCAAAATGAATTAAACACTTAAATGTAAGACCTGAATCAATTAAACTCTTTGAAGAAAACATAGGCAGTAAATTCTGTGACATTTCTCTTAGCAGCATTTTTTTGGATATATCTCCTCAGGCAAGGCAAACAAAAGAAATAAAAAACAAATGGGAACTACATCTAACTAACAAGTTTTTGCACAGCAAAGGAAACCATCAACAAAATGAAAATACAGCCCACTGAGTGAGAGAACATATTCACCAACACATCTGATAAGAGGTTAATATCCAAAATTTATAAAGAACTTATAAAACTCAACACCAAAAAACCAAACAATCCGGTATAAAAATGGGAAAAGGATCTTCTTCATAGAGGACACTCCTCCAAAGAGGATGTACAGACAGCCAACAGATGTATGAAAAGATGCTCAACTGATCCTCAGACAAATGAAAATTAAAACCACTGTGAGATATCACCTCACATCTATCAGAATAACTATTATCAATAAATCAGCAAACAATTAAGTGTTGATGAGAATGTGGAGAAGAGGAACGCTCACGCACTGTTGGTGGGAATGCAGATGAGTGCAGACACTGTGGAAAGCAGTACGGAGTTAACTCAAAAAATTAAAAATGTAACCGCCTTATGACCCAGTGATTCCATTTCTGGGCATATACCAGAAGAAAGTCAAAACACTCATTCAAAAGACAATATGCGCCCCCATGTTCATTGCAGCATTATTTACAATTGCCAAAGTATAGAATCAACCCAAGTGCCCATCAGTAGATGATTAGATAAAAAAGCAGAATATACAACAGAATATTATTCAGCCATAAAGAAGAATGAAATCTTCTTTATTTGTGACAACATGGATGGACCCAGAGGGTATTATGCTAAGTAAAATAAGTCAAAGAAAGACAAATCAATTGATTCACTGTCGTGTGAAATCTAAAGAGCAAAACAAACAAAGAAAATAGAAACAGACTCTTAAATACAGAAAACAGACTGATGGGTGTCAGAGGGGTGGGGTCTGGGAGCCTGGGGAAAGAAGGTAAAGGGATTAAGAAGTATGAATTAGTAGTTACAAAATAGTCACAGGCATTTAAGTTCAGCATAGGGAATACAGTCAATAATATTGTAATAATTATGTATAGTGCCAGGTAGGGATTGAATTTTGGGGGTGGGGTGAGATGCACTTTCATATAATTGTCTAACCATTCTGCTGTACACCTGAAACTAATATAAAATAATTTTGGATGTCAACTGTAAATGATATATAAAATTTTTTAAATATAGGATGTTTGTTAAATTTGAATTTCAGATAAACAAATTATATTAGTATTTAGGTTATATCCCATACAATATTGGGATATACTAAAAAGGTTTTGTTGTTGATCTGAAATTCGTATTTAACTGAGCATGCTGCCTTTTATCTAGCTACCCTATACTTGATGGATCAAGTAAACATGCCCTTTATATGGCTTTCAATGCCCAGGACCCAAATCATACAGTGTGTTGTATGGAGTAGCAGCCCATGGTAGAAGAATGGTGTTCATTAGGGCTCTAGGACACCAAACACAATTATCAAGAGCAGCTTTGATCCTCCATTTGAAACAGACTTGGGGAGTGAAAGAGAAACCATCCCTGGCAGGCGAGTTTCACAGGCTTCTGCAGAAGAGCCACTGAAGCACAGCATTGAAAATGCTTGTCCACACAACAATATGGAGTACGTGCAGGACAGAGCCATGCTCAGCTCATCACAACATCGGTTTATCCAACAGGAAAATGAGGAATTAAGAAGACTGAATATGCTGGGTGAAAAATGAAGGCTCCTCAAATAAGACTTAGTACTTGGAACTTCATAATTGGAGAAACATTAAGAACATAGCATTTTCAAAAATGCCATTTTTGGAAAGGGAACACAACGTATAAGTAGCTTTCTCCCCTTGAAATGTTAATTCAGGGTGTCAAATCTAACCTCTCGATGGAAGATTTCTTCCGATGGAGTTTAAATTCCCAGGTTGTGGACTCTGAACAACTGATGTAGACTAACTACTATCCTGGGGAAATGAATCAAGATTTTCATCATTCTTTCATTTTTTCAGACACCAGTGAGTTTTTGCTTTGGATTCTGGCAACTCTAAGCACTCACGGGGTTCTGAGAACATAATTTTGTCTAGGATAATTGCACTTAGGTCAAAAAATTGGCTTGCTTCCCAAGTCTGGTAGAAGTAAAGCCAATGTTGTGATAGTCTCACCTTTCTTTGAACACACTGGACTTTTAAAAGGCAGCATATATGAGAGGCTAGTTCAACTTCTGTGGTCCGGAATGAACTACACCTTTCCAGTAGTCAGCCCCGTCTGCAGCCCCGTGCAACACTCACCCTACCTACCCAAGCGTGGAGGACCGTCTAGTGATGCTGAGCAAACTCATACATTAGGGTGCAGGAGGAACATTCAGTTTCTTTGCATTTTGAATTCACAAGGGCAAGAGCTTTTGGATAGTATATCTTTTGGACTATAACAATAATTTTTGGATTTTGATCTCTTTGGGATTTAACCTATGGATTTTAATTTCTCAGGAGAAAATTCATAACAGGAGGGGGTTTATATGCAAACTTGAAGCAATTTTATAAATTGGAATTTAATTTACTCAATAAATGATTTAATGCAAACACATTATTGAAGAATCTTAATGCTGAAGAACCTCTGGTAATGTGGAAGGATGTAATTGGGTTGGAAAGTAGAATAGAGTGAGTATTCAGTGAAAGAAAGGAATTTTTGCATTTAAACTTTTCCAGATCATATTAAAGAATAAAAAGCTTACTAATTAACTTTATAAAGCTAGCATAATCTTAATGTTAAAATCTAATATAAAGATAGCAGTTAAAGATATATAGAAGTTGAAAGATATATAGAAGTTGTTATTTGCAGTAATTATGTTCTATGAAGTTGCCACAAACAATGAATTAGGAAATGCTGAAACATTGCTCCTAGGGGAAACACATACAGGGTTAGGGTTCTTCAAGTCTCTGATCATAAAATTTTTGTCAACCAATCAATACATGCCCTCATTTAATGTGTGTTTCTGTTTAGAGACACCTTGTTTGACATACAAGGGTAGGCAAAAATAGGTTTACAGTTGTTCATATGGAAAAAGACATGCAGGTTATGATTATTACAATAGCTTTATTAAGATAGTTTATTCAATAAATGCTGTTGGGAAAATTGGACAAATACATGGATAAAAATGAAAATAAACCACCTTCTTAAACCACACACAAGAATAAATTCAAAATAGGTCAAAGACTTAAATATTAGACCCAAAACCATAAAAATTCTAGAAGAAAACATATGCAGTAAAATCTTGGACATTGCTCATAGCAATATTTTATCTGATATATTTCCCCTGACAAGGGAAACAAAAGAAAAAATAAACAAATGGGACTACATCAAACTAGAAAGTTTTTGCACAGCAAAGGAAACCATCAACAAAATGAAAATACAACCCGCTGAATGGGAGAACATATTTACTGATACATCTGATAAGGGGTTAATATCCAAAATTTATAAAGAACTTATAAAACTCAACACCAAAAAACCAAACAACCGGACTAATAAACAGGCAAAGGACCTGAATAGATACTTCTCCAAAGAAGACACATGGATGGCCAATAGACATATGAAAAGATGGTCAATGTCACTAATCATCAGGTAAATGCCAATTAAAACCACAAGGAGATATCACCTCATGCTTGTCAGAATGGCCATCATTAATAAATCAACAAACGAGTGCTGGCAAGGATGTGGAGAAAAGGGAATCATTTTGCACTGTTGGTAGGAATGCAGACTGGTGCAACCACTATGGAAAACAGTGTGGAGATACCTCAGAAAATTAAACATGGATCTGCCTTTTAACCCAGAGATCCGACTTCTGGGAATATATCCAAAGAAAAACAAAACACTAATTCTAAAGAACATAAACACCCTTATGTTCATTGCAGCATTATTTACAATCACCAAGATGTGGAAGCAGCCCAAATATCCATGAGTAGATGAGTGGATAAAACAACTATGGGACATTTACACAATGAAATACTACTTACCCAGAAAGAAGAAGGAAATTTTACCCTTTGCAACAGCATTGATGGACCTGGAACACATTATGCTGAGTGAAATGAGCCAGTTAGAGAAAGACAAATACCATATGATTTCACTTATATGTGAAATCTAATGAACAAACTGAACCAACAAGCAAAATATAGACAGACTCCTAGATAGAGAGCAGGATTACAGCTATTGGTGGGGGAGATTAGGAGGTGAAGGGATCGAACAAGAAGGACAAAGAACTCATGGCCATGGACCACAGTGTGGTGTCTTCTGGGGGAGGGAGGTATAAAGGGGTTAGATGGTAGTGGAATAAATACAATAAAAATTTTTTAAAAATATCAATGGCTTTATTAACTCTGTGTTTTGCATACTCACACTAGTAAATCTACTTTTGCCTACCCCTATATATTGTTGATGCACTAGCATAGAAATCACAATCAACTCATACCTATATCTCATACCTGAATATAGCTTTTCTAATACACATATTTTCTCCCTAAGACACCTTACAGTCTTTTTACACTTAGGCACACTGGACAGCACTACAGCACTATGCTTAGACACCATTTTAGAGTGAAATTACCAACAAAAAGCACAAAAATGCAGACAACATGGCACTGAATATACCATGAAAGGAGATACTTGTTCACAGTATAAAAACTGAAACAAAAAGTCAAAGTATCTACTTATTCAGCCTCAGCAGAGAACTTGCATATCAGGTGACTCAAATTTTTCACTTTGCACATGTCCATGAAAGCGCTGTGATCCTACACAACCAGACTAGGATCGAACCTGCAACATAGGTCTGTGCCCTGACCTGGAATAGAAACCTCAACCTTTTGGTTTCAGGAGGATGCTCCAACAGAATGAGCCACACCGGACAGGACCCAGTGAGTAGTTTTTTAATAGACAAAGTATTTTAAAGTTTTTATATAAAAATAGATAAATGAGTTGCCCCAAAATTTTTAGAAAAGATAGAGAATATTAAAACTGTGAAAGTATTGTAAAAACAGAGTGCACCAGAGTCACGGGAATTTAAAAGAGAGAGTTTAGAAATAGATTCATGGGACTGTAATATATGACCACATGGCATTTCAATTCACCAGAGAATAGGGTGATATTTTCTAGATGGTATTGTCATGATTGGCTTTATATATCAGAAGAATCTAAACTGAGATCTGAACCTCACATAATATACACAACAATAAATTTAAGATGTATGATTTAAAGTTCTTGTCCTTTTTAGCTGTAAATATTTTAGGTTAAAATTTAAGATTTTACAACCTTGGGTGGGTTAAGCTTTTAGGAAATGCAGAATCTGTAAAGAGTTGCTTACCTAAAAATTTAAAATCTCTGTATGTCCAAGGGCAAGATTAGGAACATAGTTAAAAGACAAACAAGTCTGGGGAAAACATTATTAACATACGTGAAAGATCAAGTGTTAATGTTATACAGCTTCTGCAAATTAATAAGCCAAAGAACCTACTGTGACAATGGGTAGAGCAGACATGCAAGGAAGAGGAAATGCTTATTATATGGCTAATAAACATATATACATATGCTCAACCTGACTCACAGAAATGCAAATCAAAATATCATTTTATGCCCATCAGAGTCGGGGAAAAAAGAAGCAACTGTGCTCACTGAAGTGTGAGAAGACACATGCTTGTATCTACTTCTGATGGGAATTATACTTGTTAGTATCACTTTTGGGAAAATAATACACGGTGAGGCAAAAGTATATTTATAATTGTGAGTATGTGAAACACAATTTATTCTTGTATTATTATTTATTAATTATTGTGTTATTTTCCATACAGACAACTGTAAACCTACTTTTGCCCACCCTGTATGGTAACATTTATTAAATGTTCAATGTCCCTGCTGGTAATTATTCTTAATTCATCAACAGTAGTTGTGAAATCCTTCCTCCATAAATATACACAATATATATTAACATACATTAATTTATCTACTGTGGCATTGTTTATTAAAAAAGTGTAAACAATGTGAATGTTCACCAATAACCAGTATAACCGTATTGTGGAATAGCCTGCATCTATGAAAAAGAATGCCCAGAAGTCTTTTCCTTTTAATGCAGTGGCTCTTTCCCAAAGTTATACCTTTAAATCCTTGTGAGATTTTGCTCTCAATTTCTCTAGAAATCCCCTCAGCTTTGCAGTGCTGGCTGAGCTTCAGATAGGATAGTATTATGGAAAAATTGTGTTTGTAATCTCTCATTTAGTAGCAAAACAGGTGTCCCTCTCTGGGGCCACCCACACGATCCTGCTTATGTACTTAAAGGGTTCACAGCTTTTCCCCCTCTCCCCTAGAGAGGCAGAGGAAATGGCATCATCCTTCTACCAAACCATTTTGGGTCTCACTGGTCCCAGTGAGCATTGCCCTAGACCCTTAGAAATTTGACCAGTGGGGTGGAACCATGTTAAAAGGTTTTTTTTTTTTTTTTTTTTTTTAAAGGAATGATTTAAGAAAACCCTGGAGGCGGGGGAGGTGGGAATAAAAAAAAAATCACAATATGGGTTTTTAAATAACATCTTGAACTTATAACTCTGTGAAATATTGTCTTTGAGCCATTAATGAAACCCACATTGTACCAGTGGCCTTGATGTTGAACACGGAGGGGGAGGGCGGCTGCATTTACTTTCCTTTGGCTCTGTGCTTCTCATTACATTCTTGTTCCGTTTTGTACTTGAAGGGAACTTCTGGAGCTCCCATTGCTTATGTGACATTCCTCCTGGAAAGAGCTGGTTCAGAAATCTAAATAATGCTTGACTCTCTGTTCCATGTCTCCCACTGCCACGTGTGTAGCCTGAATAACTTTGAGGGGCCTCTGACTCTGTCCAGTTCTCCCCACTTTGGACTGATGAGAATTTCCCCAAAACCTTTCAAACCAGCCCAGTGGAACAGGAGTCCTACAAATTAGTAGAAATACACAGTTCCTAAAGGAAATAAGGAAATAAGGAAATTGGAAATCTTAGATATCACAGATTTCTAGGCTGGTAGAGAGTTTAAAGCCTTTTTTTTTTTTTTACCTGCCCCATTTACAGACTGAAGGGAAATATAAATTCAAGAAAGGAAGACTTACTTTAAGCTTCAGATGGTTGCTCTAGATCTGGGCAACCCTCAGCCAGTGCTTCTTGGCGTGTGGTCTATGGACCTTGTTAAAAATGCAGATTTCACAGTAGGTCTGGAATAGGACCCAAAAATAGGGATTTTAGTCTTCCAGGTGATTCATATATTCTATAAAATGTAAGAACCACTGCTCTCGGCTTAATCTACCGACCTGGAGTTACTTCCTCTCAGCTGATGAGGTGGGCTGGCAGGCACATCTGAAGTTATTAGACAGCTGAGGTTTAGAAATTGAGCCTTTAAGCCACCCGAGACATTTTCAGTAAAAGACAGGGTTGTTCTTCCTGATTATTTAAAGGACTGTGACTTCTAGCACTGATAAAGCTGACACTGTCTTTTTTCTGTGCCTCCATAAGCAAGTCAGTGATTTGCCACCTGGAGAATGCACGGTTCTCCTAGGCTGAGGTGGTTTGATCCTTTAAACGGATGTGCTTGCTGCTGTCTGCAGAGGGTGGGAGATGCTGGCATCTGGCAAGGTTGGGAGATAAGGCAAGAATGGCTAATGATTGTGTGTGTGTGTGTGTGTGTGTGTGTGTGTGTGTGTGTGTGTATAATTACGTAGCTCTTATCTTCTAAATTTGGTGGACATCATGGACCTCATCCACAAAAATTTTACATACACAGTCTTTTGCATAAATTTCTGAAGAGACCCAGGACCCTTGAACTTAAATTTAGGAACCCCAACTAGAGAATCTCTTCTACTTTAATTAACTCTAGGAACTCAAAAAGGTTATATTCTAGTAGATCAAGGAAACAGTGGGTAGGCTAACAGCAGCAAATTTTGTAAAATGCTGATGATTGTTAAAGCTGGGTGATGGTCTTATGAGGGTCCGTTAATCTGCTTTCTTTTGTGTTTGAACATTTCTGTAGCAAAAATAGAAAAACATTTTTTAAAAGGTTTAGTTTCTATTATCCAATTTACTTAAGTGTTTCAGTCATTGAGGGAATCTAGGATTCCAACTCAATGTCAATGAGAATCAGTCAAGTCACATTGCTAAACTACAATTTCCAAATTTTGCAGCTATAGAAAATCTTGGATTACACACCAAATATCAGGCTTTCACTTGTAATTTATAGCCTGTTCTACTTTCCATGGAGACCAATATCAGTCAGCTATTGCTACAAAAGGCTGCATAACAAGCCATCCCCAAATATGGTGGCTTAAAAATATAAACTTTTATTCTGCATCACATGTCTGCAGGTATGTTGGGGCCAGCCAGCTTCAAATTCCCAGCTAACTGGGGAAGCGCTGATGATTTCACTCTTCATCTTTGCAGTACAAGTGTGTCCAGGTGTTTCTGATTTTGGGGAGATTGTCAAGTGACCCAGCACATGTTCTTCTCACGACATAGGCTCACTGTTTGCATTACGTTTCTAATACAGTCGGCTCCCCTTATCCATGGTTTTACTTTCTGGGGTTTTAATTACCCATGGTCAACTGCTGCTCTAAAAATATTAGTGTGAAATTCCAGAAATAAGCAATTCTTGTTTTAAATCTTACCACCCTACTCCATCCCATGTGCAACGTAAGTCTATCCTTTGTCCAGACTCTCTGCACTATAGACACTCCCTGCCTGATAGTCACCTAATAGCTTTCTGAGCTATTAGGTCAACTGCTACCATATCACAATACTTGAGTTCAAGTCATCCTTATTTTATTTAAGAATGGCCCCAAAGCAAAAGAGTAATAATGCTGGCAATTTGGATATGCCAAAGAGAAGCCATAAAGGAATTTCTTTAACTGAAAAGAGGTATACTTGTAAATACAGGGAAAAAAAAAATTATATATATAAGGTTCAGTGCTAAGTTGATGGGCTTTTTCTTCTGAAATGATAGAAAGTATAGTCAAAAGCTCAGGTATTTTCCTCCCCAAAGAATCATTCCAAATGAAGTTCAAATTCTTTTTCTTTTTAACTTTAAATGTTTTTTGTTTTAATTTTTGGACAATAGTTGACATATAATATTACAATAGTTTCAGGTGTATAACCCAATGATTAGACATTAACTTACTAAGTAATGATCCTGATAAATCTTATACTCATCAGACGTTATACATACTTATTACAGTATTATTGACTATCTTCCCTATGCTGTATTTTACTTCCCCATGGCTATTCTGTAACTACCAATATGTACTTCTTAATCCTTTCAGCTTTTCCACTCATCTCCCCAGGCATCCTCCCATCTGGCAGCTATAAAAATGTCCTCTGTATCTATGAGTATGTTTTCTGTTTTTTTATTTTGTTTTTAGATTGAATTGTTGATAGATATCTAGTTATGCCATTTTATTATTCATATTTTTTCTTAGTCTTAAGTCCCTTTAATAGTTCTTGTAATATTGGTTTGGTGGTGATGAACTTCTTTAGCTTTTTCTTGTCTGGGAAGCTCTTTATCTGTCCCTACATTCTAAATGACAGCTTTGCTGGAGTAATTTTGGATGTAGGTCCTTGCTTTTAATTACTTTGAATATTTCTTGCCAGTCCTTTCTGGTCTGCAAAGTTTCTGTTGAGAAATCAGCTGACAGTTTTATGGGAACACGTTTAGAAAGCTAACTGCTTTTCTCTTGCTGCTTTTCAGATTATCTCTTTGTCTTTAACCATTGGCATGTTAATTATGATGTGCTTTGGTGAGAGCCTTGTCACTATTGTTTAGTATTCTGCACTTTCTGGGCTTGTATGTCTATTTCCTTCACCAATTTAGGGAAGTTTTCTGTCATCATTTTCTCAAATAGGTTTTCAATTCCTTGCTCTCTCTCTTCTCCTTCCGGCACCTCTATGATGCGAATGTTGGTATACTTGAAGCTGTCTCAGAAGCTCCTTATACTATCCTCATTTTTTAAAATTCTTTTTTTTTCTTCCTGTTCTTATTGGGCATTTTCTGCTTCCTTATCTTCCAAATATCTGATTGGATCCTTTCTTGATTTGATTCTTTGCTTCATCTACTCCACTATTGATTCCCTGTAATGTACTCATCCTTCCAGTAATGTATTCTTCATTACAGACTGGTTCTTTTTTATGTTTTCTAGTTTTTTTTTATGTTTCCTATCTCTTTGTTGAAGTTCTCACCAAGTTCATCTACTCTACCCCTCAGTTCATTGAATATCCATGTGGCCACTGTTTGAACTCTGAATCTAGTAGATTTCTTGTCTCCATTTTGTTTATTTAGTTCTTTTCCTGAAGTTTTGTCTTGTTTTTTCATTTGGGACACATTTCTTTGTCTCCTCTTTTTGGCTGCCCCCTTAAGTTTGTTTTTATGTATTAGGTAGAACTGCTATGTCTCCCAGACTTGGTAGAGTGACCTAATATAGTAGATGTCCTGTAAGGTCCAGTGGCACAGCCTCCTGGATCACCTCAGCTGGGCACTCCAGGTGCACCCAGCTGTGTGGGCTGTATACACCCTCCCGTTGTAGTTGGGCCTTGATTGCTATTGGCACCTCAATGGGAGGGATTTACCTTCAGCTGGTGGCTGCAAAGACTAGTTGTGACTGCTGGGGAGAAGCAGCTGTGCAGGGGCCCATCCCATGGAGCAGTCTTAATTCAGTGGGACTTTGGTGCCCACTGAGTTTGCCCACAGAGTGTGTCCTCTGTGGAAGAGGTTGGGTGGTGCTTCAGCATAGTCTAAAGCTGTCCATCAAGTGTGTTATCTCTGGGTACTTCCAGAAGGTGCAGTCCAAGGTCAGCTGCTGCCTGTGCACTTGCTGGGACCACCCAGCATGATTACAAGGAGATCTGCAGATGACTAGTGCTTGTGCTGGGCTTGGAGGTACCCAGGAGGGGCCACACTGTGAACCAAGATGAGCCATTCCTAGTGCTGGGTTGGGGCCACTTAATGACAGGTATGTGACACACTGAGGCCAGATGTTACCTGTTTTATAGATTTTAGGAAAGTTTGAAGCATGAGCCGGAAGGAGTTTTGTGTGGAAACACCACTGGAAACAGTTTGGGTGGGTCATGTATTAGGATGGGGTGGAATCTCAAGGAATCACTGAGGGGAGACAAACAGGGGTAGCCAGGTTGATGGAGACTCATATATGGCACCTGCTAGCTCATTGGAGGGAGGACTCAGAAAAGGAAGAATGGCTTCTGGCAACACTTCTGTCTTGGAGAAAACTGCCCCTCCAGCTCTTGGCCAGATGTTGAACACTTCAGTTCCTCCCTGTGTGTCCCTGGTTCCTTTCAAGCTGCTGCCCCAGCTCTGGATCTCAGAGTGAGTGTGTCTGAGTAAGTCCATGTGCCAGCCCTATAAGAGGAACTGCTTGGGACTCCAGCTGCCTTCAGTCTCTCTTAGTCACCATCCCTGCTGGTTTTTACCATCAGATGTTATGGGGACTTCTACTTCTGGCACTGGAACCCTTAGCTGGAGGGTCTGGTTATGGCGCGGGGACCCTTTGCTCCTCAGGGGAGACCTCCACAGCTGAGATATCCCTCCTGATTTTTTACTGCTACACCTGGGTGTGGGACCAGTCTGTTCAGCATCTCTACCCCTTCCATGAGTCTAGATGTGGATTCTTTATATCCTTAGTTGTAGGACTTTTGGTCAGCTAGATTTCAGGTGGTTCTAAATGATGGTTGTTCTATAGTTTAGTTGTGATTTTGATGTGGTTGTGGGAGGATTTTAGTACTGCATTTGCCTATGGTGCCATCCTGACTGAACCCAGTTAATTTCTTTAACTCCTTGTGACCATTGGAGATAGTTGGGTCTGAAAAGTGAGGTTGCAATTCCAGCAAGTTAGGCTCCCACTGAGTTTCTTAGATGGAAGGGGGAGGATGTATTAGGCAAACCCACCCATGCTTTCAAACTCCAGTCCTACAAGCCCTGCCTGTAGTCCTCCAGCTACAAGCTGGCTGCATAAAACCCAGAGCAGAGTCACCTGCTCCTTTTTCTACATACTACCTTCCATCCCTTATTGGCCTCAAGAGAAACTGGAACAACCTGTGCAGGTACCTACCTGCCCTCTGCCCTCCACCTTCTGCTCAGCCTGTTTAGAATAATTTGAGAGCAATGCATTTCTTGTGTATTAAAGGTACTTCATGCTTTAAAATTGCTTTCAATATCTTAACAATTTTGTCTTAAGCATAAAAAAATGAGTCAGGAGGAAAGAAAGGTCTTTTTATTTAATAGATGAGGGAAACTGAGACAGAAAAGCTCACAGGTAACCCCAGGAGCCTGGTGACTAACCCCCAGCCTGATTCCTGTATGACCCAACAGGTGGGCAACTTGTACAAGTGATATTGACTAAGCTCATAAACTTCTAACCCTGGCTCTAATGTCAAAAGATGGTTGAAGATGTGTTCCCAGAGTGGCTTTTTATGTAGCTGGTTTGAAGCTTCCTGTTTGGATGCCTGAAAGTGAATAACACAGAAGGGAAAGGAAAATTTTGTTTTGATGCTGCAGAGTTATTGACAAGTAATCAGTTCCATGGGTATTTTCTTCTGTGACCTATTTCCACATGGAACTCTCAGGAAGTTTCATTACTATTGATCCCTTCTAATTTGAGTGCTATAATGATGTTGTTTCCATTCACAGGGACGGAGATGGTTTTGTACTCAGACTTCTGTACTCCAAATTGTGTGAAAATATATACATATATCTTTGTTGTCCTAGCAAAGTTCTCAATGCAGTTAAAATGATATGCCAATGTCTTTGCTAAACCCCTTCCAGATGTGTCAAACAGCAGCATACTGGAAATTAGACTTTATTTTTGTTTGTTGGTATTTGGTTTTAATGAGCCAAGCATGATGGATTATTGTACCAAGGAGATTACTATAGAAGAGGTTTGTTCTCTTTCTCTTTTTTCTCCTCCCTTTCCCCCTTTTAAATAATTTTTGAACAGACTTATAGATGCAGAGAAGAAGGATAGCTGCCAGAAGGGAGGGGATTTTGGGGGGGGCGGCTGCACAAAAAAGGTGAAGGGATTAAAAAGTACAAATTGGTAGTTGCAGAATAGTCAAAGGGATTTAAATTATAGCATAGGGAATATAGTCAATAATATTGTAATAACTATGCATGGTGCCAGGTGGTTACTGAAAATATCAAGGGGAACACTTTGTAAAGTATATGATTGTCTAACCTGTATGCTGTACACCTGAAAGTAATATAGAATAATATTGAGTGTAAACTGTAATTTTTTTTTAAAAAACCCTCTTTTTTAATGTAAGGAGTCAAAAGCTTCCTGTGTTATTCTTTGGGTTTCTCTCTACAACATTCAAACCTTTGTCTGGGCCAGAAGAGGAGTTGAGGAGGCTCCCTTCAGACTGGCAGCCAGCTTTCAAAGTCTCCCCTTTCCAAGTGGAGAAATAAATTCAAGCTGACACTTGGAGTGTGTACACACCCGCTGCCTTTGGATTTGTGCTCACGTGAGCTTATTTATTTTTGCTCTGTTGCAAAGACATTTCTGACCCCTAATTATGGATTCTGACACTCTTGAGCTACGTGGATGCACTTAGATTGATATTCATTTTCTGATGGCTTTGAAAAGCTTTCCATTTCAAGTCTAAACCCTCCAGGGCAACAAGGATCTCTTTTGAAAGAGGGTCTGGCCAGTGGTCCTGCCCATAAAAGCTGTTTACATGGCTCAGGTTTAATCAGGGCCCAGGGATTCACGGATGAGGAGCAACTTCAGCCGCTGCTTCATTGACTCTTTCTTGGCCCTTTTCTCTCTGAGAATTGAAGTGACTATATTTAAAAAATGTGTTTCTAAATAAAAGTTGGCAAGTACAGTGTCAGCCTGGAAGTAACCTTTTCAAGACATTTCAGGAAAACAAGATTACTTCATTATTTGAAGTTAAAAAAAGATAACAGTTGATGGCTGATTTGGCTGGATGGTGGCTTTGGCTCGGCAAGCGAGAAATCGCATTGATTTTGCATAACAGAAAAACTGATGTGAACTTCATGGACAATTCATCCAAACTGCCATAAGAAGATTTGGGATCTTTTGGTTTCCTTCTGCTTATGTTTAGCTTACAGCATTTCATCAGGAGTAAGCAACGAGAGAGGTCCAGCTGATGAGTGGGGCAGTCATGGAATTAGCCCAGGACTCAAGTGTCCTGCAGGAGGTACTGGGGTTCACCCTAGAGAGAGAGAGGTATCACACAGGGCTGGGCAGCAGCTAAAAATCCAGGCAGGATTCTTATCTCCCCCCTTCCCACCCTTTTACCTCAGGCCAGGACATGTGTCCCTAGTTTTCATTACACTGCTCATGAAACCCTCATGCAAGATCCAGTGATTTAAAACAACAACAAAACACCTATGAAATTATGCTGATATTTTGCTTCCTTAAACCTCTCCAGAGACTTCCCATAAACTCAGAACAACATGCAAACTCCTTGCCATGTACCTACATGGCCCACATGGTCTCCATGCCTTTCTTCCCACCTCACCCCCAACCTCTCTCCTCAGATCCCACTTACCTTCAGCCACAATGATTTTCTTTCCTCTCCATGAACGTGTCCAACTCACAGTTATGTACTATGTGAAATCTTCTGTCACCAAAATCTTTGCAGAGCTGGCCACATTCTGTCCTTCTCACCTCTGCTCAAACATTACTTCTCTGACAGTTCCATCTCATGGCCTCCTATCCCTACCCTGCCACCCCAGGGCTGCATCAGAAGCATAGCATCCTCTTTTATTTTCTTCACTACACTTAACAGTTATCTGAGGTTCTCTTGTTCATTTGTTTACTTATATATTGGCCTCTCGTCATCTCTACTCCATCCCTGAATTTACTTATTTGTTTAATTGAGATATAATTGACATATATTATATTAGTTTCAGGTATACAACATAATGATTCGATGGGTGTGTATATTATGAAATGAGCACCACAAAAGTCTAGTTAATATCCATCACCACACATTGTAGTAGCAATTTTTTCTTTATATGTCTTGTGATGAAGACTTTCGAGATTTACTCTTTTAACAACTTTCAAATATGCAGTACCATATTATTAACTGTAGCTGTCATGCTGGACATTACATCCCTGTGACTTATTTATTTTACTGCAAACATTTTTATTGCATAAAACAGAAGTTTTGAACCTTTTGACCCCTTCACCCATTTCACCCACCCCGTGGCCCCCATCTTTAAATTTAAACCTGATGTGAGCAGAGAAGGCTTTTTCTGCCTTGTGCCCCATAGTATCCTAGTGCCTGGCACAGATCCTGTTACATATTTAAGAGGAATATAGTGAACATATGTTGAATGAGTGAATGAATGAATGAATGAATGAGCCAGGCACTGATGGCTGAGGATCAACAGTAACTGACACCCACTTCGTCCATGTGGCTTGCAGGCCAGTGGAGGACACAGCTAATCAGTGTTTGACAGTTTTTAACAGGAGACTGGTCTAGTGGAGTGATCCGGGAGGACTTCCCTGAGAAGGCAGAGTCTGCAGATATCATCTGAAGGATGAGAGAATTTTCCACTTGATAATTTGATAATTTGGTGTTAATTGAGTTATTAGCCTGGATTTAAGAAGATAACTGTGAGAAAGGGCAGCTATATGGGAGTGAGTGGCCCCCAGACCAGCTGCTGAGTCTCCCCAAGCCCAGTGGACTTATTTTTCACTCTTTTCACACTTGAATTCACTGACTTTCCCCTTTTACTTCTTTCCATCCTTTCTGAAAAGCATTAAGAAACTCTCCTTACCAAAATAAACTGATTTTTTCCCAACCTATATTTGTGCCCCTCCCCCACAACTCCACTTCCCCATTGTTTGTTTCCAATACAAGTTCTTTCAAAACGTCTTTTCCTGCATGTTTTGATTGTTTCTGTGTGTCAGACGGTGATGTTCCCATGCATGACTGGAGTGGAGCTCAGCTCTGTGAACTTGTCCTGGTGTCCCACACATGTGGCTTCACCACAGACAGGATGGAGGGTGCAGCGACCCCCAGTGATCGTTATCTGGGGCATGGCCAGCGCACAGAAACCACATCAACCCAGCCAGGGTCTGCCAGGTACATTTTTGTTTCTCTTTACATTGTGTGCACCTCAAAGAAAATTTCTACTGCAAGCTTCCTCTTTATTTAAATTAGCTCCTGACAATGGTGGTTGTAAGAATCTTTCCAAGCTCAGCAAATTTCTCTGCTCTTCAGAGCCTAGCAATTGAAACACTGCTTGAGATTTCAGCTGCTTCCACCTGGGGAAATGTTCCCGACCTCGTTCTCAGGGCTCTGCTTCTGTGGGAGCTGGTCTCTACCTCAAAGTGAATGAAGCACCGAGGAGACTCAATGCTGCCCTCCATGCCTGGATCACCTGTACATTTCAAGAAAAGGATTTTCCATTCCAAATCATAGAGAGACTTCAGCTATAACAGGTTAGAAAATGCTAGTTCTCCAAAACAATAGGTGAAGTTCCAACAAGACTGATCCTGAGCTCATTTGGCAAGTGCAGCCCTCCAGTTGAAAGGAGGATGGTGCCCTGGAGTCCCACATCTGAGAAATGCGCTGTGTCCCATCTACCAGGTGGTCCAAGGCTTCAGGAGACTAAGTGCCCCAACTGCTTCTTACATACAAAGAACACATGTTCCTTTTGGGGACCATGGGGTTGCATGCTAGGCACTTCCTCTCCCAGGGCAACAATGGATGGATGAAGGTGACTGTTCCAACAAAGCCTGTGAACTTTGAACAATTAATTGAATATAAAGTTGATGTTAATATGAAAAACATACAGTTTCAGTTAAAGGGGTCATATCTTTGTAAGCAGTGATTATGACAAACAAAAAGATCCTACTTTGTGGGTAAGGGTACCTAGAAATCCAGAAGAGAAAAATATTCTGGTATGAAACTTTTTCCTGAAATATTTTTGTGAGTTAAGATTAGTTCTTGCTTTAGGTAAAAGTTGAGATGGAAAGAAAAACATATCCAGGGAAACAAAAGAATTACAACAGGGTTTGGAAATGATGTCTTTTTAGACAGATGGATATAGTTTTGTAATTGTTTTTTGGAAATCGTTATTTAACTCGACCTGAAATTGTGTTTAAAATTTTGAAGAATAAAGAATCCTTTTGGTGTTGGTTATATACTCTCTTGTTAAGAATTCAGCTTTTATTTTATCAAGAGATATATTTGATCCAATGGGATAAGGATATTTTTCTCTTCCAGTTTTTTTCAGACTGAAAGAATCTAAATTCAATCTGAATGAAAAATAAACAAGGGTGTTCATCCATTAGGGGACAGCTGGCTTGCTTAACAATGATATCTCAAATCAAGAACTGAAGATACAGGTAAATAGAAAGGATGATACCTGTTCTCTAAACTCTTCATTTAGGATGAAGTTATATTCATTCATAGCACTAAGAATGTCTTCCCTTCTTTGCTTCAGAAATGTGTCAGACACTGGAAATCAGGTATCTCTCAGCCCTTCAGTTCCCATTTTTAATGGATTGAAAAAATTCTGCCGAAGTTCTCCCACATGCTATATTTCTCAATATATGTTTCTTGTTAGATGGACTCAGTATGTTTTAGCTTTTGCTTGTTAAAGTTATTTGCATGGCCTAAAGTCAAATGGTGTTGTTTCACATTTTGCTTGACGCAAACCTCACTGGGCTCCATTGTTTTTATAGCAAAGGATCAGGTTCAATGAGGTGGTAGTGAACTTCACTTCTAATGTGTCTGTTTAGCAATACATTCACCAGGCATTCAAATCTTCTAGAGGAGATATAAGACTATGAAGTCTGTATCTGAAGTTTTAATGTGGTGGTTCCTGATCTGAGCTGGGCTGGTTCACACGTTGTCATGCTCACACACCAGCAAGGGAGAAGGTCAGGCGTAACATTCTTTCCAACAGAGGCAATGGAGGGGTGGCTTTGCCTGTTTGAGGATTATGTAAGAAATTGAGATGTCTGGAGGTCATCGATGGTAACTGGAGGAGAAAATTGAACTGAACAGGCTGCTTCCACTTAGTGAGGCTCCTCCAGGAGATTATTTACAAGTGTCAGAGTTCGGCTCTGGTAGAGCTCAGTTTCACAGAGTCAGAGAAAAGATGTAAAATAAGCTTAAGTCAGCCCATCCAACATTTGAAAGGGCAAGGGAGGGGGTGGAGAGAAAAAGGACTCATTTCAAAACCTGCCTAATTTATTCCTTTCCTCTTTGTCTTTGTCTCCTTGGCTCTCATCTTTTTCAAGAAGTCTGTGAGGACAGCAGATGGGGGTGAACAGCCAAACTGCTAACCATCTCTGCTGTTCGGTAGCACAGCCTCCAGACTCAGGCAGCCATTTTCCTTTGGATCATGGATGTCCAAAGTCACATTCTATTAGCTCAGCAGCACATGCAAAATAATAACCATAAACCCAGAAATGTGCTGTGGAATTTTCTCCAGCTCTCTTAACGAGCTTTGCAAAGCTCCTCTGTCAAGGAGAGTGGGGAATGTGTAATTTCAAACACATTTTTAATAGTTTCTCTTGGCTCTCTCTGAAGAAGAGGGAGGCATGCTGACGCGGCTCTAGGAGAGGCAGCAACTTTACAAGAGTAATGTTAAACAAATCACCCAGGTGCTGGTAGCACTTGGAAAGCATGGGAAACCAGGGCTGGGCAGGCACAGGGCGGCACTGGAGTTTGATGTGCGGTGCTGGAAGTCAAACCAGTAGGGCAGATGGCAGGTTCGAACGAAGCTAGGCAATTTCAGTGCTCTCTGCCCAAATCATTCTCAGTTGCACCACTTTTCAAACTCCCTTTTCCTCTTATAACTGAAGAGATTTTGTAAAGCAGAGGAAAGAGGTAGCAAGAGTGGAATGGTAGCAGGTGCCAGACCGCCAAGGAGAATCAGTGAGGATGCTGGGAGCTCTTGGCTCTTGGCTGTAGCAGCAGATAGATACTTGGTGTAGTAGCTCAATGTTTTAAAATGCTGACGAGGAGTCAGAACTCCTGAGCCTATATGGGTAGAGGAGGGGAGGTGTGATGGGGATGGGTGAGCTATGTGATTTCTGGGCTTCTTTTGCTCAAGAACTTTTAAAAAGTCTTATCTAGAAAAACATAAAGAGCTAACAAGAAAATTTTATACTCAGGATCAAAGCAGTCATATGAAATAATAACTCTATGCCCTCCAGCCTCTCACCATTTTTCCACCAGTATTTATAAGTGTCTGACTATATGTGCTTAACCGAAAACTAGAAGTCATGGTATGATAGCAGGTCAGAAAATCTGAAATCAAGACAGTTTTGAAAAATCTGTGACTGTGTTCAACTGTATAATATATTTCAATGAATTACTGAAGTAATTTAATTTAATGACTCCATTGGAGTACTTAGGCTTTTCAAATATAAAAAATGCCACCTTTTTTGAAAAAAACCCGCAAAACTCTATCTTTCATCTAATAAGTGGTAATGGGAAAGCTATTTCTTCATATCAATTAAATGTAGAATATGTTTTTAAGGAAGAGAAGAATCAGAAATACATTGAATCAGGGGGCTAAAAAAGATGTTAGGGATCATCTGTTCCAAGGCCCTTGTTTTACAAATGCTGTGACTGGGTCTCAGATAAATGACAAGTTCATGGCTGAGAAACCCAGGGTCCTGATTTCTAAGTTCCATATTCTTTCTACTAATACTTTCTGCAGCCCATGTGTACCTGCTTCATCTGGGCCAGTTCTGCGTTGAAGGGTTCTGTTCCCAGCAGTATACCCTCCCCTCTACAACGTGTGCAGGGGAAGATGGTGAACTTCTTCCTTAACTCCCAGATCTTTAGCAGTGTAGCAGCCCAAGTGGGAACCACAGGATGGAAAATACTGAGTGGGGTCTGGCTTTGGTACAAGTAGGCCAGTCATGGTGAGTGGCTGGTAAGAGTTGTGAGAGAGACATGAGCTCCCTACAGTACCATTTTCTTTCTCGAGCCCCAAGTTTATCTTCCCTGTCTCCTTTAGGTCATCTATTTCTTCCCTGACAAAAACATCTGGTTGTTTCAAAACTGAAATTTTCATGCATTTTATCCCATGTAGGAATGTCAAAAAGCTGTTCTGAAAAACATAGCTCCCCCCTGTGCCAAACCAGTTGGGCTGGAATGAACAACTGTTGTTATAAATCTCCACTCTGCCTCTTCAACAGCCGCAGAAGGTACAAAATAGAATGTTTCATGAGCCAGATGGATTGAATAAGACCTGCCCAGAGGAGCCCTGTGTATGAAGGGTATGAAAACACCCCTCTCTCTCCAAGCTTCCTCCCACTCTTTTTCTTTCAGTTTCTGGGACTGCTGGTGAGAGAACAGCATGTCAGGGTTTTCTATGTTCACACAAGTTCTTTTGTGTCCTTAAGGGAAAAAATATTTTGTGACATGACAGAGCAACTGCTTGTTCTGTGAGTGATTCACAAAGAACATTCTGCAACCTAATGGCGTGTGTCCTTGCCAAGACTGAGGCAGGGAAATGGATCATAAAAAGTGACCCAGAATCAAAAGGCTGAGAGGAACTTTGAAAGTCACTGAAGTCACCTTTCCATCAAGAACTTCCTACAGTGCACTAGGAACTTTTCATTCTCTGGTTGCACAAGTCTGTCTCCCATCACTTCTGACTGCTGCAACAACTCCTGCTTCTTCTTGATGGACAGTTCTTTAAATATTTTAAGACAGTACTTATACTTCTCCAAACTTTCTTTTCCAGGCAACATATCTTATCTTTTCAGTCATTTGTCTCCTCAATCAGCCTTCCTCCTCTGCTTATCTGATACTAATTCTTAATCCTCTAATCTTTTTCTTGTGAAGTTATGCCAACCTAAGTCTCCTTCATCCTGTTCTTCTGTCATTTATTTTTTGGAGACTAAATATTAAGACTTTCCCTTTCTTCTGTGTTAAGGTTCATCTCATCAATGTTTAGCCTATATCTGAGATTGTTGATGACATTTAGAATCTTGAATCTGTTACCATAGCCCTGGCTATCTTTCTTGATTTTTCTTTTCCATTGTAACATGGATAATTTTGTCTCATCATAAAAGTAACTGTCAAAAAAGTTTAGGTTCAGAAACAATTCTCTAAATGTTATCAGGCCTTTATTCACTCTTCAGATTCTATCACTCACCAAATTCAGCTAGCCTTGTTACCATCTTGCCCATATTTCACTATTCTTTCTGTAAAATATTGTTAGGTGTTTTGTCACAGGTTTTCCTGAAATCATTGTATAGAGTGTCCACTGCAGTGTCCTCATCTATTCACCTGGAGATGCTGTTAAAATGGAACTAAATCTCTCATAGTCACCTCTGCTGCCCGTGTTGTAGCCACTTTCTTTTCTATACATGCTTCTCAAGAACCCATTAGCTTTGCTTCCTTTGCTGCTGGCGCCCTCCTTGGTTCATGTCAGGGCTCCTTCTCTTTTTCAGATGAGATCGGGCACCTTCAGGGTGGTATGGCTATAGACTCCTTTCCTTTTCAATTCAGAGCACCAAGATGTCTTTATCTGACCATTAAAGAATTGATTTCACTCATTCCTGCGGGGTTTTCCTCAAAAAAAACAAAAACAAAAACAAAAAAAACCTGTATTTCGATGGCAGACTTCTGTACCTCAAACTTAAGAGTGAGGTAGGAGAATTTGTGGCCATACCAGTGACTGGTGTAGTCACATCTCCTGGGAGGCTGTTTACTCTGTAAAGCTGTCGCTTCTCACATTCTCCTTGTTTGTGCCTCTGGGGACTTTGCGACTTTCCACCTGCAACCAACCAACTCCTCAAACCCCACACCCCAACACTGACAGGTTACATAATGGGAATCCTCCTTGCACCCCAGGCCAGGTTTCTTGTAGCCAGCAGTGCAAATGGCCTCAAGGGATTTTGTCTTTCAAGCTCTTTTCTAAATCATGCTATCCAAATTAGACCGGTTGGTGTCCTAAAAGCCTCCATCTCTTCTTTTTTATTTTTTCATTCCTTTTCCCCACATTCTTCTTCATTAGCAGGGAGCAGGAGGGCACATTTATCCATTCATTAAGGAAAGAGTCTTTAAGAACGTACTATGTACCTCTCTGAGGTAGGCATGGGGGATTCAGAGGTGAGTAACATAGCAGAACCCTGCCCTCCAGGAGTTGCCAGATCAAGTAGGCAGATAGGTTTTAAACATATAAACCACAGAGTGAGAGGGTATATGGGAAAACCAAGGGCATACCTTAGTGTAAAGGTCAGGACAATGATATGGGAGGTAACATGCAGTCAGTAATCACCTGACTACACCAAAAAGCCTACGAGAAGCCAGCTGTCCCAGGACACCATGCCCATGGTAATGACCCCCAAAACTCTTCTGGCTTGACACACACAGAGCCACCATGATTGAGAAATGGACAGTCCATTGAAATACACCAAACGGCCCAGAAGCTCTTCTGAGAAATCTCCGCCCCTTTCCCCAAAGAGATCCCCAATATTCCTACCCTCATTGAATATCCAACCTCCCATTAAATGAACCTCAATAAAGGAAGCAAGTCCCATGGAAGGAGGGCTGCTCTGTCTGTGGAGGAGCCCATTCTCTGTCTCACTGCCTCACTAATAAACTCACTTTTACTTTAAGCTGTAGGCTGCACAAAGCCAAGAGCCCCCAATGGGCTGAGGACCGTGGGGGTTAGGGTGGGGGTGGTGGGGGTGGGCACTGGAATTTGGATACCAGGGTTGGGAAATGTGTTTTTTACAGCAGTCACCACGGCTCTGTCTCTACGGCCCAGCAAGATCAATGGAAGGCACTAATCTAACCCTGTTTTCTGAGGATGTCACTGTGTGCTGCTGGCCCATCCCCTGGCACAGGGACCTGCAGAACCCGCACAGCCAGGGGAATGTGAAGGCAATTGCATGCGAAGGGTTTTCTCAGCCCAGTCCATCTTGGGAAGGGGCCACCCCACTCCTGAGCGCCAGCCTCTGCCCCCTCTCGCCCCAGCTTGAGGACGAAAGACAATTTGCTGGCTGAGGCTGCACAGCAGCTTTGTCATTCTGCCATACGTCCCTTCACTCCCCTTCCCCAGGCCACCCCAGGGCGCTTCCCCCCCCCCCCAGAAGCTCCTCGAATGGGGGTGTAAGCTTCCCACAGACACTCGGGGCTGGAGCTCCCTGGAATGCATCTGCAAACGTGGAAAATTTCCCTTTCGCATTCTCCCTAAACATTTGACAAGAATTAAAGTCCCCCCCTAGGGGAACCAATTTCACATATTGAAACCAAACTTTTTTCCTTCTTATAGTCTCTCTCTCAGTCTGGGACTCACAAAGAATCATTTCCTCTGAAACAAAGCCGCGTGTGCTCCGAGCGCTGCGGCCGCACCACCCGCCTGCAGCGCCCGGCAAACCGAGGGCTGCGGCGGCGGCGGCGGCGGGGGTTACTGCTCGCCATGCTGAAGCCCAGGCGGCCCTGTCACAACTCATATCCTCCCGGGCGCGGAGGGCAGGGCGAGGCAAAGCCTGTCTTCCCTGGAAAAATAATAAAATGTGGAGCCGGTTTCTTTTAAAATGGCTTCTGTTTCACAATTCAAGTCGCGTTTTCTGTCGGGAAACAGTCCCCCGTTAGGCCTGTAAGGTGGAGGCAGGGAGGGAGCGGAGGAGGGGAGGCAGGCCCGGAGGGCTGGTTCGGGCGCGCGCGCCAGCTGCGGTCGCGGCGCGGCAGAGCCTCCGCTCGCGAGGCGGCGTAGCGGCCCTCCTCTGTCTGTGGCCGGGCTCCCTTCGAAAGGACAGGGTCGGCCAGAGCGGACAGAATACACATCTGTAATGAAGCCGGGCAGCCACTGGATGTCAGCAGCCCGTGTCACTTTGGACCTCGGGGATGGGCCAACGAAAATCCCAGGCAGCCCCAAACAAGTCAGCCTCCAGGAAAATAAGAATGGATATGGGGTGGGGGGCAAAGCTACGGAAAACGGAGGCCCAGCCATAAATATGCATGTCTGGGCAGTTTGTGTTTCAAATTGAACGTTAACGCACACGCAGGGTATATTGGAACATGTTTGTGAACATACCCCAAAGGGTGGAGTGCTCAAATACGCATTTGGAATTTTCATTGGAAACACATGCACAATTAACAAAAATGAAAGCATATCTTAGAAACATTGAACTTGCACCTAAGCAATTAGCAAGCTGGTTCATTTTGATTTGCTCGATTGTGGGGCCCACATCACCGAATCCTAATGATGCGGTGGTAGTGGGAGTCTAGAAGGTTTCAGGGACGCTTAGCCCTGTGGAAAGCTTTCCAGATTCATGCTATGGCTGGGGGTGGGGTGAGGTGGTGGGGGAGAGACAGGATGGAGACTGGACTTTTTTATATTTAACACCCTATGATGTTTGGGGAAAGGATTTAGAGAGAAAGCATTCCTCTTATTTTTAAACTTTTTTAAAAAATAACATACATACAGAGAAGTGAATATCTCAGCTCAATGGATTTTCTCAAACTGAACACATCTGTGTCATCAGCCTCTAGATCACAGGAAAAAATAGCAGCAGCACCTAGAAACCTCACTCAGCTCCCTTCCAGGCCCTGCTCTCTCCCCCTTATTCACTATATTTTAAATTTCATTTTTCTTGTCAGCCACTAAAGGTAATGATTGAGCTCAAGTCTGGGTGTGCTGTATACTCCAGAGCCCTCCTCTGGCTCCCCGACTGTGCCTTTACTGCTCTCGGGCTTCCTATTGCCACCCAGAGTCCAGACATTATCCCTATCACCTCCCAAATGTCATCTCCTGGAAATCTCTCAGATCTTTACTGCCTCAATGCTAGTGGCTCTTGGAATTTGTAAATTCACTCATCGTACATGTTATCTTAGTCCTTTAAAGCTGCTATTACAGAATACCATAGACTAGGTGGCTCGTAAACAACAGAAATGTATTTTTCACAGTTCTGGATGCTGGGTAGTCCACGATCAAGTGGCCAACAGACTTGGTGCTTCCTCACATGGTGGAAGGAGTGAAAAGGTCTCTGTTATAGCAGCACTAATCCCATTCATGACAACTCCATTTTCATGACCTAATCACCTCCCAAAGGCCTCACTTTTTAATACCATCATCTTGGGGGGTAGAATTTCAACACATGAATTTAGCAGGGACACAAACATTTAGCCTACACCTTATAGATTGAGAATCAACCAATACTAAAATCTCTGCTCTCAAGGAGTTTAGCAATCTGTGAGGGCAGAGAGACGAGTAAGCTATAGAATGTGGTCACTGCTAAGGTTAGTCAGCACAAGGAAAGGGAGAGTACCCAAAAGGGAGCACTTAGCTTGGTCTTAGGAGGTTAAGGAAGGCTTCCTAGAAGAAGAGGAGCCTAAGTAAGGACATGAAGGATCGATCAGAGCCATCCAGGTGCAGGGGTGGGCGGTAAAGAGAATGAAGTTCAATGCAGTGAGAACAGCATGTGTGAAAATGTGGAAAGGGATGGGAGGTGAGGTAAAGGAAATGAGTAGGGGTTGGCTCATGAAGGTCCTCTGGGTTCTGGTTGACACTATGTCCCAGTTTACCCTGGAATAGTCTCTATTCACAGCTGCTGTTCCAGCATAACCATCACCCTCACCCCTCCTGCACTCTCAATCACTATTGGTTTGAACAAATAACAATGATATGGTCACCCCATTGAAACCATGCCAAGAATTTGATTTAAATCCTGAAAGCCCAAGGAGCCAATAAAGGCCTTTGAAGAAGGAAGAACCATCACATTTCCATTTTAGAAATATGTTGGCTATAGAAGAAGAATGGTTTGAAGAAAAGAATTCTGGAGGCAAGAGATGTTTTAGGAGATTATTGCATTAATCCAAAAGGTAGAGATAATGATGGCGAGGGTTAAGAGACTAATAGTGATGATGGATGAAGTCAAGGCATATGAGAAGTATTGAGAGGAAAGAATTGCAAGGACATGATTATTTTATTTACTCTATGTTTATTAGCCATATTTGTGCTGCTTTCTAAGATTTAAAACTGGGTTCTGCAAAACTGGGTTAAGCCTGGTGTTTGGGTTCCAGGATCACAGAACCCTTGGAAGAGCTGGAAGAAGAAAATGAGACCGGGCCCCAGCCTCGAGTCTTCTTTCTCTGGAATGCTGAGCTGGGTCCCAGTGGTGGCCTGGGTTGAGGCCAAGGTCAGAACTGGGGCAGGACGGTGCTGGTTTGGGGTGGTACAGGCAGCTTGGTAGCAGTGTGGTTCTCGGCAAAGATGCCACCCTTTGACTGGGAGGCAAGTTGACATTGTGTAGGGTTGAGGAATGTTACAGGCTTGTGAATTACTTTTTAAAAAATATTTTATCAACACCTCTAAAGTAGAACAAACTCCAATCCATGCCACATGTGTTTTCCATGTGTATTGCAGCAGTAGAAAGTAACCAAACAACTGTATTGAACTTGTCAGAATATAATACAAAATACTGCTAATTACTTCACCATGAAGCTTACTGTGTCCTCTTCCTTAATCACCAGAAGCAGGTCCTACTAGTGAGCATGACAGCTCAATAATACCACTTTATTGTGTTTCTTGGACAACTGCAGAAGCTTATCTTTCACTGGCAATTTTTCTCATTTTTGGAAGATTTGTCCCCTTAGTAGTCATCATTACTAACTACATCAAGAGTGCAGTGCTAGGAAAAGTACCATGCAAAGAAATTCCTGAAATGGGAATGGATATTTGTGTTGGACTGGTGGTTTCTGCCAGAAAGTCAAACCCCAGAAAATAAGAGGATTTTTCTAGCCTGCTAGCTTCATTACCTGAGAGAGCAGCAAACATAAAAACCTGCCAGTGTGTACAGGCTATTTAGCACATTGGTTTTATCTCTGAGAGGCCAGTAATAATGATGATAGAAAAAAAGTTAAAGGAGCTTTGAACCCAGGAAGAAAAAATTAGGAGGTTTGTAATATTTACAAAGAAAAACATTATTTCTCTTTAATCTTTCTCGTCTCTGATTTCAGCTTCCTTTAAGCATCTGCACAGTCTGGGGGGAAAAGTAAAAAAAAAAAAAAAGAGAAAGCGAAAGCAGTGAAAAGAAATAGTAAGTTCTCAAGTAGAGAGAATGCATAATTATTTATACAGACGAGAGAGACATGTAAATGTTTATTATATTTGGTTTTTAAATGAAATGTGGTAAGCCCTTTTACTATTCAGAAATCCAAATTTATAAAACAGATTTTTTTGTTATTGTTGTTAGTGGAATGAGGAGGTGGAAATGGGTTGGGATAGGAGTTTATTCACTGTGCATAAAAATTCTGTACTTTGCAAAATGATTCACTGAAGGCTTCCTTTAAATAACAACTCTGCTGGTGCATTTAATTTACCAAAATAAATCAATTTTAAACAGAATTTTAGGAATAAATTTTGTGTTATGCAATGGAAATGTAATAGGCCTTTTAAAATGAAAACAGACTGGGATGAATATTAAAATAAATTTGCATTCCTTGAATAAAGTAGGCAAGTGTCAGGATGGTACCCTGTAGTGTAATGAGACAGTTAGTGTTGGGGGAGAAAGTTGAAGTAAATTAGATAGAATTAGGGGAGGAAATATGAACTTATATGTAAAAATTGCACATGAAATAATTTAAGTAATGAATTTTAATACTAGAACTTGCTTCCATAAAAGTAAATGAATGATTTTTCAGTTTAAGGTACAGAGATAACTTCCCCTGCATTTGAGCATGTAGGCAATTTCCCATTCCTTCCCAAGTTCCTGCTGAAATAACCAAGTAAATACATAACAGAGAAATCTACATCAATATCTATCTGGTTGATCCTAATATTTTTAGGCTACTACTCCTGAGAAGACTGATAAAGGTGACTTGAAAGATAATAAACATAATATTAAAAAATTAATATTAATAATTTGGATTTTATTTTTTAAAGATTTTATTTATTAATTTTTAGAGAGGAGAAGGGAGGGAGAAAGAGAGGGAGAGAAACATCAATGTGTGGTTGGCTTCCGAGTGTCTCCTACTGGGGACCTGGCCCACAACCTAGGCACGTGCCCTGACTGGGAATCAAACTAGCAACCCTTTGATTCACAGACCAGTGCTCAATCCAATGAGCCACACCAGCCAGGGCTGTAATTTGGATTTTAAAAGCTTAGATTACTTAAATGGTAATTTGGAATTGGGGACTCTGGAGTAAAAGACTGTTAAATGTCTGATTTCACATGCGAGAGAGACAATGAGTAGATATGATTTCTTGCTTGATAGTTATCAAGAATTTAGGCTCAAATATTATTGAAAAGTAACCCCCTATAGAACAAACATAGAAATATATAGAGATAAAGTAATTATAGCATGTCATGTCAAAAGGAAGAAAAATCTTTGTATTGGTCCTTTCAACATATAGAGACATATTGGAGAAAGACTAAAACTTAAAATCACATGCAAATACTTTGGTGCTAGTAAATATAAGATTTGAAAAATATGTCTCTTTTCTAGTGTAGTGTGTTAATGAGTCTTGGGAACCTACAACTGTAGATAGGCTTTATAATATGAGTAAAGAGCTAAAATGTTACCTATGCAAAAATAAAAGTCTAATGAGAAGAAGTGAACTTTACACAGTGAGAGAAATAGTCACCTGTGGAGAATGGTGGCTTGTAAGAAATCTCTAATGTCAGGATGATCAAAGAAATCGGAAGAGATTTGCTTCATCGAATATTCTGTTTCTTATGCAGCTATAACTCACTGTCCCTTCTTCACCTTAAGTCTTCAGTGAAAGCTTTGTAGGAGGTTTGGAAGTAATTAAAAGCTTAGTATGAGATTTAAAGTGATGAGGATGTTGAGACGGAATAAAGAGAACAGAGAACACATCTGGGTCACAATAAAGCTGTGGAATTGCAAAGCTATGGTAAGTGTCACAGAGATATTGGGGGTAGAAGACACAGACAATCAGAAGCAAAATTTACCATGAAAATTTAAGTGCCTATAAATTTGCCAGAATCTTGGAGGGGATGTTAGCTTTCTCATTGAATGTGGTAGAGAGGGGAATGGTTTGGTTTGGTTTCAGATATCAAGGAGCCATGTGACACCTGGGGTACACAGTGTCAACATTATTAAAGTTAAAAAGATAAATCTATGAAAAATAGAAGGAAAAATAATCGCAAAGCAATAAATCTTAAATTAATATATAAGAAATTAGATCACATAAAGCAGTTATCACATTAACAATGAATAGTTAAACTTGCTATTAAATGACAAAGACTCAGAGATTTACACTTCTTGGAAGGATATATTAAGTAATAGTAGTTCAGTGTCCTCACTGCAATAACTAGAAAAATCCTGAAAATTTCCAAAATTATATATGTAAAGACATAAGAAAGTTGTGGAAACAAAGAGAACTACATGAATTGGAATTCCAGTTCTGAGGTGATCTGTCAATTTTCTCTGTTGAGCCCATTTGCCAAGTTGGATTAAAAAATAAAAGAACCTGACTATATGCTATTTACAAGAGATACACTTTAATAAAATACTGTTTGTAAGAGACACAGGAAGATGAAAAAATAGGAAGGAAAAAACATGCCATATAAACAAGAACCAAAAAATAACTGATATAGTTACATTAATAACAAACAATAGAATTTAAGGCAAAAATGTAAACAGAGACAGGAATTTCCATAATGATAAAAGAGCCAAGACATCAAGGGGACATAATAATTTTAAGTTTGTGTATACCTAATAGTTATAAAAGATATAAAGCAAAAGGTGATAGAACTAAAAGTAGAAATTGAAATTCACAATTACAGTTGGAGATTTTGATACACCATTCCCAGTAACTGATCATAATTGATAGTAATATGAAGAAAAAATAATCAATAAAATCATGGAAGATGTGAACCTAATTGACAGGTACAGAACATCACACCCGACAACTGCAGCACAGACATTCTTTTCAAGTTTATATGGAACATTTACCCAAAAAGACTACATGCTGTATCATAGAGTAAGTCTCATAAAATTATAATGGACTAAGTACATACAGAAAGTGTCCCTTGACCACAGTAGAATTAAACTTGAAATCAATAACAAATGCATAAGTAGAAAATCTCCAACTTTAATAACATATGCATGAAAAAAATCACACTAGTAGTTATGAGATATTTTGAACTCAACAGTAGTAGAAATTTGGCATATCAATGCTTGTGAATGCAATTTCTGACTAAAGAGAAATATATAGTTTCATTTTTTAAATTGTTGTAAATGAATATATTAGAAAAAGAAAAGTTGAAAATCAAATATTTAAATATCCTCAAGAAACTGGAAAATAAAAAGCAAATTAAACTCTAAGTGTATTTATGGAACAAAAACAAAGCTCAAGCAGAAATTAATGACATAGAAAGTAAATATATAATGGAAATGAAATTAACAAATTGAGAAAAAAAGACTCATGAACATCAGCAACAGTAGGGTGATTGCAGGGGTGGGGCAGTATAAGGGAACTAAATGGTAATGGAAAAAATACAATAAAATTGTTTTAAAAGAAAAAATATATATGTATAGCAAAAGAACTGAAAGTACATACCAACTTAAGAAAACAATATTTATTAAAGCTAAACCTGTATATATCTTATGATCCAACAATTCCACTCCTGGGATACAGACCAAAAAAAAAATGAGCTTTTATGTCCTCCAAAATAAAATATATGTAACGTGTGGGCTAGACATGTATAAGGATGTTAATAGTACCATTGTTCATAATAGCCCAAAATAGAAAAAACCCAAATGTCCTTCAATGGAAGAATGGGTAAATAAATTTTGATATGTTCTTACAATAGAATACTATATAGCAATGAAAAAAGCAACTTCTACATGTAGCAGCATGATGAACCTCACAGGCATAGTGCGAACAAAATGAGCTACCTAGATTGAGAGTACATGCCATGTGACTCCAGTTCAATGAAATTCAAAATTAAGTGAAACTTATCTGTGGTAGAAGTTAGAATGACCTGGAGGGTACTGACAAGGAGGGTAAGGCAGACATGAGGAGGCACTGCTTGGGCTCGCCCTCTTGGGGAGGACTTTTTCTCAGCTGCGGGGCATGCCGTCTGTGAGCAGCTTCACTATCAGTTGCCTCAGCTGCAGAGAGCTGTCTCGTCCAAGCTATACTGTTCCAGAGACTGTCCACATCCAGTAATTCATAAAGGCAAAGGACTGTCCATTTTGGCCTAGTTCAGAACAATTTTAATGTGTCCTCTCAGCTCTCGAGTTTCCTGTGGGAATGGCTGAGCCTATGGGCCCTGCATCACACCATGGCATCTTCTACTCAATCATGCTTCCGCCCCTCCCATCCATAGGTATTGATCCTGAGGGTCCATAGTAAATATCCTAAACACCAAACCCTGTCTCAGAGAACCCAAACTGCAACATGGGGGCTGAAGGGAACCTGCCGGGTTGATGAAAATGGTCTATAATTTGATTTGGGAGTTGGATACACATGTGTATGGATATGTAAATACTCATTTAATTGTATGTTTAAGATTTGTGCACTTTACTATGTGTAAATCATACCTCAAAAAAGAAAATATAACAGACTCAAACTGACTTTATAAATGCTAATTACTTGCTGTTTTCAAAGGTCATACCTCAAAAGATAAGAAAAGTTTAAAAAGTAAAAAATGGAAACACAGGATATTGAGCACATGGGTTTATCCCCACTCTCTCCAGAAACACCACTGAAGTATAAAAAATATTCGAAAGGTATAAATTCACAAAGACAAGGAAAGGAGGATAGAAAACAATAGCAAATACGAAATATCAACATTTTGGAAGCAGGAAATGGTAACAAAGGAGAGAGTAAGTTGAGGTCTAGGCCTACAGGTGGAGAAACCAACAGGAAGTAAGAGAGAGACCCCTGGTCCTCTTCCTTCACTTGAGTCTCAGAAAGCTAACGGCCAGCATGAACTAATAGTAGAATTTAGTTCATCCCGTTCTAAGGAAACCACCCAGCCCAAATTCTTTTAGCCCAAGTAACTTTATCCTTTATTGCATGAGCCCTAAATTCTTGAAGCCCAAGTAACTGGCTCTCAGCAGGAGTGGTTTCAGTCAGCTGAAGAGTCTATGATATTGGTTCTAAACATTCTGCACATCACCAATATGTCAACCTGTCCTTCAGAGTCCACTTACTCTGGGTTTCCCACTGCATTTGAGAGAGGGTTCAAGACAATTCAATGTGAATGTAAAAAAACGCATGAAGCTAGTGTCTGGATCATACCTATGTGAAGAAAACAGGAAAAATTTTAAAGAGGAATCTTTAAAAATATTACACTGATGTTAAGTGCACCCTAATTTAATAAATAAATCTTAATAGGGGTTTTTAAAACAAAATCTGTTGAATGATTCTAAATTTCACCCAGAAAAATCAACATAAATACAATATTTAAAAGGCAGAGAAAATGAACTTACTATATATTAAAATTGCTCAGAAATTTACAGAAATAAGAAGCGTCAGACTCTGCTACCAGAATGTATATCTCCATATAACAGAGTAGAATTAAGTAATGTGAACTCCATCTCTGACAAACATGGCATTTTACATCAGTATGGAAGGAGTAGATCGTCTAGTGAGTTGCGCTGATAATCACTAAACAAAGAGAAGGGAAATGCTTTTATTTCTCTTCCTTCTTTTATTGTTTTAGTTTTGTATTGTTGACACTGTTGCTGATATGGCCATTCCCCGGCTTTGCCCACCTCCACTCACCGCCCTCTTCCCTGTGGCCACCACCACCCTGCTCTCTGTGTCTGTGAGTTACCCATATATGTTCATTGGTTAATCCCTCCACTTTCTTTCATCCAGTCTCCCCTTCCCCCTCCTTTCTGACTGTTTCTTTCTCAGCGGTTTATTAACATGGGCAACCCATGTCAAAGTTGGTAACCTTGACTGCTCCCAGTTTCTCTAACTGGTAAATAAAACATTGTCAAATTAGCTGCCCACCAAGATCCCTCTCAGCTCCAATGTTCTATAGTTAACCTAAACTAAGATGGTTGCTGCTTTTGTCTCTTTTTCAAAGCTCAATTGAGCAGTGGCATTTGGTAAATCAAAATAGAAAGACAAAAGTAAAAATAAACTTGTCTGGCTTTCTCTCTTGAAAGAAGAAGAAAGATGACTGTGATGGGCCCATTCTAGCCTCCAGGGCCCGAGGGACTTGTGGAACTTTTTGACATGCACTGTTTGTTTTCAATGGGAAATTACTCAAAATGTAATAAGGAAATATTTTGCTGAGTAAATAGATTCGTTTACATCTTGTGGCATGGATGGTTAAAAAGAATCCTGGCCTTTTAGCTCACTTGGCTGAAATCCCTAGTCAAAGAGAGGGATTTCTCTTTTCGCTAGTACTTCTGTCTTTCCAAGGGGTCCTTCCTCCTCCTTCTTTTGAAATCAGATATTTTAAGACACTTGAAATCCAGGGAGGAAAAGAGACTATTCTACTGTGATGGGAAAGAAAATTATTAATGTTATGTGGTCACAGCCTTTCCAGGACCCCCTCTGTCTCTCTCATCAAGAGAATTCTAGCTTTGTCAGCTCTGAGCCTGGGTTTATGATACAGAATTGAGGCAATGGGAGAGACAGACACACGCTGGATGAGTGAGGGCATGGAGTTTACATTGGAAAGGACAAGATTATTCATGAGAAATAAAACGGGAGATGAAAGGGAGGACATACAGAGGGAGAATGGAGAGTAGCAGGGCTTGGGCCTTGGAGCGCACTTAGATTGGGTGTTGAGAGGGAGGGAGAAAGAGGTTTCTGGGGTCAGCTGTAATTTCTGTGGTGAATATTGAGCGTGGAGGAGCTCAGAGAAAAGACTCAGGATATTAAGAGTGGGGGAAACTTGGAGAAAGGACTCACGATGATTGGTTGTGCACTAAATGTGTTGTTCTCTCCACGTTCCTTGGTAATTTTTCCCTAAGTAAAAGTTGGAACTGATTTCATTTGTTTTTCAGCAGAGTGTCATTCTTTGAATCAAAATGTATGCACAAAGCCAGGCCAAGTGGGTTCCAGTGGTATTTGAGTTATGCCACTCTTGACCTTTTTTTCTCTTTTCTCTTGGACTTGCCCCCTCTTTTGTCCCGCATGAGTGTTCTTCTGCTCCTTGCTCACCAGCTTTCTCTTGGCTGAGGGATTCCCTTTAAATAAGTCCTCTTATTCAAATACAGGTAAAAATGCTTTTTAAAAAACGTCATTGTCAAATACCAGCAATGTCATCTTATCTTTTTCCTCATTTGCCATCACTGAAGAAAGTTTGCGTTTGAAAGTGATCATTCTTTTCAAAATGATTACAGGATATGCCCTACCAACTGGCTATCTACAGACATAATAATATTATTTTGAATAAACAAAACCCCAAAGCTACAGTGGAAATGTTTTATGTTTGTGCCTTGCTTCCTCACATATCCTTTCCCTGCTTTCAAACACACAAGTACTCCCTTAACGGTATTTCCCAAGTCCTATGTATTATACCCATGCATTCATTCAAAAAATAGTCATTGGGTACCTGAGTGCCAGGCACTTTTCAAGTGCTGAGGATATAGCAATACAGAAAGATATAACAAAAAAGACCCCCAAATTTCCGCATTCATGATGCTTGTAGTGTAGTGTACATCATCTGTATGTCTTTCTTTTTTTTAATCATCACCCGAGGACAGTTTTTTCATTGTTTTTAGAGAGAGAGGATGGAAGGGGGGAGAGAGAGAGAGAGAGAGAGAAGGAGATCGATTGGTTGCCTCTCACCTGCGCCCCAACTGGGTATTGAGCCCACAACCTGGGTGTGTGCCCTGACTGAGAATCAAACCCATAAACTTTTGGTCTGTAGGATGATGCTCCAACCAACTGAGCCACACCGGCCAGGGCTGAGATCATCTTATATCTATGTTATCTATAATATATACTAATTTTGGGATACTATAATATACAGTAGTATCTATAAATAGATATAATATCTATTTATATACTATATTATATATTATATATATTATATATAGTATATATATTATATATACTATATTATAGTATATATATATTTATATATTTAATATATATTTTTATATATTATAGTATATATAAATTTATATATTTAATATACATTTATATATAGTATATAAATATATATATTTATATACTATATTATATATAATATATATATTATATATAGTATATATATTATATATATATACTATATTATAGTATAGTATTAGCACAGACATATAGTGTATATATAAATAAATATAGCATTATATATTATATAATATAGTATAATATTAGTACAGATATATAGTATATAGATGCTAATTAGTATGGTAGGTAGAAGTGAATGCTGAGACTTAAAACTGAAGCAGAGATAAGAACAGGAAGTATCAGAATGAATGAGATAGTGGCAAGTAAGGCGGCCAGGGGAGTTTTCACTGAGAATGTGATATCTGAGTAAAGACCCGAAGGCCTTGAGGAGGGGAGCATTTCAATAGAGGGAACCACTGGAGGAGGCTGCAAGGCAGGAAGTGCCTGTCAGAGTGGTAGAGTAGACTGAGTGAGGAGGAGGGCAGTAGGAGATCATATCAGTGAGACTGAAGATCATGTAGGGTTTTGTGAGACGTTGTGAAGATTTGAGCTTTTACTTTATGTGAGATGGGGAGAGAGCAGAGGAATTTTGAGAAGAGAAGGCACATGACATGACTAATTTTAACAAGATCATTTCAGCTTCAGTTTTGAGAGTAGATTGAAGACAAAGGAAGAGGCAAAGAGACCAGCTTTGAAGCTTTTGCAGTAATCTAGATGAGAGAGGATGGAGGTTTGTATCTGGGTGGTAGCAGTGGATTTGGTGAGAAACTGGATTCTGACTTATTTTGAAGGGAAAGCTGATGTGATTTGCTGACCTTTTGGATACAGGATGTATTCTTGAGATAGTTTCCTTTCATTTAGTTTGTTGAGTGTTTTTATCATTAAAGGGTTAAATTTTTTCAAAAATTTTTACTGCATTCATGGAGATGATCATGTGGATTGTGTCCATTGTTCTGTTAATGTGGTGATTACATTGATTTTTGTATGTTTAGCCAGCTTTATATCCTAAGAATAAATCTTACTTGATCATAGTGTATAATCCATTTAATATGTTTTGGGTTTGATTGCTGGCATATTTTTAAATCAATATTCATCAGAGATATAAGTCTGTGGGTTTTTTTTCCCTTTCTTGTAGTATCTTTGCCTGTCTTTACTAGTGGAGTAATACTGGCCTTAAAAAATGAGTATTCTATCTTCTTCAAATTTTTGGAGGCATTTGAGAAGGTCTAATGTTAGTTCTTCTTTAAATATTTTGAATAATTCACTCATGAAGCCTTCTGGTGCAAGGCTTTTCTTTGTAGAGAGTCTTTGATTACTGATTCTATTTCCATAAGTTATAGATCTATTCAGATTTTCTATTTTTCATGGGTTAATCTTGGTAGGTTTCTAAGAATTTGTCAATTTCATTTACATTATCCAATTTTTGGCAGGAAGTTATTTACGGTACTCTCTTATAACCCTTTTTATTTCTGTTGTATCACTAGTAGGGCCCATGCTTTCATCTTTTATTCTAGTAATTTGAACCTAATCTTTTTTTCTTCATTGTCATTATAGTTTCATCAATTTTGTTAACCTTTTCAAAAACATAATTTTTGGTTTTATTGATTTTCTCTATTGTTTTTCTACTCTCTATTTTATTTCTCTCTGCTCTAACCTCTATTAATTTTTTCCTTCCAGTAACTTTGGGTGTAGTTTTTTCTTCTTTTTTAGTTGTTTGGGGAATAAAGTTAGGTTGTTGATTTGAGTTATTTCTTCTTTTTTTAATGTAAGTGCTAACAACTATAGATTTCCCTCTTAGTGCTGCTTTGTCTATGTCCAATAAATTTTGATATATTGTGCTTTTGTTTTCCTTTATCACTAAATGTTTTCTAATTTCTTTGGTGATTTCTTCTTTGACCCATTAGTTGTTCAAGAGTGTGTTGTTTAATTTCCACATATTTGTAAATTTTCTAGTCTTTCTTCTGTTATTGATTTCTAACTTCATCTCATTGTAGTCAGAGAAGATAATTCATATAATATTATCTTTTTAAGTCTATTGAGACATTTTGTGAACTAACATATGGTCTATCTTGAAGAATGTACCATGTACACCTGAGAGAGAGTACATTCTGTTGTTAGGTGAATTATTCTGCATTTGTTAGATCTAGTTGGTTTTACTGTGTTCAGTTCTCTATTTCCTTACTTATCTTATGTCTGGTCATGCTATTCATTATTGAGAGTGGAGTATTAAAATCTCCAACTATTACTGTAGAACTATATCTCCCTTCAATATGTGTTGTTTCATATATTTTGAGGAACTATGATTAGGTGCATAAATGTTTATAATTGTTTTGTCTTCTTGTTTTATTGAAACTCATTAAAATATAATATTCTTCATTATCTTTTGTAATCTTTCTTAATATAAATTCTACTTTGTTTGATATTGGTATGGCCACCCCAGTTCTCTTTTAGTTACTGTTTGCGTGGAATATCTTTTTCCATTACCCACATCATAAATGTCAGTTGATATTTTTGTTTATTTTGATTAAGAAGAAAGTGAAGCAACACAGAAGTGTGCCAGAACTTCACTTGTTTGGTAATAAAGTGGAGAGTTCTTTGTTGAATTGAATACTAGTTTTTGAATACTGGAGACTAATAATTCTTTGATTATTTTTGCTATTTATAATGTAACACTAAAAGACACAACACTCAATTTTAACATTTAAGAATCTGCATTTTAAATATTTTCTTCTCATTTTCTTAAATCTAGACCAGATCAGAAAACTATTTCTGTAAAGAACCACATAGTAAATATTTCAGCTTAGCAGGCCATACTGTCTCTGTTGCAATGACTCAACTTTGCCGTTATAGCACAATACACATACAGCTATGTTTTTAAAACTTTATTTATGGATGCTAAAATTTGAATTTTATGTAATTTCACATGTCAAGAAATATTATTCTCCTCAGGAAATGTTTAAACTAAACATTCCTGACTACTCTTCTAATTGCACACCCTGCTCCAACTCCTCACATTTCTTCCAAACCCACTCCTCCAATTTGTAGTACTTCATCCCCCTCGGCACAAGATGAAATCATTTGGTTCATTTATGTTTTCTTGTTTACTCTCTTTCTTTTCACATTAGAATGTGAGCTTGATGGGAACAGAGAGACCTTATCATCTAACTTATCTTCAGCACCTATAATAGTACCTGGCCTCTGGTAAGTGCTCATAATTTTTTTTAAAGTAATAATGGAATTTCAATAGTAAATCCATATTCACCTTACAATTACTTTCATTCTAGTGCGTGTTTTTATGAAACCGAGCCAAGGACTACTTCACATTACAGATGATGTGGGGAATTCTCACTCCATTTTGCTCCTAGCAAAACTGCAGAGAGCCCCGCCAGGCCTTGCTCGTGCTGCAGGAGGTCCTGTGACTCCTCGCAGAACGAAAGCAGTGTTTCAGCCAGCATGGCTGGATAAGGCAACCCTCTGTTGGAAGTTGGTTAAAAAATATTTGTGAGAAATGTTTTCCTTAGTGTTCACAGCTTAATGGAAACTTGTTATTTTAAAGGTGCTATACAAGGCCAGTCATGTTCCTCAAATGGGTTCTCTATGAAACAGCTCTAAATGGGTTTCAGGCTCTCCGGGGACTTTTTTGATAGAGACCAAATTTCACAGTTCCTGGCTTGGCCGTGTTTGCTCAGGGAGACAGTCCTGTTTGTCCTGCCCTGTAATTGTGAGGCAGAGCTTCCTAAGGAACCAGACAGTTCCACGAAGGACTCTGCTGCTGCAGACTGCTGCTTCTGCTGCCCCTCGATGTGTTTTAGATCCATCTTCTGACTCCAGGTGGATCTGCCAAGCCGTAAACTCCAAGAAGGTGTCACTATAAGACACACTCTAATAAAAATGGTCATTTTTAAGCTATCCGTGTCCCTGTCACAATCTTAGAAACATCTGGAATCATTTCCAAACAGCATATTCAGTATTCTTTGCCACCTGTGTCACACACTGCAGAATTTATAGAGAAATGTAATATTGCTAGTTGGAACATCTCTAATTATCTAGGTTCACAAGCATTCTTACAATCTGTGCACCCCTAACCTTTGTAGTTTAAGCAGATTTTTCCACAGGGGTCTCAAACTCATCAAATTAAAAGAAAAAGAAAAAGAAAAATCAAATCTTTCCTCCCTGACCTGGTTTCATCCAATGCTCTCTGCCTCAGCCCTTCTTTCACTCTTCAAGTCACCCAAGCCAGAAACACCTCAGCATTGCTAGTCACTTCTCTCCTTGACACTCCACACCTAATCAGCCACCAGCTGCTATAGTTTCTCCTGAACCATCCATTTCTCTCCATCCCCTCTGCCGCCTCAAGGTTGGGATGCCTTTATCTCTAGCCCTGACCTCCTAACTGGTTTCCCAGTCTCTGCACTGGGTTCCCTCAACACCATTCTATACACTGTAGTGAGAGAGTTTTCTTGCTAAAACACACATGTGCTGCAGGCTCACCTGTTCATGGATGCCCATGTCCTTCAGCTTAAAATCTGGACATGTCAGCATGAAAGGCCCCTTACCATCTAGTGCCACACTTCTCAGATTCCGGCTCTGCAACTCTCCACCCTCTAGTCCCTTGCAGGCCCATGGTTACACCAGGCTTCCTTCCACACTCAGGCCTCTGGCCATGCTCTTCCCTCTGCCTGAGGAGCCATCCCTCCCCTGTGCCTTCTGTGTGACAGCGGCCTGACCCTCTTCCACAGCAGTTTCCCTCTTGTCTCTCCTTGGAGGTACCCGCACAGGGAGCACCAGCTTCCCCCAAGCTAGGCGAGGTGCCGCTCCTCCCTGTATTCTCTGCATGCCCTTCCCTGTGCCAGTCTTCCTGGTGGAGCAGGGACTGTGTCTTGTTCAGTTTGTATCCTGAGAGCTTCACTGGAGGCTCTGGTTGTGGAGGCTTTGCAGGAAGTAGACCGAGAGGATCTCAAACTCCATGGATATCCTCTGAGTCCAAAGGCAAAGAGAGATAGCCAGACAGGAAAGTGCGCCCCACTTGCAGTCATTTTGGCAGGTGTCAGGGAGGCTGGGCCCACAGCCCAGGCATAGGCAGTCAAGGCCAGGGCGGGAATCCGGCAGCGGGGTGGGGGCAGGAGGTCTCTATAGAAGTGCGAGGAGCACTTCTGTCAACGTTCTATCTTTAGGAGCTGGGTCAAGGGCGAGTGGGTGGCTCCCTGAGCCCTGCCAGGCTATGGTCTGTGGTGAGCATCATAAAGTTTCTCAGGCAGCAGCATCAGGCAGAAGGCCTGGCAAGGAGAGTCTGGCAGGGCGGGCTGGCTGCGAGGTGGCCGCGCCACACCCGAGCCAGGACCGTGGTGAGGGAGGCTGCCTGGATGAAGTGCCTGCAGACTCAGGAGGAGGCTGAGACACCGGGGAACTGGGGCCTGGCAGCGTTGCCAATGTCGGACTGGAGCCCCACTGCCAGGAGAGCCCCTAGTCCTTTCCTCCGTTTCCCTGGTTAGTGTACTGTGCCAGCTTAGGATGTAAGAGGCCTTCCACGAGGAATCCTTTTGGCACAAATACAAGGACTGTATAGAATACTCATTGTTCAAAAAGGAGTAGAAAAGGAAACAAAAGCAGCCAACAGCACGAGGTCATTTTTTTCCTGCTTGCTCTCAGATCCTTGCGTTATGATACTGCTCTGTATCAAAGGCTTGCGCTTTCTCTCTCTCTCTTTCTCTCTCTGCCCAGAAACACCTCAGGGTGGGAGGAAAGGAGAAGTCAGGGTGTTCTCTCTCCGCTTCAGAAGGGTCCAGGCATGGCTGTCTCCCCTGTGGCTCCAGCTCACACCAGACAGGAGAGCCTCTCCCCTCCGAGGTCCCAACCTCTAGCCCTGCCATCCCCACTCCCAGGCAGGCTGCTGAGGTTCAGCTTCCGCCAGACAGCCTGGAACCTAGGCTCCACCAGTACCACTGCTGTCATCTCTTCCGTCTGGGGTGCTGTCTCAGCGTCCCTGTTTGACCTTGCATCCCCTCCATCACCTCTGTAGCCTGTTGTTCTCTGTGTATCACTTCCTTCTTTAAAATATGCAGATCGTTTGTGTTTTCCTGAGTAACTGACACATACACGCATGGGAAGAAATTCTCTAATTTAAGAAGGAAAACAGTATTCAAAAGGCAGAGGGAACACAATTTTATAAAAGATTTATTTCTGAAAAGGAAGTGCATTTTAGTAACATCTGCTATGAACGCAATAAAATTTAAGAAAACATGGACTCTATGAAATAGGTTGAAATTAACCATCAAGCTAAGATTTTCTTAAAAAGCAAAGTGGTTTAAAGACTGAATGGTATGAAATATAAGATGAAATGAAAGATTTGAATTGCTACCTTGATTAATGCCAGGTTAGTAATATGAAATACAAGCTTAAGAAAAGTTCCCAAAATAAAGAGAAAAGGAGGAAAAATAATTCTGAGAGAAGAAGGTAGTGTTGGAGGCCAACTTTGTAAACTTAGTGAAGAGTTCTATATTTTGCTAAATACAAGATGGAGAAAATTATTATAAAGCCAAGGGAACTTTGGTAATTTTTTAAGTTAGATTTTAAAGAAAATATAAATGTGTGTCATAGTTTGTGTCATGCAAACTATAGGGAACCACAGGCAAGACCAGAGAACAAATGAGGAGTTTATTTTATAGAGGAAAAGTGAAAGATGAATGAGGCTGCTTTTTTTGTGTGTGTTTTGTTTTTTCACTTCAAATATTTTTTTTTTACTTTTCAATATTATACAGTTGATGTATAATATTATATTAGTTTCAGGTGTATAACCCAGTAATTAGGCATTGTGTAACTTACTGAGTGATTATCCTGATAAATCTCATACCTATCTTATATCATACATAGTTATTACAATATTATTGACTACATTCCCTATGCTGTACTTAACATCCCCATGACTATGCTGTAATAACCAATTTGTATTTATTAATCTCTTCATCTTTTCCACCTTTCCTCAACTCCCTATTTGACAACCATCAAAATGTTCTCTTTATCTATGAGTTTGTTTCTGTTAAGGTTATTCATTTACTTTGTTTTATAGATTCCATATGTAAGTCAAATAATGTGGCATTTGCCTTCCTTTGACTTATTTCACCCAGTACAATACCTTCTAGGTCCATCCACGTTATTGCACATAGCAAGATTTCATTCTTTTTTATGGCTGTGTCATAGTCCATTGTGTGTGTGTGTGTGTGTGTGTGTGTGTGTGTGTGTGTATACCATTTCTTCTTTATCCATTCACCTATTAGTGGACACTTACGTTGCTTCCATATCTTGGCTATTGTAAATCAACATTTGGATATACATGTCTTTTCAATTTACTGTTTTGGGTTTCTTTGGATAAATACCTAGAAGTGGAATTGTCTCTTGTAAAATAACCTTTGTTTTAAAGTCTATTTTTCTGGTATAAGTAGTGCTACCCCAGCTTATTTTTGTTTGTTTCCATTTCCATGAAATATCTTTTTTTATTCCTTTATTTTCAGTATGTATGTGTCTTTCACTGTGACGTTAATCTCTCTCTCCTTTTTTTAAATCCTCACCAGAGCATATCGTTATTGATTTTAGAAGGAAAGAAAGGAAGAAAGGAAGAGAGAAAGAAAGAGATAGAGAAAGAGAGAGGAAGAGAAACATCAATCAGTTGCCTCCCATTGACACCCCAACTGAGGACTGAACAAGAAACATAGATATCTGCCCTGACCAGAGATCAAACCTGCAACCTTTCTGTGTATGGGATAATATGCCAACCAAGTGAGCCACACAACCAAGGCTGAAGTGAGTTCTTATATATTGTTTTGTTATTCATTCACGCCTCCCCCCCCCATACATCTTTTGATTGGAGCACTTAATCCATTTGCATTTAAAGTAATTGCTGATAGATATGTAGGTATTGCCGTTTTATTATTCTTATTTTTGATCTTTTTTCTTCTTCTTAAAGATATTTTAACATTTCTTGTAATATTGGTTTGTTGGTGATGAACTCCTATAGCTTTTTATTATCTGAGAACCTCTTTCTCTGCCCTTTGATTCTAAATGACAGCTTTGTTGGGTAGAGTAATCTTGGTTGTAAGTCTCTGCTTTTCATCATTTTGAATATTTCTTGCCAATGCATTTTGGCCTGCAAAATGTCTTTGAGAAATCTGACAGCCTTATGGGAGCTCCCTTATAGGTAATTAACTGCTTTTTCTCTTGTTGCTTTTAAGATTCTCTCTTTGTCTATAACATTTGGCATTTTAATTATGATGTGTCTTGAAGTAGGTCTCTTTGCATTTATCTTGTTTGGGGTTCTCTGCAATTCCTGAGCTTGTATGTCTGTTTCCTTCACCAGGAGATAATTTTTCTGTCCTCATTGTTTCAAAATGGTTTTGCATTTCTTGCTCTCTTTCTTTTCCTTCTAGAATCCCCATGATGCAATTGTTGGTGTTCATGAAGTTGTCCCAGAGGCTCCTTATATTATCCTCATTTTTTTGGATTCTTTTCTCTATTTCTTGTTCTGATTGAGTGTTTTCTGCTTCCTTATCTTCCAAATCTCTGATTTGATCCTCTGCTTTATCTATTCCACTGTTAATTCCCTATAATGAATTCTTCATTTCAGTTAGTGTATTCTTTACTTCTGACTGGTCCTTTTTCATGTTCTCTAGTTCCATTTTTATGTTTCCTATCTCTTTGTAGAAGTTCTTACTAAGTTTATCTACTCAGTCCCTAAGTTCATTGAGCATCCTTATAAACCAGTTTTGAACTCTCCGTATAGTAGACTGCTTGTCTTAATTTTGTTTAATTCCTTTTGTTGAGTTTTGTCTTGTTCTTTCTTTTGGAACAAGGTTCTTTGTCTCCTCAATTTGGCTGTCTCCCTAAGTTTGTTTCTATTTGGTATTTGGTAGAGCTGCTATGTTTCTTAGGCTTGATAGTCTGGCTTAGTATAATAAGTGTCCAATACAGTCAAGTGACAAAACCTCCCAAATCACTCAAAGTGGGCACTCCATGTGTGCCCCCTGTGTTAACTGTGTATGCCTTCCTGTTTTAGTTGCCTAACTTGCTGTTGGCACCTCAATGGGAAGGATTTATTCCCAACCAATTGGCTGCAAGGACCAGCTATGACAGACCACCAGAAAGGATCAGCTATGCAGGGTTCAACACCACAGAACAGGAGTTACTTAAGCAGGGCTCTGCTGCCCACTAAGTCTGCCTCTTGACTGTGTCCCTTGTGGAGGAATTTAGGTGGTGCTTCAATGTGGTCTGAGACTTTCCCATAGGTGCTCTGGCTCTGGGGTTTCCAGGCAGATGCAAGCCAAGGTCAGCTGCCACGTATGGCCTACCTAGACCATTGGATATGAGCTACAAAGTGATCTGCTGATTGCTGCTACTTTTGATGGGCTTGGAGGTACTCAGGAGAGGCCAAGTTGTAAACCAAGGCTAGCTGCTGCTAGTGCTGAGCCTGGGGTCCCTTAGCACAAGGTTTGCAGCACAGTGAAGCCAGATGCTGCTTGTCTGAGAGATTTTAGGAATGTCTGAAGCATGAGCCAAGACAGGCCATTTGTATGGAAAAGCCCTTGGGAATGGATTGGGTTGGACCCACCAGTGGGGTCCCTTAGGGGTCTGAAGGAATCACCAGGGCTGTGTGAACACTGTTAGCCAGATTGTTAGAGATGCAAATATAGCACCTGCCTGCTGGCCTTGTGAAGGGAGGTCCCAGAAAAGAAACAATGGCTTCTGCCAGCACTTTTTTCTTGGAGAAAGTCATCTCTCCTGCTTCTATCCCTGCGGGATGCCAGACTAGTCAATTCTTCCTAGCCTGGGCTGCTTTGAACAAAAATCCACTGAGGAAAGTGAGAGTTCAGGGTTGTGGTGACTTCTCATTGGCTGAGATGTGGCAGTTTCCAATTGGTTGGCTTGTTGCTGGGCAGGGAGAAAATCTTACTTCTTCCTTCAGGGATATGTAAAATAATCTTCTTCTTGTCAGGGTCTGCAACAGGTAAGTGCAAGAGATTTGCCTCTTCAGGGCTTCCAACTCTCCTTAATGAAGTTTTCCCTTATTTACTTTCCAATATTGCACCGCTTGGTGGCACCAGGCCCTAACTGCACATTCTGGGCAGGAGGGAGAGGAGGAGGGTGTTTGTTGGCTATAATAGAACATGATTTCTTTGAACTGAGTTAATTCTATTCAGCAAAAATTAGTAACTGGCTACAAATGTTTTGGGAAGGAAGAAGGAGATCATTAAGTGAAATTGGCTGGGAAAAAGCAAAAGAAAAACCAACTTCAATATGAATTAAGGCCAAGACACTCTCAAATTAGTGTTAGAAGGGGACTCACTTTTTTTTAGAGAAACCCCAGATTTATCTCTGCCTTAAACCCTCCTCTATAGGGTCATGGTTGTCTCAGGAACTCATTGCATCCTTAAGATTCTCACACCTAAAAATTGGTAAAAGGGTGCTTTCCTTGACACTTTCGTTAAAAAAATTCTTTAGTCATGAATGGGAATAGCCAAAGGGAAATAAATGAAGAAAACACTGAAAATAGAGGCAGTTTGCCGTGTGAGGCAGAGCTTGCAGCCCAGAGGTCACAGCTGCATGTGGCATACCTGAGCATCAAATCCAGCCTTGTTCTGAGACTTTCTCTTCCAGGTGTTGGTTTTAAAATGCCATATTTAACAACCACCATTCAGGAACCGTCCCCTAGACATCAGACCTGGTACTGCCTCAACCAAGAAAGGCTGAACTTTCTTTCATGCTCAGCCTGGTCCATGCTCTTGGTTCAAATTTCCTTTTTGAGGCTTGAACTTCTTTCTCAAAGAAGTTAGCCCAGGAATCACTCCAGATTTCCAGTGAGACTCCACTTACCGATGAAGGCCTAATCTAACCCTTATAGATTTAATAGCAAAACCATATTGAAACATAATGCCATCCAATCATTTTCATTCTGTACAATATGAAAACATGGTAAAGAGGAGTTTCCAAAAAGAAGTTTTCACAGCTGAGGTGTGGGATTTGTATGTGTGTTTTATTTTATTTTTTATTTATTTATTTATTTTTTACCACCAAGCGCTGACTTTGACTCAAAGACAAATTGCCAAGTAGCTATATAAAGAGGAAAAAGGAGGGGGCGGGAAGGAGAAGGGGGTGGGCAAAGAATTGGAGAGAAGTAAGAAAGTAAAACAAAAATGTGGGGCCCCATTAGAGAAATCACATTCTTGTGTAGGATATTTCTGGGGAATTCAGTGGCAAAAAAGAGGGTGAATGTAATTCCAGATACATTAGTTCTGCTACACTTTGAACTGAGAGCGCAGTGCAAGAAGCAGTCAGCACCATTCTGGTTTAATGTGATCAGGAGCCTTCCCTCTGGGATGAGATGCTAAGTCCACTGGCTCCTTTCTGAAAGACGTTAATGAGCCAGCCCAAAGCTGAGGCTGTTTCTCCATTGGTCAATGGCAAAAGTATGGAAAATTCCAGACAGTAGATAAACAAAAACCTTCCACTGTATTTGGCTTTGGGGTGAATGATATACGATGGTAGAGTTTTCAGTAGCAGATTTCCTTCCTAATGATGTTTTTCTTAGGCTAATAAGGCAACCCGCTTCACGCTCCTGCACATTTGTGGCTCCACCAGTCCGTATGGCTTCAGAAGCTCTGATACACTGCTTCTCACACCCTCACCTGCTCATGCGAAGTTTCCTCTGATGATTTTTAACAAAGTAAAGCAGATAAATGCAATTTATCTCTGCTTCCTGTGTTCCCTGGAACCTGGGATTATTTGTCATGACTAGGTAAAATAACTAATATTTTTATATATATTATTTCTCTTCCTCTGTGCCATCAAAACAAATGCCATGAAGTACCAATAAAATTTGTCTGTAAGACAAATACTATTTTCTGAGAAGTCTGAAAATGAGCTTTAGATGAACAAGAGTTGGTACTAACTGGGAGTCACAGGGCTAAGCACTCCATTTACCCGAAAGCAAATTAAGTAAACATCAATTCACTTAATGATCAATTTCCTGGTACAATGAGGATTTCTCCCAAATTGTGGTTTTTGCCTTAGCATCTGCACAGATCTCCAACCCTCCTTTCTTCTGTTCTGTCACTGCTGTCTTTGTATCCCTGAGGAATTGGTCCCAGGACTCCTGTGGATACCAAAATCCCAGTATGCTCAAATCCTTCAGTCGGCTCTTCACATCCTGGATTCTGCACCTGTGGATTCAACCAACCCTAGTTCAAGTCAATGTTGGTTGAATTGCAGACACAAACCCACAGATACAGAGGGGTAACTGTACAAACGGGAGGCTTTCCTGTAACTACACAAGACAACTTACTACCTTTACTACGCTTTAGATTTAGCCCCCAGCCTGCTGTTTGATTTTTCAGCAATGTCTGCCCTTGCCTCTGTAGTTTTTTAGGAAGAGAAGCAATCCTTCTTTAAACCTTACATGGAGCCTTCTCCATTTTTGCTGATTTGTGCCATCCAGCTGCTCCGGTGACACTCCTCCTGCCATATGCCGTTTCCTGCCCCCAGATGCTGGCAGTGAAAAACCAGCAAACTGGCCATCTGGTTTGAGGGCTTAGGGCAGGCGCAGAGATCAAACTGTTCACCAGCCCACAGGGGGATTTGGAACACTGCTTCCAGTGATCTGTCCTGTTTGCTGAGCAGACAGCAGGGACGAGGCTGTGGCTCTTCATGGTTGTGAAGTCAGTAAGGCCATTCAGTATGCCTACTACCCTGCCTTAGGGCCCCTCTGTTTTCCACGAGGGGCTGCAGAGGGAGAGGAGGCATAGTGGTCTCTGCCTAGAAGTTCTTTGCAACAACACTGAACTGGGTAAGTTTTGCTAAGTCTCAAAGACCAAAAGAATGCTGAAGTGTGTGTTGTTCAGCCTCAAAAATGAGGCAGTGGGACTTGGGGACAGATTGTTCAGAGAAGGGGAAGGTGGGGGATAGCAGTCAAATGTGGCTCCTCCTGGAGAGAGGACAGGAATGAAGAAACAGTGAGGGGGATGGAGAGAGATTCACTGAGACAAAGGCAAAGGGCCCAGCATCCTAAGTGAGGAGAAAGGACTCCAGGCTGGACCCTCTGAGGAGGGACGCAGGGAGGAGTTACTTCCAGACATTTTTTAAAATGGGAAGTATTATATTTCTTTTTTAAAAACCACGTAAACCATTTTTAGTGTACAATTGATTACATTCACAATGTTGTTCAAGCATCACCACTCTCAATTTCTGAAAGAAGCCCTCTACCCATTAAGCAGTAACTCCCCATTGTTCCTCCCCCAATCCCTAGAGACCCTTAATCTGCTTTCTGTCTCTATGAATTCTCCTATTCTAGGTACATTGCTTAAGTGGAATCATATAATATTTGTGTTTGGCTTGTGTTACTTAGCACGACATCTTCAAGTAAGGCGTATCAATGTTGTTGCATGTGTCAGAATTTCATTCGTTTTTATGGCTGAAAAATATTCAATATTTCTTTTTTAACCACTAGATTTCTCCTACTTTGGATACCTTTGCAAAAATACAGAGTATTTGATGAGATGCATGAAGTCATTTTCCATGGAGGTCTCCTCCCCATCAAGATCTGACCACATTCAAGCTTACTAGTTGAATGAACTTGGGAGAATGACCTGACAACGAGTTAAATATATGGAGGAAGAAACTCAGGACTCATTTTAATATTTGCCTACACCTTAAAGGGAAAGAAACGTTCTTAATTTGTGGTTATTTACAGCAAGCATTGTAAATCAAGCAAATGCCATGAAGTACCAATAAAATTTTTTAAAAATCAGCCTTAAATAACTAAACTCTCAACAGCAGCTCATAAAGTGAGGCTTGGCAGTTGTTAGGTAGTTATGGTTAAATTGACAGTCCTTTGGGGAATTAAGATATCCAAAAAGCAGAGGTAGTTAAGACTATAGTGATAAATGGCTGGGCTTGTTGGTTGGAGAGATTTTATAGCACACATTTAAGCTTAACCGCCTGTGAGAAAGTGAACAGGAAATAGAGGTTATCACTTCTTCATAGCCACTCCATTCATTATTGACTTCAGGGGGTCTTATGACAAGCTAGGAAAGGCAAGACTGAGGCTATTTAAGGGAAGAAATCATTTCTAGGTAACATGATATTGTCAGGTGGGGATGGGGGTAAGAGAGTTGTGCAAATCTAGCAAAGGAACAAATAAGAAAGTTAAAAAAAAATGAAATATCAGAGTAGAAATTTTTAAGACCACAATAAAGAAAAATGTTAAAAATGTAATTCCCTGAAATTCCTGGTAGAAGATGGTAATGCAAAGTTATCCTTTACCGTGCCCCGCCCTAGTACCAGCAAGAAGAAAAACAGAGGGCAAAGTTCCATTTTTGATAAAACTTGGCTTGGACCCACCTCAGAATATAAAGAATATCTGTTTCATGCAGTGGTGTTTGGACCAAATCAGGGGATAATGTAAAAGTTGATGTATACCTCTCTACATCTCAAGGAAGGTATACATTGCTCTCAAAGTCAGGGACCAATATTCTAAAACAGCCAACTAATAGTCCTTACTTAAAAAGACAAGCACTTGGATCATGAGCAGACCGCAGGAAAGCAAGTGGGGGGTGGGGGAGGTCAATCCCAATGGGAGTTCAGTATCATAACATAGAACTAGAAGGAAAGTGGGACTGTGAGACTTATTTCCATCTATCAAGAAATGAACTAGAAGTGAGCCAGGGCTGGAACGAAGGAAAAACAAGGATCTAGTTTATAACTGCTGACTTGAGTCAGTTGAACAAAGAAGTCATCTCTGAGAATGACCATATTTTACAACAAGCCTCTTCAGTTCCAGCCTGGGAGACCTGCCCATCCTGGAGGTGGGAGTCCTGTCCTCATATAGACACAGAGCTGATTTGGGAAGAAATAGAATACGGTGTTGTTCTAAAGCACATACCTGGACTAGAGCTTCCAGAGACACCGTGTCCTTTCCGTCCCCACACCCATTCTTTAGCAAGGGGCAATATTAAGTGTAAAGGACAAATAAATGGGACCAGAATGTAATTCTTGCAAATGAGAAAAACAAATATAACAAGCAAAAACAAGTGAAGAACCTGAATAAAAAGAAATTCTTCAGGAAAAAAAGAACATTCCTGACAAATGCTATTCTAAATACCCAAAGAAATTAAAGAGGAAATACAATTTGAAAAGCAAGCTCAAAGACAATATAAATGATATCACTGTCACAGAGAAGAGAATGATAAGGAAGAAAAAAGTAAGCTTCTTGAGGACAGGAAAGAAATGGAAGATAATTTTAAAAACAAAACACACAGATGTGAAAACAAAAAGAAAACTTGATACTGGTGGAAGTAGCTATGAAAGACTGACACAGAGATTCAACTAGATTTCTGTTATACTCTGTTAGTGTGTATTATAATACCTAATACATAGCAAAGTGCCTGGCATAGCATAGGTACATAACAAGTAATAAATTAAATAAATGCATATGGCAAGTTGGCAATATGAGGAAGAGAACAGGAAAAGAGAACTTATATAATTTAGATATAAGAAATTTTTTTCCTGAAATAAATTAGATTTCAATCTGTAGATGCAGAAGACACAGAATGGTCCAGAACAACCCTTAGATACATCTTGTTAAGGCACTGAACTTTAAGTATAAAGAATTGTATGACATTCAGGCAAAAAAAAAATATCAAGTAATGTGTTGGTGGAAATATAAGGTTGGCATCAGAGTTTCCCACACAATATTCAACTAGTCAATTATCCAACAAATCAATTAATAGGACAGCAATAACAAGAATTCTGAGGGTGAAAGTGAGACCCCAGAACTATGAAGGTTATCATGAATATATCAAGGAACAGAAGATAGCCTCAACCTGAGGGAATACAGCATTTATGAACTAATCTTTAAAAAAAATAATGAAAGCCATCAAATCAAAAGATAAAATATAGAAAACTCAGGAAGGGGAAGTAGTATATGAAAAGACTCAAAGTAAGCATTACATTCTTCTCAGTAACTGTGGGTGTTATGTTTTCATAGAAAAATTTAAATAGAATAAATACTGACAATGTAAAATTAATGAGAAAATTGAGAGGGAGGAAGACAAGGGGGCATAGTAGAAAGAGGAGGAGGAAATCCAAGTGATACATATAGAAAATTAATTTAAAAAAATAGAATCTTAACTGAGCAGAAGGAGAGGTTGATTTGTAATGCCATCCCAAGAGAGGCTTCAGCCAACCTCTTGAAGGTTCTATTTTGCATTCCCACCGGCAATGATAAGAGTTTCTAATGCTCCACATCCTTGTCAACATTTGGTGTTATCAGTGTTCTGGATTTTGGCGATTCTAATTAAATGTGTAGTGGTATCTCATTGGTTTAATTTGAATTCTCATGATGACAAATGATGTGGAGCATCTTTTCATGTGCTTATTTGCCACCTGTATATCTTCTTTGGTGAGGTGTCTCATAAGGTCTTTGGCCCATTAAAAAAAATCAGGTTGTTTTCCTATTGCTGATTTTTAAGTGTTCTTTGTATACTTTGGATGACAGTCCTTTATTAGATGTGTGTTTTGCAAATAGTTTTTCCAAGTCTGTGCTTGTTTTCATTCTCTTTTCATTGTCTTTCAAAAGTTGTTTTTAATTTTAATGAAAATTTATCAAGTGTTACATGCCTTGAGTGATGAATCTAAAAAGTTACTGCCATTCCCATGGTCACATAGGTCTTCTCCTATCTAAACTTCTAAGAGTTTTATAGTTTTATGTTTTATATTTAGGTACATGATATATTTTGAATTAATTTTTGTGATGGATGTAATTTTTGTGTCTAGCTTATATTTTTTTGCATGACATGTCCACTTGTTCCAGTACCATTTTTTGGAAAGAGTATCTTTTCTCCATTGTATTGCCTTTGCTAATTTATCAGGTATCAGTTAACTATATTTGTGTGGGTCTATTTCTAGGCTCTCTATTCTGTTTCACTGTTGAATTTGTATATTATTTTTCCAACAATACACTGCCTTGATTACTGTAGCTTTACAGTACTGTATTTGCCATGTATAATGTACATCTATAGTTTTGGTCCAAATTTTCAGGAAAAAAAGCTTTTATTTTAATTTTTAAATTCAATTATTTATTTATTTATTTATTTATTTATTTATTTATTTGTACTTAGGTGCTTGTTTTTGGTATTATAAAGGAATTTTAACGTTTATTTTTTTAACACATTATGGTATAAGAAATTTTATGTAACAAATAATTATAAAACACAAGAACAGACACAAGCTATTGCAGGCACTGCCCATGTATTATGCACATCCTTATTTTTCCCTCAGAAATTTGGGCAAAAAACTATGCATTATACGTGGCAAAATACAGGAAGTCTTGAAGTTAAGAGCATCAGGACTCCAATTTTGTTCTTCCATATCGTATTGGCTATTCAGGGTATGTTGTCTCTCCACACAACTTTATAATCAGCTTGTTGATATCCACAAAATAATTTGCTGGGATTTTGATTGAAATTGTGTTGAATCTATCAATAAAGTTGGGAATAACTGACATCTTAACAATATTGCGCCTTTCCATCCATGAACATAGAATATCTCTTTATTTATTTATTTCTTTGATTTTTTTCATCAGAGTTTTGTAGTTTTTATATATGGATCTTGTAAATATTTTGTTAAATTTATACATAAATATTTCTTTTTGGGGGTAACTAGCTCATTTTTATGTCAAAAGAAACTGCCAATGGACACAAGAGTTAACCATACAAATATACTAATAGAAGAATAATACCATAATACAAATTGCAAAAAAGATGGATGAATCTCTACAATATCTCTACTATCTATGCCAGATATTATTATTGCAAGTGCTTTGTACATAATAATTAATCTTCATAACACTAAGAAATAAGTTATTGTTATGATCAATATTCTATAGATGATGAAACCGAAGTTAGAAAGGTTAAGTGTCTTATTCAAGATTGTAGAACTAGTAAGCAGAAGAGGCAAGACTGGAGCCTCTGCAGTTTGGCTCCAGAGTCAGTGCTCTGAACTACACTGTTTCTATGCTGACCGAATATATGCAGTCCTTCCCATATACCCCATGCATATGCACAGATGATATTTAAGCTTCTGAGTTTAAAATATTATTAGAGAAGTAAAAATATATAAAATACAAACTAGTAAGATATTTGTAACATATATTATAGGCAAGGTACTGAATTTTTAAATATAGAAATAGATCATAAATATCACTAAGAAATGGATAAAAGGAAAGAAAGAAGGAAGAAAGGAAGGAAGGGAAGAAGGAAGAAAGACATGAATAAATAGTTCAATGAAGAGAAATATCAATGGCCAGTAAGCTTAGGCACAATGTCACTCATTTTAAAAAGTACAAGTTAAAACAATGATGAGACATCATTTTTTTACTTGACATAGCACATTGTCAAGTATTGAAAAGTTTAGTAGTACTCAATGTTTTGACTAAGTTATTTAAAAAAACAGACATTCACACCCTACTGTTGGAGGTATAAATTGGTAGAACTTTTAAGTAGTAATTTAGCACCACCCACCAAAACATTTAATATACCTATCATCTGAGCCATTAATTCCACTGCTAGGTATTTATTCCATGCGGGTGTAAGTGGCCTAAAACACGTGTTCATTGCATCAATACTTACAGCAGTGCCATTCCATTATGGTCTGTATGGCGGTGACAATCCACCAATTGTTTACTATTAGTCTGTGAGGAGTTAAAGGGCCAGAATGTAAATCTACCATACTTCTAAGAGCACTGTGAGTCAAGTGACAATTTTCTTTTTCATAGAAAGGCTTCATTGATTAAGAAAGCAGTATGTTGATTAATATTCGGGGGCAAGCTTCTTATCTCAGTGTGAAATACCTCTTTGAATACCATTAGTTTATATAATAACTAAAAATTGGAAATGACTCAAAAGTCAGTCAAGGGGGTATTTAGTAAATCATTTATAATAAATAAAAAAATAAATTTCTATGCATTCACTTAATAATGAAATCTACATATCTATACATATGTACCATCTCAATATACATGATACAATGGAAAAATATTGTGGAGAATGATAGAGTCAGAAGTGCAGGATGAAAAGTACGAGTTCATATATGCATAGACTTTCTGGCAGCACTCACAAGGTATTGTTAGCCATGGTTAACTCTGGGCTGTGGGACTGGGATGATGGAGAGACGGGACATGGGGCTTTTAAAGTATCCTGTGCTCTGCTGTACTGCCTACACTTTTCTACAACTAGTATAAGTTACATTTATACTTTTCAAGAGCATAAATTAAAATTTAAAATTTTGTTCAAAAGTAATGAATTCAAATCAAATCTCCAGAAACTGGCTTTGGGGTGAAATTCATTTCAGAAGGCTTATTGAGACAATCTTTACATGAATTTCCATGAAGTCATTTGTGTAAAGATATAAAAACACATGAATTTGTTTTTCCAAACTCAGAAATCTGGTTTTCTCATCTTAAAAAAAAATTATTATGGGCAATGCACACACCTCCCAAACCAAATGTTTACTCCATCTCTAAGATGTGTCTCAAGGCTAGGAAGTGGTGAAGTTATGATTCTTTACCTACACTGTGACAATCACCTAATTCTGCTCATAATTGTTTCAACGAAGTGCAGGACCAAAGACGCGTTGTGCACAAAAAGGCCCAAAATGATAGATCATAACATGATTTTGACAAAATTGAGGGGTCCTATATGATTCATGGAAACCACAATTTATATTGCCAGAAATTATGGCCTATTAGACCTTTCAGAGCATCTGGAATACATTAATAATCGTTAACATTTGTATAGTACCATGCAGTGTGCAAAGAAGTGCTTTTATATCCACTGTCTTAATCTGCACAACAGATCTTTAGAGTAGGTAGATTTCATAGATTAAATTCTACAGATGCAACCTCTGGGTTTAGAAGACTTATGTTTATTCCCCAAAGTCACAAAGGAGTGAAGAGTCAATGCCAGGCTGTGACAGCTCAGTTCTGACCGCCACTCCATACAGCCTTCCAAGGCGTGGCCAACCCAAGCCTCCCCAGATGGAAGACCTTTGGGGACTCGCTCTTCTCCGTGTTTATTTGCATGATGTTATGGCATTGAGCTGGATGAGTTTAAAAGCAGACCATAGCTGTTGCCACTATTTGTTAAACATTGCTACTTGCCGTGGGCAGAGAACACAGACAATGGCTTGAGTTCTGTCATCTTGAACAGGAGGATCAAGCAAGACAACTAGAAGGAAAAGAAATTCTGGTTGATCTGGATGAAGGAATCTCTTGTACATGCTGAGTTTTCTATCGGCATGCCTGTTCTTCTCTTTGTTCTACTTTATGCGTTTTTCCAGTAAGTCGAAACTAATGGTAAAATGATCTTCCTCGAAGATCTCTCTAGCTCTGATACCAACTTTCACTGTTTCATTGTAGTCTCTCCTGTCAGCTATCTTTCCTTTCCCAAGGCTCCTCATAAAACTACCCATATATCATATGCCATTTATATTTCTACTTTCTCTCACCTAAACCCTACATAGAAGCATTATAATTACCTGATAATACCTTCCATTTATGGAGCACTATTAAAAAAATTCCAGGCACTGTGGTAGGCACATTATGTACTGTATGTACTCATTATGTACTGTACATTATCTCTAAAATTTGTAGCAAATTCTACAAGGTTTACCTCATTCCTCTCACTTTGCAGGTGAAGACTCTCAAGCCAAGAGGGACCAACTCTGGATTTCACACTAGTAAGTGGCAGTGCTGGGATTCAAACGTAGATTTGTCTGGCTTCAAAGCCCAGGCCCTCTCCAGTACATAGCACACAGAAATAATGCCTATTGTATTAGCTACTAAAAGCAAGCAGTTAGTGAAAATGTTCATTTTAAAGTAGTCATGTATTTTAACAGTTAGAATCATACTCTCTTTTCCTTAGCTCTGAAAAGGTCAGTTGGTGGTCTAAGGTGATGAAATCAAGCCTAACACCAATACAGCGCTCCCGTATCGTGTCCCGCACTAACCTAAGGAGCATTGCAGCATATAATGGGCCCTTCTGTTCTACTGCTTTCTCCACCTGGTCAACTCGCAAAGGAAAACAAAATTCATATGATCATTGAGGTCTAGAAATTAACTTTTATTTCAAATCTGTCAAGAACTCCTGGCAGATATTAATTTTATTAAAATGATTACATATGGCAAAACAAAGCATAGAGGTAATTCTATTTCTCTACAACATAAATTATGAGTTAGATTTTCAGCTGCTGGCTCAGCATTGTTCAAGATTCTTTGAAAGGATTGGGGGGACTTTAGTTTCCAGAGAGTGTTAAAGCAGCAAGAGAAAAAAAATAAATTAAAAGTAATTGCAATTGGAGATATTGCCAAGGATGTGCTGATTTTAAAATCTTGATGCGTTTGTAGGCCAGACTCCAAGCTTTGGTATTTAAAAAAAAATTATGTGACTAGCCATCCTGTACTGGCTTCCATCCATATTTATAACATTGGACAAATTTGTTGATTTTTTTTAATGGCAAAAATGAATTGTGACTACTTCAAATGAAAAACAACCAGCATCCATTCATCTAACTGGAATATGTCAAAATGAAACAATTTTATTAAAACATTTAATACAAGAATAACTTATAATAGTATGAAAAAGAGTGAAGTATTTGTCTTCAGTTTTCTTTGATATGATCCCATTTTGGCAAAATTGTTTTACAAAGTTTAAAAAGTTTTTATCATGGATCTGTAACTACTTAAGGATGTAAACTAAAAGACCACATACTTCATCTGATCATACAGTCATAACTTACATATCTTGCTTTGCACTTACTGTTACTGCAAACAGCAATTTAGAAAACAAAGTAAAAATATATATATACAAAATATTTTTATATCAAATTATCTTAATTACACTAAATAAACCCAATTCCCAAATGCTATGTTACATGAAAAAGTGTCCTACAATTTATGTCAAGATTGATATTGTCCACATAACTAGAGCAGCCTTTGGTTTTAAAAGCATTTTGCAAAATAAAAAAAAAAATGTCACCACATGGCTGCATTACTGGCTCTCATTCACACTCACAAAATGCTTTCCAGTTTTTAAAAAAATTACAAAATACATTACCTACGCAAAAAAACCATCCCCCTTAAAAGAGTCAAATCCTTTTTATTTCTCTGAAGCATATATACGCTGTTACATTTGGCGTCTCCACTGCTTATTCAAGTTTCAAGTCTCCCCAAGATGATTAGAATATTATTGTTTGACTGAAAAAGATAGTCGTCTTTCTTGATATTGATTATTCTCACTCAATGATAACTTAGTTTAGAAACAAAATGTTCTTTCTTTTAATGCATGATTTCACTTAATTTTTACTTTAATATCCTACTTGGCAAAATTCAGAGACTATTCAATTTTTTTTGTCCATATGTTTTAAATTTTAAAATCAATTTTATGTGTGTATATGTATATTCACAGAGATACATTTCTCTCATTATCTTGTTCTCATTGCAAAATAAATTGCCCACCGGCAATTGTAATTTGAAATAAACCAAATAAAAGGTTTTTAACCATTCCTTATGAAAAACAATTTCCATCACAAAAATAACTGAACTTTAATGCAAACAAGGTTATGTTTTAAAACTAAACTATAAGTTTAGTTCTGCAAAGGAAAATTTCCTGTTATCTATATAATAAACTTTAAAAAACTTTAGCAAAACTTGAGAAAAAGAAAGTCCGAATTGATCCTAAAGGGTATTGTACTTTCCAGAAGTGCTTGGAAAAGGATTTTTGATCACAACATAGTCATTGCGATTCTTCTTACATGTATACATTATGTGATCACCACACCTTTCATTTTGGAATTTTGTAATACATCAGATAGGCAGGCAAGATACATGCACAAAAGTCTCACTGTCACTCTGAAAAGCACACTGAACAATTTTACATACGGCAAAAGTTTTTCTTAAAGGAACATTTCATTTAGGCTGAAAGATTTCCAAGTTTTAACACGTGACTATTGAATACATTTCAAGGGCTTTCAGCAATTATGGGTTCAGTCCTGGACTGGTCAGGTCCATCTGGAATGACACACAGACTAGCAAGCATTACGGCGTTGTCATTTTGAGGCATAGCTGCTCCGCTGTGCCCACGTTTTAGCTTATTTGGGGGAAGCAAGGCACTTACTGTGATGGCAACGCAGACATTGTATGCATAGTTTGAGTAACATAAAATAAGTTAATATTTTTGATTAAAGTGAGGTTTTTTATAATTTATATGTCTTTTAGAGAAGCAACTAAATGATATATTCAGGATATTTAAAAATAAAAAGAGGTTTGAAAGGGAAACATTTTCACTTCTGCTTCAGCTCTTAAGATGAGGATTTATGAAAAAACACTGATGTGAAGGACAACCATTGATCGGAAAAGTGACAAACTATTAAAACTGCTGAACCAGTGGCACTTTGACCGTCTTTACTTCTGCTATATGTGACGACTTCTGGATGATGCAGCTGGTGGTTCCCTGCAGTTTGTCTTTTCCTTGTGCGAGATTTGTCAAGGCCATGGCCGCGTTGATCTCCTTCCAGTACGTGTCATCCTTGCTCGCTCCCTTTCTATTGGCTGCACTGAATTTAAGCAGAACAGAAAGAAAATGATCAAACTCACTGCGTGTACATAGACAATGGCATCACTGAAAAGCACACATGGCAAATAAAAACCTGTTGCTCACCTGTCACCCTTATTAGATCCATTTTCCAGAGTGTCTGTAAAGAAAAGCAGAAATTCGATTACTTTTTTCCTTTCTTTTTCAATCTCAGGAGTTTCATCATTAATTACCAGGAAAGAAAAGTTCATCAGGTCCGGCCAGGTGCTCAGCTGGATAGAGCACCCTCCAGATATGCCAAGGTTGTGCGTTAGATCACCAGTCAGGGCACACACAAGCATTAGTCAGTGAATGCTTAAATGGGTGGAACAATACATTAATATTTCTTGATCTCAAAAAAAAATCAATCAATAAAAATTTTAAGAAAAATTCATCAGAAAATATGTTGAAGATTAGTTTTTACACAAAGATAAATTAGTTTAAGATGCAAAAAAAAAAAATCTCTTTAAAAAGAAGCAGGCTTATGATGAAGCCAAGTAATAAAGGATAAAAAGTAGCTCTCATAGATATACAGAAATCTAAGGTTAATTTATTCTGAGAAATTGGGACTTCTCACAAGGGGGCAAATGAGATAGGCAGGTTCTGGTTCTGCTTCCTCCCACCACTAAACGGCATGTACCTCTGGCCAGAATACGGCGCCCCACCACATCTGGGGTGGTTTGCTCAACTGTATAATGAGGATGTCCCTAGAAGATCTTCAGGGTGCCTCTGGCTCAATGTTCTATGATTTCATGGGAATCAAATCTCCTCCTCTGAAAAAGGACTGGCAACTAGTTCCCACTGGCTGGGTAGCAAGTGAGTAATAGATCCAATGCTGACAGCAACACAGGAGTCCCTGGCATATTAAAATAAACAGGCACCAGTCTTCAAGCTCCAAAAAAGCTTCCTTTCCTGCAGCTCTGCCACTCAGAACACTAATGTTGACCAGTACCATATCAATATAAAGAGAGACAAAACGGCTTTTTGATCTTGATTAAATCTCTCTGGATAACTTCTCCAGCTAAACAAATTGGCAACACAAAAGTGGACAGATAGAGGGAAAGAGGGGCTGTCGGCATGGCAGGGAAGTGTGGACAAAGAATGGGCATGGGACTCCCCATCAGCCTATGAGATCCCAAAACTAGACAGTGGTTAAGTCTCCACGATCATCCTCAACAATCGCATTACTGAATAGCTACAGAGTGAGGCACCGTGTCATACTCAGGAAATATAAAAAACACAGTGCTTGCTCAAGGCTCTCTTTTGGCTTTATGGCCTTTCGAAAGCTGTCTCTTCCTGCTCTCAGTCCTTTCTGTTTCTTTTACCACCCCCAACCCAATAACCCAATATTTCTGGAAGCGTTTTTTTTTTTCTCTCTGCCATGCTTAGGGCTGGTTAGGCCAAGGGGCATAATTTCTGGTTCTGGGGTCTAAGACAGTCATAGTACTAGAAGAAAAACATCAACATGATTGTAATATTGTTCAACCAGGGCAAAATTCCAAGGCAAGATGTGGTTGAGAGAATATAATTAAGTAGCCATGTAGATAAGGCAGCTACACTTCGATGCCCTCTACAAAGCTAAAGTATCGGGAATGCCATTAGCTCATCCTAAATCAGGCCTTACGGGGTAGACGGGGAGACAATAAGGGGTCACTGTGAGCTCTTTGCACAATTTTTCACCCAGGGACCCTGGGAGCTTATAGAAATGGGCAAACAAAAAAGCAAACATAACAAAAGCATTTAGTAAATAAATGGTAAGGTTATTAGGAAGAATCAATGAGATAATTCATGTCTAACTCAAAATGGAATAACAAGTAGTGCTAGTTCCTTTGGACTCCTTTTCTTTTTTTCATATTCTTTTGCCCTCCTTTTTATTGAATTTATTAAGGTGACATTGGTTAACAAAATTATACTGATTTCAGGTGCACAATTCCACAGCACATCATCTGTACACTGTATAGTGTGTTCACCTCCCCAAGTCAAGTCTCCTTCCATTGTCATTTATGCCCCTTCCCCTCATCCACCTCCCTCCAATCCCCCCACCCCAGTAATCACTAAACTCTTGTCCTTGTCAGTTTCAATTATAAAACGGATTTTTACATCTAGGAATTATGTTCATTAATGTGGCATAAGTCAGTGTTTCTCAGACTAAGAAGTGGAACCCATTAGTTGGTTGTGTCATATTTTCTTAAACGTATTTACTCCATATTTTATTTTATTTTTTATTTTTTTGACTTTAACTCAGTTTGAGTTAGAATATTCTTTTTTATTATTATTATTTTTTTCAAATACATTTGTCTCTGCCTTCCCCCCACCCCTTTCCCCTGCCCCCTTCCCCACCCCTCCCTCAATCCTTCTCCTTTGGTTTTGTCCATGAGACCTTGCTACACGTTCCCTGAACCTCCCCTTCCCTTCCTTTTCCCCTGTCCCCCCTCCCTCCATCCTCTTGTCTCTGTTCATTTCTTTTCCTTCCAGTGGACTCCTTCTTTTTAGGGGTCTTTTAGGGGAAATAATTGGATCAGTGAGCCGTTGGACGGTCAGCCTCTGGATCTTCTGGCTCCTATTAGTTCTGCCTGGATGGTTAGCTACGCTGCTGCTTTTGATAATTTTGGAGTTACAAAACTACTCATGTAAATGGAGGAAAAGATTGGTAACTTTTAATTCACAGAGCTCTGATAATTCTAGTGCACAGATCACTTCCTATATGTCAGGCACTATTCTAAGCACTTTGTGTCTTAACTTATTTAGTATCCGTGCCTCTGTATGGGGATAGCATGTCTGCATTATATCCGTTAAATCATTCTTTGTTTAGTGCTGTTATCTGTAAATCTTCACCCCTGAGTGACAGACGCAAGGTGCTACCAGAACACAGAACAAGTCAAGGCCTTTGTTTAGAAGAAGGAAGGCCAGCACATTGGACATTTTACGGGGGTGGCGGGGGGGGAGAGTTATGCCTTTGCTCAATTTTGCCCACAAATTGCAACAATTCTGTTGCCAGAGTGAAGCAATAGGTTATGGAGATATTTATTCAATGGAAAGACTTGGCAAAAGCAGAATAAGTTCCATGAAGCTTAAATAACATTAGGAAAATAACAAAACATAATTTAGAAAAGACCATGTAACCGATGCTCTGGCTCACAAACCAAGCAGTCTCGCATCCACGAGGGGCCAGAATCAGACTCCCCACCTGAATGGTCAACCTGAGAGCGATTTTGGCACAGACTACAAGAAAGAAGCCTGTGGCTATCAAACACGTAATGGGTTACAGAGCCCAGAAATCCCAGAAATGAGTGCAGCCTGCGTGTGGAAGGAGAGCACGTAATTCACTGTCAAGGTCCACGGAGAGCTTCTATTTGAGATGAAGAGTGAACTCGCAGGTCCTGCAGCCCCCTGAACGGCTATACTCCCTGTGGCTGCCTCCTTGAACTTGTGCCACAGAGAAACAAGTTTACTACAGCCTCCTGTGAGATTATAAAATTCTGCTTACTCTTTGGGTATATGTGTTTTACAGTTTGGTGCCTATGAAAATACCTTTGAAGTACAAAAACACAGACTCCAATCCCCACTTGGGTATTCCTAATTAGTTTCACAAATTTCAACAATGTACTCGGCGGTATTCAAAAGACTGAACCCTTTATTTCATTTCTAAGGCGACAGGCACACGCAGTGTCATTAGGTATGGAATCAGGTTCCTTTTTCAGCAACAGAAGAAAAGTCTTCATAAGAAGTCACATAGAGAAGAAACATTTTGATTCTCCATCAATAGTCAATGCGAAAACAGCGTGTAACAAGGCTCCATGTCAAACATTTCAAACCGACAAGAAAGAGAAAGCTGACTACTACGGCTTTGGGGGGGGGGTCTCTGTGTCCAGGGCTGTTTGGTTCAAAATCTGTACTGGTGTTAGAAGGACATGCTTTCCCGTTGCTGCCATCGGGGGCTGCGCATTGCCACGAGGATGCTGTGCCTGTAAGAGCCGCCGCCTGCAGTGTAGTGTTTCTAGTTTCCAGAACTAGCACAAGGGAGAGAGCAAACAGGAACCCTTTTACTCAGAAATGTTTGTGCTTTTGTAGGTAAGCAAAGCAACTATAAAGATGTGGGAGTTCGGGGAAATTTTTTTCTATTTATTGTGCTGAGATAAAATCTGGGGAAAGGCCCCAGGTATTTTAGAGAACTGGCTTCACTTGTGGGGAACTCAGAAAATTTACAATTCACGAATTACGTTAAATAATTGTATTAAATATAAAGATTTTTTTCTTATGTTCTTTTCCTTTGAAGTTTAAACTTGCTTATCTGGTTCAAAGAGGTGTGCCTTTCCAGTCAAATGTCAGTATTTAAGGAGCGGTGGGTGTTAACCCGTCACCAGTGCTCAGGGGCGCATGCCACCTCTGCCCACTGCAGGCACGTGGTCCCACCGCCTCCTCTCCACGAGTGGCACCCAGTAGCTCACTCTGACAGGAGGAGGAAGGATTCCGAACGCGGCTGAAAAGAGGGAAACCGTAAGTCTGAGCTAGAGCAGACGTTTTGCTGCTGTTAATTAGCATGCACAGACCTCGGGCTGACTGCCCCCTACATTCCGCTCAGCTGTAGCTCTCACTCTGCAAGTAGCTTGGCTCAGCCTCTCCAAAGTCTGAGCTAAAATGCCTTTTTAGATTCTAAGGTTCCAAAAATCAGCTACGCTGTCAATTACCATAAAAGCAACTGGTTGGCAGTAACAACGTATTACACCAGCCAAAAGAGCGTGTTTTAAGACCAAAAAAGAAAAGGAAAGAAAAAAAAGAGGTGTGTAGTTAGGAAAATCTTCAACTCTGTAAAACCCAAAGCATGTTGAAACTTAAAGTGGGGCTATCCTCGGTTTGGACATGTGTTTTCTTATAAAGTTAAGAAGAGAAACAATTATACAGAAAATTCAGATCTGCTGCAACTCAAGATGGGTAAGAAGAAAGCTCTGTGGGCGAAGTGTCCATCTAAGTTTGATAAATGCCAATTTACAAACACATGGATTCTGATACATATTCCTGAAATAAGAGTTACAGTCATAAAAAGAGACAAAAATATGGCCAAATCTTTTGCTCTGAGACTTTTTTTTCAAATTTAATCAATAAGCCCTAAAATTAGGAATGTCTTAAAATGCTCCTCAAAGTATTAACTCATACCACTAAAATAGAAATAAAATTAAGTACGATTAAGGAAGAGTATTTTTTAATTAAATAATCTAAAAGTCATATAATATGCTTCCCTAAGTTAAACTAGAGAGAGTCAGAGCTCCAGATGCTTGACAACTGTGTTCCCTCACGCTTGGGTCGGTTTGGGGCCATGACTGGTGACAGCAGGTGTGGACAGCCAGGGTTTTAGTGTGTTTCTGATCTCAGAGGTCCCAAGAGCCCCCAAGACAACAGATCAGTTTCTGGAGTAGCTACATACTTGGAACAAATGAGATGAAAAACAAGACTCTGGTGAGCAGAGCAGATAGAAAGCCTCACTGAAGATTCGAAAAGACCGATTGCTCCAAATCTGTAGGACCTAACACCAGATGGACCTAGCTATCTCGGGGCCTGCTGCTGTCCTCACGGTTTCTCTCTCTACTGCCACACACAGTAGATCCAGCCTGGGCTTGCACACACCCACAGATTGGATCCATCGTGACTCTGTGTTCCATTCCTTTTCAATACAGCACATGTTGTTTTTCTCTAATAAGGAAATATAGGTTCACGGCAGAAATCTGGGAAAAAGTGTAAAAGAGAAAACAAAGGCCTTAGGGATACATGATATTAATATTTAGATATATGGCCTTCCAAGCATGTTTATAATACATTTTTTAAAATGGAGACCTTCTGTATATATTTTATAACTTGCTTTCCTCGCTGAACTTATACTTCAGCCTTACCCTTTGTTAATAAATAATATAGTAATCTACCATTTGGCCTTCCCTGATGTGGCAGTGGTTTTTGCCTGTGAAATAATAACAGCCTAAAAGAATTCGAAAACTAGCTTCATCTAACATAAACATGAATATTGAGAGACTCCAACATTATGAGAAGGGGTTATCTTTAAAACAACAATTACTAACACTGATTGAATGCTTATTTTTATGCCAGGCATTTTACAAATGTTATTGATGGTTAAATGCTTACAATAACCCTGTGAGAAAGCATCATGCCCCTTATTTACAAATAACACTGCAATTGAGAGGAGTCCAGAAACTCGCACAGGACTTCGTTGCAGGCGATCGGGGTTGGAAGATTGAGCTCCCAGTCGTTGGACTCTGAAGGTCATGTTTTCTCCTCTGCATTCCGAGGTCCGAGTGATCTTGGTAGCTAAGGCCGCTTTCAAGGACCCTATGCCGAAGGCATTGTTTACATAGAAAGTCTGTGGAATGATAAACCTACTCAACATCTTTTTCTGTTCTTTTGGCTAGTATTTACACCCTGGAGATACGAAAAGACTTTTTTTTCCCTCCTTATAATTTAATATGTAAAATCAAACTATCTCTCCAAATCACAGAAAAGAGAATCTAAATAAGCTCTCTTGAGCTCCTTTTCACACTTTAATTGGTGACATTTTAATAAATGTGATATCTGTATAACCACTTTTTTAAACATTAACTACTAAATAATTTCTAGACAGCTGTTGTGCAACACTTTTAGAGGAAATTTTTGTGGTTATCCTCTCTTTAGGGTAGTTAGAGCTTTTGAATGAGTAAAGATAAATCATCCTATGCAGTTTTTTCCCAAAAAGGGAGGGGAAAAAAACACCCAATAACCTGTAATACTTACCTGTTGATGACTAAACTGCTTCTTCCAGTTCCACTGACCAAAACCAAAAAAATGAGTTCCACTTTAAAACCTCAGGAAGGGATTGCAACTAAGCTTGGTGGATATCAAAGTTACTGCTCTCAGAAAAGTTACTAGAGCCTGAGTTCTGCGAGCCTTGAGATGGGGGAGCTTTGCAAGCTTTCTGAATACTGAGAATTATTCAATAAAGTTCGCCTCATCTTCATGGATGGATCTAGTATTTTTTTCCTTTCATATGTACTAGCTAAATCATTTATTCTGGGGCCTTAAAGAATGAGTGGCTTCCAAGATCATTTCAGAGTTTGAAGAACAATCTTTTCCAAAAAAATAAGCCAGTGTTTCCTCCAGCCATGACTTCCACCCTCTGGCCAAAGATTCTTTTCCTTCCTCTTGCCTCTCATGTGGGCTGGTCTCTCTATGGCTAATGATGCCCAGATGTCCTGGATCCACAGGATCCCCACCTTTCACTGCCTTTCTGTCAATGCAGCATCCCCTCTATCTCCTGCCAGAAAATAAAAATTAGAAACCACACCCTTCCATTTTGGACTGATAGAGAAAAGTTCCTTGGTCGGGATGGGGCAAACTGATATCTCAAAGCTTTCAGAATGGGTTCTGTTTCCATTAACGCCACCACCAGCAGAACACCTTTATTGTTCCAGAGTAGCCGCGTGTGTGGTAAACCCATGAGAGCGCTGCTTGGTTCCTATCTGTTAGGGAGCTATGGCTTCGATGGCTTTCCTTGTTAGGCACAGTATAAGAGTTTGAGGCTGATAGATCTTTAGGAAGCCCCAGGTGTATCTTTATTCTGGTAAAATGCACAACTACTCTGACCTCTGCAGTCTGGGCTAGAGGACTAAAGGAATCGGTAGAAAGTAGAATTTATAACTTGAAGAAAATTTTTCAAATAAGCAGAGTACCACCCAACTATAATTTCTCAATGTCACTTTCCATCTTTTTCACTAAACATTAAATATTCTTGATGCTAAGTTACTCTGCATAGTGCCATCTACCAAGATTGCTCCTCTGTGATTTCAAAGGCTCCACCTTCCCAAAGTCTAAAACTTTGAGTCTGAAATTTCACTTTGAAGATTAGAATGAGGTCTATGGGGAGGAAATGGTTGGCGAGTGACCAGAAGAAGATCTGGAAATGTTACATATTCTCATTTCCATTATTAGCTCATCTTTATGAACTATAAGTGTGGTCTGGTGTGAGGCACGAGGCAGCATTTGCAGTGATTGGAGCCCAGACCCTGGAACGAGAGAGCAGGAGCTGAACTACTGCTCCGCCGCATACGGTTTGTGTGACGGCTGGGCAGCCGCTCGACTTCTCTGTGTTTCGCCTCTCTCACCTATCGAGTGGGGCTCATAGTACTAGGCGGATAGTCTCGTTAGGAGGACACATGATTTAATATTTTGTAAAAGATTTAGAAGAGACTTTGAACACATATATCTAGTACTATATAAATTCTGTAAAATAAAAAAAAAGTTGACTTTCTTTCTTTTCTTTTTCTTTTTTTTTACATCTAGAATATGAGGTTGAGTGCAGACACCAGAAAAGTTTGTATTGTTCAGAGGGTTAATATGAAAACCATTATGTAAAGATGAAATACATCAACCCTGGACAAAACCCATCAGCTCAGATTAATGGATTAAGTGTGCAGAATCTATCATCTTCAAAGACAAAATGACTTTCTGACGTTATTTTGTGCCAGAGTACTACAACATGCCAAGACAAAGAGCACTGGAGCCACATTAAAGAATATCTACTAACTTGAAGTGTCTAATGGATTTTGTTACTTCATTTTCTCAAGGGGACTATTGGAGATGTTCCCCAAAATGTTTCATCCATGAAAGCTCAGTTTTCAGCCCAAGTCTCAGAAAATGACCTCTTAACTATGCATGAATAACTTCTGTGTGCCTGTGTGTTGCAAGGAACATTAATTGTTTATAAAAGCACTCCTTTTTACAGGCAAGTTGGGCTACTAGTTCTGAAAACTGGGTGAACTTATTTTGATTCTTACCTAAAGCTTAAGGAAGGCATTTCTCCTGAGATCAACTTTATAGCTGCCACACTGCAGTTCTAAAAGGTTGACTTATTTAATAAAGATATAACTGAATAGTTTTGTTACAAAATACTAATATTACTCTATTCAGCAAAAAGACCCTTTAAGTGAAAAATATGCATTTGTAATAATCTAGAAATTGGCTGGAAAGTCTGGCTCCATCTACGTATTTGACAAGGTCTTCAGTGTCTCTAAAAAGCCATCCTTTGATGAGTGAACAGACGTGTATCTTTGGCTCTCATTGTTGCCACACTTTTCAAATTCCTCAAATTACCATCTCTAGAAATGACACTTCAGACTAGGAGATGTTAGTGTCAAACCTGTCTGACTGCGTTAACACCAGAATGACACAGTAAGAGAGATGATGTTCACAACCTTCTTGGATCTTTCCAAAAAGTAGCAAATGACAGTTTCCCTACTCACAGTTCATCTGCTGTATTTATTAATAGAAATAAACATATTTTAGATGTAAGATGGATGATATTACCAGTCTTCTACATTTTAAATTCATTTCACTGTTTTTAATACACTTAAAATGTTAAAACTGTACTTGGCATGTCAGTGTTCTATGTTCACACATTTCTACATTTAAAGGTTCTGTGATTTTCTGCTTTTAATTTCAGAAACAGTCATTGAAAGTCTAAACTGGGGAGGGGAGGGACTTTGAAATGAAAATTGGAAAGAATTGTTTGTTTATGGCACTGATGGGCAGGAGAAGTTAAAAAGGAACTAGGCGTACAGATGAAGCAAATGCCTTGCCCTGCCTTGGCTGTGGGCACAGGTCCAAGAGGACCTAGTCAAGACATTTCTGATGACCTGTTTTGACCAAGAGAATACCAAATTACCCCTCTCTATTTTAAACCTTGCCAGAGGATCCACATCCCAAATCATTTATTAAATTCCAATGGCATACAGATCATATTCCACCATCATCAACTAAATTTAGAATACGAATGATCTAGGGAAAAAATGGGGATAAGTTCCCCAAGGCTAACAAGTTGATATGTTTGAGGAGAAAACAAAAATATTTTATAGCTCAAAACCACCTTTCTGTACAATAACTTGTCTAAGACACAGGCTGTGTCTTAGGAGCACAAGACAATAGTTAGCTGACTCACTAGGTTTGTGACGTCAGGCAAATTATTTATGCACACTGTATCTAAATGTCTTCACCTATAAAATGGGGAGAATAGTTACACCTACTTCCCCAGGTTGCTGTGAGGATTAAATGATGCACAGGAAGTTCTCACTTAACGTCCTGGATAGGTTCTTGGAAACTGTGTCTTCAAGTGAAACAACATGTGAGGAAACCAGTTTTAGCATAGGCTAATAGATAGAAACAAGTTTTTATGGTGTGTTCTGGAAACAAAAATATCACCAAACTTCTAAGTAAAGACCCAAAGCACTTCTAATATTAAACATTGAATTCATGATGAGCTACACAAACATTTAAGAAAGATGAATAAAAACAAGTAAGAGAATTCTGCTCCAGTCCTCTTATTCCAGAATCTTGGGTGGCTGGAGCCTGTCCTGGCAGCTCAGGGTGCAAGGTGGGACTCACCCTAGGGTGAGGCACTTTTCTGTTGAAGGGTGCACCCACACACATCCACACCCACTCAGACTGGGACAATGGAGAGGACTGCTAACAAACCTCATGTGCACATCGTGGGGACAGGGACGAAACACTAGCACAGGAAAAAACCCACACAGACATGGGAGAATAGCCCACTCCACACGGACAGTGGGCCTGGCAAGCATTGGTGTGTATATATATATATATATATATATTTTTTTTTTTTTCTCATCAGCGTTATAAGAAAACGACATTGAAGGGAACAATGTTATTTGAGGACCGTCTATACTAAGTGTAAAGTTCTTGGAACTGTGCCTGGCACATAGTAAGTAAAGGCCTGGGTGCTACAATTCCTGAAGTGAAGGAAGGACGTTCACCCACCCTTCGTTAAGTCATGGGGCCACTCCCGTGGAGGTGCTACGCCCTCAACAGGTGGGTTAGAGGGTAGCACACCTTCTTAGGATGCTGTAGAAAAGAGAATAAAATCCACAGGAGAACTTCTCAAAAGGGAAGGCTCCTGTCCTATCTCTGAGTCTGTGATTACGGGGATCAGAGAGAGGTGAGGAGCAAGCTCCGCAGCTGTTGCCACATAGACAATAGAGGGGCCGCCCCATGGGCAGAGCTGTGTCAGAGCATCCGAGCGGCCTGCTCTCAGTATAGGATGCCAGAATGCTGGAAGTCTAGGTGTTCACTCAAGGGTAGCAGCATAGGCAGTATTACTTTGCTACTTGTTAAAAATTATTATGGATTCCTAGTATTCCAACAAGGGTCAAATAACAGTCTTAGGGCTGCTTAATGAACCAAGCTCTTGATTCTCTCTTCATGTGAACCAAGCTCTTGATTCTCTCTTTAGAGGGGAAATATTGTTCAAAATGCAGCTTTAAAAATACTTTTCACCCTGACTCGTGTGGCTCAGTGGATCGAATGCTGGCCTGTGAATCAGAGGGTCGCCGGGTCAATTCCCAGTCAGGGCACATGCCTGGGTTGCTGGCCAGGTCCCCAATAGGGGGCGGGTGAGGGGCAACCACAGATTGATGTTTCTCTCCCTCTCTCCCTCCCAATTCCTCTGTCTAAAAAAAATAAATAAAATATTTTTAAAAAGACTTTTCATTGTTTATTTTTTGCTTAAACACATATAATATCATTAAAAAGGCTTTTTTTCAAATAAATCACTTCATTTTAGTTGCATCATTTTCTCCAATTATTACCATTTTTTTCTATGTTATGGTATATAATTCAGGAACAATCATTACAAAGCTGAGAATAAAGAAACCCGAGATTTTTATTATAATATCTTACAGACTACCTCAGAATAATCAAATCACCTTCCTTCTTCTAATTGGAACAGCTACGGTAATAATATACTGTTATAAGATCTGTTTTCTGTTTTGAAAATAAACACTTTGGTCCAGCTCTATATTGCTGCGATGGTGGGGCCTTTATTTTTGTAATCTTGTATTTTTTTAATCTTTCCTTTGGGAAAATAGGGTGACAAATATTAATCCACATGGAGTTATCAAAAACTAATTATTCAACCTAACAGAATTTTTTTCCTAGGGTAGCATAATAAGCTTTTATAAACTAAAGTAAACTTTGTTTCTGCTGCTCTCAGTAGAATATTTTATTCAGGCCTGCCTTAGAAAGAACAGAGCATTGTTTTTATACCTCGACATAGTGATGAGGTTTTATAAACAGTTTTTGGTTAGTTTTAATCTGTTATTTTTACAGCAGCCCCGAGAGGTAGATGGAGCTATATGATCTCTAAAGAGGAACAGGGACAAGGGGATAAGAAACAGAACTACCATGCAAACAACGTGGCCACCACCAAGACCAAATTTACGAAAACAGAGCTCACTGGTCATGACGTTGAATCTAGTTGGAAAGGAGGATAGAGAGCGTCCTGTCCAGGCCTGCTGAAGGCTTTGTATTTTGAACAGCAGCAGAATGTCATACCATCTGGGACCGGAGGGCTGAAGAGAACCAAAATGCTAACGGTAGTTTTCTCAGAGCCACCCAAAGGTCCAGTGACAGACTCTTGGGTGGGTGTCTGCTGGAGAGTGAGCTGAGCCGGTTCTTCCCTCAGAGCCTGCGGAGTCATCCTGGGCTGGGACTGCTGCTGTCAACAGCCACCCAAATTAGATGGAGCAAATCTAAATAGTTAGGCCCCACAGCTATAGCCTTCAGAAATGTAATATGCAGGGTGGGTATTTTTTGTGGGACAAGATATTAAAAACATAGTACTTAAACATGAATCAAAGAAATTATAAAAAAAGAGAATGCACCCTAATGGTCCTAGATTAAAAAAAGAAAAAAAAAAGAAAACAAAAAACAAAAAACAGAGCTCAGTGACTACCAGGAAAGAAAAATTAGTATACTATATAGCAAAGTTCAAGCAAAGCTATTTCATGGAAATTTAAATACAAGGAAATGGCATGTTCACATGATTTAAATATATTTAAATGCCAAGCAGCTGCCATACATATGGTCTTATAAATGTCATATGTTGTTATAAGTAAATAAGATACCTTAAAAATAAAAGAAAAACATTTATTTTCATCATAAAAGTTATTGATTTAGAGAAAGGGGCAATCAAGCTAATAATGTTTTTTGGACTAAATGCAATTCTCTGCTATTTCTTGTATTCAGTTTCTACCCTTACCATAATTTTTTTAGAAAACCTTTTTTTTTTTTTTTTTTTTGAGAGGGTACGAGAGGGAGAGAAACACTGATGTGAAGGAGAAACATCAATTGGTTGCCTCTTGTACATGCTCCGAATGGGGACTGAACTTGCAACCCATGCATGCGCCCTGACCAAGAGTCGAAGGGGTGACCTTTCGCTTTGTAGGACGATGCTCAATCAACTGAGCCACACTGGTTACGGCCCTTTCCCATACTTCTAGATGACTTTATAGAGAACTGTAATATTTTAACAATCAATAACACAAACCAATTTAAAAATAAACAAAAGGGCTGGGGAAGCAGAAAACTGTACAGAAAGAAAAGAAAGCAAAAATTACAGTTCCAGAGCAAACCAGATCCACTTATTGACATATTTGATTTTAGTGATGGAATATACTATGCATACTCAAACATGATTTAGAAATCAAATCCTCCAATTCTAAATTCTCTACAGACACCCAGAAATAGATGGTGAATGAGCAATGAGGAAAAGATAGTAGTTACTGCCTTGAATCCAAGTATTATACAAAAGAGTCAGGCTGTCATAGACAAGAGTAAATAAACTACATATTTTTATCATGGAAGCACCAAAAAAGTTGCTTTTTTTTATTTATTTATTTTGCCCAGGGGCAGGCAGAGTCAGATGGGGAATAACAGGCAGGAAAATCATATATCCCTTGCAAGATTCCCCAGCTCTTGTAGGCACATGGGGTAGTCCTAGTCATTTTTCCATACTCAGGAGGTAGAAACAAGAGGGGCTGGTAGAGCCCAGCCATAGATTCGTGGGCAGAATAGCTTCTCATAAGAAACCAAGAGATGTGAGGGCCCCTCAGGCTAGAAATGTACTGTACACCATGGCTCATGAAGCCCCCTAGTATTTCAAATGTCTATTCAGTCACACACACCCAGTTCATGCTTAGCATGAGTGAGCCGCTCTCTGTTATGCATACGGTTTACGCATGGGTCTAAGGCCAAGAGAACTGAAAGAGGAGAAATCATCCTCCTACCATGGGAGGAGAAACCATCCTTCCAAGGCCACCCACAGTGGTTTCCTAACACAAGACATTACAAAACACATATGAAGAAGTAAGCCATTGTCTCAGGCCTCTGGGCAGCATTTAATTATATGGTCCTAAGAATAAGACAAGAAGAGGAGGTGGGAAGGTGGAGTTGATCAGTAAGGCCTTTGAGAAAAAGTGTTTCTGGCGGGGGTGGGGGCAGAGACAAATGTATTTGAAAAAAAAAAGAGAAAAAAAATAAAAAGAGAAAAAGTGTTTCTTTTATTTTCCAGACTTTGAGAAATTATATACATTATCCAGCTGATTTTCAGATTACTTTAAGAGGCTGATAAAAGTCATCCTATAAGACAGTTTATTAGACCATGTAATATATACATACTGTAACTTGGACAAGAAGATGTAGAAAAAATATTTTTGAAGTGAAAGGAGCAAGGAGTCTCCATGTGTGCTGTCTTTTCTGAGCTCAAAGGAGAATAAAGAAATAAAAGTGATGATGAAGGTGAAAGTGTGAAAATACATTTATTAATTATTCGCGTGCATCATAATAAAAATAACTGGCAGGGTTAGGAAAAGCAGAAAGTGGGCCCAGAAATGAAAAAGACAAGAATGATTATTTTTATAGTGAAGGAAAGAGGAAGTAATGGGAGTTCTGCAGAGCCAGCGTTGGTTGCTTTAGAAACAGGAGTCAGGGATGAGGCTTAATTGAAGAATTATTCAAATAGAATTCCACAATAATGCTAGTAGTCTTTAAGACACAGAGAAAGAAAATAACCAATTAATGACAAATTCCTACAGCTGCTTTTAATGGGATTCATGCCCTTTTTGTTTCTTTGAATTGAGAAATTGAGCACACCTGTTCACTACTAATCAGCTCAAATGGTGAAGGGTGAGCTGCCTTAATCACAGTTGATTCCTCCAGCAGTAAGGTACACCAGAAAGGGGAGAGATGTGGAACCAGGGGGCTTGAGGTCTGAATCCCAGTTCTGATGCTTCTTAGCATGTGGTTTGAGGCAAGTTACTTAATTTCGGAGTCCCTTTTATTTTTTTTCTCATCTGTAAAATAGATACAAAAATGCTGCACAATAGGGACGGCTGTAGAAATTAATAATAATCACTGTAAAACACCAGGCACCCAGGAATGCTCAATAAATACCACTATAACAATTCCATAATTGCAAATGCTCTTTCTGTACTGGTAGCAAACTTTGATGAATGCTAAACCTTGGAATGGAACAGATAGCAAGCAACACAATAATTCAAAATAGTTTTTGTGTTTGAATTGTCTAAGCTAGGTCAAGGGCAGCTATGTTATGTCTATGGTGCTCTGGTGTGAAAAATTCTCAAAAGAGCAAGACTGCATATTATGGAGGCATCAATTTTGCAATGGCTCAGAGAGGGTCACTTAAATTGCTTAGTAGCCATAACATGCAAAACATTAGGATGGAATCTTCGATGAGAGTGAAAATGAGAGTAAGTACCAAGGCAAATTTCAGGATTACCATGGCAAATACCAGTCAGCAACTGGTTTTCTGCTGTTCATTTTTGGGGTTGGCCCATGTAACCACTCTTGGACTAGAGATTTACACATTACTCATGCAATCATATAGATATGTCAGACCATTTTCTCTTAATTGCATGGGGAAGATTTAAAATGTGAAGGTCCTCTCTCAAGATACAGAATATATCATTTGAATCTGGGAGAGCAGCTTTGGAAATTCCCGGTTTTTAAAAGCTACTTCTTTAGTCCTTGTCATGAAGAATTTTCTCTGAAGATCTAACCAACTGGTACACCTATTTTTCACAAGGAGTAAAATAACTACCTAGAACATATATTACTTAAAAAACGTCTATTGTGCCACTGATTTATTCTAAACAACTGCGCTTGGTATCCTTAAATTCTTTGACTGACTGAAGCAAGAATATATAGATTATTTCAACTCCTGATGCCTTACAAAAAGACTGACAATTATTCAAGGGTTCTTCCCACTGCATAGCAGAATGGGAGGAATACTCAATGTCCTTTGGAATATTTTTTGCCATCTTTGGATGGTGCTTTGGTAGAGAATAGGCAAACACATTGCAGCAAATCAGAGCTTACTCAAGTGAAAACCAAATTATCTTTTTGTGAGTGTCAAGTGGAAAACTACACTTTGTACCCAGCATTTCTCTCTCCTGAACCCTGCTTTTGGGGGCATAGTTAAGGACCAGGTCAACTTCATTCATAGTGATGATAATGATAATTACAGAGTATTTTGCAAGTCAGAGATGTGCAAGTAATCTCATTTCCTTTTTGTGTACACTTGTATCATTTCTCCATTTTAAGATGTGAAAATTGAGACTCAGAAAAGCTGACTGACATGTCCAAAACCAAATTGTTAGTAAACAACAGGGCCAGTAGTAGAAGCCAGATCTCCCAAGTGCAAAATATATTGCACTTTTAAGTTCCATATAATCGAACGTTGACAAAGTTCTCCACGTTGTCTTCATTGACTTATTCATGGGTTCATGGGTTCATTTGACAAACATTTATTGAATGCATCCTATAAAGCAGGCACTGTGACAGTTGCTAGAAATACAAACTACTAATGGATTTCATCACCAAGCAACTCACAGTTTGATAAATAAATGACAACAGCTCAGTCCGGTAAGTGCTGCGGGAGTATGCAGGAGAGGCAGCAATGGCAAGGACGGGGGCGGGGGTGGTGAGGATGGTCCTGAGAAGGAGCTGCAAAGGAGACAAGGAGATCATAGACCCTTGGGGCAGCATGGAGAAAAGGCCCTGGGCAATTGCTTCCAGCAGAAGCAGCCTCTGCCGTTCATTCCAGCGTGCCCAACTGACTTATTGCCTGGATGCCTACACCTGGAAAAGATGGACAAGCATAGGCCTGATGTAAAGATGAGCAGGAGGTACCAACGTGAAGGTGGGGAAAAGCATTCCAAGGTAAGGGAACAGCTGTATGAAATCCAATGTCATGCCACCGCACTCCTCCGGGAAACTCTTTTTGGTGAAGCCGAAACAAATGAGGTGTGTGAGGAGGTTATTGTGAAATGAACCAAAAGAGATGAGCAGAGGCCAGGCATGGAGGGGTTTATGGTTTGGGGTGCCAAGAAGAAGAATGTGAACTCTGTCCTGAAATGTATGGGGAATGCCTAGAGAATGTTAAACAGTGATATGACCTGATGTGAATTTTAGAAAGATCCCTCTAGCCTTAGTGGAAGATTAGATTTGAGGAGCCAGGCAGGATCATGGCAGGAACCTAAGACAGAAGGCAGGAGTCTCAGGATTAAGGAAGTAGCGGTGGGATGGATGGGAAGACATGCTTTGAGAGAGATTGAGAGAGCAGACGCTGAATGACAAGATGGGGTTTGGGAGCGGGAGGCAGGGGCTGCTAATGTCTCTCAGATTTCTGCCCTGGATGACTGAGTTAAGGAACAGAGGAGGAAGAGTGAGTTTCACTTTGGAGGAGGCAAGTCATAATGGGTTTGATTTTGACGTGTCCGGAGTACGAGGGCTTAGGGGACCTTCAAGTGTGGATGCTGGTCATAATCTTAGAGATGTATGACACTGCCTTTCACAGAAGAAAGCTTCATTGCAGATTTACTTAGCAACATATTTAGAAATATTTTGATATTTCCTCCTCAAAGCATGCATTTTAATATAGAAAGACATCAGTATATAGGAAAAAAAGGTATACGAATAAATACATAAATAAGAAAGGGTCTTAAACAAATGTAACTATAGAATAATATTTTGGCACATAGATTTAAATGTTTTTGTGTATTCTGGGCTAATATTATTCAACATGTGATTTTTTAAAAAAGTGTAAAATACCAACGTCTTGAAAGATGAATTATTTTAAAATCTTATTAGTCACACACCCTTAACATATACTGCATTTATACTCAAAAGAAAATGTACATCTCATGGGTGAAGGGAAAATAAATTGTTTCCTTAAGTGCAGGAACAGAAAGAATAGAGGATCTATCCGGCTGCTAGCATGTCAGAGAATACTGAAAAGCCAGCAGTACAAGACCTCTACTAAACCAAAGTTCTCACTTATAGTCTACCTTTGACATGAAATATTTAATAGAAACTTCATTTGAACCATGAAATGCCCTTAATATTTTTTAATATTGGATTCCATACTAGGCTAAAAGAAGACAGTATTTGGTGACTGAAAAAAACAACACTTTTTTTTTTAAAAAAAAAAAAAGAAGAAAGAACTTGTGGAAAGCATAAAGCGGTTAGTGAGAATTTCTATTGAAAACCGAAAGTTAACAACAATACGAAGTTTCTTTCCGATGGAGGACAGATGCTTCTTAAAGAATGGGTAAGTCAATAAAGTTCATTTTCTAGTGGCACTTGGAACCACAATTTTAATCTGTCGAAATGGCACAGAGACAGAAAAAAAGCAAAATACAAATGAACTGCACAAAAAGGTTTTCTTTTAGAAAGAAATGCCATTTAACTGGTTTCCACACTCAAAGTTTATATTCGGCTCCGTAGTGCAAAATGAATATTCAGCTTCCCTCAGGAAGGTGGCTTTTTGCTGGGTGCGTGCATGATGTTCATTTGTCTTGCATGTAAAAACTAGAACATAACAAGCTTCTAATCATCACTTGTTAATGTGAAACAAAAAGAATTCTTTTTTCCATTGAAAGCAGATTGTAGTAAAAAAGCAGCATTCTCCAAGGTCATATGCTGTTGGCAAAGCTCAAAAAAACCTTGTAGTCCAACTTGCTTATGTTCAGCTGTGTTTACTTAGACTTAACTTGACAAAGTCTGCCTCTGATTATACCGAGCAGTCATCTGCCCACAGATGAATAGATATTACACAAACTTTTGGAGAAAATGGCATTTGGCCTCCATAATTTTGGAATAATTTACTCCATACCCTCAACTTAAGACACCAAAATGATCCACAATATGTTTTTGGGATTGAAACATAAATATTTCATTTAACAGAGGGCGCAGCCTCCATGACCTTTCTGGATTTTAGGTGATTTACTAACAGAGTATGGTACTACTTTGGAAGGTGTGGAGTAGCCCAGCAACAGGCAGTTTCAGGCAACATTTATTTCAGTTTTTTTCAATAACCATCAAGATTTCAAGGAATTTCTGTAAACAAACTGTCGCTTAAAGAAAATAACTTTCCATCAATTTTTTACAACAAGTCTCCAGAACAGAACACGCATATAAAAATAAGAGTTAGCTAAATTATTTCCAGAGACTATATCTTGGAGTAATGTTTACAGTATCAGTAGAAAGCAAAAGCTCAATATTTTACCACTATATCTTACACTAAATGCAAAATTTTGCTTTTGGAATAATGTAAACCATTTGCATGGCACAGAGTCTGCTTCCAATTACCCAAGGATGGATTCCGGCCCATCGTATTTACTTTGCTTGATGTTATATTTACATAACAAAAGATATACATACTTTTGTCCCCAAACTAAGATTGTTTCAAAGGTGGAAGTATTTTTATTCCCCAGAGATCAATCAATCAACAGGTCTTCACTGCGCGTTGCTAACAACTGGTAATACAGTAGTGAACAAGAGGGAGATGCTCTCTGTTCTCTGAAGTTTGCCCAGTAAGGAAAATGACGAATTGAATACATATTGTCATTTTCTAGCTTGCTCATTTTAATTTCTACAATTAGGAAGAGCTTCCCCGCCACTGAAAGTAACATATTTTCTTCCCTGACTCCTGTTTTATTATTGAATTAACAGGGGTGGAGCCCTTCGTTTGGAACGGTTGTGCGTTAAGGGAGCTCTGCCGGGCCAGCTCCCCCTCGCCATTTGAGCTATGTCTGTAGAGGGGTTAGTTTGTAACTGATTCATTTAGGGCCTCTATTTTGGCTTTTGTTCTAATTTACTAAATCTGCTTTGACAAGCGCTCTCTAAAGTGAACGGGTGTAAACGATGGTACTGCTACTGTTGGAACAACTGCCGCTTGAAAGAATTGAATCGATCGATGTACCTATGGCACATTCCCACATTGCTTTTTCTCATTATGCTTTTGCTTTCAGGTTCATAAAACATGAATTAATATGTATAAATAAAAGAAGGAATATTTTTTCCAAGGTGTGTGCCTTTAAGGTCAGCAAATAAATCCACAACACACGCTGGAAACTAGAATGGCCTCCTTAAAGCAGTCTCTGTGAGAGAAGACATTAAGGCCTGTTTAGCTTTAAATGCAAAACTGCATCCGCAATCATTTTAGAAAGGGCAGCTTCCTCTGATTCAACGTGTAGTTAGAGAAGTGAATCCAGGAAAATGAATTTCAACCACTTCTCCTGAAGCCCAGCCACATGACAAAGCCAGAGGCTTGTCCAGAGCCTCTGATGTAACAGCAGGCCAACTGAAAAGACTGCTGGTTGAAAATAACTCTCACAGCCTAATACCGAGAGCCTAAGACCGCCCAGCAGAGGAAGGTAAGTGATGTTAGAAAACATACAGGATGACCACACATTTTACTTGTCAAGCATGGAGGAAGGGGGCAGTTGTTATATCTAACTTCAAGTAATGTAAACCCTGTCAGAAGTGGAGCTACTTGTGGGCGGCTTCGTACAAAGGAAAAGTCAACTCGTAAATCGTAGCAGATTGGATCAAGACATAACTCTGCCCAGAAACTAGTACGGAAGCTCAGTCGAGGCTACCACGCAGCAGTGTTATGACTAAGAAAGCAAGAACAGCCATTGGAATCTCCAGACACGCAGTTCATTCTTTAAAACACAGAATTTAACAGAGAAGAAAACGTTGGTTACAGATCACTGACCAGAATTCATTTGCAGTTGAATCAAACTTACATGGCCCTCTCAATGTTAACCAAAGTAGGGAGGAAAAAAAAGAAAGGAAAGCTTTCACAACCAAAAATCTTCAAAAATTTCCTATATTTTCTGGTTTCATTTTTCCCAGAACTGAACCACCACAAAATAACACCACCTCAGTGCCCTCACTTCCAGCTCAGTCAGGAAGTGCTGAGGTACATAAACATTTTTTATTTCATTTTTTTTTACAAGAAGGTGACCAACATTTTCTTAGCATTCCAAAAAGCTCCAGGTTTGGAATACATTTTAGTTAAATGTCAGCAAAGGAATTTGCTCATCATTCAAAAAGTGTTTTTTCTTTCCAATCTTGGAATGTATGTAGAAACTGTATTGTGAATGGAATTACAAAACAGCCACAAATGGAAATCCATTTTCCAATCTTTAAAAGAGCTCTGTGGGAAAGCATTTTGTACTGGAGGAAACAGGAGTAACAAGAGACATTTACATAGCACAGCTTATCAAGTACTTTTATAATCATTATCAACTGCTCTGTGAGGCAGGTGTTTTTCTTTATAGATCTAGAAATAAATTAAAAAGTTAAACAATTTACCTAATGTTTCTCAGTTAGTGGTAGAGGAAAAAAAAATCTGTACCTAGATCTTCAAATCCTAAATCTGAAGGCATTGACTGAAACCTAAAAGCCAGCATCATAGTTAATGATAAAATACTGGAAGTATTGACACAAAGGTCTGGAACAAGGTAAAAATGTGCACTTACCACTATTATTTAACACTGTGCTAGAGGTACAATTCAATGCACGAAGCCAGAGAAAGAAACCCATGGCAAAAATTTCAGAAAGGAGGTAAAACCATCACTATTTGCAAACAATATAATTGTATTGGTTTGGTCAAAAAGTCCATTTAGTTTTTCTGTAAAATAAAGGGCACATTTTTTTCATTTTCACCATTAGCATTATTGATTTGGATATTTTGAATATGTCGACTATCTCCCACTATTGGTTTCTCACGGGTAGAGGCCAGGGTGCAGCTCACACACCAATGCATAAGACAGCCACCCCACAGCAAAGAATTATTTGATCAAAATGTCAATAGTACCAAGAAACTTTGCAAACCACTTTTGACACACTTGATCAGTTACAGTACCCTCTCCATGCACTACACAAATCTTTTTTTGCATCCATGCACTGCGCAAATATTTTTTTGCATTTCAGTTGCATTTTTACCTTTCTTGAAATAATAAAGCATAATATGACAAAAATGTTGTATATTTTCTTTCATCTTCTATATTAAATTGGCTGCACAAAAATTCACCAATTTTGAGTTTTTAAAAAATTCATGCTGACATGACAGCTGCCACAATACAATCTAACAAAAATGTTTTGAATGAAGTTAAAGACAACTAAACACTACTAGAGCCATTGTACAGAAAAAAACGTAACAGACTTTTTGGCCAATCCAATATTATTGCACAAGAAGTCTACCGAAAAACTATCAAATATGATAAGCAAAGTTATGATTATAGCAGAATACAATATTAACATATGGAAATCAGTGTCTTTCTTATATAAAAAACAATAATCAGAAATATGTGATAGAAGAAAGGTCTCTACTTACAGTAACAAAACTATAAGTGCCTAAGCATAAATTTAACAAGAAATGTACAAGACCTATTTAGAATATTTTAAAACATACTGCTAAGAGCCACAAAATGAGACAGGAACAGACATACCAAGTTTGGTATAACATGAGTCTATACCCTAAAACATATTAATTTTTATAATTGATTCATAAATGTCACAGACCCAATACATAAATGCACATATATAAATGTAACATAACCCAATAAAAATAATAATTTTTTTAGTGGATAAGTTGATCCTAAAGTTAATGTGGAAAAATAGCTAGAAAATGATGAAAAAAAGAAGCAGCAAAGCCAGGTATTAAATACATTCTAAAACCTCAATAATTAAACTGCAGGGCTAGAACATAAATAAAAAGAAAAATCAGTTGAGGATAACAGGAAGAGAAGATAACTTCAACTTAGTATGTGGTATTTCCAACGAAGGAGGGAGGAGAATTTCAGGTGGATCAATTAATAGCATTAGAATAATTAGGTAGCTATGTGGGGGAAAAAATTAAATTGGATAGAGTCTTCACACTATGTTATACCATCTCTCAAACTAGGGTACATTCCAAATAGATAAAAAGATTTAAGGGAAAAATTGAGACACATAGAAATACTAGAAGAGAACCTGGGACACTCCCTTGAAAGTTTTGAAGTGAAGTTCTGTCACTTAAGATCTAGAAGCCATAAAAAAGATTAATGAATGTTATTACATTTTCAAAGGCTGCATGGAGAAAAGAATCAAAAGAGAAATCAAAGCATGTATAACTAATTGAAACAAAATATTTGTTACTCATGAATACCACAGGCCAATCTCTCTACACCAAGAAGTCCTCCTCAAATTAATAAAATATTATCAATCAGGGAGTCCATAGCAAAAAGAATAGGAAAATATATACACAGAAAAAAATGGACTTTTGTGACTGGTTTATTTCACTTGGAATAATGTCTTCAAGATTCATCCATTTTGTAGCATGTGTCAAAATCTCCTTCATTTTTAAGGTTGAATACTATATATAGATATAGATATAGATATAAATATAGATATAGATATAGATATAAATATAGATATATCACATTTTGTTTGTTCCATCATCTGTCAACAGATACATGGTTTGCTTCCACCTTTTAACTATTATAAATAATTCTGCTATGAACATGGGTGTACTAGTATCTGTTCCAGTCCCTGTTTTCAGCTATTGAGTGGAGTTGTTGGGCCATATGGTAATTCTATTTTTAATTTTCTGAAGAACCACCATACTGTTTTCCATAGTTGCTACCTTATTTTATATTATATTCCCACCAGCAGTCCACAAGGGTTCCAATTTTTCCACATTGTCACCAACACTTGCTCTATTTTTTAAAATGATAGTCATCCTAATGGGCATAAAGTGGTATCTCACTGTGGTTTTGATTTGCATTTCTCTAATGATTAGTTTAGCATTTCTTCATGTGCTTTTTGGCCATTTACATATATTCTTTGGAGAAATGTCTACTAAAGTCCTTTGCCCATTTTTTAGATCATGTTGCTTTTTATTTTTGAGTTCAACAGTCTACCTTTTACATAAAATGGGGGAAAATAAGAATTTACATTAACATTTTCTCTAAAATATATAAAGAATCTTTGTAAGAATACATTAAATTCAAATATTTTTAAAATGTGCACTATTGGATAAGCCGCCTCTGATCCTTATCTCCTTAGTTTCTAAAAATAAATACGTTGAGTTAAAATGTTTTTATGGTTCTAAAATTGTTATGAATGTTGTTTATTGTGGCTTTAATTATAACTAAAGAATAGAGCAATACAGAAAGAGAAGTGACATCATTTTATCAGCAGTTATATCATGTATCTCCACAAATTCCTTCAAGGGCCCATTCACGCCTAACTTGTTAATAATTCTTGGCATGTGAAGATTCTCTGGTCCTTTGCATGCAGAACCTGATCCAGAAATGAGTCATGCCCTGTTATATTCTGATTTTTCCCTTCTTCCTCTAATTCTCTCACTTGTCAAGCTAATCAACTTTTCAAATGTCCTTTTCCTCACATTATAATGAAGGTTTGTTTTGTTTTGTTTTGATCTTTCTCCTCTAAATTTTCTTTCCCATTACTTGTTTCTTCTGTCTTTCTATTTTTGACATCATTATTTTTTAGACTTGGCATGTTATCATAGTTGTACTTTCTGTCTTTGTTCTGGATTATTCTCTCTCAAAAGCATATTTTCTAACTCTTTTTAAGATAGATTTATCTGATACATTGTCAACTATTAAGACATCCTTTCTTTCCCAAGAGAGAAATTGATATATAATTTGCATCTAGTCCTCCAAATGATTAAAATAAAGAAGTGAATCAAGGGCCCTTTTGCCTTAGCTGAGTCTTTTTATGAAGGCAGAAGGGACTTAAAGAGACCAGTCTAATCATAATAAGCTGGCCAGAGAAGACACAAAATGTGTCTGAAGTTGATCCTTCAATTTAACATTCCTATACAGCATCCTCCCAACCTTCCTCTGACCAATTGGAGAGTGAGCTAAGGCATCAGGGACCACAGAAGGTACTCAAATGCTGAAGGGAGACGTGGACAGGGCCTAATTTGCTATGTGAAGATTTCTACCTCTTCAACACAACTTCAGAATTGCAGTGGGTATAATGACATTTCTGTTCCATCCTTAACTCCACACCTCTGCCAGTTTCTTAATGTTTGTGTTTACCAGTGATATTTCTAAATCACATCATGGCGTGTAATAGGGAGTTTCCTTCAGAAAAGTGATAAATTCTGGACCAGTCATATCACTGCTTTCAAGTAGAATGAAAATCTTTTTGTACTGCCCAATCACAGCTAAGAAAACTATATATGTTACAATACCCTGGAAACAGAGGTAGACCTCAAGGAGCAATGCTTTGAAATCACAGACCACTACCAAGGCAGGAAGTTTCATCACTGGGAACAAGCGCGCATCTCTTAGAACAATGTAGTTTCAAATTTAAATAAAATTAAATAATAAATTCCTTTCCTAAAATCACCATCCACTTTTTAAATACCATTATATGCCATCTTCTATTCCTATATCATATTCATCACTTTTCCTATAATACATGTAGCATTCTCTCTAAAGAAAATGTAACCATGAACCAAAGTGGATTTTTTGGAACTAATTGATTTATCTTCTTTGTTCACAGAAGCTTCAATACCAGCCTCAGTTTCTAGAAAGGCTGATCAAATGGAATGGGCTCCTGAGCCCAGCTGCCACCTGCACACTGGCTGCTTTAACCTGGGCGCAGCCCTGCAGCAGCCAGGGGAGTGCCCGATGCTTACTTGCCAACTTTGCTGCAAAAATGAACCCCAAGCAAGTTGTAAACTCAGTCCATAAAGACCAGAAATTCCGGAAGCTATCTCCCAATGGGGTTCCAAATCTGGTGGGGATGACTATTGGGTTTTATGGAAACCTTGAAACCTCTAAAATTATAAAAACAGGTATAACTGTGAAATAAATTGCCATTGAACATGACAAATGCTTTGTAAGGAAGGTGGAGGTTATGAACAAAGTTCCTTCACGTTGCTTAGCATGGTTTTGAGTATCAAAGGTAGTCCTAGAACAGAGTTTGGGAGTTGAAGCTGGAGAGATATGGATTATATTACACCGTGTGAAAAGAACTTGGAGATTTTGAGGCAACTGGGGACCTAGGGGGTGAGTAGGAAAGGGTGAAATGGGGAATCGTGGGGATCACGCGGGTCAGAGCAGGCAGAGAAAAGTCCCATGTGCAGTGGCTAAAGGACACTTAACAAGGAAACATATTACTTAATATAAAGTTAGGTGAACTGCAACCTGTACAATGTGTGGCCCTTCTTTGTTCCTTCCAAATTTTCCAGTCTGCTACACATACACACTCTCTGAATGTGAGGGACTCTTCTGGCATTTCAAAAGGGAGTACATTTCATATATCAATCAACATGATATAGAGCAGGGAACCACATGTGTGGAATGGTGATGCCATCCATAAAATGAAAGCATTTTGGTAAGTATGTGGGTAACAAATGCTTTAAAGTCAGAACCCTCAGGTATCAGCAGAACTCTTCAGAAGGGTCCAGCCTTCCACACTATGAATCCAGTGCCCAAGAGAATCCTAGTTAGATCTCGTTGACCCCAAGAAGAAATATACCTTCCAAAAAGGATTCCTTGTGGTTAACTGGGCCCAAACTCATGATCGGAGTCTAGCAGTCGTTGTTTACAGGGAGCCTCCCACGCGCTTCAGTAAAGTCACAGACTGAGAGCTGCCAAGCCTCCTATACTTCATTCTTACCATCAGAGCTAAACCTTATAAAGGAGTTCCTGGAATCCTGTTTCAACCAATGAGTCAAGACCTGCCCTGTCTAATAGGAGATGGGTTGCTACAATATAATTTGCATCTTTACTGACCAATCAGAGCAGCTCCTTAATGACCAACCAAGACTTACGGTTCTGCCCTGAATCGTGTGGCTCGGTGGACTGAGTGCCGGCCTTCCAACCAAAGGGTCGCTGATTGGATTCCCAGTCACGGCACATGTCTGGGCTGCAGGCCAGGTCCCCATCAGGGATGTGCACAAGAGGCAACCACACATTGATGTTTCCCTCCTCTTCTTTTTCCTTCCCTTCCCCTCTCTCTAAAAATAAATAAATAAAATCTTAAAAAAAAAAAGGACTCGTGATTCTGACCAATCAGAATACTGTATTTGAAACAGAGTATGCCAATTTAAAACCTTCATTTGCATAAGAATGGACCAATCAGTGGCCAGGGCAGGCACTTCATGTAAGTGGGCGTCCTCTTTGTTTCTATAAAATGAACTTTTGGTTTCCCTTGGAGGCTGTGTCTTCCCAATTTGCAAATTTTTTATCTGAATAAATTTTCTCCTTTTATCGCATCAGCTTGGGAAGTCCTGCTGGCATTGGATTGGTGGCAGTGACTTTTTGTTGATAATCTAAAAGATCAGAGATACTGCTGTTGTCATGTGGGTTCCACAAAAACATAGTAGTGAAAGGAGTGGGCATGCATTTCCCTGGAGAAAGATCCAAAGCTTTTCATCCAATTTTCAAAGCAATACGTGTACAAAAGGAAGTTTTGGAGAGCTCTCCATAAATAATTTTTTATTTTGAGTACACTTAACCAGGATGGAAAACACAGTAAAACTGAGTGGAAAGAGCCTGAATGAGGAGCTGGAGACTCAACTTCTCCTTCTGGCTCATCAGTGGGTAACTCTCTCCCAATTGCAAGAAAGTGGGAATAATTGAAAGTAGGAATAATTATCTTTAATTTTTACCTCACTGAGTTATAATGAAAATCAAATAAAATAACAGATGTTTCTGCACTTTCTACAGTACCTAAAGCAATGCAATATATTATTAGATCTAATCTGGCATGAGATTTGCTAACCCAATACCAGAATAGTAAGTACAAAAATGACCTTAGTAAAAATATTTTTACAATTCAATCATGGATATTATCCCCTATTCTTGCCATCATAAATAATGGCATTCTACTTTAAAGTGTATTTTTAATTTAATATTTATTGTATTTTTTCCATTACCATTTAGTCCTTATACACCCCCTCCCCCCATAAAGGATATTTTTATCATTCACCTAACTTTTGTAGTTTCACTGTGTTCTGGCCTCACTTTACAATGTCTGTTTTGTGTCTCTTCCTGCCTACTGCCTCACTTCTCGCAGGCGAGCGCATCCAATTTGTGGAAGGCAAAAGCTCACTTGCTTTTTCTATGCATGGCAACCGGCATGACATTTGATCTTACATAGGGATTAAGTCATTCATGAGTAGAGCCCAAAGTGAAGAACAGCTCCAAAAAAACAAGCAGCCTTATTGGTACTAAAACATCCAGAAACTCAGTCACTTCAGCTAGTTCTAATTTGCAATTTCTCTGGCACTGAGAAGTCTAACTGCAGTCTCTGTGGTTTAAATTAAATGTATCTACAGCAGCTTGGAGCCATGTTTTAAAATGTTCTATGTTATTTTAGTTCAAGGACAAGCTTTTAAAATTAAAAGAAAATTTTGGGTTTAAGTATAGATTAAAAGTGAAAGGCTTTTTGTTGTGGGGTTTTTTTTTGTTTGTTTTTTTTGGTTTTTGTTTTTTTTAGGAATTCTGTTGGGTCATAGTTTTGGAATAAACATTTGAAATTTGAAATTAAAATTTAATTCTTCTCCTAAAGTATCAACCTTAATTGGTATAGGAAGATAAAAAACTGAGTGCGTACACATATACATAAAGACAACATTTCTGTAGTTTTAAAACTATTATATTCACAGTTCAGACACTATTTTATTTTCCAGTGATCTCAGTTACATTTTGTGACGAGGATAAAGTATTTTAATAGGCATTACTGCTGACACAGGATAGATTCTTTTTTCTAAAGGCAGTTCATATTGTTGTTTAACCTTAAATTTAAGAAAACCCCACTATTGTTGAATCTGAACTTAGGAAACACGGAAGCTGAGTTATGTTATTCATACAACAAAAGAGCACACGGCAGGATTATATTAAAATATCAAGTGTCTGCACTGTCCTTAAAGCATGATTCAATTTAAATTTGAAGTTTGGCGAATGTTTCTATTCTGAAATTCAAGGCACAACTTTATTTCCTGCTCATTTAGAGTGGCCTGAAGTAGAAGCCTTATATCCGGTGCACACTTGCTAGGGCTGGGATCAGGCAGGTGCTACCTCCTCTTCTGCCCTAGGCATTCTGGGGCCACTCAGGAAGCTACAGGAAAGAATCTGACTATAGTCCTGCTTATTTGCTCCACAGATTTGCTGCCCTTCCCAAAAGAACAACTTTCCTTTGATAAAGGAACCTGCCTCTCTTGTTCTAAGCCATTGTTGTTGTTTTTTTCCACTTTCACTGCATTTTTAGACTCCATAGCTCTTAGAAGGATTGCTGAAGGCAGCCTGTCTCCTTCTGCCCACTGTTGTGTCTCAGGGTTCCCCTCCTCTCTACAGAGAAGCTCTATGCTCCTTCTTGGGAACCTAAGGCCAGAATGCCATTACCTGTCCTTCAAAGTAGGCTCCATCCCAGGGACATCATCTCCAGTCTCAAATGCCCACATCAGGACTCTGAAAGATGGAGTCTGCAGTAAGGTGCAGGAGGCAATGAAATAAACTCTGGACTGAAGGCTATAATCAAAGATAAAGGAGCCACATGGCTTATCCTAATCTTTCGGAATGGGGAAAGGATTATGATGGCCCAGAGGGGCTAGGGAAGCTTTCTTTTTAAACTCTCACACATTTAATCTCTTAAAGATTTACCAGTTCTTCTTTCAAAATACCCCGTGGGAAATGGGGATAATAATGGTACTGACTTTATGGAGTTGTTAAGAGGGTTGAGTAAGAAAATGCAAATCAAGTGCTTAGCACAGTGCCTGGTGCTTGATAAGTGCTCATTGACTACCAGCTACTATTACTGTCTTCATTACGTCTTTGTGTAAAGTGTTTTGACCACGCTGTTTTCATACCTCGCAGGTATCAGCTGTCCTGAGACAAAGGCCTGCAGGGTTTGACTGAGACATGGGTAACACCAATGATGATGCTTATTGTCCAAACATTTAAGGTTGAACGGGAAAAACTATCTAAAAATCCCCCCGCTAAATGATGTGTGGTGGAATAGGAAGAATTTTCTCCCATGACTTTTCCCCCAGTGTCACATCTATGAATATGTTATGCATGTTAAAAATCACTTTGCAGATATAATTAAAATTACCAGTCAGTTGACCTTAAAATAGGGAGATTATCCTGTATTATCTGGGCTGGGGGGGCGGTGAGCGGGGAGCTCAATGTAATCACATGAGCCCCTAAACATAGAGGTTTCTCTTGTTTGGGGACACAGGGGAAAGGCAGAGAGAGTCCAATGTAAGAAAGACTCAACATACTGTTGCTGGCGTGAAAATGCAGGGATCAGAGAGAAGGAATGGGGCAGCCTCCAGAAGCAGAGAGGCAAGGCAATGAGGACCTCAGTCCTACAGCCACAAGTAAACTTAGGAGTTATGCCAACAGCCTGAATGAGCTTGTGAATGAGCTCTTTTTTTCCCAGTTCTGCCAAGTAAGACCCCAGCGTGAGGGACACTTTGATGTGTGCCTAGAGGGCTTTGAGCAGAGAATCCAGTTATAATGTGCCAGCCTTCTATCCTGAGATAATAAATGGTGTTAAGCTGGTCAGTGTCTGGTAGTTTGTTGTACACCAACAGAAAACCAACACATAGGCATAAAAACATTCTTTGATTCATAACCACAGTCATCAGTTCTGAACCCGTTGTGGTTAATAAACTATAAAACAACACACACCATTTCTGACTGTGGCATACAAGCTGTCCATTCCTGGCAGTGTATGTGCTACAGGCTCATGCCATCCTTCTGGCATTTCCCTTGTCCTTCTGAGTTTCAGTGGCGTCACTTAATATTTTCTTAAAATAAGTGTTTGGATTTGCTGTTGATCATTAATATGTCCAACAGGAGGTGTACAGGATCAATAAAAAAGAAAACCCTTCAAATCCATATATTCTAGGATAAGCCTTGTGAAAGGATATGCAGTACTGACTGGCCAAGAATTAGGTCTGGATATCTATCTGCTCTTCAGCTGTCTGCCCAGCAGGAAGGACAGCTAGTGATAACATGGAAAGTTTCTGACCTCATCAGAATGATTCCAGTAATTCAAAGGATATACCAAAGCATCAGCTACATAATCCAGGGAAAGACCCAACCAGTATAACAAGTACTCCTAAAACAATGACAATAAAGTCCCTGTAAGTAAGGGCTCTGGAAATGTTTGGTGCTCCTGTAAAAGAGGGTGCTGCTCTAGGAAAGATATGTGAACAGTGACCGATTTTAAATTCATTACTGTATAGACAGCACAGTGTCCACATGTTGACAACTAGACAATCAAGCACATCCCTGAGAGAAAAAAGAAGACTCATAGAAAAGTACCCTGTGGTCAGTCCACCAGTTCCAGAGACATAGCAATACAGAGAAATATTTAGTCAGCTCAGCTGCAGTCAAACAAACCAAGGAAGAATCTATAGACAGCAGAACATTGAACAAAAACAATGCACTTTATTGTTTAAAAAGAAAAAGAAAAGGAAGAGGGAGGGAGGGAAACAAAGAAGGAATGAGGGAGAGAAGGAAGGAGGGGGGAGGAAGAGAGAGAGGGGCAGAGAGAAAGAGAAATTAAAGAAAACCAAGATATTTGGACACTTTTTAAATAAACTGAACATGCAAATTTTATATGTACTTTATTAATATAATGTTTTGATACATGATAACCCTTTCCTTCCTATGGTATCATTTTATTTTGATGTAGAACTTTAATCAAGTACATTTTAGCAGTAGCTAATAATTATTAAAGTAATATAAGTATGAAGGGTAAAAAAGTATGAAGCATATTATTATTTAATGCTTCACTTAATTAATAATTGTTTGAAGGAAAGATTGGCCAAAAAAAAAAAAGGAATTTTTAGCTCCTTGCTTTTACTTAAAAATTCCCAACACTATTCATTCAAACAAAAACTTAAGTTTTCCACTGGAAGGAAGAAAAAAATGTTACTTTCACCATGCCCTCCCACATGCTTAACTACAGAGTAAAACAGTACTCATTTGGATTCTAATCGCATTTCAAAAGCGTAGTATTTATAAAGTTCAAAACTGTCAAGTAATGCTAATTACAGGCATTTTTAATTCAAATTACATTAGCTCTTTATTTCAAGCACTGTACTTTGGAAAATCTTGCCCATGATAACATGTCATGTTTATGTGCATGAAACCTATCAGGAATTTTTAGGAGTTCCCGGGCTCCATTCTGTATATAATTACTCTATATTAATTATTCTGATATTCAGAATCTGTTCATAATTCTGAGTGTGTGCAAATTCCCACTAAAAACTGTTAGAAAAAAGGAAATATCTTTATAATAAAATCATTTTCTTAGTCTGTATTACAGAGTTCCCTTTAAGATGGTGCACTAAATAAGCTTTATGTCCTTCCCGCTCAAAATACCATAAAGATTACAGAATGAAATTTAAAAACAAATAAGTACATAGCAATACTTGAAAACATTAAATGGCACCACTACAAAATCAGAAAAGTTGAGAAATTCGTGAAAGATGAAATGCATATGGCATCAAGTTGGTGAAGAAGTCCAAGCAGAGAACCCCAACTCAAAACAGGTGGACAGCAAGACCTTGGTGCACCATGAGCTGCTTCTCCCAACAGGGCACAGAATATATTCCAAGTCAACAATTCGTAGACAATAATGGGACCAAGGGGGAAATCATGAAGGTTACCATTAAGAGACAGACATCAGACGAGCTCGGTCATGTCTTTCCTTCTGAGTTTATAGAGCACTACTGAGTCATCTGACGCCAGGACACAGCTAGTACAAATGTTCTTTAAACAAGTTAGGAGACCTGTCTAAAGAGGACTCCTAGCAAAGGCGTGAGGCCATTAAGAGATGCGGAGTCAAGATTCAGGTAAATTCTGATCTCTACAGGGGTTATGAATGCTATGAAAAAAAGTGATAAGAAAACAAGCTGTCTTGGAAAGTGAAAATGAGATGGCAAAACTAGAATGAAAGGGAAAAACTGAAGACCAAATCAGTAATCTGGAAAGATAAAGTTGAGGAAAGTGTTCACAACATAGAGGGGAAAAATGGAAAATGTGAGAGGAAAAGTAGAGGACTAAAAAATTCCAGGCCAGGATCATTTCATGGGTGAATTCTTTCAAACCTTCAAGATATTAGGAGGTACTAACCCGTATTTCATTTAAATGTGACCAGAGCAGAAAAAGGTAAGATACTTTCCAGCTATTTCCACAAGACAGGGTAACTCTAATATCAAACTTGTGCAAAGAGAGCATTAAAAAAAGAGAAAATTATAGACAAAGCTCACTTGAGAATTTTGATACAAAATTACTAAAAATTGTTAATAAATTGAATCCAGAGCTATGGTATTATTAAAAGAATGCTATATTGTGTGGGGTAGAATTGTTTCTAAAAATTCAAGGACAAAAACTAGTAAATTTACTCCTTATAAATAGATTAAAGAGGACAACTAGATGACAGTTTTAAAAATTGTGGAAAAAGCATTTGATAAATGCAAGTAACCTATTTAGTTTTGTGTGTGGGGCTGGGGGGCTGGGGGTAATCTCTTAATAAATAATCTAGAAATGGAAGGAGAATTCCTTCATTTGATAAAGTGATTATACTAGAACATTTTGCAAACATAATAGTAAAAATATAAGAAAAATTTCCTTTAATATCTGCCATTATTACTCAACATTGTTTTGGAAAACCTGGTCAATGCAATGTAATAAGTAGAGGAGGGGAAAGAGGGAGGAGGAGTTACTATTTGAAAGTTATATGCTTGTATGTAGTTTGACAATCCAACTGCATGTAAGAAAAATATACAAAACCCAACAGATTTTCCATATATCAGTGATAATATTATAAATGTGATGGACAAAAAAGTCATCTACAATAGAAACAATAAGAATAACAAAATAAAATACCTAGTAATTAACTTAATGAGAAATATGTAAACCCAATGTAAAGAAAACTATAAAAATTTCTTGTGTCATCATCATAATTAAAATGTCAAAGGTTAAATACAAAGAGAGAATCTTAAAAGCAGCAAGAGAAAAGCAGTATGTTACCTACAAAGGAGTCCCCATAAGGCTGTCCACTGATTTCTCGAAACTTTGCAGGCTGGAAGGAATTAGCAAGAAATATTCTAAGTGATGAAAAGTAAGGACCTACAACCAAGATTACACTACCCAGCAAAGCTATCTCTTAGAATCAAAGGACAGATAAAGGGTTTCCCAGACAAGAAAAAGCTAAATGAGTTTATCATCACCAAATGAGTATTACATGAAATGTTAAAGGGTCTTCTGTAAGAAAAGAAGAAGAAGGAGAAGGAGAAGGAGAAGGAGAGGAAGAGGAAAAAGAAGAAGAAGGAGGAGGAGGAGGAGAAGAAGGAGAGGAAGAAAAATACGAAAAATAAAATGGCAATAAATACATATCTATCAAAATTGAATCTAAAAACTGAAAGAAACAAGCAGAACAGAAACAGAATCATAGATACAGAGAACACTTTGATGGTTGCCAGATGAGAGGGGACTCGGGGGTGGGTGAAAAAGGTGAACAAGTACAAACTGGTAGTTACAGAAGAGCTACAGAATATATGACTATGGAGATGTACATAGTCATCTCCATAGGATATGGATATGGAATACAGGATATGGAATATAATATCCAAAGGACAAATATCAGGACCCATAGATATGGACAATGGTGTGGGGAATGCCTGAGGGAATGGGGGAGGGTTGGGTGGAAGAGGACAAAGGGGAAGAATTTGGGACAACAGTAATAGCATAAATAATAAAATATAATTAAAAAATGTATTGTGTCATGAAAGATGATCAGAATAAATGGAGAAATATACCATGTTCCTGAGTGGGAAGACTTGATATAATAAGGATAAAATTAACATATACATTCAATGCAATCCCAAATTAATTTCCAATAAAATTTTTTAAAAAATTGTCAAACTTACTCTGAAGTTCAACTGGAAAAGTAAATTCAAGAGCCTAGATGATAATATTATTAAAAAGTGAAAGAAGCCCTGGCCAGGTGGGTCAGTTGGTTGGAGTGTTATCCCGTACACAGAAAGGCTGTGGCTTCAATTCCTGGTCAGGGTGCATACGTAGGTTGTGAGTTCGATCCCAGTTCGGTGCGTGTACAGGGAGCAACTGGTCAATGTTTCCCTTCCACATCAAGGTTTCTCTCTCTCTCTCTCCCTCTCCCTTCCTCTGTCTCTAGAAATCAATGGACGTATCCTCCAGTAAGGATTAAAAAAATGAACGTAGAAATACCCTAATACATGCCAAAATGCACAGTAAAGCTACAGTCATGGAAATAGTGTACTATTGATAAAGAAATATTTTTAAAGTTTGATGAAATCCATTAGACTGCATAGAAATAGACACACATAAAGAAAGTATATAATAAGGCAGCATTTCAAATCAATAAGCAAAGGTGGAAGTACTTAGTAAATTGTGTTGGGACAACTGGCTATCAATTTGCGGGGAAAAGACATGGACAGATGTAACCATGAGCCCTCTTCCTTCTTAGCTGCCTAACCCAGGATCCTTTATCTGCCATCACTGTTGCCATGCTCCCCACCGCTCCTTTGAAATGTCGCTGTCCTGTTGCTCAGAGCCCAAATACTGTTTCTAACAGAGATAGTAAGGTATGCATGTAACTATGGTTTTCTGTAAACTGTGGGCTTCCTTCTCTTCCTACACATTGCACAGAATCTCAGATTATCAGAGGTAATAAAATATTTATCGATTCTCTTGTCACACTCCCTCATTCTACAGCTGAAGAAACTGAAGTCCTAGTTAATAGAGTGACTTGCTGTAGAATATACATCCAATTGTTAGCAGTTGTGGCTAGATCCCAAGCCCCTGACTTCTAAGGCGATCCTCTCTTCCTTTCCACATTCTGTGGCCTTATCTACATGCGGGTAATTGCAGGTCAGACATGTAGGCTGACTGGAGAGAAAATCCGGGCCCAACAAACCACAGCTAAAGCAAGAAATTCAATGAGATTTAATAAAATTATAATCAAAATATAGATTAAACTTATATTGCTTCAACCAAGTCTCTATGCAGACTTCTTTACTATCATTTTAATTAAAGCATCTTAGAGACAGGCTGAGGTCAAACAGAACATAGATTATTTGTCTTTATGCTTCTTCTCTGAGCTTCCTATTAGCATTTCACTGAGTGCATGTGTTAAGGGGTGGGGATTAGGAATGGTATTTGGGGGTTGGTAATATGTCATGAAATCATAAAGTTGAGCTTTTTAATATTTTCCTAATGAAAGGAAAGTTATTGTAACTATAAACTAAATTTTACTGCTTCAATCATAGTAACTGTGAAATAGAACTCAAATACCTTTCAAGATAGTTGAGAATTACTATTCCAGATAATTTATGTTTATATTTTTTAAAGTGCATTTTAAGAAAAAATATATATTAAAAATTATCCTCTGAAAGACAAAAGTACACAGGTTAGAAAAACTGGAGGCCCCATGGGTTATGAGTGAATCTGAAGTGGTGCCATATTTTTGAAAAGGTCTAAAGTAAAGGAACTCAGGAGACATAATAAAAGCTGAAACAAGACCAATTGCACTACTGACAGGTTGTGAAAAAAAAATCCTTGATCCAGCTGGATAGATTTAGCAGCTCAGAAGAGAATTAAAGGAGAAAAAAATATATAGCGAGAATAAATGCGACCAAAACGATAAAAGAAAATGCACAGCAACAGTAGCACTCAACCTCCATTGCAAACAAGTGAAGGCTATTCAGATTCTTAAACAGTCACAATATTGCAACCATCGAGTTTTGTGCTAGGCAAAAACATCACAGCAAAGGCACATGGCACCAAGCAACTTTTGGCCAGGGATTTTACGCTGAGAAACGTAAGACCCAGTAACATTTAAGGAATTCTTGCTCTTGGCAGGTGGCCGTCCTCTTGCCCTGAGGCCATGTGACAAATGATCCTGAATAGCACTTTGCCTTTTCAGCATCTGTTGTCTAAATCAGTGTAGAAACTGGAAGGAGAAACTCTGAATCTTGGCCCTTAGCAAAGGGTACATTTTAGTGTCATAATGACAGTCTTGGCAGAACAGGGCATTCTTACTTAAAACGTCTCTGCCATACTGAGAGCTTTGTCCACCATCGCCTGAGTCTGGCTCGATCCAAGGGACTAGCAGTTCTAAATTTTAAATACACAGGCAATGATCTGAAAACTCATAGAGCAATCTGTTTCTTGGAAATCACACTTTATGAACGGTTGTCTTCTGACCACCTTTCAGTGGTGTAAAAGGTCTCATTTTCATTGGCGTGTTTTTCTTTTTAATTTTATATTACCAAAATATTCCTCTTAAAGTTACTATTTTAAGAAATTTTATTCTCTATTTAAATGAAATTTGATCAAAGGTAAAATTGCCTTTGTGTCCAGTATATATACTGTATTATATCCCAATATATATGTAGATAATGGTACCAAAAAGGGGTATATAATGGTACCAAAAAGAGAACGCATTCTTTCTGTCAAAAATGTCCATCTTGATCACTGTACCAAAGATATTCCAAAGCACTGAAGTCAGTGGGCAAGAGCCTATTTTTTTAATCCTCACCTGAGGACATGCCTATTGATTTGAGAGGAAGGTGAAAGGAGGAGGGAGAAGAAACATTGATGTAAGAGCGAAACGTCAATTGGTTGCCCCATACACATCCTGACCAGGACAAACCCACAACCCAGTTATGTGCCCTAACCGGGAACTGACCCCGAAAACTTTTAGGTTCGCTGGATGTCACCGCAACCAACTGAGCCACACCAGCCAGGGCTAGAGGTTATTTTTAACCCGACTGCAGTCCAGTGACTGTGGAACACACAGCGTGCACTTCAGAGCACCTTGGCCATGATGCCATCATGAAGGTGTTAACCAGATCTGTGAGAAAGTCAAGTCTAAACTGCAATTTTCTTTTTCCTTGGTACATTTAGCGAAGTGCCTCACCTGAAGAAACGTAAAGGGGTAATTTCGACATTGAAACACCTTAGTGTTTCCTGCAGAATAATGTCCTTACTGGGCACGAAAAATGGTTCATGACTGGCTTTTCTGACGGGGCAGACTCAAAATTGTTAGAAGCCAATGTTGTTGCTTTAAACTGTGACTAATCTACCATCTCAATACATTTTCCAATTGGATTATTATCATCATTCAAATTTTTTCTGACCACTTTCAGGTGATGTCTCCAGTATGTGCACAAGGCAGAGGAAAGACACCACTGGTCACTTTCAAAACATACTTTGTTTTCCCCACTATGTTCAATTTCTATCACTACTATTACTATGTGACTTAACACACACAAATACCACAGGGATATTAGCTGTCTGGGAGCTTCTGCAACTATTTCTGTTTCCATGAGGATGATCTCTCTGGTACGGTGTGCCTATTACAACCTACAGCTTGTCATCATGTGTGAAGACCTTTTCACTGCAGCCATTAAAAAAGAGACTTTTTTAAAAATGTACAGACCTAGCCTAAATTCTCAAAAGGTCAATACTAAGGATTTAAGTCTATTTTAAGTAAAAGTCAAATACCTGAAATTACCAAAAGCAATCAGGTTTACTGTACTGGGGTTCAGGATTACATCTGCAAACAAACCAAGCACTCAGATCTAAAAACCCAACAATTATGCCTAGCGAAGAGCCCAAAGCAATTTTCTAATCTGCAAACTGAAGGACTGAAGTAGAGGACCCTGTAAAATCCACAGCTGGATTTATAAAATCCTTGGCTATTGCCCTTATTAGTGTAACAAAAATGAGCAAAATTGGATAACAAAGCTGTCAAAGAAGAAAGGGAAGAAGGGTCATTATGTAGCTACTATTCAAATATGTCATGCTTCATCGAACCTGAAAACAAATAAAAAGTAATAATAATAATCAAGTCTTGCGAAAGAAATTGGGCAAAGTAAACAAAATTATTATATTACTTTCCCAAAGCACAATATAAATTATATAATTTCTAATAGAAAACAAGAAAACAAACTTTCCCAATTGAAAAGCACCAAATTTTGAACTGGAAGAAAACACACATTTACCTGAGTAAAAATTTTGTTACAGCAACAAGACAAATTTTGACATAGAAAAGTACCTGTTTAACTTTAGAAACAAACTAGGGAAGCAGAAGGGAAAAGCTAATTGTGATGAATCAAAAAAGGAAAGAAAGAAACCACTTCCATATTCATGAAACAGAATGCCTTGTTATTTTCATAGACAGTAAAACCTTTTGTCATCTTTTTTAGTACCAGACTGGAGAGCTGTCAACAGATCTTATTTGGCCTTGTCAGTGTGTAAAGAGTTTACAAATCTGACTAAATTTAGAATTGTAGGAGTTTTGCACTTAAATTCCTTATACATAGGAGAAGGGGGAAAATGGCCCTTTTATGCCAACTTTGAGTTTGGCTTGAATTTTTATGACTTATTTAGAAGCCCTAGGGAATGAAAAGTCTCTGAATGGAAATACTGACACAGCCTTAAATATAGTGACATGAACAAGCACTTCTATGAAATTGCACCAGGATGTGACTGACCACTCCAGCAAGTTTGAAATGCATAGTGTCAGGAAATCAATTACAATTGATTGAATGCCAGTAGACAGTAATGCCAAAATATAGAAAATACCCTGCAGAATCAAAATTTCACATTGATAAACTTGTTTTTTACAGGAAAATGTGTCAAATGTATGGAATCTCTACTTTCACATGAGTAGGAGTAAGAAAATGTAAAATTTCTGCATAAACTATCTCCAGTTCTATCATATGAATAAAAATAGTCATCCTGAAAAAGTCAAAGCAGTCATGGCAACCCTGAGGGTGAACAGCACCAAAGCTTTTAAATCAGTGGGTCTAAATCTGTGCTTTGTTTCTTAAGTATCACCTACAAGGCTGTGTACTACGTACCCACCAGGAATATTATTAGTGAAGTCAAAATCACCAAGGCTCCATTGGTTTTTGTCTATAGGCGACCCTTTTTATCTTTTGGTGGATTTTATCACCCTTGCATTTTTTTGAAAGTCACTCTTTCCTTAAAAATCTGTTTAGTTTTATTGTATATTTTCTAAATGTTTTCTATTTAATGTCTTAAACATCTTGCAATTTTAAGCTTCATTTTGCTTACTTTTCTTCCTCTGGTTTTAACTTCTTGTATTTGTCTTTCCTTTTTGACCCACTAAAAGTTATTTAGGACTATTTTCTTTCTCTTATGTTCACAGAGATCAACATACACATTAAAATGTCTTCTATGACTTAAGAGACAGACTCATTAAAACATGAACTCATTCATTTAAGAGACAGTTATGGAGCAAATATGTAAAAGATACTGTACTAAGGGATGGGGGCACTATAAAAATGAATAAAACACCCTTTCAGGGCCTCAGTGAACTTTTACTATGTACAAGGCAGTGAAAATCAGCACGAGAGAAGACGCAAACTGCATTTCAGAAAATTGTCTACATTCGCACAAAAATAAAGTTAGTGTTATATCATTTTTAGGTGCCACATGGAGGAAATACAACATAAAAGGCTGAGCAATGTCAGGGTAAAATACAATCTTAAAAAATATACATTTTGTGACTTACGAACAAGTTGCTGTATACCTTCAATTTGTTTGTAAGTCACGTTGTTGAACGGGACTGTGAGTCTCAGTATCCACAATTAGGTTTTGGCAGGCTTTCACATGATGCCAAGAAACAAAGAAAATAAATGAGATGCTAACCCCTGAAGGAGTCAGCAACTGCTCATGTCAACATTTATTCCCCTTTTTAATTTTGGTCTGCAATTAATCTCTCAGTTTTTAACAGTAGGTGGAACACATAAAAATTTCACTTAAATTTTGCAAATAAATCCATAAAAATATTTAACTCTCAAAAATCAAGCTAATTTTAATTTTAGAACTAATCCATGTGTATGTGTTGTCCCACCATTATCACCAATAGATATTTAAAAATATCTGGTGTTTAGAACAATGCTTAAGTTTTTATAATTCTATAGGAAGCCTATGTTTATTCAAAGGTCAGAATTTCTAGAAATCTCATCTAAAACATTACTGCTTTGAAATAAGTAATTAGAAAAGATCCCTTTTTAAAAAGTCTATTAGAGAGTCACCATTTTTTATTCAAAGGAGCTAGGAGTACATTTAGGATTGTGGTTAATCCTAAAATCACTGAGGTAAAAGGGTGGAACGGCACACAAAAACACAATAGGAGGAGGCCCTGGCCAGGTGGCTCAGTTGGTTGGGGCATTCCCAGGTACTGCAAAAGGTTGCAGATTAGAGCTTCTGTCAGGGCACATACCTAGGTTGTGGGATCCATCCCAAGTCAGGGCGTGGATAGGTGGCAACTGATCAATGTTTCTCTCTCACATTGATGTCTCTCTCTCTCTCTCTCTTTCTCTCTCTCTCTCTTTTCCCTTCCTCCCCCTTTCCTCTCTCTCTAAAACAAACAAACAAACAAAAAAACTATAAACATATCCTTGAGTGAGGATTAAAAGAAACAATAGGAGGAGTGAGACTAGAGAAGAGACACTATGGTGCATAACCCATATACTGTGTTTAATACTGTAAGTTTAGGAGAGCAGAAATCCTACATTTTAAAAATTGGTACTTACATTTTTATCTACAAATTTCATATATGTGAAATGTCTCATTCCCAGATGATGGTTCAAAGGAGGCAATTTTGTAGTAAAGATACAAGACAAGAAATTGGATAACCTTTCAAGTGCCCTAGCTTGGTGTTGATAGAGGTTCATGATCCTCTGCTGGGGTACATCAAAGGTCTTTGCATGCCAGGAAAAGAATGTTGGGAATAATCCAAAGCAGCAAAGCACAATACTTTCATTAAATACAAGAAAGTGACAAGTAGAAAAAGTGTTCAAAGGAGACTTATTTATCAACAAAACCCCAAAGAAAACCTAGCATATTACAGTTGACCCTTGAACAATGTGGAGGTTAGGGGTGCCAGCTCCCAATGTAGTTGAAAATCCACATATAAATTTTAACTCCCCCCAAACTTTACTACTATTAACCTTCTGTTGGAAGCCTTACCAATAACATAAACAGTTGGTTAACACATAGTTTTTATATTATATGCATTATATACTGCATTCTTACAGTAAAGTAGGGTAGAAGGAAGAAAATCTTACTAAGAAAATCATAAAGAGAAAATATATTTACAGTATTTATTGAAAAAAATCCCCACATAAGTGGCCCAGTGCACTTCAAACCCATGTTGTTCAAGGTTCAACAGTACACAGAAACACACCATCCTTAACCGCTGGGTCTTGAGGAAGTCTTCTCTCCAATACCATGCAGCTTTCTTTAAGATAACGAAAAGCTGACATTGATGAAACATAAACTAGGAGTGATTATTCGATGTTCAAAAAGACCTGCCAAAGCATTTCTTTAAATCTTTCTTCTGTTTCATTCAACTACAGGGCTTGATGAGCAGGCTAGCACAAACCCAGGGCTCCAGTGAACCCAGAACAGGGGCTGTGGGGAGGGACTTTCAATCATCATTTTTGTGTTGAATGAATGCACAAAAGAGCACCTCTTATAAGAATGAATTGTGTCCCAGAAAACTGCCTGTTAACCCAGTGTGCTACACATTAAGGTTAAATCCCACGCTAATTCAATGGTTTATTGAACTCCTGAGCATACCTGGGTTTTACTACTATTGATCCCAGCTTAAATTCTAAAGTATACGATGATATAGGAAGAGAGAGAAAAGTGAACACCTCTTCCCTTGTGAGATATCATTAGCCAAGAAAAATGTTTGGAAATGGTGTTTAGCTTTTGTCATTCTCCCAAATTTCATTCTACTTTCTAATTCCTCTTTTCTTAGTAACCAAAATACTTCATTCTCTCATTTTGCTCCAAATGTGGCAGGTCATCCAAATGGACTCTACCATCCAAAGTGTTCCATGTATTAATTAAATGACCTTTCTTCTCTCAACCAAAATCTCTACTTCTTCAGGGGTATTCACTTCAGTCAAGTACAGGGGAAGCTAATCTGATTAATTCGCACTTACAGAGAAGAGTCCCATCTGCCCATATGTTTCTGCAGCAACAGATGTATAATATTAAGAAGGATTTTAGACAGTTTAACAAGGAGAAGATTAAACATTCAGTCTTGTGGGAGCAGGTTATATTTATGAAGTATATGTGGACTTCCAGTCAAGATGGTGGCGTAGGCAGACATGGCTCACCTCCTTGTACAATCACATCAAAATTACAACTAAAATGTAGAAAAACCATCCCTAAGAATCATCAGAAATAGAGTTGAATGGAAGTCTGAAACCTATGGAATTAAAGAAACCACCTCCATCCAGACTGGTAGGAGGCCTTGTGGACCTGAAATGGGCTGGTCCCTCAACCACGTGTGGTGGATAAAAATTCAGGAGGAATGTCTTGGGAGTGAGGAGTCCCAGCCCCACACCAGACCCCCTAGCACAGGCTTCCAGTGCCAGGAAAATAAGTCCCTGCAACTTCTGGCTTCAAAAACCAGTGGGCACTGAGTTGGTGGAAGAAACTTCTGGAGCCCGAAGCAGTTCCTTTTAACTCACAAGAACTCACGCACAGACTCGCCTACTCAGACTCACTCCTTCTGAGCTCCAGCACCACAGTAGCAGCTTGAAAGGCACCAGTGGTAAAAAGGGAGAGACTGAAGTGCCTGGCATCACGGTGGGCAGAGGCCATTTCCCTTTTCTAAACCCTTCCTCCACAGAGCCACAGAGCCAGCAAGCTGGTGCCATATCTGAGACTCTATCAACCTGGCTAACTCTATTTGACCTGCCCTGGAGATCCCCAAAAACTCCACCCCACTCAACTTATGGGCAGCCCAAGATATTTTTCCATATGACTGGCTGGTCTTGACTCATAGTTCACAACTTTCTTCATCCTCTCAAATAAGCAACAGTTGGCCTCAGTGAGCCTCAGGCCTGTCACCAGCAGCAGCCAGCCTAGATCACAGCTTGGCTTCGCCTGGGACTCTCCAAGCCCAGCACAAGTAGTAGCCATCTCAGACTGCTTTACAGCTCAGGCTGGGTGGTCCTGGGCATAACATAGGTGGGTGCTGACCTTGGTCTGAACGACCTTCCCAGGGCCAGCACAGCCAGGTGGCAGCTACAGACCACATCAGAACACCACCACCCTGCCCAGCTTATCCTCCACAGGGGTAGATGTTGGTGGTCAGTGATCACAGCCAGTCCTTGCAACTGACTGGCCTGGATAAATCCATCTCATTGACCTGCCAACAGCAACCAAGGTTCAACTACAAGAGAAAGATGTACTCAGCCAACACGAAGGGCACACCTCTAGTGTCCAGGTGATAGGGAAGGCTGTACCACTGGACCCTACAGGACACCTACTACATTAAGCCACACTACCAAGTCACAGAGTTATAGCAGCTTTACTTAATACATAGGAAAAAACACAGAGAAGCTGCCAAAATGAGGAGACAAAGAAACATGGCCCAGGCTGGTACAGCCACTCTGGAAAACAGATTGGCATTTCCTCAAAAAGCTAAAAATTGAACCACCTTTTGACCTTGCAATTCCACTCTTGGGATTTTACCCTAAGAATCTGAAACACCAATTTGAAAGAACCTATGCACCCCAATGTTCATAGCAGCGCAATTCACAATATCCAAGTGCTGGAAGCAACCTAAGTGCCCATCAGTAAATGAGTGGGTCAAAAAACCATGGTACATTTACACAATGGAATACTATGCAGCAGAAAGAAAGAAAGAGCTACTACCCTTCATGATATCATGGGTGGAACTGGAGAGCATTATGCTAAGTGAAATGAGCCAGGAGGTGAAAGACAAATACCATACGATCTCACCTATAAGTGGAACCTAATCAACAAAACAAACAAGCAAGAAAAATATAACCAGCAACATTGAAAGAAAAAAAAAAAACCCAACAGTAATCAGAGGGGAGGAGAGAGGTGGGTAATAAGGAAAAGAAGGGGAAGGGTAAAATCAAGCAACATGTATAAAGGACCCATGGACAAAGCCAAAGTGGGGAAGGATTGAGGATGGGAGGTGGGGGTGGGTGGGGCAGGGGAAAGTGGAGGTGGGAAAATGGAGACAAATGTATTAGAACAATAAAAAGTAAAAGTAAAAAAAAAAAAACATGGCTCAAATGAAAGAACAAATAAAAACTCCAGAAAAGGGGCTAAACAAAATGGATATAAGCAATCTATCAGATGCAGAGTTTTAAACACTGGTTATAAGGATGCTCTAGGAACTTAGAGAGGGCTTCAACAGCATAAAAAAGATCCAGTCAGAAATGAAGGATACACTAATTGAAATAAAGAACAATTTACAGAGAAACAGCAGTAGAGCGGATGAAGCCAAGAATCAAATCAATGGTATGGAACATAAGGAAGCAAAAAACAACCAATCAGAACAAGAAGAAAAAATAATCTAAAAAAATAAGGATAGTATAAGCAGACTCTGGGACAACTTCAAGAGGACCAACATTCACATCACAGGCATGCCAGAAGAAGAGAAAGAGCAAGAAATTGGAAATCTATTTTAAAAATAATGAAAGAAAATTTTCCTAATTTGGTGAAGGAAACAGACATACAAGTCCAGGAAGTACAGATTCCCAAACAAGATGGATGCAAAGGGGTCCACTCCAGAACACATCATAATTAAAATGTGCAGTAAAAGATAATCTTAAAAACAGCAAGAGAAAAGCAGTTAGTTACCTACAGGGGAATTCCCATAAGACTGTCAGCTGATTTCTCAAAAGAAACTTTGTAGGCTAGAAGGGATGGGCAAGAAATACTCAAAGTCGTGAAAAATAGGGACCTACAGCCAAAATTGCTCTACCCAGCAAAGATATAATTTAGAATCAAAGGGCAGATAAAGAGCTTCCCAGATCAAAAAACAAAACAAAAAAACCTAAAATAGTTCATGATCACCGAGCCATTATTATTTGAAATGTTAAAGGGACTTATTTAAGAAAAAGAGAATCAAAATTATGAGCAATAAAATGGCATAAAAATACAAATCCATCAACAATTGAATCTTAAAAACAAATTAAGCAAACAAGAACAGAGACAGAATCATGGATACAGAGAGCATTTTGATTGTTGCCTGATGGGAGGGGAGTATGGGGAAAAGGGTGAAGAGTGAGGGGATTAAGAAGTATAAATAAGTAGTTACAGAAGAGCCACAGGGATATAAAGTACAATATAAGAAAAGGAGTAACCCATGAACCCACACATGACTCATGGACATGAACAATAGCGTGGGGATTGCCTGAGAGAGTGGGGGATGCTGGATGGAGTGGGAGGCAAAAGAGAAAAAATTAGGGCAACTGTAATAGCATAATCAATAAAAATATTTTAAAAATGAATTACATGCTGGCAAATCAGCGGGGCTTAAAATGTACTAGCCACTTAAAATTTGATCATTTGTGAGCTGCAGAAAAGAAAGAACAGAACAGGGACTTGTCCTCAAGCCAAGCAAATGTTCACGCATTTTATTTTAAGAGTTGCCTGAGCCCTGGTCGGGTAGTTCAATTGGTTAGAGTATCCCAACACACCAAGATTGTGGGTTCAATCCCCAGTCAAGGTATACACAAGAATCAACCAATGAATGTATAAATAAGTGGAACAACAAATCGATATCCCTCTCTCTCTCTCTAAAATTAATAAGTAAATTTTTTTAAAGACATGCCTGATTTTCCCTGTCAGTACACTTCTTAGAAATATCTCCTCTCTCCTTTAGCAAAGAAGTAAATTTAATAGACTTAGTTTTGAAGGCAAATCAAACTCTCATCCAAGTTAGGAAAGGCTCCAATGAGGACTTTGTCGGGTGGCACTGGTGGCAGATGGCTCCTTCATGAATGGCCCAATCTGGAGATTACAGGAGACTACAGGCATTGATTCAACAGGAATGGAGGTGGATATGACGGCTAGAGTCCTTATTCTGTACCTTAGAGCAAACCTATCTAGGAGCTAGAGGCATGGAGGTCAGTTTGTAATAAGAATTCATTCTAAAAAATACCTGGAAATTATCACCTGTTAACCTAACATGATGAAAATGGATTATGATTTTAATTTAGATTGGTTGATTCAACAGAGAGTACTGACTAAATTTTCTTGAGTATTACTTAATTTTATTTAAAAGCAATGACCTTAACAATTCTGATGAATTATAGTGTTATAACTGCTGCTGTCAGAAATGTTTTAACCAATATTTATTGTTATATAAGTAACCAATATTTACTATGCTCCTCAAGAAAAAAAAAAAGAACACTTTTTTTCTGCATGATGTGGGAGACAGCAGATTACAGAGAAAGATTTAATGGCTACATAAAATCAATGAAATCAACAAAAATGCGTTTGTGTCTACTTTATAATCTTCCCAGCTCCTCCCTGCTAGAATTTAACAAGAACCAGTGAAGTGAAATTCAGTGATACATTATCCTCCCATACACCAATTCCTTTAAAATGCATTATGAGATAGCAACTCTTTTACAAAAACTGATGGAAAATAGATAAATTTCTTAGCACGGATAAACTAAGAATTTGTATTTAAAAGTGATCAATTCTTGGAAAAGAATTTAAAATTTGAAATTTTTGTATTACAATAGAACTGGGAAGGGGAGTGGTGTCAGTAGCAGACTTGGAAGATTTCTATTTAGGTGAGGAAAGAAAGTATAACCAGAAGGAACTGAAGGAATTCAGAGTAGCCTGTATGCCAGAGGAAACCAGAGCAGTTGCTCAGAAAGTATTTCTTGAAATCCCCTGTTCTACTATTGATGCCTGAGTGCTAACCCAGCGACAGTTGTACCAGTGCTGTCACTCAGTTCCCTTAGAAGAGAGCCATTAATAGTTTTGGTCTGAAATTCAGCAGTCTTTCTGAATTCTCCATCCACAAAACTCAAAAATGTTTTCTGTTCTTTTAAAGTTTATAAACATGCGTGAAAAACCAGAAGCTGGCATGTCTAGGCTGCTTTCTCATTGCTTGCACAACTAAAAAATAAGTTTTAATTTAAAAATAGAACTTGGCAAGTAAATAGTCCATTGGAATGCTTTAATAAAAATAAATGGCCATGATATTTAACTTAGAAAAGAATCAAGTATACAGGGCATGCTATTCCTGCTTTGATTTTTTATTTTGTTACCTCTGAAAAAAGCATGCATTTTAAGAAGACTCATTACACTGGGTAAATTTCACAGACATATGACCTTGCTTTTACTGAGCAACAGAAAGAAATTTATAAGAAATTTTAAAAAGTAGTAGACCTTCAATTATCTCATCAAAATTAATTTTCATTCTTTCCAAAAATCTTTTTTTTGTTTTTGTCTACACACATTTGTATCGTCATAACTGTGTTCAGTGTTGCCACAATTTTAAATTGTTTTTCCCTTACCATCACATTATCAATATTTCTCATGTTGTTTCATAGTCAAAATAAATATTTTTATTTTTATGCTATCTTAATCTAGTTTGTGATTTGGATAACATTCACATTTTTAAAAAACTGAGAATACACATACATACATACATATATGAGAGAGAAATATCAATTTGTTGTTCCACCTATTTATGCACCCATTGGTTGATTCTTGTATGTACCCTGATCAGGGATCCAATCCACAGCCTTCGTGTATCAAGACAACTCTCTAACCAACTGAACTACCTGTGCAGAGCCAACATTTCCCATACTTTTATATGTTTCAGACAAAATAAAATGTATAAAGCATGAAAATGATTTCTTCAAAGTTTGAAAGACATCCAATCAGTCTATCACATCATGTGTTTTGGGAAGCAGATTTACTAAAAAACCTTTATTTTCCCTTAATTAGTGATTTAAAACTTTTCTCATTATGAGTTTATAATTTAATCTATGTAATAATACTGATTCACTTCATCCACACATTTGTATATAGTATCTTGTCAACTATTGCTCATAGCATTTCATCATAATTTATGATATTTTTATTTAATATCTATATATTGACTGTTCAATCTTCTTTCCCATTTCCAACTCTACCTAGTGTTAATTTTTGCTTATTTCTTTTACTATTGCTTTCAAAGAGTCAACTCTTGATTTACTTATCTATTTTTAAGCTTTCTATTTTATCTTTTTAAAAATATTCTTCTCAATTATCTGCAATTGAGTGACTTATTTTTCTTTCTCTGTAAATTAACATTCATAAAGATCTAAGTTACCTCCTAGTTCCTCTCTGGTCATATTAGTTCGATGTCAATATGTAGTTTAAAATTTTAGTTTATTAGCTAGTGTTGTTGTTTTTTTTTTTTTTTTTTTGCATCTTTTACTTCTTCCTAGGCCCAATCATTATTTACAAGACTATTTTTTGTATTTAATACCATTTGGAATTATTTTCATTGTTGGAATTGGACATACAAACAAAAATAAAATTAAGACTTTAAAAATACATTGAGGTTTTCTTCTGAAACCTCAGAGACAATGTATCTTGTATACTTTGTAGACACTTGATTTCTAACTAGAATATCTGAAGGTTTTATTAAACCAACCAAATTTAAATTTTTTTATAAATCCCTATGGGTCACATACCAGGCTCCTTGGTATGCTAAGGACTCAATGTAGTAACATTTGTGTAGCATTTAGCATAGAGCCTAGCATAGCATAACTATTCAATAAATGATGGTGGCATATATGTAATAAGAGTAAATAGTAATAGTTACATTAGTATGTGTAATAATAACAGTAATAGTAGTCTAATAGCAGTTACATCCTTCCTACCTGTTGTGCAAGCTCAGCTGCACTATTGATCTGGGCAAGAATAAACTACCTGTGTGTTCTTGGTATGGGTTTTCTTACTTATGACATAATGTGGCTGGACTAGATGCTTTTGGAAGTTATCTTTAGCTCCTAACATTTCTGAACCTCATTTGTTGTCATTTTCAGGACATGGACTCTATTTACACCACATATAGGTCACACATATCCTTTGTTCTAGAGCTACTTGCTCAAACACTCTTTATGATCAAAGTTCTTCAGGAACTGAAGTCAAGATAGACAATTTTACCAAATTCACAACTCCATCTGACTGTTTTGGACAGGTAGGAATCGATCCATCATTTCTGAAATAAAAGTAAAATTTTTCAAAGCAATTTAAGTGAGACCTATACTGTTCTACCACCAAAGTCTTGGCACCCATGCTAATTTTTGTTTATATCCTACCATTATTAGCAATCAAAGAATTTAAGAGAAAATAGGGAATACAAAGAATTTGCATGCCTGACTATGGAATCCGGGACATTCCTCCACTAAATTTTATTAATAAAGGCCAATATATATACCACCTACGAATATTTATCATTAAAATTAAAAATTATTCTTAGGAGGCCCTGGCTGGTATGGCTCAGTGGATTGAGTGCCAGCCTGAGAACCAAAGGGTCACCAGTTCGATTCCCAGTCAGGGCACACGCCTGGGCTGTGGGCCAGGTCCCTAGTACGGGGTGCGTGAGAGGCAACCACACCTCGATGTTTCTCTCCCTCTCTTTCTCCCTCTCTTCTCCTCTGTCTAAAAATAAATAAACCTTTAAAAAATTATTATTAAGAATAAAAATTATTATCACTGTTATTAAGAATGAAAATTTTCCATCATCTACTACAAGCATTTCTGGTAATTAAAAACAAAACAAAAACTTTAAAACCTAATTATGAGCAATATGTGAATTATCTGATGCAAAAGCAATAAAAACTACACCTTTATACCTATTTCAATAAATGCCTCTGCTGCAGTTTTCATGGTTTTAAACAAGGTATCACAAAAAGCACAGACTTACCTGTGCGATAGACAAAGTTCCCTTCGGTTTCTGATGATGAAGGAGACACTAATTCTTCCTCAAATTCATTGGAACTAAAAGATCCCGAATGGTTTCTTTGCCTTGTCTTTCCCATCATGGCAGCATTTGTGGCCATGACATGTCTCAAAGAGTCATTAAGGTAACGGTTCAATAAGCTGCTCTTGTATTTTGGGGGCGACACGTAGTCCTCATTGGCCTGTGACTCTGGCCTCACTCCAGCCTTTATGACCGAGCTCTCATTTTTAATTACAGGATGGTGAACCGGATTATTATAGCCCCCTTCGTTCATGTGGCTTCTTGGAGGATTTTCTCCATCTAAGAGGGAAAAATATCAGTAGGTAGGACTCCTATATACTTTGCCCTAGCCACCCAACGGCTATGTTTAATCATTAAAAATATATGTAAAGAAAGAATATTAAAACTGTATAAAACTATCTTTGATATTCAAGATTAATTTGGGGGCAAAGAAAAGGAGGAATCTATGCGATCTCTCCCTATGGTATTTTAATTTTAATGAATTTCACAGAAAATGTTATTCTGACACACAATAAATTATAAACAAGAGGAAACAGCCGTCATTCTGGTGGCCATTTACAGTACTGTAAAAGTGAAAAAAGAACCATTATGGCACCATTATATTTCGTGAGATCGACCTTAAAAATAGCAATTGAGGCAAAGCCAAGAAAGCAAAATAAAAATATGAACAAACCTTCGGAACACGAATCATCACTGCTTACACTAAGCCGCTCAGCATTTCCTTGAACATATTTGTTGTACAACTTTATTCTTAGAGCCCAGCTTAAATCTGGCTGTCGAACAGTATTCTTAAGTCGACGTCTTGCATTAGCAAACCAATTTGACACCTAAAAAAGTATTATTTTTCAATTAACAAAACATAAAAATTATCCGTCATACAATTACTTTCCCACACAGGACCTAGGCCTCTCTCAGTATCTCTGTCCACTGAATATTCTCATGGCATAACAGTACTGCACATTCACTCCACTCATTCATTCATTCAACAAACATGTTGAGTACTTAGTACAGAGAGTGAGCACTTACTGTATTTGGGGAACAAAAAAAATGAAGATGCCTTGCGATCAAATTTTCAGTCTAATAAGAGGTAGGAAAATATATAAACAAGTCTAATATAGGGAAAATGGCTTAAGATGCATTAAAATAAAATTATATAGGATTCCAAAGGAAAGAAAGGATACTTTTACACGTGACTGAAGACTTCATGAGAAATTTAAGGTAGGCTTTAAAGGAAAATGTCAGGTATAATGGATAGAAAAGTGTGTTCCCAATAAAGAGGACACAGGAACAAAGACAAGTCAAATTCCAGAGACATTATGGTGGGTAAGGAAGATGGGCGAGTTAGAGATGACTTTGAATCACCAAATCTGTGCCATTTTAAAAATGAAAATAGAATTGTTTAAGGATGAAGTGATATGTTTGTGTTGGGGCATGTTTAGTTGGAAACACTTTCTAGCATATAGGTGAGACATGCAGTAAGAAAATAAAAATGATGACTGACATTTAAGGAGAGAAAGAACAGATTCGGGTCAAATGCACAGAGGTGATAGCTGAACGAAAAGATGGCAGAATGAAAATATGGTCAAGGACCAATGGAGACCTCCAGTCATTAAGGATGAAGGAATATAAAAGAGGCACTGGCAAAACAACTGAACAGAAAGCAATCAGACAAGTTGAGGGAGAAAAGGCCAAGTAACACCCAGCTTTATGCTGACAGTCAAGTGCTACCAAAGAAATGAACACTACAAAACAAAGAACAGTTACTTCCATTGTTTTTGTTTTTAATAAGATGCTACCAAATTTCTAGAGGCTAAAATGGTACTTGAGTTTTCTTTTAAAATGTCAGGCTACCATCAGGCTATCATCAGAATACAAAAATCCGAGAGGCTGATACTTGCCTTTAAAAGAATGAAATGTGGAAAGAGAATTACATCTTCCTGCCAATTGTTCCGGAATGTGACCCCACATTACCATAACAGTTTATGTGGCAATGCTTGCACCAGAAGTTCTTTTTTTTTTTCCTTCTTTTAGATTTGTACTATAAATCTGCAACTTTTGCATCTTGCTCAAGCCCTAATTATTGAATGGAATTGTGGTGATTTCTACTTAAAAACAAACAAACAAACAAACAAACAAACAGAGCAACAGTATTTTTCCTCTTTGTCTCCATGGGTAAAGCAGGGTAGTTTTTCCCAGTTTACTTATACATATGCACAAAATATATCCTATGTTTTAGGTATATATTAAAATTACTGCCTTTATGTATTAAGCAATGATAATTGCCCTCTTACACTAACATACATGAGGTAATATCTCACCATGGCATTTCAGAAGTCTTGGTTGTCATCAACCTTTCTTCCTGTCAGGCTGAGCTACTGTTACCATGATTCAGTCTGACCTCAAATTTTCAGTCTTTCCAACCTCCATAGACAGACAATTTCTAGGACCACTCATTCAACAAACATATATCAAGATGCTCCTATGCTTTAGCCATGGTGGTAAGTGCTAGGAGCGGACATTGTGTCCCATGCACACACAGAAGGACCAGCAGTGAGAAACTATAAAGGGAATTAATACTGTGATACATGGGTTATTGCTATGGAAGCACAAAATGCCTGGTCTATTTCTTTAACATCTTTCCCTTTCTATTGCCCAAGTTATGGCCAAAGTACTTGTCCAAGTCTGCTTTACAACCTACTAGGAATTTTAGAACATTCTTTTTCTAAATTTCCATCCTGTCCAATTGAATGAATCTCAACGACCACCATCAAATTCAAGTGTTGATGCACCAATATGATTTAATCATGTAACTTCTTCAAATCCTCATGAACATTCTATTATCCCGTTACCATGGTATAATGGAGAGACCTAGTTTCTTGTTCTGAATTTGCCAAAAACATGCTGTGTGAATTGAGATAAGACACTCACTTTTCTGAACTTCAACCTTTCATGTATGAAATACATTAGATGATTCCTAACATCTTTGTCAACTCTCAAAACTAAGATCCGTGAATACAGCCCACACTGTCCTACAACAGCGTTAATTCCCTTCATAGCTGGCACTAACCTACCCTCTGCTCCCGACCACCCCGCCTCTAACTCAGATATGTGTGTTTCTGCCTTCTCTGCCCCTCTCACATACAGAGGACATGCTGCAACTTCGCCTAGGCTTATGTCATATATCTGCCAGAATCCAAGTCCAAAATGTTTTGTTACTTTCTTAACTAAACATCATATGATCTAGACGAACCTCAAATCTTAACTAGCTTGAATTCTTAACTAACCTTAAATTATAATACAAACACCACATAGTACAGTGTAAAATCTAATTCTTATAAAAACTCTTCATATTTTTATTAAAATGCAATGGTCTTTTAATTTCAAAAATGTTAATATACTCTAATTTTAACATAGAGAAATGGGGACCTTTCAATGTCATGGTAAAATTAGCTAGCTTTTTATATATAGGGGTCATATCCTTTGTTATATTTTAATTGTTTTAATCCCCACCTGAGGATATATTTTTTATCATTCATTCTAGAGAGAGTAGAAGGAGGGGGGGAGAGAGAGAGACAGATCCATTAGTTGCCTCCAGCAGGTGCCACACAGGGATTGAATTGCAACCCAGGCATGTGTCCTAATCTGGAATCAAAAGTGGAACATTTTGGTGCACAGGACAACACTCCAATCGGCTGAGCCACCTGGCCAGGGCCTTTTTTTATGTTTTATATATCCATAGTATATTAATTATACAAGGTCCGGCAGAAGTAAGGCTGGCTTAAGTGTGATTAGTAGGGTAACAATATAGGTGTAATAATTTAGTTTTAATTTGAACATTTCACCTAAAATGTCATATGGTGTGCTTGAGTATGATATTGTTATGTTACAGAATTACATGCTTATGATTTTGTAATAAAAGATTTTGTAATAAAAGGGCGTTATTTGTGCCAGACCCCAGTGTATTAGATTTTCCAGAAAGATTCTCTGATGTCTAATATAGGCTGTTTCTAAATTGATTTTATAAGTTTGATGAGCACCCAATCTGCTAATATATTTACTCTGCCAGTATTTATTACTAGACATTTACAATACAGCCAAAGGGCTGAACACAATCTGAGACTTTAATATCTATTTGCATTAAGTTATGCAAACAGCAGATAGATTAACAAATCTATGTAAATATTACTTTACAATTTTTTCCCTGATGAATTAATGCAAACTCCGTCTGTTTCACTGAAAAAAATATCAGTTCAAGTTTTCTGCCTTTAACTTCTTAGGGGTTCTTTCCAGTTATTATTCAAATTCTCTTTAAATTCTGTTTTACATGAAACAGGCCTCCTTACCAGGGGTAGGTTCTGAAGGAAAAGTATTTTAATGTCAAACTCAGAGCTTTAAAAACACTATTTTATAGTAAATGCTTACAGAACCAAAAATCTAGATGCTGGAAGAGAAAATGAAGTAATTTTCATCCTACTCTAACTGAGGTGTTTATATCCATCATATTGACTGAGGAATCTTTACAGTGAACCCAAGGGATATGCTGGCATATGTCCACCTGTGAACATGCAGAATTAGCAAACTGATTCTGGGTTACTCAACTGAAATATTAAGCACTTCATTTCCACACCATGTCAGAAGACACTTGGAATAATGTAGAAGGACCTTTCTGAGACTTTGTCGAATATTTAGCAGTTGCTATAATCCTTGCAGTTAGTAACTACACACATATCTCAACAGAAATACTCATACTGAGCAAAAATAAAATTATGTCAATATAGGAGGCAAAATCTTGCAACATAGCAGTTTTAACCATAAGGTGCATAGACATATCCTAGAAATTTAAAAGTTCTGCCATAAGGGGAGGAAGCATTAACATCCAGTCGTTAAACTGTAATCTCAGACCGCTCTTGCCGTGCACTCTATATTGTGATCATGAAAGGTATCATCCTAAGGAGACATTTCACTCTTATAATCCAGAAAAAATATAAATGTATTTTAAATATACACAAATAAACAATAAAAAATATTACAACCACACAGATGAAGCTTCATCTGCCTTTTTAAAAACTCTCTAAAGGCGATTATTTTTTGGTAAGATTCATTTCTTACAATAATATAATACCTTAATTGTATAGCAGTTTATATTATTCTACAATAAAGCTGTTTATATTTTGAGGGTACAGAGTATATTTTTATAGTATTTCAACAACAGTCAGCCATAGGAACCAAGCACAATGGAAAATTGTTGTTGATTAAAATTAAAACACACATATATACACACAACGTACACACTGTTAATTTTATAAAAATTCTTATATCTCATTAGGAATTAAGATGCCAGATTAATAATGTAAATAAGAGTCAAACATAATTACAGCATATTAAGCCAAGTCTAGTGTGTAGTGAAAGTTGCCAAGTCTAGTAGTAAAAGTTTTGTAAATAATTCTGCTTCATTTTTCAGGCATAAATAAAAATGAGTGCCTATTAATGTCCTTAGAGCTTCTGTTTATCAGGAAAAAAAGTACATGTTATGGTCCTAGAGATATTCTCTCCACTAATCTCATCTTCTCTCATTTTTTTGTTTTTGGGCTTACTGGAGATTGTGGACCATATGCCTCCTTATTAACTTAAGAGTAACAAAATAAGGCAAAATATATTTCTGATGAAAAACTTGACAGTTTGATACATGACCAAAAGGAAAATGTTAAGTGTAAAATAGATTATCAAAATATAAGCTAGTTTTGTAGGTAAGGAATAAAAGTTATGCTAACAGCTTATTAATATAAATCATGAGAAACAGAGATGGGTGTTGCAATCCACAAGAAATAGGAGTTTGAAACCAGGAATGAGGGGAATACTCCATATTTGTCTACAGACATAAAAATTGGGCATATTTTCAGATATATTGAAAATAAGATTAGTTATACTCTTGCTTGTTCTGTAATACCATCATATAGCATTAAAGATAAAGAAGTTGCCTTCCATGTATTCCCTACAATAGGATGGATTTTAAAACTATCTTAGTCATATTTCAAGACATTGTTTAGCTTTCGGGAAGGTGTTTTGGAAATCCACATGGTGATTATAGTGGTATTCCCCCATTAGAACCTATTTAATCTATAAACATGTAGGGCTACTTTATTATATGGAAAGTACTCTGGTGGGGTGGTATGGTGGTATGAAAAGGAATAAGACATGATCATTCTCATCAAGAAGCCTGACTCCATAAGAGAAACTTATTCAGTGGGAGAACCAGACTCATTAAATAGGGGCCTAATTTTCAGGGATCAAAAGCTTTATTCAGATCACAGCTTTGTTTTTTTTTTCCTCAGAAGTGTAAAGTATTTGGTTTCCCATAGAGTCAAAATTTGATTTGGCTGTTAATGTATGTCTGACTTTTATAAGCCCCTCATACATATAAACATATAGATAGGTAGATATGAGTATGTATTCATATATGTTTTTTCTTACATAGATACTCTTTATGTCTAACTGAAAATAACTGAACCTAAATTGGATTATATACAAGGTCCCTAAATTGTAACATAGATTTTGATTTTTTCATTTATTTTAAAGTTCCAGAAACCACCTTCATATATTGTGAAATTTAAAAATCATTAAACAAGTATCACTTATTAAGAATAATTATCTTTGCTTTATTTAAAATTACATAATTTTGTACAGAAAGAAACTGTAATGAGAAAAGTTTTCATTACATGAATGAAAACTTCATGTAAGTTAGAAAAATGTAATAGCCTTACCAAGATCTAATCGCAAAAAGATTGTTATTTGTATTTGCACTATCTTTACAAGTAGAAACTGATTTGGTTCTGCATTAAAATGAAAACTACTTGTATTGCATCTTACAAAATTATTGCACAGGAAAATGTAAATGTCTCTGCTAATGGCAAATATTACTTTTTATAATTGAAAATGTTCCAAATATGTTGTATCTTTTACTTTTATATAAAAGAATGGCAAGCATTAACTATGGAACTATATAATTAACCAAAATAATTGTCTTTTTTTTTTTTTTTTGCTAACATCATTGTCAAACTTTTAATTCCAAAATGACAATCTTAAATACTCTGGGAAGCAATTTTTATTTTATCTAACAATTAAATATTTTTTTTAAATTTTGGGCTTCTCATTTACAATATAGTTAATGGGGTGACCAAAATTTCACAAATGCATTGATGTAGTGCTACAACAATGTATGAAACTTCTCAGCTCATTTAGTGTCTCCTCTTCTTTTAAATGCATGTGTTCTGCTTGCACCTATAAAAGTTCCTGTCACCAAATTATTAAAGAAAACTGTGGTGTGATGGGAAGAGCATTTGATCCGGAATCACAATGTTTCCAGACCTACCTCTACCCTTACTAACACATAACCTCCTCCTGCCTTGGTTACATCATCTGTAAAATGTCGACAATAACTTCTGTACCTCAGCATGTTTTTGTGAATATCAAATAAGATCATGTATGGGAAAAAAGCAAGTCAAATGTAAAGTAGTGTTGTTCACTCGAGTTGTTCTACACTTGACAAGTAATTCAGTTATTTGAGATCTGCCTCTTCTTAACCCCAATGGAAGATATCATCAGGGAAATTTGTGGTTTTTAGCTAATACCCAGAATGCTTCTTCTTAAAAAAAAAAAAAATCCAAACCGGCTGCTTGCCCTTCCAACCCACCTCCTAGATCTGTCAGTTATACTAATTTTGAAAGTTATAGTTGGTTCTTGGTTCTCAAAGTGTGCAGAGCCAGCAGCTTCAGCATCACCCCCAAAAACTTGTTAGAAATGCAAATCATGGGCCCCATCCCAGACCTATCACTGAATCAGAAACTCTGGGGTGGGGCCCAGCAATTTGTGTTTTCACAAGCCATCTAGCGATTCTGATGCACACACCAGTCTGAAAAGCACGGTAACTAATATCCCCGTCTGTATCCATCTATATAGGTCCATGAGCCTAGATTCCCAGACACCTTCTCATAATTCTGCCGCTGACTTTTCACTGCCCTCCCTAACAGAACACCGTGTGATCACTCCTGGATCGAGCATTAGCACTGAACTGATAGATAGGCTTGAGAGGAGACCCAGGAACTCTACCCAGAACACAGCTCTGCCCCTGGGCCAACCCGTCATCATCCGCAGGAGCCAAAGCCTCCAGCTGGCCTTTCTCTGCTCCATCCTTTTCCTGGGCGAAGCGCCAGGTGGAGATCCGCACAAACCGGAAGCGTGCCAGGTCCTCATCCCTCGCCAGAATAAGGATCAGGGGCTTGGTGGGCCCGGGTTACCTGCACTAGCGTCATCTGCGAGCCGAGGGCCAAGAGTATCTTCTCGGTCTTGGTGGGGTACGGATTGTCACGGTGCTTGTAAAGCCACTGCTTTAGGGGCCGCGCCATGTCTTGCAGGGCCTGTCGCTTGTGTCTCACCTTCCCGCCGTTCTGCCGGGCCCTGGAACACCGGGAGAGAAGGAGGCCCCATTGAGTCCCATTGAGTGACGCTACCTGGATGCTGCCCGAGGGGACCCCTCACTCGGAAACGTAGTTCAGCGGTCTCCGAGCCCCAGCCGGGCACCTCAGGGCACCCAGCCCAGCCGCGCGCACCCTCCCCGAGCGTCCCGAGGCTGAGGCGAAGGAGCCACAGGATTTCTGGGTGCGAATATCCTTTCCTCGGCATCTCTCTTTGATACGGCCTGGTTGTCGCACAGGGATCATGTGGCAGTAAGGAACCCTAGTTTTTATCTTGAAAAGGGGGATATCTTGATGCCTGTAACACGGGGTTAGATGTTTAGGTGACGATGATTAAAGGATGTGAAGGAAACTGTTATTTAAGCTACAAATGTGGGCAGCAGGGCTGTCACCCTTCCCTCGCCGGCCTGCACTGCGCCCTTCTCTAGTGGCCCTGGCTTGGTGGGCTGACTGGGTAGTGGTTACTGCAGGCTCTTGAGCGTCCCTTCAAGGGACTCATGCCGGCCTTTCAGGGCTCCTCGTCGCCTGTGGTCAACGGAAGGTAGCTCACTGGACGGCGGGGGTAAAGCAAGGGATGACCGCCGCCCCGCTGCCCTGGTTGTCTTGGAGCTCTATCCAGTTTCCTTTGAAACTCTAGAGAAAAGGAGAAACTTTCCAAAGTAAGGGTACGAGGGAAAACACTTCTAGGGGATTTTTCCCGATAAAACGGGAGTTTAAAAGTTTGAACAGATGGGGGGGGGGGGAGGGGGGAGGGAGGGGGGAGAGGGGGGGAGAGAGAGAGAGAGAGAGAGAGAGAGAGAGAGAGAGAGAGAGAGAGAGAGAGAGACCCCTGGAAAAGCTTATTCCTAGGAGGAAGAGATAAGCACTGTGGAGCCAGTGTTGGGCGCTGCGCTCCCAGGAGGCTCCGGGAGGTGTCGCCGCGCTGACGCCCTCGCGCCCCGCGACTCTGGGAGGCTCGTGCTCCTGAGCCTTAGCCTCTGGGGCTTTTGACTCTTTAAACACTTTGAAATGCAATGCCACCCGAAAGGACTGGTAGTAACATTTTGACGAAATCTAATCTCTATTTTACTAACCAGCAGCGCCGCAGAACTAGCAGCTGATGCAATCTTCCAGGTGGAGACGGTCAGGATAGCCGCCCCTACCCAACCGGTTGCTCCGGAAGCCTGCCGGAGGTGGCCGGGCTAGGGACGGCAGTCCACACGTTTGCAGCCAGAGTAGCTGGGCCCACGAGCGAGCTTCGGCCCCTCGCCCTCCTAAACCGAAACCCGGCACAACAAACTCGCGGCCTTCCGCTCCCAGCTGGCAGAAGGCCCTGACTAGGCGCGCGCGATCAGTGCGCCCTGGGCAAAGCCGACCTTCCCAACACCCTGGCGGAGGCGAGGCGAGCCGCGAGGTGGTGGTGACAGAAGAGGGGCTGTCCACGGGGCTGGCCTGACCTGGGAAGCCCCGACTGCTTGGCCCTGCCCTGTTCCTACGCTTCCTGCTCAGTCCTTTATATCTAGCTCTCAGTCGCGTGTCTGCACTCGCGGTCTGGAGAGGGACAGGTAACCCACTACGCTGAGATCCAAGTATGGGAGGATTGCGGGGGCAGTTCCAGGTGCCCCCTCAGCTTCCAATAACCCTCTTTCGAGCTGTCTCGACGAATAGATTCCTCCATATTTTAAGAAACTACTACCTTAAAATGAGAACGCGCAAAACCAGGAGGCGGAGACCTGCCCTTCGGGGAAACTCCGCGCCCCAGCCCTCGCGCCCCTGCTGCCACTTGCACACCCGCGCCGCTCGCTGCCCCCACCCCTCTAGATTGCGGGCGGGCCGGGGCCCCGGGAGGGTGCGCATACCCGGTCCTTCTGTGTCTCAGGCCGAGGTTGTCCTTGAGGGGTGGGCCGTCCGGAATGCCCACCTCGGGACGGGCATGGGGACTGTCCAGGACGCCGCCATAGGGCCGGCCGCCCCGCTCCCGCTCGGGAACTCCGTGGTCTTCAAAAAGCACGGCGCCGTTGAGCTTGTCGAAAACGATGGTGTTCATGGTGAGGCTTGGCAGGGGCGCCCCGCGCGGCCACAGCGCCTCGGAGCCTGGCCACCTGGAGCTCCGCAGGGCTCGGGTTCTAGGAGATGAAGATGCATCACGTTACTCGCTGAGAGCGCTCACACCCTGAGCGGAGCCCCAAACTTGGCCAAGGTGAGGGGCTGCGGAGTTCAGGCAAGAAGCGGCACCGCCGCACCTGAACCAGGGGACCCACGCTTCTCGGTCCGTGGCTAACCCGCGCTCCCGTCCCCGCACACTCTCGGGCAGGTCCCTGCCCTCTTCATTGCCCCTGCGATTGAACCCCCAAGGCCCTTCAACCAGAAATAGTGTACCGGCTGCGGCAAAGGAAAGTAATTCCTAAATGAGCCTTTCTGCCTCCGTTTTAATCTGGAAGAACTACACTCCAGATAGCAGAGCGGGATCCGCGTGTTCTTCAGTTACACCGCAAGACTAAAACCCCTCGGAGCTTCCACTCGGGCCGTAAAGAGGGGTTGCAAGAAAGGGAAATTGGGGGTAACATGAACAACCGCATGCGCAAGCCCCAGTTAATGAGTCCCAGGCCATACCGGGATTTCATGTTCTCTAGATCTTGGATGGGTTTGGCTGAACCCCCTGCGTCCGTCCCTGGGGTGGGGGTGAGGGCTGGGAAATTTAGCAGACTCCAGAGCTAGAAAGTTAAGTGGCGTCAGGGACAAATGCACCACATATTCCCTTTCTCCCCAGATCTTTCTACCACCTCCAACCCGCTCGGGGACTTGCAGGGTCCGGACAGTTCAAAGGCGCGCGAGTCCCCGGCTCCCGAGCCCGCTGTCAGCATTGTCCTCTTCCGCAGCGCGGGTGCGAGCCTGAAGCTCAGAGCCCTTCCAAACCCACCCCTTTCCGAGGTTTCGGAAAACCATTTCGGAGGCTGCAAAGGTTTAAGGAGACGAGGAATCACGGTGGGTGCATCGCAGGGCCTGAGGCTGCCACAGTCAGAGAAAGCCTCCAGCTCACCTCCCGAGTCGCTGCGGCCGGGAGCCTCTGCCCGCCGCGCACGGGCGTCAGGGGCCAGTCCGCTGCGGCGGATCAGCCGAGTGACCGCCCAGAGGCGCGCGGCCACCACATCCCGCCCCATCTCCCCGCCTCGAGCCACCAAGCAGCTGAGCAGCCTCTCCTTCCTTTCGCTGCCAGCACCCCTCACCCCGCCCCGCCGCGGAGTGGGCTGCCCCCCCACCCCATGCACAGATCCTATGCCTCGCCGAGCGCCCACACTCGCCAACGCCCCTCGCCCCGCCCTCCGGCTACCACAGCAGCGGTCACGCGCGACATGTAGGGCCGTGACCACGGCGATTAAACGGCGGCTCCCTTCTGTATTCGTGGGGACGTGAAGTCAGACCTCTGCTGGCAGCCCCGCGTCCCATTAAGACTGAGTCCTCCCTCCCGCGCAGACAGGTACGTGTCTGGGGTTTGGACACAATCTCCGCAATAAGTGTGAAAGCAAATGTCCGTGCTCGCTACCCCAGTTCAAAGGTCAGGGCTCCGTTTTCTAATTTTTAAATCCGTGCGCTTAGTGCTTTGCGTCCACACTGCTCCATCTGTATAATACACCCTTTTCCAGCCGCACAGCCTTCCCCCACCCCAGTTGTTCCTCTGTGTAGGCGTGTTTTTCCCAGCGCATCCGCCCCGAAGTTTGGAAGAGCGGGCTCTTCCCCGGCTGTCCCCAGCCCGCAAAAGGTGGCAGCCACAGACACCCAGCGCGGTCTGCGTCCACAGGCAGCAAGCCTAGTAGGAGCCGGCGGGAGAAGTCCGAGAGCTGGATAATGACGCAAGGGGTTCCGGGGGCGTGGGAACTGCCGTTTCTCAGCCTTCCGGGGAGCCCACGCGCGGTTCCCCACGCCTGCTCTCGGCTCTGGTGCTCGCCACTTACCCTGACTCACTCCAAATTGTCACTTGTGGAGCTCCCTCCCAGAGTGACTGACCCGCCCCACGCCCGCGAACAATTTTAAAGCAAAGGAGGAGCGTCCAGGTGGGCTCCCAGGCTCCTAGCAGACCCTCAGGCCAGGCTTAGCGGCCACCCGTGCTTGTCCCTAATGAACTATGAAGAGAGGTAGGGGAAGGGCGGGGAGCGCCGAGGCGCCCGGGGCCAGAGGGAGCCTCCCATCCGAGGCCTCGGGCGGGGACTCGGCGACCCGAGGGCTGTACCTGGGACAGTGGGGCCGGCGGCCGGCGGCAGGGCTGCTGGCTCTCCCGCGTCGAGACTAGGCGCACTCCCATCCCCGCCGCATGTTTTCCGCGCGGGCTCCAACGCGCTCACCGCCGCCACCGCCGTCGTCTCGGCTTTATTTACCCAGACAGACGCGCGCGGCCCGGGAACAGGAATACAGAGGCCTTCTCATGTTTCCTGACTGCCTGGCCCAGCCGGCGAACATCCTGCGGGCGCGGTATCCACGTTCCCGGGCCGTCGAGAGGAAGCCTCTGCGCCCGCCCGGCTGTGGGGATGGCAGTTAACCCTCGCAGAGGGGTTGCCACAGCAGGCGCCGCGGGGAGCCCCCAGCCCGCCGAGTCCTCCCTAGCCAGGCCGGGCTCCCAGCTCCACCGGCCTCGCAGGCGCTGATCATAAGGGGATAACTGCCTTCGCACTTGGGGGAGAAATTCTCGGAGAGGCCTCAAGTAGCGCCCGGTTCGGACTCTGAGAGCTGAGAGGCTGCCGTGCAAATCCCGTGTCTTAGCTGGCTGGAGTGTCGGAAATTTCACTACAAGTGGCTGGGCGGTAGAGACCACTACAGCGCGCCCTTTATTTTCCTCGCGATTAGCTGGAGTGAAGTTAGTTAGAGCTTGGATCTGCGCCTATAACGCGTGAGCGTATTGCGGGAGACACTTGAGCGCTGGGAGCCTCTTTTCTGGTGTTACTAGGTTTCTGAGGTCATGGCTGTCTCAAAGCCAGGCACACATTCACCTTCTGGGGCCCGCGCTGGAGTGGCTGCATTAGCCTGGGGCATAGGGGTGGAAGGAGGCAAGGCTGGGGCAAAGCGAGACCATGGTGCTCAGGTATGGAAAAGAGGGCGAGCCTAAGGCCAGGGATCTGCACGATGCAAAGTGAATGGAACTTAGAAGGATCCGAAGGGGGACACATTCTCAGATTCTCTGATTGATGAGACTTGGCTTCCCACCTTCACCCCAAATATAAGAGTAGCGAAGTTGTGGTTTGGGAGCAACTGGAGGCTCGGAGCACCTAGACGCCCGCGTTCTCGCCGCCGGCCTCGCTACTGCAGCGACACCTTTCATCTGTTTTTAAGAGCGAAAGTAGAGTTACCCAAACCTGAAAGTCGTGGTCCTTTTTTCCTCTAAAGGTGGCTGGCAGCGCTGGGGCAGTGGCTCACCTAACCATCTTTAGATGTCTGGGAAGTGGTTAAAATATATACTAAGGCTGTTTTTTCCGAGACTAATCAGATCCCCCCAGTTTTCTATGTTATTTCCCAAAATACGTGGCAGCAAACTGGGCAGTGGCACAATCTAAAGCAGAAAGGGACGTAGGCTTACATTTTTTACCACGAGGCAAATAAATATTATCATTTGATCACGTTTCCTGATGCCCTTAGTTCTCTTTCACAATATAACTTGCGCTTGTAGAGCACGCATCTTGTCGTTGGAGCTGCACTTGACTAGCTGTGGTGTGAGTTCAGTGCAAACACAGGTCTACAGACCTCGCTGTCAGGATTTAAAGTCAAGGGTACTTCATAAAGTTTCAGCCAAAGACTTGCTGCGAATAAGTTGCACAACAAAAGTAGTTCTAACTGGTAGTTTACAGGAGGAAAGAAACCTGTTCCCCCCTCTATGGTTTCCATGACTGTGGTGGTCACCAGACATGATAATGAAATCAGCTGTAACGCTTCCCTCTGACATATTTGGTCAGCTGTGCTAGGTAAAGCAAAAGACATGTATGTAGTTGCTTGCATTTTCACAATACCTCCTCTACTGAAATATGGAGGTGTATACTTCAATGTAGGCTAGGATAGGACAAATAAACTTCGTTGTTTTAGTCTTACCTTGTTTACACAATTTTAAATGCATTTAGAAAACATTGAAGATATATTTACATGTAAGATTTGTTTTCTTAAAATCTGATGTAAATGTATAGCAAAAATCTTTCTGCAAAATGTTTATTATTATTATTTATTAGAGGAGTAATGTACACCTTAGCCTCAGGTTAAGTCACCAAAAATTAATATATGATAATTATGTTATAGTTTAGTCATTAGAATTCATTTTAAAATGATAGAACAGTGGAAGGTCTATTTTAAAATGAGATTGTGTGGAGAATTCCTCTTTGCTATACAAATGAGCATGCATTTTGTGATAGACCAAACTTTTTATTTTTGCGTTACATCCTTTATGCAAGAGTGAAATATTTTCATTTTAATCCAGTTTAGATATATTTATCATTATTTTAAATGTCACATTTTCCTGAATTGTGTTTTACCCAGCTTCTTATATTCCAATCTCAGTACGTCAAATACTGTATTATAATCCTCAGAAGTAAAGCTTTCAGTTTTAGAAAGATTTAAGAAAGCGTATGTAGTTTGTAGGAGATCGCCTTATGTAGGGGGAAAAAAAACCTAGGCCTGAGCCAGAAGACTTGATGCCTAATCTTAATTCTGGTTAATTTGATGTTGGTTTAACCTGAATCTACTGAAATGTAAAATGAATATTATTAAGTTTTCCATAAACTTCCCTCACGCTCTCATCAAGATATTTTTTTTAAATGTGAAAGCTACACATTGCTAAAGCTAGAAATATGTTAAGTAAGAACATTTGGTAGAAATCTAAATTCATTCATTGGACTTCAAGTGTACTTATAAATATAATTTTTACTTTCTAATGAAGGAAAAAAAGACTTCTTTTTTAGCATGTTAGTATTTTACCAAGGAATTTCAGAACAAATATTGGTTATAATTTTTGAAAATAATTATTGCTTTTAAACTCTCTTTTCCAGTTATTATTTGTAGGCAGTGAAATATCTTACAAAGCAGTGAATAACTGTCACTCTCCATCCAAATGGTATGAAATAGTAAATTTATGAACAAATAGATTCACCCCACACTTGGTTAGCAGACCTGTAGAGATACATATTGAAACCTGTAAAGATACATGTGGTAAAAGACACAGCTGTAGAAACATTGTAGGAAACCAGTAGAATGGTGGCCCACAAATACCTCACAAGGCATTTTTGCTTTATTTACATTTTAACTGCATAAATAATACAGAATAAATTCTCTTGGAGAGGGTCTTCTTCATAAATTTACTCTCAGGCAATCAAAGAACAAGAGTACAAAGTGGAAGCTCCTCTTCAGCCAGCTCCACCCAATCACATTTCTCGGAGGCAACCACCAAGAGGTGGGCATTGCTGGTTTGATGTGCATCTTTTTGACCTTTTTCTGTGCATTCACACATATGAGTGCAAACAAAACATTATAGGTTTGTTTCATTAGTTTCTAAATAAATGAGACCATACTTTACATAAGTGTGGTACACACAGAGGAGTATTAAACTAAAACTTGCTTTTACACTCAATAGTTTCATAGAGAATTTTCATAATAGAACATATAAATATAATCCTTTTTAACTGTTATATAATGCTCCATCATCCAGTTAGCCATTCCCCTATGAACATTTCTGTCTTTCCAATTTTCACTATTATGAACATCAAACATTTTGCATGTGATTCTTTCTGCACAATATTTCTCTGGGAATAGTTACACAGAGGGAGAATTGCTGGGTTGAAGGAAACATGATTTTAAAAATTTTGATAGATATTTCCAAATTTCCCTCTAACTGACATTCCTGCTAACACATGAAAGCCCCCGTTGCCACACATAGTTACACACCATCATGTATGTTTGGTCTTCATGATGTTTGCCTATATGGTGAGTAAAATAATGCCTCATTGTGTGAGAACATTTTCACTTATTTATAAGCCATTTTTATTTCTTAGTTGAAGAAGTTTACTTATAGTCAATTCTTACATTCTTATTAGATGCTTTGTAACTTATGAAGGTTTTTTGTAAATCATTTTTCCATGATTTATACACTTTATATATTGTGAATATAAAACTAAGTCTAACATCTGCCTTTTAGCTACTTTGTCTTTTGCTTTACTGAAGGTTTAAACATGACTATAGGTCAGTAAGTGTGTCTTTTTTATGAACTCTGGGTTTTGTGTCTTCCTTACAAAGTTTTTTCTATATTTTCTTGAAATAGTTTAAAACAATTATTTTCACTTGGCTCTTTAATCCGTCTGAAATTAATTTGTCTATGTTGTGAGGTAGGAATCTAATTTGATTTTTTTCTTCTTCAATTGAGTGGGCAATTATTCCTATGGCATTTATTAAAGAGTTTTCGCCCACTGATTGGAAACAACTTTTCTCATGTATGTGGTGAATTCCTTTCCATACTTAGCCTGACAGGGCTTTGAGAGATGTTGCAAAACACCAATAGACTGTAACAAATTTACAATAAACCTCACAACTTTAAAAGCATGTTGCACTCTAAAGGCTGTCACTATTATTCTGTTCTAATTTCAGAACACATCAAGTATCAAAATAGTAATGTGCATTGCCTGGTAATGGTTCTAATTTAGAAGGCCAATTCAATGCTCTTCAAGGAGGATGCTGCCGTGTATTCGGTCATGCCCTGATCGGAAGCAAGAGAGCAATTTCAGGCAGCCATATTCTCCAGAGGAGGGTAGGCTGCACACAGATTTTCAAACACATCACATGATGAGGTGATAATTGACATGGAGCAATATAAGATTTTTCATAACGGTGGTGGGCCCCTGCGTCTATGATTTGAAAAATAAACTGGGTCTATCTTCTTGCTCATTTTTTCTACGAAATGGGAATTAATTTTTTTCACAAAGCAGCCAGTCAGGATGAGACCCTTTAATATGGTGTTACATGAGTCAAATTCACTCCAGGCAAAAATGCAAGTACTTTGTCACCATCAAATCTAAAAAAAAAAACAAACCATGAGCTACATGTAAGTTCAGAAAATACACATAATAAGCAGTTAGTAGAGCTGAGATCCAAATGGGTTACTGTCTCGTGCTACTACTTCACAGAGCTTAGGACAGGACCTGACGTTCACCCGGAGCTCTAACACCCCAACTGCTCGCAGGGTGCCGGAGTATCTTCAATAGCCTCCAACAACTAGTGAGTCTCTACTACATTTCACACGTGAAAACACACCACGTACTGGGATCCTGAGGAACACTTAATTTTTAAAACATGCAATGAAATACTAGAATTCCTTCCAGAAAATTATTCTGCCTTGAATATCAATTTGCTTTACATCCAAAAGTGGCCATTTTAATAAATACAGCGAAGACTTCTGACCGTAAGCCAGCATGACTCTGTATATTGAACCTTGTGGACTTCAGGTACTGGATAGATTTTAAAGGTTCAGCTGACACTCCTAACCCCAAATTCATCTTTCTTGCTTTCATTATGTGTAGTATATTTTAATAAATTAAACAAAGGAATCCACATAACCAAAAACGATGTGCGCAATTTCTGTGTCACAAGCTTAAAAAGAAATTCCTTGCCCTCCTTTTTAACTCTCCCCTCTTACCAACAGCTGAAACATGGATGTGGCAGTGGCTCACATCCACTAAGGATAAGATAAAACCTTAAGCAACAGCAGAACTGAAAAATGAAGAACCCTGGGCCCTTGAATGGACCACAGGAGTGGGAGCTACCCAGCGTGCTCTCAGCAAACTTTTTCTGTGAAGGGCTAGATAGTAATAAATGTCTTAGACTTCATGGGACATATTGTCTCCGTTGCATTTATTCAACTCTACCATTATAGTGTCAAAGCAGTCTTAGATAATGACTCGACTATGAATGAATACTTGTCTGGAATGAACGAATGCTTTACTATGAATGAATCAATGAATGAGCGTTGCTGTGTTTAAAAAAGGAAAACCACCGTATTTAATAGACTGAAGATTGAATTTGATATAATTTTCATGTGCCACAAAACATTATCCTTGTCCTTTCTTTGATTCTTTTTAGCTATTTAAAGAAAATTAGTGTGAAAACTACTCTTACTTCACAAACAGAAACAAGAACTGGCTAGATTTGACCCAAGGCTTGTGTTTGCTGGACCCAGAAATAGGATAAGCAGCTCTGGACTGTTATGGGGGATGAATAAATTTCCCCTTATTTATGTCACTGTATTTTTGGGTTTCCTGGCTGAAGGAGCTCAGCCTACACCCTACATAATGCACACCTGTACAGAGATTATCTCAGTTACCACAGATGGGCTTAAGAAAAGTGTTTTTTAATGACTAGGACCTGCCACAACCAGAGAGAATGAGAAAAGAGATGTAATGAAGAAGTGTTTTCTCCATTCTCCTCCTGACAATGTGTTACATGTGTTTAGAGAAACCGCCTAATTATAGTTACTATATCTTTGATACTATGCTCTTTTTTATCCACTTTTCTAAAAGGTACTAATATACCTTTAGATATTGTGTTGGTGTTTGAATTTTAAGACTTATATTTTTTGTAGTCACAGAAAATGGTGAACAATTTTTAAGAATCACTATTCTCTGGCTCACTCCTCCCTTCCTCCCTTTCAGAAAACCCTCACAAATTTGGAACTACTTTCTTATTGTTTTCTTTTTTTAATAATCAACAATAAATATTTATGGGGCACCTGCATGCAAAATCCTGTGCCAAGAACAGCATTGAATTTGATTTAAAAAACACGACCCTTGCGTAGCTTATAACCCTGTTAAGAAAGCACAAGGAAACAAATATACCTCATCTAAAATATTTTAGGGTGTCTGACATAAAGATTGCCTGAATCCAGTAAATCTGTAAATCATCTGTAGAAGTGCATGAGGGGGCTTGAAGATGATAGAAGGGTCGTTTTACGTGTCTGCTGAAAATTTTGTAACCATATTACCGACATCCTTCCTGAAAACATGCAAAAAGAGATCCTTATTTCAGAAATTTGAGCCTGATTGGAAAACAGCATTTTCACCTCTTACATCAGACTTTTTCAAGTTTTGTGCCAAAAACCTCTGGGTTTCAAGAGAAATTTTTAGGACTTCTCTTTTAAAAAAAATGCAGTAAAAGTAGACATGCTGAAGTAAGCTCATGGTCTTCCTTTCCTCCTTCACTTGCCCAGGCCTTCCTTAAACCTGCCTTGGGGCTCCTACTTTCGTGCTCCTGTGGAAGAGAGCAGAATGGAAAGGGGGGTTGGAGGGGAGCAGTCAAGAATAAACCTGCCATGCGTGATGGTGTACTGATTCTTGAGGCTTATAGAGTAGCTGCCCCGATGCCCAGCACGACGAGACTAATTCTTACCTGAGTATCTGGGCCACAGAACCACCCACAAGCAGCGGGCAGGGAGGGAGAGGTCAGGTGTGCACCTGAGACTAAACAGTGACCCTAAGCAATTAGCCATCTTTGTTAGATATTCATCGATCTTCCTTAAGTGTGCTCTGATATTGTAAACTACCACAAATCCTAATTTAGAAGGGAGTTTGGGCTAAGTGGATGGAAAATGAAAAAGGTGTTTTGTCAATTAACTGTGCAATTTAAATAGCCCGAAGTCTTGGATAAAGGGGGCCTTGCAAAATCCAAATGCTGCGTTTTTGTTTTTTTCTTGTACCTGTGGTAGCAGTTTGCACAAGACATATGTCCTGATACTGTTCTTCCAGGCTCTTATAAGTAGGGACCTAATCAAGGACATATAACAAATCTGAATAATATGCACAAGCCCTTACTGCATGCCCATGCACTGTTCTAGGCACTTAACGCATACAGATTCTCACAGCCAACCTTTGGGGTAAATACTCACTAGTACCCATATTGTAGAAGAATATGGCAATTCATACCTTGGCATAGAATTGCCATAAACACAAGTTGATAACTAATGGAGCCAGTATTTGAACAGAGGTAGGCATGTGCCAGAGCTTGTGTGCAAATTACATGGCCTCTTTGAAGGTGCATGGGGAAGAGAGAGAGGAGGAGCTGTAAACACTTGACTGTGTAATTGTAGGTGCAGCTAACTATGTAGTTGCACATCTTTTGGCTCCTCACTTAACAGTAGGAAATTCAATGCCAACATGTTCATTTTTCCTTCTGTATGTGATCTTTTTCCTGGGTGGGGAGCAAGTGCAATTTCAGTGTCATCAGAATACAATGACTTTGCACAGCTGAAAGACTGTACTTCATGTTTATCTTCATGTGTGGACTCACACTAAAAAGCCAACAACTGCTGAGTCTCCTGCAAGTTCTCTAAATCTAGAGAACATCCTTCCCATTGGACCATTAAGAACAACATGCTTTGGAGTAACCAAAACAATCCTGAAATGTTGCTTTATTGCGGGAATAGACAGCACCTGATTGTAAGCAGCGTATCTCACTTGGGTGGTGTGAAACCCAGTAGCTTTGATTAAAAAGTCTAAGGAGATGTCAGTGGCCTCTACAAGTTCACAATCTTCTTCTTACTGTTTTGTCTCTGTTTTGTTTGGTTTTGTCTTGTTTCGTTTTGTTGTAGTTGTCAGTTCTCTCTCTAACATCTGTGTAGCCCAAGGCAAGGATATAAATGAATGCCCACATCCATATGTCTAAATATTTTAAAGTTACAAATCAAACTGTTAATTGATTATAATTGTCTATCATTATCTCTAAATCAAAACACTGTTAAATAAAACAGGTCCCATCCTTCTGTCTTGACCAATATACCACCATAATGAAATATTTAAAAACTGTAGTTATGATTTTTGCTGGAAAAATATCAAGCAACAAATAAGTTTAATTGTTATTGCATGTATCTGGATGTTTTGTTGTTGGACTGGCAGTGTTTAGATGAGTAACAAAATGAAGGAGACATAATTCATAATTTATTATGTATTTTATTAAATTTATTTTCTTGTCTTCAGTTCAGCAAAAATTACTAATGTTATTATAATCAATTTTCTGTTATAATTTGTGTTCTGAAGGATTACAAATAAAATGTAATTATACAAAAAGTTTCACAATCTGAATATATTTTCATGAAGAATGTACATTAAAACAAATACAGAAAAATTAGTTATTTTAATATATATTGTTTATGAAATACTTTTATCCTAAAATATTCAAATTATATATAAAGTTAAAATATAAAAGAATAACTAGGATTAATGAATATAATATTTTTAAAAACAGAAATCTTTTTAATTTTTTGAAAATTTAAAATATTTTATACAAATACAATTATTTGCAATGTTCGTGTCCAATGCATAGCTGGTTGTCAATATAAAGTACTGGTATCATATTTCATGAACTGTTTGTCTAGAGCTACAGACTTACAAATTTGGAAGCGATGTTGTTACAGAAGGGATCTGACCAGATGGCTGGGCAGAGGAGAGTCCCCCAAGAAGAGTCGGGCAGTGAGGAAGGCAGTGGATTGAAATTGCAACCGAAACCATGTGACAGGCTTCCATACGCCCGGGAAAGGGTGCACAACTAACAGCTCATGAGAAAGCTTGCACGGAGTATGTGCAGACTGAAAAAGTCGTAACACACGTGTATCGTGGAAGCAAACACGGTGACGTCCCCCTTCTCTGGGCAGAGACGCTGTGCTTTTGCATGGCCAGAAACCCTCCTACCCACTTCCAGATCATGGTGGCAGGAGGAGGGGCAGAGATGCTGTGTGGGCTGACACGCATGATGAACGTTAGCCTAGATTGGCTGGGAAGCTGGGCACTCCCATAGTGCACGAGTTTTGGGGTAGAATGTTTAAACAGAGGGCGCAGACAAACTGGCTCTCTTTCTTCCTCCTGGCTAGCTTGGTTCGGGATGGGGGCCCGAGTGTTCCCGGGCCAGCAGGCTTGCATCCCGCGGGGCCCGGCTGTAAGCTCCACGCCCGTCCCACGTGAGAAGCGGTGGCAGCAGCACTGGTGACCAGAGATGTGCTGCATGATCCCGCCCAGCCAGGTACACGCGGGTTCAAGAGAGTGATGCTTGAAACCGGACTGTGACCAGGAACCAGCTAAGTCACCTGGATGATTCTGCTGCAGCCACTTGCATATCCCAAAGAATGGTATTTTTAAATGGGAGAAGGAATTCCAGGCACGGCCTTGAACTGAGCTGGCAAAGGGTGGAAGGGTTATTTGTCTTTGAGTATTTTAAAGGGAGTGGGCTTTGAGGCAGAAACCCATTGTTCTTCCCAAATTATGTAGCTTTTAAGTAGAAGACTCCTTTCCTTTTTCACCAAACCTCTGCCTCTGGAATTTATGGGCAGTCGGCAGCAGAACCCCATGCGGCTGTACAGTAACAATGTGAACTGGTTACTATTGCAATCTGTTATATTTTTGCCAGATGCAACTATTGTAAATATTTGCTGAATGTTGACTACCATATAAAATGAAGCCAGGCACCATGGGAAGCAGCTCTGCAGGAGGTAAGAATGCCTTACCTTCAGGGGATCTGCTGAGTTGATTGCTTTGTCTTTTCTCCCTGCTCTTGGAAGCAGTGTTCACCTCCAGTGCTCTTAGCAGTAGGTCACAAACCTTTACAACATTTGGATGTGATCACCTTTTACCTTGAGGACACATGGCAAATGATGTATAGAAGCATTTCCGTGGGCCCTGAATGGTGTTAGTCACAGAGCAGATGTTTGGGTTTAAAGTTGCACTATGTCCTGTTGAGTGCTAAATCCCAAGCAACAGAGGCACCACGTGTTCTTTAATACGTTTGTGTGTGTATGTAAGTGTGATATAGGTCTTTTAAGAAGGGTTCAGGGCAGTGACCCTTTGCCTAGATCTAATAGTGTACTACTTGTTGGGAATGTTTTTAAAAATGGTATGTGTGTATATATGTACTTACTTTTTTACTTATTTATTTTTTAAAGTTTATTAAACTTGGGGCCTCAATGAACCCAAAAATGATTGTTCTCTGATGATCCTACAATGATTAACACATACCACAACACCTAAAGTTGCAGAAAGCAGGGTCTTTTTAAAAACCCACCCAGGCAAATCCATTTTAACAGGGGCAATTATGACAGAAAAATCCTTAGGAAGTGGTGTCTTCACTTACAGTCCGAGGTTTCTACATTGGGGCAAAGTCAGTTTGTCAAATTCTTTCCCTCAACAAGACTTACGACGAGACAGCTGGTTGTGGGCATTGCACATGACATATGGCTACCACTTAAATGCTCTATTCACAGATACCTGGGCTCTCTGCAGAATGCTTTTTATTTCCTTCAATGCTATGTTTTTCAACATGGCGCCTGTGAACCACCTTAAGCAGAGGTACTTGTTAAAAATACAAGTTCTGAATCCCAACTACACTATCAAAGTCAGAATGTCTGGGCTTAGGCTCCGTGGTGATGCTGATACATAAGTTTCTTACACTATACTTTGAGAAAAGTTAGTTTAGAGCAATGTCTCTCAAGTTCTTTGATTGTATGCCCTTATCAGTAAAATATTCTGGACAGGTGGCCCTGATACAGGGTGGGGCCAAAGAAGGTTTACAGTTGTTTGTATGAAAAATAATACAATAATTAATTAAAAATAATACAAAAATAAACTCTGTTTTAAGTTCTCATAACTGCAAGCCTACTTTTGCCTTACCTTCCGTGTCTCACAGGATCATGTTTTCTCCCTTTTATGGTCTCAGCCTTCTTTTAACTAGAAAGCATCTGCAAGTAGGCTCACCTCTGAGGATGAAGAATGAGATTTTTAGTGATAAATCCTAACAAATCCTAACAATAAAATGCCATATCTGTAGAGCTATTTGGGTGATCCTACACAGTCTATTGAACTCTGACAAAACTAATAATCTTATTCCTTGAGACATCAATTCATTAAGGATCTGCAACACTAGGAAATTATATGTATATTTTAATTTTAGTTCTTTTATGGTTTCCAGACCTTTAACTAGAATTACTTCATTTGTGTGGATAGTTTAGGATTAGAAGTACTTTATTGAGGTAGTTAGTGTTTTAGGCCTTACTTTCAGCATAAAGTAGTGTATTTGCTACTTGATTTCAGTGTAATACTGAAAAACAGCATTCTCAAACTTCAGCATGCATGCAAAGTCATCTAGTAGACAGTATTAAGATCAGATTCTGATGCCATGCAGCCCACATCCTGCATCCCCGATGTGCTCCTAAAAGGTGCTGATGGTCCAAGGACCACACTTTCAATGGTGAGTTTTTAAAGGGCTCAGCTATAGCTTAGTCCAGTCTTTCTCTTCTTATCCTAGAAGAACGAATGGCACCCAATGAGACTCTATCATCATAGAACGGGGTGGGGACATGGGTAAGGATGAGAATAATGTCCTTTTTGTTGTTATTATTGGTATAGAGAAATATTTGTAAAACCAATTATGGCAGCTATTTCAGTAGCATAGTAGCCAGACTGTGGATATAAATCTGAACATTATGCACAGTGGCTGCTTAGCCTGTAATTGTTGAGTTGATTTAGTTATCAACTTTAATCCACACTTTATAACTAGACTTAAACCTATTTTACTACCCTTTATGAAATTTATTTTTTTCTATTTCATATCATGAATATGCCAAATTACTTCCTACACAGAAACTTCATATGCAGAAATTTGTGTTTCAAATACCATAAACCAAATGAAATTTTATATTTTGTACCTAAAGTTGACATTTAGATTTTTTTGAGCTAAGCTCAATGGCCTTAATTCATGTAGTATATATTTTAATTTATGGTCATTTATTAAATCAGCAAAATTATTTATTGAACAACTCCTTATTCCTTCATTATGCTTTCTGATTTCTTTTGTCATTTTATTTTATTTTCAATTTTATTTGTATTGGTCTCAGGTGTTCAGCTGAGTGGTTACATAATCATATGCTTTACATAGTGTCCCCCTCGGCATTTTCAGTGCCCCAGCTGACACCGTACATAGTTATTGCAGTACTATTGACAATATTCACTATGCTTTACTTACACCCCAGGGACTTTTTTGTAACTACCAATTTGTATTTCTTAACTCCTTAACCTCTTTCACCCAGTCCCCCAACCACCCTCCCCTCTGGCAACCACCAGTTCCTCTCTATGTCTATGAATCAGTTTCCATTTAAAATCAATCACAACATAATTGTAGAGGAAGAGATAAATTTTCATAGCAGTGCATGGTACCTCTTGAACCTGATGATGACCCCTGGTAATTGTAGTTTTTACTACAACATATTGTTTGCAACACAGAGGGTAATATGTATGTTATATTACCCATTAGTCAGTAGCTCCCTAATTGAAAGCAATGTATCCTAAATGTATTGATTATGATATAGGCTAAGCTGTAGTAGCAGATACTACCATAAGTCACTGGTTAAAACATAATAGAAGTGTACCTCTTTCTCATGCCGCCTGGAGGGAAGTTGTTACCCAGGTTGGGTGGGCAAAAGATCATGGAGAGACCCAGGTTCTTCCTGAGTTGTTGTTACTATGGTCTTGTTCTATTTAAGTGATTGAAACTGTCACAGCTCCTTGTCCACAACATAGCCTGCAGAAGGGGTTAGCCAACAATTTTCTTTTAAGTGTCTGATATGGAAATTACATAATCACCTCTGCTCACTTTCCACCGACACAAAGAATCCAATGGCCAATGAGCTTCAAGGGAGCTGAGAAATCCAATCTTGAGTTGCGTGGCTAGATATGGGAAGATGGACTGAGGATCTGTTAGCTATCTGCAACACTGTGTGACTCTGTGTGTGCATAAATCACCTTACTTACAAGTTTTAAAATGGATTTTGAAGTCTGACAAGAGCACCTGTGTTTACAGTTAATATCAATATTAGTAACTGTTTCTTCTTGAAAGCATGTTCAAATGAAAATCCTACACAAAATACACAGAAGAAACTCTAGAAAAGGAACCTTAGTGATTTTGCTGAGCTTTAAAGAGAATGTGGAATCCTGATGCTGGCTGTTTAGTTGGGAAGGGCAGCATAGGACCCAAATGTATGTGTGTGTACGGGGTTCAGATAAATGAGTTTTAACACAGCATTCCATTTGAAGAAATGTATACTCCAGCAGCCCTAAGTAATTTGCAAGGAATTTTAATATTCTATGTGTATTTCTCAAGAAATGTTAAGGAGGTTTATGTTATAACCCACAACAATACTTTTGAAAATACCACCTCTCTTCCACACATTTTCATGCTCCATGTTTGTTCCAGAGTCTTCTCAAACTCCCCCAATTCTCCTGACATCCACGTTTTGAGGCTTCTTTGTCTTCTTCTTCCTGCCTTCACCTCAAGCTCTTTCTTCTTTCAACCCATTTTGAATTAAGCTTCATTTCTGCTTTGCTCATTACCTGGATTCCCTACAAGAAAGAACCCAGGGCTGACCCAGAATTCCAAAATCCTTTCTCCTTTCTTCGTGCATCTCTGGCCTGGTAACTCAGTCTTCTAATTTTACATCACAAAAATACCAAGAACTAGACTGGCAAAGAAAGAATGCCTCAGATGGTGGAAGAAGGTAGAATCTGCACAGACAGGAATGGGGAGGCTATGAATACTTACACATTAAAACGTCTTGTTTCCATCACACATATATCATTAAGAGCTCAAGTGAGGATAATGTGGATGGCTATAACTCCAAAACAGATGGAAAAGCTCTCAGTTTAAAAATATTCACAAAGCTGGATTTATACAGATGTTCCACCTGAAGGCAGAGCTGAACAAATTAATGCTCACAGTGGACTACAAAACTCTAATCTATGAAGTGAAAAGGGAAGGGAAGGAAACTGAAAATTATTGAGCACTTACTCAAGTATTGTGTTAAGCTCTTTAAACAATGTCATGTCATTTACAACCCCCAATAACCTTTCAGATCAATGTTAGCTTGGGGATCTACAGACCATATTCTCACCAGTACACGAGTGGTGAGATTTTAAAATGCTGTATTTTCACATCAAAAATAATATCAAAATGTTCAACACGATGAAGTATAAGAGCCTGACATTAAAGCTTTTGATTGCGGAGGCATCCATTTCAAAGTCACCCATCTTAAATAAACATATTACCAACTGAATTGCGCAGTTACTAGCTAAACAATAGATAAGGAACTAGGTGGTCCCACCCATGAAGTTTCCATTTTAAAAACTCTTGGTAACTGGGATAACTGACCACTTGACTGACCCTGCTTTTCCCTTCCCAAGCCCTATTCCTGCTATTATGTTTTAAATTCACCAATAAAGAATGAACCCACAAAACCCTAGGCACCCCACCCTTGAACCCAATAAAATTAGAACTCCAAGTTCATGCTTCCTCTGTCCTCACTCTCTCCCCACTACCTCAGTGTGTGGCTTTCTGGCATGTTGTGTACCCTCAAGGACCTGTGAAGAATAAGTCTCTCTCTCTCTTTTTTTTAATTCCCTGATGTTTGTCGCTGAGATGCATTGCATCTTGCAATAATAAAAATAATCTCAAGGGCTGGTCCAGCCACATAGGCTCTGGTTGGGGGAAATGTCTATAGGACCTTCTACAAGTAACATGGCCCAAGTGAGTGCCCCCAGGCATTTCTAGTCAATAGCATCACTATCAATAGGCTGAGAAGACAGGAAACACATGAACATATTCTGGATTATAATCAAATACTACTTACAACACAAGAGTCACACACACCGTATCTCATTGTGCTACTTTACTGAGGTGACTAATGAGAAAGGCACACAAGCAGGCTTAATATGTCAATGACGCATATATGCCAAGGAGAGGCCCAGTTGAATGAAATGAATGATGGCTTTGCAAAAGCTCCAGTTCAGAATAAGGTTCAGAGATCTGAGTCATCACCTGGCCCGCGGTAGTCGAGTCGTATTCTAAAGGATGCATCACATTCTGGGTTATGATTTGGTATAAGCAAGGCAGTATTGCATTGTTAATGCTGTTTCTTTGAGTTTTGCTGTTTTGATGAGTAGTTTAACAAATTTACAAATCTGTGTTGATTTAGATCGGTGGATAAATTGGATTATCCTTCCCAATTTTTCACTCCCTCTCTATTATCAGCCAAGCTTGTGTCCTGCAACTTTGCAGCACCCAAGAGAAGACAAAATGTTGTAGGAGGCTGGAAAAAGGCAACGTGTTATGTGGCAGTGAAACATTTGCAAAGCTGTCACTTTCAATAACGTGAAGGCAAAAAAAATGTACCTAAGTGAACTTGTGGCATTGGACAAGGAGGTTCTGAATCAAATGTTGACAATGTGAACAGGCTGCAATACAGTGCATTTGAAAAAGTACATTAAGAAAGTGATGAGCCCAGAAAAAATTGGCCCGTCTACAATCAAAATGGAGAGGGAATGTAGAGAGCTAAGAAATCCCAGAAGCTGTATGGTTGATAAATAAAATTGTTTCTCCCTTCCAATCAGTAAAAGAAAAAATTGAAAAACCCCTTGTATTTGAAAGACATACTAAAAAAATTTCAGGGAATTGACAAAATCCAGGCACAGCCTCATTACGACAAATCTCAAGGCAATGCCAACAGTAGGCATTTCTACCTGGAAAACATGGCTTTTAGAAAAGTAACCGAATAAGTAGTCCCTCTGAAGCCTGATGCACCAAAAGTACTCATAATTAAGTTAACAAAGACAGGCTTCACAAAACTTGTGGCCTTTGACATATGGAATTGCCAGTAACTGACTGTACCAAAAACCAACTGGTTTTTGAGATCTCTATTTGCAAAAGTTCTACCATGTTAGATTAAAAGAGGTCTGTAGGAGTGAGAGCTGCTCATATTCTCTAGCATTCTCTTAACATGTGGCCAGGGAGAATGAAGGAAAAAGAAGGTCATATCTGAGGCAGAGTGGGGCCATGGAAAACAGTGGACTGGGTGTTACTCCCGTGGAGCAGAGCCAGGGCTTAGTAGAGGAATGCTCCAAACCCTGGGGAAACTGGTCAGTGTGTTCATAATAGGTTTTTAGAGTTCCTGTATACCAGTGACTGCTATATAATTTACTGTTATTCCTTGTCCCTGTCTCATGATTGTATGTTGGCCTGTAGGGTCACAGATTCATTGTCTTTTTGTTTATAAGTATCTGGATCAAGAAGAGCCGTGTCTGGCCCCAATGTATAGCACAGATCCTGAACTATGAGTCTGACGTCATAATTGGATAAGGCTTTGGCATGTTTTAAGGGGCAACAGGGGAGTACTTCACCTAAGGGAGCAAAGTGAATAATTTCTGTGAGGGAAAGTGTGCTGAACTGTTCTCAGTTCTTTACTTCTTCCTTGTTGCAGATTCATACTTCCATGATCGTTGCTATGGAACTTTGCAGAACCTCCACTAGAGGAAGCAGAGTATAATTCATTGCCCCATGGAGGATGCACTTAACTGGAATGTTAATGAACATGACACAAGATGAGGCTTTAAGTAAATCTGTTCATGATTTGGTTTGGCCTTTGAAGTCTTGTGATACATCATTAAAAATATCCCCCAACCCTTCCCAAAACAAAATATTACCAAACTAAAGACCTGTTTCCCATGTAGCTTCCAATCCAGGAATGCAGATCTGGGTAACAGACTGAAGCTATTTGGTTTGCCAAAAAGTTCATTAGTTTTTTTTTTTTTTTCCCATAAGATGGCTCTAGTCCTGCTTAGTTGTCTTTAACTTCATTTGAAACAATTTTGTTAAATTGCATTGTGACAGTTGCCATATCAGCACGCATTAAAAAAAAAACTTGGTTTCACAAATTTCACAAAATTGGTGAGTTTTGTATAGCCATTTTAACAGTAAAGATGGAAGAAAATAAGCGACATTTTCAGCACATTATGCTGTATTATTTCAAGAAAGGAAAAAAAACGCAGCTGACATGCAAGAAAAGATTTGTGCAGTGTGTGGAGAAGGTACTGTAACTGATCAAATGTGTCAAAAGTGGTTTGTAAAATTTCATGCTGGAGATTCCATGCTGGATGATGCTCCAAAGTTGGGTAAACCAGTTGAAGTTGATAGCGATCAAATTGAGACATTAACTGAGAACAATCAACATCCAAGTGGGAGATAGCTCACATACTCACAACATCCAAATCAATAAAGTTATTTGTGAAAAATAAATATTTCATTTTCAAATACTGTAGTTACTGAGCTTTTGGGGCATATCATCTATGCAGCATTATTTTAGTAGTAGCTGACTAACACAATTGGTATAAGAAGCATATGCCTATAAAGAATTCACACCTAGTTTTATGTTCATAGGTGGCTCAGAAACACTAAATCAGAAAACATTTGAGACTTTGTGTCAACATTAAGGTTGGTTTTTTATTTTTTGAAGCTCTCTCTTAGGAACCCTGCCTCAGAGGGTTATGATTAACCCCATTTTATAGATAAGGAAACTGAGGCAACTCAGAGGGATTGGTAGCTTCTTCAAGTCAAGTTACAGGGTCTGACTATAGGACCTGCCTGACTTCAACGTGGAAATTTTTCTTCTTTATGAATTAATGCTTCTTTTTTTTATTAGTTTTAAGTGGCTTCCTTTTTGTTAGGTGACTATTAAATTAAAATTGATGTAAGAGCATACAGAGATCAAAGGAAGGGGAAAAAATGTTTTCTAAAGATCAAGATAGAAAAGAAAAGATCAAGATTTAGAAATGTTTTCTAAAGATCAAGATAGAATTCATTGCTGAATTCAGATGATGAAACCTGGCAGGGGAACTATAAGCAAACCTCTGAGTGTCCAAATCCTGTCAGAGATTCTCATCATCAAAGGATTGACATAGGAAGCTCATGTGTCCCTACGATTAGCAGGCAAGAACTGCTTTCAAAATACCTCAAAACTTGTGACCATCCTCCAATGAGATGGATACTAACATCAAAGTGTGCAGCCTATAAAAAGCAGCACTGGAGAATCCTGCAGAATTAGACCTGGAATGAAAGGTCTTTTGGAAATAAAAGTGCAGATTACAAAACAAGTAGATTCTTCTAATGTTCAAGAGAGCCTTTCTTAAATTTTCCTCATTGGAGCATAATCTGAGTCGTTTCAGATGTTAATCGCATCATGGAGAGGGGCAGGAATCCCTCTAGAGTATAATTTTTTCATGTGGCTCAGTGTTAACAGGCCCTTTTAAGCATGGAACGTGGAAGAAACTCGTAAGCTGCTTACGATAGTTTTCACAAACTGTCCACAAGACATGCTATTCAGAAACCTGTCGTCTGTGACGCCACAGGGAGGGTCTTATGTCCTTTAAATCATTGCCTCCTCCCGGTGAGGAGAGACCCTAAACCCACAGACACTTGGCAGCTCCAGCTCCCCCTGTCTGTCTGGGGGGGCTAAGGTTGCTTTCACAGAGGCAACTTAATAACAAGAATATGTTGTTTTTGAGCATTACTTCCTCAGAGAACCGTTGCGGGGAGGGGCAGTGGGTACTGAACTGGTAAAAAGAAGAAAACTGAAAACTACAAAGCAAAGGAGGAGGTTAAAACCTCTTCCCCTGCCAGCCACCTCTACTCAATTTCCTCACTTTAGAAAACTCCTTCATTTCCAAAATATCTCAAAAGTTGCCCACTTCTTAATTCACTGACCATCTCTTGGGAAAAAGTACTCACCTCTTACATATGACACTGGGACACAAGCTTCAGGAGAGAAAGCAAAGTGGTTCAGGCTTGAGATGTAAAATCCCTTGTGGACTCAATGTCCTGGGAAAGTTACCTTGCAGTCTGGAGGTTCTCTGAGCAAATCCGAGCTTCTTAGTTGTATCGATGGCCTCTGGGGGCAGGGAGAGCAAGGGCAAGCTTTGTTCTGGAACACTGTGAAGAAAGTAACACTTCAGACAAATCAAATTCACATTGATAAAAATCACACTTTTTTTGACAAAATTGAGACTCCCACAGTTATTTTTGTTATTGATAAATGGATTGATTGCTATTTTCAGGATCATAGGGGAGACCACTTCATCTTTTCTTCCTCTTCAACATTCCCTAATTCCTTTCCTTGGAGTGCTAATCCATCCAGTTCTTTGTGTCATGGGGGTAGGGACATGGAAAAGGAGAACAGCAAGTTTGGAAAGGAATAAGGACATCAATCTTATTCTCAGTATAGTGTTTGCAGTAAACTTTCTTAAAAACCACAGAGTCCAGGCTGAGTGGCTCAGTTGGCTTGACCATCGTCCATACACCAAAAGGTTGTGGGTTTGCTTCTCAGCCAGGGTACATACCTAGGTTGCAGGTTCAGTCCCCAGTAGGGGCACATACAGGATGCAACCGATCGATGTCTCTCTCTCTCTCTTCCTCTTTCTAAAAATCAATTAAAAATATATCCTCGGGTAAGTATTATGAAAAAATACACTGAGCTTCAAACTTATATGAGCAAAATGGATAGAAATACCTATTTTTCCAATTTTAAAAATATTTATTAAATGAAATATCAAAATACCCTCAAAAGCTTCAAATGACATATCTAAATTTTAATTGAATTAAACGTTTTTCCTTTAAAATTAGATGTGAAATGATTACTATAACTGTTAGCTATGTGAAAAAAATGTGACATATTATTGATAACATAAATCTGTAATTTGATATAGTTGTGCTGTATGTAGGGCATTATAATATCCCTACCTTTAGTAATTCATTTTGAGTGGGTATATTAGATTCTTTTTATTTAAAAATGTTTTTTAAATCAGGAAAATTATTCTTTATCAAGTATTTTAAGAAATTTATTTTTATAGAAAACTAAAATTTTCTTATTGAAAATTTTCAAATTATTCAGAGGTACATGTAAAACATTCAGATCTTCCTGATAACAGTTTATTAACACTTTGGTAAGCCGGGTAAGGCAAAAGTAGGTTTATAGTTGTTCATATGGAAAATATTACAATAATTAATAAATGCTAATATAAGAATAGACTCTGTGTTTTGCATACTCACAACTGTAAACTTACGTTTGCCCCACTCTGTATATTCTGGGTGTTATACATACACACATACATAAACAGATTTTTAACAAGCTTTCCCCTTTAATTTTCATTGATATTTTTTCTTTGTCAGTGTATAAAATATACTTCATTCTTCTAAATAATTATATAGTATTACATGTATTAGAATTTAACTGTTTTTCCATCATTCAGCATTTAGATTATTTCCAATTAAATTTATAAGCAATTTTATGTTAAACAACTGTATACATATACGCTTTTACTCACTTTGAAATTTTCTATAGGAAACATTCCTGGATGTGGTATAGTTGATTAGACTTTGCACATTTAAAATTTTAGTAGCTGCTATCTAATTACCATCCAGAAAACTTTACCAGTTTACAACTACATCAAAAATAGATAAGAATTTTTCTAAAATTTCTTTGGCTTTTGGTATAGATAATCATAGCATTACCCAGGAGAAAGACATTTTAAACACTTTCTTTCCAGTTCTTACATAAGATTTTCTTTTCTCATTTCATTTGCTAGGATTTGCACCTCAGTGTTGAATGGGAGTGGTAATATCAAGCATCCTGGTCTTGATTTTATTTTTAGTGAGACTGTTTCTATAGTTTTATCAGTAAATATGATATTGGGGTTTTTTTAACCTGATAATCCTTTATCAGATTAAAAGAGTTGATACTGACTGAATGTTTGTGCTACCCTCTCCCCACCCCCACCCCCCGACCCCCACTCCCCATTCAGATATTGAGGCCCTAATCCAAATGCAGTGGTATTTGGAGGTGGGGCCTTTGAGAGGAAATGATGTTAAGATGAGGTCGCAAGGGTGGGGCTTCCATGAGGGGATCCTGTTCTCCTAAGCAGAGGAAGAGAGAGCCCTAGTCGCCCCTGTGTGCCATGTTAGGGCACGGTGAGAGGGTGACTGTCTGTGAGCCAGAGAGCGGGTCCTCACCACAACCAAAGCATGCTGGCACCTGATCTCAGACTTTCATCCTTGAGAGCTGCGAAAACACATTTCTATTGTTTAAGCCACCAGTCTGTGGTATTTTGTTTTGGTAGCCAGAGCTGACATACAAGAGTTCTCTTTTGAATCAATTAGGATACACTCAACTACAAGTGAATAGGAAGTCGAAATAAAAGGGGCTTAAACATTAAAGGCACTTGTTATCTCCCTTAAGAACTTCTGAGTTCCAGGAAATTTTAGGTCTGGGTAACCTTACAAATCCATCAAGTGTTCCTCTTGAACACTTCCTCTTTCCCATCTCTAATTCTCAGCACATTGTGTCCTCATTGAGGTAGCCCTGCCTCTTCTCATGGTCTTTAAATTGTTGCCACTGTTGAAAGTGTCTCATTCAGGCAACAACCTTTAGAGGAAGAAATGGAAACATCTGTGACTTTTTCAAACTGAGGAAGCCTTTCCAGCCTTCTGAAGCGTACTTAGACTAATGTCTCGCTCTCCAAAACGAGTCATAAACAGAAGGTCACCGTGGTTAGCTTGTTTCAGTGAACACTTACCCTTAGGGCTGGGGAGCAGTCTAGCCTTCCTGCAAGACTGGTTGTCTTAGTTATTGCTGCCTAACAAATAACCCCCCAAATTTAGCAGATTATATGTACTTATTAGACATGTATTCTTCATACATTTTTGTGGCAGTTGAAATCTGAGAATGGCTTAGCTGGGTGGTGTGGTTGAGGGTCTTTAATGAGGTAAAAGTGAAGTTGTCAGATGTAGAGGCAGTAATCTGAAGGCTTGACCGGGGCTGGAGCACCTGTTTCCAGAATGGCTCACCCCTCAGTTCCTTGCCACTGGAACGTCTCCACAGGGCTGCCTGTGGCATGGCAGCTACCTTCCTGAGAGCAAATACAACAAGGGGACACAAGGAGGACGCTGCGTTGCCTTTTAGAACCTAATCTCTCAAGTCACACACTGCCACTCACACTTTACACTAATTAGTCTCCACCTCTGGAAGAGAAGAATGTCAAAGATTTTGTGACATATTTGAAAACCACAAGTGCCATGAGAGGAGAGTGATTAAAGGTGGACGTTTTTTCAGGAGAGAAGAAAGTGAATGTGGCTAATGAGGAGACAAGTGATTATTTGGCTTTTTTCTACCTCTCCGTTTGGATTTGCTAGGTTTTTTTTTTTTTTTTAAAATTATGTACACTTGATTTTTATCAAACTTTTTTTTTTTAAATTTTCTTAAGTGCTGTTTTTAAAAATCCTGTTGAAACGTATGGGTCAGGGGAAATAAACACAATCAGAGGATCGCTCTAGGAAAAACCTTTGGGACTGACACCTGGGAGGCCTCTGCGGAGGAGGCGGTAGGGCGACTTCATGTTCTGAAGTGGAGGAGCCCCATGCCCCTTCCTCCCTCTCACAATCTTGATCCAATAAGAAACTACCAAAATGTCTGGAATAAAAAGTTTCAAATTCAATAGTCACAATCTCTCCAAACATAAAAAACAGTTACAATTTAATTCAACACAGAAGTTTCTGTGCAAAGTTACAGGAAACTGAGACTTCATATAAAAATTTAGGTTAAAGATGATTCTGTGGTTTGCTTTTGTTTTGAGGATGTGGCGCTTCCTCGGTTGCCTGAACTCAGCAAAGTAATGGTTATCCTGAGGAAATGTCAACAGCTGACCCATAGTAAAAATGGACACTAAAAATTTATAAAAGCGTAACTACAAAAAATTCTGTCACTGCCACCTCCCTCTATACTTGCTTTTTAAACTTTTTTTTTGAATTTTTTGCTTTTTTTTTTTTTAACTCCTGAAAAGGAGGCAGTAAAATAGCTTCTGGAAGAATTTACAACCAACTGCATGAGGGTCTGAGAAACTGAAAATTTGGAGCAGGGCTGGGACAGTGGACAGGAAGCTGGCCCCCCTCAGCCACTGCAGCCTCACTGTATGACCAAGGTTGCCAGAGGGGGTGGGGGGTCTTTTGTCAAAAACGGGGAAGGGAAGAAGAGGAAAAAGAGGGAGGGGATGGGGAGAGGAACCGAAAATAAAAGGGCATCGTTGTCTATTTGAATCCAGAGGAAAATGCCCAGCCACATGTGGGGGAAGACGTCCCCTCAGAAGGGAGGCAGTGGGCTGGAAGGAGACAGCCCTGGGGTGACCTGTCCCCCAGCACCACAGGAAGCCGGCAGGGGCCTCGGCAGTGCCATGGCTACTGAGTGCTTGTGCCCCTCTGTGTGTTCCCGATGTAGCTTCTGTGGTCATAGGTTCCATGGTACGGCGGCCACTGGCCCCGGTTGCGATAGTACTAGTTCCACTGCTGGGCATACTGCTGCTACGGGTTGCAGCTGGGCTGAGGGCAGGTCTGTGTGGGGGGAGACGGCAGTGGGGTGGGTGTAGGGGCCTATAGTTATAGGCAGGTGGTGGTAGAGGTGGCGGTAGCAGGGCTATAGAGTCCTGGCTGCAATCTCCCTGGTTGTAGGGTGTTTCGCTGTTTAACTCGGCTGTGGAGGGCAGTAGCTACTGATGGGAGTGGGGATGCTGGTACTGGGGCTGGAGCCAGGGATGTTGCTCTTCGTGTTGTAGCTGTTGGCCCCTCGTGGGTTCTGAGCAGGGCTGTACCTGGGCAGTGGCGGTGGCTGCTGTGGCTTTGGTGGCTGCTGAAGGGCAGGCTGGCTGCTGCTGGGGAGCCTCGGTTGTCGGAGTTGTTATCCCAGCCATTGTTAACACAGCGCTTCTGGTTGTAGCCACCACCTCCGCTGTGGTTGATACCTCCCTGGTAGTTGCCTCCCTCACCATTGTCTTCCCTTTGGTTCTGGAAACCACTTTGGTTGCCCTGGTGGGGGCAGGGTGCAGTTGTCACAGTGCTGGAAGCCACCGCCGCTTCAGTTGTTAAAGCGCATTTCCAGGAGTAGCCTGGCCTTCTTTTTTGTATGGCCTCACCAGCTTGCCTGCTTCCTTCCACTGCGGCTCAGTGAACAGCACTTCCTCTAGGAAGTCCCCAAAGTCTGGCAACATGAAGCTGTCTTATATTTCCAAGACTGCCTGATCTGGGGTGTATGTTTTTCCTTCTTGCCGTTTCCCTTTACTGTTTAGTTTTTTAGGTCCTTGGCAGTGGGACAAATGACAATAGCTTTGCGCTGGAAGCCTTCAGATGATCTCATGCTTTGTCTCTGGGCTGACCCATAAACAGCTGTCCGGTCTAGGATATGGTTGCATTTCTTTGGGAGGCAAACTGGAGGAGGGGGTTGAGGCACCGGGTGGCCTGCTGGACCAGGTGTAGATTCATCACCTGCGTTTATCCATGACGGCACTGGCACCCAGGATGTTGTACTTCTTGGAGGGGTTCGAGGCTGCATGTTTGATTGCCCACACAGTCTTATCAGCACCAGCAAGGAGGAATCTCCCAGTCTGCCTTGGTCTTTGGTCTGACAGTGCCCGGACCCTCTCACTCAGAGGAAGGTGGAGCCAGGAAGGACAGGATGGTAGTTAACTCCCCTGCACCACTCTTCACTAGGACATGAGGGCAGGGGGCCTGAGGCCCGCCCCACGGCTCCCTTCTGAATTTGGAAAGCAATGCCCACCCACTTCTGTTCTTGGTGAAGGATACTTTTATTGTTACTTCTGCATTCAAAGCCCGCAAAGCAGCCAATCACATCGTTCTCTGCAAACTTGTCCCTGTGATATTCATACCGACTACTGGTGGACTTCTTCCCAGTGCCTCATAGGAGAAAGGCTGTCCACCTAGCTGAGTGCTGCAGGAGTCAAGGGGCCTGCTGATACAGGCGACGTGTGGTACAGACGACATGCCAGTCAGGCTCCGTGGATGGACAGTGCTTCACAGAGGTTTCCTCATTGACCTTCATCTCAAAGCACATATGACCCCTTCCAACCCCATAGCTGTCATGGACTTCTGGCCACAGGTATGCAAAGCCCTCAATTGTAAGTGGGTGGCCACTACCCTGGTCTCAGGGCACCATGAAGTGGAAGTCACAGTTAACATGTATCATTGACAACAAGGATGTCATCAAAGTCCTCTTCATCCTCTTCAGAAGGAGGCCGAGGAAAGTGGCCCCTTATATCCTCTCAGTGCCCAAATACCCTATATCCCACCCTATCCAGGGTTTTCTTTATAAGGCCTCTTGCAACCCTGCAGCTGTTGTGTGTCTGGCTTGAGTTGAGATGCGTCAGGTGGGAGGAAGCTGAGGGGTGATTCTTGCTTCATCCTTGTCTTCACTCCCACTGGGTGGGAGGCCAGCGGCTGCTCCAATTCCAGCAGTCTCCTCTCACAACCTCAGTCGTTTCCTTGTTTGATGACCTGGGTCTCAGAATTGGCTCTGCCTGGTGATACTGTCCACGACATCTCTTCATTGTTGAGCCCAGGTCGCCCTGGTTTGTCATTGGCCTCAAGTGCCCTCTATTCATTGGACTCCTCGGCCTCCAGAGCCACCTGCTGCCACTCAGCAAGCTTGGCCTTGAGGGCACAAGTGTCCAGGCTGTGGGGCTGCAGCTCCTCACCAAGTTTGTTCCCCTTTAGATGGCATTTAGCCATGACCCCAGCCCCCAGGGAGGTCAGCCTCCCAGGGCTCTGTCCCCCACTAACGTTTCCTATCAGGAGGCAAAGGGGGAAAGGGAAGCACTCCAATGGCAGCGGTGACTTAAAATGCTTATCAAACGTTTTTCAATTTTAGAAATAAGAGTAAGTTTTGTTCTCCTTTAATCTTTTATGTGTCAGATTACATTATTATATTTTTCTAATGTTGAAATACTTTGTTAATTAATAGGATACAATTTTAAAATATCATTCTATGTTATTGTTTTTTGTATATTGCTGACTTGGTTTTGCATCTATATTCAAAGATGAGACTATTTCTTCTTTATGCTTCTATTGTCCTTGTTCAGTTCTGATATCAAGGATATACTGGCCTAATAAAGTAATTTGGGTAGCCTTTCCTCCATTTTTAGTCTCTGAAAAACAGGCTATGTCTAGCTGTCTTTCTTGCTCTTTTTGTTATCCTTGCTCAGCCTTTTTTTTGGTTGGGGATATCTTTTAATCTGAAAATTTGTCTTTCTTAAATATGTGGCATTTTCTTCCACTGCTTCCCCCCACCTAATTACCATATTTAGCCTCCACAAGGATTCCATTGTTACAGTACCTCAGTTTTTCAGGCTTTATTCTGGTGAAAATGCCAGTTTCTGTAGGCTACTAGCCTCATACTTCTGCGAAGTTTTCAGTAGGTATCCCTCTAAGAGAACATGGCTCTCTTGGCCTAATGGGTTTACTGGTTCCACCCAAGGTTGCTGAGAAGGTTCTTGCTGAGAGGATGGTGACTTGCATCTCTGGCCATCCTTGCCCATGTGCACTTGCAGTTATAGGCACTCAAGTCTGATTTCTTCATAAATCAACTTCATTTGCTTTGTGTCCTACAGAGATCCTTTGTATCTGATTTACTGATGATACTTGCCCTTGGTTTCTAGCACTGTTATGGATTTATTCCTTTTACTGTATCTCCTTTGAAATTTTAATGAGATTTGTGGAGATAGGGTAATAAACCTTCATGTAACGTTATTTGGCCTGCCATTCAGATCGAAAGTCTGTTGCTGTCACACTCCGTCCACATAGAACTTGACCCATGCACAAGCCTGTCAACGGTGCCTTAAAAACCATTAGTGTTTAAGATATACTTTATAACAGTAATATATGCATATTACAAAAAACTGGAAAATGCAGAAACATAAAAAAAAGAAAAAAAGAAGACCCGTAACTCAATCACCTCAAAACAATTACTTGTATCAGGTTTGGGAATTTTCTTGTAATCTTATTGTATTAAATATATATTTGTAGCTCTTCTTCTTCCCATAAGCAGCCAGGGGTAACCTCTTCTTTCCATAAGAAAAAATGGTTTGCTATTCACTTGACCCCCAAAAAACTCCACAAAATCATGGAAATCAAGAGATTCAAATCTTTGTGTTCACTTTAAGAACACTCATGATACTGTCCAGACCATCAAGGGTATGCATATCTGAAAGGCAAGTGTCTAAGGATGTCACTTTACAGAGCAGTGTGTGCCATTCTATTGTTACAATGGTGATAGGTGCACTCAGACCAAGCAGTGGGGCTGGACACAAGGTGAGTGGCCCAAAAGGAGTGCTGAAGTTTGGCTGCACATGCTTAAAAATTCAGAGAGTAATGCTGACCTTAAGGTTTCAGATGAAGATGCTCTAGTCATTGAGCACATCCAGGTGAACAAAGCTCCTAAGGTGTGGTGCAGAATTTAGAGAGCTCATGGGCAGATCAACCCATATATGAGCTCTCCCTGCCACGCTGAGGTGATCCTTACAGAAAAAGAGCAGGTTGTTCCTAAACCAGAGGAGGGTGTTGCACAGAAGAAAAAGATGTCCCAGAAGAAATTGAAGAAACAAAAACTTACGGTCTGTGAGTAAATTCAGCATAAAATAAGTGCTAATAAAAGTAAATAAATAAATATTTGTAACCCTAAAGTGTATGTGTATGTGTGTATATATATATTTGTAAATCTTTTTTATTTGTCATTAAAAGAGACCAAAAATCTCTTTTAGTGTTATTGCTTGTTTTGCAATGGTTGTGTTATTTTTTTTTTAATCCTCACCCAAGGACCTTTTTTTTCATCGCTTTTAGAGATGAAGGGAGAGAGGAAGGAAGAGAGAGAACCACTGATGTGAGAAAGAAACATCGATTGGTTGCCTCCCATATGTGCCGGGACCAAGGATTGAACCCACAACCCTTTGGTTACAGACGATGTTCCAACCAACTGAGACACACCAGTCAGGTTGGGGGTTTCATTTTTAAATCACAATTTCCATGGTTCTAATATCTTATTTTTTCTAAATCTAATTATGTCTTTTCACATTCTTTATACCATGTCCATTTCTATCTTTATATGGAATTTTCTTCTAGTTCTTAGGTTGTATTTTCTGAGCAAGGATTGCTTACCTTTTATCTTCCTATGATCCTTTCAGGATTTTCCGTGCTGTAGTGTATTTCTATATAGTTAATATATTACAGCTTTGCTGTAGGTAGCTCTACCAAGGTAATGACTCTTCATCTGAAAGATAGCGAGTCATCTGGATTCCTTTTTCACTTATCTAAGACCTCAGTGGGTGCTGGTGCTCTGGGTATTTGGGGGGAATCCTGAGGTTGCGGATGAAGAGGGAGAGCTCAGTGAGTACTTGATCAGTCACTTACAGTGAATGAGGCCTGATCTTTCTTCTATCATTTACTTTAAAGACCTGTAATAGGACTAATTCCGTCTAAGCAGTCACACTTATTACATCCTTAGACTTTCTTTAAGCTTCTCCCAACTCAGGAAGTAGCACTTCAGCTAAGAGTCACTTCCTTCATTTCCCCCAGCTCTCCCTACTGCTGTTTACTTTCTTCTCTGGCTTCTTTTTTTTTTTTTAAATAATAGTTTTATTAAGATAGAATTCACATACCATAAAATTTATCCTTTTAAAGTGTACAATTCAGTGTTTTTAATATATTCAGAGTTGTGCAACCATGAGCACTATTTAATCTTAGAACATTTTTATTACCCCCAAAAGAAACCCTCTACTCCTTAGCAATCTCTCCCTTTTGTTCCCCAACCCCATTGCCTCCCCTCCCCCATCCCTAGGTTCCTGGAAATTACTCATCTACTTTCTATGGATTTGCCTATTAAGGGTATGCCAAGTAAACAAATCATATACTATGTTACCCTTTGGATTGGCTTTTTTCACTTAACATTATATCCTCAAGGTTCATTCATATTGTCACATATTACAGGATTTCCTTCTTTTTTAAGGTTGGATAATGTCCCATTGTATGTGTATACTACATTTCTATTATTCAAGTTGTATGATGTATCAATACTGTTACCAGGCTTAAAGGGGTCCATTTGCCTGTACACATTAAAGCCCAATAAGACATGAACAGGAGTTTGCAGCAAAGAAAGTAAGGGTTTCTTTTTAGGAAGTGGCCCATACCCGGAGACACAGGTGAGCTGATGGCTTTTAATGGGTGGGTTATACACAATCCAGCACAAATAACACCCCTTTTTTATTATTAAATCTTTCATTACAAAATCATAAGTATGTAATTCTGTAACATAGCAATATCACACTCAAGCACACCAAATAACATTTTAGGTGAAATGTTCAAATTAAAACTATAAATTATTACACCTGTATTATTACCCTACTAACCACACTCAAGCAGGCCTTACTTGTGCCAGAACCTGTATAAAAGAAGAATCATTAATCATGGTGATTAAGGGAGTTGGGGTTGTGGCAGGGTCGTTGTCTCTACTAATTGGTCTATGAAAGGGCATCTGGTCACTAGCTTCTGGTCCTGATGTCAGCCACTGTGTCACTTTGTCTGGTTTCACTGGTTTTCTGGGCCTGGAGGTGAAACAAAACTGAGGCCTAGATGTTATCTCTAGTTTGATGAAAACTGTCTCTGTTGTCAACACAGCTGAGGCTTTGTTCTAAGATTATTTGATGCTGATCAGAACCTCATTTTTCCCCAGGGCTTAATAATTAAGGGAATAGATCTGCAAGGGAGAGAGAGGAGTCAAGGTGCTAGAAGATGTCAGTTTGAATAAAAAGGAAAGAAAGGAGAAAAGATCAGCCCTGGATGGGTAGCTCAGTTGGCTAGAGCATCGTTCTGATAGGCCAATGTTGTGGGTTCAATCTCTGGTCAGGGCGCATACAACAAGCAACCAAAGAAAGCATAAATGAGTTGAACAACAAATGGATGTTTCTCTCTCCCCCCACCCCAATTCAATAAATAAATAAAAGAAAGGATAAAAGGTCATATTTAAAAAAAGAAGTTTCTACATATTTCAGTATTTCATCTTTTATTTCCAAGTTATATTCCATTGTATGAATATACCACATTTTGTTTATTCATCATTAGTTCATGGAAATTTGAGTTCTTTCAACTTTTTGCTATTGTGAATAATGCCACTATGTCTCGGGTGTTTTAAAAGGGGAGAACCAAAGGGTTTGGTCCAGGGGTGTGGGAGGCCAAGGAATGGTAGAAATTTCCCATGGCTGCTCTACCCCATCCTTCTACTCTTGCAAATTGACTTGCCTTCTTTTTCTTTCTCCTTTGCCTTCTATTCTGGTACATTCTTATTTATTGCTGAGCAGTTTGTGCTTTACTATTAATGACTCCACAGCGCCTTCCATGTCTTCCTCTCATCAAGGAAAACAATAATGGTGAGCCAGGACCTTCCTCCCTGTCACTGGTAACATACTGACACGGTAAAAGGGCTCCTTCTCCCTTCTACAAGAGTTTGTTACTTTTCTTTTGCTTCTCTGTCCCAAATAAGCCTTCCCCAAACTCAGCAGGATTCACAAGAATGTTTAGAATTCTGTCTCCCTCTCGTTTCCCTACAACTCAGGAACAAACAATTAGGAGCTCATCTAAATGACATAATTTATTGGTCTCTATCTTTTTATATATGGCATGACTTCCACTTTTCAGGTATCATTATAAGAAGTGGACCTTCTCTCTGAGTGCAGGTTTTTTCTTTTGTTTTTTTACCTTGTTTCTTTTGTTCATTTCATTAGTTTTAAGGGAAAGGATATTTTGTGATTTGGGTTCACTTTCTCCAGAAAAGTGTTCAGGTGATTCTTTAAAAACCATTACAAGTTATCTATTTAATTGTTATAGAATAGCTCATTGAGTGACTATAACATGGTTTATTTAAGAATTTCCCTATTTCTGCCCTGGCCAGGTGGCTCAATTGGTTGGAGTGTTGTCCTGTATATCAAAAGTTCTGATCAATGTTTCTCTCTTGCATCAAAGGCTCTCTCTCTCTCTCTCTCTCTCTCTCTCTCTCTCTCTCTCTCTATATATATATATATATATAATTTTCAATGAACATGTCCTCAGGTGAAGAAAGAAAAAAGAGAATTTCTCTATTTCTGGACATTAAATTTGTTACCATTTTTGGCTATTATAAATAATGCTTGGAGGAGAAATTTTTGTGCAGATCTTTTTGTTTTGAGATCATCTGCATAGTTTAAACAATTGGACATGTAATTACCTGACCAAAGAATAGGATGACTTTTAAGGCCCTTGAAAGTGCTATGCCAAATTAGGTTCCCCAAAAGATTGTTTTAATTTGTACTCTCACCAGCATGGGCTAAGTATACCTCTCTAATTGGATCCTTGTTTTTACTAACACAGAGTAAATGAACAAGATACATCACTTCTTGGTGTTAGAATTTATAGCAAAAGGCATAAAAGTGTGACAATGTTATTGCTATTTTGTTTTTTAGTTTATTTTTTGTGCTGAGTTTTTAAGTTATATGTTATTGATTATGTTATTATGGTTGTCCTGATTTTTCCCCCTTGCCCCCTTCATCCAGCAACCCCACTCCCTCAGGCATCCCCACACCATTGTTAATGTCCATGGGTCATGCCTAGGTTCATTGGCTACTCTATTTCCTATACTGTTCTTTACACCCCATGACTACTCTGTAACTACCTATTTGTACTTCTTAATCCCCTCACCTCTCCACCTATTCCCCCATATCTCCCTCCCATCTGGCAACAATCAAAACACTTTCTGTATCCATGATTCTGTCTCTGTTTTTCTTTTTGCTTAATTTGTTTTTTAGATTCAATTATTGATAGATATGTATTTATTGCCATTTTATTGTTCATAGTTTCCATATCTAAGCCCCTTTAACATTTTATATAATAATGGCTTGGTGATGATGAACGCCTTTAATTTTTTCTTGTCTGGGAAGCTCTTTATCTGCCTTTTGATTCTAAACGATATTTTTGCCAGGTAGAGCAATCTTGGCTGTAGCCCCCTGGTTTTCATGACTTTGAATGTTTCTTGCCAATCCCTTCTAGCCTGCAACATTTCTTTTGAGAAATCAGCTAACAGTCTTACGGGAATTCGTCTGTAGATAAATAACTGCTTTTCTCATGCTGCTTTTAAGATTCTCTCTTTATTTTTAACCTTTGATATTTTAATTATGATGTGTCTTGGATTGGGTCTCTTTGCATTCATCTTGTTTGGGATTCTCTGTACTTCCTGGATTTGTATGTCTATTTCCTTCACCAAATTAGGGAAGTTTTCTTTCATTATTTTTTCAGATAGATTTCCAATTCTTGTCTTTTCTCTTCTCTTTCTGGCATCCCCCTTATGTGAATGTTGGAACACTAGAAGTTGTCCAGAAGTTGCTTATACTATCCTCATTTTCTTTGGATTCATTTTTTCTTCTTGTTGTTCTGATTGGTTGTTTTTTGCTTCCTTATGTTCCAAACCATTGACTTGATTCTCAGCTTCATCCACTCTACTGTTGATTCTCTGTAAATTGTTCTTACTTCAATTAGTGCATCTTTCATTTCTGACTGGATCTTTTTTATGCTATTGAGGTCCTCACTAAGTTCCTTGAGTTTCCTTATAACCAGTGTTTTGATCTCTGCATTTTGTAGATTGCTTATCTCCATTTTCTTTAGTTCTTTATCTGGAGTTTTGACTTGTTCTTTCATTGGGGCTATGTTTCTCTGTCTCCTCATTTTGACAGCCTCTCTGTCTTTGTTTCTATGTATTACATAGAGCTGCTGTGACTCCATGTATTGGTAGTGTTGCCTAATGTAGTAATGACTAAGGTGTCCTGTAGGGTGCGGTAACACAGCCTACCCTATCACCCATGCTAGGTACTCAAGGTGCGCCCTTCATGTCATCTGAGTACACACTCCTCTTGTAGTTGAGCCTTGATTACTGTTGGCAGGTCAATGGGAGAAATTTACCCAGGCCAGTTAGCTGCAAGAATTGATTGTGACCACTTACGACAAACTTCCACCCTCCGTGGAGGATCAGCTGTTCAGGGGCAGGGCGGTGGTGCTCTGACATGGTCTGTAGCTGTCCACTGGGTACTCAGACTCTGGGATTTCCCAGATGATGGTGACCAAGGTCAGTTACCCCTGTGCTCTGCCTGGGGCCAGTCTGCATGAGCTACAAAGCAATCTGAGATGGCTGACACTTGTGCTGGGCTTTGAGATTCCCAGGCAAAGCTAAGCTGTGAATCTAGGCTGCTGCTAGTGCTGGGTTGGGGCCACTTAGCAAGATATTTAGGGGCCAGGGGCAAGCTGTTGCTTGTTTGAGAGGATTTAGGAAGTTGTGGAACACAAGCCAAGAACAGCCATTCATATGGAAAAGTCACAGTTACCAGTTTGGGTGGGACATAAGTTGGGTGAGACAGAGTCACAGGGTGTCCCCAGGGTGGGGCAGACAATGTTAGCCAGGGTGATGGAATCTCAGATGTGCCACCCACCTGCTCTGTGGCTCTGTGTGAGGAGGGCTCAGAAAAGGGACAATGACCTCTGATTGCTTTTCTTTCTGGGAGAAAGCTGCCCTTCACCTCCCTCCTTGATGCCAGACCCTTCGGTTTCTCCCTTCATGCCAGTGGTCCCTTCTAAGCTGCTACCCTGGTGCTGGAAATCAAAGGGTGTGAATCTGAGTAAGTCCACGTGTGGGTTCTTTAAGGGGAACTGCTTGGGACTCTAGAAATTTCTTCCACCAACTAGATCCCCGCTAGATTTTGCAGTCAGAAGTTACAGGGACTTATTTCCTGACACTCGAACCCTGGGTTTGGGGGTCTGGTGTGGGGCTGGGACTCCTTGGTCCTGAAATATCCCTCCCAAATGTTTATCCACCACACATGAATGTGGAATTAGCCCATTCCATGTCTCTGCCCATCCTACCAATCTCAATGGATGTGGTTTCTTTCATTTCATAGTTGTCAGACTTCCATTCAGCTCGATTTCTGATGGTCCTAAATAACGGTTGTTCTATATTTTAGTTGTGATTTTGACCTGGGTGTGCAAGGAAGTGAGCTGTGTTTACTTATGCTGCCATCTTGTTATTTTTTTTTTTACCTGTGAGCTTTTTGATCACTATGGTTTATTTCAGTCAAAGAAGTAGAAAGACACCTGCTTGGATCAGTATAACTAGCAAGTTTAGGTATAATTAAACAGATTTTTCAGAATCTTGATTTCAGCTGAGCCACTTTTTGTTTTTAATACTTTAGTGAGGTAGACATATGTATTGAAACATATAGTATACTGCATATTTTAATGTGTACCATTTGATTAAAATACATATACCATGAAACCATCACCACAATCAACATAATTCACATTTCCATTACCACGGAACTTCCTCTTTGCCTTTTCTATTATTTCCAGATCCTTCCTGCTCCCCACTACCCTATCTGCTTTTTCGTCTCTAAAGATTAAGGTTTGTAGAGTTTTAAATAAGTTAAATCACCACTTATGTACCCTTTTGGGGTTTTTTCCAACCAGTATAACTATTTTGATAGTCATCAATATTGTTGTGTTTCCAGTTTATAATCATTACAAAAAAGTTACTATTACATTTGTATATAAGCCTTTGTACAGACCTAGGCTTTCTCTTCTTTTAGGTAAACACCTAAGAGTGGAAAGGCTGAGTCATATGCTTAACTTCTAAAAAAACTGCCAAGTTATGTCTGAAGTGGCTATGCCATGCTGCATCCTACCAGCAGGATAAGAGAGTTTCATTTCTTCCACATCATCACCATCACTTGGTATGGTCAGTCTTTTTGAGTTAAGCATTCTAATTCTAATAGGTATGTAGTGGCATCTCCTTCTGTTTTAACTTGCATTTCCAACTAGGCTACTTTGATGCTGTAAGGAGGCAGAGGAGTATAATGTGACCATTGTGTCTCTTTACAGTTCTGTGATGTTGGATACATTATGTATTATCTCCGTGCCTTGGTTTACTCATCCAAAAACTAAAGATGGTAAGAACTGTACTCTATATTTTAGCAAAGGTATTATTAAAATTAATGGACATAGTGAGTGTAAAATACTTTGTAAACTACATAAGTATTAGATATTATGGTGATGCTTAAACTATGGCATGATTTTTGGCAGAACTCTTCAACTTATTTGAGGATTACTTTCCAGATGTATAAATTGGGGGGACAAATAAGGCGATCTCTAAGTTTTTTTCAAGTACAAAAATGTTCTTGTCTAGAAAATATAGTACTTATGCACATATATATATGTATATATAAACACATTTATGGAAAAGCACTCCTTAATGTGAAAAAAATGATAGCTAAACATTAAAAAACTGTGTGTACTTTGTAATTTATTATCTTATCTATGCCAGATTTTAAAATTCTGCCACTGATTTCTATTTTTCTGAGTCTTACATTGAGATGGTTGGTAATATGTCTTTCCTTTGTTTCTGTAATTAATCTGATTCAAAGAGAAAACAATTTTAGCATTAACACAGATACTCATCTTCTGTATTCCAAATCTTCAAAATAATGTGATACTTTTACTAAATATCATAAAGCCAGTTTAAAGTATTTTTGTAAAGTTTAAAAAACTATATCTGGTTATTCAGATCAAGATCCAGGACAAATTTAGGATGATAAAAAGTGTAAGAACCACTTTTATTTAGATTTGTCTGTAAGTGAAATCATTTAAAGAAACACCTAACTAAAATTGAAAAGACCAGGGAACTTCAGTTCAGAGCTACTAGAAAAATGTCAGGCTCCTTATTTTAATAACATTCTGCCAAACATCTGTTTTATTGCTTAAAATCAGGTAAACAAATAATATTAAATTGGATAGAATAGCATCTCAAAGTTGATTTTGAAGTAACTGAGAGATTTAAGGATATAGCTTGTTGTACCTAATCAATGTATTCCTTAGTAGTTGACTCAAACATATATTTATTCCTCGATAATTTCAGTGATTTCACTGATATATTATGACACAGTTTAACTGCTTGTTTTGAAATGTCTTCACAGTGACATGTTTTTTTCCTTCAAATTTCCTTGAATACATTATAATTTATCCATATTCCATTGGGTTTAACAGTCCTATTTTAAATAGAAGAGAGATAGAAAGTAGGAGGCAATTTCTTCCTTCATATTTTCGGTTACTGAGCAGATTGGAAGCTGACAAGTTACACCATTGGTCTCCCATTTGTGCTTAAAAATTATAGTCCCAACCTTTTATTTCATCATATCATCATCTTTTGTTTTTATAGTCCATTTCAGAGCCTGATATTATTGGATTTATTTTTCCAACAGCTGTAGAGTTACAATAATAGCTTCAATTCTCTCTTCCTGTATTCACACCTTTTGCCCTGTCATTGCTAGTGGGTGGAGTGACTGTCCATCCCTTAACACGGGGCTCAGATGACTTGCTTTGGCTAATAGGACATTAGCTGACTTGACACAAGCAAAGCCTTGAAGAGGGCATCGGGGTCTTGCTCCCTGACACCTCCTCCATCACCAGGAGAATATCCTTGGGCGAGCCTGCTTGAGGACGAGAAATGTGAACTGAGCCCTGTCACTCTAGTCACCTGCGTCAGACAATGGCCAGCTGACCCCCAGTGGTGTGAACCAGTCCAGCCAAGATCAGCAGAACTGCTGAGCCAACCCTCAAGTCGCCCTGACGTGTGAGCTGTGAACACTACCACTCTCTGTCAGTGTGGCTGTTATGCAGTTGTGTTGCAATAAATTATCGCACAACTAAGTTCCATTTCTTAGCAACTTCCTTTCACGTACATAATGTTTTTAACTGAAATAGATTATGAAAGTATAATAATCTAGAACAAAAAGGTATAGACATCAATCAGTCAAATTTCACAACTATATCAGGAATCTCCTGCGCTGTTGGTAGTGAGTGAGAAACAGTTTCACGCCCATTTTGTTTGACAAGGTGGATTTATTAATACCATCAAACCCTTTATTAGGAAGGATAAAAGCCAGAGACAGAGTCTGACTCTTTTATGACTTAGAAAAAGTTCACATAGGTTTCTTATAGAAAAATGGAGTTTCATTGTTAGTTTGAAGTGCAGTTAGATTATATAGTTCTTAGACGGTGGTTCTCAATTCTGGCTGCATATGAGAAGCACTGGGGGCAAGTTCCAACAATACCCATGCTCCGGCCCCATTCCAGACCAACTGAAATACCATTTCTGGGAAGGAGGCCCAGGCTAATAGATTGTTTCACAGCTCTCCCAGGTTTCCTGGTGCACAGCCTAGGCTGGTAAATGCTACCCTAAGAGGGATGATACATTGCAGAGGAGATGGCACTAAACATTTCAGTCTGACCCAAAAAGTAAATTCTTTAAGAAAAAAAAATTATCACTGAGTCACATCTATGGTAACAAGATGCAGAGCAGAGTGATTAGAAGACACAAAACTTACAAACACTGCCTGAAGGACCTTTCCTGCACCCTGGGTAGGAGTTAAAATCTTGGGAATGCTCCGAGCATTTCTGAGCTGGCAATTCCTACCTGTCTTACACAGTAAAGCATGTAGTTCAACAATCTCCTGACCTTTCAGAGGTTCTCATTAACTACGCTCTTGAAGCCCCTAAGTCTCTGCTTCCCTCAAGAATGTACTAACCAGGCCTGAAACAAAGAAAAATACAGTGTCCCCTGGAATAAAAAACTGAAACAAAGGTCACAAGTTTGGAACATGGAAATTACGATTTCTGACTCCTTAACAGGTTGGGGTACTCTTTGAATCCCTTTAATGGTAGCATTGCTTGCGAAGATAAGAATTCTAGCTCCAAATTCAAATAGTCCTGCGTTGAACATCTTGTTTTATTACTCACCAATTTCAGTTTTACCATTTTATAAACAGGGATAATAGTGGTCCCTTGGTCATGAGGTTGTTTGGCACTTTAAATAACATAATGCAGGGAGGCTCCTGCATTAAGGGGGGATCCTCTCAAAAAGCAGGGATATTATTTATAAAAAATTGTGTATTTATTCTTACATCTTTAAACTTCAGTCACCTTCAGAGTACTCTCCATTTAATGCAATAGACCTATTGAGATTGTTTTTCCACTGCTCAAAACAGTTTTTGGACTTGTTGCTTTTGATGCCTTTTAGTGCTTCTTCCATTTTTTGTTTCACCTCTTCCACAGTGACAAAACATTTCCCTCTGAGGGAAATGTTTTCATGTGGTGAAACAAAAAAAAGTCACAGGGCAAGATCAGGTGAATAGGGAAGGTGGGGCACAGGGGTCGTGCCGTTTGGTCAAAAACTGCTGAACACTCAATGCATTGTGGGCAGGTGCGCTTGTAAATCACCCCTCATAAAATGGGCAAACACACTGAAAGAGTCTTCAAAACAAATTTCACTGAACCTGAACACAACCTCCCACAACAACGCCAGCTGGCACGCTGATACAGATGGGTTTCTAGAACACTCACCTAACAGGGGAAGCCTGTACACAAGGGGCCTGCTCTCCAGAAGATAATTCTGGTTTTTTTTGAGGGCTCCCCTTTGTAGCAGTACTCAATCAATGTTACCTATAAAGGTGATAATAATGTTTTTAATTACTATTATATTACAAGACAATTGATTCTATTTTATTATATTGGGAAATTATTATATTTAGGTCACTATATGTTTTCTCAGAACTTCTGATAACATCAATTTTTTAAAAATCCTCACCTGGGGATATTTTTATTGATTTTAGAGAGATAGGAAGGGGGTGGAGAGAGAGGCGGCGGGGAGAGAGAGACATTGATGTGAGACAGAAACATTGATTGGCTGCCTCCCATGCACACCCTGACCAGGGATCCAACTCGCAACCTAGGTATGTGCCCTGACTGGGAATTGAAGTCCAAACCTTTTAGTGCATAGAATGATGCTCCAACCAACTGAGCCACTTGGCCAGGGCTAATTTTCTTTCTTTTTTTTCCCCCCTCACATTCATTTTCTTTTATGGAGTAACACAGAATAAATTTAATCTCTCTAACACACAAAGAGTCTTTGACTGTTTGGAGATATGTATCATGTTTTCTATTTTGTACATTTCTTCCCTTATTTCTCCTTCTTTGGTAGACTACCTCTGTTTAATTTTGTGAAGTCTTAAGAAAGAGAGAATCCAAATAGATTAGTCTGATCAGGCTGCCATAACAAATCACCACAGACTAGGTGGTTTAAACAATAGAAATTTATTTTTATAACAATGCTGGAGGCCAGAAGTCCAAGTTCAAAGTGTCATCAGGGTTTTGTTTGAGGCCTCTCTCTTTGGCTTGTAGATGGCCATCTTCATGCTCACACAGAATTCTTCCTCTTTAGGTGTCTATGTCTAAATTTCCTCTTTTTATAAGGACACCAGTCAGATTGGATTAGGGTCCACACTGATGACCTCATTTTAACTTAATTACCCCTTGAAAAACCCTCTTTCCGAATACAGTCACATTCTGAGGTACTGGGGGTTAGGGCTTCAGCATACGAGTTTGTGGCAGGAGGATGACACACATGGTCCAGTGTATCTAAGCTTTGGAGTTTTCTCCCAGGAGTTTGAATCCAGGGCACGGCGACAGAGGAGAACATGGCCACGGCTGATTCATTAGAGCACATGTGTCCTGAAGGGTCTTTCATTAGATCTCCAGGGCTGCCCTGCTTTTGTTTCCGTCTTTCATGAAATCTGGTCCTTTTGTTCTCTCTTCTATGTGCAACCTCCATATCATCATGATAAATTTGTTTCTTTATCCCTTTAAGCTAGCCAGAGTCAATTTCTATTATATGCAATAAAAAACCCTAACTGATAATCCCCTAAGTCTGTCCCCCAAATGCAGACTCTAGACAACTGGGGCTACAAGCCAGCAACACCCGTTGGAAGTCTCTGCCACCAGAACCAACAAGTTCTCAATCTGAGTTGAGCCTAAATACTCTCCAGGGGTGGGTGGGAGGGTCGGAGGGTGTGTGTGTGTGTGTGTGTGTGTGTGTGTGTGTCTGCAGATATTTTGTTTTACAGCTGGATTAAATTATTTATATGCTTAATATCAATCTATTAAAAAATATGTAAAAAATGCTCAACGGTTTTTTAAAATTCTGTTTATCACCAAAAATCTTTATTAGAGACAAAAAATGTTTTTTGTTTACTTAACAATTATGATCCATGAAGACCAGGAAAAAAAAAGTTGAGTGAGAAACAGTTCTGTTGGAGCACAAGTTCCATGTGGAAGACAAGTGTTCTTGAATTGAAAGTCAAACCCATAACATTTGATTCATAGGCAAGAACTGGTAATTCTGGCAGAGACTATTAATTGTACTCAATGTCCATTTCCCTGTTTAAAAACGGTATTACGTTCTTGGAGCTGGGCACATGGCCACGCAGAATGAAGGTAACATTGTCCAGCCTCTCTAGCAGCAAGGTGCGGGCATATGACTGTCCTCTATCAGATGCATGTGTGCATAAGTGGTATGTGCAGCCTATAAGATCAGTACCCTCCCTGCCCTTCTCTTCCTTGCCACACACTAATTATATGTCTGGCAGGCTCTCCTGGACTATACAGACAAGGCCAACTCTCCTGAACAACAGTTCACCAACAGAGAAGAAGCAGGGACATCTGACGATTTTATGGGATAAACCCTTGGTACTAGTGTGGTATTTGTGTGATGGAGAAAAATAAGCCTGTCTCTTATTTTGGACTCTGTATTTTGGTTTGACCTACAGCAGTATCTATATCCTCGCTGATATAGTGACTGTTGATATGTTTCCTATTCTTGATTATATATTGCGGTAATAGTGGAAAATGAAGATATAATCAAATTATAGCCATTGGTTATAAGTTGTCGTCAGTGTGGTCAGTGAACAAATGAATAACACATATGATATTCAGCTTTATCACATATATAAAGTGAGAGAAAAGGCCTCAATTTCATAAAGAACTGTTATATCATGTATTTTAATTTCTTTTAAAAAATGCCAGTGAAGACTGTTTGCATGATTTAAGTGGTTAGCTACAGTAGCAATGTATTGCAATCATTAGGTTTTGTTGATAGCTTGATTCTGTTTCCATAGAACTAAGAATAACTTAATTTTTAATGTTGAAAAGGAAAGAGGATTTCTTGAGAAAATCAAACTGTGGTGCAAACAGCTTTATCACGGTGTGTATGAGTCTTTTCAAACACCAAGCACTCAATTTTCTTCCATCTTTACAGGGAAAAAATAATGACATCATATTGGGTGCATTATAAAACCACATACATATGCCATAACAGAGGTAGGAATGCTTTCCAGGGTCTAATGCAACCAAAGAATGTGAACCATTTGCCCCAACTTCCAACTAGAAGCATACAATAGTTCATTTTTTTAGTGTGGTATGTTCCTTGATTTAGTCTTTGACGGAATGCTGAAAGTAGTCCTTAGTTGGAAATTTCTCCATAATTTCAATCCAAATATCCAGTACCACTTGTCAGTGCCATAAAATATTTTCTGCCGGTTCTGATGACCTATAATTGTGAATTAGAATTTTATCTAGTAGAATAATGAGGAAAAAATTAAACCTTTTGGACATGAAACCTAATCTAATACTAGTTATTTATTTGTGAGATTGGTTTAGATTTTGGTGGGGAAAAATAAGATTGAAAATGTTAAAATACTTCTAACAATTGCGCATGTTTTTTTCTTTGAAAATCCTCCTGAACCCTTTTTTTAAAAACTTAGCTAAAATAGAAGGTCCCTATGTACATCCATGGTTCAATTAGAGGGTCTCCTATCCCAAAAGTTAAAGAAAAATGACTGCTTTTCTCCAGAATTTGCATTCTCGGATTCTTTAGGGTTGGGGTTCTTAACTGAGGTCCATGAGTAACTTTACGAGTCCACAAGTCCACTAAAATGAGGGTCAAAATTTTGCAGATACAGTTCCATAGCTTTCATCAAATGCACGAAAGCATTTATGACCCTAAAATAGATTAAAAGCCTGAAGGGTATTGAATGATAGATACTGAATAAGAGTTGAATGGTTGAATGTATCCTGGCTGTATAGCATTAGGAGATTAAAGCAGCTTAATCCTTTGGAACAACAAAAGCAGAACATCTGTTGCAACAGCCCATGGTTTTCAGAAACTTGTTATTTTCCCTCAAGTGTACAAAGTCTTGCTTGCTCTCCGCAATACTGAAGCCAGAGCCTTGCATAGGCTGCTTAATGGAGAGTATAACTCAAGATTGGAATAAGAGTTTGATGTTTACTGCATCAGTTTCAAAGTCCAGCTGTAAATATACTATAGTCAAGAGATGAAGCAATATAATCTTTTCAAGCTTGAAAAAATAGTGATGCAAAGCCAAATACTTTGAGCTGTTTGCTTGTTTAAGAAGAAATCTATTTCAAGATTTGATTACCACTAACTCAGACAACGTTTTCATCACTAAGTCCTTTCAATTCCATATCATGTGTTTCAAATTTGGTCTGCATAACTTATTTTTGTTCTACTTTTCTGTCAAAAACAATATGGAAATCCCAGGTTATATAATTGAGGTCTTGGAGAGGCAATGTACATCTAGCCAACCAAAATAAAATGAAAGCTATTATCATGAAACATACTTAAGGAAGTCTATCCTTTGTTCGGTTAAGAGTGCCAACATTTGTGATCTTAGAATGAAGTCAAAGGAAACTAAAATAGGTTTTCCTTAATGCAACCATATGCAAAATCACTCTTTACTGTAACAGATGATCTGTAAAAATATTTGTGCATTTTAAGGACTCATGAGAAGAAATCCATTTTCAATTAAATAATAAAGGATTATTCTTATAATGTACCCTGAAAGCTGAAATTATTCTATTTATCTTCCTTATTTGAGTTTATTATTTCTCTGTGACAGGGCAGACACTGAAATGCTCATTTCTTTCCCTCCTTCCTTCTATCAGGTTGATCACACAATTCATTCGCGGTACTGCTGGGAGAAAAATGTATGGCTTTGAACTAATGTCTCTCCTTTCCACAGGTTTTTTAAATTCACATGTGAGGATGTTCTAGGAATACGAGGCTGCCCGCGTGCAGAGTTTTGAAGATCATGGCAGAGTCCACGAAGAGACGGTCAGGCTGGCAGAACCTGGCCGTTTAGGTTTCTCTGGGGACTGGCCACCAGGGGAGCAGGAGGCTCCTCCGGCAGCCGAGCGGTAGAATAGAAGGAGGAAAGCATTCCTGTGTGCAGAAAGGCTGACCGTCACCGGACAGTCTATTTCTATAAAATTGCCACAAAAATGCTTAATAAAGAGAAAACGAAGAGCATATGGACTCTAGCTGAGACTTCATGAAAACACCCAAGGAAAGAAAGAACAAAGGCCCGTCTTCCCAATGTACATGGAAGAAGTAAATTTTTTCCTAAATTTTTCTATCAGGGTCAACATTTTGGATAGAAATATGCTGAGGAAGAAAGATTAGGTCCAATTTGCTCAGAAAGAATTTTCCTTGCAAATAATCCTGTGTTTTTATATGTTGGGTTAACATTGTAAATCATTTCTATATGGTTATTTTCAATGTGATTTTTTCCCAACCCGTGAGTTATTTAGAAGTGGGTTTTTTAATTCTTGAATTTAGTGCGTTGTTTGTTTGGGATTTTTTTTGTCTATCTTTAGCTATTGATTACATTTGTAACTCTATTGCATTGGTTTTTGCTGAGTTGTGCTTTGTGGTCAAATATATGATCAGTTTTTGAAGATGTTCAACATGTACTTGAAATTAAAATGTATTTACTGTATTTGTAGGATTGCATACATACACATACACATACACATACACATACACATACACATATACTCACATGTATATGCTAGGTAGTCATGGTGGCTAACAAAGGACCCAGAGCTAGAAAAGTCCAAACAAGGGCTTTTATTTGAGGTGGGACACTGTGATCGCGCAGGCTGGGTCCCGAACGGAGGGATGGCAGCCTTAAGGGAGATTAGAAGGGCTTTTAAGGTGTGAAGCAGACCCCCCGGGAGGGGGAGTCACTCTGCCCATCTGCTCCAGGTGTCATGGGTGGTGACTCTGTAGAACACTCTCGAGAGAGGGCAGGGGGCCGTGAGGATTTAACAGGTTTCCAGCAGGATACCAGCAAGCTGCGCCTCTGTGGCTTCTGACCTGGGGAGTCCCGTAGTCAGGTATTTAGCCGGTGACGTATACCTTCTTTGTTCCCGCATAGGCCGTGGCTTAGGTCCACATCCCAGTACATTCTAACAATATGTATCAATTACATCAAGCTTAGTAATTCTGAAGTTCATATTCTCTTAATCCCTGCTAAATTTTGATTTGCTGAGTCTCTCTTTGAGAAGGGTATGTTAAAATTTTTTCTCTATGATCTCTCATTGTGGATTGTTGATTTTTCCCCTTGCACATCTGCTTTTTCTTTGCTGCATGTATTGTTGAGACTATGTTTTTAGGTAGGTACAGAATGAGAATAATTATATCTTCCTGGTGAATTTATCATTAAGTAGAGCAACTCCTAATCGTTAACAATGCTTTTTTTTTTTTTTGGCCCTTAAGTCTGCTTAGTATATTTCAGTTTTTCTTTGTTAAATATTTATCTGGTGTTGTAATCAACACTGACTGCACAATCTGAATTCATTTTCCCCTGTACTTCCAATAGAACCTCAGTTTTGTCCAGGTAGCCACCTCTTTCTCATGCAGAGAAGTGAAGGGTGAGTCCACTCTGTTTTTTAGTTGATTAGTTATTGGGCATGAGATCCAGTGCTGGCCCAGATGCAGTGTGCTGGTAGGTGGGGAGCCTCGGGAAATTTGCCTTCTGAGCAAGAGCCATGGGTCTGCAGTCTCCACCTGAATATTGCTATTTCTGGTATGGCACCTGGAATTGCTACAACTGTCTTGCTATGAGCCTAAAAATTAACACGAGGATGTCAGAGCAGAGAATCGGAAAAAATTCAGGTCCTTTATGCAACCATTTGCCTAATTTATTTTGCATATCTTTTTAATTTTCATGTGAGACTTTTCTTGTAGTGCCTTATATAAACAGAATAAAGTTGAGTTGCTTTGGACCAAACACAGGATTTTAATCTCTTAAGAGGTACATCCATTTACATTCATTTAATAATACGTTTCCAATTCTTTCATTTTATTTTGCTGTTTTCAATTTCTTTGTAATTTTTTTGGCATTTTCATATCTTGTTACATGTACTTGGTTTTATTCACTTCTTTCCTTATAATTTTTGCAAGTTTTAATTGCTTTTCATTTTGCAAGCAGTTGCCTTTAAAAATAAGAAAACTTCTTGCCCTGGTCAGGCCGTCTAGTTGGTTGGAGTGTCATCTTGTACACCAGAAACGTTGTGGGTTCAAACCCTGGGCAGGTCACACACCTAGGTTGTGGATTCAAGCCAATATCAGGGCACAAATGAGAGGCAACAAGTTGATGTTCCTCTCTCACATGGATGTTTCTCTCTCTTTCTACCTCTCTCACTCTCTTTCTCTCCATTCCTCTATCTCCAAAATTAATAAACATATGATAGGGTGAAAATTAAAAAAATAATCATATTAATAATAAAATAAAAATAAGAAAGCTTCTTGATGTTCAATGCCAGTTTTGAAAAGCCAAAATTGATGCAGGCTAAATGTTAGCAAAAATTAAATATATCATTATACATACAAATAATGCAATGTTTATAAGCAATTGAAGTGGTAATATTAATCTTCATGACACTATATGAAGTAGGTATAATTATTCTTATTTTGCCGATGAAGTTTAGAAATATTTTCTTTAAGAACTAAAACATTTTCTTTAAGAAATAAAAATGCTTTTCCAGAAATTGCAAATACCCCAAGGCCCATAGTTGTAGGGAACTAACTGAAATTATCCTTTATAGAGTAAAAATACTGTTAATTTAAAAGTGTAAAAGTGCATTACTCACATTTATTCTTGCCAATTAAATGTCATTAAAATTAAAATATAATTTATTCGGACAATAATGACATATGGAGCAAGGGAATTTGCTCTGAAGTGTTTTCAGCTTTATTATGAAGTGAGCTGTAAGCACAAGAATGCACTTTTTGAAGGTCCGGTGTCAGAGATGGGATTCACACCCCACATAGCTAGTGATTACAGTAACTTAGAAGGTAGATGGCTGCACAGCAGGTATTCATATTTTACATTAAATTGCTACTTTTCTTTAAGGCAGAAGGTGGGGAGGTCTACATTAAGGTTCACCCCTGAGATTATTCTGTAACCTGCCATGGTGTGCTACATGATAGCCTTGTTTCTGGCCATTTGTCTTTGTAGTCACCCAGACGAGAGCAGTCTATTCCTGCTACTGTTTCGCGGCCCAAAATACCCAATGCCAGCTTTTAAATGACTGCCTCCCTCCACTGTCCACTTTTCCCACTGAGTACCGGTGCGGTTTGGGTGAGATGGAGCCCCCACGTTCCAGTCTCTGCATGACTCAAGGACATCAGCATAAATCCATCCCCGTAGTTGGTTCTTCGGGAATGGACACATCTAAGCCTAAGCTGAGCTATGTTATCAGTTTAATCAGCATGAAGCCCAGACAGTTTGCTTAGTGACTGGTGGAAGACAAAGTTTTCTGAAACAAGTGGTGTGAGGAGATGAGATTTCGAATTGCCACAGCCATTTTGCAACCATGAGGGAACCCATCCAACAGTAGAGCCAACATTCAGAAGAGGGCATGGCCAAAATAATTTCAGAAAAATAGAATTCAAACCCTGGTGAAACTCTACCTGAAGATTAGTCTACCTTTGGACTTTACATTTACAGGAACCAATAAATTCCCTTCATTTAAGAAAACCATTTCAAGTGAGGGTTTCTGCTATTTACAACTGAATGTATCTTAGTCAATGCTGTTTGTGGTGCCAGGCAACAGGCTTGCAGAGAAATATACGAAGTCCAAGACTGATTACTTCGCCAAATGGTAACATAGTCAATAATAACTTGGGTTTTATACATGCAGCTAATTAACTGCTTCCTGAGGCCTTTTATGTCCACCCTACACTATTATCTTTCTCACTTTTGATGTGGTCCCTACACGTTTGCGCCCCTTCTTTTTGTTCATCCTTGGTGATCTGGCTGGACATCTTTTCTCGGTTCTCTAATTTGCCTTTCAGAACCTTGCACAGCTCTGCTTTGCCAATTTGGCCAGCTGTTCCCTGTCCTGCACTTCCCATATAGTTTGTTCACCTGCCAAAATTGTTTGTTTAAAGAGCATCCAGCTCTTCTGGGCTCCTTTCTTCCCATCAAGTCCTTTTTTTGCCAGTGTCCTAAACTTGTTGAAATTTGCTTTCCCAGAATTGATTATTTTTTCCTCATCAGCTTCTTTCCTTTTCCTTAGGAAAGGAATGTTACTTTTTTTTTATTACTTTCACAGAAGTTTCAATTCTGTTTTAGTTCTTTATTAACTCCACCATTAAAATTGAATTATAGAAAGGATCTTTGCCTTATGATAGGTTTTTTTTTTTTAACAAATAATGATCTCCAGTGTACTTGAAATCTATTTCATGGTTTGCGGTGGGTCCATGTCCTACAGCAAGTATCAGGGTAGTTAGAAACCTGTCTGATTACCACATTGGGGTATTAGGATTCCTGTCCTCATGTAATTCTGTGTTGGATAAAATAAAGCAAATGTAAATATGTTTTTACAGTATTTGCTTATCTTAAAGTCACTATAACAACACATTTTGAAAATTAAAAATTAAGTTATCACGATAATCTCAGGAGCCAAATAATGAATTTTATTTTTTTACAATCCTCCCTCCCCCACCCAACACACACATGATATATTCACATGCTAGTATTATTTCCATGTGCTCTTGGGAAGCAAAAAACCAGAAGTGTAAGAGGTGGCTGCAAAATACTGAGGGGAGAGATATGTCTTTGTAGTTAAAACAACTTAAGGATTATTTTGATTGTGGAAAGATAGTCCTTAGGAATTGTGCGGGCTGGGTTCAGAGTGCAGCAAAGAGAATTAAGTAGTTCTGTATAAAAGAAGTCAAGAAACTGTGGTAAGTTATTTGTCAAATTGGCTGTAATTATTCCCCAGCCCAACCATACCCCATTATATGCTCACTTCTTTGCAATGTGACTTTGTTGCTCATTCCATCAAATGGAGACTGCTGACTTGCTTTGGCTAATAGAGTGCAGCCGAAGACAAGGTATACCAGTTGTCCCTTTAAAGTCTTGGGTGCTTCTGCCTGCCTTTGTGGAATCCAGCTCAAACTCCATGTGAACAAGTTCAGGCTAGCTTTTTCAAGAATAAGTGATACATGGAGCCAAGTCAGGCCATTTGTCCCAGTTGCAGCCCCAGGCTCACTAGGGCCCAGCCACAAACAGAAAAAACTACCCGCCACTGACAGCAGACTCATGAGGGTCCCGGCTGAGTCCAATCCTAATTGCTGACCAGTTCAATCAAGAAGTAAATAAATGGTTGTTTGGAATGGTTTGTGAAGCAACAAAAGGTAATTGAGCCCCTATGGAGAATAGTATGGAGGTTCCTCAAAAGATTAAGAATAGAGTTACCATATGGCCCAGCAAGGCCTCTATTGGGTATCTATCTGAAAAATTTGAAAACATTTATTTGCAAAGAAATATACACATCCATGTTCATAACAGCATTATACACAGTGGCCAAAACGTGGAAATAACCAAAGTGTCCTCTGATAGATGACTGGATAAAGAAGATGTGGTACATATATACAAAGAAATACTACTCAGCCATAAGAAAAGATGAAATACTGCCATTTGGGACAACATGGATGGACCTTGAGAATGTCATGCTAAGTAAGTCAGGCAGAAAAAGCTAAGAACCATATGATTTCACTCATATGTGGGATATAAAACTGAAACTCATAGACACAGACAAAATAGTATAGTGGTTATCAGAGGGCAGGGGGTGGGGGCAATAAAAGGTAAAAGGGGCCAGAATATGGTGACAGAAGATGATTTGACTTTGGATGGTGGGCGCACAATGCAATATACAGATCATGTGTCATAGAAATGTACTCTTAAAACCTATTTAATCTAATTAACCGATGTTACCCCAGTAAATTTTATAAAAAATAAATTAAAAAATTAAAAAAATAGAACATGCTTCACCAAAAAAGAAGCACTAATTGATAGAGAAATATTTAAGTCTGCAAGGACAGCATTATGGGGGATGAAGAGGCAGTGCTGGGAATGGGGCAACGCTGTGGGGAAAGGAAAGAGGGGGTGAGGGAGGAGGAGCCCAGCAAGGCCGATGACATCAGTGAGAGGCTCTGGGTGGTGAGAATGGCTGGGATACAGGGCTGAGTGTGCTATTAGGCTTTCTTTAGTGCCTCTCTAACCCCAGAGTCTTCTGTAAATGTCTCCTACTCATATTTGCTCTGGATGAATGGCACTTTTCACAAATCTGAGATGATAAGGGGATGAAGGAAATAAAGGGGAGTAGTTGCAAGTGGTAAGACTTGAAAGAATTAAAAATTTAGAGGAAACAAGCCATGACCGGAATCATGATGTAACTTGGAAAAATGTGTCCCATCATGAACTCCTAGAAACAGGGGAAGGGTATTGAATTTTTCACTCTATGTAGTTTTAAGCCAATTTTCTCTAAATTGTAACGATAAGGTCACTGCCACAAACCAGAGATCTTTCAGCAAGTAGGAGTAAACATTGATTTGTTAGAGAGTTTCTAGCTACCATACATATGTTGTGTATTTTCATTTGTTTTGAAAGTGTTAGGTGGCTGCCAAAAAAACTATGGGTACACCAGTTCAGCTCCAGCATCAGGAAGAAGTCATTTCCATTGTTTCATCGCTAATTTTTCTTTTTAAAGATTTTATTTATTTATTTTTAGAGAGAAGGGAAGGGAGGTGGAGAAACATCAATGTGTGGTTGCCTCTCATGCGCCCCCTACCGGGGACCTGGCCTGCCACCCAGGCATGTGCCCTGACTGGGAATCCAATCAGGCGACACTTTGGTTCGCAGGTTGGCACCCCATCCACTGAGCCACACCAGCCACGGCCAATTTTTGTTTTAAAACATTTGGAATCAAAAGAGAAATCATCTCACCGACCAATGTAAAACGCCAGGCAATGACAAATCAAGTATGAACTTAAAACTGAATTTGTGGATATATTTGAAGTGGAGAGATAAACAGGCAAGATGTGGAAGCAGGACAGTCCAGCATATTTGGGGAAGAGAAACAGTTTAGTTTAGCTGATCACAGTGGGCAATACTTTAAAATACCATATGGTGTATTTTTCCATCTCAGTATTTCCAGAGTTGTTTTTTGTTTGTTTATTTGGTTAGTTGGTTGTTTTTAAAACCCAGCAGCCTTCTTCCATTAAGCCAAAAAGCTGAAGACTATTTTCTACAGGGAAAGGGAGCTGGAACACTATCCAGAACAAAGAAGTCCTTGCTCAGTTTTGAATTTCAAACTAGAACTAAGAATCTGGTCTATAGATAAGTAATAACCTCAAGAAATGAGACTTTCAAGCAGGAATAGAAAGTTTTCTCAGACCTCTTAGAGCAGAGTTTTTGTGTAAGGAACCGAAGCTTGGAGGGTTGGCTGAGGAGCAGGATGAAGAATAGGATTTGAACAAGTTCCTACTGCACAGGGGAGGGTGAAAGCCTTTTCTGCTTTGGGAGGAGTGCCTGGGAGTTTAAGGAAGAGAAGGGAAAGAGGTTGCACGAATACTTGGCCTACTTGGAAATCTGAGGCAAAATAAAAAATAAAAGAGAGAGCCCCAAGGAGGTCAAGCCTCTCAGAGAATTCCAGTGTCAGCAAAGGACCATGTCTGACCTGCCTGAAGGAGGTGTCCAAGAAGCTTCCCAAGTCCCCTCACATAGCAGGTTCCAGTCCCCTGGGAGGCCCGGCCACTCTGAGAAGACTCACCCTGATGCCAAAGAGATAGGGGTTCCCAAGTGTAATTGCCGAGATGGGGGCCTTTTGACTAGAATCCCTGGAAGGCTACAGGTATCAGCACAGATGTTGGCACAACACCCAAACCCCAGCCCGATGACGGTGGCCACCAGCATGGGGTACCCAGTGACCAGAGAAAGCCACTCTCCCTGCAGAGTGACAGGGTGGAGAAAGCTGGTGATGGGAGAGCCAACAAGAAGAACAAGATGACACGACTTAGGTAGAGGTTCCTCCGTGCCTCCCAGACTCCCCCTGCCCACAGGCGCCACCAGGGGCAAGAGGTAAGGAAGGCAAGAACCCTGGAGAAGGGGGGAAACTCTGAAAGCTGTGGTGGTTAACGCAGGAGAGCTATTATAAATCAAGAGAGGCTAGACACTTTTAATTGGCAAAGTCAAGTTTTTCAACCATCAGTGGAAAGAGATGTAAAGATGAAAGGAAATTACGTCGATTTTTGCACATCTGAGTCAACATATGTGATTTTTTTGAGCAGATTACATGTAGAATATATATGAAGGAGAATAGTAAGAGAGAAGACAGGGGAGGGAGTTCAAAATTAGAACATTAAAGCTTTCTTTGAGGGAAGGGAAATCAAAAACTTTCGTGTTAATCCTCCTGATTTCTGAATAAAAGGGCCAGGACTACATCTGATAATCTAAGAATAAGTTGAAGGTTTTCTCTCGAAGGACATTATGCTGAGTGAAATAAATCAGTCACAGAAGGGCAAATACTTCCTGATTCCACCTATATGATGTATCTAAAATAGTCAAACCCATAGAAGCAGAGAAACCAATGGTGGTTGTCAGGGGTTGGGGGTGGGGGATGGAGAGATGTTCAGTGGCTGTAACGTTTCAGTTATGCCACATGAGTGAGTTCTATTATGGCTTATAATAAACAGGACTACAGTAAATTATGCACTTTACAGTTGTTAAGCAGGTAACTCTCAGGTTGTGTTCTTAATACACACGCACAAGTCACACAAGGAAATTTTGGAAGATGTTGGATATGTTTATTATTTTGACATAGTGCTAATATCACGGGTGTTTGAATATCTAAATTCATCCAGTTTTACACATGAAATATGTGCAGTTATATGAATATTAATTAAATATCAGTGAAGCTGATTTAAAATATAAAATGGGGTTTTTGTAATGCTCAGGAGGAATTTCTCATTCCTTCTTTGAAGCATCAGTCCTCTGTCTAAAGGGCACAAATAAGAAATATCCTTTTTGAAGAAATTATTAACAATATTATCCAAAAATACAAACCCCACACAGCCAGAATACAAAGAACGTCCATTTGAGCAGACCAACCCCACGTTTCGGCTAGAGCACATCTGTCTCACACATTCACGGCACTCACAAGCGGGGAAGAAAAGACTCTCCTTTGCACCTTCAAGTTTGTTGTTTTAGCTCATAATTAGTTCAGTTTAAGAGAATAATCCAAATAAATTATCCACAGAGAATACAATGTGTGAACCTGTCTTCTGTTTTAAATCAGCGTCAGCAGCTGTTTATTGCTTCAAACAGGACAAAATAATTAAGGTGATCCCTTAATGTTTTACACCTTGCAAGTGAAGATTTAGGAACGACCATCAAAGCTTTAAAAAGCAACACATTTTCTTCAAAGCAAAACATGTTCTAACTGTGAGATCCTTGCCACTTGTGCACAACATTCAAGCTAGACGAGGTTTGGTTGGGGCTCTTTTTCCTCTGCAGCGGAGGGGAAGACTGTGCAGGAGCAGAGGGCGGGTTTTGCAGGCCGGCAGGGAACAAGTTTCACCATCTGTATGGGCTTATCTGTATGAAAGTTTGGATTATGTCCACAATACAAATTGAGCAAATTATCATGGCAGCTCCCACCAAAAAAACAGTTCTCACAGCTACAGCATAAACGTTTCAGAGGCCGTCAGCCTCGTTTGCTTTCTGAAAGTGCTGAACTGTACACAAGAGTTGCAGAAAGCTCACATTTGCCCTTCAGAACAACCTAAACATCATACAGTGGAACTTATGAGAGCTATGTGCATTTTTAGGCCATTTGGGTACTCTTAGTGGCACAGTTGTAAGACCGTACTATTTTTCCAAAAGTATGACTATACCTTCTGAAATGCCTAATTTGCACTCACTGAATCACATATTGGGAGAAGTTGGCTCATTCAGAATTCAAAATATACTGAACTGACTGAAGTAACTTGAGGGGATTCTTTGTCTATGAGTCAGTGACTGTGAAACTGTTGAAATGCTTAACAAACAGAGTCACTTCTAGAGAGCTGCTGTGTGCATGTATCTTCATTGCGCTGATCCTGCTGGTAAAGATGCCCCAAACCAACTTTTATTATAGATTTGAATAGCTGTTAGGTTTTTAAAGGGTAATTGGATTTTTAAAAATCCTCACCTGAGGATATATTTACTGATTTTACAGGGAGAGGAAGGGATAAAGAGACACAGAAAAAACATCAATGTGAGAGAGAAACATCCATCTATTGCCTCCCATATATGCCCCGACCTGGGATCAAACCCACAACCTAGGTAGGTGCCTTGACCAGCAACGGAACCCGCAAACTTTTGATGCACGAAATGATGCTCCAACCAACTGAACCGTTCAGGCCGGGGATGAACAGTTAAGTTTTAAAAATAGCTGTACTCAGTCTAGCAATTCTATTTCTGGATATATAACCCAAAGAATTGAAAGCAAGGACTTGAACAGATACTTGTACCCCAATGTTCATAGCAGCCTTATTCATAGTAGCCAAAATGTGGAAATAACCCGTGTCATTCAATGGATGAATGGGCAAACACAAAGTGGTGTATCTATATACAGTGGAATATTATTCAACTATAAAATGGAAGGAAAATCTGACCTATGCTACAACATGAGTGAAATAAACCAGTCACAGAAGGACAAATATTATCATTTCACTTACATGAAGTCCCTAGAGTGGTCAGATTCGTAAACACAGAAACTACAACAGTGGTTACTTAGTGGCGAGCTGGGGAAAGGCAAGGACCAGGCAGAGATGAGCAGCAATTTGTACCCTACAGTTCCCCACAGTGTTACTGCTCCCCTTTGTGTCCCAGACATGGAAGCTAAAGGTCATTTGGCAATTATATTAGTATTACTTAAAAAAAAAAATCTAGCTCTTTCACTCAAATATATTACTTGCCTGACCCTTGTGGATATTTAGGTTTTTAATTGTTAATGTAACTAATCTACTGACAAAGGCCAGTTTTCTTTCCAATAGTAAAAAAGGATTTGCTTTTAGCTATCCACACATTTTTGTCTGAACTCTCTTTGTGATACATAGGCTTCCTTTAGGAACAAGCCAACCAGCTATAGATTCTTCAAGCCTATATAAACCATACTGATATATACTAACATACCTTTCAATCATGAAAATAAATTGGGACATAAATCTAAACTTCAATGACAAATCTTAACTCTGAACATCATGGGCCAATTATGTAATTTGCAAAGGATGTCTTTTATCAACTAATAAATCAGGGTGGCATGAACTGGCCAAAGAAATGTCTCTTTTTGTCTTGACACATGCAAATAAAGAGTAAATTATTTTACTTAAAAATTTGAAACTAATGGATTGGGAGTATAGGCATTCCATCTGTTACATGATTTCAAGTCAGCCGTGACACTTGTGCATCAGAAACATATTGAAATATTAGCTTTACATCTTGCATATATGAAAATTAAAGCATAAAACATTTTAAGAATCAGAAAATTTAATAATCACTTGTTAGAGAAAATGGGAGCAGAAGCTGGAAACAGAAATTAGAATGGAAGGGGGGAAGGAAATTAATTGCCGGAATGAGGGGAAATTACTGTAACAATTAGAACATAAAGCAATAGCACAAAGAAGAAAAATACGACACTTTAAAGGAGAACAAAAGTCTATGAGACTGCACTACATTTACTTTTGTTCGGTACATTTTGGTTGGCAGTGTAATTCTATTAGATTAATTCAGGCAAAATATATAAAGAGACAGTAAACCACAATATTGTTTGTTTTAGGTAGCTATAACAGAATAAACAAGTGAATGGATCAGAACCATTTTTTATTTTCAAAACAACAATGTTGTATGAAGCAATCTATCGATGACCTTTTGAGTTACTTTATTTGTATTCTTTCCATGATCTTGGAATAGAGTTCAGCTGCTTAACTGACTAAAACCAAATAAGAAAATGTTCAGAATTTTCATATGGGTCACTTCAGTGTGTTTTAATTATACTGTATTGTTATTAGTTGTAGTTGGAAACTATTACAAATATATATTTTATAGATTAAAATATTTTATAGTGTTTTAGATGTTGAAATTACAATTCTTATTTTGTCTAAGGTATTTGTACTGGTTGTGCACTCCATCAATAAACTGAGGATATCTCTTTTAAAATTAATATTAGGAAGAGTGTCTGCCTGACAAGTTTCCTAATAATAAAAAAGTAAAATTCATTGGGAGGGTTTTAATTTTTAAAAAGTAATTCATGTTCATTGTGACATAGGTTAGAAAACACAGATGAGCAATAGAGACATCAAAAATCATTTTTATTCCACCATTCAGAAATAATCACTTCTTTAAACAATCACAGTTTTGTGTGTATAAGTTCGGTAGTCTTTCATTGTGGTAAGCTACATGTTTGCAATTTTTAAAAATGTGCTCACACTGTATACATAGTGCTTCAGAACCTGCTTTCCAATTTAACAACATCTTGTGAATAGCTTTCTATGTTATTAACTATTGTTCTACAACATGTTTCATCGTGTGGTTGAACTAAAATTAAGTTAACCAAATTTTTTCTTAACATTTTTACCATTGTAAGGAATGATGTGGTAAGCACCCTTGTTTGGGCATAATCCAAAAGGCACAAAAAATGATAAAGCTTTTGGTATACATCGCCAAATTGTCCTTGAAGAGTGATTGTGCCCATTTAGATAGATTCCAGTATAATATGAAATTATCTATTTAACCAATTTTCGTGTGTTTTAAATGAGAACAAGCGTAGGAAGCACCTAACCACAGCACCTGCATTTAGTAGCATTGTGTGAGATGTGGTTCCCTTTCTACTCCATTCTCATTGAAGGAGAGAATTACACTTTCTACATGTAAGTGCAAAAGAAACATGGGGTTTGGGGGGCATTTAATGTCTTGAGGGTGTGAAGTTCTTAAAGAAGTGGGCTTGCTTTTTGTTTTCACTGAATTATAGGAATGGACATAGTCTATTTCATTCCCAAGTCTTCCATGGAGAGATTAAACATTTTCAACTACTTGGACTGCAAAATTTTCTTTATCTTTTTAACCTAGTCCCATTAGGTAAAACAAAAGGAAAAGATTTACTTAGGGCTCTTGGTTGTCTATTTGTCAACAACTGAGATTCTCATTTTCTTAAGTGGAAATAAATTCCATGGAAATGCCTTAGAGATGGAGAGTGGAAACAGCAAAATCTATCAAAATAACAGGATTCCCAAAGTCACTCCCTGAGAAAAGTAACCTTCCATTCACTTTTAGAACCTAGAAAAGTTTTAAAAAGAAACAGCTTATTTTTAGCTCAAGTCATCCTGAGAGTAGTTAAAAGAACATTGACTGAGAAGGGCAGAGTGATCATGGCAAGGATTTCTAAGAGGAAAGCTTGCAAACTAAAGAGAGTAGAAGATCAAAGAATATCTATTTAAAATTCCTTCTACCTTAAACTCCTTTCAGCTGAAACAGCCAGCTATTACCTAGAGTATATTGGATTCCCAGGATGTCTTGGAGAAGAATAAAACCTTAAAATGAACCCTGTCGCTGAAAACTAATAAAGAATTAATGTTGCCAGCTTTAAATAGCAGAAAATCAATACAAAAAAAAACTTACACAAAAGCTAATGAAAAAAATAAGCTCTCACAGCATGCAGTAGCAAAGCAATGGTGTGATGTCCACACTTTTGTTCTCTGATAGCTATAGGTGCTTTCTATGACTTTGACAATTTTTTTAGTAAAATTAGAGGACTTTTGTTATATCATTTCACACACACACGCAAAGCCAAAAAGTGACCTTTAAATTCAGCTTCTCTTGTTTACTCTAAAGGTTCACTGCATATATAGGGTTTAAAATTTTTTTTTTAATTCTTATAAATACAAAAGACAATTTTCATGTTAGTTTCCTTCCTCCATTTTAAAGGGCTTAGTTTCTTTTAAATTGGCAGTGTTGCTTTTCATTTATACATTTAATTGTGCAAATGGAAGACCCATCTACCAAGCATTTTAGAAAGGAAAAGCCCTCCTTCCCCACCACCTACCCAGCTCTTCTGTGCCTCTGCTCTTTTGGGCCTGTTGCCTCCCTTCACTCCCAGGATCCACTGATTCCAAGAATATTTAAAAATCTTAAGACAATGTGAAATTGTCCTTTAATAAAAGATATGACAGTAATATATTTACTCATTTTCTATAGCTCTCATAATCCATGATTTCTAGGTATATTTAAATAATTTACTACAGCATTTATATATAGGTTGACATTATTTTACAGCTTTTCTTCCAACAGTTATGAATCTAAACAGCTTAATTAGAGTTGTTTCTCTAAATAATATCTCCTGTATGAATGTATTTTTGTATTAAATGGAAGGATTATTATTAGTTATACTTATTCAATTCTGAAAGAAACATATTGAACGTTTTCATTACTGTTTTCTACACAAGATAGAAAAAGCCATCCCCAAACCCCCCAAAATACTGCCTGACAATACTATTTTGGTCAAAGCAGACATCCCTGTCTTGTTCCTCATCTTAAGGGAAATGCTTTTCGATTTTCCGCATTGAGTATGATGTTCACTGTGGGTTTGTCATATATGGCCCTTATTATGTTGAGGTATGTTCCCTCTATTCCCACTTTGCTGAGAGTTTTTACCATAAATGGGTGCTAGATATTATCAAGTGCTTTTTCTGCCTCTATTGATATGATCATATGATTTTTTTATCCTTCACTTTGTTTCTGCGATGTATCATAGTAATTGATTTGCAGATGCAGTGCCAACCATATATCCCAGGAATAAATTCCACTGGATCATGGGGTATGATCTTTTAAATGTATTGCTGGATCTGGTTTGCTAATATTTTGTTGAGGATTTTTGCACCTATGTTTATCAGGGATATTGGCCTACAATTTCTTTTTTTTAAATAGTGTCTTTATTTGGTTTTTGAATTAGGATAATGCTGCATCAAAAGTGAACTTGGGAGCCGTTTCTTCTCTCAAATATTTTGGAAACATTTGAGAAGAGCCGTTAGTTCTTCTTTGAATGTTTGGGAAAAGTCACCTGGTCCAGGACTTTTGTTTGTTGGAAGTTTTTTGATTACTGCTTCAATTTCACTAGTTGAAATCAGTCTGTTCAGATTTTCTGTTTCTTCTTTTTTCAATTTTGGGAGATTGTATATTTGTAAGAATCCATCCATTTCTTCCAATTTGTCCAATTTCTAAGCATATAGTTGTTCATGTTTTCTTATAATCCTTTGTATTTCTGTGGTGTCAGTTGTTGTTTCTTCTTTTTAATTTCTGATTTTATTTATTTGGGTCCTCTCTTTTTTTTTTTTTAATTGATGAGTCTGGTTAAATGTTTATCAGTCTTGTTATCTTTTCAAAGAACCAGCTCTTGTTTTCATTGATCTTTTGTATTGTTTTTTTTAGACTATTTCATTAACTTTTGATCTGACCCTTATTATTTCCCTCCTGCCACTCAATTTGGGCTTTGTTGTCCTTTTCCTAGTTTCTCTGAGAGTAGATTGCTTATCTGAGATTTTTCTTGTTTTTTTGAGGTAGGTCCATAATGCTATAAATTTCCCACTCAGGATTGCTATTGCTGTGTCCAACAGACTTTGGATTGTGCTGTCACTTTCATTTGTCTCAGGGTATCTCTTGACTTGTTCCTTGATATCACTGTTAACCTATTCACTGTTTAGTAACATGTTATTTAGTGTTCGTGTTTTTCAGTTTTTTTCTTAGAATTGATTTCTAATTTCATACCATTGTGGTCAGAGAAGATGCTTGATATGATTTCAACCTTCGTAAATTTACTGAGGCTTGTTTTGTGTCCTTGTATGTAATCTGTCTTAGAAAATGTAACATGTACACTTGAAAAGAATATATATTCTGCTGCTTTGGGGTGAAATTCTCTGAAGATATCAATTATATCCATCTGATCTAGTGTGTCATTTAAGGCTGTTGTTTTCTTGTTTTTCTGTCTGGAAGATCTGTCCATTAATGTCAATGCGGTGTTAAAATCCCCTACTATGACTGTGATTGTATTATTGTCAATATCTCCCTTTATGCCCATCAAGATTTGATGTATATATTTAGGTGCCCCTGTGTAGGTGCATACATGCTTACAAGGGTTATATTCTCTTGTTGGATTGAGGCCTTTGTCATTATGTAGTGTCTGTCTTTGTTTCTTATTGCACACTTTGTTTAAAGCCCATTTTGTCTGATGTAAGTATTGCTACCCCAGCTTTTTCTTCATTTTCATTTGAATATCTTTTTCCATCCCTTTACTTTTAGTCTGTGTGTGTCTTTTGTTCTGAGGTGGGGCTCTTGTAGACAGCATATATATGGGTCTCTTTTCTTATCCATTCAGCTATCCTACATTTTTTCATTGGAGCATTTAAGCCATTTACATTTAAATTGATTATTTATATGTTCGTATTTAGTGCCATTTTATTCTTTAAAGCAATATTCCTCTTACTTTTTCTTTCTTCTTCATATAGAAGACCTTTTAACACTTCTTGTAGTACTGGTTTGGTGGTAATGAATGCTTTTCCTTGTCTGGGAAGCTCTTTATTCCTCTTCAATTTTAAATGATAGCCTTGACTGGTAAAGTAGTCTTGGTTGTAGGTCATTGTTTTTCAACACTTTGAATATTTCATGCCAATCCTTTTTGGCCTGAAATGTTTCTGTTGAGAAATCAGCTGTCTTTCTTCTGCTGCTTTTAAGATTCTTTGTCTGTAACTTTTGCCACTTAAATTTGTGTCTTGGGCTCATCATCACTAGGCATCAGAGAAATGCAAATTAAAACTACAATGAGATACCACTTCACACCAGTCAGAGTGGCCATGATAAACAAATCAACAAACAATGGGTGCTGGCGAGGTTGTGGAGAAAAGGGAACCCTAGTACATTGTTGGTGGAAATGCAGACTGGTACAGCCACTGTGGAAAACAGTTAGGAATTTCCTCAAAAAGCTAAAAAAGAAACTGTCTTTTGACCCAGCAATTCCACTGCTGAGATTATACCCCAAGAATCTCAAAACACCAATTCAAAAGAATCTATGCACCCCAATGTTCATAGCAGTGCAATTTACAATAGCCAAGTGTTGGAAGCAACCTAAGTGCCCATCAGTAAATGAGTGGATCAAAAAACTATGGTACATTTACACAATGGAATGCTATGCAGCAGAGAGAAAGAGCTACTACCCTTCACAACAGCATGGATAGAACTGGAGAGTATTATGCTAAGCGAAATAAGCCAGGGGGTGAAAGAAAAATACCATATGATCTCTCCTACAAGTGGTACCTAATCAACAATATGTACAAGCAACATTGAAAGAAGAAAGAAACTGACACTGGCATGAGGGAAGGAGGAAGGAGGAAACAGGGAAAGGAAGGGGAAGGGTCAAATTAAGGGACACATATAAAGGACACATGGACAAAGTGGGGAAGGATTGAAGGAGGGGGATGAGGGTGGGTGGGGCAGGGGAACATGGTGGTGGGAAAATGGAGACAAATGTATTTGAATGAATGAATGAATGAATGAATGAATGAATAAATGTGTGTTGGTGTAGGCCTCTTTGGGTAGTTTTCTTCAGTACTCTCTGTGCTTCCTGGACTTGCATGTCTTTTTCCTTCACCATAAAAGGGAAGCTTTCAGTCATTATTTCTTCAAATATGTTCTCCATCCCTTGCTCTTTCTCTTCTCTTTCTGGTACACCTATGATGTAGATGTTGTTATGCTTCATGTTGTCCCAAAGGTCCCTTAACTATCTTCATTTTTTAATTATTTTTTCTTTTTGCTGCTCTGATAGGGTGTTTTCTGCTACACTGCTTTCCAAATCACTGATTCAATCCACTGCTTCATCTAACCTATTGTTTACTTATTGTTGCATATTCTTCATTTCAGATATTGTATTCTTCATTTCTGACTGGTTCTTTTCTATCATTTCTATGTACTTTTTCATGCTGTTGTAGTTCTAAGTTCCTTCAGCATCCTTATAACCATTGTTTTGAACTCTATATCTGGAAGATTGCTTGCCTCCATTTCATTTATTTCTTTATGTGGAAATTTCTCCTCTTCTTTCATTTGGGGCATGTTTCTCTGTCTTCTCATTTTGGCTGTATCTCTGTGTTTGTTTTTATGAGTAAGGTAGATCTGCTATATCTCCCAGACTTGGTGGTGACCTTATATGGTAGGTGTCCTATGGTACCCAATGGGGCAATCTCCTTTATCACCTGAGCTGGTTACTCCATGAATGTCTGTGTGACTTATGAGAGCCCCCCTGTCGTAGCTGAATTGGGATTGTGATTGGCCCATCCTTGTATGGGGTTGACCCTTAGGTTGCTAACTGTGAGGACCAATCCTCACAATAGTGTATGAGCTGCTGTGCAGGTGCTGACCATACATGGCAGAATTTACCTCAGCAGAGTCTGGTGCCAGCCAATATCTTCCTTTGGATGTGACACTTGCAAAGCTAATTAGATGCTGCTCTAATGTTGTTTGAAGCTTACTACTGGGTGTGTTGGTTCTGGGGCTTCTTGGGAAAGACTCTGGTGGAGGTCAATGTCAGACCCTGCCTGTGACTGACCCTGGGCAACCCTTTGGAGTTACAGAACAATCCACAGTTTGTGGCTTCCTCTGCAGGGGCTAGGTGTGCATGGAAGGGCCAAGCCTCACACCAAGGCTGGCTTTCACCATTACTAAGCCCGGGGCTGGTCATCAAAAGTCCCAAGTCACCCTGAGAACCTCTGCACCTGCTCCTCCTTGCTGGCTGCTTGTTAGGCTCAACCATTGAAAAAGCTTCTGATAATACCAGAGTTGCATGAGGTAGGTTCTCCTGAGTCACCAGGTACAGGTGAGTGTTGTTCACCAGATTGATGAAGATTTGAAGTTTGTGCCAATGTTGGATCCGAGGCCATGCAGCAATAGTCCCAGGATACACCAACATTAGCTGCCAACTAAAGCCACATGACTCAGTCTGTCCTGGATTCTGCCCAGGACTTCTGGAGAGTCAGAGGTCAGGAGGCTGGGGTCTTTGGGACTTAGGAGGATAGAGCTATTGGATCTCTCATGAGGGAGTGTTGCCAGTCAGGCTTGTTGGAAGGTGGGGGGAATGGTCCCTGGCTTAGAGCCGCACTGCTCAGTCTCTGACACCCCCTAATTCCACCTGTGCTTCTATACTCCAGACTCAAGCAGCTGACTCCTCCGTAGAGTGTGAGCTTCACAAGGTGGGGGTGACAATGAGTCGAAAAGTGAGGCTATTACATTCCCCTAGGCTGATGCCATACGGCGGAGAGTGGTCCACCCAAGAAAGATGGTTTGTGCAGTTTGGGAAAGGGACTCAGCACTAGACCTCTGTGCCGGCTTTCCTCAGAGCCACACAACCCAGTTTCCCCTCACACATTATTTCCACTCCTAGCCACTTTCCCTCCACTGGAGCCCAGGTTGAGTGGCCATGAACGTGATTTTTGTACATTGGTCTTTTAAGAGGGTGCCTGATTTTTTTAGCAGACTTCCATCTTTCTCTGGTAGACAGATCCGTGCTGGTTTGCACAGCGAGCTGTGGGCTCCTCTTCCCGACTCTGGTGCTCTGGGCTTGGGTGCCAGGTGTGGGGTTGAGGCCACACCTTCCTCAGGAGGAGCATTTGCAGTTAAGATATTCCTCCAGACTCTCAGGCACTGCATGTGGGCACATGGCTATACAACTTTTGCTGTATGGCCCCTCTTCCTACCCAGTATTAATGTGGCTTCTTTTATAAATCCTTGGTTAAATTAATCCTGTTCAGCTGGTCTTCAGTTGGTTATTCAGGTTAATTGTTTGATATTTCTTGTTTTTTTAAAGATTTTATTTATTTATTTATTTATTTATTTATAAAGATTAATTATTTCATTTTTTTATTTTTTAAATTTTAATTTATTTTTTCAAATACATTTGTCTCTGCCTACCCCCCACCACTTTCCCTTGCCCCCTCCCTCCTTCCCTCCCTCAGCTCTTCCCCTTTGGTTTTGTCCGTGAGTCCTTGCTATATGTTCCTTGACTTTCCCTTTCCCTTCCTTTCCCCCCACCTCTCCCCTTCCCTCTTGTCTCTGTTGGTTTCTTTTCCTTTCAGTGTTGCTGGTCTTATTTTTCTTGCATCTTTGTATTGTTGGTTAGGTTCCACTTATAGGTGAGATCATATGGTATTTGTCTTTTGCCCCTTGGCTTATTTCGCTTAACATAATGCTCTCCAGTTCCATCCATGCTGTCGTGAAGTTTAGTAGTTCTTTTTTTCTTTCTGTTGCATAGTATTCCATTGTGTAAATGTACCATGGTTTTTTGATCCAATGATCTAATGATGGGCACTTAGGTTGCTTCCAACACTTGGCTATTGTCAATTGTGTTGCTATGAACATTGGGGTGCATAGGTTCTTTTGAATTGGCGTTTTGGGATTCTTAGGGTATAGTCCCAGCAGGAGACTCACTAGATCAAAAGTTCCATTTTCAGCTTTTTGAGGAAATTCCACACTGCTTTCCACAATGGCTGCACCAGTCTGCATTCCCACTAACAGTGTACTAGGGTTCCCTTTTCTCCACAGCCTGGCCAGCACCTGTTGTTTGTGGATCTGTTTATGATGGCCATTCTGACCAGTGTGAGGTGGTACTTCATGGTGGTTTTGATCTGCATTTCTCTCATGGCTAGTGAAACCGAGCATCCTTTCAAATGTCTCTGGGCCCTCTGTATCTCCTCCTTGCTAAAGTGCCTGCCCAGGTCCTTTGCCCATTTTTTGATTGGATCGTTTGTCTTCTTGGAGTGGAGTCGAGTGAGTTCTTTATATATCTTGGAGATCAAACCTCTATCTGATGTATCATTAGCAAATATATTTTCCCATAGAGTTGGCTCCCTTTTCATTTTGCTGATGTTTTCTTTAGCCGTGCAGAAGCTTCTTATTTTGATGCGGTCCCACTTGTTTATTCTTTTTTATGTCCCTTACTTTAGGAGACATATCAGTGAAAAAATTGCTGTGTGGGATATCTGAGAGTTTCCTGCCAATGTTCTCCTCTAGGACTTTGATGGTGTTGCGACTTATATTTAAGTCTTTGATCCATCTTGAGTTTATTTTTCTGTATGGTGTCAGCTGATGATCCAATTTCAATTTTTTGCATGTAGCCATCCAGCTCTCCCAACACCATTTGTTGAAGAGGCTATTATTGCTCCATTTTATGCTTCTGTCCCCTTAGTCAAATATTAGATGCCCATGTAGACCTGGGCTTATTTCTGGGCTTTCTGTTCTGTTTCACTGGTCTATGGCTCTGTTCTTGTGCCAGTACCAGATTGTTTTGAGTATAGTGGCTTTGTAGTACAGTTTGATGTCCGATATTGTGATCCCTCCTACTTTGTTTTTCTTTCTCAAAATTACTGTGGCTATTCGGGGTCATTTATGGTTCCATATAAATTTTTGAAATGTCTCTTCTATTTCTGTGAAATATGTCGTTGGTATCTTAATAGGGATTGCGTTGATCTATAAATTGCTTTGGGTAGTATGGGCGTTTTGATGATATTAATTCTTCCAATCCATGAGCATGGTATATGCTTCCATTTATTTGTGTCTTCCTTAATTTCTTTCTTCAATGTTGTATAGTTTTCTGCATACAGGTCTTTTACCTCTTTGGTTAAATTTATTCCTAGGTACTTTATTTTTCTTCTTGCTGTATCAAATGGTATTTTTTTTCTGATTTCTTCTTCTTCTTTTATTTCATTGCTGGTGTACAAAAAATGCCTTTGATTTCTGAATATTGACTTTGTATCCTGCTGTTTTGCCAAATTCACTTATTAGGTTGAGGAGTTTTTTGGTAGAGTCTACAGGGTTCTCTATGTACACTAACATGTCATCTGCAAACAATGATAGCTTTACTTCCTCCTTTCCTATTTGGATGCCTTTTATCTCTTTTTCTTGTCTGACTGCTGTGGCTAGGACTTCCAATATGATGTTGAAAAGATGCGGTGAAAGTGAACATCCTTGTCATGTTCCTGATCTTAGTGGGAAAGCTTTTAGTTTTTGCCCATTGAGTATGACGTTGGCTGTAGGTTTTTCCTATATGGCCTTTATTACGTTGAGGAATGCCCCATTTATTTCCATTTTGCTGAGTGTTTTGATCATAAATGGGTGCTGTGCCTTATCAAATGCTTTTTCTGTGTCTATTGAGATGATCATTTTCTTTTATTTTATTTATGTGATGTATTATGTTTATTGACCTGCGTATATTGAACCATCCCTGCATCCCTGGGATGAATCCCACTTGATCGTGGTGGATAATCTTTTGAATGTATTGCTGGATGCGGTTTGCCAATATTTTGTTGAGGATTTTAGCATCTATGTTCATCAGCGAAATTGGCCTGTAGTTTTCTTTCTTTGTAGGGTCTTTATCTGGTTTTGGGATCAGGGTGATGCTGGCCTCATAGAAGGAGTCTGGGAGTCTTCCCTCCTCTTGGATTTTTTGGAATAGTCTGAGAAGGACAGGGGTTAGCTCTTCCTTAAATGTTTTGTAAAATTCTCCTGGGAAACCGTCTGGCCCTGGGCTTTTGTGTGCTGGGAGTTTCTTGATGACTGCTTCAATTTCCCCAACTGTTATCGGTCTGTTCAAGCTTTCTGTTTCTTCCTCCTTCAGTGTTGGAAGATTATACTTTTCTAAAAATTTGTCCATTTCATCAAGGTTTTCAGATTTCTTGGCATATAATAGTTCATAGTAGTTTCTGACAATCCTTTGTATTTCTGTGGTATCAGTTGTTATTTCTCCTCTTTCATTTCTGATATTATGAATTTGGGTCCTCTCTCTTTTTTTCTTGATGAGTCTGCTTAAAGGCTTGTCAATTTTATTTATCTTTTCAAAGAACCAGCTTCTGGATTGGTTGATCCTTTGAATTGTTCTTTTTGTCTCTATGTCATTAAGTTCTGCTCTAATCTTGACTATTTCCTTCCTTCTACTTGCTCTGGGATTTATTTGTTGTTGTTTCTCCAATTCTTGAAGTTGTAGTGTTAGGCATTTTATTTGAAATGTTTCTATCTTTTTTAGGTAAGCCTGTATTGCTACAAACTTCAATTTTTAGAGAGAGGGTAAGGGAGAGTAAAAGAGAGGGAGAGAAACATCATTGTGTGGTTGCCTCTCCCGCACACCCTACTGGGGACCTGGCCTGCAACACAGGCACGTGCCCTGACTGGGAATTGAACCGGTGACCCTTTGGTTCACAGGCCAGTGCTCAATCCACTGAACCACACCAGCCAGGGCTGATTGTTTGATATTTCAATTGTAATTCCAGTTTGTTCCTGGGAGTAGGTGAGTGTAACTTCCACCTACTCCTCCGCCATCCTGAATCTTTCTAGGTGTTTATTGTTTTGTTTTGTTTTCTTTTGTTTAATCTTCATCCAAGAATAGTTCCCTAGTTTTTAGAGAGAGAGGAAGGAAGGGAAGGAGGGAGAGACATTGATGTGGGAGAAACATTGATCAGTTGCACTCGTACATGCCCTGACCAGGGATCGAACTTGCAACCTACGTATATGCTTTAATGGGGCATTGAACCCACAACCTTTTGGTGCATAGGATGATGCTCAACCAACCAAGCCACCTGGCCACAGTGTCTCTAGATCTATTTTTAATGTTAGTGAAACAAAGCTACATGGTGACTTTAACATTAGAAATATCTACTTTTGAAAGTTAAAAAATTTACACTGTTATTTAAATTTAGTTCTTAGTATTAATATCATTTCCTTGTTCCTATTATTCTCTCTTGTAACCTCTTTTGAAAACCAATGGAGAAGAATTGGTGTTTTACAAAACCTTAAAATTTTCAGAAATGCCTTAGATTTCTATCAGAGAAATCATCATTCATGTAATTTTATGCTGTGCAGGTTTTTCATTTCATACAAATTACTGACATTTAATTCAACTTTGTTAATCATCTTCTCCAAATTATGACAAGCATACACAGTATTTTTTCATATTTTTCTATAAACCCTCCTTGCCTGCTCCTTAAAGCACTGACCCAGACTGTCAGGTTACAGGGCTGATGCACACAAAGTTATTTTCCTGGTGAGTATTAGATGCTTGGACAGTTAGTTCCCAAACATTTCAACACACTGAGGTTACATATGTGATTTTTTTAAGTGGCTTCCAATGTTTCTATAACCTGATAAAATGCTATTAATCCTTTGTAGCCACTTTTTAAAAAGTACTTTGTGTGCTAAAAGCAAGTTCAGAGATTCAAAGCAATTTTATGTGAAGTAATAGTATCCTGACATCAGTCTAAGTTCATTCTTTCAATAAAAGTGTTGGTAAATCCTGTGGGGGAAATAAAACTTATTGTTTATTCCATGTAAGTCCAAAAATAAAAAAAAAGCTCATGCATTGCTTATGTTTTTGTGATTTGCATGATCTGGTCCAGTGACAGTTACACATTATCTTCTCAGATGTTTGAAAGTATTTAGGATAAAGTTGGAATGACCTCGGGATGATCTCTCCAGTCCAGCTGCTTAACTCTGAATTCTATTCAGTAACAGTTTGTGAAATCAGCACATCTCCTCAGAACTCTCCCATGGGTTACAAATGATCAAAAAGACAAAACCATAATGACAGGACCATTAGATAGTTTTAGCAGAAGGGAATTCTAAAGACTCATTCACTATAAAACTGCACACCAGGAAGGCCAAATCTTTTATTAAAATCATCACAGATGCAAAAGCATAACTGAAAAATGTATATGTACTGTATACATGTATTCTCAAATTCCTGGAAAATTATCACAAATTTATTGGCTTTACATTTCATTACATGGCAGATCCCCAAAATGTTTAATAGAACAAAAAAAATACATGCAGTTTTTGCATGAACAGCAAGCATCCTTTGCATTTTTCATCTGTGTGTTTTCATTCAGGCATTTGTCTGTTTGCAAAGGATTTGCTAATAAATGTTTCCTAATTTCTTGGCCATGGGAGTAACATATTCTGTCGTGTAAAATTTGGTAGCTTGTAATATCTGTTCAAATTTCAAGTGTATCTTGCCTTTTCTGTAGCAAGAGCCAGCCTGCGGATGTTGGATATGCAACCAGCTGCAGCTTCCTGGAGCTCCTCATCGGCGGACCCAACCATATTCAGTAGTAGCTGTCACACACGAGGAGGAGAAGAAGGAAAATGAGAATAAAACTGCTAATCTAAAAACAAAACGTTAGATTATGAAAATACTTTTAAAAATTTATTATTTTTTAAAGTCACCAAAAAATTACAAATAATTCTCTTTGGGCAAATACAAATATAAATGATGTTTAGTCAAAGTCAGAATTTTCTCATTAAATTCAAGACAACTTTCTCCTTTCTTTGGTCATATAACTGCTATGAACTCTACTTTGAAATTTGCTTTTTTTTCTGGCTTGTCCACCTCCTAGAATAAGCCAACACACCAGGAATGCACCCTTTGAGACTTAATTTCTACATTCTAGTCCACCTGCTCATGTCACCACCTAATTATATCAGTTCCTTCATGGTGATTGTCATTGGCTCCCAATGCTAGCTTAGCAGCCAGTCTATTAACCTTAAAGGATTTCTGTGCTCTGGCCTCAGTGTACCTTTCTAGCCATCCCTTTTTCTCCTGCTCCATCTTGTACTCCAAGTGTACTTCCCCACTTCTCTGGACATGACTGATGCTACCCCTCTACCTAAAATGCCCTTCCATCCCCTTCTCTGACTTTCTAAATTTTAACCATCTTTCATGACCGAGATAACTTTTTGACAAAGCCGCCATGAACTTCCGTCAAACAAAATGCCATTTCTCCCTCATCAGAACTCTCATAACAGTTTACTCAAATGTATGTTGCTACACTTAAATTCTTCCCCTTTACACAGATATTTGGATTAATGCTCTCTGTCCTTCTTTAGATTGTAAACTCTGGAACTTAGAGTACCCAAAAGTACCTAATACAGGTATATTCAATAAATTTCAAATAAATGAATTAGAACTTTTAAAATCTATCATTTGTGATATAATTAGTAGTCTTGATGAAGATTTAAATTTTAATTTGAATTATATAGTGACATTTGAGTACAAATGTGGATGATGTCAGAAAATAAGGATGCTTCGAAAAGCAAAGAAATACTGTAAGGAGAAATGCTATGAAACAGCTTAAATATGGCCAGATTAGGAGTTTAGCTTTTATTCTGAAGGTAATAAAGTTGTTTAAGCACTTTAATCAGGAGGGTGACATGGTAAAATTTGTAGTTTTGAAATACATCTTTTATGGCAACTTATAGAATATAGACTATAGAGAGAAGAGACGGAAGGGTACAATACTTCAGGCTACAGGTGATACGGATTGAGTAAAGCAGGAACCAGGAATAGCATGAAGGAATGAATTCAAGAAATATTCAGGGACTAAACTATTCAACAAATGGCTTGAGGACAGTTGGTTATTCAGATAGGAGAAAAATAGCCCTGGCCAGTGTGGCTCAGTTGGTTGGAGTGTATCTGTAAACTAAAAGGCTGCAGTTTGATTCCCAGCCAGGGCATATGCCTAGTCTGCAGGTTTGGTGCCCAGTTTGGGCATGTGCAAGAGGAAACCAACTGATGTTTCTCTCACACATAGATTGTTTCTCTCCCTCTCCCTTTCCCTCTCTCTAAAATCAATAACTATGTCCTTGGGTGAGAGTAAACAAATAAATAAATAGAATAAAAATGGTAACCTCACACATAAACACCAATTTTAGGTGGATTAATAATTTAAATAATAAAGGAAAAACATAAAACATTTAGAAGGTATATATCAGAACACCTTGATCAAATTGGGGTATGGAAGGGTGTCTGGTCTCTCAGCGCCTTGACCTTCTCATTGTCAGCGACTCTCACCGCACTTTAGCACCCCCAACTCAAGATCACATTCTGGTCCTCATTTTCATCACTGTCACCAATCCAGCCTTCACACTCTCTAATTACAATCGCTACTCCTATGACTTGGCCATTGAACTTACTCGCTTGTTCTCACCACAACTGCTAGCCCTTTGGCCTATATACGTTTTTTTAAACCATCTCCTGTCTTCATTTCCTCCATAACCAGTTTCGATTCCACAGAACATCTTTTCAATCATTCTTTTAGCAGTGTCTTAAACCCCCTTATGACATTCCTCCAGTACAACCATAACCAACTCTGCCTTTCCCATGCCTCACCAATAACTGAGCCTCACTGGAGGCAATATGTATACTTCAAGGCAAAGAAATGCAATTTCAAGTGAATTCTCACTACTGTGCAGTAATCTAAGTAAGGCTCTCTCTAATAGGTCACTTCCTCACTCTTTTCAATGCATATTTCAAATCTTCATTCTTCTCCAATCTCAAATTCTCCCTCACAGTTCCCATTCTCATCAGGTTACCTTTAAGGGCTCCTTCATAAACTTGATAGAAGCCGTTAGACAGGAACTCCTTTAACCAAATTTGCAAACCTACCTGCACCTTCACCCAGCTTCTCTCCTCCCTGGTGTCTCTCTCCTTCTATCCATGGTCCACCACTCCACTTGTGCCATCCAGTCTCCTCCGTAGGACATTTTACCACCATGTACTCCTTTTCTTATTACTTTGTCTTTAATCTCTCCCCTCTACTGACCCCTTCCTATCATCATTTACGAGCATGTCTCCATTTCTTAAAAAACAACCCCCTCACCTGCAAGAAACAAAGAAGCAAGCAAAAAACCCAAAACCCACCATTTTGACTCATTTTCTTTCCTTCATAGTCAAATTTCTTTAAAGAGTTGTCTGGACTCACTGCCTCTGCTCTTAAGTTCCATTTAACTCACTCAAGGCTGGCTTCTGCCTTCAGCTTTCCATTGAAACAGCCCTCTCAAAGGTCATCAATAACTTCCACGTTGCAAAGAGCAATAGACACTTAGGAATCCTCTTATTTGGCCCCTTAACAATTTGATATAAGTGACTACTTCATCCTTTCTGAAATTTTCTTATTACCGTACTCTCCTGATTTTCTCTCTCTCCATTTGTCCTCATCTTCCCACAATTCACTCGCTTGTTCTTTATCCTCCTCCCAACTTTAACTGTTCAAGTTTCTTAGAACAAATTCCTTTTCTATCTTCATTCTGTTCTCTCTTCCTAGATGGTTTCTTTAACTATCCGACTTCAAATACCATTCAGGTGGAACCATCTTCTAAATTTATATCTCTACTTCAGAACCTTCTTTTTAATAGTACACTTCATAGCCAATGCTTCTTAGATATCTCCAAATGGAAGTCTCACAGCTATCTCCAATGTAATATATTCTGAATGAAATTTAAAATGTTTTTCTCTCTAAACCTGAATTCCTCATTATTCTCCCATATCATTAATAGATATATTCTCTTAGTTGCTCAAGCCAGAAATCTCCCTGCCTCACACTTACTCCACTCTTGTCTTCTCTTCACTCCATCTAACAAATTAGCATATTCTTATGATTCAACTGCCTACACTTACCAAAGGCATTCACTTATCTCTATTGCTCTATATTGCTTCTCTCTATTCTTACTGTCCCCACCCCTGTAAAGCTTACAACAGGTTTTTGCTGTCTTCATATTCTCTCTTGCCCCCCTGTAATTGATCATTCATTCATACTGCTTCCAGACTAGTTTTCTGAATTGTGAAGTTCACCAGCAAGGGGAAAATTCTAGAGAAAAACAAAGAGATATAACTATTCTTCTGAGATGCAAGAGAATGAAGTCTTCTCTTCTGAGTAAGGGAAACAGGGCTGTTTGGGGAAGCTCATGCCTTGCAAGTTTTGCATTGTTAATATGCTTAAACAAGGAGGACACTAGATAAGGTAGTTATAGTGCCTTGGTAGGTTTTGGAGGCAAACCAAAATCTAAACTAGAGTCAATGCACGCTAATCTGAGAAAATGAAACCTAAGGACAACCAATTACCAAGAGCCACCTAGGCTTTCCCAAATAGGGCAACCACGTAAGCACCATACCGTGCCTCTGGGTCTTCTCTATAAAAACCTTCCCATCTTTTGTTGGTGGAGGACTTTAAAGACATTTAACAGTGAATGATTTTGCTCTCTATTTTTAAGAGAGTGAAACTAGGATTAAAATTACTTTCAATTACTACTTGGTTGCCAGGCTTTTGTGTCTTTGACTGCACTTCCATGTCATGACTGGACCATGATGTAGCGAGGCTTCATACAGGTTATGCATTTGAATCTCATAAACCCAGTGACCAGAACAAAGTAAGTGCTCCAGAAATGGTGTTCATTATGATGGTGATTATTTCACCAGTTCTGAAGTCTGATTCTGGCATTTACTCCCTGGAGCCCAGCCGTGGTTGATTTGGGAGCAATGAGGAAGCAGGAATCTTGGCCCAGAGGTCAGTCTGGCCCTGTCAGCACTTGCTCCAGGCCCCCCCTCATTCCTGGTTGACCTCCATGGGTACCAATGACCCCCCAGGTTTCACTTGGCATCAGCTATTGCCACTGCCACCTTGCACGACTCCCTTGGAAAGCAGCCGCTTGGCCTGATGCCTGCCAAATGTCTGCGTTTGCCCATACTCCTTCATATCTGGTAGTGTTCTACGGTCCCCGCTGGCTTTCCAAGAGTCAGCTGCATTTATTCCCAAACCCGTAATGTCAGTTACATAATTTCATGTTACACAAACCAATGATTTGTGAGTGTGAAATGTACTAATCATAGTATCTGACTTGCTGTTGGCATCTCTGGGTTTCACAGAGAGCCTGCAGCATGTTGGCTCTTCCAGGAGGCAACCAGATGAGGGTTGCTGAAGGGAGCATCTACTGTGCATTCACACGCTTGATGTGAGAATACCATGTTTAATCATCGCAGGACTTTTTTTTTAATGACTCTAATCTGTAAATCACTTTTTCTATTCTCTGACTAATTCCTAGTCCTGAATGCATTAAGAGGACTACTACTCTTTGGGAAATTAATTTTGTCTAAGTTCCTTGCATAAACCATGAGGCTTCATTCTATATCCTATGTAGTGGTGAGTGAATGTTAATAGCCTAAAAACTTACCCAGCGGGGCCCAGCAGTCTAGTATTTTAAAGGCCTAAAGTACAGGCAAGTGGGAAATTTAAAAAAAATGGATAAAAGGATAAAAGTAGGGCATACAATGGTGTTTGTGGTGGGCAGTCAGAGTTGCTTCCTCAAATGCACCACGAGTAATTCATTGGCATCAGGCCCACAAGTTACCTAACATTTGCACAACATGAGATGGTTAGCTACCAAATTTACTATGTACCAGGCACTGTGATTTATTCTTTACTGGTTAATTTATCCTGCTCTTCCCATTTTCCCTAGCCAGGAACATTCTCAACCAAGGGTGTAGTGTTAGAAGTATAGAATTTTTGTGTGCTCAGGATACGAATGGCTCGATATTTGAGAAGTACTCCTGGGCTCCTCTTTGGTGATACTGTTATTTGAATTAATTGTTTTCCTGAATTTTATTTTGTTTTCAATGAATGTTACTTGTTGCTTTGTTATACTGAGAGGCTAGGTAGCTAATGATGCTTTACAAATTGAATAAGGGCAAACTGCTTTCCTAAACCACCATCTGAAAAACAGGCTAAGTACCCATAAGTAGTATGGATTTTAGTTTAAAATTAGGGTAAGGAATATATGCTTTTGGTTTTCATAAGAGGTTCACAAGCAAACTAGAGTTCTCAGAGGAATGCTTTCAAACAAATATAAACAGCACATAACAAAAATGTAGGAAAGAATCCCGCATTTGATGCGCAGCTAGCAGAAAGGAAAGAACAGAACATGTTTTCAGATCACCAACACACATGGCAAGGTGAAGATGGTTTGTAATACTTTGCACTAATTACTTAAAAGGAGTATTTTTCTTAGGAAAGTGAGATGCAAATTAGCTACAAGTGATTTTAGAATCAGTACACATTGTTTCGGTATATTTTTTGATCTGTGGACTTTTTCCAACTGTGAAAATATCCTTAATGTTATAAGGGGGAAAAACACCTCAGGTTTAACTTTTTGAAGTGTTTGTTCCTTTCAAAAACTTTCCTTTTTTTAATCCTCCCTCTCCCCCAAGTGCACTCAAGGACTTCAAATTTATTGGGAGTTTCATATATACACTGTTGGAAAACTAGCCCCCTTGCTTTAAAACTTAATTGCATAGGGCACCTTAAAACATCATTGAAACACATAACTTTTTACAACGTTGGCGTGAATGAGGACAGGGCAGGGGCACAAAGCGTGGTTTGTGGGCTGGACTGACTCAAATACTTCCTCCAGCGTTCAAGGCTTTGATCTCAAGGCGCATGCCCTCATCAGGCAGCTGCGACCCGTGATTGGCGTCCCCTGCAGGTGAGACCAACGTAGCATGGGGATCGCCGTCTGCATTCAATTTTTACTTTTATATCTGTTTACGATTTTATGTAACATTTCAGCTGTATGAAAAATAGGTACCAATTTGAGTGATAACAGATTTTCTTGTGGTTTGACTAGACATTGTTTGGGTGAAAGCAGACAGGAAATGAGAGTTTTAATTAGAGCGGGAAGAGCTCTGAAATACCTGCCTGCACAGTGAGCTCAGCGGGTTTTCCAGAAAGATCTTGCATTCCTGGAGCTGATTTGAACTGTGAGCCCACTTGCTGTTGTCTAGTTTGCAAGCCCTGCGCGTGGCTGCAGTAGGACCGCCGGCCCGGTCCCACGGAATGCACGTGGGCGGACCCCCGCAGGTGGCCGCCCTGCTCTCCAAGGCTGGCTCTGCTGCGGCGGCGGGGACCCCACAGCAGTTTCTTTCCCATCCTGACTTTGATCCTTGGTAATTTATTTCATATGACAGCTCCCCCGAGGCCTGGGCTTCAGAACACATTTTACATTCGCTGGTTGTGGCTTGCCTCTTAGCGGTGTCTGTCTGCCTCCTGTGACAGGAGTGCCTGCCATGTCTGCATGATCTGAGGCCCCGTCCCCAACGCTTGGAAGGGGGTTCTGCTTGTTCCGTAGAGCGCTTTGTCTGTGCAGATGTTCGCTCACACTTACGTTTGTCCTCTGGTCTTTGTTCCATAATATCTTTTCAGGAGCCTCCCACTAGGGACCTTTTGTATCCAGACACACAGACCCACAGACTCACTGATAATACTGTTGCACCTAGAGTACTGCATGGGAGAAACAGAGTATAGTCATATAATAAGAGCCCTAAAAACCTTCTTCTAAAGAATGCTAGAAATGGAGAATAATTTGATTACTAGCTGGAAGAGAAGATTACGGGACTCTGCTCGGGCCTCTATATTAGAGAAAAGGGAAGCAGGAAGTCTCTGCATGCCCTGGGCAGAAGCTCATGGTGTCAGCTGGAACGGGTTCAATTGCTTTTAAACTCACTATAATTGTAAAGTTCTCAGAATGGGGCCTGGCCCACAGTAACCGCTTTCTAGTTGTTAGCCATTATTGCTCCAGTAAAAACACACTCCGGGCACTGTACGCTAAACCTGATGTGAGTAACAAGTGACCGATGCCAAATGTGACCAGTATTGACTGGCACCACTGACCCTCTCCTGAAGTCAGGTTGCTGCTACTCAGTGCAGGCTGGGGGTCATGTGGGTGGGCACCTCTGTGTAAGGAATGCCAAGAGGCCAGGAGGGGAAGCTCAGCAGAACTGAGTCTGAGTCCTTGTCAAGTTCTGCTTCCATGGTAGGTTCCAAGAGGCCCTCCTGGAGACATGAGTGAGCCCCAGGAGACAGGGTTCACAGCAGTCCAGGCCTCTGGCGGCTGTAATGTGCACTGGGTTTTGCAGGTCCTAGAGAAATACAGTAGCAGGAACAGAGTGCGTTATGTTTTCTGCTTTGGGTTGGGTTTCACTGTGACTTTCCTCTGGCTCTTAGTAGCAGGTCAAAGAACATTTCTGTGGGGTAAAACATTCTAGGACATAGAGCAGTCAGGAACTTTATCAATATGCAGTTGAGACAAGACCAAGTCCAGCAGGTCCTTGAATAATGTCATTTTCTTATAATGTTGATGAGATGCTGTAAGAACTTAACTCCTCTTTATATCAATTAACAAATTAAAATTGGTTTTGTTATATGTTATTTCACTTTAAGTTGCAGAACCTACTGATGATAAGTGAGGACTTACTGTATGTGTGTGTGTGTGTGTGTGTGTGTGTGTACAACAAACAGAATATAATTAGGCAAATTTAATTGTGACTCCTCCAAAATATGTTTCTAGCTCTGACCCGAACTCCTTACTTGATTGCCTGCTTGACATCTCCACTTGAATATAAAAATTCACCTCAAATTTCACATGGACAAAGTTGAACTCTTGATCCTCCCAGGCAAAAACGGCTTTTCTCACAGGGTCCCCATTGCTGCTAAGGTTAGCTCATCCCTCCAGCTCCTGGGTCAAAGACTTTCCAGTATCTTTGACTTCTCTCTTTCTCTCACAACCCTTATCAAAGCCATGAAAAAAACCTGTTGGCTCTACCTTCAAGATGTACCCAAAATTTGACCTCTTCTTATAACCTCCACTGCTCTGATCTGAGTCTCTATCATATCTTGCCTGAATTGAATGATTAGGCCAAGTTTTTGATATGCAAAAAAGATCTGGAGCTGATATTGAAGGTACAGAATTGCTCAGATTGGGAATTTAGGAGACTCTTTCTTTTTAGGGAGAAAAGGCAGAGAAAAGGAAAGACAGCTAAGTGATCCATGAAGAAAATGAAAGCCTGATTCAGAATCAACATGGCACTTTTTGAGAACCACATATCTAATACTTGATCTGAAAGTTGTTGCCATTGCTGCAATGTATATTCCCTTCCATCACTCCAACATTTGATTTTTTTTTTAACACAATGGCTTTAGAAGAATATTCTTGTTTTAGTTTTGTTTGTTGTTTTCATTGGGGGCGGGGTAGAATTATTGGGGAGCGCAAGAAAAAAGGGTCAAATTCCAAGTCTAGGTCGGCTCCATGTAAGATAGGGACAACGTGATTATAAGAGCAAGACAATACGTAACCTGAAGCAAATGGTCGGAATTGAAGAAGACTGTGAGAATAAACAGAATTCCCTCCAATTAATTAGACTTTGTTCAGGGCAAGGGAAGGACAGGGATGTTTCAGCCAATATTTCCTATGTGATAAGAGGAATGGCGGCCCTAGCTAACATCTGAGCTACTGAACATATATATTTTTTGTAATGTGAATAAAATTGTGACTTAAAATGACATCTATTAGCAGCATGATGTGGTTCTTAAAAAGTGCCATGTTGATTCTGAACTAGGCTTTCATTTTTCCAGTGGATCACTCATCTGTCTTTCCTCTTTTCTGCCCTTTCTCCTTAAAAAGAATGATTCTCCTAAATTCCCAATAGGGGAAGGGTCGACAAGGGACATATATAAAAGACACACGGACAAAGCCAAAGGGGGTAGGATTGACAGTGGGAGGCAGGGATGGGTGGGGCAAGGAGGAGAGGTAGAGAGAAAAATGGAGACCACGGTACTTGAACTTCAATGAAAAAAAATGATAACTGAAAAAAAGAAAGAAAGAAAAGTGTCCCAGTGGTCACTCACATTTGGAAAATACTGACTATGTATGTCCATTATTGGAGATTTATAGCACTTTGTAGTTTTCTCAAGCATGGAAAGTTCTTGAGAAACAATAATTTGAAGACAACTATTAGTTTAAACCTGAGATTTTTCTAAAATTTATGGACATTAAAGAATAAAATAAAATGAAAAACATGAAATTAAAACACAACAAAAAGCAGTTCTCCCTCATCAGACCTTGACCTCCTCAATTCTATCAGTCTTCACCTCTACTTCACATTAACTAGTCAACCATTCTCATAGTTACACCTGGACCTTATTAATACTGTTCCATCTCTATCTCTAATTGCCCTCTATCAGAAATTCCAGAATGTTAACTAGAATTATTGTAGTGATCACTTCACAATATACCTGTGTAATACAAACATCTAATCATTATGTTGTACACCTGAAACCAATATAATGCTATATGTCACTTAGAACTCAATTTTAAAAAAGAAATTCTAGGTACAGAGAGAGACAGAATGAGACCAAGAACAAAGGAAGTACTCACCTATATTTACAGCCTCCCTACTCTGGGGCCTACACTGTATGGTCTACCATGTCAGCTGCTTTTCTGTCACTAGGTTCAGTTCTATTCTCTCTACCATTCTACCACACCAATATTGTAAGTTCAAATCTAGGACCTCAATCAGAATTCAAATCACACTCACAGATTGACACAAAGGCACACATGTTCATGATCTGTCATGTCAGCTGGCTCCCAGTTCTGCCTGGCAATCCATCCAGATGTCTCTGTCATCAACTCTCATTCTCCACAGCAGCTATTTAAAACCTTCTCTACACTCTTGAAAGTGCCTGACCTACCACCCAGTTCTCTTACTCCCAGCATGTGTCTGTGCCTCCTACTTGATGGGGAAATAGAAATCAAAGAAAGGGAAATAGCCCAGCTCCCTATCATCATATTCACAGATTTCCATCACAAGTATACCCATCCTTTCCTCCTTGTCATCTATCTTATACAAGAGGGGTCTCTCCTTCAAGCTAAACTCAGTTCCTTACCTCAAGCTCTGTATTCACTTACCTCCCTATCTCCTCTGGAGGCTCACTTCATCATTATCCCCACTCTTCCCAGTGTCTTCACTGCCTGCCCTCTCATCCTGCTGTTACCAATTAGCATTTAAACATGCTCAACTCACCTGTCTCTTACACAAAACAAAGACAAAAGAGAAAATGAACCAAAGCTCCCTATCCTTCCCTTCCAGCTATCATCTCCACTTCCTCTTCTTGGCCAAACTTTTTCAAAGAGTGGTCTCCACTTGCTGCCTCAATTTCTCTACCTCTTTTTCAAGGTTATCAGGAATCACTTTGGTATAAATCCAGTAGGCACTTTTGGTTCATATCTGACTCTTCTCTTGGCTTCTTTAGGATAGAATAGCACTTTCCTGATTTGGGTGGATATTAATACTCTAATTGCTTCTTTTGTGGAATCTTTTTTGCCTGTCATGGATGGCATGGATCAGGGTATCATGGTACGTCCTACAGGCCTCTTACTTTTTTCTTTTCTCTATACACCCTCAAAGAGAAATGCCATCCACTCTCATTATTTTGTGAACCATGGCCCTCAAATCTGCGTCTTCAAGACTTCATATATCTATCAAGCTATTTATATGTGACATCATAGGAATGAATCACATCTCTACTTTGTATTTTCTAAGATATTCAAAGATGGTATGTCCCAAGTAAAATCTCTCATTTTCCTCCACAAGCAGATTGCTTCTATTAGACAGTCATCCAACCTAGACATTTAGACGTCTTCTCTCTACCCTTTTCCTCTTTCTTCACATCCAAAAAAAGTCACCAAGTCCTAATGTTTTTAACTCCCATACATCTCTTGGATCCATCCATTTCTCTCCATTTTCAGTGCTTATGACCTTAGTTAAAGCCACTAGTGTCTCTTGCTGAACTGCTGTATAATTCATCTTCCTATAGTCTCAAACGGGAATAACTTCTGAAAGGCTTAATGGACCCACTGACTCCCCTTCTCAGAATATGTCAATGGCTCCCCAGTATTCCAGGCATAGAATTCTAGTTCCCCAAAGGGGTTCTCAAGCAGAATGCAGTTGATATTTTCCATTCTGTTCATCTTTAGCTTCTAATTTTTTTTCAGTGAACATATATTACTTACGTCACTTAAAAAGTTATAAGAAGTGGTTTGGCCAGAAAGGAGTAAGGCCTGCAAAGGAGATGAGTCATCTAAAAGTTAGGAAAAGAACCAGAAGACTGTGGGATCGCAGAAACAATGGAAAGGTGACACTTCAAGGAAATAATAGGGTCGACATTGTAATATGCCTTGGAGAGATTAAGTAACGTAAGGGCTGAAAAGAGTCCCTTGGATTCAGATGTTTGGAAATCCTAGAGATTATTAATAGAGCACCTCTGAATTTTTTAAGGTAAAAGCCAATGGTAATGGGCCGAAGAGCCAGGAGCAGCTGGGGCAATGAAGATCTTCAGAGAATGCTACTCTTTTGATACAGTGGATCCCACAGTGGATGTAATCAATGGATAGAGCATGAGGAAATGAGCAAGAAGGCAAAGAGAGATTAGGAGGGAATATGCAGAAGTTAGAAGGAATAGCCAATGTCAGAATTTCCAGCTCTGGAGAGACAAAATGGGATCAGGAGTATAGTAGGCAGGAATAGCCAGGAGAAGTACTACTCAAAGACCAGAGAGAAGATGTTACAAAAGGAGCTACAGATACTTTTGTGCTTGTGAGCAGGAACTTGAGGTATTTTTCTGCCTATAACCTCAACTTTCTTTTTACCTTTGAAACAAGTTCATATGAGTAATATCCCTACTTAATACAGACCTAGGTTTACAATCAATAATAGAGAAATGTTTTAAAACAATAAAAGACAAAAATTATTTCCTTAAAAACAATTACCTGAATTACATAAAGAAGTTGCCCATGGAAGGATTTTGTTTCAGTTTGCAACTGTGGTCTTGGTAATGTTAAGAATTTATAAAAATCTGATGTAAAATTGTAAAAATGAAGTCTTATCAAGCTACGAAAATGTTAAAAATTGTTTATATAAGTCCAGGCCAAGAATGATCTAAATGTGGATATATTAAAATGGATAACATTCCCACAATATTCTTAAATATTAGAATCAGTCTAAATTCTTAATGTTTTATTGTTTGCATTTATATTTATCTCCAAACATTGGGACATTATTAGAAGGAATTCAAAACCAAAGACATATTAATATTTAAAAGATTTTATTTATTTATTTTTTAGAGAGCGTGGAAGGGAGAAAGAAAGAGATGTACAGAAACATCTGTGTGTGAGAGAAACATCAATGCGTTGCCTCTCGGTCCACAACGCAGGCTTGTGTCCGCACTGGGAGTCGCCCCAGCAGCCTTTTGGTTCACAGACGGTCTCAATCCATTGAGCCACACGGGTCAGGGCAGACATGTTAATATTTAAAATACCTTATTGGGTACAGAATTCATCCCCCATGAGGGTAAAAATGAGAAGATATCCAGAAGAGATGAAACCAATGAATTGAAAATGGGAAAAAAACCTTTAGTTAAACCATTTTCCCAGTTTTATTTTGATTTCTTTTAAGCTTTCAAAAGTAGATTAATATGGAAAAAATAAAGCAAAAGGCTGGAGAAAAGAGCCACAATTTTTCTTCTTCAATGTCAAAGAAATAGCTTTCCCTGCTCCTACTAAATTGGAACTAAACTCATAAGATGAAAATAAATGACTAATTTCTTGGGAAATAACCTTAAGTGAAAGATTCTTTTGGCCCAATAATTGCTTTTCTTAAACTCCAGTTGACTTAACCTTATTCTCAAGGCCTCTCCTGCCCTTCCTTTCATTGCACCCTGTTGGTTATCAAGTATACTTGAAAAGCCTGTTTCATCATTTGCTACCCATTGGGGAAATGTTTTCCTTCTCTCATACAGTTTGTTGGAAGGAGTAAGTCAAGTGTGATTGTGCTTTCTTAATTTCTCTCTTGAAAACCTATAACTAACATCCAAGATCTTTTAAATTGGAACCTAAAAAATATTGTGAAATTTCACAAATTAATGTTTCTAGCAACTATGAAAAAAACCTGATAACCCCTAAAAGTTTTTCACATATAACTAAAGTATCAATTTCACTTTTTCCTTTTTGTTAAAATTATATAAAAGGATATTTCTTGTTGTCATCTATTCAAAAACTTCAAATTTCAATGAAAGAAAGTGAATGAATTTTAAAACAGTACAATTCTTCTTCCTCTTCTGGCAAAGATCTTGTTCATTTCGGATCCTATCTTGCATGATTTTTGACAAATTAGATGTTCAGAACAGCAGGACAGTTTCTAAGCATGAATCTAGGCCAGCAATTTTTTTTAATGGTTTTCCATCAGTGTAACTCTTTTCCTTTCTGCCCCCCACCCCCCAACAAAACCTTAACTTTTCTGTGAAACTCACGTATACATAACTGCACACATACTGGCTGGGGCAAAAGTAAGTTACAGTTGTGAGCACACAAAACACAGAGGTTGTTCCTGTATTATTATTTATTAATTATTGTATTAATTCCCATATAAACAATTGTAAACCTACTTTTGCCCCACCTTGTATAAGATAAAATGGGACACTTAAAGAGAAAATAGGGCACGGGTCCCAGAACTCTGCCTGCTCCTTCTTGTTACCCCTGTAGGCCCCCCAGGTATCTTCTCCAATTCCATGATTCACAACAAACCACTCATTGTCACAGTAAGAGAGGGCTAACCTTTCATGTCCTCACTTCTGGAATTTGATGTCCTCTTCCTGAAATTTCTTTCTCATTAGAGAACACATCCCCTTGCTGTTCAGCCCTCAACTAGCGATGTTAGCATGCTTGTGACGCATTCATCCCACACAAAGCTGCTCGATCCACACTGACTCTCCCAGCATTGCCCCAAACCACTAACTGCACGCCAGTCCTAAAGACGCCTTCCCTCAGTTCTGATAGTCTCAGCTAGACATTTGGAAAAACATAGTTTAAACACATTCCTACTGAGTTCTGAAAGAGTGATTACCTTGCTTACTCTTCCCAGATTTTAAAATTTGTGTTTACAAATTTTAGAGAAGATAAATTTAAGCCTAATGTCTGGTTTATAAAATTTCAAATCATATGCCAAAGTGATACATTTTAGGCAGCAGAAATGAAATAGTCATATTTAAAAATGATACATGTAGAAGACTGTATGTGTCATACTGACCTGTCTCCGTTTCCTCCGAGGAGAACTGGTACAAATCACATCCCTAAGCTTGTTCCAGGACCAGTCCACAGACCCCGATTCAATATTTTAATAAAGTTGTCCCTTCACTATTGATCTTCCTTTAAAACCAATTTAGATATGGTGCTAATGTAGCTTATTTGTGCCAATACTTATTTTGTGTTAACCTAGCTTTCTTCAATGCATATCTTACACTTCTGGCAAGGTTTTCCATGTAAATCTTTTCTCCACTATACCTTTTTGGGTGTGACTTGCAGGTGGGCAAGTCTTTGTTTCCTTTGTTTAACCAGATTAAGAGGTTATTGACCACCTGTGATGTGATATGAAAGGCACTGTGAAGATGGCACAGTGCAGCCCTCAGACTGTGTACAGCGTGAACAGTGAAGCATGCGGCAGCCAGTGACCAGGGGAACAGCCCTCCTATCCCTCTCGGTGGAGGACCCAGGAGACAGAGACAGATGGCTGCCCTGCTCTCTGGTTGTTACGTGCCCAGTGTTGCCAGATTCAGAGAAGAGGTGGGGAAGCCCTCTAAGACATAAGCTAAAGCTCAGGCAGGCTTTTCTCAGTTCATCATCACTCTATCACCTCCAGAAATGACATTCCCTGCCCGTCCCACAATTATAGATCCAGGAAGGGCAGGGAGAGTAGGTATCCCTTGAGAAACAAGAGGATAATAATAATAGTACCTAACATTTCAAAACAAACAAACAAACAAAAAACACAGAAACAAATTCATAGATACAGAGAATAGTTTGATGGTTGCCAGATGGGAGGGAGGTTGGGGGACTGGGTAGAAAAGGTGAAGAGATTAAGAAGTACAAATTGGTAGTTACAAAACGTCACAGGGATATAAAGTACATGATAGGGAATATAGTCAATAATATTGTAATAACTATGTATGGTATCAGCTCAGTACTAGACTTACTGGGGTTATCACTTCCTAAGTTATACAAGTGCCTAATCACTATGTTGTACACCTGAAACTAATATTATTTTGTATGTCAACTGTATTTGAAAAATAAAAAAAAATTTAAAGAAGACTGACAATACCTAACATTTCAACAATTGGTACTTTACCATACATCAAAGTGCTTTATATATACTGATTCATTTAATGCTCTCAACAAACCCAGAGTGATTATTATTATTAATATTCCCATGTTACAGATGAGGAAACTACAGCATAGAGAGATTAAGCTACTTGCCCAAAGTTACTGAGCTTGGGAAGGCCAGGATTTGAGCGCAAGCCCCAGATCCACGCTCTCGCTCATCATGAACATTGCCTCCCTTGGCCTCAGCACCCACAGGCAGGGAGCCGGTCTGGTCTGGTCCCTGGACACCTTATACTCCATTCTCTGAGGCCTGGCTGGTTCCCTTGGCCTTGGGCCACCACTCCCAAGCCCGATGCTGAAATCTGTTCTAGTCAACTGCCTCCCTTTGCAATGGTCCCACTCAACGGGGCCTCATTGTTTCGACAAATGTACCCTGTGGGTCCCATGGGAATGTGTGGTTCCCATACGTGCCATGAGCTATCTATGAGTGCCAGGGCCCACCTGTGGCTGACCCTTCTGCAGGGCTGTCTCCACCAATGACGCACTATTGTTCTTACACTGTATTGGATTTGCACTCAAGTACATTTAGGAGCTAACACAGGGCTGAGACAATAAATGGTATTTTGAAGGATGCTTGGCCTACTTCAGCTCCAGCACAAACAAGGCTGAGAAGATTTCAAAATTACTCCTCAGATCCTTTCATTCACTTCAACTCATACTCCTTTTTAAATGTACTTAAATTATTTTTCTCCGGTACACAATACAACTTACTAGTCACTCTCTTGCCTGAGTACGACAACTCTAGATCACTCTAGTTGAATATGCCTAACAGTTTACTTGTATTCGCACACAGGAATTCATCATGTGTGTTCTTTTTCAAATTGTTCAATAAAATTATTCCTCGTACTGACCCTTGAAGAATGTGGCCAAGGAAGAGTCGCCCCTGCATCTACTCCATCTCTTGTCCCAACCCCCTTGTCAGGGTCCCTAACCATAGCAAAGCTTACTTCTTTCCCCATCATGCTGTTACAATTCGTAAACACACACAGACGCACTAACATTTCCTTTTAATTGCTTTGGTATAGGACTTTATTAAGAACCTACGTGGAAATCTACATAATGACCAGTTTGTTCCTTTTGGGACTAACACAGTAAAGAAGCCCATCAGCTATGAACACATTTCATGAATTACCAGAGTATACATAACCAGCAATGTTATTTTTTCTCTCAAACTTTATTGCTTAATACATAAGGCAAAAGGATTTAATGTTGCCTTTCGACAGGGTACGTTCACAATGCAAATCTTATTCTCCATGATCCTATGGTATATTAAAGCTCTCGTGTAACATCTCTTTTACACCCTATCAATTTTACACCCTATCAATTTTACACCCTATCAATTTACTCTGACGTAAGCAGTTACTGAGAATATTATCCTAATGAGCATTAAAGCAGTAAGATAAATAATTTTTAAATTTCAGTAAAGTCAAAAGGTATATAATAAGAAATCATCAGTGCAAAATGGTGTTCCCAACTTGGCGGTGGCAGGTGGAATCTGTGATGAAACTTTTATCTTCATGCAACAGACTGGCTTTCTTCCTTACCCAGTTATGCTTTTTGAAGTTTTTTTTTTATGTACCACAAAATACATAATAAAGGGGAGTTAAATTCACTGCAAACCCCAGCTACATGACCATGACATATTTGGAGGTAATTTGGAGGTGCATTCCTGAATATGGTGCAATGCTTTCTAAATTTACAGTCCGATTTCCTGCTGCCAGCGATGACTGCCAAATGCTTTGGACAGTGCAGCCAGTTTGTGGTGTCCCTAAAAATCATCAGCAATTTGAAAACATTAGCGCCCGGCAATAGTCATACTTTGCAATGATTGCCTGTATTTATCACCTTAGTTTTCCAGGACACAAACTGAAAAAAAAAAAAATCAGAGAAAAATTAAACTTCTCTAGCAGCAGGGAAAATAGGGAGTTTAAAATCAAATACAGGGGAGGAACTCAGCCCCTTTATATATTGTTCACGAATTAAAATAAACAATTTAAGCTTGGGGGCTTAATGCCAATATATTTCCCTTTTCAAATACTTTTTTTGTTTTCATCTTTGTGGAATATTTTGGTGTTAGGATAGTGTGGTTATGTGGCAGGACTAAAAATGGGATAAAGTTCACTGCTCCATTCAACCAATGTTTACTGTGTTCCGCTCCATGGCATGAACTGCCCTGGGGCAGCAGGAGTGGGCGTGACAGGCCTGCCTGCTGCCCTCAGGAACCTTACAGTCTGTGGAGACAAGCAATGAACTCAGTACAGCAAAGACGGGGAGACATGCAAGCCTTTAGGAGAGCACAGATCGGGGCAGGGAGGGGGCGTAGACTTCTCTGAAGAACAGGAGTGCGTCTGGAACCTGAAAGATGGATTTGAGCAACACAGCATGTGGGGTGGGGGTTGGGAGCCATCCAGGCAGAGGAAGAGCAGGGGGGCCACCTGTGGCTTTGCAGTTTGTGCAGGGCACAGGGGTGCCAGCGGAAGGGCTGAGGGGCATCCAGCCCGGCTCTGCTCTCCGCTAGCACATCCTGGTGCATAGCTGCCTGCACCCAAGAGCGTGTTTCTCTTCACACCACAGTAGCCAATGCTTGCCAAACCATGTCCCATGAGTCTATTAAGTTGAGTCCAGGATAAACTGTTTTCACATGAAGAACCCCAAATTCAGTGGTTTAAATAACCTTGGAAGTTTTTTTCCCCTCTTATGTAACAGTGCAAGTGGCCCCAGGCTGCAGCATGGCTCTGCCACCTTCAACATGCTGCCAACCTCTGAGTCCAAAGCCGCCTCAGTGGTCCCTACCCCTCCAGCCTCCAGAAACAGAGTAGACCTAGAGAAATGTGTGCTTCCTTTTAGGTAGGGCAAGAAACACCGGTAGCATGCATGACTTCTCACTTCTTATTTGTGAGAACTTAATCATACGGTCACACTGAGATTCAGGGGAGGCTGAGGTGCGTATTCTGTGGCTGGCAGCCCTGTGCTGCGCTAACACTATCATCAAAGAGCGGAGGATGGATGGTGGTGGGCATGCAGCACTCCATGGCACAAGGGAGGACAAGGAGAGAGGGACAAGACGATGGCAGAGAGGCAGGCAGGAGCCCGGTCACACGAGACCTTGTTCAAAGCGCAGGAAACCAAGTTAGCATTTTTAAAGGTACAGTGGTAGATTTATGAGTTTTTGCTCACAGAAAAGGCTTTTGACAGAAAAAGCCTGACAGGGTAGACGTAAGCCAAGGCTCTCCATTTAATTTTCATATGTCCTTGTTTACCAACAACCCAAATTCTCCATTCAGAGGACACATATGTGATTCATATGGTCTCTGAAGGAATTGCCTGAGAACTGACTTTTTCATAAAAAGATTTTGTAGGTACAAACAGAAACTTGACTATCTTGTGTGATTCAGTTTTATATGGTCAGGGACCTTATGATGTGCTGTGAGTTTACATATGGTCATATAGGTCCCAATAAAACATACAGCCTAAGGTGCAGAGGTGGCTGCACCAGCTCGCTCGTATCTGTAGATACGTGTGGCCTCTGCAATGCTGGCCCCGCCAAGGGAGGACCAACCCACTCTCCAAGGCAGCCCTGTCCTTCCGGCAGTCTCTCTGAGGAGCGTCAGATCCCACCACAAATGCGGAGCCCATCCACATAACATTCAGGCCAAGGAGAAATGCTCCTGAGAGGCAGCCCCTCAAATTCTGTCCACACAGAGAACACTGCAGCTGAGGACTTGATAGCTGCTGTCTGAGTTGGTTTAGTGTGTGGGAATGAGGCTGGAATCCAGGGAGGGGCACTTTAGAAAGCTACCTATCTCATACCCACAGCCTGGACTTGGCAGAATTCAACTCCTGATCAAAGCAGCGGCATTCTGTCCCTGGCCAGACTGCTCAGTTGTTTGGAGCATTGTTCTGTACACCAAAAGGCTGCGGGTTTGATCGCCAGTTGGGGTGCATATGGGAGGCAATGGATCAATGTTTCTCTCTCACATTGATCTCTCTTTCTCTCAAATCAATAAACATATCTTTGGGTGAGGATTAAAAGAACAAACAAAAACACAGGATTCTGATGCACACACCATGAAGGAGCCAGGATTCAAACCCAGTTCTGTCTGGCACCAAATACATGCTCATCTCCCTGTACTATGTGTTATTTATTTAATTAGTAGGGTCTTCCCTCAGATTTATCCATTTTCTAAGTTGGACCAATGAACTAACTTTGGGACATTTGCCTGAATTATACTTATATTAATCTATACCATCTAAAATGATTTTTTCAAACCCTACCTAAATTTACATGTAAATCATTGGTTATACCTTATAAGAAGTACATTAGAAAATTCTGCAGATCTTATTTTTAAGAAATGGCGTGTGGCAGCTTTAGTGCATATAAGCTGTTCAATCATTCTTTTATGATAGGACATTATTTCCTTTAGGATTTCTTTTTTAAAATATAGTTTATTGATTATACTATTATACTTGTCCCAGTTTTTCCCTTTTTGCCCCTCTCCACCCAGCAGTCCCATCCCCTCTGGCAATCTCCCCCCTAATTCATGCCCATGGGTCATGCATATAAGTTCTTTGGCTCCTCCATTTCTTATACTGTCCTTAACATCCCCCTGTCAATTCTGTACCTACCAATTTGAATTTCTTAATTCCTGTCCCTGTTCCCCCATTCTTCTCTTTCCCCCCCCAACTGATAGCCTTCCAAATGATCTCCATATCTATGATTCTGTTCCTGTTCTGCTTGCTTTAGTTAGTTTTTAGATTCAATTGCTGATAGTTGTGAATTTATTGCCATTTTAATGTTCATAGTTTTAATCTTCTTCTTTTTCTTAGGTAAGTCCTCTTAAAATTTTACAGAATAATGGCTCAATAATGATGAACTTCTTTAGCTTTAAACTTTGTCTGGGGAGCACTATATCTGCCTTTCAATTCTAAATGATAGCTTTGCTGGATAGAGTAATCTAGGTCATAGGTCTTTGCTTTTCATCACTTAGAATACTTCTTGCTAGTCCCTTCTTGCCTGCAGAGTTTATTTTGAGAAATCAGCTGACAGTGTTATGGGAACTCCTTTGTGGGTAATTATCTACTGTTTTCTTGCTGCTTTTAAGATTCTCTCTTTAACTTTTGGCATTTTAATTACAATCTTCTTTATGTCCATCTTGTCTGAGATTCTCTGTGCTTCCTGGACTTGTATGTCTATTTCCTTCACCAAATTAGGAAAGTTTTCTTTCATTATTTTTTCAAATACATTTTCAATTTCTTGCCCTTTCTCTTCTCTTTCTGGCACCTCTATGATTCAAATGTTGGTATGTCTAAAGTTGTTCTAGAGACTCCTTAGCCTATCCTTGTTTGTTTTTCTTTTTTTGATTCTTTTTTCTTCTTGCTGTTCTGATTGAGTGTTTTTTTCTTCCTTATGTTCCAAATCATTGATATGATTCTTGGTTTTATCCACTCCATTGTTGGTTTACTGTAAATTTTTCTTTATTTCATTTAAAGTAGCCTTTATTTCTGCTTGGGTCTTTTTTATGCTGTTGAAATACCCAATGAGTTCCTTGAGCATCCTAAAAAACATACCAGTTTTTTAACTCTGCATCTGATCAATTGCTTATCTTCATTTTGTTTAGTTTTTTTTCTGGAGTTCTATTATGTTTTGTCATTTGGGCCATATTTCTTTGTCTCCTCATTTTGGCAGCCCCCCTGCCCCTGCCCCATATTTGTTTCTGTGTATTAGGTAGAGCTGCTCTGACTCCCAGCCTTAATAGTGGCCTATTGTGGAAAAGCACACTGGTAAGTTGGATGAGGTGGAGCCTTATGTAGTTGCCAGGGTGGGGCATCCAATATGAACTAGGTTGATGAAGCCTCTGATACTGTATTGTGGCTCTGTGGCTCTGTGTAGGGGAGGGCTCAGAAAGGGGACAATGCCACTGCCTGGTTCTCTGGAGTTTTGTCCAGGAGGAAGCTGCCCCCTGACCCTCACCCTGATATGATGCCAGACACTTCAGTATCTCCCCATATGCCTGCCACTGTGCCCTTCCAGCTGATGCCCTGGTGCTGAAGCCCAGAGGGAGTGAGCTTGGTTGTTGGACTGCCATACAGTCTGATATTCTGACTACTCTGGATGATAAACGTTTTGTAGTTTAGCTGCAGTTTTTGCTGTGGTTGTGTGAGGAGGTGAGCCGTATTTACCTATGCCTCCATCTTGACGGGAAGTCCTCCTTTAGTATTTCAGTGAATATGAAAAATACAGGTAAGCCATATTGGTGGTTTTGATTTAAATATTAAAGGTAAGTATTCTCAATTGTCTGATTAATAATTCTGGTTAATACTCATTATCAGGTAAAACTTGAAATGGTCCTGAAGCATGGACAATTGATTTAATAAAAGTCAAATCTAATGAAATAAGAGAATCATGACTAAACCTCAAAAATACAAACATGGAGCTTTTGTCACTTAACATGCTGGTCTTGAGATTTGTCCATGTTGCTGCATGTGTCAGTGGTTTGTTTCTTTTTGTTGCTGGGTAACATTCCATTGTATGGATGTGCCTTTCATTGTTTACCCATTTATCTGTTGAGGGATATTTTGATTGTTTCTATATTTGGGTGATTAGGAATAATGTTGCTGTATCTATTCACATACAGATATTTGTGTGCACATACGTGTCTGTTTCTCTTGGGCAGACCTCTTGGGTGCTGGGTCACATGGTAAGTACATGTTTAACTTTGTAGGACACTGGCAAACTGTCTTCCAAGGTGGTTGTGTCATTTTGCATTCTCATTAGCAGTATACAAAGGTTCTGGTTCCTCCACATAGTTTGGGCACTTAGTATCGTCACTCTTGAATTTTAGCCTTTCTGCTAGGTATGTGGTGGTCTCTCATGAGGTTTTGGTTTGAATTTCTCAGATAACTAATGGTGTTTAACATCTTTTCATGTACTTGTTTGCTATCTTATATGTTTTCTGCAGTGTCTATTCAGATATTTTTTAAATTTTTAATTGAGTCATTTATCTCCTTATTGAGTTGTAACAATTCTTTATGTAATTTGAATCATATACACACCCTTGGTCAGATAGGTATAAAAATGGGACCTGCTCTGGCTTTGCAGAAAAGAGCTCGGCGCTATTTTGCTTCAGAAGTCAGACTCTTGAGTTTCCTACTTCCAGCTCCCCAACTGCCCCACTGAGAGGATTTCTGCAACTTGTACAAGCAAAACTTAGGGCACATTTTGGCACAAGAAAGGCATATTCATCCAGATATGTATAAAGATCTGTGATCATTTGCTGTTCACACACACTTTTACTGTAAAATAAGTCAGCATTTTTGCTGCCTCTCCAAGTCATAAGCATTTTTATCTGTCTGTCCCCTGACCGCAGGGATCGATCCAGTGGCACCCACAGGCCTGTCTCTGAGTGATCATGAAACAAATCTTGGATAAGTGTTTCTACCCTTCTCTGGAAAAGATGACAAATTTTCAAAGAAATTCTCATTCTTACTTCTCTGGATACAAAATAGAATGAAAATAACAGGTAGACATTCTGACAAGTAGGTTCATTGGCAAGTGACCATCTAAGAAAAAGCACCTTAGAAATTTATTTTTGCAGAAATTTGATCAGATTTCCCCCAATTAGAAAATCATGGTCTAGTGAAAATATCAACATTTGCAGTAGTTGGTGTGCATATTTTATGTTACTTCTTACAATAAGCAGAGGTATAAATACTAAACCCCATGCTGTAAAGTAAAAAGACCCTCTCAAGCTGCATGTCGTTTCCATTGCTGTAAACGGAGCATTAGGGGTGTTTGCCTGATTTTTTTCCTCCTCAGGAATTCAAATTTTAAACTTGGGTTATAAGGAACGATAGCTTAAACTTTAGAAATATTTTTCTTACTTTTACTCATGGGTAAACAAAGACCTAGAGAAGGAAGTGCTTTTTCCTAAAAGCTCACTGCAAACTAGGATATTATAAACAAGTCCTGACTTGTTAACCATACGGATAAGCCATTATGTTTAATCAGCCTTGAACCACAGATGTAGTTGATCTGATTCAAATTTGCATAAGCTATAATTACCTTGATTTTAAAAACGTAACTTTTGTTTAGCACCTGTACTTTTAAATTTGTTTCCAAAGACATTTCAAAGACACATCTTACTCCATGGCAATAGGTTGAAAAATACAGGAAACACAGCCCCCTAAGAACCTAAAAGTTTTGTATTTTTTTTAAATAACAAAACCTGATTGATCCTTAAGGAAGTGGAAAAAAAGGAGCCTTAGAAGGGAAGGTTAATGCATGCATATTTTTGGTACATTAAAGACTCCAACGTGCTAATTCAAGCACTGTTTACTTTTTGTATATAACAGGATTGCTGTGTTCAAGGGAAAGAGAGAAGATATATTCTCAGTGCCAAAAGCTACTTACTCATAAAGTCTGAAATACCATTATTATTATTATTATTAATTTTTACGTCTAGCATCTGTGAATAGCTTCTTATACGGGAAAACCATTCTGGGTCAGCTGAAGGCCAAAAATAATGAGCTGGCCTCCTGCCTTTGTGTATTGAGTCAAGTAGCTGCCAATTAATAAAAGTGATTTTGTTTTGTTCCTGAACTAATTTTCAGAAAATGAAAACAAATAGTTGTTGGTGCTTTTCATAAATTTTCAATGGAAAGAATATATTTCTCACAAGCTTAAAGACTGACTGCACCATAAGTAACCAAACAATTATGAGAAACTGCCCGGTGTACTTCTGTGGTTGAGCAAAAGAGCCAAGTCGGAAGGAAAAGACATTCCCGGCATTTTCTGAAGCAAGATAAATACAGAGAAGAAACATAGATGAAAGATGGAACTGCACTCTCTAGCCCCTGCCAGATTCCTCGACTTTTTGGCACAATGATTGAATTTGGCAAATGTAGCAGTAGCAATCTTTTCCATGAAAAAGAGCAGCATATACTTTATTTTACCATACTGTTTGTGCATTTTTGACCCTGCAAAACTGTCTCTCTTTTTTTGAAAGTGATTTTTTCTGCAGAGTTGGCTGCCATTTCATTTATTTGAAATGGATCATTTATCACCAAAAAAGCTGTGGGGCATAGCTACTGTAGAACAGCGCCAACAGACCTACAGCTTGGCAGAAAAAGTGTCTCTTTCTGAGACCATCTCGATGCTTTAACATGTGCCAAAAGCATCTTATGCCAATCTAATGCTTTGATATCCAAACTTATTTAAATGTAAGGAACTCTGGACTGCACAGTTTAGATGAGATAAACTCCCTTGTCATGTCACTTTTTTTATTTGCTATCAGAAAAGCTGTAATATAGCTTGATGTGCCTAATGTTGGTAACATGATTATGTTAAGAAAAACTCTCCAGCCCCAAATCTAAGTTTAATGGACTCCAACATTCCTTAACCCTAAAATATTTTCTTATCTGGCAATGATTCTATAGGAAACTTATTAGAATATGTAAGTAACAATCTCAAAAAATATGACACTCAGTAGCAAATATCAAGGTCACGGTATCCCATTTCACTCAACTCAGGAAGGGAGGTTCATACGTGATAAGTCATTTCACAACAGGGACGGCAATGACTTTTTGTTGCTACCTTTCATCAGTTTCCCCTAAGCTAAACAAAAATAAAATATGAGGGTGTTTACCTGTTGCCATGGTTTTTTTTTAATGCAACATGACAGACAGGGTTTTGGTTTTAAGCAGCCCCAAATTTAAGCAGTCTTTGCATATTTGACAGTGACTTGGATATATTATTGTGCTAATGTTATTGGCCATGTAGTTGAACTCTTAATCACTGAGTAGCAGCCTATTTAATGCAAGGGAAAAGCATTAATTTGGTGTGAGTGCCAAATATATCCTGTGGTTTCAATTTAAAGTTTGGAGCCAGCAGTGACAGATACAAAACTGAGAATCTGTAATTTTTCAAGTTTAAAAATCCAAAAACCAACATATGAATGCTTAACAGGTTTATATGTGTATAAAACAAAGACTGTTTTGCACAGATTTAAAATGGTGAAGGAGTGTCTTTTCTTAAACTTAGCTTGACATTATAATAATACACCACATTTACTCACAAAGCATTTGACCAAAAAGGAGCCAAAAGTTACTGTTTAAATTTCAGAATGCTAAATCCACATCAGTACTTGGCAATAGCTAGGTCTGGAATATTTTCAATAAAACTATAAATAATTACCTCTCACATTTTATAATTTACATCCATTTAACTCACAAAGCTTGAGTTATGAGCAAGTTCTTTAGTTGTATGGAAGATCCAAGATGGCTGCTGAGTAGGTGGAAGTTACACTCACCTCCTCCCAGGACCAAACTGGAATTACAGCTAAAATATAGAACAATCAACCTGAATAATCAACGGATGACTAGCCAAAAAGGAGTCTTACAACCAAGAATTTACAGAAGCCACACTAATATAGAGAAGAAGGGTGGAGTAGGGTGTTGGGAGACAATGAAAGGTCTAGCTGCATACCCACATGTGGCACCGGAGTCTAAAGGGACAGCTTAGCTGCAAATGTTCCCCCTGAGGAGGCTGGGGTCTCAACCCCAAACCTGGCTCCCAAGCCCAGAGCTCAGAGCCAGGAAGAGGAGCCCACATCTTGCTGTGAAAACCAGCAGGGATTCTGTCTACAAAAGAGGGATGGGAATCTGCAAAAAAATCAAGCACCCTCTTGAAAGATCAACACACTACATCTCATTCACAGCCACTCACTCTGGCTCTAATGGGGAGTGGGCAGCTGGGAGTAGAATAATGTTGTGTGAGGAGAGGCTAGGTTGTGTGGCTCTTGGGAGAGAGTTGAAGAGACAGCCACCAGAGTCTCTGTGCTGAGTCACTCTCCCAAACTGAAGATGCTATCTTTCTTGAGTTGAGCACTCCCCTCCACATAGCATCAGCCTAGGGGAATGCAATAGACTCACACCTCAGACTCCCTGTCACCTCTGCCCTGAAGAGCTGACACCCCATGGAGGAGTCAGCTACCTGGGCTTGGGGTGTAGAGGTGTAGGCTGAATCAGGGAGTGAGAGACTGAGTTGTATGGCTCTGGGGGTGGAGGGTATGGCTTCCCATGAGTCTGACTGGTGACACCCTCTTTTGGGAGATCCAATAATACCACTCTCCTGACTCCCCTGAATCCTTCCCTGACTAGCTTGAACTTTCCAGAAGGTCCAGGCAGTATCCAGGACATGCTGAGCTGTGTGCATCAAGGATGGAGCCACTTTTCCCTAGCATGCCCAACTGGTGTAGAGCCCTCCCTACACATGGCCAAATCTTGGCCTGTCTGGACTTGACAAACTCTGATGGCCTCCCCCTGATGACTCCAACACCCCACATAACCTCAAAGGTCTGTGGGCACCCAGTGAGTTGCAGCTAGCCTTGGTGCATTATGGGACTACTGCTGGGTGACAATGCTATCAGATCCAGCATTGGCACCAATTTTGAATATGTATCAAGTTGGTGAACACCATTTGCCCCTCCTGGTAACTCACTGAGAATCTACCTCATGTAATTCTAGTACTGCCAAAGATTCTTTCAGTGACTGAGCCTAACATGCAGCCAGCAGGTGGTGGCAGGTAAGCCAATCTCCAGGAGCTTTGGGCCTTTTGCTGACCTGCCCCTAGACCTGGTACTGATGGAAGCTGGCCTTGATACACAGCTTGGCCTATCCCACAACCAGAACCAGGAGAGGCAGCCACAAACTGTAGATTTTGTAGCTCTAAATAAGTTGCTCAGTGTCAGTCACAGGCAGGGTCTGACATTGACTTGCACCAGAGTACCTCCAAAGAGGCCCCAGAACCAACACACACAGTGGTCAGTTTCAGAAAACATTAGAACAGGATCCAATAAGCTTCGTAAGTGGCACATCCAAAGGGAGCGCCCCGCAGGCACCAGACCCTGATGAGGCAAATTCCTCTTCATTAGGCTACCACCCACACAAAAACAGCTCATACACTGTGACCAAGGTTGATCCTCACAGTCAGTAGCCTGAGAGTCAACCACATGCACAGGTAGGCCAACAGCAATTAAGACTCCAATTCAACATGAGGGCTCACATAACCCACACAAGAAACATTCCTCAATTATCCAGTCAGATCATCAAGGAGACTGTGCTATTTGGTCCAACAGGATACCTACTACATAAGTCCACCGAATCCACCACACCAAGACTGGAAGACATTGCATATCTACCTAACACACAGGAAAAAACACAGAGAGGCAGACAAAATGGAGACAAAGAAACATGCCCCAAATGAAAGAACAGCAGAATTCTCAAGAAAAAGAACCATATGTAATGGAGTCAAGCAATCTACCATATAGAGATTTCAAAACAATGGTAATAAGGATGCTTAATGAAGTTAGTGAGAACTTTGACAACATGACAAAGGGTATAGAGGCCATAGAAAAAAACCAATCAGAAATAAAGAATACGATGTCTGTAATGAAAAATATACTAGAAGGAATAAACTTTCTATACTAGAAGGAATAAACCTTTTATACTAGAAGGGATAAATAAAAGTGAGTTAGATGAAGCATAGGGTTGAATCAGTGATTTGAAAGACAAGGTAGCAGAAAATATCCAATCAGAGCAGCAAAAAGAAGGAAGAATTTTTAATGAGGATAGTTTAATGGACCTTTGGGACAACATGAATCATAACAGCATTTACATCATAGAGGTATCAGAAGGGATTGAGGATATATTTGAATAAAAATGACTGAAAATTCCCCTTTTCTGGTAAAGGGAAAAGACACACAAGTCCACAAAGCACAGGGAATCTCAAACAAGATGAACCCAAAGAGGCCCACCACAAGACAAGTTATAATTAAAATAATAAAGGGGGAATCTTAAAAGTATCAAGAAAGGGACAGTTAATTACCTACAAAGGAGCTCTCATAAAACTGTCAGCTGATTTCTGAACAGAAACAGTTTAGACAGAATGGACTGACACAAAATATTCAAAGTGATGGAAAGGAAGGACCTACATCCAAGACTGCTTTACCCAGCAAGGTTATTATTTAAAGTTGAATAAGAAATAAAGAGCTTTCCAGACAAGAAAAACTGAAAGAGTTCATTATCATCAAACCAGTATTACAAGAAGTGTTAAAGGGTCTTCTTCAAGAAGAAAAAAAAAAGAACATAGGTACTAAGAATAAAAGGGCAATAAATACCTATCCATATTAATTAAATGTAAATAGCTTAAAAGCACCAATCAAAACACATAGGGTAACTAAACTGCATAAGAAAACAAGAACCTTAGATAGGTTGTCTACAAAAGACCCACCTCAGAATGAAACACACACAGGTAACAGTAAAGAGATGGAAAAAAATTTTCATGTAAATGGAAATGAATAAAAAGCTGAGGTGGCAATAGTTATATCATACAAAAAAGGACTTAACACAAAGACTATTATAAAAGACAAAAAAAGAACACTACAAAAGGATAAAGTGATCAATCACACCTAAATACATAAAGAAAATCTCGATAAACATAAAGGATGAGATCAACCGTAGTACAGTCATAGTAGGGGACTTTAACACCTCATTCATTCATTGACATCAATGGATAGATCTCCCAGAAAGAAAATCAACAAGGAAAAGCAGCCTTAAGTGACAGGCTAGATCAGGTGAATTTAAATGATAGCTTCAGAACATTTTATTCCAAAGTGGCAGAATATACATACTTTTCAAGTGAACATGGAACATTTTCTAGGATGAACTACATGTGAGAACACAAAACAAGTCTTAAAAAACTGAAGAAGATTGAAATTATATCAAGCATCTTCTCTGATCACAATAGTATGAAATTAGAAATCAATTACAAGAAAAAAACAAAAGCACACAAACTCATGGAAACTAATTAACATGTTACTAAACAATAAATGGGCTAAAAATGAAATTAAGGAAAACATCAAAAGATACTTTGAGATAAATGAAAATGACAACACAACAACCCAAAATTTATGGGACACAGCAAAAGCAGTCCCAAGAGGGAAATTCATAGCATTACAGGCCTACATCATGAAACAAGAAAAATCTCAAATAAACAATCTAATCGTATACTTAAAGAACAACAAACAAAGCCCTTACTGAGTAGAAAAAAGAAAATGATAATGATAAGGGCAGAAATAAATATGAAAATGGTTGCATTTTTTATACACGAATAATGAACTATCTGAAAAGTAAACAATCCCATTTACAATGGCATAAAAAAAGCTCATAATAAATTTAAGGAAGAAGGTAAAAGGCCAGTACTTAGAGAATTATAAGATACTGAAGAAAGCAATTGAAGACAAATAATATACATCTCTCTCTCTCTCTCTCTCTCTCTACATATAAATAACTGGAAGCATAGACCATGCTCATGAATAGGAGAATTAACACTGTTAAAATGTCCATACTACCCAAAACAATCTACAGATTCAAAGCAATTCCTATCAAAATGCCAATGATGTATTTCAGAGAACTAGAACAAATAATCCAAAAATTTATGAAACAAAAAAAGATGCCAAGTAGCCACACCAATCTTGAGAAAAAAATAAAAATGTTAGTGGAATCATGCTACCTGATATCAAACTATATTACAAAGCCATAGTAAACAAAATGGCACAGTACCGGCATAAAAACAGATATATAGATCATTGGAACAGAATAGAGAGCCCAGAAGTAAATCCACACATATACAGTCAAGTAATATTTGACAAAAGGGGGCAAGAACATACAGTGGCGAAAAGATAATCTAGTCAATAAATGGTGTTAGGAAAATCAGACAGATACATGCAAAAAACAAAATTAGGCCACCTTTAATCAAAACTGATTAAAGACTTAAATGTAAAACCTGAAACCATAAACCCCTAGAAGGAAACACACAGTAAAATCCTGGGCATTTTGCTTAGTGATATTTTTTCTGATATATCTCCTTAGCAAGGGAAACAAAAGAAAAAAATAAACAAATGGGACTACATCAAACTAAAAAAGTTTTTGCACAGCAAAGGAAACCATCAACAAAATGAAAAGACAACCCGTTGAATGGGAGAACATATCTGGGGACCGGGTGAAAATGTTAAGAGGTTGAGAAGTAAAGATTGGCAGTTACAAAATAGTTTATATAGGGATATAAAGTATAGCCTAGGAAATACAGTCAATAATATTGCAATAACTATGTATGAGGCCAGGTGGTTACTGGAAATATCAGGGGAACACTTTGTAAAGCATACGATTGTCTAACCGCTATGCTGTACACCTGAACCTAATACAAAGTAATATTGAATCTAAACTGTAATTGAAAACATAAATAAATAAGAAGTTATTGATTAAAATAATAAATAAAGCAAGCCAAAGCTGTAAGCAGGGACTTAAAATTTTTACAAAGCACAACTTTTTAAAATATTGGATGAAAGCCTCTGTACATCTTTGAAAGATCTGGAATGATAACATCACAATAAAAGTATATATAATTCACAATACACTGAATAATAGCATGATAGTAAAAGGCAGTGAATGTCAACTGACCTAATTATTTCTCACATCAATTGGTCCTAAAATCTAAATCATGGCTCTTCCCGTTAATATACACTGTTTTCAAACTCACAAGGAATGCTCTTAACTGTCTTTGTAACTCCAGTTCTAAATGTTAGAAGCCGTTTTGTAAAATACCAGGCTGTTTTGCTGTCCACAGTTGATTGGACTAGGTGTGGGTACTTTCCCAAACGGGGCCAATCAGATTCCTTTCCCTGTGGTGCCTTGAATTGAAATTGAGAAAAATATGTAGTCTGTCTCCCTGGGTGACTGGAGAGTAAACCTTGCAGAAACAGCTGAAAAAACTAGAGAAACAAGGAGAGCCAACTCACAGAGAGAGAATAAAATAAAAAGAATACAGAAAGGAAGAAAGATGGCAAGTGAAAGAAAAGAGAATAAAAACCTTTGATTCCCATGTCCTTCTTAGGGCTCTGCTACTTTCTTGCCTATAAGATCTGTCAAATATCCATGTATTTTATTTGATGCCTAAGGTTATCTGAGTTATTTGTGTTGCTTGCAATATATGGCGTCCTTACGGATCCTGCTTTCTTTCTATGGGACTTTGGACACATCTCTGACACTGTTGAACTAAAGCTTCCAAATCTTTCAAATGGGCACAGTAATGCCTGGATCACAGGTTATTTGGAGACTAAATGAGATAAAGAATAAAGAACCTAGCCCAGCAGCGGATACTCAGCGATTGGCTGCTATTCTAAAAAGAGATTATCCTATAATATACTTTCTATAAAACATACATATTTACATTAACTATTTGTTAGTCTAAGAAAATCACTGACATCTCTTACAACCCAGCCTTACTATTCTAATATTTGCTAATTATTCATTTAATGGGTTACTCCAATTATTTGGTGAAATTTAAAGTAGAGGAACAGAATAAGTATATGGTACATGAGTTCTCCACACAGGCAGGGCCTGCGCTTCTCTTCACCACTCCCAGAACTCAGGAGACAGTAGGACCAAGAGTCTCATAACCCTCACAGATACCATAAGAAGGGCCTGGCCAAAACAAGTGAATGAACAAAATAATTACCAAGTGTGGTGAATGCTATGAAGGAAACAAAAAGCATTGAGTGAAGACTAACTGAGGAATAAGCTACTTTAGCCCAAGTCTGAGAAAGTGTCTTGGAACAGGTGCACCAAAACTAAGCAAGAAGAGAGAAGGGTTTGAAAACAGAAGGTTTATGCTGAGGCCATCAGGAAAGGTAATGATATATAAAGGTTGATATTAGTTAATTTAGTAAATAGTAATAGTATTTTATACTCTGGGGGGGGTGTATGTATATACTAAAAAACCTGAATACATGAGCTTTGGACTTAATTTCACCTTTTCCATTTACCTATACCAAGTTTCTAAACCTACCTTTGGAAAATGTAGCTACGCTTATTAAAGTCTATCTAAAGATAGAAATAAAAATAATTTTTTAATCATAAAATCATTTGGCTGAACTTCATAGTCTATAACTCTTACTAGTAATGTTTAATTGGCATAAGTTAAGACTATGAAAAAGCTGCAAGGGCAGCAAGAGAGGCTGGAAAATCATGGAAACTAAGGAGAGAAATAGAACATTTGGGATGTATTTTCACAAGAGGATGGGAGGGCTGTGACTGCAAGGACAGGGACCATTCCACCGTGCGAATGTCAGGTTCCATTCTCTGTCAGGTTCCATTCTCCTTTCTGCCCTCCCACACGGTTGCTCTGCCTCCTCAGGGAGTTTCTCATTCAGGCTTAGGCTTTCAAACACAGCCGTAAACACGCATGCCCACACCCACACCGATGCCTTGGGGACCTTCAGGTTTACCTGGCAATGGGAGTTAAGGAAACAGACCCCAGAACCCTATTTCTTGTGTCATTTCCTTATAACGTGATTTGGGATATGTTACTTAAGCTCTATGAAACTCAAGTTTCTTTATCTGTAAAATGGAGATGATAATACCCACCTCATTGGATAATGGAAAAGATTCAAAGAAAAATTGTGTGTAAATGTACTTTTAGAATAGTATCTGGCACACAGGAAGCCAAATAAATGAAAAAGAAAAAGATATTACTTTCATTATTATATAGTCTTTTGCTACACTTAACACAACTCTCTTTCTCACCTTTATTCCCCTTTAGCTTTCAAGAAGGGAAAGGAAATTTATTTTGCTGGGAGTGGGGTGGGCGTAACTGAGCAGAATCAAGGTCAATTCCTTATACTGAAGCAGAGCCAGCATGCACAGAGACACATGTCTATTTAAAATACTGCCTTCAAAACTGTAGGCTTTGAAAATAGGAATATAAGATCTGAGACTCCTGGCCATGCAATTAATTTTATTGCCTTTGAAAGGATATCAAAGAATATGCTATATGTCTTCTAGAAGGGTTTCCTACACTTTTTTCCTGTTAGCAGAAAAGCAGATACTGTTTGTAAATGGGACAAAGCTGCTTGTGGCCTGGAGGCAAGTGTTTGGCGTGTTCCCTTTTTCTCGGCCCCCCAAGGGCCAAGGACTTGCTAGTGGTCAAAGTACAGTCTCAGACAGAAGGCAGCAACAGCACCTTGATGCTTGTGAGAAATGCAGAATGTCAGGCCTGACACCAGACCAAGCGGCTCAGAATCTGAATCTTAACATGATTCCCACGGAAGCCACCCCTACAGCGATACGTGAGGAGTGCTGGATAAGGAGTACACTTAACAAACACTTAGAAAAAGGAATCAGACAACACTGAGCTAGTCTTTCCATCACTGCCTTTATTAGCTAGTCAAATTTGATATAGTTTTAATACTGTCTACAAAATTGACTTAGATGTATACTAAATATATGTTAAATGTATAAATGTGGTTTAATTTTATGCCCTTATAAACTTTCTATATAAATTGCTAAAATTCCTGATTTGGGATCAGAACATGTGAGCACTATAATTCTAAGTCCTTATGTATTTCATATTATTATTCCAAACCACCATTTAAACATGAAAACCCTCAAGCCTTCTATTCTCAGTACCAAACAACCCAACTGAAAACTGGTAAAAAAAAAAAAATATTGGACACTTTACCAAACGAGTTATATAATAGATATATAAGCACATGAAAAAATGTTCTACACCATCAGTCATTAGGAAAACTGACATTGAAATCAAGAGATTGAATTACCTACCTATTAGAATGTTTAAAACAACAAGGAATGAACATACCAAGTGTTGGTGAGCACACTGTCATGCACGGCTGGTGGGAATGTTTTAAAATAGCATAGCCACTTTGGAAAATAGTTTGTCAATTTCTTAAAAAGTTAAACATATACCTGCCAAGTGACCCAGCCATTCACTCCTAGGTGTTTATTCAAGACGAGTGAAAGCATATGTCCACATCAAGACTTGTATACGAAGGTTTATAGCAGCTTTACTTGTAATAACCCCAAATGGGAAATAACTCAAATGTCCATCAACAATGAAAGGATAAACAAACTGTGATGGAATGCTGCTCGGCAATGAAAGAGTGGACTACTGACACATGCAAGAGTGTGGATGAATATGAAAATAATTAAGCTCAGTGAAAGAAGCCAAACAAAAAAAGGAGTACATACTATATGATCCCATTTAAGTTCAATTCTAGAAAATGCAAACTAATCTGTACTGACAGAAAGCAGATCAGTAGTTGCCCCAGGACAGAGAAGGGCAAGAAAGAGGGTTTACTGGATATGCGTGTGTGTCAAAACTTATCAAATTTTACATTTTAAATATATGCATGTGTATGTCAACTCTACCTTAATAAAGCTACTACATTTTTATGTTAAAACATAAAAAAGAAATAAGAAAAACACTTGATTTATGTATTGATATTAAGTTAAACACAATACACTGAAATCAAACTTAGGGAAACCCTTAAGTAGTCATAAATTTCTTTCTCACTTTAATGGAAAAATGTGAATAGTAAGAAAAAAGTCAATCAGAAACTCTATATGTAGTATCATTATATAGTTACTATACTTAATAGTACTACTAAGTAATTTAATTTCCACCAAGTGGACAATACCCAGCACTCAAGGAAATATCTGAAATGTGAGGAAAGCACTCAAAACCACAAAGGCACATTAAGAGTCTCAATTAATAGAAAACATTATAGTTCAATGAAACATAAAGTATGTAGACTGCATATCGACCCTGAAACCCTCGGTGATCTCAGTCTCTAAAGTCTATTTACTTGACTCAAAAGTTTTAAAGATTTTTTTTTTCCTATGCCAGGCTACAAAAACTATGGAGCCGTCTTCCTGGTTCTCTGGAACACCACTCCACGTGCTGAGTCTGCAGGCAGCCAGGACGGCCATCCCGTTCCACCCAACCGAAGTGCTCTCCCCTCACTCTCCCACTGCTGAACCCACTTCTGATTCTGTTTTCTGCAATTTCTTAAATTCCCTGCTCTCCAGAAAGTCAGAGGTCATAACGTAGCTTTTGCTTGCCTGATACAGACATTTGCAGAAAACAAATCCAAGGTCACCACTGGGCAGGGAGCTTAATTCCTTCTATGGGTGTTCATCATCTTTCTACTTGATCATTTTTTCTGTCTTAGGACATGGCTTGTCTTGCTCAGTTTTTCCTGCAACTTCTTTCCCTTACTTTCTTATGTTACAGTTCTGTTATAATGTGTAAATAACTTTGATACATCTCCTAGATTTCTCATATTTTCAGCGGAGTTACCAACATCACTGCATCCATGTTCATAAGGTTTTGTGGTGATACAAGACCCTATGCTGATACTTTCAGGTTACTTATGATACTTTTAAGGAGGTCTGTGTGCAATCCAAAAGGGCATAAGGATTGAATTATTCCTATCACATTGTATTTACTAGAGCAGGGGATTTATTAGTTCATATAGAAGAGATTCTTACCAGCAAAGGCTAGGACGCAGGATTCTTTTTCAACATAAGTGAATCAGGAAATCCTGTTGACTGCTTAGTAGTGTTTGAACACAAATCTTTCGGAAACTCACTCTTCCTTTGGCTTCTAGAACACCTGGTTAACCTAGTAACTTCCTGGGTTTACTCTAACAGCTCTTCTTCCTATTTCACACGCTCTGTGAGTGAAAAATGTAGAGATTTCCCAGGCTTCTCTAAACCCTGTGCCAAAAATATCTCATCCACCCTCATCATGGCTTAATCCCTCTTCACTGATACTTCCTGAAATTTCTCCTCTTTCCTGTCTCTAGACTTGTGCTGTCCAATTAGAAATCCACTGGTCACTGGTGACAACTTGAAATGTGTCCGGTTCAAGTTGCGATGTATTATAAAACACAATTATTTAATACTTAGTGCACACAAAAAAGTGAAATATTAGTATTTTTCATATTGATTATATGTTGAAATAATATTTTGGATATATTGGGTTAAATAAAATATATTACTAAAATGGATTTCACCTGTTTCTTTTATCTGTTCTTAAATTCTGGCTACTAGAAAATTTAGTATTACAAATGTGGCTTATATTACATTCTTAGTGGACAGCACTAAGTCTGACTGAAAATTCAAACTGACCATTTAAATTGAACATTAGGAATTGAGCTCAATGTGTTCCAGACCCCCAATCCTGTTCCTTCACTGTTATTATAGAATAAACATAAGTTGGCATGGGACAGATACGCTGCATGACATAAGCCACTGCTGCTGAGGAAACTGAATGACGAAGGAAGCTAACTCTGGAATAAATTACTTATGAACAGGGTGACAAGATGACTCTGGTGATTGTCAAAGAGTCTGTCAACATTGCCCCTGAGCAGCTGCAGCAGGAATGTTCGCAGACCTGGGAAATAACACTATATGCATTTGACCAGAAAGGTTCCGTAGCAATTAGAAATAAAAACAGCCAGGGTTTGCCAAAATAGTGGATAAAGTTTATATGCATTTCATGTCAGAAATTTTAGCAGTGACACACTGTGACACATTCATTGCAGGTATTTTAACCATCCTACTGTGCCAAATATTTTATTGCATTATCTTGGCTAAGAAATCTCTCTCTTCATCTAGCCCAAAACCTGGAGTCATTCTGACCAACCTTTTTCTTTATTCTCCAGATCTAAGCAACTACCAAACCCTGGTTTTTCTACCTAAACCCAGCATGACACATTTTTTTCCTCTTTAAAGAAAATCAAAGAATGTTTTCCCCATGGCCCCAAGAGGGAGAGCCCAGGGTAAGACTTGCCTCTACAGAGTAACATTAAAAAAAAGCCCTACCTTTACAGTTATCCTCCAGTAGAAATAGCAGGTAGTTAGGAATGTAAATAGACAAGACAGAGAGGCCCTCAAGATACAGGAAAACGACCTGGGAAAGGCTCTCGAGTGCAACAGACCCTTCCTTTGCTTCTCTCTTTCTTGTCCCCTCACACTAACCGTTTTTATTATCTTCTTTTTCTAATACATGTGAGCTGTGTGGGTGGGTGAACACAGTTTCAACACTTTTCATAGCAGAATACAATTCATAAATGATTTGGATTATCTATTGACTTGCATTAGAAGAAATAATTGAGAGTTGCATATACACTTGGCATATATGTCAATTGAATGGTACATGCAAACCTTATTAAATTTTAAAATTTTCTGATTTTTAGTAGTAACTGGCAATTGTCTAAGCATACGTTATATGTCAGATATTTTACCAGACTAATTAAATTTTATAGCTTCATTTTTTTAAACTGTATACGAGTACCTATGGCATGTTAGGTTGTGCAAGTCCTAGGCAAGGATTGAATGTATACAGTAATTTTAAATTAGAAATGTCTTTTTTTTTTGAAGTGTGACAACATTTTTATCATTCATTAGCAACTTGGGGTTAGCATTCCAATATATTTTTTTTATAATTTACTTTGAAAAATTAGTGCTTAGTTTAAAAGGCGCTTTTTATGCCAGCTTTTAGCTTGAAGAAACTAATTTGACTTAACTATGTGCTGTAATAACAGATTTATAATGGAAAGGTTGACATATTTATATGTAAATTGAGTTTAATTTCAGAAAATTAACATATTAAACTATAATAGAATTGAAAGATAAACTAAAATAATCACTTCAAAAATTATCAATTGTCATTTTAAGAGTCTTATTCCATGAAAGATGTTTCATATTCAGCATGTATAAATTTGACCAGATATGATTAATTGGAAATTTTATTAACTTATATTTAAAAGATCAAGCCCACTTTAGGCATGCATATCAAAATGTAAATGCATTGTCGCAGGCTCCAATTGAGATAATAAACAGTAAAATTATATTGTAGAAGGAAACAAGATGTAGAGAAGAACCAGTACTTTAAATCAATTTTTCCTAATACAGGTAAGCTGTTCATGTACTTTTAGGTATATTTATATTTGTTGTCATCAAAATATTGCATTCAGAAGCTCTAAGGCAGTTTCTACATAATGCATAGATACATTACAGTTTGTGTGTAGAAACTTTCCTATTTGTATATTGGTTAAAGGCAAAGAAAATTTGACACACAGATATATTTTTTTTAAAATGTGTCTTTGAACTGGTACTTTCCTATTATGGATAAAACTGCAGATTAGTGGCTGTTTCAGTCAGCTTCTTTGCTATAGTTGGTGCCTATATTTTATTACTTAAGTTCTAAATAAATAATATATTAAATAGAATTACGAATACCATTGATTGTTCCTACACTGTGCATCTTCTTTAATCAAATTCAAATTATGGAATGATTACTTATTTTACTGAGTACATTTTATAGTCTTTGACTTAGAAAAATTCTCTCTCCAAGCAACTCTTTGGGCAGCATAATTCATAACACGTAAGTCAACTGCAGCTCTGATTCAATAAGGAGGCAGTTTTGTGTGTCCAAATACCCCTTCCAGTAAAACTTTAACATTACTGAAGTTTCTTTATAGCCTACATTCACCTAACTTGTACAAAACCACAAAGCCAACCAACTGTACCTTGACTGCGCCATTCTCGTGTATGGTGATGCAGTTATCGACATCTTCTGAGAGTTGGTACAAGGCTTGAGCTGTAGCTCGATGCACATTGATGTCATTGGACTTCAGGTAACGCACCAATGGAGCCACTGCTTTGTTTTCACCAAAGGCCACTCTGTTTCTGCCCCACATACAGCAGCATGAAATGGCTTCTGCTAGATGACGCCTGAGTTTATCATTATTCTGCATAAAAGAAACGAATGGTGGCATACGTATTATAATGATCTTGTGAGATCATGTTTATGTACTAGATGTTTATTACCCGCTAAGATGCCAATGAGTCAAGAGAGAAGGACTAGCTGGCTACTCAGGTGTTGTCTTGAAGGGAGCTAATATTTTGGCGGGTCACCAACAGACCAAATTTCAATCCTGATTTCTCATTTTATAAACTGAACATTGTCAATGAAGTCAAAGGTGATCAGGGGCCTGGCATTAGTTATTTGTCTGGTGGTATTATTATCATTTACTCAAGGCTCAATATCTTTTTCAGTAAATATACGCACAAGACAAAATTACAGGTCTGCAAATGGTTTAGTAATACATATAGTTACGGAATACAGGACATTCTCAAGATAGCATTTTACTTAACTAGAATAAGTGGATTAATGCTACTTCATCACCCTAGGAACACCACACCAGTAGTACACCTTGATTCCCAAGAGGGAGAAGGCAGTGCAGCAAACAGTGACGTGCTTTGAGTCTGCCATTTTCCTTTCTGTATTCTTTACAACACTATATCCTTCTTTTCATGTGTAATTAATTGTACAGGTATAATATAACTGAAAAAAGACACAGTTTTCTGTTTATTAATTGTACTGCTCTCTTGATTCAGGCAACAACTTGGTGTCCTTAACTGAATCTGGCAGATATTCTTAGGAACTCAGTATTAGACTGGCCCTTCTAGACCAAACATCCTTACAATGATTGAATTTCTGGTCTGTGACTTTTCTGCCAAATGGTAGTCCAAGCCATGCTCAAATACCTCTGGTCATGGTGAAATCATTATCTCTCAAGGCTGCTTATTATATCTGACACAACTCTGGATAAACAGTACAGTGACTGCCAAAGTCCCCTAGCTCAGAAATGCCATCGATCCAAGCCTGCTAGAATGGGGAAGGCACATTTAATTTCTAAAGCTGGCATGAACAATTATCTTAAGGATAACAATAATGATGTGAAAAATGATAGTTAACACTTCTACAATAACACATTAGTCACCAGTTTACTTTCCAGTAAAAACAGCGTCTATTTGACAAGGTACTTGCATATTAACACTGTACAGCTTAAAGCATACTTTAACATTTATTAGTCTCAGAGAAATTAAATAAATTAACCCAAATCTCATACCTCATTAAATGGTGGATATTAAACTTGAACCCAGGTGTTTGTCGTTTTATACATTGTTTTTGCCTCTATACCATGATGTCTTATGACAATTTGCATTTAAAATAAAGACATATTACTTACTGTATTTGCCAGTTTGGACAATAAAGGAACAACTCCATGATCTGTAATAATAGCTAAATTTTCTTGATCTTTTGCTATATTGGTAATAGCAGCACATACACTTGCCAAAACTTCTTTATTATCTGATTTCAGGAGATTGACAACAAGTTCCAAACCACCAACAAAGGAACGAACCATTTCTCCAGCATCCTAGAAGAAAACAAAAATAAAGATGATATCAATAATAAACTGATATTTAACATTTTTAAAATAAAAATTAATGATAAACCTGTGAAGTATTTCTGTGCCATTAAAAAACAAATTCAGTTTTTATTTCTATATTATATATAATTTCTATGCATTCATGTATAAAGTGTGTGTGTATATAGACATATACACAATTCAGCTTCCAAGAACAATCTATTAAACAGCTATTATGAGTCAGTGTGCTAACTCTTGGAGATATAAAGGTTAACAAAATATAGTTGAACTTTATTATTGTCAGTAGATACATTCTATAAAATCATCACAAAGTGGAATTAGTGAATACTGAACCATTGCTCTTAAGAGAAGTACAGTGCTAGGTTCCTGCAAGTCTCTGTTTTTCTGTTGAAAGGCATCTTATCTCATATATTAATTCGTTGACATTGATCTCATGGATAACACATGATAACGTGTGCCTGCATGAAACCATCTAACACATGTATTTTCTCCATAAGACTTATTACAGCCTTCTTGTGCTTAGGAACTAGAAAGCACTATTCGTGTGCACCATTTTAAACAGTAAAATCATTTTTAAAAATGTGGAAAATGTGGCACTAAGTAGACTGCAAAATGGACATTTATTAACAGGATGAGAGCTGAAACAAGAAGGCAGAGCATCGTTTTGTTTAACCTTAGCTGAGAACATGCCTATTGGGCAACTCAGTTTTCCCCTTTCTGTGCATGTCCAAGAATAACCAAGAAGGTGACAAGAGTATTGATTTTGGAGTTACAAAAAGTTTTAGCTTATCCTGGTGTATAATGTAAGATGGCGGTCTAGTTTCTTTCTTTCTTCTTCTCTTTTTATTTGCAAGTACCAGTCCACTTCTCCCAACACCATTTATTGAAGAGACTGTCTTTATTCCATTGCATGCTCTTGCCTCTTTTGTCAAATATCAATTGACCATAAAGACGTGGGTTTATTTCTGGGCTCTCTATTCTGTTCCAGTGATCTCTGTGTCTGCCCTTATGTCAGTACCAGACTATTTTGATTATAGTGGCCTTGCAGTATAGTTTGATAACAGATATTGGGATCCATTCTACTTTGCTCTTCTGTCTCAAGATTACTGAGGCTATTCAGGGTCTTTTTTGGTTCCATATACATTTTTAAAATATTTACTCTAGATCTGTGAAATATGTCATTGGTATCTTAATAGGAACTGCATTGAATCTATAGATTGCTTTAGGTAGTATGGATACTTTAATGATGTTAATTATTCCAATCCATGAACACAGTATATACTTCCATTTATTTGTATCTTCTTCAGTGCCTTTTGACCCCACAATTCCACTGCTGGGAATATACTCAATATACAAAACACCAATTCAAAAGAATTTATGTACTCCCATGTTCATAGCAGTGCTACTTATAACAGCCTAGATCTGGATACAGCCTAAGTGCCCATCAGTAAGTGAGTGGATAAAAAACTGTGGTACATTTACATAGTGGAATACTATACAGCAGAAAGAAGGAATTCCTACCTTTTGCAACAGCATGGATAGAACTGGAGACTATTACGCTAAGTAAAATAAGCCATCCGTGAAAGACAAATACCATAGGATCTCACTTATAAGAGGAATCTAATGAACAAAATAAACTGATGAGGAAAACAGAACCAGAGGCATGGAAACATGGATCAGACCAACCAGCTGTAAGAGGGGCAGAGGGAGGAACTAACTGAAAGAAGGTAAAGGGATTAGTCAAAGAACATATATGAAGGACCCATGGACATGGATAATGGTGTGGGGTTTGACTATGAAAGTGGGGCTGGGCTGGGCTGGGGGGGCAAAGGGCAAAAGTTTGGGACAACTGTAATAGCATAAGCAATGAAATATTTTTAAAAATAAAAAATAAAATGTTCATGTAAAAAAATTTAGCAACTAGGTGAATTCCTGAACAGGTTATTAGTTTCAAAATTTTTAGCAATTAGTTTAATCCCTGAGTGATTCAAATCTGTGAATAACATGGATTGAGTCAGTATTTCCCTTTGACATCATGTCGCTTACAACCTGTGGGGAACATGGGCATTAAGAAATGACAAGTATAATGAAGAACCCTAAGATGGAAGAGGTAAAGACACTGCAAATACACCCAACATGGGAATGTCAGCTGGTGTGAAGATTCAAGGACTGATTCCCAAGAGGACCAAGAGGACATTTGTAACCTAAGGCCTGGCATGCTACAGGGATTCTGGGTAGAGAAATCATGGTGAAATATAGATCTGAGAGTGACAGAGAAAGTGGCTTTTTTCTAGTCCACAATTGTTAAGGAGCATAAAATAGGAAAGAGAATGGGGGAATGGATCTTATAAGCCTTGGAACAGAGTTTGGAGTTCCTTTTATGGGCATTTGAAAGTTAGTAAAGAGGTTTAAGTGAGGAGGGGTGTGAGGTAGGGAGGGGATTTTATCAATTTTGTTTCTTGGAAGGTCTCTAGTATTGCAGGATTGAAGGTGGGGCAAAGATTGGTGCTGGGAACTCAGAGGGTATTTCAGTGGTTCCGGTAAAAGACAGGATAGTTGGGATGAGGGCGATGGTCTAGGCCTGGAGAGAAGGGTGTGGACTTGTGAAGCCCGATTAGAGAAAATAACGACAAGTAAATCAGTGATGATTCCCACGTTTCTGGCTTGACCTAATGGTGCTAATTTTGGAAAGGCAGGGCTTTGTTTTGTTTTGTTGGAGTGGGGAAGGGTGGTATTAGGTGTTAGAACACATAATTTGGATGAACTGCCCACAGGTAATTAATTGGAAAACATCCAAGAGTCAGGTGGAGATATGGTGTTTCAACTCAGGAAAGAAAACCAAGGATGTATATAGAGATTTGGAAGATATCTGCATAAAGTTTGTAGCTGGAGTTAAGAATGTGAAAGAGCAAGGACTGAGATAGAAGTGGGCACTGTCTCTGTGTTCTAGGTGTGGGCAGAGGAAATGAATTTGTCAGAGGAACCTGAAGACAGATGGTTGGACAGAAATGCCCACCACCCCTGATGTATGATGGTGGTTGTGTGACGTCCACTCATTATTTCTCAAATTACAGAAATTAAAATCTTTTGAGTTCCACATATATATCAGACATTTTGCATAAATTTTCTCAGTTAACCCTCAAAACAACCATGCTAAATAGATTTTATTTCCACTTTAGATTTTTAAAACTGAGGTTCAAAGACGTTGACCCTCATAAGCTGGATTGTATCCATCAGGAACAGAGGGGCCGTGTTTTAGTAAACTTAGTGATCTTTATACATCATAAACCTGATCACCTCACCCCACACCCTTCAAACCCTTCCATCTCTGCTGCTGCCCGTAGGATGAAACCCAAATCCACACTTGGTTTTCAAGCCCGTCACGGTGTATCCCCCGCTTCCCTGCCTCACTTTCCCTGCCTTGATCCCCCTTCTCCAACTCCCACCTCCACACACACACCCCGTGCCAGTGGTCTCCACAGGAGCTAATCATCAGCATCCTGACATTCTTTGAAAATGTGATTCATTAAGTCTGGGGTAGGGCCTATAAAAAAAAATCTGTATTTCTAAAAACTCTCCTGGTGAGTCTGAACTTTAGCCCGTATTGGGAACACTGCTTATGCAATAGTCCTTCAAGTTTTATGTCCTCAAGTGTGCTGCTTGCACATGTCTCCATGCTTTTGTGCGTGCCCTTTATGTCTACTTTCCTATTAGCTTGAGAATTCCTACACATCCTCAGCTACTAAGGTACCAGTTTCTTCAGGAAGCCTTTTCTGAACCTGAAGTCTGGGTTAAGATGCTCCTACCTGCTTCTTCTATATTATAATAGCGCTTACACTCCGTGCAGTAGTGGCTTGTTGGTTTGCCTTTGTCTTGAACTGGGAATTTCAAAAGCGTAGAAACTGTTAGTCATTGTTTGTTGCTTGCCCAGTGCTTCTGCCATTTTCTAGCAGTGAGTGCATATGCTCAATTAACATGCATTGAATTTGATTACGTACAATTTCATAGATATAAGAGGAAGCTTTCACAGAGGGCATAACAAAACAAATTAAGTTTCTAGGAAATGGTGAAGGAGGGACCAAGTCAGGATCTTCTCAAGCATAAGGGTAAAGCATCTTTTTCCACAACTTGTTGCCTCTCTCAACTGCTACGGGAAATGATGTCAGCAATATTGTTGACCTTGTTCTCAATGTCAAATGTAAATACCTTTTTTGATAGTTAGGACACATTTACAAGTTCTGACACATTAATAAAATTATTTAATTGTCATTTTTTCCTGGAATTCCACAATAAAGTTTTTATGTAATATAAAATAAATTATGCTTTCCAATGTTTTCCACATTGTCACCTTACTACATTTATATGCATTAGGATGCAATCAAATCAAAAGAATGTAAATATGAATTTATTAATCTTCAGTCAAATATCCAACACAATTTAATCCAAATTACCCTTTGAGATATTATTGGTAGTTGTTGTACAGGGAGTAATTCCATGAGGAAAAAATTAGAAAAACAAATATGTAAAAAGAAAAATGATAAGTGGTCGAAGATTTGAATCCAGACATGCCTGATCCCAAAGCCACTCTACAGTATCATAATTACCATATTTTTCCACGCATAATGTGCACATTTTTGCCCAAATTTTTAAGGAAAAAAATAGGGGTGCATATTAAACATGGGTAGTACTGATTCCATATATATATATAAATGTTTTTAATTATTTTATTTATGCTTATGTGTTAAAAGTGTAACTCTGGAAAGCAATAACAATATCCCTATGCAAAATAATACCCTGGAATACTATAATCAGTTTTTTTCCTAAATATAAATAAATAAAACATTGAATTAAAAAATTAAAGTGAAAGATTTTTTTCCTGAAAGTTTGGGCCAAAAACATGGGGGCACACTATACATGGGAGCACATTATACACAGAAAATTATGGTATGTGAATCCTAACCACATACTAGGTTAAATGAAGTTGACACACATGTAAATTCAAATGCAAAAACAATGCCCCTTAGAATGTCTGGGAACTTCAAAAGTGTGGCACAAAAAATCAACTTTTCTAAGAGATGTTATATGTGTCAATAAGCTAATTTCTCAATTACAAAGTTACATAATTTTTTTTTCCAAAAAATACCAAGAGGAAATCTGAAAAGATGATGATGGCATACATTTAAAAAATTTAAATTACAGATGACATTCAATATTATTTTATATTAGTTTCAGGTATATGGCATAAAGATTAAACAATTATATACTCTTACAAATTGATTCCCCTGATATTTCAAGTATCCACCTGGCACCATACATAATTTATGATATTATTGACTATATTTCCATTGCCATGCTTTTACATACCTGTGACTATTTTGTAACAACCAATTTGTACTTCTTATACCCTTCACCTTTTTCACCAATACCCCGAAGCTCCTCTGCTCTGACAACTATCAGTCTGTTCTCTATATCTGTGAGTCTGTTTCTATGTTTTTTTTAATAGCTCAATTTGTATCTTATTTTCCATTACCATTTATCCACCTTATACTCTCTTCTACTTCCATCCACCACATCTTCTCCCCCCAACATAACATAATCATTGAACTATTGTTCATGCCCATGAGTTCCTTTGCTCCATCCTTCCACCCCTACCTTCAGAGCTGTCAGCCCACTCTTTATCTAAGAGTCTGTCTCTATTTTGCTTGTTAGTTCAGTTTGTTCATTAGATTCCACATATGAGTGAAATCATATGGTACTTGTCTTTCCTCTCACTGGCTTATTTCACTTAATATAATGCTCTCCAGGTCTATCCATTCTGTGGCAAAGGGTAAAATTTTCTTCTTTACAGCCAAGTAGTATTCCATTGTGTAACTGTACCATGGATGTTTTACCCACTCATCTACTCATAAACACTTGGGCTTCTTCCAAATCTTGGCTATTCTAAATAGTGCTGCAATGAACATAGGGGTGCATATATTCTTTCAAACTAGTATTTTGGGTTTCTTTGGATTCCCAGAAGTGGTATCCCTGGGTCATAAGGCAGTTCTATTTTAATTTTTAAAGTAACTCCATACTGTTTTCCACAGTGGCTGCACCAATCTGCATTCCCACCAACAGTGCACAAGAGTTCCCTTTTTTCCACATCCTCGCCAACACCTGTTGTTTGTTATTAATCATGGTCATTCTGACAGATGTGAGATGGTATCAGTTTGTAGTTTTAATTTGAATTTCTCTGATGATAATTGACATTGAGCAACTTTTCATATGTCTATTGGCCATCTGTATATACTCTTTGGAGAAGTGTCTATTCAGGTCCAGTGTCCATTTCTTAATTGGATTGTTTGGGGGTTTATTTTTGTGTGTGTTGAGTTTTATAAGTTCTTTAAAAATTTTGGATATTTGAGATATATCAGTGAATATGTTCTCCTGATCAGTGGGTTGTCATTTCATTTTGTTAATGGTTTCCTTTGCTGTGCAAAATCTTCTTTTAGTTTGATGTCCTGTTTATTTTTTCTTTTGTTCCCCTTGCCTGAGGAGATATATCAGAAAAAATATATCTACAAGAAATGTCTGTGATTTTACTGCCTGTATGTACTTCTAGGATTTTTATGGTTTTAAGTCCAACATTTAAGTCTTTAATCAGTTTTTAGCTTGTTCTTGTGTGTGAGTAAGAAGGTGGTCTAGTTTCATTTTTGCATATATTTGTCCAATTTTTCCAACATAATTTATTGAATAAACTATCTTTAGCCCATTGTATATTTTTGCATCCTTTGCCAAATATTAAATTGTTGAGGACCACTGTGTGTAGTACGGGAATTGCAGCCCTGCACGAGCTAGGCCTTGAAAGAGGCCTGTTAGTCTCAACCAGAAAACTGGGAATGTTGGGAAGCAGACATGACTTGATGCTAGCACTGAGGGTTCCTGTGGGAAATCAGGCCTGAAAAATGCACTGTACCCTTTGAAGCTTGCTTTCCTTTGTAAAGCCCTGTTACTATAAACCAGATTTTTAAGCTCCAAACAGATTGAGTGAATTCCTGAATTCAGGAGCCAAATCTTAACAACCATCTGATATCAGCACGTCTAACAGACCCTGATGTGAGGAAAATCTCTGTGTTCCTTCAATTGTTATCTATGATCCGTATTTGTTTTCTGCTGTATTTACAGAAAATATAGCCTTTAGGCATTGATTGATAAGCTTTGCATACAGGCTGTATACCCCTGCATGTACTGATTTCAATAAAAGCCACTTCAGGGAAGGGTTTGGAACATTCTCCACTAGAGGGAATTATCACCCCTTTGTCCTGGCAGACAAAGTGTGTCTGGAACGACTCTTGGTCCTCATCTGCAATGGCCGGGAGGACTCTGTGGGACAGAGGCTCCCACATTAAATGACTATAAAGGTGTGGATTTATTTCTGGGCTCTCTATTCTGTTCCATTGATCTATATGTCTGTTTTTATACCAGTCCCATGCTGTTTTGATTATGGCCTCACAGTATAATTTGATATTAGGTAGCATGAAGCCTCCATTTTTTTCTTCTTTCTGAAGATTGTTGTTGCTATACAGGGTCTTCTGTGGTTCCATATAAATTTTTGGAATATTTGTTACAGTTTTGTGAATTATGTCACTAGTATCTTGATAGGAATTGCAATGAACCTATAGATTGCTTTGGGTAGTATAGACGTTTTAATCATGTTAATTCTTCCTATCCATAAACACAGTAATGCTTACACTTAATTCCATCTTCTTAAATTTTTTTCTTCAGTGTCTTATATTTTTCCAAATACAGGTCTTTTACGTTCTTGGTTAAATTTATTCCTAGATATTTTATTCTTTTTGAAGCAATCATGAATGGCATTGTTTTCTTAATTTGCCTTTCTGATAATTTATTATTGGCCTACAAAAATGCAACTGATTTATGGATATCAATTTTGTATCCTGGTACTTTGCAGAATTCATTTATCAGTTCTAGTAGTTTCTTGTGGACTCTTTAGGGTTCTCTATATACAGTATCATGATCAATTGATACCTTTTATTTCTTCTTTTTTGTCTGATTTATGTGGCTAGAACTTGCTGCATTATGTTAAATAAGAGTGGTGAAAGTGGACATCCCTGTTGTGTTCCCAATTTTAATGGTAACAAACTTACAGTTTTTGCCCATTGATATTGGCTGTGGGTTTGTCATATGTGGCCTTTATTACATTGAGGTGGGTTCCCTCCATTTCCACTTTGCTGAGAATTTTGATCACAAATGGGTGCTGGATTTTATCAAATGATTTTTTTTACATCCATTGATAGGATCATGTGGTTTTTATCCTTCATTTCATTTATGTGATATATCACTTTTATTGATTTGCAGATATTATACCCACTTTGCATCCCTGAAATAAACCCCACTTGATCATGGTGAATGATCTTTTTGATATGCCGCTGTAATCAATTTGCTAATATTTTCTTGAGGATTTTTAGCATCTATGTTTATCAGGTATATTCGCATATAACTTTTTTTTCTTTGTAGCATCTTTATCTGGTTTTGGAATTAGGATAATGCTGGCCTTATAAAATAAGATTGGGAGTCTTCCCTCCTCTTGAAATTTTTTGAATAATTTGAGAAGGAGAGCTGTTAGTTCTTCTTGGAATGTGTGGTAGTCATCCAGTCCAGGGATTTTGTTTGTGGGAATTTTTTTATTACTGCTTCAATTTCAATAGGTGTAATCTGTCTATTCAGATGCTCTGATTCTTCCTGATTTAGTTTTTGAGGATTGTGTGTTTCTAGGAATACAGCCATTTCATCCACATTGGCATATTGTTGTTTGTAATATTTTTTACAATTCTTTGTATTTTTTGGTGTCAGTTTTTACTTCTCCTCTTTCATTTCTATTTTATTCATTTCAGACCTCTCTGTTTTTTTCTTGATGATTATGGATAAAGGTTTGTCAATCTTGCTGATCTTTTCAAAGAACCAGCTCTTGGATTCATTGACCTTTGTATTATTTTTAGACTCTATTTTGTTTATTTCTGCTCTAATCTTTATTATTTACTTTCTTCCTTCTACTCATTTTGGGCTTTATTCTTTTTCAGGTTCCTTTATGTGTAACATTACATTGTTTATTTGAACTTTTTCTTGTTTCTTGTACTAGGCCTGCAATGCTGTAAATTTCCCTCTTAGGACTGATTTTTCTGTGTCCCACAGATTTTGGGTTGTTGAGTTCTCATTTTCATTTGTCTCAAAGTATCTTTTGATTTCTTCCTTGATCTCATTGTTAACTCATTCATAATTTAATAACATGTTATTTAGCTTTCATGTCTTTATGTATTTTTCAGCTTTCTTCTTGTGATTGATTTCTAATACTATTGTGTCCCGAAAAGATGATGTCAATCTTCTTAAATTTATTGAGACTTGTTCTGTGTCCTAACATGTGGTCTATCCTAGAAAATGTTACATGTATACTTGGAATGAATGTATATTCTGCTGCTTTTGGGTAAAATGCTCTGAAGATATCAATTACATTCATTTGATTGAGTGTGTCATTTAAGGCCACCAGCTCTGTGTTGATTTTCTGTCTGAAAGATCTGTCTTGATGTCAATGTGATGTTAAAATCCCTGACTATGACTCTATTTCTGTCAGTCTCACCTTTCATGTCCATCAAGATTTGCTTTACATATTCAGCTGCTCCTATGTTGGGTGCATAAATGTTTACTAGGGTTATATCCTTTTGCTGGATTGTTCCCTCTATCATTATGTAGTGTCCTTCTTTGTATCTTACTATAGCCTTGGTTTTAAAGTACATTTTGTCTTTTATAATTATTGCTACCCCAGTGATATTTTTCCTCTCTATTTGCTTGAAATATCATTTCCCTTTCCTTTGCTTTTAGTCTGTGTGCATTTTTCATTCTGAGGTGGGTCTCTTGAAGACAGTATATATATATGGGTCATGTTTTCTTATCCATTCAACTATCCTATGTCTATTGATTATAGCCTTAAAGCCATTTACATTTAAAGTGATATTAATAGATATGTATTTATTGCCATTTTATTTTTTTAACTATTTTCCTCTGTTTTTCTATACCTTCTTTTTCTTAGTAGTAGTAGTATTAGTATTAAAGAAAGCCCATTAACATTTGTCATAATACTGCTTTGGTGGTGTCAATCTCCTTTAGCTCTTTCTTTTCTAGGAAGCCTTTTATTTCTAATTCAGTTTTAAATAATAGCCTTTCTGTGCAAAGTAGCCTTGGTTGTAGGTCCTTGCTTTTCAACACTTTGAATATATCTTACCAATTCCTTCTGGCCTGAAATATTTCTGCTGAGAAATCTGATGACAGTCTTACAGGTTCTCTCTTGTAGGTAACTAATTGCCTTTCTCTTGCAGCTTTTAAGATTCTCTCCTTGTCTTTAGGCCTTGCCATTTTAATTTTGATGTGTCTTGGTGTGGGCCTTTTTGGGTCCAACTTGTTTGGGACTCTCTACATTCCTGGAATTGTGTGTCTTTTCCTTCACCAAGTTAGGGAATTTTTCAGTTATTATTTATTCAAATAGGTTCTCAATCCCTTGCTTTCTCTCTTCTCCTTCTAGAACCCCTATGATGTAGATGCTGTTATGCTTCATATTATCCCAAATTTCCCTTAAACTATCTTCATTTTTTAAAAATTCTGTTTTCTTTTTGCTGCTGTTTTTTCCCCTACCTTGTCTTCCAAATCACTGATTCTCTACACTGCTTTATTTAACCTAGTGTTAATTTCTTCCAGTGCATTTTTTTTTATTCCAGATATTGCATTCTTATTTCTGATGGGTCCTTTTTATAGTGTCCGTGTCTTTTTCATGTTGTTGATCATTTTTGTAATCCATATTATGAACTCTGTATCTAATAATGTGCTTGCCTTCATTTTTTTAGCTCTTCTTATGGATAATTTTCTAGTTCTTTCATTTGGGGTCTGTTTCTTTGTCTCCCAATTTTGGCTGCCTCTTTGTATTTGTTTCTAGTATCAGGGAGATCTGCAAAGACTCTGGTGCAGAAGCTGCACCTGATGCTGCATGTGACTGGCTCTGGTCAAGCTATCAGACATCCACAGATTGTGTGATTCCCTCTACTGGGCCTGAGTGCATGCTGAAAGGCCAAACTGCACACTAAGTCTGGGTTTTACCAGCACTAGGCCTGGGGGAGTACCAGCTAAAGTCTCAAAGCACCCAGAGATCTGCCTCTGCCTGCAGATTGCCTGTTAGGCCTAGCCACTGCAAGAGCCTCCAGCTATACTCCTCAGCAGGGCTTAAGCTGTACATGGTGGGGCTAGATTGATTTCTGGGGTGTGACTATTGTTTCCTCCACAGGGCGGATGCCACATGGAAGGAAGTGCTCTGCCCAAGAAAGATGGCTTCTGCACTGTGGGTAATGACTGAGCACAGGTGTCCTGGAAGCTGGCCCTTCAGCTCTCTCCCCAGAGCCACCAACACCAGACTCTCCTCATGTGGCTCTAATCCACTCTGTTCTCCCTATGATGGAGCCCAGGGTAAGTGGTTGCAAACGAAATTTTTGCATTGGCCCTTTATGAGGGTGGTTGCATTTCTAGCCATCTCTCCCTGGCAGACAGCAATCCCACTGCTTTTCACAGCTAGATGTTATCTGAGGTTCTTTCCCAGCTCAGGTGCTCTACGCTGGGGATGCCAGTGTGAGGGCTTAGATCTCACACTCTCAGGGGGAAGCCCACACTTCTCAGCGGGAACCCTCCCGACCACTGAAACTTCAGCTGCTGCCCATGGGAGCCTCGCTGGTCCTCTTGTGCCTCCAACTTTCAACCAGACTCGATGTGGTGATGTAGTTTCTTCTTAAGTCTTTAGTTATGAGGCTTCTCTACACCTAGTCTTCAGTTGGTTTTTCAGGATGATTTTTCTATAATTTATTTGTAACTCCAGTTTGGTCCTAGGAGGAGGTTAGTGATGCTTCCACCTCTCCTGCCACTATCTTGGATCCTCCTGTGTATTTTGTTTGTTCAATTACTTTGTTGTTTAGATTCTACAGATAAGTAAAAGCATATGGTATTTGTCTTTCATTGACTTATTTTCCTTAAAATAACACCCTCTGGGTCCATCCATGTTGTCACAAATGGTTCTTTTTTAATTCTTCTTTATGGTGGCATAATTTTTGAATATCCCTATAAAGCAACTAATACAGCAAAACAAAAAAAAATGGACAATGTATAAAATGATACTAGATGACAAGGTATCTCTACCAACCCCAGAAAACAAGCACTACTGACAACCACAAAATCCACATGCTCTAAGGACAGTGCCAGACTTTTGAGGAGGGAAGGCTTGGGAAATGCCCTGAAAACAAGGAAAAATTAATTTCCATTAGGTCTCACTAGAAAGCTCACAACAGCAACAGGACCTGGAAATGGACATTTCAGGCTCTGACTGATAAATAAGACTAAAAAATGCCACCAGGTCTGATGGTGAAACATTCTGCAGGTCTGAGTACTGTGAATTTTTAGAACTACAAACTAAAGCTCTCTCCTAAAACAAAGCCCTGTACTGAATAGAAACTGTTTAGGGGCTGCATCCAAACTGAGCAACACAAGGACACTGGGATGAAGGGATGAGAAAAGTTCAGATGAAAACGGGGAGAGGGGAGTAAAGGAGCCTGAACTCATTTTCTACCACTATGAAAATAATAGAAAGGGTACCCTGAGACCCATGAAATTAGAAATACTACCCTGTCCCCTCTCTCTCTCTCTAAAAGATCATGAAAACTCATTTCACTTAAACATGAGCAAAAGATAAAGACTGTAATCAATTTCCATAGTTATTATAATTAAAAATGAGCTGAAAGAATCACATAAGCAATGAGAAGAAAATATAAATTAAAACTTTTAATGCTCATAAGTTATGTAATTAGTAAAAAAAATTTAAAGATGGTAAAAGACATTCATAATGAAAAATTCATTTTGGAAATGAAAACTAAACAGAAGAAGCACAGTTGCAAAACAATATAGGCAATATCTTTAAATAAATAGAAAATGTGAAAACCTCAAAATGGTGGGAAAAGAGCTAACAAAAAACTCGAGAGTTGAGTAGGCAGACATCGAACATATGAGGTCTGTCCAGAAAATGTGTGGCCATTTTTAATATAACGAGAATAGTTTACATGACATTGGTGTAACCTGGCAGCCAAGGAGAGTGGACTGGTGTGGGCATGCATGAACAATGACAGCTTCACTTTACTAGTCAATGGGGGTGGTAGATGCCATTGAGTGAGCATGTGTACTGTAGCTTTTGCACTCAAAATAAATGAGTAGACCAATGAACCTGCATCAAATTTTGCATTAAGCTTAAACATTCCTCCGTGAAAACTATTTGGATGATTCAGAAGGCTGCAGCTATGGGCAACTGGTGATTGGCAGCTTTATCATGACAACACGCCTTCTCATGCATCACGTCTTGTGCAGTTTTTTGGTGAAACATCAAATCACCCAGGTGACTCAGCCCGCCTACAGTCCAGATTTGGTGCTCTGTGACTACTGGCTTTTCCCAAAACTAAAATCACCTTTGAAAGGGAAGAGATTTCAGGCCATCAATGAGGTTTAGGAAAATATGACAGGGCAGCTGATAGTGACTGGGAGAACTATGTGAAGTCCCAAAGTGTCTTCTTTGAAGGGAACTGGGGTATCATTGTCCTGTGTGTAATGTTTCTTGTATCTTGTATCTTCTTCAATAAATGTCTTTATTTTTCATATTACATGGATGGATACTTTCTGGACAGACCTCATATGTTTATGAGTCTCTAAGAAGGAAACAAAGTAAACAACAGAACAAAGTTTTAAAAAATTATAATCCAAGATAACTCATTCCTGAAGTAATAAAACCTGAAAACACCTTGAAAAGCCACCTTTTAGAACAGGAGAAAAATGGCCCAAAATGGGCTACCTTAAAGACATCCTAGTACAACTGCTGGACTTAGGTAAAAAAAAAAAAGAAGGAAAAAATTCTTTGGTCATCTAGGCAAAAAAGACCAAGTCACTTCTAAGGGAAAGCTTATGATATTATCCTTAGACTTTTCCATAGTAATGTTTTATGCACAGGCGAAGGGATAGCATGCAGGCTACCTAACAGATAATGTGAGTCAGGATTCTAATATCCAGCCAGAACAACCTTCAAGTACAAAACATGAAAGACTTCAAAGAACGCTGCTAGTGCAGACCCTTCCTGAGGAGTCTGCTTGATAATGAGTCAGACCTCCAAAAAGACGAGAGACAATGAGAAAGGAAGGGACTGCTGATTTCTTAAAATCCTCTATTGGTGATTCATTTTCTTCAGCATACATTTCACTATCTGGACCAACCTTATCCTCTTATTTCCCAGTATACCCTTTTTTTTTTTAATCCTCACCCAAGTATATGCTTATTGATATTAGAAAGAGAGGATGGGAGGGAGGGGGAGAGAGAGGTAGAGAGAGAGACATCAATGTGAGAGAGAAACATCAATTGGTTACCCCCTATATCTGCTGCGACTGGGAACTGAAACCACAACCTGGGTTTGTGCCCTGGTGGGGGATCAAACCTGCAACCTTTTGGTGTATGGAATGATGTTCCAACAAACTGAGCCCCCTGACCAGGGCATATTTCCCAGTATACTCGTCTGCATAAACTATAGTCCAGCTTCTAGGATTATGGTTGTTCCTTAGGGTGTCATGTTTTTTACATCTTTAACGACGTTATTTTATTTATCTGGATGTTTTCCTAAACTTCTACTCAGTCCTGAAAACTGACTTAGCCTTTAATACATCTTTTTTTAAAGTCATAGAAATTGTTTTTCTTTTTCATTTTTTTTTTTAGTGAACAGTAAAAATCACTTTTTTGCAGTACAGTTCTGAGTTCTGTCAAATACGTTAGTCATGTAACCACCAACACACTCAAGTTATAGAACCTTCCCATCACCCCCAAAATTCCCTCATGTTATCCTGTTAGAGTTAAAACCTCTTCCTGCTCCCAGTACCTAGAAACCTTTTATCTGATTCTGTCTCTATATTTTTGCCTTTTCTGGAATGTCTTATAGGTGGAATGATATAGTATAGGCCTTTTGAATATGGTTTCTAACACATTTGAAATTAATCCATAGTGTTTCATGTAGCAGTATTCTATCCATTTTTATTGTTAAATCATTCTATTGTTAAAACATTCTATTTTGTGGATGTACCACTCTTCATCTATTTACCATATAAAGGGTATTTGGACTCTTTCCAGATTTTTGAATTATGAATAAATCCTCTATAAACATCTATGAACAGGGTTGTTGGGTTTTTTTAAGATTTTACTTATTTATTTTTTTAGAGAGAGGAGAAGGGACGGAAAAAACGAGGAAGAGAAACATTGATGTGCAAGAGAAACATCGATTGGTTGCATTTTCATGCCCCCAAACAGGGACCTGGCCTGCAACCCAGGCATTTGCCCTGACCAGAAATAAAACTGGCGATCTTTCAGTTTGCAGGACGGCACCCAACCCACTGAACCACACCAGTCAGGGTCAGGGGTTTTTTTGTTTTTGTTTTTAAGCATAATTTTCTTAGAGTAAGTCAGAGTAGTTTAATATCTAGATCATAACATCTGCTTATTATCCTTTTAGTGTTTGTAGGCCCTATAATGATGTTCCCTTTTTTTAAATCCTTGACACTGGTAATTTGTATCTTCTTTTTTTCTCTTGAGCAAAGTAAATAGAAGTATATCAATTTTATTGATTTTTCTCCCTAGAACCAGCCTTTTATTTTTCTATCGTTTTTTTTTTCTGCTTTTAATTTCATTAATTTCTTCTTTTAACTATTATTTCCTTTCCTCTTTTTTATTTTGGGATTTATTTGCCCTCTTTCACTAGTTTTTAAAAGTAAAAACTTACCTATTCTTTATTTGCTTTAGGTCTGTAACACTATGAATTTTCCTCTAAGCAGTGTTGTGAATGTATCCACAATGCTAAATATGCTTTGTTTTCATTTTCATTCAATTCAAAATATTTTCTAATTTTCTTGTGAGTTCTTTATTTGGCTCATGGTTATTTAGAAGAATGCCTTTAAATTTCAAAACATTTGGGAATTTTCCAGCTATCCTTCTGCTATTGGCTTCTATAATTAAAGAATTTGAATGATTTTAATTTTTATGATTCCTTAAGGTTTGTTTCATGGCTCAGAATATAGTCCCACTTTGTAAATGTGCCAAATGCACTTTAAAAGAATGTGTGTTCTGGTGTTGTTTGGTGAAATGTTTAATAATTATCCGTTATATTTAAGTTGGTTGGTACAATTGTTTAGGTCTTCTATATCCTCATTTATTTTCTGTTTTTTTCCTGTTGACTGCAATGAAAGAAGTGTTGCAATTTCCCACCATAATTGTGGATTTTTCTATTTCTCCTTTCAGTTCTATCAGTTTTTGGTTCATAAGTTTTGAAGCCCTGTGTTTAAGTGATTACAGAGATTTCATATTAAAATAGAATAGACAAGTAAAAACAATAGAATCTTCTATTTATTCCTCTTTAAAAAGTAACTTTAAAAGCAGAATCATCTTCATGCATAGACCATGTAGGCATGATTTCTTTTCTGTCCTTTAGACTAACATGGTCTGGGACTTTACAGTTAAAATCCTACAGGACTGTAGACTATGATACTGCATGTATACTGAATGGGCAATTTCAGGAATATATAAGGTTAAATTTCACTCTGATTTTTTTCTTATGTGCTTACTTTAGAGCCCAACCTTCTATAAAAATGTATCTTCACATTATTTTCTTTTTCACTTATTCTATTTGGGAATATTCAAGCCAAAGGTTACTTTCTCAGCCAAACTTTTATGATCTAGTTTTTTCCCTGCTAGATTAAATTGAGATGCTGTATATCTTTAATAATGTCTCTATCATGGCTCCTGAAATTCCATTATATTTGATATATCGATGAGCTTTCTTCCAAGAATAACATAAGCATCTATTTCTCCATTACTTGTTCTTTTCATTTTTGTTTTTTTAAATTTATTTTTCAGTTATAGTGGCATACAATATTATATTAGTTTCAGGTGTACAGCATAGTGGTTAAACATTTATATACCTTGTGAAATGATCACTCTGATAAGCCTAGTACCCATCTGACACTATAAATAGTTATTACTATATTATTGACTATATTTTCTATGCTGTGCTTTACATGACTATTTTTATAACTGGCAATTTGTACTTCTTAATCCCTTTCACTTTTTCCACCCTGTCTCCCAACCCCCCACCCATCTGGCAAGCATCAATTTGTTCTCTAATACATGTTTAAAATAGTAGTTTCAATCAATACTATCTTCTCCATGCTTTTCCTCCCACTCCTTTCCCTCTGTATCCTTGTAGATGTTTTTCTCCTAAATCCATTTCCTCATTCCCCTGTGTTTGCCAAGCTTTGATTTTGTTTGAGTATCTCTCACACACAAGCATCAGGAGAAAGTGCCTCTACACTCCAGAGACATCCTTGACTGTCCTAGGCCTATTCTGAAAGTCTCATTCCCTTTGTCAATGATTTGTTTAGGGGTGGGCTAGTTATGGCTCAATTATGGCCAATGAGTTCTGAGGTGATGTCTCCTAGGAATCTTCTCGAAAAGTTTTCCTATTTATAATAAGGAATAATCACAGGTCACACCAAGACTGGCAGAGCAGAAAGCAGGAAGAATAGCCTGGGTTCTTGATGACATTGTTGAACTGCTGAATCAATCGATACTAAAATCTGATTTGGCTACTTAATACCAAAGCCATTTTTCATTATATTGTAATTATTTTTTTATTGGTCCTTTCCCCAATAATTTGTGAGTTCTTCCATAAGAGACCCCTGGTCTTGTTCTTTGATTCTCTCTTGGTATATAGTTTGGCCTCTGTCACTCAATGGATTATCAATACATGTTTGTTGAATTATGAAAAAAATTTAAAAAAGGAGATTATAAGTTTAAATACTTAACCATAGTCACAAACATTAAAAAGAAAAGAGTTTTAACTCTGTAAGAAGGAATATAAATTGATATGATCAAGTCACTCTCACAGTCTTGGGACAGCCTGATTCTCTTGCTGCTTTATCAGTATACACAGTAAGTCACAGAACTGGGACGATACTGGGAAAAATAACAAAAGTGATCACATCTGCCTCTGATCCAAGAACTTCCTAAGGTGCCTGGTATGATATATCGGGAGCCAAAGTCTCAGTGAGATCATGGGCACGGCGCAACAAGGCCTTATAATTTTTAGTCTGTGGGACAGTGAAATGTTAAGACTCGAGCTTCCAGACCTCTCTAAAGTTTGTTTATTTGTTTTGAAGGTGAGACTTCTTTCTTTCTTTCTTTCTTTTTCAGTTTAAAATTTTAAACATATGACATCGTGCCTCACATAGTTTTTATGGAACGGGAGACAGTATATTTGAGGGTGGAAAAAGTAATTACCCTGCCAAAATTGTATTTCATTAATGCTAAGCAACTGGGCAAATTCACCACATTTTCCACCTTCTCACATATCTTAAAAACTAGTCTTTGCCAATTTCACCACTGGTACAATATGGGTTATACACAATTAAAATTTTCATCAGTAATAGAAAAACCCTTACTACTACTACTTGTAATAACAACAGATATCCCCCCTTTTTTCTTTTTGCAGTTTACAAAGGACTTCCGCACACTTATCTCATCTTCACAGGTCTGCCTTAAGGAGGCATGAGATCCCCATTTTATAGACGAGAAGGCTCAAGGTTCATGAATGGTTAGTGATAAAACTAAAAACTTTAGATTTCCCAATTCCTTATTTAGTGTCTTTTCACTATACACTGTGGGCTTAAATACATTGGAAGTACCAACAATTATATTTATCAGGTTACACCTAGTTTATAAACAGTGAGATGATCTTCACGACTTAGAGGAGTACAATTTTAAAAATGATGGAGCTATTTTTCCAATGACATTTCTAAGACAAACAAAAACAGTAATTTAAAAAAGAGAGCCTGAAACACCTTCATAGTGCTATTAAAGCTTGAATGGTTGAATACTAGGAAAAGATGTCAAGTTCAAATTAAACAAAATTAGGTCAAATACACAAATAAGATGAAGAATATGAAGTAGCTGAATACATTTGATTAAAATTCAACTAATAAGAAAATATTAATACATTATTTACAGATTAATGAATAGAATAGAAAACTGAATATTTTGGCATAGACCCAAATTATTTCCAATTAGTTCATAATCTAATAGGTATGAAACTCCCTCTCTTGCCTCCAGCAAAAAAAGTTGACAGTTTTCTGATAAGGTAAGGTTTAAGAGGTCTGTCCAGAAGGTATCCAGCCATTTAATATGAAAAATAGAGACATTTATTGAAGAAGATACAAGATACAAGAAACATTGTATGTAGGACAATGACACCTCAGTCCTCTTCAAAGTAGGCACCTTGGGACCTCACACAGTTCTCCCAGCATCGCTCCCACTGTTCAAAACACTCTGCAAAATCCTTTGTTAGAATCACCATCAGCTGCCCTGTCGTATTTTCCTGAATCTCACTGATGTTTTGAAATTTCTTCCCTTTCAAAGATGATTTTAGTTTTGGGAAAAGCCAGAAGTCACAGGGCACCAAATCTGGGCTGTAAGGGTGCTGAATCATCTGGATGATTTGATGTTTTGCAAAAATCTCTGCTCCAGACATGATTCATGAGTAGGCATGTTGTTGTGATAAAGCTGCCAATCACCAGTTGCCCATAGCTGGGGCCTTCTGAATCATTTGAATAGTGTCTGCAGAGGACTGTTCAAGCTTAATGTAAAATTTGATACAGACTCACTGCTCCACTCACTCAGTCATTTTGAATGTGACAGCCACACAGTACACATGCTCATTCAATCGCATCTACTGCCCCCACTTACTAGTACAGTGAAGTCATCATTGTTCATGCATACACATTCCAGTCCACTCTCTTTGGCTGCCAGGTTACATCTATGTCATGCAAACCATTCTCGTTATATTAGCAATGGCTGGACTTTTTCTGGAAAGCCCTTGTACATAATACAACTTTAAAGCACATATAAGCAAGTGCGACATGACTTAAAGCAGAAATTTTAATCCTGAAAGTCTATAAAACCCCTGCTTTATGCCATATAAAGACCAAACAATGCATAATATAGTATTTGGAAAAGATTTTGAAATAGCACATTGCATATAAAAAATTTCAAAAATGCTACATTCACATTAGAATAGCATGTCAGAAACCAAAATTAAACAGGCAAATTTTATTCTGAAAGTATATTCATATGAACATTGGGTGCATAGGTACTTTTGAATTGGTGTTTCAGGATTCTTAGTGTATAATCCCAGCAGTGGAATTCCCAGGTCAACAGTTTCATTTTTAGTTTTTTGAGGAAATTCCATACTGTTTTCCACAGTGACTACACCAGTTGGCATTCCCACCAACAGTGTACTAGGATTTCCTCTTCTCCACAGCTTCGCCAGCACTTATTGTTTGTTGATCTGTTTATGATGGCCATTCTGATTGGTGTGAAATGGTATCTCATTGCTGTTTTGATTTGCATCTGATGCTGAGCATCCTCTCATATGTCTCTGGCCCTCTGTATGTTCTCCTTGGAGAAGTGTCTGTTCAGGTCCTTTGCTGATTTTTTAATTGTATTGTTTGTCTTCCTGGATCAGAGTCGTGTGATTTTTTAAATATATTTTGGAGATAAAACCCTTGTCTGAGGTGTAATTGGCAAATATATTTTCCCATATGGTTGGTTCCCTTTTCATTTTGCTGATGTTTTCTTTAGCCATGCAGAAGCTTTTTAATTTGATGAAGTCCCATTTGTTTATTCTTTCCTTTATGTCCCCTGCTCTAGGGAACATATCGGTGAAAATACTGCTGCATGGGATATCTGAAATTTCCTATGTTCTCCTCTAGGACTTCTATGGTGTCATAGAAGTCCTTAAACTTATATTTAAGTCTTTTACTCCTCTTGAATTTATTTTTTGTGTATGGTGTAAGATGGTGGTAGAGTTTCATTTTTTTACATGTAGCTGTCCAGATCTCCCAACACCATTTGTTGAAGAGGCTATTTTTATTCCATTTTATACTCCTGCCCCCCTTGTGGAATATTAATTGGCCATAGAGACATGGGTTTACTTCTGGGCTCTCTATTCTGTTCCATTGATCTATGTATCTGTTCTTATGATAGTATCAGACAGTTTTGATTACAGTGGGCTTGTAATATACTTTGATATCAGGTATTATGATCCCTTCTACTTTGTTCTTCTTTCCCAAAATTGTTGGGGTTATTCGGGGTCATTTATGGTTCCCCGAATAAGGTTATAAAGTCTTGAAATGTTTGTTATATACCTGTGAAATATCAGTGCAATTTATAATAGCCAAGTGCTAAAAACAGCCTAAGTGCCCATCAGTAAATGAGTGGATCAAAAAACTATGGTATATTTACACAATGGGATACTACACAGCAGAAAGAAAGAAGGAACTCCTACCCTTTGCTACAGCATGGATGGAACTGGAGAGCATTTTGCTAAGTGAAATAAGCCAGGCAGTGAAAGGCAAATACCATAGGATCTTACCTATAAGTGGAACCTAATCAAAATAAAGAAGTGAGCAAAATAGAACCAGAGACATGGAAATAAAGAACAAACGGACAGTAACCAGAGGGGAGAGAGGAGGGACATAATGGGGCAAAGAAGGGGAAAAGTCACCAAGGAACACATATAAAGGACCCATGGACAAAGACAACAGGGGAGGGGAGAGGACTGAATGTGGGAGGTGTCGGGGGTAGGGAGGGGGAGAGTAATGGGGGGAAAATGGGTACAACTGTAATTGAATAACAATAAAAAATAAATAAGTAAATAAATAAAAGTATATTCAATAAGTTAAATGTTTTTAAAACTTTAAATACAACCTATATACAGGGTGGGGCAAAAGTAGGTTTACAGTTGTAAGTACACAAAACACAGAATTTATTTTTGTATTATTTATTAATTCTTGTATTATTTTCCATAGCTACAACTGTAAACCTAGTTTTGCCCCACATTGTATACTCAAGGAAACAATCTTATGGCTCTGTCACAATTAGATCCTTGCTCTCTTCCTACTAAACAAGTCCTACAGCTTTAAATACATAAATCTATATATAGCTGATTTAGAATTACTTTACACTTTCCAATGTAGTTCTTCAAAAATCAAAATTGGAACATCAATTTTTACCCTTTCGCTTCTGAACTAAAGAAAAATAAATAAATTTCAGGTAAAATAAATGATGCAGCCCTCATAGTCTACCATGGCAGAAAATGCATTATACTTTGAGAGCAGCTTAATCCAATTAAATCACAAGAAAAATAAGGAAAATACACTTACTAATTCTGATTTTTTACACTTCCTTAGCCTAATTTAACAATTTAAACAATTTTCTTAAAAATCACAGGCAATTGTGATTTTTACATTTTACATTGTTGATTCTACTTTAGATGCAATATTTTGTTAACAAGGAGGTCTAAATTGTGAGGTACTATTGTGTATCCAGATGCTCACAGAGTTAATTAAACAACTTTCTTAAGCAATGATGTATTTAAAAGAAATTTATAAGTAGTACAGGTGCTAAACAAATTTGTCATATTATCATAAAAAGTTATTATTTATAATATACATATGCATTTATATGTATATAATTTTTAAATTTAAAAATATTATTTATTTAAACATTTTTCTCATTGGTGCTCAATAACCCACAGATTAAGATAAATGAAGCAATTTCCTGTTAACATCTAGTCAGTTGCATCTGAAGAGCACATTGCGTGGATCAGGCTAAGAACAACACTTGAAACCAAAAAATGACAGAAAAATATTTAACTATATGTAATGGCATATTTATAAAAACAAAACAGAGTTTTCAGTTATGAAGAGATTGTTTTTGCAAAAGTTTACTTGTTGGGTCTGTTACATCACATTTTTGTATAAATAAGTGGTTAGCTTCCCAGTTCAGCAGATAAGTCTATTCAACTCATAATGAACCTGAAATATAACATTATACTAACTGTCACTAATCTTCATTTGCTTGAATGTTCTCATATTTAAAGCCTGGTATTTTGTTTACCTTATCTTATGTAATATGTATCTTTGACTGATTTCCATATTAAGTGGTTTTCATAGGCCTCATTTTGAATTTATCAAAATTTCTCTTAAAACATGCCCAAAGACTAACACAGAATTCCAGACGGGGTCTGCATAGGGCAGAGTATAGTGGAATTCTTATATTCTGTGACCTAGAAACCATACTTCTGCTAGTGTGGCTGACTGTATGCACTAATTCAGCAGTCATTTTACCCTATTTGTTCACATTAAACTTTGAATTAGCCACAATCCTAATATCTTTTACAAATGAATTACTACACAGCCAGGATTCACACATACTACCCTTATGGGAATTCTAGCAAAATTGGGTTGAACAATTTTCAAGGGAAAGAGATAAACTTTTTTTATATAACATGTAAAAATATACATTATATGTTTCTATATAATACTTTGAGAAACCAAGCAAGCTATTTGGATAGTTTGAAGTAAAAACTTTATCCAAGCATTCTGATGTTAAATTCCTCAGGTAATCATAAAATACAGTTTTTAAGACAGTAGTTCTCAAACTTTGTTGCACACGAGAAGCATCCAGGGGAATTTTTAACATCCCCTAAGCCCACGTTGTACCCCACACTAATTACATCAGAAGGTATGGCGGTGGAAGCCAGCATCCATAGAGATCTCTAGGTGATGCCAGTGTGCATCAGAGTTTGAGAACCACTGGGTTTAGAGCTTAAATTACACAGTGAGAACACCTGGGGCATATCCCAGCTTCATCAATTAGCTATATGGCTTTGAACAAGCTGCTTAACTTCTAAGTTTCAATTTCCTCATCTGTAAAATAGAACTAATAGTAGTATTTATCTCTTAAGGGTTGTTAAGAGGATACATATAAAGCATATTTCAAAGTGCCTGGAATATGATAATAGCTGCTATTAGTATTATTTTCTAATTATTTTCATATACATAACTAAGATAGCAATAAATATTTTACTACATATTCAATCCTTTTTTTAAAATCTAAAAAAGAATGAGTTGCCACAAATACATCTTTGTCATTAGATAATAAATATGTTTATTTATACCATCAAAACACTTTCATTCATACATTCATTCATTTATTTGGAAGATTAGAAGCCTCAGAAATATCAGGCATGATATTATGTTGTGGGGTTCAAAATGATTAAGATCTAGATCAGTGGTTCCCAGCCTTGGTCTCACATAATAATCACATGAGTTGATTTCTTAGAAATATGAATGCCTAGACCTCAATCTCAACACATAGAACAGTGATCAGCGCCCTTGTATGAGAATATTTTTTAAAGCCCTGAAGGTATGTGTATCCTAAGTGAAGAAAAGCCAATCTGGGTAATTGTCCAATTATGTTGCTGTTACTTCCAAAAGCATAGCATCATTGTAAAAATGATTAACTCAAATGCCCATATTTAGTTTAAGAATAAACAGAGGTATCCTGATCCTCTATGATCTGATCCTATATAACAGCAATGAGAATTATGGCAAAATAATGGCAAAATCAACTTTTTAAGAACTGTCAAAATAAATTAAAAACTGATGTGAGTGTTTATTCAAAAACAATGTCTGCATCTCAGTAAGAACAGTGAGCTCTGTATTATTTTAACTTTGCCTATTCTCATATCCCTATCCCCAGCTCTGCAACAGCCTTGAAAACCAAAAGCATTATGACCATGGTGTCTGGGAAAACTGGAAGCCTCGCATACACAGAAGGGGAAGGACAGGTTTAGAGCTCCCAAAAGAGCGCCATTCCAACAGAATGATCACTAGTGAGCCTGAGTGGTATCATCTAGGACAAACTCCAAAGGTATGTCTTTACCTCAGGGCTCACTCAGTGAGGAAAGTCTATCAGTGGCGATTATTTAACAAAAACGTGTTTGAGATGTTAATATCAGCTGAGACAACAGGCTGGCCAAAAAAACATTAAAAGGAAAATCTTTAAAATGAGATGTCTATAGAGGGCTTTGAAAAACTCCAACATACTCCTGGGGACCTAAAATGCCACATTCAAAGGGTTATGCACATGTCCAAAAAAGACCTGAGAGTCCAACTGCTCACCTCTGACTGAACTTGAGGTACTATGAAAGCAGAAGTGAGGGGTAAGACAGAGTTGTATACTTTGGAGTGTTCCATGTGCACCATAAAATGCACACAGAAACCCTCACCAAAGGGTGAGAAACTCAATTTGCAAGTCATTTAAGAAAATCTCTGTCAACTCATTGGCTAGCTGATGAACTAACTGAGCAGAGAACCCAGTGGTCGTGCCGGCAAAAAACACAGATATTGCAGAATGAATCCAAGAAAGTCACCAACAAACAGACACTAGCAAAAAAAAAAAAAAAACCCACGAAAAACAGAAAAAAAAAAACAACCAAACAACAACAAATAGCAAGAACATAAACCCTGAAAAGAGGGAAATCTAATTTTCAGAGGTTCTACATTATATCATTTAAAATCATTTCCAACAAAAAGTTATGAGACATTTAAAAAATAGCCAAGTGTGTCCCAAAGTATGCCCCAGGCAAAGAAAACAGTCAATAAAATCTAACACTAAGGAAGCCTTTACCATGTTGGACTTATTAGATAAAGACTTTAAATCAGTGTGTGTGTGTGTGTGTGTGTGTGTGTGTGTGTGTGTGTATATATATATATATATTCCCCCCCCGCCAAGGAACTAAAGGAAACCGTGATTAAACAATTAAAGTCTGATAACAATATATCAAGAAGCAGAGAATATCAATAAAGAGATTTAAATTATGTGAAAAGAAATCAATTATAAATACTTGAATTGAAAAGTACAATAAATGAAGGAAAATTCACTAAATGGGTCAACATCACATCTGAGCAGGAAAAAGAGAGATTCAGTAAACTTGAAGATATGTCAATTCATATTACCTACTCTGAAGAACAAAAAGAAAAAAAATAAACACATCCTCAGGGACCAACAGGACACCAATATACATATATGGAAATTCTGGAAGAGGAGAAAGAGAAGACAAGAGAGAATATTTGAAAAAAATAATGGCAAAAGCTTTCCAAATATGATGAGAAATTGTAACCTCTATAACCAATATCTTAATGAATTCCTTTACTTTTCTTTTTTAATTTTTATTTATTTTTAAGTATATTTTATTGATTATGCTATTACAGTTGTCTCCATTTTTTTGTCCCCTTTTTCCCCCCTCCACCCTGCACCACCCTGCCCACCAACATTCTCCTCCCTCCTTACTTTATGTTCATGGGTCATACATATAAGTTCTTTGGATTCTCTATTTCCTATACTGTTCTTAACCTCCCCCTGTCTATTTCATGCCTATCAATTATGCTTCTTCTTCCCTGCACCTTTCCCCTCCCATTCTTCTCCCCCTCCCCACTGATAACCCTCCACGTGATCTCCATTTCTGTGATTGTTCCGTTCTAGTTGTTTGCTTACATTTTGTGTTTGTTTTTTAGGTTCAGGTGTTGATAATTATGAGCTTGTTTTCATTTGATTGTCCATAGTTTTTGATCTTCTTCTATTTCTTAGATAAGTCCCTTTAACATTTCATATAATAAGGGCTTGGTGATGATGAATTCCTTTAACTTTACCTTATCTGGGAAGCATTTTATCTACCCTTCCATTCTAAATGATAGCTTTGCTGGATAGAATACTCTTGGATGTAGATCCTTGCTTTTAGTGACTGAATACTTCTTCCCAGTCCCTTCTTGCCCATAAGGTTTCTTTTGAGAAATCAGCTGAGAGTCTACGGGCACTCCTTTGTAGGTAACACTCTCCTTTCCTCTTGGTGCTTTTAAGATTCTCTCCTTATCTTTAATCTTGGGTAACTTAATTATGATGTACCTTGGTGTGTTCCCCCTTGGGTACAATTTCTTTGGGACTCTCTGGGCTTCCTGGACTTCCAGGAAGTCTACTTCCTCACCAGATTGGGGAAGTCTTCCTTCATTATTTGTCCAAATAAGTTTTCAACTTTTTGCTTTTCCTCTTCTGGCAGCCCTATGATTTGGATGTTGGAGCGCTTAAAGTTGTCCCAGAGGTTCCTAAGCCTGTCATCATTTTTTTTGAATTCATGTTTCTTCATTCTGTTCTGGTTGGATGTTTATTTCTTCCTGTTGTTCCAAATCATTGATTTGAGTGCCTCTCAGTCTCCTTCCCTTCACTGCTGGTTCCCTTTCTATTTTTCTTTATTTCACTTTATGTAGCCTTCATTTCTTCCTCCATTTTGGGCCAAGCTCAGTCAATTCTGTGACCATCCTGATACCCAGTGTTTCGAACTCTGCATCTGATAGGTTGTCTATCTCCTCATCGCTAGCTCTTTTTCTAGAGTTTTGATCTGTTTTTTCATTTGGGCCATATTTCTTTGTCTCAGCACACCTGTTATGTTGTAAAGGGTGGAGTCTTTAAACTAAGAAATATGTACCTAGACTCATCATAATCAAATAGGTGAAAGGCCAAAAAAGAACCTTGAAGGCAATGCAAAATGAAATAAAGAAAAATTTACATGGAACCAACAGTAAAGGAAAGGAAACCAGACTCAAGTCAATGATTGGGAGCAGAAGGAAGAGATAAACTTTCAACCAGAACAGAATGAAGAAACACAAGTTCAAAAAAATGAGGAGCGACAGGAACCTCTGGGACAACTTAAAACATTCCAACATCCGAATCATAGGGGTGCCAGAAGGAGAAGAGGAAGAGCAAGAAACTGAAAACTTATTTGAAAAAAATAATTTAGGAGAACTTCTCCAATCTGGCCAAAGAAATAGACTTCTAGGAGGTCCAGGAAGCTCAGAGTCCCCAAGAAGTTGGACCCAAGGAAGCACACACCAAGGAACATCATAATCACATCACCAAAGATTAAAGATAAGGAGAGAATCTTAAAATCAGCAAGAGGAAAGGAGTGAGTTACCTACAAAGGAGTTCCCATAAGACTATCAGCTGCTTTCTCAAAAGAAACCTTGCAGGCAAGAAGGGGCTGGAAAGAAGTATTCGAAGTCATGAAAGGCAAAGATCTACATCCAAGATTACTCTATCCAGCATAGCTATCATTTAGAATGGAAGGGCAGATAGAATGTTTTCCAGATAAGGTAAAGTTAAAGGAGTTTATCATCACCAAGCCCTTATTATATGAAATGTTAAAGAGGTTGGTCTAAGAAGAAGAAGAAGATCAAAAACTATGAACAGTAAAATGACAACAAACTCACAACTATCAACAACTGAACCTAAAAAATAAATAAATAAAAACAAACTAAGCAAACAACTAGAACAGAACAGAATCACAGAAATGGAGATGAGAGGGGATATGGAGGAGGGAGGATGGGAGAAAATGTACAGGGAGTAAGAAGCATAAATGGTAGGTACAAAACAGACAGGGAGAGGTTAAGAATAGTATAGGAAATGGAGAAACCAAAGAACTTATATGGATGACCCATGCACATGAACTAAGCAGGGGAAGGGGGGATGCTAGTGGGAGGCGGGGTGCAGGGTGGAGGGGAATATAGGGGAGAAAAAAATGGGACAACCGTAATAGCATGATCAATAAAATATATATTTAAAAAAAGAGAGCCTTGAAAGCTGTACATAACTCATCATATAGAAGGAAACCTCATGAAGATCAGTAACTACAAACCCACAGCAACATCCTCAGTGGTGAGAAAAAGCTTTCCCTCTAAGACCAGGAAGAAGATAATGCCCACTCTCCCTGCTTACGTTAAACATAATATGGGAAGTCCTAGCCAGAGCAATCAGATAAGAAAAATAAATGAAAGAAAGAAATAAAAGGCATTCAAATTGTAAAGGAAAAAGTAATAATGTCATTATTTGCAGATACATGATATCAATATATAGAGAACCCTAAGGATTTCACCAAAAAATACTAGAATTAGTGAGTTCAGTAAAGTTTCAGGATAGAAAGTTAATATACAGAAACTTGATGCATTTCTGTACACTAATGAACTAGCAGAAGGAAAAGTTAAGAAAATAATTCCATTTACATTTTTATCAGAAAGAATAAAATACCTAGGAATAAATTTAACTAAGGGGATAAAAGGCTTGTACTCTGAAAAATGTAATACATTGAAGAGGAAACAAATAAATGAAAAGATATATCATGCTCATGTACTGGAAGAATTAATGTTATTAAAATGTCCATATTACCCAAAGCAATCTACATATTCAATGCAATCCCATCAAACTATTAAATGCATCCTTCTCAGAACTCAGACAATAATCCTAAGATTTATATGCAATCACAAAAGATCCTAAATAGCCAAAGCAATTTTGAGAAAGAATAAAGTTGAAAGTATATACTCCCTAATTTCAAACTATACTACAAAGCTATAATAATCAAATCAGAGCCAGCACAAAAACAGGCACAGAGATCAATGGAACTGAACAGAAAGCCCAGAAATAAACCCTCACTTATATGGTTAATTAATCGATGACAAAGGAGGGAAGAATATGCAATGGGGAAATGACAGTCTGTTCAATAAGTGGTATTAGTAAAATTAGTCAGAAACATTAAAAAATGAAATGGGACCACTTTCTTACACCATATACAAAAATAAACTCAAAATAGATTAAAAGCTTACATGTAAGACCTGAAACCATAAAACTCCTAGAAGAAAACATAGGCAGTAAACTCTCTGGCATAGGTCTTAGCAATATCTTTTTGTCTCCTTGGGAAAGGGCACACACTAGAGACTCAGCATACTTTAGGGTAAACCTGAAGAGATATACACTGAGACACATTATAATCAAACTGCTGAAAGAGAAGACAAAGAAATAAAAAATCTCCATATTGGAGATAGTAAAATTATCTCTCTTCACAAATTAAATGATCTTAAATGTAGAAAAACCTACAGATTCTAAAACAAACTAATAGAGTTAATAAATGAATTCAGCAAAGTTATAAGACACAAAATCAACATGTAGAAGTTGTTTTCTACACAGGAATAATGAAAAATCCAAAACGGAAATTAAGGAAACAGTGCCATTTATGATAGCATTAAATATGATAAAATACATAGAAAGGGACTTAGCCTAAAATGCAAAAGACTAGTACACTAAAAACTACAAAATGTTGCTGAAAGAAATTAAAGAAGATACAAATAAATGGGAAGATATCCTCCTGTTCATGGATTGGAAGAATTAACATCATTAAAATGTCCATACTACCCAAAGCAATCTACATATTCAACACAATTTCTTTTAAAATACCAGTAGCATATTTCACAGATCTAGAACTAATATTCCAAAAATTTTTATAGAATCAAAGAAGATCCTGAATAGCTTTAGTAATCATGAGAAAGAAAAACAAAGTTGGAGAGATCACAATACCTGATATTAAACTATACAACAAGGCCATTGTAATCACAATAGCCTGGTACAGGCACAAGAACAGGTATACACATTGATGAAACAGAACAGAGAGCCAAATAATAAACCTATGCCTTTACAACCAATTAATATTTGACAAAGGAGCCAAGAGCATACAATGGAGTAAAAATAGTCTCTTCAATAGTGTTGGGAAAATTGGACATGCATGTGCAAAAAAATAAAAATAAACCACCAACTTACACCATACACAAGAATAAACTCAAAATGGATAAAAGATTTTAATGTAAGTTGCAAAACCATAAAAATCCTAGAAGAAAACATAGTCTGTAAAATCTCAGACATCTCTCAGAGAAATATTTTTGCTGATTATGTCTTCTAAGGCAATGGAAACACAGGAAAAAAATTTTAAAAATGGGACTACACAATACTGAAAAGCTTCTGCACAGCAAAAGAAACCATCAACAAAGTGAAAAGGGCCCCATCACACGAGAGAACATATTTGCCAATGATACATCTGATAAGGGGTTAGTCCCCAAAATCTATAAAGAATTTACACAACTCAACACCAAGAATAGAAACAATTCAATTAAAAAATGGACAAAGGACCTGAATAGACACTTCTCCAAAGAGGACACACAGATGGTCAGTAGACATATGAAAACATGCTCAACATCACTAATTATCAGAGCGATGTAAATGAAAACATCCATGAGGTAACACTTCACACCTACCACTATTAATGTCTACTATTAATAAACCAACAAACAACAAGTGTTGGCAAGGATATGGAGAAAAATAACCCTCGTGCACTGCTGGTTGGAAGGCAGACTGGTGTAGCCATTGTGGAAAAGAATATGGAGTTTCTTCAAAAAATTAAAAATGGAACTGCATTTGACCCTACGATCTCACTTCTGGGAATATATCCTAAGAATCTCAAAACACCAATCAGAAAAAAATATACGCACAACTATGTTCATAACAGCATTATTTACAACAGCCAAGATCTGGAAACAACGCAAATGCCCATCAGTAGATGAGTGTATAAAAAAGCTGTGATATATTTACACAATGGAAGAGTACCCAGCTATAAAAAAAGAAAGAACTCTTACCCTTTGTGATAGCATGGATGGACCTGGAGATTATTATGTTAAGCAAAATAAGCCAGTCAGAAAAAGAAAACAAATAACATATGATTGCACTCATATGCGTAATCTAATGAACAAAATAAACTGGCTAACAATATAAAACCAGAGGCATGGACACATGGAACAGACTGACAGATCTCGGAAGGGAAGTGGTGGGGGTAACTGGAAGAGACGAGCCAAAGATCATACATACATATATGCACAGCCCATAGACACAGACAACACTGTGGTGAACACCGCGGGGGGGGCAGTAAGGGCTGGGTAGAGGGAGACAAAGGGGAGAAAATGGGGGGCATCTGTAATAATGTCAACAAAAATAATTAAAAAATACATCTTTTGTTCTTAGACTAAAAGACTTAACATTGTTAACAGGTCAATACTACCCACAGTGATCTATAGGTTCAATACAATCCCTATCAAAATCACAATTTTTTTGTGGAAATAGAAAAATCCATTCTAATATCCATACATAATCTCAAAGGACCCTAAATAGCCAAAACAATCTCGAAAAAGAAGAACAAAATTGGAGGTCTCACATATCCTGATTTCAAAACATACTACAAAGCCACAGTAATCAAAAGAGTGTGAGTGTGATATAAAAACAAGCATGTAGACCAATAAAACAGAATAGAGACCCAGAAATAATCCCTTGTCTATTATTTTAAATGATATTTAACAAAGCCATTCTGTCATGACCAAAATACTCCCAGGAACATTCAATGGGAAAAGTAAAATCTTCAATAAATGACCCTGGGAACACTGGAATTTCATATACAAAAGAATGAAGTTGGACCCTTATGTTATATCATATAAAAAATTACTCAAAATGAACTAAACACTTACTTGTAAACCTTGAACTATAATACTCTTAGAAGAAAATAATCCAAAATACAATGCAGCTGAAGTCATGAGCATCCTGAGTTTAGGGTCCAGAAGCAGTATAATAAAAGTATTCCAAAGAGGGAACCCAAATATAGTTCACTTCTTGAAAACAAAGGTAACAGAAGGGCTTCCACATACATAAAAGGAGGCAATAAAAAAAGTAATACAAAAAATATTACTACCAACTGTTGCCTATGGATATTTCTTGTGTGAAGCTATGTGCCTAGAGAAGTGGAGGGATACAACCTGGTGACTAGGAACTAAGGTCCCAATGAGATCTGAGGCAATGAATTCTGACAGTGACGAAGTGCAATGTGTGCTCTTGGGTGTTTCTGGCTAAGGTAGATAGAATGATATAATTAATTTAATGGAAGAGGTTCTATAATAAAGTAACATTACTGATAACGGTACTTTCAAAATTAAATGGGTGAATGGTTTCATAAGTAGCTAATTGTTCGCACAATTTTGTACATACCTATTTAGAATAAGTTATACCTTCAGTTGTAACTTTCAATTTTGTTTACTAATCTCTGTTAGTCTTTCCCCTCCCTAGACTAGCAAACTCCATTGCAGCCCTTTTTGAAGTTGGGGCTAAGAAGCATGGAATAGGAAAGCAGCAGCAGAGGAGAAGAATTCAAGTGAAAGCAACAAGTTTGACCTATAGATAGTGGTCCTTTTGTTATCTGTGGAAAACAAGTTCTCTCAGTGTCTAGAGGAAAAGAATTTCCTGAGGCCTGCATGGGAGGATGGGACTCTTTCATATGGTATATTGATGATGTAAAATTAAGGGGGCTCCTTCCTGACTTCCCAATGTCTTATCTCTATCTACCTTGCCGTGAAAAATTCCAACATTAACCTCAGCAAGGCCAAAGCAAAAGCCATTGTCCAGAGTTTCTGCTCCATGTTACAGGCCTGTCCAATCCAGTGCAGCATCCAGCTAGCTTAGTGTGTGTTTCCCATTGCAGTCCACTGCTGTGTTGCAGTGTTCAGGCTCCCTCCCGGAGCATGCATGTAGAGGCCACACAGCTACAGAGAGGGCAGGTCCATACACCATGCAAGTGTGCGTCATCAGGCAAGCGGGAGAGAGCTTTGTCATTTTGGAGCCCACGCCATCTGCCACAGGCCCGGTAGTTGCTAGACCCACATGGTCATGTGTTCCTGGGTGAGGGAACACATGAACAAATAAGGCCAGTGCATCACCGGATGAGGGTTGGGGAGAGAGGGGCGAGAGAGAGAGAGAGAGAGAGAGAGAGAGAGAGAGAGAGAGAGATTCTTTGTTCCCCTGGGACCACATCAGCCTGGGCTTGGCACAGACCAGGTGCCCCCTCAAAATGACCAATCAACTTCCCAAGCTTTTACCAGCCCATAATGGGTTTGTACCTCCTAGTTAAACTGATAGGGCTCAATAGTCCAGCATCTTCCTCTGTGCCTCCCAACAATCTGGTACCGGAGTAGGGGAAGGGAAGAATGTTAATCCCCTTGGTGGAGCAATGCCATGATCCCCTCGGAGGTGAAGAGTGGTAGCTTCCTGGTGAAGCAAAAAGGCTTATTTATGTCCACCAGTTTATCCAGCTCAGTTTCTAAGTCCCTTTGCTCCCCTTTTCTAGCTAAATGCTAATGGTGACACTTTTAGCTGTGATCTGGAGAAGCTTCTTAACACCCTCGCTTTTGTTCTGGCCCTTCCTATCCCCACTTGAAAATCTGGCATACAGAAAATAATTTGTAATATAGTTCACTTTATTCTTTTAGGATTTTAGGGACCGGGGGCCAGAGGAACAGCACACTGAGAACTATATGTTTGGTGAGTTAAAAATGATAGCAGACCCAAAATAGGCAGGCAGAACGAAAAACACAAATCATATTTTAAAGAGGTTTTAGATTGGGGGAAAAAAGTACAGAGTCTTTGGCACATTGTTGGACAGCTATACATTCTGGGCCCAAACATGACCAAATCCAAGCTCATAAACGTGTTTATGGCAGGATTCTTAGTATGAAACTGCTCCGCCTACACAAGGCTCCTCCAGGTTCTCTGTGGCTTACTGATTGGGCATGGCTCATTGGGCAGCTGAAGTTAAACAGGGAGTGATGTCAAATTCCTGTCCTGTTTGATCAGCTGTGTTCTGTCACACCTGTAGTCGGGAGGTTGGCCTCATCTACACAGCACTCAACATTCCTGACTAAAACTGCCCAAGCTTGTATTTGGACCTCACAGAAATTAATTTCTTCTCTTCTCCTTGGAGTAATCATGCTCAAATATCTTTGACTGGCTTCTCTGTTTAGAGCTGATCCTAAGGCCACTGGTTTTAAAATTACCAGAGATTTTTTTTTCCTCCAAGATCAACATTCAAAACCAGACATTATTTTCTAAACAACTAGCAAAATTAAGTTTAAGAAGGTTACAATGCAAATTATCTCATAGATTTATTACTGATTTGAAAGAGATTATTTAAGTTTTCTTCCTAATACTACAACTTACTTACACATTCAGAGCATTTATTCTAAAATAAGAATATCTGTTTCCTATCTAACTTATAAGGAAGTGGTGATTATAAATTAATATGACTTCTGTGAATCGCTTCTTATGAAAGGGCTAAAAGTATTAACTTTTACTTTTTTCTTAATAAATATCTTTTAGTCCTTAACAAAAGAAACAACTGAGGAAATTAAACACTATCTTGCAACACTGACAAAAAGAAATATAAAAATGCAGTGATATTTTTATATAAATGTGGGCAAAAGGCATGAAAATGATTGTAAATGATGTAACACAATTATACATTTTTATACGAGATTTTGCATTTTGCACAAATTTGATTTGACTTTCTGCAGCCTAGAGCTTTGCTTCTTATGAACAAAGAATTTAATACTACATGGATTTTTGCCAGATTCAGTTGTTGCATTCTTTACATCACAAGTTCCTAATACTAAACACCTGTTCAACCACTGTTTTTCTCAAAAAATGTGTTTGATCGTTCAGCTTGAAAGGAACAGCTTTTCACTTTCAGTTACAAATCTCTCCCACTTTCACAAAGCAGTTACTTGTCTGCGAGCATACTTGAAGCTCAGGAAGTTTACTAAATAAGATCACCGCAGAGGTCAAATCTTAGGATCTGTCCTTTTTAGCAATCTTAACTGAAAAACAACAACATAAACTTTCCTTATGTCTAACCCAGAAAACACTTTAAATGGTACACACTGAAATAAAAATTTGAAAAATATGCACTGAATTTTCTGTAATTAGTTCACTTTAGTTCAGCTCTCTTTGTTTCAGTTCTTGATAGACTGAACACTGAGTAATTTTTAAAGATGGTCTTCTTTGTTTTTTTGTCTTAGATAAACTTTTGAGTTTTATACAAGACCATAAAACAAATGCACAGTTCACACTTTGATTTTCTAATCATATAAAGAAAGGACAGATAATTATCAAGCTGGCAAAATATACTTTTTTCACTAAGAGATTTACTTTATCACTGATAAGCTACCAAAAACTATTAAATACTGACTTTCTTCAAAATGAAGGAAATTTTCAAACCTTCTAATTGAGACACTGGTCTACTAGTGAAAGTGTAGGATATTATGAAAATTCCACATTCCATTTGTTTCATGCACATAACAACAAAATAATTACCATGCAAACTTACATCATCAATCTTTTTGTCTCAATTATCCCACAATTTATTACTGAAGTCTTTGACTGTGGTACTTGATTGCCTGGCTCATTCACTGATCGGTAGCTTTAAATATTTCCAAGTAGGAAAAGATGCAACATATTCACCAGAAGTATTATTACATCTCATTTTCTTCACAGATAGATCTGACAATGTGTTCTAATATGTATGCTGTTAACAATATAAAAAATGGATAACATCTGTTTCAAACGATTGCCATTTCACCGTATCCATTCCACATGGACACATACATCGTGAGCTTAGGTTTCGCCATGCCTCGCAATCGCGGCAGGACCCTGAAGGGGCAGCAACTTGTCTGAAGACGTGCTTGTGCTCTCCTCCCCTGCGCGCCGCTCTCCGCTATCACTGACTATGGCCGGTTTCTGCGGCATTACTGCCAGTGCCGATAATCCAGACAAAGAGGTTATTTATTTCAAAATAATGCCAAATCCTATGATTCATCACTTAATAAGTCTAAAATGACTTGCAAAGTATCTTATGTAAAAAAAGGTGGAAATGCTTTCTTAAAAAATAAAAGGCAACTTTTCTTAGAAACCTTACCTGAATGGGGGAGTGGTGGGGAGATGGAGGAAAGAATGGGCCAACATTTCTGGCATGATCTTGTCTGGTTCTAATATTTTTAGCAAGCTGAGGGCCTAGCATACTAAAAAAAAAAAAAACAAAACAACAAACAAACAAACAAAAACCCCACTTCCTGCCTTTACTCTTCCTGAGAATGTATAATTCTATTAGCAAACAATTTTAATTTACTTAAAAACAATATATAAAATGCTACTTTAAAATGCTAAATTGAATTTAATCAAGTGGGATAAGTTTTGGATGGTGATATAGAATACGATCATAAAGAAATTCCATACATACAAACATTTACAAGTCTCTTAATCCACATTATTTAAGCTAATCTAAACGGCAATTGATTGTAAAATGCACTATGACTTTACAAATGACCAAGGCAAATACTGCTCTTTCACCTATGACACAACGTCAATTATAAAAACATATCCCTGGGAAAATGGTCAAATTTTTACCAATAGGTTAAAGGTAAGTTTATTTGCTCTCCCTATGTGAAAGAACATTCTAGAAAGGCTCAAGTAAAAGTTTGTTTCATTTAACCTCCCACTGTTTTTTAAAAACTGGAAACTTAATTGCATGAAGGTTGAGATGCATAAAAAAGGAGGCTGTACAAAATATAATGTGTACCTTCACAGGGTTCAGCAAAGAGTTAGTGCTAAATAAATGTTACTGAATTAATGAAATTATTTGATATACCCAGAGATTAAATTAATCATCGCTAACTTTTAATTTTACTACATTCATGCATTGCCACACAGCTCTTCAAGGCAAAATGGAAAATTTAAATGTAAATGCTTATAAGTATAAATGCAGTCCAATAACTATTAATATTACAATATGTTTCTCTCTGGCATCATTTTATATCTTGGGGCTTTCACAGGTACCTAAAGGCAGCCAAGGAAAGTAACAGACGATGTTGTGCTCCTTTGCTGTAACACAGGATGAAACTGACAGGAAAGCTCATTCAACCCTTAGATTCCTGTGTCATAAGTTAAAAATTGAATCAAGTACAAAACCTTTTCTATTTTTGATTTGTGATTCATTTTTGGTATAAGTATTATAAAAACAAATAGATCAATAATTCATGGATTTTAAATACTGATTTGGTTTAGTCTGAAAAGGATTAATCAATAAAATGTAAAATGCTGTTTAAGCAACGTTGTTTAAACATTGTTTAAAGCTTAAGATAAATATAGCATGGCCCCAAAGTCTTAGTGCAGTTTTATCCTATAATTCCTTCAGAAGTATAAAAGCCTCAACATTTGAAAATGCAATTATATACATTTCATTTTCACTTGTTTAGTTTTGTGAATTTTGAAAAACATTTTTTTAATTTTAACTTTTAAATTTCTCATTGAAGATGGCACTGACTGAAAGCATTACAGTTAAAATTTTACTTCAAAGTTTCTAAAACTGAACAAGTATAAAAGAGAGTTAAATAATAAAACTTTCAAATGATTTTTAAAAGGCTCTTTCAAAACAACAGACTATTTTTAGAGCAGTTTTAGGTTCACAGCAGAAGTGAGCAGAAGGTACTGAGATGGCCCATGTAGCCCTTCCCGCGCACATGCAGAGCCTTCCCCATTATCGACACAATGGTACCCCACCAAATGGTCCTCCAAATGGCACATGCACCAAAGACATTTTTAAAATATACCCCCAGAGTGGTAGACCAAATAACAGATTTCAAAGTTTGTAGCATTACATTTTTGAAGTTCTCCAAGTTTAAAACAGCCTGTATTTTCAGGAGCCATGGGGGTTTTTCTTCACAAAGGAATCACGCAAAAAGTCTTCTTGGAAGTGAAGTGAACAAGCAGAGATCTATTCTTCATGAGTCCATCTTTCCCTCAGGCGTGATAAGGGAACTAAGTTTCTCCTTCTTGAGAAGAATTCAAAAACACTAAATTGGTAGGAGTTCACAGCATGCAGTGGGCGGGAGAAGTTAAGAAAAATGGAACAAATAGGGGGTCTTCGTGGAGACTTGGACCTAGTCTAGGTCTTGGGGCAAAGAGCTTGAAGAGAGGCAGGCTGTGTTGTGTTTAAAGTTTGAATGTGGTTCAATTTAGGTTGCTAGCATAGGGGATCAGTTGGCTATTCCAGACAGAAATTCTGGGCAGAAATACCGAATATGAATATATTGGAACATCTCCTAAGGCCAAATAGTAAGTAGGCCGATTTGGAGTTAAAGTCCCTAAGACTAACGGCATAATTTACACATAATAAAAGCACTAAGTAGAAATATTAACTATATAAAATGGTATCTCACCGATGATAATATTGGCTTCTATATTTAAATTTACATTTTTGGTGATTATGGATAATCAACCAGTATCCATAACATCGTTCCCCGGAAAAAGTAAAAACCTTTAGTATATTTTACCTATTGCCTTCCACTACCTAACTAGTTTTTTAAATCATATGAATTGTTACTGTGGTGATGTCTGCTTTTATTTTATTTTATGCCATTACTTTTTAAGAAATTCTTAATAATTTGAAAGATATATTATCAACACAAATTCATATTTGACTATAAATTCTAATTATTTGTTCATTATTGTTTCTATAACTCATTATTCTTTTTCTTAGAAACTTACGCTTTCTTGGAAAATATTCTAAAGTATTCGTTTCAGAAACAGTTCATTTGTGATGTTTCCTGAGTCCTGACAATTCTAAAAAAAAAATGTGTTTATTCAGTCTTTACACTCAGTTAAGTACTAGTTTTGCTGGATATATATTTTAGAATAAAAAATATTTTCTCCTAAAAGTCCATTTTCTTTTAGAGTTTATTGCAAATGATGTTAAGTCTAATACTGGTATAATTGTTATTCTTATGTAACTTTTTTTCCTTCCTTTAGACTCTGGAAACATCAAATTTGAATCTGTGTCAAGCATAGATAATGTTGCTTTCCCTGCTTGGCACTAAGTGAGTCTTTTCAAACTGAAGACTGTAATCTTTCCTTATCTCTTCAGTTTACAGAAACTTCCCCACACCCACACACACATTTTTTTAAATGATTGTTTCTTTCTTTCCATTGCTGTCTTTATTTTTGCATGTTTCAAGTCCTATTGTCTTTTTAATTTTATTTTACATTCTTAGTTATTTACTAGACTTTCTCTTCCAGAGTATTACTTAGTCATATCCAGTCTAGTATTTGTCTCTTCTATTAAATTTATTATTTTGCCAAATATAGTTTTAACTTCCAAAAATACTCTCTCAGTCCATGAATACTTCTTTCTTTGTAGCAGCCATGTTGGGCAGAGTATTCCCCTTAGGTCATTCTGAGTAAATTAATTTTTAAAATTTAAGGTTATGTTATATTTCTTACATTATCTTTGTTTCCTTTAAAGTTCGTTCTTCTTTCTAATCTGGGCTTGTCTCCAATATCATTAGCTTTCTTTAAATATTTGCTGATCCTTAGTTGTTCATATCATGATAGAAGGGCTGGGCTGATTAGTTCATATAACTAATGAGGATATCCTTCAAGGACGTGTAGTACTTTCCCCAATAGGCTTCTTTCTTGTTCCCCAAATAATATCATTTATATTTTGCATTTCAAAATTTTCTTTGAATCCTGTATAATAAGAATTATATTGTATATCTACTTCTGAAACTTTTTATTTTGCTCAATATGTTTATGAGATATAGCGACATTGATGTATAGCTTGCTAAAAAACATTTATTTTTCGCTGCCACATGATATATGACTGCTGTCCATTGTCCTGTAGGTTAACATTTGAGGTGTTTTATTTTTATTTATTATTTTGCTAATGTAAAAAATGGTTTTCTATTAACCAGTTTGTAAGAGGTCTCCCTCTACTATTAGTATACAACACAATTCACTTTTTACAAAAGATTGTTTTATAGTCACAAATATTTAGGATGATATTTAGAGTCACATTATATTTATTATAGAAATTAAATCCTTTAGATAAAAATATTCAGCAGAGAGCCCTGGCCGGGTAGCTTAGTTGGTTAAAGCATCATCCCAATACACCAAGGTTGTGGGCTTAATTCCTGGTCAGGGCACATACAAGAGTCAACCAATAAATGCACGAATGAGTAGAACAACAAATAGACATTTCTTTCTCTCTTTCTCTCCCCCACCCCTTCCTTCCCCTCTGTCTCTAAAATCAATAAATAAAAAGTAAATAAAATAAAATAAAAATATTGAACAGAGAAAAATATCTTTCTAGCAAGAAAAATCTTAAAGGGACATCTATAAACCTATAGCCAAAAATTTAACAAAACCAAAATACGCTGAAAAGGAACTTTTAAAGATAATGAAATTTACAAATGAAGAGCTAAAAGACTTCAGGAACTTACAGTTCAGTGTTTGTATTCGTAAAACATTTTATCTAGAGGTTTTTATATCCAGTCCTTATTGGTAAACAAGAAAGTGGAATTTGTAAAATTAATTTTTCAAGGTAACAAAAAATGTAGTGATCTTTCACTGTTGTTTCAGGCTATAAGTAAGATAGAACTTGCGTTTCTGGAAGCAGCTAATGAATGCAGACAAATTTCTTATCATCCAAGAAATTAAAATGGCCAACTCTTCACCTTGATTTACCTGGGGTACTTGTTTCAATTGTACCAGCCAGGCAGGACTTCATAAGCACTGCCATCTTAGCCTAGTTTCGTCTGGCATTTAAAAACTGACCAGGAAAAGGCATTGCTCAAAAATTATTTTGGCACAGATATTCAGTGCTCTTTCCCACTAGATAAACCTGACCAAAAATAAGTCAAAAGCAATTATTGACCTGTTGCGACTCTATTCAATATAGTATTAGAGATCCCAGAATTAACTGATCTGTATTCTGTTACCTTAGCATTTTGGATGCAGGGACAGAGGGCCCAAGCCGCACTGGCCTTCACATCTGGCTGAGGATTTTTCAGCAAGGACCACAACAAACGAACTCCATCTAAGCGAGCAATTATTCTATTGTAAAACAAACAAGCAAACAAAAAATAGAGGTATAAATTGTAATTCATATGTGCAAATGGAAATGTAAGTGGTCTATCTATTTCCACAATTCTAATTAGTTTTTCTCCTTCTGATATTTTGCTTGGATTTTTCCTCAAAACTTTCACAACAGTAGGGATATAGCCTGTTGTTGAATTGTGAGGGTTCTGATTTCGGCTTTAAATTCATGACATGGAAAGCAAACTCCATGGGAACTACGATTCACATAAAGTTAAAATCAAGCCATGTAATTTTTTAATTAGCTGTACACAGACTGTTACCTAAATGTAAAAATACTGCTTTCTTTCACATAGTAACATCTAAATACTTCCCAAAACAAATATTTATGCCTCAAAACTGCGGAGTTACCTTTTTTATTTGGTCTGTGTTTAGCTGACTTACCTTACAATGTGACATATTTTAAACCCCTCCAGTCCTAATCTAGCATTAGGAATTAAAATCATTACACCACAGTGCATCCTTTGTTAGGCATGAAAAACACGTAAGTTGTTTTCCATGTGCTCCCTTTTCAGCAAGACTAACATTGCAGACTGTGTTATAATTACTTAAATACTCTGTAATCAAAATATCTTCATGACTAGCTGAAAAATGAATTATCATCAGAGTCATCTCTACACCATCTGTCTTCTGTTTATATATCAATCAGTCCAGGGAGCAGAACCTCGCATTAAGGTCCACGGAGTACTTGCAGTTGAGAAGAAGGCTAAACAAAACTTAATATCCTTTACAAACATGGCTTTGTTCAGAAAGATATGTTAAACTCAAAGCAGATGAGAAGAGATAAAGAACATCAAGATTCCTTTAATTTTTAACCTCAACTTGCGTTAAACACATGTGGTATTTAGCCACAGATAGAATAAATACTACTAGCTTAAAATGCCATTCAATTTTTTTCTTGAAAACATAAAATCATCTACATCTACATTTCTTGATTATCTGAGATGAATTTTCCAGATAAAAAAATGTATTATTCCAATGGTTCCAAGTAGGATGTCATTTTCACATAACCATATAAAACAACCAGTAATGCAAATAACTTATAGTAAGATATAAACTGTTTCTTTAAAAAATAAGTTTGAATAAGAAAAAAAGTGTATTGAGAAAGTATTTTAACCTAAAGTTTAACTAAACCTAAACCTAAAGCTTTCTGATTTCATTCTGCGTGAAAACAAAGTTTTATTTCTCAATTTATGGAAACTATAAAAAATAGATACTGAGCACTTCACAAAGAAGGATTTACTTTACAAACTTTTTAGCTTACTGCTTTACATATGTCACTGAAATCATAATTAGTGCTGGTCCCCAGGTCTCTGTATTTTCTCAGCAAATGAAATGATAGATTTCTTACCCTCTCATAATGTAGTAATAAAATCTGCATTAGTAATATTCATCTCTATAAGGCTGGAGATAACTTATCGTTACAGTGGAAGTCACTTGGATGGCACACATTTTCAGTTTAAAACAAGTTTAAAGGATAACCCAATTCTTGAGGCCACCCCTCCCCCACCCTGCAAAATTTCACAATTAACTATGAAAATCAGACCTATTGCCCCAGCTCTCACGCCAAACCCAATGCAGTTCATCAGCTGGTTAGTTATAAAGGATGAGGACTGTAACCCCACTGCTAGTGTCTGAAGAGAACTCAGTACATTACAGAGCACTAACCTTAGAGGAGAAAAACATTTTCAGAAAACATTTGCAAACACAGGAGCTAACAAAGTCAGAGGCAAAATTAAAAGTTAAACTTCAGATTTTATTTTGTCCTTCCACCTCCACGTCCCTCGGCACCCAGACATTGACTGTTGATGTTTACTTCACAATAACTTGATACCCACCCCCATACTCCTCTATTCTCCTTGCAACACCCTAATGCTGGTCTTTGCAACCGCCTATCAGGATTGCTGCAGTAGCTACAAAACTTGGTTTTCTGTCTTCAGTTTCCCTCAGTTCCAATGGATCCTGTAAATCCCTGGGAAACTCATCTTCCTGAAGCTTCTGCAGTAACCCCTTGAGAGCGGTCCCCAGGGTTGTTTATTCTGTTCATCACACCATGTAGCACATTCAATCAACACTCACAGATCACCGCAGGATAAAGTCTCCAAACAGCTTCCATTGCCTGTATGGTATCAATACCCCAGTTCCTGAACTCAGTATTTAACATTTCCAGTGCGCTGGTTTATTCCTCCTAATTCCCCATATGCAGGCATTTGTTCCTAAACTTCTTGTGCCATCTTTTAAATACTAAGTGCTAAGCACACTGACTTGACAGATACAATTCTCATTACTTAGGTAGGTACGTTCTATAAAGTCACTGCAAACAGTGAATTAGTAAACACTGAACTATAGCTCCTAGGGGATATAGAAAATTTTGTGCCTGAAAGCCTCTGGTCAGAACATTTTAAAAAACTGATCAGTATATAACCTTGTTTTATGTGTGTTTCTGTTCAAAGGCACCTTATTCAATATAGATGGTTGGTTCATTAACATGGAACCCATGGCCAAGAGCACTATGAGGATTATCAAACACATTTTCTTTCTTACGCACATCACAGCCTCCCTGCACTTAGGAACACTAGACAAGACAGCTCTGCAGCACTCTGCTCAGGGGCCATTTTAAACAAAATCACCAGCTCAAAGCATAAAACTGCGAAAAACATGACACTAAATAGACTGTGGAAAGGATACCTGTTTACGGTGTGAGTTAAAACCAGAAGGCAGAGAATGGCCTTGTTCGGCCTCAGCTGGAAACACTCATCAGGTGACGCAAATTTTTCACTACTCTGCACACGTCTGTTAATTACGGCAAAGTGCTCTAAATATTGATTTTGAGGTTACAAATAAATCTCAGCAGGGATAGAAATTCATAAATACAGGTAATGAGGATTTTAATTGTCCTTCAGGAAACTAGAGTCTAGTGAGGGAGATAAAGAGACCATTGTAATCTATGTAACAAATGCTACAAAAGATGCATGCAGGGGGTCCCCTGCAAACACATAAGGGAGACACTGGTTTCCTCACAGCCCACAGAAATTCTCCCAACTATAAATAAGCCTTTGCCCACATCATCGCCAATGTTTTCTATAACAATCCATCTTTTAAGAGGACCTTTTTAAAAACAAAGCCTCTCCCACAGATCCTCCAGCTTCTCCTGCCTTTGAGCTTCCTTTGAGTTTTGCTGTCCCCTTTCTGGCAGTCGTAATACAGTGCTGTGCCTTATTGTGGCCATGCTTCGTACTTCCCCAATTATTGTGTAATCGCCTAGAGAGAAGGACCATACGTCACCCACTATGTCTGAAGCACACTACAGTGGTCAGTGAGCATCTGGTGGGCCCACAACAAGACAGCCTCCCTTCTCAATGAATCAAAAACCTCTCCAACACAAATACATTCATTTTTAACCTCATACTTGCAAAGCAAATGTTCAAATTCTAAATCTAACCAGTAGAATAAGTTTTCATTTGAAGTTGTCTCTAATTCCAAAGTGCATTTGTATAGAATTTTTGTACAACTTTTTTGCTTTTTGCATATACAATGATGGTCTAATAGATGGCATTAATTTACACCACTGTCCCTTTGCAGTAGGCCTACCTCCTTTCACAAAGTTTTTTATTTTGATCAGCATCTTGCTCTGAATTCATTTCCAGTACTATGTTAACTCTTCTTGTTTTTAATATCAATACAATTTAACATTAATTCTTTGACATTATTAAAAATAAAACTGAATTATGTCAAAATCTTTAATTTTATCATAGAAATCAAACTGCATGGCTGGCAGAATAACAGTTCTCGAAAGACGAATACATATACATATTCTGCCTATTTTAAAAAAAAACCAAACAAACCAAAACAGACACAGTGCTTATGTTTCTCAGTTTCTTTTATTATATTAACATTTGCCAGAATTGCTAAGAGGTCTGGCTGGCTTGCCTGCCCATTGAGACCACACATACGAACAAACGTGAAGCATTTGTGCCCACATAGTGGGCATGGCTAAGGTGGTAGCATTTCTTTCTGGCAATGACAATACATCTATTTTGAAACCATAATTTTGCATGATTTCCAAAATGTTCTTAATATTTGCCGAAAATTACACTGATAAATACTGTTGTAAGACAATGGCTCAAACTAAAAAATGTGGTTGGCCTCAAAGAACTTGATGTTGTTAAACCACATTAAAGGATGCAAATGAAACCTATAGGTCTGGAAACCAAGTTGGCAATTCAGTAAAAATGGAAACATACGTGAATATCAGAATTAAATTATCATCCTTATGAAAAACCATGGTTAAAAAAGAATTTTACTTTTTAATAAAAATTCTGAAAGGTTGTATTTTATCTCTATGTATTATTTTAAAGAGCTAGGGCAGACCAAATCTGGAAAAAAGATGTCAATGTACCAGCCTCTGGAAAGGTATGTTCCAGAATTCCTTGGCCGTGGTTAAGGAGGATGATAGTCTATCCTTTGATAGTTCTGTAAGCTATATGATTAGAAAAGCTCTAAAAACTTTTTCTCAGAAAAAAATATTTATTCTTACAGTAAATATTAACAGATTGACTATCATGTACCAGGCAAATTTTGAGGCACGAGGAGTTTTTTTCATTATGAAAGCAAACAGAAATTCATGCTCTTGTGGAGTGTAGAGCTTATATTCTTTTGGGAAAAGATATAAGACAAAAGAGAAATCTAGGTACTGGGAAAAGATATAAAATAAAGAGAAATCTATATAATATATGAAATGCTGAAAAGTGACCGGAGAAAAGTAAAACAGAGAAGAGGAACAGAGGGCAGTGGATGGAAGTGCAGAGTGCAAGGAGACAGCGTCCATGAAACAGTGACATTTGAGCAATAACGACCAGGTGAGAGAGCCGGCCAGGGGGCCCTAGGGGAGAGTATTCCAGTATCCAGTGTTGTCTCCAACACGGAGAAATAGTCATTATCGATAAACATTAAACAAAGTTATTCAGTCAACCTCACATTCATCAACTCTTAATGTTGGAGCATAGAGAAAATGTCCTCAATCACTTTATACAATCAGAAAACAGGTGGTTTATCAAGATTATCTTATTTTTATTATTTTATTTATTATATTTTGGGGGGGTTAATGTTTGCTGCTTTTACTAGCTTAAAGTGAAAGTTGTTATTACTGATATTATAGGTCAATTCTTTTCTAATATAAGAATTTAAAGTATACATTTCCCTCAAAATACTGTTTTAGCTCTGTTATACAACCATAAATTATATTTCCATTTTTATTCAATTCAAAATATTTCCTACTTTTCTTTGTGAGCTCTCTTTGTTCCAGGGTTATTTGCAAGGCTTGCTCAATTTCTAAAATTTTGGATATTTTCCAGATACTGCATTGTGGTTGATTTCTAGTTTAAAACTATGTGGTCAGAGATTATATTTTCTGTGATTGTATTTCTTTCATATTCAGCTTTATGGCTCTGACATGTGGTCTATCTTCTAAATATTCCTTTTGCTCTGGGGGAAGAAATGTATACTTAGCATTTGTTGTGTATAGTGTTTTAAAAATGTTGGTTAGGCCAGCTGTTTAGGTGTGTTGTTCAGTCTTCTATATCTTCACTTTTTTTTTCTATTTTTTTAATCAACTCTACAAAGGGCTATTAAAATCTTCTACCATAGTTGTAGATTTGTTTATTTCTTATTTTCACCCTGTAATTCCCTTCACTGACAGTGAGAAACTGACTTGCATCTTTAGTTATCTGCCCAGTCTCCCTGTATATAACCAATCTTCCATCTTCATCCCTGTCCCATGTCCTTGGTAGATGTTCTCCTCACCAGCTTTGGCTCTGGTTCACCATGCTGGGCTGACCCAGCACCTGGACACTCCCTTTAGCCTATTTTGATTCTAGGAACATATGTTGGACCACCTTTCACTTGTGTGTCTGCATTCCTCACCCTGCTCTGCCTCCAACTTCTCACACCAGGCTATTTCATTGTCTTGACACCTCATCGCCCAGTTCAGGCTCTGTCACCACAAAACAGTTGGTTCTCATTGGGGATATCCCCCCTCAATCTGTTGGGTTCTGTCTGCCCACATTAAGTTGTGCCCCCAAAGAATGCTCTAATTATTTCATTGGATTGGATATCCCACCCCTGGTTTCCCCTGCACACAGAGATTTCCTATGAACTCATGACACCTCATGCTGGGCCACCAAACCCATCTTGCCTTCCACCATGGAAAGTAGAGTGGCTTAACCAACTCTGTATAACATGTTGGATGCATAAACAAAACATAATTTATCCTTTCTTTCCTCTATTAAAAAATGTACATAATTTCAATGAGTGCATTAAAGGCAATGGAGGGAAGGTTTTCCTAAAACAGTGAAAAATGCACCAACACAAATGTTAATATTTATGGTCACCCAATGATAAGACACCTACCACTTCTGGAGGCAGAAGGATAACTGTAAAAACGGTCTGATGCAACTATAAACACCCCTAAATGTTTGCAGTAGTAAGATAAACTCCCTAAATATTAGACATTAAAATTATTATTGGATAAATTTACATTTTTACCCAGGCCAAAGAGAACGCACAAAGTAGGAAATATTTTGAATTGAATAAAAATGAAAACACAATTTACATTTGTGTAATAGAGCTAAAACAGTGTTTAGAGGGAAATGTATAACTTTAAATGCAATACTTATATTAGTAAAGAATTGGCCTATAATATCAACAGTAACAACTTTCACTTTAAGCTAGAAAAGGCAGCAAAAAAGTAAACCCTAAATAAGTACAAGAAATAAAGTAATAAAAACAAGATGAATAATGCTGATGAACCACTTGAGCAAGGATTAACAAACTTTTTATGTAAAGATAAATATAGGGAATATTTTTTGCTTTGTAAGTAACATGATCTCTGTTGCATATTCTTCTTTGTTTTGTTTTTGTTTTTTAAAACAAATTTTAGCTCATAGGTTATAAAAACAATGGGCCATGATCTGTCTGAGAGGGACTGATTAAAAGAGACACAGAGACAGGGAAAATTATTCTTTAGCACATAAATCTAACAATGGATTTGTATCCAGAATATGTAAAGAACTTCTTTAAATCACTAAAACAATCCAATTTAAAATGGACAAAACACTTGAATAGACTACAAAATAATACACATGGGCAATAAGCACATGGGAAGTTACTCAACATCATTAGCTATAAGAAAAATGCAAATGAAATCTACAATGACATACCATTTTTTTCTATTAGAAGGATTAAATTTTTTTTAAAGACTAACACCACCAAATTCTGCCAGTGATGGGAATGTTAAACTGTACAATGACTTTTGCATGCTATTTGGAAGTTTCTAATAAAGTTAAACTTCTACCCTAGGACTCAGAAATTCCACTCTCAGAATACCAAAACTAATCTATAGCTATGGAAGTCAAAAGGTGGTTCCTTAGGGTGGGAGTAGGGTTTGATTGGATAATACATGAGTAAATTTTCTTGAGGGAAGAAACTATTTTATATTTTCTTTTGGCTGGTAGTTATACCAGTGAATGCAATTGTTAAAATGTATCAAACTGAACTAGTAATCTAAAATTTTGAACAAAAAAAGTCAGACAAAATCCGACACATTCTATATATTTCCATTTGTTTCTAAAGAGAAACAAAATTACCCTATATTTTATAGTGATGCACTGTCAAGCATAAAACTATGAAAACAAAGCAAGATTCTAATTACCATAAAAGGCAAGAGAGAGGCTCCCTCTAGAGTGAGGAGAGGTGGCACTAAGGGGGCTATGAAAGGAGGGGCTGCGAGGGAGGTTCCTGAGGAAGGAAAATATTCTCCTTGGCTTGGATGGCAGTTACATGAGTCTTCCCTTTCCAATAATTTACCAATGTGTCCACTTACATTTGTACTTCATGTGTGTTACATTTTATAAATTAAAAGATTTTTTTTAAAGATTATTTATTTATTTATTTATTTATTTTTAGAGAGGGGAAGGGAAGGAGAAAGAGAGGGAGAGAAACATCAATGTGTGGTTGCCTCTCACAAGCCACACCAGGGACCTGGCTGCAACCCAGGCACGTGCCCTGACTGGGAATCGAACTGGCACCCCTTTAGTTCACGGGCCAGCGCTCAATCCACTAAGCCACACCAACCAGGGCTAAAAGTTTTTAAAGTGTTTTTAATTTCATTGTGAACATGCACACTTTCCTCTCTCACAGGAAATAGTAGTGAACAGCCCACTTATTCAGCTATTGAACTAAGCCCATATCACAACTGGCTGGATGAGATATATAATGTGCAGAAATAAAATCCACATAATCCTCAAATTGAAAGTCCCTAGAGCTTGTTTTACAATGAGAAAACTAAGACTCAGAAGATTAAATGATTTACATAGTACTTTTCAATTGGCATTTTGTTATCTCAGTTAAATCCATATTCCTTAAAAGGTATACAGATGAAAAAGAAATAATAAAAGAAATGTAAAAGGAAGTAAAAATGTTCTTATTGATACAAACATGTTAAGCACACATTCTATTTTATGTCTTATATAAACCCTAAAAAGACTGTTTCTGTGGTAAAAGAAATCTCTGGGCAGCCACAAAGAGATTAAGTCTCTTCTGTATACAAACAAGCTTAGTTTTCCTTTTTTCCCTTTTTAAAATGAATAAATAAACCTAATGTAAAATTTTTAAAAAGGCACTATGTAAAGGCAACATAATTATGTTTATACCACAGAACACAGGATATTTAGAGTTACAGATTCCATGGTAAGTTTTAATTCTATCCTTGTGTATATGTTTTTAAAAAAGAGTCTTTCATTACATGATCACATAACACTAGACCATGTAACAATCAGTTCAGCAAATGTTTATTTTACAATGTGTGGAAGATAAACATTTTATAGAATAAATTCTAGGAATTAGTATATATTTAGGTAAATTATGTAAAATTTCTTAGAATCCTAGGTATTTATAGAATATTAATAGAAACACTTTATTGAAGGGAGGGAAGGGAGGAGAAAGAAATGGAGAGTAACATTGATTGGTTGCCTTTCATATGCATCCAGATTGGGAAACCACAGCTTAGGCTTGTGCTCTGAGTGGGAATCAAACCTGCGACCTTTTGGTTTGCAAAACACTAGCCGACCAACTGAGCACCAGCCATGGCAGAAACACTTTTTTTTATTATCTTCTAAGGAACATGAAATTTACTCTTTTATAAGCAGCTACCTAAATCTGAAAGCTAACCTTTAGATTTTAAGGTTATTTTGAAATAATGAAAAAGTTAAGATATTAGGATGTTAGCATGTCTTGAATCATGTATACCAGACATTTTGTATAAAAGAACAGTAGGAACTGAGGTAAATCATGAAGATCCATGAGTTCATAAAAAATCAAAAAAATAAAAAAAAACAGCCTTTCTTATCACTGTTGAAGCTGCTAGGGTTCCTGACAACACATATATTTGAAAATTGATTTTTTTCAAAAGGAAGATAAAAGCATTTATCCTGTCTTTCCTGTATAAACTATTATTCAGGTTAACTATAGTTAGCAATCAACTCTGAGACAAACCTAGTAAAAGTATTAGAATGTTAAAAAAAAATAAAGAAAAAAATCTTCAGGGCCTCCAGACAGAATGATCAAGTAACTTACAAAGATGAAAGAATTAGCCTAGTATCAGACTTTTTTTAAAAAAGGGTATGAAACAAGGCAACAATGAAGCAGCATTTTTTAAAATTCAATGAAAGAAAGTGGGAACCAAAGATTTTATATCTAGCAAGGCTGGATATAAAATCCTCTGAGAATTTATAGAAAAATATCTTCACTCTATATTCATATGTGCTTTTACTTAGCAAAGAAAACAATAAACAAAATGAACAAGCAGTCTGAAATGGGAGAAAATATTTGCACACTATCCGATCAAATGTAAATAATCAAAATATACAATAATACCTCAGTACTCACCATTAATTCATTCCAGAACTTGTGATGAGTGCCGAAACCAATGAGTACTGAACAATGAAGCATTTTCTTTTGCAGGATAGCACTGTGACCCATACAAGCTGTAGCATGTGCAATGAGTCCCAAGCAAGTACCGAGTGTTGAAACATATTTTTCTCATCAGATATGACAAATACAGGGTTTGATAAGTTCTGAAGCCAACAAGTACTGAGATATGACTGTATAAGGAATTCATACAACCCAACTAAAATAAGCCCAAGATGGCTGCAGAGTAGGGGGAAGCTACACTCGCCTACTCCTGGCCCCAGACTGGATTGATATCTAAATTATAGAGCAATCAATGTGAATAATCAACTAAAGGCTAGCTGAACTGAAACATTTTAACCAAGGAGGTAGAGAAGGCCCCCATGCCCACAAATGACATAGAGAAGCCAGGGGGATATTTTGGCTGCAAAACTCCCTCCCCATGCAGGGATCCCTAACCCAGAGCAAGGAGGGGAAGAGGAGCCTGCATAGCATCTGATGGTGAAAATCCGTGGGGACTCAGTCTACCTGGGAGAGAAGGGAGTCTGCTGGAGACCCAGATGCCACCTTCCCAGGGTGGATCACTCCCATTGTTACAGCACCAGCCTGAAGAGTACACTACTCAGTCCTCCAACTGTTGGCAACACTACTCTGCCATGCTCGGGCCCTGCAGAGAGGCCTGATGGCTGCACCCAGCAGGGACTTTTGTGGTGCTCTTTTTCTGGAGACGCTCTTGGAGGAGACTCAGGCAGTGATTGAACTGGGTATCTTTGGAAAGAAGACCATTCTTCCCACCTGGAGTGCACAGCCAACATCTCCCCCATACCTGCTGAATCACTAGGCTTGCCCTGCCATTGTGTGGCCCTGCCCTGCTTAGTTCAGTCATACAGGGGGATCAGTGAACTGTGCAGAGCTAGCACTTGCAGAACATGTCTCCTGGGGAGGCTTCAGTCCAGGAATCAGATGGGCAGGTCGTGGGTTGTGTGGCTACCTTGGCAGGCTGGTGCGGGGCACTCCTATATCTTCTGTGAGCTCAGCACCCGTTACTCTGGGAAGGGTAAGAAGTGCCCACCCCATCCATACAGGCTTTCTGGCACCACCCCCAATGGGAGAATGTTAGGAGCTGCCTTCCCTAGGCCCAGTGGCCCCACCCTACTGAGTTCAGTTCCACAGGTGGGAGTGCTGCTCAGAGCTGAGAAAATTGGAGTGTCTCCCTCAGAAGCTATTGTCTGGGACTAGGATGAAGTACTTGGGCACCTACTGTGGGGTCCCCTGGCACCATGCCCAATTGGAGACTCTTTCCATATATCCTCCTGAGCCCAGATGACTGTCCTATATATATATATCCTATCTACCAGAGACCCACCCCAGAACAAAAGATATAAGCAGACTGAAAGTGAAGGGACAGAAAAAAGTATTCCTTGCAAATGGAAAAGCTGGGGTAGCAATACTTATATCAGACCAAATAGACTTCACAACAAAGACCATAGAGAGACAAAGAAGGTCACTACATAATAGTAAAGGAGTTGATTCAACAAAAGGATATTATCCTTGTAAACATATACACACCCAACATTTTTTAAGGGAGATATCAACAGCAATACAGTCATAGTATGGAATTTTAACATCCCAGTGACATCAATGGATAGATCTTCCAGACGAAAAAAAATCCCCAAAGTTCCCTGGTTGGGTGTCACAGTTGGTTGGAGCATCATCTTGTACACTAAAATGTTTCTGGTTAGATTCCCATCAAAGCACATACCTAGGTTGCAGGTTTGATCCCTGGGAAGCAACTGATCGATGTTTCTCTCACATCAATGTATCTCTCTCTGTGTCTCTGCCTCTCTGTCTCTGTCTGTCTGTCTCTTTCTTTCTCCCTTCTTCTCTCTCTAAAATCAATGAATATATCCTCAGGTGAGAATTACCAAAAAATCAACAAAGCGATGGTGACTTTAGACAACACATTGGTTCAAATAGATTAAATTGATATTTACAGAACATTTCATCTCAAAGCAGATAGAACATACATTCTTCTCAAGCGCACATGGAAAAATCTCAAAGATAGACCAGGTTAGGAAATAAAATAAGTCTTAATAAATACAATAAGGTTAAAATCATGTCAAGCATCTGTTCTGTCCACAATGGTAAAAAAAAATAGTAATTGCAATAATAAAACTGAAATATATTCAAACACATGTAGGCTAAATAACATGTTAGTAAACAATGAATGTGTTAACAATGAGATCAAGGAAGATATCAAAAGTTGCCTGGAAACAAATGAACATACAACGCAAAATCTACAGAACACAACAAAAGAAATCCTAAAAGGGAATTTCATAGCAAGAAAAATCTCAAGTAAACAATCTAACCCTACACTTAGAAGAACTACAAAAAAACACAGGGATCAGGCAAAAAGGAAAAAGTACTCATGGGCATGAAAAACAGTCTGGTGATTGCGGGGGCAGGAGGGGTGTAAAAGAGGAATAAATGGTAACAGAAAAAATATATGAAGAATAAAAAAGAACAACAAAGCCCAGAGTAAGCAGAAGAAAGGAAATAATAAATATCAAAGCAGAAATAAATGACAGAGAGAATAAAAACCTTACAAAATATCAATAAAACCAAGAGTTGGTTCTTTGAAGAGATAAATAACACTGACAAAACTTTAACAAGACTCATCAAAAGAGAGGGAGGGAGGGGGGGAGAGAGAGAGAGAGAGAAACCAAAGTAAATAAAATCTGAAATGAAAGAGAAGTAACAACTGACACCAAAAACATACAAAGGATTGTAAGAAAGTATTGTGAACAACTATATGCCAACAAATGAGACAATCAGGAAAAAATGGATAAATTCCTAGATATATACAATATTCCAAAACTAAATAAGGAAAAAATTAGAGAATCTGAATAGACAGAATACACTAGTGAAATTGAAGCATTAATCAAAAAATTCCCAGAAAATAAATGCCTGGACCAGAAAGCTTCACAAGTGAATTTTAACAAATATTCAGATAAAATCTAATACTCTCCTTCAACTATTCCAAAAAATTCAGGAGGAAAGAACACTCCCAAGATTATTTTATGAGCCCAACATTATTCTAATTCCAAAACCAGATAAAGACACTACAAAAAAAGATTATAGGCCAATAATCCTGGTGAACATAGATGCTAATCCTCAACAAAATATTAGCAAACCACATAGAGAAATACATCAAAAAGATAATATACGAGATCAAGCTGGATTTATTCTGGGGATGCAAGGTTAGTTCAATAACCACAAATTAGTAAATATGATACAACACAAAGAAAATTAAGGATAAAAAAACACATGACTATATCAATAGATGTAAAAAAAAAAAGATAAAATACAGCACTAATTTATGATAAAAATGCTCAGAAAAGTGGGAATAAAGGGAATATACATTAATGTAATAAAGGCAATATTTGACAAACCAACAGCCAACATCATACTCAATGAGCAAAAACTACAAGCATTCCCCTTAATATCAGGAACAAGACAGGGATGTCCACATTTGCCACTTGTAGTCAACAAAGTCCTGGAAATCCTAGCCATAGCAATCAAACAAGAAGAAATAAAAGGCATCCAAGTTGAAAAGGAAGAAGTAAAACTGTCATTATTTGCAGATGACATGATAGTGCATATTTGAACCCTAAAGATTCCACCAAAAAACTGGAACTGATAAATGAATTCAAAGTAGCAGGATACAAAATTACTATCTAGAAATTAGTTGCATTTTTATATGCCAATAATGAAGAATCAGAAAGGGAAAGGAAGAAAACAATCCCATTCATAACTGCTTCCAAAAAATTAAAAACCTTGGAATAAATTTAACCAAGGAGGCAAAAGACTTGTACTTGGACAATTATAAGACACTGAAGAAAGAAACTGAAGAAGATACAAATAAGTGGAAGCATATACCATGTTCATGGATAGGAAGAATTAACATCATTATAATGCCCATATCACCCAAAGCAATCTACAGATTCAACGTTATTTCTGTCAAAGTACAAATGGTGTATTTCACACAACTAGAACAAATATTCCAAAAATTCATATGGAACCACAAAAGACCCTAAATAGCAACATTGGTAGAAGAAGTAGGAGGAGGAGGAGGGGAAGGAAAAGGAGGAGGAGAAGGAGGAGGAGGAGGAGGAGGAGGAGAAGGGGCAGTAGGAGGAGGAGGAGGAGGAGGCTAAGGGGAAGGAAAAGGAGAAAGAGGAGAAGGAGAAGAAAGAAGAAGAAGGAGAAAGAGAATAAGAAAGTTGTAGGAATGACACTACCTAAGAGAAAACTATCCTTCAAGTTCATAATAATCAAAACAGCATGGTACTGGCATAAAAACAAACATATAGATCAATGGAACAGAATAGAGAGCCCAGAAATAAACCCACGCCTTTATAGTTAATATGTAAGAAAGGAGGCAAAAACATACAATGGGTTAAAGATGATTTATTCAATAAATGGCGATGGGAAAATTGGACAGATATATGCAAAACATAAACTAGACCAATTTCTTATGCCACACAAAGGAAGAAATTCAACATGGGATAAAGACTTAAATGTTACACTCAGAATCATAAATATCCTAGAAGAAAACATGGGCAGTAAAATCTTGAACATTACTGATTGCAATATTTTTTCTGATATATCTTTTCAGCCAAGAAAAGCAAGAGAAGAAATAAACAAATGGGTCTACAACAAACTAAAAGGTTTTTGCACAGCAAAGGAAACCATCAACAAATAAAAAGACAACACACTGAATGGGAGAAAATATTCACCAATGATACATCTGTTAAGAGCTTTAATACCCAAAATTCTTAAAGAACTTATAAAAGTCAACGCCAAAAAAAAAAATCCAAATAAAAAATAGGCAAAGGACCGGACTAGACACTTCTCCAAAGAGGACATATAGGTGGCCAACAGACATATGAGAAGATGCTCAACATCCCTAATCATCAGAGAAATTCAAAATAAAACCACAATAAGATATCACCTCACACCTATCAGAATGGCTATCATCAATAAATCAGCAAGTGCAGGCGAGGATGTGGAGAAATGAGACCCCCTGAGCACTGTTGGTGGGAATGCAGATTGGTGCAGCCACTGTGGAAAGCAGTATGGAGTTAACCTGGAAAAATTAAAAATGGAGCAGCCTATTGACCCAGCAATTCCACTCTGGGATTTTATCCAAAGAAACCTACAATACTAATTTAAAAGAATATATCCACCCCTATGATCATTGCTGCATTATTTACAATACTCAATATTTGGATGTAGCCTAAGTGTCCATGAGTAAATGAGTGGATAAAAGCTATAGTACATTTACACAGTGCAATACTACTGGCCCATAAGAAGAAAAAAAAGAAAATTTTATCCTTTGCGACAGCATGGAGGGGCCTGGAAAACAGCATGCTAAATTAAATAAGCCAGTCAGAGAAAGACATTACCATATGATTTCACTCATATTGTATAATCTAATGAGCAAACTGAACTAACAATCAAAAACAGAGAGAGACTCACTGATAGAGAGCAGGCTCACACCTGTGGGAGTGGGGAGGTTGGGGGTCTGGAGGGATTGAGTAAAAAGGAAAAAAAGAGAAAAAACTCATGGACATAGACAACAATGTGGGGGTTGCAGGGGGACGGGAGTGTGTGGAGGTGGAACAGAGTAGAGTGGTAAATGGTAATGGAAAAAATACCATTAAAAAGTAATGTAATAAAAATACTACAGATCAATATCAATCATCAATATCATTACAAAAATACTCAGTAAAATATTATCAAGTGGAATCTTATACCACATTGAGAAAATAGTACTTTACGACCAAATGAAACACTCCTGGAATGCTAGGTTAGTTCAGTGTTTGAAAACCCATTAATATCATTCACCATAATAAGAGATAGAAGGGAAAAATCAAACTGGAACTTAGAGAACTAATCCTTTAAAAGCCTTTAATGGAATTCAACACCTACTTCTGATTAAAAGACACTTTAAAATAGAAATTGAAAAAGTTTTTTAATGGGATAAAATATATAAACTTCAGTGCTCAAGACATTATTTTACTTAATAGAGAAACACTAGAGGCATTTCCACTGAAATCAGGAACAAGGCAAAGAGACCCACTATCTCCACTACTAGTCAACATTTTACTATGGAATTAGCTAATGAAATTAGAAAAGAGAAATCAATTTAAAGAATAAGAATTTATGAAAAAATAAAACTTTCTCTGGAATTTCTTAAAGTAGAGTCAGCAAATGTTTCTGTGAAAGGCTAGATAAGAACTTAGACTTTGTGGGTCATTCAGTTTTTGTTGTAACTACTAAGTTTTGCCACTGTAGCATAAAAGTGGCCAAAGACAATATAAATGTGACTATGTTCAATAAAACTTTATTTACAAAAGCAGGATTTGGCCTGTGGGCTATAGTTTGTCTACCACTGTGCTAGAGAATTAAGAGTAAAATGAAGTCACAGAGTAAGAGAATTTTGTAAGGCAGCAAAATATTGAATTAACATCCAAAACTCAGTTGTGTTCATCGAGACAATCAGTTCAAGGACATAAGTGCAAAAAGAAAAAACATTTACACCACCGATGAGGAAGATTAAATACTTGGGAATGAATTGAACTAAAATGGACAGAATCCACATGAAAAAATTTTTAAAACATTCCTCAAAGTAAAAAAACAAAAGTACTTGAAAAAAATGAAGTTTCTATAATTTCACTCAGGTTATGTGGAATGTTAGGAGAAGCTGGATAATAAGTACCTGGGAACTCCCTATACTCTGCACTCTCTCTGTTATTGCAGTTTTCTATTAGTCTAATGTTATTTAAATAAAATTTTAAAAAGCAAAAGTAAAGATCCTTAAGTGTGGGAAATAAATAGAAGGTATTTCTTAAATTTTTAGTTGTTATATTTTTTGTTGTTTAAATTTTGGTAGAATTTTATTAGAAAATAACATTCCACAAAACACTAGTGTTACCTGTTTTTTGTAATATTGATGTGATTTTATATGCTTGAAGGCCAACTTACCCCCAATGAATTCTATACATATCAAAGACACATTAAAAGTCAATGAGAAAGGAAAACAAAGCATGAATAAACCTATTTTTATAAACTTATGTCAAGGTATCTCTTCCATTTCAGATCCTAGGGAAGGACACAATTAATATCCAATAATTTATATTGAGTTTTTAAAAGCAGTGGCCTAAAGTACTAAAAAAAAATCACACATGAAATAATTAGTTTCTGAAAAACCACTTTTGATTCAGTGGCCAAAATATTATTATTAAGGGAAGAGAATTAACTTATGCATTCTATTGCACAAAGTTAGTAAAACTGTGCTATGAGTATAGGTTTATCCTGATATGAGATCTAACTTTTAGCAACAGCTTCAGACAAATCATTACAACATAAAACTGCTTGTCATTAAAATAAGTTCCTAATCCATAAATTACTTAAGACTTACACAGGGGAGAGGTATTTGAAATTTCTTTACCATGTAACTTAAAACTCAAAGATGCAATAAATCCTACAAATCTAGCGATAATAGCCATGTCTAAAACACGATGCCAAGCGTAATGCTGTTTGGATTCTTACCGAGCTCAAAATACTCTTTCTGAAACTGCCTTAGTGCGTTTACGAAAACAATGTGGGAAAACCATATTTATAAGTACAAAAGAATTCATCAACCTCCTTCTTGCACAAGAGAGGTCAGTTTAGTCTTCATTTTATGAGGCCTTGTCATAGAATTTGACATTTTTGACCACCTTAAGCTCCTTTAAACATTCTCTTCCCTTTGTTTTTTCAATAATTCTTCTAGAAGTTTCCCTGGCTCATCCCTCTCAGTTTCTTTATAGGTACTTCTTTTGTTCTTTCAATTTTCCTTAAAAGATCGGGTTCAATAGGATTCTGTTTCTGTCCCTCTCATTTTACATTGCTTTCTTTTCCTCACAATCTCTCACATATATGCATAACTTCAGCTACCAAGTATTCATAGTACTGTATGGCCAATCCATATCTCTACTGTAAGTTTTAAGACATGAATATCTAATTGTCTAGTTGCCATCACCACTTGTATGTTCCAAAGGAACCTCAAGGTCAACCCAACCATAACTGAATTCACCATTCATTCATTATACAATAAATGTTTGTTGGGTACCTACCGGAGCCTGGAACTGGATTAAGCATTAAATATATTATGATGAACAATTTCTCCTTGTTTCTCCCCTTGTGAAGTTGATTCTTCCTTCACCAGCCCTCTAACTATATTGTCTATATTAGTAAGTGGTACCATTATTCCTCTAGTTTAATCATTCACCTGGTCCTATCCATTTTCTCTATATCTCTTAATCTGTCAATTTCTTTATTCTTTATTACATTATATTTCACCGGCATAGGTTAAGCTACCTTCACCTCTGGCATGTGATGATCTCCTAACAAGTTTCTCTGCCTCAAGTTATGCTTAAAATCCTTTAATAATATTCAATATGTTTTAAAACAAGATCCAAACTTATCAGCATAATGCACAAAGGCCTAAATTATAATCGCCTATTTACATGCCTATACCTACTCTGAAAGCTCCTTGTTTGTAGGCGAAAGTTTAAAGTGAATTACTCACCAATTAGGGCCCCCTTGTTCTCAAGTTGCAGCAAATTAAATATAATAATTAACATAATATGGGAAACAGAATAAAGGGACTAATCTGTAGATAAGTGTAGATACTATGTGGTCTGACTTTAATCTTCTATTTATGTATTATCACTTACAATAACTATTAATTGGCACTACTGCTACATGAACAATACTAGCCAACATTTACCTAGCACTTATTATGTATCAAGCATTTTATATATTCATTTAATCATTACAACAACCCAATGGAAAAGTTACCTTTACTATTCCCATTGTATATATTTAACCAAGGAACCAAGTGGTTCAATAATTTGTTAAAGGAAATATAATTGGTAAATGATGAGACTGGCCTTCCTGACAATGACTCCAGAATCATACTCTCAAACAGTATAGCCTATACAAAATAAACTGAGGTAGTGCAAGGTATTAAACAAGGACTTTGATTTTGTAAAGATGATATATATTTACAATACAGACTGTATAGAAAAATACAAAGAAGAAAATAAAAATGATCCCAAATCTTACCATCAAGAAATAACAATCATGAACAGTTAATATTAATTATTCTGGATATCACCTTATGCCTATAGCTAGATAAAGGATAGAGGGATCGATAAAAGAAAGATAAATGAATGGATAGATGATAGGTAAAAATAATGTTGTGTACAGTATCTATTGATTTATATGGAAGAGGATAAAATTTGCACACTTATCCACCCTGCACTGACTTTGTTTTTACTTTTGTCAGTTGTATTATTACATTATAATTATCAATATCCATAAAATGCAGAGGATCCCCCAAATGGTAATTCCTCTATTGTTACGTTTTAGCTTAATGTTTAAATGAATTCAATGGTCTCCATTTGCACCTTTTAGCCACAGTTTTGCTATTTTGAAATACTCCTAAGTTCTTGATTGATAAGACTTTTGTAACCAAGCAGTTTTTCAAGAGCTAGTGAGTATTATATTCATTAGTTTCTTATATGATAAAGAATGTATTATTGCCTATATATTTGAAGAGAGACTTGACTAGGTGTAAAATTCTTGGACAGTATTTTCTCTCCCTCAGGATGTTCATCTGAGGGATTTCGTCACTCAACAAATGTCTTTCAACATTAAAACAAGCTGTGGAGGAGTTTAAAGATAATCTATCCTCACAGCTTGCTCCTTTTGCCTACATACACTGAACTTTTCCTCTATTTTTGAAGTGCAAATAAGTTTTATCAGGATGTGTAACTATTGGCCATTTTGCATCAATATTAGTAGGGTCTTTTTACCTACAGATTCACAAAAAAATTTTTTCTGTTATATCTTTCATTAAGATCATAGTCCATTGGTTCCAACCTCTTCTTAAAGAACACCAATTATTTTTATGTTGGATCTCCTGGGGTTCAATATTTATCAATTTCTCTATTATAATTTATCTTTCTTTTTAATTTCATTTTCTATTTCCTATATACCATGCATATATTTCTTTTGCTTCTATCCAGGCTTTTAATTCAATGACTTTTCTATTTCTCTTCTGGACTCTACAACTTGCTTTTTACAACTATTTAAATTGTATTGTCAGGTCTTTTTGTAAAACTTTACATAATTTCTTTTAGCTGTTTTATAAATGGCCTTGCAATTGTGGCAAAATTATTTATCTGAATTTACCTGTTTCTCTTTGTGATGAAATTACTTCAAACATAATCCCACAAAAATCTGCAATTCTCTTTGTCCTAAAAACACATCTTCATTAAGTTTTGAGCATTCAAATAGTGGATCTAGCTAATGACAAATCTCTATGAACTTATAGTTTCACTGTGTTGTCATCTGGCAATCATGGTCTCTAGTATCCTATTTTCTCCTAAGTATCTGGCAGTCTCCTTGGGCTAGGAGACCATTGTAGACAACAGAAAATGACATATCCATATGACTTTTCCTTAGGTTCCACTATCCTGATGTTTTATAATGCAAAACTAGGTCTCTGGTGGGAAATTCTTCATTTCTCCCAAGGCCCATTCACTCCTTTAGTCTCTGTTCTCTATGAAACAAATGTCTGCTCTGCATCTCATGACCATGATACTTACCTGGGGGGAAAAGCCTGCCATCTGAAGAGGCATGTGCTAGCTGACAGCATCTTAGACACAGGCCAATAATTCACAGCATTTTGCAGGTGAGTTCACATTTAAGATTTGGAGTTACAGCCACTTCCTTGTTTGGGACTTTTTTCTACTTCTGCTCTTTATTGCAGTTTGCATATTATTACCCAGAAGTCAAGCCTCTCATAAAGTCCAAAAAATAGTTCTGCGTATTTACCAAAAACTTTTTATTTATTGATATCTTATCATTTACTCTATTTTAAAATTATTTCTTTGTCTCCCCAATTCACTCAAAATGTCCTTAAGGCCTACTGTTTATCACTGAGTCATTCTTTTTCTTTCATTACATTTTGTTGCTTCAAAACATACATTTTATAAGAGTCAAAATAAAAAATGTTTGTAGCTGTTTCTGTCTGGCCTTTTCTTGAATGGAATCAATTAAAAAATTAATAAATATAAAAATTTACTTTATATTGAAAGGAGTTTGGAGGCCCATTGTGGAAAACAATGTAATGATGAATTTTTAGGCACTAACTAGATAACCTACAAATGACTTATGTGGAAATCATTAAATCTAAGATATAGAAGAGAAGCAGGAGTTTTGCAAGAATAAGTTGTAATCTATACAAATAAAATTTGTCGTATTTATTATGAAATCAGTAGTTGTCATAAAAAGATGATTTGTGACATAGTCACACAGTGATATAGAAAAACATATACTACTAACAAAGCAGACAATAATAAAATTTATATGAAAGCCATAAAAATATTTCAAGGTAGCTTCTCAAGTGAAGCTTACTCCCATTTCAGAGCTTCTGTGCTTGCCACTCTTTGTCTAATATGTTCTTCCCTCAGGTGCCTTCTCATCTATCAGGTCTTGACTCAGATATTATCCTCCCAGAGACCCCTTTCCTCTCTTCCACTTCCTCTTTTTTCCTTCCAGTCCAGCTAAAGTAACCACTTCCTACCCAGTTGCTCTTCTGTCAATCACAATGTTTTTGGATTTTTGATAAATATTTGCTCAATGAATAAGTAGAACACAAGTAACATTATAACTCTAGGTAACACTTGCAGGGAAAAGATGAAGCTTGAGAGGTAGAATGGGGTCAGAAGGCAAATGCTTTGAATACCAGGCTAAGGAACTTAGGGGTTTGTTTGTTGGTTTGTTTGTTTGTTTTCTTTTTAAAGCATTGAGAAGTCACTGAAGGTTCTTTGGGCCAAGGAAACAACATTATCAAATCTACAGCTCAGAAAAATAAATTTCAAGACTGCGCAGGAAGGCATGGAAAGGGAAGGGAGAGACCTTGGTAAGACCAAATAGAACCTGCTTTACTAGTCCAGGTAAACAATGACAGAACCTCAAATGACAGCAGAAAGGAGGAGATATATTCAAAAAAAGTTCAGAGGTAGTTGGTGGTAGTTAGTAGACTTGAATAGACAAAAAACAATGTTTTGAGGAGCCAAAGATCCAAATAAATAAAATCATTTCTGACAAGTGTTTATCAGGTTCTATGAATACCATGTTTTTCAAAAAGATAAATATATTAGAAAATTGTTTAATAAGTCCAGCTAATATTCTTTCCTTAAAGTTAGCATGTATGCAACATGTGTTCCTTAGTATCTGAAATACCTGAGACTAAGACTCTAATAACCAAATTCAAAAGGAGTTATGGAGGCATTAGTACCTATGTATCTGCCATGTGGTTAGACGATGTGATGAGAACCCAAAAGACTTTTTGTTTCCTGTGAAGGGAGAAGGCCTAAACAATCAAATACAAATGATTCTTCTTTTCAAAGGCCAGGAAGGTGGGCTGAAAGAAGAAGATACTACCAGAAACTATTGGCACAGGGTATAAGCCTTCTGTAGTAAATCAAATTATGAAATAGACAGTAAACTGCACTTTAGCAGGGTTTCATATATGGCCACACAATGTATGGTGCTCTTTACATAGCAGTCTATGTGAATAGCACTCCCTACAGCTATGCAGGGTATATCTGTACACAGCAGCCCCTAAATGAGTTATAAATGAGTGAATCAAAATGAAACGGTATAGGATATATATTTTTTCTCCTCAATAAATAACTCAAAATAAAAATATATAACCTATTAAAATATGTAAGCTCTATGTTAGCCTGTCCTAAAGTCCACTACTTATATAATACAAGTCCTAAATTTAAATTACCTCCTTAATAGCTTGAAAACTTCTGATTAGTATTGTCTGAATGACTCAGCCTTTTACCTCATTTCTTAATGGAATCAGAGGAGTCAATAGAACTCAAAATGGGGCAGAGCCAGAGTATTGAGACAATGGAAACTTCCCTAATGTTTTGTCTTTATCCGGTATTAGTAAAGTAGGCATGGAGACTGATCTCTTGCTCCATAGCACCTGCTAGGCTAAATGCCCACACAGCTTCAAGAAGGTGATGCTGAGATTTCAGGAAGATAAAATTAGCCATCAAGGGCTCTTCGTCTGACCTCATCGCATTTGTAGACTGTATCTCCTACTTTCGTCTTCCTCAGATTGGTCTTTCCATTCTTGCATGCTCTCTCACTGTTCAGGTCTCTAGTTATGTGTCCCTCAGTCATGTTTCTCTATTCTTCCATGCATTTGAATAGGTTCTATTCATTAATGATATACTTTATCCACTTCCTCCAGAGAACTAACTATGACAATTGTTATGGGCTGAATTATGGCTCCCAAATGTTCCTATGTTGAGTACCTCAGAATATAACTATATTTGGAGATAGGGTCTTTAAATAAGTGATTAAGTTCAAATGGAGTCCTTTGGGGAGGTCCTAATCCAATCTGACTGCTGCCCTTATAAAAATAGATGAGGACACACAGGGAGATGCCAGGGGCACAAGTGCACAAAGGAACTACCATGTGAGGTGGCAGCAAGAGGGTGGCCATATGCAAGCTAAGGAAAGAGGCCTTAGGAAAAACCAACCCTGCCAGGACCAATCTTGGATTTACAGCCTCCAGAACTGTGAGAAAATAAATGTCTGTTGTTTGAGCACCCAGTCTGTGGTAATTTGTTATGGCAGCCCTAGAAAACTAATAGATTTTGGTACTGGGGAGTAGGGTGCTGCTGTGACCTAAAAATGTGCAAGTAGCTAAAGGTGACTCTGTCGAGATCTCAGATGGAAATGAGGAATGTGTCATTAGAAGTAGAGGAAAGGTTATCCTTGTTGTAAAGTGGCAAGACACTTATCTGAATTGTGTTCAAGGACTTTTTGGAAGGTAAAACTTGTGAGTGACAAACATGGATTTTTACCAGAAAAAGATTTTTAAACAAAGTGATAAAGGTGCAGCTTGGTTATTCCTTACTAATTATAGTAAAATGCAAGAGGAGAGAGAATTGTTAAGCTGAAAGGAACCAAATCTGAAGATTTCAAAAATGTTCAGCTTATTTGTATTGGAAAAAAATGAAAGAGTACATTCCAGAGAAATAAAACATCAAGGATATAATTAGACAACCATATGACAAAGAAATTACAGGTGTGAGTCATGGATCCAATCAACTACTTCAATAGAAAAACTGTCATCTTGGACTGAAAGGAACAAAGATGGGATGAAATGCAGGAAGGCTCTTAGACTTCTGGAATTCTACAGGTTGGGTCAATGGAGCTATCTACCTGTAAACAATATGATGCTATTTCTCCCACAGTCAGAATTCATTGGTCCAGGAATCAAGGTGTGGGAATGGGAGTAGTACTTACTATTAACCCTAGTGACATACTAGCAAAATTTTTACTTTCCGCATGACCTTAACTTACTGGGTAGTAAAAGAAGGTAGTTACAAATACCAGTGACAGCCATGTGACCAGATACAGAAATGAGGACTGTGGCTGTCAGGTATTTCTTCCTACTTTGTTATAAGTGTGTGTGTGTATCTTTGTTTTCTTTCCTCTCCTATCCTCTTATCATGTATCATGACTTTATATCATAGTTTTTAAGCCTTGTTAACTTTACATCATAGTATATTTAAGTTACAGGATATCAGTAAGATTAAACCTCACCCAAGGACTTTGCTTCTCTTTCTGGGAAAATGATCAGTGCATTTTAGTTATATGCAAGATAATTAGACAGAAGTATGACCTTATTATTATTGTATTTATATAGAGATTAAGTACAGTTTGAGATGCATGTACGAGTGCCAAGTTGAAAAGGGGTGAATTTATGATAGCTCATTTTTATGTGTCAATTTGACTGGGCTAAGGGATGCCCAGATATTTGGCTGAATATTATCCTACCTATTTTTATGAAGATTTTTGGGGGGTGATATTAACATTAAATTGGTGGACTTTGAGTAAAGTCAAGTCCACCACCCCTAATCAGTAGGCTTTGTCTAATCAGTTGAAGGCTTTAATAAAACAAAGACTAACCTCCCTGAGCAAGAAAGAGTTCTCCCAGAAGACTGCCTTTGAACTCAAACTACAACTCTTTCCTAAGTCTCCAAACTGCTAGCCTACTCAGTCAGAATCTGGATTTGCCAAGCCTCCACAATCGCATAAGCCAATTCCTAAAGTCTATGAATCAACCAATCTCTCTGTTTCTCTTTCTCTCTCCTCCCCCTTACACCCTGTTGTTTCTGATTTTCTGAAGACTCCTAAGACAACAACTTTGACCCATACAGGGTCCTTCTTTTCTAGATATACAATCTTGCTATTGATCTTAAATTGCCCCACATTTAAGCCTTCTTAATTAGACAATAATTTGCTCAAGGACCAAGATCAGAGCTTAATATCCTTTGTTTTTTCCTCTCATGTGTTCACAGCTCTTATTAGGTGTTCGAAATATGTTTGTTGACTTGAATTGAGAAACAAGAAGGATACAATAGAAATTCTTCCTAGAACTACCTAAAATCTCAGTGAGGCAGATAATTCTTCCCTGGGGTACAAAGAAAATTTTTGTTGATTAAGGTTTCTGCATGCAAAGTTGATTACTGGGTATTTGAAGTCCTCCCAATATGCCCAGCTTCAGGCTTCCAGCTCATCCAAGGGAACAATTTGGCTCTGTAAGTCATGAGTGGGTAACCTGGTGGTTATTTATACATAAATGAATTTTACTTTTTCATCATTCGTGCACACCAGTTTTAAGTGATGACAGTATTCCATGGCTACCAGTTTCCCCTAATGCTCTCAAAATCTTTCAGTCTGTAGTGCCACTTACGTCATACTTTCAGGTTCTACTGCACAAGCAGCAATTGCTTTTGTCACATTGACAAGAAGAGCATAGTTTATTCCAACGAGGAGGTTCACAAGTGGCTGAATGCCACCACATTTCCGGACAATGACTCGGTTTTCGTATTCTTGGCAACATTCTCCCAGCGCACCAACCACATTCACAAGAACTTCTTCGGGTTGGTCAGTTAAAAGTCCCACCAAAGTTTCAATGGCTTTGTATTCCCGAAACCTAGGTTTATGACAAGGAAAAGAGATGGGAAAGGAAGGAACGAGGAAAACAGTATTATTTTTGGTATAAAGTTAGCTGATGATAATTAATAGTAATAATACTAATAGCTAAAAATTACTCAATGCCAACTATACGCTCATTTCATCCTTTAAAAAAACACTATGATGTAGATGCTATTATAATTTCCATTTTCAAAAAGTTAATCGGAAGGTTGGTAAATAGTGAAGCTGGCACGCACATCCAGCCATTTCTGCCCTTAACCACTATGCTGTATAGCCTCTAAAAAAACTCCAACTTCTTCCGAATTTGAGCAGCAACAATTCCACTTTTTCTCTATGTTACAGAGGCCATTGTATATAAACAAAGCAAAATAAATCTATTTTGTGTTAAATTGGACATGTGATTTTTTTTTTTTTGGTTTAAGATAATCATCACACTGGGACAAGGAAGGGTTGCCTCAGAACATCCATCATAGAGAGTGAGAACTGTATAAATAAATGAAGAGATGAATTTGAACATTAGATTAAATCAAATGGTCATAAAGTTTACAAATACTTTGAAATTCAATGAAATCATTTCAAAATCACTACTCTTTAAGATTAACTGGTTAGGTGGTATTTAGCTGACTCATCTTGTTTATCTTCATAAAAGGAAGAAGAATGGAACCACTTCCATCTTTCAAGATTCAGTGGAAAATTCATCTCCTCACCTCAATAGGTCTCTGCTAGAAATACAAGAAATATTTCTCTCTTAAGTGGCTGCCCATATGCAAAACAGCCCATTTGCACATAAAGATTATGTCAGCAAGCCCCTGAGCCCTGGTGGGGCACAGAAAACCATCGCCAGATGATGGGATAGGAAGTAGGGGTCTTCCATTTCTAAGAATTCCTTAATTCTGCCAAATTGGTCCAAAATGTGCATCTATAAAAACTATAGGAGTAGCATAAGAATTGACCCTTTCTTAAAATAGTATTAAATTATAAGACCATGTTTTGGTGGCCTTATTTTTATTACAGAAAATATAATGCCTTCTCTTACTTGGTTACATTCTCTTTGCTGATGGAGCATTTCCATATTGCCCCTGTGACAGCGGCCAAACGTTCTTTATTATCAGTGTTATTGAGCAAACTGGCCAGGGGTTTAAGTCCTCCATGCAGCCTAACCAGGTCACGGGTTTCCTCATCTTCAGCACACTATACAAAAAGTCAAGTCAGAGGTTATTAGTTAGCAAGGCACATCAAGATTTCAGGAATAATTAAAGAGGCTGCCATTCTAGTAGACACGAACATTCTTTTCAGAGTCTAATTTTTTAAGGGTGCCTCCAAGTAAAATATATTGAATAATTCCTCTCTATAGGCAATGTCTGTCCTCTCTTACATGGTTTTGGTGATGTTTAGCAGTTTGTACATAGCATATTTTAACAATTCTCCCAAGCCAGTTCTGAGGTGGGAACCTAGAATGCCACATACATGGATGGAAGATTTCTGCAGTGATGCAACCCAGAGTCTCGAAAAACATAGCAGAGAATATAGACCAGTGACAGGAATTGACTCAGATCTTCAATGACTCACAAAATCTAAGAGATGAGGAATTTCTCCCAATAATGTTGCCCAGAGCAGTGGGTTATATCAATAGAAACTGACATTTTATTCAAATATGTTTATTCATGTTTGAGTCATCCTTTGAAATAGATGTGTACTGCACAGATATTCCCAACTGATCATCCTTCTCAGGTTATAGAGCCAAAAGATGATTTAGTGAGGTTTGCTATTGTCTTCAGCATACAGTTGGTCTCTGAGGCCACATGATAACAGATACATATAATGCATCATCAATGAACACCACTAGAAGGAATCCTCATTGTAATGCACCATGAGGCACCTGCCATACTTCCATTTGTGACTTTCTATTCTGGTTCAGTTGCAACTTTCAAAAATTAATCATTATTCCTAGCTGACCCTTAATGGTTACTCATATGAGGTACATATACAGTCAAGACTATATGTTTTTGCTATGAGCCGGTTGCACGTCCTCAAAACTCATAAGTTGGAGTCCCAACCCCTGTACCTCAGAATGTGACTGTATGTGAAGACAGGGCCTTTAAAGAGGTAATTAAAGTTAAATGAAGTCATTGAGGTGTCAAAACAATATGACACATTTCCTTATAAGAAGAGGATATTAAGACACTGAGGAAAGATCAAGTGAAACAGAGGGAGAATGACATGTAAGCACAAAGACAGGCATTTACCAGCCAAGGACAGAGACATCAGAAGGAACCAACTCTGTTGACACTTGATCTCAGACTTCTAGCCTCCAGAACTATAAGGAAATAAATATCTGTTGTTTAAGCCACCCACTGTGTTGTACTTTGTTATGGTGTCCCTAAAAAATTATTGCAATATTTTTTTGATATGAACCTTCTTTCTGACTCTATCTTTGGGGTACACTCTCATGTAGAACATTTTAAAATGCATTCCTCTAGGAAATCTATTCTGATTAGGCAGAAGCTGACATGGCCAGTAATCAGCCATCTTTTCTTCCCTTTTACCATTCTAATCTGTTTTTTTGGTATACAATAAGTCCTCACTTAATATCACCAACAGGTTCTGTTTAAACAAACAGACATAACAAACAGACTTTAAACAAAAAGACATAATGAAAAGAATTTCACCATAGGCTAATTGATGTAAACAAGAGTTAAGTTACTACAACATCTCATCAACATTAGAGTGAATAATGTTGAATGAAATTGTCATTTGAGAACCTGATAAACTGTGAAATTTATAACCCACCAAAAAATGAAGATGAAAATAAACAAACAGATAAAACAGGAATATATACACACATGCACTCATTCATCCATCTTGCCTTGGTAGGAGATAAATTTCTCCAAGACCACTGTATTTGAATGGGATATATAAAAAGAGACCATACACATTTTTAGCTATTTTACACCAAGCAAATCATTTCAGCAGGCAAAAATATGCAAGTGTCTCATAGAACTGTAAATAATCAGACATGTTAGAGGGAAGGTTTCTCTCTAAAATATACAGGCATCTGTCATTAGCACAGGACAGTGGTTCTCAGACCTCCCGTGCATGAAAACCCCTGGGGTTCTTGTAAAAAATGCAGATTTCTGAGTTTCACTCCCCGAAAACTGAGATCTCATGTTTAGAAACATTGTCTTAACCTACATGTTGAAGAATACCAGGAATGTCCAGAGGATCCACTTTACCTGGTAGATGGCCATGGCACAGTGTTCCTGCAGTTGCTCATTCTCACTATTTAGGTTCTTTACTAGATTTTCAATTATCCTTTCTGCTTTGATTGCAGCTCGGTAGTTTTCCTAGGAATATGAATATAAATATTTATGAATATATAATGCACATGTAAGTATCTATTTACATTTCTTAATAATTACACTGAATAAACTTTCTTAGAAAAAACACTAAAGTCCAAGGTTAACATTGCTATAACAATAAGAATTTAGTCAATGTTTTCAAAAATAAATCACACAAATACCATTTTAATTATTGTTCTATTAGCGTCATCTTCTCTAATAGGCTGCTGAATTCTTGAAAAAAAATTCTTAGCAGTCATGATAACCTTACAAATTGTTTTTCAGCTAAAGAAATTCAAGGTAAATGGCCTGAGTACCTCTGATGCACATTCTTGCAATGTCCCCACCACTGGAATCAGCATGTTTCCATGCGACGTCTTCAGCAACCGAGCCAACAACGGAATGCCCCCAGCCTTACGTATGGCTTCTTTATTTGCATAACTCTTACTGCAGCTCCACAGTGCCAGCGCCCCACAGCGAGCCACCTCCTCATCTCTGGCGTCAAACAGACTTGATTGAGCAGGTGTTGCAGAATTCTGTGCACAGTCGAGTAGAGCGACCTACAAAATAGATAAACATAGTGTACATGGGAATCTTTCCAATAAAACTTAATTTATCTCACAGTGGCTAGAGGCTTGCTACCAAGCTCACCTCCATAAAAAATAAGAACATGCTTTAAAACTAACTTTCATACTACACAGCAGTCAGTGAAAGCAAAGAAGCAACACCCTTCAATATACATTCCCCCAGATTTGCAAGCTTTTACATTTCTTTCCCACAAGCAATTTAATCCTATCAAAACAGTGTTTTCTTAATATGGCTCAAACATTTATATTAGTAAGATCTGTAAACCACATCCTCAGCTTGGTTTTTCAGAAAGGCAGGATCCCTAAAGTCATTAGAACTTTCTAATGAGAACTAAGTGGTCTATGCACTATGAAAACCATGAGACACAGCCCTCTACCTGCACTACCAATCCAACCAAATCAAATGGCACAGCTGCCAGGATCCTCTCTTTTCTTTGCAATAACCAGTCACTAAAGATGTTACAAAAGGCAGTTTATATGTCAGGGTGTCCATGAAGGAAGGGAAACCAGGCCTCCCAATCTGTTTCTTTTTTCCCTTGATAATACAAGTCATTAATTTTATTCACTTATTTTTAAATTATATATTCTTGACACTATTACAGATGTCCCCATTTTGCCCCCTTCTGCTCACCTCCACTCAGCCCCTGCCACCCCTTCCCCTGGCCTCACCACACCATTGTCTATATCCGCGGGCTATGCATGTATGTTCTTCAGCTAATTCCTTTACTGTCTTTTATCCACCTCCTCTCCTGACATTTGCCAGTCTGTTCCATGTATCCATGCCTCTGGTTTTATTTTGTTAGTTTAATTTGTTCATCAAATTCCACATATTAGTGAGATCATATGGTATTTGTCTTTATCTGACTGGCTTATTTTGCTTAGCATAACAATCTCTGGGTCCATCCATGCTGTTGCAAAGGGTAAGAATCCCTTCTCTTTTACAGCCTTATAATATTCCATTGTGTAAATGTACCACAGCTTTTTTATCCACTGCTCAACTGATGGGCACTTGGGGTGTTTCCAGGTTTTGGTATTGTCAATAACTCTGCTGTGTACATAGTAGTACATACATTCTTTCTAATTGTTGTTTTGGGATTCTTAGGATATATATCAGAAGTGGGATCACTGAGTCAAAAGGTAGTTTGATTTTTAATTTTTTGAGGAAATTCCATACTGCTTTCCACAGTGGCTGCACCAGTCCACATTACAACCAGCAGTGCACTACAGTTCCCTTTTTTCCATATCCTTGCTAGCACTCGTTGCTTCTTGATTTATTAACAGTAGCCATTCTGGCAGTTGTGAGGTGATACCTCATGGTTGTTTTAATTTAGATCTCTCTGATGATCAGTGACATTAAACATTTTAGTGTTGAGTTGTATAAGTTCTTTATATATTTTGGAGATTAACCATTTATCAGATGTATTATTGGCGAAGATGTTCTCCCCTGCAGTGTGTTCCCTCTTGATTTTGTAGTGCAGAAGCTTTTTAGTTTGATGTGATCACATTTGAGGGGTTTTTTCCCCTGTGTTTTGCTTGCCCTCGGAGACATATCAACAAAACTATTGCTCTGAGAGATGTCTGAGATTTTGCTGCCTGTTTTCTTCTAGGATTTTTATGGTTTTGTGGCTTCAGTCTTTTATCCATTTTGAGTTAATTATTGTGTATGGTGTACGCTGGTGGTCTAGTCATATTTGTTTGCAGATAATTGTCCAATTTTTCTAACACCATATATTTAAGAGACTATTTTTACTCTATCATATGCTCTTGAGTCCTTTATCAAATTTTAATTTGACCATAAAGGTGTGGGTATATTTCTGGGCTCCCTGCTCTATTCCATCAATCTATGTGCCTGCTTTTGTGCCAGTACCAGGATGTTTTGATTACAATGGCTCTGTATTATATTTTGATATCTAGTATTGTAATCCATCTAACTTTGTTCTTCTTTCTCAAGACTGCTGAAGGTATTTGGGGTCTTTTTCGGTTCAATATAAATATTTGAAATATTTATTCTAGATCTATGAAATATGTTATTGGTATTTTAATAGGAATTGCATTGAATCTATAGATTGCTTTGTGTAGTTTGGACATTTTAATGATGTTAATTCTTCCAATCCACGAACACAGTATATGCTTCCATTTGTTTATATCTTCCTCTATTTATTTCTCGATGTCCTATAGTTTTCCAAGTATAGGACTTTTACATCCTTGGTTTAGTTTATTTTTAGGTACTTTTTTTTTTTTTGGTGCAATAGTAAAAGGGATTGTTTTCTTAGTTTCTCTTTCTGAGAATTCATTATTGGTGTACAAAAATGGCACCAATTTCTGGATATTAATTTTGTATCCTGCTCCTTTATTGAATTCATTTATTAGGTCTAGTTTTTTGGTATAGACTTTATGGTTTATGTCCTTTGCATATAAATGACAGTTTTACCTCCTCTTTTCTAATTCGGATACCATTTATTTCTTCTTTCTGATCACTGTGGCTAGGACGTCCACTACTATATTGCTTAAGAGTGGTAAAATTGGACATCCCTGTTTTGTTCCTGAACTTAAGAAAAATGTTTTTAGTTTTTGCCCATTGAGTATGATGTTGGCTGTAGTTTTTTCATTTATGGCCTTTATCATGTTGAGGTATGATGCCTGTATTCCCAGTTTACTAAGCATTTTTGTCATTAGTGGGTGCTGGATTTTATCACATGCTTTTTCTGCATCTATTGATATAATCATGTGATTTTTATCCTCCATTTCATTTATGTGGTTTATCACATTTATTGATATGTGGATATTGTTTCAAGTTGTTTCCCTGGAATAAATCACACTTGATCATGCTATATGGTCTTTTAAATGTATTACTGGATCTGATTTGTTAAGTTTGTTGGGGATTTTAGCATCTATGTTCATTGGAGATATTGGCCTACAATTTTCTTTTTTGTAGTGTCTTTATCTGGTTTTGGAATTAGGATAATGTTGGCCTCATAAAAAAGGCTTGGAAGTCTTCCCTCCTCTTGAATTTTATGGAATAGTTTGAGGAGAATAGGTGTTAGTTCTTCTTTGAATATTTGGTAAAATTTGCCAATGAAGTCATTCTGCCCAGGACTTTTGTCTGCTGGAACTGTTTTTTTCTATTACTGCTTCAAGTTCATTAGCTGTTATCAGTCTAATCAGGTATTCTGATTCTTTCTGATTTAGTTTTGTAGATTGCATATTTCTAGTAATTTGTCCATATCTCTCAGATGGTCCAATTTGTTGGCATATAGTTTTTCATACATTTATGTAATGTCTGTTGTTACTACTCCCCTTTCATTTCTGATTTTATTTTTCTGGATCCTCTCTGTTTCTTGATGAGTTGGGCTAAAAGTTTGTCAATCTTGTTTATCTTTTCAAAGAACCAACTCTTCATTTCACTGTTCTTTTGTATTTTTTTTAAGATACTATGCCATTTATTTCTGTCCTGATCTTTATTATTTCTTTCCTTCTGCTCATTCTGAGCTATTCTTGTCATTTTTTTTCCTAGTTCTTTTAGGTGTAGGGTTTGATAGTTTATTCAAGATTTTTCTTGCGTCTTCAGGTAGACCTGTAATGCTATGTACTTTCATCTCAGAAATGCTTTTGCTGTGTCCCATAGATTTTGAATTATTGTGTCTTCATTTTCATTTGTTTCAAGGTAATTTTAATATCTTCCTTGATCTCACTGGTAACCCATTCATTGTTTGATGACATGTTATTTAGCCTTCAACTGTTTGAATATTTTTGAGTTTTTTTAATTATAGTTGATTTCTAGTTTCAAGCCACTGTCATCTGAAAAGATGCTTGATATGATATCAACCTTTCTGAATATGTTGACTTGTCATGTGTCCTAACTTGTGTTCTATCTTTGAGAATGCTGCAAGAACTGTGGAGAAGAATGTATATTCTGATGCTTTGGGATAAAATGTTCTGTAAAGATCACTTAAATCTATCTGATCTAGTGTGTTGTTTAAAGTCACTGTTTCATTGTTGATTTGGGGGGGGGGGCAGGTCTGGAAGATCTATTCAGTAGTGACAGTAGGGTATTAAAGTGTGATCTCTCCCTTAAAGTCCATCAATAGTTTTTTTAAATATATATATTCAGGTGCTCCTATATTGGGTGCATGCATGTTTACAAGGGTCATTTCTGCTTGTTGGATCAATCCCTTCAGTATTATGTAGTGATCTTCTTTGTCTCTTGTTATGGTCTTTGTTTTGAAGTATATTTTGTCAGATATAAGTATTGCTACCCCAGCTTTTTTTCATTTCCATTTGCATAAATTATTTTTCCATACCTTCACTTTCAGCCTGTGTGTATCTTTTGTTCTGAGGTATGTCACTTGTAGACAGTATATATCAAGGACATGTTTTCTTATCCATTCAGCTACTCTATGTAATTTGATGGGAATGTTTAATCCATTTACATTTAAGGTTATTATTGATAGGTATTTATTTATTGCCATTTTTTTATACCTATATTTCTCTCTCTCTCTATTTCTTCTTCTTAAAGTAGTCCCTTTAACATTTGTTGCAATGCTGGTTTGGTGGCAATGAACTCTTTTAGCATTGTCATTGTTATTGTTATTGTTTTTGTCTGAGACGCTCTTTATTTCACCTCCAATTATTTCCCTGACAGCCATGTTGTCAAGAGTATCCTTGGTTGCAGGTCCTTTCTTTTCATTACTCTGAACACTTCTTGACAATCCCTCCTTGCCTGATGTGTTTCTGTTGAGAAATCATGTGGCAGCCTGATGGAAACTCCCTAGTAGATAACTGTTTCTCTCTTTCTGCCTTTAAGATTCTCTCTTTATCTTTAATATTTGCCATTTTCAATACAATGTTCCTTGGTGTGGGTCTCTTTGGGTTCATCTTGATTGAGACTCTCTGCTTCCTGCACTTGTGTCACATTTTCCTTCACCAGGTTAGGGAAGTTTTCTTTCATTATTTCTTCAAACAGGATTTCTATCCTGTGCTCACTTTCTTCTCCTGGTATCCATCCTTATGATGTAGATATTGTTATGTTTCATGTTATCACAATGTTCTCTTAAATTATTCTCATTCTTTTTAGGGATTTTTTCTTTTTGTTTCTCTGATTTTTTTTTCTACATTGTCTTCCAAATTGCTGATTCACCCTTTGCTTCCTCCACCCCACTTTTAATTCCTTCTGCTGTATTCTTCATTTCAGATATTGTAGTCTTCATTTCAGACTGGTTCTTAATCATGGTTTCTATGTTCTTCTTCATGATAATGCTGTTCTCACTAGGTTTATTGTAGGTCTCATTAAGTTCCTTGTAGTTCTAACTTCCTTGAGCATCCTTATAACAATTACTTTGAACTACAGGGCTGATAAATTGCTTGTCTCCATTTCATTTAGCCCTTTCTCTGGAGATTCCTACCTTTCTTTCATTTGGGTGTTGTTCTTTGTATTACCACTTTGGCTGTTTCTTTGCATTTGTTTCTATGTATTAGATAGAACTGCTATGACTCTCAGTCTTCTTGGAGTGGCCTTATGTAGTTGGTGTCCTGTGGGGTCCAGTGGTGCAGCCTCCTTGATCTCCAGAGCTGGATGCTCTAGGAATGTCCCTTGTGTGTGTGTTACGTGGTTCTTGATTATTTTTGGCCTGTTCATCCCCTCAGCCTGGCTGACTGAGAGGCTCAACCCTGATCACATTGTGCAAACTGTTGTGTACATGTTGAGAGAACAAAACAAAAACAAACAAAACAACAACAACAACAAAATAAAAGGAGTAAGAAAGGGGAAAAGAAGAAATAATAAAGAAGAATACAAGAAGAAAAGGAAAGAAGGAAGAATATGAAAGGTATGAAGAGAAAATATATAAAGAATAGGAAAAGAAAAATGGAAAAAAAAAGAGAAATAAAAATGTAAGAAAAGGAAAAATGAAGAAAAATAGAGTAAGAAAAGGAATAAAAGAGCTACTACCTTTTGCAACAGCATGGATAGAACTGAAAAGCATTATGCTAAGTGAAATAAGCCAGAGGGCGAAAGACAAATACCATATGATCTCACCTATAAGTGGGACATAACCAACAAAAACAAACAAGCAAGGAAAATATAACCAGAAACACTGAAAGAAAAAAGAAACCAACACAGTCAAGAGGGAAGGGGGGGGGCAAGAAAAGGAAAGGGAAGGGTCAAGTCAAGGAACATGTATAAAGGACCCATGGACAAAGCCAAAGTGGGGAAGGATTGAGGGAGGGAGGTGGGGGAGCGGGGCAGAGGAAAGTGTTGGTGGGAAGGTGGAGACAAATGTATTTGAACAAAAAATTAAAATTTAAAGAAAAGAAAGAAAAGGAATAGGAAAATAAGATATGAAACAAAAAAGAAAAATTAAAAAAAACAAAAAATAACAGTAAAGCAATAAATAAAGAAAAAATAAAGAAAATAATAAAAAAGAACAAGTGGCAACTTTCTCAGCAGAGTTTAGTGCCAGCCTGCTGGGATCTCCCTTTAGATCCTACTCCAATGTTGTCTGAAGCTAGTGCAAGCCAGTGTCAGATGCTGTCCACTGTGGCCCTCAACAACCTATTCAAAGCTACAAGCAGTCCACAGTTTTTGGCTGCCCCTGCCAGGCTTGGCTGCACACTGGAGGGGCCAAGCTGTGCTCCAAGTCCAGCTTTTATTTTCTTTATTATAATTCAATGGGAGTAGTTTCAGTGGAAAGCCACAGAAGCTTACCATATGATTTTGTTATTTAAGCAAATAATGATAATCATAATTATAACTACCTTTCCAAATATTTTATTATGAACATTTTCAAACATATGCAAAGGCTGAAAGAATTGCGCACCAGCTATACAGCAATATCCACATACCTATCATCTAGATTCTATAATAAACATTCTGTCATATTTGTTTTATCACATAGCTAACCATATATTTGTCCATCTATCCATCCATAAACCCATGCTATTTTTGAAGCAAATAATCATAACATATAGTGCTCTACAGATTACAAATGAAAACAGAATCTTTTTTATTAAATTTTGGAACACTTTCACTGTGCATATATTCACTTTAAATCCATATTAATTCAATATATAATTATTACCTCTTTATATGTTTAAGGTATGGGACTAAGTAGTGTGGATGACACTACAATATACATGATACACCCCTCACCTTAAGGAATTTAAAGTACAAAAGTGATAAATACAAGCTGTGGGACAGACACAAGATCTGCTGATCCTTACTAAGAAGGGTAGAAATGCATTTCCATGTTGTACTTTATTAAGGACTTTCCTGCCACAGCAAAGGTGTTGAGCAGAATAACCTTTATCTTTCCATGACAATTATTGAAATAATCGTGTTTTTATTATAAAAGTAATACTCTACAACAAACTGGCTTATATGGAAAATAGGAAGAAAATTTGGTAATCATTTCAGAGAAAACCACTATGAACAAATTTCTGTATTTCAAGTATCATCTCTGTACTTTTTAGGTAGGTTTTTAAAACTTGGGATCATACGTCCATCTGTTTTAATCCTCTTATGGTTTTATATAGCATTAAATATAGATGTATTCCTTGTTACTAAATCAGCTTCCCAAACACAATACTGATAGCTGAAAACAGATGTTTCTTACAGATAAACTGCAAATTATTTTACTAATCTCATATTGTAAAACACACTGTTTTCAGTTGTCTCTCTTCTTAATGACAGTAAGATGAATGCCTGCACCTCTGTCACTTCGGGAACAATCCTCATGGTGAGATCACCACGTTAGAGGGCGAGGGCTACCAGGCTGTTTCCCACTGCACAGGCGCTCTCCACCCCTCACCAACACTGTAAACAGACATGAGTCTATCCCTACCAATGCAACAGGTAAAAAGTAATCTATTTTTTAAATTTTATATCTTTGCAAAATAAGCTTTAATAATTTTTTTGGCCACCTGCTAGTATGAATGTACAAAAACAATTTTCAAGGACACTATGTGAAAAGAAGATGCCCAGAACATGCCCTGTGGTTATCTAATGTCTGGGTGTGGCAACGAAGGACAGCAGGGAGCTGATATCTCTGTGGCAGCTGGCGTGCTAACGACGATGGCAGTGGTACTCACCAGTTTAGTGATGCCCCCATGGTGTCTCACTGTCCACCGGGCTCTTCTAAACTTGGCAACATTCGCAATTGTCTCAGCTGCCAAACATTTCAGACTCTTATGTGGAGAATCAAGTATATTAACCATAAGTGGTAAGCCCCCAAGGTCAACAATATTACGTCTGATTTGAGGATTATGACTGATTTCCTTCAGGATTTTTAATGAACCAATCTAAATGAGGGAAAAAAAAAGGTTATAGATGAATGTGTGCCTAATACAGAACCAGTGATGTATTTTTAAAGTCTACCAAAAACTTTCCCTCAATTAAGTTTTTAGAGAAAAATTTTCTATTCCCAGGTGTTACAGTCTCTGTATTTTCCTTCAATTATATAAATAAACACTCATCATTTAAGAAGCATGTACTAATGGAAAGAATCAGAAGAGACAGAAGAAAAGCAGAGAGATGAGAAGAGCAGCTACCAGCAAAAGTAGCAGGTTATCAGTAACAATAGCAGAGATGAGAACCAGGCAGCAGGAATGGCAGACACTAGCACTAAGAAGAAACCCATGACAGGATATAAACAGGTCCCTCATTCATAATGACAAAGCCACTCACCTTACATTTGACTTCGTCTGTATCAAGTAAATTGATTAAAACTTCAAGACCTCCAGCATCCCTGATTGCCAACTGGCAGGTCTCTTGCGCTAAATTGAAATCCTTCATTGAGCACAATGCAATCACCGTAGCTATCTGATTTCCTCCCTAGGAAAACGCCATGCCACAAAAAGGTTAAATAAGATCACTCTCTAAACAGTTATAAATCCATGAACTGGGAAATATGTCTCCCCATACACATAGCACATTACTTGTTTTAAAAGTTCTCTGAGTGGGTTATAATGTGTTAAATGAATCACGTAGAGCTAAAGCACACACACACACAAAAGCTGTACAGAGTGTTATAAAACATTATTCCAATTACGAGTCAACTTTTAAAGGTGGTCTGCCTGCTTTAAACAGCTACAACATTAGGTGGTATTAGTGTATTAAATAGTCAAGGGGCAAGCCTTGATAGAGCAACTCAAGAATACAAGTCTTATGTAGAGGTAACAGGTGGTTCCTGTAGTTATTGAACACTATACTGTGCCATGCAAACCATGTCTGAAAATTATTCATACAGATTTACATATGTTCATAGGTATATATATGTACATACATTCTTGCAACAAGGAAAACCTGGAGAAAGGGAAACCATGTGAGAAGCGGTAAAGCAGTCCATACTGAGAACAAGAAAAGGTAGACTAAGGGCTGTGGGACTACAAAAGAGGAGGCAATTCTATTAACTGGTGAGGATGCAGTGGGTAACTGAAGGATAACAATACAAAGCTTCACTGTCATGAGCAAACTGCTGGCCCAGCCTTGAGAATCATACAAATCAATCAACACATGTAGAGTAATGGAGAACCATTCCTTTGCAATAAAACTATCTGTGAGATTTTTTAAAAAATCAATGTTGATAGTGAAACTGACCTGCTAGCAAATTAAAATCAGAAGTTGTTGCAGACTCTTTTGCAATGTCCACTGTGCATTAATGCCTGAAAATCTTCTGAAGAACATATCATAGTGCATGTTATTTCTACTGATATTAAGACTGACTAGTAAATAAAAGTTATAGGATAAGCACTAAAATTGTTCAGAAGACACCGAAATAGTTCAGAAGACATAAAAGCTAAGAATAAACTATTTTATAAAAGGTGCTCATAAGAGACAGCCTTAGTTTTCTACCTCAAAACATAGTACCGACTTCATAGGCAGTTGTTGAGGTGATTATGTTCAAGTAACTGTTAACTGTTATTTTAAATAATAATGTCCCCAAAGCTCATGAGTAGTGTTGTTGAATATTTGCTTTTGTCAAAAAGGAGCCATTAAAGTGCCTCTTTTATGTGAAAAAGTGAAAGTCCTCAACTGAAAATCACATGCTGAGTTTGCTAAGATCTATCCTACCCAGCTGCAGGAGTAAGGATCCCAGAGGGCAGTATGGTGACCCTCAAAGAAGCAGCTGTGATGGAAAGGCTTCAGGGTTCCTGGGATCTTTGCTTCCTCAGAGCTTTCTCAATGAGGTCTGTTTCCAGACGTTCTGTTTGGCGCACCTCGATTTAGAGGATCCAAGATAGCAGTGGAGGAGGTAGAAGCTACACTCACCTCATCCCAGGACCAAACTGGAATTACAACTAAAATATAGAACAATCATCCAGAGTAACCAAATGAAGACTAGCTAAACAGGAGTCTTATAACTAAGGATTTGCAGAAGCCACACAAGGACTTGGTAGGAAGGGCAATGATGCAAAAAGGCTGGAGCCACTCACATAGCAGTAGGGACCTCAGCCATGAAGGGATCCCCTTGAGGAGCATGGGTTCTAAACCCCAAGCTGGGCTCCCTAGCCCAGAGCACAAGAACTGGGAAGAGGCACCCACATAACATCTGGCTGTGAAAAACAGCAAGGTTTCTGTCCACCAGGAAGAGGTGGGAGTCCTCTACAAACACAGACATCCTTTTAAGGGCCAATACACAAAAGCTCGTTTATAGCTTTTCACACTGGCCTCCATCAGAAGGAAGGCAGAGCAGATTAGAGTTGTATGGAGTGAGTCTGGGGTTCGTGACTCTCAGAGACAGATAAAGGGACAGTGACAAGAATCTTTGTGCTGAGTCACTCTCCCACACTGCAGACACCATCTTTTTTAGAGGGAGCACTCCCCTCCATAAGCATCAGGCTGGAAGAAGGCAAGAGCCCACAATCTGGTCTTGCCCCACCATGTGGAGGATTTAGAAAACTCTTGCCCCACCATGTGGAGCTTATGTCTTACTGGGGAATACAGCCAGAGACTCTTTCAGTGGTTGAGCCTTACAGGCAGCCAACAGAGAAGGCAGACAGACAGATCTTGTCCAGGTACATTAGGATTTTTGCAGTCCTACTCCCAGGCCTGGTGCTGGTAAAAGCCAGCCTTGGTGTGCAGGTGGGTCCTTCTCACATGCACCCAGGCCAAGCAAAAGCAGCCACAATTGTGGATTGCTGATAGCTCCAAACAGGCTGGCAAGGGCCAGTCAGAGGCAGCATCTGACACTGGTCTGCACCAGAGTATCTCCCAAGAGGACCAGAACCAATACACCCAATGACCAGCATTAGAAAACATCCGGAGGAGGATCCAATGAGCTTCACAAGCAGCATATCTTAAGGGAGATCTAAGCAGGCACCAAACCATGCAGAGGTGAATTCCACACTGTATGATCAGCACCTGCACAGCAGCCCACACACCATAGTCAGGGTTGAGCGTCACAGTCATCCAGCCTGCGGACTGATCTCATGTACAAATAGGCCAATAGCAACCAAGATTCAGTTACAGCAAGTGGGCCCACATTACCCATACAAGGGGCATTCCTGGAGCAACCAGGTCAGGTGATCAAGGAGATGGCACCACTGGACTCCATAGAAGGCCATCCCATGAAGAATGGGAGTCATAGCAGATCTATCTAATACATACAAAAACACAAAGAGGCAGCCAAAATGCACACACACCCACACACAGACCCCAAATGAAAGAACAGGAGAAATCTCTAGAAAAAGAGCTCAATGAAATGGAGGCAAACAATTTGTCAGATGTAGAGTTCAAAGTAATGGTTCTAAGAATGCTCAAAAGCATGACAAAGGACACAGAAACAATAAAAAAGGACCAATCATAAATGAAGAAAAAAATACCTGAAATGAAGACTATACTCGAAGAAAGAATCAGTAGATTATAAGCTGGATGAAGCAGAGGATCTAATCAGTGTTTGGGAAATTAAGGCAGGAAAAAAACCCCACCAAATCAGAGCAGAAAAAATTAAAAAAGAGTTTTAAAAAATGAGGATACTTTAAGCCTTAAGAGACCTATGGGACAACATGAACTGTAAAAACATTCGCATCATAGAGATACCAGAAGGAGAAGAAAGTGAGCAAGGGATAGAGAACCTATCTGAAGGAATAATGACCAAAAATTTCCCTCACCTGATGAAAAAAGAAAGCCACACAAGGCCATGAAGTGCAGAGTCCCAAATAAGATGGACACAGGGAGGCCCACACCAAGACACATCATAATTAAAACAGCGAAGATTAAAGACAAGGAAGGATCTTAAAAGCCACAAGAGAAATAGTTATCTAACAAGGAAGATCCCATATGACTGTCATCTAATTCCACAACAGAAACATTTCAGGCCAGAAGAGATTGGCATGAAATATTTGAAGTAATGGAAAGCAAACACCTACACCCAAGACTAGTTTACCCAACAAGGCTATCATTTAAAATTGAAGGAAAATAAAGATCTTTCCAGACAAGGGAAAGCTAAATGAGTTTGGTACCACAAACCAGAATTACAAGAAATGTTATAGGGAGGAGGAAGAAGCGGAGAGGAGGGGGAAAGAAGACGGGGAAGGAATGGGAGGGGAAGGGGAGAAGGAGAAAGAAGAAGAAAAATAAGATGAAGAAGAAGGAAAGAGAGAGGAATATGGTTAAAAGATTAAAATGGCAATAAGTATGTACCTATAAATAATCACTTTAAATGTACTGTAAGTGGCTTAAACACTCCAATAAGAAGACACAGCGTAGCTGAATGGGGAAAAAAAACAAACATGACTCATATATATGCCATTCACAAGAGACCCACCAGAATGAAATGAAAGATAAAAGTAAAAGGATAGAAAAAGATATTTCTTGCAAATGGAAACAAAAAAAAAGCTGAGGTAGCAGTACTTATATCTGACAAAATAGACTTTAAAACCAAGGCTATAATAAGAGATGAAGAAAGACATTACATAATGATAAAGGGAACAATCCAACAAGAGGATATAACCCTAGTAAACATTTATGCACCCAACATAGGTGCACCTAAATATGTGAAGCAAATATCGATGGACATAAAGGGAGAGACTGACAGAAACACATAGTCTGGGATTTTAACACCCCATTAACATCAGTGGATAGATCTTCCAGACAGTAAATCAACAAGGAACAGCCTTAAATGACACATTAAATCAGAAGGATTTAATTGATATCTTCAGAGCATTTCATCCCAAAGCAGCAGATACATAATTTCCAAGTGCACAAGAAATGTTTTCTAGGATAGACCACATGTTAGAACACAAAACAAGTCTTAATAAATATCTGCAGATTGAAATCATATTAAGCATCTTCTCTGACCACAATGGTATAAAACTAGAAATCAATTTTTAAAAAACCCTGAAAAACACACAAAGACATGGAGGCTAAATAAAATGTTACTCAACAATGAATGGTTAACAATGAAGTCAAGGAAGAAATCAAAGATACCTTGAAACAAATAAAATATGAGAATACACAATCAAAAATCTGTGGGACACAGAAAAAGCAGTCCTAAGAGGGAAATTCATAGTATTGCAGGCCTATCTCAAGAAACAAAAAGAATTTGAAATAAACAATCTAACTTTACACTTAAAGGAACTGGTAAAAAAAAAAAAGAAAGAAAAAAAAAGAAAACAAGCCCAAGGTGAATAAAAGGAAGGACATAATAAATGTCAGTGCAGAAATAAGTAAAATATAATCTGAAATAACAATGCAAAATATCAATAAATCCAAGAGTTGATTCTTTCAAAATATAAACAAGATTGACATACTTTTAACTAGACTGATAAAGAAAAAAGAGAGAGAGGACTCAAATAAATAAAAAATGAAAGAGAAGTAACAACTGACACAAAAGAAATACAAAAGATTGTAAGAAAATATTACAAATAACTCTATGCCAACAAATTGTACAATCTGGACAAAATGGATAAATTAGTAGAACTGAATTCCCATACTAAATCAGGAAGAATCAGAGAATCTGAATAGACAGATCACTCCTAGTGAAATTGAAGCAGTAATCAAAAAACTCCCAACAAACAGAAGTCCTGTACCCAATGGCTTCACAGGTGAATTTTATCAAACATTCAAAGAACTAATTTGAATCCTTCTCAAACTATTCTAAAATCTCAAGAGGACAGAATGCTCCCAAGCTCTTCTTGTGAAGACAGCAAGATACTAATTTCAAGACCAGAAAAAGACACTACAGAGAAATAAAATTATAAGCTAATATCCCTGATGAACACAGATGCTAAAATCCTCAACCATTAGCAAACTGGATCCAGCAATACATTGAAAAGGTCATACACCAAGATCAAGCGGGATTAATTCCAGGAGTACAAGGTTAGTACAACATCCACAAATCAATTAATGTGATACATCACATAAACAAAATGAAGGATAAAAAGCACATGATTGCCCTGACCAGGTGGCTCAGTTGATTGGAGCATCATCCTCTACAACAAAATGTTGCAGGTTCAATTCCCAGTCAGAGAACATAACTACGTTGTGGGTTTGACCCCCCCATCAGCCAATCAATGTTTCTCTCTTCTTCCCTCCCCCCTCTTCTCTCTCTCTCTTTCTCACTTCCCCCCTTTACCCACTGCCTTCCTCTCTCTCTAAAAACAATAAATATTGGGTAAGTATAAAAGAAAACCCACATGATTATGCAATAGATGCAGAAAACACATTTATAAAATCCAGCACCAATTCATAATAAAAACTCTCAGTAAGGCAGGAATAGAGGGAACATACCTCAACATAATAAAGGCCATATATGGCAAACCCACAGCCTACACCATATTCAATGAGCAACAACTACAAGTGTTCCCATTAAGGTAGGGAACATGACAGGGAAGTCTGCTTTCACCACTCGTATTCAACATACTACTAGAAGTCCTACCCACAGCAATCATAAAAGAAGAAGATATAAAACTCATCCAATTAGAAAGGAAATGTAAAACTGTAATTATTTGCAAATGGCATGATACTGTTTATAGAGAACCCTAAAGAGTTTACAAAAAAAAGAAAACTACTAGAACTGATAAGTGGATTCAGTAAAATAGCAGGATACAAAATAAATAGCCAGGAATCAGTTGCATTTTTATACACCAATAATGAGCTAACAGAAGGGGAGAGTAAGAAAATAATGCCATTTCCAATTGATTCAAAAACAATAAAATACCTAGGAATAAATTTAACCAAGGATGTAAAAGACCTGTACTCAGAAATTTGTAAGACACTGGAGAAAGAAATTGAAGAAGACATAAATAAGTGGAAGCATATACCATGTTCATGGATCGGAAGAAATAACATTATTAAAATGTCCATTATATCCAAAGCAATCTACAGATTCAAAGCAATGCCTATCAAGATACTAATGGTAATAGTCAATTAATATTTGATAAAGGAGGAAAAACACACAATGGGGTAAAGACAGTCTCTTCAATAGATGCTGTTGGGAATGCTATGTACGTTAAAAAAAGAAACTAGACCACCTTCTTACATTGTATACAAGAATAAACTCAAAATGGATTAATGATTTAAACAGTAGACTCAAAACCAAAAAATCCTAGAAGTTTAGGCAGTAATATATTAGACATTTCTTGTAGCAAATATTTTCTTATCTACACCCTTGGGCAAGTGAAACAAAAGAAAAAAATAAACAAATGGGACTATATGAAACTAAAAAGTTTTTGCACAGCAAATAAACCCATCACCAAAATGAAAATATAACCCATTGAATTGGAGAACATGTTTGCCAATGATACATCTGATAATGAATATCCAAAATTTATAAACAACTATAATTCAACACCAAAGAAAACAATCTAATTAAAAATGGGAAGACAACCTGAAGAGACACTTTTCCAAAGAGGATATACAAGTGGCCAACAGACATATAAAGAGATGCTCACCATCAGTAATCATCAGAGAAATACAAATTAAAACTACAATGAGATTTTACCTCATACTGTGTCAGAGCGGGTATCATCAATAAATCAACTAACAATAAGTGCTGGCAAGGATGTGGAGAAAAGGGATCCCTCTTGAACTGTTGGTGGGAATGCAGACATGCAGCCATCATGGAAAGAAGTATCGACTTACCTCAAAAAATTAAACATTGAACTATCTTATGACTCAGTGATTTCACTTCTCAGAATATAACTGAAGAAACCTGAAACACTAATTCAAATGAATATATGCACCCGTAAGTTTATTGCAATGTTATTTACAATAGCCAGGATTTGGAAGCAGCCCAGGTGTTCATCAGTACATGAGTGGACAAAAAAGCTGTAGTACATTTACACAATGGCATACTACTTGGCCATAAAAAAGATGTAAATCTTCCCCTTTTTTGACAACACACATGGACCTGGAGAGTATTACACTAAGTGAAATAAGCCAGTCAGGGAAAGACAAGTAGCATATGATTTCATCCACATGTGGAATCTTACAAAATGAACTAACAAGCAAAATTATAAAAGACTCATAGATAAGCTGATAGCTGTCAGGGTGAAGGGGGCTGGGTCGGGGAGGGGGTAAAGGGATTAACCAAAAAAAAAAGAGAGAGAGAGAAAAGTCGTGGACATGGACAACAGTGTGGGGATTGCCAGAGTGAGGGGGGATGAAGGGAGGTGGAGGAGGATATAGGGGGATAAATGGTGATGGAAGGAGGCTTGACTTAGGGTGGTGAACACACAATACAGTGTGCAGAGGATGTGTTGTAGAATTGTGCACCTGAAACCTGTATAATTTTGTTCCATGTCACCCCACTAAATTCAATAGAAAGGGAAAAAAGCATAGTACAAATGATCTCAAAGAAATCTTTCTCACTACAAATCATCTTTATTTTCATTTGCTAATCATTAACTTATATTGCCGTATCTGTTATATATGTGTACATATATGTAATATATGGACTTAGCACAAAAATGCCCAATGCCCTCCATATCGCACACGCTAGTACACAAATTCTCTTGTAAATTCAACACAATATGTTACTTTTTAAATAAGAAACTGAAATGGCATTACCAGAGGGCAAGCATCAAAAGTCAAAATGGAACAGTTTAACCTTTCCTCTTACTTCTTTCCAGAAAATTCCCTTCATATTTCTAAAGATGTCGTGAACCACTATCCTGTGGTGATACCACTGACTATTTCCATTTTTATACTAATTTTCCTTCTGGGTAATCTAGGCTGTGCCCTATATTCTAAATTAAGTTTAGAATGACAACCTTAATTTTATTATTTACATTTAACATAATAAGTTTTGTTCTTGCAGCTCTTACATCCTTTTCTCAATATCAAGAGAAACTGTACCACCACCAAGTTTCCCACAGATGGTTTTGAAACATATAATAGTAAGTATCTATATACTACTGTCGGCTTTGTAAACTCCCTTGTTTTAGGGGCACTGGGCCACCACACGCTGGCACTTCTGGTGCCTCTTAGAAAACCAAAAGGCATATATTTTGTAAACCATAAAGAAGAATCTACATGCTAACTATAATTAAGTAAAGGAAATAATGTAGAAAAAAGCAAAGCAAAGAAAAACAATTCATTAATCAAGGCTCTTTTTCTGAATTTAAGTGGTTAAAAGGAACCAGAAAGTTCCCCTGGGGTACCTGCAGGAACAGAGCTGGGCTCTTAACATTACACGTTTGAAGCTGCAAACCAAGAGCTTCAGAGTGAGAGCTCTTTAGGCAGTGGCTTCAGACCCAAGCATGACTGGAAAACAAGAAGACGTCAGATAGCATGTCATGCTCAGTCAAGCCAGGAGAGTCTCCGAGCTCTCTGAAGAATGCAGTCCTGACATTCTCAGCTGTACATGATCAAGGACCTTCTTGACTGCTATTCTTGCATTATATTTTCTTTGGTAGCAATTTTATCCTTTATACACTCAGCACAATCGTCGTTTCCTATTTCATTTCAAGGTCTCTCAATTTTTCTCTTCTAGATTATTTCCATCCTTTGAACTTCATTTCATTATTTACACTATAACCAATAAAATACATTTTTTAAAAGTCATGGGACTGCAGCAGATGCCCAAAAGGTAAGATTATATATTTTTCTGAATTACCTCTAGACCATTTTTGAAGCCAAAAGGTGGAAAATTTACATTTATCATTAAAAGTTAGATCCGTATAGAAAAGAAATTTGTGTAAATCAAGAGCTTTTTCTGAAAATCTGGAAACATAGTCATAGACTTGAGGGATTTTTTTTTAGAACAGTTTTATGTTAGGGAAAGTTAGTTTTTCCACATTTCAGGATTTAGTTCTACCCTTGTCACTGACCACACTCCCCGAAGGATTATAAATCTTTCAGAATGAATACCAGAGGATTGGAGCCAAAATATTCAACGTACAGAGCCACAAATGTTAGCCAATTGCTATCCTTTAAATACCAGCTATGTCAAAGGATTTTCAAATGTTCGTTCCCCTTTACCAAATGCCATAAACATCTAACTGTGGAGAGGCACTACAAATACGGTTATTTTCTAATGAAATCTCCCCTGAGAATGTAATTAGTTGCCAATCCTTATTTTCACATTTTATCATGTATTTGCATTTGTGATGTTTTAAGAGCTGGAGAAAACATAGTAAAATATTATTTTACTAGCTTCTGAAGGGTTTTGAAGAATGCTTCCAATAAGCTTTTCTACTCCTTAAATTAATGTAATTCCTTTGCTGGTTGTCTTCCTTTCCCTGTTTCTTGTCAGATCTCTCCTGGCTCTGTCCACCTGCAGATATTTTGCAGCTCACATTCCCTTCTACAACCAGGAGGCATTTGTTCATTGTCACAATCAATTTTCAAACATGCAAAGGTTGAATAAATACTGATTTCTCTCATTTTCCTCAAAATTTCTTTTTGAAAGGAAGGATGAATTCAAGATACTTTTCTAAATAATGTTTTTCATTGTCTTAAATACAATCTTTGAAATAAAATGCATCGTCCTATTTAGTATACAAAGCAATACCCTCTCCAGCCTCTTTATTGCTGATAAGGAACAAATAACATTTATTAAGTTGAGATGAAGAATGAATCCAAGATCAAATCAGGAAGCAAGCTGCCTGAAATTGTTTTCGTATTCTTTCATTCAACAGACTTGCTCACTTACTATTCACCAAGTCTAATGCTAGCTAGGCCCCTGGACATCAGGTAAACAAATACAGACACGGTGTTCGCCTTCATGGAGCTCACAATTTAGTGGAGAAGATTTTAATTTTTTTAAAGCTCATCCAAACATATGAAAACTTTAAGTATGAGAAGTGCTGTAGGAAGAAGAGCATGGGGCTACAGAAGCTTATAATAGGGGACCAGGCAAGGGCATCAGGGAAGGTTTTCCTGAGGAATGTATGCCTGGACGGAGGTCTGGACAAAGAATGGGTGCTTTCCCTGGAGGTGGAGGGAAGTGATGAAAAGCGTGTCAGTCAGAGAATGTAGTATTTGCCAAAGCCCTGCAGTGGAGTGAGGCATGGCATGTTGAAGACCTAAAGAAGGCCAGTGTGACTGAGACCCAGAGAGCGGGCAGCCGCAGAGTAGTCAGAGATGAAACAGGTGGGCAACAAAGCCAGCTGGGCTGGCAGGTCAGGCTGAAAATTTTAGTCTTTATTGAAGAGTGATAGGAAATATTCAAGGGCTGTTGCTTTTTGGGGAGGAGGGGCGGGGATGGAGAAGACTAACATGAGCTGATACATTTTTAAGAAATCATTCTGGCTGAAGAGGCCCCTGGCTAGAGGGGGCCAGTATGGACTTGTAGGGACCACTCCGGCTACAGCAGCCATGCAGAAAAGGGGCTAAAGAAGGGAATAACTTGGATTAGGAGGCCAGCATGACTAATCATGTGCGGTAAAAAATTCGAGTAACTTGGTTCAGAAAAGGATATTATAAAGCTAGTACACGAAACTCTGATGGGCCACACACTCAAAGGGCCATTACCAGCTATTGTCAGAGCCCCGTACAGCAGCAGTGAGACAAGAAGGCAGGCAGAGGCATGAGTGGGGACAGAGGACCCTCTTTTCCTGTTCCCACTGCCTGCAACCAAGAGGCAGAGGGCGAGACCCAGCGAGGTGACACAGCCCTCACACAGCCATCCAGCTGACTTTCTATGCTCCCAGCATGTTTCCTCCAAACATGCCACTCAGCAAGAGAAGGGAGCCCCTGCCAATGACTGTTTATTAATGACGACAGAGGGCCTGGGGCCCAACATAGAGCTTTGGCTTACGGAGGCTCTCCCTCTCCCAGGATCCAAAATGGTAAAAGTCAATGCTCAAAGTGAGTGACATATGACCACAAAAGTCAAAGCCGTAAAATATATTGTTTTGCCTTCCATTTATTTGCAAACTGATTTTTATACTGATGATTCAGCCCTCATAAACCTAAGACTCAAGAGATGGGACTAGAGAAATCCAGGAAGGAAAATAAGAAAATATTCTTCCAGAGGAAAAAAGAAATTGGACTCAGATTGCTATTTTACAAGCTTGCTAAGCATTTTTATTGAGAATAGGTAAAGAACAATGAAAGAATTCTCTACACATTCTTTTTAAATGGAACATTTATAGACACTGACACTCCCCTGGGCTGTCCTAGTCTTTACAATGAGGAAAAGTTTGTATCAAATGTAACTGTTTTCCTAAAAGGATTAGTAAATAACAATAATTATGATAATTAGTAAAATAGCTCAGTAAAGTGGCTGGATACAGGGCAACATTAAAAAAATTAGTAATTCTCCATACATCCATACACTAAGAATAACAAATAAAAATGTGTAATCTGAAAAATGTTCCCATGTCAAAATTAGCAAAATAATAATAACAAAAATTTGATTAAATCTCAGAGGAAATGTGTTAGAAATATGGATAAAAACAAGTAAGTTTTATTAAAGTACACAAAAAAATAAATAAATAAAGGGTCAAACCATATTTCTGAATAGGATAACTCAATGTAATTAAAATTGCAATTTATCACAAAGTAATTGATAAATTAGTTTAAAATATTTTAACAAAACTTTCTGCCCGATCAAGTATTAAAATATACAAAAGCTATAATAATTAGTATGGAACTGGCATGGGAACACCCAAATAAATCAATTCAACCAACAGAGAAAGATCCAGAAACAAACCCTCACATGCGAGTATAGCATTTAGTAAAAGTAAATAGCCTCTCAGATCATTAGAGCAAGGAGTGAATGAGCCAATAATGTGTGATACAATTGACTAACCATCTAGAGAAAAACAATGAAATCCAGATGGACCTGAACATTTTTAAAAGCTTTAAAACTACCAGAAGGAAATAGAAAATATTTCTGTTTTGGCTTCAGAAAAACTTTTCTAGTTCCTAAGACACAAAACCCATAACCTATGAAGAAAATAGTTGTTATAATTATTAATGTACAATTTCTAAGTTTTTATAATAAAGTATAGATAAAATGACATTATGACAAATTAAAAAAAATTGCAAATAACATGGTAAAGGACTAGTTTGCCTAGAACCAAAAGCAAAAAACCACATAGAAAAATAGGCAAGGTATATAATACAATGGCTACTTGACATATGCAAAAAATTATCAGTCTTACTAGTAATAAAGAATCAGCAAATTCACATGATATACATTTTTCCCCATCCAAACTGGCTAAAATAAAAAAAAAATGGAGCTTAAAAACTATTAATGCCCAGACATTTTCCAGACCAATTCAATTAATACTTCCATGAATGCTACCTGGGAATTAGGGCCTTTGTTTTGTTTTGTGTTTAAGAGCCTTGCTGATCTCATTCTGTATTAAAGTTGAAAAACATTGGTATATTACTGGTAGAGGGTAAACTGATGTTTGCTTTCTGTAGAGAGTGTCAAAAAAATTTTTATATAAACAAGCTTGGTTGGCTTTTTATTTTTCCTTATTTCCCTTTAAATTAAAAAAAAAATTAACGCACTACTTCTCAAACCTATTGGGCACATATTCTTTCTTTTCATTAAAAGAGCTTTATTGAGGTATAGTTGATATACAAAAGCTGCACATACTGAATGTATACAACTTGATGAGCTTGGACATATGCATACACCTGTGAAGCCATCACCACAATCAAGGTAACAGACAACTCCATCACCTCCAAAAGTTTCCCTATGCCCCCTCCTTTTTTGTGGTAAAACCACTTAACATGAGATATACCTTCTTAACTTATTTAAGTGCACAATACGGTAATGTTAACTAGAGGCACTATGCTGCACGGCGCATCTCTAGAACTTAATCATCTTGCATGAGTGAAATTTTTATACCCATTGAACAACCTCTCTCCAGTAGAACTATCAAAATTTTAAATGTGCATACTCTTTGACCTGTGATTCCATTTCAAAATGGTTATTCTACAGAAATAGTTTATATATTAAACAATATGTAAAAATATTTCATGTAGCCTTGTTGTAGTAACAAAAAGTGATTTGGGAGATAACCTAACCAGTTATCAAAAAGGGAACCATTACATTATTGATATTTATGGCATGGGGCAAAAGGAGGTTTACAGTTGTGAGCATGCAAAACACTTATTCTTATATTATTACTTATTAATTACTGTACTATTTTCCATACAAACTCTAAACCTACTTCTGCCCCATCCAGTACCTAGAGTGAAATATACTATGCAACAATTAAAAGTACTGAAGCAGATAAGAAAGATCACCAAGACTTAACACTATATATGAAAAGAAAATTGTAGAATAACAAATAATGTGCCTTTGTTTTATGGATAAAATATGTATGTATATTAACAGAAATATCTGGAAGGCAGCTTTCACTTTTATTCTTTTACATGGCTTGAATATTTACAACAAGCATATGCTAATGCATTTTAGAATATTGTAAGACGTTAAGTGCAGAAGGCAGTAGGGGAGAACCAAAAGAGTAGCATGCTTCTGCTATGTCCTGCATGTCACAGAAATTTTAGGAGGCCACAGTGAGACAGCCACACCAACCCAGAGAGCAAAGGCTGGGAAAGAGTTACAGCCCCGGCCAGCCGGAATCTCAGAGACTAGTGGACCAAAAAGGGACATGAAGTTTAATATTCATTCTACAAATATACACTTTCCAAAAATGATTACAACAGATATTATAAGCGTATGTAAAATGAAAGCTCACTTACACCAAATCTGGTACCTCCTACTCCTTTAGAAATTCTTCAGCATGCAGGCTGCTGTAGCAGGGCATGAATGTGTTTTTCATTTGTTTGTTTTTATTTTTTGCAATTATAGTTTCAGGTGTGTAGCACAATGGCTAGGTAATCATATACAAAATGTTTCCCTTGATATTTCCAGTATCCACATGGCACCATCCAGTCATTACAATATTACTGACTATATTCCTTATCCTGTATGTTACATCTCCATGACTGTTTTATAACTACCAATTTATGCTTCTTAATCCCTTCACCTTTATCACCCATCCTCCCACCACTCCTTCCCTCTAGCCACCATTGGTCTGTTCTCTGCATCTATAAGTCTGTTTCTATTTTGCTTATTCATTTATTTTGTTCTTCAGATTCCACATATAAGTAAAATCATATGGTATTTTTTCTTTGATCTATTTCATTTAGCATACATAATACCCTCTAGATCCATCCATGTTGTCACAAATGGTAAGATTTCATTCTTGTTTATGGCCAAATAATATTCCATTATATATATGTACCACCACTTTTTTATCCACTCATCTACTGATGATGGATGAGCACTTGGGTTGCTTCCATAGCTTGGCTGTGGTAAATAATGCAGCAAAGAACATAGAGATGCATAAATTCGTTCAAATCAGTGTTTTGGGTTTCTTTGTATATAAACCCAGTACAGAAATCACTGGGTGAGGAGGCAGTTCAATATTAATTTTTTGAGGGCCATCCATACTGTTTTCCACGGTGGCTGCACCAATCTGCATTCCCCATGCATGAGGATTCTCTCTCCCTACATTCTCACCAACACTTGTTGTTAGTTGATTTGATAGCCATTTTGACAGATGTGAGGTGATATCTCACTGTGACTTTAATTGCATTTCTGTGATTAGTGATGTTGAACATCTTTTCATATGCCTATTGGCCATCTGTATGTCCTCATTGGAGAGGTGGTTATTTAGGTCCTCTGTCCATTTTTTAATTGGATTGTTTGTTTTCTTTGGTGTTGAGTTGTATGAGTTCTTTATAAATTTTGGATGTTAACCCTTATCGAATGCATCATTGGCAAATATGTTCTCCCATTCAGTATGCTGTCTTTTCTTTTTGTTGATTGTGTCCCTTGTTTGGCAAAAACTTTTTAGTTTGATGTAGTCCCATTTGTTTATTTGTCCTTTTGTTTACCTTGCCGAAGAGATATGTCAGAAAATACATTGCTAAGAGAAATGTCCAAGATTTTATTGCTTATGTTTTCTTCAAGAGTTATATGGTTTCAGTTCTTATATTGAAGTCATTAATCCATTTTGAGTTTATTCTTGTATATGATGTAAGGTGGTATAATTTCTGATTTTTGCATGTATCGATCCAATTTTACCAACACCACTTATTGAATAGGCTGTCTTGATCCCATTGTATGTTCTTTCCTCATTTTTCAAATATTAATTGACCATATATGTGTGGGTTTATTTCTGGACTTTCTATTCTGTTCCATTGATCTGTATGTCTGTTTTTTTAGGCCAGTACCATACTGTTTTTATTACTATAGCCCTGTAGCATAGTTTGATACCAGGTAGGTGATACCTCCAACTTTCTTCTTCTTTTTCAAGAGTGCTGTGGCTATTCAGGGTCTTTTGTGGTTCAACATAAATTTTTGCATTTTTTCTAGTTTTATAAAATGTGTCATTGGTAGTTTGATAGGAATCACGTTGAATCTATAGATTGCTTTGGGTAGGTAGCACAGACATTTTAATGATGTTAGTTGTCTCTATTCATGGGCACAGTATATGCTTCCACTGAATATGCATTTTTTAAATAAAAAGTAAAGCAGCCTACTACCTTACATAAACTGAGAACTATGCAGTGCTACTTTTCTCCAATATTTTTAGCCTCTAAAATAAATTTGAAGGGGAAGCATACTTTGCAGAACAAAAAATGGGGTGACAGATCAGTCAGCAGATTCCTCAGAAACATTTTAAGATCATTATATAAAATTGCCTTAGATATCCAAATTCTTCCCAATCAAAAATCTTATGAATAACTCAATGGACAGTGTGTATCATATAATTATGCTCTATCTGGGCTAATTCACTCTGTGCATTCATAAACGAATGAATGGTTAAAGCTTAAGAGATTTCCCATAAGGTTTTTAATATTGTCATTTATCAGTAGTTAAGTTGATATGGCCATATAATATAGCTAGTGGTGGAGTAAATTTTTATGATTCAGTAGCATTGTATTACCATACTCATCTAATTATCTTTTCTTTTTCTTTACTTTTATTTATTTAGGATAGCCAGGAGGCAACAAGAGATTAAAACTCAAAACTAAAAATGTTATTTTATTTGTAGATATGAGAAGCCTATCCATCACTTCCACCATCTTCTTTGCAATAAAAATAAAAGGAATTAATTCTTTTTGTTTGTGTGTGGGCAATACAGCAGTGGGCAAAAGTAGGTTTACAGTCATTCATAATAAATACAATAATTAATAAATAATAAAACAAGAATAAATTGTTTTTCATACAACTGTAAACCCACATTTTCCCTCTGTATAAACATACAAATAACACACATCTCAGAAAATCCAGATACTTAAAATGTATTCATTTCTTAAACAATATTATTTTAAAAAGAAAAACAGAAATGGCAAACTCTACTGAATAAAAATTTTGTTAGCTATTGGGATTTAAAATATCTTAAGACTTCCAGCACATAGGTTTTTTTTTACACACCAAGTCCTTCTTCCCTTTGTATCATGGAGATGTTTTCTAAGTTAAGCTATATCAATGTTAACAATACACGTCTTCATTTAAAAGACCGTTCCTCAGGAAAGAGGAGCTAATTATCCTTTCTAACTACTGGTGTTTGGGTGCATAAACAGTGATCATAGTTTTCCATTTATGAACAATCCTTTTCAACAATAATAACACTGCACTATCTTAAAACCTCGTGAAAGAGCACACTCTCAAAGGCCTTGCAAAAATGGCCATTGAATTTCTTTCTTAAGAAGTGATCCCAGTTTAGTTTACTGATTACACAAGTGAAGAAAACCAAATGAGAGAAAATAGGAACTTACAACAGCAAGGCCTGTGGGCCCCTAGGGCCCTAAATTTCTTGAGAGCGGGACAGAATAACCAGGCAACTGGCAATAAAGATAGAAACCTGGATGCCGTCCTGGCCCGCAGCCACCTTCTGTGTGGCCAAGAGCACAGCATTTCTCAGCTTTTCCACCAATGAAACTAAGATCACACTACCTGACACTCCAAAACTCAAGTAATGGGAAAGGAATTTAATTAACGGGAATTGATTGTAAAGTACATCACATTCCTGTGATGAAAATTACATGCAGGCATACCTTGGAGATGTTACAGGTTGGATTTCAGACCACCATGATAAAGTATCACAATAACTCGAGTTGTAATATTTCTGCTGGTGGATGGTCTTGCCTTCAATTTGTAAAAAACACATTTGTGAAGTGCAACAAAGTAAAAAGCACCATGAAAGTAGGCAAGCCTACTTTCATTCCCAATTACCACTGAGAAGAACTATTTAACCAATTAAGCAGGGTGTGTTTTGTTTAATCAGTTTGTCAAGGATCAAGAATTGAGCACCACAAAAGCAATCTTAACCAAAGTTTTCATGTTTGAGAATGTCACTGCTGATAATCCAGGCCTTGCCAGGGAGGGAGCCCTGAGTGTTTCTTGGGAAGCCTTGTGGGATTTGCGATATGGTCCTCCTTTCGATGTGACTCTGAAGAAGAGTCCTCGCCCCTGCTAAGTCAGGGAATCATCCAGCACCTTTACTTTTCATGGCCTGAGAATTCTGAATTTGTGGATCCATGACAGAACAGAAGGAAAACTATCAAGACCCCTGGCTCATGTGCAAGGTGAGACCAAAACAAGTGGTTTATGAAACTGACCACATAGAATGAATAAAGTGGGCACTACCCCTCACCAACACGTCTGGGAGGAGAGGATAAAAGTGTGGTGATGTCCAGCTGTCATCATAAGCTGCCACTCAGCCATCTACAGCACACATTTTCCACTGAGGGACAGGTGTTCACACAATATCACTATTTCCCCAGAACACAGGAACCAAGGACTTCCCCAGTATTACATTCAAGGCTGGTACCACATTTGTGATTTTTCCATTAAAAAGCCCATAATCTCCCTAGTCTTCATATCTAGTTCCTCTGTGTTTTAGTATATAGCAGCTTTCAATGCAAAGAAAGCTTACCTTAAAAATAGACATTTTTCTCTTTTTGCTTCAAATCTTCCAAATTATTTATCTTCCTTTCATTAATCTTTTGTGTCAAAGAGCTAGTTGCATGAAAGTAGCAAATAAAATGCTACTTTATTTTTTTTTTAAGGCCAATGATGCAATCTGCTTATAGGAGGAAAGACCACCAGTTTTAGTATAGTGGTTCTGATCCAAAAAATATTCTTTGTTGCATTAGGTTGGCCAGAAAGTCCACTATGTTCTTTCCATATGATAACTCTAGTGTTTAACTTCATTTGAAACAATTTTTTTATATCGTATTGTGATAGCTGTTATATCAGTGTTCATTTAAAGAAAACATCAAAATTGGTGAACTTTTGTGCAGCCATTTTTAATATTGAAGATGGAAGAAAATATGCGTTTTCCAACATATTATGCTTTATTATTTCAAGAAAGGTAAAAATGCAACTGAAATGCAAAAAAAGATTTGTGAAGTGTATAGAGAAGATGCTGTGACTGATCAAACATGTCAAAAGTGGTTTGAGAAGTTTCTTAATACTAGTGACATTTTGCCCAAATAATTATTTGCTGTGCGACTGTCTTATGCATTGGAAAATATTTAGCAGCACCCCTGGCCTCTACCCACTAGAAGCCAATAGTGGGAGATAGTCAACATACTCAAAATATCCAAATCAATAAAGTAATTGGTGAAAATGAAAAAGTGTGTATTTTATTTTACAGAGAAAATATACTTTTTGGCCTACCCAATGCCAACTCAAGTGAGAGGCAGCAACTTTCTGATTAGCTATTAAGAGATCACATCCAATTATGGATAAAAATACAAAAACAGGCCCACAGGCTCTAGTCTTGCTCCTCAGTCTCATTCATTCCCCCAGCTCCCAAACAGGTAGCTTCATTTTTTATGAATAATTTGAATTTCAATCCTTCATTTCCAACTATTGCATGGGCTATATCTATTTGGGTATTTCACTGTCTTCACACTTAACCTGTCCTAAACCAAACCTACCTTATAAACTGGCCTTCTGCCTTTTTTGGTCATCTCTTTGTGTTTCCGAGGACAGTATCCTAGTCCAAGCCCCCAAAACAGCCCCACTATCAACACAAGCCCCTTATCACTTCCCAGTCGGATTCATTTTGCATGCCACCTTGCTGGACTCAGCTTTTTCAATCAATCCTTTTGTTCTGCCCTCGCAGGTGAACTCTTATCAAAATCCCAGGTGCAGAAATAGGCATCCAGGAAGGGGGTTACCTGGGGAAATAGGCCTGGGTATTGATCCTAGATTCCTCCATTATTGGAGCAAGTAATCAAAAATAGACCAGCCCAACAGAGCACTTCAGAGCAGGGGCAGATGTCTCCAAATTGCTTGCTCACATTACTCCACCTGAGCCTGGAGCTGAGGCCAGGATGGTACAGACATCTCACCCTCAACTCACCGTCCTGGGAAATGCCTTCAGGCGGGGAAAGCATGATTCTGGACCCAGGTTTTGAAATCCCTCCAGATCACCTCAAAGCTGACAACCATTTCTTGGCTTCACTCTAGACTTCTCATTTTTCTCTTGGATCTATTGATCCTATGGTATTAAATTCTGTACCCAATCTGCACTGAAATGGATTTCAGTGGGCTTAAAACCTTGGGTCCTGAGGTTCTCTCTTCCCTTTAAGAATACTTACACTAATGTGCAGGAAATGCAGGTCTACTATAATTATGGCCTTTCAACATTTTATCTCACATTACCAAAGAGAACCCATTTGTACTAGTTTATGTTATAATACTTGTGACTCATAAGTCCACATTTACAAAGAAAAAAAAGCCCTCCAACTCTCCTCCTATTTCACAAAGGAGTTCTCCACATCCCTCATTAGAAATGAGTAAGCTTCTGTACTTTTAGAGAGATTCACAGAATTAGTGTGATGCATATACCTTAACAAACCATGTCCCCCAGTCACTGGAACTGATCCAAAGCAAACTGTAATATTTTGAAGCAGTCCTGGCCAGGGAAAAAATAATACCCATACAAAGCTAGCAAATATTGTTGGTATACAAAATAGCACACCTACAAGGAGAAAGGGAGCAGAAAAGAAGAGGGGAGGAAGAGAAGTTGGGGAAAGAGAGCGACATTAGAAGGAATGACTAGTTCAGAAGGAAGAAGAACTGCTCTCAAAGACCCAAGTGTGAAAAAAAGCGCAGCCTGGTCCCCCAAGGGCCTTGTGCTCTCCCCACCACACCTTCTGGGCAAAGAGTGGGAAGGCGAGGCTGTGCTTACTAGCGAGACCTCTGCAAGATGCAAATTTAATATGGTCTTTCCACTTAAGAAGCAGCTGATAAGACAGACCTGCTGAACCGTAATGATAGAAGAAGGCAGAATATAAGTGTATCTCACTAAGGTGGCTAAGAAAGGGTTTACTGCTTCTTTAGAATTAGGGTACAGAGTCGTCAGCTATGTGGGAAAAAAGAAGTTGGAAGGTTGGTGAATAAAAATGCAAAGTATTCATTAGTTTAAAATTTAAATTGTTTCTAAAAAATCCAGATTAAAAGAATATATACATATATAAAACTTGCACGATGTAATGAACGTATGTCAAAGCCAAATAATTAAATACAAACTCCCTTTACTTGAGTGCCAAGATCTGAGCTCATAGCTCTGGATAAATAATAAGCTATAGTTCATCAACCTATTTGGGTATTAATGAGCTCATCAAATTTTTTTCAACAATCACAGACATTGCTGTACTTGGAAAATTATAAGTAGAAAGTCATGTCAACATTAACATTTCTCTGCTAGTTTAAGTCTACATTTAGGCATATTTTTATAAATTAAAATGTCATTAAAATTTATTTTGAGATTGCCTAGAGACATTCGATTTTGCATTTCATAGACTTTTAATATCCTTTTGTGTCTCCATATAAAACATTTATCTGTGTCAAAACCTTGAAATCATTTGTAGATATACTTTTTCTTTTATTGGCCATGCTAAGAATATTTACCTGTGGGAACTATAATAATTCCAAGCAATTTACTGTCTGGCCAAAAGTATCACATTTGCACATAATTTATTGATGAAGAACTTGTGCAAGCTTAAGTAGCACTTCATCAATAAATGTTTTCCTTAGCTGTTTTGGGACAGAAATAGTGCATCCCTTTTTGGCCTGGTATTATGTGGATTTATCTTAAATAGTTGAAAAACTTAGGATAGTTATCCAATAATTAAACTATTTGGAGAACCTCTTTGCTATGTTCACTGGGAGGCTATTATTGAAGAAATCATTCATTACCTCATTCACAGGCTGCCCTAGTAAGTCCTCATAGAGAAAACTCTTCCTGCTCTTATCACCAGAGTGGGTTATACACATGGGCAACTGGGTCGGTTCTATCTTATTATGGTCAGTCTTTCCCTCACTGTAGTAACTCACTGCATTTCCCTCCTTCTGTTGGTTGCTAGAAAACTTAAACAAAAGTTGAAGGCCACCTGTGTGTGTCAAATCTCCACACCAAACACTCTCTATGGTAATAGTATGTAATAGGAAGTATTATTATTGCCAATACATTACATGTATTAGATTTCACTTATTGTGCATAATAATCCTAAAATATGGAAACTTTTATTTTGCCATCATGACCAATGAGCAAAGTTAAGTCTAGAGAGGTCCACCAACTCCAAGGCCACTGAGCTAGTAAATGGCAGATTCCAAGTCAACTGAAGCCTTTCTGACATCAAAGACCATGCTTCTAACTACTACTCTGTAATTCTGTTCCTGGCCCTGCTGATGTTTCTGCCCCTTTGACTCTTTTCATTTTAATAATGAAATGCAGTTAATAGCCCAGAATTCTTCGAATCAACAACAGGGCCATTCCAAATCTTCCAAAGGCCATGTCTGACCACCCACGCTTATCTGGCTCAAGCTGCACAAGACTGGGTGACAAAATGTTGCATTGCCAGTCTTCCCCCAGCTGACATGCTCCTTAAAAGTAGGGGAGAGACCATGGGCAGCTCTATAGTTCAGTAAAGGATCATGGTACTGTCAGGAAGGTCTCCTTGAGTCTAGACATCATGCCATGATGCTCAGCTGAACTGTCTTGCTGATTGTACAGTTTGTTAACAAAGGCACCTGTGAAGTGGGTACAGGACCATGCGGCTTGAGCTTCAGCCTATACTCCCTGCTGGTGTGTCCAAATTCCCAACAGATATGAATCTTCAAGATTTGGAATAAGAAACCAGAATTCCCAGGAATTCCAGAAATCATAAGTTACTCCATACTTTCTCCTAAAATTTATTTATATTTATAAAATAATAATCATGACCATACTAGAGAATAATTTCCATAACATTAAACAGTGAATCATTTTTTTTGTGAGAGAAATACTGAAATTTCCAGAGGTTTTCTATAAAAAAAAAACTATATATATTGTAATAACATTTTAAAAAGATCTCCACCTGATATTTGAGACAAAAAAACACTAAAAGAAGGGAATATTAATATAAAATAAATGCCAAGTAAAAGCCATCTTAAACATTGAAAGATTATAATCAATATCATTTATAATATATAATTCTTAAAATGAAAATTTTAAAGCACACAGAGCATTAATTGTCCTACCCAACAGTGTTGGTTTTTGTTTTATGACTAATACTCCAGATGTAAAAAAAAAAAATCTTTCATTTTGCATTGACATTGGTCAAATTGTTAAGAGGCTTCCAAAAGTATAGCCAAGGTGGACATTAGGGTTTGCTCCACATAAGTCATTTCCTTTTTTAAGGATGACAATATTTTATCTGTTTGTCCTGATTCTGGTTTGGCCACTGAAGTCTTTGTTTTTTAGCTACTTCAGATTTTAGATCAGTTTCTGGTTTTAAAATGGAGTGTTCCACAACATATTCACATCATCTTCTCTTTGCATTTCTTCTGTTAAATTACTTAGAAAGAACAAATTGTAATAATATTCAAACACTGAAAAAAAAGCCAGCAAAATTATTGGGTAGTACATCCAAATAACATAACATTCAGATCTACTTAGCAAGCTTGACAAGGCTACATAGAATCACAGGTGGAAATTTCAATTAAAATTTAACAACTTATTTTGCTTCCAAATTTGTTATTTCTTGGAACACCACTACTAGAATTTGTACAAAGTATACTATGCGCATAAACATATTAATGGTTATGCAAGAATGACTCACCGTTAGCAGCAGACACACATTTAGAACATGGCAACTGCTACAAGCAAGGCTGCCTGATCAGTCTGTGACCACTTCTCTCCTACTTGCTCCTGTCCTGACACTTGGAAATGTCTACTTTCAATTTTGACTGTGCTGTCAGCATTTTCTTCGTTGTTTTTTTTTTAAACTTTATTGAGGAATAATCAACAAATATAATTGTCTCTACTTTAAGTGTACAATGTGGTGATTTGATATACATATACACTGTGGAGTGATCACCAAAGTTAAGATAATTAACTGCTCTTGCTTTCAATGATTTGGTAACTTTATTCGAATCAATAATGTCTAAATTTTAACTCTCCAAGGAGAATTAGAACAGTTTTTCCCATTTTCTCAATTTCTTGGCTACTTTACCTAGGGATTCAGAATTCAGGAAAACTTTTTTTTTTCCTGAGAACTGCATCTGAGTCTGTATCCATCAGAGCAAGGGGGCACATTTTTCTTGCAGGGAAAACTTTTTCAACTAACACACCTAGAAGGTTGTGTCCATGCAGAGCGCCTTCATGACATCACAAAAATAGGCACAAATAGACTATTTTATCAGTCAGCTTGGGAAGACATCAAAAGCACAAAAAAAGTACCCATTAGCACTTTAGGAGTCATAAAAATATCTTTAATTATGCAAAGCCACTTGCAAATGCCCATGTTGATTTGACCAAAGACACGGAAAACAGTACGTCAAAATGTTGTTTTCACAAGTACTTCTGGGCTATAGCTTTAGACATGGCCTAAATATCAGCTATCTGATATCAAAAATTATCAGTATCAGCTATCTGATATCAGAAGTTAATATTAATCTGAATTTTGGCAAATAATTTTCCTTGAGTTGTTCCCCCCATGCAACTTAAATACAACATTATAGGGCCAATTATTACATACAATGTTTTCACACATGTGCTCTTAGTGAAGAGAATAATGGAAATGTATTTTAAGCACCTACAATGTATCAGACACTATGCCACATGTTTCAAATGTTTCTTCAATCCTTAAATTAATCCTATAGGATAGATATTTCTTTTATTCCATGGGTAGAAAGAAATAAGGCTCAAAACCAACTTTTCAACAGCCACGCTGCTAGTGATAACAGCATAAAATTTAGTTCAAGTCCAACTTGCAAAGCCATGCTCTTTCCATTACACCATACTGCAAATCAAAAACACAGTGGCAAGTCACAGTATCTGGTGGCTTCCCCAGCTAGGGAAGAGAGCTGGTACCAGGCAGCCTGGCTGCTCCATGAGAACGAACCTTGTTACCCTTGAGGTAATAAGACCTTCCCTTGAACACATTTAAATAAAAATAGGGAAGCCTACAACCCTTATTTGAAAGAAACATACAATAAACTTGGAAGCAAATATACATTTTTGGGGAAAGAGTTTAAAATAAACATCGCAAACACAGTACAGAAAGTCTGCCTTACCTTCAAATATTTCACCAGCTTCTGAATTTGCCAGTATTCTGATGGCAGATCAGCATTTGCTTCTTGACGATGATCAGGTGGTTCTTCATCTTCTTCGCTCTCTGAGGAGCTCTCACTAAAAACTTCCTCAATCTTACTGACAGTCTTACTGGGAATAACAACAACATATAATAAATGTATTCATGCTACAGCAGGGACATGGTTATAATGTTACTCTTTTAGCAACATGTACATAAGTGATTAAAAACTCTCAGAAAACCAAGAACAGGGGCACTTCCTCAACTTGATAAAGAATATGTACAAAACCTACACTATCACCATACTAACTCATGAAAGACTGAATGCTTCCCCCCTAAAATCAAGAACAAACAAGGATGTCCACTTTGACCACTGCTATTCAACATAGCACTAGATTCCCTAGTTCTAGATCTAAATCTAACAAAACTTGTAGAACCTGGATGCTGAAAACTATGAAATGCTGCTGAAAAAAATAAAAACCTAAATAAATAGAGACACATATAGTATTCATAGATTAGAAGAGTCTACACAGTAAAGACAGCAAAATCCTCAGCATGTTTTTTAATAGATACAGCAAGATTCTAAATTTATGTGGAAATAAAGAAAATAACTAAAACTTTTTTTTAAATGTGAGAAGAATCACTTTCCCAGATTTCAAGATTTACTATACAGCTATAATCAAGATAGTGTGGTACTGAAGAGCCAGATATTGAAATCAACTCAACATAATAGAGACCCAGAAATAGACCCACATAACTACACCCAAATGATTTTTGACAAAAGTACAAAAGCAATTCAATGGTGAAAAGGCTATCTGGATATCCATAAGCAAAGAAAATGAACCTTGGCCTAAGTTTAATACCTTATAAAATTAACTCAAAATGGATCACAGTCTTTAATCAAAATTTTTAGAGAAAAACAAAGATGGTAATCTTCAGGACTAAGGGCTTACTGAAGAGTTCTTAGACATGACAATCCATAAAAGCACAACCCATATGAGAAAAAACTGATAAACCAAATTTTATCAAAATTAAAAACGTGTTTTATGAGAGACCCTATATTAGGAGAATGAAACCACAAGTTATAGAGAGGAGAAAATATTTGCAAACTACACATCCAACCAAGGATATCCAAAATAGATAAAGAACTCTCAAAACTCAACATTTAAAAAAAGTGATCTGATTAGAAGATAAGCAAAAGACATACAGAGACACCAATGAAGAATGTACATAAGCAATAAGCTCATGAAAAGATGTTCAATATCACTAGCCATTATAGAAATGCTAAGACAACAATGAGACATCACTACACATCTTTTAGTACAGCTAAAATTTAAAAATGGTGCAATACCAAATGCTGGAAAGGATAAGAAACTGAGTCTCATTCATTGCTGGTGGGATAGTAAAAAGGTACAGCTACTCTGGAAGAATTTGTCAATTTCTTAAAAAACAAAACACACAATTATTATACATGTAAGCAGTTGGGCATTTATCCTAGAGAAATGAAAACTTGTATATGATTGTTCACAGCTGCTTTATTTTTAATATCCAAAAACTGTGAAGAACTAAAACTTCCCTCAATAGGTGTATAATTAAACTATGGTACATCCATACCATGAAATGCTAGGTAGAAATAAAAAGGGACACTATGAATTCATGCAACAACTTAAATGAACGTCAAGGGTATTATGGTGATGAAAAAAGAGTCAGTATCAAAAATGTGCGATTCTATTTATACAACATTTTCAAAATAACAAAATATTAGAAATGGAAAACAGATGAATAGTTGCCAGGAATTGGGAATGAAGGGGGAAAAGGTGTGAGTATAAAGGGGCAGCAGGAGGGGGTTCTGTGTGGTCACAGGAGCAGTTTTGTCTCCCGATTGCCATAGTCACCACACCAATCTACATGTGATAGAATGGTGTGGAAGTATACATATATGTGCTACTGATGGTAATCTCCTGGTTTTGAAACTGCACCATAGTTACTCAAGATGTAACCATGGGGGAAGCTAGGTAAAGGGTAAATGAGACCTCTCTGTACTATCTCTGCAACTTTTTGTGAATCTACAGATATTTCAAAATGAAAAGTTCAATAACTAGTCAAACTGAAGAGTTTATTATGTTGATTCCCCCAAAACAGTGTAACTGTAGTAGAGCTTCTTCTTAAAGTTTGTTTTTTTCCAAGTGATAATGTAAGATTTCTGCCATTTCTTCCAGTAACTCTGCACTAAAAGAAATTCAATATAATCATTCTTACAACATTCCTAGTAACTGTCAATATATAACAGTAAGAATGCCATTGATTAACATTAGTGCACTGTGTAAGAAATGGCTTTTAAAAACTAGTCATGTTAACAGAAACATACCGAACGGCATGTGTTTTTCCAGGTGAAACAGACGGCGCTGACTTTTCAAGTCTTCCCCCACGTTTTTCCTTGTGGGTGTCTCTTAGCGACATTCTGTGGCTAAAAACATGACACCTTTATTAATTACTTTATGCGGACTAATAGGAAATTTAAAATAGAAATGTATACAAATATTCCAACATTTTCATGCACCCAAATAATATGTCTTTCTGACACAGAGAATGATGATGAGCTCCAGCCTCATCTACACACACATTTTTGTCCTTTAAGCACAGCTATGCATTCTATATAATTATAGAGTTTGTTCAGTATTGCTTTGCACTAGGAGCAGGCCTTCACAGGCTGCCATCATCGTGAAAGTCCTTCACTCTGTACCTTCTAATCTAGTAGCGTACTGCCCTGATCATAGTTGCTATTTTTCTACCTTCCCCACCCAGCATTACAGGAGGGATTGTATCTGATTTTTCATGTTCCCAGGTTTAGCACAGTCCTTGGCACCTATGTGGTCTTCATTAAATACTTAAGTAAATCTTAATTGAAAAAAATATGTACATGAAAAAGGCTGAATTAAAAATTTCACCTCCCAGTTAATAGAGTAGCCCATGTGATTTCTCCATGTGTTTTAATATCTTTTTCATGAGCTATTTGCCCTGACTCACCACTTACATGAAAATGAACTGTGTTGTTCCCTTCCCTTCACAGAGCCCACATACAAACCCTGTTGACTGTCAAGTCTCTCTGCTTGAAATAGGAAGGAGGAGCAGGAAGGTATCAACTTATATTGTGGAAGGAGGTATTTTTTTTACTACTCTGTATTCTTCTACTATGAAATAAAGTTATGTGAAAAATTAAGCAAACGTGCTCACTGAAGATGTTTTAAAAATCCCATCATGCAAATGTCTACATACGCTTTGAAATCACCAGTGGTCTTCCAGTTTAAACTTGGCTCTAATCTCTTGGTCATTTGACGTTTCCCCAAATTAATTTGTTTCTTCTGCAGCATACTCTTGTCTGAACCATTACTAGTTTTAGGTAAGGCATCTGCTTCTTTCTTCTTATGTGTCTCATTAGGCTGATCCTTTTCCTTTTGCAATTCTTCATTCAATTTAATTTGCTGTATTAAAGAAAAAATTAATAATAATATTTATAATGATACCACTTTGGAAATCATCTAGAGCTAAATGAAAATTAACATTGGTGATAAATTCAGAAAAAAAGTCTCAGATACATCTTACTTGTGTTGCTTAGTGACACAAATTGAATAAAGACAACTTTACAATCAAATCCTTCATTGGAAATTGACTGACAGTAATGTTTCTAAACTTCACCTCCACTGCAGCACAAACAGATACAACCACAGGGCTGACCCTCCTCACTTCTCACCAACCTTAGAAAAGATTAAATTCAAACCCTACATTGACTGGGATTCATCATATTCAAAGTGCTGAAACCAAGGATAAAGAGAACATCTTTATCTATTCAGAGATGAAAGACATCGTAGACAGAGGAGGAACATAAAATTAAAATAGACATTTCATCAGAAGCAATGCAAGCCATAAGAAATGAGAATTATATCATTAAAGTCCTAACAGGGAAAAAGAAAAATAAAGCCTATCAACCCAAAACTCTACACTGCAACATAAAAAAATCTTTCAAAGATGAAGGTAAAAATAAAGGCTTTCCCAGATGTACAAAAATCAAGAAAATTCATTGTCAGGAGGCCTGTGCTAGAAGAAGTGTTAATGAAGTTCTTTATTCACAAGGAATATCATAACAGACAGAAACATGGATCTATACACAGAAATGAAAATCTATAGAAATGGCAAAAATATATATAAAAGACTATTACTTTTAATCATTGTAAAATGTAATTTACTGAAGAAAAATAGTAACAATGTTTTGAAGGTTTAATAATATGTAAAACAAAATGTATGACAACAATATTACAAAAGATAGGGAGAAGCACTCAGGATATACTATTGTAAGGCACTAAAACTATTTATGAAATTATGCAATATTATTTAATGTCAGACAAATTAATTACATATACAAAGATATATATATATATGACACATATACATCAACATATTTAAAAGAACTAAAATCATAACAAAATACCTTCTGTTAGTACAATGGCACTAAACTTTTATTACAATGACCGTAATATCACCACACCCAAGCAGTGATGGGCTCATCTTCCATGGTTTCAGTGGAGGCCCCACGGCAAGAATGTAATAAAGCACCCTCCCCCCTCTTACCCAGGGTCGTGTAGTAGAGGCCCAGTGGGGAGATGGGACTTCCAACTCTGCCCAGCAGTAATGATGCACCCGTACCACCAGCGCTGTCAATGGTGACTAAGTGGGGAAATTGGACTTCTACTCCCACCTTGCTATAACCCCAGACCTCTATCAGTGAGGTGTCAGAGAAGGACTGCTAAAACAAAAGCTTTAAATACAATGCAAAGTTTCACAATATAAGTGCCAAAATGTCTCAGACAATAAAAAATCACTCATTATACCAAGAATTAGGAAGATCACAACTTGAATGAGAGAAGATGATGAATAGATGCTTATACCAAGATGAAATAGATGTTAGAATAATCTGACAAGATTTTAAAGCAGCCATCATAAAAATGCTTTAATGAGTAATTATGGAGATTTAAAACAAATGAAATACTAGAAAGTCTCAGAAAATAAGTAGAAGATATAAAGAAGAACTGGAGAGAAATCTCAAAACTGAAATCTATAAACCAAAGTAACTCACTGGATAGGTTCAGCAAGAGGACGGAGAGGAGAGAGGAGAGAATATATTACTTTGAAGATATAGCAAGAGAAATTACCCAATCTGAACAACAAAGAGAAAACAGATTAGAAAAAAGTGAACAGAGCCTAGAGATCTGTGGGTCCATAACAAAAACATCCAACATGCATGTCATCACAGACCCAGAAGGAGAAGAGTAAGAAAGTCAGACTGCAAACGTATTCTAATAATGTCTGAAATTTTTCCAAACTTGGAAAAAGACATAAATCTCAAATTTAAGAAGCCGAAAAAAACCTAAACACAATAAACCCCAAAATCCATGCCAAGACACATAATAATCAAACCATAAAACTAAAGACAAGGAAAATTCTTAGCAGCGAGAGAATAACAATATTTTACCTAAAAGGGAAAAAACAATTACAATAACAGATTTCTCATGAGAAACCATGAAGGACTAGAACAACATTTTTCAAGTGCTGAAAGTAAAGAACTGTCAACCCAGAATACCATACTCAGTGAAAACATTCTTCAGGAATGAAGGAGAATTCAAGATGTTCTCAGATGAAGGAAAGCTAAGAGAATTTGTCACTAACAGACCTACCTTAAAGGAGTAAGTTCTTAAACAGAAAGGATATAGTAAAAGAAGGAAACTTGCAAGGAAGAAAACAATGGTCAGAATAAAATTAGGGGTAAATATAAAAGGCTTTTTCCTCTTGAGTTTTCTAAATGATGTTTGATGGTTGAAGCACAAATTATAACATTGTCTCATTGGTTATCAATGTATGTAGAGGAAATAAAGACAACTAGATTATAAATGAGAGAGGGTAAGGTACTTGAAGAGAGATATGATTTCTATACTTCACACAAACTGATAAACTGTTAAGTAGATTATGATAATTATGTATGCATAATATAATACAATACCTATAGTAACAACCAAAAAAAAAATCTGTACAAATAGATACACTCAAAATACTAGGGGTAAATGAAAATGTAATTCAAAAAAATATTCAACCCAAAGAAAAACTGGAAAAAATAGAAATGAAAAACAGAAGGAATAAACAGAAAACAAAAGTAAACTGGCAGACTTAAAACCTTTACATATCAATAAGTAAATGTAAATTATCTAAACACATCAATAAGTAAATAAGAGTTTCACGGAGTGGATTTTAAAAAATGACTGAATTTACAGGTTGTCTACAATAAATTTAACTTAAATAAAATGATATAGGTAGCTTGAAAGTAAAAGGGAAAAATATACCATGGAAACATTAGTTAAAAGAAAGCAGAAGTGACTATATTAACATCAGATTAAGTAGACTTTAGAAAAAAGTTACCAAGCACAGAGAGGGACATTATATTATGATGAAATTTTGGTCAATCTATCAAAAAGACATAATCATCCTAAATTCATAAGCAGAGGTGTAAACACAAAAACAAACAGAACTAAAAGGAGAAATAAAGACAAACCCACAGTTACAGTTGGAGGACTTCAACACACCTCTCTCAACAACTGATAGAAAATCAGCAAGGACACAGAAGAACTCACCACCACCCAAGACCATGTAATTTAATCCACATTTATAGAACATGACACCCAATACAGCAGAATATACATTCTGTTCAAGCATCTAAAAGGTACAGAGTGTGGCAAAACTAGGTTGTGAGTATGTGAAACACAGAGTATATTCTTGTATTATTATTTATCAATTATTGTATTATTTCCCATAGGAGAAACTGTAAACCTACTTTTGCCCCACCCTGTATACACCAAGATAGACCTAGGTCATACAACACATCTCAACAAATTTTTTAAAATTAAAGTAATTCAGAGTGTAACCTCTGACCACATGAAATCAAACTAACCTTAACAGAAACATAATAGGAAAATCTCTGAATACTTGTACACTAAACAGTAGACTTCTAAATAATCTATAGATCAAAGAGGAAGTGTCAAGAAAAACTTTCCTTAAAGTACACAAAACAATGAAAATGAAAATAAAACATATCAAAATATGTGAGAGGCAGCTTAAGCTTTTTGTGGAAAATTTATTGCATTAAATGCTCATATTCAAAAAGAAGAAAATTCTTAAATCAACAATCTAACACACCACCTTACAAAACAAGAAGAAGAGTACCAGAAACCCAACACAGGCCAAACAATGTAAAAAAAGAATGTAAAAAAAAACAGGATGCACCTCCCAACTGTCAACCACTATGGTAGGAAAAGAATCTGGAAATAGCCCAAGTGTCCATCAGTATATGTGTGGATAAAAAAGATGTGGTACTTTTACACAATGGAATACTATATGACTGTAAAAAAAGAAGAAGAAACTTACCCTTTGTGACAGCATGAATGGATCTGGAGAACATAATGCTAAGCAAAATAAGCCAGTCAGAGAAAGACAAAGAGCATATGATCTCACTCACATGTGGAATCTCGTGAACAAAACAAATAAAATAACACCAGAGGCATGGATACGTGAAACAGACTGACAGACTTCAGAGGAGAGGAGGATGGGGGGACTGGAATAGATCCGCCAATATGCATATATGCATAGCCCATGGACACACAAATTTGGTGAAGGCCAGGGAAGGGGGTGAGAGCTGGGTGGAGGGAGGCTAAAGGGAGGGAAACGAGGGACCTCTGTAATAGTGTCAACAACAAAAAAAGAAAAACAAAAAATAAAATCAATAAAATATATCCACGTTTACAATTTTTTTTAAAAAGTGAAGACTGCCCTACATTTTACCACTCTGCTGCCCCTAATGAGATGCTCACGTGTTAGCACCAGAAGGTTAATGTATCCCCTGGGGAATGCCCTTCTCCAAAAGATTAATAGCTTCTCTATATAGCAGAATGTAGATTTAAGAGAATTCTTTTAATTAATGTGAAAATTTTTAGTTTATGACCCTTTTTTTATATGCTCCAAGTAAAATAGTATTCACACTTGAAACCACCAAACCATTAAATATGAATATGACTAGATTAGTCCCTGGCCGAATAGCCCAGTTGGTTACAGCGTCATCCCGATATGCCAAGGTTGCAGATTCAATCCCCAGTCAGGGCGCATACAAGAAGCAACCAATGAATGCATAAATAAGTGGAACAACAAATCAATGTTTCTCTCTCTCCCCCCTTCCTTTCTCTCTCTCTCTAATCAATAAAAAACTTTGGCTAGGTTAAATTAAATGAATGACAAAAAAATAGAGAAATAAGAGTAAGTGAAACCCAAAGTAGAAAATGAAAGAAATAATAAATAACAATGTGAAGTAGAAAAAAAATACAGAAAAATCATTGCAACCAAAAGCTGGTTCTTAGAAGATATTGAGAAACTGAAAGACTTCTAGCCTGACAGATCAAGAAAAAATAAAACACAATGACCAATATCAGGAATGAGAGAGGTAAAAACAGCTATAGATTCCACAGATATTAAAATCTAATAAGAGAATAATATGAATAAGTTTTTGCCAATAAATTCAACAACTTAGATGAAATGAACAAATCCCTTTAAAGGCAATCTGCCAAAGCTCCCTCAAGGAAAAACAGATAACCTGTGTGGCCCTGTAACTAGTAAATGTGTTGAACCTGTAGTTTAAAACTTTCCCACAACAACACTTCTGTCCCATATGGTTTCACTGGTGAGTTCTACCAATCTTTTAAAATAGAAAGAACACCAAACTTTTCAGAGACTTGAGGAGGAGGAAAAGTTCCCAACAAATTCTTAAGGCCAGTATTACTCTGATCCCAAATCCAGATAAAGATATTAAAGGAAAAAAAGCTACACATCAATAATTTTTTAAACAGATGTAAAACTTTTAAATAAAATCTTAGGAAATTAAATCCAAAAAGATAAAAAGAATAATACATCCTGAACAAATGAAGTTTGTCCCAGAAAAATCAACACAATTCACATTAAACTAAAAAAGAAAAAAACACATAATTAACTCAATAGGTACAGAAATATCATTTGATAAAAATCCAACATTGTTCCTAATAAAAGTTCTCAATAACTTGAAATAGAGGGGAACTTCCTCAATCTTATAAATGTCATCTGTGAAAAACCTACAGCTAATATCGTACTTAATAAGAAACAAAAAGTTTTCCCTTTGCCATTAGGAACAAGAAACCACTTCTTTTCAATTCTATACTGGAGGTTCCAGCTAGTGCATTAAGGAAAGAAAAAGAAATAAAATGACTGAGATTGGAAAGGAAGAGGTAAAATGATCTTTATTCACAGACAACATGATCATCTACATAGAAAACCCTCTGGAATCTACAAACCAGATACTAGAACTAATAAGTTTAGCAAGGTTTCAGGATATAAAGTCAACATACAAAAATCAGGTGTTTCTTCATATAACAGCAACAAATAATCAGAAATAAAAATTTTAAACCTAGGATTAACAATAGCCCCCAAATATGAATATAGACAGGTTTCCCAAGAGATGTGTAAGACCTCTGCACAGCAAGTTACAAAGCATTACTGAGAGAGATTAAGACAGACCTAAATAAATGGGATATGTACTACATTCATGGACTGGAAGCTTCAATATTGTTAAGATGTAAGTCCTCCCTAAACTTATCTGCGTATTCCACACCATCTTAATCACAAGTTCTTCAGGCTTTTTATGAAGAAATTTAAAAACAGACTTAAATATTCTAATGAACATGCCAAAGACTCAGAATAGTCAAACAACTTTGAAAAAGAACAACATTGGAGTACTGACTCTACCTGACTTCAAGACTTATTATAAAACTATAGTAATCGAGACAGTGTGATATTGGTATAAAGAAATTAAGAAACAGAAATATACCCACACAAATCAGTAACTAATTTTTGACAAAGATATAAAGGTAATTCAGTGGACAAAGGGTAGTTATCTCAAAAAACAGTGCTGAAACAACTAGATCCAACTTTGATCCATACCTTACCTAATGTACAACAATATCTTAAAATGTATCATCAATCTAAAATGTAAAACAGGGCATTAGAAAACATCTAGAGGAATACATTGGAGAACATCTTGAGACATTAGTTGCATCTGACAAAGCTTTATTAGATACGACAGTATAAGAAAACTAATAAGTTGGACTTCAAAATCGAGGACATTTGCTCTTTGAAAGACCCTATTTAGAGAATGAAATGACAAGCCACAAACTGGGAGAAAATATTTACAAATCATATATCTGACAGAATACATCGCCAAATGCATATATAAAGACCTCTCACAACTCAAAAATAAGAAATCGAACAATCTAATAGAAAATAGGAAAAAGATCTGAATAGACCCTTCAGCACATAAGACATACTGAATGACAAATAAACATATGAAAAGGTACATTTAAGACATGCTAGTTAAAATTCAGTGAGGTACCACTATATACCTATAAAAAATGTCTAAAATTAAAGGCTTGTCCATTATTGATGACTATGTGGAAGAACTGGAACTCTCACAGACTGCCAGAATGAATGTAAAATACTGCAACCACTTTGGAAAGCAGTCTATCAGTTGCTTAAAAGTTAAACAACTGTCATATGACCTTGGCATTTAACTCCTAGGTTTTGCCCAGGAGAAATAAAAGCATATGATGGGTAAAAATAAATATTAATAAAAAATGTTAAAAATAAGAGAGCTTAAATTTTAAAGACATACACAACGTTTCAAAGATAAAGTAAAGAAATATTTATAGAAATGGCAGGGGGGTGGTGACAGAAAAGATAATCAGAGGATCAATCTCAGAGATCCAACATCCAGCAAGAAAGTTTCAAAAAGAGAACAGAGAGGAAAACATGATTAAAGATATAATGCAAACAGTATTTTTCCATTTTTAGTGAACATATGTCATCATTAATGAAAAAACACACAACTGGCACTAAACATATCATCATGAAAATTACAGAATATCAGGGCTAAGAGAAAATTCTAAAAACTTCATTAGATGGCAAAAGCCAAAACAGTCACATAAAAAAAAAAAGTCTTTAAAATTCTAAGTAAAAATTATTTTCAAACTGACATTATAGAAACAACAAGTGAGAGAAGAATAAAGACTTTTTCAGGCATGCTAATCCTCAAATTTTCCCTCCAACATACCTTTGCAACTCAGGAAACTCTACCAAAATGAAGGGATGTGCCAAGAAAAGGAAAACTGAACAGAAAGGAATATGATAAAAGCCATATATGAAAAGCCCACAGGTAATATCATATTTAATGGGGAAAGCCTAAAAGCTTTTCCACTAAGATCAGGAATAAGACGAGAAGCCTGCTTTCATCACTTGCATTCAACACTGAAAGTTCTAGCCACAGTAATTAAGCAAGTAAAAGAAAAACAAATTCAAATTGGAAAGGAAGAAGACTATCTCTATTCAGAGAGGACTTAATCTTATACGTAGACAAATCTAAAGATTAAAAAAAATGAGTTAAAAGTGAATTTAGCAAAGTTACAGGATTCAATTTTGAATTTCACATTAAAAATCAGATCTGATTTTAACACTGAAAAATAAGTTGTGTTTCTATACATTAGCAGTGGACAATCAAAAAGGAAATTAAGAAAATAATTTCACTAACAATAACATCAAAAAGAACAAAATACTTAGGAATAAATTTAACCAAGGAGGCAAAAGACAAGTACACTGAAAACTATAAAACATTGCAGAAAGGAATGAAAAAAGATATAAACAAATGGAAAAACATCCGATGTTCACAGATTGGAAGACTTAATATTGTTAAGATGACAGCACTATACAAACAAAAACAATCTACAGATTCAGTAGAATCCCTATCAAAATCTCAATTGTTTTTTCAGAAATGATAAAACCAATCCTAAAATTCACATACAAAGTAAAAAAACTCCAAATAGTCAAAATGGTCTTGAAAAATAAGAACAAAATTTTAGGATTCACACTTCCCCATAAAGATTAAATAAATGAATGAATGAATGAATGAACATTGAACATAGAATTACCATTTGACCCAGAAATTATATTCCTAGGCATATACCCAAAACAATTGAAAACAGGGATGCAAACACACACTTGTACACCAATATTCATAGCATTTTTCACAATAAACAAAAAATGTATTCATCAATAGATGAATGCATAAACAAAATCAGTATATACATATAAGTGGAATATTATTGAGTCATAAAAAGGAATAAAGTTCTGATACATGCCACAACATGGATGAACCTTAAAAACATTATGCTAAGTGAAATAAGCCAAACACAAAGGACAACTATATGATTTCACTTACATGAAATCTCTAAAATAGGCAAATTCATAGACATAGGAAGTAGATTAGAGTTTACCAGGAGTTGGGAGAAGGAGAATTGGGAAGTAATTGCTTAATGGGTACAAGTTTTAGTTGGGGATGATGAAAAAGATCTGGAAGAGACAGGAGTAATGGCTGCAAAGTATTGTAAATGTAATTAATACCATTGAATGATACACTTACAATGGTTAAAATGGCAACTTTTACATTTTATGTATATAGAGTTATAAAAAGAACAGTAATAACAAAGGAAAACTTGGGTCCCGGAAACAAGTGCTCAAACACTAGGAAACAAAGAGCATTCACAGGATGACGACCAAGGGATGTGCCGTGGCAGGGGAAGGAGCAGTCTGGGGAGAAGATGGAACGCTCCAGAAGTGGCGGGGTCAGGAAGAAAGTGGACCCGATGACCTATCTCGTGTGGGTCTATTGAAGTGCCACCAGCTTGAAAATCAGCCTGGCTTAAGTGTATCACGTTATCGTTCTTGCCTGTCATTCCTTATCTATGGCAGCTTTAACCAGAATTTTATTTCACAAAATATTATACTGACTGGTTTCTTTGTTCAGCACTATTTCAAATACCAGGGAGTACACAAAAAAAATCCTGTGCACATGCAGTTGGCACACTGATTATGACAATTCAGTCAGGGAGTAATCATGCGATGAAAATAATCAAAACATCTAGGTTTCATTAACAGGACTGAGTCCTTTATCCTTAGGTTAATCATTTAACACTATATACTATATATATGCTATATACTATAAAAAGTTGTTGTCAAGTAATATAATGCAATGAAAGCTCAAAAGAGACTATAAAGCTTACCTGTTTGGACATAACTTCTGAAAATTTTGCTGATTTATCTTTTAAAAATGTGACAAGGTCTTTATAAATCGCTCCTTTTCTCTCATAATTAATTTCCCCGTCATCATCTGTTTTGCCCTTTGAGAGAAAAAGTCTGATGCTATTATTAATGTAATAGCAATATAAAAACCTGATCAATGCATCACAACCCAAGTGCACATCTTGTTTTCTTCTCTAAAGGACCCATGTGGCAGTCTTTATACATGAAGCGTAAAGGTGAAACCCTTCCCTCTTAACTTAATGTTATCCATTCACTCATTCATTCAGCAAGCCTCTACTGAGCACCTCCTATCTGCGGTGGGGCACTCTGCTATTCAACACAGAAATAAGACCTCCTTCCTTCTGTGCTCCTCTAATGCGAAAGTGCATTATGACTTCAATAGCTTCTGACGAAGTCACAAAAGGTCTGAAGATGAGAATGTCACCGTGGAAATGACTGTGTTTCTATTTGTCACACTGCTCTTGTTCTGTGTGTAGCATGGTTGCTCCAGGATTCTTTTTTAGGGTTATGATCTCTCTGCAACCACCTGTCCCTCCACCCTCTGCCTCTGTCTCCCTCCTTGTCTCTTTCTTTTTATCATGTCCCTCTTCTTTCCTACCCCTATTATTCTTCATCAACCAAATACATATATATGTATACGTATCTATGTGACTATATATACAACATATGTACATATAACTTCAGTATGTTATACTTTTTTTGTAATTACTGAACAGTTTCATTTTTTAAACTAAGAGGAATACTTAGATGTTTCCATCAAATAAACTTGTCTGTGGATTAATAAATAGCCTTTTGTAAGAAGCAAAGGCTCCTTGTCCCACTCTAGACAGTCAAAGAAAATCATTCTTTTTTTTTTAACCTCTTATTTTCAAAGTGGAGATTTCACTTTTCTAAAGTAACAAAACAAACCAAAAGCAAAGTTATATATAGGTCATCTCTGCCTCCTAATGCAGAAATAAGCTAAATGTCATCTGATAAGAAATGCCCCTAAGGTGTGTCAGAAAAAGTGCCTACAAGTAATTAGAAGACAGCAACAGCAATTCAATACCAACCCAAGTCCAGGTGTGACAACTCTCCAGTCACTCCCCTGTAATAGCTGGGTCCCCATTAAGGATTTGTGTCCTCCCTCCAGAATTTTGCTGGTGAGACCCAAAACTACATTGAAGACACTGAGGACAGGGTGTTGCAGAGGAGAAAGCTGAGCTCTTTCTAGCTAAGTCCAGTGAGCAAGTATGAGAGTCAAAGATTTTTTAACCTAAAAATGTCAGAAGGTTATGTGCTATATCTGTCTCCGCTTGAAGCTTCCCCACCTACCACACTCTCCTTTGTGATACTTGGGCTGAGAATCTGCAAAACTGCGTTCCTCCTTTGCCAGGTTAGGTTCACTTCAATCATCAGGAAGTAAAAGGAGGAGAAGGGACACCCTCCCTCTTAGTTATCCCTTGTTCCTGTTAGTCAACCCAGCAACAGTCCCACATCCCTGGCAGTGGCCATTGTTTCCAATGGCAACAGTTGGTTCTAATTTCCAGAGTTTTTTCTTCAGAACAGGGCTCATCACACACCCCTGGAAATACCATCGTCAGCCTAGCAGGGCACCATCTTCAAAGACCTGGGTCTTAGTTCTGCCAAGATCCTCCTCTACGCTCCTGAGGGACCAGCACTACTGGGGCACCACTCACTCCTCAGAGGTCTAGGTCCTGGTGTCATAGAAGCCACCTGAGCTCCAAGGGGACCAGCACAGTCTGGAAGGGACCGTTCCTCAGAGGTGTTAAGTACCAGTTGTGCGGGGACTCCTCCTCGGAGCTCCTAAGGGACCGTCACCAAGGCAAGCAGGGTCTATACTCTCCAGAGGTCCGAGTCCCAGCTATGCAAGGGCCCTCCTCTGAGATCCTAAGGCACCAGCACAGCCTGGCAGTGGCCCCTTCCCAGACATCAGGGTCCCAGCTTCATGGGACACCTCTTCAGGCATCTACACTTTGACAATTCCCCTCCTCTTCTCTTTGCCCCTCAAATCTTAGGGAGGAAGTTGAAGTTATTATGTCTGTGTTGCCTCAGTGCTCATTTTATGAAGTGGAATGAGTCCCTTGGAAGGCCATTTGTCAGAAGGCTGACTTAATGACCTGCCATGGCGCTTATTCTGAGACAACGTTGGATTGGCCCAGCAAATACACATAACAAACGAATCTGCCTGAATCCCACAGAACAATATTCTACTTTCTGGGGTCATTAGGGTTCAATCCTAGAGACGTGTCTGCACTTACAGACATCAAGCTAAGTAACAATGTCAATACTGTTTTATAAATATTACTTACACCATTTAAAAATACTCCTTCTGCACTGCAAGTAATGCACAAAGTTTCGGCATCATGTGGTTTCACCAGCACGTAACAAATTTCCCCAAGAATTTGTCTCCAAGGTGGGGCTCGACATCCATTTGAAAATTCATAATCTGAAACCAATTTTCAATCAGTTTAGAGTTCTGTAAAATATGTTGGCTCCTAAAAAGAAATATTATTAAAACTGCTTTTTCTTTTTTTTTAAATTCTCACTCAAGAACATTTTTTCATTGCTTTTAGAGAGAGAGGAAAGGAGACAGAGACAGAGAGAGAAATACCAATGTGAGAGAGAAATGTCTATTGGTTGTCTCCATAAATAGCCTAACTGGGGATCAAACCCTCCGCCTCTTGGTTTACAGGACTACACTCCAACCAACTGAGCCCCACCAGCCAGGACTTGTTTTCATTTACTTAATATTAAATTCCAGTGTAGCTGTTGAAGCATTTTGAAAAATAATTATGAAAACATATATAACATAAATGAATCTGAGAAGATATAAACCTGAGGTATATTTGATAGATTCCAAGACCGTTTCTTCTCCTTTGCCTGAGAAACGTTTGAGCAGTTCTACATCGTTTTTAATTGCCTCTGGATTTAAACGTATTTCTCTGAAACAAATGTTTAGATATTCATTTAAAACATTTTTTAAAAACCTCTACAAAAAATACATGTCAGCGTTCCATTATGTCAAGGGAAACATTCTTATAATTAAAATTGTAGTTAAATTATACAATAACAAAGTTGCAGCTAATTTGAGCCATGTTATAATCTCATAACACTGTCAAACCATCCAGGGATTACTGACTAATGTTTAACACAATATTAAATATACTAATTTAAATATTCACCTTATATCTTAATTATAATACCATAATACTAGAAAACATTAGAAAAATGAACAAGTTTTAAAACTGCTAAACTGTACATGATATTTGCATTATAATTTAATTTATTTAAGAGTTTTAATTTAAAGAGACTCTGGAAATTCTAAGGTCACTTAGTGTCTTCAGAATTAGATGAAACCCAATTAGAATATTTTAGCAATGTTGAGAGAAAATTTTTATTTTTAGAACTAGAAATATCCATGCAATAAACAATTTTTTTCCAAAAAAAGAATGTTAAATCAATAGCAATAACTTCCATACTTTATTTTTCTTGTTTTTTCCTTAAAAAAGCACTTTCTGTAATTAATTTTTATAATACTCACAGGTTTATTTTTTTAAATACTCACAATGAAATGTGTTTCAGAGAATGATTGAGAAGGTGCAGATCCAGCTGCTTAAGCAGAATGGCAATCTTCATCCTAATCTCACTTTCAGGATCATCATCATTAGTAATTTTATCAAGAATATTGAATACAGATGAGTCTCCTTTCACTGTGTTATAATCGAAGCCCAGGATTTTTGCCATAGGATTTCTGTTAGCTGACCAAAAGAAGTAAATAAATAAAAGTTATTCTCTTGTCTTCTATTATAACACAAAGATGAACAAACCTATCGACGCCCACTCAGCTGTTTCTTTCGTTATGTTTTCTCTAATGAACCCAATTAGAATCAATGTCCACTCCTCAGATTTACTGAATTTAGGAACTTTCTTATACCTTTTGAGATGTTCTATCTTGTATAGTAATATTATCTATATAGATGTCACCTCCCTAATAGGACAAAAGCCAAGACATTCCTGGTTGGTTTGTTTTTTTAGTTGACCATGAGGCATTGTTCAAAATAGGCATCAATTAATATATTCAGAATTGATTTGAAGATAGGGAAGTACTGGTCTCCTTACAAGAATCATCACTAGAGCTGCATATGTGTGTGTGTGTGTGTGTGTGTACCAATGCTCAGGATTCACAAATGCATGCTTCTTTCCCAAATAGCATGCTTCCCTTAGTCTATGGATCTCCTGCCAGTCTTCTCCATCTGCTCAAACTGCTTATCTTTTCAATGTCTCTTGATGTTAGAGTTGGAAAAAGTAATCTAGTCAGTATTTACACACATACCAAAACTATAGTGAAAAACATAAATACCAACTCATGTACAAGGCTGACACAGATGTGGAAGATTAATCTAGAGATGCTAAAAACAGAGTTGGATAAAGGCTAAAATATATATGATTGAGAATGAGGGAGAAAGAAAAAATGTTTAGGAAAAATTCAAGATGAAATATATACGCATTTGGACAAGGAAAAGGGAAGTGACTATGCGACTAATTCAGAAAACTCACCTGAATGAAAGAAGAGAAGTACAGAATGGCATTAACTCCCCAATAGCATATGGGCTATGCCACCAGGAAAGAGCAGAAGGCACAGGGCTGAGGAAAGAATGCATGATGCGAGATGGAAGGAAAGTTGGGTCTCTTTCCTTGTACTTCCCATCATGCAATCTCAACTTATCAACCTTATGAATGTCATCTATAAAAATTCATGAAAAGCAGTACTAGGTGAATTCTTGGGAAAGATACAAAACTGACTCCCAAATTGCCAGGAACCATGTAATTTGGACCTAAAACTAGGCGTTGTGCCTATAAAGGGCAAAATGCAGCAAAAACCACATATCTAGCCAATCTAGATATACAGCAGTCTGTGTATTAAATGTATATGAGTTGAATTTAGTGAACAACTGTATTCCTATTAACTATCTTCTCGAATTCAGCTTTACTCTCAAGATGTCATTCCTCCTCATGAAAGCAGCTATGGTGTACAGGACAGCACAAGAGGGAAGAGTAGGCAAGGAAGAAAAAGGGACTGTTGTCCTAAGGTACACACCTAAATCAAATTTAAAAAGAGAAGAGGAAAGGCCATCTTCCCATCTCACAGCAATGAGCAGTGGCAAAGGATGTTGGGAGGCAGAACTCAGGTACCTTGGCATAGGACCCACTGGTTGGATGATTCCAAGAAAGCAAAACCCATACAGAATATCACTAGGTATTTTTCCTAAGAAATATTTAGAGCACAATGATAACAGGCAATTGGTCACATTCTTGTTTGGATGGTAAAAGATTAGACAATAATCAGCACACTATATATCCTTAATAGAGAGGGAAAATACTTCTCATTGAATGACTGTAACTGTCACAGCAGTTGTATAGTCTATAATGGAATAGCACTGAGACAAATGGAAAGGGAGATGATTAGGGACTCTCTCTGCTAAAGGAAGAGCTTACATTCCCTTTAAAGGAAAGAAGTCGTCATCCGTCATAGCAGTATGTGAGGGGAGAGTGTGGATTCTGGTCACAGACATCAGTCTTCTCGCCTGACATGGACCTTAAAGGCTACAAGCCTCAGGTTGTTCAGAAGCTAAAAAGGCTCTCTTTAAAATTAGAAATCTAGAAGCTTACTAGTGGTAATATATTAGGCCTTTCATTTTAAAGTAGAAATTTGATATCAGCATAACATTTCAGCCAAGTAAAATTAATGACATTTTTATGAAGCTGAACATATTACTTTTTACCTTTTAGGTTACAGAGCTTTTTTCAAAAGACTGTAACAAATTATTTGTCCCCAGATTATGTTTCTAAAAGTTCAAATCACAGATTGGAGTGTAAACATCACCTTCAATGCACGCTTGTGCTTCCTTCAGCTTTGTATCTTTGGCAATAAATAACAAGCATGACAGCTGCCCAAAGCTCCGAACTTTAATTTGCGGTACAGAAAGAAATAGCAAAGGCTGTCCATTTTTATCAGCTTCTTCTGATTTGACTGTTGTTGCACTAAAAATGAAAAAAAGTGAAAGCTTAGGGTTACCTGGATGCCAGCAGAAGTTGAATTTAAGATATTTCAGCTAATTATTCCCATGTGTCATTATAAAACAGAGAATATAAATACCTCTTGTTAGAAGCTCAGCCATTTTCCCACTTCATTAGAAATCACAGTGAGCAATATGATATATACTCAGAAAGAAAATTTTAGGCAATTTCTTAAAAACTAACATGAATTCAACGAGTTTTTGTTTTTCTAACAATGTGTTTGACATCTTTTAAAATCACTAATTCCACAGAACCATTCATGTTTTGAGGATTTCTAATGTTTTTTTATTTATACAATTTTTACACCATAGCAATTAGTGGTTAGAAATCTTCTTGGCTACTCTGTGTTGTTTATGAACAAAAGAGCTATGAAAAAAGACAAACTAGATCCTCTCTGTAGATCATTTTTCCACTCCAAACACCTTAATTAGGTTTACTTTAGGATTTTAAGCAGTCTTCCTAAATGGGCTTTTCCTGATCAAAAATTACTGGTTCTCCTAGATTTGTGTTTCTGTCCATTTTAATGATTTTTTTTTAAATTTGGCATTTTAAAAATATTAAGATTTTTTACGGCAGTGATATCCCTATAGATTTCCATCACTTACAACATTAATTAAGCTGCCTAGGTTTTCAGTACATGCTGATATCCCTAGGAAAACTGCCCACATCTTAAGATTTAATCTAACACATTTTAAATTATAATGCAGATAAATAGATGTGAAAAAAGTAAATCTGACAAACTCAGACTATCCACTACTTAACACTATTTCCCTAGAACAGAAATAAGAGGATAGAAACTGCAGGAGTCAGAATAAGGTCTTCCCCAATTGTTCATATCCTAGTCCACAAATCCTGTGAATATGTTACTATATGAGACAAAAGGGACTTTGCAGATGGATTAAGTTAAGGATCTTGAGATAAAAAGACTACTCTGAAATATCTAGGTTGTTACAATATAATCAGTAAGTGTGTTTAGAAGAGGAAGGCAGGAAGGGTGAAGTCAGTGAAGGTGAAGTAACAATGGAATCAGAGGTCAAAGAAATGCAGAGTCAGGAGCCAGGGAATGCAGGTGGACTCTAGAAGCTGGAAAAGGCAAGAATGAATTTCTCTCAGCTCCCAGAAGAAACATGGCCCTGCCAACATTCATTTTAGCTCGCAGGCTCATTTTAGACTTTTCACCTCCAGAACCATAAAACAATAAAGCTGTGTTGTGTTAAACCATTGAGCATAAAGTAATTTGTTACAGCAGCAATAGGAAGCTAAGACAGGCTTTTTAAAAGTCTTGCCCACTGCTCTATCCCAGTACTTCACATTGTATCTGCACACAGAAGCTGTTCAACCAATATAATAGGGAAAAAAATGAAGGAATAAAATATTCTTAGACTGGCCAGTGATGTGCATTGTGTACAAAATGTGTATTTTCTCTAAAATACACCTTTCGGAGTAATCCCCTTAGGACTCGGGAGATTTCTTAAAGGCCTGAAATCAAGACTGAACACCAGTGCTAAGTGGATGGTGAGAACTAAGTTATAGGCTGAAATAATGCCAACAATATCAAGCTACTAACTTGAGAAAGTGAAATTCCTTGTGGAAAAAGGGAGAACTGAAGCGCACAGGTGACACTTTTCATTGCTCCTACCAGTTGAAACCTGTAACTTAACAGAGCCAGCTATAAGGACGATGTGGAAGAGCAGGTTTCAGTTTGTGGGCTCACAGTTTCTCCCACCTGAATAAAAAAGAACTCTTACAAGGAAAAATGCTGCACCCCCTCATGAAGGTCAAGAAGAATGTGCTGTAAATGAAATCCACTGACCCAATCAAGAAACTTTTAAACTGGAATTGCAGAAGGGAGCTAAAAATACTCAGCAAGAAAATTTATCTAGTCCCCAGTGTCTAGGTTGGTGTCCAGAACATTGTAACTTAAATAGCCACATAGGACATAAGTCTAGAGTTGAGAAACAATTTAATAATTCTCAGGAATGAAAAACAAATAGCCCAATAAAAAAAAAAAGTATGGCTAATGATCCTAACACTCTGACTTAGAAATTTTATCAAAATACATTATTTTAGGTTGGAGATCACGTAATTCATCCCTTCATGGTGTTGGTCAGAAAACTAAGGACAAGACAGGTATGACTCGTGAGCGATTTGTGCATCACTGTGGGGAAAAGGGCCACTGCACAAGGCGTCCTGACTCCTCATCCATTCAGGGCTCTTAGCAGCATATAACTTTGTCCCGACTCATGCAGGTCATGAGACAAAGCAGAGCAAGAGTCACAACTAAAATATTGCAATATCAAAGTAAATTTGATTCAAAAATTACTGTTCTACCAGAGAAAAAGAGAAAAGAACAGGTAACATTTTTACAAAGTGATTCTGAATGCTTATCCAATTTATCAATTTCTGAGCTAGATTCTAAAGAATCAAAGGACCCCAGCTGCGTGTACCACCAACAGATGGTGTTACCATTGAGCGGTGTCATCTGTCTTTAGTTTACAGTGGATCTGGGCTTCATTCTGAGGTGTTTCAGGAAGATTATTAATCTCATCCTGTCGGACAAGAACAAAAGCAATTGAAAATGGTAATAAGGAGACCTATGATTTCCATTAAAATGAAAGAAGAGATACGCCCCCTGCCCAAACTGAACACGGAGAGATGATGACAAATGTTATTACAGGTTGAACAGCTGCACACTGGGAATGATTCTGAAGGAAAAGAATGAATCATACAACATGTGCAAAGCACCATGCCTATGTATTCAGTTAAAATCAACCTGCAAAAAAGGAAAGAAGAGAGCTGATGAAATGTAAAACCTTTTCAGTGTGTGACTCAAGGATCAGTTTGAATGTCAGATGCCAAAAAACCTAATGCAGAAAAAGGCTGATCAAATTTTTATTGACTGCTGCAGAGGGTGCATTTGGAGATACACAACATCAAATGAGAAGTGCGGCCACAGGTATAAATATATTCCCCAAAATATCTGCAGAGATCAACAAAAAAAAAAAAAGCTTACCTACTTCAACCAACTTTCAGTGTAGATAAAACTGACTTGGTGTTGCAACAGGAGGCCTTAGAGAATGTATAGAAAGAAGAATCTGCCTTTATTCTAAAACATCCAAAGATACCCTATTTAGTAGGAACACATACAGAGACTCCAGGCCCAAATCCTTCATAATGGCTTTGGCCATCCACCTGCATTTACAGACCTGAATCCTGCCTGAAAAGGACAGCTTCCCCTCTTTAAATAAGAGCATTACCAGCGTGCTAAGGGCCAGCAGCTAAGCAAGAAGAGTGCATGGGAACAAAAGAATAAGGTAGCTAGAGCTGTTTTACTAATACATTCTTCTAGCTCTTGAAACATCTCTGGTTTACATCACTTGTTACGTTGCTAGACATAGTCAATTCCAACTTACTATGGGTTGCTGATAGTTCTGTGGCTGGGGAGGGGCTGTGCAGTGGAACAATGGGTGTGATGAAGACCTGGGTGTGAAAGCATTTGTCATTTTCCATTATTACCAAAATTTCAGCTATTGACTTTACCTTTTTCAGGGCTATCAGTACCTACCTGGTTTTTTATCAAGCCACATAGGCATGTTTGTTTCAAATACCACAAGCACTATCAGAACCTTTGCATCCCTTCCAATATCAACAGTACCATCAATAAAGGTCACAAGCAAGAATGAAGGGTAGAAAAGTTGGCCCAAGGAAAAGTTGCATAGTAAATTTGACAGAGGAAGACAATTAAGGGGTAGTTGGTTCAAAACATACATGGTATCAAAACATCAAATACCCTGCTGAAGAGGGAGCACTGTATATAAATACTGTGTGCAGAGATATATAAAGCAAAAAGAAATTAGAAAATTAGTACAGAGCCAAGATACAGTGACAATCTTGACACCCTTTGACATCTGCTTTAAGTCTGTCTTTACACTAAGTCATTCATGTTTTTAATTGGTTTTGCAGATGAGTTCACCTTTCAAAGGTTAAGAAAAGAAGAATGTATGATACTACATTGAACGCAGGTGGGAGCAACAAAGAACAATAAACACTATGGCAGAAAGTGACCATAGCAGAGTTAGAAATAAAATATATTTTTTAAAAAGATTTCAGAATTCAGAGAAAAGGTAGAGCATGATGTCAGAACTAGAGAGTTCTTGAACTGCAGTTCAAGAATGGTTTTACAGTTCTAAAAATAAAATTATGAGTTTTATTCTCACAAATAACTCCAAAGGGGAAAAATGGAAAAGGCATCTCTAGGAAGTTTTGGCTAGTTAGGGAGCTGTTCTTGATATGTCAGACTTTAAAAGTCCACATGCAAAACCAAAGAAGATCAGAATGCCTGAAGTGGAAAATAAACAGAAGCTGACCAAAACAAAATATGATATATATATATATATATATATATAAATTTATATATAATAGATAATTATAATTTATATTTATATAATATATAACATTTATTTAAATTTATATAAAATTTATAATTTGGCTCTGTTCAAAAGCAATAAATTGATGGCTTATGAGGTAAAATGGAAGTAGAATTTTCTTTTTTTACACTCAGATTTTTAAAGTTCTCATTTGAAGATAATATTTCTTGTTAACAAGTCCCTCCCTTGTATTGAGCAAAATTTGCCATTCTCCCTCTGTCACCTCAGAAACTGATAGATCTAAATGCCAGAAGGTATGTCTACATCAGAAGTTACAAAAGCAATGCCTACTGGCGTCTGGTAGGCAACACAGATGAGAGGAAGGGCCAGACAGCAAACGACAGCTAATGCTGGCAGCAGGACCTGGAGAATGCATCCCCTAGCAAAAGAAGTTCAAATTGAAATTGAAAATTAGTGTGTTGGTCAAACAAAACATCCTAGATTTCACCCGAGCACCTCCGGTTTGCAATTCCAGGGTTAGAAGATTTCTGAGATTCACAGGTTTGGTTTTTTTTTTATTGTTCAATTACAGTTGTCCCCATTTTCCCCCCATTACTCTCCCCTGCCCTACCCACCCCCTACCTTCCACTTTCAATCCTCTGAGATTCATAGATGTTAAATGACTTGCCCAAAATCCACAATCAATCCATAAAAATATGTACAATGAAGATAATTCAATTCCAGAAGCAATTAGCTGACTTACCTGACAACATAACCCGATTCAAACGCTGAGGGGTCCAAATCGGTCTTCCATTCAAGTGGTTCTACAAAAACATATTTTGCCTCTTGGGGGTGTTTATAGATGAAATTCTCCACAAATATAATAATTTCTTTCAATATTGCTTCATTGAGAGGGGTAATTTCCAGGGTTCTCGTTCCATATCCAGCGGCAGTCCACTGCGCTGATCTTGTCAGTGCCACACCCATGGGTCCAACAATACTCAGCGTTGAGTTTAGCACACCCTATATCAGAGAAGAGAGACAGCATCTACCTTTTCACTGGAAATTTTTTACTTTCAAGATCTTAAACTAGTTCTGCCCAACCCACATTCTGTTTATTCATCTTAGAGGTTGATTTTTTTTAATTATCTAATTGCTCAATTCAATAAAATAGTTAATATTCACTAATCCAGCTCTGAGTAAAACTTTGGACTTAAGGATTTTCCAATTTCTGTCTGCCCTGAAATGAATACTTCTTCCTCATTTCCCCAGGGCCCAGATGGAAACAGAAAACTCCTGAGTGGAAAAAAGAATTGGCCTTTGATTTGCAGCTCTGCTGGGGACGAAGGTAAAATGAGCAATGCTCTTTTGAGCTGGGCCACACATTGTTTAAAGTGATGTTATTAATTTTGTTATCCTTTCTTATCGTCATCACATCGGCATCAGCGCAAAGATGACTGATGAACATGATTCTGGAAGCTCTGAGAGTTCCCCAAGTCCCTTAGGAATTAATAAGAAATAGAATAAGAACATTATTGTGAAATATAATTTTAATTTTCTCTAAAAATAGGTATACCACATACTGATCCTATCATCCAGGACATTTGAGCAATCCAAATACTCTACTCTCTGCCCATATTTTATTGCAATTTATAACTTTCTTAGGAGCAAATGTGAGAAATGTAAGAACAGAAGAAAATCTTTGTTAGGCTATTTATCAAAATCAGTTACCAAAACAGTCTAGCATTAAAATTTAAAACAGAAATTAAAATTAAATAAATATCACTCTGGCTAACTTTGTCTTTAAAAGAATATTTTTTAAAAAGATATCATTCTCTGAAACACTAAATAAGAACCAAGTTAGAAAACAAGTTCCAACATTGATTCATAATAGATATTCGTTACTTTCTTTAGATAAATTATACTTGCCTGTTTATTCATTTGTAATAACATGGATAATTAGAATCTTCCAGAATATTAGAATGGTTATAAAGTTAAACATAGAATATAATTAGTGTTCCCCTCATTATTACTGTAAAAGCATAGACGTAGCAAGATTCTACAGAAATAACTGGGGGATTTTACTTTGCAATTCAGCAACAGGGATGTTTATATCAGTGGTTCTCATGGGGTGGTATCACCTTCTGAGTAGCAGTACAGATATATTGTACAGACAGTTCATCATCAAAAGGAGAGAATGAGAACATCACTGGCATTTAGTGATGAGGGTCCAGATGTCCTGCAATGTCCAAAACAGTCCCCCGCATGGAAGAATTCTGCTGCAATCTCCAGGTATCAGGCAGATGAAAAACTTCAGATAAGTACTCCACTTTACAAATAATCACAAAGTATTTTTTCACAGTTTTAATAAACACTGGATTTTCCAGGATTGCAACTACCAAATAAATCAGAGGAAGGCTGTACATACTTTGTGTTATATGGACCTTTACCAAGAGCTCAGCATTTTGGAAAGTCACACCATTGACGGCTCCACTAGTCACACAATTTAAGTTTCAATGATATGTCTGCTTCAGTTTCACTTAGAGCTAATACATTGGCAGTAATTCTATGTAAGGCTAGACCATCTGACTACTTCATTATTTATTCATGCTGATACTTTAGTACAATTATTTTTCTTTTAATTTTCCTTTATTTTACAGTTAGGGTACTATCATTATTTAAAACTATGCACACATGTAGGATTACTGTCTATAATTTTGTTTACTGAATAGCAAAGCAGGCACTATAATATATCTGCTATAAAAACTGAGTATTGTATCAGATAGGGTTGAGACATGTGCTTATGTACATGTATCTATGAAAGTGCTAGTAAAATAAAATGTACATCGCTAAGGTATGAATTTGTTTTGTGCATTTGCTTTAGTACTCCAGAGTGTTGTTTCTACTGGAAGGTGCCAAACACAAGGACATGAACTGATGTGAATGTGTGACACTCTTAAGTTTCCCAGTATTGTGAGAATTAGTGCAAACTAAGAATAAGTGCAAATACTCAGTAGCTTCATCTTATACAGAAAGACTCAGGTGGACAGTTCTGTTTGTTTTTAATGTTAAGCATAACACTTGTTTTGGTGATCTTATAAAGCTACAGTGTGTGCAGCATTTCCTTCTTTTATCTTTTTCAAGAAAACTGTGAAATTACATAGATTGCATAAATGAGTGAATCAAAAAACTGTGGTACATTGATACAATGGAATACTGCACAGCAGAAAGAAAGAAGGAGCTCCTACCCTTCACAACAGCATGGATGGAACTGGAGAACATAATGCTAAGTGAAATAAGCCAGGCAGCGAAAGACAAATACCATGTGATCTCGCCTGTAAGTGGAACCTAATCGACAAAACAAACAAGTGAGCAAAACAGAACCAGAGACATTGAAATAAAGAACAAACTGACAGTAACCAGAGGGGATGGGGGAGAAGGATAACAGAGAAAGAAGGGGAAGGGTCAAGTCAAGGAACATGTATAAAGGACCCATGAACAAAAACAAAGGGAGGGAGAGGATTGAATGTTGTAGGTGGGGAGGGCAGAGGAGCGTAATGGGGGAAAAGTGGGGACAACTGCAATCAAACAATTTTTTAAAAATCTGAAAGGAAAAAAAAAAGAAAACTGTGAAAGGCAACATACCATATAGCCACTCCCTGGAAGACACTTAAAAAGCTAATAAATGCAAAAAGTTCTTCTTTTCATCATGATAAATTTTTTATAGAAATTTAAGTGTAACATACTTGAATCTCTTTAAAATTGTTTTTCTCAGTCTAGCAAATCAGGAGCTGCAGCAATGGACAGGCTTGATTCAACAAAATTGCTCAGCAAAGGCCTAAGAAAATCTCAGGGGTTCTATGAGCATCCCAAAGAAGAGGAGATGATGTATGAGACCTTAAAAATATTAAAAAGGTATAAGTGTTTTGCAGGCCTGAGTTTTTAAATGAAAACAGGGTAATGCGGTGGTTTTTCATCTTATTAGAAATTCCTGATGGCTTAATTTAACAAGAAAATGAAAACTACAGTGTTCATTCAACTAATTCCAGTGGTGTTCAAAATGGCCAGTATGACTCAGGAGAAAAAAAACAAAAACGAACACTTTTTACCAAGAGAAGATGCTCCCCAGTTACTACTATCCATTGCTAGTCCATGCGTTCTTTTGACCTAAGCAACATGGTTTGTTGCTTAAGCCAAAAGCATACGAAGGCATGTGAACACATAGTACATATCTTTGAATTACAGTAAGATGTTAAAGATATTTAACAACCAAAATTAGGACAAAAGTTTCTGTGCATGTGTGTGTTTCCATAAATGGAGAATCACTTGGCACTTATTTTCTCTACTAACCTAATAAGTATAATAGAATCTGTTTCCCTAATGGTCAGTTACAAGCTTCCAGTTACTGTAATAAAATGAAACCCACTCATGTATAATTTCTGCAAAACTGAATTCCTTATGAGGCTACGGGAATGTGAGCATCCGTTCTGAGATCTAGAAATGTGGCTGGTACCATGGATTAGGAGTCACCGGCATTCTGAGAATGATAACGCTCCTCAATGAGACCTGCAGAAAAACTAAAATTTCAGAACTGACACGAAAAGCGTCCGAGTTGGAGTAAAGAGGTCCAAGGGTGAGGGGTATGAGGAAAAGCGGGAAGGGGCAGGCAGCGAAGACAATGTACAGAGGAGGAGGAGGCAAAACTGCAAAGCGCGAGGAGAAAGGCGAAGGGGGCAAGAGAGGCAGGGATACGGCCAGAGAGGTAGAGCAGATAAAGAGCTGGGGGCGCGGGGCGAAGAAGTAGAAAACCCCCAGGTCCGGGGAAAAGCAGGGGTCTGCGAGGAGGCCGGGGCTGGATGGGGGTAGTGCGAGCAGGGGAGCGGGGCGGCTCTCCAGCCGAGGAGAGAACTGAAAGAGGGCCAGAGGGACTGAAGCGGGGTCCGGGAGAGGCCCCCTTCCTCGAACCACGCGGAGGGCTGCAAAGACGCCGCGCTGGCCGAGCGCAGGCCGCAGTCCCGGCCCCCGGGAGGGGCGGGCTTCAGAAGGCTACCCTGCGCCCGCGCCGGGCACTCACCTGCAGCGCCCGGCTCCACGGCGGCCCACTAGTGCGCGCCCGCCGGTTGCTAGGAGCGAGCTAAACGGCCGGCACCCCGCGTGCGCGCAGAGCGTCGCGGCCGGGCAGAAGAAGGGTCGGAGCCCCCGCCGCACCGCGGAGCTGAGCCTGCGCCCCCACCCCGCGCTCCTGCCCCGCCTCGCCGCCGCCACAAGTCCCGGGACGCCCTGCCCGCTCAGGGCTGCACCCCGCTGCTCCGTTTTGGTCACCTCCCTGGAAACACTGTTTTTCCGCCTCCTTTCCCATGAACTCGCTCCGCCTCGCTTCACCCTGTGGATTATGTGTACCTTAATTAAGGTCACCCGCAGTTAGGGGTGTTCGCAGCAACTTAATACAACAGAAAGAAAGAGAAAATAGGCGTTAGAAACGCCGTTTTGTGTTTTGCTACAGGCTTCCAGACAGGTGTTCTACCTAAGTTACAACTGAGTTCTCAAAACTAGCATAGGGCCTCTCACAGGATATTTGAGGCTTAAATGTTTTTTTCCAAAAGCAAATGTGGTAGAACATTCTAAAACTCACTGGAAAAGCAGATGCTGCTCTTGAGCAGTTTATTTCAGAGAATTGGACGGAATGAAAACATTTCTCCATGGTTTTTAGTGCTTTTTACCTTTATCCAATAAGAAAATCCTTGACCGCATCAGTAGACACTCCAGTAAGAGCTCCAATTCTGTGAGGGAAGTGGGGGGAAAAAGAAAATGAGCCTCAATCTTGCGGGGGGCAGGGGGAGGGGTGAGGGTGAGTGTTTAGGGACCAGCGCTGGATAATTTAAGTTGGTAGACTATTTAGGAACTAAAACGGGATTCTTGCCCTAAAGCCCAAGATGCAGGTATGTAATGATGTTAGAGCTTTCACAAGATGTCAGGATATTATACTGTCCTGACTGAAAAACTGAGCCTCTCTGCAGACACGTAAAGAAATGAGATTGAGATATTTGGCCTTTGTTTTGGTTCCGCTCTTCTTTTTCTGAGAGTTTGAAAGTTGCTGCAGTGGAATCATGTTGCCTGATCAGACCTCTATCTCTGGAAAAGCCTACAGTTGCAACGAGTCAGAAAGGAAGATTATGTGCCAATAGATACATAATCTGAATTCAAAAAATGGATAGGTTATGCTCTGAGACAACCACAGCACCATACCTGTAGAGTTGATGCAAGTCACAATCTACTGAAGCTCAGAGTCCAGCCTGTAAAACTGGAGACTGGAATAGTCCTAGAAGCAGGGAAGCTCCTTTGGGGACTTGATTTTTACCTGTGGATTTTAATCAGTTATATAATATGTGAGTAGCACTGGGCTTAGAGAACTATAAATTTCAGGACTGTTGTTCGGTTTGCAGCTAGAAGAATCCAGGGCTCACCACACCTGAGCACCTGTGTCCTCACTTGCAGGCATACCTTGTTTTACTGTACCTTGCTTTATCGCGCTTCACAGATGTTGCATGTTGTACTAACTGAAAGCAAGGTTCCCCACCAGCAAAAAGATCATGACTTGCTTTATTGCGATGATATGGAATCAAACCTGCAATATCTCCAAAGTATGCCCATACCAAATTCACTCCAAGTGTCAGAATATACCATGACTTAATCTGATGGCAAAATTTGAACTTAGTAACCTGAGATTTTTCCAAGAAAAAAAAAAAAGCATGTAATAATATTTAAATTTGAACAATTCCCATCTGGCTTATTCCAATTTTTCCTTGCCTCGTTGAGGCACTAACTTGATTGGCCTTCAGCTCTCAGCACAAGAGACTACCTCCCACAGAGTGTAGACTGCCCAAACTAACAAAGCCACATAGTCGCTCCCAGTAGGACCTATCTCAGCTAGTCTGTTTTATTGCCTGTCTCCTACCACTACTAAGCTCCAAGAAATGGGGACATTTTCTGTCTCTTTCAAGTCTAGAAAAGTGACTGACACAAGGAAAGAATGAAACTGATTAATCACCTGGTCAAAGATGGCTTGCTACCTGACATTCTTTATTGAGCTAAACACCAGAAAGGCAATGCCCACATTTCCTAGTACACAGTTGGTAGAGCAAGTATGATGATTCTAAATGGCTGTGTTTTAGTAAAGAGCCTTTAACACTGAGAGCGCACCCAGAAGCTTGCTGGAGCAGAGAGGCCTTTCCCAGCACTGCCTACAGCCAGCACATGGGCATGTGACCCAGTTCTTCCAAAGGAACTTTAGAGAATCTGCCAAGGGCTCCTGGGAAAGACTTGAAAGTTTTTGGCCCATCCCTGCAACTTTATGTCAGTTAAATATGCTCTCTGTACCACCCACCCTGGCTTAGGCCAGCTCCTCTGGTGCATAATAGAGTTCAGGCATAGATTCTATGTATTCATCTGATAGGGCTGCCATAACAAGGTACCATAGACTGGATGACTTAAACAACAGAAACTTACTGTCTCACAGTTCTGGAGCTTAGACGTCCAAAATCAAGGTTGTTCATTCCCAAGGATGTGAGGGAAGGATCTCTTCCAGGCTTTTCTCCTTGGCTTTCTGAAGGCCATCTTCATAATCGTGTGACATTCTCCTATATGCCTATCTCTGTGTGCAAATATTCTCCTTTTCTAAGGACACCAGTCACATTGGATTAGGTCCCCTTCCTCCCAGTAACTAATTTTAACTTGATTACCTCTATAAGACTCTATCTCCTATAAGGTTGCATTTTGAGGTGCTGTGATTTCAGCATATGAATTTTCTGGGTGGGTGGGGCACAGTTGAATACATTATGTTCTGTAAACAGAGAAGTCAGCAGGTTTCAGGAGCCCAGTCACCTGCTTTAGACACGGGTCCACTGGTGTGAGGCAGCCAACGAAGAATTTACAAGTCATAACCAGGAGAAGGTAAGAGGCAAGGTTGGTTTCAGTATCCAGTACCTCAGTCAGGAAAGGACTCTGGCATGTGAAACCTCGTAAGTCTTATGAGAATGTATAGTCACTTATATTGTACAATAATGTAGTTAGATCTCATTTTTGTACAAGATTGCCTCTCAACGGCAAAATTTGGGGGGACATTTCAACAGGAATTCTGATGATAGAAAATGTTATGAAGTCTGATAAATACCAAATTCTCCAGGTCCTACCTTCCTTTACAGACAAAACCAACAATCAAAGAAGTCCAGCCTCAACTGCCTCCCTGTGCCCAAAAGTATTTCTTAGTGACACATACTGCAGACCAAGGCCAATGGTCTGGAAATGAAATGACTCCATCTCCTTAGATTCTAACCTCCTAGATATTAAGTGATTCAATTAATGCTCTTTTGTATAACAATATGTGCCTGGCACTCTGTTGGCAGAACTGGGTTATCCAATTCAGGTAATATATTGCCTCGGAACAAGAGGTTCATTTCAGAGCAACAGAGATGCAGCAATAGGCTTATGACTGTGAGTGCCACTGATCTTACCATGACCCCCATTACCCTGAGGCTGCCATTGTATTAGGATAGTGGAGTGGCGTGTCAAAGTCCCACCTGTGCCAGTATGGTACAACACCTTACTGGATTGGGTGTCCATCCCCCAACATGTTGGTATAGGCACTGAATTCACAGTTGACAGGTAGCACAATTTTTACCTAATAGCTAGAATTCATGGGTATGCAAACCAAGGCATGAACCTTCCCACCATAACTCTTAGTGACGCACTTGTGGAATTGGAGTTTCCAACTCCCACAACCTTGGGCTCTGCCAATTTACAAGCTCTAGTTCCCATGAGGGAATTGCTTCCAACAGGAAATACAGTAAGAGTTCCCTTAAACTTGAAGCTGTGACTACCACCTGGCTACTCTGTGGTCCTCATGCCAGTGAACTCCACCAAACAATAAGGAGTTACTGTGCTAGTCAGGTCATTGACTGACCATGATCGCTGTGACAGTTAAGATGCTACCACCAGGAAGGATGCCTAGAACCCAAGGGCCAAGAGGCTGGGGATTCACTTGTCCAGCTCTTAGTACTTCCATGCCTTGTGAGAACTGTGAATTGGAAATCACAGCAACCACATCCTAAAGAGAGCAAGACCTCTCATAAATAAAGGCCTGGGTCATCCCAAAAAGCAGGGATCCCAGATCGGCCAAAGTACCAGCCATGGGACATGTAGAATACATGGTCAGCTTCTTATTTCTGCCTATCTCTGCTAGTTCCTACCTGGAGTTTCACTGTAACCATTCAGGTGAGAAAAGACATGAAAGGAGGAGTGTGAACAGGACAAGGAAAATTCTAGGTTATCTGCCCTGTCAGTAAGGTAGTTTTGTATTCTCTGCATGGAGCCTAAACTGGCTCTTTCTCTTGTGGTTGTTTCTCTTGGCTCTTCAGAAACTTTGTACTGTTGCTGCCGTTTCCATTGTTTCACTCCGTCCCAGAACAAGTTTCTCCATTCAGGCTATAGTCTTGGGAATCTAGCAGTTCGTACATCTACTGTTTTTGGAGGTCTTACAGCTGCCGTCCCTCCTCCTCCAAACCCACCAGTGTATTGCTCCCCTACCCCCACAGCCTAAATCTGGCCCACAGGAAGAACACACACATTATTTACCCAACAAACTCTGAAAGTGCAGGCCAATCCCATCACATTAAAAGCGTTCCTGTACTTTAGAGCCAAAGCCGCTAGACCCAGCCTGTCACTCATCCCCTAGGCCTGTCCACTGTGTCCTACCCCACTTCCAACTGCACCAGGCAAAGGACACATATTAAGCTAACTGGTTTCCTTAAAGCCCTCTTCTTCCTTCCTTCTGAAATGAGGTTGGGGGCAGGTGAGCAGAGAAGAGATGGCTAGCACAGTTCTCTCTAAAAAAGCTCCCCCCCTGGAAATCCACTCATTTCCCTTCTATAACTTCAATATGGGTGAATCAGGAAATTGACTTTCCAGTTACAGACTTCACAATTTTACATCTCATCCTAGGCCCTCATTCTAGAATAAATTCTTTATTGTATCTCAACTCCCCATGTCTTAAATTAGTGAAAGAACTTTAACATATTACTTTTTAGGTATATGTACAAATTGTGACTAGCTATACAGCAAACCAATAATATACATTACCTTAAAAAATGAATGGGTGGGGAAGAATTATTAATTTGTTTATTTATACACCTCTTTATATTTTGATGTGTTACAATGAGCCTGTCTTCCTGTAGTAAAAAGTCAGGACAGTATAAAAACAATAGACATAGGACATTTCTCAGTAAATTTAAATTTTTTATATATATATATATACACATACATTACAATTAGGTCATAAGTCAAATATCAAAGTATAACAGGTTATTATGTATAAAACAAAATAATTTTGATTATAGAGTAAAACCATAAGATAACCTTAACCATTTTGACTTGAAGTAACTTCATGGAAGAAAAGTATTTTCTCTGATCTTCATCTTGTATTTACATCTAATGCAGTTTATTGGCTTTTTAACTGGAAAATTTGAGTGAGAAAATAATCAAAATGACTGTAATCTCAAATTGAACTCTTTGAGGAATAGGGCAAGCACGTTATAAGCTTCAGTACTGTCTAAAAGAAAAAGATAGTGAAACTAGAGAGGTACATTCTCTTCCCAATTTGAACAACAGCTATAAAAGTGATTAAAAGGTGGTCTATATGATTAACTAAACCTACATGCCACATTACTAGACTCCCAGTCAAATATGGGCGTGGGCACATTAAAAAAAAAAACACTAAAATGACAATAGGGAAAGAGAAGGGGAGGGAAGATGAAATAGATGCAGCTTATTTAAAAAAATATGGATAATAGAAAGCAGAAGAGCTGAAATGGCTCAAGAGAGAGGAGGAAGCTTCAAGGGATCAAAGCCAATAAAAATAAAGCACTTACAAATCACAGACCCTGGAAAGTCCCAGAACTTGGAGGCATCTTTGAAGGTAGAGTGGACCAAAAACAGGAAGACTGCTTAGTAGCTGGATCCCCATATCATTGTCCCCAAAAGAAAGGTTTATAAATTAGGGCACCAACCAGTTTTTTGAAATCATAGGAAATGAGTAAGTGCGGGCACACTGAATGTTGAGAATTCCCTCAGCCCCTTCTCCTTGGCCATGTTTCTCACACTAGCAACCTAACTTACATTTTTAGGCAAAACGATTGGAACTGACCATCCTCAAAAGAACAAGCTACATATACTGACATTTAAGAGACCTTCCAATCGAATTTGCAGGTGTTGGAACAGGGGAAGAATGTGAGTAGCATGGGGCAGAAGTGATAGTAACAGAATCATATCTTCTTCTTCCAAAGTAAAAGGTCAATGAGTCTCTAAAAAAAAATCACGAAGCAGTTCAAGCATGTTATTTACAAATATGGATATGCTGAGCACTACCAAAGACAACTGTAAGAGCTGTTGCCCATCACTATGGTTTTTAAGAAAAAAATCATAACCAGGAGCAACCATGTTATAGGAAGCTCATTCTCCATCATGTAGGCCTGGCTAAGCATAATCTAGACTTTAATAAATCTAGTCAGGATGGACACAGGCCACTAAAGGAGGTAAAGCTTCTGTAACAATTAACTATTGCTGCAATAATACTGCATAGCAAATCAACCCAAAACTCAATGATACACATACACTTACACTCATGGGACTTTAGGTCGATTGCAGATTCCATTGTAATTTGGTCGATGCAGTTTTGGCCTAAGTGTCTCTGCTTCCGGCTGTTTTCAGGGCTTGGTTCTAGTCTGTGAATCTGCTACACATGTCTCCTTCTGGAACCCAACTCAGGGGCCATGTCTATCTGTGGCATGTTTTGTGTCATGGTGAATCACTTCCATGGACGTTCCAAGTCTCTGAATCATGTCAACTGGCACCGTATTGACCAAAACAGGTCACATGGCCAAGCCAGAATGCAAGGGTGGAGTTTGCACCCCATGAAGCCATGGCAAGGCTGTGGATATATGACACCACCACAGCAGAGTGAAAGAATCACTGGAATTAATAATTCAGTCTACCAAAGCACTCTTCATTATGTTATTCATCATTCATCAAATGTGTTCTAATTTTGGCCTTTACTTCCATTACATTATGAATGTAATGGTGTTCCATATATTCTCCATCTTATCGTATTCTCCATCTTCCAATAAGAATATCTAGGACAAATGGCCAGAATTAATGGTTAAGTGTTCTGATTTGCTTCTTTAATTTTATGCAATTATTCTAAAGATATTTCTAATCATCACGCTAGGATATGTTTATTGATTTTAGAGAAAGAGGAGGGAAGAGAGAGAAACACCAGTGGGATGCCTCTCATCTCTGCCAAAATTAGGGATTGTACCCACAACATTTTGGTGTAGACAATGCACCAACCAACAGAGCCAACCAGCCAGGGCATACTCTAAATATTTTTATAAATTATTTTATTCAAAATATTTCTTATTATAAGTGCTTTCTTTTGTATAACTAAGAATAGAGAACAGTCTAAAAAATGTTTAACCCTATTTTACATCAAGTAGCACTTTGTACCTGTTTTGGATTTTAAAAAGTAGAAACGCAGAGCAAACTACACTGGAATGTTGAAAAAGTTATTTGATATAGAAAATGTGTAGTCTGGCCAACAAGTGATTACTCCAGAAATCCTCATGGAGAATTACAGATTTAATGTGAGACTTGATATTTTGGAAAAACAAACTGAGGATTAATAATATCCGGGTGATGTCTCCCAATAACACCAAAGGAAGCAGTGAAGACGTCTTAAAAGAATAGTTTCCAGATGCCTAGTAAATCATGTGTCTTTACCAAATGAGAACATGACTAAGGGAGGATATTACTTAGTTTGAGAATAGAAGCATTCTTTGGGTGACTAGTAGTATTTTGCACTTCAACTTTGTACATTAAATAGATAAAAACCAAATTATCCTTTTCTAATAATGAAATGATGGACACAATTTTTTGCAATGAAAATCAGTTTTACCATTCAGTGTGATTTATATTTGTAAGAAAATCAGATTCAATGATGAGATGATTTCATTGACTGGAATATATCTCAAAGTCTTGTAAAGTGGGAGAAGGATGATTGTAAAGAGGGAGGTAAGAGGAAAAACACAGGATGATGTTTTGCACATAGGAACATTTTCAGATATATAAATTTTAGAAAGAATGTAGAATCTAGAAGTTGATTTCCTATAAACCATCTATGCCCACATGCCCTTTGGGAAGAGTTCATGGGTTCCCAAGTTGGGAAACCCCTTTTTCAGTTCACTGATAGAGCTCCCCAAGCTGCTGTGCTCTTCGAGGACTTAGGCCACTCCCTCTGATGCACTCCCATGTGGATCTGAACCAATCAAAATGTGCCAGAATCTACTAGCTTTCAGGGTTTGGGTCATGAAGAGCATTTAGCAAGGTTGCAGGCTTTGGTTATCCACATTGAAATCCTCCTTTGACTTTATGTTTAATTTTCTTTTTCCTATAGTATTTCCTGGCAAGCGTTTGTGCTTGAGCAATTCCTCTCTGGGTCTTGTCACTGGATTGAAAAACAACAATAGTAGCAGATTGTAGTCAGATATTATAGAACAGAAATTAGAATCTGTGCACCTCTGAGGAATATTCCATTTAATCAATTAAATTTCCATAGAAGATGTAAAGCACAAATGGACCTTGTAGCAATTTCCATGGGTATTAAGTGTTTGAAGTCAAAAAAAGAAAAAGAAGTCTAAATGAACCAAATTAATCTTCTATTTCCTTCCTAACTGGCAAATCAGCAGAGAGTAAGAGACAGAAGCATAGATTTAAAAACCATATGCAACATATTGCAGTTGTCATATGAGGAAACTATTTTTTCTTCTCTCATTTTGATTACCTAAGTGTTATAATAACATCACAGGAACACTTTGGGATTAGGAAAGCCATGACGGGTTTCCCCCTCCTTTGAAAAGATTCTACTTCCTTAGCTTCTGTAAACTCAATCTGTAGTCAGGATTAGGTTTCTGGTGATAGAAAGAGACTCCAAAAACAGTGGCTTACAGTGGGCAGAACTTTATTACAGCAGTCTGGAGTGAGCCGTCCGCCCCACGGGTTCCACTCTGCAAAGTCCAGAGGGATCCAGGTCCCTCCACTGTGCCGGGCCCTCATTTCCATGGTCGAACCATGTCCAGCCAACAGGAAGGAGGAAAGCATGAACAAAAGAGCCAAAGGTCACACGCTGGCTTTTATGTAAGGAAATTGCTCCACCACAATTCTACTTAGGTCTCATTGGCCGAAATTAATCATAGAGAACACTTTTGCTTTTTAGATTTTGAAGCTATCTTAATAGGTACATAGCAATTTAAATTTGTTGTATTTTCTTAGGATTTGACCCTTTTCATATAATAAAACAACCCTGGTTTTTTCTAGTAATGATTTTTGCCTTAAAGTATATTTTGTTTGATTTTAATAGAGGTACACCAGCTTTTTATTTGATGTTTTCCTGGCATATAAAGATATATAACTTTTTCCATCCTCTTACTTTCAACTATTTTGGAAACATATTTTAGATATGTTAATTGTAACAGGAGAGAGCTGATTTTTTTTTTAAATAAGTCTGACAGTCTTTGTATTTGATGAAGGCATTTAATTTATTTACATTACGCATCATCTTATTTTGTGCTTTCTATTTGTCCAAAATTTTCTATGATTACTTTTCTCTCTTTGCCTTCTATATTGGACTGATTAATTATTTTTTTCTAATTCTATTATATCCAATAGTGTTTAGAAGTGTTAATAGTATGAGAATACACTCTCATACTATTCTTTCTGTTTACCCCAAAATAATGTGCATAATTAACTTAGCGAAGTCTCAAGTGAATCAGTCCTTTTACCCATTTCCTGAACTTTACCCTCATCCCCATCAGAATTATTATTTCCTTCTGGAATAATATGCTATTATGATCATGCATGTCAATTCTTTTCTTAAAATGTTAATGTTGCTGTTTTTTACATTCATCATTTTATATTGTTTATATTTATCCATACATTTAGCATTCCTCTGATCTCCATTTCTTTTTTTTTTAAATCCTCATCCAAGAACATTTTTTCACTGCTTCTAGAGGGAGAGGAAGAGAGAAAGAGAGAGAGAGAGAGAGAGAGAAACATACATTGGTTGCCTTCTCGTACTCTCCCCCACGGGGATTGATCCTGCAACCTGGTCATGTGCCCTGACTGGGAATCCAAACCAGGACCTTTCAGTCTATGGGACGATGCTCCAGCCAACTGAGCCACACTGACCAGGGCTGCTCTCCATTTCTTTTTAAAATACTGTAGAGTTATTGAAGTATGAATAACATACAATAAACAGCATATATTTAAAATGTGCAATGTGATGTTTCTACTTACATGGAATGATCACTACAATGGAGAGGAAAAGGTTCCTCCCACCCCTTTTTAAGCCTTCTCTCCTACCCCTTCATTTTCTTGGTGGTGGTGTTTCAGGCAGGAGCCTAAATGTAAATGCTGTTACTCAATCAGGCTGTTACTGGAAGTCTTCATTTCATTTGTATCTCAGACATTGCATATGTGATCACTTTCCTCCTATCTCTAGTACACTCTTTTTTTTTCTTTACTTTTTATTGTTTTCACTATTACACTTTCCCCCTTTTTCCCACCTCCACCCAGCCCCTGCCTCCCAATTCTCGCAGGCCTTCATCACATCGTTGTCCATGTCCACAGGTCAGGCATATATCTTTAGATTCTCCTTTAGTGAAGGTTAGCTAATGGCAAACTCCCCTCAGTTTTTTTTTTTAGATGTTATTTATTTATTTTTAGAGAGGGATAAGGGAGGGAGAAAGAGAGGAAGAGAAACATGGATTTACGATGTGTGAGAGAAACATGGTCTGTTGCCCCTTGCATGCTCCCATCCAGGGACCCAGCCTGCAGTCCAGGCATGTGCCCCAACCAGGAATCAAACTGCCAGCCTTCCAGTTTGCTAGACAATGACCAACTCACTGAGACACACCAGTCAAGGCTCCCCTTAGTTTTTAATAACCTGAGAATCATGCTTACTCCATGCAGGAAAAAATTTTTTTCTAAGAATAGATTAAACAGTCACCAGTTTGATTCCCAGTCAGGGCACGTGCCTTGATTGCGGGTTCGATCCCAAGTCCGGGTGTGTACAAGATGTAACCAATCAATGTTTCTCTCTTACACTGATGTTTCTCTCCTTCTCTTTCTCCCTCCCATCCCTTCTCTCTAAAAATAAATAAGTAAAATATTTTTTAAAAATAAGTTATCAGTTTGTTTTTCCTTTGAAAGGTAATGTGTCTCCTTTAAAGATCTCTTGTCTTCACTGTTCTACAGTTTCACTGTGATTTGTAGTATTGTTCTTGGGGCAAAGATATGCATTGTATAATTATTCTGAACAGTGCACATTGTGATAGCTCTTTGCTAGTCTTCTCAAGTTCTATACCATGAATATTATAGTGCTCATTGTGACTACTTTTTTCTTTTCCTGTTTCTGGTCACTACCTAAAGTGAGTTTTACTTGAAATGTGGGGGTATTTGAACTGAGGCAAAAGAGCCTAACAATAAGTAGTAATTGTATATTTTATTGCTGAAAAAACTAAATCTAATTGCATCCTCGATCTCTTGAAAAAAATGTTGGAGATTCATGTACAAACAGTCATAATTAGGGCACTATTTCTAGTCAGATTTCTAATGCTTTGCTAGAGAAATACTTATTTTCGGGAACTTTAAGTTTTTTTGTAATTTCAAGTCCCTAAATGTAACTAGTTTTCACCAGATGGTTTCATCTTCATTATTTATGTAGGGCATTTATATTTAGCAACTATTGTTGGAGGGAGATTATAGCATTTTTGAAATTTGAAGTTTTACTAATTTATACTTAACGATTTTGAAAAAAGTCTGTTATTTCAAATTACTATTTAAATCTCTGTTTCTTACTTAAATTATACTTGGCTTATTCAGTCAATTCTTTTGTGCTATGAACTTTTTGTAAATTTACTGGGAAAGACATTTTGTAACAATTATAAAACATAGACTGTAGCTATTGATTTTTTTACAGGTCTTTATAATGTGAAAGGAAGAGGTTGAATTTGCATACTGAAATAAGGTTAAAAATTATACAACTATTTTTATCCTCCTGTGTGAATGCTTTCCTTAGCGGTAGAAGACGTATCATATAAAATCATATACCATGGAAGACTTTTTAAAACTGCTTTGATTTCAGAGTATTTATATATTGCATTTATACCAGGAACATTCAGGGCTCCACAAAGTCAAGTTGGATAAGCATTTAGTGGGGGAATGTATAAATTGTCTTAAAAGCCAAATCTATATTTTAAGAAATAAAATTGCTTAGGCCTCAAAGAGTTAAGAATCAGCAGGATTTAGAAATTATTTTTCTCAGAATTTTCCAAAGCAACTTACTAATAAACATTCCAAATGTATAAATTCACCTGATTTGGGATTGATCCAAAAGTGAAAGATATGACAACAAAGTCTTAGCAAATTTTATCTTTCACTGAAAATCTGATTAAACCAGTTAAGACATTCTTTGGCATTTAAATAATGTCAAGTATTATTTGTTATTTATTTCTTTCAGAACATAAAACTGAAGGTCACATAAGTTGACTTTTTTTAAATCAGATGTTTGATTATTAAAATTAATAAAACGAGATGGGGGAGTGGAAAAAGAGGATAGTGACTTATCATTCATGAATCATTGAAGAAATGTTCTGAAAGAATAAGTGACTACACATAACTGACTTTCTTACAATTAGCTACCTACTAATAAGAATGATAACCTTGAACTTCCTCAGTAAAGTAAAACCGTGCTTAGCTGGCATAATAGAGCTAGTTCTTCCTATTAAATTGCTATAATCAGATCATTGGGAACCAGATGCAGCCAAATTAAAGTCACCTAATTAAACTGTCAAGCAAACTCTGGAATTCTCTGGATTTGGGGGTAGGGTATCAGCCAGGGTCAGAAGAGATCAAGATCAGAAAGGAAGCAAACATAGCAAACAGAAGAATAATTCAGGAATACTTGTGTAGAAATCAGGTTAAATCAAAAGTAGGAACTTTGGCCCCTGGAATTACACCAGCACACAAGGATTAGAGGGAAGGTGGGTAGGGGGAAATCATAGGGTTATTCTTTTACCTCAGTACAGTTAGGACCAGAGAGACACTAGCAAAGAAAGAAGACTGCAAGAAGGCCTAACTTGTAGTCTAGCCCTAGGTCAATTTTCCACTTCCCTGAGGAGTCCTGAGAAAATGTCCTGGTCTTATTAAAACCAAAAAGCTAGGTTCTATAACGAATCCTAAATAGTATAACAATAGTGTGTAAGTCTCATTAGTATTACGAAGAATACATAACTATTAACTATTTATATATCATGAGGACAATTATATCATTTTAAAAAAATACCTTCATCATCTTATGTTAAACATTTGTTAAGCAACTTCTATGACTACTTACAATCCAAATTTGTGTGTTACTTGGCAGTATGTAAGCAAAGTATCTAGTTAACTCTATAATTTCCTTTGCAAAAGTACTTCATTAACTTAGCTCTGTACTTAAATCAGTACATACAAAGTTGAATAAGGAGTGAAATTCAATAAGTAAAACTACATTTTGGGAAAACACCATCCTAAGGAGAAAATGTTGTAGTCTTTCAAGCTGTTGTATTCCATCATATCATTTTTAACCTTCAATTGTCTATTAAAAATTAATTCACTCTGATCAAGAGTCAAAATACTAACAAATGCTTATATCTTCAAATATTGACAGAGTAGTTGTTTCAATCAATTCACCTTAAATATAAAAAGTGACATAAACAGTCCTCAACAACTTATTTATTATCATATATTTGTCTCCAGGCATATCTATCTAACATTTTCACTGAACTTTCAGCCCTGAGAATAGAATCCCAAATATTCACTACATACGTATGTCTGTGATTACTTCTGAGCACAATAAAACTTGTAAGTAAAGATGAAAAGTATATAAAAGGTTCGTTTCACAAGTTTCTTTATAATATACATGTACATATTAATATCAAATTTACAAAGCGGGATGCAAAATTGTGTATATACTATGATTACGACTGTGTAAAAAATGCATGGGAAAAAAAGGAATCCACTAAAATTGTACTAGTGGTTATGTCAGAGTTAGAGAACCACGGTTGTTTTGCTTGCTTTTGTCTTCACTTTCAGGGTGTTCTTCACTGCATTTATACTACTGCAATTCAGATGCCTACTGCTCTCTTGTCTTGTTGAGTACCTCCAAATGAATTTACTCAAAAAGTAAGTAGTGACCAATATGCAGTTGATTGACAATGTGGTAGGGGAGGAGGAGAGTTGTGCACCACTCATCCTACATCAGAATGTGAAATCCCCTTTGACTTGCTCCTCTCCGGAATCCCTTCTGTGCTGTGGTGCAAAGGAAGTTATTCTTTCTTCCTTCCTCCACAGAACCATGTCCCTGCAGGCCCCAGCCTCAATGTCCCCATCTATAGCCTCCAAAATCCCATACCTCTCCTTTCAAATTCCTTTCTCTTAAAATTACTCAGGAAGATATATCTTTGCCTTAGCTTCTTCCTCTAAATTTGTTCATCAAACCCATCCCATCTAGGTACTCAGAAAACAAGAGGATTCTGCAGTGACGAGGAACCACACACATTATGTTTGTATGAATTGGCATGATTTTTCCAATAAGACAATACAATAATATTTATCAACATGTAAAATATGCACACCTTTTGACCCTGAAATCCCACTGCTAGAAATTCATCTGATGGAATTAGTCAAGATGGGTCACCGAAGGAAAATGTACATGGATGTTTTCTTCAACAGTGCTTATCATGGAAAGGACTGGAAATACCTAAAGTGCCCACCAATACAATACTGGTTAAACAAATACAATGTCTCCATGTGAAGGCTACCACACAGCTATTAAAAAGTGAGAGATCATATAGACTGATATAGAAAGCTCTTGAAATATACTGTTTTCTAAAAACTCAAGATACTAAACAATCTAAATATTTTTCATAGGGTATAAACCAAAAACTTGAAAGATGAAAAATGTCTGTGTTGACTTAGTTGGTCCACAGACACAACTCAACAATGAAGTCTATTGGTTTTTATCAGTGCACAGACCCAGGAGAGAAGAGCAGATCTTGGGAATTCTTTCTAACCTTTCCAGCCCAAGCGATGCAGCCATATTATATCCTTTGGGAGGATGGTGTTGGTGATACAAATGGCTGATGTGAACAACACAGCAAGTAGTCACAAAAGCAAGCAGCTCCCTCCTCTGTAGTATGCACTCTGGTTGTCTTGTTATGATCTGCACGGGACAGTATCGTGGTCAGAACAGGGGCAGACTGGGACCTGCCACAGAGTGAGTGTCTGGTGAATTCTGCCATGCTGTGCACTTTGCATTGTCTCCGCTTTGTGCATTCCATTTCTTGTGGAAAAGCCAGATGGACCTGATTTCTCTGGTGAGTTATCGTCAAACACGCGACCTATGTTCTTCACTTTCTTTCATTATATCCCTTGGAGATGCTGAAACATCAGCCCTATACTTTAACAAATAGCACCTGGACTTTCTCATCTTGTTTCTTTCTGAAGCAATCACAAAACACTTTAGTAAAAAAGATTTATGACAACTTTTCTATTTTTTTCCATTTTATATGTCTGCTAAATTCCACTTTTTAAACATTATAGAGAAAGCCACTGGTAGAATCACAATGTCTAGAAATGTTAACTTTTCCGTAAAAATAAGGCCACTCAAATCTTGTTAAACTGATATTGTATTCATTGTGCCTCTTAATGCCCATGTTCATTCCAAAGGACTTGTAAAATGAAATCATCAAAAAGCTCCCAGCTGCACAAGTCTTTTGAAACATTTCTGTCGTAACAGAGTCTGGGTTACACATTACAAAAACATGCAAAGGGGCTTAAAGATAGTTTAACAAAAAGACTCAAAAGGGAGAATATCCAGGTGGCTTTTTAAGTGTGGAACATGATAAAATGGTATTTGGAAAGTATTATGCCAAGATGTAATAACTAGAAAACAAGAGAGTCTATTTATAAGCTCAAGTGTAACTTTAAGTCATAAATAGAAGAAATGTTGATAATGCAAGGGGAAAATAATATGACCATTTATTAAATGTAAAACTAAAAACCTTCAGGTATGTAAGAGAAATATGACAGTCTATTTTGGACTCTGAAGCTCTCTACCAAGGCTTTGAGTTAGGTACTGTATAAGTCAGGGTTCTTCTCAAGGAAATCACTTGACTATTTAAAAAAGGGGGACCTTATTCAGGAAACTGGTTACCCTGGAGAAAGCAGAGCTGAAATGATGGACAGCAGACAGGAAGACAACCCAGAAATTAACAACACCCCTGGGCCAGAGTGAGGAGACAAAAGACAAGGGTCATTGGAGGGAAGCTGAAAGAAACTCAACTGTTGCATCTGATGTTGCCAGGGACAGGCATCAAGGGAAATTCCCTGGCTTCTCTTTCCTTCCTCCACCTTCTCCCACTGGTATCCACCCTGGCCATTCCCAGTTTGGGAATACAGTACAGAGTGGAGCAGAGGAAGGGTGAGGAAGGAATCGCAGCACCAGCACAAATCTTGTCTGCAGTAGCATGATGCCTTTTCCTACCTTATGTCCAGGTGAGAACTTCCCATTGGCTCGCCGTGGGATGAACGAGCAACTCTCCTATTGTACATGCTCCTGCTCAACCCTCACTGCTCTTTGAGTCTTGACATTGTTGCTCTGTCAATATTAAAGTAATATTTCATAAAGATCTAAGATGGCAGCAGAGTAGCTGGCAACTCTGTAGCATCTACTCACAGACACAGACCAGATTTGAAGTCAGAGCACAGAGCGGAGAGTTTATGAAAGCATCTGTGAGTGAGCATGTATGAAGACGAGAGCATGGGAGTGCACATGAGTAGGCAGGAACCGGCCTGCCTGCAGGGCCCCAGGGGCCTGCTGGCCCAGGCTTTCTAGGCAGACCACCACCGCTGCCCAGACCCGCAATGCTAGATGCACAGTCAGGAAGGCTATAGATTGACTCAGGACCCAGGAGCTACCAGGGTGGCAAGAAGGCTCTACAGCATGGGGGCCATATAGAAACTCTTTTAAAAGTGGAGCTGAGGCAAGTCCCGAGGCTCAGCAGGGACCTGGGCTTGCATGCTTGTTGGGGGGGTGGGCGGGGGGTGCAGCAGCTTTGCTAACCAAAAACTCAGAGGCAGAGTACACTGAAGGAACAGGAGGACCAGACCCAGCAAGACTTGCAAGTAAAGGGCAGCTCAGAGTGGAGAGTTCAGGACAAACTTCCTGCAAGAGAGCGGCAAGCTCAGGTCTGGAAGCAAGAGCTGAATGCCTGAGATTTTCTGCAGTCAGCCAGAGCATTTCACAGACAGTTGAACCCAACCACCACCTATGGGATTACGTGCTTGGTGGATTGGTGAGGCCAGGCTCAGGAGTTTCCTGCTGCGTCCATTTCCTCAGGGGAAAGAAGAAAAAGCACCAATAGGGCTGTTCACCAGACACTGCTTTCTACACAGCTCAGCTCCCCAGGCCCTAATTTACTAAACCCAGCAGAGCAGAGAAAATAGGGACAGGCGTAACAAGGCATTATCTTCTCTCCTGCATAACTGTTTAACATTCATTTCGTATCCTTCAAGTTTGAGCATAATAAGGCACCAGGTTTTATAATATAGTTTATTTCAAATCTCATGTATTGTTCTTCCTTTCTCTTACTCTATACTACCTCGTTCCTCCCTCTTCATATTTTTCTTTTAAATTCTGTTATCTCTCTTGCTACAACTTGTTTCCATTCTGAACTCTTACTATTATTCCCTATCCCTGCCTTTCAAAACCATTTATGATTGTCATTAGTCATCTCACAGTCCTTGTCCTGTTATTAAAATACCCTTATTCTCTCTACACCTTTATCAATCTTTACTTGTAGGTTTGGATAAGGTGGTTGTTCTTACAGTTCTTCAATCTTGTTTCTAGATGGTGACTATCTCTGTATTTCAAATCTCAAATTTCACTGTTTCTCTCTTCTACTCCATTTTTGCTTCCTCCTGCCTTTTCCTGTTTTTTGTTTTAAATATTAACTTTTCCCTGTCTTAGCCGGTTGTTCATCCCACACTCTTGGTATTCCTTCTCCCTCTATCCTCTCAAAATAACTTCTCTTTCCACCAGACATCTCTTAAGCTCCTGTCTTTTGTTTTGCCCTCTTTTTCCCATCCTACCTATATAAATCTTAGCTGATCAGTTGTTGATATTTCTGTGGTGGAGATTTTTCTGCAATTAGATCCATATTTTACACATACACACACAGATATACATATATATACACACACATTTTATATATATAAATATATATAAAATATATATACCTTTTTGTTGTGGTTGTCTGTTTTTTCTCTCACAAGATATATACATATATCTATATTTTCCTTAAATTTCAGTTTTAAGCTACACTATACACTAACTCTCCCTTACTACATTCCACCTTCCTTCCTCCCTTTTTTAGTTAGAAAGTAAATTTTATTTTCTTCCCAATTTGCCTTGTCTCTATTCCATACTCTTATTATTGCCCCTCCCTCTCTCCTCACAAAATATCTTTTATTTCAGTTAGTCATCTTATATTCATTTTTCCTTTCTTATACTAGTCTTAATCTCTTTATACCTTTATCAATATTGGCTCATTTGCTCTGGATAGTGTAGTTGTTGGGGGGGGGGTATATTTTTGTGGGTGTGGGTTTATTTCCTGGGCTTTTTGGTGTTCATTCTGGCAGTACCTGCACAACAGTATCCAAGACATGGAGGATGGAGTGACTCTCGGTCAGTCAGCCAGAGGGAAGAACCCACCAAAGAATGACCCAAGAACAACCAAAACCCAGTTACAATGAGCAAGCCCACATAAAAGGCATAAAGAGCAGTGAAAGAGCACCAAGCTCAGGTGATCAATGAGACTGCACAATTGAGTCTCACAGGTCTCCTACCACAGATCACACCACAAAGATAGGGAGTCAAAGCAAATAAATCTAACACACAGAAACAAACAAGAAAAGTCACCTAAAATTGGGGAAAAAAAGAAACAATCCCCAATCAAAGGGAAAGGAGGAATCCCCAGAAAGACTGCTAAACAAAATTGAGGCCACCAAACTATCAGATATCAAGTTCAAAATAATGGTTATAAGAACACTCAAGGAGCTCAGTGAAAACATCAAAGAGCTCCAAGGAAGCTTCAAGGAACTTACTGCAAAATAGACCAGCATGAAAAAGGACATAGAAAATATCAATAAGAGCCACAAGGAAATGAAAAATACAATATCTAAAATGAAGAACACAGTGGAAGGAATTAAAAGCAGGTTAGATGAAGGAGAGGATCAAATCAGTGAGCTGGAGGTCAAGGTAGAAAAATATTCCCAGACAGAGCAACAAAATGAAAGAAGATTAAAAAAGAATGAAAAGGGGTTAAGGGAGCTGTAGGACAACATGAAACATAATAATATCCATATAATAGGGATACCAGAAGGAGAAGGGGAGCAAGGGATAGAAAGCCTATTTGAAAAAGTAACGATGGAAAACTTCCCTAACTTGATGAGAGAGAAAAAATCACCCAAGTCCAGGAAGCACATAGGGTCCCAATCAAGATGAACCCAAAGAGGCCCACTGTAAGACATATCATAATTAAAATCACAAAGTTGAAAGACAAAGAGAGGATTCTAAAGGCAGCAAGGGAGAAACAGAAAGTAATGTACAAGGGAGCTCCAATAAGGCTAGCAGCTGATTTCTCAACAGAAATACCATAAGCCAGAAGGAAATGGTAAGAAATGTTCCAGGTAATGAAAAGCAAAGGCCTGCAACAAAGGCCTTGCTGTATCCAGCAAGGCTCTCATTTAAAATAGAAGGCAAAATAAGGAGTTTCCCAGATAAAAGAAGGCTAAAGGAATACATCTCCACCAAACAAGCATTGCAAGACTTACTAAAGGGACTGCTTTAAGAAGATGAAGAAAAAGAGTGAGAGAAAGTGAACACAGGTACAAAGGGGAAAGTGGCAATGAATAAGTACCTATCAGAAATAATCTTAAATGTAAATGGATTAAATGCTCCACTCAAAAGGCAAAGGGTAGCTGAATAAATAAGAAGATATGACCCACATATATGCTATCTCTACCTCAGAACAAAAGACCTACGCAGACTGAGAGTGAAGGGCTGGAAAAAATATTTGAAGCATATGATGAGGAAAAAGAAAACCAGGGTAGCAATACTCATATCAGACAAAATTGATTTCAATACAAAGACCATGAAAGGAGACAGAGAAGGACACTTCATAATACTCAAAGCTGGAATCCATCAAAAAGATATAAACATTATAAACCTATATGCACCCAACTTAGGAGCACCCAAATGTATAAGGAAAATCTTGGAGGACTCAAGAAAGATATAAACAGCAACAGACTTATAGTAGGGGATTTTAACACCTCACAGTCAACAATGGATAGGTCTTCCAAACAAAGAATCAACAAGGATATTGTGGCACTGAATGACACTCTAGATCAAATGGACTTAACTGATATATACAGACCCTTTCACCCCAAAGAAGCAAAATATACATTCTTTTCAAATACACATGGAACATTTTCAAAGATAGACCACATGGTAGGACACAAAAGAACCTCAACAAGTTCTGAAACTGAACTGAAAACTGAAATCATATCAAGCATGCATTCATATCAAAATGGCTTGAAACTAGAAACCAACCTGAAGCAAAAAACACAAAAATAGTCAAATTCACAGAGACTGAATAACATGTTATTAAACAATGAATGTATAACAATGAGATCAAGGAAGAAATCAAAAAGTTTCTGGAGACAAATGAAAATGAACACACAACCGCCCAAAACCTACGGAACGCAGCAAAGGTAGTCCTGAAAAGGAATTTCATAGCAATACAGTCTACCTAAAAAGATAGAAAAATTTCAATGCAATCCCTATGAAGATACCAATGACATATTTCACAGATATAGAACAAATATTTCAAAAATGTATATGGAACCTAAATGACCCTGAAAGCCTCAACAATTTTAAGAAAGAAGGGCAAAGTAAGAGAGATCCCAATACCTGACATTAAACGATAATACAAAGCCACTGTAATCAAAATAGTCTGGTACTGTCACAGAGAGCCCATAAATAAACCCATGTCAATACAGTCAGTCAATATTTGTCAAAAGGGACAGGAGCACAATTGGAGTAAAAATAGCTTCTTCAATAAATGGTGTTCAAAGATATGGACAAGTACATATAAAAAAATGAAAGTAGACCACCAACTTACACTGTACACCAGAATAAACTCAAGATGGATGACTTAAATATCAGTTCTGACACCATAAAAATCCTAGAGAAAACATAGGCAGAAAAATTTCAGATATCCCACGCAGCAATATTTTCACCAATACATCCCTTAGGGCAAGGGATGTAAAGGAAAGCATAAACAAATGGGACTACATCAGATTAAAAAGCATTTGCACGGCTAAATAAAACATCAGCAAAATAGAAAGTAAACACCATATGGGAAAATGTATTTGCCAATGATTCCTCGGACAAGGGTTTGATCTCCAAAATATAGAGAGAATTCACATGACTCCACTCCAGGAAGACAAACAATCCAATTAAAAAGTGGGCAAAGGACCTGAACAGACACTTCTCCAAGGACATACAGAGAGCCTATAGACACATGAAAAAATGCTCAATGTCACTAGCCATCAGAAAGATGCAAATTAAAACCACAATGAGTTGCCATTTCACACCGGCCAGAATGACCATCATTAACAAATCAACAAAGTGCAGAGAGGTTGTGGAGAAAAGGGAACCTTAGCGCACTCTTGGTATGAATGCAGACTGGTGCAGCCACTATGGAAAACAGTATAGAACTTCCTCAAAAACCTAAAGATGGAACTGCCTTTTGATCCCGTGATTCCACTGCTGGAGTTATACTCTGGGAATCCTGAATCACTAATTCAAAAGAACCTATGCACCCCAATGTTCATAGCAGCGTTATTTATAATAATAGCTAAGTGCTGTAAACAGGCTGAGTGCCCATCAGTAAATGAATGGATTAAAAAACTGATGCAGCAGAAAGAAAGGAAGGAACTCCTACCTTTTTGTGACAGCATGAGAACTGGAGAGCATTATGCTAAGTGAAATAAGCCAGGCAGTGAAAGACAAACACCATTTGATCTCAGCTGTAAGTGGAACCTAATCAACAAAACAAACAAATGAGAAAAATAAAACCAGAGTCATGGAAATGAACAAAATGACAGTAACCAGAGGAGAGGAAGTAGGGGGATAAAGAGGGGGAAAAGGGGAAGGGCCAAGTCAAGGAACATGTATAAAGGACCTATGGACATGGACTACAGTGTGGGAATTAACTGTGGGAGCAGGTGGAGGGGGTGAGGCAGTAGAGAGCAATGGGGAGAAAATTGGGACAACTGTAATTGAATAACAGTAAAAACAAAGTAATATTTCAGTTTGGGCTTACGCATTTTTTAAAGCGCCCATTTGGCTTATAGTCTGGGTATCTTGTTGTAATTCATCCTTTGGCCTTTGGGCAGAGCACACCTTATGACAACATCAGAGGAAGGTTAATTGGAAGTTCAGTAGGTCAGTTGTCCATGGCACCAAACTATGAGGGGCACTAAGATCAATGGGGCATAAAAACATCCCTGGAAATGTCACCAGCTGAAAAGATCCTTGAATTTCTCAAAATTCCACTAAAGGATATATGTACTTTTACTGGTTGAACTTTTATTTTTTTAATTTTATTTAACTTTATTTTTATTGTTGACACTATTACAGATGTCCCCATTTCCCCCTACTTTGCTCACCTCCACCCAGTCCCTGCCCCACCCCCATTTCCTCTGGCCATTATCACACTGTTGTCTGTATCTATGGGTGATGCATATATTTGGTTGAGCTTTTAAATCCACTGTAGATATTGCTTTCCCAAAGACCCAAGCAAAAGGCTGTTCTTTTTATCTGTTTGAAAACAACAGAAAAGCAAATCCAAATAGTAAAGGAAATTTGTTGGCTCACATAATTGAAAAAGAAGGGTCATGGTGAACTTCAGGCAAGTTTTGATCTACAGCCCAATCATGTGGGGAGTCCTGGGGTTAAGCCACACCAGTGCCTAGAGCTATAACTTGAGCGGGCTGGGCCACGGGAAGCCCTGGGGGCAAGATGCACTGGTGCCAGGAGCTGTGGTTAGAGTGGGCATGAGCCATGTGGCATCCTGGAACAAGCCTTTTAGCTGATGTAGATGTGACCTGCATTGGGATGTTCTTGGCTGGCTTTCTAGAACACCTTGATCATGCTCCTGCATGTGCAGTCAAGGTGGAGTGGGAACGCAACAAATTGCCCTCTCCTGTGTCTCTCACCTCAGAGAGTGTTCTTATAGTTCCCCTCCCATTTTTCAGATGCTCTAGGGTTAGTGAATGGATTTCCTTACCATATGGTCCAGGGTCCCTTTAAACCACTGTCTTTTTGCTGTGCCACAGGGTGGGTGTGTCTGTACCTAGCCCCTCAGTAATCCCTCACTACTGCAGGTTGGTGCCTTGGGAGTGGGTTTCTACAATACTGTGTCTCCATTTTTCTTACCAATTGCTGTGTGGTTTCTCATTCTACAGAAGCTGTTCACTCAGCCATTAATTTTTCTTCAGGGGGAATTTTTCTGTAGGCATAGATTTGATGTGTTCATGGCAGCAGGTGATTTCAGGGTCCTCCTACACCATCATCTTGGGTCCTTCCTATACTCTCTTTTATATTATGCAGTTACTATTATAAGTGTTCTTTACTTCATGTGGATTCAAGTTATTTTTTAGCATCTTTTCATTTTAGAATGAAGGATCCCCCTTAGTATTTCTTACAGGGAAGGTCTGCTAGTGAAAAATTTTCTCCAGTTTTACCTGGGAATAACTTAATTTATTCTCTTTTTTGTGAGATAGTTTTACTGGATATGGAATTCTTGGTTGATTTTCTTTCAGGACTTTGATGATTTCATCCTGCTGTTTTCTGGTGTCTATGGTCTCTGATGGGAAATCAGCTGTTAATCTCATTGAGGATTCCCCTACACATGAGGAGTCCTTTGTATATTTCAGCTTTCAAGATTCTCTTTGTCTTTTGACAGTTTGACTATTTGAGGCCTAAATGTGGATCTTTAAGTTATCCTACTTAGAGTTTATTGAGCTTCTTGAATATGCAGTTAATGTTTTTTATCTTAGTAGGAAATTTAAAATATTCTTTTTGACCCTTCAATTCTTCTGGGTCTCACATTATACATTTGTTGGTATGCTTGATAGTATACCACAGATCTCTGAAACTCTTGTTTATTATTATTTTTTTCATTCACTTTTCTATATGTTTCTCATACTGGATGATCTAAATTGGCCTTTAGGTTTACTGATCCCTTCTGACAGTACAATTCTGTTGTTCAGACCCTCTACTGAAATTTTTACTCAATTATTGAACTTTCTGGTACTTTGTGGATTTCTTTCTTTTAAAAAAATATTTTTATCTCTTTATTGGTATTCTATTTAGTGAGACATCGTTCTACTTTCCCTTCTTTAGATGTAGTTTTCTCTAGTTCTCTTAACATTTTTATAATTGTTTGTTTGAAATATTTGTCTAGCAAGTCCAATATTGGGGCTTTTTCAGAGACAGTTCCCACTAATTTGGGGAAGGGCATATTTTCTTGCTGTCATTGAAAGGTGGACATTTAAAATAATATAACATAGGACACAACCACAACAGGAAGATTGGGGAGATTTGGAAAGGGCTCAAGGACACAATCTCTGGTCCTGTATTTTGGTAATTGAATGGAGAATGCAAACTGAAATAGGAAAGCAAGATAAAGCAATGGAAGAGAAAAGTACCAAAAATTTTAAAAATAGGTAAATAAGAAAAAATGGTCTTGAGTTTAACAGGTGCTTGCAGATATTGCTAAGCAAGTGGACTTCTGGTCTGGAGATGAAAATCTTTACAAGGATAGATTTATTTGAGAGCACTTAGAAAAATCAGGAAATGGATATGTTAATATATCATTTCTCTTTTTTTAACAAAATGAAAAAAATTGACCACTGATGGAAAATTAATAGCCAGAACACTAAAAATTTCAGCTGTTGCAGATCTGGATTTAGAAGGCACCAGGATCAGGAGAAAGAGCTTCTTGGTGAAAGACCAAAGGATGAGAATAGGCAGACAGTGTATATGGAGCTACTTCCCAAAAATGTTAACTACAACTGGATTGAAAGAATATTTTGGAAATGTGGTAATGTTTTTTATATAAGTATACCACATTATAGGTCTACTGGCTATCAAAAGGGATTTTTCTTTGTGGAATTTGAAACAAAAGAACAAGCAGCAAAAACTATTGATTTTCTTAACAACCCACCAGAAGTAGCACCAATAAAATCCATTAATATTTCCTATAACAGTGAAAAATAAACCCATTCCTGCCCTTACAGTAGCTGAAGAAAAGGAAAATAAAAAGAATACTGAGTGAAGGACGACACTGACCAGACAAAAGAATGAAACAATGACACAGGCAAAGAGAGCAGCATCTGCAGATTGAAGAGACCCAGGACCATGCCTGAGAGCTCTGAAGCAGAATGCACAAAACCCTGAAAGCCACTCCCAAATAAAAAGAAAAAGCAGGGAAGAGCTGAAGTGACTAGCTTACCTTTGGTCAGAGCACAAAGGAGGAAGCAAAGTAGCTCTGAAAATGCAGAATGCCTGGCTCCTAGATCCAAACTCAAGAAAACATCTCAGAAAGATAACCTTAAAAAAGCCTCAGAAGTGTACAAAGAAAACAAAGATTTAGAAGTCTCTCTTGAAGAAGAAAAGGATAGGGGAGATATAAAAGATGGATTGCTCTTAAAAGCAAAAAGGAAACATGAGATAAAATATACAGAGAGGCATGGGATAGGAGAAGTTTATACAACTACAAGTACTATGCAAGAATGAATGGATGGATTTTGAGGGGGGGGGAGTCTATTTAGCTCTGCAGTAAGCAAGTATGCCTTCTTTATGTGAAAAAATCCCAAATAAAATCGGAGTCAGAAATGGAAATAGATCATGGAGTAATAAGTCTGGAATGAAAAATGAAAAATCAAACAGTGAAGACTACTGTCCCAGGAGACGGTCAATGCAGCAGGGTCGCAGTTCTGAGTGTCATGATTATGAAGATCATTAGCACTGAGGCTCTGACTAGAAGGAATCAAGTCAGGGACACTTTAGGAGCAATCTCAGAAGATGTTTATGTCAATTTGCCAGAAGGGGGTACAGAATGCCACATGAGATATGAATCTCCTGAAGATGCTCAAGCGATATTAAATGCATGTATAGAAATTAAAAAGAAGCACTGCTGGATATTTGAAATTCTTTCTGGTCATCATGAATGCAGGAATTGGCAGATTTTAATATTGCCATAGATAAGCAGGCCAGACTTAGCCTTGTGAAAAGAGGCACTGAGAAGTTAATCACCAAAGCTGAAAAGATTAGACTTGTGAAGATTCAATAAGCAAGTGAACATAATAGATTTCCTGAATATGATTGACAAAAAATTGGGTTCACTTCTTAAGATTTCACTGGATGCTTGAGCTATTCTTAAGATATTCATTTTTATTAAGGTAATAATGTATAATGAATATTTTTTAGAAAACTACATTTACTTAAAAGAAATTCCTTTTGTTTCTTAACTTGTAAGACTTTTTCCAGAGACAAGTATACTATATACCACAATTTTTCATTAAAAATTTTATTTGTTGAAATTATTATATAAATCAACTTCAGAGTGATTTAGTAAATAAATGTTTTGTATTAATTTTGTTCTTTTTTATTACTAAAACAATAACGCATTTGCAAAAACATGAATACTAAATAAATATATAGTTTTAAAAAATGTTTAGCAGCAGACTGTCACTGCACTTATTATTTTGTAGCTTGCTTTCCATTTCAAATATCATGGGTATCTTCTTATGTTGATTTATATGGAGACATATATCTGGTTTCATTTTGTTTATTGCACTTTGCCTACCTGAATTTCCACTGTACAGACCATATGAATTGTTCTCAATTAAAATGTTTGATTTTAAAAAAAATAAAAATGTAGAAACTCTGGAAATCAGATTGCCCTCTCAATCCCTATGGTTTTGTTGTTGTTCTTCACTGGCTTTCTTGCTGCCTATTTTTTCGGTGCTGTTCATAGATGATCCTTTAAAATCTGTTGTTTCTTACGTGTAGCAAATGAAGTCTCTGCTCAGTTAGCTTAGTGGTCAACTAATGATTGAACAGATACTTTTGTAAGTGCCTTGAACCAGTAAGTCTTCTACTCCTTGTCAAAGGGTCCATGTGTTGGAGTATGCCCTCAGTGTTCCAGCATACAGGGTTTATCTATGCCTTAGCCTTCAATCCTACTTGTACAAAGCCTCTAGGTCAGTCAGAGTTTACAGTTTAGGTCACCTCTTCCCAGGTCTTTCCAGAGCATGTGCACAGCTCTGCACATGAGCATGTCTTTCTAGATTTCCAGCAATGTCAGCTTTTTAAAGGCCCCTATGAGTACTTCATTTCCCAATTTTTTCTTTTGAGTTTTTTGGTCAGTCTCTCATTAATCCCAAATAATATTGCTGCCTTAACTGCAGTGCTAAACAATTGCCACTGATTGTTCTCTACATATGCCCTGACAATAGAGCTATTTGCACTGAGTAGGTTCTGTATTATGTTACATAAAGATAAATTCCAAGAACAGAGCTTCTCAGGGAAGTACAATGCAGGTCAAATAGTGACAGTTTTCTGGTAATGGCGCTTTGGGAAAGTTCTAACCACATTCTGTGCCATTCCATGTGGCTTCTAAATTTTTGGTTTTCACTGTGATTGTGGAGCCACAGCTTTCAACGTTATTGTGGAGCTGAGGTTAGAGTGATGGGAAAAGGATAAAGTAAAAGCTTGATTTTTTAGCGAGAGAGAGGCAGTTAGTTACCTACAAGGGAGCTCCCTTAAGACTGTCAGCTGACTTCTCAACAGAAACATTTCAAGCCAGAACAGATTGGTACAAAATACACAAAGTTATGAAAAGCGAGGACTAACAACCAAGACTAGTCTACACAGCAAGGTTATTGTTACCAATTGAAGGAGACAGAGAGCTCCTCACACAAGAGAAAGCTTAAGAAGTTCATTACCACCAAACCAGTATTGCAAGAAATGTTAAAAGGAGATTCAAGAAGAAGAAACAAAGAAAAATAAAGATAAACCTAATTATAAATAATAGAGTAGCAATAAATATGTACCTATTAATTACCACTTTAAATGTAAATGGATTAAATGCTCCAATCAGAAGATACAAGGTAGCTGCAGGGGTATAGCTCAGTGGTAGAGCATTTGACTGCAAAAGATTCAACGTAGCTGAATGGGTAAAAAGACAAGACCGATGTATTTGCTATCTAAAAGAGACCCACTTCAAATTGAAAGATACACACAGACTGAAAGTAAAGGCATTGATAAAGATATTTCATGCAATTTGGAAACAACAAAAAAAGCTGGGGTAGCAATACTTATAAAAAGTCAATTTTAATAAAAAGACTGTAATAAGAGACAAAGAAGAACATTACATAATAATAAAGAGATCAATCCAACAAGAGGATATGAACTTTGTAAGCATTTATGCACCCAACATAGGTGCACCTAAATATATAAAACAAATACTGATGGACAGAAAAATATCTACAGTAATACAGTCATAATAGGGGACTTTAATACCCCATTGACATCAATGGATAGATCTCTCAGACAAAAAAAAATCTACAAGGAAACAGTGGGCTGTAGACCAGATACATTTAATTGATATTCTCAGAGCCTTTCACATCAAAGCAGCAAAATAAATATTCAAGTATACATAGAACATTTTCTAGGACAGACAAAAAACAAGTCTCAGAAAATTTAAGAAGACTGAAATCATATCAAGCACCTTCTCTGACCACAATGGTATGAAACTACAAATCAATCACAAGAAAAAAACTGGAAAACACACAAAGACATGGAGGTTAAATAAAACATTACTAAACAATGAATGGGTCAACAACAAGATCAAACAAGAAATCAAAAGAGACCTTGAAACAAAAGAAAATGAGAACACAACAATCCCAAACCTATGAGACACAACAAAAGCAGTCCTAAGAGGGAAATTCATAGTATTACAGACCTACTTTAAGAAACAAAAGAATTTTAAATAAACAATCTAACTTTGCAAGTAAAGAGACTGGAAAAAGAACAAAATAACAAAGCCCAAAGTGAGTTGAAGGAAGGAAATAATAAAGGAAATAACATGATACTGTCTATAGAGAACACTAAAGAGCCTACCAAGAATGACTAGTACTGATAAATGAATTTAATAAAGTAGCAAAATACAAAGTAAATATTCAGAAAATGGTTGCATTTTTATACACCAATATTGAACTATCAGAAGGAAAATCTAAGAAAAGAATCCCATTTACAATTGCATCAAAAAAATACCTAAGAATAAATTTAACCAAGGAGGAAAAAGACCTGTACTTGGAAAATTATAAGACATTGAAAAAAGAAATTAAAGATGTTAATAAATAGAAGTGTATACCATTCTCATAGATAGGAAGAACTAACATCTTTAAAATGTCCATATTGAATATTGGTGCAGCCACTGTGGAAAGCACTATGGAGTTACCTCAAAAAATTAAAAATGGGACTGCTTTATGACCCAGAGATTCTCTTTCTGGAAATACTCATTTATCCAAAGAAACTCAAAACACTAATTTGAAAGAATATATGCACTCTACATTTATCAGAGCATTCTTTACAATAGCCAAGATTTGGAAGCAGCCTAAGTACCCATTGGTAGATGAGTGGATAATAAAAAGCTGTGTTACATTAATGCAGTGGAATACTACATGGCCATAAAAAAGGAGAAAATCTTAACCTTTGCAACAGCGTGGATGGACCTGGAAAGCATTATGCTAAGTGAAACAACCCAGTCAGAAAAAGACAAATACCAAAAGATTTCATTCATGTGGAATCTAAAAAATAAAATTAACAAATTAGAAACAGACTGACAGAGAACAGAGTGGCAGTTGTCAGAGGCGAGAGGGGTTGTGGGGATGGGTGCAAAAGGTAAAGGGATTGAGCAAAAAAACCTCATAGACCCAGACAACAGCAGGGTGATTACCAGAGGGAAAGGAGAGTGGGGAAGGATAGAGAGGATATGGGAACAGGGGGATAAATACTTACATACAAATGATGTATTGTAGAGTTGTACACCTGATACCTATATAATTTTATTAACCAATGTCACGGCAATACACGCAATAGAAAAAATAAAAAGAATGTTCATATTACCCTAAGCAATCTCGAGATTCAATGCAATTCTTCTTAGGATATCAATGGCATTTTTCACAGAACTAGAACAAATAATTTAGAAATTTGTATGGAAACACAAAAGACCCTGCATAGCAACACCAATCTTGAAAAAGAAGAACAAAGTGGGAGAAATCACACTTCCTGATATCAAACTATACTACAAGGCTATGGTAATCAAACAGCATAAAAATAGACACAGATCAACAGAACTGAATAGAGAGCCCCAAGATAAATTCACACCTATATAATCAATTAATCTTTGACAAAGGAAACAAGAACATACAATGGGGTAAAGACAGTCTGTTCAATAAATGATAAAGTGAAAATTAGACAGATATTAATACATGCAAAAAATGAAACAGACCACCTTCTTATATCATATACAAGAATAAACTCAAAATGGATTAAAGGCATAAATGTAAAACCTGAAACCATAACACTTTTAGAAGAAAACATAGGCAGTAAAATCTCAGACATTTCTCTTAGCAGTATATTTTATGACAGATTTCCTCAGGCAAGGGAAACAAAAGAAAAAATAAACAAATGGGCCTATATCAAATTAAAATGCTTTTGTCCAGCAAAGGAAACAATTAACAAAACAAAAAGACAACTTACTGAATAAGAGAATGTATTTGCCAATTATACATCTGATAATAGTTAATATCCACAACTCAACATCAAAAAAACAAACAACCTAATTAAAAACTGGACAGAGGACATGAATAAACACATCTCCAAAGAGGACCTACAGATGGCCAATAGACATAGGAGAAGATGCTTGACATTTCTAATCACCAGAGAAATGCAAAATAAAACCACAGTGAGATATCACCTCACACCTGTCAGAATGGCTACCACCAATAAATCAACAAACAGCAAATGTTGGTGAGGATGTGGAGAAAAGGAAACACTTGAGCACTGTTGGTGGGAATGCAGACTGGTGCAGCTACTGTGGAAAACAGTGTGGCGTTTCCTCAAAAATTATTTATGGAACTGTCTTATGACTCAGTGATTCCATTTCTGGGTATAGGTAAAATTTAAATTCAAAACAATATTAACCAGAGACACTGAAATAAAGAACAAACTGACAGTAACCAGAGGAGAAGGGGGAGGGAGATAACAGGGGAAAGAAGGGGAAAGGTCATCAAGGAACATGTATAAAGGACCCATGGACAAAGCCAAAGGGGGGTAGGATTGGGAGTGGGAGGTGTGGGTGGATGGGGCAGGGGGAAGTGGTGACAGAAAAATGGAGACAACTGCACTTGAACAACAATTTAGAAAACCTGATAATTCCAAAAAATATATTCACCCTCATGTTCATTGTAGCATGATTTGCAATAGCCAAGATATGGAATCAACCCAAGTGTTCATTAATAGACAAGTGGATAAAGAAGTCGTGGTTCATATACACAATGCAATATTACTGAGTCATAAAAAAAGAATACACTCTTACTATTTGCAAGAGCATAAGTGAAATAAGCTACATAGAGAAATAAATATCCTATTATATCACTTAAAATAACAAAATAAATGAACAGACAAAATTGAAACAGACTCATATGTACAGAGGACAGACTGACAAAGGCCAGAGGAGAGGGGGTTGGGGGAGGAAGAAGGAAATAATTGATGGGATTAAGAACTACTAATTGGTAGTTACAAAATGGTCACAGGGATATAAGGTAAAGCTTAGGGAATATAATTAAAATATTGTAATAAAATAGTGTGTCCAACCTGCAGCCCACAGACCGCATGAGGCCCAGGATGGCTAGGAACGTGGAGCAACAAAAAATTGTGAATTTACTTAAAACCTTTTTTTTTTTTTGCTCATCAGTTTTTGTTAGTGTTTGTGTATTTAATGTGTGGCCCAAGACAACTCTTCTTCTTCCAGTGTGGCCCAGAGGTTGGACACCCCTAGAGGGTGTTAAGTGGGCAATTGAATTATTGGAGCGAATACTTTGTAACCTATATTAATGTCTCTCCACTGTGCTGTACAACTGGAATTAATACAAAATGTTGAATGCAAGTAATCAAAAAGAAGTTCACAGCTTTTACTTAGATTCAGCTGTTTTCCTTGAATAAACACTCCTTTGGTTATTGCATGTCTTTGGTTAATTTTCAAAGTTCTACTGTAATAGAGTTTATTTTGACCACTTTTGCCAGTGTCTCATTATGGATATTCAGAGGTCCTTAACTGTACCATTCTAGAAATACTTCTCTTCAGTGTTACTTTTACACTTGTTCACTCAGCTCTGTCTCTGACACTCCAAAGTCTCTCTCAATAGTTTGCTTCCCTTTCTAGCTCAGAAGTTAAATGGGAATTAACCTCAGTCTCCCTCCTCTATAAATGATCTCTTCTCCTCCTGCCATGATGGAAGAGATGCCCTTACTCCCAAATCACACTCATCACTTCTCTGCTAAACCTTCCATTGCCTTCCAGTCTTGCTCAGATCAAAAATCCAATGCTCTTACTATGACCTAACAGGCCTTCCAAAATCTAACCTTTGCTACCTCTTGGGTCTCGTCTTCTACCACTCTCCCCTTTCTCACACTGCTCCAGGTATGCTGGTTTTCTTGCTATTCCTTGATCAATGAAGCATGCTATTCCCTTGCTGTTTTCTTGGTTTGACATCCTTTGCCTCCAATGGCTACATGGTTGACTCCCTCATTTTTTCCATGGATTTATGCAAATGTTCCTTATCAGAGAAGTCTTCTCCAAGAATGAATGTTTACATCACCTCTGACCTTACCAGGGTCTTTCTTTATTGAATACCTCCCCTTTTGTCCTGTACCTTGACTTAAATTTTTAAGTGCTTAAGTGTCTCTGCTTAAAGAAATCCTTCCTTTTCCTCTTCTTTCCCGTCTGGTTACCCTTCTCTCTCTCCTATTCCAAAACTTAACTCTTTGAGACCCTCACACTTGGTTCTGAAGAGATTTTATATTAACATATCTCATTTTTTACCTCTTACTCACTTCTGAACCCTCTGTAAACTTACATTCATGCCCAGCTCCACATTCAAACTACTCAAGGTCACCAACAAGTTTCTTGCTGCCAGATGCAATGGACAGTTTCATAATCTGATGTGTATTAATATTTTGCCAGCATTTGGCGCTGTTTGCCAATCCCTCCTTTAAGTATTCAATTCAGGGGCTTGAGTGACATCACTCTCCTGGTTCTCCTATCACCGCTGCTGATTTCCCTGTTTCCTTTACAATTCCTTCTCTTTTACCTGTCTCTTAGATTCAGGTACTTCTCAGAATTCTATTCCATGTTTACCTTTCCTGTTCTACACAGTGTGATTCTCCATCCTTAGACTTCCATTTGCATAGTAATAACCACAAGATCTACAACTTAAGCCTGTTTTTTCCTCCAGAGCTTCAGATCCATATATCCAGGTGTCATTAGGTCCCTCAAACTTAACATATTTGTTAAGGTATCTCAAACTTAACATATTTGAACCTAAATTCATTTCCCCCACCCACACTAACCTGCTCCATGGTCCCCCAGGTACCTCTCCGGATAGCTTTCCTCTCTCTTACCACCTACACTCAACAACATCCCTGTCTGTTGATTCTAACTCCAAAATTCTCCAAGACTGATCCACTTTGCTCCATTTCCATAGCTTCCACCCTGGCTTAGGCCACCATTATGTCTCATCAGCATCATTTCTTCCCAGTTCTTTTAAGACCATGTTAATACTATTAGCAGAGTTTATGAAGCCTGGCATATGACTCTTGCTTATCTCTTCAAGAAGTTTCATCTTGAGCCACAACCCTCAAGATCTATGATCCAAACATGCTATATTTCTTCTATCTTTTCATTTCTGAGCCTTTAAGCATGTGTCCCTTTCCTCTGGTTAACTCTGATGAGTCTTTTCAGATATTGACTTAGATTACCTTCTTCCAAGAAACATTCCCTGACTCAACTCATCTAGATTATATGCTATATTATCATACAGGAGTCTCCATTAAGCATATTTTAATTGGGCATGAGGGACAGGAGAGAGAAGTGATTGTTATATGCAACTGAAAACTTATTAGGGGTAGGATATAAAGAATACAGTGGAAGGAATCCAGACTCTGCTCCTTAAAATAAAAAGTTATCAGCATTTATTCATGTGAATTGGGGTGGCTATGACTAAGGTCCACAGGCAGAGAATGAAAAATAGGACTCAGATTTATGGTCAAAGTAAAAGAAAAATAAAAGTAGGACAAGTGCAAAAACCAGGGCCTCAGTTCAAGGGCCAGAATGAGCTACTTGGAGAATCAGCTACAAAGCTCCAAGTGCTTGGCTGCTTTTGGTTTGAAAATCTGGGGCAAGGAAATTTCCCATGGGTTCACTAAGAGCTGGATAGGTATAATCATAGTAATAGAGATCAAATTGCAGATTCTATGCCCAGATCCCAGATTTATCCTCATTACTAGGTATAACCATCAAACTCAGGTCTTGTGCATGGAGTGGTTATCCTTGAGTGCCCAGTTCTCTATACCCACCAAGGCCTTGCTGCACTTCATGCATTCCTGGTTGGAGAAACATATCTTAGAAATTAACTTCAACCCTGTAGAATGGGCTGCAGCTACCTTTGTTCTAGTACAGCAATTCTCAACCCATGTGCCACAAGAATTTTTAACACAAGCAATACCTGGCAGTCCAGTGTAGCTCAGTTGTTTGGAGCATCGTCCCGTAACCAAAAAGATACAGGTTTGATTCCCAGATGGTCCACATGCCTAGGTTGTGGGTTCAGTCTCCCATCCAGGCCTGTAGGATACCCTGTCTAGGTGCATACAATCCCTGGTTGGGGCACATATGGGAGGCAACCAATTGATGTTTCTCTCTCACATAGATGTTTCCTCCTCTCTCCCTTCCACTCTCCCTAAAGGAAAATTTAAAAATGTCTTCAGGTGAGGGTGAAAACGAAAACAAAACATGCAATACCTGACTATGTAGTCAGGGGCACTGCCGTCTTTTCCCTAAGATTGTCAATTAAAAAATGACAACAGTCAACACAACAATAATCATCTGTTATGAATGAACCACAATTATATTTATTTTTTGTTAGATGGGCAAAAAGTATGTTTTTTGGTGTGCCACATAAGTTTAGTAATTAGTTTATGTGTGTCATGAGATGAAAATGTTGAAAATGGCTGGTCTAGTGGGTTGGCTTATAGTCCAATTATCACCCATTGGTGATGACCCCACATACAGATGACCTTAGCTTCACTTATATTTGAAGATTAGGAATTTAAAATTACTAGAATGGCCCTGGCTGGTGTGCTTCAGTTGGTTGGAGCATTGTCCCATACAGCAAAAGGTTGTGGGTTCAATCCCTGGTCAGGGCACAAACCTAGGTTGTCGGTTTGATGTCCAGTCAGGGTGCGTATGGGAGGCAGCTGACTGATGCTTCTCTGTCACATTGATGTTTCTCTATCTCTCTCCCTCTTCCTCTCTCTCTAAAATCAATAAAAGTATCCTCCAATGAGGATTAAAAAATTATTAGGATGGAAGAAAAGTCATTCAAATATGACTAAGTATCTAGAGTGAAATTTCTCTTCATTCTCTTGAGGGGAGGGTGTGTGTATGTGTGTGTGTGTGTGTGTGTGTGTGTGTGTGTGTGTGTGTGTGTGTAGGGGAGGAAGCTTGCAAATATACATAGATAAGAAATCAGCTTCTGGAAGTCATTCTCCCAACCAGCACATTTTATTTTAGACTGCTAACTTAACGATGAAGATATAAATTTGGGTCAAATATAAGGTGGCAAAAATAGAAGATATAAGTTATAGGATTGTAAAAATTCACTATCTAGACAGATTTTTCACTTCACTTATAGAGCAGAACCTCACACATCAGGAGTTTAAAAAAAAAAAATCTTCACTTCATTGTGTTCCAGCAAGTAACCTGGAAGAATTCCTCAAACACTCCGACTGGAGAAAGGCTTTGTCATGTCATATGAGCCCCTGCTGCTGTGCTTTGCGCTTTGGTATTTCTCACCAGCTTGTTTCTAACAGCATAAGTAGGTCTTCCATTCTATGTAGAAGAAGTGATGTTTCTCTAGTCTCGTTTTACAGGAGAAGCCAAATACATAATCAGAGACAGATTCTGGCGAGCAGAAAGTAGATTGTAGCAAGCATTTCTTGTTCTTCTTGGGAAGTGGTACCTCAGTTGTCCATAGACCTGGGGATTTCCAAGTGTGGTCCCAGGGCCAGCACTCTCAGCTTTACCTGGGAATGTGTTAGAAATGCAAGTTCTCAAAACCCACCCAGACCTACTAAATCACACATTGTGGCCTAAGCCCAGACAGCTGTGTTTTAACAGGCGCACCAACTAATTCCAATGCGACTACCATGGGGGACCACTCATCTTCCTAATTTCAGGCATCCCAGAACAGGGGTGGAGCATAGGACCCATGATTGTCCAGTTAAAGTAAATGTCAGGACTTTATAGGACGCTCCCAGAAGATTTCTGTTCTTTCAGCTGTCTTGGAGTCCGTTCCTTGTACAGCTGGCTTGTAATCCCAAATGGTGAACCTGCCTGAGACTGAATCTAGTGCCTGGAAGAAAGTCGAGTGAGCTGGGCCAAAGCCTGTGCCTTGAGGCAGAGAGAAACAGGTCCTAATAATGTTGCTACAGTCCAGACATCAAGCACCACTTCAAGCCAGCTCTGCCATGAGCTATCCAGACACAAAAGTGGAGTACCTCTTTACTGAAGCCAGTAAAGACTGAGGAATTCTGAGGGATACAATGTGCTCAGCCAGGGGAAGATAAGTGTTTTTTGGTTTGGTTTTTCTTACTGTTGTTCAGTTACAGCTGTCCTGCCTTTTTCCCTGTTGCTCTCCCCTGCTTCGTCCTCGGCCAAACCACAGTCAATTTGCCCCCTCATTGTCCATGCCCAAGAGTCCTCTATTCATGTTTCTTGACTTACTGCTCCCTCTCCTTTCCCCCTTGATGCCCTTCTCTCCCCTCTGGTCCCTGTCAGTTTGTTCTTTATTCCCATGTCTCTGGTTCTATTTTGCTCATTTGTTTGGTTTGGTACAAAACAGTAAACTCATATGCACCATATATTATACATACACATGTCTTATTCTTTTTATTCTAATTGAATTTTTTTTGTCCTTCAAGTACAGTTGTCTCCTGCCACCATTTTCCCCCACTCCACTCACCCCCACCTCCCACCCTCAATCCCTCCCCACTTGGACTTTGTCCATGGGTCCTTTATACATGTTCCTTGATGACCCCTCCCCGCCCTTCCAGTGGTGTGCCCCTTCTCTCTGGCCACTGTCAGTTCGGTCTTTATTTCATGTCCCTGGCTATATTTTGCTCGTTTTTTTTATTGATTAGGTTCCACTTACCGGTGAGATCATATGGTATTTATCTTTCACTGCCTGGCTTATTTCACTTAGCATAACGCTCTCCAGTTCCACTCATGCTGTCATGAAAGGTAGGAGTTCCTTCCTTTCTTTCTGCTGCATCACAGTTTTTTAATCCACTCATTTACTGGTGGGCACTCAGCCTGTTTCCAGCACTTGGCTATTATAAATAACGCTGCTATGAACATTGGGGTGCATAGGTTCTTTTGAATTAGTGATTCAGGATTCCTAGGGTATAACTCCAGCAGTGGAATCACTGGATCAAAAGGCAGTTTCATCTTTAGGTTTTTGAGGAAGTTCCATACTGTTTTCCATAGTGGCTGCACCAGTCTGCATTCATACCAAGAGTGCACTAAGGTTCCCTTTTCTCCACAACCTCACCAGCACTTGTCGTTTGTTGATTTGTTAATGATGGCCATTCTGGGCAGTGTGAAGTGGTATCTCACTGTGATTTGAATTTGCATCTTTCTGATGGCTAGTGATATTGAGCATTTTTTCATGTGTCTATAGGCTCTCTGTATGTCCTTGGAGAAGTGTCTGTTCAGGTCCTTTGCCCATTTTTTAATTGGATTGTTTGTCTTCCTGGAGTGGAGTCATGTGAATTCTCTCTATATTTTGGAGATCAAACCCTTGTCCAAGGTATTATTGGCAATTATGTTTTCCCATATGGTTTGTTTACATTCTATTTTGCTGATGTTTTCTTTAGCCGTACAGATGCTTTTTAATCTGATGTAGTCCCATTTGTTTATGCTTTCCTTTACATCCCTTGCCCTAAGGGATGTATTGGTGAAAATATTGCTGCGTGGGATATCTGAAATTTTCCTGCCTATGTTTTCCTCTAGGACTTGTATGGTGTCACAACTTATATTTAAGTCTTTTATCCATCTGGGGTTTATTTTGGTGCACAGTATAAGTTGGTGGTCTACTTTCATTTTTTTATATGTACTTGTCCAGATCTCCCAACACAATTTATTGAAGAGACTATTTTTACTCCATTTTATGTACTTGCCCCTTTGGTCAAATATTAACTGACCATATTTGACCATATAATGACATGGGTTTATTTCTGGGCTCTCTATTCTGTTCTACTGGTCTATGTGTCTGCTCTTATGCCAGTATCGGACTATTCTGATTACAGTGGCATTGTAATACAGTTTGATATTAGGTATTGTGATCCTATTTTGTTCTTCTTTCTCAAAATTGCTGAGGCTATTCAGGGTTGTTTATGGTTCTATATAAATTTTTGAAATATTTGTTCTTTATCTGTGAAATATATCATTGGTATTTTGATAGAGATAGAGGTTGACTCTATAGATTGCTTTGGGTAGTATGGACATAATAATGATGTTAATTCTGCCAATCCATGAACACGATATAAAAGGCCACTGAACTAATAAGAACTCTTAGCAGAGAATCTTGCCTCTTGATTCATGAAAAAAATTAAGATCACTTAGACACTTTTATCACATGGCCTTTCTCTTGCTCTACTCTCAGATGAGAAGGTGACCCCTCTGTAAGACTATCTCCCCACCATCCCCTGTGCCCTTGATTCTGTACTTTACAATGTCTCCTGGGACCTTGTTTCTTAGGTCATTCTTCTTCCCTCCTACATTCTCACCTCTACTTCTCTATAGCCTCCTTGCCTTCAGTCTACAAATATGTTCAAATCTCCCATCCTAATAAAATACCTCATTTGACACTAAGCTTTCTCATTGCATGATCCAGCCTCCTAAACACCACTGTCATTCAAACTTTGCAAAAAGTAGCATAGACTTACTATTTCATTGCCTCACTTACTAACACACTTCAGTTTTACTTCTCCCTTCACCACTACCTGAAAATGTTTCCATTAGGATTATCAATGGCCACTCCTATTGGCCATTGCACATTCCAAAGCATGTGTTTCAGTCCTATCTTCCTTAAGTTCATTGTTGTATTTAACATAATCGATCACTTCTTTCTTCTTGATATCTTTTACTTCCTTGGCTTCTGTGGTATCGCTCTCTTCTAATTCTCTTCACACTTCTAGCTTTTCCTGCTTTCTTTACATCTTCTCCTCTGTGTACCTAGTAAAAGCTGGTGTTACCTAGGATTCTGTCCTTAGTTCATTGCTCTTCTCTTATATAATCTCTCCATGGATGATCCCATGCACTCTTGTGCCTCAACTAGAACATGTGCTCCTTGGATTCCGGAATCTGGACACCCATCCCAGATCTTCCCTTAAGCTTCAGACTCCTACATCCAGCTGCCCACTGAGTATCACATTGATTTTCTACAGACATCTGCCATTCAACCTGTTCAAAACTGACCCAATAATAATCCCCACCCTATCAGATATTTTCCTGTATTTTCTAGTTCAGTTGGCAACATCGTCATCCACCTAATCAATCACGTTAGAAACTTGGCTCTTCCCTCTCCTTAACATCTTACTTCAAATCAATCATGTGTACTACATAAATTTACCTACCAAAAGTTCCAGAATATGGCATTTCTTCTCTACTTCTATCACCTTTACCATAGTTTGGATCATTGTCATATTTCCCATGGAATAGGCCTTTCTTTCTCTCCTCAAATTAAGCTTCTTACAAGCCTCCAGTAGGCCCGATATGGAAACATAGCCAAGCAGAACTCCACTTCCTCCCAGCACATTTAGATTCCTCCATTACCTCCTCATTGCCATCAACAGTGTTTGTCAAATCATTGACCAGAGAATATCTGCATCATGCTCACCAAGGTGCTTGTGACAGTGTAAATTCTTGAATTTTACAACAATTTCTCCCAAACTGTAATTTTCAGCTGGTGTTCAGAAATCTGAATTTTCCCACATGTACCTCAGTAATACACAGATTAACAATTTGGAACCTCTGGCCCAATGATACACCAGGAACCTCCTGATACTAGCCCTTGCCTCTACCATTTTATTTCTTCCTCACTATTCCCTAACTCCATGTTTTGTATTTCACTAAACTGTATCTCACTCCATGTTTTTTGCATATGCCCCTGCAGAAGTACCATCTGCCTCCCACCCTAACTTCCCATCTTTTGCCTGGTTAACTCCCATTTATCTTCTGAGGAGATTCAGCTCACATCACCACTCTTGCAACAATACTTAGTATCCTATCTTCCATCTCCTGTCCCACATCTTGCCCCTTTCCATTGAGTAGGTTAGATCCCCATTTGGCTTTCACATGTATATCTTTATGATTGTTCTTATGCTTGTCTTCATAACTGCCAATTTGTACACCTCTTTCTATTCAACTTGCTAATCCCCATCCTAAGCACAGGCTGGATATAGAGCAGGAATTCCATAAATGTTTCTTCCATAAATTAAATGTGCACGTTTCTTCTACTTAGCTTTGTGAGCTGCCTTTTTACCATAGAAATTGGAAATTGTTAATAGTACAAACAGGCAACGGTACATAGGCAGGGCACAAATGGAAAGAGAGCAGGGAGGAGGTGGAATGTGAGTTTAATAGCAACAGTTAAGAAATATACTCAAAGAAAAGGGGTCATTAAGGCCACTGTAATGGTGGAGGAAGAAGATCATGAGCTCAACAACAGAGAGGGTAGAGGTAATTTTCTTTTAGCCCTAGCTTGTTAAAAGTTTTTTCAAATCATGAAAGGGTGTTGAATTTAATTAAATGCTTTTTTTTTTTGCATACATTGAGATGGTTGTGTGATTTTTATCCTTCATTCTCTTAATGTGTTGTATCACATTAATTGAATTGTTGAACCATCCTTGCACCCCAAGGATGAATCCTAATTGGTCATGGTGTATGATCCTCTTAATATGCTGTTGAATTAGGTTTGCTAGTATTTTGTTGAGGATTTTTGCATCTGTGTATATCAGAGAATACTGGTCTACTGTTTTTTTTGTGGTATCTTTGTCTGGCTTTGGTATCAGGGTAATGCTGGCCTCATAAAATGAGTCTGGAAGTGTTTTCTCTTTTCAGTTTTTTTGGAAGAACTTGAGAAGAATTGGCATTAATTCCTTTTTAAATATTTGATAGGATTTATTAGTGAAACCATCTGGTCCTGGACTTTTCTTTATTGGGAGGTTTCCAGTTACTGATTCAATTTCTTTGATATAGGTCTATTCAGATTTTCTATTTCTTCATGATTCAGTCTTGGTAGGTTGTATATTTCTAGGAATTCATCCATGTTTTCTAGATTTTCTAGTTTATTGGTATATATAAAAACATATATGAAAGGCCCACAGCTGAGGTCATACTCAGTGGTGAAAACTAAAAGCTTTTCCATTAAGATCAGAAACAAGACAAGGATGCCCACTCTTGCCACTGTTATAAACATAGTACTGGAAGTCCTAGACAGAACAATTAGGAAAAAGAGTTTCAATTCTTGGAGGCTGCTGTAACAAAATGCCACAGACTGGGTAGTTTACAAATAGCAGTAATTTTTTACTGCTCATAGTTCTAGAGGCTGGAAGTACACGATCAGGGTGCCAACATGGTTGGGTGAGGGCGCTCTTCTGGTTTGCACACTTCTCGTTGTCTTCTACCATGAAGGAAGGGACAAGGGAGCCCTGTGGGATCTCTTTTGTAAGACCCCTAATACCATTCATTAGATTCCCATCTACCCTACACCCTCATGATCTCCTCACCTCCTGAAGACCTTACCTACTAATACTATCAGCTGGGGAGTAGGATTTCAACACGTGACCTAGGGGAGACACAAACATTCAGACCAAGACCACAGCAAAAAGGACTACAAATTGGAAAGAAGTAAAATTGGTCCTGTTTGCAAATAACATTATCTTATATATATGCAATCTTAAAGACCCCACCCTCTAAAACTGCTAGAACTAATAAATGTATTCAGTAAAGTTACAGCATACAATATTAATATACAAAAATCAGTTGAATATCTATGTACTATATGAAAAAGAAAATTAGGAAAACAATTCCATTTATAATCACATAGAAAGAATAATAAACTTAGGAATAAACTTAAGTGAGAAAGTGAAAGACTTGTGCACTATAACCTACAATATCTTGATGAAAGAAGATACAAACAAATGGAAAGGCATCCTGTGTTAATGGTTTAGAAGACTTAATTATGTTAAAATATCCTTACTACCCAAAGAGATCACATATTCAGTGCAATCCCTGTTGAAATCCCCATGGTATTTAAAAAAAACAAAACAAAAACAAAAAACACACAAAAAACCCAACATTCAAAGTTAATATGGAACCAGAACCTCCAAAGACCATAAATAGACAAAAAAGTTTTGAAAAAAAGAAAGATGCTCTGGCTCAGTGGCTCAGTTGGTTGGAGTGTCGAGCTGTACACCAAAAGGTATGGGGTTCAAGTCCCATTCAGGGTATATACCTCAGTTATGGGTTTGATCCCTAGTCGGGGTGTATATTAGAGGAAACCAACTGATATTTCTCTCTCACATCATTGTTTCTCTCTCTTTCTCTCTCTCCTCCACCTTTCCCTCTCTCTAAAATTAATAAACATATCCTCAGATTAGAATTGGAAAAAAAAAGAACAAAGCTGGAGGTATCACACTTCCTGATTTCAAAATATACTACAAAGCTATAGTAATTACAAGAGTATTATACTAGCATAAAGACAGTCATATAGACCCATATAACAGAAGAGAGAACCTAGGAATATATCCACATATATATTGTCAACTGATCTTGGACAGCAGTGCCAAAAATACACACTAGGGGAAGGATAGTTTCTTCAACAAGTGGTGTTGGGAAAACTGGATATCCATATCCATATGCAAAGAAAATTAAATCAAAGCCTTATCTGATACCATACACAAAAACAGCTCAAAATGGATTACAGAATTAAATTTAAGACCTGAAACTGTAAAATTCCCAGAAAAAAAAGCATAAAGGAAAAGCTTCATGACATTGGTCTTGGCAGTGATATCTTGGGTGACACTAAAGGAACAGACAACAAAAGCAAAAATCAACAAGCAGGACTACAACAAACTAAAAAGCAGAGCAAAGGAAATAATAGAGTGAAAAGACAGTGGGAGAATATATTTGTGAACTATGTATCTGTTAAGGGATTGATTTCTAAAATATATAAAGAACTCCTACAACTCAATAGTAAGTGAAAAAAACAAAACAAAACAAAAACCCAATTAAAAAATGGTCTCAGGATTTGAATAGACACTTCTCCAAAGAGATATACATGACAGATATATTAAAAGATCCTCAGTGTCACTAATCACCAGGGAAATGTAAATTAAAAGAATGAGATATAACCCTGGCTGGTGTGGATTAAGTGGATTAAGTGCCGGCCTATGAACCAAAAGTTTGCCAGTTCAAGTCCTGGTCAGGGCACATGCCTGTGTTGCAGGCCAGGTCCCCAGCTGGGGGCATGCAAGAGGCCAAGCATCAATGTTTCTCTTACACATCAATGTGTCTCTCCCTCTCTTTCTTTCTCCCCTCCACTCCCTCTAAAAATAAATAAATAAAATATTTTTTAAAAAGACAATGAGATATCACCTCAATACCTGTGTGGATGGCTATTATCAAAACCCAAAGATAGACAAGTGTTGTAGAGAAATCAAAACCCTTGTATGCTCTTGCTTGATATGCAAAAATGGTGCAACCACTATGGAAAACAGTATGGGCTTCCTCAAAAAATTAAAAATAGAACTACTGTATAACCCAGAAATCCCACTTCGGAATATTTATCCAAAAGAATTGAAATTAGGATCTTAAAGAGGAACTTGTACTTCCATGTTCATTGTAGCACTATTCTCAATTGCCGTGATGTGGACATAACCTAAATATCCATCAATGGAAGAATGTATTTTTAATGTGGTATATACATATAATGGGATATTATTCAGCCTTAGTAAAAAGGAGAGCCTATAATATGTAACAATATGGATGAAACTTGAGGACATTATGTTGTACTAAGTGAAATAAGCCAGTCACAGAAGGACCAATGCTGCACCATTCCTCTCCTATGAGGTATCTAAAACAGCCAAACTCATAGAAGCAAAGAATAGAACAGTGATTGCCAGGGGATAAGGAGAAGGGGAATAGAGGGGTCACTAATCAATGGGTATAAAACTTCAGTGTTATAAGATGAACAAGTTTAGAGGTCTGTTGTACATCATCATGCCAAAAAGTGACAATACTTAGTGTGCACTTAAAATTTTTTAAGAGAGCAGAACTTATATTAGGTGTTCTTACCACAATAAAAATTTTAAAACAGAACATAAAGAAGATGAAGTTAAGACATTTCTGATAGGGTTCAGTGGCTGAATGTATGTAAGGGCTGAACATACTAGTTTTCTATTCCTGTGTAACACATTACTATGAACTTAATAGTTTAAAACCTCACTTATTTTTAGCTCACGGCTCTGTAAGTCAGAAGCCCAGGCACGGTGAAGCCGAGTTCTCTGCTGAGGCTCTCACAAGGCCAAAGTCAAGGTATCAGCAGGGTTTACTGCTCACCTCATTTGGAGCTCAGGTTCTATTTCCAAATGCATGTGGTTGTTGGCAGCATTCAGTTCAGCAGTTGTAGGACTGAGGTCCTGCTTTCTTGCTGTCCAGCCAGGGGCTGCTCTCAGCTCCCAGAGACCACTCCCATTCCTTGCCATGAAGTCCTGTGCATCTTCAAAGCTGGCAACAGAGAATCTCCCTCGTGTCAAGCCCTTCCCACACTTCAAATCTTTTTCTTTAGGAAAAGCCCAGTCCCTGTTTCGGGCATATGTTGCTAAACCAGGATGACCTCCCTTTTTTAAAGTCAACAGATTTGGATTCTTGATTACATCTGCAAAATCCCAGTATAGTAGAATCTAGGTTAGTTTTTGAACAACTTGCAGAAGACGTATATAAATAAGGGGGTGGGAATTCTGGGGATCATGTCAGAAATCTGCTTCCTACAGTGACGCATAGGAAGAGGAGGGGGTAGACTGGGAGAGTTCTAACTGGACACATTGGAACAGTGAACAGTAAACAGCCCAGCCGTAAATTAAGGCTGGGAATACAGATGGTGGAGGACTTTGGGTGAGGAGGTGAGTTCAAATTTAGATACATGAGGTAAAGAATTTAAGAGAAAAAAAATCTCAAGTAATTTTTTGTAGATAAGAGTGTTTCCTGTGCACTGATCCCCAATGGTTTTCTTCTTTTTTTTTTTCTGGAATATAAAACTATTGGTGGATAAAATAAGTTGTTAAATGAAACTGATTTTTAGGGACTATGAGGATATAGAAATTATACTTTAAAAAATATTTTGCTTAATTCAGTTATCTGAAAGTTCTAAAGAATATTCTGTAACTCATAGTGGGTTATAAAATGTGCCTGATAATGAGGGACCAGATTTTCATTTTCTAATTCTTGAGAGAACCTGACCCCAGGTTTTTATTACACTTGGTATTTCTACCTCGTGGCAGGAAATGACAGTCTGCTGAATAACAGCCTTGCATATTTCCACCTGCTGAAGACCTCAGTGTGAAACGTTACAAGGTAATTTTCCTTATTCAAAAACCTATTTGTAAATCTAAAATACCAACTACACAGCCTCAGCACCTCCAGACTACCAAATGGCCTTCCATTGTTTAGTTAAATAAATTTCCATGATCCACCTTCCCACAAATTATTGAGGTGCCAAGCATTGTTTGTGGAGGGTTTAAGAGGGTAGGAGAGAAGAACCCAGTATAACTAAACCTTTCCTTCATCTTCCTGCAGAAACAGGGAGGCAGTGGGGGCAAGACAATCTGAGGGAAAATAACTCCTATGCAATCTGACCAGAGCTAACAGAAATATATATGAGGTGCTAGAGAGCTGCAAGGTTGGAAACGAGAGCCAAAACCCTGCCGGGGAAATGGACCATAAAAGACTTTCAATACCAGAAATGGGTTGGTTTGTCTTGTTTTGTGTTGTAGGTGCCTGGGAGCCAGTTCTCTATGTTTGTGCAGGTTTATTTTTTTCAGAATTTGTCTCATATTTTTTTTTACAACACTGTTCAGGTAATATTTAAGTACAAAAAGATGCCTAATATTTAAAGTGCATAATTTGATCAGTTTTGACAAATGTATCCTCCTATGAAGTCATTGCTATAATTAAAATAAGGAAACTATCCATTATCCTTAAAACTTTTCTTCAGCCCCTCTTTAATCATCCCTCCCTTCCTCCCCATCCTAACCTGGTAATCACTGACCTGCTTTCTGGCATTATATAGGACTGAATTTTCTAAAATTTTCTACAAATGGAACTACACAGTATGTTCTCCTTTCCTGTCTGGCTTACTTGACTCAACACAAGAATTTTGTGACTCATCTATATTGTTGGGGGTTTTTTGTTTTTTTATTGTGGCATTCTATTCCACTGTGTGATTATATCATAATTTGTTTATTTTGCCTGTTGATAGACATTTAGGTTGTTTTTAGTTTGGGACTATTACAAATAATGTTGATAGGGATATTTATGTACAAGTCATATGCTTTCATTTCTATTTGGTAAATATCTAGGAGTGTAATGGATGCATTATATGATAGGAATATGTTGAACTTAGACTGCATAATTGTTTTCTAAAGTGATTGCACCATCTTCCCTTCCTCCTAACAATGTATGAGAGTTATCCTTGCTTCCACATCCTTGCCATTATTTGTCATAGTCAGTCTTTTAAATTTTTTTATATTTTTTAAGGATTTTATTTATTTATTTTTAGAGAGAGGGGGAAGGAGGGAGAAAGAGAGGGAAATGTCAATGTGCAAGAGAAATACTAATTTGTTGCCTCTCATGTGCCCCCAACCAGGGACCTAGCCCACAGCCCAGGCATGTGCCCTGACCAGGAGTCAAACCAGCGACCTTTTGGTTCACAAGACAGCACTTATTCCACTGAGCCACACCAGTCAGGGCCAGGCTTTTTAATTTTAGCCAACCTAATGGGTATGTAGTGGTGTCTCATTGCAGTTTCAACTTCCATTTCCCTGCTGACTAATGATGCTGACCATCTTTTTACGTACTTTTGGCCATTTGTGTATTTTCTTTTATGAAGTGTTTGTTAAAATATTTCGCCCATTTTTTATTACTGAGTTGTAAGACATTGAAGAGATTTAAGCAAGAGTGTCATAATCAAATTTGTGTTTTAGAAAAATCACTCAAGCAGGAAATATCAAGGGTGAATCACAATAGGCAGAAGATGGGCCAATTGGGGAGTACAGGAGTAGGACCAGCAAAAGATCTGATAGTGGCAGTGGATTAAAAATAGATGTTTTTGAGATAGAACTGACAGGTACTGGTAATCATTTTTACATATGAGAGTAAATCAAGGGAATCTGATTTAGTTGGAAATGAGGGTTTAGAATTCAAGAAAAAAATAAAACTGAAATACCTATATAGCATTCACGATGTTCCAAGCACAGTTCTTTCTGAAGCATTATCACAAATATTCCTCGGGATTAATACTCATAACAATCCCAGCAAGTTGGGCTTTTTTATTTTCCACATTATGTATGAGGAAACTGAGGCACAGGGTGAATAGATATTGTGTTTAAATATGTAAACAGGTAATTACAGTGTGATTAAGTTTACAGAAGACAATATGATGTAAAGGATAATAAAACATTGTTTCAGAACCAGGCGACTTGGAGTTTAAATGTTGTATCTACCATAGCTATATACACTTGGGCAAGTTACTTGGACTCTATACATTTCCCTTATTTGTAAAACAAGGATGCCACTTTCTTTCAGATTTGTGTGAGCGATGAAAGAGGAAAGGTTAAAATATTAGAGCTTGCCCTACCTTCCAGTAGATGCACCCATAGACTGAATGAGGTTGTCCAAGAAAAGCCTGAAGAAAAGAACAAAGATGGAAGAAGATGGAAATGTAAGAAGCACCACTGTGTGGACAGAGAACGAGGAATAAAGGAAAAAGGTGCTGGGAGGCAACTTGTAGAATATGTTGTAACCAAAGTTGAGGTAGGATATTTGTGAAGCTTTTATTCATTTTTTTTAAGAACTGAACTACAAAAATAGAACTTACTAAAATAAAAAATCCAAATGCTACAAAAAAGGATAGGTACTAAAAAGTGACACCTCTCCTCTTCAGTACCTTCACACTCCCCAGGTGTACCTCTGTTAAATGTTGGTTTGGACCCTTCATACCACTTTATGTGTATCTTTAAATACAAGACTGTAACATACTTCCAGGTCAAAATATATACCCTATTTATATGTACATTATTATATGTACACTTGTGTGTGCATGTAATATAGAAAGAACCACCTCATATTTTAAAATAGTGGCATGGTGGTCAAAGCTAAATTTGATGATAGTATGGTTAATGATCATTTTTTTCCATAAAAAAAGTTCTATTTCAATTAACATTCCTGAACAAATATAAGTCTGCAAATAAAACTGTTTGGTGTAGGGGAAGGTATATTTTAAATTTTAAAAATCTGTAAAATTGCCCTCCAAAAATGCTTTAGTAATTTAAAGCCCACCATCTATACCCTGATAGCTAATATCTATTTAATATTTATCAGATGCAAACACTGTGCTAAGGGCTTTATGTGAAGCATCTCAATGAACCCTATTGTGTTCTCCCTATTATTATTACTTCTGTCTTATAGATAAGAAAATGTTGGCCCAGGGAGGATGAGTAATTTGAATGAGGTAACATAGTTAAGAAATGGTAGCGCAGTGACTTGAACCCAAATGCTTTTTTATTTAGTATAGTCTGTAAGTTGTACTGATTCATTTACCTATCACTGTTGGTTTTATTCATGTCTTCCTCTTTTGTAAATTCAATTTCATTTCAGGAGTGCATCTTTGAAACATTACTTCCAGGAAATATACACGACTGGTAAAAATGTCTAAGTCCTATTATGTCTAAATGAGTCTGTCATGTTGTCTTTTAGAGAGAGAGAGAGGGAACAAGGGGGAGAGAAAGAGAAACAATGATTTATTGTCCCACTTATTTATACATTCATTGGTTGCTTCTTGTGTGTGCCCAAACCAGGATCAAACCTGCAACCTTCAGGTATTGCAATGATGCTCTAACTGACCAGGGCAAGAGCTACCTGGCCAGGGCCTTTTGTCACTCTTTGAATGATAGTCTGGCTGGTGAAAGAACTCTGGGTTCACACTAATGCTCCCCACAGAACATATGTGTCCTATGTTATCTAATGTCCTGCTTCAGATTAAATGTTTGATGCCCAGATCTTTCATTTATTTGTAGGTGACATCTCCCCTCACCCTTTAGTCATGGGATTCTCTCTATTGCTGAGGTTTACAATTTTATGGAAGAAGTATCTGGATCCTTAAATCTGAAGACATATCTTCCAATTAGAAAAATTTATTCCATCAGAGAGATCCAAGAAGGTAGAGGAGTCAGTAGAAGCTACACTAGCCTCCTCCCAGGACCAATCTGGAATTACAGCTAAATTGTAGAGAAATCACCCTGAATAATGAACTGAACACTAGCTGGAGAGAAGCCTTATAAACAAGGACATACAGAAGAAACTACTTGACCACAGCGAGACTGGTAGGGAGTGTGGAGAAGGTGTTAGAGGGCTGGCTGGACTACCATGGGCAGCAGCTGAAGTTCTGGAGGGATATTTCAATGGCTTGGGGGGTTCCCCCTAGAAGTGTGACACCTAAACTCCAAGCTGAGCTCTCCAGCCTACAATACTAGAGCCATACGGAAACCCAGATTATAGCCAGCTGTGAAAAGCAGCAAGGTTTCTGCCTCCCTGGGAGAGATGGTTGGAGACTCATAAAGCCTCTTAAAAGGCCAAAGCACAAAATTTTGTTTGCAGTCACTTACCCTGGATTCCAGCAGAGGGAGGACAGGATGAACTGGATATGCTTGAGGAGAGTCTGGGGTTGGTGGTTCTGGGGAGAAACTGAAAGAAGAGCCACCAGGTTCCCTGTGCTAAGTCATTCCCCATATGGCAGAAACCATCCTAGGCAGAGCACTCCTCTCCAAAGGGCATCAGCTGGAGAGGAAACAGTAACCCCACCCATAGGAATTACTCTGCTTCACTCTGTGGTGCTTAGGCCAGGCTGTTGCTTGCAGCTAGAGGCTATATATTGATTAGTTTAAGAACTAAGGTGGAGCTGTGAGATTTCAGCTAAACTTGCCCTGGCACTGGTGGTAAAAGCTGGCATTGTGTGCAGCCTGGTTATTTCTGCACATAAAGTGGCCCAACAGAGGGAGCCACATGCTGCAGATCACTGATAGCTACAAACAGGTTGACCATGGACAGGCATAAGCAGTATCTGACAAAGGCCTATGCAAGAGTCTTTGTAGATCTACCTAATACATACAAAGAAATACAAAGAAACAGCTAAAATGGGAAGACAAAGAAACAGATACCAAATGAAAGAACAAGAGAATTCTCCACAAGAACTAGATGACACAGAGGCAAACAACTGATCAGATACAGAGTTCAGAGTAACGATTATAAGGATACTCAACAGCATGAAAAAAATACATAGAAGCCATAAAAAAGGACCAGTCAGGTATAAAGAATGCAGTATCTGAAATAAATAATTCACTGGGAGGAATAAACAATAAGTTAGATGAAGCAGAGGATAGAATCAGTGATTTGGAAGACAAGGTAGAAAAAACATCCAGGCAGATCAGCAAAAAGAAACTAAGTACTTTAAAAAATGACAGCTTAAGAAACATTTTGGACAACATGAAGAGTAACAAAGTCCACAATCACAGGAATACAAGAAGGAAAAGAGAGTGATCAAGGGATTAAGAATTTATTTTAAGAAATTATGACCAAAAACTTCCCTAATCTGGTGAAGGAGAAAGACAGACAAGTCCAGGAAGCTTAGAGAGTCCCAAACAAGTTGGACCCAAAAAAGCTTATACAGAGACACATCATAATTAAAATGACAAGGCTTAAAGACACGGAGAGAATCCTAAAAGCTGTAAGAGTAAAGCAGGTAATTACATGCAAAGGAGCACCAAGTAGACTGTCATCTGATTACTCAACAAAAACATTTCAGGCCAGGAGGGAGTGGTATGAAATATTCACGGTGATGAAAAGCAAGGTCCTACAACCAAGGCTACTTTACCTGTAAGGTTATTATTTAAAATTGAAGGAGAAATAAGGAGCTTCTCAGACAAGAAGCAGCTAAGGGAGTTTGATAACACCAAACCAGTTCTGTAACAAATGTTTAAGGGACTGCTTTAAGGAAAAGAAGAAAAAGAAGAGAGGGGAAAAAAACAGAGGAAAATGGTCTAACCAAAAAAAAAAAAAAGGCACTAAATAAATATCTGTCAATAATCACCTTAAATATAAAAGGTTTAAATGAGCCAACCAAAAGACAAAGGGTAGCTGAATGGATAAGAAAACAAAACTTATATATATGCTGCCTCCAAAAGACCCATCTCAGATCAAAAGATGAACACAGACTAAAAGTAAGGGATGGAACAAAATATTTCATGTAAATGGAAAGGAAAAAAAAGCTGAGGTAGCAGTACTTATATCTGACAAAAAAACTTTAAAAACAAGGCTATAATAAGAGATGAAGGACAATACATAATGATAAAGGGAACAATCCAATAAGAGGATATAACCCTAGTAAACATTTACACACCCAACATAGGAGTGCCTAAATATGTGAAGCAGATATTGATGGACATAAAGGGAGGGATCTCCAGAAGTACAGGAATAGCCTGGGATTCTAACTTCAATGGATAGAACTTGCAGAAAGAAAATCAACAAGAAGACAGCAGCCTAATTGACACACTAGGTCAAATGGGTTTAACTGGAATCTTCAGAGCACTTCACCCCAAAGCAACAGAATATACATATTTTTCAAGTGCACATGGAATGTTTTCTAGGATAGATCCCGTTAGGACACAAAACAAGTCTCATTAAATTTAAGAAGACTGAAATTGTATCAAGCATTTTCTCTGACCACACTGCTATGAAAATAGAAATCAGTCACTAGAAGAATATTAAAAAACACACAAACACATGGAAGCTAAATAACATGTTATTAAACAATGAATGGGTCGACAAGACCAAGGAAGAAATCAAAAATACCTTGAAACAAATGAAAGTGAGAACACAACAATCCAAAACCTGTGAAACACTAGGAGAGTAATCCTAAGAAGGAAATTCATAACATTGCAAACCTATCTCAAAAAATAAGAAAAAGCTCAAATAAACAACCTAACTTTACTTAAAGGAACTGGAAAAAGAACAACAAAGCCCAAAGTGAGTAGAAGGAAGTATATAATAAAGATCAGAACAAAAATAAATGAAATAGATCTTTTAAAAATGATACAAAATATGAATGAATCCAAGCACTGGCTCTTTGAAAAGATAAACAAGATGGACAAACCTTTAACCAGACTCATCAAGAAAAAAAGAAAGGCGACCCAAATTTAAAAAAAAAACACAAAACAGAAAAGGAGAAATAACAAATGACACCAAAGAAATACAAAGGATTGTAAGGAAACATTATGAACAACTATACACTAACAAACTGGACAACCTGGACTAAAAGATAAATTCCTAGAAACATACAATTCTCCAAAACTAAATCAGGAAGAATCAGAGAATCTGGATAGATAGATTACATCTAGTGAAATTGAAGCAGTAATTGAAAAACTCCCAACAAATAAAAGTCCTGGACCAGATGGCTTCACAGGTGAATTTTACCAAACATTCCTAGAAGAACTAATACCTCTCCTCGAACTATTTTATAAAATTCAAGAGGGAAGGCTCCCAAACTCCTCTTACAAGGCAAGCATTATCCTAATTCCAAAACCTGATTAAGATACTACAAAGACAGAAAATAATAGGCCAATATCCATAATGAACATGGACACTAAAATCCTCAACAAAATATTAGCTAACTGAATACAGCAATGCATTAAAAAGATCATACACCATGATCAAGTGGGATTTATTCTGGGAATTCAAGTTTGGTACAACATTCACAAATCAATAATTGTAATTCACCACCTAAACAAAATGAAGGATAAAAACCACATGAACATATTAGTTGGTGCAGAAAAAGCATTTCATTAACTCCAGTACCTATGTATGATAAAAACTCTTAGCAAAGTGGGATCAAACAGAGCATATCTAAACATAATAAAGGCCGTATAAACTCACTGCCAGTATCATACTCAACAGGCAAAAATTACAAGATTCTCCTTAAGATCAGGAACAAGACAGGGATGTCCACTTTCACCTTTCTTATTCAGCATAGTACTAAAAGTCCTAGCCACAGCAATCAGACAAGAAGAAGAAATAAAAGGCATCCAAACTAGAAAGGAAGAAGTAAAACTGCCATTATTTGCAGATGACATGATATTGTATGTAGAGAACACCAAAGATTCCACCAAGAAACTACTAGAACTGATAAAAGAATTCAGCAAAGTAGCAGGATACAAAATATCCAGAATTCAGTTGCATTTTTATATGCCAATAACAGAGTAATAGGGAAATAAAACAATCCCATTCACAATTGCTACATAAAGAATAAAATACCAAGGAATAAACTTAATCAAGGTTGTAAAAGACCTGTACTCAGAAAATTATAAGACACTGGTAAGAGAAATTAAAACACATACAAAGAAGTGGGAGCACATACTGTGTTCATGGATAGGAAGAATTAAAATGTGCATACTATCAAAGCAATCTATAGATTCAACACAACTGCTATCAAGATTCCAATGACATATTTCACAGAACTAGAACAAATACAGGCTCCAGCAGAAGTAACTCCTGCTTGAGTGTGGTTGGTAGGGTAATAATACATAGTTGTAACTTGAACATTTCACCTAAAATGTCATATGGTGTGCTTGAATGTGATAATGTTATCTTACAGAATTACATGCTGCTTATTTTGTAATAAAATATTTTGTAATAAGGCAGTGCCACTTGTGCTGGGCCCTGTATTTTAAAAATTTATATGGAACCACAAAAGGCCCCACATAGCAACAGTGATCTTGAGAAAGAACAACAAAATTGCAGGAATCATGCTACCTAATATCAAATTATACAATAAGGCCATAGTAATCGAAAAAGCATGGTACTGGCATAAAAACAGACACATAGGTCAATGGAACAGAATAGAGGACCAGAACTAAACCCACACCTTTATAGTCAATTAATATTAGACAGAGGAAGCAAGCACATACTATGGGCTAAAGATACTCCACTCAATAAACGGTGTTGGGAAAACTGGACAGATGCATGCTGAAAAATGAAACTAGACCACCTTCTTACACCACACTCAAGAATAAATTCAAAATGGATCAAAGACTTAAATCTTAGACCCAAAACCATAAAAATCATAGAAGAAAACACAGGCAGAAAAATCTTGGTCATTGCTTATAGCAATATTTTATCGGATATACCTCCCCAAGCAAGGAAAACTAAAGAAAAAATAAACAAATGGGACTATATCAAACTAAAAAGTTTTTGCACTAAAAAGAAAATCATCAACAAAATAAAAAGACAACCCACAGGATAGGAGAACAAATTTGCCGATATATCTGATAAGGGGTTAATATCCAAAACTTATCAAGAACTTAAAAAATTCAACACTGAAAAAAACAATCTCAATTAAAAAATGGGCAAAGGACCCAAAATGACATTTCCCCAAGGAGGACATATAGATGGCCATTAGACATATGAAAAGATGCTCAACATCGCTAATCATCAGAGAAATGCCAATTAAAACCACAATGAGATATCATCTCACACCTGTCAGGATGGCTATCATCAATAAATCAACAAACAGCAAGTGCTGGCAAGGATGTGGAGAAAGAGGAACCCTTTTGCACTGTTGTAGGAATGCAGATTGGTGCAGCCACTGTGGAAAGCAGTATACAGAGACCTGGAAATATTAAAAATGGATCTGCCTTTTGACCCAGTGATCCCACCTCCAGGAATATATCTGAAGAAAACCAAAACACTAATTTGAAAGCACATAAGCACCCCTATGGTTATTGCAGCATTATTTATAATCACCAAGGTATGGAAGCAGCCCAAGCGTCCATCAGTAAATGAGTGGATAAATCAACTATGGGACATTTACACAATGGACTACTACTTGGCCATAAGAGAGAAGATCCCTTTGTGACAGTATGGATGGACCTGGAGAACATTATGCTAAGTGGTTGGCATAGCAGTGCATTCCTGGAAAATTCAGTGTATATTATAACCTAGCCAAAATACCACTTATGTTATTCTTTCCTGAGCTGCTTGAGCCAATGTTTATTTTTATTTATTTCTTAGAAAGGCTTTTAAGGCAACACATTTTCCTGAATTCAGTTTTAGTCATATTCCATAGATTCTGATAGTTTTGTTATTTTCTGAACAGTCTGCAATTTTATGTATATCTCCTCAATGACCAGGATTTATAAAATTTTTTTAAATTTCTAGAAGCTCTTTTGTTTTTGTTATTCTTTTTTAATTGTATTGGACTTTGGCTATAAAATGCAACAAAGTATTTAACTATTTCAGGATTTAATGAGTGTATCATGATGCCCTAAGGTAGGATTTTTCTGGTAAACACTCAGTGGGGGCTCTTGAACAGAAGGTATAATCTGTTGTGCAGGACACAGCATTTTTTCTTTCTCAATTACAGTTGACATGCAGTATCATATTAATTTAGTGATTGACATTTATATGAAGTGATGACCCCACAAGTCCAGTCCTCACCTGACACCACACACAGCGATCACAGTATCATTGACTCTATTCCCTGTGCTGTACTTACACCCCCATGACTGTTTTCATAACAGCCGATTTGTACTTCTCAATCCCTTCACCTTTTTCACTCAGGCCCCCTCTACCCATCCCATCAGGCAACCATCGATTGTTCTCTGTATCCATGACTCTGTTTCTGTTTTGTTCGTGCATTTATGTTGTTTTTTTAGATTCCACATGTAAAGTGAAATCATATGGTATTTATCCTTCTCTGACTTGTTTACTTAGTGTAATACTCTCTAGGTCCATCCGTGTTGTCACAACCAGCAAGGTTTTCTTCTTTTCCATGACTTTCATTGTATACGTGTACCACGTCTTTCTCAATTTGTCACTCGATGGATGCTCAGCTCAATCACTGTCAAGAGGGAATTGTCATATTGACTTAGACAATCATGATTCATCACTAGGACTGGGACTCAGGTAGACTAAACAGAAAATTGTATATTCTGCTATAGGGTTTGTGTGCTTCTGGTAATTGCGACCGTTTGAAGATTAACCCACTCATACAGGCACAGATACATCAAGCTCTGTCTAATTAAAGCAACGGTGTTCTGAGAAATCTCTTCGTAAACTACAGATGAAGGAAAAAAGATTACCAAGTCTCACCTGTTTCCAACTTTGGCTCAGGTTCTAGCAACACTAGGACGCGCAATGCAGTGGAAACAGCATGGAGTCGGAGGAAGCCAGACGCGATCCAAACCCAGATCCCACCACTCGTCACCTGTGTCACCGTGGACAAGGTGTTTAAGCCCCTCCCCTCAGTTTTTCCAACTGTAAAAGAAGATACCTTCCATGTAAGGTAGCTGTGATGATTAAATGAGCTAGTGTATGGAAATCATACAGATGTGTGATATTTAATAACTACAATTTGTTCTTCCAGTGATTAGGCCTGTGTAGATATATGTATATAAGGTAAATGTTATAAAAGAAACATATTTCCATCCCTGCCAGTTAAGTAACTGAGCAACCATTTGGAAAGGAAAGGTGGTAGCAGAAGAAAGGGCAGTAATACAATTAAGAGATGTTTCTTTCAAATTGATATCAATTATACGGCATACCAGAGACCAAAAATAAAAATTGGATCACTTTCCTATGGAGGGTTACCTAATTATTTCCTGATGTAATACTTAGAAGTAATGGAATTTTTTTAAATAGTAAAGCTTATAATAGAAATTATTTGTTAGGAAGCTTCCAGTGAATTCACTAATAGGGAGATTGTTTATATAGGGTAATTAGAATATTTATATAGCTATTTTTAAATTGTGTGATGTGAGAATGATCACTATAAAACAGGAGCTCACAGTTAGCGAATACTTCTAACCCAGATTTGGTTCCAGTACTTCACATGGATCAGTTCTTTCATCTCATGCCCACAACAATCCCATGTGGTAAGCACTATTATTGTCTCCATTTTTCTAATGAGAAAATGAGGACCAGAGAGATTAAATGACTTTCTCAAGGTTGCAAAGCTGTAATAAGCAAAAACTCAACAATCCGCCCTTTACTGCTACACTTTTAAGCTTTCAGTGGAAGCAGAGCTGGTACTAATTGGCTCAACTACTGAAGCAAAGCCAATACCAATTAGCTTGTCTTTGTAAGCAGGTAGCAGTTTGTCCTCACATGCACAGTGGAAAAAGTTTAGCTTTGCCCACAGGGAAGAGTGGGGGAGGGGTGTTGCCATCATGGATGGGCTGGGATCTTGCATACCACTGCATTCCTCCACGTCTCTAAATAGCTCTACTGTATGGGTAAGACTAGTGAATCCCATCTCCCAACAACCTTGATGAAGCCAACAGATGTTTGAAACAAGTATGAAATTTAATTTTAGACCTAGCAAGTTCAAATAAATCACTCACCATCAGTAAACAGAATTTGTTCCTCCATGGGAAACAGTGTAATCTCTCCAAGTGAAAAAAAAAATTTTTTTTCAAGAACATACACACATAACTTGAAGGTACTTTATTAAGATTAAAGGTTTTCCATAACATTTATTTATAAATCCTTACTAGTCAAAAGGAAAATAAATAGTAAATATATGTATCTTCAGGAAGCTTTTAACAACATAGTTTTGTAAATCTGAGAAGTTTCCACGTTCATCAGTTTTAAATTATTACCATTTAGATACATTCAACCATTATGCTATACCAGAAATGTCAGCCTAAAAGAATCAAGAACATCTATATTGGTAGGTAAAATAATAGCAAAAAACTGTATTTCAATTCCACATTTTTATTTTTAACCAACTCTTCATTTGTTGACCATGGGAATGTAGAATTTTCTTCATCTTGGATTTTAAATATACAGACTTAAAAAAACTAAACATTCCTCTTCTCTCAACAGTGGCTGACACTCTGTCTTGGGAGCAGCTACTCAAAGAACTAGCGCAGTGAGGCGCACAGCACGAGCATCCTTGCTGCGGGGGACCGGGGGTGCAGAAGGTGCAGAATCAAGCGCCTTCTGTCCCAGTTAAATCAACCAGCCTTGGAGTTGGCCTTGCCTTTTTAAATTATAACCAGATCTCTTTGTAAGCATCAAAATGGCCATGTAAACATCACCTGCCAGACCATGTACACTACCTGATAAAGGATTCCTCAAAGTGCCCCCTTTCATTACTTTCAAGGTTATTTTTCAGCTCTAGTCTAAAAGGGAGAAAGGTCTGGGCAGTTGTATTTTTATAACACCTTCTTCGATCACCAGAAAAAAAGGGCTGGGCCTCCACCCCCTTACACTATCTCTACCCCCACAGTAAAGAACTGAGGCAGTTATCTGCAAATAAGAAAAACCCATGTAGATATTTCAGAAGAAATAATTTGGATTGCCGAGTCATTCATGTGATTGCCTAAATTATTACACACTTCCCATTACTCTTTGTGTAGGAAATCTTGCTTTTAAGGATATTTTTGTCAATAGTCAACCAAGTAAGGCTTGTATTTTCTTAGACTAGCCACACAACTTTAAGTATGGCTTTAGTATCAGCTTTGGCAATCCCATCCCCTTTCTTTAAAAAACTATATTGAACTATATTGTTTGCTTACTATTTAGTTAATAAACATAGAAATCATTGTTTGGATTATGTTGTTAAGTAAACATTTAGTCTGATTATCTAAATATTTTGGTGTATGTATCAAAGTCATTACAGTAGTTTTTGTCTCTCCTTCTAATATGAAATTTGACATGTCTCAAGAAAACCCAGTGGCCAATGCTACCAAATGTGCAGTGCATATATAACACACTAATGGGTCTATCTGTGTAAGAATAAAGGTCAAGTATTTACATGGAATGCTGACCCTGACTTATAAAACACTATTTTCAGTTATGTCATCTATACATATAATTTATTTTACGAATAGCCCCATTTAATAATTAAAAAAATATGCCTTTCAAATAGTTCATAAATATATAAAATTCACTACACTCTATTTTTCTTAAACATGACACCTAAACTTTACAAATCAACAAAAATATCTTTTCCTATCTGAAAGTCACAGATGCAAAGGTTTTTTGATTGGTAGGATCTTATTTATTGCATGCAAGAATGGCAAGACACATTCTCCTATAACTTACGGACATTTCTATTATTTTGAGCTATGTAATTTACTTGCTGAAGATCAGCAGTATCAAAGGAAAATGAGAGATCTCATCTAAATATTTACATTATAAAAGCCTTTCTTAAACGTCTTAAAAATGGCATGATTAGGATGGTCTGGCAAGTGTCAAGAATTATTTTGATGTTGAATAAATAAGTTAAAAACACATGGAAAGTTTCCAGAAATATGTCTTAGTACAATTTAAATATATGGTGATAAATTGTATATATTTGAACATTTTTCTTTAATTGTATCTTCTTTAACTATATTTCCTATTCTTTTAGAATAGGAATCACATTTCTATAATTTATTAGGAAAATCCAAAGCCAGAAATATTATCTAAGGCTATACAAATAAAAATGCCCTTTGTAATCATTTCTTGCCCCATGATATCAACATTTTAAGATTAACGCTGTAAGGAAAATTTTTAGTTACATATATAATAAATGTTCAGTCTGTTTTCCCTTACTAAATATTTGTTGAGTTGCTGATATGTATTCCCAAGGCCTTCTCAAGCTACAACATGAAGGCAACTAAGGCAGGATTTCAATAATTCCTTTAAGAATGATTTTTCAATGCACACGCTGTGAACATAATGTATAGGTCTTCGAATTACAACATAAGTTTCATTATAACATTGATAAGATGTGTTAAAAACTTAACTCCTGTTTATATTAATTAGCCTATGGTAAAATTGATTACCTTATATGTCCTTAAATATCCACTATGGATTTTAAGTGAGGACTTCCTGTACTGTATGTACATAACAAAAAGGTTGCACTTTTTAGAATAGAAAGAAGATGCCCATGATGATCCACCTAAAAAACAGCAAAGCTGTCCTGTCTGCCTGGGGCTGCTCAAGGCTGCTAAGTTAATTCTTTTAAAAAAAAATTAAAATTTATTTACTGATTTTGAAAGAGAGAGAAGGGAGGAAGGGAAGGGGAGAAGAAGGGGGAGAAGGGAGGGGTGAGAGAGGGAGGGGGAGGGGAAGAGAGAGAGAGAGAGAGAGAGAGAGAGAGAGCGAGAGAAACATCGATTTATTGTTCCACTTACTGATTCCTTCATTGGTTGATTCTTTGTATGTGCCCTGACCAGGGATCAAACCAGCAACCCTGGCATATAGAGATGATGCTCTAACCAACTGAGAAAACCAGCCAATTCCCTAAGTTAATTCTTTCAACTGCTAACATGTAGACTTGATGGCAGTGACCATGTCTGAGACTGGCTGAAGCACTGAACTCTAATATTTATTCTCCAGCCATGTCTCTCTAAAAAGTTCAACCTCATCTTGGAGAAAGAGCTATATATTAAAGACATACATAAAGTCCAAAGCTTTGCTCGGAATACAGTACTGTGCAAATTTCAATTTTGGATCTTACACTCAAAAACTGTGCTTGAAATAAGGCTATAAAAAAAGATGCAAACAAAACCAACATTCAGTTTTAACCACGACTGCACATCTATGACAGTGATACAGATTTTTTTTAAAAAACCCTACCACCAAAATGGTAACTGACTTAATCATATACTGTACAAAAAAAAGATGATTATGGAAATTTCTCTTCGTTATGAATGCAACCAGCTCACTGGGACCCAATGAGTCTCTGTCTCTAATTTGTCAAAAGTTGTTTTTAGCTCTTTGAATGCCGTGGTGAGATCATCATTTACTATAGTTTTGTCAAAGAGATGACCATATTGATTTTCCATTATCTGTGCTGATTTAATCATTTCTTGAAAGTCTTCTTCCTACAAAAGGGAGTATTTTTTTAAAGTGATTAACCAGGCAATTATATCACTTCACATCAGAGCAAACATTCCATCACTGGTTTATCTAATGCTGTTCTGTATCCATTCTTTTACCTCAGCCAGAAATGAAAATCACCCTCTTTAATTACAAGTTCTTCCAGAAGCCATAATTCCTAGTACTACTCCTCTGATGTGCTTGTAACTGAACTGCTCTGACAAAAGTCAAAACTTCCATCTTACCTGGAGTTCAGGATAATCGGTCGCTAACTTACCATTATAGGGCTATCTCAGGGTTAAAATAGCTACGGGGGAGGGTTGGGAAGAGCCATTTACTCTGATGCTGCATTATTTATGCTTATTCACAGCAAGGAATTTATAACTACTTTTTCAGAACTGGATACATTTATAAAAGGACAGTTATCAAGTCCTTCCTGTGTTTCACTGAAAGTGAGTAAGATGCCCTTCATACTCACATTTTTGAGCCAGGAAATATTTTAGTTGATTATATAACTCGACTATATAGCCATATATAAACGTGAGTTAAATCCTAAAACTATATTATCATTTATTATCTCCACTGAGAAACCTTTACATTTATAAATAGTACAAGAACTCTTTACATTACAACATACTGAAGTAATTTCAAGTCCACATTTCAATGTCACAGGATATTTCACAACAGAAAATTTAACTAACATCATATGACAATACCTATTTAGCATGGATATGTACTGCCGGTATTTTAGAAAAAAGACACAACAAATATTGGGAATCAAAAGTATAATCTGTATTTTTGTAAACAGATTTAATAGTGTAACAACACACTGAGGTTAAAGATGAGTTAATTAAGAGAGTAAGGGGGGAAAAAGCTCTTGACATTTAATTTCTTTGCTTTTTATTTTTGGTCCTAATGTAGAATACATTATCATATAATAAGAAACGATGAAATGAAAGGCCTCGTTGGAAATCACTGTAATAATTAACATACCACAGTTGCTATAGAAAATGTAAATATTATTGAATAATCACGAGTCTACTTGCTCTATACCCAAAATGATACTTTTTCCTTTATTATGCTAAATACTGTTGATGCAAAAAGACAAAATAGTTAAATTATTGAAATTTTCACCTAGACTATTAATGATAAATAGCAACTAACTTTGGTTTTTTTTCCCTGTAAAAATAAGGGAAGTCTGAAAACTAAGTGGTCTAACTTTTATATCAATGGCCTACAAAAATTTTTTAAGTATGCAAAATAGTTTTAAGTCAATATAATATGAAGATCCATCCATGGAAGCACAAAAAGCAATTATACTACAATCACTCAAAATGTATGTATCCAAATACAATTCTATACTATAGATTTTGGATCACTTCATCTATTATAGTCTTCCTAAGGTAGTTGCTACTGCATATATAATTTTATGTCCTGCTTATGTATTTTCATTAAAGCATCATCATACTTACTGTAAAGGGCTTTGCAGCACCCTGGTCATCTCTGCTGGAAATAATCTTTGCATTTTTTCTCGTCTCCCTCAAACGCTCTATTGATGGAGGCTTTATAAATATGACATAGGGCTTAAATTCTAGTGTCCTTAAATGCTTCACTGTCTGCAAGGAAGAAAATAAGGTTCTTATATTTATCCCTAAGGTCATGAGCAACTTTTACTATACAATGAACTTTTCTTCCCAAGGAGAAAATTTCTTATTTTCTTATCAAGGTCTGTTGATCTTTCAATATATCGTTCAATCAGTTGTTGACAATTAAATGTAATAAATCTCCCTGAAAAGATGATGAAGAATGTAACTTGCCTTCAAAAATGTTTTGAAATATGCCATAATTAATACTGAACCAAAACAGCTAGAAATGCCATGAAGCTGATTTTTAAATCAAATACTCAAAAGATGCTATAAATTGGATAATCTTCTGTACATGAAAGTCTTTCAACAATCCCATGTAAGTCTCTTCCTGATTTCAGGCATGAGTTCTCTTCCTCTTCCCTTCCGCCCTTCAGAGTGCCCTGAAAGGGCAAGCCTCCTGCTCTCCATGAAGCCTGTCAATGCTCCTCCAGCCACTATTTTTTTATTTTTACACTATGTTTCTGGGGACTCATCTGTAATCAAGGGCTGCTGATAGAAGAATGAGAGTTGAGACACCTTGAGAATACGAATATAAATCCCCGGAAAGGTTAGGCAGATGCGTTAAGGGGTGTGCATGTTTATAGCGGGTTGAGGGACAGGAGACAGAGGGGCTGGTGAGGCCCTGAGAATGCCCCCCCAAAGGGAGCATTCCCCACCAAGGGAGTTGAGAACAATGAGCCCCAGGACACCAGCAGAGAGGCTCTGCTCAAGCAAGTGTGTGCCCCACTCATCGCTGGTGACTAAGTTAAGAGTCAGCCACCCTACTGACTCTTGTTTGAGGTACACAGCTTCTCCAGGTCATTCTAGCTCTTGGAGGTTTGCACCCGGGGGTGCGCCATCCCTAGTGTGAGAATCTGGCCCCTAGGAAATGAGGAAAACGCTGTGGGTCAGGTTTCTGCTGGAGACTCTCTGGTATTACAGGAACTGAGTGGCTTTATCCACCGGCACTCTCAGTACACAGCATTTATAAGACTTCTCAGGATGCAAAGCGGGTCATGCTGTAAAATTCCTGTGAAATGCCGCACTGCTCTAGTTACATGCACAAAACCAAAATCTAGGATATATACAGAACCAAAATCAAAGAAAGAGGACTGAGAACCAAACTGTCCCTTGTTTAGAATTTTAAAAAAACATGATAACATGTAAGAATCCATTATACATATAATGTAACATTTTTAAAAATATGAAACATATAAAAGAAAATCTTAAGAGTCATACTTGGCAAAAACTGAATATAAACAAGACTTTCACACACATACATCTCGAGGCTTCCCCTACTCCTCTTTTCTAAGAATATTATGGACCTTTTGTCCACCAAAGACATCTCAGATTAATTGAAATGCTTTTGTCATCTTAGCACAGGCACATAGATGCCCAACATGAGTAGACTTCACATTTATCCCATAATGAGAGGCTGACATAAAGCGCAATGGATTACACGAGCCAAAAGGGTGTTAAATAGTCCATTGTTTACTTACATGAGGTTGAACATCCAACAAACAGACTTTGTTTTTAGCTAAGACAGACCGAACTGAGTCTATACTTGTGCCATAGTAGTTGTTTTTATATTCACCATATTCAATAAACCTGTAGAAAATTAGAAATGTATTAGAATCATTTATGAATTAAATATATATAGGTAGCAAGACATAATTCATATATAAAAGATATTTTTGCTGAACATGAACATTTTTTACTGTGTTTAATAAAATAAATAGAGCCAAGTACTCCAGAATGTCAATTAAAAAAATCTTAATTTACATTTTCAAATCAGTAACACTTGCTTGTATTACACTTAAGCAGAAAAAAGGACTTTAGTCCAGCCGTACGCTAATGTTTTCCATCACCTCTTTTTCAGAACTAATGCAATGCAATAAAATAGTGAATAAGGCAAACAATAGAAACTACTGAAATTTCACTGCACTCTACAGAATAACCGAGCTCAGCTTTAGAACTAAGGAGGAACTAGTTGGTGGCTAATGGAACCAGGGCAGCCGATTATGTGCTATAAAAACATAATTGCTGTGCCAAACACGAAAAAAGCATTTTGATGTTTCAGTAAAATTCCACAATCCTGCATTAAAACACACATTGCTCCCTAATACTCTAAAATATACATGCTTAAGCAAATGGAAGACCTGGGGAGAGGGGATGTAGGACTAGCTAAAGGATATGATACTAGCAAAGATGATTAACACTATTGCAACTTTTTGAAAAGCCAGAGAGAGAGAGAGAGAGAGAGAGAGAGGGAGGTGTGTGGCTCTACTACATATTTGCTGTTTTTTTAAAATAAAATTCTATCTAAAATATATATTAAAATTTAAATAGTGGGGAAAGGATCACAATCAGATACTCGCAAGTACTAACTCAGTTATCACCTTTTTATTGGTTTCAAATATTAGAAATATTAAAACACATTTCAAATGGAGGGGAATTCTCAGTTGTCTAAAACTGGATATACAGGCATACACTTAAAAACAAGTCATACAAAATTATAAAGTAAGTTCTACTTACTTGTTATTTTGTACATCTGTCTCAAACAAATGCTTGGAAATGAAAATATATTCAACACCATCAATCTCCTGGCTTCTTCTTGCTCTGGTAGTGTCTATGATTTAATTAAAAAGGGTTTAAGAGAAGTCTACATCAATCACCCTAAGGAAAATACTAAAAAAAGAAATCATCCTGTATTTAATTAAAGTATTTTTCTTAAATAAGATTTTAAAACATATAAGAAAGCAAATTAGTTAACAAACTATAGTAAAATTTCATTTGGATTTATCACTAATATTAAAATCATACTGATTTGAAGGTGGGTTCAAAATTAAATTGCATTATGCCTGTGCTATTAGTTTTTGAAGGTACTCTTACATTGATTAAATAAAAATGGTATTCCTTTCAAATAATATACTTATTATTGTTAATTACTGGTCTTTATTCATTAAAGCAAGTCTAATGCCCACTAGGTTGCTAAGGTAAACTCAAATTATTTTACTATCTTCCACACCCATCACATAGTATATTCCATCAATGTTTTATATTACTAACTGAAGAAAGTCATAGCCTTCTATGTGTTCTTCATTCCTTCTTTGCAAAATTATAAGTATCTTCTTGGAATACTACTGAACTTCCAAACTTTCAATAATTTTGCCTAATTATTTCATACTGAATTATAATAGAGCAGAAAAATACAGGATTAACTTCAAAAACAAACAAACAAAAAACCCTCTAAGGAGCTGCAGTGCCAACATGGCAAGTGAAAAACCAACTACAGTCCATAATTCCTGATGATTACAACTAAAATCTCTGGACCCAAAACAACTACCTAAATACTCTGAAAATAGATAAAGAAGGTAGACTGGGAGGAGAGTCAACATAAATGAGCAAGAGTTTAACCTTTATTTCTTCTTAGTTTTGCCCTCAGGGTGAGATCATTCACGGACTTCATGGCAGGAAATGTGTCACTAGTTTTTAATAGAAACTCTGACTTTTTGGTTAAAAGAACCAGGAGAAAAAAGCTCCTGTGAGTTGAAGAATGTGGAGGGAATCCATGAAGGAAGAAAGCTGGAGAAGGATATCTAATTCTGTGTATCAACCCACACTAGTTTAAGAATAATCCCTGAGCTATACCCATGCAGTTCAGACTCCAACCAGCAGAGCAAAGTTTTAGGAAGTGAACTGAGAGTAGAATATACAAGTATCAGCCTCACCTATGAATAACAAAAGTACAGAACACACCCAAACCAATGTAGAAAAGGCTTACAGAACTGAGCTGAGAGTTGAACTACATGCACAAGTTTCAGATTAATCCCTGAACTAAAGGTGACAAAGAAGACTCAAACCAACAAAGCAAAAGTTTAGAAAACTGAAGTGACATTGAAACCACAACTCATAAAAAATGACAGAAGTTGTGGTCTGCACTAGCAATCTTCGACTGGTGTACAGCAGCAGGCACACTGGTGAGCCACAGAATTTTTTAAATATTTAACACCTGACCATTTAGTCAGGGGCACTGACCTCTTTTCCCTTAGACTGTCAAAATAAAAAAGTGACAGCAGCCAAAACAACAAAAGCTGACCAGTGGCAATGAATCAAAACTATACCTATTTTTTTGTCAGATCAGTAAAACAATATGATTTTTTGGTGTGCCTTATAATCTTAGTAATTAGTTTATGTGTGCCATGAGATTGAAAATCCCTGGTCTGAACATAAACTGGTTGATTATTTGCTAAAAGGAAACACTGTCCATAATATTGTAACATGATCTAGAGTTATAGATACAACATTGAATTTATAACATCAAGAATGCAATTTGAAATTATTCAACATTTAAAAACCAAGAAAATATGACCAGTTCTCAAGGTGAGAGGTAATAGATGGCAACCCTGAAAGATCCAGAATTAAGAACTATCAGACAAAAACTTTAAACAATGATTATAATAACTGTGCTTCATTAGGTAAACACACCTGAAATTTAAAAAAAAAAAAGCAGAGAAATAAAAATGACAGGAAGAACAAAGTGAAAATTTTAGAACCGAAAAAGACAATATCTAACAGAAGCAAAGCATTAGATGGGCTCATACCAGAATCGAGATGACAGAGAAGAGCCAGTGAACTTGAAAACAGATCAATAGAAATTATAAAATCTGAGCAGCAAAGAGAAAAAAATTTAAAAAATACAAATAGAGCCCCAAATAGAGACCTGTGTGAAAATATTGAGATGTCTAACATATGTGTAATTGGGATGCGAAAAGGAGAACAAAAAAAACATACAAGCAATAAATGTACTTTAAGAAATAATGTCTAAAACTGCTAAAATCTGGTTAAAGAACAATTTTTATAAATTTCAGAAGCTCAACAAATCCCAAACAGGATAAATTCAAAGAAATAAATTCAAAGAAAATAATGCCTAGACATAAGCATAACCAAACTGCTAAAAGCCAAACAAACAAACAAACAAACAAAAAAACTTGAAAGCATGTAGAAAAAAACTAACAATACACACATGGGAGTAGTGATTTCAGTGAGTACATATTTCTTATAAGTTATAAAAACAAGAAATCATTGAAATAATATCTGTAAAATATTGAAAGAAAAGAGCTATCAACCAAAATATCTTTCAGGAATAAAGGCAAAACACTTTCTCAGATGAAGAGAAACTAATAGAATTCACCACCAGCATATTTGCTCTAAAAAAAAATCTGCAGAAGCCTTTTTAAACTTTCAGGGATGAAGAAAGAGCAATAAAAGGAATAACTACTGGAAGTTGAAAAAGTACAGATTACTTTCTTCCTCTTAAGTTCTTTAAAATATGTATGACTGATTTAAAGTAAAAGTTACAGTATGATGGAGTTTTCAATGTATGCAAATATAATACATTTGACAACTACCACAAAAAGATAGGAGTGGGAGTAAAGGGACTTATGATTGCAAAGTTTCTATATTTTATGTGAAAAGGCAAAAAGATAACTCTAAGTAGACTGTAAATAGGTGTATGCATACTGCAATCCCTAGAGCAACCAGTAGAAAAGTAATAAATGGACTACTAAAAAGCATTCAAATAAAAAAAAATGGTAGAAGGGAAGAAAAAGAAAACAAAAGATGGGATAAATAGAAAACAAATAGTAAAATAGTAGCTTAAATTCAGTCATTGCCATAATTCAGTAAATATTAATGGTCTACATATACTCCAGTTAAAAGGCAGAGAAATAAAATGGGTAAAAAAGGAAGACCTTAGTACATGCTGGGTATAAGTCTACCAGAAAGACACATTAAATATAGACACAGAACTGTTGAAAGCAAACAGACAGAAGACAATATACAGTATGTTCTCATTTAATGTCATTGATAGGTTCTATGACTTCAAGAAAAATGACATATAACAAAGCCAATTTTACCATGAGCTAATTGGTAAAGTAAGAGTTAAATTACTAAGCCATCTCATCAATGTTATAACTAAACTATTTGAACAAAGTGACATTATTCAAGGACCTGCTGTACCATGTAAACAGTAAGCTTAAGAAGGATGCAGTGGCTACTTTATTATAAGATAAAAGAGACTTCAAGACAAAGAGTATTACCAGAGATAAAGAGAAACATTTCATAATGACAAAAAGGAAATATATAACAATTATAAATTTGTATACACATAATAAATCTTTAAAATACAAAGCAAAATCTGGCTGATCTAAATGGAGAAACAAACAAATTCCAATTCAGAACAGGACATTTTAATGCCTCTCTCTCAACAATGGATAGAAGTAGACAAAATGTCATAAGATACAGGTAATCTGAACATTACCAACCTCCTGGGGCTAATTAACATCTATATAACATCACATCCAAAAACTTCAGAACACACATTCTTTTCAAGTACACATGGTGCAAAAGATAGATCATATTTTGGATCATAAAAACTCTCAATACTTAAAAGAACCCAATGACAAAGAGTATATTTTCTAACTACAAAATAACTAAATGTAAAACCAAAAGCAGTAAGATATCTAGGAAAACCACTAATATCTAAAAATTAAAAAATTGATCCTCCAAAGATGAAATAACAAAGGAAGTGAGAAAATATTGTGATATTTTTACAATACAACCTGCCAAAATTGTGATATAAAGATAACATAGGTGTTTAATGGGAAATGTGTAGTTGTAAATACTTATTTTAGCAAAGAAGATCTAAAATCAATGACTGAAGGTTCATCTTAAAATTGCTAGAAACAAAAGAACAAAGTAAACCCAAAGCAAGTATAAGGAGAAAGTAATAACAAACAGAAATTAACAATATAGAAAGAAAAATAGGCACACTAAGGAAAACCAAACAACAAAATTTAAAAACCTAATTAAACTGGTCAAGAAACAAAGAGGGAACAAACGTAGCCAATATAAAGAATCAAAAAGAAGTTATTACCACAGACTCTATGGGTATTCAAAAGGTTAAGAGAGTATTATGTACTACCTTATGCCAACATATTTGACAATTTAGATGAAATGGATAAATTTCTTGAGAAATACAATGAATCAAAATTAAAACAAGAGACTAAATTTTTAAATAGGCCTGTATCTATTAGTTATATCAAATATATTTTTAAAAACCTTCCCCACCCTAACTGGTGTGGCTCAGTTGGTTAGGCGTTGTCCTGGAAAGCGACAGATCTCCAGTTCGTTTCCCAGTCAGGGCACATGCCTCGATTTAGGGTTCAGTCCTTGGCTGGAGCAGGTATGAGAAGCAATCGATTGATGTTTCTCTCTCACATTGATGTTTCTTTCCCTCTCTTTCTCCCTCCCTTCTCCTGTCTCTAAAAATAAATAAATAAAATCTTTAAAAAACACACACAAACTAACCTTCCCCAAAAGAAAACCCCAGGCCTAGATGATAATGATGATGTCTATCTACCATTCAAGGATGAAATATCATGATTCTTACATAAACATTTTTGGCAAATAAGAGGAAGAATCACTACTTAACTCATTTTATGATATTAGTACAGCTCTAATAATAAAATCTAACAAGGACATTAGGAAAGATTATAGACCAATATCCATCATAAATTTAGATGCAAAAGTCAACAAAAATATTAGAAGTCAAATTCAATAATATATATATTTCTAAAAAACAGTTGATGATGACCAAGTAGAGGCTATCTCAGGAATGAACGGCTGGCTTAACATTTGAAAATCAATGGATTTCACCATATTAACAGAATGGAGGATAACATATGATCATTTCAATATATGCAGAGGAGCATTTTTAAGAAATTCAACACTTATTATTTACAATAAAAAAAGAGTCTCAGCAAACTAGGAATCACATGGAATGCCTTCACACAAATAATGCAGAACAAAAAGCCAATATTATACTTAATGATAAAATATTGTTTCTCCGAGACCAGGAATAAGGAAAGTCTGCTAAATAATAACAAAAAATAACTTGAAATATACCAAGACCAAAATGTAAAACCTAAAACTATAATACTTCTAGAAAAAACAGGAGACACTCTTTGTGATCTTGAGATAGTAAATGATTTTTAGATTAAACACAAAAAGCACAAAACATAAAAGAAAAAAAGTGATGTTAGATTTAGGCAAAATTAATAAACCTTTGCTTTTTGAAAAACACAAGAAATGAAAGTGCAAGCCACAGAGTGGAAGAAAATGTTTGTAACCCATTTCCCAGATAAAGGCCACACAGGCAGAATACATTGGGTTGGCCATAAAATCCATATGGTTTTCTACATAAAGAGACATTTTTCATTTTCACAAAAAACTTTATAGATTTAGATATTTTGAGCATGTTAGCAATCTCCCGTGTGGTATAATGTTGTTTGCTCTCAATTAATGTCTCGAGTTGATCGCTATCAACTTCAAGTAGTTTACCTGACCAAGGAGCACTGTTCAGTGAGAAATCCCCAGCATGAAACTTTGCAAACCACTTTTGACATGTTCAATCAGTCACAGCACCTTCTCCACATACTGCACAAGTCTTTTTTTGCATTTCAGTTGTGTTTTTGACTTTCTTGAAATAATAAAGCATAGTATGCTAAAAATGTTATGTATTTTCTTCCATCTTCAATATTAAAATGGCTACACAAAAATTCACCAATTTTGATGTTTTTTAAAAATGCATGCTGATATGAAGCTGTCACAATACAATCTAACAAAATTGTTTAGAATAAAATTTAAGACAACTAAGCACTACTAGAGCCATCTTACAGAAAAAAAACAAATGAACTTTTTGTCCAACCCAATATAGTAACTTTTGGAGGGTCCAAGACTGCAGCAGAGTAGGTGAAAGTGACACTCACCTCCTCCCAGGACCAAACTGAAATTACAACTAAATTAGAGAAAAATCATACTGAATAACCAACTGAAAACAGGTGAAAAGAAGTCTCACAACCAAGGATTTACAGAAGCAGCCATGAGACTGGTAGGAAGGAGGAGACATGAAAAGGGCTTCCCTGCACTCACGTGCTGTGATTGAGAATCCAGGGGGATATCTCAGCTGCAACGGTTCCCTTTGAGGAGCATGGGGTCTCAACTCCATGCTCCTCAACACCAGGCTCCCCAGCCCAGAGCACTAGAGCCAGGAAGAGGAGCCCACATACTCTCTGGGTATGAAAATAGGTGGAGATTCTGTCCACCGAGGAGAGGCAGGAGTCAGCTAACACCAAGGAACACTCTTTAAGGGCCAGTGCACAGAATCTGATGTTCATGGCCATTCACCCTGGGCTCCTGCGGATGGAGGGCAGCTCAAAGTGGACTAGAGTCATGTGAGGAGAGACTAGATAATGTGGCTCCAGGAAGAGAGCTGAAGGAGCAACCACCAGGGTCCCTGCATTGAGTTGCTCTCCCAGACCACCCATAGATGCCATCTTTCCTGGGTTGAACACTCCCCTCTACATGGCATCAGCCTAAGGCATTGATTTTTCACCACAGGAATTTTTAAAACATGCAATACCTGACTAATTAGTCCAGGGGCACTGACTTTTTCCCCCTTAGATTGTCAAATAAAATAATGGCAACAGCCAACACAACAGTAGCCATCTGGTGTGAGTGAATGAAAATTATACCTGTCTGTCAGATTGGCAAAAACATCTTTTCGTGTGCTGCAGAACTTTAGTTATCAGTTTCTGGGTGCCATGACATGAAAAAGGTTGAAAATTGCTTTCTTAAGGGAATGCACAAGCCCCACCCTCCAAAATCCCTATCCCATTGCCCTGCTGAGCAGTCAGCTACCTGGGCCTGGAGTGTAGACGTTCTTTGATGGCTTTTGAGTAGGTCTGGGAGAACTCAGGAGGTGACAGGAACTAAGTTGGGTAGCTCTGAGGTGGGGGCCATTCCTCCCCTCCCCTCCCTGCACCTGCCCAATGGAAGATCCATTAGCCCCACCCTCTAGACTCTGGGTGGCCCCGCCCTACTGAGCTCACACCCTGCAGAATTGTCAGCTGGCTCTGGCCAACCTGGCCTTGTGGTGCAGACTTTCTTAGAAGGCTCTCAAGGAGATCAGGAAAGAATTGGGGCAAGACTGAGTTGAATGTCCCTAGGGCAAGGGCCATTTTTCCCTCACATGCCCAACCAGTGCCATGGTCCCTGTGCAGAGCTCTCTCTTCACATGGCCAAATCCTGGCCTGCTTGGGCGTAATGAACTCTCTTGGCCTCACCCTTATAAATCCCTGAGGCTGCACCCTACCACAAAGGTCTGCAGGCACCCAGCACGTGGTGGCTGGCCTTGGGCATACCATGAGACTTTTGCGAAGTGGCCTCAGACCCAGCACTGGCACCAAGTTTATATCTGCATCAATCTGGTGAATGCCACTTGCCCCTGCCTGGTGACTCACTGAGAACCTACCTCATGTCACTCACACAATGCAAAAGGCTCTTTCAGTGACCGATTCTCACAGGCAGCGGACAGGCGAAGGTGGATCATGGGGTGCCTTGGGTCCTTCCCTGATGTGCCCCCAACTCAGAGCTGGTAAAACCAGGCCTTGGTACATAGCTTGGCCCCTTCCACAGATACCCAGTCCCAGCAAAGGCAGCACAAACTGTGGATTGCTTTGTAGCTCCAAACAGGAAGCTCAGGTCTGGCTAAAGGCTCTCCCAAGGTACCCAGAACAAATACACTGGGTGGCAGACTTCAGACTACATGAGAGCATGATCCAATTAGCTCCACAAATATCACACTCAAAGGGAGATCTCAGCAGGCACCAAACCCTGCTGGGGCAAATTTAGTTTTGCGGGGTAAATCCTTGCACAGCAGCTGGTACACTATAGTTGGGATCGATCCTCAGAGTCAGCCACCCTAAGGGTCAGCCCATCCACATATGGGCCAACAGCAGTCAAGGCTCAACTACAATAGGAGGGCTCACATAACCAACAAAAGCAAATACTGGGGCACCTAGCTCAGGTTATGAGAGAGACTGTGCCACTGAGCCCCACAAGACACCTACTACATAAGGCTACCATACTAACTTGGAAATACAGCGTATCTACCTAACACAGAGAAGCAAAGAGAGGCAGCCAAAATGGAGAGACAAAGAAATACCCCAATGAAAGAACAAACCTACAGAAAAAGAACTAAATTAAATGGAGTCAAGCAATCTTCCAGATACAGGTTATAAGCAAGAGTTATAAGGATGTTCAAGGAACTTCAACAAAGAGAGAAGTAAGATAAAGGGGAACACAGAAACTATAAAAAAGAACCAGTCAGAAATGAAGAATACAATATCTGAAATGAAGAATACACTAGAAATAATCAACAGCAGATCAAATGAAGAAAAGGACTGAATCAGTGATTTACAATACACGGTAGTAGAAAACATCCAATTAGAGCAGAAAAATGAAAAAGAATAAAAGAAAAGATGAAATTTTGACTGAAAACTTCCCTAATTTGGTGCAGGAAATACAGATAAAGAGCTTCCCAGACCAAAAAAAAAAAAAAAAATTGGAGTCTGTTACCACCAAACTAGTATTATAAGAATGTTAAAGGGACTTTAAGAAGAAAACAAATAAAGAGAAACAATCATAAAGAATAAAATGGCAATAAGTACATACCTAACAATAATCACTTAAATGTAAATGGATTAAATGCTCCAATAAAAAGACATTGGGTAGCTGAATGGATAAGAAAACAAGACACATATATATGCTCTCTACAAGAGAGCCACCTCAAAATGCAAGACACACGTAGAGTGAAAGTAAAGGGATAGAAAAAGATTATTTCATGAAAATGAAAACAACAAAAGCTAACATAGCAATACCTATACCAGACAAAATTACAGTTTTTATTTTAAAGTCTGTAAGAGACAAAGGACATTACATAATGCCAAAGGGAACAGCGCCAACAAGAGGATATAATTGTTGTAAACATTTATGCACCCAACACAGAAGCACTATTTCTAAATACACAAAGGAACTCTTGAGGGGCACAAAGGGAGAGATCAACAGTAACACAGTAATAGCAGGAAATTTTAACACCCTATTGGCATCAATGGGTAGATGTTCCAGACAGAAACTCAAGAAGTAAACAGTGGCCTTCAATGACACACTAGGCCATATGGATTTAATTGATATTTTCAGAGCATTTCATCCCTAAGCAGTATAATAGACATTCCTTTTAAGCACACATGGAACATTTTCCTGGAGAGACCACATATTAGGACACAAAACCTCATTAAACTAGGAAGAATGAAGCATCTTCTCTAACCATAATTGTTTAAAATCGATAAAAACTGCACCCCCACCCCAAAAAACACAAACGCATGGAGGCTAAATAACATGTTACTAAACAATCAAAAAGTTAACAATGAGATCAAGGAAGAAATCAATATACCTTGATACAAATTAAAATGAAAACACAACCCCAAATCTTTGGAACACAGTGAAGCAGTCCTAAGTTGGAAATTCATAGCATTACAGGTCCATCTCAAGAAATAAGAAAAATATCAAATAAACAACCTAACTTTACACTTACAAGAACTAAAAAAGAACAAACAAAGCCCAAAGTGAGATGGGAGGAAATAATACAGATCAGAGTGGAAGTAAACAAAGTAGAGTTAAAAAAAAATTCAAAAGATTAGTGAAACCAAAAGCTGGTTCTTTCAATAGATAAACTTTTAAACAGACTCATTAAAAAGAGAGAGAGAGAGAGCACCTCAAATACATAAAATCAAAATAAAAGAGAAGTAACAACTGAAATCACAGAAAAATTACAACTCATTATAGGAAAACATCACGAACAACTATATGTCAACAAATTAGACAATCTGGAAGAAATGAATAAACTCCTAGAAACATACAATCTTCCAAAACTGGATCAAGAAGAAACAAACAAACAAAAAGAACAGACTGATTACTACTGACAAAATCAAAGCAGTAATCAAAAGACTTGTAACAAACAATAGACCTGGACTGGATGGCTTCACAAGGGAATTTTACCAAATATTCATAGAAGAATTAACACCTATCCTTCTCAAAGTATTCCAAAAAAATGTTAAAGACTCCCATGCTAATTTTACGAAGCCAGCATTATCCTAATTCTAAAACCAGATAACGACGCTATAAAGAAAGAAAATAGGGGGCCCAAAAATCACGATGAACACAGATGCAAAAATCCCCAACAAAATATTAGAAAACTGAATCCAGCAATACATTGAAAAGATCATACACCATCATTAAGTGGGATTTATTCCTGGAATGCAAGGTTGGTACAATATCCCAAATCAATTAATGTCATATACTACATAAACAAATTAAGGATAAAAATCACGTGATCATGTCAATATATGCAGAAATATATTTGACAAAATCCAGCATGAAAAAACGATCTATTTTTTATAAAAACACTCAGCAAAGTGGATACAAAGTGAACTCAGCTTAACAGCACACAGGCCATATATAACAAACCTGCATCTAACAATGTATTCAATGGGATAAAACTAAAACCATGTCCCTTAAGATCAGGAACTAGAAAGGGAAGTCCACTTTCACCAGTCTTATTAAACATAGTACTAGCCACAGCAATCAGACAAGAAGAAGAAATCAAAGACATCCAAATTGGAAAGAAAGACGAAAAACTTCATTATTTACAGATGACATGATAGAGAACACTGTAATTCTACCAAAAAACTATTAGACCTGATAAATGAATTCAGTGAAGTAGCAAGATACAAAATAAATATTTGGAAATAGGTTGCATTTGCATACACAAATAATGAACTATCGGAAAGGAAAACTAAGAAAACAATCCCATTTACAATTCCATCAAAACAAAAACCCAACAACATAGGAATATATTTAACCAAGAAGTAAAACCTATACTTGGAAAATTGTAGGACACTGAAAAAAGAAACTGAAGATGATACAAATTAATGGAAGCATATACCAGGCTCTGGGAGAGAAATAACTAACATCATTAAAATATCCATATCATCCAAAACAACTCATAGATTCAGCACCATTCCTATTAAAATACCAATGGCATATTTCGTAGACTAGAACAATTAATCCTAAAATGTATATAGATCTACAAAAGACCACAAACAGCCATAGCAAACTTGAGAAAGAAGAATAAAGTTGGAGGTATCATGCTACCTGATAACGAACAATACAACAAAGCTATGTAATCAAAACAGCTTGGTACTAGCATAAAAATAGACATATAGATCAATGGAACAGAACAGAGAGTCTCAAAATAAACCCATGCCTACATGGTCAATTAATATTTGACAAAGGAGGCAAAAACATGCAATGGGTTAATGACAGTGTATTCAGTAAATGGTGCTGAGAAACTGAACAGATACATCGAAAAAAGTAAAACTAGCCTACCTTCTTACGCCACATAGAATAAATTCAACTGGCTTATTTCATTTAGGAGAAAGACAAATACCATATGATTTCACTCATATGTGGAATCTAAGGAACAAACAAATTAGAGACAGACTCATACATAAAGAGCAGGCTGACAGCTCCGGAGGGGGTGGGAATTAGGGGGCTGAGGGATCAAGCAATAAAGAAAAAGGACTCGTGGACAAGGACAACAGTGTGATGACTGCAGGGGTGATGTGGGCGGGTGAAGGCAGAAGAGAGGATAAGAGGGATAAATGATAATAGAAAAGTTCAATTAAAAAGTCTTCAAAATAAAAAAAGAATATATATTTTTCAAACTTAAAAAAACCCTCAAATGAAAGACTTAAATGTAAGACCCACAACAATAAAACTCCTAGAAGAAAACATAGGCAGTAAAATCCCAGACATTTACCATAGCAGTATTTTCTCTGATACACCTCCTTGGGTAATAGAAACAAATAAACAACAATAACAACAACACCAAAACAAATGAGACTACATCAAACTGACAAGATTTTGCACATCAATAAAACGAAAAGCTAATCCATTGAATGGGAGAAGATATTCACTAATGATACATTTGATAGGGGATAATATCCAAAATTTATAAAGAACTCATATAAGTCAAAATCAAAAAAATTCAATTAAAAACTTCTCCAAAGAGGACATACAGATGACCAGTAGACATATAAAAAGATGCTCAACATCACTAGTCATCAGAGAAATGCAAATTAAAACCACAATGAAATACTACCCCACACCCGTCAGAATGGCTATCATCGGTAAATCCACAAACAAGTGCTTGTGAGGATGTAAAGAAAGGGAACCCTCATGCACTTTTGGTGGGAATACAGATTGGTGCACGTAGATAGAACATAGTATGGATGGTCCTCAAAAAATTAAAAATGAAACTGCCTTATGACCCAGTGATTCCACTTTGGTTATATATTTAAAAGAAACTCAAAACACTAATTAGAAAGACTATATGCACCCCTATGTTTACTGCAGTGTTTTTTACAATAGCAAAGGTATAGAAGCAACCAAAGTACCCACACATGGGTGGATAAAAAAGCTTGGTACAACCCTGCCTGGTGTGGCTCAGTTGTTTGGCGCATCATCGTTAGCCAAAAGGTTCAGGTTCGATCCCTGGTTTGGGCATGTGAGAGGCAGTGGGCAGCCAATCGATGCTTTTCTCTCACATCAATGTTTCTCTCTCTCCCTTCCTTTCTCCCTCCTGCTGACTTGAAAAGCAATGAAAAAATGTCCTCAAGTGAGGATAAAAAAGTAAAAATAAAAATAAAATAATAAGATAAAAAAGCATGGTACATATATGAAATACTACTCACCCATAAAAAGAATGAAATCTTACCATTTGTGACAGCATGGATGGACCTAGAGGGTATTAAGCTAAGTGAAGTAAGTCAGTCAGAGAAAGATAAATATCATGATTTCACTTATATGTGGAGTCTAAAGAATAATATAAACAAAACAGAAACAGACTCATAGATACAGAGAACAGACTGATGATTGTCAGAGCAGATGGCGATTGGGGGACTGGGTTAAAAAGATGAAGGGATTAAGAAGTACAAATTAGCAGTTACAAAACAGTCACGAGGATGTAAAGTACACCATAGGAAATATGTATAGTCCAAAATATTTTAATAGCTATATAAAGTGCCAATAGGGTACTCGAAATATTAGGGTGAACACTTCATAAAGTATATCATTGACTAACCACTATGGTATACATTTGAAACAAATGTGTACAAAATAATATTGAATGTAAACTGTAATTGAAATAAATGAATAAGTGAAAAAACTAACTCTCAAAACTCCATGAGATAAGGTCAATTTTTTTTAAATGGGCAAAAGATTTGAATAGACACTTCATCAAAGAAGGTATTTAAAGGGCACAGTCCACAAAATTATGCTGAACATCATTAGTCATTAAAAGCAAATTTAAGTACAAAGATATCACTACATACATATTACACTGACAAAAATTTAAAGACTGACTTTACCAACTGTTGACAAGTATGGAGCAACTGAACCTTACATACACTGCCAGTAGGTTGTAAAACGGTATAACTCTGTTGGAAAATGGTTTATTAGTTTAACAAATTGAACATATTTTACACCTACCATATGACCCAGCTATTTTACTCCTACTTATTTACTCAAGGAAAACAAAAACATATGTCAATCAAAAAACTTGAACATTAACCTCACAGTAGGTTTATTTGTAATGCCCAAAATGTGGGGAAAACTCCAAATATCCATCAACAGTTGAATGGATGAATGGACAGATAAACAAATCGTGGCATTTCCTTACAATGGAATATTATTTAGCAACGAAAAGGCATGAATTATTGATTTATGAAACAATATGGGTGAATCTCTAATTGATGCTGAGTAAAATAAGCCAGGCAAAAAACTGGTAACATACTATATAATTCTACTCATATAATACTGGATAATTCAAACTAATCTGTGACAGACTAATAGTAATAGAATGTACATTAGTGGTTGCCTGGGAACAGGGGTGGAAGAATGGATTACAGAGGGCACAGGGACATTTTTTGAGGAGGTAGAAATGTTCATTATGTTAATTGTGGTGATGATTTCACATGTGTATATATGTTAAAACTGATCTAATTGTACTTTATTTTAATCCTCACATGAGGGTGTGTTTATTGATTTTTAGAGAGAGAAACATTAATGTGAAAGAGTAACATCAATCAGTTGCCTCTCATATGTGCCTCAACCGGGGACTGTCCTTGCAACCTTTTGGTGTATGGGACAATGCTCCGATCAACTGAACCACCTGACCAGAGCTAACTGTATATTCTAAGTACAGTATGTGCAGGTTTTTTTAAAATTGTATCTAAATAGTGTATAAAAGGAAAAATGTTGGAAGTGGTAAAAAAGTAACCTAGTACAAAAAGTAATTGATTTATGAAACCCAATTAGTTTAAATTATATCCAAAACTTTTAAATGTCCTTGTTTAGTTAGCAAGCATATTTCCATACAACAGTTACATCTCCCGAAACAGTTTTTTATACTTCTACTAGTGGAGCACCAAGGTCGTGCTATTCTTTACGGATGTCACAACCTTTGCAGGAACAGCATGAAGTACAAATAACTTTAACTCTATCATAAAAGCTACAAATGAATTTCACAGCTGAAAAAGACTCTATTTCCTGTGTACAACATAATGTACATCCAAGAATAAGAAAGATATTTAAATTAGCACGATGCCCTGATTTGGAGTTTAGGGTGAACATTCATTTATTAATTAACTTTTTTGTTGTCTGCTGGTGTTCATTTAGCAAGTAGCAGGCTTGAGAAAAATGCAGTTGAAAATAAAAACTGAGAATTTTAAGCCTGCCTTGTTTCTCATGAACTGAGAAAAAGTTGCCTTTATTCAATTTTAATGGCAACACACTTTGAAAAATTTCGAACACACAGTTTAATGATCACGGCCCTGACACACGGGTCCACTGGGAGGGTTAAATATATTCAGAACCACATCAAGTGAATAAAACACTTATGACACTGCCTAATACAGTTACAAGATAACATGTCTACAGCAAAACTGTTTGCTTATCACGATCAACCCAGTTATCCAGGTCTGATGTAATTTCACTGATGAAGAATTTTAGTGTCTAACTGCAATGGTATCAAAGAAATCTCACAAATCCATCAACAGTGAGGGATCCTGCATAAGGGGTCTGGAAATCCTTGTGAGAAGGGAATTCAAAGAGCAAGATGGGAATAGTAACCACAGTGCAGGCCACGCTACCTCACCAGAGTTTACTGTCTGAGTACCCACTGTGTTTACAGTTTAAGATAAACATTAAACAAAGGAGACAACCTCCACACTCTTACCCTGCCCCCAACAAAATCCCAGAATAATTGTCACAGTAAGCTAAGACAAAATATTTTGTAAACTGGTACCCTAGTTGACTATATATTATATTTATATCTATATCTATATATATTTTTTTTAGAAATCTCAACTGAGGTATCCTGGGGACAAAGAAGTGTTCTAGAACGTGAGTACTGTGAAACCTATGAAAACACTGCACTGTGATATACGCCTTCCAGTAAAACTACAGAAGGTGACTAATGAGTGTTGTTCACTGAGAATGCCCAAGCCAGATTATCAAGACATTAAAATCCGTAAGTATTTGATATCTACTGCAATGCTTTTTGTTAACTACTTTATTTTCATTTTCTTCTGAAAAACTAGTTATGTTAATGGTTATGCAGATTTGTTGATGATAACCTCTAGCCTTCAAACAATACTGATGCAGCTTATCATGGATGAAATTTCCCACAGAGAAGCAAGCAGCGGCTTGGCCACCACTTTTTTTAAAAGCAACTGTGAATGTTTAATATGGTTTTATGGACAATTTTAAAAGATCATATAATTTTATTCAGCCATTTTGCACAAGAGGAATACTTGATTTAGCAACCTTTCAAATAGTTTTTTTGAAATTGAAATAATTATAGATACACAAGAAATTGCAAAAATGGCACAGAAAGGTCGCGCGTAACCAACCATCACTCTGCTACCTCCAGTGGAGGAAGGTGTTAATCTTCCATAACCATGGTGTATGTCAAGACAGAAAACAACGTCAGCAAACTACAATGGCCTAAACTACCAAGTATTTCTACTTAACATTTAAAAACCTGAAATAGGATAGATAGGAAAGTTCACACGTAAGCCTGATGAATTTTCACAGACCGAATACGCCCACGTAACCAGCACTCTAACAGGAAGCGCAGATGCCAGAACTCCAGGATCACCTTTCCTGTCCAACCTCCTCAAGGTTTCTAACAGCACATAGGAGGATTGCTTTTTTTTGTTTTTATACAGAAAAATGGAGCCATTCTGCATATTCTCTTTGTGTCTGTCTTCTTTCACTCAGCATGATGTTGGTGGAATTCACACATATTACTGCATGTAGTTGCAGACTGTTCATTCTCACTGCATTACAATATCCCATGGTGGGAATATACCATCATTTACTTAACCAATCCACTACTGGTGGGCATTTGGGTAGTTTCCAGTTTTGAGCTTTTAACAATAGTGTTTGTAAGAGTATTCAAGTATGTGTCATGTGCACTCCTGTTGGGTGTATACTCGGAATGGAATCACTGGGTCACAAGGTGTGTGTGTGTTCAGCTTAACAGATAAGAGTAAACAGATAAGGCCATTTAGCTTTCCAAAGTGATTGAATTAATTTATACTCCCACCAACAATGTGTGTGAGTTCCATTGCTCCACAATTTCTCAAGTTTACCCACTCTGCTGGGTATTTACTGCATTTTTCCATGTAAAATACACATCCATGGTTTTGTGTGCATTCAACATGGGATTATTATAGCCATTATATGTAATCATTATACACATGTATAATGCACATCGTTATTTCTTCCTAAATATTTTGGACAAAAAAGTGTTCATTATACATGGCAAAATACGGTAATACTTGTTTTGGAAAGAATTATGGAGTTAACCATCAAACAATACTGGTGGAATACCCAAAACCAGTAAGTTTTCTCCAAATAATCAAGACTCTATCTAAAGTAGTTTATAAAGCAAAACAACCTAAAATTTCAAAATTGCTCTTCAAATATCTTGTTATTCAATTAATTAAATTATCCTGAGTTGGTGGTAGGGATGTATTTCCCAAATACGTCTGATATTATGATCTGAAGAAGGATCTCTTTGGAAAGGCCTTGGGATGTTTTTATCAGGACCTCCAAGAGATTCTTATCATCAGGAAAAACACCACTCACTAGGGATCTTTTGACATTAACTGTTTAAAAGTGAATCAGAGTGGAAAATCAATAATTTGGGGATTTTCTTGTAGAGTTCCAGCCCCAGAACCTTTCTGGATGTCGTCGAGTTCTGTAACAACTTTACAGGCAAACATTATTTTAATATTTGGATAAATTGTGGCCGAAGTGTCTTGTGCCCTAGGTCATTGAATAATACCAAAAATATCAGAGAGGGTTATGTTTGATAGACAGAATTACTGATATTTCCAATCTTGAAAAGAGAGCAGTTTTTCCCTCTAACTGGGGTACAAAAAAGAGAATCTGTAGTTTGAAGGGATTGCATAATGTATATATAGGAGGCAGAACGTGAAAAGTGGTTACATAAAACCTGGTTTCAAATTCAGGTGCAACTAACACCTACAGGAATCTGAGTAAGTCAAAGTATCCTTTCTATCCCATTTTTTTCCTCTGTAAAATGAAGACATCACCTAGCTTTACTGTCTTTGGGAGCACAAAATAAATTAAGACCAATAAAAGAGATGAATACACAGTAAAAATTAATAAAGTTACTATTTTCCTTTGTAATCTGGTTTTCCATCCTCTTTTGTCATTGCTCACCTGTAAGCTTAACTAAGGGTATGTTTTGTAAAATTTTCTAATTACCAGTATATTGAAACTCAGTTTTTGTAAGAGAAGTGAATAATTAAAGTTAAAAGAAAGAAAGAAACTGTTTAATTCCACATTTCCACATTTTCCTTAACTTTCATCTCTGTTGATGGAAACTGTCAGTCCTATAACTTATGGCTGAAAATGATTACAAACAATAATTTGGAAAAATGTAGTAACAAGGAATAACGAGGTAACAGAATACTATAATTTTAAAATAAAGTTGAACTCTTCCAGAACTAGAGAACATTGCTAAGGGCTATATACAAATGACTTAAAAAAATAGTACTAAAACCACTTGAAAAAAGCCAACATTTCAATTTAGTCTTTTAGATGACTTTCTAACATCAACATATTAAGTAGTCAAATGGCATTTATTCTGAAGATCAAAATGCTTCCAGAATCACATTTTATTTGTAAGAATGTCTGTGAAAACCACTTTCATAAAAATAGATTTAATTCTATGTACTGAAAAGAAGTCTACCATATTTGGATTATATGACTATGAAAGGTCTATTTAACACTATCTGCCAATTACTACATATAAAAAGTAATTATGAAGGTTTATATTATAAGAAGCCTCCTTCAGCTCTGTGCAGTTTGGTCCCTCTAATCTTTATGCTGGAGAAGAACTCTGGAAAACATTAGCGCTTATTTTAGGAAACATCAGACTTCTATTTAGAAGAAAATTTGTAAATAATAATTTAATGTCATATGTACATTAAAATTCACCATAAAAATTGAGAGTAAGAAAGCTGTAATTAATAAATATTCAGGCCAATGATCTGTGTAAATCTGGGGCAAATCCCTCAAATGTTATCTTGTGCCTCAGTTTCCTTCGACGTCAAATGTGGATCATGTAAATACACACTTCCTAGGACTGTGGTGAGAATTAGATGGGGAATGCGTAGAAGAGCACTTGGCACCATACACACTGTGCAGGCATTGAGCAGTCAGTACAGCAGCGCTACTAGCACTGATCAGGACAGAACTTACGGGGCACTGTCACACCATAGTGCTGTGTGTCACTCAGCAGCAGCTTTCGTTTCAGTTCATTCAAACCTACACCTACAGGACCTGAAAAACAGAATAATATAAATCCATTAGTAAACAAAATACTATATAAACACTTCCATAATTGGCACAAATCCATAGGACATAGAACATGCATCCAACTTTACATGCGTCCCAAGTAAAGAGATGATCTCTAGTTAAGTTCTACGTAAGAAAAAGCTAGTTGTTTTGTCTTTTTAATTTAAAATTTTAATCCCCACCTTTCCATTAAAAGCATTAGAAATATTTATGTTTTAAATAAACATACTCGAGTATCTGAGTACATTACCCAGTAATGGTATCCAGTAGAGCCTAAAAAATATGTTCACCTAAAAAAAAACGGAAATTTTAAAATCACTATCCACCATCTGGATAGTGATAATTTCAATTTTAAACGTTTTTAGATCTAATTAAATAAAACCTTTGAATCTTAATTTTATTTTAGATGCAAAACGAATGATGCACTTTAAATTCGCAAACCATTCACCACATTTATGTTTGTCAAGATCTCCTACAATGTGTATTTTCAGTTGGTCTGTAGCGGGGCGCTTTGAGTGGTATCAGGAACTGCAGCCCCGCGCAAGCTGGGGCCTGGGAAAGGACCTCTAAGTCTTGGCTGGAACACCGGTAATGCTGGAGGCAGGCAAGACCTGAAAACGGCTCCGGGGGCCCCCCTGAGGGAAATCAGACTTAGAAGTAAATTACACTCCTTGAAGCAAGCTTTGTTTCTACCTCAAACTCTGTTAATCTTATTCCAGATAACCAGCAAGCGTGGGAAAGAAATTTACAAAACTTCTGGACCCTGACCCAAGTCCCTTCTGGCGCCATAATGTTTGCTCACCCCAGACCTAAAGCAGTTCCTTACATTCCTGCCACTGTCATCTTGAAACAACATCTATTCTCTGTAAACTTAAACTGCTGAAGTAATTAGATTACCTATACATTCCTGCTGCCTATCCCCCACCTGCAATCCTCTCAATAAAAGCCATTGAGCAAAGGGGCTTAGTGCATTCTCTCTTTAGAGGGAATCACCCTCCCCTTAAATAAATCGATGCATATATACTAAACATCTATAAGGAACAAGGCATAAACCGAGGAGAATCAAAGATGATAAGTGTACTCTGTTTTCAAAGAAACTGGGATGAGAGAGTAACACAAAATGATTAAGAGACTGGGGCCAAAAAGAAAAAGCAGCTTCAAGTTGGAGTCAAATCAAAAGTTAGAAGGGCACAGACCCCAAGTGGCCAGATTCTCATAGCTCTGCCCTGAAGGTCTATTGAATGACAGTGTCATGCACTGGGTAGAATACAAGCTGCAGAGCCAGTCTGCCCTGAGTTGGCTTTTGACCTTCATTATTTCCCCACCTGATGATGATACTGAATGTTACATCTGAATATGTGCATCACCCCACAAACGCACGCGTTGCAAACCTAATCCCAATGTGATGGTGCTAAAAGGATGGGCTTGTAGGAGGTGATTAGCTCCTGAGGGTGGAGCCCTCATGAATGGGATTAGTGCTTTTATAAAAGAGATCTCACACAGCTCCTTTAGCCATCATGACACACTGAGACATTTGTGACCTGGAAAAAGGTCACCTACCACATTAGCACTCTGATCTCCAGAACTGAGAAATAAATCTGTGGTATTTTGTTACAGAAGCTGTAACAGACTAAGACACTAGACAAGTTAAAGTCTTTGACCTTGATCAGACTTCATTCTAATTCTAAAGGTAATAATAAAATAAGTAAACATAATTATGCTCCATTTTGGGAAGAGATAAATGAAAACTTATGTGTAGTGCCAGCATAGAATCCAGGTATTGAAGTGTTCATGCTTTGGCCTACTTCCTCTTGCAAACTTTGAAAAGAATAGGTTTCATCCCAATGAAGAACACATAGGTGGACAGAGAAGAATACGGTGGGCATTCTGGGAGGAGGGAAAATCATGAGCAATAACAAAGAGGCTGCAGTTGGGGATTGGGCCTTCCTTCTAATGCTATTTCCCGGCCCTTCACCCGGTATCAAAGACCTGCCTCTTGCTGGCTATCCACTACCACCCTCTGTCTTTCCACAAACTGTTGTCAAGTACCAATTCTCCAGCCACTTCCCCTGCTTCTTCTCTAGAACAAAACTTCTTCATTCTCCATTTTCATAGTAAATACTCTGCAATATTCCATTTGTATCCCAAATAAACTTCATAGCTAATTTACTAGTATATATAATTCCTCTCTCCAAATCAATAAAATGCCCTAAATGTAATAGATAAAAGATAAAAATGCAATTTATGATAAAAAAAATCTCTATTTCAATACGTAAATGCTTAGGCACAACTAGAGCAGAAAATCTAGTGAAATCAGATATTTGCACCTACTAATAGTAAATAAGTGTGGATTGAAGAGTAATAAAAAGATCAGGAGCCAATCTGTACAAAAAAGTACAGGAAAGGCTTCTGATCAAGACAGTGGTATAGGTAAACACTATACTCACCTCTGCCAATGGCCACATCAAAATTACAACTAAATTATAGAACAATGATCACTGAGAACCTCCTGATGGCTAGCTGGACAGAAGTCCTATACCTAAGGATATACAGAAGAAGCCACATTGAGAGTGGTAGGAGGGGCAGATACATGGAATGGGCTAGTCCACACCCATGCTGGCAGTTAAAAATCAGGAGGGATATCTCAGCTGCTGAGGTCCCTCCTGAAGGGCCAACATCCCAACCCCACACTAAACTCCCCAGTTCAGGGTTCTAATGCTGGAAAGAGAAGTCTTCATAATTTCTAGCTTGAAAACCAGCGGGGATTGTGGCTGAGAGACAGAGGGCTGCTAGAATCCCAGGCAGTTCCTCTTAAAGGGTCCACACTTTACTCAGACTCACTTGCTCTGAGCTCCAGTACTGGGACAGCAGCTCCAAAGGCACCAGACACATAGGGGAGGAACTGAACTGTCTGGCTTCAGTAAAGGGCTGGAAGGGCAACTTCCCAGACAAAAGTACTGGCAGAGGCCATGTTCCTTTGTTAAACACTTTCTTCACAAAGCTGCTGGGGGTGAGGGGACACCATATGAGTCTCCATCCACCTAGCTAATAGGGTGCGCCTGGCGATTTTCCACCCAACTTTCAGGCCCACCCAAGGCATTTCCAGTGGTTTTTCCATACAAATGGCCTTTCTTGGCTCATGCTGCAGATTTTCCTAAAATCTCTCAAAGGTTCACAACCCCAAACACGCAGCATCTATCTTTGGCATCCCCCATATCACTTGCTAACGGGCCCCAAGCTCGGCACTGAAGCAGCCATCCTAGTTTGCAGCTTTGCCTTCCCAGGCACCTCCAAGCCCAGCACAAGTGGCAACCATCTGCAGATCACTTTTGTAGCTCCTATCAAGTGGCCCTGGGTAGGGCACAGGCAGCAACGACGTTGGCCTGCACGAGAGCCTCTCTCAAGAAGCCCCAACACACCTGGTAGCCAGCTTCAAACCACAGTAGAGCATGAACCAACCAGCTCCACAAACAACCCACCCAAAGGGCAGACTCGGCAGGCACTGGACTCCTGCTGAAGTGAATCCTGCTCCAGAGGGTCAGCCCCTGCACAACAGCTGCTCCCCTAAGTCATCACCACGCCTCATAACCAATCATCCTCAGAGTCAATCCCGCCCATTGATATACCAGTAGCAATCAAGGCTCAACTACAAAAGGAGGGCACACATAATCCACACAAGGGATACACCGGTAATACTTGTGACCAGAACACTGTGCCAATAGGCCCCACAGGACTACGTAATACATAAAGCCACTCTACAAGACTGGGAGACATAGCAGCTCTACCTAATACATAGGGAGAAAAACAAAACAAAACAAAACAAAACAGGGAGGCAGCCAAATGAGGAGACAAAGAAACATGTCAAAAGTGAAAGAGCAGAACAAAACTCCAGAAAAAGAACTAAACAAAATGGAGACAAGAAATCTACTACATGCATAGTTCAAAACACTGGTAATAAGATGATCAATGGTCTCAGGGAAGAACTTCAACAAAGAGATAAGAAACATAAAAGTACAGGTAGACGAGTTTGGGCATGTTCAGAGTAGAAAAGAAAAGTACAGATAGAAAACATAAAAAAGAACCAGTCAGAAATGAAGAATATAGTAACTGATAAGAAGTATAGATTACAAGGGATTGGCAGTAGAGTAGATGAAGCAGAGGACTGAATGAGCAATTTGGGAGACTGGGTAGCAGGAAACACCTAACCATAACAGCAAAAAGAAAAGAAAAAAAATGAAATTAGTTTAAGAGGTCTTTGGGACAACTTCACACATACCAGTATTTGCATTATGGGGGTACCAGAAGGAGAAGAGAGAGCAAGCAAGAAATTAAAAACCTATTTGAAAAAATAATGACAAAAACTTCCTTACGCTGTTGAAGGAAATAGACATGCAAGTCCAGGAAGCACAAAATCCCAAAGAAGATGAATCCAAAGAGGCCCACACCAAGGCACATAATTAAAATGGAAAAGGTTAAAAACAAAAAGAGAATCTTAAAACCAACAAGAAAAAAAGCAAATTACCTACAAGGGAGTTAATAAGGCTGTCAACTGCTTTCTGAACAGAAACTTTGCACACCAGAAGGCACTGACACAAAATATTCCAAGTGATGAAAAGCAAGGACCTACAACTAAGACTACTGTTACCCAGCAAAGCTATCATTTAGAATTGAAATACAAATAAAGAGCTTCCCAGCCAAAAAAAAAAAAAAAAAAAAGAAAAGAAAAGAAAGGTATAGGAGTTCATTACCACCAAACCAGTATTACAAAAAGTGTTAAAAGGACTTCTTTAAGAAGATAAAAATATGAATAATAAAATGGCAATAACTACATTATCTATCAAAAAATTACTTTAAATGTAAATGGACTACATGGTCCAATTGGAAAACATTGGGTAGCTGCATGGGTCATAAAATAAGACCCTATATATGTTGCCTACAAGATACTCATTTCAGATTGCTAGACAAATAATGCTGCAATAAACATATGGATGTACATGTCTTTTTCAATTAGTGTTTTGGGTTTCTTTGGATAAATACCCAAAAAATGGAATTACTAGATCCTTCTTTGTCACACTGAAAGTAAAGGGATGGAAGATAGTTCATAAAATGGAAACAAAAAGAGCTAGGGTACTTATGGACAAAATAGACTTTTAAATAAAGGCTATAACAAGACAAAGAAGGATCTAGTAATTCCATTTTTGGGGTATTTATCCAAAGAAACCCAAAATACTAATTGAAAAAGATATGTACATCCATATGTTTATTGCAGCATTATTTACAATAACCAATATATGAAAGCAACCTAAGTGTCCATCAAGAGATTATCGGATAGCAATAAAGTGGTACATACATAAAATGGAGTAAGACACAGCCATAAAAAAAAAAGAGAGAGAGATCTTGCCCTCTGCAATACATGATGGATGGACTTAGAAGGTATTATACTAATAAAATAAATTAGACAGAGAAAGACAAATACCACCAAATTTCACTTATATGTGGAATCTAAAAAAAAAAAACCCCAAATAAATGAACAAACAAAACAGAAACGAACTCATAGATACAGAGTCCATTTTGATGACTGCCAGATGGGAGAGGGCTGGGAGATGGGTTAAAAGGGAGAAAGGATTAAGAAGTATAAACAGGCAGGTATCAAAATAGTCACGGAGATGAAAAATACAGCATGAGGCATATAGTCAATAATATTGTAATAAGTATGTATGTTGTCAGGTGGGTACTAGATTCATCAGGGCAATCACTCTGTAAGTTTTCTAAATGTCCGGTCACTATGTTGAATACCTGAAACTAATAAAATATTTTATGCCAAGTGTAATAGAAAAATAAAAATTTAAAAAAACCAGTACAGGAAAATTAAAGCCCAAAGATACAGGTAAATATTAGAATAAGGACTAGCAAGTGGATAGAAACCACAGATGAGACTCAGTGGAATATGATTAAGGAAACAGCCTGAACTGAGAAAGGGATAACATGTCAACACCATCAAAGCGGAGAAAATCACAACTTTGCAAATGACCTGCACTTGACATCTAAGTTCAGTGTAACAGTAATCCCCCCGCCCCCCCCCCATGGAATGGGACAGTGCTTCAGCGTCACAGATGTCAGACCTCCTAGGCTGCAACCCCACCATAGGCTGAGTCACCGATTCAGTCCCTGAATGTCCAGTACAAACAACAGTTGGAAGTGGCGTGTAATGGAGGTGAGATTTTTGTTCTTTAGAAATGTCAAATCTATATCCCTGGCCCTCTCGGCCATTTTGACTTTTAGAAAAATCCTCACAAATGTTCTTATTGATCCCGGGTGGGCAGGACTGCCCCTGTCCAGCGCCACTGCTCTAAGACTTCGGCGCCTGGCTCTTGTTCTCTGCACCTCCCTCCCGCCACCATTTTGGGTAACCTCAACACCCATTTGAGCACCGTTTGAAAAACTAGCCTCTTACTTCCCTGGTCCCTGATCTCTAGTGACCTTTCTCTAGTTCACTCTGACCACTTGCTGAGCAAACCTTGTCTCTGCCATGACTAGGAGCTATTTTATTACTAAAGTATTAAATTCAAGCTTCCCAACATGACTTCAATCTCCAATCCTTTTAGATCTCTCACTTATTCCCACCATACCCATTATCACAAGGACCTCTATGTTTTCATTTTTTCCTTTTTATCTATCAGCCTTTTAAGTCTTCACTTCCACGGACCATCATGTTTGCTACTCTTTTGCTAATATCCTCATAGCTCTTAGGCAATGCCCTTTTATCACACTTACGTTCAGACTCACCGCATATAAACCAAGACCTTCAGGCTCTCCAGCAATTTCCGTTTTCCTTATCAATTGTATTTCCTACATCACATATTGGTAATTTCAACCCTCCATTCTCTTCTCTAATCACACTCTGGGAGCCTCCTTGTTACTTCTCTTTTATATATCCTATGATCAAACAATTGCCAAAGGCTGTCAACTTTACCTCCTAAACACCCCTCAGATCTATGGCGCTGCATGGCCGCTGCTGCCGCACTGATCCAAGATGCCACCACATTTGCCTGCTCTCTTGGAACAGCCTCCTGAGGGCCGCTCGCATCTACTCAGGGGCCATGTTACTCCGTCACCAACCTGCAGCCAAAAAGGTTTTCTCAAGGAACTCTTCTGATCCTATCACTCCCCTGTTAACTTTCTTGGAAATGTAGTTTCCAGTGGCTCTTCCAAAAAAGATGAATATCTTTACATGGTTTACAAGGCTCTGCATGATCTGATGCTGGCCTTGTTCTCCTGCCCGAAGCTTATGCTCTGGCTGCTCTCCCTTTCCGCTGAAGCCCCAGGTAATCCTTGTGTGCCCTTCCGAGCTCTGCTCAAATAGCTCTTCCTCAAGAAAAGTCTCTCCTGATCCTGCAGCTCACATTTCTCATTGGTATATTACCAGAGCATTTTGTACATACATCTCCCTCATAATACTTAAAAATCCTAACTCAACAATTTGATAATACACTGTTTCATGGCCTGTCTCTCCCTCAAGACAGAGGTGGTGTGAGGGCAGCAATCACTTTATGTCACTTATGGTCTCCATAAAGAAAGTAAGCCCTCAAATACCTGCTTAATGAATGAAATTTCAAGTGTTACCATCACCATCTCAGAGAACACAGAAGCCATCAAGTGCAATGTCTTCAAAGTCCTTTCTATAACTTAATGCAGCCAGACCCATCTCGACCATCCTTTATCCTTCTCTCTAGTCACACACTCTTAAGCCTTCTCTTAGCTCTCTTCTTGAATATTTACCTCCCTCGTTTCTAGCTCCTTTCCTTTGGCACTGAAATTAATAAATCTCTCCTACCTTAAAACAAAAAGAGCAACAACACCCCCCTCCCCTCAAAGTCCCTTAACTCTATGCTTCCCTCCAGCTACTGCTCACTGCTAGCTTACGCTTCTGTCATTTCTCACCTGCGTCTCTCATTCTTCCTCCACTGTGTACAGAATCAAATGTAAATTCTTTCACAGCTTTATACGGATTGCACGTTTTGAGCTACATTTATATTTCTATTCTTCACTCTTGCTGCTCCTTCCTTTACATTGCACTTTCCACCTACACAAGATTTCCTCTGCTTCCTGAAACATGGCAGGTTCTCTTGTGTTGCTGGGTCCTCACCACATGCTCCTTGCTTTTGTAAGAACACTCTGTCCTCTCTCCACATGCTAGTTTTTGCTTGTTTAAGATTCAGCTTAGACAACTGAGGGAATCGCTCCTGAAGGTTTAAATTGGGGTTAGGTACCAAGTTCACGTGTTCCCTGTACACCCACTTCAAAGTTATCCTACAACAGAAGGTGAGCTCTGTGAAAACAGAAGCGTCATCTACTTGTTCACCAGTTGTTTCCCCAGCCGGTGAACTCTAGGTACGCATTAGCTTGTTTCATTTCTTTAAATTACACTCAGGAATTAGGCTGTTATGCAGGTAAAACTATTTGTTGAATGAACTAAAGGAATGGGAGTTAAAGGTAAAAAGCATCTGCCTACCTCAAAGCCTGGATACGATGGTTCAGTAACATGCCCAAGGTCACTAAGAGAAGCTGGCATATCTCAAACTTGAACTTAGCTCTCTTGATCTTAAGATAAAAAGAGGCAGAGGGGAGCGTGATGAATCCAGCACTGGAACAGTGAGTTTAAGGGAAGGAAATCTATCTACTTAAACTCAGCCAAGGACTGCCAGGCCTAGGGCGCCCTTCTGAGTACAGTCCCGTCAAGGTAAAACTTGAGACTGAGTGGAGGCAAGGTCTCCAAAGGAGAGGAAAAAAGGTGATAAATATTTAGTGACTGTCTACAAAAGGCCAGACACCATCTATGGCTTATATATTTTATATACTCTGAAGATAAAAAAAATTATTTAAATTGGTAAAACTTACTCTTTAAAATAAATAGAAAGCAAACAAGAAAAAGGAGGTATTACAATGGAGTTGCATTTTCTGTAAAGATGATACAAACCCAATTATACATGCTCAAAGAAAAAGATGGAAGCAAACCAAAAACCAAAATATAACTAGTGGGTCTCTGCTTGCCATCCCCACCTCCCTGTCCCCCTGCCATACACACACACAAGGCACCCAGGACTAAAAGAGGTGATGTGAATTTACGGTTTTCTTCAGTAGTCTCAGCTCTGGAGTGCTTCTCAGAGTATAAGATACTTTGCTGAGCAACAGTCTAACTTTTTTCCTTTCTTTTTTCCTTTCTTTAACTACTCACGCCAAAAAACCCCAATGATTTATTTTAACTCTGGAGGAAAAACTAAGTATGTTTGAATTAGTGAGGGAAAGTATGCTGTCTCTAATGTGATGCCCTTAAATTTTGACTATAATCAATTTTAGCCCTTACATAATCTAACTCTTTGTAGCTTGCTCACTTCACTGCACACTCATGGAGTATGCCAAGAATGTTCAGTGGCAAATGATTTTATTGTTGTTGTTGTTGTTGTTATTATTATTTATTATTATTTTTATCCTCACCCAAGGATATATTTATAGATTTAGAGAGAAAGGAAGGGGGAGAGGGAGATGGAGCGGAGCGGGAGAAGGAGGGGGTGGGAGGGAGGGGCGGTTTTCTCTCACACTGATGTGAGAGAAAAACAATGCTCAGTTGCCTCCTGTAAGTGCCCTGACTGGAGCGCTATGTGCCCTGACCAGGAGTCAGACCTCCAGCCTTCCGGTGTATGGGATGATGCTCCAACCAACTGAGCCACCCAGCCAAAGCAGAAATGATTCTATTTGAAAAACTTTCCCTAGATTAAACTTGAGGTCATCGTCTTGAAAGGTGGGAGTATCATCACAAAAAGGTTATAGCAGGGATACGATTTCAATCATTTTTCCTACAAAGTTGCCCGGGAGGCCTACAAACAGCATTTCTCCTGACAGGCTTCTTGCTCAATCCTGCCATTTACACTGGAGAAGTTCTAGAGTTTCTCTTCTTCAAAGCTTGACATTAAGACCACGCTTAGATCCATATTACTGTCCTGTCTCCACCTACAGTTAGGCATAAATTCACATTTTCAGTGGGCTGAAAATCTGTTTATATGGTAGTCAATTTAGGATGCAAACTGAGCTAGGTTCATGCAGGTGCCTCTGCAATGGGACAGATTCATTTCCCCTTCAATATGTAAATTTTTCCCACAACTGGTGAAATACATTTACACATATGTATATAAAGTTACTCTACAGTTTGTCATTGTGCTTGTTAATGATAAAGAGAAGCAAAGAAGACAATCTGTCTAGCACAGATTTAAATCACAGACAGCGGGCTTTGGAACAATGATGATGATGAAGACGACACAATGTAGTCATGCGTCATGTGGTTACATGGCAGGCGTGTCACATGGTTACGTACACCATTACTAATCCTCAAAACATCCCTGCAAAAGAGGTATTATCCTCATTTAACAGATGAGAAAACTAAGACAATCAAAGGTTAAGTAATTTTTTCTAAGGTCACACATCTGGAGTGCAATTTAACTGGTATTCAAAGCCTGTCTGTCTGACTCTAAAGTCTACATTTTTTCCATTCTACCTATTATCTTATCAAAAGAATGCCAATAAAACACGAACTTGAGTAGCCAGTTGCTCCATTGTCTGTTAATGGCTAATCCGTAACTTCACAGAGTTTTTCACCCTGTTCCAAGCTGCTCCCACTTTAGGTAGTTATGACTCTCTGCACTTGTGGAATAGGAAAAGTTTCTGGCTACAAAATGCGGCAGAAGTCCAAATTGAGGATCTCAGAACTCATTCTGTGCATAACCCCTGAGAAGTCTAAACCCAACCTCATGAAGTTGATGTGCATACCAGGCCTGGGCAACACACATTGGGGACGTCTATCAGGATTCTTGATTCAGGACTAAGGAAAAGCAGATACAACCATGATTTACTTGCAATGATGTAAGTAAAAGCCAAAAAAGCATTAAACAAATTATTTTAGAGATCATTAATTTGGAACTCAGGCAGTGAATTGAAGTTGATATGCTTACTAGCTTTGAAAATAAAAGAATGTTTCTATTCAAACCAGACATGTAAATATTTGTTACATGTTTTTAAATGTCATATGAATTTACAAAATCACTTTGTGTGCAAATTCTAGGAAGAATAAAGCAATGTGTATCAATCCCCATTAGTTGAAGTTCTTGCAAAAAATGTGTCAGTTGGATAATTAAGATCATTAGAAAGGCATATTGTTTTAATTAATTTTTAAAAACTTTTTGATTGATGAGAGAGAGCGAGCGAAAGAGAGACAGAGATCGATTTGCTGTACCACTTATCTATGCATTCACTGGTTGCTTCTTGTTACATGCCCTGACTGGGAATGGAACTCACAACCTTGGCATATCGGGACAATGCTCTAACCAACTGAGCTACCTGGCCAGAGCCATTTTTAATTACTTTTGGGCATTTAATTAGTAACTCCTTCTTGAAAGTAAGAAATTGTGTTGCATATGATTTTATGTAAAGGTCATTCATTTCAGTCAAAGAAATACTGTCTACTTAGGGTGTCACTAAAATAATGATAGTAAAGTTTCTACTTAAAAGTTTATATTTCAGGAAATATTCACATTAACTGCAAAAAAATGCCTTCATTTTTATCTGAAGGAGAAAACACTTTTAAAATCCATATATAAATTCATAGCCTTCATTTATATAGGAGCATTTAGACATATACTGCTTTAAAATATCAGTATGACATTTTTAAATTTAAAAAATGTTTATGGCCATACTCTATGGCCTTGTACTTTGGTGCGTCAACCATATATTTTATTTGTGTGTTAAGTGCAGATCCTAAGTGAATAAATATGTACTAGAACAATAATATATTACTATTATGAAATTAATTTTAATGAAATCAATTAAGTGTGGTATATATTTTTTTAATGACACTCATGTAGCCTACAAAGAATAAACATAAAGTAATTTTTATTTGTAAAGGTCCAGCATGGAACTTAGTTATAGCTTTTCTTAAGGCTGATGAGCATCAAGTTTAATTTAATAATGTAAATATAGATGTGTGGTATCTTACACAGGAGAAAGACAATCATCACACTAAAGAGTATAGTGCTAATAATATGTTAGGAAAGAAAAATACAGGTAGGGAAAAAGAGGCCAAATTAATTGTAACACATTAGATATCCATGCAACAGTCATAAGGAATTAATAACATCCATTCTTACTTGGATTTATGTTCAACATAAAATTATATATTAGGCCCTGGCCAGGTGGCTCAGCTGGCTGGAGCATAGTTCTGTGCACCAACATGTTGTGGGTTCGATCCCCAGTTGGGGCACGTATAGAAGGCAACTGATCGATGTTTCTCTCTCCCCTTCTCTCTCTAAAAATCAATAAATATAGCCTTGAATGAGGATTTTAAAAAGTATATATTAGAAAGAAATCTGTTGTTCTGACCAAGTACTATTTACTTCTCCTATTGATCTTTGTCCATCTTGGCACAAACATTAAATGGCTTATTACGTGCATGCAGCAGCTCTACTGTGTGCTCACCTCCTGTGCACCTGTGCCGCTTAACACGAAAAGTCTTCCACATTTTCCCCCAGACATTTTTATGGATTTGGCCAGACTTGTTCCTCTTACCATCCAGAGAAAAATATCAGAATTACTGGAGTTTGCAATAAATATTCTAACTGCTTTTGTTACCTGAAAAACACACTTACTCATTTGATTTACTGCAAGGGAGATCAGACATGTGTTGTAGAAGTCTACTTATCATATTGCAGCACTACTGTTTTTGTTGCTCTAGGCATAAAATAAAAACAACCATGCTATTATATCTGATTCACAGTCTTATAGTGATCACAATTAGTTGGTGGCTGGATTTTGGGTTGGAGAGTGACAAATCTGTTTATAAAACTAAAAAAGTTCCCTTGGAACCAAACTATATAGAAAATGTGGTAACTTAGCAAGCCCTGATAGAGATTCAGATTATCTTTCCTCTGTTGAAAAGAAAAATGCTATTAGTGAAGCATCACTTAAATGTTAATGTCAAAAAAAAGAAGAAGAAAAAAAAAACTGGAGTGGGAAGCTTGTTGAAAAAGCATCATTTTTCCAAAGCAGCTATTTATACCACATTTATATAAACCAAGTACTGTCTCACCTCTATCTCAGGGTTATGACAAAAGTGCAATAAAATTTAAAAGATCAAAATAAAACCACCCCTGTCTTCCTTAGCTAAGTAGAAGAGGGCATGGATAATTTCCTTACTTCAGAGTCTGTTCAAAAATGCAAACTTTTCAATGAGGTACCATGATCTTCAGGTTCGAAATCACAAATTCCTGATTCCTCTGAACTTTCTTGGCTTTAACTTGCTTCTACAGCATTTATCACAGTCAAACAACTATACAGTTAACATTATTATTTATTACTAATTTTATGAATATGTTTTTTGCCTATCTTCTCCCATTAAAATGCAAGCACTACAAGGACAAGACTGTTTGTGTTGTTCACTCACAAACCCACCTGCTTGGGATAGTGCCTGCCATAGTCGGTACTCCATAAAAATCAGGACTTCCAGCCAAGATGGAGGTATAGGTGGACACGCTTTGCCTCCTCGCGCAAACACAAAAAGAATTACAACTAAATCTCAAAACAAAAAATACCCCGAATTGACAGAAAATCAAACTGAATGGAAGTCCAACAACCAAGGATTTAAAGAAGACACATTCATCCAGACGGGTAGGAGGGGTGGAGGGGTAGAAATGCAGAGACAGGGTGAAGAGGCAAGGAGACATGGTAAGGGGCGGAGAGGCTCTGGTGGCAGTGGAATGGGCATGGGCAGTCCTACATTCATGTGTGGTGGATAAAAATCAGGAGGGATGCCTTGGAAGCAAGCGATACCAGCCCCAGGCCAGACTGCACTGTCCCAGCGCTGGGAAGTTAAGTACCCACAACTTCTGGCTATAAAAAACAGTGGGGGTTGGGGCAGTGGAAAAAACTGCCAGGTTTTCAGGAAAACTCTACTTAAAGGGCCCACATGGTCTTAAAACATGTAAACCCATGCACTCTGGGATTAAACACGAGGGCAACAGCTGGAAGGGCACCAGTCACACATGGGGAGTGGGTGAAGTGACTGGACACAGGGTGAATGCCGGACAAACATACAGAAGCCTGGCAGTGGCACAGTCCCCTCTCCACACCCTCCCCCAACATAGAGCCACAAAGTCCTGAAACAGGTTGCCCTGCCCTAGAGATTACCTAAGGCTTCACCCCACACAATTTAAAGGTACCTTTTACAGAGAGCCAAAGCAGCTCTCCCTAATACACAGAAACAAACACAGGAAGGCTGCCAAATTGAAGAACAAAGAAATATGGCCCAAATGAAGGAACAGAACAAAACCCCAGAAGAAGAACTAAACAAAATGGAGATAGCGAACCTGTCAGATGCAGATTGCAAAACACTGGTGATCAGGATGTTCAAATAACTCGGAGTACGGCAATGATGTGAAGGGCGAAATGAAGGTTATACTAAGGAAATAAAGGAAAATCAACAGGGAACCAACAGTAAAGGGAAGGAAGCTGGGATTCAAATCAATGATTTGGAACATAAACATTCAACCAGAACAGAAAGAAGAAACAATAATTTAAAAAAATGAGGTTAGTATAAGACACTGGGACATCTCCAGAAGTGCCAACATCTAAATCATAGGGATGCCAGAAGGAGACGAGCAAGAGCAAGAAATTGAAAGCTTATTTGAAAAAAATAATGAAAGAACACTTTTCTAATTTGGGAAAGAAAATAAACATACAACTCCAGGAAGAACAGAGAGTCCCAAACAAGTTGGACCCAAGAAGACCACACCAAGACACATCATAATTAAAATGCCAAAGGTTAAAAATAAAGAGAGAATCTTAAAAGCAGAGAATTACCTAAAAAGGAGTTCCCATAAGACTGTCAGCTGATTTCTCAAAAGAAACTGTGCAGGCAAGAAGGGACTGGCAAGAAGTACTCAAAGTGATAAAAAGCAAAGACCTAAAAGCTAGATTACTCTATCCAGCAAAGCTATCATTTAGAATGGAAGGACAGATAAAAGTGCTTCCTAGACAAGGTAAAGTTAAAGAAGTTCATCATCGCCAAGCTATCATTGCATGAAATGTTGAAGGGACTTATTTAAGAAAAAGATGATCAAAACTATGAACATTAAAAATGCAACAAATTCACAACAATCAACAAGTGAATCTAAAAACAGACAAACAAACTAAGCAAACGACCAGAATAGGGAGAGAATTATAGGTATGGAGATCATCTGGAAGGTTATCGGTTGAGAGGGGGAACGGGATAAAAGGTGTAGGGTTTAAAAAGCATAATTGGTAGGTACAAAATAGACAAAGGGAGGTTAAGAATAGTACAGGAAATGGAGGAGCCAAAGGACTTATATGTACAACCCATGGACATGAACTAAGGGGGGAGGGGTGCTGGAAGGAGGGGGGATACCAGGAGGGTACCAGGCGGACAGGCGCTAAGGGGGAAAATTGGGACAAACTGTAATACCCTAATCAATATAACATACTTAAAAAAAATCAGCTCAATGAACATAATTGTAATTGATGCCCAGAAATTAAGCTGGAGTATAAACATTAAGATGAATATATGGCATAAAAAAAGCCAACTCTGATTCTAATAAAGATCATATTTACCTTTTATATACAAAGATTATAATTTTAAATCCATCACACACTCATAAATCCAATGATGACTTTGGAGTTTCAGGCATCTATATAAAACCCTTTGGAACAAAGTAATTCCTACAAGCCTTCAATTAAAATTCATTAAAAGCAATGGGAATTCTAATAAACATATTAACATTTACATTTAGTTTTGAGTTACTTTTCTCTCTGCTTTATGTGGGAGGTCTTTTTGTTCTGCCACAGTTTTATGGAAAAAACGATGAGTCCTATAAATGTCTATCCAAAGCACCTCACAAAGCAGTCTTTACACATATAATATTCAGCACAAAGGAGGACAGAACAGTACTTAGTACTCAAGCTAGAAACATGAAATATATAGAAAGGTTTATTATTAGTTTCCTCTTATGCCTCATAACCTGACAGAACAAGTATCAAATTATCTGAATATGAACAAGATGAATGTTTGCTCTCCGACTGGCTTAAGCTATAAAGTGTTTTATAGTTTTTTAACACTAAAGCTTTCTCCCCACTCCCTCCCCTGCAAACACACGTTATTGGCTATATTACTTTACTTTTTAAAAGTCAGGTTTCACCAAAGATAAAGCTTATGTAGAAAAATGTACTAAATGCCTGACATTTGGTCTTAACATACTTCTTGGAAAATACTTTTAAATGCAGAAGGGACTGTAAACACAAACTGTCACAGAGACATTTTAGTGGCTAAAACATGGCTTTGAAAATGAAATACTTGTGATCAAGCTCAAAGTCTTCTACTGTCATATTTTTGCCATGTTAACAACTTGGTCAATTTTAATTTCTTGATCATTAAGTCCAAGAATAAAAATCACGTAATATTGTGGTAAGAATACAGAGAAAATAAAAACTATGTAGCTTCTTAATATTTACCTAATAGTTTTAAGGCAAACATCGTTATTCCGAATGGCTTTGAAAACACTGAGAGAGACAAATTAGGCTGGAGGAGGGCCACGGTGCTTCTATTACTCTTTCCATATTCTCACACCTGTTGTAGGTGCCAAGGAACTCTTTCCCAAGTATATGATTTTTACAATAATGAAAGTAAACAGTTAATTCAGGAACAATCCAAACTTTCCAAAATTCAAGTCCACTGCTTGACTCCCTCATTTAGACGATAAACTGCTAAATAATCTAATTTAACTTGTAAGTGTTTTTGAATACTGAGGTTCAAAATCAGCAGAAGCCTATTCATCATATCTGAACATTTCATGTTCACATTGTGTATTTTCAGTTAATACGAAATAGCTATTTCTTATTAAAACCTACCTGTGGTGCCAGAAATGAGCCTACATCTTTGCAAATAGTATCTCATTTGACCCTCAAACCAACCTTGAAAGCAGGTGCTCTTATTGTCTTCATTTTCCAGAGGGAGACACAGGTGACCGGAGAAAATCTGTACTGTCAGGCGTCACACGGCTACTGCACAGCAGGCCAGTTTGGGATGCAGCCTGTCTTACACCGGAAGCCTGTTTCTCAGTCTCCACCACCCCGCCCCATAAGATATAACAGACACGGACGCTCAGAAAATAAACTCTCAACTTCTGAACCACAAATGGGCCACACAGACAAGCCGAAAGGTTTTCTGAGAAGTGACCATACCAAAGAAAGCAAAACAACCAAAAAGAAACCAAGACACACTGTTGAAGGACACTGTTCCTTTCATTATGGGAAATCAGGCTCCGCAAAAGGCTAGAGCGGTGGTAAGTGTTGAATTAAAACATTAAAAATTACATTATATCAGCACTTGCTTCAAAATAGGGAGATAAAGAGTTGGGGGCTAAAGAGTTTCAAATAGTTATTTTCTTATAAGAATCTTAGAATAAAATCTGACAATAATAATAAACCAGTTTATCGTAACAGACAAACCAAGTATTAACTATCACTAAACAAATCCTGAACAGCAAATTAAGACAAAACCAAAGGCGGAAAATAATCATTTAAACATGATGACAGGGTACAAAACAAGTAAGATATGAAAAAATAAATTGCAGGCAGTTTACAACCACCAACGAAAATAGGTAACGGCAACCGAACCCGTTTCAGCAGAGCAATAAGGCTTCCCCTGTGCACTGCATTTGCATTGTAACCGAGAGCAGAAGCAGAACAGCAAAAGGCACTCCCAGATGAGCCTGGGCATCTAGGAACTTGCGAGGGATCAGACACTGTGCTAACAAGAAAGTCTGAGGAGGCCAGGAGCAAAGCCCGGTGGCCATGGGAAGAGGAGGGTGCGTCCTCGAGCACTGACTGGCACGATGCTGTCTATGCCATCAAAAGCCTCCCAAGAGGCAGCCTCTGAAGTCTGGAGGCACAGCAGAGACTAAGGCCAAGTCCAGAGCCTTTCCTTGGTGGCTGGGAGGATTACCTCAGGTGGGTTGGGCTGCCCAACAGAGGAACAGACTAGAGAGGGATAAAGGTAAGGATAATCAACCTGGGAAACTTTAGGAATGGTAGGTGAATTTTAAAAGAGAGGGAAGGTAAAACAGTAATGACATGTATAATACAATGAGGGGCCACATCTGGACTGTGTGCAGTAAAGACAAAGCAGAGCCAACAGGCCGGCTGACCCGACCCAGGAAGGCCCCTGAAAGGGCTTGGGGTCTATGTGAACCCCACATAGGATGGGATGTTTTAGCTCAAAAGCTTCAAGTATATTGGGAAAGGCTCATAAGGACCCAGAAAAGGGGCCCCGTATATATATCAATGAAGTGAAATTCTTACTATTTCAATTATTTCATCAGAATTACACACAAAAACACTTACCAACCAAGACAACAAGTCTGTATTTCTCATTCATTTGTCGCCGATAGGGGGTCACTTCCTCATATGTGGGTACATCAGCTGTATCATATTGATCACTCTTCTTGCATTCATACATGGATTTGTTTGTTTTCTTATCTTTTCTACTAAGACGAAAACTTCTTCTAAAACCAGCTGTAAATACAAAAATAATTATTTTTAGTAATAAGAACTAAAAAAACAAAGCCCTTAAAAAACAAAAATAAAAATAAAATCTTCAAAATTGAGCCAGATTTTATCCTCCAAAATATTGTTACAAGTGCACTTAGAGAACAAAAATAGATACTACACAATTTCATTAACATAATTTATAAGAGAATCATCTAACATTAAAGTATATGTTATAATGATATAAATATTACTTGGTTCTAAATCATAGTTTTCTTCAAAAATCAATGAGTAAAATAACTATATTATAAAACAAAATAAGGAAGTCAGAAATCATAAAGATAATTTATCATGGACTGATTAATGAACACATTTCATAAGAAAAAGTTAAAAGCACTTTAAAAACATTTTAAATATAAATGACAATCCTCTCACTCATAAACACTGCAATATTTTATGTCATAATCTAAACATAGCCTAACAACATACTGGGGGCACAGACAGCATCTATTGTTAAATTAAAAAAAAAAAAACACCACCTAAATTAGGGAAAGCATAGTGTCAAATGGGCATAAGCGTGTATCAGGTTGATTGAACCAGCCTGTTCCTAAAATTTAGCAAGTCACTTAACTTATATGAGACTCCAGGGGGATGGAATACTTGTGCCTCAGATCTCCTCTATGTCAATTCTATATTTTAATGATTTGAAGCCACTGAAATTTGGAAATAAATTTCACAGTTTCAATTGTGTATTCATCAACAGGTCATATGATCTTTTACTAAGGTAACCTCTTAAATATTTAAATAAATTTCATGTCTGCTTAAAGCTCCCTCTCCAGCTCACTGCTATCACTTAACACCTGGTATTAAAAAGCTCAGCAAGAGTTCCTTTCCTCAGTCAGCTCCCACTCCATTCTGCTTGCTGTTCATGTTGTTACACTAATCTGGTTTTCTTTCTTTTTTTAGAGCAGTGATATTTACCATGCGTATCATTCGAGAACTCAGTAGGATGTGTACTCAATTCTTAACAAACCTTTATACTTGCTCAAAATCCAGACTTTAAGACAGAGAAAACAGCCTGCTTATTAAAATACTACATATATATATATATATATATCCTATATCAGCTCTGTAGTACAAAACAAAATACTTTTTTAAATATGTAAAACTATATTCTCTTTAAAAACAAATACTGATTAAATTTGACACATAGAAAACTTTAAAAATAAAGCTATTCTATAACACAATATAAAAATATAATACCTAATCTGTGTGAATTTAAGGGAACATAAAGAAAAAGAATAATTTTACCATTGGATTTAAGAAGACATTAGGATTCAAAATAAAGGCAATATTAAAAACAATTATCTATGACTATGGCGTTTTATCACTCATAGATTCAGTTTATTAAAAACCAATCAACACATTAAGAAAATAAAAAAGTGTATCTGATAATAATTCCTGTGGGCCATCAAGAGTCATTCTGATTTCGAGGAAATACTCAGATTTAAGAGAAAACATTTACAAAGCATTTGAAACAAGAAGACAATTGCTCTCAAACTCTCTTATCAAAGATAAACAGGAAAAAGTGAAGAGGGTATGTGATGAAACACATTGGTATTTTATATGAGATGAGATCTGAGGGAAGGAAAAGGGGAAATGTGTCATCCTGGTCCTAGGAGAGAGAAAAAGATGTGTGAATTCTCACATCCCACATGCAGACACCATTCAAACTGCTGTGTAAAGGGCCAGAGGACACGCTGCACAGTATTTGTTTCTGTTTCCTAGGATATTGGGAAAGAATCATAAGAACCCAGAAAAGAGTCCCTGAGGTGGGTGATAAATAGACAGATAGACAGACAGACAGAACCTCAGTCACTGCAACACCAGCACCAGAAGTAGCTGAGATTCTTACTACTTCTGATGCTTTAGCAGAGTAGTTCCCAGACCATGGTGTCTGCCTAATTTCCAGAAATTACTTCTCCCACTCCATCCCACCCTAACATTCTGTCACGTGTGACTGCTGGCCAGGACTGGCATCCAGAATAATAAGATGGCTTCTGGTTTTAGCTCCAAAATGACACATCAGCTATTCTTTTTCTATGCTGGTATTTCATTGTGTTCTAATTTCAGGTTTCCAGGGTTCTTGTCTCCAGAAAGGCAATTATAGAATAAGCAGGTAGAACTAGAAATGACTTCACAATTATTCCTTGTATGGGGGATGGGTTTCCTCAAGTCACTACAAACTTTTGGCACAGAAATAGTTCTAACTAGGACATGAATGCCTCATCCAAAGCAAATCAAGTCCAAGAATGAAAACCTGAAAAATTTATGATCTACAAATCACAGCTAAATCCTGAATTTCAGTGCAAGTGTTAACCTAACTGGGTCTTTACAATTAACTGAAGTTTTTGCTTTCATCATAAACAATAAATGGATAGTAGAGGAAATAAAAAAGTAATCAGATTTCTAACATGAGGGTCTATGGACGTCAAAGATGGGGACTGTAGTCCACAGGATGGTCTGGTGATACTTGCTTGGTGCAGAATAGGTGCTTGGTAAAAGTTTACTAAATTGAAGTTAAAAAGGCAACAACAAAACCCCACTGTCATTCCTGTTTGATTTTCTTAGGTAAATTTTAACAAAGAAACAGCACATTTGGTATTTTCACAAGAGAAAATTCTAAGAGGCAGACAAAAGGACAGAACACTGCATACATCAAGGCTTAGTACGGGAAGTAACTCTGGAGACCTCGTGGGCCAGCTCCGTCCCTGCTCCCTGGCCAGTACACGTGTTCCTGTCACTGTACTGACCCACACACCATGACAGGGTCTGACCACATTCACATCTCTTTTCTAGGCGCTGACTCCCAAGCAGGTGAAATTCACACAGGTTATGAGCTTTGGTGTCTTGAAACAAAGGGAAAACAAAGGGATAGACCACCACACTGATTCTATCACAGCAGCTCCATCACTAGCTGTTAAAAGGCAAAGACAGGAGGTAAACAGGCCTAACCTATGCTCTTCTGACTTACCGGCTGTGTGACTTGTCAACTTTTAAAAAATATCTTGGCTCATTTTCTCGAACTTTAAAATAATAGTACCTACATCTCACAGGGCTGTTAAGAATGAAACAATTCCCGTAAGCCACTTGGCCCAGTACCTGGCATGTGGTAAATACTATACATGAGAGCTATAAATTAGTACTTGATTATGCCTCCAACTTATTTACAGTACCTTGAAGGCAGGAACATGTTATACCTCCCTGTGTTCCCACAACACAGAGTCTAGCAAGAAAGGGAAAAATAAATTAAGGGGCTTATTAATAAGCTTTTAACTGGCTAATGTTATAAAAGATACAAAATATTAAAATTAAAGCCAGATTTAAATGTTAAATATTAAAAGTACTCGATTAAAATAATGAGTCATTTTAAAGAAACACAACTGAAAGATTTAGTGTACATTAACTCTTCTCTTTTTTACTTACTCTTTCTAGGGAAGTATGTTATTTCTGGTGCTATATTTAAAGGCATCTTTCCAGCTGTCTTACTTATCACAATCCTTTACTCCTCTGTTCCACATTACCTAATATGTTCCACATTTATATCACTTAATACATATATACACTTATATACGGGTACACAAGTATACATATGTACATAAATATCCATATATAAACACACAGATTTTTCAAAAACATGAAAACTCCCAAACCCAGAGCAAGCAATAAAACAGCCAGAAGAGAGGATATAACAAAACATATGAAATCCAAAGTACGTGCCTATTAATTATTTCTCAAACCAAAAAAACCAAAACAGCTTATTTTCCTAGAATCTGCCTGGCACGTCCTTCAAGGCAGTACAGAGATTGTGACTTTCAAACATCAGTAACATGATGAGTGATGTGACCACACACCTGGGTAAAGTCTAGGCTTAGAGAAAGAAAATTCTATGTCAGGAAAAGGGGTTAATAATTGTTCTAGCCTTCACATCTTATGTGGTTCTCATTAAAAGGGAGATTAAAAAAAAAAGTGTACTTAAACTGAAAGTAAGCCGGGGGTTCTTTCAGGTAAATGTTTATAAATAACCTAGAACCTGTTTAATTCCAGTTCATTTCCAGTGCCCAAGTTTTAGCAATAACTGGGGGCTTTTAAAAGAGAAGGAAGGTAAAAGGAACAGTAACAAGGAATTTGGAGTAAGGGAACAGTTTTACACAAAATATATTTTTCCTTATATTTCACATTTTTGTAATTTATAATTGGCTCAGCGTTTTTATGGACAGGCTTTTTCCAGGGCACTTACCCACAGCTGCTAGAGATTTGCGTGTTTTAAAGGAACAGAAATTTAACATTATTACAATGGGAAAGTGACTTTAGAGTAAGCCTGCAGTTGCAGGTCAGCCCCTAACCACAAGGAGATACTTCTTATCTTGTATTTTCCAGTAGAAGTCATTTACATTAACACATTTCACTACATCGCTTTGAAGTTAAACTTATTTTTTACTATAAAAGGTGACACTTAAGTTGCTATCTGCTTCTTATTTCAATAAGACTGCAAAAGACATGCGTGTACATTCCCTTTTGTCCACGTCACTGATGATTTCATTAGGACAAATTGCAAAGCAGATATCTCGTCCAAATGCTTCTCAGACTAATTAGTGTACATTTCCATCAGCAATAAGCACCATTGCCCATATTACCATTCTCTCATAGAAGGACTTCTAATTAAAGACTTTAATGATTGGACAAGTGAAAAATTATATAGCATTTCATTTTAACTGTTGGTGTAATTAGCCTTTTTTCATGTTTATTACTCATTTGCATTTCTTATTATGCACACTGTTGTTTAATACATTTTGATCACTCTTGATTAGGGTCTTCATAAATAATGCATACATATATGTGTATCTTTTTAGGTAATGGTCCTTAGCCGTATTTGTTCCAAAGACCTTTTAAGATTTTCAATTTTTCTTTTTGATAACATTTTAAATGTTTACCTACTTGAATCTGTGAATTCCTTTCATTTGTGATTTCTTCCACTGTTATGACTTTCCTATCTTTAGGTCTGATACATTTTCTGAAGTTTAAAAATACAGGCTGCATAGCTTTACATTTAATTTTTTTATCCCATCTGGAATTATTCAGCTATAATCATGAGATCAAGCATGTGAGGTGAGGCTGTAACTTTATATTTTTCAAAAAATTAACCAATGGTCCCAGAAACACTTATCGAACAATCCTTTTTCTACTTCATGTTGATACATACTTTTCCCTGTAGTATCTGATGACTTATTAATCATGTGACCAAGTAAGTCTGAGTTTGGATAATTCTCTTATTAATAATATCAACACCAAATCACTAGCAGTAGAAGTGGTGTTAGCTGATGTTTATGGAAAACTTACTAAGTGACAGACACCACTTGGAGCCCTTTTTGTGGATTAGTTCACTTAATTCCCATAGCACCCAGTGAGGTGCATGTAATATCCCCTGGGGTTAAGCAGCTCTTCTTTTACTGTTAAAGAAAAAACATGATTGCCAAGGCTTTGGTACAAATCTTAAATGATGAAAAAAAAAAGTCAAGAAGAAAATTTAAAATGTTTCTCTACAGACATAGATATATAATAGAAAAAATGATGATGAACCTTCTGTTCCTGTCTGAATAGGAAAAATTATCAAAGAGGAGCAACAGTTTAAGGGATTAAAACTTTTAAGTTCTTTTTCTGTTAGAGAACACTTTTCAAATATAACTATTTTTTGATAATCCTCTGTATTCAAGATGATGTATAAAATACAAAAATATATAAAACAGTGTCACTGCCCTCAAAAATTCCAGAGCTACTATTATAGGACATAAAAATTATTCCCAAGCATTCCCTGACTGGTGTGGCTCAGTTGGTTGGAATATCATCCTGTAGACCAAAAGGTCACAGGTTCCATTCCTGGTCAGGGCACATACCTAGATTGCAGGTTCAAGCCCCGTCAGGACACATAGGAGAAGCCAACCATTGAATGTTTCTCTCTCACACAGATGTCTCTGTCTGTCTCTTTCTCTCTCTCTCTCCCCCCCTTCCCTCCAACCGCACCCCCACCCCACCTCACTCTCCCCTCTCCTGTCTCTCTAAAAGCAATGAAAAAACATGCTCAGGTGAGGATGAAAATATAAAACATAAATTATTCCTAAATGAAAATTCCCAAATACTTGTAGTTTAAAATGTTTCACAATATAGGCCCATAGCTAGAAACAGAGATTTTTTTTTGCAAATACACTTAATCTGTCTAATTGAACTTTGACATTTCTCTTCAGTAAAAAAATTAAAAAATAAACTCAGGCCTGTGGTGATTTTGTCATTTTCAAAATTACTTGGCATTAAATTTAATGCTTACAAATGTAAATTAAGAATCATTTGTTTATTTGTTATTAAAATAAGCTTCACACTGTAGATATATGTTATACCTGTCAATCATATAATGTTAGTGATTTAACAGTAGAAACCTTGAAGCATCCAAAATATACAAAACTATGGAAAATATTAATTAAATCATGGAACATCTTTGCAAAGAAATTAGGTTGCATTAAAAGTATAATTATAGACATACAGTGGGCCCAAAGACACATGAAAGAATGCTCAACATCACTAGCCATCAGGGAGATGCCAACTAAAACCACAATGAGATACCACTTCACACCAGTCAGAATGGCCATCATTAACAAATCAACAAACTGCTGGCGAAGTTGTAGAGAAAAGGGAACCCTAGTGCACTGTTGGTGGGAATTCGGACTGGTGCAGCCACTGTGAAAACAGTGTTGAATTTCCTCAAAAAACTAAAAATGGAACTGCCTTTTGATCCAGTGACGCCACTGCTGGGATTACACCATGAGAATCCTGAAACACATATTCAAAATAACCTATGCACCCTTATGTTCATAGCAGCATTATTTATAATAGCCAAGTGTTGGAAACAGCGTAAGTGCCCATCAGTAAATGTGTGGATCAAAGAACTGATACATTTACACAATGAAATACCACGCAGCAGAGAGAAAGGCGCTCCTACCCTTTGTGACAGCATGGCTGGAACTGGAGAGCATTATGGTAAGCGAAATAAGCCAGGCGGTGAAAGACAAACACAGTATGAGCTCACCTGTAAGTGGAATCTAATCAATGAGACAAAAAAAAAAAAATTAGCAAAATAGAACTAGAGACAAGGAAATAAAGAACAAGCTGATGGAGACAGGAGGATAACAAGGAAAGAAGGTGAAGGGTCTAGACAACGAACATTTATAAAGGACCCATGGACCTGGGCAGCAGGATGGGCACGGACTGTACGGCGGTGGGGAGCAACGGGGGAAAATTGGGACAACTGTATTGGAACAATTAAAGATTAAAAAATAAAAAATATTATAACTATAAAAGTATACAGGACCACAGAAATACATTTGATACAATAAATGGAAAAAACAGGACAAAACACAATAGTTTTACTTCTTTACTAATATAAAAATTGGCATAGATACAGAAATGTACAAAAACAGACAATGGTTGTGTTAGAGGGAGGTGTAGACAATTATTTTGTTGTTTTTCAAACTTTCCATAATTTTATATAAAGCTGAAAACAAATTCCAACAAACACTGTTCATAATACACAAACAACCAAATAAATGAACTTCTGTACTGGCAGACCTGTTTGTGTTGGCATATCCACAGATGACACAAAATACATTTGACCATGCCTCCGAGGCAGGTTCTCAGTCTTTTATATTTTGAAATGACTATGGTAATAGAACAAGTTTTGATATTCACAACAATTAGAAGCAATCAATAAATTAAAATATGCAAAAAGCAAAGAAAGTAAAAATAGAAAATAGTTTTTTAAAAAATGATACTATAGTATAGAAACTAAAGCTCAAAGGTCAAGAAGATAGAGAACCAGCAGTCTCACCTACAAAGTGAAAAGAAGATAAGTTTTGAAAACTTATAACCACCCTAGTAAGATGGATGTGAAATATTTTTTTTAAAAATCACAAACCATTATCATATACTTTGGCTCCCATAAACAAGTAACTTCAGTGTAAAATTATAATATATTTGTAATTTTAATGATGTTATTTTTAAATAAAATTTTGACATTTATGATGGCACTTTATTAAAAATACATGATCATTTAAAGAACAAACATGTCCATTAACACAAAAGCCCCTCCAATGGAGTCAAGGTAACTCAGCGCCAACATGAACAACCTCAAAAACACACATGTGAACTAGAGAGAAGTGATACTGGCTTTTCTGTTAATTTAACAAAAATAAATACTATTATGTTACCACCTCCAATTTTCAAGTGGGACAGTTTCAATCTTTGGTTACATTTCTTTTATGTAGCCAAACTGATGTAATAACATCAGATATTATGCATTCTCAATGTTTTTAATAATAAGATATTAATATTTTTAAATTATATAGATGTTTGTAGAATGGGAAGAGTCTCATTATATCTATCTGAATCATAACAGAAACAATATTGGTCATTGGCAACTCAAAAATAAGAGATTTATATAAAGATCCACTGTAAAATTCCTAATTAAAAAATATATTTATTTGATGCAAACACAATAAAGAAAACTGCTTCCTTTCTTAAAAGGAGATAAAAATAAACTTTAATTTTTTTCTTGCCTCAATATACTAAAGTGTGAATTTTTTTAATTTGAAAGAACTACCAAAAATACTGTATGAAATCTTTTTTTCATCTCTAAATACTTGCTTAACTTGACCCAGCATATATTTAACTAGCTCAATTGGTACCTAATTACAAGGAAGAGAAAATTTTAAAATAAATGACCTTTTAAAAAAGATTTTTAAAAGAGAACCCTATAGACAATAAAAATTAAGCAAGCTGAAAACTATTATACAATGTTAGCTCCTGACAACAAAATATTGAAAATTTCCATTAAAATCAACATTTTAATATAAAGTCAATGTTGTTAGACATGTAAAAACTATGTAGTAATCTGATCCTGGGACAAAATTATTATTGAAATGATGCTCCTATAGTATGTCAATCATAAAATTATCCAAAAGATAATAGAGGATAATTAAGAACATCTTAAAGCAACAAACAAGTAAAAATCTTGGGAGGAGGTTTAAACTAAAATGCCAATGCAAAACTATAAAAGTTACTGAGATCTAAAGAAGCTGGGTGAGTCAGCTTCTATATTCATCTTATAAAACCGTGTCAGAAGAAAAAAAATCATCAGAGAAACATAACATTATCGTGGATTACATTTACCAACCATGCAAATGCTAATTTTGTATATGAAGGGGGAAAAAGGCTTTTAACAAACTAACAGAAAATTCATCTCTGGAATGTTACAGGTTCAAAGTTGCTCTCAATAAAACTTGAATGTTCAGATGCCATAAATACCCTTGAATCTCTGAACTCATCTCAAGCTAAAAACAGAAACTCAAAGTACCTAATGAAATCATGGAAGCTAATATAAGATATCAACTTGCAATTTCCAAGGAAAAAAATTACTTAGGTCTTAAAAAGTTTTCCTGATACCACTGACAATTTATTTTTAAAGCATAGCACAGAATTAATATAAAAAAAGAGAAACCATATGAAAAGTTAATTTTCTGCCAGCCAGCTATAAAGAAATCAGTTCTTAATTACACTCTTTCAAAATTATGAAAAAATAGAGTATGCACACATAAACTTGAATAGAAAAATGTAGTTCTGAAAAGAGGGGAAAATTGGATTTGAAATTTTAATATATTTTTTTAAGTTGAATCTATGCAACCTAAAATTCTCCAAGCAGGAATGGTTTCTTTCTGTCAGAAAAAAATATTTCCAAGTAGAAATCCAGACATGTTGATATTATGCAGAGTTCTTTCTTGTTCAAGAAAGAACCTGTACCACTTTTGAATGAATACGTCTAAAAGTCCTCTTTATATAAATTTTATTTTTGGAAACATATTTAAGGCAGCATATTTAGACATAGTTTTATTTACCTGTATTACATTCTCTAATAAATGGCTGAATATTGTCAGAAATGGGAATTTTTACAATTTTTTAAAAACACGCAATGTAACTTGTTGAGGATCTGTGGTGCTTACACATAGAATTATGAAACAGGATCAGGAAAAACATATACCAGTAGAGATGAGTAAACAATAACATTCAAAAGAAATAACAGCAAATGAACAGTTTTGTTTTTTATTGAACTCTACGGTAAACACTTCAGTTAAATAGAAAGAACAGTCTTAACTTACATAAGTCCCAAAACTGATCTTGTTTTAAAAGAATGCATGAAGTACTCCAACAAGGGCAGCAGTGCAGAAAACTTGATGATTTTTCAGGAAACCACTTGCAAGAAATTATGTTTGAAGACAGATGCATGATAAGCAGTGCTTTGTGAATTGATTATAACAAGATTTCCATAATGAATTAACCAGAAGAAAAACAGTCTGTAATTCTTACCAATGTTAAAAAAACAAAAAAAATCTTCATATGGACTATTTTGTACTATATTAGAAAAAAAAGGAGGGAGGATCTTTAAAGCAGACCATTGTACCATTGAGACAATTACCCTTTGAACTCCAGCAGATAGACACACTCCCCCAAATATGCTAACTTCCACAGTATCTACCAAAAATTAAATAGAAATGAAATATATAATGAAATAAATTTAAAAATATATGAAATATATATATATAAAGTAAATGGTTGACAATCTTTATATATAGGCAGCCCTTAACTTACAGAATTCAACCTTAAAAGGTGCAATTTTCTACAATTCATAATTACAGTATACTATCAATTTTCTTTCATAGTGTTGTCATAAAATGTTATGCAAATACCTCACAAATTGTATTGCACACTCAGCTTTTTTTCCTTCCTTCCACTAATAACAGGCAATCGTCTTTTATTGAAAAATATGCTGACCTCTTACGAAATGTGTTATCTATTAGTAAGAATCATACCACACAGTATATGTTCCTACCAGTGATAGCTTAGTAAATATGGTTTTCAGATATAATTATTAGACAAATAGACATCCAATTCTTGGAGTATGATGTTACTTCTTTCAAAAGAGTCCATTCAGATCATTTGACATGGAATAAATTTTTTAAAAGTGTAAACCGTAATTAATCAGGTTAAGGGCTACTTATATTTGTTGTTTTGTGCTTAATTTTTATGAACTTGAAAGAAAGTGAAAATTATCAATGTATTCATTGGGTGGGCAATTGCCTTAATTTAGATCAATACCAGTCACAGGTCTACAAGCAGACTGGGGGCAGTCCCATTTTTGGTTCAAGTGTAGTCTGACCACAAAGTAGAGCACTTCTGTTTTTCCTCTCCTGTGGAGTCAGGAGATATATGGTGTGAAAAGGGATGAGGGGCAAGGCTAAGATTCTAAAATAAACCAGGATCTCAGAATTTCTTCTAAACAGTCCTTGGAAAAGCTCTCATGAGAGGGCTAAACTAGAAACTCTCGACCGTTTTTCAGAGCTTGGCTAGAACTAGATAAAGATGCCATGTGCTGAGGATGGATACAGACCCATCCTGTGGACAAGGATGTTCTTTAAAACCAGTGACACTAAAACAAATCTGTGAAAGTAGTGGTATCTGCTGGGATTTGATGTACACTACATTCTATGGTCATTGGCATGATACGCAGTAACTAATATGGTACAAATCCATTCCATTTTTTTTCACTTGTTTAAATTACTTCTTTTAGTGAAAGAAACATCTGATGTAGAAGACATATCAAATCTCCCAAGGGCAAATTTTTCCTTAATGTAATAATTCCCACAGATAGATTTAAAGAAGAGTAGGAGAATGCGATGGTTAATTTTATGTGTCAACTTGGCTGGGCCACAGTGCTCAGATATTTGGTCAACAATTCTGGAAAGGTGTTTATCAGATGAGATTAACAAGCAGATCAGTGGACTGTGAATAAAGATTGCTCTCCGTAATGCTGGTGGGCCTCACCCAATCAGCTGAAGAAAGATGAACCTCCTCTGAGCAAGAAGGAATTTGCCAGCAGATGGCCTTTGAACTTGAACTACAACTCTTCCCTGGGTCTGTAGCCTCCAGCGGGTCTATGCTGCTGATTCTGATTTACTCCCCAATCATGTGAGCCAATTATTTAATCTCCCTTTCTCTCCATATACAAGTTCTGTCCAGAAAAAGTTCAGTCATTGCTGATATAATTATTGCTATAACGAGAATCCGTAACATCGATGTAACCTGGCAGCTAAGGAAAGGGGACTGGAATGAGCATGCATAGCAATGATGATTTCACTGTACTAGTTGATGGGGGCAGTGATGCCGTAGAATGAGCATGTGTACTGTGCGGCCCTCACATTCAAAATGACTGAGCAAGCAGAGCAACAAATCTCCATCATATTTTGCATTAAGCTTGAACATTCTTCCATGGAAGCTATTTGGATGATTCAGAAGGCCTTCAGAGATGATGCAACAAGTGCAGCGCAAATAAAAGTGTAGCACAAACACTTCAAAGTGGGCAAGAATCTGTTGAAAGTGACCCACAGTCTGGAAGGCCTGCAACAAGCAACATACCTGAGAATGCTGAACGTCTACGGGCTGCAATCAATAAAGATCAGTGACTGACAGTGCAAGAACTAGAAGCAGTTCTTTTTGGAATCCCCAGAGGATGGGATTCCAAAAACTACTGTGTCCAAGATTTTGATGCAGGACCTTGGCATGAAACATGCCATGGCAAAATTTGTTCCACAGCTTCTGCTACCAGAGAAGGAGGAACATGGTGTTGCAGTTGCTAATGACTTGATTCAAATTGCCACCAATGAACAGGATATCCTCAAGAAGGTCATAACTGGAGATGAACCATGAGTCTCGGCTATAATCCAGAAACAAAGGCCCACCTGTCCCAGTGGAAGTAACCTGGTTCTCCACACCTGAACAAGGCACAGCAAAGTCACGGCAAGATCAAGACCATGTTAACTGTGTTTTCAGATTGGGAAGGTGTTGTCCATCACGAGTAAAACCTTGAAGGCCAACCAATTAATAAGGAGTACTACCTCAATATTCTTTGTCAGCTGAGAGATGCAATATTACAAAAACAGCCACAGCTATTGGCAACTGGTGATTGGCAGCTTCATCACAACAATGCATCCACTCATGCGTCGTCTCATGCAGAGTTTTTTGGCAAAATATCAGATCACCCAGGTGACTCAGAGCCCAGATTTGATGCCCTGAGATGTCTGGCTTTTCCTAAAACTAAAATCACCTTTGAAAAGGAAGAGATTTCAGACTATCGATGAGATTCAAGAAAATATGACAAGGCAACTAATGGCGATTCCACCAAAGGATTTTGTAAAGTGTTTTGAATAGTGGAAGAGTCACTGGGAGAACTGTGTGAGGTGCCAAGGTGCCTACTCTGAAGGGGACTGAGGCATCATCCTATGTACAATGTTTCTTGTATCTCTTATCTTCTTCAATAAATGTCTCTATTTTTCATAGTGTGTGGCTGGATACTTTATGGACAGACCTCCACCTATACTGCATTATGAGCAAGTGTAATTTATCCTAAGAATGCAAGGTTGGGTCAACATATAAAAATCAAGTATTGCTATACACTACATTAGCAGAATAAAGAATAAAATCTATATGATCATATCAATTCATGCAGAAGAAGGATCTTCTACATAGAAGATGGAATTATCTTCAAATAGTTTTATTTCCTTTCCAATCTAGGGGCCTTTTATTTCTTTCCCTTGCCTAATTGCTCTGTTGCCACCTCTAGTACCACATTAAATTAAGTGGCAAAAATGTACATCTTTGTCTAGTTTCTGGTGTTAGAGGGGTAGTATTCAGTCTTTCACCAGTAAGAATGCTGTTAGCTGTTGGGTTTTAGTAGATGGCCTTTATCAGATTGAAGAAATTCCCTTCTGTTCTTAGCCTGTTAAGTTTTTGTCACAAAAGGATTTTTTTGCCAAGTGCTTTTCAACCCAATCCAACTACCAACACTGTTCCTCAAGGCTGCTGCTAATCCCACATTGCTAAATCAAGGTCAGTTAGTTCTCCTTCATCTTATCTGCCTTCCAGTAGCCTTTGTCAGAGTTGCTCACTCCTTCTGCCTCTCCTGTTACTTGGCTCCTAGAATATCACACTCCTGGTTTTCCTTCTACATCACTTGGAGTTCTGTTCTTGCCTTTATCTACACTAAGCCTTAGTTATCTCATCCAGGTTCATGGTTTTCAGTTCGATCTGAATTTGACAACTTCCAAATCAATAGCCTGAACTCAAAGTTGCCTATCCTATTGCCTATTTACCGTCTCTATTTGGATATTTTAAACTCAGTATGTTCCAAATGGAATGCCTGATCTCCTTCCATAGTCCTTCCCATCTCAGTAAATGGCAACTCGATCTTTGTAGTAAGTCCAAAAACCATACACTCATCCTTTATCCTCCAATTTGTCTGAAAATCCTGTCAAAGTCACCTTCAGAACATATCTGGAGTCACACTACCTCCACTGATAATATCTTAGTTCAAACCCCAATCATTTCTCGCCTGCATTACCACATGGCTCCATGCGTCTGCCCTTGCTCCCTCCCAGTCCACTATCAACTCATCAGCCAGAGTGATCCTTAAATACATGTCTCATGCCATTGCTCTGTTCAGAACCCTCCCATTATCCCCCATTTCACACAGAAAAGCCAAAGAATCTCCCTCTCTCCCCTCCACAGCTGTTTTGTTATCTTGCTAACCTATCGATTCCTCCCTTGTTCACTCTGCCCTGCCTACACTGGTCTCCTCATTGATCCCCAGACACATCAGGGCCCTGTCTCAGGGCCTTTGCACATGCTGTCCCAGTCCTCGGAACACTCCTTTCCCACGGGGCTTGCTTCAGGTTTTTGATCAAACATGACCATCAGAGGAAAGCTTTCCTTAACCCCCCACTGAAACTTGAAACCCCATTTCTGCAGCTCCCCCATCACCCCATTTCTGCTTTACTTTTCTTCATAGCACTTATTATCATATATCATATGAAATAATTAATTATCAGTCTCCATCCCTACCCCCAATATGGAAGCTGTATGAAAGGGTGTTCTCTTGATCCTTCTTAAAACTCCAGGGCCTAGAACAGTCTAGAACATATAAGGCACTCAATACATATTAGGAAAAAAATCTAGAAATAGCATTGTAAGAAACTTCTACTCTGCATAGACCAGACAAAACTGCTAACCAGGGCTAAATTGGTTTTCTCTTGAGGGAGCATGGGAGTAGGGAGGAAAAGGGACAGAGATTCCTGTTTGGCTTTCAAGACTTGCAATTAATACTATTTGACTTTTTAAAACAATGTATTACATAAAGCCATAAGAAACTCCTGCCATTTAATTGGGGTTTTTTTTGACCTACAAATTAGCAATTTCATATGCTTCAACCTTACACACATCTTACTTTGATAAAAATACAATTTAAAAAATATTTTCAGCCCAGGTCTATATGGGCAACTAATAATTGACAAAGGGGGCAGAAGCATAAAGTGGAGTATTAATAGCCTCTTCAACAAATGCCGTTGGGGGAGCTGGACAGCTACATGCAAAAAATTGAAATTTGATCATCAGCTGACACCATACACAAAAATAAACTCAAGATGGATCAAAGACTTAAAAGCAAGTCGCAACACCATAAAAGTCCGAGAGGAGAACATTGGCAGAAAACTCTCAGATATCCCATGCAGCAATTTTTTCACCAATATGTCTCCTAAAGCAAGGGACAAGGGACATAAAGGAAAGAATAAGCAAGTGGGACCTCATCAAAATAAGAAGCTTCTGTACGGCTAAAGAAAACAGCAGCAAAATGAAAAAGGAGCCAACTGTATGGGAAAATATATTTGCAAATGATACATCAGATAGAGGTTTGATCTCCAAAATATATGAAGAGCTCACTCGACTCCACTCCAAGAAGACAAATAATCCAATAAAAAAATGGGCAAAGGACCTGGGCAGACGCTTTTCCAAGGAGGAGATACAGAGGGCCCAGAGGCATTTGAAAGGATGCTCAGCATCACTAGCCGTCAGAGAAATGCAGTTCAAAACCACCATGAGGTACCATCTCACACCGGTCAGAATGGCCATCATAAACAGATCAACAAACAACAGGTGCTGGCGAGGCTCTGGAGAAAAGGGAACCCTAGTACACTCTTGCTGGGAATGCAGACTGGTGCAGCCATTGTGGAAAGCAGTGTGGAATTTCCTCAAAAAGCTGAAAATGGAACTGCCTTTTGATCCAGCGATTCCCCTGCTGGGACTATACCCAAGAATCCCAAAATGCCAATTCAAAAGAACCTATGCACCCCAATGTTCATAGCAGCACAATTGACAATAGCCAAGTGTTGGAAGCAACCTAAATGCCCATCAGTAGATGACTGGATCAAAAACTTATGGTACATATACACAATGGAATACTACGCAGCAGAAAGAAAAAAAGAACTCCTACACTTCGCGATAGCATGGATGGAACTGGACAGCATTATGCTAAGCGAAATAAGCCATGGGGCGAAAGACAAATACCATATGATCTCACCTACAAGCAGAACCTAACCAACAAAGCAAAGATGTAAGGAAAATAAGACCAGCAACACTGAAAGGAAAAGAAACCAACAAGAGGGAAGGAGGGCGGGGTGGGCAGGGGAAAAAGAAGGGAAGGAGCAAGTCAAGGAACATATAGCAAGGACTCCTGTACAAAATGAAAGTGGGGGAGGACTGAGGGAGGGAGAGGGGGCAGGGAAGTGGTGGGGGAAGGCAGAGACAAATGTACTTGGAAAAATTAATTAATTAATTAAAAAAATAAAAGCAATTATAAAAAACATTTTCAAAAATTTTGGAGTGGGGAGTACGGAAGAAAATTTAGGAGACAGGAAGGAAAATATTCACAATTTTGACTTTAAAAATAAAAATATCTCTAGGCTGTGAAACTTGCATAGAAAAAGGTAAAATTAACCAAAAGACCAGAAAAAAATGCATGCAACAGAGACAGTTAATAGTTTATCAAATTACAGGAAGCTGACAAAAGATCTAACAGAAGAAATAGGAAAAGAAATTATTATTCAATAGCAAAAAAATAAAAATTCATAATACTGCATGAAGTCACAGTATATTCTAAGGTGTTTACCAAATATACTTTTACAATAAAAGACTTCTGCAATTTATAATAACATGTTGCTTATGAAACGTCTTTAAAATGAATAAAATCTGTAAGTATTTTGAGGATTTGGCTTTTGGGGAAAAACAGAATACAACAAAACAGTCAATTTGCTCAACGTGTTAATAACAAAGTAGTAATGTAATATAATGGTATAAAAGTAGCACAGTAATCCTCTTTCCCAGGGGAATATGTTCCAAGACCCCCTAGTAGATGCGCCATCTCAGTACTAAACCATAAGTATATGCTATGCTTTTTCTTACACATACATACCTACGATAAAGTTTAACTTATAAATTAGGTACAGTATGGGGGACATCAGAGGAATGGCGATGTGAGAAGTCCTCTTGGTCTCTCCTCTTGAAGTTAAAACAGTCTGAACAGCTCTAATTCAACAAAGTATTTCTTGCACAACACACACACATGCCTGAGAGAGCTACTTGTTGAAATATCCAAAGGTGCATGCTGCGGCTGACCCCAGAGATGGGTGGAGATACAGAGGTGAGGCCACTGAGGTCTTCCAGGCACCATTACTGGAAGAATAAAGCCACACCATTACAGCAGCCTCCCTCAGCTCACCCCTCCACCACTCATCATGGTGGCACTGCTGGCAGCCTCTGGTTGCAAGAAACAGTGCTGGAATTTCACAGACATGGAACCCCAATGGCCACCATATTCTCCCACAGGGTTGGTGCCCTGGGACCCAGCAGGCCTGGTCACAGAGGGTTGCCTACCTCCCCAGAGAGCACAGGACATCTTCCATTGCCCACAGAGATCTGAAAAGCCAGAGAGGTGTAAGGGAAATTTAAAAAATCTGTGCTTCTGCACCAACCACTAGAAGACAAAAGAAAGACTTCTTCACTTGATCTTAGCCAAAAGGCCAAGATGCGATAAAAGACAGACTTCTTATCAATCTGCTGGAGAAGTCTAGACAGAGAAGGAAACCATCAAATACTGTGAATAACCAAGGTAATGAGGCAGCTCAGGAAGAAAATGAAAAATATCCAGAAAATAAAGATATGGAAACATGTGATTCAAATGACAGAGAACTCAAGATGGCAGTTCTGTAAAAACTCAATGAGATAGACAAAAACAGAGCTAAGCAGTTTAGTGAACTCAGAAATGCGAGGTCTGTCCGTAAAACGTTCAGTTGTTATTAATGTGACGAGAAGGGTCTGAAAGACATACAAAAAGTTTACGCAACCCTGGCTGGGTGGCTCCGTTGGTCGGAGCATCACCCCATACACCAAAGGATTGCCAGGGTTGGGAGTTTGATCCCTAGTCAGGGTGCATACCTAGGTTACGGGTTACATCCCCATTCGGATCGGGTACAGGAGGCAAACGACTGATGTTTCTCACATCAATGTTTCTCTCAAAAAAAAACAAAAACCAATAAACATATTCTTGGGTAAGGATTTTTTTTAAATGTTAATGCAACAAAGAGGTGATTCTTGAAAAGATTAATGAAACTGACAAACTTCTTGCTAGACTCACTAAGGGACAAAGAGAAAAGACTAAAAAAATATATCAGAAATGAAAGAACTTACCACAGACACCACAGAAATACAAAGGATCATATCAGAATGCTATGAAAGAACATATTCCACCAAATTCAATAATCTAGAGGAAAAGATAAGTTCCTAGAAATATACTCCCTTCCTAGACTGAATCGTGAAGAAGGGAAAAATCTGAATAGACTGATAAACGGTGAGGAAATTAAACAATCTCAAAAACCTCTCCAAAAGTAAAAGCCCAGGGTCAGATGGCTTCATTAGTGAATTCTACCCAACATTCAAAGAAGGTTTGATACCTATCCTTCTCAAACTCTTCCAAAAAATTAATAAAAGGCAATACGTCATAACACAAACAATGAAGCCAACATACCCTGGTACCAAAACCAGGTAAGGATAACACACAAAAAAGAAAACTACAGACAAATATTTCTGATGAATACAGATGAAAAAATCCTACACAACATACTAACAAACTGAATACAACAAAACATTAAGGAAATAATACATTATGATCAAGTGGGGTTCATTCCAGGAACACAAGGATGGTTCAACATATGCAAATCAATCAATGTGATATACAATGTTAATAAAATGAAAGATAAAATCATATGATTGTATCAGTAGATGCATAAAAAACATCTGACAAGATGCAACATCCATTTATGAATAAAACACTCAATAAAATGGGTATATAAAAAAAGTACCTCAACATAATAAGGCCATACATGACAAAGCCTCGTGGTGAAAAACTGAACATTTTTTCTGTAAGATCAGGAACCAGACAAGAATGTCCACTTTCACCATTCTTATTCAACATAGCACTGGAAGTCCTAGCCAGAACAATTAGATAAAGAGAAAGAAATAAAATTGGAAATGAAGTAGTAAAATTGTCACTTTATACATATGCCATAGTTCTTTACATAGGAAACCCTAAAGACTCAACCAAAAAAACTATTAGAGACAATAAACAAATACAATACAGTTGTAGGATACAAAATCATGGTACAAAAATCCACTACATTCTTACATACTAACAAAGAAATTTCAGAAAAAGAAATGGAAAAAAAATAGTTCTTTTTGTAATTGCCACAGAAAGATTGAAAATGATAAAAGAAATAAAAAGGTATTCTGTGATCATGGACTGAAGAGTCAACATAGTTAAAAATGGCCATATTACCCAAAGTAATATACAGATTAAATGCAATCTCCATCAAAAACTCAAGGGCATTTTTTAAAAGAAATAGAACAAAAAAATCATCAGATTTGTATGGAATTACAAAAGAATCTGAATAGCCAAAGCAAACCTGAGAAAAAAGAATGAAGCTGCAATTATCACACTCCCTAATTTCAAATATACTACAGAGCAACAATAATCAAAGCAGCATGGTATTAACAGAAAAACAGATACAAAGACCAATGGAACAGAATTGAGACCAGAAATAAACTCATATGTAGGTCAGCAAATAATTTTCAACCAAGGAGCCAAAAACATACAATGGAGAAAAGAGAATAAATCACACTGGGAATATTGGAAAGCCACATGTGAAAGAATGAAACAAGAGATTACTGTTTGTCCCCATATACAAAAATTAACTCAAAATGGATCAAAGACCTAAATATAAAATCTAAAACAATAAATTACACAGAAGGAAACGTAGATACTAATCTTATGGACCCTAATCCTAGAATTTTATAAATTTGATCCCAAAGGCAAGAGAAGTAAAAACGAAAATAAATGAGTGGTACTATATCAAACAACAAAAAGTTCTCCACAGCAAGAGAAACCACCAAAAAAATGAAAAGGCAATCAACCAAATGGAAGAAGATATTTACAAAAAAACAGTTCTGACAAGTGGTTAATATCCAAAATATATAAAGAACTCATACAACTCAACCACAAAAACAAACAATCCAATTAAAAACTGGGCAGAGGGCCTCAACAGGCACTTCTCCCAAGAAGACATACAGATGGCCAACAGATATATGAAAAGATGCTCAACTTCACTCACTGTTAGGGAAAAGCAAATCAAAACTACAATGAGATGTTTCCTCACACCTATTATAATGGCTATTATCAACAAGTAATAACAAGTATTGGAGAGGTTGTGGAGAAAAAGAACGCTTATTCACTGCTGGTGGGAAAGTAAACTGGTACAGCCACTATGGAAAACATTGTGAAGATTTCTCAAAAAAATTAAAAATAGAATTACCACATAACCCAGCAACCCCTCTTCTGGGTACTACCCCCAAAAATTTGAAAATATTTATTCACAAAGATATATGCACCCTTATGTTCATTACATATGTACTGTTCCATTCATTACTCATGGTGGCCAAGACATGAAAACAACTGAAGTGTCCCTCAGTAGATGACTAGATTAAGAAGTGGTACATACACACAACACAACACTACTTGGCCATAAGAAAAGGTGAAATACTGCCATTTGCCAACAACATGGATAAATCTTGACAATGCCATGCTAAATGAAATGTCAGTCAGAGATAGTCAAGGACCATATAATTTCACTTATATATGCGATATAAAACTGAAAACAACAAATGAACAAATAAACAAACAAAAAATCTCAGAGACACAGACAACAATACGGTGGTAACCAGAAGGAAAGGGGAGTGGGGGGTAGTCAAGGGTCGAGGGGGTCAATTGCATGGTAATGGAAGGAGATTTGACTTTGGGTAGTGAACATTCAATGGAAAACACAGATGATGTATCATAGAATTGTACACTTGCAATCTATATAATCTTATTAAATAATGTCACCCCAATAAATTTATAAAAATAAAAAAACTACACAAAGAGAGTAACAATAACTGATAATGAAATAAAGCAATTTTAACAATATACTGTAATGAAAGTTTTGTAAATGTGCTCACTCATTTCAGGGAATTCCGTGCTGACGTCTTTGTAGAAATGCTTCCTAGCTCAATACATTGCCATCGATCAGAACTCATTTTCTGTTCACTTTTCCTACCCACAAATTAAATGCCTTTGCCACCTTAATTAAGCACTTATCATGCACTATGGCTATAACTTTTGTAAAGTTTGAGGTGCGACAGCAAAACTAGCACAAATTTTTTTCCTGCTTCACGACTGATTTGTTCTAACCATTGATCTTAGCAACCTCAGCATACAGTATTTTTTCCTTATTACACTGAGAACGTTCACCTTTTACTTAAAGCAAGCCCTTTATAGCTTCTCTTTGGAATATCCAAATTGCCAGCATCACTAAACTTGCACTTGGGGGCCATTATTAAATAAAATAAGAGTTACTTGAACACAAGCACTGCCATTCTGAGACAGCTACTAAGTGACTCCTGAACAGGTCACATACACAGTGTGGAGACACTGGACAAAGGGATGATTCACGTCCCGGGCGGGACAGAGTGGGACTGTTCACATTTCGTCACACTACTCGGAAAGGTCAGCAATTTAACACTTACGGATTGTTTATTGAATTGTTTCTGGAATTTTTCATGTAATATTTTCAGCCTGCATGTAACTGCAGGTAACTGAAACCGTGGAAATGAATAAAGGGGGAGGGGAACTACTGTCATATAGTTTTAATAATAATAAAAAATATATATATATATATACATATCCATATCCGATACCCATATCCATAGAATAAATCAAACTTGTTCTCTCTGAAAAAGATGTAATTTTTTATTTTGGGGTGTCATTAGTTGAAGCGTTTCCTCAAAAGAAGAAACTTTTATCAGAAATAATATTAGTTTAAGCATCCTATTATCACATATCCTTTTAAAAAAAAGTATTTTCACTGTATGCTTCTCTTCTCAGGTGCCCTGCCATCTTCCCTACCTCAGCAGTAGCTAAATGAACTTCTAGGTGCATGAGCCCTCCGTAGTCTCTTAATGCACATGTGTCAGCACAGGCATTTAAACCAGAGAGCAGTAACATCATGCACATATATTAAACACGTCAGTCACGGTTTCCCTTTGCCATAGTGAGGTATGAAAAGGACAACTATTGCTTATAAGACCAGGAGTTGAACAGAGTGGACAGTTAATCGGAGCTTGTAAAGTCAAAATCCTATGAAAGCTAGATAGTTGGGAAAATCTTAAGTTTTATTCTGTCAACACTAACACATTTTGCACAACATTCGGTCCTCAAAAACACTGATTGTCCCATTTTTCTTTAAATACTTTTTGGTTATTTTTGTTTCCCTGCATTTGAAAACATGGATATAATAAAAAATACTTTGTTATTCTAATACAAGCACAAACTCAAGTGTTAGGAGAATGTCTATTAATATCCTGCCTCAGCATTGGCAAGCAATGAGGAGTGGTGGGGACTGCGCTGAACTGGAGAACTTGTGTTCCAGTGAAGGAGTCTATTGTAACTCAGTGCTGCTATTGGGAGTTGAGAAATGGCTTGGTCAAATCTTTTGTTTTGTCAAAGGAGCCAGAAATTTTTACATGAAATTCCCTAAATTTGTGTGTCTAACAAAAATACATCTTTTGTATAAACAACCTAAAGATTGTCTGTGAGCCACAAGTATTATATTATTTTAGGATTCATGATATTCCCATTTTACCTAGATGGTGCCCTACTGTCATCTGTAAACGGATGATGTAAATAGAATGGTCTCTTGGAAGAACAAAACCCTTTGCCTCTTCAAAAGAAAAAAAATTTTTTTTCCTGAGTCATGAGTTATCTGCATGCTTAACTTCACCTGTTAATGCCAAATTCTTTTACCTAAATTAAAGCACTCCTATAGTCTTAATTCCATTAATCTAGTCTGCTCTGGGTGTTAGTTCAACCAGTTATTTTCCTGTCTGAGACTTTCTACCCATAGGCTTGATCATCTTTCTTCACAAAATTGATCTTACTTTCTTTTCCCACTAAAATATTCCTACCCTCAACTATAAAAACCCACCGTGAACTCAGCTGCTGTCTTTCACTGTTCACCATTACATCTTGACACCTTGCAATTTGGCTTCTAGTAAAGTTATTTCTCAGATGTTATCACTGACCCCAGAGAACAACAGAGTTGTTTCCAGAGCTAAAGGCATTTTCTTTGAGCTCTTTAAAGAAACCCACCTTGTTGACCACATTTGCTTTCAAACTTCAATTTACGTCTACTGATTAAATATTAATTTTATAAAATTCCAGCATGCTTTAACACAGATTAAAAATCCGTATTTGTTCTTTCAATAAAATTTTATACAAATAATAATGTGAGTACAAACATCAGGCAAAACATTTATAAATGTGTAAGTTATTTAGCCTGTCACCGAAGACCTCACGTTATTAAGTGCCATGCTAAATTTCCAGCCGTATCTTCTACATGTCACCTAACCTTAAATACACCTCTGCAACATCATCTCTCTCCATGCTACTGTTTCTACCTACATCCTCTGCTGCTACCTCATTCTTCCTAATCCGTGGTGCCCAATTTTATTGTCACTCCTTGTGGGACTGAGTCCCTCGCTGCCTCAGGCTGAGATGATCACTTCTCCCTGTGAATGGTATCATTTTATGTGACATACATCAGATAATGTTTTATGCCATAGTATTTCATTGGATGGACACACACTTACTGAGTAACTGACATTACATAAGCCCTTAAAGTCAGGAGACCGGGTACCCCTCTTTCTACGTTAAGAGGAAGTAGCTTACATTCATAGCTGCCTCTCTCCTCACCTCTCCTACTGTCCACACTCCGAAGAGGTCTCCTCGCAAACTGGCTCTGGCTTGGCCAATGGGACATCAGCAGATTTGATGCGAACACAGGCTTCAACAGGACTTACACACCAGAGATTGTTTTCTTTATTACTCTCTGGAACCCTGAGATCGCTATAACGGCTAGTTTACTGGAGGGTAGAAAACTACAGGAAACAGAAACAAGTTCACCCAGCTAAACCCCTCCGCCCCCTGACCAACCAGACCCCAGCCAAACTACCAGATTACAAAGATTCGGCAAGCCAATACAGACCAGAACTGCCAGGCTGACCACAAAATCAGAATAATAAGTATTTGCTGTTTTAAGGCTTGACAGTTTGAGGATGTTAGAGGAGGGGTTCATCAATATACAGAGTATCTGGCACACTGTGTTTTTCTGAAATGAGTAAAGAACTAATAAAATTTTAACCTCTCTCTGATCATCTGATTCTCTCAGTAAATTACAGTTTTTTCTAGGTTAAAAATAGGAATATTTTATATTTTTGCATGGGTTTTTTGTTTCGTAGAATAAAAAAACTAGAGGGCGGCATATTTTGAAGGATAGAATACAGGTATTATTAGTTACATAGATGTGGATTTGAAACCACGATGCACCATTTACTGTCTTCAGGTCCTTAAGTAAATCCTTTAATCTTTCTGAGCCTAAGTTTCCTTTTTGTAAAGTGGATAAAACATCTGGCACATTTCTTCAATAACCAAGAGATACTATCATATACAACTGACCCTTGAACACAGCGGGTAGGGCACCAACCCCTTCTCAACTGAAAATCCATGTAAAAATTTTGACTCCTCCAAAACTCAGTTGTCCCTTGGTACCCACGGGGGATTGGTTCCAGGACCCTCTTTTCACATGGATAGCAAATCTTACCAACGTTTAAGTCCCTTATATAAAATGGCACATAATAATGCATACACATCCACCAACTCCCAACTCTAGGTAGAAAATACTGTTTTCGGTCCATGATAGTTGAATCTGTAAATGCAAAACCTGGGGATACAGGGCTCACTGTATATTTATTGAAAAATATCCATATGTTAGTGGACCCACGTAGTTCAAACCTATGTTGTTCAAGTGTCAACTGTACATAAATACTAATCTGCAGATAAGGAGACTGAAGCAGTTCTCTCTATATCTGTGTTTCTGCAAAATCACCTCTCATGACTGAAAGTAAAGAAGTTGTCAGTGCGCCGACACATGGCAAGCGCGGGAAAGGTCTGAAGTGAAACATGAATGAAGATAATTCTGGTGCCTTGAACATTTTAGGTATCTTGGCTTTTGCTTATAAAATACTCCTTGGCATTTCTTAACTGGAAATTTTTCCTTCCAATACTGATTAGCAAGTTAATAATGAAGCATACTTATAATTGGAGCTGTTCATTCAATGGTTATTTGGGGGAAGAGTTCTTAATGCAATAACAAATCATTAGAAAACAACCAAAATGTTTTAGAAAGACATAAGTTATAAAAGCTTTCAATGATTCACAGCTAGCCAGATAATTTAGAAAAGTCCACGTACTCTTAATGGAGTAAAAGTAGCAGAAGTAGATGCTTTTTCATCCTCTTTCAAAAATAATATGTAACGGTTTACAAAAATACAGCCTCTGGAAAGCTTCTTGAATAATAACCAAAACACACTATGAATTCCTTTGTGTCCAACCCATTGAGCCTGTTTAATATAAAGGTTCATGCTACACCCAGTAAATGTCATGGCATGCTAATGCAAATATGCTAATTTATGATAAAATAATATAATCGTTTTGTAGAACAACAGAAAAAAAGACATCCTCGTCCATGGCCAATTGCTCACCTATATAGGTTCCACTGTTGTTACCAGCAGAGTCAGCATCTTCTGGATGGAGTGTAAAAGCATACAGAACAAAAGCCAAGAAATAAAGCAGAAGTTAGAAGCCCAGCCACAGAAGCAAAAAATAAATTACTTAAAACCATTATGTAAAGCACAGCAGAGAAAAGCCCTCACAATGCCACTCTTAAACATAAAACATTGTTTTATATTTAAGTTTAAAGTAGCATTTTCAAACAGCATGCAACTCTTTTTCAACCTTCTTCAGAGTTCCTTGTTGAAGTTCCAAGAAAATTATAAAAGGTTTGCCTGAGATGTTTATACTTTCACAGTTAAGGAAATGACAACACTTGATCCCCAGAGTAAATTTATTTTTGTAAATCGGGCTTTTTGCTAATATGTAAAATATAGCACTTATTTTGGCTCACTGGATTAGACAGAAAGGTTAAGATTAAGATACATCCTTTCTCTTGATAGGAAGTGATGCTGTGTTGGAAAGGAATAAAGTAATAATATTTCCACATTTATTTTGGTTTTAAAAATGAACAGATGAAAACATGTAAAAATAATGTGCTATTAATTACTTCTAGGAATTAAATGAATACTGGGTTATGTATGTTTTAAAAACTTAGGTCAAGGAGTACTTAAGATTTTAAATCTCTAACCTTCACATATTGTACAAAAACTTCTGGAACTAATGCACAGCTTGTGTAAAAATCAAAGTAGCTGAGAAGATCTCCCCACATATTTATGTTAAAATAACTCTTTCAATATATTTGAATAACATTGCTGTCTTCATTCACCCTTATTCAAGACTATTGACAGAAGAAAACAATGTACTATTTCAAACTACTTCTATATTTCTGCTAAATGAAGCAAAAAAAGTAAATACATTCCTTTCTAAAAAAAAGTCTAACCATGATTTTTGGTACTGTAATGTCAAGTTGGAAGTTTGGATGTACAATAATCTTTTATAAACTGCTTGTTATATTCAGCTTAAACCCACACATATGTGAACTAAATAAAATTACTAGACTATGCAGGGAAGCTTTTATACATGTACCTTTAATTTCCTCTGAGAAGCACAAAGAAAATGAAAAAGAAGATGATTAAATGTGCAGAAAATACAATTAAAGCAGGAAGATGCTGCATCCAAGGGGGGGAAAAAAATCCACCTACCACACTCAACTGTTTCCTCATCTTAGAAAAGCCAAAGGAAAAAAAAACAAAAAACAAATGCAATTTAAATATTTTAAAATTACAAATCAACAAAATAAGTAGAATTTTTTTAAAAAACACATTTTAGACTGCACTGTAGTCTTGGTGTAAAAAGAATGTATATACGTAACAGTAAAGACACAAAGCCTTCATATAGCTTATTAAATATACAAATGGCGGAAAACATTGTCAGTATTTTTTCAAAATAATACCCTCAATAAGGGAATATTCATTTTTCATAAAACTATCTGTAAACTAATCTGTCCATGATAAAAATAGTAAAAAGAAGAAAACATTTTAGAAACAAGTTTTGCCTATATAATGTCTAAATATCCTGTAAATTGAATAATATCCTGACAATTATCAACTTATTACAGATGTTAAATGAGTCAGGCATAAACTTATTTTCATTCTGCCTACATTATTTGATGAAAGGTATTTTAAAAAGTAATCCTAAACAATTCTTAGATTACTAATAGGACAGTAATTTAAGAGTTAAGTTTGACTTAAGGACTCACCTTAAGGTAAAGGTGGATAAAGAACTGGCAACATAACAGAAGCAAAATCTAACCATGGATCAAGGTAGAACATATCTGTTACATGACCTAATAGAGTGAACGGGACTGATCAGAACAGTTCTGTGCTCTCTTCTGTCTCCAAACTACAGAACAGCAGTCAAAGCAGCACTGTGGGAAGTGTGTACCATGGTATTTTTACTTTCAAATACCTATGGATCCTCAAAAGGTATTGGTTCTATTTGAATAGTATTAGCAAAAATTACAAGCAAACCATTATTATTCAGGCTCATGTTTTGAGTCATCCACATTGTGAGTTTATTCATACTCATTTCTTAGAAGAACTGAAATGTAATGCGCATCTAAACCAATTATTAGAAAACAAACAATAAACTATGTGAGATGGGTTAGCAAAGCCAAGCAAGGAGGCATGGTAAAAATAATATGAGCAGCACTTAAGACTGAGCAGGCTGTAATCTCAGACACTCCACTAGAAAGCAGACAGCTAACCGAGAGTATGTTTTCTGATAGGAACAACAGGATAGATTGATTAGAGAATCAATGTCATGTAAAGCCATGTCATACAAACACACACACAACCCCAAAACTTAAAATACCAGAGTAACTCACAGTAAAAATAAACACCTCTAATCTACATTAAATAGAGTATATGAATATTTTATAGTCTAAAAAAAGGTCATGAATATACTGCATAAATCCTCAAAAAGACTGCCTCCTCCATGCCATACCTAAGTAGGAAGACAAGGATATTTTAGCTTAATAAAACACACGGGTGTCTCCAATGGAATGCATCAACTTCTTTGACAGTGGGAGAAGCAAAAAAAAAAAAAAAAAAAAGAATTTGCTTACACTTAAAGAGGAAAACTACATAAAAGGTTGATCTCAGAGGAAAGTTGGGATACTGGTGTGATTTTTACTATGCTAAGGCACTTTTCTGTACACTGAATATATAAACTTATTTAATTCTCCAACAACTCTATGAGGCAAATGCTATTATCCCCATGTTACAGATAGGAAATCAGAGATATAGAGAAATGAAGGTCTCAGAAGTGGCAAAACTGGGATTTGGATCCAGGCAGTCCGGCTCCAGACTTGAGCTTTTAATCACTATATTACATTATCACACCAAAATCACTTTTTAATTTCTCGAACTTCAAGCTAGAAAATACAAGATAGGGGAGAGGTCAAGAAAAGTAAGTTTCAAGTTCCTTGCCTCCTGTCACCTTCTCCCACCACACCAGCCTCTTGCTCCCCAGCCCTGCAGCCCCGACATCTCTCCTCTCCCCAGTCTCATTGGTAATTCACTCTCTACATCGTCAAGCACGGAAGAGCAGGATGTGAAAATTATCAAAAGCACAGAGAGGCCAACAAGTCCCAAAGAGCACTTATGCTGCCTTCAGAGAATGGAGTGGAAGGACTCTTACGCAAAACATTGGATGAGCTCTGCCCGACGGGGCAGGAGAAACTTTCCCAGGATGCTGGACGTTTCTCTGAAGGGAGCATGTCTGATACTCTGGACAAGTGGAGAAGCTGTGTCTATCTAGCTGTAAGAGTATTTGCAGGGACTAAGTTAAATCCACACCCTAGAAATGGCTCTCCCCTTTCTCCCACACTGCAGTCTTCCCTACTAGTCTGCAACAGTCTGTGACCATTGACCACACCCCTGACTATTAATCTGCTCTCTTACCTGTATGGTTCTGGGTCCCCACACAAGAAGCAAGAAACAGCATGACTTAGAATCCTTCACATGGAGAAAGCTAAAAGCACATCCCTGGATAGTGTTTTATAAGCAACATCTTCATATATTAAGAACACAGTTTACTGAGACAAAAAGTGAGCAATAAAATTAGAAGGGCCTTCACCTCAACCATTTCATGACATGAAGTAATCAGATGCTCAATTTACAGCTTGGTTCATCTTTGTTTCCTTCCACACAAACTCTTACCTTTGGCATCTCTCAAAGAGTATCAGTATTAGAGGAAAAAAATACCTTGAGTAATTTTTAAAACCCCGTATGTGTCTGCTACACAAAATCCCACCGATATTAAGAATATGTTTGACATAGGTTTAGACACACAAATTTAATCTAAGAACATAAGCCATCTAATCTATTTGTTAATTTTTTATTTAACTCTTAATTTACGAATTTAACTTTATGGGTGAGTACACTAAATAAACATTATTTAACGCTCCAGGAGGAAGGCACTTACTCAACTTAAAACATTGTATTACAACAAATGTGGAGTAATGTTATATGTATTATTTGCCAACATTCAGCCTTCTGGAACATTGGTACCACATACAGCAAACTCATTTGTTTAAAATCTGTTCATGGTAAAATTGTGATCTTCATAAAATTCTTGCCAAACAAGGTTATGCCCTGTTTGAATGGATAGCTTCTGGATGCAGTTAAAGATCTTTTTTACCCATATGATAACAATCTCAGCTGGTTAAAACAAATTCTAAAATAAAATATTTTGTATTTTTACCAACTTTAAAAGGCAAAAAACCGTACATTTTGGATTTTTTAATTACAAGAATTCTGAAAGAGCTATGTTGTACAAGGAAAATTTTTATTTATTTTTATTTTTTTATTGTATTTTATTGTTCCTGCTCTTACAGTTGTCCTGGTTTTTTCTCCATCTGTCCCTCTGCACCCATTCCCCCGCCCCTTGGGCAGTCCCCACATTGCCCGTGTCCATGGGTCTTGCATATATGCTCTTCAGCCAATCCCTTCACTTTCTTTTGTAAAAGGAAATTTTTAATTGACATTATCAATCAGCAGTATTAGAATTTTTCAGATATTTATATCTTGATAACTAAAAATGGAAGCTAAGCCCTATAAATATATATCATATCTGAATATTCTGCTGTAAAATATATGAATAAGAGCCTTTTCAAATACTATATAAACTGGACTTAAATATAAATGACACCCTATTGAAGTTAAAGTTAAATTAATATTTATGCTATTAGGAGGATATTCTTAAATACTTTTGATTTCAATAGAAAGTAAACAAATAATATTTCAAGTAATCAAAGAAATTCACATTTCTTTTTAAAGGTTAGGTGATATAAATTGCTTTATAAATGCAACCAAACTATTTTTAAAAAGCTTTTAGCAGAATATCATTGAGTACTTTAAATTATATCAAAACGCACATTGCAAGTTGCCAAGTTTGTGATGGAAACCATTCCTATATGCAACATAAGATATAATCTTACTCATTTCCAAAACATTTAACTTCTGTCTTTCACGTAATAATCTAAAAGTTGGCCATATCAAAGAAAACCTGTGAGACTTCTGAGTCTGCTCTTCTGTTTCTATTACAAATATAAATCTATTATGTGAGAACCTTTTTTTAGATGAAGGAAGGAGGAAGGGGACACAAAATTTTATTCATAATTTCTTTGTTGGATAAAGTATTCTTCCAAAAAAAAAAAAAAAAAAAAGGAGGAGGACATGAGTCCCCATATCAAGCTTCTAAGATTTAGTAATGTTTGATTTAAGAGTTTGTTATAGTTTTTAGTTAGATATGTTTTATTTTAAAAGGCAAATTATTTTGTTTAAGAAGCCTATTTTCTGTAGATGTATTAGCTAAGGGGAGGAAATAACCAAGCAAACATGAACAACACCCACACGTAAGAGCTCTGTTAGAATGGTAGTGTCAAAGCCAGAAGAAGTCAGTATTATCAGAGCTCTTGATTTTATTTACCAAGGAGCAAGAATCCAGCACTCCAGCACAAATATAAATGCAAAACTAATAGTGTTGGGATTCTCTATTCCCTTTTTTTACTTCCATATTGACATTAATTGAACCCCTACAGTTCAGACCCATCTTCCATGAACTTTTTCTCCATGCAATCTTTAGTTACAATGAATGATACACTGTGAATCAAATAAAGAGTAAAGTAAGAGTAATACAAGCAACCAATTTGTGAAAAAAAAAAAAACTGGTCAATTTGATACACACTAAAGTCATTATTCTAAATCCAATACATAACAATAACTTCCTAGGTTTTAAATGCACTTGTAATAATTTTATCAACATGAGTATTTTTTTCATAAATTTATACATACCAACATGACAGAATAATTTTTAGAAATTTTACATTAAATTACACTTTCTTAAAGCCTATTCCATGAATTATTATTCAAAGTCATAAAAATAAAAATTTTATATTTTTTTCATAGCCTTATTCTGTTCTATTCCACAAATCTAAGTACCAAATGCTGAAGTCCAGGAAGCGTTGAGTCAGATGGTCTTTACAAAATTAGGTTATATAAAGCATCACTATCAAATACAAAGTGATAAAACAAAGTGTTCTTAAATGCCTTTTAAAATGTTCCAAACCAGCACCATGATTTTTGCATAACCTTTGAATTTAGGGGTTCCTGAGACAACAACAAAGAAATTTCAAATGGAATTTTAGTTTTTTTGAGTATGGAGACACTGGATTTCACTTTAATTTTCATAGAAATATACTGTATCTTTGAACAAGGTCATATATATTATATACATCACTGTGCCTTTGAACAAAGTCATATATACTATATAGCGATTTAATTTAGATAATATTGACCAGATTTATTGCTATTAAAAAACAAAGAGCATTTATATATCACAACAAACAATGCATCTCTCAGTGAAACAAAACCTAGTAAAAATTAGAAATAAAAAAGAGAAAGGAAAGAAAAAAACAGAAGAAGAAAGGGTGAAAGGAGGATCAGTAAATATTTTTAAATGGCATTTAAGAGGCAGAAAAAGAAAAGAATACTAAAACATCCAAATGATGACATTTCGGTAAAGATAAAATCCTGGAATAAATATTTCTCAGATTCAAATACTGAAATATTAACATATAGAAAATTATGCAAATAAACAGGCAAAAAAAAAGCCTGCATTACAATTATTACTTACACACATACTCTCTCTTCCTTCCCTCTTTCCCCCTACATTCATGCACATCTATACTGAAACCAGTTTGGGAAGAAGTATTAAAAAGACAACCTATCCACTTTGTATAGTTCTTAAAAGAAATATATATCAAAATTTTTAAATAAATAAAAATTCATAATTATATCAAGTTGTACATTTTGAAGTTGCCTAACACTCAAACAAATTTAAGTGTGGATTCAGATTCAAGGACAATCACATTTATTTCATTTTCAGGTAACACATATTTTATCCCACGTGCACCAAACATATTAGAAATGTGCAGAACCCAAATTTAAACCCCTTCACACAGCAAGTCAGATTAATGCCTCAAAGCACCTTTCAACTGGGGAGTTGCCAGTGAAAATTCATCACACTTTAAAATAATGCAACGTTACGGTTAAACTTAAGCTTTCTGATGTCACAATACATGTGGCATTCTACAACAAGTTTTTTTTTCCTTCTGCCCAGACTTAGTGGAGCAAGAACAAGCAGGCTTTTGAATCAGTGCTGCACTTGAAGTATTTGCTTGCTTGGGAGATTTATACCGACTGTAGTTTGGCTCTCTTATGATGTAATTCCTGGGCTATAAGCTTCTACAAACTGACAGAAATAACAGGAGATGTGAAAAATGCAACAATACTAAAAACAGATGTTGGTGTAAAATTCCAGTTCCATTTATTTGCTCATTTCACCTTTTAATGTACAATTTCAAAGCTAAAAAAGGGTGGTTTTTTTTTTTAACTCTTAAAATACCTAGAACCATGAAACACTTAAAAGACATGAAGTAGGAAATTTATGGGATGGGGACTTAAGAGACGTGGGTTGTAAATAGAAGCTGAAAGAAAGGTGGATTGATAGGAAAAAAAAAATCCACCTAAATCCACACTATCTTTTTCAGTAATCGTACATCATTTTTTTTTCTTACCCTTATTTTAATTTAGGCTGGTAATAACTCCAAACAGACAAGTTAAAGGTCAAAGTTACTAAGATTTCTGGATAAGCAAGGAACTAAGAGAAAGAACAATTAATTGTTCTTAGGCACAATTGCTTTTGTTTCCAAGAATGTGGTGAATTTTTCCCCTTAACCTTTACCAAGAAATATCTCACCCAAACCTCCTCATTTATAGAAATAAAATACCTAAATTTAAAAGTCAAGAGAGCAGTAGTTATTAGTTCTTTTCTTAAAGAGTCATGAGTTTATTTTAAATAACTCCTAAACCCCTTTTGTTAAAATATTCACTTAAATTTTGAATTTCTAATATTTTAGTTTCTAACTTGTGAAATAATGACCCAAAAACTTTCACAAGGTAACATGACCTGTTGTTCTACTACAAATACCTGCTTTAATAATCAAAAATAAACACCAAGATTTGGTACTCCGCATTCTTATTAACACACTTACATGATTTCCTGTTGGAAACTTTCAGCGGCTGAACTATTATTTCTGGTCGTCTCAGAGCCAGTCTCCTGGGGAAAAAGGTCAATATGCCTATCAATTTTCAGTACAGACTCAAGATTAATATAAAACCAAAATATTAAAAGTCTTGAGAAAAAAGCTGGAAAGTTATTCAAATTAAGAAATAAATCATCTACTTTCAAATTTTTCTGAATTCTCTCCACCCAAAAATCACTCTTCTTTTTTGCCATCTTTCAGACAAACATCAATACAGTTTCAGATATTAATGTGCTATTTTCCATTTGTTTCACAGCAAAAACCAAATACGACCTGGTACTGTCATATTATTTTTTGGTTATTATTCATACTTAGTTAGATAAAACAGAAATCCAGACCTAAAGGAAAAAGGACGTGAGGGCAAGGTTTTGGTGCTTATTTTATCACCACTGTGCTGAAGTGATATTTCGCAGAGAACAAAAGGTCAGCTGAAGAAAGGCCATCTTTACGTGCCAGGAGCTCACCTTTCCTGGAAGTGCTTTGAAGGAATCAAGCCTGCCCTGGGATTGGCATCACCTTCATGCTTCGCCTGCCACCAGGTTGCATCATCTTGGCTCATAATCTGGAGAATATCTCCCTTTTTGAAAGAAAGCCCAGCTTCCTTACATGGAATTGCTTTATCCTCATTAGGGTCATAGTCAAAGAGGGCTTTAATAAATACCTAGAGAAAAAATTGACTTAAAATGAATACATATAGAAATATATAAAATGGCCAACGATCTTCTAACTCAGATTTAAAAACAATTTTTTCAAATGGAATATTAAAATAAACTTGCCATAACAAAGGGGGTATGTATTAGATGAAAAAACATCAGACCTTCCCCCCAACAAAAATACGATTTTAAGGTAATGATTACCTTGCCTTCTTTAGATGGTGTCTCCTCTTTGATGCTGGGTATGATCTTAAATGTAATTGCTCCCTGAGACTGAGCCTGATCTCAGAGGAAAGAAAGAGTTATAAGAAAACTTCTACAGCCAAGGAGAAAGAAGATAAAACAGGTAGAACACTAAATGCATCAGGAAATTTACAAGCTTGGGGTTTCTACCCTTACGATAGATCAAACTAAGAAACCTATTTTTTTAGAAATTCCTGTAACATGAGAAAGCACTGAAGTTTGTCAAATAAGTTAAAAAACATCAACCACTAAATCCACTTTTACCTCCTGTGCACTTTTAAAATGCCGAGGAATATATTACCATCCCTGTCGAGTTACTTATGCACAGTGTCTTAAACAGACAATTGTAAATATGGAGAACAGATAAGTTGCAAGGCTCAGACTATTACATTTGCATCCATGTTTTTAGAAACTACAATAGCTATATGGTCAGGAATGCTGTTATAACTATGTAATTCAATTAGTTGCAATGCTCATCAGAAAAAACAGTAAAGAACATTCATCTCTTATATTCTATTAGTGAGTAAAATACCAAATGTAATAAATTAATTAAAAGATGAAGAGATTGAATATTGATTCAAATTTAGTTAAAACAAGCAGTAATACCCACAAGTCTTTGCTATCTCAAACAAGAACAGGTCTCCCTTTAATGTCATTCTCTATTTCTCTCCCTTTTTAGTATTTATCATAATCATATCTAAATAATTATTTATACAATTATGTCTTAATATCTATTATCTCTGCTAATTGTAAACTCCATAAAAGCAGAAAATATCTGGCATGTGTCTAAGAGGAATGAGGAAGGGAAGAAGAGGAAGGCAGGGAGACCAGCAGACAGGGAAGGAAGGAGAAAGGGGAGAATGGCTAGGTTTCTCTGAGGCTCACCGTCAACAGTGTGCTGGTAAACCAGGACTCTATTAAAAAAGGCGTTGATTTGTTTTGTTTGCCAATTTTCATGGTACAAATATTCCTGCCATGGCCAGTTTCAATTTACAGTGTGAAGCCACCGCAAGCCATGCTTGGGAGAGTTGCATAGAATCAGCTCTTAAAAACCAGAGGAGGAGCTCCAGCACAGCACAGAGACTCAAGTAAAACGGGGCTTTACCTGTATAATTAGAGTTTTATAAAAGAGTGACTTCAAAATGGTGATATCGTTGTTCTGCTTATCATAAAGTAATTCACAAATCATTTTTTTAATCCTCACTCGAGGATATGTTTTTATTGCTCTTAGACAGGAAGGGAGAAAGAGAAACATCAATCGGTTGCCTCCTATACATGCCCTGACCTGGGACTGAACCCACAAACTAGGTATGTACCTGATCAGGAAATGAACCTGCAACCTTTTTGGTGTGTGGGATGATTCTTCAACCAGCTGAGCCACCCGGCCAGGGCATAGTTCACAAATCTTATTAAGAATTCATATAATACTGAGTTGCACAGAAAGAAAGCAAAAGTCTTCTCTATAATCCCTTCACATTCTTCTTGTTTGTGTGTGTTTTTAATGTATGTAAAGCCCTTAGAACAATGCCATTTAGGGCTCAATCAGTATAAGCAATTATTAGTATTACCATCACTGTGGAGTCATATAGGTCTATCAGCCATTGTGACTATCTCACAGTAATCCATCATGTAGATGAAAGACTGATTATTCAATAATGTGACCTTTTTTTTTAAGATTATATTTATTTATTTTTAGAGAGGGGAAGGGAGGGAGAAAGAGAGGGAGAGACACATCAATGTGCCGTTGTATTTCGCGCACTCTCTGCTGGGCACCTGGTCTGCAACATAGGCCTGTGCCCTACACTGGGAATCGAACTGGTGACCCTTTGGTTCACAGGCCAGCACTCAATCCAGTGAGCCACACCAGCTAGGGCAATAATGGAACCTTCTTAGTAGTTCCTAAATATTTTAAAAAGTATCTGTTTATGCACATTTACAGTAGTTCCTTAGGGTTAATTTCCAACAACTACATTTCTTGATTAAAGTTTACGCAAATTTTAAAATTTGATAGTTTGGCATAGACACCTGAAAAAGTTCTATTAATTTATCCTACTACTAAAAGCAAATAAACATATCTATTTCCCTATAATCTGCAGAACTCTCAGGATTATCAATCTTTTTAATCCCCACTAATACATTATTTTTCAGACATGTTTTCTTTCATAAATTATCTGTGCATATGCTTTACCAATGTTTCTGTATATGTATTTTCTTATTTTTATGATTTCTCCATATTTTAAAGTATTAGCCTTCTAGCATATATACTGAAAAATTTTTCCTACAATCTCATTTGTCTTTTAAGTTTTATGTATGGCATCTTCTTATATACAAATATTTTTCAATTCTACAGTCATCGTTTTTTTCTCCTTGAATTTTCCATCGTTAAAGTCTCTACTACTTGTTATTTTCTAAACTTGAATATTTAATTTGTTGAGATTTATTTATTTTTAACTTTTTTAAAAATGGATTTGAGAGAGAGAGAGGAGGGGAGAAAGAGAGAGAAACATCAATTTGTTGTTCCATTTATTTAAGCATTCATCAGTTGCTTCCTGTATGTGCCCCTACTGGGGATCACACCCACAACCTTGGCATATTGAGATGACACTCTAACCAAATGAGCTACCTGGCCAGGGCTGGGATTTATTTTTTTGTGTGCTGTAAAATAGGGACTACCTTTATTTTTTCTAACTGAATCATCAATTAATCCAATACTATTTACAAAATGATTTCATTGTTTCCCCACTAATATAAAAATGCTAACATAATCATATACTGAATTTGCACATATACTGAGGTCTGTTTTGAAATACTAAACTTTTTTTTATTTCTGTAGTTTCTAATATATTTTCATATGCAAGAGGGACAGTTTCCCTTTATTTTATCCTTACAAATGAACTGGAGAATTAATATTGTCAAGGCCTAATATAATTTAATTGTTTTAGATTTCATAAAACATTTAAATTAGTTTTACTAGTTTATATACCTAGAAAGCATAGCCTATAGTCTGGTTATGTTGAAGGGAGAAACAGGAGATAAATGCATCAAAGCAGAGTAGACAGCATCTATTAAGTACCTAATTTGGGACAGGCCTTGTAATAAACTCTTTAGCTCAGTTAATCCTCAAAACACTGCAGTAAGATATTTATCTCTTCTTATTCTCATTTTGCAAACTAAAACACTGAGGTAATAAAATTAAGGTATTTTCTAAAGACACAGAAGGATTAAGTGATGGAATTGGGATTGAAACCCCGGACTCCTAAACCCAAATCCTGTATTCATAACCCAGTAGGATATACGGTGATTCAATTTTACTTTTATTGCAAATTTAAAATAAAATTTCGGCTTACCAAAATCTGAATTATTTCCTCAGGCCTTTTATCTTCAACTGGTATCCCATTTACCTCCCTAAGTTCATCACCAACATGAATCAGACCTGAGTAATAACAAATTTCAGTAGATCAGCAGTGTTACCCACAAAAGAAACTAATTTGCCATCGTGTCCACACTTAAAGCATTGTTTGCTTCCCTTAACAAATCTGAGGACTGGAAAGATCTTCATGCTTCTCTGGTTTCAGATTCCCTGTCTCTTCATATCAATGAATCAAAGACTATAAACAACATCATAATGCTGCAGAGAAATGACAATGGCATCTTGTGTCTAGAAATGCACATTATTTTCATCTTATAAAATAATTCTTACTTTTTTGAAAGGCTGCATGCTTTTAGTAGTACCTTTCAAGTTAGAAACACTGAAACAAGTCTTAGGGTAACTTGGAAGCCCATGCAAACTAGAAGAGTAGAGAGAGATTTCTTTCTCATTTATTAAAATAGGTTCCCACATGTTGACACAGAGGAAAATATCCTAGTTCTTGTTTTGTTGCATCACAACAAAAGATTATTATCCTCCTGGTTCTCTATTAAAAATATTACATATAAAATGCAACATTACTTGTCTACATTCACTTAACATTTAAACTCTTACCGCTTCGGTCTGCAGCCCCGCCTCTCATGATTCTCGCCACCACAATGGCCCCGGTCTGCTCATCCTTCTTAATGGTGGCTCCCTTTTAAGAAAAACAAAAATATGCTTGGGTAAATGTGTGTGTTGGGTGGTACAATGAGGGAGGAAGAAATAAGGAGATTTATCTGGAAAAAAATGAAAAAGCAACTACAAAAAAGTTAAAAGAATGAGGCCAAAGAAACAGACATCATACCCATGTGCCTTACAAGTGCTCATTACTAGGTACAGAATTTTCTACCATGCATATCATCTAAGGTTTAAAGAGCAAAATTTAAAGATTTTTGAGGTCTTCAACTTCTTCAACACCATGGAAAGTACAAATATTTTCTGTCCACTATAATACCTTGTATTTAAGTGCTATTTGTTTTTACTCTATTAAAGTATTTCCTCATTTCATTTCATCTTTAAAATACCCCACAAATCCCTGGCCAGATGGCTTAGTTAGTTGGAGCATCATCCCGCACACCACAAAGGCTGCAGGTTCAATCCCCAGGTAGGGCACATATCTAGGTTGCTGGTTCGATTCCCAGTTGGGGAACATACAGGAAGCAACGGATCAATGTTTCTCTCTCATATCAGTGTGGGTGTGTGTGCGTGTCTCTCTCTCACACTCACTCTCCCCACCCACTCTTTCTCTCTCTCCATCTTTCCCTCCCTCTCTCTATTCCTTCCTCCCTTCCTCTCTCTCTAAAATCAATAAAAATGTATCCTCAAGAGAAGATTTTAAAAATACCCCACAAAAAATGTAGACTACACAGAGAAAAGATAAAGTGAATAGAAAATGATTACATAAACTATAAAGCTCAGGTCATCTGACTTTTAGTTCAGTGGTCTTTCTATTACAATATTATAGTAAATGAACTCAGTGATGATAATAAATAAAACACATAAAACTCCAAAGTTAGTTTTATTTCTTACTCAAGGCTAATATAAACTAATGGAAGAAAGAACTTTTAGTCCACCGTTTTTATGGACTAGGATTGTTCCTAGTACAAACAGAGCTAACATTTTGGCGTAATATTAGGAAACAATTTCAAAAAGAATCCAGAAATTCTTCATTTATGGATGTTCAGAAGCAGATTAACTGAGTGTTGCTTTGTAAGAACATCAGGCTCAAAAGGTTACTTTGAACACCTTTTCATGACTTTCCCTTCCAAGAAACTGGCACCGGTTCAGTAAAGCCATTCTGTATTGCATCACAGGGCTTACAAAGCGCATTAGGTGGTGACAGAATTCACCCCAAAGAAGAAAGTAGAATTTTTCCCATGTGTTAATAAACACATTTGTATCACTAAAAAGTAGATATGTAAACAAAATTTAAAATCCATTTGTAGTAAGTATATTTTACATATGACGGCTATCAGAGACAAATCTCATAACAATAAAAATCAAATAATATGGTGATAGGAGGATTTTGTGGCATTTTTCATCACCTATACATGCATTCAAGCCAAAGACCTGAATAAGCATCTCTCCATGATCGTAAATTTTAGACTTACCAATTACTGGTATTTTCTGCTTTTAAACAGTTAACTTGTAGCCAAGATGACTGGAAATGTAATACTCTTAATAAAAATAATTAGTTTGGTTAGATCAACTTTCACTTCTCTTAACAATGTATCTCAAACTTTTCCACTCAAGCAAGCCTGAGAGTCTACTAATCTAATATCATGTATCCATACTTTACAGAGGAGAAATTGAATCTCAAATGGTTATAATTTGTCCAAAAATAGACAACTATTGTGCAGTGATGTTGGGACTTGTCTAAGGCAAATTAATCAGAATTGCTATTCTTGATCTTAATTACCATTCAATCCATTCACTCTGGGGCAACCTACTACCATATTTGTACTACGCCAGGTCCTAACCCCATTGGAATAAAAAGGAGGGTACTGGCTGACAGCAGGGTGCATGGAAAAACATCAGGTCATTTCATTAAACAACCCAAATGTTCCCTTACAAACCACTACTACCTTAAACCCGGCCATCCTACTCCTGGACTCAGAGAGAGGCTCAGACCTCCAACATGACTGCTTAGAAATTATTGACAAAGTTTATTCCAGCAGACCGTACCTACTGGACCAGCTGCTGACAGAACCTGGCTGGAGATTATATACAGATGGGAGCAGCGTCATGGAAAATGGTCAACAGCGAGGTAGTCACCACAAACAAGGTAACAGAAGCCCAGGCTCTTGCTGCAGGAACCTTGGCACAAAGGGCTCAACTGATAGCTCTCACCTTAGAATTATCCCAGGGACGGAATGTTAACTTCTACACTGACTATAAATATGCCTTCATGGTAGTCCATGCCCGTGGGGCAATATGGAAACAAAGAGGGCTCTTTACCTCAGGCAATATGGGTATCAAACAGGAACCTGAAGGAATAAGGATACCAAACACACCAAAGGTATTTTTAAATTGCTAGAGGCAGTGGATCTGCCGAACCAGGTTGCTATAATGCACCATCCAGGACACCAAAAGGGCAGCCCCCAAACAAGCCAGGGAAACCAATCTGTCGGTAAAGCAGCAAGACAAGCGCGGACGGCTGCCACTTCTTGCTCTTTAATTCCCCACCTAGACATAAAATTCCTTTAGGAAAGGAGCAGTACCTCCCAAAGCTAATTGACAACGTTACTTTTTAGTTTATTATTATTTTTTGACAGTTACTATACTTTATGCTCATGCTAGCACTTACGGCACCTTTGAATTGATCAAAATAAAAATATATTTCATATGGCAGATGCACAGAATCCACCAAGAATTACTTTATGGTGCTAGGCCCTGAGATAGCTCTTTGTACATCCAATGTGAGTACCACCTATTCTTACTATATTACTTCAAAAATATAAACCATGAGCTTTTTAAGTTACCAGCATAGAGTTGTGCTGTTGTGTTTTCTTTCTTAAGATTTTATTTATTTCTTTAGAGAGAGGAAAGGAGGAAGAAAGAAGAGAAAAACATCAATGTGTGAGAGATATACACATCAGTTGCCTCTCACACACCCCCAACTGGGGACGTGGCCTGAAACCCAGGCACGTGCCATGACTGGGAATCAAACAGGTGACTCTTCAGTTCACAGACCACTCAATCCACTGAGCCACACCAGCCAGGGCACCAGCATAGAGTTATAATCACAGATGAAAAGCAGGAAAGTACAACCTAAATTAAACAATCTTAACTAGGAACGCAGGGGGCCTAGGATATCCATGGATGAACTTTGGGGGCTCTATAAATCCCTTTACATAATATCCAAGTTTATATGTACATTTTTCCGTGCACGAGTGTCCAATACATTTATCAATATACCAATGTTGACCTTAAACAAGAGAAAAAAGTAACCAAAGGGGAAAAGTGTAAAGACACAATATGTCATAGAAGAAAAAAATAGTATTTAAAAATAAAGAGCCAAGTTTGCATCTTGATTCTACCACCCTTTAGCTGCCATACCTTGGGTAAGTGGCTTCATTTCTCTGAATATTAGTTTGCTGGCCTGTAAAAAGAAAAGCTATGATCCTCATACCAATTATGAGGAAAGGATGTAATGTATGTAAAATACTTAACATAGAACCCAGCAACTATTATGTTATCAATTGCTATTTGCTTTAAAAACACAGAAATGCCTTAATTAGAAAAAAACATTTAAAAATCAAATACTAGATGATGAAATTTATTTTTCTTTTGAATGTGGTTTTATAAAAATAGGGATACACTTTGTATTTATTTCCTATGGCTGCTATAATAAATGACCACCAATTTAGTGGCTTAAAACAATACAAAGGCCAAAATGGATATTACAGGGCTAAAAAGTTGTCAGCAAGGCTGCATTCTTCTGGAGGATCTAAGAGAAAATCTGGTCCTTGCCTTTCCTATTTTCTAGAAGCTTCTGTCATTCCTGGCTCACAGCCACATCACTCCAACCTCTGCTTCCATCATAGCACCCCCTTCTGTTCTCTGAGGGCCCTCCTGCCGCCTTCTCTTACTTTAATACGAACCCTTGTGATAAGATCGGGACCACCAAATAATCCAGAATAATCTCCCCATTCAAAACCCTGAACTAACCATGGAAAGTGCCTTTTGCATGTAAGGTGGCATAGTCACAGGTTCTGAGGTTTAGGACATGACATCACTGTGGACTGAGGGTGGGGGATATTATTTTGCCTACCATAGACCTCTTGACATAATTCGTCATTATATAAATTCTGGTGCTAAAATAAATGCTTATATTTATATTTTTAAACATCAAACACTTGAATAACTTCTCCTCCTTACTTTAAAATAAATCAGCTTTCTAGAAAAGCCATAAGCAATTATTTTTAGTTGCACCATTTAATCTCAAATCATCTGTGACTGGTGCATGTTATGCTTTCTTTTATAAATGTCAACAATTCATATTTTAAAATTATTACTATTTATAACCAACAGAATGCCTGTCATTTCATTTGCCTTCATTTTCATTTTCCTAAATCATATTCTTTAGACATAAATGTTCCATTTATTTGAAATTCAGTTTAAGGGCACAGAGAAAGTATATTTTAAAGAGAAGAATATATGGAATGTCCCCATCAGATGTGGCTTTACTATGATATCTACTTATATCTGGGCACCACATGTAGACAAAAACTTACCAGTGGTTCTCTATTTTTGACCAGGCGGATGATTTTTACTGAATCTTCCTCATCATCAATATCATCAGGCATAGGAGGCAATACTGGATCGTAATTCTTCTGAGCCACAGTGTCATGCACAGAGAGCAAAGCCTAGCAAAGTCCAAGGTTGATTAAAAAATTAATCAAATATAAAACCCCAAACCCATAAAGCTATAAAGAAAAAGAAATTGGCGTTATAATTTTGATGTAACAATGGTAATAAGGCAACTACTTGAAAAGGAGCCTCTCACAAACAAGAACCATGTAAAAGAGCAAAAGGCATGTCCATTTAGCTACCAGCCTGTCCCCAATGACATAAATATATGACAAGAATCAGCCTAAAACATTTTCTAGTCTGTATATTCTCTGGTTCGCCCTTACAAGGATGGCAGTTGGGGGCAGGCATGGGGAAGTGTTCTTTTGAAAGAAGGGAGAAAAGACTATAGATATACTGTTAATGAAACAACAGGAGTCTGAGACAACTATACACTTTTTCTTTCCTACTATTACCAGGAAACACAAAAAGAACTGATCAATACAATTGTTTAGTTTTCATTCTTTTGTTTTCTCTTTAAGTTTTAGTGTAATAGATGACTAGTATGTGTAGAAAAGGATAAAATGTTAAGTATTTCTAGTCTTGACAATTATGGTGATAAGATGCCAAAAAACACTGTCACATTGTCCTTGTAAGACCAAAGATGAGAAAACCATTGTAACCCTTACAAGTCATTACTCAGTATTTCAGGTGAGCAGGCCTAGACTTTTAACTAACTTGTTCCCTACCAGCAATGCCATGGTCATAAATTTCTCTACTCAGAAGCCTAGAAATCAACCTTGAAATCTCTTCTCTCATCTACACTTCCAACATCCAATCCATATCCTGTTAAATCTACTTCCAAAATGTATGCTAACATTTGTTATCTTCTCTCTAGACCAAATTTGGCAAACTATGCCACCTGCTTCTGTAAATGGAGCTGTTGGAACACAGCTCATTCATTTATGTGTCCTTGATAGCCATTCTCACGCTCCAACAGCAACAGTGAGTAGAAACAACAGGTACTTTTTATATAAAAATTCAGCAGACTCCTGCGCTTGGATCACTGATGACATCACTTTTTTACCTGGAGTATTGCAGTAGCTTTGAAATAGTCCAACTGCATTCACCTTTGGCTCATTTTCAGAGCCATGACTCACAGTGTAGCCAAAGTAATTATTTTATTTATTTTTAGAGAGACAGGGAAGGGAGGGAGGAAGAGAGGAAGAGAAACATCAACATGTGAGATGTGTGAGAGATACATCAACCAGGCGACTGGGACCCAGTCAACACCATGGGCATGTGCCCTAATCAGGAATCAAACCACCAACCTTTTGGGTCGCAGGCCGGCGCTCAATCCACTGAGCCCCACCAGTCAGGGCAAAGTAATTATTTTAAAACAGATCAAATCACATAACAAGCCTGCTACCCACTGATCTTGGGATGAAGATCAAACTCTTGAGCATGTCCCAGTCTTACATTCCTCTCTAATCTTACCTTATCCTCTTCTCCCACAGTTCAAATAACTCTTTCTCAGAAAGACCTGGCCAAACAATCCAATACAGACGCAGATCCCCCTTCAGTAGCTTGATTTTTACAGTACCTCCTTTGCCTTTATACATGTTCATAACTTACAACCATACATGCATATGTTTAACATTTGCTAGCTACTGAAATAGAAGTGCAAAGACAGCAAAGAAATGGTGTCTATTTATTAAGCTTTTTTATTGACTCTAACATACACATAGTAAAGTACACAACTTGTAAGCATATAGCAGAAATTTTCAAAAATTAATATTCCCATGTAAATATCCCCAAAACAGGGAATACAGCTCTAACTGAACCCCAGAATCCCTCAATTATGCTCCTAATTACCCTGGCCTCTAGTCCCTTGAAGGTGGTAGTTTTGCCTCTATTTAAATACTGCATAAGTATTTATAGAATTATAAGTGCATATTCATTTTGCCCCAAGAGTAAATTGTTGAGATTCATCCATGCTGCTACTGGTAACAGCAGTCATTCATTTTTCATTGCTATGTAGCATTACAACATATGAATACTTCCACAGTTTCTTTATCCATGAAGCCTGTAATTGACAGGCATTTAGATTGTTTCCATTTCCTGACTATCATAAACAATGCTGTTATAAATATTTCATGTCTTTTGACACATATATGTGTATTTGTATGTATAATTTGGTTAAGTATATTAAAGAGTGGAATCTCTAGGTCATGAATTATAAGTACAGTCAACATTCGTAGATGAAGTTTTCCCAATTATAACCTCACGAACAGCTTATGCAAGTTCTAGATGCATCACATAATTCCCACATTTTATGTTATTAGTTTAAATTTGGCCATTTTGTGTGTGCATGGGTATCTTCTTGTGGTTAAAATTTCATTTTTCTTACAGCTAGTGATAATGAAAACCTTTCCTTATGTTTTCTCGGATATGAGTATCATCTTTTGTGGGATGCTGGTTCACAATTATTATACATTTTTCTATTCCATACTTTTCTTATTAATTGTAAGAATTCTGTTGGATATGCATGATACAAATATATCTTCCCATGTGGTAACCGGCACTTTCACTTTTGTATTAGTGTTTTTTGATGCACAGAGGATGCTAATTTTAATGAGCCTAATTAATATTTTTTCCTTTATGGTTGGAGCTTTTTGTAGCAAATCAGAGTTTCAAAGGGAAAGAATTAACAGCATCAAGATAATGAAATATCCAAAGAGACAATGATGGCAAATATTTGAAGAATGATAAGAGACAGGGTCTGAATATTCAGGAAGCCCAATATATCCTTTATTAACCAGGAAAAATAAAAAGAAACCCAGGCTTGTATACATCATAGTGAAACAGCATAATGCCAAAGACAAAGAGAAGATCTTCAAAACATCACAGAGAAAAAAGATCATCACAAAGGAAAAAAAATTTGATTGAGAGCGGATTGATCAGCAGCAGTAATGGAAACTAGAAAATTATTAAAATACCTTGAAAGAACTTAGAAAAAAATAATAGCCAGCCCAGAATTATATAACCAGCAAAAGTATCATTCAAGAATGAGGATGTGGGCCAAGATGAAGTTAACAGAGATCTACTAGAAAAAAATTTAAATAAAAAAGGATAATGCAACAATGGCTTTCAAAGACACTGGATAGAGGAAGGATAGTTACCACTGAGAGACAAGAAACAAACATGAGCCCTAGGAATGCTGCAGGTTAGTACCTAGAGAGAGTTTCCTGACTGTGTTGGGAGAAGAAGCCAGGCAGGACTCAGTGGTCTCCCAAGGTTGAGAACATGGAGCTGGGAACCCAGGGAGGTTAAGGGTTAAAATTTTCAGGGAAGAGTATGGGAGAGAAGAGAACTGCGCAGAGATAGAGCTCTGAAGATCTGCAGGAGGTTAGCCCAAAGCCTTTAGCCAAGTACTTAGCCAAGGCTTGCATAAAATAAAACTATGAGAAAGGACAGAGCAGTAGTTCTTAACTGGGGGCATTTTTACTCCCCTGGGGTCATTTGGAAGTATTTAGAGATACAGCCATACCTCGGTACTCATCAGCTTCAGAACGCATCAAACCCTGTACTCACAACATTTCAATGAGAAAAAAATGTTTCAGCACTCGGTGCTTGTCCAGGACTCATCACACTTGCTAGAACTTATAAGAATCAACCACCTGCAATAGAAAATGCTTCATCACTCGTTGCTTGCTGGTACTCATGGGTTTCAGCACTCGTCATGAGTTCCGGAACAAATTAACAATGAGTACTGAAGTACCACTGTATTTTTGATTTGTCACAATTTGGAGGATGCTACTGACATCTAGTGCACAGAGGCCAGGGATAATTCTAATCACCTAATAGCATGTAGGAAAGTCCCTTCTCCCAACAAATAATTATCCAACCCCCCAAAGTAGGTTTCCCCCTATATCCCAAAGTAGGGCATTCCTGTGAAAACTTTTATAAGCCTAAACAGCATAAAAAAATGCCAACTGCCACTAGTTGCTATAAAAAAAACTGATGAGTGTTCCCACACCCCAAAAATAACTATCCAAAATGAAATACAAAGATAAAATATAGTGAAAAACTGTGAAAAGAACATTATTGGCCTGTAGGACAATTTCAATGGCCTAACATTTATGCATAATTGGCATCTCCAAAGAAAGAAGGGGTGCTAAAAAATATCTGAAGAAATACAGCAGCAAATACTGCAGACTTGAGGAAAAAAGCAACATGTTCAAGAAGCTCAATGCATCTAACCACACGAAACATAAAAGAAGTAATACCAAATTACTTAAAACAAGTGATAAAGAGGAAATTTGAAAGTCATCCAAAGGAAAAGAGGACATTATCCATAAAAGAGAAAAAGATTAAAATGACAACATTTCTCATCAGAAACAATGTAAGTTTCAAGACAATGGAGCAACATCTAGAAAATACCCAAAGAAAAATATTGTCAACCTAAAATTCTATACCTAGTAAAAAAAAAAAAAAAAAAAACACAAAAAACAAACCTTTAAGAAATGAAGGGATATTGAAGACTTTTTAGATACACAAAAGCTGAAGAAATTCACCAGCAGATTTGTATTCTAAAAAAAAAGTATAATAAATCTTTCAGCCAGGAAGAATGACAGCAGATAGGACTATGGATCCATTCAGAGGAATGAAGAACACCAGAAATACCCACCATCTAGGTATCTATGTTAACTATCTTACATATACACAGTAAAAATAATAGAGATAGCTAATGAACATATTTTAAAATAAAGTGATTATTATATCATTAGGCAATAATAAGAACACCAGCTATGTTCTTTTTTAGTTTTGTATTGATTTCCATGTTTGGATTCCAAAATACACTTTTAAGATTTGTAGATATCAAGTTTCTAATTTTTAGTAGCTTTGTTTTATAACTGTTTTTGGTTAAATGACATTTCTGTTTTGGACAACTAAAAGTAACCTTGTAGTCCATTTTCCTATTTTATCTGTGGTAACCTTATCCTTCACTATTTTAAGATTTTCCTTTCAAAAGGCAATACCTAAATGAAAATTGTGTTTCCATGGGCCATAACTACCAATCACAACTGATGGGTTTACCTGTCCCTCAGACAAATCTGCAGGAAATAGAGCACTAGGACTTGCAACACATCAGGCTCACAACCTCTCATTGCCTTGGACTCCCTGAAATCAACTCTGTTCTAAGTATCTGTCAGGTCCACAGAATTAAGTATCTAACTCATAAGGTGACTGATTTATTCCTCCAGAAGGAAGCTTAACCTCCCTTTTAGCATGTTTTAATGAAATGTCGTCCATTCTACATGTATTCCAGCAACGAGTAATTTCTTACAAGTATTTTAGAAAGCTAAAAAATTTCAACATATCTTATTTTATTGTCTTTTACAAATCTGCCAAATTCCCCCTGACTTCCTAACTAATAATACCCTGTTCTTGAGACAATACCACTTCACTGTTTTATCAAAAATAAGCCACAGAACAGTGGTGCCTCACAGAGCTTGACTTATCTTTAATGTGACAATTTGATGCCTAGTAATAGTTCTTAACATATTAATGACTTCCTTTGCTTCCCCTAGAAACAAAGTCTTTGCAGAGATCAATTTCCCTCCATCAGTGTCCCTAAATGCCACCAACATTCTATTATATCTGTTTGGGCCTATTGCTATTCAGTACTGTTTTCCTTTTCTCATCACCTATTGTTTCTTTTAGACTTTATTTTTTCTTGGACTTTAAGATTTGAACAGTAAGACTAGATTTTGTAGGCATTTTTAAGTAGAAGAATACTTGGTTTTGTATATAGCAACTGACCAATCAATTCTCAGATTGAAAGAACGGGTGCAATACTCAAATCTCTGACAGTCCTCAGATGAGTCTATTGTTACAGAATGACAAGTCATTTTCTAACTATTCAAAACCTGAGGGCAAACAAGTTATACAGGAAAAGTGTTGGCATATACAGGATGGGGTAAAAGTAGGTTTAAGTTGTTTGTATGGCAAATAATATAGTAATTAATAAATTAGAATGCAAGAATAAACTCTTGTGTTTCATGTACTCACAACTGTAAATCTACTTTCACCCTATCCTGTATTCTAGTGGTGATTAACTAGCAAAACTAAGAAACATATGCATTAATTAAACAAGGTTTGAGAGGACAAAGGAAAAAAGAACCTTCTTGTGCTATTGAAAGCACTGTTCACTGAGAGAAACTGTCTAGATTATTGTTAAGGACAAGATGGCAATAACTATCAAAATTTTAAATTTAACCCAACAATTTACTGACCAAACAAAATTCTGTAATATACAAAAGATGTTTTTGTTTAAGATATCGTGTATCTAGATAAGGCAGAAACACAGAAGCAACAGAAATGTCCACCTCTAAGGGATGTTAAATAGATAATTATGTTGCTTCAAAGAGAAGTCCAAAATATCCAAATGTTGAAAGTCCATAAAACAAAACAGAGAAACAGTAAATAGTACATCCTATTATCCTATTTATAATTGGGAAAAATGTATGTTATATTTATGTATACCAAAAGGAATGAACAGTAATGTAGCCAATTAACAGTGGTCATAAGTAAAGGCATGTGAACAAATGTTAAGTTCATAGAAAAAATAAAAAATCATTAAACATCAAAAAGAATGCTCATCTTCACTAATAAAGCAATGAAGATAGGGGCTTCTACATCTCTATAGTTTGAATTAAAAATATAATTATGTATTATCACATAAGTTTTTCTGTGTATTTTCAAAAGTACTTCCTAAAAGATAAAATTACAGTAATTAACTATCAACTTACTAAGACAAGTATCATAATTGTTTATATAAATATTCTTTCTAACCTCACTGATGAATTTTTTTAACTTTTACTTTGTGTGTGTGTGTGTGTGTGTGTGTGTGTACCTAAAGTTGTGAATGTTTTTCTCTATCCCATGATTATTGTTTAATTTTTTATACTTAATCTTCAATCTATTCTAGTAAGAATAGTTCTAGTAAGGGGAGTTTCTTGCTTTTTCCCAACGGTTAGCCACTTGCCTCAACACCATGCTTTGAAGTTATATCCAACGCCAGCTACCCTCCACTTCCTTTCACCCACCTCAGTCATTAAGGCAACAACTATGTTTCACCTGAATTATTTCTGAAAGCTCCCAGCTGGTCTCCCTCCCTCCAGTGTCCCATTCCTCCCATCTTATCACCACTGCCCCACCCCAGGTAACCATTCCGCATATTCCATATAGAGTGATTATGTCACTTGCCTATTTAAATACTGCTTTCAATGACTTTCCACTGTCCTTAGGATAAAATTCAGACTTTTTAAAAAGACTTTTTTAGGGTGATCACATAATTTATCATCTAAATAAATAACTGAAGTTGAAAGGGGACTATTAATAATAATGCTGCAACTACAGGTACACACCAGACCCATCCCAGGCAAACCTGGATGCGCATGCCCCCACCCCCCAGCAGAGCCTCTGCTCTCTAGCTTGAAACTTTTGCCCCTCCTCTTTCCCAAACTACTGTTCAGCCAAACTGAACGTATCTTACAGCCTAGAACTTGACAAGTTATTTTCTTTCTGAGATTTCACACACTATTCACTTAAAACATTTTTCACCTCCCACCCCCAGCTCCTTTCTCTCTCCTCTTCCCGCTTTGGTTACCTCACACTCAACCTTCAGGTCTCAACTTATATACACGTCCTCTGGGAAGTTTCCTTCCACCAGTTCTCTGTGTTCCACATTATTTCCAATGTGCTCCCTTTTTTTACCCAACATTTCTCCTATCATCTTCATTAATATATACATCTTCTGTAAGTTGTACCTATAGGGCCTATCAAATAAGTACACAAGAATAAATGAATGAAGATCCAACTCCAATGACACGAATTACTTGAGGAAGTGATAAAATTTTTCAAAAAGTTGGCCAACCTGTAGGATACATATATTACCTTCCCATAGTGGCCACATAATTGGTTGCATATTATCTATTGTGTTTAAAAAAGTCATTATTACCTCCCCATAGTGGCTACATAATGGTTGCATATTATCTCTTGTATTTAAAAATGTCACTATTACTTTGGAGGTTCATCTCAGATTTCTTTTCAGTGTTACAAATATTTAAAATGAAACAGCAATCTTTAAAAGTAAATAATTACTTTCTTTGTCCACTAAAAAAATGACAATATTCAAATTACTACCCCAAAATTCATTTTTCATATTTTAACTGCTAGTTCAACTAACAATTCATGTATACATATCATATTCTACTGTACCTTCCTTCTGCTTTAAAAAAAAAGAAAGGAAATATTTTAGTTTATTCCCAGGACAAAAAGGAGTAGTTAATCATATTCTAAAATAGTCTAAAACTTATTTTGGAGCTACCCTTACTAAATTAATACCTATAAAACTGATATTCAAACTGACAATGATTAATATAACTGGTTTCAAGGAAAATAATGTTAAATGTTAGGTCAAAAGGGGAAGAAAGTTATTTTCTTCCCAAGACTGGCCAACTAGAAAAAAGCAGCAATGTCACGCGCCTAGGATCTTACTCACTTTCTACAAATTATTTCATGCTGACTTCTAAGCCATTCTTTAGTCACATTGCTATATAAATATGAAAAATAAATAAAATCATTCATCTAAAAGATTTCTGTCATAATAAAGTTTAAGTATTTAGTTATAAAGTTTTATCCAATGATAGAGCATAATACCATCTAAAATCATACCTCCCTCTCTGGCCAAATATCAGTTTCCACTCAGTATAATCCTTTTATTATTTCATTTCAAACACCCTTGAATAGAATACCAAAATCATGTTTTGTTTTGGTCAGAAATTTCTAATGCTTAAGCCAAGATATTAATACTCAATAGGGAGTGTAACAGGCTGCTCATAGGCTAACCTTACCACGCTAAGTTTAATATTAACTTCTTGTGTGCAGTCTAGGACTAAATGAAGAAATTTTAAGGGCATTCTCTGTCTATGAGTCTCCTTCTCTGAGCGCTTAACCTTTCCACACATTTTACCTTTAATATCAAGCAACTATTTTACTCTAGTAAGATCTTTATTTTTTTTTGTTCTATTAATTTTTAATTGTATTTTCCCACTACCATTTTGTCCTCTTATGTCCCCCTCCTCACCACAATCACCACGTTGTTGTCCATAAGTCCTTTGTCCTTTCTGCTCAATCCCTCCTTATCCTTTTAGAACTAAAATTTAACCAACCTTTTCTGTACCATTACAAGTCAATTGCTCTCATATTAGTAATCATAGTCCATTTACCCTTTATAGCAATATATAATATATTCATGTACTTATACTTACCTTCAGGGATTAGAAACTATAGTCCATGCATGTCTCCATTTTATCTTTTATTTAATACTATCTTTCTTTTTTTGACTAGTAATTCAAGACATGTATAGCACAGTCCCAATGGAGATTTTTCAAGAAAGTTAGAAGCCGGTTATTGCATCAAGGCATAAATTTTCATCCAACAGTCTATATATGCTTACTGGAAATCATCATAACTAATCATTTTAATCATATAATTATGTAATTCAAATATAATTTTGACTCATGAACAATATTTTACATACAAATGCAGTAAAATCAAATCCGAAATGTATAGATTTTTAGGATTTAGTACACTTAAGACCTTAGAAATAACAGAAAAATTTCAAAATACCTTCTGTTGACTAATCACATTTAGAGGGAAAATACTAAGTGATAAACATGGCAGGAAAATGGCAAGGAGAATTAAAATCCATCTACCAACATTTTGGTGGTATTCGCACTGGAAAATTGCTCTGCTCTGGAAAATGGTAGGATATATTAAAACATGAATTGCTAAAGGGACAGGAGATAGGAGGAGAAAGTGTGAGGAAGAAGAGAAACGTTAAAATGATTACAGAAAAACAGATATAGTTGTCAAATATACTGGAATACCATTAACTAGCCAAGTAAAATGAACATAACCCAAATCACTAATATGTTCTGTATTCTGTACTCACAACTTCATTTAAGAACAAAATAACCTTGAAGCCACATTATATCTTTCAATTTAAATTCAGGGTTTCCCAATTAAAATATTTTATAATTTGTCACAAGATTATCATCAAAAGCTCAACTCTTTTTCCTTAATGAGTTTAGGCTATTAACATACTATGCCCTTATTGAAAATAAATTTCCCTGAAAACTGAAGCTCAAAACAAAATTCATCTGAAGTCTCAAAAAGTGGCCCTTTTGGAAGATATTTATTGCATGTCCTCACCTTCACATTGGGTTTTGACAGTAGTTTCAACAGCTCTCTGATCTCACTACTTAATGGCTTGTTCTGAAGCTCTTCAGCCAGCTGCAAGAGAAATCACATTGACATAAAAAACATTTAATAAGAGCATTGTGTAGTTCCATGTGTGACCACTAAAAATCTACCTTGCGACCGTCCAGTGATTAAGAACAAGTCAGCCTGCAAGAAAACAGAGTATCCATCACTACTCTTCTTTTCAGGCCTTGGTAGCCCAGATCGCAGCCCAGCCTCTTGGCTGAGCACAGCCCAAGGAATCACATCAGCCAGATCCCCTGATTTATTGCAATGAGGGCGAACCCCAGCACTTCATCTACCAAATGGCCTTTTGCATGCAGACAAAGGACTACTTGTAAAAAGGACGGGATTAAACTTTGACACTATTTTAAAAAAAGAGAAAAAGAAAAAAGGAAGAAAGAAAGAAAAAGCTCTGAATGAGGTGGTGAAATCCACAAGGTTTCCAAAAACCCACAGTAGCTTGCTGTTTAGAGTTGGGGTAAAAAGAACTAGAATGCCTCTAACAGGGCAAAGGTCCAAACCTTTTATTATGTTTACCTACACAGACTAAGGAGTCTGTTAAATATAAACCAGGTTAACCATAAAATGACTTATAATAAGTTGACCACTACTCCGGTACCAAAAATGCTGAGTGTGTTCTACTAAAATGATCAAGAATTCCTATTTGGGCCCTGGACGAGTAGTTCAGTTGGCTGAAGCATCACACTGATGTGCCAAGGTTGCGCCAAGGTTATGCTAAGGTTGAGCATTTGATCCCTGGTCAGGGCACATACATGAATCAACCACTGAATGAATAAAGGGGTAGGAAAATAGATCTCTCTGTCTCTGTCTCTGTCTCTCTCGTCCCGCCCCCCACCCCTTTCCTCTCTCTGTAAAGTCAATAAATAAATTTTTCTTAATTCCCATTTGCTGGTTCTAGCTAAAGCAAGGACTGGGGCTTTGAACCTGCCTCATATTCTTCATTAAGAGCTCTTCCTATCAAAATTTCCATTTTAGGCTATAGGAAGGACCATATAGCTTTCATATGAAGCAAGACAAATAAAAAAACATTAGAATTATGAAATATGCAGTACAGAATTCAAACTATGTACATATATTTTCGTTTAAAAAACATTCTTAAAAATTGTTTTAAAAACATTCTTAAAAAAATTGCATAAAATGTGCCCTATTGTTTCTACTAAACTAAAAATAATTGTTTTTATCTCTGGAAAAGGACTTTTCTCAAAAGGAAAAATTGAAATAAAAATTACATACACAAAAAAAAATCTGATAAAATTGGTATAATCCTTGATTATATTTCAAAAAAGTGCTGTTACCTTTTTTAAGGTAACATTTTTACAGAATTAACTTAAAAAACAATGCAAAGTGCTCTTTGCATTCTTTGGTCACAATATTTTTTAACATTTTAATACATTTCTCTGATGAACTACAAAATGCTGTTTTACCATATTTACACATTAGTCACTAATTTTTTTTTTAAAAACAATATTGTCCTAATATAACTGGGACTCAATTACATTGGTTTATAAACAAATATTTCCCCAAAGCTTCAACAGTAAATTTTTTTTTAATTTCACTTTCTCAAGTGGCAACTGAAGCTTTTTGTAGAACTATATGTACATTTCTATTCATCTTCCCTTTAAATGTTTTGGTTCTATAAAGCAGAGGTAAACTTCCTCATAAAATACATATACTAAGACATCCTTTTAATTTGTAATTTCGGTAGATAAAAATGGAAGTAAAAATGTTTAGGGAGTAAACAAATAGACCACAACTTGGATATTTCTTACATATCCTTTAATTTCTAAATTAGAATATAAAATATATCGAAGAAAATCAACCTCTGAAAATGGCCAATTTTTTTATACTTATGGCCTTGATAGTTTACAAAAACTAAATTAAAATTGGTTTTAACATAACAAAGTAAAAACTTAAAAAGCAACAAATTAGCTGCAGGAGATGACTAAAGCCAACCTTCACACCAAACATATTTCTCGTCTAGCTTGGTGTCCCTTATAGTTTACCCAGGTGTGCTCTCAATTCATCCGAGTCCGAAAGTTAACAGTAAGAAACAGCAAGTTAGTTCCCTACCCCAGATTGAAAATAAAATTATAGCTACAGGAAATTAACTACTCCATCAATGCCAACTGCTTCTAAAATTTATTTTTTGGTTATGAAGGTAATTTGGAAAGGTCTAATACCCATAAATCATTACTATGCTTTATAATCCATTTTAAAAACAATCCTGTCTTTTTATGTATTTTATATGCCTCATTCCTATACTAGTATCTGTCATTTTTTTTTAGTACTGTCAGCAATAGAGCTATCTCATTTGTCTTTATTTCTCCAAAGCATTCTTCTTGTCTGTGACTTTCTGCGTGCACTAATAGCTGACAGCTTCTCTCTCCCCAGAGAATTAGACTAAAATTTCTATTACCTAGTTGCCAAGGCAGAACAAGAGGGTATCTACATGCAAAATTTTTAAAACAGGAGAGTGAAAATCAGCATAATATCAGTGTAAACTCCGTGATGACAGGACTTTTGGAAACGTTTGCAACTTCTTCTGGTTTTCACTCATACTATCGTGCGCCTCTGTCCGCACTAGGATAAGTTCTGCTAGGCCATGCTGGTGGGAGACCTGCCCCATGATCTCAGAACAGCACACTTACATCGTCAGCCAAGGCAGCGGCACCGTGGAGGATGGGCACAGGATTCTGCTTCTCATAGTAGTGTAGTTTTTCATGAATCTGGAAGAAAAGCAAATGAATACAAGTTCAACTTCTAGCAAACAATCTGAGATATTTAACTATTTTTATCATTGGAAATAGAAACCAATCGCTGAACACTCTAAATAAAAATTACGTTTCTATAAATGTATAGATGACAAGTATGTGTGCATAATTCGTTTATTACTATGGTCCAGTGTTTATTATAAATAGACGAACAGAAAAAAAAAATCATCAACTAGAACCCACATTGAAACTACACTTCTGGGTTTGCTGTGGTTTTTATTGCTGTGTTGTTTTTTTTTTGTACCAACAAACATTAGCATAATAAAACCTTTAGTTTCTTAAACATATTGCTTCAATACTTCAAGTATTGGTTGTAGTTTATATTCCTGCTAAAGACATAAATTATGATTAGAGCAAAGCAGCAAACCTGCAGCCACATCCTGACAGCTGGGTGTGTAATAACCACCGAAACAGAAGGAGCTGGTGCTGCATGGATCTGCGTCCAGCACTCCAGGAACACACTGTGCTTTTAATTATTATTTTTTTTTCCAAATTGCCAACTTCACTCTCAAAATTCAAATTTCTAAGAAGCAATGGTATTTCTCATAACTTGAAATATTTCTCATAACTAGTTTAAATAAAATAATTTTCCATATTGGAAAACAAGTAAAATTATATTAATAAATAAAAAGTAATTTGGAACTTTATTTACCATCATCATTATATAAGAAACACAATGGCAAGAATTCATTTTAAAGCATTATAAGGCCAAATGAGTTCCTTTCAAATTCTATTATTATAGCTAAGAAATGAAAGATGCGTTGACAAATTCAAAACTGTCAGCCATTATTTAATCTAGATCAGCTTTTACAGAGGTGCACTTAAAATTTTATACTTGAAAACTTACTTTAGCCTCATAGTTGACCAAACTGCCCCCCACTATACTGTATGAAAAAGCGTTGCACCTCACAAATTTTCTGTTCCTAATAGGTATCAAGTGATACACTCTTTAATTATAGTCAAAGCTAACCAAACTCTCTCATAAAAAGTCTGGAAGATAGATTTTATTTTGAATTCCTTGATGCTATTGCTAAGAGAGGATTCTATTACTTTTTTGGCAACCTGGTACATAATGCAAAGCGTCAGCAAAATAATTTTGACATTTATGATATTACCAGAACTATCAGGGCAACACTTTTACTTAATATCTTGGAACTGTTAAACACTTATTACATCTGAGTAATAAACAAATTTTCAAGAACACAGACTCATAAAAAGTAAGATTTTGATTTGAAAAACTATTACAGTATAGTTTAAAACCAACCATCCTAAGAGTTAAATTAATTTTAATTATCAAGAATTAGGTTACCTCAATATATGCTATCACTGAACTTACCCTCTCATAAATGCTTCCAACTTTATTGCAACTATTTGATTAAATGTCAGTTTTCCTTCGATAATAAATAGAGGCTTTTACATATTAGAGACAACGTGACTGTGTTACCTACATAATAATTACCAATACTATAAGTAATACAGTCTTCAATGAGTACAATATCTTAATAACTTAACCTTCAGGAACACTAATGGAAGATAGCGCCATCATCCCATTTTATAGATAAACAGGTACACGGGACAGAAATAAGTTGCTGTGGTCCCATTTACAAACAGCAAATGGCAAAGCTGTGATTTAAAACTCAGGCCATTTGGCTCAACATCAGAGCTCTTTACCACCCGTTTGCCTGCTTCTCAACTCATCTCTGTTCTCCACTGACCCCATTCACTGCTGAAAGAATATGGCCTGCGCGTGGGACACAGAAAAGAGGCTGGACAGATATGCAACAAATAGTAATGGCTGTTTTCAATGATGACAGGATTAATGATGATTCCACTTCACCTCTCTACCTTCATTTTTTGTTCCTACGGTTTCTAATATTTCTATATTAATTTATATTACTACTGTAATTGTAACATAAAATCACAAGCCTTAAATTATTTCTCTACTTAATTTGCTTCTTCTGAGTGTCCTTTATTTTTTATTTTTTTTAACCCTCGCCTGAGGATATGTTTTATTGATTTTTTTTGAGAGAGAAGAAGGGAAAGAGGGAGAGAAACATCGATGTGAGACATAAACATCAACTGGTTGCCTCCCACAGGTGCCCCAAGCAGGAACCAAACCCGCAACCTAGTTATGTGCCCTGGCCCAGGGTCTAACCCACAACCACCAACTGAGCCACCTGGCCAAGGCCTGAGTTGTCTTCTAAAAAGCAGCCAGCTCCTCTTTCTACATCATCTCCCCTAGGCCCTCATCTGAGAACCCAACCCTAATCTGCCCACCCCTGGACTTTTTACTATATTGAGAATTTTTTTAATGTTTTAGAATTCCAAATTCTGGCAACCCTACATTCTTATGTATTTTACTTCAGTACACAATTTTAAAAATTAAGTTGATAGGAAAGTAAAAATTACTCTAAGTAATTTTGAACTGTTCACTGTTTCCAAAAATATTGACAGAAATTCTGCTTTTCAACAGTTCCAGGTAAGAAAACTAAAAAGCCAAAATGATACAATAAATAGGTAACATGTATAGACTTCACGCCAAGGCTGTCCAAGAGAACTTTCTGTAATGTTGAAAACATTCCATATCAGCTTGTTCAATATGTAATTTGGACTAGTCACATGCGGTTATTGAGCACTTGAATAAACTGTGGCTCCGGTACCTGAAGAACTGAGTGTTTTATTTAATTCTAATTAATCTAAATTTAAATTCCCACAGGTAGTTAGTGGCTCTCACACTGAATAACATGGTATAGCTTTATATTACAAACTCTGATTTCTTCTTTTTTATTACCCGAGAAAAATTCACTATGATATATTTAGCAAATTTTCCAGTGTGGTAACATTTTGGAATCCAATAGAAAAAGAGATAACCAAAGACGTGGCTTAATCATCAATAAAGCAAACTAGCACCTATTACTAAATATCATGTATAGCCAAATCTGCAAAATCTTATTTATTTTAACTAAACATGTCCTTTTGAAGACTCAACCATGTAAAAAACATTGTACTTAATTTCTATCTCCTCAAAACACAAAGAGAGCAAAAGTGTAAGGAGTTGAGGGAAGAACGGAGTTAGGAATAAAGAAGTCTGGAAAGAAGGGGAGACACTTAAATTTATTTCACATAAAAATATGCAATTATTCAAAAGTAAGACCCTAAAAAAAGAATAGTATGCTAAAATATTTAAAATACACAACTAATAAAAAAGGACATTTCAAAATCCACTTACATTTATGCTCTATTAAATAGTGTAAAGTATGTGCGCATGAGGGTTTGTTTTCTATAATTACACTGGTAATCAGAATAAGTCAGTTATAATCAAAATCAGTTCTATATGTAACCAATTCTTAAGGAAAAACTGTAAGTATCTTCATTTACAAACATCTTGAAAATAAATGGTTAATATATGCAAGGGAGTCTGGTGCCAATAATCTAATTTTAGTACACATACAGTAGAAAGTGCTTTAAATGAGGCCTTAATAACAAAAGTATAAATAAGGCTTAACTAGTCCCAGTGCAATCATTTGATTTCAGCCTCTCAATGATGTGTAGAGGCACTGAAACTGAGCAATCCACTCCTGGTTACTGAAATGATATTAAATAAACCTAGGCTGTAAAAATCCGTTTCCTGTCTTCTACTCAGTGTAAAATGGTATTTAAAATAACTACTCTGAAGTTTGAATCTCTACTATGTTAATTAAAAGTACCTGATCTAGTACTGGCATGTGCATACAACATGCACACGCACACCCCCACCCCCACCCCATCTACCTCCTTTATTCAAAACACAGAGGAGAGGGAATTCCGAATATTAAAAGCAGATCCCTGGGACACAATGACAGTCAAGAAGAGCTGGAGATCATACACTACGCTGTGTAGGAATAAAAAATAAAGTAGTCTCATGTCTGGGGCCCTCATTAAATACAACAATTCAATATTTCTCCAAAAGGAAAACATAAAAATGAAACAAAACTTCAGCTGAACAAAACAAAGGAGCAATAAAGCAAAGGGGAAATTTGAACTTAACAATAAACACAGTTAATGCAACAGTGCTAATTCTATGTCCTTCTTTCCAATATTATACCACTAATCTCTCTCTTTTGGCTAATTGTCTTGGCCAATAACTCCAGGGGGAAAAAAAATGGAATGGCACTACAGAAAGCTGGCATCCTTGTTTTGTGTCTGCCCACTGGCTTTGCGTTACTATATATATTTATTTATTTATTTGAAATTAGGATTCATGCATTCTTACTTTGTCAAGAATTTTTTTAAAGAATGTTCAATTTCATGAAATGCTTTTCAGTATTTACATTTTATTTTATTTGACAAGTTAATATGGTAAATACTATGTATAAATTTCTAAATATTGACCCATCCTTGTACTCCCAAAATGAAAGTCACTTGGTTAAAATGTATTATTATTTTAATATGCTGTGAGATTCTGTTGGATTTAGAATTTCTGCATCAATATTCTTAACTTGATGCTGGCACTTGTGGGGGTCTTTTTTGGGGGAGGAAGTATGTTCCGTATTTACTGGGTCTTGACATCAGTGTTAGTCATTTCATTATATTTGTAATTATGAAAGCTATCATTTTGTTAAAATTCTCACCCAAGGCTATGTTTTTTAATTGATTTTAGAGAGTCTTCTCTCTAAGGGAGAAAGAGAAAGAGACATTGATGTGAGAGAGAAATATCAACTGGTTGCCTCCAATACACACCTGACTGGGGATTGAACCTGCAACCTAGGTATGTGCCCTGGTGAAGGATCAAACCCTCAACCTTGTGGTGCATGGGACAACGCTCCAACCAATTGAGACACCCAGCCAGGGCTAAACGTTATCCTTTTGTACATTCTGAAAACATCTAAATACGACTGGAATTATCTCTACGTATTTGATGGAATTTCCTTGAGAAATCAGCTGGGTCTGACACATTTGGAGGGTAACTTTATCCCCCAAATTTATTTTTTCTAGTTGGTTTATGACAATTTATCCATTTAGGTTTTTCTCTCTCTTCTAGTGTCAGTTACAGAAAATACTATTTCCGAGAAAATTGTTTATTTTTATCTTGCTTTTAAAAATTTACTTTTTAAATTTATTTTTGAAAAGTCTCTTAGGAATCTGTGAATTTCCTGTATTACCTATGTTTTTCTTTGTTACCATTTATTTTGGTGAATTTGTACTGTAGTCATGTCCACCCCCATCCCTTCATTAGTTAGCTAATAGTGCCTTTTCAAAGAACCTCCTTTTAGATTTGTAAGTTTTACCATTTTTACTTTCTAATATTTTTTCTTTTTTTGTTGTCCCAATTTTCCCCCCTCTGCTCCCTTCTGCCTGGTACTGCCACGCCCCCCACCCCCGACCGCAATCCCCCACCTTAGTTCATGTCCATGGGTTGTGAATGTAAGTTCTTCGGCTTCTCCATTTCCTATGCTATTCTTAACATCCCTCTGTCTATTTTGTACCTACCAATTATGCTTTTTAACCCCTGTACCTTTTCCCCCAGTTTCCCCCTTCCTCCTCCCAGCTGATAACCCTCCAAATTGACTTAATTTATTCCCTCTTTCTTTTTACATAACCCAGCCCTACATAACACATAAATCATGTGCATCAAGCAAATTAATGGAAAACAAAATAAATGGAAAACTACTGTAACTGGAATTTTATTCATCGATAAAATATTGAATAAAAGAAGCACTCATTCCAGGAGAAAGATACTCAGAGTCAGGAACACAACATGGCAAGAGTGAAAGTGATTCTAACCTTGTCATTAGTGGAACAACTGAGGAGGAAGAGGTTTTTGTCAATTTAATCTTGCCATTACATACTTTGGTACTCACTTAAGCTTACTTACTAGTACAAGAAGATTCAGGCTATCTGCGTTGCTAGTGGCACTAAGATGATAAAGGACTGGCTATGTACACAATTATAAGATTGGAAACGAAATCATGTACTTTCAACTCCTTTTCATCTTTGCCTTTCATTCATGCAATGATTCTAGTCCTAAGAAATGCTGAAAGTGGTTTTCAGGTTTTTTAATTTTAATTGCATATAGTGCATCATTTTCTAACTTCTAAAACTTTTGAAATTTTAATTACTTATGTTCAATTTTTAAATACTACACACGTTAAAATTTTTCAATGTGATAAATAAACTACAAAGCAGCATCTTAGTTGAAGAACTATTAACCTGATATATCTGGCTTCAGATATCTTGTGAAATAAATCACAGGAGATTTGGCAGAAGACCCATCCTTCCTCTCTCTCCTCCAAGATAAAAACATTATCCTGAAACTGCTGGATATATTCCCACGCATACCTTCATATTTTTAAACATATATACATCCATAAACAATACACGCTTCTTTTTAAAATGTACATAGATGGTGCTGTTTCCTTTACAATTGGATTCTTCATTCAATACTATATTGAGATATCTAGGTTGATATATGTAGATCTAGTTCATCCATTTTAATAGCTGAATAATATTCTACTCAATAAATAGTTTATGTATCCATTTTTTAACTGAGAGACACTATGGGTGTTTCCACTTTTTTGCTATTGACTCTTTTCACACGACTCCTTCCTGCACTGTTGTAAACACCTGAAAGTGTTTCAGTGTGTCCTGTGTCCCCATACCCTAGCCAAGACTTGGTATTAAGCAGACATTTTACCAATCAAATGGATACGAAACATAATCTCCTATGGTCTGAACTCATCCTCTCCAGTCTATGACCTGTTTGTTCATAACAGCTTTTGAGGAACAGACAGCTACTCCCCACATCAAACCTTGCCTTCCCTAATAACTGAACTGCAGCCTTTCCACGGGGAAACCACTAGGAGCAACTTGTTACACTTTGCTTTCAATTAAGGCCAGGGCGTTTGCAAAATCTCATAATGATGAGTAATTCTTATAAGGGACATGGCCTTAAAGTGGTTATAAGAACCCAAAACAGTTTTTAGGCTTAAGTTAAATTATAAAAAGGCAACAAACCATCAACCTTTTGATTTTGGTTGAAATGTGCAATTCTACTTGAAATCATTTCTCAGAAGCCTCTCCACAGATATGATTCCTTTAGTTCCCAGAACAACATTCTAGAGGAAGTAGGCTTTATCCAATTTAAAAAATAAATAAATAAAAAGCCATTAAAGTGGAGAGATAAGGGCCAGTTTGTGCTTCCCTCCGTTTTTCTTCTGAGGTGGGGGAGGAGGGGAATTGGAAACAGGAAACCAGTTGAAAGGATATTGCTGCACTGGTTAAGACACTCCCAGGGGCTTGTCAGGGTTCAGCGCAGGTTACCCTGGAGGTCGCGCGGGCTTTTTCTTCTTTTGCGCACAGGCCTCCTGGACTCCACCTCCTCTCAGGAGCCACACTACCGCCTCTGCCCCCGAGCCAGCTGTGAAATGGGACATACTCTTCCCAGCTGTTGTTTTCCCTGCTGTCCCCAAAGACAAGCATACAGCTCCGTATGTTTTAGGGATTTTACTGCATCACATGGGGAAACAGGGACAAAGAAAAAATAAATGTGAAGAATTTATAACACTTTTCACAGTTTTTAAAAATGATGTATCAATATGATTTATTAAGAGCCTTGAATTCAGACATAACTGAGGTTAAATCCCAGTTCAGCCTCTTACTTGCCATTAGACAATTTATTTAACTTCTGCAATGGACTGAATGTTCATGTCCCTCCCAAAGTTATGTGCTGAAGCCTATTTCCCACAATGCAATGATATTAGGAGGTGTGGCCTTTTGGGAGGTGATTAGGTCATGATGGTGGAACCCCCGTAAATGGGGCTAGTGCCCCCCATAAGAGACACCAGAGAAAGCCTTGATCTTGGACTCTCCACCCTCCTGAACTGTGAGAAATACATCTCTGTTGTTTATAAGATACCCAGTCTATGGTATTCTGCTACTGTAGCTTAAATGAACTAAGATAACTTTCTAAACCATAGCTTCTTCATATTTAAAAGAGGATAATAATAGTACCTGCTACATAGAGATGTTACTGTGAAAACGAAACAAAGTGATCATTAAGAGGGCTTCACACTGTCTCTAAAAATAGAAAATACCCAGTAAGTGGTAGTTCATGTTCTGCTAATTCCTAATACCTCTCTCCCACCCACTGTTATTCCTAGGGACAGAATACATTAATTTCCCCTTGACTACGTCATAGGACACATATAACAAGTGATGCCTAAAGAGAAAATCTAAGTAGAACTGGTACCCTCTATGCTCAACTAGAGAAAATGCAGTTCTGAAGGACGATAAACTAAATGACATCTCCCTTGACATTTCTTCCGCAACAGTGAAATTAAAAGAGGGCCTGAATGAAGGCAGTTGGTGCCGGGTTGAGAAAGTCAGGGCGGACACAGAAAGTACAGAAATTAATTTGACCACAGCAAGTGGCAAGTGATGAAGAAAGTACAAGATTGAGCTAAGAATATCAAAAGAAATTTCCAGGCAGAACGTGGTTTGTGATGAAAAATCTAGATCTACGAGTTTAACAATACATGTAAAAAGGGCCAATCTTTAAGCAATCATTGCTTTAGTTGCCCTATTCCCAAAGGAGGAAGTTCTATCTTTGGGGAGAATGAAATCCTCGCACAAGAAAAAATATAACAACCAGATGGAAGGGTTCTTAGAAAAAAGAGTAACCATCACAATTATTTCAAAGGCCAGAGAAGTAGGTATCATTGTTGTCAACTACCATCTCCCAAGGAGAATTAAAAAACCCTTTGTCCACAATTACAAATTCTGCTGAAGCTGAAGAGGAAACATAATTTTAAGATGAGCTAGGACCTAATCAGGGAAGGTAGAGTGCATTCCAACATCCCACATGGGGAATGAGTGTTAGGAACCAGACTTCACTCATAGAGGAACTACCCAGCAATCATAAATTGTCTGTCACTTCTTTATTCAAATCCTTCAGTGCCATACCACTGCACTCAAGGTTAAGTGTATGCTTGTCAATGCAGTTACAAAGTCCCGTGGTCCCTCATGACCTACAGGGTTCAATCTCAAGCCATTCTCCTCCAAGTTCCAAACGTAGAGACCCTGTGGTTGTTCCTCAGGCAAACAGGGTCTCGCCAACACTGAGGCATTCTCTCGGCCTACAACGTCCCTCAGTCTCGGGAGGTGCCCACATTCATCTCTGGGCCTCAGCTCAAATATCACATACACAAAGATGCACTCCCCAACAGTCCTATCTAATAAAGATTAGTACTCCCCCACTATTACTTCTGATAGCTCTTTATTCTTTTTGTTCATCATCCTTATCAGACTTCACCTTTGTAGACTTATTGTATTTATGTGCTTACACCCGTCCTCACTAGGTAATAGAATTCACAGACTAGGGAATGTGAGTCCCTCAGATTCATCACTACTTCCCTAGCTCATAGGCAAATATCTCTCATAAATTCCAAGACATAAAACTATAATTATTATTAATTAATGACAAATGGATCTATGAATCTTTAATTCCCAGTCAGCTAGTAACATTCCAAGATCATGGTTTAAGAGATGATAGAGCAACTTTCTTCTTCTTGTCCCAAAACTGATGACTAGTGCCCAAAGATGGAAAAGCAGTGTTAAGTCCCATATACTAAGAAAAACTTCTGTCAGCTGGAAATATACAACTGTCGATAGCTCAAGAGCTAAGTGAAATGTAAACATCAGCCATACCTATCATCCCATCTGCCACTTCCCAGTGCCTATGTATATACTGGGTTAGCCTAAAAGCCCATTTAGTGTTTTTCCACAAAATAAAAGACGTTTCTCATTTTCACCAATAACTTTATTTGGATATTTTGCATATGTTGGCTATCTCCCACATGATAGAACATTGATTTTTCTATTAATGTCTTGATTTGTTTGCTATCAACTTCAACTGGTGTACCCAACCATGGAGCATTGTCCAGAGAGAAATCTCTAGCACTAAACTGCACAAACCACTTTTGACACATTTAATCAGTCATAGAGCCTTCTCCATACACTGTATGAATCTTTTTTTTTTTGCATTTCAGTTGCATTTTTACCTTTCTTGAAATAATAAAACATAATATGCCAAATATGTTGCTTATTTTCTTCCATCAATATTAAAATGGCTACACAAAAATTCACCAATTTTGATTTTTTTAAATGCATGCTGATATGACAGCTGTCACAATACAACCTAACAAAGTTATTTCAAATGAAGTTAAAGACAACTAAGCACTGCTAGAGCCATCTTAACAGAAAAATCCAAATGGACATTTTGGCCAACCCAATAGTATATATATGTATGTTTATAATACATATAAGAGGATGCAAGACAGGAAAATTGACTTATAAAAATAGGAAATGAGAAAAATAGAAATAGGGAGTCTATATCCTAGTGAAGAGGAAAGTGAAGGAGGCAAGTCTCTAGGAGAACGGAAGTGTGGATAAGAAGACTGAAAAGATACTCTCCAGCTCCAGCAGCTGACTCACTGATTTACCTTGTGTGTCTATCCAAAGCAGGGAGAAGGGAAATGAGGAGAGATGACAAAATAAAGAAAGGGAACAATGGGTGAGGGGCAGACTATTCCTTGGCCTACAAATGATGCATGAGCTTCCTGGCGGGAGTGGGGGGGGGGGTCAAGTTGTCCCCAGAGAAAGCAGCTGGGCTTGAGTCACCCTGCTGATGATCTAGCCAACCTCACTGTAAAAGGCTTTGGGTTGCACAAACTGTGCGCCCAGGAAAGAAGCAACTTTGTGCACCTAAAGCAAAGTACAGCAAGGATGGCAGTAAGTATTAGCCTGAGAAGAAGCAACAACAACGTGAATAATTAAGTAAGCAGTTGTTCCTTTCCCTTTTTTTCCCCTCCCAGCTCCAACGCACTGGAAGAGCTAGATCTTTTCCCAGAAATAAACCAGTCCACTTCCCAAGGTGTGTCTGAGGGGGAGTGAGGGGATCAAAGAATACACTATACTCCATTCCCATGTCTACTCCACCAATTTTAGCTGTCACTAAGGAAGGCAAGAGGTATATCTATAATTTAAATGAGATAGGAACGACAAAACAGTACGTGGTCCAAATAACTGAAAATGCCTTTGTGAGAAATTTTGTTCAGATAGAAAAGTTAGTTTCAATGTAGTACATTTCAGGTACAGTGATTAGAGAAAAAAATAAAACTTCCTTTTACAATATTTGCATTGATCTATTCAATTTATTGACTAGAGCGTGACAAATAGTTATCAAACACTTTTAGCCTCAAACCCCTTCATCCTCTTAAAAGTCACTAAGGACCGTAAAGAGATCTTATGTGGGTCATATCTATCAGTGTTTGGAGCACAGAAATTAAGAATTTTTAAAATTTGTATCTACTCAGTGCATTTACATGATAGAATACTACGCTGCATTGAAAAAGGAACTCTTCCTTTTGCAACAGCATAGATAGATTTGGAGAATATTAGGCTAAGTGAAATAAGCCAGTCAGTGAAAGACAAATACCGTATGATCTAATTAACAAAATAACAAACAAAATAGAAACAGGCATAAATACACAGAACAGACTGACAGCTGTCTAGAGGGAAGGGGGGTGGGGAATGGATGAAAGATGGAGGAAGATATTAGCCAAAGAACATTTACGAATGACCCATGGACACAAAGAAAGATGTGAGGGTTGACCCTGAGGGAGTGGAGGGGATGGGGCTGGGTGAAAGTGGGCAGAAGGAGAAAAAGTGCAGCTCACTGTAACAGCATAAACAACAACAAAAATTTAATTTTAAATTTATTAATTAATTTAAAACAACAAAAACAAACCTTAAGAAAAAGCATGCTTGGTGAGATAAGAGTTGTATTGTTTTACAAATTCCCAAATTTCTTTCAATTCTAGCTGAGAAGGAAATAGCTTGCATTCTCCAATGTGCTTCTGCATTCAGTCTGTTAGGATATGTTGCTTTGGTTGAAGTAAATGAAGAAAACTGGCTTCACAAAGGCTTGTAGTTGGAAGAAAGACTTATATTTTAGTAGCCATTTGTTTTTTATTTTTTTTATTTTTTTAGCTACCTGGGTATTTGTTGACACTACACCAAAACTCCATAGGTGATAGTTTTTTAGAGGCAACTTGCAGTGTGGAACCTGAAGCCATATAAATGAGCCTTCCATTCTCCCTATTACATTACAATCACTGGTCTCTCCTGCACTCCACCTGGCCCTTTTACCCATGTTGACTCTGTAATATCATGCTTTGGTCATCTGGAAAATAGTGCTTCACTGAGTTATGCAGATTTTCCACATGTTTATACATTTCATGGTACAGCAACAACAACAAAATTCCATTTGTTAATATCATCACTGATCTCATCCCAAAAAAGGCTTTAAGTATTGAGAAGTTGGCAAACTTATGGTTTAATAGAAAAACAAAGCTGCTATTATGTATGATACAAGGTTTTCAAAATTCTAATACTTGCTTTCAAGCTCGAATTTTATCATTGGCATCAATACAGTCCGTTGTTGTCTTTGAAGTGACAGGCTCACTTTGATCATGTGAGACAATGTCTTCCAAATATCACCTAATCTGAATAAACATAATTTCTATGGAAGTAATTCTTTTAAGTAAAAAAAAAGGTATCCTATGAAAAAAAGGAGCTACTTTAGTTCTCTTTGATATGCAGCGAAGTGCTTTCTGAGTACTTCTCATTTCTTCCCTATGAAAAAGACTTGAGAGGGAAAAAATGTACTCAATAGTTCTGACTTAAAGCAATTAATAATTTTTACTGCTTCCTCAAGCACATTCTTAATTAAAACTGGCATTAAGTCTGGTAACAATGTCAGTGTAGATAAATGCAGCACTTGGAACCTCCCACAACCATATTAAAATTATGACTAAGCTAAAAAACAACCATTATTCAGAACCACCTAAAATCTAGCTGAATAGAAGTCCTACAACTAAGAACATAAGGAAGAAGCCACATCAAGACTGGTAAGGGGGGCAGGCTGGTCCCATACCCGATGTGTGATAATTAAAAATCAGGAGGATTATCTGGGCTGTGGTGGTCCCTCCTAAGAAGCAAGGTATCCCAGCCCCACACCAAGGCTCACAAGCCCAGGGTACCAGTGCCAAGAAGAGAAGTCCACATAACTTCTGGCTGTAAAAGCAAATGGAAACTGTGGCTGAAGGAGAGGGAAGGCTTCTTGAGCCCCAGGCAGTTCCTCTTAAATGTCCCATGCACAGATTTACTCAGACTTCTTCCCTCTAAGCTCCAGCACCTTGATAGTAGTTCAAAAGGCACCAGGGACATACAGAGAGGAACTGAAACATCTGGCTTTAGGGTGAGAGTTGGAGGGGCAGATTTGTCTCAGACAAAAGTGCTAGTAGAGGCCACTGTTCCCTTACTGAGCACTCCCCCCACAGAACCGGCAGGCAGGTGCCATCAACCTAACACTGTTTGCCCACCCTGGTGATAGCGAGACCCAGACCCACCCCAAGGCACTTCCCAGTGGCTTTTCTATACAAACAGTCTATCCTGGCTCAGGCTGGGGACTTTCCCAAAATCTCTCAAAGGTCCACAAACCCCAAACAAGCAACATCTGGCCTCAGCTTGCCCCATACCTCTGGCAAAGTAGCCCCAGGCCTAGCACTAGCAGCAGCCACAGCCTCAGTGTGCAGCTTGGCCTCTCCTGGGTACCTCAAAGCCCCGCACAGGTCGCAGCGATCTGTGGATCGTTCTTTAGCTCCTGCCAGGTAGCCCTAGGCAGGGCACAGGCAGTGGCTGATCTTGACCTGTACCTCCCCAGAGGCCTCAGGGCCAGCAAGCCCAGTGGAAACTTCAGGGGACATCAAAGCATCACCCAACACTTCCACAAGCGATATACTCAAGGGGTCGCTCATCAGGAACCAATGCCCTGCTTAAGTGACATCTTCTTCATGGGGTAGCATGTGACCAGCTCCTCCACTATGGTCACAACTGGTACTTGCAGCAAACAAGCCTACAAGTAAATCCCTATCATTAATGTGTCAACAGCAAACAAGGCTCTACTACGACAGGAGGGTGCATACGGCCCACAAGATGATTAATGGGCAGCTGGGACACCCAACTCTGGTGACCTGCGAGGCTATGACATTGGGCCCTGCAGGATACCTACTACTTATAAGCAATCTACCAGATGCAGAGTTCAAAAGACATAATAAGGATGCTCAATGAACTTAGGGGAAGAGTAGATGAACTTGGTGAGAATTTCAACAAGGACTTTGCAATAAAAAAAGAAAGATAGGAAACAAAAAAGAACCAGTCACAAATGGATAATATAATAACATAAATGAAGAATACATCACAAGGATTCAACAGTAGAGCTGCTGAAGCAAAAGATCAAATCAGCGATTTGGAAGAGAAAGAAGCAGAAAACAGAGACACAGAAAAGAAAAAAAAATCCAAAAGAACAAAGATATTTTAAGGAGCCTCTGAACAACTTCAGGCATAATATCATTCATGTCATGGGGGCACCTGAAGAGAAGAGAAAGAGCAAGGCACTGAAAACCTATTTGAAAAAATAATGATGAAAATCCATCCTAATCTGATGTAGGAAATAGACAAACAAATCCAGGAAGCCAAAGAATCCCAAACAACATGAACCCAAAGAGGCCCACACTAAGACACATAACAATTAAAATGCAAAAGATTAAAGACAAGGAGAGAATTTAAAAAGCAACAACAACAAAAAAAACAGTTACCCACAAGGGAGCCCCCATAAGACTGTCAGCTGATTGCTCAAAAAACACTTTGTAGGCCATGAAGGACTGGCACAAAATATTCCAAGTGATGAAAAGCAAATATCTTCAATTAAGCTTACTCTACCCAGCAAAGCTGTCACTAAGAATGGAAGGACAGATAAAGAGCTTCCCAGACAAAAAAAAAAAGGAGTTCATCATGACCAAACCAGGATTACATGAAATGTTAAAGGGTCTTCTTGGAGGAGGAGGAGGAAGAGAAAGAAGAAAGAAGAAGAAGAAAGAAGGAGGAAAAGGAGGAGAAGGAGGAAGAGGAGGAGGAGGAGAGGAGGGGAGGGGGGAGGAGGAGGGGAAGAGGAGGAGAACAGGTCAAAAGTATAAAAAAATGACAATAAATACATGTCTATCAAGAATTACGTTAAATGCAAATAAATTAAATGCTCTAATCAAATGACATAAGGTGTCTGATTGTATAACAAAACAAGTGACTACAAAAGACTTACTTCAGTTTGAAAGACACAGAGTAAAGGGACTGAAAAAGATATTTCAAATGGAAACAAACAAACAAACAAACAGAGCTGGGGTAGCAATATTTATACTAGACAAAATAGACTTTAAAACAAAGGCTATGCCCTAGCCAGTATGGCTCAGTGGTTGGAGCATCGTCCTATAACTGAAAGGTTGTGGGTTCGATTCCTGGTCAATCCCAGGTCTGGCTGCATATGGAGGCAACTGATTGGTGCTTCTCTCACATCAATGTTTTTCTCTCTCTCTTCCTGTCTCTCTCTCTCTCTAAAAAAGCAAATGAAAATGTCCTCAGTTGAGGATAAAATAAATTAAAAGAACAAAGGCTATAACAAAGATAAAGAACTCAGAAATTCCACTTCTGGGTATTTATCTGAAGAAACCAAAAAACACAAAGACATGCACTCCTATGTTCAGTGCAGCATTATTTACAACAGCCAAGATATGGAATCAACCCAAATGCCCATTAATAGATGAATGGATAACACACAGCGGTACATATAAACAATGGAATATAACTCATCCATTAAAAAACAAAATCTTGCCATTTGCAACAATATGGATGGACCTAGAAGGTATTATGCTGAGTGAAATAAGTCAGACAGAGGAAGACAAATGCCATATGATTTCACTTACTTGTGGAAAAACAAAACAAAATAAGCAGACCAGAAACAGATTCATAGACACAAACTACATTTTGATGGTTGCCAGATGGCAGGGAGATTGGGGAGATGGATGAAAATGGTGAAGGGTTGAAGAAGTACAAATTGGTAGTTACAGAACTGTCATGAGAATGTGAAGTGCAGCATAGGAAACACTGTCAATAATATTGTAATAATTATGTATGGTGCCAGATCGGTACTATCAGAGTGATCACTTCGTAAGTTACATAATGTCTAATCAAAGATTATACCTAAAACTAATACTGTCAACTGTAATTGAAAAATTAAAACAATATTTTTTAAAAAACTAGCATTTGTTGTTTTCTTTTACTGTGAGTGCAGTGTTGGTGAGGAACATGATGATGCTACCTAGGACCACCTGGTGCCACTCTCTTGATTTGCGTGCACACACCAGCAGTTTTATCCACCATTGACTTTCTCCATTAATATAAATTCCAATCCAGTGGAAAAAAGCAAACAGCATCATAATATATTCATGAAAATAATTTTGACCTTGCAGACACTTGAAATCGTCTCAGGGGCCCTCAGGGGCCCATAGGCCACACTTCAAGAACCCCCACTATATACAGACTCTGAGTGCATATAACAAATACAAGGAAATCTAACATTTCTTTGCAGCTGCACCACTCACAGTAAATGACATGCCTCTATCATAAGAAGAGTAATACTTTTCACCCAATGCACATTTTCTTTAGAGTCTAGCACTTTACTTGGAACCACAGGTCCAAGTTATTCTCAGAACCTGCTATTCTCAGAAGCAGATCGTATTTTTCTATAAAACCATGATTTCAATGTCAAAGTTTTAAGAAAAAGACTAGTAGACTTTTAAAGAGTTAACTTAAACAGATACACATAACAGGTTTTAGCATTTCATGAAACTTGAGTTTGCTCAGTCCCTAATGTTGTTTCATTGTTCATTTTTTCTTAAAGTTCTGCCTTTCACCCTGACCTAGAGCTGCAACTGTGAGCACATTTAAACCTAAGCAATTTATGACAGCGTCCCAGACCAAGCGCCTCTGGCCTCAGCCCAGGACTGTGAATATCATCTTCTTTTATTTATTGCACCACTTCAAAACTGTCCTTTCTTTCACACATTTGTATGTTTTTCAACTCTGTATTTTTTACTCATATATTTTATGTGTAAAATGCTAGGCTATGTTTCTGTTTTGTATAATAACATAAGTTACTTGCTTGTACTACTACCACCACAGCTGGGCTATTTCAATGCTCTTAAATATTTGTGTTTGTAATTGTCACAAATCTAATCATAATTATAGCATATCTAAAAAAAATGGCATTCTTTTCTCCACCCTCTAAGTTTTATATAAAACCACTCCCCTCCAATTCCTGGAAGAGTTACCTAAAATATTTATCTTTCTATGAAAAACATCTTTACTGTGAATTCATTTTTTTAATAGAAAAACAAAGCTGCTATTATACATGAGGCTTTGCAGACTTGAATAATCAAAAACACCTCTCGGGCAGTAAGAAACAAAAACCTGCAACGTCTTTGCTAATAGGAAGATGGTCCCTAGGTGGGCAGAGGAAATGCAGACAAAAATTGATCTTTTTAATCTTGTTCCAAAACAAATTTTCCTACTACCTCAAAGTTAAATATCCTAGGCTTCTAAAGCATAAGTTAAATTATTTGTAATTCATTTCTAATAAAATGAAACCTCAATTGTCTTAAGATTATTTTTCCAACTTTTCACTCTATTAAGTACTTGAAATCATATAGGTATATGTTAAACATATTTACAAAAATGAAATTCTAGAATTTTTATGTCTTTCTACTAGCTTTAAGATTATCTCCAATTGCTTATACTGAGAGGTACATAAAATCTGATTATCTGTAAACAGCAGAAAGTTAATACATTATTACTAAGATAAAAGATAGTTTAGGCATCTAAAATTCTAAGTCACTATTCACAAAACAATTGAATTCAACCTTTAGGATTGAATCTGTGCAAGTCTGCTCTGAAATTAAGCTGAAAAGATAACTCTCTGAAGGAATAAAAGAACAGTTTCCATCAACTTAATATTTTACATGTGGAGCTATCAACAATTCCACTACAGGAGGAAAGAGGCACCTGGAAACCCAGAACAAGGCCCTTCCAGTGTCAAGACAGTCAATTCCAACCACAAATTTATCACCTTTCCTACTCAGGATACCATTGAAATCACAAAAAAAAAACAAAAAATAACAAAAACAAAAACAAAAACAAAAAAAACCCATAAAAAATGTTTAAATATATGGTAACAGCACAGAAAAATGTCATGCAAATATCAGGAAACATGAAAAATTTTTCAGAAAATATTAAGATAAAATAGTAGAAAAAGCCTGTTTGTATCACCATATTCTATACTCAAGAGGCAACAATAGTCCAGCTTAGAAAAGTGGGCATGTTGTTATCAAAGGTCCAAAAAACCCCAAATTGAGGGAAGCAGAGATCCAGGAAAAGAGTGGGGTGTAGAATATTAATATTCACTATTCGACAATAATTTATTAAGTACTAGCAGCTGTTTCAAAAATGGCTTCCAAAGATCCTCCCCTCCCTGAGTTCACTCCCTCGTGTAATCTTTCCCATGTTCTTTCCCCTGGGTTGGCTGGACCCAGGGACTTTGCTGCAATGAACACAAATATGCAAAAGTGCTGGGGTGTCATCTCTGAGATTAGATTATAAAAGATCATGACTCACTCTCTCCCCGCCCCACCCCCACCCAGTTTCCACCCTCACATCTCCTTCCCGATTCTGAGCCTACTTCTTCCTGTTACAAAGATTTTAGGATTACACTGGACCCACCTGGATAATCCAGGATTTTCTCCCTAACTCAGGATCCTTAATTCAATCACATCAGATCACTTTTGCCATGTGAGAGGAGCCAATAGGACATAGATAGGGAGGCATTACTCTGTCCTCTACAAACCTTCAATGCTCCATATGACCTGGACCTCTTTCCTAGCTGAACACAGGCCCTACCACTCAAGCTCACTCACCACACTCTGGCTGTATCCAGCTTTTCCTGCATCTCAGATATACCAAAGTCTTTCCTAAGTTAGGACTTCGTACCTAAGTTGCTTCTGTCTAGAACATTCTGTCTCCACCTCTTTAAGGCCAATTCCTTGTCACTCAGGTCTCAATTAAAACATTACTTCTTACTCAATTACAACAGAATTTCTTAGTTCTGGGGCTCTGATGTGCTTGCACGGCAACTATAGTTAACAATGCTGTATTACATACTTGGAAATTGTTGAGAGAGTAGGTCTTAAATGTTCTCACCACCAAAAAAAAATGTAATTCTGTCAGGTGATGGATGTGTTAACTAATCTTATGGTCATCCTATTGTAAAATATACATGTATAAAATTAAATAATAAAGTGTTACTTTGTCAAATAGGTATTCCATGATCCTATGGTGTCTCTCACATCACCTTGTTTCATTGCATTTATAGTATTGATCACTATCAGAAATTATTTTGCTCATGTGTTTATTACTTCTTTAACGTAAGTTCTGTGGGAAAAGAAGGCTCTAGTCTGTCACGTTTATGTCGATGTGCCTAGGGCCTAGAATAATACAAGAGACTTAGTACCTACTCCAATATTTGCTGAATAACTAAACCAGGTAAAATATAAAGTACCTGTAGTTCAATTGCTTACAGTGGGAGAAGGGAGTATCCAAGTTGAGTCCTATGTTTCCACAAGGAAGAACTGGAGGCACAACAGTCATTAACTGAAATACAGAAATTGAGAGAGAAGGACCAGATTGGGAGGGGAGACCATGACTTTAGTTTCAGAGACATTGAGTGTAAAGTCCTGTGAGACACCCAAATGGACAAGCAGAAAAAGACCAAAACTGAAGATGAAGGTCTGAAGAGTTAGGGAGTGCAAATGGTAACTGCAGTGAATTGAACAAAATGAAGTCACCTGGGAAGGGGCAGCGATGACTTCCCCAGGACAACATGCCTCTCACTAAGGAGCTCCTTCATCCCTCTCCAGGCGAGGAGATGAAACGCCAGAAGTGCCTGGTGCAGAGCTGAATTCCTACTTCACGGACGTGAAATGCTCAGGATGCTGTAACATCACCACTGTCTTTAGTCAGCACAGTCAGCAGTTGTGTGTGGTGGCTGCGCCACTGTCCTCTGTCAGGTCAGAGCAGGAAAACAAGGCTGGCAGAGGGTGCTCCTGCAGAAGGAAGCCAAACTAACTGCACCCCAAACCGAGATGAGTGAGGAACCATCCCAATGAACACATTTGGATTAAAAGAGAAAATCACCTGGGGGGAGAGGACTGTAGACAGTATGAGAAGAGAAGTGGGCTGAGGATAAGGCTAGTGCCCCTCCGACATTAAGGGAGGAAAGAGAGGAGACCGTAGGCGAATAGTCAGAGGGGGAAGGGAACTGGAGGGTTTCGGTGCTGCTAAGACCTCCTCCTCCAGGCATCCGGCCTAGGAAGCCAACACTTGCCATGTCTATAAGAGAGATGTGACCAAAACAACCACCTGTGCTTGTCAAACTAGACACGCATATTTATCAATAAAGAATCATCAAATAAATGGGAAAAAAATAAAAGAAGGGTAACAGGAAAGAAAAGTAATTGAAAGAAATGATCCCCAGTGGATTACGTTAAAAATGAGCCCCATGCATGTAGATGAGATGACGTTGGTCTCAGAAATTTTAAAAAGCCATTAACAGTTCATCACCTCAAACCCCAAAGAACATGAGTATGACATCTTCCAAAAATCATTTTGATAAGTACTGACTGCTTTCAGACCAATCTAAAGAGAAGCAGAACTTGCATTTTAGTTTCCCACATGATCCTAAAGGTGCCTATCTTCCAGGCAAATGAACAAGATTAAATTAAAATCCTAATGTTTATAAAGTCCTTAATGATACTATAGAATCTAGTCAGTTGACATTTTTCTATTTTTTCCTTTATTATCTTTTTAATATGTTTTTGATCCATAAAAACATGACACTTATAAGCATTAATAATTTGTATAATATTAATAAAGCCTAATGTATTAGAAACAGCCAGGAACCTACCAAGCAGCCACTGCTGGAACACTGCACCCATCCCCGTGACTCTCCTGAGAGAGATAACAGTCACTCAGGTTACTTTTCTCTCTTTACATTAAAATAAACAGATGCTGATTTTATAATTCATATGCGAATGTTTCAATAGTGAATGTTAATGTTCAATTTTGCCTATTTTAAGCATCATAATAATGGTATCAAACTGCAAGCAGTTTTCTCATACTTGATTTTTTTCTACCTCAACACTTATATTTTGAAGATTACCCATTTTGTTGCTTATCCTAAGAGATCACTTTTTTCACTGCTGCATAGTAATTTCATTGCGCTAAAAGCCCACAAATTATTTATCAAATTTCCTTTCAATGGGCATCTGAATTATTTCCAGTTCTTCTATTAAGAACTCTGCTTCTATAAATATTCGTATAAAAGTTCCCTAGTACACCTATGTATGAGGCTCCCTAAACTATCCTTTTAAGAATTGCTGGGTGATGGGGTATAATTATTTTTGACTTGTTAAATATCAAATTGTTTTCTAAATGACAATATCTACTTACACCCCATTAACAAAATGTAAAAACTGATCCGCATACTCACCAATACTTGGTATTAACAGATTCCTTCATTTTTGCCCATCTAGTGTGTCCAAAAGAATAGCTAGCTCATTGTGGGATTAGTAATTTGCACCTCATGCTTACTGATAAGATCATATTCTCTAGATTTATTGGTCCTATGAGTTTCTGATGATTTTCTTACACTTTTATAGGTTTTCTTTATACTTTCAGGGACTAAACCTTTGACAATTTTAAGTATAATTACCTTCTTCTAATTTATGGCTTGTCTTTTCATGTTATTTATGGGATACTTTAATGAACTAAAGTTCTTAGTTTTAACATAGTAAAAATTTTCACACTACCATTTATGGCAAATAGAAGGATGTTCTCCCATCTCATCTTCCAAAATTTTTGAAGTTTTACTTTTCACATTTAGATCTATAACCCACTGATTATCACTATGAAGTGATATAGGGATGCCAATCCTTCTTCTTTACATGGATAAACTCTTTTGTCCTGTCACAGCGCTACACTTGCAGGTCTGTAACTTGGAGCTCTTCCATCCTTCTTTCCACTTCACAATACCTGGCCATCTTCATAACGAAGACTTCATAATAAATCTTGATATCTGGTGGGAGAAGCACACCCCCACCCTTACCATCTCTATCAGGGGCAGGCTGGCTCCCATTGGCACTTTGCTAGCCTATGAACTGAAGCTGTAAACACACTGGGGTGAGACAGCATCTGTACAATACTAAGTCTTCCCATTCATGAGTATAGCCTCACTGTTCACTTACTTCTGTCTTCTCTAAGATATTTCAGTAAAGTCTCATCGTATGTATAGATCTTGAATATTTTTAGTTGTAATTTTTTCTTAGGTCACTTACATTTTTGCTGCAATTGTAAACACGGTAAAAAAATTTTTTTTAATTTATTTTGTTGGTTGCTTGGAGACAACAAACTCAATAGATTTTTGTATAGACTGTGCATTCAGCCAACCAGTGCTTAAGCTCTCTATTAATTAGTCTGTACATTTGGGGAGAGTTGGCTCTGCAGAGACAATCGTATCTCTGACAGTGAGTTATGACAGTTTTGTTTCTTCCTTCCAATCCTTCTTTCTCCCTCCTTTCTTTTCTCTTGTCTTACAGCTCTGGTTAGTATTTCCATTACAAGTTTTTTTTTAAGTGGTGACAGGAAGGATTTTGTATTTGTTCCTGATTCTAAAGGGACTGGTTTTAATTTTTCCCCATTAAAAACAATTATTATAGACCTTAGTAACTATCTTAATAAAGTTTCCCCTCATTGCTCCCATTCCTATTTTCTATCTAAGAGTATCTTCATTTCATTTATAAATGAAGGTTAAGGTGCTATCAGTTTTGCCTTTCATACATCTATCAAAATAATTTTATGCAAAAAATTACATTTACATATTTTTCTAATGTTATATCCAATTCAGTCATAGTATATTATCTCTTAGCTTCATTGCTGCCTTCTGTTTGTTCAAACTCTTACTTCTGTTTTCATGAACTGAAGTTGGCCTCACTTGTACTGACATTGGACTGATATCAAGGTATATCAAGTCCCATGGAATGAGAGAGGCTTACTCTTTTTAGTTTGCTTTCTGAAGGAATTCATAAAAGATTGGGATGACCTGTTCCTTGACAGTGTGGTAGAATGCAACAGTAAAGCCACCTGAACCTGGTAGTTTCTTTATCTAATTTTGACTTCCTATTTCTTCCTGACAAGTATGTAAGTCATGTTTTTCTAAAAACTCTTATATTTCATCTAACTTTTCATATTAATTGGCCTACAGTGTTATTATATAATTATGATAATTATAAATATCTCTCTTGCTACTTTCTTCAGATATAAAGTTCACTGATTCAGTTCAGCTGAATCTAATTTGCAATTTAAGCCATAAATCCACTGAGGTTTTTATTTCAACAATAACATTTCAGAAGTTCCATTTTCCACCCAAAACTGTGTGTTCACTCCCAATAATCTCTGACTAAAGCTCATCTTTTATATCTTTACTCATTCCCTCCCTTTTAGTTTCTGACTCAGGTAACAGGTTTAGAAATGTGTTCTCTGATGTCATTATATGTTATGTAATAATAACCTAATTACTCTGAGTTGATTTAAATCCTTGCAGTATTCCAAAAGATAAATTAAACACAAAATTTCTGAGAATGTCACATTATATCCAAAAGTAAAAATTAATAAGTGTCTAGTAGGTGTCCAGTAATGCACCCCATCAGCACCGAAGATACAGAAGGGATGTAAGACAACCTTAGGATCTATCAGCTGGAGGGATTGATATTAAGCAATTAATAACCGTTGTTTTAACTCATTTTTAAGCCAATTTTCTTTTAAAAAATAACCATATGTGGACAAAAGAAAATGGAAATTAATGAAGTTAATGAAAACCAGAAGCAGAAAAGTAAGAAAAATTTTTGTATATAACACCTCTAACTTTCATTCCTTTTAAATTTTTAATCTCAGAATCCTATGCTGTGGGAAAAGTCTATTTTCCTTACAGTTTTATATTTTAATAGCTGAAGAAAACACCGCTGGTTCGGCTTAGTAGCAATATGTGAAGGAGGCCAAAATTGTGGGGCTGATGGCATTTCAAGTGAGGCCAGATATTTTTAAAAGTACAGGTATGTCACGTCACTGGAAACAGAAACTAATTTAGCTGGATCTTCTCTGTATATATACTAAAACTTTTTGACAGCCATGTTGTTAAAAGATTACGATGGGACCAAACTTTTTAAGGACACCATATTTTAAGTTAGGCAGATGAAGTATTTTATGTAATCCTCAGATAAACAAATCATTGCACATATTCCGTGTAAATCTGGGTCATGATATCATATGCTTGCATTGCACTCCTATAATTCTGTTCCTTTTTCCACGGTCTTCCTATACAGTAGATTTTCTATAGTTTTGCAATATCTTTCCTATTTGGCTTGTCTTACTTTTTGCTCACGTCATGTTCCAGAAAAGAGGCTCGTGGGAAAGAGAATGAGGGGAGGGCGCCTGGCCTGTCTCCTGCAGTTACTCAAAAACCAAACATCTTTCCGTCGGAGCGCCTCCACTATCCCCTAGGTGCTCACAGTCCTTCCCTGGTCGCAGTCAATAATTTTGCTGAAGCAGCAGTCATCACCGTCCCAGCAGCGCAAGGAAGCATGTGCTAACATCTTTGCAAATTTCACCAACAGGCCAGAACTAAGATGAGGCAATGTACTTTCATTGGCCTACAGAGAGGATGATGTCACAGACTTTGGCAGAACAGTTTCATGAAGTTACAAGATACCATACTGTCCTATGAATTCCAAGAACCTATTTTACCAAATATAAGTGAGTACCTCAACATACCATGGATAATTTTTTTGATATAGCAGAAATAAGTAAAATTAGAGATTTAGAAATACTGCTGGAACTGTATGATAAACCTCAAAAAAAGAAAAGCTAGACATTCTTTATAGTTCTCTCCCACTTCTGATTTATACAGAAAGGTAAAAAGTTGTATGTAGCACATTCACAAATCTTATTTCATTCTAGACTCTTGCTTTGTCCTAGACATATACATATTTTATTATGACTTCAGCAAAAGCAGCTACTGTTGAGGTAATCAAGATTCTTTTAGACCAACTCAGATTATGTGGATATAACAAATATTTGCCAATGAGAGGTAGCAGAAAGTTATTCTTCCAGCTAAGATCAAATAATGCTTTTCATCAAGTTCCAAAGAAAAAATGTAAATCTAATAAAACATTAAAGAACACAGTATTCCAAAATAGGACTTTCTGAGTTATAGAAATTATACCAATTATACTACTGATTGGCTCCTCATGTGTCTAATTACCCATTTGCCAAAAAATGAGTAAGACTAGCAATAAATTAGTCTTATTCTCTACATTTTTTCTTTTCATAACTGCCCACTTTAATATTTTATTCAAAGTTATTTCTTTTCTTGACTGAGCATGGCGTTTTCTAATTACTACTAATAACCACAATACCAGCAAATATCGAATGCTTACTCTTGCCAGACTCTGTTCCAGGCACTTCATGTGCATTAGCCCCTTTAACGTTTTCAGTGATCTACAAGCATAATGGGTTATCTATATATCATTAGGTTGGGTTGCAAGGAAATAAAATTTCTGAATATTTTTTAAAAAAAGAAATATAATCCAAGGGGAGGCAAGATGATGGCAAAAGCTCCTTTCCCAAAAAGAGAGTAACACCAGACAGGGAAGAAACTTGCTGGAAGTGAGCAGGGTAGAAACAACAGAAGTACAGAAAAGAAAAGGCTCAGATTCCATGCATGGGGAACCAGAAAGGACAGAACTTATAAGTAATAAAGTGGCGCCTACACTGAGAGAGCCTTCTTAAAAAAATTTCACAGTGACAGGTAATGGAGCAATAGAAGGCACAAATCTAGAAAAGATATCCTTCCACAGCTACCTCCTATCCTCCAAAATGTCCAGGAAGATTCATTTCACTCAAACATGGCGAGATATTAGAAAACCAAAAAAAATTAACATGCAAAATACAATGAAGACACACCAGATGAATATGACCAGAAAGCAGATGAAAATGTAACCTAGCATTTTTAAATGACTTGTTGTAAATAAAAAAATATTGTGAAGTTTGTTTTTTTTTTAAACAGCATGACCAGGATTACAAAAGGCTCAGAATGAGATAATCAGAAAACAGGAAGATAAAGAGTTGGAACATATTAGACATTTAGCAATGAAGATTAAACTAGAAGTAACATTAAAAGAAGAGACATGGAAAGTTATAGTAAGGGAAATAAACGATAGAATGAAGAAATAAAATTTAAGTTAAGTAGTAAGGAAAACACATGATAAAAAATAATTAATGGGGAAAGAGACCCATTATTATTAGGCCCATTCATATATGCACTAGAGGTCCTACAACTTGAATTTTAAGTATGTCTTTTAGAGAAATATGTATACAAATAGTTCATTGAAAACCCTATGCCCCAAGAATTCCATTGTTTAGCACACCCACAACAGAAATGCAACCTCAGGCAAATCAGAGACAAGTATCACAAGGTTTATACCAGTATCACTGTCACACAGTCAAAACATCAGAAATAGTCAAAATGTCCATCAACATGGCCAAAAGACATGTGAAAAGAAGCTCATCACTAATCAGAGAAATGCAAATTAAAACCACAATGAGACATCACCTCAGACCCATGAGAATGGCTATCATCAGTAAATCCACAAACAACAAGTGCTAGCGAGGATGTAGAGAGAAGGGAACCATCACGCACTGTTAGTGGGAATACAGAGTGGTGCAGTCACTATAGAAAACAGTATGGAGGGTCCTCAAGAAATTAAAGTAGAACTGCCTTATGACCTAGTGATTACACTTCTGGGTATATATTCAAAGAAACCCGAAGCACCATTTTAAAAGAATATATGCACCCCTAGGGTCATTGTAGCATTGTTTACAATAGCCAAGATATGGAAGCCAAGTGCCTATTGATAGACAAGTGGACATAAAAAGTTATGGTATATGAGGTCTGCCCATAAGGTATCCAGCCATGTAGTATGAAAAATGGAGACATTTATTGAAGAAGATACAAGAAACAAGCAACATTGTTCCCTCTTAGACGCCTCCCCCACATACAGCACCACAACACAGCAACATGGGTTGCCCTGCCCTGGCAAATACCTAAGGCTCAGCCCCTTCCAACATAACAGGCGTGCTGAGACAAAGAATGAGAGAATGGATCACAGCTCCAAAAAGAGAACTAAGCAATGAACAAATAGTCAACCTATCAGATATACAGTTCAAAACACAAATCGGGATGCTCACAGAATTGGTTGAGTATGGTCACAAAATGGAGGAAAATATGAAGCCTATGGAAAGTTAAGTAAAAATTTACAGGGAACCAACAGTAAAGGGAAGGAAACCGGGACTCAAATCAATGATTTGGAGCAGAAGGAAGAGATAAACATTCAACCAGAACAGAATGAAGAAAGAAGAATTCAAAAAAATGAGGAGAGGCTTAGGAACCTCTGGGAAAACTTTAAATGTTCCAACAACCAAATCATAGGGGTGCCAGAAGGAGAAGAGGAAGAGCAAGAAATTGAAAACTTACTTGAAAAAAATAATGAAGGAGAACTTCCCCAATCTGGTGAAGGAATTAGACTTCTAGGAGATCCAAGAAGTTCAGAGAGTCCCAAACAAGTTGGACCCAAGGAAGCACACACCAAAGCACATCATAATTACATTACCCAAGATTGAAGATAAGGAGAGAATCTTAAAAGCAGCAAGAGGAAAGGAGAGCATTGTCTACAAAGGAGTTCCCATAAGACTATTACCTGATTTCTCAAAAGAAACCTTGCAGACAAGAATGGGCTGGAAAGAAGTATTCAAAGTTATGAAAGACAAGGACCTGTATCCAAGATTACTCTATCCAGCAAAGCTATCATTTAGAATGGAAGGGCAGATAAAGTGCTTCCCTGGTAAGGTCAAGTTAAAGGGAGTTCACCACCATCAAGCCCTTATTGTATGAAATGTTAAATGGACTTATCTAAGTAAAAGAAGAAGATCAGAAACCATGAAGAGTAAAATGACAATGAACTCACAACTATCAACAACTGAACCTAAAAAAAAAAAAAAAACCCAACAAACTAAGTAAACAACTAGAACACGAACAGAATCACAGAAATGGAGATCAGAGGGGAGGGAAAGGGGGAAGAATGAGGGGGAAAGGTACAGGGAATAAGAAGCAAAAAGTATAAATAGTAGGTACAAAATAGTAAGTACACTATTTATACCTAGTATAAATAGTAGGTACAATAGTAGACAGGGGGAGGTTACAAATAGTATAGAAAATGGAGAAGCCAAAGGACTTATATGTATAACCCATGGACATGAACTAAGGCAGGGGGCCAGAAAGTTGGTGGGACAGGGGAAGCAGGACAGAGGGAAATAAAGGGGAGAAAAAAATGAGACAACTGTAATAGCATAATCAATAAAATATATATTAAAAAATTGTACAAATCAATGATGCCTCAGTCCCCTTCAGAGTAGGCACCTTGGACCTCACACAGTTTCCCCAGTTGCCATCAGTTGCCCTGTGATATTTTCTTGAATGCCACGACGGTTTGAAATCTTTTCCCTTTCAAAGGTGACTTTAGTTTTAGGAAAAGCCAGAAGTTACAGGGCTGTAGGGTGGCTGAGTCAACCGGGTAATTTGTTTTTCCAGAAAACTCTGCACGAGACTACTGACTAGTACAGTGAAGTCATCAGTTCATGCATGCGCATTCAAGTCCACTCTCCTTGGCTGCCAGGTTATACCAATGTCATGCATACTGTTCTCATTACATTAACAGTGGATGAACTTTTTCTGGACAGACCTCATATATGTTCAATGAATGTTACTCAGCCATAAAAAAGAATAAAATCTTACCATCTGCAACAGCATGAAAGGACCTAGAGGATGTTATACTAAGATACGTCAGTCAGGAAAAGACAAGTATCATATGATTTCACCTGTATGTGGAATCTAAAGAACAAAATAAACGAACAAGACTGAAACATACTCATAGATACAGAGAACAGACTGGTGGTTGTTTAAGAGGACCACTAGGAGAAAGGAAAACTAGGAGAAAGAGATGAAGAGATTAAGGAGTACAAATTGGTAGTTACAAAATAGTTATAGGAATCACCTAACAACAAAGAAAATATAGTCAATAATATTGTGATAATTATGTACGGTGCCAGGCGGGTAATGGAAATAACGGGGGAAACACTTTTGTCTAACCACTATGTTGTATACCTAAAACTAATACCAAAAAAATAAATAAATAAAAATTGAATGTGAAAAAAATACCCATCAACAATTGAATAAACTGTAATATACTTACAGAATGGAACACCCTTCAGCAACAAAAGTTAATGATCTAATCACAGCATCAGCAGATCATATAAACATAATTTGAATAAAAAGTACAGATACAGACAAATACATACTGCATAGATCCATTTAAATAAACTTCCAAGAACAGGCAAAACTGTCCATAAAGTTTAAAGTTGGAATGTGGTTCACCTTAGGAAGGAAAACGAGGAGTAAGAGAATAACTGAGATGGGGCAGGAGAGGGTATTTGGGGGTTCTATAGTAATTTTTAAAACTACCATGAAATAAAAGCATGTGAACATATGTGATTAAAAGGGGATGAGGAATACGTGTGAAAACTGACACAAAACAGTCAACACTGAGAAATACCCTGTAAGGATCTGAAAATAAAAAGACAATTATCCTTTGAAAATCAAAACAAAACACATATAAAGGAAAAGATGTTATATTGGCACCAGATTTAGGCAGAAATTCTTTATGTCAAGAGTTTAAGGAGTAACATAATTAACATATGCTCCACTCTCAAATTTCAAACTGCTCTTGAATACTACTTAGTATACAATGCAAAGACCACAACTTGTTAGAACTCAGGGGAAACTGTTACCATGAGTCCTATCCATGAGAAAGCTATCAGAGAATGAATTTCTGAAATAATTAGAGAAGGTTCTTTATAAGAATTGACTGTTTCCGAGCAAAATATTTCCTATGGTTAAATGGTGGGGCTAAGGATAAAAAGAGTGGAACTATTCTCTTAACTGGAGTATAGGTCAAACACAACTATCAAAAATTAGAAAGACTTCCAGTCAACATGGCAGTGTAGGTATATGCAGTACTTGCATCCTCCCACAACCAAACTAAAATTACAAATAAACTACAGAACAACTATCATTCTGAACCACCTGAAACAAGCTGAATAAAAGTCCTACAACTAGGAATGTAAAGAAGCCACACTGAGACTGGTAGAAAGGGAGAGACACAGAAGGGCGGGTAAAAATTGAGAGGAGTGTATCACCTGTGGAGGTCTCCTCTGAGGAGAGAGGGGTCCTAGCCCCACACTAAGCCCCCCAGCCCAGGGTTTCAGTGCAAGGAAAAAAAAAAGTCCCCATAACTTCTGGCTGTAAAATTCAGTGGGGACTGTGGCTGAGTGAGGCAGAAGGTTTGTGGAGTCCCAGGCATTTCTCATAAAGGACCCATGCATAGACTTAGATTCATTCACTCTAAACTCCAGCACCAGGGCAGCCAGCTTGAAAGGTACAGGAGGCATATAGGGAAGGACTAAACTATCTGGCATCAGGATGAGAGCTAGGGGATGGGGGCAGAGGCGGGAGCAGCTTTCAGCAAGACAAAAGAGCTGGCAGAAGCCATTGTTCCTTTCTTGAGCCTTTTCCCCAAGAAGTTGGCAGGCGGGCACCAGGTCTCAGTCTCCATCAACCTCGCTCATATTGTTTGACCTTCCCTGGTGATTCCCTGAGATGTTGCCTCACCCAAATTGTGGACCCACTTGAGCTATTTCCAGGTAATTTTCCATATGAATGGCCTGTCTTGGCTCATGCTTCAGACTTCCCTACAATCTCTCATACAAGTGGCATCTGGCCTTGCTGTGCCCTGCACCTCACGCTAAGTGGCCCCAAAACTGGCACTACCGGCAGCTGGCCTTGGTTCACAGCTTGGACTTACCTGCACATCTGCAAGACCAGCACAAGTCACAGCCAACCGCAGACAGCTTTGTAGATCATGCCAGGTGATCCTGGGCAGAATACAGCTGGTGGCTGACCTTGGCTTGCACCTCCTGGGAGGCCCCAGAACCAGCACACCCAGTGGACAGCTTCAGACCACATCGAACCACCACCAACCAACCACTCCACAAGTCACACACTCAGAGCCCTGCTGAAGAAACTCCTGCTCTGTGGGGTAGGCCCCTCCCCAGTGGTCAGTGGTTGCACCCAGTCCTTGTAGCTGATTGGCCTAGGGGTAATCTCTCCCACGGACAAACCAACAGCAATCACAGTTCAATTACAACAGGAGGGTGTACACAGCCCACACAGGGATTACACTTTGAGTGTCCAACTCAGGTCACCAGGGAGGCTGGGCTAAAGGACCGTACAGGACACCGGACACCTACTACATTAGGCCATTATACCAAGCCTGTAAGACATAGCACCACTACATAATTTATAGAAGCAAACACAGGGAGGCTGCCAAAATGAGGGAACAAAACAAAAAGAACAAAACTCCAGAAAAGGAACTAAACAAAATGGGAACAAGTGATCTACTAGATGCAGAGTTCAAAACAACTAGTTACAAGGATGTTTAATGAACTCAGTGAGAAGTACAACAGCATAAAAAGAACATGAAACCCATAAAAAAAGTCAAAAATAAAGGATACACTAACTGAAATAAATGGTAATTTACAGGGAATCAGTAGTAGAATAGATGAAGCTGAGAATCAAATCAGCAATTTGGAATATAAGGAAGAAAAAACACCAATCAGAACAGCAAAAAAGAAAAAAATCCAAAATAATAAGGATAGCATAAGGAGCCTTTTGAACAATTTCAAGGACACCAACGCTTGCATCGTGGAGGGGCCAGAATGAGAAAAGGGGGAGCAGGAAACTGGAAACTTATTTGACAAAAGTAGTGACAGAAAATTTTCCTAACCTGGTGAAGGAAATAGACAAAGTCCAAGAAGTGCAGAGAGTCCCACACAGGGTGAACCCAAAGAGGCCCACACCAAGACACATCATAATTAAAATGCCAAAGGTTAAAAACAGTGAGAGAATCTTAAAAGCAGCAAGAGAAAAGAAGTTAGTTACCTTTATGGGAGTTCTCATAAGATTGTCAGCTGATTTCTCAAAAGAAACATTTCAGTCCAGAAGGGAATGGCAAGAAACATTTAAAGTCATGAAAAAAAGTGAAAACTTACAACCAAGATTACTTTATCCAGCAAAGCTATCATTTAGAATTGAAGGGCATATAAAGAACTTCGCAGACAAGAAAAAGCTAAAGGAGTTCATTACCACCAAACCAGTGTTACATAAAATGTTAAAGGGTGTTTTTCATGAAAAGAAAAAAAAAAGATAATAAATATGAACAATAAAATGGCAATAAATACCTATCTATCAACAAATGAATCTAAAAGACAAATGAACAAGCAAAACAGAAAAAGACTCATAGATATAAAGGACATTTTGACTGCTGCCAGATGGGAGGGGAGTTGGGGGTATGAGTGATAAAGGTGAAGGAATTAACAAGTACAAATTGGTTTTTACAGAATAGTCATGGAGATATAAAGTTGAGCATAGGGAATATAGTTAATAATAGCCTAATAACTATGTATGATGTCAGATGGGTATGGGATTTAGCAGGATAATCAGTAAGTTATATAATGTCTAATCACCAGGATGTATACCTGAAAGTAATAGAATATTGTATGTCAACTCTAATTGAAAAATAAAAAAGGATTTAAAGGAAGACCAAAAAAAAATGAAAAATATTAGGAAAAGAAGGAAGGGAATGATTAGAAAAGAAAATAAACTCACTGAATACTTTATTGGTATTAACTGAAGTAAAAAGACAGTACATTAAACAGAAGTTGGGAAGAGCAGGGTAGAGAAGTTCTTACTTATCACTGGTAGGAAACAATAGACAGTATCTAAAAAAGGGGGGAGGGTCTCATTTCAAAGAATTTATCTTAAATAATACACAGGAGGAGGAAATTTGTAACATAAGCCTAAGACACCCTGTCAGGCTGACAAGCAAGGAAGTGTTCTAATTGGAGTTATGTCAACAAACAAGAGCTCCTATGGGCAACGGAGAAAGAAATTTGAGCATCAAAAAGAATGACTGCAATGGATTGACACCAATCAAATATATAAAAATCTCTGAGCTTATAATGATACTTTTTTAAAAGATTACTGATTAACTTTTTAGAGGGTGTGAGGGTACCAAAACTAAATTCTTAAAATCAGTAACCCAGAGGAAAGACTCAAGCACTTACCCTACTGCCCTTATAGAAACTGTATTTCAAAATTACCTAAGAATTAAAAAGATAAAATAAAATTATAAATAACAACCTCAGACTTGGCAGGGAAAATTCTAACTTTAAGAAAATAATTAAATAAATTCTGGTATAAGCAGTTAGTTGAATAACATCACTAAAAATTATGGTTACAAAGTTTAGTAATTAATAACAGATACGGGGCTCTTATCTATCCTAATAAAACTGAAGTATTTTTTAAATTTAAAATAACAAAAATAGGGCAATCAGAAGACTAGATAGAGTTCAATGAATTTCTAAAAAAAGAGAGTCACAGCAGAAAATTAGAACAAGTAGGGAGACTGCAAAAAGAAAAACAGCCAGTTTGACCCAGAGATCACTAATATTCAGGACTGACATGCTGGGCAAGGCGTGGGGGCGGTGGTACTGACCACCTAAATACCACAGGGGCTCCTTTCCCTTTACCTACTGAAGCAGCGGCCACCTAAGACCCAGAAAGCAGATACGAGGTTTCTGTGGTGAAAAAACTGCAAAGCCTCAGGGGGAAGAAAAGCCTCTACATTATGAAATGTGCAACCTCTCCTCCAAGAACCATTAGTGCCTGATGTTTCATCCCTTCGCTCCAAAGTTGGATTTCTCAGTCTTAGTACTATTGTCATTTAGGCTGATTAGTTCTTGATTAGGGGAGGCTATTCTGTGCATTGTAGGATGTTAAGCAGCACCCTCAGTCTCTGCCCACTAGACACCAATAGCACACCTCTGCTTCAAGTCATGACAATCTAAAATGTCTCCAAATACTGCAAAATCATCCCCTCACTCAAACCTCTCAACACTACCCCTCTAGATTGAAAACCACCGCCCTAAAGAGAAGGTCACTAGTCATGAAGCCCTCCCCAGGGACAAAGAGCTTCAGGATAGTTTTGTAATCCCTCACCATTAAGTACAGATGACCAAGAATTAATATATACTTGATAAAACTTTCAACAGGGTAAACAAGTAGACCAAAAATTAAAACAAAAACTCCCAGAGAAATTAAGGATTGTGAACAAACGAAACAGAATAAAATTAAAAAGCTTCTGCACAGCAACAGAAACTGTCAACAAAACAAAAAGACAACCAATCAAATGAGAGAGGATATTTGCAAACAACATCTCTAATCAGGGGTTAATATCCAAAATATATATACAGAATTTATACAAGTCAAAAAGAACAATCCAATTAAAAAATGGCAAAGGACCTCAACAGACACTTCTCCCAAGAAGACACACAGATAGCCAACAGATACATGAAAAGATACTCAACTTCACCAATTATTAGGGAAATACAAATCAAAACTACAATGAGATACACCTCACATCTGTTAGAATCGCTATCGATAAGAAAAGTAATGACACGTCTTGGAGAGGCTGTGGAGAAAAAGGAACCCTCATTCACTGCTGGTGGGACTGTAAACTGGTGCAACTATTACGGAAAACAGTATGAAATTTCCTCAAAAAATTAAGAATCGAGTTACCATATGACCCAGCAACCCCTATCCAGGGTATCTACCCACAAAATCTGAAAACATTTATTTGTAAAGATATATGCACCCTATGCATCATTATTCATGGTGGCCAAGACATAAAAACAACTTAAATATCCCTCAGTAGGTGACTGGATAAAGAAGATGTGGTACATACATACAATGGAATACTACTCAGCCATAAGAAATGATAAAACACTGCCATTTTCAACAACATGGATGGACCTTGGGAGTATTATACTAGGTGAAATAAATCAGATGGAGAAAGTCAATAACCATATGATTTCACTCATATGTGGGATATAAAACTGTAAACAAATGAACAAATAGACAAACAAAAACTCACAGACACAGACAATAGTATGGTGTTTACCAGAGGGGAGCGGAGATGGCGGGGGGAGAAGGGGTATAGAGGCAATACGTGGTGATGGAAGGAGAGTTGAATTTGGGTGGTGAGCACACAATACAATATAGAGAGGATGCATTATAGAATTGTACAATTGAAACCTAGATAATGTAACTTTATTAACCAATGTCACGCCAATAAATTTAAGAAAGAAACCAAGTCATTCTACTAAATAGCTATCAACCAATAGAACAGCTTGATGTTAAAAGCACAGAATTAACCTGAGTCAGACCACCTGGGTTCAAGGCCCGCTCCACTGCTTAACTGGTTGGGCAGCTTCAGTGAAAGCAGCGCTTTGTTCTCCTAAGCTAACAATGGGGATAAGGATTAGTGTATATCTATCGAGGTTCCTAAAAGAACCAAACAAGGGATTTAGAACTTGGAAAAGTACAGGGCACATAAGTAAGAAATCAATAAGTAAGGTCTTTTGTTTGTTTGTTTGCTTTGCTTTGTTTTAATAATTCTTAGAAAGACTCCATAGTGTATCCACAGAATAAGACTAGGATGCTATAAAAAAGGAAGTCATTAGAATTAATATTTTGACAGCAAACTCTTTAAAAGTTAAATAGAAAGGTGGAAAATAAAATTTGAGGATTTCTCAAAAAAAAAAAAAAGCAGCAAAAGGAAAAAAATAGACTACTAATCCAGAAAAACAAATATGCACCTAAAAGAACTCACAAAGATGGCAGAGAAAGAGCTAAAAGAAGGAAATTCACAAAAATAACAAAGAAAAATAATAAAGAAATAACAGTTGAAGAATACAAGTCTCCAAACTGAAAAGGCCCACTGGATGCAACCAATGACTGGCGTGCAGATGAAGAACCCCCAACACTAACGCATATTGCTTAATCTCTGCCCAACCCACCCTTACCTGGTCAATTCTTAAGCAACCTTCATATTCATTTAACTAGCTCAGCAGTTACTTCTTAAACAAAGCATTCTCAGAATGCAAGCCAACTCCCCACCCCGCCTTACATGCTCCAAGTACCAAAAACCTGTCCATATCTGTACCTCAGTTATAATTTTACACCTATTTAAGTGATTATTAGAGTATTGTTCAAGAGTCATGTGGCTAAAGACCACCATGCCTGTTGTTGTCCACCGTATCCCCATCACCTAATATAATGTACAATAAGCATTTACGTACTTTTTATACAAATGGGCCATATAATAAAAACACTGATTCCTTGGAAACATAATACATTATTAATCATAAATGCCTCTACCACAAAGTTATTTGGCTCTTTATATGGCATAAGGGAATTTCATGAGTTTTTCATACTAGTTTGGCCTGACTGCTTTTCTTTATTTTTCACCCATTGGTGACATAACTGACAAGATTCTTGAACTAATTCTCAGATTTCATAAAGGAATGAGCACCACCTAGTGGAAGGACAGAACATTAAACAGTAACAAGGCAATTATCTAACTACTAGGCACCACAATGGTGAACTAGAAAATATTTATTCAAATTAAAAACCAAGATGTACATCAATCTTGTCAAGTAATGAAATCAAATTTTATCATCTGTATAATTTGTAACATACGAATTTAAATAAAATGTATAAACAAAAAAATTTTTAGAGTTGGCAGTTAAGACCATTTGAGCTTTTAATGAAACTAAACAGAGAAATGAAAATGAGAGAAAAAAGCAATTACAAGCTGCTATACTCCCAAAGTGCATGAGAGAAGTTACAATGAAAACACTAACTGCATATAAAATATACAGTTTGATATGTTAAAGACCACTTTTCTTAAATTAGGAAAGCTCTTTCTCAGGAGATAGCAGTATGTGTGTACGTGCTTGTGTGTTATACTTTAATGTAGAAAGCCCTTGTTTGTTAGGCCAAAGTAACCTTATAAAATTTAGTAAAAAAAAGGAATATAAAAATAATACATAGTTGTCTTCTACTTTGTCAGTGAAGAGGGAAAACGTGAAGGTAGAGGAGGTATGATCCAGAATGGCAACACTGTCCAGCTATTATATTACACTGGAAAAATCACATGAAATAGTAAAACTTTACAATAAATGTCACCCATTCTTTCCACAGAACTTAGAATGAAGGTGCATGTCTATCAAGAAGAAAATATAAAAATAACCAAGTTTTCACAATAAATATTACCTTTTTTCAGTGCAATGGTCAGATCAATAGCAACCAAATAGCAACCACTTAAAAAGCAAACTTCAAGGAATGCTAATAATTGCATTTAACTTCTGTATCACTAAAGACTATGAAAATAGATTTGAAATATAACATTGTAAAGGTGCTTATTAGGATTAAGCAGGTTACACTTTTTTAAAAAGCAACCATTTGGTAATAAAAGTCCCCCAAATCTTAGTGGCTTATAACAATGAAGGTTTATTTTTTCCCCACTCCGTGGCCCCTGCATGTCCTCTGGGAACTCTGCTCCACACCTTCTCAGGCCCGGACCCAGGTGGAGAGAGCTTCCACCATCTGGAACATCACCATCACCAATGGGGGTTGGGGGTGGCCAGGGGATGAGGCTAACGGTGTCCTGGCTGCCTTGCAGTGACACACATCACTTCCGCTTACACTTTACTGATTCAGTCACGTGGCCATAACCACCTTAAGGTAAATAACCATGACTAACCATAACATTACGTAACCTTACATGTGCCTTTATAGCATTACCACAGGATAGATGGCAGCACAGATAGAACAATACACACTTTGTTCAGAGTGAATCATTTAAACTTAATTAATTTTACTTATATACAATTTTAGGTTTTTATAACAAACTTGCAGGAATGTCTTGGTTCACAGAACTACAGTAGTTTAAATGACATTTTAGAACTTCTTGAAGTACTTAATTTGAAAATGTCAAAGTCTTTTCTAAATAGTACACATGAAAATGGAATTATAAAACCAATCTAATTCAGTTTTTTCCATTGATACCACATTTTTTCCAAATCATGACCACCAAAAGCAGCCCTTATTCCTACTATTTATGACACATAAAAATATGAACAATAGCTTTCACTTTAAAAAAGAAAAGTGGATAAATAACCTTTATTAAGCCCTGGCCCAGTGGCTCAGGTTGTGGGAGCTTTGCCCCATACACCAAAAGGTTGCAGCTTCAATCCCCACTCAGGGTGCGGGGTGTGGGGGAGGGGGACGTAGGGGAAGCTGATCCATGTTTCTCTCTCACTTCAATGTTCTCTCCCCCTCCCCTCCCGCCCCACCGTCATCTCTCTCTCAAAAAAAAATCTTTATTAATTGTCACCTATACATAATAAAGATGATGCAACTTATGCATCAACTTGAGTTCATTGAAAGCAATTTAAAAACAAATTATATCATCATTTATGAATAACCATAATATTTCAATAGGCAAATCCAATGGGATATAAGCACTCAAGTATTTGTGAAATTAACGGAAAACAAACTAGGCAAACACAGAACCTGGAAAAGAAGATGTTTCTGTCTCCTTTAATCCCTTGAACACCAACTACCCTTCTAGGTAATGCAGAACAACTATACCCGTAATTAATACTTTAAGTGCTAAAAATGTTATATAGATGCTTAGAACCAAATGAGAGCATTATATCAGTACACACAGTCCCAGAGGACCCCTCTAGAGCCAGCGTATAAAAACACACCAGACCTCACTCTTGGCTTGGGGCCACACCCCTCAGACTCTAATACATGCTCTCCCTAAGACCTACTGAGCTAAGAATATTGTACTGGGCAGTGGGTCTCTAAAAATGCTGGCATTTCCTGCATTTAAGACACAGACTCTGTGTGTATGCGTGCTTTAACACAATAAATTACTAGAAAGAGTAGACTGAGTACAGACCAGGAGATATTTACAATGCATATAACAAAGACCTAGTATGAGAATATATAAAACAATTCCTACAAATCAACCAGAAAAAGGCAGCCAAAGAGAAAAGACAGGCAAAGGACACAGAAAGGCATTAAAGAGAAACTGAAACACCCCATAAATATATATTCAATATTCAAATAAATATAAATTAAAATAAATCAAATCAATACTGTTGGCAAAAATTAACCTCGAACAATTCCAAGTCCTGACATGGACATGAAGCAACTGAAACTCTCGCTCCATTGGTAGGAATGACATATGGTACAATCTTGGAAGAGACAAGACTTAAAAAAGTGTGAGATGTACATCTCTGCAGCTCAGCAACCCCACGTCTGGATTTAATACTTAGAGAGACAATCACATACATGTACAAAGGGAATCTACACAAAAGCCATTTATCGCATTGTTTCCAAATAGTGGCATGGAAATGAAGGCGGTTTGCAGATGAAGGAATGTTGTACCCACAGGACACCTTTCAATGTAAATATCTGTCAACAGGAGAAAAAATAATTTGTGTTCTAGTCACATAATGTCATACTGCAATGACAATCAATGAATAAGAACTATTTGTAATACCATAAATGCATCTCAAAATACACAAAAGGTTAAGCAAAAAAGTAAGTGGCAGAAAGATGAATGTGCTCAGTGTGATTCTAAGTATAAAAAGTTTACAAACATACAAAAGGATTTTTTTTTTTTTTAAGAAATACAAGCTCAAGATATAGGTGATCTCTGGCAGGTGAGGGCAAAAAATGAGAAGAAAGGACATTCAAGCTTTAACTTAATCTGTAGTATATTCTTTCTGAAGTTGTGTGATGAATATACAGGTGTTCAGTATATTGTTATGCCTTTTTAATGCCCAAAATATTCTATAACATTTGTAAAGTAAAGGAAAAGTTAGAAAACACATTTAGCCAACTCAAGAACTTCTTCAGAGACTTTCAGATCATAGACTATATTCATTTTCATTGCAGTTTTACAGAGTGAGGGCAAAGAAATAAAAAGGCAAGAACAAGAGTTTTTTAAGGCAAGAAAATATCATCCTGGAAAAAAAAAAACAACAGCAATATAGCCATAGGGATATTGAAAAGAATGGTGTGAACCCTGGGACATGGCATCAAACACAGATAACAAAAAAGAAATTGAGAATGGTAAGAGTAATAATAATAAAGATGACTTAACATGTAAAGCAATGACTCCTTAAAGCATTTTCATATACTAATTCACTTACTCCTCTTTTAAAGCATACAAGGTAGGTACTGCTATTGTCTCCATTTTATATATATACTATATTCTATATACACTATATATAAAATATATATACTATATATAGTATGTTATAGTGTGTATATATACTATATATGAAATACTAGTATTGCCCCATTTTATAAGGAAAATGAGGCACTGTGCAGTACAGTAGTAAGATACTATTCCTACTATTGGCCCAATATTCTTTGCACAGTCAGACTTTGGGTCCAAGCAGAGTAGCGAGCTCTACAGTCTCAGCTCTGAGCTAGCACCATAGATACCTGTTGACAAAAGGTAGAGTGTGTGGATCAATACACCCAACTGTCCATCATTAAGGTACCACGAGAGGTAAACAAATACAATGAGAATGAAATGATAAGGAGAGGCAGCAGAAGGTTCCAACTGGATCTGAATGAATAATGAAAGTCATCCTAGAAGTTACAAGAGCCCTCCCTCTGGAAATGTCCTTTATCTCTGCAGTCACAGAGCGGACTCACTTTTCCATTCATTTAGTAATTATTAGCCGAGTACCTAAATACCAAACTAAACTTCTGGGAATATTATCCAGTTACTCTTCCCCAATCAAACAGATTTTACTTGTAATTCTAACTTATTTTAGATTCTGGAACACACACTCTAGAAATACTGTTTAAAATGGGCAAGGGCTCCAAGTAAGCCCAAAAAAGCGTGTTTAAATCTATTCTATGAAATTCCACCTCAACCTGGAGTTTTTTCCTGACAGTTAGTGTGCACACACACCCTCTGAACCAGCCCGGAGGAGTGTGGACCTGGCCTCCACACGACACTGCCGCATCACATTCCACCATGTCCCAGAGACACGAGTCGCTCTCTCCATCCGGGTTCTTCTTCGTGCCGTTGCCTAAGAATCAGTCATTTTCATGCTGGCTCCCACCCAACACATACTGTATTTTCCTGTATTGTACACATTATAAATTAGTGCTTAACTTGCATGTGCTGAAATTATTACAGTTCAATTATACAGTTAAAAAGTAACTGTAATAAAACAAATATGGCCCTCAAACAAGAGAACAAGAATTGGGATGTTTTAAAATCATTTTACTTGAGAAGAGAACAAATACTAAAGATTTATTTTCTTTCAATGCTTCCACAATTATCTGTGGTATATGTACTTTGAGATCCAATTCAGAATGTCAGGACCACGTTCTTGGCCCATCACCTTCCTGGAAACAGGACATGAACCACCACCTGCCCTGGCCACAAATTGAGGGCGCCAGAAACTGCACAGTCCAGAGACTGGAGTGATAGAGGGAGATGATCCACGGTACTAGGGCTGCAAATACAGAATTCACTAAGCCAATCACTCCCCTACTGTACTATCACCTGTAAAATGATTTGGCAAAGTCTACTAATGTGAGAGATGCACATAGCTGTGCCCCAGCAACCCCACTGTTAAGAATAATATCTGGAGAACCTGAATATTCTCCTACTGCATTCCTAATCCCTGGAATTGCAGAATAACAGGAATCACCTCCACAAGAGAAGTGAGAGGGTCACACACTTCCTGGCTCCACCCATTCTAATAAATGAACTGTTCTCAAGTCAAGTGTTTCTAGGTTGGAACCTCCCCACATTTGTTTCTGTAAATAGATTGTTAAATTATGAACAAATGCAAATGTAAGATGACTGTTCTGAAGCTAAGCATATTTGAGTCATCATCTAAATCTCACAATAACTTTCAAAAGACAACATTCCATTCTATTAAACACAGACCACAGCGGTAGGGCACGGCCCCAGCAAGTACTCACAAACATGGCTCCTATTCTCTCATCCCCTCAGCAAATCTTGACCAAGAGCTACATATGGCCACTGTTTTGAGAGTATGAATTACAAAGGTAACAATTTACTCAGGGTTTCAGGAATTCGTATCTTCAGCAGACTTCACATGTTTCTGGGCCTGAAAAAATGCACACTATAACGTAAGAAATAACTTGGTCTGGCTCCTCCAACAGAGCTGGCTGAACAATTACCTTTGATTGGCCAAGGAGTGTTCCCAGCTGCTGATACCCAATTAATTCTTCTCTCTTTCAGACCAGGTGGCCATGGATCATTCACAATGTCTGGCTGTCTTTCCTCTTCCTCCCACCCAACCCAAATGGTATTGCACAGACAAGTAACATTACCTCCCCACTGGGTTTACTCTCTGAACCTAACACCACCTCTCCCCTCCCAAAACAGCACAAATACTGCTCAGCCTTGATCTGATTTACTACTATGTAAATATCACCTTCTCCCCGCCCCCAGTATGATACTTTTCATTGCTTCTAGATTAAAAAAAGGGAGGAACTGAAAATGCCTGTACAGAAAATAGTTTATAAAACCACTGCCTGAGAAAATTCTCTTTTAAAAAACTTGACTGTATCAATTATCCTAGAAGTAACTACTTCCCAAGCAAATCTCATGGTGTCAATTATTAAGAAAATTAAAATTATGAAAAATTCAGCCCAAGCATTACCTTCAAACAGGTTTTTCATTTTCTGAAGTTTCCAACTTGGTACATGTAAACTTTTTTAAGTGTGTTCTTGTTCATAGATTGCTTTACAAGCATCTGCTCAAGCCTTCTTTAGACTCAAGGCTAAGGAGATTTTCATTTTAAAATTCTACCTAAATTTGCAAGTATTAAAAACTTTAGAATTTGTATTCATATGAAGATTTAAAATAAACCCCAACTCATACTTTGCTTCTACTAGTCAACTAATCTGCTCATAACTTCATATGTTTCATTAAAAACAAAATTTCAGGGCTTATTTAAAAAGAAAAACTGTATATTTCCCATACAAATATAATTACTCCTTGATAGTAAGCAGTAGGGATTTATTTTAAATTACAGATAAATCAAACTAGGAGTTTGTTTTACTTCAAAAAAAATGTTCATATTTATTAAGGAAATGGGTTAGTCAACTAAGAGATTATCATGGCACTTCTAGGTGTTATCCAAACTTTGTTATATGTACTATTGTGATATACTGTGGATTGGTAAACAAATTAAAGAGCATGTCTTTTTGTAGAAGAAAAGAAAGAACATTAATCATAACATACCATGATGTCTTCTACTGAGGAATATGGGCCTCTGATAAAGCTTCAATGTTTTCTTTGAGTGAAATGAACCAAAACATTTAAGCAAATACGGGGTGCTAGGGTAATTTAATTTGCGAAGTTTTCAATTCAGAAATAAAGTCCTACTACTAAAAAAAAGTGAAAAGGTAACCGATAGTATGGGAGAAAATGTTTGGAAATCATGTATCTGATAAGGTACTGGTATCCAAAATACAGAAAGAACTCTCACATATTGGTAATAACAGGACAAACAACCAAATTAAAAAGTGGGTGAAAGAAGACTTCCACTTTAAGCTCCAACATGTAAAGAGAAAGAAGTCACAGGGTAAGCACCACCCTAATTCAGGAGATCTTAGAGGAGAGATTCCCCCACTAAACCCCTCTGCCCCTGGGCACATTCTGTTACGGACTAAAAAGGGTATGTTTGCCAGCACGCATCAAAGCCCGATCAAATGTGAAGAGGAGTTTGCCGCCAAAAGAGTAACAGTTACTTGAGGGAATGGTGCCAAGCCCAGAGTCACAGGTAAGCAAGTGCTGAAAGGCCTGGCTCCTTGCAGGCTGCCAGAAAATGGGTTATACAGGGTAAAAATCATTAATCATGTTGGCTAAAGGAGTTGGGGTCATGGGCTCTACTGATTGTTTGGGGCTAGAGTAGGGAGCAAGTCGACCATTGTATCAGGCCTTGATGTCAGCCATCACTGTCTACAAGAAACCTACTTTCAATGTAAAGACATAAACAGATTAAAAATAAAGGAATGGAGAAAGATATAAACTATGCTAACACTAACCAAAAGAAAGCTGCAGTATCAATATCAACTTTAGAGAAAACACATGACATAAGAATAATAATTTTCAGGGATAAAGGAGGGCATTACATAATGAAAAAGGAGTCAATTTTCCAAGTAGGTATAACAATCCTTAATGTGTATGTGCCTACCAAGAGCAGGAAAATACAAGTGGCAAAACTGATTAAACTGCAAGGATAAATGGATAAATCCACTATTATACTCTATAAATAATTGACAGATCCAGCAGATAGAAAATCAGTAAAGATAGTTGAACCAAACACTATCAACCAACTAGATCTAATACTTCATCTTACAGCAGCAGAATATACATTCTTCTCAAGCTCACATAGAACAAGGCAGACCACATCCAGGCCCCTAAAATATTCCTTAACAAATCAAATGGAAATCATGCAGCATGTACTCTCAGACCACATGGAATTAAGCTAGATACCAATAAGAAGACAGCAGGGAAATCTCCATATATTTAAAAATTAAACAATTCTAAATAACATCTGGGTCAAAGAAGTCTCAAGAGAAACCTTTTAAATATTTTGGACTAAATGAAAATGAAAAATTTATTGGATGCTGTGAAAGTAGTCATAAGAAAGAAACTTGTAGCACTGAAGGTATATATAAGAAAAAGAGAAAGAACTAATATCAATAATCTAAGCCTCTAACTTATGAAAACAAAGAAAGCAGAGCAAGAAGGACAAAAGAAAATTTGAGCAGAAATCAATAAAATTCAAGTAAGAAAACAATAGAGAAAAATCAACAGAACCAAAAGCTAGTTCTTTGAAAAATTAATAAAACTGAGAAATCTACAGCCAGGCTAGCCAAGAAAAAAAATGAGAGAAGACACAAACTACTACTACCAAAAATGAAAAAGGAGTCTTCACTATTGATCCCATGAACATTAAAAAGGTAGTAAGAGACTATTATAAACAACTGTATGCCTTCAAATTTGATAATTTACATGACATGCATCAATTCCTTCAAAGATACTAGTGACAAAAACTCTCATGTAAGGAGAATAGGTGATCTGAATAGGTCTATATCTATTAAAGTAATTGACTCAACATTAGTTACCTTCCAAAACAGAAAACACTCTCTTTTCTAAATTTCTGGGTTTTCAGAAACCCAGATGGTTTCACTGGTAAATTTTAAAATTATATCAATTTTCTACACTCTCTTACAGAAGACATAAAGCAGACTCATTCTATGAGGCCAGCATTACCCTAATACCAAAACCATATAAACATTTATAAAAAAGGAAACGCCATACTAATATGTCTTACGAACACGGATGCAAAATTCCTCAACGAAACATTAGCAAATCAAATTGAACAATGAATTATATACCAAAACCAAGTAGGATTTATTCTAAGAGCACAAAGACTGGTTCAATATTCAGAAGCACTAATGTAATATACCACATCAGTAGGATAAAGAAGAAAAATCATATGGTCATATCAATCATCTGAAAAAAAATCCAACACCTATTCATGATAAAAATCTCTCAATAAACTGGGAATAGAAAGAACTTCCTCAACTTGATAAAGAAAATGTATAAAATAATTACAGCTAACATCATATTTAATGGCAAAAAACTAGATTCTTTTCCCCTGAGTAAGAAGACGAGAATGTGCCCTTCAATATGAGTGACAGCACATCACTCATAATCAAAACTATACTGGAAGTCCTAGATAATGCTGTAAGAGAAAGAAACAAAAGCTATACAAATCAGGAAGAAATAAATAAAGCTGGCTTTGTTCATAGATGTGTATCCATGTAGAAAATTCAAAAAATCAACAGCAACAACAAAACTCTGGGAACTAATAAGTGGTTATAACAGGGACAGAGGATACAAACTTAATATGCAAAAATACCAGCAATAAATAATTGGAATTTGAAATTAAAAACAAAATACTATTTACATTAGCACCAAAACATTATTTGTATATATCTAACAAAATATACACAGGATTTAAATAAAAAAACAACAAAACTCTGATGAAGGAAATCAAACAAGGTCTCAATAAACAAAGAGATATTCCATGTTCATGGACAGGAATATATAATATTGTTCAGATAAAAATTTTTCCCAACTCAATCTATAAATTAAACACACTCCCAATCAAAATTCCAGCAAGTTATTTTGTAGATATAACAAAATGATTCTAAAGTTTCTATAAAAAACAAGAGACAGATAATAACTGAGACAATACTGAGAGGAACAAAGCTGGAGAACTGACACCAACTTCATGATTCACTATAAAGCTACAGTTATAAAGACAGCATAGCACTGGTGAAGGAAGAGACAAATCGATCAATCAGATATAATAGCTTAAAAATAGACCTACACAAATAAAACCACCTAATATTTGACAGAGGAGAAAAGGCATTTCAGTGCAGAACAATTGGTCTTTTCAACAACTGATACTGGGACATCCAGATATTCATAAGCAAAGTTTGACTTAAAACACAGAACTTGGATCTTTCACAGAACTAAATGTCAATGCAAAACTATAAAGCATCTAGAAGGTAACAGGAGAAAAATCTAGGTGACTTTGTGTAAGGTAATGAGTTTTTAGACACATTACCGAAAGCACAATCTATGAAAAAAATTAATAAGTTGGACTTTATTGACATTAAAAATTTCTGCCCTCTCATTTGAAAGGATGCTCAGCATCACTAGCTATCAGAGAAATGCAGATCAAAACCACCATGAGGTACCACCTCACACCGGTCAGAATGGCCATCATAAACAGATCCACAAACAACAGGTGCTGGCGAGGCTGTGGACAAAAGGGAACCCTAGTACACTGTTGCTGGGAATGCACACTGGTACAGCAACTGTGGAAGGCGGTGTGGAGTTTCCTCAAAAAGTTGAAAATGGAACTGCCTTTTGATCCAGTGATTCCCCTGCTGGGAATATACCCTAAGAACACCAAAACGCCAATACAAAAGAACCTATGCACCCCAATGTTCATAGCAGCACAATTTACAATAGTCAAGGGTTGGAAGCAACCTAAGTGTCCATCAGTAGATGATTGGAACAAAAACTTATGGTACATATACACAATGGAATACTACGCAGCAGAAAGGAAAAAGGAACTACTAAACTTCGCGACAGCATGGATGGAACTGGAGAGCATTATGCTAAGCAAAATAAGCCAGGGGGCGAAAGACAAATACCATATGATCTCACCTATAAGCGGAACCTAACCAACAATACAAAGATGCAAGGAAAATATGACCAGCAACACTGAAAGGAAAAGAAATCAACAGAGACAAGAGGGAAGGAGGGAGGGGCGGGCAGGGAAAGGGAAGGGAAGGGGAAAGTCAAGGAACATATAGCAAGGACTCATGGACAAAACCAAAGGGGAAGAGCTGGGGGAGGGAAGGAGGGAGGGGGCAAGGGAAATTGGTGGGGGGGAGGCAGAGACAAATGTATTTAAAAAGAAAGAAAGAAAGAAAGAAAGAAAGAAAGAAAGAAAGAAAGAAAGAAAGAAAGAAAGAAAGAGAAAGAAAGAAAAGGAAAAAAAATTTCTGCCCTCTGAAATACACCATTAAGAAAAGTAAAATACAAACCACAAACTAGGATAAAATATTTACAAAACACATATTTGATCAAAGAATTTTATCCAAAAAGATAAAGAATTGTTAAAACTCAACAATAAGGGAGAAAAAAATAAATTAAAAAATGGGCAAAAGATTCAGAATAGGCACTTCAACAAAGAAGATATACAGATGACAACCACATGAAAAGAGGCTTAATATCACATGCCAAAAGAGAGTTGAAAGTGAAAACGGTCATGAGTTACCATTACACACCTATTAGAATGGCTAAAATGCAAAAAACTGACTGTACCAAATGCGGACAAAAATGTACAGCAACAATAACTCTGAGTCGCTGGCAATGGGAAACAATACAGCCACTTTGTTGTTGTTGGTTTGTTTTCTATTTTTGTTTTTTACATGCGCGGATTTGCAAATTTTATTTTTTTATTTAACCTTTACGGGATTTTTTCCATTACCATTTAGCCCCCTTGTACTCTTCTCCCCCGAGCAATCCCCACACTGTTGTCCATGTCCGTGAGTCTTTTTCCCCTTTTGCTCAGTCCCTCCACCCCCAAAGCTCCCCCACCTCCAGCTGTCATCCTGCTCTCTACCCATGCGTGTCTCTATGTTCCCTGTTAGTTCAGCTTGTTCATTAGATTCTACGTATGGGTGAAATCATATGGTATTTGCCTTTCTTTGACTGGCCTATTTCACTTAGCATATGTTTTCCAGGTCCATCCATACTCTTGCAAAGGGTACAATTTTCTTTTTTATGGACGAGGAGTATTCCATTGTGTAAATGTCCCAAAGTTGTTTTATCCACTCATCTACTGATGGACACTTAATGCTGCTTCCATATCATGGCCATTGTAACTAATGCTGCAATGCACATGGGGTGCTTATGTTTTTTTTTCAAATTAGTGTTTTGGGTTCCTTTGGATATATTCCCAGAAGAGGGACCACTATGTCAAAATGCAGGTCCATTTTTAATTTTTTGAGATGTCACCATACTGCTTTCCACAGTGGCTGCACCAGTCTGCATTCCCACCAACAGTGCAAAAGCATTCCCCTTTCACTACATCCTCGCCAGCACTTGTCTATTGATTTATCGATGATAGCATTTCTGACAGGTGTAAGATATCTCGTTGTGGTTTTAATTGGCATTTCTCTGATGATTAGCAACATTGAGCATCTTTTCATATGTATATTGGCCATCTGTATGCCCTCTTTGGAGAGTGTCTATATGGGTCCTTTGCCCATTTTTTAATTGGGATGTTTGTTTTCTTGGTGTTGAGCTTTGTAAGTTCTTTATAAGTTTTGGATATTAACCCCTTACCAGATGTATTGGCAAATATGTTCTCCCATTCCATGAGTTGTCTTTTTATTTTGTTGATGATTTCCTTTGCTGTGCAAAAACTTTTTAGTTTGATGTAATCCCATTTGTTTATTTTTTTTCTTTTGTTTCCCTTGCCTGGGGAGGAATATACAATAAAATATTGCTACAAGCAATGTCCAAGATTTTTCTGTCTATGTTTCCTTCTACAATTTTTATGGTTTCTGGTCTAACCTTTAAGTCTTTGATCTGTTTTGTATTTATTCTTGTGTGTAGTGTAAGAAGGTGATCTAGTTTCATTTTTATGCACATATCTGTCCAATTTTCCCAACACCATTTATTGAATAGGCTGTCTTTAGCCCATTGCATGTGCTTGCTTCCTCCATTGAATATTAATTGGCTATAAAGGTGTGGGTTTATTTCTGAGCTCTCTATTCTGTTCCATTGAGCTCTGTCTCTTGTTATGCCAGTACCATGCTGTTTTGATTACTATGGCCTTATAGTATAGTTTCACATTAGGTAGCATGATTCCTCCAACATTGCTCTTCTTTCTCAGAATTCCCTGCTGTTGCTATGCAGAGCCTTTTGCGGTTCCATTTAAATTTTTGAAATATTTGTTCTAGTTCTGTGAAATATGCCACTGAAATCTGGACTACCTGGATAAAATGGATAAATTCCTAGAAACTTACAATCTTCCAAAACTAAATCAGACAGATAGACAGATCACACCTAGTGAAATTGAAGCAGTAATCAAAAAATTCCCAATAAACAAAAGCCCTGGACCAGACTGCTTCACAGGAGGACTTTACCAAACATTCTGAGAAGAACTAACACCTCTCCTTCTCAAACTATTTCCAGAGGAAGGAAGCCTCCCAAAGTCATTTTATGAGGCAAGCATAATCCTAATTCCAAAACCAGATAAAGACACTACAAGAAAGAAAATTATAGGCCAATATCCCTGATGAACATAGACACTAAAATCCTCAAAAATTATTAGCAAACCGAATACAGCAATGCATCAAAAAGATCATACACCATGATCAAGTAGGATTTATTCCAGGAATTGCAGTTTCTCAGAAAGCTAAACACAGTCTTGCCATATGATCCAGGAATTGTGCTGCTAAGTATTTACCCAATTACAAAGGACTTGAAAACTTATGCCCACATAGAAACCTGCACACAAATGTTTATAGAAGCTTCATTTGTAGTTGCAAAAAACTAGAAGTAACTAAGATTCTTTTCAATAGGTAAATGGAGAAACAAACTGTGGTATATATAACATGTATGATGTAATACTACTCAGTGATATAAAGAAATGAGATATTAACCAGAAGATTTGAAAAAACCTTAAATGCAGTAAATGCAGCGAGTCTTCTAAGTCAAAGAAACCAGTATAAAAAGGCTACAGTCTGTATGATTCTAACTATATGACATTTTAGAACAAAACAAAACTGTAGAGACAGTGAAAGAAGTAGTGGTTGCCAAGGTAAGGGTATAGGTGAAGCACAGGGGATATGAGAGTGGTCAAACTACTCAACTGTTCTTTATGACACTGCAATGGTGGATATGTGACATTATGCATTGGTCAAAACCCACAGAACTGTACAACACAAATGGTAAACCCTAATGGAAACTATGGACTTTGTTTAATAATAATGTATCAATACTGGTTCATTAATTGGAATAAATGTACCACAGTGATGCAAGAGGTTAAAAAGAAGAGAAATTGGGGAGCAGGTACATAAAAACTATCTGTACCACCTGCTCAATTTTTCTATAAATCTAAAATTGTTGTGAAGAATAAAGTCTATTAATTTAAAACAATTCAATGAGGAAAAGGTCAAAGAATCTAAATAGACATTTCTCCGAACAAGAAATATAAAAGCAGCCAATAAACACATGAAAAGATGTTTAATATCATTAGTCATCAGGATAATGCTAATTAATAACCACAGTAAGGTATCATATCACATCCATCTTGATCGTTAAAATCAAGAAGTCAGATAAAAACAGGTGCTGGTGAGAATATAAAGAAATCAGAAGCCTCATACACTGCTGATGGGAATATCGAATGGTGTAGCCACTTTGGAAAACAGTCTGGCAGTTCTTAAAAATATTAAACATAGAGTTGCCATTTTGACAACTCTATGTTTATATATGTATATACCCAGCAATTCCATTCCTAGGTATATACCCACGAATTGAAAACATGTCCACACAAAAACTTGTACCTGAATATTCTTAGCAACATTATTCATAATAGCCAATAAGTGGACACAACTTAAATGTCCATCAGCAGAAAAAAGGATAAACAATGTGATACATCCATACACTAAAAAACTATTTGGCCATAAGAAAAGTATGCAGTACTGATATATTTTATGAGGTATATAAATCCTAAAAACATTAAGCTAAGGGACAGAAGCCAGTCACTAAAAAAAGACCAAAAAACACATTTTATAACTCCACTTACGTGAAATGTCCAGAATGGGAAAACATACACAAATTAACAGTGGTTGCTTAGGGCTAGGGTTGAAATGGGGGCAGAATGCAGGGGTTGGGGGACAGTAGCTATACGGTGTGTGGCTTCTCTTTGAGGTGATGAAACTACCCTAAAATGATTGTGGTAATAGTTGCACAACTTTGTGAATAACTAAAAACCATTGAATTGTATGCTTTAAATAGGTAAATTGTATGGTACATGATTTATATCTCAATAAAGCTATTATCAAAGAATGTTACCATCTAAATGTTAATGACTCAATCATCAAAAGTTAAAACTATGTAATTAAATGTTTTAAGAGTCTAGCTGAGTATTATTTTTACTCCTTTAAGACTGAAATCACAAAAATACACACAGTAATTCAATTGTATCAGGGAAATTTTCTTGAAAATGTCAATTCGTGATTTGTTGAAGTATTTCAAAATCACAAAAAGGACAAAACTCAGAGAAGTACTTTTGTTTTTTCCTGCTGTCATACACATATGCAACTATTTAAAAGGGTAGGTCTGTCCTAATGAGAGCATTTAGACAGGAAAAAGGAATAAAAGGCATCCAAATGGGAAAGGAAGAAGTAAAAATGTCACTATTTGCAAATGACATGATTTTGTATACAGAAAACCCTAAAGACTCCACCAAAAAAAGAAAACTGTTAGAACTAATAAATTCAGTAAAGTTGCAGGATACAAAATCAATACAAAAAATCTGTTGAAGTTTTATATTCTAACAACAAACTATAGGGAAGAGAAATTAAGATTACACCATTTATAATTACACCAAAAAGAGTGAGAGATAACTAAAGAGGTAAAACGCCTGTAAGCTGAAAACTATAAGACACTGAAGATAATGAAGACAACACAAATAAATGGAAGATATTCTGTGCTTCTGGATTAGAAGAATTAATATTGTTAAAATACCCATATTACTCAAAATAATCTACAGATTCAACCCAATTCCTATCAAAATTCTAATGGTATTTTTCACAAATAGAAAAAACAATCCTAAAATTTGTATTGAACCTTAAAAGATCCTGAATAGCCAAAGTAATCTTGGGGAGGAAAAAAAAAAAAAACAGCCCTGGCTGGTGTGGCTCAGTGGATTAGATGTCAGCCTGCAAACCAAATGGTCGTCAGTTCAATTCCCAGTGTAGGGCACATGCATGGGCTGCAGGCCAGGCCCCCCAGTAAGGGGCATCTAAGAGGCAACCACACATTAACGTTTCTCTCCCTCTCCTTCTCCCTCCCTGCCCTTCTCTAAAAATAAATAAATATAATCTTTTAAAAAAAAAGAAAAGAAAAAAGCTAGAGACATCACACTCCCTGACTTCTAACTATAAAAATCAAAACATTGTTACTGCCTTAAAGACAGACACATAGATCAATGAAACAGAATAGGGAGCCCAGAAACAAACCCATACATATATAGCCAATTAATTAATGGCAAAGGAGGCAAAAATATTCCATGGGAAAAGGACAGTCTCTTCAACAAGTGGTGATGGGAAAACAGGACAGCCACAGGCAAAATAACAACACTGGGCCAATATCTTAAACCACAGGCAAAAATTACTTCAAAATGGATTAAAGACTTCAATGTAAGACCTGACACTATAAAACTCATAGAAGAAAACATAGGTGGTAAGCTCCTTAACATGGTACTGATTTGTTGGACCTGACTCCAAGGGCAAGGGTAACTAATGCAAAAATTAACAAATGGGACTACAGCAAACACGAAAACTCTGCAAAGCGAAGGAAACCATCAACAAAGTGGCTCAAAGCTTATTAATCATCTATCACATTCACTGGATCATGCGAATATTAACATCCTTGTCTTGCCATAACTTCTATATACTTCCATTCTTATATACAAGTATATTTCCTGAGGCTTCTATCAGTACCAGCTTTCTTTTGACACTTCAAAAATACCATGCTCACACCCAGGCTGCTGTGGTTCAGTGGACTGAGTGCCAAATGGTCACCAGTTCAATTTCCAGTCAGGGCACATGCCTGGATTGCAGGCCAGGTCCCTAGCAGGGGGCGTGCATGAAAGCCAACTACATATTGATGTTTCTCTCCCTCTCTTTCTCCTTCCCTTCCCCTCTCTCTAAAAATAAATAAATAAAATCTTCTTGAAAAAATATATCACGCTCACAGTTTTTTCTTTTTCTTTTTTTCCTGCACCACTTTCCACTGCCCTACCCACCCTCACCTCCCAGCTTCAATCCTACTCCATTTTGGTTTTGTCCATGGGTCCTTTTATTTTGCCCACATTCCTATTATTCAAGTTTTCTATTTAGAAATTTTTCTTCTAAAAAAAAAAAACAAAAAAACCCCACAGCTAATACCTTATAGGATCACCATATTTCCTTTGCAGTTACAAGCTCATGACCTACAGGTACTCCTGACTGAATGTGGCTCAATATCCAAAGTGGCATGCCATACCTGCCCCAGACTGGAATGTCAAAACTGCCTCTTCTTCAGTATGTTCTGCATTAGACCATAAAGGTATATGTATTTAAAACTGTGGTGATTTAAAAACTACTTTTTTTTTTTTACATAAAATGACCACTATGAAATTTTGTGGTAGAATTAAATCACTTTATGTGTTGAGCCAGTTCTTTTTTTTTAATTGAAAAATCTTCATAGCACCTTTCTTTTTTGAGACTTTACTTTTTTTTGAACACTTTTGATTCACAACAAAATTGAGAGCAAGGCATAGAGAGGTACAGATATTTTTCATATACTCCCTGCCCCCGCACATAATACCCTCTTCTATTATCAATACCATTCATGAGAATGGTCATCTGTCATCAAGAATGAACCTACACTGACACATCATAATTACCTAAAGTCCATAGTTTATCTTTTTTTTTTTTTTTGGCCCGTTCTTAATCACATACCAATGGCTTCAACTGCAGGCAAAAGAACATTAACATCCAAGTACAATTTGATTCACACTAAAACAAATCTTTTCAAACAAATTCCTTTTTCCTCTACCAAGATTTACATACAAAATTTGAAGATCTCTCCTCCATCCTCCAAGAGAGGCACCTAGAATTGAGTTAAGCAGTTTGTTCCAGCTGCTTGAACTACAATCTCATGAGGCTAACTCTTGAATGCATTTTAAGCTGTACGTCCTTGAAAACTAATAGAATGGGTCAGAGTCGAAGGACACTCTGAGGTCTGAACGTGATAAAAGGTAGATGTGGGGGAAACTACTCGGAACTAAGAATGTACAAAAGGCACACAGAAAAGTAATTTTAAAAATACATTTGAAAGCAATTACTGAAAAACATCTGGAATAGTACACATTACCATGCTATTTAAATACTGGCAACATCAATTTATTTGTCTCTCTATTTTTATAAAACCAGGTATCAATACTCTAGAGTATGCTTCCTAACCACTTCTTGACAAACACTTTAAAAACCTATGCTTTAAACGCAACAGCCAGCGTAACTAAGAATCTTTTTTACACATTATTTTAATTTTTTAATAGACATAACAACCATCTCTGTCACTTGTTTTCATCTTTCACTTGCTATGATACTTAAATTTTAATTTTCCTTAATACTTAATGCCTGCTTCTATTTGCTGAACCTATATAACTATCAAAGAACTAAAACTTTAACTATTTTACTTGAAACTCACAAACAACCTTGTCTACAGATATTATAATTTCTATTTCATAGATAAGGACACTGACATACCAACCACATTATAAATATATAAACACATGTGCATCCACTGTTTGGGGGCATGATTATTTAATGATTAAGGGCTGATAATGATATTTGAAATATATTTTATTCCTTCTATCAAAAGATCAAGTCAATTAAAACAAAGTCATACCCATCCAACTTCCACACATTCAACAAAGGAATATTTTCATCTTTGCCTCAACAAGTCATCTACTATAATTCGAAGACTATTTCTAACACATCCCAAGAGACCAACTAAACTCCCTAAAATTATGCATGACAAAACAATACCTTGGCAAGTACTTAAAAACTAAATAAACAAATAAAGCATTCTACTCTGTAAGGGTAGTGCTAGAAATAATGTCACATATCAACACTGTTACTTCTTGAGAGTTGTCATTGCTTGAGGCACACAAGCTTTAACAAATTTAACAAGAAAAAAAAATGTAATAATTCTCCTGTCCTGTGAAGCAAATGCAGCTCAGAAGCTAGCTGCTCATTCTCACATACTCCACATCAATTAAAAGCTTCTTATCAGGACAGACAACTGTAACAGATTCAGTGGAATTAAATACAGGTCCGGATATTGTGGAGGCATCGTAAGTTTCTAGCTCCCACAGACTCAAGTAAGACTAAATTTCTTTCAGTTCGAGTTAAATGAGAGAAACTGCAATTCATATTTCCAGAGGCAAGAGTGGCATATTTTCCAGTAAGTTTCTTGTTCTCATTTTACTATTTTAAGAATTCTGATCACTCCCAGCATTGCTGTGTGGTAAGATCTGAATTCTGGTGACTGATCATTTTCATGACATGATGCTTTACTAAAACTGTCTCAAAACACTGTTTTCATTCGCATTTAGCTACAGTGTATTTATATACAAAATACCACTTCAATGGCATCATGCCAAGAAAAGAAATAGCTTGCTAGAATTTCAGTTGACTTTGTTAAAGGAAATTATTTTAAATTAATGTGGCTACTGAACTGCTGCCATCCTTAACCTCAGAAAATATATCCCTTCTAATTTTTGCTATGAACATTTATTTACTTAAGTTAAATTCCAGCTCATGAATGTTGACCATAAGGAGTCTAAACCTTCCTGCTACTATTTCATATTCTTTTTCTAAACAAGGGTAACCACATGTTTGCTGCATTAGTATGCACAGCCAAATCACCACCGTTAAGTGAAATCATCTATGTATTTTTGGTAGAATCTTTAACAACTTCCACGCCCGTCAGTGAAATGGAACAAGGCTGTTTTGTTTTCAGAGAGCAACAAATTGATCTCTGGTTTACTAGATGGCGCTCAAAATATTTTTCCATATGTTTTTCCGCAAAGAGAATCTGACATCAGCATGGTTTACCTTTACCAGTGAATGCAGGCTTTTTTCAGCAAACATATCCCAGAGGAAGGCTAGGTCTTCCTGGCTATCCACGTGTGGCTGCAGCTGGGCTGGCAGAGCAGCCAACAGCTCATACAGACCTATAAAATGAAAATAAAACACAAAGTGTAATCTTAGAGTGATCTCATTCATTTCACTTAAGGTGTGTGTAAGTGACGGCTGGAACATGTCTTCTTTACTGGATTTGTATTCTGGACCATTCTCCAAAGAGGCAAAGGAAGCTTTTTGATTTTTCAGTTCCAAATAAGTATGTATTAACAGGCTAGTTTTTAACTTTTGCAGTTGTCAACATTCTACAGCCCTCCAAGTTTACATAACCTGAGACAGAAAATGTGTACGAGCTTTCAATAAAAGAAGAAAAGGCATACATTCCTTTCCTTAATTGTTATTACATTCCCTCAATGTTAGCCAAAGAGTGAAATGAGTCATGAATAGGAAAAACTTCCTTAGAGGAGTAGAAAGTTGACAGAGTGGTCCACTAAAAAGGTTCTGTGGTTTCCAAATCGTTCCTTATATAGCTTCAAAAGACTCTGCATTATCTAATGTCCAAAATCGAGTTCTACAAAGTAAGACAGAATAAACCATGCTTTGTGTTGCATTATTGCAGTCTCTCATTTTTTAAAAAAACAACAATTACATAGAGCTTAGTTTAAATGCGACTCTAGCATGGGGGGCTCTGACACGCTCTGAAAGAGTTAAGGTAACACATGCGGGTAGCCAGGGCGCTTCCCTCGGGCAGCTTCCTAGGAGAAGACAGTAGCGCAGTGTTCCACGGTAGCGCACTGCACAACCATCCATCTCGCTCCGGGGCTGTCAGACTCCTGTCCAAGCAATGCTGCAACGGTGCTTGCCCAGGACTCTTCAGGGAGGTGACCTGGCAGAAGTCAGTATCAACTCACAGCACATGTTTCATTTTCCAGTGGGATTAGATGAGGTAAAAAGGACAAAATTCCTTTTATTTCTGTCTGCTGTCTACAAAAACACCAAGACCTCCTGGGATCTACAACACACGGGACTGTTGTTATTTCTGGTCTGAATAAGTGCTGCTGTTCAAATCACAGAGACAGCTTTACAAGATATTCAACAGCAAAGATCATAGAGTTAATTATGGACTGCTGCTGATCAGTTTATCCATTATCTTCCTAAAGCATTAAGTATTCTGATAATCAGTGATAATGCACAACCAAATGCATTAAGGCCCACTTTGAAAGTTAGATATGTAACCTGAGAGACTAAATTCAAACATTCCTAGCGCTGTTTTTGGCCAAAAAGATCTAAAATTCCCTAGAAAAAAACTATATCCTTAGGTATTCTTAGTGGTTTATATTTATTCCCTTAAGACTCTGGCCTCCTTCCTAAACCAGCTCTTATTTGCAATTTAGTAAATACTTTTAAGGTACCTCAACACAACTCAATACATCCAGGTCTCACTTCATTTATATATACGGGCACATATAACATACCCACGCATTTCAAGAAATCACCAATGCAAAAATCAGTGGTTATGGTCAAAGGTTCAAAATATGAAATTATATTAAAAAAGAAGGTAGAATGTCACTACTTTATTATTGATTTCCGGAGTAGTAAAAATAATTACTTATCTCTTGGTAATGTGATGAGTTTTACTAAGGCTCCTAATTCAACTGTGAAATAATTTCTAAGGTATAGCTGTTGGGGAATTAAATGAGTTAATACATTAGAACAATCCCTGGCACATGGTAAGTATTCAATTTCTTTCATTTGTAACTCAGGTTCAGCCATGTTACAACTGATTACTATTGTTATTCATCATTACTATTACTGAAAAAGCAAAAGTTTGGATCAAACAGACCTCAGGTCTACACTTTAGGCATTCTATATAACTTATCTGAAGTTGTTTCCCTTAGAATTTGAAAAAGAAGTGGTAACCTACACTTGTGGTAAAATCACACAGAAATACACACACACACACACACACATACACGCGCGCGCCCACATGAGTGCATGCATTGGGTTGGCCAAAAAGTCCATGTGTTTTTTTTCAATAAAACAAATTTTTCTTTTTCATCAATAACTTTATTGATTTGGATATTTTGAGTATGTCAGCTATCTCTCCCACTATTGGCTTCTAGTGGGCATAGGCCAGTGGTGCTGATAAACATCCTCCAATGCATAAGACAGTCCCACAGCAAAGAATTATTTGGCCAAAATGTAAGTAGTACCAAGAAGCTTCACAAACCACTTTTACACTTTCAATCAGTCCCAGTACCTTCTCCATATATTGCATGAGCCTTTTTTGTATTTCACTTGCATTTTTGCCTTTCTGGAGATAATAAAGCATAATATGCCAAAAATGTCATGTATTTTCTTCTATCTTCAATATTAAAGTAGCTGCACAGAAATTCACCAATTTTGATAAGTGTGTTTTGAATGCACGCTGATATGACAGCTGTCACAATACAATCTAACAAAACTGTTTTGAATGAAGTCAAAGACAACTAAGCACTACTAGAGCCGTCATAGGGAGAAAACAAAAGGAACCTTTTGGCCAACCCAGTAACACTGGTGAAATCGTACCGATGACTATTTTGCAGTTGCGATTCTCTACTGTATTTATAGGAGTTACCATTGGAGGAAACCAACTCAAGGGTACATGGGGACTTGTTTGTATTAGTTCTCACAACATGTGAATCTATAGTTATCTCAAAATAAAGTCAAAACAAGAGAAGAAATTGAGACAAATATGGTTGTTGCAGGAATTCAATGGAAAACTGCCCAGGACAGCATTTAGCCCTGAGGCTGGCAAAGAGCAGGCATTTGACAGAAAATAATGTTATTCTCTCCTTCCTGAATATGTCTCCTCTAGAATGAAAATCCCATTTCAATGCAATGGTTCAAAGCAAAAACAGCAGCTTAGCTATACATTCCAACTGGACACAATACCATACTCAAAACCACCCTAATCTTTTACATATACAAAGTGTTAACTTTACTGCTTAATTTTTTGTGGGAACAAGCCACATTATGTGTAAGTTAAAAATAATTTCTCTGTAAGAAGCTCATAAACCTGATTTTTCTGTTTTTGACTAGTTTCATGCAATCCTAATTGATATGCCACCCTAATTTGATACTGCAGTGACAACAGCAGTCACTTCTCTTTAGCTCCCACATCTGGTAACCAGAGACCAAAGCCAGAAAAGCTAGGACAGGGCCCATCAGAAATTAAGGAGATGGTTAAAAGAGCTACTAGCACGTATACTGTCTCAATGCAAGCAACACAACCATTCACTTCCACTCAAATCAATCATATAGGCCCTAGAAACCGTCTCAGCCCATGCCTAAAACTAGGTCTATGGCATAACATGTGTTTTAATGTACTCCTATATTTAGTTCCTAGAGCTCTAATACTGAAGAACACTGTGAAAATCAAGTGTTTTTAGTTCTTGAGATTCAGAGAATCAGGAGCTCAAAAGGGTGGCCTGGCCTGAGGACATATCTGTAGGAGTCACTGACTTTTGGATGGTAGGCACCCGTGGTGAGTCTGTGTGGGTTCCCAGAGGGCATAGGTACAGACACAGAAGACGCACCAAAGACTGAGCCCTGGAGGACAAGAGTGGCTGACAATCACGCAGAGAGGCAGGGCACCAGGAGTGTGATGTCCTGGAAACCAAGTAGGGCAAGGAAGAATGAACATCCCCCTGTGTCAACCGCCACTGACAGGGCAGGAGGGCCAAGGGCTGAGAGTCACCCACTGGATTGAGCAATGTGAAGGTCACTAATTTTATCACTGTGGTGGGCAAAGAAGGCTGGGTGAGGAGCACCAGAAGGATAAAGAGACATGCTGGAAATAGCAACCACAGACAACTCTTACAAACATAGGCAACCCTTACAATTTCTTACTAACAAGAACTGATGTTTGTAAGGGAACAAGGGTAAAGAAGTTTTTTCAAGATGAAAAAAATAACACTTTGGCACTAACGGCCTTAATCTACCACAGAGGGAAATTCTGACAATGTTAGAAAGGGAGAGGTTTTGCAGAACTCTGCCCTGCAGTAAAATGAGCAGGAATGGGGTCAGGGCATACGTGGAAGGATGGCTTTGGACCAAAGGGCGGACAGTTCACCCACGGTCCCAGAGCGCAGAAGGTGGGTGGGGGGAACATGAGGCAATTCCCTAATGACTGCTGCAGTGCTTTCCATAAACTATGAAACATGGTCATCTGCTGAAAGTGAGCGTAGGAAAGAGTTTGTATTTGAAAGAAAAGACTGGAGACGGTCATCTGGGAAACAGAAAAATGGATAAAGTAGGGAAGTCATAAATTGGTACACATAATAGCAATATTAAAATTTAAAGCTCGCATTCCCTTTGGTCAGTAATTCACTCATTCACTCATTCATTTATGCTTCTAGGTAACCTGGAGGCTCCGCGCAGGACCTATACCCAACTGTTAGGCAGTGTTGAATCTTGGAAGAGAAACCGGAAGGACGGGAAACAATCACTTCATTTTTGCTGAGCGTAGTTCCACAGTGCTTGAGTTTTTACAAAATACAGGCACACCTGGTTTTATTGTGCTTCGTTTTATTGTGCTTCACAGACGTTGCAGTTTTTACCAATTGAAGGCAAAACCCTCCACCAGCAAAAAGTTTAGGATTCACTTTATTGTGATACTTTATTGCGGAAGTAACACCTTTGAGGTATGCCTGTGGACATTACTTTTATAATTTTGAAAATTCCACTTCTGGGTAATACATCTGACATGATCCTTTCCCAACAGCATAGCTCGCAACTTCTCCTCAAATTCTGTTTCGGCCACAGTGGACTGCTACTTGCTATACCCTGAAAAGTATAACTGTATCCATGTAATCTTTCACCAGTTCACCAGATAATTAACTTCTGGTGATTGCTACTGCTGTCACAGTCTCTCGTTCAAGATCCCTGAGATGATCTGAAAGAGAAAACAAGCAATGCTAACATTCTTACCTCAAAGTTTCAAGGACAAGTTTAACAGAACACACTTGACATTTCAAGGGGTGTATGTAGAAACTTGGCAAACTCCCTAATCCCTCCGCATTTCAGAATCCCACCTGATCCTTTCCCTACCTCACTCCACAAATGCCAAGTGATTACCATCTGCCAGGCACCAGTTAAGAACTGGGGGTACAAAGCAAGCAAAGTCATCCCGAGTGTAACGTACACTTACACTGAAAATAAGTGTAAAGTTGCGACTGTTAAAAGCACTTTAATGAGGGAGGGGGCTGTGGCACCATGAAAGTGAAACACTGAAACGGGAACAACTTCACAGAAAGCTTCCCAGGGACTGATGATTGTGCTGAGTTCTGAGAAAAGCACAGATGTTAAGGAGGTGATGATGGGGAATAGAAAAAACTGGCAGGAAAAGAATCGCACTTACAAAGGCCCTGGGGTAGGATGCTTAGACCCTGAAGCCAAATGATATAAACACAAATTCCAACTCAGCCACTGATCATTAGTTAACATCTCTGTGCATCCATTTTTTTAATCTGTAGAAGGGGGATAGTAGCACTAACCTTATAGCATTGCAATGAGGATTAAATGAGTTTTTTGGAAAGCGTAGAATGATACCTCACTTTAGCTGTACAACCTATGTAAGCATTTTTCAAAATAAAAATAAAACAAATTCCAAATTAAATACAAAACATATGACTATGTCCCAGCATTAGGGAGACAGATCATAAAATGTAACTTTATCATGCTGAAATACATTAAGGGGATATAAAATGCTTTCCACAATACAACATAAAGACAGGCAATGAAAGCCCCATGTATTGGGTGAGGAGTAAACTAGGAAGATGAAAAATAACGAAGAAAGTGACTGAATACCCCTGATCTAGGTCAGTCTAGACATCTACACTGTAACAATATTGAGGAAGAAAAGAAAAATGACAAAATGTCAAAATGTTCCCTGTTCTCAAATAGCTTAACACCTTTCAAGATAAAACATAATACAATAAATGCTTGCAAGAAACATGAATACCTATAATTTTAGTGATATCTATATCCATTTATGCATTGACAATGTCTGACAATATTAATATTGGCTTATTGGCTTATGTATACTGTATGCCAATACATGCTCCTATTTCAAAATCCAAATTAAAGCTTCAGGGAATCAATGATACGTCATTAACACCAATCACACTGAAATAATTGTGAACTAATCTTTCAAAATGCCTCAAATGACTCAAAAATAATATTAATGTAAATATTGACTTTTCACTCCCTCCAGACTTCCAGTGTTAGACATAAAAAACACTTTGGAGATGCTGACTAACAAATGTCCATTCAAATGATTCAATCATTCTATATCTATCTCTGGACCCCTAACTCTTGAAGTGACAGTGGAAAATGGTTCATTAGATATAGGATCAATTTTTATCATTATGAGGTCTATTATCCTCATTTTGGGGGCAGAACTAAACCTTAGGGAATCTAGGTACACCCAGAGAACCTATGCAATAAAATTCATCTCAAGAGGTAGTGCTCTTTTTAAAAAAAAAATTCTTGCTTTTTCACTTAACATCAGATTACCTGGAAATTTTTCTTGACATCCTTGATATAATTGCCATATTCATAAAAAAAAGTTTCAAGAATTCCAATTTGCAGATTCCTGTTTACAGTTTAAGTGCTTAAAATTTTTTGACAAACTGTATCTTCCATTTCAAAGTTACATATTTCCATGGGACTACAAAATAATTTTTAAAAACACTCAAGGATATCCTTCACACAAGGACACAACAGTCTCAGAAGTCAGGAAAGGTGTATCAGTCAAGAACTTGTATCGAAAAAAAATCTTTACCATTTTGTATGGACACTTCACAAAATTGATCTTTATTATAAAAATTATCTTCTGAATCATTAAGATTGGGGGGGACAAAATGGATAAAAAAGAAGCCAGGAAACATATTTGTTTCCTACACAGACAAGAATAAAGTCCTAATGCTTTGTAGAAGAAGGAAATTACCACAGTTGTCACATCTGTCAAACAATAGAGAACTGTCTTTTCATCAAGACGACTAGCAAGCAAAGACACACCATCTGGACTATATTAAAAGCCATCCAAGGGCAAAGCAAAAATATAAAAGCCTCTAACTGAAGTGCTTGTGGTTCAGAAAGCCTAAAGAGAATTATGCAAACAAAGAATGTGAACTATGATTTTACTAACTTGGATTAGACTAAATATGATTCATATCTGAATAGGCTGACTTGAAGCCTAAAGGACGCAACAATGCAATTCAAAGTTACTAGACGGCCTGATCAAAGTGATGAGTAGATAACAATTCAAAGTAGTCATGATGACTAACTTCACATCAGCAGGGAGGAGATCCCACCAGTCTAATAAGAAACTAGCCACCATTCACTGAAGGAGAGATAAAAGGAAGGGAAGCTGGAAGATGGGGGGCTTCTGCTAGAGGAGGAGTAGAATATTCAGGAGTAAAGAAATCAATCTTCAGATTCAATGATCAATATGACAGTAAAACTATTCATGCATTTGGAAAATCCTGCCCCCATACGCTTGGTCACGGTGTGTGGGAGACAGAGGCGCCGCTTCATGGCTCCATGCTAAGTGGGAGGAGCTAAGGATGGACCACAAGGGGAGGCAGATGTACATACAAAACTGACCAAATACTACTAAAGTGAAAGGGAGAAGAATATCTCATTTTAAGTAAATACGCTATTGAATTTTAAACATATATTAGTTATTAGAACATTAAGACACTAGTAAGACCTAATATGAAGTGTTCTAGTCAAAGAATCTGGGCCCATAGCTTAGCAATGACACAACTGCCATACTGCCATAGAAACAAGTCGGCATCAGCAATACATCCAAACATAGTGAACAAAAACATCAAGTCCAGGAGAGTCTGATTCAGAGTAAAAATTTACTAAATAAAGGGAAAAGGTCTTTTTTGTCTAAAATATAAGACTAGAATTAAAAAAAAAAGAAAGAACCAGAAAGTTATACCAACTTATACGTCACCACCATTAACATACAAGATTATCACTATATATTGTAGATATTCTGAAAATTCAAGGAAAAAGGTGACAAAGTATAGATCGTTGATCCACCTACATAAACTATAAAGAAATCTCTGTTTAGGACAATTTATTTTCTATTGCTTTCTCACAATATTTGGACAAATATAAATTATTGGTATTAAACCAAAGGAAATTAATTTAATGCTAAAATATGACATTAATTCTCAAAACAATACCACCTCTAAAATGTAAAAGCATTCAAAAAGACAAGCATAAAGAAACGGAAAAACTTTTTCAGTTCAAAAACTGCTTCTGTAAAAATATGAAGTTTTGTACAAGACAGTAGTAATTCCTAAAAGAATAAAGGTAAATGGCTCAGAATTTGATGAAAGTGTTCCCGCAGTGAACAATTCACTCTTCTTGCAGATTCCAGATGCTCAACATTCCTGATTCAGAATGGAAAAATTTACTGTTAGTCTAGAGAAATTTAATATCACCATTCTTGTCATATCCTTCATAGCTTCATTATTAGAACAAGTCTGGGGAAGCTATAAACCTATGTTAAATGCTAAAAAAGATGTTCACTGTGTTCAATCAGATTAGATAGTGTAACTAACCAAAATATTTAGAAATCAGAGAAAAAGACTTGAGAAAAAGAAAAACAAATAGATATTTATTTGGTATTTTTTTTCTGAGGTTTGATATTTGCATTCTGTACAGTACAGCCAGGCATAGGACCAAAACGTTTTACTACAACCAAGAGCTAATAAACACTAAAGAACATATATCAACGCCCAGAACAACATTATAAAATTTTATTATATTAATAAAATGGGATACATCAAGCTTTAAATTTTCCACTTTGTCAAAGGTAAAATAATCAGCACTATTCAGTGCCATTCATAACAGGCCTCAATTTTTCTCATTTAAAGTATGTTTTATTTCCAAAAGTACCTATACTAAGATGCTTTAATACATCCCTCACAGAAGCCTTCTCCTCCTTACACTCTCCCTGCAATGTAAATAACTTAGCAAGCTGAGTTTTCAAATATGTGAAACAATTTAAATAACATAATATTGTTGTTTGTTTATACCATTACCTTAAAGTCTATACAATCAGGGGCAAATTAACAGAAGACAAGAGCAGACACCTGTATATAACTTTCACCATTTGAAGCAATCTCTTATCTTCAAAGAGGTTCCAGGTTGCGTTAACCAAGCGTTAGCAGTCTGTAGCCTTGCACATGACATCCACTGCCAAAGCAAAGGTGACAGTTCTTTGGTTCTCAGCAGTACTTATCCAAAAGATAAAGCCATGGCAAAATAAAAATTACTTCTGAAACTCTTAATAATTATGACATAGAGCTGTCTTTCAGAAAAACTGATTACATTTATAAAATCTACATTTAACCAGTTACAGGGCCCCCTCGCCTGGAATAGTCAGCAATAAAAGCTAAAGCACTGTACTTGTTTTATTGCAGTTAATATTATGATAGGATTCATTTCCATTTATTTCAATATTTATGATACATTTAAGACATAGCAGAACATGTCGTTAGACCAAGCCAAATAGTGTATCTGGATTTTAGCTTATACTGCAAAGCAGTAACCTAAATCTTAACTCTCATCATATACTGTAGCTACCACTCAGTGTACTACATGGTTTAAGTAGTGGACAGACCAATAGGTATCAATCTTAATCAGGAAGATAAGTACTAGCAACAAAAACTAACTAGGCAGCAGATGGCCTACTGGTTGTAGAAAATGATGCTCTAGACAGAGAGGTAGGTGTTTCTCACAGAACTACTACAATAATCAAAAGAGAAAGAATGAGTACTGAGTACCTAACTTGTACTTCCCCGTTTTGCAATGAATAAGTAAAAAATACCTAGTATACAGTTGAATCCTAGCAAACAGTAGCTGCTATCATCATCCTTTATCCTCTGAGGCCTGTTGATTATTCATCAAAAGAGAAGGCCCCAGACAGAGTTGAAGAAAGAAGAGTCTTCAATGGCTTTCTTTTCAAGTACAGAAGCTTCTCAGCGTGCGATGGGGTTATATCCCAATACAGTATTTTCAACTTATGGTGGGTGTAAATAAAAAATGCATTTAGTACGGCCAACCCACCAAACATCATAGCTGAGCCTAGCCTACCTTACACGTGTGCGAACACTTACATTAGCCTACAGATAGCAATAATCTTGAATTTCAGCTCGAGAGTAAATGCCTTCCTCTTCTCACCAGAAGCAGAAGACCCAGAAGAGCATTTGGCAGATGTGATGGGATGGGAAAATACAAAACACAGTACCCAGAAAACACTGACAACACGCAACACAGCAAACTGCAGAGTATCAATTATTCATCTTCATGATCACTTGCCTGACTGAGAGCTGTGCTCACTGCCACTGCCTAGTGTCACAAGAGAGTCTCAAACCCCTTATCACCAGCATGAAAAAGGATCAAAATCCAAAATTAAAAGTACAGTTTCTACTAAATGCCTATCACTTTTGTACCATTTTTACATAAAGTCCAAAAATCGTAAATCGAACCATCCTAAGTCAGGGACTGTCTGTGTTCCCCTGAAATATCCTTCATGATATCCCCAAAAACAACCTATTACACAATGATGCAACAGTTGCAATCTGAAGAAACTTCATGTTATCAAAAACATACTAATAACCCTTGTTTCAATGTGGAAAAGATGTGGTAGAAGAAATAGCTCCCAGCTAATAACTGTGGTATTCCATGCATGAATTTTTAATGATAATCTAAGTTATAACTATATTTTACATTAGCTAAAAATAATAAATTGGTGGTTCACAACTGACAACCATCAACCTAACTAAATGCTTCCTGGCCTTCCAGCCCACACAAGTCTTCTTTAAACAGCTTACAATTTTGTTTGTAATGATATTCAAGGGATTAAACCCACATCCAAGAGACCTGCCAGCTAAATCTGTGAAAACTTGAGAGAGTATCTGGAAAGAGACCTAATATACATAAAGACTTGAGTATATGACAAAGGTAGCATTTCAAATCAGTCATGAGAAATTAAGAATGCAAAATCCCTGGATTATCATTTCAGGAAAAAATGAAATCAAACTAGATCCTTACATAAGGAAACCAATCCCTAATCATCTCTTTACATCCAAACTGTGTTATAAAAATTCAGTCTAAGCAATCTCTGCTACTGTAAAAATCCTTTCACAATATTCACAAGGGTAATTTTTCTACCGTCTTGTCAAAAAGAAGCAAATCAAACTATATACAATTTAGGCACTCTGTCCCATGTCTTAAAACACATTCTATTCAGCTTCCTGAACAGTATTCTAAAAATTCAGGAGGTTCAAGTGTGGTACATCAGAAAGAGAAGTTTAACATTTACTATGAGTTTTGGAAAATTAAGTATCTAAAATTTTGTCAAGATTTCAACAGACAAGCAATAGTTATTTAACCTCATCTACACCATCTGAAACGATATCCTTGGGTTGATCTCCATTTTTACTGTAACTGCAGACTATGCATCACTTAAGCTGTCTTCCAAGGGAAAAAGAGTCACGTCCTTTGAATGATAAATTCCAAAAGCAATCTAAGTCCACTAAATAAGGTTCATAATACCAGAGAGAAAAGAATGATTGAATGTTGAACAGTTATACAGCAACAGGAATCTGAAATGCCCTGAGACAATCCTTAATCCATACAGGTCACTCCAACTATCCCCTTTTAGGGGATATCCAACTAAACCCCTTTTAGGACTGAACCCCATGATTGTGCCTGGATTTTAAAAATAGAAAAAAATGTCTTTCATGGCAATGAAGGATATTACAATGTAAAACCTAATGATTCACTAGTTTAGTCAGCATTATACACACACAAGCATATATGGACAACTGAGCCATAAAACTAGACTCCCATTATAACTATTTTTTTTTTTAAGATTTCATTTATTTATTTAGAGGTAGAAAGAGGTGGAGGAACATTGATGTGAGAGAGAAACATCAATCAGTTGCCTCCTGCATGCACTCCAACCAGGAACACGAGGCCCGCAATGCAGGCACATGCCCTGACTGGGAATCGAATCAGCAACCTTTTGCTTCGAGGGATGAAGCCCAATTCACTGAGCCATGCCGGCCAGAGTCCAATATAACTATTCTTATTTATTTCATAAGAATACCAAAAAATATACCCTGTAATTTAAATGTCACTTAATGTGACATTTCTCCTGATTAACAGAATGCTGGGTACAAGAGAATGAATGCAAGAGAATACATTAATTCTTTAATATTATTATTATTATTATTGAGATATAGTTGGCATACAGCATATATATCGTTGCATTAGTTGTAAGTGTACAATATAAGAGAGCAGATTAATTTTTGTTTCTTAAGGCGCAGCCTGCTGACCATTACAGGGTCCAATGGTCGCTCTTGTGGCCCACAGGCAGTTTCCACTGGGCATTTAGCACCATTAAACAAAAACATCAGTAAGATTCTGTTTATTTATGCTCCAATTTACAACACGATTTTTATTTTACAGAAATCTAGTGCCATCGTTGTTACACATGGCTGGCAAGTGCTGCAGAGGTTATACTGGTCACTCCTAGTAACTTGCGTGCACTATTACATGCATGGAATACCACAGTAACTTCCACTGCCTATTGCTTATTGTGTTTGGAAAATTAACACTTTACATAACTACAGTTAATATCAAGTCATATATTCAATTGACTAAAATAGTTCAAAGACTGAAAATTAGTTCACAGAAGCATAAAAGTAGTGATTGAAAAATACAAACATAGATGTTCCAATCTTCAGATCTTTATGACCTGAGTTCCAAATGTTACAAAGTTCCAAAAGAAACTAAACACAATGATAATAAATGGACAATGTATAATACTAGTCCTCATTCCAACATCTCTTTCCACCTAACAGATGCCTCTACACTCCTGGATGCCCTAAGCATCACTGCAAAACTACAGGCTTTCCCAGTGGACAAAAGCAATGCTGAAGATCTGCTTCAACCATAAGCACTGATGGCAATTAAGCAGCCTCTGAAAGAGGGCTGCCAGTTAACAACCACAAAAGAAAAAACATGCCTGACAATTCAGTGCACTTCAAAAATAATTTGAACATTAAACTTAAAAAAAAAAACCTGGAGAAGTCGAAGACTTCAAATATTATTGTTAAAATGCCCTCTTTATTACTCTGCTGGACATGTAAAACAAAGTACTATTAGAAAATGTGTTAAGCAATATTATGCCAGAAAAGAAAAATGGAGCAGGATCCATTCTTCAGGCATGCTAAGAATTAGCACAGATAAATGGATAAGCAAAATGCAGTATATTAATGTAACAGAATATTATTCAATCAGGAAAGGGAATGTTCTCATACATGCTGCAATATGGAGGAACTTTGAGAACATTTTAAGCAGTATACACAAGTTACATAAGGCCAAAACTATTGTATGACTCTACTTACATGATATACATAAAATAGACAAAATCAAGAGACAGAAAATCTGGTTGCCAGAGGGTGGGGGGCAGGTGGAGTTATTGCTTAACACTGAGTTCCTATTTGGGACAATGAAAATGTTTTGGAAATACATGCAAGTGATGTTTGCACATTTTAAATATAATTAATGCTGTTCAATTGTACACTTAAAATGGTTAAAATGACAAGTTTTATATTATATGTTTTACCTTACTTTTTAAAAATTAACTACATAAGCATGATTAAACATTGCACTTCTTAGAGTTAAAACATAAGTCACACCACTGCCATAAAGATTATAAAATAAGCCTCAAAATGAAAGGGAAATATTACACAATGAATGAAAACTATGAACAGAAGTCATGTATGAAATGACTCTGTTGGACTCTTTGTGCCAGCAAAGACATAAATTTGTGGAAGAGTAACCGCTAGCCTATGCCAGCAGATATTCCTTACCACTGGAGGAAACTACTGATAGGATGAGCCAAGCCACACTCCACACCTGTCAGAGCTTTTGTGAGAAAATGCCACTTAGTGATTTTTCCATTTGTCACTGTGAAACCCATAATACATGGAGGGGACTTTTTCACTTAGTCCATAAATATTTTGTTAGCTATGTCAAGGACAAGAGTAAGTGTACTGATTCGGTTTTTAAACATGTAAGTTCTACGTACAAGAAAGTACACTACTCAAAAAAAAAAAAAAGAAGAAGAAAAAAGTTGTACCCAAGTGCCAATTCACACATTGCTTTTTGTTTGCACAGAACAGTCAACCGCATCCCTAATAATCTTAATTTATTGTGGAAGGGAACTGTGGAAATATGAATATGATTTCAAAGCTATAGAATATATATGTTTGAGGAAACTATTTGAAGAAACAAGCAGCAAGTTCAAGACCTTGCATCTCCACAATAAAATATACAAATTACCAAGGGAGAAAATGGCGGCATTAGCCTTTTAAATAAAAAGTAAAAACAAAACATTTTCAGGACACTGCCAATGCCAATAAAGACCACATCTGTTATTTCAAACGGCTCCTTTAGTGGTGTATCTCAGTGATATATATTCGATACCTTCAACAAGTTGAATCTATCACTTTAGGAATGAAAACATCATAATTTTGATGTTGTAAATAATATTAAACTAGATTTCTTAACAAGACTGATCTACAGTGCAAACAACTTGAACATTGGCCAAACACTTTTAAAAGAACTAAATAGAACTTTTTAAAAATCGTATATATTTTGCCAAAATTTGAAACTTAATATGGAGATGTAAAGGAGATCAGATATAGCTCCAAAAGAATTATTAAATGGAAAGTAGGTGAGAGTTACTTAGAGAACAGAATTAAAAGGTCAACAGTATAAATACAGAAGACTGATATGAGAGATGACAGATAAATAAAAAGTTTTACACATATTTACCTGACATACAAGAAAGAGAAAAGAGAGAAAATGGAGTAGAGGTAATTTCTGAAAAGATAACAATTGAAAATTTTCCAGAATTCATTAAATACATGAATATACACCATCACAAAGCACAAAGAATTCCAGGAAAGATACAGGAAGAGAAATCTCACCTAGACACATAATAGTGGGACTGCAGACATTCAACACAAAGCAAAAAAGAAAATCTTAGAAACAGACAGGGATACATTACTTCTAAAGAAAGCCTGAGAGCTGACTCTTAACAGCAACTTTAAGATACCATTTCATCATTGTCTAGCTTTCAGTACACTTGAAAATAATAATGGCCAACCTAGCATTTTATGCTCAGTGAAAACACATTTCAAGATATTAAAAACTGATACAATTCAACAGCAAAAAAAAAAACAAAAAAAAAATCCAATTAAAAATGGGCAGAGGATCAACAGATACTTCTCCCAAAAAGACATACAAGTGGCCAACAGACACAAGAAAAGATGCTCAACTTCACCAGTTATTAGGGAAATGAAAATCAAAACCACAATGAGATACCATGTCACACCTGTCAGAATGGCTATTATGAAGAAAACAAGTAGTAACAGCTGGTGGAGAGGTAGCGGAGAAAAAGGAACCCTCATGCACTGCTAGTGCGAATGTAAATGGCTGCAGCTACTATAAAAAATAGTATGAAATTTCCTCAAAAAATTAAGAATAGAATTACCATATGACCCAGCAACCCCTCTTCTGGGTAGCTACCCACAAAATTTTAAAACATTTATTCATAAAGATATGTGCACCCCTGTGTTCACTGCAGCATTATGCACAATAGCCAAGATATGGAGACAACTCAAGTGTCCTTCAACAGATGACTGGATAAAGATGATATGGTACATGCATACTATGGACTACTACTCAGCCATAAGAAAAGACGAAATACTGCGATTTACAACAACATGAATGGATCTTGAGAATATCATGCTGAGCTAAATAAGTCAGACAGGAAACGTCAGGAGCCATATGATTTCACTCATATGTGAGATACAAAACTGAAAGCAACACATGAACAAATGAGATAAACAAAAACTCAGAGACACAGAAAACAGTATGGTGGTTACCAGAGGGGAATGGAGATGGGAGATGCAGAGGGAGTATAGGGGAAATATGTGGTGATGGAAGGAGAGTTGAATTTGGGTGGTGAGCACACAGTGCAATATACAGATGATATATTACAGAATTGTACACTTGCAATCTATATCATTTTATTAACCAATGTCACCCCAATAAATTTAATTTTAAAAAATAAAAATAAAGGAAGACAAAAACATGTTCAGATACAATAACAGAAAATAGTTTGGTAGCAGTTAGTCTTCAATACAGAAAATTCTAAGATTTTACTTTAAGCACATGAAACATCATCCCAGGTGAAAATGCTGAGTTGTAAGGTGGAGAATAGAACAAAGAAATGAAAATATGTGAAAAACCCTAAAGACATACTGAGAGTATAAAGCTGTAACAATGATATCTTCAAGTTTTCTTTTTTAAGTAGATACTTAAAATACATGACACAACAGGATATAAGTTGGGAGGGTAGTCTATAAGGTAAAAGTACTCTAAAACCACTGACAATAAAGATAACAATTACCACAGGATTTTATAATAAAAAAATTCATGCTGTAATTTCTAAGGTATTCACCAAAAGAACAAAAACAGAATGTAAAATTTCAGATTAAAATGTTACCTTTTGGAAGAATCAAGATAATGGAGGAGTGAGTGGAAGTCACACTGACCTCCTCCCAGGATCAACCTGGAATCACAACTAAATTGTGGAGAAATCAACCTGGAACAAACAACTGAACAATAGCAAGAGAGGAGCCTTAAAACCTCGGACAAACAAAAGATTCAGCTTTAGCGCAATCTAACTGGTGAGGATTCTGGTAGAGACTCAAGAAGAAGGGTGGGGCACCCATGGGCGGCAGCACCAGAAGAATACTGAAATGGCCATTTGGATTCCCCTGAGAAGAATGGGGTCTAAACCAAAAGCCAGGATCTCCAGCCTACAGCACCAGAGCCCAAAAAGTAGATAACAGATAGCTGCGAAAAGCAGCAGGGTTGCTCTCTGCTAGAGACAGGCGGCTGGAGACGCAAAGAGCCGTTTACAGGGCCAACGCATGAATTTTTGTTTGCAGCCACTTACCCTGGTCTCTGGCAAAGGCGGGGGCAGAGTGGGCTAGAGACACCTGAGGAGAGACTGGGGAAGGAGGTTGTGGGGAGAGAACTGAGAGAGTAGCTGGCGGAATCTCAGTGCTGACTCATCACACAAGCGGCTGCAGCCATCTTGCTCAGGCAGAGATCACTCCCCTGAGCAACCACAGTGTGAGAGGACCCAATAGCCCCACCCCCCAGGTGGGATTCCGCCCCCGCCCTATGCTAAGACACCTGCGGAGTGCAGAGTGGCAGCCACAGATAGTAGGTCCCTGGCTAAAGGGGGTCACAGAGTCGTCTGGAGACATTTGAGGAGAGACTGGGGATGGAGGCTTTGGGGAGAGAATGGAGAGAGTGGCTGGCGGGATCCTCATGCTGACTCATCCGCCACATGGCAGCAACCATCTTGCTCAGGCAGAGGCCACTCTCCTGAGCAGCAGCAGCGAAAGAGGACCCAGTAACCCCTACCCCCAGGAGGGACTCCGCCCTGCCCTGTGCTCTCTAAAGCAGCTGCTGAGTGCAAAGTGACTAGATTAACAGCTGAAGGAGACAGCCACAGACAGATTCCTGGAAGTCTCGAACAGACTGCCTAAGGTCAGACGGGGTCAACATCTGACGTCATGAGAGGCAGATCCAGAAAGAAAAACACAAACAGCGGTCTCCTACCATAGAAGGTCACACCACAAAGTCAGGAAATCAAGACAGATCAATTTAAGAAGCAGAAGAGAAAAAGAAGAGTCTCACAAATAATGGGAAGACAAACACACACATCCCGCTCAAAGGGAAAGGAGGAATCCCCAGAAAGAGAACTAAATGAAATAGAGGGAAGTAAACTATCAGATAAAGAGTTCCAAAAAATGGTTCTAAGGAAGCTCAATGAGCTCTGTGAGCTCAGAGAGAATTACAAAAAACTATAGGGAAACTATGAGGAACTTACTGCAAACTATATCACCATGTAAAAGGACATAGAAACTATCAATACAAGAGGAAATGAAGAATATAATTTCTGAATTGAAGAACATAGTAAAATGAATCAAAAGCAGGTTAGATGAAGCAAAGGGTCAAATCAGCAAGCTGGAGGACAAGGTAGAAAAAATCTCACAGAAAGAGCAAGAAAATGAAAAAAAGATTCAAAAAGAATGAAGAGGTACTGAGGGAAATGCAGGACAACCTGAAACGTAGTAATAGCCATATAATAGGGATACCAAAAGGAGAAGAAGTGGAGCAAAGGATAGAGAACCTGTTTGAAAAAGTCATGATGGAAAACTTCCCTAATTTAGGAGGACAGAAAAAGTCACACAAGTCCAGGAAGCACAGAGGGTCCCATTCAAGAGGAACCCAGTGAGACCCACTCCAAGACGCATCATCATTAAAATGGCAAATATCAAAGACAAACAGAGAATCCTAAAGGAAGCAAGGGAGAACAGGTAGTAACATAGAAGGGAGCCCTGATACAGCTAGCAGCGGACTTCTCAACAGAAACACTGCAAGCCAGAAAGAAGTGGCAAGAAATATTCCAAGTCATGAAAAGCAAAGGCTTGCAACCAACGCTGCTCTATCCAGCAAGGCTCTCGATTAAAATGGAAGATGAAATAAGGAGTTCCCCAGACAAAGGAAGGCTAAAAGAATACACCTTCACCAAACCAGCACTGCAAGATATGCTAAAGGGACTGCTTTAGGAAGATAAAGGGTCTATGAATAACTGGTTCCTTTCACAGTTGCCAATACTTGATATTGCCAATATTTTTAATACGTATTAATCTGATTGTGACAATGATGTTATTTTAATTGCTCCTTTATTTTTTCCTGAAACTAAATCTGTTTTTGTACATTTCTGGCTGATTTCTATTATTTTTAAAAAGCTTTAAGTGACTTTTTGGTATTCTTTATCCATTTTTTGATTAAATGTTTGTAGAATTTTTTTCCCTAAAAGAAAAACCAAAAAACTATTAACCCTGTTTTAGATGTGTTGCAAATACTTTTCCATTCTATTACTTGCCCTTTAACTTTTTTATATATATATTACTATATAGTCTTAAATATTTAATATAGTCATATTGTCAATACTTTATAGCTTCTGGGTTTGAATATTTTACTTTAGTGTAGGAAAAATACTAGTTTGCATTTTCTCCTAAAACTCCTTAGATTCTACATACTGAATTTTAACTCACCTGAATATTTCTTGTATAATGTGTGAAATAGGGCTCTATATTTGTTTTATTTCAAGTAATCGTGGTCCATGCACCGTATTTGTTGAATAAGCCTTATTTTACCCACTGACATGAAATATCAATTTAATCATATATTACAATGTTAGATATATACATTTTTTTCTAGAAGGCTCATTATATTTCCTTGATCTTCTTGATTAGTTCTGTGCTGGTGTCATGTTGTTTTAGTTGCTGAGACTTTAAAATGGTTTTAAATTTTTTAATATTTTATAATTGACTTTGATATTTAAAAGAATAAATAAAATCAATCTGCATTTTTAAAAAAAGGAAGGAAGGAGGAAGGGAGGGAGGGAGGAAGATGGAACTCCTATCTTTTGCAACAACATGGATGGAACTGGAGAATATTATGCCAAGTGAAATAAGCCAGTTGGTCAAAGAGAAATACCATATAATCTCATCCATAAGTGGAATCTATTGAACAAAATAAACCACAGGCATGGAAACATGGAGCAGAATGAAAGTGACCAGTGGGGATGGGGAAAGAGGACAATGGTGGAAAGAAGGGGAAGGGACTATGCAAAGAACGTGTATGAATGACCCACGATGATGGACAACAGAGTGGGAATTGACTGTGAAAGCAGGGGGTGGAGGTGGGGTGCGTGGAGGGGGATAAAGGGGGGAAAATTGAGACAACTCAATAACAGAATAAACATGATTTAAAAAATGTTTTTAAATGTAAAATTTCAAAACTATTAGAATTAAAAACCAAAATGATAAAAAGAAAATTCCTAATCAATCAAAAAGAAGACACAAAAGAATATAAAAAGAAACTTAGAAGAGTCAAGACAAAGAAAAAGTACAAAATTTGGTAACAGATTTTAAATTTTTAAAAAATCAGTCTTTATACAGAATCATCAATAGAAAACACGCTCACAACTCTTAGGGGGAGCGGGTTACAGTGTGGAGGGACCAAGAGAAAAAGTAAAAAGAGAAAAAGTAAAAGTAAAAGTATGGACATGGACAACACTATGGTGATTAAGGCAGAGAGGGGGTGGGTAAATGTGTAAGAGGTCATAAGGAAGATAAATGGTAATGAAAAAAATACAATAAAAAAATAAAAATATTGACGACACCCATTCTGACAGGTGTGAGATGATATCTCATTGTGGTTATAATTAGCATTTTTCTGATAATTAGTGACAATGAGCATCTTTTCATATGACTATTGGCCATCTATATGTCCTCTTTGGAGAAGTGTCTATTCAGGTCCTTTGCCCTTTTTTAATTGGGGTTTTTTTTTCTGGTGTTGAGTTTTGTAAGTTCTTTATAAATTTTGGATATTAACCCCTTATCAGATATATCAGTGAATATTTTCTCCCATTCTGTGGATTGTCTTTTTATTTTGTTGATGTTTTCTTTTGTGTAAAAACTTTTTAATTTGATGTAGTCCCATTTATTTTTTCTTCTGTTTCCCTTGCCTGGGGAGATGCATCTGATAAAATATTGCTAAGAGCAATGTCTGAGGTTTTGCTGCCTATGCTCTTTTTCTACGATTTTTATGGTTTCAGCTCTAACACTTAGTCTTTAATGTATTTTGAATTTATTCTTGTATGTGGTGTAGGAAGGTGGTCTAGTTTCATTTTTCTGCACATATCTGTCCAATTTTCCCAACGCTATTTATTGAATAAACAGACAAGTGCTGGCGCAGATGTAGAGAAAGGGAACTCTTTTGCACTGTTTGTGGGAATGCAGACTGGTGCAGCCACTGTGGAAAGAAGTATGAAGACACCTCAGAAAATTAAAAATGGATCTGGCCTCTTGACCCAGTAGTCCCACTTCTGGGAATATATCTGCGGGAACCCAAAACACTAATTCACAGTAACATACGCACCCCTATGTTCATTGCAGCATTATTTGCAATCACCAAGATATGGAAGCAGCCCAAATGTCCACCAATAGATGAGTGGATAAAACAACTATGGGACATTTACACAATGGAACACTACTTGGTCGTAAAAAAGAAATTTTATCCTTTGCAGCAGTATTGATGGAGCTGGAGAACATTACGCTAAGTGAAATAAGCCAGTCAGGGAAAGACAAATACCATAAGATTTCACTCGTATGTGGAATCTAATGAACAAACTGAACTAACAGGGAAAATAGAGACTGACTCATAGAGAACAGGATGACAAGCTAAGTAGGGGAGAAGTTAGGAGGTGGATAGGTGGAGCAAAAAAGAAAAAGGACTCATGGATATGGACAACAGTGTGGTGATTGCGAGAGGGAAGGGAGATAAGGGAACTAAATGGTAACAAAAACATATAATAAAAAATTTAAAAATAAAAATCAGTAATTACATTGACTGTATTGAAAAATACTTCAATTTAAAGCAAATATTTTCAAAAACAAACCTCACTATAAGTCAGTCACAAGAGCTAAATCTAATACATTAGAAATACAAAAAAGTTAAAAGTTAAGGATAGAAAAGGGTGTACCACGCAAACATGAACAAAATATATATATATACTTTAATATATTTGTTTCAAAGGTTTAATTCACAAGCAAAATAACCAATTTGTATTTAGTAGCAAACTTAAATATTTGCAACAAAACTGACAGAACTACAAGATAAACATCATCATAAAGAAAACCTTTAAAAAATACTTGTCTTGATAACTGAGGATAAATAATAAAAATACAAAATCAATAAAACTACAGAATATATATAACTTAATTAAAAAACTAGCCATAAATGGCATATATAAAAAGCTATATACTCAATGACTGCAAAATATAGCTTCTTTTTAAACACAAACAATACTTACTGAAATTGACCACAAAGCTGAACATAAAGTATAAATATATTTCAAAGGACTGAAATAATTAAGTTTTCTGACCACAAAGTAATTAAGGTAGAAATCAATAACAAAAAGATAATTTTTAAGAAATCCTTACTTAGATATTGAAAAAATTGTAAATAACTAATGACAAATCATTTTAAGTAGAGCAAAAATTTAGTAAAGTTAGAAACTATTTTTAATTTAGGGCATGAAATAAAACCAGCAGTTAGAGAGAAATAGTCCTAAATATGAACATTAGGAAAAGAGGAAGGTTGCAAATTCAATAATTAGTAGGAGAACATTAAAAATCAATGAAATAAAAGCAAATATACAACAGAGAAAATTACTAAAGCCAAAAACGTTTTGTGTCTAAAAAGACTAATAAAGTTGACAAAACTCTAGCCATATTAAACAGAGTGGAAAAGAGAACAAAAATTATCAATAGCAAGACTAAGGAAGAAAACATTAATATAGAAAGTGTAGACATAAAAGATAGGATTGTAAGCAAATTTTTCCAGAACAAATTTGAAGAGTTTGATGAAGCAGACTAAGTGTTAAAAAAATATATATCACCAATATGGCTCAAAAAGAAATAGAAAGCCTGAATAATCTCATAAACTTTAAAATAAAATTAGTCACCAAAATTCTTATCAAAGAGAAAATTTCCAGGCCCTAGTAGCCTAATAGTTCAAACTAGCCTCGCATAAAAACTAATTTCAATTTTTCACAAACTTTTCCACAGACAAGTCAGACACTTCTAACATACTACATGAGGCTAACATAACTTTGTGAAAATCTTGTAAATGAAAATGAGAAAGGAAAGTTACAGGCACTCACTCATAAATATAGATATTAAAATTGTAAATGAAAATGAGCAAACCAAATCCAGCAGATTAAGGACAATAAATTATGACCAAATTGGTTTCACCCATAAAATGCAACTTGGCTTAACATTTTAAAAAATGAAATTTGCTATATTGAGATTTACAGGAAACAAATTATATGAAATAAATAAAAAGTACTTGACAAAATTCAATGGCTAGTCATAAAAGGAAACTTCCTTAATCTAATAAACGGCACATATGGAGGGAAAAAGAAACTAGAGCAAAGACGACAAGTAAGAAATGTGGGAATGATTCCTTTTGAGATACAGAACTAAAAACAAGGATGTAAACTCTCACCACAGATAGTCAGCATTGTAATGAAGGTCCCAGATGCCAGCACTGCAAGCATAGGGGTAAGGACAGTCTGTACAGTGTCATGGCTGGAGGGCTGGCTATCCATGTGGGAAAAATTAATTTGGAGCCCTCCTTCCCACCTTAACACAGAAATCTATTCTAGCGTAACAAAATCAAAATGTAAAAGGAAAAATGAGTAACTTCATGGCCCTATGTTAAATATTTCATTAATTAAATACAGAAATCAGTAACCATGAAGGTGCTCAACTAAAGTGAGATGTGTAACTTCTGCACATAGAGGAGGGGAGGACAACACAGAACAAGACAACAAGCCACAGAACAAGAAAAGTCGTTTGTCACACATGTAACAAAATTGACAAAGGACTGTAAGAAAATGCAATAGAAAAATAAATGAAAGATTTAATCCCTATGTTACAAAAGAGGAACTCTAAAAAGCCAAAATAAAAAGGTGCTCAACCTCATTAATAATCAAGAATGCAAATTAAAACGACAATGAAATATCACTACACATCTGATGGGGGGTACTCTGTTCCTCACAGAGTCCCCCCAGGGTTCACCGCGGATGAAGGAAATAAAATAAGTCATTCCAGACACTTCTCAGTCTGCGAGGAAAAGGGGGTGGTGATTCCCTCTAGTGGAGAATGCCCCGAGCCCTACTCTTGAAGTGGCTTTTACTGAGAACGATATGCGCTGGGGTATACAGCATGCGTGCAAAGCTCATCAATCAATACCAAAGGCTACGATTGAAGGAATACAAGAGATGAGCCTCAGGTCAGGGTCTGGTAGAGAGGGTGGCGTCCATTTGGCCCTGAAACCTGGGAAACTGATCACATTCTATGCTCACACGCCAAACATCAGTACTCATTAACTCGACGGCATTCTTAGCAAAATAAGTTTCAGAGGATTTAATACATTCTTTTCCAGGCCTAATTGTCCCCGGGAACCACCTGATACAGTTTACGGCTGTACCTGCCTTTAGTATTGTTTCACTGACCCAGTCAGGCAGCCAGGCAGAGCAGCCAAGAGATAAGGAGATCTCTTTCAGATAGAATGAAGACTCCCACCATGACAAAGCCGAGGGGTGAGGGTCTTTTGCCCCTTCTCCATGTCCCCCAAGCCCTTCCCTAAAGGCCCCTATGCAACTGTGCCTGTCTTAGGTAGCCCCTGCCATCAAGGGGTCCTACCCGTCACTGACTAACCAACCATGCTCTGGGGCCAAGCAGGCTGGTGTGAGGGAGGCAGGGGCTGGGCCCCTGCGAGGGGGATAGATTTTGTCTCGTCAGTGGCCTGTTTTCCCAAGGCCTTCTTGCTCAGCTCCAGCCTTGGGACCCTCTTGCCTGTTGGCAAGGCTACAGTCCCTGAAACCAGGCAGGATGGTTCCCAACACACATCCACCATTATGAGTAGCCAAAACTTTACAACCTGGCAATAACAAGCGATGATGAGGATATGGAGCCAACAAGATCTCTTCCACACTATAGAAAGCATTGTAAATTAGAACAAATACTACAGAAATGCATGCTTATGTGTAGCAAGACACAAGGAAAACAATGTTCTTTATAAAACTGTTCATAGCTATCCAAAATCTGAAAATATTCCAAACGTCCATCAAGAGTAGAACATGACACAACAATTAAAATTGAACAAACCACAGCTACACACAGCATGACCCATCATACAATCCTGAGGTTTTTCCCAAAGGCACAAAAGAATACATAAAGGCTGGTGGCATTTCGGGGCTCTCATTAAGAATGAAGATAAATTTAACTGGCTTAGTGGGAATATAATTATGTAGGGGAATGTAGTTACATAGCTCATTACCGTAGTTCCAAAAGTAAGGAACTGCTAAAAACAAACAAGCCCACACTGATGGGGGTATGTCAAAGGAACCAGATGAAGGAGCTCCTATGGCCAAACTGCAACAACATGAGAAACAAAATAAAGTAGTATTGGGTTACAACCCAAAGTATGAATAAATATCCACGAGCCCACATAGATATGAATAAATGATTGAGTGAATAACTAGGAGAGAAAAGATAAAGAATGCCAAATAACATACAGATACTTCACCCTAAAGAAGGGGGAGTAGAACACATGACTCCGTTAGTGTGAGCACAGTCAGAGAACTCCTTCCAAAGAGGACCACATGGAAAGGGCGGGAAAACTGTAGTAGAGAAACCTGACAAACACTACTTCAGCCAGCTCATAAGCATCGAATCATAAATCAAGTTGATAGTATGTACTCTTAATAGGACAATGGCACTTTTTCCTTTTGTTATTACACTTTATTGATTATGTTATTACAGTTGTCCCCATTTTTCCACCTTTGTACCCCTCTACCCAGTATCCCCCACTCCCTCAGGAAATCCCTCCACCATTGTTCATGTCAACCAGTCATACATTAAGTCCACTTCCCACTGTACTTTACATTCCTGTGGCTATTCTGTAACTATCTATTTGTATTTCTTAATCCCCTCACCTTTTCACCCATTCTCCCACACCCACCTCCCATCTGGCAACCATCAAAACGCTCCCAGTATCCATGGTTCTGTCTCTGCTCTTCTTCTTCGCTTAGTTTGTTTTTAGATTCAATCGTTGATAGATATATATTTTTGCCATTTTATTGTTCATAGTTTTGATCTTCTTTTTCTTAAAAAGTCCCTTTAACATTTCGTACAATAATGGTTTAATGATGATGAACTCCTTATTTTTTTCTTGTCTGGGAAGCTCTGTATCTGCCCTTCAATTCTAAGTGATACCATTGTTGGGTAGAACAATGTTGGCTGTAGGTCCATCTTTTTCACAACTTTGAATATTTGACAATCCCTTCTAGCCTGCAAAGTTTCTTGAGCAATCAGCTGAGTCTTATGGGAATTCTCCTGGAGGTAACTAACTGCTTTTCTCTTGCAGCATTTAAGAGTCTCCCTTTATCTTTAACTTTTAGCATTTTGACTATGATGTGTCTTGGAGTGGGCCTCTTTGAATCCATCTTGTTTGGGAGTCTCTACGCTTCCTAGACTTTCATGTCTATTTCTTTCACCAAATAAGGGAAGTTTTCTTTCATTATTTTCTCATATAGATTTCCAATTTCTTACTCTTTCTCTTCTCCTTCTGGCATCCCTATGATGAGAATGTTGGACAGCTTGAAGTTGTCCCAGAGGCTGCTTACACTATCCTCATTTTTTTCTTTTTTCTTCTTGTTGTTCTCAGTGGTTGTTTTTTGCTTCCTTATGTTCCAACTCATTGATTTGATCCTTGGTTTAATTCACTCTACTATTGTTTCCCTGAAAATTGTTCTTTATTTTCATCAGTGTATCCGTCATCTGACTGATCTTTTTTATGCTGTTGAGGTCCTCACCAAGTTCCTTGAGCATCCTTATAACCACTGTTCTGGACCCCACACCTAACAGATTTCTTATCTCCATTTTGTTCTTTTTTTGAGTTTTGATCTGTTCTTTCATTTATGCCATGTTTCTTTGACTCCTCATTTTGGCAGCCTCCCTGTGTTTGTTTCTATGTATTAGGTGAAGCTTCTTTAACTCCATGTCTTGGTAGCATGGACCAATGTAGTTAGGTGTCCTATAGGGTCCAGTGGCACAGCCTCTCTTATCGCCTAAGCTGGGTACTCGAGGTACGCCCTTCGTGTGGGCTGAGTACACCTTCCTCTTTTGTTGAGACCTGCTAGCTGTTGACAGGTCAGTGGGAGGGATTTACTAAGGCCAGTCAGCTGCAAGGACTGGCTGTGACCTCTGACCACCAGCCTCCACCCACCATGGAAAATCCGCTGTGAGGGGGCAGAGTGGTGGTGCTACAATGTGGTCTGGAGCTGTGCGCTGCGGGCATCATTGGCTCTGGGGTTTCCCGGGTGGTACAGGCCAATGTCAGCCCCCACCTATGTTTTGCCCGTGGCGCCCTGCCTGAGCTATAAAGCAACCTGAAGCGGCTGCTACCTTGTGCTTGACTTGGAGATTCCCAGCCAAAGCCAAGCTGTAAATCTAGGCTGGTTGCAGCTGGTGGCAGGCCTGTGGCCACTTAGTAAGTGGTACACGGGCTGGGAGCTCACTGAGGCTGCTGTTACTTGAAAGGATTTAGGAAGTCGGGAAGCATGAACCAAGACCAGCCATTCAGATGGAAAAGCAGTTTGGGTGGGATGGAATCTGTGGGGATCTCCAGGGCAGTGCAAACAGTGTTAGCCAGGTTGATGGAATCTCAGATATGGCACCATCCTGCCAGCTATGCGGCTCTGTGGTGGGGAGGGCTCAGAAAAGGGACAACAGCCTCTGTCTAACCTTTTCTCCGCCAGCTCTTGCCTTAATGCCTAACATTCTCCCTTTATGCCACTGGTACCTTTTAATCCGCTACACCAGTGCTGGAGCTCAGAGGGAGTAAGTGTAAGTTCGTTTGTGGGTTCTTTAAGAGGAACTGCTTGGGACTCCAGAAGTTTCTGCCACCAACTCAATCCTGCTGATTTTTGCAGCCTGAAGTTATAGAGATTTGTATTCCTGGCACTGAAAACCTAGGCTGGGGGGGCCTGGTGTGGAGCTGGGCAACTCCTCGCTCCCAAGATATACCTCCCAAATTCTAATGCACCACACATGGGTGAGGGACCAGCCCATTCCACATCTGTGCCCCTGCTACCAGTCTGAATGGATGTGGTTTTTTAAATTCCATAGTTGTAGACTTCCATTCAACTCGATTTCTGATGACTGTGAGTGATGGTTCTTCTCTATTTTAGTTGTAATTTTGGTGTACTTGTGTGAGGAGGTGACCCAGGTTTATCTAGGCCTCCATCTTTATTGGAAGTTGGCAATGGTACTTAAATCGGACAAATTCTAATAGAGGGAAATTCTACAACACACCTAACCAGAACTCCTGGAAACTATCAAGGTCATCAAAAACAAGGGATGTTTCAGAAACTTTCACAGCCAACAGGAACCTAGTGAGACAATGACAACTAAATGTAATATGAGATCCTGGAACAGAAAAGGGGTATTAGGGAAAACTAAGAAAACCTGAATAAAGTACAGATTTTAGTTAATAACAATGTGTCAATATTGATTCATTACTTGAAATGAATGTAACAAGCTAATTAAGATGTTAATAATCAGGGAGAGAAGATGTAAGGTATACTAGAACTCTTTGTACTTCTCCATAATCTTTCTGTAAGTCTAAAACTACTCAAAAATAAAGCCCAATAATTTTTTTAAAAATAAGATCAACATATCACAATAATCAAGAATGAAAACCCAGAACATATACACTGCTGGTGTATAAAAGTGGGAATATTACAAATATATGTCAAAAGGGTAGACTTTTGAATAAGTGATGCTGGGACTATTGGCTCTTCACGTGGGTAATTACATTACTGCCTCACTTCACATACAAATTACAGCTGGACTAAAATTCCAAATGTGAAAATCCAAAATTTTAAAATTATTAGAAGAAAATCCTTACTGAATATCATCATGAAAAGAAAGGCCATCCTCAGCAAAAGATACAAAGCATTAACTACCATACAGAAAAGATTTTCTCTGCATAAAAGTTTTGACTTCTACAAAAGAAATGACACTATTTAAAAAAGATAAAAAGGCCCTGGCCAGTGTGGCTTGGTTGGTTGGAGCACTGTCCCATGAAATGAAAAGTCAGGGGTTTAATTCCAGGTTAGTGCACATGCCTGGGTTGAGGGTTTGGTCCTCAGGATGCATTTGAGAGGCAAACTGATTGATGTTTCTCGCATCTCTCTTTTCCCTTTCTTTCTATTTCTCTCCTCCCCACCCTCTTCTCTCTCTAAAAATCAATAAGCGTGTCCTCAGATAAAGATAAATAATAGTAACAACAACAATAATAACAATAAAGAACAAATGACTGCCTATAAGTAATGGTGTACAAACTAAAATGACCCAAAGGATTAATATATACAATACAAATAGGAAAATTCTGCAAATAAATGATAAAGCAATAGAAAAATGGGGAAAGGATATAAATATACAATTCACAAAGAAATAAGTGGCCATTAAATAAACGGCACATTTAACACTTAAGACACCACATTTTCTCCCATCAGATTGGTAAAAAAAAAAAAGAAATTATAAAAATGGATGGTATTGAATATTTGACAAGAATGTGGGAGAAAGAATATTTAATGCAGTGCCCATGGAGTAAGTAGTTTAACCACTGTGAAAAATAATTTGACAATATCCATTAAATGTGCACATCTTTTCTCCCAAAATATTACAAAAGGATCAAAACCAGAGTTTTCATCAACAGCAGTCTGGTTCACTATACTGTGATACTATGGAAAATAACACATAAGCTTAAGAGAACGATGCACACATACAAATGTACAGATGTATGTAGAGACAGATACATCGATATATATACACACCGCTCCTATGAAATACCTCTCCAAGATACATGACTTGGTATAGAAAGAAAGTTATAGAAGAATCCGTAGAGTATGATAGAATCTGTGCCTTAAAAATTTAAAAAGGCATAAAAAAGGCACTTATATGCATGCATAGCTCCGCATCCAATGTACAGAAAACCCTTGAAGGATGCCCCTCACACTAAGACAGAAAACGAGACTAGTGGAAGGGTGGGTAGTAAGAATTCTAACCTTTTTTATCTAGCCATCTTTGACAATGAGAATGTTTTTATGTGTTCCTTGTGTAATTAAAAATTGTTTTGCTTAGTGAAGTAAGGACAAAGAAGAAGAGGAAGAAGTGGCAGAAGTTTTACGCAAAGGGTATTTTCCCACAGGAGTAGTGTGTACACTGTTAGTTGGGTGCCCTTCTGCTGCAGCCGCATCTGCCCTTGAGTTACGTTTTCTATCGCTGTTTCCCTGGAGGCCTGGTAATGAGAACAGCAGCAGCAACATTGCTAAGCAACAGTGCTTAAGGTATATATGACCCCTGACTGCTAAACAGCATCTGGTCTGCAAGAAACTACAAGGAAACCATCACCATCTGATGGGTACACCGTACTTTGGAGATTTCCTAAATGCAGTGACTCTTGGAACTGGCATGCCTTTTCTGCCTGACTCAAACCTTGTTGGAACATAGGGTCAAAAATATCACAAAGCCGTGGGTGAGTCACATAGGCATCTGAGATTTGCACCAACTGAACCAGCTATGTGTGGAAAAGTCCTTTTCAAATTCTAAATAGCCTATGCTATTTTTCATGACTGACAATTAAACTGCCTTATAAACTGTAAATACTCCACCTTAATCATTCCCTGAGTTAGATGTAAGCAACGCTATTTTGCATTCAATTAAACTAAGGCATTTTTGGTGAATACCAAGTCATAAAACTTAAATTCATTACACAACTGTAGTAAATTTATGATTCAAATAAATTTTATCTATAATTTCCCAAACCACTATGGAAAGTTAAATCATTCATTTTATATAGTACAACACAATGTGGGACTATATAAAAAAAAATTTTTTCCAAAGAAGCTGGCTTCTAAGTTATATCTTGAGAAAAAAGATTTTTATGTAACTTAAAAATCTAAATCACTTCCTTAAAAAAAAAAAAAAGCTAATCCTCAGTGTAAATCACAGTAGGAAAAAAAATCATTCTTGATGGACAAAGATGAAACAAAACTTGCCAAAATATAAGTGTAAATGCTTTAAATAGCAAAGAATGATATTGCAAACACTGCAAATGAAAATGCCAATGTAACATAATACAACACAAAATCACATTTGTGACTCAGCTTTATAAATATTATGATACCAGTAACTGTCCAGCCTGAATATTTCATCTGGTTTTAGAATGGTATTAACAGAACCAAATTCAGTATGATCAGTGCAATACACAGAACTTTCTTTTTAGTCACACTCTATTCAACTACTTCTTTTGGGGTTTTTTTTTGTCACAAAATCATTATTTTTTGTGGAAAATATAGAAAATTTAACATAAATTTAAAAATTGGGTTACCCATAGTCCTATAATCTAGGACAATGACAGTTAGCATTTCGTAAGTATACTTCCAGCTTTCCTTAGGGTTTTTGTCATCGTTGTTGTATTTTGTTCAATTACCATTTATCCCCCCGTACCCTCTTCCACCTCCACCCACCTCCCCACCACAATCACCACACTTCTTTTGAGGGGTCTTTACAATGCATGAAATAGTTCACCAACCAACTCACATTCTGTTTTAATAGTTCTAGGAAGGGTCCAAAAACCTGCATTTTTTTTTAAGGGAGCTGATTCTGGGGAATCCCAGAATAGGACTTCGAAGGGGAACAGACCACCCCCACCCCACCTCATACATACTTACAGAAGTATAGGGATTTCACACATACTCACAAACGTATTTTTTTTCCCTTTTTGGGTGATCTTTATCCTAAGTATCAGTAAGTCTTACAACTTACAACTGATAATAAAGTGAAATACTGTAACAAAAAATAAAAAAATAAAAATAAAACATAAAGTGAAATATGTCTGTTTTAACTGAATCCCTTAATGACAGACTTCAACTTCAGAATAGCTTTTACCTCTGGCCCCAGAAAGAAAGAAAATGCAAGAATGGGGTCATGATAATGTTTTATTTCTGAAAGGAAAAAGTGAGAAGTCTAAAGTAAGTATGGCAAACACCTCGTATCTGTTAATAAATCTGAGAGAAGGTGAATATGAATATCACCATACAGTAGTGGCCCCCATCTGTGGTTTCACTTTCCGCAGTCAACCACAGTCCAAAAATACTGAATGGAAAATTCCAGAAATAAACAATTCATTCGTTTTAAAGTGCCCACTGTTCTGAGTATCGTGATGAAATCTCAAGCCACCCCTCTCTGTCCTGCCCCGGACGTGAATCACTGGGCGTCTCCACGCTGCACACACTCCCTGCCCGTCAGTCACTGAGCCGCCCTCTCGGCTGTCAGACTGATGCCACCGTCTCACAGTGCTTGGGTCCACTCACCCTTATTTTACTTAACAGTGCCACATTCGCCTAACTTTTATTATAGCATATGTTCTATTTTATTAGTAGTAATTGCTGTCCATCTCTTACTATGCCTAGTTTATGAATTGAACTTTATCATAGGGATGTGGTATAGGGAAAAACACAGTACAGATAAGGGTTTTGTCTGCAGTTTCAGGCGTCCCCCGGGGGTCTTGGAATGTATCCTCCACAGGTAAGGGGAGACTCCTTTTTTACCACCCTTTTCTGTGTTTAAAATACTTAATGTTTTTTAAAGAAATGTCAATAAATAACATTATTCAAAAAGACAGTACAAGAGGATCAGCATAAGCCACCACTACCTGGAAGCAGCAGTCAATACCCTTTGATAACTTTTGTCTTGGGAGGATCCACTGATTCTATGCCCCTCATCTTGGTAGCAGGACAATAAGCATGACCTGTTTGCACTTGCTTAAAGCAATGCTGTTTTTCACTGTGAACAAGATTTAAGTAAGGATGGAAGGAAAGTGCCCCTCTCAGGTTCACATACCTGTGTCACTACCGGATCCTGTTGACAAAGCTGGCATGATGCAGCCTGCAGGCTGGACTCCAGGCTCCAAACAAATGCTCTCCGCTCAGAAAGCCGCAGAGAATTCCAGCTCAACGGCCTGCAGCCACGCTGTCTACCAAGATTTATATATATCGCACAGGCCGTTTCTACAAAGAAAAAGAACAGTTTAAAATAATAACAAAAAGAAAGATTACTCAATTGTAACTAATTCATAGCCAACACACTACCAGAGAGATCACAATTCTTCTGAATTTTTTCTACATGCTACATACAAATATTCAGTGTGAGAGTTTTTCATTCTGATGTGATATTTCTAATTAAAAATATGAAAGTTCTTCATGGATGTATTGAGGCTTCCTTAAAAGATTTTTGCTGTTAGTTTGAGGACTGCTAAATGCATAGATGGAGAACTTAAAGAAGCTTTTGTAAGCCAATGCCATTTGAAAATTCCTTCCCTCTGTTAATCATAATTTTAAGATATACTTCTAATGTAGGACAGATACTACAAATTGTCGACAACTTATGACTAGTTGTAATTTTTAAAGAGTTCATCCTAATATGACAACTGCAAAGTTCTCTAACTAAAAACTGCAAATAACCTTTTAAAGACTACTAGAATTGAAGTAAGATATTATTATAGATTTACAGCAGTGGTAATAATCTAAAGTAAACCTAACAATCAAAGCTAATAGACAAAAGTAATTCTTTTAGTAAAAACTAAGCTTTGATATATCTTGGAAAATATCAATATTTTCCAATAACGATTTTAACTGTTTATCCCAAAATAAATAGTAAAGGTACTACTGTATAGTAGCTAAGAGCAATTACTCTATTTTGATCTAATCTCTAATCCTGCTAACTCTGTGATCTGGGACAAGTTATTTAATCTTACTAGGTCTTAAACTCCTTGCAAGCAAATGAAGATAACAGCAATTTAAAACAGTTCAATAATTAATTACGATAAGGCACACAGCACAGTATCTGGCACATGGCAAACAAACAATAAATGCTGGCTATGATGAAGACTGCAGTTAATACAGGTAATGAGATTACAAAGTGTAAACATAAAAGAAAGGAGCAAGATTAAAATTTACATTGTCCTGACACCTAGAAGACCATGTGGTTTAAATTTAGACAATTGCTGCCCAATAACGGAAAGTACACTGTATTTATATTTTTTAGAAATCAAAGAAGAACCAAACAATGTGTTTAAGGTCATTTTTTAATGCATTTTCCCCAGTTCTCCGTTAGGCAAATTCAGTAATTTAAAAGCATATTTTAACATGTATTAACAGAAAAAACAGACATTGTAAACACCCAAAAAACTGCCTTATTTCGATTCTAAAACCTTAAATTGATGATTCGTATTACAGAATAATAAATGAGCTTGCCAAATTTCACTGGAAAAAGTCCAACCTGTAAAATTCTATTAAAGCCTTCTAAATTAGCTTTTTAATTATCAAAGTGAATGTTCATAGGAAAAAATTCACATCAAATAGACTACCTTAGACCAGACTATCTGGTGCAATGTCTTGAATTTTGTTTCCTATTATTACAAAAGATGACAGAATTAAAATATGCTTGTAAATCCATATGAAGAGGAGTTAATTAAAATGAGGGCAGTTATTTTAAATACCAAATAAAAATATAAATCACTAAGCTAGAAATAAAAAAATAAGGAAAAGACAAACCAAAGTTTAATGAATGGCCACTTCTGAAGCTGTTTTCCTCCAATAATTTTAAAAGGCAACTCTGCTTTTTAAATTATCCTCGCAATCCATATTAAGATTCAACTACATAAAAGTATTCCTAAATTTAAACACAAAGAAGGTCCAAAACAGACCATAAATAATTTAAAGAATGCATTTAATTAGTAAAATTTTGTTTTGCTGCTAAGAAAAAAGGAGAAGATGGTTAGAATTTTAAAGTATACGCACACACATTTCTACCATTAGGACAATGTGTGTATATGGGTAGGTAATTACTATGAGTGTCTGTCTGTATGTATTTAAGCTCTTTATGCCATGAGAAAAATTCTAATTTTTAAGGTAGAGACTACATAACTACAGAAATACATACGCCATGCAAACTACTTTCTTCACCCCTTAGAAAACATACAATGTTTCACTTTTGTAAACCACAAACACCATATAATAAGCAAACTTATGCTTATATCAAACATTCTATTTAAGACAATCCTACATTCCATATCAAAACATTCTTCTGAGTTGATATTGCTGCTGTACATATATCCCATATACGTAAAGCCTTAGCATTTCTCATTTTTTATTTCATAATGAACACTCAAGGTTAAATTTTTCCAAAGTCATATTGTTTAGGAAATATATGCTACAATGTAATTATCTTCTCAGAACATATATAAGTATAATAAAAAATAAATGATTTGATATAATCCCTACCACTAAAATGTTCAAGATTTTGTAAAACAAAGCAGAGTTGCTCGGTTTAAGTTTCAAATTGAGCTAAATTATTGTAGTAATCATGGGTTTTTTGGCTAAATTTATTGAAAATGCATTGGAATTTGTCAGAACCCAGCCATAATTATCACTGACTGTTGTATGGAATCGATTTTCTACAACGCAAAAATACCAGCTGTTACAGTATGTCCTGAGAGGGATTACAGAATATTCTTAAATTGAAGTTCAATCCATCTTTCCATAAAAAAGAGAGAGCCAGGAACATAACAGCGGTATCAAGTGCACCTGAAGCATTTACAATACCCAATAGAACTATTACAACCCTCCTTTAAAAAGGCTTATTTTTGAAATTTCATTATTCCAGTTGTACCTTGCTTCTATATATCACACTGTATCAGGTTCTTCTGGCACCTATCATGTGGAAACAGTGAAATATGTGAAGGTCTATGAGCTTACAATGTCCGATTTCTAGCAGCCCGGGGTAACCCTTAGGGCTCCTGTAGCATTCATGACACCTAGTGGCCAACCCCAGAAGTGCAAGTGTGTGTAGCAAAGTTTTCTGAGTTTTCAGTAAAGCAAATATTGTCTTAATTGCACCCAGTGAAATAGTCATCAGCAAAGAAAAAAAAAGGCATACACACACTATCAAAGAAACACACCCTTGCCTGAGCGTCTCCTCTACTGGCAACACTCACCACATGACACTAAACACCAGAATGTGGTTTTCACACATCAAGCCATTCTATGTCATCAGCGACTGTCCTACACTTCAACTCAATTTTGACACTTTCTACCTAGAGATAGCATCAGAATTCACAGGTTAAAGACTCAGTCCTACAAGACTGCTCTCCCCCTTCAGATGTCCATCAAAAGTCCAGCTTGTCACCTGTGCTTCTAATCAATTAACTATAAATCAGAGGTTCCCAAAATCCCATCCTTGGGCTTGATCAACTTGCTAGAGCCATTTAAAGAACTCAGGAAAACGTTTACTTCCTAGTTTACCAGTTTATTATAAAAGGACACAGGCACAGACAAGGCTGAAAAGATACATATAGCAAGGTATGTGGGAAGAGGCTTTAATAATCCAGTCCCTTTGCATCACTGGCCATTGATTCGACCTACAGCCACTCTCAAGTGGGAGTAGGACTGAAAGTTGCAAGCCTCTAATCAAGGTTGATCCCCTGGCAACCAGCCTGCATCCCTAGAGGCTTTCTAAAAGTCACCTCATCAACATAAACTAAGGTGTGGTTGAACATGCCACCTTTATCACTCTTACTTACCACTTAGGATATTCCACGGGTTTTAGGAGCTCTGTGCCAGAGAACATGAGAAAGAATAAATATATTTCTTACTTTAAATAATATTACACACACCTAATTCAGGTGAACATGAGATCAAGTACTGGATCCCATTTCCAAACACATTTCCTCTTCAGTTGGGGAGACTACTCAAGAATATGAAAACTTTTAATTAACTGTCATCATAAATATTTAGTAATTATATTAACATCCTACCATTTCAAGACAACATAACTATACCCAGTAACCAAACTGTAGATTAGTTCATGAGACGCAAACACTCTAACCTTTAGTTACACTTTCAAAATGCAATAGAGGCCCAAGCTGAGTGGTTCAGCTGGTTGGAGCGTTGCCTCAAACACCAAAAAGCTGTGGGTTTGATCCCAGGTCCTGGGTTGCGGGTTCCATCCCTGTTTGAGGCGTGTATGGAAGACATCTTATAGATGTCTTTCCCTCTCTGTCCGTCTCCTTTCTTTTCTCTCCAAAATCAATAAGCATATCCTTAGGTGATAATTTTTTTAATATAATAGAGCAAAGAAATAACAAATGAAAATAAACTCTTTTACAAATCTAATCAAATATTTTTAAGCTCAGTTTTTAAAATCTAACTGAAGATTTTTTGAAGCTGAAAGATTGATGATGTTAGCCATCATGACAGTTGTGAGGTGATATCTCACTATTTTCATTTGCATTTTTCTAATAATTAATGACGTTGAGCATCTTTTCATATGTTTATAGACCACTTGCATGTCCTCTGTGGAGAAGTATCTGTTCAGATCCTTTGTCCGTTTTTGAATTGGATTGTTTGGTTTCGGGGGGGTGGGGGGGAAGAGTTAAATTTTAAAACTTCTAAGTTTTGTGTATTAATGCCTTATCAGACATACTGGCAAATATGTTCTCCCATCCAGTGAGTTGACTTATCATTTGTTGATGGCTTCCTTTGCTGTGCATAAACTTTTTAGTTTGAGTTAGTCCCATTGTTTTTCTTTTGTTTCTCTTGCCTGAGGCAATATATCAGAAAAAAAAAAAATGTTGCTACAAGAAAAGCCCAAGATTTTACTATGTTTTCTTCTTGGATTTTTATGGTTTTGAGTCTAACATTTAAGTCTTTAATACACTTTATTTTTGTGTGTGGCATAAGAAGGTGGTCTAGCTTCATATTTTCACATGCATCTGTCCTATTTTCCCAGCACCATTTATAGAGTAACCTGTCTTTAGCCCATTGTATATTTGAGCCTCCTCTGTCAAATATTGACTATAGACATAGGTTTATTCCTGGGCTCTCTATTCTGTTTGATTTACCAATATGTCTATTTTTATGCCAATACCATGCTGTTTTGATTACTATGGCAGTGAAGTACAGTTTGATACTAGGTAGCATGATTCCTCTTTCTTTTTTCTCAAGATCACTGTTGGTATCCAGCATCTTCTGTGGTTCCACACAAATTTTTGTAATATTTGTTTTAGTTCTGTGAAATACACCATTGGTATCTTGATAGGAATTGCACTGAATCTGTAGATTGCTTAGGGCTGTCTGGGTATTTTAATGATGTTAATTCTTCCTATCCATGAAAACAATACATACTTCTACTTGTATCTCTTTCCACTTCTTTCTTCAGTGTCTTATAAATTCCCAAGTTCAGATTTTTTACATTCTTGCTTAAGTTTATTGCAAGGTATTTTATTCTTTTTGAAGCAATTGTGAATGGGATTGTTTTCTTAATTTCCTTTTGATAGTTCATTATTGTTGTATAAAAATGCAACTGATTTCTGGATATTTTCTATCCTGCTACTTTAATGAATTCATTTATCAGTTCTAGTAGTTTTTAGTGGAATCTTTAGGATTCTCTACATACAGCATCACGTCATCTTCAAAAGAAAAAGATATTTTACTACTTGTTTTCCAATTTGGATGCTTTTTATTTCTTCTTGTCTGACTGCTGTAAGCTAGGCCTTCCAGTACTATGTTGAATAAAAGTGGTGAAAGTGGACATCCCTGTCTTCTCCTCAAACATAAGGGGAACACTTGTAGTTTTTGCCCACTGAATATGACACTGGCTGTGGGTTTGTCATAAATGTCCTTTATTATGTTAATGAATATTCCCTCTAATTCCCGCTTTGCTGAACATTTTTTATCATAAGTGAGTGCTGGATTTTATCAAATGTTCTTTCTGCATCTATTTATATGAGCATAAGGTTTTTATCCTTCAATTTTGTTTATGTGGTATATCACATTTATTGATCTGCAGATACTGTACCAACCTTGCATCCCTGGAATGAATCCCACTTAATCATAGTGTGTGATCTTTTCGATGTATTGCTATATTCGGTTCGCTAATATTTTGTTGAGGATTTTAGCATTCATCAGGGATATCAGCCTACAATTTTTCTTTGTAGCTTCTTTATCTGGTTTTGGAATTACAATAATGCTGGCCTTGTAAAATGAGCTTAAGAGTCTTCCCTCCTCTTGGATATTTTGGAATACTTTGACAAGGAGAGGTGTTATCTCTTCTCTGAAAGTGGTAAAATTCACCTGTGAAGCCATCAGATCCAGAGGTTTGGTTTGTTGGGAGTTTTTTGGTTACTGCTTCAATTTCACTGGTTTAATTGTTCTGATGCTTCCTGATTTAGTTTTGAAAGTTTGTATGTTTCTAGGAATTTATCCATTTTATCCAGGTTGTCCAATTTGTTGGCATATAGTTGTTCATAATATTTTCTTACAATACTTTGTATTTCTCTGATACCAGTTATTACCTATCTTTCATTTCTGACTTCATTTATTTATATCCTCTCTCTTAGTTTCTTGATGACTCCGGTTAGAGATTTGTCCACCTTGTTTATCTTTACAAAGATAAGCTCTTGGATACACTGATCATTTGTGTTGTTTTTCTAGACTCTATTTCATTTATTTATTCTGATTTTTATTTCCTTCTTTCTACCAACTTTGGGCTTTGTTTGCTGTTCTTTTTCAAGTTCTCTTAAGTGTAAAGGTAGATTGTGTATTTGAGTTTTTCTTTGTTTCTTGACATAGGCTTGTAATGCTATGAATTTCCCTCTTAGGACTGCTTTCCCTGTGTCCCACAGATTTTGGGTTGTCATGTTCTCATTCTCATTGGTTTCAAGTATCTTGATTTCCTCCTTGATCTCATTGTTAATCCAATCATTGCTCAGTAACACTATTTAGCTTCTATGTCTTTGTGTGTTTTTCAGTTTTCTTCGTGTCATTAATTTCTAGTTCATAGCATTACAATCAGAGAAGATGCTTGATATAATTTTAATCTTCTCAAATTTTTTTCAGACTTGTTTTGTGTCATAATGTGTGGTTGTTCTAGAAAACATCCCATGTGCACTGAAAAAAATGTATTTCTGCTGCTTTGAGGTGAAATGCTCTAAGATATCAATTAAATCCATTTGTTCTAGTGTGTTAAGGGCATTGTCTCCTTGCTCGTCTTCTGTCTGGAAGATCCATCCACTGCTATAAATGGGGTGTTAAAATCCCCTACTATGACTGTATTTCTGTCAGTCTCTCCATTTATGTCCATCAAAGTTTGCTTTGCATATTTAGGTGCTTCGATGTTGAATGCATAAATGTTTATTAGGGTTATATCTTCTTGTTGGATTGTTTCCTCTATCAGTATGTACTGTTCTTTGTCTCTTACTGTAGCCTTGGTTTTAAAGTCTATTCTGTCATTTATAAGTATTGCTACTCCAACTTTTTTTACCTTTCAATTTGCATGAAATATCTTTTCTATTCCTTTACTTCTCATCTGTGTGTATCTTTCGATCTGAGTTGGGTCTCTTGAAGACACCATATATGTGGGTCTTGTTTTCATATCCATTCAGCTACCCTATATCTTTTCTTTGGGGTACTTAAGCCATTTATATTTGAAGTGATTATTGATATACATGTATTAAAGCAGGCCCTTTAACATTCTTGAAATAATGGTTTGGTGCTACCAAACTCCTCTAGCTTTTTCTTGTCTGGGAAGCTCGTTATCACTACTTCAGTTCTAAACAACAGCTTTGCTGGGTAGAGCAGGCTTGGTTGAAGGTCCTTGCTTTTCATCACTTTGAAGATGTCCTATCAATCCCTTCTGGCCGGAAATGTTTTTGTTGAGAAATCAGATGACAGTACCATGGGTGCTCCCTTATAGGTAACTAACTGTGTTTCTCTTAAAACTTTTAAGATTCTCTCTTTGCCTTTAAGCTGTGCCATTTTATTCATGTTGTGTCTCTTTTGATCCATCTTGTTTGGGACTCTCTGTGCTTCCTGGACTTGTATGTCTTTTTTCTTCACTAGGTTAGGGAAGTTTTCAGCCATTATTTCTTAAATAAGTTCCTGATCCCCTGCTCTCTCTCTTCTCCTTCTTGTACCCCTATGACGAGTATGTTGCTATACTTCATGTTGTCCCAAAGGTCCCTTAAACTACCCTCATTTTTCTTAATTCTTTTTTCTTTTTGCTGTTCTAATTGGGTATTTTTTCCTACCTTGTCTTCCAAATCACTGATCTGATCCGCTGTTTCACCTAACCTACTGTTTATTCCTCCCAGTGTATTATTTATTTCAGATGTCACATTCTTTACTCCTGACTGGTCCTTTTTTATGGCCTTTATGGCCTTTTTCATGATATTCAGCATCCCTATAATCATTACTTTGAACTCAATACCTGATAAATTGGTTGCATCCATGTCATTTAGCTCTTCCTCTGGAGAATTAATTCTCTTGTTCTTTTTTGGGCCTGTTTGTCTCCCCATTTTGGCTGCCTCTTTGTGTTTGTTTCTACATATTAGGCAGATCTGCAAAGACTGGTTCAGACCTATGTCAGACGCCGACTGTGACTGGCTCTAGGTAACCTGTTTGGAGCTATCAGCAATCCACAGCTTGTGGTTCCCTTTGCTGGGCTTCAGCACATGTGAAAAGGACCAAGCTGAGCACCTAGGCCAGTTTCCTGGTTACCAGATGTGGGCAGCAAGTCTCAAAGCACCCGGATATCCACCTCCACCAGCAGGCTGCCTGCTAGGCTTAGTCACTGAAAGAGACTCTAGCTGTATATCTCAGCAGGCCTTAAGCACCACAGGGTGAGGCAAGAGGGCTTCCTGCAGGTGCGTCTACTGAATCCCCCAGGCTGATGCTGCATACAGGGGAGTGCTCTGCCCCATAAAGATGGCTTCTGCACAATGGGGAATGACTTAGCACAGGAATCCTGGCTACTGATCCTTCAGCTCTCCAACCAGAGCTACCAACCCCAGATCCTCCTCATGCCACTCCAGTCTGCTCTGCCCTTCCTCCAACAGAACCCAGGGTAAGTGTATGCCAACAAATTATTTTGTGTTGCCCTTTTAAGAGGGTGCTATATCTCTAGTTGTCTCTCCCTGGCAGACAGAAACCCCACTGCTTTTCACAGCCGGATGTTATACGGGTGCCTTTCCCAGTTCTGGTGCTCTATGCTGGGGAGCCTGGCTTGGGGTTTAGACCCAACGCTTCTCAGCGGGAACCCCCTACAGTTGAGCTATGTCTCCAGGACTTCAGCTGCAACCTGTTAGAGTACACCAGCCCTCTCACACCTCTATACTTTTACCAGTCTCATTATGGCTTCTTCTTTAAGTCCGTGGTTATAAGACTTCTCTCCAGCTAGTCTTCAGTTGGTTATTCAGGATGACTTTTCTATAATTTAGTTGTAACTCCAGTTTGGTGCTGGGAGCATGTTAGTATAGCTCTATCTACCATCTTCAATCCTCACAAGAATTTTTAAAACATACAATACCTGATTATTTAGTCAGGTCACTGACCTCTTTCCCTTAGGTTGTAAAATAAGAAAATGACAACAGCCAATAGAGCAATAGTCATCCAGTACGAATAAATCAAATTATATTTTTGTCAGATTAGCAAAAAATATATTTCTGGTGTGCCACAGAATTTTAATAATTAGTTTGTGTGAGCCATGTGATAAGAAGGGTTGAAAACTGCTGCCCCCAAGTATCCATCTCTTGAATACTGTGTGATAAAACGGGCAGCACAGAGAAGGTGCTGCTGCTGTAAACAAAATGATGGTTGTATCAAAGAAAGCATGTGTAGGAGGATTTTTTAAACTTAACCAGTTATTTTTTTCATAGAACACCATTTTTATGCTTGAAACCAACTACTGAAAGACAAATTATTCAGCCTATTCGTATCATTCAGACTTGAGAATTTGGCAAACATTTTCTTGAAAATGAAGAGTCTGAGACTTCAAAGTGAACTGATAGTACATTGCTAATGATGAAACACAAGCTTTCAAGCAAAAGACAGAATTTCATAAAACTTGCATCCACCAGCTGTCTTGCTTTGCAAGGTATCATATGAACTGAGAAATGCAAACATGCTGGAACCCAGTTCCAACTTTGCATAGGTTCCACTGGCCTCCCAAAGGCTCTTCTGAGGTCAGCGGTGATATGAATAAATGTGATTCTTGTTATATTGCGTCAACGTTTAGCTAGTGAGCTAGTATTTCAAAATTATCAACACATGGTAACAGAAAATCATGCATAAATAAAAGACATTTAAAGTACAAAATAAATCAATAAATTTTAAAACTCCTATATAATAAATGTGTTGATATACAATGTGGGGCAAACATAGGTTTACAGTTGTTCATATGGGAAATACAATAAGTTATTAAGTAATATAAGAATAACCTGTTTCACATACAATTGTAAACCTACTTTTGTCCACTCTGTATTTTCAGATTCCACATTGTAACTCTAAGAAACAGTCATGCAACAAGTTTGGGTGTTTTATCAAAAATATCCACAATTAACTGAATAAACTATTACAATATTCCTCCCTTTTCCAACTGCAGATCTGAGGTTGGATTTCTTCATTTCCTTCAACCAAAACATATAACAACAAATTGAAAGTATATAATATGAGAATATAACTGTCTTCAATCATGCCTGGAGTCAGAGAAATTCCCAACTAAATAATAATTTTGTTTTAGGAAAAAAAGTTACTTTTCATAAAAATGTTATTTATGTTAACATGTCACAAGTTTACTGTTAATTTTAAAGAGTTGAAATTATTTAATTTCACAGCTGTAATTTCGAGTATCACCATAATCCACATTAACCAAATGTTTTGGAGTCTCCAACAATTTTTAAAGAGTGCAAAAAGGTCCAGAAATTCTGGAAGTTGAGAACTGCTACTCTGTCAGGGGTAGACAAACATTTTCTACAAAAGGCAGAAAGTAAACATTTTAGACTTTGTGGTCCACGTAATCTCTGTCTCAACAGAGACAATACATGAGAGGATATGGCTGTGTTCTCCTAATACTTTATTTCCAGAAACAGGTAAAGGGCCAGGTATGCTGACCACTACCCTATACCATTATACCTTCCCTGCTCGTGACTTATGGATCTAAAAGTAATATATTTTCCAGTAACATTTATGTTGGTTATTATTTAAATACTCAAAGAAAATTTAATTTTTTTCAATTTTTTATTATGCAGAAATGTATGCAAAATGATATGTATTTTTAAACTACATAGTCCCTAATCATAAACAAAATCACATTTCAATTTTGTCTAGCCCCAGAACCTTAGAATCTGTCACTACACACAGAAAACTAAAAATAAGTTTTATACCTGGATCAACATGTTAGGGGCATGTTAGTTAAGAAAATATGCTTTATATGACCAAATACGAAAAAAAATCCTAGATTTCAAAAAAGAAAGGAGGGAAATCATTAGTGATAAAAAACATGCCACATTTTATAAACTGAACAGAGCTCAATTATTATATAATATAACACTCACAGACCCCCTTTCCACAAATGTAAATGTAAATAAAAATACCAAAGCATGCCTTGGGTGGTATGGTTCAGTGGATTGAGTGCTGGCTTGCAAATCGAAGGGTCACAGGTTCGATTCCCAGTCAGGGCACATGCTTGGGTTGCAGGCCATGTCCCCGTAAGGGACGTACAGCAGACAACCATACATTGATGTTTCTCTCCCTCTCTTTCTCCCTAGCTTCCCCTTTCTCTAAAAATAAATAAATAAAATCTTTTAAAAAAAAAAACAAAAACCAAAGCAATGAAAAAGAAGAATCCCATTGAAAGAATCTTATAAAACTTCAAAAGAAAAGACTTACATGAGGAAACAAGAGAAACGCTGCTCTGTAATCCCCAGGTAAGACACCCAGGCTTTAAAGATTGCTAGACAAGTCTGCAAGGAGCCCTAGCCCGCTTGCCCAAGTAACCATGAGTTCATCAGGGCCTTCTCCAGGTCAGTCCTCTGAGTAGGAAGCTACACACTGTCACTGTCACAATCACTCAGTCACTCAACTGTCCCTTGTCTGGAAGCACAGGTATAATGAACTGGCACGCACCAACAATGACCTCCTTCCAGACTACGCAAACCATCTACAACAGTTAGTGTGCCCTAGTGTTTTTCTCAGACTGTCCTCAAGCAAAGCCAGCAGCATTTTCTAGTGCTGGGCACATCCCACACCTCCTCACAATGGGACACTTCTTCTCTGATGATGACCTCTTTTTCATTTTATTTATTTTTTACCACCCACTACTAAATAATCTTCGATAGTCTTCAAGATTATACCATTCACCATCAATGACCCACTTTTTCCCCCCTGCATTTTAGCTCTCCTTGAATTGCTGGAGGCAGGGGAGAATAACTTCTTCATTACATTTTCCTTGACTAATTCTGAATTCCAGATCCATCCCAGCATTCCACCAGCATTCCCTTAAGCTCTTTATTGGAAAAACCAATCTTGTTATCATTTTTGATAATGAAGATATATAAATGTAATTTTTCACTTTTGGAGGGCTTACATCCCCCACTAGATTTCCTTTGGTGTGAAATCCACATCACATAACCCTAAAAATGACGTAACGGCCTCTATTCAGAAGTACTTCTATATGTGACCAACCCCGGCCTTCCAAGGGCTCTCTTACCCTTCAATGTCAGAGTAACCTCATTACTTTCCTACGGGGAGACAGCCCTGACTAATGAAAAAAGCACACATTTGGAAATGAGACAGACCAGATCTGCCTCACTGACTCCATGATCTTAGCCAGGCTATTTAATGAAATGAGATTAAATGCAATGGCATAAGGAGAAACACCTAACCTAGAGTAGCCAATCAACGGATGACAGCTTTTGTTAACATTTTTCAACCTCATTTTCATCACTCTCTATTTCTCACTTCCTCTAATCTTGCATATTTTTAAGAGGTCCTGTATTGAAAAGGATACAGTGTTTAGAGGGAGACAGACCAGTCTCCAGATTTTCCCACTTACTACATGCACAACTTAGAAGATATGAGATCTTGGAAAACCAAATAAAACATTTATTTATATATATATTTTATATATTTATAATGTATGTATATGTGTATATTAGAGACAGATAACAATGAGTGAACACAATTTCCAAGACTCGGCATGCACTGTTTCATTTAACCCCCAAGATGATCCTATAATATAATCACTGCTATCATCATCTTACAGATGAGGAATCTGAATTTTAAGCAACTTGCCCTAAACCCACAGTCTGAAGAGATTCTAATGTCAGCATGTAAGAACCTAATGCCTACACTACTAATCACACTACACGATGTTACCTTTTAACCCAGTTTTCTCAGGTATCAAAAGGAAATAATATCTATGGCTCATTTAGTTCTTGTGAGGCTAAACGAAACAACACATTTAAGGCACTAGAAACGTCACACCAGATGCTCAAACATTAGCTCCTTCCTTCTCACAACATTTCTCCTAATGCCCGTGTCTTATCTTATCCTATCCTGTTTATTTACAAATAAGAAAACTGCCCTTTTCATAACCACATCCTCTAGCTTGCACCTTAGTCATGTACCTTCACTGATAGACCCGAAACCTCAGGTAGATTTGGAAAACAACTTCTCAGCCCTCAATCCACTGATTTTTTTTGGCGGGGGGGTGGGGGGGATACTTAAGACTAGAACACATCTACAAAACCCATACCCTGTAAAAGCCACAAACAGTTCCAAAACCTATGGTCACATCTCGCAAGGTGGCCAAGAATTGTTCTCCTATGTTCTAAACAGTTATAATAAATTATAGAGTATGTCAGAAACTCAAGAACATAAATTCAGAGTCTACTGAATCTTTCTTAAGAGCAAAATGTCACCACAGAATTAACCTCAAATCACAGTAATTTCAAAATGTCATGAGACATTTTGCTAAATATAAATCAGCCAATAAATCAAGTCTTATTAAAATTATGTTTCACTTTCTATCCAAATTAACATGGATAAAAATAAAATGTTTATTAAAAAGCTAAATTCAACATTAAATTATAACAGAGTTACCAAAAGTATATACCACTTTAACAATAAAGCCTCTACTGGAATAAAATTAAAATAAATCAAAAGAAAAGTAAAACTGAAAATCCACAAACACATGAAAATTAAGCAACATACTCTGAAACAATCGACGAGCCAAAGGGAAATCAATGAAAACGAAAAAGCATAATGTATCAAATCTTATGGGATACAGTAAAGCAATGCTAAGAGGGAAGTTTATAGCTGTGAACACTTACATTAAAAAAGAAGAGAATCTAAAATCAATTGTTCAACTTTATAACTCAAGGAACTGAAAGAGGACAAAGTTAAAAGAAGAAGGAAATAATAAAGATTACAGCAGAAATAAATGAAATAGAGAATGGGAAAAAATAAACTAAAAGATGGCGTTTCTTTTCAAAAGATCAAAAAACTGACAAACCTTACTAGACTAAGAAAAAAAGAAAACAACTAAAATCAGAAGTAAAAAAAAAAAAAAAGACAGTACAACTGACACCACAGAAATAACAAGGATTACAACAGACTAGCAAAAAGTGTACACCAGTAGGTTGGATAACCTGAAGAAATGAATAAATTCCTAGAAACATCCAACCTACCAAGACTGAATCATAACAAAATTTAAAACTCTAAAAAGACCTGTAACGAATAAGAATATAGAAACAGTCATCAAAAAACTCCCAGCAAAGAAAAGCCCAGGACCAGATGACTTCACTGGAGAATTTTACTACATATTTAAAGAATTAACACCAAACCTCCTTAAATTCTTCCCCAAAGTTTAAGAGGCAAAAATACTGCCAAGTTCCATCTATGAAGCTAGCATCACCCTGATACCAAAGCCAAACAAAAACACCAGATGAAAACTATGGACTAATATCCTTGGTAAGTTGTAATTTAAGATCCTCAAAAAATTCTATCAAACAAATTCAACAGCACATTAAAAGGACTTATATTCCATTACCAAGTGGGATTTATCCCTGGAATGCAAGGACGATTCAACACATGAAAATCAATCAATGTGCTACAACACATTAACAGAATGAAGAACAAAACCATGTTATCATCTCAATTAACACAGAAAAAGCATGTGACTAAATTCAATACTTTTCATGACTAAGTACCTCAGTAAACTAGGAATAGAAGGAAACCACCTCAACATAATAAAGGCCATATATGAAAAGCCCACAGCTAACATACTCAATGGTAAAAGACTGAAAGCTTTTCCTCTAAGGTGAGGAACAAAGCAATGATGCCCACTCCCACCACTTCCATTCAACGTAGTGGAAGTTGTAGCCAATGCAACTAGGCAACAAAAAGAAATAAAGGACATGCAAAGTGGGAAGGAAGAAGTAAAACTATCTCTGTTCATAGATGACAATACATGATCTTATATGCAGAATACCTTAAAGATTCCACAAAAAAATTACTAGAATTTCTAAACAAATTCAGCAAAATGACAGAATACAAAAATTCATTGAGTTTCCATACACAAACAGCAAGCAATCCAAAAAAGGAAATTAAGGGAATAATCACATTCACAATAGCATCTAAAAGAATGAGATATTTAGGAACAAACTCAACCAAGAAGGTTGAAAGTCCTCTATACTGAAAAACTACAAGACATCACTGAAAGAAATTTAACAGAAATAAATGGAAAGACATCCTGTGTTCACAGACCAGAAAATTTAAAATTGTGAAAATATCCATCTGGCCCAAACCAACTTCTGGATTCAATGCAATCCTTGTCAAAAAAAATCCAAATGACATTTTTTGCAGAAATAGAAAAACTAATCTATAATTCACAGGATCCTGAAAATCCAAAACAACCTTGAAAAAGAATAAAAAAGTTGGAAGCCTCAGATTTCCTCATTTCAAAATATATTACAAAGCTACAGTAATCAAAAGAGACTGGTACTGGCATAAAGACAGAAATACAGGCCAACGGAACAGCCTAGTGAGCCCAGGGCAGGTGGGCATGGAGAACCCTCATACAGTCAAATGATCTTCATCCAAGCTGCCAAGACTACTCAATGGGGAGAGTCTCCAACAAATGGTATTAAGAAAACTGAATATCCCCACGCAAAAGAACTACGTTGGGCCCATATGATACACCATGCACAAAAAGTAACACAAAATAGATTAAATTCTAAATGTAATACCTAAAACTCTAAGAACTCCTAAAAGAAAACATAAGGGAAAAACTTCATGACATTGAATTTGGTCATAATTTCTTGGCTGTAACACCAAAACCACAAGAAACAAAAGAAACAAACAAATGGGACTACATACAACTTTAAAAACTTCTGCAAAACAAAGGAAACAATCAACAGAGTGAAGAGACAACCTACAGAATGCATATCATTCTTAGGAGTTAATATCACAAATATATAATGAGCTCCTACAACTCAATAAACAAAATAAAAAATGGGCAGAGAACTTCAAGAAATATTTTTCCAAAAAGCACATGACAACAAGCATATGAAAAGATGCTCGACATCATTAATTATTAGAAAAAGTGCGTATCAAAATGAGACATCACTTCACACCCATTATGATGTTATGATCCAAAAAAACAAAAATAACTAGGGTTGGTGCAGATGTGGAGAAATTGGAACCCTGTGCACTGTTGGTAAAAATTTATCAACTGTGCAGCCACTATGGAAAACAGTACAGGAGTTTCTCAAAAAATTAAAAATAGATCCACCATTATGACCCAGCAGCAACTCCACTTCTGGGTATATAATCAAAAGAACCGAAAGCAGGATCTCTAAGAGATCATTGCAAATCTATGTTCATTGCATTGATCACAACAGTAAAGAGGTGAAAGCACGTCAAATGCCCACAGACAGATGAAGAGATAAACAATATGTGATATATACATACAATGGAATATTGTTCATCTTTAAAAAGGAAATCCTGTCACATGCTACAGCATAAATGGAAGCTTGAGGACATTATGGTAAGGGAAATAAACCAGTTACAGGAAAAAAAACTGTGTGATTCTACTTATATGAGGTGTCTAAAGTAACCAAGCTCACAGAAAAAGAAAGTAGAAAGGTGTTTCCAGGGGCTATGGGAAGGGAAAAGTGGGAGGTTGTTTTTTAGGTAGAGAGTTTCAGTTCTTCGGTTCTGGAAAGCTGTTACATGACAATGTGAATATATTTAAGACTACTGAACTGTCACTTGTAGTTAATATGGTGAATTTTATATTACATGCTTTTTACCACAATCATTTTTATAGAATGAGTGTAACACTTGAAGACAGATGAAGGAAGAAATGAAGTTACTACAAACTACTAGCCCGAATAGTTGCCCAATAATCCAGAGATTATTATCAAAGATGGGGAAGCTTAATTCTAGCAACAACAACATGATTTAAGCAACAGTTACACATACAAGCCAACCTTTGTAGTAGGGTGTGTAGAGCTGTCTCGGAATTCAAATTTAAAGCACATAAATCACTGCTGTACTTGGAAGCATAAACAAACAGTTTGTCAGAGGGGAGGTTAAACACCAGCCAATAATGCTATAAATTTGAAGTATAATAAATGGTTTTAACCATCACTACCAATTATGAATGACAACCCAAAGAATATAATGTAGTGAACTTAACAACACACTTTTTTGTAAATTTTTCTATGTGTGTTTAGACAATGGTATTACCCCAAAAAGTTCCTGTTGTTGCAATTGTTTGCTACTGAAGCCCAATCCTGCCCATTCTGACTGACACACTGATCATTTGAAAAACTCCATGGTCTAATTTTTAAATAATATGTCATTTACTCTAAATATCTACATTGTTATTTACTGGGTACTAACTGATACTGTGTGATTCAACACAGTAGCTCCTAAAAACATAGTTTACTAACAACATCTGCAATGAATCTGGATATTGGTAAACATGACTTCATGTGTTTACTGACTAGATAACAAAAACCATGCAAATTGTCCAGTTTTGTCATTTTCTTGGGCCCTAGAACATAGCTATCAAAAAATAAGCTTACTAAAAATCAATTCTTATTGCATTGTATTAATTATATCATAACTCCAAAGTTAACTGTATTTTCTCATTAAGGACAGCACTAAAGAGGTAAACTAAATGTAATACACAATAGTTGTTGATGTGTATTTACATGTTTAATTTTTTTATTGATTGATTTGAGAGAAAGAAACATCAATTTGTTGTTCTATTTCTTTACGCATTCATTGGTTGATTCTTGCATGTGATCTGACTGAAAATCGAACCTGCAACCTTCATGTACAGGGACAATGCTCTAACTGATTTGCACAGCAGTCTGTATTTTCTAAAAATCTATCATAGATAGCGATAAAAGAAATATGTAATCTAAAAAGCACTATCCATTTATAATACAAACAAATGTGTACCAAGTTAGATTTTCAGCTGTGGCAGTCTGTCTGTATGTTCTTAAAGGAAATCCTCACTTTCTGGCATGGGAGCTTAAGTTCATGTTGCCCAGATTTGAACATACCCTTCTGCTTTAATGATTTCCAAAGCTAAAAACAAAAGGGAATAAGCTCCTTAAAGAACAATTCAAAACCCTAATGTCATATTATACATAAAAGAGTGAATCCTATATTAACTAAAAGAAAATCTGTCCTGTATTGACCCTTCACATATTAAATAATGAATCTCATATTTGAAGTCAGTTATACCCAAGAGTAACTTAAAAGCATTTCATTTTTCATATACCTTTAAATGTTATTTTCTTCAACTATGTCAACAACTAAATTTCATTATTATTTATTGCTGGAATCTATTGACTATACTCTGAAATTTTTAATTTGGATATCATTTGCTCTGAGAGATTGTTTTCCTTTCCAAAGTGAAACAAATCAATGGAAAAAGGAAAAGTTAACATTTCCAAGGTTGTATGTAAAGATGGAACAAAAATTAAATTGCTAAGTAACATGCCAATCATTGTTCAAAAACCAGGTGAAATGTTTACACAAAAGAACATTTCACAGAACTACACAAAGCCTACTAGTATACATATAGACACACTTTCTTATACTAACACACTCTGGGAAGACACAATGTGATAGAGAGAAACTCTTCATAATTTATGTCAGGAAATCTTGGGTTAGAGGAGGAATCAGACTGGAAAAAAAAAAAAAAAAGGCATATGCAGGAACAGAGGGGGAAAAAAAAAACCCAAAGGCCATATGGAAGCCAGCTGTAAGCCACTTCCTATGCATACGTTCTTGAGAAGAGACAGGCCCACACAAGAAATGGCAAACGATGCGAGCTCTGTGCCTATCATCACAGCTACAGTGGTTCAGGTTTCACAGGTCTTTCCACAAATGGCTTAGTGGAGTTCCTCGGCCTTCCTTTCTAAAATCTCCACACACGCACCCCACCCTCACTTAATGTTTCTTCTTAGTGCTTATCGCAATCTAATATGCTACATATATTTCATTTATCTTGTGTACTGCCTTTCCTACTCAAATATAAAACACACAAGGGCATGGACATTTGTCTGTGTGGCTCTCTGTTGAAATTCCTAGTGTCTTAGAATAGTGCCTGCCATAGTAATAAATGGCTCTATAAGTACTTGTGGAATGAACACTGAAATCTCTACCAATTTTAGCTATGGTAATACTATCCTCTTGAAGGAGCAAGTTACTAATCTCACTAATCATAATGGAAAATACTTACTAGACCAAAGGTATAGCAGGCAAATTCCCCACTTATTAAAGATATTAGATGGGCCGCACCTATGCCCAGGGCTCTTCGGCATTCCCAGCTTCCTGCTCTCCGCACCCCTGCCTTCCATCCGCACTGGAAGCAGAGCCTACTGGTGCCCGTCAGATTCCCTGCTGCTCACTCCCCATCACCCATGGCTTGGATTCTACTGGAACTGCTTGGCTTTCTCACCCAAACCTTCACCAATCTGGGCCTCTGGCGTGATCCAAGGGCCTGACCCTTCTTCCTCCTTTTGGCAGAAGCCTGGCCAGCTCCTCAGCGATCCCGTCTCTCCTCCCATGGAAAACGCTGGCATGGGCCACCGCCGCAGCCAAGAACACTGTGTTCTTCAACCATTGTGCGTATTTGACCTTTTTTTCTGATTACAAATGGTTTCTAAGGCTTTTTTAAAGTTTTTATTTAAAACTTAATAGCATTTACCATATATCCATCTCCTGAAAGTCTCAGAAAAAGAGGAGAAAAATACTATACAACCACAAATTACTAACAGTATAGCAAGACTTTGTGCCAATGTATACTCTTTTACTGGATACAAAAGAACCCATTATCTTTACCCCCAAATCCTAACTTTCTTGATTTTTTTTAATTTCCCTGAACATCTCTCCCCTGATGCCTTCATTTTGGAAACATGCTTGCTAAAGTAATTAGGGATGTAGAGTAATGGTATCTGCAACTTACTCTAAAATGCTTCATACCTAGGTATAGGTAGGTAGATACACAGGTAGGTAGGTAGCGCACATGGAAAAGTGTTAGCAATTGTTGGATCTAAGGTGGGCATACGGGCATTCATTGCACTGTTCTGTTTTTACACATATTTAAATTTTTTGTGATAAATTCTTGGAAAAGAACATCCGTTCTCTTACCTCAGTGTTATGTGTCTCTCTGGGGTCCTAATTAGCCCACTTAGCAAATGTAATGACGCTCAAGATTGGTCTGTCCCCACCTCCAACCCCACCTGCACACGGCTGCCAGCATCCTCTTTCTAAGCTGCATTAAATAACTGCATTACTACTTTTTTAAAAAAGCTCTAAGATGACTCAACAGCACTCTCCCTAAAATCACGCATGCCCTCCCATGCTCTCCCGGGTTGGTCATCCTCATCTCTCTCTCTCTCTCTCTCTCTCTCTCTCTCTCTCTCTCTCATACACACACACACACGCACACTCACATGAAATCACACTGACACCCTCCCTCAAATTTTCTATAAAACTACCTGCAGATCCCTGAACACATCCTGTTACTTCATGCCTCTGGGTATTTGCTCCCTCTGGTCCCTCTGCCTGCTTCATATGTGGGTTTAACCACATGTCTGTCATCACATTGCTGAATGAGCAATGTAAGCAAAAAGGACCATCAAATAATTAACAAGAAAGTCTCAATTATTCACTGATACATTCTCTTCTTCATACCTGGATATTACTATTCAGCAATTCCTTTCCAAATCAGCAGAGGGTGCCATAATTTCATTTTTAAAAAAGAAAATTAAAGTCATGCTACAAAAGCAATCCTCAACCTCAGATGCAAGTGTTAAAGCTGGAAAAATAACTTTTTCCAGTTTTGAGACATAACTGATATCCATCATTGTATAAGTTTGAAATGTACAGCATATGGTTTGACTTACATATATTGTGAAATGATTACTGCTATAAATTTAGTTAGCATCTACCTTCTCATATAAAGAGAAAGCAAAAACAGAAAAAAAAATTCATAGAATTAACTGTAGTCATCATGCTATACATTAAAATCCCAGTACTTACGAATTCTTTAACTAGAAGCTTGTACCTTTTAACTTTCCCATTCCTCCACTTCCTACCTATGGTAACCACATATCTAATCTCTTTTTCTGAGTTTAGGTTTTTTTAAAAATACATCTATTTATTTATTTGTGTGTGTGTGTGTGTATTTCTAATAAATAAGGAATTTCAAAATGAAAATAAACATCCATTATCAATGTAAACAAAAATTTTTTACCTTAAAAAAGAAACCACATGACCATATACCTTAAATTCTGAATATGATTGTTTTGTTTGAACAAACTATGTAACTTGTAGGAATTTACCCTAAAAAATAACCAAACAAGTATGTAACAATGGATCAATAAATTGAAATAAAATACATTGGAAAATGGTTGAAGTTTTTAACGGCAGTATCTTCATTGCAGAATTACTGCTTCACTCACAATCACAATTAACAATATAGAACTGACTCTAACGCATGGCTATTTTGACTTCAATATACCTGCACAAACACATGCAGCCTCTATCCCCACCTCCTATTGAAACTTTTGCAATTTATTTCACTTCTGACCTTCTGCTCTATACTTTCCTAACCTAGTTCCCAGTCCATTTTTAGTTTCCATTTTACAATTCCGAAAAGGTACTGACCAATAACAGTAACTGGATTTTAAACAAGACAGTAGATCTCAAAGTTTCTGGCACTTTCAAAATTAATTTCTACCTTTTGTGTCTTAACTAATATATTGCTTACAGTTATCAAATAATTATCAAATTCCTATGACCTGCATAGCACTATACTGAGCTATAACAGGAAATTCCAAAGTATAATCATATTTAGATTTGATCAACTGAAAATCAATTCCAGTTCTAAAATTCTGAATCTATGAGTCTAGATTTATTCTGTGGTTTTTCACTCATTCACTTCAGGGACTCAAGTAAATTCCGACCAGTGACACTCGGGAGTATTCTGAGGCAGGGCATTCCCGCGTCAACTGTAATCGCGGTGAGATCACACCCTTATCTAAAAGGCAGGAGAGATACGATTGAAAAAGAATGAAACCACCAGAGGACCTAGGAATACAGTAAACTTTCTGTGCGATATTAAAAATCTGACGTTACTCAAACCTGGGTCATAAAACCAGGAGGGCGGCACCCACTCTCACGCACTTAGTCTCCCCACCAAGTCCTTCCATTTACTAGACACTCTGCTCACAGTCACTGTTTTCTTCAATATGTAAAAAATGCAAGAAATATATGTCTTCACTGAATCTCAGACGAAAGCATCAAAAGACAATAAGGTAAGATTTCTTTTTCCCAAGTTAGCAATAGCATCTCTTAAGAGTGGAGATTTAATAAACACTTAGGACTACTTGAAATTTGAACAATTTAGGTAACATTCAAAGTGAATAATCTCACAATAAGAACTCCATTTCTTTTTTTAATACATTTTATTGATTATGCCATTACCGTTGTTCCAATCTTCCCCCTTTGAATCCCTCTACCCAGTACCCCCCACTGCCTCTAGCAATCCCCCCCCCTAGTTCATGCCCATGGGTCACGCATGGAAGTTCTTTGGCTCCTCCATTTCTTATACTGTTCTGAACATCCCCCCGTCTATTCTGTACCTACTGATTTATACTTCTTAATCCCTGTACTTTTCCCCCCACTCTCTCCCTTCCCCCTCCCAACTGATAATCCTCCAAATGAATTCCGTATCTATGATTCTGTTTCTGTTCTGCTTCTTTGCTTAGTTTGTTTTTAAATTCAATTGTTAATAGTTGTGAATTTATTGCCATTTTATCGTTCATAGTTTTGATCATCTGTTTCTTAAATAAGTCCCTTTAACATTTCACAGAATAACGGTTTGGTGATAATGAATTCCTTTAGCTTTACCTTGCCTAAGAAGCACTTTATCTGCCCTTTGATTAATGATAGCTTTGCTGGATAGAGTAATCTAGGTTGTAGGTCCTTGCTTTTCATCACTTTGAATACTTGTAGCCAGTCCCTTCTAGCCTGAAGAGTTTCTTTTGAGAAATCAGCTGACAATCTTACTGGGAACTCCTTTGTAGGTAACTCTCTGCTTTTCTCTTGCTGCTTTTAAGATTCTCTCTTTCTCTTTAACCGTTAGCATTTTAATTATGATGTGTCTTTTGGTGTGGTCCTCTTTCAATCCATCTTGTCTGGGATTCTCTATACTTCATGGATTTGCATTTCCATTTCCCTCACCAAATTAGGGAAGTTCTCTTTCATTATTTTGTCCAATAATTTTTCAATTTCTTGCTCTTTCTCTTCTCCTTCTAACACCCCTGTGATTCGAACGTTGGTACACTTGAAGTTGTCCCAGAGACTCCTTACCCTATCTTCGTTTGGGGGGATTTTTTTTTCTTCTTCTTGTTCTGATTGAATGTTTTCTCCTTATCTTCCAAATCATTGACTGGATTCTTGGCTTCATCCACTCCCCTGTTGATTCCCTGTAAATTTTTCTTTATTTCACTTAGTGTAACCTTCATTTCTGCCTGGGTATTCTTTGTATTCTTGAAGTACCCGGTGAGTTCCTTGAGCATCCTTATAACCAGGGTTTTGAACTCTGCATCTGAGATTGCTTATTTCCATTCTGTTTAGTTCTTTTTCTGGAGTTCCGTTCTGTTCTTTCATTTGGGCCATATTTCTTTGTCCTCATTTTGGCAGCCTCCCTGTGTTTGTTTCTATGTATTATGTAGAGCTGCTTTCACTCCCTGGTCTTAGTAGCATGGCCTATCATAGAAAAGTACACCAGTAAGTTGTATGGGGTGGAGCCATAGGTAATTTCCAGTGTGGAGCAACCCATGTGAACACGGTTGATGGAGTCTCTGATACTGTGTTGCCACTTTGAGGCTCTGTAGGGGAGGGCTCAGAAAGGGGACAATGTTGCTGCCTGTCCTCTGGGGTTTTGTCCAGGAGGAAGCTATCCCCCAACACCCACCCCATGCCAGACCCTTCAGTTTCTCCCTGCATGCCGCGGGTGCCTTTCACGCTGCTACCCTGGTGCTGGAGCCTTGAAGGAGTGAGTCTGTGTTAAGTCCTAAGTCAGCTGCAGACCCTTTAGGAGGAGATACCTGAGAACCCTGCAGTTTCTTCCACTGCGCCAAACCCCTCTGCTTTTTACAGCCAGAAGTTATGGGGACCTACCTGCCTGGTACTGGAACCCGGGGTTGGAATCCCTCGCTCCTGAGGTGTCCCTCCCTATTTTTATCCACCACATGTGGATGTGAGACCACCCATTCCCTGTCTCCACATCTCCCCCTCTCCTACCCAGCTGGATGAATTTGACTTATGTAATTCCTTGGTTGTCAGACTTCCATACAGTTCAATTTTCTGATGATTCTGGGTGATAGCTGTCTTGCAGTCAGTTGTAATTCTTGCTGTGGTTGTACAAGCAGGCAAGCCACATTGACCTATACCTCCATCTTGACTGAAGTCTCAAAAACTCCATTTCTGATATACATGTCCTGGTGAAACTGCCACTCACCTAATAGCTGCAAATTAATTCTGTGTTTCCTAAAAAGAGTCTCTTCTCATTTGCATTTCTTTAAAGATGAGAATGATTTTTTTTTTTAATTTTTGGGAAAAGATAAGCTGGGAAGGGGGAGTGTCCTGAACTGCTAGGTGGAGCTACCAGCCAAAAATGGACTGGGGAGCTGAAGAGCAGGATTTTAGAGCTTTAAAAGGAATGCTCTTGAGATGATCTCAATAAATGTAAAAGAGAAAAGAAGCCTATGAAAGACAAGGACCCTGACTTCTCTGCAGCCTGAGATTGGGCCAGACTTGAGGGCTGGGTTAATCAGAAAAATAATGAAACTGTAATACCATATCTCTACATCAAGGAAGCCTGTAAATATCATTACGTAGAAACAAAACTAATACTTTTCCTTATCACTTGTTAGGCCCATATTAAGACTTACCATGAAAATTCTTTATTCCTAATTTTTGCAACAGTTACACAAAGTGAACCAAGTAACTGTGTCTATTGATTGCCCCAGGCATCATCTCCTCATTGCTAAAAAGAGAGATTTTTGCTATTATCTACCCCTATGTGAATGATCTTCAATTGTATTATAATTTCCTTGGATTAAGAAAATGTCACAATGTCTCAAATAAATTCTTTTTACTCTCCCCTAAGCCACTTGAGAACATTTCTCGAACCGTTAATTTCACAAACCAGCCAAGGTGCCTAAGGGAAAAATGATAGCTGTACAAGTTCTGAAAATCTTGCTGAGCATGTCTGTGGTTAAAGGGCTGTGTTTCTTTTCCTTAGTGCCTGAAGAGTAAATAGCTATGAAAGGAAAGATGGAAGAAAAGAGCCCAATAAATTACCATTTGGAAGGCAATGCCATTAGTGTAACAGGTGTTTAGGTGAGGCAGGGGTTATGTAAAACCTTTGGGCTTCTGTTCTTTTTTTGTTTTGGTTTTTGTTTGTTTGCTTGCATTTAGTTTATTTTTGATCACTAACCTACCTCACTCACAATGGCTTTATTACATTATATGCTCGTTGCATCCCTGCAATATTCCATCTTAGTATTATTTGTAACACTATGTGTACTTTTTTAGGCTATATTGTTTTTCGGTTCAGGGACCTTTATTTTGGTAATAAGACATATACTGCCAGGTTATAAATGCTTTTTTTTTTTTCCTAACAGAAGAAGCTTGGTGGTGGATATGTAGCCATTTGTATCTTTTTATGACTAAGAGTTCAAGTTCAGGCTTTCGTACTGATCGAATGTAAATGTACACCTACACAGGTATATGGAACTGATGTCAAAATTAAGCTCAGTCACTAGGAGAAGGGTGTTCGCTGTCTGAACTTTCTTTAGCATTTTTTTCACCTTCACAGTCAGGCACTGATCCCTCTGGCCTCTGAAGAAGATCTGGGTCTGGTCCTTCTGCAATCATTTTGTTTCTTACTGCCGTCACTGGAGTGCCCAGTGGGACCACTCTGAGACATCTGGCATATCACGGATGCTTGGCTACAGTTAAAGATATTTTCTGCTGCTACTTCACTTTCCTGTGATCCAGAGCCTTATAAACTTCTTTGCTGTGATTGCTCTGACATGGTCTCAGAATGGGACTTCGTTTGTAATACTGGTGACACTTACAGGATATACTTCAAATATGACATCATCTAGGCCTGGGCTGGATGACAACTTTGCATCGAAAATATTGTGAGCTGTTTCATTAAGTCATATACGATGATCAACAAATGGTACATGAGAATTACCTTTTCCCTGGATGAAGTAAATTCCTCACATACTTTCCTTTCAATGTAGCAGAATCACATACTAACAAAATTTACTATCAATTTTACTAATTTACTAATTACTAATTAATTTTACTAAGTTTTACCATCAACTCCTAATAAAACCATCTTTCAAAAGAATTGTCCATTTTTGTTTTGTTTTTAATCACCAGTAATGAATTCTGGAACTGCCAATGCTTTTCAGATAAAAAGGTGTTTTATAAACTGTAAAAAAGTTTTTATTTATTTATACTTTTGACTTCCACCCAAAAAAGATCTGAGGTAGCTTACAGAGACACAAACAAGCAGCTGGAGCTTCTACTTATCCACAGAGGTTGTTTTTGTTTTTCAATGAGGAAAGGGCAGACAGGGTGAATACAAAACCTTCCACGTAAGATGCTGTCATGTGCTGACACGGTAAGTAAATTACGGGAACATACACTTCTACAAATCTTGGCAACACTGAGTATTTATACAGACGTTCTTTCCTTTGATCCACAAGCCTCTGGGGAGGTTAAACCTTTATTTCACCCTTTCTGTTCCAAAGTCACGAAACAAGAAGGGGATAGACCCAGGCTAGAACTCAATGTTCATTACACCCTTTTCCGCATACAGGGCCTTTCCGAGCAGATCCAACGTGAGGTCCCCAAGAAGATAGAAAAGAAAAACAAACCAAAAAAAAATGCTTTTTGTCAACTATGAGATGAACCAAAACCAAAATTATTTTGCATATACATACAACCACCTGGTAAGTGTTCCATTTTACTTAGAAATTATTAAATATGCGGTTTGACTCCTATTTTACTATTTTTACTAATAACTGCACGTACCCAAAGAACATGTACTGAGAAACTACAAGGCACAATACTGGAATGTTCAGATATAATCACTACTCGGAGGAGACAACATGTGCTGGGACAGAGAGAGTGCCACATCATTCGGTAAACTGGAACGACAGGTTGTGGGAATGTGCAGTTACTGCTAACCAGCTGCTAAAGGGAAATAACCAACACCAGGCCTACGTGTAACATCACAACAGAACTGCTCCAGAATGAAAAGGCTCAGGGCTCAACCTTAGAGGTGAAATTGCTCCTCAAATTAACATCCGACCCTACTCCCCAGTTAATTTTTACTCTTTAAAACATGTCAACAAACTCGAAGAGAAATAACTATGTAGCAATCATTTAAATCAGTAGTTTCAAAACTTCAGTCATTCACATACCACCCTCACAATTGTTACGTTACATCCAAAACTACTTTTTGACTTAACAGTTTTCTTAAATTCAGGGTTTTTTTTTTTTTTTAACCTAAATGCCTATTTTGGGCCAGTATAAATTAGTAACAGTAAAACCATGAGCTTGATGACTTAGTTCTGTTTTCCAACATACATAAAAATGAAGGCATATGCTTAAACAAAAACTGTTTGAAAACCTCTTTAAAAACCCTGCATGTCCACACTTAGGAAACACTAACATTTAAAAAAAAAAAAAAACTATTATTAGCAACTATTTACAAACTATTTGTAAATACGGTAAATGTTTTCTTTTTTTCACTCTTTTTTTATTCATTTCAGAGAGAAGGGGAGGTAGGGATAGAGAGAAGGTAAAAACATTGATATGAGGGAGAAACTTCGATCAGTTGCCTCTTGCACGCACCCCAACTGGGGACCGAACCCACAAGCCAGGTATGCACTCTGACAGGAATTAAACGCGCGACCTTTTGGTTTGTGGCGCGACCCCCACTGAGCCTCACCAGTCAGGGCAATACAGTAAATGTTCCTTGCGTTATGTAACTGCATTGTCGATTCCTTTTTCTACTTCCTTATTAATATATGCGTAATTCCCTAAAAAGTACTTGATCATTTCCGGTGGAAGCCCATCCTGCTCCAGTCCCCCTAGCTCACTACAAATGAACATACTATCTCTCTATACCTAATTATGAGTTAATTATCTAAAAAGTTACACAAATCTTTCTCGTACCTATAGACAATTACAGATGGTTTTTCCTTCCATCATTTGTGAAGATAGAGAAATTAAAAACGTGAAAAATATCAGATACCATATTTAACTATGTTCTAACTAAACAGTATCTTCTGCTGCACTTAAAATGAAAACACTATTTTCTAGATGATCTCATGCTAAGATTTACTTTATGCCCAAATCCTGTTAAAGAAAAAAAGTTTAATGATTTTTGCAATTATAGTTGTCTAAAAAAATTACACTGTACCATTATTTTTCAATTAGCCTAATTCCTGACCAAAGCAAATTAGTTTTCTTAAGCCAATTCAGCAAATCACAAAGACAGGTGGATCCTCGATTTAATTATATTTAATCTATCAACTACGAAAAATTGCTCTTAATTATTTTGTCTCATTAGTTCCTTTTCCAGAATTGACCGTTTTAGCAGTCAAAATGATGTATGCTCACTAGCAAAAGCAGATCTTTGACACAGGTGAAAAAACAAGGAAGTGACTGAACATTTTCCTTACTAGCAATGAGAGCAACTGCATCGAAACATGATTTATATTAGACTCTACAAGTCATTTACTGGGGAACTTTAGGGTGTTTAACAAAAGTGTACCTCCCCACCAGCACAGCGGCTTTGCATTCCACTGAGCAGTGCATTTTATATTGGAAGAAGTCAAAGACCAGATCTGGAGCAGTCGCTGGACTTTTACAAGGATTCAACGAAGAAAGACAAACCACTGTCACCACCCTTCCATCCTGAAAATGGGCATATAAAAGTAACCAGACTGGGCCAAAGATGGAGTCACTCATGCTAATCCCCACATCAGCAAAGCAGAACACAGCAAGGTTTCTATGCTAGGCTCTCCTAGAGAAGAGGGCCTAGGTCGACAATTAGTGCTTGCCTGCTCAGTAAAACTTACCTGCCCCAGCGCCAAGACTTCCCTTTGCTCCATATGAGGAAAGTAACCCTGCTTTAACAAGTTGGCAAATGCTCAGTGTAACTTCCTTGTTTCTGCTCACTGGGTCTATAAAAATCTCTCACCCTGTACAGACCTTCTGAGCTCGGTCAAATGTAGCCCAATTCATGGGAACCACAGACATTTCTGAATCCTATGAAAGCTATGGACCCTCTGTCCTATTTAAAAAAAGAAAAGGAAAGGGAAAGGAAGGGGAGGGGAGGGGGAGGGGGAGGGGAGGGGAGGGGGAGGGGAGGGGGAAGAAAGGAAAGGAAAAACACAATAGCCCAGGCAAGATGACTGGTTTGGAGCAGCATCCTGTGCACCAAAAAGTTGTGTGGTTTAATTCTGGTCAGGGCACATACCTAAGCTACAGGTTCAATCTCCAGCTGGGACATATATGGGAGGCAACCAATCGATGTTTCTCTCTTTCTCTCTTCTCCCTCCCCCTAAAATCAATCAACATACATTTGGGTGAGGATTTTTAAAAAGCTACACACAAACCCAAAATGGGGTCACTTATGCTAAGCCCCATGTCACCAAACTAAGACTTATTTAGTTGTAGCTCTCTCGGAAATGGAACTTTAGTCAATCAGGAATCACCTGATCAGCACGCATGAGATAATCTGCCTGACACACCCCAGTCACCCCCTAAAGGAAACGGACCTTGTCACAACCAGCATACGTTTTGCTAGTTTAACTTCCTGGTCCCGCTCCCTTCTGCCTCCAAGTCCTCTATCTGGTACAGCCCCTCAGAGATCTTTTCCAGCTGCTACATGTGCCCATTCATGAATCACTGAATAAGGCCAATAAGATCTTTAAAAATCTATTTAGCTGAATTTTATTTTTTTAGCAGTCCTCAGAAACATTCACATAATACACAAAAAGCTGCCCCTGTCCTAGGCAAGTCATGGAGCCTAAGCCTGCCTGTGTACCCAGATCAAGAACTCTCGCTCCAGGGGCTTGAGAAGGCTGACACAAGGCTGCAGCCTCACATTTGAAAAGAAATGTCGTGAGTCTGCTTGTACTGTGTGTCTAAGTACCCAATCACGTCTAAGTCACATGCAATTTTAAAATATATTTTTAAAACAAAATTCTTTGGCAGTAGTGTATAAGAATTGCTTTGCATCTAGATACACTGAATGAAAAGTCTCTTATTAGCTGGCAGCTGCAGCTCTTGGATTTAAGAAATTAGGGATGTGGTCTGATGAGGAAGAGAGTCACAAAGCGCTCAAGCTCTGCTTGTGTAATTCCCCAAATGAGTATCAAAAAAACAGCAGTTCTTCCTATCATTTAATGGGGAGAGGCGAAGTAGTGCAGACGGAATAGAGCACCAAAAGTGCCTTTGGGCACATCAATCTTAAAAACACTACAGAGCTACATATTTCTCATTGATGTTTATTGGGATAAAAAATTAGATTGGTTCATAAGGCATACATAGAACACCTCTGAAATCAACACTAAGTATTCTTCCCTCTTGGCTGTGAAGCATGACCTAAGCAGCCAGGTTATATGGGTCTGTAACCTGCAGAAATGAAAGAAGGGGGTCTGGGTGGCAATGACAAGTCTCGGCTCAGAGGCAGAGCCAGGAGCTGCAGCTGAAGGAGTGACCAAGATTCTCTCAGTGACCAAAAATCTACTCGGGCTCCCCTGAATGTTCTCAACCAGGCCTGACTTTTCCACGTCCATGTTCCCATCCGCATTCTTGAATTTTAGCCAGAATCCCTATAAATCCGTTTAACCAAAAGCCTCCACTCGAATATCTGTCTCAACAGCCTCAGCATCTAATGGGGTTTCTCATCCTCCACCGTCCCCCAGGTGATGTGTGATCACCCCAGGCCACCTTTAGCAAGGTCAGTTTAGCCAGAATCCCTTACCCTGACGTTTCATTTTAGTAATTTTCCATTCAGGAACCTCCACCCTGCTCCTTGGCCATAAATTCTCACTTGAGTATGCTGTGCTGGAGTTGAGCGCAACCTTCCTCCCCCAATGCAGGACCTCACACAGGACCCCACTGCAGTGGTCCCTACAATCATCGCGATGGCCTCCCTGGAAGAAGGTCTGCCTTACTTCCGCAAGTGTCATGAATAAGTTCTTCTTCAACAGTTTGAATATTTTTTCTTTAACTGGAGTAAGGCAAAATGTAGTCATTACTCAAGTGATGGTAAGTGTTAGAGTTTTCAAGAAAGGATGAATGATATTGTGACTTATAATAGGAAATACATATTTGGTTTTCCTCCCCGTTCTGCCACAGAGCTCCTAAAACCCTTGGAATATCCTAAGTGATACGGGCCATAAAAGTGCCTTTTGATATTCACACCTAAGTCTACGTTAATGATGTGACTATGGATGAGACCAACCTTGATTAAAGGGTTGAAACTTTTATTCTCAACCTCCTACTTCCAGGAGGGGGAGAATAGGTAGATACTGAGTTCAATCACTAATGGCCAGTGACTTAACCATGCCTACGTAACAGAGCCACCATAAAGAAACAAAGGAGGGCTTCCGGGAGCTTCCAGGTTGGTGGGACATGGAGGCGCAGACAGACAGATGAACCCACAGAAGGCATGGAAGTTCTAACCCCTTCCCACATACCCTGCCCTACGCATCTCTTCCATCTGGCTAGTCTGAGTCATATCCTTTTTAAATAAACCAGTAATTTAGTAGGTAAACTATTTTCCTGAATTCTGTGAGCCAGCCTACCAAATTAACAACCCAATGAAAGGGCTGTGGGAACCTCTGATGTACGGCAGGTGGGTCAGAAGCACAGGTGACAGCCTGGACTTGTGATTGGTATCTGAAGTGGTGGTGGAGGCGGTCTTGTGGGGTTGACTGATCTGACACTATCTCCGAATGTCTTAAATTGTAAGGCAGCCAGCTGGTGTCAAAGAATTGCTTGATGTGTGCAAAATCCACACGTCTTGTGTCACAGGTGAAGTAGGGAGGGAGGATGGGACTGAGAGTAGCAGAGCAGACACACAGGAACAGTGCGCTTTCTCCTTCACAGGGTAACAGTCTCCAAATCACACACACAGAATAAAGCAGCGGAAGGGTGGCAGTGCTAGAGCATCAGGTAGAAAGGCTGTTCGCCACCTAGAAAGGCAGTTCTATGGAACCCTAAGCATGGACTCCATGAGAAGCAGAGCTTCAGTCCCCAGGAAAGCAGACTCAAGAGAAGACAGGGATGCAGGAACCAAAGGAGAAGCCCTTATTAACATGGACTGAAACCAAAAGCAGCCACTGGGACAGGAGCATGAGATCCTGGTCTGCTTGGCAATAAAAATAAGTACAATGGGGACGCCTGGTGGTGGGCCCAGAAGCCAGCAGGGCCTAAGGACCAGGCCTGACGACCTATGAGGGGTGAGCTGAGCCTAAAAATTGGCCTTCCTGGTGTCTGCCTTGATCACAGAACCACAGTAGAAACAAGCAAGACAGGCACCAGCCCTGGCCTCAGAGTTTTGAATAAAATATAACTGCAAACTAGCAAAGAAAAGGACAGAGTCCAACTGAAGGGCCCGAGCATTAATCTACATGGTCTCCCAAAAGCTTGAGCAAACATATGGAAGTGAAAAGTTTAAGACACGTTAAGGAAACTGTCGATTACAGTTGGGATGAAATAACAGGCAAATGTTGGAATGAAAGTGGCAGATAAGATTAGAAGACAACAATCCTGACTGCCAGCCTATGGAGTTTATAGGGACGCGGGGGAGCAGAAAGGAACTGTGTCTCAAAGATTAATTTTCTGGCACTACTGTGGAAGGCCAAGACAGAGGGAATTTCAAGAACAAGGCATAATCCTCATCTCCAAATGCTGTTGATACTACAAAATATGAAAATACTGCTTAGAAATATCCTCTTTACCAGTTTTATTAGAGTGGAGGTTATGGGTGGGTAGGTAGGTGAAGGACAGAACCGAGTGAGACATAACAGCGAATAGTAAGTGGACAGAGAAGTGGAACGTTCATCAGAGCTGTGAACTGTGAATAACTGCTGAGGACAGGGAACCGCGCCGTGCACGCATCCCATCGGGTATGCAGAACAACGGGACAAGAGAAAGTTCCCAGAGTTCTCAACAGAGGTATTAGGTTTTTCTTTTGTTACTATTTTTAAAGGCAAGTAGACCTGAGCCAATAGATTAGAGATGCAAAAAAGAACACTGGGTAAGCGACAAACAAGGGGTATTTAAAGGAACAGAATTCTGAGCTCAGCTCACATCCAAATGCCTTTTTACGTAAAAAGATAAATGTCAATTTCAATCTTTTTCTTATGGATAGTTTCTCAGTGTAAAATCTCTGTAAATTTCTCAGCGCGTTAACGTGTCTGTATCACTGCTCAATAATCAAGGAATACAGGGTGGGGCAAAAGTAGGTTTATAGTTGTGAGTATGCAAAAACACCGAGTTTACACTTGTATTACTTATGAATTATGTTACTTTTCATGCACACTGTAAACTTACTTCTGCCCTACCCCATACATATCATAGCTTTTTTTAAACTTTATCAAGTCAATTATTAAATTTTAACACAAATTATGCTTTTTCATGAAATGTGATGAGCAGTATAAGGAAGGAAAGAATGAGTTCTAGAATTATCCGGACCTGTGTTTCCACCATATTTTTAACACATTAACACAACCACTTGTTCGCTTGAAAGTTTACAAGCATAAGACTTACATGCTAAGTGATGTAAAAAACTCTCTCATCTGATTATCATAATGGCCCTCTGAATTTAAAGGGTCAACAACTTGCCCCAGTCAATAAAGAAAGAAACAGGGCAGGATCTGAACTTGAATCTAACTCCAAAGATAATCCTTTCACTATGTCCAAATTGTAATGCCAAGCTCTGTGTCCTTCCGTGACTTCTCGAACCTCAGGTCCTCATAATACCCCTCTAATACCTTCTGTACAGTTTTGTTTTGAAGAAGTAAAAAAGATAATATGTGGATAGTTCTTAGCACACCAAAGGTGTGCAATAAATACTGTTTCCCTTCTCTATTTCATTTTGTAATCACTTTCTTAAAACTTTGATCTTTCTACTATACGATACTGTCCCTTCGATGCCCTGAGGCCCCAACTCCAACAGCACTGACAATCACTGGCTTACCTGTTTCTCGCTAGTCGGTAAGACAAGCCTTTGCCTATCACTAGCTTTGCGTCCTAGTTTCCAGCGTATCTGCTCACTAAGTGCTCAACAAATAGTTCTTGTTTCAATTAACTCCAGTCAACATGTGGCTCAAGTGTTCTACATGCTTAGGTTGCCTCCTGTCTAAAACTTTAGTCTAAAACTTTGGTCAGGTTTTACACGTAAGGCAATATATGCAGATATGCAATTCACAATATGCTATCTGGAAGGGCAGCTTTCTCCCAGACAGAAGTGCTGACAGAAGCCATTGTTCCTTTGTTGGACCTTCCCATCACCCAGCCTGCAAGCACAGATGGGCACCATATCTGAGTGTCCATCAACCTAGCTAAAACCATTCCCCCACCCTGGTGATTCCCTGAGACACTGCCCCCCCCCCAACTTGTGGGCCCACCCAAGCCACTTCCATTGGCTTTTCCATAAAAATGACCTGTCTTGGCTCATGCTGTGGACTTTCCTAAAAACTCTCAAAGGTTCGCAAATCCCAAACAAGCAGCATCCGGCCTTACTGTGCCCCATACCTCTTGTTAAATGGCCCCAAGCCCATCACAAGAAGCAACCACCTGAAAATCACTTTGTCGCTCATACCAGGTGGTCTCCAGCAGAGCACAAGCAGCAACTGACCTTGGCCTGCATCAGAGTCCCTTCTAACAGGCCCCAAAGCCAACACCCCCAGGAGCCAGCTTCTGGCAACACCAGAGCACCAACCAACCACCTCCACCAATGATGCAACCAAATGATAGACTCCACAGACACCAGAGTCCCACTTAAGTGAATCCTGCTCCATAGGGTCAACCCTTGCACAACAGCTTCTCCACTGTGGTCACCACCAGCCCTCACAACCAATCAGCCCAAGGGTAAATTCCTCCCAGTGACATGACAACAGCAATCAAAGCTCAACTGCAACAGGAAGATACACACAACCCACAAAAGTAACACTCCTGGAGCACCTGGCTCAGATGACAGGAAGACTGTGCCACTTGGTCCTACAGAACACCTACTACGTAAGGTCATTCTATCAAGACTGGGAGATGTAGCAGCCCTACCTAATACATAGAAACAAAAACAGGAAGGCAGCCAAAATGAGGAAAGAAACATATCCCAATAGGTGGCGGGGGGGGGGGGGGGGGGGGGGGGTGCGGGGACAGAACAAGACCCCAGAAAAAGAACTAAACAAAATAAAGGCAAGAAATCTACCAGACAGAGAGTTCAAAATACTGCCTTGGTTGGTGTGGCTCAGCTGGTTGGAGGGGCTCAGGTGGTTGGAGCGTCATCTCCCAGACCGAAAGGTCACAGGTCTGATTCCCAGTCAAGGTACATTCTGTGTTGCAGGCCAGATCCCCAGGCCAGGGTATGCAAGAGGCAGCCAATTGATGTTTCGCTCCCTCTCTTTCTGCCTCCTTTTCCCTCTCTAAAAATAAATAAATAAATCTTTAAAAAATAAACAGATAAAATCAATGGGCATATCCTCAGGTGAGATTAAAACAATTTTTTTTTAAAAAACCACTGGTTGTAAGTGAAAACTTCAACAAAAAGATAGGAAACAAAAAAGACCATTCAGAAATGAAGAGTACAGTAGAGAGAATCAGCATAGATTAAATGAAACAGAGGACCAATCAGTGATTTGCAACATAAGGTAGCAGCAAACACCTATCAAACAAGCAAAAAGAAAAAAGAATCCAAATAAATGAGGATAATTAAAGGGGCTTCTGGGACAACAACTGCATCTTGGGATACCAGAAAGAGAAGAGAGAGCAAGGAATTGAAAACACATTTGAAAAAATAACGATGGAAAACTTCCCTAATTTGGTAAAGGAAAAAGACATACAAGCCCAGGAAGCACAGAGAATCCAGAAAAGGTAAACGCAAAGAGGCCCAAACCAAGACACATCATAATTAAAATTCTAAAGGTTAAAGACAGAGAGACTCTTAAAAGCAGCAAGAGAAAAGCAATTAATTATCTACAAGGGAACTCCCAGAAGACTGTCAGCTGATTTCCCAACAAAATTTTGAAGACAAGAGGCATTGACACAAAATATTCAAAGTGATGGAAAGGAAAGACCTACAACCAAAATTACTCTCCCCAGCAAAGCTATCACTTAAAATCAAAGGACAGATAAAGAGCTTCCCAGGCAAGAAAAAGCGAAAGGAGTTTATCACCACCAAACGAGTATTACAAGAAATGTTAAAGGATCTTCTTTAAGAAGAAAAAAAATCAGAAAAATGAATAACAACATAGCAGTAACTACATATCTATCAACAATTACTTTAAATGTAAATGGATTAAATGCTTCAACCAAAAGACATTGTGGCTAAATGGGTAAGAAAACAAGACCCTTACAGATGATGCCTACAAGGGATTCATTTAGAACAAAAGACACACACAGACTGCTAGCAAAGGGAGGGAAAAATATGTATGAAAATGGAAACAACAACATCAAAAAAAAAAAAAAAAGCTGGGATAACAATATTTATACCAGACAAAATAGACCTTAAAACAAGAGCTATAATAAGAGACAACAAAGGACCCAGAAATTACACTTCTGGGTATTTATCAAAAGAAATCAAAAATACTAATTCAAAAAGACATATGCATCCTTATGTTCACTGCAGTATTATTTACAATTGTGAAGCTATGGAAGCAATCTAAGTATCCATCAATACATGAATGGATAAAAAAGTGGTGCATATGCACAATGGAACATTACTTAGCCATAAAAAATAATGAAATCTTGCCATCTACCAGAATATGGATGGACCTAGAGTACATTATGCAAAGTGAAGTCAGTCAGTCAGAGAAAAACAAGTACCATATGACCTCACTTATATGTGGAAACTGAAAAACAAAATAAATGAACAAAATAGAAACAAACTCACAAATACCAAGAACATTTTGAGGGCTGCTATATGGGAACAGTTTGGGGGAATAAGTAGAAAAGAGGAAGGGATTAAGAAGTACAAATCTGGCCCTGACCAGTGTGGCTCAGTTGGCTGGGCATCATCTCACAAGGCAAGAGGTCACAGGTTCAATTCCCTGGCAGGATACATGCCTAAGTTGCAGGTTTAGTCCTGACTGGCAGGTGTACAAGAGACAACTATCAATGCTTCTCTCTCACATCAATGTTTCTCTCCCTCTCGTCTGCCCTTCCTTCCCCTCTCTAAAAATAAACTAAAATTTTTTAAAAAGAACAAATTGGTATTACAAAGTAGTCATGGGGGTATACAGTATAGAATAGGAAATAGAGTCAATAATATTGTAACAACTATGTATAGTGTCGGATACTATGTTTACTGAGATGATCATTTTGTAAGTTATATAAATGTCTAACCACTATTTTGTATACCTGAATCTAAAATAACATTGTATGTCAACTAATATTGAAAATTTTAAAAATTACTTGTAAAAGATGAGATTAGTATGTTATAAACTACTGAAGCTTGTGACTTACTTTTTATGAATTAGAATTAAGAGTTTCTCAACAAATAAAAAATCAGTAATAGTATATTACTAACGAAAGCTGTACTAAGTACCTTACCCATAAAAATTCACTCAATGTCCATAACAACCCTATGAAACAGGTTTAATATACTTTCATCCCTGCTTTACAGATAAGCATGTTTAGGCACGGAAGGGTTAAGTAGCTTGCCCAATGTTAACTTAGCCCAGGATTTTAACCACTGGACACAAACTTCTCAGTAATGGTGTTACTCTCAATTCGTCTACATTCAATCTGCTCTCATGACAGGTGGCATTTCAGTTAGCTTCAGGTATATTCCTGGAAACATGTTACTATCCTTGTGAAATTAATTTGTCTGTGTAATAAAACACAAAAGGCTAAGAATTGCGGTAGTGTAGGGGGAAAAAAAGACTAAGAAAACCTAAGCACATTCTGATCTTTATTTCCTCAACTACATAACAAGATGCAACGGTAGTAGCAGCAACCATTTCTTGAACAGCTCTTCTATGCTGTGCCAGTCACTTTACCTTAGTAACCTCCTTTGACATTCACAAGCTATTATTAGTCCTTATTCATAGATATAGAAAGTGAGATTCTGAGAGGTTCAGCACCTTTATTCTAAAGCTCCTGTTCTGCTTAAAGCATACTCGTACGCTGTCTTTGGGTCAAGACAATTTCCTCTGTACTGCTGAGTCCATGGAATCAGTGATTATATAAATACTTTATATAATACCTTGCTCATCTAAGTGATCTAGGAGCTCTGACAGAGGAAAGGGATTTTTCCCTGCTGTTCTAACCCCACTGCTCTGGACATAGGAATGAAAACGAACAAATTAGGAGTTGTTCTCTTACAAGTAAGCTCCACAACAGGTAATAATACACAGGGCTTGTTCAATGCCATGTCTTCAATGCCCAAAACAGGGCTGGACAACAGTAAATGCTCAATACATTATGTTCTATCTTAAGTGATATTCCTAAGAGTCTAATGTGTGTGAGCCCAACTAGGGTAGCCATATGTCTCCCATCCCCGTTAGATGACACCATAGAACTACGATCATTTAGCAAAGAAGTTAACCCATCATCACTCTTAACCAAACCACCACGAACACAAAATCATTAAGTAACCCAGAGAAACTGGTCTTCAAAGTTTGAATATTTTAAACATAAAATTATTAAGTAGTGCTTCAAATTACACAACATCAGATCACTGTACTTCATATTTTGGTTTGATTTAGAATGCGTAAGATTGAGGTATTCAAAAAGGATGGGATACAAGAATGGAAGAGACCCGAGATGGGGGTAAGGAATGTGGAATCTAGTCCTGGTTCTGCTGGTTCTCCAAGTAACACCACTGTGGCCCCAGCCAGTCCCACACTCCCCCAGGCCTCAGGTTTTCAGAATCCAGGGATCTCTTAGACCCATTACAGCTTCTCCGTTCAATATCTCTAGGTTTGCAGATGCCACCAGACTCTGAGATGGCCAGTGAATAAGGTAGTTATCTAAACCAGTCCTTGAGGGATGTGAAGGCTACACGTACACAAGTATGAAAGTTAGTGCAAAACTCAACTGAGCCAATCAGTGATCACACTTCCTTCTCCCTCTTCTAATGCCAAAACATCCTATGTGGCTGTAATCACAATATCCCGGTGCCCAGCAGTTCAGAGACATTAAGTGATGTTTAAAAGCAATTAATTTAATTTAAAAAAGAAAAAGAAAAGCAGCACTGAGAGTGGCAACCTACATCTTCCCTCCAGGGTTGGAGGTGGGTGGGCTATGTGTGCCTGCTTCACAATTCTGTTCATAAGGCCCTGCTTAATATGAATATCTTCCATCCTGTTTTTCTTAAATGTTCTGTATGAATGAAAATAGTGTATTTATTGTAAAAGATGTATAAAAACATCAAATGATGTCAAGTTAAAATCATCTTTGAGCAACCTGCTGATTTGACTCTATCAGATGTTACCAGATGTACTGCTGGGACTGATGTTTTGATGCGTTATGCATCAGTTATGAGAGAACTGTTTTGAAGACCACATCCTTGAAATAAGTGCATATTACTTTTCGTCTAGTGACATTAAATGATGCCAAGGGTCTCTTCGTAGGACTACCCCCAACCATCTGCTTTTTGGACATTTTAGTACAATCATAAGTTTAATATCTGATAGGATCAGCAGAACTAAACTCATAGTAATTAAAGGCAGAACTGTTTTACCTTGTCATGAACTACAACTAGTAGTTGTTTTTTAAACAAGTAGTGTTTTTATGTTTTAAAGAATTATACTAATCCAAATATATCCCAAAATGGAGCACAGACCTAAATGTAAAATGCAAAACTATAAAACTCCTAGAAGATAATATAGGAGAAAATCTAGGTGATCTTGGGTCTGCCGATGACTTTTTAGATACAACACCAAAGGTACAATTCATGAAAGAAATAATTGATAAGCTGGACTTCATTAAAATTGAAAACAGCTCTACAAAAGAAAATGTCAAATGTCAACAGACTGAGAAGACAAGTCACAGACTGGGAGAAAATATTTTCAAAAGACACATCTGATAAAAAACCAGTGGGGGATTTACATTAGTACCAGGCACATAAGGAAGACACCTGAAGACAGTACAAAATATTACAGTTGAAAATGTCATTTGGTCTATTATCTATTGAGATCCATGGCTAGGTATTATCAAAACGGACAATTTTTAAAAAGTAACGGAATGACATATGCAGTATCTCATTTATGTTAATAATCATTTAACTCTGTATATGTCCTTAAAGTTAAAGACACACAATATACAAAAGTTCATTTAGAAAAAGATTGAAAGATACACACAAATTCATAATAGCAGTCACATGTGGGGAAGAAAGGGAAATAAGAATTGGGAAGGGGAAAAAGATATACTTCAATTTTATCTGCAATGGTTTGTTTCTTTCACTACAAAAAAAAATCTGAAACAAATATGACAAAAAGTTAACTATTAATGTGGGGAAAATACCATTCTGAAATACACGAGGGAGAGTAGGAATCCTGCTGCTGATGATCAAATGTACACAGATGTTTACATAACTTTTATTGTGTGGGTACTAAGTACTGTGTATTCAACAATCACTCAAATTATAAAAGGAATTCAGGGAGGGAGGAGCAGCAGCTTAAAACAGGTCTGACCTGAGGCTGACGGACCTGTTTTTAAGTCAATCAGCCTAGAAGGAAATTGGAGTGAAAGTCTGCAGTTTAAAAGACTACTTTCCCTTTTTCTCTTACTCTAATTCCAATAGGTACCCTAATTCCATTAGATTTGCCCCTCCCATAATCAGTTTCATTTACTGCTTTCCATTTCCCAAAGAAAGCTTTATTTACTACCACCCATTTCTCAACACTATGAATTTTAAAGAAGAGAAAATGCTGTATGAAATAAAACTTTTATCATTCAATCTACAGGATGCCAGTAACAACTTTTCACCTATTATATTACACTACAGGCACCTTGAAAACAAGGGTACTGTATATATTCTCAAGTTTGCTCTCAGAATACAATGTAAAATTACATAAAATTATATGCAATAAATATATCATTCTAGAGGCAAGAAAAACCTTGTTTTAATTTTTTAAATTCCAATTGTTTTAACAGCACTAAGACGTGTCTACCACAGTTTTTTATTTCAAATGAATTAACCTAGTTCCAAAATATGACAAAAGGACTTTTCTATTAATAGTGTCCTTTTGATTTACTTTTAAAAACCAGTGCAATTTAGCTTTGTGTTTCCAAGAAAAACGACGGAGGGAGGCGGACTCTGGCGACCTCACGCCCACAGTGCATTTCTTCTATGGCCGCACGCCAACCCCGGTGACCCCTGGTGCACTCGGCCACCAGAGCCTCCAGGATGCAGCCCAGCCTTGAGTGGCTTTGGCAGGACAGGTTCTGGCTACTGCCTAAAAACTAGTGGGCTGAACTGGAAGACCAAGATGGCCTGGTCTACACCCACCCTCTGGACATGCTGACGGCCCTGCCCCTGAGCTGGTGGCTGGGTGTGTGGGATCATATAGGCAGGCAGGCCGGTGAAACCCATCTCCACGCTGAGGAAACGCTTCCTCATGGAAGGACGGAGATACAAGGAGCCTCAGTAGCTGTCCTGGCTACCCAGTGTGGCCTCACATTGCAGCACACCCAACACTGGTTCCGGAGACGCTGGAACCAGGCCCAGCCCTGCCTGATCAAGCAGCTCTGTGAGGCCAGCTAGTGGTTTGTCTTCTATATGTGTCACACAACCCCAGCCCATGCCATTCTGGAACAGCTGTGGGGTCTGATTGCCCACCACCAAGAAGTGTGACTCCAAATGCCAGAGTTTGGTGAAAAGGAATTGTTTATTTAAAAATTATACAGATTTAGAATAATGGCAGAACTCTGCCATTTAGTCCCACTCCCTTTAAAACACCCACAAACAGATGGTCCTGCCTCCCTTGCCAATTCAGGCCGGTTTCAGAGTATGCCAGTCAGAGGTACTGTCTTTTAGAAAAACAGAAGTCCGTGGCTCAGCATTCCAGGTCACAGCTGAGCATTCAGGCATCTCCCATCAATCTATGCTTGGTTGGACAAGTCCCCCGCAATTCCATCAGCCACGCTGCCGTGTTCTCCAGGTCTTAATCCGAAACGGCATGGCACCTCTTTCCACTCCAGCCTCATGGCCAGGCAGCAGGGGTCCTCCTACACCCTTTCAAACCGCATGGCAAAAATCCCCTCTCATGGCTGCCATGCCTAGTTTAATCCTGACCCAGGGCTTCCTGTACAACCCCATTTTCAATTCCTCCCACAATGCACTACATTCTGCCTGCCCTCTGTACACTCTACATTCTCTCAGCTGCCATCCTTCGTCAGGGCAGGTGTACCTCCACGTCGCAGGGGAACCACCTGCTTCTCACACAGGCACTGTAACACCCGTGGCCCCCCCAACCCCACTACAGGCTACATCATGAGTCGAAGTTATGCTCATCTCCCTGCAATTAACGTAACTATTAAACTAGCCAAGTTGCCATAGGTATGCAACGTGCCTCTCAGTCGCTGTCCTCTGCTTCCCCCATCCCTCAAACCATGGCTGTGGAGGTTTTAGGGACTTTTGCCTTAACACCCCATTACATCTGTGCTCCACCCTTGGTGGCATCTTGGTCCTATACCATTGAGTGGTGGCTGTGGAAGCTGGCATTGTGCTGGGACAATTACCCAAACCAGCCCCGTAAGCCAAAGCTGTCCCGTTGATACCTCTTTGAGCTGAGTTTCTACACCACATTGATCACATTGCCCTTGGACATCAGACGCTAGGATTTCAAGGAGCAGGTAGTGCACCACCTCCTGACCATCGCTTTCTCTCCAGTGCATACCTGCTGCACAGCGGCTCTCTGGTGCTGCTGCTGCCACAAGCCTCCGCGGAATACCTCCGTGAGGTATTCAACTATGCACAGCAAGTTGTGCAACTCTCTTCATCATCTCCTCCTTGGTCTTCTACACTCACCTTTTGCTCTTCCCCACCAGATCCTCTACCACATACTATGTCTATCACAGTTCAAGCCCCTTCTTTGGCTCCTACTTCTTCAACTCGCCTCTGGTGATGCTGCAGCTGTTGCAGGTGCTCCGGTCTTGCCTCATCCTTTGCATTATCCACAGCTTCACAAAGAAAGGCCAGAGGGAGGAGGACATTTACAGTGACATGGACTTGAGCGAAGGGGAGGCAGCCCAAGAATGCAGGCAGCTGAAGAATGGGGTGGCTCAAGGGCCCAGGACAGCTCCCACTGATGGCCCTCAGAGCTGAACAGCTGGGTGGCTGGCTGGCCAATGGGCACATGTCGGCCATGTAGCTGGCTGAGGACTGGCTGTGAGGAGCTGCCCCCAGTGCCCTGGATTATGGGGAGGCTAGACTGTCAGCCCTTGGGCTGGCTCTGTGGAAAAAGGGAGGGCTCCACCCCAGGGGTTTGGGGAGGGCTGATGACCGGTTTCCAGGCCCTTCCTTCTTCCCACCCTCCCTCGCTCCCTCCAGACAGAGCTGGAGCGTGGGCCGGAGAGGCATGCTGCAGCCCGCCAGGGCCACCAACAGGCTGCCGCCTCGGGACTGGGAAGAGCCCTGGGCTGAAAGGGGTCCAAGAAAATTTGAACGAAGAGGGAGGGAGGAAGGGAGGGAAGAAGGGAGGGAGGAAAACCATGGAGAGACCAATTTATTCATCCTGAACAGACCCAGAATCCCATAATATAATGTTGAAAACTGATTTTTTTAAAAACCAAACATTTAACCTGCCTTCTCTATACTAACTTTATCTCAAATAACATGTTCTCTCTCTATAAAAAAAAAATTTTGAATAAAAAAATAATTAAAATGTCACCATTTTGTAAACCCTAATAAAATAATGGATCTAGGCAATGGATAATGGATCAACAGCCATGAACATCACAAAAAGAGAAAAAATCCACATAACTAGAGGTACACTTCACCCCCTATGAAGCCGTTTCACCAAAAAATACTGAAATAATCAAATCAAGATCTGATTGCTACTCATAGCAAATAAAAGAACAGAACATGTTAAACCATGTATTAAATAAAAAGCATGACAACAGGTTACCACCTAATATAATTCTTCTTAATTATGATTATGCTACCAAACAAATATTTCTTAATAAATGTACAGGTAAGTTCTCTTTGTAATCTTTAACCTAAGATGAGGAAAGTCAATAAAGTATTAGCATGTTTATGAACGTATTTATTGTGATTGGACAGCAAAATTCACAGCTTTATATAGGTCTGGAGTTGCTGATCTCAGAAATATTTTTCATCCCTAGTATTACCGAACCTACTTTCACCTGGAAAAATACAGCAGAGCTGAGCCAAGAAGTCACAAGTCCCTGATTCTAAGAAGGCATTAGGAGTAAGTAAGTGGAGAAGTTGGATCTGGTTCAGCAACCTCAGAGGAGACACTTTAGTATGAGTGGCCCTCCACAGCACTGGCGAGAGATGCTACCAGCCAGTTGCACCCAAAGTGACCCATGAAAGCTGGGGCTGCTCAAGAGCCTTTCAGGACAACCGTGACATCAAAGCTGTTTTTATAACCATGCTGAAAGGTTACTTGTGATTTTCAATGTACTGACATTTGACTGGTAATATATAAACAACGGTGTGTAAAATTGTGGCACCTTCATGTGACACAAGGCAGTGGCACCAACTATACAGTACATCATTGTAGTCCTCACCTCTATGAGCTCAGTGGGGATAAAGCCAGTTTCACATTAAGAATGTCCTTGATCAAACGGTGAAAATGAACATGTGTGTGACATCTTGACCCTTGCATACATTTCTTTGTAATATTCTGTGTGACAAAATAGGAAGTACATCTAAGAACTCAGAATATACACTGAACTACATGGTAGCTGTCTAAAGGAAAAGAAACTGTGCCAACAGTTTGAGTTGCAACCTGAACTAGCAAATTTTCCCCCCAGGGAATATCCTTCTTATACAAAATAACAACTGAAAGATAAGCTGAACATTGAAAGCTGGGTGTTTGGTAAACATTTTGTCAGGAATGAACAGAACAATGCTTTTGCCTTAAGGAAAACACCTGACATATTTGTTACCATTGATAAAATTTGAGCTTCCAACCAAATTTTGGATTTTGGAAAACTTGGATCTGCCACCAGGAACATGACATTATTCTCAATTCTTAAAGACTTTTCTGATGGGATCCCTGGTGATTTTTTTCTAAATGGTATCACAAAATGTGCCAGTATTTGAAAGATTTATATAATTCTGTGAGCCAATATTTTCCAAATCATGTATGTGTGAAAAGAGTCAAAGTGCAAGAAGCAGACCAGAAGATTTCAACGTAACATAAGGAATAAAGTTAATTGATACAGGTTCACGTTCCACTCTGCAACTAAACTTTAAGATTTTTGTCACTGCAGAGTTTTGGTGTAACAGCAAAGAATATTCACAATTACCTAAAAAATACTAATACAATATTTCTCTTATCTACCTGAAGGTCTGTACAAAGCCAGACTTTCTTCATGTATTTCAGCCAAATAATAAATCACAACAGAATGAATGCAGAAACAGATAGGAGAATTCAGCACTCTTCCATTAAGCCAGACGTTTAAGAGCTGCAGAAATGTATTGTAACATAACGTCATTCTTCTTCTCACTTATTTTAATGAAGTTATTTTTTCATAAAGAAGTGATATTTATGTTACCATATAATGGGGTTATTATTTTTTAATGAATACTCTATTTCTTGTTTGAAGTTCTAAGACAGGAAATATTGCTAGGTATGATAACCCACATTAACAATAGTCCTTAAATTTTCAGGAGTGGGAAGTGGTACTGAAAAAGTTTGAAAATCACAGCTCCAAGGTTTGGAGCCCAGGTCAAGGCTGCACTTACTCAAATGAGCTTTCAGGCATGGCCTTTCTCTGTGATTTCCCCTCACAACAAAACACCAAAATATGGGAGCCCAGCAGGGGCTGAGTGACAAACCAAGACCACTACCTACTCTCAGTTTTATCCCAGCTTTACAAGACAGGGTCATGGAACAAGAAGGTGGCTACTGGGGTCCTGCTAATGTTGTTTCTTCATCAGAGTGCTGGTTACACAACAGTGTTTGGTTTGTGAAAATTCAGTGAGATGCACACTTAAGATATATGCATTAGGATATATGCATATATACTTGAGTACATTTTTAAATTCATAGTTTAAGATGCATAACAATTTCCACTTTGCTTTTCCAAACACATGATGGCTTTCAACTAACCAGAGTCATTACACATAACTTACTTTGGAAAACTGTGACAAATATAATTCAAATTTTTTAATTTAAAAACCTCGATCTACACAACTTTAACTATTTGGAATTAAGAACTATATACCACCTAAGACAGCTACCTTACCAAGACCAGGAAGTCTGTGCTTATTTCTCAAGTATTCAAAACCAATGAAATCACAATAATAAAAAATGAAATCAAATACAATTTTAAAAATGAAATCTCCCAATTAAAAGTGAAACTAAAGATGAATTCCCTTTAAGGTACTAAAGTGATCAAGAGGACACTATCTCCGCTACTCTTCAGTATATCATTACAAGTCTAGACAAATGAAATAAGACAAGGAAATACAAAAGCCAAAAAGTCCGTGTGGTTTTTTTCCATAAAATAAAAGACATATTTTTCATTTTCACCAATAACTTTATTGATTTGGAAATCTTGAGTATGTCAGCTATCTCCCACTATTGGCTTCAGTGGGTAGAGGCCAGGGGAGCTGCTAAACATCTTCCAATGCATAAGACAGCCCCACAGCAAAGAATTATTTAGCAAAAATGTCAATAGTACCAAGAAACTTGGCAACCAATTTTGACACGTTCAATCAGTCACAATACCTTTTTCATACACTGCACACATCTTTGTGTGTGTGTGTTTGAGGTGTGTTTTTATCTTTCTGGAAATAATAAAGCATAATATGCCAAAATGTTGCATATTTTCTTCCATCTTCAATATTAAAATGGTTGCATAAAAATTCACAATTTTATTTTTTTAAATACACACTCATATGACAGCTGTTACTATCTAACAAAATTGATTCATAGGAAATTAAAGACAACTAAGCACTACTAGAGCCATCATACAGAAAATAGCTAAATGAACAAATACTTTGGCCAATCTAATGTAAGAATTGGAAGAAAAAATAGTCACTATTTAAAATTAAATAATCATCTTCATAAAATATCCAAAAGAAAAACCAGCTATTAAAATAAAATGACTTCAGCAAAATCAAAAAAAAAAAATATAAAAAATTAGCTAATTTATAGCTCGCTCGCTCTCTCTATATATATATTGGGTTGGCATACTCGAAATATCCATATCAATAAAGTTATTGGTGAAAATGAAAAATGTGCCTTTTATTTTATAGAAAAAAACACACAGGCTTTTTGGCCAACCCAGTAGCAACAGGACTCCTCTATACTGGGGTAGGGGGGACTACAACAAAGTTTTCATTCACAGTAGAAACAAAAACTGAGATACTTAGGAATTAATCTAAGGCACAAGACTATGGAGAAAAATTTTAGACTCTATTGGAAAAATATAAATATCTTTGATACATGATTTCAACCTTGGATACAAGTATGACAAGAAGAGGTTTTTAAAAATACAATTGCTGGGCTGTACTCCCTAGAATTACTCTTCAGTTAATCTAGTGTATGTGTAAGTGATTTTAAAAAGCTACCAAGTTAATCCTAATGTAAAGCCAGCATTGGAAACCACCAGTTTAAATAGGTTTAAAAAGGACTACACTTCTAGATACCAAGATCTATAAACAAGTTGTAATAAAAATGAAAATTAAAACAAAAAAAATTGCAGAATTCAAACAGGAAGAGACAAATTGTAGAAACTTATCTTTGTTAACTAAGAACAAAGAAATACTTCCTAAATAAGACCTGGAAGGTAAAAAAATATATATGGATGGCTCTAACTCTAACAAAATTAAAAATTTTGTTCCGTAAAGAATTTCAAAGAAAAAAACTTGTCAATGAGGTAGAAAAAAACTAGGAGATTTGCACCTTTTAAAATCCAATTACCTTAACATGTAGAATATTTTTAAAAAAAGAAAAAGAAAAGAAAGAAAAGAAAATCCTCCTGTAAATTAGGGCAGAAAAGTAAAGAGAGGGAGGGGTATAAGAAAATCCAAAACAAGATGTAAAGAACATATAAATACCAATTCACAACGAGAGAAACCCACACAGCTAACAAGCACATGATAGGACACTCAACTGCATTAGTAATCAGAGAATTGCAAATAAGAACAGTAACATCACTCCATCTGTTGCATCAGATTGAAAAAAATGATAAGGTCAGAAAATATCAAGTGCCAGCAAGAATGTGAGAATAACAGCTGGTGAGAATGTAAACTAGCACAGCCATTCCCACTAATCTGGCAGCACTTGATGAAATTATATACACGCCTGTAAGAGTCAGGAGGGGGGGGTGCCCAGGGGGGGGCGGGGGGGCGGGGGCCGGGGGGGTGGGGAGGGGAGGAGAGATGGGGAACATGAATGGGCACAGGAGATGAAGGACAAAAACTACAATAAAATGACAGGCTTCCTGCACACCAATTATGATAGTGGTCCAAGAACTTGTTACCAAACTCAAAAGGCTCACCACTTGGGGCACTCTATTCAAGAATAAGATGTGACTGTCACAAGGTAGTTTTATTTTACTTGTGGCAAGTACAGGAGACAGTTTTCACATCAAAGCTCTGTCTCTCAGAAGGAAGGCTCAGTCATTGCTCTTATACACTACTTAGTCAATTACACATTGATTCCTCCTCTGGAGTTGGCTACATTTATGCTGTTGAGTTCCTGTCAAGCTCACCCTGTTTACAGCTACTCTGCAAAAACAATGTGTGCTACATTTTAGCATTAAGCAAGAACTGCATTTAGTAGGAATGGCCCAGACTTGAGACCCTTGTCTTATCTAATAAACTCATCATCAACTCAAGTCTGCACACCTGCTTTGGGGGGGAGTTGAGGGGGCCCCCACCTCATACACTGATCCAGTATTTATTACTGGTAAGTCCCTGTACACCAGGAACACAGCTGCCAAGATGAGGTCCTCTCGGATAGAGTTTACATGCTAGTGAGGGAAACAATAAAAATAAACAAAGTTAGGATAAGAGTTTGATAACTGCTACAACAGATATAAAATGAGTGACTGTTACAGGGAGTAGTGTAAGGGGGATGCAGCTTTTAGAGAATCGCCCACAACGGGTGGGCTCTCAGAGGCAGAAAGGAAATTAGCCAGGCATTCAGCAACCAGGCCAAGGACATCTCCAAGAACTGTGTTCAGGGTCATCAATTACAAAGTCACCACAACACAGGTAAGACTGTGTTCTGAAGATGACTTTCAGGTATTTCCTGTAACTAAATTCCCAGGAACAACATTTACAACTTCTGTTATATCAAGTGTGGACTACGATGATTACTGCATGAATCCCACATACTTTGGCCAAAGAATTCAACCTTTTAGGGCACCACCCATGTGCACACTCTGTCTCTAAACAAATGTGTCTGGAAAATTACTAAGATCTGCAAACTTCTGCTTCATTTGTTAAGTAGAAATTGAGTGCTCATGTATCTTTCCCACAGCATAGAGTGAGGAACTGGAGATAAATGTTAGTTTGTCCTTGAGAAGCCACCTCCCCTTTGTAAGATGCCCAATCCTATTTATTTCATGCACTCACTGATTTTTATGATTAAAAGCCAACATTTTTTGCATGCTTGCAACCTGCAAGGCACTGTTCTACAAACTTTTACAACATGTTTGTGTTCACTGAATACTCACAGCAACATAATACTATTTTATTTCTACTTTAGAAATGAGAAAATAGGGGAAAGAAACTTGCCTAAAGTCAAAAATTTAGTAAGTGGCAGAGCAGGGATTCGAATCCAGCTCTTTCAAACTTCAAAGCCTATATACTTAACTGCACTCATATTCCCCCTGGAATCTTCTCAGTGGTTTTCAAAGTGTGGTCCCTGGACCAGCAGCATCACTGTTACCATGGAATTTATTAAACATGCAAATCTCAGGGCCCATCCCCAGACCTACTCAATCAGCAACCTAACTTTTAAAGCACCCTCCAGGTAACGTGGTGGTATGCTGAAGTTTGAGAACCACTGGGCTGAAGTTTTCATATTCAACTTAATTGTATGCATATTAAATGATTACCATTTTGAAAATTCTAAAATATAAAATTTTGATCTTGCCCTGGCTGGTGTGGCTCAGCGGACTGAGAGCCAGCCCATGAACCAAAGGGTCACTGGTTCCATTGCCAGTCGGGGCAGGTCCCCAGCAGGGAATGCTCAAGAGACAGCCACACACTGATGTTTCCCTCCCCCTTTCTCCCTCTCTTCCCTCTCTAAAAATAAAATCTTTTTTAAAAAAATTGTTTTGATCCTATTCAAAATGTCTCTAAATACATCAAAATAGTACTAATTGATTTCTTCATTACCAACACTAGAGCAACAGCTCCCCTAAACTTGACAAAACACCTACTCTATACCCTGATTAGATCATCCAAAAAAAGAAGTCTACATGGAGGGAGCTTACCAGGAACCGAGCTAAATTCAAAACATGAAAAGAACACAGAGATCCAAACAGAATCTCCAGAAGTTAAACCAGAGCCATATTAGGAAGAGGAAAAAACTATTTTGAATATCAGCAGTAGAAGCTTAATAATCTTGGCCCATGGTTCCATAATCCCTTTTACCCCTGATTCAACATCAAGTTTTTACAATAGCACTTCAACAAAGTTCCAACTGTCAGAAAAAAAAAAATTACAACACTCAGAAATATTCCTCAAGGGTCAAACTACTTTCAATCAAGCCAGTAAACATTCTAACTCAGGTTCATAGCCATCCTGTGGTCCAGTTTTGGGCCAGTTACCTATTCTATCTTCACTGTCTTTATAGGCACTGTCTTTCAAATATCATGTTTTTATCATGAGTAAAGCCAACCAGATGCTTTCACCACATACATAACAGCAAAAAGTCACCTCTCTTACCTAGACCAGCCCTTTACAGCATCCTACCTGACCTCCTCTTTTCAAAGTAATATTTAGACCAAGAGCCTTATTTCTTCCCTAACTCAAGTTCTCATTAGGGAGCAACAAAGGTCTATGTATATTCATGTTTGCCTATTCCTAATAAAGCCTTTTTAGGGAGTGGAAGAGTATTAAACGTAAGTATATTCAAACACCTACCAGAATGAGAACACACCATGTGCCAAAATACTCTTTTAAGCTATTCACTTACATACTCAGGTCGTTTTATAAAGTTCGGTATTCTATTTTTTTTTTAATTAAAATAAACTTGAAGATAGAATAGGTAACTGGCCCAAAACTGGACCACAGGATGGCTATGAACCTGAGTTAGAATGTTTACTGGCTTGATTAATGTTCTCAAGGGCCCAGAAACACTGGGAAGCCCACACACTCAGGCAAGATTTTAATCTGCTTGGCTACTTAAAACCACTCACCTTTTCCTGCTCACACTCATCCAAAGGCTGGCAGCACTGCCAGGAGCTACCTTCCTAGAAGAAATGACACCTATTTATTTTCCCCCCCTCCCAATTACCATCATATTGCCTGAGGACCACAGTTGGTTCCAAGAAAGGATTTACCAAAGTTCTCCTCCCCACAAAGAGTTTAATGGAATTAAAATAAACACACACCAACCACCTAAAGACCTTCCCATCTAACGTTCGTCTTTTAAAAGTCCAGTGATTTCTGCAAAACATCTCGTAAAATGCGATCATCCTAACTAGTCCTTATTCTCCACTAATGTTGTCATTTTCTGCATCTAAAACGGGCACTGCTTTTTATCACAGTAACAGCTGAGTTTTCTCATTTCTCTTCTCGAAGCTATCCTTGGAACAAACAAACTTAAGGAACAACTCCTACCATCAGCAGGATTCATAAGTGAAGCAAAGTGATGATAATCATGCTCTCCTAAAAGATTAAAAAGATATAAATGAGTGTTCAAGGAAAAAAAAAAAATTTACATGCCCAATAAGGACCAACAATCCTCACTCTGGTCTGGGTTCCTGACTGCAAGGAGAACCAAAGAGCTTTTTTAGTAGAAATTATTTCTAAAATTACTGGCCATTTCCTTCCATCCAAATAATCTCATTTAATAAAACTGACTTAAATCACTGATTGCAATTCTCTCTAAATAGCAATTATGACAGAAGCACTTGTAGTACGTTTGTACCTGTGTCAGTGAAATGCTGTAAGATAAAAACCTGATTGAAATCTCCCATAAGCAACACCTACTGCACCATCTAGTGGAAGTCGTTAATTAATTTTTTTTTAAAGGGCAGAGATCCTAGTTAAGAACACAACTTGATGAAAAGCCTAAATCTCTTTCCAATTTCCCACACTTCAAGAGAGTTGTGACTATCCAAAGAAAGGACTCATTTTCCATATACATATTAACAGATGATAAAGGCTTCTTTATGGAAATTTTTCCTTGGGTGCTAGAAATTTTAATTTGGCAGGAGAGAAAAATTAAGTGAAGGCATTAAGGCAAAAACATAAACAGAAGCAAAGCTAGATGACAGGGCTTATGTAAGGGATACCTTATATGCTACATAAATAAGTTATGTCAAAACATACATGTTACATGCAACAGATATATTTGCCATGAAAACAAAGGATTATGTCACAATTATAAAGTACTAGTTAGTAATTCATAAGACATTTCCATGTTCTTGATGACTAGTAAATTCAACATAACCTAACCATTCTCTAGAGTTCCCCAAGCCTTGACATCATTCAAGAGGTTCCTCCCAAATATCCATCTGATTCTGCTCTCCATTAAAGCCTACACTCCCTTCCTTGCGTTATCCTAAATAAGGAAGAAATGACTTACATTTTCAACCTTTCCACCAAACTTACGGTAAAAATTTTCCAAAATAAAGTCATAAGTTGTGATCAAAATGCATTATGTTCATCTGTATGTGCTTTATACATATTATTTCTGTTCAAATTAAAAAATACTGAAGTCCACTGATGCAAACATAAATAAGATTCTCGAATTTAGAACACCTCCCAAAATTTAAAATATTTTCACATAGCACCACTGTTTTATTTTGCTTTGTCTGTGTGAAAAATTACACTTCTGGTGAGATTCAAACTCTTAGCAAAATCAAGTATTTCTTTACTAGGACATAACCATCCCCATCTCTGACTCATGTACATGTGATTACATCAGTGTGGGGACGCTTGCTTGACGGAGGGGACCTTGCAGCGCCCTGGATTAAATCCATTACAGGTACAAAATTGAGTAGGAGTCAAGTAGCCTCGGGCAGTACTCCTTTTATCTCTAGGGCGTTCAAGCTTCTGTACTTTGTAAAATGGGCAAGATAAACACTACCTGCTTCCCGGTGGGTAGGAGGATACTAACATTGACGCCATGCTCTGAAACTTCTCAATTAAAAGACCTAAATGGAAATACTAGTTTGTAGAAGAGAGTGCACCTGGAAGCGGAGAACACTGCTCCAAGAGTCCTCGCTGTGCCATTACTGTTATAACTCGGTGACCTTCACCATTTCTCTTGTGAACAAATGGTGAATAAAAAAGGTTATTAAATACGTCAAAAAAAAAAAAAAAGGTAAGAGCAATTCAAAGTGCTTCTTTGTAAGTCAATCAACTCATATAGTCAACTGCCTAGGACTTGTCTGCAAAGTTTTACTGCATGAGTAGCAGGTGCATCCCTAAAAGCTAAAACCCTGAGACTGTTTCTAAAGAAGCTTTTTTTAAAAAACAAATTTGAAAGCCATTTTAAAAATTAGAAAAAGAGTAATTCTACTTTCACCCACGAGAGTGACAGAAACAAGGTCCCACCCCCACAATCCTCTCAAACCTGCACAGGCATTCCTCAGCAGCATTCCTCCCCCCCATTGCTATCGCGCCACTCCCCACTTCAGCGCAGACAAAGGTGAGTCACCCTGCTGGGTCTGTCTACTTGTCACTTAAGAAAAAACCCTCAAACATGTTCACGTTAAAGACTGCCTTTAACTTAAAAGATAATAAGTAACCAATGGTAATGTGTAAATCTCCCTGAAAAGAGCCTATCTCCAGAAATTGTATAATTAACACTACCCAAGTACAAACACCTTACTCAATTTAAAAAGAAAAAGAAAAAAAAACCACTCAGCTTATCGCTACTATCAGTGGGTCCTTTTCCCTCGGGTGCCTGACTCTGACTCAACTCTGCGGTTTTCCCTCCACCTGAAAGTCCTCCCGCCCTCCGTAGGGCCCAGCCGCCTCTCCCCGAGTCCTAAGAGGTCCCCAAGGGGTCCCGCCCGCAGCTGCCGGGGCCCCACGCCCTCCGGTTCCCCTCGCCTGGCCCCGCCCCCACCTCTCCGCAAGGTGCCGCCGTCGCCGTGGGCTTAGGGAAGGAGGCGCCTAGAGGCTGGCGCGGGGCTCCGGATGACTAGTCCCGGACGCTGCCGGCGGGAGCAGTAGGGGGAACAGATCCCACCGCCAGCAGAGCGCCCGATGCTCCCATCAGCACTGCAGCCCTAGAGCCCCATTACCTGCTCTGGGCAGCCGTGGCCGCGGGAGGCGTGCTCGCTCTGGCAGCTGCAGCCCCGGGGTCGGAGGCAAGGAGACAGACAACAAGAGCGGCCGCTGCAAAAGACAATCGGGAGCCCGCGGGTGAAGAACGCACGAGCCCAGCGAGAACCGGGCCCCCACCTCCCTCCGATAGAGTAACCGAATCAGCCCCCACCCTCGGCGAGGCGGGGCCACAAGGGAGGGGGCGGGGCAGAGGCCCGGCCGCACCTCCCGCGGGGTGTGAGCGCCGCGGACGCTTTGTATGAGGCGCCTGCTCATAGGCTGCAATAGGGGTAGGCGTCTCAGACTTGAAGACAGCTCTCCAGAAGAGCTTTCTGATTGGTCAGTTAGAAAAAACAGAGTAGGGCCCTGATTGGTGACAGGTCTGTAGCTCCTCTCCCCTAATTTCAATCATCGGAAACCCCGCCTCCACTCGCTTAATTCCCAGGTGGCTGCAGAACAGGCTGTGGTTAATGGACCAGCAGCCTACCTGCAAAGAACACCCGGGTACCCAGGTTCCTTTGTCAGATGCGAGCTTCCTTACCTTACTGTGATTCTTTGATTTGCGTATGAATTTGATGAATAACATCTAATCTTTAACATCACTTGGATTTTGAGACGGCTCCTGGGCATTTTTTTAAAATACAGCGTAAGATTCAGAGGTAAATTGTCATATGCAAAAAAAAAAAGGCATAACATGTTTTCACCCTGGTCAGGTTATGCATGGCTTTATTGCCTTTCTGTGTTCCATAGTAAGCATGTATTACTTTTATAATTGGGCGTTTAAAAAAATAGACAATAAGTAAGGCGCAGAGAATAGTAAAGGCAAACTTTGGAGGATATGCAGGGGACGAATTCCTCCACAATAGAAGAAAACACAGCAATATACGCAGCAGCTGAGGGCCATCAAGAACTATGTATTGATATTAGCCACGTTCAGCTCTCTTAAAGAACGTTACAAATATGACTGAGGTGCCCCTATACTCTTTCCTGAGTTAACTACCATTTATCCAACACATAGTGTAGAATGCGCTACACTGTAAATAGATCCTCTCTGACAGGAAGAATGTATAATCCAAAACATCAAATAAATAAAGTTTTAATCAAAAAAAGTAGACTACAGAAAAAAATTCAGAAGATATGAATTGGAAAAGTCACCTAATGCAGGGAATTATAAGAAACAAAGGAATGTGACAGAGCCTCAAAATGTGACTCAGAATTTAAAAAATTGAAAGAAGGGAGGAGGAAATAGTTGAGATGATTACCAATGGCAGATAGTTAAAATAACCTGACCTCTCAGACATCAGCAGAGCCCCAAATCAACATATTTCACCTGGGGACCACACTCAACTCTGTCTGGTTGTCTTACTATTCTATAATATTTGTTCTTCTCATTCCCATGAGATTCTGAAATACAGTATTTGAAGTGAAGCACTTCCGCCAACAACTATATAAATTTAATAATAGTAAAAAAAAATGGAGATTGACAAAAATCAAACCTAAGGAAGGAAATTTAGGGGACACTGTGCCACTGGACCCTACAGGACTTCTACTACATCCAGCCACACTACCAAGAAAGGGAGTCATAGAAGCTCTACCTAATACATAGAAACAAGCACACGGAGGCAGCCAAAATGTGGAGACAAAGCAACATGGCCCAAGTGAAAGAACAGATCAAAACTCCAGAAAAAGTACTAAACGAAAGGGATATAAGGAACCTATTAGATGCAGAGGTCAAAACACTGGTTATAAGGATGCTCAAGGAACTTAGTGAGGACCTCAACAGCATAAAAAAGGTCTAGTCAGAAACAAAGAATACACTAATAGAAATAAAGAACAATTTACAGGGAAACTAGTAAAGTAGATGAAGCCAAAAATCAAATCAATGATTTGGAACATAAGGAAGCAAAAACCAACCAAATCAGAACAACAAGAAGAAAAAGGGATCCAAAAAAACAAGGATAGTGTAAGCAGCCTCTAGGACAACATCAAGCCATCCAATAATCACATCAAAGGTGTGCCAGGAGAAGAGAAAGAGCAAGAAATTGGAAGTCTATTTGAAAAAATAATGAAAGAAAGTTTCCCTAATTTGGTCAAGGAAATAGACATACAAGTACAGGAAGAACAGAGAGTTCCAAACTAAAGATGGGTGCAAAGAGACCCACTCTAAGACACATCATAATTAAAATGCCAAAAGTTAAAGGTTAAGGGAGAATCTTAAAAGCTACAAGAGAAAAGATGTTAGTTACCTACAGGGGAGTTCCCATAAGACTGCCACCTGATTTCCCAAAAGAAACTTTGCAGGTTAGAAGGGAAACTTTGCAGGCAAGAAATATTCAAAGTCATGAAAAGCAAGGACCTACAGCCAAGATTGCTCTACCCAGCAAAGCTATCATTTAGAATCAAAAGGCAGAGAAAGAGCTTTCCAGACAAGAAAATATTAAAGGAGTTCATCATCACCAAACCATTATTATATGAAATGTTAATGGGACTTATTTAAGAAAAAGATCAAAACTATGAACCATAAAATGTCAATAAATACATATCAACAATTGAATCTAAAAATTAAACTAAGCAAATAAGAACAGAGGCAGAATCATAGATGTGGAGACCATGTTGATGGTTTCCAGATGGAAGGGGGTTGTGGGGGAATGGGTAAAGAGGGGATTAAGAAGCACAAATAGGTAGTAATAGTACAGCTATAAGGATGTGAAGTACGTATAGGAAATGGAGTAGCCAAAGAACTTACATGCATGATCCATGGACAAGAGCTATGGCGTGGGGATTGCCTGAGGGAGTGGAGGGTTACTGAGTAGAAAGGGGCGAAGAAGGAAAAATTGGGACAACTGTAATAGCATAATCAATAAAATGTAATTTAAAAAATAAACATGAATTTATAAAGAAGTACAAGAAACCTGATACAAAGACTATAACAAATCCTTTTCTCTCTTTCCTTTTTGCTTGCAGTACATGGACTTCTAAACAATAGTATAGCTCTAGCCAGTGACTCAGTTGGTTGGAGCACTGTCACATAACCAAAATGCTGCAGGTTCAATTCCCAGTCAGGGCACATAACCTCAGTCGTGGGTTGGATGCTCCCTCCAGGCACATAAGAGAGGCAACCAATCATGCTTGTCTCTCACAGAGATGTTTCTCTCTCTCCCTTCCTCTCTCTCTAAAAGCAATGAAAAAAAAATGTCCTCGAGTGACGATAAAAAAATTTTCTAAACAAATAGTCTGCAAATGTGTTCCAGACTACTGTCAGCAGGTAACTTAGTGTTGAGATCTAATTAGTTTAACTATATAAGAAAAGAAAAAGACTTTTTAGGTTAAACTTACTTTTTGAGCAGCCTTGATCCAGCCCCACTATGCAGGGCAAGTCAGAGCGAATGATGGGGGATGTCAGGGTGTCTCAGTGCATCAAGCTGATAGTGGAGGTGAATCAAAAAAAGCAGCAACTAAATAAAATTTTGAAAGTAAATTAAAAATGTAATCTTTAAACTATATGGCACAATGATTCAAAGCCACTGGAAAGTAATCTCTGCACCCAATAATAAAGTTCAAAAGTTAATTATAAAGATAGAGGGGTGTCTTATAGAATCCAAGGGTAAAAATAAGTCAGTCCTCAGGAGCCAAGAACCATGAGGGACTCAAGTTTTCTCTATCATCATACCTTCCTCTAGCTATACTTCTGCTCTGTTTTTCCCTGGAAAGCAGTTATCCAGGCTCCTAAATCCATGAGTCAGGGTAAATCTACCTCCCTCCATACACACAGATTGAATCAACCCCAAATTCTATGGAGAGAAAATATGATTGGCCCAGCCTGGTCTCATCTCTCCTCCACCCCACCGCTTACGATCAGAGAGGTGATGGGGAGGAGAGACGTGGCCGCGGAGGCCCATCCCTGCTAATGGGCAGAGATTTCTAAGAGTACAGGCACTGGGCAGATTACCAGCTAGGGATGGTCAAGTTCCCTGCGTTTTCTTTCTTTCTTTCTTTCTTTCTTTCTTTCTTTCTTTCTTTCTTTCTTTCTTTCTTTCTTTCTTTCTTTCTTTCTTTCTTTTCTTTTCTCTAATTTTTTTCATTGTTCTATTATAGTTGTCCCAGTTTCCCGTGTTGCTCTCCCCTGCCCCGCCCCCACTCCCGCTGTCAATACTCACCCTGTTGACCATGTCCATGGGTCATTTATACATGTTCTTTAACTAGATCCTAGACTAGAAGTGTCTTTTTAGGTCCTTTGCCCATTTTCTAATTGGATTGTTTGTCTTCCTGGAATTGAATGGTAAGAGTTTTCCATATTTTGGAGATCAAACCCTTGTCCAAGATATTATTGACAAATATGTTTTCCCATATGTTTGGTCCCCTTTTCATTTTGATGATGTTTTCTTTAGCTGTGCAGAAGCTTTCTAATTTGATGTAGTTACATTTATTTATTCTTTCCCTTATATCCTTGCCCGAGGCAATATATCAGCAAAGATATTGCTGCACAGGATATCTTTTGACTGCCTATGTTTTCATCTAGGACTTTTATGGTGTCACAGCTTATTTTTAAGTATTTTATACATTTTGAGTTTATTCTGGTGTTTGGTGTAAGTTGGTGGTATAGTTTCTTTTTTTTTTTCCATGTACCATTCCAGGTCTCCCAGCACCATTTGTTGAAGAGACTATTTTTACTCCATTTTATGCTTCTTACCACTGTGTCAAATACTAATTGACCGTCGAGATATGGGCTTATTTCTAAAAATATGGAACACTTCATGAATTTGTTGTCATCCTTGTGCAGGGGTCATGCTAATCTCTGTATCATTTCATTTTTAGTATATGTGCCACTGAAGCAAGCACTCTTTTGTTTAAAAAAAGAAAAAGATTTTATTTATTTATTTTTAGAGAGGAAGGAAGGGAGAAAAAGAAGGAGAGAAACATAGATTTGCTATAGATACATTGATAGGTTGCCTCTCATACACCCCCAACTAGGGGCTGGCCTGCAACCCAGGCATGTGTCCTGACTGGGAATCAAACCAGCAACCTTTCAATTCACAGGCCAGCACTTTGAATAAACTCAAAGTTTGGCAAATGCCAGTGAACAGTACTCTTGGCTTCTATGAAACCAGCATGTTGAAGGAGCAGGAAAGATGAGATGAAGGAAGCAGAAGGCCACCTTTACTTGCCATTGTCCATTCAATGTGTACTCAGTGGGAGACTTGCCCCTGGGCCTGGATGACAACTTGAGCGGTCAGTAACTATTGATGGCTCTCAGGTAGTAAAGATCCTTTGATTGGTTTAAACCACACAATACAACTTCAGTTCAGCAGAAATTTTAATATGAATGCCATTGATCAACACTTCAAGCTTCATTCAAAGATAGGTCTTCCATCCACTTCCCCAGCGGGAGTCCAATGCCAGCAGGCTGTGTTCTTCCAGGATGGGGAAAAGGAGTCTTCTTTCTATCCCCACAGAGCCCCTTGAATTCATAACAAAAGGAAATGGGAAAAGTTTGAGGACAGCAAGTTATGCTCAACTGGCATGCTCCCAGGAGGGTTTTCTCTGGGCCAGACCAATGACTAAAATTTATGCTTTCCCCTTGGTTGCTTTCTGACACTCTTTGAGGCCTGAAAATGAAACATCTGACCTGAGCAATGAAATTTGGTCTGGCTGCCACTTCTACCCTTGGTTTCTTGTTCCCTGAGGGCCACTTGATACAGATTCTGTTGGAGGAGAGGTGGGAATGGTCCCTTGGCCTCTCCAGGTGTTCCTCTTGAGCAGGATTTAAGCATCTCCAACACAGCTCTCTCACATAAATGGCTCTCATCTGGTCCTCAGGAAACATGGGAACATATTTCAGTCTCATGAACAGTGGAAGTACAGCTGGCTCCCAGAGCACACAGGTCTTGAGTATTACCTCTCCCTCTCCCCTGCCCTCACTCCCTGAACTGCTTCTTCAAGCCAATACCTTCAGCCTCTCAACTTTGAATATCTGAGGTAAAAGTCAGACACTCCAAATACTAGAGAATACCAGTCAAGTTGCCCTCATGGTCCTCTTGACAACCACCTCTCTAGTGAGATGTAGAAAGATCTTAGATGGGTGGTTAGGTAGGACTCAGCATTGCTTTCCTTAAGAACATTCTTCACAGATTCTTTACTAACTCCACTTCCTCTCCTCCTTTATGATCCTAGTTTGAGTGAGGGGTTTCATCATCTAATTTTTATTCAATTACACTTTACATTCACTATTATTTTGCATTAAGTTTAAGGTGTACAGCACAGTGGTTAGACAATCATATATTTTACAAAGTGTTCCCCCAATATTTCCAGTACCCAAATAGCATAGCTACATAGTTATTACAGCATTATTGACTACATTTCTATGCTGTACAGTGGTACCTTGGTTCTCAAACTTAATTCATTCCAGAAAAGTGTTTGAGAAGTGATTTTTTCAGAAACTGAAATCTCTTTTTTTGCCTCCTGAGAGACTCGTGACTGATCATACAGGTATCAGAACGAAAGGGTTGTCAGATTAAGAATCAAAACCCAAAGTTTTGTTAAACAACCGAGACAGTTTTTCCACAAACAACCTGGTTGAGAACCAAACTGTTCGAGAACCAAGACATTCGAGAACCAAGGTTTGACTGCACTTTACATCACCACAATTATTTTGTAACTACTAATCTGTACTTCTCAACCTCTTCACCTTTTTCACCCAGTCTGCCAACCGCTTCCCCTCTGGCAACCATAAGTGTGTTCTTTGAGTGAGGGGTTTTTAAGAGTCACTGAGGAGCTAAGATATTTCCTTTAGACTTGCCACCTGCTCTGGCAATTACTTTAGAATTTCACATCTATTGTCCTTTGTGCCTCATTCAAAACTTTACTTTCATATCTTGTCATACTAATGTGGATCTGTAAAAACTTTTTGTTTATTTACACCAAGGACATAAGGCTCAGAAAACTTGTTCTCTAAAATCATAGGTTGTGATATGAAAACTTAGCTGTTTAAGTATCGATAAGAATGGAAAGCCCAGTCTTGCCTGGATGATGGGAGAGTGTGGGTCACTTTGACACAGGGAAGCAGCCTTGACTTCAGCCCAGGTGCAGACCTTCAGACAAAAGATTTGGGGACTCAGCATGCCAAATTTCTCTTAACTTTACAGTTTCTGAGGAAAGGAGACTCTGAATGTGCCTTTAAGCACTGACCTGGTGTCAGTAAAAATATTACTAAGTGTTAATAAAATATTCCTGACAGCCTTGCTCTGCCTTGAGTCTATCACAACAGTGCTTCATTCAAGTTGTACCTTAACTCCAGTGCTCCCACATACCCTCCAATAAGCCTGACTCTTCCTCTGGTGGTGAGGCTCGCTGGGGGTCCCTTGGAGCACTCTCCCTTGCTACAAGTTCATAAACAAGACGTAGACTTCAGGGTTGCCTCTGGTGGTGTTTGACCACTGGGTTTTATTTATTATTAATGATCAAGTCTTCCCAGATCAGGCTATCAGCTCCTACGTTCCCAGGTTCTGTCTTCATGTCTGCGCCCTCCTGCAGCACCAGGTCACACAAACTCACCGCCACCACTCTACTATCACCAGTCACCCAGAGTTCTCTAACTATGATTATATAATACTCCAAATGCCTAAACACATGCATGGAACGATAACATCTATAGATTCTAGCAAAAGAAGAAATTAATAAAAAGTATTAAAATCACCTGAAGGGCTTTCTCAAATGACACAAGCCCTGAAATGCTGATGCAGTCCTCCCTACTGTTCTCTCCTGCAACACACATACTTGATTCTGGCTCGTCACAACAGCGATCCTGTTGGTGGGGGAAAGTACCCTCAGGTATGTTTGGGTGAGTTTAAGAAATCCTATCTATTCCCCACTAATCTATTAAGTTAAAGTTATCACAATTTTAAGCCTGTAAATTTGGGGAATATTTTTTTCTCTTAGCTCAAAATATAGATTTGACCCCACTTACAAATTAAAAGAAAACCTGTCCGCATAAAGAGTAGGACATCATCTGACTTGCTCACCCTGTTATCCCCAGTGGCATGACCAGCTCTGGCACCTAGTAAGTGCCCAGGGAGCATGTGCTAAATTAATTAATTTGGGACTCATTTTAAAATGGGTTTTGACCTGCCAACTGTATCTGAGCAAGAAGCATTTCTCTAAACTATTAGCAGTGACTGCGATCCATTCTATTCATTTTTATCTATTCAGCAACTCTTCTTTCAAGTTTGGTTTCTGATGCATGTGGCAACTGGCTGCCTCCTCAAGGATGTGTGTGTAAACTGAGAGCTGCCTAATAATCCTGAGGAACAGGGGAGAGGAATGACAGCATGGTATTGGGATGTCTGAGCCTTGATTACCTGTGACTCATGCGCACCTTTGTATATAACACCTGCAAGTGGGCCTCAGCATAGTATATTACCACATGTTATAGTTAAGCCTCTGGGATGATGAAACACATTAAGAAAGCTGATAATTGTTTAAATGTAGTAAGCTAACCTGAGGAGTCTCAGCCTATTTGTGATCTAGTCTTTGATTACTCCAACCAGATGTGCCCTGTAAAACACATGTCCACCTGACTATAATCTATACCTATATCTATATCTAGATAGATAGGTATAAAATTTAAAGCTGCTCATATTAAACCAAATTAGTCTCCATCCTCCTACTTGCCCATGTCTGGAAAGCTGTAAATTTAAAGTAGTTTGGCCCTGGCCTGGTGTGGCTCAGTTGGTTGGAGCATCACCCCATACACCAAAAGGTTGGGGGTTCAATTCCCAGTCAGTGCACATACCTAGGTTTCGGGTTCAATCCCCAATCGGGACATGTATGGGAAGCAACCAATCAATGTTTCTCTCTCACACACGTTTTTCTCTCTCTCCCTTCCTCTCTCTCTAAAATTAATAAACATTTGTTGGTATAGTTTTAAAACACTCTTCATATCTGTGGCATTTGAAGCTATGACAAGAAAATAACTTTTTAATTGCATTTAGCACTGTTAAAAAAGATTAAAAATCTTTTTGCCATAATTATCAAGAAAGAACAATTATAGCAGTACCAAAAACAAATGAATCTTGTCACCATTTAGCCACTCTTGTGCAAGTATAGACCCAAAGAACAAAGAACATCTCCATTTTGTAATACTTAGGATGGAATAAGCATTTCGCACTCAGAAAGGACATTGATAGAAACGTTTGGAGAAAACACACAGAGTGAAACAGGTTATTCTGTATTTATATTTAATTAACCTCAGCTATCTTTGTACTTATCCTGCAGAGCTCACGAGGGACCATTGCAAGGAAAATCACTCTTGCACTACTTATGTTCCCCAGAAACTGCTGCACACCATCATTCATTAATTAGCGCTGACCTGGAAAGCAGAAGCTTCCTCATCTCACCACTTGAAAGCCGAGTAACTCCTTGTTGTGCCCAGAAAATTAAGAACCATGCAAAAAGAAGCCATAGCAAAATGGAAGACCATAAAAACTGCAGCAGGAGAAACGATTTGAGTATGCGCACTCACAGAGGGTACCCAGGGTTCACGGGCATTGCCAGCAAAGACAGTGCTTTAGGAGATTGGACTCTTGCTTTGTTGCCTCTATTTTTTTAACTTTCTTATGACTGTGCCTTTATTTTTTAAAAAACACTCTTCCTTATATGAGTAGGAAACAAAAAACTTAATAGATAAGTCTCTGATACATATGAGTTTAAATTCTAAGATTTAAAAGAAATGGAACCATGTAGCCAAAAGGATATGTAAAGACCTACTAAATAATAATTTAAGAATGGAGGACATGCATAATATAGCTAAAGAATTGACTAAAGAGGTCAATGGCACACAGAAAAGAATGATTTATTATGTGCATTATTTAAGGTTCTAATTAATGTTCAGTAAACAACTGAATAATAACTTCTTTAAACTAAGAGCTTCTCTTTAGAATGGTTAGTTCCTACTAGCAAATGCCAAAATTTTTCATTTCCACACTATTAGATTTGTCCTAGGTGCCATCAATATTATTATGCATCAATAAACCTTACTTAAGTCATTAATCATGGTCATTCATTCAATAAACATTTAGTGAGCACCTACTGTGTGCCAAGTAGTAAAAAGAACACAAACTTGTTTAAGACAAAAGTCCTAGCTCTAGGAGATCACAGAGTTCTGATTTGTACTTTTGCGATTGTTACTGCCACTATGGGCCTTTGCCTGTGTACCCTTTTGTCTCCAGTGTAGCATTATGGTTTATACAAGCGAGTGAACCATGAAACCTAGCAAGAATGGAAAATAAGGCAAATGGTGCATGAATACCGTTAATGACACCACTTAATTGGAATGGGCTTTATGAAAGAGGTGGTATTGCAGAAGATCCAGTTTCCATTCAAAGCCCAGATGATTCTGCGAAAGTTAACAAGCTGTTGAAGAACCTCCAAAAGAGAGGAATATACAGTAATATTAGAGATCTGAATGTCAATCCCAGTGTAGAAGACACTAAAGCTAGTGTTGTGAACTTGGATATCTGGCTTCCCTTTCTAAGACAATTTCCTTATTAATATGTGTAGTTATTAATCTACCCAAGAAGTCACAAAGTGGGTGAGCACAAAGTTTGTAGAAATTTGAATTAGTTGCCAACATTTCAAACTCAGGACATTTCAAACTCAGCACATTTCAAGTCGAATGTACCAGTTCCTTTTTTTAAGAAAGATATGGCAAGGCTGACCCCCATTTCCTTGTGGCAGCAATTGCCAGGAGCAGAGTTGTGCCCCTTTAGAGCTGGCACGTGCTTGGCAATCTGCCACATACTATGTCCAAATTGCTCCCCTCATCCTCCCTGCTTCCCAACGGGCCTCAGTAGGTGTTCCAGGTTGCATCTCATGAACTGTTGAAAGCTATGGGAACTGTTTTAAGTTTATATAAATTAAAAATACATGTGGGAGGGAGAAGAGACAAAGCTCCCATATAGAAGTATTCCAAATAATTCACATACATGCTCCACCCTCAAGAAGGGGGAATATTCCTCCGCACTCCTGAAGGGCGGGCTGGGTAAGGAAAGGAGAGAGAGAAGGGGGAACTCCGCAGTGGAGAGGCCTAGCACTGCCTCAGCTGGGCGATCAAGGCCAACATCCATGGTGGTTAAGTCACATCGATAATATGTACAGTCATCCTCCCAAAAACAAAAACCCCAGTCTAATCGTGAGAAAAACAGCAGAGAAATTCCAACAGAGGGATGTTCTACGAAATACTTGACCAGTACTCCTCAAAACTGCCCAGGTCACCAAAAACAAGACAAGTCTGAGACTATCACAGCCAAGAATAAGCTAAAGAGACATAACAAGTAAATGAAATATGGTGACTTAGATGGGATCCTGGAACAGAAAAGGGACATTATGTATGAACTAAAGAAATCTGAATACAGTATGGACTTCAGTTAATAACAATGTATCAATATTGGTTCATTAATTGTAACAAATGTACCATAATAATATAAGACATTCATAGTAGGGGAAATTAGGTGCAGAATATATGAAAACCTGCATTATCTTTGTAATTTTTCTGTAAATTTGGAACAGTTTTCAAAAATAAAGTTTTTTTTATCCTCACCTGAGTACATGCTTACTGATTTTAGGGAGGGGGTGGGGGGAGAGAGAGAAATATTGCCAGCGCATCAGCTGGTGCCTCGGCAGAGCCTGGGAAAAGACACTCTTCCTCAAGACATTCTACTTCCATTTGTTGGAAAATTGACATGATATGCTGCTTTCATTAGAACAAGATACCTCACTGAGGCCTGCCAGGAATTTTTCAGAATAAAAACACAAATGTGTGATCCCCACGATGTGACCGTGGCTGCCTGCGTGCTGGCACAAGCTGCGCAGCCCTGTGCTGTCACTCTGGGTCCCCTGCCTGTTATGAGCAAGTGTCATCCATTGAGAGCCTTGCCAAGCCAGAGCTTACTTTCATGTTTCACAATATATCATTCTTCCAACAGACTGGGCATTCCACCTGTGGTGGATAATCATTATTTTGTTTACCTTGGATTGTAACTTAAACATCCAACTCTCGGCCTGATCCTATAATTGCAATTCCCTTAACTATAACAATAGGGTAATAACATCCTTTGTGCTAAGGTGTTACAATCATTAAATGAGACTGCACATCAAAACACTGTGCACAGTTCCAGACAGACCGTGAGGCTAACATCTATACTCAGTTCCTCTTCCTCTACCTAAAAATATTACAGGCCCACCAGTCCAAGTCAGGAATCTTTGTTGAGAGGTCATAAGGTTATTGTGCAAATGCTCAGATATACAGCCCCAGTGTTCTGGGTGCAGGAAAGCAGGACAGTTTTTACCTGACATGTGGAAGGGGAGCCAAATTTAATTATCACAAACCATCTGTAGACAGTGTGTGCACTTCACAAGTTACATTGCAAAAAGTAGTTTATGCTTATGAACTAACTAAAGAATCAATTTTTTTAAAAAATCCTCATCTAAGGATATGTTCATTGATTTTAGAGAGACAGAAAGGGAGGGAGAAACGTTGATGTTTGCCTCCCATACACAGTGATCGAACCTGCAGCCTTTTGGTGTATGGGATGATGCTCCACTCAGCTGGGCCACCCGGCCAGGGCAAGAACCACTTTCTAAGTGTATTATGATAAAGCTTTAGAAGTTCGTTTCAAATACATTTTTTCTTGAAAAATATTTCCATGTTTCATTTATCTACTAAAATTGAGATTGTGTATCTTAACTGCCTTTTGTGTTATATTTGGTTGCAATGAAGTATATTAAGAATGTAAATCCAGAGGGGTTATTTAAAAATTGAAAATGCTGCACAAAATTATGTTTTATGCACCCAAGTTATTCTTTTGATGCTCTTCATTGCCGCAGGAAGGGAAACTGCTCTACTTAAGGTGCTGCAGGAGGCCCTTTACTTACACCCTCCAGTCACAAATAGGATGTCTCTATGTACAGGAGTCAGTTACAGCGTCATAGGAGTCCGTGTCACAGGAGTAGAAAAGTGTGAGAGGTCAACATGAAATGAAGGAAAAGAAAGGAGTTGGGGGAGAGAAATATTTAGGCTGAGAAAGTACCTTGGAGGAGGTGTTCCTTTTGGGGCTCGGCATGAACAAAGTCTTTGAGGCAGCAATGAGCTATGTATGTTTGAAGGAAAATAAGGATAAGAGCCAGAAGGAAAGATTTCTGTAGGGAAGAACTGAACAACAGTGGAATGACCTAGAATGCCAGGCTAAGAAATTTGGACCAGATCCTAAAGCCAACAGGAGTTGCTAAAGCTTTTTAGCTTGGGACAAAATGGTATTTTAGCAAAATCAATCTGGCAGGGGAAGAAAGTCTATTTCAAAGTAAAATAATTGAACTAATTTTTATTTCTTAAAATACTAGTGTGTAAGAAGGCCCGTACAATAAACCTGCAGAAGAAGAAGCAGCAGCAGCGGGGGCAGGGAGGAGAAGAAGAAGAAAAGCCGCTGATTTGAAGAAGTTGGCAGCACAGCAGGTGAAAGTTATGCTCAGGACCTCCCAGGCCCGAATTGGAATTACAATGCAATTACAGAACAATCAACCTGAATAACCAACTGAAGGGTGGCTGAACGTTAGTGTTGTAAACAAGAACTTAACAGAAGAAACCACAGCTAGATTGCTAGGAAGGGCAGAGACACAAAAAAGCTGGCCCCAACCCCTGTGCTGGGGTGGAGAATCCGGAGGAATATCTCAGCTGCAAAGGTCCCCCAGGAGCACAGAGTCTCAACCCCATGCCCAGCTCCCCAGCCTAGAGTAACAGAGCCCAGAAGAGATGCCCACATAACATTTGGTTGGGAAATCAGCAGGGATTCTCTCTGCCAGTGAGAGACAGGAGTCTGCTAAAAATCCAGGTGCCCTCTTAAAGGGCCATTGCACAAAAATCTCATTTGCAGCCACTCTAGGCTCTGAGGAAGCCTAGACGGAGGGCAGCTTAGACTGGTCTAGAGTTTTGCAAGGACAGGCTGGGTTGTGTGCCACCCAGAAAAAAGCTGAAGGGACATCCACCAGAGGCCCTGTGCTGAGTCCTTCTGCACTGCCCACAGAAGCCATCTTTTTGGGTTGAGCTCCTCCCTCAGACTTCATCAGCCTGAGGGCTGCACAAGCTTCACCCTCCTGACTCCCTGTGGCCCTGTGTGGCCCCGCTCATGCTCTGTGGAGAAGTCTGCTGCCTGAAACTGTGGTATGGACTTTCTTAAAGGGATCTCGACGGCAAATTCATGGAAAATACGAGACCGAGATGTTTGGCTCTGGGGCAGAGGCCATTTCCCCTGCCCCACACAGCACACCAGAGCAGCATCAATGTGTGCCTGCCTGGTGTGCCTGAGAAGCTGCACCCAGATCCCGCAAGCCAGAGCAGTGGCAATCCGACCCACTACAGAAGAACAACTAGCTCCTCCAGCGAAGAACCACTACCTCCACCCTCCTATCCCGGATGGCCCCACCCTGCTGAGCTTGCACTCAGCATCATTGTCAGTGGGCTGTGGCCAGCGTGGTCCCCCTGTGTAGAGGACTCTCCAGGAGGTCAGGTCAGACTCTGGGAAAAACTGACTTGTGTGACCCTTAAGAAGGGCTGTGTTTCCCAGCACACGCCAGACCGGTGCCACCATTCCTGTACAGAGCCCTCCCTTCACACAACCAGATTTTGGTCTGTTTGAGCCTGACGGACCCTGCTGACTTTACCCTGATGAATCCTTAAGGTCCTGCCCCACCACAAAGGTCCACCACAGGTGGGTGGTGGCTGACGTTGGTGTACCTTGAGGCTGTTGCTGCGGGACCTGAAACCCAGCACTGGCACCAAGTTTGAATCCATATCAATCTGGTAAACATCACTCACTCTTACTTGATGACTGACTGAGAATCTCCCTCACACAACTCATGTACTGCCAGAGGCTCTTTCAGTACCTGAACTTAACAAAGATAACTGATAAGGATAGCTTTCAGGGAGACTTGGGCATTTTGCTGACCTGCATCTGGGCTGGTGCTGCTGGAAACTGGAACTGACCTTGGTGCACACCCAGGCCCAGCAGATACAGCCACAAACTATGGATCAGTTTGTAGCTCCAACAGGCAACCCAGGGCCCATCACTGGCAGCACCTGACATTGACCAGCATTGGATCACCTCCCAAGAGGCCCCAAAACCAACAGACCCAGTGGCTCAGCCACATCAGAGCATGAGCCCATTCACTCGAAAAGAGGCACACACAAGAGAGTTCTTGGCAGACACCAGACCCTGTTGGGGTGAATCTAGACTTGTGGAACCAACCCCTATACAACAATTTGTACGTGGTGCTTGGAGTTAATCCTCATCGCCAGCTGGAAAAGAGGCCCGCACATGGACAGGCCAACATCAATCAAGATTCAACTACAACAGGAGGGCTCACATAACCCACACAAAGGACATCCCTGGAACACCTGGCTCAGGTGATCAGCAAGATTGTGTGTCTGAGCCACACAAGACATCTACTACATAAGGCCACCATATCAAGGCATAGCAAATCTAATTAATCCCAAGAAACAAATACAGAGAGGCAGCTAAAATAAGGAGACAAAGAAACATGTCCCAAGTAAAAGAACAGGAGAAATCCCCAGGAAAAAAACAAACAAACCCTCAATTAAATGGAGGCAAGCAAACTACAAGATGCAGAGAACAAGGTTTATAAGGATTATAACAAAGTTTATAAGGTTCAAAACAAGGTTTATAAGGATGCTCAGGAAACGTAGTGAGAACTTCAACAAAAAGATAGAAAGCATAATGAAGGACATAGAAATCGTAAAAAAAGAACTAATCAGAAGTGAAAAATACAATATGTAAAATGATGAGTACACTAGAAGAATTCAACAACAAGCTAGGAGAAGCAGAGGACTGATTTAGTGACTTGGAAGACAGGGTAGTAGAAAACACTCCATCAGAGCAGAAAAAAGAAAGTGTTTTAAATGAGGATAGTCCAAGGGGTCTCTGGGACAATGAGAAGGATAATAATACCCACGTCATCATGCAGTTACCAGAGGAGAAGAGAGAGGGCAAGGGATTAAGAATCTATTTGAAGATATAATGGCTGAAAACTTCCCAAATCTGGTGAAAGAAAAAGACACACAGGTCTATGTAGCACACAGAGTCCCAAACAAAATGTATCCAAAGAGGCCCACACTAAGACACATCATAATTAAAGTGCCAAAAGTTAAAGACAAAGAGAGACTCTTAAAAGCAGCAAGAGAAAAGCAGTTAGTTACCTAAAAGGGAGCTCCCATAAGATTGTCAGCTGATTTCTCAACAGAAACTTTGCAGACTAGAGGGGACCAACATAAAATATTCCAAGTGATGACAAGCAAAGACCAACAACCAAGACGACTCTACCCAGCAAGGCTATCATTTAAAATTCAAGGTGGCATAAAGAGCTTCTCAGACAAGAAAAAGCTGAAGAATTTCATTACCACCAAAACAGTAGTACAAGAAATGTTAAATAAAGGGCGAAGAAGAAGGAGGGGAAGAGGAGGAGGAGGGGAGAAGGAGGAGGAGGGAGGAAGGGGGAGAGGGGAGGAGGAGGAAAGGAACAAAGTTATAAAGCACAAAATTGGCAATAAATACATACTTATCAATAATTTAAGTGAAAATGGCTTAAATGCTTCAATCAAAAGACATAAGGTAGCTGAGTGGGTAAGAAAGCAAGCCTCATATATATGCTGTCTGCAAGAGACCTACTTGAGAATGAAAGATACACACAGACTGAAAGTAAAGGGATGGAAAAACATATGTCATACAAATGGAGCAAAAAAAGCTACAGTAGCAATACTTATATTAGGAAAAATAGACAAATAAATGATAAAGAAATCCATTATATAATAATAAAGGGATCAATCCAACAAGAGGATATAACCCTTGTAAACATTTATATACCCACCATAAAAGCATCTAAATTTATAAAGCAAATCTTCATGAATATGAAAAGAGAGATCAAAAGTAATACAGTCATAGTAGAGGATTTTAACACCCTATTGAGTCTGTTTCTAGTTTGTTTGTTTATATTATTTCTATTTTGTTTGTTCATTTATATTGTCCAAGGACAGAGTCCATCTTTAATCTTGTGTAAGAGGTACTGCACTCAGGACTTGGAAGCAGCTTAGCAGGCAGTTGACCCTGGTGAGGAGAAGCAGGGACAGGAAAGGAAGTTCTAGGGGAGCCTGTGTTGATTGAAGCAGATGGGATATCATAGCCCATGGAAAAGCTGGAAGGTCCTGAAGAAGTCCTATTAAAATAACCGTTAACTTCAGAGGCTTAGAAGTTAACAATTTTATTATTCCTCTAGAAAAAATGCTCATGACTTGGCAATGGGGAGGAAGAAAAACAGGTAATTTTGCGCAAAACAACTTTGGGAAAGTTCTCTCTCATCTCTAACACCCATTCTCCATACACATGGTGGCCAGTCCCCAAACCCTTCTTTCCCCGGCACTCTCAGCTCTCCCAGATGCCCAGTCCTTGCACACCTTGTCTGTCCTTGCCACTGCCTCTTTCCTTCAATTTCTTCTCTTTGTCCTCACTCACGTGTAAAACTCAATTCTTTCTGAACACATCCCAGCTGTCGCTTCCCCATTTCCTCTAAACCCAAATCTTGCACCATAAACCCAAGAATTAAGCTGAGAAAGACAAAATTCCCTGTACCAGATCTAAGAATGGAAAAGCTATGTATACCCTCATGTTAGTATGACTTTATATGTTTACTGGTAAGACCTGGTGAAACCTGGGTTTCTCAGTTCTGCCTATCAATCATCTCAATATCTCATTCCACTTTCATTTTTCCATTAGGAAGTCCCAGCCAAAACTAGTTTTTCTTTTCCCAAATACAAGTCCTAAGCTTGGGAAGGATTACTGTTTTAGGAGTTATGAAAAGACCAGGAGACAACAGGTAAAGAGGTGGAGCCATGTGAACTGGTGCTTGATGACTTAGGTGCTGATTGACTTGGGGGCATCCTATCCCAGCTCTTCAAGCCCTGGTGTTCTCACTTCCCAAACTGGGATCTCGACAGTCATTAAACAGATATTTATCACATGTCTACTATACGCCATGCACATTTTAGGTTCTGGGAATACACAATGAACAAAACAGGAAAAAAAAAATCCCTGCCCTCATAAGCGTACATTCTAATGGGACAATAGTAGCCATAGTCATATTTACCTCTGAGGCTGTGAAAATTAAATGAGAAGATAATAATAATAGTAATAATGAACATATATATCATGACTATTATGTGCCAGTAAGTACTTGGCACCTGGTTTAACCAAGGATACTTCACTTTGTCTGTGCCAGGGTCTTTTTGGCAATCTCATAGAGCCTATCAACCTCTCTGCAGAATAAGCTTTTTAAAGGCATAAAATACAATACATGGGATAACAAGGGAAACAAAATATATCACAAGAGTAGTCAAAACAATAAGCTGGTATAGGGTAATAAAAAGCTTCCTTTTTAGCACATAAAATAATTAGATTTTGTGACAGTTTTAAAAATACATGACTTTGAAAAACTGATGGGCCTAGAGGTACAGTCAGCCCTTGAACAACACGGGTTTGAAATAAGTGGGTCCACTTATGTGTGGATTTTTTCCAGTACATATATGTGATACTCTAAGTGTATTTTCTCTTCCTTATGATTTTCTTAATAACATTTTCTTTTCTCTAGCTGTATTGTAAGAATATAGAATATGTATAAACATAAAAAAATACATGACTGTTTATGCTATTGGTAAGGCTTCCAGTCAACAGTAGTCTATTTATGAGTAGTTAAGTTTTGGGAGAGTCAGAAGTTACACACAGATTTTCAGCTGGGGAGGGTAATCAGCACCCCTAAACCGGAGATGTTCATAGGTCAACTGTAATTCATTTCCTCATTCAAGTTCACAGGCATCCAGAACTCCGTCCACTGTTCTCTCACTTTTATTTGTATAAACCTGTATTAACTATTGGGAATTTCTGCACTCGCAATAGGCACTGTCACCAAAAGACCCTTAGGATATAAATCGGTGTGGCAGAGTAAGAACACGGTTCATCTTGCACAGAAGGACCACTCAGAATGAACGCAGCTGCTATTCTTCTCTGCAGAGGTGTGGGTACTGGGGTGGTCCTTCAGGCACTCTGTAAATACCATTGAAAGCTGTTGTTAAGCTAAAGAAACTTACATTCTCTAAAGGAAGACAGCCCACACTTCAGTTTCAATTTTTTTTAAGATTTTTATTTATTTATTTTTAGAGAAAGGGGAAGGGAGGGAGAAGGAGAGGGAGAGAAACATTGATGTGAGAGAGAAATACCAATCGGTTGCTTTTCACACGTGTGCCAACAAGGGACAGAACCCACAGCTCACACATGTGCCCAGACTGGAAATCAAACTGGCAACCTTTTGCTTTGCAGAGCAATGCCCAGCCAACTGAGCCACATGGGTCAGGGCTTCAGTTCCAATTTTCAAAAGAAAAAGCCAAAGGCGTCCAGATCATTGGAAAGGCTTTCCCAGTGAGTAGGTGACAGCCATCACAGCTCTCAAGCAGTTTGTTCCTCAAGAGGCATGAGTGAGCCCTGCTCACAGCTAACGGAGCATAGTGAGATGATTCACTCTTTCCCCTAAGTCTGCCTTGTAGGGGCATTTTTCGAATTGCCTGTCCAGGCATATTTTTACTGTGACAAGGCACTTGGTTCCTTAACCTACACCTGGCACACTGCTCCCAACCGCAGAGGAGAAAAATGACAAGTGCCCTGTCCACCATCAAGGTAAATACCTTTTGTGAACTTCAGTTCCCAGGCTCTCTCTGGGCTGCTTCTATTAATCCGTTAGACAAGAAAAAGATTCAACACTAACGTGCAAGAGGGAATTGAAGTGCTGGTGGCCACTCAGCCCAGCACTAAGCCACAAGGATCAAGAATATCAACTAACAGCAGGAGGATATGGTGAGGTCAGAGATGCCCCAAGCGTCTGAACACATTCCTCCCCAGGTCACCAGACTTGACTTGGGAAAAGAGTACATGTGACCAGCTGCACTGAAAAATACCAACGTGAACCTTTGCAGAGAAAGCAGATGGCTCCAAGCCGGGGGTAAAAATAGTTCATAATGCTGCACAGCCCAAACTGGGAGCAGGCCAGTCTTAGGGCCTCTCAGGTTTTGATTTCAACGTGCCAAAAAGGTAAAATATGTTTTAACTAAACTGAGAAAGCTTCGTTGGAAGAGATTAAAAATATAAAATATCCCACATTCTACCTGGCTTATTGCAAATTCATTTGACTGTCATCAGCAAAAAAATGAAAAATATTTGCAGCTAGGAAAAAATTAGTATTTGTCTTTCTTCTTCTTTGAACACAGCAAGAAAACTGGCAAACCAGCACAATAACTGGGTAAATAACTTCTTCAATGTATGGACCAATATGAAGAATTGAATAAAAAAAGAAATAAGAACCTCTTTTATCTTTAGTGATTTTTAAAGGTTCAGCTTTACAGTTTTATAGGAGTTCTAATTTGTTTATTTAATTTTTTATTCTTACAGAAGCCGTTTAATCCATCTTCCATTGTTCCAAGTGAGGTTTCTATTTTTACCAATGGGGCTGAATCATGCTCTGACCATTTAGGGACACGTTTAGAACATGACTTTTCAAGTCGAGACCCAAGTGAAATTTTGATTCACAAACCACAGCTTGGGAGCTCAGCACACTGGCAGCCATTGTGTCCTGACATGGTGTTGGCCTGTGTGCACCGATTGTATTACACAGGATAGAAGTGATTGGAAGGGTTCCATGGACCAAAAAAATAGCTCAGATAATAACTCCTTACAAGATAAGAGGAAATAAATGACATTTGACGTGGGGTTCCTTCAGTCCCCTGACCTGGCGAACAAAAAAACGCTTTTGTATTTCTCAGTTGTTGAAATTGATGCAGTCTTTGGTCTACGTCCAATCAGCAAAGAAGTGTTTGTCCTCATGTACAGTGTTGTTCTGTCTTGACAGTCATGAATGCTTTTCTTATTTGAATCGAATTTCTTCTAGTGCCTCATTAATATAACAGAGTCTTGATGCCTGGTTAATAAAAATCTCAGCTTTGTTTAATTGAATTTTAAATTTCTTAATAAAAATTAAATTAAAATGTAATCTAATTAGAACTTTAACCGACATGCAATAAATAGGCTCAGTGTTCAAATCCACATCATATAAAGTATAGAATAATTGTTCTTTAAGGTCTATTTTACAGTTTTTAAAAAATTTGAACCCTTGAAATTGGACATTCATCCTAGTGTTCCCTTTTTCCAGTAAAGCAAAATTTTATATATGACAAGGATGAGACTGATAAGTTTATAAGCGCCCTGGTAGAATACTTAGCTTTTTCTCTTTGGGTATCAGACGCATGTTCACAGTCAGTGCAGATAAAAATAAAAATGAAAACGTTTCCTTCTTGAGACTTTTCCTAAACTAGCAAGTATTTTATTGATTAAAAGCTGACTTCCATTCCAAATAGGGGAATTCATATTTCTGATCTTATTTTTCTACCTGACAGAAGAAAGGTTTATATTTTCTCCTCCACTGGAAAAATTTCCATAATTATAAATACATCTACCCGTGTTTTCTTGTAATACTGTGTAGTTATACTTTTAGCATTTACGTTTTCTATATAGCTGGAATTTATTTTGCTATAAAGAATATATAAATCTAGTTTAGTATAATGGCTTTCCATTTGTCCAGACACCACGTGGCACTGATTTTATTTTTAAGATTTTATTTATTTTTAAAGAGGGGAAAGGGAGAGAAACATCGACGTGCTAGAGAAATATCAATTGGCTGCCTCTCAAATGCCCCCAACTGAGGAGCTGGCCCGCAACCCAAGCATATGCCTTGACTGGGAATCCAACCGGCAACCTTTTGGTTCGCAGGACAACACTCAACCCACTGAACCACACCAGCCAGGGCAGCACTGATTTGAAATACACTTATTATGTACTAAATTTTTATATATACTGGCATCTCAATTCTTGTTCATTACCTCGTCTATTCTAATTACTAGTTTTCACCAGTGTAGCTTTTATATTTTCACCACTGTAATATATTATAACACATTTTATATTTATTATAAGTATTAAAATGTATTTTAAAGTACTTTTCACTTTTCCAATCTTTTTCAAAATGGCCCTGTCTACTCCTTGACCCCCAGAATTACCTGTAGACTAATCTATCTAGTCTCCTTCTCTGCTCCCTCTCCTCCATTGATTAGAATATTATTTGATTTATTGATTAGATAGTACCAGTATTTCAAAATCTTCCTTGTTCTAAAGCATAAAAATATTCAATATTCTCTGAATACTCCCATATTAAATTTATTCCTAAGTATTTCATGTTTCTTGGTGTGTTGTAGCTGAATCCTGACTCTCCTACATGATATTTTCATTTTATTTTTTGAGTTTACGAAAGGATTTTTGTATGTTACTTCAGAAAGTCAACTGCTTTATTCTTTTAAGATTTCTAATAGTTTTTAGCTGATAAAATTTCCTTGATAGATAATGCAAAATTGAGTCACATTTGTAGTTTAAATTATCAAAATATAGGGTCTGAAACAGGTTTTGCTGTAACTGAGGAAATGTTCATTTCTATAAGTGTTATTAGCTTTATAGGTTTTAACCTTGCCTAACAGGAACCACATAAATATGAAGATTTATGGTCTACTCCTAACTCATTGGCTAAAATACTCTGATCATAAGCACCTTTCCCCCCGTTTTTACTTTTGTACAGAGGAAAAAGTGGTACTTCCTCTCTTCTCCCTACTTTGTAGGTGTTGTAAGAATAAATGAGACAATGAAACAAGGCACTGTTCATAGCACTCCACTAGGTAGTACAATGCATCTACCAAACACAACTGCAATACTCACCAATGAGACTACTACTCAAGAAGTTTTAGTGTTTGTCATAGCGAAGTAGCTTATACTGTACTAACCTTATTTTGAGAGCAATCATAAACTCTGAAATAATTTCCAAAAATGACGGAAGGCACTGGAATGTGACTAAAAGCGGGCAGAAATTGAGTGAAAGCTCCACGCAGTGTGGGTTGGCTAGAATTTAAGAAAGCCCCAGTCTTAACGGACTGAGAGATAGAGGATGGAGCATGGGGATGCTGGAGTGGTTTGGTATTGAGGGTGAAAATCCTGGAACAGAGGGAGCCACAAAGGAGGAAGCCCCAAAATCTGCATATAAACTCCTTTTAAACCCTCAGCTGACTCAAATTATGAATATGTTGGATAGACTGCAAGGAGCCTAGCAAAGAGGGAAAGCCAGAGGCTGAGTGTGCTGAGCAGTGGTTCCGCTATTACTCACCACAGAGCAAACAACGTGAAACTTTGAAACCTACCATGTTAGAAAGGCTTGGTAAACATCTCAGAGTTATTTTTGAAACCACAGAAGGTCCTTACTTTACAAGTAAAGACTATGTTCCAGGCTGAGGGCTTTACCCTAGGAGAAAGGGCAAAACCAAAATAGACCTGTACCAAATACATGTAAAACCAAGCCTCCACAAGTTAAAGTAGATGAGTCAGTAAGTTAACTGCCTGCTAGAACAAAAATCAACACTCTTCAATAAATGTAACAGGTTTCCCCGTGTCCTGTATACAAAAAATTATTATATATGTGAATAAACAGGGAAGTGTAACCATAGTTAAGAGAAATACAAGTCAGTAGAAAGATATTCTGACTGGTCAAGATGTTAGAATTAGTAGATATAAATTTCAAGGCATCTATTATAAATATGGTCCAAAAAGTTAAAGGGAAACATGGTCATAATGGGTGAACAGATAAGGAATCTCAGGAAAGAAATAGAAACAACTATGTTTGTAGGAGGAGGAGCACCACAAAAGGGAAATTATAGAGCTGACAAGTATACTATTTGAAATGAAAAAAACACTCAGATGGGCTTCACAGCAGAATTTTTTTAAAAAGCAGGAAAAAGGAATTTCTACTGAACACACATCGGTAGAATTTATCCAATCCGGAAAAAAAAGGAAAAAAAAATCTGAAGAACAAAAAAAAGAAGAGGAAAAAAACCCAACAAAGGAAAGGAAAGATGTATAGCTGGAAGCTTTTGAGGATTCCATCCAATACAAAGTTTGATCAATTCAGTTGAGTTTCTAGATTCCATACAGTTGGCAAACTGTTTCTCATGGTTCCAATGAGCTCTTTTAGAACTGCTCCTAAAAGACCACACTTCCTAGGTGAACAGCTTAATTTAGGCCACCATTCCACTTCGTTCCAAGTCCATAAACGACAGTATTATCTTTGTGGATCCAACTGAAACTGTCCTCAATGAAGAGGAAAGCTCTGTGGAAAGATATATAATCTTTTCATACGTGACTACCTGGTTTTATCAATAAAACTATTCCCCAGTAAGGTAGAGCATTCTATTAAAACTTGGTGAATGAATGATTACACAGTCCGAAGGAAAAAGAACACAGAAAATAGAGAGTGATACTGAGAAGGTGGCTCACGTTATTGACTACTGACTCAAGTTAGGTAGCAGACAAAGCATGACCAGGAGGACCAATGAAATGAGGAAAAAAATCATGGGTTCAGAAAATGAAGATTTCAAAGAGGTCAAAGAATAGATGTAGTTGGAATAACGCAGTAAAGAACTGGAGGCAATAAAGGCTTTGTTCAAAGATTGAGTACAAGATTTGAGAGGCGATATACTTACAGAGAATGACATGATGCAGAGCTTCTTAGCCCCTTACAGTCCCTTCCAATGAAACTAGCACATCCCTGCAGACCCAGTAGGGAAGCTCATAAAATGAGGTGCAGGCATTCGTTCTTCATCTTCTCCGCAACTAAACTTTTGATTTCCTTGCCAAATCGGCTCTTCCCCCCATGCTAGCAAATGGCACCTCCAAATACTAGTTATGTCATATCACAAACCTGGGAGTGACACATGATTCCTCCCTCTTTTTGCTCCCACACTGAGCCCATCAAGAAGTGTTGATTCTTCTATCTTGACTGCCATCGGCGACTTCAGGCTGTCATCATTTTGGTCCTGCACTATTAAAACAGCTACTAATTTGATTTCCTTACCTCCTGCCCTTGTCCACCTTCATTTTTTTCTCTACACATTAACCAAACATTTTAGAATACAAATCAGATGATCATTTCCCTTCTTACATCAATAGCTTCCATCATGCCTAATACAAAATTTTTCTTTTTTAATGCACAGTCAGAACCCTATTTCCCCAATCTCATCTCTTCACAACTCTTTACTTTGTTTATTATATTCCACCCACCAATGTTTTGTATACTAACACTAATATGGGAAGCTCTTTCCCTTCTACTTGGGCACCGTCCCACAAGATATTCTGTCTCAGAATGGTTACCTATCCTTCTTAAATGACTCCTTCTTTTCCTTTGGATCTTAGCTTAAAAGGTCACTTGCTCAGAAATGCCTTCCTTGACCTCCTTATTTTGTTGATTTTTGTTATTCTCCAACACAGCACTCTATTCATTTTGTTGCACTTATATGTTAATTTGAAATTATTTACTTGTTTATTTACTATTTTCCTCAATAGTATAATATAAATTCAGTGAGGGCAAAGTCACCACTGTTTTTTTAGCTCAGGACTTTGTACATAGTAGGTGCCCAGCAAATATTGAATAAGTGAAAGAATGCAAGTAAACATTTCCAGAGTTCATTTAGATCTTCTCTCACTTACCTGCTCCTCACTGAGTGGGCCCTGCCTTCAAAGGACATCCTTCTTCTCTTCGGCCCTAATCTTACTGCCTCCAGGGGCCTGAAGCAAACATAGCTATAGTGGTGAGTTCCTAATGCAAAATGCAAAGGAAGGTCTTTAAAAATAATTTTAAATAACTTGAACCAAACATCATGATACAATTTGTAAGGCAAGAAACTACAAACTCAATTCCATAATGCTATATCTAACCCCATAACTGGTCTCACTCACCCATGTTTTAGCAAATTAGCCTGCAATGAAAACTATACACAAGCTAAAGATGATATCCAAAAAAGTAATTTTCAGTTTGTAGTTTTTAAATATTACCTTTACATTAAAAAATAGGATAATTTTTATTCTCACATTTTAATCTGTTGGCATTACTGAGATCACAGGCACTAATTCCAGGTTTTAGACATTTAGAAATTATATGTTCTTCCCTGAATAAAAGAATATGATGCTACTGACTCACTGTTAATTGAGCAGGCAGTTGCTTTGTTTACTCAGCTGTGGTGGTGGTTTAGGTTACTCCATCTACCGTTTCCAACCACCAGACACTGGGGAGTTTTTATTACTACAGAAATTAAGTGACCTGCAAATCTTTGTTTCATTAGCACCATTTATTAGACAACTTAGGCAATATTTGAGACACACGCATTGCCAGTTCAGGGGTGTGTGTGTGTGTGTGTGTGTGTGTGTGTGTGTGTGTGATCAATAAATTGCAAGTGGCTTATCTTGGTACCGTATTTCTATTTCCCATGTAGTCCCTAATGCTGTCTTAACCATATTCCACTTTCACTCAATTTAAGTGATTTATGATGTAAATTAAAATTAAAAGCATATAATTTAAAAATTTTTGAATCATTGAGAGTTTTAAAGTTACTTTTACAGTTGGCAGTTCATACACATTTCGTAACCTAAATAATAATTTAGAATATGAGTGGTATAAGACTGTTAGATATTACAGCTAGAAAACTTTATCATAGTATTTCATGTGTGTGCAAAAATAATCAACATTATTGAGTACTTAAGCTGTAACTTATATTGTACAATATGTTATTACATTTAACCCCCAAGTACCTCTGGAAGGCACATATTATCATTCGCTTTTTAAAGAGGAGGAAACTGGAGCACAGGGAAGTTAAATATCATGCCAAATGTCCAACGGCTGATAAGTACATTCAAGATTTGAACCCATTTGTGTTTGGTTGCAAAGATTATGCTTGTGAAAAGTCTACTTAGTGTGTTAAAATTTCAGTATTCTGGAACGTACTGTTCTAATTCCTGAGTAATGCAATTATATGTCTCTGTTTAGGGCACATTATAATTTTTTAGCTGGAGTAAATCTGTCACTCAGAAGTAACAGGAGAAGCTGACATGCAGTTCTGCGATGTTCCATTATGCAACGTTATACATTGGTGAAACTATAATAACATAGGAAAGAATGTAAAGTCTGACAAAAATTTGGCCTACAAATCATTTAATGTCCTTTCTTAGAATGTAATTTTTGCAAGCATTTTCAAAGACACAGTTTCCTTTTAAAAAGAAACCCATGTTGACACATTTAAAAAAGAGATACATGTAAAGTAGCTGAAATTAATTTTTTTAAGTCTATCTAGAAACAAAGGAAAAGGAGAGGGTTCCTCCCAAACATCTGAACTCGGATATATAAATAAAATTCGGGCCGAGAGAAATTTTTGTGTATGTTGGGGACATGTGAGGGAACAAAAGTGACTTATGGAGGGGGAAGGAGGGGAGTCATCAGGGAGAAAAGAAGAAAGGAAATGAAGAATTCCTAAAACATAGTTTTGAAACTGAAAAAGAGGCCCTGGGTGGTGGGGCTCAGTGGACTGAGCATCAGCCTGTGAAGCAAAGGGTCGCCAGTTCCATTCCCGTTCAAGGCAGATATCTGGTTGCGGGCCAGGTCCCTGGTAGTGGATGTACGAGAGGCAACCACACGTTGATGTTTCTCTCCACCTCTTTCTCCCTCCCTCCCCCTCTCTCTAAAAATGAAAATAAATTAAAAATCTTTAAATAAAAAAAAATTGCTTCTCTTTTTAAAAAAAAAGTAAAAAAGAGGAGTTTGGGTGAGAACTTTCAGTTCAAATATTAAATATTAGAAAAATTTTATCTAGATAAAACCCATAGGTGGGTTCCACCCCTCCTGCCCCCAAACACTCAGCTCGTCACCACAGCTGAGTCCAGGATGAGATGATGGCTCCTCTGGTTGAAGGTGAGGGTTCGGTTCCTTTTCTTTGGTTGCCTAGCAACAAGTTCACCTGAAGCTCTTGTTCATTACCCTCAGGGTTTATGTTCAGGTCTATGCTAGACAGTGAGTTGTTCTAATACAAATAATTTTTTACCTTAGTAAAAATACAAATTTATAGGGGTTAAAATATTTTGTGCAATTCTAGTACTAATGTTATCTCTTTATAAACAAACATTTCTCTCAATCTTTTTTATCTTTATGAATGTAAATGTTTTGTCCAAAGGTCTAGTACCTGGGTGATAGGAAATATTTTCGATTAAAGAGAAAGTGGGATTATGATTCAAGAAAACAGTCCAAGCCCATGAACTTTCTTTCTCTCTTTTCTAAAATAGTGTTGTAATAAGATAAAATGCATTTGAAAGAGTTTGTGTGGGAATTAAGGAGCAGTTCAGCCGAGCGTTACCAAGCTAGGGTCTTGAGAGAGGTTATAACCAGGTTGGCGGTGGTGGGGGCAGGGGGCTGCAGTCATTTGAAGACTTGACTGGACCTCGGGGATCCCCTGTCAGGCTCTCTCCCATGGCTTTTGGCAAGAGACCTCAGTTCCCTACCACCCAGGCCTCTCTCTGTAGGGCCGCTTGAGTGCCCCGACACACACCATGAGCAAGAAGGACCTGACTGATCGAAGGCAAGTTGGAAGCCACCATGTCTTTTATGACCTAGCCTCAGAAGTCACGCACCACCATTTCTGCCATCTTCTGTTAGTCACACCAGCGAACTATGATACACTGTGGGAGACTACATACTATGTAAGTATGTAAATACCAGAATGGGGCTTACCACAAAGAGAGAAATCCAAAACGGCAAAGTAAAAGGAAAATGGTAGTCATTAGAATGTCCAAAAATATGAGAACTTTTTGACTGATTGGAAGCAAGTGAAACTATAGAATATTTAGAGATAAATAAAAATGAAAATTCCAGATATAAAAACCTATGGATGTAGTTAAATTAACACTCAGGGGGAAAAGAGGAAAATTTATAGGCTTAATTTATTATTAGGAAACACAAAATATGGGAAAATATATTAACTAAATGTTCAACTCAAATGATTACAAAAGCTCATATCAATTTCAGCTTTTACCTGACACAAGTTTTTAAAAACCAAAAGCTATCTCTTTTAAAAGACAAAAAAAAAATAAAGCTTTTAAAAGTCTGATTAAGAACAAAAGAGAAAAGATCCATATAAAAAACTAAAGCTAAAACTAATCCACAAATCATGAGCAATAATAAATGACTGTTTTAAGACATAAGGTGTTGAGGTGGCTTGATACCCGGCAATAGATAACTGAAGCCCACAGCACATAACTGACACACATTTTCTAGAGTGGGCACTAGATAGTAAGTATTTTAGGTTTTGTGGGCCAAATAATCCTTGTTCAAACACTCAAGTCTGCCATTGTAGCATATGAGCAGCTATAGACAAAATATAAGCGAATTGTGTGGTGTTTTCCAATAAAACTTTTTTTACAAAAACAGAAAGCAGACTAGATTTGGCCCAAGAGCTATAGTTGCCCTCAATTAAACCCCTCAATTAAAAGCATCACATTTCTTTGGTTCAGGGAAGGACACATTAGGCTATCAGATCCATTGAGGCTCAATTCTAGGACTTGGCAAATTTGTTGGGAAGAGAAAATGACTGTGTTCTGCTGATTGTTGACTAGACAAGGGAAGCTTCCAGATGCTGCCAGCCATTTTGCTACCTTGAAATCACTGCCTAACACAGAGAAACACACGGCTGAGAGTTGGAAGGAGGGGGACCTAGTGACAATAGTTGAACTCCTGGCTCCGGGTGAGCCTGAAGCTACGTCTACATTTGTATTGATAAAGTACTTGCACCTGCATATTATTTTGTCTACTCCAGCCTAGTAATCTATCATTTATAAAAATCAAATAATTCCTTCCTTCCCTCCCTCCTTCCTTCCATATATATTGAGTCCTCCTAGATACCAGGCACAATTCTAGGAGTGGGGAACATACCAGCATGTATGTAGGCAAATGAATTCCCTACTTTTATGAAGCTTATATTCCAGTGGAAAAAGTCAGGAAATAAGCATGTTAAGTAAATAAATATGGTAATTTCAGATACTGCCAAGTGCAATGAGGAAATGAAGCAAGTTGTGAGAGACAGTAGTTATTTGGATAAGGTGCTTAGGATAAAGCTCTGAGGAGAGGCCAGGATGTTGAAAAGGCACCAGATACACAAAAACTGTACAAGAAGAGTGTTCCGTGCAGACACCAACAAGTATAAAACCTGGATGCAGGAAGAAGCATCCTGTATATTTAAGGCACACAATGAGTAAGACAGATGGTATGCAAGATGAAATTGGAGGGGTAGATGGCAGACCCAGAAGACCACCAAGGAGTCTGGATTTCTTTTTAAGTATAATGGCATGCCACTTGAAGATTTTTTGCAATTACACGTAGTGATGGATGTTAATTAGATGTAGTGTGGTTATCATTTTGCAATATACATAAATATGAAATCATTATGTTGTACACCTGAAAGTGACATAACGTTATATCCCAATTTTATGTATGTGTACACACACACACACACACACACACACACACACACATATTCTGTGGTTGCCGTGGAAGGAAAAAGAATGAAAGCAGAGACAATTCGGGGGCTATTGCAGCAGTCCAGGTAAGAGATGAAAGTGCAGATTGGACCACGATGTGAAGTGATATTAATGGAGAGCAGAGGTTAAATTTGGGATGCATTTTAAAAAGTGAAAGCATTTACTGATGGGCTGTTGTGGAGGTGAGAGTGAAAGGGATACACTCTAAGTTTAGGTTGTGGTGTCAACAAGTAATAGTGCCACTGACTGCTACAGGAGTGGATTTGGAGAAGGGTCTGAGAACTGAGTGAGTGAATGGTTTTAGCATTATTAAGGTTGAAATGTCTTCGAAATAGCCAAGCATGTCAATACTCTAGACAGGAGTACAGCGAAGATATAAACGTGGGCGTCATCCGTGCATACGTTGTGCTCAGAGCCACGGGAGTAAAGATGAGGGCTGAGGACTGAGCCCTGGGCAGGCCAGGACCTTCCACATCAGAGGCCAAAATGAGGAAAAGGAAACCAAAAAGCAGTGGCTAATGAGGTGAAAACAACACCAGGAGAACACAGTGTCCCGGATGCCGAGAAGAAAAGAGGGTTCAAGGAGAAATGGTCAAATGTGGAATAATAATAACAACATCAACAATGTTGAGATGAGGACAGGGAGCTCCCCCTTGGATGTGAAGAAATGGAGTCTCAAAAAAATGGAGTCTCTAGTGACTTTGGCAGAATTGGTTTCAGCGGTGCAGGGTGTGGGTGAGGACAAAAGCATATGTGCAGGGGACAGAAGAGAAACAACAGGCTAGTAGGTAGAAACAATGAGTGTAGCCAAGTTTTTCAAGGAGCCATAAAAAAGGTGTTTTGCCTAACTGTAGGATTGCGCCAAATGTTGCAAGGACTCTGGAATCCATACGGCCATAAAATTTTGGAAAGAAAATAGAGATTTGTAGAAAATCTAAGAATTTTTTAAAATAGGAAATCTAACTAAGAACAGGCCGCAGAAGTTTCCTATTAGTATGTAGGAAAGTATTCAAACAAAATTCCAGAATTCTAACTAGTAGCTACCAGAAACCCAGAACAAACATTATTTTTAATGATAAAATAGAAATAGTAAAATAAGGATCAAATCAAGAATGTCTAGTAACACTTCTGTTATTACACATTGCTCTAGAGTCCTAACCAATGTAGCAGATGCAAAAATGAAATGAGATATAATTTTTGAAAGAAAGAGAGACTTTAAATTAGTTACATGCTTTAAAACCAGTAGTGTGATGTATATGTGAAACTAGTTTCTCCAAGTGTAGTTCCCTTATGAACATTGGCTGATATGTTGTTACTTAATGAGTTAGACAAAAGTGAAATACTTGTCTTACCTATAGTTGTTGGTCCATGATGTGAGCTACTTCTTAATTAAATTAATTTTTTAAAAAATACTACAAGAGTATTTCCTCAAATTTTTGGTACTATTCACAATGTAATGACTACAAATATAATGCATTTTAAAGTTTAATCTCCATTATTGACATTTTCTCCATTACTTTGTTAAGTCTAGACAATTAACAAAACCATAAATCAAGCCTAACATGCAGCGTTTGCTGACTTTCATGGCGTAGTCTCATCATGGCTGCTTTCAAGCTACTGGTGTAAACTAACTGAATGCAGAGCTGAAAAGAAAGATACACGGTAGCACACTGTTATAAAGAATTTCCATTGTACACAAACATTAAAAATAAATTACTTTAGAAGCATAGATAAGCACAATAATTCAAACATAATGAGTTTTGAGCATTTAATATCTTTGTTTTTCATCTAATCTATTTAATTTAAATTTTTATAATTTACTTTTAATAATGGTTATGTTTAACAATCAGTCCACAAATTTCCAGAAAAGTTAACAACTGACTGTCAGAAGTTGGCATAAACCAAATCTAGTATATCATATAATTGTGTATTTAGAAAAGTAAAGAGAATCAAGTAAAAAACTAACAGAACCAAAGATTCAGTTAAGTTGATTAGAATGAAAATCAACATAATTAAAAAATGTAGAGTGAAAACCATTGATTTACAATGGCAAAAAGAACAATTTAAAAATTAAGAAAAAGCCTAATACATAATGAGCAAGGCTTATGTTAAGAAATACATATATAACTTGACTGATTCACATATTAAAAGTCATGAATAAAAGAAGAGATATAACTTGTTCTTACATACACATATTTTTTAGTTATATTTCACTGATTATGCTATTACAGTTGTCTCAATTTTTCCTGCTTTGCCCTCCTCCACCCAGCAACTGCCCACTCCCTCAGGCAATCCCCACACCTTTGTTTATGTCCCTGGGTCATATGTATAAGTTCTTCGGCTACTCCATTTCCTATACTGTACTTTACATCCCCATGGCTATTCTATAATTACCTATTTGTACTTCATAATCCCCTCACCTCTCCACCCATTCCCCCACACCTCCTCCTCCCATCTGGCAAACATCAAATTGCTCTCTATATCCATGATTCTGTCTCTATTCTTCTTGTTTGCTTAGTTTGATATTTAGATTCAATTGTTGATAAATATGTATTTATCGCCATTTTATTACTCATAGTTTTGATCTTCTTTTTCTTAAATAAGTCCCTTTAATGTTTTATATAATAATGGTTTGGTGATGATGAACTCCTTCAGTTTTTTCTTGTCTGGGAAGCTCTTTCTCTGCCCTTTGATTCTAAATTATATCTTTCCTAGGTAGAGCAATCTTGGCTGTAGGTCCCTGCTTTTCAACTTTGAATATTTCTTGCCAATCTCTTCTAGCCTGCAAAGTTTCTTTTGAGAAATCAGGTAGCAGTCTTATAGGAACTCCCCTGTAGGTAACTAACTTCTTTTCTCTCATTGCTTTTAAGATTCTCTCTTTATCTTTAAGCATTTTAATTATGATGTGTCTTGGAGTGGACCTCTTTACATCCATCTTGTTTGGAATTCTCTGTTCTTCCTGTACTTGCATATCTATTTCCTTGACCAAATTAGGGAAGTTTTCTTTCATTAGTTTTTCAAATAGATTTCTAATTTCTTATTCTTTCTCTTCTCCCTCTGGCACCCTTATGACGCTAATGTTGGATCACTCGAAGTTGTCCCAAGGGCTGCTTACACTATCCTCGTCTTTTTGGATTATTTTTTCTTGTTGTTTTGATTGCTTGTTTTTTACTTCCTTATATTTCAAATCATTGATTTGATTCTCAACTTCACTCTACTCTTGTTTCCCTGTAAACGGATTTTATTTCAGTGTATCCTTTATTTCTGATGTATATTTTTTATGCTGTTGAAGTACCCAGTGAGTTCTTTGAGCATCCTTATAACCAGAATTTTGAACTTTGCATCTGAAAGATTGCTTATATCCCTCTTGTTTAGTTCTTTTTCTGGAGTTTTGATCTGTTCTTTCACTTGGGCCATATTTCTTTGTCTCCTCATTTTGACAGCCTCCTTGTGTTTGTTTCTATGTATTAGGTAGAGCTGCTATGACTCCCTGTCTTGGTAGTGCGGCCTAATATAGTAGGTGTCCAGGAGGGTCCAGTGGCACAGCCTCCCCTCTCACCCAAGCTCAGTACTCAAGGTGTGCCCTTTGTGTGGGCTAAGTACATCCTTCTCTTGTAGTTAAGCCATAATTGCTGTTGGTAGATCAATGGGAGGGATTTACCAAGGCGACTCAGCCACAAGGACTGGCTGTGACGTTGACCACCAACCTCCACCATCCATGCTGTGCAGAGGCAGGGTGGTGGTGCTCTGATGTGGTCTGTAGCTGTCCACTGGGTGTGCAGGCTCTAGGTTTCCAGGTGGTGAAGGCCTAAGTCAGCCTCACCTGTGTTCTCCGCAGGGCCACCCTGCATGAGTTATAGAGCAATCTGAGATGGCTGCTACTTGTGATGGACTTGGAGATTCCCCAGCAAAGCCAAGCTGTGAATCTAGGCTGGATGCTGCTAGTGCTGACCTTGGGGCCATTTAAAAAGAAGTACAGGGGCTGAGGGCTCACTGAAGCTGGCTGTTGCTTGTTAGATAAGATTTAGGAAATTGTGAAGCATGAGCCAAGACCAGCCATTCATATGAAAAATTCACTGGGGTGGGCCAGTAAGTTGGTGGGACAGAGTCTCAGGGGATCTCCAGGGTGGATCCCACAGTGTTAGCCAGGATGATGGAGCCTCCGACATGGCACTCACCTTCAGGCTCTGTGGCTCTCTTGGGTAAGGGTTCAGAAAAGGCACAATGGCCTCTGCCCATCTTTCTGACTGGGAAAAAGCTGTCTGCAAGTTTGCTCACCTTGATGCCAGGCACTTTAGTTCCTCCCTGTATGCCACTGGTAACTTTCAAGCTGGCACCCGGTGCTGGAACTCAGAGGGACCGAGTTTGAGTTAAGTCCATGTGTGGGTTCTTTAAGAATTGCTTGGGACTCCAGAAGTTTCTTCTACTGATTCAGTCCTGCTGGTTTTTCAGCCTGAAGTTATGGGGACTTATCTTCCTGGCACTGGAACCCTGGGCTGGAGACCTGGTGTGGGTCTGGGACTCCTCGCTCCCCAGATATCCCTCCCACATTGGTATCCACCACACAAGGATATGGAACCAGCTCATTCCACACCTCCACCCCAGCTACGTGCCTTGTTCAATGTGGTTTCTTTATTTCTGTAGTTGTCCAACTTCCATTCAAATCAATTTCTGATGACTCTGAGTGATGGTTGTTCTATAATTGTAATTTTGATGTGGTTGTGCAGGGAGGCAAGTCGTGTTTACCAGTGCCACCATCTTGACCAAAAGTCCATAGATATTTAACATTGCAAAGGTGCAAGTGTAACCGAAAAAAAGTGAGGTTCAGCTGCTTGCCACAACTAAAGCTGCACTCCTGAGGCAGTTGCTGGCACAGAAGGAAAGAGGCTTTATTCAGGTGCAACACAACCTGGAAGAATGGTGGACTCCCATCTCAAAGACGATCTCAATTTTCCTGGTCAGGCCCAGGTTTCTTATAGGAATAAGGAGGGGAAGGCCCTTTTCCCTATACAATTCATCTTTCCAGCTTTTGGCACACTGAGGCTCTACCTATTCTTAGTTTTAGCTTCCCAAACACTCAGTGTAAAAACCTCCCCCTGCTGACATCTTGGCCAATGGGAGAGACTCGCTGGTGCCTCTGACTGACTGTCTACAGTGACATAAGTCCTCTCCCAAAGTCCACACAATACAATCCCAATCAAAATTCTAATAGGGATTTACATAAACATTGACAGGCTGATTCGGAAGTTTGTTGAAAGAGGACATGTCCATGAATGAAGTTTTGAAAAAGCTTGGTCTCCTATATATAGAAATATCCTATGAAACATTGGTAAATAAAGTAGTGAGATTCGGGTGCAGAAATAATCAAATACATTGATGAAACAGAAGAAAGAATTCAAAATGTTTGCATTTGTCACAGAAATGCAATACATGAGAAAGGAGGCAATTCACATCAGCAGAGAAAAGAGATGGTGCAATTTAACTATCCTATGATTTAATAAAAAATGTTAAAACTCCCTACATCACATCAAACAAAAAAATAGTAATTCCAGATTCCTTAAAGAGGTAAACAACTTAAAAAAAGAAATGACTTTAGAGGAACACAGGAAGTTATTTTTGTAATCTTGGCATGATGAAAGACTTCTGTAGCAAGACACAAAACCAAGACAGGATAAAGGAAACAATAGATTCTTAAAAACTTACAATTTTTGTGTGGCAAGAAACTCCATAATTCAAGTTAAAAAATAAGTTATAGAAGAAATATTTGCTACAAATGTATCAGTCAAATGATACATACTAACAACATATCAAGAACTCCTGTAGATCAGTAAGAGAAAGGTAAACCAACTAAAAGAAACATCTAAGCCATCTCTGTCCAACAAAAATATTATGTGTTACCTATGTAACTTAAAAATTTTCAATAGCCACATTAACATTATTTAAAACAGCATACCTATAATATTATTATTTGAACACATAATCAATATGAAAATATTAGAGATCTTTTACATCCTTTTTCTTAGAACAAGTTTTTGAAATCACTTGTGTTTTGGGCTAATAGTTGCTTTATTCAGGATAACCACATTTCAAGTGTGCCATGGCCACATTTGGCTAGTGACTATCATATTGGACAGCACAGATCTATCTAAGCAATTCACAAAAGAAATACAAATGACCAATAGACTAAAATACTTGTATGCTCTACCTCATTCCTATTGAGGAAATTCAAATAAGACAAACAGGGAGATATCCACGTTTTATTCATCACATTGACAAACACTGAAAGAAGAAAAATTACTAGAAACTAATTTTAGATATATACACAGAAGTTCATTATAAGATTATTTGTACAGCAAAAAGAAAAGAAATAAAGGAAGAAAATAGAGGGGGAGAAGAAGCAGCTCAAGTAGCAGATTGAGTGGAACAGGTTAGGGCCTATTTATGCAAGAGAAACTATGAAACGATTAAAAAGAATTATTTGAACTATAAGTGCTGACATGAAAAGTGCTCTAAAAATAATAGAAAGAAATCAATTTGTGGAAGCCTGCATGTGATGTGATTTATATAACATTAATCATATTTTAGGTTTGTTTGTATAGATACATATGCTTCTAAATGCACTGAAAATTGCCTGAAAGGATATCAACTGAAGGATTAACTGTCCTCCTCTGGCAGGGCTGTGGTGGAGAGGCTTGTTGACAGCAGGCAGTGAGAGCTTCATAGTACAATGTGTAAACCTCTATCCTAAGCACATGTTAGATTCAATGACGGAAAAGAGTTTCTTTTTAAACACAATTAAGAACTCAAAGTTCTCTAGCATTCACATTCCTTGGAGCTGGTTCTCTCAGTTGTCCTAGTCCTTACAAATGTTCCGGGGCCGTCCAGGGGAAGGAGAGCTTAGGGAATATATTTTTATAGTTGTTGTAAATATTGGGGAATCAGTAGCTATTTCTGATGATACCATCTCAACATTGAAAGTATTTCACTTCAGCCTTGGCCGGGTAGCTCAGCTGGTTAGAGTGTCATCCTAACGGGCCAAGGTTGTGCATTCAATTTCCAGTCAAGGCAAATACTCATACAAGAAAGCAACCAGTGAGTGCATGAATAAGAGGAACAACAAACTGATGCTTCTCTCTCTCTTTCTTTTCCTAACTCTTTCTCTAAAAACTCAATAAATTTTTTAAAAAGTATTTCATTCCATCCAAATTTTCTATGTCATTCAACAATCTTTTCTGAACGTGGACTGCAGTACAAGTCCCCGTGTTAGGCATTGGAAGAATGTCAAGATAACAAGACAGGAGTTATTGAAACAGTAGGAGATCTTTTAAATAACAGTTGTTTCAAATAAAAGAATGGGAGGTCCCATCTCATTCTGGGTATCACATTATGGAACACAGAGAAGTAAATTATTGATACTTGGGTTTTCCTAACAGCAGAGTGGCGTTGGAGTTCTCATAGTCCAACATTCCAAACTGTTTAAAAAGGTAAGGTTATTTGGTGTGTACATTTTGTCCTTCATCCTTCCCATTTCTTTAAGCCTGGAATAAAGAGATGTTGTCTCCAAAGAGAGGGCAGAAGCCACAAGCTTAACGATAGTATTGAAATTCCTCTAAATTTCACCAGATGACCTGTTAATAAAGAAATGCTCAGTTCATTAGAACTCATTGCAGGAAGGAAGAACACCACCTTGATAGGTTATTGGCTGTGATTCTTGATTTTAAAAAAAAAAGAAAAGCTGTTATTTAAAGGAAGCTATCTGCTGGAGTGAGCAAACTATTGCTTCAGCTATCCTGTATGCAAAAATTTCCTGAAGCAACGGTGAAGTTACTTACTGGTTACCGTTTTTCCCTTGGAGAAAGTTTTCTAGAACCAAGAGCTAAGCCATGCTTAGTTAGGCTTCCATACTCAGTGTTAGTTCTCAAATTCTTGGGGGTTTTTTCATTGTATTTTTCTCCACTCCAGCCTCCACCATGGCCACAATGGTGACCCAAAAGATCTACAGGGTGTCCACCTCTGGCCCTCGCACCTTCAGCAGCCTCTGGAACTCGAATGGGCCCAGAACCTGCTTCAGCTCCTCAGCTTTTCCCCAGCTAGGCAGCAGCTACCAGGCTGGCCTGGCACCAATATGAATCTGGCCTGAGGAGTGGCTGGGAGTATGGGCAACATCACAGCCATCCAAGTGAACCAGAGCCTGCTCAGCCCCCTGAAGCTGGAGGTGGACCCCAACATCCAGGCTGTCCAACCCAGAGAAGGAGCAGATCAAGAGCCTCAACAAGTTTTCTTCCCTCACCCATCAAATGTGAGCCTGGAGCAACAGAATAAGATTCTGGAGACCAAGCAGAACTTCCTGCAGCAGCAGAAGACAACTCGCAGTAACAAGGACAGCATGCTCAAGGGCTACATCAACAACCTTCCATAGCAGCTGGACATGATGGCCCAGAAGGAACTGAGCCTGCAGGCAGAGTTTGGCAACATGCAGGGGCTGGTGGAGGACTTGAAGAATAAGTACAAGGATGAGATCGGCAAGTGCACGGAGATGAAGAATTAATTTGTCCTCATCAAGAAGGATGTGGATGACACATGAATAAGGAAGAGCTGGAGCCCAGCCTGGAAACGCTGACTGGTGAGATCCACTCCTACAGGCAGTTGTGTAAAGAGGAGTCCCAGATCTCCGACAAGTCCACAGTGCTGTCCATAAGCAATAACCGCTCCCTGGACCTGGATGGCATCAACGCCAAGGTCAAGGGCCAGTACAAGGAGATAGTCAACTGCCAGGCTGAGGCTGAGACCATGTGCCAGACCAAGTATGAGGAGCTGCAGACATTGGCTGGGAAGCACGGGGATGACCTGCGTCACACAAAGACAGAGATTTCTGAGATAAACCAGAACATCAGTGACTCCAGGCTGAGACTGAGAGCTCCAAAGGCCAGAACGCTTCTCTGGAGGTCGCCATCGCTGTTGCCCAGCAGCATGGGGAGCTGGCTGTCAAGGATGCTCAGGCCAACATGATTGAACTAGAAGCTGCTCTGAGAACCGCCAAGCAGGACATGGCCTTGAAGCTGCATGAGTACCAGGAACTCATGGACATCAAGCTGGCCTTGGGCGTGGAGCTCACCACCTAGAGCAAAGCTGTTGGAGGACAAGGAGAACCAGCTGGAGTCTGGGATTCAGAACATGAGTATCTGTACCGAGACCACCAGCGGCTACTCAGGTGGGCTGAGCCTGGCTCACGAAACCTCAAGGATGGCGTGGGCTTCCAGGCCAACATGGGATCTAACTGGAGCTCTGGCTTCTCCAACCATACCAGCACCAGCTCCTCCAAGATGGTGGTTGTTTGTAAGACTGAGACCCATGGGAAGCTGGTGTCGGAGTCATCTGATGTCCTGCCCAGGTGAACAACTGCTGCAGTCCCTCCTGTCCTCCAAGCCAGAGGAAAAGGAGCTGTGCAGGGGAGCAGCGGGCACAGGAGACCCTCCTGAGGCTCTGCTCCAGTCCTCAGCTCACCCTTGAGGTCGGGGAGCTTACTGCCTGGGGCACTGCCTCTTACCCATTCCCCAGCTGAAAGACAAATCGAATGTTTTTCTCCCCAAATAAAGTCTCAGCTGGCTCTAACAATCCTAAAAAGAAGGAAGTGGAACTGGGAAAAGTATAAGAAAAGGTAAAAAATTAAAAGAGGAAATGAGAAAGCTAGGAGAACTACAGTAGTGTAAGATGATGTTTTGTCAAAGGAACCACATTTTCCTTGAAGTGGCTGAGCCCCAAGATGGGGCAGTATAACCCAGAGAGGGCCTCGCGGTGTGCTAGGCAAGCAGTGGGCAGGAGCCGCTCCTCTAACACGACTGTCCTCTCCAGGATAAATCCTAGACAGGGAGCTGTTAGGACACAGGTCTGCCTGGCTCTGTTTCCTCTAAGCTTCCCCTTCTCACAGTCCCTAAGTCCTTTCCTCTTTCTCTGACTCTGCTTCCCTGGAGCTCTGCTAAGTCTTCTGTGGACTAGGGTTTTCCCCACACAATGCAACCTTCAGAGCTGACCGCTCAGGACCTAGCTGGTTAAATGCCGTGCTAGAGGTGAGGAGAAATGAAGCTTCCTTCCTACCGCCTAATCCTGTTTTGCTGGTCAAAAGGTGATTATGCCATTTTTGTGATAAGAATCCTAATCTTTCAAGATTACAGACACCTCAGAACAGGAAGGGCAAAGGTCTGTGTACTTAAGCGGGATAAAAAGAAAGCACACTCATTTCACACTAGTACCCTGTTCCTTATTTTTAAAAAGTAAAAGAAGAGTATATAATTGGAGGTGTGAAAGGGTCTCTGAAGGTACAGGAGAAAGGGCCGGGTGCAGAGATGAAGATTGGAAAAGAGGAATGATGATTTTTGGACAAATACAGAGAAGAAAATACATAGAAATTTTGAAGTGGAGAGGAGGACTGTAAAAGGATTTCAGGTAAGATGACTTTGGTCAGGGGAATAGACAGGCTTATAGGGGTAAGTGCGCGGACCCGGGTAGGCACTCTGTTTCAAACATCAGTTCAGCCACTTAGATGTGAGATCTTGAGGAAGTTCCTTAATCCCTGTGTATCTCAGTTTCTGTGTCTATGGAAAATGTGATGATGACAATAATATTTACCTGATTGGCTTGTAATGAGGATTAAAAGCACAACTATACCTATGTGTTAACTATTTTTATTCTAGATAATCAGACCAAGTTTGTCAGATAATCTTGAGAGAATCCAGTGACAAAAGGAAGGAGGCAGAAGAAGATCCATCTAGCAGTTGTTGACCAAAATTCAGGCAACCAGACATTCAGCACCGGGGAGTCTCAGTGCTTGCTTTATTTTTCTCCATTCCCTTCATCACCTGCAGAGGTATTACACTAATCAGCCTTCCACCACTAAAAATATAAGTTATCAGAGAACAAGGACTTTGGTCTGTTTTTATTCATGATTAACACAATAATTTAATAAATAAATAACTAAAAGTACATTAACTTGCAGGGAAGCTTGTCCGGAACTGAGCCTGAGTTCCACAAGCCCCAAGATGGCTAGGGAGGGGCAGATAGAACAGGTTTGGTGACACCGGAAGGGCTGTGTCAGGAGGAGTCTGGACAGGAAAAGCAGGGTGGATGAAAGAAAGGAGGAAGCCAGGGGTAGGAGTTCAGGCTGCAGAGATGTGAGGAGCGTTCTTGAATGTTCATGGGAGGACTTAATGGGACCCGGGCCAGGAAAATACATTCCCATTTACTCTATTCCCATTTCGCATCTCTTCTGTTGTCAATTTTTTAGAAATTACATCTGTCTAGATTAAAATACATTAAATTGTTTATAATGATCTCTTATGTAATCTATTCCATGGTGTTTCTTATTTTTTTCTTCTTCTATTTGTGTTTTGCTTGTTGGAAATTTCAGGATTAGTCTATTTTGGTAGAAAGTTTTCTTATTAAAGAAATCCTATGTGAATGTATTTGTTCATTAAAATTATGTTCTGTTTTTAATTTGTTCATTTGTAAATCATCTTACTCCTTCTGATATCTTCAGGACTTTATTTTCTTTCTTCCTTTCTAAAGTCTTGAGTTGGGTGTTTAATAATTCAAAAATAAAATAACTGTGTGTTTTCCTGAAACTGGCCATTGTTTGTGGTCTCCACAGAGTGGAGGTTGGGGCAGGGAGGGGCAGAGGGACAGGCGAAGGCCGAGCCTCTGCTGATTTGCATCCCAGGTGCTGGAATTTTACAATGGCTCATAACGTCAACCTCGGAACTACAATTATTTTTCTTTGCAAACGTGAATCACCGTGAAATTACTGCCTTTGTTAACTTTAAAGACAGCCTGGCTTTACTTTCTTAGCCTCATTTTTGTAACCTCACCCAAATGCCCTGCCCAGTACTGTACCCCAGGCTGGTGTGCAGTTTCCCATTGATGATTTACAGATAGAATAATTTAGAGTGATAAAAAGCAGAGATCCTGGACCTACGTGATTCTGGACTCACATCCCAGCTCGGCTACCTCCTCACTGTATGATGTTCGTCAGGTTTTTCGACCTAAGACTCAGTCTCCTTGCCTATTAAATGGGAGTAATAATAGGGAGGCAGGATAATAAGAAGCTAGGAAAATTTCCTGGCAGGAGGAACAGGGAAGCTAAGAGATACTTAAATGGCCCAGCAATTTACAGCCAGATAATATATCACAAGGAATTTCTTTTAAATTGAATTTATTGAGGTGACATTGGTTCACAAAACCATACAGGTTTCAAGTGTACAACTCAACAAAACAGCACCTACGCACCGCATCGTGTGCCCATTGCCTGGAGCAAAGTCTCTCTCCACCCCCAGTCACCCTCCCTTTCCTACCTCCACCTGACCACCCCCGCCCCTCTGACTATTACCGCACTGTTGTCTGTGTCTACGTGACAGCTGTTTTTTGACAGCTGTCAGAAGGGAGGGGGGACTGGAAGGCTGGATGAAAGAAGATAAAAGGATAAAGCAGTCACAGGGTCTTATCCTCCCTAACCAAGGAAATTTAGGAGCAAATGGTTTACGCATTTCAGGCCATGCTGGGGCAGACGCCCTCAGTCCCAGTCCTTCCTCGGTGACATTCTTTGAGGGTAAAACTGACCAGAGAATGATCCTGACTCCTTGATGTGCTCATTTTGATGAATCAGCATATTAAAGGGCACAGCTGGAAAGCTAATGAATAGTCTATTGAGATCCTCCCCTAAAATTCCTACCTTTAGAAAACAGGTAAAAACCCTTAAAACAAAGGACCCAGTTCACACTCTCTCTTGAGTATCCCCGCGCCTTCTCCCTACCCCTGTTCTTCCTCAGGTGTGTGTGTATCTTTGCTTTCCTTCTCCGAAGCTGTAACAGCCCTGGCAAGACTTGCAGCCAGGGGAACAGTGGGTAGTGTCAGCTCATCTTAGGCTAACCCTCTGAATCTGTCTCCAACGGCTCCCTTTTGCCTCGGTAACTGAGCCCACACAGCCCAGCAAAGCTCAATCTTTCTGCCTCTGTGAGTTTCTTTCTAAAGGGCCAAGGCAGCCTCTCCTAGGCTCAGCTCTTTTCCTCATGTTTCCAAAAGGCCAGGGCAGCTCCATTTAGGCTCAATCTTGTTGGTACGATCTTGCCTTTTCTCTCTTAAGCCTTTCCTTTGTTTCACTGTCTCCAGCTTTAATAAACATACTCTTCAAATCACCTTGACTCATGTTGTCAAATCTTTCCTGCATGAAGTCAAGAGCCCACACTTGCCAGACTGTGATGGGACAGACCTGCCTTGGTCCTGGTCCCTCTCCAGTGACGATAGCACCTCAAAGAGCAATTGTGAGCATTAAAGGAGATGATACATGTCAAAGACATATCACTAAAGGAATATTAGGTATTCTAGTTTGTTACATTTGTCAAAGGGCTTCCACATGCAGGTCTCACTAGTTCGCAGTGAGGAAAATAAGACACAAAGGCACTAAAGGTGATTTCTGCAGTTAACAGATAAGTAATTACCAGAATTTGAGATTCTCTGCCATGTGCTCATTCTCAAAGGTAGGTTAGCTCTTAGCAAAAACTGGGAAATAATTTTTTTTTTTTTTTGCTTATAGTGCACAAATACTTCTTATATTCTCTAATTATTTCCAAGGGTCTTTATCCTCCCAATAAAAATCTCTGCAGATAGGCATTTATTTATATTTTCACAGTGAATTATGAAAAAAAATTGAGAAAGTCATCAAGGGGTGGAGAATGAATCTCTGAAAGAAATTTAAGCCCAGGAGCAGTGATGAACAAGGGGCCTTCTCAGTGAGTGCACTTTCTTATTGCATCTTGAGGTAGATGGAATTATGTCTCCCAAACATGTGCACATGCTAATCCTCAGAAGCTGCTGTCTGAATTTAACATAGCCAAAGGGACTTGGCTGATGTGATTACATCAGGATCTTGAGATGGGGAGATTATCCTGTATTACCCAGGTAGTCCCAAGGTAATCGCAAGGGTCCTTGTAAGAGGGAGATAGGAGGGTCAGAGTCAGAGGAGGAGAGGTGAGAGCAGAAGCAGAGGTGAGCGGGAAAGGAGGGAGTGCGATCTAAAGATGCTCTGCTGCTACTGTTGAAGATGGAGGAAGGAGCTACAAGACAAGAATGCAGGTGGCCTCCAAAAGCTGTAAAAGGCAAGGACATGGATTCTTCCCTAGAGCCTCCTGAAGGAAAGGAACTCTGCTGACACTTGATTTTAGGGCTTTTGACCTCTAGAATCATAGGATAATTTATATTGTTTTAAACTCCTAAATCTGTGGTAATTTGTTGCAACAACAAAAGACTTGGACACATCTCATACTCCATCTGTGATCCAACTATCTTCTCTTTTCCACCAGTCCACCATTTCCAACCTAGACCAAGGCGTTCAAAGAAATGTGCTGCACAACTATTGCAAAATGAGCTCTGGGATCAGAATCAGAGTTCAACTGTGAAACCGATGCCTTGAGAACTGTCTGATCATTAGCAACGGAAGTATTTTGGTATAGGCATAAACTGTTGATGCTGAGCCACTGCACTGGATTGTGCAGGTTGGGCCCAGCCCAGGGTGCCGGACTGACTTGGCGAGCAAGAGCTGAAATCCAGACCAAACCCTATCTGCCAAGGAGTACACCCTAGTGTGAAGTGGCATTTTCCGAGAGGAAGAGACACCTTTCCCTAATTTGCTCAAAGGCACCAAATGAACTAGCAGCAGTCTTAGAAGTTTCATCCTGATTCCATCAAGGACCAAGGAGCTGAAAACAGTTTGCTTCTCCAGGTTTGTTACCAGTAATTCCTTTGGGTAGAAGCTATAATTATTAGGTAATTAACTTCTTTGTCATTCACTTTCTTTACTACGCAAGGGAGACTTCACATACGTGAACTCACCCTAACTCCACTCCAGCCCTTCTTGCCTTCTTGCATGTAACTCATGCGTATTTCATACTGCATACGCTTCCTGCCTCATGCATATACCTCCTGCCCCAGGACCTTTGCAGTCACTGTGTCCTTTACCCAGCACATGACTCCCTTCCTTTCTTCACTTAGGTCTCTGCTAGAAAGGCAGCTATTTAGAGAGATGTTGCTTCACTGATCATTCCACTTAATAGCATCACGCTTATACTTTATTCTCTTACTCTGCTTACTTTTATTTATATAACTTCTCACTGTCTAACACTGTATCATTCATTTGTTTATTCTTTGTCTCCTCAGCTGGAACAAAGGCCCTAAAGTACAGCATTTCATTTGCTGATGCACCCTCAGCATCCATCGCCTAAGAACCTAGTAGATGTTAAATAACTCTGTTGAATAAATGAATTTTTCTCCTCATGTTAAACCTGCCTTCCATACTAGGATGCTTAGGTGTTTCATGGGTTCCTTTGTGTGTCATTTCACTCCCTGGCCCAGAATAAAGTGGAAGGGGAAGACGATTAATGTGTTGCTTCAGGGTATGTTCTGGCCCCCTTCTTACTGGCGTCACCATCTTCTAGGACACGACTGGAACATAATGAGGCATATAACAAAATGGAACATTTTGCTTAAATTTGACCTTGTAAAATTTCTACTTGTTGTCCTGTTCATCTTCACCTGCAAAACTACAAATTCTTCAGACTGCAAGGTCACGCTTACCAATGAAAAACACTTACACTTTACATTAATTATTTGATAACTAATCTTTTAGTTTTCAATCTAATACTCACGTCAGTATTTGGGAAAGAGCCACTCTCGTCCCTGCCCTTGACCCCACCATGATTTCTCCATCGTCGACCCTATCCTGTCTCTCTGAACGCTCTCCTGCAGCCTCCACACCCTCCAGCCAGGTCTGGGCAGCTCTTCAGGTGGGCAGGACGCAGGAGCTCACCACCCCCTTTCTTTTTCAAAGAAACTAGTCATTCTAATACCTATGGTTTGGGCACGTTCATAGGTGCCTGCGTAGACAAATTGTCCCATTTTGTGATTCTCCTAACTGAAAGTAATTCCTCTTTGTGCTCAGGAATAACTTGTAGCACAACTTTTAATTCTTTTGACTTTAAGGACTCCCAGATGGTGGGAGATCGAAACAAGAATCTTTATCACTGAGACTCACATAATTTATTTTTTCTGTCAGTTACTCCCTGTAAGCTGTGAGTCTCTCATGATTCCCAGGTGCACAGGCCCACACCTCTATTCAGTATGTGTTCCTTGACACAATGATGCAGACAGGTGTGGCTTTTCCTATGAGGTTAGCATTCTGTGGAAATGGGATGGTGGTGAGTACCTGGTCGAGAATCAGTGCTGTTCAATGTTTTCAGCGTATATTCTGAAACATTTACCAGCCCTTAGAAGACTCTAAATATAGATTCATATTTGAACTAACCTGAGTGCACGTTAAACTTTTCACTGTCAATTCCTCAGTCAATGTTGGCCAGAGAAATTTGGAGAGAATTTTGGGCAAAATTTGGAGATAACTTTTATCTCAGTAAGACAGTTGCAGTCCTTCTTCTCAGCCATACGAAGGACTTTGTCCTTAAATAGCTGAGATCCACATCAGTGAGAATTGCTTCATGTAAAAAAAAAAAAAGTATGATTTCATTATCTGAGAAAATTGGCCTCACTGTGGGAAGCTCATTAATTTGAAATGGAAAATAACCAGCTCAGAAAAGGATGGGTGGGATTCTGTCTTCCTCTTTTTCCTGTAAATTAGAGGAAAATGACTTTTGGCTGAAAGACGGCTTGGCAAGATGTTTGACTCTTTAAAGGAAAAGCCTGTAAAGAGCAGATAGGTTATGATTTTCCAGAAAGCAGAGAGTGCAGGAGAGGCCGCCCATCTGCATTCGTTTGTCCCTCAGCTGCTCACATCACAGGAGGGATGCCATGAGGCTCACCTTTTCCAGGCAGAGTTCTCCGAGTGTTCTCTCTCAGAGCTCACGGGCCAAGAGTGACTAGCTCCAAATTTCCAGATGCCTGACTGGGTTTTTCTCTGTTTTCCTTTTTCTGCTCCACCCAGTTCTAGGTTAATGTTGTGGGTGGGTGGGTGACAAGAGGTTGGGAGAGAAGTAAAGGAAAATAAGAATCCCTTGCTTTAAAAAAAAACAGATATAATGAAAACAAAGTTTCTCTTTAAAAAAACACTAGATTGCATGCTCTAGTAGGTAAAGATAGAAACAAATGATATGCAAACATTATTTGCATAAGCAGCTCATTTTTCAGTTCCCTTTTTACATTCTTTTCATCACTCTTTTTCTCTTATGAGCCAACTTTTTCTCTTATTTTTGTCAATCTGTTTCATTTTTTCCCCTCCTCCAATTCCTCCTTTATCTTTCTCCTCCCTCATTCAATTTCTTTATTTTCTCCTTTAGCATCCCCTTCCCCCATAATTTCTCTCCCCCACAGTAGGCAGTAGGTGAGAGAAAGTTCTGGATTTCATGACCCACAACCTAAGATTGGAACAAGCTATGAAGTCAGTTTGGTTTATGCGGTAACAACAATAGAGTCTTTTAAAACTTTTACATGGACCTAAGGTAATAGGATAAAACCTCTTTTAATATCTCCATATTATCCCTTTACATTAGAAATTTTTAAGTTGCACTGTTATAATATTTACTAAAAACAAATTTTAAGAATTTTTGCCTTGTGAATATTTCAGTACTATTTTAAGTATGAAGGCTAAGATGCAGGGTAGCTTCATAATTGTAAGTTTTATTTTATCTTTTTAATTTTTCTGTTTTATCTTTTTATAGTTTTTAAAAACTAGTTGGTATAATATATCATTATACCAATCTCTAGATGAGAAAAGTTTTCCTGGCCCCGGCCAGTTAGCTCAGTTGGTTAGACTGTCCTGTCCATACGCCAAGGTTGCCAGTTTGATCCCTGGTCAGAGCACAAACAAAGAATCAACCAATGCATGAATCAATAAGTGGAACAATAAATCAATGTTTCTCTTCTCTCTCTCTCTCAAGAACCAGTCAATAAAAAAGTTTTCTTAATTATAACCATTAAGTTGGCTAATTGTTCTTTTTTTATTATTTGATGATATCAGTAGTTAAGAGACAACACATTAAAAAAAGAGAGAGCATGTTTTATTATATTCTTTTTTAAAAAAATATTTTGTTAATTGTGTTGCAGTGCCCTCTTGCATGGACCCTGGGACAACCCCTCTTTAGCCCGCAGGAAACCCTGGTCCTGGGTGTGAACTTCTCCCATCTTTCCAGGGCAGCCTCCGAGGAGCCTTTGCCCATGTCTTGTTTGTAAGCCTCCATATTACTGCCTTGGATGGTGTGATTGTTCATTTCATGTTTTAAATGCCCGGGCTAAAAGGATGCCCAGATAGCTGGAAAAGCATTATTTTTGGGTGTGTCTGCAAAGGTGTTTCTGGAAGAGAGCAGCATTTGAATTGGTGAGCTGAGTAAAGCAGATGGCCCCTCTCAATGTGCGCTGGCATCGTCCAATCTGGGGCTGGCCCGAACAGAACAAGAAGGTGCAAGGAGGGCAAAATTTGCTCTCGGTTGGAGTTGGGCCATTGTCTTCTGCCCCTGGACATTGATGCTCTCTGTTCTCAGACTGAGTTATGCTGCCGGCTTGGACCTCCAGCTTACAGACAGTAGATGGTGGGACTTCTTGGCTTCCATAATTATGTAAGCCAATTCCTATAATAAATCAATCCCTCTGTCTGTATTAATCTATATTCTAAAATGACATGCCTCTGTGAGTGTTATATTAAATTCTGTAAGCTCATGAATAACAGCAAAAAAAAATGATTTAAATAGTTTATGTACAAGGTAATTTGACATAATGTGATAATCGTAGTGACCACATTCTTTTATATGCTATTTTCATAAAAGAAAAATATGCTACTAAGAAAGGGAAGGTTTCTGAGAGGACTAACAATGACATGAGGGCATAGGACAAGGGAACTGGGAAGACTGGAGGAGGAAAGTCTGGAAGGTTGGGGAGGGCCACAGTGTTTAGAGGGTGGGAAAGCAGGCACAGGCTTGCAATGGGGAGGAAAGGTGCTGGGAAAGAGACCAGTCATAGAGGAAATGCTGCAGAGACGAAGGGGGCAGGAAGTGCATTAACAGGAAGTAGAAAACATTAGAGGAAACAGCACTAGTCTGGCGTCCACTACGTCTATTATGGTCCCAAATAGATTTTTAAAAATCAGTAGGTGTCAAAAGAAAAAGGAAAAAAAGAAAAAGAAAATGTGGCAAACCATGGGACTATTCAAAGGACACTGAGCTTCTCAGAGTTGAGCTTTAGAAATATTGATCATAAGATCTATGGGATGATTCCAGCAGGCATTCCACAAGGTCCACAGTGCAAGGGGAAGAAAGGAAGGAGTTGGTCAATTTACAATCTATTACTAAAGGAATGTTACAAGAAAAGAGGAAGACTGGAGGCAGAAAGCTGTCGCAATGCCAGCAGGCAGGCCAAGGCCAGAGCCTGAGATCTCTTCTTATTACTGAGATGTGAAATGGTTGCTGGTGGTTTTGTAGTTATTGCAGTTAAAATGAGATTGCAGTTACCTCCACTGAGAAAGAGAATGAACAGATCTGGGTAAAGAAAAAGAATGTATATTTGGAGGAAAACTATGGTGAGTGGAAGTGGGATATGCCATTCTTCTGGTATGCCTTACCTGGAGTGTACAGAGACTGTGGAGGTATCAGAAAAGAGTATCTTCATAGCCATTCATCCTAAAGCACCAGGTATAATTAACTTTATACAAAACCACTTGTTTGAAGACGAAAGCTGTGGTAGAATTGACTTGGGGCTGGCTTTGGAAATGAAGCTTGTCAGTGTTTGCTAATTGACTGATGACTAGTTGAAAGTAGGAACCACGGGTTGAAAGTGTACTGAATGAGTTCTCTAGGTTAGATCGGCAACAATTCTATGTCAGAAGAAATCAGATTGGTTGACCTCTTTACTACCTGTCCATTCATACACTTCTCTAATGTCCCCAGGTTTTTCATCTGTGAAGAAAGATAACAATAGCACCTGCATCTCTCTCTTGCTCTCTCTCGCTCTCTCTCGCTCTCTCTCTCTCTCTCTCACACACACACACACACACACACACACACACACACACATCGTTTTTGTGAAAGGTAATTGAGATAATGAACAGGAAGCCTTTGGCAGTGGCAGCGGGGCTGCTGGTGGTTGTAGCTCTGGGCTGCGATAGTTCATCTTTGCCTGGGTCCGTGGGAGACCCCAGGGGGCTCAGGGGACTGCTGGAATGGCCTGAAGTCTGAGGAACTGGAGCCTGAGTGTTACAGAAACATTCAATGGTGTTGTGCAACAGCTGTGGGGTTGGATTGCCTGCCTCCAAGAAGCGTGACTCTCAAGGCAAGAGTTTGGTGAAAAAGGAAAGGGGTTGTTTATTTAAAGGTTATACAGATTTAGAATAATGGGAGATTTCTGCCGTTAAACCCGCTCCCTTATAAACACCCCAAAACAAATAGCCCTGCCTCCTTCTGCCTTGCCAGACCAGTTTCAGAACACACCACTCAGAAGTACCACCCTTCAGAAAAGCAGAAGTCTGCAGCTCAGCATTCCCGGTCACAGTTCAGCTCCAAGCATCTCTCACGTGTCTGTGTGCTTGGCCAGGCAGCCCCCCACAGCTCTGCCAGGTCTGCCACCATTATCTCGGGACAGATCTACAGGCAGACCACCCCACCTCATGGCGGACCTCCTCCAGACCTCATGTTACTCAGCCTGCTCTAATTTAAATGCTTGGTTCTGAACTTCCTGCGTGACATAACACATGGCTCTTCCTATGGTGTGTTAGTGTCCATAACGTTTTGTCAGCTCCCCAGTGTCTTTGACCCTTTTTTGGCTGCCATCCTTAGGGGCAACAGTTCCCAGTGGTGCACAGGCATCCAGGGTGGGCACCCGCCCCGGCAGCTCACAGAGACCCCGTACGAGCTTCCTCCACCCCCATGTCACAAGTCACTCTGCCGGGCATGTTCTCATGGTCACATACACAATTTTGCAGCTTTTGAAGTTCCTCCTTTCAGAAAGACATGGGCTATTAATCTGCATTTGTTATGCAATGCACCTTAAATGCTGTGCTTTCCACTTTTGGGGCACACCTCCCTGCACCCCTCCTGCTTGAAAGTGGGATTGTGGGGGTGTCTCCCTATAATCAGGAGCCTCATGCTCTGTACCCAGTTACATGAGGAGCTGCTCCTGCTAGAGCTTAAGCCTGAAGAGGAGCCACGCTGCCCTGGCTGCCCCCTCCCCAGAGCCCCGGGCCCGGGGCCTGGCTCTGGAGCCCTCAGCTCCAGGGAACGAGAAGGAAGAGAAGCCCAGACTGGTTGAAGGTGACCTGGAGGACGGCGCCATTGAAGACCCGGAGCTGGAGAGTGATCAAAGCTGGAGTCAGGGAGATGGAATCAGTGGCTGGGAAACTAAAGGAGCTACAGAACAAGGGAGAGAAGTAGATAAATGTGAGTCCATTTCCAGGCAGCGCTGGCCAGGTGATGATGTCTACTGAGGAGAAGGCGGAGGCTGATGCCAGGCCCATCTATGCTGCCAATGTGGGCTGCGGTGCACCGCACAAGGGCTGGAAGCATACTCTTGTGGCTGTGGTTCAGTCAATCATGTTCCCATATTTTGTGACAGATTTAGTGGCCATCCTCTACAGTTTGCATATATAGAATTCTTAAAAGAGTAGAGAAGACTTCCTTGGCCTTAGAGGGTACCGTATTTAGAGGAAGAGAAATCCAGGTGATGTCAAAACGAACCAACAAACCAGGCACCGGACAGCAGGCCCAGGTTTCCCATGAGCCCAATAACTGGTGTGGGGACCACCAACTGCAACAGGTCCCCACCACAATTCTACTGTGGTGTTAACAGCAGGCGTGCTCTGGGGTCGCGTCTGCAGGGGCCTGTCCTGAGACACTTCATGGTATTCCCCTTTAAAAAGTGTGTATTAGGAGGAGCGGGAAGAAAAAGAGAGCAAAGAAAGGGGGAGGGAAGGAGAATTTTAAGGAAAAAAAAACCCCAAAAACCCAGAAGATGACTTTGATGGAAAAAATATATATAAAGATATACTGTGGCAGGTGGGAGAATCCCAAACTAACTGCTGAGGAGGGCCCTGCCGTGGGGAGCACGGAAAGCCCAGGGAGTGGGGCGGCTGCTCGTTCATTCTGGGGATTCAAAGCGGAGTCCACTCAACGGTGCAAGCTGCTCCCGCGGTTTCCCTATCCTCCTTCAGCCCTGTGGGCCCAGCTCAAGGTTAGGTGGGCGTGGATGGTGGGAGGCTTTTTGTTGTTGTTGTTTTAAATCCAGATCTCTGGAAGGACACCAAACTGTTCTGCTTGCTACCTCCCGCCATCCTCTCCCTGACTCACGTACCCTCCTCCTGGCCCCGTCCTACGTCCTACCAGGCCAAGCACCCACCCCAACCTCCTCTGGCTCCCTGCTCCTCCACGTCCCCGGTGTGTTTTGTTTCCTTTTGTTTCTTTTTCTGTTTTGAGTGTCTTTCTTTACAGGTTTCTGTAGCCGTTCCCCGGACTCCCTCACTGCCCCACCCTGGCTCCGGTGTAAATTCCCCTTTCCCCTGGGGAAATGCACTACCTTGTTTTGGGGGGCTGGAGGGAGGCGGGGTAAGGGCGTTTTTGTTTTTCAGGTTTTTTTGTTGTGTTTTCTTTTTTCTTTGACTTTTCCCCTTTTATTTGGAGGGACAAGGAAGGAGAAAGTGGACGCAGGGAGGTGGGAGGTGGGTTTGGTTTATTTTTTAGTTCATTTCTAGGATATGGGAGAATTTAAAAAAACAGGTGTCATGAATAAAGTTGTTTTTGAAAATTAAAAAAATGTATTGGGCATCTAGTAAGATCGAGATATATATTAGATCCTAAGACCATAGCGACTGTTTTGGCAATTTAGCATTAAATCTCCAATGCCTAGCACAGTGTCAGGCAAACAATAAGCAATCTGCATTTTTGGATGGGGAAATAAATCAATCAGTCTTTACATCCGTCGCCACCACTCAGAATTGTAACATTTTAGGTTGAGGCAGCAGCCTCTGGACTCCAATCCTGCCTTTCTCTAATCCAGCGATTTTCAAGCTTATTCATGTCATGCCACATAAACTAATTTCTAAAATTCTGTGGCACACCAAAAATAATTTATATTTTTTGCCAATAAGACCAAAAATAGGTAAAATTTTGATTCATTCACCCTGGAATGGCTATTGTTGTATTGGCTGTTGCCATGTTTTAATTTGACAGCCTAAAGGAAAAGAAGACAGTGCCCCTGACTAAATAGTCAGGTATTGCATATTTTAAAAAATTCTTTCAGCACACTAATTGGAAGGCGTTGTTCTAATCTAGCCTCCAAAACACCAACAGAGCTTTCTAAGGACAAATCTGGTCATATCATTTTTTGACTAATTTTTAAGAGTCTCCCTACCACCCCCAGATACAATTCAATCTCCTTAACATGGCTTAGAAGGACTTTCATCCTTGGCCCATTTTTACTTCTCGTTTTTCAGAAAGTCCATTAAGAGTTTGGGGTTCCTCAGCACATGATAATCCTTCCTTCCCAAGGTATATTGATTAGAAATTTAATGTTGCTGCCTTTAATACATACCTAATAACACACACGTTAAATAAATTTTTTTTCTCACATGATGAAAAATCTGGAATTGGGAAGTACAGAGCTTGCTGAGCTGTCAAGCTTTTATAGACCTAGATTTTTCTAGAATCCCACTCACTGTTCAGAACTGTGACTATCTACATCAATAGTATAGCTATTTGGACTAAGAACTGGGACCACCCATATCAACTGGTGGGTTAAAAAAAAAAAACAGAAAAAAACCCCATGAGATTTACTGATGATAGCCATTCTGACCAGTGGGAAGTAATATGGGGAACCCTTTTGCACTGTTGGTGGGAATACAGATTGGTGCAGCCACTGTGGAAAGCAGCTTTCCTAAAAAAAATTAAAGATGAGATTGCCTTATGATCCAGAGATTCCACTTTAGAGAATTTATCTGAAGAAATCCAAAACACTAATTCAAAAGAATATAAGCACCCCTATGTTCATTGCAGCATTATTTACAATAGTTAAGTTTTGGAAGCAGCCCAAGTGTCCATCAGTAGATGAGTAGATAAAACAATTATGGTACATTTATACAATGGAATACTACGTGGTCATAAAAAAGAAGAAAATTTTACCCTTTGCAACAAAATGGATGGATCTGGAGAACGTTATGCTAAATGAAATAAGTCAGTCAGAGAAAGATAGATAATATGACTTCACTCATGTGGAATCTAATGAACAAACTGAACTAACAAGCAAAATAAAGGCAGACTCGTAGATAGAGAACAGGCTGACAGCTCTGAGTTGGGAGGGTTAGAGGATGGAGGGATCCAGAAAAAATAGAAGGACTCATCGATGTGGGACACAGTGCGGTGATTGCAGGGAGGGGGGGGTGGAGGTGGAAAAGGGTATAAGGAGGATAAATGGTTAGTGGAGGTGAGGAGGCTGAACCGGAGATTCTAGCCCTTCTTTCATTCTTGAAATGTGACTATTCTCCAAAGTTTTGTCCTCAACATTTTTTCTTTCCTTTACTGGTCTCATTTTTTTTCTTATGATATTAACTGTCACCTCTAAAAATAAGTTTTCCAAATTCATATAGCTGGTCATAAGTTCTCTCTTGAACTTCTATATTCTGTCTCCAAGCCCTCCGAGATATTTCTGCCATTCTGTTGCCTGTCACTCCAACTCAGCACCACTAAAATCGCACCTACTCCTTGCCATCTCCCAAACTGTACTTCCTGCTTCCCTGGAAATGTTAATAACATCATCATTCTTTGTGAATTTCTCAACTTTCCATTTTGAGGAAAAATCCTCAAAATATCCCACACATGTTCATAATAACTTAATGAAGTACCTAGCACATTATGCTTACATGCCAGATGCTAAGGGATTTCCATATGCTAACTCATTTGATCCTCATAACTCTAGGAGATTGCTATTAGTGTTACTACCATTTTATAGCTATGGAAACTGAGATGCAAAGAGGGTAAGTTTACTCAGCTAGTAAACAGCAGACATTGGAACTGAACCCAGGCAGCCTATTTTGGAATCTGTAACTTTAACCACTATAATGTGCCACTTCTCACAAGACAATGAATGAAAAACTGGTATAAAATTGTATCCATAACATTATCACAACTATGTAAAACAATCAACCTAAATATTTAGGTATAGAAAAAGACTAAAATAAAATATACCAAGATAGCAATAGAGATTATCTTAGGTACAGGAAAGACTGAAAGCAAGTTTATTTTCTACCCTTTACTTTTTTTATTTTCCAAATTTCCTATTATAAGTATAATATTTATAACAAAAAATATATAATATACAATATATCATTAATATGTAATATATTTTGTATTTCATTTTTAAGTACACTGAAACATAGAAAATAAAATGGCTGCATACTTTTTTCTCCTCAACAACAAAAAAATAATTTATACATCTCATCTACATCTAAATCTCCCATTCCAATTTGCCATCCTGGTTCTGGCTATTATTATCTTCCACTGACATTGACTCTATATGATTCCTACATGCCAGGTTAATCTTTTTAATACAATGTTTTTCTATAACTCTTCCTTATTCAATGGTTTTCTGCCTTCCTGTTACTCATGGAATTCAGTCCAAACTCTATAGTCTGGCATGAGATGTGTCCACATTCTGGCCTTAACCTTCTCTGCAGCCTTTTCTTCCATTTGTTTCCCTGTATGTTTCCTGTTACCCAATCTAGAACATTTCATTCCTCCGCCTTGCTCTTTCCCAGCTCCATTCCCCTCCCAGGTCCAGAGAGAACAGAGAGAATCGGAGAGAAGTGAACTAGCCTACTCCAGCTTGTGGAGTGGTTTGGAATTGGCTCCTGCTTACCAGTGGCCAATGTCTGCTGGTCCCGGCAGGTCTCTGCTCCCAAGCACTGGCCTGAGAGGCTTCAGTGCGGGAAGCCTGGGAGCAGGGAGTGATTCTCAGCTTTGACAACTCTCTTAGATTAGCACTTAGCTTAGCATGTGTGCATGACCTGCTCTTCATTTCCCTCTGTTCTGCATGTTTCCCTGACAGAAATGACAACCTGGTGTTCTGCACAGCTCTGGCCAGATTCAAGTTGGATCCTACCCAGCCCTCCTGACTGGTGTGGCTCTGTGGGATGGGTGTCGCCCCGTAAACCGAAAGGTTGCCGGTTCAATTCCTGTCAGGGCACATGCCTAGGTTGCAGGCCAGGTTCTAGATGGGGGTGTATGAGAGGCAACGGATCAATGCTGTTCTCGCACATTGATGTTTCTGTCCCTCTCTTTCTTCCTTCCTTCCCCTCTCTGTAAAAATAAATAAATGAAATCTTTGAAAGGAAAAAAAAAGACATTAACCAGTGCTTTTTTGTGGGAGGAAAATACAACCCACATAAGTGATTTACTTAACTATGTAATCAGATATTTGATCTTTGATATTTGGTAGTTTCCTCATGCATCTTTCTGAGAAGCCACACTCTCAGCAAAGTTATTTAACTATGGAAAATGCATGGAATTCAAAACCTCACCTAATGTGAATGTTATTCAACAAAGTTTCAGATTTAGTGAAACAAATTTTTCTTTAGTAACATTCTATATACAAGTTAAATTTTTGTATAGAGCTAATGGTGTGGAAAAAAAAGGAGAAAAACAATGAATATTTATTACTAACTGGAAATATACATTATTACATGTAAGTTTGAATTCTATGATTCAAATTATGTGAATAGTCTTTTAAGCTGAAAAACTAAATGTGAAAAATAAGCCAAAAAGGAGTTCAAAACCCTTATATACTGTTGGTGAGAATGTAATCCATTCAACCACTAGAAAAAACAATATGGAAGGTCCTCAAAAAATTAAAAATAGAATTACCATGTGATCCAGCAATTCCACTTCTGTTTGTGTCCTCAAAGAAAATAAAAACTGAATTTCAAAGAGTTATTTGCTCTCCCAAGTTCATTGCAGCATTATTCACAATAGCCAAGCTATGGAAACAACCTAAGTGCCCATCTGTGGGTGAATGGATAAAGAAGATATGATACACATATATATCATACACACACACTTATACATACAATGAAATATTACTTAGCCACAAGAAAGGAGGACATCCTGCCATTTTTGAAAACATAAATGGACCTTGAGCATACATGCTAAGTGAGAGAAGTCAGAAAGAGGAAGACAGAGTATTATATATCACTTATATGTTGAATCTATTATAAAAAAAACAAAGGAACAAACTCCTAAAAAAAGAGAGAGAAATGGTGGTCACCACAGGACAGGCATGGGGAGACAGACTCGATGTTTAAAGGCACAAACTTACAACAAGTAGTAAATAAACCCCAGAGATCTAATGCACAGTATAGTGAATAAAGCCAACAACATTGGATAATGATCATCATACTTACTAAGAGACTAGAAGTTCCAACTACTAAAAAGAAAATATAGTCCTGGTTGGTGTGGCTCAGTTGGTTGGAGCGTCGCCGTATACACCAAAAGTTTGAGGGTTCGATTCCCAGTCAAGTCACATGCCTACATTGCAGGTTTGACCCCCGGTAGGGGAGTCTACAAGAGGCAACCAACCAATGTTTCTCTCTCACATCGATATTTCCCTTTGTCTCTCTCTCTCTCTCCCTTCCTCTCTCTCTAAAAACAAAGATAAAATGTCCTTGGGTGAGGATTTTTTTTAAAGGAATAATTATGTAATACGATAGAGGTGCTAATTATTGCTATAATAACAATCATATTATAATACATAGATGTATCAAATTAACATGTATACCTTAAATTTACATAATGTTATATGTCAGATATATTTCAATAAAAGATTTAAAGAAAAAGACCTTAAGTGAAGACAGAGAAGATTTTTATTTATAATGGAATATCTACCTCTACCTTAACTGTAATGTCATTACCACAATTGTGTAATTACCTCATAAATCTTAAAATTACCTCATAAGCTGAAAATACCAGTTCATGAGGTATTTTCAGCTACTCTTCCTTGGGTCTGGAGGCTGAAACTTACAGTACAAAGTATTAGGGTGCCATCTGCTGGTTTCCAAAAAAATTTATGGGAAAGAAAGGGTGAAATTGAGCTCTCCTGTACTCCGCCTCTTTTTTTTGCAACATCTTTCAGATGAGGCCACAGTAAACTTGAAGAAGGAAGAGTGGAGGCCTTTTATCTTGGTACCTGGCAGTATAATTCAGCCTCTGAATTGTAGAAAGATTCTTGAGTAAACAAATAGAACACTCTAATACTACTGAGTGGTAACAAAATCCTCTAAGACCAAGAGAGTTCAGAGAACAGTATTGTCATGAAAGTTTCCAGAGAGTTGGGTGTGGGGTTTGGGAAGGATGAGTCAAACTAAAGAAAATTACTTCACCCTTACATTCAACAATGTTTCGTCTGCTGTTTTCTTGCAAAACAGGATTAGTAACAGGGTATGAAGAGATTTTCCAGCTGGAATCTGGAATTTGTCACTGTCAAAAAGGAGTTTTGTGCAATGAGAGGTCAGTGTATGGGATTCAAGGACAGAAGTCAGCCTGCACTGTCCAATACAGTAGCCACAAGCCACAGCTGGCTGCTGCACGTTTGAAAGGTGGCCAATCTGGATTGAGCTGGGCTGTAAGTAGAAAATCCTCACTGGATTTCAGACTTAGCATAAAAAAAGGGATGTAAAATATCTTGCTAATTATCTATATTGATTATATATTCAAGTGATGATATTTTGATATTTGAATTAAATAAAGTATATTATTAAAATTGACTTCACCTGTTTACTTTTTAATGTAATTACTAGAAAATGTTTAAATTACAAATGTGGCCCATGTTATTTTGCTTCTCCACAGAGTTCGACAAACAATTGTGGCTAATGTTTACTGAGTACTTACTGAGTACAAAAGATTACCTGATAGGTAAACTATCCTAAAGATTTTGTGCACACTGGTTGTTCACTTAATCCTCATTATAGCAGTATTAAAAATATGTCTTACTATCCTTCCAATTTTACACATCACAAAACTGAGACTCGGAAAAACTAAGGAACAAGCCTTTCTCTTTGGAAAGTGGCTCTGCCTGGACTTGAACGCAATGTTTAAGAATCCAAATCCTGGATCATCTCATCCACAATGCACATTCTCCCTGCAGGCCTATCTTCAGTTTCACCCTCGTTGAAGTGCATTCCTCGTACCCATTCCCTGACCAGTCCTGTGGCTTTGCCATCAGCTTTTTTCCCTCTGTAAGAACGTCTTACTATAAATGTTATAGCCAGGTTAAAAAAAAAAAAAAAAAAAAAAAAAAAAGTTCCTCTCCCTTACATATTTTCCTAGACCCAGATTAAAAAACAAATTTGGAGATGAATGTTATATAGAGGTAGAATTCTTTCCAACTACTCCTTCGAATTTTTGTCCATCTTGGCTTTCAGTGTCTCAAGGTATAAAATTTCTCAGACATCATAAATCCTTGAGAAAGTGCTCTAAGAGGTTTTAGACAAAAACAGATTTTCCAGATTTGCCTGGAATTTTTTTCTTTTTCTTTTTTTCAAAGACGGAAAATTCTGTTTATACAAAAGCACTAGGCAGAATTTCTATAAGCCTCAAATCCTTTCGTTAGTTGTAAGCATGGAAGACATATACACACAGTCAATTATAATCTCTCTTACAAGGAAATTAGGCTTTTGATCTTTTTAGTTTTTGTGAAGCAAATCTTAATTTTTTTAAGTATGTAAGAACTGTTATTTCTGGAATCATTATTCAGGAATGAATAAATATAACTTCTTCTCCGTGTCCAGTCACTTGCTTCTTTGTCTCTAACTGGTTTGGGGTTTTTTTTGTTTTTTTTTTGTTTTTGGTTCTCTGAAGCTGTGACGTGCCAAGAAATTGTAACAGTGTATAACAGAGCAAAACCCCCAAAAATTGTATGCACAGTTTTCTAGTAAAAGCATAGAAAACAAAGATTAAATTTTGGAAAACTTGGCCATCCATCCACCTGTCTGTCCATCCAACCATCCACCCACCCACCCATGCCAGACACAGGGACCGGAGATTCAATGAAAAATAAAACTTAACTCAACACTGACTTCTCAGAGTTTATGTTCTTTGAGAAAGACAGACAATAAGCTAATAAACAAGCCAAAAAAAAAAATCCCTACAAATCGATATAAGTCCTATGAAGAAAACAAATACGGTACAGAGGTAGAGGTCAACCTAGTTTAGAGTAAGTGGCCAGGAAAGTCTCTAGTCCCATGGGGCTACTGGAGGAAATGGAGCAGCAGTGCAGGCAGAAGAACCACAGGAGCTCTCAAGAACATGCACTTGTTAGAAAGGGATGGTCAATCCTGGTGTAAGAGAGTGAGCAAGACAGTGGGCGGGAGATACGGAGGGAGGAGCGAGTGTGGGAGAGATCATGCAGGAACTTTAGGTAGAGCAAAGAGTTTGGGTTTATTCAAATCTCTAGGGAAGTTACGGACTGAGAGGTTCAAAGAAAATGGGTGACACACAGATTTATATTTTCTAAATGCTACCCTGGTTGCTGGATGGGAGGTAGAAGAGGCAGGATGGAAAGTTGAAAGTGTTTCCTGACATTGAGTATTCTTTTACTCCTTGACACTACTGTTCCACAGGTTTGTGTGCTAACAATTGTGTGTACCACCTAGATTCCCAAATTGCTTCACTCTTTATTTTTAATTTTTAAAATTAATTTTAGAGAGAGAGGAGAAGTGGGTAGAGACAGAGAGAGACACTGACTATTGATTTGTTGTTCTACTTATTCATGCATTCATTGGTAGCTTCTTGTACATGCCCTGTCTGGTGTTGGAACCCTCAACCTTGGCAGATCAGGACAGCGCTCTAAGCAACTGAGCTACCCGGCCAGGGCCTTGCTCCATTCTTTTTCCAAGTTAAAACCTTTTCATTTCCTTTCTTGCTATATTTTTAAAATTTAGATACAATTGACACGTAACATTATATTAGGCTCAGGTGTATGCCATAATGATTCAATATTTTGTATATATTGCAAAATGACCACCACAATAAGGCTAGTTAACATTGGTTACCATACAGATTTTTTTTCTTATGATGAGAACTGTCAAGATCTATTCTCTTACCAACTTTTAAATATTCAGTGCAGTATTTTTAACCATAGTCATCACGCTGTACATCATGTTTCCAGGACTTGTTTATTTTATAGCTGGGAGTTTGTACTTTTTAACCCTCTTCATCCATTTTACCCACAACCTCCCCCCACACACCCACACTCCTTCTTTCTTGCTATTTTTGTTTCTATTCTGTCTGTACATTTAGACTATTTAAGGTCCTAAGAATAATGTTTCTTTCCTCAAGGCATTCTAAACACCTGAATATAATGTACTAAAGCAGTGTAGTTCTTGCCCCAGTTTTGTCGATTGTACCAAGGACCCTGGCCCAGGCCCCAGCATCTGTTTGGAGACCTATGAAACACGCTCCATCGAGCATTTCAGTTCTTCTCACTTTTAAGCACTCTAGCATGCCAGCAAAGTTCTTCTCATAATATGATGAAATACAGTCTGTGGCTCCACAACAAAGCTCAGTGCTCCTGAGGACATGCCCTGCCCCAGGGAAGGCACCACCCCAAATGGAGCTCAGCAAGTTCACACAAGTCCCACTGGGGCTTATTTGGAGTGCTCCGCACCTCCCGGTGTGCTCACCAGTTCCTCATGCCACCCCGAGTGCCTCCTGGCTTGTGCCCCCATCCCTCCTTATCCAAGGGACTAGCATTCCTCTACCACCTCTCTATGGCAGCAATACCTTTCTCAAGGAGTGAGAATGCTCCTCATCCTGGAGATCTTTGTATGCCCCTCCAGAACCATTCTCCACCCTTCTCAGCCCTGCCCTGAGCCCCAAGGGGCTGAGCTGTGGGCACTATGCAGCTTTTGTTTCACCAACAAAGAACCCAGCAGGAGGTCAGAGGGAGGAGACTGAGTCAGAGTTGCCTAACCCCACTAGCTACCCGCATGAGGTGGCCCAGGGCAGACCACACCCCATTCTCCCCCTGGCTCCATGCACAGGGCCGGCTCTGTCTCTGCTCCCTCCCCATGTCCAGTCTTCGGGATGACAGTAATGGCACCCCTGCTGTTGCTGGTCCGTGGACACCCCACCTCTTGCCATCTTTGTCCTTGAAGGGGTTCAGAACTGGCTTCCCCAAGATGTGCTACTTTGGCATGTAGATTATTTTGGCAACAGACACCTTGCAGGTTCAGGGGAGGCGTTTCCTTTTCTCTTAAAGACTTTAACTGTGGGGCCTTGCCCATAATAAGAGTATTCACCAGAAATAACTTTTCTATGAGCTGCCTATAGGACAGGGCAAACTTCTAATTACTGAACCCCTGCTCTTCTTAAACATGCTGCAATGCCCCCTCCCCTGGCAGCCTCAAGGCGCTGAGCTCACCCCCAGCCCAGAACGCCATGTGCACCTCATTTCCCTCCGTCTCAGAATCGCTCATGTGTGTGGGGCTCCCGCACGTGCATATGCAATGAAATCTGGTTGTTTCCTCTTGTTGATCTAAACATGAGATCAGAGAGAAGAACCAAGAAAGCAGAGGATATTTTCTTCTCCCACATCTCTTTATTAAATGCTTCTAAATTACCCCAGTTTGAATGTGCCTTCTCTTTCCTGCGAGGACACCGGCAGATACAACCCTCTCCTTGAGGGTCCCTTTTGCCCTTCCCGCTGACAGGGAGTAATAACTCTGACCTCTGACCTTCAACTGAGAATGACCAAGTCTCACCCATCCCCCTCTTCCTTTCAGCAAGACAGTTCTTACCTCCAGGACCACACCCTATTCTCCCAAGTCTTTAGGGCCACTTAATTCATTCCCACTGAGCATGTGCCTTGTAAGACAAAGTCTAAAGAGAACACAGAGTAACCCCACCAACAACCACAGTCTGCCTCTGCTATTATCCTCCCTCCTTGACTATTGATGAAGACAAAAATTAGGGGTGTATACTAACCCCTGAAACACAGCAGTAATATGCAACCTGATGCAAACAGGGTGAACAACACTATTATTGAAGAATAATATTAACAAGGCTCTGCCCCTTCCAATGTAACAGGCGCACTGAGGCAAAGAAATATGGCCCAAATGAAACAACAGATCAAAGCTCCAAAAATAGAACTAAGTGATGAACAGGTAGTTAACCTATCAGATGTACAGTTCAAAGCACTGGCAATCTGGATACTCACTGATTTGGTTGAGTATGGTCACAAAATGGAGGAAAATGCAAAGGCTATGCAAAGTGGAACAAAGAAAAATATGCAGGGAACCAACAGTAAAAGGAAGGGAACCAGGACTCAAATCAACAATTTGGAGCAGAAGGAAGAGATAAATGTTCAACCAGAACAGAATGAAGAAACAAGAATTCAAAAAAATGAGGAGAGACTTAGGAACCTCCGGGACAATTTTAGACGATCCAACATCCGAATCACAGGGGTGCCAGAAGGAGAAGAGGAAAAGCAAGAAATCGAAAACTTATTTTAAAAAGTAATGAAGGAGAACTTCCCCAATCTGGCCAAGGACATAGACTTTCAGGAGATCCAGGAAGCTCAGAGAGTCCCGAAGAAGTTGGACCCAAGGAAGCACACACCAAGGCACATCATAATTAAGGTACACAAAATTAAAGATAAGGAGAGGATCTTCAAAGCAGCAAGAGAAAAGGAGACAGTTACCTACAAAGGAGTTCCCATAAGACTGTCAGCTGATTTCTCAAAAGAAACCTTGCAGGCAAGAAGGGGCTGGCAGGAAGTTTTCAAAGCAAGGAACTACATCCAAAATTACTCCATCCAGCAAAGCTATTATTTAGAATGGAAGGGCAGATAAAGTGCTTCCCAGATAAGGTCAAGTTCAAGCAGTTCATGGCACCAAGCCCTCATTATATGATATGTTAAAGGGGCTTATCTAAGAGAAAGAAGAAGATCAAAAACTCTGAACAGTAAAATGGGTGGAGGGAAGAGTAGGGGAAAATGTACAGGGAATAAGCTGCATAAACAGTAGGTACAAAATAAGCAGGGGGAGGTTATGAATAGTATAGGAAATGGAGAAGCCAAAGAACTTATATGTATAACCCATGGACATGAACTAAGGGTGGAGGGGAATACTGGGGGGTGGGGGGAGGTGTAGCGTGGAGGGGAATAAAGGGGAGGAAAAAAATGGGACAACTGTAATAGCATAATCAATAAAATATATATTAAAAAAGAATGATATCAACAGCTAACATTTATTGAGTCTGTACCATGTAGTAGATGCCAGTAAGCACTTCCCATGTAATTCTCTCAACACTCTTCAGAGACAGGGACTAGTATCATCCTCATTCTACAGGTGAGAAAATCTAGGCACAGTGAGGTTATGTAACTTACCCAAGGTTAGACAGCTAGTAAGTGGCATTTCTGGCATCAGAACCAAGGTTATTTGACTACAAAGTTGATACTCTTAACCATAATATTGTAAATAATTAAAGTCTGTTGTGAAATCTTAATAAGGAATCCTGTATTCAGTGCTTAGAGCTGGCTGTTTGGGTATCCCATATTATAAAAAAATATATATTGGTAAAGAGAAAATAAATTCTGGAAGCTCAAGTAAGAAAAAAAAGGTAGACTGCTTAGGGTGTTAGTAACAAAATAAGGAGAGGTTTAAAAGATATTGCCAAATAATCTGACTTTAAAACATTGGGGTAGGGCAAACAGCATATTTTAAATTCCCGTAATTGTTAATCTGATGGAACATACTTAGGTTTAAAATAGATTATTGAGGAAGATATTAAAACTCTCAGGATGCTTGCCCTTCAAAAGAGGGTATGCATTTATTTATGTCAATGGTTCTCAAACTTTAGTGTAACTAATCAGGAAGCATGTGAAGTAGAGTTTCCTAGGCCCCACATCAAACTTCTCAACAGGAATTCCTAGGGCATCACTGTAGGCAAAATAATGGCTTCTCAGAGACGTTCATATTCTAACCCCCCAAAACTGTGAATATGTTTCCTAACATGGCAAAAAGACTTTGTAGATGTGATTAACTTGAGCTTCTTGAGATGAGAAGATTATCCTGAACTGTCTGGATGGGCCCAGTGTACCCACAACGGTCCTTATAAGTGAAAGACAGAGGCACGAGTTTCAGAGTCGGGGAAGATGTGAGAACAGAAGCCAAAGTCCAACTGATACAGCCATGGAGCAACAAACACCAGCATCTTCCTGAAGCTGGAAAAGGCAGGAAAACAGATCCTGCCCTGGACCGTCCAGAAGGCATGCATCCTGCCTTACTCATTTTAGACTGGGACCTCTGCTACTGTAAAACAATAAATTTGTGTTGTTTTAAGCCACTAAGATTGTAGTAATTTGTTACAACAGCAATAGGAAGCTAATACAAGGTTTAGTTCAGGAATCTGCACAAGTTCTAGGTACCTCTGTTGCAGATGGTCTTTGAGGGACACTGCCTTATACAAACAACCTAGGCATGGGCCTCCAGCAACAGAAGAGAAGTGAGCGATTGTTCATCTTGCTTTTCCTTTTTAAAAGGATTCCCTCTTGCCCCAGTTTAAAAAAAAAATTCAAGTAATATTCTGGTCTTTTATTTACTAAAAAATATAAGCTATTGGTTTACCACATGTAGCAGTAATTGTTCAGGATATACTCATGAAAGTAAGTATAGGTTAAAAAAGTAAGTATAGGTTAAAAAAAGCAGTGCATTTAGAGTCGGCTGGGCCCAGGACCCCATCACTTCTGAGTTGTGTATCTGTGAAAGTTTTGTCACCTCCATGAGCTTCCATTGTAAACCCACTTGTAAATTCTAGGATAATAACACCCAAAATATGTATATCTCAAAGGACTTGGCATAACAGCAGGTGCATCATGGATGCTCAAGAAACTGTGAAATATTTTCCACCTTTCCTTCCCTCCTTCCTTTCCCTCTTCCCATAAATGTAATGACAAAACACTAGTAAGATTCCATAAATGTTAGTCTTCAAATAACAGTTCATGTTCAGTCTTTGTCTCTATAGAGACCCAGAGATGAGGGATGCTAACCACTGCTACTTCCCAGAGTGAGGTAGGTGTTAGGCCACCCAGCCAGAACTAGCAAAGCAGATATTTAGGACCGGTTTTGTTATACCCATGGCATATAATCATTATACCCATGGATAATGCTCATCCTTATTTTTCCCTCAAAAGTTTGGGCAAAAAAGAGTGCATTATACATGACGAAATATGGTAGTTTCAGTTGGAGATTAGACAAGATGTCTCAGGAGGGTGTAATTGATGTTCTGTCGGCCCTCTGCCAATGGGAAGCTTGATAATTGTCCCATGCAGACGGTATCTGATGTGTACTTCAAAAATGGTAATCTACAAGCAATTGTATGGTTGAAACTGCAGAAGGCACCAGAGTGGGGTGGGTGTGTGTTGGCGTGGGGAAGAGGACACTGGTCGGTGTTTGGGAAATCATTGTGCGCCCTCTAGTGGCAGATCAAAGAGGAGCATTCCCCGCTGGCCGGAGGTGGGCCACCTGGGAGAGCCTTGCTGGGACTCAAAGCCTGCGGGACAACAGGCTTGGAGGGGCCAGAGGGTCTCAGCAGGAGGAAACTGGAACTGCTCTCCCAGAATCAGAGACCCAGGAGGTAGTTTTCTAAGAATATAAAAGAACCACTGCTGAAAAATGCCCAGTGAGCTGCTGAGGACCCTAAGAACACACAAATAACCCCCAGAATGGGTGTGAGCAGGTGGTGTATGGGAGGGGAATGGAGGCTTCTTCAACAAGTAACTTTTTTTTTACTCAGTGTAAAGGGAAAATTATATGAGAACATTAAGATTTTTCGGAAAAAAAATCGTATTCTGGGAAACTGAGACTTCCTGAAGAATGTAAAGCCTATTTAATACCCTTTGACCTATACAAAAATCTTTTGTTCACATTTTTGTTTCCAAATTCGTAGATCTTTTTTCTTTCCTCAGGAGGAAAGAGCTCAAGTGTTTCTAATTCTATCAACAATACATACTCACTGTAAGAAAAGTCACCAAGCACAGAAAAGTTTAAATAAAAATAACCTATAATTCCAACAATCAGAGTTAATTACTGGTAACATCTTGGAACATTTTCTTTCAGACTTTCAAATTTGTGATTCTCAGAGTTGGAAAAATATGCTTAGAGGTTACGGACCCTGATGCCCGGCAGAGGAAAGCTGCTTTGCAGGGTTGTCAGGCAGCATCTGCTGAATACTCCCTGCGACTGCAACTCCTTTACCTCACACCCTTCCACACGGGCAGGCGGACTTTGGGCTCAGTTTCCCTCTTCAAACTATGGTTCTGTCATTCACTACTCGTGACCATAAGTAAGCTATTTAACCTCCCCATTCCCATTTTTCTCATCTGTAAAACGGGGGTCATAAAAAACAGACACTGCATCAATTTTTGAAGTATTTCAGGAAATGGTAAATAAAATTAACACAGCGTCTGGTAAACAGTAAACTCAAGAAATGTTGCTGGCTTTTATCACACCTTTAGGCTGTTGTTTTCCACCTGCCTTCTGGACTTCTGTAAAATAAATCCAATCTCTTTTCCATCTCAGACTCTCAAGCACTTGCAGATTTCCCTCATGCTGTTCTGTGTCTCTGGACGTCCACAAGTTTGTCAGTGTCCTTACAGTAAGGCCTCTCCAGTGGGAAGAAGCAACCAAGATGCGTGCTGAGCACTGAAGGGCAGGTGAGGAGTCCCACGCCTCCTCTCACCAGCGACTCCTACTGATGTTTACCCTGGGAAGTGAATCCGTCCATTTCTCTCTCTTTTGCAATTGTTTTCAAAATCATATGAAACACTTTACTTTCATGTCTATTCATTTTCATTGTTAGACTTAGTTCACACTTTTTTCTGCAACATGATTCTGTCATGAGATGATACCTTCCTCGGCTCTGCCTATGGAGGTGGCAGCCGCCTGCTACTTGGCACCATGGCTGCCCTCAGACCCCTCGGGAAACCTAAGATTGTCAAAAAGAGGACCAAGGGGTTTATCAGGCACCCGTCAGACTGATGTGCCAAAATTAAGTGTAACTGGCAAAACCCCAGAGGCATTGGAAATAGTATACACAGAAGATTCAAAGACCAGATCTTGATGCCCAGTATTGGTTACGAGAGCAACAGAGCACAAAGCACATGCTGCCCAGTGGCTTTTGGAAGTTTCTGGTCCACAACGTTAAAGAGCTTGAAGTGCTGCTAATGTGCAACAAAACCCACTGTGCTGAGATTGCTCAGAATGCCGCCCTGAAAACGCACAAAGCCATTGTGTAAAGAGCAGCCCAGGTGGCCATCAGAGTCACCAGTCCCCATGCGGGACTACACAGTAAAGAAAATGAGTACACCTCTTGTGTGCACATTGTATTTGTGTTAATAAAACCACAAAATCCTGCCATGTGGGGAAAATAAGTAAATAAAATAAGACGGTAATTCTTTCCCGTCTGTGCTAGCTATAACTTTGTGCTCACTCCTTACTCTTCTTTAAAAATTGAGATGTAATGAACATACAACATTATATTTGTTTCAGGGGTACAACATAATGATTTGATATATGAGGTCTCTCTGGAGAAAGTCCAACCATTATTAATGAGAATGGTTTGTGCAACATTGATGTAACCTGGTAGACAAGGAGAGTGGACTGGAATGAACATGTGTGAACAATGACAACTTCACCGTACTAGCCAGTGGCGGTGGTAGATGCAGTTGAGTGAGAATGTGTACTGCGTGACCATTGTATTCAAAATGACTGAGTGAGTAGAGCAACAAATCTGCATCGAATTATGTGTTAAGCTTGAACATTCCTCCACAGAAACTATTCAGGTGATTCAGAAGGCCGCAGCTATGGGCAACTGGTGATTGGCAGCTTCGTCATGATAACACACCCACTCGTGTATCACATCTCATGCAGAGTTTTTTGGCAACACATCAAATCACCCAGGTGACTCAGCCCCTCTACAGCCTGATTTAGTGCTCTGCAACTTATGGCTTCTCCCAAAATTAAAATCACCTTTGAAAGCAAAGGGATTTCAGGCCACTGATGAGATTCAAGAAAATACGATTGGGCAGCTGATGGCAATTAAGAGAACTGTGTGAGGTCCCAAGGTACCTACTTTGAAAGAGACTGAGGAGTCATTTTCCTCTGTACGATATTTCTTGTATCTTGTATCTTCTTCAATAAATGTCTCTATTTTTCATAGTGCATTGCTGTGTACTTTCTGGACAGACCTCATATATACATATGTATATACAAAATGATTGCTACAATAAGCCTAATTAATATTCATCACCACAGTTACAAATATTTTTTGTGTGTGTGTTTAGAACTTTTGATATGTCTCTTGGCAACTGTCAACTACACAGTGCAGTATTAACTTTAGCCACCATGTTGTACATACATTCTCAGGACTTATTTTATAACTGGAAGTTTGTACCTTTTGACCTCCTTCACCCAGTCGGCGCACCCCCAACCCCACCTGGGGCAACCATCATTCTCCTAAGAATCTGTTCTTAGTATTTAGAAGTTTGGGGTTTTTTTGTTATTATTATTATTATTATTATTATTTTAGATTCCACAGGTAAGTGAAATCATACAATATTTGTCTTTCTCTGCCTAATTTCATTTAGCATAAAGCCCTCAAAGTCCATCCATGTTGCAAATAGGAAGATTTTATTCTTTGTAGTGGCTGAATAATGTTCCATTGCATATATATGCCACATTTTCTTTATCTATTTGCCTATGACAGACACTTAGGATGTCTCCATGTCTTGGCTATAGTAAATAATGCTGCAATGAACAGGGTGTGCAGATATCTTTTCAAGTCAGTGCTCTCATGTCCTTTGGATAAATACCCAGAAGTGGAATTGCTGGGTCATATGGTAGCTCTATTTTTAATTTTTTGAGGAACCTCCATACTGTTTTCCATAGTAACTGCACCACATTTCTTCCTTTTCTTAGTTTCACAAATGGACTCTTTAACAAGCAGCTATATGATTTTTCCAATAGTTGAGGATTTCTGAAATCTTTCTTCTCTAAAAAAATTACTGTATTTGTCTCCACTATGTACTTTGTGAACCTCTCTGATTACTCAGATTATCATTACATGTTTGGCAACAGGCCAGTAACTTCTAGCACCCTGGGGTGTTATTTATCAAGAACCGATCATTTGAACTTTTGTGAAGCGTGGCTTTCTGACTTCCATCTTCATCTTTCAGGGCTTCCATTTCCAGTAATCAATCTGCCTGCATTCTTCTAGAAAAAGACATGAGGCAAATTATATACAATATATTTCATTCATAGTTTCCTTATTTAACCATATTTATACTTAGATGTGAGTATGCCTCTTCCTATGTCATATTGTTAGCATAGCATATTGCTAAAAGTATATATTGACTTGCTTAAGAGACGGCTTAATAAATGTAATATGATCATGGTGATGACGACAATAACGATGATGAATTAGTGAGAAATAGTAAATGGCATCAGTTCAGCTTGCCAGGTTTTTTAACTCTAGAGCTCCATCCTCTAGTTCCCTATGATCTTTCTAACAATAGAAATTTTTAAAATATAACTTTTCATCCTGTGAATAACACACTCATTTTGCAAAAACTAGGTTTAGTAGGCTCAGCTGAGCATGTCTTTAGTGCTTTTATAATTTTAGCTTCTTGAAATTACTGTCATTCTTTCAACTGCATGGATTAAAATTTGTGTAATATATCCTGTGACCTTCATTAAATTAAATGGGCATTAAATATATTCTCAACATTTTCTTATATTAATTCTATTCTATACATTGCAAACAATTAATGGTGACCATTTTTACTACCCGCTCCCTTAAGAGAAACGTAGTATCTCTCTGTTGATTTAATCAGTTAGAACATAATAAAGCATATTGAATTTGTCACACCTGGAAATCCAGTGATTGTAACAGATTACAGAGGAAAACGATGCATTAAATATGAACGTAGATCTTCTGGCCTCCTGACCTACTCTGCGCAAGGGACCCTCCGGCAGAAATTGTCTGCCAGGAGAGCAGCATGACCTAATTTAATTGGACTGAGAAGACAGCTTTCGAGAGTTTGATAATTCCTTCAATGGTCTGATTTCAGGATCAATGTCTTTTCAGAAAGTTATATAATAGGAATACCAAAGAACCAACTTTTAGTGCAGTTTTACTTATGTCATCATTTTGCTACTCATCATCCCAAATTGTGACTAAATACTAATACAATGATGTGTTAAAGTCCATGTGTTTCCTTAAAAAAACACAAAACTTGGAATGTTGGATGACCAAAAGTAAATTTCTTAGTTCTTGGAAAAAACCCAAAAGCTTCCGAGTTTGTTAGGAAACTTGCAAGATTTTTGGCATTCAATTTGCTTTTACAAAGCAATACTGAGATGAGTCAAGTATAACTGAATCAGGAACATATGGATTAAATTCTTTCTTAAGTACACATGGGTTTAAAAATGAAGGGGAAGAGAACTTGCCAATGTGTTACCAAAACAAAACACTTTTAAAATCATTTGAGACAGTCAACAGACCCCAAACACAGCTGTGTTCTTTTAGGTCTAAAAAATGCATTTTCCCTCAGATGTTTTATTATGTTAATTTAATTCCTGTTGAGTGTCTACAGCATATTATGCACCTCAGAGAGTTTACCAACTCTAAAGTAAGGGCTTTCTATTTGGAAACATGGACTCTTAATGAAATGATTAGCACAATTCTCTTCCTGGTGTTCCACATCTATTTAAATAGCTGTTTGTTTGTTTGTTTGTTTTTGATATCTGTGCAGCAATGGGCATAGTTGTCAATTCTGTTTCTGCAATGGATTTTTATGGTCTTAACCCAATTAATGGGAGTAAGCTTCTTCGAGTGAGTTACCACGAGAAGTGGCGGAAGGCAAGACAGACTGTGCCATGTTAAGAGATAGCCTCTAGGGGAGGAGAAGAGCTAACACCAGTTCTTATAGACACCAAATTTGCAGTACTGTTTATTGCTCTGGCATGGTGATGAGAGCTTGGCTTAGTAGTGCTGTCCTTTTCTTTAATTTATGTAAGACTAGAGTTTTCTCGGCCTGGGTAATTTTGTGAGGGTCAGAATTTTTCCACCATTTCCACGTTCGTCTTTTAACAGTGAGCCATACATATCACACAGGAGAACTGTCTAGCTCTGCTGAGCTCTACCCTGGCATGACGTGGTCCACCAGCCAGCAATGAGCCTGGTTAAAGCAACTCCTGGAAAGGGAGTTTTCTTTACTTGATTTTACTCATTGTGGTCACCAGATTCCTAATGGCAATGAGTAGACAGGATCATCCAGGCCAGGTAGGCTTCAATAATATCTCCGTTGTTCTTTAACTCTAGGATTGATAAAGGCAACAGAAGATAAGTTGGCCATAACTGATTCTTACATTAAATTATGTACTAGCAATTGATGTTATTTTTACTATACAAGAAACAAGCGGAAGCCCACATACCTAACTATATCAAGTAGGCAGTGGGATGATGACATAAATTTCAAGTCCCTTCTCCTAGGGAACCACCAGAAACCCTTAATCAGTATGGCTAAGAGAACAGCTTTCCTCCAGACTGAAATCCTGTACCTCCTTTTTCCAAATTCTGCTGATGCTTGTCTGTCTGTCCCTTAGTGAATCTGTATAGGGTGTCACCGCCTGGTATCAGAGCCCTTACTACTATTTGCACAAAAGTTTCAGTCTGTGCCTGTCATTTCTGAAAAATTGTGATTGACCTGGACTTTATCAATGATATTCCAATGTTGTCCTGAGAATATCACTCTATAAAATGTTTTACCAGAATGCATTTAAATTTTTTTAGAATGCATTTAAATGATTGTCTTATTCTGGGGCAGTTTCTCTTTCCATTGGCGAGGGCCAACACCCAGGTTGATTTTAATATGAGTGTTCTGTTTTATGTACAACCTCTTTTGCTGTGTTAGTCTCTCCCATCCTAGAACAATGAAAATTGCGATCATAGGAAGAGTAACCTCATGAACTGAGAGTAGATTCCCCCTGTCCCCCAGCATTTCCCTTACACTGCTTTTCACACTGTGGAGTAATTCAACTCAATAAACATCTCTGAGGTTACTCTATGTCCCAAGCACTGGGCTAGAGGCTGGGGACAGAAAGAGGAACCATTCATGGTCCCTGTCTTCCAGGATCATAGGACCTAATGGGGAGATTAGAGATGTGTCAATCCTATTAGCACGATGCGGTAGAAGAGCGCCGCAGATGCGATGGGTGCGCAGAGGAAGCGTGCACAGCCCCCGGGGCGGTGAAGGAGGGAGGTGTGTTAATCCTTTGTGGCTCCTGTAACAAATAACCACAAACTTGGCAGCTTAAAGAGACACACAGTTATTCTTTTATAGTTCTGGAGGTCAGAGTCTGAAATGGCTTTTATCCGGCCAAAGCCAAGGTGTTGAGAATCCATTCTTGCCTTTCCCCGCTTCCAGAGCTGCATTCCTTGGTTCATGGCCTCTTCCTCCACCTCTAAGGACAGCATGTCAGCACCTTCAGATCTCTCTCTGCTCCGCCTTCACATCCCCTCCTCCTTTCCTGTGTAGTGAAATCTTCTATTTCTCTCTTCAGAGGACACTTGCGATTACACCCAGATAATCCAGATAATCTCATCTCAACACCCTTAATCACACCTGCAGAGTCTCTTTTGCCACATAACATAATATTCACATAATTCACAATAACATAATTCATAATAGAATTACAGGGAGTGTACTTCCCCCTCGCCTCCCGCACCCCTAGCTGCTGGCCTCAGCCCTCCTTATCACTTCCACCTGTAGCGGGTGGGGCGGGGGATGAGGGAAGACCCAGGTCATCTTCCTTTGCAAAGTCAGGCTCCCCCACATTTTTGGAGTAAGTCCTGAGCTCGGGAGAAGCCCCTGTCTCACAAGGTAGCTGCCTAAATATTATCCCACTTTTTGCTATACCTAGGTACAGAAATCACCTCGGACTCCTTTTTCTGGCTTCCAGATCTCAGGTTCCTGGTTTTCGCTCTGATTCTGCCTTAATGGGTCCTTCTGGACTTAATCCTTTACTTTCTGGAGTGCTCTGGCGGGGCCCACTCTGCTGTTCCACTTTGCAGCTTGAGTTAGATGACACGATGGGGTCAGACGGAGACCCATGGCAGAGAGGGCGGAATGTTTGAGTAGTTACCCGCTTTTCAGTTCCCACCTCCTGCCTTCCAGGTCCAGAAACTGTCTTTTGAGAGTGAACTCAAACTGAAAACTTACAGATGCATAAACCAGAAAGATAACTTGTTTAAATAGTAGGAGCAAGAGATGGAAGTAAGTAATCAATTCCTTTCTGGAGACAGAAATTCTGGCGCCTCCTGACTCCTTTTGTATAACAAGATATGTAGGACACTAAATTATTTATTAGAAAGTTGTTTAGAGCAATGGGAGTAGATTTTCTTGCAGGATATTTTAACCAGGACATGATGAAGTTAAAGATCTACCCTGGAACCATATAGGAGTAACTAAAACACATATTTGGGAACTTTCCACCCGGCACAGTTAGCAGAGACAGTGCAGTGGGTTCCCTAAACCCACGGGGACACCCTGAGTCCTTGCATCCAGGTGGAGTCATGTGACATGTTCTAGCCAATGGGGCAGGAGCAGAGGGGATGGGTGTCAGTTCCAGGGCTGGCCCCTAACCCTCCCACTCCCACTTTGGCTCTCTTTCTTCTGTCATCCTTTGTCAGGATGCAGCGTTCCCATAGTGAGACCAATGTGGGAACGCCTGGCTGCAGGAACTACTGTGCGGGGACCCACCCCTCACTTCCAGTGCGCTCCCAGTGTGAGAGGGAAATACACCTTTGCTGTGGTTAGCCACTGAGATCTCAAGGTTGTATGTTACAGGAGTTAACCTGTCTTGAAAGCTGATGTCATCTAGTAAATATTTCAATTTTTTTCAAAATTAAAAAAACAATTAAGTAACTTTGTTTTGAAACAAAATACATTACATATTTTTAAGGAATAGAAAATACAAAACTCATTTAACAAAACCAGGGCCAGAAGAAGATGTGTCCTCCAAAGCTGTAAAATGCCATTATTTCCTTCTTGTGTTCCTGATCCCTGCCTTCCTCAACACTCCAGCCTTCTGATAACCTTGAACAGCAGTTGGGTGTGCCTGGTCCCACATCAGTGTTCTGTAAGAAAGAAAAACCTGTGGGGAATCTATATGATGTGGGAAACATTGGCCTTCACAAGTATCTCTCCCCTGCCCTCACTCTCTTTCTCTCTGAATTCTGGTGTCTTCAAACCTATCCACTTCCTACAGCATCTTGCTTTCAGCTGCTTCTATAAAACAACCCCTAAGGATTTCTATGGCAATGACTAAAGCATGTATTCTCTCTCTGGAAGTATCTCCAAGACTAGATAGATAGATAGATAGTCTTGAATATATATATATATATGGTCTCAGGACCCTTTGGTGAGAGATATTGAGCAGTGGAGCCTCCTCCATGGACCATAACATCACCCACCCTGACAGCTACTTTCTCCAAGGGGAAAAAAAATAGCTCAAAAAATCACTGTCTAGCATGTCTAGCGTGGTGGCACAAGGAAAATTAATCTTTATTGAAAGAATCATGCCCACAAATTGGGGCTTGGATATTTAACACCTTCTGAATATCATATCCCAGTAAGACTAAGAAAGGCTTCCTGGTTACACTGAAGGGAAGAAGGAAATGAAGTTGGGCAAAAACTAGGAGTTTCAGGGGCCTATGGATTATAAAAAGCAAAAAGTAGAAGAAAACAGTTTGTGAAAACCCTAGGTTGTGGATGGATGGAAACAATGGAGTCTGCTTTGCAGAAGTAAAAACAGAAAGAAAAAAGATTACAAAGAAATTTCTCTGAGGGAGTCGAAGACGATGGCTGGATTATATTTAGTTAAAGCCAATTGGAAAGATGTTAGACTAAAAGGAAGGGGGGAAGACTGAACCACACGGAGAGGTCAGGATCAGAGCAGGACCCAGCAAGTGGAGAGATCCCATGCCTAAAACAGTTGTACTTACAATGGGAGCTCTTTTTTTCTTTTTTTAGAATATATTTCATTGATTATGGTATTAGAGTTGTCCCACTTTTTCCCTCTTTGACTTCCTCTGCCTGGTACCCCCTTCCCTCCAGCATCCCCCCCCCCCGCCCCGCCCCTCTTAGTTCATGTCCATGGATTGTGCATGTAAGTTCTTTGGCTACTCCATTTCCTATACTATTCTTGACATCCACATTTATTTCATACCTACCAATTATGCTTCTTAATCCCTGCATCTTTTCTCCCATTCTCCCCCTTCCCCTTCCCAGCTGATAACCCTCCAAAAGATCTCCATATCGATGATTCTGTTTTTGTTCTGCTTGTTTGCTTAGTTTTTTTAGATTCAGTTGTTGATGGTAGTGAATCATTGCCATTTTAATGTTCATAGTTTTGTCCTTCTTCTTTTTCTTAAATAATTCCTTTTAACATTTCCTGTAATAGTAGCTTGGTGATGATGAACTCCTTTAGCTTTACCTTGTCTGGGAAGCTCTTTATCTGCCCTTCCATTCTAAATGACAGCTTTGCTGGATAGAGTAATCTGGGTTGCAGGTCCTTGCTTTCCATCACTTGTAAACTTGCCAGTCCCTTCTTGCCTACAAGTTTCTTTTGAGAAATCAGATAACTGTCTTACGGGAACTCCTTAGTAGGTAACTCTCTGCTTTTTTCTTGCTGCTTTTAAAATTCTCTCTTTATCTTTAACTTTTGACATTTTATTTTTTGTTTGTTTAATTTCTTATTTTTAAATCATGTTTATTCCATTACAGTTATCTCAATTTTTCCCCTTTTGCTCTCCTCTACCCATCCCGCCCCACCCCCCTCTCCCACAGTCAATTCCCACTCTGTTGTCCATTTCTATGGGTCATTTATACATGTTCTTTGTTTAGTCCCTTCTCCGTTCCACCATTGTCCTCCTTCCCCTTCCCCTCTGGTCACTTTCAGTCTGTTCCATGTTTCCATGCCTGTGGTTTATTTTGTTCATTACTTTATTTTGTTGAATAGATTCTACTTATACATGAGATAAAATTGTATTTGTCTTTCACCAACTGGCTTCTTTCACTTACCAAAACATTCTCCAGTTCCATCTCTGTTGTTGCAAAAGGTAGGAGTTCTTTCTTTCTTTTGTATTAATGCAGATTTTATTTTTTTTAATGTCAAAATCCATTAAAATATTGAGAAATTTAAATTCATTATAAAGTCTCAGCAATTAAAACATGACACCAGCACAGAAATAATCAAGTAGATCAATGAAATAAAATGAGCATTCTAGAAACATGTATATATCTGTCTAACTATGTAATATATGATTAACTTGGTATTTCAGATCAATGGGGAACATAAAGCTTATTCAACAAATAAAGTGCATGGGCCACTGTTACTTAAATTAAAACAAATATAGAACCCTATTTCACACATTATACAAAAAATATTCAAGTGAGTTAAAAATCAATATGTAAAATCTAAGGAGTTTTCAGAGAAAATACAAAATAATATTTGTCTTACCCTGAAGTAACATATTCAAACCCAGAAGCTATAAAGTAAAATATTGACAATATGACTATATTAAACATGTAAGGCTGTACAGTAATATACATATTAAAAAAGTTAAAGGACAAGTAATAGAATAGGAAAGTATTTGCAACATATCTAAAAAAGGGTTGATACTTTCTTTTAGGGAACAAATTCTACAAACATTTAATCAAAAAATGGATAAAGAATACCAAAAAGTCATTTGAAGCTTTTTAAAAGTAATAGAAACAGGCAAGAAATATACTAAAACAGGTTTAGTTTTAACAAATAATAAAGTAACAATTAAAATAACATATCATTGTCACAATCAGATTAATAAGTATTAAAAATATTGGTGATATCAAGTATTGGTGACTGTGAAAGGAACTGGGTATTCATAGATTCTTTTTCTTCATCTTCTTAAACCAGTCCCTTTAACATATCTTGCAATGCTGGTTTGGTGGAGGTGTATTCTTTTCGCCGCCTTTTTTCTGGGAAACTCCTTATTTCATCTTCCATTTTAATTGAGAGCCTTGCTGGGTAGAGCAGTGTTGGTTGCAAGCCTTTGCTTTTCATGACTTGGAATGTTTCTTGCCATTCCCTTCTGGCTTGCAGGGTTTCTGTTGAGAAGTCAGCTGCTAGCCATACCGGAGCTCCCTTGTATGCTACTACCTCTTTCTCCCTTGCTTCCTTTAGGATTCTCTGTTTGTCTTTGGTATTTGCCGTTTTAATGATGATGTTCTTGGAGTGGGCCTCATTGGGTTCCTCTTGAATGGGACCCTCTGTACTTCCTGGACTTGTGTGAATTTTTCTGTCCTCCTAAATTAGGGAAGTTTTCCATCATGACTTTTTCAAACAGGTTCTCTATCCTTTGCTCCACTTCTTCTCCTTCTGGTATCCTTATTATGTGGCTATTATTATGTTTCAGGTTGTCCTGCAGTTCCCTAAACATCTCTTCATTCTTTTTGAGTCTTTTTCATTTTCTTGCTCTTTCTGGGAGCTTTTTTCTATTTTATCCTCCATCTCGCTGATTCGATCCTCTGCTTCATCAAGCCTGTTTTTTACTCCTTCTACTGTGTTCTTCAATTCAGAAATTGTATTCTTTATTTCCTCCTGCCTCTTGTTGACAGTTTCTATGTTCTTTTTCATGTTGATATAGTTAGTTTGCAGGAAGTTCCTCGTAGTTTCCCTGTAGTTTTTTGTAGTTCTCTCTGAGCTCACTGAGCTTCCCTAGAACCATTGTTTTGCACTTAATATCTGATAGTTTACTTGCCTCTCTTTCCTTTAGTTCTCTTTCTGGGGATCCCTCCTTTCCCTTCAAGTGGGGGGTATTTTGTTGTCTTCCCATTATTTGTGAGACTCCTCTCTTTTGCTTCTGCTCTAAATTGATCTGTCTTGGGTTCCTGACTTTATGGTGTCAACTTCTATGGTAGGAGACCACTGTTTTTTCTTTCTGTATCTGCCTTTGATGATGTCAGATGTTGATCCTGTCTGAATTAGGTAGTCTGTCCAAGACTTCCAGGAATCTACTGTTTGTGGCTGTTAATCTAGTCCCTCTGCACTCAGTAGGCTGGCTTAGACACCACAGGGCAGGGCAGAGTTCCTCCTGGAGGCAGGGTTATTGGGTCCTCTCATGCTGCCGCCGCTCAGGGTAGTGGTTTGCCTGAGACAGATGGCTGCTGCTGTATAGAGGAGGAGTCAGTTCCAGGATCCTGCTGGCTACTCTCTCCATTCTCTCCCCAAAGCCTCCATCGCCAGTCTCTCCTCAAGTGTCTCTAGATCACTCTGTGCCCCCTTTAGCCAGGGATCTACTATCTATGGCTGCCACCCTGTACTCAACAGTCAGGCTTTAGCACTACCGGGCCAGGGCTGAGTCCCTCCTGGGGGTGGGGCTATTGTGTCCTCTTGCACTGTTGCCACTCAGGGGAATGGTCTGCCTGAGCCAGATGGCTGCTGCCATATGGGGGATGAGTCAACACCAGGATCCCGCTGGCTACTCTCGGTTCTCTCCCCAAAGCCTCCTTCCCCAGTCTCTCCTCAGGCTTCTCTAGCCCACTCTGCCCCCTTTGCTGGAGATCAGGATAAGTGGCAGTTAGGTTGTGCTACAGCTGATTCTTTTATCTGTCCGAGGTTATAGGGCTCTTCTCTCACTTGTTCAGTTGTTTGTTCCAGGTGATTTCCCCACAATTTAGTTGTAATTCCAGATTGGTCCTGGGAGGAGGTCAGTGTGACTTCCACTCAGTCCTCCGCCATCTTGATTCTCGAACTTTTGGCATTTTAATTATGATGTGTCTTGGGGTGGTCCTCTTTGGGTCCAACTTGTTTGGAACTCATGGTGCTTCTTGGATTTATGTATCTATTTCCTTCACCAAATTAGGGAAGTTTTCTTTCATTACTTTTCAAATAAGTTTTCAATTTCTTGCTCTTTCTCTTCTTCTGGCACCTCTATGATTTGGATATTGGTAAGTTCGAAGTTGTCCCCGAGGTTCCTAAGCCTATCCTTATTTTAGGTTTTTTTGTTTTGTTTTGTTTTGAATTCTTTTTTCTTCCTTCTGTTCTGATTGAATGCTTTTTCCTCCCTTGTGTTCCAAATCATTGATTTGATTCTCAGCTTCATCCTCTCCACTGTTGGTTCCCTATAGATTCTGCTTTATTTCACTTAGTATAACCTTCATGTTACAACGTTACATGTTGCTTACTCAATGAGTTCTTTGAACATCCTGATCACCAGTGTTTTGAACTCTACATCTGATAGGTTGGCTATCTCTGTTTTGTTTAGTTCCTTTTCTAGAGTTTTGTTCTGTTCTTTCATTTGGGCCATATTTCTTTGTCTCCTCAATTTGGCAGCCTCTCTGTGTTTGTTTCTGTGTATTAGGTAGAGCTGCTTTGACTCCCTGTTTTAGAAAAAGCACCTGTAAACTGTGGGGCAGAGCCTTAGGTAATTACTAGGGCAGAGCAACTCACATCACCGTTTTGTGGCTCTGTGTGGGGGAGCTCTTACAGGGGGACAATGCCACTGCCTGGCTTCTAGGAGGTGTGCCGGGCACTTGCCCCATTTCTAGTCACTTCACCCACTTCTCATATGTGACTGATGCCCTTCCAGCTGTTGCCCTGGTGGTGAATCCCAGAGTGGGTGTGTTTGCATACATGCTAAGTCTGTCAGGGCCCTTTAAATGGACTCACCTGAAAATCTGGCATTTTCTTCCTTTGCCCCAACCCCCACTGGTTCTTACAGCCAGAAGTTATGGGGATTTATCTTCCTGGCTCTGGAACCTTGGGCTGTGCAGTCTGGTCTGGGACTGGGATCACTGGCTCCCAAGGTACCCCTCCCAATTTTTATCCACCACGTGTGAGCCCATTCCACAGCCGCTGTCTCTCTGTGTCACACCACATCTCCATGCCTCTCTGCCTGTCTCTATGACTCCACCCCTCGTACCCATCTGGATGAATGGGACTTCTTTAAATCCTTGGTTGTTGCGCTTCCACACAGCTTGATTTTCTGAGAGTTCTGGTTGTTATTTGCTTTGAAATATAATTGTAATTCATTCTGCGGTTGCCTGAGGAGGCAAAGCATGTCTACTTATGCATCCATCTTGACCAGAAGCTCCACCTTAAATTTTTTCCCACAGCTGGCAGGGCCTTCATAATTTGTCTCTTTCATCTCTCTACTATTGTATTTCAGACATGATTACTTTTTCAAAAGCTTCCAAACACAACATGTGGTCATAAATCACTGGTTTTGCATAATCCACACTCCTATATGAAACACTCTTCCTGTGCTGGCTGTTTGAGCACTTCAGCATCCTTCAGGAGTTAACCTAAATATCTCCACCCCTGAGATGCCTCCTTAACTGCACCTCCCTCCAAGCATTCTGCCCCTGCAGGGTATGTGGGTCCATTAATCTTTATCACTCTTTATCACATCCTTTATATTAACTCCAAGCTCTTCATTGACAGGGAGTGCACATTCTTCCTTTTATATTTGAAAACCCAGCTCCTGCTATAATGCCTGGAAAGTAGTGGGTGTCAATATGTTCTCAATAAACAAGGGAGTGAACAAGAAGATCCCAGAAGAGAAAGGGGAATATATAGTGATATGATTTGATGGAAATTATGATGCATACCTTTGACAATTTTCTTTTCCTCTTCCTAAAGTGATGACAGTGAGAACTTACTTAAGAGAAGGATTGGCTAATAGGGCAACTCCTGGGTTTACGAGAACACCTATCATACAGACTTGTTGGTACCTGCAGCACAAATAGCACTGATAGTCTGGGCGTGGCTGCCCTGTGAATATGTGGCTCAAATGCCAAAGGCTTTCCCACCCTTCACAAAGGCAATCAGGGCAAAACATTCTCAGCTTGCACCTTCCTGAGAAGTAGCCCTGACAGATGGTCACTAACTCTAGCTCTAAATCAGTGGGCCTTAACCAGAGCAGATTTTGCTCATTTCCTTGAGAGATATTTGGGCGTGTCTAGAGATATTTTTGGTCATCAAAACTAGTTTGTATGGGGTGCTACTGACATCTAGTGGGTAGAGACCAGGGATGCTGCTAAACGTCCTACAATGCACAAGGCAGTCCCCACGACAAAGAATTATCTGGCCCCAAATGTGAATCATACTGAGGCTGCGAGAGCCCGCTTTTGATAATGATGTCATTGGAGAGGTCACTCATCCTCAGGAGCACCGTGCTTGAAACTCTCAGCTCTAAAGCTCCCCACCCAGTGACTTGGGATGGGCACACCCTGAGGCACACTTCGGCAACCTCAGCAGTTTCCGGGTCAGGTGACACTACCACTCCAAATAGTCACAACTGCCCACTGCCCCAATCACTCTCATTTGGGGGCCTTGCCTTATGCCCCTCTGAGAAATTATTGCCATTGAGCTGGATTTTTGTCAGCTTTCTTCATCTTTTCCTCCCAGCACCAGCACCTGAGCTTGCCTGTCTATCCTCAGTCCCCAGGGCTATGATCTCCACCTTGAACGAGAGTCCCTTCCCCCAGGTTCCACTAGTCATTCCCTCCCTGTATGTCCAACCTCGGCAGAATCTCTGGCTCCTCCCCTTAGTCTATAAATATATATGACTCTGCATCCTAAAAAATGTTAAAGTTTTCTTAATCCAACCCCTCTCAAGTTTTTACCTTATTCCTTTACCACCTAATTGATATCATTTATCTGCATGCACTGTCTCACTGTAAAAAATTTTCCAAAAATTGAATAAAATTCAAGTCTGCCTATGATCATGCCCACACCAATCAGCGAAGTATCCAGTAGTAATATGATGCTTCTCTCTAGACCTCTCCTCTGCCTGTGTATTTATTCAGCTGTGTCATAGAGACTTATTTTGTGAAGGTTTTGTTCTCCCATTAGTGGCATTACTCTGTGCATATTGTTCCACAACTGTTTTTCCCCCACCCGTTGACTGTTGTTTTCTCAGCACCGTCTCCGCCTGTTTCTACGCTCTTCCCTGCATCGCAGGGGCTAGAAATCTGGAGGGCAGGCTTCCCAGGCTCCGTTGCCGGCGCGCTTCGAGTTCAGCCCTTGTTTGAGATGTGGAAGGTGGAAGAGAAGCAGAGGCCATTACTGCTTTGAAAATAGGCAGACCAGGGGCTTCCGTGGGCGGTAACCGTGGCCGTTCGGCAGGACGAGTTTTCCGGGCGGCCTTCTGATAGGGGGCTGCAGGTTCCGGGGCCGTCACCAGCACTTTCCTGTCCTTCCTGACCTTCTGATTTCCCAAGTGCAGAACCGCCTTTCCTGACTGGCTGTGTGAGTCCTTTCAGGAGTCGTGTGAGCCCCAAATCTGTGAATGAAATGTTTTCCCATTTAAGTGACCCAAGTGATTTCTGTTTCCTGACGGGATCCCAAATTCTTGAATCTTTTGTCCAGAGGGGTTTTAGGAAACAGACACACAAAGGTGCGCCTCTAGGACTAGGGGGCATTTGATCTGGTTAGATTCAAAGCTGTGAAAAATGAACTAGTGAGGTCTTGGAGTAACAAAGACTTTTAAAAATTATCAGCTGGAGTTGTTTGGAATGAGGAGCATATTAAAAGGAAGGCCTTGGGAGACGAGTGGCTGCTGCAGTGCAACAGGCTGACAGAAGTAAGCGTGAGGGCACGGAGAGTGGGCCAGGTGCTTTGACTGCCCTGCAGAGTAAAGCAAAGGAAACCGCCAGTTCACCGTGTGCTATTGTCCACTGACACCCTGGTCAGAGGACCAAAGAGCTTCTGTGACAGCCCTATCGGGCCTCTGGTCTCTTTGAGCTACCAGGCCAGTGAATGCAGAAACCAGGCCAGTGCCTGAGTCTAGGGACTGCAAAATTACAATCTACATTTAACACAGCTTCCCTGGGTGTTTTTCAATAGCAAAATCAGGGCACTGATTCAGAGTTAGTGGTATCTTTGTGCCTGCACAAAGTAGTAGTTCGGACCCCATCTTGAGAAAAGCAGCCCCTTTCCTGAGTCTGAAGGGAGATTTTCCTTTTGCTTGAATATTCTGCAGTGTCCTCATGTGAGATGGTTTTCTCACAAGGAGACGCCACATTTCCTGAAAACCCACCCATCCACCTCCTGTGATTTCTATACCCATAACTAGAATCAGATCCCAGCAAATTTTGGAGAGCAAGTACAAACAATACTCACAGAGAAAGATCGAAAGCCCTCTGAAAGAATCACAGATTTTCACAAGATATATCCATGGAAAACTGGATCAAAGTGTGGAAATGAATTTTAACTGAGTTTGTGGCAGGCTGTTCATTGAACTTATTTTTCTCCTTTACAACTTGAGTATACTTCCCAGCTACCTTGTAAATTACATGTGTCCATGTGATAGGATTTTGGTAATGCAATAGGGGCAGAAGGAATGAATGTCACTTTTAGGACTGGCCTACTAAAAGTCTCTCAGAAAACTCCTGTTTTCTCCCATCTCTTGACTGGATTCAAATGCCGGGTAACCTGAGAAATTGTGGGAGAAAGATCAGTCTCTGTCATCCTGAGGTCCTGCATGACTGTGTGGAACAGAGCCACCCTCTGCTTTGCTGCTTGCTGTTTTATATGAGGAAAAAACTAACCTTCCATTGTTAAGCAGCTGAGATTTTGGTATTTACTTGTAGTAGAGGTTAGCATTTTCTTAACTGATATATTCACTTAAGAATATATCTTGGACACTTTTCTTAGCCAAATAGATTTACCTCATCCTTTTAAAAAAGAATTTAACTATTACATAATGTTACACAATACAGACCTAACGGTATTTACTATTACCCTGTTTTCAATATTTTTTTTGCTATTAAATGTTACAGTTAATACCTTTGTGCATGCCTCTTTGTACACGTTTCTTCATATCTAGAACTGATACAAACTAATGGACTTCCTTAGACAAACAGTAGATTCAAATTAATTTTTAATTAATATTGCCAATTTGCCTTCTAAAATGTCTGTATAATCTACTACCAGCAATGAATAAGAGTAACTGTTTCCCTGGCTTTTTCCAACTCCAGTAATAGAAATAACATTTGGAAAATATTAAGTTAATATGTTTTTCTTTTACTTTCTTCTTTAAATAATATTATCTTGGTGACTTCCACCTCTAAGGCTGATGTATGGGGCTTCATGACCTATGAAAGGTGGCCGGTGTTCTGGAAGAAAGGCATTAATCAATTCAGAATCTCATATCTGACTTTTGTGAAGTAAGTAACTCTTAAAACTTACTTTTCAGAAGTAAGTCTCTGAAGCCAGTCTTTGGCAAGAGAGTTTCTTTAAAAACTATTAACAGATTAAGAGTGAAACCTACCCTGGCTGGTGTGGGTCAGTGGATTGAGTGCCAGCCTGTGAACCAAAGGGTCGCCAGTTCAATTCCCAGTCAGGGCACATGCCTGGGTTGAGGGCCAGGTCCCCAGTGGGGGATGTGCAAGAGGCAACCACACAATAATGTTTCTCTCCCTCTCTTTTTCCCTCCCTTCCTCTTTCTAAATATAAATAAATAAAATGTTAAATAAAAAGAGTGAAACCTAACTTCCAGTCACGATAACAGCATAGATAATGTGGTACTCAAATCATCCCACAACCACATCAAAACTACAGAACAACCATCACTCAGAGCAGCCTGAAATCTAGCTGAATGGAAGACGTACAATGAAGGATTTAAAGAAAAAGCCACATTGGGGCTGGTAAGAGCGATGGACACAGAATGGACTAGTCCCACACCACGTAAGGCAGACAAAAATTGGGAGAGATTTCTAGGCTGCAGAGATCCTCCATGAGGAGCAAGGGGTCCCAGCCCCACAGAAGGCCTCCCCCCAAGCCCAGAGTTCCAGTGCTAGGAAGAGAAGCCCCCATGACTTCTGGCTGTAAAAGCCAGCAGGGATTGTGGCTGAGTGAGTCGGAGGGCTTCTGGGAGTCCCAGGTGTTCCTCTTAAAGGACCCGCACAGACTTATTCAAACTCACTCCCTCTGAGCTCCAGCACAGTGGCAGAAGCTTGAAAGAAACAAGGGGCATATGGGAAGAACTAAATTGTCTGGTATCAGGGTGAGAACTGAGGAGGGATGGTAGCTTTCTGCCAGACAAAAGACCTGGCAGAGGCCATTGTTCATTTTCTGAGACCTACCCCCTACCCCACAGAGCCAGAAAACAGGTGCCACATCTGAGTCTTTATCAGCCTGGCTCACACTGTTCACCTCACCCTAGTGATTCCCTGAGATCTGCCTCACAGAACTTGTGGGCCCACCCAAGCTCTTTTCAGTGCCTTTTCCATGTGAATGGCCAGTCATGGCTCACGCTTCCTGACTTTCCTGAAATCTCTTAAACAAGCAGAATTTGGCAGCAGCATTACATACACCTCTTGCTAAGTGGCACCAGGGGCTAGCACTAGCATCAGCCAACCTTGGTTCACAGCTTGGCCTCTCCAGGACACACCTAAGAACAGCACAAGTAGTAACCATCTGCAGATCACTTTGCAGCTCATAATCGGTGGCCCTGTTGTGGATGACCTTGGCCTGCACGTCCCAGGAGACTCCAGAGCCAGCGCACCCGGTGGGATAGCTTCACACAACACTGAAGCACCACCCAACCATCTCCACAAGTGACACACTCAAGAGGCAGATTCTGGGCACCAGAGCATCGGTCAAAGTTAAGTCCTCTCTGTGGTAAGGGTCAGCCCCTGCACAGCTGGCCCTCCACAGTGCGCAGTGGTCACAGTCGGTCCTTGCCTCTGCTCCAGACCTCCCTGTCTCCATCTTCAGCTCTTGTCTTTCAGGCTCTTCAGCAGCCAGTCAGGCTATTCACCACACCCCATGAGCTCACGTAAGTCTTCACCTCATGCTACTTTTCATCCTATGTGCAGTGGGAGTACTTTCTTCTTGGTGATAAGATGCAAGATGCAGAAATTTGAGTTTTAATCTGGAAGAGATGCCCTGGTTCACCCCAACCCCTGGACACCCCAAATCTTTACCAAAGTGGCAGGTCCATGAATCTTCACAAAGATTAATCCTGCCCTGTGGAGCACATGTGCTTTACCAAGGCCTCCTGCTGCTGGCACCTCTCGCTCACCCTGTCCAGTCAGAAGATCCCAGCGATGCCATAGATCCGTGTTACGTTCTCCACCCTGTCCAGGTGATCCAGATCACTCCTGATTCTATTAGGACAACCAGTGGGTGAGTTAAATTAGCCCTAGGAAAAAAAAATAACTGTATAATGTCCAGTCCATGTAATTGCAAACTGTTTCAGATCCTCTGTTCTTATTGGTATAGAAAATAGGCATTTGCAGGATTGGTGGCTGCATAGCATGTACCTGAGGCCGCATTAATCTTCTCCAGCAAAGATGCCAAGCCCAGCCTAGCAGCTGCAATGGGGGCTATTGGGTTGAGCCTGTCACAGTCCGCACTCACTCTCCAGGATTCATCTGGTGCCGCAGGGACCAGCCTAGTAAATTAACTACAGATGTGAGAGGTCCTTAAGGGGCACTAATCTCTGCCACCTTCCGCAGAATGCTACATTGTTTTTGTTTTACGATCTTGACCAGGGGGTTAGGATTCATTTCAGAGACTTCGCTGTGACCTTTCGCATTACGGTAGTTATTACTCCAGAGGCCGCGAATGCAAGGTGGGCTTACCCAGACTGCTGAGCACGCCAGTCCCTATTACACAGTTGAGGGCCAGGAAAATAATACTGCGTGGATTTGCCATTTATTCCCTGGTCTCTGTATGCCTCTATTCTAACAAGAGACCATGATGAGGCTCTAGGTCCCAGGTACCTAATGTCAACTCAGACCCTGTGTTCAATAGCCCCCAGAATAACTGGGTAGGTTCCTTTGCCCAGTGCAGTCACCCAAGTAAATTGCCATAGTTGCTTTGAGAAGAACCCCGGAAATCATTTAGTATGTATTTACCATGACATAGCCAAGTCCTTCTTTCCAGGGAGGACTCTTCAGTCAACAGATTCTGGGTTTGAAAACTGGCTTTGGTCCGGGAACTGAGCAAGAGGTCCCGATTTCTATTGGGGCAACCACTTACAACCTCATGCTCATCCTTTCTTGCCCATCTATTTTGTCTACAGGAACAATGTTATATTTACTTTCTCAAGTACCCTAGATTTTCTTTGTAGATCTTATTGTGCCTGATGTTATTAAACTCAACATTTTAGTAAGTCTTGATGGAGTAAAAACTGGATCTCTTTTCCTTTTGTTTGCGTTTCCTAATTATAAGGCTGATTATGTTTTTAGGTGATTATTGGCCTCTTGTACTTCCTTTTCTGTGAATTGCACATGCATATCCATTGCTCGTTCTTTTTAAAAAGATTTTTAAATTTAATTTTATTGTATTTTCCCATTATCATTTAGTTCCCTTATACCCCTCCTCCCCGGCAATCATCACACTGTTGTCCACATTCATGAGTCCTTTTTTTCTTTTTGCTCAATCCCTCCACCCCCTAAACTCCCCTGCCTTCCACTAGCTGTCATCCTGCTCTCCATCTACAAGTCTGTCCCCATTTTCCCTGTTAGTTCGGTTGGTTCATTAGATTCTGCATATGAGTGAAATCATATGGTATTTGTCTTTCTCTGACTGGCTTGTTTCACTTGCCATAATTTTCTCCAGGTCCACCCACGCTGTCACAAAGGATAAAACTTTCTTCTTTTTTATGGCCGAGTTGTATTTCATTGTGTAAATGTACCATAGTTGTTTTATCCACTCATCTATTGATGGACACTTGGGCTGCTTCCATATCTTGGCAATTGTAAATAGCACTGCAATGAACATAGGAATGTTTATCTTCTTTCGAATCAGTGTTTTTTGTTCCTTTGGATATGTTCCCAGAAGTGGGATTGCTGAGTCAAAAGACAGATCCATTTTTAATTTTTTGAGTTATCTCTGTACTGTTTTCCACAGTGACTGCACCAGTCTGCATTCCCACCAACAGTGCATGAGGATTTCCCTTTCTCCACATCCTCATTAGCACTTGTTTGTTGATTTATTGATGATGGCCATTCTGACAGGTGTGAGATTATATCTCATTGTGGTTTCAATTTTCATTTCTCTGATAACTAGTAATGTTGAACATCTTTTCATATGTCTATTCACCATCCTTATGTCCTCTTTGGAGAAGTGTCTAATCAGGTCATTTCCCCATTTTTTAACTGGGTTTTTTTTTGTTTTTTTTTTTGATGTAGAGTTTTGGTGTAGAGTTTTGTCATTTCTTTATAAATTTTGGATATTAACCCATTATCAGATGTACTGGTCTCCCATTCTATGGGTTGTCTTTTTTTGTTGATTTCTTTTGCCATGCAAAACTTTTTAGTTTGGTGTAGTCCCATTCGTTTATTTTTTTTCTTTTGTTTCGCTGCCTAGGAAGACATATCTGATAAAATATTGCTATGAGCAATGTCCAAGATTTTGCTGTCTGTTTCCTTCTAGAATTTGTATGGTTTCTGGTCTAACATTTAAGTCTTTGATCCATTTTGAATTTATTCTTGTGTGTGGTGTAAGAAGGTGGTCTAGTTTCATTTTTCTGCACATATCTGTCCAATTTTCCCAACACCATTTATTGAATAGACTATCTTTAGCCCATTGAATGTGCTTGCTTCCTCTGTCAAGTATTAATTGACTATAAAGGTGTGGGGTTTTTTTCTGGGCTCTTTATTCTGTTCCATTGATCTATGTGTCTTTTTATGACAGTGTCATGCTGTTTTGATTACTGTGGCCTTCTAGTACAGTTAGATATAGGTAGTTGTAAAACATAACTACCCTGAAAAATGTGTATGTACCCTGAAAAATCAACTGTATATGGACTGAAGAATTAGGAGGTGAAAGTGAGAATAACATCTCCACTTTTATACGGAATATTTTATAGATTGTTATATAATTTTTTATACCATCAATATTATGATTCGGGGTTCCTATGGTTTAGGAGTAAAATACCCAAGGAATGAATTTTTCTAGGAAATACAATGATGGTCTCTCAAATATTTCTTAAATGCTTTATAAGTCATGGCTTTGTGTGTGCACTGTGGTGTGTTTGTGTATGTGCAGGGGTAAGAGGGTGGGGATAGGGAGTGTCCCAGGAGCTGACGATGTTATCTACACTGCTGGTCACCGCCATTCCTTTTTAACCTGCTCCAAACTCGTTTTCATCCCCATCTCCCTACTGAAAATGCTCCTCCGCCTCACCAGTGCCCTCCGTATTGCCAAGCCCAATGAATACGTCTCTGATCTCAAATTTCTTTAATTTGCAGTGCTTCTGACTGAGTTGTACACTATCCTCTTTTGAGACTCTTCTCTCCAATTCTATGGTACTTTACTCTCATTCTACTTTTTCTCCTACATTACTAACCTCTCCTTTTAAGTCTCCTTTGTTAAGTTGTTTTCTACTGAATCATTAAAATTTGATCCTCCTCAAAACACTGATGAGTGTCTTCTATCTCTAAACATTGTCACCCACTTCACATACAATTCATATGGCACAACTCCTAAATTAATGTTGACAGCTCAAATCTCTCCCTTTAGCTCCAAAGTCACATATCCAATGGCACGCTTAACATTTCCACTTGGCTATCCCACGGTTATCTCTAAATCCACATGTCCAATTCCTGCTTTGTTGCCTCAAAGTTCTGCTTTCATCTCCAATCCCATTCCTCATTTTCTCCCTGCATTAACAATGGCAATACATTGAAGTGGGGAATAAAACAGAAACCTAGAAATTATTCTTGACTCTCTTCTTTTGCCCATCTCTTGCCCCCACTTAAGCGCTTCAGCAGATTCTACTTCCAAATATATTTCAATCCCACCTGCTTCTCTCTGTCTGCTGTCCCGGTGCCCATGTGGGGCGGGGTGGGGGCGGGGGCAGAGAAGAGCATCGCGGACAGTGGAGGCTTCTAAGACCCTAGATTGTGACCCTAAAAGGAAGAGACAGCCGCCCCCTCCCAGCGTTGACATGGAAAATCCAGAGAAGAGGGGCCAAGTGTGGGTCTCATGGAGGAGAAAGGGCTGTTTCCCGAAGGTGTGGGGGTGCTGTTACGAGGAGAGCGAAAGGAAGGCAGACAGAGAAAAACAGTGTCTGTGGAGAGCAGAGGCTGGTGACAGAGACCCTCACCTCCCTTACTGGCGCTTTGCTGTCCTGTGCACATCTCCCAGGCAAACCAGGCACTTGAGGTGCTTGGCTCTCAAATAAATTGTTATCATTATAATGTCCCTAGGCTTTGAGGATTTCCTGGAGTAGAAAATGCATAGAACTTGGAAGGAAAATAGAGCCTTCTAAGACTCTAAAAGCCTTCTTTGACACTTTGTTGCATTAATGGGTCTGGTAATAAGCAGAAGGTGTCTCCTCTGGTGGGTTTTTCTTCAGTCTTTCAAGATGATTTCAGCTCTGGGTTCCAGGTTGGCAGGGCTCCAGGACATATGTATTCATGTACATTCAACTCCTTAAATTTACTACGTAACTACAATTAAATGCCTGAGAAAATTCATACTTGAAGAACTAAACATTAAAACCTCTATAAAAAGAGGCCAAGATTGTTTTCTCCCCCTCCACACCTTATCTTCAAACACAGTAATTCATATTAATCTAATTAAAACTCACATGGATTCTTTTAACGTTTATAGAATTAGGGAGTTCAACTGGAATTTTGATTTTCCAAAACAAAAACAAACAAGAAAAACGTCACCGGATCAGAGAAAGTAGTTTTAGTCATTCCTATTCTTCTGAACAGCCAGCATAAGGCGAACAAGAGAGTAAATAAAATAAGTGGAACCTAAATTTGTCTAAGTTCACACAGGACCTGAGTGGCAACAACAATTCCTAACTCAAGAACTTAGAAAGGGGTATATATGGTCTTGAACACTCTTTCAATATATCCCTGACATTTACAAGTTATTTCCACAAAATTTTAGTTTGTGATAGAGATTACATTTTTTGCATCCATGACCCACTCATATCACAACCTCCTAGAGACCAGTTTTAAAAACATAGGTACTCAGAAAATGTACGGAGGAAGGTAGAGAATACAAACATGCTTCTTATTCTAATAACAGGACTTTGCATGTTTGTAGCCACCAGAACGTAACTTCCCCTTAACACTTAATTGAAAAGAAATCAGGGAGATAAATCTTACTCTCATGTACCCTAGGTTCAGAAGGAAGGCACATAAAGGCATTATAGTAAGGAAACATAAGATTTTCATAAATCTTGATGTCAGATGAAGGTAAGAACAGTCTATTAAAATTTTAAAATAAATAATGTATGTGTGGCCTCTGTCCAGTTTGGTTGCCTTGTGGGTCTTAGAAACTGGAATCTTCTTCCCATGCTCAGCTTGTCGGCAGTAGCATCAGGAGCTCTCGGCAGCTCGAGGGGATGCCAGCCTGCCTGCAGCCTGGGGTCCTCTGCCTGGTGGTCAGAGCGGGGCTCCAGGATGTAGAGCTCTGAGCTACACGCTACAAAACCTGTCTCTTTCCAGGACAAAGTTCAGGTCACTTAGGAAATCACAGAAGAGCTTTTACATTCTCCTTTTCTTAGCCCTAAATTCCTTCCTTTGCTGGCTATCTGGCATAGATTTAGAAGCTATTGCATTATTTTTTTTCAAATGCAGTCCCACTACTACTTCTAAATCACTGATCCCTGAGAAGTATGCCTCATCTCTGCACACCGGTGTTCTCATGTCCTGGGGTGACCTGCTCCAAATTCTACCATAGCATTTGTCATCAGTCTATAGAGCCAGTGTATATGTTGACCTCAGACAATTAACTAATCCTCTGTGACTCAATTTTCTTTTGTAAAATGGGGCAACTTATGGTATCTACAGCATAACAACGTGCAAGGCCCTTAAAACAGAGCTTGGTGCATAGTAAGCAGTCAATAAATATGATAGTCGTCCCCCAGTATTCATGGGGGACTGGTTCCAGGACCCCCGTGGGATACCAAAATCCATGGATGCTCAAGTCCCTTATGTAAAATGGTGTAGTATGTGCATATAATGTACACACATCCTCCCAAACACTTTAAATCATCTCTAAATTACATATAATGCCTCATACCATGTAAATGCAATATAAATAGTTGTTATACTGTATTGTATAGGGAATAATGATCAAAAGAGTCTCTACACGTTCAGTATAGGCATAACCATCCTAGCACTGACTGCAGAGTACACATCAGCAACAATGTACTTTTCTTCCTGCATATTTTCAATCCACAGTTGATTGAATCCCCAGATACAGAGCCCACGGAGAGCACAGATGTGGAGGGCAGCCTGGACTATCATCATGATGACTGTCATTGTCATTATTATAAATCCCACATGAATCCCTACCTGCAGCAGGGCCTGTGAGCATTGAGCCACAGCTCAAATATACAAAAATATATATATAACTTTTAAAAATTTTTGCATAAGTCTACTTAGTTTCTATCCTGTGGGCCTATTCCCCTGGGTTGGAAAAACTTCACTCCTGTTAAGTCAGGTAATCTCACTGAATTCAGAGCCTCCCTGTCCCCGGGGCTGTGTCTAACGCCTGGGCCTTGGTGGGGTGCTAATGATCAGGATGCATCTGGCCTGTGGTTGGTTAAAGTCATCCCAGATGGTCCTGGGCCAGCAGCCCACCTAGTTTCCTGCAGTGGAGCTGGCCGCCACCCGCCCCCCCCCCCCAAAATAAAAACAGTTTAAATCCAGTGCTTAACTCCTGGGGAGTGTGGTAGCAAAGAACACCTCTAATGAGAAGTTTACTTTCTTTGTAAGGTTGGGGGAATTACAAAAGGGAAGGGGATGCAGTAGAGTAAGTTTTTAGAATCCCATGCAATGTGTTTTTCATTACTAGTAATTTATTTTTACCCTATGGCCCTTTACCAAAGTAGACTGTGAGGCATCCATTGTACATTTGAGAGAAGGGTTATTCTCTCAAATTGTACACCAGAGAGGCAGAGGAAATGCTTTTAGGAGGTTCAAATATCCTGGCTTTTTGGTATCAAAAGCCTGGCCTTGAAAGAGTCGCAGCATTAATTTTATGCCATAAACACTAGATTCGAAAGAATATGATGTGGCGGAGAAGGTCAGGTTTTCCAAGCCGAAATGAGGCACAGACTCTCTAGGCTGGAAGGGAGGAGAGAGAAGCGATGGAAAGGGAGCAGGTAAACTAGACGTTGTTGGGGGAGGACCACACAGCTCGATGTCCAAACCCGGACCCTTGTGAGAGTTGAAAGGGAGGCTGTGAACAATTGCCCCGGGGCCACAGGCACAAGCCAGGGCTGTCCCCGGCAAACCAGGGCAGATGCATGTCCTCTCTCCATATGGGTCTCACTCCCCACTTCCCACCCTAGCCCAGGACCAGGTGCAGGTGAGGGTTTCTAGAAACCATCATATGCCTGGGGAAACTGAGAGGAAAGCTGCTGTCCCTCCTTGTTTACGACAAAGCTCCCAGGGCTCCCCAACTAAGTGCAGGAGCTTGGTGACAGAGCCCAGCGGGGACGGGGCAGAGCCTGAAGAGACTCCCCATGCAGCGTCATGGCCAGGCAGCGGCCAAACGTGTTCTCTGCCTGCAAGAGGTCCGCGGTAGGTGAGGACTAGCCAAGCCTCGCGGCAAGGCTATGGGGCCGAGACGGGCACGGTCCCGCAAGGGCCGGATGGCAGGGCAGGCGCCCCGGCAGGCCCGGCCTGTGAGAGTCAATGACAGCAAGAGAGACCCGCACCACGTCAGCCCCTGCCGCCAGCCGGCCACCAGCCCTGGGGGCTGAAACGGGGTCCGCACGAACTAAGCAACATGTGGCCTAGACGCAGATCCCTTCATCTGACTGACTCGCTTCAGGTGCCAGGCAGATGGGGACTTGATGTAGAATTGAAACGGTTATGAAGATGAGGACACGATCCGCGCATCTGAGTTGGTGGCCTGAGATTCACTCCCACTTTGCAATGAAAGGAAGAGCCCAAAGTTGGAGTTTCAGTTTCTGGAGAGGAAGCATTTCATGACATGGACAGCAGTGTGGGACTTGCCTGTGGGAGCGGGAGGTGGGATGGGCAGGGGAGGGCAAAGGGGGAAGAGCTGGGACTAAAATTAGAAAATCATTTTTAAAAAGTCTCTCTTTAAAAAACATTGCTTTAGTGTCTAGCCTTCAAGGGCCACCCACTACATATACATGTGAATCTACACACAGAAAAAGGTCTGCAATTTTGATAGTAAGTGTTAAAATAAAAAAACAAAAAAACCCTTCACTTTATCCCAGTTTTATTTCTCAGCATCTGCCTTCAAGAAATAATTGCCCATGTGCATCGAAAGGGATGTAGAAGCATTTTCCGAGTCATGCTGTTTATGATAGTGAAAAATTGGAAATACAAGTCAGTGAATAGGGGAGTGCTTAAATAAACAGTTGTACCTCCACACTAAACAAATACTAAGCAGCATATGTAACATTTTTTACAAAGTGTTAGGTTTTATACTGTTCTGAAGTGGAAAAATCCTTAAGACAAAATTTGAAAAGCAAGTTATGGAACAACACATTCAGTGTGATACCACATATGTACACACACACACACACACACACACCGATGCACACATGAAATCCTGTGCTCATCTATGCATCCTTATGTGTAAGTAAATAGGAGAAATTAGATCCAGAAAGAGAGTCACCAAATTGAAAACAATGGTTATCTCCGAAGCAAGAACCACAGTTGGGAAATTGAAAGTTAAGGTAGATGTTTTCACTTTATGGGTATTGTTCAAATATTTAACATCAAGAATATAATCAGGTATTACTTGTATCACTAGTTTTTTAAAAATTGCCTTCTTGTAACAGCCAGAAAACAGGAGAAATTAGGATGACTTGAGGAGGGTTTAACTAAGGAAAATTTGTAGTTATGGGTAGGGTTCCGGTGAACCACTTGGGACAGTGATGTACCCCAGTGATATAAGAGTGCAGCTGTTACCACCCCTAAACCCACAGGTCAGGGAGAGGGCAGCTGCAGGATCCCAGGAGGAGAGGGGCAGGTAGTAAGGTCCCCCGGAGGAGCACTGTGGCCTGCGGATGTGATCCGTACATGAAGCTCCGGGGCGAGTGTGGGGGCAAAGGGCAGAGCGATAGAGTGTGGTTTGGGAGGAACAAAAGGAAGATAAGAGGCACATGGCCATCCTCCTTTAAAAACTATGGAAAAAAGCAAAAATAGCTAAAAATATCTAAAATAATATATGCCATGTGGTTATCCTTCAGTGATGGGATAATAGCTGTTTCAAATTTTTCCCCTTGCTTATTTTTATTTTTTAATTTGTGTATAATAAATACTTACTGCTTTAAGTTTTAAAAGTTATGGCCACCTGAGAAATTAAAAGAAGTCAGGAGATACCTGCAGATGTGAGAGACAAGAACAAAGGTAGAGATACCTTTGATTAAATGAAGAATGTGGAAAAGGGAGGGAACCAAGATGGTAGAGGAGTGAGTGGAAGTCACAGTGACCTCCTCCAAGGACCAACCTGGAATTACAACGAAATTGTGGAGAAATCACCAGGAGCAAACAACTGAACAATAGCAAAAGAGGAGCCTTTTAACCTTGGAGACAGAAGAATAGGCTTTAGCTCAATCTAACTGGGGAGGAGTGCAGTACAGACTCGAGAAGGCAGGCAGGATGCCCACAGGCAGCAATAACAGAAGGATATTGAAACGGCCAGTTGGATCCCTCTGAGAAGAGCAGGGTCTAAGCCATAAACCGGGATCTCCAGCCTACAGCAACCAGAGCCCAAAAAGTACACAGAAAACAGCCAAGCTGCAAAAAGCGTCAGGGTTGCTCTCTGCCAGAGACAGGCGGCTGGAGACGCAAAGAGCCGTTTAAAGGGCTAGTGCATAAATTTTTGTTTGCAGCCACTTACCCTGGGCTTCAGCAAAGGCGGGGGCAGAGTGGGTTAGAGACAACTGAGGAGAGACAGGGGAAGGAGGCTTTCGGGAGAGAACGGAGAGAGTAGCTGGTGGGATTCTGGTGCTGACTCCTCCCCCATGCGGCAGCAGCCATCTTGTTCAGGGAGACCCTTCCCCTGAGCGGCAACAGCATGAGAGGACCCAAAACCCCACCCCCAGGAGGGATTCTGCCCAGCCCTGTGGTGTCTCTAAACCAGTCTGCTGAGTGCAGAGGGACTAGATTAACAGCTGAAGGAGACAGCCACAAACAGTAGATTCCTGGAAGTCTTAGACAGACTACCTAATTCAGACAGGGTCAACATCTGACATCATCAGAGGCAGATACAGAGAGAGGGGGAAAAAAGAACAGCAGTAACCTACCGTAGAAGTTCACACCACAAAGTCAGGAACCCAAGATAGATCAATTTAAGAAGCAGAAGCAAAAGAGAAGAGTCTCACAAATAATGGGAAGACAACAAAATACCCCCCACTTGAAGGGAAAGGAGGGATCCCCAGAAAGAACTAAAGGAAAGAGAGACAAGTAAACTATCAGATATTGAGTGCAAAACAATGGTTCTAGGGAAGCTCAGTGAGCTCAGAGAGAACTACAAAAAACTACAGGGAAACTACGAGGAACTTCCTGCAAACTAACTATATCAACATGAAAAAGAACATAGAAACTGTCAACAAGAGGCAGGAGGAAATGAAGAATACAATTTCTGAATTGAAGAACACAGTAGAAGGAGTAAAAAACAGGCTTGATGAAGCAGAGGATCGAATCAATGAGATGGAGGATAAGGTAGAAAAAAGCTCCCAGAAAGAGCAAGAAAATGAAAAAAGACTCAAAAAGAATGAAGAGATGTTTAGGGAACTGCAGGACAACCTGAAACATAATAATAGCCATATAATAGGGATACCAGAAGGAGAAGAAGTGGAGCAAAGGATAGAGAACCTGTTTGAAAAAGTCATGATGGAAAACTTCCCTAATTTAGGAGGACAGAAAAATTCACACAAGTCCAGGAAGTACAGAGGGTCCCATTCAAGAGGAACCCAATGAGGCCCACTCCAAGAACATCATCATTAAAACAGCAAATACAAAAGACAAACAGAGAATCCTAAAGGAAGCAAGGGAGAAAGAGGTAGTAGCATACAAGGGAGCTCCAGTATGGCTAGCAGCTGACTTCTCAACAGAAACACTGCAAGCCAGAAGGGAATGGCAAGACATGAAAACATTCCAAGTCATGAAAAGCAAAGGCTTGCAACCAACATTGCTCTACCCAGCAAGGCTCTCAATTAAAATGGAAGATGAAATAAGGAGTTTCCCAGAAAAAAGACAGCTAAAAGAATACACCTCCACCAAACCAGCATTGCAAGATATGCTAAAGGGACTGCTTTGAGAAGATGAAGAAAAAGAGTCTATGAATACCCAGTTCCTTTCACAGTCACCAATACTTGATATTACCAATATTTTTAATACTTATTAATCCGATTGTGACAATGATGTGTTATTTTAATTGTTACTTTATTATTTGTTGAAACTAAACCTGTTTTTGTATATTTCTTGCCTATTTCTATTATTTTTAAAAAAATTTAAATTAATTTTTTGTATTCTTTATCCATTTTTTGATTAAAGGTTTATAGAATTTTTGCCCTAAAACAAACAAAGAAAATACTCAAAAACCTATTAACCCTGTTTTAGATGTGTTGCAAATACTTTCCTCTTCTATTACTTGTTCCTTAACTTTTTTTATAGGTATATTACTCTATAGTCTTAAATGTTTAATATAGTCATATTGTCAACATTTTACTTTATAACTTCTGAGTTTGAATATGTTACTTCAGGATAACATATAAAAAAATATTATTTTGTATTTTCTCTGAAAACTCCTTAGATTCTACATATTTTTTAACTCACCTGAATATTTCTTGTATAATGTATGAAATAGGGCTCTATATTTGTTTTATTTCAAGTAATAGTGGTCCATGCACCTTACTTCTTGAAAAGTCTTATTTTCCTCATTGATTTGAAATATCAATTTAATCATATCTTACATTGTTAGACAGATATATATACATTTGTTTCTAGAATGCTCATTTTATTTCACTGATCTACCTGATTATTTCTGTGTTGGTGTCATGTTGTTTTAATTGCTGAGACTTTATAATGGATTTAAAATTGTTAATATTTTATAATGGATCTCGACATTTAAAAAAGTAAATAAATAGAATCAATCTGCATTGAAGGAAAGAAAGAAAGAAAGAAAGAAAGAAAGAAAGAAAGAAAGAAAGAAAGAAAGAAAGAAAGAAAGAAAGAAAGAAAAAGAATCTCCTTCCTTTTGTAACATCATGGATGGAACTGGAGAATATTATGCTAAGTGAAAGAAGCCAGTTTGTAAAAGACAAATACCATATGATCTCACCTGTAAGTGGAATCTATTCAACAAAATAAACTAACAAACAAAATAAACCACAGGCATGGAAACATGGAGCAGACTGAAAGTGACCAGAGGGGATGGGGAAGGAAGACAATGGTGGAAAGAAGAAGGGACTAAACAAATAACTTATGAATGACCCATGAACATGGACAACAGAATGGGAATTGACAGTGGAAGAGGGGGGTGGGGTGAGATGTGTGGAGGAAGACAAAGGGGGAAATATTGAGACAGCTGTAATAGAATAAACATGATTTAAAAATAAATAAATAAATAAATTTTTAAAAAGAATGTGGAAAAGGGAACTGTTAATGGGCTGAGACCGGGGTATCTCAAAGTTGAGGCTCCCATTAGGTATTAAAAAGAGATGTTTCACAGGGAAAGGTTGGTGTTTAAAATAAACAGTGCTGGCATAATTGGTCCCCTCACTTCAAATTATGTGTGCAAATAAGCTTCAGATGTATTAAATATCAAAATATGAGCATTAAAACAGTAAGAGAAAATTTAGAAGACATCTATGTAACTTCTGAGTGGCACATGCCAAAAAGAAAAGACTAACATATTTGAATATATAAAAATTATGTACATATAAAGGGAGAAAAGCCATTAACAAATTCACAAGAAACTAGTACACTCTGAGGTACATGATGGAGAATAATGATAATTAAGTGTAATTACACAAAGAGATACCCAAACTGATAAAAAGACAAACGATTCATTAAATATTGAGATGTTTAAACAAATGTCACCTCATCCCCTTTCTGACCTAAATTCTGTATAAACTGAGCCATGTGAAAGAGAGTAAGGCATATGGGAGCCAAATACCACGTTTAATAGTGAAGAGAGCCTGGGAAGAAACACAGTCTAGTCTGAGGAAAAAAGTCTTCCTAACACTGAATGTGAGAAGTAGATGATGTGTCCACCTGCCATGGCGGCGCTGCGATAGAGCAGACCCCTCCCCATGAGGGAAATCAAGAAGATGAGCTGATCAGGACCGACTGAAGTTTCCTCATTTTATCGTCAGACAGGCCCTGAGGCCCCTCCTAGGGTAGAGCAGGTGAAGGGGAAAGAGAGTCTGGAAGGTTCACGCACCCCACATGACGGAACCATCAGGGGAGAAGAGATGATGCATTTTTAGCTAACAACTGACAGAAAAACCAGGCAAAGGACATCCAATGAGAGGAAAATAAAAGGAAGGGACAGTGTTAGAAGAGGAGGTAAGAGAAGAAACTGCTCTCCTTGTGCGTGTGTATGTGGGTGCAGACAAACACTAGGGAAGATTGAAAGCAAGGATAGGGAGAGTGCTCACTTTTTAAAATAGATTTATTTACTATTTAAATTGTTACATAAAGCATCTGTATTTTTTAAAAATTCCAATAAGTGGAAAAGCCATACAGTTTCTTTTCTAGAAATAAAAGAGGGGGTGTTACTTTTGTCCAGTGAAAATGCCCCACTAAAATTAACTGCGGAAGAACTGAGCCTTGAAGTTTCTATTGGACCAAGACCTGGGGGGTTCTTATAGACATCAGCAAGGGCAGCTGGGGGCGTGGTTGTGGCCCCTGATGTGCCTGTGGGGGGATGAGGAAATGTGGGGAGATGAGGAAATGTAGGTAATGAGTGAACATGATGCTTTGAATGGGTTATGGAAAAGGAAAGATGACATGGTAGCTTGAGAGAAATAGATTTGTTTTGTAATAGCAGAGGTGTGAGGATATTTATATAGAGCAGAGAAGACAGCAATGCAGAAGGAAAAAGAAGATATTCCATGAGCAAAGACTCGGATGAGACAGAGGGGAATCTCGACCTCTAAAATAAGTGGGAAGGAAGCAAGGAGAGTGCAGTTGCAGGTAAACATGCAGGTGAGAAGGGAAAACAGCTTCTGGTCAGACACAAGGCAAGGGCGCCTCTGGAGGAGGAGGTGTGCGGATCCGGGGAGAGAGTTCAAGCTCCAGCAAGGTAGCTGACAATCTGATCGAAGGTGGACACCATTCATTTCCGCAGTTTGGGAGCAGCAGCCATCAGGTTAGCACACATTAGCCTAAGTTTGCTGCTTTTCAAGGCAAGTGTGAAAGGTGTTAAGAGAGTTGTGGGAATGAGGAACCCTGGGAAGAATGTGTGTCAATGGGAATCTAGTGTAATTGGGAGAAAAAAACCAACAACACTGCTTCATATGTAGAGTACTCTGTGCAATTGCCATAACTGCCTGTTTATTTTCTGCCACAGGCCCCCATTAAGTTATAAAAAATCACCTCCATCCTCTGTCTCTGAGAGGAAGGACTATGTGGAGTAGGGTAATTATTTGGTAAATAACTGTCCACTGAATAGGTAAGGAAAAAAAAGAAAGGTTGAGAGAGTAGATCCCTTAACGGGGTAGAGAAGAAAGTATGGAAGGTTTGCGCTTAATTAGGCTCAGCAAACACAGGCATGTCTTCTCTCCCCCAGGCAGGGCCAGACCGCAGCGCACACGCAGATGCAGCCCTGCCCCTGCAGGGCCGGGCGGACGCGGACAGGGAAGGAAGGGCGGCTGTGACCAGAGGTCGGCACACGAATGCAAGCTCTGGGGTGGGGCTGCTGGAGTTGACTATTCTGTCCAACTATCTTCTGATTAATGATCAGAGCTGCCCAAGCCAGATGGGGAAAGGAAGAAATTTCTAGGCTGAGGTTATGGCAGGGGGAAGAGTACAGTGTTCCATGTTGGTGAGATTATAAATTGGTGCAGCCACTATGAAAAGCTGTATAGAATTTCCTCAAAAAATTAAAAAGAGAATTACCATATGACCCAGCAACTCCACTTCTGGTTATTTATTGAGAGAAACCTGAAACATTAATTCAAGGAGACATATGTACCCTCATGTTCATTGCAGCATTATTTATAGTAGTTAAGATACAAAAGCCAGTTAAGTGTCCATTGACAGGGGAATGAATAAAGATGTATAACATATATACAATGGTGGGCAAAACTAGGTTTACAGTTGTATGTGAAGCAGAGTTCATTACTGTATTATTAATTATATTATTATCGTATTTACTATAATCCTACTTTACCCACCCCTGTATATACAGTAGAATACTACTGAACCATAAAAAGAACAGAACCTTGCCATCTGCAAAAAATGAATAAATATCCATTTCTGGTCAAGATGGCAACATACGCAGACACGGCTTGCCTCTGCACACAGCCACATCAAAATTTCAACTAAAATATAGAATGATCATTCAGAACTGTCAGAAATAGAGTTGAATGGAAGTATGACAACCATGGAATTAAAGAAACTATATTAATTCAGACTGGTAGGAGAAGCACAGACACAGAACGGGCTTCTCCCTCACCTATGTGTGATGGATAAAAATTCTGGAGGGATATCTCAGAAGCAAGGAGTCCCAGCCCCATCCCAAGACACCCAGCCTCGGGTTCCAGGGCCAGGAAGATAAGTCTCTACAACTCCTGGCTGCAAAAACCAGTGGCAATTGAGTCTCTGGAAGAAATTTCTGGAGCCCCAAGCAGTTCCTCTTAAAGAATCCACACACAGACTCACCTACTCAGACTCACTTCCTCCAGCACTAGGGTAGCAGCTTGAAAGGGACCAGTATCATACAGGGAGAAACTGAGGTGATTGGCATCAAGGCAGGAGCCGGTGGCATAGGTCAACTCAGCTCACCTCCCTGCACAGCCACATTAAAATTACAATTAAAATATAGAATATCCTTGTTTTTTAAAAGTCATTTTCTTTTTGTTTCTCTCACTGGGTGTTTTTTTCTACCTTGTCTTCCAATTACTGATTTCATCGTCTCCTTTATCCAGCCTACTTTTAATTCCTTCTAGTGTATTCTTCATTTCAGATATTGCATTCTACATTTCTGACTGATTCTTTTTCCTGGTTTCTATGTCATTTTTCATGCTGAAGTAGTTCCCACCAAATTCTCTGTAGTTCTTGCTAAGAACTACATTTAAGTTCCTGTAGTTCTTGCTAAGTTCCTTAAGCATCCTTATAACCTTTACTTTGAATTCTATGTCTGATAAATTGCTTGCCTCTATTTCATTTAGCCCTTTCTCTGGAGATTCTTCCTGTTCTTTCATTTGGGGGTTGTTTCTTTATCTCTCCATTTTACCTCTTTCTTTTTGTTTCTTTCTATGTATTAGAAAGACCTGCTTTGACTCCCAGTCTTTGTGAGGTGGCCTTATGTAGTAGTTGTCCTGTGGGGCCCAGTGGTGCAGTCTCCTTGATCTCCTGAGCTGGATGCTCTAGGAATGTCCCTTGTGTGCATTACATGGGCTCTCCTGTTATAATTGGTTTTTTTATTTATCACCTGAAGACATTTTTTTCATTGCTTTTAGAGAGTTGAAAGGAAAAAGGAAGAATAGAGAGAGAAACATTTTTATGAGAAAAAAATCATTAATTGTTTGACTCCCATATGTACTTGCACTGGGGCTCATATGCATCTGGATTAGAGGTTGCATGCATCTGTGCCTTGACCAGGAATCAAACCCACAATCTTTTGGTATGGGACAATGCTCCCACCAACTGAGCCACACTGGCCATAGCTGTAATTGGTCTTGATTTTTGTGGGCCCATTTGTGGGTGGGATATTTCTTCAGGTTGGCTGACTGAAGAACCTCAACCCCAGCCACATCATGCAAGTTATTGTGCAGGTGCTGACAGAACAAATCAAAACAAAAAAAAACACAAAACAAAGCAAAACAAAACAAAAACAAAAAACAAAAAAATAAATACAACAACAAAAGAAAAAAACATGTAAGAAGAAAAATGGAAAGAAAAAAGTACAAGAGGAAATAAAAAAGAGAATAAATAAAAATAAAGAATGAAAAGAGAACATGGAGCTCTAGCTGGTTTGGCTCAGTAGGTTGATTGACAGCCTGCAATCCGAATGTCACTGGTTCAGTCCCCAGTCAAGGCACATGCCTATGTTGTGGGCCAGGTCTCCAGTTGGGAGCATGTGAGAGGCAACCAACAGATGTCTTTCTCCTTCCCCTTCTCTCTCATTTTTCCTCTCTCTATAAATAAATAAGTAAAATCTAAAAAGAGAGAACAGAAAAAAGAGAAATTAAAAATAAGAAAATTTAAAAAGAACAAAAAATAGAGTAAGAGAAGGAAAGAAAAATAAGAGATGTAAAAAGAGAAAAAAGTAAAAAGCAATAAAAAAGAAAAAAATAGAGAAAATAATGAAAAATAACAAAGTAGAATTTGTTGTCTCTGCTGAATTTAATGCATGCCTGCTGGCATCCTCCTTTGGAGACTGCTCTGTTGGCTGAAGCTGGTGCACTCCAATGTCAGATGCTGTCCATGTATGGCCCTCGGCAGCCTGTTTGAAGCCAAAAGCAATCCATAGTTTCTGGCTGCCTCTGCAGGGCTTGGCTGAATGTGGGGATTGGCCAAGCTGCATAACAAGGCTTTTTACCAGCACAGGGCCCAGGGACAATTCAGCAAACATCCAAATGTACAACAGGATCCTCCTCCACCTGCCTCTTCCTGTCAGCCAGCTGTCAGCCTTACTTACTAAAAAGTCTGTTTCTGAAAGGGATTCTGACACAATTGGGAGAATGGGACCCCTGGATCTCTTGTGATGGAGAAGTACCGTGCAGACTCCAGGGAAGACAGTGAGCATGTTCTCCTAGTCCAGATACACATGTCTGAGTGTTTTCCAGATTATTTCCTTGATCTTGGCAGGGTGCAACCCCTAGTAGACATTCTGGTGGGTCTCTGGAGGCTCAAGGTTGGGTCTGCTGGAAACCAAAGGATTTTTCTACCCAGTGTTTCTATCAGCGCCCCCCCCCCCGCCCCAATTAAAGGGAAATGCCAGTCTGGGTCCTGGGAAAGTGTGGGGAAAGGCCACGCCCCATAGTCAGTCTCTGACACTTTGAGTCTACTTAGGCTGTTGTGTCCTCAGCAGGGATTAAGATGCAGGGTGGTCCCCCACACACTGTGTCACAATGCAGCAACCTGGGTTGTCCCACCCCAGTGAATACCTAAGGCTCTGCCCCTTCCAACATACTAGGCACGCTGAGACAAAGAAATACGGCCCAAATGAAACAACAGATCGAAGCTCCAAAAATAAAACTAAGCAATGAACAGATAGACAACCTATCAGATGCATAGTTCAAAACACTGGTAATCTGGATGCTCACTGAATTGGTTAAGTATGGTCACAAAATGGAGGCAAAAGTGAAAGCTCTGCAAAGTGAAATAAAGAAAAATATACAAGGAACCAACAGCAAAGAGAAGGCAACCAGGACTCAAATCAACGAATGGGAGCAGAAGGAAGAGATAAACGTTAAACCAAAACAGAATGAAGAAACAAGAATTCAGAAAAATAAGGAGAGGCTTAGGAACCTCTGGGACAACTTTAAACGATCCAACATTTGAATCACAGGGGTGCCGGGAGGAGAAGAGAAAAAGCAAGAAATTCAAAACTTATTTTAAAAAATAATGAAGGAGAACTTCCCCAATCTGGCCAAGGAAATAGGCTTCCAGGAGATCTGGGAAGCTCAGAGAGTCCCAAGGAAGCACACACCAAGGCACATCATAATTAAATTACCCAAAATTAAAGATAAGGAGAGGATCTTCAAAGCAGCAATGGAAAAGGAGACAGTTACCTGCAAAGGAATTCCCATAAGACTGTCAGCTGATTTCTCAAAAGAAACCTTGCAGACAAGAATGGGCTGGAAAGAAGTATTCAAAGTTATGAAAGACAAGGACCTGTATCCAAGATTACTCTATCCAGCAAAGCTATCATCTAGGATGGAAGGGCAGATAAAGTGCTTCCCAGATAAGGTCAAGTTCAAAGAGTTCATCATCACCAAGCACTTATTATATGAAATGGTAAAAGGACTTATCTAAGAAAAAGAAGATCAAAAACTATGAACAGTAAAACAGAGGGGAAGGGGAGGGGGAAGAATGGGGGAAAAGGTACAGGGAAGAAGCTGCATAAACAGTAGGTACAAAATAGGCAGGGGGAGGTTAAGAATAGTATAGGAAATGGAGAAGCCGAAGAACTTACATATACAACGCATGGATATGAACTAAAAGGTGAGGGGAAGGCTGGGTGCAGGGTGGTGTAGGGTATAGTGGAATAAAGGGGAGGAAAAAATGGGACAACTGTAATAGCATAATCAATAAAATATATATATTTTTTTAAAATCCTGAGAAATTTAGGTACCAGAAAGAAGTGGGCAGGTTAGACTCAGATACTGTGCCCTGACTGGCTGGCTCAGTTGGTTGGAGCATCATCCTGTACACCAAAAGTTTGTAGGTTAGATTCATCAGGGCACCAAAAATAAAAAATAAAAAATGCAGCGTGGGGCAAACAGGTTTCAGGGTTCCAGAGGGTGAGGCAAGTCGTATCTCAGAAGGTGGGGTTTTTGCTTTCCCTCAGGCCGAATCCCCTGGGATGGGCTTTCTCCTCTCAAGAGAAATGGCTGCTGCAGTACTGGGGGGTATGGCTCAGCACAGGGATCCCTATAACTGCTCCCGCATGTTTCTCCCCTATGCCTCCCGCTCCCAAATCTCCTCAGGTGATTCCAGTCTGTGCCACTCAACCTTCATCAAAGCCCAGGGTGACTGGCTGCAAATGAAAATCTTGTACTTTGGCCCCTGAAAAAAAATGGCTTTGTCTTCAGTGGTCACTATCTCTAACCATAGGATAGAAACCCCACTGCCTTTGGCCACTGGATACTATGCGGGCGGCTGCTCCTGGCTCTGGTTCTCTGGGCTGGGGAGCTTGTTCTGGGGTCTAGGCTTCACTCCTTTCAGGGTGAACCTCTGCAGCTGTGATATCCCTCTGAAACCTCTGCCTGCCATCTGTGGGTCAGGGCTAGGCCTTTCTGTGACCCCACTCCTTCTACCAGTCTCTACGTGTTTTGTGCCTGTCCTTGATTAAAAGTCCATCTTCAGATAGTCTTCCATTGGTAATTCAGTGTGAATGTCCCCAATTTAGTTTTATTTCCACTTTGGTTCTGGAAGAACTGCAAGAAAAGCCACCAATTCCACCACCACCTGGCAACCTCCCAGACATTTTTTTTCTCCTGATACATCTTCTTGGGTAAACAAAGCAAAACAAAACCAAACCAAAAAATTTGGGGCCACATCAAAACAAAATACATTTGCATAGAAAAAAAATCAACAAAACAAGAAGACACCCCACTTAATGAGAAAACATATTTGTTAATGATACATTTGATAAGGGGGTGATATCCAAAATTTATAAAGAACTTTTAACTCAACACCAAGAAAACCCCAAGTACTTCAATTAAAAAACGGGCATAAAACTTAACTAGGCACTTCTCCAAAGAGCACATACAGATGGCTAATAGGCATATGAAAAGATGCTCAATGTCTTTAATCATCAAAGAAATGCAAATTAAAACCACAATTAGATATCACCTCACACCTGTCAGAATGGCTATCATCAATAAATTAACAAAAGACAAGTGCTGACAAAGATGTAGAGAAAGGGAACCCTTGTGCGTTCTTGGTGGGAATGTAGACTGGTGCAGCCACTGTGAATAACAGTGTCGAACATCTTCCAAAAAATTAAAAATGGAACTTCCTTTTGACCCAGAGATTCCAATTCTGGGAATATACCTGAAGAAATCCAAAACACTAATTTGAAAGAATATATGCACCCACTGTTCATTGCACTGTTATTTACAATAACCAAAGTCTGGAAGCAGCCCCAGTACCCATCAGTATTTGAGTGGATAAAAAAGCTGTGGTCTATTTTCATAATGAAATGTGACTCAGTTGTAAAAAAGGAAATCTTTATCTCTTGCAACAGCATGGATGGACCTGTAGGGTAACATGCTAAGTGAAAATAAGTCAGACAGATAAAGACAAATATCATATGATTTCATTTATATGTGGAATCTAAAGAACAATATAAACAAATAAAACAGAAACAGACTCAGATACAGAGAAGAGACTGATGACTGCCAGAGGGGAGGGAGTTGGGGTGAAAAAGGTGAAAGGATTGAGAAGCACAGATTAGTAGTGACAAAATAGTCATGAGGAAGTACAGCATAGGGAATTTAGTCAACAATATTGTAATTATTATGTATGGTGTCATATGGGTACTAAAACTATCAGGAGGAACACTTTGTAAGGCATATGATTTTCTAATCATTATGCTACACCTGATACTAATACAAAATAATATTGAATGTAAACTACAATTGAGAAAAAATTAATTTAAAAGAATTGGCAGAAAATATATTTGCATAAGAAAGTTTAGTAAGGTACTAAATCTAAGTCTAAAATGCAATGTAGCAATTTTATTTCTAAAAGCTAGCAACAAACAGAAAATAGGTTTTTAAAGTGACATTTTAATAGGATCAAATGTGTTAAATAACTAAGAATAAATCTTAAAAATATATGTAAGTACTGTATGAGAAATATTTTAAACACTGAGTTAACCAGACTATTACATAGTTGGAAAATCTCAATATCATAAATTTCTTTTCTCCACAATTTATTTATACATTCATTGTAATCCCAATCAAAATCCTTGCTGTGTATTTGTAGAGCTTGATTTGTTGATTATAAAAGATACAAGAAGCCCTTTCCCACTTTCTTCTTTCACTTCCCAGACATTTCAGTTCAAAGGCATGGGGACAAAAACAGGGAGGTGTGGTGTCCCACAGTGAGGTGTTGGAGCCTGCATGGGATGAGGAAGGTATAAGTCTGAAAGGGTCACACTGCACAGTGTTGACCCTCAAGTCAGAGCATCGCTGAAAAGTGAGCAACATGGGATGAAACATCAAAGACTGAGCAAGGTCAGGAGGCCTCCATAGAAGGGCAGGAGGACAGCCCAGCTTGGGTTTTCAGAGCCTGACGAAGCTAAATCATCTGCAGAAGAGGTGGCCTGGCACAGGGTGTCTGAGAAAGGATGGGGTGCAGAGGGCATACACTTGGGAGAAACATCAGAGGAGACCAACGTGGGGCGCTGCAGTCCAAGTGGGTGTGAGGAGGGCATGTGTGTAGCGGGCAGAGGCCACAGAAACTGGTTACAAACAAGAAGTTTGAACAAATAATCGGAGATACTCATGATGGGAGCCAGCTGAATGTCAGGAAACAGAGTTAAAAATTGAAATGGAACCACTGGAATGAACCATGTGGGACTGGAATGGGATGGGACTATTGGTAAGAACTCCTGCTTTTCAAAATATTTTGATACAGAACTACAGATTAATGTTTGCACGTACCTATGTGTATCTGTGTGTACACATGTGAGTCCCTGCTGCTCACTGAGGGAGCTTCTTGAGCAATGGCAACCCCAATAGCAATAGGCTACCACAACTAGTGCCTGGACCTTGGTTTCTAAATAGCACTCTCCCATCAGAGGAATCAGGGCTTCTCTGCAAAATGGCTGATCGCAAGGAAACTACAGGATGCGCTTGGAACATCTTGTTATCCAGAGAGTAAGAAAGTGCTCAAAAAATAATGGGGACAGGTTAAAAAGACATGCGGTCAGCTTGAAATGGCTACCACCAGCCAAATCTGAGGCAATTAAAACACCAAAATAATGAGCTTTCTATTATCCTTCAATTGTTTGTCTGCTTGGTTTGACTTTATGTATGTATCAATGTAGAAGGAATAATGGAATAAGAATATCATAATTTGGTCACCAATGTAATAATAAGATTCAAGCAATAATCATCAGTGGATGCTAAATTTAGTAGATAAAATTTTGAAGAGTATCCAAAGATCTACAGAGATTCAAAGGACCTCCACACAGGTATTTGTGAAATACAAAAGGTAAATAGTGATTTTACTGTGGACCAACCTGGCAGGCAGTTCTTAACCACATGACCAAAGTCAACATTGTCAGTAATGGAACCAAGCATGTGCCTCTGCATCTGCTGTCCTGGGAAGAACTCAGCATCACTGTGTGACATTCATGACCAAATGGCATAATCTGAAGCTATGTATGAGGAATCATCATTCAAACCTAAACTGAGAGGAAGCCTACAAAATAACTGGCCTAGAGTCTTCAAAACGTAGATGTCATTAAAAACTCAGGAAGCCTAAAGACCTGTCCCAGACTGAAGAAGGCTAAAGAAACAACTGGACACAAGACATCCTCTTAGATTTTCTTTGACTATAAATGTTATTATTGAGACAATAGGAAAAATCTGAGTAAAATTCATGGTTAAATATTAATATTGAACAACTTTAATTCCCTGATTTTGATAATTATATTATGTTTTGTAAGATAATTCTTTTTTTTTCCCCAAGAAATACACACTTAAGTATTTAGGAGTAAAGAGGCATCATGTCTGCATCTTACAAATGGTTCACATATATATGAGGAGGACCTCAATAAATAAATTTATTTATTCTTACATGATTAAACTTGTCACTTCAAAGTTTCTCCATTTGATGCAATACACCTATTGAGACTTTTTCCCACTGCTCAAAACAGTTTTGAACTCATTGATTTTGATGCCTTATAGTGCTTCTGCCTGTGTTTTGTTTCACCTTTTCCACACTGGCAAAATGTTTCCTTTTGAGGACTTTTTTCATCCAGGAAAACAAAAAAAAGAAGTCACTCGGGGTGAGACTGGGTGAATAGGGAGAGTGGAGAATGGGGATCATGCTGCTTTGGGTCAAATCTGCTGAACATTTAGTACAGTGTGGGCAGGTGTGCCCATAAATCACCCATCATGAAATTGGGCAAGTGCATTGAAACAGTCTTTCCAAAAAATGCACTGAAGCCAAATGCAGCCTCTCACAACGCCAGCTGGTACAGTGATACAGATGGGTTCCTAAAACACTCACCTAGCAGGGTAAGCCTGTACTACAAGGGGCCCACCCTCCGGAAGATGATTCCAGTTTTTTTGGCCCCCTCCCTCATATATTATGTACCTACATTTATATTTATCTAGAAAGAGAGAAGGGAGCATAAAGCAAATATAGTAAATCGTTAACTTTTTGGGAATGGTGTCCAGGAATTCTATCTTCTGTTCTTGGAACATTTCTGTAAGTCTGAAATTGCCAATACAGTATATTTTTAAATGTAAAATAAATTTTAAAAATGATTTCAACAAATTATAACTCATTGAATAAAATAAACCATAAATCTATATTGATAAATGAATAAATAAAAGTTTAATGAAGAAGTGATATTTACATAGTCTAAAAGTACTTCCCTATAAAACACTAATTAACTGGAAAGTAAAAAGGAAGCATTACAGAGGAGAAACCTGGCACATAACTACATTCAGGAATCAACATTAACATCACCAAAAATGGCACAAATCAAAATAGTAGGTGACATCACAGGATGCAATGATGAGTACAGGTCTACTCCTGTGATAAAAATGTTTGATCTAAATCTTATCATAAGAAAGCATCAGAAAAAAATCACACTGAAAAGCAATCTGCATTACCAGAACTTACCCTTCAAAAAATTCAAAGTCATGAAAGTCAAGAGAAGACTAAGGCACTGTTCAAGACTGAAGGAGACAAGTAGACACAACAACTAAATGTATCTATAGATTTAAACAGGACCTTTTTGCTAGAACAGATACTACAGACAAATGGCAAAAATTGAAAAGAATATGATGATTAAATAGAATGCATTAGTGTTAATTTTCTGATTGTGAAGGTCGTATGGTAGGCAAGTAGAATGTGCTCACTGGTAGGAAATAAACACTAAAGGAACCAGAGATGGTGGCATAGTGTCAGCAATTTACTCTCAAAAGGCTCAGGGGAAAAGAGTAGTCTGCACTAAAACTTGGAACATTCTCTAATTTTAAGACTATTTCAAAATAAATAAATAAATAAATAATCAACAGAAAAGGGGAATAGCATTAGGCAAACTTTATTTCATCATGAGGAAAGATTTATGAATTAGTGTTTAAAATTACATATGGTAAGTCTAATAGCACTATAACAATTATAACACATCCAAACATTGATGTAGCCATAGCAGATACCAAAATGATGTCTATCTAGCTCTTTAGGACCAAATACAGTGATAAAATTGGGAAATACAAAAAACTATCAATTAACACTACTGAAGTATGAATGACAACTTGGCTGTTTCAATGTTGTTTAAATAGCTGGTATCTGGGCAGTTTGAGCATATAAAACTCAATACTACTCGCTTTCATTTATAATACTGCTTAAAACTTAGATGGCAAGAAATATAGTTTATAATACTATAGAAATTTTCATTATATACACATGATCTAAATATATTTTCTTTAGTAAAGATTTCACATATCTTGTGTTTAATGTAAAACAAAACACATAGACGGTATAATAACTAAATTATTATTTTTATTTCAGATCCTATATTTTTCTTCAATATCTCTACATATTTTTACTTTCAAAAATAAATCTTTATATAAGCTTGTCTGATGAGTTGATGCTACTACATGAGCTCTTCTGGATTTAGCTCCAAATTCAGCAGCTTCTGAAAAGAAATAATTACACTCTTTATCTAAAATACAAAAAGTATATGTTAACAAGAATGAAAGCATCTATGTATGACTACAATACACACACAAGATTACTATGAAATGTAATTTGTCCATGGTTGCACAGTGAGTTAGGAAATAGGGCCAATAGTTATTGTGGCTAAGTATCAGAGCTTCTGGTTTTCTCATTCTTCATTCATTTGTTCAACAACCATGTGCTGAGGGAATATAACAAGCACTGGAGTTACAGGGTGAAGATGCCACAGTTCACCCCTTAACAATCATATACCGTAAACTGAAAAAGAAAGATGAACAGGCAGTTTCCACTCAGTCATATATACAATGACAATTATGAAGAGGGCACTATTGGAGCACACAGAAGGGACATCCCAGTTTTGTGTCAATAATGTCAGCTCTTTGATGAAGGTGATATACATGTAAGTGGATACCTGAAGGATGGTGAAAGAGTATGCCAGACAGACAATGAAGCAGATGCCCAGACTAGAGGTGGGGAAGAACACTGGTGGGATTAGAAGTTGTCTAGTTTGGCTAGATGCCCGAGCAAAGGGGCAGAGTGGGGTGAGTGGCATCTAGAGATAAGGCTGAATAATTTGGCAAGAACTAAATGGATTTAAGTGTTTTTACTCCATGCAAAGGTATCTGGAGCTTTTCCTGAGAGTAAAATGTAAACCAATGACAAAGTTCTCACTGGAGATTTAAATGTCCTACCTTAGTGACAGCTATATGAACTATAGCTATTTCTGTAAGTATTGGGTTGGCCAAACAGTTCAATTTTTAAGTAAAAATAAAAGATATATTTTTCATTTTCACCAATAATTTTAAAATTGAACAACGTATTCACCATTTTGTTCCACTACCTTCTGCCATCTTTCAGACAACTTCATAATTCCATCTTCCCAAAGCTTTTTATCTTTTTGAGCAAAAAACTGTTCCAGGTGCCTTTTGCAGTCTTCCAGGGAATTGAAAATTTTCCCTTTAAGAGAATTTTGTAAAGACAAAATAAATGGAAATCTGAAGGTGCAATGTCTGGTGAATACGGCAGATGAATCAGAACTTCCCAGCCAAGCTGTAACAGTTTTTGCCTGTTCATCAAAGAAACATGTGGTCTTGTGTTATCCTGATGGAAGATTATGCATTTTCTGTTGACTAGTTCCAGATACTTTTCATCGAGTGCTGCTTCCAGCTGGTCTAACTGGGAGCAGCACTTGTTAGAATTAATCGTTTGGTTTTTTGGAAGGAGCTCATAACAGAGGACTTCCTTCCATTCCCACCATATACACAACAGCACCTTGTTTGGATGAAAACTGGTCTTTGGTGAGGTTGGTGGTAGTCAATTTCTCTTGCCCCATGATCTCTTCAGTTCCACATTATTGTCAAGTATCCACTCTTCATTGCCTGTCACAATTTGTTTTAAAAATGGAACATTTTCCTTTCATTTAAGTAGAGAATCACATGTGGAAATAGGGTCAAAAATGTTTCTCTTGCTTAGCTTACTGTGGAACCCGAACATTTAAGCGATTAACACAACCAAGCTGGTGCAAATGATTTTCAACATGTGATTTGGATATTTTGAGTATGTTGGCTATCTCCCATGTGGTATAATGTTGATTGTTCTCAATTAATGTCTCAATTTGACTGCTATCAACTTCAACTGGTTTATCTGACCACGGAGCATTGTCCAGAGAGAAATCTCCAGCATACAACTTCACAAACCACTTTTGACACGTTCAATCACTCACAGCACCTTCTCTATACACTGTGCAAATCTTTTTTTGCATTTCATTTGCGTTTTTACCTTTCTTGAAATAATAAAGAATATGCTGAATATGCTGCTTTTTCTTTTCCATCTTCAGTGTTAAAATGGCTACACAAAAATTCACGAATTTAGGTGAGTTTTTTTAAATGCACACTGATATGACAACTGTCATAATACAATCTAACAAAATTTTTTCAAATGAAGTTAAAGACAACTAAGTGCTACAAGAGCTATCTTACAGAAAAAACAGAACAGACTTTTTTGACCAACCCAATATTACTAGGTGAGTTAGGTTATTTGGCCTTACGTCACTAACAAAAATATGAGAAATGGATGAAGCCCAGTTTTCTGACAAGAGTTTCAGTGTGCAGGCTGACAGATCCACCAGCAGGGCAGAGGGAAGGGAGCGCATAGCCAGAAAGGAAAAGAGATACATGGAATTTTGAAACTTTTAAAAAGCTATAGAGTATGAGGAATAAATGCAAATAAGTATATTCTTCCTTATGAATGTTTATGCTTTCGCATTTTCACTTACCATGTATAAGAAAATATTTAATGCAGTATCTGCTACTCAAACATGTAAATGGATGCCATTTACTATTTATAGTTTATTTCAGAAATCAATGAAATCTAAATTTAATTAATAAATTAGGGCAACATACCTTATTTTAGTTCTTTTCTAAAGTAAGTCCTTTTTAGTAGTTTTCTCAAATTCCTGCCATATCTGAAATAAGGCAAATATTATCTATAGTATTAAAGTTAAATAAGAGACAATATTATAGAAGTGATATATAGCTTATGAAATATGTCCTTTAAATAATAATTTTAGGGACTAGACATAACTTGAGGATTGCATAAATAAAAAATAATCACATAAATAAAATAAATTCCCACTTATTTCTAGATAATAAAAGAAGATGGATATCTAAATGTTATTTAGGTTAATCTGATAAAATTATAAATTAACATTGGTCTATTAAATAAACATGATTTCAGAAAAGTGATGTTTGATCCCTTTGGTTCAGAGAAATTTAAAAAAATCAAATCATATATTACACAGAATGCATTGCTTTTCAATTCTTAGAAAACTGCCCTCTTTAAAAGTTTAATCAGAGAGGCTTCTTCTGGTCAAGATGTCAACACAGATAAATGCAGTACTCATCCTCCCATACCCACATCAAAATTACCACTGAACTTCAGAACGATCATCATTCAGAACCACCTGAAATCTAGCTGGATGGAAGTGCTACAACTAGGGACTTGAAAAAGAGGCCGCATCAAGACTGGTAGGAGGGATATAGATGCAGAATGGGCTGGTCCCACACTTACATGTGGTGGATAAATATTGACAGGGTTGTCTTGGCTGCAGATATCCTGACAAGTGAGGGGGTTCCTAGCCCCACACCAGGTCCCCCAGACCAGGGTTCCAGTGCCAGTAAGAAAAGTCCCCATAACTTCTGGCTGTACAAACCAATAGGGATTGAGGCTGAGTGAGACAGAGGGCTTCTGTAGTCCCAGGTATTCCTCTTAAAGGGCCCACACACAGACTTACTGGGACTCACTCCCTCTGAGCTCTAGAACTGGGGCAGCAGTTTCAAAGAAACCAGGGACATATGGGAGGAACTGAATTGTATGGCATCAGGGTGAGAGTTGGGGGGCCAGTTTTCTGCCAAACAAAAGCTATAGCAGAGGCCACTTTTCCTTTTCTGAGACCCCTAGGTGGATACCATAGCTGAGTCTCTATCAACCAGGCTCTCACCATTTACCCCACCCAGTAGATTCCCTAAGACTGTGCCCTACCCAATCAGCAGGCCACCCAAGCTGTTTCTAGTGCATTTTTCATACAAAAGGTTTGTCTTGGCTGATGCTTCAGACTTTCCTAAAGTATCTTAAACAAGCAGCATCTGGCCTCAGCATGCCCCATATCTCTCACCAAGTGGCCCCGACCTAGCACTAGCAGCAGCCAGCCTTGGTCTGCAACTTGTCCTCATCTGGGCGCCCCCAATCCCAGCACAAGTAGTAGCCATCTGAACATCAATTTCTAGCTCAGGGAGGGTGGCCCTGGCAGAACACAAGCGACAGCTGACCTTGGCCTGAACTTGGTCTGGAAGCCCCAGAACCAGTGCATCCAGTGGACAGTTCCAGACCATGTCGAAGCACCACTCAACCATTCCACAAATGACACATTCAAGGGGTGGGCTCAGCATGCACCAAAGCCCCACTGAAGTAAGTCCTGCTCCATGAGGTGGGCCCGTGCACATTGATCCTCCGCGGTGGTCAGTGGGTGCAGCCAGTCCTTGGAGCTGATTGGCCTGGGAATAAATACTTCCCATTGACCAGCCAACAGCAATCAAGTCTCAACTACAACAGGAGGGGGTACACAATGTACATGAGGAGGGGTACACCTGGAGTGCCAAGCTTGTGTAATCACGGCGGGGGCCGGGGGGAAGCTGTGCCACTGGGCACCCACTATATTCGCCACTCCGTCAAGCCTGGGATACATAGCAGCTCTACCCAATACAGAGAAACAAACACTGGGAGGCTGCCAAAATGAGAACAAAGAAATATGGCCCAAATGAAAGAACAGATCAAAACTGCAGAAAAGGAACTAAACAAAATGGAGACAAGCAATCTGCTAGATGCAGAGGTCAAAACACTGATTATAAGAAGCTCAGGGAACTTAGGGAGAACTTCAACAACATTAAAAAAAATCATGGTGATTTTTCTGGTAAGAACTAACAAGAACATTTCAAATCTGCATCCTGCTTCACAATTTGCAGAAGTATTTGGCATTCATTTTCTTTTTGTACTCGGTAGTCCAGTTTCACAACTTGGAAGCACTTAGACTTTATTTGGTCAAGAGAATGTCTAAAAATCCTTAGTTTTGTTCTCCTTTCACATGTTATGATGATGTCAAATGCAAAAACAAGGCTGAAGCCTCATTAGCACAGATGTTCATTATTTTTCTCTGCATTAAGAAGACCATAAAAACACCATCAAAACGATAAATCAATGTGCATCGATTGAAATGGATATTTTTAGGGTGACATCAGCATCAGGGAGAAGTGAGACAAGCCCTTTGTGTCTCCCTTTGAATCTGCAACTAGTCGGACATCCAGAGCCCAACAAAGCTTCCTCTGCTCAACACACGGAAAGGTTCAGAGGTCAGTAGCTCGGAAGGGGGGCGTTCCGGAATGTGCAGGGAGGCAGGTTGTGGGGAAGGGTGGGGACGGCCCGCCGCTGCAGTTCTCCCAGGACAAGGCTGAACCTATAGCTCCAGCCACACAGTAGCGGTGGAGGAGTCGGGGTGCAGCCCCAGCAGCACTGCCTCCCCCCAAAATCCAAGCCCTTCCCCTGGTGCAGCAGAGCTCCCACCGCCACAGATCAGGAGCTGCAGCCGCTGGGCCACAGCGCAGTGCTGCCTGTGACCACAGGGAACGAGGCAGCACCTCAGCGGGCTGACCGACTCGCTCCCCTCGACTGGCCACATCCTTCTGCCAGGGTGGTGGTGCCCCGGGACCCAGACAACCGGATACAACACTGCCACCCACCACTCGGGTCACCCGGCCGCCACTCCTACATCCAAGGCAAAGCATCCCACACCTGGCCTCTCCCCCTGCCCTCCGGCTTAAGCAGCAGCAATAGGAAAAAACAAAAACTGCGCCATCGCACCTTCTGCTGGAAAACAAAAGAGCTCTAATTATCAACCTGATGAATTGCGAAAAGCAAAACATTCCTAAATAAGAAAAGTGTTCATTCCCTTTTATACTATTCTAGTTCACAGAATCCTACCGTATTCGTTACCATGTGACTTTTGAGGTTTACTATTTCTTGTTTCAAATCCTTTTTCTTATCCTTTAGTTTTTCATATTTTTTTTGCATGGCTTTCATAGATAATAACTCCTGTTGAAGAAATTTATTTTTTTCATCCAGATTTAGGCATTTTGAAGATACTGTTTCCAGTTTTGCTTTAAGAGCATCATTCTGCATGAATAAAATAATATAGTTTCATTATGAAGGTACAGACTGAGAATAGTCTAAGTCAATACAAGTATCAAATTTTGAAATAAATTCAGTTGCAATAAAATGTTATTGGTACTGCAGTAGAGACTTAAAATGTGAAATTTTGAATTACTCAGAATCAACAACAAAGTTAAAGTTTGTTCTTTTTGTGACTCCTGGTCACAAAAATATATTAACTACCATCGTCTTTGCCACACAACATCTGCACTTGCTTTTATACTCTTCTTTCTATGTACTGTTTCATGTCTTCCACCACAAAAAGACTGTAAAGTCACCTCTTAGTAGAAAGTCTCTTACCTCTTCTCCAATAATAATTCTCTAAAATTTTAAAAGAAGTTTTAAGGATGTTATATTGAGTTATTTAGGCCTGAGTCAATAAATACCTCCCAAAATAAAAATTTCAAAATAAGACTCTAATTAATAAATCTTATAAATATGGATTCTAATGCCATAAAACTTTTATAGAGCTACAAATATTTGATGTTCATTTGAAATGCATTCCAAGAAGAAATCCATAGAAGAATTTCCAGGTATAAGAGAAATCCCATCTTCCACTGTAAAAGTTTAGTGAGTTGAGAATACACTAAACTTTTGTTTTTTAGAACAACAACAAAGTCTTAATTCAGTAGTGCTATCTTGTAATTCTTTGTTACTTCCCATAACATAAGAGAACATACTAAACAACAATAACATAAACTCGCTGGAAATTCAGTCATACTGACTTAGGAAAAACTGCTTTCCTTTAGATATAATGTTTATTTGGTAAGACAAGGTGAGTGATGTGGAGTTTTTAAAACATGTCTACAAGTTCTTTGGCACACTTCCCATGAAATGGGTGCTGGCCTTAGTCAGTAACCGGTTCCTGGTGAACAGAATACAGTGGAACTGCGGTGTGACCATACAAAAAGCCACTGAACTGCACGCTTCCAATGAGTGAACTGTAGGGTAGGTTCATTACATCTCAACATAGCTGTTAACAAAAAAAAATTTTTTTTGATTTGGTGCTACTGCTTGGGCGCCTGTAATGATACCTTTCTTGCTGGGGTTCAAGACATAGGAGAGTTAACAGTAATCCCTTTTTATAGTAAAATGATTTTTTAAAAAAACCTCTTTTACTGACATCAAGTCTATAAAATTAATAGAAAAATCTCTATTTATTGTTCAAAGCATTAAATGATATATATTTCCCCAAATTAGGTAATTTTGGGGTCCCAAAACTGATTAAAGACTACCTTATATTTTAATACATTAATCTGAGTGTCCATTTCAGTTTGAATCCGTTTTAAATCTCCAGGGCAACTAAACTCTCCATTTTCATATTCATTTAGCTTCTTTTTTGTATTTTTTAGCAATTTCTGAAATCTGCAGAAATATACAAAATGAGTAAGTCAATTCTTTAAAAGTAAATATTTAATAATTATTTTAACAGATATTATGTCCTGTCATATAAAATAATCAAATCTATAAATCATAATCTTATTTGTTCCAATCTAGTATTGTTTGAAAGCATACTATCTAAATTATAATCTTATGTAAAAAAAATGAAAAAATTTTATTATATGTATGATATGGTGTTAATATTGTAACTATATAGAGTTCTTATTAATGTTATTAATATTCATTTTAGTACGTAATATAAAACATTAACCTATTATTAAATATCAACTAGAAATCAGATATCAGTACCCAAGGTGAAGAAGAAAAGCATAACTACAAGCAAATGTTTTGAAAAGACACAAAAATACTTTTTTGTACTGATGAAAGTCTATATAAGAAGAAAAGCACCACCACCAACAACAAAGAAAACATGAAGGAGATCATTTAAAATAGAAAGAGAAGCAGGAAAGAAAAATCTTTGACATTTTAGTTGAAGGGAAATGTGGAAAGGGGCAGAGTTTTAGAAGAAAAGAATCCAGATATAACGTGTAACAGTCTCAAGACTGTTTTAGGAGAAATTTGCTAGGACAGTGTTAACAAAATGAAAGGGATACTAAACAGTGTAGAGGAGGACAGTTAAATGAGAGGAAAAACACTGATGAGAAACTGGACAAACTGAAATACTCAGGGAAAGGAAGCCTGTGGGGGCTTCCCAGACATTAGGAAAGATGCCATTACTTTTTTATATGAGTGGTAAAAACAGGATTACCCAACTTCTTTAAGTCATATGCACATTTTCATATGTCATATATTTTATAACCAAAAAGAAGTTATAAGCCAAATCAAGATAACTTTTGAGGCTATTAAATGATGACAAAGATAGGTTTCTAGATATTAAACTTTTTGAATGCTGAAGAAAAGCACACCACTAAAAGAAGGAAAGAGTACCAAAGAGAGTAAAGATATCTGGCAGAAATAAAAAGTCAAGGTAGACATGAAAAGCACAGCTTACAGGATATGCAAAAGGTGTTCTCATTGTTTTAGGAATCATTAAAGAATAAGCAGAATCTTTTGGCATTCAAATAATTTTCAGGTTGTGCTGTGAGATTATGAAGCAAATTTTTAAATAGGATAATTTGTTTAATTATGAAAATTACAGATAGAGAATAAATTTGTATTTTGGTTTTAACAAAGTAAAATGATAGTTAAATCTTAATTAATGATAGAAATGATCTGAAATATTAAAATCTTACCCAGGCGTCTCTTTTTCTGATTCACCATTTTTCTCTTTTTCTTCATCCAAGCTATATTCCAGAGAGCCTTTTAACTCAATATATTTCTTTAACTGTTCCTTTTCATCCTGAGACTTTGAAAAACATTTTTAAAGAAAATTATTTTTAAAAATCTAGAGACTCTTCTTTCCTAAAATATTATTTCTTATGAGTTCATGAATAATATATGTAGTCAGGTTTAATAAATGTAGTTTATAAACCTGATGCCAATAAAAACATTTCAAAAATAATGACTTCTTACTTGAGCTTAAGTTGACTTTACATTTTCGTCACTTTTTCTCTAGAACTTAAATTGCCAAAATTTGTTAAAATGGAGGTTTTTGCATATAAAATACAAATTGTTAAAAAAAATTTGAGAGTGGCTACATTGACATTTTAGTTTCTAAAGATGCTCTAGAAATATTTTCATCAATATTTTAAGATATGCCAGATTCTGTTAAATCATATCTTACTGAAATAATCTTTGAAGAATTCCCATGCAGTCCCCATTACCTTATGATGATAATCTAACTTTAGGATCAGGTAAAGACTCTCATTTTCTGTAAGCATTGTTCCATAGGTTTCAGTTTCGCTTTATTTAAAGAGAAAAATAAGCTTGTCTCTCTATATTTTATAAAAACATAGTTTTTACTTGGTTCTTGCATCTTTTTCTATCTCTTCCATTGAACTCAAATATTCTTTAATGCAAGGTCTCATCCACATACTCATATTTTCAACACTTACTCTCTTACATAAAACCTGACTTTGAATCGTATAATTGCACTAAAAAATTTCTGAGAGTCATCTTTTTCTTTACTCCTTATCCCGCTTTATTTCTTAGCAGCAACAGAGACCACACATGCCCTCCTTTTGCTCCTCTATCCCTGATTCACTGCCAAACAGTAACTCTGATGTTCAAGTCCTGGACTCTTTCTATTCCTTTTTTTAAAATCTCTCAGGGTTCCTTAAAACTCAGCACTTCAAACCAGACTCTCTAATCAACATTTCCAGCCTTGACCCCTTTCCTGAGGTCATCTGTACTTTTCTTTCTCCCTTCTAGTTCCTCATAGACAGTATCCTCAACCACACACTCATAAACCATGATGTGGTAGAGATTACCTTTGCATATAGCTAACCTTATACATTTTATGTTGATTCTCATGGGTGTTACTTTGAGTGTAGTGTTATTTTCCAATCTTAAGGGCACCTTCACCCTTAGGATGTTGACCAGAATATTTTGTGTTGTTTTTCTCTTATAAAGCAAAACACTTCCCAAGCATCAGACTATTAATTATTTGCCTTTATTTAAAAAATAATAACAATTTCTTATTCCATGGAGGCCTGACCTATGGAACCCTTCTGAAAGTCTCTTCATATGCATATTCAACTATATTGTTTGAAAGCTTAACAAAGCCAGAGCTATTTTCCTCTTGCCAATTCAGATTCTTCACCTCACCATTGTACTGATCAAATATTTTAGCCCAGGTAGTTTCTGGCCTGAGGATTCATGACATAAGAACCTTCGAGAGAAGTTTAGGCTATTGATTAAATAGGTTGAAAGCTGTCTCTTATTAAATTTTTGCTTCACAGAGTAGACCTTATGGTGGCTAATAATTCTACGTTATAAACCTAACTCATTTCTATAGGAATCTTAAAAAAAATCTCCCATTATTTTTGCATAAGCTTCATCAGTTTGGGGTATTCTTACAAATTTTTCAATTTTTGATACCTTAATAGATTTCTGTACAAAACTGTAAGGTGACAACTCCTGGCACTCTCATCCACAGAAGACTCCTTACCAACATATTATCATTTCACTTGTATGAAAACTATACTAATACAATATGACTTACATAAAGTCTAAAAAAATAATTTTCAGTGTTTCTTCAGCCACAAGAAGAACCAGTCAACACAATATTCTAGTTCCCCTGATAGCTGTATCTGTATAATGCAGCTGCCATGGACTGAGCTATTGTGACTGAAAGAAACTTGCTGATAGGTCCATCAACCTCACTGCTCCAACTTAGGGTTCACAATGCAATCTTCTGATCTTAAATTATAGGTAGCCTCTCCTGCAGAGGAGAGTATGAATGGCAGAAGATTCCTGTGCTGCTTGGTAAATAGCTGTGTAGTTTTCACCATTCATCAGTGAATTTTGAGTCCTGAATTATACACCCATCTTTTCTGAGACAAATTTGTTAACCTTTAAAAGGCTGATTAAAACAAGTAAATAGTCTCTAAACTTGCAATGCTAGGAGCACTATGTCGCCATGTGAGGCCCTGAATAAGCAGCCATTTCTACTTTTTCACTGGCACCTCTTTTCTTTTTCAAAATCCAGCAAAAGGAAAAAATACACTCCTTTCACAAAACACTTGCATGATGTCCTATTACTCATTCTTGATGAAGAGAATATATTACAGCATTAAAAGTAATTCATTCTCAAAATCTAACTGAAGAGTTTAGATTACAAGAGAAATTCAGAGTCCTAGATTAAATCAGTGCTCAAATTTCTGGGCTCAAATATTTGTATTCCAATGTCTATAGCAGCATTATCAAGAATAGCCAAAAGCTGGAAAAACATAAATGTTAAACAAATGAATGTATAAACAAAATGTGGTATATGTCAAATGTTGCTTCTAGACTATCACAACTTTTTTCATTATAATCTTACTACAAAAATCATTTATGAATTCAACTTCCTTTATAAAGAAGAATTACATTACTAGTAGCAAGTAATATCATATGAATACAATAAATACTTTTATCAGTGAGACTTTTCATATTGCCCAAAATATCTTATACACTACTACTAGAAAAATAAAAATTCCTTTTTAGTATGATGAAAATTAAGAGATTGACTTACCAAATTTGTACCTAACAGGTTTTTCTGAAACTGTTCAATTTTTTGTCCTTGCATTTGGACTGTAACTTTTAACTTGGTATTTTCAATTTCAAGCCTAAAATGTACACATTTTAAAATGATTATTATCACATATCAATTTAAAAGATACAAGATAAATTCTGAATAAACATCTAAAGGTACAATTACATAAAATCTTAAAATTTGAAAAGTAGATGAATTGGGTATTGCACCATTTTTCAAGTTGTGTTTTGTGAATGATGTGCAAAATTTAAAGGTAATATACACAAATTATGCATTTCAAAGTATTTCAAAGCTTAAATATTTATCCAGCTTAACAATGATGTATTCGTTATCATAACTGATCTAATTCTCATGCTACACTCTTCATATGCTTTATAAATACTCATGTTATTTTCTGTGCTGCTTTATACTTTTGCATTTTATCTTGTGTCTCCTCAGCATATTTTACGATCGCTGCATATTGATCCTGTGCTTCTTGCAGCTAAAATAAAGAAAAAAATACTTTTAATTACTGATAATCTAGTACAAATCTACCTGTTTTTGTAACTTAAATTTTATCAGACAGCAACCCCACTCTTTCACCTGCACTTTGTTTATGGCTACTTCGTGCCAAAACAGCAGAGCCAAGTTGTGATGACAGAGGCCTCATCGCCCACAGAGCCTAAAATATCTACTACCTGGTCCTTTACAGAAAAGATCACCAACCACTTCTCTAGTACCCAAACAAAAACACTATTCATGTTTTTAAATGATCTTTTATCAGATAAATATACAAATTTATAAATGATCAAAAGGGGAAAATACAAAATTACCTTATGATAAACATTCTTTTTTAAAATTCATTTTTTTTTTGTATTCTAAGCACCACACCAACTATAAATTTAAATATTCACAAGTATGAATGAGAATGGTTATTCTAGCGATTATGAAAGTTAACGTGCTGCTTTCGGTGACAACAAGATGTTTCACTGAATAGCCCAAAAGGCAGTATCTACATAGGAGCCAGAACGCCTGGGTTTGAATCCCACATCCCCCAGTTACTAGCTGTGTCACCTTGAGCAAATTACTTAAACTTTCTGTGTCTGTTTCTTCATCTGTAAAATTAAGATAATAATGTTACCTACCTCACTGGGATTTTGGGAAGATTAAATTAGGGAATATATGTAAAGTACTTAGAAGAGTACATGGTCCATAATAAACTTTAAGGGTTTGCATTATTATTATCGCTGTATTTTAAGTTCTAATAAAATTTTATACTTCAGGCAGATGGCAATGTAGGTGATCTCTTGTACAAGTTACACTGAAATCATTCTTCATACCATTGACAATGGTAGCAAATGGGAAGCATGAGGCCCAGGCTATATCCCCAGTACTTCAGAAAGCTTTCACCAAGACCGCTAGCCAATAACACTTTTCTGCTTATAATAACAAATTATAACTTATTTCCTCTCTGTACGACTCAGCAGGCACTAATCATGAGCAATGCAAATAGCACCTCTGGGACTGAGTACATCACTTACATGACCTGACAGGCAAGGTAAAGCCACTGACATGGAGATCATGGGCTCTGTGCAAAATCAAAGTTCCCAGGTCCATTCGTCCCCAGCCACTGTCTATTTTGGGCTGCTTTAGCAAGTACTCTGATGAGCAGATTAAGGTGACGTGCAATGGCATGTCAGAAAAGTCCTCCCCAGAGATTTACAGTGGGTAAAGTGCTATTAATCTCTAAACCACAGTTCTGGTTGCATAGTGAAGGATAGTTGATTTCTTTTTTTCTTACACTGAGGGTAAAAAAAAATGAGCTTCTGATTGAACTCAATATATTTATATTTAGTTGCTTAAAAAACATTGAGAATAAAAGCTTAATTATATCAATGTCTCCAAGAAGAAAGTGTTGTTATGGCCCAAAGTAATTTTATCCTAACAATAGTTAAGCTAAACTATTTTCAATTTACTCATACACAAAGATAAGTGTACGAGTCATATCAATATCATATCAATACTGTACCATCATATTAATACTGTACCCCATAGACAAATTTATACTTAGAAAGTCAAGATTATCTCTCATAAAAAAAAATTAAAGCAATGTCAAATTAAGGGCTAAATAATTCTGCACAAAAAAGATGACAAGTGCTGAAAAGAATGAGGGCAATGAGAGTTAGAACAGTCAGAGAAAGCGTCATGGAGAAGGGAGATCGGGAGCCAGGTCCATAGAGGTGTCGGGTTAGGCAAGAGGAACAGAAACGGAAAAGGCAGAATGGACAGCATGAGTAAAGGCCGAGAGAAGCTGCAATCAGCCCAATTAAATCCAATGGCAGGGAGATAATAAAAACATATGTTCACACAATGACTTGTACACTAATGCTCATAGTAAAATTATTAACAGCCAGGGAGTGAAAACAACACAAAGTTCCATCAACTGATGAATGAATAGTTGCTTTAGCCACACAGTGAATATGGTTGAACCTTGAAAATGTGACATTAAGTAAAAGAAGCCAGTCACAAATACTGTATATTGTGTGATTACATGTATATGCAACATCCAGAATAGGCAAATCGATAGAGACAAAAAGTGCACTGGTTGTTGCCTGGTGGCGGGGAAGATGAGAAGCTGGGAGTGACCGTTAAGAGATGTGGAGCTTGCTTTTAGAGTGAGGAAAATGTTCCACAATTGACTGAGGTGACAGATGCATAACTCTAATATGTCAAAATATATTGAATGTAAAGTTAAAATGGGCAAATTATACAATATGTGAATTATATCAATACAACTTTTTTTTTAAAAAGCCAGTGATAGATCTAAATTTAATATTCTTAATTCTCTGTTGTGGATGTGCATACTATAATGATATGAATATTCCCATGCTTTTACAATGTTTCTAAGTGAGAGAAAAGGAAGGAAATGCCTACTTCAGCTGGTTTGTACAATGTTTCCATACAAGTTACTATGAAATCTATGAAATGAATACAGATCTATATCCATTCACAAAAGTGAAGATGATAAATAAAACAATTTTCTGTAACATTCCATTAAACATTATCCTCAGATTTTATCTGTCTGCCTTATCATGATAATGGAGATGTCACTAAAAATATTGTTTAGTAGAAAAAAAATTCTCTTGATTTCTATGAAGGATAGGGCATAATTCTCAACTTTCCTAAGAGTAAATATTATAAGAGAAAACGTAAGTACAAATGGCAGAATAAGAGCCAGGGTTTAAGAAATAAGTGCATTATAAAGGTAATAAAATTATAATCAATTAATTACAGTAAAAATAGAAAGAAAGCTGCCCATGAAAATTACTATCCTAAAAACATTTCATATTATTTAATCAGCTATAGATTAACTGATGACATATTAAATTTCATACATACTTGATTTTGGATTTGACCTAATTTCCTCTTTATTTCCTGTGTCTCATCTTCTACATTCATATGAGAATGTGATGTAAACTGCAGTGAAGATTCTGACATAGACTGTTTTTTTAGGGAATTAGCCACTTCTTGTAGAAGGTTTCTCAGAGCAACCTAGTAAGATATTTCTGTTACTGATTTTATAAATCACACTATTATTAAATGTTAGTAATATATAACTTCACATACAGAGCGGAGCGTAAGGTTTACAGTTATGAATATGCAAAGTAAAATTTATTCTTGTATTATTCATTAATTATTGTATTATTTTCCATACGAACAACTGTAAACCTACTTTTGCCCCATCCTGTATATACTTTGTTAGAGTCATATGATTAACATAATATATTAACTGGAAAAATATCACCACATACATCAATTCACCTTCTTTTCTCCATATGGACACATTCCTGTTTACTAGGTAATCTGGCCTTGACCTTCCTCCCCACTACACGTAAGTCCTGCCACCCCTCACTAGTCTGAATTGGAGAGCCAATGCCAAATTAATAAATCACAGAGAACTACAATTCTCTCTGTATTAAAGAAACATCTCCAAATGATAGTAATTGGGTCTTGAAATGAGAAATATGAGCAAATGAATTGCAAAAATATTTCAAGAAAACTGTAAATAGTAGTGGAAAGATTAAATCAAGTATAATTTTTCTACAACTCATCACATTTGTGTCAAATTATGATTTAACAAAAAGTAGATGCCTTCAAAGAGTTGAAAGGTCATAAGATGACATTACTCAAGACTGAAATATTTCCAAGTTTAATTCAAATTGACATGAATAAAAATAACATTATACCAAAAAAAAAAAAAGTATAAGAAGCCACTGAAGGAAAAGTACTATGAGAGAGTGTCTACACTGCACTTCATCTGGGAAATCTGAAATTAACTGTCAAGATAATCCACTTAACTGAAACTTAATTTCAAAATACTCGTTTTAGGTATGAGCATTTCCATCTATCTGTTTCATAATGGTGTTAAAATGTGGTGACAGAATAAAATTAATATTTTATCAGTATGACTAAATTATTATCATTCTATATCTATTAACAATCTATAATTTAACCTCTTAAAATTTCATAGGCAACACAATGTCTTTACTCAAAACAAAACATCTCTCAGTTCTAACTTTCATTTGCAGGATACAATGTTTGTTTTCAAGCTGAGAGAGCAAACACAGTTATAATCTATGTATTTTTAATGTTCAACTAGATTCAACATTTAGCCATCATCAAATATTACTTTGAATTTTCTTCTAGGAAACTTGAAAAATATTTACCTTTTTTGATACTTACATCTCTTTCTGCTTTATCATTTTCACACTGATGCATTCTTTCTCTTAAATTATTACACTCCTTGATTAATTCCTTATTTCTTTCATTCAGCAAATGAGCTTGACTTTCACTTTTGACATGAAACATTTCTATGATATCCTGTAAATGATCTTTCATATCAATGGCTGCCTTTTCTTTATTGTCAGCTTTGTTGTTAGCATCATCCAGCTGCTGTCGAAGTAACACAATTTCACTTTGTAGTTGTGACAGCCTCTCCTCTAAGGAGCCCTGCTTTTCAATGTATTTATTCACTTTACTTTGTTCCTTTTGATACATGTGTTCAGCTTGCTTCTTTTGACACTGTGTCAGGCTTAGGTCTCTTTGTACATCTTCTAAAACCAGTATCTTTTCTCTGAGAGCATCTCTGGCCTCATGAAGCTCAATTTCTAGGCTATTGAATTTACTTTCAGCTTTAGAAAGTTGTTGAGAAAGAATCTCATTTCTATTTTTCAGGTCAGATATATCACAATTCATTTTGTCCTGTAAATGAAGCCATTCATTTTTTGCTCTCTGGAAATCAAGTAGCAGGTCTCTTTTCATTGTCTCACTTTGTTCAAGATCGTGACCAGCTGTAGCCAGTCTAAACCTGTATGATTCAACTTCTGTTTCCAGTCTTTCTTTGTTTTGTTTTTCAGTATCCAGTTTAGACTTCAGTAGTCTATTCTCAGCTGTCAGAACGTTAAGCTGCCCACTGTATTCGGATATTGTTCTTGTAAATGTTGCCTCATTCAGTTCTATTGTCTTTTGAAGAAAGTCATTACTTTCTTTGATAATTGCAATGTCCTCAAGATATTTTTTTTCCATTTCCTGGTTCTGATTTTTTACTGTGTCTATTTCCAGTGTTAGTTTGGCAACTTTAGCTGCCAACATGTGGTTTTCACGCAACCATTTTTTTCCTTTTTTGGAACTACCAGAAACCTAAGAAAAACAAAGGAGATGTGTAACCAACACTCATTGAAATGATGTATCATGATATCTGAAATTAAAGAATAACCTATATATCCATATAATGAGAAGGTTGCAATAAATGGATATCCCCCTGGAAAAAACAGAGTTGGATCCAAATCTCCAAATTTGTACAAGTATAAATTCTTCAAATTTCAAAAATCTAATATAAAGTGATGAATCCATGAAATTAAAGAAGAATTTTAAGAGAAATTTTAAGAGTCTCTGAATTAAAAAGGCCTTTCTCTGAATTACCACAAACCCAGAAGGCATAAAATAAAACATTAATAAATCTGACTATACTTAAAAATTGAATGTATAGTCTGAACACACAGTTACCTCACGGTAAAAGTATTAACTCTTCTTTTTTCCCAAGAATATTGCATAGATATTATACTTTTATAGTAGTTTTATAGTTATACATACTACATCTACTAATAACTGATAATCTAGGCATTGTTGTAAGCACTTCTGTATATATCAATGAAGAGGTTAAAAAGACATGCAAGTTCAGGATTTTCCCCAGGTCTTCTGACTACACAGTTAGTGCTTTTGCATCAATTCATAGCTACTTCTCTAGTGTGAACAATAAACAAAAAAGAAGCCTTATATTTTAAAAACAAATGGTAAGATAAAATTTATAAAACTCCTCTTAGAAAAATCATGAGATTATTTATTGCTACAATGACTTTCATTTCCTCTTTGTGACGTTTAAGGTAGTAATAAATGTGAAATGGAAGAAAATACACTGAACTATTTTACTAGAGATAAAACACTTATCAAAAAATTATCGCTAAGTATATATTATGGCATATTATTTCCTTCAAAAGCTTTTTGTACTAAAATGGGATGCTACTTGGAGAAAACTGTTATATTTCTCAAAAATAGGAAAAGGGCATCTAAAATATGGCCTCTGAACTGGCTATAGTTTTCCTCCTTATCATCAGTGGGAGTGAAAACTAACCTTTCTTAATATATCAAAGGGATGAAATCACTTCTAAAAACTGGAATATCTATTGTTAGTAGCAATATTTTTGAGATCATGGAAAGCTCATCAATCCTACGGAAAATATTAAAAGCCTTTCTTTGCATGAGGCTATAGTGAATGTCATTACTTCACTGTTGGAGACAAATAGATTTGAATTAAGAATATCATTTTACCCAGTAGGCCAGAAATGCCACCCCATCTAAAAATTGAGTTAACAGTCTGAATATACAGAACTCTACAGTAAGAGTTTTCACTCTGCATATATTTCACTGGATTAAGTTTCCTATAATTCTTTTTTCCTGAGAACATTCCATAAATATTCAACTTTTTAATACTTTCACAGTCAGTTATATTAGTTACATGTACTAATAACTGATCATCTAAGCATTGTACTAAGAACATCTACATACATCAACTCATTGAGTTCTCACAATCTGGAATGAGAGGTTAAAAACATAAGCAAATTCAGGATTGTGTGTTTGTGCATATTTACATGTTTGTGCAGATATGGTTTTGGAAGCCTATATATTTCCCATATGTACAGTACTGGTTTTTAAGATACACACACAGAAAAATACAAACACAAGAGCATTTGAAAATGACTAAGCGAAATACCTCAGAATTTATTTTCTCATGAGCTATTTGTATTTCATTTTGTTTGCAAAGGTGACTGGTCGAAATTCCACCTTGTGATATGCTGGCATTCTGTTCCTGAGAAAGTTGCTTCTGAGTGTCACTTTGCTCTTCTACAACCTAGAGACACATTTCATTATGTTTTTGGTCTCATGACATTAAAAAAAGAAGTCATAAGCTTAAGAGCAGAACCTTAAAAAAAACAAACTGTTAAAAGGAAGTAGCCATTTTAATCATAAGAATCTTACCTTCCATGAAAAACTCAAATATTAATTTAAATAGTAGCTAAGTTTATCAAAGAGCAAAAATACAATACTGAGAAATAAAAACTTTAAAAAAGACATTAGACTACTTCCATTATGGTTTCAAGGCAATTTAGCTTGTATGTTTATGTTTCAAAAAAACAAAGTTAATATTTATGTTAATCAATAAGCTAAATTTACCTTCCATTTCTTCATTTAAAAAACATAAATATATTTCCATTCAAGATGGTGGTGTAGGTGAACATGGTTTGCCTCCTCACACAACCACACCAAAATTACAACTTAACTACAGAAAAAGCACTATTCAGAATCACCAGAAATAGAGCTGAATGGAAGTCCTACAACTACTGAATTAAAGAAGAAACCACATGGCGACTGATAGGAGGGGCAAAGATTCATAATGGGCTGGTCCCAGACCCATGTGTGGCAGATAAAAATAGGGAGGGATATCTTGGGAAGAGGGGTCCCAGCCCCACACCAGGCCCTCCAAGCCCAGGGTTCCAGCGCCAGGAAAATAAGTCCCCATAGCTTCTTGCTATAAAAACCAGAGGGGACTGAGGCTGTGGAAGACAAACTGCTAGAGTCCCAGGAAGTTCCTGTAAAAGGTCTCAGACACAGACTTGCTGAACTTACTCCCTCTAAGCTCCAGCACAGGAGCAGCAGACTGAAAGTCACCAGAGGAATAGGGGAAAGAATTGGAGTGTCTAGAATCAGGGCCAGAGCAGGGGGCAGATTTCTCCCAGACAAAAGTGCTGGTAGAGGCCATTGTTCCTTTTCTGGGCCTTCCCCAACAGAGCAGGTGGGTGGGCACCATATATAACTTCGTCAACACGGCTCATACCGTTTGCCCAGCCCTGGTGATTATCCAAACCTCTGTCTCACCTAACTTTTGGGCTCACCCAAGCTGTTTCCAGTGGTTTTTCCATACAAATAGCTTGTCTTGGGCTCATGCTTCAGATTTTCCTAAATTCTCACAAACAAGTGGCATTTGGTCTCAGCATGCCCTGTGCCTCTAGCTAAGTGGTGCTGGGCCCAGCACTAGCAACAGCTGGCCTTGGTTCACAGCTTGGAATCACTTGGGCACCTCTAAACCTAGCATAAGTAGCAAAGAATTGCAGATCACTCTGTAGCTTATGCCATATGGCTCTGGTCAGAACACAGGCTTTTGGTTGCTAACCTTGGCCTGCACCTCCTAGAAGCCCTAGAGGCAATGCATCCAGTGGACAGCTAGAAAGCACATCAGAGCACCACCACCCAACTACCTCCACAAGTGACACACTCAAGGGGTGAACTAAGAAGGCATGAGAGCACAGCAGAAATTAAGTGCTCCTCCGTGGAATTGGTCCCTATGCATCTGATTGATGACAGTGGTCGGAGGTTGGTGTTCAGTGATCACAACCAGACCATGAGGCTGTTGGGCCTGGGTAAATCCCTCCCATTGACCTGCCAACAGCAATCAAGGCTCAACTACAAGAAGAGGGTGCACACAGTCCACACAGTGGGCACACTTCAAGTACCCAGCTTGGGTGATGGACCCTATAGGACACTTACTACATTAAGCCACTCTTCTAAGCCAGGAAGCCTTAGCAGCTCTACCTAATACATACAGACAAACACAGTGAGGATGCCAAAATGAGAAGACAAAGACACATGGCCCAAATGAAGAAACAGAACTCCAGAGGAAGAACTAAACAAAAAGGACAGCAGAGTCTGCTAGATACAGAGTTCAAAACATTGGTTCTAAGAATGCCCAGTGAACTTAGTGAGAACTTCAACAGAATAAAAAAGAACATAAAAAAAAATTAAAAAAAAAAACCCCAGACAGAAAGGAAGGCTACACTAACTGAAATGAAGAATAATTTACAGGATATGAATAGTACAGTGGATGAAGCTGAGAACCAAATCAGTGATTTGGAATATAAGGAAGAAAAAAGAAACACCTGATTAGAAAAACAAGAAGAAAAAAGAATCCAAAAACATGAGGACAGTATAAGGAGCCTCTGGGACAACTTCAAGCATACCAACATTTATATCATGGAGGTGTCAGAAGGAGAAGAGAGAGAGGAATAATTTGGAAACGTATTTGAAAAAATAATGACACAAAACTTCCCTAACTTGGTGAAACAAAATAGACATACAAGTCCAGGAAGTACAGAGTGTCTCAAACATGATGAATCCAAAAAGGCCCACACCAAGACACATAATTAAAATGGCAAAAGTTATAGACAAAGAGGGAATCTTAAAAGCAGCAAGAGAAAAGTAATTAGTTACCTAACTCCTGTAAGACTGTCAGCTGATTTCTCAAATTGCAGGCTAGAAGGGACTGGCAAGAAATATTCAAAGTGATGAAATCAAAGAGCTACAACAAAGATTATTCTACCCAGCAAAGCTATCATTTAGAGTTGAATGGCAGATAAAGCTCTTCCCAGACAAGAATAATCTAAAGGAGTTCATCACCATCAAACAAGTATTATATGAAATATTAAAGGGTCTTATTTAAGAAGAAAATAAAAAATGTAAACAATAAAATGGTATTAAATACTTATCTATCAATAATCAAATCTAAAAAAACAAAATAAAAGAATAAGCAGAACAAAAACAAAATCATAGATACAGAGGACATTTTGATAGTTGCCGTATGGGAGGGCATTGGGGGATGGGTGAAAAAGTGAAGGGATTAAGAAGTACAAATTGGTTGTTACAGAATAGTCATAGGGATGTAAAGTACAGCATAGGGAATATAGTAGCCAAAGAATATATATGCATGACCCATGGACACAGACAACAGCATGGGGATTATCTGAGGGAGTGGGGGACTCTGGGTGGAGGGGGACAAAGGGAGAAAAATTGGGACAACTGTAATGGCATAAACAATAAAATATAATTTAAAATAAAAAAACAAACATAGCATTTACTAGGTGCCAAGAATTGCAATAAATTAATCATTTTAATTATATAGATCACAGTTCATATTTTGAATCAGTATTTTTAGATTATTTAAAACTCAATAATATACATTAAATCAAAGGGGCATTATCAATATTGATGAAACACTGTAAAAAATTAAATATTTCTGGAATTCCAAGATGGCTGCAGAGTCAGCAGAAGCTGCACCTACCTGCTTCTGGCCCCAACTTGGATTTACAGCTAAATTACAGAGCAATCAACCTGAACAACTAACTGAAAGCTAGCTGACCTGAAATATAACCAAGGATTACAGAAGAAGCCACATAGAGACTGCTAAGAAGGGCAGAGACGTGGGATGGGATAGCTCTTGCACTCAGGAGCAGAGGCAGCTGAAGGGATATTGTGCTGCACAGCTCCCTCCCTCTGGGAGCATGGGGTGTAAACCCCGCCCAGGAATCCCCAACCCAGAGAAATAGAGATGAAAAGAGGAGCCCATGTTGCATCTGGCAGTGAAAATCAGTGGGGACTCAGTCTGCCTGGGAGACTCAGAGAGGAGCCTCCCAGAGAAGAGCACTCCTACTGTTACAGCACTAGTCTGGGGTGTTCACAGTCTGGACTTTGACTGCTGGTGAGGCTACGCTGCTGCACTTGGGGCCTGTGGAGGGGTCTGCTGGCAGCAACTTTAAGGGGCTCTCTTTATTCTGGGGAGGTTTTTGGTGAATACCCAGACAGTGACTAAACTGTATGGCTTGGGAAAGCGTTCTGGTCTCCCTCACCTTCAGTACACAGTCAGAGCCCCAATGCCCACCTGCTGAGTCACTCAGCCTGCGCTGTCCTAATTTAGGCAGCATGAGAAGCCACGCAGAGCTGGGACTTTTGTCACTGTTCTGCTGGGTTTGGGTGCACAGGGAGGCATGTGGTGCGAGGACATTTGCCCCAGTCCTGCTGAGAATTGTCGTGTGGAGTTATTGAAGTGCCACCTAAGGCCACATCCTGCTTGTCTTGGCAGCATGGGGAACCAGAATGCTGTGCAGAGCTGAGATTTTTGGACTGTGTCTCCCTGGGAGGCTTCTATCCAGGAGATGAATCAGAAAATGCTGAGCTATTTTGCTACATTGCACTGGGGCAAAACCTAGCTCTTCTGCAAGTTCAGCTTACACTATCCAAGGAAAGAGGAGTGCCCACTCCCCTCCTAGAGGCTTGTGGCCACCACCCCCAACAGGAGACTGTTTGGATCACCCCCGCAAGTCCAGGATATCCCATAGGGGGAAAGGGAGAGATGTTCATAGTGGGGACAAAGTATGAGACTCTCTGAGGCTATTGTCTGTGACCAGGATGAAGTACTTTGCCTGCTCCCTTCCCCAGCAGCAGTCTCTTTTACACCCCTGAGCCCAGCATTGCTGAGCTTCCTCCTGCAAAGGGGATGACTGGAGGCACCCAACCTGAATCTGCAGTGAGCCTCCATTCAGGGAACTGGCATTGGAGACTGGCAGAGACTGAGGGGTTTGGCTTTGAAGCAAGGGCCATTTTCCTCTCATTGAGTGCCTGACTACATGACCTCCACTTAGGGCACCAATAAGCCTTGTTGTCTCGACCCCAGTTGCCCTGCCTTACTGAGCTTTCAACCTGCGGAAGGGGCTGTGCATTGTAGCTAGCCTGAGCTGATTCTAGTCTTTCTTTGGAAAGCTCTGGAGGAAAACCAGGCAACCTCAGGGGGAGGCAGAGTAGCTGACAGGTGGAAGCAAATCTCAGGGAACCTCAATCATTTTACAGAATTTCCCTCAGCTCTAAGCTGGAAGAAACTGACCACTTTACACAGAGTATGCGTGAGTACCCTCCCACATGTACTCAGATCCAGTAGATAAAAGCATAAATAGTGAACAGTGTGTTAGCTACAGACAGGTAGCCCCAAACCAGTTACATACAACATCTGACATGTACTTTAACCCCACCCAAGTCGACCCAGAACCAACAAAACCAGAGGTGGGCTTCAGACCAAACCAGAGCTCAATCCAACCAGGCACAAAAGCAGCACACCGAAAGGGCATTTCCAGCAGACATCAGACTCTACTGGGAACAACACCACCTGGAGGGAGAGCCCCAGCACAGTACCTCGTACATAGGGATTTGAGGTTTACCTTTACAGTCTCCCAGTCTGAAGGGATAACTTTACCCACAAAAGGGCCAACAGCATTCAAGACTCAGCTACAACAGGGAGTACACATAACCCACAAGAAACATTCCTGGAGCATAGAAACTCAGGTGATCTGGAAGATTGTGTTATTGAGCCCAATAAGACAATTTAATCACAAAATCATTGTAAAAAGTTTGGGAGTCATAGTAGATCTACCTAATGCAGAAAAGGGGGAGGGGAGGAGAGACAAAGAAAAATGCCCCAAACAAAAGAACAAGAGAAAACCCAAGAAAAAGAATTAAGTAAATTGGATGAAATGGAAGCAACCAAAATACCAGATGTAAAGGTTAAAACAATGGTTATAAGGACGCTCAAGGATCTCAGGGGAACAATGGATGATATCAGTGACAGTTTAAACAAAGCGATAGTAAGCATTAAAAAGAGCATAGAAACCATTATCAAGAACCAGCCATAAATCAAGAATATGATATCTGAAGTGAGGAATACACTAGAAGGAATCAATAGCAGGTTAGATGAAGCAGAGGATCAGATCAGTGAATTAGAGGACAAAATAACAGTAAATACCCAAGCAGAGCATTAGAAAGAAAGCATTAAAAGAAATGAGGAGGGTTTAAGTAATCTTTGGGACAGAATGAAGTACAACAACATCCACATCATGGGAGTACCAGAAGGAGAAGAGAATAAGCAAGAGATAGAGAACCTGTTTGAAGAAATAATGGCAGAAAACTTCCCTAATTTGGTGAAGGAAAAAGTTCCACAAGCTCAGGAAGCAAGAGAGTCCCGGTAAAGATGAACTGAAGTACACCCACACAGAGACACATCATAACTGAAACGGCAAATGTTAAAGACAGACAAAATCTTTATTTCAGCAAGAGAGAGGCAGTTAGTTGCTTACAAGGGAGTTCCCATAAGGTGGTCAGCTGATTTCTCAACAGAAACACTTCAGGCCCAAAGGGATTGGTATGAAGTATTCAAAATGATGAAAACCAATGACCTTCAACCAAAACTACTCTATCCTGCAAGGCTATCATTTAGAATTGAAGACAAAATAAAGATCTTCCAGGCTAACAAATAAAAAGGCTAAGAGTTCATTACCATTAAACCAGTATTGCAAGAAATGCTAAAGGGGCTGCTTTAAGAAGAAATAGAGGGAGAAGAACATGGACATAAAGAAAAAAGTGGCAATAAATACTTATCAATAATGTAAATGTAAATGGATTAAATGCTCTAACAAAAGACATAGGGTAGCTTAATATAAAAAAACATGACCCATACATATACTGTCAACAAGAGACCCACTTCAGAATAAGATTTACACAAGCTGAAAGTGAAGGGATAAAAAAGGTATTCCATGCAAATGGAGACAAAATAAAAAGCTGAGGTAGTGATACTTATATCTGATAAAAACAGACTTCAAAACAAAGGTCATAACAAGAAACAGAGAAGGTCACTATATAACCCTATAGGGATACATCCAACAAAAGTATATAACCCTTGAAAATATATATGTACCCAATATAGGAACACCTAAATATATAAGAAAATCTTGGTGGACTTTAAGGAAGTGTTTGACAGCATTACAGTTATAGTAGGAGATTTTAACAATTCACTGTCATCAATGGATAAATCTACCAGACAAAAACTCAACAAGGAAACAACCTTAAATGACACACTATATCAGATGGATTTAATTGAGTTACATAACATTTCAGCCAAAAACAGCACAATATACATTCTTCTCAAATACACATGGTACATTCTCAAAGATAGACCACACGCTAGAACAAAAAATAATCTTCACAAATTCAAGAAGATTGAAATTACATCAAGCATCTTCTCAGATCACAAAGGCATGAAACTAGAAATCAACAACAATAAAAAAAACTCAAGACATTCAAACATGTGGAGACTAAGCAGTATGTTGTTAAACAATGAATGAGTTAACAATGAGATCAAGAAAGAAATTTTTTAAATTACCTGGAAATAAATTAAAATGAACATACAACAACACAAAGTATATGGGTCACAGCAAAAGCAGTCCTAGGAGAAAAGTTCATATCATTATAGGCCTACCTCAAGAATCAAGAACAATCTCAAAAAAAAACAAAAACAAAAACAATCTAACCTTACACTTACAACTAACAGAACTACAAATAAACAAACAAACAAACAAACAAACAAAAAAGCCCAGAGTTAGTAGAAGGAAGGAAACAATAAATATCAGAGCTGAAACAAATGACACAATGACTTAAAAAATAATAACAAAAGAACAATGAAACCAAGAATTAGTTTTTTTAAAACATAAACAAGATTGACAATCCTTTAACCAGGCTCACCAAGAAAAAAAGAGGACCCACATAAATAAAATCAGAAATGAAATAGGAAAAATAACAAATCACATCATAGAAATACAAAGAACTATAAGAAAATACTAGGAACAACCCTATACCAACAAATTGGAACACAAGGGTGAAATGAATAAATTCCTAGAAACATACAGTTTTCCAAAATTGAACAGGAAAAGTCAGAAAACCTAAATAGAGTGATTAAAACCAATGAAATTAAAGCAGTAATCAAAAAAATTCCCAGCAAACAAATGTTCTGGACTGGATGGCTTCCCAAGAGAATTTTACCAAACATCCAAAGAAGAACGAACACCACCCTTCTGAAACTATTCCAAAAAATTCAGAGGAGGGAAGACTTCCAAGCTCTTTTGTGAGGCCAGCAATATGTTAATTTCAAAACCAGATGAAAACACTACAAAGAAAGAAAATTATAGGCCAATATCCATGATGAACGTAGGTGCTAAAATTCTCAATTAAATATTAGCAAATTCAATCTAGCAATATATTCGAAAGATCATACACCATGATCAAGGGGGATTTATTCCTAGGATGAAAGGTTGGTACAATATTTGCAAATCAACAAATGTGATACATCACATAAACAAAATGAGAGATAAAATCTTGTGATCACATCAAGAAATGCAGAAAAAGTGCGTGATAAAATCCAGCACCCATTTCTGATAAAAACTTTCAGCAAAGTGGGAATAAAGGGATCATACCTCAACATAATAAAGGTCAAATATGAAAAATCTATAGACAACATCATACTCAGTGGGCAAAAACATAAAATCAGAAACAAGACAGGGATGTCGCCTTTCACCACTCTTATATAACATAGTAGTGGAAGTCCTAACCACATTGATTAGAAAAGAAGAAGGAATAAAGTCATCCAGATTGGAAAGGAGGAAGTAAAACTGTCATTATTTGCAGATGACATCAAATTGTACATATAAAACACTAAAGATTCCACCAAAAAACTACTACAATGATTTGGCAAAGTAGCAGGAAAAAAAATTAATATTCAGAAATCTGTGGCATTTTTACATACCAGTAATGGACTATCAGAAAGAGAAACTAAGAAAACAATTCCATTTACTATTGCAACAATAATAAAGGTACCTAGGTATAAATTCCACCAAGCAAGTAAAAGACCCGTATTTGGAAAATTACAGGACATTAAAGAAATAAATTGAGGAAGATATAAATAAGTGGAGGCATATCCCATGCTCATAGATAGGAAGAATGACCATTATTAAAATGTCCATACTACTCAAAACAACCTATTCACTCAATACAATTCCTATTAAAATATCAATGGTATATTTTACAGAACTAGGAAAAATATTCCAAAAATTTATATGAAACTAAAAAAAGACCCCAAATAGCTTCAGCAATCTTGAAAAAGAAAAACAAGTTGGTGGTATCACAATACATAATATCAAACTATACTACAAGGCCACTGTAATCAAACCAGCCTGGTATAGGCATAAGAACAGGCATATATATCAACAGAATAGAACAGAGGCCCAGAAATCAATCCATGCCTTTATGGTCAATTAATATTTGAAAAAGGAGGCAAGAGTTACAGTGGAGTAAAGACAATCTCTTCAATAAATGGTGTTGGGAAAACTGGACAGGTACATGGAAAAAATTAAACTGGACCACCAACTCACACCATACACCGGAATTAACTCAAAATTCATAAAAAACTTAAATATAAGTCATGAAACCATAGAAGTCCTAGAAGAAAATATAGGCAGTAAAATCTCAGGCATCTCATGTAGCAATAATTTTGCCCATATATCTCCTACAGCAAAGGAAACAAAGGAAATATCAACAAATCAGACTACATCAAACTAAAAAGCATCTGCACATCAAAATAAATCATCAACAGAATGAAAGGGCAACCTACTGAATGAGAGGACATATTCACTAATGACATATCTGATAAGGGGTTAATCCAAAATTTATAAATAACTCATCCTATTCAAAACCAAAAATATAAACAATCTAATTAAAAAATAAGCAGAGTATCTGAACAGACAATTCTCCAAAGAAAACATACAGTTGGCCAATAGACATATGAAAAGATTCTTAATGTCACTAATTGTCAGAGAAATACAAATTAAAACCATGATCAGATGTCATCTCACACCTGCTGGAATGGCTATCATCAATAAATCGATACATGACAAGTGCTGGCAAGAATTTGAAAAACCAGAATGCTTGTGCACTCTTGGTGACAATGCAGATTGGTGAAGCCACTATGAAAAACAGTATGGAGTGTCTTCAAATATATGTAAACATGGATCAGCCTCATGATTAGCAATTCCACTTTTAGGTATACATCAAAAGAAAGCCAAAACACTAGTTCAAAGAATATATATGCACCCCTATGTTCACTGCAGTGTTATTTACAATAGTCAAACTATGGAAGCAACCCAAGCACCCCTCAATAGGCAAATGGATAAAAAAGCAGTGGTATGTATATATAATGGAATACTACTCACACATTAAAAAAACAGTGAAATCTTACCATTTGCAATAGCAGTGATGGACCTACAGGGTATTATGCTAAGTGAAATAAGTCAGAGAAAGACAAATACCTGTGATTTCACTTATATGTGAAACCTAATGAACAAAATAAACACACAAACAAAAGAAAAACAAACTCATAGATACAGAGAACAGACTGATGTATGCCAGAAGGGAGAGGGCTGAGAGAGAACATTATGCTAAGGAAAATAAGCCAGTCGGAGGAAGAAAAATACGATATAATTTCACTCATATGTGGAATCTAATGAACAAACCGAACTAACAAGCAAAATAGAAACAGACTCATAGAGCACAGGCAGACAGCTCTGGAGTGGGGGGTTGGGGGTGAAGGGATTGAGCAAAAAGGGAAAAGAACTCATGGACATGGACAACAGTGTGGTGATTATGGAGGGAGGAGGTATAAGCAGGATAAATGGTAATGGAAAAAACAAAATAAAGAATAAATGTAGCCCCAGCTGATGTGGCTCAGTGGATTGAGTGCTGGCCTGCGAACCAAAAGGTCGCTGACTTGATTCCCGGTCAGGGCACATGCCTGGGTTGCAGGCTGGGTCCCCATTGGGGGTGCACGCAAGAAGCAACCACACATTGATGTTTCTCTCCCTCTCCCTCTCTTCCCCCCTCTCTAAAAATAAACAAATAAAATCTTTAAAGAAATAAATAAGAAAAAAAGAAAATCTTAAGAGGAAAAAAGAAATTAAGAAGTACAAATTGGTAGCTACAAAATAGTCATGGGGATGTAAAGCACAGCATAAAGAATATAGTCAATAATATTGTAATAACTATGTATGTGGTCTGTTGGGTAGTAGAAATATCTGGGGAAATACTTCATAAAGTATATGACCATCTAACCTCTATGCTGTACACCTGAAACTAAAACTAATACAAAATAATAATGAATGTAAACTGTAATTTAAAATACTATTAAAAAATAAAGATTTTTTAAAAAGAATAGTAACTGAAGAAGAGGCAAACTTTAAATTATTAGGAGTTGAAATCATTAATATCAATCAAAAAGAAAAGTGAATTCCTAAATTTTATTTCACATAATATACTATGATGTGTATGCATTGCTATCGTTATCTAGTATATTCAATTCCAATTTGTGCTAATATTCACCTATGAGAGTGGATAAAAATTTAATAATATTTACTGATTTTCTACACTGAAATTAAATAAATTAAAAAGTTATTGTTTGTACCCTAACAGCAGAAGTTGCCATTTGGGAAGAAATGATACTCTTACCTGGCAGTTGAGGTGATTTTATGACCCCAATTCTCTCCCTTTATGTAGACCCTGATAGGGCTCACAAGGCAGCATAAAGTTTAAACCTTCGGATTAGTGAGTAGCAATACAACACTGCAAATTTTGAACCACTGACAATGATTACTCTTTTCACATGCATCCAACTCAGTGGCCACCATTGCTACATTGTTCATAATTTCAATGATATGATTTGATATTTGATGCTACCTTCTTTATCACGTAAGGAAGTTATTAAAATGAAAGAAGCAAACAATATTTGGCAATTTCTTTCCTCCATTACAAGGGTAAAGTTTAGCTACAAGTTACTACAGATTCTAAAAATAATTAAGTGTCATAATGAGTTAAATTTTATAAATGTTAAATATTCAGTTATGATCTACTGATTCTAAAAGCTTACTGAAAGGTAATTTTTTTAGACTATGTTAAGTTGTTAAAACATAGAAAACAATATTATACTAGAAATTTAAATTTAAATTTTACATGCCTGTGCGTGGTTATTTTCATTTCCAACAAGCCTTTCTTCCTCTTTCCCCGATGTCACTTCTAAGTCAAGTTTCGCCAACAAATCATATATTAGTTAAAATGAACTACTTAAAAGAGTTAAAAGCTACAATCTTTATAAAAACGGAAAATATATTTTATCAATTGAGACTTTAAATTAAGCTTAATCTTTAGCTGAGTATTTACTTCTTTAAGAAACACTTCTAATTATTGAAAACTTCAACAAAGCCTTTAGGAAATATTATATATCACAAAGTTCAAGGCACAGAAACATCTCAAATTTTTATTCACAAATTCATTCACCCAACATTAATAAACAAAACAATCAGAAACAAAACAAGGAAGGTGGTACCCAGCTGTGCAGGCCATTGGGATGGGTGGGGAGCCCCTGCTGTGGTCCTCCTGGAAGCTTGGATCCTGGACAGTTTTGCAGAATATTGATATCCATAGCCTCTAACATGGATTTCATTTAAAGAAACCCACACACCATTAATGGACAAAACCGTGAGTCATTTCGTATTGTGGCATTCAAATCCTAGCACTTTGGGAAAGAGATTTGGAGGCCAGAAATTTTGGGGGGAAAGAAAAACAATCAGATCTGGTAAAACGGTGGCAGAGCAGGAGACTATATCACACATAGCCTCACAGAACCAGACTAGAAATAAAATTAAAAAGGAGAACAATCACCCAAGTTAAACCAAAGGCTACCTGAAAAAGAATCTTTCTAACCAACGACAAAAAACCACCCCTAGATCAGTAGGAAGGGCAGGGGCATCTTAAAGGGGCCAGCCCCACACACACAGACAGCGGGTCTCCCTGAGAGGAGTGAAGCCAGGAGCACAGACCAGGCTCCAAAGGACAGAGCACCAACCAATGCATAGATCGGGCCACCACATAGCATCCAGCAGTGACAGGCACAGGGGCTTTCTGCTGGGGAGAGATGAAACTGCTAGAGACCAACCCACCATTTGTTTTTTTCCCTTACCTGCACAAAACACAGGTTTTGTGTTTGTGGCTACCCACCTTGGGGCCGAGGGAAGGAAAGGTGATGCAGACTGGAATCACAAGAGGAAAGTCCGGACTGGGAAGCACGGCGGGGCAGGGGAGAAGAGACCTGGGGGAGTGGCTGTGGAATTTTCGCGGCTAGGATATACCTGGGCTACACAGCAACCATCTTTCTTAAGAAGAGCTAGCCCCTCTTAGGGGGAAAATCAATTACCCACCCTCAGCCTCACCCTCTGAAATCCTGTTTGCTACACCCTGCACTTTTTTTTTTTTTTCCCCAGTTTTGATCTGTCTTGGAGTTTTGTTTGGTTTGGGTTTTGGGTTTTGTTTTGTTTTGTTTTGTTTTTTAACCTTTCTTTGTTTTGTTTTGTTTTGTTTTTTAACCTTTCTTTTCTCCTATCTGGTATCTCAAGCCTTGCTGAGAAGACACCAACATAAATAGACTTCAGTTGTCAGGGACTGGCTACAGGGTGCAGCCAATCCATGCACTTTCCTGGGAAACAGACTGGTGCTTCATCCTAATAGGACAGCCACAGACACACCCTCCTGGCATCAAGCTGGCCAAAAGTCTGGGCTCTGAAGGCCTTCTACGGGCCCTGCCCTGCTGAGTACAGGGAAATAGTCATGGACAGACTCAGACTAGTAGCTTGGAGGAGGGGGAAATACCCACCATCCTCCCTGAATTCTGAAAGGCACTTGCCATGGGAGATCCAGGAATCACAGCGCTTGGTTTCAGTCAGAAGCCATACTAGAAGTAGTTGGGTCTCCAAATAGTCTAAGATTGACGGCAGGCCAGCAGGCAGAGGCAGATCCTATGGTGACTTGGAATGTTTGCTGACACATCCCTGGACCCAGCACTGATAAAAGCCAGCTTTGCAGAGCAGCTTGGCCCACCCTGGGAGCAGTGAAGACCGGAGGAATTAGCCAAAACTGTGGATCACTTGTAACTTTGAAAAGGCTGCTGAGTGCCAGACAGGGATAGCACCTGACGTTGGCTTACACTACACTCAGAACTCAGAGCGGTATCCAAAGGAAGAAATCAGAGGCAAGCAAAACAAAGGCTGCTGAGAAGAATCCACTTGGTTCTTGTTTCATTATTTTTCTTTTTTTTTAAACTTATAAGTCATGTTCATTCTATCACAGTTGTCTCGATTTTTCCTCCTTTATCCCCTTCCACCCATCCCACCCCCAGCCCCTGCTCTCACAGTCAATTCCCACTCTGTTGTCCATGTCCACAGGTCATTCATACATATCCTTTGTCTAGTCCCTTCCCCTTCTTTCCACCATTGTCCTCCTTCCCCATCCCCTCTGGTCACTTTCAGTCTGCTCCATGCTTCCATGCCTGTGGTTTATTTTGTTTGTTAGTTTATTTTGTTGAATAGAGTCCACTTATAGGTGAGATCATATGGTATTTGTGTTTCATCAACTGGCTTATTTCACTTAGTTTAATATGCTCCAGTTCCATCCATGTTGTCACAAAAGGTAGGAGTTCCATTTTTCTCTCTTTCTTTCCTTCTTTCTTTCTTTCTTTCTTTCTTTCTTTCTTTCTTTCTTTCTTTCTTTCTTTCCTTCTTTCATGCAGATTGATTTTATTTTTTTAATGTCAAAGTTAATTATAAAATATTAAAAAATTTAAAACCATTATAAAGTCTCAGCAATTAAACCAACATGACACCAGCACAGAAATAATCAAGTAGATCGATGAAATATAATGAGCATTCTGGAGACAAACGCATATATCCGTCTAACAGTGTAATATATGATTAAGTTGATATTTCAAGTCAATGGGGAAAATAAGGCTTATTCAACAAATAAGGTGCATGGGCCACTATTACTTGAAATAAAACAAATATAGAGCCCTATTTCACACATTATACAAGAAATATTCAGGTGAGTTAAAAATCAATGTGTAGAATCTAAGGAGTTTTAGGAGAAAATACAAACTAATATTTTTCTTACCCTGAAGTAAAATATTCAAACCCTATTCAGAAGCTATAAAGTAAAATATTGACAATATGACTATATTAAACATTTAGGACTGTACAGCAATATACATATAAAAAAAGGTAAAGGACAAGTAATTGAATTGGAAAGTATTTGCAACACATCTAAAAAAGGGTTAATGGTTTGTTTTGTTTTGTTTTTTTAGGGAAAAAATTCTACAAACATTTAATCAAAAAATGGATAAAGAATACCAAAAAGTCATTTAAAGCTTTTTAAAAATAATAGAAATAGGCAAGAAATATGCAAAAACAAGTTCAGTTTCAACAAATAACAAAGGAGCAATTAAAATACCACATCATTGTCACAATCAGATTAATAAGTATTAAGAGATATTGGTAATATCAAGTAGTGGCAACTGTGAAAGGAACTGGGTATTTATAGACGCTTTCTTCATCTTAAAGAAGTCCCCTGTAGCATATTTTGCAGTGCTGGTTTGGTGGAGGTGTAGTCTTTTAGCTGCCTTTTGTCTGGGAAACTCCTTATTTCGCCTTCCATTTTAATTGAGAGCCTTGCTGAATAGAGCAGTCTTGGTTGCAGGCCTTTGCTTTTCATGACTTGGAATATTTTTGCCACTCCCTTCTGGCTTGCAGTGTTTCTGTTGAGAAGTCAGCTGCTAGCCGCATCGGGGCTCCCTTATACGTTACTACCTCTCTCTCCTTGTTTCCTTGAGGATTCTCTGTTTGTCTTTGATATTTGCCATTTTAATGATGATGTTCTTGGAGTGGGCCTCACTGGGTTCCTCTGTGCTTCCTGGACTTGTGTGACTTTTTCTGTCCTCCAATGAGGGAAGTTTTCCATCATTACTTTTTCAAACAGGTTCTCTATCCCTTCTTCATCCTCTTCTCCTTCTGGTATCCCTATTGTACAGATATTATATTTCAGGTTGTCCTGCAGTTCCCTCAACGCCTCTCCATTCTTTTTGAGTCTTTTTTCATTTTCTTTCTCTTTCTGGGAGCTTTTTTCTACCTTGTCCTCGAGCTCACTGATTTGCTCCTCTGATTCATTGAGCCTGCTTTTGATTCCTTCTACTGTGTTCTTCAATCCAGAAATTGTATTCCTTGTTTCCTCATGTCTTGTATTGATAGTTTCTATGTCCTTTTTCATGCTGATATAGTTTGCAGTAAGTTCCTCATAGTTTCCCTGTAGTTTTTTGTAATTCTCTCTGAGCTCACTGAGCTCCTTGAGCTTTCTTAGAACTGTTGTTTGCAAGTCGATATCTGATAGTTTACTCGCCTCTATTTCGTTTAGTTCTCTTTCTGGGGATTCCTCCTTTCCCTTTGAGTGGTGGGTATTTCTTTGTCTTCCCATGATGTGAGGCTCTTCTTTGTTGTTTCTGCTTCTTAAGTTGATCTGTCTTGATTTCCTGACTTTGTGGTTTGAACTTCTATGGTGGAGACCGCTGTTTTTACTTTCTGGATCTGCCTCTGTAGATGTCAGATGTCATCCCTGTCTCACTTTAGGCAATCTGTTGGAGGCTTCAAGGAATCTATTTTTTGTGGCTGTCTCCTTCAGCTGTTAATTTAGTCACTCTGTACTCAGCAGGCTGCCTTAGCTCAGGGCGGGGAGGATCCCCTCCAGGGGGTGGGGTTATTGGGTCCTCTCTCGCTGCTGCCATATGGGGGAGGAGTCAGCACTGGGATCCCGCCAGCTACACTCTCTGTTCTCTCCCCAAAGCCTCCATCTCCTGTCTCTCCTCGAGTGTCTCCAGACCTCTAGTGCCCCCTTTAGCCAGGGATCTACTATCTGTGGCTGCCACTCTGCACCAAGCAGTTGGCTTAGACAGCACAGGAAGGGGTGGAATGCCACCTGGGGGTGGGGATATTGGGTCCTCTGATGCTGCTGCTGCTCAGGGGGAGTGGTCTCTGCCTGAGCAAGATGGCTTCTGCCGCATGGGAGATGAGTCAGCACTGAGATCCCACCAGTTACTCTCTTAGTTCTCTCTCCAAAGCCTCCTTCCCCAGTCTCTCCTCAGGTGTCTCTAGCCCATTCTGCCCCTACGTTTGCCAGAGACCATGGTAAGTGGCTGCATAAAAACTTATGCTTTGGCCCTTTAAATAGTTCTTTGTGTCTCCAGCCACCAGTCTCTGGCAGAGAGCAACCCTGCCGCTTTGCAGCAGCTGCCTATTTTCTGTGTACTTTTTGGGCTCTGGTGCTGTAGGCTAGAGATCCCTGCTTTTGGTTTAGACCCCGCCTTTCTTAGAGGGATCCAACTGGCCATTTCAATATCCTTCTGGTGCTGCCACCCATTTGTGCCCCGCCCACCTTCTCGAGTCTCTACTGCACTCTTTACAGTTAGATTGCGCTAAACCCAATTCTTCTGTCTCTGAGGTTAAAAGGTTCCTCTCTCACTATTGTTCAGTTGTTTGTTCCAGGTTATTTCTCCACTATTTAGTTGTAATTCCAGGTTGGTCCTGGGAGGTGGTCAGTGTGACTTCCACTCACTCCTCCGCCATCTTGATTCTTCATTATTTTTCTATTTTTTCTTTTTCATACCCTTTTTATTATTTATATATATATTTCTTAATGTATACTTTATTGATTATGCTATTACACTTGTCCCATTTTTTTCCTCTCCTTTATTCCCCTCCATCCTGTACCAACCCATCCCCCCAGCATTCCCCCCATCTTATTTCATGTCTACGGCTTGTACATATCAGCTCTTTGGCTTCTCCATTTCCTATACTATTCTTAACTTCCCCCTGCCTATTTTGTACCTACTATTTATGCTGCTTATTTCCTGTACCTTTTCTCCCATTCTTCCCCTCCCCCTCTCCCGCCACTCTCTTTTACTGTTCTCTGTCATTATTTTTTCAAATAAGTTTTTGATCTTTTTCTTTTTCTTAGATAAGTCCCTTTAACATTTCATATAATAAGGGCTTGGTTATGATGAACTCCTTCAACTTGACCTTACCAGGGAAGCACTTTATCTGCCCTTCCATTCTAAATGATAGCTTTGCTGGATAGAGTAATCTTGGATGTAGGTCTTTGCTTTTCATCACTTTGAAAACATATTGCCACCCCCTTCTTGCCTGCAAGGTTTCTTTGAGAAATCAGCTGACAGTCTTATGGGAACTCTTTTGTAGGGAACTGTCTCCTTTTCTCTTGCTGCTTTGAAGATTCTCTCCTTATCTTTTATTTTGGGTAATAAAATCATGACATGCCTTGGTGTGTGCTTCCGTGGGTCCAACTTCTTTTGGACTCTCTGAGCTTCCCTGATCTCCTGAAAGTCTATGTCCTTGGCCAGATTGGGGAAGTTCCCCTTCATTATTTGTTCAAATAAGTTTTCAGTCTCTTGATCTTCCTCTTCTCCTTCTGACACCTCTGTGATTCGGATGTTGATCGTTTAAAGTGGTCCCAAAGATTCCTAAGCCTCTCCTCACTTTTTTGAATTCTTGTCTCTTCATTCTATTCTGGATGAATGTTTATCTCTTCCTTCTGCTCCCATTTGTTGATTTGAGTCCTGGTTGCCTTCTCTTTGCTGTTGGTTCCCTGTATATTTATCTTTGTTTCACTTTGCATAGCCTTCATATTTTCCTCCATTTTGTGACCATACTCAACCAAATCAGTGAGTATCCAGATTGCCAGTGTTTTGAACTGTACATCTGATAGGTTAACTACCTGTTCATCACTTAGTTCTATTTTTGGAGCTTTGATCTGTTGTTTCATTTGGGCCATATTTCTTTGCCTCAGTGTGCCTGTTACATTGGAAGGGGCAGAGCCTTGTTAATATTATTCTTCAATAATAGTGTTGTTCACCCTGTTTGCATCAGGTTGCATATTACTGCTGTGTTTCAGGGGTTAGTATACACCCCTAATTTTTGTCTTCATCAATAGTCAAGGAGGGAGGATAAATAGCAGAGGTAGACTGTGGTTGTTGGTGGGGTTACTCTGTATTCTCTTTAGACTTTGTCTTACAAGGCACGTGCTCAGTGGGAATGAATTAAGTGGCCCTAAAGACTTGGGAGAATAGGGTGTGGTCCTGGAGGTAAGAACTGTCTTGCTGAAAGGAAGAGGGGGATGGGTGAGACTTGGTCATTCTCAGTTGAAGGTCAGAGGTCAGAGTTATTACACCCTGTCAGCGGGGAGGGCAAAAGGGACCCTCAAGTTGAGGGTTGTATCTGCCGGTGTCCTCGCAGGAAAGAGAAGGCACATTCAAACTGGGGTAATTTAGAAGCATTTAATAAAGAGATGTGGGAGAAGAAAATGTCCTCTACTTTCTAGGTTCTTCTCTCTGATCTCATGTTTAGATCAACAAGAGGAAACAACCAGATTTCATTACATATGCACGTGCGGGAGCCCCACATGCATGAGCGATTCCGAGACGGAGGGAAATGAGGTGCACATGGCGTTCTGGGCTGGGGGTGAGCTCAGCGCCTTGAGGCTGCCAGGGGAGGGGGCATTGCAGCATGTTTAAGAAGAGCAGGGGTTCAGTAATTAGAAGTTTGCCCTGTCCTATAGGCAGCTCATAGAAAAGTTATTTCTGGTGAATACTCTTATGATGGGCAAGGCCCCACAGTTAAAGTCTTTAAGAGAAAAGGAAACGCCCCCCCCAAGCCTGCAGGGTGTCCATTGCCAAAATAATCTACATGCCAAAGTAGCACATCTTGGGGAAGCCAGCTCTGAACCCCTTCAAGGACAAAGATGGCAAGAGGTGGGGTGTCCATGGACCAGCAACAGCAGGGGTGCCATTACTGTCATCCCGAAGACTGGACATGGGGAGGGAGCAGAGACAGAGCCGGCCCTGTGCATGGAGCCAGGGGGAGAATGGGGTGTGGTCTGCCCTGGGCCACCTCAAGCCGGGTAGTGGGGGTAAGGCAACTCTGACTCAGTCTCCTCCCTCTGACCTCCTGCTGGGTTCTTTGTTGGTGAAACAAAAGCTGCATAGTGCCCACAGCTCAGCCCCTTGGGGCTCAGGGCAGGGCTGAGAAGGGTGGAGAATGGTTCTGGAGGGGCATACAAAGCTCTCCAGGATGAGGAGCATTCTTCTACTAAACCTAAAAATTAAGCTCTAGAAATCCCTAATAAGAATAGGGATTCTTAACTGAAACTTTACAGTATCAAAACAAAAGTAAAAATATCTTATTTAAAGCTTATGTTTTTAAAATCTTGTTTTTTCCCTGTAAATATCAACATGAATACCAATAATGGCATCTACATTACTTATGTCAAAACTTACAATTAAACTTGCAAAAGAAAGAACATAATTACAAATAAAAAACTATAAGCATATCAAATATTTTCATGTATTCCTTTCCAGAATTAAATTTGTAGTACAAAATTTACCTGATGTGGATGTTTGTACAAAATTCATTTCTACTGCTTTCTTAGGAACAGGATGTTTCACTGCAACAGTAGGCTGAATGAGTTTTGAAACAAGATGATTAATAAATAATGTTCATTTCATATAATCTGTTGTTAATACCACAAATAAAAATATAAAAGTTATTACCTTTAAGCAAGAATCATTTTCAGGAGAATCTAAAAAGCAAAGGGACATATATTAAATTATATAAAAATATGAAAACCAACTACACATTCATGCAGAGTTAGTACAGGGCTGAATCCTCATGGTTGGCTTTAGAAATAATTACATTAGTAGTTAGTGTTTTGTGTTTTCTTTTCAGGGGGTGAGTGGGTAAGAATATCAACTAAACAGAAATGTATGAATACACTACAAGTACTGAAGAAAAAAAAAGAATATAGGTTTAACAAAACATGCAGTTGAGATGTCAAAAGTATAATTATGTTTCAAAAGAGTCTAACTAAAATAGAAATGTGTGCATACACCAAAGTGAACTTAATGCTTGATGGGAGAAAAGCGATTTTTAATCAGAGAAACAAGTCATGACCCTGACAGAATAACTGTGAAGCAGAAGGCAACAGCAGATCCTTAATGCAATGCATCGGAATCACATGTACCTTATGCTACAAGTATTTATCATGTTCCTCAATCTGCTCTGTAACTTAGGAAGTACATAATTATGAGGACAGTTCAGTTTAATGCATAATCATTTATCAACAGAGAAAGTGTTATGACTTGATCAGCTTGGATATACACTCACAGAATAATAGGTATTAAAAATATTCAATTTATTTGATACAAATATGGGCTACTGGTATGCTTACATTTCTTGTATCCTCTACTTTAGCCATCTTAGTTTCTTGATCTACTCATGCAAGAAGTATATATGTACATAAAACACATATAAGAAATAATGTATAATGAGCTTTCAATATTGAAATGCTGTTACTAAAAATGAAAAGAATTAATTTAATTGCCACAGTGTTATTAGATATTAAAAATATTCTTTATTTCTAAGTCAGTGTAATATATGCTAAAAATAATAATTGTAGCACTTAGAGAATAAACTCTAATTTCTTTTCTTTCCAAAATCAGTTTTGTGTATTATGTTCATCTTTAAAGGCATTTTATAAAACAACTATCTTATCAAAACCTGCGCTACCATAAAAACACAGCCAATGCATCTATATTCAAATTACTTTCACTGGAATGACAAATACCAATGTAACACACATCTCTGATGCCTGATAATCATGAGGAGGATCAACAAGGGACCACAGTTCACCCCAGTACTAGCACTCCCTCCTGCTTTCAGTATTCTTGGGAGCAGCAATGATCTAATCTTCTGTTTCACTGCCAATATCCTGAAGTTCTAGGGTGAGTCTCTCCAATTTCCTCATCAACTTGTCCAAAATTACCTGGCTAATGCCTTTCTTTCCTCCCTCCTTCTCCACTATCTCCCTTTCATCTCCACAAGTAATTTCTAGATATGTGGTCTTAATACTTCTCCCTTTTCCCTCTGTTTAGCAGTAGCATCCTACATCTGTAATTTATATTTCTTCATCCCTTTGCTTCCCTTGGCCACAGACATGCTCAGAAGTGAAAACAAGACAATACTTTTCATTAATTTCTTCATGACTTTTTTTTTAATCACAGAAAGCGAGAAAAAGCAGATTTATTAAGCCACACAGAACATGGGAGCAGGGCAACTCTGAGCAGAGCGGAACAAAGCCTAACAGCCTAACAGCAGCAGCAGCCCCAAACTCAGGGGCTAGAGGGCTTTTATTCCCTAGGGTGGGTCTCCCATGAGTTCCTTGATTGGCTTGGGAAGGGGGTCCCACAATGCTAATTTATTATAATGCTATTATAATGAAGCAGAGGTCAGGTAGCATCTTCTGCGCCGGTGCATTCCTGATTCACTAGGATTCAATGCTTTTCCAGATGCAGAAACTACCAGTCTTAGAACAGGGTCTCTGCCCTTTATCCATGTTCTTTATCTTAGCCCTGGGGCACCTCTGGAGTTTCCTGCTTCCTGACTATCTCCTGCCTTAACTTCCCCCTTGAGAGATATGGTCTCAAAAATCTTTTTGGGGTTGTTGAAGGGCGAAGGTCATTCTTCTGTAACTTCTTCCGGCTTATATAGAGCAATTGTCCCTGCCTATTGAGAACCACAAAACTCTCACCCTATTCTATCTAGAGGTTGAAGAGGAGCTCCTGAGGACATCATGGACACTGTATGTCGGTCAGCTTCAACGTCATTCTCTGGGAGTGGTTGGAAACCCTGGAGCATAATCAATTGATGTGGAACTGAAATCAGTTATAGAGACTCTTATAGAGCCCTCAGGGGCCTGCTACCTCCCTCAAGGGTAAGAGTGTGGGTGTGGTAGGGAGATAAGAAGGACAAACTCCTAGTTTGTCCTGCTGGGCTGAGTTTTTCCTCAGCTGGTGGCTTTAGGTTGCTCATAGCATAGGGTGGTATAGACGTTGATCCCTCTAAGGTAGGGGCAGAGGCTCTGAAACTCTGGGGTCCCCTTGATCTCTTCTGAGAGACAGGTGGGGAACTGAGGAGGCCACCTTCTAATTGATCAACACTTGAGCCCTTAGGTTCTGTCAGGGTGGGGCTGGGGCAAAAGGAGGGATCTCGATACAGAGCCATAAATGCCTGCATGTAAGGAATTTTGGACCATTTGCCTTCCTTCTGGCAGAATAGATCTAACTGTGGGATGGTATTATAATTCTTGCTCCCATTTTCAGGCCATCTCTCTTCATCTCCTACTTTATACTGGGGCCAAACAGTGTTACAAAAGAAAACTAATCTCTTCCTTTTTAGATTTTTAGGGTCAAATTTATTCCAATTGCGAAGAATGCAACCCAATGGTGATTTGGAAGGGATGGAAGGTGTGGTTCCCATCTCGACTGAGGTGATGCTAAAGAGAAATCTAAAAGACTTGAGAGGATCGCCACAGTCCAGTTTTGTTGGGAGGAACCATTCCAGCATTCTAGAGCAATTGTCTATAATCCTGATGATCCCAGACCCACTGTTCTACCTAAGTAATATGAACACGTTTCGACTCCTGTATTCTCCATCTGCAGAGACCCTTATCTTACTATAAGCCTCAGGTCTGGGGCAAAGGAGGTATCTTACTAGCAAAATAGTTTCTGGCCCCATAAACTACCAAGAGAGGCATCAAGATGACCTTATTACAAAATTATTCTTTTTCAAATCACAAAGAGGACACTCAGATATTCTATCTAATTTTCTAGAGTTTTAAGAAATTGTCCTGGAGTCTGAAATTTCCCCAGTAGGGACTTCAAGAGGTGTCTGAAGCCTCCCTAAAGGGGATTTGCAACAGGGTCCAGAACTTGGGGTGTTCAAGAAAAACACAGGACATTTTTCCCCCCTCACAAGGCGACCGCCATGGGGGATGGGAGACAAGGACCTTGACCATCAAGAGTTACTTTGCATATCACTAACAGGACAGCTCCACACCTTATATGCAAATACAGTTATTTTGCACACCAACAAGACCAACCATGAAGGTCTGTACAACTCCAACCCAAGATGTAACTAGGAAGCACCCGTCTCTGTTACAGGGCATGGAGATGAGAGCTCAGAGATGGCTCGCTTCATGGGGGAAGGGGGTGGGGGAGACAATGCAAAGACCTTGCAGGAAGGAAAAGGGAGGAAAGATTCCCGCCAGTGGGCCGTGAGAATGTGCCACGTGGCTCCGGACTAAGTAATGGAGATCGTGGCGACAAAGCTGATGGCGCTGGGAGCCACGAGAGGCCTGCCTAGCTGAGCTCTGGACATACACTCCCCTTACTCTGAAGGAAGTCACCCCAGACCAGCCCAGGTGGCCTAACGGGGCAAAGTCGGGGAAAGGCAGGACTGTGCATTGGTAAATGTCCCAAAGGGCCTCTGAAACCCAATGGCAACATTCACTACCCAAAATCTACACAACCCTTGAACAAGTAGTCCCCTTCCCCAAACGGGTCTAATATTCGGTAACATTCTGGGTACAAAGACAGCAGGAACCCCACCTAAACAAAGAAGGCAAATGGAGTGTGGGTGCAGGTGTAAAGGCCAAAATCAACCCGGGAGGACAAGAGTAAAAGACTCTCTGTGGGACTGATGAGGAGACCGCAAAAGGGAACCATAGCGCAGACAAAGCGGTGAGTGATATCCAGTATGGAAGGTCAAACTATGCCTATGACGGAGCAGCTGCAGGGTGGGGTGGTGTCTTATGGTTTTCACAGTGTGCCTGACCAGTGTGCGGACATTTTCTTGCACCTGGTGGGGACTCAGGCTAACCCCATTCCGCACCCAGGTTATCCTATCACAGGTGTCTTCAAGGGGCAGGCGCCCTTGTGGCTTTTAACTGCCCAACCCGTGTCCGCAGTTTAGCGGCCGACCTTCCATCAGGGAACATCAGACTCACCAAAACAGAATAAATGGCAATGGAAAGGGGCATCCTTGGGTGGCAGGGCAGCAAAGGGGACTTACCAATCCGGTGTCTACTCCAGATTGGCTTGCTGAAAGTTCTCACAGGTGGGCTCAGATAACCAGCTTCTTGGTGATCGCCGACAAAAAATTGAACCGAACACACAGAGTTTGTAGCAGAAAGTGAGAAAAAGCAGATTTATTAAGCCATACAGAACATGGGAGCAGGCCAACTCTGAGCAGAGCAGAGCAGAGAAGAGCTTAGCGGAGCAGAGCCTAACAGCCTAACAGCCACAGCAGCCTAATTTCTTCATGTCTTAAACTATCTATCCAATGGTTCTTCTTCCAGATTTCTTTGAAGAGAAGTCTATACCCTTTCTCCTCAGAGCAGGCATGGTCTTAGGACCAGCAGTACTGGTGTCACCTGACAGCTTGTGAGAATTTAGAATACCAGGCCTCATGCTGGCATTTCTTTAGGCTTGAAACTGCACTAGAAGTCATAAACTTTCTACTGGACTGTTCATCAGGTTCTAACTTCTTTGATCTTCCCATAACTAACCCTGTTCTCTCCTTCTTTCCAATGCTCTCATTCTGGACTATAGAATACCATCCTATGAAGTAGCAACATTTTATATGACTTCAGAGTATAGACATTTAGAGCTGACCACATATGCTTATGCTTATCCATGGTAGATAAAATACAGCTCTGCATGATCCATAACGCCTTCCCAATAGTGAGGAAAAGAGTAAGAGTGTGAAAATTTTGCTGTACTTCTCTGAGAAATTCTGGTGCTGGAAGCTCTCTTTATATTTTTCCCAGATTTCAAATACTCTGCTCTTCCTTTTTCTTAATAATTATTTTATTTTATCACCTCCCACTATATAGGGTGGGGCAAAACAACACAATAATTAATAAATAATACAATAATTAATAAATTAATAATCTGTGATTTATTAACAATACATTAATAATTTACTTGTAAAGATACTTGACATAATAAGAAACACAATAATTAATGAGTAATAGAAGAATAAACTCCGTGTTTCACATACACAACTGTAAACCTACTTTTGCCCCACCCTGTATATACCTGCTTCTTTTTCCTTCCTTTACTCCCTGTATATCTACCTTTCTTATTCTTCACTCCCTATTTTATTCTTTGCCTCTTCCTTATATTCTGACTCTTCTCAAGTCTCAGAGAATTTTGAAATGGAAAAAATAATTTGGCTCTTGCAGCGACACTCTTCATTTTATTTCTTACTGATACCTGATAAGATTTACAACTTACCTCCTTCTCACTCCTCTTTTTGCTTGCTATGCATTTAGCAGGTGATTTTTTTTTTTTTACTATTAGGATATGTAAGTGTTCATGTTTTAAATCAACATTCTGTCAAAGGATCTTTTTATAAAATACAGTTCTTACCTTCTTTTTGTCTGTTTAGTATAATTTTTCCTCCTTGATTGGAAGCTTCAGGTAAATGGTTATTACACTTCTGTGGAAAACTTGCAGAGAAACTCTGATAAAATGTATATTAATAATGTGCTACATAAAGATTTCCTAACCCCTTCCTAGAAAGATACCTTAATTGCCTACTTTAAAAGCATTTAGACCTAAAAATAAAAGAAGCATGTGTTAAACAAAACATTTATATAGAAAACCTCATATGTGCTCTCTAGATCAAACTTTCTTTTATCTTCATTTGGCTGTTTACTGTATATTGAGCTTGTAAACCCAGAAAAAATACTTTCCTAGACAAAATACTGATGTATATGCACATTTCAATAAGGAACTAACTTCAAAACACCTACCTCTACTTTGCATTCTCCACTGAAATAAGAGAATGTTTTGAAAAGAAAAACTTTTTTAAACAAAATTATCTAATACGTATACTTGGTAAAAATTTTAAATATTTCTGACAGAACTTTTTTTAATGTTAAAAAAAGATACTTGACAATAAGAAACCTTGGAATGTGTCATGTTAAATGTAAACAAAACAGTGTAGAACCTGCTTCATTTAGTTACTGTAGTGCTTAGACAAAACTATTAGTATTTGATAAAATTTTTGATAGAAAAAATGGTTGAATAAAATGGCAAAGTAGTAAGAAAAACGTTTCTTTAAATTATGCTTAAATAATTGCAAAAATTGTACATACTCATGTAATTTTTCACAAAAATATAGTAAACTTTAATAAAGGAAGAGTAAAAACATTTGTTTATTAACCATCTAAAATGTTCCAGCCACTTATTATGCATACTTTGATTCTTTTCTACACACAACCACAATAATAAAAATGGTATTACCATGATTGCCCTGCCTCCTGCCTCCAGATCACTCCAAGATGTCAGAGAAAAATGATGAACAGATGTGACTCATTGTTCTCTCTGTCCAGCAAGTCTTTCTCCTAGACCTTCACATGACTGGCTCCTTCACTTGAAAGTTTTTGTTACATTCAGAAAGATCTTTTCTCACCATCTAGATTGTATTCCCATTCCCATTCTAACTAAAAACTCCCCCAATATTCTCTAACCTAATGTTCTCCATTTTCTTTATATAAAGCACTTATAGTGACTTATAATGGATTATTGTTTACTTGTTTTTTTACTCCTCCCCATTCACTAAAGCCTAACTGCTCAACTTGCACATTCAGCATCTAACTGCCCAGCACAGAATTGTTATTCAATATCATAAATTTAATTAAGGTCAAAACATGTATGACCTCATCAAGAAAGCCTCAATTACCAAAGCACTCTATACCTCTAGGGTATCTCCATTAATAGTCTACAAAGACTTAACAGCCCTCAAGTTAGAAATTTACATACCCTTTCTAACTTTGCCATTTTTTTCCTTAACACTCCTGCCATTTTATTGTCCTTCAGGTTTACAAAAAGTGTCCTCAATATTTAGTAAGTCACTGAATATCACTGTGATCACTGTAGTCTTATATTTCCATAGCACGCTTTACAGCTTACAAAGTGTTTTTACACTTGTTACCGCATTTGTTCATCACGTGTACATGAAAGGTAGGTATTAGTACCATTGTTATGAATGAGGTATTCATTCATATTCCAACTGATCACTGATATTCCAACAGGTTAAAACAAGTTTTCCCAAGATCCCATTGCTACTAACTGGCATGATCTTGGACTTCAAGTACTGTGTTTGTGCCATCAGGCAGCAGGTGCCTGTTACCAAGAGATTATGCTCTTTGTATCTCCTCCCACAGCTGTTCCTTTAGATCAGTTCATCACATCTTCATATGTAAGTTACAACTAGTATGGTTGCCATAAAGTCTTCAATGCATGCTGTTTTAACTATTGAAAACACCTGCTACTTATCTATTAAATTTATTTATCTATTAACTATTAACTCCTTATCTAAACTTATATATTAACTATTAAACACCTCTATGACAAATTTTTGTTATAATCCTACGTATTTATTACTACTTACCATGCTTTTCTTTCTCTCAAAATATTCCTTGCACATCTACTTGACAATCCTAATTAAACAATACTTTGAAACCCCAGGCATTATCTTTACAAATGCCAAGTTATAAAAAACAAACAAACAAAACTACAACCCAAACTGTTTCTATCTGAATCTCATTAGGAGTTTTACATATCCATATAAACCACAGTAACACACATTGGCCATAGGTTGACCAGGGTTAATTCTTTAGTTTTTAGATAAACTTAACTTCAGAACCCAAACTGATTATTTATGACTTCAAAGCCTTAGTTATTTATAATATACTACACTGATTTTACTCAGTGAATCTTGCAAATTAGCAGAATTGTACTCTGCAGGGTGAGGCAAAACTAGGTTTACAGTTGCGAGTATTCAGAAGAGAGTTTATTCTTGTATTATAATTTATTAATTATTGTATTATTTTCCATATGAACAACTGTGAACCTACTTTTGCCCCACCCTGTATTTAGCACATAGTTATTTTATTAGTTATAGGTTAAAAAAATCAGAAAATAATTTTACAGACAAATACAGAGGTGAGGAAATAAAGTCAAAGCATCCCTTTTATGTTTGAACATGATCAATGCTGATATTTAAAAACAATAATAACAATAATAAACAACAGTACCTCCGAATCCCATGGTGATTCTGTATCTTCATCTTTTCCTAATCTTAATACTGGTGTTCTACCTATAAAGTGTAGCCACAGATATATTAATGTGAACATTTTTACTATGAATTTTAAGTGGTCTATCTCCATTTTTGGATATTTCAATAAAAATAATAGCAGAAAAAAATTTTAGAGGGTTGAAGCATTTACAGGAAGAAAAAAAGATGGTAGTAGTTGGGATACTTTTGAATAAAGATAGCAAAAGAAATACTTCAAAAAATGGATAACATATTTGGATCTATACAAATTAGATTTGTTTATACCAGCATTTAAGCATAAGAAAAAAATCCATCAATAACCACTAACTAACCACTACTATTATACTTTTGTGTTCTCCATCAATATAAGTCAAATTGTCATTATTTGTTTGGTTTTGTGAAGCACTTTCAATAATATCAATACCATTTCCTTTTTTTTTAATTTCTGGCTTTGTTGCTTCTTCCTATAAAACAAAACAAAACAAAAACCCAACTTTAGAAAAAGTCATATTCATTCATTTGCTCACTCAATCACTCAGTCAGTAGAACAACAAACGTTTATTGTCATCTATCAAATCATAGGCACTAACCTGGAAGAAACTAGAAATATAAATAAAAGATTTTGCCCAATATTCTAGTAAAGGTACAGATACATGAAAACAATAAGAAGAGAAAAGTATCATTTTCTAGTTCTACAACTGAAGTGAGTAAACTACAGTAAGGGCACAAAGGAGACAACAGTGTGTTGCGCCTGGGAAGCTCAGGAAATGACATACCGTGAAAGATGTACTAAGCGCAGAGGGGGAGCATGAAGGGCATTCTAGAAAGGTCAGCATGAGCAAAAGCATAAGGTAAGTGAGGGCACAAAAGGAATGTGGTAAAACCGGAATGGCGAAAATGGGAGGGAGAGATAAAACTGGAGAATCAGAGCCTAACCAAAACAGGCAAGTGTCATGCTAGCATATGAATTTTGCCCGAATGTAATGGAGAGCCACTACATATGCAGGGGAGTTACATCATCACAAATATATTTTAGAGCAGTCACTCTGGCAGCAATGTGAAGATGAACATAAGGAGAGCAAAACTAGAAAAGAGTATTTCAAAATCAAAAGTGAGAAAGTAAATTACTATAAGTAAAGTACTGACATAAAAAATGGCATCAGGTAGAAAGTATTAAACTTGGTGAGTGACTGGATGTGGTGATCTCAGGGAGGGCTGCAGACCAGGATTTTTCCTGCTTCAGTGTTCCAGTGCTGCTATGTATGAGGATGGGAAATCAGGTGACAGAGCAGGCTACAGAGTCAGGAAAGGGGGAAGGGTCAGGGCAATGTCTTCAGTTTGGGGCATAACAAATTTGAGACACCCAGGGGACTTAGAAGAAAGATCTAGATAAATACACTTTAAGTAAAAATAGATTACTTTATTCAGGAAAAGTATATGATGTTAAGATAAATATTTGTAAAATATACTAAACTGATATAATTTGATAATGCAAACATACATAGAACTTCTGAAATTTTGAAAATAAAAGCAAAAGCAGGGGAAAAAAATAATACGGGATTCAGTTTTCCCATCATACACTTCAAAATTTGTTTCAACAAAATAACATTTTACAAACATATGCAAATATTTATGGGATATCTTAATATAAGCATTTTAAGTTTAATTTAAAAATTTAGTGGTAAAATACAAATTCACAATTTTAGAGACTCTTTTAAAAATTAATTTTACAAGGCAAGTTTTAAATTGTAGAAGAGAAATGTTTATGTAATTATAAAATTATGATGCATTGTTAAGTACCATTATGATGTATGAAGAAAATATAAAATCCTATTTTAAAATTTACATGATATTCTTATTCCCCTGCCTACAGCACACTAATGGCTCTGATTACCTGTCTACTCTATATGGGATGATACTTAAAGATAGATATATATATTTAAAAATCTAGTATAAAAACTAATAAAACTATGATTATCTAAGTTGAAGACTTAAAGTCGTCAAACATATCTACAATTATCAAGGAGGACTTAATGAAAAGAGGGCTAAAACATCAAGTCACCTGGATGTCTGAGATTTAGATATGAAAGAATTTTCACGTTAGGTTTCACAACTATGAATACTAAAGGTAATAAAACTTCTTAGGAATAATATGAAATGCACCCATTGCTGGAGATATTTTATAAAGTAAAAATCATCTTACACAGATAATTTTGTATACTCTGTTGGTAATCTTTCCTTGCTATTTTATAATAGCAAGCTTTTATATCAGAAGAAAATCAGAAATTGTGATTTCATTCATTTGACATTTGCATATGTGTCCATGGTAAAACCACATTTGGCTCTGCCATCCCTTCCCATCCCCACTCCCATTTCGTGCCTTCCTACACTTTCTTTCTTCCTTTGGGCCCCATTCCTTAAAAAGTCTTAGAGTGAAGCACTGTGATAGGCACTCGGACAACACAGAGGGGGAGTCTGTGTGCCTTCCCAGTCTGCTCAGCCTGATTCTGCCCAGGAGCAGTGCGCAGACTACACCTCAGAGATGTTCCATGTATCATTGTTTACAATGGCTGTCCATCTATAGAGGACCAAATGAATAACTCATGCAAGTTCTGCACAATATAAACCTTCTCAGCAATTGCACCAAAGTAGTCACTTAGAAACAATGTTAACTGACATGTTTTAAATGAGCCCATTTGATGGTTTTAAAATGTAAAACGTGATCTCGCCTTAAAGAAAATGCTTTTAGCTTTTCCCATTAAGTATGATATTAGCTGTTGGTGTGTCACATACAGTGTTTATTATGTTGAAGTATGTTCCTTCTACTCTTACTTTGCTGAGAGTTTTTATCATAACAGTGCTGGATTTTATAAAAGGTTTTTACTGCACCTATTGATATGATCATATGATTTTTATACTTCTTTTAAGTTGGTATAACACATTAATTGATTTGTCGATATTGAATCAAACTTGAATGCCAGGAATAACTTCTACTTTATCACAGTATATAATCTTTTCAATGTATTATTGAATTTGGCTTGCTAATATTTTATTGAGGATTTGTGCATCTATGTTCATCAGGAATATTGGCCTACAATTAACTTTTTTTGGAATGTCTTTGCCTGGTTTTGGACACAGAACAATGCTGGCATTGTAAAAAGAGCTTGTTGGTCTTCTCTACTTCATCCTCTTCATTGTCTTCACATTCATCTACCTATTCTTTCCCATTGATTTCCACTGTTTTCCCTCCAATATGCCAGATACAAGAACTGTTTATATAAGCCTACTAAACTCTATAAATCCCAATCCTGTATATATATTACTCTTCTTATTATACTTCTTTTTTATTATGATCTTGAGGACTTCCATTTCTTTCTAAGGTCCTTGTCATTACTATACAAGGATCAGGGGTATGGTATGTGAACAATCATGGGGAAAAAACATTTAAAATAACAAAAAACCCTTCTTTCTAAGATCAAAGACTGCTAAGGACATCGGAGGAGCTTTCAGAAGAGGTTCAAGTGACCTCTTCTAAAGAAAAGCCCTTGACTTTTCTGATGTGTTAGAAAGGGTTTCGACCACATCTTCATTTTTGCTATGAAAATTATTGTCTTTACATAAGGTCCTATTTTCTGGTCTCACTATGGCATATTTTACTTCTGCTACAGTAAAACAAAGTAAAGAGTACATGAGAATATTTGAACTTCAAACCAGTGAAAAACACAAGAACAGACGTCTTCAAATAGCTTACTCTTTTCGGGACAGCTGGAAAACCAGCTAGTAGCATTGCCAAGCTTGGCTTCACTTCAACCTAGAAAAAAAATCATATCTTTAAGTATCAAATTTAACAACAATAATGATAATATTTACCATTACTATGTGACCTAACACAGAAATGGAATCATTCAGATGTAAAATCATATCCTAGTTCTGCCACCTACTAACTTCCATCTTCTCATGGGGTAAGGATGATGAGAGATGACATAGTATGCTGCAAAATGTTATTTTAGTTTTAAATGAAGGTAAAATAGGCCATGCTACCAAGACATGGAGTCATAGCAGCTCTACCTAATGCACAGAAACAAACACAGGGAAGCAGCCAAAACGAGCAAAGAAACATAGCCCAAATGAAAGAACAGATCAAAACTCCAGGAAAAGAAATGAACAAAGTGGAGATAAGCAATCCGTCAGATGCAGAGTTCAGAACACTGGCTTTAAGGATGCTCAGAGAGTTTATTGAGGACCTCAACAGCATAAAAAAAAAGATCCAGTCAGAAATGAAGGACACACTAATTGAGATAAAGAACAACTTACAGGGAAACAACAGTATAGTTATAGGATGAAGCCCAGAATGAAATCAGTGATTTGGAACATAAGGAAGCAGAAAAACAATCACTCAGAACAAAAAGAGGATAAAAAGAATAGAAAAGAAACGAGGATGGTGTAAGGAGGCTTGGGACAACTTCAAGCGTCCAACATTTGCATCACAGGTTTCCACAAGGAGAAGAGAAAGAGCAAGAAATTGGAAATGTATTTGAAAAAGTAGTGAAAGAAAAATTATCTAATTTGGTGAGGAAATACATGTTCAAGTCCAGGAAGTACAGAGAGTCCCAATTAGGACGGATACAGAGGCCCATCATACATCATCATTAAAGAGCCAAAGTGTAAAGATAAAAAAAGACTCTTAAAAGCAGCAAGAGAGTGGTGGCAGGAAAATGGAGACAAATATATTAAATAAAATAGAAAAAATAAAAAAATTGAAAAAAATAAAAGCAGCAGGATAAAAGAAGTTAGTTACCAGATGGTTACCAGATGGGAGCGGCATGTGGGGCAAGAGAGGAAGAGGTGAGGAGATTAAGAGGTACAAATAGGTAGTTATAGAATAGCCATGGCGATATAAAGTACAGTATAGGAAATACTATACTTTGGAGTAACCTAAGAACTTATACGCATGACCCATGGACATGAACAATGGTGGAGTGATTTTCTGAGGGAGTAGGGGGTGCTGGGTGGATGGGGGCAAAGAAGAAAAAATCATGGCAACTGTAATAACAATAATCAATAAAATATAATTTAAAAAAAGAAAAGAGAGCAAGAATGTACAATAAAGGGAAGACAGTTTCCTCAATAAATGGTGTTGAGAAATTTGGACAGATATCTCAAAAAAAATAAAAATAGATAACACTAGCCCACCTTCTTACACCATATATAAGAATAAGCTCAAAATTGATTAAAAATTAATATAAGACCTGAAACAATAAAATATCTAGAAAAAACATAGGCATTAAACTCTGACATTACTCTAAGTAATTCTTTTATGATACATCTCCTCAGGGAGGGGAAACAAAAGAAAAATAAACAAATGGCACTACACCAAACTCAGCTGTTTTTCACAGCAAAGAAATACATCAACAAAACAAAAAGACAGTCTACTGAATGGGGGAACATATTAACCAATAATACATCTATTATATCCAAAATTCATAAATAATTCATAGAGCTCAAGATCCAAAAAAACAAATAATCTAATTTAAAATGGGCAGAAAACCAGAATAAGCATTTGTCCAAAGGGGACATACGGATGGCATACAGACACATGAAAAGTAGCTCAATGTCACTAATCATCAGAGAAATGCAAATTAAAACCACAATGAGAAATCACGTCACACCTGTCAGAATGGCTATCATCAATAAATCAACAAACAGTAAGTGTTGGTGAGGACGTAGATAAAAGGGAACATTCGTGCACTGTTGGTGGGAATGCAGAATAGTGCAGTCACTATGGAAAACAGTGTGGAGTTTCTGCAAAAAATTAAAAATGGAACTACCCTGTGACCTAGGAATTCCACTCTTGGGAATATCTGTGAGAAATCCAAAACACTAATGTGCGCCCCCTATGTTCACTACAGCATTTTTACAATAGCCAAGATATGAAAGCAACTCAATATCCATCAATAGACAATGGCATAAAGATTTAGTAAATATTTACAATGAAATATTACTCTACCATAAAAAAATAAAATCTTACTATTTGTGACATGGATGGACTTACAGGGAATGATGCTACATAAAATAAGTCAGACAGAAAAAGACAAAAACCATATGATTTCATTAATATGTGGAATCTAAAGAAAATAAAGAAACAAAAAACAGAAACACTCATACACACAATGAACAAACTGAAGGGTTGCCAGGTGGAAAGGGAGTGGGAAAGATAAAAGAGATGAAGGGAATAAAAAGTTAAGAAATAATCACAGGGATGTAAAGTTCAGCATAGGGAATATGGTCAATAATATTGAAATAACTATGCATGTTGACAGGTGAGTACCAGTATTATCAGGAGGAGCACTTTATAAATTATGTAATTTTCAGACCACCATGTTGTACACAAAACAAATATTAAATAACATTGAATGTCAACTGTAATTTAAACATTAAATATAAAATAAATTGTAACATCTTAATTTAATTAATTGATTGATTATTGTCCTGATGGTATTTTTTATTTAGTGAGGAAAAGTTTACAAAACATAAAATTAAACTTTTCAAAGTGAAAAATTCAGTAGCATTTAATTCATTCACAATATTGAACAATCATCTCCTCTAGTTCCAAAATACTTTCATCATCCTAAAAGAAAATCCCATTCCCATTAAACAGATACTCCCAATTCCCTCCATCCCAAGTCCCTGGCAAGCACTAACCTGCTTTCTCTCTCTATGAATTAGCATATTCCTGATATTTCATATAAAAGGAATCATACAATTAAAAATAATTTTAAAAATAAATCTCTAAGAAAAAGTGAATTTTTATTTTTTATTTAGGAGTATTTCAGCTTAAATTTATTTCTCATTTAATTAACAGAAATTAAGAACCTCATATACATAATCATAATTTTTAATTTTAATTAATGAAAAAACAAAATAAAATACTTACTATCTATCTTACCAGCAAAAGAAATCTAAAACACTTACTCAGATTATGCCAAAGAGTAAGGTAATTTACAAAGTTAATTATATAGCAAATTGTAAGATGTTTGAAACAGCAAGAGAAAGGAGGGCAAAAATTCATAATGCATAATAAATCTGGTAAGGTCTAAAAGAGATTTCAATGTACATTATTTATGAACACAGGTTTTGCTAGATAAAATATATGACATTAATTTATTAAACTTAAAAGGGAGGATAAAAAAACAACTTCAAATTAAACTTTAATAACCAAAAAATGATGACAATTAAATTTTCCTTCAGTTCTTCATAAAAATTAGCTATTGAGTAATTCAGAGGAGTTAAGCATTTTTTTAATTACCTGGGTTTCTCTTCTTAATTTGCACTTAAAATTATTTTTATCATGTCATAATATGGCAAGTTCTTGCCCCACTTAAGTCCCCTATTTATGTTGTGTCTTTACAATAATTTCTTCATCTTGACTCTCTTATTAAATCTTTATTTTCATCTTGAGCTTCTTAAATGAATTTTCTCCCTTCTTTGTCTTCACTGTCTTCACATTCATCTACCTGTTCTTTCCCATTGATTTCCACTGTTTTCCCTCCAATATGCCAGATACAAGAACTGTTTATATAAGCCTACTAACCTCTATAAATCCCAATCCTGTATATATATTACTCTTCTTATTATACTTCTTTTTTATTATGATCTTGAGGACTTCCATTTCTTTCTAAGGTCCTTGTCATTACTATACAAGGATCAGGGGTATGGTATGTGAACAATCATGGGGAAAAAACATTTAAAATAACAAAAAACCCTTCTTTCTAAGATCAAAGACTGCTAAGGACATCGGAGGAGCTTTCAGAAGAGGTTCAAGTGACCTCTTCTATAGAAAAGCCCTTGACTTTTCTGATGTGTTAGAAAGGGTTTCGACCACATCTTCATTTTTGCTATGAAAATTATTGTCTTTACATAAGGTCCTATTTTCTGGTCTCACTATGGCATATTTTACTTCTGCTACAGTAAAACAAAGTAAAGAGTACATGAGAATATTTGAACTTCAAACCAGTGAAAAACACAAGAACAGACGTCTTCAAATAGCTTACTGGTTTCTGGAATTGTGGAAAACCAGCCAGTAGATTTCTCAAGCTGCGTTTCCTGTTACCCTAGGGGAAAAAAAATAATCATTAAGTATCAAATTTAACAACAATAATGATAATATTTACCATTACTATGTGATCTAACATACAAATGGAATCATTCAGATGTAAAATGATACTAGTTCTGCCACCTACTAACTTCCATCTTCTCATGGGGTAAGGATGATGAGAGATGACATAGTAAGCCCCGAAATATTATTTTACCTTTAAATGAATATTATCTAAATGCTATAATATCCACTAGATTATAAAATTTGCCCTCTGTAGTTTAGAGTACTACTGCAAAAAACTAACATTAAGAAATTTAAGTTACTTATTTGTTATGTTTTGTAATATGTTGCATTATTTATATTTACATGGATTATCTCTTTTGTGGGAAAGCATGAGAGCTTAGTTTTCAGTTGTATTTAGACGGGTTGGAATTGCAAACAGTATAAAGTTGCTTCTATTCTGTTTATCAGAAACCTAAGAAGAAGTGATTTAATTTAGCTTCCTCCAAGAAAAGGAAAAGAATAAAGCTGTGGGGCCAAATACATATTAAATAGAAAGCCATTACCAAATATATGACAATGTGGAGAGAGGGAAATGAGCTGGGAAAACAGACATTAAAGAAATGTTTTCTACAAGGAAAAAACTAGGCTAGTGGTAAATTAGGAAAAAAAGGGTAGGGGAAGAAAAAGAAAAGAAAAAATGAGATATAATCAGTTAATTAAGCAGAAGCCTAAGACAAGGAAGAAAAGGGAAAGAATAAGTACAATATAATATGCAGAGAAAAGTATATAGAATTTCAGTATATATGAATATATTTAAAGTACATTATACATCAATATTACTAGAAATATACTTTGAACAAAGCCTCCATTTTATACATATTTTTGTTATATTATTAAAATATAACATTTCATAAAACTATAAATATACAAAATAGAAAAGCCTCCATTTTATATATTTTATTATATACTAAAATACATAAAATTTTATACAACTGTGTAAATATATATAAAATGTGTTATTTTATATGTAAGCATATAAAAATTTATAAATATATTACATATGAAATATATATAATGTATAAAATATAAATATATAAAAACTACATAAAATAGTCTTTTGTTCATAGTATATCCCTCATAATACTTATTTGTATTATTCTATCATTATTTCTTCCTATATACCACTGTGTTAAAGTTTAATTTTTGTCACTATAAAATAAGTCATTCAATTATTTGAACATGTTCATCCATGACAATCTGAAAGCTGTACATTTTTACTAGAGAGATAAAAATAGAAAAAAAAAGTTCCTAATACATCCTCTTTTCATTTGGAGAAAGAATTAATAAACAGAGTTCTAAGGAGAATCGTATGGTTTGAAAAGATATATTTAAAGGAATATGACATGGGGCTATGAAAAGCTTAAAATTTTAATCTAAAATTACAAGCTCACAATTGAAGGAAGCTAAAAAATATACCATAACCCAGTTTCTACATTATCATGTATTTTCTCATTTTCTTCTTATTTATAACAAATTTCCTCAACATAATTGAATTTGTCATATTTTTAGAAATTTAAATAATTTAATCAGGATGTTTGATGTCTGATATATACTTGTAACAGTTCATTTTACAGTACTCCATTTGTCTGTTTACATATACATACTTCAAGAATATAAAAAGTGCTTCTTACATGCCATACTTTATTCTAGGTGCTCCAGGATATGTACAATTATGTTTCCTAACCTCCACTAGCTTACAGTGATGCAGGAAATTTAAAATGAATATTTAAATAACTATAATATTAAAACATCTGAAATTTGAACATTTAAAAGGTGATACATGACATTGGGTAAATATTTTTTTAAAATACAATACAAAAACTTCCTTCTTGGCTTCAGTCAAGATGGCCAGGGCTAAATGCTGTGCTCAACATTCCCATGACCACATCAAAATTATAATTAAATTGTAGAACAACCACCCTTGAGAACCAACTAAAGATTAGCTGAACAGAATTCTTAACAACTAAGAACATCAAGAAGCCACATCAAGACTGGTAGGAGGACTTCTGGTCAAGATGCAGGCATAGGTAAACATGGCTCGCCTCCTTGGAAGACCACATCACTCAGAACCATCAGAAGTTGAGTTGAATGGAAGTCCAGAAACTACAGAATTAAAGAAACCACACCCAACCAGACAGAGAGGAGTGGCAGAGATTCAGAGGTACTGAATGGTCTGGTCCCACACCCACATGTGGTGAATAAAAATTCTGGAGGGATATATTGGGAACAAGGAGTCCCAACCCCACACCAGGCTCCCCCACCCATAATTCCAATGCCAGGAAGATAAGTTCCCACAACATTTGGTTGCAAAAACCAGCAGGGATTGAGTGGGTGGAAGAGATTTCTGGAGTTCCCAGCAGTTCCTCTTAAGCAACCCTCACATGGACTTACTCAGACTCACTCCCTCTGAGCTCCAGCACCATAGTAGCAGCTTGACAGGCACCAGTGGCATATGGGAGGAATTGAAGTGTCTGGCATCACAGCAAGAGCTGGGGACAGCTTTCTCCCAGACAGAAATGGGTGCAGAGCCATTATTCCTTTTCTGAACCTTCCCCCAACAGAGACACAGAGCCAGCAGCCAAGTGCTATATCTGAGACTCCATCACCTAGCTAACACTGTTTGCCCACCATGAAGATCCCCTGAGGCTCTGCCTCACAGAACTTATGGCCCACCCAAGCTGCTTTTCCATATGAGTGGTTGGTCTTGGCTCATGCTTCCCAACTTACTAAATCCTCTCAAACAAGCAACGGTGGACCTCAGTGAGCCCTCAACTCCCATACCTCTTCTGAAGTGGCTCCAGGCTTGGCACTAGCAATAGCCAACCTAGGTTCACAGCTTGGCTTCACTTGGGAACCTCCCAGCCAGCACAAGTAGCAGCCATCTGCAGACTGCTCTGTTGCTCATGCACGGTGGCCCTGGGCAGAACACAGGTGGGTGCTGACCTTAGCCTGCACCACCTGAGAAGTGCCAGAACCTGTGTGCTCAATGGACAACTACAGACCACACTGGAGGACCACCACCCAGCCCCCACACAACTGATCCTCCATGGAGGGCAGAGGTTGGTGGTCAGTGGTCACCCCCAGTCCCTGAACCTGTCTGGCCTGAGTAATTTGCTCCCATTGACCTTCCAACAGCAATCAAGGCTCAACTAAAGAGGAGAGGGTACCCTGTCCACACAGAGGGTGCACCTCAAATTCCCAGCTTGGGTGATTAGGTAGACTGTGCACTGGACCCTGCAGGACACCTACTACATTAGTCCACGCTACCAAGACATGGAGTCATAGCAGCTCTACCTAACGCACAGAAACAAACACAGGGAAGCAGCCAAAATGAGCAAAGAAACATAGCCCAAATGAAAGAACAGATCCAGGAAACTCCAGGAAAAGAAACTCCAGGAAAAGAAATGAACAAAGTGGAGATAAGCAATCCGTCAGATGCAGAGTTCAGAACACTGGCTTTAAGGATGCTCAGAGAGTTTATTGAGGACCTCAACAGCATAAAAAAAAAGATCCAGTCAGAAATGAAGGACACACTGATTGAGATAAAGAACAACTTACAGGGAAACAACAGTATAGTTATAGGATGAAGCCCAGAATGAAATCAGTGATTTGGAACATAAGGAAGCAGAAAAACAATCACTCAGAACAAAAAGAGGATAAAAAGAATAGAAAAGAAACGAGGATGGTGTAAGGAGGCTTGGGACAACTTCAAGCGTCCAACATTTGCATCACAGGTTTCCACAAGGAGAAGAGAAAGAGCAAGAAATTGGAAATGTATTTGAAAAAGTAGTGAAAGAAAAATTATCTAATTTGGTGGAGGAAATAGACATGTAAATTCAGGAAGCACACAAGTCCCTAACAAGATGAATGCAAAGAGGCCTACTCCAAGACACATCATTATTAAAATGCCAAAGGTTAAAGATAAGGATAGAATCTTTAAAGCTGCAAGAGAAAAGCAGTTAGTTACCTACTTATTCCCATAAGACTGTCAGCTGATATCACAAAAGAAACTCTGCACGCTAGAAGGGATTTGCAAGAAATATGCAAAGTTATGTAAAGTGGGATCCTACAGCCGAGATTGCTCTACCCAGTAAAACTATCATTTAGAATCAAAGGGTGGAGAAAGGACTTCCCAGATGAGAAAACACTAAAGGAGTTCATCATCACCAAACCATTATTGTATAAAATGTTAAAGAGTCTTACTTCAGAAAAAGAAGATCAAAACCATAAACAATAAAATGACAATAAAACATATTCATCAACGACTGAATCTAAGAAACAAATTAAGCAAACAAGAATAGCAGAGACAGAATCATGGATATAGAGAGCATTTTGATGGTTGCCAACTGGGAGGGGGATGTGGGGGAATGGGTGAAGAGGTGAGGGGATTAAGAAGTACAAATTGGTTGTTATGAATACCCATGGGGATGTAAAGTACAATGTAGGAAAGAACTTATACTTATGACCTATGGGCATGAACAATGAACAATGGACATGAACAATGGTGGGGAGGTTACCTGAGGGTCTAGGGGCCGCTGGGTGGAGGGAGACAAAGGGGAAAAAAATGGGACCACTATAATAGCATAATCAATAAAATATAATTAAGAAAAGACTGGTAGGAGGAGCAATGAACATGAACAATGGTGGGGAGTTTGCCTGAGAGACTAGGGATCGCTGGGTGGGAGGAGACAAAGGGGGATAAATGGGACCACTGTAATAGCATAATCAATAAAATATAATTAAGAAAAAACTGGTAGGAGGGGCAAAAAATGGACTTGTCCTACATCCATGTGTGTCACTTAAGAATCGGCAGGCATATTTCTGCTGTATCGGTCCCAGTGGTCAAGGCGTGCCAGCCCTACACTGGGGTCCTCGTATCAGCTTCCTTAGCCCAGAGCACTGGCGCTGGGAACAGGTGTCCCCACAGCCCCTGCCTTTGAAAATCATCAGGAATGCTATCCACTGAGACAGAGGGCTGTTGGAGTGTCAGAAGTTCCTCTTACAGAGTCCACACACAAACTTACTCACTGACCAACACACTCACTCTGAATTCCAGGGCTGGGCAGAAGCTGTAAAAGCATCAGGCATATAAGAGAAGGAACTGAATTGCCTGACTTCAGGGCCAGAGCTGGAGGGGAAGCTCACTCCACCATTTTCTTCCTTTGTTTAGCCCTCTCCACACAGAGCTAACAGGTACAGTTGAACTCCAAATCTGAACCTGCATTGAACTCCCCACACTATGATGATTTCCTGAGAACTCATCACAGCGTATTCCATACACAGGCTAGAACCTCTCTGCGTGACTGTTATTTTCAAGGTGTTGCCCTTAGCCCATGCTGTGGACTTCCCTAAATACTCTCAAAAATCTGCAAACTCCAAATAAGCAGCAACTGGCCTTCGCATGCCCTGTAACTCTTGCGAAGCAGCCCCAGCTACAATAGTGGCAGCCAACCTCGGATCACAGCACAGCTTCTCCCAGGAGCCTACAAGCCAACCACAGGCAGCTACTACCAGGTGGCCCCAAATGGACATAGCATCAGCTGACATGGGACTGCATTGGAGTCCTTCCCAAAAGGCCCTAGAACTGACACACCCTGTGACAATCTTCAGACCACACCAGAACACCACCCAATTAGTTTCACAAATTGACAAACCTAAAGAGGGGACTCAATAGGCACCTGAGCCCTGCAACAGCAAATTTCACTGGTTAAAGTTGATATCCCAACACAACAGCTCATCCACTGTAGTCAAAACCAGTCATCACAGCCACTCACCCTGAGGGTCAATCCCGCCCATGGGATTATGATGTGGTAACAGCAATCAAGGCTCAAGTACAATAAGAAGGCACATACAACCCACACAAAGGACACCCCTAAGCAATGAAGAATACATTAGATGGAGTAGACAGCCGATTAGATGATGCAGACAATCAATTCATTGATTTAGAAAACAAAGTAATGGAAAACACAAACTCAAAACAGCAAAGAAAATAATTCCAATAAAAATGAGATTGCATATGGGACCGCTGGGGCGCTATCAACCTTAAGAACATTTATATCATAGAAGTAAAAAAATTACAAGAGAGAGAGAACAATGAATTGAAAATCTATTTGAGGAAATGATAACTAAAAACTTCCACTTCCTGGCAAAGAAAATAAACATACATTCTAGGAAGCACAGAGAGTCCCAAAAAAGATGAACATCAAGATAGCAAAATTAAAGTGACAAAGGTTAAGGACAAAAAAAAAAGAATCAAATGCAAGAAAAAAACAGTTACCTACAAGGGAGAGCCCATAATACTGTTAGCTGATCTCTCAACAGAAACTCTGCAGCCCAGAAGGGATTGGCACAAAATATTCAAAGTAATAAAAAACAAGGACCTACAACCAAGATTAGTCACCAAGGATATCATTTAAAATCAAAGGAGAGATAAAGATGAGAAATAAATTAAGATTTCATCAACACCAAACCCAATTTACAAGAAATTTTACAGGGACTTCTTAAAAAAGAGAAAATATATAAATGAAAAATAAAATGGCAATAACAGCATAACTATCAAAAGTTATTTTATTTTTAAATAAGTTTTATTGATTATGCTACTACAGTTGTCCCGATTTTCCCCCTTTGCTCCACTCCACCCAGTACCACTATTCCTTTCAGCAATCCCCCTCTTAGTTCATGTTCATGGGCCATAATATAAGTTCTTTGGCTACTCCATTTCCTATACTGTTCTTAACGTCCCCCTGTCTATTTTGTACCTACCAATTTGTACTTCTTAATCCTTGCACCCTTTCCCCCATTCTCTCCTTTCCATCTCCCAACTGATAACCCTCCAAATGATCTCCATATCTATGACTCTGTTTCTGTTCTGCTCATTTGCTTAGTTTTGTTTTTTAGATTCCATTGTTGATACTTGTGAATTTATTGTCATTTTAATGTTCACAGTTTTGATCTTCTTTTTCATATGTAATTCCCTTTCACATTTCATATAATAATAGTTTGGTGATGATGAAGTCCTTTAGTTTTACCTCACTAAATTTATATTAATGTCTTATCACTATGCTATACACCTGAAACTAATATAATATTGAAAATCAATTGAAACTGAAATAAAAAATTTTAAAAGCAACACAAGAAATTTGATATTTTACCACACAGTTAAGAATTTCTGCTTCTAGAGCTTTTTTAGGCAAAACATGTACTCTTCAATTCAATAAATACTTTTAAATAGACTCTTAATGGGATAATTTAAAACACAGTGGAATGTAAATATGGATTGACAAGATGGTAGTGGAGTAAGTGGAAGCTACACTAACCTCCTCCCAGGAAGAAAACTGGAATTACAGCTAAATTAAAGAAAAATCAATACAAAGTGAAATAAAGAAAAATATATAGGAAACCAACACTGACGGGAAGGAAACCAAGACTCAAATCAACAATTTGGAACAAAAGGAAAAAATAAACATTCAACTGGAACAAAATGAAAAAACAAGATTTCAAAAATATGAGTAGAAGTGTAGGAACTTCTGGGACAACTTTAAATGTCCATCATCCAAATCATAGGGGTGCCAGAAGGAGAAAAGGAAGAGCAAGAAGTTGAAAATGTATTTGAAAAAATAATGAAAGAAAAATTCCCCAATCTAGTGAAGAAAACAGGCATGCAAGTCCAGGAAGCTCAGAGAGTCCCAAACAAGTTGGACCCAAAGAGGAACACAGTAAGACACATCATAATTAAATTACCCAAAGTTAAAATTAAGGAGAGAATCTTAAAAGCAGCAAGAGAAAAAGAGTTACCTACAAAGGAATTCCCATAATACTATCAGCTGACTTCTCAAAAGAAACCTTACAAAAAAGAAGAGGCTGGAAAGAAGTATTCAAAGTCATGAAAAGCAAGGACCTCATCCAAGACCACTCTATCTAGCAAAGCTATCATTTAGAATGGAAGGGCAGATAAAGTGCTTCCTAGATAAGGTACAGTTAAAAGAGTTCATCATCACCAAGTCCTTATTATATGAAATGTTAAAGGGACTTATTTGAGAACAAGAAGATCAAAACTATGAATAGTAAAATGACAACAAACTCACAACTATCTAAAACTGAACCTAAAAAAACAAGAACAAAAACAAACTAAGCAAACAACTGGACAGGAACAGAATCACAAATGGAAATCACAGGGAGGGTTATCAGCAGGGAGGGGGAAGAGGGAGAATGGGGGTAAAAGGTACAAAGAACAAGAAGCATAAATGGTAGGTACAAAATAGACAGGGGGAGATTAAGAATAGTATAGGAAATGAAGAAGCTGAAGAACTTACATGTACGACCCCTGGACATGAATTAAGGGTGAGGAAGGCCGGGCTGAGAGGGATAAAGAGAAGAATAAATGTGGGACAACTGTAGTAGCATAATCAATAAAATATACTTAAAAAAATAAAAATAAGAAAAATTATTCAGAATACCCAGCTGAACAGTAGCTGAAGAGGAATCTTAAAACCAAGGACATAGAGAAGAAACAACTTCACCACAACAAGACTGGCAGGGAGTGTGGAGAAAGCACCAGAGGGATGGCTGGGATCCCACAGTTGACAACTGAAATCCAGGAGAGATGTTTCAGAGGCGAGGGGCTTCCCCTTGAGAAGTGTGAGGTCTAAAATCCAAGCTGGGTTCCCCAGCCTGTAGCACCATGACTGGGAAAGGAACCCAAATAACACCTGGCTGTGAAAAGCAGTTGGTTTTCTGTCTGCCAGGGAAATATAGCTAGAGATACAGAGAGCCTCTTAAAGGGCCAACACACAAACTTTTATTTGCAGTTACTTACCCCAGGTTCTGGAAGAGAGAGGGCAGAGTGGAGTTGAGACCTGTGAGAAGAATACGGGGTAGGGGGCTTTGGGGAGAGAATTGAAGAAACAGTGGCCAGGATCCCTGTGCTGAGTCATTCCCCAAACTGCAGGAGCCATCTTTCTCAGCCAGAACACTCCTTTCTGAATGGCATCAGCCTGAGGGGAAGCAATAGCCAACCTACAGGAATCACTCTACCGCATCCTGTGGAGCTCAAGCCAGGCTGCTGAGGAGTACAGATGGAGGTTTTTATCTTAGTGATTAAGTCTAACAGCAAAGGTGGATCACTGGGAACTGTGAGACATTAACTGACCCTCCCCTGGGCCTGGTGCTAGTAAAAGCCAATGTTAGCGTGCAGCCTGGTTCTTTCTGCACACACCCAACTGAGCAGAGGGAGGCTCAAGCTCTGGATCGTTGATAGCTCCCAAAAAGTTGCCCAGGGCCAGTCACAAGGAGCACACAACATAGGGCTGTACCAGAGTCTGTGCAGACCTACCTAACACACAGAAACAAAGAGGCAGTCAAAATGGAGAGACAAAGAAACAGGTCCCAAAAGAAAGAACAAGAGAATTCTCCAGAAGAACTAAATGAAATGCAGGCAACTTATTAGATAGAGAATTTAGAGTAATGATTAAGAGTATAGTCAACAGCATGAAAAAAGACATAGAAACCATAAAAAAGGACCAGTCAGAAATAAAGAATGCAGTATCTGAAGTAAATAATACACTGGAAGGAATAAAAAGTAGGTTACATGAAGCAGAATATTGAAACAGTGATTCAAAACGGGTAGGAAAAAAACACCAAAGCAGAGCAGTATAATAAATAAATAAATAAATGAGAATCAAGATGGCAGAGGAGTGAGTGGAAGTCACACTGACCTCCTCCCAGGAGTTACAACCTGGAATTACAACCAAACTGTGGAGATATCACCTGGAACAAACAACTGAAAAATAGCAAGAGAGGAGCCTGGGTGGGGCACCCACAGGCAGCAGCAGCAGAAGGGATATTGAAATGGCGGTGGGATCTCCCTGAGAAGAGCGGGGTCTAAACCAAAAGCGGGGATCTCTAGCCTACACCACCAGAACTGAAAAAGTAAACAGAAAACAGGGAGCTGCAAAAAGTGGCAGGGTTGCTCTCTGCCAGAGACTGGCGGCTGGAGACGCAAAGAACCAATTAAAGGGCCAAAGCATAAGTTTTTATTTGCAGCCACTTACCGTGGTCTCCGGCAAAGGAGAGGGCAGAGTGGGATAGAGACAGCTGAGGAGAGAATGGGGAAGGAGGCTTTGGGGAGAGAACTGAGAGAGTAGCTGGTGGGAGCCCAGTGCTGACTCCTCCCCCATGTGGCAGCAGTGGGAGAGGACCCAATAACCCTGCCCCAAGGAGGGACTCCGCCCCTCCCTGAGCTGTCTAAGGCAGCCTGCTGAGTGCAGAGTGACTAGATTAATAGCTGAAGGAGACAGCCACAAACAGTAGATTCCTTGAAGTCTCCAACAGATCACCTAAGGTCAGACAGGGAAGATATCTGACATCTATGGAGGCAGGTACAGAAAGTAAAAACAGCGGTCTCCAACCATGGAAGTTCACACCATAAAGTCAGGAAATCAAGACAGATCAACTTAAGAAGCAGAAACAACAAAGAAGAGCCTCACAAATCATGGGAAGACAAAGAAATACCCCCTACTCAAAGGGAAAAGAGGAATCCCCAGAAAGAGAACTAAATGAAATAGAGGCGAGTAAACTATCAGATATCGACTTGCAAACAACAGTTCTAAGAACGCTCAAGGAGCTCAGTGAGCTCAGAGAGAATTACAAAAAACTACAGGGAAACTATGAGGAACTTACTGCAAACTATATCAGCATGAAAAAGGACAGAGAAACTATCAATACAAGACATGAGGAAACGAAGAATACAATTTCTGAATTGAAGAACACAGAAGGAATCAAAAGCAGGATCAATGAATCAGAGGAGCAAATCAGCGAGCTCAAGGACAAGGTAGAAAAAAGCTCCCAGAAAGAGAAAGAAAATGAAAAAAGACTCAAAAAGAATGGAGAGGCGTTGAGGGAACTGCAGGACAACCTGAAATATAATATCTGTACAATAGGGATACCAGAAGGAGAAGAGGATGAAGAAGGGATAGAGAACCTGTTTGAAAAAGTAATGATGGAAAACTTCCCTCATTGGAGGACAGAAAAAGTCACACAAGTCCAGGAAGCACAGAGGAACCCAGTGAGGCCCACTCCAAGAACATCATCATTAAAATGGCAAATATCAAAGACAAACAGAGAATCCTCAAGGAAACAAGGAGAGAGAGGTAGTAAAGTATAAGGGAGCCCCGATATGGCTAGCAGCTGACTTCTCAACAGAAACACTGCAAGCCAGAAGGGAGTGGCAAAAATATTCCAAGTCATGAAAAGCAAAGGCCTGCAACCAAGACTGCTCTATTCAGCAAGGCTCTCAATTAAAATGGAAGGCGAAATAAGGAGTTTCCCAGACAAAAGGCAGCTAAAAGACTACACCTCCACCAAACCAGCACTGCAAAATATGCTACAGGGGACTGCTTTAAGATGAAGAAAGCGTCTATAAATACCCAGTTCCTTTCACAATTGCCACTACTTGACATTACCAATATCTCTTAATACTTATTGATCTGATTGTGACAATGATGTGGTATTTTAATTGTTCCTGTGTTATTTGTTGAAACTGAACTTGTTTTTGCATATTTCTTGCCTATTTCTATTATTTTTAAAAAGCTTTAAATGACTTTTTGGTATTCTTTATCCATTTTTTGATTAAATGTTTGTAGAATTTTTTCCCTAAAAAAACAAAACAAAACAAACCATTAACCCTTTTTTAGATGTGTTGCAAATACTTTCCAATTCAATTACTTGTCCTTTACCTTTTTTTATATGTATATTGCTGTACAGTCCTAAATGTTTAATATAGTCATATTGTCAATATTTTACTTTATAGCTTCTGAATAGGGTTTGAATATTTTACTTCAGGGTAAGAAAAATATTAGTTTGTATTTTCTCCTAAAACTCCTTAGATTCTACACATTGATTTTTAACTCACCTGAATATTTCTTGTATAATGTGTGAAATAGGGCTCTATATTTGTTTTATTTCAAGTAATAGTGGCCCATGCACCTTATTTGTTGAATAAGCCTTATTTTCCCCATTGACTTGAAATATCAACTTAATCATATATTACATTGTTAGACAGATATATGCGTTTGTCTCCAGAATGCTCATTATATTTCATCGATCTACTTGATTATTTCTGTGCTGGTGTCATGTTGGTTTAATTGCTGAGACTTTATAATGGTTTTAAATTTTTTAATATTTTATAATTAACTTTGACAATAAAAAGTAAAATCAATCTGCATTTAAGAAAGAAAGAAAGAAGAAAGAAGACAGGTAGAGAGATGGAACTCCTACCTTTTGTGACAACATGGATGGAACTGGAGCATATTAAGCTAAGTGAAATAAGCCAGTTGATGAAACACAAATACCATATGATCCCACCTATAAGTGGACTCTATTCAACAAAATAAACTAACAAAATAAACCACAAGAATGGAAACATGGAGAAGACTTTAAGTGACCAGAGGGGATGGGGAAATAGGACAATGGTGAAAAGAAAGGGAAGGGACTCGACAAAGAACATGTATGAATGACCCACGGACATGGACAACAGAGTAGGAATTGACTGAGGAAGCAGAGGGTGCAGGTGGAGGGGATAAAGGGGGGGAAATTGAGACAACCGTAACAGAATAAACATGATTTATAAATTTAAAAAATAAAAAATACACTGAAAAAAAAATCATGCTTGTATAATTTAAAAGTCACATTAAAAATCCTTATCCTTAACCAAATTTCATCTCTTCTATTGTGGGAAACTTCCCCAACATAATTTTTCTATCGTTATGTATTTCCCCTCCCCCTTTCTCTTTTTCAGCCCCTACCTTCAGTACTAAAAATTTTTAAATAAATACAAGACATCATATTTCAACAAAAGTGGTTTGCCCTGACAAATTTTCCATTACAAACATAAAATAATGATAGGCCAACCACTATTAAGTTTTTAGAGTAAGTGCTACACAAGACTAAACTCAGGGCAGGAAAATTATTTCCATGATGGAGCACTTTACCTTGATACAAAAATCGGAGTCTTCGTCATCTAGTGATGTCTCTGAATCATTAGCGGTAGATTTGCAGGGAATACTTTAGAGTAAAAATAGCCAACAGAAATTAGTTCATTTTGTTAAAAAGCAACCCCCAAAAAATGAGTGAAAGGTCAGTTATCTGTGTATTAAATGAAATTTCTTTATATAATTAAAATTTGGCTTGTTGGGTTTTTTTTAGTTATTTATTTCTGCCTCTGCCTCACCCAACCTATAAACTATTCAATGAAGACACACTCCAATTTCCCAGAGTGACAGCCAATATATTGGCAAAGCCTGAAGTTGGTTTGTTTTCACCAAAAGTCCTAAAGGCTGAATTAAAAATCCAATAAGTGGCTGAATTTACATCTCACTTCCACCACTTACCATATCCAAATAAGTCACTTTAATTTCTTTGAGTTCAAATTCTCCATGAGAGCAACCAGTTGGCCAGAATGTAAAACGCAGGTTGCCCAGGATGTTAAACACAGGTTGAAGTACTAGAGTATGTTTTCATTAATTGATCGCGAAGATTCCTTAAAGTCCTAAAATTCTATGTGCTTTTGATTCTGTCTATAGAAAAATGGAGAACACATAGCTGGCAGAAGTGGAAAAAATAACGCAATGAGAAAAACTCCAAAAAAAGGCAGAGAAGAAAGTTAAAAAGTAAAAATTAAAAAACGTCATGAAAGGAAAAAGGACTCTGGTGGGGGGGCTGGGGGGAAGCGGGGAAAGCTTCATACAACTACGTAAAATTAGTGGCATGAAGGGAAAACCAGACGGGAAGTCAGTGAGTAGAGAAATCAATTAGAAGTGTCCTCTACATAGATGCTGAATTGAACTGATGTAAAGTGGTCTACACATAACATTCTTCATTTACAGAAGAATAATTCATATCAAGAAAAATAGGTATCATCATGCTTAAAAACACTTTCCTGATTAGGTATGCCTTCCTTAGGTAAAACCTATGGAAGTTAGTTATGTGGCCATTACTAACTGAGATGTGACCTAAAGCCTTTTTTGGGAAAAACAAAGTAGTAGTTACCACTGTAATTGTCAAGCACAGGGTCTGGCAGAAGCAATACCTGCTTGAGTGTGGTTGGTAAGGTAATAATATAGGTATAATAATTTATAATTTTAATATGAACATTTCTCCAAAAATATATGATGTGCTTGAGTGTGATGTTGTTACATTATAGAATTACATGCTTATGATTTTGTAATAAAAAACAGGTGTTATTTGTGCCTGACCCTATTAAGACAAATGGTTGGGTTTCTTAAGTAAACTGTAAATCAGAGTTAACACACAACTAGATTTGACTTTCAGAGGGGATCTGATTTGCATCCACATCTCAATGCCACTGCTACATAGAAACTTATCAATGTATGTTGAGGGACAGCAGAATGGATTTGGGAGCTAAGCAGGTTGACACTCAACTCATGAGTCAGCCCCTTGTTAACTATGGAATCATGGGTCAATTAATCCGCCTCCCTGAACCACAGTTGCCTCACTTATGTAAAGTAGGCTGTAAGAACACAGCTACTTTGCAAAGGTATTGCAGTGACTGCATAACACATGTTAATTACATAACATAGTGTGCTGCCCAGGGTAGAACACTCAAGAAATGTTAGTTTCTTTTCTCTGCATTCCCTTAGTGAACATATAATTTTTTTAAAATCCATAAAATCCTACCTTCTGGAAGAGGCTTTCTCAGACTTCTCATTCACTAATAAAGAAAAAAAGGAAAATACATTTTAAGTCAACAGTAGAAAAATAAAGAACTTTAAAAGTACCATTTTCTGTAAATACTAAAGAAAAGGTCCATTTTTATAACAAGTCCAATTTTTTATTAAATGACTATAGAAAAAACATACAACATCCTAATTCAACATCCTTTTTCTCTTTTACTTAAAGGTACTATATGAAATTTTAGGGGTTATGACTAAATAAATGAACTTCTTTTCAGACAATATTTCTCCAGATCTTAAATTACCTACCGTTAACTTTTTAATGAATACTGAATACTATTCTATTAAGAAAGAAGAACTATACATGCAATTTACAGGATTTTTTTCACTGCTCTATCATTATCATAACTTCTTTACTCTTATCTATGTTAGGACCATCAAGAATAATTCACTATCAGAAGTCTTACCAAGACTTTTGCTACTTTCAGAACTCATATCGAATCCCCCTTCTTCTTGCCATGCAAAAGTTACTAGATGATTTCTGCATATAAAAAAATGGTGACAAATAATATTACTATCTTAATACTGATGTAAAAAATACTTTCCAAGTACAGGGTCTGGCACGAATTATGAAATCTTTTATTACAAAATCATAAGCATATAATTCTCTAACATAACAATATCACACTCAAGCACACCATATGACATTTTAGGTGAAACTTTCAAATTAAAACTACAAATTATTACACCCATATTATTACCCCACCAACCACACTCAAGCAGGCATTACTTCTGCTAGATGCTGTATATTAAATTCTTAGAGTATTTCAGATAACAGGAGAGCTAATATTAAAGCTTTATACCACACACTTCAAATTTGTAAATTCTACAAACTTTTATTAATAAAAAATATAATATGAAACAGTTATGATTTAAGGGAATGCAGTTCTGTACATTAATTAAGAGTTAGATTGATATAATAATAGTGTCTTGAACTCAGAAGTCTTAGCACCATACCCAACAGCTATTTGTTCTCAAACAAGTCTCCCTTCTTTGGCTCAAAGTCCTCTACAAAATAAGAATCTTACTGTCTTATTTTACAAGGTTGTTAGGATGACTGATTAAAAGAGATAATATACCAAAAAGAGGTGCTCAGAGAAACAGTATAGCACAGGAAAAATTTGTTCATGAACTTTATTTCTTGAACCTATTTTGTAATCCCAAAGAACCCCCAACGTGGGTTTTTCATAGTTTCTAACATTCACATATTGCAGGTTTCAGAAAATGTTATTAATTTTAGTTATTAGCCATTCTTTCTTTGTGGTTTCTATTTCAGGGCAAGCTATTAGATAACTTGCAGCTAAATTTACTTAGAAATATATTAATTCGTTAAATCAGATAACATAATACTCCCCTATTATTCTAGTGAATCATACCAAGGGCAGACAACTAATAGAAGTCAGGATCTGGCCTGGACTACTACTGTCCCTCCTCTACCTCCTCAAATTCTGAATGAACAGGTCTTTATGAGAATGATGCTTTATCTCCCTGTTTACCCCCAACTGACTTGGAAGATACAATACTACTTGTCACACATGGACACTGATGAGTCGTGGATGGGGCCTTAGGAATTCTAACGCCAATAACCTACTTTTGTTCAGAGCTTTCTGTTGACTTGAGTGATTGTACCACTTTAGAACAATACCAAGGTTTAAAAAAAAATGAACAACTGTACCTTTCCAGCAGCTTGACCTCTGTACCTTCCTTTTCCAAATATTCCTCTATTTGCTTTCTGTTTTCACCTACAGCAAGTGAAAGTGCTGTGCGGTTCTTCTGTAAAACAGCAAAAACAATTTATAATTTATAAAATTACACATATCCAAACTGAATTTTAAAACTTAGAAAAGATCCTCTGAACTTAAACATATAACGTAGAAAGTAAATAAAAAGTAGCCCCTTCCTTTTCAGCCCCTTCCTTTTCACCCCCATGCACTGGCTGTTCCTTCTCTATAAAATGCCCTCCTCTCCCTCTTCATTAGATTAACTGCAACATCATTATCCAGAACTCACTTCAAACATTTATAGTGCTGGTTCCAAGAATCTTTGCTCCTATCACAGTATCTATCATGATATACTGTTGTTATTTTATTGCTCCCCATCTAAACCAAGAGCTTCTTAATGGCTGAGGTTATTTTTTGATCTCTGTATAACTATAAAACACAGTAGTAAATGCTTTTAGTATTTTTATTGAATTAATAACCTAAATGATTAAATCTATAGTATTTCTTATATTATATTTCAAGGAATATGTACATTGCCAGAAGTTCTGTACTATGCCCCAAAAGAAAAAGGATCCAGAAAGATCACCTGTGTTTAAGAAATATTACAAAACTGTGCATTGTATGCCCAGTGCTAAAGAAATGTTTAACTTTGATCAATCCCAATTTGTCAATAGTTTTCTGTGGCAAACATTAACATTTGCAAATTAGAGTTCGAGGGATACAGGTTGGAGAGCTTTTCAACAGAGGTGAAGGTTTCCTCCAGGTCACACACACTTGCTTGACTCTCTCCTACCAAAGCTATCAGGGTCCCAGATGTCAACATCAGTCACTCCTTCTCCAAAAGGGTTTCTAAAAAAATGGACTCTAACTTAAAAGAGATAGGCTTCAAATGCACTTTGATTGCTTACTACTAAATGGTCCGTGGGTTTTCTTCTATTACCAGAAGATAACTTTTCATCCTAGCTGTTAGAAAGCTCAATATGAAACTATATATTCTCAATAAAGTTGACAATCCTGGGACCCTAAGGAATATATATTTTTTTAAAAAATTGTTTTAATCCTGATTCCATTTAATTGCCCTCACAGTTATATTTGAGGCAAAATATAGATCAGAAATAAAAGTAAAATGGCTTTTCAATAAAAATTTTAACTCTAACCTATACAAATTATTTTCAGCACAAAGAAAGCTACTTCCATTTTTTAGTAACAATGCTCAGGAGAAAGATATGATATTATCTGAAATATGCACACCCTATTCAATTCTAATCATGATTATCTTTCTCCTAAGACTCACAGACATTCCCATGAGAATGTGACACAATAGTAAGATGCTAGGAAAATTCCTGGACAAGTGGAATGAGGAAACTGAGACAAGAAAATTAAACAAGGCCAAACAATCTGAACAACTTACAGCAAACTGGTGAATTGCAAGACCCTATCTCTCTTAACCAAGGACACTTGAGAGCAAATGGTTTACACCTCTCCTCCCTAACCAGAGAGTACATAGCTGAAATTTCCCTGGCCTGGGAAATAGAGAACAGAGACCCAATTTGTGCCAGCTAAACCCAAGGACAGGCGAAGTCTGAGTATGAGTTAACAAAAACCCTATTAAAAGCCAGACAGATGCAAGATAAAAGTAAAACAGTATAGCAGACAAAAGAATAATCCCAAATCCCCCAATTAGCTCATTTTGATGCCATCAGCATATTAAAAAAGCACCTGGAAAGCTGATGAATATTCAGCTGAAACCTTCCCCTAAGATCCTCCCTCTCAAAGAGAGAGAAAACCCCCAAAACAAACAATATCAGTGCAAGCTCCCTCTAGAGCACGCCCACGCCTTTTTTTACTTCCTCCTGGAGTCTAATGGTCCCCATGAGACACGCAACCAGGGGAGCAGCAGGCAGGGGCAGTTAGCCCCAAGCTTATCCCCTGATCCTGTCTTCAAGGTTCCCTTTTTCTCTGACTGCTTTGGCTTCCTTCTTTCCTATAACTTTCCTAGGGAGCTAAAGCAGACAGACTACCACCTAGGCTCTCTCCTGTTGCTTCTTCTACCCTAAGTTCTTCCTTTGTTTCACTGTCCTCAGCTTTAATAAATGTACTCTCAAAATCACCTGGACTCATGTTGTAAAATCTTTCCTACATGAAGTTAAGAACCACACACTGCAGGCCAGCCTGAGTCAGACTCGCTCCAGTAACAAGAATATGATTATTTATAGAACATATAAAAGAAAAGAGTTTTTTAAAACAACAACATAAATTCTAACTTGAAAAATTCAATCTCATTCTTAGAAGATTAATATAAAATATATATTATAAATGAGTGTAGGTGGTCTTTAAGATCTTGAAGTCTTTAATAATATAAACTATAAAACAGGAATTGTAAACTTAAGTGCTTACAGAAGCAAAGTAGGTGACCCAAGTAAGTGGAGAATCTAGGTGGGGATGGCAGCAAACTAGAGAACCCATGTCTCATAGGAAAGGGGCAGCCTCTGCACAGGAGAGCAAGCAGCAGGAGGGGCTGATAAGGTGCCAGATTTGATTCTTTAAGAGAAGCTTAAAATCCAGCCCTGGCTGGTGTGGCTCAGTGGATTGAGTGCCGGCCTGTGAACCAAAGGGTCACTGGTTCAATAAAGGCTCAAGACAATATTATTGCAGGAAAGTCCTGCTTGTAATCAACACTTGCTGATCTAAGGACCTAAACAAGAACAAAAGATGCAAAATTCTTAATGGGTCAGATTCTACTTATTACCTGATGACCCATAAGCAAATTTCTAAAGACTCTCTGAGTGCCAGGGAATCTAATGGTTGAAAGGAAAAAGGTATTTTTTAAGCCAGTGATATTGCCAATAATGTTCCCTGTATAACTCCCAAATGAAGAAATAGAAAGAGTTGAAAGTCAGGCCAATATTGCTGGAATGGAAAGAGTTCAAGAAAGCATCATCACCTATAAAATTCCAGATCTTCTAGAGATTTCTTAAGTTTGTGGGATCTGTTAATTTATGTTACATTTATCCATTCAGTAGTTCTTAAACAGGTGTTGTATCCAAATCTCAAAGAAATATTTCTAAATACACACGTCCAGGCATTATTAGGTTTACTCAGTCAAAATCTTTAAGGAAGAGCGTAGGCTTGTAAACTTTTAAAAGTTCATCAGGTGACTGTGATTCACCAGCAAGCTTCAAGCTGAGAACTAGCGCAGCATACAGCCACTTTAGTCTTGTTTCTCACCTGTGTGGCAAAATCCTTCTGTCATCTGAGGACTGGGCCAAATAAAAGTGTAAGAGATAAGAGTAACTTACCAAAATTGCATGTAATTTCCTGTGTAGGGGTTGAAAGGAACCAATAAACTAAAAATGCAACTTGATTTTGTTACTTATAAACTCCTTACATCCCATTGTGACCTTCTAGATTTGGAAGCAAAGTTCAGACTCTTATCTAAGTGGCTGTTGCTGCCAGAATAGGATAATATCTCAGTTAATTACCTGTCCTTTCCTCTTGTTTCCCACTTAGTGACCACTGTTCATTCCCAGTCTGGCTGCCTCAGAGCCTCCTAATATGGATCTTGAGGCAAGTTTACAACTCACTGACGTACTCTCCCAAACTAAAACTTACTGTCCCGGAAAACTGCAGAGCACCTTACCTAAACATATGAAATGAAAAGAGAGGAAAAACCAAATACAGACAAAAAAGAAAACACAAAAAAAACTTTTCAGGTTATTTCCCCTCAATTGCCACATTTCCAAATTGGCCTGCATATTTCTGGTTGCTCTCTCCCTTTCCATTTCCTTTTTCCCTGTTAGGGAATACTTGAGCTTCCAGATATTGGGGTAGCCAAAAAGTCTGTATGGCATTTTCTGTAAAATAAAAGACACATTTTTCATTTTCACAATTAACTTTATGGATATTCTGAGTATGTCGGCTGTCTCCCACTATTGGCTTCTAGCAGGTAGAGGCCAGGGGAGCTGCTGAACATCTTCCAGTGCATAAGACAGCCCCACAGCAAAGAATTATTTGGCCAAAATGTCAATAGTTCAAGAAACTTCACAAACCACTTTTAAGACATTTGATCAGTCACAGCACCTTCTCCATGCACTGCACAAATCCTTTTTTGCATTTCAGTTGCATTTTTACCTTTCTTGAAATAATAGAGAAACATCGAAAATGTCACTAATTTTCTCCTATCTTCAATATTAAAATAACTACACAAAAATTCACCACTTTTGATAATTTTTTTAAAAATACATGCTGATATGACAGCTGTCACAATACAATCTAACAAAATTGTTTCAAATGAAGTTAAAGGCAGCTAAGCACTACTAGAGCAGTCATACAGAAAAAACTAAAGGAAGTTTTTGGCCAACCCAGTATATAAAATTGACCCTGCATTTGTCAACCAAGGCTGTTCCTGTTGGAGTTGCAGTGGCAAGAGGTAATATATCTCCAGGAGAAAAAGCAAGTGAACTGCTTTGCCATCACCTGCACCCTACATGCAACCACGACCCCACTGAGGAGCTGCACGAGGCTGAGCAGGAGCTACGCTCTGAAGTGGAAAACCCCAAGGTGGTATGTGGCTGGCAGAGGGACTATGAGCACAAGCGGATGACCCTGCTTATGTCAAGACATGACCTGACTCTCCTGTCACAACCTTCAGAACTTTGGGGTCCTGAAGTGCTCAGGGCCTGTGGACTTCTGCTTCCCTTTCCCATCTGTACTCACCCAGCTCCCCCTGCTGGGTACTGGGCCTCCTCCTCCCACCCATCCCCAGCAGCACCCTGTTTCCTAAGCCCCTGCCTGCAGAGTAGCCAGTCGCTACCATCACGTCACCCCCCAAGGGCCTTCAGTCCTTGGTGGGCTCTGAGCCTGTCACCCACTCCCAGGCACTAACAGGAAGCTTTTCCTTCTGGGGTAAAATGTAGCTGGAAATAGAGCTTTGCCCTTTCTACAGACACCACTTTTCTCCATCCCTGCTTGACCTGGCTTTGGAGTTGTTTCCAGGATAACAGGGCCTGATATACTGTATTCAGTATATGTATGTCAGAAAAAAAAATGCTTATGGCTAAAATAAAAACATGTATTTGAAATATTTTGTAAATAAAGTTACTTAATATATACCCTGTTTCTTGCTCCAATATTTGCCTTGTGTGAAAGCAGCTTTGCAACTATAGCTGTATTCTGACCAAGGACAGCGTAGTGGAGAGCCGTGTTCCCATCGATGTCCATTATATTTGGGTCGGCACCACGGTCTAGCAGAATAGTTGCACATTCCTCGTGCTGAGATTGTACAGCCTGTCAGTATTATGCCAAAAAAAGAGACTGTAAATTCTAGGAATTCAAAGTAAACATTCCACAAGTTTCATGAATAATTAATTCATAGTTATATGAGATAAATTCATTTTTACTCTAGTAATTAAATCAAATCCATCTCATGCTGACATAGTTGGCCACTACATACCTTCATCAGAGCTGTGCTGTTTTCATTGTCACCAAGGTTCAACATGCATTTTTTCTTTGCTAGGAGAGTGACCACTGCTGCATGGCCATTGGCACAGGCCAAATGTAGAGCAGTCCTACGAAAGTGAGAGAAATTTTTAGGAACCTAAACGTATAATTATTCTCTATCTCAAAACATAATTATTCAAGTGATTGTAAGCATTAAAAGTTATCCCTATGCCTTCAAAACAAATATTTAGTTTTATTCTGGAGACAGTACAATATTTATTAATTCTCATTACTCACCACATTAATGAAGGAGTAGCCTATTTGAATAGAGAGAGCATGACCTGGGCATTCAGTTCAACTTACATCTGATCTCATTTTAACTCTGTCGTGCATTAGCTATCACTTAACCTTTCTTTGCCTCAGTTTCCTCATCAACAAAATTGGGTTAAAAATAATAGTTATCTCACAGAATACCATTTTTTGCTTAAATCAAAAGCTATTCAGTGTTCACTATAGTTCCTAGCACAAAAAAAATCTCAGTAATTTAGATTATATTATTATAATTATTACTATTACTGCAACTTTACAAAGACATTTCAACTAAGTAAAATCATAACATTACACCTACTTTGCAGATGTGTTTTAAGAATTAGAACGTACAATGTATTTCAATGATTCTAAGAAGCTTATTTTTTCACATTTTAATATCTCTGACATTGGAATGCAATTTAATTCAGAGTGTCTTACAACTATAATTGGCAGCATTGTTTAAAAAATTCTTATTGGTACATAAAATATTGGACATCATACCATCCATGGTGCTTTACATTAAAAGAAAATGGTAAATACAAGGATTTCAACTTTTGCCTCTCTCATTCAACATAGTACTGGATGTCCTAGCCATAGCAATCAGACAAGAAGAAATAAAAGGCATCCAAATTGGAAAGGAAGGAGTAAAATTGTCATTATTCACACATGACATTATAGTGTACATAGAAAACTCTATAGGCTCCATCAAAAAATGACTTAACCTAATAAGTGGATTTGGCAAAGTAATGGGATACAAAGTCAATTTTTAGAAATCGATGGCATTTATGTACACCAACAATGAATTATCGGAAAGAGAAACTAAGGAAAAAATACAACTTACTACAGCAACAACATCAAAACAGTACCTAGCAATAAATTTAACCAAGGAGATAAAAAGACCTGTACTTGGAAAACTATAGAACACTGGAGAAAGAAATTGAAGAAGATGAAAATAAGTGGAAGAATATACCATGTTTATAGATAGGAAGAATTACCATCATTAAAGGGATCACAATACCTGATACCAAACTATACTACAAGGCCACTGTAATCAAAACATTCTTGTGCTGGCATAGGAACAGACACATAAATCAATAGAACAGAATAGAGAAACCAGAAATAAACCCATGTCTCTATGGTCAATTCATATTTGACAAAGGAGGCATCTGCATACAATGGAGTAGAGATAGTCTTTTCAATAAATGGTGTTGGGAAATTGGACAGGTACATACAAAAAAAGTAATGAGACCACCTACTTACACCATAGACCAGAATAAACTCAAAATGGATAAAAGACTTAAAAAGAAGTTATGATTCCATAAAAATTCTAGTGAAAAACATAGGCAGTAAAATTCCAGATGTCTCACGTAGGAATGTTTTTTCCCATGTATCTGCAAATAAACAAATGGGACCACATCAAATTAAAAAGCTTCTGCACGGCTAAAGAAACCATCATTAAAATGAAAAGAGAACTGAGTGTATGGGAGAACATGTTTGCCAACAATGCATCAGACAAGGGTTTAATCTCAAAAATATAAAAAGAACTCATGCAACTCAACACCAGGAAGACAAACAATCCAATTAAAAAATGGGCAAAAGACCTGAATAGACACTTCCCCAAGGAGGACATACAGATGGTCCATAGACATATGAAAAGATGCTCAACATCACTACACATCAGAGAGATCCAAATTAAAACCAAATCACCTCACACTTGCCAAAATGGCTCTCATTAATAAATCAACAAAAAACAAGTGCTGGTGAGGATGTGGAGAAAAAGGAACACTAGTGCACTGTTGATGGGAATGCAGTCTGCTGCAGCTAATGCGGAAAATGGTATGGAATTTCCTCAAAAAATTAAAAATGAAACTGCCTTTTGACCCAGCAATTTCACTGCTGGGAATATATCCTAAGAAGCCCAAAACACCAATTCAAAATAATTTATGCACTCCTATGTTTACAGCAGTAATATTTACAATAGTTAAGTGCTGGAAAGAGCCTAAGCCCCCATTGGTAGATGAGTGGATTAAAAAACTGATACATTTACACAATGGAATACTACAAAGCAGAAAGAAAGAATTCCTACATTTTATGACATCATGGATGGAACTGGAGACTATTATGCTAAGTAAAATAAGCCAGTCGGTAAATGATAAATACCATATGATCTCACTTATAAGAAGAATTTAATGAACAAAATAAACTAATGAGCAAAATAGAACAAGAGGCATAGAATCATGAAATAAATTGACAGCTGTAAGAGGGGAAGAAAGAGGTGAGGATTGTTTGAAAGAAGGTGAAGGAATTAGTCAAAGAACATATATGAAAGATCCATGGATATAAATAATGGTGTGTGCAGAATGACTATGGAAGCAGGGAGTGGGTGAGATGGAGGAGGGTTAAGGGGGGAAAAGTTAGGACAACTCTCATAGTATAAACAATTTTTAAAAAACCCATCTATTGGCTATGCATATTAAAATTTCAAGCTAAAAAAACAAAACAAAGGATATTATTTTCTGATAGACAATTTTAATTTTTTATATTACACAGTCAACCTCAGAAACTTTGCTTTTGAGGTCTTTGTCAACTTAAAAAATATTGAGGTCAAGAAAAAGTCCAGCCATTGTTAATATAATGAAAACAATTTGTGCAGCATCAGTGTAACATGGCAGCCAAGGAGAGTGGACTGGAATGCCCATGCATGAATGAAGATGACTTTTCTGTAACTAGTCAGTGGGGGTAGTAGACACCACTGAGTGAGCATGTATATTGTGTGGCCGTCACATACAAAATGACTGAAGGAGTAGAGCAATGAATCTGCATCAAATTTTGCTTTAAGCTTGAACATTCCTCTGCAGAAACTGTTTGGATGATTTAGGCTTTTGGGTATGATGGAATGAGTGCCGCGCAAGTAAGAGTGTGGCACAAACATTTCAAAGATGGCTGAGAATCTGTTGAAAGTGGCCTGCAACAAGTAGATCACCTGAGAGTGTTGAACATGTACAGGTTACAATCAGCAAAGATCAGTAACTGACAGTGAGAGAACTAGAAGCAGATCTGGGGATTCCAAAAACTACTGTGTCTGAGTTTTTGATACAGGATCTTGGCATGAAACATGTTGTGGCAAAATTCTTTCCACAGTTTCTGCTACCAGAGCAGAAGGAACATATTTCTGTAGTTGCTAATGACTTGATTTAAAGTGCTACAAATTAACCAGATTTCCTCAAGAGGGTCATAACTGGAGCTGAATTGTGAGTATACAGCTACTCGCATAATCCAGAAATGAAAGCCCTGTTGCCCAATGGAAGTCACCTGGTTCTATATGCCCAAAGAAGGCATGGTGAAGTCACAACAAGATCAAGACCATGTTAACTGTGTTTTTTTGATTGGGAAGGAGTTGTCCATCATGAGTTTGCCCCTCCAAGCCAAACAATTAATAAGGAGTACCACCTCAAAATTCTTTGTGGGTTGAGAGATACAATATGACAACTATGGCCGTAGCTATGGCAACTTCATCACAACAATGCACCTGCTCACGCATCACGTTGAGATGTGATAAAGAGCTTTATGGTGACACATCAAATCACCCAGGTGACTCACCCTCCCTATATCCCAGATTTGATACCCTTAGACTTCTGGATTTTCCCAAAACTGAAATCACCTTGAAAAGAGATTTCAGACCATCAATGAGATTCAGGGAAATACTACAGGGCAGCCGATGGCCATTCCAACAAAGGATTTTGCAGAATGTTTTGAACAGTGGAAGACACACTGGGAGAAGTGTGTGAGGTCTCAAGGTGCCTACGTTGAAGGGGACTGAGATATCATTGTCCTGTGTACAATGTTTCTTGTATCTTCTTTACTAAATGTCTCTATTTTTCATAGTATATGGCTTGATACTTCCTGGACAGACCTTGTACATCAGTGTACACTGATATAAAATGGATATTGAATTTTATCCCAGGAATTTTTAGCCCAGAAGTTGATCTATTATGGATATTATTTCCCTTATTATGCACTTTTCTATAGTATATAGCATCGTTAGGTAGATAGAAGTTAGAAAATGCACGAGGAAAGTGGGAGAAGGTCCACAGTCCTCAAAGAAGAAGCCCATAAACAACTTTAGTTAACTACCCAAACTGATAAACTGCCTCTGGTCACCTGTCTGTTTTACAAAGGATGGCAAGAGGTGGCCTGGAGCAAGATCAGAATCTGGCTAACAACCTTCCTTGCACGCCTATGTTTATTTAGGTGGTCACGTTGGGGGCCGGGGGGGGCGCGGGTGGCGGAGCTGGCACCACCTTTAACCACCAATCAATGTGTAACTCCCTTGCCCCATCCCGCCAACTGCGTGAGTCCTCTCACAAAGGACCTGAGGCCTTGCCCTGTCCTTTACCCATGCCTTTCTCCCCATCTCCGCCAAGGCCCATGCTCTTCCACGAGAACCTGTCACCAATAAATTCTACCTATATACTAATCAGCTTGCTGATCTTTGATTCTTTACTGCATGGGTGAGAAGAACCGAGTTTCCCACAACATATGAACATCAAATATAAAATGCTACATATACTTAAAGTGTCTTTTGAGAGGAATGATGAGTGGGTCCTTAAGTTTTTGTTTTTGCTGCTCCTAAAGTCGGCCTGAGCGCTAGACCCCACGTGAGGTCACCACCACCGAGGTGCTGCGGCGGGAAGGCAGCCCAGCGCCCTCCGTGACAGGAGGGCTGAGCTCCACCTGGCTGAGCTCCACCGGGCTGAGCCCGGACAGGTGAGCGCTTCTCCCAGGTCCACTCCACCTCCTCCCGGTCGGTCGACCCCTCGCCCTGGCCGCTGGCCTCGCAGTTCCTATTACCTGTTCTTCTTATCTCTGTCATTCACGCCATTTATCCGGAGCAATAGACTCTGCTTCACTTTTGTTACATTGCCCGTTACAGCAGCTTTGTGGATCATTCCCAGGTCCTTGTCCAGGATCTGGTACGCCTGCCGCGAGGTGGCATTATTACTGCTGTTATTTCCCACTATCTGTTTCCCTGAAGTGGTGGACAAGTCCCTCCTTCTCCGCAAAACAAAAATCTTCTTCATCGCAGATAGCCTAAGGGCTTCAGAGAAGCCTCATTTTCACCTCAGCTTTTCGAGGCCTCATGAGCCCCACACTATCGCTTTAGACAAGCCAATCTCCTCACTATCGCTTTAGACAAACCAAACGGCCTCACTATCGCTCTAGATAAGCCAACCAGCTCTCTCTATCGCTCTAGATAAGCCAACCGCCCCACACCAAAACACTCCAACTGGGCAGAACGGCGGTTTGGAATCTTTCAGCCCAAAACTATGGTAACCAAACAACGCTCCGCCCCCACCCCCCATGCAAACACAATTGCAGGTGTACCCCTCGGATTCCAAGCACTACGCATGCACACAAACGCCCTGCACCCAAAGATACCCAGAGGGCGAAAGCTAGGCCCAGGCATTTAAAAAACTTAGCGATTGTGAACAGTGCGGGTTCCGTTCAAACGCCAGTGGGAGTTAGCAGTGTTTTAATAAATCTACAAAAGTTAAAAGCACCCCAGTGGAAAGCTGTCTTCGCTTACGTCTGGGGCTACAGTGGTGTGAAATTTCAGGGTGCTGAAGGCCTCCAGCTCATAAAGCTCCCCTAAAAAACTAATGTATCTCCGTGCCCCTCTGTTTATTCCTCTTCCACTTACCTCTGTGCCCCATCCAATTTCCAAGGAATTTTACAGATGCAACAAGTTTTTCACTGTTTCAGCGATTGTGGCAATATGTGTATACAAATGAAAATTTTTAAGAAACCAATGTACCTTCTCTAGATCAAATGAAAACTCATTTCTGCATGCCTCTAAATCCTCCACTTTGTCCTAGTCTTCAATTTCCATTTTACTTTTATTTCCCCCAATTAAATCTTTAATCAATCCAAGATTTATTTCGGAGTATGGTGTAACATTAAAGAATCTTTTCTAAAAAACGGCTCTTCATGTGTTGCAAACCATCCTCACCTAGTTTTAAATGCCACTTTACTGTGCATTGAATTCTCAGGTTATGTTAATTTCTAGGTTTTCTGTTCTCATCCATTGGATATTCTGCTTCTTGCATCAGTACTCCTCTATTTTAATTTCTTTATAAAATGTATTTTAATGTTACAGTTCCAAAGTTTCCCCTCCTTGTTATCCTTTTCAGTATTCTCTTGGCAATGTTTACTTCAATATTTGCAATGAGTACTTGAAAAATGTACCCTACTAGTTTCCTCAGACTCCTAAAAGCTCTCTGTAGTGACAGCTCAAGAGAAAACTCAGGCATTTCCTGATGAAGCTTATAATGAGTGTCAAAGATGTTACCAGACTGCAGAGGAGGAGCTACACACCAAGAGTCCAGGTTGGTTGTAGAGATTTGGTTGACCCTAGTGTTTTTGTATGGACCAAAGCAACTTAAGATGTGTATGTTCAACTTCTGAGCTTCTGTGTTCCTTAATCAAATGCAGAGATTAGGTCAACTCTGAGCTTCTGTGTTCCTTAGTCAAATGCTACCTGGATACCGAATTTCTTACAAGCAATTGAAAAGTTAAGATTTCCCATTCCCACAGTGCAAATGACGAAACTAATTTCAGATCCAGTGCAGATGCCCTGTAGAAAGCTGTTGCTTATAACTCTTGTGCCTATCTAAGACTCAGATAATGCCCTAGTTTAGCTTTCCAGCACGCTCATTTAAGTTATGCTAATGGATTAATGTGTTGAGTGTTATGATGAAAAACAACTGAGATGGATACCGTAACAAATCCCTTAGCAAGTTTTCTAATTCCAATCCAAAGGCCATTTATGTTTTGTTCTTGTAAGTTATGAGGAAACGTATCAAGCACTTTGCCACAACTGATTCACTTGCTCTTTGGCATGTACAAAACCAAGGCTAACTTGAAAATGACCTGAACATTGAATGTGCTTGCCAGCCAAAGTTAGCAGAGTGGAAGGCCTTGAATAATTGGGTTTGAACACAACCTGGGTTCAATCTTTGGCTAAATGCTACGCTATGGAGACACAGTTGCAAACCCTAGGCAACAAGATTTAAACATTTTTTAAATGAACAGAGACATGAGTGGGTACACACTCTAGTAAGGAGAGACTTCACAAATTTACTAGATGCAAATTATAAAACAAAGCGACCCTCTACAAAGTAAATCACTCATTTGCAACATTAGCTGAAATTCAATAAAATTACAAAGAAACAAGAAAATGGGCCTTTACTAAGAAAGAAAATAGAAACTGTGTATCTCCTCCACATTTTGGATTGATCAGAGACTTCAAAGAAGCTATTAGGAACATATTCAAAGAACTAATGGAAGTCATGTTTAAAGAATTAATGAAAACTGCCCTGGGGACATAGCTCATTTAGTCAGAGCACTGTGCCAATACAGTAACGTTGCATGTTTGATTCCTAGTCAGGGCTCATACAAGAATCAACCAATGGATGCATAACTAAGTGAAAAAACAAATCTGTTTCTCTCTCCCCCCACTCTAAAATCAATAAATTAAAAAATTTTTAAGAATGAAACCTATGATGAAAACAATACAATGCAGAATCTCAATTAAGATATAGAGTATATGAGAGACCAAATAAGAATTTGGTGCTGAAACACAGAAAGGAAAAGAAATCAACAGACAAGGGGGGGGGGGGGGGGGAAAAGGAAGGGAAGGGGAAAAGTCAAGGAACATATAGCAAGGACTCATGGACAAAACCAAAGGGAAAGAGCTGAGGGAGGGAAGGAGGGAAGGGGCAAGGGAAAGTGGTGGGGGGTAGGCAGAGACAAATGTATTTGAAAAAATAAATTAAAAAAATAAATAAAAAAATAGCTAATTCTAGTTAAAATAAAAAAAAATTGGTGCTGAAAACTAAAATGATCTGAAATGAAAAATTCAGTTGATTTGACATGGTAGAAGAATCCAGTAACCTTGAAGAATCAACAGAAATTACTGAAACTGAAGAGGACAGAACAACGAAAAATAGTAACAAAGCCTGAGAGACCAGATCAGCATCAAGTGTGTCAACACATGAGAAAGGATATTTTCAGAAGAGAGAAAACAAATAGGTAAGTATATTGGAAGAAATAATTGTCAAAAACTCGTTTGATGAAAAATATTGATTTACAGATTCAAGAAGCTCAGAAAAATCAAGTAGAAAAAACACAAGGACGTGTACACCTAAATATATCACAGACAAACTATTAAAAGACAAGGCTAAGAAAACTCTTAAAAACAACAAAAGAAAAACAGGAGATAAACAACCTATAAACAAAGACGACCCTAATTTTGGTTAACAGCTGACTTATCAAAAATAATGGAAGTCAGGAGTCTGTGAGAAAACATATTCAAAGTGATTAAAGAAAAAAAAAAACTGACCATGTATTACTCTATATTCAACAAAACAATTCTTTTTTAAAAGGCAAAATAAACACATTCCCAAAGACTGAGGATATAAAATTATATAAAGCAGTAGTTATTTGTACTGTTGAGTTGTAACAGGAACAGATATAACAAATGACACTATCAGCACAAAGATATACTAAAACAAAATTAGTACATTTTAACAGAATTTGTATTATTTTGTGGTAAGTTGATGCATATTATCATCCCTAGAGCAACCACTAAGATATAACTCAAAAAAAGAGGAACAGAGGAATCTCTTTGCCTATGATAAAAACAGAAAATAGCAGGTATCAAAAACAACTGTATCAATATTAAACAGGAATGAACTACATCTCCAACTCAAATAACAGGGGATAGTGAGACTGGATTTTAAAAAGGCAAGATCCAATCATGGCCAGGTGGCTCAGCTGGCTGGAACATCGCCCTGTATACCCAAAGGTTGTGGGTTTGATTCCCACTCAGGGCGCATACAGGAGGCATCCAATGAATGCTCTCTCTCATATCAATGTTTCTCTCCTCCTCCTCCTCTCTCTAAAATCAATAAACATATCCTTGGGTGAAGATTATAAAAAGAGGCAAGCTCATACAGGACATGTATTCATAATATCTGGTTTCTTTTTTTAAAAAAATATTTTATTTACTTTTAGAGAGAAGGGAAAGGAAGGAGAAAGAGAGAAACATCAATGCGTGGTTGCCTCTTGCACACCCCATACTGGGGACCTGGCCCACAACGCAAGCATGCACCCTGACTGGGAATTGAACCCGCGACCCTTTGGTTCACAGGCCAGTGCTCAATCCACTGAGGTACACCAGCCAGGGACATAATATATGGTTTCTTAAAATGCCTACAACAAGCAACTTTTGAAGGGGTAGAGGGTCATATATTTGAATTGGTATGTCTCCAAATATCTAAGAATGGCAAATAGCGCAGGACAGAACGCTCGACATCACTTGTGCTAGGAAAATATGTTAAATCCACAATGAGATATTATTTCATATCCACTAGAATGGCCTTATCAAAAAGACAAACTATAAGAAGTACTGTGTAAGATGTGGAGACACTGGAAACTTAAAACATTGGTGAATGGAATATCATATGGTATAGTTACTTTGAAAACAGTTTCTCAGGTTCATAAAACTTACTACCTTAGTTATCAATTTTAATCCCAGAAGTCTACCCAAGAAAAATGAAACATGAATCCACACAAGGACATGTACACACACACATATATATACACACACAAAGGAGAGAGTGGAAAGGAGGAAAAGAGAAAAAGGGAGGTGGCAATAAAAACAATTAGGCAAACGAATACGATTTATTAATCTATGTCAAGCACGTATGGAGGTTCCTTCTACTATTCTGGTAACATTCTGCAAGTCTTAAATTAGATAAAAAATTTAAAATTATTTTAAAAAGGGGCAAGATTCTCATGTGGCAAGTTCCTCCTATCAACATCTTCAATGAAGACCATATACAGCTTAAAAGTTATTAGAAAACTATAGGTAATTTTAATAAAATCACTTCAAGAATATAATTTGGTTAAATATAAAAACCAATACAATGTACTCTAAAATAATCTTTCTATTGAGTTAAATAAATTTATCTGTAAATCCTGTAACAGTATGTTCATATTCACAAATTCTGAATGAAAAGCAAACACAATTTTCAATTTCTGACACAGGGTAATTAAAAAATTCATTTTGAAGGGGACTGAGCTTTCAGTCTAATTTTACTTTGAATACCAAACATAATTATACAGTTATTCAGAATTTGAAAGGCTACTTTTTTATTTAACAAAATACTGCCACTCTGAAATAAATTTCATTAGTGTGGTAATAAGGTTAACAACAAAGACCATGAAAATGAAAGCTGTACTTTTAAGTTTATAATCATATACATTTTGATTATATCCATACATTAACAATTCTCTATTCTTGAGAATTTTAAAAACCATTTTATAGATGAACAATCTGGAGCATAATTAAATGCATCTTACTGAAATTTCCACTGATGTATGTAGAAATATGGTTTACCAGAAGCCAAATAGCAGTACTTCTTTGTCTAAGATCAATGGCACTATCTAGAAATGAGGACAATTCTTCAACAATTTCATTTTGTTAAGTAAAAACACTTCCAAGGAGCTAAAGGCACAATTTTATTTACATCTAATAGAGTAACAGACAATAAAATCATTACTTATGTGCAACCTAATAACTGATGAACATTTCTCAAACAAGATGTTTTCAATCTTGATAGTTCTTTATTTTCTTTAACATATTTGGGATGGATTGCTAATTTGCAATATGTATCACTGTGAGAATAACCAAAATTAGGTAAGTGTGACAAAAGGTTGACAATGTGTTTCACACTCTTGAGTGGTACCATGTCAAGAACAGGAGAAAAGCGTTGCAAAAGGAGCATACTGCAATGCTACATATATTCTTGCAGTAAAACCAACAATGTACCCATTTCAAGAGAGTTATCATCTTAATTCTAATTTCTTCCCCTCAAGAACAATTTGAATCTCTTTGGCATCCAAAGTCTCATAGATCAATAAAGCTTCAGCTAGATTCTTATGTTCTTTTGCATGCGTCTTCAAGATATGTTTGGCTCGTTCATATGAGTCCTAAAATAGAAAAGCAGATATGTAACAGGCAAAACATAAATTAGAAAAGAAAAAGAAAAAAACTTTATGTACACTAAAAATGAGAAATTTATTTCTATTTACAAAAAATAAAAGCATTTAAAAGCTTGCTTCCCAAAAATAACTCTTTTGTACTCTTCAAGTGTTCTTTTTTAACTGTAAAATCTATCACATAGAAATATGACTACCTCAGACAAAATGCTACTTTAAGAAATTATACACTCTACTTATCTGCTTTTTAAATGACTGTGAACATAGAAATCTGCTTCTCTATTCAATATATATGTTTAAAAAGAAGGAAATTTGATCCTTTTGCCTCTTGATTTCACCAATTTATTTGATCTAGAATGGCCAGAAAAAGATCTTCACATTTTTTCACTTGGTAATACACTCACTTGTCAATATGTGATAACTGTAACAGTATTATTGCAGCTGATCCTTGATTTAAGTGCATTTTTTCTTTGTAACCAACCTTGATTTTGTCACTTAAATCTTTCAATTATCTTTCCAAAGGTGAGTCTGGATTAAGTTTATTAGGTCATAAACAACAGCACTACTAACAGTTCATTTCTGGCAGTGACACAGTTGTCTGTGCAATGTTTCTGCCTATATGAGTATTTAATCATATTTCAGTCCTTAAAAAACTGGATAGAAAATATAAAAGTGAATTTACTAACACCAAAAAGCATAGATCATATAAACATGAACCTAAAATACTATGAACTAGTAATCATGTCCCCTTAATGACGATGTAAACTTGGCATCTAGAGGAAGGAGTACCTACTGCCTTCCCAATCTATCATTTAAAAAATCAAGAACCCAATTTTTGCCATTCTGTGTTCTGAGTTTTCAGAAACATATTAAAGCAAAGAAAGAGTGTTTCTGATGCTCTAGGTACTAAAACATAGATAATTTACTCAGAATATCATAAATAGTAAGGAAAGGAGAATTAAGATTCTAGAAAGTCAGATACTTCTGTAACACCTTCTAAACTTTTCCATTATATAAACTTGCCATATCCTTAACTACTCTAAAACATTTCTTCTACCTCCTTTGAGTTAATAAAAACTTCACTTTCCAGGGGAGACTGCTTTTCCAAAGACCCCAAGTGGCAGTTATTTACTCTCATTCCAGATTCTTCAGGTTGAAGATGTGAGCTCTTTGTTCCCATCAATATTTCCAGACCATTATTATACAATCCTCTTCTGTGAAGCACCATTCCTTTGAAATTTATACTACTAGATTACAGCCTTTCCCAACACCCTTCACTGTGCCACCTAAGTCCTCATTCACTGAAGATTTCTAGCACTCAGCTCAGTCTCTTCCATTCCAAGACCTGCCTTCACGCGTGCCCAAGTGGACACATATTCAACCTCTGAACTAGCTTCAGACCCACATATCTTTCCCAACCTCTAATCTTCACTAAGACACCTCAAATTTAACATGTATGAAACTGAACTCATGATCTACATCCTTCCCAGCCTTAGGTCATCACCAGTGTTTACTCAGTAAATGACACAACTAAATAGCTACATGAGGCAGAAATCTAAAAATTTTATTTTTAGACTGAATTAGGTGCTCTCTCATCCACCATATCACAAAGGCATTTTAATTTCACTACATCCATATCTCTTGAACCCCATGTTTCTCAGTTTCCACTTTTCACCACCCTAATCCAAGTATCCATTATACCATGACTAGATTACCACAGAACCTAAGTGATCTCACTGAATTTATTCTTACACATTTTTTTTTTACCCTAATCTGTATTGGGCACTGCAGTCAAAATGACCTTTGTTTTGCTTATTTTGTGTTCTCAGCACATGCACACTGCTGGGCATCGGCAAATAACAATACTTGTTGAATATATGTCAGAATGAGAAAACAGTAAAGACTCAGTAATAAATATACCTGATTCAAATACTTCTTATGGTTTTGCAAATAGAGAATTGAATATTTATAATCATTGATATAAACTGTTCTTAGCCTATGGCCAGAATAAAGATCTAGCCTACGATGAGAGGTTCTCTAACAACGTATTTAAATCATTGTTGCAATGGTGCACCTATTATCTTTATTATACACAGTCATATTTCTAAGAACAAAAGCCTTCAGTTATCTGGTAAGCACTCAACTATTTAGGCACGTTATGGCTAAATAAGCACAGAAAACTACAATCATTACCCTCAGAAGGATTCTGATTTCTTGTTCAATAGCTGACTGCGTTTCTGGACTCAGTTTCCCTGTATCACTGTAGGTCATAACTCCAAGCTAAAACAAATGGGAAGAAATTGAACATCAACAACAACAACAAAAAAAACCCCAAACACTAATAAATGTAACAGAGGAAGTACTATCCTATATATAAGAAAACAAATTTCACAGGGGGTGGGGGCAAAGAAGAAATTCAATATAAAAATGGCCTAAGGACAAGGAAATTTCATCATTCTTCTGAAAGTATAAGACTAAAATTAGAGAATAAGCAAGAGAGAAAATTTAAAATCATAAGTATGCTTGTGAGTGCCTTCTTAGACATCCTTGGCAGCTATTCCAATTCCAGCAACCCATAATTCAGAATATTAGAATTGCTTCCTGGAACCACAGCAATAATGTAAGAGTGAAATACGTGAAAAGGGTAAAGTATGGCAAACTCAGCAAGTAGGTCTTTTATGTCATGTGAATAGTAACAGCTAAACAATTTGTCTTATCATCTGGTTAACTCATGAAGTAACAACTGTTACTGTTCAAGCAGCTAGAATAGAAACAATGCCATATGTGATTACTCAGAAAATAAGGTTTAGTTAAAAATAAGCTGGTACAAATCCATTTGGAACAAGACAGAGGAAAGTAAATGTTATCAATTTAAAATGAGAGCCCACCCTCACAGAGACACTTGGTACTTATCATTTAAGACATGAGAACAATTAAAATTAGCCAATACCTTTTCACTCATTCCAAATTTAGTAACCATCCGCTTTGCTATTTTAGTTGCATTATCAAAATCACTGGAAGCACCTAAAATTTAAAAATACACATAGAACTCAATTTTTAAAATATATCTAAACCAACAAACGTAATTTGAACTAAAGCCATTCTACATAGCCAACCTGTTGTAATATGGTCAGTTCCAAATATAAGCTCCTCTGCCACTCTTCCTCCCATACTAACATCCATTTGTGCAAGCAGCTGAGCTCTGGTTTCATTCCATCTGTCATTCTCAGGCAACAGGGACACCTAGACAATTGAAAAATAGAGAAAAGATTCAGACCTTTTTTTTTTTTTTTTTTTTAAGATTTTATTTATTTTTTTTAGAGACACGGGAAAGGAGGGAGAAAGAGAGGGAGAGAAACATTGGTTGCCTCTCACAGGAACCCCAACTCGGGACTGAACCTGCAACCCAGGCATGTGCCCTGACTGGGAATCAAACCAGAGACCTTTCATTTTGCAGCACGATGCCCAACCAACAGAGCCACAGTAGTCAGGGAAAAATTTAGACGGCTTTGAAACACTTATGTTAATAACCAGAATCACCATTTGGCTCTCTCACCTTGCTTAATACCGTGATGCTGAACGCCCAAAGACATTTAGTGTAGATGGTCATCAGATGACTGATGACAAAACCATTAATTTATAAAATGAGAAAAATTCCTTATAAAGCAAAATGGGTTTTATAAATAACAGGCAGATAATGCTGCTATAGCCCTGTTTTAACCTCTGCTGCACAAAAATATTTAAAATGTCTATAAATAGAAAGATATGAAAATAAAATTTGTACTCAAAAAGAAAAATCTTAGAAAAATTATTGAACCAGTACATAATTTCTTCTGTGGGTAGAAAATAACAATTACATAATTAATAATTATACTGTGTTGTCATTCCAGAATCAAATTTCATAATGTAAAGGTACAGTGCCTGAAATATTAAGGATATTCTTTATTAGCAGATACATTTCACAAGTATCTCTAATTTCAAGATGGTTTAGGAAGTTAAAGTATCAACAAACTTGAGAAGTAGTTGAATTTTCTTTCTAAGTGGTTTTTATCAGCAATTCCATATATAAGCTTCTGGGAAGTGCTATTAGAAAGCAAAAAAACAAAATACTTACATGCCCAAGTGTTGGCCCTCGTGGCATGATTGTAGCTTTGTTAATTGGCATTGCATCTTTAGTGTAATATGCAATAATAGCATGACCAGATTCATGATATGCTGTGATGGTTTTGTTTTTGTTATCAATTTCCACGCTTCTACGTTCAGGACCTAAAGGCAAAAATTTAATCAGGTAAAATACTCCATTAGAGAGATCTATTTAAGTGAATAAAACCAACTTGCCTCAAAGTTGTTTTTTTTTGAAGTTTTATATATATAAAAAATATATTTTTAAATACTTTATTTATTTTTAGGAGGGAAGGGAGGGTGAAAGAGAGGGAGAGAAACATCAATGTGTGGTGGCCCCTTGTGCATCCCCTACTGGGGACCTGATCCGCAACCCAGGCATGTTCCCCAACTGGGAATTGAACCAGCGACCCCCTACTTCACAGGTCAACACTCAGTCCACTGAGCCACACCAGCCAGGGCTCAAAGTTGTTCTTAAATTAATATCATTTACTATCATTAACAAATATTTTAAACAAAGTTTAAAAATGGGTAGAATTCTACACATATACAAGGTCTGTCTAGAAAGTATCCAGCCATATACTATGAAAAATTGAGATTTACTGAAAAAGATACAAGAAACATTGTACATAGGACAATGACGCCTCAGTCCCCTTCAAAGGAGGCACCCTGGGACCTCACAGAGTTCTCCCAATTGCCATCATCTGCCTTGTCCTATTTTCCTGAATCTTAGTGACGGTCTGAAATCTCTTCCCTTTCAAAGGTGAGTCTAGTTTTGGGAAAATCTAGAAGTCACAGGGCGCGAAATCTGGGCTGCAGCAGGGATGAGTCTCCAGGGTAATTTGCTGTGTTGCCAAAAAAGTCTGCATGAGACATGAGACATGACGCATGTGTGGGTGCACTGTTGTGATGAAGCTGCCAATCGCCAGTTGCCCGTAGTTGAGGCCTCTGAATCATCCGAATAATTTCCATGGAGAAATATTCAAGCTTAATGCAAATCTGAGGCATATCCATTGCTCTACTCAGTCATTTTGAATACAATGGCTACACAGTACACATGCTCAGTCAGTGGCAGCTACTGCCCCCATTAACAAGTACAGTGAAGTTGACATTGTTCACACATGCGCATTCCAGTCTACTCTCCTTGGCTGCCAGGTTACATTGACAGCCTGCAAACCATTCTCATTATGTTAACAATGGCTGGACTTTTCCCAGACAGACCCTGTAAACTACAACATTAACTGAAAACCAAAATTGTTAGAAATATCATCTTAATTCTTTTATCAAAAAAGAAAGCTTAATTCTATTTCTAGAAAATAAACTTCCAATTTAAAAGGCATGTCATAACTAACCTGTTTTGAAGTCAGTTCAAGATTTAAAATAAAAAGTAAATACTTGAAACAGTTAAATTAACTATTCTTTTTTCAGCAATATCAGAGAAGAGTAAAAACATGGCCACCCATCCTCCCCAGAAAGTATCACCATAAAATCTATATTCGCCTGTAAGAGGCCAAATTATTTTGCTACATTCAAATATATATTTTCTTGTTCCTATACCTTTGTTTTTATTAACCTCTCAAAATGAAAAATTTATTCTCTAACATACTGAATAGTATAAAATATAAAAAAAAGAAAACCTACCCATTAGAATTTTATCTTTGGAAAACTCTAGTTCTTTCATGGTAACCATTTCTTTTCCATCAACAGCTGCTTTTAATGCAGCTTGGTTCACAAGATTCTCCAGTTCTGCTCCAGAAAAGCCAACAGTACCTCGGGCTATGATTTCTGGATCAACAGCTATAAAGATATATCAACACAATATTAAAATTGTAATAGTTAATAGAAAGTTTGTCACAAAGAACTCAAATTTCAAAAGAAAAATGAAAAGAGCCATTATGAACTATAATATAAAATATTTATCTTTTAAAAAAATTTTTTATCAATTTTTAGCGAGACAAAAACATCAGTTTGTTGTTCCACTTATGAATGCATTCATTGGTTGATTCTTTTTTAAGATTTTATTTATTTATTTTTAGAGAGAGGGAAAGAGATGGAGAAAGGGAAAACATAAATTTGCGAGAGATACAGGGATTCAGTTGCCTCTCACAGGCCCCCAACTAAGTATCTGATCTGCAACCCAGGCATGTGACCTGACTGGGAATTGAACCAGTCACCTTTTAGTTCACAGGCCAGCGCTCAATCCACTGAGCCACACCAGCCAGGGCTAAAATATTGATTTTAATGAAACAAAAATAAACTTACTTACTAAATTCTAAGGGGAAGAAGCCAAAGTTGCTATTACATATGCCATTAAAATCGCCTTTGGGAAAAGCACATTCTTAAGTTTCAATAACTTTGTCAAAAATAGAGAAATGCAGAGTTATCAGACAATTTTAAAACCTTCAATTATGACCTATATATTTACTGGCCTAATGACAAATCGAAACAGCACATTCACACTCAACATTATGTTTTCTAAATTTCACCTTGGAACACTTTGAACATAAAAGCAACCTTTACTATGGGAAACATATTTGGTTTTATGACTTGATTCTTGTATCTTTGAAAATACTGCAACTTTAATAGCTATTTTATTACTCAGGAAACTATGATGTTTCCTTTCCATGTGTTTTGTTTTACAGGTGGCTTTCCCCTCCTTTGGCACCAAAGTGATTATATCATGAGGTCCTATGTTCATAATATACAGGCACATTTTTACATTTCATAACATTTCATATTTTACATTCATCTTTAAAAAACATACATGTATTCATCTTGAAGTTTTATCTATCCAGGAACTTAAAAGAAAACTTTCATAGAAGCAGGACTCAAAATAACAACATTTCCTGGATATAGATTAATTACGAAATGGAGAAATAAAGTAACTGGTCTTTTAAAAAAAGACACTGATCAAGTAAGAAGCACAAACAGAGTGGACTGACATATTACCATTTTATGAAGATAACAACATTTGTATCATGGAATTAGACTTACATTGATCAAACTTTATTTTATTGAGATACCATTTCAAAATTTCTGTTCGGCCTTTTACATCTGGCCTGGGAACTGTAACCTGCATGTCAAATCGACCAGGACGAATTAAGGCGCTAACGGAAGAATATAAAAAAATTGAAAATTAATAACCTGTGTTGAAGGTCAAGTTAAACAGGACTACCACTCTAAGGAAATGATGGAAAGACAATGCAACCAGAGCTTAGAAGGAGTATTGAACATAAGTGTTCAGATAATTCCTTGTAAAAGTATCTCACATAAGCTTCAATAACCAAAAAGCAGATCAAAAGTATACACAGATATATGTGTGCATCTAGATAGTACACAGCATTCAGAAACAAAAATGTGCAAGTCAGTGAGGCCGGGACCAAATAATTTTATACATCTATTATAAGAGCTCCATACCCCTCTTAACTGCTGTAAATACAGAATGTTAAACTAGAGTCTCAGGCAAAGACAACTATTATATCAAATAAAAATATGACTAACTTCTATAATACAATCAACAAAAAATAAAACTATAGTATATTTTATTTTTAAAATGCTCTCCACCCAAAAACGTTTGTGTGGTATATAAGGTGTCAGAAGCTTATGTTATTAGGTTTAATGAGATAGAATTCACATGTCACCAAATGTAAAGTAAATAATCCATGTGAGCGTATTCTTGCATGCGTTCTCTCTCTCTCTCTGTGACTTTCTAAATAAACTTTCTCTTGTAATTTGAAAAATAAATAAAGTGCATAATACAGGGGTTTTTAATATATTTAGAGCTCTGCAACCATCACCACAACCTAATTGCAGAATATTTTCAAAAAGCAACCCCACATCTGATGATAGTCATTCCTCAATCTCCCTCATCTCTGGCAACCCCTAACCTATCAACTTTCTGTAACTATGGATTTATGTATAATGGACATTTCATATAAATGGAACTATATAATATGTGATGTTTTATGATGGACTTCCTTCTTTAAGCATAATGTTTTCAATGTTCATCCATGTTTCAGCATGTATCAGTGCTTAACAAAAATTTTCTTTAATACTTACTTATCTAATGCCTCTGGGAAGTTTGTGGCTCCTATGATGATAACTCCTTCATTGGGTTTGAAACTATTTAAAAAAAAAAAGTACCTTTTCACTAAAAATTAAAACAGTGCACATACACAAATGTTCTACATAAAACTCTTTAACATTAATCTTAACAGCAAAGAAAATGGACTAATATATTTTATGCCTCAAATGATACCTCTATTTTTTACAAGGAACAAATGTTACACCAGTGTACATCAATAAAACTGCTAATAATAAATTACTAAATCATCTATAGTAAGACACCTGCACAATATTTGTTCTACTTAGGAAGAAGTGATCTACCACAAAAAGCTTGGGCATCTGACTAATTTTTGAGAAATTATTTTCAAGTTTATCAATTTAAATTATTTGCTCCTAGACTTCCTATTTGGTTCCAAAATGTCATATATATAGAAAAAACAAACGTTTCTGCTTCTTTCAAAGCAACCCCAATTCTTGCTTTGTATATTATGAATGCTGATATAAGCTTTTAATGTACCTCAACACTCCAGTCTGGTCACAAATTGTCCAGGGACCAGCATACTCTCCCTTTACATCTCCAAATAGGCTGTCTTGTCAGAAATCGCTGCCTTCTTGTCACAATACAATAAATTTAAAAAATGTGTAGATATCACTCATTAAAAAGAACTAGTACATTAATTACCCCATTAGGATTAAAAATAATACAATCCAAAGAATAGCTTGTCTTGACTTCTTGCATGAGGGACTACTCTGTTGCCTATAAACTAACATTTTTCCTCTCTCTTGAATGTCACCAAATATATCACCATACTCCAAAGGCAGGAAGAGTCAATTACCCATCCATTTCAGCAAGAAGTTGATTTATTGTCTGCCTTGAATATGGATGCATTGGAGATTCAATTCGCTTCCCACCAACAGAATCTAATTCATCAATAAAAATAACACATGGAGCATTTGCTTTTGCTTCCCCTAAGAAAAGAGAGAAGATTCAAGTAAGTTTAATGAAATCAACACTTTTTGCACAAAATCATGTAAGACTGTCAAAAGATATTCATTAGGGAGAAAATACACACAAAAAAAAGTTTGTTTTTTTTACTGATTCAAGAACAATAGCCTCAGAAGAAAAGAAAACTATACCATAAAGAATGATACGTAATAGCCCTGGCGTGGCTCAGTGGATTGAGTGCTAGCCTGCAAATCAAAGGGTCGCAGATTCGATTCCCAGTCAGGGCACATGCCTGGGTTGTGAGTAGGGGATGTGCAAGAGGCAACCACACATTGATGTTTCTCCCTCTCTCTTTCTCCCTCCCTTCCCCTCTACTTAAAAGTAAATAAATAAAATTTTTAAAAAGAAAAACTATTATATACAATGAAAACAACCAAGTCTTCATTCACTCATTATTCCTAGCTGTAGAAACCATAATAGTTAGACGTTAATTGCATACTACTGAATTTTAAAAAAAAACAACAAAAAACAGGTTTTCCACAGCCCTCAACCGCATCTAATACTACCACTAGCTATTCTGACTATATTTATGAAAAAAAGTACAGTTCTGCTTTATCTCACACATGAAATTACCTGAAAACAGCACCACAACAACGGTACCAGCTCACTACTAATCTTAATCAAGTAGCAAACAAAGGGTAAGAAACCCCTTTTCTGCCCTGACTGGTGTGGCTCAGTGGGTTGGGTGTCATCCTGAAAACCGAAAGGTCACTAGCTGGATTCCTCGTGGGGGCACATGGCCGGGTTGCCTGCCAGGTCCCTGGTTAGGGGCATGCGAGAGGCAACCCATCAATGTTCCTCTCTCACACATCGATATTTCTCTCCCTTACTTTCTCCCTCCCTTCCCCTCTCTCTAAATATAAATAAAATCTAAAAAGAAAGAAACCCTCTTTCCCTGAAATTAAAATAAAATTATTATTGTATAAAGGATATATTAAAACATACTAAAAAGATTTCTTATGCGGCTGGCTCCCACACCCACAAACATCTCATCAAATTCTGATCCAGAAGCGTAATAAAAAGGAACATCAGCTTCTCCAGCCACAGCTCGGGCAAGAAGTGTCTTCCCTGTTCCTGGTGGTCCAACTAAAAGGATTCCTAAAAAGGAAAAATAAAAGTATTTAAGAATGACTCAACTTAAAGAAAAAAAAACAAAAAAAAACAAATCCTGATATAAGTCTGAAAACCAATAGTTACTAATTTTTATAATTTTGAGGTTAAAGGCACACTGATGCCCAATATTTTGAAAGAGAACAAAACACTTGTCTCTACTAATGATTCACTTCAGGATCTTCTCCATAACTCATTTTCCTGTATCATCTAAGTACTGTCTACATATCAGACATAAATAAGACTGAATCTTGAAAGAAATTAATATAAACTTATTTATCACTAAACAAGATAAAGTTTTAAAATAAAAACATTTTAAAAGATTAGACAGCAAATGTATTGCACAAACCTTAAACTGATACTCTTCCATAAAAAAATGCATTTTAAAAAATTCTAGAAACATCTGGTGAAAATTTGAAAAATACTGAAGAGTACATGATATCAAGACAATTTTAATAGCATAAACAATAAAATATTTTTAAAAAGAAAATAAGATTTTTTATTTGGTAGGATAAGTTACCGTTTATTTAGGATATTGTCCTTACTCTTGGGTGATGCATAACAAAGTATTTAGATGTAAAGTAGTTAATGTCTACAACTTTCTTTCTAACTTTTCCATATGTTTGAAAATTTTCATAACACGTTTTTCTTAAGTTATTAATAACAGAATTCTCTGGTTTAGGTAACGTTTTCATTTTTCAGACATTTAAAAAGGCAACAAAACTATATTACTATTGTATTTTAACATTTAGAAACCCATTTTAAGTAAAGTTCAAAAATACCCTTGAGATTATCCCTGGCCCTGGCCAGGTGGCTTGTTGGCTGGAGCATCATTCCGTACACCGAAAGGTTGCAGATTTGATCCCCAGTAGGGGTACATGCAAGAGGCAACCAATCGATGTTTCTCTTACATCAATATTTCTCTCTTTCCCCTCTATCTCTAAAATCAATAAACATATCCTTGGGTGAGCGTTTAAAAAAGTTATTCTTTTATTTTCATGTTACTATGGTTCCTAACTGGTTTAAATCATCATTCATCAATTTCCGTAGATTATATCTTAGTACCTGAGGACCTTCCCACAAATTAATAAAATATTCTTGTGGTCAGAAAGAAAAATGTAATTATTTTTATGGTTTTAAATATGCTTCCTATGATGTTACATTATTGATTTAATAAATGAATCCTAAATTAGCAAAGATTCGTGCATATTATTTTTATATACTATTGAACATTCTCAGTAGAAATACTACAGAGTATAAAAAGCAAGCCTTAAAATAGAAGTGCCCCCTTTAACTCATCAACTCCATTTCTAGCACTGGAATCTATAATAATCTATAACTGACAAATTAATAAAACTAGAATTTGTTCTAAGGGAATATTTAAGCATGTGAACAAAGCCTTAAGATATTAGGATGAGCATCACGGTGCTAATTTCAATAGTAAAGATTAGAAACATTTAAAAGTTCAATATAAATGTTTTAAGTATAGTACAACCATACAGAAGGATACAATAAAGTCATTACAATTCTGCACCCAATTCCAGTATGTAGGTTTTTCCTTCACACCAACAAGCAATTCTAACATCAGTTGGATATCTTATAATTCAACTCAATTCTGACACTTCCTACTTGGAGACAGCATTAGATCTCATAGGTTAAGAACTCAGTCTCCCCTGCCCCCTCGAGATCTCAGTGGCAAGACTAGGCTGTTTCCTGTGCTTCTGACCAACAAGGTAGTCAGAGGTTCCCATGTCTCGTTTCCTGGGTACACTGATTTGCTAGAGCAGCTCATGGAACTCAGAGAAACATTTACTTAGTAGATTACTGGTTTATTATAATATACATAACTGAGGAACAGCCTGATGGTAGAGCAAACAAACCCCATCCTATGTTTTTATGGAGTCCTCCTTACATAGGCATGATTGATATTGGAGGTTGAACATTGATTCAACATCCATCCTCTCTCACTCCTCAGGGGTGGGGAAATGAGTGGGTGGGTAGTACTAAATGGTCCAACCTTCTAAGCACAGGGTAGGTTCTCCTGACAACCTGCCCCCATTCTCAGGTGTGCTCCAAAAGTTACCTCATAAACACAACTTCACTGCTCTTTTCACTAGGAAATTCCAAGAGTTTTAGGAGCTCTGTGTTAGAAACAGGGACTAAGACTAAATATATTTAGTATAAATCACAATGTCACATAGTAATTAAAATCATATTGAGTAACTATGAGAAAACATCCATCAAACCAAACTGAGAATATTCTACAAATCTGTGTGTATTCTACACCATTTTTAAGAGCATAAAACATCCACTCTCGGCCCCCCCGACACACATACACACAAAAAAGGAATTTTTTCAGATTAAAAAAATCTAAATGTCAGGACCCTGGATTGGGTCCCAAACCAAGGTGGGACTGGGAACAAGGGAACTAAACTACAAAGGGTATTACTGGGACAAATACTGAAATTTGAATATGATTGTAAATTGGTAAGTTTTGGATCAATGCTAATAACAACTGTACTGGAGTTGTATAAACAAAATATCCTTATTCATAGGAATACACATTGAGATACTTAGGAGTAAAGGAGCATGCATAATATGATAAAACTTTCTCTCAACTGTTTAAAAAAATACATGTAAAGAAAGCAAATGAGCAAATAGGACAAAATATTAAAAATTGTTCAGTTTGGGTTGAGTATAGTTCTCTGTCCTTTTCTTGCAAATTCACTCCAAGTTTGAAATGATAACATTTAAAATGACTCCAAAAAGGTTATAGGCCAGTATGTTCACAATGAACACTTACTTATAAAATAGCAGTTAAGAACTCTAAACTTTAATCAGTTAAATCTGATAAAAACTGAAGTAGTAATATATTACGGTATTTTTTGATATCAAGTCAGATAAAGGGAAGATATCTTACCTTTCGGAAGTTTGCCTCCAAGCACAGTAAATTTTTGTGGATTTTTCAAGAATTCCACAACTTCCTGTAATTCTTGTTTCGCTTCCTCTACCTAAAGTGACACAATTTAACAAACAATTTTAAATAACAATTAGATGATCAAGGAATCCTCTTTGGAAAATGTAAATTTAACTGGAAATTAATTTGTCTTTTTTTTTTCCAGTAGGAGTATATAAAAATACCCCTTTATAAATACACAAAGGGTTTCCTCCTAGCCCTTATTGCCAATTCTCCTTATTGCAAAGTCTCCTTACATATCCCATCAAAAGACATGTTTAACTTCTCACATTTTTTAAAAATGTTTTATTTCTTTTTAGAGAGAGAGGAAGGGAGAGAGAAAGAGAGGGAGAAAAACATCAATTGGTTGCTTCTCCCATGTGCCCCAACGGGGACTGGGCCTGCAACCCAGGCATGTGCATCAAACCGGGAACCTTTTGATATTTCAGGATGACACTCAACCAACTGAGCTACATTGGTCAGGGCTAACTTCTTACATTTTTAAAAAACAGTGCTTCTGCCAGTTAACAAAAACTATTATATTCAAAATTCTAGTCAAATGTGTCAGTGGCATTTGATCTAGCAAGTTTCAAATCCAGAATTTTTTTTGGACCTGATTATAAGCTTCAAGGGCAAATTATGTGGAATTATAATACTATATTAATAAATATATTATTATATGATATGTTAATAGTATATTGCTACACTATATTAATAAAGGACCTATGTTTAACTTAAAACATTAACTTGTAATTATGAGGCTGTTTCATTATAAGAAATTACTACTAGATTATAAATGATTCAGTTCCTAACAAATGCCAAAGGACAGTGACTGCAATTAAGCTACGGTGTACTGATACTATTTTGTAAATGGTTATGGCAAACACAGTTTAGAAGATTTAATCCCCAAAATACTGCCATGCCTAGCAAGAATGAAGTCCAATGTGGCCAACAAAAATAAGTAGAACATTAGCTCAACTTTAAAGACTCTTGATGTGAGATTACAAAAGGAGACGATCAGAAATGGTGAGCAATTTTCCAAGTTAGCATACTATAAAGTCACAAATAAAATACCTAATGTCAAAATGATAACAAAAATTAGTGCAGAATGCCAGGTGTTCAACAGTGACGGCAATGCTAAACTAATAATCAACAGTCCATTAAAGAGACCAAAACCATGACTTTGCTACCAAGAAATACAGACCTAGTGCTCTAGACTTAAATTCTCCAAGGAAAACCCAAAACCTTTTTATGGGTGAAATTTTCCTATTTACAAATGTTGGTTACCAATTAAAATTACAAATGTGTCTGTGTGGGCACTTATTTATATCTATTTTTTTAATTTTAATCTTTATTATTGACATTATTACAGATACCCCATTTGCCCCTTTTTACCCCACTCCTCCAAGCCTCCGCTCCCTCTTCTTCCTGGCCACCACCACCCTGCTGTCTGTGTCTACGGGTTATGCATATATGTTCTTTGGCTAATCAGTGGTCCCCTCTCCCTTCCTCTCTGACAGCATTCAAACTGTTCCATGTGTCCATGCCTCTGTTTCTATTTTGTTCCTCAGTTTATTTCGTTCATTAGATTCCACATACAAGTGACAGCATATGGTATTTGTCTTTCTCTGACTGGCTGTGAAAATCAGTGGGGATTCCACCTGCCCTGTAAGAAGTGGGATGGGTCAGTGCACGGAAGATCAGTCACAGGAATCACCCTGGACTCCACAGAGGAACAACTGCTTAGCATGGACCAGAGTCATAAAGGGATAAATTAAGTGGCGTGGCTGAAGGGGTAGGGCTGAAGTGACAGCAGCAAGTGTCCCTGTGCAAGGGGTCCCTCTCCCATGTCATCCACAGTCAATTCCTCCCCTCCATACAACATCAGCCTGGACAGGCAACAGCCCCTTCCTGCTGACTCCTGGAGGCCCTGCCTGTCCAGGTTTACTCCCAGTCTTTTGCAAACTCCAGGGTGAGCCTGCAGTGTAGACTTTATTGGAAACTCTCCATGATGTTCAGGAAGGCTTCAACAGTGCCAATCACATGGAAAGACATTGAGTTATAGGGCTAGAGGGGAGGGCCATTTTTCCCTGTGAACCTGAGCTACACCTCCATTCCTGTGCAGAACTTCCACTCCACACAGCCAGATCTTGGTCAGTTTTAGCCTGGTGAATTCTGCTAAGTTCTTCACCTCAATGAATCTCTGAGACCCTGCTCCACCAGAAAAGTACACTTGTCCCAGGTGTGAGGGCTATCTCTGGTGTACCCTAAAACCTGCTGTGTGACCTCAGACCCGGCACCAGCTCCAAGTGTAAATCTGTATCAACTGGGGTGAACACCACTCGCTGAGACCTTATCTCATGCAACTCATGCACCGCAACAGGCTCTTCCAATAACTGAGCCTAACAGGCAGCTGGCAGGCAGAGGTAGATCTCGGGATTCCTTGAGCCACTTGCTGACCTAACCCACAAGCCCTGAGCAGGTAGAGGGAGGCTTCGGTAGCAGCTTGGCCCCTCCCACATGCACCCAGACCCAGCAGAGGCAGACAAATTCTGCGAATCGCTTCATAGTTCCAGACAGGAAACCCAAGGCTGGTTACAGGCAGCATCTGGCATGTACCTGCACCACAGTCCCCCGCAAAAGGCCCCAGAACCAACGCACACAGTGTTGGGTTTCAGGCCACACCAGAGCACAACCCAATTAGCTCCAAAAGTGGCACACAAAAAAGGAGATCTTAGCAGGCACCAGATCCTGCTGGGGTGAATTCTACTTCAGAGAGTCAGCACCAGCACAGCAGCTCGGATACAGTGGGCAGGGTCAGTCCCCACAGTGAGCCATCCTGAAGACCAACACCGCCCACAAAGCGGTCAGCAGCAATCAAGACTAAACTACAACAGGGGGGCTCACACAACCCACACAAGGGGCTTTCCTGGAGCACCTAGCTCAAGTGGTTAGGGAGACCGCACAACTGAGCCCCACAAGACACCTACTGCATAAGACCGCTATACCATGACATAGCAGATCTAATTAACACAGGGAAAGAAACACACAGAGGCTGCCAAAATGGAGAAAGAAACATGCCCCAAATGAAAGAACAGAAGTCCCCTCAAAACTAACTAACTAAAATGGAAGCAAGCAAGCTACCAGATACATAGTTCAAAATAATGGTTATAACGATACTCAACAAACTTAGGGAGAAAATGGATGAACTCAGAACTTAGATAACAGCATAAAAAAGTACACAGAAACCATAAAAAAGGACATAGGAACCATAAAAAAGAACCAGTCAGAAATGAAGAATACAATATCTGAAATGAAGAATACATTAAAATGAATCAATAGCAAATGAAAGTAGAGGGCCATATCAGTGACTTGAAGGACAAGGTAGTAGAAAACACCCAAGAAGAGCACCATAAAGAAAAAAAGAATTGAGCTTTACACGGTGGCAGTATCGTAGCCAATGAGGTTTATCCAAGACTTAACTACCGCTAAAAAAAAAAAAAATTGAGAAAACTGAGAATTGTCTAAGGGCCATCAAGCCTAACAACATCTACGTCATAGGAGTACCAGAAGGAGAAGAGAGGGAGCAAGGAATTGAAAAACTATTTGAAGAAATGACTAAAAACGTTTTTAACCTAGTTAGAAAAGAGGTTCACAAGTCCAAGAAACACAGAGTCTCAAACAAGATAAACCCAAAGAGGCCCCACTTGATAATTAAAATGGCAAAGCTTAAAGATAAAAAGAGAATCTTTAAAGTATCAAGAGAAAAGCAGTTAGTTATATACAAAGGAACTCCTGTAAGTCTGTCAGCTCATTTTCTCAACAGAAAATTTGCAGGCCAGAGAGAATGGCACAAAATATTCAAAGTGATGCAAAGCAAGGACCTACAAACAAGACTACTCTACCCAGCAAGGCTATCATTTAAAATTGAATACTAAATAGTTTTCCAAGAAAAAGCTAAAGGTGTTCTCAGAAAACAAAATTCACATATTCTGTCTACAAGAGAGCTGCCATAGAACAAAAGACACACACACACCAAAAGGGATGGAAAAAGGTATTTCATGCAAATGAAAAACAAACAAACCAAAACTGGGGAAGCAATACTTGGATCACACAAAATAGACTTTAAAACAAAGGTTATAACAAGAGACATAGATGGTCATTACATAATGATTTAAAAAACCCAGTAAGAGGAAATAATCCTTGTAAAAACTCATGCACCAACATAGGAGCTCTAAGTAACCCTTGTAAAAATTTATGTACCCAACATTCGAGTACAGAAATACATAATGCAAATATTGACAGGAATAAAGGGAGAGGTCAATAGTAAGACAGTAATCTAGGTGACTTTAACACTCCATTGACATCAATGGAAATATCTTCCAGACCAAAAGAAAAAAAATCAAAAAGGAAACAATGGCTTTAAATGACTCATTAGACCAAATGGTTCAAAATTGATATTTTCAGAACACCATAAAACTGCAGAATACACATTTTTTTTCAAGTGCACAAAAAACATCTTCCAGGATAGACCACACATTAGGCTATAACACAAGCCTCAATAAATTTAAGAAGGTTGAAATCATTTCAAGCATTTTCTCCAACCCTAATGGCAGGAAGCTGGAAATCAATTATAGGGAAAAAAAAAACAAAACCCTGAAAAACACAAAAACACATGGTTCTAAATAACCTGTTACTAAACAATGAATGGGTTAACAATGAGATCAAGAAAGAAATCAAAAGCTACCTTGAGACAAATGAAAATAAGAAAATGGAAACTCATAATCTATGGGAAACAGCAAAAGCAGTCCTAAGAGGGAAATTCATAGCATTACAGGCCTATCTCATGAGACAAGGAATATCTCATATCTAACGCTACACCTAAAGCAACAAGGACAAGGACAACCAACAAATCCCAAAGTGAGCAGAAGGAATAAAATAATTAAGATGAGAATGAAAATAAATGAAATAGAATCTGAACACAGACACACATGTGCGCGCGCACTCACACACACCAATGAAACCAAAAGCTGGTTCTTCAGAAAGAGAAACAAGATTGATAATTGTTTACCAGCCTGTCAAGAAAAAGAGAAGCCCCAAATAAATAAAATAAAAAATGAAAGAGAAGTAACTGACACTACAAAAATAAAAAGGAATATAAGAATATACTATGAAAAATTATATGCCATCAAATTGGACAATCTGGAAATAACAAATTTCCTAGAAACATACAAGCTCCCTAAGAATGAACGAAGGGGGGGTCAGAAAATCTGAACAGACCAATTAAACCAATTAAATCAAAGCAGTAATCAAAAAACTCTGAACACTCTCTCCGCTGCATCTACTGCAAGGATGAGGACCATTTCCAGCAATCAGACTGTCGACATTCCAGAACATGTCAACATCCCTTTGAAGGGGCGTACAGTTATTGTGAAGACCCAAGAGGCACTCTGTGGAGGAACTTCAGTCACATCACTGTAGAACTCAGTAGCCTTAGAAAGGAAAAAAGAAGCTCCAGGTTGACAAACGGTGGGGAGATAGAAAGAAACTGGCCACCGCTGGCACAATCTACAGTCATGCACAGAACATGAACAAGGGTGTTACACTGGGCTTCTTTTACAAGATGAGGTCTGTGTGTGCTCACTTCCCCATCGACGTAATAACTCAGGAAAACAGTTCTCTTGTTGAGACCAGAAATTTCACAGACAAAATAACATCCACAGGGTTTGGAGGAAAGGAGGTGTTGTGTGTTCACTATCTCAAGCCCGGAAAGAAGAGTTAATTCTTCAGTAAAACCACATCAAACTGGTATCAAATTTGGCTGCTTTGATTCAGCAAGCCACAATAGTTAAAAACAAGGATATCAGAAAACTTTTGAATGGTATCTACTTTTGAAAAAGGAACAGTTCAACAGGCTGATGAACAAGATCTAAGCTGTCCAGCTCTAGAAACAGCAAGATGCTGAAAGTTTCCTCAGATTTATTTGTAGTATTTTAAAGGTGCAACAAAAGCCATGTATATTGATTTGGGGCATGGGAAACTTTCAACAAACAAAAGCTCTGGACAGATGGTTTCACAGGTGAATTTTACTAAACGTTCAAAGAAGAATTAGTACCAATCCTCTTCAAACATTTCTTAAAAACTCATGAGGAGGGAACACTCTCGAGCCATCTTATGGGGCCAGCATTATTCATTCCAAAACCAGATTAAGACACTACAAAGAAAGAAAATTGTAGGCCAATATCCCTAATGAACACAGATGCAAAAATCCTCAACAAAATATTAGCAAACTGAATCCAGCAACACTTAAAAAATAATAATAATAATAATATGCCATGATTAAGTGAGATTTATTCCTGGGGTGCAAGGTTGGTACAATACCTGAAAATCGATTAATGTAATACATCACATAAACAAAATGAAGGATGAAAATCATATGATCATATCAAATGATGCAGAAAAAGCATTTGATAAAAACCAGCACCATTTTATAATAAATAAAAATTCTCGGCAAAGTGGGAATAGAGGGAATGTACCTCAATACGATAAAGGCAATATATGACGTCTGTCCGGAGAAAGTCCAGACTTTGTTACTATTACATGAACAGTTTGCGTGACATCAATGTAACCTGGCAGCCAAAGAGGGTGGACTGGAATGCACATATGTGAACAATAACAACTTCACAGTACTTGTCGCGGTGGACACCGTTGAGTGAGCAAGTGTATTGCGTGGCCACTGCATTCAAGATGACTGATCGAGTAGAGAAACAAATCTGCCTCAAATTTTGTGTTAAGCTTGAACATTCCTCTGCAGAAACTATTCAGATAATTCAGAAGGCCGCAGCCCTACAGGTAACTGGCAATTGGCAGCTTCGTGATGACAATGTACCCAGCTCATGTATCACATCTTGTGCAGATATTTTTAGCAAGACATCAAATCACCCAGGTGCCCCACTACAGCCCAGATTTGGTGCTCTGCCACTTCCGGCTCTTCACAAAACTAAAATCAACTTTGAAAGAGAAGAGATTTCAGACCATCGATAAGATTCAGGAAAATAGGACAGATGATACTATTTTTCTGACCTATTTGGTCCCTAGTTTGGGATCAAAGTAAGGTCCCAAGGTGCCTACTTTGAAGGGGACTGAGGTGTCATTGTCCTATGTACGTTTTTTGTATCTTTTTCAATAAACATCTCTATTTTTCATATTACATGGCTGGAATCCTTCTGGACAAGCCTTGCATAACGAATCCACAGCTACCATCACACTCAATGGTGAAAAACTGAAAATGTTTCCTTAAGATCAGGAACAAGACAGGTATATCCCACTTTCACCACCAGTATTCTAACTAGTACTTCAAGTCCTAGCCACAGTAAACAAAGAAGAAACAAAAGGCAACCAAGTTGGAAAGGAAAAAGTGTAACTGTCAGTATTTGCAAATGACATAATAATGTATATAGAGAACACTAAAGATTCCACCAAAAAAATCCCAGAACTATTACAACTTATAAATGAATTCAGTAAAGTAACTGGAAACAAAACTAATATTCAGAAATTGGCTGCATTTTTAATGCCAAAAATAAACTATCAAAAGGGAAAACTAAGAAACAATCCCATTTATAACTGCATTAAAAAATACCTAGAAATAAATTTAACCAAGGTTGTAAAAGCCCATACTTAGAAAAGTATAAGATACTAAAGAAACTGAAGAAGAGAAAAATAAATGGAAGCATATACCAGGGTCATGGATAGAAAGAATTAAAATCAATAAAATGTCCACACTACCCAAAGCAATCTATAGCTTCAACACAATTCCTACCAAAATACCAATGGCATGTTCACAGAACTGGAACAAATATTGCAAAAATTTTTATAGAACCACAAAAGATCTTGAATACCCACAGCAAACTTAAGAAGAGCAAAGAGTTGGAGGTATCACGCTACCTGATACCAAACTATACTACAAGGCTATAGTAATCAAAACAGTATGGTATTGGCATAAACACAGAGACATAGATCAACAAACAGAATAGAGAGCCCAGAAATAAACACACGCCTATATGGGCAATTAGTATTTGACAAAGGAGGCTAGAACATACAATGGAGTAAAGACAGCCTATTCAATAAATGGTTTTGGGAAGACTGGATGGGGAAAATGGGAAAAATGGGGGGAAAAAATGAAACTTGACCATTCTCACAAACCACATACAAGAATAAACTCAAAATGGATAAAGACTTAAGGTAAGATTTGAAATCATAAAATTCTTAGAAGAAAACATAGGCACTAAAATTTCTGACATTTCTCATAGTAATGTTTTTTCTTACATAGCAACTCAGGCAAGAGAAACAAGAAAGAAGAACAAATGGCACTACATCAAATTAAAGTTTTTGCATAAATAAAACCATCAACAAAACAAAAAGACAACCTACTGAATGGAAGAACATATTTACCAATGATATATATCTGAAAAGCGGTTGATATTCAAAATTTATAAAGAGCTCATATATTTCAACATCCAAAACACAACTATCCAATTTAAAAATGGGCACAGGATCTGAATAGACACTTCTCCAAAGAGGACATATGGATGGCCAACAGATATATGAAAAGATGCTCAACATCACTAATCATCAGAGAAATGCATATTAAATCACAATGATATATCACCTCACACCTGTCAGAATGGTTGTCATCAATAAAACAACAAACAACAAACAATGGAGAGAATGTGGAGAAAATGGAACCCTAGTGCACTGTTGGTGGGAATGCAGACTGGTACAGCCACTATAAAAACAGTATAAAGTTTCCTCAAAAAATTAAAAATGGAACTACCCTGTGACCCAGCAATTCTACTGGGTGTATATCCAAAGAAATCCAAAACATTAATTTGAAAGAACATATACACCCTTATGTTTACTGCTGCATTATTTACAATAGCCAAGATATGGAAGCAACCCGAAATAGATGAGTGGACAAAAAAGTTGGTACACATACAAAATGGAGTGTTTCTTGGCCATAAAAAGGAATGAAATCTTAGAATTTCCAACTGCATGGATGGATCTAGAGGGAATTACGCTAAGTGAAATGAGTCAGACAGAGTAAGACAAATACTACATGGCTTTACTTACATGTGGAATCTAAAGAACAAACACAACTGAAATAAACTCATAGATACAGAGAACAAACTGACAGTTGCCAGAGGGGAAGAAGGTTGGGTGACTGGGTGAGAGAAGAAAAAGGATTAAGAAGTACCAATCGGTAGTTAAAACATTCATGGAGATATACAGTTCAGCATAGGGAATACAGTCAATAATACTGTAATAATTATGTATGATACCAGGTGGGTGTTGGGAATATCAAGGGGAACACTTTGTAAAATACATGATGGTCTAACCACTATACTATATACCTGAAACTAATAAAAATTAATATTGAATGTAGCTGTAAGTTGAAAAATAAAATTTTTAAAAATAATAATATTGTAACTCTTGCTGGAGTGTCTCAGTGGATTGAATGTGGGCCTGCAAACCAAAGAGTCACTGGTTAGATTCCCAGTCACAGCACATGCCTGTGTTGCTGGCCAGGTCCTCAGTGGGAGATGTGTGAGAGGCAACCACACAATGATGTTTATCCCTCTTTTTCTCCCTCCTTTCCCCTCTTTGTAAAAATAAATAAAATCTTTAAAAACTGACAATTATAATTAAAAAATTGTGACCTTTATCCCAGAAATCTCGATCCTCTTTACATCCACTCTATTTTCCACCATAATCCTTCATTACTTAACATACTCTATTATTTCCTTACATACCATATCCTTGTCCAATTCATGTTAGAATTAAAACTCCATGAGGGCAGAAATTTGTTTTAATTCTTTTATCCCAGTACCTAAAACAGGGGCTGGAACTTAGGAGACAGTAGTAAATATCTGTCAAACCAGTAATTTCATTAACTGGCTATGAACTAGCATTCTTTCAGTTTATTTACTCAAGATGCAGACATTTTAAATACTGAAGTTATGAAGATCAATAAAAACCTCCATGGTTTTTTATGGATGTACCACTCTCCCAGCACCACCACATGTTCACCTGGAAGCTTCCCAAACCTTAATTAGTACGATTTTTATGGAGGCTTCATCATATAAATACAATTATTGACTCTATTTCCAGTCCCTTTCTCTTCTACAGAGAATGTGAGGTGGGTCAGAAAGTTCCAAGCTTCTAATGAAGACTTGGTCTTTCTAGTAACCAGTCCCCATCCTAAAACTATCCAGAAGCCAACCAACAGATGCCTAATTAGAACAAAGACACTCCATTTCACCCAGGAAATTCCAAGGGATTTAGAAGCTCTGTGTCAGGAATAGTGGTCAAAGACGAAATAGTTGAACAAAAGATGCTCCCATCACTTAGGAAATCAGAAGTTTTAGGAGCTCTGCACCAGGAAATGGTGGCAAAGACCAATACATATATTTTCTATTAGTCATACCTTTAGAATCAAATATTGACCTTATAAAGTTAATGTTTGAGGAGGTCAAGGGAAACTTTTTAACTTACTCCTTTAACATGCTCAAAGGTGACATTTTTCATCTGGACAGGATCTACTGCAGAATCAAGCCCCGTTGTTGTCCGGAAGCGGACTAAAGGAAAGAAAATGTTTATAAATTGGATAGATTCATAAAATTCCAACCACCTTCTTTTTTCAGATGCAAGAAAGGAAGTCCAGAAAAATTAAATATATAACTTTACATACATTAAATCAGAGTGAGGAACAGAAACTAGGTCTTCTGGATTTCTAGACCACATTCAAGGAATAAATGACTCACATTAAAATGACATCTTTGTATTTTCCAATTAACACTAAGAATTATATTCTTCTCCTTTAATAACTAATGACATAAATATTAAACCAATCGTTCTCAGACTCCAGTGTGCTTATAAATCACTTGAGAGATGTGCCAATGCAGGTTTCCAGGCCACAGCCCTGTCCTTCTATAGATTTAGGAAAAGGACACTGTAGAGTTTGCATTTTTAACAATCACCTTTAGCTATCCTGACACAACTGGTCAGACAGCTACTCTCTGAAATATTTTCCCTTATCCTAGCATACAAAACTGACACTGGCATTTAAAAAAAAAAAGGGGGGGGGGGTGGCTGAGGCACAACACTTTCACTTTTCAAATAGCTTTCTTCCTCTGACAACTGTTATTATTTGCCCTTAGATGATTTATGAATAATGACATCATTAAGTATGAGAAAGACAGTGAAAGTTTGGTAGAATAGTAAAATATCTGAGATCAACTACGGGGAATAAACAAATCAACTATAGGGAACAAAGAGCTTTCTTAAATCTCTCCCCCTTGAGTGAACTTCTACACTAGAGCTATAAATTAATAAGCTGACCAATTTCTAATTCCCTCAGAATAAGTCAAATGTACGGTCTTTAAGGATAAATTGATATATAAAAGTAAAAAATGAGTACGCAAAAATGAGTAGGTTAACAAGAAACACTCAACATAGCAAAACACACAAGTCATGTCCTGGCCGGGCAGCACAGTAGGTTGGAGCATCATCCCATACACTAAAAGGTTGCAGGTTCAATTCCCGGTCAGGGCACATAACTAGACTGTGGGTTCAATCCCTGGTCGGGGTGCATACAGGAAGCAAGTGATCGATGTTTCTCACATCAGTGTTTCTCTTTCTCCCCGTTCCTCCCTCTCTAAAAGCAATAAACATATCCTCAGTGAGGATTAAATATAAAAAGAACATACAAGCTGGGAGAGCAGATTTACGACAGTAATTCTAGAATAGACCCTAATTGGTTTAGCCTACTAAATTACTTTAAGGCTCAAGATAGATGGACTTAATAAATAATCCATATAAATTTGCAGCAGGAGAAGTCATACTGTAATATGTTTTGCTTAATATAAGACACCAATCAAAAAACAAAAGAAAAATCAGAGTTCATGCTATCCCCTCTACCAACCAACCAATATTACTCTATCATCCCTATATTGGTTCTTTTTAGAAAACAGAAAGAAACAAGAGGCGGTAAATCTAGATATAAAAGCTATTCCTGTATGTTAAAACCTCATCTCAGGTTTCATGTCACAAAAAATTTTTTACCTATCTCAGGCTACATATAAGTTCTGGGGTGAAGTCCTGAATCAAGTCAACCGATGTTCTTAATGTACCTTATTTTGAGAGTTATTTTCTCTCAAAATAATCACAAAGAGAGTAGAGAACACAGGGTAAAAATTAAATGGTAGTTGAAAAAGCAATTAGAACCACTTAAACCTCACATTATTACTTCATTTTAGACTGGCAAACTGAAAAACTATGGGACACATTTAATTCATATACATTAGTTTTTAAATAAAGTTAATGCATTGTCTTTAAAAAAGACAACTATCTCACTCTGTACTGTTATTATAAAATTCTGCTAAATGTTTTTTTAATTTAACAATCAGACAGGTATTATTTTCTAAAATCTAGAAAACCAACCACTACTAGAAGTTAAAATAACATTTTCACTCTAACAAATCCTTGGAACTTTCACAAAAACATTATTTTTCTCAAAATCGATTAAACTTGAATTTGTATAGTGCCTGAAGAAACTTTTCTTGTAATCCACAAAACAATGTAAATATAACAAGTCCTCTGACATGGCAGATGGTACACAATTCTAACAGATTAAAACTTTTCTATTTCAGTGCAAAAAAAATAATCTCAAAGTGACCCAATCTGAGAAGTATTGGTTTAGGAATAAAAGGCCTAGATCCTAGAACTATAAGCATTAATGTTTTTTCTCTAAGTCTTAACTAGACCATGAAAAAGAAGTAAGAATGTAAGAGATTTTTAAAAAATAAAGTCAGATAATTAAAAGAGCCTTTACCAGATAAAAATGGGTTTTTTAAGAGTCCATAAATGCCAAATAGTAGCAGAACAAAGAGAATCAGACGAGTTCGTCTTAGAGAATCTGGAGAAAAAAAGAAAAAGCTTTAAATCAAATGAAATCAATGAGAAATGACAGCTCAATAAAATGCAAACATTAGGTTATTGATGGTAATCATATTTCATCATATGCAATTTTGGAACCTGGTGTTCTTTTGCACAATTGCCATGATATCCTTTCAGCACCCTGCCAGTATATATTTACATTTCTACACAGGTTCAGTTATAAATATAATAGAATATAACCAATAGAAAGTTGGATAATAAGTAGAAAAGTTATGCATAATCACTTGACGATAGGACTATGACTCCCTTTCAGATATTCCCTGCAAACATGAATGTCAAATTAGCTTACCATTGGTTTTTTGTGTTAGTGCTTGAGCTTTCAGAAAACCCTCTGCAAAGCCAGTTTTAAATGCATCTTGGTGAGCTTCAGGTATGTTTTTGGTTTTCATGAGTTTGTCCAAAGTCTCAACATCTGATCCCCTGTCTCGCAGAAGAAATCCCTGAATACACAAACACAACAGTACTGACTGACTACATAGGTAGTAACACTCCCCAGAAATATTCTGACCATTCATACACACAAAATTTATTGACATGCTAGAATTTTCAATTTTATTGTCAATGTGACAAATTTTATTAGAACTCAACAATGAATTACTTAATCAATGGATAGAAAACCAACAATGGATCCAGTAACTGTATCAATCAATTAATATAAAGAAACTCTGTATGAACACTATAATGAAAACAGGTCGACTTAGGGTTCTAAGGGCTTGATGTTCACACTCCTTTAACTGTACTACAGGAAAACTGTTAGTATATTAAATGTTTACTGAGCACATCTCATGTACTTGGTGCTGTGTAAATTCTGAAGATGTAAAGGTGTATGTTTTCTGTCTACTGAGGAGAGATACATAAAGTTTTGATGTTCTGTTAGAAGTACTAGCTAGGTATGATGGTAAAATAAATGCTACCTAAGGAAGTCAAGGAAGGCCTTACAGAAATGGGACACCTTAGCCATAGGGAACAATCAGCATGGACACTGACAAAAGCCTGAAACAACAGCCTGTAGTGCTGAAGAACTGCACACAATCTCATGTGACAGACAGGACTTTAAGATGCCAAGAGAGAAAGGGAGAGGTACAGGCGGGGCTACACAATGAGAGATAACAGAAAAATGGTAGGCATATTTCACAGAAGATAACATGCTCTGTGTACCATGGCAGGTGACAATAAAGCAGAGGAATACAATTATTACATGTAATACATTTTAGACAGACAGGTGGGTGGCAATCTGGGGGCTAAACTGAAGTTAGTAAAACTAAAGGCATGGAGACTACATGAGTATCTACAATCATTTTTTTGCTTGGACTACTCTAATAGTCTGTCTATGCAATAGAACTGGGTGGGAATGAAAAGATATTTAAGAAACATTTAAGAGGCTGGATCAATAGAATTTTAGTGATCAAGAGGACTTAGTGATTAATGGATGTGGGAGTTAAGAGAAGATGGGCAAATCAAAGTTGATCAGCAGGCTTATAGTTTGAGATGATGCCACTCCTAAGCAGGTATAATTTGGTAGAGAGAAAAAAGAGGGAGTTTTCTAATAGGCCAATGGAGGGACAAGTTTCATACCCAGAAGAGTGGCAGTTATGATTACATGGATTATTGATCCTTTCTCATAAAAAAAAAAAAAAAAAAAAGGCGGGGGGGGGGGGCGATCGGCCCACAAAAGAAATCAGATCTTGAAGGTTCTCGTTTTAGTAACTGAGGTTGTTGCTCTTTCAAACAAAAAAGGTCTAATTACCTTCACAAATGATGGTGCTATATACTGTGTTTCTGCTAATCTTTCAGAGGTGGACTGTAGACGTCGTGTCCTTGATTTTAACGTTTTAAATCCCCGAGACTGTATGAAAACTGAATGAAACAATATCACAATTACTTCTCATTATAAATTTTTTCAAGAAAATAATGCCTAAGTTACAAAACTGCTGACACTGTATCTGTACATCATAGGTTTTCATCTTGTTTTTTTACACAGTTCTTTCCCTAACACTTCAACACACTTGTCATTAAAATTGATTTAATCTACATAATTAAGTTTATTTTTTGTAATTTTTTGATAATTAAAAAATTTTTTCTTAAAACCCATTGATGAGTATCTAATTTTAAAACTCAAGTGTTTCCAAATTCCTCAATCCCCACTCCTATTTCCTATAAGTAATCTGTGTAAGTTAGTAATTCCATGGCTATCCTTCTATGTCAATACATCCTCTTTCTATAAAAATAGTTTACAACTCTCTGCAATTGTTTTCGTTCACTTACTATATCATGGACATTTTCCAAAATAGGTCTGACAGTACATTCAGCTAATTAGCCGTTTATAGTTTTCCAATTTTTATCTGAGCATAGCAATTTATTCAAAACATTTCCCTACTCCAGACATTAGTTGTTTCTTATTTCTTTTTTTTTTTAAGTTTATTTATTTATTTTTAGAGAGAGGGGAAGGGAGGAAGAAAGAGAGGGAGAGAAACATCAATGTGTGGTTGCCTCTCGCACGCCCCCCACTGGGGACCTGGCCCACAACCCAGGCAATTCCCAATCTCTGACTGGCAATTGAACCAGCAACCCTTTGGTTCACAGGCAGTACTCAATCCGCTGAGCCACACCAGGCAGGGCTGTTTACTACTTCTTATTGCTAAAAATAATACTGTAGTAAAATTCTTGTATACATTATCTTTCAATATATATATAGAATAAATTCCTAAAAGTGAAGCTATAAGTTTTACATGATTTAACACTAAGAAATTCCCCTTTATAAGGCTATTATAAATTTATACACCCACAAATGAATATGATTATCCTTTCCTCCACAGCCTTTGCAACAACGGATAATATACATCTTGTTAATTTGTACAAATCTGATGGGCAAAAAGTAATACCTTGTTTTAATTTGCATTTCGGATTATAATTGAGAGTTTTGAAGAAAAATTTTATTTCTATTGACTATTTTTATTTCTTTAGTGAACTGACTACTCACACATTTGCACATATTTTCATTTCTAGAATATGGATGCCATGTATACTAACCTTTAGTTATGTATATTTTAAACATTCAATTTAATGTCTTTGTCTTTTAATTAAATGATAGAATAATTTATAAAATTGATGTAGCTCTATCTTTTAATCTGTAGTTTTCTGCACTGTGTTTTTGATTAGACTGTCTCATCCCCAAACTACGATTTTAAAGGCAGTCTACTGACTTCATATAATACTTTGAATTTTTTTGTTTTCAGACCTTTACCTATTTGGAACTTTGTCTTATGAAAAGTAAGAAAAGATAAATAACGATTCTTTTTTTATATATATACCCAAGTTTAAAATCAACTTCTTGATTTTCATAACAAGTCTTTAGGATTTTACTGGAATTGTACTGAATTGATAAATTTGGGTGTAAATTGATACTGTTATATCACTAAGTTCTTCCAAAAAGGATCATGGTATTTTTCTTTTTATTTTGCTCAGCTCTTCTTTTATTTCCTTCTGTGGACTTTTCTATGCATATATGTATGTGTATATACATTATGTTGTGAGATTATATATTTAATGGGTTTTGAAGAAACTGTACATAAAAACTATTTCTGGAATAAAAGAAAGCTACTGATTTTTATGCATCTATTTTATATGGTACCAATGTAATGAACTCTTACTATTTAAGTAGCCTTTCAGTTGATTTTCTTGAATTTCATGATAAACAATCATATCACTGCTAATTATAATCCTTCCTCGACTCCCTTCTTTTTGTTTTTAATCACACTACTCAGAACCTCTTGATTAATACTGCACTACAGATCTTCTTCCTAATAGATATCCTTAAGAAGCTAAAAATTTTAAAGTATATTTTATTGATTATGCTATTACAGTTGTCCCATGTTTTTTCCTCTTTGCCCCCCTCCAGCCAGTACCCGCTTCCCTCCAGCAATCCCCGCCAAGTTCATGTCCCTGGGTCGTGCATATAGTTCTTTCGTTTCTCCATTTCCCATACTATTTTAACAGGTACCTGTCTATTTTGTCCCTACCAATTATGCTTCTTAATTGCTGCACCTTTCCCAGCATTCTCTCCCTTCCCCTTCCCAGCTGATAACTCTCCAGATGATCTCCCTATTTATGATTCGGTTCCTCTTCCACTTGTTTGCTTTTTTTTTTATTCAGTTGTTGGTAGTTATGAGTTTGTTGTCATTTTAATATATGTTGTTTTGATCTTTTTCTTAGATAAGTCCCTTTAAAATTTCATATAATAAGGGCTTGGGGATGATGAACTCCTTTAACTTTACCGTGTCTGGGAAGCATTTTATCTGCCCTTCCATTCTAAATGATAGCTTTGTTAGGTAAGATAATCTTGGTTGCAGGTCCTTGCTTTTCATTGCTATGAATACTTCTTGCCAGTCCCTTCTTGCCTGCAAAGTTTCTGTTGAGAAATCAGCTGATCATCCTGTGGGAACTCCTTTGTAGGTAACTCTCTGCTTTTCTCTTGCTGCTTTTAAGATTCTCTCTTTAACTGCTGGCATTTTAGTTATGACGTGTCTTGCTGTGGTCCTCTTTGGGTCCAACTTGTTTGGGACTCTCTGTGCTTCCTGTACTTGTATGTCTATTTCCTTTGCCAAAATAGGAAAGTTTTCTTTAATTATTTTTTCAATTAAAATTTCAATTTCTTGCTCTTTCTTTTCTCTGTCTGGCATCCCTACGATTCAGATATTGGCACTTCTGGAGATGTCCCAGAGTCTTCTTGTTCTCTCTGAGTTTTTTTAAATTCTTGCTTCTTCATTCTGTACTGGCTGACTGTTTATTTCTTCCTTATGTTCCAAATCATTGATTTGAACCCCTGCTTCCTTCCCTTCCCTATTGGTTCCCTGTGGATTTTTCTTCATTTCATTTAGTGTAGCCTTCACTTCTTCCCTTATGGATTTGCCAGACTCAATGAGTTCTCTAAGCACCCTGATAACCAGTATTTTGAATTCTACACCTGATAGGTTGGCTATCTCTTTGTCGTTTAGTTCTTTTTCTGGAGTTTTGATCCATTCTTTCATTTGGGCCGTATTTCTTTGTCTCCTCTATTTGGCAGCCTCCCTGTGTTTCTGTGTATTAGGCAGAGCTACTTTAATTCCCTGTCCTGGCGCACCCATCTGAATGAGTAGTTCTTCTTTAAATCCTTAGTTGTAGGACTTCCATACAGTTTGATTTTCTGATAGTTCTGGTTGTTTTTTGTTTTGAGGTTAGTTGTGTTCCTCCTAATGGTGTGCAAGGAGGCAAAGAATGCCTACCTATGCCTCCATCTTAGCCAGCAGAAATTAAAATTTTTATTCTAGCTTACTAAGAATTTTTAGGAAGCACAGCAATTAAAATACATCATACACCTTTTAATCATACACTAAAATAGCACTGCTTTTCTTCTCCAATAAATTAACATAATAACATACTTCTTTTTTGTACTCCTTAATTGTTAGTTCTTAGCACATTCTAAACTTGTTTTCCACAATTTATTTAGGATTTCTGTATCTATATATTAAGCAAAATCGACGCTTTGTATCTTTTTTAATATTTTAGTATCAGTCATTTCATGAAATAAACTGAGAAGCCTATTTTATCTTTTCCTTACTAAAAAAGTTTTTCCTAATCCTAAAAAACAAAATGTGGCCATAAAACCATCTGCACGTAGTGCCTTTGGGGCAAAAGAATTATACTGTAAAACTATTACTTTTCAACCTGGATAATGTGTTTCAGTGGATTGAGTACCAGCCTGTGAACCAAAAGGTCACCAGCTCAATTCCCAGTCAGGGCGCATACCTGGGTTGCAGGCCAGGTCCCCAGTTCGGGGCGTGTGAGAGGCAAATGAGAGATGACTCTCCCATGCATCAATGTTTCTCTCCTTCTCTTTCTCCCTCCCTTCATCTAAGTAAATATTTAAAATCTTTAAAAAAGAAACACCTATTACTGTTCAGATTTTATGCTTATAGTTTTATCTTTTATTTGGTCTACTATGCTAATTTATAACTTGGATAATTACCTGTTTCAACACACTTACAACATAAAATTATAGACAGCATCTTGTAATTTTTTAATGTTTAATTACATGATTCTCAGGTACACTTCATAATTTGACTTCTGTATATACTATAAAGTGGTCACCCCTCAAAATCTAGTTACTGTCCATCACCATACAATTGACCCCCTTCATCCCTTTTTGCTCACCTCCCAAACCCCTTCCTCTCTTGTAACCATTAATCTTTTCTCTGGATCTATGAGTTTTTGCATTGTTTGCTTGTTGATTTGTTTTTGAAGATTCCTTATATGAGTGAAATTATACTGTATTGTCTTTCTCTTTCTGAACAGTCTTATAATATTTTAATATTCATTATCTGTGGCAGGCTCCACTTTTCACTTCTACTACTGTCTGTATTTCCTTATTGTTTCTTAACCAGTTTTGTTTGTTCTGTTTTCTTTTTTTCAAAGTAAACTTGTTCTTGGTTTAATTAAGTAATATGTCCCTGCTGTCATTTTCATTTAATGTCTGTTTTATCCATATTAATTTGTCACATTTAAAAAAATTCTCTAAATTAATGTTAATCAATTTATGTCCCATTTTCCCCATTTCCTAATAAATTACACAGTGCTCTCAGCATCTGTGTGTCAACCCAAACATTTTGGTATGCAAATTTGCATTATGGTTCATTACTAACTGTTTGTAATTTCAGTTCTGAGATTTCCCTTCAGTTACAAGACACTCAGAAAAATAACTATTTTTTAGCTATCCTTCCTGTTACTTGATTTCAGTTTAATTTTATGATTAGAAAACCTGACCTCTGAGCTATAAACATTCTGAAAATGAAGATACACTTCATACCCAAATACATGGTCAGTTTTTATGTCTCCATCCTTATCCTTACAGTGTACAGATGATGTGTTGTAGAACTGTACACCTGAAACCTGTAAATTTTGTTAACCAGTATCACCCCAATATATTCAATAAAAAGGAAAAAATAAAAAATAAAAGTATGTTGTCCTTAAGTATACTTCTATCTTCTACATTAACAATTTCTTCAAAGGATTACTGTTCACTTGCTCAATTTCATGCCTCTCTTTCATGCTACAAGTTTTCCTCAAATATATGGAGAGTCTTGCTAATCCACTGATAGGTTTCTTCAAAACTAGCATGGTGGTCAATGTATTTAGAATACAAAACATAGTGTTAACGGTGACTGAGCAGGATACCTTCAGTGTATGATTTGAGTCCAAAAGTAATCTTGAGAACTACGGTCTTGTTTCTCTCTCTGGCATCAATGCTTAAACCAGGAGGATTCAGACACAGACTCCTCTCAACTCACATACACCCACCCCTGTATTACAAAGGTGTTTTTTGCCAATTGCAGCCTAAAATTTGAAAGCTGTATCTGCTCTGCAACTGGCCCACTTGTGGCAATCTTTCAACTGTTTACTATATCAATTATCCCAGAGCCCACCATTACTGATTTGAACTTTGGAGTTTTTCCAAAGTTCTACTGGAAATAGTACACACCTCTGGTCAATCTAAGTTCTATAAAGGTAAGTAGCATCTGTCTTTTTTATTTATCACTGTCACCTAAAACCCATCACTAGTACCTGATGTATTACCATATAATCAAAATAAATATGAATCAATACATACTCGATTTTGCTATCAATTTGATGTCATCTACTTAATACCTCATGTAAAATCCTAAAATTTCTGATCCATTGATGAAATCCCTCTCTTGCCCTGATTTCTTTCTCATTTTTCTTTATTTTAATCTTAAAATGGGATTTTGAAGATGAGGGGAAGTATATAAACGTGCTTATTTAATTATTTTGAAGCAGGTGTAGAGAAGTACCCTAAAAAATATGATTTACTTGGCACTTATCACTCATTCAAAATGTAGCTCACCGAAACTAATCAATAACAAATACTCCAAAGTTTTATTGTAAGCTACAAATGAATGTTTCAAATCATTAGCATCATTAAGAAAAACAGATCACAATATATATTAAATACACCTATTTTTTTCCAAAATAAATAAAAGTTGTTGCTTCATACCTGGCCAGTACTGAAGATCTGAACAAATGCTTTTAAGAGTTCTTGAATGTTGTCTGTACAAGCAAGAGGAACGCAAGGTACTAAATACATCTATGTAACCTGGAGGGAAATTGAAAATAATAAGTGTTCTCACTGCCAAACCATAAAAAAATTCAAATAAAATATAATTTCACCAAGTATTACAAAAACCAAAATATGAGTTTTGCCTTTTATTTGTAAATAAGACATATATGTTAGTTACTTTTAGTTAAGAGCGTAAAAAGATAAAGAATCATTATTTCCTAAAGACAATTTAAAAACCTCTTAGGAACAATGTGGTAAGACCAGAGGTACTCTTCCCTTGCTCTCTTAAAGCTTCCATAGTTATTTGAAACAAAGAAAGTTCCTTCCATAGCTATAAACCATGAATACTTCAATGTTCCTTCCTAACTCTTATTCTTGACTAATGGGCCCCATCCAATTTTACATCCATGATCAGAAAAGGTACGCAGAAACAACAAAAACAATGGTTCACATCTATCCCTACATCCCAGTTAGGATTCAGGAATTCTTCTAGAACACTTAAAGTGAAGTCAGAAACCCCTTCCTAATACCTCTCCCTGCTTAAGCCTAGGAGATGGCTGGCAGCAAGAGAAACAACCTTATAAGGAAATGTAAATATGAAGATTAGAAGAGCAATAATAATGATAATAAATAATAATAACAACATGGTAACAATAAAAATTTTATTCTACTGAACACTTACTATGGGCCCCAAGTACTTTAAATTGTTTCATCTGGTCCTCTAAAGTGAGACAGTTATTCCTCATACTGATATGGAAAAACAGCAATTTAGAGAAATTCAATAAATACCATAGTCAGTCAGTGGCAGGATTGTGTTTGATCCTATTCTACCCCTTACTCTTAAGTACAAAGTCTCAGGGCATCTCTCAAGTACAAGGCAGTATTGCACAAAAAAGATTAGCAAATAGAAGCAGATTTTTCATCTAAGGCCCAAGTTAAAAAACTTTTAATTTTTTTTCACTCCTGAATTCTTTATCTTCCAGGTCTTATGTGAATTAAAGGCAAAAACAAACAAACAAATAAACAAACAAACAATTAGCAAATGAATTAAGTTTATACAAGGTACAGTTTCAAATCAAACCTTCAACAAAAAACTTTTCAAACTTGCTCGCTCTTTTGTTCCTGGGCGTTTTTTTATAACTTGCACCAATCTGAAAAGTCTGTTCTTCTGTCAAGATAGAACAAGTATTTTGACAAACCTCTAACATTCCTTAAGAATCATCCAAAAAGAAATTAATAAAGTTGACATCCCTTTCAACAAAATGTCCACTTATTACAATTCCAGATTGTTACAAGTCTCAAGAAAATATGTGGACATTCTATAAAAGGGACTGTGACTGTTCCTTCAATATATTCTCAGAGATCAGTAGTATGTTACCTGGAATCCAATATATCTAGTATGCTCTATTAGGAACAGAAAATGGATCCTAGTGGAAAAACTACTCATTTGGAGAAGTTAAATTTTTATTTGGTAAAATCTAAATAAAGCCTATAGTTTAAAGTAAGAAAATGATTAAAAAAAGTATCATATGTTACCTAGAATCCAATATATCTAGTATGCTCTATTAGGAACAGAAAATGGATCCTAGTGGAAAAACTACTCATTTGGAGAAGTTAAATTTTTATTTGGTAAAATCTAAATAAAGTCGATAGTTTAAAGTAAGAAAATGATAAAAAAAGTAATGCATCAATGTTAATTTCTCAGTTTTGACAAGTGTACCATGGTTATATAAGTAGTCAGCATTAGGGAAAGCCAGGTAAAATGTATATAGGAACTCTGTACTGCCTTTGCAATTTCTCTGCAAATCTAAAATTATTCCAATTAAAAAAATGAAAGGAAGGAAGGAAAGGAATTCAGCAAAGAACCTGGTACATGGTGAATGTTAATAAATGGTACCTACTATAATTATTAATAGTATTAAAAGTAATTAAAACAAAAAATATTTTACTTACCATATTTATTTTCAAAGAAGGACTGTGCAGAGACATAAGAGGTATGCCAACGGGAAGAAATGTTTCTGCCTTTATGAAGTCCAGGAAGTAGATGGTTTACCAACTGATCAATCTGTCCAATTTTTAATTCAGATAATCCAAGGTCCCTTAAGTTAAGCACAGGCTGTAAAACATTAAGTCAACCAAGTAAGCATTAATGTTATCAAGATATTTAATTTATAGGGTACTTTGCAGCTGAAACAATATGGATTTTAAAAATCTAACAAATGAATTGGTTTCTTTGTTCTTTTTTTTAAAAATAGATACAAATATCTATTTTTTTTAATTTTATTGACTTATTTTTAGAGAGGGGAAAGAAGGGAGAAGGAGAGAAACATCAATCTATGGTTGCCTCTCAAGTACCCTGTACTGGACACCTGGCCCGCAACCCAGGCAAGAGAACAGCCCTGACTGGGAATTGAACTGGTGACCCTTTGGTTCACAGGCAGCACTCAATACACTGAGCCACACCAGCCAGGACTATTCTCTTTTTAATATTTAAATTCGTGAAAATATTTTTATACTTCTAGTTTTCCTGAGGTCAGTAAATGGGAGATTTGACAAAGACTGAAAAAAACTGTATTTCCAATGGCATTATCACCAGTCTTTGGAGCTTTAAAGCACCCTCCAGTCTCTAATGTCTTTAAAAACCCATTTGACAAATAAAGGGTATGCTCTGCTACCACGGGATAGCCCACTGCTCTGGCCTCATTGCAAAGATCCTTCTTTGAACTGAGAGGTTCTGTGGTTGCCTATATCTAATGTCCAATAAGAGGGAAACTAAACAACGTAAAAGATGTGTGAAAACCATGAACTGCACTTACCTAAAACAGTAATATGTCTGTAATAAATAGTCAAAGGCATATAACAGTTGTAATTTGACTACAAACAGATAGGGATGAGTTATTTTATTGTCCACATGAGCTGACTGAGACACTAAAAACAGGTAACAATTACAAGCCCCAATAGCTAGAACTTCAAGTAAAGAGAGCAAAAATAAAGAACAAATAAAGCATCAACTTTTTATAATTTATGTAAAGTTAGATCCATGAGTTATATAGTACTAGACTGATGCCCAGGGGTTTGTCACTTAATTAGCTTTGTTAATAGGTGATTCATATTCTTAGAATCCATTTTCTCATTAGTAAAATAACCATGAAATATGTCCTGCCTGTTTCATGAGATAGTACAGATCAATGAAAGAGATCTTACTTTGTTCATCTACATATCCTCTCCTACATAATAAGATATTTAAAGGCATCATGACATAAAATTTTTCATTTTAGCATATTCTTTATTATGTTGGATGAAATACCTACATAATGCCAACTATGTTAGTGTATTAAAATACTCATATTTACAAAGAACAGTATGTGGGATAGCTCCCAGTTTCTGTGGAAGCATCATGAATAACCTGTGTCTTTATACTTTACAATCTATTATTGGTTACTGTGATAAGTATTACAGATAGAGGAAAAAAATATGAATACACTTTTCCAAATATACACATACAAAGCTTACTATGGAACTGCAATAGAAACAAATTAAATGACAGCATTTGATGTACTATCTACAAAATGCAAAGTCTGCAATAAAAAGTCAAAGGCATGTAAAAATATATTTTAACTTTAAAAATAACTTAGTTACAATTATACTTTGCTTGTGTCTTACCAACATGTAGATGACAGTCAAAATTTTACAGTATCAATAAAACATAAGGGATATATATATAAGCTACAATAAAATCCCCAAACTCATAAAATTGTTTAAATGTGAAAACAGAGAAAAGTTTTTACACTAAAGAATCTCATAATGGTGAGCCCAAACAATATAGTACAAAAAAGAGTCTAGAAAAAAGGATTAGGTGTTAAATTTTGAATTCCCTTGCTCAGAGAGTGCCGGAGCAGTATCAAGTTCCTCAATATAACTTGTGCAGCACTTTATAGGTAGTGCCCATCCTGGGCCTGCCAGATTTCTTTTGTGTCTACAAACAAAACATGTGAGCTGAACATCAGCCAGGCCTGGTGAAAATGGATTCTGACTGACTCACTTTCTCTTTCTCCAGGACAGATTTTTTTTCCTGTTTTTCTTTTTTTAACTTGTTTTTGCAAACAGGGCACAATAGGTAAAGAGGGGGAAAAAACTCTAGAAACATTATTTTAGAAAACCCATAAACAACTGCAAATATAACCAGTGAAGTTCTTCTCTTTGTGGCTGTGTTTTGTTGTTGTTGTTTTTGGTTGTCTGTTTTGTTTTTTGTTTGGATACCTTTACCCCAAAGGAATTGCTGAAAACATTCTGTTACTTATTTTTATTCATAACATTCAGCACCTCATCCAGAAATAAGGGCCCAAGATCAAGTTGCAGAGAGGAGGGAGCCCATCAGATCAGAGGACTCCTCTGATTTTACTCTTATCCTTGACAACCTTGCCCAGGGTGGGATGGTCAAACATGTCCTTAGCAGGGCAGCCAAGTTACCATTCTGAAAGGCTGGAGAAGTGGCTCTCCCTGCTCTGGATGTACTGCCATGCAGACCCACTGGAGCCCCACAAGACATCTCTCTGGTGGACTGTCCTATCCTCCAACAGGTTGCTTTTCTCCAGAGCCTTTTCCTCCATGACATGCTCACAAACTAAGCCTGGGCAACTTTGTTGGCCCAAAGGTCTCCTCTTTGGAATTAAATGTCACCAGTGACAATAAAAGCAACATGAGTGCTTGGGACTCTCCATGGTTAGGAGGGAGATGACATCTTTGAACACAGGAGAGGGTGTTTCTGTTAACACAGTTTGAGGTGCCGTTGGCCTGGAAGGACTCGATACGCCCAGGGAACAGATTCCAGCAAGCTTTCTCCCGGCTTCCAAGTAAAAAGCTCATAGTTCCCTTGAAGAAGAAAATATCTCCAAAGAGAACATCATTGGCCCTCTTTACCAATGTGAATGATGTAGCAAAAGTCTCCAAGGGCAAGACTGACCATATCATGAGACAAAACGTCCCTCAGTTTAAATTTTCCTTTTTAAAAAAAAGTCCTCACCAAGGATATGTTTATTAATTTGAGAGAGAGAGAAAAACATCAATATGAGAGAGAAACACTGATCAATTGCCTCCTCTATGTACCCCAACCAGGGATTGAATCTACAACCTTTAGGTGCACAGATGACACTCCAACCGAGTCACAGTGCTAAGGGCTAAATTTTTTTTCTTTCTTATTAGCAGTTTTCAGATTAACTGGGGTCTTGGCTGGCTTCTTGGAATTTGACCACATCTCTTTTGCAAAAGGGAAAAAGAGCCACTTCCTTCACAGAGATTATGTTTCCAACAATGCTTTTGATAAGAACTGTCACACCATTTTTCTGAAGTAGCTTCAGAAGTGACCGTGAAAAGAGACTGAGGTCGAAGAGTTTAGCTAAGCAGGGTTTTCTAAAAGTTTAGCTAAGCAGGGTTCTCTAAAGAGCCAGTTACAACATACAATCCCTTCCACAACATGGAGAAACCAGCAGCCCCCAAGGATCGCAGCTGCTGCCCTGCCGTGCTGCATGAAGAATCCCAGGGTGGACACAGTCCCTCCATGCTATGCACAGAGCCAGCCTCACAGCACTTTCCTGCCCAGGCAGCGTAAAGGTGCCGACAGCTGCTGCTCTCTAGGCTCGCCTGCCCCTCCAAAGGCAGCTGCCCTCCCCACTGAAGGGAAGGTGCAAGGCAAAATATTTTAAAGTGCCTTTTAAGCTGTTAAAAACTATACAATATAAAGCATATTATTATAATGGAAACAGAAGGACTACAATATACAAAAGTTATCTTTTAAAATGGGAGGCCCGAAAGTCTATTCATAATACAGACTTCAAAAGGAAAATGGAGACTTAATGAAGACATTAAATTATACCCTATTCATTGTCAGGTCCTGGGAACCATAAAGAAAAATATGGTACATATAAACATGGTAGCTACCATACACAGTAACTGCTATCATGGAGTTTTCAAAAGTGTTGAGAGAACACAGAGCACAAAGCAATTAACATCCTATATCAGAGGAGACTTCACGGAGGTAACATTTTCTTTGAAAAATGATGGGGTAGAAAGCCTTGGAGAAGAGGGCAAACAAAAAGTCATCAAAGGGCCTGGAATGTCAGAGATGTAGTAAAAATTTAGTGATGAAATGGACAAGAAAGATGGGATATGGCCAAATTGTGAAGAGGCTTATTTGAATTTAATTCTATAAATAATATGGTTAGTTTTGTTTTATAGGAAGAAAACAGAAGATAAAGACAATAAACTGGATGAGAGAAGGCTGATGGAACAAGAGAAAAATGGTTATGAGCCTGATTTAAGCTTAGTTTAAGAAGGATGGATATAACAAATCACACACGAAATACATCTGAAAAAAACCAGTAGAATATAGGAACTGTGAGGGTTCTGGAAAGATGTGCTGGTTATTGATTTGTTGTCTCTTTCCATTACATCATTTTTGATGGCTCCACCAGCAAGGATCTGGGCCCTTTAAATGTTTTTGCTTTGCTGACACGATGTTAAATTTTGTCAGTAGAGGGCACTGAAGAGACATTGTAGGGGGCAAGTTTTTGCTTTTTGGTTCCGGTGTGCTCAAGGCTATGGTCTGCACCATCCTATGGCTTGTTTCTCCAGCATGATTGGCTCCTGCCACCTATGCAGCTTCTTCTCCAAAGCCTGGCTCCTGCGATACAGTGGCCAGCAATACCCAGCAGCTTCTCCAGTAAGATATATCCCATGAACAGCCTTCCCTGGTACCTTATAGGTCAGATTTCCATCACGTTCAGCTTGCATCACACTGTAGTTAACTTCCTCTTTGCCATTCAGTGAGCCAAGGCCATGTCCTCTCCAACAAGGTCAAAACCTTGACCTGGGGTGGGGGGGGGGGTGCAGAACTCTTCCTGGGAAGCTCTACCTGAATCCTAGGAGCATTGGCTGCTCCATAAATGCGCTAGTCCTATAAATTTTAGAGTTTTCTTTACTTACTACTAGCCAATCCCTAGTTATTACAATCACCTATAAAAATAGGATTTTTAAAAATTGAACTAAAATACTGTATTTTTTATATTACACTTTTACTGTTCAAATGACTATGTGATTTCTTCTCCTGGTTGGACTTAGACTGATAAAGAGGGGCTAAAACCACTGTAAGATCAAATACAATGGAATATGAAGGAGCGGCTCAGTTTTGGACATCTTAATTTTGAAGTCCCTGGAGTCTATCCAGAGGGGCAATTTAGTAAGGCACTACCTAAATTACTCAAAAACTTTAGAGAGATGTTAGGGTTGGAGATATATTTGGGAGTTATCAGCATATACACATATATAGATGTTAAGTGAATATATGAAAATGGATTACACAACCTGGGGGACTGTGCATAATTAAAATTAGATGAAGGATAAATGCATAGTACACCCAATACTTAAGAGGTTGGCAATAAAAAAGGCTAGCAAAACAAAAAGAAAAAAAAAAGATCATTGATGAACTATCACTCAATGATCTTTTCTTTTTAATGATTTTATTTACTTTTAGAGAGGGGAGGGGAGGGAGAAAGAAAGGGAGAGAAACATCTATGTGTGGTTGCCTCATTTGGTTCTCAGGCAGGCAACTCAATCCACTGAGCTATCTCTCAATTCAAGAAAGTATTTTGGAAGTAGGACATGTTCAGCAAGGTCAAATGTTAAGAAAAGTTGAAAAAGATGTGCACTTTAAAAAAGGCCTGTATTTAACACTAAGAAAGTCAACACTGACTTTAGCAAAAATAGTTCTATAAAATGGTATAAGTGGTAACCAAACTATAACAGGATACAGTGTGAATCAAATATAACAAGTACAGTAGTACTCTTTATCCATAGTTTTGCTTTCCGTGGTTTCAATTATTGGCAGTTAATCACTGTCTGAAAATATTACATGGAAAATACCAGAAATAAACAATCCGTGAATTTAAAAGTGTGTGCTGTTCTGAGTAGCATGATGAAATTTTGTGCTATGTGCTGTCAGGCCTAGGGCCATCCATCATCACTTGTCCAACATCTCCATACTGAATACTCTCCCCGCCAGTTAGTCACTTACTAGGCCTCTTGGTTATCAGATCCAAGACTGCAGTTTTGGTTATCAGACCGATTGCCACCACATGTTCAAGTCACCCTTCTTTTACTTAACACACAATGGCCCCAAAGCACAAAAGTAGTAATGCTGGCGATTCAGATATGTCAAAGAGAAATCCGTAAAGTACTTGTTTTAAATGAAAAGCTGAAAGTTCTTGACTTGAGAAAAAAATTGTAAGCTGAGGTTGCTAAGATCTATGGTAAGAATGAATCTTCTACCTGGAATTGTAAAGGGAAAAAAATTCATTCCAGCTTTGTTGTCCTATCTCAAATTGAAAAGGTTACACCCACAGTGCATACGTGCTTAGGTAAGATGGAAAAGGCATTAAATTTGTCAGTGGAAGACGTGAGCATAAAACATGTCCCAACTGACGGGAATGTGTTGCACCAGAAAGCATTGAGCCTATAGAAAGACTTCAGCAGGATTCCTTGGAACAAGTGACCACAGTCAAATAACTTTATCACAACCTATTGTTATAATTGTTCAACTTTATAACAATAAATTATTTGTTGTTGTTAATCTCCTACTGTGCCTAATTTATAAATAAAACTATCACAGATATGTATGTATAGGAAAAACATAATATATATGTATATGGTTAGGCACTATCCACAATTTCACACATCCAACTGGGGACCTTGGAATGTATCCCCCACAGATAAGGTGAGATTAGTTTACAGTTAGAAATTCGGACTAGCCCTGACTAGTGTGGCTCAGTGGATTGCATGCCAGCCTGCAAACCATAAGGTCACTGGTTCGATTCCCAGTCAGGGCATATGCATGGGGCTATGGGCCAGGTCCCCAGTTGGGTGTGTGTGAGAGGCAACCGATCAATGTTTATCTCACACACTGATGTTTCTCCCCTCCTTTTCCCCTCTATCTAGAAATAAGTAAATAAATAAAATCTCTTAAAAAAAGAAAGAAATTCATACTACTTTTTCAGGAAGTCTGAAAGCAAAGAAAAAAGAAATTAGCAGCCTGAAGAAAGTTAAAAGTTAAAATTTTTTTGCTTGTGTTATGGTATGGATATTTGGATGAGCAAGACTTGATGAATGCAAACTCACCGCATAGCAAAAGTGGGAGCGCAGAGATGAGGTAGGATGCTTAAGGATGAAAATGTTTGTGAAGCAATTACAAGCACTCATGAAAGATAAACAATAGGACTAACAAAGGTGTCATTAGATGGGAAGAACACCAATTCTGTATTTGAGACCTTTGGTCTTAACACTGGCTTCTAGAGTTTAGTTACTTTTCAAGCCCCCAAAATATACTTCACTACTGACCTAGCAATTTCACTTGATGAAAGAGTCCAAGATTTAGCTACACAATGGTAAAATCAACAAAAAATTGAAAACAATATCCAACAATGGGACATCATATAATGAAGGTTTTATAAAGTCACGTAACGATTTGGAAAATGTATGGCATAACAAGTTCCTAAGACTATTAAATGAAGAAAGGAGAATCTAAATCAGCACTGTTGTATGAGCCAATTATAAAATATAAAAGTATAAGAGGAAAAAAGAGACATGAAATATAAAGACAAAATGTTAACATCATCTCTGAGGAATAGTTTCACAAGTCAATTTCCTTTCTTCCATGTACATATTTCCAAAATTTCTAAAATGAACATAACTTTGTTGCATGTAGCAATTTTGATAATTTTAGGAAAGCTCTCTTGTATAATTTGGGGAAAGATGTCAGGGCAGTAGAAAAATGGATGCCTACAGAAAGAGGCAATAGGAATTGGGTAAACAGTATAAAAGGAAAGCATAAAGATGAAAAGACAAATTTTCATCAAATTAAAATTTTATCTTATGCCCTGGCTGGTGTGGCTGAGTGGATTGAGTGCTGGCCTGCAGACTGAAAATTGGCTGTTTTGATTCCCAGTCAGGGAACATGCCTGGGTTGCAGGCCAGGTCCCCAGTTAGGGGTGTGCAAGAGACAACCAATCTGTTTCTTTCCCTTTTTCCTTCCTTTCCCCTCTAAATAAATAAATAAATACATACATACATACAATCTTTTAAAAAAATTTTTATCTTAAGACTGACCCAACAACCACTCCCCCAAAAGTAAACTTTCTTCAACTTTTCCTCTACTGCCTTTTGCCATACTCCCTGCTATCAGAACTAAAAATATAAGCTATTTACTGGTTAAAGAGGTTTTGGGAAACTTGCCTACAGACTATAATGTTTCCTATTTTTAAAAAAAAAATGTATTCTGAGCTATAAGCAACTATCTTACTAATGAATCTTGTAAATGCAATGGTTCCCAGGGTGTGAATTCCCTATATCCCACCCTGATCAGACAATACTGATTCACAGCGTCTACATTTCACTTGCAAGTACTTATATTCTAGTTGTTCAATTACACTGAAAGCTCCTATAAGGCAGCAGGTGATAACTTTTTACTATTCTAGGCTCACTGAGATTTGGCAGGCAAATGTGGTCAGTAACTATGGGTTCACTGCTACTGTTGGAGCAAAACAAAAGAAAACTTGAATGGTATTACACAAGTAGTAACCTGGAAGTGAATATCAAATTTACTGCCACATTAATTTTGTTAATAAATTAAGTGTTAAAGAATAAAACAATAACTTTCCTATCTGTACAATAAAGCCAGAATTAGACATCCTTAACAATAAAAAAGTTTAAGCTGATAACAGAAATCACATTACAAAAGCTCAAACATGTTTACAACATACTAAATCAAAATGCTTTCTCATACAACCAGAGTAAAACCTATTACCTCATTGCTGGAAGCCTCATGCTCAGGAACCACATCTCGATGCTGGTTTTGAGAAAGTGACACACTGACAGATGTGCTTTTTGGTGAATGGAAGGCATTGATGAGATGACTCAGAGGAACTGTAACCTAGAAAATGATGAAAGTTGATACTAAGTAGTATGTACCACCACAAAATGAAATTTTTCAAAGACATTTTAAAAAGTAAGCATATGTCCAGATTTTGGTACTTCTCAACCATCACTGCTCTCCCTACATGTGCTCTAGTAAAACCAAAGTCAGAGCCATCACTCCTCTGTTCAAAATCTTCCAATTGCTTCTCTTCTCACTTAAAAGCCAAAGTCATAAAGACAAAGCCATCCATGGGTGTTTATTATCTTTTATCCACTACTATGCTCCCTTTCATTTTCCAACTCCACTGGACTCCTTACTGTTCCTGGAAAACACCTGGCAGGTCCTTACCTCAAGGTCTTTGGACTCTTTATTTCCTCCTGTCCATTTGTCACCTAACTTGCTCTCATAAACCCTTGAGTTCTTAACTCAAAAGGAATTCATCTATCTTAAGTGTCCTACCCTCCCGCACTGATTTTCACTGTTAAAAGTTTTCAGAGAGCTCAATCTTCAGGCCAGCCCACCTTCCCTCCCAGACGCTAGAGCTAACAGTTTCCATTTTCTAATCACTAGATCTTCGATCAGCCTAGCCCTGATGCTATCTAGAAACCCCACCCCAAGTGACTTTATTAGCATAAATCCAGGAGTGATCCCAAAAGGACTCCTTAAGAATGTCTCTCCCATCATGAAATTCCAAAGTCTTAGAAACTCTGTGCCAAGAACTGGGAATAAAGATTAAATATTTATTTTTTATTATACCACACTCTCCAACTAAAATATAAGTTCCATGTGACAAGGGCTTTTTTCCTTATATTACTTTATTTTTCTTTATTTCATTTATATAATTACTTACTATAAAATGTTTTACATAATACATCTTACATATTATATATTTTATTTTTCTCTATTTTATTCAATACTGTAGCTCAGTGCAGCAGCAATGCACAAAGTAGATGTTAAGTAAACATTTTTTGAGTAAACAAATAGGTTCTCCCTATTTGCCAGGTTTTATACTCTGTGCTTTACTTATATTATCATATAAATCTCATTTAAGAGCTATAAACATGTTACTATTATACTTCCTATTTAATTAAGACAGAAAGAATTTAGATAGACTCAGTGGCATGTTCAAAGTTACACAGCTACTAAGTATAGGAGCAAGAATTCTAACCCAGATAATCTGACTCCAGATTCCAAGTAATGACTTTCCATTCTCTAGTTATTGAAATAAAAATAAATTTATGATATGCTGTTAAATGAAAGGAAAAAAAGCTGTAAAAACTACCTGTAATGTCTTCTCATAAGTATGCATATACCTATTTGTGTAGAGATGAAAAAGTATAGAAGAGTTTATCATAAAAGGTGATCTTGGGTAATGAGATTATGGGTGATCTTTTATTATTTATGTTTTTCTTTTCGGCATTCTTGGCAATGAGCTGTATTATTTTTAAAGCCAGAGAAAAATGATAAGCTCTTTTAAAACTACAGGAGTAAGATTATGTTAAGATACATATTTCCTGCTCATTTCTTTGAAAACTTTAGTTATATCTATACTCATTCAAAAAAAGCTTTAAATTGCTGAGAGAATGATCTCTTCTCTCTTACTTTTGGTGTGTTAAATGATCTTTCCTTTAATGATTTTTTTTTAATCCTCATATAAGGACCTTTTTCGCTGCTTTCAGACAGAGAGGAAGGGAAGGAGGGAAGTAAGGAGAGAGAGGGAGTCAGATGTGGGGAGAAAGACAGGGAGAAAGGGAGAGAAAGAGAGAAAGGAAGACAGACACACACACACATCACTGTGAGAAAGATCAATCAGTTGCTTCTCGCACGTGTTCTCACCTGCAATCAAACCCGCAACTTAGGTATGTTCCCCAACCAGGAATCGAACCCACAACCTTTCAAAACACAGGACAACACTCCAACCAACCAAAACACACCAACCAGGTCTCTTTAATGATTTTTCATTTTTTCAATTATAGTCAACATATAATGTTATATTAGTTTCAGGTACACAACATGGTGATTAGACATTTATTTAACTTAGGAAATAATCACCCTCATAAATCTATTACCCATCTGACATCATACATAATTATTACAATACTATCGGCTCTACTCTTTAAGCTGTATTTTACATTGCTATGAGTGCTTTGTAACTACCAATTTGTACTTCTTAATCCCTTCTCGTTTTTCTTTCTACCTAACCACCTCCCATTTGGCCACCATCATATATTCTATCTATAAGCTTATTTCTGTTGTTTATTCATTTGTTTTAATTTTAGATTCCATATATAAGTAAAATCATATGATATTTGTCTTTCTCTGACTTACTTCATTCAGCACAATACCTTCTAGGTACATCCAGTTGTTGCAGATGGCAGGATTCTATTCTTTTGTCATATTTCATTGTATATTTCATTTTATATATGAAAAGTCATATATCATTGTATATACGTATATTTCATTGTATATATGGCTGAGTCATATTTCTGAGTCATATCCCATTGTATATATGGAATATATATACACCATATATATCCATTCATCTATCAATGAACACTTAACTGGCTTCTATGTCTTGGCTACTTTAAATAATTCTGCAATGAACATAAGGATGCATATCTTCGTATGTCTTTTTGAATTCTTGTTTTGACTTTCTTTAGATAAATATGCAGAAGTCAAACTGCCAGACCCTTTGTCTCTCATTATAGCCTTTGTTTTAAAGTCTATTTTGTTTTTATTGTTTCTGTTTTCGTAAAATATCTTTTTCCATCCCTCTCCTTTCCGTGTGTGTGTCCCTTGATCTGAAGTAAGTCTCTTGTAGACAGCGTATGTAAGGATCTTGTTTTCTTACCTATCCAGCCACTTAATGTCTTTTGATTGGGGCATTTAGTCCACTTATATTTAAAGTAATTGTTAGTACATTTGTAGTTATTGACATTTTATTGTTCATTTTCTTTATCCTTTTTTCTTCTCAAGAAATCCCTTTAACATTTCTTAAAATACTGGCTTGGGGGTTATAACTCCTTTAACTTTTTCTCATCTGGGAAGCTCTTTATCCTTCTATTCTAAATGATTGCTGGGTAGAGTGATCTTGGTTGTAGGTCCTTGCTTTTCATCACTTTGAATATTTCATGCCAATCTCTCCTGGCCTACAAAGTTTTTGTTGACAAATCAGCTGACAGTCTTATGGTAGCTCCCTTTTAAGTAACCAACAGCTTTTCCCTTGCTGCTTTAAGATTTCCTCTTTGTCTTTAACCATTGGCATTTTAACTACAATGTGTCTTGGTTTGGACCTCTTTGGGTTAATCTTGTCTGAGATTCTCTGTGCTTCCTGGACTTAAATGTCTATTTCCTTCACCAGGTTAGGGAATTTTCAGTTATTATTTCTTCAAATAAGTGTCAATTCCTCTCTCTCTCTCCTCTCTCTCTCTCTCTCTTCTCCTTCTGGTAGCCCTAAGATGCAAATGTTGGTATGCTTGATGTTGTCCCATACGCTCCTCAAACTATCCTCTTTTTGCTGTTCTAACTGAGTATGTTCTACTACCTTATCTTCCAAATTGCTGTTTCGATACCCTGCTTCATCTAAGCTACTATTGATTTCCTCTAACATACTCTTCATTTCAGTTATTGTAGTCTTCCTGTCTAACTTGATCTCTTTTATGGGGTTTTTTTTCCAGCTTTCATTTATTTATTCAGAAAGTGATTCAAGTATAAAATGAAAGCATTTTTAGCATTTAAAATGTTAAATGGAAATAAAGATTTCCAAACATTTGGAAATCTTTAAATCTTTATTTCCTGCAGTTTTGTTTATTACAATTTTCATAACCCAGCAGAGATTCTAGCTGAAGTTTTTCAAGCATTGAAAACTTCATGATAGTTTTGGCCATGGTTGGATACCTCTGGTTAGTTCTTTTTCTGGAGTTTCGTTCTTTCCTTTCTTTTGAGATATGTTTCTTTGTCTCCACATTTTAGCTGCCTCCTTGTGTTTGTTTCCATATATTAGGCAGAGCTGCTATGTTTCCCGTTGGTGGTAGAGTGGCCTTAACTAGTAGGTGTTCTGTGGGCCATGATGGCACAATCTCTTGGTCCCCTGAGCTGGGTGTTCCAGGTGTGTCTTCCTGTCATAGTTGAGCCTTGATTGTTGCTGACACATTAATGAGAAATATTACCCTTAGGGTAACTGGCTGTGAGGGCCACTGGCTGTGATGACTGCCCACAACTACAGTGGAGGAGCTTTTGAGCAGGGGCTGACACTACAAAGCAGGATTCACTTTAGCAGGGCTCTGGTGGAAGTGGTTAATTGGTGGTCTGAAGCTGTCCAGAGTGAGTGCTGGCTGTGGGAGCTCCCAGCAGGTGTAAGCCAAGATCAGCCACTGCATGTGCTATGCCCAGAGCCACCCAGAATGAGCTACAGAGTGCTCTGCAGATGGCTGCTACTTGTGCAGGATTTGGAGGTGCCCAGGAAAGGCCACCAAGCTGGGAACCAAGGCTGGCTGCCACTAGTGCCAGGCCTATGATCACTTAGTGAGAGGTACAGGGTATATCAGGTCAGATGCTGCTTGTTTGGGGTTTGTGAACCTTGAGAGATTTTAGGAAAGATAGAGCATGAGCTAAGGCAGGCCATTTGTAACACAAAAGCCACTGGAAATGGCGTGGGTGGGCCCGGGTCTCCGGGAATAACCAGGGTAAGGTGAACAGAGTTAGCCAGGCTAATGGAGTCTCAGATACGGCACCCTTCTGCCATCTGGGATCAAAAGCAGGGGGTGCTCAGCAAAGGAATAATGGCTTCTGACAACACTTCTATCTGTAAGAAAGCTGACCCTCCAGAGTTCACCCTAAAGCTAGGGAATTTAATTCCTCCTATATGCCCCTGGTGCCTTTTAAGCTGCTGCACCAGTGCCCCACCGTCATGTACCACTAACGTTCCATCTGGCTGATGATAAATTCTCCCAAAATAGGGTCTTCTGGAAGTAAACATCTTGAAGTTCAGTTTCAAAAGGCTTAATACTGTATTCTACAGGTCAAGTCAAACTTCTTTTTTAAACAACTGGTAGGGCTCCTTCAGGCATTGTCTTCCTGGTAAATAACATATTCATGCATGCAGCTAAATCAAACCATAAACACTACTTCCCATCGCCCCTCATAGCCAATCCTCATGAAATTCTATTTTCTCCAAAATAAATCTCATCCCCTTCTTTCCAAAACCATTTCCACTTTAGTTGTGCATTATCCCTCTCCTGGATTACTGCAGTAGCATGTTCACTCCTAATCTTTCACATTGTCTCTACAGCCATAAGCCAGAGTGTTTTAAAAATATAAACCTGATAATGTGACTCCCTGCTTAAAAGTATTCAATTGTTCCCAACATAATTAAAATAAAACCCCAAGCCCCTTATTATACCCCTGTATGGCCTGCTTCAGGGCTTCTCCCCAACCGCATTTCAGTTATTGTGCCCCTTAATCACCACACTCTAGCCACACTGGTCTTATTTTTGTTCCTCTAATCCACTAAGCTCTTTCCTATCTCAGGACTTCCAGATAACCTTCCGACCCTCTGGGACACCTGTTCACTTCCATTATCCTTCACCTGACTAACTCCTACTCATCTTTTACTTCATATCAGCATCAAGATTTTGTGTTTGCCTTCTTTACCTAGCACATTACTGATACCCATTAAGTAATCACTTCTATATTCTATTATCTGGAAAAACAAACAAACAACAACAACAAAAACCACAAAGGTTTATAGATTATACAAAGGAACCTAAATATATGTTTAAAGTGAGAAACCAAAGAGCATCCAAAAATTTTTAAATCTGAATGTTTTCAACCTGGCCAGGGTAGCTCACTTGGTTAGAGACTCTTCCTGATATGCAGATTTGATCCTTGGTCAGGGCAAGAATCAACCAATGAATGCATAAATAAGTGGAATGATTAACAGATTTCTCTCTCGCCTCTCTCTAAAATCAATCGATAATTTTTTTTTTTTTAAATCTGAATGCTTTCCAAAACCCATTTGCAAAACTATAAGAATTCTCAAGGAAAAAAATCTATCAAAATGTTACCATCTAAAAAGATTTTTAAGGGAACCAAGAACAAAACAGTGTTATAAGTGATTAGTCTTAAGAAGACAACTGAAAACTCTTGGAATCATTCTTCTCTGCCCCATCTTTTGCTTTAAGAAAACATGGGGAGAAAGCACAATCAAAATTTTAACTGCAAGCAATCAATAACTTGAAAATACTTACTTATTTGTCATTTCTGGTCAAAAAAAGGAAAGCCTTCGTGGCAGATTACTGAAATGCTTACATCACGTATTGGTTAAAATCCACTTAAAGGGAAAGAAAGGATAGGGGACCGAAGGCGGAAAGATAGAAAGACTATTACTTGCTTCCTTTACACTTACGGCAATGATCTTCCCCGACCCAACCTCCACCCCTGGAAGTCGGGCACTGAACAATGCCTGATAAATTCTCTAGCAAATATTCCACGCAATCAACCTGACAAGCCTAGGTCTCCATCAGGCTCTGCTTCACCGTCACGCCTCTGTCTCACCGTCAGTGAGCCCATTACTTTCAGCGCTGCCCCTGATCCTTTCTCCCCGCTAGAATTCGTGTCGGTCTATTGGTTTCCCTCCAAGGACCCCTTACGCGAAACCCCTTCCAAGAAAAGTAAATGGCAAACAGCCTTGGGCCGTGGGGAGAAAAGGGAGGTTGGGGGGGTGGGGTGGGGGGAGAAATACGGACTGGATGCCGGGACTCACCTGGGGCTGCACAGTGCTCGAAAGGGAAAACATCTCCTCCGGGACCTCAGCGACCTGACCCGCCTGCTGAAACTGCCCTTCCCGTCCAGGCAGGGAGGCGCTGAGCCCTTTATTGCCTTCCTTTTTCTCCCTCCCCTTTCCCGCAATCTTCCTAGAAATAGAAAATGGCCTCCCCTTTCTATAGCTGCTGCAGGGACAATCTGCCCCGGAAAGCAAAGCTCTAAAGCAACAGTACTTCCGGGGCAGGGGAGCGCCTCCAGCCCCTGCTGGTACCAGCGCTCAACCTTTTCCAGCGGCTTTCCTGCCTGCGGTGCTGCCCTCCAAAGTCGTTGATGTTCACATTGAATAGTGCACTTCCTGACCCCCAAAGATTTCTGCCTGTGTTTTTCCTTTTTTTACACCCCGGGCATCCACCCTATTAAACCTTTTCACAGCTTCCTTATGCAATGTATTGTTACGACTGGAACAGAATAAGCTGTAAGGTCTTTTGTTACAAGTTAGTGTTCTTTATCTTCCTCACAATAAGTAGAAAATTCTTACTCTTGAGCCTGATCTGTTTCAATCAGGCATATTACAGCCTGTTAAAATGTCAGATTACAGGGGCACCACCACTTCCTGCTCTTCCAGTTTCGCCACAACTACGATTTCACTAACCACCATTTTCCTGAACAAATCCAACCGGTTTATATTTAGTCGGAGGGCAGAGGGTGGGTAGGAGAAAGTCATGAAGAAGTTAAAAAAAAAAAATGCGGGAGGAAGGGTCCCAACAGTCTCCTTTGAAGGTCGGGTGTAAACTCTTCAAATCCTCTGATTCAGATTCCGGTCCCCGGTGTCCCCCTTTTTTTTTCCCCTTGGTTAGCGGGACCGCCTACCCACCCCCCCCGCCCCATTACAAATAAAGTGGGTAGTAGTCACTGCCCTCGAAGAGTGTGTGGTTGGTTGGAGAATTTCCCAGAGTCCCCACCCTCACGCCCATTGGGCCCTTCGGGGCAGCGCTGCTTCGAGATCAGGGAGCGCGGCGACGGGGTGACGTCACTGCCTGCGGGAGGGGTGGGCGGAGCCTTACTTTGAACCTAGTTGGCGGGAGTTGCGGCTGGGAAAGGGGTATAGGTGGCTGCTGCTTGAGGGTTCAATCTTGGCTCGCCTGCAATGGAGCCCACCGCGGGGAGCGAAAAGGAGAGTGGACCAGGCGCGGCTGCAGGGAAATGTGTGAGTAGGATCTCAGTGCCAAGACCTCCCTCCATTGAGGAATTCACCATAGTGAAGCCGATTAGCCGTGGCGCCTTCGGGAAGGTGTATCTGGGACAGAAAGGCGGCAAATTGTATGCGGTGAAGGTAAGAAGTCAAGGACTAAAGCAAGGGAAGAAGGCCAGCCCTTCGTCCCTTCTTTTTGTCCCGTGAATTGGTCAGACCCCAGGGCTGCTGGAGCAACTAGACTGGGTGGCCTGACTTGCTGACGCCTGCATAGCCCTGCAAGCTGACTTCTCACTTTGGGAGATACTTCAGCGAGGGCAAGTCGGTTGTTTCTCCTCTGCCACGCCCTTCTCTTCACACTGCGAGTGCTATAGAGACACCAGAACACACCAGAACACACCAGAACTTTTGAATCCTTTATATTGATTTGGCCTTTATGAGGATTAAGTTTGAAACTTTAAATTTGAACGTTATTTTCCGAATTATGTTTTAATTCCATCAATTTGATGTGGATTAATTTCTGACATATAAATCAAAGGATCTTATTAAGCAACCTCATTTTTCTTCTTCAAACATTCCATTATAAATCTAGAGTGTGTTTTTATTTAAAGACTAAACTGAAATATGTCCTAAATCAGCCTTTTATCCTTGCAGCAATATATAGTATTCCAAAATCATTCAAGAGCTTTCAATGTATTTGAAGCTGTTCTGGCCATTCTTGGTTATCCACTCTCTCATAGTTTCATATTACTCACAGTTCAGCAATTAGTGAAAGTGATGAAGGGAAAAGCCAGCAGTCTGAATAGTGGGAGACTTCAGCTGTCTGTTGGACATTGTTATGTAAATGGTAGCAGGCACCTCCATGTTGTACTTACCTAACCTAGACCAGTCACCTCCATCTAACTGCCTAAACTCTGAGCCTTCTGCATTCCCTTTCCATTTAATACTACCACCATCATCTTTGTCATAACCTGAGTCATTTAACTTTCCTCTCCTTCATCTGTGTATCCTATCTTCTTAACAAGTCTTGCCAAGTCTGTCTCATTTTTTTTTATTTTATTTATTTTCAGACAGAGGGGAAGGGAGGGAGGAAGAGGGAAACATCAAAGTGTGGTTGCCTCTTGAGCGCCCCCAACTGGGTACCTGGCCTGCAACCCAGGCATGTGCTCTGACTGGGAATCAAACTGGTGACCCTTTGGTTCGCAGGTAGGCACTCAATCCCCTGAGCGACACCAGTCAGGGCTCTCTCTATTCTAATCACTCCTTCCATTTCATTCCCAAGTCTGCCCAAGTGTAGCTCTTCATTTTATCTTCCTCCTCTAATTCATTCATTCTTCCTTCCTTCCTTCCTTCTTAGAAGTACAATTTGGTTTTTTAGTAAATTAAAGATTGGGTAATCACCACCACAATCCAATTTTAAAACATTTCTATCACCCCAAAAAGATCTCTTCTTCCCATCTGCAATGCCTCCCCCGCTTTTACACCTCTGGTCCCAGGTAACCACCAATGTACTTTCTATAGGTTTGTCTTTTCTGGACCCTGTACATAAATAGAATCATACAATATATTGTCTTTGGTCTTTGTTCACTTGACATGATGTTTTGGAGGTTCATCAGGCCTTAATTTCAATGCCTAGTCTACTGGAATAGCCCCCTAACCGGAATCACTATTTCATTTTTTCATCCATTCCTTAAGCTATGACATACAAGCTGAAGTCCAAACTCCTTAGAAAAGCATTCATAAAAAGAGGGAGGGAAGAAGAGAGGGAGGGAGGGAGAACATTCATGCTTCATTCTGACTCTAAACTTGAGAGAGAGAGAGAGAGAACATTCATGCTTCATTCTGACTAAACCTTCCTGTATCTTCCACATATCTTGTGTTCTAGCCACTCCAGACAATTGACTAGGCTCTGAATTCTGCATATTGCCCTTCTGAGCTTGTGTTTATGCTCCTTAAGTGCTTTTCTTCTACCCTTCTCTGCTCTTCTCCGCCTGTGTTATTTATGTATATTAAGGTTTATCTTAGCTCACCTTGAAACCTTCCCTGACCTTTCAGACCCATCCCATTGAAATTAACTCTTCCTTGCTTCATATGTTCCCAAAATGTTTTGCTTTTCCTTCTACTCTGCTTACTAATCAGTCATTAGCTGTTGAAATGAAAACACCAAATCATTTTTTAGTATTTCTTTTGAGCATCTCCTTTGTTTCTAAGATCTGGGCTACAGTGAACAAAACAAACCTGCCTTCAGAGAGTTTCCGATCTAATGGAATGATAGGTGAAATCATGTTATAAACTGGCTTTGTCAGTGGCTCTCAGTTTCCTTATGGAAAGGGAATAAGGCTGGGATTTACAGTGTATTCATGATTTTATTAAATACTATAATGAATCTTTGGAAAAATATGCCTTTTTCTCCTTGAGATAGTCCTGAGACTTGATCTCAAAGTTATTGACTATTCAGTTAGGGCTCTGCCTTTAATAGTTTTGATTCTGTACCAATTACCTTGAAACTTGAAAAGAGTAGTCAGTTATTTTCTATGAGACAGCACTTGACACTGTTTCAATAGTTCTAACCATTCTTAAAATTTTATTTTCTAGGCAAACTTTCTCTTTATGATTCCATTTCCATCCATCAATGAATCAGAATTTATACATACACACACACGTATATACATATGTGTGTATTTCTCTGTGTCTAGGTTCCCGGTTATCTGCAAGCCATTAGGGATGTTACTATCTTTTGACTTTGTTTTAAGAAGAGCAGAACAGAATCTTTTTTCCCTACTAATATACAGGGCAGTCAGGAAGCATTTGTTTTACTTCTTTTTCCTCCTCAAAAGGGATGTGATACTTTTGACACTTGATATCAAGATAAGCAATTCTCTTTAAAAAGTTCGGTTTTTATTTTTTCCATGTTAGTTGTTTTTCTAGCAGTTTCCTGATTGCAACATGAAATCCAAATGATATCTCTGTGTTGTCTTCCTCTGGTTGTTTCATGATGGTAATTTCAACCCTGAGAATAATTTGTAATAAAAAAGTAAAACTGAATGTCTCTTGTCATGTTACCTACTGTAGGTTGTCAAAAAAGCAGATATGATCAACAAAAACATGACTCATCAGGTACAAGCTGAGAGGGATGCACTGGCCCTAAGCAAAAGTCCTTTCATTGTCCATTTGTACTATTCACTGCAGTCAGCGAACAATATCTACTTGGTGAGTAAACGATCTTACTTTTCTGTCTTCAATCAGCAGTCACTGAACCCAGTGACTTAAGAGTCCAGTCTCTGGCCTCAAAGTACTTGGATTTAAATTCCAGCTCTTGCACTTACTAGCTTTAGGATCTTGGCCAGTTATATTACCTGTTCTGTTAGTCAGTCTTCTCCGAAGAAAAAGAACTAATAGTGCATATGTGTGTGTTTGTAGTGGGGGATTTATTTTAAGGAATTGCCCTTAGTGATTATACAGGCTAGCCAGTCTGAAATCTGCACTGCAGGCTGGCAGGCTGTAAATCCAGGAAAAAGTTGACATAGTAGCACCAATCCCAAAGCAATGTAGAGGCATAATTCTCTCTTCTTTCTGAGGTGGGGGGTGGCAGTTGCAGGTGAGAGACAACACTTCAGTCTCTTTTTTTTTCTTAAGGCCTTTAGCTAGTAGGATGAGGCCCAACCACGTTATTGAGGGTAATCACCTTTTACTCAAAGTCTGAAGATTTAAATGTTTATCTCATCTACAAAAATACCTTCATAGCAACATTTAGATTGGTATTTCACCAAATAATCTGAGTACCATGGTTTAGCCAAGTACATATAAAATTAGTTACAGTAATGTGTCGCTCATTTTGGTCAAGAGCAGCCCATGTATAGCATAGTGGTCCCATAAAATTTTAATAGAGCTGAGAAATTCCTATTTTTAGTGACGTCTTTACATTGTAGTGCAATGGATTACTCACGTGTTTGTGGTGATTCTGGTGTAAACAAACCTGCTACACTGCCAGTCATATAGAAGTGTAGCTCACATAATGTACAGTACATGATACTTGATGAGTGACTATATTACTGATTTATGTACTTACTATACTATACTTTTTTATCATTATTTCATTACTTTTACAATGTACTTTCTATTTACAGGGAAAAAAAAAAGCTTGTTGTAAAACAGTATGCCTTGATACTCTAGCAGTACTCTCATACATCTTGAGTGTAATGCCTCTCTTGGTCATGTCATTTTCTCTTCTGTATTCAATCTCATGTTGTTTTGTACAGGCTTGTAGCAATAGGCAATACAATATAACCCAGGTGTGTAGTGGGCTGTACCACTGGGTATGTGTAAGCGCACTCTGCGATGTTTGCGCAATGACAATGCATAGAGACATTTCTCAGAATGTATTCCCCTCATTAAATGACACATGTCTACGAAATGAGATAATAATAGTATCTACCTCAAAGGTTATGAACTTTTCGTAGGTTAATGTAAAGCACAAAGAACAGTGGGGCACATAGTGCTAAAATACTTGGTAAGAACAAAAATATGTAAAGTTTAGTGTATAATAAGAAAGATATTAAGAAGGAGTAGATTTTGGGTATATGTAGTTTGAGAGGTGCTTGCTCTTCATTTAAAGCAGCAGCTTGCACTCTATTAATTCTAATGAGGAATTGGAGGGGAGCAGTGAGGAAGAAGTAAGGATAGCACATGCTTTGACTACAAATGCTAGAGGGTCTTCTGACTTCAGAGACGGTCTGTGGATTAAATGTTTGGTAACTCAGGTAGCTTCTGTTTAGTATATACAAGTAGTTTTCTGTGAATGAATTGGACTTTAGAATGTCAGGTTTTAAACCTGGGAAATATGTTTATCAACAGAAGGATCGTTCTTTTCACAATTCGATTGTTCTTAAGAGTGCAAGCCCTTTATCCTTGATATGCTAAAGCTTTCTTGCAACTCAGTGGAACATATTTGTGCCACACTTCAACTTTTTGCTATACCTAAAACTTGAGATTAACAGAACTCTAATATTGAAGAACATGATATACAGCTTCAAGTTATAGACCTGAGCATTAGAATAGGTTATAAAATAGTCTGTTCTAAAACTCCGTTAGTACCTAAAGGTTAAATACATTTCTAATCTTTTAGTAAATCTGTGAGTATACTTAGACTGATGTTAAATATTACAAATGACAGTTGCTTAATGAATGTATAAAATATGATCATATTATAAATAGTATTCTACCTGTTTTTTCCATTTCGTGGTGACCTCATCCTTAATGAGTACATAAAATTACACAGATTTATTTATGAATTCTGTAATTTCCTTTAACTGGTTGGGTTTCGTTTTTGTTTTTGTTACTCACTATTCTAAACCACAGTCCAATGAACACCTTAGCATGCATTGCAATACCTGTTTGTGATGACCTCCTCTGTGGGAGATAAGACTGGGTAATGTTCGGGGGAAAGATACTGGAGTAAAGGTGCAACTTTGTATTGAAATTCACCCTCAGAGGAAGACCCCTAGGTTCTGAGAAGGCATGAGATGGGGGTCTACTTTTTAAGGATATTCACTTTTTGAGTGGGTTGAAAAAATACATGGTAGTAGTGAGGTGAAAACCAAAGAATAAGAATATTTTACTTTCCATCTTTTAAGCCAGTGGTTGGCAAGCTATGGGCCAAATCTGACCTGCTGTTTCTTTATAGCCTGTGAGCTAAGAATACATCTTCTGTTTTTTAAAATGTTGGGGAAGAATCTAAAGAAGAAGAAGAATTTGTGATACATGAAATTTATATAAAATTTGAATTTCAGTCAATAAGTAAAGTTTTATTGGAACACAAACAACCCTTCCTTTTGTTTACATATTGTTTATTCTCATGTAGCAACAGACCAGATATCCGTCAAAGCCTAAAAATATATACTATCTGGCTCTTTACAGAAAAGGAAGGGAATATCATATGTCATTTCCAAAGAAGGTAGGAAGCTACTTGATCCTTTAATTCTTATTGGGGCTCTGTCATACCTTTGACACGGCCTGTGTCCTATGCAGTGTGTGTGCCTTTCCCAGTGCCATGACTGGCAGCATCAACCCAGACTTAGCCCTATGGCAGCCAGGGGTTTCCACAACCCTAGTCTAAGAGTCGTGGTTGAAGGGCAGGATTTTTGGTGGATTTTTTTTCAATGCTGTGTCCTAAAATTGGTGAAATAAGTAAATAGCGATAATGTTTTTTTATTTTCTATTCCTGGAATTGAATAGAGGACCATAGCTGGTCTACTGACTTCATCACTGGTTTAGATCATTGATACTCAAAGTGTCATCCACAGACAAGCAATGTCACCGTCATGCAGGAGCTTAATAGAAATGCAGAATCTCAAGTCCCACTCCAAATCTGTTGAATCAGAATCTGAATTTCAACAAGATCCCAGACACATTAAAGTGTGAGAAGCAATGGTTTAGAGAAAAACGAAAGATTTTTCAGAAATGGGAAGCTACTTTGAGGAAAAAAAGATAAGGTATGACTGAACTTAGCCACAATAATAAAAAAATAATTGACTACTGTATGCCAGGTACTATGCTAGGAACAAGAACATAAAATGAAAACATTTATTATGGAAACATTTAAACATACACAGAAGTCAAAAGATTAACATGATAAACTAGATCAACCTTTCACGTAGTGGCTTTGATTCCTTTGAGTCATTACCAGGGCTCATTATTTTATTAAGGCTTGAAAACGATGGTTTGTACACTTTAATTATTGCTTCAGCTCTTAATAGCTGCAATTCTTTTATAAAGAACTTTCTCTTGTCATCCAGTTCTATAGTCTGAAATTTGCAGGGTATTATTTTGCATACAGATATTTTTCTTTCATTGCTAATTTTCAGAAGAGCTACTTCCAGATGTTTATAGTGTTACTTTTAGTTTTTATTAAGTATCTTTATGAATTCGTGAAATTTTATAGATTTATAATACATAGGTTTTATGTGTTTTTAATCCACTCTGATCATATTCAAATTGTACCATCTTTGGTTAGCGACAACCCCTTCGGTTAATCTGCCTTTTTATACTGTCCTAGTATCCTGATAGCTTGCTTTCTTTGTGGCATGACAGGATACCTACGGCTCATTTTGTAAATGTCCTGTACTAGACCTAGGCAAGGAAGTCTAGCTACTTTTATTGTGAAATAGTGTTTAGAGACCACAATCTAGGTGATAGTGAATAGTACCGTTCATTGCCACTAGGTGATCAGCCCCTATAGGCCTTTTCAGTGAACAGACAAGAGAACACATATTTTTATAAAAAGAGAAAAATGTCATGAATGCATGAATATTTTCAATTCAATAGAAGATTATAGTTTTTGCTTAACATTTTGAAAAATATATAAACTATAAAAATGTTTGGGAAAAATATGTATATTTTTTACACTGAGAATCTGAGATCCTAATAAAATTAACATAATTACCTATTTGCTTTATTTAACATACAATATATGTGTATCTAATATTTTCAAAATAACAATACCAATATTGTTTTACTAACACTAAAACAACTGGATTCATTTTAGGATTTCTTTGCAGGTTTGTTTTTTTTTGTCCTTGGAATATGCTTTCAAATTCTTTTTCCTTAAGTCACTTGAAATGATTCTCTGTGTGGGTATAAAACTTGATGTAGAGGTAGGTTCATTTGTTCCCCTTTCATATAAGAGCTTTCTACTTAAAAGGAGGAATCCTTAAACTAGAAAAAAACTGATATATTTTTATAATCATAGAATGGTGCAAGACACTAAGTACAACATAAAACTTACCATATTTTACTGTGTATAATGTGCTCCTGTATATAATGTGCACCCACATTTTTGGCCCAAACTTTCAGGAAAAAGTCTTTCATTTTTATTTTTTAATTCAGTTTTTTATTTATATATAAAGCCGATTCTAATATTGCAGGGTATTATTTTGCATACAGATATTGTTATTGCTTTCTAGAGTTAAACTTTTAACCCATAAAATAAATAAAAGAATTTAAAACAATTATGTAGATACTACCCATGTATAATTGTGCATCCTTATTTTTCCCTCAAAAACTTGGGCAAAAAAATTGTGCATTTTACATGGCAAAATACAGTACTTAAATTTTAAAACATGTGACAAAATACTATATACATAGTCAGATGACATGTTTGGAGAAAATTTTTATTATCCAGAAGACAGACAAAAGGCTAATTTTACTACTATGTAAACATATTTTACAAATCAATAAAAAAGAATACATACCCCAAAAGAAAATGAGCAAATAGAAGTAGTTCACAGGAGAAACACAATCTAAAGGCCAAAAACAGTATGAAAAGATGCTACATTTCCCTAAAAATAAACAAACGTTTAAACACATCCATCTTTACTTCCTTAGACTGACAAAGATAAAAGGGATTGGTAATCACTGTTGATGAGAATACAAGAAAATAAGCATCTCATACGCTCAGATACTTTATCTGTTTACTTATTTATTTCCCTCTATTGGATGATAAACTCATTAAGTGCAGTGACTACATTTTATTCGTGCATTATATTCCCAGCACTGGCACAGTATACAGGACAGATTCTGTGCTTCATCAATTTTTTTAATGATTGATTTCATCAACAAATACTAACTTCTATGTATCAGGGAAAATACTAACCTAAGGAGGAAAGAAATTACCTTGTTTTATTTACTTCTTAATAGGCATATTTTACAGCTATAGAAAACTATAGAAAATTTTATAATTTAAAACTAGTACATATAGAAGGAAAAACAGCTTTGCAACCACACACAGCAATTATGGAATCATCTGTCGTTACATAATGCTAAAATCATTGAATGAAAGTTTTTTGGGAAACAGATTATTTATGTAATTTCAAAGTATCTCCTCCAGAATAAAGTAATTACAGAAGGTGAAAAGTACTTCTTCAATGGAGAAATCTGGAAGTCACAATTTTAACTAAGTGATCAAAGTTAACGTCATCAGTCATAGAGCACACTGATGTTAGTTGAGTATCTCACCTGGTGGGAGTCACTGAGAAGGATTTAACGTCTCTAATGTATTCCTGCCAAAAATGCATAATGTGAGTTGAATCATGAAAAAGTAATAATATATCAAAAAACACTGTCTCCCACTATCCCCCCCAAAAAGCTAATAACTGTTTCAGATTAAAAGATACTAAAGAGACATGACAAATAAATCCCATTCATGGTTCCAGCTCTCAGGGGACAATATTGAGATAATCAGAGAAATTTAAATATGGACTTTACATTAGCTAATAGCATTATATTAGTGTTAAGTTCTCAGAATTATATTACATCATAGTTATATGAAAAAGTCCTTGTTAGTAGATACATAATAAAGAATTTAGTAGTGATGGGTCACAATCTTGTCAACTTATTCTTGACTTATTCAGCAAAAATTTAAAAGTTATACACTGATACCAGTTGCTAATGTTGCCATATAGTTTTTTAAATTAAACTCTTTAGTCTGTTAATGAGGTTAATAATTGTTGTTACGTTTATTATGTCATCAGGGAAAATATAATTATGTTAATGATTAACATAAATATTATTTATTGTATAGTCATGTGTGGAGAGGAAGAAAGTAAATTTGGCAAAATGCTAACAATGTGTTAATCTACATGAAGAATATATGGGAAATCATTCTATTGTACTATTATACCTTTCTGTAAGTCCGAATTTTTTATCAGACTAAACAGTGTAATTTATATTTAAAAAATTATAAGGCAACATGACCAAACCTGGTATTAATGCATACTGTAATACCAAGAAAATGTGTGTTGTACAGAACCATGCTAAAAACATATAACTAATAATATATTATTCAAATAATATATATTTTAGTGTAATCATTGGTTTTATTCTGTAACATTTATGCTCCCTTTTGATAGGTAATGGAATATCTTATCGGTGGAGATGTCAAGTCTCTCCTACATATATATGGTTATTTTGATGAAAAGATGGCTGTGAAATATATTTCTGAAGTGGCATTGGCTCTAGATTACCTTCATAGACATGGAATCATTCACAGGTAAAAACTGACTTTTCTCCACTCTATTACTTAAAAATACAAATAATCAAAGTATATCTAAAACAGTTGCATAACCATTTGCCCATATATCCAGGTTATCTAAAGTTTATTGCTGACTTGTGTAAATTTACAAATTCCATTAAGTCTTCCTTTACTGCCTCATGTTTTTGTAATACATTACTTTGCCCATGAGTATGTCATTTTATCATGATGAATATTGAATCATTTTTCCATCATACCATTATTCAAAAGTGCTATATTTTATAATCCCAGCTGATTACAGTGTTTTGTTCTGTGCAGACAGTCAGGGAAGTGGCTCTGCCCTATGAAATTTTGACCTTAACATCCTTGAATGAGGCAAATAGGATTTTGACCTGGCTTGAGGTTTATTTTAAGTAATGAGGTTGATTTCTTCTAATGGACTAATGAATAATGCAAAAGATTACCATTAAATCAGTTAACTTTCTTGTAGATTCATATATACAAATGATAGTTTGCTTCTTAAACTTTACTGCAGTTTCAAAACCATCAATGAGTGCCTTATTTTAGAGAAAATAAATAGGGCTTCAAAACTTCCGTAAATTTTTCCCCCCAGTAATTCTAACATCAATACTAGCTCTCTTTTAGTTATCTGATATTTATCTTTTGTATGTGCAGGGATTTGAAACCAGACAATATGCTTATTTCTAATGAAGGTCATATTAAACTAACAGATTTTGGCCTTTCCAAAGTTACTTTAAATAGAGGTAAGAAATAATAGCAGGTAAGTACTTTTTGAAGAAATTTAAGAATATAGACAGTTGAAGTTTTTAAAGAATTTCATATATTTTCTTTCCATGCATAGATATCAATATGATGGATATCCTTATAACACCATCAATGGCTAAACCTAGACAAGATTATTCAAGAACCCCAGGACAAGTATTATCTCTCATCAGCTCTTTGGGATTTGTAAGTACTTGATTTTTTTTTTTTTTAAAGCCTCATATAGCATACCCTTTCATGGTTACCATTTAAAATTTAAAATCCCATTCTTTCTTGGTTTTTTTCTTAATAAATGATCAAGATGAATGTAAATATCGAGCATGTTAGATTATGTAACAATTAATCTACTCAGGTGGTATAACTGTCTATGCGCTTAGGTGGTGTTATTGTGATGATGAATGTTAGCATTTTTGTCTTTCTTTTTAAAAGCACCCACCACCAGCTGCAGACAAAAGTGAGGAATCTGAAAATGTTCTTTCAACTCATGCGTCTGAGACATCACAACTTTCTCAAGGACTAATCTGTCCTATGTCTATGGATCAAAAGGATAGTACTCCTTATTCTAGCACACTACTGAAATCATGTGAGTATTAAAAAAAAGATAGTTCCTTTCTAATATCAGTTTAATAATTTAAAAATGCAAATACTTGAACAGTCTGTGGTATTCCTATATTTCATTATGTAGACATCATTTTTGACAGGGATTATGGTTGATTTTTAAGTCCACAGAGCAGAACAAAATGTCTAACTAAAGAGAGATTCTTCAATTATCCATAACGTTAGGACGATCATTGGGTAGATATCACTATATTGGATCTACAGAAGTCTTATATAGAGAAGATGTAGTACCTGTAACATTGTTATGTCTTTGTAAAATTATTTTTGAAAGATTTTTTAAATATGCCCTGGCTGGTATAGCTCAGTGTATTCAGTGCTGGCCTGCCAACCAAAGGGTCACTGGTTCGATTCCCAGTACAGACGCATGCCCGGGTTGTGGTCCAGGTCCCCAGTAGGGGGCGTGTGAGAGGTAACCACACACTGATGTTTCTCTCCCTCTCTTTCTCCCTCCCTTTCCCCTCTCTAAAAATAAATAAAATAATAAAATAAAGTAAATAAAAATGTTTTAAATACAATAGTCAAAAAAAAGTTATAATTTTTTTAAGTAGCACACAATAAAAGACAAAGTCCAATACTGGAAGAGGAGAGTGGGATATTTGATATTTGTTTGGCACGTAACTTCACCCTTTATAATGTGGCAACAGTGGACAATTTAGTTCTCTGCACTCATGTTCTTTATCTTGGGAATGTGAATAATGATGCTTGAAGGGTAATTAGCATTAATTGTTTTCATGGATGTTACCTCATTTTGAATTTGGTCCTCAACAAATCTGTACATGTAGTATTGTCTTCTTTTTGCCAATGAGAATTGGCAAGCTGGTATTTGAAAATGCTTAGTTATATACTAATAAATGGGTAAGCCAAGTCCTGATTGTAAATGCAATTTTCTGTTCACTTTACCCTTTCCTCCAAATTCAGTGAATCTCATTTCTTCTGGCAAAATCCACTGTAAAAATGAAAATGGCTAAAATACATATATATAGCTTTGATAACAGAGACTGTTAAAATATGTAATATGCTGATGTTATTTTATAGCTTTAGTCTTAAGAAAAAATAATTGTAACTCCCTTAGTAATTCTTTAATCCAGTCATAATTAGGTAGGTGCAAGACAAGGTACTATGGATATAAAAATGGATAACAGACATCCTTGCCTCAGAAAAATTATAATTTTGTGGTAATTACAAGTTTAAAAAGATAGCAATAACAATCCTATAAAATAGATGCCACAGAGACTTACTTTTATGCAACACAGAAACTGACAAACACTAACTAATGATTCTAAATGAAGATTCAACAACAGCCAAGCTATAGGGGTTTTTTTCCAGACCCAGAAAGAGAAACACATACTTAATAGCTCCAAGTGTAGTGGGAAAGGACATTTCAGATAGAGGCCCTAGCATGAACAAAGGCATGTACACATAGAAGTATATTCCATTTTCACATCGTAGGGACTAAATGTATTATGTGAGAATGGGAACTATGTACAATGAAAAAGAAAACTTAGCAGATAGATAGGAAAGGGTCAAGTGTCATTACAGGGGTCATGGAATTTAAGCTATATCAAAAGTTCCAAAGTAGGAAATGGCATGATTGCATCGATAATTCAGAAAGAACTTGTTAGTAGATATACAGTATGCACATATTCAATTAGACACAAGTTCCATATTATGGGGAAAGGCAGCCGAATAGTTGGGTCAAATATCAAGGTCAGTGTTCAGTGAGTTTCAAGAATTCCATTGCGAGGATTTATGTCCCATAAAGAAAATTGTTTTAGATGGACTTTGAAATTCTTCTAGATTTAAAGTTTTAATAAGATTTATTAAGTCAAAAAACTTAAGACTAAGAATTTCTGTGGGCCCTGGCTGGTGTGGCTCAGTGGATTCAATGCCAACCTGTAAACCAAAGGGTCGCTGGTTCGATTCCTGATCAGGGCACATGCTGGGTTGCAGGCCAGGTCCCTAGTGCGGGGTGCAAGAGAGGCAACCACACATTGTTATTTCTCTCCCTTTCTCCCTCCCTTCTCCTCTGTCTAAAAATAAATAAATAAATAATCTTTAAAAAATTTATTTGGGTTTGAAGTTATGTTCAACCCATTTTGGAAAAAGGAAAACAAGATAAAGATATCTTTTTATATAGGTATAAAAGCTTCATATTTTTACATTTTATGATCTTTGCTAAAAGCATGGTTGTCTATTGTGTCTAATTATAAGTTCAAGAGCAGTAATTTTTGGCATCGTTATTTATCTATAGGATAAAGGGACATGCATCATGTTGATAGTGCTGCTTTTTTCCAATAGCTCACTCTTAGCCAATTTACCATTACTTATTTATTTTACCCAGTGGTATTAAAAAATCCCTTGTAGATATGTATAATTTACACTTGTAAGCACATAAACCTCAACATTAAAGTAAAGTTATAGTTTTAATTATAGATTTAATTATTTAGTTATAGGTAAATTTAGTCACATCTGTGTATAGCACATTAACAATGCTCCTTTCTCTAGAAGAGTTTCAAATTGGGTAATGAATATTAAATGGATTTCTTCCTAATTATAAATCAGTTCCTTTGTCCTGATTTTTACTTTACAAATATTGAGAGGGTTTTTTTTTTTTAACTTTCAGAACAGTATTTGTACACCAAAAACACCAAGAGCCATTTTTGTGGAGTGGATAATGTTTATAAAGAAATAGCTCTGATGTGCAATACGTAACACTTTGCCTAATTATTTGTAAAGATTCAGGTTCAGTGAGGAACTAAGAAAGATGTGACATAAAGTTCAATATTTTCTTTTTTCTACAGGTCTTGAAATAGTTGCCTCCAACCCCGGAATACCTGTCCAGTGTCTAACCTCTCATCTACTCCAGTCTAGGAAAAGGCTGGCCACGTCGAGTGCCAGTAGTCAGTCCCACACTTTCGTGTCCAGTGTGGGATCTGAATGCCACAGCAGCCCCAGATGGGAAAAGGATTGCCAGGTTAGAGTGAACTTTATCTTAACCATAACCAATTATGTGTGTGAAATTATTCATAGAAACATTTTACCTTTTTAAATGCTTTATGGAAATGAAACTGTTATATGAGCAGCAGTCAAGGTAGTTTTCACTTTCCTGTACATTCCGTTAAATTCTTTTGAAATATCTATTTCTCATTCAAATGTAAAATTATTCTCAGTTTACATAATGAGATTTCAAATTTTTAAATCTTTGTTATAAATTGATAGTAAATGTTTGGCTTCCAGGCATCTAAATAGACTTTTTTTTCAATTCCCTGCCATGACACAGACATTAGCTTGTTGATTTTTTTAAAATGTACATCTTATTTTTAAACTCACATTACCTCCTTCTGTACTGTTTTCTGCCAGTTTCTCATTTAATGGAATGGCAACTCTTCTGGATCAGAAATGACTTTTAGACCACAAAGATAATGTAGATGTACCTTCAAAAGTATCTATTCTGCCCTGGCTCAGTGGACTGAGCACCGGACTACAGAGTGAAAGGTCGCCAGTTTGATCCCTGGTCAGGGCACATGCCTGGGTTCCGGGCCAGGTCCCCAGTTGGAGCATGAGAGAGGCAGCCAGTCTATTTTTCTCTCATATGTGTTTCTCTCCCTCTCTTTCTCCTTCATTTCCCCTCTCTCTAAAATAAATAAATAAAAAAATTTTAGAAATATGTATTCTAAGAAAATTGCTTGCTAAGTGAATGAATTTACTTAGGTTTTTTACTTAATTTTCTCTTTTTCTCTTTTTAAAAGCAATTAAAGCTGAGAAGAACTGAAATTTTAAATTATAATAAAATTGCCTTCATAGAATGCCAATAAAATAATGTTAGATTAGAAGAATGGTAGTACACAAAGAATAAACCTTCCATTTGATAAAATAATTTGGATTGCATTTGCTCCTCATTCTCAGCCATATGATCTTTATTATTGTTGGGTATTTGCATTTTAGGAGTAAGGTCAAATTTTTTAGTTAAGGCAGGATTTCTCAATCTTTTTTCCTTTCTCCTTATAGGCTGCTTTATAGACAATATGTGCATGTGACAGAATAAACCATATTTGCATTCCCAGTACTATTATTTCATTTCTGTAAGAAAGAAATATGCTCTTTCAACTATACACAGCCTTACCTTGTTCCTCTTATTTCTGCATCCCCAAGGAATGCAATGATTGGATTCTAGTGATTCTTCTCGAGTTATGATCGACAGAAGAACAAGGGACCCCTGATAACCCTATGCTAATCCCAAATACATCATTTTCTATGCTCGAAGATCAATCAGTTGTAATTCAGAAATTTTCTCTGATTCATGACTAAGTGCTCTGTGTTATTACTTAGTTAATAAAGTTTGATTTTCTCATTTCAAAAATAGGCACTATTAGAGTTACTGACGATTCCCTCTCACTGAGTAATCGTGTAAACATCACGATTACCATGCACCAATTTGCGGTATTAGGTACAAAGCTTTGATCACCCAAGAGCTTCTGCAGGTGGCTGGAACTCAGTTTTCAAGAAAAACATTTTGGTATTAGTCATCAGTTCAGCTTGTTGACAATGGATTTAACTCCTGTTACTTTGGGTTTCTCATTATAAATTACCACTAATTTAGCCTCATTTTTATCAGCTTGGCTTTCTTTTACTTGTTTGAAGTGATACATGTTTACATTACTAATATTTTTTATCTATAATTTTCCATTAATTATATTTACGTCAAGTCTTGTAGATTTTGCGATTCAAAATAGAATCATCCATACTCCTATGCAAAACAGATATATGCATAATAGAGCCTTTCCCCAAATTTGTCTAAATATGTTACCTGTTAACTTGTTCTATTTAAACATGTAATACACTATCAAATAAGTATAGAATATTTGATTTATGTTTTCAACCAGTGTTTCACTCAAAATAATGTATATAAATGTATACTAAAATTGTTTATATTGCTTTTAATTATCTGTTATCATTGTTCTTTTGCTCCATTAGAAAATGGGAATAAGGAGCACAACAGTTTATTGGGTCATTTATTCCATATAAGTGGACAGAGGCTTAACACAGGTTAAAGAACCTCAATTTTATGTAACTGAAAAAAGGTCCTTCCCTTTCCCCTTAGGAAAGTGAGGAAGCATTGGCCTCTGCCATGATGAGTTGGAGCACAACGGAAAAGTCTTTATGCACAAAATCTACAAACGCCATCAAGACCAGAAGTTTCTGTAAGAAAGATCTTGAGTTAGCCCTTTCTCCCATTCAGAACAGCACTGCCATTCCTGCCAGTGGAAGCTATTGTGTAAACCCTGCTAAAAAATGCTTCTCTGGAAAAGTTTCTTGGGAAGCAAGAGAACTGGATATAAATAATATTAATATGGCCACTGGCATAAGACAGTCCGATTTTCATCAGTCACATCAGGGGGCTGTGGATTCTGATGATATGATTGAAGAACATCTTGGGAAAAGAAGTGTTAAGAGACATTTTGAGTTAGTTGACTCCAGTCCTTGTCAGAAAACCATACAGTATAAAAAAAGTTGTACAGAGTATAAGCATGGTAATGAAATGAGAGATTGTTATACAAATCAAAGTACAAGCTTAACAACTGAAGTTCAAGACCTTAAGCTATCGGAATGTAGAAGTCAGCAAAATGACTATGCTAATAAGGAGAACATGGTTGATTCTTTTATGGATAAACAACAAACACCAGAAAAAACACGTATCCCAATGATAGCAAAAAACCTTATGTGTGAACTGGATGAAGACTGTGACAAGCATAATGACAACTTAAGTTCTAGTTTTCTATGTTCTGACGATGATAGAGCTTCTAAAAGTATTTATGTAGACTCTGATTCATCTTTTCCTGGAATTTCTATAATGGAAAGTCCATTAGAAAGGCAGTCTTTAGATCCAAATAATAGCATCAAAGAATCTTCTTTTGAGGAATCAAATATTGAAGACCTACTTACTATATCACTGAACAGCCAAAAAAGTCCCTTGCCAAAAGGTGATGAGAACCCTGCTGTTCAAGACAGTAACCAAAAAATGTTAGCTCCTTCTTCGGAGGTGCTGAAAACATTAACTTGCTCTAAAAGAAATGCTGTAGCGTTTCGAAGTTTTAACAGTCATATTAATGTATCCAATAACTCAGAACCATCCAAAATGAGCTTTACTTTCGATGCGATGGATATGTCATGTGCTTATAGTGGTTCATATCCCATGGCCATAACCCCTACTCAGAAAGAAAGACCCTACTTCTATCAGGTATGTTATTACTTTCTAACACTTGTTCTTTCAATTGTAGAAAAATAAACTGTGAAGGCCACACTCCTTCCTGTCAGCTAGACTATATGATATTAAGCATATAATCTTGTTTTACTGGTTGGAAATCTATGGATTGTTGAAAGTTTTAATGCAGAAAAGTAAAGCTAGTCGTAATGTTTATTCTTAATGACAATGCCATCTTCATTTGTACTGCTCTACACACTTTCACATATTTAAATTCACATATTAATAATCATATATTTTCACTTGATTCCAGCAACTGTGAGTTAAAGTCTACTCTACTTCTAAGTACCTATTTAGATAATCTCTTCTTTACAGAAAAAAGTTGAAAGTCTATATTTCAATTCTTATTTTGTTTTTATTATCTTTTTTTTCCTTCCCTTGTAGAGATATCATAATATAAAGAGTAGAAACCAGGAATGTAGAGTTACAAAACTTGTGTTTATTATTCAGATTATTAGAAATCTCTTAACTTCAGAGTCTCTGTTTTCCACCTGTCTGTGGAATGTAATGACACCTATCCTGCTGGTCTCACAGAGTCCTTATGAGACAACTAAATATCTTAAAAACTCAAACGCCCGTTAGCACAAGAGGTTATTTACATTTAGTTCTGCCTTATGTATTATCCTAACATTTCAGTCATTTGTCAGCTGCAGCCCCGCTCGGTGACTTCATAAACTTGGATTAATCTGTGCTATCAAGAGTTTTTTTCTTGTCGACTTTTTTATTGTTTCATTCATGTCCATATCTTATTGAAATAGTTGGTGTGACCTAGCCTCTGGAGTATCATTAGATATTAGGACTTTTTATCATTATAATTAGTTATGAGTCCTTTTTCAAAACTGATGAAGAATTTGAGTATGTCCTTCATGCCCAGCAGCCTCACTTTTTTGTTTTGTAATTTCTGTTCACTGTAAAAGGAATTAATTGTCTCTTAAAAACTCTTTTTAAATTAGCAGACCCCAAATCAGGTCAAGTCAGGAACTCCATATCGAACTCCAAAGAGTGTAAGAAGAGGGGCAGCCCCAGTGGATGACGGGCGAATCCTGGGAACCCCAGACTACCTCGCACCTGAGTTGTTATTAGGCAGGGCCCATGGTAAGGCATACATGTCTTGAGTTTTTGAAATGTTATCTATTACTACATTTTCTTTTCTTTTTTTTTAAGATTTTATTTATTTTTAAAGAAAGGGAAACAGAGGGAGAAAGAGAGGGAGAAAAACATCAATGCATGAGAGACACATCCATCAGTTGCCTCTTGCATGCCCCTAGCCAAGGGACCTTGCACGCAAGCCAGGCACGTGCCCAGGAATTGAACCAGCGACCCTCTGGTTCACAGGCTAGCACTCAGTCCACTGAGCCACACCAGCTGGGGCTACATTTTCTTTTGAAATGTAATTGTTTTAAATTTCTTTCATACTTAGATTACCTAAAGGAGAAGAAATTAACTCATGCAGTTTTCTTTCCTCCTCTATGTGACATTTGTTACAAGGAAAGGAGACATGCAGCCATTTGTTCTTTGCTTCTGGTACAGTCTCAGTGATCTAAAGAAGCCCCACCTTTCACTCCCTCGTTATCTTTGCTCCTAATGGCTCCTCAAGTCTGTTGTAGTTTTGGCTTAAAAATACAAAGTTGAACCTAGAATTCTGTCCTGTCTGCAGAAGCCTATTCCTGCCTAGAGTGTACCTTCACTTATACCTTCACCAGAAGGGTCAAGCGTGAGACAAACCATCCTGCAAAATGTAACATAGGAATAAAAGGATGATATTTCACTTACCTTATTTTCCCTTCCTACATCTAAAATGAACTGTATTTGTTTCCTGGGACTACTGTAACAAAGTACCACAAACTGAGTGGTTCAAAACAACAGAAATTTATAGTCTGACTGTTCCGGAGGCCAGAAGTCTAAAAATCAAGGTGTTGACAGGGCCATGCTTCCTCTGAAACCTAGAGGGGAATGCTCTCCTGCCTTTCTTAGCTTCTAGTGGTTTGCTAGCTGTCTGTGACGTTTCTTGGTTTGTAGATGCATCACTAATCTTCCCTCTTTGTACAGTGTTCTTGTCTCTCTATGGTCACCTGGTGTGCTTTCATAAGGACACTGGTCAAATTAGGGGCCCACTCTACTCCAATATGACTTCATCTTAACCTAATTAATTATATCTGCAAGGGCCCTATTTCCAAACATCAAATTCAGAGAACCTCAGTTCAGCCCACAACATAATCCCTTCTACATTTTGATATTAATCGCTTCCCTTTGCTTTGGACTCTTGGTGGTCATCTGTCTCATCCCACCCCCACCCCCCAAAAAAACTTTTATTTTTCTTTCTTTGCTGGCTTTTTTCCTTAATGTGAAAATTAGCTTCTGCCCTTATCTTCCCCTCACTACCTCACTTTTCAAAGTTTGCCTCTTTTCTCTGCCTGACCATGTTTGCTTTGGCAATCTGAATATTTCACTGAAACTTTTTTTTAAGTATATGTTATTGGTTATGCTATTGCAGTTCCATTTTTTCTCCCCTTTACCCGCCTCAGCTCTGCACGCCCCCTTCCACATTACCCGCCTTAGTTCATGTCCATGGGTCGTATATATAAGTACTTTAACTTCTCCATTTCCTGTACTATTCTTAACCTCTGTCTATTTTATGCCTACCAATTATGCTTCTTATTCCCTGTACATTTTCCCCCAATCTCCCCTGGCCCCCTCCCTGCTGATAACCCTCCGTGTGACCTCCAGTTCTATAATTCTGATCCTGTTCTAGTTGTTTGCTTATTTGGTTTTGGGGTGGTTTTTTTCTTAGGTTCAGTTGTTAATAGTTGTGAGTTTGTTGTCATTTTACTGTTCATAGTTTTGATCTTCGTTTTCTTAAATAAGTCCCTTTAACATTTCATATAATAAGGGCTTGGTTATGATGAACTCCTTTAACTTTACCTTGTTAAGCACTTTATCTGCCCTTCCATTCTAAATAATCGTTTTGCTGGATAGAGTAATCTAGGTTGTAAGTCCTTACTTTTCACGACTTTGAAAACTTCTTGCCAGCCCCTTTTTGCCTGCAAGGTTTCTTTTGAGAAATCGGCTGACAGTCTTATGGGAACTTCTTTGCAGGTAACTGCTTTTCTCTTGCTGCTTTTAAGATTCTCTTCTTATCTTTAATCTTGGGTAATTTAATTATGATGTGTCTCTTGGTATGTTTCCCCTTAGATCCAACTTCTTTGGGACTCTCTGAGCTTCCTGGTCTTGCATGTCTAGTTCTTTTGCCAGACAGTGGAAGTTCTCCTTCATTATTTTTTCAAATAAGTTTTCAATTTCTTGCTCTTCCTCTTTTCCTTCTAGTACCCCTATGATTCCAATGTTGGACTGTTTAAAGTTGTCCCAAAGGTTCCTAAACTTCTCATTTTTCTGAATTCTTGTTTCTTCATTCTGTTCAGGTTGAATGTTTACTTCTTCCTTCTGTACCAAATTGTTGTTTTGGGTCCCGTTTCTTCCTTCCCTTCCCTATTGGTTCCCTGTATATTTTTCTTTGTTTCATATTGTATAACCTTCACCTCTTCCTTTATTTTGCAACCACGCTCAATCCTTTTTTTTTTTTTTTAAGATTTTTAATTTATTTTTAGAGAGAGGAAGAGACGGGGAAACATCATTGTGTGGTTGCCTCTCACGCACCCCTTACTGGGAACCTGGCCTGCAACCCAAACATGTGCCCTGGGCTGGGAATCAAACCAGTGACCCTTTGGTTCACAGACTGGTGCTCAATCCACTGAGCCACACCAGCCAATGCTCTTGGTTTGTTTGTTTTTTTAAGTGTATTTTTGATTACACTATTACAGTTGTCCCATTTTCTTCCACCCCTTTATTCCCCTCCACCCTGCAGCCCCCTTCCCACCAGCATTCCCCCACCTCTTAGTTCATGTCCATGGCGCATATATATAAATTCTTTGGCTTCTCGATTTCCTATACTATTCTTAATCTGCGCCTGTTTATTTCAGTCATTTCTGTGAGCATCCTTATTACCAGTGTTTTGAACTCTGCATCTGACAGGTTGGCTATCTCCTCATTGCTTAGTTGTTTCTCTGGAGTTTTGATATGTTCTTTCATTTAGACCATATTTCTTTGTCTTCGGGCACCAGTCTGAATGAAAAGTTTCTTTAACCCCTTGGTTGTCGGACTTCCATACAGTTCAATTTTCTGGCAGTTCTGGTTGTTTTTTGTTTTTAAAATTGGTTCTCATCATTCTTTTGGTTGTGTGAGGAAACAAAGTGTATCTCTACCTATGCCTCCATCTTGGCCGGAAGCTTGAAATTTTTATTAGCAGTCACCTATGGTGTCATTATTTACAGATCTACCAGCCTTTTCTCAGTTTCACTCCTATCTCTATTGCTACTCCTCAGTTCTTTCCTTAGCTCTTGTAAATATGGAAGTTCTTAATGATTCTGCCCTTTACCCTTATCATGTGCTCCCTGTTAATCTCATCATTCCCATCACTTCAGTTGGATCTATGGTAGTGTTTCCCAGATACCGATCTCTAATCCTGACTTTCACTAGGCAGCAGACACATGGCCTTAGTATCTAGTATTCTACAGGTCTTGCAATTGCTGCCTGTCAAAACTGGACTTGTTATCCAGCTTTCACTTCCTCTGTGCCTTATCTCAGTTTCACCATTTTTGTGGTAACAGAGACATTGGGCATTTATATATACATTTTATACACACACACACACACACACACACACACACACACACACACATTCTGGCATTTATATCTGGTTGATTACATCTCTGCATTATTTCTCCTTACTGTTTCATCTCTCCCACTATCTCTGCCTCATCTTTTCCTTTCAATTATTTGATAGCTTCCTTGCCCTGGCTGGTGTGGTTCAGTGAATTGAGCACCAGCCTGCAAACCAAAGGGTCGCTGGTTCAGTTCCCAGTTAGGGCACATGCCTGGGTTGCAGGCCAGGTCCCCAGTAAGGGACACACAAAAGGCAACCACTCATTGATGTTTCTCTTCCTCTCTTTTTCCCTCCATTCCCCTCTGTCTAAAACAATAAAATAAATTTTTAAAAATCTAAAAAAAAGTTATTTAATAGCTTTCTTTCTGGTCTTCTCAACTTCATTCTATTGTTTATAATTATTGCCACCAGAAATCTCCTCCTTTTTTCTCCCCATATTGTTTTGTTTTTTCTGATTGCAAATTTACTACATTTTATTCGAAAACCAATGAAAACACACAGAGAGCAGAGCTGTTTTGTATGTTACAATCTAGATTTTGATTCAATTTAAATTGTTCTCTTCCTGTGCCTATATACCCTTGCCCCACTTTTCCTTACCAGAGTCCAAGGTAGGAGAGACCACGAGCATCCCATAGGGCAGCAGCACAAAATCCAGATTTTTTTAAAAACATATCATGGTTCATGCTACTGCCCTCCTTGAAAAACTATGGTGTCTCCTTAAAAGCCAGATTACTGATCATGGCATGTGGGCTTCAAGCTCTCATAGTAGCCACATCTCTCAGAGGTTCTTTTATAGGCCTTATATTCCCATTCTACTTCTTAGACACATTATTTTCAAATTGTCCTTATTTTACTTAGGTATTAGTTTAAAAAAAAGCCAGTCCCCAACATCTTCCTGTTTAATTTCCTTTCATTGATGATCAGCTTAAATGTCACCTCTTCCATAAAGTATCCTTTGGTCAGTTATGGAGATTTATTTATTCACTGCCATGTCACTTAAGTAGAAACTGTTTAGCCCTGGCCAGATTGCTCAGTTGGTTAGAGCGTCATCAAAGTACACCAAGGTTGCAGGTTCAATCCCAAAAGAAACTATTTAAAGCTTACATTATTCTACCTATGTTATAATTGTTGTATTTTTCTCTACTACAAAAGCTTGAGAAAGTATCCTAAGACATAGTGTCTGAGGTTTCCCTATAGATAGCACTCCAGGAGACTTCCTGAGCAGCACTCAGCACTGTTTTGAATAATCTCTACTGTGCTAAAAGTGGACACACTTAATATTCCCCTTCTTAGTCAAAGAACTAAGTTCCTCTGGGCACTTAACTGACTTATGTATAGTGTCCTTTTTGCTAAATCACAGATTTGCTAGGCCATTTACTCTCTTATAATTTGTATGTTGTCTAACTTAGGATACAATATGAAAGTAAGCTTCAAATGTAAAGATTTACTTTATTAGATCTTGCCACTATTTTAGTGGGATATCTAGTTACCTCAGTTATCTAGTGATATATTTTTAAGTTATTATTTTCTATAAAAGTAACTTGATACATAGTTTTTTTAAATGACAAATAGTACAAAGCAATTTATAATCAAAAGAAAAAAAATCAATTCCCTGTTCCCTGCCTCTTCCCCCAGATCCCAGGCCCCAGGGAGTAGTTCCTTGGCGCCTATGCTTCTTCTCGTACGTGTACCTCTCAGTTTCCTAGCATCGTGCTGAGGCACAGCTACGACTCCTCTGGTGGCCTCCACAGTCTTCCAGTCTTCCTCTCCACAAGCAGACTTAGGAACTTTGGCCAGAGTCTCCCATAGCTTCTTGTACTTATTTTTGTTTCAGATCTTAACATTGTGTTAAAATTATCTGTATCGTCTTACCCGGAGTAGGCTATTTTCTCCTGAGAAAAAGCTCTTTTTTTTTTTTTTTTTTTTTTAAATTTCAACTGTGTACCCCTTATATCTGTCACAATCCCTGGTATCTAGTTCAATGAATGATGTGAGAATGAACTCATAATTTTAATACAATGTGCCTAACTACTGTTTTCTTAAATGCAGGATTTCTGACTTCGGGTGAGTGAGCTTCTTTCTAAAGTAATATGGTGAAGCACATTAAACTGAATAGTCAAAGTATAACTAGATCGCATGGCAGAAAAAAAAACTTTTTTTCATTTTAGCTCAAATGAAGTGTCTTCCGTTTTCTGAGCAGGAGAACATCCAGAGGTTGCTTTTCTCTGAAAACAAATGTAGGCCTCTGACATTTGTATAACTTTTAAAGGTAGCAGAGAGTAAAGATATGTATTTTTTTATTGCAGTAGAGGAAATAGGCTTGATAAAAATATTACAGTTGACAGCTACAAAAGGGCTGGAATTTTGTAAACCATTTAATGCCATTATTATTATTAGAAAATAGTCATAAACAATGTCAATATACAAATTACAGAAGTGGGTTGTGAATTAGAAAGTAATGTAAAGTAAGTTCTCTTTCTCTGGCTAATGTTATAATTGTTAGAATTGATCACAACATATGATCTTATTAGACTTTGACTTACATATATGGGTATGTGTGACATATCCATGGAGAAAACATGTATGTTTTTGACATGCGTACATTTCGGCTGAACTGGGAAAAGGGTCCTAATTTCTAACAAGTAAAATAAATAAAATGTATGTTTTTTTCGGATTTCCTGCTACTTTTCTGTTGTTTAGTTATATCATCAAATCCATTTAATTACTTTCTGAGTGCTGCTTAAAAGATCTACTAACTGAGGTGGTTTGTATGTTTTTATAGTGATTACTATGGAAACATACTATTACTATTTGCATCTTGAGTTCTTAGGGAAAATGGGGTTATTGGCTTGCAAGTGAAAGGGCATTCTATGTGCATGTGATTATTTTTTCCTAACAGCAGATTCCACAGTGCTTTCCTACTTGTTATGAAATGGGAGGGGAGCAGTTGCTTAACCACAGTAACGGAGTTGGTGAAATTGAGCTTAAAGAGTAATTTCTAGGCAAATTTAGCACTAAACTACAATCCCAGTTCTAAATTTATATTCAAGTTAACCATTTTTGGACTAAATTTAACCTTTGCTCAGTAAACACCTTATTCACAGACAGAAGTAAACAAAAACATAGACCAGATTATACAGTCATGTTTAAAATAATCCTTTAAAACATCTTTGTATATAAATGGTGCTTTCAATAAAAATATTAGTTAGAAATCACTTTTTCCTATTTGTTAAGATATATCCTAATTACCTCAAGCTATAGTTTAAGTGAATATTCCTTGTTAAACTAATTTGTGATCTTAAAAGGAATAAAGCACATTGAAATACTCTGTAAGAAAAGCTTTGCGTAATTACCAGGCTATCCTCCAATTAGTATAAATGTTGCTACTTCATCTCATACTTTGTGAAATGAGTGGAATATGGAATTGTCTTAATGTTATTTCCCAATTTGAAATTGAGAACTACTGCAACTGTTTTAGAGGATAATTGGTAGATTAAATGCATTACTAGGTCGTGTTTTAGAATTTAGAGCAAGTAACTATCCAGAATGTCAGAAGTTATTAATAAATGACCAAAGATAGATTTAACTTTTCTTTAACTAGCTGTATTAATTGCTGATCTAAACTTCATAGGAAATAGGGAAAGAAAGTAATTGCCATATTGCATAATGAAGGTCATTTGACGTTTTGCACGTTATGAAGCCAGAAGGAAGCCTCAGGAAATGAATGCCTTGATTGTGCCCAAATTTGATTAAATATTATGATCAAATATTTGCAGAAAATGCTCGCAAGTTCAACTACTTACTCTTAAATTCCAGGTCCTGCAGTAGACTGGTGGGCACTTGGAGTTTGCTTGTTTGAATTTCTAACAGGAATTCCCCCTTTCAATGATGAAACACCACAACAGGTATTCCAGAATATTCTGAAAAGAGGTGATTCTTTTTCTCCTATTAAGACAGATTAATTTACCTCTGCCTATTATTTTGAGCAATGATCAAGAGGCTTATTCATATTTGTAGATATCCCTTGGCCTGAAGGTGAAGAAAAGTTATCTGATAATGCTCAAAGTGCAGTAGAAATACTTTTAACCATCGAGGACACAAAGAGAGCTGGAATGAAAGGTAAGGTTTTGTGTTAATAAACTCTTTTACCCTTGACTTGTTTCAGGGGGTGAATGTTAATCCCAATACGAAGTTCTAGTATAATGCCACAGATAATCTGACTGTTAGATTAGTTTAAAAAGAATTTGAGTTTATTTTTGCCCTCTGGGTATCCATGGACATACTTGCCCTTTTTCTATATTAAAATTTAATGTGATCAAGTTGTAATAAATCACTTATTGAATTTTAACGTCAGGTAAGCACCTGAAACAATCTTATCTTGTCAGTGTCTTAGGTTTATCAGGGCCTGATAAAGTTAACCACTCACAAAATAAGAAGCATTTTTTTACCAAAATTATAATTCTATATTTTCTAACTGCATCATTTCTAATACCATTATTGATTGTGTATCTGGTGCCAGGTTACCTCAAATGAGACAAATTCGGTACATTATGATCCCTTCAGTGTTTTTTCCCCACTGCAGGGGAAAGGTTAAACTACAGTTTTGAAACTGGTAAATCTCATGAGCTGCCCTAAGATCCTTTTTGTAACAGGATATGGAAAGAAACAAATAAGCCTTATGTCCCAAAATACATTTCCATGTGAAGTAGGAGGATTTAGAAAATTTAGCTTTAGGATTATGTCATTTGCATCCACTTCTAATAAAATCCATTGTTTGGTTTTTTGTTTGTTTAACAAATGCTATAGAGTGACCTCTAGGTGCCAGACAGTGTTGTTACAGGTGTTAGAGGTTCCCTACAGAGGAACCAAACTAAAATCCCTGTGATTTTATATTCTAGTGAAAAGACAGAAAGTAAACAAATATAACCGTGACATAATGTCATCTAGTTGTAAGTTCTATGAAGAAAGATTAAGCAGGGTGAGAGAATACAAGGTATGGCAGGAGATTTTTTTTTTTTTTTAGATGGAGTAGTCAAGAAGACCTCTGAAGACTAGAATTTGAGCAAAAACCTGTGTAAAGCGAGGGCACAGATATTTGACAACTGAGCTCTAACACTTCCTTTAGAACAAGGATTCTCAGCTGGGGTGAATTTGCTCCCCAAAGGCCATTTGGTATTGTCTGGAGATGTTTTGGGCTGCCACAACTGTCGGGAACATCCTCCAGTGCACAGGATAGTCCCCACAGCAAAGAATTATCCAGTCCCAAATATCAATTGTGCTGAAGTTGAGAAACCATTTTTTAGCAAATTACATTATGTTATAGTAATTACATATTATGCATTATATTATATATACATACTATCCTAGTAATTACTATAATGTAATTTGCTCAAAGTAAGTGGAGACAAAAGAAAAGTACTCTTACCAATGACCTCAGACTTCTGTTTGTTTAATGAACAGTTCACATAGTAAAGCCAACAACAGGGGTATTCTTCAGTTAAAAAACAGTTGCTTCAACTGTTTGTTTAGTTAATCTTAACCTAGATTAGAACTGGAAGATTCAGGTTAAATAAATAGCTATGATGAGAGGATCATAAAGCATCACATCACATCTAGATATCATAGTTTAAGAGTTATTAAAACAAGTAACTCTAAAGTAATCCATGCTCTGATATTTATTTTGAACAATTAAAAGGCAAATTCTCTATATAAAAATTGTTTTTGCTATTTCAATCTCTCTTCCTACCAGTCTTTCAGTTTAGGAAAAAGGCCATATGTAGAGTTACAGATTTCCCAACCCACCATCCCCAATACAGACCCATAATTCTCCCTCATCTGTGTAGTCTTCTCCCAGTATTTCCATCAAATTTGATTGCTGATTTTTTTAGCTGTTTACTGCCTTAACTGCCACTTCATTTTTTTTGTCAGTGTCTTTATTATTGCCTTATGAAGTGAAGGATTGAAAGGGGAAGTTAGGTTTAGTAACGAAATGTAACAAAATGATCAGAAGAGCATATTTTCATTTTAGTATGTAAAGGAAATAGTAAAGAGGACAATTATTGAAAATGTAACTAAAGAGATAAGCAAAGTTGAGATTTTGTAAATAGAAGCAGTAAAGATTCCAGATGTGACCATACTGCTAGATATTTAGTTGATGTCTTGTGAAAATGCAAGTCAGTGATACCAAGGAAGTCAAAGAACCATGAAGAGAATGTGTCAGAAGTGTCATCAATGTATGTGTTGAGATCACCATGAAAGATACTGATGGAGCATAGCAAAGACAGCAAGGGAATGCAGATGAGCTTTTTGCTAAAGTTACCCAGGGCAGTAGATAGTGCTAAGGATTGCAGAGATATAGAGGTGGCAAGGACTTGGAATGAGAAATGGGACATAATCATGGAAGATGAGTGGTGTAGAAGCTGTATGGGAGAGCAGGAAGTAGGCCACTGTCTCGCTCAGTGAGTCGGGGATTATGTGAGAAGATGCAGGCAGCAAGAAAGATAGGCTTCTGTTAAAGCAAATCATTCAGTCACTTATTTGACAAATAGTGATGGTGAACCTGTCCTATACTAAGTAATGTACAAAATGACACAGAGTGTGTCATTGAGAAGTATGTAGTTGAATAGAAAAACAGACAAACAAATGCCTATGGAAGTGGCATAATAAAGTAGGGCAAGATATATGTGTGGCAGTGTCCTTCATTCCTGTAGAAGAGTACTTGCTTAGGTAATGGTGTCATGATATTCTGTTTTATGTTTTTCCAAAGAGCTGAAACATCATCCTCTCTTCAGTGAAGTGGACTGGGAAAATCTGCAGCATCAAACTATGCCTTTCATACCCCAACCAGATGGCGAAACAGATACATCCTATTTTGAAGCCAGGAATAATGCTCAGCGCCTGACTGTATCTGGATTTAGTCTATAGCACATAAGTCTGCCCTTTAAGCTTACCTTGTCTTATGGGATAACCTAGCATAATTATATACTCCTTGATACTAGATTAATTTAAAGGGGGGAAACCATTTTACCTCGATCAGTGAGCTTTTAATATATGTTACAGCTTCCACAGAGGTAAAAGGCTATCAAGAATATAATCAATAACTTATCTTAATCTCAAAGTTGTATATAGATCTTCAAAGCTTCTTTCATCTTATTTATTTTGTCACTGCACTTTATGAAAATGAATGCATCAGTAAAACTAGAATGGCACTAACACTTTTGAGCAAATGAGACTTAAGCTTGATTTCCTTATCAGTTGATTTCAGTTTACCATTAAGTTTGGTGTTAAAATAACCAAAATGCCATACAATTTCAATTTTATGTAACTTATTTGTACATGATTGCCTCCAAAAGCTAGTCTCAAAGGCAATCCTTTAAGACTGCATTTGTAACCTCCAAATACAGCTGGAAAATTCTTTCACTCAGTAGTACAGCTCCTTTTAGGAATGTGGGATGAACAAAAGGGCTGTGGTTTTAGCTTACTTTCTTATGAACACATTTTGCTATCTGGACTGCTTTAGATACTTTCTCTACAATACATATTTGTTTAAACTAGTACTGGAAAGCTTAGGTGTGATACTGGAGCAATTTTAACAGCTTGTTCAGTCTTAATAAAACGTGACAGTTTAAATCTTAAAATAATTTGTTTAAAACATAGGCAGTATTACCAGAGACAGTCTGATCCTTTATAAAAAATTTGCTTTGACTTAATAAATATAATTGTAACATAAGTATATTATTTGTCAACATCATTCTTTTATACACACACACACACACACGCACACACACATACACACAGATTAAGCTTCACAAATCATATGTTATATTCACTGAGGCTTTCAGCATACTTACCCCCTAAAAGCGGAGTTCAAATTTAAATGTACCATATGTAAATATGCTGCTAATATATTTAATACTATGGTTCCTTTTGCACTTGGATTTATGTTTTTACTTTCCATTACTGTCCCAGTAAGAGCCCTGCTAATGCAGTTGAAAAAGCTAGTACAGGTGTAAAACTTACAGTGAAAAATAGACCATTATAATTATGCTATTTAATTGGATCCAAGGTTTAATATTTTTACTGGGCTTGTTTTAGTAATAACTACTTCGATTTAAGGCTCCTAGTAGTCACTTCTTCTAATAAAATATTTAAAATAAGTTATTAAACTTTGTTTAATATATATCTTTCCTTTAGGTAAAAATATAGGATAATTTATTGTTCTTTTATGACATATATATATTTTTAACCTTACCCGAGAACACTTTTCTTCATTTTACTTTTTTAAAGAAAGAGAGGAAGGGAGAGAGAAAGATTAATGCGAGAGAAGCAATGATTGGTTGCCTTCAAATGCACCCAGACCGGAGATCTGTGCCAGGACCGGGAATTGTACGTGTCTGGACTGGGGATTGCTCTCATCTGCACCCAGACTGGACATGAACCTGCAATCTAGATATGCTCCTACCAGGAATCAAACCTGCAGCCCTTCCTTTCCGTTACTGGACGATGCTCCAACCACTGAGCCACACTGGTCAGGATTCTTTTATAATATGTTTAAGTAGTAAAAAGAATTGTGGAATCAAGCACAAACAGTTTAAACCATTCTTCTACCACATAAAAGACCTTGGGCAGTAAAACTAAGGTAATGATTGTATAGGCAGATTAAAAATAAGAAACTAGCTAAGAAAATTAAAAGTAACAATAAGATTCAAAAATAAATAGTAAGGACCACATCATTTCCTTAATAGAATTGCCCAAGACTCCAGCTTTATCAGGTGCTTGAAACATTACTGAATAATTGGGAAAATGTGTACATTCCCAAGGCAAGTGCCCATGTCGGTAAGTGGAAGTTTGCTATTATAGACCTAGCATGTGCAGCTGTGGCCCCCTGGAACTCTGCATGCTGTAATGGTGTTCACAGGGTACAAGTGACTTATTATCTAAACTTAAACCCTTTAATACACCTGTCAAGATGTGGTGGGTTCCAACACTGGTTAAGGAAAAACATGAGGCTTTCAGCCAACATGGCTGAGTAGGTAACCTCAGTATTAGTATACTCCCGCAACTACATCAAAATTACAACTAAACTATAAACAACTATCATTGGGAAATACCTGAAATCTAACTGAACAGAAGTCCTATAACTAAGGTTATACAAAAGCCACATTTGAGCCTGGTAGGAGGGGTGGAGACAAGGAAAGGGCAAATTACACACCAGCATGTAGCAGTTAAAAATAGGGAGGGAGCCCTGGCCTGTGTGGCTCCGTTGGTTAGAGTGTCATTCCATACGCTGAATCACCATGGCTCAGTTCCCGCTCTGAGCACATACCTGAGTTGTGGGTTTGATCCACAGTCAGTGTGCCTACAAGAGGCAACCACCTGACTGGCGTTTCTCTCTCACATCGATGTTCCTATCTCTCTCCCTTCCTATCTTTCTATAAAACAATGAAAAAATGTCCTCGGGTGAGAGAAAAAAGAGGGGAGGGATATTTCTGCTGCAGATGTTCCCCACGAGGCTCCCAGAGTCCAGCTCTGCACCTCTGGAATTAGTGGCAGTCAGCCTTGGTTCGCAGCTTGGCCTCTCCCAGACACCTCCAAACCCAGCCCAAGTGGCAGCCCTCTGCAGCTCACTTTGTAGCTCATGTCAGTTGGCCCAGGCAGGGCACAGGCAGTGGCTAACCTTGGTCTGTACCTCCTGGGAAGCCCCTGAGCCAGTGCACCTAGTGGATAGCTTCAAATTACTGGAACTCCACTCAACCTCCTCAACCAGCAACATATTCAAAGGGCTGACTCAGCTGGCACCAGAGCCCTGCTGAAAGTGAGTTCTGGTCTGTGTGGTGGACCCTGCACAGCAGCTCCTCCACTGTAGTCACAGCTGATCCTTGCAGATGAATGTCCTGTGAGTCATTTCCTTCCACTGGTATGCTAACAGCAATCAAGGCTCCACTACACCAGATGGGTACACACAGTGCACAAAGGAGGCGTGCACCTGGAGTCCCCCACTCAGGTGACCAGGGAGGTTGCTCCACTGGGCTCCATAGGACACCTACTGCAGAAGGCCACTTTACTAAGACTGGGAGATGTAGCAGCTCTGCTTAATACATAGAAAAAAAACAGAGGCAGCCAAAATGAAGAAACAAAACAACATGTCCCAAATGAAAGAAAAGGACTGATCTCCAGAAAAGAAACAAAATGGAATCAAGCAATTTACCAGGTGCAGAGTTCAAAACACTGGTTATAAAGATACTCAATGAACTTAGAGGAAGAACAGATCAACTCAGAACTTCAACAAAGAGATAGGAAACAAAAATGAAGATTAAAAAAACATTAAAAAAAGGGCCAGTCAGAAATGAAGAATACAATAACTGAAATGAAGAATACACTAGAAGGAATCAACAGATTAGGTGGAGCACAGGATCAAACTGGTGATTTGGAAGATAAAGTAGCAGAAAATACCCAATCAGAATAGCAAAAGGAATCCAAAAAAATGAAAACAGTTTAAGGGGCCTCTGGGACAACATCAAATGTACCAACATTTGCATCATGGAAGTGCTTGAAGAAGAGGAGAGAGAACAAAGAATTGAAAACCTATTGGAAAAAACAATGAAAGAAAAGTTCCCAAACTTGACCAAGGACATAAGACACACAAGTCCAGAAAGTGCAGAGAATCCCAAACAAGATCAACCCAGAGGCCCACACCAAGACACATCATAATTAAAATGCCAAAGGTTAACAACACAGGATCAAAAGAGGATTAAAAAGCAGCAAGAGAAAATCAGTTGGTTACCTACAAAGGAGCTCCGTTAAGACTGTCAGCTGATATATCAACATAAACTTTGCAGGCCAGATGGGTTTGGCAAAAAATATTCAACATGATAAAAACCAAGGACCTACAACCAAGATTACTTTACCCAGCAACCCTATCATTTAGAATCAAAGGACAGATAAAGAGCTTCCCAGATAAGAAAAAGCTAGAGTTTATTGCCACCAATCCAATATTACAAAAAATGTTAAAGGGTCTTTTGTTTTTTTCTTTAAAGATTTTATTTATTCATTTCTAGAGAGAGAGGAAAGAAGGGAGAAAGAGAGGGAAACACTGATTCCCTCCACTACATGTTAAACAAATTTTTAAAAAACATGTTTGAAAAGGTACCTTGGTGTACCTCTGTCAGAATTAAGTTTCATGCATAGCAAACGTAAAAGATGTTTAATTAGTGATCACTATTTGAATCCTAAGTACTCAGCTACTTAGAATATTTGTCTTAATTTTGAATTTGAGAAATCATCACTATATAAAACCTTGCCATATTCTCCAAACCATCTTGAAGTACATTCAGGTGTCATCACTTTGCCAGAAAGAACCATCTTAATCTTAGCGAAATACAAATGTACTTAGAGTCTAGAAGTTTGTGCAAACATACTGTTACCACCAAGTCTCCTCTCGATTAATACTAAGCCAGTTTGGATGTGTCATAACTGTGGGCAAGGCAATTTTTGAAGGTGGGAAATTAAATAGTAGGCTAATGATCCAGCCAACCTGAATTCAAGATGTGTTTTAGAGGTAGAATCAATGGTACCTACTGATGGATGGGAAGAGGAGGGTGAGAGGATGGGAAGAACCAAGTCTGGCATCTAACTTCTGACTTGAGCAACTGGGCCAGTTTTCCCACACCCTGTAAAGGGGGAATGAGGGACAGGATTGGTCGACACATTAAGTCTGACACATCTGTTAGGCATCCAAGTAATTCAAGAAACCAGGTAGATTTCTAGGTAAAAAATGGTAGATTCAATAAATGCAGCTACTTACTTTTTTGAAATATGGCTAAAAAAGGTACAGGTTTTTTTGTTGTTCTGGTTTGGTTTTTGTTTTGTTTTTCTGGGTAGCGTTTTTTAAGGTATATACTGATGTTGGGGTTTTATGTCCAGACATTTTCTGACATTCTTCCCACAAAAAATGGAGTCTAATTCCCTTTCTCTGGATTATGGGCCACCTTAGTGACTTGCTTCTAATGAAGAAAGTGGTGAAAGTGACTGTATAGATTCCAAGACTAGGTTAGAAAGAGCAACACAGCTTCTGCCTGACTCTCTTCTTGGGACACGAACCTTGGGAGCCTGAGCTGACATGTAAGAAGTCCTGCTATACTGAAGACACAACGTTGAAAAGACCATATGGAGAACCACATATAAATAGAAATACCGCCCTGGCCGGTATCAGTGTCACCCTGCGAACTGAAAGGTCACAGGATGGATTCCTGGTCATGGCACATGCCTGGATTGTAGGCTTGGTTTCCAGCTGGGGGCGTGCAGGAGGCAACCCACTGGTGTTTCTCTCACACATTGATGTTTATCTCCCTCTCTTTCTCCCTCCCTTTTCCTTTCTCTAAAAATAAAGAAATTTTAAAAAATTATTTTAAAAGAAATAACCACAGAATCCCAGTTGTGCCAGCATCTAGTTGTTTGCATTTGCACAGAAGCAACCACGAAATGAGTGAGTACACACTCAGATGACTCTAGCCCTGATCCTGGGTCAACTCAAATAATGCAGAGCCCTGCTGTGCCCTGTGCAAATTCTGGGCCCACACAATCCATGTGTATGATAGACAGCTGTTTATGCCATTGACTTTTTGGGTAATTTATTATCTAGCCATAGTAACTGGAACACCCCAGAAGTACAGAGAGAATAGGAAAGAACACAGAAAAAGGATGAGTTAGTAAAAAAAAAAAAAAAAAAAGTGGAAAACTAAATCCTCAGTGAGTCATGGAGAGAATCAAGTCAATCCAATGTATCCTACAAAAGTCCTCAAAAAGGCTCAGTCAGAAGTGGGTACCAGGAACATCTCAAAGTAAGGTTGAAAGCAAATGGTTAAAATAATTACAGGCACATGGCCCTGGCTGGGTAGCTCAGTTGGAGTGTCATCATGATACACCAAGGTTGCAGGTTCAACCCCCAGTCAGGGCACATATGAAAATCAACTAATGAATGCATAAAAGGAACAACAAATTAATGTTTCTCCCTCCCTCCCTCCCTCTAAAAATCAATAAAAAATTAAAAATAAATAAAAATAATTACAGGCAAACCTCAGAGATATTGCAAGTTTGGTTCCAGATTACTGCAATGAAGCAAATATCACAATAAAGTGAGTCACATAAATGTTTTGGTTTTCCAGTGCATATAGAAATTATGTTTATACTGTATGTACACACCTTAATTAAAAAGTAGTTTGTGCTAAAAAACGCTAACCATCATGTGAGCCTGCTGGGAAAATGGTGCTAATAGACTTTCTTGATGCAGGGCTGCCACAGACCTTCAATTTGTAAAAACTGCAATATCTGCAAAGCACAGTAATGCCAAGTGCAATAAAATGAGCTATGCCTGTGGTTGAATTCCATTTAAGAAGCAGATCCCCAGATCCTCTCCCCAACGTCACACACCCTTTTGACTGTCCCTCCCTGACTCTCGCCAAATACAGGTTTTTTTCTGTCGAGGGTAAAGAGGGGATACTGAGCACACCCGGCGGCAGGGGCACTGTCCTGCAGCTCTTCCATTTGCCCCTCCAGAGCACCTCCCCCCTTCCCCCGCCTGCTGTGTCCTGGGAAGCTGACTGGTGTCAACTACATCAACGGACTCCCCTTTACTCTGGCTTCCAGTTATGCTTGGCTATTGGAGAGTCTCACCAAGAGATCTAAGGGAAGAGACGGTGGTTAGAAATACTGATTCCCACACTTTCCCCTCTGTGAGTCTTGGCAGGCTGGCTGTCTCCCTTGACCAAAAGTGTCAGTTCTCATAAGGAGACCCTTTCCATGAGGCCCAGTCTGTCTCTGGCATATGACGATGCTCTTTCCCCTCATCACTGGGAACCTACAGGGTGGTAACAGAAACCTACTGTGACTACCCCTCTAGGCATTACAGGTACTTGTGATAACTATGTCACCTCAAAATTCATATAGTGAAGTCCTAACCTTCCCCCAGACACTCAGAACGTTTTTGGATACAAAGGTCCTTAAAGAGGTAAATAAATTGAATGAGGTCACTAGGGTGGGCCCTAATCCAACATGACTGGTGTCCCTTATGAGAAAAGGAGCTTAGGACACAGGAAAAGGGGGATGACCCTGTGAAGTCCCGGGGGAAAGATGGCCATCTACAAGCCAAGCAGGCAGGTCTCAAAAGAAGTCAACCTCATTGCTCTGGCCAGTGTGGCTCAGTTGGCTGGCCATCATCCCACAGGGCAAGGGGTAACTGATTCAGTTCCCAGCCGGAGCACATGCCTGGGTTGCAGATTCGGTCCCCTTTTGGGGTGCGTGTGGGAGGTGGCCAATTGGTGTTTCTGTATGTCTAAGTTTCTCTCTCTCCCTCCCCTTCTCTCCAAAAATAAATAAAATCTTATTTTAAAAAAGTCAACCTGTCAATATTGATCTTGGACTTCTGAACTCCAGAACTATGATAAAATAAATTTTTCTTGTTTAAGCTGTCCAGTTTATGGTACATTGTCATGGCAGCCTGAACAAAGTACTAAACTATTTGTGGTTTCCTTCCACCCTGCTCTTTCCTTCATTATTAGGCTCTTTATTACACTCTCTTCAACATATCCAAATGAGTTTGCCATTTTGGGCTCTGACTGATATAGTAATAGCATCAAAATGTCCTTACATGAATGAATGCACACCAAATGCTAAGACCCCCAGTCCTCTAACCCCTATCCCTCAGCCAGCTCCAAGAATACTGACAGTGAGGATTCAGTCCTCCAGGCAAGAGACTTGTACAGCGTTCTCTGAGGAATTTAACCATCCCAAGACCTCTTTAAACATATTCAAAGATGTGATGTGAAAAGCTCATGTAGAAAGCCCTTCACTGAAGCCAACCAGTCCTAAGCCCCCCGCCCCCCAGCCCTTTAGTCCTTTACTCGTAAATACGAGCAAACAACCAAAGATTACTGGATACTGAGGAAAGTCTCTAGAAATATAGAGACCAAAACAATTTGGAGGAAAAAGGCACCTTGAGGGAAACAAAGTCTATGCACTCCCCTCCCCCGCAAAAAAACCCCTCCAAAGCATTATGATTAATATCCCCAGAAGGAAACGATATTGCATATAGTATAGCATGGTATAGTATAGACAAGAATATTCAGAAAATTGTCAAAGAATTCTTGAAAATATGATAGTAGAAATGAAAACTATACAGACAGAATGAACCGAGAAATAGAAATTACTAATTAAATCACAAGGAATATGTTTAGCATTGAAGGAGATAAATTTGCACATTGAAAGAGCCAAATGCTCAGCATAAAAAGAGAAACTTACTTAGATGGGATTATAGTTCCCAATCCACTCCACGCCCTTTGTCATGTAACAGTGCAGTGTTCCCACTAGAGTAGTTCTAAGTTTTCCTATTCCATTGATCTTGGACGGGTCATCTGACTTCCTTGGTCAATGGAAGGTTAGTAGACACTATGTGTGTTGGTTCACGTAGGCAGAGGAGACACATGGAGCAGAACTGCACTTAAGTCACAGCCTAGCTTTGACAAAGCTGAGCCCAGCAGAGGAACAGCCTATCCAGAGATTCAAGAGCAAGGAAAAAATGCCAGTAAACCAATGGGTTTTAAAGTTATTTGCAGCAAATATCTTTCCTGTACTTACTAACACAGTGAAATTTCAGACATTGGGGCAAAGAGAAGATCCTATAAGCATCCAAAGAGGAAGAAAAAGACTGGTGTGAAATAATAAGAAAATATATTTTTTAATATTAAAATATATAAACATTATTAAAACATATCATATATTAAATATATATTAAAACATATAAATATACATGATTATATATATCTGCCTCCAGTTCCTGCACAGAGCTCCTAAAATTCCTAACTTCCTAAGTGATAACATTTGGGACACCTTTTATTCTAATACTTGGCCTTTGTTCCCAGTTACTGACACAGGGCTCCTGGATCCCTTGGAATTTCCTGGGTGCAGTGTCTTTTGTTCTAAGGAGGTGACACTGGGTGAGCTCCTGGATGGGGCTGGTCACCATAAAGACCAAGCCACAATTAAAAGCTAGGAATCGTCAGCACCTCCGCCTCCATTCTCCAGAAAGGGGAGACACTGGGAAAAGAGTTTATGTTTGATCATGCCTACATGACAAAGTCTCCATAAAAATCCCAAAAGTACAGAGCTTGGAGTGCCTCCAGGTTGGTGAACACGTGGAAATGCTGGGAAAACGGTGCACTTAGGGCAAGGAAGTTCTGTGCCCCTTCCCACAAATGTGGCCCTACGTATCTCTTCCATCTGAGTGTTCATCGGTATCCTTCACCACATTCTTTTATAGTAACCTGGTAAGCACTAAGTTTTCCTGAGACCTCTGAGCCTCTCTAGCAAATTAATGCAACCCAAGGAGGGCATTGTGGGAACCTCCAATTTGTAGCCTATTGGTCAAAAGCACAGGTGAGAATCTGGACTTGCGATTGGTATCTGAAGTCAGGTGAGAGCAATCCTGTGGGACTGAGCCCTCAGCCTGGGGGATCTGAGGCTTATCTGCAGGTAGTGTCAGAATTGATTTAAATTCTAGAACACCCAGCCGATGTCACAGAATTCCTTATTGATGTAAGGAAAAATCCACACAGTTGTCTGAAGCGTGAGTGTGAGTAGTTTAAGAATACAGGGAAAACACAGGAGGAAGATTGTTTTTTCTACACAATTAAGTTTTTAGAAAGAAGTATAGGACATGTCTTCAAACTTCCTAACAGTTAACAACTGCAAACAAAGAGGCAACAGAGCAACATCTTCAAATTTCTGAAAGAAAAAGACATTTTTACACATGCAAAGTCCCTAAATTCTTCCCTCCTGTGCACCCTTACTCCGAAAGACAGTGGAAATCATGCTCCCTCAAAATAAAAGAGTGAACTAAAGGAAGAATCCATGGAATAAGGGAAGCAGGCTGTCTGACAGGGGAGGGAGTTAAAGAGAAGCCCCAAGCATGATGGTCAAGGTTGAAGCCAGGATAATAGCTGTGTGCCAGGCATAGGGGGCAGCAAGTTCAGAGCAGACCAAAAGTCCCCAGGAGACTGTCAGTCATATGAAATTGATAGAATATCAATAAAATTGGTAGCGTATCTGGTGTATCTGAATGTCTTGATAGGTTATATAGACAACTGGGGAAGACTCAAAGATTGAAGTATTGATAAGGGAAAAGAAAAACACTAGCAAGTGGGGGCGGAGGGAAGACAGTTAACTCCAGCAACAATAAAAAGCTGTGCAGTAAAGGGAAAATGAGCATAGGTTAATAAATTGCTCAGCTGTGAGGATCTTTTCACGGCCTTAACAATATGAACCCTGAGTAATGATCTAACCATAATTATAATATTAATGTGTGAGGAAATAATTCTTCATTGCTCTCTTGCATTTCTGCATGTCCTGTGAGTTAGGCACTGACTGCTTTTCATTCTGGACCATCTTTTCAAGGATGCTTATAGAGTGAAGAGCCTTGGGAGGTAGTGATGGAATCTCCTTTTGCATAAACCCAGGATACTTACTAATATAATATAGATAAGGTCTCTCTCTGGAATAAAGTTTAGTCCTGCTTACTCCCCATTATAAAAGATTCAGGTTCCGAAAGTCGAGGTTCCTCTCCTGTAACATATGTGCAGGTGTCATCTGGCTTCTTGGCATCACCCTGTGGGCACTGGGTATTGGAACACCAGTAAAAAAAATGCAGATACCCTCGCTGCTAATGTTGTCATGTGTAACAAACTCTCCCTCCTTCTACTGGCACCCATAACCTGTGGCAGGCAAACCTGTTAGCTTGAATGTAGACTAAAATCTTAGACCCTCCACAGTTTTTGACAAACTGCCTTTCAAAGGTGGGAACATGAAAAGGATACATACACATGAGCAGTGACTGTCAAGGAAGCAAAAAGAATGACACCTTCCATTCTGATAAAGAGAAGTAAATAAATAATGCCTAAGACAGAACTATCAAAAGCAGCAGTTCAAACATACTCGAATTATTTGAAGAGGACAGTACCAAGACACTGAGCCAAAAGTGATGGAAGCAGTCGCCTCTGGGGAAGAAAAATGTGGCAAAGTCCTTGAGGACAGGGCGAGTACCCAGAGGATGAGTGGAAGAGACTGGCTCTCTTGTTTAAAAAAATATCTGTACCTTTGCACCAGTGCTTCTGGTGTCTATGCCTATAAAAAGGGATTTGGATTTTTATGTCTTCTTGCCCTGCTTCTGTAAAAGTACTGATAGTGAAATAATGACAATTATTATTGTTACCATCACAATAGCTATCAGTCACAAAGTACTTACTGCATCTTGAGCACTGCTCTATGCATTTTACATGTATTAACCCTATGATATATTATTCAAATTTTATAGATGAGGAAGTTTAAACAAAAAGGGACTTTCCCTTGATTGCAGAGAATTCGAACCTAGACAGTCTGCTCCAGAGTTGTACTCAGTTCTGAGAGTCAGGAGCTACCTATACTAGTCAGGACTCTGGTTACAAGTATCAAAAACCTAACTTAAACTACTTTAAGTAAAAATGGAAATTTCTTGTGTTGGCCTTGTACACAGTTGGTTAGAGCATCATCCCAAAACACCAAGGTTGTGGGTTAGATCTCCAGTCAGGGTACATACAAGAAACTACGAATGAATGCATAAATAAGTGGAACAACTAATCGATCTCTCTTCCTTCCTCTCTCTAAAATCAATTAAAAAAATGGAAATTTCTTAACCCACATAAACAAAATGCATAAAGAAAGGGGTAATGATTCAGAGTTAAATGGATTAAGGGACTTGAACTCATTGTTTCGGACTTGTCTAAGTTCCTAGGTCTAGATGTTGTTGGTCTTATCATCTAAGATTCCTCCAAGTGGCAGGATATATGGCCCCAGAATCTCTCGGGTAATAAAATAACAGGCTGTCATTCAAAAAGAAAGAATGCAACAATCAGATACCACCGCACACCTACAGAACGGCTAAAATCCAAAATATTGACACCAAATGCTGACAAAAGATGTGGAGCAACAAGAACTCTCATTCGCTGCTGGTGGGAAAACAACATAGTATAGCCACTTTGCAAGATTGTTTCTTACAAAACTAAAAATAGCTTTACTATATGGATCCAGAAATTGCACTCTTCACTATTTACCCAAATGAGCTGAAAACCTGACCACAGAAAAATCTACACACAGACATTTATAGCAGCTTTATTTCCTAATCGCTAAAATTTGGAAGCAACCAAGATGGCCTTCAATAGGTGAATGGATAAATGAACTGTGGTACAAATATACAATGAAACATTATTCAGTGCTAAAAGAAATGAGCTGTTTAACTCAGAAGTCAGCCAACAATATGACATGGGCCAAACCTGGCCCCCTGCCTGTTTTGTAAATAAAGTTTTACTGAAACACAGGCATAAAAAATAGAGAGAGATGAGCTATAAAGCCATGAAATTATAAGGAGAAACCTTAAATGCACATTACTAAGTGAAAGGAGCCAATCTGGAAAGCTACATACTGTATGATTCCAACTGACAATTTGGAAAAGGAAATGCTCTCAGCTTTAAGAAATGAACTCAAAAAATAACTCCGATTGCCTCACTGACGGTCACATGCTCACCCCAAGGACCCTCCCTGTGGTCAGTCAATGGGATATACACTGGCTGGGTTTGGGTCACAGGCCTATTACTATTCCCTGGGGCAGGGCAGGGATGGGCGTAGCTGGGTGTTCCCTTTGGCAGCCTCCCCGGAATCACCTGATTGGAGTAGCGCAGGAAAACTCTCCAAAGGGAGGAAGGGACAAAGAGTGGTGCTCTGATCAGGAGGAAAGGGTGCTAGGCAGAAAAAAAAATCCCAAAACTCAATAGCTACACCCTCACCTGTATTATGTATATATTTAAAAGATTTCTTGTTTTTAAGAAGGAAAAGGGCATTTATCATTTTCCAGCTTTGTGAAATGTGGTACAACTGGGAAGAAAGATTAATGGAGAGAAACTCAGTGAGAAAGCAAGGGTTGAGAAGCGGGGGCAGGGGAGGTGGCGGGGGTGGGGGGAACCGAGAAAGAAGAGAAAAAGGCGGCATTGAAAACCAAAGAACATGGCTTTTCCTACCATGTATGGGCAAAATTAAATTTATAAATTTTTCTTTATTTTCAGTATGTTTTTTACCTTCACTGGAGTACATTTTTACATTGCTTTTATAGAGGAAAGGAGAGAAACATTGATGCAAGAGAGAAGCATCGATCTCTTACATGCATCTGGACCAGGATCGAACCTGCAGCCTTTCAGTTATGGGGTGATGCTCCAGCTTTTTGGTTATGGGACAATGCTCTAACCAACTGAGCCACATTGGTCAGGGCTACTCTTAATTTAAAAAAAAAATTGAGTTATTCATAGAGACAGAGAAACATCGATTTTAGAGAGAGGAAGGGAGAGGGAGAGAAACATCAATTGTTGTTCCACTTACTTATGCATTCATTAGTTGCTTCTTGCATATCCTCTGGCCAGAGATCGAACCTATAACGTTGGCGTATCAGGACACTGTAACCAACTGAGCTATGCAGGTAGGACCTAATTATATTCTTTAAGTAATATTTTTAGAGACAAAGATAGACCCAATGAGATGGGAGGAGTGTCCTGTGTGAGACTTCCAAGAAAGTTACAGTTCCCTGAGAGTTCCCTGATAGGGATCTTTGCCTGCCTGTAATGTAGACCTTAGACCAAGCTACACAGCAGCCATCTAGCAAGACTAAACACAAAAGCCCCATGCTTAAGATGGTAGAACAGAAAGACAGATGGAATCTCGTGGCATTGTGGAAGCACCTACCAGCCCTAGACTTCCTACCTTCAGACTCCTTATATATGAGGAAAAAATACAAATCTTATTTGGTCAAGCTACATAGTTAGGTTTCTATTACATGTAGGAGAATACTAATATCTTAAATAGTACGAATAGCTAACATCACTTTTATTACTGTGTACGTTATATATTTGTATTAAAAAGACAAACCCTGTCACCATTTTCCACCTACAAACACCTGTATGTATCTAAGACCTCTGATTAAGGATGCATTGAGTGGCTGTGGGAAGTTGTCTATATGGCATAAGAATTGAAACAGATTTTCTGACTGGAGCAATAACATTCTCAACTAAATGACTGAGTTAATCTTTATCCCAATTTCTGATTTTTATAAAATTACATGTACTAGCATGGCTTTATTTTGAAAGAGTATGATTCCTTTCTACGAATTTCTACTATTCTCATTTAATCTTTATTACATATAATCGATGCAATTCTAACAGTAACAAATAATAAAAACCATATCATTTCTCATTAACCTTTTATTTTTAACTTAGGTTTACAATAAAGAAATTGAAAAGAAGTATAGATTAAAAAAAATACCATAGTTGTCAATTTAAAATTTTAAATGAGGTTTATGTTAAACAAAACCATAACACTATATCCTATAATTACATCTTTATTTGTATATACAAGAACTGTGTGCAAAGTGCTTTTCAAACTATAAAATAAGACTTTGGAATTGGATACAAAGAGTTAACCATCAGAGTTAGTACGCGCCAATTGCTCATAATGAATCACAACTGCTTACATTCTTTTTATTTTTTATTTAACCGCTTACATTCTTAATTTGCATTTTATTTCTTTATATACTAAGAGAAAAGCCACCCTTTTTTGACACCATATTGATAATCTAATTTTTGAAAATAATGTCTGATCCACAAGTCTAAACTTTATTTTTTTCCCTAAATGGAGGAGTTTTTAAAAACCAATTTTAGTAGATCCCTCTAGATACATTTTAATTAAGATGAGATTAAAAATTTAAAAGATCAAGTTACATGAAAGAAAAAAATATGGAAAAAAGAGTCTTGGGAAAATCAAATTGTTTCTTATACTTTTTTTCAGCAGGCAAATGAAGAACCACCCTCCATACAAGAGACAGATTACTCTCTCTCTTATTGCAAACACTCTGAACACATGATGCTAAACCGAATGTCATACATACCAAGAATGCTTAAAATACTTGTTACTAAGCCTTTGAATCAGAGTTATTTTTAAAGTAGAAAGTACACCTAAATGAGCAGGTACACAGGAAAAATAATTCCAAACAAAGCCTTCAAGAATCTAAATTACAGTCTTCCTTTTAGTTTAAATGTGGGAGGTGTGGGAAAGAAACTTAAATTTACATTAGGTGGGTATGCTTTATTCAAAAGGAAGCACATATCCTGCTAGCTTGCAACTCCTGTTAGTATCCCTGTGAAATAGGTATTTCTCAAATATTATACCCCGAAGGAAAATCTGAGGCACTAAGAGGTTAAGAGTTCCAGTCTGTGTAGTTTACCAGTTGCAGAAAAGTAATTTTCATGTGTGTCCTTTTTGACCTTAGTAAAAACAGCGTAATTTTTTCATTTTGTATTTCAAAGCACCCGATGAAGCAGAAACAAGATATCCTCAGTTAAAGACAAATGATTACAAAGCGATAAATGTATAGGATTGAATAAAAATCTTATTAATAATCTCCAGACTCAGAATAAACATTCAAGCCTAGTTTAAGCCCATTCTTCATCTTTTCCATCAGCAGGTTATGTCTAGTCTGTGACTCACTTGTAAAAACTAAGCCTTGTATATAGAGCTCTAGTTTATAATAACGTTTGAACACTAAAGTCAGAACTGTGAACACCCAATGAAGATTATGGAAGTTTTCTACTGCTTGGCATGGTAATTCAGTGACTAAGATATAAAGTCAATTTAACCTCACTTGACATTCACTCCTGGTTTGTATGTTTTTTCATATTTAATTTAGAAAATGAAAAATACCCAGTTATAAATCTGATCTCATTATCACAACTGTATCTAAGCAGCTTATACTTCTCTATGGGAGATAATCAGGTAAACAAGTTACCAAACAATAATTAGTAATTTAATGTCCTTCAAGTTCAAGGGTAGGGGGAATCTATGTATGCTACTTACAACCTAGTTGAGATTGATTATTCAAGTATCAGTAATATTAGTCCTTAAAATGTTATCATTTGTGTAGTGCAAAATATATATGTATATATGTACACAAACCAAACTGTTGGACAACAAAAAGAAATGTAATCATCACAAACTAGGATTTTCTTGTGAGCTCCACAATCCATTCCATTCCGCAGTCATCCAGGCCCAGTAGTCTTCTTGAGTAAAATACCATTTTCTTCAGTTCAGTTTTCTTTAAAAAGAAAGTAAAAACCAATTTCCTATGAATGGAAATGCAACCTGAATATGAAACACACCCCATGCCAAAGAATTTGCTAACATAATCATAACATTCAAATTCAAAATAATGCCATAAAATTACAAATGATCCTGAGGAAATCCCATGTCACTGATAGTTCCATAGGAAAGATCTAATTGCAAGTGCTGACATTATCAAAATAGTTTTCAATAAATAATTTAAATGTACACTCTTCCTTCATAACTTCTAAATTCTCATCCTTTTCCAGTTGGCTATTACACAATTCAGATTTTTGAAAACTATTTCATAATTTTATCAGAATGGAAAAACTGTGAAATAAAAATCTTAATAAAACTAGAAAAGACTGATACATGTACAATCTGGACTTTTTAAAACAATTTTATTTATATTTTAGAGAGAGAAGGAAGAGAAAGAGGGAGAGAAACATCAAAGTGTGAGAGAAACACGGATTGGTTGCCTGTCACACACCTCCAGCTGGGGATATGGACCGCAACTCAGGCATGTGCCCTGACCAGGAACTGAATCAGTGACCTTTCAGTTTCCAGGCTGGCACTCAACCCACTGAACCACACCAGCCAGATCTGAACTATTCATTTAATCAACATATACTAAGCATCTGATACTTTCCAGACACTGTGCATGTACTGGGAATTTAAACATAAATGAGGCAGGCTCTCAGTCCTGAAAAGAGCTCTTGGTTTAGTTGAGGGGGGTGGGGAGACATATAAGCCCCAACAATTCAGATATGCATAATGTGATGGTTTTAATGATAGAGTGATGAACTATCAGAGAAGGGTGGGCTTGTTAGCACAAGACACAACAATCACATGTGATCTGAGTTCTGGGAAAGGTTCCCCCAGCTGTAAAATTATACCCTCGCCAGCACTCAAGATGCCCAACTGGCTAACTGGCTCAGTGCAGATTTATTCCTCTTCTCTTTGAAAATACTCTTAGGCAACCCCCTTCATAGTAGTGATATCTTAAATAATGGGATCATTCTTTATCCTGTGTAGCAATCTAGTTAGGTACATCTCCTTGGCAGGAGTGACATTTTAAATAATCAGATCAACTTCACATAACTCATGGCTTATACCATATGATCTCACTTATATGTGAAATCTAATGAACAAAATAAACTGGCAAACAGAATAAAAACAGAGGCATGGACACATGGAGCAGACTGACAGCTGTCAGAGGAAAGTGGGGAGAAGGGACTGGATGAAAGAAGGTGAAGCGATTAACCAAAGAACACACATGCATGCCCCACAGACACAGACAATAGTGTGGTGGTAGCCAGAGGGAAGGGGGGCAGAAACTGGGTGGAGGTGGGCAAAGGAGAGCAAAATGGGAACATCTGTAGTAGGCTGTGGAGAAAAGGGAACCCTAGTGCACTGTTGGTGGGAATGCAGACTGGTGCAGCCACTGTGGAAAGCAGTGTGGAATTTCCTCAAAAAGCTGAAAATGGAACTGCCTTTTGACCCAGTGATTCCCCTGCTGGGACTATACCCTAAGAATCCCAAAATGCCAATTCAAAAGAACCTATGCACCCCAATGTGCATAGCAGCACAATTTACAATAGCCAAGTGTTGGGAGCAACCTAAATGCCCATCAGTAGATAAGTGGATCAAAAAACTATGGTACATTTACACAATGGAACACTACACAGCAGAAAGAAAAAAAGAACTCCTACCCTTCGCGACAGTATGGATGGAACTGGAGAGCATTATGCTAAGCGAAATAAGCCAGGGGGCGAAAGACAAATACCATATGATCTCACCTATAAGTGGAACCTAACTAACAAAACAAATAAGCAAAGAAAATAAGACCAGCAATACTGAAAGGAAAAGAAACCAACAGAGTCAAGAGGAAAGGAGGGAGAGGTGGGTGGGTAAAGGGAAGGGAAGGGTCAAATCAAGGAACATATAACAAGGACCCATGGACAAAGGCAAAGTGGGGAAGGACTGAGGGAGGGAGGTGTGGAAGGGGGGCAGAGGAAAATGGTGGTGGGAAGGTGGAAACAAATGTATTCGAACAAAAGAAAGAAAAGAAAAGAAAAGAAAAGAAAAGAAAAGAAAAGAAAAGAAAAGAAAAGAAAAGAAAGGAAGAAAGAAAAGAAAAAGAAAGAAAGAAAGAAAGAAAGAAAGAAAGAAAGAAAGAAAGAAAGAAAGAAAGAAAGAAAGAAAGAAAGAAAAAGAAAGAAAATAAAGTTTAAAAAAAGAAAGAAAAAAAGGCCCCTGGAGGAATAAAACTGCAGGTGGTTCTAAAGACTGATTGCCTGGGTAGGTTTTAGCAGAAACATTACTAGAAGGTGCCTGAACAGTAAGCAACATTAATCAAGAACCCATGTGATGCAGATAACTATGCAAAGTCCTTTGCAGAGTTATACAACTTGGGTCTAAGAATGCTAATCTTCTACATTATTCTATTACAATGGGGGAACTATTGGGTTGGCCAAAAAAATCGTTTGTTTTTTTTCTGTAAGATGGCTCTATTAATGCTTAGTTGTCTTTAACTAAGTCTGAAAAAATTTTGTTACATTGTATTGCAACACCTGCAATAGTGTGCATTTAAAAAAAAATCAAAATTAGTGAATTTTTGTGTAGCCATTTTAATATTGAAGATGGAAGAAGATACACAACATTTTCAGCCTATTATGCTCTATTATTTCAAGAAAGGTAAAAACGCAACCTAAATGCCAAAAAACAAGATTTGTGCAGTATATGGAGAAGGTGCTGTGACTGATCGAATGTGTCAAAACTAACTGGTTGTGAAGTTTTGTGCTGGAGATTTCTCATTGGATGATGCTCTACTGTCGGGTAGACCAGTTGATGTTGATAGCGATCAAATCAAGACATTAATTGAGAACAATCAAAGTTATACCACGCAGGAGATAGCCAACATACTCAAAATATCCAAATCAATAGTTATTGGTGAAAATGAAAAATGTGTCTTTTATGTTACAGAAAAAAAACTATAGGACTTTTTGGCCAGCTCAATAGTTAGTATAGACATAAATCACTGTTTTCAGAACTTTAGAATGTTTTTCAGCCTCTTAATAAGATTGATCTCTCCTTTTTTAAAAAATTAACTTGCAAAATGTAGAGTATGTTGTGATAAAGAAATAAAAATTACAGAAAACAACAAATAAGAAGATAGGAATAAAATTCTGCCTTTGCCCTAGTCTGCTGAACTCTACTCTGGCTGTACTGCTGAGATTCTTTTCCCTCAAAAGTGTGGGCCTGCCTTTTTGGGCCAGTACCATCTACCCCGGGCTCCACTGGTAATATGTTTCTCCTGAGATCCTCTCTGCCAGGTTTTAATGATTACCTCTCTACAAAAAGCATGGTATTTCCAAGGAAACTATATGACAGCAAAGTTATTAATCTAGGCAGACTGATAAAGAAAAGTAATCATAAAAAGTAATACGTAAAGAATAGCCTTTTGGCCCTGGCTGGGTAGCTCAGTTGGTCAGAGCGTCGTCCTGATCTGCCAAAGTTGCAGGTTTGATCCCCAGTCAGAGCACATACAAAAATCAACCAATGAACGCATAAATAAGCAGACCAACAAATGGATGTTTCTGTTTCTCTCCCCGCTCTCTCCCTTCCTCCCGCTCTGTCAAATCAATTTTTTTTTTTTAAAAAAAGAGCAGTCTTTTTGCCTTACCAGGTCTACTGTCGTATTTAACACATGGCTAATTTTAATAGCAGTACCATAAGGTTAGGTAGCTGGGGAGAGGTGGCACTATAGGCGACTGTTCAGGGCCTATTTTTGAACACCTCTGCAGATGTTGTACTTCATTCACATATAAAAAGAATGTTTTTTTATCCACTGTAGAGCGATATGAGAAATCTTTTACTTTTAAATTTACATTCTTCTGTACTGGAAAAAAAAATCAAGCGGTAGACCTTAAGTATTACTTTTAATGTCAACAAAAATTTTTTGAAGCTTACCACAGATAGCCACTTATGTTACATAGGTAAAGGACTATCTCAGTGTGTCTGTTTGGGTCCAGATGCATACTTATTAGATGAAATGAAAGCTTTTCCATGTCATGGTACTTCAGTTTGCCACCCTGCCAACAGCGGGTATTCAGCCATGCATTCAGCACATTATTTACTGAAAGCCTACTACATCCACACACTGTACTAGGGGATGAGGTACAGCATAGTCCTGTACAGGATAGTAGGGCAAATTCTCTCTTTCCCACACTTTTCCCCATCCTAACTGGACTTTTAGATCTTTCTCTTCACCTCTAAAATAGACCTATGTCCTCCAAACCATACACATTGCTCTCTAATCTTTTTCTTATAACATTGGATTAAAAACTGTTAAACCCTGCCAGATTAAATCCTGCCTAATCCCCTCAAAACTGAAACTTATCTCCCAATTAAACACCACTCTTGTCTCTAACCCCAGTTCATCTGTTACATATATAAGCAAACAATACATAAAAACACTGTATCTCATCCAAACGCAGTAGTACAGTGCTAAAAAACTTGCAATTTGGAAGAACTAAACACATAACATAGAGTGAAAAACTTGATAATGATGCAATAATAACATCAGAAAATTAAAAATAGGAAAGAATTTCTCCATTCAGAGACATCTGTAAACAACAGAAAGAGATATAAAGAAAAATGGTATATATTTCTATAAGTTAAGGAACAGTTAAAAAATAGTAATTTTAGATCCTGACCAGCGGGATCAGTTGGTTGGGTGGGGATTGATGTTTCTCTCCCACACAGATGTTTCTTTCCCTCACTTTCTCCCTCCCTTCCCCTTGCTCTAAAAAGGAAACATTATTTTAAATAAAATAAATAAATAATTTTAGAATAACTGCTGTTCTGGATGACTGCTGAAGGAAAGTATAGTTTGTTTTTCCAGTCCTTTTTTTTAACCCTTGCCAGAGGATATGCCATCATCATTATCATCATCATCATCATCATCATCATCATTATTATTTATTTTAGAGAGAAAGGAAGGAGAGAGAGAAAGAGAAAAATATTGATGTGAGGGAGAAACATCGACCAGTTGCATCATGTACACACCCTGACTAGGGACCATAACTTAGGTATGTGCCCTGACCAGGAATGAAACCCACAACCCTTTGGTGTATGGGACAACAAACTGAGTCACCCAGCCAGCGCTGTTTATTCAGTTTTTAATAAAGTGACAAGGTACTTCAACCTTGGGCATAAATTATTAACCAAAGTTAAACTTTAGGTTTTGTCTTATGCCAATTTCTCTACCCTCCAATTCCCCACGTTCTACACATGAAACATAAAAGGGAACACTGAAATGCATTGCAAAGTTTGTATACATATGGCTTTAGTGCCACTATTCCCTCTCGCTTAAATTACTACATGTTATTTTATTTCCTGTTGAAAAAAGCTTTGGTTTTTTTCCCTATTATCAGAGAAATCAGAATTTAAAATGTTATGCAGCACTAAACTCAACTATTGTAGAAGAAATGTAAAATGTGTGACAGAAGAAAAGAAAGAATTTTAAATAAGGTCTGTATCTCAACAGCTGAAATGACACATACACAAGAGGACCAGGAAAGGAGTAAATAATATTGAGAAAGCAAATGATATTTCTGAAATCCTACTGAAGTTTTTGCAAGTGAGCAGGTATATTCCAAGACATTAATGTATCAAAAAACTTAGTTCATTTATGAACATAAAGCAGAAAACAAGGAAGACTGAAACAGTTCACCCAAAATCAAATGCATTTCAGTCTCCCAACTATAAAATATTATAATTGGAGCATTTACACTAGTGTGCTGATAATCTCTTCTACATTAGAGAAGAGCAAATGCTTGGTTTTTGCTTTGCTATCAAATGTAAGAATTAGAAACTTGGGTTCTTGAGTAGAGGAACAATATACACCTGTTATTATTCAAAACTACAGATTTATAAAAATGTGTTTCTACTGCACATATTTAAGAGAGCACTTAAAACCTTATCAAATACCCTGTTTCTTTTCCCCACCTGTTGTCACTTAATGAGAAACGGTAACAAAGTACAAAAACATAATCAATGAGGCCATCCATCAGTGAGGTAAACAATCGTCTATGGGCCCACCCCTGGAAAGTAGCTTAGTTTACATAGTTTAAAGCCCAAAAAAGTGCTTTAAAAATTTTCTTAAACTCAACAGTTTTGGCTTCAGGTATTCTTAACGGAAACAATCTCAGAGCACTTGCAAGGATTGTAATCTATTATTCTCAGATTTATTTGAGTTACCTCCTATCATCCCAAACTTTAGGCTTTCTGGCCCTCAAAAAAGAATAATTCCTATTTCTAGAGATAATCAACTATCAAACTGGACATTTTCTGAAATGGCAATGTCTACAAAGACATTAGAGCACACACACATTATTTATTTATTTTTACCTAGCCATTGTTCTTTTAAAAAATAATGACTTATTTTTAGAGAGAAGGGAAGAGAGGGAGAAAAACATCATTGAGTGAGATACATCAATCAGTTGCCTCTTGCACACACCCAACTGGGGACCTAGCACACAACCCAGGCATATGCCTTGACTGGTAGTCAAACCAGAGACCCTTAGGTTCACAGACCAGCACTTAATCCACTGAGCCACACCAGCCAGGGCATAGCCATTGTCCTTTTTATTAGCAAAGAGCCCAAAATAAACATCAGACTTTAAGAACATTGTTTCTTCATAAGCCATAAAACTAAGTCTATAATAATTTTCTTATTGTTGCTTAAATGAAGGGGAGAAAAACTAGCAGATGCTCTCAAGTGAAAAAATTTTAAGTCTAACAAAAAACTAAAAACCCACCAGATATCATTTCCAAGGTAATTTCAGTCTCGGGATCAATATAGAATTTTCAGCATGACAATTTATCTATGAAATTGACCTATCCTTTTTTAAAGATTTTATTTATTCATTTATTTTTTTAGAGACTGGGGAAGGGAGGGAGATAGAGAGGGAAAGAAACATTGATGGGTTGTCTCTGCATGAGCCATGACCGGGAACTGTATCCACAACCCAGGCATGTGCCCTGACTGGGAATCAAACTGGCAATATTTAGCTTTGTGGGATGACACCCAACCAACCAACTGAGCCACACTGGTTAGGGCTGGACCTATGTCCTTTTACCTGCAGCTAAACGCTGTGTCTATTTTAAGAGTGTATACACCACTTGAATTATAAAACTATAATATTACCTTCTCTTTCTTTGATAATATAAATACACCAACCACTGGGCAATAAAAGGCCATATGATAGCAAAGGTTAATGCACCAGGAGACATCTCGAAGGGCCACCAAGATGATTTCTAAGAAAATAAAATAGGCTAGTCACCAATCTATTACATATTGTATGTATAAACTTAAAAACAATTCATAATTTAAAAATATATAACTAATAATAAAACTCCTGTTAAAGAGAGACAGAGATAATGTGTATTTCAGAGCATAGTTTAGTAAACAGACTTTCAGGAGTACTTGAGACTTAAATAAATACAAAATAAATATCCTTTTAACTTCAAAGTTCTTAAGGGTAGAATTCAATTGGAATTCCATAAGGGCCTCATATAATCTAAACTGATTGTAACTTATTTGAAACCCTGATACTTAGATTTAAAGAAGATTTCTTACCTGTGAGGAAGGCTGATTACTAGTTTGTAATGTTGATGATTTTGCCTACAAATACAAATGAAAGTGATTTAGCTCTCACAAATGAAAAAAAAAGTACAGTAATTTTTCAATTTCCTATCTTATAAACAAAACTGAAATATTAGTTGTTTTTTTTTTCTGTTAAGTATGCTTTGATTATCCTGAAACCCACATTGACCAAATGACAAGGTCCCTAAAATTAATAGCCAGATAAGTACCTTTGACATTTTACACTTCATAGTTTAAATACTAGATTTTATTTTTATTTTACTTTATTTTTTAAATTATAGTTCAAATACTAGAAAATTATCAAAATAAAACTTCAAATGTACCTAAACCATTACTTCTTTTACATCCTTATTAAATTATCTAATCAACTTTCTCATTCTTTAAAAAAGAAATTTATTGACTTTTTTTGGGGAGAAGAGGAAGAGAGAAACATAAGTTTATTGTCCCACTTGTTTATGCATTCATTAGTTGCTTCTTATATGTGCCTTAGCCAATTATTGAACCCACAACCTTGGCATACTGGAACTACACTCTAACCAACCGAGCTACTGGACAGGGCTTGTTAATTTTTTAATTTCCATACAAACTACAATTTACAAACACATTTCAGAACTACAGTCTTTATTATTAATTAAAATTATTATAAAGATTATTTAAAAAGTATCCAAAGATCTGTTTTGGAAATCCGTAACAAATTATAGCAGAAGAGGTATTTACTGAGAGATACGAGAAATGAACTATTAGTGTTGTAGGTTTTAATTTTTTCCCCAGCTTTATGTAGGTATAATTGACAAATAAAACTGTATGTATTTAAAATATACAACTTGAAGATTTTATATATGTATACATTAGGAAATGATTACCATAATTGAGTTAATTAACACCTCATATAGTTACCTTTGAGGAGAGAGTGTTATAGGTTTTTTAATGAGAAGCATACCCTAAGGAGAGAAATTGAAACTAATTTAGGACACTGAGCTCATCCCAAACACAAGTTTCCTTAGGCTAGGTGTTAGCAACTCATTACTCCAGTTTCTCCATTTATTATAACTTCAGAGAAATGCTAGAAGACTAACTGGCTCATTCAATGATTAATTCAATAAATATTTACTGAGTGTTGATTATGTGTCAGTCACTATTCTGGGCAGACAGCAAAAATGACAAAAAACACTGCCCTAATGAAGTTTATACTCTAATGAAAGGCTACAGAAAATAATAACTAAATCAGCAAAATATACAATATGTCAGGTAATGATAAATGCTATAAAGAAAAAGAAGCCCTGGCTGGTGTAGCTCAGTGGACTGAGTGCTGGCCTGCGAACCAAAGGGTCACAGGTTCGATTCCAGTCAGGGCACATGCCTGTGTTGCAGGTCAAGTCCCCAGTAGGGGGCAGATAAGAGGAAATCACACACTGATATTTCTCTCCCTCTCTTTCTCCCTCCCTTCCTCTCTGTCTAAAAATAAATAAATAAAATCTTTAAAAAAAAGAAAGGAAAAGGAAACAGGAAGGGAAGATGAGAGACATGTTGGAGGAAGGAAAGCTTAGAAGCTAGAGTGGCCAGGGGAGGCTTTGCTGACAATTGTAAGCTATGTGGCTAACTTATGTATGGAGAGAACACCAAGTGCCAAGACCCAGGGTGGAAGGGAGCCCACTGGCAAGTGTGTGTGGCCCAGTATGACTATACCTTACGGGTAAAACTAATTTCCTCTGAATGGTGCATTAATCCTTCAGACCATTCAGGTATTAAAGAAGTTAAAGTTACAGTACACTTAAGTTACATATGCGGAAATAATCTAGACAAAGTAAGGATTTTAATGATGTTACTTGTAATGGTACCCTGCAAGCATAATATCTAAACAAGAGATTTACTTAATGGCACTTCTCCAGACTTAATGAAATAAAGGGTAGATTTACAAAATAGGGCTCCCAGGAATCTGATGACTTATCCAAGGTCCCATTATTCAGTATGATTTAGAAAGAATCTCGAGGGAACAAATCCTAATGTAATGATACAACTATTCTTCATTAAAGTACCAACCTCTAACAAATATTAAGAGAGAATCAGAACTAATAAATGCAACTACAGGTTTGTCCAGAAAGTATCCATCCACATACTATGAAAAAGAGAGACATTTATTGAAGATACAAGAAACATTGTAGATAGTACAATGACACTTCAGTCCCCCTCAAAGTAGGCACCTTGAGACTTTACATAATTCTCCCAGCATCTCTCTTCCACTGTTCAAAACACTGCAAAATCCTTTGCTGGAATCGCCATCAGCTGCCCCATTGTTATTTTCTTCAATCTTCATCAACAATCTGAAATCTCTTCCCTTTCAAAGGTAACTTTAGCTTTGAGGAAAGCCAGAAGTCACAGGGCACCAAATCTGGGCTGTTAGAGGGGCTGAGTCACCTGGGTGATTTGATGTTTCACAAAAAAACTCTGCACAAGACGTGATGCATGAGCAGGCATGTTGTTGTGATGAAGCTGCCAATCACCAGTTGCACATAGCTGCGGCCGTTTTCACCCTATTGCATCTCTCAACCAACAAAGAACATTGAGGTAGTACTCCTTATTAATTGTTTGGCCTGGAGGAGTGTACTCATGATGGATAACATCTTCCCAATCAAAAAACACAGTTGACCTGGTCTTGATTCTTGCTGTAACTTTGCCGGTGTCTTTTCTGGGGTTGGAGAACCGGGTGGCTTCCATTGGGACAACTGGGCCTTTGTTACCAAATCATAGCTGTGGACCCACAATTCATCTCTGGTTATGTCCTTCTTGAGGAAATCTGGTTCACTGGTAGCAGCTTTAATCAAAATATTGGCAACTGCAGGATAATGTTCCTTCTGCTCTGGTAGCAGAAGCCGTGGAACAAATTTTGCCATGACACATTTCATGCCAAGATCCTGTGTCAAAATCTTGGACACAGTAGTTTTTGGAATCCCCAGAACAGCTTCTAGTTCTCACACTGTCAGTCACCAATCTTTGCTGATTGCAGCCCGTACATGTTCAACATTCTCAGGTGTTCTGCTTGATGCAGACCTTCCAGACTGTGGGTCACTTTTAACAGATTCTTGACCATCTTTGAAGCATTTGTGCCATACTTATTTGTACTGCACTCATTGCATGGTCCCCAAAAGACTTCTGAGTCATCCAAATAGTTGCCGCAGAGGAAAGTTCAAGCTTAATGCAAAATCTGATGCAGATTTGTTGCTCTACTTGCTCAGTCATTTTGAATGTGACAGCAACACAGTACACATGCTCACCACAGCATCCACCGCCCTCACTGACTAGTACAGTGAAGTTGTCATTCTTCACACATGTGTATTCCAGTCCGCTCTCCTTGGCTACCAGGTTACACTGATGTTGCGCAAACTGTTCTCTTTACATTAAAATGGCTGGACTTTTTCTGGACAGACCTCTTCTTATATGTAATTTTTTTTCTAAGTAATAAATGGTCTGGAAAGGCAAATTAAGATTCCCAACGACACTTGCTCACACCTAAGAAGTAACCAACAATACTTATATAATTAGCACTATAATTTTTGGATTTAATACTTATCCATATATTTTGTTAAAGACAAAACATCCAATGACACTTGTTAAAGCATGGTAAGAAAGACTTTATTCAAGGGAGAAACGAGGGTTATCAGTATAAGAATAGGGACCACTGCAGTGGGAGAGAAAGGTTAAACTCAAGTCCCAATGTAGCAGGGACAAGTGGGAATTTATATTCAAGGAGTAGAGTAGTGATCAACAGATGGAAAATTACTAAGAGCAAACATCAGGGGTAAGGGAGAAACCAACCTAACAAGATTCTTGCTAAACACAATCCAAGGTGATTTGATCACCTGGGTGATGTTGGAAGATGAGGAGCCTCAGATACTGAGGGCGGGCAGTTCTCGTTAAACTGACTAAGCAGGGTTCTTGTGAAAACTGGATTTTAAAGGACGAAGTGAATAGATGGGCCTAAGAGACGGTTTAGGAGCCTGACTAAAGTTTGGTCAAGCAACAAATCTTTGTTAATATCAAGTAGCTTCTATGTATCTTTTATATATTTAGAAATTTCATTAGTAATCTATTGGTAGATTAAAAAAAGGATTACTAAATTTTTTTTGAAAATCATTTTGAAGAGAAAGATATCTCATATAATAGTAACCATTGCAAAGAAAATATAAAGACAAAAAATTATTTAAATTAGGTCCCCCCTAAGGCTGTGAACTTCCTGAGGGAAGAAGCCAAGCTGTTTTACCAGCATTGTTGTCATCATCATCTCATGTGTGTTTCAAGCACTGTATAAAGCACTCTATTTTATCCTCTGAACAAGCTTATGAGGTAGGCATTAATATTTTCTTTTTATAGATAATAAAAATGAAGCACAAAGAGGTTAAGAAATCTAACCATGGTCACAGTGAAGAGCTAAAATTTGAACTTAGGTAGTGTTCTTGAAGGTCAACCACACTGTACTATCTCCCTTTTCATTTTTGTGTCTGTTGCCTAGACAAGCATCTGGTCTGTGACTATTCGACAAATATTCATTAAGAGAATGAACCTACAGAACTATTTTACGAAAAAGTAATATAGTTCAGACAGCTTACTGGTATGGAAGACACACTGCATGAGAAATCAGGAACTAAGTTACAAGCCTTGCTCTGCCACTAATGCATGCTCTCAGTATCACAGCGTCTTCATCGGCTGAACTAAAGGTGTTGAACTAAGTTTTCTTCAGTTCTATTATCTACTGCTATACCATCATCAATTTATTCTTTTAGATATGCAAATTTACTCATACACATGAATTATGCTAATTTTAATGGGGGAAAGTCCTTAGTGTGTCAGAATCTTTTTAAATTTTTTTTTTATAAGATGAGTGAGAAAATTTCTTTAAAAAAAGATCAAAGGAATTTTTAGCAGAATTTAAAAACCATCCAAGACATTAAATATGCACAAAATATTATTTTTTAAAAAGTCACAGAACAAGAAAATATAGACTATCAGAACAATAATGTTCTATAATACTAAATTAACCAGTGAGGTTTCCCACATGAGTTAGCTCTTTTTTGTTTCCTTTAACAGTTCTGTTTTAATACAGGAATAGTTTGATGGGATCAGGGGCCTAAATTTCTCAAGCTAATAAGGAATAGTAGAATTTTCTTATTAATGAAAGATGCAAATAAAATAGTTTGATAGTAATGACCTACACTTACCTGGACAAACAAGATAATGTTATTTATTTAAGGCACTATTCTTAACCTCTTTTTCATTAAAGAACCCTGTTGAGAATCTGCAGAAGACAAAGAACCCTCTCTCTTCAAAAATACAAAATCATACAGAAATTTGCACATTATTTTAGGATGTTCACAGCCTGACAAAAGTCTAGAGATTCCTAATCGAATGATAAGAAAATGTAATTCAGAATCATTGAAATGCATATAATTGAAAAACCTTGTGATAATTTGAGTAAGTTAGGTAAAGGGTTAAGATATTCACAATGTCTGTTTAGAAAGCTTACAGTATTAAGTCTATACTTTCAGAGATCGTTTCTAATAGCATGTTAGAAAGCCTACAGTATTAGTTTCTTTACATATATCTATATTTAATGTGTTCATCTTGTAATGGAAACACATCTTCTCTGATTAATCCCTATATATTTTTCTTAACATCTGGTACAGCAAGCTGCTTTGATGCTGTATCATGTTTGAAGCTAGGTCAGACATTGTGGCTAGCTGTCTTATTCTTTTCTCCAATCAATGTTACTTGAGGAGGAACAAGTCAGGGGACACATGGGGCACATCACTGGTAGCTACCTAAAAGCAGTGCAGCTAAATCCAGGGATTATCACAGTCCAGTCAAAACTGTGAACCAAGGTGAACTGTCTTTTCCTATGAACCCTTTTCCTTTTGTTTCAGTACCTTCTCCATACTCATCTGTATAGCTTTATTCAGTACAGAACAGCAATCTTCCATAGTAGAAAGACCACTGCCCTGGGATACAGGTTGTCTGGGTTCTGCCTGAATTTCTTCAATTGTCTAGTTGTACCGCCTTTTTAAAGATTTAATACCCTTGATTTTCCAGGGTCGAATAATAGCAGAGGTCAGACTGTAATTCCACAATACTCTTTAGCTTTGAAGTTTTGATCCTAAAACTAATTTATACTCAAGAATCAATAACTTAACATGTTAACTCTACAGCATTTTCAAAAGAAATCAAGATAAAGGATTTGTTTACTATAAAAGAATGACTCTTTAATGATGAATTCCAGGGCATTACGTATGATATCTTTATTAGTTCCTTAAATTAAACTATTTAAAAGTTCTTATTCTTCTAATACCAAGCAACCTACTGCTTTCTCCAAAATGGCAGGGCTAATTTTACACTAAAAATTTTGTATTTTTAACGGCATTTAGCTTTTGGGTCAGTCTTAAGTAGTATTTTCAAAAGAAGGTCATATTCATTTTCTAAAAGATAGTTAAAAATTGAAATTGGATCATCAGCTGACACCATACACAAAAATAAACTCAAGATGGATAAAAGACTTAAATATAAGTCACAACACCATAGAAGTCCTAGAGGAGAACATTGGCAGGAAACTCTCAGATATCCCACGCAATTTTTTCACTGATATATCTCCTAAAGCAAGGGACATAAAGGAAAGAATAAACAAGTGGGACCTCATCAAAATAAGAAGCTTCTGCACAGCAAAAGAAAACAGCAGCAAAATGAAAAGGGAGCCAACCATATGGGAAAATATATTCGCTAATGATACATCAGATAGAGGTTTGATCTTCAAGATATATAAAGAACTCACTTGACTCCACTCCAAGATGACAAACGATCCAATCAAAAAATGGGCAAAGGACCTGGGCAGACGCTTTTCCAAGGAGGAGATACAGAGGGCCCAGAGGCATTTGAAAAGATGCTCAGCATCACTAGCCATCAGAGAAATGCAGATCAAAACCACCATGAGGTACGACCTCACACCGGTCAGAATGGCCATCAGAAACAGATCAACAAACAACAGGTGCTGGCGAGGCTGTAGAGAAAAGGGAACCCTAGTACACGGCTGGTGGGAATGCAGACTGGTGCAGCCACTGTGGAAAGCAGTGTGGAATTTCCTCAAAAAGCTGAAAATGGAACTGCCTTTTGATCCAGTAATTCCCCTGCTGGGACCATACCCTAAGAATCCCAAAACGCCAATACAAAAGAACCTATGCACCCCAATGTGCATAGCAGCACAATTTATAGTAGCCAAGTGTTGGGAGCAACCTAAATGCCCATCAGTAGATGATTGGATCAAAAAATTATGGTACACATACACAATGGAATACTACACAGCAGAAAGAAAAAAAGAACTACTAAACTTCACGACAGCATGGATGGAACTGGAGAGCATTATGCTAAGCAAAATAAGCCAGGGGGCGAAAGACAAATACCATATGATCTCACCTATAAGTGGAACCTAACCAACAATACAAAGATGCAAGGAAAATAAGACCAGCAACACTAAAAGGAAAAGAAATCAACAGAGACAAGAGAGAAGGAGGGGGGGAGGCGGGGAAAAGGAAGGGAAGGGTAAAGTCAAGGAACATATAGCAAGGACTCATGGACAAAACCAAAGGGGAAGAGCTGAGGGAGGGAAGGAGGGAGGGGGCAAGGGAAAGTGGTGGGGGGAGGCAGAGACAAATGTATTTGAAAAAATAAATAAATTAAAAAATAAATAAAGAGAGAAAATAGTTAAAATACACTGGGTTCTATAAATCTGATCAATACAGATTATACACTATTTTGAAGGATCAACAAGTAGAAGATAAGACAAATTTGTAAGCTTACCTGTGAAGCTGTCAGTGTCTCCAGTTTATGAAGTCTCTGAAGGACATTCTGCATGTCCTCCTGCAGTCGCATGAGCACAAGAGCAATCTGCTCATTGAGGCTGCCTCTTGTCCCTCTGTCTGAACCCCAGCGTTCCCCATCACCTCCACTTCCCACTTGCTGGCCCTTGGTTCCTTCGCTCAAATGTTGCATCCTATGCCCTAGTGTAAGAGAGCAAAATAGGTTCGTTGTAAGTTATTTCTGTAAAAATAGAAATTGTGTGTTTTATTCATTTTCATACTACTTCTTTGAGATCTAAATCTCCAAAATGGAGTGGAAGCAATTTCAGGAACTACACAAAATAAAATATTGAGATCAAAGAGTATATATGTACACTTCTATTTCTATTGACATATTCTTGGGTTTTTTAAAAAGGTTTTATAATGTACTTAATATACAAGTACACAACTAAATGTGTATATTTAGCAAATCATATTCAGGGTACATTCTCAAAAATTCTTTACTAAAAGGTAACAAGACTGAAGAAATTTGAAGATTTTCTTTAGAGTATTAAAAACTACACTAAATAGCTTTATTTTCTCGTTTTTAAGACTACACTAAAATATTAAAAACCACTAAAAATTACACTAAGTAGAATACTAAAAACTCCACTAAATAACTTTTTTTCATTATTTTTATTTTCCTTTTTAGTTATTATAAGCCTCCCAAAAGGTTTTAAAATGCTTTTCTTATAGAAATAGTGAAATCTCACTTAGAGCATTAAAAACTACACTAAATAGCTTTATTTTCTCTTTTTTAAAACTATATTAAATAGCTTTTTTTCTTTTTAAAAAAGAACTACACTAAATAGCTTTATTTTCTCTCTTTTTAAAAGGATTAAGAACAACACTAAATAGCTTTATTTTCTCTTTTTTTAATTTTCCATTTTAGTTATTGTAGGCCTCCCAAAAGGTGTTAAAATGTTTTTCTCATAAAAATACTGAAATCTCATTACTTTTAAAATTTTGTTATATATCCATCCATTCTTCTTTCTATACAGACTGTATATGATTTTGTATCCTACTTTTAAAAAATACTGTAAACATTTATCTACATTACTAAATTTTATTTCAAAAACAATGAAATGGCTGCATAAATTCCTTAGTAATACATGAAGGAATTTACTCAATTACTTTATCCACTTTTAGGTAGTTAGGATGATTCCAAAAGTTTACAATTACAAATAACATTGAAATAAATGTCCTTGTACATAAACTCTTGTCCAAATTTCTGCTGACTTCTTTAGGAAAAATAGATTCACAGAAGAATTACTGGGTCAAAGAGTTAACAACTTTGTGGAGATTCTTCACGAGTATTACAAGTTATTTTTCAAAAAGGCTGAGACCGTTCTATCCTGCAGTATATAAAAGGTACTAGCCCTGGCTGGTGTGGCTCAGTGGATTGAGTGCCAGCATGCAAAACAAAGGGTCACTGGTTCAATTCCCAGTCAGGGCACATGCCTGGGTTGTGGGCCAGGTCCCCAGTAGGGGACATGCAACCACATATCAATGTTTCTCTCCCTTTCTTTCTCTTTCCCTTCCCCCTCTCTAAAAATAAATAAGTAAAATCTTAAAAAAAAAAAAAAAGGTACTACCATGTTACCTTTTGTTTGCAGAAATAAAAATTTTAAGTTTTTATATTTGCTAATATAATGGGCGAGATCTGTTTCTTTTGTTTTAAACAATAATCACCTACCTCACTGCCCTTTAGCATCCTGGAATCCTAAAATAGCAGCATTCCCAAAGCCATGTCTTAATTTATTTTATGTAGATTGTTAAACCACATACACAGATTATTCTTTAAGTTTTTATGACTTTATGAAGTTAAACAGGGACTTTCTTTTTTTTTTTTTAATACTTGTATATATTGTGAAATGATCACCACAATTAGTCTAGTTAACATCCATCGCCATACACAGGTACAGATTTGTTTTCTTGTGATAAAACTTTAAAGATCTACTCTCATTAATAACTTCCAAATATACAATAAAGTATCATTGTAGTTACAATGTTGTACATTACATCTCCATGACTTATTTTATAACTATAAATTTGTACTTTTTGACCATCTTTGCCTGTTTTGCTCACCTCAAAACCCCTGCCCGCTTTCTGCCTCTGGGAACCACCAATCTGTTCCGTGGTTTAAGTCTTTTGTTGTTGGTTTTTTTTTTTTCTGATTCCACATCAGTGAGATCATATGGCATTTGTCTTTCCATTAATTCTCTTTCTTGTTTTTTTTACAATATCTATTCATTCTTTACTACAATGATAAATTATTTACTTTTCTTCCACATTCAACTATTACCTTATCACATTACTGCTCTTAATGTTTACCTTTGAATTGTTAAATGTTCTTTTATCTCTATTACATAACTTTTGATCTTTATATGATATTTTTTGCTCTAAGTGGGGAAATGTGAAAAAAAAACCAAAAAAAATTCTAATTTTTACCAAAAGTGAGTAAAATAAGCATCAGCACAGGTGGAGCAACTGGTAAGAGATTGTTCAAGGGAGTAATAAAACATAAAGTTGGCTACTTCAAAAAATAGCATATAAAATATAAAAATAGATAAAAAATGTAAAAAAAGATATAAAAATAGAAATGTTTTCCCCCATAGTTTTTGAGAACACACTACTATGGCTTGTGGAATCAAAGAAGAGAACTAGACATAAAGAAAAATGGTCAGATGTTATGTACAGATAATTTTTACATTCCTTCCATAGACTGACAGGTCTAGTGGCTCTCCTATCTAGAACCTCCCATTTCACTAGTTAGTTTATAAGACAGCAAAAACAAAAAAGAGCCCTGACTGGTGTGGCTCAGTTGGTGGGTCATCCTCCTCCCAGAGAAAGGTTACCAGTTCAATTCCCAGTTGGGGCACATGCCTGGGTTGCGGGCTTGGTCCCCAGATGGGAGAGTATGAGAGGCAACCTATCAATGTTTCTCGCCCTTTCTTCCCTTCTCTCTCAAAACAATAAATAAAAATCTTAAAAGTAATACACACCTCTTCCTCTTCTGACATTAGATAATTCCTCATTTTCCGCAGCCCGTTTCTCACGGTGTGGCGCTCCACTGTTACTTCTGCCATCTTCTCCTCCGTGCTTTACTTCACCTTTTCCTTCGACTGCTACCACCTGCATCTCCCCAACGGTGCCATTTCCAGGAGAAATCTGAACATCTTCAGGAAAACCAGAATTTTCCAAGGGCTTATTGGGATCACCACCCAAGTAATACTGAAGTGGTCCACCGTTTGATGTAAAGCTATCTAAAGACTACAAATTCAAAACAACAGGTAGTTAAAAGCTATAAACATAAATTATACAAAGTTTTCTTGGTAATAGATTACTGCCTTTAAAAAATTTTTTTGTTATTATAAATATTATTTTTCTAAAAAATTACTTCAATTCATCTTCTGCCATATGTAGGGAAAAAATGAAATAGAAACGGATCATCCATGAGCAAAGAATTGAGATGTTATGTCAATGAATTGTTCTCATGGGTCACTCATTCATCCAAGAAACATTTAAATGTGCATTTTTATCCTAGTTACTATGTTAAAACTCTAGGGATAAATTTGAAAAAGAAAAAATCTCTGTCTGCCAGAGGCTTATAGTTTTAGCAAAGGAGAGAAGATTCTTACAACGCAGTTTGATAAGTGTTATGAAAAAGAGGTACAAAGGGGACTATAGGAGCTCATAGGAGGGGTGTCTAACTCATACTGGAGTTGAGTAGGGGCGTGGTCAGGACAGCTTACTGGAAGAAATGATATGAACTAAACTTGAACAGATGAGCATAAGCCAATTCAAAGCTGTGGTAATGATGACAGCATGCACCAATGAAGTAGCAGTGGGACAGTGGATGATGTGAGAACTTCTGAGATTACAGAATCTATAGGACTTGGAATATAGAATCTATAGGACTTGAAGGCTGAACGTGAGGAATAGGGAAAGGAAAAGACTAGCTGGTTTTGTGATACTCACCAAAATAAGAAATATAGAAAATAAGGAGGTCTCAGGGGGCAAAAAGAGAAAATGATATAGTTAAAAATAAGAAAAAAGTTGAGGTTCCTAGGCAAGATGTCTAACAGAGCAGTTAGAATTCAGGAGAGATATAGGTTGGAGGTATCACTTTGAGCCATTAGCATGTAAATGATGGCTGAAACCAAAGTAGTAATAATTAGGGATATATGCCAAATTTAAGGGGTCAAACAAGAGGAAGAAAAACCCACAGAGCAAGGCTAAGAGGTGAAGAAGGAAGGAAGGAAGGGAGGAAAGGAGGGAGGGAGGGAGGAAGGAAGGAAGGAACCTTAAAAATAGTGTAATGGAAGCCAAGGAAATATATTGAACAAGAGAGTGGCTAATGTTTAATGATATTTAAGTGACATAGAAAATGTAAAGAATCCATTCAAATGAGCAAAAAAGGCACGCTGGCATGTTATCTGAAATGGATCAATACCATGAAGGAACAACGACCAACAGAAAGGTTGGCCATAAAGGTATAGAGGGCACCATAAGTTTGAAAGAGAATTTTGTTTTAAAGATGGAAAGAATATGAATACCTTTAGAAGAAAGCACCAGAAGAGGGACAATGGTTGGGAAGAGTCTAGAGGATATAAAAAATGAACATCTCCAAAGAAGTGGGAGTAAATAAGATACACATTAGAGAAACTGGCCTTAGATGGGAAGAAGATCTTCCACTGAGGTGGGAAAAAAGGTGGCAAGGTCTGAATGGGTGTAACTTATAGTCAGGAAGTGAAAGAAGTTAAGTGTCCAGGTGTGAAGTTGAAGGAGTAATAACCTAGTGCCTTCTATCTTCTCTGTGAAAGAGTAAACAAAATTATTTGACGAAAGCAAGGAAAAGGTGAAATGGGAGTAATGAGTATCAATCCTCTACTCACATCACCTATTCTGGTAGGACTCTAGCTTCTTATGCCTTAGATACTACTCAAAGTGTGGTCTACCAACCAGCAATGCCATCAGCGTCAATTGAAAGCTGCTTAGAAATGGAAATGTATGGGTCCTACCCCAGACCTACCTAACAACCAACTGTGGGGTTCAGGCCCAAGAATCTGTGCTATAACAAGCTCCCCATTAAAGTTTGAGAAGTGCTGCTTAATAGATAAGGTGAATATATAAAACAAAGGGGAAGAAAATAAAGACCTAAAATATTTTTCTCTCTTAGTCTTTTACCTTAGATTTCTAACTCACCTGACAAAATTCCAAATGTACATTGTTATACTGGTTTGGAATGACATCAGAACTCTATGTATGTATATATAAAACATTTCCTATCTCCAAATCTTTATTTCATTTTCAGAACAGTACTTCCACACAATTGTCTGTTACATTAAGTGGTTATTCTAGAACATGGTTTGCTTTCAGCTTCTGCAAAGCAGTAACTGCTAATAATCTGCTCTTTCAAAATCTCAACCTTTAAAAAGGGATCAGTAAGTTACTCAACTTATTTAAACAGGACTGAAAAGAAAAACTGTGAAATAAAAAATTGACTTTCTTTTCAACACTATTTTGTTTAGTGAGATAAGGCCCTTGAAAGCATGAGGTTGTCTATTGCCTCAGAAATTCAGTAAAACCTTTGGGATATAGTGCTTGCAGACAATGAACCCTTTGGAAAGGACAGAAAGCAAGAAAATATTACATAAAACAAGGTGAAACCATTACTGTATTCAAAAACCACTACAAAAATCCAGAAAATAAAATGATAATATTACACTTTTTGAAAATACTGTATTACAGATTACCTGTCATAGATAAAGAAGTTAAAAGTAATATTATTTAAGATTGAGCTTAGATTAACAATAGGTCAGATAATAAAACAAAATTTTAATCATACTAGCAGATTGGCTAATACCTCAATGGATAAAAACCAGTTGAAGCTTAAGGACGAAATAATGACTCTTTAGAACATATTATTCCATAAGTCATAAGAAAGTACAGCAAAAGTAACTCATTATGAAGTGATAACTGTATTACAAAGCAATAATAATGATAATGCAATTGTATGTAGAACATAAATTCAACATTCTCATGGAAGAAGGAAAAGGAGGGGGAAAAAAACATTACAGAGGCTACATAAGTTAGAAAATACAATACATGGTTAAAGAAATATTCCAGACAACTATAATGCTCATTTTTTAAACTTTTTATCATGGAAAATTTCAAACATACTAGAGTACCAATCACTTTGTTTAATCAATTATCACTTCAGGGCAAGCTTTGTTTTATTTTACCTATGACTCTCATGCCCATCCCCAGTGAGTTATTCTGAAACAAATCCTAAACATCATATTATCAGGCTAAACACTTTATTGCAACAAAATAAATACATCAAAAAATTTAAAAGTATCATTTACTCTGTGTATGTGTGTTGGGGATAAGGGGCATGCTTAACTGCTACATTCAAGAGGCAATTATAAAATTTTTAGAAGTACTTTTATAAGCAGAAATTAATGAGAAAAGGAAAATGTTCAAATCATAATCAGCAAACAATAAATGAATGTGATATTAGTTATCCACAAAAAGAATTTGGACAAACATCTTGATTCTCAAGGACTCCTAAACTGATCATAGAGATTAAATATACTTTTAAAAGAACCCACCTAGGAAATTTGTGGGTGACAACCTATAATTAACCTAGACTTGGTCAGGATGGGTAATGTGGTGGGGCTGTATCTTATCTAAGGTTTCCTTAAGGAAGGGACATCTGAATTAGGGTTTAAAGGATGTCTAGGAGTCACTTCCATGTATGGACAGTGAGTGGTGAATTACATTCCAGCAAAATGTATATAAAGATGCTGGTGCTGGAGGACAGAAGGGGAAAGGACTTGACATATTAGAGGAACAGAGAGAAGGCCAGGGTGGCTATGAGCGAAGCCCAAACAGGAGAGTGGTGCGAACAGAGGCGAAAAACGTAAGTAGGAACCAGCTCAGACAGAGTCTCATGAAGGATTTTAGTCCATCAATTGATGTTAAGAGAAAATAGGAGGAAATCTAGAATCTAGTAGCCAGATATTTACTGAGATAAATCTCAGCCAGTCTTTTTTCACCAACTTTCCCCAATCAAACCTTTTCAAAAAGAAAAAAATAAAAGGAAATCTGGATTTCTATCGCTACATTCTTCACTCATTTTAGCTCATTCTAAGTTTGGAATTCTTATCGTTATTCTGTGCTAGTTATTGGTATTCGACCTTAGTTAAAAAGTATTCTGTTCATGTGTTTTTAAATTTGAGAAAGCTAAGAGGTAAATTTACTTGCATTATGAAATTTTTTAAGAAAGAAAAACAGAAAGAGAAAAAATTGAAGCCATTACTTCAGGGAGGAAAAAGATAATTTTCTATAAGACACACTGAACTGTGTTAGAACAAGAGTAGGGAAATAGTGGAAGAAGGATTCAAAACCACCAAACATAAATATAGCTGTCAAAACCGCACTACTCATTCATTATCAGAAAAAGTGGTCAAAGAAAAATTTATGTAGTTTTAACAGTTTTTCAAATGTTAGCTTCCAATCCTGAATCTTAACTAAAATTTGAAAAGTATTTCAGTTCAACATATTAAACTCAATGTGAAAAACAGATCTGTTTGAAAACTATTCAGTTTTCTAAAAATGTTAATCAATATTTTAAACATAGGAACTACCATAAAGAATTTACCCTCTGCCTCCCCATCCCATCTCTCTCAGAATATTGACAAATATTCTAAATTATAGTATTTAAATTTTTTGACTATTCAGGAATTTAGCATACTTCCTAATTCACACAAAAATAATTTAAAATACAAATACTTAAATATTTTAAAGATATGTTTTCAAAGTGATCAACAAAACGTACATCTGGTATTAACAGAAATTATGTTTCAAATTCTGATATACCACTTTGAAAAACTGCCAATTAAAAAAATGTAATTTTTACCTCTTCTTGTCCAAGTTGCTCCATAGAATCACAGTAAACTTCACTATCTGAATCACTTGTCAAGTGCTGAATTCCTGAAACATCTTCAACACGATCATCATTTATATCTACATATGAATAAATGCCCAGGTAGAATAATTATTCTCTAACTGAAGAAAAAAATGCACTTACTCTGTTTTTAAACTTTATTAGTTATATATTATTTTCACACTGGGAGACAAATTTGACTTACCAAGCCACACCTTTTTTCTTTTAACTTACCAAAACTTTAAATTTAGTTGATAATTTTTATTTGAGAAGATATCAAAGTATTTTATTATGGAACTATTCAAAGATACTGTCCAGGTCAAACCTTATAGAACTCAATAACCTTTAAGAAAAAACTGAATAGCAGCTAGGAAGTCTAAATTCTGAGGCAACTATTGCAAGTTTGGTTGTAACACTTAGAAATTATGTTTCTCAGTTTCTTGGCTGAATTGCAATAGTGTTAATAATTCACCATATACATATTATGTTACATGCTGGCCCCTAGGGCCTGACCATATGAAAAGAGCATAATTTACCTAGCTGATCGGAGAACAAAGGTATCATATAATCAGGGATTTAAGTTAAAAAAAAATCAGGAATAAAAGTAAAAATTTTACAATTTTATTTTAAAATGTCACTTAAAAACAATTTTAAAATCTCATTAAAAACATAAATGCCCTAATTCACTGTCTTTCAAAGGTATACACCCTTGTAAAATTAATAAATCCATAGATACTACTGAATAAGAGATTTTAAACTCTACATTGCTCCTAATAATCTGAAATTATCAAAAGAATATCTTATTCATAGGAAAGAGGCTGGACAAATAATTATTCTGGAAGAATACCTTGGTGAACACAGACAGCAGGTTTTCCAGTTTGCTCCAAGTTTTGATCTACGGGTGTGGCTTCCTCGGTGCTTCTGCCACTCAGGGAAGATCTGGCGTGGATAGCATTCTGTACATCCTGAACACAGCCGTCTTTATCACAGCCCTGACTGACAACAACTTCCAAATTCTTATGCTCTGTGGATTTCTTCATCATTTTCCTATCTTTTATGTGAAAATGGAGAGATTCATAAAAGTTCACATTAGATCAACCTCTGTATATGTTCTAATATCAAGTAGTCATTTCTTCAACCTGCCATAGTTGCTCTGAAGGGTTTCTTACTTGGATCAGAGATGGGGTGCTCCTAAAAAAGGGCTGTTTTATATACTGAGAACTCACACAAACTGTGTTGGTTTCAAAACTGCTTCAGTTCCCTGTTAATTTACTAAACCCTCCTTTAAGAGATAAGCTATCAAGGTCTTCACACTCTCTCAGCATAGGCAAATTGTTCTATGAGGCCCAGTAGGACAAAGAGGTACATATAGTCAATTAAAAAAAAATCCTTCAAAAAAGGTATTTTCATACCTTAATGAAATAGAAAGGCAAAATTACAGTTTGTAGAGTTTGTTTAAGTGTTTTTCTGCCTCCCCTTTCTAAAACAGTCATCCTTGTCCATCAGTAGATGAATGGATGAAACAACTATGGGACATTTACACAATGGAATACTACTCAGCAGTAAAAAAAGAAAACTTACCCTTTGCAACAGCATGGATGGATCTGAATAACATTATGCTAACTGAAATAAGCCGGTCAGAAAAAGACAAATGCCAAATGCCTTGGAAAGGTATGATGTTACTCATATGTGGAATCTAATGAACAAACTAAATTAACAAGCAAAATAGAGACAGACCCAAAGAGAGCAGGCCGACAGCTCTGGGGAGGGGCATTAGGGGGTAGAGGGACCCAGCAAAAATGGGACTCATAGACAGGGACAACAGTGTGGTAACTGCAGTGGGGAGGAGGATAAATGGTAACAGGGAAAAAATACAATAAAAATTTTTTTTTAGAAAAGTCTTCCCAAGAATCTTTGGTACTCTTACTAATAAGGACACCCTAATAATACAGGGCCCCCAATTCCAATGTTCCCTCTTCATCAAAATTTCTGCCTATATCCTATTCTCTGGGTTCCACTCTGTTCTTGACAAGAGGATGGTTGTCTTCTGTTCTTGGTAACATGAATATTCGTATTGGAAATAATACGTTAAATGAATATGTTTCTAATGCAGCATTTCAGGCATTACCTTTAAAAGAGCGGCATATTCTTGTTAGCCTTCAGTGGACATGTTTTCCATCTATGCGTAAGGATGGCTGTCCCTAATTCTGCAGACCTTCTGATCCACAACAAGTCTGGTTACAGGGTCAACAACCCACATCCCACCGTTCCCATACAAAGCCAAATCAGCCCAAGCCTCTCCATGTCCTTTTATCTTATTTAATTGTAAAATTATTATCCCATCATCCAAAGACTACCATTATCACTTTGTTCTGCTCCTTTCACTTCTTCTTGGGCCTCTTCATCCTCAGACTCAGCTCCACTATCACTGCTTTCAGCTTTACCATTAACAGTTTTGGCATTTGGAGGAGAAGTCAGAACATTGCCAAGATCTAAAATACAAAAATGAGCATTTAATCTCTAATGATATAACATACAATAACACTGTGATTTACAAGTAACAGAATAATTTTGAAGTAAACATGCTGACATATAATTACAGTATTCTTTTGTCTGACTATAAATAAAATAATAAAGCAATCTTAAAACTTTTCTGAAAAGGCAGAGGACAAGTTATTTTTAAGTTAACATCAGTCAAAATAGTAAAGCTATAGTCCTGGCTGGTGTGGCTCAGTGGACTGAGTGTTGGCCTAGGAACAGAAAGGTCACAGGTCCAATTCCCAGTTAGGGCACATGCTTGGTTGCAGGCCAAGTCCCCAGATGGGGGTGTGCAAGAGGCAACCAGTGGGTGTTTCCCTCCTCCTCTTTCTCCCTCCCTCCCCTCTCTCTAAAAATAAATAAACAAAATCTTTTTTAAAAAGTTTTAACAAAAAAAGAAATTCTAGTTTAAAAAAGTAGTAAAGCTACAGATGAATGATCTTTACACATGGTAAATTAAGAGACAGTTTCTACAGGTGAGCATACTGAAAACATAAATATATTATTTTTGGCCTTCACAACAGTCAAATCAATATTATAGGTGGACTACCTTAAAATTTTTTTAAATTTTATTATCTTTAGGGCTTCAGGTATACAACTTATTTTTTTTCTTTTGCACAAATCATTATGTCTTTACATACAAGCTTTTTTAAAAAAAAATTATCAGTTACTGTGATCATTTTAAAAGGCACATTTTAACCAATGCCACTCCAAAAAAACTTAATTAAAAAATAAATAAAAAGTCAAATTGTCCTATTGCCCAAAGTCACATGTGTTCCAACTTCATTCCTTCTGCTTAGAAATACCTCTATGTATCGGTTACCCATTTCTTCCCCGTGTTTCAATAGAGCTTCGTTGACCATTCACGGCTCTTCAAACTGAACATGGACTTCTCCTTTTTTATAATCCCTCTGTAGTCCTTCACAAAAGTAATGTCTACCTATATGCAGTCCTGCAAAGAAATCTACAATGTCTTTCTCACTGCAACTATAAGGAAGTCTTCTCAAACGAACCCCACCATCATTTACAAGTAAATATTCGACCTGCAGGCTCTTCATTAAGGCATCCATATCTTCATTGTTTATCTCATATAATTAATTCCACATACTGCTGCCCCATGTACAAGCAATGTCTTTCTAAGGCTTTCTGCATATCCTGCTCTGACTTCATTTCAATTAAGGCATCACTCTTTCGTTTTCCATCTCTACTTAAAAGGAAGTGAATTCCATTCTCACCATTTGCAGATTCTGTCACCTGAAAAAAAGCTAAGCACATCTTTCTACAGTGCATGGTAATCTCAAATAAGGTAAACAACATCCACATCCTCTTCTAACTTGGATGGAGCCAGTTCGTACTCAGGAGGAGGTGGAAGATCTTCCACAAAAAACAGAAATACCCACCATTCACAGACATCTTCAACAAAACTAAGTAACAGGGAATCCCCTAAATCTAGCCACCAAATAGATGAATGCCAAAAACTACTTGACAGCAGCAAAAAAAAGCATCACAACAGCCCTGTGATGAGAGTTGTAGAAAGCACAGTTACTAAAGAGCGTTACTCCACATAATAAAAACAATTAATGTAACACATCATATTCACAGACTAAAGGTCAAAACCTACATGATTATTGCAACAGAAACGGAAAAAGCATTGGACAAAATCCACCACTCTTTCATGATAATAATATTGGAGAAATTAATGCAAGAGAATTTCTTCAATCTGATAAAAGGAATGAAGAAAACTCATAACTAGCATCCATACTTAACATAGAAAGAATGAATTTTGTGCTCCCAAGATAAGGAATAACACAGAGGTATCTGCTTTTGCCATCTCTATTTAATATTGTACTAGAAGTTTTAGCCAGGGCAGTTAGGCTAGAAGACAATAAAAAGCATCCAGATTGGAAAGAAACAAGTAAAATAACCTCTTTTTGCAGATGACATGCTCTCCTATAGAGAAAATCCTAAGAAATCTTCAAAAACTATTAGAACTAATAAATAGTTTGGCTACATTGCATGATACAAAGTCAATACATAAAAATCAACTGTATTTCTATAAGCTAATAAACAATCCAAAAAAATTAGAGAACAATTCAAAATACAAAAGCCTGAAAAAGAATAAAATACTTAAGAATATTTTACACAAAAAGAAGGTGTAAGAATTATACACTGAAAATGACAAAACTGTTGCAAGAAATTAAAGATCTAAATAAATCAACTGGAAGGCAATAATGTCAAAATGAAAACACTTCCCCAAATGATCTATAATTCATTGCAATTCCTATCAAGATTCCAGCTGGCACTTTTGGCAAGAATTGGCAAACTGATTCTAGAATTCATATGGAAATGCAAGGAATCAAAAATAGTCAAAACACTCTCGAAAAAGAACAACGTTGGACAGCTCATAACTCCTAATTTCAAAACTTACTATGTAAGTATATTCTGAAAAAGCCCATGTGGAAAATATACATCTATTCTACTGGGCCTAAATACCTATTTGGAACAAAATGCTTTATTTTTAAAAAAAATAAATGTTACAAACTATCCTGAAATGTGGTAATATTTTACAAAATTATAAACACCTATGAAATACCAATATCCTTTCATCTAGCAATTACACTTTCAATATTATTTCTTACAATATACTTCCAAATATTAAAATGACATTTGCACATGATTAATTTCATCAGTATTTGTTGAAGATCAGAAGATCTAAATGTACATTAGCATGGTATAGATTAAATACATTATGCTACATGTCCATGTCCCTTACCACCCTTGGATTCAGATATGGTTCAAAATCCAGAATATTCTAATTTTGCAAAGGTCATACACTATATATACTGTATATTATGTAACACTAACAGAGTTTAGGAAGCTCTCACTTGACAAAAAAAAAAGCTAACTTTTTTTTCAGCGAAACATATGAATAGATGGGATAGTTAAAATAGCTTCATGTCATTTTAGGTCAGGGTTTGCCCTTTCAATTAGTTCATGTGAGGTCAAGTTTTACTGCCAAATGAGTTATTTTAAAAAAAAACTCTGGTTTATCAAGCATTTTGAATTTTTTAATTATAGCTAAGGAGTTGTGAACCTGAATCTTTATTATTATTATTATTATTATTATTACTCACTCTTCCTTGTTTTCATAATTGGTTGTTCAAACACCTGCCTCTGGCCAGTAGGCTAGACACTACTAAAACAGGTCTAAATTTATGCCCCTTTGTGTCCTAAAAACATACTTCATACAGAGAAACACAGTATTCTTTCTGAGTTGAATAAGCATGAATAAGGAAGGTTTTCTGAAAGCATTTGACTCCTCTAGGCAAATCAGATATAGAAGGTATGGTACAGCATTATGCCCAGTAAGCAGTCACCAGAAGTTGTGGCAGACAAACTGCACACCTTATGACAGGACAGGATGATTACTGTTCAGAAACACTGTAATTTCCGTCAATTAGTAAAAGATGCCTTGAAAATAGAGATGACAGGTAAAAAAGGAGGGATACTATATATATTAAAACATGGATAATTTTCATTTAAAATGACTCTCATGGGTTCATTTCATTCAGCTTTCTAAAAATAATTTAAAGAGCACATGTTTAAAGTTAATACCTGCAAATCTGCATAGTATTCAACTCCTGCTAGTATGTAAAAAATACACCTTTCCATTCTTTACAGAGGATACAAAAAGAGAATTCTAAAAAGAAAAACTAAGCTTAGTGAATTCACTTGTTTTGTTGAAACATAGCACTTTAAAATTAGCTAGAGCCCTGGCAGGGTGGCTCAGCTGGTTGGAGCATCATCCTATACACCAGAAATTTGCAGGTTCAATTCCCGGTCAGGGCACATACCCAGGTTATGGGTTCGATCCCAGGTCGGGGTGCATATGGGAGGCAACCGATCGATGTTACTCTCTCATATCAATGTCTCTCTTTCTCTCTCTCTCTCTCTCCCCCTTCCTCTCTCTCTAAAAACCAATAAACATATCCTCAGGTGAGGATTAACAAAATAATAGCAATATTAGCTAGAAAATAAATTCAGCCATGGCATTGCTAATAAAATTGAAAAGCAAATTAGAAAATATAATCCATCAAAATAAAACTATGAATTCTGTTACAATTTTATACCTGCTAAGTGAATCACTTATCATGTTTCTATAACTTAAGAGTTAAAACTTAAGCATTTATATTTTAAACCTTTATGCAATGTATTTGCTTGAATTAAAACTCTTGAGTGACCAGCTTATAAGTTAGATAAATTTGTGTAGAATTCTTTGGTATGTAAATTTTAAACACAATTTTATATGGATTTCATTATTCCTACCTTCTAAGTATTTAGAGATTTTCTCCAGTCGGACTGGCATGTGAGAGTAAAAAAAAAAAAAAAATTAAGACATATAACTATTAATGCATGCATAATATATCAGTTGCTGAGTTGAAAATGAGGTAAAATAGTCCAACCTGAAGTTAAATCAGAACTTCTGCCACTCTTTTTGTCCTCTACAATTTCATAAAATGGTCCTATGACATGTAGCAATTCTTCAACTTTCTCAGTCATTGGCATAGTTTCAAGAATCTGGAATCAAAAGAAACAAATATTGTGAAATCACAAACTATTAATCTGATCTAAATTACTATCAAATAATATAACATTTACAACTTACATATTGATAAATGAGATGTGAAGTTCATTTATAGACTCCCAAAGTATCTGTATTAATACATACTTATATAACCTCCTGGAAAAGTTTCAAGTACAATAAAGACTTAAAAGCGTTCCCATTTAAAGACTATTTCACATAAAGTTCATGCAAAATTTTACCCAATAATCTATAAATTGTGCATTTAAGAGTGAAGGGCACTAGGCCCTGGTTGGGTAGCTCAGTTGGTCAGAGCATCATCCCCATACAACAAGGTGGCGGGTTCATGATGGCCAGTCAGGGCACATACAAGAATCAACCAATGAATGCATAAATAAGTGGAACAACAAGCTGACCTCTCTTTCTCTCTCTCTCTCTCCCAAATCAATAAAGGGAAACAAAAAACCCCCAAAAACCCTAAGGGCACTAATGTTAAATAAAATAGAAAACTGTTGGGTTAGTATAAAATTGTTCTTTAACTATGGTACTGTTTCCAAAACTAGGAAATAATAACCACTTTCAGACACCTTCATAACTGTGGGCCAATTTATAATCATCGAATTTAAAGAGGAAGGCATATTAACTGACAAGGATTCAAATAAATAGCCACCAACTGGTGACTGATGTCAATGAAATATGCCAAAAGAGAAGCCATAAAATGCTTTCTTTAAATGAAAAGGTATGTATGTATAGGGAAAAAAAAAACAGTATATGTACGTTTCAATACCATCTACAGTTTTAGGTATCAACTAGGGGTCCTGGAATGTACATTGATCTCTCTTTAAACTCAATAGACACAATGCACATTATTCAAGTATTGTCTGATTTCCTGGAAATCCCCATAAGATAAACTGTAAAATTGTACAGAAAATAGAATTTTGTATTTCCCTTTGATTATAAATCAAAATAAACTATGTATAGAAACATGGATTATACATCCCAAACTACATTACTCTATCCCTCAAAACTAAAATTCTATTAAATTATTTTTAAATAATTTTTTATTCTAGCAACTTTTTTGGTGATATTTCACCAAACAGTTTATAAATTATAAAAAGCAATTTTCTGTAAATCATTATGTATTAAAACATATAAATAAAACTAGGCATGGAACGAGATGTACACTAAAAGACATGGAACGAGATGTACACTAAAAGAGTAATTCTAAAGAGCAATAGTACCATGATTTGTGACCTATATTTGAGAACATAATTCAATGCTGCTTCAGTTAGTAAATTATTATTATTTTAAAAAGCCTCAAATTTAGTTATGAAATCTTTGGGATAACGTACTACACTCACACGATTATTTGGAAGGATGCAATTTTATCTACTGCTGTCCACAATGCTAAACTCTGAAAATAACTGAAAACACTAACAAAATTTTCAATCTATGCATATTTTAATATTTCAGATTGACCTATAACAGTTTCCTATAAAATGTATTATATTCATAGTATTAAATGAAAATTATAAATAAAGTCTCAGTAAAGATACTTGGTGTTTTTTTGTTTTGTTTTGTTTTTTGAGAGAGAGAAACATCAACTTGCTGTTCACCCACTCATACATTCATTCGTTGCTTCTTGTATGTGCTCTGACCAGAGATAGAACCCGCAACATTGGTGCATCAAAACGGTGATCTATCTAGCTGAGCTACCCAGCCAAAGGAGTTGGTGTCTTCTTTTAATTAGGGAAGTAGTTACAGAAATCTATAGACACAGTGGAAGCATCTTAAGACAGCTAAAAGACAGCAGTATAGTTTTAATCTTTCTTGGAAAAAAAAAGTGGGACACATTTTTTTCACCCCCACTCCCACTTTTAACTGTGGTTACATCATGTATTAATAAAACTCAATATGAAAAATGAGTAAATTTTACTTAATGTGTCAATTCAGCTTTACATTACTGAGGTGTTGTAAAAATTATGATATTTAAGGTAAAGAAAAAGGAATAGTTATCAAACCAAAAAGTCTTTAGATTCTCTTTCTGTTTTTGAAAGGCTCCTTTGTTGTTATGTTACTGCTATAGTTAACAGCCAAAAGAACCAAACCGTGCCATTATAATCAAAGTCCGTTAAACAAAAATTGTGAAAATGTAACAAATGGCACAATTTTGAGCAATGTAGATGTGATTAAACAAAACAAAAACTACTTTGAATCTACTAAATAGAAATTACTACAGATTAATACTATTAAACCACCTGCCTCCCCCCAAAAACTATTCTTTTTATAGATTTTATGTTCAAAGATAATTGAAGATTATAGATAGACCTAGATTTCATACCTTCTGATCCATCTCCAACATAAAAACAGTCCTTTATAAAATGGTACTAAGTCCATCTTTTAAATCTACAATTTCTTCATAAATTTGCACCTCTAAGCAATGCCCTGAACAGACTTAAAAAAGCTAGTTAATAAGGGATGCACTTTTTAGTTGTTATCAAAGAAACTAAAAGCATCCTTATTCTGCTTCTAAAGGATCTTTGCATTGATGGCAAAGTGCCTGTTACTAAGGAAAAATGATGTTACTATCTCAATTTAAGGGTCAAAAGGTGTTTGAGACCACTGTTAGCAGTTTTGTTAACTATTTCTCCTAAATAAAACAATTCCAAAGCAGAAATGCTTTCAAGACAGTCCAGGTATTTCTCAGATTCCTGAGTAAGGGATGTCAATATTTTGAGATATTCATATTTATGCACTTTCTGCAAAAGAGAAGATATACAGAAAGACAGGGAAGTGGTGGGGGGTGGGAGACTATGATGTCACCCCAATGTGACATAAGGAAAAAACACTCACCTTAAGATGAACTTTGATAAGACAGATAAAGTCCTAATAAATTCAATAATCTAGATTCTCTCTTTCAATATATTACAATCTCTTTGTTCTTAAAACAAAGCAACTAATTTACCTGATAACCAAATTAAATTAGAATGGCTCTGAGTATTTTTATTTTCTTCTGTGAATTTTTTTCCCTACCTTTTTCATTTCTTCAACATATGCAATCATGGCTTCCTCTTTGGTCATATCACCCAATGAACTCCAAGCATCCCTAGAAATGAAATTATCCACATAACAACAAACAGACATCTAATTTTATTTTTTAAAAAAATAATTTATATTTCTCAATTATATTGATGTACAATATTATTTTAGTTTCAGGTGTACAACCTAGTGATTAGACATGTATGTAACTTATGAAGTGATTATCTCAATAAATCTAGAACCCATCTGACACCATACACAGTTATCACAACAGTTGACTACATTCCCTATGCTGTACTTTACATCCCCATGACTATTTTGTAACCACAAATTTATTTTCTTTTAATTAAAAAAATATATATATATTATTTATTTTTAGAGAAAGGGAGGGAAAAACAATGTGTGGTTGCCTCTCATGCACCCCCTACTGGGGACCTGGCCTGCAACCTAGGCATGTACCTTGACTGGGATTCAAACCCACAACCCTTTGGTTTGCAGGCCAGCACTCAATCTACTTAGCCACACCAGCCAGGGCTATGCCAAGACTTGTTATAGCGAGGGAAGCTGACCACCGGGGAGATTCCCCTCCTCGTGCCCCGCCCCCCGCCCCCTGCAGGAGAGGACGAGGAGCCTGGGGCCCTGCCTCATTGACCAATTTTTTTTTAATATATATTTTATTATGCTATTACAGTCATCCCATTTTTTTCTCATTTTTATTCCTCTCCCTCCTGCATCCCCTGTCCCACCCACATTCCCCTCCCCTTAGTTCATGTTCATGGGTTGTACATATAAGTCCTTTGGCTTCTCCATTTCCTATACTATTCTTAACCTCTCCCTGTCTATTTTGTATCTACCAACTACGCTTCATATTCCCTATAACTTTTCCCCCATTCTCTCCCCTCCCCTCTGATCTCTATTTCTGTGATTCTGTTCCTGTTCTAGTTGTTTGCTTAGTTTGTTTTTCTTTTCTAGGTTCAGTTGTTGATAGTTGTGAGTTTGTTGTCATTTTACTGTTCATAGTTTCTGATCTTCATCTTTTTCTTAGATAAGTCCCTTTAATATTTCATATAATAAGGGCTTGGTGATGATGAACGCCTTTAACTTTACCTCATCTGGGAAGCACCTTATCTGCCCTTCCATTCTAAATGATAGCTTTGCTGGAGAGAGTGATCTTGGATGTAGTTCCTTGGCTTTCATGACTTTTAATACTTCTTTCCAGCCCCTTCTTGCCTGCAAGGTTTCTTTTGAGAAATCAGCTGAGAGTCTTATGGGAACTCCTTTGTAGGTAATTGTCTCCTTTTCTCTTGCTGCTTTGAAGATTCTCTCCTTATCTTTAATCTTGGATAATGTAATTATGATGTGCCTTGGTGTGTACTTCCTTGGGTCCAACTTCTTTGGGACTCTCTGAGCTGGAAGTCTGTTTCCTTCACCAGATTGGAGAAGTTCTCCTTCATCATTTTTTCAAGTAAGTTTTCAATTTCTTTCTCCTTCTCTTCTCCTTCTGGCACCCTTATGATTTGGATGTTGGATCATTTAAAGTTGTCCCAGAGGTTCCTAAGCCTCTCCTCATTTTTCTGAATTCTTATTTCTTCATTCTGCTCTGGTTGAATGTTTTTCTCTTCCTTCTGCTCCAAATCATTGATTTGAGTCCCCATTTCCTTCCATTTACTGTTGATTCCCTGTATATTTTTCTTTATTTCACTTTGCATAGCTTTCACCTTTTCCTCCATTTTGTGACCATACTCAACCAATTTTGTGAGCATCCCGATTGTCAGTGTTTTGAACTGTGCTTCTGATAGGTTGGCTATCTGTTCATCGCTTAGTTCTATTTTCGGAGCTTTGATCTGTTCTTTCATTTAGGCCATATTTCTTTGTCTCAGTGTGCCTGTTATGTTGGAAAGGGCAGAGCCTTAGGTATTTGCCAGAGTGACAACTCAGGTTACTGAGTTGTGGCACTGTATGTGGGGGAGAAGTCCGAAAGGGAACAAGGTCGCTTGCTTGGCTCCCAGCCGGCTTTCAGTCACTTCCTCTGCTATCCACAAACAAATTGGGTCCTTCTAGTGGTGGTTCCCAGGAGGGTGAGTTTGTGTATGTTCTAGGACCCTGTGGGTGTCTGTAACGAACTCTTCTGTGAGGCTGAGAGTTTTTCTCACTGCCACAAACCCCACAGGTTTTTTTTACAGCCAGAGGTTTTGAGGCTTTCTTTTCCCTCACTGGAACCCTGGATTGCACGGTCTGTCTTGTTCCCCAGCTGTTCCTCCCAGTTTACCTGCATGCACATGTGGGATCACATGGTCCATCAGCTACTGCCTGGCCATGCTGCCCATCTCCTCCCCTCCTACCAGCCTGTGTGAATGCTTCTTCTTTAGCTCCTTGGTTGTCAGACTTCCATACAGTTCGATTTTGTGGCAGTCTGGTTATTTTTTGTTTTTAAACTTGTTGTTGTCTTTATTTTGGTTGTGCAAGGAGGCAGTGTATCTACCTACACCTCCATCTTGGCTGGAAGTGCTCTGTAATTACGAATTTAAAAGATACTTGATTTTTCCCATGGCTGGTATGGCTCAGTTGGTTGGAGTATCTTCCTCTAAGTGGAAAGTTATGAGTTGGATTCTCAGTCAGGGCACATTCCTGGGTTGTAGTGCATCATACAATCACTGGCCCTGGAGCGCACAGGAGGCTATCAATCTATGTTTCTCTTTCACATCAATGTTTCCCTCTCTTCTCCCTCTCTCTCTCTCCCCCTTCCTCCATAAAGAAATGAACAGCCCTGGCTCGTATGGGTCAGTGGGTTGAACACCAGCCTGTGAACCAAAGGGTCACCGGTTCAATTCCCAGTCAGGGTACATGCCTGGGTTGCAGGCCAGGTCCCTGGTTGGGGGTCTGTGAGAGGCTGGTCGATATTTCTCTTACACATTGATTTTTCTTCCTCCTTTCTTCCCTCCCTTCCCCTCTCTTAAAAAATAAATAAATAAAATCTTTAAAAATGATCAAGGAATATCCTCAGGTGAGGATTAATAAAATAAAATAAATAAAAGCTGATTTTAAAGTGCTCAGAATAGTTTATAGTTGATGGTATAGGGCCATTAATTTAAAATGAGCTCTATTTAAAGCCATGTTATATTTTTAAAGGATCTCTTTAAATACACCACCTTGGAGAAAAGTATCACAGTGAATAAACTGGCAAATTAGACAATATTTTAAAATAATAAGTATGTCACCCTTCTACAGACTATGGATATAGACACTATATTATATAGACTATAAATTATTCATAAATATTTGCTAAGAACTCTTTAAAGGTTTTAATATCATTATAAAGAATAACAGAAATAAGTATTTTAGAAGCCTCTATGAGAACTGTCACAGCCATGTTTTCAACAATAGGAGTTTTGGTTAAAAGTGTCCATTAACTTAAATAACAGCCTAACACATTTGAAAGATGGAAATGATTTTTTACTTCTAAAAAAATAAAAATATAAGGGAAAGGAAAATTTTAGACCTCTGGATAATGAGAATAGTCCTTTAAAACTTTTGCCTAAAATGAAAACTTCTTTTTATATTTTTTTCCTCAGAAGCAATTTAACTCCACCAAAGGTCAATTCTGAGGGAAAATGGTAAATAAATTTTCTTAAAACAGATTAAATAGCATGTTGCTATTATCCTTAACCTATTATTTTATGACTATTTATGAAGCTCTCATAGTAAAGCAGACAACTAAGAAATCCTCAAAGGAGTTGAAGGACTTCCAATTTAGGGAGAAGTTTAGCCATCAAAATATGTGGCTCTCAAGACACGCTTCACCAATTAGCATACTCTATTCATAACAAACAGCGTAGTCAGACATTTTGTTAGACGTTTGTAACATCCTCCAAAGCATTAAAAACATCAAATAGCCCTGGCTGGTGTGGCTCAGTGGATTGAGTGTTGGCCTGCAAACCGAGGGGTTCCCGGTCGATCCCTGGTCAGGACACATGCTTGAGTTGCAGGCCAACATATCTCTCACACATCGATGTTTCTCTCCCTCTCTTTCTCCCTTCCTTCCCTTCTCTGAAAATAAATAAATAAAATCTTAAATGTCAGGTACCTTTAAAAAAACAAACCATCAAATTTAGACAATTGGAAAAATATATCTAAAGGTATCTCTGGATATATTATGATTCTCATAAGTATATTAAAAATCAAATTTTTATTCAAGTATAATAGGACAGGAGAGACGGCTTAGATAAAATGTCAGTATGACAGTGCCTGAGTTATGTTCCTAGTTACTTTTTATTTTAAATTCTCAAAGCAAACAATACCACTTGACAAGCAAAAGTCATTATTTTTCATGTCAGGTCGAAGAGGCAGAAGAGTTTGTTTTGTTTCTTCGACTTTGTTTGGGAGTTGGTCTTGGCATAATAAAAAGAAAAACTCCAAAAAAGGAAAGGCTAAAGGAAAAGGCTTTATTATCTCTGAGGCAACTACCCCTTTTGGTTTTATTGCTTTCCTCTCTTCTCCAAGACTTTCCTATTTGTGTGAAACTGGGTTAAGAGCACATGGAGGATACAAATTGTATCCTATACCCAGAACATTTTATGTACAGAATAACATATAACCATATACATAACAATCATTACAATAAAATTTCCTTCATAGCTTTCTATATAGAATTACCATTTATATCTTCCAATAGGATCCCAAAATGCAGGTCTTGATAGTTTGCAGGGTCCTTCAGTTGCCTGCTTATAGAAGCTATAGAACTTGAGCATCATTTCATTTGTTGGCTGGAATGAACCTATTGGAAACAAACATTAAATAAGGATGACTTGTAGAATACAATTAATACTATATGGCTGCAAAGTTGCTGAGTTATACAAATTGTGATTTTTTAATATCTCATTAATACTTCAGATAATTATTTATTTCTATCCTATAAAAACAAATGTTATAGTTCTGTTAGTTGTACTACTCTTTCAATTAAAAAACAACAACTCTGAGATTTTACACTTTAATAACAATGCCAAACACAATTCAATAAATAAAAGAATAAATGAACAAACATGCCCTAGGTGTAACCAAAATAACTGGCAAATATCATTTATAAACACAAGTATATTAAAATATATAATAATTGTATTACACAACTGTAATAAGGCTTTTTTATTCAAAGATTGTAACAAACCATAAGTGACTAGCACAAATGATAGAGTTAAATGTTTACTCTGCTTAATAAAATTGTAACAGTAAGAAATTCAACTCCAAAAGAAAGAAAGAAGGCAATAGATGAGAAAGAAAAGAAAAAAGAAATTCAACTCTTCTTGGCCAAACTTCAATTTTTCAATGGCTAAGGAACTTTGACTAAATCCAACCAGAGTGTACTGTGGTTGAAAAAGAATTAATCCAAGATAAAATCGATTTCTCACTTCCTACCTCTGTAATTTTGGACCCATTAATTTCTTTAAAGAACAGTCTTCATATGTGTTTTTGCATATTTAAAACCTCTTTATGTTTAAAATTTTCAATTTGTATAAACAAGCGCAATACTCAATAACAAAGAAAAAATTGGACTGTAAATATTTTATAATAAGTACTTGGCTAAATAAATATGAGACCCTTCTAGCATATGATAATTTATAAGTATAACCCTTAAAAATTATAGAAAAAATATTAATAATAGCATGAGAAAAGTTTCATGATCTACTATAAACTAAGAGTGGAACAGCAGTTTAAAAACAGCCTATCCAGCACAATCCATTTTTGCAAAGCAAGTAGTTAAATACATAAAAAATATAGTAGAACACATCAAATAGTTAAAAGACGATCTCTCTGTATAGTAGGCATACAGATTATTTTTATTTTCCTTTTCCCTTGTTTGTTTTAAAAATATTTACTTTCAGCCCTGGCTAGGTGGCTCAATTGGTTGGAGTGTCATCCCATGCACCAAAAGTTTGCGGGTTCAGTTCCAGTCAGGGCATGTGCCTAGGCTGTGGGTTCAAACCCTCATCAGGGTGCCTACAGGAGGCACCTGATTGATCTTTCTCTCTTCTCTCTCTAAAACCAATCAACATATCCTCAGGTAAGATATTTTTATAAATTTACTTTCAGTGTGTATTACTTTTATACCAGTAATTATAAAAATAAATACTGTAAAAATCTATTTTTAAAACTTTATACATTATATAATAAACAGAAAACATGTAATAACCAAAAGCTGATAGTATATAAACAAGAAAATTACAAAACACACAAGATGAGAGCTGATGTTTCAGGTTTGGCCAAGAGTAAATAATTAATTTCAAAACCACAATAATCATCATCTACGTAACATATGCTCATTTAAGAGTATCCATTAGATACACTATTTCAATGATAGAGTGCTTCTTTATATAGCAAAGGGAAAAAAATGAAAATACTACAGTTAAAAATGGTTATCTATTTAAGCAACAAAAATCTAAAATTCAAACATCAAAAGCCTCATTTTATAATACCCTCAAGAAGTTAATCAAATAAAATGTAAAAGTTTATTGGTTAAGGTAGATGATATATACTTTAGCATAGATTACAGCAAAAACTGAAATCATATGTTGAAATGTATTCTAGTAAAACACTGGATTAAAGTATAATTTCTGTCCTCAAGGTGCTCATACATAATAAATTTGATGCATGTGTTTAAAATATTATCGAAGAATTTAAACTTCTGAAGGCCAAGAGAATACCAAACACAGATGCTACAGGATTCATTATAACCTTAGTCCTTAAATACAGATTAAGCAAAAAGGAAAGAAGTTATAAAATCTTACTTTTTGCAAAGCAGTTCAGGGCATACTAAACAATTTAAAAGTAATGTAAAAATATTTAATAATTCACTATAACAATAGTTCTGCCTCAATTAATATCAGTTTAGTTCCAGGGAATAATGGTATTCTAAACATTGTCCAACACAGGTGCCATTTGGCAGGGCATCTTAACTTTGCAATACCTTCCTAAATGTTACATAACAGAAACTTTATTTACATTTGCATGGGTTTCTAAAAAGTGATATGTAAATTTTTAAAAAACAAACATAAAAAGAGAAAAAAGAAAAAAACAAAAATAAGTGACACGTAATGTCATCCACGGTAGGAAGTAGACTAGTGAAATCAAGTCTAGCTTTATCAGTTTCCAAAAATATATTAAAACACGTAGTTTAGAGGAAAAGATAAAGGTACAACTTACACAAAACTCTAAGAATCATGCATTTCCATAAACCCTTTTAACTGGGCTTTTAAAAACTCAACACCTAAATATGTTTCTATAATATTTCTTTATGTTTTGTTTACTCCTATCTTTCAATCCCCCACATGTCCTCCTCCAATTCTGTTTGAAGATTACAAAGAAAATATTATTTTGTGTATATGTTCCAAATGTTTTGAATCTGCACTTCATTTTTATTCAATGGTGTTGAATATTCAATATGCGGCCAAATGATTAATACAAATAGAGAACATAGTATTAAATACTATAGTCATACATTAATTAATGGACTGTTAGTATTACATTCTGGCACAATAATGGCACTTAAAAGCATCACTTAAATGCAGGTTTAGTTTTTCATATATTATTGCAGAAGGATATGAAGTAAAAAATGAAAGTCCCCCTCTCTAAGCTTCTCCACAGGGGAAAAAAAAAAATTTGAATAATGGCCTTAAACTTCCCGACATTGGTCAAAGACATAAAATTGTAAGTTCAAAAAGTACCGCAAACTCCAAAGAGGATAAATATGAAGAAAACCATACTTAGATACATCCTAGTCAAACTGCAGAAAATCAAAGGTAACAGAGAAAAATCTAAGTAGCTACAGAAATGACACATTAAATATAAAAGAACGTGAATGACTTTCCTGCTAGATCCAATATTAGTATAAAAAAAAAAACTAGTACAACAGCAAAAACAGTAAATATATATTTATTAAAATAAATCATTTTACAAATGAATGTAGTTGTTCTTTCCTCTCTCTCCCTTCTTATCAAAAGTTTTCAAAAGGCTTAAATAATAGACTTTTTGAGTGTGCAGCACCAGGCAGCCTATTCCAGTTGTTTTTCATCACACCCAAAACTGCAGTTAATAAGAAACAAGACTTTGGTTTTCAACAATATAAAGGACTTAAAATCTGGATAACATATTTGTCTCAGGCTTGAAAGATCAGCAGGGAATTAAATCACAGTTGATGCCTCCCTTTACTTACATTCCTTTTAAACGCAGAAAAGAAGTAGGTTAAATAAGCAAGAGTAAAAGAAGAAAGGTTAAAGGAGGTAAGGTTCATGAACCGGAACCTCAGGCCTCTGCAGGTTTCTTCAGCGGGGGCCCCAGTGCACGTACCATTTTTCGGCAAACTCTGGATCACCTTCACCGCCGCCTCAAACCTGGTTTCATGCACGGATCTGTTGTCCGCCATCTCCAGCCGCCAGCGCCAGTCTCGGTCCCAAGGTCTGTTGGCTGGAATCAGGAAGCAGCAACACCAGCTTTCCCAAGAGCCTGCATGAAACTAGAACACGAAGCGCAGCCGCGGATCAACATGCCCAAAGGGAGGAGGCCTAGGAGCGCAGCTGGTCAGTTCCCCTGCCCTATCCAGGCCACAGAGACCTAGGTGGCCCGGCTCCTTCCTCCTCCCGGGGGCGTGACCAAGCCGAGAAGCCAGCCCGCGAAGACAGAACTCACCGAGAGGAAGACCATCTCTAGCAAAAGGCGGAGGGGCTCCGTCCACGGGTGGTCGCGGAGCCGTTCTCCCACCCGCAGGATCCTCGCGGAGCAGCCACACCCCCCATCGCGTCCGGGTCTCTCAGTCCCTCCGCGAACTCCCCACAGCCCCGCCCCGGAGCCACCCGAGGACCCACTCGCTGCCGCTGCCTCGCAGCAAACTCCACCCACCCGCCTGGGGACCGCAGAGTTAAAGACAGCTGTCCGTCGGTGCCCCGAGAAGGGCCGGAGAAAGGGGAAACGAGAAGTGAGATGGATCGCCAGAGGACCCGTGCTCAACACCGGAGAGATGTGTCCGCACCAGCGCAGCTCACCTGCGACGCGGGTTGCTTCCCCTGGGCCCAAAGGTGGGCGTCGATACCGCTGGCAAAAAAAACAAAAACAAAAACAAAATATTGGTCACCAGGGCCTGCCCTCTGTTAGGTTAAGGCTAGAGGAAGATGATGGGACGTAAGCAAAGGGGTTTAGATCCGGAGAGGATTAGTGCGAACCTTAAATTCTGACATTTAAGTTCTGCGACCTAGGTCAAATTAACTTAGCTTCTCCGATGGCAATCTTTATCACCTCAAAGGGTAGATAAAAGGACCTAAGTATGCTGGATGGTGTTCCGCAGTGCTTGGCTCGCAAGACTTCGAGCGCTTTAGCCGCTCGAGGCAAAGACGTCCAAACAAAAACCAAAGGAAGGAAAGGGGAGGTCGCCCACTACTAGCCTGGCGGGGGGAAGAAAAGCACCTTCCCCGGCACCACCTCTAACACCAAGTCGCAGGGAGCTGAGCACAGCCCAGCTCCACCCCCATTTAATAGGAGACAGAGCGCAGGGGAGGGGTGAACGAGGAATTTGTACGGATCGCCAACTCTAGAAAGGGGTACCTGAACCTTCACCCTTTTAGCACAACGTCCGGCATACGAAGGCCTCTAGGAAGCGCCCCCAGGCCCATTGTGGGGTAACTGATATGGATCGTGGGGTTGGAGTCCTGCGGCCCTGAAACCCCAAAGTCACTAGATCGTTTTTGTCAGTTCGGGAGGGTTAGGAGGGTTACTAGTACAAATCTAGGCACAGACTCTAAGTTACACTTCCCTCGGAGTCGCAGTGCCGGTATTTACCTTGGTATTGCCCGGCAAGGCCAGTCCGGTAATGTCCCTGATGCCCGCCCCACACCCTGTCCCGAGGACTTGTGGGAAATGTAGTCTCTCCGACTTGGCGCTTCCGGACACCTCCTCCCGAAGGGCGTTCCTCCCACCTGTTCCGGTTGGGCTTGATCCGGCTAGCGCTTGAGCGGTTGCGGCGGAAATCCCTCCTTCCTACTTCCCTGCACTCTGCAAATTCTCGAGACCACGTTCGCTTCAGCCGGAGGAACGCGCAGTGTTGCTTGTTACAGGTGTCTTTGTGTGGCGAGGCCGGAGTCAAAAAATTGGGGTCTAATTTCTTGCGTACTAACTTTGAGATTATGTATAACAAAGCAGAGTGCCGTCAGGTAGTACTATGGCTTACTTAGTGCCGGGTATTTGCCTATCGTATGAGACATAGGAATGACTATGTTAGCTGATTTGCTGAAGGCCCCACAACTCAGTAGCAGAACTAGGAGCCAGTCAACCCTCCCACCATCAAAAACAAAAACAAACAAACAAAAACATGTTAAATCTTGGACTTTCAACAGAACACAGAAACTAAAATTTTTTTAATTTACTCAAACTAGGAAGACTGTTTAATATGTACTGCTTACTCTTCTTAAACATTCTTTTCAATTTCAATCTACTCGATCATGCATACTTTTAAAAGGGTTTAGGTGTTTATAATCTAGGTTTTAATTTTGACAACTTTATTAAGCTTCTGTAATAAGCTGATTTACAGTATGTTGGTCTAAAGGTAATAATCATTAAGAATTTCCAGCTGATGATTTCTGTTGAATTTCCATTTGCTGGTAGTATACATTTCCAGTCAAGGAAATAAGCATAAGAAGAAAGAAAATTGAGATTATTAATGTTTAGGTATTTAAAAAGTAGTTTTTTCATATAAGTATTCTGTTTTAGATGTGATAACTTCTGCTAAAATGTAATGAATATGAATTGAATCAGATCCCAAAGTGCCTTTCAAATATGAACTAAAATATATGGAGTCCTAGCCAGTGTAGCTCAGTTGGTTGGGCATTTTCCTGCAAACCAAAAGGTCACTGGTTGGATTCCTGGTAGGGACACAGACCTGGGTTGCAGGTTCCTTCCTCAGGTTGGGGCATGAGAAGGCAACCAATCTGTTTCTCTCTCACATCACGTTTCTCTCCCTCTCTTTCTCCCTCCTATCTCTTTAAAAAATAAATATTTAAAAATATATGGGCCCTGGCTGGTGTGGCTCAGTGGATTGAGCATCAGCTGGCAAACCGAAGGATCTGTGGTACAATTCCCAGTTAGGGCACATGTCTGGGTTGTGGGCTGGGTTCCCTGTGCAGTGTGTTCAGGAGGCAACCACACATTGATGTTTGTCTTCCTTTTCTTCTCCCTCTCTTCTCTATAAAAATAAATAAAATTAAAAAAAAAGAAAAATATATGGAACACAGAAAAAGTAAAATAAAGAGGCATCTAAAAAAGTATATGGGATACTACTGTCTTTCAGAACTTTCAGTACAGTGCCTCATATGAAGCACTTCTATTGAGATATAGTTGAATATACCATTATATTAGTTTCAGGTGTACAAATAATGATTCAGTATTTGTACATATTACAAAATGATAGCCACAATGAGTAAAGCATTCTAAGAATAGGCCCACTTCTTACACTTGACCATAAGAAGGGTAAAATAGTACATTTATCAGTTTTAAGAAATACAATGGCGATATTACAAGGCCGCTGTAATCAAAACAGTCTCATACTGGCATGAGAACAGGCACATGGATCAATGGAACAGAATAGAGAGCTGAAAAATAATAAATCCATATCTATGGTCAATTAATATTCAACAAAATGGGCAGAAGCATAAAATGGAGTAAAAATAGCCTCTTCAACAAATGGTGTTAGAGCTGGACAGCTACATGCAAAACAACATAACCAGACCACCAACTTACACAATGCACAAAAATAAACTCAAGATGGATAAAAGACTTAAACATTTAAGTCTCAATACCATAAACGTCCTAGAGGAGGACATAGGCAAGAAAGTCTCAGATATTCGATGCAGCAATAATTTCACTGAATGTCCCCCTAGAGCAAGGGACATAAAGGTAAAAATAAACAAATGAGACTTCATCAAAATAAGCTTCTGCACAGCTAATGAAAACATTGGCAAAATGAAAAGGGAACCAACTGTATGGGAAAACATTTGCCAATGATACCTTGGGCAAAGGTTCATCTCTAAAATATTTAAAGAACCCACACAGCTCTACTCCAGGAAGACAAACAGTCCAACTGAAAAATGGGCAAAGGACCTAAACAGACACTTCTCCAAGGAGGATATACAGAGGGCCCAGAGACGTATGAAAGGATGCTTAGCATCACTAGCCATTGGAGAGATGCAAATTAAAACCACAATGAGATACCACTTCATACTGGTCAGAGTGGCCATCATAAACAAACCAACACAAGTGCTTGCAAAGTTGTGGAGAAAAGAGAACCCTAGTACACAGTTGGTGGGAATGCAGACTGGTGCAGCCACTGTGGAAAACAGTTTGGAATTTCCTCAAAAAGCTAAAAATGGAACTGCCTTTTGACCCAGCCATCCCACTGCTGGGATTATACCGTGAGAATCCTGAAACACCAATTCAAAAGAAGTATGCACCCCAATGTTCGTAGCAGCACAATCTACAATAGCCAAGTATTGGAAGCAGCCTAAGTGCCCATCAATAAATGAGTGGATAAGTGTACTACAGTACATTTACACAATGGAATACTATGCAGCAGAAAGGAGGAACTCCTACACTTTCCGACAGCATGGATGGAACTGGAGAGCATTATGCTAAGTGAAATAAGCCAGGGAGTAAAAGACAAATATATGGTCTCACCTATAAATGAAACCTAATCAACAAAACAAACAAGCAAGAAAAATATAACCAGCAACATTGAAAGAAAAAATCAACAGTAACGAAAGGGAAGAAAGGACGGATAACGGAGAAAAGAAGGGGAGGGGTCAAGTCAAGGAACATGTATATAGGACCCATGGACAAAGCCAAAGTGGGGAAGGATTGAGGGTGGGAGGTGGGGGTGGGTGGGGCAGGGGAAAGTGGTGGTGGGAAAATGGAGACAACTGTACTTGAACAATAAAAAAAATTTTAAAAATACAATGAATAAATATTAAATAACGGTAAAAGGATTCTTTTATGTGCTCTTTCCTTTATGACCACTTTAAAAATCCTATTATGTCCTGGGTGATGTAACTGACACTGAGGGTACGAAGCCCCTCAGGGAATTCACACTAGTGTGGTAAACAAATATATAATATAATAATTGCAATATATTGCAAAAGTGTTAAAATTGAAGGATATAAAAGGTGCTGTACTATGTGTACCAAAAGACAACTGCAATAATGTTCCTAACAGCCCTGATAAGAAGTGTCTTGGTTGGGCTACGTCCCGCAAAGCAAATGGTCACCATTTTGAACCTGGTCAGGGTACGTGCCTGGGTTTCAGGTTCAGTCCCAGGTCCAGGCACATACCAGAGGCAACCAATTGATGTTTCTCTCTCATGTTGATGTTTCTGTCCCTCTCTCACTCCCTTCCCCTCTCTGAAAATAAATAAAAAATTTTAGAAAATAGCCTTCCTATATTGTACCCTCCACTACAGTTCACATTACAGGTTCCCCATTTAAAAAAAAAAAATAGCCCTGGCTAGTGTGGCTCAGTGGATTGAGTGTTGGCCTGCAAACCAAAGGGTTGCAGGTTCGATTCCCAGTCAGGGTACACGGCTGGGTTGTGGGCCAGGCCCCCAGTAGAGAGCACACAAGGGTCAACCACATATTGATATTTCTCTCCCTCTCTCTATCCCTGCCTTCTTTTTTTCACTAAAAAGAAAGAAGTAACATTTTTAATAAATAAATAAAATAGCAAACTATATGTAATAAGCAGAAAGTTTGTTCAGATCGATGGGACGATAGACATAAAGAAAAGAAGGACAGGCATTTGATAAAAAGCTGGCTAAAGGTTTTATATGCTATGCAAAGGAGTTTGTACTTCGTTCATAAATCTATAGTTTATGTATTTTTGTATCAGCTATAGTATGATCTGGAAAGCAGAACCACTATGAATCCCATAAGAGATAATGGTGTTAAGAGATTAATTATAGGGATTAGACTTCATATATTTCAGAGGGCTTATAAAGAGGCCTGTGGAAAGCTATTGCCTCTGTGTCTGGAGGGGAGCCTAACATTGCAATAGGTCAGCATGATTTAAATGCAGAAACTGGTGCAAAGTAGGGAAGAGTAAACACAAACTGGAACCCCTAAAGACAAATTAGAACAAATGAGGACAAATTGCATCCTACTTTATCTCACCACCTCTAAGTTCAATGATATGGATAACCTTCAGAATAAAATGGTACCAATCTCTATGGAGCCGAACTCATGCCTGACCTAAGACTCAGAGAAGCTGTGGGTCGAGTCGATACTCTGTGGCCAGTACTCTTCAGAACTGCTTCACTTTTTCTGCCAAATCTCACATTAATTCTCATGGCCAACACTAAGGTAGAACAATATAGGGAAGAGAATTCTGGGAGATATTCTAGCTTCTCTAAGAATGGTGACTCAATTCAATTCACCACAATTTTCTAACTGTTGCTTTCAGAGTGGCTAAAGTTTATTACAGGAATATATACCAAAGTAAACATTTAAAAATCTACTAACATAGAAAAAAAGAGAAAAAAAAAACCTTGACAGTTTTTCAGAAACACCACCTGTTATGGACTGAATGTTGGTGTTCTCAAAATACTTATGTTGAAACCCTAACTTTCAACATGACTATATGTGGAAACATGGCCTATAGTAAAGGTAAAATGAGGCCATAAGGGTTGGACCCTAATTTACTAGGGCTGGCGCCCTTATAAGAAGAGGAAGGAACACCAGAGTTCTTTCTCTTAACTATATGAGGACACAGCAAGAAGCCCTCTACAAGCCAGGTAGATAGCTCTCGCCTGAATTGTCTGTCTAGAAAAATAACACTGAATAGACAAAAATTCTATTGAAATTAGTATAAGAGTTCAAGAAGGTGAATATGATAAACATACAAAATCTATAGTTTCATATTAGAATATAGGAATAAAAATACCAAGCCCAGGTAGATTAAAGACATAAAAATAAAAAGTGAAACTACAAGATTTTATCTTTTCTTTTCTTATTTTTTAAATTTATTTTATTATTATTTTTCAATCCTCATCTGAGGATGTATTCATTGATCTTTTAGAGAGAGAGGAACGAAAAGAGATAGAGGATCATCTATTTGAGAGAGAAACATAAATTGATGTTTCTCTGTAAGTGCCCTGACTGAGGATCAAATTCGCAAGTTAAGGTATGTGCGTTGACCTGGGTATGGGATGATGCTCCAACTAACTGAGCCACTTGGCCAGAGCTCTTTGCTTTGTTCTGAAACTACGATTAGAGAATGAGAAAGACTTAATTTATACAAGACAAAAAATATGAATAAGATATTAGCATCAGGAAACAAAAAGTAAATATTTCATTACTTGCTGATGATATGTTATCCACATAGAAAATTTAAGGGAAGGTACAATTATTACAACCAAGAAAAGGCTCAGTGTGTTGTTGAACATAAGATCAGTCAGTAGTGACCTTTTAAAGTATAAATAATAAATCAGGTAATGTAATCAGAAAAATCATATTCACTGTAGCAATAAATTCCAACGTATCAGCAATAAATTCCACTAGAAACAAATGAAAGATGTATAATGCCTTAAAGGAGAAAAATTATAAAACTTATCAAAGGGCATAAAAGACCTGAATAAATGGACATATGATAGTTGTTATATCCACAATATAAAGACAAAAATTCTTCCCAAATCAGTCTATAAATACAGTATAACTCCAGTTATAATTCTCACAAGACTCTGAGGAACTTGATAAACTGACTCTGAAAACCCTACAGAAAGGCCCAAAACAGGCAAGATGAATCCAAAAAGAACATGAAGGAAAGTTATAATTAGGGTGGGGTAATTGCTACAGTCAACACCTGCAGTAACTCAGAGCTTTAGCACAATAAAGTTTATCTTTAACGCATGTCACAGTGCAATACTAGACAGTGGAAGAAGAACAAGTGGGAGGGTAGACTCTGTTCCATTTAGCCACCCAGGAACACAAGAGTGGATCCATCATCCCATAGGACTTCAGAGTCTTCAATTGGATCCGCTGTATCCAACCAGCAGAAGGGGTTAGAGAGAAGGCAGAGGGAATCTCAAGGGATATTTTTAGGAGCCAGGTCTGGAAGTGGCAAATACCACTTTCCACCAATGTGTCATTAGTCCCGCTTCACTTTAAGCAATACTGAAAAATTTTAGCCTTCTAAATATGTAGAGGGAAAAAAACAACCTGACTTGGTTAGTGAGCAAATAGCGATCTCTACAACACAGAACTGATCCGGAAAAATAGCACACTTAACAATCAGGAGTAATTAATATGAGTGTGACATTGACTGAAGAAAAACTATTTAGTGGGACAGATTAGAGAACCCAGAGATAGGCAGGCATTAAAAATTAGTGGAGAACAAATGCTTACTCACTATGTTGTATACCTGAAACTACTATAATATTGTGTAAACTACAAATTTAAAATAAACTTAAAAATTTGTGGAGAAGGAATGAAATGTATAATAAATAGCAATGGGACAGCTCCATATAGAAAGCAAAGATAAGGTCTGTACCTCAGATATACACATAATAAATTCCACACAGTTTAATGATTTAATGTAAAAGTATACCTTTAAAATCAGAAGAAAAAGCCCTGGCTGGTGTAGCTCAATGGGTTGAGTGCCTGCCTGCAAACTGAAAAGTCGCTGGTTTGATTCCCAGTCAGGGCACGTGCTTGGGTTGCAGGGCAGGTACCCAGTAGGGGGCATGTGAAAGGCAGCTGATGGATGTTTCTCTCACACATCAATGTTTCTCTCCCTCTCTCTCTCCTGTCCTTCCCCTTTCTCTAAAAATAAATAAGTACAGTCTTAAAAACTCAGAAGAAAAATATAACTCTTGTATTGCACAACTCCTGAGAGTACCACTCATGTTGTAATCCATATTAGTTAGTGCCCCCCTGAAGTTGTGCAGCACAAGGATCTTGTTTATGATTAAATGTTAAGGAGAGATTTACTTAACAAACCCCAAAAATTGAATTGCAAAAAGAAAATATAGATATATGTCTTAGTCAGCTTAGGCTGCAATAATTAAATACCATAGGCTGGGTTGCTTAACCAACATCTATTTCTCACAATTCTAGAGTCTGGGAAGGCCAAGATCAGGGTGCTAGCAAGGTGAAATTCTTGGTGAAGACACCATCCATGGCTTGCAGGTGGCTGTGTTTTTGCTGTATCCTCTTATGTCCTTTTCCTCTGTGTGATACATGTTCATTATCTCCCCTTTTGTCTTTTTATAAGGCACACTAACTCCATCATGACCTAATCTGTTTTACTTATTTATGTTTTATCCTCACCCACGGGTACTGGGGGGAGAGGAGAGAGAGAGACAGAGAGACAGAGAGAGAAACATCGATGTGAAAGAGAAACATCAATTGGTTGCTTCCCATATGGGCCAAGGCCTGGAATTGAACCTACAATCTAAGTAGATGCTCTCACCACTAATTGAACCCACAACCTTTTGGTGCATGGGGCAATGCTCCAACCAACTAAGCCACCTGGCCAGGGCACTCTTGACCTAATCTAAGTCTAATTACCTCCCAAAGAGTGTAGGCAGCTGCTCATGTCCTAAGAAATGAAATTGACCAGTATTAGCTGCAATTTTCCATTACATCTTTTCTTGGAAGTTGATAATAGACTGGAGTTCAAAGATAGTTATATCAGACAGATTCTGCCAGTGCAATTGTTGTCTAGGTTGGGAAACAGATTCCTACTCTGCCATCTTCTCAGGGTCCTCTCCTGAACACTCACTTTTAAACAGTCACTATTGTGCTAGGTAATTTATGATTAACCTCATTTAGTATTCTCAAGACAACAATTTCTATAATTTGCCCAGTGTCTCACAACTGGTGGATACTCAAGCTTAGATATAAAATAAATAATGGGAGTCACATCCAGAACAGTAGAGTAGGGACCTTCAAAGACCACTCCTCCATAAAAACATTGAGGATGCTGGCAGAAATTGCAAACAATCAAATAATCATTTTTTTCCCCAAACTCTGCAAATTAATTGAAGACTTTCACCAATCAAGAAACATTGATTCAAGAAAAACAACCGAACCTCCAAATAGCAATATTTGTGGTATTTTAACTTGCCTATTTTCATCCTTCTCCCCCTTGCTCTGATGGGGGAATTCAAGAGTTAAATGTTTTAGCTTCACTGCTTCTTGGCCTTTTGGCTAAGGTCAAGTGAAGATTTTAGCATCAATCATAGCTGATAGGCTTAAGTGATTAATACAGGTGGGAAGCTGTTGTTTCAGAAGCTGGAACGTATGACCGTGTGACTCCAGGAGGTCCTCAAGCAATTCAACCTTGTGCGCCAGGGGTTCTGCAAGCAATGGAAATGGTATCTGAGCCACTGCGTTCCAGGGAGGGAACCTCTGTGACAGAGGTAAAGAATTGACCAACAGATACTGGGAAAATCATCCCCCAGACTGCAATTCTTATCCAATTAGCCATTTTTCCAAACCCCTTACCTACCCTTTCTTCTCCTTATAAAAGGATTGGCCTGAGATGAGAGGTTAAGATGATTTTTGAGTCTACATAACCTGCCATCTTTTCAGATTGATGGCATCTGAATAAAGCACTCATACAGATTTAATCCTTTTGGTTCTGGTAGGGGCAGGCAGCACAAATGCTGACTTTTCCAGTTTCAGCTCTGAAGTAGCCTCGAAAAAAAACTGCTTGGAAATCACAGGGCTATGAAAAGCAGTATCCCAGCACCGCTTGAAGGGGTAGAAAAGATTTGGGGCACCCCCAAAATTTCCATCCCTAGAGAACTGTCACTATTTAAACTTGCTGGAAACTTTCTAGAAAAGCTCAATTTTCAGGGGTTTTCTTATCTTTCTAAATTAAATTTATTGGGATGACATTGGTTAATAACATTATATAAATTTCAGGAGTACAACTCTTTTTTTCTTTTTACTGATTTTAGAGAGAGGAAGAAAGAGGAGAGAAACATCATTTGGTTGCCTTTTGCACATACCCTGAATGGGGACTGAACTGCAACCCAGGCACATTCCCTGACCATGACTAGGACCCATGACCTTTTGGTTTGCAGGATAACACCCAATCAACTGAACCACACCAGCCAGGGCAGGCGTACAATTCTATAACACATCATCAGTGTATTATAGTGTGTGCTCACCACCTAAATCTAGTCTCCTTTGATCACCATACAGGCTAGGGCAAAAGTAGGTTTAAGTTCTTCATGTGGGAAATAATACAATAAATAATACTACAAGAATAAACACTATTTTACATGCTACAATTGTAAACCGACTTCTGCCCTACCCTGTATATTGACCCCCTTTCCCCTTTTCATCCTCTCCCTGATACAGAGAGGTCTTACCAGGTCACTGGGGAAGAGTGACAGAGGGGCCTTAGGAGGGCGTTGCCAGAGGCATTGGTAAACAAGATAGCACAGCACTTGACGGATCTCCGCCTCCTCAGGTAGAGACATGGAGGAGGGTGGGGGGATGTGCAGAGCTGCCAGTCTATGACAGGATTGGCTGAGAAGCTGGATGCCTCCAGAACACATGGAATTATGGGACAGAAGATTTAAACAGGAGGGAAGAGACTTTCTCTTGCTCTTCCTCTGGGATGCCTGGATGATCCTGCTGTATCTGCCTGCATTTCCAAAAGGACAGTATTTTAAATGGGAGAAGGAACTCCACATGCATATTAGATAGAACTGGTCTGGTGAGGCAGAGGGTGGCAGGGTTATTCTTCTCTGGGATGGGCTCTGAGGCAGAAGCCTGCATTTCTTCCAAAACTGTGTAGCCTTTGTATCTTATGTTGTTTCAGTTTATAAACTAATTTTATAGATATAAGATAATTAAAAACTAGTGGGTTTATGATAGGGGGGACTCAAGAGTTAAAGATTTTAGCCTTAGTTGATACGCTTAAGTGACTAATGCCTGTGGAAAGCTGTTATTCCAAAGTTGTGTAGCTTTTGAATAAAGACTCTTTTCCTTTTTCACCAAACATCTGCCTCCTGAAAATTGCCTAGAAGGTGGAGGCAGGCAGCAGTACCCCACTTGCTATTCGGTAATACCTCCACCCCTTTTTATCTCTGTTGTTTGAGTAAGTTTCTGACTTGACTCAACTCACTGCATGCCAATTGTCCTATCCTCAGGGCATTTATCAAAACCTATCAGTTACAATTGTTTACCATTGCAGTGGCTGTGATAGCAATAACTGTTGGGGCAAGGAAAAGGCTAAATCAAAAACTTAAAAGGAGTCTGGAGAATGAGATGTCCAAGGAGACCTTTGAAAACAATGATGTATTTTTGGAAATCTGGAAGGCCTCACATAACGGGGCACATCCAGGGCCCCCCAAAGGGTGTTTGTAATGGGGTCCAGAAGTTGGGGTGTCCAAGAAAAATATATTCTCCCCACCTCAAGGCAGGCCACCACAGGGGATGGGAGACTTGGAGCAGGGCCATTGAGAGTCATTTTGCATGTCAATAACAGGATAGCTTTATTCCTCATATGCAAAGAGGGTTATTTTGCATATCACCAAGGCTAATCAGGAAGATTTGAAAGACTTAATTAATACAGAATGTAATTGGGAGAGGAAGGAGGAGAGACTGGGGCCTGTGGGAGAGACAGGGGCCTGCGAGAGAGACAAAGGGACACAGACTGTGGGGAACAATGTGAAGATCACGTGGGAAGAAAGAGGGGAGAAAGGACTCTTGCTAGTGGGCCATGAAAAGGTGCCACATGGTTATGGATTAAGATCTGGAGATTGCGATGACGCAGTGGATGGTGCTGAGAACCGCGAGAGGCCGGCCTAGCCGAGCCCCGGACTTCTGTTCTTTTCCTTCTGAAGGAAGGACGGTACTCCTGACCGGCCTGACTGGCCTAACTGGGCAAAGAGGAGAAGGCAGCACTGTGTGTGTTGGTGGGTGTTTTAAAGGGATTTTGAGGTTTAAGAACGACATTTAGCCATTAATCAAACCTGTATAACTTTTGAATAAATAGTTCCTTTCCTTTTCACCAAACTCTGCTATTGAGAGCCATAATTCTAAGGGTGGTGGGCAAACGACCTACAACCGAGGGACCACGGGTAAGCGGGTGGGGGGGGGTTGTTTCAGTAATAGCATCTGGGCACCCCCGTCCCCCTACCCCGCCACGGGTCCATCTGTTCGGTAACACTCACATGTATGCAGCTTTGTCCACACACTCCAGGAGATCCTGAGATGGCCCTATTGTCTTACCTCTGGCTGAATTGGAGGCTAAGGCAGAGTTGCAAACTGCCTGCCAGAGAATTGGTAGTATGCCCCAGCACATACACAGCTACTCAGCAAAGGGTAGGCTAGTTATTGGTTGAAAGAATAAAGGAATCTCTGTCCTATTATTTGCTGACCACTAAAGTAACTGGAATAGGTATTTAGTGGTTACATATGACAAAGAATACAGATATTACAGAAATAGCACAGAAAATCTCTTATACTAATGAACAAATGACAGCAAACAAATAGCAACAGCAGTAAACCCTGGGGAGGATACAGAGAAATTTGATTTCTAGAGTTGCCACTTATGTTAATTAAAATGTCCTGTTTCCAACAACAACAAAATAATAAGACTTGCAAAGAATCAGGAAAGTACGGATCATATGAAGAAAAAAGAGTAATCAATAGAAACTCCCCTAGGAAGTCCAGACATTGGATTTGTGGGATTTTATCCTCTATTTAACTCTCAGCCAGATGCTGAGTAACCTGTACACAGGTACATGGTAGACTTGGACAGCACCCATTCTATATGTTTATGTATTGCAAAATTTTCCCAGTTGTAGTGGACACCTGACACGATTGTTTTCTTTGATTATCTACTCTTTCTGGAAACTTTCCACACCGATCTCAAGGTGGTTCAAGCAGCCATGCTATTATTGTTTGAACACGTCTCCGCTACTATGTCATGCTTGGGAAGAAGAGCCAATTCAAGTTGGACTAATCAGATTTTCTCTTTGAAGAATCTGGGCTTGAAATTGAGAGACTTTGAGCTCAAGATGGGCATCTTGAATGATGAAGATGAAAAACTTGGGAGCCAAATTTGCCAACTTCTTTCTATCATTTAGAGAGGGTAGCAAAACAAAACAGTTGAAGCCTTTTTTGACAAAGAAACAAGACACTAAAAAACACTTGCCTTGGTTTCTGCTAGCCTAACAAATGATTTGTACTAGTACTTTCTTAGTCCTGAATGCATTTGTTTTTTAGTTCTATGAGTAAACCTACTCTTTTATTTTTTTACTCATTTTTCTTTTTCTCTTATGCTATCTTGAATTATTTTCTGTAACTTCTAATGAAAGAAATACTAACTCTTACATGGATTGTCATTTGTCTTTAGAACTTTTAAATATTATTTTGTTCAGTTTTATTATTCAGGAAAAGAGAAATTGCATTAGATATTGCCAACGGTAAGAGGTTTATAAAACTCTTAAGAAGGCTTGGAGGGACAAGGTTCAGGGAAGGGCCATCTCTAGCCCTCGTTTTACCACTAGATTGAAAGAATGAGATGCTTGCTATTGCTGGCAAGGCCCACAGCTTCCAAGACTGCTCTGATTATCACAGACACCTTTAGCATCTTACTGAAGTTGAGAAAGGGAAGTAGACAAGGATGTGTTGATTCAGCAGCTTTCAAAATTAACAAGTGATTCATTCATTCAAACCATAATCGAAATATTGAAGCTTATGAAAAAGAAGAAAAATAGAACGTATGATTTCACTAAAGGCTGTTATATTTTCCCCCAAGCACTATAAGCACCTTGCATTTTTAGCCATTGGTAATTTTTAATAATTTCATGATAATAGTTTGCTCCACACTAAAATAATTCTGACATTCTTCATTGGCTTGGCTTCACGTGTATAAGAAATACTTTTTTCCCCTCCTGTGTTAAATAATAATCAGACCTGACTGAAAACTCACCTGTGGGTGGTCTAGCCTGTTATACAATATCACAACTCTCCACCATCAATTATGGTAAAATTTAAAGAAGGGTTCCTGATTTATTCCATCCTCTTAACTCTTGTCTTGTGTAGGCCTTGCTAAACCGTTGAACATTAACCCCACCCACCTTGGGGATTCCTGGATAGTATTGTTTATTCGAAAAGAAGCAAGGAGAGATAGGGTTGTAGAACCCTAGAGTGTCAGTAAACTTCATGTAATGGACTGAATTGTGTGTTCCCCCCCACCAAAAAAAAATTTATATGTTGAATGTATTTGGAAATAGGGTCTTGAAAGAGGTAAATAAGATTATGTGAGGTTGTAGGATATGACACTAATCCTATATGACTGGTATCTTTATCCAAAGAGAGATTAAGACACACAGACACTGGGGGAAGGCCATGTGAGGACTTAGAGAAAAGGTGGTCATTTTTGAGCCAAGGATAAGAGGACTCAGGAGAAAAGGTTAAACCTGCTGACAACTTGATCTTGGACTTGCTGCCTCCAGAATTGTGAGAATATTAATTTCTGTTGTTTAAACCACCTGGTCTGTGGTATTTTGTTAAGGCAGCCTGAGCAGAGTAATGCACTACCCCAGCCCCACCCTCTTTTTCCCTTGGTAAATAATACAATTATGTTACATAGTTGTGGTGTATGGGAACAGCAGGTGTTGGGGAGAAACCCTGGTTGCCTTATTCCTGGTTACTTTCCTCCATACCATATTGGTACTCTACATTCTGTTTGTTGACCACTTATTTCCAATATAGTATCCCAGGGTACAGTATAGTGAATTAATTTTGCCTGAGGCTCATTAAGTATAGACAATCACTCCTTGTTCCGGATAACAAAATAAGCAATTATGTACCAAAATAGTCCAAATTATGATTTTGCCTGGCACATCTCTTAATCCCTCTGAAGTGAGGTATTTATGATAGTCAGCAATCTGTTCTTTCAAAGTGAAATACATGAAATTTCAGTTTTTACCCATGCACATGTGCTGGGTTTGCACTTACAAACTTTCGAATGACCAAATTGATTAGCTTGACTATCACCCATGAAATGAATGTACAAGGTCTGATTTTCAGCTTGAGACCAAGGAATACATCATTAAGTTTTATACAAAACCTGATATAATTTATTTTGTTGGGATTTCTTTGAAAGGCATTTCATTAGAATTTATTTGAACAAAACCCACAGCAAAATAGTAAATCAATAAACAGTAAGAGTACATAGTGAGGGAGAAAAGTTGGAGTCTGCAACGTTAGTATGATGCTCATAATTTAATGTCACATTATCTACCTGCAATCCTTTATTTAGGGGAGGGTTATCTTTATTCTTTAATCTTCACCTGAGGACATGCATATTGATTTTAGAGAAAAGGGAAGGAAGTAGGGGGAAGGGGAGAGCAATCTAAGAGAGAGAAACATTGATTGGCTGCCTCTCCTGCACACCTGACTGGGGATCAAACCCTCAACCTAGGCATGTGCCCTGATTTGAATCAACCTGTGACCTTTCTGTTTACAGGACGATGCTCCAACCAACTGAGCCACATGGGTCTGGGTAAGGGGGTGTTATCTTTCTAAATGCTTTAATCATCATGACTTTGTGTTTGTAAAAGAGAATACAACACTCCAGTTTTTAAAAAATGTGATATAACTGACATATAACATTATATTAGTTTCAGGTATACAACATAATGATTACAGTTCTAAATGTTACCTTTTGACCATTTAGGCACGTTTATTTCTTGGAAAATCTCATCACCTATCTTTTTGGATTGTATGTTTATTTATTTTTTCATTATATGTCAAAGGAAACAAAAATAACAAATTTTTTTTTTCTGTTCTCAAATCAAAGAAATTTCCTCCAGCCTGTACTTTTCTTTGGTCAATTTCAGTTAGGTATAATTTAGTTACAATTAAAACCTACAGATTTCAAGTGTGCAATTCAAAGAGCTTTGACAAATGTATCTAATCATGTAATTCCCACTACAATCATGATTTATCACATTTCCGTTACCTTTAAAAGTTTACTTATATAGGCCCTGGTTGAGTAGCTCAGTTGGTTAGAGCATTGTCCTCATGCTCCAAGGTTGTGGGTTTGATCCCTGGTCAGGACACATGTAAGAAATGACCAGTGGATACCTAGATAAGTGGAACAACAAATCAATGTTTCTCTCTCCCCCTAAAATCAATAAGTAAAAATTTGTTTGTGTCTTTTTAGGAGTCACTGCCTGTTCCCCATTCTGGCCTCTGGCAAAGTCTGATCTGATTTCCATCACTTTAGTTTTGCCTTTTCTACAATTTTATATAAATGGAATCATATAGTATATAGTCTTTTGTGTGTCTGTCTTTCACTATGCACAATGCTTTTGAGATTCATTCATGTTACATGTATCATTTTGTTCCTTTTTAGTGCTCAGTAATATTCCATTGTATACTATACTATACTATATACTATAATTACTATTATACCATATATATCCACATGGACATTTTTTTTTCAGATTTTGGTTGTTATTTTTAAGGCTTTCATATGTTTTAATTATTCTTGTGTAAATATCTATGATTGAAATTGTAGGAACTTAAGATAAATGCATTTTCCCTTTATGAGAAACTGTATAACTGTGTTCTAAAGTGGTCTTACCATTTTTCAATTTCCATCAATACTGTGAGAGTTGCATTATTCCACATTATTGACAACACTAGTATCATTGGTTTTTTAAATTTTAGTTATCTTATTGTTTGTGTAGTGGTATCTTATTGTGGTTTAGATTTCTATTTATTTAATTACTAATGTAATTGAGCATTGTGTTTATTTGTCATTTTATATCTTCTTTGATGAAGTGTCTGTTCAAGTCTTTTGGTCTTTTAAAAAATCAAAAAGTTGATTTATTTGTCATCCTATCATTCAGTTGTAAGAGTTCTTTATATATTATAGATACTACTCCCATATTAGAATTTTTTTTTGCAAATATCTTTGGTTTGCATTTTCATTTTTTTAAATGGTGTCTTTTGAAGAGCAAATGTTTTTAATTTTTAAAAAGATTTTATGTATTTATTTTTAGAGAGAGGAGAAGGGAATGAAAAAGAGGAGGAGAGAAATATTGATGTGCAAGAGAAACGTAGATAGGCTACCTCTTGCATGCCCTCACCTGGGGACTGGGCTGGCAACCCAGGCATGTGTCCTGACTGGCGATCAAACTGGTGACCTTCCAGTTTGCAGGACGAGGCCCAGCCCACTGAGCCACACTAGTCAGGGCTAATTTTTATGAAATCCAACTTACCATTTATTATTTCATGTTTTATGTTTTAATGCACTTTTTAGTTTTTGCTTAATCTAAGTGCACTAAGATTTTTCTCTTAAGTTTTATTATAGAAATTTTGTTGTTTTGTCTCTTATTTAGGTCTGTGACCCATTTCAATTAGGCAAGGGATTTTCAATCTCAAATTAAAATGACTTCTAGAAAATAGTTTGAAACTCACATCACTGCACAAATAAGCAATATTGACTGGTGCACAAATTTCTCTACTCACTTCCTCCAAACCAATTAAACTAAAGGAGATACAGGTAAAGTTGCTGTTTATTATTCTACCGAGTCCCTTCTGAAAGTTTGAAAATTTCTTAGTGTTTATTATTGTAATTTGGGCAATGTTCTCATTTTCATTTCTCATATTGGTTATTTGTGCTTTTGTTAATTTTATTGTTCAAAAATTTATATCAACTTTTGCTTGCTTTTTTTGGTCTCTGGTAGGGGTGTGTTAAAATTGTCCATTTATGGAAAAAATAAAGAAAATAAAATGAAATCTTCCATTTATGATTGCTGATATGTCAATTTTTCTTTGAACTGTTTTGCTTTATATATTGATTGGCTGTGATGTTGGCTTCTAAGAAGTTAGGATTATTTTCTTGATAAGTTATTCTTTTTATTATTATCTAATGTCTGCTTTATCCTTTGTAATGTGTTTTGGCCTTGATGTAATTACTTTGACATTATTATTGCTATAATAGTGTTGATCACAAACAAACAGCCAGATATTTCTCTAGCAAAATGGGTTTATTTGGGAGCAACAAAGAGTTACAATTTGGAAAAGGTGATCTAATGGTGAATCATGATCAAGTCCCCAGAAACAAAGGAGTGGAAACTCTTTTTTAGAGAAGAAGAGAAGGTTAGGAGAGTTATTATGAACAGAGTTCTTCCAGGTCTGCTCTGCAATCCACTTAGGGTGTGAGAGCTTGCCCTTCTTGCCTCCCAACTTCATTTTAAATGAGGTTTTTGTCTATTAATATTTACAACAGTTTTCTTTAGGTTGATATTTGCCTGGTAAATATTTTCCCATCCCTTTATTTCAATAGAGCTTTGTTTTGTAGGTGTCTCTTGTAAGCACTACATAGCTGGATTTTTTCCTTTTAAAATACTGTTAAGATGAATCTCACTGTTAAGGAATAGGTAATTGAATTCACCAATGCATTTTTTTATTGTTTCTTTTATTCCACTCTTTCCCTCTGCTAAAAAAAAAATATATATTTTATTTATTTATTTTTAGAGAGGTGAAGAGAGGGACAGAGGGAGAGAAACATCAACGCGTGGTTGCATTTTGCAGCCCCCTGCTCGCGACGTGGCCCACAACCCAGGCATGTGCCCTGCACTGGGATTTGAACTGGAGACCCTTTGGTTTACAGGCCGGTGCTCAATCCATTGAGCCACACCAGCTAGGGCTCCCTCTGCTTTTTTAAAAAAGATATTTTAATTATTTATTTTGAGAGAGAGGGGAAGGGAAGGAGAAAGAGAGGGAGAGAAACACAAATATGTGAGGAACAGATCGATCGGCTGGCTCTTGCACGCCCCCACCAGGGATCTGGCCTGCAACCTAGGAATGGAAGCGGCGACCCTTTTTATCCAGGGGAGGAGGCGCAACCCACTGAGTGACACTACTCAGGGCTCTGCTTTTTTTTTAATTGAAGGTTTTTGGGTGGTAAACTCTATTCTACGTCTGAACTATAGATATATCATCCGTGGAATGACATTTATCTGGGTTAAATTCTAACCTGAGAGTTATTTTCCCTCAATGGTTTCAGGATATAAGTTCCTAATCTTTTGTATTTATGGTTGTTGATAAGAACTCTATTAATGCTATTCTTTTGTAGAAAAATCTGTTCTCTCTGGCAGTTATTCTAGCCTTGGTATTCTAATAACTAGTTATTTTATTAATTCAATTCAGACTTTGATGTTTATCTTAACTTTGCATTTAGATGTTTCTTATCTTTCAAACTAGATAAAGAGTCACTGAATCACATTAATTTTTTTAAACTTTTATTTATTTTTACAGAAGGAGAAGGAGAAGGAAACATTAATGTGTGGTTGCATTTCGCACGCCCCCTGCTGGGGACCTGGCCTGCGACCTAAGCATGTGCCCTACACTGGGAATCGAACCTTTTGGTTTGCAGGCTGGCACTCAGTCCACTGAGCCACACCAGCTAGGGCTGAATCACATTAATTTTATTGCAGGATTTTATAGATTTTGTTCCATTGTTTTTTGACATCTATTGCAGAGGAGAAGGTTGACTTGGTATTTTTTTCCTTTGAAGATACCCTGTTTTTTCCTATAGACAATTCCTTTATTTTTATCTTTAAAGTTCAACATATTTGCCAATATTTGTAAGTTTTGTTCTTCATTTTGTCTGTTGATTTTTTCCTCTTTATAAGTGAGGATTTAAATAAGATTATTTTTTCTTTTTTAATTTTAAAATTGAGATATAACACGCATACAATAAATTGTGTAAAGCAAGTGATGATTTTTAATTTATATATGCACCACCCTTATAACCACTGACCAGACAAATAGAGTATTCCTAGTACGTGTCTAATCATTATGTTTTACATATGGAAATAATATTACATGTTAATTCTAATTGGTAAATAAAAATTTATTTAAAAAAAAATTCCTCATGTCCCTGAAGATTTCCTGATGTTGTTTTCCAATGTATTCTTTACAACAGTTGACTACTATTCTGAATTTTTGTCATTGTTGATTACTTTTGCCTTTTTTGGAACTTCATAGAAGTGGAATCAATTATATTGTATGTAGTCTTTTATGTCTGCTCAATTTCACTTAATAAAATATTTTTCTGCCCTGGCTGGTGTGACTCAGTGGACTGAGTGCCGGCCAAGAAACCAAAAGGTTGCCGGTTCGATTTCCAGTCAGAGCACATGCCTGAGTTGTGGACCATGTCCCCAGTTGGGGGCATGTGAGAGGCGATTGTTTCTCTCTCACACAACGATGTTTCTCTCTCTCCTTCCGTTCCCCTCTCTCTAAAAATTAATAAATAAAATCTTAAAAACATTTTTCATCCATGAAAGTACATCTAGCAATGGATTTATCCATGTTGTTGCAAGTATCAATAGTTTGTTCCTTTTACTGCTGTGTAATAGTCCATCATATGAAATACAATCATTTACTTATCCTTTCTTTAGTTGATAGGATTTTGGGTTTCCATTTTTTTACTACAGTGAATACAGATGCTATGAGCATTCTTGTAGATACCCTTTTGTGGACATATGCATACATAGGTGTGAATTGCTGCACCTTAAGGATGTATATATTTAGCTTTAATAGGTACTGCCAAACCAAATAGGTATTTCAAAAGTGATTATGCCCTTTTATACCTATATATATATATACCACAATGTGTGTGTGTGTGTGCTAGATGCAATGTATTCTTGTCAACTCTAGAGACTGGAGTGTGGGGTGGGGTGGGGTGAGATTGGGGGGTGGGGTGGGGTGTCTGGCTTCTTTCACTTAGCAAAATGCATTTATGATTTGCCTATGACTTTGTGTTTATATATAGTTAATTACATTTTATTGTTGAATAGTACTCTATTGTTTGGATGTACCAGTTTGTTTATCAAGTTGAAGGGCATATGAGTTGTCCCCAGCTTTTAGTGATTATAAAGAAAGTTATTATAAGCATTCATATGTTTTTTGAGTGAACATAGATATAAATTTTTATTTCTTTTGGTAAATATTTAGGAGTAGGATGTTCGGTTATATATTAGGTATGTTTGGCTTTATAAGAAACTTAAACTCTTTTCCAGTGTGGCTGTAGCAGTTTGTAGCCAGTAATACATTTGAGTCCAGTTACTTCACATTTTCACTAGCACTTGCTGTGGTAGGGATTTTTAATTTTAGCCATTCTAATGGGTGTTCAGTGTAGTCTTTTTAATTTTACACTGCATCCTTAGAGTGTACTGTTATTTGCATTTCCTTGATGAGTGATGAGTTGAGTGCCTTTTCATGTGTTTATTGGCTTCTTGTGGAGTGCAGTTGTCTTCTTTTGTTAATTTTGTATTGAATCGTCTATCTTTTTATTGACTTTGAGTTTTTTAAAAAAATGTATTCTGGAATGAGTCCTTTGTCAAGTGTATGCATTGCGGTTTATCTTTTTACTTTCTTAATGAGCTTTTTAATGGCTTTCATTTTAATGATAGCTATAGTAGGCTGAATAATGGCCCTCCAAAGATGTCCATGTCCTAATTCCTGGAAACTGTGAGTATATTACCTTACACGGCAAAAAGGACTTTGTTGCTGTGATCAAGTTAACAATCTTGAGATGCTGGAAATCACCCTCAATTATCTAGGTGAAACCTATGTAGTCATAAGGTCCTTATAATAGCAAGGGATGACAGTCAGAGAGAAAGCAACTTGATGATAGAAGCAGAGTCAGAGAAAATTTTGAAGAGGTTCTGCTGCTGTCTTTTTTTAAAAGTATTTTTTTGAAAATTTTAGTATTATTTTTAAGATTTTATTTATTTTTAAAAAGGGGCAGGGAGGGAGAGAGAGAAAGTTCAATGTGTGGTCGCCTCTCGTGGGCCCTTCACTGGGAGCCTGGCCTGCAACCCAGGCACGTGCCTAGACTGGGAACCCAAACGCCGATCACTTGCAACGCAGGCCTGCACTCAATCCACTGAGCCACGCCAACGAAGGCATGCTGTCTTGAAGATGGAAGAAGGGGCCATGAACCAAGGAATGTATAGAGGCTCTATAAGCTGAAGAAGGTAAGGAAATGCATTCTCAGAATCTCCAGAAGCAACAATGCTTTCTCGAAACCTTAATTTTAGCCAATTGAGCGTTGTGATCTCCAGATCTTTAGGATAATAAATTATTTTTGTCTCTAAATTTGTTACAGCAATAGCAAAAAATTGCTTATCTTTCATTTTATTACAATAAGCAATTTACCATTTCTTCTTTTTTTTGTTAGTACTTCTGTATCCTAGTTAAGAAACTTTTGCCTACCCCAAGCTTGTGAAATTATTACATGCTTTCTTGCAGACACTTAATTGCTTTACTTTTTATATTTAGATCTATGGTAGATCCCAAATACATTTTGGAGTATGGTGTGAGGTAAGTTCCATGTTCAAAGTTCTGCCAGGTTTCAAGGCCTTCTCGGGAACGGTTTTATTCGCTGGAATCATCCTGTGTCTCCTTCTGGAGCTTTCAGGAAATACCGCACTTAAACCACCACCCCCGGTCGACCTTCTTTGGTTATGCTCCTCAGGGTTTGTCGTTGGAGGCTCCCAGGAAGCACGCTCTTTTGATGGGAAGCCAGGCATGCGGAAAACTACAATTCCCAGAAGACGACGCCAGAGGGGGAAAAAATAATCCTGTTGAGAGGGAGGAGGGAATGGCATGAATGCTCGCGAGAGAACGAGGTTGAGGCGGCTGCGCGAAGTGGGTGGAGGGGGGTGGAGAGAGTGAGGAGGAAGAGGAGGAGGTGCCGTCCCACAATACCAGGCGGGAGGGCGGGTAGGCGGTTTGTATCCGGGCAGCGAGGTGCTCGGAGCCTCCGCGGACCTTGCTGCTTCTGTGTCTTTAACGCGAGAGGAAGCGATGCGGAGCGGTGGAAAATGGCAGAGCTGCAGATGTTACTAGAGGAGGAGATCCCGTCTGGCAAGAGGGCGCTGATAGAGAGTTACCAGAACCTGACCCGGGTGGCGGACTACTGTGAAAACAACTACATACAGGTGAGGAGCGCGGGTGGGCGCTGGGCCGACGACCCGCCGCTGGCCGCCCGAGTGACCAGCCCACTGGGCGGGGTGGGGAACTGCCCTAACCTCAGCGGCAGCTTCAGCCCCAAGCCCCAGCCGAGGACAGAGCAAGTGGCTGCTCTCTGGGAGTCGAACTGCGATACAGGAAGTGGCTGTGGCGGTTGAAACCGATTGAAGGGAGAGAGAAAATGGGCGAGAGAGTCGGGAACCCGTCACAGCCCTAGCCCCGCTGCGGGCTCGGCCCCCGAGTCGCGCTGCCCCTCCGCAGCCTGCCGTTCGCTGGGTTTCTGTCCGGAGACCCAGCTGTCGCCCCATTTCCTCTCCGTTCGGAGAGGGGTCTAGGACCAGAGAGAGAGGGGAGAGGAAAGGGCAGGGACGAGGCGCAGGGAGGAGCAGCAGAGGGAGAGGAAAAGCGGGGTGTGTGTCGGCGGAGGATGGGGTGGGGGCGATTATGTCAGTTCAACCCAGAGGGTGTGTCTTTTATTTATTTATTTCAAAAATTTGTCATGAGTCACATTACACAGACCTCCCCGAGGAGAGGAGGAAGCGAGCGGGTAGTGAGGGAAGGCGTCTAAGAGAAGTTAATCTCAAAATTCCTTTAATTGAAGGTTTGTTGTATCTGCGTGCCCGTCCGTTTTCAAGTCGGGTTTTTTCCCATCTCATCATTTTCACTTCCGTCCCCCCATAATACATGTCTAGAGATTGTTACGGCTGTCGTTATTATAAAACACAAATGATTTTTAACTAGGTAAAAAAATGCCTTTAATTCTCTCTTCCCTCAAGTTCTTGAACTCTTGGTTTCATAAGTAACTTAAAATGTAATGGTGTGATCGCCGGTTGCTTATTTTCTAAAGGTTTCCACCTTTTCAACTTAAGTAGATGTATAGAATTTGACTCCAAATTGATTACCGAACGTATATAGTCTCGAACCATAAGTAAAATATGTTATTGTTAGATTTATTAGAAAATTTTTGGAGCCTTAACTATGGCAAATAATTGTTTTTATCTTTAATGATCAAAGTGAGTTATGGTGTGGTAGTTGGGTTTGTAGATCTTGGCGTAAACCAGCAGTTTGCAGAAGCAGGAAAAGTAGCAGAGTCCTTTGTATCAATATAAGAGTACCAAAAATTTGCTTGTTAGTAAAGCATGACCAAAACATGTTTTGAAAGATCAGGGCTATTGCAATTCAGAACTAAAGTATTTATAGAAAGCCTCCCATGTGGTTATCATTTTTAAGAACCAATAGTTTCTGTGTTGGCAAATGCTTTTCCTCCTTATTTTTAGAAAGCGAGCCTGTTTTCAGAATATTTTGAATATTTCTCAATTTCCATATTAGTAACATTGTATCTTCAGTAGCTCTACTAGGAATTTATCTTATAAATTTTTTCAAGCTTCTACTTCAGGAATTTTACTGATAAACTTGTTGAATGCCTGCCACTTCTACTGTGTTTCTTGTTTTTGCAAACAATATTTAGCCTTTTAAAAATATTCTAAAATCTAGAAGTGTGGATGTAGTTTTCAAATAGAAAAGTGATTTTGTAGTTTATTGATATTACAAACATACAAGCTTTATTCAACCAACATGAAAAGCCTTAAAATTGAGGTGAATCTAAATTTGCTGAAGGTTTTAAGGATTTTGAAAATCAAAGAGAGAGTGCAGGAAGTTAAATTGCCCCCATTCCAGAAGTCATTTATAGAAATCAGATAAGTACTTGACAAAGGGTGGCTTCTTTTTGTTTTGCGTGTTGGGAAATCTGACAAATATATGGTGTGGTAACTACTAAGTATTGGCAAATGCAAACATGTTTTAACCTGTCTGGTGACTATGTCTTTTTCAGGTACTTGTCTGCTGTAAAGCTCGTGCTCGCGCGCTCTCTCTCTCTCACCACCTTCCTTTTCTCTTCCTGCTACCATCATGTAACTTTAAAGCACTTTTCGACTTACTGGTAATATCCCTAATTAAGTCATGATATTTCTTACGTAGTCTCTTGCTTTTAAATGTTAGTACCATTAGTGCTATGGTGCCAAGAGCCACCATCAGTGGCTCCATTTTTTTTTTAAGGTGGTCCTAAACTTTACACCAGTGACGTATTCTGATTTTAGTGGGGTAAAAAAGATACATGTCTGAGTAGCCTTTATTTTTATTTATTTATTTTATTGATTGTAAAAAGAGAGAGGAAGGGAGGGAGAGACAGAAAGAGAAACATCGATTTGTTGTCTCACTTATCGATTCATTCATTGGCTGATTTCTTGTGTGTGTTCTGACTGGAGATTGAACCCACAACCTTAGTGCATGGGGATGAAGCGCTAACCAACTGGGCTACCCGGCCAGGTATCTTAGTAGCCTTTAAACTTTTGGGTTGCATGATGTACTGTATATGCCTTCCTGAGGCTCAGCCAGGCTTAGAAGATGATGAAGACTTTGTGGAAGTTAATGTGGTAGCTGACTTTGTGATGTGTTGTGCTGCTAACTTTGGTGTTGTGAATAGGGAACCAAGAGTGCTAGAAGTACTTATCTGAATATCTTTTGAGATCTTTTGGTAGCCCTTCTATGACCCTTACTGAGTTATAAACAGCACCTTACATAAATATGTCTCCTCTCAGGGAAAGTATGTGGTTACTTGTGTTTTGAGAATTTTTTATACGCAAGGCGAGTTAAGTTACTGCATGCGTGATTTTCATCTGGAGACTTCAATTTTCATTTTGTTTGTTTTCCTACAGTCCAGTTAGGCTAAGGTGTTTAGCCATCAAGTTCTTTTGGCTGTAGTGCAGTTGAGTCCTCGAGTGCTTCATTAGCTCTTTGGGTCCTTTTGACTTTAATTATTAAATTGTATTATTAGTCCTGCCTGGGTGGTTCAGCTGGTTGGAGTGTTGTCCTATGCACCAAAAGGTTGCTGGTTTATTCCTGGTCAGGGCACACACATAAGTTGCAGTTTCCATCCCCCGTTGGGGCATGTGAGGGAGGCAACCAGTTAGTGTTATGGCTGTTACTCTCACATGAATGTTGTTTTCTGTCTCTGTTGCATTTTCTCTCTCTAAAATCAATAAACACATCCTTGGGTGAGGATTTAAAAAAAATTAAAATTTCCCTGGCTGGTGTGGCTCAGTGGATTGAGTGCTGGCCTGGGAACCAAAGGGTCACTGGTTGGATTCCCTGTCAGGGCAAGTGCCTTGGTTACATGCCAGGTCTCCAGTGGGGGGCTCTTGAGAAGCAACCACACATTGGTATTTCTCTCCCTCTCCCTCCATTCTCTCTAAAAATAAATAAATAAAATCTTTAAAAGAATTAAAATAAAATGTATTATTGAAAGCAAAACTTTTCTAAAATGTATACTTTCTTAAATATGACAAGATTTTTGAAATTGCTATTAGGAAATATTTAAAATAGAAAGCATTCTTTATATAAAGAAAAAATCTTTGCCTTTTTCCATCTTTCGGTTGATATGACCAGTTTGAATTTTTTTTAGTAGTTTATGTCAAGGACAGTCACTACTTAACTTGAACACACGTATTCATCTAGCCAGTTCTCTTTGCTCTATTTTAGAGTCTACAGTGCCTTTATCATGGGAACTATTTTGGGGAGTAGGAAGTGAGCTAAGCTCAAAGGAGTAGAAACTGCTTAAGAAAGGTTTCTGAGCATGCAAATTGCTGGGTTGGGTAAGGACAGAAAAGTCTTCCATACAGTTAAACTTTTTAATTTAATTTAAAAATTTGGTCTGGCATTCCCCCAATAGAGCTTTATTCGGGTTAACAAGTATATTCTTGTTATAAAGTGTAAAGGGGATCTCATTAGTGAGCGACATAGTTTATTTAGCTTGTTTTCTTTCTCTTGTGGTGCTAGCTTATGCTCATTTGCTCCTTGTGTACATTTGATCTTGGAGAGCAGGTAATTTTTGTGCAGGAGCACTGTGAAATAGATAAAAGCTAACATTTCTGGTACTGTACAATTTATACCAATTTATAAATGAAGTCAGTTATTACAATACCTTATTTATTTGACATGAGCAATTTAAGGTTCAGACATATTAAATACCCCTAACGTTCTGTATCTCCTGAGAGATAATGCCTGGAATCAAATCCAGATTTTCTGATTCTATATTCTAAGTTCTATTTAGTGAATACTGGGTAAGGTGCTTACTGTAGGATAGGGGATAAAAAAAGATGGTACGAAGAGGAGAATAGGGAAGGGAAAAGGGTGATACACAGTAATTGCTTCAATTTATTGAGTACACACTTTGTTACAGTCTCTGCTGGTTGATTTGTATTAGCATTACTCCTTACAAAAAATCTCCATGATAGGCAGTATTCTCTTACAGATCAGGAAGTTAGGGTTCAAAGAAGTTAAATGAGTTTTGTTTGATCATATAGTTAGTAATTGGTAGTCAAGATTTCTGCCCAACTCGGACAGGCTGCACAGGTTCCATGGCAATGCTCTTTTCCTGTCGCATTGACTCTAGCTGTGAATGAGTCTAGAACTCAGACTAGTTTAGAAATGTCATAGAATAAGTAGACTCTTGTTGAGCATGTCTGCTAAAACAACTATTTTACCATTGTTTCTTCTGAGTTCCAAGTTGCAAATATAAGAACTACTATGTTTATTATTTGGGGATGGTAGCTTTGGCACTTGAAATGTTGAATTGTAGGAGTCATAGGCTAGTTTTCCACTGAACTCAGTGGACCTCTTTCCTTTCTGTGCATCATTGCCTCTTTTTTTCTATTTTGATTCAGTTTTGCAATTGTGATAATAAAACTTACAATAGGATTAGTAGAAGTTAACAAAACAAAATGTTTTGAAACATTGTGATTTTTACACAAACTAGATTCCACTAAAGTTAGTCAAAATGATTTGAGGAGATTAGGACAGATTGGAAATGGTAGAATTTTTACACTTGAACTTTGAAGTGAGTAAAACAGTGGCTAGCAAAATTAGAAATATAGGTTGAAAATCTAATGAATTAAACATGGTTTTAGTAAGGCACAGCGTCGTGACTGTAGTTAATGATACTGTATTGTATATTTGAAAGTTGCTAAGAGTAGATATTAAAGGTTCTCACTATAAGAAAAAAATTGTAACTGTTGTGATGGATGTTAACTAGACTTATTGTAATCATTTCATAATATATGTATATCAAATCATTATATTGTATACCTGAAACACCTGAGATATAATATGTCAATACAAAAACAAAACAAGACAGGGTTTTAGATACTTTTATGGAAATCCTCAGGTAGTTGTTAGTTGATGGGTAGTCACAACCTGCTTATTAATGCTGCTGTCAGGCAGGATCTGACCTTGAATATTAGGTCTTACGAATATTATATCAGATGTTACTAATAATACTTTCAAGGATACTGAGTATTCTTTAGGGCCATATGTCATTTGAAGTTTGTGTTAAAAACTAATTAAAAGAGAGTTTGTATTAAAACTCTTTCTTTTGTAACTTTAATGCTTACAAGAGCTTTACATTTGGTTCTTCGATCTAGTCATGGTATGTTTAAAGGCTCAGTTTTAGCAAATTTCTGTCTTTTGGAGAGGTTCTTTTTAGAATATTATTGAAATCTCTTAGAGTAAGGACACTTTTCTAATTTGTCTTCTGTGCTTCTGCTTTCTCAAGTTGGTTCTGACAACTGAAGAATGCTAATTAATACTCCTTGTAGGGGAAAAGAAGTATTTAAACAATTGGGCATTTAGAGTAGCCTGTTTATTTTGGGTGAAATTATATCATAGGAATTAAGATACTTCTGATTTAACAGACAAGAATATATTAGCTAGAAAGAAGGAATGCTAACATTGGGAGAAGAGGTTGAATTTTGATTCATTAGCAGATTATGTAATTCTATGAAAATAGTGTTGGTATGAAAAGCAATGTAAAAAGAATTAAATGCTAATTTGGGGTTATTTAAAAGTTTGAATTGGGGGAGCTATACATGTTTCTAATGTTTTTGTGTTGATTATAATTTATATTGATGTTATGGTTTGATTTTAGAAGAAATAATCAGACACAAGAAGTACAAACTTTATAGACCTTAATACTTAATAAGACACTGCGCTAAAAAATAGGGGATTTTTGCCCTGACTAGCATGGCTCAGTTGGTTGAGCATCCACCTGTGGAGTGAAAGGTCACGGTTTGATTCCCTGTCAGGGCACATGCCTGGGTTGTGGCCTGGTCCCGATTGATGTTCCCCTCTCACATTGATGTTTCATTCCCTCCCTTTCTCCCTCCCTTCTTCTCTCTCTAAACAAGATAGTAATAAAAAAAAAAAAAGGATTTTTAAAGAAGTACAGCATTGAAAAGAGGAGACACTTGCAAAAGGACAATTAATATATTTTGTTTTGAAGTGTTATGGGTGTTTTTAAATTTTTATTACTATTTTTTAATCCTAACCTGAGGACATGCTTATTGATTTTAGAGAGAGGAGAAGGGAGGAAGAGAAACATTGATGTAAAGAGACATCAGTCATCAGTCTGCACCCTGACCCACTAGGGGCTGAATCCCCAACCTAGGCATGTGCCCTGACTGGGACTCCAGCTGGCAGCCTTTTGATTTATAGAAAGATGTTTCAAACCGAGTCACACTGGCCAGTGGATTTTGTTTTTAAAAGAAATAGCTGACCTGGTCATTTTAACATCAAACATTAATTGCCTAGAAAGGAGACTTGGAGTTTTTAGTATTACCATTCTGTGTCAACCCAGTTAACTCCATTTAACCTTGGCTTTGTTAACTTTCTCCATTTACAAAATGAAATTTGCTCAGAAATAGTTGGTAGTAAACTAATGTTTGTGAAGAAAACCTGAAAGCAGAACAAAACATCCTAAGGAAAATAATGTGTATTTGTTATGAAGTAGATTCTGATTTTGGTACGCATCTGTGCTTAGCAAGTTTGCCAGATGTTTGTGGAATTTATGTTGACTAAAGAATATTGGTAGCACCATCTCAAGTATAGCTGAAGTATAAGGAAACTAATTTTAAGTCTTATTTTACTAATAATTAACATAGTAATTAAAACTCACCATAGAAAATTCCAAACATATTCAGAAATGGAAAAGTAATATAATTAACCCCCATATTTTTTAATTAAAAAAATTGTATTGAATTGATTATGCTATTACAGTGGTCTTGATTGTTTTTCCCCTTTGCTCCTCCTCCACCCAGCACCCCCCCCCCCCCCCCCCCGCAATCCCTCAGGCAAATTCCCCCACCATTGTTCATGTCGATTGGGCGTGTGTATAAGTTCTTTGGCTACTCCATTTTCTACACTGTAATTTATATCCCCATGGCTATTCTGTAACTACCTTTTTGTATTTAATCCCTTTACCTCTTCACCAGTTTCCCCATACTCCCCTCCCAATTGGCAACCATCAAAATGCTGTCTGTATCCATGATTCTTTCTCCTTGTTTGCTTAGTTTGTTTTTTAGATTGAATTGTTGATTTTGTATTTTTTGCCACTTTATTCATAGTTTTGATCTTTTTTTCTTAAATAAGTCCCTTTAACATTTCATGTAATAATGGTTTGGTGGTGATGAACTCCTTTAGTTTTTTCTTGTCTGGGAAGCTCTTTATCTGCCCTTCCATTCTAAATTATAGCTTTATTGGATAGAGCAATCTTGGCTATAGGTTCCTGCTTTTCATGACTTTAAATATTTCTTGCCAATCCCTTCTAGCCTGTAAAGTTTCTTTAGAGAAATCAGCTGGCAGTCTTATAGGAACTCCCCTGTAGGTAACTAACTTTTTTTCTCTTGCTGCTTTTTAAGATTCTCTCTTTGTCTTCGACCTTTGGGATTTTAATTTTAAGTATCTTGGAGTGGGCCTCTTTGCATCCATCTTGTTTGGGACTCTCTGTGTTTCCTGGACTAGCATGTCTTCACCAAATTGGGGAAGTGTTCTTTCATTATTTTTCTCTAATAGATTTCCAATTTCTTGCTTTTTCTCTTCTCTTTCTGGCACCCCTATGATGCAAATGTTTCACCTCTTGAAGTTGTCCCAGAGGTTGCCTGTAAAATCCTCAGTTTTTTGGATTCTTTCTTCCTTCTCCTTCTCCTCCTCCTCCTCCTCCTCTTCCTCTTCCTCCTTCTCTTCATTCTTCCCCCTCCCCCTCCCCCTCCCCCTTTCTTCTTTCTTCCTTCCTTTCTTTTCTCCTCCTCCTCCTCCTCCTCCTCCTCCCTTCTTCCTTCTTCTTTCTCCTTCTCCTTCTTTGTTTTTTGCTTCCTTATGCTCTGTAACATTGATTTGATTCTGGGCTTCATCCACTCTACTGTTGTTTCCCTGTAAATTTTTTTTACTTTAATTAGTGTATCCTTTGTTTCTGTCTCTTTTTTTTGAGTTTTGATCTGTTCTTTTATTTGGGTCATGTTTCTTTGTCTCCTTGTTTTGGCAGCCTCCCTGTGTTTGATATATGTATTAAGTAGAGCTGCTTTGATGCTATGTCTTGGTAGCAGGCCTAATGTAGTAGGTGCCCTGTAGGGGCCAGTGGTACAGCCCCCCTTTTCACCCGTTAGGTATTTGAGGTGTGCCCTTCATGTAGTCTGAGTACACCCTCCTCTTCTAGTTGAGTCTTGATTGCTGTTGGCAGATCAATGGGAGGGATTTACCCAGGCCAGTCAGCTGCAAGGATTGGCTGTGACCTCTTACCACCAACCCCACCCTCATGGAGGATCTGCTGTGCAGTGGCACAGTGGCGGTGCTCCAGCTTAGTCTGTAGCTGTCCACTGGGTGTGCTGGCTGTGTGGTTACCCAGGTGGTGCAGGCCAAGAACAGTTCCCCACCTGTGTTCTGCCTGGGGCCACCCTGCCTAAGCTATAAAACTACCTGAGATGGCTGCTATTTGTGATGGGCTTGGAGATTCTCAGATGAAGCCAAACTGAATCTAAGCTGTCTGCTGCTAGTATTGGGCCTGGGGCTCACTGAGGCTGGCTGTTGCTTGTTAGAGAGGGTTTAGGAAGTTGTGAAGCATGAGCCAAGACCAGCCATTCCTATTGAAAAGAAGCTTGGGTGGGCCTGTAAGTTGGGTGGCTCGGAGTCTCTGGGGATCTCCAAGGCAGGTCAAACAATGTTAGCCAGGTTGATGGAGTCTCAGGTGTGGCACCAGCTTGCTGGCTTAGTGGAGGGGAGGGCTTTGTAAAGGGACAGTGGCCTCTGCCTACCTTGATGCCAGACACTTCAGTTTCTCCCTGTATACCTGTAGTGCCTTTCAAGCTGTTGCCCTAGCGCTGGAGCTCAGAGGGAGTGAGTCTGAGTATATGGGTACATGTGTGGGTTCTTTAAGAGGAACTGCTTAGGGCTCCTTCAGTTTTTTTCACTGAGTCAGTCGCACTGGTTTTTGCAGCCAGAAGTTATGGGGACTTATTTTGCTGGCACTGGAACCTTGGGCTGGGGGGTCTGGTGTGGGGTTAGGACTCCTCACTCTCGAGATCTCTCTCCCAAATTCTTATTCACCACACGTGGGTGAGGGGCAAGCCTGTGCCATGTCTGTGTCCTGTCTACCAGTCTGGATGGATATGGTTTCATTAATTCTGTAGTTGTCAGATTTTCATTCAACTTGATTTCTTCTGATGGTTCTGAGTGATGGTTTTTCTATATTTTAGTTGTAATTTTGATGTGGCTGTGAAGAGGGGAGCCATGTCTGCTTAAGCTTCCATCTAGACCAGAAGTTGAACCCCCATATATTTATCACCCAGCTTTATTAAATTATTTACTTGTAGACTGTCTCCTTTCATCTGTATTTCTCTCCTATCCTCCTACGATTATTGTAAAGCTTACCTTTGACATACTGCATCCATAAATATTTTAGTACATATCTCTAACAGATGAAGGCTTATTAAATCCACTGCATAACTTCTATATGTGGGGGAAAAAAAGATAATGAATGTTATTATAATTGTGGCCAAAAAGAGTAGAACGCTTTAAAACAGTTAATGCATTTTTATCATTTTTAAAAAAATTTATTGATTTGAGAGAGAGAGAGAGAAAGAAAGAGAGAGAGGGAAAGGTTGACCTGGTGTTCTTATATTTATGCTGTATTTATGCATTCATTGATTGCTTCTTGTATGTGCCCTGTTGTGGGATTGAACCTGCAACTTTGGCATATCGGGATGATGCTCTCACCAGCTGAGCTCCCTGGCCAGGGCTAAACAGTTAATATATTTTTTACTTACAGCTAATATTGTTAGTGACTCCTGCCACAGATTGATTAGAATATAGATGTAGTATTTGCTTTGTAATAATTTAAAAAATTGAGTTATAATTCATGTAATATAAAACCAACCATTTTAGAGTGTACATTTCAATATTATTTAGTATATCCACAGTGTTGTGTGACCACCACCCTGGTACAGTTCCAAAACATTTTTATCACTCCTCAAAAAAAACCCCCCCCAAACCCTATCCATTAAGTAGTTTGTGTCCATCTCTATCCTCTAGCACCAGACATCCACCAATTTGCTTTCTGTCTCTATGAATTAATCTGTTTTGTATATTTCATATAAATGGAATCATAGACTATGTGTCCTTTTTGTCTGGCTTTTTTCACATAGTAAGCATATTCTGCTGCATGTATGTACCACATTTTATCCATTCATCTGTTGATGGAGACAGGTGGGTTGTTTCTATCGTTTTAGCTATTGAGAATAGTAGTGCTGTGAATATTCATGTACAGTGAATATTTTCTGTTTTGTGTATGTACAGCTAGGAGTGGTTCATAATAGGATTTTGTTGTGACGTATATAATTCTCTGTCACTGTACTGCAGTATAATGAGGGAATTATAGACATAGACATCGACTCAGAATCAGTCTGAATTGATAGACATTAAGGCTTGGAGCTTAATTTTTCAATTTATATATAAGCTTAATTTTCCCCCTGATTACCAGAGTAGTATAAAATATGGTAATTGAATACATTTTTAACTTTTTAGACGCATATATAGCTTAGACAGTGCAAGTTTCTTGTAATATCACTACTACCTACAACCTTTAAAGAATATGTCTCAACTTTATGCTGTATAGTTGGTAAACTCATATTGTTTATATTAAGGCAGAAAGTATTTTAGTCATAGTGTATTTTATTTATTTTTATTTTATTTTTTAAGATTTTATTTATTTTTAGAGAGGAGGGAGGGAGGAAGAGAGGGAGAGAAACATTGATGTGAGAGAGAAACATTGATTGGCTACTTCTTGTATGCACCCCTACTGGGGATTGAACCCACAACCCAGGCATGTGCCCTGCTCGGGAACTGAACTTGCGACCTTTTGCTTTGCCAGACAGATGCCCAACCAACCGAATCACACTGGTCAGGGCAGTCATAGTGTATTTTAAAAACTAAAAACAAACAACCAAACTCCTCTAACAGTTTCATAAGATTATCTAATAATCAAATCAAATGTGATTGTATTTCTATTCAGAGCTTTAATGAAACACAGTATACAAGATGGGGAGTTGGATATCTCAACTGCTTTTAATTGGAGTAAAATTTGATCATTACCTTGAAACTTAAAGGGAACAAAAATACTATGTTAATGAAAAAGTTTATTATTGAAAAACTTCAGTTTCCCTTTAAGTCACTCATTTCCTGAATGCTTTTATTTATTTTTAATTTTTTTCTTTTTTAATGACTTTATTGGAATGACACTCGTTAACAAAATTATACAGGTTTCAGGTGCACAATTCTAGAACACTTCATCTGTACACTGTATTTTGTATTCACCACCCCAAGTCAGTTCTCTGTCCATCATGATCCCAAATGTTTTATATTTAATTCCTGTTAGTAACTTATGCATGCTGTGATAAAATTGTGTTTGGAAAACTTACCATTTTGTGGAAAGGTAAGTGTGGTACTTCTTTAGAAATCATTCTGTTGGGGACATGAGAATTAATACCTTCCACTTAAACACCAGACTTGTATATACTACATCAAATGGAAAAAGATACTTAATTCCAATGTTGGCAACCTAAGACATATAGTAACAAATTTTTACTTTAAGAAGGCAGTGTAGTGCAAAGGGTTTATGAGTGCCATTTAAAAATCACTCACAGTGGTGCCTCAAAATAGTTTAGCAAGCCCACTATATTTTTCATGTCACTTTATTCTTCTGCTAACCATAAACTATTAAATTTTCTCTTCCTCTTAAAATCTCTTTTCTTTCATATACCCACCCAGTAACAGACCTTTCTCCTGTATTGCTTAGTTTTATGAAAACTGTTGTCTGTACCTTCCTCCATCCTTCACTTCACATTTGCTCTTTAAGCTATTCTATTTTGTCTGTCATCTCCACTGTTCCACTGAAATTATGCTTAGTAACCTTCACACTGCAAAATTCATTGAACATTCTTTAGTTCTCATTTTGCTTGTCTTCTCAGCATCATTTCACATAATTGACAATTCCCCCTTTTTCTGAAAAGCTAATCAATCCCTTAGCTTTCGTGATGATATTCTCTCCTACTTTTCCTCTTATTTTCTGGCCCCATGTTCTCCTTTACCTTAAGTATTAATGTGGCTTTGCTGAGCTCCTGTCTACAAATACCACCTCAGGCTGTTTTATTTATACCACAAGCGTGATTTTTCCTTCACTGAAGTTGAGATCCATACATCTAATTGCCTATTTAGTACCTCTGCTTGTTTTGAATCACAGGTGCTGCAGACTTAGGATGCTAGAAACTGAACTTCACCTTTCCCTAATCTCATTTACTACTCTCTCATAGAAACGTGGCCATCATTTTTGACTCCTCCATTGTTTCCCTCTGCAACCCTCCCACAAACCCCCAACCACTATAATTCATTGTAACAGTCCTGTTGATTCTTTTTCTGAAATATCTTTTAAATTTGTCTATTCTGTCTGTACTGTACCACCGCAGTATGAAACAGAGAATTGCTATAGCTTCTGTTGTCTTTACATCACCACGTGTTACCCTCTGATCACATTTCTATTATTCACACTGTGGCTTCAGTAGTATTTTCAAAATAGAAATCTGATCATGTCATTCTCCTGTTTAAAAATCATGCAGTGAATTTCCACAAATAACACAATCTCAAAATGAGGCCTGAGAAGGCCCTATGTGATAGTTCCTGTCTTTCTAGTAGGGCCTTGAAGGCCTTGAAAAAAGGTTATGTTTTATTCTGAGTGTGGTTATCGTTAGAGTACTTGATTTACGTTTTAAAAGAATCATTCAGGCTACTGAGTAGAAACCATGGAAAGAAAGAGTAGAATCAACCAGCATGGAGGGTATTGTTGTAGTCCAGATAGGAAATGACAATTGCTTGTACTTTAGTGGTGGGTTGAGGAATTGAGAGGAGAGGTTGGATATTTTGGGAGTTGGGTATTAGGAAAAGAAGAATCTAAGGATAACTCCTAGTTTAAGAATTTTTAAGTTATGTCAGTAGATGGTTAATATGTGGGTGGGAGGATATCAAGAGTAATGTTTTGTTATATCCAATGAAAATTTTGTGTTTGATTCCAGATGTGCTGTAAATAAAAACTGTAAACACTGTATTTCCAAGGCTCGGTATGAAAAAATATATAAAATATCTAATTGATAATTGTTTGTATTGATCACATTTGAAATAATATTTTGGATATATTAGGTTGAATAAAAATACTAATAGAGTTTAAAAATAAAGGACACTGTTGTTGACATGTTAAGTAGGAGATAGTGATTAGACAACCAAATAGATAGGCCAGATAGTCATTCTGGAGTTTAGGGAAGAGTCAGAGTTGGAGAGTAACATTTAGGAGTCATCACAGAATAGAATAGCTCTGTCTAATAGAAATATGTGAGCCACATATGTAATACAAACGTTTTCTAATAGTCACATTAAAAAAGTATGAAGACACAGGTTGAAATTAATTTTAATAACAATTTATTTAAACCAGTGCATTCACAATATAATTATTTCAATAAGTAATCAGCATAAATAGTTTATTAGTGAGATATTTTACATTCTTTTTTTTGTGCCAACTCTTTGGACTCTTGGTATGTATTTTATACTTGTAGTACATCTCATTTGGGACGTGGATAGTGAAAAACAGGAATGGAAAGTTCTGTGACATAGGATTTTGGAATTGACGCAGTAGAGTAAGTCAACTGCAAAGACAGATAGAACGTGGGATTTTTGAAATCTAGATTTGTGGAAATGGTGTAATTATTAGTAATGATCATGGCAGATTTTGACTGGTGAAGAAAAATGGAGAAAATATTGTTTCAGTTCAGGAGGTCAACTGACTGAGGAGCAATGATTTTGGGTGAATTAGCTGAGTGAATGTTGACATCACTAAGAATAATGAACGGTAGGAATAGTGAATTAGTGAGTTAGGTGTTAGAGTCCTTAACGAAGGAGGAAATGATGAGGATGTTGATTGATGACAATAATAAGGAGGTTCTGGTTGTAGAGACCTCTTGCCTGTCCCACCAGGTCAGTTTATACCCTGTTATAGGCTCCCATACAATCCTACATGTTTCTTCTGTAACACTCATTACAACTGTTTGACATTTGGTGCTGGTCTCCAAGAAATCAGGTCTAGGTTGGTCTTGTTTATTCCTGTACCTCCAGTGTCTTCCTGTGTCTGGCACATAAAGCTTGAAAAGTTACATGAACTGTATAAAGAGTCTCAGAACTTGGTTCTGTTCCTCATTTTATTTATATATATGTTTATAGGCATATATATAAAATCACATACATATATACACATGTACATACATTGATTTTAGAGAGAGGAAGTGGTGGTGGGGGAGAGAGAGAGACACCGATTTGTTGTTCCACTTATTTATGCTTTCTTTGGTTGTTTCCTTTATGTTCTGTGATGGGGGTTAAACCCACAGTCTTGGTGTATCAAGATGATTCTCTAACCCATCTGATCTACCTGGCCAGGGCCTCATTCTACATATTAACTAGCTTTTAACTCTCTTTTATCGTCTCTAGAAGGACAAATTTTGACTAGGTGATGTTGCATGTGACAGTTCTGATGGTTTTTAGTAGTTTGTTTCTGACTTCCAGCTCTACAATTCTGATGTTTTTATTAGTTTATTTCTGTGTTAGTTCTTCAATTTCCTCTAAAAATAATCTCTGCTTTACTTACATGTGTTCCTTTTGTTCTTAGTAAATGTTAGTTTAAATGTTCACCTTTTTTGTAATCAAGACATCAAGACATTGAATAAATAGGTTGTCAAGAACTGATTTAATTCAAATTGTTATGAATTGTGATTCCTCCTAAATACTCTTAAAATCTTTATATGAAAATTAATATTTCTAAGTATACTGAAGAGAGAAGATACAAGTGAGGATATGTTAAATTAGACTCTGTCTTTATTCCTTGAGTAATTTTCTACAATACAGATCAGCTGTGTTGAAGCTTATGCTCTCAGGGCTCTCTTCATTTGCCTAAAAAGTGTCCATGCCAGAGAGCTTTCCATAGGTGGTTTATATCTATCAATATTAAATATATCAAAAATTAAAATGGAGAAGTTTAAAACATTTATTAGTTCACTTAAAATAACATGTAATGGGTTTAGCATAAATAATACATTGTTTGAGAAATAGTATAGTTTTCCAAAACAAAAAAGGTTTAATATTAGAGGAGAGTGGCATTGTTTTACATTATTGCAAATTTTTTTAGTGACTGGCTTATAGAAGAAAGCTAGATTATCATTTCTGCCTCTGCATTCAACCTGTTGTGATATTTTTATTTTGGATGAAATGTGTGAGAAAATCTGGCTTCATCCAGTCATGTAGCTGTAAAGAAAGGAGTATTTTTATAACCTGTGCATTAAATTGTGGATAATTTTCTTTGATACTATCTCAAAGCTCATCAAATAGTAGTTTTTTAAAGATTGGTTACAATGAAACCTTATCACTGAATATTTTATACTCCGGTATATGAAAAGTTGTTGCCTGGGCAGAAAATATCTGCTGACTGAGTGATGCAGGTCTTCTGAATGTTGGCACATTTTATTATGTGATAGAAAAAGAATCGCATTTGTTTACATCACCACAGATGTTATGAGATGAGTCTTTAAGTATTGAAAAGCTTCCATGCTCACGTTGATGGATACAAGTTTTCCAAAATTTTGGCTTTTCTTGAAAGCTTGAATTTTACTCTTGGCTACATATATTTCCAGTTATATTCCTTGGAGTCATAGGCTTGCTTCATTCATTTTTAGGAAAATGTCTGCCAAATACCAAATCTGAATAATCATAGTTTGTCATTTGTTGTTGAAGTAACCGAAGTCATTTTTTTTAAAGTTTCATGGTAAAGTGGCTTATTTGGCTTGCAAATATATTGCTCAAGTGCTTTTCCTAAGGGCAACCAGTACTTTGAATGCAACTGAAGTACTTGATATGGATTTCCTATTTTGTCACACAGAACAATAAAAGGTATCTTAAGGGTCAAGGTTTAATAAAATTAAGAATTTTTTTTGTATCAGTGTTATAATTTTATTCGACAATCAGTCCTCATAGATTTTTGAAAGTGGTCACAGGTATGTAGGTGACTCATGTATAGAGCTTGTTTGGTGAGTCTTCATCCCCATTATGTTTTCTGGACAACTGCACCTGGTAACGGTGTGGGACATTCTTTATTCCTTTGCCCCAAACAGCTTTGTTGAGTCTGGTATGAATGTGTACATCTGGAGTTTCCATCTCCGTCATGGCGAATTTCTGGATCTCTTTGAGTGCCTGAGGGGCATGGTTCTTGAAACCCACTCCATGGATGTGCTTGTGAATGTTGATAGTGTATTCCCTGGCTATTGTCTCACTGATGGCAGAATGGCCCTTCTTCTCACCACCCTTCTTTGCGGGAGCCATTATGTTGAGCCCAAATTGGAAAGCTCATTAAGAACATTTTTAAGTGAAGCTGGTTGGCAGTAAAGAACACAATGAGTACTAGTACACTTGGTGATAACTCACTTGATATATGTTAAGAGGGAAGTAGTTTAGTTAACTTGGCTTTTGAGTCATCAGTGCAAATATCAACACAGGAGAAGGCAAATATGAGACAAGATATAGTAAAATTAAAAGAAGTCAATCTATTTGTACCGGCACAAAGAACATTTCAAGAAAACTCAGAACAGTTAACACAGTATCATACTGCTTCAGTAAGAAGTCATTTGGAACTCAGAAATAAAGATCTGGAGTCTGAACTCTCCAAAATGAAAACTTCTGGAGATTGTAATGAAATAGAATTGGACCTAGGAAGTCATTGGTAAATAAACTAAACAAGAGTGACGTGAGGCTAGCAGAGGCCAGCACTCTTCATACAAGGCCAGTCTTGGAGACACCTTGTGTTGGAAATCTTAATACTTTTGTGCTCAATAGAAATTCAGCTACCAGAGGAAACTTGATGATTCCTACCTCAAGGCCATGGAATTCAAATATTAACGTGGAGACTTACTTGATCAGATGTTGCTGACTTTGAATTTGAATCCTGTAGAGCTTATCCTATAGTATCAATTGATCAGTCAAATTCATATCAAGATCTGCTTTTGAAAACATGAGAATATGCACAGATTTTACAGAAAAATATCTGAAACAAATGGTAAAAATTTATTTAATGGGCTGTTTACATAACATTTTTATTGTTTTCCATTAAACACATGTGAAATCTTTATTAAAAAATATTTTTGGATAAATAAAAAAGAAAACATGGCAAATGACTGATATTATGAAAATGGTTTTCACCTTGTGAACCTCCTGAAAGGAACTTAGGGATCCTCAGCCTTCTAAAAACCACACTATGATAAACTTTGGTATGACTGGTTTAGTAGACTTAATGTCTGCCTTTTTTGGTACTAATGGTGAATTTTAAAAATCATTTCATAGCAGTAAGCATCTCTGGCTGAAGTAGCTTGAGTATTATTACCTCATAAAAAATTTAAAGTTCCTTGCGTAGGTATTCTCTTAGCATAGCATATACCATATTAATTATTTTGGATAGTTTTTTTAATGTTCTGGGTCTTATTATTGCTCTGTATATGTTACTTCTCAGTAGCATTAATTTTGAAATATGTTTTCTCCATATTTCACCCATGCTAAAAATTTAGTAATTTGACTAAATTTATTTGGTTAATAGGAAGTTGTTCCAATTATATAATTTTTTATGAATTAGTATGAAGTACTAATTTTAAAATGATGTAGAAATTATTTAACTTCTAATTTGAGTATGTTCCAAATTTGATTTGAAGAAAGCTTACAGGATCCCAAGTTGGAACCACAGAGGTTCTAAGAGAAATACTCCGTAAAATGAAATATGTATAATTATGTATAACATGCTTCACAGTATAACAGTATATTAGTTTGTCATATTGTAGCCGAGCAGACAGAAGCCTGTTCAAATGGCGCCTTGTTTTATGACCCAACAATTAGTATTGGGAAAAACATGTTTTTATTTATAATACTCCAGCCTTAGGGTTGCTGAGAGTACTTACGCTCAGAGACCTGCTCTTCCCTGAGACCCAGCACTTCCCTTGCTCCCCAAGAGGCTAAAAGCCAAAGTCAAGCCCAGTAGTTCCCCATATGCTTATCTGTGCTTAAGCCGGTTGTGCAGACAGTCTCACAGCAGCTCTCTCCTTCAGGATATTGGGTATGTTGTCATCAGCCTCCATGTAATAGTTAAGGAAAGAATGTTCTGTGTTACACTGGATCTTGGTGAAGTCCAGGAAAGGCACAAGTCCTGAGAGAGTGGCCTTTCTGTATGTCCTGAGTCTCAGGAGTCAGTGTCTTTCAAGGCAGAGTCATTGATGGCTTCTGAGTCACCTATTGTGGGCACAATCAGCACTAGCATGCTGTTCTTTTCCTTACTACACCAGGCTGCATGGCCAAATTCTGACTACAAACTACTAAGCAGCTACATCATGGCTCCTTCCCCTCCACACACTCTACCTGCATGGCTCCTGTCTCACTACTGGCAGCATGGCTGAACCTCTCCCTCTTTCAGACTGCCTTTTTCACTACAGACCAGCATGGCTGCTACCCACTCTGTCAGCCCTCACGGCAGATCAGCATCTCCCTCTCTGCCTACTTGCTACATCATGGTTCTCCCATAGCAGACCAGCCTCCTTTTTCCTGCTTTTAGTTTAAATCCTGACCCAGAGCTTCCTACATGACTGCCTGTGCAGCTTCTCCCACAGTTAGCTCCATTTGCCAGTTTCCTGTACCATTTACACTTGGCTGCCACCTTAGTCAAGGCAAACGTGACTCAGTGATGCAGGGGGAATCGCCTTCCTGTCTCCCATGGAGGTGTGGTACAGATACCTGTCAAGAGTCCCGTATGGTCTGTTCCCCCATCCCCCAACCAAGGGCTATAGGGGTTTTCTGGGGATCGATCTCTCTCTCTCTCTCTCTCTCTCTCTGTCTCTCTGTCTCTCTGTACCCTGTTTCAATATGTTCAGTTATTCAGTATTTTTTTACTGCCTATTAGGTGCCAGATTGTGTTTTGTGAATCAGATATAATCTCTGCTTCCCCTACTAATGATAGAAATCACATACTATAATAAATTTTATCTAGGGAAGTACATGTTGACATAGTGTATATATCAGGTGCCTCCAGTTAGCACCATGTGTCAAAGAAGTGAGGGGGACCAAATTTTCGCCACCCCAAAATACTCCTTTTGGGATACTGATTTTTAAGCTGGTTCTTAAGAAAGAACAGACTCAGAATGAAACCTTTGACCTTCTCCCTTTACCTGCCTAAAGGAATTCAGATAGAAAAACTTGCTTAACGGAAAGGAACATCATCACTTTAGTATCATAATATGAACTAAATTTGGCAGACAGGGAGAAATCTAGTAAACCTGTTTGTTGAACTTCTCTCTGTGTCCTATTGTTTCTGAGTGGCCCAGCAAGAATTTGTTCACCCTTTCTCATCTCTCTGTAAGTTACTGGCTTTCCCTTTGAAATCCCAGACCCCTGCCTCCTCCTCCTCTGTCACAAATGGCATATAAGCCTCAACTGCTAATGTATGTTTGAATCTCATTCTTATGGAATTCCTGCATGTAAATCCATAATACATTTTGGACATATTCTCTTACTAATCTGTCTCATGGTAATTTGATTATTAGCCCAGCTAGAAGAACTTAGAAGGTGGGAGGAAAATTATTTTTTTGTACCCCTACAGAAGTAATGTTGGAGTTGAGATCTGAAGGGTGAATATATGTTAACTAAGAAATTTTGAGGGAAGGAAAAACAAAGTCCCTAGCAGAGGGAATAGGAACATTACATATATAGGCCAAATGTGAGTGAAAGCCCTGTGATTTTAAACAGGTTAATAGGCCTGTGTGTATTAGAGTATAGTGAACAAAAAGGGGAGAGTCATTTCTGAGGAGTCAGGTAGGGACTAGATCAAATATGGCTTTGTAGCTGATAAGGAAACTTTTTTTTGAGGCTGAAAAGGAAACATTGAAAGTTTTAAGCAATGGGTTGACATTATCATTTTTACTTTCTGAGAAGATTTTTCGTGTTTAGAGTGGAGAACATATTGGAGCTAGGTTTGAGTATGCATTGGAAGGTGCTCAAGAAGAGATTGTGGGGAAGCTAGCCTGGAGGCGATGGTAGGAAATGGTGAATTATGTAAAATCTCTGGTGCATGGAATCATCATGGTGTAGACTGTTGACTACCTGTTTTTCTTTTCTAGAAAGAGAAGAGTTCGAGACTATAGGGACACGTTAGAAGTAATTCAATAAGTTGTTTTATTTGTGTTCAACAAGTAGGCTATTAATTGCTTGCTTTGTGAAAGACTCTATTCTAGGTGTGTGCTGTTATGATGTCGGTATTATATGTAATATAATAGTTATGTATACATCATATACATGACTATATGTATACATCATATCATTGACAGATGATAAAGCCTTAAATTCAGGGAGGGGAAAATTGATCTATAGTACTTATGTTTAAAAGAGAAATATTTTGTATAGTAGAAAATAATTGTTATTTTTGAAAGGTTTTTAATTTAAGTTATAGTAGTCAGTAGAATTTTGCTTATGGAAAGGAAAAAATGTCAGGTGTAATTTTTTTAAAAAGCATTTAGGTAGTTAATACATTCCTATGAAAGATTCAAATAGTATACTTGTATTAAAAGCAAAACCTATGATTCCCTTTTTTCTTTCCATATTCCTACTTATACCTTCCTCAAAACTGTTTAAAAGTTTCTTTTGTATCCTTTCAGTTTTTGCACAAAGGATGAAGTGGTTTAGGAAGATTCATCTGGCATTGTTGCAGGATGAATTCGTGAAAGGGACAGAAGGACAAGTTAGAGGACTGTTACATCTGTCCATCTGTAAGAGTATTTCTTGAATTGACATAACTATAGTTAAGATTGAAAACAGAAGGATTAGTTGCAAGTGAGAATCAGGAAGCCTTGGTTAAAGAAATATGGGTAGATAGGAAAGGGAGAATTTATAGATGACTTATTTACCTTGTAGTTATTCTCCTCCAGCATAAAGCTTATACCACAGAAGGTAAATTACAGTCACAGAAGTGAATCTATAGGCCCTCTCTTTTTATGCATTTAGTACACAGTTGGTTCTGACACTTTCCAGCTTTTACTCTTCCACAGTTGAATTGATTGGCAGAGCAGTGGGTTGGAAGATAAGAATGAGGCTTGACGATTACTTGGCTGTGGGCAGAAGCGGGGAGAGGGAGGAAAGGAAAGGGACTCTTAAGGTCTCTGTGTACTATTGGGGCATGAGATTGAGGTGCAGTTTTCTCCTTCTGATACTAATTTTGATGTCCTGTCAAAATCTATTACAGGCCTTGCCATATTTAGACACTTAGAATCTTTTTATAAATACTTTCAAAATATGTGTGACTTACATGTGGATTGAGAACTGTCCCTTTTGAAAAGGAACTTCTAGAGAAAATTCTAAGGAACAGTGCCCTGTTTGGGGTTTTCAGGGAAGGCCTTTCATAGTGTGACTTTAGCTGAGTCATGAGTTTAAAGAATTAAGAGGAAGAGAGGGATGGAAGGGAAGGGTTATAGGTAGTAGGAACGGCATGTGTATAAGGCATGTTTGAGAGAGCTACAAGTAGTTTGCTTTTGATAGTGTCAGATGAAAGAGGGGGTAGTAGTGGAGATGAGGTCTCATTGAAAAAGACAGGGAGGGGCAAAAGTAGGTTTACAGTTCTTATGGAAAATAATAATACAAGAATAAACTCTGTTTTGCATATTCATAACTGTAAATCTCCTTTTGTCCCACCCTGTATACCCAAAGTTGCTTCATTAAACTGTAGAAAACCAGTTCAGTGTTTCCCATATTTGAAAACAGAGAACAATGTTTTAAACTTAACACTGGTAAGATGAAATTGTGCTTCTGCTATGTCCTGATAATGTTCTGTTCTTTTGTCTAGATATATTTGGCATAATCAACAGAGACCATTGAATAAGTGAGTAAATGCAGGAGAAATGAATTATAGGCCTGAATACATCACTTTTGTATGAACTAAGTGTCATAACTTGGGGAATGTTTGCATTAGTGGATTTATTATTAGTGTTTATTAATAGCTTGTGGAATATAGAGCCACTTGTCTCAAAATCAGTTGTACATTTCTTCTACTCATCCTTACTTCCCATCCCCTCCAAAAAAGGAAGGAAAGGTAGTATGGTACCCTGTATATGAAAATCCTTCCATTATTGGGGTTTTTATTTTGTTATGTTTTGTTTTTGAGTGAAGAAGTGAGGTATTGTGAGTGGAGTAAATGATATTTTTATATCACTGAGAAGAATTGGATTAAAATATTCCTTTTACAGTCAGACAGAAGTCTTAGAAAAAAGTTTGCTGCCACCAAGATGTTTTGACTTCATGGATACTATAAATTATGTAATCAACTTGTTTTTTTTATCTTTTTGGAAACATGGAGATCACAGCTGAACTTTTGGCTTCAATTTATTATACAGTACTCTGTGGTTTCTGTGATAGACTGTATTAACATTTTACCCATATCTTTTATATTGGATATCCTGGTTTTTACCTTGTCTATTTTCCTGTTTTATTGTACACATTTTTGTACTAGTAATTGCTATACATTTTTGATATAGTAATTGCTAAATAATCGGCCCCACGCTAAATCAATGTAATTGTAATCTTTGTAGGGGGAAGTGAGGGTTAGGTGTGGTACAGGGTTCTGGAATTTTTCTTTTAGTGTTCACGAGGGGGGCACCTTGGGATTGGAAATCACTGTTTGAAACAGTGATATTTTCAGCAAAGGGCCAGATAATAGTTATTTTAGGCTTTGTAGTCCATATGGTCTGTCATAATGACTCAGCTCTGACATTGTAGTCAGGAAGCCATACACTTTCGATTAGTTTAGCTTTGTAACACAGTTTGAAGTTAGGAAGTGTGATGCCTCCACCTTTGTTCTTCTTTCTCAAAATTGCTTTGCTTACGTGGGCTCTTGTGGTTCCATGCAAAATTTAGGACTTTTTTTTTCCTATCTGAAAAATGCCATTGGAATTTTGATAGGTATTGTATTGACTCTATTGGTGGTTTTGGGTAGTGTGGACATTTTAGCACTATTAATTTTTTTAATCCATCAACGTGGGATGTTTTTCTATTTATTTGTGTTTTCAACTTCTTCCATCAAAGTCTAATACTTTTAACAGTACAGATTTTTTTACTTGGTTAAATTTATTCCTGTATACTTTATTGTTTTAGATGCTATTGTATAGCTTACAAGCAAATACAGTGTAAAAGTTATATTTTATTATTTTTGATGTACTGTATTTGTATGCTGTTAATGGGATTTTAAAAACAATTTCAGATATTTCTTTGTTAGGGTATAGGAGTGCAACTGATTTCTGTGTGCTGATAGCGTATCTTACAAATTTACTGAGTTCTCTTATTAAGTCTAACTTTTTTTGATGGAATCTTTAGAATTCTATATATAGAAGACCATATCATCTGCAAAGAGACTGTTTTACTGCTTCCTTTCTGATTTAGATGACTTTCTTTTTCTTGCCTAATTGCTCTTGTTAGAACTTCCCAGTACTGTGTAGAATACGGATAGTTCAAATGAGCGCCCTTGTCATGTTCCTAATCTTAGAGAAAAGCTTTCAACCTTTTACCTTTGAGTATGATATTAGTATGATAGATATATGACCTTTATTATGTTGAAGTACATTTATTTCATGCATAGTTTGCTGAGAGTTTTTATTATGAAAGGATGTTGAATTTTGTCATGCTTTTTCTGCATTGTATTGAGATGATCATATGATTTTTATTTTACATGCAATTAATGTGTATCATCACACTTACTCATCTGCGTGTTTTGAACTATCCTTGTATCCTAGGAATAAAATTCTGCTTAATTATGGTGTATGATGTTCTTTTTAGTTGACTTTTTTCTTTTTCAAGTGAGAGAAGAGAGAGGGAGATTTGTTTTTCCACTTACCAATGTATTCACTGGTTGCTGCTTGTATGTGCCCTGACCGGGGATTGAACCGGCAACCTTGGCATACCAGGACAATGCTATAACCAACAGCGCTACCTGGCCAGGGCCTTTATCCATCATTTCTGTAAAGCTTTGCGAGATAACGTGTTCCTGTCTGGCAGTTTTTTCTTTTAGCAGTTTGAATACATCCTTCCACTCCCTGAACAGTAAAGTTTCTGCTGAGAAACCTGTTGACAGCCTTATGGGGATTTCCTTGTAGGTGACAAATTTCTCTTTTCTTGCACTTTTTTAAGATCCTCTTTTTGTCTTTGGTTGACAGTTTCATTATAATGTGACCTGGAGACAATTGGTGTGCGTTTAATTTGTTTGAGGACGTGTGAGCTTCATGGACTTGAATGTCCTATTTCTTACTCTGGATTTGGGAAGTTCTCTGCTGTTATTTTTTTTAAATACGCTTTTTGCCCCCTTCTCCCTCTTTTTACTTGGGATTCCAATAACACACAAATTTTCTTTTTATGATATCCCTAAAATCACATTGCCTTTTCCCCCCACTCTTTTTAATGTTCAATTACAGTTGTCCCCATTTCCCCCCTGCCCTGTCCACCTCCCCTCCCACATTCAGTCCTTCCCCAGTCTCCCGTTGTCTTTGTCCATGGGTCCTTTCTTTTTCATACTTTTCCTTTGTTCCTCTGTAACTGGATAATTTCAAAGTTCCTATCTTAAACTTCACAGATTCCTTCATCTGTTGATCTGTGCTGCTGTTGATGGTCTCTGTTACATTCTTTATTTTATTTATTTGTTGGATTCTTTATTATGATTTTGTATTATTTGTATTGGTTTAATTAAATTATATTTCTGTTTTCTTGTAGTTCAGTGAGCTTCCTTGAAACAGGTATTTGGAATTCTTTATTGGGTTGTTTTGGGGTTTTTTTGGTGCTTAAATCTGGTGGTTTTATTTTTTTTTTAAGTATATTTTATTTGTCATGCTATTATAGTTGTCCCATTGTTTGTTCTCCCCTTTATCTCCCTCCTCCTGGTACTCCCATACCCTCCAGTATTCCATCCCCCACTTAGTTCATGTCCATGGGTTGTATATATAAATTTATTGGCTTTTCCATTTCCTATACTATTCTTAACCTCCCTCTGACTATTTTGTACCTACCAATTATGCTTCTTATTCCCTGTACTTTTCCCCCCATTCTTCCCCTCCTCCAACTGACAACCCTCCATGTGATCTCCATTTCTGTGATTCTGTTCCTGTTCTAGTTGTTTGCTTAGTTTTTGTTTTTGTTTTTTTAGGTTCAGTTGTTGATATCTGTGAGTTAGTTTGTTGTCATTTTACTGTTTATAGTTTTTGATCATCTTCTTTTTCTTAGATAAGTCCCTTTAACATTTCAAATAATAAGGGCTTGGCAATGATGAACGTCTTTAACTTTACCTTGTCTGGGAAGCACCTTATTTGCCCTTCCATTCTAAATGATAGCTTTGCTGGATAGAGTAATCTTGGATGTAGGTCCTTGTTTTTCATGATTTTGAATACTTCTTTCCAGCCCCTTCTTGCCTGTAAGGTTTCTTTTGAGAAATCAGCTGATAGTCATGGGAACTCCTTTGTAGATAATTGTCTCCTTTTCTCTTTCTGCTTTTAAGATTCTCTCCTTATCTTTAATCTTGGGTAATATAATTATGATATGTTTTGGTGGGTTCCTCTTTGGGTCCAACTTGTTTGGGATTCTGATCTTCTTGGATTTTATATGTCTATTTTCTTCGCCAGGTTGGGGACTTTTCTTTCATTATTTATTTGAATAAGTTTTCCATTTCTTGCTCTTCTTCTTTTGGCACCCCTATGATTCGAATGTTGGAGCGCTTAAAGTTGTCCCAGGGGTTCCTAAGTCTCTCCTCATTTTTTGAATTATTGTTTCTTCATTCTGTTTTGGTTGAATGTTTATTTCTTCCTTATGTTCCAAATCGTTGATTTGTGCCCTGGTTTCCTTCCCTTCACTGTTGGTTTCCTGTGTATTTTTCTTTGTTTCGCTTCGAATAGCCTTCACTTCTTCCTGTATTTTGTGGCAGTACCCAACCAGTTCACTGAGTATCCTGATTACCAGTGTTTTGAACTCTGCATCTGATAGGTTGGCTATCTCTGTTTTGCTTAGTTGTTTTTTGGAGTTTTGATCTGTTCTTTCATTTGGGCCATATTTTTTTTGTCTCCATGCACTGGTTATGTTGTAAGGGGTGGAGCCTTAGGTATTCGCCAGGGTGGGGCAACCCACTTTGCTGCATTGTGGCTCTTTGTCGGGGAGAGGTCATAGAACAGTGCCTCTTGCTCTGCTGTTGCCCTGCTTTCAGTCACTCCCTGTCCTACCCACAAGCGAATTGTGGAATTGCACCCTTCAAGGTGCTGCCCTGGTGCTGATTCCTGGTTGGGTGGGCTTGTGTATGTTCTAGGACCCCTTGGTACTCTCCAGTGGACTCTCCTATGAGACTGGCAGTTTTCTCCTGCTGCCACACCCCCCACAGGTTTTTACAGCCAGAGGTTTTGAGGCTTTAGTTTCCCGTGCTGGAACCCTGGGGTATGTGGTTCCACTCCTCCATTATTACTACCAGTTTATCATCATGCGAATGTGGTACTGCCTGGTCCACCAGCTGCCGTCTTGCCACAAGTTCTCTCCTTCCTGGCTGCCTGTCTCTGTCCCTATTACCGGTCTGGATGACTGTTTCTTCTTTAACTCCTTGGTTGTTGGACTTCCATACAGTTCGATTTTTGGGTAGTTCCAATTGTTTTTGTTTTTAAATTGGTTGTTATCCTTTTTTTGGGTTCTGTGAGGAAGTGAAGTATATCTACTTATGCCTCCATCTTGGATGGAAGCCCCTGTTGGGTTAATTGAAGAACTTCCATCTTTGAGGATTGGTTACTGGAAAATTATTCTGAGCCTTTGATGGTTTTTATGTTTCCTTGAATTTTCATGTTACTTGAATTCTGTGTTGCTGTCCTCACATCCGAAGTTGTAGTCACCTCCTCCAGTCTTTATTGATTGACTTTTCACGTGAGAAATAGCTTCTGTCAACTCTGCTAGGGATTCAGAGGCTTTTACAGATCTTGTGTGGATATGCCTGCTCCATGTTTCTTGCTCCTCCATGTGGCAGAATTCTTAAGTTTGTGTGTCTTCTCTCAATCTGCAAAGCACCTAGCCGGTTGCTGACAGCCTCCTTTTTGGTTTCCCAAGGGTAATGTTTACAAGCCCAAGTTTATGGTCTCTCTCAGACCTGCGGATTTGGGCTGGTTTTCACGCATGCTCATTGTCCTTTTGCAAAAGCTCACTCACCCTAGGAGCCAGCTCTGAGGTGGGGGTGTGTGTGGGTCAGGCACACGAGGCACTGACAGTGCCTGTGGGCCAGTTTGGGGGAGTCTGCAGGCAAAGTGTTCTAGCAGCTCATGGCCCAGGCTTTTTAATGGAGTTTTTGACCTACTTCGTAAGATCCACTCCCTTTTGATATGTTTCATTCTGAGGTCTGACTGCTGGTCTTCTAGCTGCTCACTACTTGGTATTTCTGGATGAGACAAGAGAAATGGGGCTTTTTTGGCAGTGTGTCATAAAGCTGGGGGAGTGGGGCACTCCCTCACACACTCTCACATTACCTGTGGGAGAAATTATTGGCTGAGAAGAGCTCTCTTGGCACTGAGCTGTGCTGCCTTGTGGGAGGGATAAACATGATTAAAATCAAAATGTTTATCTTATCCTTTCCAGTGCACAGTAGCTTTGATTTTTTTTCTCCAGTGGTGGGCTGGAACTTACCCACGGGACTCCTGGATTTCCACAAAGGTTCTCTTGTCTGTGGGTGATTGTCTAAATTAGTGTTCTACTGGGGCTCCTGGACTATAGCTGTGAGGGGCTGGAGCTGTTTCATGGGCCACTTCAGGATCCACATCAAGGACTAACGTTTGTATGTCTATTACCTGACACACAAGTGGGTGAGAGTCCTCCTAGGTCCCTTAGTATTTGGTGCTGGTGTCAGAATCAAAGCTAAATGGGGCTGTAGCTGAGTCCTCTGGTATGGAGCTGGTACCAAGTCTGTAGCTGAGAGCACGGTTGAGTCAGTGCCTGGGTGCGGGCCTGTCTCTCTAAAACAGCTCTTTTTGACCTTGGATGCACAAGGTTTCACAGTCTCTTCTCTAAATCCCACAGCTCCCACTGAGGCACTTTTGTCCGTGGATGGATGCCACATTGTTGGTGAAGCTGGAATCAATGAAGGGTGTCTTGGCTATCTTGGTGACATGAGTTTTTTATATCAACTTCAGTATCACTTTGCTGATATTTACAAAATAGCTCGCTGGGATTTTGATTGGGATTGCATTGACTGTATAGATCAAGTTGGGAAGAAGTAACATCTTTACAATAGTGAGTCTTTCTGTCCATGGACATGGGATATTTTTCCATTCTTTTAATTGTTTATTTCGTTCATCAGAGTTTTGTGATACTCCTTGTATAGGTATAATACATATATTGTTAGGTAGTTTTCTTATTAATGCTTTTGTATCCCTTTAATTGTTTATATTATTTAGATTTCTTCTTGGTTAAATTATTTGTTTTGGTTTCCATATGTAGTAATTTATTAGTAAAATATTTTCCCCCTTTGTCTCTTTCTATGTTATAAATGACATGTATGAACAGAGCATCCCTCTGTTCACATGACAGATTTTTATTTGGAATAGCTATGAGAATGACTATATCCTACTTTGTTTTTGGAATAGCTGTAATTTAGAAATTTCATTGATTTCAATAAAGATGTTTCAACTGATTCTTGTACTTTTATGATTCTTTTACTTTCATGTAACAGGTTAAGAAATTAGGGTAAATGTAGTTTGTCAGATAGTATTATACTTGTTTTGATTTTTGGTTTGGAAAATACTGTTAATAAATCACATGATGGTGAGAGCCAAGACTGATTCTGTAAGACTGTATTGTAAGCTGGTATAAGTGAGAAATTAGTCAATGGTAGGACAAGGTACTTCTGTTGGTATTTATAGGACCTTGATGTTTTTGTTTTTTTGTGTGTGTGTGTTTTAAAGCAGAAGTACTTTGTTTTTAAATCAGTTAATTAAGGGTGGGCTGATTGTGACAGTATTCACAACCATCTTACCTAGCAGTTGGTGAAACTGCATTATACTGCACTCCCTTAAGTAATTTCCTTGCAAAGTCACATTTATTTGGGTATGACTAAAAGATGTAAGTTTGTTACTTTGGTGAGGAATACTGTAGAAAAGTGTTAAATGTTTAATTCTTGTTTTATTTTTAGAACCCATACATAGAATATTAATTGGTTTATAGATCAAAAACATTCTCAGCTATCCTGAGAAAGGGTTCTCTAGTCTCTTTTCCTTCCAGTTAATTAAAATTTATGTGGTACATACAATAAACCTTACTAAACAACCCTTGTCTACCATACATTTCCTAGTTGCCTTGCTACAATTTACCACACTCAGGAGCCCACATCCCCCTTTCCTTTGTCTGGTCACTTCTCCCTAGTCTGTTGCCCTTGGCTAAGATGGTAATATAAGGCTCAAAGTATAACCACCTGTTTGAGTTACTCGAGTTTTCCCACATATATACATGTTGCATGCATAAATAAAACTTTTTTCATCCTGTTAAAAAAAATTTATGTGGTACACAAAATAGTTGATGATGAGTTGGAGTGGTTTATCTTAGAGGATATACTTTAGATGTTCCACTCTTACACATTAGAAGTATACTTTGTTTACTTTTAGGATAATAGACTGGGATGCAGTGTGGCTTAGAGGAGTACCATGGCCTTTGGAGACATAGTGGCCCTATTCTTTCCTAGTTGGGCTACTTTGGGCAAGTTACTTAACCTCACCAAGTTTTTTTCCTCAGTGTTAAAGTGGGAATATTTAATATAAAGATGCCTTTCTTGTGCATGGTACAGAGCACATATTAAAACAGAATTCCTGTCTCCATTCTTGTCTTCCCTGTATTTTCCAAGCCATTTCATAAAACTTCAGCTGAAGTGATCTTTCTGAAGCCAAAAACTAGTCACACCTCTTCTTCCTGAAAATCCTTCCGTGACTACCATTTAACCTCAGGAAATCCAAGTTCCTCAGGGGCCTGTTAGATTTCTTTGGCCTTGTGGTCTGTTTCCCCATTGGGCCTGCTGACTACTTAAGCTTGCTCACCTCCTAGCTAACGTTCATTTCATTCTGCTTTGAACCCTGTCTTTTGCTCTTTGCCCTTCCTATTCCTGACCCCAAGCTGCTTTTGTTCAGAACATTAGGTGAAATAAAATTCCTATTGCTTGAGTGCATATAACAAGAATAAAAGCATTGTAAAGATCATTGGACTAGGATTCAGATCTGGGTTCTAGTCCTAGCTTCTTCATTTACTAGTTAGGGTATCCTTGGACAAATTAGTATTTCTGAGCTTGACATAGTGCCCTTATCTGTGAAACCAGGATGTTTGCTTAGTTTACTATGTGACTATATTTTGAGAACTAAATAGTTATACATAATTATTAAAAAGTATTACTATCAAGATTTTATTTGGGGTATTTGTTAGATGGCTATATTAATGTTTGAGGAAAAAGATTAAGCTATGGATTGAATTATGTCTCGCCCCATTTATAGGTTGAAACCCTGACTTCCCATGTGACTGTATTGGAGATGGGGCCTTTAAGGAGGGGATTAAGGGTTAAATGAGGTCATACAGTGTATCCCTGATCCCTTAGAACTGGTGTCCTTAATAAAAGAGGGAGAGAGACATCAGAGATCAGTCTCTCTCCACAATGCGAGAACACAGGAAGGTGTCTATCTGCAAGTCAGAAGGCAAACTCAAAAAACAACCCCAGTCTTGACTTTTCCAGCCTATAGAAGTACAAGAAAATAAATTTCTGTTGTTTGAACCTCTGTCTATGATATTGTATTATGGCAGCATGAACAGACTAATATAGATTAAAATGTAATTGCCATGTGGGAAGGGCAAACTAGAACTGATAACTCAGATGACATTTTAACAAGTAACACAGTCAGCTGTAAATTAGTTGACTAGTTTAGAAAATAACCTTGGTAATTTAGGAGTTACCCTATGATTAGGAGTATTACTATAAATTGTTAATTGTAAGTTTAATCAAGACTCTTTTGAAACTTAGACTCCCTCTTTCCCCTTATAAAGTTAAATTATTTAGGATATATTTTTGGTTATAGGTAATAAAAATCAATTAGGTTTAAATACTAGGGAACATTACTTTATATCACAAGAAATTTCAAGGTAGGATTGTCCCAGGGTTGGCTAATTCTTTAGCTCAGTGTTTTCAAGGATTCAAGTTCTGTTTTCCAGATGATTGCAGTGAAAATGTTACATGCTTACTTGGAAATATCACAAAATGAAAGCACAAATCATTTATGATCCAACTGTTAATGTGTTGATGTGTCTAGTGAGTCAGTTTGTATAGGTATTTAATTATACCAAACAAAATTAGATCACACTGTATACATAGTCTGTTTTCTTTCCTATTAAGATTATATCAAGAGAATTTGCTTAGTTAAAATAATGTTTCTGATTATCGAAGTAATTATCATTGAAAAAATTAGATCCAGAAAAATATAAAGAATATTAAATCACCCAGAGATAACTGCTAATATATTGAGAAGTTTTCTTTTATATGTTTTTTTTGTGTTCATATGCATAATTCTTAAAAAAAGGTGCATAATTATTTTATAACTTGCTTTTATTATTGAATTTTTTAAAGTATATTATGTTGTTATAGCTGTCTTAGTTTTTCTCCTGCCTTTGTCCCCCTCTGCCTGGTACCCCCCATTCCCTCCAGCAATTCCCCCCTTAATTCATGCCATGGGTTGTACACATAAGTTCTTTGGCTTCCCCTTTTCCTGTAACATTCCTAATATCCCCTATTTTGTATCTACCAATTAAGCTTATTAATCCTTGCACCTATTCCTCCATTTTCCCCCTTCCCCCTCCCAGCTGAAAACCCTCCACATGATCTCCATACCTATTGTTCTGTTCCTGTTCTGGTTGTTTGCTTTTTGTTTTGTTTTGTTTTGTTTGATTCAGTTGACAGTTGTGAATTTGTTGCCTTTTTAATGTTCATAGTTTTGATCTTCTCTTTCTTAAATAAGTCCCTTTAACATTATGCAATAATGGCGTGGTAATGATAAACTCTTTTAGCTTTATCTTGTCTTGGAAGCTCTTTATCTGTCCTTACATTCTAAATGATAGCTTTGCTGGGTAGAGTAATCTAGGTTGTAGGTCCTTGCTTTTCATCACTTTGAATAGTTCTTGCCAATCCCTTTTTGCCTGCAAAGTTTCTTTTGAGGAATCAGCTGATAGTCTCATGATTACTCCTTTGTAGGTAACTCTCTGCCTTTCTCTTGCTGCTTTTAAGATTCTCTATTTATAATGTGCACTTTAATTAGGATGTGTGTTGGTGTGTTCCTTTTTGGGTCCAACTTGTTTGGGACTCTGTGCTTCCTGGACTTGTATGTTTATTCCCTTTGTTAAATTAGGGAAATTTTCTTTCATTGTTTTTTCAAATGAGTTTTCAATTTCTTGCTCTTCCTTTTCTCCTTATGGCATCCTTGTAATTCAGATGTTAGCACATTTGAAGATGTCCCAGAGTCTTCTTACACTATCCTTTTCTTTTTTGAATTCCTTTTCCTTTCTGTTATGGTTGAATGCTTATTTCTTTCTTATATTCTGAATCATTGGTTTGAATCCTGGCTTCCTTCCCTTCACTGTTGGTTCCCTGTAGATTTCACTTAGTGTAACTTTCATTTCTTCCTTTATGTTGTTGTCTTTCTCAATGAGTTCTTTGAGCATCCTGATAACCAGTGTTTTGAATTCTGCATCTGATAGGTTGGCTATCTCCATTCCATTTCATTTCTTTCTTGGGTTTTGTTCTGTTCTTTCATTTGGGCCATATTTATTTGTCTCCTCAATTTGGCAACCTCCATGTGTTTGCTTCTGTGTATTAGGGAGAACTGCTTTCACTCCCTTTTATAGGCACCTGTAAGTTGTGTGGGGTGGAGCCTTAGATAACTGCCTGGGTGGGGCAACCCACTTAACTGCTTTGTGGCTCTGTGTGTGGGGGAGGGCACAGAGAGGGAACTGTGCCACTGCCAGGCTTCTGGGTATTTACCTAGCATTTGCCCCATTTCCAGTCATTTCACCCACTTCCCACATGCAACTGGCACCCTTCCAGCTGTTACCCTGATGTTGAGTCCCAGAGTGAGTTGGTTTGCGTTCATTTTAAGACCATACAGGCCCTTTAAGTGGTGTTTCCTGAAAATCCACCAGTTTCTTCTGCCTTCCCAATCCCCACTGATTTTTACAGACAGAATTTATGGAGATTTATCCTCCCAGCGCTGGAACCCTGGGCTGTGTGGTCTGGCCTGGGCCTGGGATCACTTGCTCCCAAGGTAGCCCTCCCGATTTTTATCCACCACACATGACTGTAGGATCACCTGTGCCCATTCTGCCACCGCTGCATCTCCACACCACTCTGTGTCTCTTTGCCTTTCTGCCCCGTCTCCATGTCTCTGCCCCTTCTACCCATCTGGATGAAGGTGGCTTCTTTAAATCCTTGGTTGTTGGACTTCTATACAGTTTTCTATACGATTTTCTGACAGTTCTGGGTGTTATTTGTTTTGAGATTTAGTTGTAGTTCTCTTTGTCTTTGCCCAAGGAGGTGAAGCATGTCTAACTACGCCTCTGTCTTGAATGGGAGTTATTATTGCATATTTTATATACCTTTTCTGTGGTTTATACTCTTCTTAGCTTTTTTACTCTCGTCCCACACCTATGGCATTATGAGGAGTTCCAGTTGCCTGAGGCAGAAAAGACTTAGTCCTCATTTACAGTTAGTTCTACATCATGTGCTGGTACCATCTGAAGATGGACGTTTATAACACAATAGCCATACTATACTCAGGGGTGACTCAGAAGGGCAGTGATGAATGAAAATTCTTCTAGTGGGTAAACCTTTGAGCAGTGTACCTACTTGTGCATTTTGCCTACAAGGAGAGATGGTTAGAGATGTGGACCCACTGTGATTCGTGGCAGTAGCTAATGGTTTGGGCTAATTCATTATGGACTTGGAAGGAACATAGTTGGAAGTAGGGGAAAAGATATGTTGATAGCTTTTTGATTAGACACAGTAATGTCTGTATTTGTTGTAAATGCCCATCTAAGAGCAACCTCAGCAGAGAAGAACCTTAATAATCAGGTGGATGTCATGTCTGGATTTCAGCCTCTTTCCTCATCCACCTCTATCCTTGCCCAGTGGGCTCGTGAAAAAGATAGCAGTGGACTTCCACTCACCAAGACCAACCTGGCTACGTTTACTGCGGAATGACTACCTTGCCAATAGCAAAGAGCCAATTCTCACCCACTGAAGTAGTGCCATTCTTCAAGAGGGATAATAAACCTGACATCTGGTGGCAGGTGGCTTTTATTGAAATACTTCCATAATGGAAAGGATAACACTTGGTAATTCCTGGAATAATTGCTTACTCTGGGTATGAATTTGCCTTCCCTCCCTGCTTTGTTTCTGCCAAAACTACTTGTGACATTCAGAATGCCTCTGTTGTGTCAGGTATTTAATATCGCATTGCGTCTGACCAGGAAGTTCATTTTGTAGAATTCTCCTTTTGAAGACTGGTTGTTCCAGCTGGTGGCATTTCTTTGTAGTGCTGGAATAATTTTCTCTACAATGGGGTCCAGTCTCTGAACCAGCCATCAGTATGTGGTGTTGTTTCTCTTATAGCCAGTAGTCATAGCTCATGGAATCAAGGGGTAGAAAAGGAGTGGACTCTTTTCACCATTACCCCTAATGATCCACAAACAAAATAATCACTTCTTTTCTCAAAGACTTTGTGGTATGTTAGTTTAGAGTTCTTAGTTCTGACAAGAGGAATGCTTTTACATGGGAAAACAGTATTGGTTCAGTAAACTGGATGTTGAGCAAACTGGCTACTTTGGCTTCCTCATGCCAGTGAACTAACAGGCAAAGCAAGAGGCTACTGTATTGGTTAGGGTGATTGATCTCGAGTCTCATGTGGAAATCGGATTGCAACTACACAATGGGGGCAAAGAGGAGTATGTCTGGAAAGCAGATCTCTGGAGTGCCTCTTAGCACTCCCATGTCCTTTGATAAAAGTTAATGGAAAACTAAAACAAAACAATACAGGCAAGGCTGTTAATGGCAGAGAAGGTTTGAGTCAACCTACCAGCAAGAAACACAACCAGATGAGATGATTGCTGACGGCAAGTTGAATATGTAGTGGATAGTAGTAGAAGAATATTATAGACACCAAGTATGACTTCGTGACCAATTACAGAGTGAAAACTCATAATAGTTATGAATATTTCTGTTGTACCTTAATATTTGTGTATATATTAACCAATTTTCTTAAAATTTAGCCATAAATTTTTCCCATTAGTTATTACACAAATGCTGCCTAGTGTCATCATCCAAGTGGCATAATCATTTTATGTCCACAGTTCACTTCTGTAATTACAGAATATTCATGATTTACATAAGTACATCTATTAGTGAAGGCTTAACATCAAGATACAATCTACCATCCATAATATCTGATGTTTTGCAGATAGCAGTATAAAAGAGATGTATTTTTAATCACCTTTTCATTTGAGTCACCTTATGTAAAAGTAAGTCAGTAACTTAGACGTTTTAAGTCTCTAAAGGAGATTTTCTGATGTGCTCATAGAAATGGGTAGACAGTAAGATTGTCAGAAAACAACTTACATGTCCACACCCTCTTGCAATTTCTGTACCATTTTTTGTCTTCCAGCTGCTTTCCTTTGCATGCAGAAGTGGCCCATGTGAGATAGATGTTTTGCTTGACTTTGATGTTCTGAGCTTTCTGTAGTTAGTTATTTTTCTGCAGCCTATTCATTATCAGTTGAGTTTGATGTTCTATTTGATCTCTTTGACTATCGTCATTGCCTCAGTCTTATCAATTGGTTCATTCTCCAGCTCTCATTGACATTTGACAAGTTTATTTCAGCGTTTTTCAGATCCAAACGAATTATCCATTGTTAGCTCATTACCAGCTGCTTTACAGAATGCTTTAGTCCATCTGACCTTGCAAGGATTGTGTTTTTTTGTAAAGTTTTATGACACTTGGATTTACAAAACCTGAACACCTTGCGGTTGTGGATAAACATGCAGTAGCTGCGGTATATGGGCCCCATACAGAAATAACACTTCATGACATTCATTTTGAACTTCCGTGGGTACCCATCACCCAAACACCAAGCTTGAAAGGAAGCCATACTTAAATTTGTTGTATTTTATGTATTTCATACTTTAATAAAGCTGCCTTCTCCCTTTGCCAAATGAGATGGTCCCTAGCATCCTCCAAAACTGGCTAATGACTTTTAGTTTTATTTTTTAGTATTGTTACAGACTATGCATAATTCCATTATAGTTATCCTCATTGAAGTTTACATCATCCCATCGTTGGCGTATAGCAGCTTATTGCAGTTGATTTCTGAGTCCTTTTGACATGACCCTAGAGTAGTCCGTGGCCCTTCTACATTCTTTGTGATATAGATGTCCCAAATGCATTTTGTACATTTTTTGTTTTAGTCCTGTAGCCATCTAGGAGTCCTGATTCCTTGCCTTGGAGAGTAGTATGAGAGATTATAATTTGAATAATGAGTGGTACTGCATAGCTGCTAGGCAGTCATTGTTTTCAGACCTTTTATTTTCTCTTCTCCTCTTCAGCTTTACTGAGGTATAATTGACAAATAAAATTGTAAGATATTTGAAGTCTACATCGTGATAATTTGATATAAACATACATTGTAAAAGAATTTCTCCCATTGAGTTAATACATTCGTCACCACACTATTTATTTATTTATTTACTTATTTATTTATTTGGTGAGAACATTTAAGTTTTACTCTTTTAGCACGTTTCAGTTATATAATACAATGTTACCAACTATAGTTACCATGTTTTGTACATTTAAGCCTTTTCATTGGACATGGCTAGTATATTGATACATGATATGAAAAAAAACAAATTGGGTTCAAACTGATGCTTTCTGTTTAAATCCAGAACTACAGGCTTTTCCTTAACTTTGTCTGTCTTACATTAGAATTTTTTTTTTTAAAGACTTTATTTATTTTTAGAGCGAGGGGAAGGGAGGAAGAAAGGGAGAGAAACATCAATGTGTGGTTGCCTCTCATGCGCTCCCTACCAGGGACCCAGCCTGCAACCCAGGCACGTGCCCCAGACCGGGAAATGAACCAGCAACCCTGTGGTTCATAGGCTGGCGCTCAATCCACTGAGCCACACCAGCCAGGGCTAGAATTTCTTTTGACCCATACCAAAAATCTCAGTTCTCAAGGACAAAACATAATGAATAACTTCCTTTATCTCACACTATTCAAACAACAGTCTCAGGATAATTCCAAAACTACCATCTGCAATAAAATAATTGAAAACAGTTTCAGTTTTTTTTTTTTCCTTTTTCAGTTATTTTTGTCCTAAGGATAAATCCCATTACAAATATACAATCAAATTACTGTGCTTTGAAGTGACTTTTGGAATGTTTCCTCTCTGGTTAAGACCCTAATTAGATGCATAGTTAGGCTTGTTGATTAAATTTATATTTAATTTTGGGGGATTCCTTTTTAAATTTTAATTTTGTTTCATAATTGTGTGAATTATTTACATAGTTCATAAAAGAAATCTGCAAAGGAGGGCAGTGTTTAAAGAATTTTATCCATGTTCCTTCTAACTTAAGCCCTCACCCATATATAATTTAAAAAAATGGAATGGTTTATTTTTTTTAATGAATATAAGCATATATTTTTCTATCTTTCCCCCGAAGTTAAATAGTAGCATTCTGTAAACATTTTTTTCCATCTTGTTTTTTCACCTTAGCAATAATCTGCAGATCATGATGTAGTGGTAATAATGATATTCCTCAACATTACTTAGTATAATAGTTCCCTCTTATCCATGGGAGATATGCTCCAAACCCCTAGTGCATACCTGAAACTGGGGATAATACCAAATTCTACATGTACTATATATTTTTTATACTACATTTATACCTGTGATAAAGTTCAATTTATAAATTAGTTATAGTAAGAGATTAACAACAATAACTAATAGAATAGAATAATATAACAATATAGTATAATAAAAGTTATGTCGATCTGGTCTCTGTTTGTGTCTTGCACCCATAAATTTAATGCCTTTTCCATCTTAACTAAGCCCTTATCATGTACCATAAATGTTACAGTTTGAGGTGCTATGGCAAAACTAACGTGAATTTTGTTTTCCTTCACAATTTTACAGGTAGAAAAATCATTCTTACCATAGATCTTAGCAGCCTCAGTATACAAATTATTTTCCTTACTAAGTCAAGAACTTTTCACTTAAAGGGAGCTTTTTATGGCTTCTCTTTGGCATATCTCAATCGCCAGCATCACTATTGCACTTTGGGGCCATTATTAAGTAAAAGAAGTGTTACTTGAACACAAGCACTGCTTGTGAACTGTTATATCTCCGTTCCATTTTTTCCCCTATCGAATCTTGGCCTTTCTTCATTTTTAGATTATGATATTTACCCTTAGTGATATAAGTTGCTGCCCCTTCAACCCCCATAGTTCACCACTCATTGAACTTCACTCTGAACTTTGCTTTGAACTTGGCTCACCATCTTACTCTAAGTTAGGTATAGGAGTTTGGGAAGAATGGGTGAATGGAGAATTGGCTCAAAAGATTAACAGTAGTTTTTGTCGAGATGAAAGGCTTGAACATAATAGATAACAGGGAGGTGGGATTTCTGATGTGATTAATGTAAATAGAATATAAGGTGGAATGAATTTAGTCCATATCTTTGTTAGTGGGTATTTTGATTTTTTTTGTTAACATTTGTTAAGTAGAACCTTGGGATGTCATCAGATGGTGAGCCAAAGTTCAACAAAAGACTGAAAGGAAAAAGGAATAGAGAAGTTTATTATTCATAGGTTCTGGAGGAGGTATACAGTATGCCTTGAGGATACACGTGGGGAGGCTAGTGCAGGGTGTGCGTAGTGAGTAGCAGGACCTGGGGCAGATGCCTTCATTAGGGTCTGTGGGTAGAGTGCTTTGGGGTTCCTGGGCTAAGGCTGGCTTGGTCAGTCCAAACCAAAAAGAGCAGGTTTTTGATAATCTCTAGTGGTGATGGGATCTTATCTAAGGGGAACAAAAGGAGAAGGAGCTGGGAGGTAGAAGAGACTATTTATCACAAGGGGCCTTGGGGGATTCATATCAGGGACACGTATTTACTGTGCTAGTTTGAAGCTTCAGGACAATGTTGAATATGAGTAGTGAAAGTGGACATTTTTGTCTTGTTCCTATTTTAGTGGAAAACATTGTCTTTTACTCTTGAGGGCTGTTACATGCTTGCTTGAGGGGCTAGTGTCAGTTCAAGAGCCCTGCAGGCCCATTAGACACACAGAATAGATGCCAAGGCAGCAATATAAAAAGTTTAGCTTAACTCTCAACAGTGGGTTGGGAGCTTGGGCTGCCATAAGGTCCTAAAGATAGATTGGGTGGTTGAGGGGCTTTATGCAACTTAGCACCAACTATAACAGTGTGCCTCTGATGTCAGTTGCTTGGTGGCTCCTTTAGTGGACCTCAGTGGATGGGCTACTCAGGAGGAAGTAGTACACATCTGGCTGATAGGGATTTCTGCCATGGCTTTACAGGTGTCCTGAGACTATCAGATTGGTCTGACAATTTTTTTGATTCAGTTGGGGTTTTCAATAGAATATGTGTTTAATTAATGTTAACATAATTAAGTATTGGTTATTTTTCTTATTTCAGGCTACAGACAAGAGAAAAGCTTTAGAAGAGACCAAAGCCTACACAACCCAATCCTTAGCTAGTGTTGCTTATCAAATAAATGCATTGGCCAACAATGTACTCCAATTGCTGGACATCCAAGCCTCTCAGCTTCGGAGAATGGAGTCTTCCATCAATCACATCTCCCAGGTAACAACAGCTTGTAAACAGCTTTAAATTTACCTTTAAGCAACTGGCAGCATATGTCAAATGAGTAGATAACCTGGATATATGGATTCCATATTCATCTTCTTACTGATTGACTATAGTTATTACCACTTTCAGCTTTAGCTTTGAGTTCAGTAAGCCTACATTTTAACCATTTTTAAGAGTATAGTTCATTGGCATTAATTATAGTCACATTGTTGTGCAGCCATCACCACTTACCCTGTTCCTCTTTTAAGACTTTCTTGAAGGTTCGATTCCTAGCAGAACATATGCTTGGGTTGCAGGCCGGGTCCTCCAGTAAGGGGTATGCGAGAGGCAACCACACATTGATATTTCTCTCCCTTTCTTTCTCCCTTCCTTCCCCTCTGTCTAAAAACAAACAAACAAACAAATAAATAAATAAAATCTTTAAAAAAAAAGATACTCCATTTAAAAAAAAGACCTGAAGTAAAATAAGTTGAACACAATTAAAGCATAGAGTTTTATAAAATTTGGTACATACATTATCTGTGAGACCATCAGTACTCTCCAGATGATGAACATCCTCCCAAAATTTCAACATACCCCTTTGTTATCCCTCTTTTCCATTCCCTGTTCTCAGGCTTTCTGTCACTGTGGATTAGTTTACATTTTTAAAAATCTTATGTAAATGGTATATACTATTTTTTGTTTGGTTACTTTTTTCTTTTAATGATTGGGCAAAGTTTATTTCAGGAATGCGAAGATAGATTTTTCTAATAGTGAACAACCAGTGTAATCCACTAACTTAATCACATCATCATCATCATCATCATTATTATTATTATTTATTTATTTTTGCTGACTACTTTCAATCAGCATAAGTATTTTTAGATTCATCCATGTTGTATGTAAAAATGGTTCACTCCTTTTTATTGCTGAGTACTGTTCCACATTTTGTTTATCCACATGTTGATGGACATCTGGATTGTTTTCAGGTTTTGTCTATTACAAATGAAACTGTAAACATTTGTATAAACATCTTTATATGATTGTGTGTTTTTCTCTTGTGTAAATTAAGTATCAGTGAATGGAATGGCTAGGTCACATGGTAGATGTCTGTTTAACAGTATAACCAAATTTATAGAGTTCTGGTTGCCTCACATTCCCACCAGCACTTGTTCTGGTCAGTCTTTTTAATTTTAGCCATTGTAATAGGTGTGTAGCAGTGTCTTACTGTGATTTTTATGTCCATTTCCCAATGATTAATGAAGTTGAACATCTTTTCATGCGATTTCTCTAGATTTCAGTATTTAAGCCTTGCATATCTTTGTTAGATTTATCCCAAAGTATATGCATTTTTTTATGGCTTTCTATACCTTTATTCTCATTCCTGGAAACAAACTCATGTAGGATTAATTTCATGTAAAAACAATTATATTATGTACTTTAATTTACAATTTGATTTTTCCATTTAACAATACACATGTGCATCCCATCAGAACAAGACATAGCTGAAACACATACCTTTTAAAATTTATTTATCTTATTGTTGTTGAGTTACAGTTGTCCCAGTCCCCACCCCTGTTGCTCCACATTTTGTTTATCCACGTGTTGATGGACATCTGGATTGTAAATGTATAGACTATAATCATAGTAAAAGACTGAATGCTCCCCCCCCCCGCATCCCATCCTATCCAACCCGTACTCACAAAGACATCCCCCACTCCATTGTCCTTGTCCATGGGTCTTTTGTACACGTTCCTTGACTTGACCCTTCCTCTTCTTTCCCCTGTTATCCTCCTCCTCCCTCCTTTCTGGTCACTGTCAGTTTGTTCTTTATTTCCATGTCTGTGGCTCATTTGTTTGTTTTGTTGATTAGGTTCCACTTGTAGGGGAGATCATATGGTATTTGTCGTTCACTGCCTGGCTTATTTCACCTAGTGTAATGCTCTCCAGTTCCATCCATGCTGTTGCAAAGAGTAGGAGTTCTTTCTTTCTGCTGGATAGTATTCCATTGTGTAAAGGTACCACAGTTTTTTGATCTATTCATTTACTGATGGGCACTTAGGCTGTTTCCAGCACTTGGCTATTGTAAGTATATACGTTTTTGATATTATTTTTATAATCTCAACTTGATTATTTCTTGTTTATATGTACAGAAATACAATTGGTATTGATACACTTTGTGTCCTTGTTAAAGTCATTAATAGTTACAGTAGTTATTGTATAGATTCATTGGATTTTCTATTGTGCCTAAAAGATCATGTTATAAAAACAAGTTTGACTTGTTTCCTTTTCTATTTTCCTTGCTTTTCTCTTTTTATTTTTGCCTTACTGCACTTGTTTGAAGCTTCAAGACAATGTTGAATGTGAGTAGTGAAAGTGGACATTTTTGTCTTGTTCATATTTTAATGGAAAGCATTCAGTCTTTTACTGTGATTATAGTCTATATGTTTTCAGAAATATGCTTTATGCAGAAATTGCTTTCTATTGCTAGTTTGGTTTTTATCAGAAATGGATAATGGGTTTTGTCACATACTTTTTGTGTCTATTGAAATGATCATGTGTATATTTTTTGGTCGGTTAATGTGGTGAATTACATTTTTTCTTTGAATGTTAAACTGGCTTTGCTTTCCTGGGACAGACTCTACTTGACTGTTATGTATTACCCATTTCATAGATTATTAGACTTAATTTGTTAAAGTTTGGTTAATAACTTTTGCTTCTATGCTCCTGAGAGTTACTTGTCTGTAGATTTCTTGTAATGCCTGGTTTTGATGTCAGTATAAATCTGGTCTTATAGAATATATTGGACAGTATTCCCTCATCTTCAATTTTATGGAGAAGTATGGGTGGAATTGGTACTTGTTCTTTAAATGTTTGGCGGAATTCACCAGTGAAGCCATCTGGAGCTAGAATTATCTTGGTACAGAGGTTTTTAACTATATATGTAATTCTGTAGATATAGAGCTATTCTATTTGTTTCATATTGAGTGAAACTTTGTGTTTTTCCAAGATTATTTGTCCATGTCACTGAAGTTGTCATATATATTTGCATAAAGCTGTTAATGTTCTCTTATTTTAATAATTATTAGAAGCTATAGTGATATCACATTACTAATTTTTGATCTTGGTAACTGGTACCTTCTCTCTTTAACTTATCAGTATGGTTAGTTTGTCAAAAAAAAAAACTCAGCTTCTGGCTTCATAAATCTCTGTTGTTTTTCTGTTTTCTATAGTGTTGATTTTCATTTTGATCTTAATTATTTCTTTTCCTTATTTTGGGATTAATTTTTTATATTTTCATAGTAAAAACTGAAGTCATTGAGAATTTTTGTATCTTTTTTCTTTCCATCTCTTTTTTTTTTAATCCTCAGCCAAGGACCTTTTTTCATTGCTTTTTTTTTTTTTTTAGAGAGATAGGAAGGGAGAGAGAGAAACATCGATACAAGAGAGAAGCATCAATTGGTTGCCTCCCATAGTGCCTAGCCCTAAGGATCATATGTGCCTGGACTGGGAATCAGACCCATAACCTAGGTATATGCCTTGACCAGGAATTGAACCTGCAACCTTTAGGTTATGGGATGTCGCTCCAACCAACTGAGCCACTCTGACCAGGGCATTTTGTCTTTTCTAATATAGGTGTTTTAGCTTTGTACATTTCCATCAGGTGTGTTATCTGTAACTCATAAATTTAGATATGTTGTGTTTTCATTTTTATTTAGTGCAAAGCAGTTTCTAATTCTGCCTTTTGATTTCTTCTTTGACACGTGGGTTATTTGAGAATGAGTTATTTAGTTTCCAAGTATTATAAGATTTTCGAAGGATCTTTTTGCTATTGATTTCTAATTAAATACAAAATAGAAAATATTTGTTATATGATTTCAGTCTCTTCAAATTTATTAAGAATTGTTCTATAACTGAGAATATAGTCTATCTTGGTAAATGTTTTGTGTGCATTTGGGAAGAATATATATTTTGTTACTGTTACGTGGAATATTCTATAAATTTCATTAGGCCAAGTTGGTTGTTAATATAGTTCGTTTTATATCCTTTCTGTCTACTTTCTTTATTAATTATTAAGGAAGGTATGTTGTAGTCTCTAACTGTAATTTCGAATTAGTCTGTTTCTCTCTGAATTTTTATCATTTTTTGTTTTATATATTTTGAAACTGTGTTATTAGGTGCATAAATGCTTAGGTTTGTACTGTTCTACTGATAAAGAATTGACTCCTTTATCATTCTGAAGACTCTTTTTTTAATCATGGGTAAACCTAGGTTTTACAAACTAAGCAAACCTAGTTATTACAACCACTAGGGAGATAGAGTAGGTTCCTTGGAAGTGCTAAGGTCCTGGGTTCTTAAATTTTTGTTCTTAGTCTCCCTTAATATATTAATTATAAGGATCTAAAAGGGCTTTGATTTACTTGGGGAGATCTTCTAGTACTTATCATAACAGAAATTAAAACTAGTAAGTTAAAAAAATTATGTTAACTCATTTAACAGTGAAATAAACTTATGAACTGTTAATACAAATAACATTTTAATGAAAAATAATTGTTATCCAAAATAAATAAAGTCTGTGAGAAGAATGTCATTTTTTTCCCCATCCTTTCCTCAATGATATTTTATTGAGAGAGATAAAACGATTATTTTAGAGAGAGAGAAGAGGGGGGCCGAAAGAGAAAGACAGAGAGGGAGTAAAACATCGATTGGTTGCCTCCTTGTATGGTCCCTTACTAGGGATTGAACCCTGCAACCTTTTGGTGTGAATGAGATGATGCTCCTACTAACTGAGCCACCTAGCCAGGGCAAGAGTGGTGGAATTCTTTCCATTTCTGCAAATCTTTAAAATAGTTTGTTTAATAAAAGATGGATTCTTATATTTGTGGTTGCATGCAGTCTGTTGTGATTTGTTGTTTTGTTTGAAGTATATGAAGAAAGTCTGGTGTATACAAAAACATACAGGGTCCGGCACAAATAATGCCCCTTTTTTATTAAAAAATCTTTTATTACAAAATCATAAGCATGTAATTCTGTAACATAACAGTATTATACTCAAGCACACCATATGACATTTTAGGTGACATGTTCAAATTAAAACTATAAATTATTATACCCATATTATTACCCTACCAGCCATACTCAAGCAGGCGTTAACTTCTGTCGGACCCCATAGTTAAAAAAATCAGGATCTCTAGAGGTCTTTGGACCACTGGTGGAGAACACTTACATCATGGGGTTATTACATTTTAGTGTCTGTAATATGTATTTCCAGTATTGTATACTGGTAATAGAATAAACAATAAAGTATAATTAAAATATAAAAAAATAAAGCAGGCACTTTGATGAACAGAAAAAAAATTATATACTTGCCATTATGCTGCCATTTATTAAAATCTCCCAAAGTTGTAAATATTTTTCCACCTATAGTTTTTCTGGCCTTTTGTTATACAATTCTTGGTCCATCCTTATTGACTTAAGTGATATTTTTAGCACCTTTATATGTAATATCAAGGGACTTATGCTTATTCCTAATGGCCTGTTGATATTTATTTTAGGTTTTGTCAGTCAGTTTCTTAAAGATATTTCATGAATTTTAAGATTAAGCATGCTATTCTTCTTTGATATTTTTAGGGGCTGACTTGTGTTTTCTCAATTCATACTGAGGTCTGTCCAGAAAGTATCCAGCTATGTGCTATGAAAGACATTTATTGAAGAAGCTACAGGAGACATTGTACATAGGACAATGATGCCTCAGTCTCCTTCAAAGTAGGCACGTTGGGACCTCATGCAGCTCTCCCAATTGCCATCAGCTGCCTGTCATATTTTCCTGAATCTTATCAACGGTTTGAAATGTTTTCTCTTTCAAAGGTGGTTTCAGTTACGGGAAAAGCCAGAAGTTGCAGAAACATCAAATCTAAGTGGTAGGAGAGCTGAGTCACCTGGGTAATTTAAAATTTCACACAAAAAAAACCAACTCTGCATGAAACTTGATTTATGAGCAGCTGTGTTGTTGTGATGAAGCTGCCAATCACCAGTTGCCCATAGCCATGGCCTTCTGAATCATCCGAATAGTTTCCTCAGAGGAATGTTCAAGCTTAATGCAAAATTTGTTGCAGATCTGGTACTCTACTCATTCAGTCATTTTGAACGCAGCCACACAGTACAGATGCTCACTCAGTGGCCATCTACCACCTCCAATGACTAGTACAGTTACGATGTCTTTGCTCACACATGCTAGATCCAGTCTACTCTCCTTGGCTGCCAGATTATATCAGTGTCATGCGGACTGTTCTTGTTAGATTAACAATGGTTGGACTTGTTCTGGACAGACCTCATATGTTGAAAGTACTAGACACCAGTAGTTCAGAATATGACTGTATTTGGTATAGAGTCTGTAAAGAGGTAATTAAGTTAGATTGAGGTCACTAGGTGGGCCCTAATCCTGTATGATTGGTGTCCTTATAAGAGGAAAAGACTAGAACATAGATACACACAGAAGGAAGACCATGTGAACCTGAGAGAAGAGGGCCTTTTACAAGCCTAGGAGAGAGTCTGTCAGAAGAAACCAATCCTGCCAAGATGTTGATCTTTGATTTCTAGCCTCCCAAGTCATGAGAATATGTCTTTTATTTTTTTTGAAAGCTAGTTAATGAATGTATTATTTATTTATTTTTTGGGGGGGGAGGGGAGGTAGAAGAGAGAGAAGCACTGACTTGTTGTTTCACTTATTTATGTTCATTGGTTGATTCTCTGTATGTGCCCTGGCTGGGGATTGAACCTGCAATCTTGGTGTATTGGGACAACGCTCTAACCAACTGAGGTACCTGGCCAGGGCCTAAAATTTCCAATTTTTATATCACTCAGTCTGTAGTACTTTGTTATAGCAGCCTGTTGTAGTGTTCTTGGCTAGGAATGCCTGAGGCACTCATCTGGCTCATGGCAGATTCCATAGTGAGCCCCATGTGCATTCCCCTCATCATCACTGGGGCTAGTGCTGTGGCTGGACCTGACCCTGTGGTTCTTACTATGATTTAGTGTCACCTCTGTAAAACCATCAGGTAACTCTGAAGAATCAAAATTTGTTAACTCAAAGGTCTTAGAGGGTACAGGTCATACCTGAGGACCACACAGTGAGGCCTCGTGTAGAGAGAGAGGGAGGGAGCATGGACCTGAGTGAGGCTCTGCCTTTATTAGAGTCTGAGGGTGGGATGCCTAGGGCTTTTTGGATTCATTCTTTATTTGGTGAATTTAAAGCATAAGAGCGGAAATTGAGGAACAGGAAGGGAAGAGTGGGTTCACTCAAGTGGTCAGTTTTCTAGGTTACCCAGGGATTACTAAAAAACTTCATGAATGTGTGTGGCCTGCTTCCTTATCTAGTTTTTTGCTAGTAGCTGTGTATTACAGCTGGCAGTATGTGTCTTTGAAATAAGTGCACTTAATGTTGTGCACCTAAAACTGTGCAGCCCTACCAAACTAATCTATTACTGTTACACAATCTTCAGGACTATCAGATTTACACTTTCCATCAGCTACTATGGATAGAAACTGTTCATTAGAACCTGAAATAATGGCAGAACCTGAAATAATGTCAGAAAGATACGATGCAGATTGTTGAAAGTCATCCAAAACAAGAAATCATGGTTTGTTAATACCCAAAGGCTGGGAGCATTTTGTAGCACTCAACTTGATTGGCTTATTTACCATGAAAAGAATATATTAACTGCCCTATTCAGTATTCTAGTGGATTTATTTATTTATGCATCTAATATTTTTAAGATGATCCATGTGGTGCTAGGCTGAGTAATGGCCTCCAAAGATATTCAGTTCCTAATCTCTGGAAATGTGAATGTTACTTTATAATAAATGGCAAAAGGGACTTTGAAGATGGAAGTTAAAGATCTTAAGATGGGGGAGATTTTATCCTGGATTACCTAAGCACGTCGTAAATGTTATTACAAATTGTCCTTACAAGAGACAGGCAGAGAAGGATTTTAATAGAAGAGCAGAAAATGAAATGACAAAGTAGATTAGAATGTTGTGGTGATAAGCCAAAGAATAGCAATATCCACCAGAAGCTGGAAGAGTGAGTTGAGGAAATAGATTGTCCCCTGAAACCTTCTAAGGGAGTGTGGCCCTTTTGATATCTTTATTTAGTCATGTAAAACGCAGTTTGGGCTTCTGGCCTCCAGAACTATAATGTTTATTATTTGAGGCCACAAAATTTGTATTTTGTAAACAGTAGCATTAGGAACGTAATATATAACAGATCAGTTCTAAATGTTGTATATCTTTCTTTATATTTGTGTAAATCTTTGGTGCAGATTGGTTCTTGTCTTCATGATTTGGGTTAAAATTGTATTTTAGAGGATATTATAAAATTGTTCTTTTTTGTTGAATTTGTTAGGATGACACTGGTTAATAAAAATATGTAAGTTTCAGATGTACAATTCTGTAATACATCATCTGTATATTGTATCGTGTGTTCACCATCCTAAGTCTCCATCTTTCACCATTTATTGCCCCTATACCATCTCTGTATAATAATCTTAAAATGACGGGGAAAAGGTAAAAAAATCTCTTTAAGATTCCTGCCAAAATCCTATTGCAGGATAGTATTTTTTATCTTCAACTTTGCTCCTTTTTAAGACTGATATCCGACCTAAATAGTTTCTGACTTTCCTCTATTTTTCTTGTAAATGTGAAGGCCCCCAGATCAAATGATTTAAGGCAAATTTCCTTACATCCATTTTGGAGGGAGGACACCTTTGGTTAATTTAGATTAATGAAGCTTTCTTGCTTTAATTATGGTTATTAAAAAGATAAGTTGTAGAGGAACAAGCAATAGTAAAGTACTAATATGAAATACAGATTTTTTCCTGAATGTAACTACGTACCATAGAGCATATAAATGTTTATTTGGGGCGTTGAGGGTACTAAACTTTATCTCAGCACTAAACCATTTGTTACTATCTTGTAACTGTGAAATGAAGTTCTTTTATTGTATGGGTAAACATTTGTTTCAAATGCTAGGGACTCATAGTAGCAGGACTCATAACACCTAGCACAGTGCCTGGTGCTTTGATGTTAGCTGAGGGAATTTTTGAATTTTAATGTTTCAAACATCTGAAAATTTTGAAGTTAGGTAAAAATACTCTAATGTACAATAGAGATTTCTTGTAGAGCTTTGGTTCTCTCATTTTCTTTTCTTCCCATTATTAAAGTATGCATATATTAGCTACCATTTGATTTATATCATTAAAAAATATATATTAGCTACTAACATGATTTGCATCATTAAAATATATATATTAGTTAACATGATTTGTGTCATTAAAACATATATGTATAGGTATTTAAATAGTTTTTCAAAAATGCATTAATCTTGTCTCTAAGGCTATTAGCTATTGGTATGATCATGCTAAAGACGACTTATTTTATATGTTTATTTGAATAATCTAGTGCAGTAAACTGATTTGTGTAGGCTAAATCCACGTCCTCCCCACCCATTTTTGCAAATAAAGTTTTATTGAATTGTAGCAGTGTTCCTTTGTGTACATAGATGCTATTGCTGCTTTCATCACTACAGCGATATAGTTTAGTTATGACAGAGACCATATAGCCTGCGAAACCTAAAATATTTACACTCTGGCTCTGTCCAGAACAAGTTTGCCAACCCCTTATGCAGCATTATACAAACATTTATTTCAAAAAAATGAAAAAAATATTCTTGGGATTTCACACCAACTTCTCCAACTACTTAAGTAGCTTTGTTTTTTAAAAGTAATTTTTCTGGAGGTTGATTTGCTGACATTTCTTACCTCTCCTCCTCTCCCCCCTCCTCCTCCCTCCCGCTCTCTCCCTCTCCTTCCCCCTCTCTCCCTCTCCCTCCACCCTCTCCCTCTCCCCCTCCCTCCCTGTCTTCCTCTTGTTTCCCCCCCATTCCTTCCCTTCCCTTTCCCTTCCCTCCCCTCCCCTCCTCCCTCTTCATTTACTGATCTGTGAAATTCAGTTACAATAACCCAATCTGTTCCATATCCCAGTCACCTTTCGAACACATGCATACGTACCATCCCCCCTCTGAATGAACAAAGGATGAAAAAGACTTAGACTGTCAACTTTAGAGGACCAGAAAAATTACTGTTTTTTAAGTTAATAAGAATAGGAGCAAAGCTTTGTATTTAGGTTCTGTTCCAGAGTAAACGAACTAAGTATTATTCCTTTGGTAATAGTATGGTACTTCCTATCAAACCAACCTTCCCCTGTACAAAATATAAAATACAGAAACTACCTCAAGAGCAACCCATAGGCAGACACTGAAGGGGAGTGGTGGTTAGTCTAGGCTTGGAAAAAGGAAACAGCCCTAGTGGGTTTGCTGTGTTTATAGTCAGCTGACGCCAGGTTAGGCAACTATAGCTCAGATAGAAAAGTGCATACTTCTTGATGAACCAAGGGGTGGAGTTCATGGTGACCACAACATCTAGAAAATGAGAAGAAAAAGAGGCCCGAAGAGAGAGAGCTCCCAATTTTGTAGTAAAAGTTAACTGGTATCACGCGGTTAACCCTGAACTATGGCCTTTGAAATAAACTGCAAGCAACCTAGCTAAGGCTAAACAAACTGACAAAGATTTAGCTGCTGCCCATCTTAGAGGAGGGACAGTGCAGAGTTTAGGTTCAGCTAAGTTTACTATCACCACTTTAGAGGACTACAATAGGATTTAGAATTTCTGGAGGGTATCGTTTACATGTACAGTATCTATAATTACTAGACCTATGCAGAAATGAGAAAACTTGATCAAAATGCAAGTTAAAATGCAAACAGTAGAGATCAACCGTTAGAAGATATACATGTTGGACACACAACTGTTTCTTTCTTTGACCAATTCTGAAGGATATAGGATATGTCAAATCATTGGTTCTAGTTTCATAAGTATTTTTTTGTCATGTTTGCCAAGGTCTAACCTACACTTAACTGTTTGCTAGTCTCTTACACTTCTCATTTTTCCTTGTTCTTGGTTTCTTCCCCTGTAGGGCATTACTTGTTTAGTTAATGTATGAATCAAGAGCAAGGAAACAGAAACCAGTCTAGGTATTTTAAGTAAAAATTTGGTTTCCATGAATAACTCCCAGAACTTTTTAAGAACTGACCCACTAGGGAAGCTCTAACTTCTGATGATGTCATTGGAATTACTGAGTGTAAGAACCTGATTCAAGGTTTTTAAACCAAGGGTTAAAAAGCTTCTGTCACCGTTGTTGCTCGCTCAGCTGCCTCTTGACACTCACACAGCAGATGAACTTGGGGTCCAGCTGTTTCCTCCACTGCAGTTGCCTCCCAACAACAAAAGAATTAGAGAATGGATACTGGAGCACCACTTTGAAGAAATAAATCTCATTTGTCAACTTGCTTGCCAACAAAAAGTAATGTAAGGGGCTAGTAAGTGATCTTCACCTCACTTCCAATTTTCATATACCATTAAAGTGTATTTCATTGACATCTGAAATTGTATCCAGGAACCTAACTGTAAGAACAATGATTTTTAGCTTTTTAGCTTCTGTAGAGCAAGAAGATAATCTTGGGGTTGGGGTTGAGGGGTAGAATGAAGATTGAATGAGCTTGTTTTACAGTGTTTAGTTTATTAACATTGTCTGCGCTCTCCTAGCATTTTAAACACTTGCAAATGCTACATTAAATATGTAGCATTGTGTTTTCATTGTTGTTGGGGAGCTTTTAGAAGACATCAGGTTGTATTATTACTCAATTAAAAAAAATTCCTGAATCTAGCCCTACACCTGCCATAGACTGATCACTCAATGTTTGTTAAAAACTTCATTTGGGAGGGGTTGGTATGTATACTATTAAATACAATATGTAGATGTGTTTAACAAAGGCTTTAAGGAGTAAAAAGTCCTGTGGGCATATAGTTTGGGAGACATTGAAGGAGCGACATTTAAGTTGGGATTTGAAGGAAACCTGGACATTTATTATGTTAACATGGAGTGAAATAAATTCCAGTCTGAGGTAATGGCATTAGACAAAGATATGGGTGGCTTGTTCAGGGTGACTAGGGTGTAGGGTGTAATGTTTGGAATGAGGAATGTACCTGGAGGTTAGTTTGGAAAAATAAATATGAAGTTCTAAATTACAATTCACTTCCCTTTGGTTTGGCTTTTACTGATGAGGTTGAACGATAACTTGTTTTAGGGGAGTAGATGGTCTCCTTTTGCTTTTTCTCTGCCTCTGATACCTGCTTGGTGTTGGAAATATACAGCTCCTGAATCAGAGCGACATGCTTAGAAGAAAAATTGTCAGTCTTTTTAAACCATCGTTTGATCGTGGGCAGACATGATTAAGCCCTAAAGTGAAGGAAAGAGTATTTTTTGGAAATTGGAGGCTCTGTTCTTTGCTTTCAGGGTAAATAACAGGCTGTCCTGCCTCTGTTCAATACGAATTTTGGAGAAAAGAATTGCCCAAGCCCACATTCTGTCTCAAGTAGTTTATTGTGTTGTTGAGGAACCAAACTTTCACTCTCTGTCCTGTTGATCACAAAGTTTGGGCTAAACCAATTTTAATTCTATTTTAACAGTATAACAAGGGACTGTTCTCATCTCAGAGAAGGAACTATCTTTTTCAGAAAGGACTCTGGAACTCTTTCTTATAGCTGGATAATAAATTGCTAGATTGGGAGTCTCTTTCAGATCATGCTGTTCGTTGGTTGTCTGTAAGCCATTCATCAGGCTATAACTTAAACCTCCTAATTGGTTTCTGTGTCTTCATAGTAGCCCAACCTTGTTTCAAAGCCTGGAAATGGTTTTTCCACTTGCTATAGTTTAAACCTCAGATTCCTTAGTGTGTCATAAAAGGCTCTTCGGTCTGCTTTCTTCAAACTGGTTTCATTCCTGCCATGCCTAACTTCTTCCTTCTTTCTTTCTTTTCCTTCTTTTTTTTTGGTGGCTTGAAACAACAGAAATTTATTTTCTCACCATTCTGGACACCAGAGTTTAAAAATTAAGGTGTTAGTGAGGCCACACCCCCTCCAAAAGCTCTAGAATAGGATCCTTCCTTGCCTCTTCCAGCTTCTAGTGGCCCAAGGTGTTTCCTGGCTTGTGGCTGCATCACTCCAGTCTCTTCTTGGGTCCTCACATGGCCTGTTCTTCTCTGTCTCTGTATCCGGGTGTCCTGACTTCCTGACATGTTCCAAACATAGTATGTAAATATGTGCCTCTGTGCTTTTCCATAATCTATTTGTCTTACTTGGAATTAATTTTGTCTTGTCTTTGTTCTGCTTAACACAAGGACCATCTGAAGTCTTCACTGATTAACTCAATGTAGAATTACTGGCTCTGTCTTTGTTCTCTGACATCTAACTTGTTCCTACTTTTATCAATGGCTTGAGGTATGTCTGTCTCCCCTTCCTCACTCTTTAAAGGTGAAGAGCATTAAATTCAACTCTGTATCCTCCAAACATAGTAACTGTCACTTAGGAAGGGGTTTGACAAGTATTTGTTGAATGAATAAGACTGTGCAGTATGGTGTGCTTTGGACTTATAAAGACATGGGTTTGAATCCTAGTTCTGCCACCATGTGTTTGATCATATCACCTAACTTCTTTAAGTTTAGTTTTCTCAGGTGCAAAATTGGGAGGTTAGTGCTAATCTTAGAGATAAAATAAAGAATTGCTTATAAACTATTTGGCCTAACACCTAAAAATAAGATGTTGGCATTATTAGTTTTCATATCTGTCATCCATTCTTTTTTTCACATTCAACCTCTCCTGCCCTCCCCCTTCCAGTTGACATGTAGGCATATTTATTTATTTTCCATCTTATAAGAAAAGCTGTCTTTACCATACCCTTTGAGATACTGTCTTTTCCCTCTTGACAGTTCACAACCCAAGTTGTTGAATCTCTCATCTCATGACGTCTTCTTCCTCCAGGCATATGTATGTTTCCTCAATCCACTGTGATTTGACTTTGTTTTTTCCACTCTATGAATGTTGCTTTTGCAAAGAACAACAACGATGTTTTTGTTCTAAATCTAATAGCACATTTCTTTTTCACCTCATCCTCTCGCTTATATTTGTAGCATGTAATACATGTGTAAGTATGTTTATTTGTATATTTACTTACTTAGTGCCTATTCCTTCTATTAGAGGGAAATTTAATGATGACAGGAACCTCATCTGTTTTTTGTTTCATTGCATCCCTGTACATTAGGGCCTAGCAAGGCGTAGATCCTTAAATCTTTGAATTATTGTTGTAGTACTTTTGAAAATCTATATCCTTTGCAAATAGGACAGAGGTATCAATGTTTTGAGGAAGCTCTCCATTTCAAAGCAGAATGAATGTACCCTAGTGTAAATTTCAAATTACCAGTAATTTGGTTCAGAATCTTAAATAGATGATGTGGTCACTAACAGTATCTTTGCCTGACTGTTCCCTGAAAAAGTCTCAATGGGGAAAATTTTTTAAAGGCTGAAATGGTTAGAACTTGTAATTATGTATTAGCAGTGTTTGCATTTTTCTCCATACTCCCTCCCACTCTGGCATGCAGTTCTTGTGAAATGACGAGGCAAGAGTTATTCAATCAAGAAATAAGAGAATTGACTTCTAACACATTAAAACAAAACAAAACCAAACTCTCTGTCCATTACTTTTATTAAAAAGCCATACTCACCTCTATCAGGTGATATATCAATCTTGAAGTTTGCCTTCAGGATAAAGGCTAGGTTGTTAACATGGTTTTGATGCAAGCATGATCTTGTCTCAGCCTTGTCTCTCTAGCTTCATTCCATTTCCTTTCTTCATACTCTCTGCTTCAAACATCTTAATTCACTACTGTTCTAGAAGTGTACCTTCATAGTGGCTGGTCACCTTGCTTAGAATGTCTTTCTACCCTATTTCCTCTGCCTGGCTAAGTACTGCTCATTCTTTAGGCTTCAGCTTAATTGTCCCTGTTCAGGAAAACCCTTTCCTTGGCCCCAGAAGGTCAAGTTTGATCTTTCCTAGTAGTGCTGTGTATACTTCTACATGACAGATAACTTCTCTTTGATCTTATTGATCTACCATTCCCCCCCCCCGCCCCCGCCTTTGCTCTGGGAGGCTTTCCTCTATGGATTATGTCAATGGGCATCTTTGACTTCTGGCTTCAGATTGAGTGCTACCATTGTGGAACATAAGACAGATCAAAAGCAGAGAGGAAGGTAAGCTGAGTATATTTATTTCCCTGGCTTCTTCCCTTGGGTTGGCTATGTCCCAAGACAAGTTATTATTTCCCTCAAGGTGGCCTTCTCTATGTGATTTTCTCTTCCAAATTCCCATAGTCTCTCCTGCCCATTTCATTTTGGATTTAAGGATACCGCTCCTGTTGCTAACAGTAGTTCCTGTATCTTCCATCGTGTTCCTCTATCTCTCACCATTCCTTTGGGTTTAGTTCCTTTTATATAAGTGCTCTTTGAATTATTCTAATTCAGATATTTTGTCCATTTATGATTAGAAGTCTGACTAATATTGACCCTCCATATATTATTTCTGATATTGCTTTCTCTCATTCAGTAGCTGTCTGTTTTTGTCTTTGCCTTTGCATAAATAGTTTCAGTTGAAGTTCTAAAGCATGCTTCTTCCACTTTAGGCAGGACAGTGTTGCTTTTGTTCATATTTTGTATTGAGATTCTCTGTAAGAGTTGACTTTAAATTAGGATTGAAAAACAAAAAAGGTTTGCCAATCAGTGACTGTGAGGAAAAAAATTGTAGAATCTTTTTAATGGCATTTAAGGCTCTTTAAAGGCCTAGTGTCTACCTTTATTTTTAGTCACTGTTAATCCTCTTGGACTTTGAAATTCCAGGATTTAATAAATACTCCCTGCCCTGGCATGTATTCCTTTTTTTTTTTTTAAGAGGAGGAGGGAAACATCAGCATGAGGTTCATTTTCTCCACAGCCTCGCAAACACATCTGTCTGTCTGTCTGTCTGTCTAGCTATCTATCTCTATGCGTGCCATCTTAATGGGTGTCAGGTGGTATTTCATATAGATACTGATTCTTTTTCTCACTTTTGTAGTCTGTAGAACCTGTCACTTCCAAATTCTGAACCTCTCAGAAAGGGTTATAATTCTTTTTTTTTTTCCTTTAAAAAATTTCACTGAAATACAGTTTATAATACTGTATCACCTTCAGGTGTACAATGTAGTGATTTGACATTTATATCCCTTACAAAATAGTCAACATGTAGGTCTAGTAATAATATGTCATCATATAAAGTTACTGCAGGTTTCTTAATTATATTTCCTGTTATGTATATTACATCTCCGTCATTTATTTATTTTATAACTGGAATTTTGTACTTCTTAATCCCCTTCACCTATCTTGCCCCCCGCCCCTATATTTTTATTTAAGGATAAATTGCCTGGCAGTCTGCAGGTGTTTGGGGTTCTAGCTTCTATTCTGGTTAATTAATATCCCCAAATGTGGTCGTTACTTGTAAGAATTACAGGACCAAAAAATACTGCTGTAGTAAATGTGAAAGAAATGAGGCTCAGAAAGGGCCACCTGTTGAGTATAATCCAAATCCTTTCCAAGTTTTGAACCTGACTCTCTTTTTTCTGACAATATTGATTTGCACTCCTTGTTTCATTTTAATATAGCTGTGACATCTTAAATGAACTAAGTAACAATTCTTAACTTCTGAAATTGTGCTTACATGAGCCATATTTATTATCAGCTCTAAGCTTTAACTGGTTTACTATCATCTAGTAAATTCAGGCTTGAACTCTGGAATATAGATTGGGAACATAGAATAATCTGATAAAACAATAATAATAAAGTAAAAGCTACTATTTTTTTCTGCATGCAAGGCACTGTTAAATCTTATGTATATAAACTCATTTGATTTTCATTATAATGGTGTGAGGTTGATAAGATTTTAGTTTTAAAATCTCATCTGTATGGTAAGAAAAATGAGGGCATAGAATAGTTAAGTAACTTGTACAAGGCCACACAGCTAGCAAATGCTAGTCTTTGAAATCTCTGCAGTCTGGTTCCTGAGCTTGTGCTCTTAATCATTAGAGCATATTGCCTGACATTTTGACTGAATTTTAAATACATTATCTTTTTAGAAAGGGAGAGACAATCATGAAATATTAAAGCCAAAGTTAATTCTTAGAAAGGACTACTGGGTTGGGGAATAAGTACAAATTCATGACCTGATACTTAGAAGATAAATTGGGATCTTTTGTTCTCTAAAAAGTTCACATTTACCTTAGAACCTAGTTTGGATTAAAAAAAAAAAAAGATTATTAAAGCACAAAGTTGTTTTTTTTTTGTTTTGTTTTGTTTTTTTTGGAAATACGCGTATAGTTACCATGTGGAGTGTTCTACAATGTGTCTTACATTTTTTCATATTTCATACTTTATTCAATTTTAATATGTTTTCCATTATTTAGAACAAAATGATTTCAGTTTAAAAAACAATACAGTGATCACATAATTCCTTTTTCATTTTATACTGTTATATACATATTTTAAATAAACATTCTGTGTTCAAGATGATGGCAAATAAGATTAATGTACAGCACATAATCTGTACATAATGTACATTATGTACAGATTATGAGAGGGAGAGAAGCATTGATGCCAGAGAGAAACATCTATCAGTTGTCTCTTGCATGTGTCCCAACTGGGGACTGAGCCCACAACCTAGGCATGTGCCCTGACCAGGGCTCTAACCCACGACCTTTTGGTTTACTGGACAACAGTACAATAAACTGGGCCATACTGGCCAGGGCATTTTAAGCATATTTAGAAGCAATAGAAGTGTTTTTACAAACAAGCAAAAATGGAATAAAATATTTTTAAAGTATTGCAACAGGTCTATAGGTTCGTAACAAAAATGTCTTTGCACAGTTACTCACAGTGCCCCATTTAACAGCTAAAGTAAGACAGTCGTTTTAGAAAATGAAGTTTCAAAATGCTGCACAGGATACTACTGTTTGCATAGTTTGATCAGAGTAACTATACTGAGTTGAACAAAACCTAGAGGAAATATACCAAACAACTTGAAAATGATTCATATAAAATTCATTGCACATTTTACTCGGTTGTTTGAAATGTAAAAAAGAGTATTTACAAAATATTTCATAGAATTATAGTGAATGGGTGGGTGTCTCTAAATAACATGTTTTGATAGAGACAGTTCAAGGAAAACATACAAATGGTTTTTTAAAAAGAGATTTTCAAGCCCTGGCCAGATAGCTCAGTTGGTTAGAGCATTGTCCCACTATGCCAAGGTTGTGGGTTCAATCCCTGGTCAGGGCACATACAAGAAGCAACCAATAAATGCATAAATTGCTTAAGTAAATGGAACAACAAATCTATGTTCCTCTCAAATCAATCAATAAAAATATTTATTATAAAAAAAGAGGTTTTTCAGTGCTCCTTCTACAAGGAAGTAAATATGATCTACTCAGATGGATTTATAAAATGTTACACATATGGGAGCTAATTCCACACCTGGAGCTTGTGTGCCAGCCCTTGACCTTAACAAGGAAAATGCTTGCTCTGATCCTCAAGTTGGGGAATGAGTGCCACATGTAACCATTTATGGTCCCCTGGAGTACCACTTATCTACCTGGTAAGGCACCCAGTAGAAGTCCTGCAGGACTTGACTCTTGAGATTAAGTGTTATTTACTATATCATCAAGCAAACCCTTCCAGTCGTGGCAAGGATTTTCTCACATATTCGTATTGATATCTTCAACTGGTATCATTAATTACCAAGGATCCAGAAAGCCACCAGCTCCTCTTGAAGTGAACCTGAAGGGTAGAAAGGCACTATTTCACAATATTTCATTACCTTATACTGTGTGATGACCCGAGCACGGCATCTATAGTAAATGTCAGAGCCAACCAACCTCAGTGTGTTGCAGTTATTCTGAACCAAGAAATTTGAGAGTTGGAATGTTAACAAGAGAAACTTGTAAAGATATGCAAGAACTCTACAGAGTGCTTTGATCAACATATCCCCTGTATTTCTCTGAACTGTCCAGTACTTTTCAAACTCTCCCAAATAAGTAATTATCCAAGGCACCATATCTCTGGCAAATACTAGACCAGTTTTAAATCTCAGTATCATGGAATTTCACATGCTGTTTTTTTCAGTTGACCACTAAACTGTTATGCATGGTGCTTTTTTACCTTTAATTGAGTCAGGTATGTTCATGAGTCTGACTGTTATCTGAAGACAGTGAAAACTTTTATGCTTACAGGATTAAAAATTTCATTTGTTTATCTCGGAATAGCTCACTTCTTGCAATGTACAAATTCTTCATCCCTTTACCTTTTAACATTGTTTTATAATACAAGTAACACAAGTATGTCTTATATTCTTAAGCAAAAGGAGACAGAAGAATGTCATTGGGTGGTAATAAAAAATTGAGTATGGGCCAAAATATTAGTGACAGATCTAGTGTTTCCCAGGATTAAATATTTCAGAATAATTCTGATGCAAGTGTTTTATATTATGTTTTCTACCAGAGTCTTATTTTGAAGCTCATCTTTTCTAAATAGAACTATTTTAGTGTGTATATAGGTCATTCTGAATAAAGTTAACTTCACAGTTGATTGGGACCTTGTTTGAAGCTTATTGAACAAAGCTCTGTAACTCAGAATTTTGGGCATAGGGCCATTTCCAGAGCCTGGTCCAAATAAGCAGTAACAGACAAAGATTGTCTCTTTCTTGGCTGAAGGCTTTCTCTGTTTGGCTTGTTTCAGGGCACTTACACTTTTTCGACCCGTTTTATACTCTTCTTTTTCAATTTAGGGCAGAGTGTTTTGATTTTTATTTTGTAATTATTCTTTCAGCAAACATTTATTGTGCTTTTCAACTTATATATAAGGCTCTTTGCCTGAAACCTGTGCCTCTATACTGGCAAGGCAGTTGTGAGGCTAGTCAGCCCTCCAATGTGATATTATAGGAAATATGTGCATTGTTAAATAGTTTTGCTATGTTATATTTCTTTCCTGCCTTTCTGTCTTTTGATAATAGGATTTTTTTTTTTTTTTTGGAGAATCTTTAAAAAAAAAAAAGTTTTCTTTTTTCCTCAAGTTCGTGAGGGAAAGGAAAGATAATTAAAATAATATATTTCTGTATAATAGTTTTAAATAATCATAGCTTAAAGGGCAACTTAAAAATCTTGTGTATTTATGAAATTTAACTTTATTTTAATGTTTGTTTTAAAAATGTTTTTCTAAATAGAATCACTTGGAATATTTTAATCATTTCTTCAGAACTTTTGCTTTCCACAAAATTTATTTTATGTGTTCAATTCCTAATCTCATATCATAAAGGGCTGCTTGGTCCTTAAAACGAAATTGTGAGATTTGGTTTTTCAGTTTGCTTTGCCTTTCTTTAATAACTCTTAAAAGTAGAGTTCAATATATTTTTATTCATGCTATTTTAAATTTTCTCTAATCTCTGAGCAGGTGTTGTATTTTCATGCCTCTGTGACTGTTTATGCTGTTCCCTTTGCTTGGGTTTTCCTCTGCCCCTTTTCTTCTTTTCTTTATTTTGGCATGCCAAATATGGCTGGCTAAAATGAGGTTTCTTTTTGGTTGGAGTCTTTTGATGTTGCTTTGGGAAGATTAATTATTTTTTCTCATTGCTCTGTTTGTACTTTGTGTGCAATTGAAGACCTTTGGAAAACTATCTTATACTTAATACATTCAAAAGAATAAATATAATGTATGTTATAAAATTTGTAATAATAAAACAAACATCTGTGAATCCAACACCAAAGTTAACTGGAAAATGATCAATTCCAAATCCCCAAGGGAATGTTTATTTCCCTTCCCTTGTGAAAAGTTTATCACATATATATGTATCCCTAAATAATTGTTGTTTAATCTTGTTTGTATTTGGGTTTAATAAAAATAGATTCATGCTGAATATAGTCTAGCATGGCGTTTTTTCATTCAGCATTATGTAAAATTTGTATTTCATATATGGTTCATTCATAGTAGTCACCAATTCTCATTGATGTGTAATATTTTATTTATAAACATGTCACTTATTTACATTTACATTTAATGGTTCTGAAATTGTTCTTTTCCCCTGTGATGTTAGGTTGGGATCCATTTTCAGGGTGTCGAACTAGTCACCTTTTTTGAATAATGCTTTCTTTCCCACTGTGCCATCGCTGTAAGATACCAAGTTTGAGTTCTCTCTTCTGTTGAATTGGTCCATTTATTTAACCCTGTGTAAGAACCCTACTTTCTTACTTACTATGGCTTTATAATAAATGTCAGTGGGCAAGGTCTCCCCACCCCTTTCTAATTTCTTTTTATCCATGTCTAGGCCATTCTTTCCCCTATGTTCTTCCATGTATATTTTAAAACTATGAAAAACTCTGTTAGTTTTTATTGGGAAGCATTGTAGATCATTTTGGGAAGATTTGACACAAATACTACATTGAATGGGAGTAGGGAAGTGAGAGAGATGTATGGTCATGAGTAGGTGGGCGTGTGTTGTACCTGCCTTTGAAGGCCAGATAATTTTTTTTTTCCCGGTTAATCTTTCAAACTCCAATTTCATTATTTCCTTATTTCTTCCTTTATTTATAATTGGATGGGGATAGAGTTTATGGCTTTATTTTTGATTATCTTATGTTTCCTTTTGTTGTTATTCTTTCTCACAGGTCTTTAAATTATTTGCACTTGTCATACTGAATCTGCTAAAACAGTTTTTTACGTTTATTATATTAGCTCTGGGTTCTGCCTCTTATATTACCCAAATTCAGATTCCTTTGTACCCAAAGTAGTAAGAACCCTACTTTCTTGGTCCATTTATTTGTCCTGTATTAGACTATTACAATTATGTCTTTGTTACCAGCCCATGTAGTACAGTTTCATTTTATGTGCTAAAATTGCAATGCAAAATATTAATAAAAACCAAAAAACTTTTAAAAATATGAATACTTTCTTCAAATTAAAAAATTATGAACATTGCATAATTTAAAAACTGGACAAGAAAGTTGTTAAACTACTTATTTCATTGTCATTTGATGTTTGGACACTAATCAGAAACACTGTCCTATATTAAACTTAGTTCTTGGATTTTGTGAGCTTTGAATTATGTATAGGGTCTTAAGGAATACATGCATGTCTAAAAGGCGATCCCCCTAAATATGTTCATTCTACCCATACTTCCAAATTTATCTCATATATATTCTCTTTTTACTTTATCATTCTCCTTCAGGTGCTGCTGAATCATCAAGCATGATCTTCCTTTATCAGATTTTTGTCCTTGGTTTTCTTTTCTTTAGTTGGTACTATTGATATCCACATCTATAAGATCAGCTCTCTTCTTTCAAGTGAATTTTAGCCTTGATGGCATATTTACTTTGGAATTAACTGAGTTTTCAAGCTTCCAGAACCTTAATGCTTATTAAATTGGCTTTGAGTCGTCATCCAAAATGCTAATATTGCTAAGTGGCAAAACTGGAGATTTAAACGTAATCTACATTTATTGTCTTTCTTTTTTAATTTTATTTTTTAAATAAAAATTTTATTTCATGTGTACAACATTGTTATTTAATATACATTACACAGCGAAATACCTCCAGTCAAGCTAATTAACATATCTTCTTACATAGTTACCTTTTTTCCTAGTGATGAGACCAGCTGAAATTTACTCTCCTAGCAATTTTGCTGTATTCAGTATAGTATTATTTACTGGTCATCATGCTGTACATTAGATCTCTAGACTTAAATGTAACTTTGTAGCCTTTGCCCAACATCTTTCTATTTGTTCCACCTCCTGATTCTGGTAACCACCTTCTACTCTGCTTCTGTGTGTTCAAACTTATTTAGATTTTCTGTGTCCCACACCTCTCCACCCATGGTAACCATCTTTTACTCACCTTTTGTGTGTTCTACTTCTTTAAATTCCACATATAAGTGAGATCATGCAATGTTTTTTTCTTTCTGTTTCTGGCTTAGTTCACTTATCATAATGTCCTCCACGTTCAACATTTATTATATTTCTTTTTTTAAAGAAAATTCTCACACACTTTTACTGATTTTTGTAGGGTGGGAAGACACATGCGCACATGCGTGCGTTTGTGGATGCGCATCACTGTGAGGGAGCAACATCAATTGGTTGCTTCCAATATGTGCCCTGACTGGGGATTGAACCCTCAACCTAGGTATATGTCTGGACCAGGTATTTGCAGTCTTCTGGTGTATGGGATTGTTACCATGCAGAATGGAGTTTGGCTGTTTGTTGCTGTGATACATGACCTGAAGATTTGTGTTGAAGATAACAGGTTTTTATTAACAGGGTTCTACTTTTGTGGGGCTGAGAGCACTTCTACTCTGAGCCTCTTCTCTCCCATGAGGCCCAGAACTTCTATTGCTCCTCAAAAGATTAAAAGCCAAAACCATGCCCAGAAGTTTCCATTTTCTTACCTGTCCTTTGGGAGCTTAAGCCGGCCCTAACTGGAGTTTGCACTCTTAGGTTTCAGAGTTGCCATCTATCTTCTTGCAGCAGGCATCTCTATCAGGACCTGGGGTGCGCTGTTCTCAATTTCCAATGGCAGTCCAGGACCCATGTGTCATGCTACATTGGATCATAGTGTCCCAGAGGCTGAAGCCTGGTGAGGCATGCATCCCAGTGTGGGACCCTGCCACCAGGAGCACGCTTCCCACCATGCGGGGCCTAAGCCCCTGGTGGGCCTAACATTTGCTGGACCCATGAGTGCTCCTGCCTATGAGCGGAGCGAGGGCCAGGAACCCAGAGTGTCCAAGTGCACCTGTGACCCAAAGCCAAGAGAGTGAGCTTTTCCCTGCCTCCTGTTTTAAAAGTCATTTCTCCTGGAATTCCTTGCACTCTGGAAGTCAGTGGGAGTGTCCAGCTTTCCAACCAATGAAGGCTGTTGTAGTCCATATTTGTCTTTGCCCCACCTCCTGCCAAAAAAGAGGCAAAGCCTCCTTCCACAACCCTCCCTGCTGGGAAGACACACTGCCTGGTTGTCAGGGTAACACTTACTGGCTCATTTACAGTTGATAGCTGCCTTTGTTATGCAGTGTGCCGTAAGCACTGTGCCTTCTCTGTGGGCTCCTCCATGCCTTGGAGAGGGCAGGGTGCTTTTAATTTGCAGCCTTGGCAGCTCTCCCTGCGGGCAAGCCTTTCCTGACAGGAAGGGGAGCAGCCTCAGTGCTGGATTTGAGGGACCCCTTGCCTTCCAGGGATCTTAGGTTTGACCTGCCCCGTTACAGAAAGATGCCGCAACCAGCTGAGCCACGTGGCCAGGGCAACATTGATTATATTTTCTTTTTAAAAAAGTTCATTGTTGTTTTATTGTGTTTAAACTATTTATTTTTTAGAGAAAGGGAAAGGAGAAAGAGGAGAGAAACATGGAGGCGGGAGAGAAACACTGATTGGCTGTCTCTTATACCCCCGCCCCCCACAAACTGCGCCCTGGCACACTTTCACTCTCTGGGACTGAACCTGCAACCTAGGCTTTTGCCCTGACTGGGAATCTACCTGGCGACCTTTTGCTTTATGAGACAATATCCAACTGACTGAGCCACATCAGTCAGGGCAACATTGATTTTATTTCTGATGCACACTGTGATATGTCCATGTTTTTGTTTTAACATTGGAAAAGACTACATTAATTGTTGGTTGGAGATTGGATAGTTTGATATTAGATTCAGACTTGGTTAATGTTTTTTTGTACTTTTGTATCAAGCAATATTATAGGTTCTAATAATATCCTATCCCCATTTTATAAAGGCAAATGGAATCTTAGTTTAAAAGCTTGTGTAAGACTTCATACTAGTAAGTGAAGGCACCTAGGTTTTCTGATACTCTGTGTGTGTGTGTGTGTGTGTGTGTGAGAGAGAGAGAGAGAGAGAGAGAGAGAGACACACCAGTGGTTTTCAGCTGCGCTTCATAGGTCCAGGGTGCTACAAGGGTGATCACCTGGGCCTTCTAGTCCCTTTCACTGGTAACTCTTAAATTTTATCCCCAGTACATTAGAATTGAAAACTAATTTTCTTTATATTAAACTGCTTTTTCTGCAATTTAAAGATGAAGAAAAATGTGAAGTAAGGGAATTCTAGTATGTGAAGGAATTATCTGCCTGAAAAAGTTAACTTTGTCTTGGTGAACATATGCACACTGTTGTTATACAAATGTTCTGAGCTTGTTCCCCTCCTCCTACCTGCTTTATTCACTCACTCTGCCATATGGAGGGTTGTGTGTTGCTGGATGGATTGTGATTTGAACTTTCATGATTCCTAATTGGGAGACTGGAGAGGGGGTAGACTCAAGAGGAAAATTTTCAAGTAATTTGAAAGAGTGTCCTGAATAGTTCTGCAATGTGTGAGGGAAGTAGAAGGGGTGAAAAAAAGATGATTTTTAAGGAGAATTGTGGACACAGTGATGTATGAGAAAAATATGGAACAAACTTGAGCCATTTTGATTTTGCTTTTCCCATGAAGACTGGCAACCATGTGGGATGTTCTTTTAATAGGATTTAAGTGAGTTATCTTTAAATTTTTTAAATTTTGTTTTCTCAAGTTTCCTGTTTTTTAAAAAAAATAAATTTATTGGGGTGACATCAGTTAATAAGATTATATAGGTTTCAAGTATAGAATTCCATGGTACTTCATCTGCATCTTACATTGTGTGCCATAACCCAAAGTTGTATCTTTTTTTGTTACCATGTATTTGACCCCCTTTACCCACTGCTACCCTCTGGTAACCTGTGTCTATGAGTTTTGTTTGTTTTTCTTGTTTGTTCATTTGTGCTTTCAGTTTTATATTACACACATGAGTGAAATCATATGGTTCTTAAATTTTTCTTTCTGACTTAACTTCACAGCATGATATTCTCAAGGTTCATCCATGTTGTTGCAAATGGCAGTATATCATCTTTTATGTCTGAGTAGCATTCCATTGTAAACATGTACTACATCTTCTTTATCTAATCATCTATTGGACACTTCAGTTCTTCCCATGTCTTGGCCACTGTGAATAATGCTTAGGTGAACATAGGGGTGCATATATCTTTGAACTGTTTTTCTAAAGATCACCAAGGTTACACAGTGGAGAACAGATTGAAAGAGGCTAGAATGGATGCAAATGGATCAGTTAAACTGCTATTGCAATAACCACGTTGAGGGAATAAAGTGATGGAAGCAGAAGGAAACAAATTTTTATTATGTATGTATTTTCTTTTTTTAATAGAGGTATAATAATAGACGTATAACCTGTTAGTTTCAGGTGTACAACATAATGATTCAGTATTTGTATAAATTGTGAAGTGATCACCACAATAAGTCTACTTCTGTTCCATACATAATTTAAAAAGTTCTTATGATGAGAACTCTTAAAACTTACCCTCTTAGCAACTTTCAAATATGCAATACAATATTGTTAAGTAATAGTTTATATGTTATACATTATATCCTCATGACTTACCTATTTTATAACTGAATTTTGTGCCTTTTGACTCCCTTCACCTGTTTCAACCAACCCTTCCCTTCTGGCAACCACTAACCAGTTCTCTTTATGAGCTTATTTTTGTTCTTGTTGATACTTGTTTGTTTTTTAGATTCCACGTATGAGGTATGTCACACAGTATTTGACTTTCTCTCTTTGACTTACTTCACTTAGCATAATGCCCTCAAGGTCCATATGTGGTGTTACACATGGCAAGATTTTTTTTTTTTATGGCTGAATAGTATTCCATTGTGTGTGTTTCTTCATCCATTCATCCATTGATGGACATTTAGGTTGTTTCCCTATCTTGGCTATTGCAAATAGTGCTGCACTGAACATGGTCGGGGGGCGGGGTGCATATATATCTTTTTGAATTAGTGTTTTCTTTTTTTTTTTGATAATACCTTGAGATGGGTATCTTACAGGGCCATAAAATATTGAGTCCCTCCCTTTCCCAGAGTGATCGAATATGCTCATGTTTGTTTCGTCCCTTGGAGACTAGGAGAGCTTGACCAAACCCCTATTCATCTTTCTCATAAAAACATCCGAGGTTGGGGTGTAAGGAGGGTTTGGGAGAAAGCTGTTCTGTACCAGTAAACAAGGCGCATTGACTTTCATGTTGAGTGGTACTATAGCTCAATGCTGATCAGCCAGATAAACCCATGCTCTTTTTGGTCCACCCAAAGTCCTGTATTTTGCAGCAAGGTTATCATTACTGACATCGTCCATTTTTGTTTGGGAACACATTATTGAACATCTACAGCCACGTTGCTTTCCAATGTGGCCATGTTTGGTACATTTTGGCTGACTTGGGCTTGACCTGCAGTGGTATCATTATTTTTAGGAATCTACCTAATTTGGGCGATTTGCTGCTTCATTGTCAAAATAACATCTCTTTATTTCTTACTTGATTTCAACATAAGGATTTAGGGAAGTTTTCTAAGACTGGCAGGACTGAGAGAAAGAATTCATCTAGATTTCTTTGGGTGAGTTTCTCATTTTTCAGTAAATCACTTTCATCGTCATTTTCAACCCAATTCAGTACAGGGAGTTTGTCTTGGAAATTTCTGCAAGGGGGCCACAGCTCTCCTATAGCAGACAAGACACACTGCCAGGAAATGCTGATGCCTTTTACTCATTCAGTGTATTGAATGTTGACAGGATAGATTTCAGGAGGGGCTGAGCAATAAGATAGGCAGCTGTTGCCTTTCTTCTTTAACAAGCCTATGTGTCCTGCCCCAGATCTCCCAAACAAACTAGCCCAAGTTTTAAAAATTCTTCTTATTCTAATCACAGTGGTTGCAGTTTTCCTTCTTTCAGAGCCCATGTAGACACAGTTCTCTGCAGGGGAAAGAACCTTACATGCTCTGTTCTCTCTCCACCAGACAAATATTAGGACTAGTTGCTTACAGGGCAGACCTGCTGAGGCTGACTATCAGCTTGGTAGAGACCTGACTATCAATGGAACATTATTCAGTCTGCTGTCTTTGAACCTGTTTACTGGTCCTCCATGAAACTACCTCCTCAGTTCAGCCTCATTAACACATGATAAAGTGGAGGACCATTCATTGCTTAGTTGATCATACAGCTTGGTCAGCATGTTGACTTACAGTTGGGTGTGAGACAATACCAACCAACTGAGAATACCCATGGATTTCTCTCAATTTCTGTTAACTAGCCTCTCATCCTATTTCTAAAAAGCTTTGTCTCTGTCAGATTCCATCCTCATTGTCAGACCTGTCAGAAATTCTGAAGGGTTTGAGATTTCACCCTTCATGCAAGCTCACCAGTTAGCGTGCCACAATGTCATAGATACGATTAGAACACGTGAGACTCTTGGATTACACAAAGGACTTACACATTAATTGTGGCAACAGCAGTAGTCAGAGTGTCAGCATTTGTGCCAGTTAACCAGACCCAGTTTTTATAGAATTCTGCAAAGAGGGCTGAGTGATACTTCACTCTGAATTGGGCGTATTAAAAGAAAGGAACTCCCACCTTGGGGACCAGATCTGTTATAACAGGGCAATAAGCCTTCCTTATCTTTGCCCTGTGGGGGGGGGGGTAACATTATCTTTATTATACTGGACAGGAAATAAACCTGCATTTTTCTTTCCAAGGAGGCACTATCTTCTAAGGCTGTTTATATATAAATATCCAGAGCAAAAGGAATCAAGTGTCTTCTTTTGCAAAATGTGCAAAAGTGCTAAGCAGTCAAGGAGAGTTGTCTTTCTGTATCTTGGTTTGGATTTGGGAAAACATTTTTGATTACAGGTTCTTTCCCAGTCAGTTTTTAAAATTCTGGTGAAATAGAATATTAACTGAGCATTAATATTAAACTTTTTTTCTGACACTATTCATCCCCTTTATTTAGTTCATTCCACATCCTTGCTCTTTCTTCACCTAGACTACTGTAATTACCTAACTGGTCTCAATACCTTATAGTCTTGTTCTGTTTATCCTCAACAAAAAAGTGCCAGAGGAATCTTTAAAAACTCAGATCTGATAATGTCACTCAATTTAAATTTGTTACATGTCCCCCGTTACTATTAGGGCAAAGTTTAAATTGTTGAGAAGTTGTGTAATTAAATCTCTTGTGCTAACAACTATCCAGTTCTTAAATGTTACCAGGTAAATTAAAAAAAATTTTTTTTAAGCCATAAAGGCCAGTATTAGATAGGCTGTGATCTCTGCTCTTATCTTTTATTTTATACTGTTGTCTGCAACTTGCAGTTCTTTCTTCCTTGAATAATTTCCATATTTGCCTCTTACACTTCTATTCATTCTTAAAAACCTACCTCCTCTGTAAAGCTTTTCTGTGAATCCACCTCAGCCTAGTTGGTACCTTGCTCTGAACACCTTTAATTTCTTAACAAACTGTGCATGTGTCAGTGTTGCACTTACCTCATTGTATTCTAATTATTGATTTTTTTTCCCCCCCTGGTCTGCATTCTCACTACATAAAGTGTAAGCTACTCAGAGTGTGACCCCTTTCCCTTCCCAGAAACACCAAATCTTTAGAAAAGAAAATGGCTTTGGAATCAAATCCATTAATTTAGTTCCTGCTTTTAATTACCTTTAAGATATTCCCTGTTTTGAGCCATGAGGATGTTAATTTGCTTAATTTTGAAGGGAAAAATACAGTATTCACTGGAAAATAGACATGTGATGCATTCACATGGTCCAATCTATATATATGATCCAATGTATATGGACATCATATTTATTATTTACTATGCCTGATGATATTTTCTTGCATTGTTTATATTAAAATATAGACGGTGGACATTCATAAAGAGAAAGTGGCTAGAAGAGAGATTGGTATTTTGACAACAAATAAGAATACATCAAGAACTCACAAAATAATTGCACCTGCAAATATGGAGCGACCTGTAAGGTATATTCGGAAACCTATTGACTATACAGTTCTTGATGATGTGGGCCATGGTGTCAAGGTAAGCATTTTTATATTACATTAACCTAAAATACCTTATTTTATCCAGTAAATATTTTGGGTAGCAAAATACTAGTAAAGAAAATTTTCTTCAAGAATTAATACATTTTCTTGGCTAGTAACTAGCATTACAACTTTCATAGAACATTTATGTAATATTAGTTATGCGTTATACCAAACTTGGGGCAGAATTTTACCAGTTGAATAGGTTATATTCAGGGAGCTATTAAAACTTGAAATGATTATTCAGTAATTGAACCATTTGAATCCTAGACTAATATTATAATATTGTGTGGTGAATACCATGTCATGCTTTCACTACTGAATGAATATTTAAAAATAAAAATTTTACATGCTTTTCAGAACTGGCTTAGAAAATAATGTATAAATGCTTAAAACTTTTATTCCTAAATTTGTGTATATATTCGTGTGTCTGTGTAAGTGTAATTCCAGCAACCTAGAAGAAATAAAATTTATGGAGTTATTTTCTGTGCACCATCCCATATTCCTCCCCACTCCCCACCCCAACAAGCTTTTAGGAAGGAGATTGATTGTTGCCTATGTCCATTTCTTAGTATGGCAGAATTAATTGCTCTTGAAAGATACCTGTAGCCTATCAACTATTTTGGTATCTATGGAAGCGTTGGGAATGACCTGAATTCTTCAGCCAGCTCTGCTCAGGGTAAACTATTCCTCTGAAATTTGACCGTCCCTTTCCTAGAGTACCAATTTTTTATTTTATTCTTGGTCTTCAGAATATTTATAATCATTTTAAGGAGTCAGCCAGAATCTTGAAGCTTTTCTTAGATGGTTGATCTGACTGGACAGAGGTTTAGCTGGATCTGTTGCATTCTGAATTATCTAGGGTTCTTAGTCAGGAGTCCTTTATTCTGCTCTTCTCACAGACTATTAAACTCTCCTCTTTGCTGCCATGCTTAGAAGTTCCATGCAAAGTTGGGGCACTTAGCAAATGTAGGAGGAGGCTGTTTGTTTCTTGTATTTTTACCCAAGGCTGTGACTAGGGTTATGTAAGAGCTTAAATTCAAATTTAACTTAGTTTAGATTGATCTATAGGATTTGGACTGTGAGACTCTGGAAGAACTCTTTTTGTATTATTATGTGCCTTTGGATTGAAAATACGTATATACCTTGCTCATGCTCACCTACTCACTCCCTTATTCATTCACTTGCTCTTACTACTTCCTCTTTTGCTTAATCTTGATTTTTCTTTCTGCCAAAGAAATATACACTCAGGAAAAAAATTCTCTCACCATCTTAGAAGTGAATATCCTTTACTGTCTCTTCACTTATAATTGCACATAGTACTCAGCAGAGTATAAGATGAAAACACATTTTACAGTGAAATTTTGAGTGAGACTATTCAGTTATTTCATCATACATGCTTAAATGGGAAGTGTAATTGTTACCGGTACAGCAGTTAGCACCCTGCTGCCCACCACCACACTCTAGGCAAAAACTGCAGAGGAAGTGGTTTAGTGATAAAGGAAAGGAGTTTTTATGTGAAAGCAGTCACTTAGGCCTATCAAGTCACAGCTTTAATCACTTAAACCTATCAATTAAGGCACAGCTCTTAACACCTGGATTCTCCTGTCATTCCACCTGTTACTTTTTATCTTATTTCTATAGGATTAGTTTACAAACTAAAACAACATAAGATACAAAAGCTACACAATTTCGGAATAAGGGCAAGCTTCTGCCTCAGAGATTGTCCCCTTTAGAAAAAACAAAGAATAGCACTGCCAGTCTGCCAGGCCATTGCGACTCTAGGGTGAGCCTGGAGTTCCGTTCCATCCAAAATACCATCCTTTGGGAAATGCAGGCAGCTGCAGCACGACCACACAGGCATCCTTGAGGAGGAGAGCCTGAGGGCCAGAGGCTGGAGCCAGCCCTGTTCTGTACTGTCTGGACTGTTTACCATTGCCTCAGCAGACTCCTCCCATAGCCCCTCCCAGCCTCCCCCTAGTCATTTGATCAGATCTCTCTGTATCATAAACACAACATGATATACTGGAAGTACACAGATAGGAGTTTTGGCAATTTACTTTTTGTAAATAGAGAGTTTAGACTCAGGGTTCTCTTAAAGTTTGAAAAACTGTTGTAAAATATAATCACTTAAATTCACCATTTAAGCATTTTAAGTGTACAGTTCTGTGGCATTAAGTACATTCACATTGTTGTTCAGGCTGTTTTAAAATGTTTTTTTTTCTTTTTAATTATAGTTAACATACCGTATTTTATTAGTTTCACGTGTATACCCAAATGATTAAACATTATAAACTCGATAAATCTTGCACCCATCTGACACAATACATAGTTATTACAATTACAATATTATTGACTCTATTCTTTATGCAGTACTTTATATCTTCATGACTATTCTTGTGACTATCAATTTGTACTTCTTAAGCCCTTCACCTTTTCACCCATCCCCCTATCCCTGCCTCACATCTGTCTAGGGAAGCCATCAAAATGTTCTCTGTATCTGTGAGTCTGTTTCTGTTCTGCTTGTTCATTTATTTTGCTTTTTAGATTCAATTATTGATAGATGTGTATTTATTGCCATTTTATTGTTCAGTTTTTTTAAAATATTTTTTCTTCTTCTTAAAGAAGACCCTTTAACATTTTCTGTGATACTGGTTTGGTGGCGGTAAACTTCTTTAGCTTTTCCTTGTCTGGGTAGCTCTTTATATGTGATTCAATTCCTTGCTTTTTATCACTTTGAATATTTTTTGAAAGTACTTTCAGGCCTGCAAAGTTTCTGTTGTGAAATCAGATGACAGTCCTATGGCAGCTCCCTTGTAGGTAACTAATGCTTTTTCTCTTTCTTCTTTCAAGGTTCTGTCTTTGTCTTAACCTTTGGCATTTTCACTATGATGTTTCTTTGTGTGGGCCTCTTTGGGTTCATCTTGTTTGGGACTCTGTGCTCTTTCTGGACTTGTATGCCTTACTTCCTTCACTAGGTTAGGGAAGTTTTCTGTCACTTTCTCAAGTGAGTTTTTAGTTTCTTGCTCTCTATCTTCTCCTTCTGGCATCCTCATGATGTGAATGTTGGTATTTTTGGAGTTGTCCCAGATGTTCCTTACACTATCCTCATTTTTTTTGGATTCTTTGTTGTTGTTGTTCTGATTGGGTGTTTTTTGCTTCTTTATATTCCAAATTAATGTTTTGATCCTTGATTTCATCTATCTATTGATACCCTGTAAACTTTTTCTTTTCAGTTAGTATATGCTTCATACCTGATTCTTTTTTTTATAGTTTCCATGCCTTTTTTAATGCTAATAGAAAGCTCTCTATCTCCCTTTTCCCTAAGTTCATTTAGCATTCTTATAAACAGTGATTTGAACTCTGCAAAACATTGATTCCTTGTTCCAGTTTTGTTTAGTTCATTTTCTGGAATTTTGTTCTGTTGTTTCATTTGGGACATGTTTATTTGTCTCCTTATTTTGGCAGCCTTCCTGTGTTTGTTTCTATGTATTAGGTAGAGCTGCTATACCTCCCTGTCTTGGTAGAGTGGCTTACTGTAGTAGGTGCTCTGTAGGGTTCAGTGACATAGCCTCCCTGTTCTCCCTAGCTGGGCACTCTAGGTGTGCCTCTTGTGTGGGCTGTGCACACCCTCCTGTTGTGGTTGAGCCTTGATGGCTGTTGGCATGTTAGTGGCACCTCAGGGATTTCTTACAACCCAGGTAGATTGGCTGCAGGACTGGCTGCTACCACTGTGGAGGATCAGCTGTGCAAGGGCCAAAACCACAGAACAGGACTTGGTTCATTGGGGCTCTGGTGCCCCCTGAGCCTGCCCTGTGAGTGTGTGGCTTGTGGAGGTGGTTGGGTCATGCTTTGATGTGGTCTGAAACTTTCCACAGGGTATGTTGGTTCTGAGGTATCCTGGGAGGTACAGGCCAAGGTTAGTCACTACCTGTGTTCTGTTTGGAGCCACCCGATGTGAGCTACACAGCATTCTGCTGGTGGCTGCTACTTGTGCTGGTGTTGGAGGTGACCAGAAGAGGTCAGTCTGTGAATCAAGGCCAGCTGCCACTATTTCTGGGCCTGGGCCCACTTAGTGAAAGATGAGGAGCATGCTGAGGCCTGATGATGCTTATTTTGGCATTTTAGGAAGGTCTTAAGCATGAGCCAAGATGGGCCATTCATATGGAAAAGCCACTGGGAACAGCTTGGGTAGGCCCACAAGTTGGGTGGGGTGGGGTCTCGGAATCACTACAGCAGGGCTAACAGTGTTAGTCAGGCTGATGGAGTCTCAGATATGGCACCCACCTGCCAATTCCTTGTGGGAGAGGGCTCAGAAAAGGAACAATGGCCTCTGCCAGCACTTCTGTCTGGGAGAAAGCTGCCCCCCCGCCAGCTCTTGCCCTGATACCAGACAGTTCAGTTCTTCCCCGTATGTCCCTGGTGTCTTTCAAGCTGCTGCCTGAGTGCTGGAGCTCAGAGGGAGTGAGTCTGAGTAAGTCTGTGTGCGTCCTTTCAGAGGAGCACCTCAGTAACAAGCAGTGCTCTGTCTCACTCAGCTACAATCCCCACTGGGTTTTACAGCCAGAAGTTAAGGGGACATCTCTTCCTGGCACTGGAACCCTGGGCTTGAGTGCCTTAGGTGGGGCTGCAACCCCTTGCTCCTCTGGCAGTACCTCTGTAACCGAGATATCCCTCCTGTTGTTTTAACTGCCGCATGTGGTGCGGGACCAGCCTGTTAGGTGTCTCTGCTCTGCCTACCAGTTTGTATGTGGCCTGTTTTATATCCTTTGTTGTAGGACTTCCATTCAGGAGCTTCTGAATGATGGTTGTTCCATAGTGTAATTGTAATTTTGATGTGGTCATGAGAGGATGCCAGTACCACATTTTCTCATGCTGCCATCTTGATTGGAAGCCTTAGAATGTACTGTTGGCTGGGGTGAGAGGATGGATAGGAGGATACGCTGTCAGAGCAGTGTATTTTAGAAGCTGTTATGTGGCATATTTGTCCCTATTTTGTTTGTGTGTTATGCAACTGCAAACAAAATTATTTGTGCCTAATAGTCTCATTGTTGCTTTATTTTTCCAGCTTTCTGATTTTTTGTAAAAGATCATTGCTGGCTTAATTGAATAGCATATCTTATCTCTAAGGATAATAATGTTAGTCAAGTTTAATTTCTAAATCCAGGTGTGTTAAAAAACACCAAAGTTCTGGCATTTCCTAGAAATAATATACCTAAGGCAAAGTACTCATCTATTCCTGTTTTGGATGATGTCTTTAATACTGTCTTTGTCATCACCTGAAAAATGGTGGATATATTTAGAACAGCATATATTATGGGAAGAACTTGAAACCCTAAAAATTTAAATTTCTTTCTACAACCAGACCTTTTTTTAAGTGGCATAGTGCTAGTAGTTATGCCTTAGGACTGTACACATTATTTCATATTATTGATATATGTACATAAGTTCATATTATTTCATGTGTACATATTTTTAAATATATAGACTAGCCATGTTTCATAGAGTAGCCTTTAAGATCAAAGTAGCTTGTCTTCAATTTTGAATTTTGGCTAAACTGGTTTAGAAGAAAACATAGAAGTAAACCTGTAACTTCCTACGAGTGTTGGCCTGCTCAGATTTGGATTCATAAGTTACGAACAAGAGGGTTTCTGGACTCTATTTATTCCTTGGTTAAAATCTGGCTAAGCATATTGATTTTGTTCTTAGACATTGAGGTGTTAAGTCTTTTTCTGAATTTGAAACAACCATTTTTATTTTAATATTTGCAGTTTACCATTTTTTAAAAAGATTTTTTAAATTTATTTTTAGAGAGGGGAAAGGAGAGAGAAAGAGAGGGAGAGAAGCTTCAATATGTGGTTGCCTCTTGCACGCCCTCCACTGAGTATGTGGCCCGGACCCAAGCATATGCCCTAGACTGGGAGTTGAACTGACAACCCTTTGGTTCGCAGGCTGGCACTCAATCCACTGGACCATACCAGCCAGGGTGACAGTTTACCATTTTAAAAAATATTATAGTATTGTTCAAATAATGAATACTTATACTTGGGCATTTATTATCCATTAGTCTTAGGTCTTGTACACTTGATGTGTTAAAGTAAACTTACATATCATGTGGTACTTATTTTCACTTTATTTTTATTGTTGACACTATTATAGATGTCCTCATCTCCATCCACTGGCCTTCGCCTATCTCCACCCAGTCTCCAGTCCCCTTTCCTTCTGAATGCCCGTGCTGTGGTCTGTGGTCTGTGTCTGTGGGTTATGCATATATATTGTTTGGCTAATCCTTTCACCTTCTTTCCTCCAGTCCCCCCTCAGCGCTACTCCCCTGTGCCAGCTGTCAAGTCTGTTCCATGTGTCCATGCCTCTGTTTCTATTTTGTTCCTAAGTTTATATTGTTCATTAGATTCTACTATAAGTGAGATCATATGGTATTTGTCTTTCTCTGACTGGCTTGTTTCACCTAGCATAATAATCACCAGGTCCATCCATGCTATTGCAAAAGGTAAGAATTCCTTCTTTTTAAATGGCCGCTTAATATTCCATTGTGTAAATGTACTACAGCTTTTTTATCTGCTCATCTACTAATATGTACTTGGGCTGTTTCCAGATTTTGGCTATTGTAAATAACGCTGCTATGAACATATGGGTGCATATTTTTTATAATCAGGTGAATAATTGGCAAATGTTATTCCATACAGTGGTTTCCCTTTTTATTTTGTTGCTCTTTCCTTTTACAAGTTTTTTAGTTTGATGTAGTCCCATTTGTGTATTTTTTCCTTTGTTTCCCATGTTGTAGGAGACAAATTTGCAAAAATATTTCTATGAGTGATGCCTTAGATTTGACCTGCTATGTTTTATTATATGATTTTTATGGTTTTTTGACTTATGTTTAAGTCTTTTACCATTTTGACTTTATTTTTGTGTATGGTGTAAGTTGGTGGTCAGGTTTCATTTTTTCCATCTATTTGTCCAATTTTCTCAGCACCATTTATTGAAAAGACTGTCTTTACTCCATTGTATGCTCTTGCCTCCTTTGTCAAATATTAATTGATCATATAGGTATAGGTTGATTTCTGGGCTCTTTGTTCCCTTGCTCTTTATGCCTGTTCCAATGCCAGTACCAGGCTGTTTTGATTATAAAGGCCTTGTAGTATAGTTTGATATCAGGTATTATGATACCTTTAACTTTGTTCTTCTTTCTCAAGATTGCTGAGGCTATTTGGGGTCTTATTTGGTTCCATATACATTTTTGGAATATTTGTTCTACATCTGTGAAATATGTTATTGCTATTTTAATAGGGATTGCATTGAATCTATAGATTTCCTTGGATAGTGTAGATACTTTTATGATGTTAGTTTGTCCAATTCATGAACACAGTATATGCTTCCACTTGTTTGTATCTTCCTCAATTCTTCAATTTCTGTAGTTTTCTGAGTACAAGTCTTTTACCTCTTTGGTTAATCTATTCCTAAGCACCTTATTTTTTTTTGTTGCAATAGTATATAGGATTGTTTACTTAGCCTCTTTTCTGATAGTTCATTATTGGTATGTGAAAATGCCACTGTTTCCTGAGTACTGATTTTGCATCTTTCTGCTTTGTCAAATTCATTTATTAGGTCTAGCAGTTTTTTTGGTGGAGTCTTCAGGGTTTTTTTTTTATGTACAGTATCATTTCATCTGCAAATGATGACCGTTTTACTTTCTCCCTTCCAGTTCGTATGCTTTTAATTTCTTCTTCTTGTATGATTACTGTGGCTAGAACTTTCAGTTCTAAGTTGAACAGGAGTGGTAAAAGTGGACATTCCTGTCTTGTTCTTGATCTTAAGGGAAACAATTTTAAATTTTGCCCATTGAGTATGATGTTGGCTCTGGGTTTGTCATATATGGCCTTTATTATGTTGAGGTATGTTCCCTCTATTCCCACTTTGTTGAGAGTTTTTGTCATAAATGGGTGCTGGATTTTATCAAATGCTTTTTCATCATCTGTTGATATGATCATGTGATTTTTATTTTTCCTTTTGTGTGATGGGTCATGTTTATTAATTTGTGGATATTGTACCAACAGTGCATCCCCAGAATAAATCCCACTTGATTATGGTATATGATCTTTTTAGTGTATTGCTGGACCTGGTTTGCTAACATTTGAGGATTTTAGCACCTAAGTTCATCAGGATGTTGGCCTATGATTTTATCTTTTTGTCATGTCTTTATTTGGTTTTGGAATTAGGATAATGTTGACCTCATCAAATGAGTTTGGGAGTTGTCCTTCAATTGAAAATTTTGGAATTGTTTGAGCAGGAGAGGTGTTAGTTCTCTGAATGTTGGGTAAAATTCACCTGTGAAGCAGTGTAATTCAGAACTTTTATTTGGTGGGAGTTTTTTGATTATTGCTTCAATTATACTAGTTATAATCTATTCAGATTCTTTGATTCTTCTGATTCAGTTTTGGGAGATTGTATGTTTCTAGGAATTTATCTATTTTTTCCAGATAGTCTAATTTGTTGGCATATACTTACTCATAATATTCTCTTACAGTTCTTTATGTTTCTTTGGTGTCAGTTGTTACTTATCTTTTATTTATTTGGGTGTTTTCCCTTTTTTTTTCTTCATGAGTCTGGTTAAATGTTTATTACTCTTGTTTATCTTTTCAAAGAGCGAGCTTTTGGTTTCATTTTTTTTTTAATATTGTCTTTTTTTGACTTTATTTCGTTTATTTCTCCTCTGATCTTTATTATTTCCTTCTTTCAACTCACTTTGGGCTTTTTTTTAAAACCAGTTCCTTTAAGTGTAAATTTAGATTGTTCATTTGAAATTTTTCTTCTTTCTTGAGGTAGGCCTGTAATGCTACGAATTTCCCTCTTACTGTCACTGGATAGACAGTGGCTGGAGCAGATCTGCCTCAGGCCAGCCTTAGTGTATGAGTCCAGGTGATTTTGAGAATATGTTTGATTTTCATGTTTCAGTTTCCCCATTCCACTCACCCAGCAATTTACTTAGCGTACTATCCTCCCTCATTAGGGCTTCTTTTGCTGTATTCCATAGATTTTGCGGTATTGTGTCTCATTATCATTTGTTTCAAGGTAACTCTTGATTTCTTCCTTTATCTCATTGTTAATCCCCTCCACTGTTTAGTAACCTGTTATTCGGCCTCTATGACTTTATGTCTTTTTACGTTTTTTTCCTGTAGTTGATTCCTAATTTCATCCCATTATGGTCAGAGAAGATGGTTTGATACAATTTTAGTCTTCTTAAATTTATTGAGACTTACTTTGTGTTCTAACATGTGGTGTGTCCTATAACATGATCTATGAGCACTTGAAAAGATGTATGGTCTGCTGCCTTGGGGTGAATTTCTCAAAAGATATCAATTAAATCCATGTGATCTAGTTTGTCATTTAAGGCCACCTTTTTCTTGTTGATATTCTGCCTGGTAGATCTATCCATTGATGTCAATGGGGTGTTAAAATCCCCTACTATGAGTGTGTTATTGTTAGTCTTTCCGTTTATGCCATCAAGATTTGCTTTACATTTTTAGGTACTGCTATGTAGGCTGCATAAATGTTTACCAGAGTTATATCCCCTTGCTGGATTGTCTGTTTATCATTATGTACATAATGGTATCATTATGTACTGTCCTTTTTGTCTTTACTATAACTTTTGTTTTGAAGTCTGTTTTGTCAGGTACAAGTGTTTGTACCCCGGTTGTTTTTTTTTTTTTTAATTTTCATTTTCCTGGATTATCTTTTTCCATCTCTTTACTCTTTGTGTGTATCTTTATTTCTGAGGTTGGTCTCTTGTAGACAGCATGTATGTGGGTCTTGCTTTCTTTTCCATTCAGCTATCATATGTCTTTTTTTTGTTGTTTGTTTGTTTAATTTTCACCCAAAGACATGCTATTGATTTTAGAGGGAAGGGATAGGAGGGAGACAGAGAGGAAGAGAAACATCAATGTAAGGCATAAACAACGATGTGAGAGAGAAACATATCAGTTGACTGTCATATATGTCCCAACTGGGTTCCGAGCCTGCAACCTAGGCATGTGTCCTGACCTGGAATCGAGCCCATGACCTTTTGGTTTATGGGACAACCCTCCAACCAATAGCAACACCAGCCAGAGCCACCTACCTATGTCTTTTGATAGAAACATTCTAGCCATTTACCTTTAAAGTGATTAATGATAGGTATGTACTTACTGCCATTTTATTCTTTTAACTCTGTTCCTTTTTTGTTTTTTTTAATGTTTTGTTGTTTTCTTCTACTTAAAGCAGTCATTTTAACATTTCTTTTAAAACTTGTTTATTCTAACAGACTCATTTAGCTTTTTCTTATCTGGGAAGCTCTTTATTTCTTTTTCAATTTTAAGTAATAGCCTTCCTGGATAAAGTAGTCTTGGTTGTAGGTCCTAGCACTTTGTAGGACCTACAAAGTTGTAGGTCCTTATCACTTTGAATATTTCATGCCAATCTCTTCTGGCCTGAAATGTCTCTGTTGAGAAATCAGCTGACAGTCCAATGGGAGCTCTCTTGTAGAGAGCTGCTTTTAAGATTCTTTGTATTTAATTTTTGCCATTTTTATTATGATGTGTCTTTGTGTGGGCCTCTGTGAGTTAATCTTGTTTTGGACTATCTATGCTTCTTGGTCGTATGTGATGTCTTTCTTCATCAGGTTAGGGAAGTTTTCAGTCATTATTTCTTCAGTTAGGTTCTCAATATCTTTCTCTCTCTTTTCCTTTTGGTACCCCTATGATGTTGATGTTGATACACTTTATGTTCCAAAATCCCTTAAACTTTCCTTATTAAAATTTTTTTTTGGTGTGCTCTGATTGGGTGATTTTTTTTTCTACTTTGTCTTCTAAGTCACTGATTTGATCCTCTGCTTTGTCTACCGTACTCTTTATTCCTCCTGGTGTATTCTTTTTATTTAATTGTATTTTTTCTATTATCATTTACCTTCCAGTGTATTCTTGATGTTAGATATGGTATTCTTCATTTCCCACTAGTTTTTTTTTCTAACATGGTTTCTAAGTCGCTTTTCATGCTGCTGTAGTTCTAAGTTTCTGAAGCATCCTTATAAACCATTACTTTGAAATCCCTATCTGATAAATTGTTTGCTTCCATTTCATTTAGCTCTTTTCTTGGAGATTTCTTCTGTTCTTTCATTTAAGGCCTGTTTCTTTGTCTTCTGATTTTGGCTGCCTCTTTTTGTTTGTTTTTATGCATTACATAGACCTGCTATGACTCCCCAGTCTTTGTGGGGTGGTCTTATGTAGTAAGTACCCTGTGTGACTTGATGGTTCAGTCTCCTTGATCTCCTAAGCTGGGTGATGTAGGAATGTCCCATTTGTGGGTTATTTGGGACCTCCTGTTTAATTGAACCTTGATTGCTCTTGTCCATTTGTGGGTGGGGTTGATTCTCAGGCTAGCTGACTGTGAGGCTCAACCCCAACCATGGTGTACAAGCTGCAGTGCAGATGCAATGTCTAGGTGGCTTCTTCTGTAAATCCTTGGTTATAAGACTCCTCTTTAGCTAGTCTTGTATGGTTATTCTGGTGATAGTTTTTTAATTTAGTTGTATTTCTGGCTCGGTCCTGGGAGGAGGTGAGTGTAAGATCCACCTACTCTACTACCACCTTCGAAGACCACACTTAACAATTTTTAGGAAAAATCTTTTCTGGTGTTTCTGGGGTAATTTCCACCCTTTAATCAAGTTTTTGTCTTCTATCACTTTCTCTCACTGTTCAAAGAGTCACTAAAGAAGTACTTCCTTAATTGCATGATGATGTGTTACTAAACATAGTGTAGACTCAAACTGGATTTTGCTTGCTTATTTCTACTCTACGTATTCTAATTCCTAATTTGAAGGAAAATCTTTATCGGTATTTGTTTTTAAATCAAAGTTTATCTTCTGTTGATTCAGTTGGATTAGTTCCGTAGGAAAATACAGAATTAAGAAATTATTGGGCCTGCATGAGATTGGCATGAATAAACAGTTGTTTCCTTATGAATATATTGTTTTAAAAAATATGATACACATGAATATTAACTAGCTGACTATGGATATTTTCTTTACAAAATACTTGAAATAATGGCTAAGTAAAAGCTTATTAACCTGAATTGAATAACTGTAAATATAAACCTGTCCTATTAGACATAACTTATTTAGAATTAATTTCTACTTTTTCCCCCCTTTTTTTGCCTACGTAAAGTGGCTAAAAGCCAAGGTAAGAGATATTACTTATCACTTGATCCACAGTATTACCCTATATTGATAGAGGCTGCAGAGCCACTAAAATTTGAAACTCTTCCTGTGTCTGTCTGCTTTTTCCCCATAGGATTTATGTAGATTAAATATACTCAAACTCAGTACAAATCAGCTACATTTAGCTTGGATGTGTTAATATATCAAAGATATATTGACATCTGCATTTATATAGGAACATTAATTTTGCTAACATTTATTGCTTCGCTTATTTTTTGATAGTTGCCTTGCTTTTATAGACTTACAGTTAGGAGGTTTCCCAGACATCACATATGACTTTGTTACTAAGATAAAGATGATTTTTCAGATGAATATTTTAGCAAGTTGACATTGAGATCTGTAGTTAAATTCATGCACACATTTCAAAAATTTTGGGAAACTTAGTATTTGAATGCAGATACATTTGATCTCAGTAAACATGTTTAACAATAATATATAAAATCCAATAATCTCACCTGTATTTTGCCATAAATTAGAGTGAATTAGAAAAGCCAAGTGCAAGAGGTTTCTTTACTTATAAAATGTAGAACCAAAGTCTGTTGTTAAAATTGTCTGGGAATCCTTACTTCACATCCTGATATTAAAAAACAACAACAACAACAATAATACATGGTGTCAAAACACGAAGAGAACACTTTGATATAAAAATAAAAGCTCTTTTTTTTTTTAATGCATTTTAGCATGGAAATAATCAGCCTGCACGAACTGGCACACTGTCAAGAACAAATCCTCCTACTCAGAAACCACCAAGTCCTCCCATGTCAGGCCGGGGAACATTGGGGTAAGAATTCAACTACATTTTACAAGAAAATTCATATGCTAAAGAAGAGATGATTTTGTGATTAGGTAAATGTATGGATTCTTGCTATAAGACCCTCTCAGTGTGACATTCATTACCTTTTACAATTAATTTTGCTGCTGCTTATTTTTTTTTAAGAGAATCTGAAATGAATCTACTTGTTTTACAGTATTCTCTGTAGGAGTCTATAATAGATATTCTTTTGTATATACAGAAATGAGCATTATTTATTTATCTTTTAATTCTTTCTTTTTTAAATACAAATTTGACTTATTTCAACTGAAGTGACCAATGTATTCCATATGGTGCTTTCACATGTATTTACAATATTTATATTGCAGAACTTTGAATAAGTGGTCTATTTTGTGTAGTTCGGCTTGGTAACCTGCAGCTTTTCTTTTTCTTCTATTTTCATCTAAGACTTAGGGGCTCTTTACCTGGAATACTTCTAACTGTGCTTGTGCTTGTAATCTTAGGGGCCTTCATACTTGAGTAGCTTTGTGGGAAGGCCAGTTGGAGAAGCAAAAAAGATAACAGTTGGCTTCTTCCTTCTCAGTTCTCAATGCAATAAAAATATTGAATAATTGGTAAGCCATTTCTGAAAGACTGTTCACCTTAACATAGGAAATAATATATTAGAGCTCTTTCTAGTGGAGGTCTGGGGAGTGATTATTTTATAGTAATAGGGATCAATAGTAAACTTTTTCTTTATAGACTTAGTTTTTTTTTTTCATTCTATGAAGCCCTTCCCCTGAAAACACATACGAAGTTATTAAATAGAAAGGTTAATTTAAAATCATTCGGGATATTAAATGGCATTACATCTAGGATCCACATGTATTGTACTTGCCCATTGTCCATATATTTCCATATTGAGGTAGCAGTAAATTGCAGAGGACATATTTAGCTTCCCTAATGTGTAAGGACAGTGGTTTGTGGGTGACCGAACTGGGAATAATGTATATTTCAAAGTTTGATACTGTTGAGCATTTCAAGAATTATAACTATTACTTTTAGAAATAGGGTTAGAGCTTTTTATTTTTTAATTTTAAAAAAGATTTTATTTATTTTCAGAGAGAGGGGAACGGAGGGAGAAAGAGTGGGAGAGAAACATCGATGTGTGAGAGAAACATCGCTCTGTTGCCTCTTGCACGTCCCCAACTGAGGGGTGGGGGACCCTGGCCTGCAAGTTAGGCATGTGCCCTGACCAGGAATCGAACCAGCAGTCTTTTGGTTCACGGGCTGGCGCTTAATCTACTGAACCACATCGGCCAGGGCAGAAATAGGGTTAGAACTTTTAAATTACCTTTTCTATGCTGTTCCTCAGAAAAGGTAACATTTTTAGTTTTTGCATAAAGTAACAAAATTCATGTACTCCATTTAAGAATTGTTTAAACAAACTTTATTATTAAAATTTTTTAAAAAAACTTGTGTTGTAGTTGGTTTCAAAGGGACAATCACAAATTTTTTGGGGGGCGGTAAGCAACACCAATTCATCTTTCTTTTTCATTATTCCTTTCTCCAATGCTTCTTTAGACGGAATACTCCTTACAAAACCCTGGAACCCGTTAAGCCTCCAACAGTTCCTAATGACTACATGACGAGTCCTGCTAGGCTTGGAAGTCAGCATAGCCCAGGCAGGACAGCTTCTTTAAATCAGAGACCAAGGACACACAGGTAACCATTCAGGTTGAGCTTTTGAACATTTGAGTCTGAGGGTTATTAATTGGACCCAAACTCTATACCATTGTTGAGTAAAGTACTATAATGTTAACACAGAATGTAAAAGTTGAGGAAATAATATTGTATATGTTTCTGTTAAAACTTCTGGCTTTTAGATTTTTAAATATATATATTGATACTATAAGCAGATGGCTCCTGTTTCTTCCTTTTGTCAGAGGTAGAGATGTATATTTGGATATAGGCTAAATAATTTTTTTTAAAAGTCTTTTTAAAAAAAATGAAAGTAAACTGCTCTTATATTTTTGGATAAGATGTTAAATATCAGAAATTATACAACATAATTTAAACTTTAAGAGGTTGGAAGAAAGAAGACCTAGCTTAGATCTGAGGAAGAATTAATTAAGAGACTTGATATTCTGTAGAATGTTCTTATATAAAATGTTTTTTAAAACTTCTAGAAATCAGCTACCCAGTAGATTTTTAAAAACTTGGTGTTGGAGCACAACATATATTTAGAAAAGTATGCACTGAATTGAGTACATAACTTAATGAATTAATGCAAATTGTATACCCTCATGTAACCATCACCTAGGTCAGAAAAAGAAACATTACCATCACCCCTAAGTCCCCCTCGGGCCCTTTCCCAATTATTACCTCTACATTCTCCCCCCAGTAGTAGCCACCCCATTTTTGGGTACTTTTATAAAGCCAGACAAATTTATTGTATAACTTAATTTGTTTTATTTTTCAATTGTACCTCTCATTAATAACTTGGGTAAGAACCTCTCCTTACCTTAACTTTTGGGTTGATATATTAAAGTTAGAACTTAGCAGAATTATTTTTTGGGTTTCAACTAAATAGGGTATCAGGCTCTTGGATACTATGTAATTGGCATTTGTTGTTATTGCTGCTGTTGTAAATAAATTCTTATATTGATGTCTCCACTCACTGTATCAGGTTAAGTTCAGTGAGGACCAAATGGTTCTTTTTTATGTTTGTTACTGAATTATTCCATTAAACCATGGTTTTTCTCTATAGTTTAATCATATTCAACAACCAGTTATTAAGAGTTACTTTAGATACTAGGGATACACCAGTAAAATTTAGTTCTTATTTTTAGCAGCTCATTTTGTTAGAACAGAGAGCAACAAACTTTTATAAAGGACCACATTGTCAATATTTTAAGGTTTGTGGGCCATGTGGTCTCTGTTGCAGTTACTCAGTTTCTCGTCATAGCATGAATGCAGCTAGTGACAATACCTAAATTATCGAGTAATATTTTATATATGGTAGTGAAATTTGACTTTCATATAATTTTAATGTATCATAAAATACCCCTCTTTTAATTTTTTTCAACTAGTTAAAAATGTAAAAAATGTTCTCAGCTTACAGGTCATGAAAAAGCAGATGAGTCAGATTTTTCTTGTGCTCATTTGCCAATCCCCAAGTTAGAAAAAAGCCAGTAATTGTAGAAGAGGATAATAAGTGCAGAAATATTCATATCTGTGATGGCACATATCTGATGGCACACAGCAAGAGCACCCATCTTGAAGGACTTAAGGGAGGCCTTTACATTGAAGTTATTTTTGTAATGAAAACAACTTTCTGTTTTTCTTTCATTAACATATGATGATATAATTATAGGCTGGTCACATTGGAGAAAAAATTTTATCTAGGCAATACAAGTCTTTGCCCTGTTGAGTTTTTTTCTGAGCCTATTAAGCGAATGATACTGATTTTAAAATATAATATGGAAACTAAGGCAACATATGCACACATGTACATTTGCATAGATGTACATGCACACGTTACTTATTAAACACAACTATGTAGTGTGAGGTCTTATACCTAAAGGGATAGGGAATCTGTAGTAATTCGAATAGTAGGGAATTAAAGTTTAACAGCAATGACTATTCTAGAATGCCTCATACTGAAACTTCACTACTGCTGTTTTTGTTGTTGTTTTGCTCATTTTCCAGAAAACTTCCTGTTTCATCACCACTCTTTGAGATGAGTGGAGGTTGTATACTAATTCCAGACTAAAACTGGTTAACCTTTTATTTAATTTTTATATCATCTTACGCATTTTCTTTTGTGGCATCCATCACAGTTTTTTAATGTCTTAGGTTCCCATTCTGACAACGTGGCTATGTCTGCCGTATTCATGGCTGTTCATAGTGGGTTTTAAATAAACCCTGTTGCCTTATTCCATTACAAGATTTCATTGGTCATTCATTTCTCAGTAGGATGATCTCGTCTGATAGTTCTGAGCATTATGTTAAGATTATATTGGTTTCCAATAGATGTGTAGAGTGAAACACAAGAACCACCTCAAGTATTAGGATTAAAATTTGCATTTAACAGTTTAAAAAATTTTTCTGTATATATATCATTAAAGGGAGTAGCTAGTGGCTTTGAATTACTCTAATTTTTTTGGGATAAATCACTAGAATTGCTTTTTTCATGATTTTTCTTTTCTTTGCAGTGGAAGTAGTGGGGGAAGTGGAAGTCGAGAAAACAGTGGAAGCAGCAGTATTGGCATTCCCATTGCCGTGCCTACACCTTCACCACCCACTATTGGACCAGGTATATTATTTATCAATCTATTTTAATATGTGTTAGTATTTCTATGAGCTTCATTATGGAAGCCTGAAATAATTTAGTTATTAGATCAAATTACTTATTTATGTGATTGTTGCTAGAACATAAACACTAACACCAAATTTAAAAACATTTTTAGGTTGGTATTCACACAGTTTTGAGGGTTTTGTTTTTTTTTTTAAACCAGCTGTTCCTCCTTACAGATGAAGCATATTGAATAGCTTTATTAAGTAACTTTTTGGCTATTTTGCTTTAGAAATACTTGCCTTGGACATAATCAAGAATGATGTTTATTATTTCAAGAGCAAAACAATATTATTGATACTCCAACTACAGAATTAGTGTCTGTAATGTGAATTATGTATTAATGAGTTCTGATGTTGCCTTGTAGGGTAGTAGCTCAACTCATGTTAGTTTGTTCTGTGACTTTACTATATCTATGTATGGTATTCAATACTTATTTCAGTAAAATACAATGAATATAAAACCAGATTAAAAAGGAAAAGTTCTTTTACCTTTTAGATTATATAAAAACTTAAGGAACCATGGCAGAACATTAAATCAGTCCCTTGAGTTTTAGTAAATGAAATGAAGACTTTGTAGTGTTAAAAGTACTACACTAAGAATGATAATCAGTACTGTTAGGCAATATTTTTAGCTTCTCAAAGATGTTGAAAAGAGAAAAAACAATTCACAAAAACAGGGATATTTCATAGCTAATGCAAGTGTGAACTCAATGACCTCTTTACCTAGTAGAATTCTTAATGTATTTGAACATGCTTTACATATGGGTGTCTCTCTCTTTTTTTTTCCTTCTTTCCAAAACATTGTACTTTCTTACTGTTTCAGAATGTTTAGTTCTCTTTCTTGCACTCTGACCTGAATTATAAACTATTTTATTAGAAAACATTTCTGTCCCTCCTCCTTCTGGAGCTCCACCAGCACCACCTCTTCCACCACTTCTCCCAGGGAACACTGTGATAGGTGAGACTGCATAACAATTGGAGTGATTTAACTTACTTTGCATAATTTATAATAAACTCCTCTGTTAGACTGCTAGTTTTTGTAGTTATTAGGTTGTCAGTGGTAATACAAAGTGTTAAATCTAATATACACTAATTTCTTCTGGTGAAAGGCCTCTGAAGTTACACAGAAAACAAATATAAAATAACATTCTCTGTAATATGAAATGTTTCTATGCTTAATTTGTAACCAATTTAATGTGGTTTATATTTGTTGTTTAGATTTTTCTAGGAAAATTGTAGCAGTGATTGTTCAAAAAATTTTTAAAAATTAGTAATCTTTTTTAAAATGGAACTTGATTTGGAACTCCCTGGTATATACAACAGTCAAAGTATTAGAGTGAAGGTGGGGGAGAGGAGGAGGAAAAACGGAAAAGAAAATGCAGTGGTATGGGGGGGCCTTGAGGCTTTCTGTGGATCACAATTTGAAAAACGGGTATAGCCCAGCACTTAAGGCATCTGAAGATACCATGTTATATATTTTTTAGTAAAATACATTTAAATTTTACCCAAGTTGAGTGTGACTTGATTGAGTATATAAGGAATTCCAAATATAGACCCAATAGAGATTCTCTATTTAAAAAAAATACCATTCAGCCTAGAAATATACAGTATCAATAATCTGAGTAGAAATGGATAATGAGTTTCAAATAATGAGAGCTGAGTTTCATTATTGTACACTAAAGCCATCTAACAACATTAGCAACATCTTTTCAAAATATTTGCACTTGTACTCAAAGGAAAAGGGGAAAAGGAGGTAATAAAAAGATCCTAATAATAGAAATGGTTGACAGAAAGTGTGTGTGAAAAAAAAAAATTCCCTCAACCTAATTGATAATCATAAAAATGAACATTAAAACCACAATGATGTACTATTTTTTACCCACCACATAGTTAAAAATGGAGAAGTCCCATAGTACCAGATGTTGTTGAGGGTGGTACAGTAACATGAAAGTACAGTATTTTGCCGTGTATAATGGGTACTTTTTTGCCCAAATTTTTGAGGGGAAAAGTGAGGATGTGCATTATACATGGGTGTAATGATTATATACCATGGGTATAATAATCCTGTGTATAATGCATACAAAAATGTAGATGCTTATTATACAGAGCAAAATATGGTACATTGCTGGTTGACAAGTTGCTATACACACTTTGGAAAGTAATTTGTTAGCTAGTCAAGTCGAATGAGTTTCTACCTTAGATTTATCAATTTCATTTCTAGATATTTATCCTAGAGTACTGGTTCTCAAAATAGGATTATGGGACTTCTAAGGGTTGCCATTATCCTTTCATGGAGTTTCTGAGGTTTGTTTGCCTTTTTCGTTCTCATTCTTGTACTGAGGAATTTTCCAGAGGCTGTATGATGTATGATAAAATTATTGCTTTGACAGCTAATGGAATGTTTGTGTATTCATGTATTTAAAAGCTCTATCAGTTTTAATTTCTATTACTTATTATTATAACCCACCTCTAAAAGCTTTATTCTTTAGATATTCTTTAATTTTAAAGAGGGAACCTTAAGGCCATGATGTTTAAGTCAGTGTCCTAAAGCGGTAGCTTTTGGAGAGTGAACCCCCCAGAACAACAGTGTCATCATTGTGGGGAAATTAGTTAGAAATGTGAATTCTCGGGTCCCATTCTAGACTTAGTCAGAAACTCTGAGGACTGGAGGCCAGCAGTCTGCAGTATAACAAGCACTCAAGGTGCAATTCTGATGAACACTGAAGCTTGAGAACCACTGTTGTAGAGAAATTCCATATTTAGGAATGTTCATAGTAGTAGTATTAATAATAGTAAAACTCTGGATATAGCCGAAATGTCTAATAATAGAATGGATAAATTGTGGCATGTTTACATGTAAATGTAGCAATAAAAATGAATGACATATTGATACACTTACCAACATGGATGAATCTTAAAAAAGTAGTATCAAAAGAAATAGCAAGCCAACAGAACACAATCATTTTATTACAAAAATTTGTAAATTTGCAAAATCTGGTAATTGTTTAAGATTATATATCTTTTTTTTTAAAGCTATATATAGTAAAGAAAGAATGTTTAACACTTACCTTTTGGAGTTTGGGATCTAGAAGAGGGCATACCAGAAAATGTCAGCGATGCTGGTAATACTTATTTCTGGGAGCAGGAAATTTATGTTATTTTTAAGAAATTATATTTATTTATATAAATATATGTAATCATTACATATAATTATAGAATAGCATATAATCATATGCATATATGCATGATTTATACAACATATAAAACATATATCAATGATACACCCTTTGGTATTATGGTTTATTTTATTTAAAAATATTAAAATAAATTCTAAAATAGACATATCTTGGAACTGCTGAATAGTTGATTTTGGATTTTAAATCACCAAGAAAAAGCACTTGAATTCATACACTTTTTATACAGGTCAGAGAAATATAAAAATCATTTTAGAGAGATTTGTATTTAAAATGGTTACAGGTTACTTCTTAGCTTTCTAGAAAACCTAGCTGTCCAAAGTTACTCATGAAAACTTTTTGAATAGACTAGTATTTTAAAAATGTATTTCTATTTAGAAAATAAGCATGTGGATGATTCAAATAATTAGTGACTGCCTGTGGCTTGGGAGCTCCAAAATGTTAAATATTAGCACTTCTTTTAATGAACAACCTCTGCTGTACAGTTTTATCTAATAACTTTTATGACTTCTAGGGGAGGTTAAATTAGACAACTAAAGGAAAATAAACTAGGATGCTGTCTTTTTATTTCATCATGGTTAGATGTTTGAATTGGGCACAGATGATACTATTAATCCCAGAGTAACCTTTGGAAAGTATAGTTAACTTTAGAGGCTTTGAACTTTATTAACCTTTTAAGTATTAAACTTCTGAAATGTTGATGAAGATGACATTGAATAAAATTTTAAGTATTAATACTTTAGACAGTTTAGATATGCATGATAATTTTTTTAAAAAGATTGCTTTGGGTATAATATGGAAACAAAGCCTTCAAGTATGGAGAAAGAATGGATTTTTTCCTCCACAGTGTTGCCTTAAAATGTCCATATTTTACAGACTCAAAAATTTTTTCCAGTTTTGTCAGTACACAATTTTAAGTGATAGGAAAAAGTATTTCATTCTTAAATTTGGCAATATATATTATCAGCTTTGAAACTAGAAGTCGTACTTTTATTAAAAATGATTCTACTATAATATGTATTGACAACTGGTAATACAGTAACATTCAAATAAATATAGTACAATATATCGAAAATATGCTTAGGTATTTAAAATTTATAATTTAACCTGGATTTGGCTGGATAGATAAAAAGAAACCCTCACCCTAGGGTATGTTTATTGATTTTAGAGAGAGGGAAACATCAATTTCTGTATGTGCCCCAGGGATTGAGCCTGCAGCCTAGGTGTATGCCCTGACTGGGAATTGAACCCGCAACCTTTTGGTGTATGGGACGACGCTCCAACCAGCTGAGCTGCCTGGCCAGGGCTGGATAGATTCTTATACTGTGCTTCTGAAGATTTGGCAATGGAAAGGAAGAAGTTTGTAAATCAGATATTAATATATTCATATTTAAAAACTGACGCTTTCCACTTCAGACTATCTTTTGGTACTTGGTTGGAGAGACACAATTTACATATAAAAGCTATGTGTTCTAAAGTGGCACAGAAAATTCATACATAATATTAGCAAAATCCTTGGGCTTATGTGAAATTTAAAGGTTTGAGAGTGTTACTTTTGCAGCTTTCCGCACAGTATCTGTGTGTCCTTCTGTTTGTAACTTCAGAGATAGAGCTATTTGTGTTTTACCTTTACTTTTCTCTTTATTTTGTGCTGTGGGCTTTAAAAATAATAAATACTTCTAACTGAAAGTACCCCCTCTCTTCGTTCTGCTGTTGGAGGTGATATACAGTGCTCAAATTCTCTGTTGGTTGCCTTTGACTAATGCTTTTCAGCGGCTCCGGGCTCAGCTCCTGGTTCCCAGTATGGCACAATGACCAGGCAGATTTCTCGGCACAACTCTACCACTTCCTCGACATCTTCTGGTGGATACAGACGAACTCCCTCTGTGACTGCTCAGTTTTCTGCTCAGCCTCATGTTAATGGAGGTCCACTTTATTCTCAGAATTCAAGTAAGCTTGTGCTTTGCAGGCATACAGCACCAGTGGAGCTCCTTTTGAAGGAAATTATTTGAAAACCGTTATTTTTGCCAGTGATAGACAACAATTGAAACCATGCTATTTGAAATTTATTTTTGCTTTAAGAAGTCGTTTCTTGAATCATATCGTTTTAAAAACAATTGCTTATCCCTTTCAAATAATTCAGGTTTAGAGTACTTGTATACTAAAATTTAACTAATGCTTTAATATGATATTTTTATCCTAAATAGAACTAGAAAAGTGCTGAAATTAATTAAACTGAATTTATTTTTATTGGCATATTTGAGACTGTTCAATAACAGTAAAATTTTAAACACCGTGAATGTTTTTCTTTAAAATAATATAAAATTGCTGGCTATCACTTTTAAGCTTGTTAATTTATACTGAAATGAGTTCAAAACCAATAAAAAAATTAGTGGTATTTGCTTATTCTGTCTCTGAATAATTATAACAGTGGGGAGGATTTTCTTTTGATTTCTTCTTGTTTGCCTCAAATTGCACATCTCAACACTAACTGCAATCGACATTTAAAAGCTATTAAGATTAGAAAATAGTTTGGGCATATAATGTCAGAAAATTTGAATTGCTTGTGGTAGTCATTAATTTCACTTTCCATATCAAGATGCTTAACCCAAAAACGAATGACAATAAAACAGATCTGAAATGAGTCCATTGTCCAGTACTTGTTAGTGGCTTGGAGGGTGATCACTGAGACTAGACCAAAACACACTTTACCCACAGAGCTTTTGTAGCTACTTTCTGGAGATGTGTGTTTTTTTAGTTGACTTTAAAAACACTGACTAAAATTGGTAGTTACAGTCATGGGGATGTAAGTAAAGTATAGCATAGGGAATATAGTCAGTAATACTGTAATAACTATATATGGTGTCAGATGAGTACTAGATTTATTGGGTTGATCTCTTTGTAAGTTATCATGGGGTTGTAAACCTAAAACTAATATAATATTGTATGTCAATTACAATTTAAAAATAAAGTATTAAAAGAAAATAAAAAACCCTGAATACTCCATGTTTACATAGGCAGTTGGTTTAAGTTCGTTTTATTTATAATGCATGTACTACTGAACATGTATTTTAAAGCAGAGCTGGGAGAAAGTTACCTTATTTGGTTTTTTATTTAGAGTCAAAGATTAATTGCTGTTGTGGCAAAAGAAAAAGAAGAAAACCTCCTAAGAATTGAAAACCGCTTTAGCAGAAATGTTAGAATTCACAAATAATCCCCAAAATTATACATCCTTTTTCTAGGCTAAAATTTTCATCCACACTACTAAGAAATTTTGCCAATTAGAATCTTACCTTACATTTTCCCTGATGTCCTTTGGTAGTAAAAGGTAGCCAGGGTCTGATTTTCCACAGATTATCTGATTATTAGCCTCTTTAGTTTTATGAACATTTTTTTCATATTCTGCATTTTTAGATCCCATCCTTACGTTAATTTTTTTTATTCACTTGGGCATTTAATTTACTCAGCAAATAGGAATTTTGGTGACTCTTCACCTAATCCATGATTGTGTAGTTTTATTTGAACAGTACTTGAGTGGGTTGCTTATTCACAGACAAGACATTTTCATTCCTGAATGTCTAGTTTTTGGATATTGTAAAGCAAATTTAGTTTCAGACTTTTACATATACTATTATATGTTGTCAAATTAATTGTCCTTCAATCTGAGTTACTGTTGGTGTTGTAATAGTAGATGTAAATGTTTTTAGTGTTTTGATGTGCATTTTTCCCTTTCTGTCTAAATGTGGTGGTAATAAAGATTAGTATCTTTACAGCAAAGCTTTACTTTTTCTTTACTTACTAACCGGCATGGCTAGTTACTAAGGGTTGTTTCTAGAAAAAAAATTTTCAGCTTTGTGGGAGTTTTTTTAAAATTAAAAACTGTAACATTTTATTTATTAAAGAGCCCTCTATATACAAAGTATCAGGATGAACAAGGACCAGTGTCACAGTGAACTGAAGGCTATTTTTAGCCATACGATGAATTAATTGCTTTAAGTTATTGTGTCTTTGAACACTGAACCTCTTCAGATTTTTATGCTTACCACCAGATTTTTTAATTGGATTAATTGAAACAGCCTTTCAATTACATGAATCTTGGGAATCAATAAATTGTTTTTCTGTCAGTTTGGTATTACTTCTTGTGACTACCAGTAAACTGAATTTTGTGATCCATCCCTATTGACTTTTTTGAGCAATCTTTGGCAGTTACTGTCTTGCTAAAATGAGGCAAAATGGTAAGCGTGTATATTTACTTTTAGTTAACAGTTTTTAATACTTTTGCTGCCCACATGAACATTTGGTATTTATTTATTATAAAATTATGTCCTCCCCACAAAGAAGTTGGAATATGTTTCCAGCTACTCAGTGAATAGTTAGAGATTACTTAAATGCAAATAATTACATATTTTAAACTATTGTTAAATCAGGTTTCCTTTATCAGAACAGTGATAAAAAGGTCACTTTTGAGATACCTTCCTTCCTAAAACTCAGCAAAAAATTAACATGATGTATAGAACACTCCTATTCCCTAGTAAATTTAGGAGTGCTGTCTTTAAAATTGTCAATTTAAAGAGTAATAATAACCTTGTTATATGAACAAGGGTTTTTCCTCGAGAGCTGTATGTAAATTTTTTTGTATGTGTGTGATGTGTGTGTGTGTGTGTGTATGTAAACTATGAACTGTCCTTAAAGGAAACCTGTGATTAATGTAGTTATTTATTTTATGGGATAAATAGCTATTTCCTAACATTTGTTTCATCAATATTTATTTGGGTTCTAATTTAAAACAGTACCCTAAAGGTAGACTGACCTCTTAGGTTATAGAAATGTGGCAAAGATACAGTATCCTAGAAACCTCTATCAATATTTCACTGTTAACTAATTTTTTAAGCCTTAGAATTTGGAATTTTCATTGCATGAAAGTGAATATGAGGGTAAATTTAAATCCTCCCCAATCAATATAATATTAGCATTAAATTAAGTGTTTTTTAAAAAAAAAAATCAACCAATTGGCTAACAAGCACAACTAAGCTTTAGGTTTTCTTGTGTGTAATGAACTTGAAGGTTCTGCAGGTTTTTGTTTTGTTTTTGTTTTGTTTTGTTTCATTTGCAAACTGTTCTTTGCATACTTATGTTTGTGGTCCTTGTAACTGACTTCTGCTTTTTGTTTGTTTCCTTTTCTTTCCTTTATCTGTTTTACTTCCCCCATACTGTGTTGTTGCTGTCAGTTTCTATTGCTCCACCTCCTCCCCCTATGCCTCAGTTGACTCCACAGATACCTCTCACAGGCTTCGTGGCCAGGGTGCAGGAAAACAGTAAGTTTGTAAAAACTGAGCTATCAAAGGGTAGAGGCTCTCTCCTTATAGCATGCATGGCTGATGAGTCATCATTTTCCTTACTCTTGTTGAGAAGCTAATCTTATCTTGAAAACAGGTGCAGATATGTTATTGAAACTGAAGAGCACGGTCTTCAGTTCTTTCTCTTGTGCATGATTACTGACCTATATAAATTTCAAAACTGCAACTTTATGTATTTACATGATCTAAAACATGAAATTTGATCTTTGCAGGATCTTAAGGAAAGAATAATCAAACACAAAATTTAACTTGGATGGAAACAACTAGCTTCCAATAATTATCAGGAGTGTTAGTTAGAAAACATTGTGTGTTGTCCCCAAATTCATCAATATAAACATTGTTACACTGTGAGATTATTTTGTAATTGGGATAGGTGTTTTTTCTTTAGTACAAAAATTTAAAAAAAAAGCTTTGTAGCCTCAGATTTTGATATAAGAATAATTTTTAACCTATATAAAGATTCATTGTTAAAATGAGAATGAACTTGCAAGAATAAATAAATTATATCCATGATCTCTGTCCATATGTGATTATCGTTATAGAACCCTCTTCATGTTTTGGCTAGCTACATGCAGGCCCATGAGGATTATTTATGAATATGCAAATCTGTCATCTTTTTAAGGACTTCTGAAGGAAGGTCAGAGAGTTTTGGAAGTTATTTTAAATCTATGAATTTAATTAGGATACAGAGATTATATTGTGCTGCCTGATTACTTCGAGATTCTGGAAGATATGTACTCCTAGTTACATGATCATAGTGAATGTTAATTTGGCAAAACGAAGACTACTACTATCACAGAATTTTATTATGCCAAAATAGATGTTGAGATTAAGATGGTAAAGTAAGGTAGTCTAGTAGTAATTTACTTTATTTGGGACCATCACCATCCAGGTAAATTTCAGAATGGTTTGAACAAATGTGTATCCCACCTGATCAACTTCCAGGAGAATACATTGCGGCAAGTTCTGTTGTTCAGCTTTTGCTGACCTTATGTAGCACTACCTATTTCCTCCCTTCCTCCAGTTAAATATTTGTTAATTTAGTGTTACATGCTAGTCTTTGGGAGTAATACAGGTAGTCTAAGACAAAGGCCCTACCTAAAAGAAATGTATAATTTAATGAACTTCTTATAAAACATTGTAGTTTCAAAACACTGCAATTTCTGAGTGTAAACCAACCTTGAAATTTGTTTGAAAATGCTGCATTTGAACATATAACAATAAGTGAATAAGGGTAAATTGTTGGTTTTTAAGGCTGTAAGAAATTAAACCTAAACCAGTTAAACCTTTTGAACTGCCTTACAGGCAAGAATTTTTAGAAACTACTTAAAAAATAATCATAATGAACAACCATTTAGTGGGTCCAGAGCTTACTGACTAGCTCTTTGGTAACTTTAAATAGAAATTCAGAGTTAAATGCACATTCTAAACATGCCTATTTTTTGCAAAAGAGGCCCATAGTACTAGTTTAGTACCTTTCACCAAACAAATGAACTCGAGCCAGTCAGTTATTCTTTTTGTGCTGCAGAATGCCCAACACTATTTGTCATCTACTGTGAAAGCATGTTAGGAAGGTTGGTGAGAAACTGAATATCATCAATATCTTAAATGTATTGTGAAATACAAATTATTTTGTGTTCTCTTAAATACTTAGTTTCTTAAATATTGAGTTCCACCAACTCAAAGTTGGTGATAATGAATGCATGTAGTGGTTAACCTACTAATAAATGTGTTTCAGTTTAAGACTGTTTAGGATTAATATCAGAAAGCATTTTTGAACTAACACAGGGTGCTAGATAAAGTATTATGCATAGATAATTAAATTGCCCATACTCCAGCCCCGGTGTATATAGTTTGAATATAAGCCAATGTAGATTCCCAGTAGTTGGACATAAAGACCATTAAATGAAAACATTAAACTAGTAAGTTATGCATAAATCAAGAGTAAATGCATTCAGGGATTTAGGCAAACCATAATTTACACATTAAGTAATATTAAGGACATAAGCTATGGCTCTTGGATGTCAGGATGGATTTGTACCCATTTTCCTCTTCTCTCAATAATAATGGAAAGCTCCAAGGGTCATTAATGGGCAAAAATAAAATAGATCCAAGCATTCAATGAAAGAATAATACACTGTAAACCTATCAGAATGAGCATTATCACACAGGATTTGTTTTCAAATAGCCCTTTGCATTCCTCAACAGGATAAAATAGAAATTCACAGAATTTAAGTGGAAATAGAGCTCTCATCTGCAAATGTTTTAAATCTTGATCCCTTGGTTATATCCTCAGCACATGATTCCAAATAGGATAAAGTAAACTTTAAAACCCTGTATTACAGATAGAGTGACCTTTTTTTTTTTTTTTTTTGATCATATAAAAATAGCCTTAGAAATTGGCGTTTGAGTTAGTATATTGGTATTCTGAACTTCTTCCCTGGAGAGAGAGAGAGAGAGAAAGGGAGAGAGAGAGAGAGAAAATTCCTATATAAATTTGTATCAAACATTTTCATATGTCTTTAAGAATTAATTGTGTTCCAGTTTTGAATTCCTTAATGTTGGGAGCATTTGTTATATGGTCATAATAGTTCAGTGAACACAGTTCTAGCCATTTATACTTCTAATTATTTAAATCACACACAAACACATCCCACAACCATCTAGAATTGGAGGTATAAGTTGTTTTTATTTTTGCATGATATAAGTTACTTTCTGTGTATTTGTTTGTTTTAATTACCTTACCACAATACTTTATTTTTAAAATCTTTGTTGTGGATGTATTCTCAGAATGAATCTTTAAGATACAGTCTTCCCCTCATCTTGTGCTTATATTTTACTAGCAGTAAGGCGAAAATCCTAACTTGCTTTCTGCATTAAAAATGTTGATTATGAATACCATTTTTTTTAAATACTCTGAGATTTTCTACTACTTTGGAACTTTTAATTTAACTTTTTTCTAATTAAAATTTACATAGAATAGAAAACCTGTACATAGAAGCTTTCTCTTTTCTTTTTTTATCCCTTAAAACAAAGAAAAATAAATATTCGCCCACTGGACACTTATTACTGGGGAACTAAAGATTAAAAGCTAAAATCAAGGACATGAATATGCACAATGAATGGTTATTAAACCATTAACGTAATGTTATTTATAATGTTTAATGTAATCCAAATGACAAAAGTGACATAAGGCTTATTTAAGGAGTTAGGCTAACCAAAGAGTGACCTTTATCCTGACCTGAGTCTTGGAATAAGGAAACTTCTTTACTCCTACAATTCTTATACAAAAAGATACTGTCTCCTAACCTTCTGCATTCATTAATTTGTAGTACTTCCTAATACCTTTATTTTTAGCTCATTTTACTATAGCAAAATTATTGAGTAGTAGAGCTTTTAACTCACCAAGCTTTTATTTCTAATCATTGCATGTTTTATTATAGTGCATGCTGTATATGAATTAGAGCTTTCTTAAATTCTTTTTAATTTATGAATTTACATTTAGTCTAGTTTCTGATTCAAATTATTTGAATTTTTTTAGTTGCTGATAGTCCAACTCCACCACCACCACCTCCGCCGGATGACATTCCCATGTTTGATGACTCTCCACCTCCGCCACCACCACCTCCAGTGGATTATGAAGATGAGGAGGCTGCAGTAGTTCAGTATAATGATCCATATGCAGATGGGGATCCTGCTTGGGCCCCCAAGAATTATATTGAGAAAGGTAAGGTACAATAATCATTGAATTAGAGTGAAGGAAAATAACCTAATTATCGAATTTAGAGCTATGAAGAATAATCTGGTGTTCTTAACATTTTGAATGATTTTACTACTCAAGGTGATTGAGTTAAACCTTATTTTCTGTACAATTTCAGTATAAAGAGAGGAATCTTTATATTTTAAATGAAAAATATGTTACAATGATAGATGTGATTTTTCAAATGACAGCTTTTAGATGGAGATTATCTTGCCTGGCTGCATTTTATGGATGAAACATCAAAGACACAAAAAAGGAGTGAAGTGATTTACTAGTCATGTAATTAGTAAAGATTTAAAACAAAATTTCTAAGTTCTTATAATGAAAATAGATATCTTTTGTATCTGAATATTTTAAAATCTATTGAGATTATCATGAAAAAGTTTTCAATTAGGATTTTCAGTTAGTCGATCTTATTAAAAAAGAGAAAATAATCACTAGAATTTTATTTCATGAAATTATGTATATGTTTAATTCTAATGTCCAAATTTACCTAAGTTACCTGACAATCACTATAATTATCTATTAAGAAATAGTGGCTGGGAAGCAAACACATCCTGTTTTTAGAGAGTTTGCTATTTTTCATCTCATAATGTTCTATTTAAAAATCTGTATTTGTATAGAACTCTGAAAAATGCTGTAATTTAGTTGATCACATTTGATTGCGTTTGAAATGTATTCCTTTCATTGGCTGTATTAGATTAACTGACCTTAAGCGAGTAGCTGTAGCTCTTGAGATTGTTCATTCTCTCTTGCCCAAGCTTTGAATACATAGCTAAAAGTAAATTTGCTGTTTTCCTTTTTAGTATTTTTAAACAGTAAATATTCTACATATTGTTCAGGAAGTCTTTAGTATTATAGTTCACATTTAGATTCTCATGCACCTGCAAATAGAGATAGGTTGTGGTTACTATGAGGGTGATAAACTTGAGTAGTTTTTACCCATATTTTCTGGCTTAGAAAAGCAAATTTAAATATATATGAAATTGGGACTTTCATATCAGTTGACAAATTTGGAATTATGTAATGGTGAATACAGTTGGTAACCCAGGATGAATATAAAATATCTTCACAATGTGAAATGATGAGTCTTAAAACAAGGGGTCACCACATTTTCTTTTAAACAACCAGAGAAATACTTTTAACTTAAAAAAAATTGAGATATAATTGACATAACATTATATCAGTTTCAGGTGTACAACGTAATGACTCAATATTTGTATATATTGCAAATTGAAATATTTAAAACTTTGCCAGCCACGTAGTCTCTTTTCACAGCTATTCCACCCCACTGTTACAGCACAAAGTCAGTCATAGACAATATACAAGTGAGTGGATGTGGCTACATTCCAGTAAAACTTTATTTATAAAAAAGACAATGACTTGGATTTGGCCATGGGCCATTGTTTGTTGACCCCTATTCTAAACCAAAATGTTGATATTTAGTAGGATTATACATCTGTGTATTTAGGATCCTGGAGAATAAAATGGACATCAAATTGTTAATGGTCAAATACTCAACAGTAAGAGGTACTCAGAGAATATGTGCATTGAGGGAGGGGAGGTTGGATGTGACTAGGTTTCATTTACGTAGCAGACTTGGAAAATCAAAACATAACTGAGCTTGATATTTTTTACCAGATTCTGTGTAAGTGGAACTAAGAACAAGAGAAAATTAAACTTTTGTTCTCCTGAATGACTTTGAGGGTGGCAGGCCTTTGTCATGATTAGTTTAAAAGTCTATAACACTCAAAATTAACCTGTTGTGACTTTGATTACAAAGAAATTAATGTTGTCAAAGTTGAACTAAAAGAAGTATCAATCGACAAGTTGATAATTAATAGTTGACTTTTTATTATTACATTATTTTCTTAATATAGCTAGCAAAATCACTCAGTTCGCTAGGATGTTTTTTTGTTTGTTTGGTTTTTGTAGCCAAAAATAATACCAGGATAATAATTTAGTATTATTTGTTCTTTCTGTTTTGGTATTTTTAAAGACAACTTGTCAGTGAGCTTGTAATCATAATACTGTGATCCTGCTGCAGGATTAAAATGGAGGGGAATGGACTCATTGAGTTTACTTAGTACAGCGTTTTATAAAGGGGAAAATAGATTGCCTATTTTAATTTAGCAAATGATGCTAACAGTTAGTACTTCAGGTCTCTTCCTTATTATATTTCCCTATTTCTGAATAATTATGGGGAGTAGCCATGTTTTTTTAAGGGGAAGAGTAAGTTCCAGAACATCTTAAATGTCTTAAGAACTCTTGCTTGTAAGAAAAACTACATGAGACAAATCAGTGAAAAAAAATCCATATCACATACCATTTCATGTTTACTAGAAAATTACAAGTAATTTCAGAATTATTATGCTATAAAGGCAGAATGAGGGGATAAATTCATGAACCAGTAGTTTAGAAAACTAGTAATTGTTTGATGTCTTTTTGTGCAAAGAAAGTATTTTGAACTCAATATAATCAGATACTACAGAATTGCAAATAATTCTCTTAAGTCTTAATTAGGTATTTCCCCTGTTGACCTTTAAAGTATGTAAATATTCTATAACATAACTTTAAATATAACCCCATATATTACATGAATATTTTTCTTGGGTGAGTAGAGATTTATCTCGGGGTATGTGTATTTTCAAATTAGATAGCTGATTTACTGATTGGCCATGCAGCTTTGCTCAATAGTTATTTTGAAAAATGGTGTTTTGCACATGGTTGGTATTTAGATATTTGAACAAATGAAGTATCTAATAAATCCTAAAATTTCAGAGATCTTCCCAAAATAAATTGGTAGAAAACTACTGATTTCTCTAGTCTACATGGTTGGTCACTGGTCTACCAGTATTTGTAGATGTGAGTTAAGACTATTCATAAAAATAGTTGGTTTTGCTATACTATAGATTTAATTGGCATTGTTATTTTATAATTCAATGAAATGTTGGATATACTGCATTCACTTGTTATTTCAACTCTTTTCTCCATAGTTGTGGCAATATATGATTATACAAAAGACAAGGATGATGAGCTATCATTCATGGAGGGTGCAATCATTTATGTAATAAAGAAGAATGATGATGGCTGGTATGAAGGAGTCTGCAATCGAGTGACTGGTCTGTTCCCTGGGAACTATGTTGAATCAATCATGCACTATACTGATTAAATTTTTTGCTTTTAAAGTAGATACTTATTATTACTCAGTCATACTGTGGGACTATTAATGGTTAACAAAATTGTTTTAAAATGTGCCCATATTTTCAGAACATGCTGTTTTATTGGTATAACTGAATGTCTACCTATAAGCATAAATCTTTTGAGGCAGTTTGTGTATTGCTAAACAGCAATTTATACAAGATGCTGTCCATAACTGATTATGCTTATATATTTACTTACACAATGTTAACATTATGACCAGCTTAAATATTCTGGGGGTGTAGGGTATAATATTTAACAAATCATGATTCAGATTGTACCATTACATGTTTCAGTGCAGCATGGTTACTAATGCTATGTCAGACTAATATTAAAATCAGAAACTTAAATGCTGGTGCTGGTCATACATTTTGTTTAGACTTTCTCACTCTTGAAATATAACTATATTTGTTCAAAGCATGCATACAAATTTATGTATTGAAATATACTTTTAAAAATCCAAGATGCTTCCAATTTGTGTAATATTTTCTTTGAGTACTCGTACTTAAATATCTTGAAATGAATTGAGTCCCTAAGGTTTCCATGTGAAACAAAACAAAAAAAGGGTTACCTGTAATGTCATTTGTACCTGAGTTTTTTAATGAGTGAATTTGCATTATAAATTTTTCCATTCATAAATACAAATAAGTGAACCAAAGGTTTTTTGTCCTTCCTTTCATTGATTTGCTTTTAAGAAAAATAAATAAAAGATACTGATTTATTGCAGAATTATGGTTCTATTTTCTCAATATATAAACTTTGAAAAAAATTTTAGCCTTATCCTGTCCCAACATCAGATGTGACTGATTTTTGCAGATTTAAAATCTAGGTGGTTATGTACAAGGGAATCTACTTAATTGCTTTTCTAAAGTAACTTTTCAGAACCAAGAAAATGTGTAAAAGTGTACACATTCTGTAGGTAAAATTCTTAAGGATTGCTCATCAGTCAGTTCTTCATTTTTCCAGTGGACTGCTTTCAGTGAAGGGAAATTAGAGATATCTTTTACATACTGTTTTGTAGAAGTGGATGCAATTGATTTTTGAATAGGCACTATTTAATCCATTCCTGGAACTAGAAACATAAGATTTTTTAAATAATTGGAAAAGGTGAGTCATATATTAATCAGTGAACAGTGATATACATGACCAACAGATTTGTATTGTCTTCATTGGAATGCAACACATGCACTTTCTGTGTCTCCTCTTAATTTACGGGAGGTTTATTTTAGAGGGGTATTTTCTTTTGTGTATAATTCTGTATTGCCTAGGATACTAAAGTAGAGCACTCAAGTGTGGATTTCTGTGTATTGAGCAACTGTTTGGATTTTAAATTACAGTTATGTACTGGGTGTTACAGACTTATAACAGTATAGTAAATGGTAAGATTAGTACAAAACATTTGTTTCTGAGAATTAAAAGACTGTTGCTATCAAATCAGTGTGACTGTTGCATATGCATTTTGCATTGTTAATTTTCAACATGATTTCCTATCACTAGTGATCAGCTAGCTACCATACCATTTTTGTTTCATTGTTTTCAGTTTTGTATACAACTCATCTAAATTGTATTTACAGCCTTTTATAATAAACCATTCTCCTATATGAAATTTTGGATACTGTTAAAATCTAGTTCTGATTAAAATGTAGACTCACAAATCTTTGACATTTACTCCTATGGTGAAACAAGATAAAACTATTTGAATTTTAACATTGATTATTTATTTGTGCAATGGCTTTACATGTGAATACTAACAGTGTAAACAGTACCACACATAAACATCAAGATACCTCAGTTAGAATTCACAGGACTAGAATGACAATTTCAAATGATATAATTATTTTAAAACTTTTCTGAAAAACCGCCAATAAAAAGAAATGCCCATCATTAAGGTTGAAATGACTTTAAAAAATGATTTTTGGTAATCTGCACATGAAGCAAAGTATATTCCACAAAATTTTTTAGGCACAGTCTGGTAAAATAGCTGCCGTAAATAATAGAAAGCCTTGTCATTTATCTCTTGTGAGTACAGTTTCTGAGAGTTGTATGAGGGCATCTCTTTCTGGGGATGGTCGAAGTTTACTGATCTCTCTTATTGCTTCATGGCAGTACCGCTGGGCGAGGTAGGTTGTCTGTTGCACACCATCACTCTATGAGATACAGAAAAAACAGAACAGATACATTTTACCTACTGGATCAGCTCTTAAATTCATTACAATGAATTAAAACACATTTCTGAGATTAGTTAACAGAGTTAATAGAGTTTAGAAACTATTTCTAAAGTTCTCTCTTCAATTCATAGTTCATAGCTGCCTCTGCCTACTTCTTTTAGGCCCTTTTCTCAAAGCAAACTTTTGCTCTTATTAGCATGCAAAGCAACTAACTCATTAATATAAAGTAGCCATCTATTTTTAAGTACTAAAGTTTTTTAAAAGTTCTACACATATAAAATACCTATACAATAATTTTCCTTTTTATTGAATTTATTGGGGTGACACTTAACAAAATTATACAGGTTTTATTTAGGTGCGTAATTCCACAACACATCATCTGTATACTGTATTTTGTGTTCACCACCCCAAGTAGGGTCTCTTCCATATACAATAAATTTTTAAATGAAAAAAATCTAAAGTGAAAGTTTTTTTAAAAAAAAAACATGTAAATAACAAAAATGTACAGAAGAGCTGATGATGAAAATCAACAGTTTTTAACAAAGGCACTAGCTTTTTTTACACATTAGTTTATTTCTTACCAGTTTTAGTTCTTATCTATTGCCTCTCTCCTATGATCCAAATTTGATTATACAGGGTGGGGTAAAAGTAGGTTTACAGTTGTGAGTACATGAAAGTTTATTCATGATCTTCCATATGAACAACTGTAAACCTTATTTTGCCCTGCCCTGTATTGCTGCCTTTAGGTCTTCTATTGGTTACTTTTTGCCATCATGTAGCATCACCACCTGACTTTGAGTAGATGAGGAAACCAGTGCTTCTATCCTTTTCGCTTTAACCGCACCATAACACTATAGTCAGGTTTGCATTCGATTCTGTAACCATGTTTTTATGTTGGTTCTTTTTAAAAGCTGAACACTAATAAAGTATCATTTCTATAATGTAAAAATGTTTATTAGTGTATGATCAAGCCAGTAACTTCATTTCCTTCTTCATGATTCCAAGTTCACAATGCCTCTGTCATTGAGGAGAATGTTCCTAACATGTTGACAGACCTCTCATTTTCTACACCAGCTGACCCAAATATGATACATTTTAGTTTGCTGTGCCTTACTGTACTACAGAAGCCTATTTCTGAATATAATTGCCTCCTTTTCTCCCCCTTTGGGAAAGAAGTCCTGATTCCTAATATTTTTAATGCCTTATTCTATTCGTTACTTCCACTTGTTTTTAGCTCTTGTACAACTGCCATAGCAGGATGAGTTTTTTTTTACTGAATTCTTGGGTTCATTCCACTGGTTTTAGTACCTACATCTTCCTCTTGGTGTTTTCACTCTTGCTGAAATACATCCACAAATAACTTATCCAGAATATGTGTACTGGAAGTCAACGTTTTAGTCCTTAAGTGTGGTAGTGACTTTTGCTTTCAGAGTTATTGGACTGGATACAGAATTATAGATTTAAAATGTTTCATCATTTGGAAGGCCTTGCTCGCTGCCTTCTGGTTTTGTTACATGATTGCACTGATGCTCTTAGGAGCTTTTCTCATTATCTTCCCTTGCTGTTTACATTTTGGAAGATTTCCTCAATTCTGTGTTCCAACTCTTCTTAGGAGTTAGTTTTCCAGTCATTTGAAATTTGAGAGTTTATTCCTTTTCATTATTTAAAGGTAATATCCTGTTATTTTATGAGTGCAGTTATTTTTGAATCCCCCTAATTATATTTTTCCTCTTTATTTCTGTTCATCTTTTTCTCTTTTCATTTAGTGACCTTTAATCAATTTTTTAGTAATCCTATTAAATAACTCCTAGTTGTCCATTCATATATAATGAGGGAATAGCGATTAGGACGCTCTATGGGAGCTAGAATTGAGGTCTTTGGAGAACTTGTTTAGAGACATTCCGTGGTTTTTTTTTTTTTTTTTAAAGTGCATTTATGCCTAGGCTTGCTGGAACTTTGGTGCTTTGCATAAGAGCTACAATTAATTTCTCCCTTCAGTCCCACTTCTCTCTTTAGCCTTCAGTGCGTACTATTATTTCTGAAGCCAGAACCTCTCCCAGGCAGAGCAACTTCTTCATCAGCTACAGCCTCCTCTTACACTGTTTTTTGTTTGTTTGTTTAATTCTCACCTGAGGACATGCTTTATTGATTTTAGAGAAAGAGGAAGATGGGAAGGGGGGGATATTGGGGGGGAGAGAGCAAAACACCAATAGGCTACCCTCCCCTACATGCCCCGACTGGGAATAGAACCCGCAACCTTTTGGTATACAGGACAGTGCTCCAACCAACTGAGCCACCCAGCCGGGGCTTATGAGGTTTTTACTAGTACTGCCAAAGTGCCCTCCAAAAAGGTGGTAACCCACGGTAAGTTACAATGCTTAACAGTATAGAGTTTTTTAAAAGAGAAATATATCCTTGAAGGGCTTTTGCTTTTTGGAAATTTTCAAAAATCTGGAAAGTAATTATTTGGAATTCTTTCAAGCAGTGAACTAACTATAGATCTCAGACCATATTTACTTACTAAAAATTGCTCACTCCATCTCATTAACTAGATCTATTGGATCCAAGTGACTTTAGATTTGGATCTTCTTTAGAAACAGCTCATTCTCAAAAGACAGTTCTCAAAACTGAAAATATACCAAAAAAATCTGGCTTCCACAGAGAAGTTGTGAGGCTATGTGGCAACACATCTGAAATAAGCTTATAGCGCCGAAAGTTAAACAGTTTTCCTACATTGGTTAATTTTTAAATATTTTTTTATACTTGACCCAAGGATATATTTACTGATATTAGAGAAACATCGATCAGTTGTCTCCCGTACATGCTCCAACCAACTCAACAGCCTGGCCAGGGCTTAACATTTCTATAGTTAGACTTCTATGGCATTTACATAGGATGGACTAGGAGAAGCCCAATTTTGTGTAGATTGCTGTTCTAGTCCATCCGTGTGGCAAGGGTGAGGGCTTGGATCAGGGTGGAGGCAAGTCTGGGTGACTGGGAGAACTGTTGTGCTCTGCTGACGGAGTGTGGGAAGACTGGTTCCGAACCAATGAGTCTCTACCCTGACTGCATGGCAGAATCGCTGGGGTAGCTTTCATAATATGTTAATGTCTGATTCCTACCCAAGGCCAATGAAACTAAAATTATTGGAAAAAATTCTAGAAGAAAATATGAATTTTACAAGTTTTTCCTTAGTTTTTGTCAAGAATGGTCTATATGTGGTCTTGTATCTAAAATTTAATGTTATTGTTATTTGTTTGGTTATAAAAAAAACTCTTCTACATTGTACCTGCTGTTGCCTTTTTCCTTCTTAAAATAATCTTACCTGTAGTACGTACTGTCGAGCTCTGTCCACATCTCCTGGCAAACTGAACCGTCTCATTATCATAGCATTCATTTCTGGGAACTAACCACAAAGAAAGAAAGAATATTTATTGCTCCTGGCAGAATCAAATGTTCTAATATTAGTTTGTAACAATAGGAAACAATAGGGGGGGAAAAAGGTGATCAGATGATGTAGGTGAGCAGTAAATTATAGCAATTAAAGAATCAGAACTAAGAAAGACATCCATTTTCCATGCCCAGGGACTGGGCTGGTGCAGTGTGCATTCTGATGTTCTGTTCTATCATTGGTCCAATGCAGAGTAGGAAAGAGAGGGAACAAAGTACACGACTAAAATCTCCTGACTTTTTTAATGGTTCTTGAACTTTCAATTGTACCAGTCACCAGAGGCTTGTTGGGCCTCTCCCCCTTTTTTAATTCAGTAGGGGTGGGCTTGAGGTTACAATTCTTAAAGTTCACAGATGATGCTGATTGTGCTGGTGTCTGCTGTCATTTTGAGAACCACTGGCCGAGGATGAAGGTGGCACTTAGGCATTCTACTTTTAGTACTAAATTGAGTGACTTAAAAGCTATTGAGGTTTGAGCAGTGGATATTATGAGCAGAGCTCTGCCTTAGCAGCTCGTGGAGTGGACTGGATTAAAGCAGTAGTACTCAACACTGACTGTACATGGGAATCCCTCAGGGGAGTTTATAATAGAGTTGTCTGGATCTGCTCCCAAAGACTCTGATTATATTGGCTTGGGGTTTGGCGTCAGCATCAGGATTTTAAAAACTTCCCACGTGTTTTTATTTTGCAGCCAAGGTTGAAAACCACTGAACTAGAGGAGAGAGAGAGAGAGGTACTGTCAGGTTACTGCAGTAAATTATGAAGGAGAACAGAGTTAAACTGATGGCAGTAAGAGGAAAAAAGAAAACAGGTACAAAAGGCATTGAAGAGAAAAATCTGTTCTATGATACTTAGAAACAATTTAGGGGAATTGTTGCCACTGACAGAATTAGGAAACCAGGACACCAAGTCACTTCATTTTGTAGAGCCAAGCTCTTGTGTTGGCGCTGACACAGCTGAGTGAGCTCCTTGATCCCGCGGGTCCTAGCCTCCTCCTCTGTGACTTGGAGGAGCTGGACTACAGGATCTGAAATCCAGTAGCTCCAACAGTACGAGGTGAGATGATGTGTTTGGTTTTGGGACACGTCAGTGCTTAGAGCAGTTGCCAGCTTTTCCCTGGCAGTGAGCCTGATGGTGAAATAAGTTGTTATTCTGAAACCACCACCATGGTATTAGTAATTCTGGAAGAAAAAATAGGACACAGAGAGAAACCTCAACCAGATGATGGCAGATGAGGAATTAAGAATGTTCCTTTCACAGCAAAGTATGTGTCAGAACATGCTCACAATATTTAAAGAGCCAGCAACTGCTTGGTTCTTAAATGAAAACCAGTAATTTGCTTTAGTTACTGGTCTTTAAAGAATAAAATTATTTAAGTTTTACAAGAAACAAATCAGGAAAGCTCCAAACAGTCAGTTTAGTGGTAAATTTAACCACAAAAGTTAACAGTAGTTAAAAGGCATTTGTCTTAGTTTACTAATACCGCATTCCAAGACTGGATTTCTAGAAGGTTGTAGCCTCAAAACTGATGTGACAATGTCCTGGGCACCTGGTACCATCACCTTGTTTATGGATATGAGTTTTCTGTGCAATACCAACAAGTGTGGTAAAATGTGCAGATTGGATGGTTTTTTGCTTCCTTTTACTATAAAAGCAATGGGAAAGCAAAATTTGAAAAAAAAATTGCATTGAGTGTGAATACATCTGTCCTTTGAAACATGTCCCATGTTCATTTTTCCTATGCAAATATTAAACTCTTCCCCTCAATACTCCTCTGCCCCTTCATGTGTATGCAGAGAAGAAATGAGAAACATAACAGGAAGAATAGTCGCCTTTCTGCAGATTTTGTGAGAAGTTAGTTTTGTTTCTCAGTATCTGTTTTAAGAGTAGGAAAACCAGCTATGGATGAATCAGATTCTAACCCTGTGAAATCTAATCTATATCATAAACTAAACTATAAATATGATCAATACATTGGAGTGAGTGTAAACAAAACGTGGGTAACTTGTTCAGTCACAACAGCAGAAGCCTGTGCAGCTGGTGCAGAGGCTGGTGATACTGATGGCATTTGGAAGTGCAGCTACATGCTGGCATTTAGCTCTGGAGACTTAGCAAATAAGGACAAGAAGTAGAAGAGGAAAGGAAAAGATCTCTTAAAGGATAATTGAGAACGCACTAATGTAGTTTCTATCTCTTACACGCGTGCACGCGCGCGAGCGCGGGCGCGCACACACACACACACCGCTTCCATTCTGTTTCTGAAGATTTCAAAATCTGAGACCTATATCCTCTTTAAAGTTTAATATAAGGTTTTTGTTCTTAAAGAAAACACGTACACACGTGTTTATGGAAGGACGCTGTCATCACTGGGACCTCTCTCAAAATGCCAAAACTTTCCTTAAACCCTCTGTACCAGCTGTTGTCAAGAAACCTCTTCAGAGAGATGTCAAAATAGTGAATTCCAGAGAGGTTCCTCTCAAGTTGCTGGGTCCAACAAATGCCAAGTTCCCAATGCTAAGCCACCAAAGAAAAGCTGTTTCCCCAAGGTTGATTTTCTTGGTCCAGTGAGACTCGGTGTTCACAAATGGAAAAGTTTAAGTCATGGATTTTTCTAATCTGCAAACAAAGCTCACCTGCCTATGAAAAAAGAGTACAGACATCTTACAACTAAGTACTCCACTGAATGGGTAGGTTAATCACAAATAATGAAGGCTGACCCAAGACTCTTCGTGTCATCTGTGCTTTCTCATTGCCAGAGCACACCAGTTCCTACTCTGGGAAGACCTACTGGAGGTGAGACAGGCTCCTCAGGTACTAGCTTTCCTAGCAGTGGCAGTGATACTACATTGTGTACTAAAATGAATACTGGTCTGAGAAGACCTGGTGTTTAATTGCTTGCTGTGCCATTTACCAAATGTTAAATGTTGGCCAAGTCTGAGCATCACTTTCTTATTTGTAGAACGGACATTATACCTACAACAAAAGAGGATTTGTGAGATTAGAGATAATGTATAAAAGAATCCTTTGCAAACTATGAAAACAATGCATTTTCATTAAGTAGAGATACTGCACATTCTGTGTTATTTTTGGAACCTCTTTTCCCCTAAACAAATTTCTGGCCAAGAATGAATCCCTTTTTTGACAGTGTAATCCTCAGTAGAGCCTACACTTGATGTTTTATTTGAAAGCAAGTTATAAATATATATTTGACTAACTTTCAGACCATGTGTCATGAGACTGAACAATCAGTCTCCTTAGGAAACAGGTCCTGTCCAGAGTCACTTCCTGCTCTGCCTCATTCCGTGTTCCCTTTTCTAAAGCTTTAATGTGTCTTTCAACTCCTTCTCCCATTGCCTGACAAGCAGATGGGAAAAGTGCTGTCTGGTGAGGGTGAGTGTGTGCCTCGTGATGCTGGGATTTCCCAGTAAAACGCACAGAAAACTGTGGTTGGGGCACTGAAGGTTTGTTCCTTTTTCTTGCTCTATATTTTAAAGTAGCATTTTTCAATCTTTTGCAGATTACTGACAAATAAATATGTAGGAATGGTCCATTTGCCTCCTGACTTTGCCCCACTATATCTGAAGGTACAATTAGTCAGTACTCCTCTGTGTAGAAGAAAGCTAATTAGTTCCTTTTGAAATACGTCCATAGTGAAACACAATCAGAAGAGGCATCCATTCTCAATCAACTGAAGGTTTAAGTAGGACTCAGCTGTTAATTTAGTAACATGGAGCTCGTGACAGTTATTTAGAATTGAGGTTGCTTTTTAGTAGACTAAACTGCCTTAGGAAAGGCCTTAGTCATCTTGGCAACCCCAGAGCCTAGCTAAAGGAACCTTTGGGAAGCGGCAGAATCTCGGGGCTCTCGGTCCATCTGGTTGTGTGTCACTGACATTTACCAACCAGGGTCTGAGGAGCAGATTAATTTTTCTAGTTGTATAAATGGTAGCCAGTGGCTGATCTTTCTAGTATCAGGCAGGCCTTTACATGACCCGTGATTCCTCTGCTTTTTTGGGTGGGTTAAAGGTAAATAAAATGCTCCTCACTCATACTTTAATGTATACAAGGGAATTTTATAAATTTTTGTCAGAACTTGGCACATGTATTAACATTCTTGAATTCTGAACTGGCAAGTTATAACAGGAGAAAAAGACCCATTTATAGCACAGCCTTCACATCTCACCTCTGCCTCAAAATGCTGAGAGGATGGAGCCTGGGAATGAGGACACGAGCTCCCACGAAAGTGCTCCCGCATCTCACAGCCCTCATTCCTCAGCTGACTGTCGGCCACTAGTGTGTTGCCCAAGGTAATCTGGCCCAGCGCCCCCCTCCCCTAGCCATCAGCCTCCTCTGAGAACTGACCTGGTTATGGCTCTACTAGATAGAAACATAAGATCTCTCCTTTTTGGTTCAGAAACTGATCAAAAGCAAGGTCACTGGTTTCTATAATACCCAAATGGAAACACAGTTCTATGAAAGATACAATTAATCTTTATAAATTTTGTGAAATAGAGGCAAAATCTCTGGAAGACTAAAAGTTACTAAAATTTTAGACCAAAGAGCTAATTTTTAATTCCATGGCATGATGAACATCTTATTGCTTTGCCAAATAATGAATTAAATACTAATATTAAATCTATTAAAAAGGTGTCCTAATACCAGCCAATGTCCCACTTACTCCAAATGACATTTGGCACAGCGAATGCAGTGTGGCCAGGGTCCAGAGCGGGCTCTGAAATGTCTGCCTTGACTGTCACTGCATCATCTTTGAGGCTTCCTAAACTTAGTAGCATCCATATTAAGAATATGAAGGCAGCTTTACTTACTTCCTTAATTGACAGCCCCTCAATCTGGAGAAAGAAGGAACTATGTGGTTCTAGCAGTGCATTTCACTGACTTCTTGACATTTTGAGGCAGTGGCCGAGGCTCTCTGAGAGCAGCAAACAGTCCCATTAAACTTCTGGAACTGGAGAATTTCTCAGAATTTCTTAGGTTGGAGGCCCTTCCTGTGCCTTTTTAAGAGGTTCTGAGGCACACCCAAAGTCCAGTCCTATAATCAAGATGTGGAAACCACCCTGTCAGTGCTCCAAGTACGTGGAAATAATCACACTATCTTAAATGCAGACAGCACTTAATTTACAAAGTATCTCCATGAATATAATCTCAGTTAATCCTCAACAGCTCTACTAGGAAGGCTGTAATCGGCTCAGTTTTACAGATAAGAAAACAGATAAAATTTAGAGGTAAAATGACTGGCCCCAACATCTCAGTCACAGAACCAGGATCAAATCTAGATCTGAGGTCTCTGACCCGACTACTCATCTACACCTTCCCATCTGCTGTGCCTGGAAGATAGAGGTTCTGCGGGGCTACATGGTACTGTGTCAAAGGGACTTCTGTAAAACCTACCTGCTGACAAGCAAATAAGACAGGGCCAGTGGCTAACCCGAGCTTCAGATCAGCTGATGTTGGTTTGCCCATCTGGTCAGAACTGGAAGTGAAGTCCAGTACATCATCTATGAGCTAATGAAAGGACAAAAGGAATGTTACAAGCACCACCACCCCAACATCGCGGCCACCATTCCCACCGTATGAACAGGCCACAAAGAGACCAACCTGAAAAGCTATTCCCACATTTTTTCCATATTGATAGGCAATCTCATGTACCACGGGGTCGGGGCATCCCAAGACAGAGACCTGAAACAGAAAGAGGATTCTCAGATAAACGGCTAGCAGGCAGAAGGCAGCCACTGCATGGAAGGAGTCAGGTCTGTTTCCTTTTAAGTAAGAGGCAGTGAGGCTAGGTTATGTACAACCAGGAAATACTGCTCTCAGGAAACCAAACCTGTACAAGTACAGCTGATCCTTGAACAATGTGGGATTATGGGTGCTGACCCCCAGGCAATCAAAAATCCACATAAGACTTTTAACTCCCCTAAAACTTAACTACTAATAGTCTACTATTAACCAAACCCTTACCAATAATATAAACAGCCAACACATATTTTACATGTTACGTATATTACACTGTATTCTTACAATGAAGCAAGAGAAAAGTGGTAAGAGAATCATAAGGAAAATACATTTTCAGTATTTACTGAAAAAAATCTGCATATAAGTGATCTGCACAGTTCAAATCTGTGTACCTGAGTTTTTAATGAAAGGATTTCAGTCTCAGATTGTTTTCTTAAAATTCTAAGAAAACTATCCTGTTCCTCTCTTTTTTCACAGGACAAGCCCTTTCCCACTGCTTAGGAGAAAAACCCAACCACACTAGACCAGTTCTGCTGGTTAACTTTTTTGATATGTGAAAGAGACTCCACTATGGGAAATGCTGGCTTCTAGCAGTCCACAATTGTCCCAATTGTCGGCTTTATTTGTTATTTTTCTATTGATTCAGCCTTCATTTTATGGATAGGCATCTAATATAATCATATGCATGATGCTGCCATACATATATATTATATATTATGTATATATTTCCCCATTTGTAGTCCATCCTTTTAGTAAGCTTTTAGTGATTTCACTTATTTTTGAAATGCAGTTATTTCTTGATATGTCTTTAATAGCCTCAAGCCTCATGCTTCAGACATAGATACTGTTTTTTCATTATCAAAGGATCTTCCTCCATGTTTCTTTTTTTCCTCTCCAGTGGGGGAGAAATAAGACTTTTAGCTTTTAAGTCTTCCTTAAAACTCAAAAAATAAAGCCAAAAAACTAGCTGGCACTGGCCATCTGAGTGCAGTTCTTGCTGCTCTGCTAAGCATGCTAAGCAGGCCCAGGCACGTTTTTTAGGAAACAAAGACAGGAACAACCAAAATGGGCGAGGGAGAGACAACTGCCCCAGTGGAGAGGAAGCATCTACACTGATCCTCCCTGAGAATGCAAGAGAGGGCTCTTCAGTCTCCTTTCTGGAATGGGTCACTGATGATAACCCTGTCCCCTGACTTTAGTCCCTCCCTCTGTGGTCCTCTGTTAGAGTCAGAATTTGAACCCAAACTGTCTGGCTCCAGAGACTGTTCTCTTCCGTTGTTATGCTGCTTCTCATAGGCAACAAAATGGGAGTTCAAAGAGTTCAAGTAGCATCCCCTTGTTAAGTAGTGCTCTGAGGCCCACACCTCCCACTTGGAACTCTCACGTGCTGGCCGACCGAGAACCAAGCCACTTCTTAGTGGGAAGCTTCTGCCTTACAGGCTGTGAAGGGCCATTTTTGCTCAGATTTCAACTACTGCAGTGTAGAGATCACTCCTCCCCCCAGTCCCCCACCCAAGCAAGGGCTGTCTGGATCTGTTCTATCACAACTAGGAAATCAGAAGGAATGTAAAGCTAGATAGGAAATGTGCTGACGTGAAAGGAATGTGGCTTGTTCTTGGCAGCTGAGGAGAGATGCTGCATGTCTTTCTGGAAGTGGGTGGAATGATGAAGGAAAAAAGCGGAGCTCGGCACTGTGCGGTCGGAGGCAGGTCCACAGCCAGGCCGAGGTGTACAGGGCGCGGCCCTTTCTGGGGAGGGCCACACCTCGCAAGATTCTCCTGAGCCTTGTCTCAAAGTGATTAGGAGGGCCATAGCAAATGACAGCTCTCAAGCATCTCCATGTCTGTTTGTGCCACTGTAAGTTAAGCGATATATTCTGGCAGATAAATATAGGTATTGTGGTCTTATTTATTAAAAAATAGTGGAGATTACTGGAACTCCGCCATTATGTAAAAAAATATCAAAACAGGTTTTTGTCAAAAACTAACTGAAAATATTAGGAGAAAACATATCCAACATAATATCTTAGATAAAGAGCTAATATTCTTAATATATGAAGAGTTCTTCAAAACCAAGATGGGGGAATGACCAAACACCCATCAGAAAATGGGCAAAAGACAAGGACTGACAATTCACAAAAATCAGAGGTGTAAAAATGGCTCTTAAGCATCTGAAAAGCTGTGTGACTTCACCCAGAAAAGAGAGATGCAAATTAACACTTCACTGCAATACCACTTCTCATCTATCATCAGATTGGCAAAAACTGTCATCTTACGACACGTTCACTGAGGCGGAGGGGAAACAGGCAAGACACTCTCACCACTTACTGGTAGGAAGGCATAATGGTGCAAGCCTTATGGAGGGAACTTTTCTCAAAACAGCATCTATAATTACTTTGAAACATACCCTGAAGGTACACGTCTCACAATACAAAAACACATTTACACCACAATTAGTCATTGTAGTAGTAGTATTTGCAATTGCGAACTACTGGAAACCTAAATGCCTGAGTCGCTGAAACCATGGTTAAGTCCACACAACGGGATATGGTGTAGCTGTTTAAAAAATGAGGAAGATTTTACAAATCAGCATGGAATCATTTCCACAATATATTGTTAACGGAAGAAAGCAAGGTGCAAAAGCAAAACAAACCAACAGTACTATGGTACAGCATACTACTTTTGGTTGCAAGAAAGAAGGGGAAAAAACAAACATGCATCTGCTGATTTGTGTAAAAAGAACCATAAACTAATGAGATGGGTTTCTTCCAGGGAAGGTGGAAACGATGGGGAATGGGAACAGGGCGCAGGGGAGGAGACGGCAGTTCCCCCTTTGTATAGTTCTGACTTTTGGAGCTATATTAATGTTTCAGGCTTAAAACAATACCCTCAAAACCAAAAACCAAAATCAGTAAGAACGGGAGGGAATCCTTAACGTGGAATAAGGTGCTCAGTGCCCAGATCTTGGTCTCTCAGTACCATTTTCCATCAAAAGGCACCAGGGCTCCTTGGAGAAAGGACGGGTCCCAGTGCTGGGAAGGACAAGGTGAAGGCAGGATGACAGGTAACGTGAGCTGGACGCGGGAGCCGGCTCAGAGGGCCTCCCCCCGGCCAGCCGTGGGACAGTCAAGCACTGAAATATGTAAATAACAAAGTGTTACACTCCAAAGAATAAAATAACAATCCAAGAGTCCATACAGACAAAAATCTTCCTTAAAATAAAATACCAACTCAACTGTAGGAGTGTGATATAGAGGAATAACGGAATTAAAACAGTCATTTGGCAACTAGCACAGTAATAACTGCCTCAGGAAAGAATTCTAAATAGATGCAAAAACCAGAGAGTGGGAGTCTGAACTTGAAAGTGAAGAAATATGGCAGATAACACCCTGCTCAAGTGACCAAAGTCAACGCCACTAGTAGTAGGATAAAAGAAGTGTTCCAGAATAAGAGACTCAAGATTCATGACAACTGAATGCAACATGAGATTATGGATTGGATCTTGGAGCAGAAAAAAATTGTTTTCATTTGTTATACCAGTATTAGGACAACTGGGAAATATGAATCAGGTCTATCTGTAGATTAGATAACAATATCATAGCTAAAAAGTAGAGTGTTCTACAAATATGATCCACATAAATATCTGTGGTAGAACTAACTCTCTGCCTTTGAAAACAAAGCACACTGATTCCAGGCCACATGCACCCACATACATTCAGGAAAAAAAGGGGGGAAACATGCAGGATTACCACATACAGTTCTCGGCTGAAACCCCATCTCAGCCACTGTTGGACTGAATAGCCCTGGACAGGGACCAGACCTCTCAGGTCTTATTCCCATCAGGGTTTCTGGAGAATCAGTCATATCCTTCACCAGTAAGCTACAGAATGTATTTGGCATCACTATGTATACAAATAAATAGCCAAATCATCTAAGATTGCTTCTATTTTAATACCCATTAGTGTCACAAAACAATCCTAGACAGCCCTCTCTTAGATTTGAACATTATTTCCAATAATACACAAGTGGTTAAAAACGGGGACGGGGGAAGAAACGGCGTCCTTAGCAGAATGAATTATAAGCTGCTAAATTTCCTTCAAATTCTGAAACATTATGGAATTCCATTAGTTCTGTAATAATTCTGATGTTAAATTCTCTTTATTCTCTTCTTTTGGCATCTCTGATTTACCTTGCATGCATTCTTTGGGAGCCCACATATATTTGCATTTTAAATACCAGGGCTATATAAAAATAGCAATTTTGAAAACATAATACCTCTGGAATATTTCTACTCAGAGGCACTTAAATATAGAAACTTTTACTCAGAGAATTTAGGAGTAAATCCCATGAAAGTGAGTTCTGGGATGATGCCAGCATGCCTCCTAGTGGACAGCCATAAAACAATTCATTTTTAATAGGGCTGAGCCATGTTAACATCCACATCCACTGTCTACTTGCTAATCTGTGAAGAACAAGGTGCTCTTTATAAATTGATATATGTGCTATAATGTCTTTGACTTCCTAAGCAAAGGACACTGACCACAATTAAGCCTTTTTTTGATGACTTGGGCTCATCTCTTTGACCCCTTCAAAGGATTTGTTCACTGAGTGCATTAATTCCTGTTCTGGCTCCAAGTGGTGCCCACGGCCTGTGTGCTCTGTGTGGACAATGATTCTATGTGTTTCTAGTTCCAACAGCCCCTCTACCTGCAGGTGCTTCTAACTGCTGCTGAAATCATCAAGGAGCTTCACTGAGCACACTCAGATGCCTCATGAGGACAGATCTTGATCTTCACAGAAATTCTGGCCATCAGTTAATGGCACATCTTTATGGCACCCATTTTATTTTATTAATTTTTAATCCTCTCCCGAGGGTATGTTTATTGATTTTAGACGGGGTGGGGGGGGGGAGACGGAGATAGAGAGAGGGAGAGAGAGAGAGAAATCAAACCCACAGCCTTTTGGTATATGGGATGACACTCCAACCAACTGAGCCACCCAGTCAGGGCATGGTGCCCACTTTAATTTTTAAAAAATATGTGGTTTATGCTATTACAGTTGTCCCAATTTTCCCACCTGTGCCCCCCTCTACCCAGCTTCCTCGCCACTCCCTAAGGCAATCCCCACACTGTCGTCCATGTCCATGGTTAGAAAATACACACACACACACACACACACACACACACACACACTATTGCTTATGCTGTACTTTACATTCCTTGATTATTCTGTAACTACCAATTTGAACTTCTTAATCTCTTCACTTTTTTTGCCCATCTTCTGACCCCCTGCCATCTGGCAACCATCAAAACATTCTCTGTATCTATGATTCTGTTGCTGTTCTGCTTGTTTTTTAGATTCAATTGTTGATATGTATTTATTGCCATTTTATTCTTTCATAATTTTCATCTTTTTCTTTTAAAGAAGGCCCTTTAACACTTCATATAATACCGGTTTGGTGGTGATGAACTCCTTTAGCTTTACCTTGTCTGGGAAGCTCTTTACCTGTCCTTCGATTCTAAATAATAGCTTTGCTGGGTAGAGTATTCTTGGTTGTAGGTCCTAGTTTTTTTTTTTATTACGTTGAATATTTCTTCACACTCCCTTCTATCCTGCAGTTTCTTTTGAGAAATCAGCTGACAGTCTTATGGGAGTTTCCTTGTAGGTAACTGACATTTCTCTTGCTGCTTTTAAGATTCTCTTTGTCTAACTTTTGGCATTTTAATTATAATGTGTATTGGTGTGGGCCTCTTTGGATTCATCTTATTTAGGACTCTCTGTACTTCCTGGGCTTCTATGTCTATTTCCTTTACCAAGTTAGGGGAGTTTTCTGTCAATATTTTTTCAAGCTGTTTCCAATTTCTTGCTGTCTCTCCTCTCTGTACCGCACCCCCATGATGCAAATATTCGTACGCTTAAAGTTGTCCCACGGTCTCCTTACACTATCCTCATTTTTTTGGATTCTTTTTTCTTTTTGCTATTCTGATTGGTTGTTTTTGCCTATTTATATTTCAAATACTGATTTGATTCACCCACTCTATTGTTGACTCCCTGTAAATTGTTCTTTATTTCTATTAGTGTGTCTTTCATTTCTGACTGATCCTTTATAACCAGTGTTTTGAACCCTGCATCTAGTAGATTGCTTATCTCCATTTTGTTTAGTTTTTTTTCTAGAATTTTGTTTTCTTCTTTCATTTGGGCCATTTCTTTGTCTCTTCATTTTGGGAGCCTCCCTGTTTGTTTCCATGTATCAGACAGAGCTCCCAGGCTTGGTAGAGTGGCATAATGTGGTAAATGTTCTGTAGGGTTCAGTGGCACAGCCTCCTCTGTCACCCAAGCTGGGTACTCAAGGTGTGCCCACGGTGTAGGCTGTGTACACCTTCCTGTTGTAGTTGAGCCTTGATTGCTGGTCCTACGTCAGCCACCACCTGTGTTCTGTCTTGGGTGACACAGCATAAGCTACAAAGTGATCTGCAGATGGCTGCTACGTGTGCTGGGCTTGGAGGTGCCCAGGCATGGCCAAGCTGTGAACCAAGGCTGGCTGCCGTAGTGCCCACTTTAAACAGGTCAGTCTTTTAGTTGGCATTCCAGTGTCTATCATATTTTAATCTGTCTCTTTTTAAAAAAAATTTGCAATTTCTTGGAAAAAAAAATAGCCCTTTCAATAAAGATAAAAGTGGCTGAAATTGTGCAGCATGTTCTACATAATTCTCATTCCTAGGGTTTAATTAGGTCTTTTTTAGGAAGAAAATGTCCTCATTCTTTTCTGGTTTACGGCTATCCATTTCTTGACATTTTTCAAAACAGAGACACTATGGGCAAGGGAATTTTTTTTTTTTACCCGAGAGGTGTGAAGAAAAGCTCTTTAACTCTAATTGTGTTAAGAGTGTATCATGACAGCCCTGGCTGTGTGGCTCAGCTGGTTGGAGCATCATCCCATAACTGAAAGGTTGTGGGTTTGAAACCTGATCTCGGCACATACAGGAGGCAACCAATCTCTCACACTGATGTTTCTTTCCCTTCTTCTCTCTCTAAAAGCAGTGAAAAAAAATGTCCTCACGTGAGGATAAAAAAAAGGTATCATGACAGCAACTGACATTTGCCCCTTACAGGTTTTCTTTCCTGTTGCTTTAATTACAAAGGACTATTACTTGTCCAGGTTTCATCTGTTATATCTGTTAGGCTGAGACACGCTACAGGGATAATTCCATGGACAGAACTTTTATTTATGGGCTAGCACTGAACACCACACATTTTAGTGTACATATTAAAGGTAATGCTGAGTTTTTTAAAAAAGTAAAGTATGTGGAGAGTAGTAGGAAGGCCAGGGAGAATGCTGAGGAAAACGAAAAGTTATGGTTCATAATTTATATCCTGAAGAAAAATGGCTTGTTTATATTTCATGAAAAAAATAATGGGAAGAACCACTACTCATAAAAAAAGGAACAGAATACTAGTACAATCTAGTACTATAGTTATACATTTCTCCTGGATAAATATTGTATTTAAGAACACAGTACTTAGTAACTTTTTAAAGGTAAAAATGTCAGACACAGTGTGTGGGACAACCATCATGAGAAGTATTATTCATAAGTTGTCCGACAGGTAACATAGTTTGAAAGTTAGATTTACTGACTAAAGCTTATTTTGATTAAACTCTTGGAGGGGAACGATGAAAAGTGATGTCTGCATAGCAAAAAGAACACAGAAATAGGAAAACCATAGCAGTTTTCCCGTTTGGGGATTAATTCTTTTCTCAATGACCTCTTGGGGTTTTGGTTACTATTTTAAGGTTCTTCAGTGAATTTTTTTCTAGGAGAATTAGCTTCCAAGGAAGAGCTATGAGGATTTTTTTTTTTTTTTAACTTGAAAAAAAGACAACGTACATACTGCTTTACAACTGTTGGCTATCAGGCTTGCAGTCTTCTTGAAGGTTTTTTCAAGGTAGTGCGCAAATCTTTCATTCTCATTCTCTTTTGACCCCAGCTGAAGAAATTCACCTACAACGCAGGAAAGAGGACATTTGAGACATGGTTTTATTGCCTGGCTAAATCTAAAATGGAATAAAAAGAAGAAAAGTTAACATTAACCTACCACGCACCAGATCTTCAATAACTTGTGTTAAAATAGATATAACAGTTGTATTTCCAATTCGTGCCAGAGCTATAGATGCTACTGAAAGAATGAAATCTCCAGCAAGAACAGCCTAGAGAAGAAAAAAACAACTTTTAGAGAAAAGTGTCAGAGCAATGGCATCAGCAATGAAGTTGACTTCTCAGATGATACAAACAGAATGGGAAGAAGGGGTCACCTTGGATGTTTCCCCTTCCTTTTGCTCAGAAGGATTTTGTAAAACTGTAGCAGATTTGGACACTGTTTGACCTGGACTGGCTCTCAGAGCTTACCCAGTCTAGCTCTTCACTTTAGAGATGGTCCCTGGCCCCACCAAGAGGCAGCTGCCTCAGTTTAGTCATGTTGGACCATACACTCCTCCCTCAAACCATCTTCTTGTGCCTTTGCACTTAGGGCTTCTTCTGCCCCCAGTGTCCTTCCCTTTCTTCATCTAGTGCTCATCTGCATAATTAGCTCAGATGGCATCTCCAGGAAGTTCATTCAGATCCCACTATAATCAAATACATTAACTTATATATTGAAAGATATGTCTGTTACGTTATAGAGCATCTAGTTATAAATGCTAAAGTTCATAGAAATTATAATTCATAGAATTTTTAAACATTTTAAGTTTATATTGTCTGTTGGTTCTAGAGACCCATCCATCTATAGCACATCATTGTAGTGGAGGGCTTGGATCTCTAAGCATTTACCTCTTTTCCTCTCCTGTCCCTGAGGATCCTGGAGGCCAAAAGATCCAGCATATGGAACTGAAGCCACTAGACTGGGGCTGGCGGGGGTGAGGGGTTAAAGGCAGGCAGGGCTGGCAGCCCTGGCAGGGCAATGGGGGCTCACAGAGGAGTTGCTGTGTGAGTGGGGTTTTCTTAAAATTGATATGATAGTAGGTTTTCTTTCTTTACTGATCTTTAGAGAGAGAGGAAGGGAGCGGGGTAAAGAGGGGCAGGGAGAGGGAGAGAGACACACACATGCACCGATTTATTGTTTCACTTACATATGCCTTCATTGGTTGTTTCTTGTATGTGCCCTGATGGGGAACCAAACCCACAACCTTGGTGTATGGGGACAATGCTCTAACCAGCTGAGCTACTCGGTCAGGTAATTTTGAGTGAGAGGCAGAAAAGGAGAGGAGACTGGCAGGTGGCCTTGTGCACGGCAGAGCAGTGTCACAGCTCAAGGAGACAGAGGGTAGCAGGATGTTCTTTTCAACCACACTCCGCAAGAGGCCCCCAGCAGCAGAGGCAGTCACAGAAAGAACTGGTCAAGAAGCCCTTAATTGTTCTCTTAATCCTCATCCCTGTCTAAGAGCTCAAGTAAGGCTTTAGGACAGGTCCTGAACACAGAGAGCTAACTGCAGGAGACATCATAAAGTTACCGATGACCTTTCTAAAACAAAACCCTACCCTCTCCTTACCAATGTTCTGATGTATGGCATTCTGTCACTGGAACGCAAAACCTTTTTATGTAAAACTTGAAATAAAAACCTTACGAGTGAAATGGAAGGACTCAATCACACAACAAAGACAAGGACATTAAAGCCAGAGTAGCATGTAAGGATAACAATGAACATGTATTTCTCCTTTTAATAAGGGCGATGAGAGGACAGCAGGACCCAGGCATGATCGACATGTGAGGAATGGGAAGGTGAGGAGAGGAAACCTTTCACATTAGGGTTTGGTCTGTGCTCCAAGTGGTCGGGGCGGCCAGCGGGGGCTCCTGCGGGCTGGGAGAGGGCTGCCCCCAGAGGGCCTGCCCTTCTTCACTTTTATTTGTTCAACTGCATTCCCATTCTTCAACCGTGATTTAAACATCCTCAAACAAAATTCTCCATTTTGCACACCCTTTTAAAAAAATGCTAATACAGTAATATAGAAATATGCTTTAAAATATAGATATAGTATATGAATGAATCCCGATTGCAGAGCTTCTATAGTGAAAGGTAAAATTTTCATTGTAAAACAGTAACTTTGTTATATATTTTTGAATGTTATTTTAAAAGTTCTATTTACTTAAGTTTTAAAAAAGTTTTATAACACTCTTACACATTGCAGTCAATAAGTGGTTACAGAACTAAACTGAATCTGAATAATCTGAGCCCAAAAGTACAATGTGTGATTCCACATGAAATAAGCTTTTTGGATAACTACAGAATTTTTTCCCCCTTATAATCAAAAGGAATTCTATAGAATACACATTCTTTCGAGAGGGAAAGAGTAAAGCAAAGAGGGAAGGGGAAGGCCTTGCCATGAAACTTTTTTAAATGAGAGAATGGAGGAGGTTTAGATGGCTTCTACGAGCCTGTTCTGAATCCCTTGGTGAGATTCTCACAGAGGCTATAGTAGGAAGCTGGGACCGTAAGTATTTTTCGGATATATTTATTGGGTCCTATCTTATTTGAATTGAATGCACAGGAAAAGATACAGACTTTTACAGGGTTCCCCTTCCCCCTGAAATATAAAGGCTATTTTTTAGAATAATCAGAAATATTATTTATTTCTCTATGGTATTATCTATGATAAAATATCTGTATAAAGGTAAGACATGAATATTATTCTGAAAGTTGGAAGACCACATTTGAGGAAGCATAATTTTTTAATGAGACGAATCTGAAAAAGAAATACAATCCATAGAACATGTGATTTGATAAGAAAGATAAAAACAAAACAAAACATACCTTCTTTTCACCCCAGATTTTATTAACTGTGTGTTTTCCTCTTCGAGAACTTGCATCATCAATAACATCATCGTGAACCAGACTAGCAGTGTGGATCATTTCTGCAATTAAGGCTATGGTGCGCTGGCTGGCTTGCACATCTCTAGTTAACAGAAAGTAATGTTTTTTAACAGAGATGCCGTCTATAACCTTCTCAGCAATCATCTTGTGAAAACTGGATATCAGATCTAGGACAAAGAATTTTATTTCTCTAAGAGAAACCATAGAAAAACTTTGGCTTCCCTACAGAGACATTTCTATCACTTGGAGAACATTTTATTTTATGCTAAGATTATGTTTTATGAATACTGCGTTAAGAAATAGAATTTGTAGGATTGACAACAAAAAGAGAGAAACATCACAGAACTCTGGCCATCATGCTGAAGAATCGTCTTTCTGTCTTATACTAGTGGTCTCTGTCAGTTGATCAAGTTTACAATTAGGTTACGATTAAATTTCAGGGGTGGAGGGGGAAGATAGGTGAGAAGCATTCTAAAAACGTGTTATTAGAGAACCAGCAGTCACTATGTTTAAAGCTTTTAATGCTGTCTTAAATGTCTAGTAAGAAGACCTCATTAACCAAGAGAGAATTTTGGTTAAAACTTTCTTTTCATTTAAACTTTACATTAGAAATTTCTACTTTCACTTCCCAAATTTACACAAACTATACGATTAACACTTTCAGGAAGACACAGAGATGTTGAGCTTTACAGTTAAAAAGGGAATGGTCCCCAGTTTCTCTTTAATCATCATCACCATCATCATCTATGGGAATTTTTAAAAACTGAATTTCAAGAGAATCAAACTGGGGAAGTAGTCCATTCAATTTTTTGAACCTAAAACACATGCCTGACTCAAACACATGTTAACCAAATGTTTCACTTATTTCAATAGCTTTTCAAATATCAAGTTGTCTCTTGGAGGGGAGAAAAGAGAGGGATAGTAAAATATGACTTTTTCTTGAAAAACCTAATCTGAACAGATGTAAAAGATACAAGTGCTCATTCTGATTCCTGAGGCCTGGCAGAAAACAATGAGAAATGAAGTACAGCTACATTAAAGATGCTGGAATTCAACCTACAAACACTAAGATCAGCACGAGAACATCTCCTGATCTTGCTTTAAATATAATTTTATAATATGATGGCTTGCTGGCTCCTCTGATGTAAGATTTTAGAACTAAACATTAGAACCTTCCAACAGCTTTTAGCTTGGAAATCAATTGTAAAGTGCTGCTCATTATTTATTAATGTCACAATCATAACAGTTCTAAGTACTTCCAGATCACAACACATTCTTTCGAGAGGGAAAGAGTAAAGCAAAGAGGGAAGGGGAAGGCCTTGCCATGAAACTTTTTTAAATGAGAGAATGGAGGAGGTTTAGATGGCTTCTACAAGCCTGTTCTGAATCCCTTGGTGAGATTCTCACAGAGGCTATAGTAGGAAGCTGGGACCATAAGTATTTTTCGGATATATTTATTGGGTCCTATCTTATTTGAATTGAATGCACAGGAAAAGATACAGACTTTTACAGGGTTCCCCTCCCCCCTGAAATATAAAGGCTATTTTTTAGAATATTTTCTCAGCTGGATTTCAGTCTACTAAAATACATACTTTCTACTGGTTAGTAGTGGAACTTACCTTAAAAAAAAAAACGGTTAGAGCCTCTAGCCTGTCTCATGCATTCCTAAATTGGGTACCACCTCCATGACCACAAACTATGTCAGCAGACAGGGGTTCCTCCTGGGAACTTGCACTACAATGGCAGTGCTCACTGAGACACTGGAGTTTTTATGAAGAGATTAAAACAACAAAGATTTCTTTAAATATTTTAAAATTTTATAGACATTATAAGTATATGAAAATGCCATTTTGCATGGCTAAATTCTTGACTGGTGATATCAAGATTCTTGCTTAGATGCTATTTGGCATTGTGACATAGCCCCTATGTAGAACAAACATTGCATTTTAGATGCTTTATAATAATTTTATCTAATGTACTTTTCCTCTCATAATTAGGTTTTAATGTGTGTCAGCTTGTATATGGAAAATACTGCCACTGCTTATCCACAGCACAGCATAATGGTGGGGCAGGTAACCAAAATTTACAGGCTATAAAAAAATCTCACACTATCTTTAAGATGAACTCTCCAAAGTGCCAAACTGAGTCATGCCTTCAAGAAGTTGGGCGCCACTTCTACTTCCTGCCGTGAAATAGCCGCCACACTCTCCCAGCTTCTTGGAGAGGCACTAAGAAAAGCCAGGCGGGCGAGCCAGAGTGGGAAGAGGGGTCCCTGAATTCTGCAGGTTGGCTGCATCCGCTGTACATCACACCTGCGAGAGCAGGGTATGACTCATATCCTCAGCACATTTGTTTTTCTTTCACTAGATTTAAGCCACAATTTTTATGACGAATAATTTTAAGCACAGACAAAAACAGATGTAATGATATAATGACCTCCCATGTACACTTCATCCAGCTTACATGTGATTTAAAAAAATACTTTTTCTCCCTATTCATACTAATACACAAAGTGAAGTCTGAAACAAATTACAAGTAAACTCCCAGTGAGGACAAACTGTCTATTTAAAAATAAAAATCAAACCTTGGCAATGTATTACATGGTTTGGAACGAAGGTGGTAAGCAAATGAATTTTAAAAGTTCAAAAATTTCACTTTAACAATAGAGACAGAGAAACTTACATTCCCAAATCCAGAAGTTATATATGAACAGAGTTCTCAAGTGGTATACAAAAAGCTCTATTTCTATTTCAAAATGTTCTTCTGTTTGTCTCGCCTCACAATTCTAAAAATAAGTGTTGCACTTTCTTAGAACTCTGACAAGCTCAGTGTTTCTTACAAATCTACCTCTGGCCCACCATATCGGAATCAATACTCTTTAAAATGCAGACTGAGGTTCAGACACAGTGAATCAGAATTTCTAATGGTGAGGCTCAGGAATCTGCATTTTTTAAATGCATGCCAGGGTTGTCCGGTGATTCTGATGTACAAAATCCGGGCAACACAGCTCTGTCCAAGTCGGAGCATTCGTTCAATTTTCTTAAGTCAAATTGGAAGCATGTCTTAAGAAGGGTTCTGGTATAGGCTCAGCCTTTGCTGGCCCACTGCTGCGCCACCTATTAAGTGTGGGAAAATGGAATGAGAGTCTGTCCTCTTCTAAAGGTGACCTGAAAGTTGGGGGCATCAGTTCAGGGGTCTTGTGCTGAGGACCCTCCCAAGTTTCTTCCCAGCCCAAGAGCAGAGAGGCTCAGCTGCTCTGAGTAACGCAGTCATGGGAGGGAGACCCTTCTTTCCGCTCATCCTCTGCATCAGTATAGGTTTTAAAGAATGTGAATAGAATTCATCAGTTTCATTCTGAATAAGTTCGCTACTTAAAATGCAAATGTGCCCTACCTGGGCAGCTCACTTGGTTGGAGCCATCCCTTACAGCAAAGGCTGAGGCCTCGATCCCCACTTGACGCATGTACAGGAGGAAACCGATCTGTTTCTTTATCACATTGATATTTCTCTCCACCCCCCTTCCTTTCTCTCTAAAATCAACAAATCTGAATTCCAAGGATGAGGATTTTTTTAAAAAAATGCAAATGAAGTCTCTCTTTCCCTGTACAATTCTCAGGATGTGAATCGCATTTCCCAACTGTTCCCTGATAAAGGTCCACATTTTGTTTTCAGTATGCTCTCCAATATACACATACAGACTAAAATAGATTTTATCTTTATCAGCAACTGCATAGACTTGCTACAAGTTTGGGTCCTTGAAGTACTGAGACCGGACCGTGTCCTTCCTCACCCTCGGTTCCGGTGGCGGGTCCACACTCCCCAGTCTTTCTCAGTACCACCACCCACCCTGGCCCGGCTTTCCAAACGCTCCTCCTGCCCCTTTTTTGCTCTAACTGGCACGGAACTGACAGCTAGATGTTTAGCTCATTAAAAGCCTGATCCAAAGGTCCTTAGGGAGGGACTGTAGGAAGGGCCCTTATTCTCAAGACACTGGGGCTTGGAGAGTAACAGAGCTGAGAGACTGTACTGCCCAGAGGCACGCCTCCGTGTGATCCTAGCCCAGCGCTGGACAGGCCCTTCCTGTTCTGTTCGCTGAAGGGGGGAATGCATCCCCGCAAAGCATCCCTGGAGAGGGCAGTCTTGAACTTTCTTTTTGAACTAGCAATGCCTTTTCTGTGTTATGTTCTCCCATGTTTTCTGCAACGAACAGTTTATACAGGTCATTCAAGCAAACTGGAAAACCTTTCGCCTATGGGGATAACAGGTAGAGTGCCATGGACTATTTCCCTTCCCATGTTATCTCTGAGGGCAACCAACTGTATTATGTATTAATCTAAGAAACTGAAAACATAAACACACATCCTCCCTAGATGATTTGTTCTCAACCAGGGATGATTTTGTTCCCCAGGACACATTTGGCAACGTATGGAGGCCTTTTTGGTTGTCATCAACCGAGGGTGGGGGCACTAATAGCATCTAGTGGGGAGAGGGCAGGGGTGCCACGATGTCCTCTGTCAATGCACACGACAACCCCACCTACCACAAATAATGATATGGCCCAAAATGTCTGTCGTGTCTGCACCGAGAAACCCTCCTCTAGACGACATGAGGCATACAGCAAGTTTGGTTCAGAGGGAGCATTTCTGCTGCCCTGCCTTCTAAGTGAATTGACAATGAGTCTGATGATGGTTAGAAGGTCAGTGCCAGAGATTTCAGCGCTTGTTCAAACTATACTGGGAGCTCTTTGAAAGTCTCCGGTGATTGGGAGGCACCCCTGAGCATGGTGTGCTGTGTTGAAACTGAGGAAGGGGGGTGCACACACTAGGTGGTAGAGGGGAGCACACACTCAGAAACAACATCTGATGCTCACTCTGACAGCATCCTTAAATTCAGTGCTGACAAAGGCATTCCTTAAAATACTATCTATTGACAAAAGGGAGTATAACACAAATGTTCGACACTAGGGAAACGTGTCAGTACACTGCAGACTACTGGAATTTCCATCAATAGATCACATGATGTAAAAATAACTATGAAGACACTCCAGCAAAATGGTAAAGACTTTAAAAAACAATAGTGAGTAAACAAAGCAGAACTCAAAATTATATATGGCATGACTGAGTATGAGAGGGGAGGGGCAGAGGGAATGGCAAAGATGGCTACATGAGGCAACATGGGTGCACCCTCTTTCCATTTCGGAGTCCTTTTAATATTCAACATTGCAATTGTTTTAACATTTTAAAATTTTAAATATATTCGCCCTGGCTGGTGTGGCTTAGTGGACTGAATACCGGTCTACGAACTGAAAGTTCACCAGTTCAATTCCTGGTCGGGGCACATGCCTGGGTTGCCAGCCAGGTCCCTGATCGGGGGTGTGTAAGAGGCAGCCAACTGATGTTTCTCTAGCACATCGATGTTTCTCTTCCTCTCTTTCTTCCTCCCTTCCCCTCTCTCTAAAAATAAATAAATAAAATCTTTAAAAAATTTCAAATTTATTCAAAACACAAAAGGTGAGGACCATAGTCAAATGCCTTTTTTAAAAAAAGATTTCCCGCTGGCACATTTCCAGAAGTCGCAGGAAGGCAGGGCACTGCTTGGGTGTGGTGCCCAGAATCATGGCAAAGCTTATCACTTTATAACCATCAACCTTTAGACTAGCTAGCCCATGTGGAAAACGATTACATGTATGCATATGTCCTGGTAGCCTTCTGAACAAGAAAACTACATTTGGCTTATAGACTTCAGCTGCCTGTTTGCAGCTGAAGTTGTTCTTCCACGGACATGAAAAAGGTGGAAAAAGGTGGAAAAAGGTGGAAAAAGGTGGAAAAAGGTGGAAAAGGAACGTGCTCAGGCTAGATTCCAGAATGGCCTTAGTGATTCCAAGTTAGAAGCTACTCATCAGGAAGTGAATTTTTAGATATATGCTATCTAAGCATAGACAGGAAGCTAAATGGTAGTCTCAAGAAGGAGGACCTGCCAAATACAACATAGCAGAGGAGTGAAAGTACATGACTCACCGGGAATCATTATAATGAATATTACACGCTTGGGCCATTAGCACCACGATAATTGGTCGAAAGGCTTTTCCTTTTCCATCAAAGTAGTATTCAGACATTTCCTTAAGTTCTGTTGGAGATATGAGTAGTTCCTGAAATAAAGTTTCTGTGTCAGTATGGCATTATCATTGAATAGAAAGACAGCAAGATTTCTTTTTCAAAACTTGGATTTGGTTTCAGTGTATTCATTTTAATTGAGAAATCCAACACTCAGTTGAAAAAGGTTCCTATTTCGTGGGGCCAAAATCCTGGCTGCCTGGTAACTGAGCCACTCCCAGCGGCTCCGAGCAACAGCAGGAAGGGGCAGCAAGCTCGAGGGGGCCCCGTCCACTGGGCCAGTGACAGCTGGCCAGAGAAAGGAGTAGGCGCTGGCTAGCAGCTTGGAAGATGGAGGGGAAGGAACAAAGACAGGGGCTTGGGAGCCAGGGGCTGTCGGGGGCCTAAGAGGCAGGAGGTCAGGCTGTCCTGGGTGGGGAGGCAAAGCTGCGCCTGGAGCAGTGGGTGAGAAGCAGCAGGACTAAGTTCACAAAGGATGCATAAGGCATGGTTTTTCGGATGGCGAGGAGCTTACAAATGAGTTGGGGAGACAAAATTGTTTTAAAAACTAAATATTCAGCGAATAATGCAGTTGTAACTTGAACAATGCTGTACATTAAATATTACATTGTAAGTTCAAAGAAGAGAGAGCAGGGAGGGCTAGAAAAACCCAACATTTCATGGAGGAGATAAACTTTAATCTGGTATTAAAGGATAGGTAGGGCTTTGATTTGTGAAGAGGATGACCAGCCTTCCAGGTGATGGAGGTATGTTTGTTTTACCTGCCCCTCAAGGACTTGCTGGAATGAGTCAGAGCTGACTCCTTAGCAGTGGGAGTAAGAACGGACCCAGGGGACCCCCATCCCAGCAAAGGAGAAAACCATACCGCAGGCCAGTTATTAACTCATCCAACTACTGACTCAGTGCCAAGCACGGTAATAAAGGCAGAGGTCAATGAGACAGCCCTTGCCAACAAGGAGCTCAGAGTCTAGAAGGGGAGAAGTAATAAAACAATAACTGCAATAAAATGCAACGGTGCGACAGGTGCTGTCCTTGAGGTGAGTGCAGTTACCCTAGGATCGCACAGGAGGCAGCTCTGGCTGAGGGTGAGCGGGGCGGGGAGACAGCACGGATGACAGCGACACAAATGAGGGCGGCCTGACCTAGAGCAGTGGGACTGAAGGCAGGGCACAGGCTGGGGCATGTGCAGGGCAACGAGAGGGAGGAGGGAGGGTCCTTCTGGGGTTCCTGGGAAAAACAGGAGAAAAAACAATGAGTAGGAGAGAGTACAGATTCAGAAATGTTAAGTTTGAGATAGTCACGGCCACTTCATGGAGCTGCCAGTGAGCAGTTAGATGCATTGGTTTCTGAGCAATGGTTCAATCTGGAAAAAAGATACTATTTGGGGTGTCGGTAAGTATGAAAATGGGTAAACTGAGGACATGGGGGGGCCAACAGAACCCCAGTAAATGGCAAACTAAAGGGGATGTGCTGGAGGGGAGAGAGAGGAACCCAGGATGCAGACTGAAGGATGAAGAATTAAGAACAAGGGAAGTGCAGGAAGCCAGGGGGAGAGTTTCCTGAGTAGGAGCAGTTAACAGTGTCCAATGTTTAAAAAAGTCAAGAAAATAAAAGCTGAAGTGTCCATTGGATTTATTAGAAGGAAGCTACTGAAGACCTCGGCAAAGGCAGGTTCGGAGAAGAGGCTGGAAGGAAAGGCACAGTGTGATGGCAGAGTGAATGTGAAGGGGCAAAACAGAGACAGAAGTAGGGCATGTTGTGATGGAAGGGACAGGGTGGGACACTGGGTCATGGCACAGTCCTTTAGAAGATGGACATGAACAAACTGGAGCACCTAAAGGGACAGGAAAGAGGCAGGAAGAGTGAGAGTCAGCAGATAAAGAACAGGCCAGTGTGGGCACAGTTCCCAAGGCACTGGGGAAGGAGCTTCACTAGTGGTAAAGGGACTGTTCTGGAAAGGAAGAGACATCTACTTCATGTAGATGGGCACAGGTGAGCTTGTCCATGGCAACAGAGCAGGCACCGAGGGGGCTCCTCCTCATGGCGTCTACCTGGTCTACCAAACGGGAAGTGGCGCGGCTGCGGAAACAGCCGCGTGGGGTGGAGGCTCGAGGAGGAGGAGGGAACCTCGAAAGGGGAAGGAAGCTGATGGGGGCATGTAAACATCTCTGGGTACCATTTCAGAATCCTAGTGAGGTTGGGGACCACTGACACTTTTGGGGAGAAAAGCATAAATGAAGAAATCCCTATTTGGGGCAGTCAGGCAGAGATTCAGAATTAGATACGGAAGATGGTAGCAGGAGTCATGACGGTTTCGGTGTTTCAATTGCCGTGGGGTAGGTAATAGAATTGAAGAGAAAATGTTTGCTAACCCACTGGACAGGCAGGTGCTGCTTGTACCTTTTTTTTTCAGTTGCCCAGCTCTGCAACGACCCCTTTCTGGATGGTAATATGTTTTGTCCTCCAGGTTGCCCTATTGCTGTTGCTCAAGTTCTGAAACTTGACATTTGTGAATCAAGTTTGCAATGGCTCTGTACCTGTCGGAAACCTGCATTTTGTTTTCACTAATTCTAAAAGCTCAACATTACTACACAGCATCGTTAAAGCTATCTTACCTTTCTAATGTCCTCATACAGGCCTTTCAAGTATCTCCTACCAAGTGTAAAAGGATCGGTGTATTTCTCGCCACTCCATGTTTTACTACAACAGCACATGGCCGATGTTGTGTGATGGAGCCTGGGACAAGCACAAATGCACAAAACGTAAATCTGAGTGTTATTATACATTTTAGAAGTAACAATTATACACACATAGGCATATACAGACACATAAAGTAGTACAACAATAGATAATTTAAGCCCAGATACTTGCTGGAAATTAAGCATTAATCCAGAGGGGTCATTATAACTTAGAGGAACATAAAGAATTCTGTTCTTGCTAAATAATAGTGGTTTACTATTATAAAAATAAACATTAGCAATTTATTTTTATAACCAGAGCCTCGATAACCCACAAAATCGAAGAAAGACTAAACCATGTTTATTGTGTTCTGAGTTGAGTTTAAGTTTTATTATATCCCCATTTTTTTGGAAAAGACCAATCACAGAGAGCAGACATTATAGCACTTATTTAAACAACATATCAATTTGTTGGACTAGCCCACCAAAATTTAGAACAGACATTTACTGACAATACGGCTTATCAACTTACCGTGATATACTGTAAATATTTGGACAGGCAGATGTTAAACTCTTCACAAGACAAAAATAGGATATCTAGAAAATAAAGGTATTAAGAAACATGTAAGAATATTCATAAAAAACTTTTTATTACACTAGATAAATAAAAACTCCCATAGAAAAGATGGCTGCCAGAGGGGAGGAAGGTAGGGGAACTGGGTGAAAAAGGTGAATGGATCGAGAACTACAGATTGGCAGTTACAAAACAGTCACGGGGACATAAAGTGCAGCACAGGGAATATAGTCAATGATATCGCAATAACTATGCAGGGTGCCAGGAGGGGACTGGAAATATTGGGGAGACCACTGTGTAAGGTATATGATTGTCAAACCACTATGCTGTGCACCTGAAACTAATATAAAATAATATTGAATGTTAAATTGTGATTGAAAAATAAAATTTTTTTAAAAGCAAAAGATAAAAATAAGTAAACTCCCATAATTCACAGTAAATATAATTGTGATCTTTTAGTTATCTGTTGTGGGTAGATTGCAAACTTTAGAAAAATGGTAATAAAAGTTCCCTTCTTTATTACAAAAGTAATATTTGTCATTACAGAAAATGTAAACACGAAGAAAAGCAGAAAATAAAAACCATCTATAATCTATCCTTGACTCCAAAGAAAGCTAGTTTCCGAATTCATATCTATCTTCGCCGACCTGAAAAGTAGTTTTAAAACAATTTCCTTCTATTTAACTAAGTTTGGTCAGAGAAGAGTAACAATTAGTGTTATTAACATTCTTTTAAATTCTTACATTGATTTAAAACAAAGAATAATCAAGATTACAAAAGCATCAGCCCAGATGGTGAAAAGCAAAAAGATTTCAGTGTTAAAGAGGGAATTTACATTTATACAAACAGTGCCTATTTTAAGTTATTGTTCCTAAACCTACTTGGAAATGCTACTTCTTGATAAGTAATGGTATAAAAACAAACAAGCTCAGCAGCATATTCTGATACAAACTTAATCAGAGAGCAAGAACAGAACTTAGAGCAGATTCAGAGATGGTGACGACAAATATTAGTTCCAAGAATTATTGAGCACTATTATATGTCAGGAATACTCCCAATCTCAAAGACTGCAGGGACACAGGCATTTTGAAAATTACTAATCTAGTGTGGTAAGGCCTCTTACAGAGCATATGAGAAAAGCCTTTTGACAAAAACGGCAAATTTAGCACAAAAAATAAAACTAATTCACTCTATTAGTAATAAAATATTATGATGTTTTTACACTATTTGATCCTCACAACTACTTGCTTTATATACAACCAGAGAAGTTGAAGTTGAGAAAAGTCAAGTCTAAAAACTGGTATACAGATGCTCCTCAACTTATGATGGGGTTATGTCCCAGTAAACCCATTGCAAGTTGAAAATACCATAATCTGAAAAGGCATTTAATACACCTAACCTACTAAACATCAGAGCTTAGCTAGCTGGTATTGAATGTGTTATGACTTCTGCACCACTGTAAAACTGAAAAATCTCAAGTTAAGGCAGCATAATTCAGGGACTATCTACGCAGATGTCTACAATACAGTACGGCCATATGCTGCATAACATTTTGGTCAATGATAGGCTTCATATCTGACGGTAGTCCCATAAGATTATAATGGAGCTGAAAAATTTCTATTGCCTACTGATATCACAGAACACATTACTCACATTTGTGATGATGCTGGTATAAACAAGCCTACTGAACTGTCAGTCATACAAAAATATAGCACAGTAGTAGGCTACACTGTCTAGGTTTGTGTACGTATACTCTATGATGTTCACACAACAATATCACCTAACAGTGCATTTCTAAGAACGTATGCCTGTCGTTAAGTGGCACACACCTGCGTATTGAAGGGGAGCAGAGTTTGCCAGCCCAAAATATGCCTCTTTGGGATTATTTTGAAGAATCAAAGATTTGGGAAGAACCTTTGACCTTCCCCCAACTGCATAAAAGAATTTAGATAAAGGACCTGCTCCAGGAAGTGAGCTATCATCATAGATAACTACATGGATAATATATAAACTAGGTGTGATAGATAGGCAGGAACCTAGCAAGACGTGTTTAGTGAAAGTCCTCTGTGTTTCACTGTTAAACGTGGCCCAGCAGGCTTCTGTCAATTACTCACGTTTTCATCTCCATATGAATTGCATTCATCCTTCTTGAAGTCCCATTACCACCCACCCTTTCTCCTTAGGTCTTCTGGCCCCATAATCTTATGGAACCCATGTATATATATATACACACACACATATATATGTGTGTGTGTATATATATATACGTATATATGTATATATATACGTATATATATGTATATATGTGTATGTATATATATATATATGTAATTAAATTTGGTTGTTTTTTTCCTCTTAATATATTTTATGCCATTTTTATTATTTGACCAGCCTAAAAATTAAGAGGGGAAATATCAAAAGGAAAACATGTGATACATGTGATTCCTACTAGAAATTTACATACAGGTGCACATACACACAGTGCAGACAACAGCGTTTGAAAGCATAAAAACCAGGGCATTAAAAATAGTTATTTTGGAATAATTAGGATTACGTTTTCTTTGTTTCATTCTTTTTGCTTATATTTTCTGATTTTTCTCTAGTGAACACGATTGCTTTAGACCTAAAATGACAATGAAGTTTGACTTTGCCAGGCAGGCAGGGTCACGGAGGGTGGTCTGAGTTCTATTCTTTCCACCACAGCATTACATATTCATGAAACCAGTAACATTTATGGTGTCCCAGGCCATTACAATATCCCAAGGACACAAAGTGATACACTTTTTAAAATTTTACTATTTTATGACATTTAACCTACTTTCTGTCAGTCTTCATGGGTAGTCATTTCATATGAATTCAGTATTTCATTATAGTATTTCTTCAGTATGACACCTACTTTTAACCTGGGGTGAAGAGTTAAAATTACACAGCTAATACAGCGTGTTCTTAACCATTAGGCAGGATGACAGCGGTTAAAAGCATGGTCTTCGGAAGATGGGCCTTGGTTCAAATCCCAACATTTCCTGGCTGTGTTACCTTGGGACATCTTTTTGATAATACCCACTCTTAAGAGGTACTGAGATTTAAAGCGTATATGTAAAGCTCTGAACTCAGAGCTTAATACACTGCATACATTTAATATGGTATCCATTCAATCACTTCTGCTTTAAGAATATATTAGGGCAATGTTTTCCAAAGCAGTGGTAGAGGCATTCAAAAGAACTTTACAGTAGCCCCTCCTTATCTGTGGGGGACACATCTTGGATGCCTGAAACTGCAGATAACAAACCCTATATATGTTATGTTTTTCCTATACATATATATCTTGTTAAGTAAAGGAAGCACTTTACAGTTTCTCTTTGGCATATCTGAATCGCCAGCATCACTACTCTTGTACATTGGGGTCACTATTAAGTACAATGAGGGTTACTCGAACACAATCACTGTGACACCATGACAGTCTAACTGGGAGGTGAGCTCAGTGACTAGTGGGCGGGGAGTATATACAGCGGGAAAATGTTGCACAAGGGATGATTCACATTCTGGGTGAGACTAAGCAGGACTGTGTGAGATTTCGTCGTACTATTCAGACCAGTGCACAATTTAAAATTTATTAACTGTTTATTTTTGGAATTTTCTATTTAATATTTTTGGACCAAGGCTGAGCACAGGTAACTGAAACTGGAAAGCAAAACTGGGGAAGGGGGGACTTCTGTAGTCTTAAAAGGCAGTTGTGAAACTGGAGCTGTGCCACTCAGTGTGCTAACATTAACACTAGCAAGTCAATTGTCCAATTCTGATTTTGTTCCCTATGATTCCATCACACGCTCTCCCTGAAAGCCAACCTTGCCTCCTATGAATTTACTTTGTTAGAAAAGAGACAAGGCTGAGTAAGAATCAAAGACACATTGGCAAGTGATTTGGCTCGATCTCATGCCACACTGGTTTTCTCTGATTCCAAGGCTTGTTAACACTACCAATGGAGAAGTCGGGAGAATGCACATACATCAGGAAGTAGGAGAGCAGTGTTAGAAGCTGAAGGTGGCTTTATTATTGTTGCCTTTTGTCCCCAAGGACTATCAGGCCCTAAGAGACTTGAACTAACCAAAACACAAGCCTGAAGCAGATAGCAGGGGGCCAGTGTATTAACTTACAGTGAAGAACACCATGGACACACAAATCAGAAACACATGGCACTGGCAGCCTCAGGGCCGTCCGTCCTGTGGTCCCTAAGGCACATCCTCTCCAAAGCAGCCTTCCCGTTGCTGAGAAAGTTGCTCGGAGGGCATGGAATCAAAAAAAGGAGTGTCCAAGGGAAGAAGTATCCAGTGGCATCAGATGGTGGGTACATCCGCTCCTCAAATACATCCGCATCTGTGGTGCTAGAAACATTTGGAGTCTGGCTAGGATACTATTAAAATGGATCTCAGCAAAGTCCTGAGGCCCTTTTCCCATATTCTCCCTTTTTTGTCGAGTCTATCTACTAGCCCAGCTGCCACCGTCTCAACAGATGTCCATTTTGGATAAGTTGTAGTATGTATCCACTTTGGTACAAAATAGATATTTATATATACTACCTATTTCATATTGGTAGATGGTGTTTGATGGGTACATGGGAATTTGCGGTGTACCAAATCTGACTGAAATACAGGAGTCCTAAGTTCAAATAAACTTAAAAAAAAAAAGTAAGCCTTGAGAATGAGAGTTGAATACATACAATTTCTATGTGACTAGACAGTTTGTGAAAAGGACAGTGACTCCTAAGGCAGGTTGAGAATCACTACAAAGTGCAGAAAGGACTCAGAAGAGACACAGAAACATGTCAATTTACAAGGCCTAAACTGACAGAAAAGGGAGAACAATGAGACTGAGTCAAAGAACCACAGCTACTGCTGAGATGCTGACTCTACTTCAAGAAGTCATAGGTCAAATGGAAGATAACCCCAAGGCTGACATCCACAGGGCTTTTCTCCTTCAAGTGCCCTTGCATCCCGTGTTCTTCCTCCGAAGCAACTACATACAGTACGGCTGAAATCCCGTCCACCCTTAGCATCAGCTCTATATCCTCCAGAAGACCTTTTCCTCCTACCGAGGCCACCTGGATCCTCCGTATCCCTTGAGGGCTCAGAGCACCTTTTCCTCTAAAATCTGTCCTCCCAAAGCCGGGACTGTGTAACTCTAAAGGAAATAGCGACAGACGGCCCCCAGTCTGGACTTTGTCCGTACACGAAAAGACAGTCTGACTACTCGTCCTGCGTTTCCCCCGGGACCTGGTTCCTCACCCCTCCCTTCCCAATCCCCAAATTCTCTCCGGCCCCTAGAACATGGTTCTGCAATTCCGGGCGGGGTGCCCCTACTTTAGGCAGACTGACCCTGGGCGACCACCGCCCCGCGTCCGACCGGGCGGCTGGACCCCATCCCAGTACCAGCCAGGCCGGGGACCCATCCCAGCACCGCCCCGCGACCCCCAGCCCGGCACACGTGCCGCTCGCGCCCATTCATTCCTCCGCGCGGCTGTCATTGCGTGGTGACCTCTGCGCCCGCAGCGACGCGCGCTTCCCGGCCTCACCTGCGCGCGGGCGGCGGCGGGGCGCGGCCCGCACGGCCCCGCGTGACCAGGGGAGCCGGGCCCGGGGCTCCGCGTCGCCGGTCTCCAGGAGCAGCCGCGCCGCCACCGCCACCAGCCTGAGGCCATGGTACGAGTCTGAAAGTCGCGGCGGGCCGCAGCCCCGCCCAGGGACCGATGGCCCTCCCCGGGACCCGGAGCCGGAAACCTGGCACAGGAAGAGCTTCGGCCCCGCCCGGGCCGCCTCCTCTCGCTTCTCCCCTGGGCTGCGCCGCTAGCGCTCTCCAGCGGCGGCCGCGCGGTACCTCGGGCACCTGTCTGCGCGCCAGTGAGCGGGGACCTCCGGGCAGTCGGCGCAGGCCGCAGAGGAAGAGGTGCGTGGCAGTGGCGGCTGGACCTCTTCGACCCCCTGGCGATCGCCGGGCCCGGGAGAAACTAACCCTGACCTTCCACCTGGCGAGTCTCTCCCGAACCCTCCCTGAGGTTCGCGGGGAGCCAGTAACTCCAACAGAGCAAAATGTATTTTCGAGTGACCAGCTGTTAGCAAGAAGTGCCACAGTGCGCCAGACTTCCAGTCACTGACTTCCGTCATACATATTTAGGCAGAAATATGACTCAAAAAATTGGGTTCCCGTTTTGTTGCTTAATCCGGAGGCTACACATTCCGCGGCTGCTTCTCTTGTGTGTGACCTACCACGCTGTCATCTGCTCTTTATTACAACCTGGCCTTGAAGGAAGTGCCAACCTTTTGCATCTTTTCAGTAACAAGTCAAACCAGGAGCCGGGCTATTGTGAAGCAGAAACTAAATTAGCCTCGTCTCTCGACTTTTGGACCCTCTCCTCTGAGAACCTTATAGGTATATGGTGGCATAGTTGGTCCTCCTTGTGCACATCTGGATGTGTGAGTCCCCACACATGGGTGTACTGAGCTGTGGGAGATTGTTTAATATTTAGTAATGTTGAATCTACTTGTAGCCAGCCAAGGGGATACTGGAGAATGCACAGGAGTAGTACCTGATGTGAGTTTAAAAAAACCTTTCTTTAATTCCAAAGCCAGATCTCTTCCCAAAGTCATGAGAGGGCGTATTTATCATAAATCCATAATAGAATTAATCATTCCACACATGCATAAAATACACAGCCAATGAGAGAAAGTATAAGCTTTAGGGAAGAAACTTACTCTGTCCTCAAAAAATTCACTATGAGAAAATAGACCAGCAAAGAGGCAACTGCAATTCTCTGCGTTTTTTTGTTTGTTCTTGTAAGCGAAGCTTTTTTGCGTCAGAGTGTAAGTATCCATATAGCTGAGCACATCATATTTACCTTGAAAGTATTGTTTTTTACTGAATAAAAGTGTAAATTTCTTAATCTGATTTTGTGAAAACCCTCCCACTAATCTTGAAGAATATGTAAAAAAAAAAAAAAAAAAAAGGTCCAAGTGCTTTACAAATGAATGTTGTTAATACATACCTCTGGCTTAATAAAACTTTATATATTAAAAAATACCCAACAGGTAGAATTTGCCAAAGTACAGTGTAGCAATAAACACTTGTACTTGCAATTACTTGCAATTTTATTACTTGGATACTGTCATTTGCGCCTTTTTACAGATCAGGAAGCAGAGGAATTAAGTGTCTTGTCCAAGCTCACATAGTTGACAGATATAACACAGCAGAATTCTATCAGGTGATTTTTATTTAGAAATTGTTTCCCCAAATTAAAACAAAATACCTGGTTCTTAAAAAGATGTAATATGGCAAGGCTAAGTAGGGAGGGCAGATGAAATTCATGAAGGCTTCTAACATTATAGTATAGCGAAGCTCCTGATGAACAATATTCCACCAATAGTACATGCAGAATACCAACTAGTAGTTCTTGATCCAGTTAGACCAAGCATGAGTTTAGAAAGTTAAAAAAACATAATCTGAGCTGTGTAAGTAACTGCCAAACAATTTCCCTTTGCGCAGGTTCAAAACGACCCTTTTAACTGCACTTACACAAATGAAACAACCAGTATTGACGGATAAAAATGGAATAAGTGTAATTGAAAATGTTTTCAAAGTTGTTATTTCTATGTCAGGGACTTGGCTGCATATTAAGACTTTTTTTTCCTTAATGATGATATTGTTCAAAACATTATGGTAGGACCAGGTTTTACAGATTATATACATAATACTACATATTTATTAACCATGTTTTGGTTCACAGTACTGCATAAAGTACTCATCTCATCCTGAGGTTATAAGAGATGATCAATGAATTATCAAGGTAACTGGGAAGAACAATTATTGAGATAAGGTTTAAACATAATTGCACTGAAAGGTTAGCTGTTTTGGGGGGGTTCCATATTCTTAGGCAAAACTGAATTCTAAAGAATTTTGGAATAACAAGTTTCTCTGAGAGGGTAAAATAAAGGGTTAACATATGTTTGGAAATTTTGCTTTATGACTGATTAGTTGGTTAAATCCTAACAAGGGTGAGGGTTTGGTCCTCTGAAGCAGTTTGCCTTTTTTTGTTCCATGGCTAGTGATCATAAGGTAGCCAATGATCAGCTTACCTTACCAAAATGTGATTAGTACAAAATCCTAAGTACCAATGGAAATTATGTACACAGCCCGTGCTCTACTAAAATGTTAGAGCACCATTAAAGAAAAATGTGTTAATTATATAACCCTGTGTTTTCACACACAGGCTCTCCTGAAAGGGAAGCAAATATACTGTTGGGTCTTCTAATCATATTGCCGAGTTTTCTGTGGTGGATACTAAAATCATCTGGTTTTAGTTGACCACTTTTCCCATGATGCTGCCTTATTCACCATGTACTTAGGGGAACTATAAAGGGTTAAATGTGGCCTACATTGGCCTGTTTTTATACTAATATGGGGAAGATACAAGATTACTCATATTTCAGTTATAACTGATATTTAGTTCACTTTGGCTTGGGTGGAATGAGTTATACAAAGTAGTTGAACAAATTTTCCTGATGTCTCCTTTCTCTACTTACTCAAAAAATAATTTTTATTATGTAGGGGATTCTCACATTACTTTGGGCGGTTTCTGTACTTTTTATTGAGTCCCATTGATTTTTGTGTTTATTTTTAGAGTAACAATATTTTTAGCTGTTGTATTCTTGTAATTTTCAATGGGATAAGGAAACTCCTCTTTGAAAAAAAATTATTATTTTTTTTCCAGATTTCCACTCTAAGTTTATATGTTTCTTCCAAAAAAAAAAAAAAATTCTGCTAGGTTTTTGATTGGATTTCCATTATGTTTATGAAATAATTTGATGACACTGTCATCTTGACAACATAACCTCTATTCAGTGACATCAGCTTTTGTGTCCCTTTGTCTGGTAGTTTTAGTAATACATTTATCTTTTCTATTTTTAATTACTTTGGATTAGGAAAAGCAATTAATCTTAATTAAGACTTTAAGAATTGTACTTAAAAGTAAACATGTTCTATGGATCTGAAGCATGTGAAAAGCTCTCTTTTTTCCTCTACAGCTTTAAAAAAAATTCTCACCTGAGGATGTGTTTCGAGGTAGGGGGTGGAAGAGGTGGGAGAGAGAGAGAGAGAGAGAAAGAGAAAGAGACATTGCCGTGAGAGAGAAACATCAGTCAGTTGCCTCCCTTACCTGCCCTGACCTGGGATCAAATCCAAAACCTCGTTATGTGCCCTGCCAAGAATTGATTCCACTACCTTTTGGTGTATGGGATGATACTCCAACCAACTGAGCAGCCTGGCCAGTGCTCTCTACAGCTTTGTAAATAAAGTGCATGAGCTTTAGTGTCTGAACTTTATGAACAATACTTTATCTCTTTAGAGGCAATTTTTAGAGGCTTGTAGCTAATGTTTTGAAGTTTCTGGTGGAATTGGAAGTGGTTTTGTACATTTAGTAAAACACCTACATATGTATCTCTTTCCTTCAGTTATGATATTTTTGAAAGACAGAGTGTGATTAATTGCCTAATATTTTGTGTTTGGATTCCATTGAATTGCCCAGTATTATAATTTTAACACTGTAATGCAGCTCATTTCTGTTTTATTTGTATATTTTTCATTTATAAATATGTTACACATCCTATTGATCTGCCATGAGTGAAAAATCTTTGAAGACAGGTATGTGTCTTGTTTTAAATTTTTTTTCATTTCCCATCTTGGACAGTTCCATACACTATAGTATATGAATTTTGTATAGATATGGTTGAAAATGATAAAATAACCTTTAAGTAACAAAACATGAAGAGAATAGTGTTTTGAATTGATTTTCATGAAATACCATAGCATTTCTAAGGAATATTAATGCTGTAAATGCAACAAATGAGAACATTCAGAAGGTTGTGTTTTTGTTTTTTGTTTTTATCAGCTATGTTGCCAGTTGATCCTGTTAAAGAAAATTATGTTCGTAAAGTGAAAAACTGTATTTTTTCCATTGCCTTCCCTACTCCTTTTAAATCAAGAGCACATCTTGTAGCAGTTTCAAAGGTTAGGCTTTATTTTTTTCACAACACAAATACTTAATTGACTATAACTTTTGGCAAAAAGATATTAATATTCTATTTAGAGTTAAATTGCTAGTCTAATGATAAATAACTATCTTTGTGCTTAAATTTCAGACTTGGAGAATGTCATTCTTAGAAATTACTTTTTTTGATACTTATTCCTAGAGCCTAATACTCAGGTTCATCTTAAAGTTATCTTACGAAAAAGAGATAAATGAGCTAAGTTCTTAAAAATGGACTCCAATAACAAATTCTAAATTGTTTTCTCATAGCATAAATGGACTTGGGATAAAAATAAGACATTTCCTTTTCCTAGTCCCTTTAAAGAATATGTGATAGGAAAAATATTCTTTAACTATGCATCGCAAGACAAACATAAAAGTTTTAGAACTATGTAATAGAACTAATTTTCCTAAATAACAAAAAATCATAGAATATATAGTATCTCTCTTATGAAAAATTATTAATGTACTTTTGGGATAGGTTTATTCTTTTCATTTTCTTTATTACACTTAGTCTCTTTTCTCAAAAACTGTTAAGGATTACTTAAGTTTACATTTGTTAAGAGGTTTGTTTTTTTTTCCTACCGCCCATCTCCCCTGCCTCCCCGCCTCAGGAAGTTTTAGAAGATATTTTGGACCTTGATTTATCTGTCTCAGAAACAGATGATTTTATGCAGCTTGTAAGCGGTAAAAAGATAGTATTTGGATCCATTCCACTGGCTCACAGATATGGTGGCCACCAGGTAAGGACAGCTTCAGATGCATTGCTTCACTTATGAAACATAAACAGTTGGTGGAAATGCATCTTATTATCTTATTGTCTTTACACAATAAACTAAGATGTCTTATTAGGGAAGATATTTTGCATTAATATCTCCAATATTAGATTATTGAGATTCAACAAAATGTTTCTATCAGTTTGTAGGCTAGTGCTCAACCCACTGAGCCACACCAGCCAGGGCTCTTCAACAAAATGTTTCTAGAGAATTTAAGCAAAATCAAGTCGCACAATGAGTTAATATAAAGGCCTCAGAATGATAAACAGATTTTAATCTTGCCAGGGTAGCTGTAGTGCAAAGTTTTAGAACTGCTATAAATTAAGTCAGGATTAATGAGGGGTGTTATATATGCTGAAGAAATTAAGAAGCACCTAGAAATAAAACAAGATGTTGAAGCTAGTTCAGGTGTGGTATCTGACTGAAAAAAAAAATGAGAAGAAACATAGGATCACTTGTTGCAATTGTTGGCAATTGCTTCAACTTTCCTAAGAGCAAGAGAAGATTAATTTAGCACTGGTGGTTTGGGGGCGTGGTTTGCTCAGGAATAGTTTTTAGGACAAATAACAAAGTATAATAGGGTTGGAGTAAGGATTAAATTAGGGAATATAATCAAAGTGGTTTCATGATAGCTCTTATTACAATGATTACTATCAAGCCCTGGTTGTTGTGGTAGTTAATTCCTCTTAGATTTTAATTGCTTCCATTTTTAAATTTTCTAAGAAGCAAAGGTAGCAGAAGCTAAGAAGCTAAACTAACATAAGCTAAGAAGCAAAATGACAAGACCATTCAAATTGGAGAGGACTCTCTATGGGTCACCTAGGACAAGCATGAACCTCAGTGTCTTGATCTGTAATGTGAGAGGGTTGACCAAGATCATTCCAGCAATTGTGGGAAGTGCTGTGGGAAAGAAATCTGCTTAATTTTATTTGCCACACCATTTTTCCAAACATATTTGACTGTAGGAATGTGTGTTGTTTTGTTTTTAAGAAATCGCTATCAACGTTTTGTTGAACTACATTTCTTAAATTAGAAACTTCAGAACTAGATGATCCTTATGTTTTTTTCCAGGTCCTAAATACAGGATTCCATGGTTCAGAAAGCCATTCCCATGTAGGGTAAATATATGAGTTAGCATTTTATACCAGTACTCACATGCTGTTAAAAAACAAATGCAAACCTTAAGCCCTGCAGGGTTTTGTTAAGATATTCTTTTCTGGTTTTTTAAATAAATTCAATCTTTGTTGTAGTTTTTTCCATTACCATTTAGTCCCCTTATACACCCCTCCCCCCAGCAATCTCCACACTATTGTCCATGTCCATGAGTCCTTTTCTCCTTTTTGCTCAGTCCTTCCACCCCCTCTCCTCCTTGTGCCCTAGCTGTCACCCCACTCTCCATCTGTGAGTCAGTCCCCATTTTCCTAGTTAGTTCAGTTTGTTCATTAGTTTCCACAAATGAGTGAAATCATAGGGTATTTGTCTTTGACTGGCTTATTTCACTTAGCATAATGTTCTTCAGGTCCATCCATATTGTCGCAAAGGGTAAAACTTCTTTTTTTATGGCTAAGTAGTATTCCACTGTGTAAATGTCCCATAGTTGTTTTATCCACTCATCTATTTTTGGGCACTTGGGCTGCTTCCATTATCTTGGTGATTGTAAATAACACTGCAATGAACATAGGGGTCCTTATGTTCTTTCAAATTACTGTTTTGGGTTCCTTCAGATATATTTCCAGAAGTGGGTCAAAAGGCAGATCCATTTTTAATTTTTTGAGGTATCTACATACTACTTTCCACAGTGGCTGCACCAGTCTGCATTCCCACCAACAGTGTAAAAGAGTTCCTCTTTCTCCACATCCTCACCAGCACCTGTTTGTTGATTTACTGATGACAGCCATTCTGACAGGTGTGAGGTGGTATCTCATTGTGGTTTTATCTTGCACTTCTCTGATTAGTGACAGTGAGCATCTTTCCATATGTCTATTGGCCATCTGTATATCCTCTTTGGACAAGTGTTTCTTCAGGTCCTTTGCCCATTTTTTAATTGTTTTTTTTTTTTTTTGGTGTTGAGTTTTGTAAGTACTTTGCAAATTTTGGATATTAACTTCTTATCAGATGTATCAGAGAATAGGTTTTCCCATCCTGTGGGTTGTCTTTTTATTTTGTTAATGATTTTGTGCAAAAACTTTTTAGTTTGATGTAGTCCCATTTGTTTATTTTTTCTTTCTTTCCCTTGCCTGGGGCGATATATCCAATAAAAAATTGCTACGAGCAATGTCTGAGATTTTGCTGCCTATGATTTTTTTCTAGAAGATTTTTATGGTTTTGGGGCTAACATTTAAGTCTTTCACCCATTTTGAATTCGTTCTTGTGTGTGGCATAAGAGGGTGGTTTTCTGCACGTTATCTGTCGAATTTTCCCAACACTATTTATTGAATAAACTATCTTTAGATCATTGTATGTTCTTGCTTCCTGTGTTGAATATTAATTGACTGTAAAGTTGTGGGTTTATTTCTGGGCTCTCTGTTCTGTTTCATTGATCTATGTGTCTGTTTTTATGCCAGTACCATGCTGTTTTGATTACTATCGTCTAATAGTACAGTTTGATATTAGGTAGCATGATTCCCCCAACTATGTTCCTATATCTCAGGATTGCAGTTGCTATGCAGGACCTTTTGTGGTTCCATATAAATTTTTGAAATATTTGTTCTAGTTCTGTGAAATATATCATTGGAATCTTTTTCTGAAAAGATTTTATTTATTTATTTATTTTTAGAGAGAGGAAGGGAGGGAGAGAAACATCAATGGGTGGTTGCATCTCATGCGCCCATTGCTGGGGACCTGGTCTGCAACTCAGGCATGTGCCCTACACTGGCATTGAACTGGCAACCCTTTGATTCACAGGCTGGCTCTCAATACACTGAGCCATACCAGCTGGGCTGTCATGGGAATTTTGATAGGAATTGTTCTGAATCTATAGATTGCTTTGAGTAGCATGGACATTTCAATGATGATAAGTCTTCAATCCATGAACACGGTATATGCTTCCACATACTTGAATCTTCTTCAATTTCTTTCTTCAGGGTATTACAATTTTCTGGGTAAGGTCTTTGACATCCTTGGTTAGGTTTATTCCTAGCTATTTTAATCTTTTTGAAGTAATTGTGAATGAAATTGTTTTCTTGATTTCCCTTTCTGTTAGTTTATTATTGGCATATAAAAATGCAACTGATTTTGGGATATTAATTTTGTATCCTGCTACTTTGCTGAATTCATTTATAAGTTCTAGTAGTTTCTTGGTGGAATCTTTGGGGTTTTCTGTGTATAGAATCATGTGATCTGTGACTAAAGACAGTTTTACTACTTCCCTTCCAATCTGGATGCCTTTTATTTCTTCTTGTCTAATTGCTGTGGCTAGGGTTTCTAGGACTGCATTGAATAAGAAAGGTGTAAACAGACATCTCTGTCTTGTTCCCAGTCTTAAGGGGAATTATTGCAGTTTTTGCCCACTGAGTATGATGCTAGCAGTGGGTTTGTCATATATGACCTTTATTGTGTTTAGGTATGTTCCCTCTATTCCCACTCTGCTGGGAGTTTTTATCATAAATAGGTGCTGGATTTTATCAAATGCATTTTTCTGAATCTATTGATAAGATCATGTCATTTTTATCCTTCATTTTGTTTCTGTGGTGAATCATATTTATTGATTTGTGAATGTTGTATCAACCGTGCATTCCTGGAATAAATCTCACTTGATCATGGTGTATGATCTTTCTGATATATTGCTGTATTTGGTTTGCTAATATTTTGTTGAGGATTTTAGCATCTATGTTCATCAGAGATATTGGCCAATAATTTTATTTCCTTGTAGTTTCTTTACCTGGTTTTGGAATTAGGTTAATACTGAGTTTACTTCCCTACTCTTGAATTTTATGAAATAGTTTGAGAAGCAAAGGTGTTAGTTCTTCTCGGAATGTATGGTCAAATTCACCTGTGAAGCCATCAATGTAGGGCTTTTGTTTTTTGGGAGTTTTTTGATTACTGCTTCAATTTCACTAGGTGTAATATTTTTATTCAGATTATCTGATTCTTCCTGATTTTGTTTTGGAAGATTGTATGTTTCTAAGAATTTATCTGTTCATCCAGGTTGTCCAGTTTGTAGGCATATAGTTCATAATATTTTCTTACAATCCTTTGTATTTCCTTGGTGTCAGTTGTTATTTTTCCACTTTCATTTCTGATTTTATTTATTTGGGTCCTCTCTCTTTTTTTTCCTTGATGAGTCTGGTTAAAGGTTTGTCAATCTTGTTTATATTTGCAAAGATCCAGCTCTTGGATTCATTGATCTTTTGTATCATTTTTTTAGATCCCCTTTCATTTTTTTTCTGCTCTGATCTTTATTTTTTCATTCCTTCTATTCACTTTGGGCTTTGTTTGTTGTTCTTTTTCAAGTTCCTCTAAGTGTAAAGTAAGATTGTTTATTTGAGATAGGCCTGTAATGTTATGAATTTCCCTCTTAGGATTGCTTTCTCTGTGTCCCACAGATTTTGGATTGTTGTGTCCTCATTTTCATTTGTTTCAAGGTACCTTTTGATTTCTTCCTTGATCTCACTGTTTTTTAAAAAATATATATTTTACTGATTATGCTATTACAGTTGTTCTATTTTTTTCTCCCCTTTATTCCTCTCCCCCCTGTACCTCCCTTCCTCCAGCACCTCACTCCTTTAGTTCATGTCCATGGGTCGTACATATAAGTTCTTTGGCTTCTCCAGTTCCTATACTATTCTTAACTTCCCCCTGTCTATTTTGTACCTGCTATTTATGCTTCTTATTCCCTGTACCTTTTCCCCCATTCTTCCTTCTCCCTCCTCCCCCCACCTCTGATATCCATTTCTATGATTCTGTTCCTGTTCTAGTTGTTTGCTTAATTTTTTTTATAGTCTCAATTGTTGCTAGTCATGAGTTTGTTGTCATTTTACTGTTCATAGCTTTTGATCTTCTTTTTCTTAGATAAGTCCCTTTAACATTTCATATAATAAGGGCTTGGTGATGATGAACTCCTTTAATTAGACTTTATCCAGGATGCACCTCCCCTTCTACTAGCATTCCCCTGCCCCCACTTACTTCATGTTCATGGGTCATGCATTTAAGTGCTTTGGCTTCTCCAGTTCCTATACTACTCTTAACCTCCCTCTGTCTATTTTGTACCTACCAAAATTGCTTCTTATTCCTTGTACCTTTTCCCCTCTTCTCCCCGCTCCCCCTCCCCGCTGATAACCCTCCTGGTGATCTCCATTTCTGTGATTCTGTTCCTGTTCTAGTTGTTTGTTTAGTTTGTTTTTGTTTTTTAGGTTCGGTTGTAGAGAGTCATGAGTTTGTTTTCATTATACTATTTATAGTTTTGATCCTCTTTTTCTTAAATAAATCTCTTTAACATTTTATATAATAAGGGCTTGGTGATGATGACCTTTTTTAACTTTACCTTATCCGGAAAGCACTTCATCTGCCCTTCCATTCTCAAAGATAGCTTTGCTGGGTAGAGTGATCTTGGATGTAGTTCCTTGGCTTTCATGACTTAGACTACTTCTTTCCAGCCCCTTCTTGCCTGTAGGTTTCTTTGGAGAAATCGGCTGAGAGTCTTATGGGAACTCCTTTGTAGGTGATTGTCTCCTTTTCCCTTGCTGCTTTAAAGATTCTCTCCTTATCTTTAATCTTGGGTAATGTAATTATGATGTGCCTTGGTGTGTGCCTTCTTGGGTCCAACTTCTTTGGGACTCTCTGAGCTTCCTGGACTACCCAGAAGCCTATTTTCTTGGCCAGGTTGAGAAAGTTCTCCACTATTTGTTCGAATACGTTTTCAATTTCTTGCTCTTCCTCTTCTCCTTCTGGCACCCCTATGATTCGGGTGTTGGAGCGTTGAAAGTTGTCCCAGAGGTTCCTAAGCTTCTCCTCTTTTTTTTGAATTCTCGTTTCTTCATTCTGTTCTGGCTGAATGTTTATTTCTTCCTTCTGCTCCAAATTGTTGATTTAAGTCTCGGTTTCCTTCCCTTCACTGTTGGTTCCCTGTATATTTTTCTTTATTTTGCTTTGTATAGCCTTCACTTTTCCCTCTATTTTGCAACCATTTCTCAACCATTTCTGTGAGCATCCTGATTACCAGTGTTTTGAACTCTGCATCTGATAGGTTGGCTATTTCTTCACCACTTAGTTGTATTTTTTCCTGGAGTTTTGATCTGTTCTTTCATTTGGGCTCTATTTCTTTGTCCCAGTGGGCCTGTTACTTTGTAAGGGGCAGAGCCTTAGGTATTCACCAGGGTGGGGCAACCCACGTCACTGTCTGTGGGGGAGGGGTCAGAGGGAACAGTGTTGCTTGCTTGACTCTCGGCTAGCTTTCAGTCACTTCCCTGCTACTCACAAGCAGATTGGACCCTTCTGGTGCTGATTCTTGAATGAGTGGGTTTCTGCACTTTGTAGGCCCCCATGGGTCTTCCCAATGGACTCTTCTGTGAGGTTGGGAGTTTCTCTGGCCCCTGAAACCCACACAGATTTTTACCTCCAGAGGTTTTGAGGCTTTCTTTTCCTGTGCTGGAACCCTGGATTGCACGGTCTGTCTCGCTCCCCAGCTGTTCCTCACGCAGATGTGGGATGGCCAGTTCTGCCAGCCACAGTCTTGCAGCATATCCTTTCCACCCTGGTTTCCCATCTCTGCCCCCTCTACTGGTCTGGGTGAATGTTTCTTCTTTAACTCCTTGGTTGTCAGACTCCCATACAGTTCAGTTTTCTGGCAGTTCTGGTTATTTTTTGTTTTTAAATTTGTTGCTGTCCTCCTTTTGATTGTGAGAGAAGGCAAAGTATATCTACGTATGCCTCCATCTTGGCCGGAAGTTGATCGCATTGTTAATCCATTCATTGTTTAATAACGTGTTATGTAGTTTCCACGTCTTTGCCTGTTTTTCAGTGTTCTTGTGATACGTTTCTAGTTTCATAGCATTATGGTCAGAGAATATGCTTGATATGATTTCAGTCTTCTTAAATTTATTGAGACTTGTTTTGTCTCTTAGCATGTGGTTTATCCTAGAAGGTGTTCCATGTGCACCTGGAAAGTACATATATTCTGTTGCTTTGGGGTAAAATGTTGTGAAGGTACCAATTAAATCCATTTGATCTAGTGTTTCATGTAAGGCTGCTGTCTACTTGTTGATTTTCTGCCTGGAAGAGCTGTCTATTGAAGTCAATGGTGTGTTAAAATACCCAACTATTACTGTATTTCTATTGATCTCTCCTTTTATGTCCATCAAGATTTGCTTTACATGTTTAGGTGCTCCTATGTTGGATGTGGAAATGTTTACTAGGGTTACATCCTCCTGTTGGATTGTTCCCTTTATCATTATGTAATGTCTTTCTTTGTCTCTTGCTGTAGCCTTGGTTTTAAAGTCTTTTTTGTTGGATGTAAGTACTGTTACCCCAGCTTTTTTTTTTTCTTTTCCATATGCATGAAATATCTTTTTCCATCCCATTACTTTTAGTCTATGCATATCTTTCAGTCTGAGATGGATCTCTTGGAGGCCACGTATATATGGGTCTTTTTTTCTTATCCATTCAGCTACCCTCTGTCTTTTGTTTGTAGCATTAAAGCCATTTACATTTAAGGTGATTATTGATAGATACATATGTAGTGCCTTTTTATTGTTAGATTGTTTTCTTCTGGTTTTTTTTTTTTTTTCCCTTTCCCTTTTTCTTCTTCTTAAAGCAAGCCCTTTAACATTTGATGCAGTCCTGATTTGGTGTTAACAAACTCCTTTAGCTTTTTCTTGTCTGGGAAGCTCCTTATTTCAGAACTTCAATTTTAAATGATAACCTTGCTGAGTAAAGTAGTCTCGGTTGTAGGTCCTTGTTTTTTATTACTTTGAATATTTCACACCACTCCCTTCTGGCCGGAAACGTTTCTGTTTAGTAATCAGATGACTGTCTAATTGGTGCTCTGTTGTAGGTAGCTACCTGCTTTTCTCTTGCAGCTTTTAGGATTTTCTCCTTGACTTTAAGCCTTGCCATTTTAATTATATATGTCTCAGTGTAGGCCTCTTTGGGTCCAACTTGTTTGGGACTCTCAGCTTCCTAGACTTGTGTGTCTTTTTCCTTCACCAGACTAGGGAAGTTTTCGGTCATTACATCTTCAAATAAGTTCTTGATCTCTTGCTTGCTCTCTTCTCCTTCTGGTATTCCCACGATGCAGATGTTGTTCTGCTTCATGTTGTCCAAAATGTTTCTTAAGCTCTCCTCATTTTTTAAAATTGTTTTTTCTTTTTGCTGCTCTGCCTGGGTGTTTTTCTGTCATGTCTTCCAAATCACTGATTCAGTCTTCTGCTTCATCTAACCTATTGTTTATTCCTTCCAGCATATTATTTATTTCAGGTATTGCATTCTTTATATCTGACTGGTCTTTTTTTTTATGGTTTTTATGTATTTTTTCATGCTGTTGATTATCCTTATAATCATTACTCTAAACTCTATATCTGGTAAATTGCTTGCCTCCATTCATCTAATTCTTTCTGAAGAATTGTCTCATTCTTTCATTTGCAGTCTCTTTCTTTGTCTTCACATTTTGGCTACTCCTTTGCATTTTCTGCCTTAGTTGCTAAACTAATTAGTCATTAGACTATCAGTTGTTAAGCTAATCAAGTGGAAATCAGCAGCCCTGCTTAAGCTCTAAAGGGTGGGGCAGAGTAATTCCTGTGGATGAGGCTCTTGCTTCTCCTCAGGGTGATGCCACTTGTCTTTAGTCCATTCTGCCTTCCCTCTGCTGGAGCCCAGGGTAAGTTGCTTTAAACAAAATTTTGTGTGTTGGCTCTGTAATAGGCTCTCTGAGTCTCTCTGCTGCTTCTCCGTGGCAGAAGGAAACCCTGTTGCTTTTCACAGTGGGATGTTATCTGGGTTTCTTTGGCTTTTGTGCTATAGGCTAGGGGGCCCAGGTTGGAATTTAGACTCCACATTTCTCAGGGTGAATCCCCCAGCTGCTGAAATATCGTGCTACATCTTCAGCTGTTTCCCAGGGGAGCCCAGCCAGCCCTCTTGTGCCCCCTCTCATTCCCTAACAGTCACGTTGTGATGAAGTGGTTTCTTCTGTGTATCTATGGTTATAAGTCTTCTCTCCAGCTAGTGTTCAGCTGGTTGTTTAGGATGCTTTCTCTACAGTTTAGTTGTAATTCCATATTGGTCCTGGTAGGAGGTTAATGTAGCTTCTACTTACTCTTCCACCATCTTGGATCTCCTCAGCTATTATTTTTGTACTGTTTTTTGTTGTAGAATAAATTAGATTAAGCTTTTCATCAATTTTATCTCTTGCTGCTTCTCCCTGACTTGAAATATTACAAATATTCATATATAAGGATGGTTTTGCCATTGAACTTACAGTGCAGTAAGTGCTTCGTCTTTTATTAACAGAGAGCTACCTTTCTGTTCCCCAGTTTCAGTCCTAGCTCTGGATTTACTGTTCTTTCTACTTACCTATTATGATGTGGGGTATACCTAATATACTGTTAACTTTAGAACTTTCCAGAATGTGCTGAGAGCACCTCTCAGATTTGTGCTTTTAGACATATTCCACAGCTAAAAATTGATTAATGCAGTACATATCTAGTTAAGATGAAAACCTAAAATGCTGGATAAATTTTTCTCAATTTCATGTTTTTCTCCTAGAACTGAAAATATTGTTTAAATATTCCACAGCTGTTTCTAGAACTCCTTTTAAATGCCAGGAGCTATAATGGTGAATGAGACCTGTCCCTTTCACTCAAATTGCTAATACTTTAGGGGGAGTGGATAGAGAGATAAATAAATTATTATAACATCAACTTGTTATAGGGGTAACTGTAAGAGATGACCTCTCTCCCAGTCCCAGAAATTTAGACAAAGCTTTCTGGTGGAGGCTATATCTATATGGAGGATGGAGTGACATGTAAGTTAGCAAATAATTGTTGGCAATAATACTAATTACTATCTTTTAAGCACTTGAGCATGTCAAACACAGTACACAATATTTTGCATATATGTATCAGCATTCATTTTTACAATAATCTGACAAGGGTTATTCCATTTTATAGAAATGAAAGGTCAGTGTCAGTAAAATAAGTAACTCAAACTTCTACAGCCAGTAAGTGGCATATCTGGGAATTGAACAACCACAAACAAATTTTAACAGAAGAAGCAGTTAATCATGCAGGTTCAAAAGTCATTTTTTTCAGGTACAAGTGTGTCCCTGATTTGATATTGCATATGTATAATACAGGAAATACAGGACATTTTTCTACTAATAAATTTTTCCTAGTTCATGTTCTGGAATTAAGTAGATCACTGTTAGTTTTCTACACTTAACAAACTTAAGCTTTGCTATAGGATGAGAAGAAATTAATTATATGTCTTAAATTTATATTTTTAAAATGAATTTCACTTATGTTTTATTGATTGAATTTTATTTTCACCATTATTAGAGTTTTTGATTATTATAATCCACAAAATGCAATACCCCATTCTCAATTTTGATGCAAAAACCTTGGCTATAACATTACCATAAAAGCTAATAAGGATTAATAAACATGACTAATTTTCCTTTTTCCCTTTTAGTTTGGAATATGGGCAGATCAGCTTGGGGATGGAAGAGCCCATCTTATTGGAATATACATGAATAGGTACCACATGTTTTCTTGTAGAATATCTTTTGTGCTAAATATTAACATGAATCTTCTAATACTTAGATTTTTTTTTGAAGGCAGGGTGAAAAGTGGGAGCTTCAGTTAAAAGGCTCAGGGAAGACCCCATACTCCCGGTATAGTTTTTTTTGTTTGTTTACTTATTTTAATTAAAATTGATGTTGTCTTTACCATTGACAGTCTTTTAATGTTATTTCCCTTAGAAATGGTGACGGCAGAGCGGTGCTTCGTTCCTCAGTGAGAGAATTTTTGTGTAGTGAGGCTATGCACTATCTTGGAATTCCAACCAGCAGAGCTGCCAGGTACCTCCTTTCTTGAAGCTGACTTTCAGGACTAAATCATATTATCTCTAGAAACATGTCATTACACTGATCAGATAAGTTTCTGCTTACAGTTTCTAATAGTTTTAGGTGCTTTTTGAGAGCTTGCTTGCTGTTAAAGTGTAACTTTATTTGTTTGATTTTCTTATGTTCCAGTCTGGTTGTAAGTGATGACGATGTATGGAGAGATCAGTTCTACAATGGAAACATTGTGAAAGAACGAGGTAATAACCATTTTTAAATTTTATATATATATAAATTTTATATTTTTAAATTTTATATAAAATTGACTTTTGAGAGAGAGGACGGGGGAGAGAGAAAGAGACAGAGAGACATTGATTTGTTGTTCCACTTATTTATGCACTTACTGGTTTATTCTTGTATGTGCCCTGACTGGGGATTGAACCCACGACCTTGGTGTGTCAGGAAAACACACTCTAACAAACAGCTACACAGCCAGGTCCTAAGTTCATTTTTTTTCTTTTTTTCTTTTTTTTACTGTTTTATTGAATTTATTTGTATGATGTTGATTAATAAAATTATATAGATTTCAGGTTTATAATTCTATAATACATCATCTGTATATTGTATTGTGTGTTCATTACCCCAAGTCAAGTCTCCTTCCACCACCATTCATCCCCCTTTACCCTCTTCTTCCTCCCCTTACCTCCCTTTCCCTCTGGTAGTCACCATGCTGTTGTCTGTGTCTATGAGTTTTTTCCCTTAATCCTTTCACCTTTTTCACCCTGAACTGCAGCCCTCCTCTCTTCTGACAGTAGACTGTTCTCTATCAATGAGTCTGTTTCTATTTTGTTTATTAGTTTATTTTGTTCATTAGATTTTTACTTATGAGTAAGATCGTATGGTACTTTTCTCTCTATGACTGGCTTATTTTACTTAGCATAATGCTCTCCAGGTCTATCCGTGCTGTTGCATAAGGTAAGATTTCCTTATTTTTGGATGGACACTTGGGCTGCTTCCAGATCTTGGCTGTTGTGAATAGTGCTGCATTGAACATAAGGATACAAAACTAAGTTCTTAAAGAACAACAGGTATTGGAAGTCTTTTTGGTTTTCTTAAAAAATCACCTGTGGTTCTTCCAGATATTTCAGTGTTATGATATTATAATAGAATTTCTTTTCCCACATCTTTACATCACTAATCCATCCATTACAAAGAGCAAACATCTGGGAAGTGAATGTTTGTGGACAGTTGACAAAATGTTACAAAGCCAGTACAGGGAAGTTCATACACCGTCCTCCAGGAGAGCCCAGGGACATTTCTTCAGAGCATGGTTGTTCTTACTTCATGTTTACTTCCAGTAAGTTCAATTAACTTTTTCCTCAGCCTTTACTAGGTTAGAAATTAAAACAAACAAACCAACCGACCTGGAAAGGGGGTGAGAAAGTGTGCTGCAGAACAGCAAAAAGGGAGAGAGGGAGAGATTCGGCTCTGAGTCTCTGGGGAATAAGGGGACCTGAAAATAGATAATAAACATACTTAACTGCTTTTAGAAGCAGAGCTATCAAGCACTGCTGGCAACCTTACGTGCTTTATTGGCTCACTGTTTCACAGGGCAGCGTTTATACTGAGATTCATAGTGATTTACCATAGCACATTTCATGTTCTTTGTACTTAGTGCATAATATATTTTGATAAGATTTTCATAAAAAACAATCTCCCCAAAGTATTCATACTTACAGGAATTGAGGGTTATTATTATTATTATTATTTTTTGTGGCATCTCTCTCTGCCCTTAGTTTCATCTGGGTAATATGGATACTATTGCACACAAGCCTATAACCACTATTTAGGTCTTTTTGTTAATGGTGATTGGAAATGAGAGTCTAACTATAGACTGATCATATGATGGATACAATACTACTTACTTCTCTGGCTGTAACTTATATATATAGTTAATCCTAATTCCGAATCACAATCTTCATAGTTTCAAATGGTCCCAAGTATTTCTCCTTTTTAGGGCATTACTATAATTTCTATATCTAACTGTTCACATATATACAGATATCTCAGTTGTGCTTTTATCGTAATATTTGCCCAGCAGCCCAGGGATACAGTGAGAAGAGTGCTGGACAGACAGAAAGAATATGTGAAACCTAGAACTGGTTCTGTGGGAATTGATTTATGACTTGGGCAAGTCACATTCTGTCACTGTTCCTCCATCTAAAATGAGATGGTTAGATTAGATGATACCTTTTGTGTCTTTCATTGCTAACATTCAGTGATTCAATGGCTATTCATTAAATAAACATTAGAATAACATATTGAGCTCTTATGTTTTTTCAAAGTGACTACATTTTTATTGCTCCAAAAAAATCCACATAAAAATAAATGTTCAAATTAATATTGTGAATAAATACTGACTATATGGTAATTCAGTTAACCAAGAAAATGCTAATTGACTCTTTTCTGCCTTCCATTAGACTAAACTCTAAGGGGTCCGGGAGTAGTAAGTATATATCATAGTCCTAGGCCTAAGAAATTCACTCTTCACTTCTGGTCAAGACAGAGGTATAGGTAAACACATCTCACCTCCGCGCACAAATATAGCAACAAATACAGCTACATACAAAACAAGTATCACCCAGAATTGTCAGAAAATTGAGCTGGGTGGAAGTCTGACAACCAAAGATTTAAAGAAGCCACATTCATCCAGACAGGTAGGAGGGTCAGAAACTGCATCCTATTAAGTGTCCCGCAGCAGATTTAGGACTCACGCAGACCCACGCCCTCTGGGGTTCAGCACCAGGGCAACACCCGAAAGGGCACCAGTGACGTGTGGGGAGAAAGCAAAGTGCCAGTGGGGAGACAGCTGCCTCCCAGGCAAAACTCCAGAGGCCAGGCAGCGGCATTGTTCCCGCTGCGGGCTCTCCCCACACAGATCAATAGAGCAGTGACACGGGTTGCCCCTCCCTGGCGATTACCTAAGATTAGGAAAGATTTCAGTATGAGGGGGAAGAGGGAGTGGGACAAGTGGAGCAGGGGAGACTAGCACAAAGGCCCAGAGGCCACAGGAAGCCTATTGAGGGATGGCACCAAGACAGTGGTAGCACCTGGGATAACCTGCATCTTCCTATCAAAACACAGATAAGTAAGTATTCCTTATAAGAAACATGAATGCTATTTATTAATTGTGTTACTAATATCTATAATCAAAACCGAAGGCAGCAATAGAAAGCAACAAACAGGAAATGCGAAGATTCACTTTATTCCTTCAGTATATTCCTAAGTTAGAACACATGTAAATATTTAGTAATTGAAGTTAATTTTCAGTTAGTTACACAAATGAAAGGCACTTGCAGAGACTATGCCATAGAAATAATTCCTAATTCACTGACTCAGGATGAGGTACAGGGAAAAGTTTACAATCAAGGAGACAGTGGAACCCGGATGTTTGGGGCCTAACGATTTAACTGAGCAGCCTTCAGCTAGGTTAGAGCCTCTGTATTTCTGAAAGTGTTCTGGTTCCTAGCATTCTAACTGACTCAGGCTTAATGAGATAGAGAAAAATTCCTTGATCCTTTCAAAGGTGTAAATTAGTTATTTTTTTCAATAAATACAGATATTGAATTCTTTTTTTATTAAAATAATTTTATTTTAAAGAAAAGCATATTAGGCCCCAGATGGGTGGCTCCGTAAGAGCATGATCCTATACACCAAAAGGTTGCAGGTTTGATCCTGGTCAGGGTGCATACGGAGGCAACCGACTGATGTTTCTCTCTTAACATTGATTTTTTTCCTCTCTCCCTTCCTCTCTCTCTAAAATCGGTAAAAATATATCCTCAAATGAGTATTGAAAAAAGAAGAAAAGCACATTAGGCTACGTCTCCATAGTTTGAAATAGTTTATGCTGAAATAAATGTTTCTTTTGCAGGTGCGGTAGTGCTTCGTGTTGCAAAATCATGGTTTAGAATTGGATCTTTAGAAATTTTGGCTCATTATGGTGAACTGGATTTATTAAGGTTAGAAAATGGCATTTTTTTTAATGATAGAAAATAATTGGAAAAAATGCTTATTTATGTGCTGGGAAATTAAAATATTTTTGGTTTTCTTAAAAGTAAAATCCAAAATTTAAATTAATAAATATTTTAAACACTTGTTATGTGTCTAACATCGTGTGGGTTTTCTAAAAGGATAAAAGAGAAATGTAGGACCCAGTAGACCCTTTCTTAAGGAATTTTTTGTCTAGTATGCACCCAGTTGCAGCTGAGGGCCTCTGTGCTGCTCAGGGACCCAGGGGGAAGTGATTCAAACTCCTTATTTCTTCAACCTCAAGAGGTCCAAAGCTCTGCTCCCAATTTCTGGGATTCCCAGCATGTGTTCTCTGTCTCATGTCTCTTCTTCCCTGGACTTTAGTTTTGATGTGTGTTATGTCTGTTTCACACTGGATTTACCCAGATGTGAAACTCAGCATCTTCAACATTACGGAAAAAAACCCCCCAATAGACTTAAATTTACACAAAGCATATAAGAACAGAGTGCATAGTTACTTCAAAAGAGCAAAAGCAATACGTTCTTCCCTTTGTGTCATGCAGTACAGCTTCCACCATCCTCTGATACCTTGGTGCCTGATGTGTCTGCACTCACAAAATTCCATCTTCAAGAAGACTTAGCAATATAGTTCTTCAAACATTAAGGAAGAAACCAAAATATTTCTTCCTTTAAGAAGAATACTGCTTCCATTTGTTAAGACAATACAGACATTAGAAATATATGTATAAGCAAAAAATTATCTTAGACAAACTGGAATCATTTAAAATATGGATTGTATATTGTAGTTACCAGTTTAGTAAATCCAGGTTCCTAATCCATGAAGAATACAGGGAGAAAAGAAATGAGGGAAATGAATGAGCAGAGCAGAGAAATCATCACATCTGACATGACCGTTCTCTGAGTCTCTTATTTTATTTTATTTACTTTTAATATTTTTTTTGAGTACAATTTGATGTGCAATATTGTATTTGTTTCAGGTAATCAGCCCAGTAATTACACATTTATATAACTTACAAAGTGATCACCCCAATAAATCTAATACCCATCTAACATCATACATAGCTATTGCAATATTATTGACCATGTTCCTATGCTGCATTTACATTCCCATGACTATTCTGTAACTACCAATTTGTACTTTATAATTCCTTCACCTTTTTCACCCATCCTCCTAAGCCCCCTCCCATCTGGCATCTATCAAAATGTCTGTATCTATGAGTCTGGTTCTGGTCTGCTCATTTGCTTATTTTGATTTTTAGATTCCACATATAAGTGAAATCATATGGCATTTGTCTTTCTCTGTCTAGTTTATTTCAATCAGCACAATATGCTCTGTGTCCATCCATGTTGTTGAAGATGGAAAGATTTCATTCTTTTTTATGGCTGAGCCATATTTTGTTGTATATATGTACCATTTCTTATTTATCCATTCATCTATTGATGAACACTAAATTGCTTCCATGTCTTGGCTATTGTAAATAATGCTGCGAAGAACATATGGGTGGATGCATATGTCTTTTTGATTTAGTGTTCTGGATTTCTTCAGATAAATACCCAGAAGTAGAATTGCTAGGTCTTTCATTGTCTCTTGTTATAGGCTTTGTTTTAGTGTCTATTTTGTCTGGTATAACTACTGCTACCTCAGCTTTTTTCCCTTCATTTCCTATTTCATGAAATACATTTTTCTATTTTTTTACTTTGTGTGTATTTTTTGATCTGAAGTGAGTCTCTTCTAGGCAGCATATGTAAAGGTCTGTTTTCTTATCCCCTCAGTCACTGTATATCTTTTGTTTGGATCATTTAATTTATTTGCATTTAAAGTAATTGTTAGATATGTATTTATTGCCACTTTGTTATTCATATTTTTGATATTTTTTTTCCTCCTTAAAGAAGATGCTTTAACATTTCTTGTAACACTGGTTTGATGGTGTTGAACTCTTTTTGTCTTTTCCTGTCTGGGAATCTGTCCTTTGATTCTAAATGATAGCTTTGCTAAGTAGAGCAATCCTGGTTGTAGTTCCTTGCTTTATCACGTTGAATATTTCTTGCCAGGCCCTTCTGGCCTGCAAAGTTTTCTGTTGATAAATCAGCTGACAGTCTTATGGGAGCTCCCTTGTAGGTAATCACTTGCTTTTCTCTTGCTGCTTTTAAGTTTCTCTCTTTTTCTTTAACATTTAGCATTTTAATTATGATGAGTCTTGGTGTGTGCTTCTTTGAGTTCACCTTGTTTGGAACTCTCTGTGCCTCCTGGACTTGTATGTATATTTCCTGTGCCAGGCTAGGCGAGTTTTCTGTCATTTTTTCAAATAGGTTTTCAGTTCCTTGCTATGTCTCTTCTCCTTCTAGCACCATGATGTGAATGTTGATATGCTTGATGTTGTCCCAGAGGCTTCTTAAACTATCTTATCCTTATTTTTTTTGGATGTATTTTTTTGCTTTTTTGTTGTTCTTATTGGGCATTTTCTGCTACCTTCTCTTCCAAATTGCTGATTTGATTCTCTGCTTTATCTTATCTATTGTTGATTCCCTGTAATATATTCTTTATTTCAGTTAGAGTATTCTTAATTTCTGATTTTTTTAATGTTTTATATCTTTGTTTTTATGTTTCTTATCTCTTTACTGAAGTTCTCACTAAGTTCATCTACTCTTTCTGTAAGTTAACTGAGCATCCTTATAACTAGTGTTTTTAACTCTGAATCTGGTAGGTTGTGTGCCTTCATTTTATTTGGTACTTTCTCTGGAGTTTTGTACTCTTCTGTCACTTGGGACTTGTTTCTTTGTCTCCTCATTTTCGTTGTTTTCCTGTGTTTGTTTCTATGTATTAGATAGAGTTGCTTGGTCTCCCAGTCTTGGTAGAGTGGCCTTCTGTAGTAGGTATCCTATAGGGTCCTGTGTTGCAGCTTCCCTGGTCACTTTAGCTGGGCACTCCAGGGAAGTGGGCTGTGTGCATTCTCTTGTTGTAGTTGAGCCCTCATTGATGTTAGTAATTAATGGGAAGGATTTACACCCAGGTCAGTTGGCTGTGAGAGCTGGCGGTGACTGTAGTGGAGGTGCAGCTGTGCAAGGACTGACCCCACAGTGTAGAACTAGCTTCAGCAGTGCTCTTGTGCCCACCGAGACTGTCCATTCAGTGTGGTGCTTATGGAGGTAGTTGGGTGATCCTCTGGCATGGTCTGAAGCTCTCCAAGGGGTGTGCTGTCTCTGGGAGCTCCCAGGAGGTGTAAGCCAAGATCAGCCACCACCTTTGGCCTGCTAAGGCCACATAACATGAGCTGCCAAGTAAACTGTAGATGGCTGCTAGTTTTGCTGATCTTGGCAGTGCCTAGGAGTAGCTGAACTTTGAACCGAGGCCAGTTGCTGCTATTGCTGGGTCTGGGATCACTAAGCAAGCATAATGGGGCATGCTGAGGCTAGATGCTTTTTGTTTGGAGTTTTTGAACCTTTGAAAGATTTTAGGAAATGCTGCAGCATGAGCCAAGGTAGGCTGTTTGTATGGAAAAGCCAGAGGAAACAGATTGGGTGGGCCCAAAATTTGGGTGGGGCAGGGTCTCAGGGTAGGGTGAACAGTGTTAGCAAGGCTGATGAAGACTCAGATATAGTGCCTGCCTGCTGGCTCTTGTGGGGCAGTGGGGGCTCCGCAAAGGAACAGTGGCCTCTCTCAGCACTTCTGTCTGGGAGAAAGCTGCCCCTCCAGCTCTTACCCCAAAGCCAGATAATTAGTTCCATCTTGTATGTCTCTGGTGCCTTGCAAGTCCTGCCACAGTACTGGAGCTCTGAGTGAGTGAGTCCAAGTAAGCCTGTGTGTGAGCCCTTTAAGAGTAATGCCTGGGACTCCAAAAGCCCTCAATCTCCCTCAGCCTCAGTCCCTGCTGGTTTTCACAGCCAGAAATTATGGGGATTTCTCTCCCAGCACTGGAACCTTGGGCATGGGGAGCACGGTGTGGGGCTGGAAGCCCCCACTCATCAGTGGGGACCTTTGCAGCTGAGGTATCCCTCCTGATTATTAACTGCCATACATGGGTGTGGAAGGAGCCTGTTCTGCATCCTACCCCTCCTACCAGGACTTCTGTTCAGCTAGATTTCAGGCAGTTCTGAATGATGGGGTACTCTGTAGTTCAGCTGTAATTTTGATGTAGTTGTGGGGGGGTTCTGAGTACTGCATTTACCTACACCATCATCTTAACTGGAGGCATTTGTGTGTCTCTCACTTTAGCAAATGTTCACTGAGTTCATGGTTATCTCAGCTTGTTGAGAGTTGTTACTCTCACATGACATTATTCCTTACTTCCTATGTTTTTTGGGTCACTTCTGTTTGGTTTCACCATATCACTGAGATTATTCCATGGTGGTCATATTTCAATTATATTTCACTTCTCTCTCTGACATTGATGTACATTGGTGACCACTTCATTCTTAAAATGCCTCCACCAGCTAACATGGCTATACATACCTTTCTGTTTCCTAAATGCCTGAAACAGTTCTTGATGCTTCAGCACTTATTAAAGTTATTCAATGGTTAAATTATTGAAAAATGCCTATTTACAACTCTAATCCACTCCTATGTTTTTGCCTGGGTTTTAGTAATTCCCAAATCATATCTCCGACCTCCAATTTTTTATTTAGATTCTCTCTTATGCAATGCAATAACAAAAGTATTTAGTCAACCAAAACAGTCAGTTAAAATCGGGAATAAAAAACACAATACCTACATAGTTTAATTATTTTAACTGCAAACGTTGGTCAGATTTTTCTGATCTCTTTTGTAAAACCTGTGTGACCTTCTTCACATATAGTCACTCACTGCTCTGTTGTTTTTATACTTCTTATACATTTCTATTATTGCATATATTGTGCTGTAATGTCATTGTTTTTAATGTGTTTTTTCCTCCCAATCGACTATGTGCTTTTTGAGGGCTGGGTCTGAGGTCTTGTCATTCTTCTTCCTAGCACTCGCACAGGGCTCGGCATGCAGTAGGTGCAGTAGGTACTCCATCAATGCTTATTGAACTAATGTGACTTTATAACATAATAAGATGGAATCTAATATGACCTTAGAAACTCATTTCCAGTTTTGATTTGGTATTGAGGGAATATTTCTCCATTGCTGTTTTGGGAGTACATTTTTATTTTAATTAAAACAATTTAAATGTGATTCTAATGAATTCATGAACAAGGGTAGATTTAGATGATTGGATATTTGATACCATATTCTGAGGAACATTGATGCTATCTCCTTTTAATCTCCAGGACATTATTAGATTTCATCATACGGGAGCATTTCCCCTCAGTAGATGTCAAAGAACCTGATAGATATGTGGTAAGTTTTTAAAGAGGAAGGGCAATACTCTATTTTCTCTTATTGGCCTGAGAACATTAGTGGTTACAACTTAGGACTTAAAAAACTGCTTTTAGTAAAGGAAATGTAGGGCATCATGAACATTTTGTTAGAGGAAGATAAGATAAATCACATCATAAACAAGGCATAGATAAGAAAGTTGTTTTGTTTGAAAGTTATCTAGAAAAAAATAACAGGTGCTACTGCATCCTGAGTGTAAACATTTTTTTGAGCAGCATTTATAATTGGTTACATATATTCTATTCTCATCCATCAGATATAAAGATATTTCTGTAGTTGTAGTTCTAAAATAAACATAGCACATAATAGGTAAATATGATTTTCTATTCTAGTGGAAATTTTTTGATTTTCATAACTACTTTTCATTCTTTTAACAGTCATAGAGAAGAGAATTCCATTATTTTTCTTGGTGATTCATTTCAAAGTTTAATAACTCGCTTCGCTTACATTTAACTTCCGTGCTCTGAATTCTAATACCTTTCCTTTTCTTATTGGACATGGAGAAAGTATGGTCATAGTACTGTGTCTGAGCCTTTTATGTATTATTTCTAGATGAATAACTTTATGTTCTTCTATATATAATTTCTATTCCTTTAGTAATCTGTTGGCCCACCTTTGAATTCTTTCTGTGTTCTCCTTGTGACTTACCAAAATATCCTAAAAGAGTATACATTACTGAGAATCTGAAAAAGTTCTAAATTTTGTTTTAGGAATTTTTTTCCATTGTGGTGTCCAAGACGGCACAACTTATTGCCTTGTGGATGTCTGTTGGTTTTGCTCATGGTAAGTTATCTATTGATGTTTCACTCTTCTAATGAGAACATAGACTTTGTTGAGATAGAAGATTTCTCTTTTGTGTATTTCAAAATATTCCTGCCAATGAGCTTCTTAATATTTATAATATATGAATTTATTTTTAGCAACAGATAAACAATTTTTCAAATTTAAAATGGGTTTGAATTGAACAGTAGATAAAAAATAGAATAAGGATTCCCTGTGAATATAAATTTAGATCTCTTTAAAGGTATTTTTAAAATCTTAATTATAAAAGCATTACATGCTTGTGTTAAAGAATTTAAAATACACAGAAGTGATTTGAGTTCCATTCTCCAGGATAATCATTATTACTCATTTCATATCAAGTTTTCTAGACTTTATTTTGATGATATTTGTATGTCTCCTACAAAAATAGCCGGCCTGGCTTGTGTATGTTTGAAGTCATTCACTGAATGGGGCTGCCTTGGAAGGAGTATCTGCCTCAACTAGGAATAACTGAAAAGCAACTTCTGTATATACTAAAGTCTCTAGATAAATACTAAAGGGCGATTCCACATTGCAAAGCTTCTTGAAATCTGCTTTAATTACCACACACTCTCTGTATCTCACTTGGGGTTGGGTGGGAACAGGGTAGGTTTTTCAAAGTTTTTGTTGTTATGAACCATGACGCAGTGACCACCATGCAACAATATCACTGTATCTTCCAAGTTTTTGAGGATAAACCGCTAAAAGTGGGGTGGCTGGGCTAGCAAGTCTATACATTTAGCATTTTGATAAACAGGGCTGCCTTGCTCTGAAAAAGGTTGCAATTCTAATTGAATACCATGCTGCCATGCCCAAATAGCCTATATTAGTCTACTGTAACCGTGGCTTCCTCCCCCCCCCCCGCCCCCGGTCCTCGATCCCCTCACCTAAGAGGTCACTTTCCCCCCACCCCTCCCCACTGCTAGTGCTCTGCAGCTCAGGACTGTCATGAAGTACACATCCATATTTTCCCCTTTTCCGCTTTTCACAGCCTTTGACAATTAATTTTATTCCTTTAGTAGTCTCAATTCTATTCTAAATAACATGTTTTTTAAACAAATGCTAGAAATTAAGGATAAATAAGCGAATGTTTCATTTCCTGGGGCTTTTGTTCCTAAAGTATTTAAATTTTTGGGAAGGGGAAATAAAAAACAAAAGGCTAAGTTTAATTTTAAAATACACTTTTAATATATATTAAGCCATTTGTCTTCTATCAGTTAAACTTTCAGCTGATAATCTCAATTTGTTTCATTTCTAAAACAGCTATTTTCAAGACTTTTCCTATTCTGGATAATTTTATACAGTTAAAAAATACTTTATTATTTTATTATTGTGTTTTTGGATTTTTTAAAAATTTTAGGTGTTTGTAATACTGATAACTTCAGTTTGTTATCCATTACAATTGACTATGGTCCATTTGGTTTCATGGAGGCCTATAACCCAGGTATGTTTGATTTATATGTATATATAAATATGCCTTATTTTACAGGTTTATTTTAGTTAAACTGTTATAGCTAATACAATGATGGAGTAATAAAAGAATTGGGATCATTCATATAATGGTCATTTTCTGTGGGACTTAGTCTTCCAGGTGCCATAGGGATACAAAAATGAGTTCTTTGTGACCTCTTCCCTCAGGGAATTACATATTAGAGAAGATGACATGAAGGATAGTAGGGAATATGTTGTCAGATATGGGTTTGATTTCTGGTATCTGACCCTTAATGGCTATGTGCCCTTGGACAAGTTATTTAATCTCTCATTCACTAACCTGTAAAATGCATGTAACAATAATATGATACTTAACACTAGAAGGATCAGAGCAGGCTTTGTGGACAACATGCTACTTTGGAGTCTGAAGTACATATGCGATAACCTGGAAATTCGTGTAGGTTAGAAGTACATTCTTTCATTAGGAAAATATTCGTATTGTAAGATACTTTCATATGTACTGGCATTTAGTATTTATATTACTTTTGAGTTAAATGTTTAATGTCAGAAAGATTTTTATCTAATAAAAATTTATTAAGCTTAGATACAAACAAAAATGAGGAAAAAAGCTATTTATTATAATTATGCTCACTGTATAAAGGTAGTATTTTTTTAAACAGATTTTGTACCAAACACATCTGATGATGAAAGAAGATATAAAATAGGAAATCAGGCCAATATTGGGATGTTTAATTTAAATAAGTTGTTACAAGCTATGAACCCACTACTGGATCCGGAGCAAAGGCAGCTGTGAGTAAATCCTAAATCTACTAATATATTTGTATAATGATCAGTTTTTGAAAAGCAAGAAAATGACATTTATTTTATTTTTTTTATTTTTCTATGGAAACAAGGGGCTTACTACAGGACTCTGGCTTACACAGGTGTATGACAGACTGGGAAGGGAAGGTGTAGAAGGGAGGCACCAGGAATCAGGGACTGTCCCAAGCATTTGCACTTGAGGCACTGGCACTGTGGACAGGCCGGAGCTTACCGAAGAGCCCGAGTCCCTACATACCTGTTTGCTAAAGTGGTGTGAAGACTGACATGGGGCAAGGTTTCTGAAAGTCAGAGACTCAGTAAACCTGGTGCCAAGCACCGAACTTGCGCCCAGTTGGACAGCAGGGCCAGGAGTCAGGAGCATGAGCTGGCTGTGGAGTGGGGGAGACCGAGGAAAAGCCGGAGTACACCAGGCACCTTAGCATCTTCATTCCTGGCTGCCCTGACCGTCAGAGTATTGGCCTCCACTTCCCTCTGCTTTCCAAGTCTCACATGAGTTCATTTTGCTGGCAAAACATAATCCTGAAAGGGTCCAGGGAAAGGAGTTTCTATGAAATTCCCAGCTCTGGCGGGAGCCATGGTAGCAGCCCAGGAAAGCCAATTTGTTCCTGGATTTATTCATTAGATCATCCTAACTGCTTTATCTTCTGGAGAGAGGCTATTTGGGTAAGTTAAAAAACATTCTTTTGCTCAGGATACACTGTGCAAATTTTTTTTTGACTCATGCTCTTTATTAAATAAAAACATTATCTAAATCCAAAATATGTTATATATTTTTTTCATATCTTTTTTCCAAAGAGAAGGAAATGCAAGGACCCAAAGCCAAAGGGAGAAGCTTTTGAGTTTACCACTAATAACAGTGTTGTCTTTTCAACACCGTTGAAGTGTTGAAAGGAGGGGGGCAAAAGGGGAAAAATTGGAACAACTGTAATAGCAAAATCAATAAAATATATTAAAAAAACCCAGCCTATTATTTAGCCTGTACTTAGGACAGCATTTCAAACTACATATTTTTCCGTATTACACTTTCGGCTTTTCCCATAGTTATGAGGATAAGTTGTTTTCCTACTTATTTATTTACTTTAGATGTTGTGAAATTTTAGTTTATTTCTTCTTAGATCCAAGTGTTATTTATCACTGTTTCTTCATTTCTAAGTAGTTGGAATTATTATGTCCACTATTTTGTGATTAAAGAATGTGTTTGGTAAAATCTACTATTGAAAATGTGTTAAGGGTTCTTTTCGGTATAGCCATGCTTTACTCAGGAGCGAGGACCTGAGGCCTAGCTCGGTCTTGCATCCTCCAGGCCCCAGCGGCTACTGGGCCCAGGAATATGGTAATTTTTTTACACTATATTTTATTGATTACACTATTACAATTGTCCCATTTTTTTCCTCCCCTTTATTCCTCTCTGCTCTGCACCTCCCCTTCTACTAGCATTCCCCTGCCCCCACTTACTTCATGTTCATGGGTCATGCATTTAAGTGCTTTGGCTTCTCCAGTTCCTATACTACTCTTAACCTCCCTCTGTCTATTTTGTACCTACCAATATTGCTTCTTATTCCTTGTACCCTTTCCCCTCTTCTCCCCGCTCCCCCTCCCCGCTGATAACCCTCCTGGTGATCTCCATTTCTGTGATTCTGTTCCTGTTCTAGTTGTTTGCTTAGTTTGTTTTTGTTTTTTAGGTTCGGTTGTAGAGAGTCATGAGTTTGTTTTCATTATACTATTTATAGTTTTGATCTTCTTTTTCTTAAATAAATCTCTTTAACATTTTATATAATAAGGGCTTGGTGATGATGACCTTTTTTAACTTTACCTTATCCGGAAAGCACTTCATCTGCCCTTCCATTCTCAAAGATAGCTTTGCTGGGTAGAGTGATCTTGGATGTAGTTCCTTGGCTTTCATGACTTAGACTACTTCTTTCCAGCCCCTTCTTGCCTGTAGGTTTCTTTGGAGAAATCGGCTGAGAGTCTTATGGGAACTCCTTTGTAGGTGATTGTCTCCTTTTCCCTTGCTGCTTTAAAGATTCTCTCCTTATCTTTAATCTTGGGTAATGTAATTATGATGTGCCTTGGTGTGTGCCTTCTTGGGTCCAACTTCTTTGGGACTCTCTGAGCTTCCTGGACTACCCAGAAGCCTATTTTCTTGGCCAGGTTGAGAAAGTTCTCCACTATTTGTTCGAATACGTTTTCAATTTCTTGCTCTTCCTCTTCTCCTTCTGGCACCCCTATGATTCGGGTGTTGGAGCGTTGAAAGTTGTCCCAGAGGTTCCTAAGCTTCTCCTCTTTTTTTTGAATTCTCGTTTCTTCATTCTGTTCTGGCTGAATGTTTATTTCTTCCTTCTGCTCCAAATTGTTGATTTAAGTCTCGGTTTCCTTCCCTTCACTGTTGGTTCCCTGTATATTTTTCTTTATTTTGCTTTGTATAGCCTTCACTTTTCCCTCTATTTTGCAACCATTTCTCAACCATTTCTGTGAGCATCCTGATTACCAGTGTTTTGAACTCTGCATCTGATAGGTTGGCTATTTCTTCACCACTTAGTTGTATTTTTTCCTGGAGTTCTGATCTGTTCTTTCATTTGGGCTCTATTTCTTTGTCCCAGTGGGCCTGTTACTTTGCAAGGGGCAGAGCCTTAGGTATTCACCAGGGTGGGGCAACCCAGGTTGCTGCATTGTAGTGCTGTCTGTGGGGGAGGGGTCAGAGGGAACAGTGTTGCTTGCTTGGCTCTCGGCTGGCTTTCAGTGACTTCCCCTGCTACCTGCAAGCAAATTGGGCCCTTCTGGTGCTGTGGATTTGTATACGTTCTGGGACCCTGTGGGTCTCTTCAACAAACTGTCCTGTGAGGCTGAAAGTTTCTCCTGATGCTGCAACCCCCATAGGTTTTTACAGCCAGAGATTTTTGAAGCTTTCTTTTCCTGCACTGGAACGCTGCGTTGCACAGTCTGTCTCGCTCCCTGGTTGTCCCTCCTGGAGGACACAAATGTGGGACTACCTAGTCCACCAGCTGCCATCCTGCCATGCATCCTCATTGCCCTGGTTGCCCGTCTCCACCCCTCCTACCAGCCTGGATGAATGTTTCTTCTTTAACTTCTTGGTTGTCAGACTTCCATACATTTTTATTTTCTGGCAGTTCTGGTTGTTTTATGTTTTTAAATTTGTTGTCTTTCTTTTGGTTGTGTGAGGAGGCAAAATATATCTACCTTCGCCTCCATTTGGCTGGAAATCAAGATTTTTGTTGATCTACCCACTGGACATTGAACTTCTTGAAAGCAGGGACCACATTTTATTCATTTTTGTGTCTCCATTGTATTTGCCAGGAGATAAAACATATTTCTTCCTCGCACTCTCCTCCCTCCCCCTGAATCTAAAATTTACCATTTCCAGTATAAGACCCCACATGGAAGACAAGGCATATAGTGATTTTATTAATCCCAGGTAGCAAATAAAACATTGCTACAATAAAGATAAAAAAATTTTATATCCCATGTATAGCTTTCTTAATTAATTTAAAACTATACTGATAATACAGTCCCATAGTTTGAAATCAAAGTCATATAAAATATTTATTAAGCAGTCTTCATCTGAGCCTTGTATCCATTAATTTTTTATCCCTTTTACCCTGCAGAGTTCATTCATTCATTCAACAAAGATTTATTGAGGCACTCAGTATGCGCGAGACACTGTTCCAAGTGCTAATGGGATAACAGTGAATGAAACAGCACAGAAATTGTGACTTCGTAGTGCTTACTTCTGGTCAAAGAAACAGAATAAGTTATATAATTTATTCTTTTAATAAACAAATAAGTTATATAACATAGAAGGAGATAAGTACTCTGGAGAAAAATAAAGCAGAGGGTAGGGAGTATGGGGAGGGAGGGAGGGTTTGTAGTTTAAAAAGGATGGTCAGCAAAGAACTTGAGCAAAGGCTTGAAGGAGTCACAGGAGCAGATATCTCGGGGAAGAGCACTACAGGCAAGGGAATAGCCTGTGCAAAGGTCCTGAGATGGGAGCGTGCAGGGGGGTATTTAAGGAACGGCCAGATGGTTGCAGCAGAATGAGCAAGGGAGAGTGTTGTAGGAGATAAGGTCAGGAAGGTAAAAGGAGTGGAGCTTCGTAATGTGAGAGTTTTGTATAATTGAATATACATTTAAGACAGTTAAGAAATAGAAACTTTATTTGTTTAAAGATGGATTTATGGTTAAAAATGATTTAATTTTTATATTTATATGAAATATCTCATTATATGTTCATCCTTTCAGACAAGTAAAATATTATTTTGTTGGGCGAGCTACTTGTAATATATTATATTAGGTCTAGGATGATTTTAAAAATATACCCAAAAGCCCTTTTATATAACTCTTTGGTATGTTAACATTTATTCTGTAAGCTGATTGTATATAGTAATGTTTCAGGAATGACATGATAATGATTTGTACTGTATCCAAACCTTTGAGATGGTAAATTTGTGTTGATAGTTTTCTCTAAGATGTGATATAAAATTAAATCACTAAACCAGATTCGTTAGCACATAATCTATTTTTTTTAATTTTTAAGAAAATGTTATTATATTTTTTCCATTACCTTTAAACCAACTTATGCCTCCCACCCCCTGCAATCACCACACTGTTGTCCATGTCGCTGAGTCCTTTTTCCTTTTTGTTCGATCCCTCCACCCCTAACCTTTCCCCCACAGCTGTTGTGCTGCTCTCTGAGTCTGTCTCTATTTTGCATATTAGTTCATTTTGTTCATTAGATTCCACATATAAGTGAAATCATATGGTATTTGTCATTCTCTTACTGGGTTATTTCATTTAGCATAACGTTCTCCAGGTCCATCTGTTGTGCTGTTGCAAAGGGTAAAATTTTCTTCTTTTTTAATAGCCGAGTAGTGTTCCATTGTGTAAATGTCCCATAGTTGTTTTATTCACTCATCTAGTGATGGACATTTTGGCTGCTTCCATATCTTGGTGATTGTAAATAATGCTGCACTAACCCAGAATCAGTAGTACATAATCTAATGTTATTTAATACATGAAAAGGTTCACTTTGTTCTTGTAAAATAATTCAAGAATGATAATTATAAATCAAGGTTTAACTATTCTTTTTTCTTCCCATAGCGCTACTCAGATTCTTGAGGGGTATCCTGTTCTTTATTACACAAGGTTTGTTCTTTTTTTAAAAAAAATGGTTTTTTAAAAGTATTTTGAAAAAGGTTTTATTTTATTTATTTTTAGAGAGAGGGGAAGGGAGGGAGACAAACATCAATGTGTGGTTGCCTCTCACTCACTCCCAACTGGGGACCTGGCCTGCAACCCAGGCCTGTGCCCTGACTGGGAATTGAACCAGTGACCCTTTGGTTCATAGGCCAGTGCTCAATCCACTGAGTCATACCAGCCAGGGCAGGTTTATTCTTTTTGAATACAGATAATAAAGCATCCTGGTTGGTTTGAGGACAATTCTTAAAATAGTGAGAATTTTAATAACAAATTAAATTGACATTTCTTCTTTTAGATTTAGAGAATTGTTCAAAGCCAAATTGGGATTACTGGGAGAAACAAAGGGTGATGATGATTTAATTGCATTTCTCTTACATGTGAGTTTATCATTTTGTCTTTTTTTTCTGATTAATATTTGAATTACTAATCAGCATCTTTTCAAAGGACTGAGATTGATAAATATATTTATTTTCATTAGCTCATGGAAAAGACAGAAGCTGATTTTACAATGACATTTCGGCAGCTCAGTGAGATCACTCAAAGCCAGTTACAGGAGCTCAACATTCCTCAGGTATTAATTTGTGACATTTAGCTTTTTTCTTAACTCTCTTTTCTTTTTTAACAGGTTTAGGTATAATTTATATACCCTAAAGTTTCACTCACTTTCAATATACAATATAATCATTTTTCATAATTTACAGATTTGTGCAGTTATCACAGTTCAGTTCTGGAACAATTCTGTCACGCTTTAGGTCCTTTGTGTCCCTTTGAGTCAATCTCTGTTTTAACTCCCAGCCCCAAGCAAGTGCTAATTTACTTTCTGTCTCTCAAGGTTTTCACATGCTAGACATTTCCTATAAATGTAATCATATGAGATGTGGTCTTTTGCATCTGGCCTTTCCATTTAGCATGTTTTGAGGTTCATTCATACTGTGACCCATATCAGTAGTTCTTCCCCCTTTATTTCTGAGGAGTACTCCATTGTATGGCTGCACCGCATTTTGCTGACCCCTTTACCAGTTGATGGACATTTGGGTCATTTCCACTTTTTGACTGTTGTGAATAAATGCTGGCTCTGAACATTTGTGTACAATTTGTGTACAAGTTTTGTTTACATGTGTTTCATTTCTCTTATGTTCTAGGAATGGAACTGCTGGATGGTTTAGTAAATTTATGTTTAATTTTTTAAGAAACCACCAAACTATTCCCAAAGTGGCTGCACTTATTTCACTTTTAAGAATATGTGTTGTATTCTTTTTAAAATTATAATACATTGAATATATTATTTATGGGCTGTTATGGGTATTGCCGGAAGACTTCTAGTTATTATAGATTTTTAGAAACACATCTATTTTTAAGGTCTCAGTCTTATATGTTGCAGTTATTGTTTGTATCATTGCTGAGATTAAAACCTAGCCTTATTTTTTTTAATGAAGAACATTATCTTTCATGACATTCTCTATATAATGTTATCTTTTCACAATTTTTTAACAAATTAAAACTCATTTATGCACTCCTTCAACAAGTGTCGAGAACCCACAGTTATTGACAGCTTATTCTGGGACAGGAATTATAGTCAATGCTTTACAAAACAATGGAAATTTATTATTAATATAATAACAGTTATAGCTAACATTTATTGAGTGTTTATTACATTCTAGGCACTATTCTAAGCATTTTATATGTATAATCTGTGGCATTACATATGCAGTAGATACCACTGTGATCTCTATTTTACTAATAAAAAACTAAGGCACAGAGAGTTTTCTTAACTAGTGGCAGGTCACACAGCTAGTGAAAGTCTGGTTGGATTCAAATACAGGCAGCTTTCCCCAGAGTTCATGCTCCTAGTTCTCGAGCTCTGCTACATCTTTCTTGCGTAAGAAAAGGATGGACTGCTTCTTCCCTCAGCCCTTCGAGCCAGTCAGTCACCAAATGAAAGGTAGCCTGGGCTAAGTCATAAGGCTGGGAAATAGAGTCCTGTGGAATTTGTCAGTAGATTTTTCAGTCATTTTCACTGTGTTTAGGAGGAGGTGTCCTGTAGTGACTGGAGAGAGGGCCTGCAAGCAGTTTGGGTGCTTCAAAGCTGGGTCCCCCTAGGACAGGTTGCGTGATCTTGTACAGGTTACTTGGTTTCCCTAACCCTCACTTATTCATCTGTAAGACAGGGTTAATAGGAGTACCCACCTCATAGATATTCAGTAATTATTAGCTATCAGTGGAGATCTCAGACTTCTGGTTTTTCAGCACGATCTCCACACAGGGTTTGAAGGAAGAGGTGCCATGATTGAAACTATGCTACCGAGAGGCTTCGACTGTTACCACTTATTTACAATTACTTTCATACAAAAATAGCTGTCAGTGTAGGAAATGAGAATTAAACTAATATTCTTTGAGAAAGAGGAATAACACGTGTTACTGTAAAGGTGGTATGGATCATATTAAGTATAAGAAAAATTGTTTTTCTCATTGGCATGGACAGCCTTAAATTACATTTCTAGTAGTTATTTGAATAAAAAAAAGTATACCTATTCAGTAGGAAATACAGAAAAATGTTAACCAATAAGAATCTTTGATGTAATTGAAAAAATTATTAATGATTCATATATCAACTAATTATTTAATTAGTGATAATCACTAATTATCATTTAGTGTAGAAAATTGAGACAAAATAATGTTAAGGTGACTTGTCCAAGTTTTTGACAGATATCGATACTTAAATTACTAAGAGCTGGGAACATTTAATTGAGATCATTACACTTTTAATCATTTCAGTACTAATTTCTCTGTCCTGTGAATATGAAAACTTTTCAAACCCCTGACTTTTAGGTAGAGCTAATTTCATAGTCTCTTGTGTTCCCTTATCGTTTTATATTATATAAAGAGAGGGAGAGAATCATCAATGTGTGAGGGATACATGGATCTGTTCTCTCTCTCATGCCCTCAGCTGGGGATCTGGCCCGAAACCCAGGCATATGCTCTGACTGGGAATCAAACTGGAAACCTTTTGGTTCGCAGGCTGTCACTCAGTCCATTGAGTCACACCAGCCAGAGCAGTTTCCTATTTAAAGGAAGATTTTTGGTTATACAAGTATTCATGTGTATGTAATCTCTATTGATAAAAACTGTATTTTTTTAAAATTTCTCTTAAATCATGCCATTACATGGATTTCCATAAATTAGAATTTTAGGGTTGAATGTTATATAAAGAAAAGAAAAATATTATTCCTTTTTAATATTACTTCTACTTGAAATAGTATACCTTACAAAATCTGGATATGAATTATTAAAGAATTTAATTGAAAGGAACATGGAGTCAAAACAAACTGGACAAACATTAATAGAATAAGCACTCTATTACTGTATTTTTATTTAGCAATTCTGGGCACTGAAGATGATTTCAAAGCATAAACTCTTCCCTACCTGGGTGTCTCAGTACCTTTTAAGACTGAAGAGGTAAGCTAATCTAATGATTTACAAACATGCATGTGATGTATTACTTTAGCCCAGTCACTTCATCAGATCTCTTCCTTCCTTTCCATTTTTCCTGTTTCCTTTCACTCCCATGTACTTTGCACTGGTTGGGGCATCTTAGTAGCCCATCACCCATGGAGAGGACACTCACCTGTTCACCTCAACTCTCCAATAGCACAGTTCCCCCGTCTCTCAAGCCCTAAATCTGGAGAAGAGCTCCTCTAGCTTTCCTCTAATATTTACTTATTGACACATGTTATACAGTTGTAAGAAGTTACTTTGTTTCATAACCTAAAACTAATTAGAAGCAACAAACATGGCAGAGTAATGGTAAGTAGAATGGGAATGGTAAGTAGAGGCAGCTGAAGGGAGAGACAAGAAAACCACAGGACACACAGGAACAAATACCCCTTCACAGTTTAATGGCCTCTGAGAGCTGTTTATAAAGATGACTCGGTGTATCAAGAAAAACTAAAAATATTTTCAGAAAACTATAAGATAAGTAAAGTTATGTCAATTTAGAGTATTTTCATATATTTATTTTTTTAAATTTTTATTTATTGAAAGAAGGAGAGGGAAAGAGACATTGATTTGTTGTTCCACTTCTTTATACATTCACTGGTTGGTTCCGGCTGGGAATCAAAGCCCCAACGTTGGTGTATTGGGATGATGCTCTAACCAGCTGACCTACCTGACCAGAGCCTAGACTATTTTTAGACAAAAATATTTTTTGATTTGTAAAAATAAAAGGTTTGGTATTATCTAAAATAACTAAACAAGGTAGTATTTTACATATTATTTAATCAACTCATTATTTTCTATATTCTCAGGTACTGATTCACTGTGATTTTAACATGTTTTTTCTCAATGTTTGTCTTATGAAATAATTCCTACCCTTTTGAAAAAAAGATATAATTTTGAGAGACAGGAGATGATTTTGTCTTTTGTTTATTCATTTTTAGTAACATGAATGATTCAGATTCTGAAAGAAGAAAAAGAATGACAAGTAAGTAATCATTTTGATTTTATTTAACTTTAAATAATCATGTAAAAGCAACATTTTTGAAAACCAGAAGTAACTACTTGAGGGAACCGAGTTTTTAAAAAATAATTTTTAAAAAATTTATTGATTTTAGAGAGAGAGAAAGAAGAGAGAAAGGCAGAAGAGAAACATCAATTTGTTGTTCTTCTTATTTATGCATTCATTGGTTGATTCTTGTATGCGCCCTGACTGGGGATCAAACCTGCAACCTTGGCATGTTGGGATGACACTATAACCAACTGAGCTACAAGGCCAGGGCATGAGATTTTTTTTTTTTTTTAACTAGAAGAATTCTAGATGAATAAATTTTACTTGAGTTGAAATGTCATATATGAACTTTTCTAATTTTACTTTTTGATGCAATTACTTCTAGTCTCTTTTTGTGTGTGTATTGATTAGAAGAAAGTGTAGTAGTAATCATACAGGGGTATAAGTTTAGACCTTATTTTTGTTAAAAATAAATTAAGCAGTTTTTCTTGCTACTTCATTCTTTATAATGTAACATTTTTAATGGCTGCATAATAACACTCTGAAAAGATATATAATGTTTTACTTAACCATTTTCCTATTAAGTATTTAAGCTGTGTCTAGTTTTCCTTAATAACATGAATAGTATTTTTAATGTTTAAATTTGTTCCTATTGACTACATTTTTAGAGAATTAGAATGACTGAGTCGCAGGGCACTTATATTTTTATATTATCTCTCGTATTTTGTCAGATCTTTAAAACCAACTTGAAATGAAATTTGTTTGTTCCTTTCATTCAGGTAACTCAGATAACTGCTGTTGAGAATCACAAAATGGTGATTTCTGGAGGCTTCTAGAATTTCTCTTATGCCACCCATAAGATATTTTGATATTTTGGAAAAGTCTCATCTCAAATAAAGACATAATTTCTGGAATTTTTCTATATGTGCCAGCGTTACAATACTTTTCAACATTAAATAATGCATGGTTCTATAAAAATGTAAAAGTAGAGTTTTGTCCATGGGTAACCTTTCCTGTGTGCTCTTGGCAGCATCAGCAGTAAGCAGTCCTTCTAGTCAGACCTTAATTCTGTGACCGAAGATGTTAAAAGCAGCAACTTTCCCCTCTCCACTTAGAATAAAGGGCCTAATTGAGAGGAATTCACTACTTTCTCCATGCTTTATAAAATACTTAGCGAACTGAACATAATGAAAAAGGCAAACTAATGATGAAACACTGAAAAGAAAAATAACATTGCTCATAATGCTCAGTTTTTTCTGTACCATAAGGTAATAAATACTGTACATTGTTTATAAATAGGACTGACTGGTGCTGATCATTTCTTCTCATCTGAGCATCCCAGCAAAGTTCTTGAAGATGTCCTAATTTCAGCTGTAATTTCATGCAGCCTGTGTTGACCTTGTAATTTGTGGTTTCCATATGTGCTTTTCCCTCTTGTTTAAGATGTTAATCCTAGATATGTGCTGAAGAACTGGATGGCAGAGTCTGCAGTGCAAAAAGCAGAAAGGAATGATTTTTCAGAGGTAAGGTGGTTGACTTTTCTGCATTTATTTTTATTCATTTTAAATATGTCATAGTTTAAACACACCGATTTTGTTTGCAGGCATGTAAAACCAGACCACTGCCAGCACCAGCTTCAGAATTTTCATTGCTTGGTCTTTCTCTCTCTCTCTCTCTCTCTCTCTCTCGCCCGTAAATCACTTTCAGATTTTCTACTTTATTCTTTAATGTATTTAAAAATTTAAATATTCATTTATATCATATAGGTACATTATTTGAGCATCTGAGAGTCTTGTTCTGCTGTGTGTTGCTTATATTTGGGACTTCGGGTTCAATCTCTGACACGCAGTGAAGCCCGATGTGAGGGTGCCTCCCTCCAGCAGGCACCATGGCAGCAGCAAACTGGTCCAATGAAACTAATCTTGACAGCAGGAAGAGGAGTGAACTAGGTCTAAATGCATCAGCATCAATAACAGTTAAACAAAACAAGCAGTAGAAAAAGAATACATACAACCCATTACCACTGAATTATAATGAAAAACATATAAAATCATATTACGTATTACTTAGGCATATACACATATATAGTACAAGTAACAAAGTGAATAAAGATGAACATCAGCCTCTGGCAGTGGTAACTGCAATGAGAAGGAAATTTGAGTCAGGGAAGGATACTTGGCTCCAACTATGATGGAAATATTTTATTCCTGAAGCTGAATGTAGGCGACACAGAAATTCATTTTGTAATTCTTCATACCTTCCTATGCCTCAGATATTTCACAGTTAATTGTTTAAAAATGAATTGCATATAATACATATTTTTTGGAGTGTAATGGCCCTGGCACTTTTGCTGTCACTCGTCTGTCCTGCACCGGAGCAGGCCGTGTTGATGGTCATGGCCCTTTTACTCTCAAAAACTGGTCACAGCCTCAGGCTCATGCTCGTCATGAATGGGCTGTCACTACTTAACACCGTCAGAGTTGACATGAGAGAGAAACTTGGCTATTTCTCATTTGGAACTTGTAGTAACTTCTTTTTTATTTCAGTATTTTAATTAGCCTGACAACTCTAGGTTTTCATTTTAGAAAATAAAATATTCTTAAATGTAATCTTTTTATGGTATTAAGGAAAAACAAAGAGAAGGGAGATAACTTAGCATTTATTTTTAGTTAAAGCAGTCCAAGCTTAGGAAACAACATTTTTCTTAAGGATTTTATTTATTTATTTTTATAGAGGGAAAGGGAGGGAGAAAGAGGGAGAGAAACATCAATGTGTGGTTGCCTTTTGAGTGCCCTCCACACAAGGGACCTGGCCCGCAGCCCAGGCATGTGCCCTGACGGAACCAAACTGGTGACCCTTTGGTTTGCAGGCCAGCACTCAATCCACACCAGACAGAGCTAAATATTGTTTAATAAGTTGTTTTGTTGGCTCGTTTTTCCCTTTCCCCCCACTTCCTTTTGCTTCTTCCTTCTTTTCTTTCCTTCCTCAAAACTGTATTTGAGTAATAATGCAGTGCTCACTGTGGGTGGGGAGGTGTCTTCCTAATTAGGTTCAAGTAAACATTCAGACCTGCAGGCTGCTCTTGGCCCCCCTCAACTCAGATACAGGACAGAAACCTGGCTCAGGAGAAGGGCAACGGCAGGTTCTTCGTTGGCAGGAGTTCTGGCAGCAGGTCAAAGCAGCTGGAAGCACGGCGTTAAAGCTCACGTCTGAGAAGATGAGAGCCACGCTGGGAAGATGCAGGGGCAGCCCTGGTTTAAAAGCTTAATGTTCCAAATCTTGGCTATTGTAAATAATGCTATAGTGAACATAGTGGTGCATATATTCTTTTGAATTAGTATTTTGGATTTCTTCGGGTATATTCCCAGAAGTGGAATCATTGGGTCAAAGGGGGGTTCTATTTTTAATTTTTTGAGGACAGTGGCTATACCAGTCTGCATTCCTACCAACAGTGCGTGAGGGTTCCCTTTTCTCCACATCCTGCCAGCACTTGTTGAGTCATTAATGACACCCAAGACTGGGAAGCAGCCCAAGTGCCCGTCAGTAGATGAGTGATTAAAAAGGCTATGGTACATTACAATGCGACACTACTCAGCTGTAAAAAAGGAAATCTTACCTTTTGCAACAGCACGGGTGGACCTGGAGATTATTATGCTAAGTGAAACAAGCCAGTCAGAGAAAGATAAATGCCATATGATCGCACTTATATGTGGAATCGAATGAACAAAATAAACAAATAAAATAGAAACACTCATTGATACCGAGAACAGACTGACAGTTTTCAGAGGCGGGTGGGGGGCTGGATGAAAAAGGTTAAGCAAAAAAAAAAAAAATCCCTCACAGACAAGAGCATGGTGATTACCAGAGGGAAAGAGAGAGGGTAGGGGGAGGTAGAAAGGGGTAAAGGGGGTTAAATGGTGAAGGAAGGAGACTTGACTTGGAGTGGTGGCCTCACAGTACCAGATACAAATAATGTATTATAAAATTGTACATTTGAAATCTATATAATTTTATGAACCAGTGTCACCCCAGTAGATTCAATAAAAATTTAAAAATAAAAAAGCTTTATACTCCACAGAAACCGGTATCTCTTGGAAGGAGGCCATCAGTGTAGCTTCCGATGTCCCCTCAAGAGACCTGCCTTAAGAGTCTCCACACTAAAGAAAGCCCTAAGCATTATATCATATATTTACGCTTTTCCAATGCCAGATGCTATTTTTCAGCCAGAAGCAATGTTGTATGGTGATAAGTTGACACACCACCTCATCAGGTTATCAGGCAGCAGGCCTAGAATGGTAACTAAAGGTTATATTCTCACACAGGAAAGGGAAAAGATTTTGTGACACCTTTTACATGAAACCTTTTACATACACAACTTACGTTTACCTTCTTGCATCAAACATTCCTTGAGAATCCACTCTATGTGAGCACTGTGGAGAACTATAAAAACTAATTCAGGAGACTTACAAACTAGTGGGTCTAAAACGGACTTTAATAAAAGGTTGTGTATAGAAAGTACCTGGGGAGAAGTTAAGAGACGCTCGAAGATTGATGATGGTGCAGTCTTTCTATTTAAAATGTTAGTAATATAGTAATTTGTTCTCTTGGCTTTACTTTCTTATTTTAGGTAATCCACCTTTTTCTATCAGAACTAGGCATTTCCTTAATAATAATAAGGAAGTAATAAAACCACTGGAAAAATATCTGAGACATAGTTGACATATAACACTATATTAGTTTTAGGTGTATAACGTAATGATTCAGTATTTGTACATATTGGAAAATGATCACCACAGTAAGTCTAGTTAATACCTATCAATATACATGGTTACAAAAATCTTTTTTTCCCTTGAGATGAGGACTTTTAAGAAGTACTCTCTTAGCAACTTTCAGATATGCAATGCAGTATTATTAACTATAGTCACCATGCTGCACCTTACATCCTCATGACTTAATTATTTTATAACTAGATGAAAATACACATTTTGATACTAGAATTATTGTTTAAAGAGGTGTGTTCTTTGATGCCTCAGTTTATTACCATGGGGCAAAATTACAAATGAGGGTGCAGCATAAGTTGGAATCCATGCCCTTGATTTAGAAAGATTGAAAATTATTGACATTAATTTTTGTAGATGTTTTAGAAAATTATAATCCTCTTACTGCTGTGACTTTTAATATTATCAGTGTATATGTGTAGTCTTTGTGACACTGTACATATTCACTTTCCTGTTTGAGCACAAAACTAGTACCTGAGGAACTTTCTGTGGAACAGTAGAAATTTTAAATAACAACTATAGTTGAAGTACTAATACAATATAAAATGTTTTAACATTTTCAAACAAGTTTAAAACTTACCTTGTTGATTTAGAAAATTTAGAAAATTAATAAAGGTCTTGAGGATGAAAATCTGTATTTACCTACTTAAATTGTTTATCAGGTCCACCTTCTCCAGCGAGTTCTCCGGCATCCTTTCCAGAAGCATCCTGCAGCTGAGAGAGCAGGCTACTCCTCCCCTACTCCCTCTTGGGCTAGAGATCTCAGAGTTAGCTGCTCATCTTAATTTGGAAAACATAAATTAAAGAATACTTCTACCATTGAACTGAAAATAGAATAATCAATTTGATAAATTCTTAATGACCACTTACATTTTGTGACAATCCTGAATTTCATAATAATAAGTATATATAAAAATATTTCTTAGCCAAATAAACTGGACCTATTCTTTGAAACATCTTTGTGATCATTTTTGTTCTAATTAATAACTTTAATGGAATAATAAGGGGTTTTTGGTAAATTATGAGTTATTCTCAGTGACTAAAAAAATTTGATAATGTGTTATAATGAATCTGTAAGTATTCATCTAATACTGTGTGCCCAGCACTTTGGGGGCACATCTAATAAGAATAATAGCTTCATTGTACTCCTAGAGCTTTCCTCGTTGGTCTTCTATGCTAATTCTCAAACATTTACCAAAGTTAAGAGCATTGTTTAATGAACTTCATTTATCATTCATTCAACCAATTTATTAATCAATGCATGACCAGTCTTACTTCATCTATACCCCTACACACTTCCCAATATTCCTAGTATTTTAAAGAAATTCCCAGACATTGTTTCATTTAATTTACAATATTTCTGTATGCATCTTCAAACATTGCTGATTTAAAATACATACACACAATGTCATTATCACCTTAAGAGAGTTAACGACTAACTCCCTAATGCATGAAATCATATAGCCAGTTTTCAGTTTTTTCACATTGTTTTATGTCATCACTGTCATTATTATTTTATAGTTGCTTATTTAAATTTGGACCCCGATAAGAATGGCATATTATAATTAGATGATAAATCTCTTCAAGTTTCTTTTTCCCTCTGAGTAGAGCCACTTACGCTTTTTTTCCTTGCAATTTTTGGTTTGGTTTTGGTTGCAGAAACCATATAGTTTATCCTTCAGTGTTTCCCAGTCTGCATTTTGCTGATTGCATCTCTGTGGTTTGTTTAACATGTTGCTCTGTCCCTTGTATTTCTGTAAATCTAGAGCTTGATTCAGATTCAGATCTGATTTTTTTTGGTAGAAGTACTTGCTATCTAGGAGGCAAGTGTTGTGTTCATCCACTAGGTCTCTTTATGTAATATCAATAATCATCACCTTGACCCACTGATTCAATAATGTTGCAAATGGATAGACTTCAAGATGGTGGAGGAGTGAATGGAAGTCACACTGACCTCCCAGGACCAATCCGGAATCACAATTAAATTGTGGAGAAATCACCTGGAACAAACAACTGAACAATAAATAGCAAGAGAGGAGCCTTACAACCTCGGACAGACAGAAGAATCAGCTTTAGCACAACCTAACTGATAAGGAATGCAGTAGAGACTCGAGAAGGCAGACTGGGTGCCCACAGGGGGGCAGTGCCAGAGGGATATTGAAATGGTCAGTTGGATCCTCCTGAGAAGAGTGGGGTTTAAACCATAAGCAGGAATCTACAGCCCACAGCACCAGAGCCTAAAAAGTACACAGAAAACAGCCAGCTGTGAAAAGCAGCAGGGTTTCACAGGCAGCTGGAGATGCAAAGAGGTGTTTAAAGGTCCAATGCATAAATTTTTATTTGCAGCCACTTACCCTGGTCTCTGGCAAAGGTGGGGTTAGAGTGGGCTAGAGACACCTGAGGAGAGACTGGGAAAGGAGGCTTTGGAGAGAGAACTGAGAAAATATCTGGCAGGATCCTGGTGCTGAGTCATACCCCATAAGCCAGCAGCCATCTTGCTCAGGCAGACCATTCTCCTGAGCGGCAACAGCATGAGAAGATACAATAACCCCGCCCCCAAGAGGGACTCTGCCCCACCTTGTGGTGCCTAAGACTGCTGAGTGCAGAGTGACTAGATTAACAACTGAAGGAGACAGCCATAGACAGTAGATTCCTGGAAGTCTCAAAAAGACTGCCTAAGGTCAGACGGGGTCAACAGTGAACATCATCAGAGGCAGATCCAGAGAGAAAACAGCCGTCTCCTATGAAAGAAGTTCACACCACAAAGTCAGGAACTCAAGGCAGATCAATTTATGAAGCAGAAGCAAAAAAGAAGAGTCTCACACATAATGGGAACACAAAGAAACACCCCCCATTTGAAGGGAAGGAATCCCCAGAAAGAGAACTAAATAAAATAGAGGCAAGTAAACTATCAGATACTGAGTTCCAAACAGTGGTTCTAAAGAAGTTGAATGAGCTCAGTGAGCTCGGAGAGAATTACCAAAAACTACAGGGAAACCACGAGGAAAAACACTGCAAACTATGTAATCATGAAAAAGGACATAGAACTTATCAATAAGAGGCAAGAGGAAATGAAGAATACAGTTTCTGAATTGAAGAACACAGTAGAAGGAATCAAAAGCAGGCTAGATGAAGCCAAGGATCGAATCAGAGAGCTGGTGGACAAGGTAGAAAAAAACTCCCAGAAAGAGCAAGAAAATGAAAAAAGACTCAAAAAGAATGAAGAGGTGTTGAGGGAGATGCAGGAAAACCTGAAACATAATAATATCCATATAATAGGGATACCAGAAGGGGAAGAAGAGGAGAAAGGGATAGAGAACCTGTTTAAAAAAGTAATGATGAAAAACTTCCCTAATTTGAGGAGAGACAAAGCACAGAAAGCACAGAGGGTCCCATTTAAGAGGAGCCCAATGAGGCCCACTCCAAGACACATCATCATTAAAATGGCAAATATCAAAGACAAACAGAATCCTAAAGCAAGCAAGGGAGAAAGTGGTAGTAACATACAAGGGAGCTCTGGTACGGCTAGCTGCTTCTCAACAAAAACACTACAAGCCAGGAGGGAATGGCAAGAAATATTCTCTTCTGGCTTGTAAGTCATGAAAAGCAAAGGCCTGCAAACCAAAGCTGCTGTACCCAGCAAGGCTCTCAATTAAAATGGAAGGTGAAATAAGGAGTTTCCCAGACAAAAGAAGGTTAAAAGAATACACCTCCACCAAACCAGCATTGCAGGATATACTAAAGGGACTACTTTAAGAAGAAGAAGAAAGTCTATGAATACCCAGTTCCTTTCACAGTCACCAATACTTGATATTACCAATATTTTTAATACTTATTGATCTGATTGTTACAATGATGTTATTTTAGTTGTTACTTTATTATTTGTTGAAACTGAACCTGTTTTTATATATTTCTTGCCTATTTCTATTATTTTTAAAAAGCTTTAAGTGACTTTGGTATTCTTTATCCATTTTTTGACTAAATGTAGAATTTTTTCCCTAAAAATACCAGCTATTAACACTTTTTTAGATGTTGCAAATACTTTCCTATTACTTGTCCTTTAACTTTTTATATGTATATTACTATATAATCTTAAATGTTTAATATAGTCATATTGTCAATATTTTACTATATAGCTTCTGGGTTTGAATATTGTACTTCAGGGTAAGAAAAATATCATTTTGTATTTTCTCCTAAAACTCCTTAGATTTTACGTATTGATTTTTAACTCACCTGAATATTTTGTGTATAACAGGTGAATTAGGGCTCTATATTTGTTTTATTTCATGTAATAGTGGTCCATGCACTTTATTTATTTAAGCCTTATTTTCCCCATTGATTTGAAATATCAATTTAATCATATATTACGTAATTAGATATATATGTTCGTTTCTAGAATGCTCATTTTATTTCATTGATCTACTTGATTATTTTTGTGCTGGTGTCAGGTTGTTTAATTGCTGAGGTTTTATAATGGATTTAACTTTTTAAAGTATTCTATAATGGATTTTGACATTTTAAAAAATACCTATTTGAAGAAATAATTGCTGAAAACTATGCAGCTGTAAAAAAGAAGAAATTTTACGCTTTGCCACAGTGTAGAGAACATTAGACTGAATGAAATAAGCCAGTCAGCCAGTCAGAGAAAGACAAATAACCATGCGATTCACTCATGTATGGACTCTAATGAACCAACTGAACAAGCAAAATATAGAGTCATAGGTAGAGAGCAGGCTGACAGCTCTTGGGGAAAGGCTAAGGGGTGCAGGGGTTGAGCAAAAAGGAAAAAAGACTCATGGACTTGGAACAACAGTGTGATAATTGCTGGGGGGAGGGCGGAGTATAAGGGGGAAAAATGGTAATGGAAAAAATACAATAAAAATTTTGATTAAGAAAAAAAATCAGAAACAACGTTTTGGCTAACCCGCAAAAAAGTGTTCCACTTTTGCCTACTCCGTTCACAGGCTGAGAAGGCCCAGCTGAGTGGTTGCGCAAAATCCCTTTGCACAAAAAATATTTCCCCTACTTTCACTCATACATTCAAAAGTGTAAAGAATGCTTTAAACTTTGCTGGTAGGTCTTTATAGGCATTAATTTACTTATTTCTGCAATAAACTTTTGATATTAAAAAATAATGTTGCAAATGATCATAGTCTAATCCTATCACTCATTTATTAGGACTCCTAGAAAGGAAAACTTTCTATTATTTATTATTTGATTATCCTGAGATACAGGAAGGCAAACTTGTAAGTGGGTTCCTAAGCATGCTCTAAAGTAGTGGGTTTGTTTATGTTAGTGTCAGTATGAACTCTTGAATTTAAGCATATTTTATGTTTTATACAATTGCATTTATTATCCTTACTGATTACAAAGTGTCCCACATTTGGCCAGTGAGGTTTTATTCATATTGTCTCCTTTCGACATGATCCTAGAAGTTTTTGATAACTTCCTTGTTTTCTGGTGTGGTAAGATGTTCCAGGTGCATCCTGTATATTTCTTAACTTAGCCTTGGAATTAATTACTAGCAAAGTAAAAAAAGAAGTACAATTGATATGCTAAAAAAGGAAAGAAAATGGAATCATATAAAATGCTCACTTAAAACCACAAAAGGCAGAAAAAGTGGAAGACAAATACAGGAACAATGAAAAAGGGCGACTAGTAGAACTCAGTAACCAATGTTACCCAATGATATCAGGAATCACTGTAAATGTCAGTGGTCTAAACACACCCATTAAAAGACAGAAATTATCAGAGTGGATCAAAACCCAATAATTTTTACAGTTTTCCCCTTGTACGAGATGGGCATGTTGTGGAGATAAGTTAGGAGAGCCGGCTGTGGCCCAGCTCTGTGGGACGCAGGGTAAGCGTGTTTTCAGGCTTGATCTCTTTTCTAAGAACGTGTTCGAACTGACTATTTTTGGGTCCTCGTTGAAGCCCATGACAACCACATCTGCCCCTTTCCCCGTCCCCAGTGCTCACGTCCTATTCTCTGAGTACTCTTGATCCAAGGGATGGGTCCCAGTACCTGCTTGGTCAAGTTTCAGCTACAAATGATTTGACAAGGAATTATCTTGTACTTCCCCCTGCCACCCCCCACCCCAGGGCCAAGGAGGTTCTCTTTTTAGAGAATTCTTGTAGAGAATTTTCCTCTTTGATTTTTCTGAAAATTTTAAGTCATGGAGCTGAAGGCGGAAAATATGTGGAAGATCAATAAGACTTTAGAAGGTGCAGCGTTTTGGAAGCTCTTCTCAAGATATCAAGTATGTTATAAAATGTGTTGATATTGCACTAGATTTATACAGGTATTTCTAGAAGTACTGTCTTAAGGAAAAAAATTTTTTAAACTTTTATTAATTCGATGCTTCTGAACATCATAAAATAAATGAACATAAAACCATTTCAGTTAGCTTGGAAGGTGAGAGAAATCCCGCTGATGTGTACATCACAGGGAAGATATGTACATTTAGGCAGATTGTAAATTCTGTGTTAGGTTAATGGTTATGAATGTACTTGAGCAACAGTCATGAAACGTTTTACATTTGTAGACTGCATACTTCAATATTTTATCTAAAATGGCCAAGATATCACGAAAATAAAGTAGCAGAAGGCATTTGAGGTTACAAATGACTGTACCTATCACACAAAGATATCTGGATGTTTCCCTTAGGACAAATTGCCTCTTTTCTTCTGCAGAGCTTTCATGAGATCTGACATGAAATCCTGCTCCCCGCTTCCTCCCCCACTGGGTGGTCCTGGGTTCTCGTGCCTCTTTGGGGGAACAGGAGGTCTTTTGGTGACAACAGGGGGCGGCCTCTCAGAGTCGGCGGCGAGGGTGGGTGGGGGTGGAGGAGGGGGCGGTAATGACTCCGCATCCCCTGCAAACGAAGGGGGAGGAGGAGGCACGAAGTCTGGAGGCTCTTCGTTAAAATCTGGGGGTGGTGGAGGCAGCTCTTCGTTCTCCACAGGTGGGGGCGGCGGGGGCGGTGGCAGAAAGTCATCGGGTGGGGCCGAAAAGCCCATGCCGTTGGCCTTGTGGGGTGTCACTGGGCTGCCACCAGTGTCTGAAGACCCTCGCAAGGGAGGGGGCGGTGGCAGGCGGGACTTCGGAGAGGGATGGGCCCTGGGAGGTCCCAGGTCCTGGTTAGCAAGGACTGGCTTCTTGTCCTTCAACAAAGCAAAAACAACATTAGTCTTGACACACACAGCCACTGTGGAGATGACGTTTCCACTGACGTGTGAGTTCTTCCTGATCCAGGCCCTGTCTGCTCCACCGGGAGCCCTGAGACTGCAAGGCTGTTCATGAGCTCACCTTTGCTCTGGGACCGGAGGGTGGGTCAAAAGGCCTTTAAGGTTATTAGGCTAAGCACTAACCTGCCATGTCTCCTGTAAATGGAAGACTGCCCTATTCAAGCAGTTGCATATTATATTTAGACTATGCATGTATCCCCTCAGAATCTGTTACCTTTCAAAGAGCTTTAGTGCGATAGAGTTTAGCTAGCAGAGAGGTTGCTTAAGGACACAAAATGGAAGTGAATTGGTTCTCTTGGAATTTCCACCTACGCCTTGGCTCCCGAGAAGAGCCCCTAGGGTCAGAGGCATGTGCATCTATAACATTTTTCTTGGTTTGAGCTGAGCTGGTTGTGAAACTCAGCTGTCGGTAGCAGGTGTCTATAATAAAAAATTATTTTGCCCTTGTACCATACCCTCAGTGGCAGAGAGGTGGTTAAGGAGTGTCCCCAAACCTCCCCCAGATCTCGAAGTCCTACTGTGATTAGCACCAACAAGGTGGAAAGGAAAAAGAAAACCAGAGTAGTAGCTGTGGTGCAAGTCTCAGCATCAAAGCTGCCTGCGCCGCCTCAGGGCTTCTCTGCTTGCGTGGAGAATAAAGGGGCTTTTTCCCAGGACTGTGGGCTTCTAGGGAGAAGCCAATTATACACTTTACTCCCTCTGACATAACAGCTTCAGGGAAGGTAGTGGGTGGGTGGAGCAGGACTCTGCACACCTGGTGTGCAGTCTTAAGGTTTTACCTTTTCTTAGCTATATGAAAGCCAGCTGGCTAATTATAATCCTTATTATTATCTCTGTCTCAAAGTTATGATGAGATCAAATGAGAGAAATGTGAATGGTTCCAAAGAGGGAAATCGCGATGCATGTGCCATCGGTAGAAACCAGAACACTAAACTTGGCCAAAGGCGAACAAAAGTGCAGCTCTTCTGCCGATGGTACAACAGATGATAATAAATCATATTTATATAATGCAACTTCCCCAGAAATTTCAGGCAGCTGAATTGAATCCCTCTCTTTTAGTGGAAATTGTCATCGCAATTTACATTTTAGGAGGTTTTCATTTTATTTTTCTTTGCTTAATAACCGCTTCCCACTAAAGATTCTATTTATAAGTTTTTCCCCCCTGCTATGAAAGTGCCTTATAATAGAGTTTCTACTTTATTTAGTTTATTTGCTTAACATGATAAGCTAATTAACTGGTGATATATTTAAAAATTTTTTTTGAACAGGCAGTTGGGGAATTGGTGTTCACACATAGTCATGTGATTTCTATTCTGGGGTCCTTTTCATCACTTGCAGCATTTTAAAACATGTGTCTTCAGCTGGCATCACAAAGACCATGAAAATAATAATAGCTGAAAGCACACTGCATGATCAGATTGTCAGAAACACAACTTAAAAAATAAACATTTTTTTCTTTTATTGATTCTAGAGAGAGGGGAGGGGAGGGAGAAAGAGAGGGAGAGAAACATCGATGTGCGAGAGAAACACGGACTGAATCTGCAACCCAGGTCTGTGCCCTGACGGGGACCTGAACTGACATTCCGACCCACGGGGTGACAGTCGGACCACTGAGCCACACCAGCCAGGGCGGAGACGCAACTTTTAATGGTTTACTGGGGTTTTCAAAAATTATAAGAAGTTCAATAAATGTAAGAATTAGTTGTTTCTACCATGGGCTGATGGAAAAAATGAAAGGTGGAAATGAAGTGGAAAATTTCTGAAGGTGCAATCACTTAAGGTTGTTTTGAATCACACATGGAAAATATCCATGGAAACTTGTATTGTAAACTGAAATGTTACCAATTGGGTTAGTAACTAAAGTACAGCTTTTAGCTACAGTTGTTAGATAGATTTAAGTGAATCTTCATTAATCTCCTCTACTGAAAAAAGGAGTTGTAGAGAATGTTATTACAATTTGGCTGTGATTTTAAAATGTGTTTTCTTCTCTGTTACCCTGAACATGTATGTAGAAAATTAACAGAAAAATATAAAATGTGCATTTTATGTTAGTAGTAGTCCTCTAATCTGGCTCTGAGGCTCAGTAAGCATTTACTACAGGGCTTCTGACTGTTGCTCTGATTTATTCAGAACGAGTAAGTCGAGATCCCAAGGGCTTAAAACTCAGAGCCACTTTCAGAGAGTCCGAACCCCACTTGACCACACCAATAAAATCACTCCAGTCAAACACAATAAATGAAGCTAAATTGAAAATAGTGACCAATCTTCAGCATTAAAATCAAAATCTTGCATTTTCTCAAAGCAGTGTGATAATAACAGTTGGTTTTAACTTTCCATTCTAGCCTATGTAATTTAAGATTAAAAAAAAAATAAAGCAATTACGTAAGGGAAGTAAGGGCGACTTAGTTGTCGGAGCTGTTTTTGTCTTTTTAAAAGAGCAGCTATGCGGGGACTGCCAGCGGTGTGGCCTATGGGTCTCAGGTGACAGTTGGATAGGATTATGTCGGTTGCTCTCGGGCCTACCTTAGTGGTGTCCACGGGCTTCTGGGCTTCTTGGAGGACAGCGCTCGCAGAGGGTGCGGCCTGCGGAATCTGACCATTGGCCTGAGTGCTGCCTGTTTTAAGTCCTGAGAGGGAGGAAGAGAGACAAGGAGAAATGGGGACATTTCAACATTTTTGTAAGTTCATCTGAAAATATAAAGCAGCGTATCTCTCCAGTGCCAAAGAAAGGGATTCCTGGGCGTAGTGTGGTTAACTGGGGGCCTTACAAAAAGTCTGAGGTTTTTGATGTCGGGACTTCGCAAAGTTCAGCAAATGGTTCAGGAAAAGGAATGCTTTATACAGGCTACACAATCTGGATTACCTGAGGGGTTAGAGAATAGTATGCTCTGCTTTTAAAGACTTTTTGGTTATTGGAGAATAAGCCTTGAAAACCTCTTTAAAAAATTCCTGTTGTTGAAATATATCTGGTTTCATACCCTGTTGTGTATAGAAGCAACTTTTGAACATTATCCTCAACAAACAGTACGTTGGGCACAAAAATAGTAGAGAGAATTGAGCAAAATGTGCACTTTTCCTTGAAATGCAGCTCCGTACTCCCCTGCCCCCCTGCATTCTTAACCCACATGGCTTGTGAAGGGCCAATCCCAGGGCTCAACCTGGCAAATCAGAAGGTGGCGTCTTCTTGGGTGGAGTGAGACGGCTTAGGAACGGGCATGAAACAGAGCCTTTCCCAGGGCTTTTTCAGAGAGAACTTTTGAACTAAGATTTTTGCTGTGTGAAAAAATAAGCCTGGAGAGTCAGTGGCAATCCTTGCCACCTCATGGGGGCAGTGCCTAAAAAAGGGACAGGATCTTGATGACATCACTCAACCCCTGGATCCTGCTGCGCCTGAAAGAGCCCTGCCCCTGGACTTTGCAGTTTTGCGTGTGAATAAATCTCTCCCCCTCACTTTTTGTTGCTAAACTACATTGAGTTGGATTTCTGTCAATTGCCTTATACAGAGTCCTGACTCCTAAATTAGTCTAAACAGTTGCTAAAGTCTATTAGTAAGTACTAAAAGAGCCTCCACAGCTGTTGCCTAATAAGAAAGAAGATTGTCATTTATTGAGAATCAATGACTTGTTGTTAAGCACTTTGGATGCAGAACAATGCGTCTGTGTTTTTTCAGCTGGGTGACCAGAGAGGAGACACGTGGATCCCATGTGGTTGATGCCTCCCAGCTGGTGACCTTGCACCACATGCACATGTTTCTCTAGGACTCTGGTTCAACTGTGTAAAGGAGAGAGGATAGGAAAAGAGGAAGGGAAGAAGGTAGACATAAAGGGATTCCAGATGCCCAGAGAAAAGGAGTCAGCTGAAGCTGGGAGGCATCAGACAGAAGGGACCCAGGCTTATTGCCTCCAGCCCACTCAGGTGATTCCACAGCATGTTCTCCCCAGGTGCGGCTAGAGCCAGCTCCACGTCCACCTCAGCCCCGGTTCTTGTTCTGAGCTACTGGGCATGGTTCTGAGGTCTGGGGGATCACTCCTCGGTGAGGGAACCCCATTCTATAGGCCAGTGACTCAGGGAGGCAGTTGTTGGGGTGAAAGAGGGGGTTCCCTGACTAGCGTCCCAAACACGGTGAAGAGCAGTCAGCTAGTAACTCTTCTGACCCCAAGGAACATTTTTTTTTTAACATTATTCTTGAAGTTCACCTTCAGTTTTCTGTGGGAGGAGGGGATGTTGGAAGGAACACATAGTTCTATTGTACTAGGTCCTTTGGGTGGACACGGGCTCCTAAAACGTTTTCTGAGGGCTCTACTGATTTTGTGTGATGAGTTCAGGTGCTTCAATAATAGTATTTGGCAAGAACTGAACTTTAAAAGATGGCATCATTTCAAGCTGGTCTTTGCTGCTGAGATGAGGTCGTGGTCACTGTGTTGTGCATGTGTGTATCTGCTGAGAAGAATGTACTTTAGCTTCTATTTGCAAGTGGCTTCACTTCCTTCTAAACTCATTTTCAGTTCCTTCCATGCTGGTCAATAACGTAGAACTTAAAGTCCTACATGGCCAGTGCTCATGGCAATAAATTCTAAGATATAAACTAAAAGAAAGTTTAAATTGAGGATTTTTTCCTAGTAAGATGCTTACTGAAGCATTTTATTAATAAGCAGGATGGCTTGCAGTATGGTTTACTTTAAAATCTCAGCATGTTTGTGCTCTGATTCTACAGAAGCACCAACATGGGTTAATTTACCACCTACTAAGGGACCATTGTGTACAAGATCCACCTTTTTAATCAACAGAAATCTCATGAGTGCTACAATAGTGTTCTTCAGAAATTGGTTTTAAGCAATCATCTAAAAGGAATGGAACTAACATTTATTGTGTATTTAGTATTAATGACATTAACTACAGCAGTTTGCTTAATCTTCAGAGCAACCCAGTAAGGTATTAAATCATTTGTTGTCCCAACTATCTTCGAGTTCCAGCTGAGCATCTATTATCTGCCAGGCATTGCACTTGTTGCTGGGGAAATCACAATATACAAGATATAATGGTCCCTGATTTCATGATTTCCATGAGAGTCTAAACTAATAACCACAAAGGACAATTCATTTGAGACCTGAGGAATGTAGGGATAGAGCATCTGTGAAGTCTCTGAGAAAGGATGGTGTTGGGGGCTTTGCAGAACTGGGGAAAAGCAAATGGTACATGTGGTATGAACAGGAAGACAAGGGTTAAGAAAGAGGCAAGAGAGATGGGCAAACCCACATTATGCAGCTAAGGATTCGAAGATTCATCTGAGAGCAATGGGATGCTTCCAAAGGGCTTTTGGTAGGGGAGGGTGACGTGGAGGGGGAGAAGCCTGCAAACACAGTCTTAGCTGTAGGCCAACTCATGAAGACGAGTGAAGGACCATGGTGGTTTGGATTTGATGGCAACAGACATGAAAAGACAAGGACAGCTTTGACCAATATTTAGAAGTTAGAATCAACAGGATTTAGGAGTGATTGTATTTGAGAGCGAGTGAACTTTTATTGCATGTGTCTTGCATAAAAAATTGGGCAGATGATGATATTATTTACAAAATTAGAGAACAACAATGGGGGAGCAAGTTTGGAGGGTGGGATGATGAGATCAGTATTATAGTCACTGGGTTTGAGTTGTCTGTGATGTATTCAAGTGAAGCCATTGAACAGACTGTTGAATACATCTGTTTGGAGGTCAACAGATGTTGAGCTAGCTGTAGAAGGCTAGACTGATTGTATGTTTATAGGTGGTCAGCACATAGATGCTGCTGAGATGAATTAGATCACTTAGGGAGATTGTGTAAAATGATGAGAAGGTTAGGACTGACTGGGCCTTGGGTAATTTAAAATGGGAAAGAAGAAGAACAGTTAGTAGGGGAGGATAGAAAAGAGCAGCCAGAGAAGGGTGGTGTGGGGTGGGGGACCTGGAGTGTGTGATATCTTGAAAGCCAATAGAGGAGATTGTTTCAAGGAGGAGTGGTCAACTGTGTTGATGTTGCGGAAAGGTCAGATAAGAAGAGGGGTTGGCAATAGTTGGATTCAGCCACATAGAGGCCACTGGTGAGATTAGCAAGATTTTCCATGGGGTAATGGAGACCGATCCTGAAGGAAACCGCTGGGAGAATGAATGGGAAGTAGAAGAGTGAGTAGAAGACAGCCAGTGGGGCCCACCCTTTAGAATAGTTTGGCGGTTAGGCAGGGCAGTAGCTGGAGGGGGATGTGGCATCCTAGGAAGGATCTAAAATGTGTTTGTTTGAAGAAGGGAGCCATACTGATGAGAAGAACCCAGGAGAGTAGTAAAGTAGGAGAGAAAGGCATGATTGTCCTGGGTTCCTGGCACAGAACTTCTAAAAGCCTTATTATCTCCCATGTGGTCTGAATATCTTTGTTATTCAAGAGCCCCTAGGACCACATCTGAGTTTATGCTAATAATGAGGCTCAGGATGGGGGCTGCTTCCCAGAAAGACCTTAACCTCTGGGGAGTTGACGGGGGCTGGGGATTGAAGGTCCTAACCTCTGGGGAGTTGAGGAGGCCTGGGGACTGAATTTAGTCCTATGGCCAGTGATTCAATTAACCATGCCTGTGAAATGAAATCCCAATAAAACATCAGGGAAGGTGATGCACCCAAGTTCCTCAGGAAGGGTACATGGAAGCTCTGTACCCAGGACCCACCTGGACCTCATCCTATGTGTCTCTTGATTTGGCTGGTCCTGATATATCTTTCATTATAAAACTGCGGTCATTAGGACAGCATTTTCATGAGTTCTGTGAGTCATTCCCTGTTGAATCTGAGAGGGTCATGGGAACCCCCAAATTTGTAGCCAGGAGGTCAAAAATGTAGATGGCCTGGGAGCTCCTAAAGTGAGGCTGACATGTGAAGGAAGAGCAGCATTCTTGGAGACCGTGTCTTTAGCCTGCGGGGTCAGAGCTGTGCCACAGTACACCAGGTGGTGTCAGAACAGGGACCAGGGCATGCACGGAAGAGTTGTTCTTGTTAGGAGGTAACATACTGGACTCAGCCAGGATGGGTGCAGATGCAGGTGTTTGTTAGGGTTAGCGGTGGGAAGTTAAAGGAGGTCTCTTTTCTCTGATGAGAGTAAAGGAATTGGGGGTTAGAAGTCTGAGGAGAGTGAAGAACATGTAAACCATTTAGGGAAACTAGAAGATTATATGGACTGGAACATGTTTCTTCAATTATTCACATTTGGAACTGGAAAATTCTTCGTATGTGAGTGGTCTTGTGCATTGTAGGAGAGGCAGCATCCCTACCCTCTACCTGTTAGATGACACTAGCATCCCCCAAGATGTGGCAAACAGAAATGTCTTTCGACCTCGCCACTGTTCTCTGGGAGAGTGGGGCGCGGGAGGGGGGCGCGGACGGGGCAGAGTCTAGAGAAACTGGTCTAGAAAAACATAGTAAGATCAACAGGGAGTATTAGGGCCCATTTGTGGCTGATGTCCGCAACTCTGTGGTGGAATCAATGTCTATTTTATGTAGAGCCCCCTAGGGGAAAAGGGTATCTCAATCTCTATCCCCACCTAGAAAAGTCTTGCTCCTCCTACCCCTCCTATTCTCACCCTCTGCATTTACTAGGTTAACAGTGGGCAGCATCTCTGTGGGTTAAGAACAGCCATTTTATTCTCTTCTTTTCTTTCTTCATCCCCTCCACCTCCATTGCTCTCTTCTCTTCCTCTTTTTCTTTAAATGACTGCTGTTGTAGTGCCTTTGACTGACTGAGAGGGAGGAGAAACATCCATTTTAGGCTTCGCGTTTAAACCACAAGCTGTAGTTTATTTTACCAGAGAGCCTTGAGTGAGGAATTATGTACACTAGCCCAGCTAATCAAAATGTAGAATTCTACTTTTGCGTTCCTTGTGTCTATAACTATTTTTCTTGGGAACTTCCCAGGAGGCATGCCTTTAGCTGGATATGGGACCTATAGGTGCCCTATCATAACAACATCTCACAACATCCCCAGGTACCCCATGGTTGCTGACATAAATACATAGTGGGCAGACTTATGGCCCTGGCAGAGAGACTACTCCATTTCCACCCCAAATGGGACTTGGGTGCAAGTCAAAGATGGACTAAATTCAACTCTGACAGGACCACCCCACGTTAGCATCAGACTGCTGGGAAATGCCCTGTCTGGTTTCAGGAACTGTAACCCCACCAACAGGCGAGAGGGCCCCAAGGCTGGAAATAATCAAGGAGGCCTTGGGAAAACAGGCCACTGAGGAGATGAAACCTGTCCCTCATATCACCCTGCTTGACCCTGTCATGGTTGGTGATCCATGATGGGTAAGTTTTCTCATGTGGAGAAACAAGCTAAGACAGACATCGGCCAGTATGGGCAGCAGACAAGGGCTTGGGGGACACGGAGAAAGGGCAAAAAGGCCCGCACCCCTCGGCTCAGCTTGGACATGGCTGGAGTCCTCGTTCTATCTGAAAGAAGTCTCCTTGTCTCTTCGCGGCTCCCTCTCCTCACCTGGCTCAGGCTTGAAACAATACCGGAGACAACCCTAAACTAGATCTGGCGGTTCCCAGGGGAAATCAGGTCTAAAAGTAAATTCTTTGAAGTGTGCTTTGTTTTTCCCCTCAAAAGATATGATAGCCAGCTCATGCTGGGAAGGAAATTTACATTATTCACAGACCCTGACCCTTTGGTGCTCTCACGTTTAGTCGTCTCTCTTGTTCACTAGTCTCCTCTCGGACCCATGTAAATCGCTGTGTTCCTACCGTTTGTTTTCTTCAAAACATCATCTATTCTCTGTGAACATTACATACGGATGTAATGAGATAACCTGTGCATTCCTGTTACCTAGTCCCACTGACAACCCTTTCAATAAAAGCCTTTGAACAAAGGGGCTCCGGCCTCCCCCCTCGAGGGCAGTGCCCTTTCCCCTCTCCTGGCAAACAGAGAAGTGTTTGCGACGACTCGTGTTTATTCCCCGATCCGTGACACCCCCGGGACGGGCTCTGCAGGACTCAGAGTCCCTGCTCCCATCTCAGCTGGCCCCAGATGGTAACCCTCAGATCCCGGAGCACTGTGCTCCCCTCACGCGCTCCGTCCCCCACCGCAGTTGTTGCTGGGACCAGGGACCAACAGCGACCCCTGGAGCTCCCTCATGCGGCATCAGGCTCTGCAGGTTTGAGGGCCCAGCCTCCACAAGGCTGCCCTCACTTCAGGGTCAGTCACCCGAACTTCTGACCAGCCCTCTACAAGTTCAGGGGTCCCCAGGACCCCCTCAGGTTAAATAATTCACTAGAATGACTCGCGGCACTCAGGAAAGTGCTGCACTTACCATTACGGTTTCATTATAAAGGATACACACGGGGCAAGGTCTGGGAGGGTCCCCAACACGGACCTCCCAGGCCCTCCCCCTGCTGAGTCAGGGCCAGTCCCTCTGCTGGCACATCGATACGTTCGACAACCAGGAAGTTCCCCCAAGCTTCAGTGTCGGCGGTTTCCACGGGGGCTTCATCATATACGCACGATTGACTTAATCACTGGCCATGTGACCAAGGTCAATCTCCATCCCACCTCCTGTCCCTGGAGGTCAGACAGCTGAAGTGTTTAATCTTCTAATGAGGTGCTTGGTCTCGGTGACCAGCCCCCACCCTAAAGCCCACCCTGAGCCACCTCTTAGCATGAGGAAGGCACTCGGGAAATTTCATGGGCTCCTGAAGCTGTATCAGACACGGAGGCCAAAGACCAGATACAGTCTTTACTGAACCGCAGAAGCGGGGTCTGTGATCTGAAAGTAGTCAACCTTGCGCAAAGATGAATCTCCTGAACGCTGGACTGATGTGGCTCTTCCTCCTTGACTGACCTAAACACTTCCTGATAGATGCACGAAACCTGTCCGGGCAGCAGTGCGACCAAGCACTTCGCTGGGCGCTTCACTTGGGGAACCGGCTGGCATCCTCCAGGCACCCCAGTCAGTCTAAGACCCCTCAGCTCATAACTGAATAGCTGATGTATGAGCTTGATAAGAGGTACAGTGATGCTTGTGTAAAATAACTAGAAAAATTACAAGACTTGGTAAGAGACACAACTATTTACGAAAGCGAGTGATCCTGATTTCAGAGAAAAATACTCAGGGGAAAAAGGTTTTTTGGCTGTTTGCAAAGGAAAGGGATCTTGGAGTTCCCCCAGGGTCACAGAACTCGGAGCCTATGGCTCACCCTCCGTGAGGGGGAGTCCAGGCCACTGTATGTGCCCAGAAAGAGGCCCGCAGTCTTGACTGGAAAGGGGGCCGATGACCCTGAGAGAAACATCCCAAGGTCCCTCGTCCCAAAGAGTGACACCATCTTGGGAAAGGGAGAGGTGACACTCCAGGAACTTCAAGTGGTGTTTGACCCCCAGCCTGAAGGTCGATAAAGTCAGGGTTCCTCCGAGGGCCACTGAAACCCAGCTCCCAATCAGTCTCAGCAAACTTTTATTTACTAAATCTATAAATATTTACTGTATTGCAGGCTTCTACACCCCGGGAGCACAATGTGGAACACACAGAAATGGTTTTCATCCTTTTGAGACTTAGAATCTGGTGGAGAACATAGGCAATGAACAAATTAATGAATTCCTAAAATTACAAATTATGACCAGTGCTCTGTGGAAAACAACTCGGCCAAACACTTCCGGGAAACTCACTGGCCACAGAGCAGCCAGACCGGACACATCTGCTAAAAGCATCTTTAAATGTTGGGTTAAGTTGACCTCACTGCAGCTTCCACACTTTCAAGCTTGTTTTACCCTTTGAAGCAGCAAAGAACATCAATGCTGGCCTTTGCTATGACCACCCTTTAACACTGCGAACGATGACCAGACTCTTCTGCCAGAAACGGTTGGTTCCAGTTTTTTCAACCATTATTTATCATAAAGATAAATGTGTTTGGGTTATAGCTCAGCCACGGAGAAGATATGAGACCTAGTTTCTCCCAGTTTCAGTTTTCTCATCTGTGGCATGGAGATAATAATTTATACTTTGCAGGGTTGTTGTAAGAACCAGAAACTATGCAACGCGGCACATGGTACCTACTTCACCCCTCAGTGTCCTGTCCTCCTTAGAAATACAAACAAGCAGTTGTCATGCTACTTTTAAAATGTGATGACCAGGATTGGGTACAGGCTCTAGCCATGACGTCAATGAGGCAAAACATCAGGGAATGATCTTGTCCTTGGTGTGGGCAGCATGCTGGGGACAAAGCAAGCTGTGGACCAATATAACATTTATACTCGGATGAGACACAGCTCCCTACCCGCTTACCCGAAACTGGTGATTAGCATCTTACCCACAAGCATGTCATGGAAAAGGGTCAAAGCTTTGCTAAGAGTCACTCATAAAGAAACAGATTTAGGTGTGCATATGGGTACATCTGGAGCCTGACCATCAGCAGGGAATGGATTCTGTACTGCCTACAAAGTTCCGTTTTTAAGAACGTGTTGGGTAAGTTTGAACACGAGCTCTGAGCTTGAACCAGCGTCAGGGTTTCTGCTCAGTGTGGTACCTGCAGAAGGCGGGGCTGGAGAGGCTGCGTTGACAGGGCCCATGTTTGTCCACCGAGATGCCAGCCCGGCCTTGGCCACAGCCCGCTGATAGTTGTCATAGAGAGTCTTTCCGTACTAGGGGGGAAACACAAGGGAAGCAAGAACGTCACTGCTTTGCCTGGATTCTGCACTCAACTGCAATATACATGATGAGAGAAAAAAGTACTTCATGACTCCTCTTTTTACTCTATTCCCAAGTTATTTTTTTAAATACAGTTGACATTGAACAGTATGGGTTTGAACCGTGTGGATCCACTTATACATGGATTTTTAGCAACAAATACTTGTAAATGTGTTTTTTTCTTATGATTTTCTTAATGCCATTTTTTCTCTAGCTTTACTGAAAGAATACAGTATATAATGCATATAACATACAAAATACATGTTAATTGGCTATTTATGTTATTGGTAATTTCAGTCAACAGGTAGGCTATTAGCAAAGTTTCTGGGGAGTCAGAATTTATACTGAAGATGTTTTGACTGTGCAGGGGCTGGCGCTTCTAACCCCCGGGTTTTTTAAGGGTCAGTGATATCAGTATTTCAGTAATAAATTTACAAATTGTTTATGTGTTAAATAATTTTCCAGATTAGCAGAGACAGTTAATACTTTTTCCTAGACGTTAGAGGAGAGCTTTAGCCATGTAATTCTGATTGCAGATGTCTTTACAGAATCCTACACTTCGTGTACATAATCACACCTCGTGTTTCTTAATCACACACTACATTTGCAGTGCTCTCCGTGTCTCATGTGAAAGTAAACGCTTGATTCTCAAGTCATTGGGGAGGTCCGTGTTTCTGTCCCTCTCACCTATTTACAACACCCACCAGGCAAATAAGGAAATTCGTATCGGCGGCACCAGCCCATTAATGGCACCGACCTATTAAGTACGAGTCAACTGTTCCACAGGGGCATGAAGACTGGGCCCAGCGGGGAAGCTGGCTGGCAAATACAAATTCAGGAGCGGGCGGGGTCCGGAGGCCCACTCACCTTCGCGATCCTTATGCCCGTGACCCACTGGTTCAGCGCTCTTGCGTCATCACAGCAGAGATACTTGATGTACTGGGATTCCTTCTGAATTTGGGGATGCTAGAAAAAAGCCATTTCAAAGACCCTTGGTAAACTCTTTATTCATTAGCACCTTTCACAAAAAAATTTTTTTTAGAACTTTATTTAAATCTATTGGGGCGACATTGGTTAATAAAATTACATAGGTTTCAGGTGTACAATTCTATAATATTTCAAAAGAATATTAAGACTCTAACGATGTATGTGATTTCCCGAGATGGTGGCAAAAATTGTTGGGAGTAATTTTAGGATTAGGAAAAGGGATACTTTCAAAACGGGCAAAATTTGGAAAGGATTGGAAAGGATTGAAGAAATCCGGGACATGATTTATCATAAGCACTTCTTACTATACTATCAATAATAATTTTCACTTCTGCTTTTTCCAATTTTGCAAGCTTTCACATCTATCGTGTTTCTAGCCCCACAGGAAATGAGTCATTTCTCCATTTATCAGAATAGGGAACTTACCTGATGTAATTCTTTTGTCACAGAATTAGTAGTGTTTTTGTGACTCCCAGGCAAACGCTAAGGTTATTTCTGCTACCCCGGATTATCTTCCCTTAACTGTGATCTCCTATCCAAATGGGCCGTTTTGGCCTCAGGATGAATGGCCTGGAAAAGGAGTAATTCTGCCTCGTCTCAATAGCAGTGACTTTGGGTGTTGCACCAGGAATCATCCAGACCTTCTCGAAGCTCACAGTCAATGAGAACAGTGATATGGGCTCACCCGAAGGGAAAGAGAGACACGGGTCCCTGGTTATACAGGTCACCCCGCATTTGTCTTTCTGAATCCTCACTGCCTTTGTATTTTCCGTTTTATGTCTCTGATGGCCTGTGTACTCCACGAGGGTGGGAATGGTGCCTGCATTCACTGCTGAGGACCCCAGAGCTTAACATATGACCTGGTACACGGTCGGCATTCCAGTCCAGAGGTGGAAAGGATTGTTAGAAAAAACAAAGAAGTGCAAGAATTCCTGTTCAGCCAGAAGTCTTGTGGCTACAAGGCAAGGGGAGGCAACCAAATCTAGGTGTTAAGATGTGTACCATGTGAATTTTCATGGGTCATCGTAGTTTTTCATTTAGCTTTATGATGTAGAAAAATAATTTCCAACCACAACCATTCTGCGTGTGTGTGCAGGCACGTGCTACCACCTTTTCCTTCTTCCTCTAGTTCTCAGAGGAGTTCGTTAATCTGGTTAGAGGATAAACACGAAATTGCTGGTGGCGCTGCCAGGGGGATGGAATGCCAAGAAGAAACCACCTCCTGTGCGCAGGAAGGGGCCAAGCTGTCCGCCCCTCCCCTCAGGGCATTGTACCGGCCTCCGCCTTCACTTTTGCCTTTGGCTCAATCACTGACCTTCCAGGAAATGGCTATTTTCAAAGTTGATCTAAGCTAATGGCATTGTGCCTTGAACTTCAGTTTGAATCTGAGAAGCAGCATCTGGACTGGTCACCTTGCTGATCTACCTAGTGACCCAGCAGCAAGAGTCAGTGTGTTGCTGTCTGTGCCCAGAGTGAATAACAAGACCCTCAGAGGCTCCAAGAGCTTGGTGAGAGGTCAGTAATTTTTGGTTTTACAAATGAGAAAACTGAGGTTCAGAGAAGTTACTATGTATTTTACCCCATGACCCTCTAGAACCTTGGGATCTCTTGTCCTACCCCTTAGAATTCATGCATTCATATCAAGCTATTAAGCTAAAATTCCAGACTCTAAAGACGCTTCAGAAAAATTCAGAAATTATAAAGAATTACTGCTTTCAGCCAATTGAGGAAAGTCTACCTTTATACTTTTATTTTTATATAAACTGTTCACTTCATGGAGGTCCCTCAGCCCTCAGAATTTGTGTCAGCAGCACTTGAAGAACAGTCAGTTCCTATTTATTTAGGTACAACAGGTTCCCCTCTCTCCTGAGTCCAAGGTAGGCTCCTGAATGTTGCCTGTAGTTTTTCATTCTTGCCGGAAGATGGCAGCAAACACCTTTGAAAGTGCTTTGAATGCCTAACAACACGGGAGGCTCAGGATACCTCATTAATCTGATTAGTAGATTTTATTTGTATAAATGTTACTCTAACTAAGCATCCTTTTTGGAGTTCCTTAAAACTGAAACTGTCTATCAGCTCAGATAATGTGGCCTAATAGCAAAAAGGATTTGTTATATTAATTAATCAGGCCGCACTGATGAAAAATACACTAAACTGGGGGTTTATTCCCTGAATGGAATGTGACATTCCGCAAATGCCCGAAGCACTCCCTTCAGCAACAGAGCTCACAAAACCAAACCAAAGCCCTTCTCTTTTAGTACCAGAAACGCAGATCCCCAACTTACAACAACCCTCTTGTTCTGTCATGTAAGAATGGTAAACATGGATCTTTTCAGGAATTTGTTTATAATAGTTCTTAGGAAGCAGCTATTTTTTTCTGAGAAATTAAAAAAGTTCACATTATTCCCTTGGCCTTGTTATCCTAAAAATCTGGGGTTATTTATGTATTTTTTTTTGGTGCCTGCCATGTGAGACCCAGATTTCCAGGAGCAGACGGTAACGGGCACTGAGCTTGCCGTGAAGAGCACAAAGCAATGGTCTGTGCAGAGGTATCCACTTGAACAGCACACTAAACAATTTCATCCAAGTAGAGTGAAATGTAAGTCCCTCCTTAAACATATGGCTTTTGAGCATAAAACAAAGGCAAGGACTCTTGAACTTTAGTTCTAACAGTGGCTCCTGCTAAGATGAGGAGGCGGGTGTACAGATAGATCTTGCTTCATTTTCTCCAACATTCGTGGGGGCGAGTCTCACTGATTTTCCTGTACCGCATGCGTGCTACAAACACGTATAGCAGAATAAGCATCAGATGATGAGCTTAAGGTGTCTTGCAATCCTCAGATTTTATGGTTCTAAGATGAGCTGCTAGTGGGCCCCAGGCTCCTTCCTGGTTCCCAGGACGTCTTATAGCAAATCACTGTGCTGGTTCTCTGGTCACATCTTGGGACCTTGCCAAGGGGTTACTGCCTAACTGAGCCTTTTGTTGAAAAACCATTTGCAAAGTGGTTTAAGGAAAAATGCTGGTTCAGTTCCACTAGCCAGACTCTTCTGCAATTGGTTTGATTGTTCCTGACCACAAAAAGGGAGGAGCTCAGAGCAGAACATGGAGGTTGGGGAATCGCAGAACATTACTGTTAAAAGGGAATTTACAGGTCCCCTAAGCTTACAAATGAGGAAACCAAGGGCCAGGAGGGTAAGCCATTTGTCCAAGTCCAAGGAGAGTGGCAGAACCGTAACTGGGACTGAGGCCCCACACTTTCAACAAATACCTCTGGGTGCTGGGAAATATACCAACCCCCGAGTAAATAAAGATGAGTAAGAGAGGCTCACAGTGTAAGTAGCAAGGGGCTCCCGGGGTTGTTTCTGGGTGCAGGACACATACGAACAAATACATGATTACTTTATGACATGGCAAATTTCATAGTAAAAGTTTGAAAACGAAGGCAGAGAAAGGTTCCTTGGAAGAAGTGCTAAGATGTTGTAATACATTTAAGGAACACCTAGGAAGCCTGTGTGGCTGAGCCCTGGGAGCCATGGAAAGGAGAGGCAGAAAATAAGCTGGACAGAAGTCGGCGTCCAGGGCCTCGTGTCAGGCTAGCATCTGGACTTGTCCTCCAGGCAGCGGGTCCAGCAGACACGTTAAAATAGCAGAGTGATACAGGCAGAACTGGTGGCTCCGTGGAGGGTGGCCCGGAGGGAGGAGGAAGAACAGACAGAGGGCTGGATGAGAGATGCCTCTGACGGAAAATCAGAACTTGGCGATGGCTTGGATGAGAAAGGAAAGAGAAGGGGCTTCAAGGGCGATTTCTCTGTTTCTAGCTTGGAGACGTAGGTGGGCGTTACGGGTTTGTGCTCCCTCCGCAGATGTGCCGAAGCCCGAAATGGAATCTTTGTTGATTGGTGTCCTTGTAAGAAGAGGAGCAAAAGCACAGACACGGACAGAAGAGGGTCAGGAGATACTGGAGGCAGAGACGAGCGGAATGCGGCTGTGAGCCCTGGAATGTCAAGGATCGCTGGAAATTGCCAGAAGCTGGGAGACAGGCACTGAACACATTTTTCCTGCAGGGCCCTTCAGAAGGAACCAGCCCCGCCTTGATGGGAACTTCTGACTTCCTGAACTGTGAGAGAATACATTTCTAAGTCACCTAGTTCGTCGTGCTTGGTTCTGGCAGCCCTGGACACCAACCTAGTGGGCGACGGTACCGACTGTCTTGCGAGGCACTGCGGAATGAAGGATTTGGTGAGGGTGGAGAGAGGGCTGACCACCTGACAGGTTATAGTCACAAGGCCAGGACTCAAATTCCAATCTTTCTGATGGAGCCCCTGTGGACCGCCATGATCAGTGAGCACATACTGAATAAAAACCTTCCGGGCTGGATGTACCAGTCGGTCTCTGTCCATCATGCAGCCTCTTAACATGCTTCTCCATAGCTTGAATTCCTTTTGAAAGGTATGTACACATTCTTTGAATTCTGTAAATCTGCTTATCCTAATGAACTATTTGAATATGAAGAATTTTTAAAAAATCTTTATTTATTGAGTTTTTTCTTTTTTAGAGAGAGAGGAATGAATGATTTTTTTTTCCTTGTGGACAGAAAGGGAAATAAGTGACCAACATGTTCATAAACAAATTAAGTTCTCCAAACTGTAAGAGAGCCTCATACTCAGCAAATTAATGAAAATTCTCAAAATTTTGGGAAGGAACTGAAAAACGTGCAAAAGAGCAAAATGAGCAGGGTGTCTGCATATGAAGAAATTGGCTTGAGGACAGAACTGCTCATTGTCCTGAGAAAAAAGGAAATACATGTCCTTCGAGGGTTGCTCCTGACCCCTGTTGGTTCCTAGATCATGATGCTTGCTGGCTCCTCCTCCTCCTGCCTGGGACCGGAGGCCGCCTTCCTCGGTGGGGAGGCCCCCAACTCTTTCCTGGAGACATGGGCCTGGGACCTGTGGGCTTCAGAAGTTCTAGTCCAATGTCCTGGGTCACAGCATTGCCGTTCTCAGCGACACCAGGGTAACCTGTGTGCCAGTCTTGTGATTCATCTCAAGCCATGACTCTAGGACCTGGTCCCAAACGTGTGGGTCAGCACCAGAAACTGAGTCTGTTCACTGTGCCTAAAGTCCTGTCTTGGGGACTGTAAGGTCTGAAATCTTGTCTTTCTTCTGCTGGACAGCCCTGCTCCGGCCTCTGGCCCTGGCCCTGGCCTTGGGGCCCTTGCTCCTTCTGACAACTTTCATCCTGTTTGTCTCCTTGGAAGGGAATTTCATCACCAACCAAACGTCACCGCACTGTTGACATTTAGAGATAGGACACTTTCTAACGCTCTGAGCGCCAAACTTGACTGTGCTTAGGAAGAATGAAGATTCCTGGGCTCTGTCCTTAAAACATTTTGGGTCCAGACCCTGGCATCTGAATTTCTAACAGTATTTCTTTCCCCTGACTGTGATTCAGTCAGTTTACTGACTAGCTTTTCAAACCTCTCTACAAACCCTTCTCTCTGCTTGAGACATGTGGCAAAGTTTTGGAGACGAAGTGTGTGAAAATGAGGGCCTCCTTTAGGTAATATCTCAGGGTCTCAGGAATCCAGACGAGGGTCAGATAGGAACGCTCTAGTTCAAGGATGCTGGCAGCAGGGGTACAGTGGGTAAGAGAAGATATTTCCTTTCCTCGTAAACAGTGTCTGAGAGAGTGGCAGCCTCTGAGCCACCAACTGGCTCCTCATCCTGGCTCAGGCTCCACATCTACGAACTCGGGAGAAACATGGCTCTCGCCTCATAAGGTCGATAAAAGGGTTAAATGAGGTAATATAGTGCATTCTTGAAACATGCATTCTAGATGCTATATAAGTGTTTGCCATTATTCTCATTACCCTTTTTGTGCCAGGAACAGAGAAAGAAGTGCAGGAACCTGAAGTCAGCGGGGCATGCTCCTCACTCTCTCTCTTCCCCCTGATCCCTGACCTCAGGGGGCCTTTTCTCATTCCCAGGATGGTCCCCTCAAGGTGATTCTCATTCACTCATTTTGCTCACATCTTTTGGTCCCAGGTCTCTCCCTCTGAGAGCCATTCCAGGACCACCTCATCCAAGGAATTGCTGGCCCTGCCCTGGCACGGCCATCCCTACCCTGCTTCACATCCACAGCCTTATCATTCCCTGACACCACATTACATACATGTTTTTGCTTATTGCCATTTCCCTCACACTGAATGTAAACTCCACAAGGCCAGGGATTATCAAGTATTTGATTCCCTTCTGTATTCCCAGTACCTGAGGCAGTGCCTAGCAGGTAGCTGGCATTCTGCAAATACTCGATCAAAGAACGAATGAATGACTCTTGCTCTCTCTCTTCCCCCAGCCCCTCTACAGCCATGATCCGGGGACTGCTCTGCCTAGGGCAGGCTGCTCAGCTGTTCACTGCTGACGTGTGCCGGCAGCTACTCCTTTGTTGTGGGCTTGCCTTGCGCACGGCAGCACATTTAGCGGTGTCCGGGCCCTCTGCCCATCAGATGAGAGCACTCACAGCCCCCACCCCTGCCATGTCAGAAGAGAATGTCTCTAGATATGGCTAAAGGTCTCCTGGGGGGCAAAATGCCCCTAGTTGAGAAATACTGGGGAGTGTCAGGCTGACTGAGCTAGTACAGTGGTTGCTGTTACTATTATCTGTGTTGAATGTGGATGCTGAGTAATGACAAGGAGGACCATGAAGGTCTCAATGAAAGCCACACAGTATCCTGAGCCCTCAATGAAGCCAATCACTTCAACCAACTATTTGAGGATGATGATCCCCATCACCCATCATCATAAATAAAGAGTACATGTTCAGGGAGGGGTCACTTAGAAGTCAAAATTATTAAATAAGATTGAGCCTAATTGTTGTATTTGATTAAGAAAAAAACAAAAACCATACAGAAAAAAATTTCCCCTTTTTTTTGTATTTTCTGTATTTTTCTAGGAAATCTGGTCAACTTCCTAATTTCTAAAAACTTCTCACAGTGGAGTAAGCGTTCAAAAAATAAAGAACTGAAAATTTTATTCAGTATTATCAGTAAAATTGTACATAAAATTTGCTCAAAATGTAGAGCTTCCATTTTCATAAGTGATGCAGAAGCCCAGGCAGATTCATTTTACTTTTTTTCTTTTCCTTTTTTTAATTGAAATTATTGGGCGACACTGGTTAATAAAATTATATATGTCTCAAGTGTACAGTTCTACAGCACATCATCCGTATTGCGCATCGGGTGTTCACCGCCCTGAGCGAAGTCTCCTTCCACTGCCATTTCCCGCTTCTGCCAGCACCCCCCGCCCCTCCCTGTCCCTCCGGTAATCACTGTGCTGTCAGGCATATTCTCTTCAAAGTTTTAGACTCAAATACTAACCTGAACCGGTAGAAATGTTCTTCCTTTCCTATTTTGGTTTACAGTAAAAAGCTTATTATACTTGAGGTTAACTATATAACATTTAACATTCTTTTCCTTAAAAGGAATTATTAACTCAAATTGCTTACAGACATAAAGTAAGGACCTATTACACCATACCTTTAAAACAAAGCAGTAGTCAGTGGGTGCTTTATATTTCATTTTACACTGAATCCCATAGTAAATGTTGACATTTTCAAACTGTATAAAGCATGCCAGGTCTCGAGATGTCTGAAAGAGAAGGAGAAAAATAACCTTAGCACAGCTGACAGTTAATAGTTTTCCAAAGTTGTTCTTAATGGCACAACTGGGGACGGCATTTTAGTAGAAAAATATTGAATTTTAGGTAATTGATTGAAGCATCTACCTTGTTTCATCTTCTAAAAGCCCAGCCAGCATTTTAGGAAGCAGAAGAGTTCACCCAAGGCAAAACAGCGTGCCACAGGCCCGGAAGCGGAGGGAAAATTATACTCCTGTTCTGCGCCTCCACACAGACTCCCAGGTCAGAGCGGCGGATTGAGTTTGAGACATCAGTATCGGTACAGCCAAGACAAGGTGACCAGCCACCTCATCAGAGATTTCATTTTGATTTCTGCCATTCTAAGTCAGTGATGGATTTCATGATTGAGCATTAAGGAAAATAAGTCCCCTTCAGGAGGAACCATGAGAGGCAAATCTGATGCTCAGCAAATTAGCACACACTTCATGCACTTCTTCAGGAGGAAAAAAGATTCCTTTCACGCTCTCTCTCTAAGGGCTGACAGTGTTGCTATGGAAACAGAAACCTCTCCTCCATGTATAGCATGCGTTGTGAAGACTGCAACCTCTAATCTACATATTTGGTTACACTTCAATATCAAATTTGTTCTATTACTCTCCCCCATCACGCCCCATAATTTTTACCTAGTTAGTGGATAAAGAGTGGAGGGCAGAATTGCTATACCTCACTGCACAATTATTCCTTTATTTATGGTTGTTCATTTTTTTGTATGATATTTTCTCCTGGATTTTCAAAGTTTTAATTTTTTAATTAGAAAAATAAAACATATCCATCTTTAAAGAACAACTTACATACACATATAATAAAGTGAAGAATCTTTCTTCCTCACTGTTTTTTCTAATTCCATCTTGTTCCCATAAGTACTCTTGTTAATAGTTTAGTAGTATTCTTCCAACTGGTTTTGGGTAAGCATTTATATACATATGTGTATACATACCCACATACATATATATACTTACACATACACAACTTTTAAAATATGAGTGAGATTGGACTATAAATACTGTTTCATACCAATTTACATTCCAATCTCTGTGCAAGAAAGTGCCCATTGTTTTTTACCCACTCCTGCTGAAATTTGGAAATTATCAGTATTGTTAATTTTATCAATCTCATGGGAAGACATATTTCACTATTTAATTTACATTTCCGTGATTTTAGTAAGATAGCGCAATTTTTGAAATATTCAGTGGCCACTGATATTTCTTTTTCTGTCAATTCTCACTAAATAAGCTTTGCTGTTTTTTTAAGAGTAGGTATAACCTTTTCTTATGGATTTGCTGAAGTCTTTCTATTTTATGGACATTCGTAGTTGGTTATACAGGCTGCGAATATACTCTCTGGCTCTAGGGCTGGTCTTTAATTTCCTGTGGCCATGAGGAAATAAGAACAACTTCATACAGTAAAACCTGTCAATGTTCTCTTTGTAATTTTGAGTTGTTAGTCTTGCTTAAGAAGACTTTCCCATTCCCACATTATGAAAGTATTAATCTATATTTTCTTCTAAGGTTTTATATTCTCTTTTTCCTAAATATATTTCTTCTAGAATTTAATTTGGAACATGCTATAAGGCAGGGAATGATTTTTTTCAAGTGGGTATACATTTATTTCAATGCTGTTTATTGAAGCCAAATTCTCTCCCTGCTGCTGTAAAATGCTTTCTTTCACTTCCTTTACATTAGATGGCTCTCCGTTCATCCACTGTGATTGTCTCCACCCATCCTGTATTTATCTAATGTTTTTTTGGAGGAGGACTTCTACTTCAATGTTCTTCATAATTTTGGGGGTGTAATCTTTCTGATTAATTTTAGAACCAGTCACTTCAAGTAAAAAGAATTCAATTGAAATTTTTCTTAGTATTGAACATATAGAAAGTTGGGGGGGGGGAGAATTAATATCTTTTCATCTAGTAACATTTCTATTTATTCAGTTATTTCACTTTCTTTATTAAATTTTATATTTTACACCATATGTCTTCAACATTTCTTGTTGATTGTTAGCTGTTTTGTATTTTTTGTTTCTATTATGCATGGAACCTTTTGTATTACATTTTAATTAGCATATTGTTTGTGTAAAGGAAAACAATTTCTTATTCCGTAAATTATTTGGTCCTAATAGCGTTTCAGTTGAGTGTCTTATACTGTGAATAAAGAGAATTTTTACCTTTCTTTCCAATAATTATATTTCTTATCCTTTTTCTTGGCTTCCTGGGTAATTCCTCCACTCCAGTGTTAACAGCAGCCATGACAGAAATTACCCTTGTCTTGTTCCACTGTGAACACTTCTAATTTAATCACTTAGTGTGTTGTCTGTGGTAGATTTATTTATGTCTCATTTGTATGTAAATGCCAAAGATATAACATTTCTAAAATAAAACAAATTATTCATGGGTCAACTGTTATGTCCCCAGCCTGGGACAGGACTGGAGATGGCACGGATGGAACAGCGTCAGCTCCAAGGTTGAGACTAAGTAGGAGCAGTAGCTGCCCCGGACTGAGTATCCCCCATGATGCCTCCCCTGCATCCCGACAGACATAGCAGCGTCTTCGAACAGATTCTGGGAGTAGCCTTGGATATTTGGCATGACTCCATCAGCGTGGGATTGCGGGTCAAGCCTCTCAGAAGAAGGCTGCAATTTGTAAATATGCCATTTGATGGGTAGGGAAGGCAAAATGTTTCGGTTTACCCCAGATATAGGTGAGAGAGATAGTCTAAAGTTTTAAAAAGGTAAACAAAAGATGGAAATGCCCTGAGCCTCAAAGAAAGGCCTTTGAGAAAGCTAATGGTCAGAATGAGAGTTAAAATTACCTTTCCAAGAAGGACTTATTATATGCTTGTAGATTTAAGGTACTAATCCTAGACCACCAAATAGAAGCTGAATGATGTCCAAAGTCCCCTGCTAAATTAGACAGGAGAATGCACACAGTAACCTTAGGGATCAACTTAACTGTTCAAAGGATAAGGCCTGAGAGCTAAATGAAGATCTATCAAGACCTCTTTTACCTCTATGATTTCAGTTAAAGAAGTTTTACTATAATGACTATAAAACAAGAGAATAAATACAGGGGGAAAAGTCCTCAGGAATAGAAACATAAAGTAACAAATTAATCTCTAGAAAAATGCTTTGGCCATAACTTTTGAAATATGACTTAAAAATAGATAAAATTCTTCACCTTCAAGAGAGTGCTATGGGAAAAACTGCAAAAGGATTTCTGTAATTCTGTACCAATAGGGTATATATTTGTATAAAACTGTAGTAACATCATTCTCACGACAAAAGAGAGTGTGTTTAAATGTCCACCTGAGGATTGCTTTAGTTTCACTTTCATGAAATGCTTTTTTTGCTAGTTTTTTTTGTTTGTTTGTTTTTTGCTTTCTGACCTTAGTCTTCCCTTTAGGTACATAATAAATTCCAGAAGCTCGTAAAAGAAAATATCGCCTTTTCCAGGATTTCTTTCCATCTTCTTTCAAATAAAGGGCTCCTTCGAGTTCTGGCACAATAACGGATGTTCCACAGAAACTTTCCTGAAATTGAGATTTCAACGATATAAACACGTGAAAGAGAAAACACATTTTGTTTGCATTTAAACAAACTGGCAACTAGCCTTTAAGCTAAAGCTCATTTTTGTCTACAGATCTGGTTGAAAGCGTAAGTTTATGCTGCATGCTGTTTGTCTGAAGAGAGGGAGCACTCCGTGGCGCCTACGAGCCCGGGCCCCTGAGCCAGGCTGACGGGCTCCCTGGGCACTGGGCTCTGTGGCAGGGGCAGGGCTCTCAGCTTCAGTTTCCTCACCTGTAAAAGCAGGGTGATAATAGCGCCAACTGCATGAGGAAGGCTGTGAACGGGAATTCGGTCTATTGTAACAGTTAAGTGTTAAAGGCTACTACTATTATAAGTTGATGAATAAAAAAGTTATCACATTTCCTGTAAGCAAAAAAATTACTATTTCACTGCTAAGGAACAGAAAATTACAATACATAATTTTATAATAAAATATGTATAAGTTAATGACTTATTCTTGGGGTGTTTTTCTTATCAAGGAATGAAGGAGGCAATCATTAGCACTGTGGTACTGAAAGGATAGTTAGTGCTGAAGTAGATTTTCTAGGTGTAGATTTTCATATGTCACAACTTGCATACTTGCATAGATTTATAAATCTTTTTAAAATTTTTAAAAAGATTTTATTTATTCATTTTTAGAGAAAAGGGGAGGGAGAGAGAAAGGGAGAGAAACATTGATGTGTGAGAGAAACCTTGATCAGTTGCCTCTCACACACCTCCAACCAGGGACCTGGCCTCCAACCCAAGCATGTGCCCTGACTAGGAATCGAACTGGCGACCTTTCAGTGTGCAGGATGACACCCAACCTGCTGAGCCACACAAGTCAGGGTAGATTTATAATTCTTAGTAAATTTCTTTTAAAAGGCAATGTAGTAAAATTCCATATTTTGGAATTATCCCCCAGTTTTCTCCAAATTTAGCTAGTATTTGGCTAGTATCAGTTGACTTGTCAATATCTCTTAAATCCAATCAGATTTTTGGGCCAAATTATAAAGCTGGATGGTGCTGATTTTTCATAGCATAAGACGCTTTTAAAACACTGCTTAAGTCCTTTAACAAGAACTCTTCAGGCAACTGTGTGAATCAAGGCATAACCAGTCCCTCCTGACAGCAGCTGCTGTGCAGGCGCCGAAAACAAGTGGCCTGAGGGGAGCGCCCACAGCGCCCCGCCCCCCACGCCTGTCAGTCTCCGTCACTACTCAGTACCTATGCTCAGAACCTGAATCTCCTTGCTGCTGGGGACACCTGATGCCTTGACTTCCCCTGCTCAACCTGGACTCTGTTTGGCAAATGCAGAAAGAATGTCCCCACTCACACTGTTGGGTCCCCCTGGGAAATGTCCACTGTGATCCTGGTGCCAGGACCCAGAACGTGTCCCGTGTTTCCAGGACCTCGGGTGCGGCAGCAAGGTTCTGGTACCTGACCCTCTGGTACAGAGCTGGGAGGGCCTGGGGGGAACAGAAACATGCTCGGGAACCTGGGAAAGACCCTGGTGAGGGGGGCCGGCACTCCTCAGCGTCAGCGAACGGACTCCAGGTGGGAATGCGGGCCCACGCATCACCAGGTCTTCTGTTTCATCAAGAGAAACCCAAAATCTACTAAATCGGAACACAGTTGTCAAGGGCAAAGAAAACTGCCCGGGGCTCCTGCATGGCTGCCCATCGATGACTGTGACCTGGGCACCCTCTGACCACCTACGGGACGCAGCCTGGATTTGTAGCATAGCTGCTGTGTGAAAACTCATTAGGAGTTTCAAAAAATCAACCACTCAATGAACTTCTGGAAGACAGCCCTACGGTGATAATCACAGACATCGGTACAGCAGTTGACACACTGTGCTTCCACTCCCCGCTTTGATCTCTGTAAGAATTCAGTAAGATTCTGGGAACCAAGGTTCTTGGACTTGCCCAATAACACAGGCAGATGTCACAGGCAGAGCTAGCGTCACATCAGGTCTCTGACTTCCCTCCACACCTGGCTGCAGGAAGAACACCTTAGAATTCACTGTAGAGCAGATGGGGAAATCATTCCTCTGACTTTTGTGGTGCGCTTCAGTGATGAATCATAAGGAATGTTAGGAGATGAATTTTAGGCAGATTCATAAATCTTTTAGTCAAGAATTACTAATCCAACTTCATGAAGAGTAAGATATTGTTTAAAGCCATACCTTTGACTATTGACTTAAAAAACCAACTTAATTATCTAAATAGCTATACTTTCGTAATAATGTGGTTTTAAAACCCAGGTTAAATTTCAGTGTGTCTCAGAATCATCCATTGTTCTGAGATGCAAATAATTTAAAAATAGATATAATTAACATTCTCTCCTTTTCTCCTATTCTGCAAAATTAAACTTACCTCAAGTAAGCATTCCTTGTTCTTAGCATTCATTTTCTCATTTGTGTCCTTGCTTTCTTTTTTTCCTTTGTTATCCAAGTAAAAGTTCTAAATAAAATAGTAAAAGATCAGATCCGTTAGTCTTCATCACCATGCTCGCTACTGCAAGGAACTCACCATCTTGCTGGAGTGAGAAGCTGTACCTGTAAGAACAACTGGGAGCCAGAGCATGTGCTACCTGTCAACCAAGCGCCTTACGAGGGTGCCCCAAGTGCCGCCTACCTCACAACTGGGCAGAAGTAAAACACCCTTTTTTCCCCCCATAGTGCACCATCGATGAGGAAACAAACATCAGATTGAAAACACGAGCAAAGGTCACGGTATCATTTGACTGTGAAATTTCATGGCCTAGAAACGAGGCAAACGCTGGAGGCTGGGAGACTCTAATGCACTGGGAAGAGCTGGGGACTGGGGTGAAGGTGGAGCCCGTGTCCCACCTCCAGGAGGGGACCCACTCTGGCTGGAGCTCCTGCTTATCAAGAGAACCTTGAAGTCTGGATTTTTATAAATGTGGCACTAATTTTAATTTTAACAAACTGTAGGTCAATCACAACACAGAGTATGAGGCTTGGCAACTTCTAAGGACAGAGAGAAGTAGAAAGGGCATTTCTGGAGAGGGAGCCAGCTTAACCAGGCAGGAAAGGGCAAGGTTACGAAGGATTCACAGATATGCGCGTGCTCTCTAAGAAGAGTTTGTATAAATCTATGTATTGTATGTATCTTGTTAATACTATCAATGAGGTGGCTGAAACTAAATGTTAAATGCATACATTTAAAAAAAATTGTGAGCATCCAAGGGCTAGATTTTGCATCACTTTTACAGCTGCAGTATCAATGTTCAGAGTAATTATTACATCATAGTTGAAGACTTTTATGTGAAAATGTAGAGTTTTATAAAATAATGCATGAAAAATGTAGTAAAACTAGAACATATACCTCTGGAGCACAGTGAATAAATTAAGGGCCCTCCGGAATATTGACAAAAATGTTTATTTTTACCATAGGAGGATTTCTCCATGTGGGATCCCCAAGCCACGCTGATACTCCACAAAACTCATGGTCCCGGGCTCCCAACACACTGAACTGAAATCTCTGGGCCGGGGCCTAGAAATCTGCATTCCAACATTCTTTCTGGATGATTTTTATTCATATTGAAGTTTGAGAACAGAGTATATTGGACAGAAAGTTAGGAAGCAAACTGCAGGCAAATAAAATGTGTAGAATTAGGATATCTCCTAAAAATAGAATATATAAAAACAGTGACTTGCTCACTTAAATAGAGGGAAAAAGTCAAGTACAATTCCTTTCATAATTCTTATCAAATTATTTTCAATATGTTTTTTAAGACTTCTAACTTCTACTTGTTGTTTGAAAGGATAGTATATTGTGAATTAATACAGGGTGATTTCATATAGGGTTCAGATCCTTGTTATTTAGAAGGATAATATATTGTGAATTAGTATAGTGTGATTTCATATAAGGTTTAGACAGTTTTTTTTCTTTTGTCCTCACCCAAGAACATTTTCTTCATTGCTTTTAGAGAGAGAGGGAGGAAGAGAAGGGAGACAGTGAAACATTGATATGAAAGAGCAGAATTGATCGGTTGCCTCCCATGGGTGCCCAGGCTGGGGATCCTATGTGCGCGGACTGGGGATTGAACTCGCGGCCTAGGTATGTGCCCTGATCGGAAATCAAACCTGCACGCTTTCGGTTACGGGATGACACTCCAGCCAACTGAGCCACACCAGCCAGGGCTCAGAAGCTATTTCAATCTTGCATGTTTGGCTTGCAGACTATGACTAGCTGTAACAGATAACATGTAATGCCTGCCAGGACTCTACTCAAAGGCCTTTACAGGTCTGCTTTTTATTTCATCCATTCGAGAACCCCGCAGCATCGGCGTAATAGCTGTTTCACAGATCAGGAAACAGAAGGATTGAGCAATTTGCCTAAGGCCAGTCAGTGCCAGAGCTTTGAGTTTTTCATAATCTTTCTCAGCTCTAGATCTCACAGGAGAGAACCCAGCACTATAGTGTGGATGTCCTTAGTGCCACTGAACTGTACACTTAAACATGATTAAAATGGTAAATACTATGCTATGTATATCTCACCAAAATGAACAAACAAAAAGAGATGACCTAGTCCCGAGAGTAAATGCAGAGGGGGCTTCTCGCAAGCTACAGCGTGCTGGAGAGTCTGGAAATGAGAATCACGGGTGAGTGGAAAGAGGAAAAGAGAACACCAGGAAGACTCCATGGCATGTGCTTCTCATCCTTATCTGGGAAAAGGACAGTATGCGTCACCCTCTGCAGGGACAGGTACAGGCCTTTCTCAGCTGTGAAGGGCCCCGTTTTATGAGGGTACCTTCCAGAGCCAGGATCTGCAGCCGTTCCTTTCTCTGAGACCCCTCTCTTTTTCAGCTTCTGAATAACTTTTTCCCCCTTCAGACTGACGGCGCTACACTGTGTTTTTGTTCTAATGAAAATGCGGGAACACAAAGTAAATCTGAGCTGAAAGGACCGATTGTCCTTGGGCCAGAACTTTCACCTGTCATGCGGCCGGCCAAGGCACTGTAAGCCGCTCTGCAGCAAGCAGCAGGACTCAGAAGTTAATTTATCTGCTGCAAAAGAAACTGTGGGCAATCTGAGTTGAATAATAAGAGAACCTTAAAATGGAAAATGAGACTTTCAGTCACAGCTTGATCCCTTTTCTTATAGCTTCTGAAAAGGCAAGATTTGGGACAGCTGGGTAGGAAAAAAACAGCAAATACATTACTTATTTAAATATCACCTTGGAATAGAGAGTAAATCAAGCAGTTACCCGTCCAAGAATAAATATCTGTGAGCATCCTTTACATGTAAAATATCTGTTTTTAGGAACTTTCTATCATCTTGAGAAGATAAAGATTTTAATAGGTGGTAGATAGATGGGCAGATGGCTATATACCAGGTGAGGAAAAAGTTGGTTTAGAGTTGTGAGTATGCACAACAGTTCAGTCTTGTGTTATTATTTATTTATTAATTATTGTATTATTTATTATGATTAACCTACTTTTGCCCACCCCTGTACATATTTATCGATGGGGGAGCTATAGAAGAACACTGCATAAACTCAAAAAATGAGCCAAGCTCTGTAGGTTTTCAGAGAGGAAGAAATCACTGTGGGCCAAGACGGCCAAGAAAGACTTCACAGAGGAGGTCAAAATTGCAACTAGATCTTGAAAGACGTTCGACATTCAGATGGGAAAAAAGGAATAAGGAGAGCATTTGAGGCAGGAAGAAAACCATGTCCAAAGGCCCAGAAGTAGTTAAATATTGGGTATCTTTGGACCACCAGCGAACAACCAGTCTGGCTAGAGCTGAGGGTTAACATGGCATGCCCGATGAAGACAGACCAGCACTCCCAACTCTTCTCTTCCTCCCTGTGATAGGGGGCACCTGCTGCCTACGTTCAGGTGACTGCGCGGTCCTCCCCCTAGGATGGGAAGTGCTTATTTCTTTGTCCTGCTCATGCTGGGTTTGGCCCCGTGGCTCGCTTAGGCCAACAGCACGTGGGTGGAAGGGACAGTGCGTACAGTGCATCAGAATGTGAGAGGCAGTGGCGTGTTCCCACTCATTCTCCTGACCTCTTGTCATTTGCCATGAGAAGACTGTGTCACAAGTAGCTGCTGGGCTGAGGACAAGAAGGGACATATGGGGCTACCTTAATGTGACTCATCATCTGGAGCCAAGGACGGCTGACCTACAGACACAGGAGCGAGGGAGTGTCTGTTGCTATAAGCCACTGGGATCCTGAGGTTGTTTTATGCAACAAATGCCGACGAATTCACACACCCACTCTAGCTGGTGAAAGCATCTATGCACCGAAGCCAAGGGCAGATTTTCCTTTAAAACAGCAGCCCATTCTGGGGACCACAGATGTGATCACTATATGACTTTTCCTTCAGCCGGGCCCGGTCCTGGGTGGTCAAGATGAACCCTGGTGGGAGAGAGAGGTTGGAAAGGAATGGAGGAAAGACGCTACAAGGTAACGCCCTCACACAAAGGTCACTGCCCTTCTACCCGTGCGGGGAAGAATGAAGCTGTGTTTCTCTCTCAGCTCCTCACTCAAGCAGCCGACAGTAATCCACAACCACCACCGAATCTCAGTTAAGAAACAGACCAAAAGGAGGAATGGAATTTGCCAAAAATATCAATAGTGCTTATTTGTCAGAGTGTGGGATTATGGATGATTTCAATTTCCTCTCTCATTTTCCAACTTTTTAGAAACAGTAAGTTGCTGCTACTCTTGAAGTTAGAAAAATAAAAGGTGGTATTAAAAGAAATAAAAAGCGATACAGTAAGCCAGCAACCTTATATTAATCGATTTGACCAATACCTTCTGAGAAAAACAGATTCTTCTAGCTTTCAGCAAGAAGAATGGCTAATGTGAATACTGAATCCTTTTCCTGCTCCACACACGGTCCTCAGTCCTTAGAGCGGCACGCATGGTCCTCAGTCCCTAGAGCTCTTCTGGTTTCAGGCAACCTTACTGGTCTTAGCATAGCAGGACTAAATGCAGCATAACGAGGAAAACACAACCCCTTAGGTTAGAGCTGACTTCCATTTGAACACCTGGCCCTCACTTAGGAGGAACAGACCACCTGCAACTACTATCAACCAAGAAGAACAACTTCCCTAACGACAGGCAGACTGAGAAATGAAGCTGCTTCTGGAATAAAGTTGCTTTTTATTAGGATAGTAAGATTTTACTGCACAAACACACTTTACCCAAAAGGGGCAGTGCCACTTGCGTGGGAGGGGCCCCTGTTTTGATCGCACGTTTTAGAGGGTCCCTGTTCTGACCCTCAGCCAGCCACTCCCCTCCTCACTGTGCACCTAAAGCTGCTCTAAAATATAAAACTTATTTTTTAAAAAACCTTATTTATGTGCTTTTTAAATGGATGCTGGTGGAAATCAAATTGCCATGGAACTGCAGCTAGTTTTCATTGGATAGCTTTTTAAAATGTCAGAATTTATAATATGCTGCACATGGCTCTATCTGAATTTATTTAAACTTGTGTTGTTTGGAAGTACAGAGCGAAGAGCTTCTTGGTGCGCTGGGCTAGCAATAGGCACCCAGAGGAATGTCCAACCCCCAAAGCAGCAGCCAATGATATTTATCTGTGGAGAATGTCACACAGAAAATGAAATAAAATCCAGGGGTCTGTCAGATGCAGAGAATGTGGGTACAGAATAAAGTACAAGAAGAGAACTAAAAGATAGGCGTTTTTCTTAAATCCTCACTGGAGGACATTTTTTTCATTGCTTTTTAGAGAGAGACGCAGAGAGAGGGAGAAACATTGATGTGAGAGAGAAGCACTGACCGCCTCCCCTCACCCCCCCGCCCCCGTATGTGCCTGGACTGGGGATCGTACGCCCTGATCAGGGATCCTACCAGCCTGACGGGAGACCAAACCCGCAACCCAGGCACGTGCCCTGACTGGAAATTGAATCTGCAACCCTTTGGTTATGGGATGATGCTCGAACCAACTGGGCCACACTGGCCAGGTTGAGGTTGGTGGTTTTTGATGCTTGATGAAAAGTGGAGTTCGGAGGAATACCTTTGTTTGCATTTGGATACACTCTTAATGCGTATAGCTTTTGATTAGCATACTTATCTTTATGAATGCAACTCTATATACACGGTTTCATTTTAAAAACCATATTGTATTTAGGTATCTACTAATAGGTTATATAAAGAAATTATATTTTGTTCCATTTAAGAATTGTGTTGAAGAATTGTGTATGTGTGAGGTAGCCCATGGTTTTTCAAACTTCCTTGGGGAGTATCAAGCACAGAAGTCTGAGGTCCATTCGCAGAGGCAGCCACCGCTTCTCCATGTGGGAAGTCTCCATGTGTGAGTGAGTAGCATCTCTGGGTCCATGAATTTGCAGAACTGGTTTCTTTACTTAAATTTATTACAGATGACTGAATTTCAGATGGGATCAAACTACTTTACTCCTGCTCATAACTTCACAATGTAGCAAGCAGTTTTCATGCTGGATTTGAGCCTGAAAGGTGGGAAGTATAGTAGTAAAGCCACTGTTCAAATGGAGAAGCTGAATTTAGATGTTGTCAGAAAGCATGCCAAGGCCCCACAGGCAGCAGGTGACACCTGAGACCCAGGGGAGCAACATTCCTTTTCCAGTCATCACGGAAAGGGGTGCGTTGTGTTGGTGCCTGCCTCAGCTCATCACTGACATCCACAAATAGGAACCGACTCGTTTCTGAGCATTGAGCTCAAAGCCTCTCTGCATTCATTTTACTGTCTTCTCATCAGATCTTTGCCCAAGATAAGTAATTTGTAAAAGACTTCTCTCAGTATTAAAGATCCAGTACTTTCTCAGTCAAGCTGTGAATGTGAATCTATCGTTTATAGAGCAAACAGCATAGGGGTAGGCCAAGAACACTGACCTTGTCTTTGTGAGTGCAGACGTCAAGGACAAAGTCAGAATCGGAACTCTCGAGCACTCTAGGGACCTATGTGTGCAGACCTATGAGAGTACACACCCTTGTTCCCTAAAGGGCACAGAGGATGGATGTCATTTGCCTTGTAAAGCAATGTGACTGGTAGACAACACGGTTCTCTGGGAACGGTGGCCTGGGCCACACCTTTGCATGCACTTTTATACAGAGAGCAGAATAATAGTTTGGCAGATGGCAGGAAATCCAATGAGCAGTACTTTCGACTACTATTGGTGGCTTCAGAATCTTCCACAATACCGTAATCTTCTGCAGATACAGTTCATTCATCATTGCTACTTCCATAAATCATTTTCCTGCAAGAGCAAAACCTTAATACTACATAAAAAAAATATCCACTGCACAGAGGCATACAGAGTAGAGCTAAGGGCCAACCTCAGACTCTGCCTGCTGACAGATACTGACTGTAGAACAATCTTGCCCTGATCTAGGATGAGTAAAGAGGAGAAACCAACAGGTTTGTGACAAAATCCTGCAGTACCTCATGGGACACAGCATCTGAATGCCTTTACAGACAACATATCTATATAATTAATGAACTTTAGGATTCAGAAGAAAATCGTAGGAAATCGTTATCTTCAGAAGAACGTGGTAAGATAGATAGGAGAGACTTTGTGGAGGAAGTTTCTCACGCAAACACAACCTGGAAAAGGTCGCAGCCTGCCTTTCCCACCTTGGGGTCAGCGTGCTGAAGCGCTGTCCACGCAGAGTACTGAGCAGGGGGCAGATCATGTAACCAAACATGGAGGAAACAGAAATACATAAAATCAGTCACTTCAAAAATGCATCCACTTCAACTTTGGTCTTTAAATTTGATTGTCAGCGAGGAGAATCTACTTACTTCGTTTTAAAGAACACAATTATCCTGAAGGGTTCCTTTGAATGATTTCTGCTCGGCCCTATAATGCGGCAGCTTCAAGGTAAACCCAAACTCCTCATGAACAGCTAGAAAAGCTGGGTGAAGAAAATCTGTGTGAAAGCTTTGGAGAGCTGCAGAGGCAGCCAGGACTCAGGTCCAAGGTGCAAGGGAGAAAGAAACTGGGAAGGGGTGCCTAGACCTTTCTGGAGCCCTGTTTCTCCTTAGGGCATTTGTCAGTGCTCAGCCTGAGGTGAGAGGCTGAGGATCCTGGCAGAAGACTTGAATAGACCCTTCCCCAGAATGGGTACAAGTAGGTAATAAACATTTGGAAAGGTACTCCTGTGACTGGCGATAGGAAAATTCATCTTAAAACCTCTGGAGATACCGCTGCATACCCACAAAGAGCAGCCAAAAATAAAAACCCAACGCAACCCAACCCAACCCAACCTGACAACACCCGGGGCCGACTAGCATCTGAAGCACCAGGGATTCTCATACCGTGGTAGTGGGGGTGGGGGGCACATCATAGAGTCACTTTGAAAAACAGCTTGGCACCACTTCCTAAAGCTAAATATGTGCCTGACCTATGATTCAGCAATCACACTTGTAGGTCTACATCCAAGAGAAAGGTCTACATGTATGTGTTCAGCAAAGATATGTGCGAGAATGTTCCGAACAGCATTACTTGTGAAAGCCCCAAATTGGAAACAAATCAAAGGTCCATCGAAAATACAATGAGTAAACATATTCTGGTACAGTCACACAATGGAATACTAAACTGCAGGGAAACAGAACAAATTACTGCTATATGGAACAACATGAATGAAAGTTGGATAAAAAAGGCTGAATGCAAAAGAGGCTATGATATGATTCCATTTTATATAAAGTTCAAAAAGGAAAAAGCATAGAGATCAGAACGGTGATTAGCTTTGCCACAGGGGTAAGGGGGTAACGGCTGGGAAGGGGCGGGCGGAGGCTGCAGGAGAGCAGTTAATGCTCTGCACCGAGGCGGGTGGTAACTGAGTGGCTGCGCTCAGTTGGTAAAACTCACAGAACATAGTTCCATTTTGTGCACTAACGCATTAGACAGTGTGGCGCAGTGCAGGTGTCCAGCAATACCCACTCTCCTCTTCCTCTTATTTAACGATAGTATAGCCACATCACGCAACTCCTGGGCGCTCCTCTTGCACGCTCAGTGTGGAGGAGTTGTGCAAACCGTGGCTCTGAAAGCAGCTCCCATTTTAGCGGTGCGTGTGGTTGTTCAGATAGAGGCCAGGTTTCTCTGCTTTTCTTGTACCTCCAGATCACCATGCAACTAAATTCTGGTCAATGGGATATAAACAAAGTAAAAGGGCCATTTCCAGGTCTTTCCAGTAAGAAGTCTGCTTGTATACTCCCCTGCCCTTTCCTCCCCTCCCTTGGACGGGAAGGTGGCCAGATGGAAAAGCCGCCTTGGACCCACAGATAAAAGTCACTCATTGAGGATGGCAGAACCACCCTACCAGATCTTCCAACCTGGATTGGTATGCGAGAAAGAAAGAAGCTTCTAGTTTAGAGAGCTCCCTAATTTAGGCATTAAAGCATGGGACTGAAGGTAGTTGTGATATGAAAACTTGGTACTTTTATTGTTTGATATCACAAACAACAGTGTTTACTGCTTTGTTGTCAGTCTGCCACCATACAATCCAGAAGACTCCAGAGGAAAGCACAGTATAAGGGAAACTGCGTTTTCTCATGAGGAAGCTGCTCTAAAGTATCCCTTAATTCTGACCCTAGAAAATGAGACTTATTTTTTTTAGCCTATAATATATAAAGGTGTTTGGGTGTCCCCAAGGCTCTCATCTATGTCTAACATGTTTTGACTTTCTTAAAAAGACTGGACTCTCATGTAATCACCATTAGCTGGAGTCCACAGTGGGAAGGCCTGTACCTCCATGACATCCTTGGACACATGACTTGAAGGAAGATTTTCAAATATGGAGAACAATGCTTTTTTAATTATATAGACTGTAAAACAAAGCACAGGAAAGTGTACTTTTTCCAGGAGCTCTTTTTAGTGACCCTAGCATCAATAAGCACAAAAATGAACAACAAAGAAAAGAGTATCTTCAAAATACGAAGCATTAAGGATCCAGAGTTCATCAAGGTATATGGGATTAAGGGAGCCAAAGAGAAATAAGGACACAAAAGAAGGGATAGTCAAGATATTGATATGTTTTGGGTGGTGAATCAAAAGAAACAAAATGAATTCTTTTTTACCTCATCTTTCAAGGAGCTCTTAGCTTACATATGGACTAAGAGTTGAGACTGTGTTTCTTTGACAGGAATGCTTTTGTGATATTTTGTGAGCTAATGAATGATGTGGTTACTCCACAGGTGACATTAACAAAATCCTCCATTCTTTATATGGCTTAACAGTATCCAAGTTGTCTTACCTGGGGGTTTTTAAATACAGCATATTTTTCCTCTTTCTTCAAAAATACCACTTTGTTTTCTGTGTCTCTTGTCCAGTCTGATAAGACTTCAACAACATTTTCATGGTCTTCAAAAAACCTTTCTGATGAAACAAGAAAAACAAGCTACTCTGAGTTAAGTGCAATGCCTTATACTTCACATAGGTTTTCAGAAACTCCTAATTCTTACACAATGTCACATGGTAGCATTCCTGTTTATTACTGTTCTGTGTCAGATCTTCAACTTATTTTCTATAAAAAACATGGCAGATGAACCTACACTGTAGTGGTAACAGTCAGCTGCTGCATTTTTTTTCATATTGGCTTTTTGACTGTAAATAGTTCCAGGTAGAGGTAAACATCCTATCTGTAAGGAGGACAGTGAGGCAATAATTGGTTTCAACAAATATGAATGAAATTGAGAGATGCATGATAAGCACTCTAAAACAACTCTAATAACAATATGTAAATATCGGAACCAAACCTAAACATAAAGGAAGGCTTTCATTTTTCTGTTTGACTCAGAGTTGAAGAAAACTTCAAGAGGTTCTTTCAGTATAGGCCACTTCCTCCAGGAAAAATTTCACCAAAACTTCTAAAACAGGCAATTCTATATTCCACCAAACTCTCCTGGGAGACAATTGTTCTGTGAGTGGTATTTAGAATGAGAAGTAATAGTATTTCTTCAAATTTTTTTTTTTTTTTTTTTTTTTTTTACCAGATCAATTTCTATCAATAGCACTCCGCTCTTTGGGGCAGAGCCTCTTAAACTAGACAAAGTGTCAGACATTAGGCTGGTGGGAGAAAGAAAGAGGAAATGGATACTGATGTGGGGTACAGTTACATATAGTTTTAAGAAGCAAACTCTCAAGAGACACTAGCTGACAGATACCCAGGCCCTCCTACCATCTGCTCAGCTTACTAAGCATGCAGGAAGAAGTATCATCCTGTCACTTTCTTCCCTTAAGAACCCCTAGAGAAGTGACAATAATAATGCTTACATTCCCTAAGGTCTAGCCACCTGCTATGATCCAAGTCTCTTCCCCACAAAGAGATGAAAAGGCAGAACTCCGTCTGACAGAAGGGAAGTGATGTATGGGAAGTCTTGACGGCCTTGAACCAAACTTTTGTGAATAATAGACCAAAACCCATAATAAAGCAAACCCACATGTTTTTGGAGTATAACCAATAGCTCAGGATAGTACATACCAATTTGTAGTTCTGGGTATATTTCATAAAGACACCAGTCTACGTTGCAGTCACAATGAGTTTTCTCAAAAAGGTTGTCAAGGACGTCTCGGGCCAACTGTCGTTCATCCACCATCAGTGACTTCGTGCTGTTATCATTCATGTGCACCTTGACAACCAGCTGAGGATAAAGCCACAGAGCAGCCACTAAATTTCAGTGACTGAAGAAGGCCACCAAGATTTAAGGTTTCAAAGTTGCTATTGCTACTGCTAATTTAAGTAAGACTGGGTCCCATCAACAAACTCAATGTGAACTCACATTCTGAGCCCTTGTTTAAGGTGCTAGGAGTATAGAGGTAGAGAAACCAAGTTACAAAAACAGACAAACATTCAATAAACAAAGCCCTTGCCTAGGCTTCAGAGACTTTGCATTCTGGTGAGGGATGCAGAAGACTAACAGAACCAAAGAACTGCCAACATCCTGTTTTCCTGGCGTCTGTCTGCTACTTATTCAGGTTCATCCTGGAGCCCAGAAGCATTTTTTGACTGAAAGCCACACCTGTATCTTTGTAATAAATTCTCTTTTGCTTAGCTGGAGTTGTGGTCTTTTTCATGCAACCCAAGAGTTCTAAGACACAGGCAAGACTAAGTTGGTTAGCCTACGATTCTTCGAAGTTAGGGAGTACCAAGCGACATGGCATCACTGAGGAGCTCTGCTGGGAGCCAGGTTGTATCACAGCAGAGCACGGCTGAGCTTAGAGGTGGATTAAGTGAAACAAGGTAGACTGAGAAAAAAGCCGTTATGGAAGAATGCAGGCAAATTAGTGATCTAACTGACTTTTGGCACTGAGTTCACAGTCAAATTGGTAGTTTTTCCAAACCTAGAGGTTTTGGTGAGAGCAGCATTTATTCATCTCCAATAAAGACACAGAATTTCTCTGGCTTTTCCAAGACATATCATAAAAGTTGTTTAATTTCTGATCCCCAAGAGAGACCATTATTCTGAGGCAATACAACAAAATTAAATCATGAAGTAATGCAGCTAGGGTTTGGGTTTTCTTTGACATGTGTGTATTGTAGCATATTTTTAATTACAGTAGTTTGTTATTTATGAGTGCTATGGGTAATAATGGTGGTATATATCCAGTCTTTAAAAGGAACGGTGGGAATGTGCCTACCAAACTGATTCTACCTAATTAAGTGGAAATTAGTCTAGTTAGAGTCAATCAACTAGATTAGGGTCTATCTTAGAGTGCAATGGGGGAAGGACAGATGTCCTTCCAGACAGTCACTGCCCAACCTCTAGCCTGTGGTGCCTGCAACTACTCCACGTTCAACCAGTAGAGAAATCCTGGAAACAATACCATTAACCAGAACCATCTGATGTTCTGCTTAAATTTCTATTCTAATTTGAAGAGAGAAGTGTAAAATGGCTAAGAACAAGTTCTGCCTATTCTGTTTGCCTGGGGTTGGTCATGGTAATTTATAAGTGAGATTTATCATTGTTTAAAAAGTAATCGGATGGACTGGAGAGAAAGGCCAAACAATTGATAATATTTCTTCCTCCCCTAAAATTTGGGTTAGATTCTGAGTAGTCGGGAAACTGCCCCTCGGGTTCCACTTCCACCTAATCTGATCTTCAAGAGCTGTTATGTTGTTAACAGAAAGAAGGCACAGTTCCTGTGGACTGTTATGCAGAGTTGCCGATAGCAACCAAAGGTGTGAGTAGTGATAAACATCTGGGTAAGCCTCAGTGAACAACCACAAGTTAAAGTTTCAAGTAGTGCCTTGTCTCCCTAGAGTCAAAAATGTAGAAATCAGGCCACTAGAAGTGCAGTTCCCGCTCCTAGAGCCATTCAAATTCAGGCTTTCCTGAGGATACTCCCGCCCTCTCCTCCCCCTGGAAAAACTGTAGGATAGTTGCTTTTTTATTCCCTGTTTTTTTAAAAAACATTTATTTATTTATTTTAGAGACAGGGGAAGGGAAGGAGAAAGCGAGGGAGAGAATCATCAGTGTGTGCTTGCCTCTCGTGCACTCCCTACCGGGAGTGCCCACAACCCAGGCATGTGCCCTGACTGGGAATTGAACCAGTGACCCCTTGCTTCACAGGCTGGCACTCAATCCACTGAGCCATACCAGCCAGGCTCCTTGTTTGTCTTTTGATATATTTAAAATGAAAGGTTCAGTGTCTAAGATGCATTCACCTAACCTGAGAATTGAAGACTGAGAGTTGTATGGAAAAACAAATATTCCTCAAATAGTGGTCTTTACCATGATTATTTTCTGTGGAAGGCATATCTGCTGTTCTCTGCTGAGAATTATTGTTCTAAAGCAATGCTTTTCAACCTTTTTTTAATCTTGTATTTTTTTTATCATAGTACACATAAATTAATTACTAAAATTTTGTGTCTGACAAAAAAAAATAGGTATAATTTTGATTCATTCACACCAGATGGCTGCTGTTGTGTTGGCTGTTGTCATCTTTTTATTTGACAATCTAAAGGAAAAGAAGTCAGTGCCCCTGACTAAATAGTCAGGTACTGTGTGTTTTAAAAATTCACGCGGAACACCAGTTGAAAATAACGTCTATAAAGTAGCTACTTGCCCTAGGAAACACTGCCAATGTTAGGTTCTAGAAGAGTTACTCTCCCTGATGGCCAAATTAATGATGTTTGACCACATTTCATTCTTACTTAGGAATTCTTAAGCAAATAAAACATGTCAGTTGTTTCTTTTGTTTTTATGTAGAGAAAAACCTCACATAATTTAACAATGATGAAAAGTGGGGTTTTTTGCAGAATTGCAAACTGAATTTAATCCACATGTAGTTATGAATGTCTAGAATTATAAAACTTAGAACTAAGAAAACCAAGAGAAGGCTGGCGACTTTTAGCAAGAAGGAACCGTATTTATTATTTTCGCAGCTTCCATCACATTTGCAAGTTGATGAGTATCTATATCAACACATTACACTGCTAATTCTTAACTCGCAGTTGTGTGATTTAACAAGCTAAGTACTTGTCATTTCTACACTATGTGACATATGGTAAAATGATTCAAGAGTGAAAAAGCTTCCTTCTTCTAATCCATTACGGCAGTGATTTTCAACCGGTGTTCCACAAGAATGATTAAAACATGGAATATCTGACTGTTGAGTCAGGGGCACTGACCTCTTTCCCCTTAGACTGTCAAATAAAAAGATAATAACAGTCAACACAACAATTGCTGTCCTGTGTGAATGAATGAAAATTATACCTACTTTTTCTATCAGACAGGCAAAAAATACATTTTTTGGCGTGCTGCAGAATTTCAGTTATTAGTTTATGTGTGTCATGAGGTTGAAAATCACTGCATTAAAGATTTTATAGTTTTTATAATGTCTTCTTGTTCTTTTGCAAGCTATTAAATACAAGTATATCATAGCTCTGAATCATTTACAATATTTTTTCTTCTATAATACAATTTACAAATGGAATTGTTCTCCTGGGTTACAGAGCTTTAAAACAAACAAATAAACAAAATTAATGTGTGAGTCTGACTAGGCTGCCAGTTCTCAAAGCTTTGTCCTACAAGATGTGTATACAATTCATGAACCAGAAAGATGTCAACACCTACAGAACACTGTGGGGCAAGGTACTTCAGATAACTTGTTTTCTGTAAAGGCACAGTGTAGATTATGTGTGAGTACATACTAGTCACTTTATTGTACAAGTATGTCAGTTGTTTTCTTAATGTTCTGGCCATACGTAGACTTTTGAATTAAGACAGACATTTAGAGCTTCTGAAATCAGTACAAATATATAACCTGGCTTTTAAATTTTCCTTCTTCATTGTTCAGAGTGACTTTCCTGTTTTACGTCTCTGTTCAATCAGGGCAGGTTGTATTTTGTGTTTACTGTTACAGTTCACCCTAGATTCTGGCCATGTTCTATCCTTTCTGATATGCAGCAGGAAACAGCTGCTCCCTCCTCCCTTTTTTAACCTCCAGCTGAAGCAAACAGACTGAATACGTTAGGTGTTCTATCTCTTCATCGAAGAATCAACTTCTCTTCTCATTTCCCCTCTGAAAGTATATTCAACGTGGCTCTCATTTTATAAACAACCAGAGGTTCGCATGGGCCTATCGCTCTTCCCTGCTTTACTTTCTTTTCAGCACTTACTGCCTCTGCTAGAATTCACCTCTCCACAAGCAGGGGCCTCGCCTCACTTGCTCACCTCTCTGTCTCCCTAGCACCTGTTCCCGGAGGTGGGGATGCATCATCATTGAGGAAAACACCAAATCTCTGGAGGAGCTTCCATGGGGGTGAGGAGGAGATGTAGGTAGACAGTAAATATGATAATGAGGGGTAGACAGTGTGTTGGAAGGTGACAAGACCTGATGGGAAAAAGGAAGTTGGGAAGGGCAGGAAGTTTTGGGGTGTGTCCGATGTCACATAGGAAAGGCCTCACTGGGCAGACCTAGAGCCGGGACAGAGAGGAGCCACGGGAATCTGGGCGACAGCTTTCCAGGCAGCTAGGCCAGGGTGTGCCCTGAATATTTAAGGAGCAGCTATGAGACCAGACAGCCAGAAGGGGGCGAGTAAGGGAGAGTGGGGGGGAGACAGAGGGCAGCCAGGGCTGAGGGGGCTTAAGGTCGTTGTGAGTTTGGGCTTTACTATGTGAGATGAGTGCCACTGGAGGCTTTTGAGCAGAGGGACGAGAAGAGAGTACAGGAACTGGGGCACACGGGGAAAGGCTAGTCTTAGAAATATGACAGCTGACCCAAAGGAACAGAAGGACTATGGACTCTACGTCACAGGTGCAGGCAGGCAGGTGGGTGAATGCAATGGGCAGTAACACTGTTAAGTGAGAGAGAATGTGGATGAAGAGAGAGGAGTGGAGGCTCTAAGGGAGGACAAGGTGGAAATAGTTTCCTAGGTTAGTGGGCGAGCGACTGGACTGGCAAAGCTCAGGCAGCACTGAGGGCCCAGGCTAAGGAGGAAGAGAGCTGGATTGGACCAGGGTGTTACAGAGCAAGTATAAGTGGAGGAAGAGCCAGGCAGCTGAAGATGCAGAATTTCAAGTATTGATCACAGAATTGTTTTTAAAAGATTTTATTTTTAGAGAGAGGGGAAAGGAGGGAGAAAGAGAGGAAGAGAAACATCAGCTGGTTGCCTCTTGCACACCCCAAATTGGGGACCTGGCCCACAACCCAGGCATGTGCTCTGGGTAGGAATTTAACTGGTTAACTTTCAGTTCACAGGCTGGTGCTCAATCCACTGAGCCACAGCAGGCAAGGCATGATTGCAGAATTTAATCACATAAAAACCAGGGAAGAATAATGGTAAATAAGTTCATGTATGTTTGGAATAAATGGAACCAGGCTGATATGGCAAGACTCCTAGATGAGCCTTGAAAGGCTGGATCCAGGGATAGTCATGGAATATTTACTGAAATCAGTCAACATGTATTGAACACCTTTATTCAAAGGACCATGAACATGAATTCTAATGCCCTATATAAAAAGAATAATTCACACAACTATACGTGAAAAGCTCTTAATGAGTCTCAGAGATGCTATACGCTTCAGAAGTTGAAATAAGACAAAAACTGTTTCACCTTTCTTTTAATTTATCAATGAACTTTATTAACTTTAATTAGGTATATACTTCTACTAAAGTTAAAAACAGGTGTTTCTGTTATAATACAGCGTATGTACTCCTGGAAAACCTATGCTCTACAAAAAACTGCACAATAAAATTACAGGTTTATTAGGAAAATAGGTTGGGGAAGGTCTCTCAAATCTCTGCAACTCTGAAACCAGAGTACTAGCTAATCAACGTTTGCTCTATTAGGAGGTAACTTGGACACCCAGGGCAGGCAGTGAGCTTGGGGGCTGCCTCCGGGAATACGAAAAAGGCACAAAAGCAATCGGCAACGCTGAGATGGAAGCAAGGCCAACAGAAGCTGCGCCCAGAAGGTGGCGGCACCTGCTGTTAGCTAACAGCTGAGCTGAATCAGAGAGGGTTCCCTGGGTGTAAGGGAGCCCTGGGTACAGGGACTTGAAAACTTCCACATTTATACTGACATAAGTCTCCCATTTATCAATTACAAATGAATTAACTGATGGTATAGAAAGACTACCTACATAATTTATCTTTGTTCTTAAATTGAAAACGTTACAAGTATTTGGAAAGGACCAATTGAAATTTTATTTTTTAATGATTAAATATAATAAAATGCCTTACTTGAACTTCCCATGCAAAAGTGATTCATATTTACCTTCTTGACCTTGGCCTCTTTCAGTTTTTCCAATGCCAGCTTAATTTTATCAGCCTTTGCCTGGGCTTCTTCTTCTTCCTGTAAAATGGCAAGACATTCAACACAGTCCATTAAGAATACCAGCCAGCAAATACCTGTGCCGTTGCCAGTGCCTTAGTGACTTAATGTTAGCAAAGGGCTGCATTGTAGGGACCAGATTTCACACAGTCGATTTTCAGAATTCAGTGACCATAACAGAAATCTCCAGCCCAGAAATAAGGGAGGCAGTCACCCTTTATATGTAGGAATAGCAACTTAAAGGATGAAATAATGACAATAATAGAACGTCACATTCTTGATCCACAAAAATCTCTGCTTGATTCTCAACTGGGCTCCACCTTGAAGGATCTATAGGACGATCCCAAGGGGTTTGGGAACTTCCAGAAATTATGTGTGTTTTTAAAAAACCATTTAAAGTGTGCAATTGCAGTGCGTTGAATACATTCGCAGTGTTATGCGACCGTCACCGCCATCCACCTCCAGCACTGTCTTCCTCTGAGGTACTTACGGTAGTTAAGTTCACAGAGATAGAAAGTGGAATGGTAGTTGCCAGGGGCTTCAGGGAAGGGGGGATAGAGAATTGTCATTTAGTTGATATAGAGTTTCGGTTTTGCAAGTTGAAATTATATACGTGGTTTTAGATCAAAATGCACTTTTCTGGGATTCCTAGTTTTCATTAGATTTCTAAAGGAGTCCTTATTTCCCCCAAAGTTAAAACTTAGGCTCAAACTTAAACTTATAATTCACCAAAAAACACTGACAACAGCACATGAGCAGGCAGAAAAGAGAATTAAATATTTTGAGAGCCCCAAATGCTTTGATTTTTCCAATAGTCTGAGAATAGGATTATTAAGGCTCCCTTACATATATTTATAATGATGAGGAAATGAGCTATTCTGGTTACATTCTAATTATACTTGAAAGCAGATATGTACTTCTCATACCAGTGGTTCTTAAACTTTTTTTTTTTTTTTTGAGCCACAAACCCCTTTTAGGAGTACATGTATGTTGCAAGAGGTAAAGCCCAGAAAACTTCACACGGGCATTTAACTTCGCATGTACTTTCAGGGAGTCCCAGCCGCCTTGCTGTCTCTTGAACCCTATAGTAAGGGCCTCTGCTTGCGGGGATTGCTGTTACCAAAAAGGCTGGAAATAATGAGTGCTGGCGAGGATGTGGAGGAAAAGGGGACCTTTGCACACTGTTGATGGGATGGTGAACTGCTGCAGCCGCTATAAAAAACAGTGTGGAGGTTCCTTAAAAAATTAAAAATAGAACTGCCATGTGATCCAGCAATTTCACTTCTGGGTGTACAGCCAAAGGATATGACATCACTCTTTGAGGAGATCTGCACTTCCATGTTCACTGAGGCGTCAGTCACAAGAGCCACAACTTGGAAACAATCTCAGTGTTCACTGATGGATGAATGACTAAAGAAACATGTATATATTGCCCTGGCTGGTGTGGCTCAGTAGGCTGAGTGCCAGCCTGTGAACCAAGGGGTTGCTGGTTCGATTCCCAGTCAGGGCACATGCTTGGGTTGCAGGCCAGGTCCCTGGTGCAGGGCGCATGAGAGGCAACCACGCATTGATGTTTCTCTCTCTCTCTTTCTCCCTCCCTTCCTCTCTGTCTGAAAATAAATAAATGAAGTCTTAAAAAAAGAAAACATGTATATATTTATAAAAATAAGTGTATATGTATACCCAATAGAATATTATTCAGCCATAAGTAAGAAGAAAATCTTTCCATTTATGACAATATGGATGGATTTTGAGGGCATTATGTGAAGTGAGATAAATTAGACGGAGAAAGATAAATACTGTATGATCTCACTTATATGTGGAATCTAAAATAGTTGAATTTGTAGACAGAGAGAGTAGCACAGTGGTTGCCAGGGAGTGGGGATGAGGGAAAGAGGGAGATGTTGGTTAAAGGGTATAAACTTCTACTTATAAGGTAAGTAAGTTTGGGGGATCTAATTCCAGCATAGTGACTATAGTGAAATATACTGTATTATATATTTGAAAGTTGCTAAAAGTGTAGATCAAAATGTTCTAACCACATATACAGGGAAAAGGTGACTATGTGAAGTGACGGAGGTGTTAATTAACCTTAGTGTGGAAGCATTTCACAATGTACATGTGTATCAAATCATCATGTTGTACACCTTAACCTCACAAAATATTATGTCACTCATAGCTCAATAAAACTGAAAAAAAGAGCCTCTGCCCTGTGTGGATCACTAATTTTTCAATAATTTTCTATAATAGATATGCAATAGAGCAATGAATATGATTTAATATTCGATACATATTTAGTATTTGTTCATTCAAAAGGCATTGTAGAAACTTCCAGAGTTCCTAGGGTTGTATTTATAGACACTGATCATCAGTACTCAGTTCAAAAAATGTGGAAGCCACAGGAAATGGAGCAAGATTCTTACTCTAAAATATTTCTAAAGTGGCTCACCCTAAGAAAAAATCTTAAAAGTTTTTGTTTTTTTACTTTTATGAGAGATACGCTATGAGCTAATGTCCCAAACAACAACCACATCAACTTTGGTTGTTTTCCCAGTATTTGCGAATGTATTAACATCAAGCACTCATCGCCTGCCTGGCCCGCAGCACCCTTCCCTGCCTACGACAGGACATGTGATCCTCAGATATATCTTTGCCCTACTGAACAGGACTGCCCAATTCAGCACAATTCCATTCAGCTCAATTCAGAAACATGTAAGAAATGTTTTCTATTCTTCATGTGCTCTGCTAGCCCCAGGGACTCAGAAATGTATAAATCAGTTCCACAGTTCATGCCACGTTAATAAAACATTACCCTCCAAAGTTGACTATTATCAGGAAGTGCTGCATATGAATATAGATTTTAGCCAAACTATAATCATTCCTGATTATGGCCTTAATGTGTTCTTTACACATATCTGTGAGTCTTATTTTTGGAGCACTCTGCCTTTACAATGAACATACTCTGTATCCTTGTTTCTTAGCATTGCAGAGCTTTCAGAGTACAAACTTAGGAAGTAATTCTCACTCTGAAGAAAGTTGAAGATAAGGGGTAGCAGAGGTCAAGGGTCCTGCCACCTCTGGCCCCATGCACATACCGGAGAGAGGAGTTCAGGGGGTGGTGGTGGTGGAGGAAGGTCTAACATGGGATCCTCTGGTGGAGGTGGTAAATCATCTTCATACAGGCTCATACTAGCTGCAGCGGCATTTGCTCCATAACTGACAGAGGCTGCGCCACTGGAACTTGATACGTCCGGAGGTGCTGAATGCTGTTGTTTCTGAGAAGACTCTTTCTGTGCCTGGATTGTCCTCTGCTCAGCTTCACTGATATCTGCTACCAGATCCGCCATGAGTGCATCTAAATCTTGGTCTTCTAGAGCATTTAAGGATTCTGGTATGGAAAATCACATTAATAATCAAAATAAAAATTTGTGCCTGGGAAAACTGAAAAAAGGTCACTTTAAAGGGTAATATTGGAGCCCTGGCTGGTGTGGCTCAGTGGATTAGTGCTGGCCTGAGAACGAAAGGGTCACTGGTTCAATTCCTAGTCAGGGCACATGTCTGAGTTGTGGGTCAGGTCCCCAGTAGGGAGCACGCGAGTGGCAACCACACACTGATGTTTCTCTCCCTCTCTTTCTCCTTCCTTTCCCTTCTGTCTAAAAATAAATAAATAAAATCTTACAAAAGGTAATATTTGAGTACTGGTTGCCAGGGCTGAGGGTGGGGATGGGGAAATAGGGAGAGGTTGGTAAAAGGGTACAAATTTTCAGTTATAAAATGAATAAGGTCTGAGGATCTAATGGTGACTATAGTTGATAACACTGTGTTGTAGAGCTGACATTTGTGGGGAGAGTAGAACTTAATTATTCTTATAAAAAAAGAGAAAAGAATACATATGTGAGTGTGGAGAAGCAAACCTTCATTGTTCATATGTGCACGTATATGCTATCTATTAATGTGGTAATTTTACAAAAGTGTATTGCTTTTTTGAAACTTCATGAGTGTTACCCATGCAAAAGTGCTTCATAGTTTGCCTTCTTTCATTTAATGTTATGATGGAAATGACAGATAACAATAATGAATTTATATGGCAAATAATAGAAAGGAGGCTGGGAAAAAAAGAAAATTGAAAGAGGTGTATTATAATTTATCAAGATATAGGCACTGGTACCTAAATGTTTATCGAAAAATTATTGAAAAAGCAGAAACAAACTTGGTGAGTGTCCAAAATAAAACTCGGAATTCTGGATTTCTATAACTAGGTTTCTCTATTATATTGGTTTTCATTCTTTTGGTAGACTCTGTTGGTCTTTGGAAAATCTTTTTCAAGTGTTGCAATGAATGAGAATTCATTTGGAAAGGATTACTTCAAGAATCATTGTAATTTGAATAGCACATGGGCTAAAGATTGTCTTTGCACTAAATAAGAAGAGAGGTTTTTTAAAAAAATTCTCATTCGAGGAGAGGAAGGGAGAGAGGGGGGAGAGAGAGAGAAATGGAGAGAGAGAGACACACATCGATGTGAGAGGCAAACATCAATCAGTTGTCTCCCATGTGCACCCTGACCGGGGATCAAACCCGCAACCTAGGTATGTGCACTGACTTGGAATTGAACCTGCAAGCTTTTGGTGTACAGGACAATGCTCCAACCAACTGAGCCACCCGTTCAGGGCAAGAAGAGAGATTTTTGTTAATAAAATAGCATGACTATCTCAGGGAGAATAAAAAATGTCAAATAGAGCAAATATATCATATTATATGATAGTTATATATGGAAATTAAAATGTATTTGGAACATCTATTCATGTATTATCAATCATTATGAAATAAACAGTTCAACATTATCCTTGAAGAAATATTTGCTTATTAATATTTACTTATTCTACCATATGCTATTACTCTAAAAGCTTAGAAATAAGAAATTCCCTTTATTTCTTAAAAAAAGGTTGAGACTTTACACAAATGCAAGGTAGTGTTCCCCTTCATTACAAGCAACAATATCTTCTCACCCTCTCAATTCAATCCAGACACAAAAAAATGCAATCTGAAGTCCAAGGCTATAAAAATTATAATTATCATAATGTCTAGGTTCCTTAAATTTTTTTTCAAATTGTAGTTTCACACTGATTTTAGTCATTATTATGATTTCAAATTACTTTCGGAAAGAAATTATTACACTTACCATTTAAATCTTTAAAACCCACACTGAAGTTGAATTCAGCTCTGGGAGGTTTAGGGTCCGAAGGCGGAAGAGTGTCGACTCCTAAACTCTGTGGAAACAGATCCCCGCCCCGCAAAGTTAATCATGATACTACTATTTTTGCAGGAATTTAATCATTAAGTCAAAAGTCACTTATTGTTTACACAGTTTTTATCTAAATTTAGAAATAGCATTCTTATTTGGAAATGTTTTTATGCGATTTCTTCCCCCTACACAAGATTACAACTTAAAAATGATTCTAGAAAGTACATCTTGAAACAAAACAGGTCAGCTGAGAATAAGAGTGAGATAGTTAATTTTTACTAATGACAGAAATAATTTCCTATATGATGCATTTGTGACATCTGCACTTTACAGTATTCTTTAAAAACACACAATTCTTCAATTTTTGTAGAAAAGTTTTGTAGAAAAGTTTAAGATCCCTACCTTATTTAGGAATATTGGGTTACTCTTATTTCAATACCTGAAGCAGGAAGTGGTGAGCTAACATCTATGAGAGCACTACAAGGCATGCTAGCTGCCTGGGCCAGGGGTTCTCGGGTCAGCAGCCTCTGGGCTCCTCTCAGCCTGACAGGGACTGATCTCTGAGTTAATCTGATCTTTCTTAGACCTGGAGCCTATGGCTAAGTGGCTGTCACACTACTTTGAAGGGACGGAGTTCTTACAGTGTAAAGAAGCTACCGTAACTCCCTGTTAGTCCTTTAAACTGTAGCATTTCCTCAAAAATTGGCCAAGAATATTTATTGAAGACCATGCAATTTTCTTCGCTAGCCTTTCTATACAAGTAAAAGCAAGAGAAATTGTTCAGTGGTGGTAGGTGTGGCAGGACTTCCCTTGGGGAAATTCCTCTGTTGGCTCAATGACTGACCGTGATGAGCACAAGAACTGTTGTGACAGAACATGTGTGTGACCGACGTAGTCAATGACCTGAACTCAGGCGTAATCAGGAGAAAAGCTTTATTTTATCCCACACTGTCACAGTGACATCAGCAATACATAACATCAATTATGTATTACATAATATTGTCAATGCCCAGTTTTTCAAAAGATAGCTCTCTTTTCATATTAAAATCAATATGAGTAGCCCCATTTTTTTTTATAATTTGAAAGTTAAAAAGGATGATTTACCTGGGTCAAAAGATCCATCTCTCCCAGCAAATTGCTGAACATTTGGTCTATATCGTCATTTGACTCACCCATCTGAAAAAGAAAGAAACCCAGATATAAATAGTCTAAGAAAAGCCTGATCTCTGGAGAACTGTCCCACCTCTTATTCTTTCCCTAAGTGCCCCATCCACGGGCAAGTCGAGAAGAGAAGGCCCTGTGGAGAGGAAGGTTCACTTCAGTCTGAAATTCCATGATGGGGTCCTCTCCAGTTTGCTTGGTCCAAGATTGAAGCAAAGCCTGGGAAAGCACCTCATAGCGACAATCAGACTTTGTTGCTCCAGACTAATCTAGTCTCTTTGGGGCCAAGCGGACAAAGTGGACACTGTTCAGGTATTCACCTCACCCTAGGACACCCTGCTTAGAAGAGGAGAAAGCTTCATGTTGCACGTGGTTATGAAGGAGAGAGATGCAGAACTTCACCTCCACTTACAAATTTACACAGACATATGTCAGGAGTGGGTAAGCATCTCTACCAAACGATTCTCTGAAATAATAGCTTTTGGTGCATTTATGTGGACGTAGTGGGATGACAAACAATTACAACTAAAGCAGTGACAAAATCAAGTGATGACAAAGAAATAAATCATGCTGTCTCCTACAGACTAACCTTCCTTCACCTAGGACATATGAAGCAGTTGCCCAAGAGAGGAAAAGAACTTCCATACAATGTTTCCAAACAGCTGTGAGGCGCAGCTAGCTGCTTGCTTCCCGACATTTTCTGCAAGGCTGGATTAGGAAACTAGGAGACAGGATTACTGGCTTCCTTCGGCTGCTAATCAGTATGCTTTTTGACAAAGGGGATTAACTACTGTACTTCATCTGTAAAATGAGGAGTTTCCTGGAGACAATTTCTAAGGGTCCTAAATGCTTAAAATGTTAGAAGATTAATGTTAATTACAGTTCAAGCTAAGCAGTCTGGTAAGAGTAGAGGGTCAGCATGTAATACTTAAACCAAACAATATTTATGTGTGTGTGGGCATATTTGTGTGTTAATCATTTCATATGTTAACTTAAAGATATACAAAAGTAGAGAAAATAATATCATGATTTTCATGTACCCAATGTCCAGCTTTAACAATGATCAACTCACTACTGATCTTTTAAATTTGAATATCATATTTATATCCTCCCCCAATAATTATGTTGAAACAAATACTATTTTTCCATAAATATTTCGGTGTGTAGCTCAAAAAGATTTTTCTTTTCCTTTTCTTTTTTTTTTTTTTTTAAATTTTCCAGAACACCTTATGTGGCTTCCTGCGGAGGAGGTATCTTGCAGGAGCATGGGTAGCTACAAAACTAGGCTGGCCAGGAAAGAGCCAGGAAGGGGACTTCAGTTAAAATGCAAGAGGTCTGTAATACTATGGGATAAGCACATTCCTAAGCAGCAGACATGCCTGAGATGATCAGGTGTGATTACACACAGGACAGGGAGGAATCAACGGAAGCCATTCAGCGAATGCTTAGGGTCCTATCACACAGGTAGGCAGGTGCGCACCCAGGTGTGAAAGTGACAGGCAAGGCAGACACTGCAGGAGTGAGTCTACGTGAGCATGTCTAAGAGGTCAGGGAGGACTTGCACAAAGCTTCAGTGAAGAAGCACGGAAGATGTTCATCCTATTTTATGTGGGTTTTTGGGCTTATGGTTTATTGCAGTCAGGAGAGGGAAAAAGAACCGCAGGCAGGGAGGGGAGTCAAAGTGGGATCCATTCCCAGGGAGTGTTACCTCCTCCCAGTTGCTTACAAAATACCTGAGTCATACCCTCCCTTCTTCAAATTACCTACAAAGTAGAGGAAAGAAAGTATATCAATAAACAAAGTACACAGGGTTTCACAAGCTATCTGCTCAAAAAATGAATATTCTATTCCATTCATTGTTTTAATAAGAGGAAATGAACAGAATAAACAATAAAATTCAAGAACAGCCCATTTATTTTCATTAGAATATTATGTAGCACAATAATGTGACAAAATAGAGGAATCCTTCAGAAGAATTAACAGGAAAAGTTGACAGTATTAGTGTTAACATATTTCAAATTTTTCATAAGAGAAAAGTAATCCATTCAAAGTGAAAAAAAACCAGATTTATGTTTTGACCTCAAAACTGCCAGCCAATATTACAATAAACTCAAAGGAACCAGGGACAATGCTAGTAAGGAGAATCCTGCTATTGATGTTTTCTCTTATTAGTACAGTTGGAAAAGCACTAAAATGATGAATATAGTCTTGAAAGGAAACATGGCGTCCATGAGTCAGAAAAACCCACTGAGCCCAAAGCCCTTAGTTTCTCAGCCTGTACACAACTCTGACACAAAACGGGTTAAAGACATGCCAGAATGAATCATGCATCTGAGACGGAAATAACTCAAAACAGTACATTCTCATAAATTCTGCTGAGCCTTCCTAGATTCATCTGTAAAAACCTTTCCTCCTGCCCTTTCAGTCCTTTTCTCCAGAGTCTGTTGATATGGAAACACTAAAAGCAGTCAACATCAAAAATGTCCTGTAAATCCAGTCCTCAGTAAATCTGCTACTGAATGAAGCCCACTTTAAAGGAGTTGCATCCCTGGTGAAAATAATAAGACATTCATTAGAGTTAAGGGCTCTTGTTAATATAACTTCATACATTTGTATTAATCTGAAACATAATCATTTTACATACTTATCCATCCTGCCCAGCAAGAAAATCTTCTTTTTGGAATGGACAGAACAAGTCACACAAATATATACAACGTACACATGCACACAAGTGTGAGAAAAGAGCAATGTGTCTATTTGTATGTGGTATTTTCCAAAGTCAAAATCATGATGAGGAAGAAAGAGAGAGAGAGAGAGAGGGGGGGGGGGGGTGGTAGAGAGAACACACAGCCACGAGGGCTGTAAGTGTTATTTGGGTTAACAGCAGGGTGGAGCAGCCTCGGTGAAGTAAGAGGTTGCAAAACAAGCAATGTGCACATCATGTTGGGTGGAATTAACATCTTTTTGTGAGTATGTCATTTGTGAGTTCCCTTTGTGTCCTGGGAAGAACAACATACTGTTGAGTAAAAGAAAAAACTAGAACAGTACTTTATCAGATAGATATGTCAGGTATTTTTTTTTGGACAGGGGTTTGGTAAGGAGTGGGTTGGAGAGAGGCTGAAATCCTGCTGAAGATTCCCTGAATTTCCAAGGGAATTTCCCCCAATACTCAATACTTCCCTAAGGCTCAAATTTCTAAGTCTCAGTTTTCATCCTCAAATAGTTTCTCTTTTCCACATATATAAATTTCATATGTAAACTTCCTATAGACATATTTAAAAAATGTCTAGCAAAAAATGATACACATGTGAAGGATGGGTGTGTAAGCCAAACTTGTGGTAATCATTTCACAATATATACATGTCACATCATTATGTTGTACACAAACTTATACTGTTACATGTCAATTATATCTCAATAAAGCTGGAAAAAAAATCTATCCTCAGTACTCTGATATGTATGAGCAACAGTATATTTTTTATGTTTATGGCAAAACTAACCTCATATATTTAATTCAGTTTGGATGCAAGTGTTGTTGCTATTTGGATTAGTAACTTCATGTTTTTGGACCTAAATCAGGACAGAAAGTCTTCAATTGTAACAGGCATTTTCATTATTATTCTCCCTCTGGTGCATTCTCCTCCTACATGCCCTAATTTGGCTAATGGTCATTATTCACTTTTTAGTCCAATATAGAAACCTTGGCATAATCCTTGACTCCTCCCATTTTTCCATCCCTCATCAGCACCTCTAGCCTCCAGCCTCCCAGATCCCCCATCAAGCCTCACCACCGTCACTGGGAATTGGAAATACAAATTTGAATGTCTCATCCTCTTGTTTGAAAACCTTCCATGACTGATCAAGATGAAGCAGAGAGAGTTCAGGTCTTAGTATATCTTTTAAGTCCTTCATAATTTCCACAACCTGCTTTTCAGGGTTCAGTTCTTGCCATTCAGGGTCCTTGACACTGTCTGAACAGGATTTAACAAATTCTCTTTGTCGTTGTATATGCTATTCTCTTTAAATAACATCCTCTTCTGTCTACGTCTCCTTCACAAAATCCTATTTATCATTCAAAATCCAGCTCTTGTGTCAATACTTTAACGGTGTCTTCAAAATCAGTAGAGAGATTTGCTTGCAGTTGCCTCTGGGAACCATATCAGTAAATCCAGGTCCCAGCAACAACACTGATAATGTATTTAACCCCCTAGGCTTGTTTCCTTGCCTATAACATGAGGGGAATAATATATAATTCATAGGACTGTTGTGACACTTAAACAAAAATAGCATATGGTCCATGGTGTTTATATACTCAATAATAGCATTTACCATACTGAATCATGCTCTTTTTGTTACCATGTTAGAATCTCTTTCCAGACCGGGAGCTGTTATTCAGGAAGGATCAGATCTTATTCACCTTTGTGTTAAAAAATGCTAAGTAACCTCCAAAACTAATAGGAAAAAAGTGAGCTAGAGGACAGGTCTCAGGCTACGTAGAAAGTGCTCATTCTACCTCCTACGCCCTAGACGTGGACGCTGCTGCCCTGCACTCGGAGCCCTGACACCGCACTCCGGGGCTGGACAGCCCTCAGAAGACGCCGAACTCCTGTCTTCCTACGACTATCAGGGCAATTAAACAAAAAGTCTATTTCTAAGCTGTTATCTAGGTTTGCGGACCTTCGTTCACTTTTTGCAGTGCTTTCCAAGTGAGTAAATACTGATACTTATACAAATACATTTTGTTGGTAAACACAAAGATTTCATTGGAGTTCACATCTATTTAGGCTTAGAATCAGTTTTCAAATCTCAAATTTTTTGAGCAAAATCTAATAGCTACCCCGCTTGAGTTATATTATTAACGGCTTTCCTTCTTAGCTAATTCAATCTTAAGTCAGTTATTATTTCGAGGAGTCAGTTAGTTAACCATTATTTAACATATAAAAACAAGTTATATCTTCTACCTTAATTATTCCTTTATTCACATCACTTATCTAATTAATTTAAACCCCATAAACATAAATGTATCCCTCACTTTAGAACAGCTTCATTATACGGTAATATATTAGGTTATCTGTGTCAGTTTAATATATAATTTATAATATACTTATGTGTTTTGCTATTTACTTAGAATTATATGCCTCTGCTTTGTATTGGGTTTCAAAATAGAGAATAAATTATATGAGGTCTGTCTGGAAAAAGTCTAGCCATTGTTAGGATAACACGAAAGGTTTGAGCGACATCAATGTAAACTGGCAGCCAAGGAGGAGAGTGGACTGGAACACGCTTGTGTGAACAAAGACAACTTCATTGTCCTAGTCAGTGTACTAGTCAATGGTAGACACCATTGAGTGAGCATGTGTACTGTGTGGCCATTGCATTCAAAATGACTGAGCGAGTAGAGCAGCACATCTAAACCAGTTTTGCATTAAGTTTGAACATTCCTCCACAGAAACTATTTGAATAATTCAGAAGGCCACAGCTATGGGCACCTGGTGATTGGCACCTTCATCATGACAACGCACTTGCTCATGCATCATGTCTCATGCAGAGTTTTCTGTGAAACATCAAAAAACCCAGGTGACTCAGGACCCCATACAGTGCAGATTTGGTGCCCTGAGACTTCTGGCTTCTCCCTAAATTAAATTCACCTTTGAAAGAGAAGAGATTTCAGACAGTCATGAGATTCAGGAAAATACTACGGGGCAGCTGATGGCAATTGGGAGAACTGTGTGAGGTCCCAGGGTGCCTACTTTGAAGGGGACTGGGATGCTTTTGTCCTATGTACAATATTTTTTGTATCTTTTACCTTCTTCAATAAATGTCTCTATTTTTCATATTACATGGCTGGATACCTTCTGGACAAATCTTGTATATGTGTATTTGCTGATACCAAATTTTGTTTTTTTATGTGGTTATATTTATTTTGTTTTTGATGCAATTGTAGTTTCCAAATTCTCTTCAAGATGTATATTTGTCTACAGTTAGAATATTGGGAAAACACATTGTTTATTTATTTTTAAAGATTAATTAATTTATTTTTAGAGAGAGGTGAAGGGAGGAAGAAAGAGGAGAGAAACATTGATGTGAAAGAGAAACATCAACCTGTTGCCTCTAGCACATGCCCTGACCACAGACAGAACCTACAACCCAGGCATGTGCCCTGACTGGGAATCAAACGTGACCTTTTGTTCTGTGGGTTGATGCCCAACCAAGTCACACTGGTCAGGGCAACAAATTATTTATTAATATTTTAAATTTTTTATTATTTTTATTTTTTAATTTAATTTGTTGGGGTTACATTAGCTAATACATTTATGTAAGTTTCAAGTGTACAATTCTATAATACATCATCTGTATATAGTACTGTGTGTTCACCATCTGAAGCCTAGTGTTCCATCACTATTCATCCCTTTACCTTCTGTGCACCTCCACTTCCCTTTCCCTCTAGTAATCACCATACTGTTGTCTGTGGCTATGATTTTTTTTTTTTTTTTGCTTAATCCCTTCACCTATTTCATCCAGCCCCCAACACCCCTTTCTTTCTGATGGCTGTCAGTCTGTTCTCTGTATCTATAAGTCTGTTTCTATTTTGTTCATTAGATTACACACATAAGTGAAATTATCAAATAATATTTGTCTTTCTCTGACTGCCTTATTTCACTTGGCATAATACCCTCTAGTTCCATCCATGCTATTGCAAAAGGTAAGATTTCCTTCTATTTTTACAGCTGAGTAATATTCCATTGTGTAGATGTACCACAACTTTTTAATCCGTTCATCTACTGATAGGCACTGGGGCTGCTTCCAAATCTTGGCTGTCATAAATGAACATAGAGGTGTATATATTCTGTTGAATCAGTGTTTCATGTTTATTTGGATATATTCCCAGAGTGGGATTGCTAGGTCATAAGGCAGTTCCATTGTGTTTTCCACAGTGACTACACCAATCTGAATTCCCACCAACAATGCACGAGGGTTCCCTTTTCTGCACATCCTTGCCAGCACTTGTTGACTTATTGATGATCGTCATTCTTTCAGGGGTGAGGTGATATCTCACTGTGGTTTTAATTTGCATTTCTCTGATAATTAGTGACGTTGAACATCTTTTCATATGTCTATTGGCCATCTCTATGTCCCCTTTGGAGAAGTGTCTATTCAGGTCCTTTGTCCATTTTTTAAAATTGGAATCGCTATTTTTTTTGGTATTGAGCTGTTTGAATTCCTTATAAATTTTGCATATTAACCACTTATCAGATGTATCATTGGCAAATATGTTCTCCCATTCAGCGGGTTGTGCTTTCATTTTGTTGATGGTTTCTTTTGTTGTGCAAAAATGTTTTAGTTTGATGTAATTCCATTTGTTTATTTTTTCTTTTGTTTCCCTGGCCTAAGGAGGAATATCAGAAAAAATATGAGAAGTACGCAAGATTTTACTGCCTATGATGTTTTCTAGGATTTTTATGGTTTTGAGTTTTACATTTAAGTCTTTAATCTATTTTGAGTTTATTCTGGTGTATGGTGTAAAAAGGTAGTCTAGTTTCAACTTTTTTGCATATATCTGTCTAATTTTCACAACATCATTTATTGACTCATGTGTTTATATTTAAATTTGCTAATTTGTAAGAACAAAAGTGACCACACACATGAACATGTTCAAATACTGCTCTCATACATGTTATACTTCCTTGCTATAAATTTCATTTTGAGCATGGTATTATTAAATTAAGGGTTTATTGAAGGCATTTAAAACTAAAAGATTTATTCATAAAACATACACATTTGTATATTAAATGGGTAATAAAAACTTATAAGAATTTTTCATAAAACAAAATCCAGTGAAAAAGACTGCTTTTGATATGGATTTTATAAAGTGCATCTAACAACTTCAAAAAATCAAAAAGTTAACGTTTTTCTTTTGTTATTATCAATTCTTGACTTTACGGAATGATACATGCAGTGGCAGCCAGCATCAGTGCCATAAAGAGCTTCATGTTATTCCAATCTTTATAAGGAGTTTATTTGTCAAAAGTCTGCTTCCTTGTGGTGCCCAGTTAAGATGTTATGAATTCATGGATAGTCTAATTGGAATGGTTATAAAGCTCACCTTTTCAGCCATGCTCTTAGTTATGTATAATCTTTACTTGGACTGATACTGATACTTGGTATCACTTGGTTATACTGATACCAATAGTGGAATAATAATTTTAGAACAGTAAGAATTAAAGAAAAAAAATAGTTGTTAGTTAAAAATTTAAAGAACACAACAAGAAATCTATAAAAATGACTTTCTGAGATAAGTACTACATGATTACATTTATATGTGGAATCTAATGAACAAAATAAACTAACAAACAAAATAGAAACAGACTTATTGATGCAGAGAACAAACAGACAGCTGTTAGAGGGGAGGGATGGTGGGGAGGCTGGGTGATAAAGATGAAAGGATTAAGCGAAAAAAAAAAGTCAAGCCCAAAACAAACCACCTCATAGACACAGACAGCAATACGGTGGTTACCAGAGGGAAAGGGGGTGGGGGAGGTGGAAGAGGGAAAAGGGGGGATAAGTGGTGACAGAAGACTTGACTTCGGGTGATGAACATATGACACAATATACAGGTGATGTATTATAAAAGAGTATACTGAAACCTATATAATTTTATTAACCAATGTCACCCCAATAAATTTATTACAAATTAAAAAAAATAAAATTAGGTACCGGTAAAATTTTTAAAAATGATTTCCTGATCAATAAAATTATCATTCAGTTAAGTTCATATATGTTAGAATTGATCTTCAAAACTCCTACCAGAACAGTTGCTACCTATCTACCAAGGAGAAAACAGCCCTCTCTGTTCCTTCTGAGAGTGACTGTGGGTTGAGAGAGAGAGAGAGAGAGAGAGAGAGCGAGAACTCCCTCCATTACCTCTATCTGCCTGATAATAAAAATAATATTAGGTGTTTTCACTCTGTGCCAGGCCCTGTCCTTGTGCTTTACATGGATTTGTGATTAAATCCATCCTCACCACCACCCAAGATAGGACAATTTTATTTCCCCCAGTTTACAGATGAGGAAGCTAAGGTACCCAGAGGTTAAGTAACTTGTCTCAAGTTGTGCAATTTAAGTCAGTCAACAAATATTTATTGATCCCAGTTACTGTTCGAGGCTTAAACAAACCTCTGGAAGATTTTTTTTATGGATTTCCCCCAACTGTATTTATCTTTATCAACGTGCCAAGGATGAACTATCTAAGAGACTTTATCTATATACCATATGCCTTTCCATGTTAAAGAGTATTAAATCAAAATGTTTGCATCCTTGCATTGAGACTGTTAATTTTTTTACTCTACATCCTCTCATGTATTTCTTAGTGCAGGTGAACAGTGTTTTGAGACTATAGCTAGATTGCCAGAGCTAAACTATAACTAGAAGGAGAAAAAAGGTCTAAAATCTGAGACTCTGTCAGTATCAATTTGCTTTGGAATTTTTATTCTTTTTAAATTAAAAAAAATAGTCATGTTTATTTTTTCAAGGAGGAAAATCAGCCCACAGAGTACAACTACAGATACACAAGAAGAGAAAATTTTTCAAAAATGTGTTCACGATAGGGATCACACATAGTATGAAATATGTTGTGCAGAATCCAGACGATCACAAATTCTGGTGGAAACTATGAAATAGCAAGAGTACTTTAAGAGTACTTAGTAAAGTACTAAAGAGTACTTTAGGATTTAGGAAAATACTGACAATATTGGATTTCATCCGATTCCTTCTGGGTAGGTTTTTTTTCTCAAAATGCAATGAAGGCACTTATCAAGAGGAAGTGGTTCACAGAATACAGCAGCACATGGTTAAATGTTCTTGCAATGTTTGGGGGAAGGGGGAAGCTAAAGCTTCTGTGTAACATAGAACAGGAAACGGAAGCCTCTCTGAGCTTACACATAATATCAAATCATACTCAACAAAGAACTAAGATGAAGAAATTTCTTGCATCAACTTACCTGACTTGGTTTAGTACACCTGAGACAAGTGAAAGTGTTAAGAAACAGACTAACAAACAGTTATTAAGTTAATAGGATAATCTCTGTGGACATAAACAATTCAGACCAACACAACCATCACAAAGGAAATTCATGTGGACGCTGTGGATATGTACGTGCATGGTCTCGCAAAAGGGATGGCCGAAACAACAGGGCTCTTTGTTAAGCAATATTGTGATGGCAAAAGTTAGATGGAAAAACATTTTAAAATGAAAAATTAATCATAAAACAACATGATTTATTTCAATAATTTAAAAACCACTAAGGGGCTGCTTTGTAAAGCCTTAGAATTTGTCACAGTGTAGAAACAGTCAAATATACACACGGAACATGAAATGGGCAATCATATTTTTTAAAGTATGATTTTATTTTTAAAGTCACTTATTGCCACATTGCTTGGCTTTTGAGTGAATGCCGGGTGGAGCCAGGCAGAGTCACGCACTCTGCTAAGTCAGGCTACAGGGTGGGTGAAAAGTGACATGGCTGTAGAAGACCCAAAAATGTTCAATGGGACTCCTAAGTAGGCAGCATGTGATACAGGGGGACAAAGGTCAGCGCAGCTGGTCACAATATTCTCACTTCCATCTCTCCAGATGGCCTTTCCATATCCCTGAGAGACGAGTTGTAGACTAGTTTCATTTGCATATACAGGGGTTGAGAAAGAGATGAGATTTTAAGTTTCCTTTTTTTTTTTTTGAGCAACTACATAAGAAATGGGGAAATATTTTTGTATTTAGGATCTACTGTGACATGAAACTGAAGTAACAACATAATTTAGGGTTTTCTGAAGAGATAAAAATAGAAAATGTTACTCATTTGTAAATAAAAACTGTGGACATTAATTTTTATACATAAACACTATTTCCTACTCACCTCTATATTCTCTTGAATTTACCCTGTTGTGGCTGAATGTTTGTGTCCCCTCCCACCCCAAATTCATATGTTGAAACCCCAGTCCCCTGCAAATGGAGACTTTGGGAGCTCATTAGGTCATGAGGGTGGAGCCCTCTTGTTCAGATTAGCGCCCTTATTAGAAGAGATGTGAGACAGTTCATTCTCTCTCTTTCCACTATCTGATTACACAAGAAGACAGCCTTATGCAAACTGGGACACAGGTGCTCACCAGACCCAGGATCTGCCTGAGCCTTGATCTTAGACTCTTTACAGATTCCAGAACCATGATAAATAAATGTTTATTGTGTAAGCCACACAGTTTATGGTTTCTTGTTTAAGCCATCCAATTTATGGTATTTATGACTGAGACAAATCCCACTGGACTTTTGTTCCCACCATGCCACCAAACTGTGTCAAGATTACCAGTGAAGTTCATGTTCCTAATTCAATGGTTGATTCTTAGCATCTCCAACAGCATTTAACACCATGCACAAATCCCTCTGAATTGGAAATACTTTGTTCATTTGGCTTCCATGAAAGCTTCCTTTCCTGCTTTTCCTCCTAACAGAGGTCAACTGACTTTGAAGCTTCAGGGCTCCTCACTTATAGGCCTCTTCTAAGACTGCTTTTCTCTTCTGGCACCCAGCAGCAGCCTGGAACACTGCTCTCCTATTCGGAGATTATCCTGGTAGGGGTACCAGGACTTGGAGTGAGGCGGGTGGGCTGCTAGCACCACCTCCACTTCACCTGTACTGCAGCCAGAGCTGAATCCATAGTAGACCTCATGGACTGTAGACCCCATTTTTTATCCCAGGGAGAAGATCTGAAGGAGACACTGTTGTGTTCTGCTCCTTGCATGGGGTCACCTTAACCCAGGCTTCATTCTAACCACCTTATATCACCCTCAGGACCAGCCTAGCAGTTGGGAGAAGGCAGGAACTGAAGGTTGTGTGGTCCTGGATGAGCTGGACCAGCTAGTTTTTGGGCCATGGGGATTATAGAGTATCATGCCATATGTAGTAGGAACAGTTGCCACAGTTGCCTCAGCTCTTTGAGGCCTTGCTCCTGGACAAGGAACCCAGAGTAAGAAGAAACCACAGAGGAAGTCACAGATGAGGCCTTGCCAGGGACAGCTATGACAATGAAGTAAACTCTTTCTTTTTCTTTTTCTAAAGATTTTATTTATTTATTTTTAGGGGTGGGGTATGGAAGGGAGAAATAGAGGGAGAGAAACATCGATGTGTGAGAGATACACTGATTGGTTGCCTCTTGCACACTGCCAACTGGGGATCTGGCCCACAACTCAGGCATGTGCCCTGACTGGGAATCGAACTGCCGACCTTTTAGTTCACTGTACCACACTGAATCTACTAAGCTACACCAGCCAATGCTGAAGTTGACTATTTCTAAGCTATCAATAATAAAATTAGAGCACCAGGTCAGAAGAAAAACTAAATTATGTCCTCCTTCCATAGAAAATTATATTTCAAATTCATCCTCAAATGGAGAGTTGATCAAAGAAAATTCAGATAAAAATTTGGGAGAAAACATATCAGGCAGTTAATTAGTAATAATATAAATGTGTTACTTTTTGGATTTAGTAATGTTTATAGTATGCATTCTAAAGAATTAAGAATTTGTTGTGATTTCCATTCCCACTCTAAATTAATATTTACTTTTGTTCTTAAATTTTTATTTGTAATAAAAGGGGGTCTCCCAAATTATATAAGATTTAGACCACAGGGGCCCGCATCCATTCCTGCCTACCTCCCGGGCCTCTCCTCTTAGCCTCCTCCATTGGTTCCTTGTCATCTTCCTGATCTCCCAGTTTTCCTCCCGGGCTCCATCTATACTCACTCCCTAGGTGATTTCAAGCTTAAAATACCACATATACGCTGCCAACTCCCAAAGTATATCCCTAACCCAAATTCTCTTACTTCACATGTTCAGCTGCTACTTAGCACCACGCTGCTCCTGCCTCTCTGACTTTATCTCCTTTAGCTCCACTCACGTGGGCTCCCCAGCTGCTCCGTACCACTGTCCTTACACATGGTTTGCGCTTTGTCTGGAACACCTGTTCCTCACTTCCCTCAATGGCTTGCTCTCTCACTGTTGTCAGGTGTTCGCGTAAATGTTGTCTTATTACTGAGGCCTTCCCTGACCTATTTCAAAATCAGTTCTTCCCTATGATCCCAGTTTTCCCTGTTCATATTCTCTCCTCACTTACCAACTAGAATGTAAGCCCCATAAGGCTGGATTTTGACTGTTTTGTTTACTGCTGGATTCCCAGAAAGTAGAGCAATATAGATATATGATAGGCACTGAGTGAATAGATGGATAAAAAACATAAAATGCAATATAGTTAACTAAACTTCATGAGGCCAGGGACACCTTTGTATTCCTAGTGCTGAGCAGGTGCCTGCCCTGGTCATGGAAGACCTTCAAAGGTATTTCAATACTTTTGTATTTTGAATAAATGAATGCTTTACAGCAGAGACTGGAGGAGAAAAGAAGAGAGGAGGAGACAGATTAAAAAATAAAAGAAAATAATTCTACAACCGCTGCAGAGGGTGACAAGAACAAACATGGATGCTGACACCAGTGGGTGAAAGAAAGCTGGGGAATGATACTCAAAGTATCAGCCCCCCACTCTGCTGAGTCAGGCTCCAGAGTAAGTGAGAGGCGGGAAGGCTGAATGTGACCCAAAGTTCTCAAGAGAACTCAGAAGTGAAAGAGTATATGACAGAGAAACATGTAACTTAACACTTTCCACAGGCAGTATCTTTAAATGGAAAAACCTGGTGGACACACTGTAACCAAATGATCAAACTTGGAATCATCTCTGATGAGACATTCTGACCTCATGTGCCTCTGATGCGATAGGAGCACATGGGGACGCGGTGACAGCTCTGTAACACCGCGGCCAACAGAGGTGGCCTGAGTCTAGTTAGTAAAGAGGAATCGACACGGCAATTCCAAAATGAGGGAAATAAACAAAATAACTGGTCTGGAGTCTTAAAAAAGAGACATTTTTGGGATAATTTGGAAAATTTGATTATTGACCATAAATGAGAAAAATAAATTAATTAAATTTCCTGAGTGTGATAATTGTATTGTGGCTGTGTAAGAGAATGTCTGTTCTTAACAGATAAGTGGTGAAGAAATACAGCAAATGTGAAAACATATAGTTAGTAAATCTGGGTGAACGCAACATGGGTGTTCATTGCACTATTCTGACTTTTGTTGTTGAAGTTTTGAAACCTCAAAATAAGAAGTTGAGGGAAAAAATACCATTTTTAAGTCAGACAGACCTAAGTTTCAAAAAGCAAAGCAAAGCAAAACAAAACAAAAAAAAGAAAGAGGAAGAGGAGAGAATGAAAAATAAAGGCAGGCGAAGGCAATGTAAAAAAAAATCTACCCTGTGCACTGCTGATATGTTATCTCATCTAATTCTCACTAAAAACCATGTAAGGTCCATATCTGGCCATGACCTTGAGATCCACCCTTGTCAAAGGAGACAGAAAGGATATGCCTGGGTCTGGATGTCCTGCTTAACAAATAGGTTGAAATGCAAATTATCTGGAAATTGTGAGATTTTGATTGCTGATTTGAAAAAAAGAATGCTCTTCTCTCTCCTTCCAGACTCCAAGTTGAAAGTGGAAAAGAATAAAGGGGAGAAGGCTAAAACGCTTTGGCTTCAATTTTTCATTTTGTTTTGGCAGCAAAGACGCATGTGTTCTGGTGCAAGGAAGATTTCCCTCTGTGACTGCTAAAATTCTTCAATGTCCAGGCATGGGGATATCAGTGTCAAATGGCTTTTTAACTTCCACGAGTGCAGGGGGCATACATACTAAAGATTCTGAAGAATTAGGAGTCATGATCTGGGCCATCCTGGAGTAGGGAGAAGCAGGCATGTCCGCCGAGGCTTGGGCATCAGCACTGGGGAGAACACATAATCGAGGCCTTGCCTAGAAAGCATAGCCACCCGGGAGCTGAGTCTTCCACAACATGCAGCCACTAAAGTGCTGGATCTCCCCTAATACTACTCTAGGACTGATGGTCTGTTTTGAGTTGTTTCTAATTGCACAATAAATCTATAGATTGCTGCAGAACATCAGAAAAACACTGACACCAAAAGGAAAACACGTTTCTTCAATTCAAAACCATGTTTTTACATTTTAATGCTTCTGAAATCATGATTCATCCAGTAGAATATAAAATTTGGCTACCACCAACTGATCGGGTATGGTGTAGTTTTTAATATACAAACTGAGTAGAGCAGGAAAGGCGTCTACTCATGTAATTGTCATTTAAGTTGAGTTTCTGTACTGGTAGTAGAACACACAGTTCACCTTAATTTAAATTTGGATCCTACATCATCATTTAAAAAGCTTTCAAAAAGATTTACAATGACGCAGCATTGAAATGCAAAATTATTATCTGAGGAAGACTGTCATTCACAGACCAGGACACACAATTAATGGCACCAGAAATTGCCAAAGCTCTGTTTGTAGTTTTCAAAGCCAAAGGGATTTATGTATCAGGAAGAATTATCTTTTAGGTACCAAGTGCCTATCTATCAAACGCTTTTAACTGGAATTCAAGAGAAGTTGTTTAATTTCCAACAATACTTAAAGCAGTAAATAAAAATAAGCTTTAAAACAAATAAGAGAAACAGAAAGTTCCTAACTTCCTTTGATAAGCCTAACAATTATACCGCAAACTCCAAAGGCTGTAAGGAACAAGACTCTGTCCTTGTCAAGTGGACAAGGACAAGTGTCAAGTGTCACTTGACCTCGTCAAGTGTCCTGGGGTGCTCTGCACATCTCAGAGTCTTAATTTAGAATCTTTAGATTTTCAGTTTGAAGAGGCAAAGACTCACATTTTATTTGTAATACTAACATGAAGTGATATATAACTCCCGACAAATTGCACGCTACATCGTAAAATGTTTCTGAACATTTGATGCAGCATCCCCCACTCCAAAAAGAAAATGTTAATGCATTAATCAATGAAATATGATAACAGTGTTGAATGTTCTAAAGATGAAAACTGAACACTGACCTTTGCCTTTAAGCACACAGAAGTCACTGGTTATTTCTGGAGGAACATTGAGAGCGGTAGCCAAACAGACCCCTTCAGAAGTGAGTGGGAAATAGAGATAGGAACACAGACAAAGTTCTTGAGAAGGTGGGGCCCGTGGATGCTGTAAAATGCTTCCCTCTCTATCATTTGCAATTCTTCCAAAGTCATTTTCTTGGCTCCAAGCATCTCTAATGTGGAGGCATTGCACCATCATGCAATCAGTTCTCTATTATTGGAATCTTATAGTTTGCTTTTTCCTTTCAAGCCATGATGGTATGAGCCAGATGTTTCACTTGCAGAAAGAATACATGCAGCATGGCTTAAGGAGAAGGCTGGAAATATCAACCAATTCTTCCCTTCTGTGGGGTGAAACATTTTCTGTTTTTGTATCTTGGTTAATGTTCTGCACCTGGCACCAAAACCCACAAGGACCGGGGCTGTTGGTGAAGATAACAGTCTAAGGGTGATACAGGCTTCATGAGTGAGCTCACACAGTGTGCGCCACATCTATTTCTCTGTATTTGCAAGAACTTACAGCCATATCTGGGACTGTTTGTGTGTCCAATATCTATGAGAGTGAAACATGTCATGGCAAACATTTATATCAGAAAACCTTGAGGTACATTTAAAAATTTTCAGTGGCAACCCAGGTTTAATTCTTTCCCTATTTCTTTTAGTAAGTTTTCTCTCTTCTCCCTCAAAGATGCTACTGACAATATTTTTCATTCTCTTATATTACAGCATGAATTGAACTGAATTTTTACTCCCCCACATTCAGGGTGATTCATCTTTTAAAATAAAACAAAAACATCTATATTTTCCTCTAAAATCGTCTTCTGTAAGGAGCTGCGGTACAGTGCGGTGGGCTTCTATTCTGTGTGCGTTTCCCTCCTGACATGTGGACTTACCCAGGTGGGCCTCAGGCTGGGGGACCACTGAGCCACGCAGAACAGACAAGACCCTCCCACAAGGACACAGAGTCTAGAACAGAGTCTAGTGCCACTTGTTGGCTCTGTAACCTTAGGTGAGTTACTTGACCCCCCTCTTTTCCTCCTCTCATGTTTGAAGAAAGTGTGATAAGAAGCTTTCTCATGGGGTAAAGTGAGAACTCCAGAAATTAATACATGCAAAATGCACAGAACAGGGCCTGGCTTAGATCACAAAGCTCAGTAAGTATGGGCCCTCAAACCATGAAGCAATCGAAAATGCAGCCATTTTTCTAAGCTCCAGGGAGCTTGGAAATCCCATGTAAAAGGGCACAGGCTGAGGGCAGACACTTCCGTCATGGTTTTGGGAGGAGAACGACGGTGATTACGGCGTGCCGTAGTATTAGAGGCGGCAATCTCCTGGCCTGGATCCACCCTCTTGCCCCATCTCTTTCCCCCAGGAAAACCACCTGGCTGCAGGGATGTTCTTGGCTGTATTTGGTGGAGTAGGGAGGTCATGGATTGAAAGAAAGGTGAGAGAATTAAAAAAAAAAAAAAAAGACTGTATCTTTACACACCCTAAAGAGACCAAGAACACAGGTCTGTTTTGTGGATAATGTTGCATCTGTCCAGAGTAACTGCTACATCCATGCTATTGCAAAGTGACCAAAAGAGGAAGGCAGAGCTGCCACCTCAGGAAGGGTGAAAGTGGAGCCACAAAAGGAACAACACGTAACCTGCAGGGACAGCATCAGTGCCGTAGCTGGGACGTCACAGATGGTACAGTGAGAACAAATGCAGTCCTTGGCACAGGACAGTCATGTCTGAGGGATCACGTGAGACATGCTCAGGACTCCAGCAGTGAGCCAGGGAGAGCTCTGAGCTGGGGTTGCAGACACACCACTGAGGGTGGCTAGATAATAACCGAATTTCCCAGTTGTTCCTGAGGTTGGCATGACCTGGAGAAATGGGTGACACACAAACATACACAGTGATCACTTGTTTATTTTCACCTAAACTCTCAGCATATACAATGATAGTTTTGTACCATGATTTTTTCACTTGTGAATTCATTCATTCATTAGCTCAAGAAGCATTTATGGAATACAAATCCTCAGCTAGACTCGTGGTAGTTGCTAGAATCCATACCTTGCATATTTGTTAAATGAATGAAAGTTGCATTCTAAAGAGAATGACTGACGTGAAAATAATATTATAAAGCAATAATATAATAGACATAAATAAAATAATAGGGGATCAGAGAAGAGAGACAATTACTGTCCTGGGTGAGCTGGGTGAGCCTGAGAAGAGGGCGGGATAGAAAGCAGGGAGGAGCGAGAGCACCCACTCGCGTTCTCAAAAGATCTGCTTTCAGGAAAAGAAATCAACAGAGACAAGAGGGAAGGAGGGAGGGCAGGGAAAAGGAAAGGGAAGGGGAAAGTCAAGGAACATATAGCAAAGACTCATGGACAAAACCAAAGGGAAAGAGCTGAGGGAGGGAAGGAGGGAGGGGGCAAGGGAAAGTGGTGGCGGGGAGGCAGAGACAAATGTATTTGAAAAAATAAATTAAAATAAAATTAAAAAAAAAAAAAGATCTGCTTTCAGCTCTGCACTTACTGCGGTGTGGTGCCGAAATGTATGTGGCCTTCATAGCTTCCGTTTCTAAATCTATAATGTGGGAATATTTCTCTGGGTTTTTGTAAGGATTAAATATGATAATATGGGCAAACAGCTTGCCAAATGTCTGATACAAGTTAAATGCTCAGTAAGTGGTACCAGTGGTTGTACTGTCGTTGTCCTTATTTTGTCAGTACATGTACCTTCCAAGAAGGCCAAAGCTAACCTTTGGACTTGGTTCTGTGTTTCCACTGCAGCAACGTGGGGTCCTTAGACCGGCAGCATCAGCTTTACCCAGACACTTTGTCATGCAAATCTTTGAGGCCCACTTCAAAATGACTGAATCAGACACCTCAGAGGTGGGGACCAATAATGTGTGTTTTAACAACTCAATAATGTATATTTTAACAGCCTTTTATGTGTTTCTATTGTTTGAGAACCACTACTGTATAAGTAGAAGGTACAGTCCAAATAAATCAATAAATAAGGCCCACACAAGGCAGAAAGTGGAGACATTATGAGAACTAAAACCAGTAGCCCAGACAAATGACTTGTGACAAGCACAAGGAAAGAAGGCACTTGCCATACCTTGCATTATCTCCATGTTAAAAATGCATTAATAATTATCGTATTTTTTATTGTTTAAGGTGACAGAATGAAAAAGAATCTGGTGTTTACCCTTAGATATTGAAGAATCAGACTCATTTTTACCATTAATGTTCCTGCCCTGGGCACTGGGCACCTCTTGAAGCAAATATTTACACAATTCCTGAAGGATTATGAAGCACTTCCTTTCCTTATTCATTACAAAAAGCATCTTCACAGTATAATAATGATAATGATGAGAATTGTTGGCCTCCAGTTCTTGGACACTTTTCCCATTAAAACATGCTGTCTATATTCCCTCCCTCCCTCGGATGTGAGCAGGCTGTGCCTTCTTTGACGGAGGCGGTGTGATGTAAGTGACACTGTGTGGCTTTGGAGGGCAGGCTACACCCCAGGCCGCTCAGGACCCCCTCCAAGGCAAGCCTTCTAAAAGGCTGGCAGCCCCACCCTGAGAAGCCTGAGCCACCTGGAGGGGCCAAAGGAGGATCTCCAGTCACCAGTCCCTGCCCAGCCAGCGGCCAGGCAGGTGAGTGACAAACTCTCCAGAGGAGCCTTGTCTCTGGCTGTGTGGGGCACCCCCAGCTGGTCCAGCCTTCCCAGCTGAGACCACGGAAGTCGTGGAGCTGAGATAAGCTCACTCCGTTGTAGCCTGTCCAAAATCCTGACACAAGATCCATGACCGTAATAAAAGTGCCCATTTTACAGCACTAAATTTGGGGTGTTTTGTTGTGCAGCAGTAGGGAAGTGGAACAAATAAGCCCAGTAAGTACCATTTGTGAAGGACCTTCCCCGTGCTGAGCATTACGCCTTGCTTTATATGCTGCGCCTCCCACCCGCTCAGCTGCTCCGCAGAATACTGTGTGTCACCCCCATTTGCAAGAGAAGAAACGGAGTCTCCAAGATAAGTATGATTCATGAAAGGGCACGCATCTGGTAAGTGACCAGTTCATGTCAAAATCCAGTGCATAAAAACCCAAATGTCAGTCTTTAACCACATAAAGATGACAATAAAGAGATGGCCAAAACTAAAAAGTAATGACAAGATTATACTTTTTTTCTTTAATTGAAAAAGAGTAATGTTTTTTATATGGAGAATTTAAACCTTTTATCTACTTATCAGATTTAAAATAATTAATTCATTAATTACAATTACTATACCATTATAATATAGAATATATAATGTCAACATTAATAATTTGATTTAATTTCTTTGGCCATAATTATGAGATATTTGTCATGAAAATTACAGAAATTTGTGTCCCAGACAAGGCCAACTAGAGTAAAATTAACTTGTCTACAGAGCATCACTAACAGCAAACTAGTAAAGATCTGAGCACATTTATGAAGCAAGAAAGGGTGCTTATAAGTTCAGTGGACATCCGATAATATTTAATGGCTCTATAGGACTTTTTCCAATTTCATTGTGAAGTGAAGGATATTTACACAATTATCCTATGGGTATTATTTTTATATGTGGCAAATGAGAGCCTTTTAATTTAATATATATATGCATTTCTACACAGTCTACATATGATTACAACCAGCTTATAGCTATGGCATTTTAAATTTCTTACACCTGCAAGAAGAGAGAGAGAGAGAGAGAGAGAGAGATGAAAGATAAGGAAGAAACATCAATCAGCTGTAACTTTTTGGTGCTTTGGTGCACAAGATAATGCTCCAACCAAATGAACTACCTGGCCAGAGCAAGAAGTTAAAAACAACCTAAATATCTAACAAATGTGGGAAGAGTTAATTACTGTATGCACACAATGGTTTTCTTGTTACCATTAAAAATGATGGCTATGAAGACTGTAACAACATTTAAGTAAAATAATAGGATAAAAATAATTTAATTGTAACATTATAATAATCTAAGAAAGCCAAGGACATAGAAAAATACTACAAGATAACAACTCAACAAGTGAAAGAGTGCTGGCTCTATTTTCCAAATTTTCTATAGTGTATTGATTTCACAATTTAAAATAGAGTTAAGAGTCACAATTGGTTTCAAGTCCATAGAAGTGACTTAAAAGGCATGTGACAAAGCCAGGTATAGGTGTACATATATTTTTTAAAATTGAGATAATTGACATCTAACATTGTGTACGCTGAAGGTGTACAATGTGTTGATCTGATACATTTATATATTGCAATATAATTACCACCACAGTGCTAGCTAACACCTCTATCATGCCAAATAGTTTTCATTTCTTTTATAATAGTTTCTTTTTTGTGGTGAGTATAATTAAGACAGTGTCTCTTAGCAGCCTTGAGGTTTATAATCCAGCGTTGCTAACTATGGTCATTAGGCTGTGGATTAGAGCTCTAGGGTTTATTTATCTATTAGTCACAAGTTGGTACCTTTAAACAACATCTCCCCAAGTCCCCCGCATTCCAGCCCATGGTAACCACAATTCTACTGCTTTAAGGAGATTTTTTTTTTTAGATTCTAAATATAAATGACATCATACAGTATTTGTGTTTCTCTGACTTAATTTCACTTTGCATAATGTCCTCAAGGTACATCCATATTGTTGCAAATGGCAGGATTTCCTTCGTTCTCATAATTGTATAATATTCCAGTGTGTGTGCGCGTGTGTGTATACACTACATCTTCTTCTTTTACAGTGTAAAATTTTTATATTTAGAATTAGCCAGCTGTCCCTGGCCAGTTGTCTCAGTTGGTTGGGTATTGTCCTGTAAACTGAAGGGTTACAGGTTCCATTTCCAGTCAGAGCACATGCCTGGGTTGTGTGTTTGGTCCCCAGTCGGGGCACATGCAGGAAACAGCTGATCAATGTTTCTCTTCCTCTGTGTCTCCATGCCTTCCCCGCTCTCTAAAATCAATAAAAATTAAAAAAAAAAAAAAAAAAAAGAATTAGCCAGCTGGGCTCAGTTTAGATGATTCCGATTTTGTTGGCAACATCCAAAGCATCATAGGCGAGAGCCAGTTGAAAACATGCCTTCTTCCCTCCGTCAGGCCTGACCAGGCCGTTGGCCTGGGCTGCATCACTGTCACAGAGCCTCTTCACAGCCTGTTTGATCTGAGGCTTGTTGGCCTTGGCATCCACTATGAACACAAGTGTGTTGGTGTCTCCTGCCTTCTTCGTGGCTGCCTCAGTAGTCAGCGGGACCTGGGTGATGGCATGACAGTCAAGCTTCTCCTGGGGACTCTCTTCTGAGAATATCTGGTCTGCCTTCAAAGCTGCAGTGTCTTCAGCTGTCAGAATGTGGGTGACGTGCAAATCTTGTTTTCTTCATGGCTGTGGATGCATTTCAGAACTGCTTTTTTTGCTTTCAAAGCCTTTGCTTTGGCTTTTTTTTGGTGGGGGGCAAGGGAACAGGGTCTTCCTTCTTCACTTTTGGTGCTATCTTCATGAAAAGCCACATCTTCTTTGTCCATTCATCCTTTGAGGAACATTTAGATTGTTTCCATATCTTGGCTATAGTGAATAATGCTGCCATGAACAGGAAGCACAGATTTCTATTTGAGATCCTTCATTTCCTTTGAATATATACGCAGAAGTAGAATTGCTGGATCCTTTGGTAGCTCTATTTTTAATATTCTGAGGAACCGCCATACCATTTTCCATGGTGGCTGAACTAATTTAAATTCTCACTAATAGTACACAAGGATTCCTTTTTCTCTGTTGCCTTGTCAACATTTATTACCTCTTATCTTCTTGATGAAAACTTTCTAATGGGAATGAAGTGAGATGTCATCATGGTTTTGATTTGCATTTCCGTCATGAGGTGAGTGATGTTGAGCACCTTTTCATGTATTTGTTGGCAATTTGGGTGTCTAATTTGGAAAAATGCCTATTTGGATTCTCTGTGCATTTTTTTAATCAAAGTTTTTTTTTTTTGTTATTGAGTTGAATGGGTTCTTTATATATTTTAGATATTAACCCTCTATCTGATAGATGATTTGCAAATATTTTCTCCCACTCCATATGTTACCTTTTAAATGAATTCTAGTGTGAAAGCTTTTCACCAAGAGGGGAAAAGAGGCTCTTCTCTTCCCCACTCAGTTGTGACTTTACTCTCGAAAACACTGTTGGGGATCAATCTGAAATGGGGGACAATTTAAAGTGAAAAGTGCATGGCAACAGTTCCTTGTCTTTCTTGCCGAGACTCTAAAGTTCTTAGTGAAAAGAAAATGCAAACTAAAATGTATCTTTCATATGTTGTTCCTTACTGACAAATTTTATGATGATTATTTTATTGTAAAATTGATAACGTAATTTATTTGTTCTTTTTTAAATTATGCTCAGTAACTTTGCAGGGAGCGTTTTTCTTATCATCAGCTAATTATTTTCTTTTCTTTTTTTTAAAAAAAGATTTTATTTATTTATTTTTTGAGAGAGGGAAAAGGAGGAAGAAGGAGAGGAACCGAAATATTGATGTGAGGGAGGAACATGATTGGCTGCCTCTTGCACACATCCCAACTGGGGACTGAACCCGCCACCCAGGCCTGTGCCCTGACCAGGAACCAAACAGGCGACTTTTGCCCTGTGGAACCATGCCCAACCAACTGAGCTGCACCAGTGAGGGCCAATTTTGTTTTTTTAAAAATTTTCTGGAGGCAACTACTGCAATTAAGAATTTAGCATTATCTGTCTTGGTTCAGAACTGATTCATTATTACACTTTACAACCAAGAATATATTTTTATTTCTGCAAATTATTTTGAAGACTAAATGCTTTATAAAAAATAGTAATGAAACTTTGGCTTACAAAATTATGACCTTAGCAATGGTAGTACACGCCCTCTTTATATTGCACTGACTAATGGGGAAGAAAAAAATAAAAATATTACATAAGATTTGAGTAAAACTTGGCTTATCTCATAAGCTATTTGTTAAAAACTAACCATATACAGGAAAATCTCGATAAATTCCCTAAAGTAGAAACTGTACAGGCTACATCTTCTAAACAAAGTATATAAAAATAGAAATTAATAAAAAAGATTAAATAAGTTTAAAAATCCTTAAGAGAAAAGCATTTTCCTAACAATTTAGCGATCAGAGAAGAATGTCTCAAAAGAATTTCAAACTAACCACAATGAAAGCTACATATACATGTATGTAATTTAACCAGAGTCAAATTCGGAGGAAATGTTGGGGAAATAATGAGAGACTTCCACAATAACAATAATTAAAACAGAACAGTAACAGCGTAGGAATAAAGTGAATAATAATGTCACTTAGAATGCAGAAATATATTTAAGAACATTGAAGAATTTGCTCCTTAATAATCTTAACAATCTAACACATAAAATGAAATACAGTCTTAATTTTTGTGGTTAGCGTATTATAGAATCTTTGTTTTGTACCTACTTTACCACTTATTTCTGGAATAAAAGTGACGGTGAATTTGCCATTTCATAAAAATGACTTAATCATTTCAGCTGTGATCCAGATTATTTCAGGGTTGATGCTCCCTGATCTTTGTTTTTTATAATCGTTACTCCTATTATCCAGTCTCTGAAGACAATGAACGAAGCAGAACCTCTTACTTAATTTATGTCTCTATCTTCCTCTTCACTTGAAGCCCTGCATTTAGATTTCTCGTGATCTGCAGGGCATTTCCAACCGCTAGAGGTTCAACTGCAACAGAACCCCATTCTAGCTACCTCTTCTCTACTCCATCCCCGTTTCCCCTGGCTTGCCAGTATAGGTGGTGGTGCAGCAAGATTCAAGTCAGAGGTTGTCTTGAGGGCAGCGTAGAAAAGGCTGTGGGTGAAAAACCAGATTCTGGGGAAGGAGTGGAACAAAGAGCGCAGTGAAGTGAAGCCTGGAGTGGATGTCTGGGCAGAGGACACCAAAGTCAAATGAAAGAGCTACCGGGATTGCGAAATGAAAACAAGCCCCACATTAGGAAGTGGGAAAGGATATGAGACAAAGGCCAGAACACGGTAGCAGAAGAAACACCATTAGAGTGGGCTAACTTAATAGCTGTGGATGTTTGTGATGACGAGGCTCGGCCTTGCAGCTGAAAGAAGCCGGCCAGACACAACCAGCCCTCCCCCAGATAACAACCTCTGTCCTGCCCCAAACCAGCCTACCTTCATCTCGACCTATAGCCTGACTAGCTCCCCTCAATCCTTCTTCTCAGGAGCTCCAGAGCACTTGTTAACTTGGTTCCCAAGGTCGCCGGTCTGAGCAGTCAGTGTGTCATGTCAATTCGACCTTACTAATGCCATTGGACTTGCACCATTTTTTCCACATCTGCCCCCCTAGTTCAGCTCTTCCACAGGTCTTACCAGGACTCTGCCATCTGCTTACTATTTATTTCCATATTTCTAGTCTTTCCCTCTTACATCCAGTGTCCATAATGCTACCAGTTTTCTTTCTAAAACTCTGTTCTGTTCCTATCTTTTCCAATAGCAAATTTTGCAATAGTTCTTTGCTGTCTGTAGAATATAATCTAAACCTTTAATGTACATGGCTTTTAAATTCATCCACAGTCCAAGCCCATCAACCTCTCCAAGTTCAGCTTTTAGACATAACCCAGGTCTTCCTATAAAACCTACTTTGCTGTTATGTCTACAATTTTCTTTAAAATCTCCTGGCACACCAAATGCTTTCACTTAATGTACTGAAGTCAGAGCACAGATTGCTTCTAATGCTTTTTTTCATCTTCCCAGTGGTTAGAGCATCATCTTGAACACAGGCCCTGTGCTCCATATTTAAAAAAATAGCTTTATTAAGATATGATTCACATAATATACAACTCACCCACTGAAAGCGTGTAATTCAATGGTTTTTAGGTATTCACTGGGTTGCGCAACCATCACCACAATCGAATTTTAGAATACTTTCTTCTCCCCTAAAAGAAACCCCATACCCTTTAAGCAGCCACTTGCCATCCACCCTCCCCCTCCCCAGGACTAAGAAACTATCACTCTACTTTCTCTTTATATAACTTGCCTATTCTGGACATTTCATATAAATGAAATCATACAATATGTGGTCTCTTTGTAGCTGACTTCTTTCACTTAGCATAATGTTTTCTTTTTTAAAAAATTTGATATAATCATTATTATATATTTTTCCATTACCATTTAGTCCCCTTATACTTTCTCCCCCCAGCAAGTTCAGCCATACTGTAACATGCATCAGCATGTCATTTCTTTTTATTGCTGAGTACTTCACTGTATTGAAACATCACATTTTGATTATGCATTTCATTTATCAGTTGATGGACATTGGAGTTGTTTCCGCATTTCACCTAGTGTGAATTATGCTGCTATAAAAACTTGTGTACAAGATTCTGCATCTGTATGTTTTCATCTCCCTTGGGATTCCTAGGAGTGGAACTGCTGGCCTCTACAGTAACTTTATATTTAACTTTTGAAGAACTGCTAGGCTTTTTCCAAAGCTATGGAATGATTTTACATTATACCAGCAGCATATGAAGGTTCAAATTTCTCCACAGCCTCATCCATACCTGTGTCTGTCATTTTGATGATAGACATCCTAGTGAGTGTGAAGTTCTCACAGTAGTTTTGATTTGCATTTCTCATGTATAATGCTGTTGAGCATCTTTTCATGTGGTAATTATTGGTAATTTCTATACCTTCCTCAGAGAAAAGTCTACTCAGATCCAAGTTTTAAAAGGGATTATATATTATATCTTTAAAATATATTATTATGTTGTTTTTACAATAGAGTTCTTTCTATATTCTGGATGCAAGTCCCTTATCAGATATATGCTTTGCAAATTAAGTATTTTCTCCCATTCTGTGCACTGTTTTTAATCTTTATACTTTCTTGATGGCACTGTTTGCAGCACAAAAAAAAAATTTTTTATTGTGCATTTGGTGTTATATCCAAGAAACTATTGCTTCATCCAAAGTCATAAAGATCTACTCCTTTCCCTTCTTCTAAGAGTTTCATAATTTTAGCTTTTACATTTAGGTGTGTAGTCCATTTTGAGTTAGTTTTGTGTAGTATGAGTCATTATTTTTTAATGGGTGCTATTGAGAGCACAGTGTTTTATAATTAAAGGACCCGCACTCCCCAATGCACATTCAATCAAACTATACTCACTGCATCATTTGCAAAAATGTACACAGCAGTAAACATGGCGCTACGATAAAAATAAAAAGAAACTGTATCAGTGAGTACTGTACTACTATATCCAGGAGCAATCCAAATGGATTTTGGGTACATTTATGATTACTCCCTGCAAAGAACTGACTCCCCCAAAACTGGTTTAGATCCATAGAAAGATTATTGATTAACCTGGCATGGAAATTAATCCTTGACTTAAAACACAAAGACACCAAAAACAAAACAAAACAAAACAAAATTAAAAAAAAAACCAAACCTCAAGAACTGCCCCCTGAGGCTTTTTCCAAGAATGACGGGGGTCTGTGCTGTCGCCCAGGGGAACGTTAGCAGTTTCCAGAGCAGAGGTCAGTGGGCTGTCCGAGCACTCTGGTCTCAGTGTTTAAACACCAATTATGGACGTCCATGTCAGTCAGAGTAAGGCAGGCAAAAAGGGAAGGAGTGGGTGACACACTTCTAGTCAAGGAGTAGAAGCTGGGCGATTGATCCACGGCCCTCACTGCTGCGCTGCAAGCTATTCTGGTATTTTCCCCGCTGGCTGGAATTGCTGCTCAGGGCAAACATCTGTTAGACTATGCTCATCCACAGTCCACCACTGCAAACCACTCCAAATTTGTCACATTCGTTCTCTCATTAAAGCTTTGCTTACAGTGAAACTAGTTTACTTTTCTTACCCTATGCAAACCATTTGTATTACCTCTATTGTTTCTCCCACTTTTCTCCACTCACATCAGTCCTACCCGCTACTCAAGGCCAGCTTAAGGCCCACTGCCGGGTCCTGGAGATCTACCCTTGTCTGAAATCCGGTCGCCGCAGTGTTAGGATCACTAATTTGGCAGATCATAAGCTGCCTTTTGGGTTATCTGTCTTTTTTATATGTAGTTTTTCTCTTCTCAACTATGTTGAGAGGGCCAAAATTTATACAACTCTCAGTACTCAGCATAATGCCATGGTTGGCACTAGAAGTCAATATATGCTAGCTCACATTAATATGTATTAGCATCTACTTTAGAATAAGAATAGGAGTTATAAATATTGAAAAATTACTAGGGGTCAGACACCTATAGTATCTTATTTAATTCTTAAAACAACCTTATAATGTGGTGGTATCATTGCATTATAGTTTTATTGTATTATAATTTTATAGGTTATCCAACTCAGGCCCAGGGAAGTTGTATCATTTGTGTGAGCTCACACAAGTGTTGGACCGGGCTGTGCCCAGGTCTACCACAAAAGCCAATGACACGTTGACTTCTGAAAATATGGATTGTGATTATGAGGAGGTGGAAAGTGGCAGCTACTTTGCTCATACAGCTATTACAGTGCCTGTATGTCCACATCTAATATAAATGATTGTGTCTGTTTTACACATCACACTGTGAGTTCAGGCATGGAATCTTGTATTTTCACTCAGCTGTGTGACACGTATCATGTACTCAGCAAATGTACTTAGTTGCTGAGTGATCTTGGGCAAGTTATTCAACCTCTCCGTTGGTTTTATTTCTTCATCTGTGAAATGGCAATGAAGATAGTCCCTACCTCAGAAGGATGAGATGGTGTCTGTTAAGTGCTTAGTATAGTGGCTGGCACATATAAAGTGATATTAGTGATGCTAATCTCAGCTATTATTGTAATCATCATCATTATTATTTTTTTACTATATTACTCCTCTAAAATCACCAGTGGAGACATATGCAAGTCACTTATTCACACACACATACATTCACATATATTCTAAAATCCACAGCTAGGTAGTTACTTCTGTCTGTTGCATTTCTGTGTACGTGGACAGTGGGTTGGACTGACATTTTTTGTAGGTCAGGCACATTTTTTAAAGACTAAGCCAAGTGGGAAGGACATCTGTAAGTAGTGTTTCTAGGGCAGAGACTCTTAACCATTCTGAACAAGAGAGGGATGGAATCAGAATATCCCTGATACTTTTCAGACCATATCCATGGCATCTCCAGCTCCACATCCCAAACCTTATCACTACCCACCTCTCCTGGAAGAGAAGTGTGTTTCTGGAGTTGAAAGCCACTGCAAAGAGAGTTCCTGTTGATGGTGGTATGTTATTCTTCTGAACCAGCAGGTAAAACAAACAAACAAACAAAAAAAGTTGACAACCACTGTTGCCTAGGGCAACAGATCACACTCTGCCAGATGTGGTTTTATGACTTACAGCTCCACCACGTATTTTCCTTCTTTCCCAGTCCCTGTTATTATTAGGTAGAATCCAACAATTAGGGAAAGGGGAGAAAGAATTAAAAGAAAAGTAAGCAATGACAACTTGAGGTTGCTTCTTTTTTGTTGCTAGAGGGCTAAAAAAGCATTCTGGGTGTAGGTTTAAACACAAGTTAACATTGGTTTAAACACAAGTTAACAGCAACAGGTTCCATACTAATAGAAAATGTTGTTCCCCTCAACTTAATTCATCACTCATCTAATATCCTCCAGTAAGCTGAAGAGTCAACACACAGTCAGGATACAATATTTGTGCAACTATCCAGAGCTGCGCCCTCCAATTAGATAGCCATGTGGGGCTGTTGAGTGCTTGGATTGTGGCTAGTCCAAATTGAGATGTGTTGTAAGTGTAAAACACAGTGGATTTGAAAGACTTAGTCAAAAAAATATAAAAGAAAAGAATAAAAGAGGTGATCATTTTAATTATATTAATTTTAATATTAAATTTAATGTGATTTACTATAATTAATATTAATTAACTGACCATTTTAGATATATATGAAATAAAGTTTACTACTAAATTTGAAGTCACTTGTTTCTTTTTACTGTTTCTAATGTGTCTTCTTGAAAATTTAAAGTTATCTATTATATTCCTGTTGGTGAGTGCTGTTCTAGAGTGCAATAGTTCTGTCATTACAAGTGCCTGAGCATTTGACTCGAAACTGACTGGGGTGACTGTACCATATGAATATGATCTGAATAATACTAACCAGGTGTTAAATCAGAATTTCCCTTATTCTTTCCCACTGTGCTTTGTGCTCCAGCACTGCTCAACTATTTTACACATGTGGTGCCCAGGGTAGCCTTCTTCCACTGGGCCACATGGAAATAACTTTTATCTTTCAAAGTGTCTCCTGGTCACCCCTATATAATGCCTTCCCTATAACCACTCTCTTCACCATATTATTTCTGTACCTATCACTGCACATGACACATTGTAATGTGTTCATTTATATGTTTGTCTCTCGCACTAGACGATAATTCCATCGTTCCAGATGTTCAGGTCAAAAGAGCTTTCACTTCTTATTCCTCACACTTTGTTCCAGAAAATCCTGTTGGTTCTATCTTCAAAATATATGCTTATTCCCAAAGCTTCCTGATAGGCTCCTTGCTCTCACTCTTGCTCCTTCCAGTTTGTTCTCAAGCAGTCAGAGTGAGCCTTTTAAATGTCAGACAGATCAGAATCCTTGCAGTGGCCCCTCAATTTCACTCAGAGTAGAAGCTAAAGGTTTTTAAATGGTCTGCAAGAGGGTGACCTGCTACCTCTTCACCCTCTTCTTCCCTATACTCCAGCCACATCCCCTGTTACTCTCTCCCTGTTCATTTACCACTAGCCACGTGGGCTCTGCATTCCTTGAATATACCACGCAGCCCCCTATCTTACAGCCTTGGCACTGGCTGCTCCCTATGCTTGGAGCACTGTTTCCTCAGATAGCCTCTTAATGAACTCCTTTAGACCTTTGCTCAAATCTTACCTTCTCAATGAGGCCAAACCTTATCAACTTCTATAATACCGTAACTTTACTTTGCCCAACTTTGTCTTTTTTTTTAATCTTCAGTCAAGGATATGTTTATTGATTTTCTTTTTAGAGGGAGAAGGGAGAGAGAGAGAGAGGAAGAGAGTGAGAGAGAGAGAAAGAGAGAGAAATACCGATGTTAGAGAGAGAATCATTGATCGGTTGCCCTCTGTATGTGTTACGATCGGGGATCAAACCTGCAACCTTTTGGTAACAGGATGATGTTCCAACCAGCTGAGCCACAAGGCTTCTCTGTATTTGTGAAGTATACAAATGTCTAATCAATATGTTGCACACCTGAAACTAACATAGTACTTTTCACTTACTAATATCTATGTTGTTTACTTATTTATTATGGTTATTGATTATTGTCTGTGTCTCTTTACCAGAATATCCACAAATGCAGAGATCTTTGTCTCTTCTGTTCACTAACATGTCCCAAACACCTAGAATAGTACTTGGCAAATATCTTTGAAATGATTGAATTGTATTTAAAGTAGAAATATAAGTAATATGGAAAAATCAGCAATTCCTAAATTCCATATTCTTTATTACACTTAAAAGTTATATTTACTTATGAATCTTGGTCACTTCATTAATGATTAAGATACTACTGAACTAAATATTTCCATGGTAGGTAGAGACTCTAATTTCAGTTTCCCAAGGACCAATGTGTTCTAATTTCCAGTTTGAGATCTTTACAAAAACATGTGCGTGCTTACTGAATGCTTTAAAAAACCCCAACACATTTAGAATAATGATTACGTCTAGAGGAAACCATCTCACTGATGAGTCTATGATATGAGATCAAATCAGAAAGATCCCCAGTAGAATTAGAAAAAATATTGTACCCATTGCTTCTTTGATTTAATCAGCCTTGCAAGTTATCAAGATGGATTAGAATACAATAAAGATAAAAATGAAAACATATTATTGCTGCCGAAGAAGATTATTTTTCAAAAGACATATAAAGAAAATAACTTCACAATTGAGTATACTATCTTGTCTTCCCACTAAGAACCTAATAAACTATAAACTAACAAGGCAAGTTCTTTGCCTTCCTTTATTCCTCCCTTCTCTGACCCCAGTGTGAAGGAAGGGTCTGATATGTGTCCTCTCAGCACAGATGCCCGTCACATGTAGGACTGTAATTGCCCATAGATGTCTCCCCAATAGACTTGAAGTGCACTGAAGAAAGACCCTGTGTTTTTTTTTTTTTTCCACCATGTAAACCCTTGTCCCTGCTACAGCACGTCCAGACCTAGCATCAGACTGGCTGGCTTCAAAGGTCAACTGTGCTCTGACTCTCTGTGTAATCTTCTTAATCTCCCTTTGCTTTCATTTCCTTAATGATGAAAGTGGGAGAATAATAGTATAAACCCAGGTTGTGAGGATTAATGATATGGCACATCTAAATTAGTTAGTACAGGGTATGGTACAGAATATAAGCTGTAATTATTATTTACGATTGCCATTTAGTGAGGAAACTAAGTCAACAAAGAAGAAAGAAAACAGCTCTTAAGAGTCTTAATGATTCAAGCACATAATCAATGTTGATGAAATATTTGGAAACTGAGTCATGAATTCAAGCTTCAGAGAATGTAGCGAGAAGGTGTGGTGCTTCGGAGTGATGGGACACTTCTGTCTGCTCATGCTTCAGGGTTGGTACCAACCAGGCCCACTGAACTTACGGACATTTTGATGGCACCACCCAGAGGTGGAACTGACACAGGATCTGTACATTTCACAAACACATTGGGAGTCTAACTATGGTGCAAGGAATTTGGCTAGGCAATAGGGATGCAGTGGTGACAGGTCACATCCTCTAGTCCTTAGAAGCTGTCCTCAGGCCCTGACTTGTCACATCTCATGTACAATCTAGCTCCTTAAACTGTTTGTAGGTCATTAAAGGTCATTCTTTAGCGCTGCTATTCTTTCTTCTCAAGGGAAATCTAATTGTTACTTTTCCAAATGCATAGCAGTTTCCTCTAAAAGTCATGTTTCTCATAATAATTATAACTTTAATACATATAAACATTACTATACAAACTGTACTAATGCCTTAAATCTTGGCATTTATTATGTACTTGAATCTATAAAAAATGCTTAAAGTTTAAGTTACTACTTGGGATGACAAGACTGATATAAAATATATACATATTTTCACACTAAAATATTAATTATGTTCATAAGAATTTTTCCATTTTGAGGTGAGAATTACTAAGATCATTCTATTGTCTATAAAACTCAGGAGCTTCTATGAAATTGATTTTGGTGTGACAGACTACAAAACGCAAACTTTATTATAAGATTTGGGGAATTACTAAAAAGTGGTAGGTATAAAAATAATTAAAATTGAGGAAGATTAGAAGTAAATGAAAATAATAATGCTTTTTGAAGGTAGGATGGTTTAAACAAATTCAAAGTGGCATATTAAACACAGCCATTTATATAAATGAATTTTATAAATAGCTCATTCGAAGAGTAATATGAAAATATGTAGAACTCTTTATTTATAAGTGAAAAAAGGCAAAAATAGCTGGTAATTAGTATATATTCTTAGGATATAAAAATGCAAAAAATTTAATGGACACTACATCATTTAGTAAATATTGTGGTTAGGATTTAAAGTAACTAAATCATAAAGTAATCCATGTTACAAAATTATATTTATTGAGAAAAAACAATCGAAGAATTTTGAATCTAATGTTGACCTGCCCAAACTTGGGCACATCAATTCAGTTTTTCAACAGAATGATAATTTGCCATCTACAGGCCAGAAATTGACTCTGTTTTTAGAGAAACAAAAGCGCTGATATTTCAGAATCTAACAAAATTTGTTATTATTATTTTCTCCATTCTTTTTGGTTAATGATCAGCAATTCTAACTTTGTTGGCATCCTAGATAGGACAAATTCAAAGAATGGTAGCAATTTCTTAATTGCTATCTTAATGACAGACATAATGTCGTCCAATAATCTCACTTTATTGGTAAATTGTCTCAGGTCCAGAAAGGTTAAAGCAACTTAATCAAGGTCATCCTTGTTCTAGTTAAAGGCAGACATGAATCTAAGTCTTCCAAATACCCAGAAAAGACACAAATCACAATACAATGAAAATAATTAAGTACTGAGTCTTAAGATGACGTTAAATTTCTTAGACCTTCCTTGACACACTGAGCAGACAGGAAATACCATCTGGAAAACATGACATATTTCTTAGTGGACCCTCTGTGAATTTTGCCAGCCAGCATTACTGTAAGACTGCTCATGTGCCACTCTGTATTTCTTTCAAGCCAGAGGTAAATTGCCACTGGAGGTTTCTGCAACGGGACACAGCCTTTCTTTCCGAAATTTCCGTTCAAAGGCCTAGCGTTTAAAATCAGTGGTGGTTCATACTCTTGCCTTTGTTTAAACCACATTATACCACCAGAAACAATATCCTGGGGAGTAATAAACTCATGTGCCTTTCCCCTCTACGTTATTTTCTTCTGTTATTCCATTTCTCTTTCACTAATGGTCACGGTAAAGGTTCTTTTTGAACCGCTTTGCTGTGAATGGCTAGGAGAACATTTAGACTTCCGCCTGTGTGAGTAGTTAGAATCACCTCCGCAGGAGACTAAGAGGTACGCTGGCCAAAGTTTTTCCGAGGGAACCCTGCGCGGAGGTCCTCGCGGATATAAGGCATCCTACTTATTTCCTTCATGCTATGAAACCACACCCTGGACATTCATGTCTTCAAGTCAAATCACCAAGATTCTGCCTGGTGTCCAAATTTTTTCTTCTTATTTTATTTTAAAACGAAAGGACAATAATTCAGAGGAAACATTATTTTTAAAAAGAAGAATCAGTTGTCTGAAAGTCTTAAAGGAAGGAAACTCAAATTCCCACACGACTTGGATTTAATCTACAGTGCCCCGAAATGCCCCAGGAATCCCTTCTGAGTTGGGCAGGCTCCGGGACCTGGCTCACAGGCGACGGCTCAGACCGGTTCCTGGTTCGAAAACCAGTCAAATCTGCTGAAATCAAGCGCGGGGAAGGCGAGCTCCAACCCCAAAGCTCGCGGAGCGGGGTCCAGAGAGGACATCGCCGGTGGGGACCCCAGGTGATGCGGCACACGTTCACCCGGAAACTCTGGGTGGAGCCTGGGACCCCGCGGGCGTCCGGCATGTGCGGTGACGGCCCCGAGTGCCAGCGGCAGCTCCCAGCGCTCCCGGGCCGGCCGCACAGCTTACCTTAGCGGCTCCGCGGGACTTCGCTGGGGCGCAGACGAGGTGCGCGTCGGCGTCGGGGCACCGGCCGGGAAGGGGACGCGCGCTGCTCTGGCCTGTACTCTTTCAGCTCCGCGTTCTCGAGGAGGAAGTGGTGTCAGCCCAGCCCTTCCCCCGCGGCGTGTAGACGTGGGGCACAAGCGACGCTACTTTGCATCGAGGTGCAAAGAGGGGCGCCTGGTTGGAAATACACGAGAAACAGACGGAGAATGACTGCAGAAAAATCTGGCCTGCTCTGTCCTACTCATCGGGTTTCCTCTTACTTGCCCCCTCCAAACTACAACCTTGAAGAAACAAGTTTTGTTTTGTTTTGTTTTGTTTTACTTTGGGGAAATGTCGTGTCTTCTGGTCTCATCTCTCCTTTAAATGTGTCGTGCTCCCTTCTTTTAGAAGCGTCCCCTGACGAGTTGACTCTACTTCGTCGCTTCGATATATTTATTAGTGGTTAAGGGATTTGGGGCCAGATGACGGTTCCGCAAAAGCCCGAGAAGCTGATTTATTTTAAAAGTCTTCCCAAGTGTTTATTCCTGCCCTTTCTGTGCTTCCTCTTTCGGGTCTGTTGTGCAAGGGTTCTTCCCGGCAGCGAGCAGCCCGCCCGCAGGGGACGCAGCGCTGGAGCTGGGAGGGGAGAGGCCCCGCGCGTTCCGCCAGTGCACCGTTGGGAACCCGTGGCTGCTCGCAGTGCAGCTGCTCCAGCCGGAACCGGGGAGTGGGTGGAGGGCTTGGGGCGGGGGTGGGGACCCGCGCTCTCAGCAGAGGCCCTTTCTCAACCCTCCGATTGGCCACCCTCCCCCGAAAGTTTAACCACACTCAGATGGAGGGCGAGTCTGTGGCCTCACACAGAGCTGGAGGAAATCCACAGTGGTAGTGGTATGAGCCCTGGGGGTGAGGGGTCGTATTCAGCAAGTTACTCATTTTACTTTACAGATACAAATACCCTTTGACCCATAAACCGCACTTCTCAGAATGCATTACAAAGATTCAGCGAGGAAAAGAAGTAATGTCTACTTACCAGGGTACTTACCAGGCCGTACTATTTGTAACAACCAAAGACAGAGGGGAAATAACCTCTGACTGTTGGGAGAGGATTCTCCTGAGAGAAAGGGAGAGATCCGAAAATATGTAAGTTAAAATCAGTTACGATTTGTAAACAGGATTGGATCAACCTCCTCTTTCCCTATACAGCTGCCTTCAAATATTTCTCTGCATGGAGGTGGTGGAAACATAAAGATATAGATGAGACATATAGATTAGGTAATTTCAGTTATTTGTTTAATGAGAAACTGTTAAGCACCTACTCTTCCTAAAACAATGAAAATAAATAGTGAAGAAAATAATCACTTCTCTCATGGATGGCACATTCTAGTTAGGAGAAAACAGAAAATACAATAAATATTTAACAGGTTGTGTGTTCAAAAAAGGGGCCACATACTAAATCTGACGATCTCGGGGGCGGCCTGCACGGCGATGGCCTTCCAAACTCAGAGACCTGCAGCAATCAAACCTTCCTCCCGCAAAGCCAGAGTCAGGGCAGGCAGTCATGCCTTACGCTGGTGTCTTTCCAGACAAAGGTCGATCTTTACCTTACCCGAGTCTGTCTATTGTCTTTCTGCCTCTATGATAACAGACCTTTGGAATGTCAGAGGAATCTTTCCCAGGTTCCTCAGGGCATAATCTCCCACCAGAAGATAGAGACCACAGAACCCTTCATTATTATCTGGTTCTCCTGCATACCATCTCTATGTACAATAAATGTTATTAACTAGTACTTAGGGTAAAGGAACTATTTGCCTCTTCATGTAATTTTTATCCAATTTCAGAGATTTATGCACATCACGTTGGTTGGTGATTAGAAAATCAATTGAATGGGGCAAGGGAAAAAGCACTGAGATATCACTGAGTAGGCTGTGCAATAGTCCAGTGAAAGGCAGCTTTAATTCAGACTCTTATGGTACGGATGGCAAGGAGAGTTTAGAGTCAAGACAAGGTTTCAGAGCACAGCCAGCAGTGTTTGCTAATGAACTGGAGTACGGGTGGGGAAATGGCAAAAGGATTAGGAATTTAGTATAAAGCAGTGTGCTTGGAGATCTGGGAACTGTCTTGTGAAGCAAGGCTAGAAAGAGAAAGGTCAGTAGGCATAAACCCTGTAGGATCATGTGGACCATGCCAAGGATTGTTTTCTCATTCTAAAAGCAATGAGTGTGTTACATAATATTTCAACTTGTCAGGTGGTGGGATTTGTGTTCTAGAAAAATCACTCTTGCTATAGTTTGGGGAATTGACTAAATGAGGAAGAGAATGGGTGCAGGAAGTTTTCTGAGCGAGGCTAGGTGAGGGATTATGTTAGATTGGACTAGGTTAGTGGCAATAGAACAGAAAGAAATAGATGAACCTGAGAGATATTTAGAAGGTAGTGACAGGAGATTGTAATGGCTGGATATGGGCAGAGTGAGGAAGAGGAAGAAGCCAAAGATGACTCCTGAGAATCAGGCTTGGATAGTTGTGGATGGCATTGCTGTTCACTGACAGGAACCCTGGAAGAGGACTATTTGGGGAGGAAAAGATGTGAGTTTTCTTTTGAGCAACTGAGTCTGGTAAGCCTTTGTGACATCCAGTTGGAGACCTAAGTAGAGAGCTGTGTGTAAGAACCTGGAGTTCAGAGGAGAGTGTGGTTTAGAGTCAGAGATAGACAGTTTGAGTAATCTACCTATAGGTGGCCAAGCTGGCCACTGATGAGGTTGCTTAGAGAGGAGTCGGGTGAGGAAAGACCTTAAATCTGTCTCAGGAATGTCATCCTTAAAAAGGAAGAGGAGCCTGCAAAGGAGACAGAGGAAGAGCTCTAATCTGGCAGAAGATGAGCCTTGAGAAGGCAATGTTATGGGAGTCACAGAAGTGGGAAGGAGTGGGAGGGAGATGTTGAGAGGAATGTGGAATGAGGAGGCCTGCCCATTGACTTTAACAATGTTAACCACCTATTTGGATACAGGGACTGGAGGCCAGGCTGGGTTGAAGAGTGAATAGGGTGTAAAGAAATGAACATGGTAAGCAAAATGACCCTCTTGAATAGTTTGCCTGTGAAGAGGAGGTGAGGACTAGGAGGAAGTGAGTGGGGCACGTGAAACTGAGGAAGATTTTATTTATTAAAAAAAAATGGTTTCCAAATAGGAAGAATCCAGATGAGTGTGAGGAGTTGAATATTAAAGAAAAAGTAGAGATAATTAATGGTGAAAAGTTCTTGAGAATGAGGAAATGTTTAAGTTCCGAAGCACAAATTAGTGAGTGGGTCCTTAGATAAGAGAAGTCCTGATAAACCTCTTCTGCTTTATCAGAAAGGCAAGCCAGTATTTTAGAGTAGGTAAGGATTTTTGTCTTTTGAGAGCTGTGAAATAAGGAAATTCTGATCTAAACCTTCTATTTCCTTTGTAAAGTACGAAAAGAAGTAGGGACATCAGCTGAGAGTAAAGTAGGAGTTAGGCAGGTCATAGATTTGGGGAGCTGGAGAAAGTTTGACAAGGTCATTACAGAGAATGGGAGAGTGCCTTGATAAAAAAAAAAAGTTTTTGCAGGCGGCCTGAGGGTCTGTTTGAAATTGGTGATTATGGTGGAAGCAATTTGCTTAGTTGTGTGACTCTCCTGCAGGGTTAGGTTAGCTAGGTTTGGAGAACAGTTAGCCTTGATGGAAGTGGTCTAATCAGCCAGCTGGAAAGATGGGATATTGTGGTCAGAAGATAGGCAGATTAAGTTTTGCTTCGGGAGGTAGCAAGATTGTGGGCTCTGACACTACCCAGGGTGTGACCAGGAACCTGGGTGGCTGAGGTGATCAAGGAAATGAGAGGCGAAAGGGTTGTGTGTATCTTCCTAGGTACTTGTTTAAGTCATCCAGGATTAGGGTGGCTACATGACTTTTGTTGAGACTGGAAGAATCTGAGAGTAGCAAAATACTAACTGATTAGGAAATAGGTGCAATTCATGATTTTTTTAGACAAACGGATTGATGACAATATCTAAGGCCATCTTAAAAGAAGACTGGGGGTCAAATGTTAGAGTTTTAAAATGAGAGAGCTTTTCTTGGGTAAATGAGAAATTTTCTTTTCATTTTCTCTGAAATGAGAATTTTCTTCTGGTAAATACCCAGAAGTTGAATAGTTAGATGATTTGGTAGTTCTATTTTAATTTTTTGAGGCACCACCATACTGTTTTCTATAGTGTCTGCACCAATTCATATTCCCGCCAACAGTGCACAAGTGTTCCCTTTTATCCACATCCTAACACTTGTTACATCTTGTCTTTTTGAGAATAGCCATTCTAACAGGTGACAGGTGTTACCTCATTGTTTGGGTTTGTATTTCTTTGAAGATTAGTGATGTTGAACATCTTTTCATGCACCTATTGGCCATATGTATGTCTCTTTGGAAAAATGTCTATTCATATCCTCTACCCATTTTTAAATTAATTTTTTTTTTTTTTTTTTTTTTTTGCTATTGAGTTGTATGAGTGCTTTCCATATTTTGGATATTAACCCCTTTTCAGATTCAGTCAAATCTTGGTTTTTGAACATCTTGGTTCTTGAACAATTTGGTTCTTGACCAAGTTGTTCACGGAAACAATTGTGTCAGTTGTCTGCTTCCAGTCTTGATTCTCTACCTGACAAGTCTTTCATGCTGATATCTGTATGATCAGTCACATGTCTCTCAGGTGAAAAACAAAGGAGATTCAGTTTTTGAGCAAATCAATTCTCAAACAGTTTTCTGGAACAAATGAAATTTGAGAACTGAGGTTCCACTGTATACGATTTACTAATATTTTCTTGTATTCAGGAAGTTGCCTTTTCATTTTGTTGATGGTTTCCTTTGCTGTGCAGAAGGTATTTAGGTTGACGTAGTCCCACTTATTGATTTTTGCTTTTGTTACTTTTGTTTTTGGTGTCTGATTAAAAAAATCTTCACTGTGACCTATGTTAAGGAGCTTATAGCTATGCTTTCTTCTAAGAGTTTTATGGTTTCAAGTCTATGTTTAAATTATTAATCTATTTTGAATTAATTTTTATGTATGGTTTAAGGTGATGGTACAGTTTCATTCTTTCACTTGGAGCTGTCTAGTTTTCCCCCAAACCATTTATCAAAGAGACTGTCTTTTTCCCATTGTATATTCTTGTTCCTTTGTCATAAATTGAATGTTGTAAACCCATATATGTTTGTTTATTTCTAGGTTTCTCTTCTGTTCCATTGATATATGTGTCTTTCTTATGCCAATACCATACTGTTTTGCTTACTATAGCTTTGTAATATGGTCTGAAATCAGGGCCAGTGATACCTCCTGAGCAGCTTTTGGTTTTGTTTTTTTTTAAAAAAGATGAGCTGCCAATGGTCTGCAAGTAGCAACAAGGGGCATGGAGAATAGCAAACTCACCTTCTGAACTCCACCTTCATGGAGTGTGAAAGAATAACACAACTTTCTCTTTGAAAAAACTGCAATGGAAATAGTGTCCTCAGTTAAAGCTCCAGGGTAGAGGTACACTTCAGAAGTAGTTTCAAGATACAAGAGTGACAGCGAAAGGGTTTAGGAGGTGGTGAAGACAGTGGTGGAATAAATTACTGGCAAGGAAGACCATACTATCATGGGATGATGGTGTGGGAGAAAATTCCCCAGGTGGCTTCCTTTTTGTGAAGGGACTAAGAAGCAGTCTTCCTGGAATATATATGCAGAGGGTGGCTAATGTCTAGAGAATGTGAGCTATGGGTCTATAGAAGAACTTGGCTTAAATTGAGTTTGGTTTTGTCTTATTACCTCACTGTTTGGCATGTCCACCAAGTCCAATGTGTATTTTGGCTAAAGAGCACTTTCACTTTCTGGCAAGAGACCCAGGTTGATCTCTATGAAGAATCTTGCAACATTTTTTTGGGAAGCGTTGTTTTTTCTTTCATTTAGTATTTTATAGAATTTTGCTCAATTATTTTATTTGGTTGTCCTTAATTTTAGGGCCTATAAAGACGAATATAAAAACCAATGGAATAAAATAGCACAGAAATAAACCCTCACCTATATGATCAAATGACTTTGAATGTGGGTGCAAACACCATTCAATTGGGGAAAAGATAGCCTTTCAACAAAAATTAACTCAAAATACATCAAAGACTTAAATGTAAGACTTAAAATTATGAAACTTTAGAAGAAATTATAGGACGAAAGCTTCACAGCATTGGATTTAGCAATGATTTATTAGCTATGACATCAAAGGCACAGGCACCCAAAGAAAAAAACAGATATAAAAATTGGACTTCATAAAAATTTTTAAATTTTCTGCATCAAATGATAATATCCACAGAGTAAAAAAAGGCAACTTACAGAAGAAAGTATTTTCAAATTATATATCTGTTAAGGGTTTGATATTCAGGATATATATAGAGAACTTCTAAAATTCAACAATAAGAAACCCAAACAAACCAACTTTAAAAATGAGCAAAGGATTTCAATAAACATTTCTCCAAAGATGATATAAATGGCCAAAAAATACATGAAATGATGTTCAATGTCACTAAATCAGCAAAATGCAATCAAAACCACAATGAGATACCACTGCCTACCCATTAAGATGGCTACTATGAAAAAACAAAAAGAAAACCAGAAAGTAACAAGTGTTGGGGAAGATGTGGAAAAATTGGACCCCTGTACACTGTTAATGGAAATGTGAAATGGTACATCTACTGAGAAAGACAGTATGGCAATTCCTCAAAAAATTAAAAGTAGAATTATCATATGATCCAACAATTCTTTTCTGGGTTAATACCCAAAAGAATTGAAAGCAGGAACTCAGAGAGATGTTACACTCATATTCATAGCATTATTTACAATAGCTAAAATGCAGAAGCAACCCAAGAGTCCCTTGATAAAAGAATGGATCAGCAAAATGTGTATATATGCAATGGAATACTGTTCAGCCTTTAAAAGGAAGGAAATTCTGACTTAAGCTACAACCCAGATGACCCTTAAGGCCATAATGCTAAGCGAGAAAAAAAAAAGCCAGTGTCAAAAAGACAAATGTATAATTCTACTTATTTGAGATACTTAGTGAAAATAATAGATACAGAAAGCAGATGATGGTTGCCAGGGGCTGGGGGAGGAGAGAATGGAGGGCAGCGTTCAATGGGTATAGTTTCAGTTTTACACGATGAAAAGACCTCTGGAGATGGACGGTAGCGATGCTATACGCTCTTATAAATGTATTTAAAAGCACTGCACTGTACACTTAAAAATGATGAAGATGGTCAATTTTATTCATGCCTATTTTACCACAATTTAAAATTTTGAAAACAGAAAAGAAAAAGAGAGATGGAGCGACTTCCTGGTGGCCCTCTCGTTTTTCGTGTAGTGCCCTCAAGAGGCCCAGCTGTGCTTCCTGTCTGAGTGCAGTGAGCTGTCTCAGCTCCTCTCCAAGGACTTCTTTTGACTTGAGCCAGTCTGAATGCATTTTGTTCCTTGCAAGTGAAACGATCCCTGCCTCTTTTGTAGTTGTAGTCAATGATATTAGGTAGCAACGGTAAAGGTGTGGAGGCACATGCCTGGGGAGATAGTGCACGTGTATGTGTGTGTTAGCGTTTCACAGATGTTAATGCTTGTTAAGTAACCTAGTATTAGGCTTCCATGGGCATAACCTCTGCACAGTGTCAATGCAAAGAAACCCTCAGCCAAGTTTAATTTTAACCAAGTCCATAGTTCCTAAAACCCTCTTCCTCTCCACCTTTTTACTGTCTACCTCTGTCATACCCTGCAGTGTCCCCAAAACATCTTTCTCCTTGCTTTGCTCTCATCTAACCACCAAAAATCATCTCCCAAGCCTTTTGGGGCTCTATTCTTCCCTCTCCTCCTGTTATTATTCTTCCATCCCTGACTGTTCTCCCTCCTGCTGACTGTCACTGGGGTGTGGAGCAGGAAGGGGATGGCCGAGAACAAAGGCCAGGCGCAAGTAGAAGGTGAGGGGTCAGGCAGAGGGGGAATTTTGTTGGCAGGCAAGAAGAAATACATATACTAGATATAAAGTATGCAACTAGCAATAGTATACTAATTACATATGTATGCTATGATTAAAAGAGAAATCATGAAAGGAGTTACTTTTTGTTGCCTGTTTATAAGTTAAAAAAACAGAAGCTTTAAAAGGACAAAAAAATGAGAAGCGGAAGTACCCAAGACAGAGTCTTGAGTATCTATTGCTGTGAACAACCGAAACCTTAGAGGCTGAACACAGCTATTTATCGCTACCTCTGTGGACTCTGTGGGCTGATTTCACTCAGCTGGGTCTCTCCTGCAGCTGTGTTTAGATAAGAGCTGGGGCTGGAGTCCGCAAGCCTTGGCATGGCTGGGTGTCCAAGATGGCATCTTCACCTCATGTCTGATGCCTCACTGCTCTTCCATGTGGCCTCTCTCCCTGCAGGAGTAGTCTGCTGGATGACTGCTTAGGGCTAAAAGAGCCAGTAAGTGCTAAGTCCCTGACCACTTCTGCTCTCTTCAGTTGGCCAAAGCAGTCACAGAACCTGCCCAGATTCCACCTCTTGATGGGGGAAGAGAGATGATAGCCACCATCTTTGGAAAATACAGTGTACTATAGAAGGCATTAAGGTAATATATTTAAATCAGAAAGTAATATATTTAAATTATTTTATTTCTAATTTCTTGAGAATTTTATCATGATGGGATATTGAATTTTTTCAAACGCTTTTTCTGTATTTATTGAGATGATCACTTGATTTTTCCCCCCCTTCATTCTGTTACTGTGATTCATTACATTGACTGATTTTTATATGTTGAACCACCCTGCATTCCAGGGATACATTTCTGCTTGGTCATGGTATTTAATTCTTTTAATGCGTTGCTAATGTTAGTTTGTAGTATTTTGTTGTGGATTTCATCTCTCCTTTTGTGCTGACATGATTTATATCAATATTCACTGCCCAACTGTTTCTTCCTTCCTCCCTCTTTCTTTCCCTCCCTCCTTCCCTCCCTTCCTTCCTCCCAATCAGCTTTCTTTTCTCTATGTTAAACTCGGCCACTGCCTTGGATCAGATCCCCTGGGCTCCAGACTCTGAGATGGAGATTTCTGTGCAGAAAGTTCATTGGGAGTGACCTCAGGAATAATGCCTATGAAAGAGTGAAGGAAGGAAGATTGGGAGGGAAAAGTTTCACTATGGTGTATTGGCAACAGAGGCCTTAGTGGATTCTACAGAGAGCTCTAGGCAAGGGAGGCAGGACCTTTGACCTCCCCATATTGACCAACCATTGGATGTTGGCTGTCCCTGGGGAGGAGGGCATACCTTTAGAGAAAACGGCTCCCTTTGATCAAAGGCAGTTCTTGGAGAGGGATTCAACTATCCACAGTTAGCAGTTACCACTCCTGCAGTGGGCACATTGGGCCTTGGGCATTCACTTCAGCTACCCAGTTCAGACTGACCTCATGTCCCATCTCAAACACCAATTGGGACCGAAGAGCACCCCTATATCATACTTTCAAATTCTTAGGAGTCAGAACCTGAATGGCCATATTTAATTAGGTATCTTTCTCCTGTTCTGAACAGCTTTGGCTCTGGAAGTGAGGTCATGAGGCATATTATCTCCTGGACATTAACTAATATGTTTGCTAATATCCAATTAACAAAACAATTGTAATTTGTGTTTGATTATAAATGCAAATTAGTAAACAGTTGGTAATAAGACTATAATGCAGATGTTTTAAAAGATCATGTTTATTCTACTACAGTTGTCTCAATTTTGCCCCCTTTGCCTTCCTTCACCCCCCACCCCCCACCCCCCACTCCCAGAGTGAATTCCCACTCTGTTGTCCACATCCATGGGTCATACATACATGTTCTGTGTCTAATCCCTTCCTCTTCTTTCCACCATTGTCCTCTTTCTCCATCTCCTTTGGTCACTTTCAGTCCGCTCCATGTTTCCAAGCCTGTGGTTTATTTTTTTCCATTAGTTTATTTTGTTGAATTGATTCCACTTATAGGTGAGGTCATAGGGCATTTGTCTTTAACTGACTGCCTTATTTCACTTAGCGTAATATTCTCCAGTTCCATCCATGTTGTCGCAAAAGGTAGGAGTTCTTTCTTTTTCTTTTTTAAAATGCAGATTGATTTTATTTATTTATTTTTTAAGTGTAAAAATCCATTAGAAAATATTCAAAAATTTATATCCAGTATAAAGTCTCAGCAATTAAAACAACATGACACCAGCACAGAAATAATCAAGTAGATCAATGAAATAAAATGAGCATTCTAGAAACAAACGTATACATCTGGCTAACAATGTAGTATATGATTAAATTGATATTTCAAATCAATGGGGAAAATAAGGTTTACTCAACAAAGTGCATGGACCACTATTACTTGAAATAAAACAAATAGAGAACCCTACTTCACACATTATATACAAAAAAAATTCAGGTAAATTAAAAATCAATATGTAAAATCTAAGGAGTTTTAGGAGAAAATACAAACTAATATTTTTCTTACCCTGAAGTAAAATATTCAAACCCAGAAGCTATAGAGTAAAATATTGACAATATGACTATATTAAACATTTAAGACTATAGAGTAATATACATATAAAAAAGTTAAAAGACAAGTAATAGAATAGGAAACTATTTGCAACACATTTAAAAGAGGGTTAATAGTTTGTTTTTTTTTTAGGGAAAAAATTTTACAAACATTTAATCAAAAAATGGATAAAGAATACCAAAAAGTCATTTAAAGCTTTTTAAAAATAATAGAAATAGGCAAGAAATATACAAAAACAGGTGTAGTTTCAACAAATAATAAAGTAACAATTAAAATAACACATCACTGTCACAATCAGATTAATAAGTATTAAAAATATTAGTAATATCAAGTACTGGTGACTATGAGACAAACTGGGTATTCATAGACTCTTTTTCTTCATCTTCTTAAAGCAGTTCCTTTTGCATATCTTGCAATGCTGGTTTGGTGGTAGTGTATTCTTTTGGCCTTCTCTTGTCTGGGAAACTCCTTATTTCACCTTCCATTGTAATTGAGAGCCTTGCTGAGTACAGCAGTCTTGGTTGCAGGCCTTTGCATTTCATGACTTGGAATATTTTTTGCCATTCCCTTCTGGTTTGTAGTGTTTCTATTGAGAAGCCAGCAGCTAGCCATATTGGGGCTCCCTTGTATGTTACTACCTGTTTCTCCCTTGCTACCTTTAGGATTCTCTGTTTGTCTTTGATATTTGCCATTTTAATGATGATATGTCTTGGAATGGGCCTCCTTGGGTTCCTCTTGAATGGGACCCTCTGTGCTTCCTGGACTTGTGGGACTTTTTCTCTCCTCCAATGAGAGAAGTTTTCCATCATTACTTTTTCAAACAGTTCTCTATCCCTTGCTCCTCCTCTTCTCCTTCTGGTAATCCTATTATACGGATATTATTATGTTTCAGGTTGTTCTGCATTTCCCAAATGCCTCTTCATTCTTTTTGAGTCTTTTTTCATTTTCTTGCTCTTTCTGGGAGCTTTTTTCTACCTTGTCTGCCAGCTCGCTGATTCGATCCTTGGCTTCATCTAGCCTGCTTTTGATTCCTTCTACTGTGTTCTTCAATTCAGAAATTGTATTCTTAATTTCCTCTTGTCTCTTATTAATAGTTTCTATGTCCTTTTTCAAGCTTATATAGTTTTCAGTAAGTTCCTCATAGTTTCTCTGTAGTTTTTTGTAATTCTCTCTGAGCTCACTGAGCTCTTTGAGCTTTTTTAGAACTGCTGTTTTAAACTCAGTGTCTGATAGTTTACTTGCCTCTATTTCATTTAGTTTTCTTTCTGGGGATTCCTCTTTTCCCTTTGACTAGGGGGTGTTCCTTTGTCTTCCCTTATTTGTGAGACTCTTCTTTTTTGCTTCTGCTTCTTAAATTGATCTGTATTCAGTTCCTGACTTTGTGGTGTGAACTTCAGTGGTAGGACACTGGTGTTTTTTTCTTTCTGTATCTGCCTCTGATGATGTTAGCTGTTGACCCCATCTGACCTTAGAGAGTCTTTTCGAGAATTCCAGGAATCCACTGTCTGTGGCTGTCTCCTTCAGATGTTAATCTAGTCACTCTGCACTCAGCAGTCAATCTTAGACACCACAGGGCAGGGCAGAGTCCCTCCTGGGGGCGGGGTTGTTGTGTCCTCTCATGCTGTTGCCACTCATGGGAGTGGTTTGCCTGAGCCAGATGGCTGCTGCTGCATAGGGGATGAGTCAGCACCGGGATCTCGCCAACAACTCTCTCAGTTCTCCCCCTAAAGCCTCCTTCCCCAGTCTCTCTTCAGGTGTCTCTAGCTCATTCTGCCTCCACCTTTGCAGGAGCCCAGGGTAAGTGGCTGCAAATAAAAATTTATGCGTTGGCCCTTTAAAAGGCTCTTTGTATCTCCAGTTACCTGTCTTTGGCAGAGAGCAACACTGTCGCTTTTTGCAGGGTACTGTATGGGCTCTGGTGCTGTAGGCTGGGGATCCCCACATATGGTTTAGACCCTGTTCTTTTCAGGACGACCAAACTGGCCATTCCAATATCCTTCTGGTGCCGCCACCTGTGGGCACCCTGCCCACCTTCTTGAGTCTCTATCGCACTCCTTACCAGTTAGGTTGTGCTAAAGCTGATTCTTCTGTCTGTCTGAAGTTATAAGGCTCCTTTCTCGCTATTGTTCAGTTGTTTGTTCCTGGTGATTTCTCCACAATTTAGTAGTAATTCCAGGTTTGTCCTAGGAAGAGGTCAGTGTGACTTCCATTCACTCCTCTGTCATCTTGATTCTTCTAATACAGATTTTATTTGACTAACATTTTGTTTTTGAAAAGCAGTTATGATTTTGTTGAAACAGCAGCAAATTCAGATAAATATGATTCCTAAAGTCAGAATGTTTGGGCATTTAGGGTGAGTTGAGGTGTCAGACAAAAATAGAAAAAACCCACATTTATCTAAAAGACAGACTGAATAGTTTCCTTTTAACAGCGCTTTTGTTTACCTTTTCCAAGTATGTCATATAAATGAAATCATACAGTATGTAGCCTTCTCAGGTTGGCTTTATCCACTTAGCAATATGCATTTAAGATTTATCCATATCTTTGTGTAGCTTCATAGTTCTTTCGTTTTTATCACTGCATAGTATTCTAGGATAGATACACTCAAGTTTGCTTATCCATTCACCAAAGAAATCTTGATTGTTTCCAGTTTTTGGCAATTATGGATAATTCACATACAGGATTTTGTGTGGACATAAATTTTCACATCAGTTTGGTAAATCCCTAGGAACATGATTGCGGGATTATATAAGACTATGTTTAGCTTTTCATGAATCTGGTGAAACTACCAAACTGGTTTGCAAAGCGACTATACTGTTTTGTATAATGATCAGCAATAAATTAGAATTCCTGTTGCTCTGCATCCTCACCAGCAATTGGTTTTGTCAGTGTTTTGGACTTTACCCCATTCTAATAAGTATATAGTGGTATCTCACTGTCATTTTAATTTGCATTTCCTCAATGACAAATGATGTTGAGCATCTCTTAATATATTTATATATTATATGTATTTTTTTTTTTGGTGAGGCGTACATTCAAATTGCTTGTGCATATTTATTTGGCTTTGTTGTATTATTGTTGAGTTGTAAGAGTTCTTTATTTATTTTTGGAATAGTAAATTTTTAATATTCAATTTCTGCTCACTCAGTATTGACCCTAGCAAGGCCTGAAAAACCTCTTCTTCCACCCCAACTGTCTTTCACACAGTGGTGGCCAATGACAGCTACCACTAGTTGGCTTTTGTGTGAAAGACCAGACATGGTTAAAGGTAGTTTAGGGCTGTCACTCTAAAGTGTGTGAAAATGCAAGCTATAAAATCAATACTTAATATATTTCCTCTTTTAAAACAGGTCATCTGTTTCATCCAGTGTGAGTCTCTGCTTTGGAATGCCCAGGGAAGTCATCAAAATACCGATATCTTAGCCAGAATCTTAAAGTAATTTTTGATATCAAAACTTCTGTACCAAATAAAACAAAACTCTAATTGAAAAAGATATATTCACCTTTATGTCCACTGCAGCATTATTTACAAGAATCATGATATGGAAGCAACCTCAGTGTCTATCAATAGATGAATGGACCAAGAAGAATATGTGCATGTGTGTGTGTGTGTGTGTGTGTGTGTGTGTGTGGCACACACAAGGGGATGATTACTCAGGCATGAATGAAATCTTGCCATTTCCAACCTCATGGATAGGCCTAGAGGAAATTATGCTAAGTGAGGTGAGTCAGAGAAAGACAAATACTGTATCATTTTATTTATATGTGGAATCTAAAAAACTAAACAAATGGACAAACAAAGCAGACTCATAGATATAGAAAACAAGCTGTAGTTGCCAGATAGTTGGGCAGTGGAGGGAATGGGCAAAATGTGAAGGGGATTAAGAAATTAAAACTTATAGTTAAGAAAGTAATCACAGGGATGTAATATACAGCATAGGGAATATAGTCAATAATATTGCAATAACTGTATGGTGACAGATGGTTACTAGTCTTCTTGTGGTGATCACTTTGTAATGTATGTAAATGTCAAATCACTAAATTTTATACCTGAAACTAATATAATAGTGTATGTCAACTATCCTTTAATTAAAAAGAGGTTTACAGTCCAGAATGGAAATTAAAAGAAAAAAAATTTCTGTACCAACTAAGACCATATTGGACACTGCTACATATGCACTAGAATGGCTAAAATTAAAGAGATTGATCATATCAAGTGTTGTCAAGGGTATGGAGGAAGTGGAAATTCTCATACAATGAGGGTGAGAGTGGAAATGGTATGATAACTTATAAAACAGTTTAGCAGTTCATTAAAAAGTTAAACATATTTGTATCATGACCTGATCGTACCACCTATCTAAGGTACCTATCTAAGAGAAAGAAAGTCATGTGTTCACCCAAAGACTTGTTACATGAATGTTTACAGCAACCTCAAATTGGAAACAACCCAAATGTCCATCATAAGGGAATGTATAAAGAAATGGTGTAAGAATTATACCATTGAATACTACTCTGCCGCAGAAGAGAATAAACTGCTGATACGACAACATGGATGAAACTAAAAAATATTTATGGTAAGTGAAAAAAGCCATATTGAAAAAAGAACACATGTTGTATGATCCCATCTATATAAAATTATTGGAAAGTAAAACTAATCTAAAGTGAGAAAAAGCACTGAAAGGGGAGGAAGGAGAGAAAAAGGGAGGATTTTAGAGAGGTACAAGGCAACTTTTAGGAGTGATAAACATGTTCATTGCCTTGACTTTGATGATGCTTTCCATGGGTGCGTGCTTATGCCAAATTGTTCAAATAGTGTGGTTTACAATATGTCATTTGTAACTGTCATTTGTATCTCAGTAGAGCTATAAAAGAACTTTGCCCCTTTGACTGTTGTTCAAGTCATGATTTCAGCAATATAATTTAAATAATATTAAATTTTAGTTAAAATCTTAACAATAAGGGAAACTTTAAATATTTGTAGCATTAATAATTATAACACATATTGATAAACAGTCCAGAAACATTGCTTTAGATTTTTCATAGCCAAACATTTTGTTCTTGGAAATCTTAATCTAAAATGTAAATGAGAGATAGAGAGTGAAAGCAAACAAAATTATATGGGAAGAAATATGAAATCAAATACTACAAAATTTCCAGAAGCACTAACATCATAGGCTACAGTGAGCTATTGGATGTTACACAGTCTTACGTTACTGTAGGAAGGTGATGAAATAATAGGTGTGTTTCTACAGCACCAAGGGGTTTGTACTAGGACCGAACATGCTGGAAAAAAGTATTGGATTTTAGTGTTACATACTTTAAAAGTTTAAAACACAAATTTTACTTTGGTCTTTTTCATTCAAATTAAGTTCTTTTTCTTCATTTTTGCTAAATCCATATGACTGCTGGTAATAGAGGCCAAACCACAAGCTCCTCAGTCTATCCGGTGAAACTCCATTAAGAAGAAAAGAGAGATTCCAACTGCTTCCAATTTCAGTAGTTAGTTTTCTGTATGTGTGTCTGCATGACAGGATTATAACTGATTAAAGTAAGAAAAAAAAGGGCATGACAATTAATTGCAGTTGACCTTGTTCAATGTTTTAGAACCTCAAATTGAGATTTGGCAGATTTTAATGGGCACAGAGTCACACTTAAATGCTGGCCATAAACATTGCCCAGCTGGATACATGATCAATACAAATTATTTTCCTAAGGCATTTTAATTATAGAAAAGGTCTTATTCAATAAAAGCATTTAAATTACAGTTTGCATTACATTAATAATTTAATTTATCCTTTTGAGGAATGAAAAAAAGCTATTTTGACATAATTCCTGCATTTAAAGATAAATCTCAAATTTAATGAGAGATATGTGTTGTAAATTTATGATATGATAATTTGGGTTTTGCATGTAATAGTAGTAACTATTGTTTATTTCCTTTTGTGAACATTAGCTTTTTTGCTCTTTGATTAATTTTTTTTCACTTTTACAACAAATCTTTTTCTTAATCGAGGTATGAGTTACATGCAGAAAAATGCACAGATTTGAAGTGTACAACTTTATGAGGCTCCCCCTCTTGATGGTATAAGTTTTGATGAAGTGTAATGTATCAACTTTTTTTTATAAGTCTCTTTTTGTGTCTTATCTAAAAATCTTTGCCTACCCCATGATTATAAATATTTTCTTCCAAGTTTTCTTCTAGAAGTTTTATAGTTTTAGCTTATGCATATGATTAATCTTGAATTAATTTTTGAGTGGTATGAGGTAGGATTTGAGATTAATTCTATTTCCATGCATTTATCCAGTTGTCCAAGTATCATTTGTTGAAAAGATTTTCCTAGTTCAGCTCTTCCATAACTTGAGTGATTGGTCCAATTCTCAGATTCAGTGACAGAGAGCCCATTTGGCTCATGCTAAGCTACATCTCTCCTAGTCTAGTCTTTATCATCATGAAGGTGATATTTTGGTCTCCAATAATTATTCAGTTGTCTCAGAACTCAGATGGGGAAGAGAGGTGCTATTTATAAGTTCTTTCCATTGGGAGCTCCTTCCAAGCTACCAGGGAAGGAACACAGATTCAAAGCCAGTGACTGGCTTGTCTCAGGTCCAGGCTGCATGAACATTTCTACTTCTTTCTTCCTCCCTAGATACTGAGTTGCGTGTGGGCCATAACCCTATACAGTGATTGGTTGAGGCATTTTGTTTTCATCTTTTCTTTTTACTAAAAAGTGTCTTGGCTTGTAGTACAGGATAAATTTTAAAGAGGTAAAAATCATGATTCTCATAAAATGAACAGTTGTCAAGGATTTAATTTAATTCATTAATTAATAAGGGAACCTGTAAGATGTTACAATAGTTTCAAAGGAGAATTTAAAGAAGTATGTGTTTATATGCAATAATGGAAAGCTGAAATGAATTTGCAAGTGGATAAATAAAAGACTAGACTATCCTCAAGGAAATTGTCAATTTTATATCACAAGTAATTTACATTTCTGAGGTCAAGAATTATTTGTAATAATACCGGTATTGTACGAATTAGAGTTGCAAATCAGCTCACTGATAATGAAAGATGGCAGTAACCAGGATGCTTAAGCTAGACAGGATACCCGGTAATCTCATTTGTGGTGAGCCTGGTTTCTGTTGTCAGCAACAAGATTCTCAATAGCTTTAGTTACATTTAGCTGGTTTTACCTAACTACTTTCTTGATCTTTCCACTTGGGTATCCAACAGGTACCTTATAATATGAATAAGACAGAATTTTTGATTTTCCCTTAAACCAGTTCTCCTCCCAGTCTTTCTCATCTCTGTAAAACAGATCCTTTCTTCCTGGTACCTCAATCCAAAACTCAAGAGTTATCATTGATTCTATTTTTATTTCTTCCCCTTGTCTAAAGCATTATTTAGCATGTCCTTTTAGCACTACTTCCCAAACATATACCCTTCTCTTTATGTCTATCCTCAGCTACCTTGTCCAAGCCCCATGAACTATATTGCTTGGGCCAATTCAGTAACTTCCCAACTGAATTTGTTGCTTATCCCCATGCCCTCAATGCATTCTCCACACGGAAGTCAGAATTATTTTTTAAATAAAACAAGTAACATTTACTAGTATTTATGGTTCAGCAGGACACCATTCTACATGGTTTAACAATGAATCATTCAATATGACCCTATGCCCTGCTATTGTTATTTTTATTTTTTAAATGAGGAAACTGATATGTGGCTATTAAATAACATGTGTTCATTCATACATTTCATAAATGGTAGAAGTGGTATGTGAATCTAGGTGGTCTGATTCTAGAGCTTATGCTATTAACCACTCTATGTCCTGTCTCCCTGCACATATCAGATTTGTCATTCCTTGTTCACATAAAATTTAAACTTGCCTTTGTACTCGAGGTAAAACTGAAACTTCTTGCTGTGACCTCCAAGGCTTTATAAGATCTGCTTCCAACCCCAGCTCTCCAACCTCATCTCGTAGTTGTCTCTCTTCATGGTAAACTAAATTCAAGCCATGCTGGTGTCTTCCTCTCTGTCCCTGAGTATTGGGGAGCTCTCTACTGCCGAGAATGCACATTTCCCTGCTCTTTGCTTGGAGGATATCTTCTCATCCTGTTAGTTTCAGGTTAAAAATGACCTCTTGTTCCTGGTATGTAGCTCCATGAAGCCACGGAGGTGTGGCTGCAGTAGGCGGGTGAGGGGTGATTGAGGTAGGGGGCTGAGGGAACCCAGAGAGTCTTCATTTCTCCAAGCACATCATCCTAAAGTGGTGCCTCTTCTAAGAAAATTGGGAGAAATATTCAGTTTAAACACCCATGATCAGATTGTGAAACATAGATAAGAAGACAGCATTTTTTAATGTTCTCACCCCACCCCGAAGTGTAAAATGAGGTCAATAGTAATGTCTTCCTGCCCAAATAATGGTGTTGTGGATACCACACATGCAAGGTTGTTTTGAAAGCGATAAACAGGAACAGATGTTAGTAACTTCAGACTAATGTGGTCTTCACGCCACAGTGGTGCCTTTTCTTGTACATTCTTCCAAGGAGGAAGCAGTGAGCTCAGAGTGACTGGAAAAGTAGTCCTCAGTAGGCATTTCATCACCTCCTCTGGGAAGCTTGAGGGTTCTGCACTTCATCGCCCAGCCATACAGCCACATTCAGACACTATGTTAGTAATAATACGCTTATTGTATTCTTTCAATGAACACAGCAAAGAAAACAATTTAAATAGGAAACTTTTCTCTAGTTCACTTTAGCCCAGAATTCCTTCTTTCCTTCCCTTTCTCCCTCTTTCACCTGCTATCCCCCATATCCTTCCCTTCTTCCTCTCCCTCTCCCTTCTTTCTTCCCTTCCCCTCTTGCCAAGACTGAAGAAGGAATTTGATCAAAGTGGAAAACTCCACATAAACAAATGAATTTCAAGCACAGTAAAGTATGAGGCAGTCGATTTTTCAGTGTTAACTGTTAATGAGACTAGAAGATGCTGGTGTAATCAAATGACCAAACAAAGTTGCTAAGACCCCACAAAAGACCTCAACTACTTCTAGTTTGTTTTGCTTCATTCACTTTTATATCCTATGATCTAAGGTAAATGTATAAAATAACTCATTGCTGGAAATTTAAATTTCTAATTAAAAACATATAAAACTATTTCTCCACATTTTAATTGTTTATTCTTGATAGGGGACAAATAAGAGAAAAACACATATTGAATAGGTTTTCTTTCCTGAAGCTATGCCTGCAATCAGTCAATGAGATGGTTTTTGGTAAAAATCACTGTTATGCCAACAGCCTTCTTTTATTTCAGTTCCAATCCTTATTTCAACTCATTCAAAGTTATTTTTATTATTATTTTGAAAGAATCTTACTCAACTTTTTCTCCAGGATATATTTCATAATGATATGCTTCTCTTTCCTTTGAACCTTGTGAAGCTAATTCCAGGAAACTCCGAAGGGTCAGGTCACAGCATCTGTGTCCCCTGGCCCGTTCCCCGTTCCATCTCTCGACTCTCATGTGTATAAATGGTAAAATAAGTGTCATGCTATAGCTTCCTGATATGTGCTACATACTTTTTATCTAAGCAGAATTCTCTAAATCATTTGTTACTGGTCTATTTCAATTGAAATAATTTAACTTACTTCGGAAACTAAGGGAAAACTAAGGGAATGGTTCACTCTCACCTGTGTGTAAGCAAGGAGATTGTAGATTCTGCACTCTTTTTTAAAAGAAAAAATTGTCAATTTAGTAATTACAACAGTGTAGTAGCTAGCATCAGGACACTGTCTATGGCATTTATATGAAATGTCCTCATAGCTGTAAATAGGGACTCTGCATGTCCTAGGAAAATGAAGAATGAGGGGCCCGAAAAGTCCACACAAAGCCAGGAGGTGTTCAATGTCCTGGATATCCCAGTGCATGCAGACAGGCACACACAACATGAATTTTTGTGTGTGTGTGTGATAAGGTGATTTGTAATTCAGGCAACATACTGCTTGAAACTCAGATTATTAGTTTATTTTTCAATTTCAATTTACATTCAATATTAGTTTGTATTGATTTTAGATGTACAACATAGTAGTTAGACAATGGTATACTTTATAAAATGGTTCCCGCAGTATTTCAAGTACCCACCTGGCACCATACATAGGTATTACAATATTATTGACTATACTCCCTATGTTGTACTTTACATCCCTGTGACTATTTTCTAACTGACAATTTGTACTTTCTAATCCCTTCATCTTTTCTACCTCGTCCCCAACCCTCTTCACCTCTGGCGAGCATCAGTCTGTTCTCTGTATCTATGAGTCTGTGAAATTCGCATGTTGATTTCCTATTCCAGCTGTTGCACATGCTATTTGAGCAAGCAAAGAATATATGGATGAAGAGAAAAATAATTAAATAGCACTGGGCTAAATAATCAAGACTATTACAAAGAATATAAAAAGTAAATTTATAATGCATCGCAATACAAATAACAGTATTTTCAGTATAAAAATTGCATTTGCACAAAGAAGTTATTTGGTAACAAATGTAACTATCAGAAACATGTCAGAGTTGTACGAGTCACACATACACAAAGTCACAGTTCACACAGAATTTTACTGAGAGTAATATATTTGAGGGCCCTGCCTGGTCTGCAGCCTTCAAAGACCTTTCACCAACCTGTACGGAAGGGGCTTGTTGATTTCACTCTCTCTTCCTAGTGATAGCTGGGACAGGCAAGTAAGTCTTCTTGTTCTCCTACCAAGGGGCCAACTATGTTCTCTCTCGTTTCTTCACTGTCCTTGCTTACTGTTTATTTAGCTCACTTGCTTGTATTCTTGAGCCCATCTTCCTTGTGATAAGTTCATATATAATATTATGCTAGGTGAAGGTGGAAGGTGCCTGTTCATTGGGTATGTAGCAGTGCTTTTTTGCTTCTTTCTGGTAGAGTTATCCGCAAAACCTTTTACGTAGTTTCACAGCCACTTAGAACCACTAATCTCCTATCGTCAACTTCTTTTTCAGGAAAAGCAAGTAAAACTCAATGGAGAGAAACACAAAGCTCCCTGGTATTTTTATATGATATATTCATAAAGACCTCAAAAATTTTTACATATTCTTGAAATCCTGACACATGCCAATTACAACGCTAATCAGTATAAGTGTTCACATACCTAGACACAGAACTAAAACATCGGACTGAATTTAATTCTTCATATTAAATGAATTAAGATTAAAATCTGTTGCCAAATAATTGTTGGGTTTTGCAGGGCTAATAAGTAACAGCCTTCTCTTCCTCTCTTAAATTCTGAGCCCACTGAAGGATGGGAGTAGGAACCTGACAGAAGGAAACATCAAAAGAGCAGCTTTGTGATTGGCAAGTCTGAACTGGAGGATTCCACTTGATTTGGGGAAAAACAGCTTCCTAATATTTCCCACAGAATTGAACCCACCTGGTACCAGGCAGGGCAGCTGCTGGTCGTTTTCCACTCTGGCTACACATTCATGTCACCTGGGGATCTTTTTTAAAAACACACCAGATGCTCAGACCCCTAACCCCAGAGAAGGTGAATCATCATCTCAGTGGTGAAGGAAGAGACTGAGCAAGTGTAATTTTGAAAAGTTCTCCAAAAGATTCTAAGTGAGTATTGAGAACCTGGGAGGGTTGAGAAGCATTGAATTTGATAATCACAGAGGCAGGGTGGGGAGGAGGGAGCAGAACCCAGCAGACCTCAGGGCAGACAAGCCAAACCGGGCTGTGACGGTGAGCTAATCGTCTCAGTAGAGGAATGAGTGTAGAAATGAACACGTGGTTTGCTGCGTTTTGCCAGTTTTGAAAAATTCTCAGCTTTTACCTATCAAAAGTTGTGTTTGTCTTCCTCTCTTCTGAGATTCTAGTTACATATTAAATGTTTTTACTGTTACATATGTCTCTTATACTCTTTGCTGGAGTTTTGGATTTTATTTTTTTCTTCCTGTGATTTAATCTTCTGACCTATCTCCTGGTTTACCCATTTGAGCTCTGTACTCTACTGTTAAACCCAGTAGATTTTGTTCATAATTTCAGGTCTAGCGTTTCCATTCAGTTGTTTTAAAAGCTAGTTTCCACAGACTCATAGATACAGAGAGCAGACTGATGGCTGCCAGAGGGGACAGGGGTTGGAGCTCTGTGGTGTAATTTGAAGTCAGGTAGTGTGATACCTCTGGTGTCCTTCTTTTTTCTTAGGATTGCTTTGGCTATTTGGAGTCTTTTGTGGTTCCATGAAAGTCTGATGACATTTTTGTTCTATTTCTTTAAAAAAATGGGCACTGGGGTTTTGGTTGGGTTTGCATTAAATCTGTATATTGCTTTGAGTAATATGGGCATTTTATGATTCTTCCAATCCATGAACATGGAATATCTTTCCATTTCACTTTCTTTTTCAACCTCTTTTAATAATGCTTTGTAGTTTTCAGCATATAGACCCTTCACATCCTTTGTTAAGTTTATTCCTAGGTATTTTATTCTTTTTGGTGCAATTGCAAAAGGAATCATTTTTTTCCATTTCTCTTTCTGAAATTTTATTGTTAGTATATAGGAATGCAGTGGATTTCTGTACATTGATTTTATATCTTTCAACTTTACTATAGTTGTTTATTGTTTCTAATAGATTGTTTTGTAGAGTCTTTAGGGTTTTCTACCTATATAATCATGTCATCTGCAAAAAGTGACACTTGTTCTTCATTCCCAATTTGGATGCCTTTTATTTCTTTCTCTTGCTTTATTGCTCTGGCTAAGACTTCCAAAATTATGTTGAGTAAGAGTGGTGAGAATAAACATCCTTGTCTTTCTCCTTATTTTAGAGGAAAAGCTTTCAATTTTTTACCACTGAATATGATATTAGCTGAAGCTTTGTCATATATGGCCTTTATTATGTTGAGATACTTTCCTTCTATACCCACTTTTATTGAGTACTTTGATTATAAATGGATGTTGAAACTTATCAAATGCTTTTCTCTGCATCTATTGATAAGATCATATGATTTTATCCTTTGTTTTGTTACTGTGCTCTGTTAATTGATAAATTTGTGTATGTTGAACCATCCTTGTGCCTTTGAAATGAACCCCTTTGATTGTGATGTTTTATTTTTTAATGTACTGTTGTATTCAATATGCTAGAATTTTGTTTAGGACTTTTGCATCTGTATTCATCAGAGATATTGGTCTGTAGTTTTATTTTTTGGTGCTATCCTTGCCAGGTTTTTGTATCAGTGTTCTGTTGAACTCATAAATGTGTTAGTAAGTATTGCCTCTTCTTTAATTTTTTTTGAAAAATTTGAGAAGTATAGGTATCAGATCTTCTTGGAATGTTTGGTAGAATTCACTGAACATTCACCAGAATTCACCAGAATTCACCAGAGTGAAGCCATCTGGTCCTGGACTTTTATTTTTGGGGAGAATTTCCAATTCTTCATAATTCAGTCTAGAAGGCTGTATATTTCTGGGAACTTATCCATTTCTTCTAGGTTGTTGAATTTGGTGGCATATAGTCTTTCATAGTATTCTAGTATGATCCTTTGTATATATGTGATGTCTGTGGTAATTTCTTCATTTTCATTTCTGATTTTGTTTATATGAGTCTCTTCTCTTTTTTTCCTTAGTGAATCTAATCAAGAGCTTGCCAATTTTATTAATCTTTTCAAAGAACCAGCTCTTTCTTTTCTCAATTTTTTGGGTAGTCTTTCTTTCTTTCTCTATTTCATCCAATTCTCTAATTTTTATTTTCTTTCTTCTGCTGATTTTGGGTTGCTTTTGTTTTTCTTTTTCTAGTTCTTTAAAATGTAATACTAGGTTGTTTACTTCAAATTTCTTCATTTATTTAAATAGACCTGTAATGCTATAAACTTCCTTCACATTACTACCTTTGCTGCATTCCAGAAGTTTTAATATGTTGGATTGTCATTCTCATTTGTCTCTACATATCTTTTGATCTCACCTTTTATTTCTTCTTTTACCCAATCATTCTTTAGTAGTATGTTTTTTAATCCCTACATATTAATGGGTTTATTTACTTTCTTTTTGCAGTTGCTTTCTAATTTCAAAGCATTGTGTTCAGAGAATATGCTTGGTGAAATTTCAGTCACATTGATTGATTGGCATATTATACCATCCTTGCATCCCTAGAATAAATCTCACTTGATTATAATGTATGATCCTTTTAATATGCTATTGAATTTAGTTTGCTATTATTTTTTTGAGGATTTATGCATCTATGTTCATCAGGAATATTAGCCTGTAAATGTCTTTTTGTTTTACTGTCTTTCTCTGGCTTTGGTATGAGGATAGTTCTGGCCTCGTAAAATAAGTTGGGGGAGTGTTACCTCATTTCCAATTTTTAATAGAGTTTGAAAAGAGTTGGCACTGATTCTCTTTGAAATTTTTGGTAGAATTTACTCAGGAGGCCATCTCCTCAGGAGGGTTTTTCTTTTTTGGGAGATTTATATATCCAAGAATTTACCCATTTTTTTCTAGGTTATCCAATTTGTGGGTATATAATTGTTCATTTGTATCCTTGTGATCTTTTGTATTTCTGTGGTATCAGTTGCAATGTCTTCTTTTTCATTGACATGTTTAATTATTTGAGTCCTTTCTCTTATTTTGGTAAGTCTAGCTAAAGGTTTGTCAATTTTATATTTTTGAAAAAAGCAATTTTTAGTTTTATTGAAGTTAGGTTGTTTATCAGAGATTTTTTTCTTACTGTAGATGCAAGGGTATGCAACCTGAGGCCTGTGTGCTGCATGCGGCTCAGGATGGCTATGAATGTGGCCCAACACAAAATCGTAAATTTACTGAAAACATGAGATTATTTTTGTGATTACATGTTGCAGTGTATTTAATGTGTGATCCAAGACAACTTTTCTTCTTCCAGTGTGGCCCAGAGATTCCAAAAGTTTGGACACCTCTCATAGAGATTTATTGCTATCAACTTCTGTCTTAGAACTGTTTTTGCTGCATCCCATAAGTTTCGGTATGCTATGTTTCCATTTTCATTGTCTCAAGATATATTTTGCTTTCCCTTTTGATTTCTTCTTCTATTGATTGGTGATTCAGGAGCACGTTGTTTAATTTCTAGGTACTTAATGAGTTTTTCAGTTTCTTTTCCTGTTACTGGTTTCTAGTTTCATACCATTATGTTCAGAAAAGACATGTGGTATAATTAAATCTCTTTGGTACGGGAAGACTTTCACTTATGGATGGGGCAATGCTGGGGCATATTGTGACCCCAGATCTAGTTGTGCAAGTCACCAAGTGCGAGGGCACATGGTGAAACCGGTTCCAGGGGGTGTGGTAGCTCGTTGGATCAGGTCGTTGGGTCCCACAGCAGGGAGGACTGTGAGCACAGTGGGAGGAGTAGGAGGAGGTCCACAAGGGCTGCAAGAGTAGTTGGGGTCCTCAGCAGTGCCTCTAGGTCCCGTGACTAAGGACCAGGACAAGCAGCGGCAGTAGCTGGAGCTGGTGGTGTGCACAGGCCTGGCTGTGGGGGGGCCGACTGCAGGTGCCTTTGAGGTGAAAGCCAATGAAATCTACAAGGGGTCTGTGGTGGCCACGTTGGCTTTGGCTTCTTCAGTCTTGAAAGCAGCTGGGTTTGTCTCCAGAGCAGGTTGCTGGGAAACCATGATCTTTCCTGCTGTGTGGCTGCTGTTGGTGAACCCTGCTTTTCTTTCTTGCTCCTCGCCATCTCTGTACCTCTCAGCTTGCTGGGCTCTGGGCAGGCTGAAACTGAAGTGGGACCTTGGTGCGGTACCCCGAAAGGATGGAGAAGTGGGTCATGTCACTCTCTCCCTGTGAGAGGAACTTTTTCTAACTAGGGAGTTTCCTCACGCTCTGCAACGCCAGTGTCGGGGCTGAGATGACACAGCCAAATGAAGCTGTCTTCCTTCCCTTCTGGTGTGGTCATTCTCAAGTTTTTCATTTCACTGTGTTAGTAAATTTCTTAGGTGAACTCCAGAGCTCTCCCAGAGCTGTTTTTGCCTGTGGATAACTGTATAATTGCTGGCCTTCACTGGGGGCAGAGTTTAGAGTCTCCTCCCCCACCATCTTAGGTACACCACTCTCCCTGATTGACATTGCAATATATGTAATATATGCAGTCATGCACTGCTTAACTATGGGGATACATTCTGAGGAATGCATCATTAGGTGATTTCACAGTTGTGTGAAATCATGGAGTGTACTTATATTAACTTTGATGGTATAATCTACTACACACTAAGCTGTAAGACCTTAGACTGTTGCTCCTAGGCTATAAGCCTGCACATCATGTTGCTGTACAAACCAACACAAGAATAAGTCAATCACAAGAGAAAATGATGCAATCAAAGGATGTGGTAAACACAAAATGTATGAGGCTCTGCCAGAATAATAAGGTATAACTTTTTTTTAATAAATAGAAACAGTACACTTTAAAATAATAATACAAAGTATAGTATAATAAATATATAAACCAGTAACATAGCCATTTATTATCATTATCAAGTATTATGTACTGTACATAATTTTATGTGCGGTTCTTTAATATGACTAGCAGCACAGTAGGTTGGTTTATACCAGTCTCACCACAAACATGTGGGTAATGCATTGTGCTACAGTATTACAACAGCTATGACATCACTAGGTGATAGGAATTTTCAGCTCCATTATACTCTTATGGGACCACCATTGTATGTGTGGTATGTTGTTAACTGAACCATTGTTATAAGGGACAGGACTGTACACGTACACATTTTTATATGTATGGAAATAACAACAACAACAAAAGCACACAAAGCTAGATACAGAAAGAGGAAAGATGTATACTATACTATGTACAGAAATTGTAAAGATTTAATATTAGAAAACAATGAACAACTAGAATAAAATTTTGAAGACCAAGTTTTGGAATAGGGAAACCCTCCATACAAAGAAACCTAGTAATCAGAAAGACAGGTATGTCTTTCCACATATATGTTTTTAGAAGTTCATGGCAAAAATAATTATACACTAAACAAGAGGCAGATTGGAAAATTTATTTCCAATGAATATGACAGATATTATTATTAATATCCATAATAATAATTTCTCCAAATTAATTAGAAATAGAAAACACATAAGGAAAGAAAGAAAGGGTAAAGATGACTCATAGAAGATAACATTTAAATGACCAGTAAGCATAGGAAAGGATACTCAAACTTGCAAGAAGTCAAGTTGGTGAACGTGAACAAGGAATTTAACTTCAGTATGAGGGTAATGCTCATACTATTTGTATGATGTCAGAATGGAAGCTTTAAACACGTTGATTTGTTATCCCAAATGTTATTACATAATTTCTTTGAACATCTCAGTGCTGGCTAAATGAATTAACAAAATGATTTGTAGAAAACATAGGTACAGAAGTAGACTTCAGGTAGACTTTATTTTTTAAAAAATATGTGTGGGATAATGAGATTTTTATTAGGAAAATATTTAGCAGGATCCCATATTACTTTTTCTCCTTCCTTAAAAGGCTTATTTCAAACTATAAAATTATTTTAGCTCTTAGGCCCACTTAGTTATTGATTTTCTGTAGAATTGTTTAGTAAGCATAGTTAACAGTTATTTTACATCTCTGGGCATGAGATAAAATTTCTCATTCTCCTTTATGAAATTGCGTGATTTCTTTTGGCCAGAATTGTCTGAATGTTAGCAGTCAAATATCCAGGCATGTAGTTACACAAATGAATTTTGTGGCTGAGTAGAAAAGGGGAGGGAATGTTAGTAATATTATGGTTATCATATTAAGTTAGTCTTCCTAATTTCTTTCCCTAACTTTCTTCTAAGCTGTTTGTTTTTGGTATCTACTAGCCTTGTGTGTCCCTCCTTCCTCCCTTCCTCCCTTCCTCCTTCCCTCCCTCCCTTCCTCCCTCCCTTCCTTCCTTCCTTCCTTCCTTCCTTCCTTCCTTCCTTCCTTCATTCCTTCCTTCTTTTATTTTATAAACAAGTCTTGATTTACAAATAGAAACAGTCTTTTTCTAAACAGATTGGTTGCTCTCTGGAGAAGAGTGTTAAGTGAACACACACAGACACACACACACATGTACACACCCTACCCAATCACAGGCACACAAATAAACACATAAAAAAGTTATGATCCCTCCCTGGCCAGATGGCTCAGTTGTTTGCAGCATCACCCTGTGCACCAAAAAGGTTGTGGGTTGGAACCTGGTCAGGGTGCGTACAGGAGACAACCAATTGATACTTTTCTTCACATTGTTGTTCTCTTTCTCTCTCTCCCCCTTCCTCTCTCTGTTAAATCAATAAACATATCCTTGGGTGAGGGTTAAAAAAGAGTTATGATCCAACTATCCTTTCCCTCTAAAGGCCATGATTAACTGCCAAGTTGGCATTTTCTGCATAATGATATTCTTTCTTATGGTTAATTTAATTCTGTGGATAAATTTGGATAACTGCAAGCTATGCGGCGCTGTGTTTTGAACTATGATTGAGTGTGGGATTAATAAACCTCATAGTTTTTTTTTAAACTTGTATTTATTTATTTTTAGAGAGAGGGGAAGGGAGGTAGAAAGAGAGAGAGAGAAACATCGATATGAAAGAGAAACAGAGATTGGTTGCCTCTGGTACGTGCCCTGACCAAGGACAGAACATGAAACCCAGGAATGTGCCCTGATGGGTATTGGAACCAGTGGCCTTTTGCTTTGCAGGGTGATGCCCAATCAACTGGGCCCCACTGGCCAGGGCTAAACCTCATAGTTTTTATATCAGGTTCTATTACTTTTGATTTTCCGAAGCATCTATTAAATTTTGATGTCATAAATAAAATCTTAAGTAACGTAAGTTTTTTGTATATGCAAGTAAGTGAAGAGACCAAGATTTCAATTTGGTACATAGTTAGAATATTTGGGAGACTTCGCATTTCTTTAAGTTTAAAGTTTCTGAAATAAGAAGTCGTTATTAAAATTGCCATTTTAAATTCAACACACAGCCTTCTCACAGTGCTTAACTTGGAATGAAAAACACCGATCAGTGATACGGAAACACCATTGCTGTTCCTCCCATGACAGGAGAAAACGAAGTCCCTTCTGAGGATGCACTAGTGCTGCAATGGGCTCACAAAGAGACAAGAGAAAAAAGGAGACATGCTAAAAAGCTTGCACACAGGCATTGCTAGTTTGCAGCAGAAATTCACAGAACAACAGCAAGTATGGGTTAGCCATCTCCACAAACCAGAATCTCTGCAGGAAGCTGATGTGAAAGCGATCCAGGCTGAGGAAAGCTCCACTGACTATGACCTTCATGAAAGTAATGCATTTTGCAGTTTTTAAGAGAACATCACAGTGTGAAAAATGAACTGTATGCCCTAAGTTTACACAAGCTTATTTCTTCCAATGTTTGAATGTTCCACAAACATGGGTCAGTTCTTGTAGGTGAAATACTATAATTATTAATTTAAAAATAGCCTTGTAAGGCAGTGGCATGAATTCCCTCAAGTTGATACAATAATTATGGCTTTCTCTCTCTCTCTCTCTCTCTCTCTCTGAGAGAGAAAGGATGGATGGAGAAAGAGAGAGAGAGAGAAACATCAGTTCATTCCCTCTCACACATGCCCTGACTATGGAACCAAACCCGCAAGCTAGGCATGTTTCCTGACTGGAATCAAACTGGCAGTCTTTCACTTTGCAGGACAATGCCCAGACAACTGAGCCACACCGGTCAGGGTGAAATAATTATGACTTTGCCACCTGATTAGGTGGGCTATGTCTATAGTTTTTGGAATCCTGCCTGAACTTGGAAGTGTATTTAGTTTGAATTATGATACATTAAGGAGTGTTCATTGAAATTTATAGCATGGTTAGCTTACAAAGAAATTTTTGCCTAAAAAAGATAGGGGTTTGTGGTTCAGAAATTTTTTTTGTTTTGTTTTGATTTTGCTTTCCCGTCTTCTTCCCTTGGGCTAATCATCTTTTGGATTATAGCTTTAGAATCTTTTGGTTAAAAAACATTAAAAAAAACTAACAAGAAAAAGTGAAAAAGAGTGAAGATAGTTTAAGGGACTTCTGGGACTGAAGGACAAAAGATACAGAAAGAGACAGAAAGCTTAGTCAAAAAAAAAAAAAGGCTAAAAACATTTCTGACTTGGGTATAGAAACATATCAGATTCAGAAAACCCAAATTGTACCAAAGAAGATAAATTTGAAGAGATCCACACTGAGACATAAGTAAATTGTCAGAAGTTAAAGACAAGGAGAGAACCTTAAAAACAGTGAGGGAAAATCAACTTGTTATTTATAATCCACAAGAATATCAGTGGATTTTTCATCAGGCACCTTCGGGGCCAGAAGGGAGTGGGACATATTCAAAATTCCTAAAGAAAAAAACTGAAAAACTGCCAATCAAAAATTTTCTATTCGGCAAAGTTGTCATTAAGAATTGAAGGAAAGAGAAAAAGTTGTCCAGATAAAAGCTAAAGGAGTTCATTGCCACTGGACCAATCTTACAAGAAATGGTAAAGAGACTTTTTTAGGCTGAAAAAAAAAGAAATTTTACTTATTTAATTGAAAATAATTTAAAATTGTAGATGCTATGAAGATTATTTCCTTCCTAAATAGGTGGCTTCAGGAGTCCGGGCATTGCTGAGAAACATGCCCTTCTGGATTGTGTGGTAGCCGCTATTTCTGCAGTCAAAAAGTGCAAGAATGTCAAGCTTGTCAGGCATGTGAAAGGGCTTCTTGGGCTCTGCAGTCAGTGACATGGCTTAGTCAGCACCTGGTAAGAACCAGTTTGCTGAGACCTGACCGGTGGACACTGAGCTACCCTGAGCCAAGTCTGTTGCTCAAAGAAACCCTGAGCTAAACCTCGGGATTAAAGGAACAGGTCACCCTATGCCATAGCATTCACTGAGGACAGCAGACTGGTATTTAGGCAACATGGGTTACTGTGGATTGACCTCCATTTTGTTGTTAAACATAACTGTAGAAACGTTCTCCACCTGTCCTTAAAGTTAAGTAACAGTGAAGAGGAGTCCGAGAATCAATGGAGTTCACACTCTGCAGCCCAGTTGGGGACCATTCCTGGAGCACTGGTATTAGCAGTGGGGTCCAAGTGGAGTCTGCCATACTCTTGAATTATACCTCAGGAGCACTAATTAGTTTTGCAACCAAAGCAAATATTTTCACGTTTATAATCTTCACATGCCAGTCAGCTTGTTTTAATTATCTAATGACAGAGGGCAGTGACCATATTGCACAGATGTCAACGGTTAACCAAAGTTGACCATTGTATGTTTCAAATGAACTCTGTCTCTGACTCACACAAGACTAACTTATCACATAATGGGAAGGCTGGTATCTTCACATTTGTTTTCCACTGGGCCTTGCATTCCATGGGGTCCTACTGGTATCTTCAAAGAGCTTTTCTTGATCTCTTATATCATCAAGAATGGTACCAATGTGGGGCTGATGAGCATATGCAAATGCAGTGTAAGGTACCCGACACATCGCTGTCTCTGGAGCAGCCAGGGTCCAGGCTGGACTCTGATGAATTTTGAGATTCTCTCTTCTGCTAAGTGCTATGTCTGGCATTTTGGAGACAGCTCTTGTGCAAGTATGTTTAGCTTCATCTAGATCACATCAGCAATTCCTACTGCTCTTTCAGTCACCGTTTCCAAGACAGGATTGCCTACTTGAGCTGTTGGAAACAAACTGTTGTGTTTCAGTCTACATAAATCCAATGAGAAACAGATACAGCTGGTTTCTACACGATAGTTTGTTCAGAAGTGTTTTAGATTATAGACATTGCCAATGTTATCTTTGATCTAAAGCTGTTCCACACATGTAATATACTTTAAATTACTTTAAATTAGTTGGTTCATGTTGACACACAACCAGCCTCAATTGCTCAGCAAATTGATAGCCAGATGCCTGAGGGAAGCCATTTTGGCTGGTGTGTCTGTTCTTCCTTTGAGGTTCACAAGGGCCCCCTGATCTCTGTTTATCCTGACACATGTGTGGGAGGACCAATCAGGAAGTTAGTAACAACATATTTCTCTTGTGGATTGCCTTCTAATTTGCTTGAACAATAGAAAGCTGACTGACTACATTGTCCTGAAAGAGCACCATCCAGTGTTTACATATTGTGAAACCAACATTTAAAAAACTGCCTGTGATGGTCAACATATAATACAGTGTACAGATGATGTGTTGTATAATTGTGCACCTGAAACCTGTATAATTTTGTTAACCAGTGTCATCCCAATACATTCATTTTTAAAAATGTAAAAAAAATTAAAAGAACTGTGCTTTTGAAATATATTTAAATTGTGAGCTGGCTTTGTACCATAAAAGTAAAGAACAATTCTCTTTGTAATATATGCAGAATTTAGTCTTATTTCTTCTGGATTGGAGTTAGAGTTGGATTAAATATAAATTAAAATTTTATCTAAAATTCTAGTAAATTCAGGACTTTCTTATATTTATTGGGCAAAAAAGCAAATTACTAAGTTAATGCCACAGAAATTTTGTAGATCTAATTTCAGCTTAAGTGAACATGTGCCTCTTTGGGTTTATGCAAAGCTCTTAAGAACAATTAAGATAAATTAAGATACTATGAACTGGATTGATAATTATCACATTAACTAAGGTAACAATAATAAAGCTTTTGGTGAATTAAAGTTGGATTTAATGATGAAGTTCAACATCTAAATGCTGAAGCTGCCAATCATTAGTTATATTGACTTCTGTTGATTTTTTTCCAACACATTTACTCTTGCTTTTTTTTTTTTTTTGGTATAAACTATTTTGGGCTTTCTTTCAAGCATTTGGTTATACTTTACTTATTTCTTTGTTCTTAGAACCTTTAAAAATCTTTGCCTTTTGTCACTTACCTTTATGTCTACTTCATTTCTTTTGCATCTTGTCTTTTCTACAAGTCAGTATATAGCAATTAGTGTATAAAGATGGTTATGATTACCATGGTTTTTTCTTTCTACTGACTCTGCCCTATAAAATGGCACTGTTTCTTTTTAAAAATTATTAAAAAATCACTAAGTGTGGGAAAGACAAAGTATGGAGAAAGTGCATATCCAGTTTACCCATATACAGGATCAGATTGTTTGAACAATGGAGGTGACTTTGTTACTGATGTCTTTTGCAGTTGTTAGGGACATTCCTGTTGGCACTTGCAGAACTTGACTTGTATACCATTGTCTTGATACTTAGGAGATCAGCAAAGTGCCTCTTTTTTAGCCTCTTACTCAGCTAATAAACAAAGAAAGGCAGACTTCATGTCTAGAGAATAATAAAAGGAGCTTTATGTGACAGATGGAAATACTCGTATTTTGTACCAAAGCCAAGTTAAAAATTCTTTGTTGTTCTGTATGAATTACCTAAATCTCAATACAACCCAGTGACACTGGGTTGAGTAACTTGAACATGTAAGAGGCTACGAGATAAAGCTTTGAGATGGGGTTGAAGGGCTGATAAAGCAAAATGTCTACGGGGCTGTAATTCTTAAGCCTGCTGCAGATGATGCACTCGGTTCTATGTTTGGCTTATCTTAAAGCATATTAAGTGGCAATGTGCCCGCCAGTCACATTTGACATCAACTAGCAGTGAAGGAGCACACTTCATCCATGAATGTTAAAGTGACTGAAATTATAAATTTTTAAAAATTTTGAAGATTGGAATATAGGATGTAGCTGAGTTAGTCTACCCTCAAGAGAATTTTTATTCAAAAGACATTATCATTCCCTTTATATTGGTTAAATTCTGATGTGCAAATATTTCTTAATATTTTTAATGCAATATTTCCTATTCATTATTTAATTCTGTAATAGTTAGTTTGCAATAAAGTGGTTTTTCAATTGAATATATTTCAATATCCTAGCCTGGGAGGCATCTATTATGGGTACAAGCTGTAACTGTTTATACATTAAATTATTTGTTGAAACATCAGGCATGCTAAATTATGCATGTTCTGCATTTAAGTGAGCTTGATTGCTGTATCTAAAAGTTAAAGCCACTCAAGGAATAAATAATTTTTTTTCTGAGGTTTATAGTTCTTTCAAGTAGACTTTAGTAGTAGACTGTGTCTTAGCTTGAGTTGTCATAACAAATTACCGAAGACTGAGTGGCCTAAATGAGAGAAATTTAATTTCTTACAGTTCTGGAGGCTGGCAGTCCAAGATCAAGGCCTGGCTGATTTGGTCTTTGGTGAGTGCTTCTGGTCGTCTTGCTATGTTATCACATGTTCCTTTTCCAGTGCATGTACATAGGGGGTTGGGGGGAGGATTTAGCAGGTATATGGTGGGGGAGAGAGCTCTCTGGTGTCTCTATTCATAAGGACACTAGTCTTATAAGATCAAGGCCCCACTCTATGACCTCCCTTAAACTTAATTATTTCTTTAAAGTCCCCATGTCCAAATACAGCCTCACTGGAGGTTAGGACTCCAAGATATGACTTTGTGGGGGACACAGGCAGAAGGCAAACTACCCTTTATGGCAGCGGGTGGAATTTTCACATAGTTGGGAGAATTGGCTTGTGAGCTATTGTCATAACTGATATTTGAATGACAAGCATAGACATACTACAGATTAATGAGAAGGTGCTTTCATTTTTTAAGTCACTTAACACCTAATGGAGTAATATTAATACCATCTTTTCATTGTGTGAGAGTTAAAATAAATTTTAACTCTGTTTGGCTATCTCAAAGCTTGTGACCTTTTCTTATATCACCTTCTCTCATAAAGTGTTACAATGTCCAGGAATGTAATGGAACCAAAAGAGGTAGTGCATGGGATCCCTCTATCTTTGGGTTCTGGGTTATTTTGTTTTGTTACTATTAAGTGGGCATAATAGCCATAAGCAGCAATGGAATAATTAGGGAAGATCATCAAGAAGAAAGCTGTGTCATTAGAGACCAAGCCTAAGACCATCCACACCCTTGTATTTCCAATTTCTATGTACAAACGTCACAGTTGGACAGTGAAGAAGGCTGATAGGGAAAACATTGATTAATTTGAAATATGGTGTTGGAGGACATCTCTATGGATACCCTGGACCACTAGAAAGATGAACAAGTGGCTTCCAGAGCTAAATTAAACCTGAAACTGCTAGAGGCAAAAATTACAAAACCGAAGCTGTCCCATTTCAGGCACATTACGATCAGTCAGGATTTTTTTGAAAAGACAATAATGTTGGGAAAAACAGAGGACAGAGGAAAAAATGGAAGACCAAATATGAGATGGGTTCACTCCATCAAAGAAGCTGTAGGAACAAGTTTACAGGTGCTGAGGAAGGCTATTGAGGACAGGACACTGTGGACATCACTCACAGAGTTGCCAGGAATTGAAGCCAACTCAATGGCATTTAACACACGCATACCCATAAGATCACTTTATTCCACATACATCCAGTACTGAAATCCCTACCTATTGAAATTCAAGAAAAATTTCAAAAAGAAATATGTTCAGGGGAATGGGTGGTGGAGGGAGGTGTAATATATGGGGACAGGAGATGGTTTGACTGGGCGTGGTTGGCACACAGTGCAATAAACAGATCTAGTATCATAGAAATGTACACTTGAAATGTATATGATCCTATTAACCAATACCATCCCAACAAATTTAGTAAAAAATTAAAAAACTAAAATTCCACATCTAGAAATCCACCCTATGGAAATAGGTAAGTGTGCAAAGGTATATGTACAAGGAAATCCACTGGAGTATTGTTTATACAAGCAAAAAGTAGAAGCAATCTGTATATTAGGGAATGAGTTAAATACTATATCTCATTCAATGGAGAACCAAGCAGCAGTTTAAAATTGTGTGTGTGTGTGTGTGTGTGTGTGTACATATACACACACAAAGGTGGTTTTACATATATATGAAAAACACATGATTTAAGAGAAAAATAATTAATAAATCAATACATATTTTATTGTGTAAAACCACCTTTGTAAGAATATATATTTTGGAAGTCAATGATGATTATCACCACATGAAAGCTTTTTCAAATTTTGGATACCTGTATTTTCTAATGTTTCTATAATAAATACATACTCTGTATGTATATAATTAAAAACAAAGGCAAACAAGAAAAAAAATATGTTCAAGGGACCACCCTGCGAGCTGTAGCCTGTGCACAACTTAAATGACAGTATCAAAGTTAACTCAAGTTAGGCTATATTTCTGCAGGGCAATCTGGAGCTTGGCTTTAATGCCTTGATAGTATGGGTTAATGGCAGGGCTACAATGCTGTAGTCCGGGGAATCTCATCAGGATTTACCAGCAGTTATCTGTGAAGGAGGAAGTGTCAAATGAACTTCATAAAAGCATGAAGTCAGCAAGTGCCAGAGCAAGTGCTGGCCACTGGGCATGAATGTGGGCTTCTGATATGATTTAGGACAGCTTTAAGGAAGTGGGAAGATAAAAATAAATTAGAGAAGAACTAACTTAGTTCCATCCAGTTCTTGACCACGTCTGCTCTGGGCTTGGCTGTACTAACTGATGACAGTGCAGCGCCACTTCCTGGGTTTCCATTAAAAACAACTTGGTCAGAGAAAAGTCTCCTTAGTCCATTTTCTTTTGTTTCATAGTCTAGTACTTTTCATTTAACCTGCAATCTGAAGACAGATCATAACATTTTAATTACATAAGGTAGGAAGCAGTTGCTAAAGGGATACATATATTGCAAATGCATGAAACATCTCATTCCTATTTTATGCTGAGTTGGACACATGTTTTTGCATTTACTGAAAATGACAGTTAATTAAAAGTTGAAAATAGACTGTTGCATAAAGTTACAGTTCTTTCATTGTAATGCTAGCTGTTCAGCAGTTCTAGAATTTCCCTTTATAGCTTTCTTTTCATAATTGTTTATTAGGGCTTTTGATATTTTAATACTGTGTTAAATTTACAGAGGTAAATTTAGATAGCACTTCAATTATAGTTTAACACACTTAAGGTTATAAAAATAATTGAACTCTATTTTAGTGTGGCATTAATATGACTAATTAAAAAAAAGGTTCATAAATGAACAAACAGGGCAAACAAACTCATAGATAACAATGTGGTGGTTTGGATGGTTTCCCAGATGGGAAGGGAGATTAAACGACAGTATCAAAGGATGAAGAGGGTAAAGGAACTAGATTTTGGGTGATGGGCATGCAGTGCGGTATACAGATGATGTACTATAGAATTATATACTTGAAACATAATGTTATTAACCAATATCACTCTAATACATTCAATAAATAAAAGTGTTCACTATATCCAATTGTCTTAAAAGAAGACAAATTTTGCATCAGTAAGGCTCCAATTAGGAGACCTAAACCATAGTTAAGTGACTGCCCATTTCTGGGTCACAGACGTCTCATGTATCCTCACAGAGCAGAAGGGGTAAGGGAGCTCTTGGGGGTGTCTTTTATTGTACAAGGGCACTAATCTCATTCATGAGGGCTTTGCCACCAATTAATATCATCACATTGGCCATTAGGATTTCAATATATGAATTTGGGAGGAAACAAATATTCAGACTTCAGCAATTATTAACCGGGAAAAAGTAGTCATTACTAAAGGAGATAAAACAAAATTGCAAATAATACAACAATAGCAAAGGTAGGGAATAGCTGTCATCTCTAGGGCTAAGAGAGAATCCAAAAAGAATCCAAAACATATGGGTGTATATGTCTTTTCAATTTACCGTTTTGGGTTTCTTTGAATAAATACTCAGAATTGGCATTGATCGGTTCTTCTTTGTCTCTAGTTATACATCCTTTGCTTTAAAATCTATGTTGCCTGGTATAACTATTGCTACCCCAGATTTTCTATTTTGCTTTCTTTCCACTTTCATGAATACTTTTTTCCATCCCTTTTTCAGTCTGTATTTGCCTTTCAATCTGAAGTGAGTCTTTTGCAGACAGTATATGCAAGGGTCTTGTTTTATTATCTCTTTAGTCACTGTATATCTTTTGATTGGAGCTTTTAATCCTTTTGACTTTAAAGTAATTGTTTTGGGTTTCTTTGAATATATTTCCAGAAATGGTATCTTTGTGTCAAAAGGCATTTTAAAATTTTTGAGGTATCTCCATACTGCACTCCACAGTGGCTGCTCCAATCTGCATTCCCACCAGCAGTACAAAAGGGTTCCCCTTTCTCCACAGTCTCACCAGCGGTTGTTGTTTGTTGATTTTTTGATGATAGCCATTCTGGCAGGTGTGAGAGGATATCTCACTTTGGTTTTAATTTGCATTTCTTTTATAATTAGTGATGTTGAGCATCTTTCCATATGTCTATTGGTCATCTATATGTCCTCTTCAGAGAAGTGTCTATTCACATCCTTTGCACATTTTCAAATAGGATTTTTTTTTTGATGTTGAGTGTTGTAAGTTCATTACAAATTTTGGATAGTAATCCCTTATCTGATGTACTGTTGACTATGTTCTCCCATTCTGTGGGTTGAATTTTCAAAGAACATAAGCATCCCTATGTTCATTGCTGCATTATTTACAATTGCCAAGATATGGAAGCAGCCCAAGTGTCCCTCAGTAAATGAGTGGTTAAAACAACTATGGGACATTTGCACAATGGAATACTACTTGGCTGTAGAAAAGAAGAAAATTTCATCCTTTGTAACACACAGATAGACCTGGAGAACATTATGCTAAGTGAAATAAGCCAGTCAGTGAAAGAAAAATACTATATTGTTTCACTCATATGTGGAATCTAATGAACAAACTGAAGTAACAAGGAAAATGGGGACAGACTAATAGATGGAGAGCAGGATGGCAGCTATGGAGAGGGAGAAGTTAGGGGGTGGAAGGATTAAGCAAAAAGGAAAAAGGACTCATGGGCATGGACAACAGTGTGGTGATTGCTGGGGGGCAGGTGGTATAAGGGAGCTAATGGTAATGGAAAAAATACAATAATGATAAAAACAAAATAAAACAAAAAAACCTAAGCAGCCTTGTAGCCTTGTCATGTGAGTTATTTTTTGATCAGCAGAGTTATGCTATAAAACGTAGGACTCTCCTAGGTTTGGCAAAAGAGTGATGAAGAAGATGGGCAGAGTCTCCATTTATATCATCTGAGGCCAGCCCTACATCCTTTAGCCAGACCGTAAGTTACTTGAGGAAAGGACCTGGTCAACTGCTACAATGATGGATGTAATGAGAGACCCAGGAATTATTTGTCTTAATTGAATTGAATAATAAAGTCCAGTTAATAAATGCTTCTAAATCTGTAAATGCCAGAAAATCTGGCAGAAAACCCTCTACATAGACATTTAAAATTAAAATTTCCTGTTCCTGGACAAAAAGAAAAAAGAATATCCGATTGCCTTCATTGAAATAATTGAAATGTGCCTTGCAGTTCAAATTATTCATACATGTAGGAACTTTCAAATTTTAATGAAACATGCTTAGCACTCACATTTTGATGAGGATACTTTGCAGCTAGTTCTACAAAGATAATCTTAAAGGTGAAGTTTACTAAAAGAAAGGAAATCAAAAGCTGAAACAGATTTTATTTCACATCCACTGTGCTGTTTTTGGTATTTATTTGGGTCCCTGGTTGGAGTAGAGTGAACATTCCCTGAGCTACTGGCACTACCTGGGAAAAGAAACAGTTCTGAAGACTATACTTGTAAGTTGTTGCTAGGAAGGGGGGACCTGAAAGAATAGCATTACTGACACTATCACCAGGAGTGGGAGACCAGTGTATGCCGGCATAAAGACATAATTTTTGCTGATTTCCTTTTAACCTAGCTGAGAAGATTGGGTCCTCTTGCTCTTATAAACAAAGCTGGAACTTCCTCTCCAAACAGGTATTTAATTCCTCCTCTAGGATAGCAGCACTTAAAACTACTATAGAGCTACTTCATGACCTTGGATATCACCTGTCCCCCACTCCCTTACACATGCCATGCCCCGTTCTTAGGATTCATGGTCTTCATTTCTGGAGTAGCATCATGGGTTTTGCATATTTAATAATCTCTACAGATCATTCTGATGAACGGATGCCAGGGTTGAGAACTGATGCCTGAAGGACTACTAACCAATACATGACTTTTGCTTCCTTGCATACTTGTTTAATCTAAGTGTGTCCTTTCTTTTCAGAAATCTGTTTATGTATTGAGTCATTGACTCATTTGTTAATTCATTTATAATTTACTGAGTATACTATGTAGAATTGTGCTAAGTGAAGCTAAGGAGGGTGTCCTTAAGTGTGGTAGGGAATATAAATAAGAAACAAGTGATTTCAATATAAGATGACAGCTATGATAGAGATAAACTCAACAACAAAGGGGGAACTCTTAACCTAGGGAATAGAGTTATGGCATGACTAAAAATACATTGATGAGGAGGAGAGGCTAGGGTGCCCCTGTCCTTGGTGCTGAACTATCTCTTCATCTGCTAGAATAAGGAAAATTTTCACTTACCACCGGGCCTCTGGTGATTTCCCTGTCACCCCTCCCACTAATTCTGAACCAGCTGAGGAGAGGAGTAGAAAAATGGAGGAACACAGATATAAGCAGATTAAAGAAGTTGTTGAAGGGACAGCCACTAAGCTATTGACTCAGTGATGTGGGAATTTGGGAAAGTAGGGAGAAGAGATATCAAATTATTTATTCCCGAGAAGGAAGTTTCTCCTTTGGAAAGATTAGCTCTTCAGTACACTCTGCAATGATGTACTTACAAAATCATAAGCTTTCCAAAATCATAAGCTTTTCAGAACTAACGTTCTGAAATTAGTCCTCAGATAACACCTATAGGTAAAAGGGCCCTGAGAGACATTCAGGGAGAGAAGGCATTATCAGTGTAAACAGAAACGACTTTTTCAAGAACCCACATACAATTTAATATAGCAGAAGCATGCAGTGTGATGATACAATATATTGGTGAAGATGTAGCTAGGAGTTGTATCATTATATCAGTCTCCCAAAGGGGGAAGACCACAGTCATCACCTAGATGCAGGCTGATTAGAAACTGATCCTTCAGGTCACAGCTGGGAAAGTGTGTAGTTAAGTCTCTTCCAGAGAGGAACTCGGAGATGGGCACTTTTGCCTACTCTATCTGTGTCTAAAAGTATAACTGCAAGGTAGTGCTCATGCACCCATTAAAAACTATTTCTATGTTTGCTGCAGTCCTGTGGCACTCAAGTGCAGTCCCTATTGAGTATTAGAGCCTGCCAATCTGGGGGCTTTTCCCTTGGTTGGAAGACGAAAAAACTGGGGAGCCAGATGTTGTACAAACTTCCAGGGAGATGGGGTAACTCAGAATGGGTTAGAGGGAGAGGACGAGAGAGATATACTCTGGTTTTCCTAGTCTCCTTTCCTGGTCCCCAGTGCCTACTGAATTAGAAGGCCAGCCCTCAGCAGCAGCTTTGAAAGTATGCAGATGAACGCCTTTCAGGGAAAGACTGGGAGATGGGTGATAGTTCCTGTTTCCTCTGGGCTAAGGCCTGGGGTGATAGCTATAAGAAATGTCCTGCATCATTAAGAATTGCTTCTTTGTTTGCTATGCTCTTGTGGGTCTCCTGGGCACAAGTCTATAGATTTTCAGAGCTAGGTTATTTGGGAGTCCATACTCCTGGTGGTAGTCTTAAATGTTCAGTGCTAGTCCTAGCCAGTGTGGCTCAGTTGGTTGGAGCATCGTCCCATAAACTAAAAGGTCATGGGTTCAATTCCCAGTCATGGCATATGCCTAGATTGTGGGTTCATCCCTAGCTGGGGTGCCTATGAGAGGCAACCAATGTTTCTCTCTCACATTGATGTTTCTTTCCCTCTCTCTCCTCAACTCTTCCCCTCTCTCTAAAATCAATGAATATGTCCTTTGGTGATAAAAAATTTCAGATGCTAGATGGGGGGTCAAAATACTACATTCCTCAGTGTGAAGCTAGGGGTTGGGGATATCCTCTCACTTTTATGGTGCTGTGCTGGGGGTGGGGTTTATGGTGAGAATATATCTCAGCTTTTTTCCCCTGTTTTCTTATGGGTATTTTCTTATTTGTCTGATGTGTAGGAGGCACTCAGTTGCTGGATTTTTTTTTTCTTCACAGAATTGCTCCTTGTGTAGGTATACATTTGGTGCCTTGTGGGAGGAGAGGAACTCAGGAGCCTCCTATGTCACAATCTTGGTTGATTCTTCAGTCCCCAATTGACCCTTAATGTTTTATTAAGTTCACTTGTTGGTTTAGTTTGGTTATTTTAGTATCATCATTGGGAAGGGACTGGGCCGAAGTGGATCTGCTCCAGCACAATCTGGGATGTGTGGGTTCTTGACTTCATGTAGGAAAGAATTCAAGAACAAGTCCAGATGATTTTGAGAGTATGTTTATTAAAGTTTGGGACAGTGAAAGAAAGGAAGGGTTTAGGATAGAAGAGGCAAGATAACAGCAACAGGGGTGAGCCTTTGGGCTCTTTTAGAAAGTCTCAAAGGCAGAAAAAGTGAGCCATGCTAGGTTGCTTGGACTCAGGAAAGAAAATTACAGAGGCAAAAGGAGGGCTCTTGGAGACATGATCAGGAGGTTCCTGGGATGAGCAGCCATGGCCCATTGCTACCCTGATTGCAAGTCTTGTCAGAACCTCTTTAGGGCTTAGAAGAAAGAAAACAAAGATATATGCCTGAGAAGGGTAGGGGGAGTAGATGTGCTCAAGGGATAGTGTGTGTTGGGTCCTTTGTCTTGAGGGTTTTTTTATCTGTTTTCTGTAGGTGGGAATTTTAGGGGATATCTCAGGGGAGGATCTCAATCAGAATATTCATCAGCTTTCTAGGTGTACCTTTAATATGCTGATGCATCAAAATGAGTATATAGAGGGGTTTGGGATCATTCTCTGGTTATCCTCATCTCTATTTGGATTTGACTGGCTCTAGGTGAGTTTTTTGTTTTTTATTCCCCTTACTTCGTCTGTCCTTGGGTTTGTCTGGCACTGATGGCACTAATTGGGTCTCTGTTGTCTATATCCCTGACTAAGGTGATTAAGCTACTCACTCTCTGGTTGGGAAGGAGAGATGTAAGCCATCTGCTCCTAAGTGTTCTTGGTTAGAAAAGATAAGACCTTGAGATTTAATAACTAGCTGTTAATTGGCCACTTGTTTACTTGTCTCTCTTAGTTTCCCCATTCCACTTGCCAATAAATTTTCCTAGCTTCTGACCTGCCTCAGTATCATTATGTATAGATGTGTTTTTAATATGGTTTATGTGTTATTTTGCTTGGTCATATTGTCCCATATTTAGACAGTGGGAGCCTGTTCAAGTTGTCTCAAGTGGATTGATGTATTGTCATATCACTGTATTTTAAAATCATTTGAAATAATCTCTCTTTGTGTGGTTAAATCATCAATTTGATACTCAGGTGAGTTTATTTGTTCATTTTGCTTTTGATATTTAGGGATTACTTTACTTTTACTTTGATTTTTTTAGTTATGTAAAATATTAATGTGATTATAAAGTCAAGTTTACAATACATGTTATATTCAGATCTAGTGTCTATCCCTGGCCCTTCCCTCACCCTGTGTAACAGAATGAAATGTCTGGACTCTGACTCCATCTTGTTCAGGCCTATACTGTTGCCATGGTCCAAGCTAATAGCTTTTTCTTTAGATATGTGAAGCATTAGAAGAATGCTGCTTGGGCTTAAGTTTTTACAAAAACCTCCTCTCCCATTTTCCTTTCCTGTGACATAAAAGAAGCCTGAAATCTGTACTTTCTTAAGATGGATTTGAGAAATAACCCTTTTTTTACTCCAAACTCTGATATTTTGGGTTTTGGCCTTTTGAATTGTTAGGCACATGGACTTCAAATTGTAACACTGAAAGATAATTCTTAATGTATTTTATAGTTCACCCTATAAAAGTTAAAGTGTATATGTGAATGAGAATATATATACATATTTTAATATATTTTATTGATTATGCTATTACATTGTTGCAATTTTTCCCCTTTGCCCCCTTCCACCCAATACCCACTATTTCCTCTGGCAACCTCCCCCCTCCACACACTTAGTTCATGTCCATTGAATATGCATATAAGTTCTTTGGCTACTGCATTTCCTATACTGTTCTTAACATTCTCCTGCCTATTCTGTACCTGCCAATTTGTACTTCTTAATCCCTGTGCCTTAAGCCCCATTCCTTCTCTCTCCCCTCCCAACTGGCAACCATCCAAATGAGCTCCATATCTATGATTCTGTTTCTGTTCTGTTTGTTTGCTTAGTTTGTTTTTTAGAATCAATTGTTGATAGTTGTGAATTTATTACCATTTTAATGTTCCTAGTTTTGATCTTCATCTTTTTCTTAGATAAGTCTCTTTAACATTTCATATAATATGGGCTTGGTGATGATGAACTCCTTTATCTTTACCTTGTCTGGGAAGCACTTTATCTGCCCTTTGGTTATAAATGGTAGTTTTGCTGGATAGAATAATCTAGGCTGTTGGTCTTTGATTTTCATCACTTTGAATACTTTTTGCCAGTCCCCTCTAGCCTGCAAATTTTTTTGGAGAGATCAGCTGACAGTCTTATGGGAACTCCTTTGTAGGTAACTATCTATTTTCTCTTGCTGCTTTTAAGATTCTTTCTTTAACTTGTGACCTTTTAATTATGATGTGTCTTGGTGTGGTCCTCTTTGCGTCCATCTTGTTTGGGACTCTGTGTTTCTTGTACTTATATGTGTATTTCCTCCACCAATTAGGGAAGTTTTTTTCCTTATTTTTTCTCATAGATTTCCAATTTCTTGATCTTTCTCTTCTTCTTCTGGCACCCCTATAATTCTAATGTTGGTATGTTTTAATTGTCCCAGAGGCTCCTTAACTTATCCTCGATATTTTTTGGATTCATTTTTCTTCTTGCTGTTCTGTTTGAACTTATTTTTCTTCCATGTGTTCCAAATCATTGATTTGATTCTTGGCTTTGTCCACTCCACTGCTGTAAATTTTCCCTGTAAATTTTTCTTTATTACACTTAGTGTAACCTTCATTTTTGCCTACGTCTTTTTTATGCTGAAGTACCCAATGAGTTCCTTGAACATCCTAATAACCAGTGTTTTGAACTCTGCATCTATTGGACTGCTTATCTCCATTTTGTTTAGTTCTTTTTTTTGTTCTTTTGATATGTTCTTTTGTTTGGGCCATAATTCTTTGTTTTCTCATTTTATCAGCTTCCCTGTGTTTGTTTCTATGTATTAGGTAGAGCTGCCCTGATTTCCTATGTTAGTAGTGTGACCTATTTTTAGAAAAGTGCACCATTAAGTTGGATGGGGCAGAGACTTAGGCAATTGCCAAGGTGGGGCAACCTGTGTGAACCAGGTTGATGGGATCTCAGATAGGGTGTTGCCACCCTGTGGCTCTGTGTGAGGGAGGGCTCAAAAGGGGTGATAGCCACTGCCTGGCCTCTGGAGTGTTGTCCAGGAGGAAGCTGCCCTCTGGTATCACCCCAATGCCAGACACTTCAGTTCCCCCCGATATACCACTGATGCCCTTCCAACTGCTGCTCTGGTGCTGGAGCCCAGAGGAAGTGGTTCTGTATAAGTCCTAAGTCCACTGAGGGCCCTTTAAGAGAAGGTACCTGAGAATCCTACAGTTTCTTCCACCATCCCAACTCCCACTGGTTTTTACAGCCAGGCATTATAGGAACTTATCTTCCTGGCACTGGAACCCTGGGCTTGGTGGTCTGGTGTTTGGCTGTGATCCCTTGCTCCCAAGATATCCCTTCTGATTTTTGTTCACCACATGTGGGTGAGGGACAGTCTGTTCCATGTCTCTGCATCTCTGTGTGTCCCCATGTCTCCACTCTTCCTACCTGTCTGGATGAATATGACTTCTTTAATTTCTTGGTTGTTGGACTTCCATACAGCTTGATTTTCTGACAATTCTGGGTGACAGTTATTTTGTAGTTTAGTTGTATTTTTTCCTTTAGTTGTGTGAGGAGGCAAGCTATGTTTACCTATGCATCCATCTTGACCAGTGTATATATTTTTTATATTCTTCATTTCTTTAGATAAATACTATATATACTCTTCTCTGTCTTGCTTTTATTCATGTAAGAATATATTTTGAACCCTGGCTGGTGTGGTCAGTTGCTTGGAGCATTATCCTGCAAACTGAAAGGTCGCAGGTTTGAATTCTGGTTAGGACACATGACTAGGTTGCATGTTCTGTTCCCCATTGTTGTGTATACAGGAGGCAACTGATTGATGTTTCTCTTGCATTAATGTTTCACTTTCTCTCTCTGGAATAAAAAAGGATTATTTTGATGATTACTTTATGGTTATATATAAAGGTAATCTCCATTCTTTTTTCTTATAGCTATGTGAGTTGTAATAGGGCATTTAATTTATAATCTGTTTCATACTTTGTAATAAATCTTTTAAAATTTATATAAACTAGATTGGTTCCTGCAATTGTACCCAAACTATGGTGGACTCTGGCCCTCAAAGTGCCCCGATTTGCCGCAGATGAAAGAAAGAGTCGTTCCAGACCCTGTTTGCCTGTCAAGGAATGGGGAAGGCAATTCTCTCTAAAGGAGAATGCCCCAAGCCTCTGTGCTCAGTGGTTTTTATTGAGAGGGTTACAAGTGGGGGAGAGGTAGCAGGAATGTATAGGTAATCTAATTACATCAGTAACTTAAGCTTGCAGAGACTAGGTGATGTGTAAAGAAGAAATGGCAGGAACACATTGAATTGCTTGGGTCTGAGATGAGCACACATTATGGCACCAGGTGGGATTTGGGTCAGGATCCAGGAATTCTGTAAATTACTTCCCCAGCCTTGAACTGGTTATCTGGTATAAGATTAACAGAGCTTGAGAGAGAAACAAAGCCTGCTTCAAGGAGTGTAATTTACTCCTAGGCCCTATTTCCCTCAGGGGCCCTTGGAGTTATTATCGGGTCCTGCCTATCAACTGCATTACCGGTGTTCCGGCCAAGTCTTACAGGTCCTCTCCCAGGCCCCAGCTTGCGTGGGACTACAGTCCCCAATACCACTCGAAGTGTCCCCCTTCACCAAACCAATGAAATACCCTAGAAAAATCTCTCCAGTGTTCACCAAGAGACATTGAAAGAAAGTGTTCATTGAAGCGTTATTTGAAATGGCAAAACGTAAGACAATGAAATATTCTTTAGTAGTAGAAAAGATAAATGCATGCTGATAATAGTGAAAATCAGCGAACCATAGTTATGCACATTTAGCATGGGTGAATCTCTCAAATACAATATCAAGTCCAAAAAGCAAGTTTCATGGCATGCATGATTTCACTTATAAAGTGATAAAAAATGTGCAAAATGAAATCATATATTGCACAGGGATACTACGATAAAGTTAAAACCATAACTAAAATGAAACTAAAGAAAACAGTCTTTAAAATGATGAAATACCATAGGAAATGGAGTGGATAAGGAGGAAGGAGTAAAATTAGAAAGGGACACAATGAGAGCTCCAAGAGGACAAGTAATGTTTATTTTTTAAGTTAAGTGTGGGATGCATTAATTTTTTCTTTTGATTTTCAAATTCTTATAACTCAGGCATGTCACAAATATTTTGTATTTATTCAATATTTAACATATTTTATAAAGAGTCATACATCTATTGGGAATGTTTAGAGATCAAGAATATGCACCTGTAAGATGACTGAGAAAGCTAACAAGTAATCTGTGAATTGTTATTCATGAATTGAAATAAAGGTTTCAGAGCTAGAATCATGCATAAAAAATATAACAACAATGTGCTCTGGATAACTGTACTCAGTGACTACCAAAGTGCCTCAAGTAATGAAGAAGATGATGATATCAAAGGTACAGGTGAATAATCTGAGTATATTTTTTACTGGAATGTGAGAGTGGAAAAAAATTGCTAACTTAAAAGACGTTTAAGTAATATGTGACTTAAGTATATATATGTAATTAGGTTAGAAATGAAATATTATCAGCAGGGAGACATTTGATTACTTCCTACACATCCTTCAATGTTTATATATTGAAGCTGACCAAAACCCTTAGTAGAATACCTCTCCTGTTGTAAGTGTAGTGTGGGATTGTGGTTATGAGGTGAACCATTCCTTCTCTCTTCCGTTTCCCCCTTCTCTTCCCAGCGGGTGAAACTTACTGTCTTGGCAGCTGTAATTATTTTTAAATGGTATCTCTTGTTTTGTCACTTTCTGTTTGTCCTCTAAAGCGAAAAGAAGGCCAAAGGCTCCTGGAACTGGCTGAATCCAAAGGCTGGAGCATGGATGTGGGTGGTAGAGGAGGAAACTCGAAGTCCACATGCTTCTTGGGCCTGATGAGCTTCCTGGAGGTCCTGCTTGCAATGCTTTTGAAAGGGCCACTTTTGTCTTCCACAACATGAGAAGACACTGACATTTTTTCTGAACACTGCTCTAAATGTCTAAATCATTGGGGTTTGCTCCAGTTCTTAGTGTCATGTGCCCAAAGCCTTGGCTGCCATCCCATTCTAGTGTTACTCATTTTCACAAGATATATTTTTAAACTACTTATTTTTCTTAGATTGTTTTTTATTTCCCACTTATTTTAGCATTTCTATATTTACTTTCTTCTACTTTATAGATTCATCCTTCTACTTTATGTGTCCTTCTACTTTATATATCTACTTTATATCTCCTTCTTCTTTATAGATTCATCAGTTTCTTCCTTTTTGTCATTTTCTGTGAGTGCTCAACTGATTTTTTTTTTTTTTTTTTACATTGTGAGATATTGTTGTGAAGCCTCTGAATTCCATATGGCTAGATTTTCAATAAATTCTTGATAAGTATCTGGTGACAAAAAAGATATATTACTAATAGCACCATCTATTATGTTTATGCTATTTAGGCAGTGCAACAGTCACCTTCAGGGAACTTGCTTGAAAGTTAATTTACAATTTTAAATTGTATAATTTTATAATTTTTTAAAATTTTACTTTAAGAAGAAAGATTCTCCCAATTTTCACTTACCCAAATATATTTTTTTTATATAAGCAGCAGGCACATTAAAAATACACATGGGACCTGGCGGAAGTGGCTCAGTTGTTTGGAGCATTTTCCTGTACACCAAAAGGTTGAAGGTTCGATTCCCAATCAGGGCATGAATGGGAGGCAACCAATTGATGTTTCTCTTTCATACTGTTGTTTCTCTCTCTCCCGTCCTCTCTCTCTCAAATCAATTCATATATCCTTGGGTGAGAATAATAAGTACACATGGTACAAAATATTGACATAGCTCATCTCTTGGATTCATTGTCCCAGGCATTCCAAAACTAGAGCTGATTGTAGCAGGTGTACACCAACAGGGCGTCTGTCCATTTGAGCAAACAGTATCCACTCCTCATCAGATGTTAAATATTTTGATCATCAGTTCTGCCTAAAATGATATAAATTCCTTACACACTGGGTTCAATATAGAAATGGAAGCAGAATATGAAATACTTGGAGCTGGTTTTCAGTGGCAGATAATTTTCAGGATGAAACACCATTCCTTCTAAAGAGTTGGTGCCCCCTCAGCAGGAGTGAGGGGCACGGCCACTCATCGCCTCTTGGGCTTCTTCATCAGCCCGTTTCTCACGACGGTCCAAGTTAAAACACTCGGAACAGCCCTGCTTCAACGCAGATATAACTTTCCAACAGAAAAATTATCATGCATATTTTTCTCTTGAGGATTTTCAGAAATGGATTATACCTCTTAAAATGTTCTCATTTTAGAAGGCTATCCTTTCTTTATGATTAAGCTTGGGCTTTTGACTTAAAAACTTCTGCAATGTTTAGAAAAATAGACTTCCCAAGGGTAGCACCATTAAAAACAGTGTATAAAAGGCAAATGGTTTGCATAACTGAGGAGGTGCAATTCCTCTGGCTGGTAGAGTCACTAGTGTGAATTGAGAACTATGAGTTCAGAACCTTTGGGCAAGCATTGAGGGTCAGGGAGGTTCTCCCGGAGAACAAGAGCAGAGAGGTGGGTGGAGAAGCCCAGAGAATGACCTAAGTTGATGATGCAAGCTCATTTCAAACATGCTGTAACAAACCTTAATTTGAAACCATTGTGAAAATCTGATATTTTCTTAGTTTCTCAGATAGAAACCACACATATGGGGGCTGATTCAAAACCACATATTTGGCAATGCTTGCTGCTTGCCAAGTATTGGAATAAAAACTTAGGTTGTAGCATGAGAGGAAGTGAAGAGAAAAGAGGGAAAAACTGGAAGAGAAAAATGAAAGGACATAAAATAAAAAGAGGAGACATAGAAACAATATAGCGTAAGAGAAAGAATGGTTAGAAGATTGAGATGGTAGAGCAGGAGTGAGAGGAGGGAATAGAAGCTAAGGATGTTATTTTTTAAAAGGAAAGAAATACGAAAGGATAGTGGGTTAGAAAGAAAGCAAAAGACTAAAGAATGGTAGCTGTGTGAGTTCAAAGAAGCAACTGGGCAGATGTGAGGTAAAGGGAATGAGGACTGTGGATGGAATTTCCCAAGGACAATGTTACTTCTAGTTACTGTTTTAGCAGGGAGGGGCTGATTCTGAGGGTCAGCCCAAGCAGTGCGGGAAGCTGGCTCCAAGGAGAGCCAAGTCAAAGTTTTGAGAACAACAAAGGCCTGTTAGGAAATGGGTTAATCTCAGAAAACTGCTTGGAGACAATGGCCAAGGAAGGGCCCAGAACAAGAACAGCTGGATGGTGAGAAAATGTAGACATAGAACTCTCCTCCAGCTAGGGAGTCTCTTAGACACTCCTGTGGGGTCAGAAACAAGGCGCAAGGCATTGCTGCTGAGTCTGTCTTTGAAAGCAGCTAACCAGGTGGGAGATATGGGGCCTGATGTCAGAGCACATTTAGGTGGTTTTCCACTGAGCACTGCTACTCCTGGCAATTGGGTATCGATCCCAATTGAAATAAGGCCATTAGAAATGTTTCAGCACTACAATGATATTTAAAAATAGTTGGCTCTGACCATGTAAGTATAGTATTAGTTAAGAGTAAATGACTCTAGCAATTTAACTATATAGTTAAAAATTCATATTTTATGACACTTAGGACTAAGGCAGCAATTGAATATAAACATTTAAAATTGTGTGACATATTGTATAGAATCCACACTGTACTAAATTTGTTTCTTAAGGAGCGGTGGATTATAGTTAGAATTCAGGCTGTACAGGTGGAAGGTAAAAGTTTCAGTGAGTAAGTTTTAAATCAGACCAACAGACATATGTCAGGAGAGGCTGTGCTAGTATGATTCAGAGTTTTAAAGGAAGCAGAAACTGATGACTACCTTTAAAGACCTTGGATACAAATTAAACCAGGGGTTTGTCTCCTGAAAACCTCATATAAATGTTTACAGGTTTCTAGGGCAAGATAAAGGTAAGTGGTGGAAGGTTTTTTACGACCCTTTTATATCGTAAATTCTCTGAGAAATATTGCTGATGGATAGGACAGTCTCACAGGGAGCACATACAAAATACAGAATGGTAAGGAACATTTATTGTTTCTATAATTTTCAACATCGATTATGGTGAGATTATTCATTTTTGTCCATTTTTAATAGCATTTCCTGCTTCATCATACCAAAAAGTTTTATCTTATACATATCAGATCCTTGTTATTAGCTAAGGCCTTCCAAAAAGAGAGAGTAGATGTTTATTGTTTTTGAACACACACACTCCCATGTAAACACAGGTAAAAGATTTGGGAAAGAATTGTGTAAACTAGCAAAGTAGAGATAAGAAAAATATCTCTAATGTTTCTTTTTTTTAATATAAGATTTTATTTATTTATTTTTAGAGAGAGAGGGAAAGGGAGGAAGAAAGAGAGAAAAACATCAATGTGTGGTTGCCTCTTGAGCACCCCCTACTGGGGACCTGGCCTACAACTCAGGCATGTGCCCTGACTGAGAATTGAACCTGTGACCCTGTGATTCTAAGGCCAGTACTCAATCCACTGAGCCATATCAGCCAGGACTCCAATGTCTCTTAACATTTCTTGAGAAATTCCTCATTACAGAACCCTTTCCCTAACGTCCGCCTCGCTGAAGGATGCTCAGCACTTCCCCTCTCAAAGCTCTTGACTCAAACTGCCAGTCACTTGAAAGTCACTCATTTTTCCCATCTTCTATTATCCTAAACATAGACCCCAGACATTCTCTCCCAGCCCATATCCTTTTGAAAGGGACATTTACACATAACTGAGCTTGTGATTTAGGATATCCCCTTCCCCTCCAAAAAACAGAACAATATATCCAAGAGAAACCCGTGATGATGTGTTTTTGTTTTTTCTTGAGAGAAAGTACCCCTTTCCTTTCCCAGTTAGACATCTTTCAGTCTCTGGGACATCTTAGAGTGATGTGTAGTAACTAACACTTATCTATCAGGCCACAAATATTCACTCAGGGATACTCTGCTTCTTTCTAAATACTTATAGGCTCTTCTTAAAGTTGAGATAAATCATAGAATCACTCCATATAAGAATGCTCCAAATAGATTTTTCTCTGAAGAAGGAAGATTGAATCTTGTCAGCTAACCAAATGAGAAGAGTGAGGAAGATGTATGCATAAAATTGAAGTATATGAAGAAAACTTGGCTTCATATTGATAGACAGTTGGCAAAGGAAAGGAGTATTATAGTAGCCTTTTCAGATAGAAGTTAGTTGCAATGGTGAATCTGAAATCCATTTTTCTATCTTACACTTTGAATGTGTATAATTTTGTAACATCATGACTTGGTCATGTGGAAAATTATGCAGATATTTGAAATATTGACACATTCCATTATATAACATACAACATATTCATTAAAATCACCCTTGACCAAAGTTGTCAAGTTCATGGTGGTGGATGCAAATTTTCAAAAATTCCAATTTTTGCTTCAAAGCTTGAATTTTATTTTTGGGAATAAATACATCTGTTTTCCTTGCAGTGACAGACTCCTTTGATTCATTAGAAAAAGTCTGCTACATACCAAGGTCAGAATAACCATAGTTTTTCTGTCAGTTATTCTTTGAAGTAAAAATTTTGTTCCATGAAAACAGTGGACAGTTCAGCTTGCAACAAAATTACAAAAGTATTTTTTCTTGAGGCAACTGTCTTAGTAAAGTGCGAGTGGACGTACTTTATGAGTCAGTACTTATTATTCCATCCCCTTGTTTTCAAAGGTAGCGATTTAATCACATTTTTTGCAGAATCAAGGACAGTCTTTAGGGGAAATAGATTTCAAAAACTATACTTTTATGTTAGTAGGATTCTAATAACTATCAATATAGTGTACAGTTTGGTGCCAGTACCCTGAATCGTGCTAATGCATATGTAATTTTGCTCACTATTAATTTTTCACTGAAATGTCAACATAGTAAAAAAAATAACATTTTACGATCATTAAGAAAATGATTTTGACCCCATGGATGCCCTGAAAAGCAATTAGGAGCCTTAGGGTTCAAATGACCACATTTTGAGAACCATTGTCCTAATTGCTATGCAATATTATTTTCTGTGTGTTTAAAACATGCACTTTTTCACCCATGATTCTACTTACTGCCCTCTTAGCTATAAAGGCTAAGCTCCACAATTTTGTTCAAGTTTTTACTCAAAATTCATTAGAGCTTAATGAAATATTTTATAATGTAAAAATATTTTATTTTGATAATGTTTATCATAAATGTGAGAGACTGAAGTTTTCTTCATAAAAATATGTACTACAGTTTTTTGTCAGAGCTTAATGAAATTTAATTTTTAAAACATGGTTAGATTGTAAGGCACTTCAAACATTTAAATACATAGAGGACCAAAGTAAATGTGACATGGTATAAAGGAATTCATTAATATATAGAGAAATACACTATGTTTCTCTAGAGGCAAATATGTAGCTAATTCCTCTAACACAATTCAACCTTTATTATTAGATATAGAGCTGTGCAATTATCAATATGGTGATATTATAGTATGAAATATAAAAGTTGAAAATACTGTGTCAATTTTATATAGATACTTTTTATAGAAACCTCATATAATATGAGGTCTGTCTAGAAGGTATCCAGCCATGTAATATGAAAAATAGAGACATTTATTGAAGGAGATACAAGAAACATTGTATATAGGACAATGACACCTCAGTCCTATTCAAAGTAGGCGTCTTGGGACTTCACACAGTTCCCCAAATTACCATCAACTGCGCCATCATATTTTCCTGAATTTCAGTGATGGTCTGAAATTTCTTCCCTTTCAAAGGTGATTTTACTTTTAGGAAAAGCCAGAAGTCGCAGATGCCAAATCTGGGCTGTAGGGGGCTGAGTCACCTGGGTGATTTGATGTTTTTCCAAAAAACTGCATGAGACAGGAGCATGAGAAGGTGCATTGTCATGATGAAAATGCCAATCACCAGTTGCCCCTAGCTGCAGCCTTCTGAATCATCCAAAGGGTTTCCACAAGGAATATTCAAGCTTAATGCAAAATTTGATGCAGATTTGTTGTTCTACTTGCTCAATCATTTTGAATATAACAGCCACACAGTACACATGCTCGCCATAGCGTCTACTGCCGCCACTGACTAGTATAATGAGGTCATCGCTGTTCACGCATGCATATTCCAGTCCACTCTCCTTGGCTGCCAGGTTACACCAATGTTGTGCAAACCATTCTTGTTACATTAATAATGGCTCAAGTTTTTCTGGACAGACCTCTTACATCTACTTAGATAAAACCAATTGAAAATATTTCCTTTTGTAACTTTTATACTTTTTGAGAGTTTTATCATGTATTTTTTTGAAGATCTAATTGGCTTTATTACGTAATCCATGAATTGAACAGCATCCCACCCAGCAGCTAAAAGGGCACTCCCTTATCTTGTATTTTTAAACCACAAACCTACTAGCCCAGATCCAAGCTACTGATGATTGAAGTCATCTCAAAATTCAATTAACCTAATTGTTTTATTTAGTTGTTTTTTTCTTTAAATTTTTTAAATTTTTTCTTTTAAATTTGTTACAGTTTATAGTCAATATTATTTTGTATTAATTTCATGACTATACATTCAATCATGTTATAGTCAATTTTTTTGCATAGGTACTACGCTTATTATTATAAATTATACTTTGGTATGTATCTAATCTGATCCACTGTGTCCAGATCATTTGTTTCATGTTTTCAGAGGGCAATCCTGTGTGTTTTATTTTCAAGTTCATAGTATACCAATGATATATCTAACGCCTGTAAGGAGCAGCCAACTGCTCAGTCTTGTGGGTGCCATGCATGCCATTTTCCTGAAATACACATGGACTTTTAATAAGAATAAGGCACTCCCTTCTGGAAGGCTTACGTGAAATTTTCCTCTCTGACATCTTAGTGTAGCCTGTGGTTACAGATTAGGGTGTATCTGCAGAACCATCCTATGAATTATGTTGGTTTCAACCCTGTTTGCAAGCAACAGAATTCAGTTCAGGCTGACTGAAAACAAAAAGAAACCCAGTAGTGGTGGAAAGTTTCTAAAGTGGGCCTGGGGTGTCACATGGACCCCAGCTGGGCTCAGCATGGAACTGGAGCTGGGGGAACTGGAGCTGCCAGGACCCTCTGCATACCCACTGCATCCGGCTCTCTAACAGGGTGATCATTTTCTTGCTTCTTGAGTTCTAAGGGCAGAATATGGCCACTCCAGATTCTCCCATGCCTGCCCAATCCCCATCGCAGTTATACAGGGTCTCTCTTTCTCCCTCTCTCCCTCTCTGACAAATTCTTGGGTTGGGAGAAAAAATATCTAATGAACCGGCTTCATTCTGAGGTCCAGTTCTAGGCTGAAAAGCAGAGTCAAGACTCTGCTAATGTCTATACACCTTTTCATATCAGCACTCTGTTAATTTGGAAAATGAGAACAGGATGGTGGTTGGCTTGCAAATTGACTCACTGGCTATTCAGGTTCTCCCTGTGTAGTGAAGGTGGTAGCAGTTACTTCTTTTAATGTGGCAGAAAAGCCTTTGGTATAAACATAATGCAAATCACAGGATTGTTTCATGATTTAAACAAGTCAAACAAAAAGGAACTAAACAATTTTGACACAATTTTGTTAAATATTAGAAGCATTTTATAGAGGGAATCATCAACTCAATCACTGAATTCAAACTGACAGAGCATCGTCTGCATCCCCACAGGCCCATTTTCTGCTTCTTTCTCGCCTTCCTGTTGCACACTGTTTCTGTACAGCTCTTTGATAAAGCCTCTCAGGTGAAGATGCATTGATGTGTTGTATCACCGTGCCTCCCTGCATGAAAAGGGCCATGGTTGATGCAAAGGAGTGGCGCTCTAACAGTTAATTCGCCTGCTCTGTGACAGGGCAAGGCAGAGAATGAGAGGGTTTCAAGAAGAAGGTCAGAAAAGTCCATCCTGGACTTTCCCCCCCAAATTTTCCAAATGTCTTAAAGAAGGCTATATAGGTTATGAAGTCCACGATATAAGAGAATTCCTATATATGTAATCAGAAATTAGAAACTACCTTTTCAAGGTGAAGTTCAGGTTTGGCAAAGTCTCAAATTAGATTCCCTTTGTACAATGTATTACATACTGTCCACATTCAATTATTCAATTTGATGAACTATTTACATACCTCTATCTCATACTCCTTTAACATGATGTTTTATTATCAGTTTTTAGCTGTATGTTTCACCCAGCTGGCATGGGTGGAAGATGACACTTGTCTTCCAATTGTTTTGAAAATCTCATACACACACACACACACACACACACACACACACACACACACACACACACACACTAAGGAGCCTGTGAACCACGGGGTGAGCTCTGATCTTCTTGAACTGGGAGAAATATAGAATTTCATCACAGTGACTTACACTGAAACTCTTTTAGTCAAGTTTCTGGATATTACTGGAAGCATTATGCTGATTATATTGAAATGAACAGAAATAGCATATCATTCACATGCAAATATACAACTTAATTTCAAATGAGTTTTTCTAAGTAGTGGCATTTTTTGATACATTCTAAAAATGGTTCTCCTTATAAAAGGGTCACATCCTTTCAAAAAAGGAAGATACATTTTAATGTGAGAGTTACATAATTTGCAGAGCTCCTTTAGTGAGTATAGAAATGGAATATTAAAAATCTGTGCATGTGTACTTTCATATTTTACCCTTGAGAAATTAAAACAATATGCAATTCCTGAAAAACAGTAAGTATTACCATCTGTTACTACAGACATATAGTCAAAACCTTGTGCTTTTGGCTTCCTGATTTTCAAAAACATTATCTTCTAAACCCACAGTTCTTTTTGGAAGAGGCATGAGCCTTCTGTGGTGGTACACTAGAAAGCCAAATTTCTATTTAAAATGTTTTCACGAGTGATCTGGATGAAGGAAAAAGAGAACATGTGTATCAGAATCACATACAATATTGAATTGGTTGAGATTGAAAACTGTTAGTTGCACTGATACTTTGTAATATTAGAACAAATTTTAAATAAAAATTGAGAAATTAGAAAAATAGTCACAAACAGAAATGATGGAATCTGGGGTAGAGGAGTTAATCACTTCTTTGATGCCCATACCTCCTTCTCGGTGAGCCTGAGTGTTCCCATAGCCATGAGAGGCCTCTTACCTCCTTTGTGACTTTGACCTTGTCCACACAGCTGATTGAGTGAAAGCTGGCCACTTTCCAGGGCTGCCAGGAAGGAGAGCAGTAAGGCCTCTGCTGCCATCATCAGTCATGTATCCCCGGGGGGGTTGTTGGGAGTCCAGAGACTCGCACCTCTGTCTGCTCTCAGTGATGTCACTGATCTCTTTGCTGTGCATCTTGGCTGTTCTCTGTGTCCTGTCTATGGATAACCTTTTGGGTTTACCTAATTTCAGTCTGTTTCTAAACTATGGAAATCTGAACCAACTGTTGACATTTGTCAAAATGATATCAGCTTTATTCATATTTTTATTATTATTTTGTTCAGGTTTTCTAAAAGCTATGCCTTTAAGAAGTACTGGAATCCAGTGTTTTCCATAGTGAATTATTTCAAATGTTCAAGAAATAGATAGTTCTGATGCTTTCAGAGCCAAGAACAGAGAAAAAGAAAGATTAAAAAAACAAACAAACAAGCATGTAAGTTTTGCCAAAAAAATTTTGCACTAAAAAAAAATTATAGACTAGTCTCACATGTGAATATCTATGCAAAAATCCTAAATAATAAGGCAAATATTATTTAGCAATAAGCTAAAAAAGTACACAAAACCCAATGAAGCTTATTCTAAGACTTTAAGAAAGGCTTATTATTAGGATATTTATTAACATAATTCACCATATTAATCGGTCAAAAGATATAAAGGTATAATCATGTTGATAAGTATAGAAGAGGTATTTAATAAAAATTCAATGTCTATACCTGACTTTAAAGAACTCATAGTAACATAGTATTAAATGAGTACTTCTTTAATATGATAAAAATATATCTGTTAAGCCAAAATGTAAGAATATACTTATGGCAAAACATTGGAAGCATTCACATTATAATCACAAATAAGATTAGGGTGTTATTGGGAAATGCTCTGTCTGGTTTCAGGAATTGTAGCCCTGCTGACAATCCAGAGGGCCCCAAGGCTGGAAATAATCAAGGAGGCCTTGGAAAAACAGGCCACTGAGGACACAAAACCTCACATCACCCTGCTTGGCCCTGTGATGGTTGGCAGTCAATGATGGGTAAGATTCCTCAAGATGAGAGATGACCTAAGACAGACTCAGCTGGTGTGGGCAACAGGTCAAGGACTTGGGGAACACGGAGAATGGGCAAAAAGGCCTGCACCCCTCGGCTTGGGTTGGACATGGCTAGGGTCCTTATTCTATCTGAAAGAAGTCTCTTTGTCTCTTGGTGGCTCCTTCCCCCCACCTGGTTTAGGCTCGAAACAATACTGGAGACAGTCCTAAACTGGATCTAGTCGTTCCCAGGTGAAATCAGGCCTAGAGGCAAATCCTTTAAAGCATACTTTGTTTCTCCCTGAAAAGCTATGATAGCCAGGTCATGCTGGGAAGGAAATTTACATTATTCACAGACCCTGACCCTAAACCCTTTGGTGCTCTCATGTTTACGCTCTCATGTTTACTAGTTTCCTCTGGGACCTATGTAAATCGGTGTGTTCCTGCCAATTGTTTTCTTCAAAACACCATCTATTCTCTATAAACATTAACATACTGATGTCACGAGATAAGCTTCACATTCCTATTACCTGGCCCCACCGATAACCCTTTCAATAAAAGCCCTTGGACAAACGGGCTCGGGGCCTTTTCCACTAGAGGGAAGAGCCACGTCCCCTCTCCTGGCAAACACTGACGTGTTTGTGACGACTCGTGTTTATTCCCCCATCCATGACACCCCCGGGACGGGCTCTGTGGGATTCAGAGTCTGGCGTCCCACCTCAGCTGGCCCCGGACAGTGACCCTCAGATCCAGGAGTGCCCTGTGCAGTGCTCCCCATGACAGGGTGTCACTATTCTCTGTCATTATTTGACATTAATGTAAGAATGTTCATAGTTTTCTTATATAAGCAATAATCACTTAGGAAATAGAATGGACAAACCAAGTCTTGTCACTATAAAGATATTTTCAAATATTTCTACAGAGGGATTTAAAAGAAAAATAGATAGAGAAGCATACCTTACTCATGGATAGGAAGACACCTTACATTTATCAAATCTTCCTAAATCAATGTCATATTCACTAGGATCCCCATGTAAAACTAGAGTAAAATTTTGGGAAATTATGAAGCAGTTGAGAGTAATAGCTAAGAGATTGTTTCTAGGGCCAATCTAGGACCAAATCTTGACTCTTCCACTTAATATCTTTGTGAACTTGGTAAATGACTTTTCTACGCCTTATGTTTCACTTGCAAAATACATATAACACTACCAGCACATAATAAGCATTCAATAAATCTTTGGTCTTGCCATTATGAAGTCACCTTAATTTACACAGTAGGGTACTCATACTGGAATAGATGGACTAATCAATGGAAAGATCAGAGAATACAGATGATAAGTACAAGAACTAATAAGATTTCCTGTATAAATAAAAGTGGTACTTCAAATCAGTGAAAAGGGTGAATTAATAAATAATGTTGCAACAACTGATAAGCCATTAAAAAGTAGATTTCTAAATTACTTCCTAAATACAATATAATGCAGAAAAAAATTTAGATAGAGTGAAAATTTAAATGTAAGAAATAAAATCACAGTAGCACTAAAAGAAGACATGGAAAATTTGTTTTGATAATCTTGGGAGAGTGGAAGGCCTTTATACGTAGGCATAAAACCAGAATCCATAAAGAAAATGTTAAGAAATTTGCTTCTGTAAACATTAAAACTTCATTGTCAAAAAAAACCCAACAATCAAACCAAAAATAAAAGCAAAAACAAAAAATTTCCTCCATCCATTAGAAAGATAAATTGAAAAAAGCCAATAAAAATAGTCACTAAGTTTCTGTGCCTGAAAAAAATGAGCAGAATTAATTTTTGCTCTCAGGAAGGTATAGAAAAAGAGATACGGACATAGAAAGCTGGGGCTCACCGCTGGGGCTGCCTCACTGTCTTTGCACCTCGCTTAGTACTCAGCTGGGCAGCCTCCCTCTCCCCACCCTTTTCTGCCACTCACTCTGCTCGCCTCCCTCTCTCTCTCTCACTCCCTCCCTGTGGCAGAAGTAAATTTTGCTCATGTACTTCTGCACAGTTGTTTAGTCATGCTAAAACATCACCTGACACATAGTAGATATTCAATACATGTCAGCCATAACAGAGATGATAATGATTTTTAAAATTAACTTATCTCTTGTGTTACTTTGGCTCCTACAGATACCCATGTCCTCAGTATCACACCTTCTAGCCCAAATGACTTGCCAAAAAATTTTCTTAAACAATGCAATTGCCATCCTGAGAAGAATTGTGCCACGGTTAACAGAAAAATGTGGAATAGAATTACGTATTATAAATTATATATGTATACACATACATATGTACATTCACACAAACACAAATATGCCTAGAAATATAACCTCACACGTTTCTAAAATTTTGCCATGTATATGTTTGCTTTTATGTTCAATGATACATATAAATATGGAAACATACCCATATGCCTACAAATGTGTTTAAATATAGGTATACATACAACTTTTATTCTATATATTTGTAAATCTATATATCTATACTTTGGTGCATTTGCACATGTATTGAAAACACCAGTGTGATATAGCCAAACCTCCTCACACAGATTCTCTCTAGGATTTGTGAAAGGGCTTTCAGCTTCTGTTTTCACCTTTTTGTATTGGTTGGATTTTCCACGTGTTTTGTTATTTTGGTAAAAAAAATGGACTTAAAAATGGAATAGAGTGTTTGGAAGGACTGTGAAAGGTAAAATAAAGACAGGAAATGTGCCCAGGTTTTAAATTTTCAACAAAACATTTTAAGTGATTTTATCACCATCATATTCTAAATGATTACAGAATGGCTTCTTGAATCTTGGCCTCTCTACTTAATGGGGAAAAAAGGCAGAAAAAAACCCAACCAACTGAGAAGGGGCCAGGGACCCTCTTTCCTCAGCATCATGACCCCAGCAGTGGGGTTTTGTGCCACATGGAGAAACATGAAGCCAACTCCTCCATCCCTTGGGAGCCCACTCTGGGTTATAGTCACCTGACTCCTCCCCTGTTCTTACTGTTTCTTACCATCATATTGGGGGGGAGCAGAAATGAGAAAAGAAAGTATATAGAGTCCAATATATTAATAATTCATTTATTCATTTACTCACTGACTCTATTAATTCGTTTACTCATTTTCTCTTGCTCTCTCTCTCTTCCCCCTATCTCCACCCCAACCTTGTGTGTGTGTTCATTTTTTCCTAATTGTAAGTTACCATTAAGTGTTTTTATAGAATCTCACAGAAGCAATGGGTGCCTATTACAGGCTTAAACACTGGAGAGTAATATAATGCTTCATATATAGCATTTAGAGATTACAAATAATTTTACTTTTTGTCTTTTTTATTGAATTTATGAGGGTGACTTTGATTAATAAGACTATATAGGCCTTGACCCCTGCAGCTCAATTGGTTGAGCAATTCCCTGTCAGGGCACATGCCTGAGTGACAGGTTCATCCCTCTGTCGGGGCCTTTATGGCAGACCAGTCGATGTTTCTCTCTCACATCAATGTTTCTCTCCCTATCTATCTCCCTCCCTATCTATCTAAAAATAAATAAATAAAATCTTTAAAAACATATAAAATTATATAAGTTTCAGGTGTACAGTTCTATAATACATTTTTCTGTATATTGTAGTGTGTGTTCACCACCCCAAGTCAAGTCTCCTTCCATCACCATTTATCCCTCGTCAGCCTTCTTCTCCCTCTCCCCTACCCATTCCTTCTGGCAGTCATCATACTGTTGTCTGTGTCTATGAGTTGGGTTTTTTTTTTTCTTTTGCTTAATCCCTTCACATTGTTTACCCAGTGCCACAACCTCCCTCCCCTCTGACAGCTGTCAGTCTGTTCTCTATCTATGAATCTGTTTCTATTTTATTTGTAAGTTTATTTTATTCACACATGAGTGAAATTATATGGTACTTGTATTTCTTTGACTGACTTATTTCACTTAGCATAATGCTCTCCACATCCATCCACGCTGTCACAAAGGATAAGATTGCCTTCTTTTTATGGCTGAGTAGTAGTCTGTTGTGTAAATGTACCACACAGCATTTTTATCCACTCATCTGCTGATGGACATTTGAAATGCTTCCAAATCTTGGTTATTGTAAATACCATTGCAACAAACATAAAGGCACATAGATTCTTTTGAATTAGTGTTTCAGGTTTCTCTGGATACATTCCCAGAAGCAGAATCACCAGGTCATATGGCAGTTCCATTTTTAATTTTTTGAGGTAACTCCATTTTGTTTTCCACAGTGGCTATACCAGTCTGCATTCCCACCAACAGTGCATGAGGGTTCCCTTTTCCCTACATCCTCGCCAGTATTTGTTGTTTGTTGATTTATTGATAATAGCCATTCTGACAGGGGTAAGGCTATATTCAATTATGGCTTAATTTGCATTTCTCTGATGATTAGTGATGTTGAGCGTTTTCCCATATGTCTATTGGCCATCTGTGTGTCCTCTTTGGAGAAGTGTCTATTCAGGGCCTTTTCCCATTTTTAATTAGATTGCTTTTTGGTGTTGAGCTTTATAAATTTTGGATATTGATCCCTTATCAGATGTATCATTGGCAAATATGTTCTCCCATTCAGTGGGTTGTCTTTCATTTTGTCGATGGTTTCCTTTGCTTTGCAAAAACTTTTTAGTTTGATATACTTCCACTTGTCTATGTTTCTTTTGCTTCCCCTGCCCAAGGAGATATATCAGAAAAAATATTTTTATGAGAAATGCCTGAGATTTTACTGCCCATGTTTTCTTCTAGGATTCTTATGGTTTTGAGCCTTACATTTAAGTCTTTAATCCATTTTGAGTTTATTCTTGTGCATGGTGTAAGAATGTGGTCTAGTTTAATTTCTTTTGCATGTGTCTGTCCAATTTTTCCAATGCTATTTATTGAATAGACTCTCTTTTACCTCATTGTATGTTTTGCCTCCTTTGTCACATATTCTCTTTTCTTTTAAAAAGGATTATTAATTGCGATTTACCAGGCTCAGTGATAGCATTCATCAGAACGCTGACAATGTGGCTTAGAATATAGTTTCTCTTGATTTAACTGTACTCCGTTTCACTCTCTCTGTGTGAAAGGAAATTAAGGGGTCTAATTATAAATGAAGAATAGATAAATGACAAAAGAAAAGGTTTGCCTTCCAAGAGCCACAATAGAGAATTAGAAATGGGAGATGAGAAAATGGCAAGAATACCACATAATTATTTTCTGCATGTCCTTAGAAATTGAGGTTAAAGGGTCCACAAGCCAGAACTTCATGACAACGACAGAGATTGCAAGAACTGATGGTTACTGTGGGAAGACCACAGGCTCTTAAAATAAAAATGTCAGTGTGTTCCTTGTGTTCCTCACTGTGAAAGGAGTAGAAGAAAATAAAAATAAAGATCCAGATAATATAGTTTTCCTTAGAATGATCCATTCTTTTTAAGTGAATATTCAAGGGGAATAATGCAAATGCAGATGCTGTCTGAATTAAAAGGTACATGTAAAACAGGGGGAAAAACATTATGAATTTCTTGAGAAGATACTGCTACTGCCTGGCACTAGCATTTACTAGGTTGTAACTATGGAGGTGACAGTATGATACTAGATTCTAGAACAAGTTCTCTGAGATAATAATATTGGTACTGGTTTCTGAGCATTAAATACATGCCAGACATAAGCCATAAAGATGCTGATGAAACACTTATGGTCAAGATGGAGGCATAGGTAAACATGGCTTGCCTCTTTGCACAATCGTAGTAAAAAATACAACTAGACTACAAAACAAATACCACCCAGAATCATCAGAAAATTGAGCTGTATAGAAGTCTGACAACCAAGGAATTAAAGAAGTCACATTCATCCAGATGGGTAGGAGGGACAGAGATGCAGAGACACACAGAAAGGTGCAGAGACACAGAGATGTGGAATGCGTGGTCCCACACCCACATGTGGTGGATAAAAATCAGGAGGGATACCTCAGGAGCGAGGAATCACAACCCCACAGCAGACCACGCAGCCCAGGGTTCCAGTGCCAGGAAGATAAGTCCCCATAATTTCTGGATGTAAAAACCACTAGGGGTTGAGACAGCAGAAGAAACTGCAGGATTTGCAGGAGTCTCCTCTTAAAGGGTCTGCAACAGACTTAGGATTTACACAGACTCACTCCCTCAGGCCTTCAGCATGAGGGCAGCAGCTGGGAGGTCACTAGTGGCATACAGAGAGAAAGTCAAGTGTTGGGCATCAGGGTGAGTGCCAGAGGACAGCTTCCTCTCAGACAGCACCCCAGAGGCCAGGCAGCGACATGTCCCCTTTCTGAGCCCTCCCCAACAAAGACACAGAGCAACCACGTCATATCTGAGATTCTATCAACCTGGTTTACATAGGTTGCCCCACTCTGGCAATTACCTAAGGCTCTGCCCCATCCAACTTAATGGTGCATTTTTCTACAATAGGTCACACTATCAAGACAGGAAATCAGGGCAGCTCTACCTAACGCATAGAAACAAGCACAGGGAGGCTGCCAAAATGAGGAGACAAAGAATTATGGCCCAAATGAAAGAACAGATCAAAACTACAGAAAAAGAATTAAACAAAATGGAGATAAGCAATCTATCAGATGCAGAGTTCAAAACACTAGTTATTAGGAGGCTTAAGGAACTTATTGGGTAGTTCAGCATAAAGAAGACCCTGGCAGAAATGAAGGTTATACTAAGTGAAATAAAGGAAAATTTACAGAGAACCAGTAGAGGAGCAGATGAAGCATAGAATCAAATCCATGATTTGGAACATAAGGAAGAAAAAACATTCAATCAGAACAGTGAGAAGAAAGCAGAAAAAAAAAGGGAGAATAGGCTAAGGAGCCTCTGGGTCAACTTCAAATGTACCAACATTAGAATCATAGGGGTGCTGGAAGGAGAAGAGAAAGAGCAAGAAATTGAAAACTTATTTGAAAAAAATAATGAAAGAAAACTTTCCTAATTTGGTGAAGGAAATAGACATAAAAGTACAGGAAGCACAGAGAATCCCAAATAAGATGGACACAAAGAAGACCACAGCAAGACACATCATAATTAAAATACCAAAGGTTAAAAGATGAAGAGAGAATCTTAAAAGCAGCAAGAGGAGTTAGTTACCCACACTCCTGCGAGGCTGTCAGCTTATTTCTCAAAAGAAACTCTGCAGGTTAGAAGGGACTGGCAAGAAGTATTCAAAGTGATGAAAGAGAAGGGCCTACAATCTAGATTACTTTATCCAGCAAAGCTATCATTTAGAATGGAAGGGCAGATAAAGTGTTTTCCAGGCATGGTAAAGCTAAAGGAGTTCATTACCAACAAGCCATTATTACAGGAGATGTTAAAGGGACTTTTTAAAGAAAAAGATCAAAACTATGAACATTAAAACGGCAATAAATTCACACCTATCAACAATTGAATCTAAAAAACTAAGTAAATAAGCAGAACAGAAACAGAATCATAGATATGGAGCTCATTTGGATGGTTACCATTTGGGAGGTGGACACGGGAGAACGGGGGAAAAGTACAGGGATTAAGAAGTACAAATTAGTAGGTACAGAATAGGCAGGGGGGATGTTAAGGACAGTATAGAAAGTGGAGTAGCTAAAGAGCTTATATGCTTGAACTAAGCGGGGCATTGCCAGAGGGAATGGAGTGGTACAGGATGGAGGGGGGTAAGGAGGAAATGTGGAGACAACTGTGATAGTATATAATCAATAAGATATATTTTAAAAAGATGCTGATGAAAAAGTCAACTTCAGGTGGCTTCATCTCACATTTAAAGTTGAGTTTGTGGTGAGCTATTGGGAGTATTGCATGTGGATGTGGAGGTTTTATAAGCTGATTAAGGGTAGAGGAAATGATAAGAAGTGAAAAGTATTCAGAAGGAACACTCAGACATGTAAGCGTCCAGTTTAATGTTGGGTTCATGCATCTTCCTGAAATTTCTACTGGTTTTATGTGCAGTCAAGGTATTTTGTAGTTTTTCACTTTATGTTACACCATTCACTTGGGTGAAGTAAGTTCACTGGGATGGGCTGAGTGATGCAAGTTCAGCTTTATCAGTGTAGTTTATGCTCCCCTTTTCAGTTTCTGAGAAATTGTGACCATGTATTCCAAGTGCAGCATTTTTTTTAAGTTTATATTTCTTTTTTTTTAAAGATTTATTTTTTATTTATTTTATTTTTTCAAATACATTTGTCTGTGCCTACCCCCCACTACTTTCCCTTGCCCCCTCCCTCCATCCCTCCCTCAGCTCTTCCCCTTTGGTTTTGTCCATGAGTCCTTGCTATATGTTTCTTGACTTTCCCCTTCCCTTCCCTTTCCCCGCCCCGCCTCCCTCCTTCCCTCTTGTCTCTGTTGATTTCTTTTCCTTTCGGTGTTGCTGGTCTTATTTTCCTTGCATCTTTGTATTGTTAGTTAGGTTCCGCTTATAGGTGAGATCATATGGTATTTGTCTTTCGCCCCCTGGCTTATTTCGCTTAGCATAACGCTCTCCACTTCCATCCATGCTGTCACGAAGTTTAGTAGTTCTTTTTTTCTTTCTGCTGCATAGTTTTCCATTGTGTATATGTACCATTACTTTTTGATCCAATCATCTACTGATGGGCATTTAGGTTGCTTCCAACACTTGGCTATTGTAAATTGTGCTGCTATGAACATTGGGGTGCATAGGTTCTTTTGTGTTGGCGTTTTGGGATTCTTAGGGTATAGTCCCAGCAGGGGAATCACTGGATCAAAAGGCAGTTCCATTTTCAGCTTTTTGAGGAAATTCCACACTGCTTTCCACAGTGGCTGCACCAGTCTGCATTCCCACCAACAGTGTACTAGGGTTCCCTTTTCTTCACAGCCTCGCCAGCACCTGTTGTTTGTTGATCTGTTTATGATGGCCATTCTGACCGGTGTGAGGTGGTACTTCATGGTGGTTTTGATCTGCATTTCTCTGATGGCTAGTGATGCTGAGCATCCTTTCAAATGCCTCTGGGCCCTCTGTATCTCCTCCTTGGAAAAGCGTCTGCCCAGGTCCTTTGCCCATTTTTTGATTGGATCGTTTTTCGTCTTGGAGTCGAGTCGAGTGAGTTCTTTATATATCTTGGAGGTCAAACCTCTATCTGATATATCATTAGCGAATATATTTTCCCATACAGTTGGCTCCCTTTTCATTTTGCTGATGTTTTCTTTAGCCGTGCAGAAGCTTCTTATTTTGATGAGGTCCCACTTGTTTATTCTTTCCTTTATGTCCCTTGCTTTAGGAGACATATTGGTGAAAAAATTGCTGCGTGGGATATCTGAGAGTTTCCTGCCAATGTTCTCCTCTAGGACTTTTATGATGTTGCAACTTACATTTATGTCTTTTATCCATCTTGAGTTTATTTTTGTGTATGGTGTCAGCTGATGATCCAATTTCAATTTTTTGCATGTAGCCATCCAGCTCTCCCAACACCATTTGTTGAAGAGGCTATTATTGCTCCATTTTATGCTTCGGCCCCCTTTGTCCAATATTAGATGGCCATAGAGACCTGGACTTATTTCTGGGCTTTCTATTCTGTTCCACTGGTCTATGGGTCTGTTCTTGTGCCAGTACCAGATTGTTTTGAGTATAGTGGCTTTGTAGTAGAATTTGATGTCCGGTATTGTGATCCCTCCTACTTTGTTTTTCTTTCTCAAAATTGCTGCGGCTATTCGGGGTCGTTTATGGTTCCATATAAATTTTTGAAATGTGTGTTCTATTTCTGTGAAATACGTCATTGGTATCTTAATAGGGATTGCATTGAATCTGTAAATTGCTTTGGGTAGTATGGACATTTTGATGATATTAATTCTTACAATCCATGAGCACTGTATATGCTTCCATTTATTTGTGTCTTCCTTAATTTCTTTCTTCAATGTTGTATAGTTTTCTGCGTACAGGTCTTTTACCTCCTTGGTTAAATTTATTCCTAGGTACTTCATTTTTCTTGTTGCTATATCAAATGGTATTTTTTTTCTGATTTCTTCTTCTATTTCATTGCTGGTGTACAAAAATGCCTTTGATTTCTGAATGTTGACTTTGTATCCTGCTGTTTTGCCAAATTCACTTATTAGGTTGAGGAGTTTTTTGGTAGAGTCTACAGGGTTCTCTATGTACACTATCATGTCATCTGCAAACAATGATAGCTTTACTTCCTCCTTTCCTATTTGGATGCCTTTTATCTCTTTCTCTTGTCTGATCGCTGCAGCTAGGACTTCCAATATGATGTTGAAAAGAAGTGGTGAAAGTGGACATCCTTGTCATGTTCCCGATCTTAGTGGGAAAGCTTTCAGTTTTTGCCCGTTGAGTATGATATTGGCTGTAGGTTTTTCATATATGGCCTTTATTACGTTGAGGAATGGCCCATTTATTCCCATTTTGCTGAGTGTTTTGATCATAAATGGGTGCTGTACCTTATCGAATGCTTTTTCTGTATCTATCGAGATGATCATGTGGTTTTTGTCTTTTCTTTTATTTATGTGATGTATCACGTTTACTGATTTGTGTATATTGAACCATCCCTGCATCCCTGGGATGAATCCCACTTGATTGTGGTGGATAATCTCTTTAATGTATTGCTGGATGCGGTTTGCCAATATTTTGTTGAGGATTTTAGCATCTATGTTCATCAGCGAAATTGTCTGTAGTTTTCTTTCTTTGTAGGGTCTTTATCTGGTTTTGGGATCAGGGTGATGCTGGCCTCATAGAAGGAGTCTGGGAGTCTTCCCTCCTCTTGGATTTTTTTGGAATAGTCTGAGAAGGACAGGGGTTAGCTCTTCCTTAAATGTTTTGTAAAATTCTCCTGGGAAACCGTCCGGCCCTGGCCTTTTGTGTGCTGGGAGTTTCTTGATTACTGCTTCAATTTCCCCAGCTGTTATCGGTCTGTTCAAGCTTTCTGTTTCTTCCTCCTTCAGTGTTGGAAGATTATACTTTTCTAAAAATTTGTCCATTTCATCAAGATTTTCAAATTTCTTGGCATATAATTGTTCATAGTAGTTTCTGACAATCCTTTGTATTTCTGTGGTATCAGTTGTTATTTCTTCTCTTTCATTTCTGATATTATTAATTTGGGTCCTCTCCCTTTTTGTCTTGATGAGTCTGCTTAAAGGATTGTCAATTTTATTTATCTTTTCACAGAACCAGCTTCTGGATTGGTTGATCCTTTGAATTGTTCTTTTCGTCTCTGTGTCATTCAGTTCTGCTCTAATCTTGACTATTTCCTTCCTTCTACTTGTTCTGGGATTTATTTGTTGTTGTTTCTCCAGTTCTTGAAGTTGTAGAGTTAGGTCTTTTATTTGAAATGTTTCTATCCTTTTTAGGTAAGCCTGTATTGCTATGAACTTCCCTCTCAGGACTGCCTTTGTTGTGTCCCATAGATTTTGGAATGTTGTCTGTTCATTTTCATTTATTTCCAGAAATTTTTTGATTTCTTCTCTTATCTTATTATTGACCCATTCATTGTTTAATAGTCTACTATTTTTTTCAAAAATAGTAGAATTTGCAAGTTTTTGAAGTTCCTCTTTGAGGTCGATTTCCAATTTCAAGCCCTTGTGGTCCGAGAAAAAGTTTGGTATTATTTCAATTTTCCTGAATTTGCTGAGGTTTGCTTTGTGTCCTATCATGTGGTCTATCTTTGAAAAACTGCCATGAGCATTTGAAAAGAATGTGTATTTTTCTTCTTTTGGATGTAAGGTTCTATATATGTCAGTTAAGTCTCTTTGATTCAGTGTGTCATTCAGTGCCACAATACATTTATTAATGTTTTGTTTGGAAGATCTGTCCATTTTTGACAGTGGAGTGTTGAAATCCCCTACTATCAGTGTGTTGCTGTCTATATCTTTTTTGAAGTCATCCAACAATCTCCTTATAAACTTGGGGGCTCCTATATTGGGAGCACATAAGTTTACAATGTTGATGTCTTCTTGATAGATTCTTCCTTGAAGTATTATAAAGTGCCCCTCTGGATCTCTTTTTATGGCCTTTGTTTTGAAATCTACTTTGTCTGATACAAGTATGGCAACCCCGACCTTTTTCTCATCCCCATTTGCTTGGAATATTTTTTTCCATCCCTTTACTTTCAATCTGTGTAGGTCTCTTGCTCTGAGGTGGGTCTCTTGTAGGCAGCATATGTGTGGGTCATGTTTTCTTACCCATTCAGCTACCCTGTGTCTCTTGATTGGGGCATTTAGTCCATTCACATTGAGAGATATTACTGATAGAAACTTACTCATCTTTTCTCTTTGTACCTGTGTTCCTCTCTCTCTCATTCTTTTCCTTCATCTTCTTAAACCAGTCCCTTTAGCATATCTTGGAGTGCTGGTTTGGTAGAGATGTATTCTTTTAGCCTTCTCTTGTCTGGAAAACTCTGTATTTCCCCTTCTATTTTAATTGAGAGCCTTGCTGGGTAGAGCAGCCTTGGTTATAGGCCCTTGCTTTTCATGACTTGGAATATTTGTTGCCATTCCCTTCTGGCTTGTAGTGTTTCTGTTGAGAAGTCAGCTCCTAGGCGTATTGTATGTTACTTTCTCCTTCTCCCTTGCTGCCTTGAGGATTCTCTCTTTGTCTTTGATAGTTGCCATTTTAATGATGATGTGTCTTGGAGTGGACCTCCTTGAGTCCCTCTTGAGTGGGGTCCTCTGTGCCTCCTGGATCCATGAGTGCCTTTCTCTCCTCAAACTAGGGAAATTTTCCATCATTACTTTTTCGAGGAGGTTCTCTATCCCTTGCTCCCCTTCTCCTTCTGGTATCCGTATTATATGGATATTATTGCGTTTCAGGTTGTCCTGCATTTCCCTAAATGCCTCTTCATGCTTTTTGAGTCTTTTTTCCATTTCTTGTTCTTTCTGGGAGCTTATTTCTACCCTATCCTCCATCTCACTGATTCGATCCTCGGCTTCATCCAGCCTGCTTTGGATTACTTCTACTCTGTTCTTCAATTCAGAAATGGTATTCTTCATATCCTCTTGTGTCTTCTTGATAGTTTCTATGTCCTTTTCCAGGTTGATATAGTTTGTTGTAAGATTCTGATAGTTCCTCTGCAGTTTCTCATAGTTATCTTTGAGCTGGCTGAGCTCATTGAGCTTCCTTAGAACCATTGTTTTGAATTCAGTATCTCATAGTTCTGTTGCCTCTATTTCATTTAGCTCTCTCTGTGGGGAGTCCTCTTTCCCACTCATTTGGGGGGAACTTTTTTTTCTTCCCATTTTTGTGAGAGTCTGTTAAGTAATTTACTTATTTTTTAAAATTTATTTTTGCTTCTGCTTCAATTGGGCTGTGTAGATTTCCTGACTTTGTGGATTAAACTTCTATGGTAGTAGGTGGGTCTTTTTATTTATTTATTTATTTATTTATTTATTTATTTATTTATTTATTTATCCCTTTACTTTTCTTTCTGAGCCTGCCTCTGATGATGTCAGTTGTTGACCGTATATGACCTTGGGTTGTTTGTTTGAGCCTTCCAGGAGTCTACTGTCTGTGTCTGACTCCTCCTTGGGGCAGCTCTGTGACCCCTTCTGTCAGGGCTGGATTATTTTTTTGGGATGGCTCTGCACTCTCATGCCAGCTCCTTGATCGTGCTCCCCGGCGCTGCAGGATCCCCTGCCTGCCTGGGCTTGCGAGTACTTGCCCCAGACCAGGGGGCTTATGCGCGACCTCTCATACTCTTCTGACCCCCCTGGCCGGCGAGCTCCCTGGCACTGGTCAGTTTAGGGTCTTCTATTGTGTGTTTTCCCCACTTTTGGCTCTTTGGGTGTGTTGCTTGCCCTCGCAAAATGGAGACTACGAAGTGCAGCATTTTTATATGAAGTATTGGTAGCCATGTGAGAGGCTCCAGTGAATAATTAAATTATAACTGGTATTTTAAAAGGCTCAGAGAATTTTATGAAAAAAAAAGATGGTGCTTTTCTTAAATACCATATTCTGGAAAAAGCTAACGAGACTATTTGAAATTTCCTTATAGGATTTTAGGGAGATGTCATAGATTTTTTGCATGGAAGTGAGACAGTTTTAGATGACACAAGTCTCAGGTTATTAAAGATAATTAAAATGCTTCAGGAACATCTCTAGTACCTGACATTTGCTTGAGTAATCCTGTTTTCTCCACGTAAGTCTCACAGTGTAGCTTTCAGACCCGCAATGTTGGGAAATATCAGGCTTTAGTCCTTGCTTCAGTCAACATATACTATAGTTTCCCCACACTTCTGAATCCACCTAGAGTCTAACAAGCTAGATTTAGCAAAACTGATTCACAACAAGGCAGAAGTGGGCGGGGATGAGGGAGCTGGCAGGGAGAGGGTCAGAAAGGAAATGAGTCACCACCATCACTTACTGTAGATTGCTTTGCACATGGATACAGCTGATAGACTTGTTCACCGTCGCATACTGGGACAGTCATGGAGATATAGAGTCCTGACCAAGATTTTTCTTGGAAGACAGGAAAGAATTCTAAGTAAATGGCTTCTGAAAAATTTGTGAGGAGTTCCTACTGAGCAAGTAACAGCTTGGAGAAGGTATCCTGGGATCTCTCTTCCTTTTCTGAAAAAGTTACTTCTCATTCCAGTGTTAAGTGATCCAACCTTGGAGCTATATGTCTTCTATTCCTTTTTCCTTTTTGTGCCTGTTTGGAATTTGATGAAACTTGATGTAGCAGTAAAGACAGCTGGCAACTGTTGGCCGCAGTTGGGAATATGCATTAATCAGGTAAGACAGTGATTAGAAAAAAAAAAATCACACGAATATTATCTCAGAATCCATTAAAATTCAGAATGTGTCAAGTTTGCTTAAGTGAAAAATAGAAGCTATTTAGGGCAAAATAATATGTTTAAAGATTTTTTAAAATCTTTCAAAGATGGAGGTAGCAATCTTGATGAAACTGAGCCAAATACATTTTTGTGCAAAGAAACCTGGACCTCCAGGTCGCTGAGGTGGCAACTATGCACTAAAAGGAAATTCAGAGTGTCGGCTAAGGTATTTAAGCATTCCCAGTTTTTCTCAGATGAAAGTGTGGCAGACACAGGACAAGGCCCTCTATCAGGGAAGTTTCCTGTCTGATATTTCTACCAAAACATACTTTGCCCAAGTTACTCCTCTGTGTTCAATTCTAAAATCAGTGTTATTTTTAGTTTCATCCCAGATTTGGACATATTTTTAATACATCTTGTTCATGTATGAGTTGCCTGTAAGAAGAAATATATTTTAATATAGATTTGGAGCGTAACCAAGCCCTGTTTAATCTAGAATGATTGAGAAGTATGATATTTCAGTTAACTTGGTTTCTATAAAGGCAGAATAAGTATTGACACATTTTATAAGAGGCAATAAAGTGAATTTGCTACCAATGCTTTATTTTGTTTAATATGTGGGTTAAAGATGGCTTCATCTTTTTCGTATAATTCACAAACATTTAGGAAACCAATTTTGCTACAGGTCATCTTTACTAATAATAATTTACAGCAGCATAAAACAATTTCTGGCCCTTTTGAGTTCCTGAATGATTCTATTCTCTATATATAGTGGTTCCTTGACATTCGTTGGTTATTGCTTTCAACTTTTCATAAAATATTTATTGAGCACCTACAACATGTAATGTGCAGTGGCAGGTATGGGTAAACAAAATAATATATTTAAAGGATATGAACAGAGCAGAATCACTGGCCTCAAGGAGCTTACAGCCTGGGAAGGAAAATATGTAAAAAAAAAAAAAAAAAAGAAATGAATGGCTCCCAATTTTCGGTGATTATGGCCATCGATGTCTAGGCAAGGAATAGAGCTAGCAAAGAGTGAAGGCCATTTAGCCTCCTTTCTCCCATGAAGTCATGAAACCAAAGCTCTAATTCACAAAGTTTGACAAATAAATTCAAGACAAAATGATTTAATGCTAGGCTTACTTCCCTGGATTTCTGCCTTCACTAAGCTGACCTGAGTATGTTTTATTTGTGGCCAGATCATGATGTTTGCAAGATGTTTTATACATATTATCCATTAATTTTAGCTGTTTTCAATTAGAAAGTAAGAATGAGAATTTAGACCACCATGTTACTTTCAAGTTTTATTATATCTTTATTTTCTTACCTCTAGTTTTCTCCATTCTGTTTTCTTGGAACCCTTGTCTTGAACCTATAGTTCTCTTGAATTTTCTCTTGCCTTTTCCTTCTCTTTGTCTATTGTTTACTATTCTTAGAGATCACAAATTTATTGTATGTATTGACCTGTTTTTCAGCAAACAATTATTTCCACATTGGTTAGTTTTTATTTTATAAATGAAATATAGTCTTTGCTCTTTCTAGCCAAGGGGTGACAGTGGGTTGTTTAATTTCATTAAAGTCAAGATTGTCAGTTAAGTTACTAGGTAGGTACGTGTGGGTCAGTGAGTGTTAAGGTCACCCATACAGCTGTTTTGGTGACACGCCCTCCATTAAGTACCCTGATTGCTGACCCTTCTTGCATGTTCTGTCCATACACCGGCTAAAATGGAGTTTAGATTTTTCTGGATCCTGCCTGGAAGGCTGGCTCCCTACTCTATATAGCTTCTCCCAGGTCAGTTTGGGGCTGCTACTTTCTCTGTGCTGTTTCAATCTCTCTGCTCTCTCTCTTTCTTCTTAGAAATACTTAAATTCTGGCCCATTAATGATATCCTTTCCTGTTAAGACTATTGTGAATTAATTCCTCATTTTTTTCTCTTCTTTCAATGGAATTTGGCTAATATAGAGCAGGAAATACATATGTTCATTCTGCTATCTGCACAATAACTTGAAAAAAATAATCTTTTCTATTTTTAAAGAAGACTTATGTTATTTTCCCCTTGTCTTCTTCAGATATTCCCTCTAATTGATAAAGGGCAGTTGGTGGTGGTTGAATATGTATAGGGCTTATGGGTGTCCAATCTTCTGGCATCTCTGGTCCACACTGGAAGAAAAAGAATTGTCTTGGGCCACACATTAAATATACAGACATTAATAAAAAGTGGTGAGCAAAAAAAGATTTTAAGTAAATTTATGATTTTGTGTTGGGCCTCATTCATAGCCATCCTGGTCGGCATGAGGCCCATGGGCTGCGGGTTGGACACCCTTGGATAGACCATAAGCTGAAGAATTGTGAGTGGGGAACATGAAGACTAGAGAGGAAAAGTCATTCCATGGAGATCGAAGGCTCTGAGAACAGTGGACCATGGCATGTCTGGGTCTGCCATCACTTGCTAGTCTGAGATTCTGCCATCTCTCCTAGACTATTGTTATAACCTCCCACCTGGTAAAGCTACTCTGGACCTTCTCCAATCATTGCTTCATATTTTAAATAGTTCTCCTTTTAAATGCAAATCTGCCAACCTGTTCTCCTTTCTTTTAGGACAAGGATACAACTCCCTACATATGATCTTCAAGGCCCTACAGGGCCTGGCCTCTGCTTCTCTCTCCAGCCTCACGTTGGCACAGTCTCCTCCTTGCTCTCTAACCCTTTAGAAGGCCTGACAGCCAGGGGCTGGTTACTTTTCTTGGTACTGGAGAGAAAGCAGGGAACCACCCATGCAAGACTATTGCACTCTAGTAGATAGAGACCAACAAAAACCAAACAGAGGCATGGCTACATGGAACAGGCTGACAGGTCTCAGAGGGGTGGGGGGTAGGGAGGACTGGAAGAGACTAGCCAAAGAACATATATGCATATACGCACAAACCATGGACATAAGGAACAATGTGGTGAAGGCCAGGCTGGGGGCAGGGGCTGAGTGGAGAGGGGGAAATGGGGGATAGGTGTAATAGTCAACAACTTAAAAAAAAGAAAAAAGGAGAAGTGTCTTTTGCTAGTCACTCTCCTCTCCCCCACAGGGAGCTCACATGTACGTTTTCCTCTTCCTGAAACACCCGTCTTTCCCATTTCACACGGGTTGCTCTTTATCTTTCAGATCTCAGCTCATAAATTAATTTCTCAGGGATGTTTTCATCATAGGTTCTCATTACATCAGGTACCATTCCTTTCTGAAGTTGCAATTTTACATTTATTTGTTTTATTGTCTTCTCTCCACTTAGATGTTTCTGCATGACAACAGGAACCTTGCCTGTTTTTCACTCCCATTATATCTCCAGGGCCAGACCTCATGAACACTGAATAAATATTTGCTGGCAAATGAATGACTGAGTGAATGAACAACATTGCCACTGTGTGTGTGTGTGTGTGTGTGTGTGTGTGTGTGTGTAGCTGCGTATGCGCATTAAGGAACCAGGGGTGCCTATCAGGATGCCTGCCAACCCTGCAGAGCTCTCAACTCACCTTTCTTCCTTGACCTCTATCCCTGATATACAGGGTGAGGGCCCTGGGAACCATATCTGTGCTACATGTTTCCATCATCTTGGACATGGTTACTTTTTATTTTTTTTTACTCCTCACTCAAGGTCCTTTTTTTCATTGCTTTTTGAGGAAGGAAGGGAGAGTGAGAAATATTGATGCAGGAGAGAAGCAGTGACTAGCTGCCTCCCACATGCGCCTGGACTAGGGATCATCCATGCCTGGGTGGGGATCGAACCTGCAACCAAGGTATGTGTCCTGACCAGGAATCAAACATGCAATCCTTCCATTACAGGACAACACTTCAACCAACTGAGCCATTCCGGCCACGGCTGGACATGGTCACTTTGATCAGTATGAATACTTGATTCAAAGCTCACCCAGTCAGATTCCTCCTTAAGAACAAGAATGAAAGTCAGACACTGGGGATTTGGAATTGAGTCAGGTCATTGATGGCAGGGCTGTAGAAGGAGCAAGCACGCGCTCTTGTGGCAAAGGTCACTGGGTACCCTGACCATTGCCCTTCCTAAGTCCTGAGTGTTCTGAGGTTCTTTGGACTCTGTGAGCTTCTCCAGGGTTTTACCAATTATTTTTCCTAAGCTAGTTCAAGTTGGCTTTTACTACTTGCAACCAAAAACAGTAACACATAGGGTAACTGTTACTACAACATTTCCAGTTAGAAGCTAGTGCCAAAAATAAGATGAGTGGCTGTAGCCATAGAGAGGAAGCCATGGATCTGAATAAGTAGAATTGATATTGGTAGAACTCAGTGACAACTGAGTATGATTCAGTGTGGTTCTGTCTGAAGTGGAAATAGATGATTTTTATTATGCTCTACAGGAGAGAAACCCAGGGGGTAGTTCATGTGCTTAAACATTTCATTGCTTCCAAATCTAATAGATTTAATCACATGAAAACAATTCACTAGTTTTTTATTTCCTTGGAGCACAGTAAAGTGGTAAGGTTTTTTGTTTTCTCTATTAAATGTGTCTGAACATTTCTTAAGCTTATGGCCCTTAAGGATTACGGATCCTATGGCTACTTCTAATGCCATGCTTGTTCTAAAGTCATCTGACTGTAGGAAAACACGGTTTCTACACAACCCAAATTTTTCACTCAAGACTTCTCTTTGTGTGGTGCTCTGTACAGGACCAGAGTCCCAGCCTTCAAACTGGGTTGGAGTGGAAGTGCTGCAAGTCCCCTCACAGGGCAAGCCCGGGGTCTCTGCTCTGGCCCCTGAAGCCTCACCTGGAAATCTCCCACCCCCAAAACGTGCATATTTGTCTCCCATCCTCCAGACCATTTGTCATAGATGATTCCAGAATAAGTATATTCATTTTGATTTTTTTTCATGTGTGTTAGCCAACAACATGTACTTAGTTGTTTTCTGACCAGAGCACCTTAGCCGGTGGTGCACAGGGGGCTCTCCCAAATGTGTGCGGGGTTGTGAGCTGCAGACTGTCTTAGAGGCTGCATGCGGGGAGGACCTCCCATGCCTTCCTCATGCTCTGTGTGGGCCCTGCATGCCTCTCGCCCTCTGGTGCTTTTGGAATGTATCCTTCAAGATACACCCACCCTTCTCTGACTTCCCAAGGAGGCATCCTCTTGTAACTCCAACAATGTCCTGTACTGATTTGTCTCTCCTGCCACACTGGAAGCTTCCTGAATCCCGAGACTAGGATCTTTCATCATTGCCTGCCAGCAGCTAACACATCACAGAGGGGTAATGTTTATGTCGACTTGCTCTCAACTTGCTCTTTCAGAAGCTCAGGCATGACTCCTGGAAGGCAGGTGGCTGGAGAAGGAAAGTGAAGCTATGGGCATAGGACATTTAAATTTTTAGATATCACATAGTTTGTAGATATATTCTTTAACATGGGAGTTATATGTTTATATATTTTTTATGGACTCCATTTCTGAAGCAAACTATGTGTTATTTAACCTCAGAAGGGCATGGCTCATGTCCTTTCATTTCTTTCATCTCCATTTTTCTCAGAGGAATCCTCGACTGGGCCCAGGGAGGCTGAGGTAATCATGGGTCCTGCGTCAGAGAGAACCTTGCGTTGTTCATAGCTGGCAGGGACCCGAGTGTGCTCCTGTTGAGGATCCTGGGAGAGGCATGGAGAGCCGCTTCCTGTGGCGTGTGCGAGAGGTAAATGAAGACAGAATGTGATTCTTCCTGGGAGCCAGTGTCACGGCGTGGGATGTGGGATGTGCAGCCGTGCTGATCCTGTTCCTTGCGTGCTCAGGCCTTCCACGGCCCCTACAAGTCATCTTTGTAGCAAAGGCAGCTCCAGTGGCATCTGTCAATCTGAGGGCCTCTGTCTCAGGTGGTGGATGCTCACCAGCTAATAGATCATTATCTAGTCTGCCTCCTTGTGGGGCCTAGTCTTAATGGAATCTAATAAAGTCCTTGTAAATGAGTTTACTGGAACGAAACCTGCTCCCAGTGTGCTCAAGCCCATGACTCTTTCTGCAAAGGTTCGTGATCTCAGTTGATGTTTTGTTTAAGCCAACAAACCAAACAACAAAAACTCTTTCGTTGATACGAAAAGCTGCCCAGGGTAGCAATCATATTCTTAGTGAGTATGTTGACCCGGTTAATTCCCTGGCAGCCATCCATCAGGAGGTGATTCTAATACCAGGAAGGTAAGGCAGTCACAGGACTGAGCCAGGGAAAAAGGGAACAGTCACTGACAGCTACTATTGCCTTGCAGGGTTTTCTCACTGAATCCTGACAACCCTCTGCAATAAGTACCACTACCCCACTTCCACAGATGAGGAAAAGACATTCAGAACTTATAGAGAGGGGACAATACATTACTGAGTACGGAATTTTGTCATTAGTCCAGGAATTGTTGAAGGGTTTCTGAAATTTTGCAGTCGCTGCCTCAGATTGAAGGTGAGCATTAGGGAAAGGAATGAGGCCAGGCCTTTGCCCGTTCCTCTGTGCCTTTATCCCACATTGAATCTCACTGAATTTTGCCGTAACTGTTAGATTGATGGGGTCCTTCATGCATTGAATTTATTCCTAGACCAAATCAGCTCTTATGGTAAATTATTATAGCTCATTAGGACAGGAGAAGAGAGAATCACTCAATGTCAGAATTTAATTCCCTACCCAGGGCTAAGTATACATAGTTAATTCTCAATAGATCTTTTACCTAAAATTCTATCCACCCTTTTAAAAACGTGAAGTGAGCAGATGCTTTGTTCTGCCACTTTAAAAAGAAGGAAGCTCTTTCTTTACCTCTTGGCTGCTAAGTAAGAATTGGAACCATCTGCTCCTTCCGGAATGAACATAAACCAGCCTGGGCTCAGCCAGCTGTGGAGACGCACAAAAGCTTCTCCCCCTGGAATGTTTCACGAGTACACAGGGAATGTACGTAACCTTATGTGACAATTTAAATAAAAATTAACGCTAACGAAAATTCCTATTCTTTATTCTCTTGATCTCCACAATCATAAAACAGACATATAAGGAAATAAAGTGAAGGCAAAAGATTTAGCAGCAAGGTTTCCACTTGACTGCCTAAAATCTGAATTAAAAGAGACTCTTTGAGTCTTTCCTATTCTCAAGTTCGAATAATTGAATTTTCTTGAATTTACAAAGTTACCATGGTTAAATAAATTGAAATTCCTCTCAAAAGTCCTTTTCTTGCCAATTGTAACAATATTTTAATTACTTTTGCTCATCCAGAAGCCTCAGTTCTGACGCTTTAATAGAGACCACAAACATTTTTTCCAAAACTGGAGAAGCATTTGTGCAGCGACTTGGGTGAATGGTCTGCCTGTGGTTAGCTGGGTGCATGCTGCGAGGCCAGGACCAATGGCAGCAGATGCTGGGAAGGGATGCCCTTCAATGGAGAATTTTTAGTGCTTCTTCGCTGCTTGCTTTTTGAGGCATTGGAGGCTCTTCAGTGGCTTGGGGGAGACCACGTCCCTCTTCCTTCTCAGGGTGTGCCCCCAGTGGTTCAGTCTCACTGCATAAATGGAAGCTGTAAGCCTTAGGTAAGTGACCATATTTGCAATTCCAATGATGCCAGAGCTGATGACCCCGTGTCATTTCGTTCTAACTCTGATGGCTGCCTGTCTGAGGCAAGGGCGTGCCCAGGGGAAAGGGTCAGAACAAGTTCTAGAGAATTCATCCCTGTGAAAATAGCTCTTCCTCTTGTTCTGCCTTGTCCCTCAGTTATTCTTCCCAGCCCTCGCAAGTCTCTTCCCATCCTCTACTGAAGCTTAGGCTGAGGCTGTGATGGAGGCGGCCTCAGCCACCAGCTTGCTGTCCTCAGGGGTAATTCATAAACCAGCTTTCTCAGATGCTGCTGCCATGTGTTCTATGTGTCAAGGACAATCTTCTCTAGAAGGCATGGGAGGGATGAAGGGCTTCCATCTGAAATCTGGTTCTTACAGGCAGCAGCACAGAATAAAAATCAAATTAATGCACAGTGAACATTCTCTATATTGCAGGTATTGGTTTTCTTCTCACGTGAATCTTCACTCTCACCCTATGGTAAATGCTATTTTTGTCCTCACTTAACAGATGAGTGAACTGAGGTTGAGAGGTTAAGTGATTTGCTGAGGGTCACAGAGCAAATAACTGCCAGACCTGGCACCTGAGGCCAGGCAGTCTGACTCCAGCAACTGTTCTAGTAGCTGCCACATCAGAAGAACGAAAACAGGGGCACATGGACCCAACCTCTCCTGGCAGGAGCCTAGGTTTCCAGGACGCCAGAACCCAGTCCATTCGGATATGTCCTCTCCATGATATTATAGTGCTCATAAGCACTCATAACATATTCTAAATCTGATTTGTACTTATTTGGCCATGGAAGTCCCTGGCAAGGCATGTTAGAATATACTCCACCAGTTAAATTCCCATGGCATTCTACTTGTTAATTTACTTGCACCTCAATGACCCATGTACATACAGTGTTGTATTTTTTAAATTTTTAAAAAATTTATTGATTTTAGAGAGGGGATGGAGAGGGGCGGAGGGGAGAGAGAGACTGATTTGTTGTTCCACTTATTTATGGATTCATGGCTGATTCTTTTATGTGCCCTGACTGGGGCCGATGCTCTAACCAACTGACCTACCCAGCCAGGGCCAGTGTTGCATGGCATGCCTGCATTGCATGTGTCTCAGCTGTCCTGGAGGGTGTGTGGGGCGTCTCTAAGTTTCCTGGCCACTGGCCATGGGCTAGGTGTTTTGCTCGAGAATTGAGAATCAGGGATATGAAAACACCAACAAAGTATTTGACATGACTACAGCAATATTACTATCATAGTTTCAGCTGTGATAATGGCATTGAGGCCTTTTTCAGGAGTCCTTGTCTTTTACAGATTCATATAGAAATAATTTGGTGTTGCCTTGACTGGTGTGGCTCCGTGGGTTGGGCACTGTCCTGTCAACTTAAAGGTTACTCGTTCGATTCCTGGTTGGGGTACATGCCTGGGTTGTAGGCCAGGTCCCCGGTTGGGTGTGTGTGAGAGGAAATTGATCAATGCTTCTCTCCCTCTCTTTCTAAAAATAAATAAAATCTAAAAAAAAAATAATTTGGTGTTGGGGAGAATATGAAATGGGGGGATGGATGAAATAACATTCAGGCTCTGATTCAACAAATGTTGAAGCTAGATGAAGCCTTCATGGCACTTTATTATACTCTTTTCTCCACTTGTATATGTACACAAAATTTTCCATAATAAATTTTTTTAAAAAAGATTGGATCTGATTGAAGAAGAAAGCAGAGCGGTAAGCAACACCCTTCAGAAGCTACCGTAGAGGCGACTGCAGAAGGCAAAGCTCTTTTTCCCAACAAAGACCCAAAGACACACTGGCTCTGTGGAAAGTGAAGGGCCTTTTATTCAGGCAATTCATTAAAAATCAGTTCCACAGTGTGGCAAGGTTAGAAATAACTATACAAAGCCTGAGACGTGTCCACATTTACACATTTATTTGGGTTTTGAGAGACGACACAGATAAAATACGTTGATCATACACAAGTTTATATTTGGTAAGAAGAACAGGTTTATATTTTTCACTTTTTTCTGTCTTTAGTAATGGAATAATGTTGGGGAGGTGGCAATGTCTTTCAGAAACACTGGTTGGGAACAGTATTTTGGCACACGGAACTAATAAATACGCGGTGTTTGCACTTAGCATTGGAGAACAGGAGAGCACGTGCATGCTCATCTCCATGGTCAGGGTCCTTGGTTCCTTGCCCTGCCCTGTATTTACACCTGTGCTTCCTTTGTCCATATTCCGAGGAGTAGTACCTACTCCAAACCCAGTAGGGACAGTACCTGTACTTTTGGCAGTCTGTGACATTCCATCATTGGTTTCTTCTGTTCTCAGAGATGAAGTAGCGATCACTTTGCATTTTGTGAAATCACACAAATCTCAAAGGAGATTACTCAGTGGGGAGCTTAGCCAAGGGCATGTTCTGTATTAGAGCTGGTGTGGAGGGCACACAGTTTAGCGGAGAGAGGGAGTGAGAGATTACAGGGACAGATGCGAATGTAGTTCTCAGAATATCAGTACAGCTACCACACAGAAAAGGACATCGATAATATATTGTACAAGCTTTTACAGCAACACATGTTGATTTGCAACACTGTACAGTTCAGATCTAAAGCACACAACCATGATCTGAGGTGACAAGACAGTACTATCAATATAATAAAGGCAACACAGTTACATACACAACTGATTTCCCTTCCTTTCCTCACAGTCTTGTGACTGTACATGAAGTCAGTACCATTTACATGTCTCAATTAAGACATACCACACCTTTTTTCAAGTATTTTAAAATAATAAACACAATATTGCTGTATAAATGAAAATGGTCAATTGGTCTGATTAAAGCTACAACCAACCTTTTCTAAAATTTGTAAAGGATGGTCCCACATAAAAGCCTTTGGCATTGGGAATTTTGGCTAATGTTCAAAACAATCTCCCTTCCTCAGTCCCTCCCTCCTGAGTGGATGACAGACCTACTTTAAAGAAAGTTTATTAACTACTGGGACCTATTAGGGTTTTATTTACCATTTTCCCTGGCCTACAGTTGGTAGGGATTTCACTGCATATGGTTGGGCAAGTCTCCCAGAAAACTTAGTGAAGGACCTGGAAGGAGGACGGGGTCGAGAAAACAATCTGTTGGTGAAAATTATTTCTGGCCCAGACAGAAAGGGGAGATGTTTCTGAATTTGTGTCTGCAGTCCCTTCTACTAGTACTGGCATCTGAGAATCGGCAGCCCCATAAATATCTGGGAGCTCTTGTTAGCTCATGTTTCTCCATCAGGTTTGCAGGGGCAGAGGATGCTTTAAAAATATTATTTTGAATTCTAAGGATCTTATTATCTCTGCATACTCTGGTTGCTTTGGATCTTGATGGGAGATAGAGAAAAGAAGGTCTTAAGATGTCGTCTCAAAATCCTGGGTGAGGAGTGCTTTTCATGAGAAAAAATAACCAGCCATGGAGTAGAAATTAATTGTTTGGGATCCCAATGATGGGGAGTCTAGCAGGGAAGATGGGAGGAATGGGAAAAAATGGGACTAAGCAATTACCCGGGTGGTAAATGACTCCTTCCTGGACAGTGGCAATATGACACCATTATTCTCACACACAGATCGCCTCTCCCAAGGCTGACTTTAATTTTCTGGGCTCATCACATTCTGGAGTGTGCTTCATTCCTCTTTGCTTGGGCTGACTAGATTTTATTTTTAATTTCCCTATTTAATTCAAATGACCTAATAAAAGAATACTCTTTGGGAAGATGCCTCAGGAACCAGCATCAAACTTCTGTTCAAAACAGGCTGAACAGGAAAGTAGAATAGAGATGATTACCCTCATTTAGTCTAAGGTGAAGCTTGGCTTGTCATACTTACTGAGAGAGTCTGCAAAGGGTCAACTAGTGAAAAACATTTTTAAGTGGGAAGAGTATCTTATTGTCTATCTGATTAATTGTATTAAGGAGCTTGTGCTATTCTTTTGTGTTTGTTCTCTAATACTGACTTTAGAGGTGTGATAAGCCATAACATGAATAGAAAGAAGGCATCATACCTTTTGAAGAATTTTGTGGACCTATGTTTCAACATAACTTTGCTAAGTGTTTTATTGTGCCTCCATTAAAAGAAAGAGAAAAAAAAAAAAAAAACAACAAACAAACCTGGCTTAGTTTTTATATCTGCCCCTGCAGTTTGTATAACCCATATAAAATAAAAATCTATATGTTACAAAATAGGATTTCTTTTTAATATATATATTTTCCTTTTGTAAAATTATATGTATTTAAATACATTTGAAATGTTGCTATAGGTAAATTAGAAATTTTTTTCTAATACTATGAAAAAGGCAAGAGTTTTTATTGTCAACATACATTGTATATTTACTTTGTCCTTTTTGCTGCACCCCAAAGAACCTTTTATGATTTGGGGGCAATTTGACTCTATTCAATCTTACTACTCTGAAGTGAAAATAAAATTTGATTTGCACACTATATTAAAAGTATGGGAAGTATTTATAACAATTTTAAGCTTTTCCTTATTGATTAAACACAGCCTTTGTCACTAATTACTAGAGAGGTATTCTAAACTTCAGAAAGGATTTTTAAAAGGAGCAATGTTTTTTTTCTTTCTTTCTTTTCTTTTTTTGATTTTTTAAACTGTACTCTACTTTGACACCACAATATAGAAATAGGTTTACTTTGGAACAAACTACAAATACATTCACACAGGTTGTGACAACTTAATTGTCTATCTAGAGAATTGAAACAGCTTAGTGAAGTAGTTTATTATAAATCTTGTCCAAGGCGTTCTATTTCTTCAATCAGGAAGTCAATGTCTTGGTGAGTTGCTGCGGGATTAGAAATGACCATGCGGAAGAAATTGACCTTGTCTCCCAAGGGCTGGTAGCTGACCATCGTGGTCCCGTACTCCATCATTCTGGCTTTAATCACTGGAGCCACCTGTGGGAGAGACCAGACCAGTATGGTGACTGTTTCTCCTGGGGACTCTCCCCACTATCAAGCAGCATTTTTAATTTTTAACTAAATGATTAGAAGATATTTATTTTTTCCTTAAAGAAATGGCTTCTGAGTTTTCTTGGGATTAGAGGCCTGGAGTAGTTCAATACATCCAAGATCTTAAAGGTGGTAAGAGGAATTATAAATGGCAGGGTATCAAGTGCTTGCCACCCATTTCTCCACTTTCTGGTTGTTGTTTTGGGAGAATGAGAAGAATCTGGTATTGATCCAAGGATAATAGTTTAAAATATAACATTTTGGGGAGGGTATTTTCCCCCTCAGTAAATGTAGAAACATTGGAGATAAAACATTGTTCAAGGAATGGCTACCAAGAGGTAAGCCTCAATACCAAGTGATGTATGAAAATAAGCAGACTTTTGAGAACAGGAAGCAATTTTTTCCTTGAGTCTCTAAATCTTCCTAGTTCCTTTTCATTTTCCTTTTGCATTATCTCAGTTTATAAGGTATTTTGAAATGTGTTCCTTAATAATGATGAATCAGCTGAGGCAAAAAGCTAAACCCATGAGGACTGAACATTCCAGAAATGGATCACAGATGAGATTTTACCACAGGTGCACCAGGCTGATGACTACAGTGCTCACAGTCCTCTGCGTATGAAATTAAAGTCAAACTCTTTGGCTCAGCATAAAGCCCTCTGTCACCCAGCTCTGAGGACTCATCTTCCAGTGTTCACCAAAATAAACCTTCAACTCTGACAAGAGCTATCTAATACTCCTTGAATGGATCACATATACTTTTATCCCTTCACACTTGTTATTTTTGATTAGAACCACTTTTCTTTTAGGTTCATGTTCAACATGCACTCCAAGGCTCCGCAACAGCCGTTCAGGTGCTATGAACCTCTTCCTGATTCCTCTAGTCCACTAGAATCTTCTGTTTTTTAATTCATAAATACATGATCCTTACCCACAGATTATGATTATATTCTAATTTCTGATTGTTCCCTTACTATGAGAAAATACATTTTGTCTCTGCATTTGAACCTCAAGTTCCTGGAGGGCAGGCATAGAGTCTTTTATTGTTTGTTTGTTTCCTGGTGGTGCTGGGTGCCTATTGAGGGGTCCCCGAGTCCTTAGTGATATAAAGGTACACATTTAAATTATGATCTGTCCAATGACATTTTATCATTGGAGTCTGTAAATATAACATCTGATCTTTTAAGTTCATTGGTGTAATTACATAACCAGGAATGGCAGATGTTAGGAACACTTTGAACTCATTTTGGATACACAGAGTCAACAACTCAGTTCAAAATGGCGACCATGCCTTATATCACAGTTGAATCCATCTGAAATGAAGGAGAGTGATATTCAAATGGAATGCTGTCATGAACATATCACTTTTCAAAACCGACACATAAATAATCATTGATTTACAGTGAGGTTTGCATCTTTGAAGTAATCAATGCACAAAATCATTGTGGTTACCAACAGGCCCGATGATTTGTTAGAAACTGTGGGCACAAAAAATAATTTTCCTTTCATCTTCTAAATCCTTCTAGCTAGATTAATAGTCAAATTTAATGAACAGAGATTATCAGGAGAAAATGTGCAAAGTTTATTTTACAGGTGCACATTAGGGGTGTAATAAGAATGAGACCCAATCACATATTGGGCAGTTAGGAGCTTATATGCCATCTTGTGCTAAGGAGAAGAGGAGGTGGGTTGTAGTTTGGGCCTTCAAAGGGCAGGAAAACAATTCACATGGAGATGGAAAAGCAAAAGTTTAGTAAATAAATGTTTGCCGGGCCACCTTTAACAATAGGACAGAGGGAAGACTTTGATTAAAGTGACTGTGGTAGGTTCCTCCCTGTCTATCACACTTAATTTATATTAAACTAGAGTTACTTATGATGATATCTCCCTTCCTGGAACAGGCTGTCTATCTAAATTCCTTTAGGCAGATAAAGGGGGATGGTCTAAGGTTCTTTCTGAACCTTTTGTTCTTAAATAACCAGCTTAAAATAACTAATGTCCCAAAAGGCATATTTTGGGGTGCTAAACTCTGTTATTCTCCATTACCAAAGACAAAGCCAAAGACAGACTTCACCTTCACCTTCATTTCACTTTCACTTCACATCCTAGACCTAATTTCCTCATCTAAAATTGTGGAGGATGGAGACTTCCAGTCAAGATGGAGGTGCAGGCAGATATAGCTCACCTCCTCCCACAATCACATCAAAATTACAACTAAAATATAGAAAAACCATCACTCAGAACTGTCAGAAATAGAGTTGAATGGAAGTCTGGCAACTATGGAATTAAAGAAACCACATCCATCCAGACTGGTAAGAGGGGCAGAGAATGGGCTGGTCCCACATCAGTGTGTGATGAATAAAAATTTGGGAGGGATAGCTAGGGAGTAAGGATTGCCAGTCCCACACCAAGCCCCACCACCCCCCAGCCCAGGGTTCCAGTGCCAGAAAGATAAGTCCCCATAACTTCTGGCTGGAAAAATCAGTGGGGGCTGAGTCAGAGGAATAAACTGCTGGAGCCCGAAGCAGTTCCTCTTAAAGAACCTACACACAGACTCACTACTCAGACTCCCTCTGAGCTCCAGCAAAGGCGTAGCAGCTTGGAAGGCACCAGTGGCATACAGGGAGAAACTGAAGTGTCTGCATCAAGGTGAGCAGAGGCCATTGTCCCTTTTCTGAACCCTCCCTCGACAGAGTGTGCAAGCTGGTGCCATATCTGAGACTGCATTAACCTGGCTAACACTGTTTACCGTGCCCTGGAGATGCCCTGAGATTCCACCCCACCCAACATACAGGCCCACCCAAGCTGCTTTTCCATATGAATGGCTGGTCTTTCTCATGCTTTACAACTTCCTAAACCCTCTCAAACAAGCAACAGCTGGCTTTAGTGAACCCCATGACCAACAATAGCAGCAGCCAGCCTAGATTTGCAACTTGGCTTTGGCTGGGAATCTCTAAGACCAGCACAAGTAGCAGCCATCTCAGATTGCTTTATAGCTCAGGTAGGGTGGCCCCAGGCAAAACACGAGTCGGGGCTCACCCTTCCCTGCACCACCTAGTGGACAGCGACAGACCACATCAGAGCACCACCACCCTGCCCCTGCACAGCTGATCCTCCTCGGAGGTCAGAGGGTGGTGATGAGTGGTCATAGCAAGTCCTTGTAGCTGACTAGCCTGGGTAAATCCCTCCCATTGCCTTGCCAACAGCAATCAAGACTCAACTACAAGAGGAGGGTGTACTCAGCACACATGAAAGGCACACCTTGAATACCCAGCTGGTGTGATACAGGAGGCTGTGCCATTGGACCCTATAGAACACCTAAAACATCAGGCAACACTATCAAGGCACAGAGTCAAAGCAGCTCTACCTTATACATAGAAACAAACACAGGGAGGCTGCCAAAACGTGGAGACAAAGAAACATGGCCCAGATGAAAGAACAGATTGAAACTACAGAAAAAGAGCTAAACAAAATGGAAGTAAGCAATCTATCAGATACAGAGTTCAAACACTGGGCATAAATATGCTCAAAGAACTTAGGACCTCAACAGTGTAAAAAAGATTCCATCAGAAATGAAGGTATACTAATTGAAATAAAGAACAATTTACAGGAAAACAACCAATCAGAAAAACAAGAAGAAAAATGATTAAAAAAAAATGAGGATAGTATAAGCAGCCTGTGGGACAACTTCAAGCTGTCCAACGTTCACATCATAGAGGTGCCAGAAGAAGAAGAGAAAGAGCAAGAAATTGGAAATCTATTTGGAAAAATAATGAAGGAAAACTCCCGTAATTTGGTGAAGGAAATAGACATGTAAGTCCAAGAATCATAGAGCCCCAAACAAGATGGATGCAAAGAGGCCCACACCAAAACACATCATAATTAAAATGATAAAGGTTAAGGATAAGGAGAGAATCTTAAAAGCAGCAAGAGAAAAGAAGTTAGTTACCTGTAGGGAAATTCTCATAAGACTTGTCAGCTGATTTCTCAAAGAAACTTTGCAGGCTAAAAGGGATTGGCAAGAAATATTCAAAGTCATGAAAAGCAGAGACCTACAGCCAAGATTGCTCTACGCAGCAAAGATATCATATAGACTTGAAGGGCAGATAAAGAGCTTCCCAGACAAGAAAAAACTAAAGGATTTTGTCATCACTGAACCATTATTATATGAAATGTTAAAGTAACTTATTTAAGAAAAGAGGATCAAAACTATGAACAATAAAACTGGCAATAAATACATATCTGTCAACAATTTAACCTAAAAATCAAACTAAGCAAACCAGAACAGAGACAGAATCATGGATACAGAGAGGATTTTGATGGTTGCCACCTGGGTAGGGGTATAGGAGGAATAGGTGAAAAGGTGGGAGGATTAAGAAGTACAAATATATAGTCACAGAATAGCTATGGGGATATAAAATACAGTATAGGAAATGGAGTAGCCAAAGAACTTATACTCATGACCCATGGACATGAACAATGGCAGGGGGATTGCCTGAGAGAGAGGGTTTGCTGGGTGGAGGGGGGCAAAGATAGAAAAATCAGGACAACTGTAATAGCATAATCAATAAAATATAATTTAACATAAAAAATAAATCTTTTAAAAATTAAAAAAATAAAAATAAAAATGTGGAGGATGGTTTCAGCATTGGGTTTTCTGATTTTATATGAACAAATTCTTAAGTCCCTTCCTGCCCCCCTCCCCCCCGCATTGCATGGGGAGGTAATATAAAGAGGAATGTTACTATAGGGTTGATCCTTCTTTCACCCAAAGGATTAAGAATATATCTAGAGCACTGGGCTCATCACAGGGAATAAATATATGTAAGAATTTAAGTATCTCAAGTCTGGGATCAAGTTCTGAAAACAGAACTACTAACAGGGGTGTCCAACTGTGGCCCACAGGTTGCATGCCGCTCAGGATGGCTGATTATGGCCCAACACAAAATTGTAAGTTTACTTAAAACATCATGAGATTTTTTTGTGATTACATGTCACAATGTATTTAATGTGCGGCCAAGACAACTCTTTTTCTTCCAGTGTGGCCCAGAAATGCCAAAAAGTTGGACACCCCTGTTTTATAGTACAGCCTAAGGACATGAAATTCAGCACTTTGTGCTAGGAGGCAGGGTAAGTCGATGCATTCCTGGGAAGAGAAACCCCAAATTAGAAAAGGAATTCCAAATCCATGTTATCTGCAGGAACTTAAGGAACAATCACATGATTAGTCCTTCGTTTTACCTGTGTAACAAATTATGCTTGCTCTTTAAAACTGATAAAATGATAACTATGCTTTACTCAATAAATTAAACCCTGATTTATGGGTTTTCATGGGCAATATAAGAAAAACATACTGGAATGTGTGCAGATGATGTTTTGTTGAGTTGTATACTTGAAACCTGTATGATTTTGTGAACCAATATTGCCCCAATAAATTCAATAAAAAAAGAAAGACATATGAATGGCACTAATTATTAAGAACAATCACCTCTAACTTTTCATATAAATGCAAATCAAATGTCAAAAGATTAATGGTAACAGCCATTCTCCCAAACAGACTTCGCCATAAAGCAAGATCAACTCCCTCCTGTTCCTGAAGCTAGCAGGGTTGGCAGAAATCACAGCTGTCTAAATACATATGACTTTTGATTGTTTCCAGAAAATGCTGAAGAACTAAAATTAGCAGGAACATGGAACATCTACTTCATTTCATAATCACTAATTGCAACTTGAGAAGGAAAATAAAATTCTAACTATTCTGATGAATGTGTATAGTTTTCACTTATTTCTAGAATTTTTTTGAGGGGTGTGTGACATTCTTGGGTTTGCTAAACAAAGAAAGTCAGTTAAGAAAAAGAGAAGCTGCTTGTTGAAGAATTCACTAAGGGCCTAATCAGCAAGAGCTCTTTGGAGCTGCCCTAAGGGTATCATTTTTTAGGGTATTGTTTTTTTTTCCTTGTGCCATTAGCTTTTTCCTTCTGTTAGAAAACAATACCCAGGGGACTCCTTCAGAATTTGAATCCACATATTTTTTCTTGCAAAGAGAGCTCACATTAAGGTGTCATAAAACATTCTCACAAGCTATCACAGAAATGTATTTCTTGCTGTGTATTACAAAACCTTTTTGTTTTGAAATCCTGGAAGCATGAGTGAAATTTTGAAAACTGAAATAGAATAACTATAAATAAGACATCTTATCATTACAAGATAATGATAATTCTCATTATCATTAAAAGTTCACAAATTTCAATTCCCTACTCCATTTAATAACATAGAGTCACATCAAATATGAGGCCAAAGTACTTCTTTATAAATGTACTTTTAAATCCATAGTTGAACTCTGAAAGTCCACCAATCAGTATAGGACTATAAAAGCTAATGGAAGAGATGCAGATAATGATCAAATATAATGAAAACTAAAATAAAGAAGATGAGGATGAAAAAGAACAGGAAACGTTAATAGGGTGATCAATATACTGCCTTTGGATTCTTATCTGAGAACTTCCTGCATATGGAGTCTACCTGCTCCCCCTTGCCTATGTCTAAGGCATGTGCTCGTGTCCACGCTGACTTACCTACAATATGCCACCTTCACAGTCATAGTCCAGATTGGGCAGAAGGAAATGCACCAACCAGGCTGTCATCTTTACCTCCCTCATGAAGCTGTCACTATGCCCGTTTTGGTAATAATTGGTCATTACCTAGATATCCATCCCTAAGCCAGCGTGTGGACTGAGAAAAGACCACTGATTCACTAGTAGGTTTCCTAAGAGTTGTTTCCCTTCCCTATTTTGGAAGATGCAAACACCACTTTAGTGCAGCATTTTTGAGTGCTTACTGTATACTAAGCCGAGTAACTTAACTTAATTCTCTTATTTGCAACACACCACACAGAAGACTCCACATTTCTTCCCACTTTGGGTCTATATCAGCACTGACCAAGAGAACTTCATATAATGATGTAGATGTTCTCTACCTGAAACACCCAGGGTAAGAGCCACTGGTCACAAACTGAGCACTTGACATGTGGCTAGTGTGACTGAAAAATTCAACCAGAATTAAATTGATTTAAATTTAAATAGTTACATGTGGCTATTACTACCACATTGGACAGGGCAGACAATTTTTTTTCACCTCAGCTCTTTTTCCTCTGGGATTGTGTGTGTGTGTGTGTCTGTGTGTGAAGATTTTACTGGTCCCTGGACATTATAGTTTAAGGGCTTCATACTTAATAAAAATCTTTTCTGGGACTCTGAAAATCATTGACATAAATAAGCAAAACTTAACCTTGATATTTTATGTGGTTCTATTTTGATTTCCAATTCTGAATTGCTGAGTTCTCTCTAGTACAGTCAGGAAAACAGTCACAGGAGATGAAAAAATTAAGAGAATTCATTTTGCAATCCCTGGGGACTTTCACATTTGATTTACCAACAGTATGAAAACAATTTACTAATATTGTAATGGCTGTCCCCAAGAAATAATCTCCATCCCCATCACAGTTTATGTGAGTGGCTAAAATCTAAGAGGTATTTGAAGAGAGCTCTGTTTAACTGGGAGAACTCAGAGTTGACTTTCACTCAGAAAATGATGAAAAACCCTTCCTGTTTTGTATGCCCATCTTGCCCTGTTGCTCAGCCCAGCAACAATGAATCAACAAATGGAATCAGCCAAACTACTCCATGTATTCTCTGTCTGGCCAGAGAATTAAGAAAGTGAAATCCAATAACAATGAAAATATCTAATTTCTGACTAGCTTGTTAAATGAAATTAGTTATTCTTAAGATAATATATACCATGGAGAAGCCATCATAAAACTTCCATAAAAAATAAATTTTTTTTCCTCTCAGATAGTGGGCCCCTCAACTTTTCTTTTCTTTCTTTTTTTTTTTTTGCCAGAACCTATCATTTTCTCCAATGCGATCCCCACCCTCCTTCCTTTATGCCCTTGGGCTTGATTTCCTGGTATGAACCAACTCCTCTAAAGCTGCAAACATGACCACAACCCCTTCCACTCCAGACACACGCTCCCATGGGTCTCTGCTCTGGAAGCTTTCTTCCATTTTTCCTCTAGGTCACTGGCCTCTCAGCCTGGGTTTTACCTGGAGAGCTTTTAGAACTATCCCCAAGCCCATTCAGAATAAATTGGAAGAAAATCTTGATGTACACCTAATCATTAGTATTTTTAATAAAGCTTTGGGACAGTTCTAATGTGTAGCCAGGGATGTGAACCAATGCTGTAATTGGGAGGCTTGATTTAAAGACCTTAACTATGTGTAAGTTTTATCCTGTCTAGGCCCTTGTGGGCAGGTGTTAACATTTATAAGCTTTTCTGGAGGTTTTAAAGCCCACAAAAAATCCTGTTCTCCAGTTGACATGGAAGAAAATAAAGTGTTCCAGAAGGTCAGTGAGGCAGCCCTGGCTCCTTAGCAGAGCGGGGAGAGGGCCTTCCCTGCTCTGGGCCGTGACTGCAGGAGGTCCTCTCCTTTGTGGAAAGTGGAAAACCAAGCAACCAGTCAACCAACCAATTAATCAACCAGCCAGTCCATCAGCCAGCCAGCCAAACAGCCAATAGCCAGCCCTTTTAGATCCCAATACACATGATCATACCTAGTTTCTCATTCCTCCAGCACTTGGAAGACGGGCCCTTGCATTTACCTCCCATCGAGGCTCTTTTTGGCATGCAAAATAAACCAGATTTCACTTGGGTGTGAGCATGGGGGCAGGAGAGGAGAAAAGAAAGGGGGTCTTACTGGCTGCAGTAGAATTTACAGCATAAGTGCTCAGGCTCTGGGGTCAGACTTGGGTGTGATTTTGGGAAAGAGACTTTTCTCCCTGTGCTTCAGGTTCCCCAACAGTGGAACAGAGAGACAACAGTGCTTCCCGAGGTCGGTGGCTGTGAGAGTGAAGTGATGTAACGCTAGACCAAAGCCGAGCCAGGGACATACCACACACTAAGCAGCAGTCATTACTATTACTGCTCCCTGCACTGTTACCTTCTGGGAGTCACCACAGCCCTAAAGACCCCACAGGGCAGCCTTGACCTTGGCATCTCAAGGGCATCTGCAGCAGCTTTATTTTCTAATTATTTCTGGTGTCTGAAGTCTCTTCCATGCTTGTAACTTAGCACCAGTTTCACTTGGCAGGTCAGTCAATGCCAGCAAGGGTTCTTGCTCTGTGGTGAATGCCAATACATGTTATCACCTAATTGCTTATTGTAAGATGTCATAAACTCACTCTCAGAAAAAAGGAGCAAGTACTGTTGTTAAAAGTCTGGATATACCAGCTTTGTATGTCCTGGCTCTGCAGGAGTGGGTCTATGCACCAAGACAAAGGATGCATTTCTCCTAAAGACCTACGGAGAGGCCATACAGATGATACATATGTGAAAGGCCCAACATACCCACCAACATCCATATGAGAGGAGCTTGTGCCACTTACCTTTGAGAGGCGGTTCATTCTCTCTTCCTTGTCTTCCAGAACACGCAAACTTGGAGGGACATACCAGAAGCAGACATTTGTATGCTGAGGCTACAAAGAGGAAAGTAAGATTCATACTCAGCCCAAAATGGCACTTTTGAAAATTCCAAGGACATTTCTAATATATTTATTCTGTAGCTTCTGAATACAATTCCTACATTTAAATCTGTAATCACCTCTGAAATAGCCAACTCTCACAACATTATACAGTGTTATTTTTTGTGAGTGTGATTTTTACTCCAGATCAGAATAGCTACCTCATCAGCCCTGCTTCTCCTTTCCAATGGTCTGCTTACCTGGACAGTACATTATTGACATTAAAAATAGCAGGGATAAGAATGGCAATTGTCTAAACATTTTGGGAGGGTAGAAATGAGAAGACATACCTTTCCATCGTACACCATTTCATATCCTTCTCTGTTTTTTATGATATTGTATAAATACTCCGCCAGCTCCAAGCACTTGTCAATGTGTGCTTCAAACCCAGTAGTCCCCTAAGCAAGAGAAGAAGAAAGAGCGTCAGGCAGGCTGAGAAAAATGAGTGAACACCCGGGCTGAGACAAGGGGCAAGTGATCCCTTGAGACAGAGGGTCTCTCTGCCCTTTTGTCTCCGCTCTGCTCCAGCACTTCCCTAACATATGACAGTGTTTCTAGAAGCTTCTCTGTCAATTATTTCTCCTTTATTCCTCTCCCCCTCAGGTGTTTTTGTTTCCTTTCACGTCTTTCATTACTGCTCTCCATAGACATTCCTTTTCTTCTCAGAGCCTCCACTCCCCAGGCAATTATTTTGATTACTCAAGGGGAAAATTTGCCTCAGCCATTTATAGGGGTAATTATGGAAGTCATTAATGACAGGAGGGGCTGGGCTATTCTCTTCCTGTGGATAAGAAGCATCAAGACCCCAACCCCACCGCAGGAAGTCTGCTCAGCCTCTGCCCATCATGTAAATTTGTCATTTCCAGACCCTACTTTTGTTCACCAAATATACCCCCATCATAGAACAAACAGTAGGTCTCAGAGATTATTTGTTGAAAATACAAATGAATGAATATCAAGGGGCACACAGATGCTTTGTTAGCCTATCACTCTACAAAGCTCTTTAGATTTCTCCTCTGGGGATAAATGACTGATATGTGTATAACGGTTGAACATTATCACAGAGATCTTCTGGCTTCTGGCTCTGGAAGCCCAGGGGCTGGACTTGTGAAAAACAACACAGCACCCTTAGGTGAACTGTTTAACTGATGTCATGCCATACTAGGGAACCCTCAAAATGGCTTTCCTGCAGTGTTTGCGGCATGCTAATGGGCAGCTTAGAAGAAGAGCTAAGGCTCATTCCAGGAGCTCTCAGACCTGGTCTATCAGTGACTAATCCAACATGGACACTAGAGCAAGCGATTGTAGTGGAGACAGGTGAGTCCACTTTCCTGGTTACACACAGCCTGGTCATCCCAGCAAAAAGGGGGATCCAGCATGACCAGTGACATTCAATATCTGGTGCATATTTAAGAACAAGCTGAATTTAAAAAATCTTATGGGTTTAGAAATCTCTTTCTTTGGAGATTGCTGCCCTCACTGATTGCTCCAAGGAGGATGACTGGTTACTGATGAGCCCAAAGAAGGACTGGAATGACAAGAAAGGAAGGAATGACACCCGAGTGCTCATGCCAGCACCTACACCATGCCCTCCATGAAGCTGTGGGTGCCAAAGAAATTAGGATTGGTTGGGGCTGACCTGGAAGTTTGGGTCCACTTGGGATGGACCCTGGGTAGGAGGGAGAGAGGTTAATTGTTTTCCAAACTGGATCCTTTTGACCAGTCTAGGGCTCAAGTTAAACTTGCGTGTGCCTGATCCAGGATAGGGCCAGGACCAGTATAACTCTGACCCTGTCCAGCATATGTCCTTGGCTAATCTCTCTGGTCACATGTGAATAATGGTGCCCGTGTGATTTCCCATACAAAGACACAGTAAGGTAAAATGAATGCTTGGAAAATGAGTTCGATTGTACTGCAAAGGGAGTGGGATCGCCCCAGACCAGAGTGGGGGTCCTCTGGCCTTTCCTAGTCTAGGACTTCACTGCGCAGATGAGCAGGAGCCTGACTGCCCCTTTAGTCGATGGCTTAACAGGTATAAGGGGGGTGACAGAGGAAACTCTAGTGTGTCCCAAGATGCCTGGGGTCCCTCCTTTCATGGTGCATATTTATGGAAATAAGATCTGTATTTTCTTTTTAAGGTTTTGAATGCTTATTTAGGACATTTTCTAAAAATCATTTATTCATCAAACTGTTGTTGAGTAGCTTATCATGCGCCACTCAGCTCATATTGTGAGAATGACTAAGGCACATAAGACTTTGTCAGGCATCGTGTCATGGTGACCTGAGTCACCGAAGGATGCTGGAGACTCAGATGGGTTTTCCTAAGGGAAAGGCCTCATCCCAGCGTCAGGGTTATGCTGAGGGTGCTTTGGGGAAAGATGGTTTGATTTTTTCCTTCATTGCCCACATTTAGGATTGATTTAGACTGACCTGGTGGAAACATACTCCACAAGGGCACAGGTTTATGGTCCTTTTGGTCATTGTTGTATCACTCACACCAGCAGTGCTGGGCACATACTAGGTGCTCAATGCGTATTTTTGAATAAATGGATGAATGAATGGCAGTGTAACTAATAATGCCTGGGGTAGTATTTTCACAAAGTACCTTCTGAAAAACCATCTGTATCAGAACCAGATTAATTGTGTTAAAAATGTAGATTCTCAGGCCCACCCTAGGCTCCTGAATCAGCATTTCGGGCAGATGAACATGGTTTGTGTTACCCTCCTCAGTGATCTCAGTCTCCCACTAAGCCATGGCCTCAGTGACACCGAGGGGCCTGACATCTGAGTGCTGCTCGTGGTTCTCTGCTTCTTAAAACCTGAAAGCTCTTGGGCCCCAGAGCTGCTGCTTCTGAAATAATGCCTGAACCTCTTGCTGCTACCTCCATTTTTACTGCTGTCATCTGGACAAGGCCTCCCTATTTACTCTTCTGTCACCTAGACTTTTCACTAGGCTCAGAGTATTATGCACTTTAGCCCCCGCTAGGCCTTCTTCCAGGAATAGATATCTTATTATTCTACCTGTCATGTTCAAGGCCCATCTTGAAGGTCATCTCTTGATAAATCATGCTTGACTCTCAAACTTGGAAAAAGCTCTCCATCCTTTAACTTCTCAAAGTGCATCTGTGTTCCTTTTGTGACCACTCGTATTCTGTCTCAAATGAGGGTTTTCTGTGTGTTTATCTTATCCTGTCTGGAAAATTATAGTTCCTTATCCCATTCAGCACCAGGCACAATAACAGCTGCTCCATATTGGCTTATTAAAATAAATTTATATTTTAGAGAGAAAGTGAACATTCAGTCACTCAGCAAAGGATGCCATTAGTCATCAATGTCCCATTAATAGTTTTCTCCTGTTATTGTTTTGTCCCCAGCTGTTTGCCAGTCCCTCTATTATCTCTGTTTAAGTTAAGGAGGCCAATCACAGAAAACTGGAAGGAAAGATATGAACCTAGAGACTTACTGTGAAAATTCATTAGTTCCATACTAAGCCTTCCCTGCAAAAAAGGGGGACTAATTTTAAGGATTTTTTTCTACCACCCAATTTTTTACCATTGAAGAAATCTGTCAAGATGGAAAATAATCATCAAGTGCTAGAAAAAGGCAGACGAAAGGAAAGGTCTGTGCAATAAGAACAGAGTTGAGGGCAGGCACACTGCCTTTGCTCACGACAGGATTCCACGTCACCACGCAACTAGAATGCCTCCCAGCATCCTGTTTCAGGAGGCTTTTTTTGGGGGGAGGGGATGATAAATTTGCTCTAATCAAGTTATCTCAAACTTAACCGGATGGTTGTCATCCGTGCACTTAGCTTCATTAGTCATTAACAGATTAAGGAATAGTAATCTATACTTAGAGTACTATTTTTCATGTAGTTTATCCTGGCAGAAAATGTGGATTCACTTGAACGCTGCACTCTCCAGGCATGTCTGATACCAGAGGACTTACTAATTATTGTTTTTTCAGGTTGTTTTCTCATTCCTGAGAGCACGAGGGCGTGTAAAGTAGAACACCGTGGCTCACTCTTCCACAGTTCTTCTTGGGAGAGATGCCCGCTCCTTCCCTGGCTGGTGTTACTAACAGCTTTTGATATGAGAAGGTAATTATCCTCACCCTGGATCCAGAGTGTAGGACTACACTTACTACTTTAATAATCATTATCAGTTCATTTTGCAAAAAACCCCCAAAAAACAAAAAACAAAAAAACCCCCAAAAAAAATGCACCTTTAAGTTGAAAGCCAAATGGGAGTTTTTGCTTTTTAGATGTCTAGATACTTAAGGTTTTGCACAAGGAATGAAGAGATTTGTGTCCATAGTTACGTAGCTGCTGTGATTGTTCTGTATTCTCTGTTTTTATCCACTCCTGATGTCTTCCTCTCAGCATTTTAGAAACTGGATCCTTTGCCTTTATTTCAAGCTTCATTTGTTCCTGCTGTTTAATTCACACCTGATGTCCTCCACGTTATTTCTCTAAGAACCAACCGGCTGCACCATGCTGGTAAGGAGGCTTCAGATGGAAAAGGAGCAGCAGGAATTGATGAACCATGAGAGAAACGTTTTTGTGTAAACATGGCTAATGATCAACACCTTAATAAAAACACCACAGGAAAAGGAAACAAAAAGCATGGTACTGGACAACATTTAGAGATCATTCTTTCCTCAGCTTACTAGCTGATATTTTCTAATTCCCACCAATTGATGAAATGAAAAGCCCTCTCCTTTTAAATAGCTTGAGGGTACACCAGTAATTCATATTCTTGATTCATTTACTTATCTTCAGTGAAGGTATTATTGCCATCCGAAAGAGTCTCATTTTGAGTGATGAGGATCAGATATGTGTCCTTGTCAGGCTTTCAGCTTTCAAAACAGAAAGAGGTCCCCTGCCCAGCTCCACGGATGGGAGCTCACCCACATACAACATTATGGGGCAACCACTTACCTGGACCCTCATGCCAGGTAGCAGCCCAATACTTAGCAACACTGAGAGAAAATTCAGCTAGCGTAAATGCTGTTATGGAGGCTTGCCTGGAGACTATGAAGTCCAGTCATCTCTGGAGACCACCTGAGAATTATTTCTGTATATAACTTCTTTCCATTTAACTTGCCTTTTTTCCAGGAGGGCTTTAAAGAAGAGTCCATAAAATCACCGCGGACTATACAAGCTGTGGTCTCAACTCGGTGTGTCCCACCCCTGCTGACCAGGTGATCAGCCTGTTCCTGTGGGATTAAACCTGTCACATGTTTGTGTTGGCTACTTAAAAAGCTTGGAGCCACCTTGGTGGGACACCCCCACCTCCCCGCCCCATATAGGACCTCAGGGCATAACAACATCCTAATTGCTCCCTTTCCCTTTTCATTTTCCATGTTTTCCTCTTTTGGCAGCTGGGTTTTTGTAGCATATCAGCTGGCTCTGGTCATTGCCTCCTGTGGGAGATAAGTGAAACCAGGTAGGAAGTCCCCAATTTGTGACATTTAGGTTCAGAGTCTGGTCAAGATAAAAAAATAAAACCTTCAGCCTTTCCGGCTCACTTGCACTTAAACATACACTTACACTCCTTGAAGGCTACCGTCAGGTCCAGCCAGCACTGCGCACCATTAGCTACAGAGTTTGTGCTTCAAAGGGAGGAATGATCGTTGCAGTTCAATTCTGAGGTCAGCAGAGAAACTGTGCAAAGGGGGTCACTAGGTACTTCTGGAGTTTTTATAACTAGATGTTGCCCCTTTGAAATGTTAAAAACAGGCTATCATGATGGGTTTTTTATTTTCCTTTTGTGTTCTCCAAACATATGCTTTTAGATTGTGTTAATCTGCCCAGTGATCAATCAGTGGGTAAACAGCAAGAGTTGGGGGACAAAAACAACAACGAAACACTTCTTAAATACCAGATGTTCTGCCATACAAGGCAACATGGATTTGTTTTCTAGATGAGTGAACATTTAGAGCAAATTGGCTTAAGAGAAAGAAATAAAATGGATTTTATTATATTATTGTCCATGGTAAAATGACGATATGTAGATACAGGATTAAACAAACTTAATCTTGGGTTAGTAATTTTCAATTTGGAAACCAATTATTAACATGTCAGACTAAGGCTCACCAGAGCCTTAGTATGTGCATTTAGCTGACATTCAATAGATCTACATGTGCTCACCTTTGCTCTCCACATTAGCCATAACTTAAAGACGTCAACATGGCGCCCACACTGTAAGGCCTTGTCCCCAGTGTCGTAGGACAGGTCGTAGTGTTTATCTTGTTGGAAGAGGTAGGAGGCGTGCATCTGGTTGCAACTCTGCATCAGTCCCTAGAAGGGAAGAAAAAACTTAGGAACTGTATCGACTTTCTCAGGTGTTCTATTAGATTTACATTGGGATGGGAATCATTAAGAAAAAATAAAAGAAATATTGACTAGTGTAGAGAAGGAAAAGAGTAAGACGCAAATGAAAAAACATGGGACCAATCTCTGGACAGGATGGGCTGTGACAGGTCGACTCTGTGGGATAAATGGCTCAGGGTCAGATTTTACCAGAGTTCAATCGGAGGAGGCATTTGTAAGAAAAAAGAAATCACAGAGTGTAACGTCTATTCTTTGGGGGAACATCCTGATGTTCTGGTTTTGTTGTAATTACAATATTTTAGAAACTCTTTGGTTCTGTAAAGTATTGTTAGTGTGATTCTTCTAGGGCTTCATTCATATTTACTTCAAGTACTTTATCATTTAGCCTTTTAAGTTGGGTTCTCTTTGGGAGTCATAGCTTTTAAGATAGTTTACTGCTATCATTTTTATATGCTGAAATCTAAAAAAATAAAGACACTGCTACTTTGAGAAGTCTTGAATACCAATATTTCAAATGTCACATTCTTTTCTCGAGCGGTTAGAGTGCCTGTACTGCATTTTCACACTCTGTTTGCTTATGGGAGTGGCAGTGGACAGTGTCATCGTTGGTGACCATTAATGGTCCACAGGCTCACCATGTAAATGGGTGGCAAAGTGACTGAACTTGTCCAAAGGACGGCGAATGAATCATACTCTCTGACTAAAATAGCACTGCCAGTCTCCCTGTAAAGAAACCCCACCACATGGCAATTTGTCATGAACCACAGGGATCCCTTGATTCTTGCATTATCTACAGCATAATTGTGATTTTACAGAAGCTTTGGCATTTTCTTCTCTTGTGACTTATGACCAGAGAAGAAAAGACTAAAATATGATCATTTAGTTGAAGTGAGCAGTGAGAACTGTTTAAAAAAAATTATCCAAACTAAAAGAAAATGCAGTGCATCTAAGATTTTAACTAGGGTTCAGCTTTGTAGTTTAGGCTTCATATTCAGTGGAATTCATTGTTATTTTTTGAGACTAAAGGAAGTTACACAATCTAATTGAAATAGGGAAGTAGAAAGATATAGAATTTGACAAAGAAAATTCACTTGATCAATAAAGTAAAAAATTGCTGCAGGTGCTTCTATTTTGTCTTGCAGTCACAGAAACTTGGCACCAACCTTGCCCAGCCCAGGAAACTCCCAAATAGGTGCCCTCAATCCTAAGGGAGCACTGCGGGATGGTAGACAGATCAGTCCAGATTCTATTGGGAGAGGAAAAGCCACTCAAAGCATGTGACCTCTAAAAGGTTGGAGAGCATAGTCTCGTTGTGCAAAAGGATAAGTAAAAGAGGTGTTGTTTTTCACATAAAGGACCTTGGTAACATACTATCCTGGTTCTGGGCCATTAAAAAGTTATAAACCGTTATGTCCCAAACCCTGTTAAATATATACATGGATAGGTGCTGTGCTGTAAAATAGATGCTGTAAAAGAGATTTCCACTGTCAGATAAATTTAGGATATTCTATATCATAAATGTCTTCTTTTCAGATATTTGCAATATTTATGAGCATATCGAAGGCTCTGATATGCCCAGAAATAATTAAACTTATTTTTTTAACTCTCTAGTCCAATGTATCACAAGCGTTTTTTAAAACTGAGAATTCTCTTACCAAAGAATACTTAATACAAGATACAGAATATGTAATATAAGATATAGAATGGCATTATTCTTTGGTTCCCAATAAGGGAAATGCTGTCAGAGCATCAGAGGTTTGGAAGAGATTCTGCAACTATTAATCTATTCCTTCCCAATGAGGGAATCCTTTTTATCCTCTTACTAATGAGTGATTGTGCAATCTTCATTCAGTCACCTCCCCTGATGAGGAATTTATATCTATATAAGGCATTTATTACTTTTTGGGCAGCTTAATTTTTAGAAAAGTGTTCCTCCTGCTGACCCCAGCTCAAACCTAAAGATATGGTGTATTCTAATTTTGCCATCACATCTGTACCTCCCAGTGTTACTAACCCAGTTCCCTGAAACCTCAAGAAAAAAATGAAATCTCTTCCACTTGAGTCATTTAAACTGTAAAAACTGCTGTCCTTTCCACTCTCCCTCTCTCCCTCCATCCTTCCCTCTCTCCCTACATTTCTAGACTAAGCATCCTTAGTTCTTTGAGCCCCTTTTCTTACATGCTTACCAAGTGTTCTCCACTGTTCAAGCTCTAGCTTGATGGGGTCCCATATACTATTTGGCACCCACCTAAGCAAACCACGCCAGGTGTGGTTCAACCAGATGACATGGGGGACTGCAACCTCCCTCATCCTGAAACTCCACTCTTTCATCCCATTAATGGTTTGTGAATAGTAATTCTCTCTTGACCCATCGTTGACCCCATAGATTACAGCCTAATGTCCTATGCTTTTTCACAAGTAGAACAATCTAGTCATATGTGACACACGACTGTCTGGTCTAATCAAATCGTAACCAGGCTATATTAGGACATAAGGGCAGGGCCTCACCATTATCCTCATTAATAATTTCCCCTTTCTGGATGGAGCTCACTTGCAGCCTGTGAAATCATGCCGTATTCTGATTGTGTCACGACACACACTTTATTCTATCAAACCCCACAGAGGGACTGGGCCACCAGTCAGGAAAGACGTACCTCCTCCCTCACCAGGAGAGCAGAGCACTGCAAAGGGACGCCCATCATCTTGTGTGGATTCCATGTCACAGAGTTGGCCCTAAGGGAAACAAATCCATGACAAGTCATACTACTCAGGCCTTGTGTATGGGCGCCAGAACTTCAGGGTTCTTGGCATTCTTTTTCAGATCACAGGAGGACACTAAATTTGCAAAGCAACAAATGGATCCATAACCTTTCTCTTTTCCATGGAGGCATTCATTTGGCTTCCAAGGTGGTCTGAGAGCCCTTTCCAATGACCAGGATCGACCAGTCCAGGGTCCCGCCATTGGCCACCAAGGAACAGAGCGCCGGGCAAGTGGAGGAGTTGCCCTTGTGTGTCCCCATTGTTCCTGCTTCTGACACAGTAGTGGCCTGGAGCTCAGAGCCATGGGTCATTCCACTGCTTAATTTTGTTCTCAAATTTCTCAAATATGTAATTTCATAGTAGCTTCTAGCTAGTCTCCTGCTTCCATTTCTTCTCAGATTCTGAATTATCCTTCTAGACTGCAGGTGAGACACGCTATGGCTCCTACAGCAGTTTTTAATCGATTTGGTTTCAGCATACAGGAGACACGCTCTTCCGTCATTATTCACGATTCTCAGCTCAGGGCTTTATGCTATCTGAAAAGTCTAAACCATAGTCCTGATTCAGAGTCCTTTAATCATCATCATCATCATCATCATCTAGATACAGCAATCCTGTCTTAACTGATTCTTGGCTTCCATTTCCTCCTCTACCCAGCTCCAGAGTTATCTCCTAGCTCTGTTTATAGCCCTCGCCTCTTTCTAAATTGTTGACAACTTCCTTTTGCCTTCAGACTAAAGTCAAACCATAGGGTATGGCTATGATGCCCACACAGGTGAGCCCCAGGCAATGTGTTCGGTCTTGTGTCCTTTCACTCTCTTGTATCTATTTCCATCACACTAGACTACTTTTGTTCTCAGAAAATTCTGTGTTCACGCTCCTAGGTCTCTTTACGTGATTTCCTCTTTCTGGATGTCTCTTCCCTTTGCCTCACTTGGCTAAATCTTTCCTATTCTTTAAGGCCCAGATCAAGTCTTTTTAATTTTTTAGTTGTTCAAATACATTTCTTTTCATTTTCTCGCCACCGCTTTCCCCTGCCCCACCCACCCCCACCTCCCACCCTCAATCCTTCCCCGCTTTGGCTTTGTCCGTGGGCCCTTTATACATGTGCCTTGATTTGACCCTTCCCATCCTTTCCCCATTACCCCTTCCCCCACTTCCCTCTCGTTACTGTCCATTTGTTTTTTTCTTTCAATGTTGCTGGTTATATTTTTCTTGCTTATTTGTTTTGCTGATTAGGTTCCAATTATAGGTGAGATCATATCATATTTGTCTTTCACTCCCTGGCTTATTTTGCTTAGCATAATGCTCTCCAATTCCATCCATGCTGCTGTGAAGGGAAGTAGCTCCTTTTTTTCTGCTGTGTAGTATTCCGTTGTGTAAATGTACCACGGTGTTTTGATCCACTCATTTACTGATGGGCACTTAGGTTGCTTCCAGCACTTGGCTATTATAATTGTGGTGCTATGAACATTAGGGTGAGTAAGTTTTTTTGAATTGGTATTTTGAGATTCTTAGGGTATAATCCCAGCAGTGGAATTGCTGGGTCAAAAGGGGTTCCATTGTTAGCTTTTTGAGGAACTTCCAAACTGTTATCCACAGTGGCTGCACCAGTCTACATTCCCACCAACAGCGTACTAGGGTTCCCTTTTCTCTACAACCTTGCCAGCACTTGTTGTTTGTTGATTTGTTTATGATGAAGGCCCAGGTCAAGTCTTAACTCTGCAGCTTTCTTGGGCTTCATTCAACTTCTCTCCCTCATTCCACTGTATACTGCTCCAATGCCCTCCTCCTTCCGTTCCCAGGGAAAGCAGCTGTTCCTCATAAGTCCCCACTGTTCACATTACATGCTTCTCAGGCAGGTAACTCTCTATGAACATCTCCTGAATGTGACCTTGGTATAAGCAGACTCACAGGAGGAGGAAGTAGCAGTACCACACATGAGAGCTGCTGGGGATTGCTGCCCTTCTGGCCGAACAGCAGCCTTGGGATCACCCTGCTCCCAGCAACGAGGTATGAAAACCTTGAGGAGAAATGAGAAGCTGGGAAAGATCTCATTCGTTCATCTCTTTGATGAATGGCAGGCTCAGCAAGAACACTTACTGGCCTGGGATCTTATCTGGATCAGTGAACAGTTCAGCTCTTCTGCACTGAAATTGATGCAAGACGCGTAGGCAGTTCATGGCCAGACAGATACTACCCCGGAAAGGAGGGCTAAATAAGTTCATGACCAGAATCAAGAAACCTGGGCTCTAAGAAGCAGGTAACAGTAGTTAAGGGAGGCAAGCTCAGGAGCCAGACAGCCTGCGTTCGCCCTCCTGCTCTGTTGTGTCCTAGCTGTGTGATCGTGAGCAAGTTATTTATTCTCTGTGCCTAGATTTCCTTGCCTGTAATATAGAGTAATATATTATATAGAATAATAATAGTAAGTGGTTTGGGTACAGTGCTTCTAACTGTGTTTGACACCGTAAGTTTGGCTTTCCCTATTCATTTCAACTCTATCATTTACGAGCTTTGTGACACTATGTACATTTTGTAGAATATTCTCTAATATTCTACAGCTCTACCCCTGATCCTGATGAAGCTCAGCTATGCCAGCAGTGAGTCCTGTGGAGGAGAAAACAGCTGGCTGCTCTCCATTTCTCTGACTGGAGGTGTTTATTTCAGTGCAGCGGCCAGTGTGTCTTTTTAGACTAGAAAGTGCCCAGGTGCACTGCTGCCTGTCACTGTCCCGCCTCTGTCTCAGAAGGGCTGCCTCATAAAGAGGGCAGACAGCGGCACAGAGTGATGCAATGACACAGGCTTTGCTTATGGGAGAAATGTGGGCAATTTATAAAAAACAGCCTCAGGTTTATTTTAAAATGTTTTGCTGTGGGAACCAGACGCGTGGTGTCTGATTTTCCACAATTGGGAGGGAACTGAGTCCCCTAGGGCTGTTTTCAGACATAGCCTTATACCCTCATTTGCACCGCAAACTCAGCAGACCACGAAGAACTCATTCACTAACCCCCTCTCTTTCTTCCAGACCCGTTTTTCTCTTCTAATCTTTTGTGCCTCAGTTCCAAGCACCATCTTCCTCCCATGCATCCACCCCGATGATTTGGTTTCCTCCTCTTCGTCCCCGTCCCTGTCCCCTGACAGTGACCCTTGCAGTTGGGTTCCTACCCTGTGGGTCTATCCACTCTTCTCCCCCGCTGCCTTCAGCTTCTCTCACCTTCGCTGCCTCCTGCACCAGACATTTGTGCAATAGCTCTGGTCAGTCTCCAGCTTCCATCTCCTCTCGAATCCAGAGTTGTCTTTCCAAAGCACAAAGGAGATACTATGACTCCTCTCCTCAAACATCTACTATGGCTGCTATACAGGGCTTTTCCAGCTTTTTCCCCCAACCCAAGAAATATAATGCTCTCCGTGCGGAATCGGTGGCTCGCACGGCTGGGATTCTCAGCGCAGAGCAGAGCCTGCCATGGCTCTGTGAGCAGGCCTGCTGCTGGGGCGCACTGGGCGGACCTGGGGACACTCCACCAGCCTCCTAAGCACGGCCATGGCTCCATCTCAGTCTCCAAAAACTCATCTGGACTTTCTCCCAAGACCCTTTCAAACCTGTGTGTGCCTGCTCATCACCTTGACGTCCTTCTTCCACTTCTGCCTGAAAAGGCTCCCATGCTCACCCGCTGTTTAGGAGCAATCATTCCCTCCTCTCTGCCCTCCAAACAGCTGGCTTGTCTGTGTCTTGGGCCTTTCCTTCCTCTGTCGTGAATTTTAATCCATTGTTGACGGTCAGTCTTCCTTGTTGGATCCGCAGCCCCTTGCAGACAGGCTTCCTATCATATTCGACTCTGTGCCCTCACTGAGCCTGGTGCCGAGGCCTGCACATGGCACACGATCTGCAGGCACTGATTCGAGTTGCGGGACCCCTGGCTCTCAGAGCGGGAGTGAGGGCAGTCATTGGTGGCGGGGGAGAGAGAGGCTGAGCGGGAAACGCAGCTGGGCCAGGAAGCCTGGCGCGGGGACCACAGCGGTGGGTTATTGCAGGGGAGCAGCGGCGTGCTGCGGAAGGCTAAAGAAGCCGCTTCACCGTGCACGGAAGCAGACTTCGGAGCAGCAGGGCTCCTGCCAGGCCTGCCTTTGCAGCGACCTTGCCTCTAGATATTTGGACAGTGCTAGTGGGGAAGAAAGTTTCTTTCTGAGAATTGGGTTGGTTCTTGAAGAGGATGCCAGGCAGGGCTCTGGGAGCTTGTGACGTTTTGTTATGAGGGCAGCACTCTGGGATCTCTGTGACCACTGGGGAACCTCTGGATTTGGGGACAAGCATCAACTATAGATTTCCTCCACTTTAGCGTGAGCCTTAATGCTTGGGAAAACATGATACCCCGAGTGAGGCCAATTTCTTTCCTAAATTTGTGCACATGCACATTATACCCAGTGGTTTCCACGGGCCCTAAAACTTTATTCACCAAAGAAAGTGTGGCTTTTACTGGCAAGTCAGCAAGATGGATACTCTCGGGTAAATGGATGGCTAAGGAGATTCTGCTCAAAGCAGAACACCATCAGTCCCTCATTTTTAGGACTTCATAGCTGGCTGTTCTGTTTAGTAAAATTAGTTATAATATAGTTCTAAGGGTTGTGGCAATTACAGAGGACTCTCTGTTCCATGTTCAGTGTTCTAAGCTTTGCTCTCAAATAATAGTCTTTACTACAAAGGTGTGTGGGTGTGTGTTTCTCCAAGGCCCTGGGAGATAATTTGGCAGCTTTCAGGCAGTTGTCAGCGTAGGGTGCTGCGTGGCTGTCAGCACTTGGAGTCCCAGGTGGCGTAAAGGTAAAATAACAGATGCTCACTTGTTGTGCCAGTTACAAAGAAACTCAAAGAGGAGAAGGTGCTGTGCACAGGTCACCTCTGTCAAAAGCACATGAATTTAATTCGTGTCTCGATCATCTAAACAGGCACCTTCTGCATCGTTCACTTTTGTCATTGTCTCTCCACTTGGTTCATTGCCTCCTCCTTAAGCTTTGGCTGTCACGTGGATCTTCGTGACTAAAGGAGTTGGGCCTGTGAGAAGCCCCGAAGGACCAGAAGCAGAGACCGGAACTGGCTCAGTGTGGGAAGCAGAGAGGCCCGTCCTGAGCTACTCTCACCGCACAGGTTCCTGCAGCCGGGGCAAGGGCAGCTGGCTCAGGGACAGCAGTCTGGCTGGCGGGGGCCTTAGCTGGTCTCTCTTGCGTCTTCCAGCCTTCTTTTCGCTAGTTAGGCAGGGTGCCCCTGACTCTGCCTCGGTAACCCCACCCCTCTTCCCACACTCAGAGATTCTCCGGGGGTGAGTGGGCCTGGGCGTCATGCAGGACACCCCATGTGTTCTTTCTGGTCTGGCTGCTGTGCAGGACCAGTGCTGACAGATGCTCCCAAGTGCCATCAGCCTCTCTCCCCATCCTGGAATGGGAACTGTGCCATGCTGTCCAGGAGCAGAGGCAGTGGGAAGCTGCTCCTGGGCAGTGCCTGGCTCCCTGGCAGGGCGTGCCGGGCACCTGGCAGCCTCGGATGAATTAAGGCCTTCTCAGTGGCCTGGAGCGCCAGAGCACCCAGCCGCTGTTGACCTGCCCTGTCCTGACCGGGGCACAGTGAACTCTGAGCTCCCTCTCCATACACGGTCCAACGCCCGAGGCCAGCGTTGCATTCTGTAACTTTTTTTTTCATTTCTGTTGGATATGAAGATGCTTTACACTAATCAGATATTGTCTCTTTTGTGTTTTACAGCTTTTCTCAATCATTTACTGCTTAGTTTCTGATTAAAGGGTGCTTTGCAGCATCAGAGCTATATCAGAAAAAATTGTTGTGGGAATAAAAGCATGTTCCACTTTGAGTAAAGTGACCATATTAAACCCAAACCCAACATAAATTACAAAGTGCTTATTTGCTTTGCTAAATTATTTCCTGGTTTCTTTAAAGCAGTGGATATTATCCTTTATGAAGCTCAAAAGCTATAGACCTTCTCCCTAGAATGGACTGCCTGCAGGTTTAAATAATTTTGGTGGTTGGTTCAGAGGTCCTAGGAAGGTCATTCCTGATTCCTCTGGAGAACCGTGGGCCCCAGGGAGGAATCTCTCTGAGAGACATCCCACTTGGGTCATTTGATACAGGCTTTGATTTCTTTTGGTTCATCGCACACAGTATTTGCACGTACGCGACCACACAAGGCAAGGCACACGAACACTGCACAGAATGGGCTCACCTGTATACCAACAGTTCTGGAAAACTGGGCGCTTTTCACATTTAGCTTTCACACTTTACACTTCACATTTTGTGAACAAGAAAAACGTGTGTACCTCTCCACGCCACTCAGCTTCCACTTGTGTTTCCGGGACATCAGCAATCCCCCACCCCACGCGGCCTGAAAAAGGAAGATCATACAAGGGGAAAGGTAGTGGTTTCTCAGTGCCTAGATATCTACAGTTGGGTGTTTTTCAGAGCAGTGACAGAGAGTCTTCCTGATTCAAGGCGACTTAGGCGGTTGGCCACTTTTGTCTAGCACTAAATTTTCAAAGTTTAAAGTGGGAGGGCTATTGTTCTGAAGTCTCATACTCCATCCGGCATTGACATGGTGTGAGGAGCCAGACTGGGGCCGTGTTTCCTCAGCCTGCATAAGAAAGAGCCAGGTCCTCCCCGTGGCCCATCTCAGTCCCAGGGAAGCTCAGCACCTCAGAACAAGAGACCCTGTTATCCCCACAGCTTAGAGTCGAGGACATGGGCTGGGGACTCTTTAAACGTCTTCCCAGGTCCAAGGGAAACACTTTTGACAAGTCTGGATAATTCCAGAGGGAGGAAGGAGCTTGACTTACTCCTGTGTAATCTGAGATAAGCTAAACTCTCTGTCAAAGAGACAAATAACAGAAAAGCAAGCAGGAAAGATTTGTGCTAGTCAATCAGTTGAACAATTAGAACATGTCCCTTAAAAATTTGTTCTCCAGTTTTAAGATTTGAGTTGGTATAGTAGTTTTAAAAAACAGGATGTCAAGGTGGAGATTCATTGGAACACGTTAACATTATTTGTGGGTAAAAATATTCCTGGGATAATTTTAAGGGAAAAAAAACCAAAACCCTGTTTGGGTATAATTGCCTCCCCCCTCCTTTGTTGTAATTTCAGTTCTTTTACACTTTCAAAAATTACCCAATTTTCCAAGTGCATAATATTTAAGATTTTTTTCTAGCTTAATTATAGAATGAATAAACATTAAAGAGAATAAGAATAAGTGGTAAGCTTGACATATTTCAAAAAAAGCTAATGCACTTGGTACTCCCAGCGCCATTGCAATCGCAAATCTTGGAGGAGAGACCACAGCACTCGCTCACTTAGGACACGCTGATGGTGCTGTTGCTAAAGCTGCTGGGGCAATGCTCCTCCTGAATCAGCGAGCAAGATTTGACAGAGCCTGTTCTGAGACCAGGTCACTGAACAACTCGAGTGGTTCAACCTTTTCTCAGTGTCTTCGTGTGTAAAACCCAAGAGTCTCTGGTACAACTCACATTGTGAATCAGGGAAGGAAAGCAAGGTCGGTAATTGCTATGCAGACACCTCTGAAATAATAGAAATTTACCTGGCTTAGACTGGGGGCATTGTCTGCTCCTAAGGAGAGGGGAATTTGTTGGCTCTGAATACTTATCATAAAGCCAAAACAATCGAAAGCCAGGGCTGCTCACCAAGGTTCTTGCCATGGAACATAAACCATTACACTTCCTCCACTGAGAAAGCCTTGCAATCAGAAAAGTCAGCTGTGTGTACCAGACGTGAGCTTAGTGATAATTTGGCACCAACTCCTATCCCATTGTGGATCATTGACAGTTTGCAGATAGTGGCTAATTTTTGAGCTGCACTTTGAAAAACACTGGCCTAAATTTAAATTCCTGCAATTTGTCCTAAAGATGGATAGTTTTTCATTTGAAAATGTTTTTTGGGCATATCTCCATTTTTAAAATTGTGACTAAGCCTGAAGTCAAAACTCTCACATATAGCTCGTCTTCTTAACTGATCAAGCTAAGAAATTGGAAATTTGGTGGTAGGTATTTCTTAGCAAATTGTCAAGTCTGCTTTCCTTTTGATATATACCAATACCTGACTTGAGTTGAGGTTTTTGCCCTTTGGGTTCCCTATGTAAATACAGCTTCTATTTACCTTTTCAATCTTTTTTTTGCAGGGAAGTAAGCTCTGTAGGCATGTGACTGTGTAGACGTACACAGGACATTATGGCTCAATGAACTGAGAACTAAGTGCTCAGCTCAGGTACTGGTCAAAGAAATAAGAATGCTATCATGTCGGGAACATTAAGGCATTATCAGCCTCAGACTGCTTACAGTGAATATCGTGTATTATGTGAGTTCTGTGCTATTTTGTCTTTGTGGTCTTTAAAAGCTGAAATACCACCATTTGAAAATAAGTTCCTAAAGTAAACCAGGGAACATGAGAAAACAAATTTCATTCTGCCATCCCCGGGTGAAAAATGCGCACGGACATGTTAGCGGCAGGCCCCACGGGGCACTTACATCCACATGCATCCAGATCTTGTACTTCTTGCAAATGTCCGCGACAGCTAAGAGGGGATCAAATGCCCCATACACGGTGGTCCCAGCCGTAGCGCTCACAAGGAAAGGAACAAATCCCTACATAAATGAGAAAACCCCACATAATGTAAAACAGAGGTTCAAGCATTCTTTTAAATAGCTGACAAAAACAATGGAAATTCTCCCCCTATCATATGCATGTGCATTAAGGGAGCCATCAGAAGGCTTATTGAATCCTTGGAGCTTGGTAGGAATGATATTCACGCTCCAGGATCTGAGTTCTCCAGGCCATTCTGTTGGACCTACAGTTGCCCTACGAGAAGACATCCTGGTTCTCAGAAGAGGCTACATTGGACCCAGACGTGAATAAGCTTTGTGGCACCCACAGGTTATTTATACACTCCATGGAGATTTTCTGGCCTCCCCAGCCCCTTTTGCTGGCTTTCTAGTCTTCCTTTTTCATAACAGAGCCTCTGAACCTAATAAATAAGCAGAAAACAGAATGGAGAGAACTCCAGCCCACTACTTCTATTTGGAAAATCCTTAGATAATTTATCTGGAGTCTTAGAGGATTCACATGAGCTAAACAATAGCCACGGCTTTTATCCATCTTAGCAATTCTCAGTCTGCCTGGCATTGGCTCAGTGAAATTGAAATAATGTGTGGCTGCTAAAAGAAGGCAGAATGCCTCCGATAGGATGGACATGTTCTTCTGCGATGTAACACGATGTTACAGAGGCCGTCTGTAGGTGGCAGCAAAGACTTAATCTGTGATTTACATTACAAGAAGTAGTTCTAGTACAAGAACAATGTGAACCTCCTGCTGCCAATTTGTATGAGGGAAAAGGCATATAAAAAGAAATAATTATTCCTGAGTTCATAATAATCAGATACACATGTTGCAGCATTGACCTAGGAGCTGCAGATTATATCCAGTGAAAGTTAAACGAACAATTCTGAAAACAAGCTCTCTGGCTTCCAAACCATTCAGGGATGCAAATGGCTTTCCAGAGCTTTGTGGGGATCTTTAGCAGGTCTTCAGAACTTGTCACTTCAGAAAAGAGTTCTAAATTTCTTTGGAAAAATAAGACGTTTGGAGAGCCAATCATATCAGTATTCGTCCAGGCAGGAAAAAATGGTTCCTTTCAAATAACCTGACAACAGTAACTCACATGCCACATTAGCATTCTGATATTTTCCACTTGTGAAAATGATCTTTCAAATGCATCTGTTTAATTTCAAACCTAATCACAGAAGAAGACAAATGCTTTGGAAACTCTTACAATATTATTGTATATGTTATATATTCTGCAACTTAGATCTTTCAAAAGCAGAGCCTACAACCCAGAGAAATAAATAATAACTGGATGCAAAATTCCATATTCTCATTAAAGCTGGGAGGTTGAGCTGGGATCTTCTTCTAAAAAATAAAACTAAAGTCTGTTTTCCACTGGATAAGATTTCAAATTTGCACCCTTAGCTTGGTATGGGCAGCATAAATCTCCCCACAAAAACCTACTTTTTGCTTGGCTTCAAGGATCCTTCTTTCAAGATCGGATGGGATCATTTTTCCCCTGAAAGGAAAAATAAATATATTATAGATTTCCTTTGAATACTTTACTTTTTTGTCTTTGACAAGTGGCCACTTGAGGGTAAAAGTCCAGCCCTAAACTATTGGTAATAATGGTCAGTTTAAATAACTCCTTGCCTCTTTTCAGAAAGAAATGCATTTCTCCCCCAAATGAGGCCAGGCTGTAATGTCTGGCAAGTTCTGGGGACCCCTGACCACACTGCACTGTCACAACAGCCATATGTCCCTCCACTCCGCCTAGACCCTACTTTTTAGGTCCTCCACTTAATTCGTTAAAACAAGGCTGCTTTGGAGCAGGACATTTAACAATAGAGGGAGGGTGAAAGATTTGTATTCCAAATATTCCAGTGAATGAACCCACAATCTCACATACAGACAAAATACCAAGAAGAGAAAATCCATTCTGAAGCATTGGAATGAAATATTAAGCCAAAAAGCTACTTAATTACATTCTAACTGCTAAACACATAAAGCAGGCCAAGAACTCGTGGGCTCCAATTTCAAACATATAGACAGACAGGAACTAGAGAAAGAAAACAATGTTTCCCCACGATATTTTATCCCCATGATGTTTCTTTCCTAAAATAAAAACACAGATAGTGCTTTGTTTACTATAAAATCCCATTGTTAGAATAACCAGAGGAGCTGATTTCTCCAAGAAGTGAGATGTGGCTAGATAATAAGTATTAGTCAAGTTTCTTAATTTCCCTGTGTCTATGATTATTATCCCTAGAATTTAGTGGTAATGATATTACTTATGGAGTAATGAGGGTTAAATGAGTTAATAAATGCAAAATTATTTTAAAAGTGATTGGCATATGAGAAGCATTAAAAAAATGTTAGCTTTTATTGTTGGGATTGTTATTATGTACAGCGGCATTCCTATCTTAGGACATCCGGGACAAACCAGGTCAGGGGCGGACGGAGGAGGTGCGTGGCCCTGGAGGCTATGCTCTCTTGAGGCTGCTAAGCTGGTTAAACTTTTCACATTAAGGTCCTTGATCTAGGGGTGTGTGTGTGTGTGTGTGTGCTTTAAGGCAATTTGGAAAAATAAATTATGAGGAGGAGGTTGTGACAGTAAATGTGGGGAGATGCTGCCAGCACTTGGTGAGCAGCAAGCAGGTTATTAGTATTTGTCGCTAGCTCAATAGTCCATCTGTGGCTGTCTCTGGGATTCTAGATACAGAGCAAGCATTGGGCTGCTTCATTATATCTTCCAGTATGGTCTTGCCAAGACTTTTGCATATTGAAGTATTATTAATTACTTTGCTAACATTTCTCCATTTAAAAACATAATTTGGGCATTATACAGTGAATAGGTAAGTTATAATTTTTACAATTTTCATTTCAGGCTAACAAAGGAGGTGTTACAGAATAGTTGGACTATAAAGCGGACATTAGGCCTGAAGGCACTGAGAACCACTGATTTATGTGAAGCTGTTTTCCAAAGAAAGGCAGTTAAAGTGCAATTACCTGGCAAAGGTAATGGACAAGTTAGCAGTGATTAGTTAGGGAGGGTGGTAGGGAAAAAGGGCATTAAATGTATAATTCAGAGCAGTCACCTTGGGGGAACTTCTGTGCAATGGGGACAGAAGGAGGGACAGAGGCAATGCAAAAGCAGGGTGGTTGGGAGGGCACCTCACTCCCTACATTTTTCTCTTCACGTCCCAGCTTGGCCTAGGAGCAACCCTCAAAGTAGTGATTTTCACCTCTCTTAGCGCAGGCTCTGCTAAAAGACCTCCAGTGCTGCTCTACAGAAACTGTTCATATTTCAGAGGAAATTCAGGTATTTATCTTTCATATAAAGTTCTAAGCACATTAAAATCACTGTAGCACTTCTGCAGTATGTGGAAATTGAGAGACAGAATTCCTAGAAATTGTTTGCAAATCCCAAATTTTGCAAACAGACTTTGCAAAGCTAGTCACCTCTACCAAAAGCTAGTCTACCAAAGTTAGTCACCTCTGCCTTGGAGGGTTTAAGGTGGACTGGCTGGACAGTCGCTATCTGCTCATCTAATCTACATCTGGATGTTTTGTTAAGGGTAAGGCAGTAAGGGGTCACAGATTAGGATGTGTTAGAATTGAAAGGGGCTCAAGACATGATTCTAGTTTAATCGTCTCATATTTCAAAGGAGAAACAGACCAAGAGAGGTGAAGTGACTACCCAAGATCAAAAGCTGGTACTGGTTGCAACTAGAAATAAAATGCCAAGCTTCCAGCACAAACGCAAAGGACCAAACATATAGGAAACCTACTTGGAATGATTGGAGTCTTTAAAGATAAGATAAATCCTTTAAGATAGTATCTGGCTTTCATGAGTCAGAGGTGTCATTTAAGCCTTCTAGGAAAGCAGTTAACCAATGTCTAGTCACTCCCATTCCCATCTCAGGGAGCTGTGGGGCAGCAGGAAGGGGCAGGCTTGTCAAACACAATACTCCCCCCTTATCTACGGGGGATACACTACAAGACCCCCAGTGGAGAGTACAAACACTATATATACACTTATGTTTTTTTCCTATACATGGATACCTATGGGAGAGTTTAATTTATAAATTAAGTACAATAAGAGATAAACAAGTAATATAAAATAAAACTATTAAGCAATATAGCATAAATAAAAGTTAAGTGAATGTGGTCTCTCTCTCCCTTTCTCCCCCCAAATATCTTATTTTTCTCTATTCACTCTTTCACTTAAAGGAAGCACTTTACAGCTTCTCTTTGGCATCTGACTTGTCAACATTACTATCTTACTCTTTGTGGCCATTATTAAGTAAAATAAGGGTGACCTGAAAATTAATACTGCGATATTGTGGCAATAAATCTGATAACCAAGATGGCTACTAAGTGATTAGTGAGTAGGGAGCTCCTACAGCGTAGAGACCTTGATCAAAGGGATAATTTATGTTTTGGGTGAGATGGAGCAGGATAGCGTGGGATTTCATGGCACTACTCAGAACAGTGCACAATTTAAAACTTATGAATTACATCTGGAATTTTCCATTTACTATTTTGAACCATGGTTGACTATGGAAAGCAAAACTGTGGATAAGAGGAACCACTGTAATCAAGTCCACATATTTCCTACTTGCAGACTGGACAGCGGTGGGCGTGGTTCCTGATTAGGCAGGCTCGGGCCTCTCTGAGGCATCTGCCTTCCCCACCCGTATCTGTGTTGTCCACTTAGGAACCTAATGTCTGGCACATTGCAAGTGGCAGGTCAACATTCATTGGAGGTGTGTGACTAGAAGGCAAAAGTTTAACCCAAGGATGATAATACGTTCACTTTACCTTACTCTCTAACCAGGTGGCTAGTGTGGGGGCCTCGTGAGACAGAACTTTTCATCTTTCCATTTATCTTAGAATTGGCTGAATGACTTTAGAACGGTTCTTAGAATTTAGCGTGCTTAAAAAAAGACCTGCACACATCTTTAAAATGCAGATTCTTTGTTCTTAGGGATTTTAATTCAGAAGGTCAGTTATAGGACTCAGGAATTAATTCATCCCACAAGTATTTATTGAGCACTTACTATGTGCTGAACACTGTTAGGGGTGCTGGGGTACCAGGGTAAAACAGGCCAGTTTCTATTCTCCAGGGCTTACATGGCAACAAGGGAGACAAACAATAACATAGTTAATAGACAGACATGCCTAGGAATTTGCATTTCTAATAAGAACCCAAGGTGATTCTGAAGCAAATAGATGAAGTTTTAACCTGGTAGACATTTAAATAATTGTGTAACATACTAGCCAAGTACTTTTCATGGGGCCCATGGTTTTGTGCTGTCATAGCTTAGGGCCACGAGCAGAAGGAGCTCCAGATGTGGCACCATGGGACCCCTGCCTGCCCCTGGGCTGTGGAGTGCGCACACTGGGTGGCCACCAGCAGCCTCTTCTGAGGATGAGGAGTTGCCTGGCAGTCCTGGCTCTTCCGGAGAAGCATCTCTTGGTGCAGAGCAGTTTTGGATGGCAGCTGTTGCGTCCTCTCTGTCAGTTCTAAAAGTATTTCGATACTTTTAAAAAGTTATCTTTAATGTTTACACATCCAGCTTTTAGGCTCACAATTAAGTCATAACTGATGCTTTGTAATGCTGATCTCTCTTAGTTGTTAGTGTTTAAAACAGGACTGCCATTCAAGTGAGGACTCCTGAACCAGACTGCTGCTTTGAATGTTGCTCTTTTGCATTAAAATTCCTGATTAGCAATAGTCTTTCAAAAGTCACATGATGCTGTAGGGTCAGATAACTTCATACAGCTGCCTCTGCAATATCCTGCAATGCCAGCTACAGCTGCCAATAGGGAAAGTCTTCTCTTTGTGGGAGGGGGAAACCCACAGATTATACTGTGTGCAGACTTTGGACCCAGATTCATGGCTCCCTTCCACGGTCCTGAGGAGAAAGCTACCTCTCTTACTGAAAGGAGAACGTTACTGGAGACTGTAGCCTCTAGGCAGGCATCTAAACGGTCAGATGTGGGGTGATGGAGTCATCGGTGACTGTGCTCACTGGCCCTGCGCACCTGCAGTAATTCTACCAGGCTTTCCTAGTGAGCAGAGCTTGGCTGTTCACAGAAATATGACACAGGCTGGAAAAAAGTTCAGAATCCCTGTTGGCACTTGTGGAGACATCAGTCGTGATCCACAAAGAGGCCGTTGTCTTTGATCCTCCTAAATTTCGTGTTTGTGGTGGCTTTGAGGAGGATGATCCATTAACTAACCCAGCACATGGTACAGATAGGACCCAAGACATCACAGAGAGCAGTCTTTGAAGGGGCCTTAGAATGCCCAGCCACCTGTGGTGACAAACACCTCAAAGACATGTCCCACATTCTCAACATTTTTTTGTGAATTAGCCACTGCAAAATTCCACACCACACCATTATTTGTAAATATCAGAAGGGGAAGTAACAGCTCTCCAAAAGCCAACATAGGACTGAATGGGTTTGTTCTCATCCAGTCAGTCTTGTGTCCTCAGAAAAGGAAAGCTTTTAGGGTTCTGGCACTCCCGAGGCACTTTCCGCTGCAGTCCTGAACAAGGCTGGTAGTAAACCAGAGGTTAATGGCCAAGGGAGGAAAGCAACCTGACAAACTTTCAAACTGCAGAAGCGCAATTAAAGGTAGATCAGCACTCCCTTCATGCATCAGGGTCTTCATGTGGTGGCGTAAAAAAGTCTCTGAGAGCCAGTAGATCCTGAGGAATATTTGGAAAGTTTGCTCCTCCTCTACCTAAGCAAGATGGGCTGGGGAATCTGAATAAGGGATGCATTGTAGGCCTGATGGCGCCGGACCCACGGAACCAGCAGATCCCATTGACGAGTGACTGAAGAACTTGGAACCAAACGTGATTGAACATTATGACTAGATCATGGACCACGGGCACCTCATGGATTGGGAATATGTGGCAGGGATAGGGTTTGCCAAAGGCATAATAAAGGAGGTAGCTGGTATGGCCCATGATGAAGCAGGCTAGACATCTTCACTCGTTTATGAGAATCCCAAAGAAGAACTCTGCTCTTTGGTCCTCCTGGGGCTGGATAAACACTGATTGGCAAGTGTGTTGATGGTCAGTCTGTGGCAGCTTTTTCAGTATCTGTGCTTCCTCCTCGACCTCTCTGGGTAGGTGAGGAAAGAAAATGGTCCATGCACGTTGTTTGTTGTTGCAAGTTGTGAGCAACCAACTATGATATTTACTGATGAAAATGACTCCCTCTTTTCTCAGTGGGGAGATGGTGAGCATGAGTCTTCTAGGAGGATAAAAACCAAGTTTCTAACTCAGTTAGATGGAAAAACCACATCTTCTGAAAATCGTATGCTAGTGGTGGGAGGCATCAATGGGTCTCAGGAAATCATGAAGCTGCCTGCAGGAGGCTGGTCAAAAGGCTCCGCATTCCCCTCCCAGAAGTCGCTCAGGAGACAGACAGTAATTGGTCTGATGTCCAGGGAGCTGTGCTGCCTTTGTGAGCAGGCTGAGCTGGCTGTGCAGCGACTGGAAGGGTTCTCGGGTGCTGACATGGCGCGACTGTGCAGAGGGGCTCTCCTTGGTCCCTTTCACAGTTTACAGACTGCTGACACGGCCACAGTAACGCCAGATCAAGTCCCACCAATAGCTTGCATTGATTTTGGAAATTATTTTATTTTATTTTATTTTTTGGCCTCAAAACCCCTTTACGCTTTTTTAAAATTTAATCTTTATTGTATTTTTTTAGATGACCCTTTAGTCCCCTTAGAGCCCTTACCCCCAGCAGTCCCCACACTGCTGTCCATGTCCTTGAGTCCTTTTTCCTTTTCGCTCAGTCCCTCCACCCCTAAACACCAACCTCCCTGCCTCCGCCACGAGCTGTCAACTGGGCGACCCAGTGTGTCTCCAAAGGCTTTAGAGCTTTATGAAAACTGGAACATGACTTTTGACTGTGGAATGTAAATGGGACAGTTAAAATTGAAAGATGGTATCTTTGTAGTAGTCGTTTTTATTCTTTAACATAGGAGACTGGGGATTTATTAACTGTACTTTTAGTGTATAGCCTGAATCCAATACCTCAAATAAAATAGAATAGTGATAGCTAAGATTTTACAGTTGACTGACAGCCTGTGTTAATAGAAACTTGATTTTTCTTCCAGTTACTACCTGATGTGTACACCTATTCATACAAAACATGAAGAAACTTTTTTTCTGTTGTTTCTTACAGGCCTTTTTCAAGATGTGTGATGAGATGGATAGTGAGCTCAAATTGAAACTAAATCTTATTTGTATATAAGGATGTATGATTTATATCCCCTTTTTTTTAAATGAAGAAAATGTTTCTTCCAAAGACCACACAATTCTTAGTGCTGGCTAGTGTAGTGGTTTACACTAGAAACAGAGCTTTGCTTACTGTTGTTTAACAGATTTGAGACCTCACCAAAGCTGGAGTGAAAGTGCCAGTTTTTACTTTGGTTTATAACCTGATAAAATTTTTTTCCCTTACCAGGACTAACTAATAAAATATGTTCAGAGAGAAAAAAAAAGAAGAAAAAGAAAAACAAATTTTTACCAAAGGATGCAAAAAAAATGTGGATAAATAGAAAGATATATCATGCTTTTGGTGAGGAAAAAAATGCAGTTAATACATACAATTAATCTCTAAACACAATTCCAATATGATCCCCAGTAGGAGTTGTAGGGGAATGGGAACCTGGGGAAATAATTCTAAAGTACAACTAACTGAAAAACATAAATAAGGATATTCATTTTTTTTTTAAAGTAGCACACAAACAGAAGAATAGGCAGGGGACAAATTTCTCTCTACGAGAATGTAGAACACATTGTAAAACTGTAGTGTGATTAAAAAGTATGCTAACAAAGCCAAATAGGGAAATCAGTGGAAAAAAACTAAAAGACTAGAAACAGGCCTAATATGAATTTAGTATATGCAGATCAGTGATTAAAGTATTTTTAAAAAATGTCTTATGGCATTGAGATATGTGGCAAAAAATAAATTAAAAAAATTACATACCTCTCCAACACCACAGATCAAAATAAATTTCCATTAGATCAACTATTAAAATAATAATATAAAGTTTCTAGGGGAAAAAAATTAATGTTAACATGTACTAAGGATGGGGAATACTTTCCACAGAAGGTACTAATGGTGGGAGATGAATAATTAATGATAGCTTTGACTACCAAAAAATGGAACATTTTTATAAATACCATAAGTAAAATTAAAAAGCAAATGATACATTTTAGAAAATATTTACAGCACACATGACAAAAGAGGGCCTTGCTTTTTTTTCAATTATAAATAACTGATAAGCGTAAAATGCTTAACTTTGCTAATTATCAAAAGTGCAAATGAGAATAATAATAATAATAAATAATAGTAGTAAAAGGTTCTATGCACCAAATTCATACAAGTCACATAAGGTTTTATTCCTACGTGTGTGCAGACATGGTGAGCAGTCACCCCTGTGGACTCCTTGGGGGAATGAAATTGGTAAGTTCTGATTGGAAGGGCAACATGCCAGCAAGACTCCTAACTCTTAACATGGGCATAGTCCTGGGCTCAGAAATTCTATTTCTAGGAACTTACCCTAGGAATAGAATATAAAAATGTATATAAATAGTTAGTCACAATGATGTTTATATTGGCATTTTTTAAATAGCAAAAACTTAAAGTAAATATCTAACAACAGGAGGTTTGTTAAATTACTTAACAATAAGTAACAATAATAAATTCTAAACAATAGATTATTAAATGTAATTGAGAATTATAATGGAGAATTTCTAATGACATGAAAGTTGCCCATATTTTAACTATATAAACAAATTCTCATCAGTAAATGTTGTGTTTAAATATATATATTTTTATATATGGAATTATATGCTCAAAAATATTATGAGATTTTGTCTAGATTCTTCCATTATTTTTCTATAATAAATATGTGCTACTTCTGAAATAAGAAAAAATAATGTTCATTTCCTTTTTTTAAAAGAAAGAGTTATCCCTTACCTAACACTATATATAAAAATTAACTTAAAATGAATCAAGGCCTACATGTAAGAAATATAGCCATAAAGCTCTTAGAAGACACAACTGAAGCTAGTAATACAAAATAATATTGAATGTAAACTGTGATTGAAAAAATTTTAATTAAAACAAACTCTTAGAAAAAAGCATCGTACTAAAGCTTCATGATATTGGATTTTGCAATGAATATTTTTATGGATATGGGGCCAGAGGTACAAGCAATGAAAGAAAACAGATGAATTGAACCTCATGAAAATTTAAAAAATTGTGCATCAAAAGACACTACATTAGCATAAAAAGGCAACCTACATAAATGGGAGAAAATACTTGCAAGTCATATATATGATAAAGGATTAGTATCCAAAGTATATAGAGAACTCGTTAAACTCAACAACAAAGAAACAACTCAATTAAAAATGGTTGAATGAACCTAAGAGGCACATATAGAACATTGCATCCAACAGCAGCATGATACATATTCTTTCCAAGCGCACATGGACATTTTCTAGAATAGAGCATATATTAGCCACAAAACAAGCCTTAACAAATTTTAGAAGACTCAAATCATATCAAGTATCTTTTCCAGCCATAACAGTATAAAATCAATAATAGGAGAAAAATTGGAAAAGTCATAAATATGTGGAAATCAAACAACACACTCTTGAACAACCAATGGATCAAAGAAGAAATCAAAAGAGAAATCAAATGTATCTTCAGAGAAATGAAAATGAAACACAACATGCCAAAACTTATGGTATGCAACAAAGCAGTTTTAAGAGGGAAGTTTATAGTGATAAATGCCTACATTAAGAAAAAAGAAAGATCTCAAACAATCTAACTTTATGTCTCAGGGAACTAGAAAAAGAAGAACAAGCAAAGCCTCAAATGAACATAAGAAAGAAAATAATAAAGAATAGAGCAGAAATAAATGAGAGAGACAATAGAAAAGATGCATAAAACTAAGAGTTGGTTTTTTTTAAAAAAGAAAAAAATTGACAAACCTTTAACTAGACTCACCAATAAGAAAAAGAGGATTCAAATAAAATAAATTAAAAAGAAGACATTACAACTGACACCATGGAAATACAAATGGTTCCATGAGACTACTGCAAACAATTATATGCCAACAAAGTGAGGATGTAGAAAATGGACAATTCTTAGGAACTTACAACTTACCAAGACTAGATCATGAAGATATAGAATTTCTGAAGAAACCAATAATGAGTAAGAGATTTAAGATGTAATCAACAACCTTCAACAAAGCAAAGCCCAGGATGGTTTCAAAGGTAAATAAATTCTACCAAACATTTAAAGAAGAATAAAGGCCAATACTTCTCAGTTTCTTTCAAACAATTGGAGAGGATGGAACACATCCTGACTCATTTTATGAGGGTATTACCCTTTCTAATAGAGCTAGAATACTACAAGAAAAGAAAATTACAAGCCAATATCCCTGATGAACATAAATCCTCACTAAATACTAGCAAATTGAATTTAACAATACATAAAAGGATCACATACCATGATCATGTGGGACTTATCCCTTGGATGAGAGGGTTTTAAAAACTCTCAACAAACTGGGTATAGGAGAAACATACCTTAACATAATAAAGGTCATGTATGACAAGTCCTCAACTAACATACTCAATAGTGAAAAGATGAAAACTTTTTCTCTAACCTCAGAAAAAAGGCAAAATTGTCTACTCTCACCACTTCCAGTCAAGATAGCATTGTAAGTCCTAGCCAGAGCATATAGACTAGAAAATGAAAAACATTACATCAAAATTAGAAAAGAAGGTTTATATCATCTATGGACACAGATGACACAATCTAGAAAACCCTCAAGACTCTAACAAAAAACTGTTAGAACTAATAAACAAATTCAATAAAGTTGCAGGATACAAAATCAAGATACAGAAATCAAGCCTGTTTACAATAACATAAAAGAGAATAAAATACTTAGAAATAAATTTAACAAAGGAGGCGAAAGATGTGTACACTGAAAACTATAAGATTATCAATGAGAGAAGATACAAATAAATGGAAAGATATCCTGTGTTCAAGGATTGAACAATTTAATATTGTTAAAATGTCCATACTACCTACCCAAGACAATTTACAGATTCAATGCAATCCTTATCAACATTCCAATGGCATTTTCCACAGAAACAGAAAGAACTTTTTTCTATGGGACCATACAAAATTTGGTTCCCCAAATTTGTATGGAACATACAAAAATATGGTTCCCCAAATTTGTATGGAACCATCAAAGAACCCAAGTAACCAAAGCAATCTTGATAAAGAAGAACAAAGTTTGAGTCATTGTACTTCCTGATTTCAAAATGTATTAGAAAGTTATAGTAATCAAAACAGTATGGTACTGTAGAAACAGATACATAGACCAACTGAACGGAAAGAAGAACCCAGAAATAAACTCATGCATGTACAGTCAACTAATCATTGACAAAGATATCAAGAATATACCATGAGGAAAGGAGACATTCTTCAATAAAGGGGTGTTGGGAGAACTGAACAAGCCACTCTTGGTTGTTGGTGATATTTTATTTTTGGATGTGACATCAAAGCAAAGCCAACAAAATAAAAATAAATAAATGGTACTTTAACAAACTAAAAAGCCTCCGCACAGCAACACAGTCAATCAGCAAAATGAAAAGGCAGCCTATGGAATGGGAGAAAATACTTGTAAACCACATATCTGATAATGGTTTAATCTCTAAAATATGTAAGAGACTCTACAACTCAATAGCAAAAGCAAATTAACCTAATTGAAAAATTGGCAACGGATTTGAATAGATAATTTTTCAAAGAAGGGATACAAATGATTAACAGGTATACAAAAAGATGCTCAACATCACTAATCAGGGAAATGCAAATCAAAGCCACAATGAGATATTTATTGCTGTTAGAATGGCTATTATCAAAAAGACAAGCCATAAGTGTTGGTAACGGTGTGGATAAAGGGGAACCCTCATATTCTCTTGGTGGGAATATAAATTGATTCAGTCATTTATGAAAAACAGTATGGAGGTTCCTGAAAAATGAAAAATAAAACTACTATATGATTCAAAAATTCCGCTCCTTGGTATATATATCCAAAGGAAATGAATCAGTATCTTGAAGAGATAGCTGCACTCTCATGTTCATTGCAGCATTATTATTTATAATAGCCAAGACATGGAAACGACCTTAGTGTCTATTGATGGGTGAATGGGTTAAAAAAATGTGGTATGTATATACAATGGAATATTATGAGAAAGAAGGAAATCTTGTCATTTGTGACAACATGGATGAATCTGGAAAACATTTTGCTAAGTGAAATAAGTCAGAGAGAGAAAGACAAATACTGTTTGAATTCACGTATGTATGGAATCTAAAAAAGTTGAACTCAGAAGCAGAAAGTAGAATGGTGATTGCTAGAAGCTATTGGAAGAGGAAAACGGGGAGATGTTGGTCAAAAAGTATAAACTTTTAGTTATATGATGAATGAGTTCTGGGGATCTAATGTACAACATGGTGACTATAGTTAATAATACTGTTTTGTATACTTGAAATTTGATGAGAGATTAGATCTTAAGTGTTCTCTCTTCACATGTACAAATGATAACTATGTGAGGGGACAGACATGTTAATTAGCTTAATTGTAATCATTTTACAATGTATGCATATATCAACTCATCTCATTGTATACTTTAAATATTCACTTTTTGTCAATTTTAGCTCAATAAAGTTGGAAAGATAGTTCTTAAAAAAAGTAAAAATAAACAGGTGAATAAAATTCTTAGAAATGGAAAAAGGACTTTAGTAGATATCTCTCAAAAAAAGGTGTACAAATGGCCAAAAAGCATGTGAAATATTTCTCAACATCACTAATCACTGGGGAAATGCAAATCAGAACCTCTATGAAATACGACCTTAAACCATTAGGATAGCTACTATAACACAAATAAAACAGAAAGTAACAATTGTCAGTAAGGATATAAAGAAATTGGAACACTTGTACAGTGTTGGTGGAAATGTAAAATAGAAAACAGTGTCAGTTCCTCAAAAAATAAAAAATAAGAAAAAGAATGACTACCCTGGCCAGGCAGCTCAGGTGGTTAGAGCGTTATCCCAATATGCCAAGGAAGCAGCCAGTGAACAAGTCAGTGTCTCTCTCTCAAATCAATAAATTAAAAATTTAAAAATATGTTAAAAGAAGAAATAGTGGTAGTGAATATCTTTAAAAAATAGAATGACCACATTATCCAGCAATTCCACTTCTGAATATATACCCCAAAATTTAAAAGCAGAGCTCGAAGAGATATTTATATACCCATGTTCATAGCAGCATATTCAAAGCAGCTAAAATGTGGAAGCAACCCCAGTAGTATATATTATTCAGCCTTAAATATTATTGCTTAAGGAATATTATTTAGCCTTAAAATGATAGAAAATACTGACATATATGACAACATGGATAAACCTTGAGGACATTAGGCCAAATGAAATAAATCAATCACAAAAAGAGTGAGGTACCTAGACTAGTCAGATTCATAGAGACAGAAAGTAGAATAATGGTCACACGGGGCTGCGGGAAAGGGGAAATGGGGAGATGTTTAAAGGATATAGAGTTTCAGTTTTCCACAATGAAAAGAGTGTTGGAGATGGGCAGTTATGATGATTGGACAACAATCTGAATACACTGCATATCACTGAACTGTACACTTATAAATGGTTAGGATGGTAAATGTTGCTACATATATTTTATCATAATAAACAAAAAGAAAAGGCCATTAACTGTTGAACACTAGGAATTCTCTTCTGAGTCCAATCCCTGATTCTTCACTTATCAGCTATGTGACCCTGGACATGTCCCACCTTTGCCAGGGTTATGGGTCAAATGGAGAAAGGAGAATACACCATACAGTAGGGCTGTTGTGTATATAGAAACACTTCACAAGCTATGTCAATACCAGGTAGATGTGAGGAAATATACTCTTTTGTGTCTCCAATGAAATAATTTAATCAAATCAATTTTGTAAAGTGCTTAAACCTGTACCTGACACATAATAAACTGTCGGCTATCATTATTTTGCATTAAGTTGAAAGAGAAAGAGAAGGGGAGAGAGAGAAAGGGAAACATCAATTTGTTGTTCCACTTACTTATGCATTCATTGGTTGATTCTTGTATGTGTCCTTACCAGAGATCAAACCTGCAATCATGATATACTGGGACGATGCTCTAACCAACTGAGCTACCCAGCCAGGGCTCAGCTGTTATTATTTTGTAATCCTCCTTATATAGGACATAATGATGTACAAACACCACGAGCATCTCTGAGTTCTCTGCATCTACACCCACAGAAAAGATGACACTCAGAGGGCTTACTACATCCCTGCTCAGTTATAACTGATTCAGGGTCTCTGCGAAGTTTATCCTATTACGGTGCACTCTACAGTTCCTGTAGGGCTTGAAAGAGTTAATCATCTTCCCTAACTGTCTTCAAGCACTGACCACAGTTCAACTAATTAAATAAAAAAACATAATGATCCCAGATTATTTATACTTTCAATTGTATATCAATTGTATAATAAAGGGAGGTACTTAACAACAATGGGGAATGCACTTTAGCTGTAATTTATAAAGCTAAGTAATATGTGAAAAGAAAAAACTAAAATGTATATAAAAACATAAGTGGTTAATTCTTGGAGTAGGACAGTATTAATCAAAATAGCTCACAGAATTCTTGTGTTACATGTGAGCTAGGAAGGCCAATGACTCTTCTAGTCCTATACCAACCAGGAATCTTGTATCTTGGTCTGGTTTGTTTTCTGTAAGGCTTTACAGCAATTTACAAGTAATTTAGATAATTTAAAGGAAAGTGTGAATGAAGGAGTAAGAGATGGAAAAACAGGCGAGAGGAGAGAGAGTGGGAGAGAATGTCAGAGAGAATTAATTTCAAAAAGTATCTATGAGTCCATATTGATAATAAATAACAGAGAAAGAAAAAGGGACAGAGAGGGAGAGAGCTCTTTCTTACAGTAGAATGAAAGGAACTAATTAATGTAGAAGGAATGGTGGAGTTAGAAATATCACTCATTTGCAACCATCATAATAATAATTCAGGCAAGAATAGTCGATGGATGCTAAACTAGTGAGTGACTGTTTCAGAGGATCAGAATATCCATAGCCTGAAAGTATCCCCTGCGAGGTACCTATTAACTACAAAGGGGAGAACAGTCATTTTCCAGGGGAGAAGCCTGGCAGACACCACCTGAAGCAAATGGTCAAAGCTGACATAACTGATAATGTAACAAACCTCCTGATGGGGTACATGGGAGAAAAACCAGCATCACCTCCCAGGAACGGCTGCTCTGAATGCATCACCTGAAACTAATCATGAGGAAATACCAGACAAACCTAAATTAAGACAGAGTCTACAAAATAAATGGTCTATACTCTTCAAAAACATCAATGTCATGAAAGGCAAAGGAAGGCTGAGCAAATGTCCCTCATTAAAGGAGATTAAAAAGACATGACAGTTAAATGTAATGTACTATCCTGAACTGGGAAAAATAGCTCTAAAGAATGTTATTGGGACAATTAATGAAATTTGAATAACGTGTATAGGTTAAATAATAGCCTTATGTCAATGTCAAATTTCCGGATTTTGCTCATTGTACTGTGATTATGTAAGTGAATATCCTTGTCCTTAGAAAATCCACACTGAAATATGAAGGGGTAAAGAGGCAAGAGGTCTGCAAGGAATACTCTAATGGTTCAGAAAAAAAATATATCTATAAGATACATATAATTTACACATGTAATATTGTAATATTCATTACATCCAATGTGTAATATTGAATTAGATGGAGAGAAGGAGAATGACAAAGCAGAATGACAAAATGTGTCAGATTATTAACAACTAGTAAATTTGGGTATAGGAAATATGGGAGTTTTTGCTACTAGTCATGCAGTTTTTCTTTAAGTCTGAAATTATTTACAAAAATACAAAGTAAAACTTTTTAAAAAAAGGGAGGGTATGGATGAGTTACTGTCCAAGAACCTTTCCACCTCTAAGGGTTTCTGAACTGAGATTCATTAGTGGCTTGTCAACACAGTGTAAGCCCAGGGCTTTGCCCCTGGCCTCCTCTGACCCTTCCTCCACCTTTCCCCCATCCCCATTCCTGTTTTCTCCCCCTTTGTTTCCTTCCAATTCTATAATGTGCAATAACTTCAGAGTTCTTACAAGGGCTCAGAGATAGGGGAATGAAACCTTTGCTATTTATCTTACACTTTCTTTTTTCATGAAATTCACATTTCCTCTCTAGCAGGTCCTTCATCGCACAAATATGCCTTAAACCCCTCTCCTAAAATAAGACCAAAAACTGGGCTGGACTCAACCTCTCCATCACCTTCTTCCCTCCCTCATCCCCTTAACACTCAGCCTCTGGAAGCACTGCCCCTGTTCGCTCTCCCTGCCCTTCCTTATCCTTCAACCCACTGCAAACTGCCTTCTGCCCTCATCCTTCTGTTGAAGATGCTTTCGCCAAACTCACCAGCTACTTCCTTATAAAGCAAAGCAGTGAAGCCGATGAGCAGTTGTAGGCCCTCATTTCATTGATCAGTAGCATCTGACACATTAACAGCTCCTTCTTTCAGAAACACTCGTGGTCTTCATGGCCCCGGGTCCCGATTCTCCTCTGCCCACTCTCTCTGTCTCCGTGGCAGGCTCCTCTGCCTCCGCCCCAGTTCTGGCCTAGGCCACCCCACATGGCTTCCAGTGCGCACCTTCAGATTCCCCATTGCCCACTGACACCCTCACTTGGATGCCTCACACGCTTTTCAAACTCAGCACCTCCAAATCTGAACTTCTCGCTTTGGCCATGGCTCCTTACCGCAGAGAATAACACCACACGGACTTCGCTGGCAAGCCAGAAGCCTTGCATTCATCCGGACTCCTCTCCCACCCTGCATGCCAGTCAGCTAATAATTCCTATTAGTTCCATCGCTCCGTCTCCACTGCTCTACCTCAGGTCAGCCACCATGTGTCCTCTTCTATTCATCTCACCACAGCCACCGACTCCCACCCTCTAACCCACGCCTCCCTAGGCACTTAACATGATTTTTCTAACATAAAAATATGAAGATCTTCCCCTGCTTAAAATCCTTCCATGATGCTCAGTGTTTTCAGCTAAAGTCCAAATAGCTTCACATAGCTTAAAAGATTTTTTGTGACAAGAACATTCTGACCACTTCCCCCGGAACTTCTTCTCAGTTCCTTGGGAACGCCAACTTCTCCCTCATCCATGGCTTAGAAGGTGTCGTGGTCTCCGCTTGTTTCGAAGTCTGCCTTCTGCACACCCGCCTAAGTTTTGTGCGTCTGTGACGACGTCTACCTTGTCTGCCACTGTGTTCCCAACCAAGGCCACTACCTAGAGCCAAAAGCAATAGCTCGCAGGGCTCTCATCTCCATCATGTGGGAACTTCATATTCTTCCAGATTACCACCCATGGAGTAGAAGTTCTCTCTCCTCATCCCCTGTCTGAACCTTTGGGAAACATCTGTTTGGTCAGTGGCCTCATCCAATTCTGAAATGTCACTCAGTTTTCTTCCACAAATACTTATTTTTCCTTTACATACTAACTCAGACTTTTCTTCACAATCCTTAGATACATTAGTGAACCATTACTTTAGATTCCATTAATTCAAATGTTGCAAATATTAGACACAATGACGCCTAAAAAAGGTCATTAATCCCATCACTGTAAATAGTCAACCTTTTGCTGACAAGGAAAGGGAACTCAAGTTAAAACTTAGGAAATGAAGGATTCATTTAACGAATTTTCTTCTTTTGTATTTAATAATTAATTTTTACAAAATAAAATATTCTCTTTAGTTATGATGCTTCCATTAAAATGTAAACCATTGTGAATTGAGGTTTTTCCATGACCTTATCTTACTTTACTTTTCAGAGTATGCGTAACAAAATTAAAATTGTTTTTGATTTTCAACTCTGAGAGGACCTATTCCAAACAAACAATCTGCTATACATTTCTAAGAACCGTGTTTTAACTGAGAACCATGTTTCACTTTGAATGGCTCCCCAAGCAGAGGTCCTATAATTGCTAATTAAGGGATAGTATCTCTTGGATTTTCTTCCATATGTGGCTTTGAGCTTGTTGGTAGAAGGTCAGAGATTATTCTCTTTTAATAGGACATTTCCTTTCAATTGTGAGCTTCCTACTAAGTCAACTGTCTGTAGAACAAGATAAAACCCGTCACCCCAGTCATGGATGGACTATTGTGCCGAGCTGGCGAGAGTAACTGTAAGAAGTGAAAGCCTTAGAGAGCAGGTCCTGGCTCATGTTTTGCAAAGCCTGGAACTTTGCAAAGCACGTGAGGAGAAACAAAAATGTAGGTATGCTCTTTGTCAGCCTCAAATGATATTCTGAACAGCACATCTGACTTTTATGAGGACTTGATAATACAAATAAAAAGGCTGCAAAGAGTGTTTTAACTGATTCTGACTGGAATGGTGGTTACAGATGACTGTTCAAGGACTTCTCCTTGACTCCTGACCCCAAACACTCCAATTTCACTTACTCCATTAAGGCCAGCCTCTCAATCTTAAACTCAAGCTATACAGATGGTGTGAATTATTAGAACTAAAGACTACCAGTAGCTACTGACATAGCTTTAATTTTATTTTCCAAAATATTCTCATACAATACTGCTAGGAGTAAATTTATGAAGCCCTTTGAAAGGTAATTTGGCCTAAAGCATCACTTAAGAATGTTCATATAGTTTAAGTCAGCAATTATACTGAGAAACAACCATAGATGGAGAAGCCCTGGGCACATAAGAACACTCACTGAAGGATGTAGAGGTTATTTATAACAGGAACACCCGAAATAGTGGAATAAACAGTAGGGGACTAATATTTTGTGCTTGCTCTGTTCTAGCTGTCATTTTTAGCATTTTACATTTGTCAGTGCATTGAATCTGCACAACAACCTTATGAAGCAGGTGCCATTCTTTTTTCCTTTTTTGAGATAAGGAAACAGGCACAGAGGCATTTGTCCTGGCTCCTGCTGGAGCTGAGATTTATTTTAATGGCCCAGCCCCAGAGCCAGCCCCTCAAAGTACTATCGTGTTTTCTGACAGTTACATCTTAAAAATAACGTAGTTAAATGTGTTGTGTTGGTAATAATGTAGAAACGTATTTATGTTTTCATGTCTGGTTAGAAAAACAAGCATGGTCACAAATGTAAATATTATTCAAAAGCAAGAGAGTAAAAATAAACCTTTATGCTTAAAAAGAGATTCAAAAGTTTAGACACCAAGGTAGTATTAGCGATGATATTTCGGTGATAGAACTGTGATAGTTCCCTGTTATTTTTTACTTTTAAAAAAGTAAGATTCGATTGCTTTTTAAATGGTAAAAATGATAATTTATTCCTTTTAAAGCTCTCATGTGTTTACGCTCCCTCTCATGTTTCCTTCCACCTCCCTCTTCCTCGCTTCACTTTATACATCCAACAAAAGATTGTTCTCCTAGTCCTTATTTATCCCACTTTTTATTTCTTATGATCTCCCCCTTTTTCTTTCTTCTCCCTCTTGTGTGTTCCCTCCTCCCTCCTGGTCCTACAAGGCCTGTGAGCAGAAGGAGACAAAGGCCCCAGGCTCTGCTGAGGGCGAATGGCAGGCACCCTCCGGTCTGTCCTGGCGGCCCTGTCTATGGTTCCTTCCCCCGCAACACCCAGCTTTCCCTTCTTTCTCTGCCTTCTTCCAGCCTGCACTCCTCTCTCGAGCACAAAACTGCCTCCAGACAGTCAGATGTCCTCGGGCCAACCTTTTGCTCTCAGGAATACCTGGCTGGCGGGCTTGGAGGACTCATCCCAAGGCCATTTCCTTGGTCACAACCCGATTTTCACAGGAGTAGAAGCAGCAATGCTGGTGCTGTAGGGAGTGGGGTCAAGGGTTCCCTCTGTTCCACCAGCTCATCTATCAGCCCATTGGGATTCAACTCGAGAACACCTACAAGTTAAGCTAAGAAGGAAAACTGACGAGACCAGGAAACTAGGGCCTGTCAGGCAATTCTTCCCTGAATTCTAGGCTCATTACTTATAACTGTTTGGCTACAGGTTAAGAAAATTTTTTGTTAATTAAACCTTTATCTCCAGTTAGCAATTTGTGCGTGTGCCAGTTTTCCCCTCAAATCTTAATTCTTAAATACTTGATAGTGAGAAACACTGGTAGCCTTAAAAATATGCGGCTGTTCCTTTTTCAAAACATGTTCACCTCACTCCAGTCCTCTATTATTTCACACCCATCTTATTACCTGAGTCTTGAAGCGAGGTCTCATTCATGCCCTTGGCCAGTAAAAACGCTTGCAAGTTGCCTGGCCTTCAGACACGCCAAGCTCAAATGCTGTTAACTCCCTCCCCGCAAAGGAAAAATGAAACATCACTTTTCCCCCTCATTGTAAAAGTAATGTGTGTTCCTTGCAAACAAACAAAATCAGACAATATATGAAGGTGTGAACAAGAAAGTGGCAATCTCTTGTAATTTTATCTCCCAGAGGGAGATATGGTTATTAATCAGCTTGGTTTATGGAGCTTTCAAAGTCCCACTTGGCCAACCCTATCTGTCATGCTTCCCCCTCCCCTCGTCTCTGGCCAGGCCCAGCTCCTGGAGTCCCACAAGCACGTTCTTACCTCTGTGGCTTTGCCCATGGCATTCAGTCTTCTCCAGCTGCCACGCCTTCCCTCCACCCATCCAACTCATCTCCCATTTTAAAAATCCAGCTCAAGCCCTTCCTGCTGCATGAAGCCTTTCAAGCCTTATCAATGTACAGAATATGTACTCAGGGCCACACAATTCAACCATAAAATGTCGCTTCTGAGGCTACCCCCTCTCCACTTAGATCATACACTATCAGCGCATGGGCATTAGGCTGTATCTTTTTCTAGTGCTTTGCAATATGGTGGTCAATCATAAATGCCTGTCCACTAAATTCATATGAATAATAGAGTGGTTGACTGAGTGGCTTCCTTTTAATTTAGAAAAATTTCTTACTCAATGCATTTAATTTTTTATAGGTTCCAGATAATTTACATGAATATCCATAAAGTGCTTTTAAATGTCCCCCACACCTTTTCACAGAGTACCTGTGAGGTATGGGTATCAATTAAAACAAGGATTCCCCTTTGGTTCCAGCACAAAGCTAGTGAATGCCTGGGGTATTTTTTACTCCCTGCTCTCTAAAATGTCCCTCCTTCTGTAATTAGTCCATTAAGTTCACACTGTCCACGGTGCCTACAATGATGACATCATAGTAAATCAGTGCTCAAGCTGCTGGTTGTTGCTTAAGTGTCCTCATGCACCATCTTGGTGCAGCATATTTGGGTTGATTTAACAAAGATTCTGATTCAGTCAAGGGCCATGGAATGCTTCATGGCATTGAGGGACACTGTCCCAGGACTCCAAGCAAGAGTCCCTGTGAAAAAGTAAGTGAGTGGCAGTGGCCAGGATGGTGCAGGTTTGTTGCCCCATGGTCATTGCCTCTTTTGGGACTACAAGGCATATGTGTGGAATATGCAAACTGCTAACCCACAAGGATTCATATTCATGCTCACCTCTCATCACATTTAATCAGAATCACGCTGTCTGTTCCAATGCCCAAGGCTGCAGCTCCTTTCTTGAGGGAAAAATGACTCTGTAAAAAGAGCATATTTGTAATTAGTTGCCTATAAAGTCAAGATCCACTCCCCCAGCTATTATATTTTTTCTTTTCTTCTATTTCTAATCTGTCCCTCCAAAGCCTGGTTTGCTGAGAGTAAAAGGTATCCTTTACTTGGGCTTTAAAAAAATTGTGGTGAAATATACATAACACACAATTACCATCTTAGCCATTTTACATGCACAATTCAGTGACCTTAATATTAATATTGTTGTGTAACCATTGCTACCATCCATTTCCATAACTTTTTTTATCTTGTAAAAGTGGAATTCTGTACCCATGAAACCTGTGAAACTCCTCAATCCTCCCTCTCCCTATCTCCTGGTGACAACTATTCTACTTCCTGTATCTATCAATTTGACTATTCTAGGTACTTCATATAAGTGGAATCATACACCCTTTGTCCTTTTGTGCCTGGCTTATTTCATTGAGCTTAATGTCCTCAAGGTTCTTCCGTGTTGTAATCTTTTTCAGTGCTGGGTCACATGCATTGTATGTCTACATCACACCTTGTTTTTCCTTTAATCCATCAATGGACACAGTTTGCTTATGCCTTTTGGCCATGTGAATACAGGTGCTATGAGCAGAGTGTACAGGTATCTCTTTGAGCCCTTCTTTTCATTCTTTTGGAAATACTCAGAAGTGAATGCTGAATCCTAAGGCAATTCTATTTTTGAGAAATTGTCACATTGTTTTTCACAGCAGCTGCACCATTTTCCACTCCCACCAGCACTGCCCAATGGTTTCAGTTGTTCTATATCTGTTGTTATTTTCTGCTTTGTTGAGGATACTCATTCTGATGGGTGTGGGGTGGTGCGACATTGTGGATTTGCTTTGTATTTCCCCAGTGATTAGTGACACTGAGCATCTTCTCACATGCTTACTATTTGTAGATCTTCTTTGGAGAAATGTCTATACGAGTCCTGTGGCCATTTTTGAATGGGTTTTTTGTTTGTTTGCTTGTTGTTATAGAATTCACTTAGACTTTTAAGAAAAATAGTAGGGCCCTGGAAATTGTAAAAGGGCCTGCTACCTCTGTAAGACAGCTTGCTACCCCAACACAGGGTAATCCAAGCCAATTTTACATACAAGGATAAAGAACACATCGACTGTCTCCATCAGTGTATACATGGCTCCCAGACTTTCAACTTGCTCCTGATAGATTACGCTCAGTTTCTCTCAAGTTCAGTGAAATTGTGTGTGTTCAAGTAAGGGGAGAGATTGCCTTTAAATCCAGCACTTTTTGTCCTAGACATACTGGAGAGGCTATTCGTTGTGCAAATAGGTGACTGCCCAGCCTGGGGTGTGCTCAGGAAGGAGGTGATGATTCCTGGCTTGGGCAGAATATGGTGTGGCAAATGCCACACGGAAAAGGAATCGCCACATTTTCGTGCTCCTGGTTATTGATTCTGGGTAGGAATCACGGGCAATTTGGAAAGCTGAGAGAAGCTAACCTAAGCCCAGCTGTATGTGCTGTGTCTGCCCAGCAGCCTCTTACTATTAACTACAGATCATTAAGCTGTCCAGAAGAGAAGCTGCTGCCTCAATTTACATCACCAAAGGGCTGCTGACTAGAATTTTAAGTTATGGTTCCAGAGTGTACTTTCTCTTTGAATGCCCACTTTTGATTCATCTGAATTCTTAAATATGGAGCATAGGAACTACTAACACATGTGTTTTTAGGGGGTATGTTACATAAGCAAGAGGAAATCAGATTTAAAAGAACAGCAAATAATGTAAACCAGTAAACAAGACACTGAATAGAGGTGTTTATAAAGCCCCGTGTAGCTTGGAAGTAATGAGAAAGGGCCATTAGCCTCATTTTACAACCCCAGAAAGACAAAGTGGACATTAGTTACCAAGATACCTGGGAAGTAGGAGAGAAAGCTTAATTGGGTTTGTAAAGATGCATGTCTCCCCCACTTACGAAAGTGCTTTCTCTTGCTTATTTAGCAGATCCCTGAGTGACCCCCAGAAAAGGAGAAAACAGTACTAAGTCTCACTGCCGGGAGGGCAGAGAACAGAAGAAACAGCTGCCCCACTGAGCAAGCACAAGCTACTCAAATTAGCCCCTCAATGAAGGAGCTCATAAGTGAGCACTAAACTGCCAAATGGCAAATTGGGGATAAGTAAGAGATCTGGTGCACCTGGTCAATGAGAGGAAGTCGGCTTGTCTGGTCTTTAATGAGAAAGAATAGGGATTCTCAAATGAGGAGCAATTAACCAGGATAATTGATCACTGCACCAAATGCTACACACTTAAAGGCAAACACATGCCCAAATAGAAAGCTTAAAGATGGGGAACAAACGTGATATGAGGCATGAAGAAGAGAATTAGGTACCAGACACTGTTTATATTTTCAGGAAAGGGAGCAGAGAAATAGCTAAATGTTGTCCACAAATAGCAAGGGACCCATAAAGAGGAAGGAACTTGAGAGAAAAAGAAAGACTGCCTAATAAGGAAGAAACAGCGAAGACAGCTTAAATGGCCTATCTCTCTGTGCTGGAGAGACAACATGTGCAGAATCACTTTTAATCCTCGGCACCATATTTCATGGAACCACTTGCTGATGAACCAGAGCACAACAGCATCCTGGATGCTGAGGAGCCTGGAGACCAAGCGCCTAGAGAGAGCAGAGGAAATGCGGTGGTGTATGGCCCCGGTGGCCTTGATAGCTAAAGGGCTGTGCCAAGGCAACAGTAAGGGAATGAACTGGCCGCCCTGGGCGGCTTCACAAAGCAGAGCTATGAACAAAAATTGGAAGCTGTAAGGATTCAGACGTGTCTCTTAAACCATCAAGACTGTTGCAATAGTCAGTTCATTAATAAAGTAGCTGGGGAATGAGCTTATGAATGCCCCACTTGCCTTCCCCACCCTGATTTTGAAAAAAATAACAATAGACCTCCTCAGTAGAATCTAGTGCTCATTTAGAACTAAATCGTGTTTTGATTTAAGGGTAGTAGAAGATAAAACCCATATGGTTTTTAATTTATACAAATGAAGATTAATTTCTCTATCTTTAAAAAACAAGGTGTAAGTAATCTAGACACAGGCTACATGATTCAGTTGACATTTAAAACATGTGCAAACAAGTATGGGATTTTATAGTTATAAAATAAATGTAAGTAAAAAAGTAAGCAGGCCTCCTGGGTTTGCATGGGATTTGATTGTCCAAAGTGAGAATGTGTAAAATGAGAGCCCACAGGCATGGGCTCTGCTATTTCATCCAGCCCTGGGACTAGGGGGTGCAAATCAACTCCTTCCTGCTTTATTGGGGACAGCAAATCCTATTTGTCTTTAAAGTTGATGAGAGAGTAAGGGGAATGGTAGACAGTTATGGGACAAACCACTTCAGTCTCTTGACATGCTGGTTTCTCTTCCTCTATTACAATTTAGGCAAGCAGTTTGGAAAGCTGCATCAATTCTTTCAAGCCATTGTTAGTCACACCCAGATATTTAACTGAGACTCAGATTCAACTGCCTAGTAAACCACAGGGCTTCACAGAAATTCTCTTCTAGGCTCAGGGAACACAAAGATTATTAAGACAGCCCTCAGCATCTAGTTATCTTCACCCCTCCATCCCCTACCTTGTGTCCTACCTCTCCTCTTCTTGCTTTCTCTATCTAGTAGTGGTACTGGTTTTGCTGGTCTTCTGTGAGTTGCTAAACTTGTCAATTCTTTCTTCTGGGTCTTAGTATTTGCTGTTTCATTTCTTGGAAAAACCTTTCTCAGATATGTGTATATGGCTCCCTCTCTCATTAAATGTAGATCTCTGTTATGTATCACTTCCACAGAGACCATTTATGACCAGCTAGTGGAATAGCCCACTACCACCCTGTTCTCTCGTCACCATGTGAAATTAAGTATTTATTAGTTTACCCACTCTCTGTCCCCTATTAGAACATAGGCTACATAAGGGCAAAACTTTGTTGTAGCATAGTTAATAAATATTTGTTGAATTTGACCATATTCTCAGAGAACAAATCCAGGGAAATATCTACTATTTGTTGCCATAAACCTCTGACCACAAGTCCCAATGTTGAAGGGCAGCTTTGGTCATTGGGGCTAAATGATAGTGGGCCAAATGGACCTCAATGCCTCTATTCCAAGGTCCATTCTAGAGCAAGTCGAGAGGTCTTTTTGATACCCACCCCAGAAAGCCTGAGATAGGGTCCTTTCCAAGCAGGAAGCAACTGTAGGCCATTCTAAAGAGCCCATCTGCTTAGGGGAAGAAGAAGCAATGAGAGACCTCAAATAAAGAAAAGAGAAAGAAAACACTAGGTTGGAAATATCAGCTCTTAACTCTGCTGACATTTTATCAAAAGCTTTATCTTTTTTCTCTAAGATCTGTCAGTTGTCCTTGGACTTGCTCCTTTCATGCCAGTACCTCCCCCCATTCTCCTTGAGAGTGGAGTGAATGGAGTGTGTGTGAGAGAACACTGAGCAGAATGAATGGATTGCACATCATCATACATCCAGGACCCCCAACCAGTAAATCTTGAAGCCCAACCTATGACGGAACTGGAGTCTACTATTTTGACTCCTTCCCCTGTCTTGGATCCCCTTCCTCCCATTTGCAATTGCAGGACCAACAATTATCACTTATTTACCAGCTTCTTTGCCTCCCTCCCACGTACCCATTGGTTTTCCTCAAATATATATGGGATTTGAGGGAAATGATAACCCCATTTGTCAGAGAGACTGGTAGCCCTTATTTTTGCTTCTATTCATCAGATGGCATAAAAGAGCTTCCTGCTTCTTAAAGAATTAAAGAAATGCTTTAAGAAGCACTTGATTTACAAAGAAGTTCATACTCTGTGAGACTGCCTCAGTGATTTCTAATTATTATGATTTGGAGAGGAGGGGGTCACCCAGCCATGTTCTTAGATACCCTGTGAGTCAGAGGTGATATGGATGTGCACATAAGGCATTTCTGTGAAGCTGCTACCCTATTACTCACACTTAATTCTATAGTTTAAAGTATTCCCACTGTTAGCTTTTGTCCAAAGAATGTGTTAAAAGATCCTGGTATATCCCACGCTTAAGTTGACACAAAAAGAGATCCAAGGATATTTGGTGTCAAATATGAACACAGCACTGAGCATGTCACAATGATCACTCAATCGAAAGCTATTATTTCCATGACTTAAGCATCCTGAGAAGAGTGAAATGAAAATGTTTATGGAAAGAGGTCATTTGAAGGTCTTAGAATGTACACAAACTCACCCACTCCAGGATTCACCACTGGGGCAGAAGCTGGAAGGTTGCTAGTCACACGTGAGAAGGGGGTGAAGTGGCTGGAAACGGCTGAGTGCAGGGTGAACTGTCAGAAGCCAGGCAGCATCATTGTTCCCTGGAGGAGATCTTCCCACACAGCCACAAAAAGGTGAAACGGGTTGCCCCGCCCTAGCAATTATCTCAGGTTCCACCTTACACAGTTTATAGGTGTCTTTTCTCCATAGGCCATGCTACTAAGGGGGTAAAAGCAGCTCTACTTAATAAACGGAAACACAGGGAGGCTGCTAAATTGAGGAGACAAGGAAATATGGTCCAAATGAAAGAACAAAACAAAACCCCAGAAAAAGAACTAAGCAAAATGGAGATAGCCAACCTATCAGATGCAAAGTTCAAAACATTGGTGATCAGGATGCTCAGAAAACTCCTTGAATATGGCAAAAAAATAAAGAAAGAAATGAAAGTCACACTAAGTGAAATAAAGAATAATCCACAGGAAACTAACAGAGGAGGGAAAGAAGCTGGGATTCAAACCAATGATTTGGAACATAAGGGAGGGATAAACATTCAACCAGAACAAAAAGAAGAAACAAGATTTCAAAAAAATGAGGATAGGCTGAGGAACATCTGGGACACCTCCAAATGTGTCAACATCTGAATCAAAGGGATGCCAGAAGGAGAAGAGAAAGAGCAAGAAACTAAAAACTTATTTGAAAAAAATAATGAAAGAAAACTTTTGTAATTGGCTAAGGAAGTAGATACACAAGTCCAGGAAGCACAGAGAATCCCAAACAAGTTGGACCCAAAGAGGAACACACCAAGGCACATCATAATTAAAATGCCAAAGTTTAAAGATAAAGAGAGAATCTTAAAAGCAGCAAGAGAAAAGCAGACAATTATCTATAAAGGAGTTCCCATAAGACAATCAGTGGATTCTTCAAAAGGAACTTTGCAGGCTAGAAGAGACTGGCAAGAAGTATTCAAAATGATGAAAAGCAAGGACTTACAACCTAGATTACTTTATCCAGCAAAACTATCATTTAGAATAGAAGGGCAGATGAAGTGCTTCCCAGGCATGGTAAAGCTAAAGGACTTTATTACCACCAAACCATTATTATAGGAAATGTTAAAGGGATGTATTTAAGAAAAAGAAGACCAAAACCATGAACATTAAAAAGGCAACAAATTCACAACTATTAACAACTGAATCTAAAAAACAAAAAAAAAAACTAAGTAAACAACCAGAAGAGAATCATAGATGTGGAAATCATTTGGAGGGTTATCAGCTGGGAAGGGGAAGAGAGAGAATGGGGAAATGGTGCAGGGATGAAGAAGCATAACTGGTAGGAACAAAATAGACAGGGGAAGTTAAGAATAGCATAGGAAATGGAGAAACCAAAGAATTTACATGCTTGACCCATGGACATGAACTAAAGGGGGGATTGCTGGAGTGAATGGGTGTACCAGACAGAGAGGGGACAAAGTTGGGAAAAAATTGGGACAACTGTAATAGCATAATCAATAAAATATACTTTAAAAAAAGAAAGAGGTCATTTGAGACAAAATGATCTGAGTTAGATCATTTTATTGATCTGGTTTTATTTAGTTAAGTTAGCTACCATAAAATCAGCGGCAGTGATGAGTTCCTCTGTCAGCAGAGTTGTTATGGTAAGTGTAGCTACAGAATGTGAAGTCTCTACAGATCACCTGGCATCCACAGATGTGTCCCTTCTTATTCTCCTATCGTCTTACCAACTGAGAAACCATTCTTAAGTCTCCCTAGTTTCCTCAAGCAGAATTTTGAAATCCTCAGACAAAATTAATGTCAATTACTTTATGTCTTAAACTAAACATATGCCCTAAAGAGTAGGGACCCCTAACCCCAGGGCCACAGGCTGCTAGCATGCGAGGCCTGTTAGGAATCGGGCTGCACAGCAGGAGGTAAGCAGCTCTACTTCCTGTCTCCTCGCCACCTCCAGTCTGTGGATGCCGCTTGCATTGCCACCAGCGCTCTGCCTCCTCTACCCGCCCCCACAAACCCCAGGTCTGTGAAAAAATGTATTTTCACAAAACCAGTCCCTGGTGCCACAAAAGTTGGGGACTGCTGCTATAGAGTAACAATACAAGTAATACTAGAGTTTTAAACTCTCTTAAGTCTGTAAATTCTTGAGTATTCTTCTGGTGTCTTGGGAGAGAGGCCATATCCATCTTAAGGAAATAATTTGCCCCCAGATATATCACCAGGCATGTCACTGCCTTCCCTGCTGCCTCTATCTTTTTTTTAAAAAATCTTATTTATTTATTTTTAGAGAAAAGGACAGAGAGAGGGAGAAAAACATCAGTGTGTGGTTGCCTCTCAAGTGCCTCCACCTGGGAACCTGGCCCACAACCCAGGCATGTGCCCTGATTGGGAATCAAACCAGTGACCCTTTGAATCACAGGCCAGTGCTCAATCTGCTGAGCCACACCAGCCAGGGTGCCATCTTGCCTCCAGGGTGGACTCAACTCTTTCCCATGTAGAGGCTGGTTATAATAGCAATGTTAGTTAGCAGCCATTGGTGGAGTACTTACTGAAGGTCTGGCACTGTGCTCTACCCCTTGACATGTATAATCTCACTTCATCCTCCAACAGCTATGTGAGCTGGGTATTACAATTTTCATTTTAGTTTTTTCACCCCTTTGAAAAGACATCATGTTTATTCTATTACAGTTGTCTCAATTTTTCCCCCTTTGCCCTCCTCCACCCATCCCACTGCTCTCCTACCCCACCCCCACAATCAATTCCCACACTGTTTTCCATGTCCATGGGTCAATCATACAAATAATTTCCATTTTATAGACAAGGAAGAAATAAGTAGCTACTCTGAGGTCATGTCCTGGGAGGTGGCAGAGCAGGGCCTGCCATCATTTCTAGTCACTTCCATAGCTTATGGGCTTTATCCATTAACCTAAAGAAAAACAAATCTATCTAGTTATTCCTGACCTGGCACTCAGAGCAAGGGAGTCATTCACCCAATATGGAATGTGATCTCAGGGACACTGGAAAGGGGACATCCCCTCCTTGTCCTTCCCGTCTCCCCCAGTACGAGTGTTCCCCAAGAGCAGGCACTGGGTCTGTTGTGTTCACTGCTGTCTCCCTGGGCCTCAAGCAATGTCTGGCCCACAGCATCACTGAGCAGAGGAAGGAAGGAATAGAGAAAATGTCTCACTGGCCAGTGCCTGAACTTGTGCCTCATTAGCTCATTTCTTTGTCTCCTATTACATTGGAAATGTCCCCAGGAAAGGCAACACTTAGGTTTCACAGTCATTGGCATGTCTCTCAGGTTTTTTCCTGAGAGGAGGTTATACTGGGATTGAGTAGAGGAGAAAATAGCACAGGGGAGATGAGTGCCTTGAAGTGAAAAGGAGGCAGAGCAGGGGATGCTAAAGGTTCACGGAATTTGGCTCACAATTCACTTACTGAAAGTTTGGTTAAGCTAATCTCTACCTAAGGGAATCTGTCTAATGGGAATCATTGTATGGAAGCTGTCTTTTTCCAAGCTGCCTGGGTTGCCATTAGGGTTATTTTTTTTTATTTTTTTTTTTAAATCAAAGACACCTATTTTGGGAATTGAAACCCTTTCAAATAGTATTGTTACGTGAAAAACATGTTTCCAAAGCAATTATGAAAATCACCTCCCCAAAGAAGTGGGCTTAGGCCGTGAGGGGCCGCAGCAGAGTGTTGGTGCCTGGTCCCAGGTGACGTGGACACGAACTGGGCAGGCCTGTGAAGAGCTGAGTGAGTTAGTTGTGGTGATTGGCCTGAAAGATCCCAGTGTTTGTTCTGATTATGAAGAACATTTTTCCTTGATGCAATTATGCTGTTTCATTGAAACTATTTCTGGCAAATCTTGTGTCACATGAGGAAATAAGAGGTATTTGAAATTAAGCTTGTGGTTGGGTTTTTCAGAGGAGAGAGAGAGAATGGGGTGGGGAGAGAGATATATGAACTATATAGCTGGAATCTTAGCTTCTCTCTAAACCTACATTCATTAAAGAACCTAAAACTCAGATTATTTTTTGCCAAGTTTTCTGTCACTAAAGATCTTTGAAAGTGAGGAGATTCCAACAAAGAAAGAGTATTGGACCAGATGATCTCTAAGAGCCTTTTCATTTCTGAGATTTTGTGATTCTATATTTTGGAGGAAAATAATCTTGGAACTTTTCACTCAGAGCTTCCATGCTTTCTCTTTTTTAAACTCAGTGATTTATTTATGTCTTCTAATGTTCTTCATAACAATACTATTCATTTAATTTAGTCCTATTCAAAATTTCAAGGAAACAGTTTTATTTGAACAAATGAAATTTTAATATGTTGCCCTACTTCTAAGCTAGAGAAAGTTCTAGTCTATTTTGGTGGACAGAAAAGAAATGGGTAGCTTTGGTGGAGTGCCACAGAGAGAGTGACAGGTTATTTAGAAAATAAAAGATGACCTTTCCCTTCCTAAATGTGTGAAGTTTCTGGTTCAGTATTGGAAGACAAAGTTTCTCAATACCATTTCCATCTCTTTGCTCTAAACATGTCAAGTTGTTAACTCAATATTCAGAACAGAAGAAAGGGAAGAAACTTGAGCAGGTTCAATAGATCAGGAAATTACATTAGCACTAGAATAACTAACATGGGGAAAACAAGATTTGAGAAAAGGCACTACAAGTGAGTGTAGATCAGCCACCCAGAGAGTGGTGTTCAGGTGATTCTGTCCATCAGTTGAAAGAACAGTATTGGGACCATTGGGAAACTGCGGCTCTAGACCTAACTCTCCCACTAAATGGACATGAAACCTTGGGCAAAGCATCTTCCACCTCCAGCACTTGGATTCTTTCTTTTTTGTTTTTTAAAAAGATTTTACTTATTTTTTGAGAGAGGGGAAGGGAGGGAGACAGAGAGGGAGAGAAACATCAATCAGTTGCCTCTCACATGTCCCCAGCTGGAGACCTGGCCCACAACCCAGGCGTGTGCCTTGACCAGGAATTGAACCAGCGACATTTTGGTTTGAGGAAATGACGCCCGGCCCACTGAGCCACCACATCAGTCAGGGCCGGGGCTTGGTTTCTTTGTATATAAAACAAAGATTTTGTTTTGTTTAAGTACCTCACGTTTATGTAGATTTCCTATGTCCCAGGCACTGAGGTAAGTGTCTTACAAGGCTCTTGTTTTGATTCTCCAAAAGCTGTGGGCTTTCAAAACTCTCAAAAAACATAAAGAGAAAACACTTGGAGCAGCTTCTCCCTCTCCTCACTGGGCCCACACAGAAGCTCATCCGCCACCCTTTCTTTCTGCAGGTCAAATAATTCGGAAAAGAAACCTCCATGCAAAGATGCAAATTGGTCTGGAGAAAAGGCATTTGAGGCATGACTTGGTAATTTTCTTTCTTCAGCCTATGGAGATCTATTTCTAGGGCTGGTAGAAGCGTGGGGATTGTAAAATCTGAAAGGACTAGGGGAATATATAGCTTGGTCTGAAGCCTGGAGGAGATGCCCTAAATGACAGAGGGAATGGAATGGCCCTGGGGTATGGACCCAAAGGGAATTAGACATGGGGGTCAAGTTACCTCTTAACCTAGAGCTTTAAGGTGGCAATTACATTTAAGGGCGCAGCTGTCCAGAATGATGTGGATTGAGTGTTCAAGGAGACATAGGAGTTCTTTCAGTAAACTCTGAAAACCCCCTCCAGCCCAGCCCTGTGAGATAAGGAAGAGACTTTTTGTTTTTTGGGGTTTTTTTTTGTTTCACCAGTGTTGGGGGGAGAGGTAAAAATCTAGCATCACCTTTGCATTAAGAAAGCGCTTAGTGGAAATTTGATTTGGGGTGGTAGAAAATGTTAAGTCAATTGATGAACTGCTCTGTACAAATTTTTGAGGCTGAATCTTTTAATCTGGCTTCTACATTGGTAATCAAGGCAGGGACCTCACTGGTCTGGGAGTCAGGAAATCCATTTTCTTGGCTCTGCCTACATAGCTAACTATGGCCTCTTCATTTTTAAAATACTGATAATGATTACTGTTCTGCCCGTCCCACAAGATTGTTGTGAGACTTAAATGAGCTAATGTATATTGGAAGTGTTTGGAAACGGTCAAATAGTTATTAGACATAACTATGCATAAGATATATTATACATTAGAACAACAGTTCGTTTGTCAAAAATAAGCCTGCAGTTAAAACCAGTTAGTATTTTAGGGCAGGTTTATAATTCAAATGCTCTTTCATAATTATGTATTTGGATAGAGATCCAGGAAAGAGGAGGGAGAATGAAAGGGTTGTTGTATAACTGAATTACCTTTGTTTCTCTTAGAAATGAAGAACTAGTCTAAGTTTGCAATATCAAGAAAATAAAGCATAGCAAAGTTATTCCCAGGCCACATGACCTGAACTTCTTGGGTAAGGTTAAGTCAATTTGTGTGAAGCTTGAGCCCAAGAAACTAAGCAGAAACCAGAGAGCACAGGGAAGCTTGCTGGTTGACCAATCTCATATCAGATTGTGCAATCAGCCCTGAAGCCGAAAGAAAAAATACCCCATATAAGATCAGGAATTTTTCAGACTGTGAATATAGTACCATTTAACTATGCAGGGGTCCAAATCCATTGCAGGGAAGCAGAAATTAGGAAAAAAATTGTGTCATGTTTTTCTACCCTTGGAGAAGCTGAGAGATGAAATTTAGCTGATGGTGGAGGTACAAGACCTAGGAAGTTGAATAATGCCTCCCTGTACAAAGATGCCCATAGCCAGTTCCTGAAACCTGGGAAAGTATTATCTTCCATGGCAAAGGGGACCTTATGTGATTAAAATAAGGGTCTTGAGATGAGAGATTATCCTGGGTTATCCGGGTAGATAGACCCAAGTAATCACAAGGGTCCTTACAAAGGAAAGAAGGGATAGGAGAGTCGGAGCCAGAGAAGGAGTTTTGGTGATGGAAACAGAGGTCAGAGAGAGAGAGAGATCTGAAGATACTCCATGCTTGGAAGATGGAAGAAGGGGCCATGAGCCAAGAAAGGTAAGTGAGCTCTAGAGGCTGCAAAAGACAAGGAAAACGGTTCTCCCCTACAGTCACCAGATGGAACCTGGCCCTGCCTCATCCATGTTAGATTTCCGACCTCCAGAATGGTAATATAATGCAGTCATGTTGTTTTAAGCCACTAAGTTTGTAGTAAACATGACTGAAAACAAGATGCTAAAGACAATTTGTTAGCATAAATCATTAGTTTCCTTTGATTCCATGGCTACGGCTGTGGTTATGAATTGTACTCACTGGCTTCCAACCTGTACTTGCCCCTTGTTTCCATGTTATAAACACCCCCTCCCCACACACCCCACCTAAAACATAAAAAGAAAAGTCCCACTGAAGACCTGAGGCCCACTGTGATTTCCTGCTTCTCCTGACAAACATCTCTTTCAGGAGCTTCTAATTTCCCTATAGACCCCACTCCTCCCTCTCCATTTCATTTTTCCCCTACCATCCAAGGGCTTCTTGATCTTCCAGGCAGTTGTTTCCCAGACTCTAGACTGTTTTGAGGCAAGGTTCTAAAAGAACAATGTTAGGACTTAGACAGCAGGCGATGCTTATCTAGCACCTTCAGAACAGTCTTGTTCACTGTAAGGTCCTGTGTGGTGGAGAGTTCTGTACCAAAATGATGCTCCCACAGCTCTAGTGTGGCTTTGAGTTTGTGTCTGCTTTACCTTGGCATGTGAGAGAAAGCTGGCAGCCTAGCAGGGCTGTTAGCTCCACATATGTGAACAGGATTGGTCACTGTTTCAATGCCTCCTTGGTAGTAGGGAGAATGGCATTAGCTCTTTGAAAATGGAAGAAATGTGAAATGCTATTTCCTGGCATTCAAGATGGGAGGCCTGAGCTCTCAGCATCCTGTCTGGCCAGCAGTTTGTGGTAGATAGGAGCCTGTGATTGGCTGAGACAGATCTGGTCCAGAGATCAACTATGACAGATCATTATGCCATTTCTCTACAGTGATAAAACCTCTGGTTAAGTCTGCCAAGGGTTAATATTAAGTGGTTCAATACACCATGAGGGTAGAATATATTATCAGAATTTTTAAACACAAAGACTGATTCGACAAGGTACTTTGGAGTTTTGAGTTACGTAGGCACAGTATAGATAGTCCAAATTAGTTCTTACTCACTCTGCTTTTGCTCCTTATACCCTTCCCCCAATATACAACATTATTGCTAAAGAATGAACTGTAGGACCTGCAGATAAAAACATCCTGCTTTCTCATTGAGAGTTTTCCTGAATTTCAAAGAGAAAGGAGTTCACCCTTTTGTACCACTCAACTCTCCTCTCCCCTCATTCTTTTCTAAGAGTTATCTTCTGGAAAGAGAACCTCTAGGGATAACACATTTCCAAATGATCATCCCTTCAACCGGGCTTTACAGAATATAACCTTAAACTTGGAAAGAATAGAAACACGTACATGCTCAGATGTGAAGGCAATGAGCCTGGGAACAGCAGCCATTCCTTTCTCCTTGACTTCTGGGAACATCTTAAAGCGCGCAATCAGCATGGCATACATGTTAGATATGGCACCACCTAAAGTGCACAGCAACACAGTTAAATTTTCTAGTTATTATCAACATCATTTCACATGCAAGCCACATTCCTATTTCCCTGACTTAGAGTCCTCCTTGGACACAGGAGAACACCCTCTTATTGGCTATCCTTGCACTGAATCCTCAGACTCAGGCACTAGCTAAGAGAGTCCAGAAAAGGAGCTTTGGGCCCGACCACAGGGTGGACGTTCCCCCTCCACACCCATCTCTGTCACTAAGGGGAACTACAATCCATTTTGCTCTTATCGGGAGCACTTTGAAGAAGCTGTTGAGAACTGAGAAAGCGTTGCCCTCCTCCCCAACTTGCAAATGTGGTCATTCTGCATCAGGCCTAGGAAAATCTCACTTATAGCCTCATGTAGTTGACTTCTTTCTTTTCATCACAGCTCACATACTTTGCACTTGAACTGCGACAAATTAGTTGCTGTTAGTGAAGTAGACCGTTAATCAACAATTATTTCATATAAACCCATCTCATCATAGTCATTTATTAATTCCCCCTAAACAGTTTTTCCCTCTTAAATATATCATTAAAATATAATCATAAGAGTTAACAAAATCTTACTTTATAATTATAGGAAGGCATGCAACTAAGGGAATTTAAAGTTCATATTAAATTATTTTTCCTGTGTGATCCTATCATTGTCAAGGATTTCATACAATAAAATGTATATCTAATAAAGAGAGTTTTATTTGATAAGCAAGGATTTTAGAAAGTTTAGGATTTTTGTTATTCAGGAAAAAGACAGATTGTGAAGCATGCAAATGGATATGCTGACATGGAAGTCATGAGATCATGAGGCAGAGTAAAGGTACTATCTCCCCTCTTCACCCAAAGAGGGACACGCCCTGGCCCTGCCATTATGTGAGTACTTTGAGTTCCCTGCTCACGTGGCTGAGGAGCAGACAGGCTCGCTATACCTAGTCGAAGGGCCCGCATGAGCACGATCTTTGCCTCATGAACCCTGGCTCTGACACCAGCAGGCAGCCTGACGCAGAACAGTCATCAACTAGATCCTGGCCCTGCCATCAGTCAAAATGAGGACGACTCCTACTGCTTCTGGACCCCAGAGACATGGGACAAGCAAAATCTAGGTCAGACCTGCTCTGAGCAGACACCCTGTCTAAAAGTCTGACTGCGTAGGATGCTATTGGGAAATGGAGCAGCTCTTAAAGGAACTTGCCCTCTAGCTATGGTTTCTCGGTCCTGGCACTTAATGATATTTGGGGGGGCTTTCCTGAGCATTGTAGGGTGCCTAGCAGTATCCATGGCCTCCACCCAACAGAAGCTAGCAGCACTATGTTTCCCCAGAGTGACAGTCAGAAATGTTTCCAGACATTGTCAAAAATTGGGGGCAAAATTCTCCTGTTGAGAGCCACTGCCCTGTTCTTTTCAGACAGGCTGGGGAGAAGGAGAGCAGAAGGCAAGAGAAGATGTACACAAAGAAAGTGCATTTCACAGGACTCTTATCCAAAGAGCTTCTGGCTCTGCCTTCCCTCTCTTTGTTTTGCACTTGGTTGTTCTCTGCCTGAGGGTCCAGCAGCCCTGGGAGGGATGAAAATGCTCCTGGGCCCTGGACAGCGCAGAGCAAAGGCAGGAGGACAGATGCGCACTTATTGTCCATGAATCTTCCCAAAAAAGGGTACAAAAGCAAGCCCCGAGTCATACTGAGAAGCCTGTAGATAGGAATAGGTCTGCGATTAAGCCAAGCCTTCCTTCCTTCCCCCTCAGGCCTTCATGACTTGCTGAGCAGTGAGGAGTGCTCAGTTCTCTCTGGCCGTGAGCACAGGTGGCATCACGTAAACGGATTTTTTTCTAGATGTCCCAAAGGGCTTTCCATGAAGCATGAAACCTCTGGATGTTATGGATGGAGGTGTAAGGCAAACAGCTGAGCTATATATTCAGCTACAAACCTAACTCTTCATGCTTAGTCCCAGGCAACGGGACTTTGAGACCTCAGCCATGTAATATATGTGATTTCCCCTTATCCTCACCCTTTAAATCATAAAATCCTTTACTCCAGGAATAAGGCTGACTGCTGCCTAAAAAGGCATCTGTTAGAGATTAAGGATGTTATCAACCTTTCCTCTGTAATGTGTATAGACAGCAGAGAAGAAACAGATTGCCAATGGCCTTTCTTTCTGTCCCCTCCCCACTTTGCAGTGTCTACACTATATTGTAACGTGTCATCTATGACTTCTTCCATTTTGGGTCTTTAGGGTCCAAGAAAGAAGCCTTGTTATCACACTTAAGTGTTATCTACCTGCTTCTCTTAATCATTCCCTGTCACCGATGAGGGCATCTGGGAAGCCCTTAGTCCATACCTGGCTTAGCAGAACTGCCAGAGGATGCTTTCTCTCGGTGTGTATTTTCTGGGGCAGGTGGGTTCCAAGACCAGCTGGGTAAATTAGGCCTGCCCCAAGCCCCTTTAGTCAAATAGTTAGGGTCTCTAGGAGCAATGTTCTCTCCTTCCTCTTGGGAGTCATTAAAACGTAGCCCAGCATGCTCCTGGCCCCCTCCCTCAGAGACAGCTCAGTCACACAACCAGCTTAACAGATGGAGGAAGAATACAGGCAGAAGTGATGCTGATTTCTGAACCCTATCTAATTGTTCATGAAAAATACCCTAAACCTTAAGAGCATCAGTTCCAGGCAATAATGGCAAAGTTCCCTCAATAGGGGATGCTTTTTCCACAGAAAAACTAAGTGCTAAGTCCCTTACAAAATAAAGGCTAGTTTAAAATTTATCACAGCTGGTGTTCAATGACTTAAAAAGAAAAGGCTAATTTTCCCTACAATTTAACTAATAGGTTTTCCTTCAGCACCTGAAAAAAAATGTACTATATCTTTAAAAACATAAAATAAAACATCAGATAAAGCTGCTTGATTCAAGTTCTGGCCTTGAGGCCACTGTTGCTTGTTGATCATGTCTTCTTTCCACCTGTCTTTTATTTTACCTCTCCCTCATCATTCCCTTGTCTTTGTAGATTTGCTGAAGAGAGATCGTGATGCGGCCTTCGCTGGGCCTGGCGCAATGGCAGGTGTGGCGCTGGCTCGCTGCACTGAGCCCTAGGGGAGTGCCCACCCCGTTATGATGACCTGCTTCCTGCCGCTGATGAGATGGGATCTGCACACCAGGTTTCTTTTCCACGGGTCAGTGACTCTTTTCTCACTGCCTGTCCAACTCCTGTTTCTTCTCTGCATTGAACCAAGGTCACAGACATGCCCGGAACCGAGGGCAGGGCTCCATTTCAGTTTGATTCTCTTGACTGGAAGAGGTGTAAATAATAGAGCTTAGAATGCAGTGGTGGGTGATAAAAGGCAGATGGAAGAGAATGAATGGTGTGATAAAGAAGAGAAGGAATGAGAACATTCTTGAAGAAATCATCACCTTCTCTTTGAGCTCTAACAAACTGTCTCCTGAGGCACTCTCTGCCCTCCTTGAAATTAGTGTAAATCGGCTTCTCTGCTTGTTGCTTGAAAGGGACAAGGTACTTAGGATCTATTAAGTAGATCTGCCTGTCATGCACTCTCAAACAGAAAATGCTTTATTAAAAGAGGCTGCTACCCTTTTCCTTTCTTTAGTTCTGGGAAGAGAATGGAGAGTGAATTCTTTTATTATGAATCGGTTTTTTTTGTTCTACATGATGCACACATCCTGTGTGTGGGATCCCAGTAGAAGTACAGGGCAAATATCATCTTTGTTCATGGGCTTTTGGAACACAAATAACTAATGTTCAAGCATGGGGTAGCCAGTTGGAGGCATGGTCAATGGTCATGTGCTTAATGACACTTTCTCTTTTGATCAATATACAACCTATTTAACCTAAGCAGAAATACAGACTAGATAGTTAAGATTCCCTTGGTTCCTAATGGGACATTGTATACCAGAAGAAAGAAACACAAAGAAAAGTTGAAATATATACCCGGAGAAAATATCCCGTCGCCAGAGCCCCCTGGCCAGCCAATGATTTCTCTCATTTTCTTCAGTGTGACGTACTCCAAAAGCACAAACACTGGAGCAATTTCATAGGTGAACCTGAAACATAGTAATTAATCGCCATATTTTACGTATGTAACTCAAAGAAATAATTCACCATTACAATATCTACAGAACCACTTCCTTTTTCAAACTCTACATTCACAAAAGTTATGATTATACATTAAGCAGGGAGAAAATTGTCTCCTAAAAGGTTTCTTCATTTTTGTATATTCATAAAGTGAAGAGCTTCAATTATTGGCTTAGCGTACAAGGGCCATTTAGCATATTGAATAAATAAAGAACATTACTGTGTAACACTATTTAAAAGACAACATCTAGTCTCATTTCTCTTTTATAATATACGTAATTATGTACTCCAAATACAAAAGAAGTCCTTTTTGTGTTTAAAAAACATTGTGTAGTTTTGCATGAAAATTTTATCAGGACTATATCCTATTAAGCTGGGGTGAACAGCAAAGTACGGCTGACGGCCAAGTAACTATTTTAGGAGCTACTTAATAAAAGAGATTTTCATTTAAGAGATAGGATAAAGAGTATGGAATCTCACTAATGATTATCCTGGATTACACAAAAACACATTTAACTACTTACATGTTAGTGTTTGCAGTTGATGTCAGCCAGTCTGCTGCCAATCCAACCATATCCAGTCCAGTGGAGAGTTGATTAAAATATCTGGGATGCCCTGAATAAAATGGAATACCAGAATCAGGACTTTAACCAAGGAAAATAAATGCCTCTCAGACACATAATTTTTTGAGCTAAAGAACCTCAAAAGATCCGTCAGTAATAGGACATCCATATTCAGAACCCAACAGGTACGCACGCTGCACACCCCTGACCTCAAGGAATATTTCCTCTAACAAAGATTGTTTTGGATCTTTGGTACTTCTTAAAGCACACTCTAAAAATCATACTTTAAATGGTCCCTATTAAAAAGAACAAATGTGGTCTGCAAGGTGGACGCTGGCTTATTTCTATCATTCTTTCATTATATTTGCAAACTAAAGTGCCAGTGCTGTCCAAGGCTATTCAAAGACAGGCTTTTCTTGTTTACACTCATGCTGCTAAAAATCCATTTCTGTTGAAGCTGCTCTGAAATCAGTCATTCCATGACATCCTCCAGGCATGCCAGCATTCATAATAATATCAGTGACAAATGGCCGATGATTACAAAAGACAAGGCAAAAATGAGAAAATAGGACATTCTGTTGAATGATTTATCTTGGATTCAAAAGGTGATGATTTTCTAAAGATGGTATGGGCAAACCTAATTCTTGCCAATTCTTTTCTGTCCCAATATTTAAGTATAAACAACAGAATTCTGTCATAGCTGCAGTTTAAAATAAAGCTGAATACAGTCAATATCACTGTCTTGTCAACAAGATATGTGAAGATATAGTCAATGGACTAATCAGACCATTAGCAAGACTTATCTAATTAATTTCTGGATTTCTCTAAGTCTCTCTAAAGGGGTTGACATCCAAATACTCCTGAGGCTATTATTTTAAATGTGATGGTAAGTATCTCATTAAAATTCCTCTTCCTTATCTTGCCCCATAAAAGCCTATCTATAAATCTTGCCCCCCCCAAAGACTATCTGTAAATTAGCAGCAAAATTTGGGAAGATGAACAATTATGGAAATAGCATCTGATAAAAAGGCACCTGCCACTTCCTGGACACCTGTCTGAAGCCTGGGGATGTGAGTCTCTCTTGCCAGCATGGGCAAAACAAGATAAAGGTAGGCAGTGGGGAAAGCAGGGACAAAAGTCAACACACAGCTTATCTCTAGGACTGGAGTGCTCTCTTATCAGCATCCGGCATGTGGCTAGACAATTAGACGCTGAGAAAAGATAGGAGCCGGGAAAGAAAGGAGCACATTTGAAAGAGATTGGGTTTTGTGAAGCTCTCAAACCCGATCCCGCCATTGTTTTACCTCCCATGGCCTTGCACAGTGTTCGTCTATCTTTTTTGCTCTTTTCCAGGCCCTCTGATGCTGACCCTGTCAGTTTATGCGTCCACAGAAAGGGAAAAAGCCTTCGTTGCTGGCCCCGCTGCCGCCGCCGCCGCCTGTCTGGAACAACCCTCCGCTCCTCTCTGCCTCATTGACTCCCCATTTCATTAGCGCTCACAGCTGAAATCATAGCCCTCCTCTCCCTCCTGGTGCCCCTGCATTTCTCTTCCTTAAGCCATTTCCTTAGAGCGAGAAAATTAATAAGGATTAGTGAATCTATCCATTAATCTGCTCTCACAACTCATGTGCATTTTCTCCGTGAATCTGGTGTCCACTGTCACACACTATTGAACTCTATGGAAACTTTGGCATGAAAGCCTCTGCAGAGAGGGATTCCAAGGCCTGTGTCCTGGCCCAGGGTGTCAAAAGGCCATTCCCCACTGATGACTGCTTTGGGGAAACTGTAGAATCCAGTCTGATGCTTCAGTGGCCTGTCTCTGTTTTTTTGACCTTGCTCTCCCATTACACCTGGGCTTCCTCAAATTTTTCATTCACTGATAAGGATGTGCAGATACAGAGGGAGACAGATGGACCGGTCAGAAAAACATGACCTCTCGATTTCTGCAGAAATATTATTTTGCTTCCTTCGCATGATTCCTACAAGTTGCAGGGGAATCGGGGCAGGGCTCTCTGAGAGAAAGGGTGTGAGAGACCTGCCTTGGAGCTCGCCCGCTGTCCCGGCAGCCCTGGCATCCAGCCGCGGCCGCCGCCCCGCCGGGCCCTGTGCTGCCTGGGCCGCGAGGCTCTGCGCCAGGAATCCCGTGGCCACCGCAGCGGGAGCGCCGGGGAGACAGCGAGTTTGAAAGGTGAGATTACAACCTCTCCCAGCTCTAGAACGACCTTTGCAGATTAGCAAAAGAGAGCCCGGAAGGATGCAGAGACTGCTTGTTCATAATCAGCTGGGGAGGGGCCGAGGTCCTCCAAACTGCTCTATTTGCTCTGGCGACGTGCACCCAGGGACGGCCTCACTTACTGACGTTTCAATTCCTTTGTCTGGTGGTTTGGTTAAAAGACTCAACACAACATTTAACCCCTCCATCACCCAACCACCACCACCTCCACCAAATCTAAGGACTCCCACAAACGCTAATTATTTCAAGATTCTATCATTCTTATTCTCAGCAGCTTTCTGTTCTGAACATTTCTTACAGAGGTGATTTTAACAAAACATGAAGGTATCATTTAAAAGTATTTCCCCACTGCCCTTCACTCCTCTCTAAGCTTGCAACCCGGGTGGAAATTAGGTTAAAGACTCTAATCTAACTTAATCAATCATCTTTTTTTCCTGAACTTTAAATAGCATGCATTAGAGCTACACTTGACCAAAAGTTTTACAAGCATTATAGTAAAAGTCAACGTATTGAATTGACGTATGTTTTCATGACTCTAAATGGAACATTGACAGACAGAATTATTTTCATTGATTTGCAATTCCCATGATCTTAATTCTTTAAATTGTATTTCAGACACCACCAGCTTTTAAAAATGAAGATATAAAACATTTGTATAGATTCTTTTTGGCTTGGTAGCAAAAAAAAAAAAAAAATAGGTAGCATTTTACTATTAACATTTAAGTATTAGGCGAGAAGAATCGTTCAAACAAAAATGAATTAGAAGGATTGTTCAGGTTTGCACTTACAGATACATGAAAAGCTGGGAGAAAAAAACTCCATTTCTAACGTCTAGTATATACATCATGTGGATTCTCTGTGAACATAGTTGAGAATGATATCTAATAAGCCTTCAAAAATCATACTGTACAGACTGAGTTTGTTAGAAGTCACCAAGCTAAATTCCTTTCCCTATATACCTAGTTCTAATTCTATAGTCTCACAGAAGTGGATACTAATAATTCAGTAAATCAATTTCCTAAGGTGTCTTCTCTACATACCTTTCCTCTCTGTTGGTATAAATAATGTGCAAGGAATGCTACCCTCCCCCCCAAAGAGCTAAAATCACACAGTAGACATTCTTAAAATGTTTGTTGTTGATTAGAATGATACAGATAAAATTTAGCTCCAAATAAAACATTCACAAACCAATTTAGATCCACAAAGTCTCTCCCTTCTCCCCACCCCCTGGAAAATTCAGTCATTCTTATTTTTATTGCTTTAATGAAGTGCAGTGTCACCATGCATCAGGATGAGAGAATGTAGAAAAGGAAGAGGTAATCATGACCTGGGAGATGAATAGCTGACTTTGTGTAGACAAAATGAAAACTTAGAATGCATCCAAATAAATGGTACACCTGGCACTACAAAATAGAATATGAAAAGTACTATGAAAAAGCAATAAATTTGTCCCTAATGATATCTGATGTTCCTTGCCCACCTTTTTCCTTTATCTTATATACAAAATGGCTATGAAACACTCATCCTCATATAATATGGCTGAATTGTTAATGTAGTTTGTATTGTGTTTTCTTTTATATTTCCTTATTTAAAAATAAAGACAACCTGGAGTTCAAAACTAAACTGCTGGCCATTTGAGACAATGTCAAAATGTTATTATCCCTCTGGTTCAATAATTACTTGGGATGGTTTGTCCAATTTCTGACCCTTTCTGTGCCATGCAAATCACCAGCACTACACTAGTATTTGGGCTTTTGTTTGGATCGTGTTTTTTTGAGCATTCATTTCCATATTCCCCTTTTCCCTGCATTTTGCATCACTTCTACTGGCCTCTGCTGACAAATGGTTGTTTCTACATCAGTGGTCAATCTCCATGGCCAAATATGTGCAATGTAAAATATGATGATTTATGACTAGATAATGTTTCTGATATTATCAGCTTCAGATGCATTATTAACACTAATCGTAATGGTTGCTTTTGATTTGAGTCATTCTAATAATGAGTATTTTTAAATGATGAAAATAATTTTGTAAATTTGAAAATACCAGCAACTCCATAAAACAGAAAACATTTTGTAGAAAAAAATAAAGATTGTGAAAGAAAAAAGAGCTTTATTATTTCTGATGGGACAATACCTGTTTTAATTGCATATTTTAGAGTTGTTTGGCAATGCATCAGAATTTCCTCCAAATTTTGTGGTTGGTCTGCCAATTCCCAATTATACTCTTGAAGAAGCTCATTAGGGTAATGGAAATCAATCACTTTGGTTGATCTGTCGAAACTTTTCACCACATACTGAAGCAAAATATCCATAACATCCTGCAGAAATGCCAAGGTGGGTCTTTCTCCATCGCACGCTGGCAGCAGATCTAAGGAATGGAGTCAAAATGCCACATTTTAATTTTACTATGAAAATACTCAGGCAAGATCTTGATCCAGCAATTTTTTTTTAAAAAAAATTAATTGAGCGACTGCGTGTTAAAAGAAAAAAAAAAAACTTCTGGGAAAAAACCCCACAATGTTTTCATTAAAAGGGAGACATTTTTCAAAGACGGAGGAATGAGACAAATTATGATTTATCCCTCACCCTAAGTAAATTCTTGCATTTCAATTCAAAACTTGTTTGCTTTATTTTTAAAAGACAGTGTGACTTTTTACAGGGTTCATGCTAAATGTTATTTCTCAGTAAATCATTCTAAATGATTATGGAAATTCATGTCAGAAATGTTTGAGGAACGCCTTTGGGCAAATCATGCAAAGCGGAACGAACATGCAATGTTAGTTAGGACTTCTGGCCTATTAAGAAGGCCCGATGTTTCCAAAGTCTGTGCGCGCGCGCGTGCGCGTGTGGCGCTCCCGCGTGTTGGGATGACTAGTTGTGTGCACACAAGGCAGCAAGAACGCGTGCAAGTCTCGTGTGAATAGAATCGTTCTTCAGTGAAATCACCAGCTACAAATTACTCTTGTGCTCTAAAGACCTAGAAAGTCTTTGCCTTTCTGAACTGGAAACAGAGTCTCTTCCTAGGCCTCAGAATCACCAAGGAGCTGACCGGGAGCTCCGCGTGCACTGGCTTCTCGGACAGCGGCAGCCCCGAGGGCGGCCCTTGGAAAGACCGCCACAGCCCCCTGAGCCCCAGAGCCCACTGGCAACGCGGGAGCCAAGGTCGGCGCATGGGGTCGGGTCTCAGACCCAGGGGACAGGACCTGCGTGTCTCACTTTCAGCTTAAAAGTCTCGTAAGGTCGGCCTCCGCCTTCTGCCTGCAAACCTGGGGTCGAGCTCAGGGCGCCGGGTTCATCCCTGTAGCGGTGGGGGGAGGGGGCGGGGAAGCAGAGCAAGGGGCAGTGGCTCCAGGGGGCCCCCGCGAGGCGCCTTTACCTGTAGCGTGTAGAAACGCGTAGTTGACATCTGCTTTGGGACAGCTGCAAGGCTTCTGGTTACAGGCGCAGACGGCCTTCCGGGAGGTGGACCGGGGGGGCTCGCTCCCACCGTTCTCTGCCGGCTTCTCGGCGTCTCCGTAGAGCAAAGCTGGGCAAGGACACGGAGCGCGGACCTCGGTCAGTCGCCCGCGGGGCCGGGCTCGCTCGCCCCCGCCCATCCTGGACCTAGTAATCCCGACTTCGCAGCTGGGGATGCAGAGCCGAGAAGGTGGCTTTGCGCTGCGGGCCCCAGGCGTCTATCCCTGTTCGCTTCCCTCCCTTGGGCCTGAGCACTCACCGCACAGCTTGTTCCCGATGCCGCCCGTGAACTTCTGGGCCACCTGACACCAGGCTCTTGCTGTTAGGAAAGACAGGAAGGGGGTCGGCAAGGCGGAAAGAAAAGAGCAGGCAGACGGACGTGCGAAATTTCGTTTTATGTGAACAACATCAATAAACCCAGGGTCTGGAAAGGGGGCGCCCGAGGTTAGGCACCGCGGGCAGGTGTGGGAGGTGCGCGGGAGCCTGGCGATCCAGCGCTGCCCTCAGTTCTCTGATTCTTTTCAAGGAAAAGCCCACACCGCGGCCCCTTGCACTTGCCTTCTAGGTGCCAGTCGGTTCAGGCAAACTCCCTCCCCTTCCTGCATCGCTCGGACGAGTTTTCCTAGACACCTAGCCGTTCCTTTTCCGCGCAGGCTCTCCTTCCAAACTAATAATTCTCTCCCCTCTCTAATTTATCCTTTCCCTACCGTGACACTGTATCTCTCCAGGATCTAGACACCAAGATGGTGGCAGTGTCCCAGGCCCACGGAACTGAGGGTCGAGGTGATGCCTCTGATGGGAAGGCTAGCTCAGACTTCGGTGGAATGGGCTCAGGAATCTTGGGACGTCTTTCTAAGGCATAAGGACCTGTGGAGGTTTTGGTCTCTTGGGCCATCAGGGACCTACCCCGAGAGCAGGGCGAAGCCGCAGAAGTTTTGTGCTGCAAGGTGGAAAACCTCCTTCGTCTTCCCTAGCTCCGCAAACCCCAGCCCACCCTCAAAGCTCGCCTAGTGCAGGTCCCGGTTCTCCTACCTGTGCCGGGGTTCTCGGGATTCCCGGAGCTATCTTCAGACCCGAAGGACCAAAAGCCGGAGCCGGGAGATGCCATTGGCGCTGCGAGACCGGAGCAGATCTCCTCCGAGTGCGAAGTGTCGGAGAGCTGCTTTCGGCTCGGTCCTTCGCGCGTGCGTATGTGTGGCGGGAGGAGGGCACCACGCGACCGCGCGGCAGAGGGTGGATGTCACTCAGGGACAGGGAATGTGCGTGTCTGCGTGCGCTCGTGCGCGCGTGTGTGTAGGCGTTAGGGCTTTGAGACGTGACAACACTCTGAAAGCTGGGGAGGTTAAATAGGGAAGGGGACAGAAGGGTCCTCACAGCCAGGAGATGGGAAAGTGCTGAGCGCCTGAGAGATTTTGAAGGCGAGGGAGCCCAATACGGATGGATGAGGGGCGGCGGAAGGGAAAATTGGAGAGGGAAGGAGACGAATGGTGAGGGTGAGAAACAGACAGTACGCACGAGCTGGAGTCGGAGTGAGTGGGTGGGAGGTGTGCAGGCGAGCTCCCGAAAAGGCGAGGTGAAAGGGTGCGGGCTTTCACTCTGGGTCCGGATGCGCTGTCCAGGGTGCTAGCGCGGCTAATTGCGCGCTGGCCTCATCGAAGGGTGGACCAGAGAGACCTCGGCGAGGCGGGAAGGGTGGCTGAGAGGAGTCTTATATACGCACGGATTGGCGTATTGTTTGAGATCTAGCTCTGGCCGGGGAGAAGGAGGCGCGGTTCCCGCGCCGCCTGCATTCAGGAGGGTGCTGAGGTCGCAGTGACCTCGAGAGCTCGAGCGTCTGGGCTGGAATTGGGAGCCGTTCTTGAGCTTGGGGAGGGGATGGCGGAGGAGGGACGCCTACGGGCTTAAGGGCACATTTCAGCTCCTCAGTAGCGCCTAATGCCAGCCTACTGAGCCGCCAAATCCCCGGCGGTGCACTAGTCCTGAGCCTTCGAGCGCGCAATCGCCAGACCCACCGTCCAGGTTCTGACTGACAGCTGGGTAGAAAGACTGCCGATTGAGGCAATTAAAATCCATGTTGGAGTCTATCACCGAGGACCTGGGACTGGGAAAAACAAAACAAAACAAATGGAAACTTCTTGAAAGGGGGAGAGGAAGAGCTGGGAGGGAGAGCAGTTAGAGTCAGCAGGACTGATAGTAGACGGGGGATGGGATCGGGTCATTTGGTGACCTTGACCTGCGGCAGGGCGGAAGGGCCACTTCTTAGGTATGACAGGACTCGGTGTATGCGTGGTAGGCGTGCACAGTTTCCAACTAAGCAATCTGGGCTTTCCAAATCCGAAGCGAAAAGCTGCATCTCCTGCTGGGCCCTCTTTTTAGCGGGCCTGAAAAAGCAACCCCTCCCCCCTCTTGAGAATGTTTAGTATAGCGGGTGTGCGTGTGTGTGTGTGTGTGTGTGTGTGTGTTGGGGATTGACTATTTCTGTGGCCTATTGAAAACGGGTTTCTCCTTTCCTAAGGAAGTTAGAGTCTTTCATCTTAAAATTTCCTTTCTCTAAAAACTGTTAAAAAAGGGAGGGCCCCCTGAGGGTTCGGAGCGCGTAGAATTCGCGCTGCTTTCCCTTTAGCAGTCGAGAGCAGAGTCCTGCACACCAAGCGGTTCCTGGACAGGCGGAGGAAGGGCGAGAAGGGCCCGGAGCGAAAACGGCTGCGTGCAGCCTCCCGCGGCGTTCATTCCCGGCGTACCGCTCCCCTTCTCTCCTTGGGCGAACGTTTTGCATTTCCATTGTGTTCCAGCCACTCTTTCTCTGACCTCCTAACCAAGACACCAAAGTTGCTGCTAAGCAGAGATCCACGGATCCTCAGTCCTGGCTACCACCTCTCGACCTTAGCTTAGGAAGGGCGTCATGGGGCCAGGATGGCTGCGTGCAAGTTCAAGTCTTGGGTCCCCAGGCACTTGGGCCTGGTCAATTCTCTACACAAAGCTTTGTCCTCTTCCCTTTTGCCCGAGCCGAGCCTAACAGAGCCGTTGGATCTGTACCGTGGCCGCAGGGCCCGGGCTGGGGGAGGGGACAGGGACAGGGACAGGGAAGGACGCAGAGCCGGATGTGTTCAGAAGCCTGCACGAGGCCACGGGCGCGCGGTGGGCACCAACCCAGGCCTCAGTTTGCCCCCTCTTTCCGGCACTCCGGGCACCAATGCTCCAGTGGGTCCAGGTAACAACTCTGGCGGTGTAATGACTCGGTGGTTCCATCGTCTGAGCCGCGGGCAGGGCAGCTCTGCAGCTCTCGCTTCAACAGTGCTGACACACGTTCTTTGTTTAAGTCCACACCAAATCCTGCAAATGTTCGCTTCAAGCCAGCAGGCTGGGTTGGCAGAATTTTAATATTACGGATGAGTGGTCGAAAACAGAAGGATTCTTAAAAAAATTTTTTAAAACACACACAAAGCCCTGAAGGAAGAAGCGGATTAAAACATGAGGAACGTAGAATTCACACCTGGATTTCACTGATTTTTAAAAACGCAATGACTTAAAATTCTACTCCATTACATCTCGCAGCTCAGGAATACTTTGAATCGAAGGGTAGTATTTGCATTTTTTTTATTTAATACCCCTACTTCAGATGCACTCGGGATCGGATTTGTCCTTCTTAACGCCATCCCTCCCTAGACGGCAATTTGCTTTATAATCACTTTTATTTCGCAGAAGAGCCCACTCCCCCTTCGCCCGGCTGGGGTTGGCGATAACAAAAGCGCTCAGGGAGGTAATAATTGCAGTCATTAGTTCACAAAGGAGGCAACCAGGGGGAAGGGGAAGGGGAAGGGGAGGCGGGCCAGCGCTGGGGAAAGCTTTTCAAGGCCCGTCCTGGCTAAGGGAAGAGAGGCCCATGCTCCGGGCCGGCTTCCTCAGTTGACCTATTTTTTTGGGGGGGGGGGGGGTCCCTGATTTACACAAGAGATCGCGTTACAGGCTCACCAAAGAAGAGTGTATCGTGCAGTTTTTCCCTTACGTCCTCCCAGTGCTTACATGTTGAAGGACAGAGAAAAAAGGGAGGTGGGAAAAAAGAGAAAGGAGAGATAAATAAAGAAATAGAAAAGAAAAACAAAAACCATTGATCTTTTCACCTAACGCTTGCCATTTTCCCGGTCCACTTTAAAAATGTGTGTGTGGGTGGGCGGAGTGCCGGGAATATTTAGGGAAAGGGTCAGTTTCCTCCCTTTGCAGTAACTTTAGGGCCAGGCTGCCTGGGCTCTGGTCTGCAGGGGCCACTCGGAAATCCTGGATTGAAGACGCGGCCAGGCTGCAAGCTCGGCTTGTACCCTCGAGGCCTCCACGTGGTGGCTGGAAAGCTGGGTGGGGGCGGAGGGCTCCAAGCCACCTCTGGTGACAGGGTTTCCGCCCTCCCAGACCCGCCAGTGAACCGTGCCTTGCCGCGCAGGTTTCCTAGGTGCCTGCGCCCGGCAGCGCCCGGCCACACGCCACGGCTACGACGTGGGTCCGCACAGCCTCGGGTGGCTCCTCCCTCCGGGTCACAAACCTGGGCGGGGGCGGGGGCGCAAACCCCGGGAAAGCGCAGAACGTAGAGCGCACTTGTTCTTGGAGCTCAGCCCCGCCGAAGTGGGAGGTTTCCCCTCGGGCTGGTCTCACTTGTAAAATGAAGGGTTTGTACGAGTCATCTCAAGGGACCTGTCAGTGCCAACTCTTTGGGTTGGAGAAAAGATCTTGTTCGGTGGGCGAGACGCACAGCAAACGTTATCAGCCGGCTGCACTGGCCCTCAACCCTCTGCTCGAGTATTTCCTCAAAGTCTTCTCGGCCTGGGCCAGGGTTGTAGGAGCCGGGGACGCCGGCAGAAGGGAACAGCCCCATCCCAGCCAGAACCTTCCTCCCAAGTAAGTCATCGATGAAATCACCGCGCCACCCTTCCTTGCCCTCTCCGGGTTGTGTGGACACGGAGGGTGTAAGTTTCATAGAAGAGCTCAACCCAGATTTTAAAATAAAATGCATCAACCGAAGAATGCAAACCTCTACCCACCTCCTGCCCTCCCCTCCATCTCAAATTCACCAAAAGTCAGAACATTGGAGATTGCCCCAAATTTGCAGGCGTGGAGAACCTAAAACATCTGACAGTTCACTCAGTAGTAGACCAAAAATTTTACAGCGGGCCAATGGAAGCCACAGTGTTTGGGAAGGCCGCGCGCGCGCACAGTGTTGGGTGATTTGAAAATCTGTCTGGAGGCCACATTTGCGTCGCAAGTAGGGGTTACTACTTCATCTGTGTGTTCCGGGTGATGGCGGTGGGGTTGTTCGCTGACAGAGCACCTCACCTCCTCTCCGGAGTTGGGCCCCAAAGGGAAACACAACGGACCAGCCCTGAAAGCCATGGACTCTCCAAGGCACTTCTTTATTCAATAACCTTAATATTAAGCTAAGGGAAAGGAAAGCACGAGTTTAAGATAAAGTTCACCTTCAAAACTTGCACACCATGCTTGAGCTTCTTCTCCCACCCCGGGTTTATTCCGTTCTTACAGACTCGGCCCGCCCGCGACTGTCCATCGGGCCTGGGAGAGGCGTTTTCATGAAATAAGAAATTTTTTTGTCACCCAAAATGGGAGAGGAGGAGTCAGCAAGAGCTCAGGCACCGTTGGGTTCTCAGAACTCGCACACAATTGAACAAAGAGACATATTGGGGGCCGGGGACAGGGAGCCTCAACTGGTGTGCTGGCGGGAGTGGAAGCTGCGGGAGCGCTGCGAGTCGGCGTCCGAAAAGCTCCTTGGTCTCCGCCCTGCGAGCGCCAAAGGGCACTCACAGTGGGCGAGCGCCGCGGGCAGCCCTTGTCAAGGTCCAACCCGAGACTTCAGGGCCTGACGGTCCTCCCCTTGGGCACTTGCACCCCGCAGTCTCAGGCACATTTCGGCGGCTACTGTGGCAGCAGGGCTACACCTGCTGGACCAGGCGCCGGCGCTGCGAGGTTTTGCGCAGGAGCTTCCTGTAGTCGTAGGGGTTGCTCGCGGGTCCATTCTCCTCCTCCTCCGGGTTCTCCACGGCCCAGCACCTGCGAGCGAGACCCAGGGCCCGAGCGTCACTGGCGCCAGCGCGCGCAGCGCATCCCCGCCCACCCCGAGTTAGGCGGGTCCTCTTCTCCCTTTCTCCCACTGTCTGCGGGCATTTGAGAACGCACATTCCACATTCTAAACGTCGGGATCCTGATCAAAAGGAACTGCGATAACTTTTCTCAGCAGGTTTTCAAAACTCCTCTGAGCCGAGGAGCAAGGGCTGGCGGAATCTGGTGGCTTTGTGTTTGACTGACCCCTAAGCAAATCATCAGAATGTGTAGTTCAGAAAGGCGAGCTTCTTTTGGCTGGAAATAACTCACACCCAACAAACAAATACTTACATTAGCTGCCTAATGGATAACCATTATTTTGCATTTTTTACACTGCTCAAATGTGTCTTAAAAATGCTCCCATCATATGTAACTAACCTCTTTGTTAGCGACATCGTTGTTGTCAGCTCTGTTAGCTTTTTCAGTATTTTCAATGAGGCTGTTGAGCCAAATTTCCTAAACCCACTGCAGGGAACCCTGCCAGCGTTTACCTTTGGACTCTGCAGCTTCCCTGGGTAAGGAGGGTGCTACCTAAAAGGCAGCTACGGAGATTCATCCATTTTATCCAGGGATCACCCAGTGTCAGCCGGCAGCGCAGGCGATGAGGGGATACAAGTCCCTACTCTCATGGAGCTTATAGGCGAGTATGGGAGAGGACCAGAGCCAGCTTTTAATCCCAGATGGTGAGCAGTGCTAGACACAAATAAAGCAGGCTAGTGGGGGAAAGAGTGATGTCATGTGTGCGCCTGTGTGTACACACCATTTCACAGAAGGTGATCAGGAAAGGCCTCTCTGATAAGGCAAAGGTGATGGCTGAGGAGAGACCAGAAGGAAGGGGAGGAGTAAGCCAGGAAGCTCTCTGAGGGAAGGGCAGCTATTCCAGCATGCCAGTCAAACACCGTAAAGGTTCCAAGAGTACAGTGTGTTTATTGTGTTCAAGGAACAGGAAAGAGGCCACTGTGGCTTAAATGGAGGAAGCGAGAGGAAGAATAGCAAGGGATGAGAGTAGGAAGAGTGAGGGGATAGTATGGCATGTAATTTAGAGCTTTGAGACCATGGTAAGAACTTGAACTTTAGAGTTCTGAGTGGAGGAATGATTCATAAAAAGACCTGGCTGGCAGAGTGGAAGTCAGTAGACTTGTTAAAAGGTAACTGCAATAGTTCAAGCAAGACTGATAATGACATGTTCTAGGCTTACAGAGGAGGTAAGAATTGACCAGATTCCAGTCATACTTGGCAGGTAGAACTGAAAGAGTTTGCTGATGGATTGGATGTGGAGTGTAAAGAAAAGGAATCAAGAACACCCAAAGGAATCAAGAACACCCCCAAGGTTTTTGGTTTAAACAACCGGAAGAATGGGACTGCCATTTGAAATGGGGAAGATCTGCAGGAGAGGATTTTTTTTGGGGGGGGGAGGGGTAGAGATTTTGGTTTCAGTTATGCCAAGTTTACTTATTAAATATCCAACAGGGGATATTGAATAGGCAGTTGAATGCACAAGTCCTGATCTAGGCTAGAGATTTCAGTTTAGGAATTGTAAGTAAATAGATGATACTTAAGGTCATAAGAGTACATGTTGATAAAGCAAGGGACTGGGTCACTCGAATGCTGAGAGGTCAATGCAATGAGGAAATATTAGTGAAGGAGAATATAAAGGAGGAACCAGGGTGGTAGGAAGCAATGCAGGAGAAGTCCTATCCTGGAGGAAAATAGAAGAAATGTTTAAAGAAACAAAATGAGTGATTGTAAAGAAAAAGTGTTAAATGCTGATAGGGCAAGATAAGGACTGAGGACAGATAATGGCATATGGCAAAATCGGTGTCACTGGTGGCCTAGGCAGGGATTCAAGAGAGATTGGGAAGGAAGATATGGAGGAAGTTGGGTCATTTTCATGTGTTATTCTTGCTATAATGAAGAGCAGGAATGTGGGTGGTTTGGGAGAGGGACTGAGTCAAATGTGTTGTTTTTTTTTTAATGATGGATCCAATTGCATCATGTTCACAGACTGTCAGAAATGATGCTGTAAAGAGAACAAATGTTTAAGTTGTGAAGAAAGGTGATAACTGCAGGACGATGTACTTGAGTAGAGGAAGGACCTGGTTTCAGTGCACAAAAGGCAGGTTTGGTCTTAGCTGGAGGACAAACAGTCATTCATGCAAAACTGAGGAAGGTATATGAGTAAGTGATAGATTTGATGGTGGAAGCTTTTGTCTGTTCTCTGCTATTGTTTTCTGAGTAAAAGAGGAAAGGAAATTGTCTGGTGAGAGTGAGGGAGTTTTGAAGGTTTGAAGAGAGAGGAGGAAGTCTAAAAGAGTGAACTGGGAAAGCAGAATAATGGATTTTTAGGGAAATGTAGTATTGCAAAGTAACTCTAAAGGCCTGTCTAAAGTGCATGGTCCTAAGTTTAAGTGATAATAGACTGTTTCTTCTAGGCATGTTCAGCTACTTGGGTGTAAGTATGGATTGGGTAGGAAGTTAGTTTTACCAGTATTGGGGTTTACCAGTTGGATATAACTGAGGGAGCAAGGATAAGGTTATTGAAGGTATATGTAAACAAGGGAAAATAATGAGAAGCTAGAAAGGAAAAACTAAAATTTGTCTGCAGGTGGAATGTGCCTTTATTCTAGTCCACTTCTGAATAGAGAAAAAGAAAGAAATCTTTGGGTTTTTGCACAGCAGAGGAAACCATCAACAAAACAAAAGACAATGTACTGAATGGGAGAATATATTTGCCAAAGATACATCTGATAAGAGGTTAATATCGAAAATTTATAAAGAACGAATACAATTCAATGTGAAACCCCCCCACAAATAATCCAATTAAAAATAGGCACAGGACCTGAATACACACTCCTTCAGAGGACACAGATGGTCAATAGATATATGAAAAGATGCTCAATGTCACTGACCATCAGAAAAATGCAAACTAAAACCACAATGAGATATCACCTTATATCTGGAAGAATGGCTAAAATCAACAAATCAACAAACAGCAAGTATTGGCGAGGATGCGGAGAAAAGGGAACCCTTGTGCACTGTTGGTGGGAATGCAGATTGGTGCAGCCACTATGGAAAACAATATGGAGGGTCCTCAAAAAATTATGAATGGAACTGCTTTATGAACCAGTGATTCCACTTCTGGGTATATATCCAAAGGAACCCAAAACACTGATTTGAAAGAATATATACACCTCTATGTTCATTGCAATGTTATTAAAATAGCCAAGGAAGCAGCCCACGTGCCTATCAATAGATGATTGGCTACAGAAGATGTATTGTACATATATAATGGAATATTACTCAGCCATTAAAAAAATGAAATCTTACCATCTGTTACAGCATGGATGGCCTTGGTATTATGCTAAGCGAAATAAGTTAGTCAGAGAAAGGCAAATACCAAATGATTTCACTTACATGTGGACTTGAAAGAACAAAATAAAAGAACACACAAAATTAAAACAGAGAATAGACGGATGGCTGCCCGATGGGAGGGGTTTGGGGGACTGGGTAAAAAAGGTAAAGGGATTAAAGAGTACAAACTGGATGTAAATTATAGCATAGGGAATATAGTCAATAATATTGTAATAACTATGTATGGTGCCAGGTGAGTACTGGAACACTTTGTAAAGTATGTGATTGTCTGAGCACCATGCTGTACATCTGAAACTCACACAAAATAATACTGAATGTAAACTGTAACTTTAAATGAAAAATTAAAAAAAAAACTTTGGGAAGGTCTTTCAGGATATCTTAAGCTCAGTGGATATCTGCCAGGGTAGGTGTTTGGGTGGTGTCTGTAGGGAGGATCTTGGGTAACTGACTTGAATTCCCATACCTGTTCATCTCAGCTCCAGTATAAGAATATTGAGGATCAACTATCTGCTAGGTACATCACATACATTACCTTTAATTCTAAGGACAGTTTGGCAAGGCCTTAGTTTTTCTCATCCTCAGTCTGCAGATGAGAAAATTGTAGTTGATATGTCTAGTGAGAAGTGGAGTGGGGGTTCAAACCCAGGTCGAGAGCACTCGGATCTTACACTTTCCCCACTGTATCTTTTTGTCTCTTTTCTGCTGTTGCTTCTTTCATGATTCTCCCATCCCTAAACTGAGGCACTCTTGTTCCATTTTCTTTCCCCCGCTCCATCCTCTCCATATCTTCTTGTCCTAGTTAAAACTTGGCTATGCCTTAAATACCCCACAGGGCTCTTTATTGCTCAGCAGAGACCCCACCAAATCCCATCTTCGAGGAGACGAGGAGACATCAGTTCTCCTCTTGCTCTCTCATCCTATCCTCTAATCACTGACTACCCGCCACCACATTTATGAGACATTGAACTCAACATGCTATTGTCCCTGATTCCCAGATCTACTCACACCTTCCTGGGTGATATCAGCATTGTCCTTAGCATGTGCATATGTATGTGTGGGTATTACATATAATATATTGTCAGAATAATATAATATACTTATTACATACAATGTAAACATATATGATAAAAATGTTATATTTATATTATATAAATATAAAGTATATACTAATTTAAAATATAATAAGATATATATTCTTTCTGCAGTAGTAACATCATCCAAGTTATAGTTTAGCCTCAAGTTTCTCTAATTGTTCCAAAATATCCTTTAGAGTTGCTTTTCTGTGTTGCTTTGTTTTCCATTTTAAATTCAGGATCCTATCAAGGTTTACCTAGTGCATTTTAATGTCTTGTCTCTTTATTCTTCCTTAGTTTAGAAAGATCCCCTCTTGGTGTCATCTTGTTCAGCTTTGTTAGATCAATATACTTTCTCTTTAGAGTCAAGTTGCTTAGATATAGGGATCACCTATCACACACCAATGTATCTACTACCCCTTCCTCAAACACTCAGCAGGTGGGGTTGCTTAGGGCGCTGATACGGAGCAGTGGTTAAGGTTGTTGATTCTAAATGCATGAAGGCCTGTCCTGGCTGGGTGCCTCCATATGGGATGACATTGGCATGTCATCCCATATACTAAAAGGCTGTGGGTTCAATTCCTGGTCGGGGCACATATCTAGGTAGCAGGTTCAATCCCTGGTAGGGCATCATGCAGGAGGCAACCAATTGATGTTTCTTTCACAGATTAAAGTCTATCTGTCTGTCTGTCTGCCTGTCTCTCTCCCCCTTCCTCTCTTTCTAAAATCAATAAACATATTCTCCGGTGAGGATTTAAATAAGTTAAACTCAAGAAGGCTCATGTTCAAATGATGGCTCCATCACTTACTATCTAGGTGAGTATCTGCAGCCACTAAACTTTGTGGACTTAGCCTCCTCTTCTATAAAATGGGTAGTAAGTGCCTCAGAAGGTTGCTGTGAGGATTAAATGAGATACCAGTATACTGCTTAGCACAAGGTAAGCCCTTAACCAATGCTAACTTCTAGAATTCTTGTGCTAGTGAACACTAACTACACATCCATAGGAACTAGAAGACCAGGCAGTACTTAAGGAATGCAATGCTTTGACAGTGTGTGTGTGTGTGTGTGTGTGTGTGTGTGTGTGTGTGTGTGTGTCTGCTGTGGGGGTGGGGAGACTGTACTGGGGAGGATGCAGACCAGGTTGGGTTGTTAAAATAGGAAGTGGGTAAGTTACTGAAAAGCAATTTGATCAGGGAGTGGAAAAGCTTGGAATTTGGTTCACTAACTCATTGTGTGACTTTGGGCAAGTCACTCAATTGTTCTGGCACTTAGTGATCTCCTATGTAGAACTTTGTGTTTAGAATGGAACATCTCTAAGCATGTTATAATTCTCGATCTCAAGATGAAAGAATGCATCTTCTTTTGGGTACAAGGGGAACAAATCATAGTTGAGGGAGATTCTAGAAAAGCAAATAAAGATGGTAATACCCATTTTTATGGACCACCTCATCTATGCCACATCTGGTGTTAATTGCTTCGCATATATCATTTCATTAATTTCTATAACAACATGCTGAGGCAGTTATTATTAAATCCCTTTGCAGATGTGAAAATGAAAGCTTAGAGAGGTCTAGTAACATAAACAAGGTCACTCAACTACTAAGTGGCAGCATTAAGATCCAATCTGAGAGTGCGTGACTTTGAAACCTCTTCTCTTAACCACCATCTCACTCTGTAGAAGAGACAGGTAAGGAGACCAGCGTACCCTAGGCTGATAGGATGCTCATTTAGGACTTTGGAAAAACAGCTTTTCATAGCCTATTATTCCTTTTTCTCATACACCACATTTCCATCTTATTATATGCTCTCAATTTTAAAACTTCATGAAGAATTTCTGGGGAAAGAAAAAAATTCCCAAGATATCAACAGGAAGCCAGCTACAAACAGTTTGTTACGTGATACACAAGTCAGTGGCAAAGTGAGAAATTAAATCCAAATTACATATTTCTATATAATCTTTCTCCCAAATTTTTTTTGGTATGAAATCACTGATTCTGAGACATTACACAGCATAATTGAGAAACTAAAATAAGTGATTAAAATTACATTGGTTAGAGCTTAACTACAATTTTGAATATGGTTTATTGCTTATAATTAGTATGACCATAAATTTATCATCCTGAGGGACTTTTAAAGGGAGGGGGTGCTATTAATGAGTACACCAAGAAAACAGGTATAAACTGGGATTGTTCTAGAAAAACTATCTAAATTAATGACTGGGGTGTCATTAATTACCATAATATTTATGGTTTTGCTTTTAGACAACATATCAATCATGAGGGAGCAATATTCAGTAATGCTTTCTCACTAAATGCTTTGTCATACATAAAATTAAAGCATTTTAAAAATGGAATTGTGAGTATAAAATTGAAAATGCTGAACTTTAATGTGAAGTGTATTACCTTTCATCAGTCTTAAAACATTGATTCTGGAGTTCTCTCTGTTGTCTTCGTCCTCTTAAACTAGGGTTATGTTCCTTTGGTCCAGAACGAGTGGGCAAAAATTCCTTATAATAGAAATCTTCCAAATCTAATAATTTCCCCTGACTGCAAATGAACACATGAACACACCACAGTATCAATCAAATTTTCTATTCACTATAACTTATAGGACACTTGCTTTCTTCCTTTAAAGTATTTACTGTAATTTAAAGTCACATACACATGTCAATAAAATAGGACTAGTTTTAAAATGTGCAAAAATAGCACATGCCATAAATTTAAAAAAAAGTAAAACACTTAGGTTTTACTTTTAGGAGAATATTAGCTGCTGGAGGGGCTTTTCCTGGTTCTGTCACATTCAACTTGGCACAACAGTAGTAGTTACCAGATAGCCAGTAATTACAATGTTCCAGTTTGGCTAGTGTAGGTCAGAGTTCACAAAAGACCCTTGGGCCACATTATATACTACCATATAGCATTTTATGCTTTTATCAATCATCAATACATTGATGTACACAATGTTTCATGATCTTACCTTACGTCCTTTACAGATAACCTTCTGTCACGTCTCTACCCATTGGTCTTTAGAGAATTATTTTTTTGTGCTAGATTTGAATTCCTGCACATGACATACACATGGGGTGTGTCCTCAAACATGTTTATTTCTTGAATTTACTCGGACTGCAGGTCTGGCACCTGCGGTGCTCAGTATCTGCAGTCTGATGGGACTTCATATGAGACAACCAGGGTCAGGTCTGGGCAACTGTCAGATGTTATGGTGCTTCTGAGGAAAAGAGCTTTATGAGCTCCAGACAGCAATTTATAAATGAACTTTCCGAATGCCATCGATTCATAAATTAGGAGCTCTGTGTCTGTTCATGCTTAACAGAAGAACCCTCAATTGGTATTAGCATTACCTGGAAATTGGTTGATTGAAATAGTAAAGTATTGGTCATCTGAAATATTATAGGAAAAGGGGAACAGTATGAATTTAAGTATGCAACACCTACAGGAGACACAAACCTTATCTTCCTAACAAATCCATAAGAGTGAGATTTAGCATGTCTTGTCTCCAAGAACAAAAAGCAAAGAGGAGTTTGGGGAAAGAAAGTTATGGACATGGGCATGTTCAAATTGCCCAAATCATATCAACGAACCAACCCGCCCCTCAACAAATTGTATATTGGGACAGTATAATTTATTCAAAACTATTTGAGTTTTTAACGTATGCCTTGCACTGTGCTAGCTCAATGTATTTCCAGTAGACAAGGTCTCAAACCATGTGCAGGTATTTATAACATAAATGCATTAAGAGCGCACTACCTTCTAAATCTATCTACATACAACTGGTGATTCTTAATCTAATTTGAACATATAGATTTGTATTTTCATTTGATAACATTGAAATTCAGAAAAAATAATTACCTATCTTTCCTTGGTCTTCGTTTTTCTTCTTGGATTGACTTCTAAAGGGAACAGAATAATTTTTAAAATCTATAAATATTATGATATTAATATAATATGATTGGTATATTACTATAATCTTAATATATAAATACATTTATTCCTATAAAGCTAACGTAGAAATAAACAAGCATACACAATATTTTTAAGATCTGAATAAATATAATTACTAATTTTACTAATTATGAATTTATGACTATTTTTCCCAGGACTGGACTAAAATTAGCCTTTGTATTCCATTAAAAAATTATTTACCACAGTGACCACTATACACAAGATTACATAAGGTCTGTCTACCTAAAAATGGGAGGGAAAAGTCAGAATTTCTGGGAAATCGACCTCTCTTCACAAATGCAGTTGTGATTTATGCAGATAATAAGGCTGCTTTGATGTCTTGTTTCTATGTCATCCTTGTCTGCAGGTAAAGCAGATGGGTAGATAGTGAGGGCAGCTGCAACCATTTACAAAGGAATGAAATCGACATCACTAACCTTTAGGAGCCCATTTATGGCATAAAAGTAGCAGCACAGATGATACATATGTTCATTTGCAAAATGTTTTCATAGTTGAGAACTTTATGTATTGAGGTACAAATGAGAGTATTTAAGTGTACATATGATTAGATATATTTCAACCAGTACTTTAATTTGAATAACAGAATGGTACTTTACAATACATACAAAGCACTATTGTCTTTGGTATCGCAACACTAGTACTGTGTTTCCCTGTGTGCTAGCTCAGTATATTTGAGCTCATATATTTACATGTTAGAAAAGCATCTATGTCTCTCGGACTGAAGAAAGATAATGCCACACTCACCTTGAGCAAGCTGAAGATCTAATTGTAGAAACCCTAATGCAGATATCAAGTTGGCTGGCACCATAAAAGTGCAAGATAATGAAAGTGGTAATTAATGATGGTTTGTAAGTATTGAGGGTTTTCGCAGTATTTTTAGACATGCAAACATTTTTGCTCATGATTTATCATTTGTAATACACTACAATGTTGGCTGAGTCAAACAGTTCATAGTTTTTAAACTACTCATTGGCTGTTATTTTAGTGGGTGGATGAGGCAGAAGTGAATGTTTAAATGTATCAGGTCTGGGAGTGGACCATTCAGAAAACAACAATGTAAGGAGCAGGACACCAATTACATTCCTGTCCTCCTTCTCATTTCCTATTACTTCACATTCTTGACCCAATGCCCGAGGCCAGGAGGTGCTCACAAATAATTACATTACCAGCATAAGTACATGGCCCCTAGTGGTCCACTTAATGATCCCTGGGACCAGGGTGGTGTTTGCTGTGGTTGCTGCTATTGTTTTAATATGACACAGGTCCTGTCTTTTTGATCCACTGTCTGGAAAAAAGTCTGTTTTGTTCTTAAGAACAATTTTCTACAGTCCAAAATTATGCTGAAATGATGGCATGATGCCGAGAGGCAAAGATCCCCTTCATACAACCAAGAATCAATCAAATAACATTCTGCCCTTGAAATCTCAAGCTGGCCAGGACCTTTTTGAATTCTGGATCAGCCTTTCTCCCTGGGAGGTAATATATACAAATTGGTTCTCAGTTACAGGAATTCTTAGAAGAGGAAATACTGTCCAGGCTTTATTTTCATTCTTGCCTGTGTTAGAATATTCTAATGAAATGTAATTTGACAATAAACTTTTCCAAAAAATATTTAAGAGGGTTTATCATAGAAGCAATTATACAACCAAGGTAATAAAACAGAAGCTGTAAATAAGAAAGAGGACAAAAGCGCAGTGTGTTAAGATGGAGCCTCACGTTTCTCTCCTAGTTTCATCGCTGCTGAGTCCGGAAGGGAAGCGTGAGACTGCTTCCCTTCATCACAGGGAAGGAAGCACAGTGTACGTCGTGGGAGAGGATTTCATGTAAGTGTTAACCCATGGGACTCTATTTTAGGGGCATTTATAGCTACGATGAACAATGCTTTTAACTATAGTTTTGAAATTATGAATTTCCAACTTAAAATTTGAAATGAAAATAAAGCAGCAAATGTCCTATGGCAGTTTCTTAGGGACCAGGAACAAAGACGAGTGAAAGACAAGGAGACTTGAGGAGGAGATAGTCCCAAGAGGGTGTTTCTCGAGGAGGCCTTGAGAGACCCAAGGCCTTAGCTCACAGGACTTTGAACACTGGTCTGCATCATGTCCCTTTCCCTCTTACCTGACATAAAGAAACACATTTTATAACAATATTTTAAATTTCACAGCCATTATATTACAGTAGATACAATCTTACATTCCTTTTGGAACTATACCAACACTTTATTTATTTAGAGGTCTTCACAGGGATGAAGAAAGTAGCCAAAATATAGGGAGGCGGGAAAGATCTTGGAATGGCCAAACTACCTACTGCAGTCAGGGGAGGGGCTGGAGAAAATAATAAACTGGAAGGTCTTTGAAATGGTGTGTTCAGTTACTCTTTTGAAGAAACCATTGGCCCGTGAGTTGTTTCGCAGATGTCTGCCCAGCCTCTAAGTGTTAGAGCAGCCCCCCGACACCGTTCCAGCGGGGTGCGCGTGCCCAGCGAAGGTTCTCCCCTCTGGGGGCGAACATTCTGAGAATGTTCTTCTCAGGCTCAACCTGCTCGTATGTTGGACATAACTATAGCAACAACATTCCCCAGATGTAAGGGCTTAAGAGCATCAAATCATAGAAGAGAGCTGGTATGGGTGTGAAGGCAGGCAGAATGACCATAGTAAGAAGTGACATCCAAGGAGAAACTATAAAAATAGGTAAAACGACCGAAAGCACAGCTGTCCATGATGGGCAGGCTCAGGGCCATCATTCGCACAGCTCGGCAGCCCCTGTACCACAGGGGAGTGTTATTTACCAAACAGTCTTCTACCGACGCGTGACCCCCCATAGCCCAGCAACAGGGGGGCTGTCACAGGCAGCAAAGTCCCTGCCTTCATAGAGCTTATAGTCTGCGAGGGAGAGTCAGACAGGAATCAAGTAGAGAAATAAATATTTGTAAATGCTCTCAAAACAAAAATGAAGCAGGGCCGGGGGATGCAGAGAGACGGGTGCTGCCTTAGACATGGGGGTCAGGGGGCCTCGCTGATAAGCGTAGATCTGAATAAAGTACACTTTCGCTCATTACAGTGACCCGGGGTCATCAAGAAAAGGTTTAAAGTGTGTAGGATATTTTAGAAAGATTTTCATGAAAACCACTTAAAATTGCAGTGTTTTGTTGGGAAAAGGGTGTGGGGCCCCATCATTTCTGTAATTTCACCTATGTGTAGCACCCCAAACCCGGGGCAGGGCCAGATAGATATGAACACCTCATCTGTTTTCATTGATAATAACTGACTAGTTTTCTCTGCTTTATTTTTCACTGAAGCCACAGATTTAAAGACTCGGGGTTATAAAAAGGATTCTAGTCACTAATAACTTAAGATGTTTTAAAACAGTTTATATTCATTAAAAAACTAATAGTTCAATGACAATGTAATATTTTGGGGAGCAGGGAGTCATTTGTGACACTCAGGATCTGCTCCAGTCTCACTGACTGGTTGGTTCTTAGTCATAAACATCCCTCCTTGTCTCTCATATCAAGAATGGTACCTGTTGTTGAAGCCACAGCAGCCAAATGTCATTCTATTGGTAATTAATAAATCTTACTGAGCATCACTTACTACTTATATTCAAGGTTAATAGGACATGGTTGGCCTTTTCTAATCTTATTCTCTGCTGCTTGGCCTTGGAAGTATTCTGGGCTTTATGCTAAGGGCGTTGCTGAGCTATAAAGGGACAAGCAAGGAAGGAAGACAATCAAATTGATGGTTTAGAGAAATTTTCTAGTACAGGCTTGAGAGGCTGAGATTAGAAGCACTTGTGTAGGGCCTGAGGCATTTATGGTGAGGAATGACGAAGGTCTGAAATAAGGCAGTGAGCTTAGGAGAGGGAGATGAATGGGAGCCAGTCTTTGCTGGTAGAAGCCACACTTTAGAGTAAATGGTTAGATGTCAGGTATGAGAGAGTCCAGGTCCAAGATGACACCTGGTCTTGGCTTAGGTAATCAAATGTACGACGGTGGCCTTTGGAGAACAGGAAAAGGAGAGGAAGGGCAGGCTGGCAGGGGTGATGCACTGAGCTCGCATGCTGCCCGTGGTGAGTGAGAGACAGTACAATTAACGACCTTGAGAGCTAAGAAGTGCTTTATCTGCCTCTCAGAGTCCTGAGCAGGTATATGGGAATGCCCCCTTAAGGGTTGTTTCTAGGATTAGAGATCACAATGCAGGTGGACATGCCTCATTTCAGGCCTGGAATTTAAAAGGGAAGTGAACATAGCAGACATAACTAATTGCAGAAAAAATATGGAATAAATGTCTTGGAAAAGAAACAGAAATAAAGAATTACTGAAAAACAACTTTATGAATCAGATAAACATTTAAAAACTATTAAGTAAATTAAGAAATTAAAATTTTTGTAGTATATATAATGATTGTAGAAATCTTTTAAAAAGACCAACAATCTTTAGTTTTTATGAGATCCATGCTGAAATATTTATAAGTGAAAAGATACGATGCCTAGTATTTGCTTCAAAACCATTCAGTGGGGCTGGGGGTAAATGGATACAGGAAATAAGATTTGTTGAAAATTGAGGAAGATTGTGATGGATATAAGAGTTCATTATACCATTCTACTTTTGTATGTGTTTAATTTTTCCATAATAAAAGTCTTTGAGAGAAAAAAAATAAAAGGTGCTCAATAAATGTCTCTTTTTCCTTTTCCTTCCCTTCCTCTAATTTGACCACATCTCACCCACTCACATCAGGTCCCTCTCTGGAGAGCTCCTGCTATGACACAGCTCTCTTTCTTGGTTTGTATTTGCATCTCAGCTCAGATGAATGGATCAGCAGAGAAAACTGCTGGGAGGACATGGGGCTGCAGGACTGTAGGAGAGACCTGGATGGCGAGGAAGAGGGGCCTTGGGACAGCCAAGTGTCCAGATCCTCAGCCAAGGCCGGAATGGGAAGGCAGAAACTGAGGGGCATCTCCCTTTTACAGAGTCCTCCCTTTGGACAGACCTAGTGTGGTCACAGTTTTGTGAATGCTATGGCTCCCATCTGATGATAAGAGTGAGCCACTTACATGTAGCAGATAATAATATGTGCAGTCTTCAGGGTTATTTAATGTTTTGGGTTTCCGGGGCCGTCTTGGGGGTCTCAATATTTTTGGTTCCTCTCCTTTAGGGATACCTATAAGAAAGGTGATCATAAACAAGTATTCAATGACAAAGACTATAATCAAGCAATGTTTTTCTTTTGGAGTAAATACAATATTATACACATACCACTGGGGCTAGGGCTGGGAGAAGGAGGCAATACCTTTGTTTCCCCAACCGACCGTTATCATATTCCTCACCATGTGCTTCCTTCCAATAGTCTGGTGGTCTAAGACTCTGGGAGGTGAGGGGGAGAAAAGAAAGGGAGGAGAAGAAATACGTAGTTCGGTGACTTGGAATAGGGTACTGCAGTTCAGAGGGTGGATGGAGAGAGGAGACAAAGCTGCTAAAAAACTTTTAAAAGGGATTTTATGCTCATAAGGTCTTCTTTCTGTCCCCTTCTCTCCCTTTACTGACAGCCTTACACGTCCACCTGCTCCTCCAAGCAATGCCTGATCTTCACTTTAAAGCACCACCTCATGTAATGGCGCAAACAAGGAGCCTGCTTAGCTCCTTTTCTAGGCTTAACTCTAAGAGTTAGGCTTAACTCTTTTCTAAAAGCCTAATCTAACCTTTTGCCAACAATTTAGAACATCACACTATTAGAATTTTCAGACGTGACTTTAAAAATCTTGACCAAGAAAAAAGAACGTTTGACATCTTTTTCTGCCCTTTCTGTCAATATGGCTCAATATAGCCAAGTTCTCAAAGCTGTAGCAGCATCATCAGAGCATGCTTGGTTGTTAGTGTTCATTGTAAGTGTCTTTATATTCACTGAGCTAATAGGTCTCTCATGGAGTATTTCTGTCTATTTTTCATGGTTCTTGACACCCCACCTGCTGACTGCATTTGCACAGAAATGTCTGCTCGGTAGATTATCAAGGGATCTGGGTGCTTATTGGAGAACAGCCTACATTTAACAGATACTTGAGCATACATTTCTTAGCTGAACTTTAAGGATAGTAATAGATTATTGTTGTATATAATAAAGGGGCAGTAATGATCCCTAATTCTTAGATGTAGAATACACAGAGAAACTGAATTGCTCCAAACCAAAACTAATCAAATCAAGTCAAACAGAACCAAATCAAAGAACATTTAATATTTACTATGTGTAGACAACCATGGCAGGCAGTGCACATCAGCTGTAGCCGGAATGGAGGGGACACACTGATGTCTAACTTTCTAGTCCCCTGTCTGACCCACGAGGTGAACATTCATAGTCTAATGTCATCCAGTTCAATCATTTCAAAATCTATGGGAAATTGCTGGATGACGAAGATATATCGGCTAGTTGGGAGTACTTCTCAAAAGTGTAATGCATAGAACAATGCTAATCAGAGAAAACTATGACAATCATACATTACCATCCTTTTTTGAATAAAACAAAAGAAAATGAGGTCTTTGTTAACGACAGCATGTTAAATAGGGATCAGTAATAGACTAATTACAAATAAGGAGGAGTGAGAGCATTTTTCCAACCAGTCCCTGGAAGCTCATCTCCCATTCTGCCTCTTTCCTTTTTTTTTCTACAGGAATAGACAGCGGAAGGAATTTAAATATCCTCTCTTAAGACAGTCGGAGGCACAAAGAGAAATGATAAAACCTGAACTCTTGCCACCACCATAAACAGTGTGTTTTAAAATTATTTTCTTTCTCTTTGCTTACTATCTGCCCCAGTGCTGCTTAATAAATGCTTCTATTTGCTCTTGCAAAGTTTTATTATCTTAAAATGTATTGGTCATATTCACTTATATTACTTATTTGAATCTGAGTGGAAAGAAATATAAAAATATAGTATCAAGTTATTTTGTTTTTAGAAACATGAAGGTGACCTGTGACTGAATTTTAACTTGAGTGGTAATATTATTTAAAGCCTGAATTAAAATATCAGAACACTGCTATTGTAACAAAAATTAATTAAATTGAAACTGGCGAAGAATTTGAAGAACCACAAGGAGAGTGAAAAACAAGTCAGCTTCCGGGGATAAGAAAAGTTTTGCTCTTTTCTCCATTTTCTCATCAAAATTTCCCCATCCAATCTTATTTCTATTACCAAGACTTTACTGCAGCTGCCTTCTAGAAGGTCAAGGGTGGCCACTTTATTGACAAATCAGAGGCCCTTTATCTGTCCTTATTATCTCTGACTTCTTGATCATTTAACATTATTGACCAGTCCTTGCCTTCACGGCTCAAGATGAGGTTTCTGAGGGCAGACACCTTATCTTATTTATCTTTGCATTCCTGGCACTTGAGGCCATGCTGCACACAATAAATGTTGAATAGAAGTTTGCTGGATGAGTTAATAATCCCTTTGCCTTCTGGATCGAATCACACCCCTCTCAGCTCCTTGCACTTCCCACGACGTGCTCCACACTGAAGACTCCCTAGTGCACACCTCAGGTTTGACCCTCTCAGCTCCCCAGAGGTCTGGCCCTCATTTCTTACTGGATATTCCCATCTCAAACTTCCAGACTCAAAGGGGTCAGCAGTTGCCTTTCTTCTCCCTCTAGAGTTCTGCATACCACAACCTCACTGGCACCATTATTTCTGTCCCCGGGGTTCAAAAAACTGATGTCACCTTGTCTTTTCCCTCCTTTTCTTTTCCTATAAATAGGCGACCACCAACTTCACGTCAATACTGAAGTGGTATTTCAGGATAGAAAATCTGGTTTTCATTGGTCAGAAAGTTCATTTTTCAAAAAAACGTGTGAAGCTTCTTTTTCCTTCTTCATGAGGCCTAAACCTCTACATCCAGATTACTTACAATCAGCAGTTTCAACTGTACCTTCCACTTTTCCTCCCCAAATAACCATCTCCCCTGGTCTCAGCCTAGTTACCTCAGAGGGACCTCGGCCCCCCACGGTGATAGCTATCACTTCGCTTACTCTCACCTTCTCACAGCAGGCCTTGCCACTGCCCCCTGAAAGCTGGAGCATCTTTCAGTGTCCGTCTCCAGTCGCATCTCTTCCCTGAAGCCTTCACTGACCCTCCCATGATTTCCCGCTCATGTGAGCACCCGTGGTACTTACAGGCTGCACAAATCATTTGAAATGAGTTATGGGCTGGATCGTGATCCCTCTACATTCATATGTTGAAATCCTAAGCTCCAGTACCACAGAATATGTCTGTATTTAGAGAAAGTCTTTAAAGTGAGGTCATACAAGTGGGCCCTGACCCCACATGACTGGAGACCTTTTGTGAGGAGATTAGAACAGAGACACATGCAGAAGGAGGATGATGTGGAGGCACAGGGAGAACATGGCCACCTACAAGCCAAGAGGGGAGGTTGCAGAAGAATCCAACCTTGCCAATACCTTGATCTTGAATTTCTAGCCTCCAGAACTGTGAGGAAATAAGCTGCTGTTTAAGCCACCTAGTCTGTGCAACATTGTTACGGCAGCTCTAGCAAGACACATAAAAGCTTATTATTATTATTCTTTTACCTGTGATTTGTTTTTCTAAATAATGAGACCTTATGTTTTGGACAGTGGAGATCATGACTTAGGTTCTGATGCCCTCCTGCCTTCCTTGTCACTGGTGGTCTGCGTGTGCTAGGCGTTTGGAGATAAGAGGTTTGATTGATTCCATCTGAGCTTAGAGACACAGTGCTAAGTGAATAGTAGATGCTCAATATACTTTTGTTAACTGGATCTCCATTGTTACCAGATTTAAAAATAAATTCCTAATGCTTTAAAGAAAAATGTAAATAAAAACCCATCGAAACTCTTGAAAGAAAACCCAGAGGCTTCATGAACAATCTAGGGGCACAAATGTCTTTTTAAAAAAAATCCTCACCCAAGAATATGTTTATTGATTTTAGGGAAGAGGGGGAGAGAGAGGTGAAAGAAAAACATCAGTTGGTTGCCCCCCATACATCCATCCATGCCCTGACTGGGGATGGAACCCACAACCTAGGTATGTATCCTCAGCAGGGATCAAATCTGCAAACTTTTGATGTAAGGGATGATGCTCCAACCAACTGAGCTGCCCAGCCAAGGCACAAATGTCTTAACCAAAATTCAGGAGCCACAAAAAGGCAGAGATAGCTGCCCATTAAAAAAAAAAGCCTTAATAGGACAATGAAATCAAAAGACACACAATAGATTTGAAAAACTATATCTATAACACAAATGCCAAATAAAGGGTTGATATTTCTAATATATGAGTGCAAGCAAATGACTACAAAAACACAGACTGACAGAAAAATGAACAAAAGATATAAACAGGAAAGTCAAGATGAGCAAATACAAAAGGCCAATAAGCATGGAAGGCACCTAATTGTTCTAGTAGACAAAAAAATATAAATTATAACATTGAAATATCATTTCACTTCAGACACATTAGCAAAGATTAAAAAGAAGGATAATATCTTACTGGATAAGATGTCAGAAAAAGTGTATCCTCACAAACTGTGGAAGGAAATGTCAATATTTAGGGCCTTTTCATAAAGCAATCCATCAGATCCAAAAATCCCTTTCAACTCAGTTACTCCAATTTTGGGAACTTATCCCATAAAATTAAAATCCTAGGATACAGAGATATTTTCAAAGATGTTTACTGCAACATTTTCCATAGTGGCAAAAAATTTAAAAAATGGATATCTGACAATAGAAAAATGGTTATATAAATTATTGTGATCCACACATGGAATATTATATAGCCAGTGAAAAGAATACATAAAGCAATTCCTGTTGATGTGTAGGTATTCCTGCTAAAATATTGAGAAAGAAAAGCGAGATACATAAGTATTAACATTATGATCTTATTTATATGAAAGAATGACACAAATCTCCATTTGTCTGTATGCATATATAAGTACATGGAGGCATATCTGCAAAAAATTAAATAATTCATATTTTATAATAAGGGAGAGTAATGTACATTAGAGAACAGAGGGGTGGGGAAGAAGGAAATAGGACAAAAACAGAAAATGAAAAAATATTGCATAAAAAGAATCCTGGAATGTATGGTATGGTGACATTTATGTAAAGTTATAAATTTACATACCTGTATATGAATCTCATAGGAATAAAAAATGTCAAAATGCTTTGAATTTTCAGAATTTCTGTTCAATTCTTGTATCTTGCAGGATCTGCTTTAGTGTTAATTTATTGACTTTTTTTCTTTACCAGGACAATCTGAAGGTTGAATATTCTTAAAGGGGGTCTCATTTAAGATACTGCCATGCAAAGTGGGCAGCCAGCAAGGGAAAACTATTGATGAATATATTCAACAGGGCCTGATTGTTCAGATTAAATTTACCCAGACTATTTTGTATTTTTGAAGAGCAAACTTCCCATGAGCTTATCAGTATACAAATATTTCAGAAAGGCACAAGTTTATTTTTGTCCTCTAAATTTTTGTTCCTTTGGGGGAGTACAAACACTGTCTGCTAACATCATTCTAACTCCTTAATTACAAAAGTGACATAAACATTTATAATCACAAATAATCAGCAGCATAGCAATACTGGCAGTAGCAAAATTAGGTTTGTGACTATTCTGCGTGATGTGCATGATAAATATTAGATGGTAAAGGTTATTGTTATATTAAATAGTCAGAGGGTAAAATATTTATTTATATTGTAGTTCCGGTAATGATTTCATTAAGTGTCTTAGTTCACCAGAAATGAACATTTTAAAAATAATGAATGGACAAACGTCTCAACATTCTGCACCCAAAAGAAAGTAGATTTAAAACTCATTGTCAATATTAGCTTTAGAAAATTAAATTTCACTGCTACTCTCATTTTAATAACACTATTTTACTTAAGTATACATTCAGAGTGTAATTTGCATATGGATCACATGCCTAAATCAGACATGAGAAATGCACTCATGCTGTTTTAATTTCTCTTTAAGAAGTCAGTTTTTGTTAATTTCCATTTACTCCTGACAGTCTATGAACTTTAAGCAGTATAGTGACCTGCAGGAAACCTTAGAAGAGAGGAATATTCATTGCCGTAGGTACAAGGCAGGATTCACCCCAGTCAGGGTTGCAACCTGCCTTTGGGAAGCTGCTGTTTCTGCCCTTCTCCGGCTCTGGCCTTCTGCCAGGTCAGCCACTCAAGGTAGCCAGATACAGGTTTTGAGCGTGCGCGGGCTGTTCAGTTCTGCATCACTCCTGTTTGCCTTCTGCTTTGAGCTCCTGGAGACATTTTCATTTCTTGTGGTTGCCTCGCATTTGACCACTAGCATTACTCTGCTCTGTGGGCTGCATTCTTTCAATGCTACCTGAGGTGAGGAGTTGTGAGGGTAGATTCTTATCCTCCTGTGAGTGTCTTTAACACTTCGGTTTGCCTTACTCTTCTGTGGGTCTGACTCCCTGGCTTCCTCTGACCTCAGCGGGCAGCTACCAGCCCCCATTTCATTTGGAACGGTTCAAGCGATTCTTTCTGTTTTTTTCTACCAACTGAACACCAATGCCCCAGAGCCAGTTTAAACCTGTATTTACCCTACAAGCCATGGGCTTTAAGCTTTCTGCCACTCTCTGATTTAAGTATGTTGCATTAATATCCAGAACCTTGAATATGAAGCATTTAGTTTTTCAATTACACTCTGAGATTTAGGTAAGGTGCTTCCCCCAGCCTGTCTCTCAAGTCTCTTCCACTTACATCACAGGAGCAACAGGGGGGAATAAAGCAGTTCGGTTTGCAGGGCCTCTGGACTACCATTTTCTCTTGGACATGAGTACTACATACCTTCTGTCATTTCCACTGGGCTGAGGTCATGGATTACAGCCCTCAAGGGCTAGTCAGTTTCTTTTCCTGTCCCTGGGGATAGGTTACTATTAACCTGAGCTACTTTACATTCATGTGCACAGCTGTCAGAGGAGGATGCCCTAGCAGAGGAACAGGAGACTGCACACAGCGACGCGGATAGTGTCTCGACAGTGCCATCGCTGTTGGGGATAGTGAGCCGTCATGCTGATCGGCTGCCACAGGACTATGAGTACAAACAACAAAATACATACTTACTTACCTGAAGAAGGAGGAGACTCAGGGGTAGCATTTAAGGGTCCCTAATAACCCCTTGGTTATTTTTCAGGATCACATTGATCTTAATCTACCTGAAAAATGGTTGGGTAGATGGCCTGAGGTGAAAACCTAAGTTAATTTTTTCCAAAGAGCCACATTTTATAAAATTATTTATTGGCTATTTCATAGTCATTTTCTCAGATTGGACTTGAAAAACCACAGGATAGAAGAACATGACCCGATTTTAAACAAGCAACATGTGCAAGATTTTTCTTGTACTCTGCCCATGCTCTAAAACACAAAAGTAGGTGGTTCCTCTCAGGGTAAGATTAAACACACCAATATTTTTAAAAAGCCATTATTCCATATTAGAGTGTGTCTGGCCATAAGCATGGCCAGAGGAGATGCTGACTAAGCTTTCAGCAGCTCAAGGCAGCAAAGACGACATACCTGGAGATGGCCCTCTATCTTACCACATGTGGCTGTGGGAGCTCTCGGCCATGCTGCAAGCATTATTCAGATTATTAATTTTATACAGTCATGGACTTTGAGGGTCCAAGACAGAGGAATGGAGAGTGTCCGCTCTATTGGCGAGTGAGCACCTTGTTCTCATTTATGTCACTGGGCCTTTCTAGAGCTTTCCACACAGATGCTCTTGTTAATGAACCACCTTACATGAGGGAAGATGAAGCTGATTTATTTGCAGCATTCCAATTCCAACTGTGCAATATTTTATCTTATAGTTAGATTAGCTAGCAGTTTGCCAAGGTTATTCTTTGATAAATGAATTTAAGAGCTGTTAATACTCCCCACTTGAATGTGTCATTATTTATTAATCATTTTCTTATTGTCTAATTTTATATTTTTGCCATGTACATAAATTTCTATTTTTCAGCTCTGATTATTCCCTTAGGCTGTGCTACTATAAGTGGGTTTACAGGGTCAATGATATAAACTATGTCAATTTTTTTTTTTACATATCATCAAATCACTTTGAAATGTTGATTCTTTATAGTCTCTCCATTACTGTTTGAGAATAATTAAATTAGCACATTCTTCTCACTGTTTTTTATTTTTGTCATTTGGCAAGAAAAATAGTAACTTGTTTTAATTGCATTTTTTATTTCTAGGGTAATCGTATATATGCTTATTTTCCATTTGCATTTATTCTTCTATAAATAAATCCATTCTTGTGCTCATTTTTTCTACTGGTGTGTTCATATTTTTCCTAACGATTTGTAAAAGCTCTTTCTACATTACATATGTTAACCCTTTCTCCATTTGATTTAAATATTTTATCTAGTTTGTCTTTAGTCCTTTAACTTTTAATGATGCTTTCTAATCTCTAGAAGGTTTGACTGCTTATGCAGTCCAAATCTATCACAAATTTTTCTTTGTATTTCTTTTTTAAAAAAAATTTAAAAAATGATTTCAAAGAGAGAGAGGAAGGCAGGGAAGGAAGGAAGAGGTTGGGGTGAGGGGGGAGAGAAAGAGAGGGAGGGAGAGAGATAAATTTGTTGTTCCACTCATTCATGCATTCATAGGTTGCTTCTGCATACGCCCTGACTGGGGGATGATCAAACCTTCGCATACTGGGCGTGCTCTAACCAACTGAGCTGCCCGGGCGGGGCTTGTAATTCTACTGGTGCTCCTTATGCTTTGTCATTTCCAAAGTAGAAATAGTGAAACACTCCGTTCATATCATCTGGTTTATTTCTTATATTTAAATCATTAATATATGTGTGAAATATTTGCATAGTCAGCATAAAACTGTATTATTTCTTCTCCCCAAATAAGAAAGATTTTAAGCATTATCAATTAATTTCTTATTGCTTTGCTGTGTATCTTTTAGTGAAAGGTTTTCAGAAATACTAGGGTCAATTTTGGGGCTTTCCTGTTCAATAATCTGTGGTTGATTTTTATAACAGAGGCATATGGTTTTAATTATTATAGCTTTATAGTGTCCATTTTATTGTCTAATAAGAAGAGTTCTCATTTATAATTATTACTTTTTTTCCTGAAAATTTACAAAAAAAATCTTTAGGGATATTTTCTTAAGTTCTAAAAAAATCTCATGGAGATTGAATACAATATTTTTAAACCTAGAAATTAATTTTAGAATAGTCATGTTTACAGTATCTTCCCATCCAGACACACAATGCAATATTTTCCATAATTTACTTCTTTGTCTTTTATGGTTTTCTTGCTGGCTTTATTTCAAAACAATAATTTTTTTGCTGTTATTTCCAATGAGCTCTTTCTTCATTATAAATTTTTATAGGAAAAAAATCTGTATATCTATTTTTCTTGCTGAATTCTATTGCTAGTACCTATCATTATTTTGGCTCATTCTTTGCATTTTTAAGGTCAAAATTCATGTTGTATACTAATACCCTTATAATCTTATCTTCTACTTTTCAACAGGTACAATTTTTAGAAATCCCTATTTTCTGTCTTATTGTGTCAGCTAGAAATTTCCCCAAACTATAAAAAATTGTTGTTAGTAGCATCCGCATCTTAATCCTGATTTCTAAATGGAACTGCTCCCAGTGTTCACAGTTAATTATCATGCAGGCAACTGGGTCAAGAAATACATTCTTCATGTCGCTAAACAATCTCCTACTTCTAATTTAGTAAAAGTTTGGTTTATCTTCAGGACCCGTAGTTGGATTTTACTGAAAACTGTTTCAACATTTATCAAGATGATTTTTTTCTTTTGAACTTTTGATATTGTGTTACATTAATATATTACATGGAGAATCTTTTAATGTAATATTGCATTCAATTATCTAGTACTGTACTTATCTGTGTTACCTCCAAATTTCTGAGATTGATCCCTATGTTTCTTTCCTTGTTTTCTTCCTCCCTTCCATCCTTCCCTCATCTTTTTTTTTCTCCTTCCTCCCTACCTCTCTCTTTCTTTCTAAAAAGTTATTTGTCATACTTTGGTTTGAGGGTACATGACTATCATAAAACATGTAACCTATTTTTTTTATCAGATTACATAGTATGGGAATGGCCTCTTTCAAAAACTTTGAATGCAATTGCCTAAAATGCTGAGTCCTTGGAACCTTTTTTTGGAAGTAATTCTTTGACAGACATAATGTCATATTGACTAATTTATTCTTAAAAATGTATGTCAGCCCCAAATTGCCTTTATAAAATTGATTGCATTTATGGCATGCCAAGATTTTAGTGTTACCAATTATAGCTGTTATAATATTGTTTTTTTCTAATTGGGGGGCTTCTTTATTAAATTCTCACCTGAGGACATGCTTATTGATTTTACAGAGAGGGGAAGGGAGAGAGAGAAGAAAGGGAAAGAAACATCGATGTGTGTGAGAGAAACATCAATCAGTTGCCTCTTGTATGCCCAGGCTGGGAACCAAAGCAGCAACTGAGGCAGGGGTCCTGACTAGAAATCGAACCTATGACCTTTTGGTCTACAGGACAACGCTCCAACCAACTGAGACGCACAGACCAGGGCTGGGAGCTTCTTTTTAAAGTAATTAGTCCTAAATTTGTTTGTTTTGTTGTTTTATTTAAAAAAATTATCTTAGTTTCTTTTAGATCTTTGGTGTATTTTTAAAAAGTTTTTATTGAATTTATTGGGATGACATTGGTTAATGAAATTGTATGTTTCAAGTGTACCATTTTATAATGCATCATCTGCATATTGTATTGTATGCTTATCACCCCAAGTCAATTCTTCCGGCATCTCTTATCCTCCCTTTACTCACTTTACCTGCTCCCACCACACTTTCCCCTGGTAATCATACCGTTGTCTGTGTCTATGAGTTTTGTTTTTTTGCTTAATCCCTTCACCTATTTCACCCAGCCCCTTAATAGCCCTCCCCTCTGACAGATGTGTTTGTTCTCTATATCTATGAGTCTGTTTCTATTTTGTTTAACTTATTTTGTCCAATATTCTACAAATAAGTGGAATCATACGATATTTATCTTTCTCTGACTGGCATATTTCATTTAGAATAATATTCTCCAGACCCATGTGTGCTGCTGGAAAAGGTAAGATTTCCTTCTTTTTATGGCTGAGCAGTAGTCCTTTGTGTAACTGTACCACAGCTGTTTTATCACTCATCTCCTGATGGCCACTTGGGCGGTTTCCAAAGTTTGACTATTGTAAATAATGCTGCAATGAACATAGTGATGCAAATATTCCTTCAAATTACTGTTTTAGGTTTCTTCGAAAATGTTCCCATAAGTGGGATCACTGGGTCACAGGCAGTTCCATTTTTCATTTTTTGAGGAAACTTCATCTGTTTTCCACAGTGGCTGCACCAGTCTGCATTCCCACCATCGGTGCACGATGACTCCTTTTTCTCCACATCCTCGCCAAGACTTGCTATTTGTTGATTTATTGATGATAATCATTCTGACAGGTGTGAGATGACATTTCATTGTTGTTTTAATTTGCATTTCTCTGGTGATTAGTGGTGGTAAGCATCTTTTCAAATGTCTTTTTGCCATCTCTATATCCTCTTTGGAGAAGTGTCTACTCAGGTCTTTTATCCATTTTTTAATTGATTGTTTGCTTTTTTTGTGTGTTGAGTTCTATAAGTTCTTCATCAACTTTGGATATGAACCCCTCATCTGATGCATCGCTGGCAAATATGTTCTCCCAGGCAGGGGGTTATCTTTTAATTTTGTTGCTTGTTTCCTTTGTTGTGCAAAATCTTTTTAGTTTGATGTAGTCCAATTTTTTTTCTTTTATTGCCCTTGTCCAAGGAGATATATCAGAAAAACTATTGCTATGACAATTGTCTGAGATTTTACTGCCTATGTTTTCTTTTAGCATTTTTACAGTTTTAAGTGTAGCATTTAATTTTTTAATTCATTTTGAGTTTATACCTGTGTGTGGTGTAAGAAGGTAGTCTGGTTTTATTTTTTGCATGTATCTGTCCAATTTTCCCAACATCGTTTATTGACCAACTATCTTTACCCCATTATATGTTTTTGCCTCCTTTGTCAAATATTAATTGACAATAAAGGCATGGGTTTATTTCTGGGCTCTCTATTCTATTCCATTGATACATTGGTTCTGTTTTTATACCAGTACCATGCTGTTTTGATTACTATGGCCTTATAGTTTGTTATCAGGCAGCATGATTCTTGCAACTTTGTTCTTTTTCAAGATCGCTATTGCCATTCAGGGTCTTTTGTGGTTCTATATAAATTTTTGGAATACTTGTTCTAGTTCTGTGACTTAACACCATTGATATCTTGATGGGAATTGAATCAAATCTATAGACTGCTTTGGGTAGTATAGATGTTTTAATGATCTTAATTTTTCCTAACTATGAATATGGTGTATGCTTCCACTTATTTGTATCTTCCTCAATTTCTTTCTTCAGTGGTCTATAGTTTCCTGAGTACAGGTTTTTGACCTCTTTGGCTGAATTTATACCTAGGTATTTTATTCTTTTTGAAGCAATTGTGAATGGAATTGTTTTCTTAGGATCCCCTTTCTGATAGTTCATTACTGATGTATAAAATGCAACTGATCTCTGGATATTTGTATTGTATCCCGCTACTTTATTAAATTCATTTATCATTTCTGGTAGTTTTTTGTGGAATCTTTAGGGTTCTCTATACACCTTTAGAAAGAGGGTCATGTCTATACATCTCTATACACATCATGTCATCTGCAAATAATGACAGTTTTTCTTCTTCCTTTCCAATTTGGATACCTTTTATTTCTTCTTGTCTGATTTCTGTGGCTAGGACTTCCAGTACTATGTTGAATAAGAGTAGTAAAAGCGGGCATTCCTGTCTTGTTCTAGATCTTAAAGGTAATGCTTGTAATTTTTACCCAATAAGTAAAATGTTGGCTGTGTGTTTGTCATATATGGCCTTTATTATGTTGAGGTATATTTCCTTTACATCCACTTTGCTGAGTGTTTTTTATCATAAATGGGTATTGGATTTTAGCAAATGCTTTTCCTGCATCTATTGATTTTATCATGTTTTTTTTATCCTTCATTTTATTTATGTGGTATATCATGTTTATTGATTTGTGGATATTGTACCAACTTTGCTCCCCCAAATAAATCACATTTGATCTGGGTGTATTATCTTTTTAATGTATTGCTGGATCCTCTTTGTTAATATTTTGTTGAGGATTTTAGAATCGATGTTGATTAGGAATATTGGCCTATACTTTTCTTTCTCTGTAGTGTCTTTATCTGGTTTTGGAATTAGGATAATGTTGGCCTCATAAAATGAGCTTGGAGTCTTCTCTTGAAGTTTTTGGAATAGTTTGAGAAGGATAGGTGTTAGTTTTTCTTTGAATGTTTGATAAAACTTACCTGTGAAGCCATCCCATCCTGGACTTGTTTGTTCATTGGGAATTTTTTGATTATTCCTTCAATTCCATGAGTTATAAACTGTTTATTCAGAATCTGAGTCTTTCTGATTCAGTTTTGGAAAATTGTATGTTTCTAGTAATTTATCCATTTTATTCAGGTTGCCCAATTTGTTGCCATATATTGTTCATAATATATATGTATTTTTTACAATCCTTTGTATTTCTTTGGCATCAGTTGTTACTTTTCCTCTTTCATTTCTGATATTATTTCTTTGGGTCCCTTTTCTTTTTTTCTTGATGAGTCTGGTTAGAGGTTTGTGAATCTTGTTTATCTTTTCAAAGAAGCAGCTTTTGGTTTCATTGATCTTTTGTATTTTTTTAGACTCTATTTCATTTATTTCTGCTCTAATCTTCATTATTTCCTTTCTTCTACTCATTTTAGGCTTTGTTTTTGCTACTACTCCAGTTCCTTTAAATGTAAAGATTGTTTATTTGAGATTTTTTCTTGTTTATTGAGATAGATTTGTAATGTTATGAATTTCCCTGATAGACCTGCTTTCTCTGCGTCTCACAGATTCTGGGTTGTTGTGTTCTCATTTTCATTTGTTTCAAGTTATCTTTTCTTTTTTTTAAAATCTTCACCTTAGGACTTGTTTATTGATTTTTAGAGAGGGGAAGGGAGGTAGAGAAAGAGGGAGAGAAGCATCAATATGAGAGAGAAACGTTGAATGGTTGCTTCTTGCACATGTCCTGACTGGGGACCGAATCCACAACCAAGGCATGTACTGTGACTGGGAATTGAACCTGCGGCTCTTTGGTTTATTGGACAATGCTCCAACCAACTAAGCCACATGAGCCAGAGCTTAAAGCATCTTTTGATTTCTTCTTTGATCTCATTGTTAATACATTCATAATTTAGTAATGTTTTTAGCCTCCATGTCTTTGTGTGTCTTTCAGTTTTTTTCTTGTGATTTCTAGTTTTATACATTATGTTCAGAGAGAATGCTTGATATGATTTCAATCTTAAATATACTGTGACTTGTGTCCTAACATGTGGTCTATCTTAGAAAATGTACCATATACATTTGAAAAGAATCTATATTCTGGTGCTTTGGGATGAAATGCTCTGAAGATATCAGTTAAATCCATCCGGTCTAGTGTGTCATTTTAGGCCACTGCTTCCTTGCTGACTTTCTGTCTGACAGATTGCTCCCTTTATCATTATGTAGTCTCCGTTGTCTCCCACTATAGCCTTTGTTTTAAAGTCTATTTTGTCAGATATAAATATTGCAACCCTAGCCTTTTCCCCTCCTTTTCATTGGTATGAAGTGTATTTTTCCATGCCTTTAGTTTCTTTCATTCTGAAGTTGGTATCTAGTAGATAGCATATGTCTGGGTCTTGTTTTCTTATGTATCCAGCTATCCTAGATCTTTTGATTGGAGCATTTAAGCCACTTAAATTTAAAGCGATTGTTGATAGATACATGTTTATTGCCACTTTATTCTTTTAATGACTTTCTTCTTTTCTTCCTTCTACCCCCCTCCTCTTCCTCTTCCTCCTTCTCCTCCTTTTTCTTAAAGAAGGCTCTTTAACATTTCTTGTAATCCTGGTTTGGTGGTAACAAACTCCTTTAGCTCTTTCTTGTCTGGGAAGCTCTTTATTTCACCTTCAATGTTAAATGATATCTTTGCTGGGTAAAGTAGTCTTGATGATAGGTCCTGCTTTTCATCGCTTTGAATATTTCATGCCGTTCCCTTCTGACTTGAAATATTTTTGTTGAAAAATCAGCTGTAAGTCTTATGGGAGCTTTAAAAATTCTCTGTCTTTAACCTTTGGCATTTTAATTAGATGTGTCTTGGTGTGGGCCTCTTTGTGTTCATCTTATTTGGGACTCTCTGCATTTCCTGGATTTGTGTGTCCTTTTCCTTCACCAGATTAGGAGGTTTTTGGTCATTATTTCTTCAAATATGTTCTTGATCTTTTGGTTTCTCTTGTCTCCTTATTTCACCTCTGTGATGTGGATGTTGTTATGCTTCATATTGTCCCAAGGGTCCCTTAAACTATCCTCATTTTTAAAATTCTTTTTTCTTTTTGCTGCTATGATTAGGTTTTTTTCCCCAGCTTATCTTCCAAGTCAGCGATTTGATCTTCTGCTTCATTCAACCTACTATTTCTTTCTTCCAGCATATTCTTCATTTCAGATATTGTATTCTTCATTTCTGACTGGGTTTTTTTTTATGGTTTCCATGTCCTTTTTTCCTGATGTTTTAGTTCTCACTAAGTTTCTTGACCATCCTTATAACCATTGTTTTGAACTGTATCCAGTAGATTGCTCCCCTCTCTTTCATTTAGCTTTTCCTGGAGATTTCTCCCATTTTTTCACTGGGGGCATGTTTCTTTGTCTCTCTGTTCTGGCTGCCTCTTTGTGTTTGTTTCTATGTATTAAGTAGATCTTCTATGACTCCCAGTTTTGGTAGGTTGGCCTTATGCAGTGCGTGCTCTGTAGGGTCCAGTGGTATAGTGTCCTTGAACACCTGTGCTGGGTGCTCCAGTAATAATTCTTGGGTGGATTATTTGGGCCCTTCTGATGTAATTGAGTCTTCATTGCTATTGGCCCAGTTATGCTTGGGAACAACTCTCAGACGGGCTGACAGGTTCGACCCCAACCATGGTGGGCAAGCTGATGTGTAGGTGTCTTCAGCAGGATCTGGTGCCTGCTAAGATTTCCCTTTGGATATGCCACTTGTGAAACACTGAATTCTGCTCTGATGTTGTCTGAAGCTGGCCATTGGGTATGTTGGTTCTGGGACCATGGGAAAGACTCTGGTGCATACCAATATCAGATGCTTCCTGTGACTGGCCCTGGGCTGTACCATCAGGTCTTCCCAGAGTTAAAAACCCCAGACTCTCCACAGATGACTCTAGTCCAGTTTGCCCTCCCTTCACTGAAGCCCAGGATGAGTAGCTGCTAATGAAATTTTTTGAACTGGCCATATAATAGGGTGAACTCTCGCCTCTCCCTGATGGACAGAATCCCTGCTGATTTTCACAGCCAGATGTTATGTTGGTGCCTCTTCCTGGCTCTCGTGCTCTGTGCTGGGGAGCCTGCCTTGGGGTTGAGACCCCATACTTATCATAGGGAATCCCCCACAGCTGAGACATTCCTGCACAATCTCAGCCACTAACTGTGGGAACAGGGCCAGCCCGTTTTGTGGCTCCACCATTCCTACTAGTCTTGATGTGGCTTCTTCTGTAAATCCTTGGTTATAAGACCTTCCTTCAGCTAGTCTTCAGTTAACCAACTAAATTCAGGATGATTGTTCCAGAATTTAGGTATAATTCCAGCTTGGTCCTTGGTGCTTCCATCTACTTTGTGGCCATCTTGGATCCCTTAATCTATTTCTGTCTTTTCATAGTTATTTCTCTTTTTTGGTTTTCCTGAGGTTGAATAATATTTGTTTTCCTTTTAAAAAATTTCTTAAATTACAAACTTTCAAAATTACTTTTTTTCAGTTAATTAATAAAACATTTAATGATTTCAAATTTTCTGTGAATGCTGATCTGGCTGCGCGTCATTCAAAATTTTTATGTGGTTATTCTCATTTCTATTATTTTGAAATAATTTAAAACTGTAGCTATAATTCCTTCACTTCAGACTATCTTATTGATTTTTCTTTATTTTTTATTTCTTAAAATATATTTTATTGATTATGTTATTATAGTTGTCCCAGTTTTTTTCCTCTCTTTATTCCCCTCTTACCTGCACCCCCCTCCCACTAGCATTCCCCCACTTAGTTCATGTCCATGGGTCATACATATAAGTTCTTTGGTTTCTCCATTTCCTACACTATTCTTAACTCCCCCTATTTTGTACCTACCATTTATGCTTCTTATTCCCTGTTCCTTTTCCCTTCTTCTTCCCCCTCCCTCTCCCCACTGGTAACCCTCCATTTGATCTCCACTTCTGTGATTCTGTTCCTGTTCTAGTTGTTCGATTAGCTTCTTTTTCTTTTTCTTTTCTTTTCTTTTTTTTTAGGTTCAGTTGTTAATATTTGTGAGTTTGTTGTCATTTTACTGTACATAGTTTTGCTCTTCTTCTTTTTCCTAGGAAGTCCCTTTAACATTTCATATAATAAAGGCTTGGTGATGATGAACTTCTTTAACTTGACCTTATCTGGGAAGTGCTTTGTCTGTCTTTCCATTCTAAATGATAGGTTTGCTGGATAGAGTAGTCTTAGATGTAGGTCCTTGGCTTTCATGACTTTGAATACTTCTTTACAGCACTTTCTTGCCTATAAGGTTTATTTGGAGAAATCAGCTGAGAGTCTTATGGTAACTCCTTTGTAGGTAACTGTCTCTTTTTCTCTTGATGCTTTGAAGATTCTCTCCTTATCTTTAATCTTGGGTAATATAATTATGGTGTGCTTTGGTGTGTGCTTCCTTGGGTCCAATTTCTTTGGGGCTCTCTGAGCCTCCTGGACTTCCTGGAAGTCTATTTCCTTGGCTAGATCAGGGAAGTTCTCCTTCATTATTTTTTCAAATACGTTTTCAATTTCTTGCTCTTTTTCTTCTCATTCTGGCACTCCTATGATTTGGATCTTGGAACATTTAAAGTTGTCCTGGAGGGTCCTAAGCCTCTCCTATTTCTTTCAATTTTGTTTCTTCATTCTGTTCTGGTTGAATGTTTGTTTCTTCCTTCTGCTCCAAATCATTGATTTGAGTCCCGGTTTACTTCTCTTCACTGTTGGTTCCCTGTATATTTTTCTTTATTTCACTTTGCATAGCCTTCACTTTTCCCTCTATTTTGCGACCATACTCAACTAGTTCTGTGAGCATCCTGATCACCAGTGTTTTGAACTGTGCAACTGATACATTGGCTATCTCTTTGTCGCTTAGTTATATTTTTTTCTGGAGTTTTGACCTGTTCTTTCATTTGGGCCATATTTATTTGTCTTGGTGCTCCTATTATGTTGTAAGGGGTGGAGACTTAGGTATTCACCAGGGCTGGGCAACCCACAAAGCAACATTGTGGTGCTGTAGATGGCAGAGGGGTCAGGGAGGGAACAATGCCACTTGCTCAGCTCTCGCCCTGCTTTCAGTCACTTCTCCCGCTACCCACAATCAAATTGGGTCCTTCTGATGCTGATTCCCTGGTAGGTGGGTTTGTGTACATTCTGGGATCTGGCGGGTCTCTCCAACGAACTCTCCTGTGAGGCTGGGAGTTTCTCCTGTTGCCACACCCCCCACAGATTTTTACAGCCAGGGATTTTGAAGCTTTCTTTTCTCACACTGGAACACTGGGTTGTGCGGTCTGTCTTGCTCCCTTGTTGTTCCTCCTAGTTTATCTGCAAGCAAATGTGGGACTGCCTGGTCCACCAGCCACTGCCTTGCTGAGGGTCCTCTCTGCCTTGGCTGCCTGTCTCTGCCCTTCCTACCAGTCTGGATGAGTGTTTCTTTTTTAACTCCTTGATTGTCAGACTTCCATACAGTTCGGTTTTCTGGCAGTTCTGGTTGTTTTCTGTTTTTAAATTTGTTGTCCTTCTTTTGGTTGTGTGAGGAGGCAAATTGTATCTACCTATGCCTCTATCTTGGCCAGAAGTCTCTTATCTTATTTATTTTTAATATGCATATTTGTTTTTCACATTTATCTCAATTACATCATGGTCAGAAAATGTAATCTATTTCAATTATGACCTTTGGGAGTTTGTGGACTAGCCCAATGTGTCTAGTTATAAGAAAAAAATGATAAAAATATACTAGGATTGAAAAGAAGGCACTTCCTCTATGTAATATGAAATTATAAGTATATGTGAATTTATCTGTTGCCTATGCTATTTTATTAAATAGGCTATCTCAATATCTTTGGTCTCATGTATGTAATATGGTGTCAAAACATATAAAGAAAAAACTCAGTTTCTAGTGCTGCTGCTCTTATTTGTCTTTTTGTGTATTATAATAAAAAAATTAATGGGAAGATGAGGGGGAGTATATTGTTCGTAACTTTCCTGTTTCCATGTTAGCTCCACATCCTTCATAGTTTAAAGTAGATAAAAAATATGGAATGAGGAGAAATAACTTGATGGCAAGAAATTTAGCTCTTTCCATAGGTTGCTAGGTCAAGTGTTTTGTCTGAACTAATTTAGTGAACTCATCAGAAATGCATACTTCTACTGTAAACTTATGTATGGCAAATGCTTTAAATAGTATTTAGTGTAATTAAAATACTAGAAGTAAATGATTCTAACTAAATTGTATGATTGTAAATAAACTCATTGCTTTTTGGATAATAAAGGTCATTGTTTTTAAGAGTTTTGGGGAATCAGTATTACTTCTCATGAGAAAGGAGGTATAGCAAATAAACTTAAGAAGATATGTGCTTGCTAGAGGTATGCTAGGTGGGAAGCAATATAACTTCCGTAATCTATTTCTACTCTTAATGAAAGAAATAATATTAATATAAAATATATAATCTAACATTATTTGAGCTGCCTGGGTTTCACAAAAATATAAGTATGTTTATAGATACACGTGGAAATATCTTCTTAGATAGTTTGTAAAACACATTTCTAGGTGCTAGCATTACAATGGTAAAAGGATAGGCATACCTAAAAAATAAATCAGATAAATCTGTACCATAATAACTGAAAATACTAGAGTTTTTGCATGGATCTAAATGCCATGAATATTTAGAAATAAATAGAAAATTGCTATTTTCCCCCTGACATTTACTCCGAAAGCAACATAAAAGCATTTTCATTATATCTACTGTATGTGTGCATGGCAAAGGACTGCTTTAATTTAGTGTTTTTTTAGTGACGATATTATGTAAATGAAGCATAGAATTATAATAGCATACTCTTTGTTAACTTTGCAACCTATTTAAAAATTGCAGCTTGTTGGATAGTTATAGCTTCTTTGTAAAAGGAGAGAAGGAGAACATGTTTTTGTGTTACCAGAGTTTATTTGTCCTACAATTAATCTTTTTATTCTCTTCACAATTGTCAACACAAATTTCCAGGTGTATCATAATTAAGAAGAAAACATCCCCCAAACTCTGCACACCATTCAGGGAGAAATAATGCAAAGTCATTGTATAGTTATGAATACAACAGCATTTACTAGGAGATATGCTCAAATGACTAAGCTTTAGTTAAATATAGCCTATTTATGTATTTCTCTCAACAAAAATGCAGGTGCCCTTATTAACCAATGCCACCCTGATAAATTTAAATAAAAAAGAAAATGCAGGTGCAGTTCTCTCATATCAGTTTTAATTTATAACAATTATTATCAAAACAAAGATATAAAATAAGCTGTTCATGCACTTACCTTTATTTTTAAATTTCATAATTAGCTCCTTGGTTTTCATTTGCATATTATTTTACTCTGGTCACTTTTGCACTTTTAAACATGTCTCACAGAAAGAGAAACTTTATAAAATAAGTTTATTTTATTTTATAAAATTTTTTTATAAAATTAAGTTATAAAGTTTTTTTATAAGTTTATAAGTTTTTTTATAAGATTAAGTTATAAAGTTTTTTTATAAGTTTATAAGTTTTTATAAGTTTATAAGTTTAAGTTATTAAGTTTTTTTATAAAATTAAGTTATTTTTATAAAATTAAGTTTCTCACAGAAACAGAAACTTTATAAAATAAAGTTACAGCTTGTTAAAATTTGCAAAATTTAATTATCCCCATTTATTATCAATGTTTTCTAGGGCTTTTTTAAAAGTAGGTAAGAAGCTTTAATGGGCCACTTTACTTAAGCTAGCTACGGCTCATTCAGTTCTTACAGCAGAGTTGGGAGCAGCAATTATTTGAAAACATCTGTAGATTTTTGAGAAGCATAAGATTATTATTTCAGGTGCCTCTTTAGCTTATTTTAATGACAGAATCTTAAAAGCAGTGAGAGAAAATGAGAGAAAGAAGCATTCAAAGTCATGAAAGGCAAGGACCTACATCCAAGATGACTCTACCCAGCAAAGCTGTCCTTTAGAATGGAAGGGCAGATAAAGTGCTTCCCAGGTAAGGTCAAGTGAAAGGAGTTCATCATCACCAAGCCCTTGTTATACGAAGTGTTAAAGGGACTTAAGAAAAAGAAGAAGATAAAAACCATGAATAGTAAATGACAACAAACTGACAACTATCAACAACTGAATCTAAAAAACGAAAACAAAAACAAAGCAAGCAAGCAACTGGAACAGGAATGGAATCACAGAGGTGGAGATCACGTGGAGGGAGATCATTTGGGAGGGGAGAGGGGAGAATGGGGGAAAAGATACAGGGAATAAGAAGCGTAAATGGTAGGTACAAAATAGGCATGGAGAGGTTAAGAATAGCATAGGAATGGAGAAGCCGAAGAACTTATACGTATGACCCAAGGACATGAACTAACAGGGGGATGCCGGTGGGAGAGGGGGTGCAGGGTGGAGGGACACACGTGGGGAAAAATGGGACAACTGTAATAGCATAATCAATAAAATATGCTTTAAAAATAATGATAGAATTATTTATAAATAAGTTTGATTTTGGCTTCCCAAGAGAAAATTTTCGTGGGGAAGTATGGTTTGCCCTGAAGGACAGAACTGCAGGGCGGCCTGCTGAGCCTGAGCTAACGGATTCTACAGCTTATCACCCAAATCTGCCTCTCCATGTAAGGGCAGCTGCTTGTACTTTGAGGTTCCAAATTCAGCCTTTAGCAGTTCTGATGATCTAAGGAGGCAGGACTTATATATGCTATAAAAACTGACCTTTTTACCACAAGGAGTTTTAAAGCAGACAACACATGAAAATAAATGAATGGATAACGAATGCCATGTTGCAATCTTTGTTTTAATAAAAACCAAATTTTCCAATCTGGACTCCACTGGTCACTATACTTTGCTCCACTATAAATCTTGGAGGAAATTAAACAGCTTTCCAGCCAATTAACAAGCACTTATTGAACGTGCTATTTGACAGATGGATAAATGTTTTAGGGTTACAAAAAATGAATACATAGTATATGACATGGTCCTGCTTACAAAGTGTTGAAAGTCTTTTTGGAGAAGACTAAATTAATCTACACGAATTAACTTTAAGGATAAGTACAGGCAGACCATGGTACTGATAGCCTGCTCCCTTCAACAAGTGCGTACCTGAATGCCCGTGTGACGTGTGTGACATCTGTAGATATATAAAGGGAACTGGGAAAACCACTAAGACTAGAGGAATAGGGAGTGGGTGGTGGAAATTCTTTGTTTAAATGTGGTCAGGAGATTGGCAAACCTAGACTGTCTTATAAAGAAAAACAGAGTCCAAAAATGTAGGATGGAGATGGCCAATGGCGAGGTAAAACAAGCACATTCACATTCACAATAATGGATCTGGAACCATTTCAGGGATGAAATATTGACCAAGCAGTATCTGACTCAATTTATGACCTCAGCTTGAATTATTTCAACTATATTTTACCATAAACTTTATATTCAAGACTTTTTAAAAGACAGTTGCATGGATCACTGAAATATATGAATATAGACTATATTCACTAATAAAGCCTAGCAAATATCATGGGTGAATCTCCACAAAAACAGCACAATAATTACTTGCATGCATCCCCCCTTTCAATTCATGTCTATCTTATTATTTAAAAGCCTCTGGGGAATTTAGTATGGTTAATGCTTAGAAAGTCAATGTATATTTCATAGTCCTCTTCTTATTGCTTTGTCAGCATCATTTGGTACGTCTTAAAAGCCTGTTCTCAGGGCTTCTGGGGTACTAGGCTGCCTGCATTCTTCCCACCTCTCCTGTGCTCTTCTTTGCTGGTCAATCCCTATCTTACCTGTACATGTCCAAACTCTTGCTTTGGGTTCTCTTCTCTTCACTGTACATGAGTCCTGAATGATCTCATTTACTCATGCCTTCAGCATCTCTACCTGCCTACCTGGCAGGTCGTTTACACTCTAATGGTTACTTGAAACTATTTAACTTCTCAGCTATCACTTTGTCCAAGCCACCATCATCTCTGCTAGCCTTCCATGTTTCTTTAAAAGCCATAAAATTATATCAATTTATATTCAATACAATGTAATCAGAATGATCTTTCAAAAATGTAGTTGTCTATGGCAGGCTTAAATTTTCACAATGTACAACAATTCAGATGTAATTTGATTTTTTCTAAAACTAGACTCAATTCCTACCTCTTAGTGCTCATTCGTATATTCTAGCTTTACATTATTTTTAATGAATCCTAGTTAAACTTAGTGACTTTCAATTTTCTTAATATCTCCTCAGTAAATTTTAGGTTTCTAACCTTCCTTTTTTTTTTTTCTCCTCTTTTATTCAACATCTAAGTTGGGGGTGGGCAGGGGACTTTTGAAGCTCCCTGGTATTAATGGAGATCAGTCACGTGCTCTGAAGCTATTCTGGGCTTTTCATCAGCACCTGTCGAGATTAACTAGTCTAGTCGATGGCATCCTTTACACCTCCCAATATCCTCCCCTATTCCTTGGTTCTGGATTGTCAGGTCCACCCAGAAGCCCTCTGTGTCTTTACGCCACTTCAGGCCCTCACACAGGCACTTCCTATGCTCCCAGGGGCACAGACCATTTTAGATGTTTGTCAATTTAGCCTCCAACATGTGTAGTAGACTATGTAACCTTTCTACATGTGCATGGAACAAAAAGTTCTCTCTCTCTTTCTCCATCTAAAGAGTTAAAAAAGTCACTGAATTAAGATTCTCTCCAGATAAGCTAAAAACTTGTTCTGATATTCATTTTAGGTTCATTTAAAAATTGGCACATTGAAGAAAAATGAAAACTCATTTGACTATCTAGAAAAATTCTGCTGCTATTAAGCCTATTTAAAGTCTGGATTTGAATCTATATTACAAAGGTACAGTATTCAAAATGGTATGGTACTGGAATAAAAATAGACACATGTACCAATGGAACAGAATAGAAAACCCAGAAATAAACCTAAGCATGGCTTATATGGTTAACTAATTTTGACAGTCACCATGAATACGCAATGAGGAAAGAATAATTTCTTCAATAAATGATGCTAGAAAAACTGGATATCCACATGCAAAAGAATGAAACTGGACTTTTATATTACACCATACACAAAAATTAACTCAAAATAGATGAAGACTTAAACATAAGACCTGAAACCATACAAATCCTAGAAGAAAACATAGGGAAAAACTCCTTGACATTGGCCTTGGCAATGATTTGTTGGATATGACTCAACAGCTCAGGCAACAAAAGCAAAAATCAACAAGTAGGACTGTATCAAACTAAAGAGCTTCTGCACACTAGAGAAAATCATCAACAGAATAAAAAGGGGACCTATAGAATTAGAGAAAATATTTGTAAGCCACATATCAGATAAAGGGCTAATATCCAAAACATATAAGGACTGATACAATTTAATAACAAAAAACTCCCAAAACAACAACAAAAACAAGCAACTTGATTAAAAGATTGGCAAATGATCTGACTCAACACTTTTCCAAAGAAAACATACAAATGGCTAACCCTACATGAAAAGCTGCTCAATATCACTAATCATTAGGGAAATGATGATATCAAAATCACAGTGAATCACCTCACGTCTGTTAGGATCTGTTATCAAAAATTTTTCTCATTTTCTCAAAAATGAGAAAAATGTTGGCAGGATATGGAGAAAAAAGGGAATTTTTGCACACTGTTGATGTGAATGTAAGTTGGGGCAACCATTATGGAAAACATGTGGAAGTTCCTCAAGAAACTAAAAATAGAACTACCATCCAATCCAGCAATCCCTCTTCTGGGTATATTTAAAGGAAAAGAAATCAGTACCTTAGGGAAGTATCTGTGTTCATTGCATTATTTATAGTAGCCAAAATGTGGAAACAACCTAAGTGTCCGTCAACAGATGAATGGATAAGGACTAAGATATTATTCAGCCATGGGAAAGAAGGAAATCCTGTCATTGTGACAGCATGGATGAAAATGAAAGACATTACGCTAAGCGAAATAAGCCAGACACAGAAAGAAAACAACAGCATGATCTCAATTATATTTAGCATCTAAAAAATGAAAATACATAGAAGCAGAGTAGAATAGTGGTTACAAGGGGTGAGCAGGTAGAGGAAATGAGATGTTGGTCAAAGGCTACAAAGTTGCAGTTAGATAGGATGAATAAGTCTAGAAATCTAATGTACAGCCTGATGACCAGAGTTAATAATCCTGTATTGAATACTAGAAATTTGCTAGGAGAGTAGGTTTCAGATGCTTTCATCACACATGCACAAAAGCATCATTATGTGAGAAGGTATGTTAATCAGCTTGATTGTAGTAATCACTTCACTATGTGTATTGAATCAAATCATCATGTCTTAAATATATAGGGTCCAGCATGAATAACACTCCTTTTTTATTAGAAAATCTTTTATTACAAAATCATAAGCATGTACTCCTGTAGCATAACGATATCACACTCAAGCATACCATGTGACATTTTAGGTGAAATGTTCACATTAAAACTATAAATTATTACACCCATATTATTACCCTACCAACCACACTCAGGCAGGGGTTACTTCTGCTGAACCCTGTATACATTTTTTATTAAACACATATATAAGTCCCTGAGATGTTCAGAAATGCAAATCATAGCAAAACATTAGTAGCTTCCCCCACACTCCCTTTTCCCACTGAGGACTGGGCTGAGCTGCTTACACAGGGCACACTACCTGGCTGCCCTTGTTTTCCCTATGTGACCAGCACCTCACTGCCCACATTTACCATGGTTGCCACATCCACAACCAAGAGGGAAGCTCAGCCCCTGCTTTCCCCTCTGCTCCCGTCTGCACATGGGTCATTCATGGCAGTCGAACTGTTGGGCCTCTGGACTCTGACTTGTTAAGCAGTTTCTTTAATGAAGAGGTTCTGGGCCGGTGCCTGAGAACAGCAGGGGTGGAAAGGGCCAAAATCCACTTTGGGGGCAAGCTTTTATATATTTTTTAATTTTTTATTTTTAAAGTTGCACCACAATTCATGACAATAATGTGTCAAGATAATTGATTGAAACATTAAGATAGTTTCCTTCCTTACATATCAGGCAAATAGCCAGGCTCATTCTAGTATTTTCTTGCCCAAGGGATTTTTGCAGAAACTGCATGAGGTTAGCAGCTCTTCCTGTCTTTGGCAGGAGCCAAACTCATTGCAGAGATGCTGCCAAGGTGTCCTGGAGGGGGTGGCGAGGGAATGGAAGGCCTTGGAGAAAGTGAGGGAGAATGAGCAAGGGAAAATAAACACAGATTCTCTTAGGGAGAGGGCAGCAGAGCTGTCGGCGGCCATCCCTAGGGGAGGTGGTAAGGCTGCAGAGAGGATGGCTGTCTGCAGCGTGTGAGGACCGGGCATGATTTCAAACTTGCCAGTTTCCGGCTGCCCCTTGTAGGTAGGGGAGCAGTAGAGCCTCCCAACATGAAGGGACCATAAGGTCCGCTAGGAGACGGGTGTCTCAGCAGTAATGGTGGGCAAATGACTAGTCACCACACGTTCAACCTGATCCTCACCTTGGTGGGTGTGTAAGGCTTTAGGGCCTTTGAACATTCTTGGCAAGCAAGTGGCCCAATAACTACTGAGTCTGAGTTCCCAGACAGTTTAGTGGGAAGGGGGCAGAGTGTGATATAGGCTGATAGAAGAAAATTTAATAATGCATCTGGGTTTGTATTTCTGAACAGAGATAGGCATTTTCCATACTCTACTCAAAGTGTCAGACATTGACAAAAGGAACAGCTCCCTCTTATCAAACCTGTACCCTACCCCTACCCTGGTCCCCCCAGCTCCATCCCTTTGTATTCCCTGTGGTGTCATATGCCAAGTTCTAGTTAAAGTGTGTACAATGGGAAAAAGAAAACAACAAGAAAAAGGAGGAGAAGAAAGCCAGAGAAAGTATGTGGAACATTCTTAAAAAGTGTGTTATCTGTTTATAAAAAATGGAATGAAAGGAAGGTTTTCCCCAAAACAGTTTGAACATAGTCACTTCAAATCTGCTATAGAATAAATGTGGGAAACTAAGAAGTAACTAAAGGGAAGTACCTGGCATTGCCTTTCCTGCAGGAAGGTCTATCTATTTTTTTTTTTTTTTTTTTACCTGAGAAGTACTGCGGAGAGGAAACTCGTCTATTAATTGGCTTATGAGGATAGACACCCAGATAAAGAGGCTTCAGTTGCTGTGACAAAATCATTTCATTCAGTTTTTTCTGCAGAATGAAATATTCTTCAGATAACTTTGATATCTAAAAAGAAGGCCAGGTGTCAGATTAAATCAAGGAAAAGAATTCAGAGAGTTCACAGGTACACTGGGGTCTAATGAATTCCTGATCACCGGTCCCTGGGACACTCACCGACTTCTTTTTCAGGACCTACCCTGACCCTGTACCAACGGCTGAAAAAGGCTTCACTTGGCAAACATGTACTCCCTGTGCTATGTTCCTATTTCACATTTGCCATTTACAGTTGCCAGTCATGGAATGCTACATGATGCGTTCTGTCCTGATCAACTCCTTCCTGGGGTTCCTAAGACGTGGCTTCTGTCCTTACCATTCTCTTGTGATTGCCTTTCTGCTATTTGCTGGAGGAGCCCCTCTGCTGACTGACTGTCCTCCTTCCTCTTGAGTTTCCTTTGCCTGACTTCAGGGCCTCTCTCTCCTGGCTCCGCTCCTTCCACATGGCACTGCTGCCTGTGTCTCTTCTGTTAACAGGGCTGTCCTCCTAGGTTGAATGTGGGGATCCTGTTTTCCTGCCTCTAGCTTTGTCCCTGGGGAGCGCGGAACCTGCCCCAGGGCCTCATCAGCCACTCTGGGGAGGTGACTTCATCATTTTACATCTCCTCAATATTTCGGCTGCATAGCATGCCAGGGTTCTAACTCTGAACTTGGTCTTCAGAATGGACAAATTTATGCACCAAGGGAAATAAAGGACTGCTTAAAAAAATAGCACAGGAAGGGGTTTGCTAAATAAATCAATGGCATATCCTACTAACAGCTAGAAGTAGGAGATATTTCCACACCTGTAACACTCAGGGGTGTCCAAGGGCAGTTTACTGTGCTTTCTTGTGGGCTCATCTACCATCAGACAAAAAAGCAGAGTTTAAGTACTTGACATTATGAGCTGATACTTCTTTGAACCAAGCATTATGATACTTCTTCTATGATTTCATACACTATTGACTACCCTGGTAGTTCATATTAGTTTATAATATGCATTTTAGAGATCATCTAGTTAAAATCCTTCACTTTACAAAAGAAAATAAAGGTGCTGATAAAGTTATTTTCTTAAGATCAAACATGTAGAGAGAGAGCAGGAGCTGGAAGTGGCATTTACAGGGACCAGTCCCTATGGTCTCTCCATAGTACTGATTTTTCAGAGTTCTGTGTGCTCCCATGAGAAGCCCTAACATTGATTGCTCCCTTCTAGAAACAGCCGAGACATGCCCACTAATGGCATGACATATTCTCCAAGAGGGAGTTTTTCTTGGTGGTTTTTCTTTATGGTTCCTCACTGTCAAGATGTAACATGAAGACTTTCAGCTTCATTGCACATGTGCCTCAGTGTGGCTACACATCTAATTTCCATACCTGATGATGTTGTCTCAAAATCTGGGGCAAAAAAATCATAGACTTTAAAAAATTTAGAATACAATAAAAAAAACTATCGTGAAAGATCTCAGATACATAGAAGCTGGCATTGTCAAATGCTAGCATTTTTAAGCTGTTTACACCAATGACTAGTCACCCTGCTACACAAGATTTTTTATCATATTTTGTACTATTTTATCATAGCAAATTGTTTCAAAATTTACAGCAATTTGGATAGCACAACCCTTGAAAGATTTTAATAAAAGGGTTAGTGATCTCATAAAAACAGATGAATGAACTATGGTTTAATTTACTTATTGCGTAGTCCCCAGAGATTTGTACTAGTAAATAAATTTATTTACATACCTGTTTTGAAAACATTGCCAAATCGCATGCTTCTTTCTCTGAAATTGCTCTTGAGTCTTTATCATTCCTCATCTTGATATTACAGGATTCCTCATGTTTTGTGGAATAGGTATACAAATTTTGAGTATTTCTTGCTACTTCTGTTGCTGTTGGAGTGATCTTTTGATTTTTAAAAGAAGACCTCCTGTCCTTCCTTAACTGCTGTCTTCTCTTGTAACCCCGGTATTTGCTCTGAATGAACACTGCTGCTTTATCTTCTTCGTCCTGAGCTTGCGCCGATGGTTCAGCTTGATTCTCTTTGGCCATCCCATGCCTCAGGTGGCTTCTCTGTGGGCTGCACGCGGATGTGTTCTGGGTGACGACAGATGTATTCTTTTCTTTTTCCTTGCTGTCCACATTTTGATAAACTGACCTTGGGCTAAGGCTCGGCTGTGAAGATTTTTTAATAGAAGGCTGCTTAGTTTCATTCTCAGCTAACCAAGGTCCTTGGTATTTTGGCCTTTCTGATACGACCTTCCTTTCCAGATACGCTGATTTTGAGTCTTCAAAATTCCTTTCCTCTGTATAGCTTTGATAGTAATGCTGGATCACAGTGTCCTCCTTATCCTCTTTGTTTATTTTACTGTTCTCTTCCGGGTCTTTAATATACTTCTGTTTGGGGTTTACTTCTGCCCAAGTGTCCCCCACCAAATACGATTCTTGCTTAGCCTCTTCCCCATACACATTATTCAATTTTTTCTGAGTTTGACATCCTCTGTTGTTATTTTCGACAGCATGAGTGGCTTCCTCTTCAGCTTTGAAGGTAGAAGTCTTCACTACAGATGTACTCCCTTTATTATTTGGAGCTGGATTGACCCTTCCATTAGCAGAGGCTGCATTTTCTATCTGTTTTTTCACAAAAGGTTCCCTGTGGAAAATATATTGCATCTGAATATATGATACTAAACTAGAGCTTATTACCTCCTTTGGCAATAGCTACATGCTACATAATGTTGGAAGAAAAGCAAAAGAGAAAAAAATCTTTAAAATAAAAACTTGCCAAGTCACATCCCAAAATATTATTTTTAGTGACAACTGTAATGGCTTCTCAAATAATGGTAAGACCAGTTTAAATTCTGAGTAAGAGATATCCTAGCAAATTTTCATTTTATGAGGGTGGTATCAAAATCTTAGATATTTAATTACTTCAATTATGTTCTTTTCAAACCAGAGTATGTACAGTGAGGAATGTTGTGGAACATATATCTAGATTTAAGACAAAAAAAACAGGGTATGTTTACTAGGCTGAGGGGCTAAATTTTAATAAGCTCTAAATCTTTTGATCACAGGAAATACTTTACAAAATTAAAGGCAAAGCAACATCCCTGTTACAGTTCATAATAATATAATATGTTGGCCAAAATTTCACACTTCTTACTTTACCAATATCCTTTCAAAATTGTTTCCCCTTAAATTAAAGATAAGATATTTTCTATAACTTTTTTTTTGTGTGAGAGCAAAACTCTCAAGATCAATTTGACCATGAAAAGAATGTTAAGGTAGAATCAAAAAAGTTGTAACCTGACACCTTGATATGCTACTTGGGGGCTTTTGCTAAAAACTTTCCATTTTGTCCCAGGAAAGCCATGGAAGAGTTTTGGCCTTTTGGAACTATTTGTAAAGAAGCGCTTTCTTTGAGTTAAACTTGGAGAAAGCTATTGGGACTCTATTTTCCTAATTTCTCTAGCCACTTCCAAAGTTGACTGTGGCATCCTCAGGCTTGTACAGGAGGGATAACAGAATCCCCATTATTCTGCTAAGGATCAGAGAACTAGGTAGGGAACCAAGAACCACATAATTTTTATGAATGACTATGCTAATACCCTCCCCCTAGAATGCTTATATTAAATAAAAGGAAAATACAGTTAATGAGAAAAGATGAGCAAACTATCTTAGAATGCTACAGTAATCAAAACAGTATTGTATTTGCATAAAATAAACACATAGATCAATGGGACAGAACAGACAGCCCAGAAATAAACACATGCATTTATGGTCAATAAATTTATGACAAAGAAGTCAAGAATATAAAATGGGGATAAGGTAGTCTCTTCAAAAATAGTGTCGGGAAAACTGAACAGCCACATATTAAATACTGAAACTGGACTCCTGCCTTATGCCACACACAAAAATCAACTCGAAATGGATTCAAGACTTAAGATATGAAGCCATAAAACTCCTAGAAGAAAACAAGTGGTAAGTTTTTTGACATTAGTCTTGATAATGATTTTTTGGATTTGATACCAAAAGCACAGGCATCAAAAGCAAAATTCAAATAGTGGACTACATCAAATGAAAAAACTTCTGCACAGCAAATAAAACTATCAACAAAATGAAAAGGCAGCCTGCCAAATGGGAGAAAATACTTTCAAATCATATATACGATAAGGGGTTAGCAAAAATACCAAACACCCTAATTAAAAAAATGGCCAAAGATCTGAATAGATTTTTTTTCAAAGACATACAAATGGAGAACAGGTATATGAAAAGATGCTTAACTTCATTAATCATCAGGTAAATCCAAATCAAAACCACAATCAGATAACATCTCACACCTGTTAAAATGGCTACTATCAAACAGAAAAGAGGTGAGTTTTGGTGAAGATGTGGAGAAAAGAAAACCCTGTGCATTGTTAGTGGGAATATAAATCCCACAGCCACTATGGAAAACAGTATGGAAGTTACTAAAAACTTAAAAATAGGACCACCATAATTCAGTAATACCACTTCTGGGTATTTATTCAAAGGAAATGAAACCATTATCTTGAAGAGATATCTGCACTCCCATGTTTACTGGAGTATTATGCACAATAGACAAGATATGGAAATAACCTAATGAATAGATGAATGGGATATATATATACACAATGGAGTATATTATTCAGCCATAAAAAAGAAAGAAATCCTGCCATTTGTGACAACATGGATGGGTCTTGAGGGAATTATGCTACGTGAACTAAACCAAACAGAGAAAGACAAATACTGCATGAGAGCAATTATATATGAATCTAAAAAAAGAGAAAGTCAAACTCATAGAAACAGAGAATAGAAAAGTGGTCGCCAGGGGCAGGAGGTAGGGAAAATAGGGAGATGTTGGTACAAGGATGCAAAATTTTCAGCTATAATATGAATATGGTCAGGGAGCTAATGTAAAACATGGTGACAATACTTGATAATGCTGTAGGGTGTAATTAAATTTTGCTAAGAGAGTAGAACTTAGGGGCTCTCATTCAGTAGAGGAAAAAAAGCAGAAAACGAAGTGAGATGATAAATGTGTTATACATCTAGATGGGGGGTCCTTTCACAATGTAGATATACATAAAATTATCATGATGTACACTTCAAATATCTTACAATTTATAAGTCAATTATACCTCAGTAAAGCTGATTTTTTTAAATGAACATTTTAAAAATCTAATACACAGTATTGTGACTGTTAATGCTGTGTTATATACTTGAAAGTTGCTAAGAGAGTAGTTCTTAAATGTTCTCGTCACACACACACACACACACACACATACACTCACACACACACACACAACTGTAATTATTGAGAGGATGGAAATGTTAACTGACCCTACCGTAATCATTTCATAATATACATATGTATCAAGTCACCATGTTGTTCACCTTAAACTTATACAATGTTGTATGACAAGTAAATCTCAATAAATTTGAAAAAAAAAGAGGCAAAAGGCCTGGGGTTGGGATTGGAAAAATTTTTATCTCCCTGAAAAAGCACTTACTCATCTTCCAATCAATTAAAGTTTTACCACTTAGGCAAAATCTAGGTATTTTTCCGTCCCCTAATCCAAACCAAAACAAGGCAGGGTTCCCTCCTCCATGCCCCCTCTGTACCCTTTGCATATTTTAATAGCAAAGTTAACTCATGTTACTAGCATCATGTATTTATTGGTTATATTTCCTTTCCACGACTCTGTGAGCAATTGAGAATAAGGATTTTGTCTCATTTATGCATGTGCCCCCATCATTTAGCATAGAGCCCACTGTATAAATGAATTCAGGTGGGCCTGTGCATGTGCACTTAGGAATACAGATATGGAGGTTCAAGAGGATAAAGAGCAAAGGTGTTATTATGCTCTATAGATTAGATTATGATTTAGGAGCCAATCAATGACTTTTTGGTTTTTAGGGCCATAGGAATGAATGGGAGAGCCCAGGGACAATATTTAGATGTGGAGGAGGATTTAAATAAGGGGAGGGGAGGAGAAATTAGCAAAGGACATTGAGAATTAGAAGCAAAAACAGTAGAGAGCAGTGTGGCAGAGCATAGGGAGAAAAAGCTGAGAAAGAAAGTGTGGTCATCCGTGTGAAGTGCCAATACACTCCCCAGAAGGTTAAAATCTTTGAAAGTGGGCACAAGTGTTCGCTGAAAATTAATGCATCAATATTAGGAAACTGGTTGGGTACGATAAAGACTGTGAACTTTATTTGGTGTCTACAGATTTGAAAACTCTATAGCATCGAAGTGGTATATGAATGATATTATTATACCTTTTATTTTCAAAGTTTTTCTTGTAGTCAAATTCTTGATCATGAGTCTGAATAGTTGTCACTGCTGTGTTTTTGGTGTTAATGATTTCTTTTCTTTGTTTCCTAACTAGAAGTCCTCTTGCAGCTGAAACATATAAGGCCCAGGGTAGGGTTAATCATAACAAATAAAAGACCGTTATTTAAATGAGTAGAAATGAGTGTTTTTTTGACCATCAATTTCAAAGAGGAAAATGAAATTAAAGATTCAAAATATAACAGGTTTATAAAAAAATATGGTATACATTAACAAGACTCAGATGATAAGCTATATAACAAGAAAATAGTTAAAGTACCTTTTGTATTAAGAGTATTAAGATGAAACAAATTATAGAAATGACTGAAATTAATAAAAAAAGACAAAGTATACTAATTTGCTTAAAACCTGCTAATAATTATTTTCCTTTTATTTTTACCATGTTAACCTATTCATGGGAGAAAGCCCCTATTACCTAAACATGTGTTTTGGATCTTTTGGCCAATTTTTCTTGGAGCTGATATTTTTTGTAATTCAGGTTTAATATTTTTTCTTTTTAAAGGAAGCTGAGTCATAGTAAGTAAAGCATTTTGCTGTGTATAATGCACACTTTTTTCCCCAAATTTTTGAGGGAAAAATAAGGATGTGCATTATACATGGGTAGTACTAATTCCATATCTACATAAATATTTTCAATTCTTTTATTTATGGTTAAGCATTAAAAGTGCAACTCCAGAAAGCAATGATCATACCTGTATGAAAAATAATACCCTAAAATTCGATGATAGGTTTCGTTTCTAAATATAAGTAAATGAAAAATTGAATTAAAAAATTAAAAGGAAAGATTTTTTCCTTGAAAGTTTGGGCTAAAAACATGGGTGCGCATTATATACAGCAAAATAAGGTAACATATTTTGTAACACTCCCCATGTCAGGGCAGCATTTCATAATCCAGCACTAACGTTTCTGTAGAATAACACGATATTTTTAAGTGGGATGAGTAAAGAACTGTAAAAATTAGGTCATATTTCACTTTCAAATGAATTATGAAAAATTTTTTCATCATTTTATAAATTTTGGAATTGTGGATAAAGAATTGGATCCCAAACTACTGGATTTGCATTTTCATGTCTCAGCGAGAAGTTGAGGGCCTAAAATTCCAAAAGAGATCACAGTGAGCCCTCATGGAGTAACAGAGTGAGGGCTGCAACACCAATCTCCTGAATGCTAGTTGTTCAGACCATCAGTCAGCGTTGCTCAGAACACAGGCTGCAAATCAATAGTGGACCTTAAAATTGATTTAGTGGGCTAAATCTGGAATCTAAAAATGAAATAAAATAAGCCAGAATAGAAAATGTCAGAGTGCATTGCTTGCAGTATGTGTGTGTATCAGGTTATAGAGTAAAATACACTTTTTACTATGGCTGTCCAGTCAAAAATTTTGGAAAGATACTGTACTAAGCCATAGCAGGTTCTAAATTTAGTTTCTTACAGGAGAATGAAAAGCAAAATCCAAAGTCTGTGAGTACATTTTAATAAAAAAATTTAAAATGTTTATAAACATTTTGTCCCTACAATTAACAGAAAGAATTGAATGTCATTTAAAATGAAATTTAATTAAGTTGTCAAAAAATACGGTAACTGTAACCCTTGGAATAAAGTAGAATAAATCTTACTGTTCAATGGGTTATCATAATATGAAGCTTGAGCTCTATAATTAATTCAATCCTTTGCCCTATCTTGCACAGTAGGTCAAATGTGTTTCAATAATACTTGACAGAAAATTTAAAATTAAATTATTTTATTTAAAACAAAAACATTTATTCAAATATTAAAAGTGTCAATCACTAAATCTGATTTAGATTCAGGATACAGAAAGCATCAAGGCAAGAGGCTCTGAAATTAAACACAGAAGCTGCGTAAGAATTGGAGGTTTGTATTTAATATTTGATTTTATGCCCATATCTAAACATAACATTATACTTTGTTACACTGTGAGATAGTCTGGTGGTTACCTGACTGTATTATTATAGCGCTCTCTTTCCTTTTCTCTTGTATTTTTTGGTACCTTCTTGAACCCAAGAATCCTCTGACACAGGCTTGAATCAAAATAAGCTTGTCAATGGCTTCCTTTCGCATTAAATTTAACTGTTCCACATGATAATATTTAAGAAACACCTTAAAAGAATTAAGATAAAATACAAATAAAACTAAGGCACACAGATGTGAAACAGTCACGTGCTATGCTTTGAAGAGTGGATTACATTCTAAACCTTTTTAGATTTTGGAGAGCACTATCTTATGCTTCTTTGGCCTCAGTGTTGCTCCAACATCATAGATTTATATGCTAGAAGAAAACCTCTCTTTAAGAAAAACTACAGTTGGAAAACCATACTGTTTATTTGGAGCAGGTAACTAGGTCTTGTTGAACGGCCTAATAAGCGCAGAGGATGGTGAGCTCTTGTATCAATTTTAGCATCGTATACTCTGAGCAAAGCTAATTTTTATGCTGTTATTTTTTTAAAGACAATTATATTTCCCTAATTTAAAAATCTTACATCTCTATTTGTAAGACAGAAAGCAATTATAGCAGTTCATTTATCCAATGTTTATTTGAGATCTATTATCCACTGGGGACGCAAAGGTGAACAAGGAGGCGCACTGCCTGTCAGGGGCTCTCCAGGGGTCAGCGGGGCGTGGGGGCAGAATGAACAACTCCCTCACCAGACCCCGCGGTCGGTCGTGGTCGTGGTCGCGGTCGCGGTCGCCCTGGAGGAAGGATGGCTGGCTTTGATCATTTTAAAATGAAAATGAATTCCAGCAAAAGGGGAGCCTGAGGCCTGGAGGTGTTCTCACCTAAGAGTATTCAACTCCCCCCAGGAAATAGGAAGATTTCTTTCCCCCTTCTTTTAATGGCTGCATTTACTAATTAATTCACCTCAAAGAGAGTTTACTGAATCCACTAAGAAAGTCACTTAAATTCAAATTAAACAGCTGAATCATGAGACCCGGTCACCCAGACTCTAAAATTCTCTCAAAATTCCGTTACTTGAAAGCTTGGCACCACAGGCAAGCAGTTTAGCTGTACATGTTTTGATTGAAGTTAGTTTTAATTTCTACAGGACTCTAGATATTAATATATTTGGTCCATTCTACTGTTGACAATTCATTTAAAATTCAATCTGTTTAAAAAGGTCATCTTTTTTTTGTGTGTGCAGCATTAGGAATGTTCCTATAGTGAATACTTTTATCCATCTTAATGAGTTGGAAAAGGTGAAGTGGAAAAATACAAATAGCTTTAATAGCTTTAAAATGTTACTCAAATATCATGCAGAACTGGAACTGCAAAGGGCCTTTTTACTAGTTAAAACTCCATTTGAAGTTATGCATGTGTTTCAGACCGTGAATCATGAGATTTCAGCCTGACAAAACTCATCTTTGTGAGCATCTAAAAGAAAAGAGTGTGAATGAAATACACTCTTTTTAGTGCTCAGAATTTTCCCTTACTAAATACTAAAGTAAATATAGCTTATTGAATATGTAGGACTCAGTCTAAGATGAACATTGAAACAAATCTCTTAAATTGTTACAGTAACATCTCATCTAAACATTATGAAGATTCCCACACCTCCCACCCCCAAGGGACAACTATACAAATTTCTCTGCAATCATGGAAGTTTGTTTCAGTCTGGGTCTATGGTATGGCTGACAGTGGTTATTCTTGAGTGGACAGTCCTTGAGTACTTCTTTTCTTTAGATTGGCTCTCTGATCTATCCTCCACCAGTGATACACTTATGTGCCCCAAAAGCCAGGTACTCTGTTTATCTCTTTATTCCCATCTTGAATGCCTGAGGGTATCTGCAAAACCCAATGCATTCTTTCTTTAAGAAGCCACCTGTCTTCCCTATTCAAAATGGGTTATGATTTTTTACTTCATTTTTTAAGGCATTAAATCACCTAAGATCTCACAGTCTCTCAAATATAAGACATAAGCATATCAATATCCAAACACATATAGTAAGTCTAATAATATTGATGAACATTTCATTCTGGATAAATTTCAAGTTTATAATAGAATATTTGAGAATTAGGAAAAAAAGAAAAACAGAATCCTATTTAGATCATGATTCTCTACAGCTTTTTGACTATATTTGGTGGTGATAAAATAGAGAAAATATATCAGTCTGTATCAACACTATTTGAACTGAAGTATAGTCACTATAAATTTCATCTTATTTTTGGATTTTTTTTCCTTGAGTTTCTTAAAAGAAACCTTTATAGAGCAAATTGTTTAATTTTGCTGAAGAAAACCTTTATGAATTTATCAATTTACTTCCCCTATGTTGAGCTAAGATTCTATAATCTAAAAAGCCATAATATTTTCACTGTAAAATATTATAATTCTTAGTAAATCTAACATAATTATTAATTTTTGTCTTGAAAATGATATGAAAACCTTACTTTTGTTTTTCCAAGAGCCCAGTTATCAAGACCAGCTTTTTCCAAAATGGTGGCGCAGGTGTCAGGGCTCACTGGGGGTTCCTCGCTCCACTTGTAGCAGAGAACATGGTACCTTCAAATGGGAGAACAGGCTGGTTAGTATTTCACAAAGGTCTAACATCTCAGAGCCTGGTGGACACTCAACAGCTCTGTGCAGGGGAGGGAAGAGACTCCCCAGATTTAACACAGTAGATCCCGTAGGAAAGAAAGCAGCAAGTTTTGGCAGGTTTTGAACGTCAGAACGGAGGCCATGCTGTGTAGAAGACTGTGGGAGCACAGTGAAGTGGAGGGTGCCCTACTGAGAGGCAGGAGAGCAGGGCTCTAATCTTGACTAGTTACCTGTATAAACTTGGGCATGTCATGGAACCTCTTTAAGTATCAACCTTCTTATCTAAATATGAGCCCATAGATAAAACCTCTAAAAATAACACATCCCAGCTCCACCAAGTTTCATTTCATTAACTCTTCAGATGAACCAGTTTCTGTTAGGCTCTTGGAGAATTCTGGCTTAGAATGGTCTAGAATGAAGTGATGGTCATAGCTTTTGCTGTCTGTGCAAAATATATCAGAAAGTGCCTATTAGCCTCCCATGCTTTAGCCCTGCTCACCTGAGGATTAAACTTTTGTTTTTTATCCTCACCCAAGGACATGCTTATTTTTTTTAGAGAGAGGGGAAGGGAAGGAGAGAAATATTGATGTGAGAGAGAAATATTGATCGGTTGCCTCTTGTAGGCACCCTGACAGGGGACTGAACCCTAGGTGTTTACCTTCATTGGGGAACGAACCTGTGACCTATCGCTTTATGGGAAAACATTCCAACTAGCTGAGCCACATTGGCCAGGGCTTTGAGATTAAACTTGCTCTCTCAGTCTACCAACCATCTCCTGGCTTCATTCCCTTCTAGATCCAGCCAGAGTCTTACAAGTCATCACATGAGTCACTCTAAGTGAACACCCTTGACTCTCTCACTCTTGTTTTGTTGCAAATGCTCTGCACACATGCAAACCAGGACTATCTGCTTCTCTGCTCTCATGTCAGGCTTCAGAGCACTGCCAGTGAAAAATCCCCATTTATTCATTGTGCACTCCCCTATGCACACATGGCCTCCTGGTTCAGCTGGGCCCACAAGGATGTTCAGGATCCTCATTGGTGTCCATGGCCATTTCCCTCACTCGATCCCCACAGAGCTATTTAATGTTTCCTGCACCCAACCAGCCCCCTACCTGTTCTGCCCTCTGAACCACTCTCAGCAGATAAGCTTGTCTACTGTTTTACTAGAAGCCACCGGGCACAAGCTCCACCGACTTCTTCCCCAACTACAAGCTCATTTGCCCACTATTGGTTCTTTCTTCCTACTTAAGAGGAGAAGATATTCATTCTCCACCTCCCTGTATTCTGGTTACTGTCTTTTTCTTCTCTTCTGTATATTTTCAGTTCTTTTTCTCTCTTCTAGCTCCTTCCATTTAGTACAGAACAAACCCCCTAAGTCTCTCTCATCTAAAATGATTCTATATCCCCCTGCTGATGTTATAGGTAACTTGAAAGATTGTTTAAAATTACTGTCTTCATTTCTCTACTTCCCAAAACTCCTCAGCTCCTGGAATCTTACTGAATCACACATAATCTTTTAGTAATTAAATCTAAAGTGTTGTTTTCCACCCTAATCCTAAGTATTTTTTCTGCAGCATTTGATATTGTAGACCACTCTCTGTCTCGAGAATGTCCCCAGGGTTTCCCGCCCACCTTGTCCGCCTGCGCTGCTTTCCCCTCAGCCTCCCTGACATGCTTCATCTTTAGACTGCTGCTGAAAAGCTAGTGTTCTACACTATTTCATTTCTTTCTACGCACTTTTCACAGATGTCTTGTTAAAGGCATGGTTGCAACTATTCCCTGTATGTGATACTTCCTAAATCTTTATCTTTAGACCTGTTTACATAAGCTCTGAACACATTACTTCTGACTTCCTGCTCTACATCTTCACCTGGTTATCCTACACACTCTTCAAACTGAGCAAAATGCACCACCTTTTCTTTCCTCTGCTAGTTCCCATCTCTGTGAATATCACCTCTTTTGAAAAGGTGCTAAAACTAGAAATCCGTGAGTCATCCTAGAGTCTTCCTTATTCTTCACTCAGTGTACCCAACAGCTGTAAAAGTCCCTCCGGAATCCATTTCTTTTTTTCTATTCCTACTGTCATTACTTTAAAGCTACACCTCGACGTCTGTAACTGTCTCCCCACTGGTCGTGTCCACCTTCACTCCCCTCTCCCCTCCCTAGGTCAACCTGTACAGCTCTGTCTGAATTACCTTAAAATGAAAATCTGATCATGCTCTTTCCTGACTTCAAAATCTTGGAGGATTTCCCACGTTCTAAGTTGTGATCGCAAAATCGGGTGCTTCCAAAAGCTGGGAGGTAACTTAAATATGAAGGCTGGGAAGCAGTGGAAATGAAGCCATTTAAAATTAAAATGAAAGCAGTCACTGAAAATTGGTTGCCACATATGATGACTAGTCTGAACATTCCTTCCTGCTCCGTTTCCCTGCCTGCCCTTCCAGCCCCATGTTTTACAATTTCCCATGGACATCTGGAGATCCAGTCATACCAATTATTTAAAATTATGCCAATTGGCCATGTTTGCTCATACCTCTATGCTTTTGTGCTTATTATTTCCTATGCCTGCATGTCCTTCCATCCTCACTCCTTATTCTCTTAAGGAAGACCAACTTCCAGTAGCCTAGGGACTCTTGTTAACCTGTTTTCAGTGAACAGACTGACTGGGTTCACGACATTCTTTTTCCCTGTGTGGGGCATGCCGACTGACGTCCGCTGAACTCCTGGAGCTCTTGCTCGTGTGCCTGTGTGCTCTGCTCTGCCAAGTGAGCTGGTTTACTGCCAAGTCTGTTTTGTCAGTTGCACTTGAGGACACATTAGTCAAATAATTATCAGGTAAATTTGTGAAATATGAGTGGGAAAAGCCAGAGAGCTGTTTATACAAAACTGTACTCAATGTGTTGGTAAGACTTCATAAAGAAGTGTTCTAAAAAACTATGGAATTAAACATGGATGAAGCTATTACAAAGGGTTGAGGAAAAACAGGAAAAATTCAGTCTTGTGATTGTTTTACAAGTATCTTTAACTTCTTGCTTCACTTCGAGAAATATTAGCTATGAATCATAAATAAGGGGTTCTGGATAGCTTATGTAAGAGTCAATTAACTCTGATTAGTGGACTTTTATCCAAAGAAAAAAATTAAACCTATTTCAAAAGATTGTAAAATGAATATATGCCCATGTTCTAAGTTAAAGTATGTATAGTATATATTTATACTTTTATAAATATTTATTTATAGTATATATTACTTTTATGATTCTCTGCTATAGCGGAACTTCTGCTATAATTTAAGAAGTCTTCCCCTTTCTTTACTTCCACCATCTCTACTTTATGCTGTCAGAGTGCCCTATGTACACCTATTGAAAATATCCACTATTCTTTCATTCATATAACAAGTATTTACTGAGTACCTACTATGTGCCAGGCACCTAGGTAAGTGATGGGGATGCAACAGTGAACACAGCGGACCGACAAACACCCTTGCCTCCTGGAGTTTATATTACATTGGATGATGATGGAGATAATTTGATCCCCGTGAGTTTCTTAACATCAGAGGCTTTTTTAGTAATCTTTTTTTCAATGACTGGAACATAGTGGATGCTCAATTAAATGCCTATTGAATGACTAATGAACTGTCTCTGGGATTTTGCTGTGCAAATAAACATCTATGTAGATCAGACAGATATTGCTCATAGAAAAACACCCAGACCGGTGTTTTGTTGTACCTCTTGGTTTAAAGACTTGTTTTAAAGCCAACATACTGACTTCTGCTTTGTTTTTTATGGATTAGCTTTGTGGTTTAAATTGTGGTATTTGGGACTACAGCATTATACATAAGTAATTTGGGGATCTTGGGGCTGAGGCAAAAATAATAATGAAAATAATTATAGCTAGTGTGTGTTGTTGGCAATTGGTTCTATCAATAAACTTTATATATATTATTTTATTTAATGCTTCTAACCACATATAAAGTTGAAATGATTACCGTCATTCTTATTTGCACATTAGAGCAACTTGTAGCTTTTAGAACTCAAGTAACTTTGAACAAGGTCACGTATTTAAGTGGAAGAACTGGGATTCAGACCTGAGTTTCCTGACTTCGAAGTTTATGTACTTACCTACTCCACTATACCATTGCCTGCCATAAGTTCTAGTTCTATTAGAACTCTGGGATGCAAACCACTGTGTATAGGTGCCTGGTGGGAAAATGGAGCTAACTTCAGCAGTTTATTAGTATAAGGGTTCACTTGAAATACCTATAGTAAAAACCCAGTGTCATGTGCAAAGCAAGTTCATGTTGTATACCTTCCCTTAAGATTATTCCTTTGCCACAAAATAGAAGTGTTCTTCTACCACAGAACAGACAAAGGGTCTGATGAATTCTGCATCATATGGGAAGATTAGTCAAAGGTTAAGGCAGGACAGAGGAGGTTCATTTAGTCCTATTTACACCTCCACAGGGCCTTTGCAAGTTGTTCTGCCTTCCTAAGAGTCTATGTCCATTTGGATGATAACTTTCAAATCGGTGACAGAGAAGAGGCTTGGTCTTTTATTTCTGGAACTTCCTCTATTCAGAACAACTTTTCACATGTTTTCTATATACTTAGTTTTCCCCTCTCCTCATTTATCATGTAGTAATTTGTTATTCTTTAATAGTACAGGACTTAAAAAATACATTTAAGAACTTATTCTCACTCTATCCTTCTAAACAAGCAACTGCCACTATAATTATCTTCAAGTTATTAACATCAAGGTTTAGTTCTCCTTATGGTCCATATTGTAAAACCATGGATAATTTTGAAAGAACTGGATTAGTCTGGCATTCAAGTCCGTATTTTTAACCTGATCAGTTTCCCCCATCCCCTCCCTCTTATCCTCTGTCAGTTCAGTAACACCCACTCTGCCAATCCAGTCTAATCCAAGCCCCTCTTGCTCTTGCACACCCTCCTCTAGCCTGGGAAAGCCCCTTCCTGTCTTTTCCACAAACCATGCCCTCCCTCTGGTCCCATTGGAGTCTTCTTTCTTGATGCTCTCTTAGCAGCTCTCCTGGAAATAATATTTCCCTCCCCTGTTTTCTTATACTGTGTGTTCCTTTCCCTTGGATCCTGGTATTTATCATCTTGCATTGCTTATTAACTTTCCATGCCCATGGCTCTGATAATTTTAACTGAGTTGTTATTTCTTGAAGATCAAGTCTGCACTTTTTTACAGTTTTAAAGTTTAATGTTTCCCATAGTGATTAGCATGGTGCCTTGTACATGAAAAAAAATTCCTAAAATATAAGGACACTTATATTAATGTTACTTATATTAATATTTAAGTGAGTTAAAGATCTACTCTTCTCCTAAAAATGAAAAGTATGACAACAGATCAAATTTTAACTTAAAACTTGAAACTTTTTTGCATCAAGCACTTGTGGGCTACCTGCTTTCATGTTCAGAATGAAAACTTTACCTACTGGTCAATAAGAAATGGCAGTATTTTTTTTATTTCTTAGTTTAGGATGTAAAGTTGTGTCTGCTATGTGAGGAGTGAAGTCAGTGATTAGATGCTGGCTCTACTTCTGAACTTTAAAACCTGAAATTTAAAAGTCTGTCTTAAACTACAATAAAGAATTTGCCAGTATAGAAGTCATCAAATTTGTGTAATTTTGCACTCTGTTATAACAAATTGGTAGGGTTTACTTTACTTCAAGGTGCTCCTAATAAATACCTTTCTTTTCTTTCCTAGTTTTCTAAAGAAAAGAATAATCAGGAGATACCATAAATTACTGGAAATATGAAAATCTATAAAAAGAAAAAGAATTTTCATTTCATTTAGTAAGAGTATTGGTTACCCCAAGTAAAATTATGCTTTACATAAGATAAGCCCATGTTTTGATTTGTTTTTTCCTGGAGCCGGGGGAGGAGTTAGAAATCATAGTTCCTTGTGCAATCACAAAATGTTGTTTTGCTCTTAAATACTAATGGATAACCTCTGAAAAAATTCAGAGAATGTTACATATGGAGAATTCCTCAAATGCTAGGTTTTATCTACAAATTTTAATAGAATTTGCTTTTAAAACTAAAACTTCATGTTTAATGGCTAATAGAAATCATAGATTTGGTACATATCAAAAACATGAGCAATTAAAATATTAAATATATAAGATACTTAATCTCTATATCACCACTAATGTATTATTTCATAAAATCTATTGAATCTATAGTTTAGTTCATTTTACATTAATCTCAAATATCAGAATGGACTCCTTATACCCTTTATGTCTCCTAAGTCACCTTTAGAGACATATCTCATTTGATTCTTATAACAATTCTATCAGGTAGTCATGGAATATTTATTAGGTGAGGAAGATGAGGTTTCTCAATCATTGTTTACATTTTAGGCTGGATAATTACTTGTTGCAGGGGGTTGTCCTGTGCATTTTCAGATGTTGAGCAGGATCCCTGGTCTCTATTCACTAGATGCCACCAGCTGTTTCCTCATTCCACCAGTTGTGACAACCCAAAGGGTCTCCAGGCATCAGCAAATGTCCTGTGAGGGCACAATCTGCCCTCACTGAGAACCACTGGCATAGGCCACGGTCACACAGCAAGTGGCAGAGCCAGGATGAGAACCGGATAGGAGCTCAGGCCTCTCCGCCATGCTGCCTGTGACCCGTACCCTGTGCTGCCACACAGGACCTCCCAGCTGCCACGAGAGACTTCCAGCTCCTGTTCATGGTTACCTTCTCTTTCAACACACAATCCGTAGCATGAACAAAATGCTTCCTCTCAAGAACACCTAAGTAATTGTTTCTTATTGTTTCCTATAATTCTTCTGAAGAGTTTTGATATAAATTACCCACGGAAACTTAAAAAGGAATCGACGTACCGCTTTATAAAGTTAGCAAAAAGTATCCGATGTGAGTATCCTAGCCTTCGAATTCTTGCTGTTTCCAGAATTCCTGTGTAGCGAAGCTGTAGCAGAACTTTGTCTTTGTCGTATTTTCTTGCCTGACGTTCATTATTTGGTTTGATGCAACGAACAAAATGAGGTTGGCCCACCACCATTTTAGATAACAAATCCATCAGGGAATACTATAATATGCAACAAAAATAAATTTCCCAATATAGCATACAAAAGCTTATGAGCTTGTGGGTCTTTTTATTAGAAGGAAGAAAAACTAAAAACTGAATATTACACATGCTTGTACTAATTCACAGTAAATGGAGGGAATGTTATATTAATGACAATTTTATATACAGTATTTTTTAAAGACAGATTTACTCATAAAAATGTAGAGATAATAACTAGGAACTTAGTTATTTAAAATTTGCCTGTAACTTCTAAAGGCAACTTTAATTAATAGATAACATTATTTTTGAGATAGCTTGTAAGTAATTATATGCTTTCAGGGAAACTGGCCAAATTACAATATTTAGGCACACAATCTAGTTTCCTGCTTATACTACCAATTTCCTTATCTAGCTCTTTCTTTATAGAAAGAATTAAACACTTTAATCCCTGTCAGAATCATCCCCTACTTTAAAATAAGGACTGAGAAGTTAATACAGTTTAATATACAGAACATAGTTATAAAAATAAGCAAATCCATGTAAGTTCTCTAGTCTGCTCTAGTTTGATAATTTTCTTATTTATTTTAGATTTTTAAAAATCTTACAAATGGGGAAACTCTGCTATGCAGCAATACCTTATTAAAGCAGCAGCCAGTTTGCTAAGTATAATAAACTAGTAGCCAAATTAAGTAAGTATATAACATAGTAAGATAATTATGGTTCAATTAAAAGTGGAATCCCACTTGAGGGTGGGAGGCAGGGGGTAGGTGGGGCGGGGGAAAATGGTGGCAAAGGAAAAAAATGTATAAGCTTCAAAAAAAAAATTATAAAAAATGTGAAATCCCAGAAAACTAGCATGTTAGAGACCAGGATTACAGGTAGTTGGCCTGGGAATGAATGTGTGGACATTGATAGCTGATGATGGCTGGATCTCTTTCAGTGCTGGGAATATAAAAGCCTACAGTTACAAGGCAGAGAAAACCTAATGCTGGCCTTGGGTCACTGACACAGCATTGGCTTCGCATGGCTTCCTCTCAGGCACCGAGACTCAGATGTGATCTTCATTAAATGGCTGGGTCTGTTATTTTGGAGCTCTTTTTCATTACATTTATCAGTGAGTCATCATCCCTCTAGTCATGCAAACACCTGCCAGGCAGTGAGGATACAAAGGTGACAGACACGTCTGTTGGTAAGCTGGGCAGGAGCTTCCTGCAGTTTAGGCATTGGTTTTCTTTAGGGACCAGGCAGCGGTTACTCTATGTACATTATTTTGAGGTTTTCACCTTATCTGTGTGCAGCAAGATATGGAATGGGAATGAATGCTCAACCTTGTCCTGTCTGTCTATCCTAAAATTATTCAGAAGTAGGAATGAGCACTGATAGTTCACAGAGCATCAGATTAAAAGCCCTTCTAAGTTTTATTCAGGTAGAAATGCATTCGGTTCAAATGACACATTTTAACCCAGGTATAGGCCTTCATTAAATGGACCTAGTATACAGTAATTTTCCAGATTTTTGAGTGTATACTCTAATACATCCTATATCTAAAAAATAGTAATTAAAATACAATAAAAATTCTTTTTTGCTTATAGCACACTATATTACTAGCTTTTGATCTGTCACGCTCATTTAGAATAAATAACATCCCTAAGCATAGCACATCGTAATTTAATATCTTACTCTAAAATATGATGCAACTGTTTGTGTCTTCATGTTGGTCGTCTCTCTGGCATGACATGTGGTTTCTCCAGTTTCACCCTAAGAAGACCAAAGGAGATAGTGATGCCTCAGTACTGATTGTGCTTTATGATCCACAGGGAGCACATGGAATTTTCCTTTGGGTTATCATAGTCTATGCATTCAAATATATAAGACAACAAAATGTCACTGATGTTTTTACTTTAAGGTAATTGTTTTTTTCTTTTTTTATTATATTTCATTGATTATTCTATTACAGTTGTCCCAATTTTACTCCTTTTTCCCCTCTCCAGCAAGTACCGCCACTCCCTCAGAAAATCACTACACTATTATTCATGTCCATGAGTCATGAATATAGGTTCTTTGGCTACTCCATTTCCTATACTGTAATTAACATCCCCATGGCTATTCTGTAACTACCTACTTGTACTTCTTAATTCCCTCACCTCTTCACCCATTTCCCCACAACCTCCTCTCATATGACAACCATCAAAATGCTCTCTGCATCCACCCATAACTCTGTTTCTGTTCTTGTTTGCTTAGTTTGTGTTTTAGATCCAATTGTTGACAGATATGTATTTATTGCCATTTTATTCTTCATAGCTTTGATCTTCTTTTTCTTAAATAAGTCCCTTTAACGTTTCATATAATAATGGTTTGGTGATGATGAACTCCTTTGGTTTTTTCTTGTCTGGGAATCTCTTTATCTGCTATTCGATTCTATATGATATCTTTGCTAAAGCAATCTTGGCTGTAGGTCCCTGCTTTTCATGACTTTGACTATTTCTTGCCAATTCATTCTAGCCTGCAAGGTTTCTTTTGAGAAATCAGCTGACAGTCTTATGAAAACTCATCTATAGGTTACTAACTGCTTTTCTCTTGATGCTTTCAAGATTCTCTCTTTATTTTTAACTTTTGGCATTTTAATTATGATGTGTCTTGGAGTGGGCATCTTTGCATATCCATCTTGTTTGGGACTCTCTGTGCTACCTAGAATTGCATGTCTATTTCCTTCACCAAATTAGGGAAGTTTTCTTTCATTATTTTTCCAAATAGAGTTCTAATTTCTTGCTCTTTCTCTTCTTCTTCTGGCACCCCTATGATGTAAATGTTGGACTGCTTGAGGTTGTCCCAAGGCTGTTTATACTATCCTCAATTTTTTGGATTCTTTTTTTTCTGCTTGTTGTTCTGATTGGTTGTTTTTTGCTTCATTATGTTCCAAATCATTGACTTGATTCTCAGCTTCATCCACTCTACTGTTGTTTCCCTGTAAATTGTTCTTTATTTTAATTAATGTATTCTCCATGTCTGACTGGATCTTTTTTATGCTTTTGAGCTCCTTGCTAAGTTCCTTGAGCATCCTTATAACCAGTGTTTGAACTCTGCATATGGTAGATTGCTTATCTCCATTTCATTTAGCTATTTTTCTGGAGTTTTGATCTGTTCCTTCATTTGGGCCATGTTTCTTTGCCTCATTACTTTGACAGCCTCCCTGTGTTTCTTTCTATGTATTAGTTTGAGCTGCTTTGACTATGTCTTGGTAGTGTGCCCAAATGTAATAGGTGTCCTGTAGGGTCCAATGGTACACCCTCCCCTATAACCCAAGTTGGGTACTCAAGGTGCACCCTCCATATGGGCTGAGTACACTCTCCTCTTGTAGTTGAGCCTTGTTTGATGTTGTCAGGTCAATGGGAGTGTTTTACCTAGGCCAGTCAGCTGCACGGACTGGCTGTAACCACTGACCACCAACCTCTGCCCTCCATGGAAGGTGAGCTATGCAGATGCAGGGTTGTGGTGCTTTGATGTAGTCTATAGCCATGCACTGGGTGAACAAGCTCTGGGGTTTCCTGTGTAATTCAGACCAACGTCAGCCATTACCTGCCCAGGTTCTGCCCTGGTTCTGCCCAGGGCCAACCTACATGAGCTATAAAGCAATATAAGATGGCTGCTACATTCACTGGGCTTGGAGATTCCCAGGTGAAGCCATGCTGTGAATCTAAGCTGGCTGCTGCTAGTGCAAGGCCTGGAACCACTTAGCAGGGGGATGGGTGCTGGGGGCTCACTGAGGCCAGCTGTTGCTTAAGAGGATTTAGGAAGTTGTGAAGCATGAGCCTAGACTAAGCATTCATATAGAAAAGTTAGTGTTAACAGCTTTGGTGTGCCCATAATTGGGCAGGATGGAGTCTCAGGGGATCTCCAGGGTAGAGCAAACAGCGTTAGCCACCTTGATGGTGTCTCAAATATGGCACCCACCTACCAACTCTCTGACTCTGTGATGTGAGGATTTAGAAAAGGAACAATGGCCTCTGCCCATTTTTCTGTCTGGGAGAAAGCTGTCCCCCCTGCTCTCACCTTAATCCCAGACACTTCAGTTCCTCCTTGTATGCCACTGGTTCCTTTCAGGCTGCTACACCAGTGTTAGAGCTCAGAGGGGTTGAGTCTGAGTAAGTCTCTGTGTGGTTTCTTTAAGAACTGCTTGGGATTCCAGAAACTTCTTCCACCAACTTACTCCCCACTGGTTTTTCCAGCCAGAGTTATGGGGACTTATCTTTATGGCACTGGAACCCTGGCCTGGGGGGTCCAATGTGGGACTGGGACTCCTCACTCCTGAGATATCCCTCCTGAATTTGTATCTAATACACAGGGATGTGGGACCGGCCTGTTCCGCGTCTCTGCCCCTCCTACCAGTCTGGATGGATGTGGTTTCTTTAATTCCAACTTGTCAGTCTTCTATTCAACTTCATTTCTGATGGTTCTGAATGATGGTTGTTCTAAATTTAGTTGTAATTTTGATGTGGTTGTTTGAGGAGGGGAGCCACGTTTACCTATGCCACCATCTTGACCAGGAGTCATAAGGTAATTGTTCACAGTCTTATTGGAACTTGGGTTGGTCATGGACAGAATGTGGATATCTCTGACCTTAGCTAATACATATTTAGTTTGTCTTAGTGTAACATTAAAACTAGTTATAAACGAAGAGTTAAGAATATATCAGAAATGCATGATTATTTTAGTGTCTAGCAGTAATACAAACATAGCATAAATATCTGTTTAAGCATCAAACAAGATCAAAGAGAGGAAAATGAAGGAAAAGACTTTACTTTTAGAAGCACACAAACATTGCCATTGTAAACGATTCTTAAAAATGCTTTTTCTTACCTTTGTCAGGTTGATTGATTTTTCTGAAATTCTCATTTGATAGTTTATGATATTTTTAGTTTTTGAATGTGGCAGGTTACCTATTGGAATTTAGATAAAAATAATATATTTTTTAGAATCCTAATGACTAGAACATTTTCCCCATTTACTTAAATATTAAAATAAGCATTAAGTCTGAATAACCAAAATATTCAGACTTAAATAGTTAGTTAACTATTTATTAAGAAACTTAAAGATAAAATAATATTATGTAAAAATTTATAACAAAATTTTAATTCAGAAAACAAATCCAGTTTAGAGAATGGAAAGAGACATCTGAGATTTTTTTTAACACAAAGACAAACTACACAACTGGCCTAAAAAAAATCATGTCGATCATTAATTCTTATGAAGTGGTTATAGTGAATCAAATGTGGTTGAGAGTATTGGACAATTTCAAGCTAATATTCAGAAATTTGTGCTTGGTGTGAGGGCTATGTAAATATTTACAACTAAAGGCCATGAAGAAATGATGGTGTAGGGAAAAAATAATGACCTTGGAAGCCAGGAAGACCTGGGTTTGAATACCAGCTGTGGTACTTAAATTGTGTTACCAGTGGGTTATTGGCTTCAGCCTATGAGTTGTAGTTCAGATCCATAAGATGGAGAAAACGATGCCTACCTCACAGAATTTTGATGAAATGTGATAGTATGTCTGTCACATGGTAGGCACTCGCAAAAGTTAGTTCACTTTTACTCTTTCCCCGCCCCTCAACAAGAACGATGAAACAACCACCCACAATCTAAGAGTTTATCATCCTTACAGTAATGTTCAAAATATATGCAGAATTGGGTATCACTTTAGAAAGATAATTTCTCCTCACTCTCATCCTCTTAGGGGATAAACAGAAACTAGATGTTTTTGGCAAATCCTTCACATGCTTTGTGGTTGAGCAGGTGGCTCTGAGATGATGGTGGGGAAGGAACCCTGCCTGGGGGTGAGCCGCAGTGCTCGGCTCTGTTCGCGCCCCCACCCTCCCTGCTGAGATGAGTGTTCGCAGCGGCTTTCGTGCTGGGCTCCAACTGCACACTGCACTGGTCACTCTTCAAACGTGAAGCTTAGTGAATACAGCAAGGTGGAGAGAGACAGGAACAGATGAGCTCCAGACAAGCACTTTGGGACTTTCTATTATTATTTATTACTATTATTATTAGGATTACCAGGGAGTTTTAGGAAAAAATTACCACAGACTGGGAGATTTCTTAGAAGAATGATGAATATACAAAAGTGCTAGTAGCATGTTAATTAGGATAGACTCATTACTTAATAGATACTATTACTTAGTATTACCCAAAAAAAAGCTAAAATTTTAAGTTTATCTGAAAACTAAAAAGTTATACAAAATTTAGTAAAGGATTAATAATTTCATGTAAACAAAGTGTATATATTAGTCATCAAATCATTTAACAAAAAATAAATGAAAGTCTTAAAAACTCACCTATGCATGAAAACTATGTAGGAACTAAAATTAGCATCAATCTTGATTTTAGAAAATATATCCAGCTTGCTTTTATAGTTGACATGATGAACAAATTTATTATAAACCAAACTGGAGATGTGAGCTGCAAGGAACTGGACTGCATTTCCCCCTAATAATGGCTGAACTCTTTCATATTTGAACTCATACATGCAAAAGGCCACATCCTATTTTAGAATCTCAGAGACAACATAAATAGAGGATTGAAGAACCTGGATTTTCAAGCCTGTTTCCGTGGGGTAACAGTGGAAAAGCTGCCCAGCATTTCCAAGCCTCAATGTCTCATCTGTAAAAGTAGTTCCTCCCCAGAGTGTTATTAGGAGTAAATGAAAGTATTTGGCATAGTGCCTAGCACAGTGCACTTTTTAAACACATTTATCGATTATTTTTGTTGTTGTTATTATTATATGTTTGCACATCTAAGTGAATAAAAAGCCCATATGCTTTTGATAGCATTGAGGTTCTGAGTTCCTGAAACACCTTTTGACTATGAAGTTCTTCTCTTCAACTAGAGAACTAACTGTTCTGGTGATAGTCTGGAGGCATACGTAGTATTAAGAACCTGGTTGCATATTTTATATGGGTGAAAAACTTGAAGTTAGATGCACAGATATTGTGGGTAGATATAGAAAGAGACAGCAATTGTAAAACTCAAAACTGAAGACTTTGGCTTCTGGGCAAGATAAAGTAACGCAGACTAGATTAACTGAACCAACTAAAAATAATACAAAATATATGAACAGTTTTTCTTTCTTTTCCATTTTTTTTAATCCTCACCCCAGGATATGTTTATTGATTTTAAAGAGAGAGGAAAGGAGAAAGAGAAACATCAGTCTGAGAGAGAAACATCAATTGGTTGCCTCCCATACGCTCTCTAACCAGAGATTGAACCCGCAACCTAGCTACATGCCCTGACTGGGTTTGAACTCACAACCTTTTGGGGTATAGGCCGACACTCCAACCAACTGAGCCACCCATACAGAGCAGGCATCTAACCATTTTAAACTGTACATATAGTTCAGTGTTATTAAATACATTTTTAATGTTGCACAACCATCACTGCCATCCATCTCCAAAGCACTTTTCATGTATTAAAACTGAAACTCTGTACATATTCAATACTAACTTCCCAATCCCTCATCCTCCAACCCCAGACAACCATAATTCTGCTTTCTCTCCCTAAGAGTTTGACTATCTCATTTGGGTGGAATCATGCAATATTTGCCTAGGAGAAGCTGTTTTAATGCATTGGGAATAGAGCAGCGCAGGACAGTGACCTCTGACAGAGGGAAAATAAGGGAAGCGAGCCCTGTGATTCCCCCAGCTTTCTCTGCTGAAGAGGTTTTAAGCTGGAATGCAGAGAGGGAAACCCAGGTAAAGCCTGGGGAAAAGAACAGATGTGACCAATAGAAAACAAATAGCAAGATGGTAGAGTCAATCCAAACATATCATTGATCACATTGAATGTAAATGTTTGGATCACCACAATTAAAAGTCAGAGGTTTTCAGACTGGGTTTTAAAAAGCCAGGTCCAAATATATGTTATCTACAAAAAACCCAATTTAAATATAAACACAAAAATAAATTGAAATTAAATGTATAAAAAATGCCATTCAACCACTAATCATAAGAAAGTTGGAGTCTCCCTATCATTATTAGGCAAAGTAGATTACAAAACAAAGAATATTTCCAGAGCTAAAGGGGTCATTTAATAACAATAAAGGGGTCGATTCATCAAGAAGACAAAAACAATTCTAAATTTCTATGCACCCAGTAGTAGACCTTAAAAATACATGAAGCAAAAATGATTACAATGAAAGGAAAAATCAATAAATTGACAATTGTAGTCAGATATTTCAAAACCCCTGTCTCAGTAATTGATAGAGCCAGGAGAAAACCAGTAAGAATACAGAAGACTTGGCCAATATTACCAAACAAGTGACCTAATTGACATAGAATACTCCACTTAACAACAGCAGAATATACATATTTTCAAGTGTAAATGAAACATAAAACAAGATAGAACATATCCTGAGCTATAAAAATGTTTCAATAAAATTAAACCATACAATATATGTTTTCTGACCATTACTGAATTAAATTAGAAGTCCATAACAAAAAGATATCTGGAAAATCCCAACATATTTTGAAATTAAATATAAGACTTGTAAATAACCCATATTAGTGCCATATATTAGAAAAGAAGAAACATTTTCTGTAATCACTGACCCAGGCTTTCACCTTAGAAATTAGGGGAAAAAACAAAATACCCAAAGTAAATAGAAGAAAGCAAGCAATCAAGATAGAAGCAAAAAAAACCCCCCAAAACCCACAAAAACCCTACAAATAGAAAGCAAAAGCAATAGAGCATATCAAGGAAACCATAAGCTGATTCTTTAAGAATATCACTAAAATTGATGTCTCTAGAAAATCTATCAAGAATAAAATTAGAGGGGGCACACATTATCAATAATATCAGGAATGAGAGAGCTGATATAACTTTAAGATCTACAGATAATAAAAAGATAATAAGTAAATAATATAATCAACTTTATGTCAATAAATCTGACTATACAGATGAAATTGATAAATTTCTTAAAAGACACAACCTACCAAAGTTTATTGAATTAGATAAGTTAAATATACTAATATTTATTAAAGAAATTGAATTTGTCATTAACAACCTTCTCACAAAAAGCCCTTTAGGCCCAGATGGCTTCAGAGGTGAATCATACAAAGCAGTTTAGAAAAATAATACTAATTTTACTTTTCCTGAAAATCGAAGAGGAGGCACTATATCTCAATACCTTCTATGAGGTCAGTATTACGCTGATTCCAAAATCAGGAAAAATAATTAGAAGAAAAGAAAACTACAGTCTAATATCCATGAATATAGATACAGAAATTCTTTAAAAAATGTTAGCAAATTGAATCACGTAATACATTAAACATCCAATACATCATGACCATGTCTGGCTTTTCTGAGGAATAAAAAGTTGGCATAACATTAAAAAAGTAATCAATGTAACTGACCATATTTCTAGATTAAAAAAATAAACAAATAAAATATATGCAGAAAAAGAATTTGACAAAATTCAAACATGTATGTCTGATAAAAATTCAGCAAAGTAAGACTAGAAACTGATTTATTCTTCTTGGTAAAGAACATCATACTTAATGGGGAAAAACTGAATGCTTTCACCCAAAGATCGGGAATTAAGCAAGAATATTGTTTCTTGCCTATTTTATTGAATATTGCATTGGTGATTCTAGCCAGTGCAACCAGGCAAGATGAAGAAATAAAAAGTAAACAGAAGGAAAAATAGGGAAACCTTTTTATTTATAAATGACATGACATGTAGAACATCCTTCAGAAATTACCAAAAAAGAAAAAAAACCTCTCTAATAAATGAGTTAAGCGGCATTGCAGGGCAAAAGATTAATGCACAAAAATTAATTAAATTTCTATGTACTAGCAACACTCAGAACTTGCATTTAAATTACCATTTATAATAGCTTAAAATGTGACATACTAGCAGATAATTTGACAAAAGATATGCAAGACTTATACAATGAAAACTACAAAATATTACTGAGAGAAATTAAGGAAGACTTAAATGGAGAGCTATATCATGCTTCCTGCTTGGAAGACCCAATATTGTGGTGATATCATTTCTTCTAAAATTAATCTAATAGCTTCAGTGTATTCCAATCAAAGTCTCACCAGGACTTTTGGTAGAAGTTGACAAACTTACTCTAAAACTTATGCGGAAAAGCAAAGGTATTACAATCACCCAAACTCTGAAAAAACACAAAGTTGGGTAACACACTTCAGATTTCAAGGTTTTTTTTAAATTACTATAATCAATAAGTACGGTATTGGCAGAAAGAGACAAATATCAGTAACACAGTAGAGAGCCTAAAAATAGACCTATACATATAGAGTCAATTGCAAAAGAAATTCCGTGATGGAATGAACACCTTTCCAACAAATGCTAGAACAGTTGGTTAGAGATGCAGAGGAGTAAGGGGAAGAATTACAGAGGGTCATGAAGAAACATCATTTAGGGGTGATGAATAGGTTCATTATTGATTGCAGTGATGGTTTTACAAGTGTTTATGTATGTCGACACTCATCAAATTTTATTGTCTAAATATATGTTGTTTGTCAGCTGTACCTCAATAAAACTATAAAAAATACAGAGAACAATTTTAAACTCCAGTAATGAAAAACAACCCCAAACTACATTTTTTCCCTACTTAAAAGCAAATCCCAGAATATATATAGTTGAATGGGGTTGTTTTAATAAATAAGAGAGTTTTTAATAAATAAGACAGAGCTCACTAAACCAAATGCTACCCACTCTGAAATAGCAGGCAATTCTGAACTCTCTGGAAGGGAGTATATTCTTCTAGTAAGTAGCTAGGATACCACTTTCCTTCATGAAAACCTGCCTTCTTTATGTTTTATTATTTTCCTCAAATGATCTAGGCAGAGGACATTAATAATTGTATATTTAATGAGCTGAAAACAAACCAACATAAAAAAAAACTGAGGATTATACTCATGAAAATGACAATCAGACACTATTTGATCAGGCCTGAAAAACCTTTTCGTTTAAAGGAAACTGTCTGAGCTTACCTGTTTTTGTCAGAGGGTGGTTGACTAGTTGTCGGATTACACTGTTTTCTGATGACCTCAAAAGCAGCACAATATCAGTTGGAAGAGTGTCTCTATTTTTAGCCAAGAACCCACTTGCATTATAGAGGACCTATTGATAAAGTATGTTATCGTCATCACAATCAGTGTCACTGTCACATCATCATCATCGTCATCATCAATAGATACCTATTGAGAGCTTACTCTGTGCCGAGTGACAGGTATACAAAGATTTATAAAGGTAGTCCCTTATAACCTGGTTGGAGAAGCAAACCTCTTCAAGTGTACAGTAAATCTTGTCAGAGAAAGATTCGTCTCACTGATTTTATCTGGGTTGAAATGAAAAGAGAAGTTTGATTCCTCCCATTTATTTTGCTGGAAATTTTGTGCATTTCCGGAGAGCTGGGGATGGCCTGAAGGAAGCACACGGGGGCTGCCCAGGCGTTCTCATTTCCTAGTAATTGATTCACTGCAGTCAACTGGCCATTATAGACTTTTGTCTCCATACTAGTGTGGTCCAAGTCCACTGTGGGTGCTTACATTTCTGGCACCACTAAATAATTTTAAGATTTTCTAAGGAGCAATGTAACTCAAAGACTTCTGTAAGATGGTTGTTGTTATGAAATGAATTGTATTCCTCTAGAATTTTATGTTGAATCCCTAACCTCTAATGTGACTATTTAGACAGAGGCTCTTTAAGCAGATAATAAAGGTAAAACGATGTCATGAGGGTGGGGTCCTAACCCCATAGGACTGATGTCCTTACAAGATGAGGAAGATACATCAGGGATCTGCCTCTCTCTCCCCTCACTTGTACACAGAGAAAAGGACATATGGGAGGACACAGCAGAAAGACCATTGTCTGCAAGCCAGAAAGAGGGGTCTCGCCAGACACTAGCCCTGCTGGACACTTGATCTTGTGCTTGAAATCTCCAGAACTATGAAAAAATAAATTTCTTTTTTTGAAGCCCCCCTGCCTGTGGTATTTTTGTTATTATGGCAGCCCTAGCAGACTGATACAGTTATTAAAGAAATAAAATGATCATAGGCAGTTGTTAATGGCAATTTTAAAAGAGGTTTATTTTTAAAAAATCAGATGCTAAAAATCACCAGAGAGGCTATTCCTATAATATTGAGATTTCTTTTTTGGTAACAAGTCTGTGGAATATTGAAGTTTGTGAAATGCAGTTCTAGTAAACTAAAGTGGTCAGTGTTCTGCATTATTTTATTTTGCTTATGCATTTTAATTTATTGCATTCTTTCTTGATTTTAATATCTTCTTAGTCTTCCAATACTTATCATTGTGAGGGAATGACCTGTTATTCTCTGCAGAAGAGAAGGAAAATGTCCTGTGGGTGCCGAGGTTTGCTCTGGTGTGGGAATGTGTATCTGTCGATGCATAAACATTTCTTTCTCTAACTGTGCACCATTCCATTAGCCAACTTCATCTACCTGGGTTGCCTCAGCTATCTGACCATACCTGCAGCCTGGCACCTTCTCCTGTTGGGAGGGAGGGGAGACCAAAGCTGCAGTGAAGAGAAAAGCACTTAATATCTAAAACAACATGGTTCATGATAGACGTTCCCAGCTATCACTGAAAGAAGGAAAAAGTAGGTACTCATTGCTAGCCAGTCTCACCCAAAGCCAGATGTCAGCATCAGAAAGATGGGCTGCTCAAGTCATGTCTCTTTCTTTTCCTTCTGGTTTTCCCTTAGCTTCTTAATAAAAATTCCTCTAGAAAAGTTATGACCTTGTGTTTGCTGAACTAAGAGAAGGATTCCTTCCTTCCTTTTTTTTTTCTTTTCCTTTTGAAGAAAGATGCTAGAGTGGTTGCCTACGGGTGGGAGTGGCTGCGGGACAGGACAGACTGCAGGAACCTGGAGAGCAGAGCAGGGCCAGACAGGGGCGGAAACAGGTGGCTGACTCGCTACAATCTTCTATATATATTTTGGGTCATCATTTTTACGTCTACCCTTATTATTGAACAACAGACTAAAGAGAAACTCATCCATAATTATTCAAAGTTCTTACCTTTCCTGCAAAATGGTGAACTCCAAAACTAAGTTCCATTCTTTTGGGCCTCCAGAAATACTGCGATTTCAGGTTATCTTCAAATTTTTCTATAGGAAAAGAAAGAACTCCAATGTCAATCATTCAGGAGATCCTCAAGAAACACAGATTGACAGAATCATCTCTTTCTCAGTCAAGTGGGCAATGTGCAGTACAAGAAAATTTTACATAGCTAATATATGCAGATATGGAATATAATTATAAATGGTAAGGCAAAACTCAAAATCATGAATTCTACCATTCCATTATAACTCAGAGCAGTAGTTCTCAAACCTTAGCAAAGATCAGAGTTTCCAGAAGGGCCTATTAAAACACAGATCACCAGGGCCTGCCCCCAGGATTCCCCACTTAGTCCACCTGGGATGGATGGGCTCCAAGGAGTCACAAGTCTGGCAATGTCCCAGGAAATGCTAACGTTCCTTGTCTGGGGCTCACACTTGGAGAAGCGCTGGTACAGGGGAGGGGAACTACCGGAGATCGACTAATCAAAGAGGTTTGTGAAACAGAGACTGAAGCAAAGCCATGCACCTAGAAACTGAGTGTTTTGTCTTTCCTTTCTAGTTTGTCTGTTATTACTGACCACATGGGAAACACAATAGGATCATAAAACAGTTGCTTTTCTATAACAATTTTACCACCTTCAGAGAACTTGTCACTTTGTGTTCCAGAAGGAACATTTTAACATCAAAATGAAATCAAGTGACTGCTATGAAATGATTTTCCCACAATATTGAGTTTATTTTATTTTCCATCAGTATTATACAATTAGAGGAGAGAATAAATCCATCAGTGAGTAAGAAGGAAACAACATCACTGACTTAATGGTAAGAAACAGACTGATATATCACCAAAAGTAAATGAAAGAAAATGTGAATCCAAATTTTTTTGCAAGTACTAACTATACATAATGAATATCTCCTTGCATCAGGGAATATAGTATTCTACATTTAAAATTATTTTTTTCAGACAGCTGAAAAAATCTAAAATTTTCAAAAAAACTTTAAGGCATAAGACATTTATTTTAAGTGTTTTAGATGATAATCTTTTAAATATTGTACATATACCTCTGTCTTCTCAAACAGAAAAAATCAATGTTTAATATTTTTGATGACTCAGGATTATTATCATAAACATTTATTAATGAACTGTAACTTAGAGATTACTAAGGTATTTGAGGCTAGTTGCCTCTAGCAGATAAATGAGTAGAATATCAAAGATGAATTTACTTCCTCCCTATTAGCTCTTTTCAAATTCTAGAACTATCCTTTTGTCTTGTCCTCTAATTTCTAATTTTAGGCTGGATAATTTCTAAGGTCATTTCTGACATAAGATCTTATGGTTGGGGGTCTGCCATAAAGTAAGGAGAAATCCAATGTCTAAACTTTTTTAATTTGTCATGAAATATTTCACCCTATTATAAACATTCACTGGTCCAGGTAGTAGATCCAAAGCCTTTTCTTTTAAGTCTGATATGCAGGTTTTGTGACAGGAATTTTCTTCCAAATAATTAAAAATTTATTTTATAACCATTCAGAATTAGGTGACTGTATCAAAAAATGATGTAGACATACTAAATTTAATACTCACCAATAAGAGTCTGGTCAGTGGCTTTGGGAAATCTACTTTCTTCATCAAGTAGAGATAGTAAACCCATTGGCTTCTGCAGAAACATATCTAGGAGGGGCCGGTTATCTTCATATTCAATAACTCTGGCATCAATATCCTCATTTACATATTCATTCTATAACAGGACATGACACAGAAAAATTCACTTTACAAATTCACTTACAACTTTGTGAATAATGTGTAGTTTTATAGTAATGACCTAAAACCCTACTTCGCACATGTTATAATAAATCACTCCCTCTGACCTTACCCTTAACCTGAGGATATCATTGTATTTTTCTCTCCCCAGAAATGTTAGTTCATTATAGTCAGCACTGATTCTACTCTGGATAGTAATGAAAAGTTTCCAGTCTCTATACTAGAATTACAGACATGTTAAGACTTCAGAATGCAAGGGAATATGTTGTTGATGAGCAGTAATAAATTTATGTTTCAGAATTTATAGAACATTAATTAGGTATATTTTAGGGTTACACTTCCCCCAAAGTAAGCCTTTTATCTAGTTCCAGATGTGAATCTCTCCAAACATTTACATAATATTTCAGTCGAATAACATGTACACTGTTAGTAGAGTGGACAGCTGTGGGTCACAGGAACAACCAATGGATTATAACAAGAACAAACAGGTTCATATCTGGGATCTGCCACTTAACTAGCTGTGTCATCCTTTGGAATTTTCACACTCTCTAAGCTTCCATTTTCTCATCTACTTAGTAGAGCTCATGATTTTCATCTAACAAAATAAAAATATCTGGTACATTAATAATAATTTTCTGTAGAGTATATTATAAGATGTATACAGTAAAAAACAATGAACAACAATTACTGTACAATCATGCTTCCAGAACAACATAGGTGTTGATGATCTATTTTCCAAAAGGGACATGAAGAATTCTGCAACTGTGCGTTTCTATAACTTTGCCTTCATACTCTGTCCCTACTTCACAGCCTATAGAAGAGAGGACACACATGACATCTGCATGATCACTTGGAGCGACGCTCACACACAGGGTCCTCACGGGTTCTCAGGTGAGAAAACAACTCTTACTGGGAAGTGCGTCAGATAACCACTGACTCAGGAAGAATGTTGTGCTCCATTCACAAATTAAAATCAGTGGCTATTTTCCATTATATATTTAATTTCAATTTGATATATTTTATGGTTTTTTAAAATGCACTAAAAGCCTTACAATAAGGACTGTGTTGGGTGCTAGATAAAAAGATGTTAAAACAAACTCCCTGTCTTCAGTAGGTTTAAAATATTGAGTATCTTGACTGATAAGTTTAATAAGTACATATTCAAAATGCAAGGTAGGATGTGACAGATAAATGCTATGCACCATCTACTACAAGAGTTCAGGGAGAGAGAACTTAACATCTGCAACTTCATGGAGGAATTTAGTCAGTGGCAGGTGGGGCATTTGAAAGCAAAAGTTTTAATCACTACTTTCAGAACCTTATGAAACTGAAATCTCATTTCCAGGGTGACACCAGAAGAAAACATATATGTATATTTTTAAGTAAAACAAAATCTAATACATAAAAATGAGGCAGAACCTTTTGGTCTAAAAGGTAGATCACCTAAAAGATATTTAGTTTATACAGTTCTTAAAAAATGGAAACAATGTTTTGAAATTTCACAGCTTTCTCCTTTGGAGGCAACTTTCGAGAAGTATGCAGACCTACAATTACTTTACTATTAGACACCTTATGCTGACAGCATGTTACAGCTTACATGGCGATTGCAAATTTCAAAGGCAGTTTATATATTTTATATAGAAAGCACACGAGGTTAAGGTCTAAATCAATGCATTTGTCATCTCTATTTGTCTGTAGCAAAATCCATGGGATGCTTTTGTGACAGGCCATACAGACAGAGATGAGGACTTGGAAAACAACAGGCTCCCCTTTCAGATACTTGCTAGTTTTACAAACCCCAGGCAAACCAATGGAGAAAAAAATGTTGCTACTCAGGATTTATAAAGCACTTTCTGTAAAATGATCATGACTAAAATAATATATATATTATAGCAGTTAAGATCTCAAAATGCTTAGCTGTTTTTAAGTGTATGTAGAGAAATGAAGCTCATCTACCTCTTCAGAAAGTCCTCTGCTTTGCCTGTCCATTAAAGCTACATTGAAAGCAGATGAAGGGAGTTACTAACTATGGTGAAGCTGAGCTGTTTAGCATATGGAATCCCTACCCTGTTCATAGGGCATAAATTCTCTTTTGAAAAAGGTTAGATGAATTATCACTTAAAGTACATATCAAGGAAGCAAGGAAAATCATAAGACGTCGATGTTAGAAAACCTCATCTCAGTCAAATACTCCCGTTTTTCACTGAATTTTGAGCGTGGGTTGTGAAACGACACACTGGCAAGAAAGCCCCTGGAACGTGCACTCCATAGCTACAGGGCTTAGACAACACGCTTTAATATTTAGGGTCAACATGTGATCTCAGGAGAGGTTTGAGATTACTAAATTGAGTCCTCAGACTCATAGTAGCATGGAAAGGTGCTTACCACAGGCTGGGAGAGGCTGCAAGCCGGGCAGGAGACAATTTAAGTGTAGATGACTCAGCACAGATTAATAACACAGTAACAGCTTGAGTCTCATCATTCAGGCCTCACGTCGTCTGAGAGACCATCTCTCATTTCCCAAACTCATTCAGCAACCCTGCTTCCTAAACTGGTCACTCTCTATTGCCCCACTAATCGTGTGTACCTCTCTTAAAGTTTAGTCTACTTATTTGTACAGTGAAAGTTTTTTATATTTAAAATTAGCCAGCTGGGCTCTGTTTAGATGATCCCAATTTTGTTGGCAACATCCAAAGCATCATAGGTGAGAGCCAGTTGAAAACATGCCTTCTTCCCTCCGTCAGGCCTGACCAGGCCGTTGGCCTGGGCTGCGTCACTGTCACAGAGCCTCTTCACAGCCTGTTTGATCTGAGGCTTGTTGGCCTTGGCATCCACCATGAACACAAGTGTGCTGGTGTCTCCTGCCTTCTTCGTGGCTGCCTCAGTAGTCAGCGGGACCTGGGTGATGGCATAGCGGTCAAGCTTGTTTCTCCTGGGGACATTCTTCAGAGGATAGTCAACCTGCGCTCCAAGCCACAGTGTCCTGGGCCATTGGAAGGTGGGTGATGCAATTTTGTGTGTGTGTGGCTGTGGACACCCCTCAGCACTGCTTTCCTTGCCATCAAAGCCTTTGCTTTGGCTTCAGCTTGAGGGGGAACAGGAGGGGCCGGTTCCTTTTTTGCTTTTGGCACCATCTTTGTGAAAAGGGTCCACTTTTTTTTTTTAAAATACTTCTAATTTGAAATCATGGGAGGAAGAATGAATCCCCATGGGGGGGATTTGTATCAAGAGATGGTATTTGAAATTCACCTAGGTGTGTGGCACTATCTCTGCATAAACTGTAAAAGATACCATGTACTAAAATTCTTCAAATATTTTAGGAGTACCTACTGTATGTCTGTTTGGGGGTAGACAGGGGAGGGTAGAACTAAAGATGAGAAAGGCAGAGTCCCCGTCCGTTAAGGCACAGCAAAGATATTCTCTCTGCCTTGCCGTTCCAACCCGCCAGAAACATCGTAGACTCTCCTTGCTTTTGGTCTATTCTCTCTTTCATTTCCTCCATCTTTCAGAACTACATGCTTCCCATTAGGGGTCTCTGCTCCCTCCAGGCGCCACAGTCTCTTCCTGCTGCCTCCTGCCTTAGTCCTACTCTTCTCTCCATCTTCCCTCTTTCCTGCCTTATGTTGATTCTTCCTGGCTTTTAATACAAAAAGATGTCTCTTTCTCTCTCTTTTTCTTCCACTCCTTTTCCTTCCTTTCCTTCCAATATATGGAGCAAACTTCTCTTCTGCGTGAGTGATTACTTTGTCGGGCTCTGGCTCTTCCCAGCCTTACTTATTTGTCTGTCCATGAGAAGAACCCAGGATAGGTATCAGAAGACATGGAGTCTGGTTCTGGCTTTGTTTCACCAGCCTGCAACCTTGGGCAGGTCACAGGGAGTCATTTTTATCTGTGAAATATAGACAATCTATTTAGGTTTCTTCTGGTTCTAAAATCTCAAAATGCCAAAATGGCCTCAAAGTGTTGTGAAATTTAATGAACAAATAAACATCTGTTGACAATACATTTACAAGGGGAAAGAAGCCATGTAAACACATTCATTCCTTGAAGTCTGTCTTTTTAGTAAAAGAATTCCTACTCACCAGCTGTCCATATGAGTGTACACATTTACAAAAACCCAGAGTGGACAGAAAACATGGAGAAGCTACATGTTTAGAATGAGGACAAAAACCTACATTCTAAAAGAAACATTTTAAAGGCTGAAAATCTGGGAGTGTGCTATAGATACTCAAGGTAAATGCAGTATGTTTGTTATAGTGGAAAAAGAAACTTTTGCCACTTTTTATTTTGAAATAATTTTAAAGAAAAATTGTAAGAATAGTACAAAAAACTCTTATGTGCCCCTTATCCAATTCCCCAGTTGCTAACATTTTATCATATTTACTTTCATTCTCTTTCTCTCTATATATTATTTTTAGGAATAACATTTTCCTGAAGTATTTAAAAAAACTAAAAATGAAGAAACAAAGTGATAATACAGGTGTTTAAAATCTAAACCCTTGATGGAAAATGAAATGTATAATTTGAAATATATTTCTTCCTCTATTTTCCATTCAAAACTGCTGTCAATAATTCTGCTGATTTTTATGTTAATGTTAATGGCAAGCCACAGGGAATGTTGTTTATGATTAACTCGCGGTGACATAGGTCATTAATTCAGAATCTGACAAGTACCCTAATGAGAAAGCACTCTGGATAATTCCTAATAAAATATACATGTTTTATTTCACACATATATAATAAACTTTGGAGGAAGGAATTTTAAGTGTTGCTCTCCAGAGCATTTCCTTTTTCAGAAAAAGTGACACAATGTGTGTTAAGAAGGAAATTCTTTTAGTGTATAATTCCTATTTTTGAAAGCTCTTTAAAAATCATATAGAATCTTACAAATTTATATTCTATTGACAGGTATTAGCATAAGACAAGGAGGTATTTCAGTTGGGAATTTGGAAATGTAACTTTCTGTATCTCTCTCTCACCTTACGCTAGTTCTCCTTTACCATCATGCTTAAAACTTCACCAAACATTTTTATTTCAGTGTATCCACAGCCTGTTTGAACCTCACACATAGAAATTATAGCAATTGTATGGATCTATGCTCTTAATCATATATTTCATTAAAAATTATCTTTTATCATAATTAAAAGGTTTTTTTTTTAAGTTATCAAAATCAAAGTAAGTACCGCAAATCCCCACATCACATAAAGGGCATTGACCCAACCTTATCAATGGAAGAAAACAGACTATGCGCAGCACGGTGCTGGGCAACGGGTGACACAGACAAGGAACCCAAGGGGTTGCCTGCAAGAGCCAAGGCAGAGGATGACACACCCACAGCCAGGAGGTGCTGTAGGGCCGCTCCACACGTATGTTGTCAAGTTCCATACTCTCCTAAAATGTGAGAAGCTTAAGGAACATTTGTATGTGATCTTGAACAGTAATCCAAGTCTTGGCTGAGCATTTAAAAAGACAGATATGTTGTATTAAGGGTTTCTTAAATGTATGGCTATTTTAATGCTTAAAGAAAATGCCTATAAAATGGCCTTTATCACCATATCACACATGTGACTTGTTTAATAAGGAAGTTGGATATAAAACAAAAATTCACACTTTGCAAGCAAAACAATTTGAACACATTTGTAAGAGGTTCATTTTGAATCACCCACACATTTTTTTTAAATCTGATGACTGATTTTTCCTTCATGACGTTTAAAAAAGTTGAAAATGTAGATATTATATAATTGAATAAATTTTTATTCTTCGTAATTACCACAAATTAAGTTTTAGAGCCCACATTCAAAAATGTTGAACACTTTAACCTTTAGGTTACGAACAGCTGGAGATGAAAGGGAGACACATCATTTTCAGCCAGAGAGCCAGTGACACAATTGCAGTTATTGTTTCCATTCCGGGCTGTAAATAGAGGCCTGGCTATGAAATGACTTCTGACTCTCCATTCTAAACCCATGGATACATATATATGTAATATACATAACAGCTTATCCTCATACAGAAACAAATGTTGATAGCTCACTTTAAAAATGAGTTTTAGTTCAATTAATAGCCAGAAAGATGAGTGACACTATAGGATGAGAAAGCTTTTCCTGGGTATAAACAGGCATGTAAGGAAGTAGAGTGAATCTTCAGGATTCTATAATAACGCTTTGTAGTATCATAATGGCCCTAAAGAACAATGGTATTTGTTTCGATTCAAATCATGCCCATGGGTGATTAGTTAAAGGTTGATGTGAATTTGCCTTGATTTGAAGCATAAACTTGTAGGGAACATATTATTTTTTTGATATGTCTATACTATAATGATTATACCACAGTAGAAAATTTAAACAAAGGACAAAACCCATCATTAGAGCACTCACAAGACTCTTAACTTGAAGGGAATTTCAAACTACCTATCACACTTGTTCACTTTGAGCTTTCTCTTGCATGGAAGAAGACCTGAAAATAAAAAAAAACAATCCCCCCCAACTCTTGGTTGCATAATTACTGTGGAGATGCAGTGTGAGGGGCTTGCAGAAAGATGTCGTTCAAATCAGAAATGGGATAACTGGTTTGCTGCCCTTTGAGCTGCTGGCTAAAAGCTTTTTGAAAAATACGGAAAACAGTGTGCATCAGTATAACTCTACACAAATGTAATAGGAAATATGAACATTCTGTGAAATAAATAAAATTGAGAGAAAAATCATATACCTTCTAGCCGCAACTCACTTAGAAGAGTTTGAGTCTGGGATTTTAAAAGGTTACAATTGTACCACTCGTTGTCTATTTACAGGGGTGGGGACCTTGATTATCATTTAATGTTGACCTGGATTATCATCTAATGTTCAAACTATTGTTTCCAGATGTAATCATCCTTTTGAATTTTATTAAAATCAATATATATATGTATATATAATGGTTCTTATAGTGCTGGGAAAGTATGGAAGCTTCAAATACTATGAAATATTAAACTCCAGGAAATTTCCAGGAGCTATATAGCACACGTTAGAAAAATAATGCTACCATAGACCAGGTGTCTTAGATATTCTAAATGTCTAGATGATAATAATAAGAAAAATGATACAAGCCTGGATGCTCTTGGTTGGGTTTTGAGATTCCAAGACATAAAATTTGTATCCACAGAAAAACAGGTACATTGAGAAGGGAGGCATAGCTGCTAGTAAGTTAAAAGTGGGGTTCCCAGATTTAAGAACATGTTCAAAAGAATAAGGATGGTTAGATGGAGGCTACCATTTCAAGAAACATGAAACTATTCACCCAGCAAGCCATGGATTAGGTTGCTGTCATAAACTCTTTCACTAAACATGTTTGTCTGTAGTCTATTGATTATTTTAATGGTAAGTAAAAAGAAATGATATTCAAAATACCTTTGTAACCAACTTTGCTGGAGTGTCCCAGTGTATATTACACACCAACTGAATTTGGGATAAATAAGGAAATGCTTTCATCAAACCTGTATTTATGTTCCAATGTTGTAGGACAGTCAATAAAGATAGAATTTGTTGGTTTAAGCAGGACCAGAGTAATTTTGTCTGTGAAGAAGCTGCCTGAGGCAGGCTGTGTTTTGCTCAGACTGAGCAGATTCTTTGTATGTGCATGAAACTGACTAGTGTCTTACTGGTAAGTAACAATGGCTTTCCTACACAAAGGAGCTCTGAATTAGGTCAAACCTGTGATTGATTATGTTCTACTAAAAACAGTGTGACCACAACTTTAAATAATGACTTGGCTTACCAGCTGTTTCTCATTTATAGAAATTAGTGTAAGTGTGCTCTCTTTCTCTGCGACAGCCAGTACATACAACTATAGTCTCAGTTACATTTTTTTGCCATTACAGGAAGTGGTAGTGAAAGAAAAACAGCAACAACATACACACCCATGTTACAGTCAAGAGAATCACTGACTGATCCTGCATCCACCAGATCACACATTCATCACACACTCAGTTGCCAATACCTGGTCCTTAAGATCATAAAGCAGGGGTTCTTGGGTAGTTACCCTAGAACATCACTTGAAAGAATTGAGAATAGCCTTAATTCCTCAAAGTGCTTTGTATAGTTCTGGATCCTAGTTAAAACTGTAATTTGTGGGGGACAATTTTGATTTGCTTTGTCTTGAAAACCTCTCCAGGATACATATTTTAAAGGGTCTTATAGAGCAGTTTCATTTGCAGCAAGCCCAGAGACAAAAGAATTAAGAGCATGGAATGGACAGAATTCAAGACTGTCAATCAAAGTAAACTGTAAATTGTAACGTTATATAAAAAGTAAAAAGCAAGTAATAATCGAAAGATCTGTACATTGGTTTGAAGGCTAATTCCAGTAAATCAGGGTCTAATCTCAATCTCAAAAAGAGAAGAATAACAGAGGTCTGCCAACACAAGCCATTAATAATCAGATAGGAAATAATACAAAGAGAGACCTTGCCCCATGAAGTAGGTAATTCTAATAGATCCTCTAACAAAAGTCCAAACCAAAATTTTTTTTTTACTTGTTTCAGTCTCTGGTTAGAATGAATTCGGTGAACACCGTGAGGCATTAAAGCAGGATGAACTAAACTGAAGAAATATTTGCTGAGCACTTGCTGTATGACAAGGTCAAGGACAGATGCTGTGGGAGCTAGCATCCGGGGCAGTAATACTCAATGTTGGCTGCACATTGGATAGACATACACTGGTAACCTTAAAAAATACTGGTGCCTGGGTGTCATCCCAAGAGGTCTGATGTAATTGTTCTGGGACAGGGTCTGGGCACTGGAATTTTACAAAGACCCTCAAGTGAATCTAATATGCAGCCAGGGTTGAGGACCATTGGTTTAGGGGGTGTTGCAGGAAGAGTAAACGAAGAAACCATCCACGCGGAGGAGAAAGAGAAAATGGTGGTGAGAATGTTGGGTTTTTCCAGAAATAAGAATCTGTCAACAGGGCTGTAAATCACAGAAAGACGAATGATACGGTGAGTAAAATGTTTCTTATACCAATGACTAATGAGATTAGGGAGGGCCATTCCAATGGAGTGGGGGAGGCCAGAGCCAGGTGCTAGGGTGTGGGTCCAGTGTACCTGGTGGGGAAGAAGGCAATACAATGCCTTGAATATTGAATATGCTTTCAAAGAGCTTGGCTGTAAAGGAAGGAGAGAAGGCTTGGAGATGAGAGATGGGCAAACACAGATTACAATCTTAAATTTCTGTCCATTTTTTTTTTTTTTTTGCTTAAGAAATGTCAAGATCTAAACATTTTCTTTTGTGACCACTGTTTTCAAAATGCAATTTCAAAGTTAAATCTCAATAAGTCTAAGTATACTGGGACTTCCTGGTGGTGTAGTGGCTAGGATTCAATAAGTCTAAGTATTTTCAATCAAAAGAGGTTCATGTACCTCTAATTTATTTCAAATTTAAATAAAAACTTCAATTGTAACCTATAAACACAAGATCATTTAATATTATTCCAAGGACACAAATGACAAAATAAATATGACTATTTCTTTTAAGATTGTTAAATATTTTAAATAATCTTCATACTACATTTTTGCCAAATGCAATTCGGGTAAATCTCTGTTGTTTTTTTTCTCTAAGGAAGAACATTTTTAAGGCTGACTCATAAATTACTCATTATACCCTGACAACAGTACTGTTTCATGGAATTTGCATCAAACCCATTATCTTGTGTTCTGTTGCTTAGTTACTGGAATTCTGAAGTTCAATGCATTTTAGATGGATATTTAAATTTCAAAAAGAATTTCAGCAATGCAGTCTACGGGAAGAGAAACAGTTGGATACATACAACTACCTACTTATATTTCCAAAGGAAACGTCCTCATTTGCAAGGGCTCAGGCTTGCTAAGTTTTGGAGAAGGGCACATTGATTTTCGATGCAGGATGTTCAATGCACACTAAATTCATACTAATTTTTGGCTTGTTTTGTCTTTGCAATGGGAAGGAATGGAGGTGTAATACCTTTTCTTTGTCTTTATTAAATGTTTAAGGCTTTAAATCTATGATGTAGGTTCTGCTTCATCAGTACAATACTGCACATAACATACACATGCATGAATCTTTGTAGTACATCAACTTACCTGTTCCCATGCAAACACGTGTTGATTAAAATAATACTGAATTTGTTCATTTGCAATGTTAATGCAAAGCTGCTCAAAGGAATTTTTTTTGAAATTTTCAAAGCCAAATATATCCAGAATGCCAATGCTCAGTTCATCACCATTCCCACTGGAAAATTAGAGAGATATTGAGTTCTTATTTACTTTCTTAAGAGGTAATGTAAAGCAGGTTATGTTTTCGTGATTTAGCTAAAAACCACTATCAGCATACAGACTTAAAGTGAAAATTTTAATTGAAAAAGTTTCCCTCCAGAGAAATTAAAATACAAATGAGGTAGCACCGATTTTAATATGAAAATGGTCACTATTTTCCTTGTTCTGAAGAAACTACTCCTACACTATCTTATATCCTTAAACAAAAGAAACTTTTTTTCATATGAGTTTATGAGCACAAGATTGCAGATCTGAGCGAGTAGTGATTCACGGGGCAAACCTGGCTAGCACTCAGAAGATAGCAAAAATATGTTCGATAAAAACCATAGCAGCCCCCCTCACCACACATATTCTGTGAAAGAACAACAATTAAAACATCTTGCTAAAAATATTTTAATTATTTTAAAGAATCATATGTATTGTTGGGTTATTCATGCATAATTTTTTAAATATAGAACGAATGGTAACCCAGAGAAAGTTGTAAATATGAGACAGGATAGTAGGAAGCTAGGATAATTCCTTGGCAAGTGCAACAGGGAAACTGAGACAGATACCTGGACAAACTGGCTGAGCAGTTTATGGCCAGTTACGAAAGGTCACCTCCCTGGGGATAACATCTGAGCCTCAGTTGTATTTCAGCTCCAGGCCCAGAAAAGCAGCAAAACCAGGTGGGTGACAACGATGCCAGGACCAGCTGCAGTGACTAATGACCCGTGCCCTGGCACTGATCGCGACCCTAAAAGGACACACCTGGAAAACCGATGCGTGTTCCGCTGAAACCCTCCCCTGACACGCTCCCTAAGATATTTCTCTGCAAGAGAGAGACAAGCCTCAAGACAAGGACCTGGGCTTCCTCTCCCTCTGGGGAGCAGCCTGAGCCATTCATTCCCTTACCTCTCCTCCCTCGCTTCTTTCCCTACAGGCACAAGTCCCTTAAACTCTAAGGTAACGGGCAGCTGGTCCCCTTTTCTCTGACTTCCCAGTAAACTGAGGCAGCCCAGCCTAGGCTCTTCTGTTGCTTTTATGCTAAGCCCTTCCTTGTTTCACTGTCCCCAGCTTTAATAAAAGTACCCTCATGGTCACCTGCACTCGTGTTGTGAAAATTTTCTGACACAAAGTCAAAACCCACCCATCACCAGCTGGCTCTAGGTGGACACACTCAAGGCCAGGCCCCAGTTGGGTAACAAATATATGTGGATTTATTTTAAAAGTAAATGTTTTAAAAATACAATTAAATACTATTTTACAATTACAAACCACTGAGGCATTTTTTCCTGCTTCTCCATAATGGCTACCTCTGCTCGCTAAAGGTTAGATACTTGGTAAAAAGTCTGCTCGTTCCCCAAGAAATATATACATTCCCAAGTTATTTTCATGTGAATTTAAAAAGGAAAGTACAAACACTTCTCTTTATGTTCATTATTTAAGTAGTCTAGGTTCCTCTTAGTACTGTGTGAGGCAGTGATCTGGAAGTGACAGGCAGCCACTGCATGCTGTGAACTGGAGGATGTTCTCTCTATTGGGAGAAATCGACTGAATTTAGAATGCAGAGTTACAGAACATTTTGAATATGTGACGAGATTGACAAAAGGAAAGGTATCAAACATTTCTGAAAGTTCTTATTTGGAAGAGTGTAATTTTATGTGATTATATGATGCAAATTTCTAGCTAAAATTTATACTGGTTATTCAAAATGATTATTCTTTTACCATCTCTGTTCTGTAGGATTTCACTGAGCTAAATGTCTAACATGTAATTAATATGTTAGATCCAGTTAGATAACATACAGTTTAGCAGGGAGAGAAAGAAGCAAGACATGATCTAGTTCAGGGTTCCTTTTTTTTTTTTTAAATTATAGTTAACGCACAATACATTATTGATTTCAGGTGTACAACATAGTGATGTGACATTTATATACCTTACAATGTGATCAACACGATGTCTGGTCATCATCTATCACCATAGAAAGTTACTGTGATATTATTTATATTTCCTGTGGCTCATTTATTTTTAACTGGAAGTTTGTACGTCCTGTTCCCCTTCACCCTTTCACCCATTTCCCGAGCCCCCTCACATCGGGCAACCATCAGCTTGTTCCCTGTATCTATGCCTGTTTCTGTTTTGTGTTTTTCAGTTTGTTATTTTATAATTCAGAAATTCTTAAACTGAGGTCTGTGAATGGCTTTAAGGGGTCTGAAGCCACAGCTGTGTGCCATACTTTGGTGGGTGGGTTTAAGTATCCCCAGTTTTGATTTTGGAGTGAAGGACATAATTTTCAAGAGGTTCTTACAAAGGTCCAAGATACCCACCAACAATGAAGACCACGGCCTTATCATTCCATGGCCTTATTTAATAGCTGAGGAGGGAGAGATGCAGAGAAATGCAGTAAGAGGTTCAAGGTCACACAAGAAGTTGGTGGCAATGCCTCACATAAAACACATACTCTCCAAAAATCTTCACAGATTGAACTGCTTCAATGGTTTTGTTTTGGTTTTTAAACTTTTTAAAAAAAAGTTTAAAAATCTAAGATTTGGATAGTTTTCATTAATGTATGGGAAGGAAAGTTACCATGTGGCAGATAGATTACAGTAGGATTTTCAGCAGATCTCCTGCTTAGAAGTCATACCCTTCTGGGTACTATTTACTGCTGAATATTCATATTATAACTAACAAAATGAGGTCAAATCTCTGAATATCTAGTTTACATTCTGTGGAATATAAAATATTGAAAAAACTTTGAATTTTTCCATTTTTACTGTGAGCTTAGAATCAAACAGATGGCAGCACATGAACATACAAACTATTTGACCATTAACTCGTAGTGCGCAAATTGGATTGTGATCGCCATATCCAGTCATATAAGGTACATTTTAGCAGGAAGGTAAAGAAGCAATTTTGAGGATAGTTTTAACTGGATCATATTATGGATTGATGTGTATTTTGGTGGAAAAATAACAATTGCATGCCTGAAATGTATATAAAATGGTCTTTTACATTTAATAAGCAAGTGGGTATGAGGTGATCTTAAGGTAGGCATTTAACTTCTTTTTTTCATTTTCAAATTTCTAAAGATTCTATAATTTATGGCAAAACAAAACTTTAGATGTAAATGAAAGGACTTATATCTATGCAGAATCCCTGGCACACAGAGAGCACACAGTCAAATGGTGGCTACGATCACCTTCACTTCTCAGATGAGGCACTGGGTAGGGTGTAGACTATGACCACATAGCATTGCTCATAGCCTGGATCTACCATTCACTAGTTATTTAGAGCATTTCTGAGCCAAATTTCATTGCCAGTCACAACACCTTCTTTTCAAAGACTGTAGAGGGTTAAAATATTAAAAAAAAAGTTTTTCTTTGCCTTCACGATTTAATTCAAAACCTCAAAATGGAAACAAAGAACCGCTGAATTGACATTTTATACAAGTATTAAATGGTATACACTTCATAGTACACCTTCTATTTAAAAGACACAATTTGATAGTAAGATGTCACATTTAAAATTCACTTTCTATTATGTTTATTCATGTTGCTGGCATAATGAAGTGGTACTACTAGGAAATAAAGCAGATCTACTGAAATATAACTTTGATAAGTTAAATTGTACCAATTAGAAACATCTTCAAAGGGACTCCAATATAAATTAATAAATTACAAAGTGGATTCACATCACCTGACATTTGGGAAAAAACATTTGCATAAAAATGTTTACCTTGGTGATGTGTCATGCTTCAACAAGCTGTTAATGCGATTGACTATCCAACTAAAGAGACGGCCATATAAAGTTTTAGCCGTAGCATCTCTGACATCAGTGGCTTTTTCTACAGTATTGGGTCTTATAATGGTTTCTCCTCTCATGACCACACAGTGGGACGTGAGAGCTTCTTGTAGCTCGTCTGCCTGAATGCAAAGCAAAGAAGCAGCTAAAAAAAAAACAAAAAAACAGATGTGTTGTTAGAAAAAATTATGGCAATGAAGAAACTCTCCAGAGAAAGAAAATGTCTTAATTATCTTCTTCAAATGACATGAAATAAATATGCAAAGACTTTATAATGTAAAAATAAGCTCAATAGTAGTACTATGTCTTTTATCATTTTTCTCTATCTTGTCTGATCACATTTTAGGCTGCTATAGAATATAGCACAGTCCAAACTAAACGGGCTGACAGAGTGAAATGTCTGCACACGTGAGTGGTTGTTTATTAAAAAAAAAAAAAGATGTCAAGTGTAATTTCATTGAATTATGTTAAATAATTTAAAAACATAATGAATAGATAGTATAATTTGGATACTATCTATTTTATAAAAATTTTCAAAATGTAGAAATTAATTGGAAGGTTACCCAGACTTCAGGGATAGACCCAAACAAGTATATTTTATGCAACTTCTGCACTATACAACCCAAAGAACATTCACCTATCTTGACAGGCATATACCTTCTATTATACTATCTTTCAGTTACAGATTTCAATTACTACATTTTGTTAAAACTCGATGCTTGAGAAAACATTTATTATCACAGGAGTTTAAAATTAATAATACTTGGGGGGCTGTTGCAGAGGATGGAGGGATCGAGCAGAAAAAAAAGGCAAAGAACCCGCGCACAAGGACAACAGCGCGGTGAACGGGGCCGGGGAGAGGGCAGTGGGAGGAGATGAAAGAGGGCCTGGGGGAATCAACGGTAATGGAAAACTAAAATGAAATGGAAAAATTAATACTAACTAACCTAGTGAACAAAACTCATTTTTAAAAAAAATACACATCTTTAACTCAAACTATTACATGACAGATAGGCTAAGTTTTCAAATCAGTTGTTCTTTTAAAATATTTTGAACATATTGAATTTACTTTTAGCCTTTGGAACAAGGTATTCCTTAGTTATGTGGAGAAGACAGTTGGGCCTTATTTAAATAAAATATTTCTTACGTATTTTAGAAATAATGCAGACTCATAGCATAAATCTCACCTTTGAAGTTAATATTCTACATTTCTTTCCTTCTAGGAAGGCATTTTATTGCCATTATTCTGCACATACATTTCATCTTAGTATAGTATCAAGTATTTCCATTTTGTTGAGTATTATAATTATCATTTAAGGTGCAGCTTAATATTCTAACATATCATAATATATCAATAATTTTTAAATTGTTGGATGCTTAGAATGCTTCCATGTGCTTGTATTTGTAAAGAATGCTGGGATAAATATTTTGGGTATGAATCTATGTTCTTGTTTTGTATTATTTTCTTAGCATAGATTTCCTAAATTCAGCAATGGGTTCAAAGTATATAAATGTATCAAGCCTTTGTAGATACTATTTAGCTGCTCTTCAAAAACCTTGAACCAATTACATTTCTATCAGCCAAATAAAAAAGTAATAGTTCCAACAAAGTTTAATGGACACTGGAGATTGTTATTTATAAAAATGGCCAATTTGATAGGAAAAAATGCCTCTTTCAATTTTTTTTTAATTGATTCCTGGTGAAGCTGAATGTTTTGTTCTTATATTTTTATTAGTGATTTGTGGTTCTATTTTGGGGAAATGAGTTATTTTCATTGATATGTTCACCTTTCCCCAATCTATGAGAGCTCCTTGTCACTTAAAGAGAATGTTTTGATATACACTGCAAATATTTTCCTTTGATTTTAATTTGCATTGCAATTTCACTTGTTTTTTAATATGGAAAAATTTTAATTTTTTATGTAGTCAAATATCCATTTTTAAAAACAATTTCTCCTTTTGGTTTTTTGCACATAAATTCTTTCAAGTATTTATTTTCTCACTTCAAGATTTTTTAAAAGTGTATTTTGTCTGGTACCCTTATGCTTTTTTTTTTGCATATAAATTAATATACGTTTGGCATTCATTTTGGCACATGGTGTATGAGAAGGATACAAACCCTTCCTCTCCCAAATGGTTAGCTAGTTGGTGGTCCCTGCTAGTTGGTTATCAGTGATTTGTGATGTCATTTTTGCTAATTCTACTTTGATCCATCTCTTTTCTTTTATTAAACTTAAATTGTATTTCATTATTTATGCTATTAGAGTTGTTCCATTTTTCCCCCTCTGCTCCCCTCCATCCAGCCCTCCCCACTCCCTCAGGCAGTCCCTCCATTGTCCGTGTCCATGTCCATGGGACATGCATATCTGTTCTTTGGCTACTATATTGCCTATGTTGTATTTTAGATCCCCATGACTATTCTGTAACTGCCAATTTGACTTAATACCTTTGCCTATTTTGCCCATTCCTCTGATCCCCCTCCTATCTGGCAACTATCAAAACATTCTTTGTCGTGTTTCTGTTATACTTGTTTCTTTATTTTGTTTTTTAGATTCAGTTGTTGATAGACAGGTATTTGTTGTCATCTTATTGTTCATATTTTTGATCTTTTTCTTAGTAAGATCCCTTAACATTTCATACAATACTGGTTTGGTAGTGATAAACTCCTTTAGCTTTTTCTTATCTGGGAAGTTCTGTATCTGCCCTTTGATTCTAGATGATAGCTTTGCTGGGTAGAGCGATCTTGGATGCTCTTTAGTTGGTAAAATTTTAATCTTCTCATTGGGATTTTTTGTTTATTATACTTCTGATAAACTAATATCTTATGTGCCAATTAAGTTTTTTATATATGAAATATCAGAACAGGTTTCTGGGTACATGCCAACCTCAGACATTTGTGCTGCTGTATTACCAGGCTGGTTCCTGAGACAGAGAGATGGAGGCGATAGGGACCGAGGGAGAGGCCCGGGCCAGGACAGTTGGGCCTCTCAGATTACCTTACAACATCTCATTCTGTTCACTAATAAGTATACACCAGGAAAAACATATAAGTAAAAATTTATATCATGATTCAAAAATTTACATCATGTAATCAAAATAAAAAAGGCTATGCCACTGGAATCTATCAGTGGGGAGCCTTAAGTTAGTGGAGTTAAAACATCAGACTTTGCAAGTAAGCGAAAAATTGATTTGAAGCAAATGCCATGATGTACTTATGTAGAAAATGACTGCAAAATTAATCAACCCAGAATGAATGTGTGAAAATCTATGCAGTATAAAATAAATATACAGGACTTTATTACTTATAAAACGGTACAGATGCTAAATCTGTAAGATAACAACTTTAAATCTTTTTAGATTCATTAACTAAATTTTAATTAAATTTTCTGTGTTTTTACTTTGAAATGTTAAGTAGCTCCTAAAACAGTCATGAAAGCGTAGTCTTTAGAAATGTTTTCTACAGGAATCAGTTAATTTGGAAGTATAAAATCTGTTTCAAATAGTGGACTTAAAAAACTTCATTTCACACAAATTGAATCTGAGTATTCTTTTTAAGGATTCCATAGAAATACAATTGCTTGAAATTATCCTTCTATGACACAGTATGTCATCAGACTTTTTTTAAGAGCTCAGTTTTGAATGGATGATAATAGTACTCACAGTTCTCCAAAGCAGCCAGATTGGAAATGTGGCTCTTGTCAATCTGGTGTTCACTTGCCACAGAGGAAAATTCAATGTTTCCAACATTCAAGATGGCAGCAAGTGTACTGTACACACTTCCAAGTTGCTGAAACACACCACACAAATGTTAGCATCACTCTGCCCTTGAGTATGGCAAGGCAGTGACTACGGGCGAGGACAGACTGGGAGAATCCTTAGGCTCCAGAATAAGAAGGTCATCCTGCAGACTACAACGTCAAACTAAGAGATTCAAGTAGGCAAGCCTGGCCTCATTCATCAATCTGAGAGGGGTGCATGGGGTCTGTTACCCAGTGAGTGATTAAAAAATATTTTATGGATGCAAATATGAATAAAAAATAGAAATGAGGAGCTCCCTCAGAGTAAGTAAAAACAGCTAATTCATCAAGCCACAGAGAAATCTATCCATGTGACAGATTAATGTCAGACCTTAATGCCGTCATTTCTATAAGTCCATTTTCCTTGAGGCTATCTTAAAAGTAAAGTTATAGGTGTGAATAAAGGATAATGAAGGAAGAAAATTCAAAAGATCCCAGCACCAAAATCAAAGGATATGTGTGGTTTAAGAAAAGGTAGGAGAACTTTGGACTATAGCTTATAGTATTTGCTTTTTTAACATAAAATCCTAAATAAGGTATATCAAAATATATCCAGAACCATATATACAATGTGTACATAATATATATACAAACACACACACATACACACACACACAATTCTTTTCAAAGGCACGGGAGGCATTTGTTAAGGAGTCTATGGTAATTATAGGTGGCGTTCTAACTGTGTTCATGGTGCACTGAGGAACAAGTAAAGGAGAAAATCCTTTAATGTTTTCTTATTTTGCCGCATTTATTTTAGCCCAGCTCCTACACTTAATAAAAAATGATTATTCCATCCACTCCAACATTCCAAGTCAAGATAAAAGGTGGAGATGAAAAATATTTTCAGGAATACTTATTCATTCATATATAACATATATGTTGTTAATATATAAATATGATTTTTGAATGAATCCTCACCAGCATTTGGTGTCAGTGGTTTGGATTTTGGCCATTCTATAATAATAAGTGTGTGGTGGTATTTCATTGTTGTTATGCTTTTTTTATGTAAAAAAGTAACATTTCTGCTGTTGGACTTAAAAATCCTGATGATGTGGATCTGTGTCTGATCCACAGATCCTACTTAAGCTCTAGCCCATTGCCTTCCACATGGTCGGCAATGTCTCAAGGTTTGTGTAATCAAAGAATACGTGTGCTTTTAATGGTAGATAATGAATATCATGCTGGTAAGAAGGCCAGAGGAATTAGGATGAATACATCACCTTGTAGCTCTTTATAAAATATAGGGTGTATCTAATTTATAAAACATGATATTCCAAAAGTTTCTTTGTTGAGTGACTTTATTTGAGACATGGAGCATGGACCTATGACGAAGCACGTTCTTTCATAACGGCTTCATCAGCCTCCATGTGTAACTTGCTCAAAAGGTAACAAGGAATGTTTCTCTCACTGAGCGCAGCACAACTCACAAAGTAACTGAAATAGTCTATTTTTGTTATAAAAGGTAGAAAATAACACTATTGAATTATATATATATATATACACACACACACACACACACTTTAAAGATTTTATTTATTTATTTTTAGAGCGAGAGGAAGGGAGGGAGAAAGAGAGGGAGAGAAACATCAATGCGTGGTTACCCCTCATGCCACGCCCAACTGGGGACCTGGCCTGCAACCCAGGTGTGTGCCCTGACTGGGAACTGAAACAGCAACCCTTTGGTTCGCAGGCTGGCACTCAAACCACTGGGCCACACCAGCCAGGGCTCAAATTATATTTTTAAGACAATAAACATTCCCAGCTACTTTTTCTCACATATTTTTCAGTGAGGCAAACTCCTTTAGGTCCCCAAATTCCACGTTATTGTCATACTTTAGTTCCAATTCACACTGCTCTTGTCCCCATTCTTTTTTTAAATATCTTTCAATTACAGTTTACATTTAATATTACTTTGTTTTAGTTACAGGTGTACAGCATAGTGGTTAGACAATCATATGCTTTACAAAGTATTCCCCCAGATACTTCCAGTACCCACCTGGTACCATACATAGTTATTACAATATTGCTGACAATATTTCCTATGCCGTGCTTCACATTCCTATGACTGTTCTGTAACCACCAATTTGTACTTCTTAATCCATTCACCTTTTTCACACAGTCCCCCATCTCCCCTCCCTTCTAGCAACCATCAGTCTATTCTCTGTATCTATGAGTCTGTTTTAATTTTGTTCGTTTTCTTCTTTAGATTCCAAATGTAAGTGAAATCATATGGTATTTGTGTTTCTCTGTCTGACTTATTTCACTTAGCATAATACCCTCTAGGCCTATCCACTCTTTTTTATGGACAAGTAGTATTCCATTGTGTAAATGTACCACATGTTCTTTATCCACTCACCTATTGATGGATGCTTAGGTTGCTTCTATACCTTGGCTATTGCAAATAATGCTGCAATGAACATAGGGTGCTCATCTTCCTCAGATTTAAAAAAAAATTCTAGTTGTCCACTTTTTTGGTCTCAAGCTTTGCAGCCTGAGTTAGTTGTCAAATTTTATGAGAATAATAAGACTATACTGAGCCAAGTTGTTTTCTTCTAAAACCCGAAGAACTCTTTTAAGCAGTGGAGCCTTGTCATCGGAAAATGCACAATTCCCTTTTTCCGATTTTGTTTTGAGATTGGAAACTATACCCCAGCTGGGTGAATTGAGTTTGGTGCAGAGTCCTTTTAGTGACATGCACCATGTCCTTTCTTAGACAGTGAACCCCTTCTTGCTGAACTGAAATCCATTTGAGAGAGGGGTAAGATAGGGGACAATACCTAGACCTCAAAGTAGGTGAGAGTCACAATGGGCCATGACAAAGTGACACCAGCCCAGGCTGGAGGATGTGGCACTACCCATTCCAGTCCTGGGGAAGCCAAGATGCTGATGTTGCCATTGATAAAAGACGGAGCAGGCGGGCTGGGAAGGAGCAGGCTGGGGCCAGTATCATGTGACCAGATGCTATCCAAGACTATGTCCCAGGCAAATAGGAGAGGATGGGAGAAAGGAGGAGCTCTGCAATCAGCATACGTAGCTGTTTGTATGTAAGGGATATGACTATTTCTCTAGGCTTAGGTTGATTTTTGCAGATGCTTAAAACAATAAAATGACATGAACAGTCTACAAAGATTAGAATGAAATTAAATAGCCCTCAATCACAGATAGTGAGTAGGAAGTGACTCAGAAATAAATCTTTTTTCTGTCCTCCTTGAAGCTAGTTCAGAGAGATTTAGTTATTGCTCTAAAGACACATAGCCAGAGACAAGCAGTGCCGAGGACTTTAACTCACAGATCTGACTCATTTGTATAGAATTACTTTTATTTTAAACAGCTGACTTCCTTGGTCCTGTCATTCCATTCAAGTCATTAATGTTGGCTGAATGATAACATTGCAGGCGTGTAACTTATTTTATATGTTTTGAATGAAGATGATTAGGCCTCAGATTATTATTTTAAAATTATCAAATGACAAAAAGAGGCATATGTACCTCCCACACCGACCAAAACAATTTTTGGTCACAGTATTTCACAAAAATTCAACATTTTGTGTGAATACTTAAAAATTTCTTTCAAAAATATTATTTGATTATAACTAAAGTCATAACTGGTAATCCAAAGAAAATGTACCAGACTGTGATTTTAGACTACATAAAAAAGGCAAGCAAAATTATAGGAGGAAAAACAACAACCACCTCATCTTAGACATAAGACATATGACTTTGTGCAGGGAAACTAATAAAAATTCCTGTCATGACGTGGCAAAAATTACTAATCATTTATTTTCAACTATGGCAGAAAAATGGCATAGGGAATCATATGACTTGAAAAGCTTTGGAGTTTTACATTTTGTTTTTTTTTTTTTTGAGACTCTCCAATTTTGGTTTGCCTGAATTGTGCTAAATAACAAATGTACAAGTGAACTGTAAATGCTTCGACTCTTTAGAAGGATACAAGCTGTAGGTGCTGTCAACACTAATCAGAGAAACATCGGGGTATAAAAAGAGAGAAGGAGAGACTCTTCATATTGGAGAGTCATCAAAACTGGGCTACAATAAACTGATGGCAGCAAGCTGTGCTCAAGGGATGTGAGAATCATGCTACTCCTCTTGACATTGAGTTTCCTCTTTCCAAAATGGAATTGAAGCAGCTATTGACAAAGGACATATTCAAGAAAGCCAGTGGGAAAGCAAAACACAAACAAAAACCAGGGGTGTGATGAAAAGGAAGTACACACTCACTTGGTTTCATTTTATGGCCTCCAAACTGGGTCAGCCTGCCTTGGGGAGTCTGAATCCCTGCTTTTAGATGGGGACCACCACGTCTCAGGAGAGTCATCTGGAACCAGATTAAGTCTTGACAAATATTTAGCAGTGATTGTGCCTCAGCTTCAGAAACATCTGTTATAGTTTCCTGTATCATAAGCTGTATGTTCAGATGTTCAATAAGAAGTATGTTTACATTTGGAATATGCAGCTTTAAATAAGTGAATTCTATTTTTCAGTGGATGTTAACTGCAAGATTGGTTTCATTTGATGCTACTAAACGTTGCTCTACTAGGCAAGAGAAGGGAGTTGAGCTAAATATAAGTGAAACATTGCCTCTAATGAGTGGGGCTTAGAAGTAAACAAACCAATTAAAAATGATCCCTTGCTTCTAAGACAGGAACCTCTAGGGGAGGGAATTGGTAAGTAGGTCAGCTCTTCTGATGGCAGAAAGCAGAGTAAAGAAGTACAGAGAGGCCCAGCCCCTGCTCAGAGCTGGAGCTGCTTGCTTGGTGTACAAGATGCTTCAGTTTGGAGGATGCGCTAAGCTCTAGATACCTTCTCCTGTTTCCTGCTCACCAGGCAAACCACAGAGCCAGATCACAGTCTAAAGGAGCATCTACCACTAGCAAACATTCATCTTAAGATCAAGGATTAGAGAAAAGGTATTCACTGCTTTTTCCTTTATTCACTGTACCCCTAATTAAGTCATATACCTCTTAGTGCTTATGTCAACGTGCCTCCACAGGTGCACCCAGTGGGTGAGGACAGGGCTGGGGAGAGCCTGGGGAGGGAAAGGGATGCAGCAAAAAGGGAGGAGCCAGATTCGAATTTGAATTTGGCAGGCGGAAGTGAGGAGGAGGCACCTGAAAGTGGCTACACCCAGGAAGGATGGGTGTGTCTGGGCAGCATTAGTATTTAACTAATTACTGCATCATACCAGATAGCTGGAACAGCAAAATAGCCTGTTTTCACTCCTGGTGCAGCTAACCTAGGATTAATGTCGTGCTGAAACACTCAAGAGAAGACAAGGTCTTGGTCTTCTGAACCAGAATGAGAGCAAAAGACCCAAGTAGTCACTGATGATTCTTGGGACATCGGAATAGAACATAAGAATGGGACTATGTCTGAGACAGGGTGGTATGTGACATCTTCTGGAGTATCTCCCGTAGTTTGTCTGCCATCTCTGGGTGGTAATCTCATGTCACCTGGACTATGGCTGAAACTCATGCCTTCTGAGTCAGTGACTTCCTCTCCCAGAGCTGAACCAACTACAAACATGTTTATTTCACTAGTAACAAAAATATCTATTTTTATTAGGAAAGGTATTAGGGTCATATCTGATTCCAGATGTTACAGTTCAGACCTCCTTCCCAAAAGGCAGTTAGGTATGGTTAACAGCACAGTTTCCATCATGGCATGACGTTCACAACCTCATGCCATACGAAAGCGTGTACACCACTCTACTCTTTACACGAGATATCCACAATGAGTCCTACAAGCTTAATAATCTCTTAGTTGTCCAACTCCTGTTCAGTCCCCATCATTTCTCTCCCAACTCTCCAGCAAAGGCTGCTACTGGTTGAGCAAATTCTCTTGTCCTCATACATCAATCCAGTTACCCTGCCAACATTTGCTTTTTCTTCTTCTTCTTCTTTTTTTCTGATGTAAAGATGGAGTGGGGGAAATAGGATTCACATATTGGCCACTTTAAGAATCAGGCATCTCTCTTGCCAGGAAAAAGTTCTCCATAGTTACATATTACAGCTAAGAGAAGAGTCTGCAAGTTTCTCCACAAACCTTCAGAAATCCTACCAAACAATGGATTCTTTATATCATTTGACAGCCTAAAAGCTATTTAATACATCAACAGAGAGAAGGGCTCAATCACTTTCTTTCTGTCTAGAGACCACAGAACCATTGAGTTTCCTGATTTTATCTGCAGTAAACTATTGTAGTTACAGAGTGACGGCTTGAGTCATAAGCCCAAAGTTCAAGGTAGAGTCCATGAATCTATAGAGAGAATGCATAGTTCAGAAATGAGGATAGTCAAGTTGGAGCCTCTACTTCTAAACCAAAAAAGTTACTCAACTCTTCAGCTCAAGACTTCCTGTGAGTAGAGTGTTTGACTAAAAATGCATTCAACCTTGGGTTTCCAATTAGTCCAAAAGATTGCTTCGCTCTTGTCCATATAATTCAGCGTTCTGGGAAAAACTGAAAACTCTTTGGGGAAGTCATGGCAATATTCCTCTCTGGTCCCAAGAGGAGTTATTTCTCCTCAGTGGGTCTTAGAAGGAGCCTGCCAGGTCCCCTTAACCTCTCACTCCCCTCTATACAACCCATTAATTCACCTAGAAACAGAGTAGCAACATTTATTCATAACTCAAGGAGGGACTCTAAATTCTTACACTGTAGAGCACCCAGGTAGGGAGTCTCCCCATCAAATTTGAACTCTTCTTGGCTATGGATAAAGACATTAGAAACATTAACTCTAGTAGGCAAAATGTTTCCTGATGGACAAAGATTACCCTAACTTCCATAAATATCCCCATGCAGGCAGGGCCCTAATTTCAAGTCAAGAGAAAAGCCTTCTTCTCCAACCTTACCCAGTTGGCAGTTGGAAGAGATCATACCTCGTTTTCTAGGGTCAAGGTCTTGAGAATATCCTCCCCTACAAGCCTACAGCAAGAATACCCATGTGGGAGCCAAAAGCTTTCAAAGAGAAGGCAAGACTGTAGAATTAGTAGCAAGATCTTACAGTTCCATATTTGGAGAAAAAGCATTTAGCTACAAACTTTTCTCTATGTCAAGTACACATATATCTATAAAAATATTACTTTCTGACAAGCAAATGGACAATGGACTAAAGGTTATTGTTGACAGCCTTCCACTTTAGAAGGGAGTCAACTTTGCCTTAAAAACACACTTTTAAGTGATTAGGTTCATTAACCTGACTGGATGTAATTTAAATGATTTTTGTAAAGTTTCAATTATATCAGCATCTCTATATTTTATATTTTACTGATAAAATTTTCCAGTTTGAGAGAATAATTGCATACTTCTTTTAGCTCAAGCTCTTAGATCTGATAACCCAAGTAATCTCAGTAAACTTCTTAAACAGATACATCAACTGTTTAAAGCTGAAGGAGGGTTATTTATGAAAATAAAACTAAGATTCAACAAATTGAATATTACTTTCCTGAAAGAGTTCATCTAAAAGTCTGATTTACATTCTGAGTGATGTATTTCTTTTTTTAATAATTTTTGATTTTTCAATTACATTCACCTTTTTCATCTATCTCCCAATCCCTCTCCCATCTGGCAAACTGTCAAAATGGCCTTTGTATCTGAGCTGTTTCTGTTATGCTTGTTGTTGATTTTGTTTTTTAGATTAAATTGTTGATAGATATGTATTTATTGACATTTAATTATTCATATTTTTGATCTTTTCCTTTTCCTTCTTCTTCTTAAAGAAAATCTTTTAATATTTTATGTAATACTGGTTTGGTGGTGATGAACTCAAGCGTTTTCTTGTCTGGGAAGCTCTTTATCTGTTCTTTGACACAAATGATAGTGTTTCTGGGTTGTAGGTCTTTGCTTTTCATCATTTTTAATGTTTCTTGCCCATTCCTTCTAGCTTGAAAAGGTTCTTTTGTGAAATCAGCTGACAGTTTTATGGGAGCTCCCTTATAGGTAACTGTTTTTCTCTTGCTGTTTTTAAGATTTTCTCTTTGTCTTTAACCTGTGGCATTTTAATTATGATGTGTCTTGGTGTGAGCCTCTTTGGGTTCATCTTGTTTGGAACTCTCTGCACTTCCTAGACTTGTGCCAGGTTAGGGAAGTTTCCATCATTATTTTTTCACATAAGTTTTCAATTCCTTTCTCTCTCTTCTCCTTTTGGCACCCCTATGAAGTGAATGTTGGTATGTCTGAAGTTGTCCCAGAGGTTTCTATACTATCCTCATATTTATGGATTGTTTTTTCTTTTTGCTGTTCTGATTGGGTGTGTTTTGCTTCCTTATTTTCCAAGTATCTGCTTTGATCCTCTGCTTCACCTATTTCACTTTTGATTCCCTATAATGTACTTTTTATTTCAGTTAGTGTATCCTTCATTTCTGACTTGTTCATTTTATTGTTTCTATGTTTTTTATGCGATTGAAGTTCTTACTAAGTTCATCTACTCTTCCCCTAAATTCATTGAGCATCCTTATAACTAGTGTTTTGAACTATGGATCAAGTAGATTGCTTGTTTCCATTTTATTTAGCCCTTTTTTTCTGGAGTTTTGTTCTGCTCTTTCATTTGGGACTTGTTTCTTTGTCTCTTCAGTTTGGCAGCCCCCCTCTTTCTGCTTTTGTGTATTAGGTAGAGCTGCTACACCTCCCTGGCTTAGTAGAGTGGCCTTATGTAGTAGGTGTCCCGTAGGGTCCAGTGGTACAGCCTTCCCATTCACTCAAGCAGGGCACACCCCCACCCTATGTGGGCTGTGTACACCCTCCTGTTGTAGTTGAGCCTTGATTACTATTGGTATGTCAATGGGAGGGATTTACCCCCAGGCCAATTAGCTGCAGGGACCACCATGGAGGATGATCTGTGCAGCAGGGACCCACTCCATGGAGCAAGGTATACTTTAGCATGGCTCTTGTGCCCTGTGAGTCCACTTCTTGAGTGTATCACTTATGGAGGTGGCTGGGTGGTATTTCGATATGACCTGAAGCTGCCTAGAGGGTGTGCTAGCTCTGGGGCTTCCCAGAAGGTGGGGGTCAATGTCAGTCACCATATGAATTCTAGTTGGGGCTGCCTGGCATGGGTTACAAAGCCATCTGCAGATGGCTGCTACTTGTGCTGGGCTTGGAGGTGTCCAGGCCAGGCCAAGCTGTGAAGCAAGGCTGGCTGCCACTATGGCTAGGTCTGGGGCCACTTAGTGAAAGGTACAAAGCCTTCTGAGGCCAGATGCTTGTTTGAGAGATTTTAGGAATGTCTGAAGTATGAGCCAAGACAGGTCATTTGTATTGAAAAGCCACTGGAAACAGCTTCTGTGGGCCCACAAGTTGGTTGGGGTGGGGTCTCAGGGGATCACCAGAACAGGGCTATAGTTGATAGAGACTCAGATATGGCACTGGCTGTGTGGGAGGAGGGCTCAGTAAAGGAACAGTGGCCTCTGCCAGCACTTCTGGATGAGAGAAAGCTGCTCTCCCAGCTCTTGCCCTGATGTCAACCACTTCATTTCTTCCCCATATGTCCCTGGTGCCTTTTGAGCTATTGTCCCAAGACTGGAGCTCAGAGGAAATGAATCAGAGTAAGTATGTGTGTGGGCCTTTTAAGAGAAACTGCCTGCGTCTCCAGAAGCCTTTGTCTCAGACACAATTCCCATTGGTTTTTATAGAGATAAGTTATGGGGACTTCTCTTCCTGGTACTTATACTTGGGCTGCAGAGTCTGATGTGGAGCTGGGACACCTCTACTCCTTGGGGGGAACATCTGCATCTGAGATGACCCTCCTGATTTTTATTCATCTCACATGGGTTGGGACCAGCCCCTTGCAAGTCTACACCCCTCCTAACAGTCCAAAAGCAGCTTCTTTTCAATATCCTTAGTTGTAGGACTTATGATCAGGTAGAATTCAGGTGCTTCTGAATGATGGTTGTTCTGTAATTTAGTTGTAATTTTGATGTGGTTGTGGGAGGTTCCAAGTACCATATTTATGCTGTTATTTTACCAGAAGTCCCCTGAAACATTCTTTATCCCTGGATGAAATCGACACAGCAAATAGTAAATTGCTAAAAGCAAGTCTGACAGTTTCTTTAAAAGTCTATTAAACAACATATTTTGTTATAAATATTAAAGATTATAAACCAGTGGCACAGAAAGAAACCTTTATTACTCAGGCGTAAATTTATAGCCTTGAATGCCTTCATTATTAAATAAGATAAAGGAAGAAATGAGGAACCAAGTGTTCTCTTTTAAAAAAGAACAACAAAACAAACCACATGACTAAATTAGTAAAAATATAAAAGTAAAATTGAAATCCATAAAATAGATAATGAAAAAAGTTATAGGATGGGTAAATATATCCAACAGCTGTTGTTTTGTTTTCATTTTTATTCTTAAGATTGAACACTTCCTGTAAACTCAATTAAAGATACAGGAGGACAAAACCAATAAAAATATAAGATTAGAATGTGAAAGAAAACACAACCAGAGATATGGAATAAATTAGAAGTATTATAATAAAATTTATCAATCAAATCTGTGGCCTAAAATTTGATTATAGTATTAACAAAATACAAATAACCTAAAAAAAAGAAAAATTTGAATAGGTAATTACCACAGAAAAATCAGAAATTGATTAAAGATTTAGTATCAAAAAGGCCCCAGGGCCAGAGGCACACACAGCTAAGTTTTATCTCATCTTAGTCCAAAGTTTTGAAAACTAGTGTTCTCCAATCTTCTCTAATTAATAAGACTCATCTGGGGTGCTTGTAAAAGACACACGACTAGGTCTCTTCCATGGAAGTTCCTATATAATCTGGTAGGAACCTAGGTATCTGTGTCTAAGTGCTTTACATCTTAAGAGATATTGGGAACTGATTTGAACTCTGATTTAAAATCTTACAGGCCAAAGAAAAAAAGATTAAAATGCTCACTGTCATAATTTTAATACTCAGATCTGATAAGGATATAAATGAATTAAATTGAAATAATAGTTAAATCTCATTGATGATTAGATGCAAAAATTCTAAATAAAACACTAGGACATAGAATCCAAAAATATGTCAAAAGAGAAATACAGTTTGACTACATTGGGATTATTCCAGAAATGTAAGGATACTTATATATCCTTAATATTTTAATATTTAATTTTAATTTTAATATTTTAATATTTAAAAATCTATTAAAACAATAATAGATCTCAACATATGGCTTCAGAAAAATATGATTATATCATTACATAATGAAAAAACATTTGATGAAATTCAGCAGGATATGTAATAAAACCTCTAAGTAAAGCATCAATAAAAGGATATTATTTATGATAAGTGTTCTTTATTAGAAATGAGAGCAAAACACTAAAACCAATTTACTTAAAACCAGAAACTAGACAAGGAGGCAAGTTATAATCATTATTGCTTAATATTGACTTAGACTCTATAAGTCTTAGATGCTCTAAGTGCACAAAAGAAAAAGGAATAACTGACAGAAAAAGGGAAAATAATTATTCTTTTTGTTGATGACATGATTACATACTTAGAAAAGGTTACCAATAGAAAAAACATTTCATTTAGAATAATATCAAAAACCATAACATAGTTAGAAAGAGGTGTAAAAGTAAAACAAGTTCTAGATGAATAAACTATAAATGATAAAACAGGCAACATCTAAACAAATGGGAAGGCATATCATAATTTGGGATGAGAAGATATAACATCATAAAAATGGCAATGCCCCCAAATTAATATATAAGTTTAATACAATTTGAATTAGAATTTCAACTGAGGGTCTGAGAATTGAATAAGTTGATTTTAAAGTTTACTTTAAAATTAAATGCCAGACAATATCTGACAAAATCATGGAAAGTGAGAACAGGGCTTACCTTACCAGGTAGGATGCCTCACCAGAAAAACTTAGTACCAAACCACTCTAATCAAGTCAACAGAATATTGCTACATAAATAGAAACATAAATTGGTGGTAGAGATATCAGAAACAGTCCATGTTATATAAGGCTTTAATATATGACCAGTCAACACAGTGGGAAATGTGTATAGTATTAAACCAGTGGTACAGAAACCAGTGGCACATGAGTGGTTCAGTGGTTTATTATGACAGTGAGGCACAACGGGCTCTCCATGTGGAAAAAATATAGTGCCCCATCTGACACTATAAAAAAAACATTTCAAATGGATTAAAGTCAAATAATTTTTTAAAAACTTAGAAGAAAATCTGAGAGACTACATGTACAATCTAGAGATAGTGAAATCTTTTAAACCAAGACTAGAAACTCAGATGTTAAAAGCAAAAAAAATAAATTTGTTGGACTATATAAAAATTAAAAACACATTTTTTCTATGGTAAAAGATATGCTAAAAAACAAGTCATGGACAAGTCATAAAACAGGAAACATTTATAATACAAATGACAAAATAATATGTCTACAATATTCAGTGAGAACTTACAAACTGATATAAAGCATAGAAATACCTCTACAACAAAGGGTGACATATATAAATATACAACTCGTAAAAACACAAAAAGAACATTTTATTAATTTGACCCCAAAAGCAAGGGAAGTAAAGGCAAAAATAAATGAATGGGACTATATCAAACTAAAAAGATTCTACACAGTAAAAGATACTGACCACAAAACAAAAAGACAGTCAATTGAATGGGAGATGATATTTGTGAACAACATCTCCAACAAGCGGTTAATATCCAAAATATATAAAGAATTCATACAACTCAACACCAAACAAACAGACATTCCAATTAGAAAATGGGCAGAGGACCTGAACAGACACCTCTCTCAAGAAGACATACAAAGGCCATCAGATATATGAAAAGCTGTTCAACTTCACTAGCTATTAGGGAAATGCAAATCAAAACTCACACCTGTTAGAATGGCTATTACCAACAAGGCAGGTAATGACAAGCAATGGGGAGGCTGTGGAGTAAAAGGAACTCTCATTTGCTGCTGGTGGGAATGTAAATTGGTACAATGACTATGGTGCCTCAGAAAACTAAATATAGAGTTACCATATGACCCAGTAATCCCTCTTCTGGTACCTATCTGAAAAACTCAAAAACCTTTACTGGCAAAGATTTATATACCCCTATGTTCACTGCAGCATTATTCATGGTGGCCAACACATGGAGACAATAAAAGTGTCCTTCCATAGATGATTGGCTGTAGAAGATGTCATACATATATACAATGGAATATTACTTAACCATAAGAGGAGATGAAATACTGTCATTTGTGACAACACAGATGGATCTTGATAATATTAAGCTAAGCAAAGTAAGTCAGAAAAACCTAAGAACCATATGATTTTACACATGGGTGGGATAAAATATGGATACTAATAGACACAGAAAACAGTATGGTGATTAGCAGAGGGAAGAGGGTGGGGAGGATAGTAAAGGGTAAAGAAGGACAAATATATCGTGACAGAAGATGACCTGACTTTGGATGGTGGACACAGTACTATGTACAGATCACGTATCATAGAAGTGTACACTTGAAACCTATATAACCCTAAAAACCAATGTCACCCGGATAAATTTAATTAAAATATATTAAAAGGGAAACATACATAAATAAACAATTCATAAAACCACAAACCTAAGCAGCCAGAAAACAAATGAAAAGATGTTCAATTTCACTATTAGTTAAAGATATGCAAACTTGAAATGTGATGTTACTTTCACCCATCAGACAAACAAATATTTAAAAAACTACAATGCATTGTAGGCAGTGGAGGGGATGAGGGGGACTCTACACATTACTGGTGGAAATAATAAGTATTTCATAATTCTCAGTAGGCACTCTTGCAATTCATATTCAAATTTAAAATACATATAACCTTTGACTCAACAATCCCGCTACTAGAGGTCCACTCTATAAAAATAAAAGCACTAGTAAATAAGGACATATTTTGGCTTTGTTTACTGTGATAAAGATCTGGAAACATTAATACTTGTATGCCCATTCATAGCTGAATGGCTAAATAAAGGTAGTATATACCATGGGACACTATGTTGCCTTTAAGATCACTGATTTAGTATTATACTAGGTGATTTGAAGGGATTTCACAAGGTATTGCTGAGTGAGGAAAACTGGACATAGAAGAGTGTGTGTAATATAATCCCATATTAATAAAACAAGAGCCATCCCTCCAGACATAGGTACATGTATGTATTTGTGTTTATGTGTGTGGTGTGGAGAGTGTGTGTGTGTATGTGGAATGTCTACAAGTAGATTTTATGAGCAGGGAGATAAATATGGAATATTGGGCTATGTATGCTGGATCATTAACAACCATTAGCTGGGGGAAGAGAAAGAGAGCAGATATGGATGAAAGAGGGTGGGATGGGGAAGAAAGAACTGATAAAAAGAGAAGTTTTAAAAAAACTGCACCAGAAATTGATAAGCTGATTCTTAAATTCACATAGAAATTCAAGAAACCCAAAACAATCTTGATAAAGAAGAATAAAGTTGGAGGAGTCACACTTCCCAATTTCAAAACTTATTCTAAAGCTACGATAATCAAGACAGTGTGGTACTGGCATAGAGACAGATAGAGATCCAAATAATAGAATTGAGAGTTCAGGAGTAATTCTAGACATTTGGAGTCAACTGATTTTCAACAAGGATGCCAGGACCAATCAATGAGAAAGAACGGTCTTTTCAGCAAATGGTTGTGATACAACCGAATGTCACACGCAGAAGAAGTTGGGCCCCTATCTCACACCAGACACAGAAATCAACTCAAAGTGGAACCAAGACTTGAATGTAAGAACTAAAACTATAAGACTTAGAAGAAAATTTCGGCAAAATTCTTCATGACTTGAGATTAGCAGTGGTTTCTTATGTATGGCACTGAAATCACAAGCAACAAGAGAAAAAAATAAATAGACTGGACATCACAAAAAACTTGTGTGCTTCAAAGGACACCATCAAGAGTGTGACACCATCAAAAGTGTAAAAAGACAACTGAGATAAAGTTTTTGCAAGTTACATATCTGATAAGCCACTAAGTGTATTTATAATTTAAAGAATACTTGCAACTCAATAATAAAAAGACAACCCAATTAAAAAATAGGCAAAAGATTGGAATAGACGTTTCTTCAAAGAAGATAGATAAGTGAGCAATAAGTACATGAGAAGAAGTTCAGCATCACAAGCCATTTAGGGAAATGCAAATCAAGACCTCGCTGAGATTCCACTGCACACCCACTGGCATGGCTATGATAGGAAGACATAATAACGAGTATTAGGGAGAAGATGAAGAAACTGGAAACTTTATATACTGCTGGTTGGAATGTAAAATTGTACACCCACTTTGGAAAATTCTGGCAGTTTCTCAAAAAGTTAACCATAGAATTACTCTGTATACCAGTAGTTTCACACCTAGTTATATAGCAAAGAGAAATGAAAACTTATGTCTACACCAAAATGATACACAAAAGTTCACAGCAATATTATTCATAATGCTGAAAAAATGGAAACAGCCTAAATGTGCATGAATTGAAGAATGGATAAAGAACATGAGGTATGTCCATAAAATGGAATATTGCTCAAGGATAAAGAGAAATAAAGTAATGATGCATGCTACAACATGGGTGAAGTTTGAAAATGTTACATGAAAGAGAGAAGCCCGTCAAAAAGGACGGCATATAGCATCACTTTATGTAAAATGTCCAGAACAAAGAGATCTGTAGTGATAGAAAGCAGAGGTGGGCTAGGAATGGGCTAGGAAATATGCTTCTAGCATGTTTCTTTTTGGGGTGAAAACTTTAGAACATGAAAATATTTTTAAAATGATGATGGTGATGGATGCAGACAACTGTGAATATGCTAAAAGTCATTAAAATGTACTTTTGCACTGGCTGGGTGCACTGGCTGGGTGGCTCCGTTGGTTTGAGTGATGTTCCTGTACACTAAAAAGGTTGCAGGTTTGATTCCCAGTCAGGGAACATACTTAAGTTGCAGGCCTGATCCCTGGTCAAGGGGTATATGGAAGGTAACTGATCCATGTTTCTCTCTTGCATCAATATTTCTCCCTCTCACTCTCTCGCTTGCTCTCTTTCTCTCTCCCCTTTCCTCTCTCTCTAAAATCAATACACATATCCTTGGGTGAGGATGTTAAAAAATGTACTTTTAAATGGCTGACTTGTATGATATATGAATTATGTTAATAAAGCTGTTATAAAAAATGACTGCAGTAGAAAATAACATGTAATCATATTTATGCATTTATATAAAATTTCATAAGCAGGGGATGCAAATTTATGTAAAATAAAAGGTTAAGAACAAAACCAAATTCAGTTACATCTCAAGGCCACTGTTTCCTTATCTATAAATATTATAATTCTACTCATCTCATAAGGTTATTTGAGTAATTAAAAGGATGACCCATGTAAAGCACTTAGCATAATGCTTGGCATATATTAATCACTCAATTAATTGCTAACTCTTGCAATTAGAGAGGATGAAAAGATACTTCCTAAAGAGGTGTCTTTCATACTCACCTCCATTGTAAAACCTATGACTTTGAAACATTGCTCAATTAATTCATATTGAGATTTATAGAAACTATTGTTCGTCAGGTCTTGTACTGTTCTGAGGTGATCGTTTTGTAGGTATCTGAAAAAAAATATGGAAGAGTGAGTAAAAAATCTAAAATTAGGTGGAAAGTGAAAGCATTATTTAAGAAAATTACAACCTGCTGAATTACCTGGGAGGTTTATTTTCAGGCAGTTTGTAATGGGCTAGTTTCTTCTTTTCGGCTAAACCAGCATAGATGTAGTAAAAAACATGAAAATTTTTTTCTCCACTGAAAAAATAAGACATTTGCAGAAAGGTGATTAGTAGGAATATTTATTGTTAAAATTTCTTGGCAATATAATGATCAGAACAACAACTGTGAGTATCAATGTTTCCCAGGATACTGGATTTTGGCTTTCTGTGGTTGTCATTGTTGATATTACTTTCAACAATGATTGTCATTGGATTCTGGACACTGCTAAGCATTTTATATGAACCACTCAATGCCTGTTTGTGAGTGAGTACCAGGCACTGTTGCAGGCACTGGGAAACAGCAAGAGAAAACAGTCAAAACTCCCTAACAAGCAAAATAACAACAGACTCATAGAGAGCAGAATGACAGCTAACAGCAGCGGGGTGGGGGTAGGTGGTGAAGGGACTGAGGGATTGAGGCGGTGGAGGGATTGTCATGAACATGGACAACAGTGTGGTGATTGCAGAGGAGGGGGGAAGGGGAGTATAAGGCAATGCAAAAAATACAATGAAAATCCCTAACTCCTTGGAGTTTACATGTGAGCAGAGCAGAGAGAAAAAGAAACAAATTAATAATATATAGACAGTGTGCCAGATGATCATAAGCACTACATTGCCTTATTTACCTGCCATAACCCCCTGGTTATTACTCATGCCCTTCCTTCATTTTACATACAAGGAAACTGAGGGTTTGAGTGGCTACTGATCTCTTCAAGTTGATGACTAAACTGGATTCAAACCAGGGCTGTTTGAATCCAAAGCCCATGTCTTTGACCACATTGTTACACTGACTTTGTGGGGCTCAGTTTTCTCACTGTATGAGGAATCTGTTTCTTACAAGTCTCAGGTTCCATGACTAGGGTTCTATATATAAACAGCATCCCCAGATTCTGGAATAATACAATTAAAGGAATGTGAGTCACATGGTGAGTCTCTGGCTCAAGATAGTCCACCTCTTTCTTTCCTACCCTTCCTTTTGTTACCAAACCCTAACAGGAGAGGGGGGTCCTACTGCTCTCTGACTACCAGGCAAATCTCCAAAGATGGAATTTGGTGGAAAAGAAAGGAATCTTTTATTTAATGGCAAGTTTCTGCCTAAAATATCTGGGTAACAAAATTAAGGGGAAAGGAAAAGTCAGAGTATGACATATTTAAATATTTGTCATTACAACTACTACACAGGTTCAAGAACTGAAAATAACACAAGCTCAAAAATCCGTTCACAGTGCTGACTGTTATCACCAAGGCCTTTGGAAATTATGGCAAGTTTCTGCTTCAAAGCCCATTCCCTCTAAGACACCCAAAGAAAAATCACCCTGTCACCCTCTGTCAGCTCAGTTCAAGGTTGAGCTAGGAACCTCTCCTCCCACCCAAAAGTATCATAAACGTAGGTGGCTCAGCTGGTCTCCAGTCACCGTCCAGCTTCAGGCATCTTTCAGAGTCTGCCCTAGGCCTCCGCTCACAGGCCCCCACCACTGGCAGGCCCACTCGTGACCTTTGACATGCCCCTTGCCCAGGAGAGGGAAAAGAACCAACCGACTTTTCACTTCCCAGTGTGCTCTGTTTCGAAAGTCTCCCAGAATCCTATGCACGCTGAAAGTCAGTGGGGGTGTCCAGCTTCCCAACCAATGAGGGCCAGCGTTGGCCATGTTTGCCTTTGCCCTCCTCCCCCATGGTTCGCAAGGGGGCAAAGTCTCCAGCCACACATGCACAGCTCAAACCCCTCCCCCATTTCCGGAGGGAGTGTGACTCTGTGGTTCTATATATAAACAGCATTCCCAGATTCTGCAATAATACAATTAAGGGAAGGAGTGTGGGTCACAAGGTGAGTCTCTGGCTCAGAAGGGTACACAGCATAACTGCTGAGACCTCAGGGTCCCCCTTCTCCTCCTTTCCTTGTCTTTCTTTTGCTCTGGAGAGGTCCTGGAATGGATCACACTTTCTCTTCAAGGTCAGGCAAGTTCCCTTCAGAAACAGAGAAGGCTGATCTTCCTGCTTTCCAGGTTCACAGTCTCTGTGGTCCCTCTTTGGCCTGCTTTGCTTCGATTCTGAAGACCATGATTGGCCATTTGGAAACTCTGAGTTTGCCTCTTTCTTGTGGAATTGCCCTTTTTGTTTGCCACTGTACCTTCCTCTTTTTTAGTGTGGCTCTAAATCTTCACTTGACTATTCACTCCATTATCACTCTGAGACTGCAGTTGGGGCAGAGAACAGTTCCTCCTACAAGGGCTAAATTAGGTATAACCTTCAAACCGTAAGGCCTCGCTGTCTTTATTTCTTTTTATATGACTCCTCTTTCAGTTACTATAAAGCTCCCACCCCATCACAAAGGTTTGGATGTTACAAAAGGGACTTGGTCAGGAGATGCTAAATTGCTGCTGCACAAGCAGTCTTCTCTGTGGCTGTATTAGCCAGGAATCTCCAGGGAATCAGGACCAACAGGGTGTGCCTATGAGTGGGGGGTGGGGGGAGAGAGAGAGTGTGTAATATGAATTGGTCAAGAAAGGAAAAAAGAAACATCAAGGACAATACACATTTTGGAAATGGATGGATAACTCTAAGTTAGAGAAGAAAAAATCAGAGAGGTATAAGAAGAATCAGGGAATCTAGTCATAGAAGCAAAGGCAGGTGAACTTTTGAGAAAAGGGCTGGTCCACTGGCTCAGATGCTGAAGCGAGGACTGGACGTCCTTTAGAATGGTTGTGTTCACACTCTCCACCCCCCCAGCATGACTTGTTGCAGTCACCTGTCACACTTCAATGAACATTAGCACTGCATGGTTAGAACAAAATGAAAATTTTAGTTCTTGCCTTTTCTCACCACAAGATAACAAAAATTCCCCTAAGGTTGGCAAAGCATATAATTCGGTTTGCTTTGTTCTAATGAAACCACATGATTGCTCTGTGTGTCACACCTTTCAGGCTTAAATGACACAGTGTACAATTAGAGAGGTGAGTCATAAATGTAGACACTCAGAATTGGTGGTTTTCTTTTTAATTATCAGTTTATGTTTACTGAGAACTGTAATTTGACAGGACCTGGAGATACTATAGGAAATATACTGATCTTTAGTAGACAAACATCCAGAGAGTTAAAGAAACAGGAAAAAAAGATACTGCCAAAATGGACCCATTTGCTGTCTTGCCCTAACTATACCAAAGGCATACCGAAGTAAACAGAGGACCACAGCATCCCATACGTGCTCATATGACAGTGCTTCCCAGGTCACAAAGGCTAAGGACAAACAGGGTGTCAGCAAGTTACCAAAGAGTATTTCTCTGTCTCTGGCCACAGCCCTAACTGTGTGTCTTATAATACTTCTTCAGAGTCTCGCTGAGCCATTTTCAGAAGGTCCTCAGGGCTGTCTCATGTGTGTTCACCTGCCCTAGATCCTGGGGATCACCTATGTAGCCAAGGCTTTGAACACCCTCAAAACTGTGGCAGAGTCCTCACAAGGGTGCGGCCTACTCCACCTGTAAAATGGTTCAATCTTTGACAAAGTGGTCAATGATAAGGCTTGGAAAGCCAGCAATACAACTTTTTATTAATAAACCCCATAGAATATTTGTGAAACAGCTTTTAATTTTTCATTTTTAATTATAGCTCCCTCCACTAAGAGTTGCTCCTCTAAGACATGCAGCCTCCTCAATCCCTCAATCTGCCACACCCCTGCTCACGCGTAGCGGATGGACCCAATGCCTTCTTTCGTGAGAGATTAGAAACCAATAAGTGGTCAGCATGCTTTGTGTCAAAGCATACACAGCCCTCCAGGAGACTGTGAACTGCTTTACCACAGGAATCCTTAGCTTTGTATCTTCTATGCCTAGAACAGTTCCTGGAACCTAGTGGGTACTAAATAAATATTTGCCAACTGGATGGGTGAATGACTGACTAATGGACTTTGTAGCCAGCCGGCCAGACATGGGTTCAAATCCCAACTCAGTCATTTATTAGCTTCTTAATATTAGGTAACTTACTACAATTCTTTTAGTCTTCATTTCCTCATGCATAAAATAGACAACAATATCCTGTCACATCATTCTGAGAATTAAGAGAATAATGGTTATAAAGTGCTTAGCACAATGTCTGACACAGTGATTGCTTCATAAGTAATACTGTCCCTTCCTCTGAAGTAGAGAGCACCTCATGTGCACTTTGTTGATATCTCCTGTAGGGTCTGGTAAGGTGCAGGGTGTGTGAGAGAAATGCAATTAATGCTTGCTGAAGTAAACTGTAGTACAGGATAAAAGTGCAGTGAAACAGCTATACTTTGTACTTACAAGTGAAATTAAAGCAACCTCTTTTAAAAACTTCTTTAGAATAAGGGATTTAAGTCACAATTTATATGATAGTGCCATTATTAAAAATATAAAAATAAACACAGAGATTGGGGTGCAATGACATGAGTTAAAAAGAGAAGAACTTATTCCCTAAAAAGAAAGGGTAAATTCAATTAAAAAAATAATTGTCTGCTCTGATTCTTCTCTGCCACCTGAGATCCATTTTCCACTCTTCTTTGCCCTGCTCTCCAGACTGTGATACCTACCGGGGCTCCAGCCCTCTCTGGGGCATGACCACCAGGAAGCACAGGTAGGAGATGGCAGGGAGGGAGAAGAGAGGGCTGGGTGTTGTCCCCTTGCTCCCTCCCTCACAGTGGCTGTACTCCCTAAATGAACAGATCCTGAGGGCCCTGGCTCTCACCAGGCGCTGCAATGCTGCTCCCTCCTTTCGCACATTAGGTTGAAGGGTAGTACTGGTTCCTCACTGCTGTGCTTCTGTGGGTGTCTCACATTTATTATTGGTTCTTCGATGCCCTCTCTACCTCTGTTGATCGTCCTCTCAGTTACACTCTTTGAACCAGTTCTTTGCTTTCCGTGCTCTGACTGATAGAGCACACTTACATTTATAATGAGAAAATGGACCTACTAAGAATGCTTCTGTTACATTTCGTTTTTAAAGATCACAAAAATCTTCTCTAGAATTTAAAAGTACAATTGAAATTAAGTAAAAAAAAAAAAGTAAAAAACCCCCCAGAAAAACGGAAAACCGATAAGGCAGCTGTGCTCAAATTATAACTGAGTTGTATTTCAACCTGAATGTGAATTTGGAACTTGGAATGTTTCCCTCAATAAACAATGTAGTAAAACTAAACTAGTCCTTTAGGACAGCTGGAAAAAACCTTACTTAATTTACAGCATGCCTAAATATAATTCTAACTGAGCAATTACTTAGAATATATCCTACGATATTTCAATAAGCATTCATGAGATTATTTCTATGGTTAACCTAAGAGTGTCACTGTCCACAGTTTATTTTACATGATACTCCCTAGAACCCAATATGAACGGTGTCCTCTGACATTGTGCAACATGGTGGCACCACTTAAATCTCAACAATTTTGCCTCTTAGGTAGACCTTCCCCAAATGCCCAAAGGAGAGACTTACACAGTTATGAGAATAGGACAAATGGTTGGGAGAACCAGTTAATTCTCCACATGTGCAGAGGACCCCAAGGTATGGGTGGCAAAGTCCACCCATGCAGGTCCACTAAGCTCTGGGCACAGGGTATACATCAATAATAGTAGTTGCTGTTTACTGAACATCTTCAATGTTCTATGTCTGTGCTAGGTGTTACTTTGATCTTTACACGATTGTCAACACTACTACTGATAATAATAGCTTAAACTGATGGGTTCTTACTATGTGCTATTCATTGTGCAAATACTGGACCGGCATTATCTTAATTGATAGGTAGGACTATTGCTCTTTCCATTTTAAAGATGAAAAACTGATGTGCAGAGAGATTAAATATTCCAAATCTTCATACGCACAGTAAGTTTCAGAACCTAGATCCTAGAAGGGTCTTTAAGATTTCAAAATCTTTCCTAAAGTGGACCTACATGTCACAGAGCCACAACTAAAAACCGTATTTGTCTAATTGCCTTTCCTTACATATCTTGAATTAAGGACTAAAGAATAATTTTCCACACTGAGGGCTGAGCTCAGGAGCTGGACTCCAGGCAATTTATATTCACAATTTACTCATAGTTGAATGACAGCAAATTTGAAGGCACTTATGGTAAATAATAATATGCTACTACATAACAAGAGCTTGTGTTCCCATGAATTAAATATGACATATTACTACAATAATGTAGGTATGTCTAGCATAAAACCAATGTAAAAAAAATGGAAGACTCTAACTTGCTCACTTTAAAAAAATAATATCACCACTGGGGTAGAAATCTGATTTGTGATTATAGTTTCCTCATAAAAATAATGAAAATGTCTTTGAATCATTAGGCCAGAGAAGAAGTTTTTTCATTCAGCTACAAGCTGCCAAAAGGAACACAGATGCCGCTTATGACACACATGCAGTTTAGGGCACACAGTTTCAGGACATGCAGATCACCAATGACATGCATGTCACAGATGGCACAGATGTCACTAATGATGCATATGTTGCTTATGAAACACATGGCACGTACAACACACATGACACTTGGGTATGTGCGTCAACTTGTGACAAGTATGTTGCTTATGCCATGTATCTTTGGTTGTTTCCCCCTAATAGGAGAGATTGTATGTGAACTTACAGGGCTTGGTGGATAACTCGGGATTTCTCCAGAAGGTATTCATAAATCTGTGCTCCCACTACCGCTCCAGAAGAGGTAAATTTCATTTCTAAATATTTCCCAAATCGGCTGGAATTGTCATTTATAATAGTGCAGGCATTGCCAAAGGCTTCCACCAAATTGTTCACTTGTAAAATCTTCTCTTGAAGGGTTATGTTATTAGCCTAGAGAAAATGCAAAATATATTTAAAAATTAATTTTGTATGTAATGTTTATTCTTTGATAAGCACTTTATGTATATATAAGTGTATAGGAACATAATCTTGGTGTACTGCCGGATGGTACAACCTAGCCTATTTCTCCCCTCCCATATGTGCATTCACCCACCTGCTCCCTGAGAGGGGCTCAGAAACATTCTGTGCTGTTTCTATTCAAATACAGTTCCATTTAGTGCCAAATTTACCAACACAGCTTATGCACATTGAGGTACACTTCTTATTATTCCTCCTCTACTTGCTTGGGCCCTCATCCAAAGCTTCCCAAAAGCCAGAACCATTCTCCCTGCTTCCATGGAAGGTGCTAAACCTGCAAGTGAGGGAGTTAAGATAATCTGTAAATTCCAAAGCAGAGGAAAGGGAGTAATTGTGAAAATCGAGACCATCTTAGAAGTGTAGATGGGGAAATGGAAACCCAGTCAAGGCCTACTTGCCTGTCCTTCTATTTTTTTCCTACCTCATTTCATATTCTCCTCCCCTCAAACAAGAGTAATTTCTTTGTCTTTATCACCAAGACTTGAAATTCCACTGAGTAGGAATTTATTTGGATTAAAATGATCTCTTTTAAAAAGCATCCTCTACTCTGCGAAGTTGAAGGAGCTATCAGTCATTCACACGTTTGTAGAAATTTTGGATTAGGTAGGTTATGTGCAGTGTAATATCTTGCTGATCTTAGCTGTGTTAAAATATGGAAATTTTATAAGTCAGGGCTAGGGGCAAAAGGTACTTCTGGGACATAGGCTACAGTAGAATGTGAGTGGGCTGGAGCGGGCAGTCACAGTGAGGTCTGAAGGGCATATAGGACTCTGAGTATTTCTAAAAGAGGCAATAAGGGTTGAGAGTAACATGGATTGAAACAAACATAGCTCTTTTAAAATGTGGGACTAGCTTTGCATACATGAAAAAGATGAGAAAACATCTTCATCTACTTATATTAGTTCCTTAAGTAAGGACTTTTTAAATTTTTGAGTTGAGGCATCTGTGGGATATTTTTTTTTATTGTCATTCTATTACAGTTGCCCCAATTTTCCCCTGCTGCTGTCCCCTGCCCTGCTCACGTCCCCGCTCCCAGTCAACCCCAACCCTGTTGTCTTTGTCCATGGGTCACTTATATTTGTTCTTGAACTAGGCCCTTTCACTTCTTACCTCCTTTATCCCCCTTTCCCCTCCCTTCTGGTCCCTGTTGGTCTGTTCCTTATTTCCATATCTCTGGTTCTGGTTTGCTTATTTGTTTGTTTTGTTCATTAGGTTCCACTTATAGGTGAGATCATATAGTATGTGTCTTTTGCCACCTGGCTTATTTCACTTAGCATAATATTCTCCAGTTCCATCCATGCTTCCTCAAAGGGTAGGAGTTCCTTCTTTCTGCTGCATAGTATTCCATTGTGTAAATGTACCACAGTTTTTTGATCCACTCATTTACTGATGGGCACTTAGGCTGTTTCCAGCACTTGGCTATTGTAAATAATGCTGCTATGAACATAGGGGTGCATAGGTTCTTTTGAACTGGTGTTTCATGATTCTTGGAGCATAATCCAAGCAGTGGAATTGTTGGATCAAAAGACAGTTCCATTTTTAGTTTTTTGAGGAAATTCCATACTGTTTTCCACAGTGGCTGCACCAGTCTGAATTCTCACCAACAGCGCACTAGGGTTCCTTTTTCTCCATAACCTCGTCAGCACTTGTTGTTTGTTGATTTGTTAATGATGGCCACTCTGACCGATGTGAGGTGAGATCCCATTGTGGTTTCAATTTGCATCTCTCTGATGGCTAGCGATATTGAGCATCCTTTCATATGTCTATGGGACAACTGTATGTCCTCCTTGGAGAAGTGTCTGTTCAGGTCCTTTCCCCATTTTTTAATTGGATTGTTTGTCTTTTTGGTGTTGAGTTGTAAGAGTTCTTGATATATTTTTAGAGATCAAACCCTTGTCTGAGGTTCATTGGCAAATATGTTTTCCCATACGGTTAGTTCCCTTTTCATTTTGCTGATGTTTTCTTTAGCCTTGAAGAAGCTTTTTAATTTGATGTAGTTCCATTTGTTTATTCTTTCCTTTGTCTCGTTTGCCATTGAGGATGTATCAACAAAAGTATTGCTGCCTGGGATATCTGAAATTTTCCTGCTTACGTTTTCCTTTAGGACTTCTATGGTGTTGTGTCTTATGTTTAAGTCTTTTATCCATTTTGAGTTTATCCTGGTGTATGGTTTAAGTTGGTGGTCTAGTTTCATTTTTTGCATGTACTATTCCTGATCTTCCAGCACCATTTGTTGAAGAGGCTATTTTTAAACCATTTTATGCTTCTGTTCTAAGGTTTTGAGAACTGCATATTACATATGTAACTTCAATCCACCAAATATCCTGTATTTGTATCTGGTAAATCTTTATCAAGAAGATAAATAAAAGACATGATATGATCTTGTAAGGGTAGGATTCTGAGGTGTGTGTCTGCACGCAACCATCCCTAATTAATATTAGAGCATATTTTTAGATCTAGAACAAGATAGAGATATTGGATAAACAAGTTCATTGATGTCTACAGAACAACATTCCATTACTGATAAAAAACATCTCTTGGCCCACAAATCAATAACGAATGGCAAATGCCATTTTATTACAAAAACTTGAGTAAATTAATTCAGGTGTTCAACTCTTCTATGTCAGGATAGTATGCTGTGCCTCACCGCCTTTCTCCCTCCAAAATTACGTCTTATTTTACTATACTTAAAACCTTTAGATAGGTACTTATCCTAGTTGTAATGAGAGGGGAAGTGATGGGCAAGGAACTGAGATGACAGGCCTGAGGTAGCACTACCTGACTGGTCTCTTCTGGCTCTTCCGGTCCTTCAGGGTCACAAGTCTGGTTAGTAGAGGTCATAGTAATCCATTGAGCAAAGTATATTTCTATTGCATACCAATACACATGATTGAAAATATTAAAACAAGTTAATTGATCTTTAATAGGAACATGGAATTTTTTCAACTCATTATGTTGAAAATGAATTAGACTCAGTTAAGCAGTTGTTTTGACACTGTTAGGTCTCACCCTTTAACAGCGAGGTCTACCTCTGTATCCACAGTATTTTGTAACACATGATTCCTACATCACAGTGATGGCAAAAAATTTAACATGATTCTAATTGCAACTATGTAGATTATAATGAAAATTTTCACAGAGAAATGTTGTGCACAGTGATTTTTTAAAAGATATTAGCCTATTATGAACACAAAATTCTTGACTTATCTTACTTCAAGGACTCTATTTAGAAAATCAAACCAAGTCTCTATTATCAAAGTCCCTTTTTCAAAAATTAAGATATAATTTAATAAAGTTTCATCCTTTATAGTGTAAAGTTCTGAAAGCTTTTACACATACAATCATATAACCCCCAATTACAATCCACATATAAAGCAATTCCATCACCCCTCCAAATTGTATCCTTAATCTTTGTAGTCAACACCTCCCTTCATCCCCTGCCCATGATAATCACTGATGTATTTCTGTTCCTATAATTTTAAATATGCAAGAATGAGATATAAATTGAATCATACAGTATGTACTCTTCTGAACCTGGCTTCTTTGTCCTAATGTAATGCATTTGAAATATATCCAAATATCATATAATAAGACTCATTCATTGCTTGTATCAGTGTTCTTTCATTCATTTTTAAAAATTATTTGATTTCTTATTAATGACTTTTAAGAGTTTTAAAATATATATATATATATATATATATAAGGATACAGTCTTTCATTAGATATGAGACATGCAAATAATTTCTTTGAGTCTGTAGCTTGTGGTTTCACTTTCATAACAATGTCATTCAGAGAACAGAAATTCTTAATTTTAGTGAAATCCAATTTTTCTCTTTATGGATTATGCTTTTTATACTGTATCTAACAACTATGGCAGCTTCATAGTAAATCTCAAAATTAGGTAATATTAATCTTCCAATTTTGTTCCTTTTCAAAATTATTTGGTTGTTATAGATCTTCTGCATTTCCATATAAATTTTTGATTCAACTTGTCAATTTTTACAAAAAAATAGTGCTTAGATTTTTATTATAATTGAATTGAACCTATGGACAAATTGATGTAGAACCAACATATTAATAATATTGATTCTTTTAATCCATGAACATAGTATATCTCTCCATTTATTCAGGTCTTTTTGATAAATCAGTTTTTTATACTTTTGAGCATACAACTCTTGCACATGTTTTATAAGAGTTAGATTTAAATAGCTAATGTTGTTGGTGCTATTGTAAATTATACTCAAATTTCAATTTCCAATTGATCATTGCGTATATGTATATATATGCATTGTATATATGTATAATATATAAATACAGCTGATTTTTATAATATTGACTCCTCTTTACCTTGCTAGTAACAAAAGGAGAGGAAGAAAGCATTCAGTGAATGTGTTGAGGCTAAAAGGAGGAAAATCACATTCATAAAGTTTTGTCGACTAAAAGTGAGAAAAGTTAAAATATCCTCAAAAACGAACATATACCTTTTATATTGTTTGTTATATTTTCAATTCACAAAGAGTAACAAGAGTGTTTTATAGTTTCTGTGCAATATTAAATGTTGGAATTACAGAATATTAATCTAATCAGTCATATTAGACTCTGATATGTAACAAATATTTCTATTGGGGCAGAGAAAAAATAAACTATACCTTTCCAAGCACTGTCAGCTGCTGAACTAAAAGATGAGCACTTTCTGTCTTTCCGGCCCCACTTTCTCCAGAAATAACAATGCACTGGACAGTGAGAAATGGAAACTGTGAGAAGGCTTTATCACATGAAATTCAGTGGACAAAAGAAACTAAGAGGAATTTCTAAGAATGTGTCACTTCTTACCTGATCTGAATTATATGTTACCATAGACTGGTAGGCTAAGTCAGCCACTGCAAAAATGTGAGGAGGATTGGCAGTTCTCTTTGCTCCAATATATAGTTTGGAATGCTAAGGATTAAAAAAAATCACACTTTGTAGGGCTTTTGGTTTTGTTTTTGTTTTTGTTGAAACCCTAGATTATTTACAGGTAGAGTTCCAATTTTTAAAAGCAAAACATAAATAAAGTTTCATATCACCAAACACTACATACATGTTACACATACCACATACACATATGCACAGTTCATGTAAAATTATGTAAAATAAAAAAGACTGACAAAACAGCCCAGAAATATGATATGAGAATATGATATAATATCATCCTGGCAGCAGTATTTAAAAGAAGACTCTTTTGGAAGTGCATACCACTTCCAAAATAGAACTTAAGGTTTGAAAATACTATTATTTCTTTAAGTAAAAGGGACTTTATAACTAAGTTAGTCAAGTATCATTTTGTTGATTATTCCTTGGGTATAATAATGTCTGACATATGATCACCACTTTTTTTTTCTTTCATGTCTTTTATATACATTCTCTTACTTGATTTGTCTAAGATGAGACAGTTGATTGTTAGCAGAACTTGCACTAAAGTGCAAAATCATCTGAAACTTAAATCAAGGTTCCTAAATTCACCATGTAAATTTTAAGTTGGTAGAGGAAGAAAGTATTATGTATTTTCCACATATAAAACATAACTCAGGCCCAGTTTTAAATAATTTTCTGGAGTACACAAATAGCCAGAAGAGAATGGGTCCAATTAATAACAGTGTAGTTTAATTTCAGAACACTGTTCTATATTTCAACCACTTGAGGTTGAATAATGGATAACTATATATTTATCTTCATACAAAACACATGGTCTGATATTAAAAAATGAATCAATATGTCTAAAGGATTTCTAAATGCATAAGACAGGTTTCAGAGCTGTTAAGTATATATTACCTATATAAACAATGTGATTATATCTTTAATTCTCCAATACTTGGTTTGGAGGTAGGTACTAGGTAGACAGTATTTTAGACAACTGTGTTTTGATGTGACACACAGGATAGACTAGTTATCAATAGCTGGAAGTAAGGCACATCTGCCACATACCTTTGGGAAAAGGAAGACCACATACGGCATCCAGGTTAAAGTCATTTTTTATTTTTTCCTTCCTTTATGTTTTAATAATAGTTATTTAACTGTTTAATCAAGGTGCTAAATAAAATTTTCTTTAGCATAATTTACATTAATTTACATATTTTAATTGTGTAATTATTAGTATAAAGTAAGAGAATTCAAGGCACACCACATACCTCCGTGGAATAAAGACCCAGGCTCTGGAAAGGGTTAAGAGCGATGAGTATGTCTCCCACATAGATATAAATCTGACCTCTGGAATAACACTTCTCAAGTTGCTCAGAGACTGTATTCTATTAAAAAATAAAAATAATTTCTTTCTATTAAAAATAATTTATGGTCAATAACCATTTAAAAAGTAAACAGTAATAAATAAAACATCTGGAATCTGGATGAAGGCTCTAGAAAGAGATATATGTATTGATAGTAACACGTGTAACATTTGGCCAACAACTGCCCTTCCACTTGACAGGCATTTTCTTTGGTTTTGAGAGCCATACAGGGATGTCATTGTTATCTGTGGTTTCCAAAGGACAAATGTGATATTATAGGGATATTATATATATATATAATGCTTCAAGGAAATAAGTAAATGCAGAAGATGAAATAAAGAGAAAGAACACTAGAAAAAGCAAGGGAAGGTACAGTGAATATGGTAATATTCCAAATTGAGATTGTTCAGTGGCTTTGTGTTATATTCTAGCCATTTGCTTAGACATTTGGCTTTATGAGGCAGAATGAGAAGTTTAGAAAAGTACCTTTCACAGTGGATAAATAAGTATATGAAATCAATTTTAATAGCACCATGTACTACTTTAATAGTAAATGATACAAGAGAGGAACAAAAGTTGTTAGGTCAAAAAAGAGACAAGAAAGCACAGACAATAGCAACAAACAAACCCAGTGTTTAACATATAGGTCAGCAATATAATATCAAGGCCTTCTTTATAATCCACAAGCCTAGAAATTCACATCACTGGAAAATTTGATACACAAGGATTCATAAGGGTTTTGGCAAAAATCTCTGACTTGCAAACACTGTCTGATTACAAGATGTTTGATGTTCACAAGAGAGATTATTTTGAGGAAGTACTTGAGTTGTTTATGCAACCCTAAATTTACCAAATGACTACTTCTGCTCAGAAAGTATCTCCTGATTTGTTGCATTTCTGAGCAAAAATGATTAGGCATGTATCAGAAGTATTTAAAAAAATTTGTTGATCAGACAGGATGGAGATCCCAGCCTTTTACTGGAAAGGAACTATTCATTTCTATAATGATCTGATTACCTGGAATAAAGGGGGATGAGGGGAATGAAGGCTGAAACTGTAATTTACCGGCTTGGATTTGGACCTTACATAGAGATGTTTAAACTATTTCTGAGATCACTGGGATTAGGGGGACCACTGACCACAGTAATAGGCTCTTGAGGTATCCTGGAGGCCTCTAAGTACTGCCAGTGAGAGTGGAACAGGAGAGGACGAAGAGGTTGCAGGAGACAATGTTTTGACCTTAGTACATTATCTTTTTGAAACTTACAGAAAGAATTCAGGGGAAGAAGAATCTGTGACCTATAAGCAATGCATGTGGGTAGAAACTCACACTGTTGCAATTTGAATATCAGGAGCAGAAAAAACTTGACAGCAGGCTGGAGCTGTCTGGGCATTTGTGTTACACGTGTCAAAGGGGAAGATAGGAGAGAGATTCCGGAAGCGAAGAGGCAAAGAAAGCATGAGATGTACGGATGCTATTCAAACAACCTGCTACTCACACCAATTATATAAATTTAAAAAATCAAAAATGTTGATGTTCAATTAAACTGGGCTCCTTACCTCATCCAAAACTTCTAGGGTTGCTAAATCATCTACATCCTTCAGACTGGAAATTAAAGGCCTGCTGAAGTTACTTTTCTTGGTGTGAATACGTTCGTGTCTGTGGAGAAATACAAAAAGAAAAACCCTTTCTGATTTGAGAACTTACTACTGATCATAGTGGAAATAAGTTTTAGATTCATATGAGACTGAAAAACTTCTATGAAGCTGATTTATTAAATTCGATGAAAACAGTTTATCAGAAAATAGCCTAATGTATTGGATTTGTTTGTTTTCCTTCTCCCCTGGAAAAATGTAACTGATTAGACTTACTTCATGGATGAACAAGAGTTCACAGTTTCTATCAATAACTATCCTACGTGTAATTTTCTTTAATGTTTTCTCTAAATTCTTATATGTGATTTAATCTGCTACAAGGTGGTAAATCAGAGAGATTTTAATCCATTAGTTTACTAATTTTGTATGAGGTAATATTAGGCCATTCGTGGTCAAGGAATAGTAATTTAAAAATTATTATTCAGCAAAATTTAAGAAGAGTACAAAAAATAAACCACATTGTAGATTTCCCAAAGGTTAAAGGTATGTATAAAATTGATTTCAGACATTAGGAAGTTTATTCTCAAAGGAAAACATTTCAGCAACTTTCACTAATATCATAAGGATCCTGATTTGACATGGAGGCTAGAGAAGTTGCTGAGATAAACACAAGGGGTTGTTTCACCTTTTCTGGACATAAAACGATCATCCACTTTATTTTGAGCAAACCTGTATTTCCAATGTTTATTTTTGGATACACTTTTAAGTATCTGAATTTGTCTATTAGTAAAAGGAAAAAGAATAAATAGATTAAGAGGAACAGTATGAATCAAACTATTCCGTCAGTACATTTGAATGCTTTCTCATTGCTTAGAGAATTAGGTCACTATTGATAAACTATCTTGGCCTCTATCCATGGCCAGCCCTGGTTTTATGCACTGCATTCTGTCTCCTCTCACTTATTCAAGGAAATCACTCTTGTCGGGTCCTCTCTCACTTCTACATCATTCATTCTTAACTGTCAGCTGCTATAGCAAACAAAAAACACCATTTCCTGACTTCCTGTTTTTTCCATCTACTGTTCCATTTCCTTGTTTTATTGCAAAAATCCTCAAAAAATTTTCTAAATTCAGTATTTTCAATTTTTCTCTATCATTAAGAAACCCGATTTCAGTCAGGCTCTCCTTGCTACACTCCACGGAAACAGTTTCTGTTAAGGACATCCATGACCCTCACAGAGCTAATCCAGTGGTAGTTCTAATCCTCATCTTACTTAACCTATCAGAAGCATGAAACAGACCCCCTTCATGACTACATCCATCTCAGCTTCCTATACTCCTTCCTTGATTCTCTTCCTTAATTCACTGGCATCTTCATCTGAGTGTTTCTGTTTTCTCCTTATCTTTCTGTGACATTTTGGAGTTTCCCAAACTTCAGTCCTTGCAGCTATTCTCTATGTTCATGTCCTGTTTCATAGCTTTAAATATTACTCATGCACTGACAAGTCTGCTGACCTACAGACTTACACATCCAACTGCTTACTCGACACTTCATTTGGAAGTCTAACGGGCGGGCTTAACACATCCCACACCACGGTCCTTACTAACACCCCAGAGCCCCATACCTGCTCCTGTTCCATGATCCTTATCTCAGTAAATGGAGACTTCATTCTTATTGTTCAGGTAAAAAACCTGAGAGTGACCCTTGGCTCTTCTCTTTCTCTCACACCTCCTGTGCTGTCTATACACAAATCTGTTCAGCTCTGTCTAGAACCAAACATTTCTCAACACCATCCACCTCCTCTACCACATTTTCTTCTCAATAGCCTTCCAAGTGGTTTCCCTGTTACCATCTCTGCCTTGTCACTCTTCTCAACACTGTATTCAGAACGATCTTTTAAAAAATATGTAAGACGTGTCCTTTGTTTTTATTTCCTCCTTGTCCCTACTTGTGTGATGAAACCGTATTCACTTTTCACAGTCCAACTCAAATGCCACCTCTTTTGAACCATTCAGCATAATTCCTACATCCTTCAGGACAAATATCTTAGTTAAGTCATTTCAGTCAGTCCTTTGCGTATGGATTTTGTTCCTTTACTAGACTGTAAACTTCCTCATGATAGGCATATCTCTTCAAAATATGGAGCTGGAACAATGAAATGTCCATGTGCAAAAACATAAAAAAGACTCTAGACACTAACCTTATACCTTTCACAAAAATTAACTCAAAATGAGTCACAGACCTAAATGTAAAATACAAAACTATAAAACTGTGAAAAGATAACATAAGAAAAAATATAGATATCCTTAGGTCTGGAGATGAGTTTTCAGATACAACTCCAAAAGTACTATCCATGGAAGAAAAAATGATAAATGGGGTTTCCTTAAATTAAAAACTCTGTTCTACAAAAGACATTGCTAAGGGAATAAAAAGTGAAATCACAGATTGGGAGTAAATATTTGCAAATCGTGTAATGATATAAGACTTGTATCTAATAATAGGAATAGTTTTACTCCTATTTGCAGTTCTCAGATTCCTCCATAATTTTATAGCTTTTACAGAAATTTACAGTTAGGCACTTATTTGTGTGGATAATTTAGTTAATATTTGAATCCTTTACTACAATGTAAGCTCCCAGATGTACAAGAATATGTGTCTTTAGTTCCCATTTAGAACATAGAAGGTCCACAATAAAGGTTTGCTGAGTGAATGAATGAATGAATGAATGAATGAAGGCTTATCCCCCATGATTTCTGGCACAGGACAGGAATATAGTTTGTCTCCACACTTGCTAAACACAATAAATATCATCTTATTTATCCTCTATTTTCAAAGAGACTCATATAATATACATTTTTTTAAACTAGAAAAAGATATCCAACTATCCACTTAATTGAAGTGAAGAGCCCTGAACTTTTCGTCTGTTTTTATGAGCCCATTTGGCAGATAAAGACTATTCCTGGAGAATAAAAAGGATTGGATAGTGAAGAACTGGGGGATTAATATTTGGCAGGCTGGTGCCCTCATTCTTCTGCTCCTGTGAATTCATCCTCTATGATGCTTTTGGTATCAGCTTCCAAAAATGTAGCAAAGGTTTTGATACTGTGATGATTAAAAACCTCAGCTGGCTCACCATATTCTATAGTATGACTTAAAAATTCCTTGGCATGAAATCAATGAATCTTCACAGTCTTGCCTCAAACAACCTTTCTAGCACCGTCGTACATCCTCTCTGTACAGAACATTCCCCAATATGTCAAGTATCTCCAAGATTCTATACTTTGCTCATTCTTTTTTCTCTGCCTGGAATTACTTTCCTCCCTTGTCTGGCCAATTACTACTTATCATGCAAAGTCAGGCTCAAACAACACACTCTCTGCAAACCCATCTCAGAGAGCATATGCCACTGGCAGAGATGCTTTCATGTTCAGTTAGGTATATTCATGTTCATCATCCCCACCACAGGGGGAGAAACTGAGAGAAACCAAATGCTATTCATCTTTTTATGCCTGAAATGGAGAATACAAAGATGTAAAATACAGCGGGTAGCTTCAGTGGAACTACTGAGCCTTACTCCAAACAACTGGTGTGCAAACTAACCCTTTTGGCAAGAGAACTGAAGCCCAGTTAGGTGCTGGAGGAATGCAATGAGAAGGCACGTGGCTGTCCCGTACATTCTGGCTCCCGCACGCTTCCCTCCCAATCTCTCTCTGGTCAGGGTTGAGGTCAGTTCAACTAGAGAAGCACCCTGACCACTGAAATTGCCTATTTGTATTTCTCCCATAACTGTATTTCTGCATCACTAATTACTGCAGGACAGAGGCCCTGGCAAAAGGGTGCTCTGAACAGCATGGTCAGTGTTGCTGTCACTTGCTTGGGCCTTAAACATTATGCAGAAAATGAGGCAAGAAAAAGAGACAGTTACAGCTGTCACGACAAAGTAGCACTAGTGAATGACTCACATCTATACTCTTTTGAGTGGCATGACAGTTGCATCAATAATATCGTTCAACATTAAAATTAGCGTAACATTGAAAAAGCCACACAATTAACAATGGAAGAGCACAGGACATAAGAGTGAGAAGAATAGTTAAATATAACACCATCCAATTTCCTTTCATTTTAAGAAATGTGAAAAGTCAGATAAGTTTGTGATAGGTTCAACCTTGTGGCAAAACTCAGTGAACTACCTGATTAATATAACATTTCCACTTGTGATTTACTAGATTTCTCCCCCACTTCAAATATGCACACACATACAAGAAGAGCCTTGATTAATATACCTGATTAATATAACATTTCCACTTGTGATTTACTAGATTTCTCCCCCAATTCAAATATGCACACACATACAAGAAGAGCCTTGAATTATACATGTTTCAACATTCATTACTATATTCATCCAACAATTCATTCATTCAACAATTATTTAAAACTCTGGAGCACCCAACATGCTGGGAACTTACGAAGACACCAGAACAGGTCCCTGCTCACATAGAGCACACAATCTGATGAAAGAGTTAACAACAACAACAAAAAAAAAAACAACAGCCCTGGCCAGGTGGTTCAGTTGGTTGGAGCACCATTCTGTATAACAAAAGGTTATGGGTTTGATTCCCAGCCAGGGCACATACCTAGGTTGTGAGTTCAATCTCCTGTCAGGGTGTGTATGGGAGACAACCGATAGATGTTTCTCTCTCACATCAACGTTTCCCTCTCTCTCTCCCCACCCCTCCCTCTTTCCCTCCCTTTCTCTCTTTCTAAAAAAATTAAGAAACATATCCTTGGGTGAGGATTAAAAAATATCAACAAAAACAATTTAAGACAATTTCAGCTGGGACTTATATGTTTGGATAGATTCATTTTTGAAGAAGAATATGTTAAAATCAAGGAGGTACAACTAGCTGCTGCTTCAAATACTACTCTGTTAACTAATATAGCTATATCTGTTCACATGGGTTTTGAAAATACATAAATGAAGCATAGTTTTAGGTGCATGAATTAGTTTTGAAAGCTTTCTCTATGAATTAAACACTTTACAAGCTATTTAAGTTGTAATTCATGATGAAGGAAAACAAAAGTATATTTTATAAATGAAAATAATAAAAATACTTTACATCTTCTTTCATGTCTCTTTTGGTCACTAATGTATCCTAAGCACCCGAAAGAGTAGCTGGGACATAGATACTCAATAGCCATGTGCAAAGGATGGATGATGTCTGGTCCAATCTTTGTCATGACATTAATATGATACCCATGTTTGTCTGAACAAAATGAATTCTTTGGAGTTCATTTGGGTAAATAGCTTTGAATAATTTTTCTTATTATACTATTGGGTATTTCTTAAGGTTAGTACATTTCCACAAGGACATCTAAATGTTTCTATAATTTTACACAGTAGTGAATATCTTATCAATCATGACTGATTGTTGCTCTGCTCAACTTTTATTTTTCCAGTATCAAATGTTTCTTATTTGTTAGATTTAACTACATAGCAAGTACCAGACAAAATTATAATGAAAATGATTTTGTTACTTAAAAAAATACACATGAATAGGAAGTGATTGCTATAGATTTTGGAAGGGTTCTTCTTTAGACTATTCTCATATCACTGCCATTTTAATAAAATCTAAGCATGAAGTTTAATCCAATCACTATTTGTTGAGACCCTATTACGTGAAAGGCATTGTCCTAAGTGTTGAGGGGTTACTGTGTATGAAATAAGATCCAAAACTCTGCATTCAGGGAGTTTTAATCTAATGGGAGATATAAACACAAACATTTAAAACAACACAAGCATAGTGCCACAAATGAAGTAAAAATTAAATGTTATGGAATAGTAAGGAGGAAATAATTCCATTCTGGTGAACTGGAAATGGTTTTTATTCATTCAGCTTTTAATCTTTGTTTTTAAGTAAAAATAGGATTCCATCGCCTGTGTGAGGGCCTGGTGACCGGAGGGTTGGTCAGGTCTGAAAGAACAGCCCGTGTCAATTGCAGTGTGTGATGCTGGAGGCTGAGGAAATACAGATGTCTTAAATGCATTCAAATTCTGAATGTCCAACAGGCAAAGCATGACCTTCCGCAGCAAAGCCTGAAACTCACCCAGTGTTTCTTATCTCATTGACTGACACCACCGTCTCATTAATAGCACACATTAGAAACCTCCATCTCCCTCCTATATGCACTCTACATCACCAGATTGTAGGGCTGTCATCTAATTAAAATTCCTGAAGTCTCCATTTCTCTCCATCTCCACTGAGGAGATGACAGTTCCACTGAATGTGCTGGAGTTGACTGAGGAAAGGAACAGTGAAACAGGGGGGGAAAATCAGATGTATGAAAGCTATAGAACATTTGTAAGAACACTTAGAAAATTTGTCTTGTACTGCTAACTTGATACTTGGGTATAAAGGGGGATTTCTTACAATCGAACCATATTCTGATCTCCTTCTAAATCCTAAACAGAGAGAGTATTTAATAAAACAAATGCTTCAGAGGCTCCTTCTGTTGTGAGGTCTAAGCTGATCACTCTTTTTTAATGCTGCAGTTCCATTCCAGCCCCTATCCCAAGGCTCCCAATCCAATTTACCTTGCTCTATTTTTTTTCTTAAGCATACATCACCATCTAACATATTACATTATTTACTAATTTATCATATTTATTGCCTGGGTTTTCCCATTGGTATGTAAGCACCATGGAACAGGAATTTTTTTTTCTAAATTAAATCTGTTGACTGATATACCCCACTCTGCTAGACAAATGATAAGTGCTCAAAACATATTTCTTGGGTAAAAGAGTGAATATTTTCCTTTTACTAAATGTCCATCTACTGTGGAATCATATAAAAATTTTAATACTTTTTAACTCGGATAAACAACTGAAATGCTCAATTAAAAAGTATGTATATAAGTTTCAAGATAATTTTATAATTCTAACATTTTCCTTTTGCCTTCTTTTTATAGAATTAGTTTCCATTCTTTTTACATTATTTAATATTTAATTTCTATAAGACTTGGAGAAAGCAGTTAGAATCTATGAGACTTTTGTCCTCTTGTGAAGAGTACAGCTTGTTAGCCAGATTATATATTGCATTTACTCTGTAATACTGGAGAGACATAGTTTCAGACTATAAATATTTTCTTTCTGTGTTGTCAAAGGTCACAGATGCCCTCAGGGACAGTTATTATAGTTTCATTTGTATTTCAGTTCTACACACTGGAAAAAGAAACAACTATTGCTGTTCTGTGTTAAATTTTTTCTTTATTATTCGGTTGTACTATTGCAATGCAACAGCTTTATTTGCTTTTACTTTGGTTAAATATGCTCTTGTAAATATCAAACTCTATCTTCTAAGGCAATCCAGGAACCGCTGGGGTGGCCCAGCAATCCTTTGTTAAACATAAACTTAATCAATGTTATCAATGTTTAGTTTCCTTCTCCATCTCCAAATTCTAGAAACAAAGTCACAACTGGGAGTACCAATGGGAGTATGGCTTTCACTGGGTGCCTTGGAAAAGTAGTTTTCATTTATCTGTAGTTTGGCCCTTTTGGCCAAGTATGTAGCTCTGAAATGAAAGCCAGAGAAATGTGGGAGAGAAAGCCAGATCAGTAGAACAACTCTAGCAATGACTGGAGTGACAGATGTCATAGTCACCCAGCTCCCACTACACTTTTAATTGTCCTTTTCATTCACGGAGCCCTTCCTCTTTTGCATGTAATTCCTTAAAGATGTGTTTTAATCTGCACTGTTCAAATAAAAGCATGTTCATAAAGCTTGAAGCAATGCTGGGCGAGGTTGGAAAAGTAATACAGTTGACCCTTGAACAACATGGGGGTTAGGGACATTACCTTCCCCCATGGGCGGAAATCCACATAAAACCTTTGCCTCCCCCAAAACTTTACTGCTGACCAGAAGCATTACCAATAATATAAACAGACAACTAACAAATATTTTTATGTTGTCTTGTATACAATTATATGCAATAAAAATAAGCTAAAGAAAAAATGTTAATAAAATCATGAGGAAGAGAAAATACATTTATAGTGTTGTACATATTTACTGAAAAAAAAATCCATGTATAAGGGGACCCATGCAGTTCAAACCTGTGCTGTTCAAGGGTGAACTGTATACAGAAGCAGGTGAAAATTTGTACCTCTGTTAGCATCTTCCTTAATTTATTCTAAATCTCTGTATTAGTAGTCTCCCTCCCCTTTTCTCCATGTGGGTACTAAAACACATGAAATAAATGAACACTGAGGGATTTTTGTATAAAATTAACATGTTCCTACAGGATACTCTGTACCATTATAATCTTTTTATTGTTGCATTTAAAATCACTTCCTGATTTTTCTTTTTTCTAATGGTTTTGCCCATTCTTTACCATGACCAAAATTCCATCCTCTAGGGTATGGATTGGCAAACTTCTCTGCAAAGGGCCAGAAAAATAAACATTTTGAGCTTTGCAGGCCACCTGACCTGTGCACAACTACTCAACCTTGCTATCAAGGTATGAAAGCAGCCTAGATAATACATAAACGAATAGGCCTGACTGTGTCCTAATAAAACTTCATTTATAAAAACAGGCAGCAGGCCACATTTGGCCCACCAGCCATAGCTTGCTGAGCCCTTGAGGGGGACAAGATTTGGGGGAAAGAGCAGGGTCTCAGGCAGAGGGACAGCAGGCACTATCCATGGCCGCTGCTTCACCAGGTAGGGAGTCCTTTTTAAAAAATCAGCGCATTAAAGGTTAACGTATGCTTTATGAATGAGTGAAACTTTTAAAAAACATTCAACCATTAAATGTTTCCTATTACACTAAAAACGTACAAGCTAGTCGAAGAATAAATTAGATATCCCATTTAATACAATTGATGTGTCAGTGAGAGGTAATTATAATCAACTTGTAAAAAATTGAGTCTTTTCTCCAATCTTCAACATTCTTATTTCAGAAAAATATTAAATTGTCTCCAACTTCTAATTGTCAGTGGTTGTCAACATTACAGGCTTCTCTGACCACCCTTGATGTTTCTGCTAAAGTGATAAAGAATATTAAATAATTAAATTAAATATTAAAAGAGTCTTGTTAAACTTTCCATGAATGCTCTAGTTATTTGCTTGTATATAAACAGAATATCTCACGGGAAACTGCACGCGGTGGTCACCTTTGAGAAGGGGCATCGGTGAGAAGAACATTTTTCACTCACTATGCTTGCACTATTTCAATATGTGTGGATTACTTATTCAAGAAACATAATAAAGGAAATGTTATTTTTAACATAGATTTTGATTTATAATTAAGAAGCAGCCTGTATCCAGAAGAAGTATATGATCTTTTTTTAATGATTTGGTCAATAGGCACAATATCACTTACTAAAAAGTGATTTTATCAAGGCTATGAACACATTTTAAGCAACATATACCATCAGTAATCATTTTTAGGTGGTTCAGAGCAGGGTGAAACTGTGCCTATAGGCTCTAAAAAAAGAATCAGTTATCTGGAGACTAAAGAAAACTGTTTCCACTGGGAAATCTTGTCTTGTTTCTGCTGTGAATGGGACTTCTCTGTTCTATTGTTTTAGAGTGACCTGCTTTTAGATGTTGAAATAAAATTGACATCTGTGTTTGCAAGAATATCTGATGGCTATTTTCCATCTGCCAAGAGTTCCTAATATCTTTCTTCTCCCCACTCTTAGCTTAGAGACAAGTAAGAGAACAGAGAAGACACCATTGCTGTGAGTAGAATTTTGTTGCAAAGAGGGAGTCGCACAGTTCCTACAGTAAGTAGAGCTGTGTTATCATTGCTCCTATAAGCATCCACAGGACAAACATCACTGCAGAAAACTTATCTGGTTAAGAACAAATATGGGCAGGTAGTTTTGTGGAGTTTGTTTTTTCAAGGAATGATGGCATGAAGCATTACTGAGGAGTGTGTGATTATCTTTATTACATTCAGTTTATTCCAAGTATAAAAATAATATCTGTTCTTTGCTAAAAAAAGTGAAAAATGCCAAAAATATGAGAAAAAAACGCCTACAACTCCATCACCAAGAGATAACTATTACTGACATTTTAATGTTTCCTCGTATTTTTTCTTTCTTTTTTTTAAAAAATTAATTATGTATTTGTTTGTTTCTTTTTAGACAGGGGAAGGAAAGGAGAAAGAGAGAGAGAGAAACATCGATGTGTGGTTGCCTCTCACATGTCCCCCACTGGGGACCTGGCCTGAAGCCCAGGCATGTGCCCCGCCTGGGAATCGAACCAGCGACCCTTTGGTTTGCAGGCCAGAACTCAATTCCCTGGGCCACACCAGACAGGGCTGATGTTTCCTTGTATTTTTTTTCTTTGCATATATTTTTTAAACAAATCAGCATAATTTCATTTTTGTGTCACCTTATTCTCTCAGCCTCCTCTCTGAGGGACAGGGAAACTGTCCCTGCTGTGAGCAAAGGCCAACTCTTCTACTTGTATGCTTCCTCTCTCAGGATGCTGCTCTGAGGATGCTCTCACCTGCATTGTCAACTTTTCCCTCTCTCAGCATCAAATGGGCTCTAGTGTCTCCCATCTTTAAAAATCTCTCCTTTGATCCTATATTCCTTCATTACCATCTCATTTCTCCTCCTTTCATAGCTGAGCTTCTTGAAAGAGTAGTTCACACTCCCTCTCCTTACTCACCAAACCACTCTCCTGTAAGGTCTGCCAGCTGGGGCTTCCTGCCACCTCACCCTGCTGAGATGGCTCTTGTCAAGGTCCCTAGAGAACTTCTTGTGTCCAAATTCAGCATTACTCATTTTTTTCCTAAATTTTCCGCACTCTTTGGCAGAGGTGATTACCCTCTCCTTTTTGAAATACTTGGTTCATGTGGTTTCAAACAGACCACATTCCCCGGTTCCTCCTCCATAGAGGACCACACTCGCTTAATCTCCAGTTCTGACTAATGTCCCCCTGTCGGGTTCCTAAGTGTTGGTGTCTCCCAGAGCTCTTCCCTAGACCCCCTTTACATCTCTTTCTAACTATTCACATTCAGTGACCTCATCCCATGCCAGGGCATTAAGAACCTCTATAAGTAAATGATTTATAAAGATGATTTCTAACACGAATTTCTCTCCTGAAGTCCAGATTCTCATATCCAACTGCCTACTTGATAACTCTTTCATGTTTAATTATATAAAATCGAACATTCCCCCAAGAGAATCCAAGACCTCTTTCTTCCACCTGACTTGAATAAACACGGGAGTACTATGCTACCATCCATGGGCCGGGGAACAACCACCACATTTTAGGCTGGGCTGCCAAGGTAATGTTTTTACACAAACACACATACACACACCCCACCCCACCCCCCGCACACATACACAAATGTAATTTTTTGAGAGGAACTTGTGGTACAACCAAACTGATATGAGTCAAACATAAAATAATAGCATTCTACAGGGTCTGGCAGAAGTAACGCCTGCTTGAGTGTAATTGGTAGGGTAATAAGACGGGTGTAATAATTTATAGTTTTAATTTGAACATTTCACCTAAAATGTCATATGGTGTGTCTATGTGTGATATTGTTATGATGCAGAATTGTGTGCTTATGATTATGTAATAAAAGACTTTGTAATAAAAAAGGGGTGTATTTGTGCCAGACCCTGGATTTTAATTTCAATTCCCAAGACTAGAATAGCCATAGTTAGGTAATTTTTTTCTCTTTCTTTTCTTTTTGAAAAAACATGGCATTTTGACTTCATATTTTTTCACTTAAAAATAAGTCCAGCTGTATTTATATACATGTATAGAAACCTAACTTCAAAAATGAATCATAATCCTCCAAAACCCAAAATTCTGTTAAATACAGCACTTTCTTTTTGCAGAGATTACAAAGCTAAATGGGGAAGCAAACAAGATTAGGGCAGCTGAGCAAGCAGAGATAAAGCTTTACGTGCGCTGCAGTAAGGAATGAGGGCACATCATTTTGAATTCTGCTCAAAGACTGAAGTGGTCTGTTCTAACCCTTGACTACTATCCTTGAAAAATACTTTTCCCTCTTCTCTGGCAGCAAGATGGGTTTTAGGTAATTGAAAGCGCATAAATCTCCACTGTCCCTCTCACTAGGTTTCTTACTCTGCCCCTGTGACCTGATGGCAACCTGCAGAGAACTGAAAATGGGAAGGCGCTCAGGGAAAGGGTCCTCCGCTCTCCACTCAACCTACGCATCTTGTGAATCTTCCTTTACTGCAAAAAAAAAAAATTGGTACCATCCACACTCAGTGTCCTGCCTCCTGGGAGACACTGCAGAATTCAACAGTAAATGTAATTCCATGCAAATGTTTCTTGTATTATGACAATTATCCCAAAAATGGATGCAGTCAATCCTAGGCCATTGCTAACTTGAAATAAATAAACAAACAAACAAATAAATGGCAATATTGCAGTATTTCTTGCAACCTATATAATGGAGGGCAATGCTCTTAATAATCCCTTAGGTTATTTTTTCTCTCCAGAAAAAAATTTTTTAAGATGAATGTTTTTAAGAGAAAGACCAAATAGTGTACAGAGAAAATTTTTCAGGAAACTTTGTTCTTTTTAGAAAATGGATTATATTTTGCTCTATTTAAGCACATATACTTATTGGATTCCTTTTTAGCCCATGAAATCAAATGTGATATTTTCAGGAACCTCTGTAAATAAAATAATTACAAAATTACAAGAAAAAAATACAGATAATATTTTAAAACAAGTAAGGATCTGAGTCAATTTAATATAGCTAAAAATGAATAATGTCATCTTTAAAATAAGGATTTCTAGAACATCACTGGAGACATTAACATTTTAGGAATTTGGGAATCTAACATAACTTTCAGAATTTATAAAGTGGTCCTAATAGCTGATAAAATTTAAACTTTCCTACAGATAATTAGCATATTTTAATACTAAATTCTAATGAAAAACAATCTTACACTGAATGATGCTGAAGATACCAAGGAAGTACTAAGTAAATGAATCCATATGAACTTTAAGGAAACATATAGGATTTCATCCTTGTACAGATTTTCTGAATGCATTTCTATGTGAAAGTACTTCAGAGTACAAAATTCCCAGAGTGCCTATATATCGTATATCCAGCACGCTGTCTCTTGGTTAGTCTTACTTCCTTTACGGCAGTCAAGGTTCTCAGGAAAAGTGTTCCAAGAGACATGAGGTGGATACTGACAGCTTTTTAAGGCCTTGGCTCAAAAACATCACGGCATTCCTTTTGCTATCTTCCATCAACTAAGGAGGTCACAGAAAATGGCAGGGCTCAAAGTCGGGCAAGAAAGATTCCAACTCTTAATAAAAGAAATGTCAAAAACATCCATACAAGACCTAACACCTCTCCTTAAAATATTCCAAAAAACTGAGGAGGACAGAAGCCTCCCAAGCTCATTTTACGAGGCCAGCATGACCTTAAATCCAAAGCGAGGGAAAGACACTACCAAAAAAAGAAAATTATAGGTCAATATCCCTGATAATTACAGGTGCTAAAATCCTCAACAAAATATTAGCAAACTGAATACAGTGATACATCAAAAGATCATACTCCATGATCAAGTGGGATTTATCCCAGGGATGCAAGGCTGGTAAAACATTTGCACATCAGTAAATGTAATACACCATATAAGCAAAATAAAAGATAAAAACCACATGCTCATATCAATAGACATAAAAAAGCATCTGATAAAATCCAGCACTGATTTTTGATAAAAACTCTCAACAAAGTGGGAATAGAGGGAACATACCTAAATGTAACAAAGGCCATATATGACAAACCCACTGTTAGCATTATAGTCAATGGTCAAAAACTGTAAGTGTTTTCCTTAAAATCAGGAATCAGACAGGGATGTGTACTTTCACCTCTCTTATTCAACATAGTACTGGAAGTCCTAGCCACAGAAATCAGACAAGAAGAAGAAATAAAAGGTATCCAAGTGGGAAAGGAAAAAGTAAAACTGTCATTATTTGCAGATAATGATACTGTACATAGAGAACCCTAAAGATTCCATCAAGAAACTATTAGAACTGATCAATGAATTCAGTAAAGTAGAATTCAGTAGTGTAACAGGATACAAAACAAATATCCAGATATCAGTTGCATTTTATACACCAGTAATAAACTATCAGAAAGGGAAGTTAAGAAAACAATCCCATTCATAATTACTTCAAAAAGAATAAAATACCTAGGAATAAATCTAACCAAGGATGTAAAAGGCCTGAGCTCAGGAAATTATGACACTAAAGAAAGAAACTGAAGAATATACAAATAAGTGGAAGCATATACCATGTTCATGGATAGGAAGAATTAACATCATTAAAATGTTCATACTACCTAAAGCAATCTATAGATTCAACATATTTCCTATCAGGATTCCAATGACATATTTCACAGAACTAGAACAAAAATTTCAAAAATTTATATTGAACCACAAAAGGCCTGACCAGCAACAGCAATCTTAGGAAAGAACAGCAAAGTTTAAGGAATCACACTACCTAATATGAAACTATACTATAAAGCCACAGTAATCAAAGCAGCCTGGTACTGTCATAAAAACAAACACATAGATCAATGGGACAGGAGAGCCCAGAAATAAATCTACACCTTTATAGTTAATTAATATTCAACAGAGGAAGCAAACACATACAATGGGCTAAAGACAGTTAATCCAACAAATAGTATTGGGAAAATTGTACAGATACATGCAGAAAAATGAAATTAGACTACCTTCTTACACCACACACAAGAATGAATTCAAAATGGATCAAAGACTTAAATGTTAGACCTGAAACCATAAAAATCCTGAAGAAAACATAGGCAGTAAAATCTCAGAAGTTGCTTGTAGCAATATTTTTTCCTGATATATTTCCTCAGGCAAAGGAAACAAAAGAAAAAAAATAAACAAATGGGACTACATCAAACTAAAAAATTTTTGCATAGCAAAGGAAACCATCAACAAAATAAAAAGACAACTCACTGAATTGGAGAATATACTTGCGAACATGTCTAATAAGGTGTTTATAACCAAAATTTATGAAGAACTTATAAAATGCAACACCAAACCTCCCCCTAAACAATCCAATTTAAAAAATCGTCAAAGGACCTGAATCGATGCTTCTCCAAAGAGGACATGCAGAGGGCCAATAGATACGTGAAAAGATGCTCAATGTCACTAATTATCGGAGAAATGCAAATTAAAACCACAATGAGCTATCACCTCACACCAGTCAGAATGACTATCATCAATAAATCAACAAACAACAAGTGCTGGCAAGGATGTGGAGAAAGGGGAATTGTTTTGCACTCTTGGAGGGAATGCAGACTCATGCAGCTGCTGTGGAATTACCTCAAAACCCCCCTTAAAAATGTAACTGCCTTATGACCCAGGGATTCCACTTTTGGGAATTTATCCAAAGAAACCTGAAACACTAACCCAAAACAACATAAGCACCCTTATGTTCATTACAAATGTTAAGATGTGGAAGCAGTCCAAATATCCATCAGTAGATGAGTGCATAAAGCAACTATGGCACATTTACACAATGGAATACTATTTGGCCATAAAAAGGACAAAAGTTTACCTTCTGTGACTGCATGGATGGACCTGGAGAACATTATGCTGCGTGAAATAAGCCAGTCACAGAAGGACAAATACCATATGATTTCACTCATACTTGGAATCTAATGAATAAACTGAGGCAGATTCATAGACAGAGCACAGACTGATAGTCCTGGGGCTGGGTAAGGGCACAGAGGGACTGAGCAAAAAAGAAAATGGACTCGTGGACGTGGACAACAGTGTGGTGATTGCAGGGGGTGGGGTTACAGGTGGAAGAGGGTATAAGGGGGGATAAATGGAAATGGAAAAATATAACTAATTTTAAAAAAAGATCGCAGAATAAAGCAATTTTCCCCTTCCCTTAAAACTCATTAAACAGCAAAAAGAATGGAAGGTAGAGAAAAGTCTCTTTCTTTCCTGAAAAACAGTAATGGCTATAGTCTTACAATTTACAAAGCAAAACTGTCAAACACTGTGAATTCTCTTTAAAATGAAAGAGGAAGCTGAGAACCAACATATAACTCCTTCGATCTCAATTGGTAATGAAAGATACTTTTCTATAAAGTGCATAGCCCTGAGAGGTCTATGCAATGAATTTTTCTTGGGGGATAAGCAGGTCACAGGGGAAGTGGGAAAAGATCCTGATGAGACTCAGGTCAACATGCGAAAGAGGAAGGCGTGGCAAGCCGAAGACCATGGGGCAGTGACCTACCGCCTACTCAGCCAGCACAGGGGCAGCCCGTGGCCAGGGAGAGACAGGGACAGGGAGGTGGAGAAGCAGCAGCAGTTGCTACATAATGATACGGAAAGTCTGTCATTATGGAATTTTACTGTGAACCACAGAGAGTCAATGTGAATGGTGTTACTTGGGTTTGTACCACCCACGGGCCCTATACATTGAATTTTTAAAGGTTCAAAACAGAAGGTAGCTGTGCCAAGACAAAGAAAATACAGAGTTGGTGTTCAATACAATCAAACTAATCCAAACTTAAATCATCCTTCTACCATTCCTCCTTTTTTTCCCCCCTAGAACACAGTTGTTCCTGTTCCAATCTGAGAAAAGATTCATCACCATACATACTTTTAACCAGAAAGAAAAAGACAAAAAAGAAAAAGGAGGAGGAGGAGTTAAGAATTATAAACAAAAAGCAGAGGATTTAAAAAAAAAGAGTCATGGAAAAGGTTCAGACAAAAAGTTCTCCATCTTTCGAAGGCATTTCTTACATGATCTCTCATTAAAGAGAAAACTCTGCAAGAGGAGGTACAAAGTTTCATGAAGCGATAAGAAGAAATCAAAAATAGATAAACAATGAGTCAGTTGAATTGGGGAAAGAAATGAAGGAAAATCATGACAGACCAGCAACGAGGTGCAGAATAAACATGACTGAATTCGCCAGTGGGGTGAGGTGCAGGGTTTAAGCACATAAAATGAAAAAGAAAGAACCAAGGTCCACTTGGCTTTCATAAACCAGCACGAGCTGGCTGTAACACAGAACAGGGTACAAGAAAACTGATGTGGAAGGACTGACTCTAAGACACAGCTTGGCAGAAAAAGCCAGTCATAAGTATGGGGAAGAATCTCATTGTCTCTTTCCTCTCAACAGCAACAGACACTGCCAAAGAGATAGTGGAACAATGGTTTTAATATTCCGAGGAAAAGAAATGTTAAGTATATTTTACCAAACTAAACTGAACTCCAAACTCAAGCAGCAAGGAACTCAGGGTTTGAGACTTTCTGGAAATAACCATGAAATGACACAATTTAGCTCCTCGAGAGAATGATGAAAGAAGTCAGAAAAGGAGATGGTATAGTTTAAAAAATAAAAAGACTGGTGAGAAATGAATCAATTTAAATACAGAAAGAAGATTATGCAACTGTACAAATTATGATTATAGGCAGACTATAAATGTTAAACTTTGGCAATATGGAAGAATAGTATAATAATAGTAGGATGTGAAAACACAGAAGGCAGGGAATAGAACTGCTAACTTCATCCTTCAGAGCCAGGAAACAGTAGATACTGTCCAGAATTGAATCAAAATGAATCTAACCTTTTAAACTTCAACAACAGCCAAAAACTCTTGAAGTGAAGAAAAATAAACATTTATCTTTACTCCAATAATATCTTCATTTTCTCTTTAGTTTGTCTTTTGTTCAATTTGAGTAAAATGTTCATTGAAAATAGCGTTTATTGTAGTTCCCCAACCCATTCCTTGATTTGCTTTCTGTAGGTCCAATTACCCATAGTCAACTCCGGTCTGAAATTCTAGAAATAAACAATTCAAAACTATTAAATTGTGCACCATTCTGAGTATCGTCATGAAACCTTGAGCCACCCCTCTCTGTCTTGCCCGGGACGTGAATCACCCCTTGTCCAGCGTCTGCACACTGCACACTCCCTGCCCATCAGTCACTGAGCCGCCCTCTCGGCTGTCAGACTGATGCCACCGTCTCACAGTGCTTGGGTCCACTCACCCTTATTTTACTTAACAGTGCCACATTTGCCTAACTTTTATTACAGTATATGTTCTATTTTATTAGTAGTAATTGCTGTCCATCTCTTATTATGCCTAGTTTATGAATTGAACTTTATCATAGGGATATATTTCTAGGAAATAACACAGTACATATACAGTTCAATACTATCTAAGGTTTCAGGCATCTACTTGGGGTCTTGGAATGTATCCCCTGAAGATAAGAGGGAACTACTGTACATAGTCTTGCAAAATGTAACCACTGAGGAAAATTTAGTAGAGTACATAGGGTTTTCTGGATTATTTCTTACAAATACATGTAAAATTTTAATTATTTCAATAAAAAATTTCAATTAAAAACCTCTATGCCTCTTGCTATCTACACACATATACAGAGAGTGAGAGAGAGAATGAATCTAGAATTGTGTTCCTCAAATGTTTACACTATTTTTTCCCCTTGGTGCAGTGATTTTCTAAAGCGTCTTTATATGTTTATGCATGAATTGGATGTTTAAATAATAAGTATGGGCTACTTTTACAATAAGCTAATATTCATTATTCCTTCAAAGGAATTAAGAAGCAGAGAGTATCAATGCATGTTTCAAAGTTCTATCCACCATTACCTGAGAAAAGTGAGGGACTAAGGAAGGCAGTAAAGTTCAAGGAAGAGCATGTGAATAACCATGTTAGCTCAATGGTAAAGTTAGAGGGATAAAGAGAGTCTGCCCCATGAGAAGGGGCTTTGCACGGAAAATACAATGCCTTCCTGTAAGAGCTAGCATTGCCATCTAAATTTCAGAACTATGTGTGTTGGTTGTAAGGGGTCTGAAATGATGGCATGACCAAGTCCATTTAACCTGTAAATTCCACTAGTAAAATGCATCCCAGGACGTATCATTTACCCCCAGAGTATCGGTTGGATTATTTTACTGAACAACAACTGAATTTCAAGAAACATCACAGGGATGAAATTCAGAGACTCACCAGACTTAGTTCTGCAATAGCTCCCTGCACCTCAATGGTGTTATCTTACAAGAAGTATCATGACTGACACCATGCAACTTCACAAAGATGGTGTTAGGAACAAATGAGATGTTAATGTATATTTTATTGTCTTTTTTTCCTAAGTTCTCTTTTTGCTTCTGTCACTAACTTAGCAGAACTATAAAAAAGAACTATTAAAATAAAAGTTTTCTCCAGAAAAAATAATTAAACTCCTCTCGAAAAATCTTTCATGTTAATTGTTTCTCCAATTATTGTCAGTAAAGTAATAGCCTAATGTGCTATTAACTGTGTCTATTGAATATATAAAGCCAGATGAGAGTTTTCTATTCCACATCTCAACCTAAACTCTCCAATTCAAGATAATATATATTTATTGAGGATTTACTATAGGCAAGGTACTAGATTCAGCATGGGACATACAAAGATGATTAAGATTCACAAAATATAGATGCATATCACCATTCGTAAAGTGATGGTACTGAGTTTCATGCTTTTTAGAGTGTTTCATTTATCCTCAGAACCGTATGGGGTAAGTTTCAGTAGTGTTCCCATTTCATAAGCAAGTTTAATTGTGTCTAAGAGAGGTTCAGTCACTTGTCCTTAGTCACAAAACTAGTGCCTGACAGGACTAGTGCACAGAGGGTGAGGATCTGATTCTAGGTCTGCCTGACTCTGAAGTCGGAACAAAGTGCTGTAAGTCCACAGAGGATAAACATGCAAATGTAATTTGGGTTTTGGGGGGAAAGGCTTATCAAGGATGAGACATTTGTAGATGTGGTTCTCAAGCTCATTTTCAAGAAGATGACGAAGAGGGGGGATCTCAAGGACAGAATACTGCATGAGCCAAAGTAAAGAGAAATAAATGAAAATGCACGATAGGTTCAGCAAGCAGCTAGTGACTTGGTGGCTCGAGTGTGGGTATGTGGGGAGAGGTGGACAAGCCGGTCATCACAGGCTCACTTATTGTCATCAGAGACACATATTGGCAGTCACTGAGGACTCACCTAAATGAAACTAAGGATGGAACAATAAATACCATAGAGCACACAAAGTAACAAGTTAAATAAAGTCACAGAGAATAGCATAACTTCAAGCAGTAATTAGCAGAGAAAATGGAACTAAGACTTTTTGATAAATTCAGTTTGATTGGTCCCTGCTGATAACTTCATTACTAATAACAAATGCGAATCCTTAAACTCAAACCAGAGATGAGGAATCGTTACAAAAGAAATGAAAAGATCATGGTGTTGATAATTATCAACTCATGTCAAGTGAATATTAAAATTTAGTTCCTAAATGATTATTTCCCAAACATTTCAAAGCTGCTGTAAATTAGATTGCCATTTTAAACTCGTTGTTTCCATTCAATCCTCTTAATTAAAACAAAAAGTCTTTGGGGGAACACGGGCAAAAATTTCTTAACCCTTGAATATATTACTCAGTAATGCAAATCCCAATTGTAAAGATATTGTTTAAAATTTAAGTTTAAATGCCCATTATGAGTAAATCATAAAAAGTAGTCCCACAAAAACTCCCACAAGTCCCACAAAAACTCTTCATATCATTAGTTTTGTGAATACAGATAACTAGTGAGGAACACAGACACTAGTGAAAGTGCTGGCCTGAAAATTAGGGAATTTGTGTTACGGTCCAAGGCTGACCACTAACTGGCTTTAGAATTTCTTGGGCTTTAGTGTTCTGATCTCTAAAATAAGGAACCAGAAGGAAAGTTCTCTTCCAGCAATAACAGTCTACAATTATACGATTATTCTTTGGAGGAAAAAAAAGACAATGTGATACAGACAGGAACTGAACTAGGTATTAGTACAAATGGGTTCTGGCTCCTATTCTGCATAACATGACACCATTCTGCACAACTCTTTTTCTTCCCTCCTTGGTCTCAGTTTCCTGTAGTTGTATGAATCAATGTAGACGGCAAATTGTGTAATGTAGTGGCTCTTTACTCTGCTTTTATTGTTTCAAGTATTAATGTAACTTATCCCTAGGAATTATTTACAACTTCTTAGCACATTTTAGCAATTGCTTTTTCCTGTTTATTTGAATCCCTTTATTTACTGCTACTTAGGAGCACAGATTCTCATTAATGGTCTTCCCCAGGGAGTGCTTATTCAATCGCCTATTCCTTATTAAATTGCTCCAAAACAAAAGACCATGTTTGAAAGCTATTTAGCTCTTATTTGGGAGCTTTTCCAGAAGGGGAAGTAGAGGAGAAAGGCATAAGGTGATGTATCAGAGGGGCAAAAATCAGTGATCATTTCTTAATGTTCTGGTTGTAGATGGGCCCTTACTCCATCCCTTACACTGCTGATTTAGAGGCTGCCTTCCAGATAAGCCTCCCTATCCTGTACCTGCGAGCAGAAATTCTCTCCACTTGTAAAATTTCACAGAACATTGTTTGTATTCCTTTTATGAGATTGAAACTTCTGCTTTGTGTAATGTTTATTTACATGCTTGTCTTACACCTTTTACTAAAAAGTAACCCCCTCAGAGCAGACTCCATAGCTGCTTCAGCTGTCAGATCCCTGGGTAGCAACTCACCCAAAGCTTTCCATAACAGACACAAGAAACCAATGTTGAGTGGGAGTGTAAAAAATTTAGTCTTTTTATGGACTAAGAAAGGAAGGGAGGCAAGAAGATACATCAAGATAATGCCTAGATTTCTGGTTGGCATAACGGGATGAATGGTGGCACCATTAATAAGATAGGGAACAAAGAACTAATTTGGGGTGGGACAGATAAGTTCAATTTAGGACATGTTGAATTTGCAGTATTTTTGAAATATTTGAAACTGAAATGGAGACAGGAATCAAAAGGATGTTTATTATAAAAGCAGCCAGGATAACATTTTAGAAGTCCCATGTATTAAGTGAAAGGAGTAAATGTTCCAAAGGGTGAATAATTCTCACCATGACATAGTCACAGCCATTAGAGAAAAATTATCTTGCTCAGAAAATAGAAAGTAAAATGGAGCCATGCATTGTATTGTACTGAAAGAACCTTATTATTACTTACTATTGATTTTTCTGCTTTCTCCTTTCATTTATTTCTGTAAAATCAAAACCCCATTCAAGTGAATTTCTATTACATAAAGTCCTACACCTAACTAAAGAGTTGACAGCTTGAACCAAGCACTTTTAGCGTTGAATAGTTAGACAGTTTTTTAGTTTCTCTTTCATTTGTTAATCCTTTGAGAAATGTGTCAAAGTTGCTTTATATCCTGGTTTGACAATCATAGACACTGGGACAAGCAGATGAATGCAACAGCACTACAAACACAGCCAGCATTTTTGGCCTAAGAGATACGATGTTTGAGTCACTAAATACTTATATAGATTACTTCTGCTTCTATAAAATTATACGCAAAATTAATTTAAATATATCAAAGTTAATTACCATCAGCAAATCAAGCATGTCAAATAAAATGTTAAAAATATTTTGCTTTATACACATAGTAAAAGAAATTTAAAGGATAACATGTTAGTAATACAACTACCCCAAAAATTCATTTTAATTTGGAATCTGTCATCATTCAAGTGGGTTAGGTTTTTCCTTTATTTACAAAGAATGCAAATCACAGCTTAAATAATATTTTTAGGAAAATGTTCAAGATATATAAAAGAAAGAATTTTAGGAACCTATTTGGATTCCACATAATGGATATTCATTTTTTCAGCAGCTCAAAAAAACCCTTTCTCTGCAGGGGACTGGGAAAGGTGGGGGGTCTGGTTCCCAGATGGTTGAGAGGAAGGACTTTTCCTCCCACACAGAAACTGGAAGGGAGGGAGGACCACGTGCTTCCCATAGCAGCACAGACTTGCGACCTGAGCCTGGAGAATCAGGTGGTCCTATAGGGAACTTGAAGGTTAAGCGAGTGACACAAAGCTCAGGGTCAGTTTATCAACATTGTGAGGTGGCTGTGGCATTTAAGAAACCAGTGTTGCTGCAGGGAATGTTGTGGGGGGGAGGGCGGGTATCACTGGCAGTTCCCGAGAAGGACATTTGAGGCCCCTACTTCCATTGTTTCATGCCATGGTAAAGCAGGCCTGCCTCTCTGCCTTCTCAGTTCTCTCAGACATCCATTGGTTTCACTAAACTGCTTTTCATCTGAAGTTGGCTTGTACTGTTTCTACTCAAGAGTGCTGAATAGCACACTTTAATTACAAATGACTTTTATCCATTCTGATTAAATCTTTGAATATTTTAAAATACTGAGCAGAAGAATTAAGCTTTACTTTTAAAATATTTTATTTAAACTTCCCACTGATTCAGTCTGTACTCTAACATTGTCACTTTTAATTCCTGTGAGGAGTATCATAGAAGCAGTTGCTGCATGCACATGAGTCTCAGTTCCTCAGATTACTTGAGGAAATTATGAGTGACTTGTCATATTCAGGTCTTGACTTACATGGAAAGTTCTTGTATCCATTCAACAGTGCCTTCCAACACCACCCCTTCTCTGCCATCTGAAAATTTACTCAGTTTACGTACAATTTATAGTAAAACAGCCTTCTTTAAAACTGGATTGTGTGTGTGTATGTGTGTGTGTGTGTGTGTGTGTGTGTGTGTTTTAAGTATCCTGCCAAGCACGTGTATCAATCCAATTTCAAGTTAGTATCAGGTACAAAAAAATACCAGCTTCAGTCAGCTATATCGACTGAGCAACATCAGATTTTGTTATCAATGTTATTAATATTGGTAACTTTAACAAATCAACCAATCAATTTTGCATGATCTTGAAGAGGACTACTTTTGCCCAAGGTGTTGGCACTGGCATACCAGAGCCTCATTTCCTTTTCCTCAGTATGTCTCACACTTTGGGACTAGTATAAAAATGTTGAGATCAGTTAAATCTTCCCACCTGCGATGACCTGGGACTAAGATCTGTAGTCAAAAAGTTCTGTGGGTTAATGATTTAAACCCCACTCCTTTCTTCTTCAAACACACTTGTGAAAGATAAAAGAGGAATATTACTGTGGACCTAACAGATAAGATACACAGTGGGTAAGAGGGCAGAAACTATAGGTTGACTTGAAGCCCAAGACTAGAAATTGGCAGAAGAGTCCTGGAAGGTAAAGGAACTAAAATATGCCACTGCACAATGAAGGTCCTGACCTAGACTCGGTGGAGAGCACAGAGCTGAATGTGTGTGTGGGCGGGGGGCGGGGAAGGTGGGGGAGCAGGAAGACAGGGTGGAGGGTAAAGATATCCCTTGCTGGAAGAGATTGAAAAAATTCTTCACCTTCTTCCTTTCATGGAGCAAGGTGCCTAAGACTGCAGGATGGAACAGAGACATGGGTTCTACTTCCTACTGGCTCGGTGACTACATATTCAATATCCTCAAAGTCATGGTAGGCAGAAAGGCTTTGGCCTAGAGGGCTCCTGAAGCCACATCATGGCACAGGCAAAACATCCAAAACAGGAGAAAAGAATGCCGAAAGCAAGAAAAATCAAAACAACAAACTCCCCATTCATGATGACAGATAAAATAAAATCCTAAACCATGGAAGGAAGCCAAATATTAAGGAAACAAATAAACTCAATAACCAGGATAATTCACCCTTATTGAAATGCAAATGAAAAATGACTGTTAAGTGGTATAAGATCAAAGAGTAAAAAGAAAGAATTATATTCATAAAAAAAGAAAAAGAAATTAACCATATGTGAAGAGCTAGATAATCCTAAAAAGTCAGATATGTATAAGGAGTGGTTAAAAAATAAAATAGTGGTAAAATTTAGAAATGAAAAAATACAGATGTTAATACAAATATCAGGAGAAAAATTAGTATATAGAATAAAATTTAGACTAGGCTTAGACTAAGAGAGAATTAGTGAATTTGAAAACAATTCTGAAGAAGTCATCCAGAATGCAGCAGAAACTGATAACTGGATGACAACATGAAAAAGAAATAATAAGACATATAAGGTAAAGTGGGACATTTCAATACCTATCTCTTAGAAGTAAAAAAATAAAAAAGGGTATTTAAAGAATAATGAATGGAAATTTTCCATAATTTGTGTAATACATGAGTTCTCACATTGCAAGCATATTGAGTTCTTTGCTGGATAGTAAGAATAAATTTTGTGACTCAGAAACAGAAGTATTAAGCCTTTTACAGTGCCCAATATATAGCAATTTTCAATATTTTTTATCACTAGAATTTAGAGCACCAGGCTTTCAATACAAAGAAAATGTCTCCCCCCAGAACAGATGAAAGTTCTGTTTCTTGTCCTCTGGGACAGTAAAGATAATGTTTGCTCCAGGGATAAGTTTGGACAGATTTGCTAAAGACCCCTTTTAAAGGATTAGTTTCCCAAACTTATGAGGCAAACCCGCTGTGAATACAGTCCCTACTTAGGCCATCAACCCTAGGACTTTTGTGGCAAGGACAACAAACATGACCATAAAAGTCATACTGCTGACTTAACTATGAGTAATAAAGTCCTTTTGTCCATGGACCATGAGTCCTGGGTCTTCTTCCAGCCTTCACAAAACTGGCAAGTTAACTTATTAGGGTAAATCTCACATCTCTCATAGTTCTTGACATTGAACACCCTGTACTATGTTGGTAAACTTCAATTTCTGTTTGATTTGTTTGCTTGTTTTGAGAAGGAAGGGATTATGGAAGACTATGAAACTGTCACACAAAGATAAAAAGGTGGGCATCCATGAGCCCAAGACCGCCTCCATGCCTGCTTCCTTCTTTTTGGCACTCTACTCCACTCACAACTTTCGTTTTTCCTCATTACAGGTATATAGTGAAGTTATAAACTCACATAGGCAAGGATTAATGTCTCCCAAGATTATCCACAATTTTAATGTCATTTACACTTAGTGAATAAAATTTGGGCTTTGGGATCAGGATTTGAATTCTTGCTAATTCATTAGCTTGTACAGCCTCTTACAAGTTACTGAGTCTTTTCAAACCTTAGTTCTAAAAAAAACAAAAACAAGAACAAAACAAACAAAAAACCCCTGACCAGTGTGGCTCAATTGGCTGGGCATCATCCCACAAAGCAAAAGTCACCAGTTTGATTCTCGGTCAGGGCACATGCCTGGGTTGCTTTTCGGTCCCCAGTCAGGGTGTGTACAAGAGGTAACAGACCACAGATGTTTTTCTCCCTCTTTTTCTCTCTCCCTTCCCTTCCTTTCCTTCTCTCTAAAAAAAACAGAAACAAAACTAAAAAACCTCAGTTCTTCTCAGCTGTGAAAATGGGGTATCATAAAAGTATTTCCCTCAGGGTTGTTGTAAAAGTGCATGAAGTAACATAAATAGAGTCCTCATACAATGTCCGGCAAATAGTAAGCATTAATGAAATAGGAATATGTAAAACTGCAACAGGAATTCAAATATAATTGTCTTTTAAATCATGTCCTATTTTCTACCCACTTATTCCAAAACCCTAAATAGTGATATGGTCCTGAGATGAATAATGAGATTCTCAAGAATGAATTTAAATTATAGAAGACTACTCTTAGGCTTAACAGCACCATCTATAATAATGTATCTTAGGGAAATAATAAGGGAATCATGTACACCTCTTTTCATTATGGTGTTACTTACTAGAATAAAAACAACTAATAACAACCTAAATGTCTAATAATAAGGAATTATTTAATCAGTCATTGAATAGTCATGGCAGAGAATGTTGTGCAGGAATTTAAAAATCTGTGGTAGAAGGATATTTAATGATATGGATATTCACTATTTAGTGAAAGAAGGCAGTCTCTAAAACACATAAAATATTACTTCAATTTTCTTTTAAAATGTATTTCTATTCATAAGACTCTAGGTTATAAATTAAAATGTTATACTTGATTGATTTTTATGTTTTCCACTTCTCTCTCTCTTTTCTAACTTTCCTAAAATAAACACATATAGTATTTACAATAAGTAAAAAAGCACAGTCAACATTATAACTACATAAGAGATTATTAAAAATCCAAATAGGAAATATAAAGATATTAAAATTATTTTTTAAGGTAATTCAACCAGGGAAAATGATACCAACAAATACTAGTGTCAAAAAGTCTTTCAAATGTTATGTTCCTTTTTAAACCTCAATCTAAGATATCTTACTTTACAGAGGAGCAGAAAACACATGGAACTATGCATCAATACCAATCACCTATTGAAGTTCATGTTCTTTGTTCGGATGAAGTATTTAAAAAATGTTGCCAGTAATTTTACCAATTTCAGGATGCAACTCAGTATGTGACGATGACTTTTCATATACAGTAAGTGTTCCTTATCTCTAAATCACAACCAGGGAATTTAAATTAGTTCTTTTCTCATCTTAACAACTACTTCATTATAAAACTGTTCACATTTTTAGGTGATCCTTGGGCTTTTGGAATCAAGATATTATTTGATTACCTGGCCTTTTCTGTGCCTCCCATGCATTGATAAATGTCAATGGATTCCATGAGTTGTTTTTGCAACATCACATCTTTGCCCTCAATTTGAGTAATGAATTTATGTTGTAGAAGATCTGACACTGTTGGACGTTTTTCATAATCTTTAGTCAAGCACCTGCACTGGCAAAAAAGAACATGCAATTATTAGATAAGTTAGATAAATTAGGATTCACATTCCTAAAAACTACTCTAACATAGAGAACAATGTTCTTCATAATTGCTCAGCCCACGAAACATCTCAAAAGATGTTAAACTGCAATATGATGAAATGAATGCTTGTGAAAGTGCACACATCTGTGATTATGCTGTAATGCTGCCAACTTCCACCTAAGTACTACTCCTTAGTCCCCCAAAAGCATTATTGCATAGTGATAATTAAACTTGGTCTCCACTTCTAAGTCTCCTTTACAAGTCAGTAGCTAAAAATAAACAACGATGTCATTATAGTTTTGATGCTTATCTAAAATCAAAACACACTTTTCAGATTCCCTTTGTTAATGCTTTTAAAGGCTTCTCAATTGATTACTTCTTTCTGTGTGATAAAACTGCTAACCCATTTGAGAAGGCCAGTGCATCCAGGGGGTTTAAATTCCCTGGCAGTAAATGTATGTGCAGTCACACTTCTTGAGAGGCCTGACCAGAGCAGAGTCACAAGAAAGGGGGCAGGGAGTGAGAGAACCTGAAGTAACATCACAGGAGGAGGATTTGAAGAAATTTAGGATTTTCCATCAGCCATGCCAGGTGTCTTCAAATATTTGGAAGAGGGATTAGACAATACTCAGTGATCACAAGAGAGAAAAAACAACAAACAAACAAACAAACAAACAAACATCCTAAAATGGATTGGTGAAATTAAGAGAGAAACAGGCCCTGGCTGGTTAGCACAGTAGGTTCAAGCATTGTCCCAATACGCCAAGGTTGTGGGTTCGATTTCCAGTCAGGGCACATACAAAAATTAATCAACGAATGCATAAATAAGTGGAACAACAAATCAATCTCTCCCTCTTTCTCTCTTAAATTAGTAAATCAAATTTAAAAAAAAAAGAAGAAACATATTTCATATCAGCATAAGGAAGGTTTCAGGTCAACTTCAACAGGGAGGTTTCCCAAAGATAGGCTGGGCCACATTGAGAAGCATGATTATTTTTATTAATGGTTTTCACTGATTAGACGACCACTCAGTGGTTGTGTCTGAGAAGGATTTACACTCCGAATATAAGTTTGGGCTATATACATTTACAATATATTTCCAAGCCTGAGATTCTGAGGATCTATGTTTATGAGAAAACTGGTCAGAGTTGGGCTGTCATTGGGGATATAGAAAAAGAAAAAAAAAAAAAAGGATCCTATGCCTTGACTTGAGCAGTGCCATTTCTAATTTGTATTGTTAATTCTCCTGAAATGGTAATTAGGCAACTAATTTTATTGGGTTTAAACAAAAAGATATTTCCCAAGTATGCTAAAAATGCTAAGGAATAAGGATGACGATGTCTGCAAATAAAACAAGAGCTCTTAGTTTTCACGTAGTTTAACAGGATGTCAGTGTCTGACATCTGCAGCACTTGTATGTATGTATTGAGTTTAGTCACATATAAAATTATTTTATTCAAGTACAACTTTATCAAATATCTGATGTGTACAGGTATTTTGCTAAGACACTGGAGTTACAGTGACGAGTAAGGCGCGCTCAGTGCCCTGCAGTTGCTTACTGTCTAGTTAGAGAGGAAGACCTCTAAGAAGGTAGCCAAATGAAAGTGGCAATGTTACCAGAGGAAAACAAACAAATACAATGAGACCATACAGAACAGAATACTAACTGCCTGGAGGAAGTCAGTAAATGTTTCTCAGAGGTGAAATTGTGTGAAATATGTCAAAGTCACCTGGTTCCACTTGAGGATCTGCATGGAAGGATCTGCAAACATGGAGTAAAATTATGAATCAAGGGGATCCTTTCAAAGTTACCAATGATGTTTCTAAGAGATTTGTGAAATTCAATTGCAGTTTATTAAATATTCTCTAGTGTATAATACATACTCAGTAATGACTGGTTAAGTGAAAACGAAGGGAAAAAAGGTTATCAATCCTTTTTTGGTTTCTACAACTCTTAAATCTATGCTCCTTGTCTTTGTAAGAATAGCTGATACTCTCAGTAGGAAAACCAGTGATAGTGGTTACGAATGGGTATGACTGGTTCCTCTACTTTTTTTGCCCCTTCTACAATTACTGAGTTTGACACCAAATCTTAATGACCTCTCTACTCCACTTACAGGTGGGGGTCATCCCATACCCTTATTTTTTAAGGTAAACTCATAAAAATTGTAGAAAAAAAAAAGGATGGACTGTAGGAGTGGGAGGGGTAGGCTGGGCAGAGATGGGCAAAGGGGGAAAATTGGGACAACTGTATTAGAATAATTATTTAAAAAAGAAAGTTAGAAACATTCATAATGCCTAAAAATAGAAAGTGGTTTAAGTAAAAAACAGTTTGTGGGACAGATATTTGGAAGTGACTAGAGTCATAACTTCTGGAATTTCTAAGGCACTGCACTTGAGGTAAATATCCATCATATTAAAAATGTTCACTGAATTTCAAATGTATAAGCAATTTATCTATATGATTATGTGATTCACCAACTGCGATACATATTTCCTGTGTTGAAAATTAATGATGAAGATAAACAGAGGGTTAAATAACATACTAAATAGATGGTGAGTAAGCAGGTGGGAGAAGTTGAGGGCGTAGCAGGGAAAAGCAAGTGGACAGAAGAACGTGTTATTGAATGAGGAAAAGTCTGCATAAGCATCACTATCAATAAGTGAATAAACAGGACCCTAAGGTCACTGTTTGAACAACAATGAGATCATTGAACATTCACAAGAAACCACAAATGCTTGTTTTGAAGAAAATAATGGAAACCTCTGGGGATATTTAACAGATAAAAAGTGAGGAAGAGAATCAGAAGGATAAAGGAATTGTTTGATAAAGCACATTTCAAGGTTCGCAGGATGATATTTCTTTGATTTTTGAAGAAAGACTCTCTTGTTACTCACTTGCTAATGAAATCATTGAATTCTGCTGACCATAACTCAGGCTGCCTCAGTTTGGGAGGTGGATTCCTAGAAAAATAAGAATCAAGGTTGGATTGTATACATGGGTTAGTCAGTGCAAAATTAAGGGCAGAACCAGACAGACTAATCCAGTACTGCTCTCAAAGGTCCTGCCAGGTAAAATCAAGCATTACCATCATTTTTTAATTCAAAGGCAGATAATGAGTTATTAATCATTCTTTATAGAAAATGACAGATTTCTTGTTTCTCTGAAAGCATTTAATAGATGACCTAATTTTTCTAACTGGAATTTTTTTTGTTTTCAAGAATCTTCTTGCTTTTACCTGAGAGCCCTAGGGGAAAACATCAATACTTAGCAGAATAGAGACAAGTAATACTAGGGAAAAGATTGTTTCCTTTGAGTCCTGCAGAAGTCTCTGAGGGACATCCAGGGTACACAGAGGTGACCTAACAGGAGGTGCTCAGAAGAATTAGGAAACTGCAGCAGAGAAGGGCATAGGACACGAGGACAATGCCTTCATGATTCTGTTGTTACGGAATATATGGCCGGAAATAAGGTTACAAAAGCAAGGAAAAGAAAACTATAAAGCTCTGCGTGCCACTTAAAAGATTTTGTTATTAATTACTTTTATTTTTAAGTGAACAAATCTTTCCGTCTTTGACATGTTTATGAATACAAAAGACCATCACTTGAAAATGAGGCTGAGCTAACTCTGTAATCAAGCAACATTGATCAGCCATGGTAGTTAAATTTGCTGAAGTACTGCTTTATGTTAATTCTAACAGCTCTTTGTTTTCATTAGTGGAATGGAAACATTTTGTCTTCAGTCCTGCATTACTCTTAAATGGCTTATAATGAAATTAATGTACAGTTTGTACAGGCTCATTAAAGAAAAGTGCAGCTACTCATCTACCCTAGGTCACCCCTAAAGCTCATTTTACAATCCTTTGTTTTCATTAGTGGAATGGAAACATTTTGTCTTCAGTCCTGCATTACTCTTAAATGGCTTATAATGAAATTAATGTACAGTTTGTACAGGCTCATTAAAGAAAAGTGCAGCTACTCATCTACCCTAGGTCACCCCTAAAGCTCATTTTACAATCCTTAGGACTATTTGAAGATTGCTGATTTGCACATTAAAAGAAGTAACTCTTCCCTTCCCTTGACAATCTTGCTTTGTTTCTTGTTTTCCTGAAATTTCCTTTGTAAGAGATATATTGGCTTCCTCTGAGGATAACAAAGTTTTGATGATTTTAGAGCACTCAGAACTGGGTAGCTTTTCAGATCCCTTTTTTATATTTGCTTCTACAGTCAATAGGAATTCTTAGAATTCCATTTTACAGATATACTGGTGGTAAAGAAGTAAGAAATAACTAAGATGATGTAGTTTCCAGAAGTGCCTTGCCCATAGGTACAACATATGTCAACGGCGTCATTACTCCTCCATTCAGCGTCGTCACCAAAAGTAATAGCATCGGGCTAACTGTAGTCAGTTAAACCATTATTAAAAAGGTTCAGGAAGCTCAGTGCTTCATTATACATACTGAATGATAGCAGGAGTTGGGAAATACAGATTTTTTTTTCTGTTTTCCTCAAATTTAATGAAATGTCTTAGACGTGGTAAAGAGCAGGTTTTCTGTTCTTATTTGTAATCTTGTTTCCCCACTTACCAAATAAGCAGTACATTTTACAAACGGTAAGACCTAAAAGATACATTGGCATTGTTGTGTTGTAATTCAGAACCTATAGGTAGGACAGGAAATTCAAAAGTAGAATTACAAACAAAGTCAAATGCTCTGGTCTTATACTAATTTAATTACATGCTAAATACTCCAAATGGACCCATTTGGAAATGAATATAAAATACTGGCATTAATTCTTAGGACTAGAAAACTACCCCCAGGGCTTTGTACATATGACTATGTTCTATAGGCATTGGAACCATGGGGTTTAATAGAGAATGTGGCAACAAGCCAAGACATACCACCGGCCACTGTGCCCTGGACCCCTGTCACCACAGGCCCTCTTTGTGCATTCCATTAAAATTAAGACACTGGGCAAAATCCTTAAGAGAGTCTTCAGAAGATAACACAACTATAATAAAAATAGGAAGTCTTTTCATGTCAGTTTTCTGAACTGTCTGGGAGCTAACCAAAACATATAAAATAGTAATTGAAAAAGAGGGAAAAGTTTGTCAATATACACACTAAAGGGGAGGGGTCTACATAGATAAAGGAATGTGCATTCATGGCTCCGAAGAGATTATTCTTTTAAGTTTACTGTTTTATGTTAATATATTCAAAACATTAGCATGTTTTAAATAATTATTTTATCAATAAATTTTATTTTATAATTTTTATATTTTATTTTAAAGTTCTAAACGAAGAGAAGTCTTAGCAAGCAGTGAAAGTTACTAGACTGACAGTGAAGCAAAGCAAATCAAATCACTGTTGCACCACTTGTGGACCAGGGCGCTGCACTGAGCTGGGAGTGGATAAAGACTGGGAGGGACTGCCGTTTTCTGACAGCAAATCCTTGCAAAAGGAAAAAGATGCTATGCATCAAGAGAAAACTCTTCTACTTAGACCAAGGAAATGAAGCTATTGAACAAATACAGTATATCGGAAGAAGCACAATGATATTCCAGGCCACTCTGCGCCGACTTGCTGATATATAGCTGACTATTTCCATGATAAGCATGATGGGCACTCAGAGGCTGGAGGGCACTCGGGATGCAGACACTGGACCAAGTGTTAGAATCTGCTCACCTTGGTATTTTGAAGAGTGCGCGCATGGGATGCAGGTCAGCCAGTGGAGGGTCTCCATCCCCTAGTTCAATTGCTGTGATCCCCAGGGACCACGTGTCACATCTGGAATCATACGTGGTATCCAATTGCTGCTCACATGCAATCACCTAGTAGAAAATGAAAAATAAAAGGTGAAGTTTGTGACTTTAACAAACATGTAGCACCCTGCCTGATGTAGCTCATAGTCCACAAGTGTTTGATTCCCAGTCAGTGCACATACCTAGGTTGCAGGTTCAGTCACCAGAGGCAACTATCGATGTTTCTCTCTCACATCGATGTTTCACTCCTTCTCTCTCTCCCTCCCTTCCTCTCTCTCTCTAAAATCAATAAGCATGTCCTCGGGTGAGGATTAAAAAAAACATGTAGCAAGATGTTTAGAACAATGTGTAAATGTTCAAGCTGATGAAGTTTGATAGCTATGAGTAAAGGCAGTAACTTGGGAGAGTAAAAGCTCAAATTGTTATCAGTCATAGTAGTTTCATTCTGAGAACAGAGACTACCTTAGCAAACACAGGTTTGCAAACATAAGGGGAAAAGCTTATGAAAAGAAATATTTTTGAAAATGTCAAACAGAAAGGGCAAAGAAACTGAGCCCCAAATGCAAAGAGATAGGATCAAATGCACAGCTTAAGATTGTGCAATCAGTCATTCCATGAACATCTGATGAGTAAATGAAGTCATACATCTTGGTGAGATAAAGAACATATCTTTAGTGAATTAAAAATGAAGGCGGTAAAGAAAAATAAACTTGAGAGCCACTAAATGGCCTTAATCTTTCCTGGCAACTAGAAGGCAAGGGTACCCAAGGGAGGAATGAGACAATTTGAAGGAATGCAATAGGTTTATGCCATTAATAAAAGAAAAATATAATGAATAAGAATAAATATTGTTAAAAATGTATCAACACTTATCTGGGAGCACACTAAAGTGTAAAACTACAACAAGGTTTTTAAAAATTTCACTAATCAAAGGATATAATTGAAAAAATGTTTCTTTTTGCAATATTATAAGATAGTATTACATGGAAGAATTACTAAAAAATTACTTCAGAATTTATTTCTAAATATGCAAATATAAATACAGATGGACTGCAATTAATAATAATAACATCAATGATCACAAAAAGAAAATTGAACTTTACACTTTTTAAAAACTATGTTTTACACTTATAATTTTTTTAAATTTTGTGAATTCCAACCCATAAGATAAATAAAGACATGATTTGGGGATGATGGCAGGTAAGAGTTTTATCATTTAACTGTAGAACTATGAAATGATACATGAATCAAAAGAACTACAAGGCCCTGTCTGGAACAACAGTCCGTCTTTCTGGCCCCACTTAATTTCAGGCCTAACACATTAAAATATCCCTGTGTTGGCACACTGGAGTTTACTTGGCCACATTTACATACATGCCATCCATATGAAGGAAGGGTGATTCCTTCATAAATATGTCTTTATTCATAACTGATACTAATGGCAAGTACAGAAACAGGTTAAATATAAACATATGGATATGATTAAAAACTAAAAGGAATGCAACAATAAATGTAACATGTAGGACAAGAGTTACTCCAGGAAGGATGCAAGAAAGTGGGATAGAGGAAGAACATAGAAGCAAATGTAGGTTCTTGGGTTGGGTAGTGAATTCATGGGCAAATAGACAAGGGACCATAAACCAATCCAATTTTTAGCTCCTGAAGGCCAATAATAAATACATAAATAAATTATATCTGTGCGTGTGTGTGTGTGTGCATGTCCTTCAATCTATCTCTCTCTCTATCTATCTATTCTATGAGAGACAGAGAGAGAATATTTACCTCCATAAGTTAAGAGTCACTATGAGGATGGGGACATCATATTACTCAATACTTCCCAACTCTTCCTATGAATATAATTTTAAGATCACAGTGGAGTGAATTGCTAAAATGAGAGCATAGCCTGAAGTACTGGGAGCAAGCACAAGAGTCCCAAGTTTTGTATTAAAAATTCATGTGACAATATAAAATGGAATATTACTCAGCCATAAAAAGAATGAAATCTTAACATGTGTGACAACACGGATGCATCTAGTGGGTATTACACTAAGTGAAATATGTCAGTCAGAGAAAGACAAATACCATATGATTTCACTTAATATGGAATGTAAAGAATAAAATAAACAAACAAGCAAAATAGAAACAGACTCATAGATACAGAGAACAGAGAAAGTTGCCAGAGGGGAGGGGGATTAGGGGACTGGGTGAAAAAAGAAGGAATTGGGAGGTACAGATTGATAAGTTACAGACTCACAAGGATGTAAAGTACAACATAGAGAATATAGTCAATAATATTGTAATAAATATGTATGTTGCCAGGTGGGCACTGAAAATATTGGGGGGAACACTTTGTAAAGTATATGATTATCTAACCCCTGAGCTATACCTGAAACTAATACAAAATAATATTGAGTGTAAACTGTACATGAAAAATAAAATGTCAAAAATACAAAAATTTCGTTTGACAAATATTCATGTAAGTTATTGCTCATAATAGCCAAAAAGTGGAAATAACTCAAAGGTGCATCACCTGGTAATTGATAGACAAAATGTGGTATGTGTATGTATACAAAGGAATATCATTTCACCCATTAAAAGAGTGAAATTTTGATATATGCTACGACATGGATGAACATTGAGAGAAAGAAGCCAGACACAAAGGCCACATATTGTATGATTCCACTTATAGGATATGTACTGAATAGGCAAATCTATAGACAGAAAACAGATTGGCAGTTGCCTAGTTTAGAGGAGTTTGGGAGGGGATGGGAAGTGACTGTAAATGAATATGGGATTCCTTTTAGGGGAAATAAAATGTTCTGAAATTAAATTGTGATGATGGTTGTACAACCCTGTATATATATACATATATACTAAAAATAATTAAATTATACATGTTAAATGAATGGTATGTAAATTATATCTCAATAAAGCTGTTAAAAATAAAACTACATTCATATGAATTTTTCATTCTGTTGTACGTGTTTGCCTGCCTCACCATAAAAGTGTTTTTTGCCCAATCCTTATTTTTTTTCCAAGTATTGTTATTTTATGGCTTGACACAAGTGGTCCAGGACTATCTCCCCATAGGCTTAGGTGAATTTATTCCCTAATTTGCCAGAGACATTCTTGGTTTATGCTTGCTTTCTTAAAGTCATTAGAAATACCATTTCCTTTCACTCTCCAAAGTGTCCTGGCTTAAACAATATATCATGTAGTCACCAACCACAGTCACTATTTCCTGTGTTGCCTTCATCCTGACATACATGTACCCCAGTTTGGGAAGGATGGCTTTATGTAACCAACAAATGCTACCTTTAATCTAGAATTTAATTTAAAAATGTCAAATCAAGAATTCATGTCCAACTGATAATTGATTTGAACAAGTCTGCCTGTCTAGTAACTGCACATTAAGAAGTGTAAATTTTAATTATTAGCTCATTTAATACTTTGGTAATTAAATTTTAGATAGATCAAAATATTTACTTTTACTCATAGAGTGATTCCAAAATCTATTAATTAAAATCATTTTTACTAAATGGCAAATTTAAACATAATAATGGCTTAGTTACTGTAAATTAACATATAAAACTAGATGATCAATTATTGTTAATTATATAATAATAGAATGATTATCTCTTATAGTATTTCTTATATCTAATATTATTAATAGATGTGAATAAGATGCAATGTTTGGTTTATAGCTATATGCTATATTTTATTAATTTCTCAGTTTAAATGTTTTTCATAAGATTTTAAAACTAGCAATATATCAGGATAAGCTATAAAATCTTATTCTACTTTACTTTTGTTTCTATGACTATACTCTTTATTTTTATTCTAAGATGTAGTCCCTGTTAAAAGTTTTTAAATCCACTGGAGTTTTTAAAAGTTTCTTAAGATAATTTATCCTTTCTGCATATTTTATTGCTACATTAACAATATTTTTGCAAGTAATAATTAAATTACTATTTAACAGTATGGCAGGATTAAATCCTCAAATTTAATTATAAGATATTGCAATATTAATGTGGTATTTGAACTCCTTTTCCTCCCTTCTCCCCTCAGAAAATTGTAGGTAAATAGTAGAGGAAAGGTTGCAAAGAGAGTTTTTAAAAATAAGCATTCTTTTCTGATAAACATAATTAAAAACACTAAAGGTGTTAACAGTGATTGTGGAGAGAAGATGTGACTCTAGAACACTCTTCTCCTCAACTATTTTGGCAGTTTCTCTACATCCCAACAGCAACAATGGAAAAAATCTACTAAAGCTGAACACAGTTCCCAAGCAGTGACTCACTATGGAAATCTGTTATATATGTTAACAGACCTGAATCTGATCTTAAACAAAGGCTAATTTTCATATATTTCTAAAATAATTTAAAACTGGAATCTAAATATCATTTATATGAATACATGCTAAGCAATTAAAATGAAAACAAATTTAATGAAAAATTAAGGCTGCAAGCCGTTTCTCCTTAGCTCCTTTGATTCATTCACTCATTCATTCATTCATTCATTCATTCATTCATTCATTCAATGCTTCATTTGCTAATTTATTCATTCGCTGCTGATTTACTGAGCACCTCCCAAGTTCCTCCTCAGGCATGCAAAAACCTCACATAAAAACACCACTGACAGTTTCTTCTATTCTAGTAATATTCTAAAATACATATGGAGATAGATTACTCATTAAAAGGAAAGTCAGAGAGGATCAATTATTACATTTGTCTCCCTAAAATTTTGTCTGACCTCAGGAGCCATCCAAAACGGTGTTCCTACGGAAGTATTCCGACGGTGCCAGGTGCTGGTCAGCTGTGCAGACACACCTGGAAGGAAGAGGCAAGACTTCTTGCATTAATTTCTCATGTAAAGAGATTCCCATTGCAATAAGCTTCCTTACAAACAAATATTAAAATTCTGTTCCCTTAAGCTGCCACTGGACTTGAACTTCACATTAAAGGATCCTAAGTCAGGATTTTTGCATAGCCAAAATACAGACTGGTCCTCCTGTTTTCTATTTCCAAACCTGTTTCCAAACCGTTGCATCCTTTAAAGCCTCATTTCAAGTTTTAGGTCCCCCATGCTGACCTTTAATCTGTTTCATCATACTAACCTCTGTTTCTTTTTACCTTCTACATTTTTAACGATTTGTCTGTATTACATATTTCAGCATGTATTGTTACTTGAATGGTTTGCTTCCTAACTCCCCTCTCTCTGCTCACTATCAAATTCTGGTGAATCTGAGAATATTTGTGGTGGTATGCACATGGTGGGTGACTGGAAGAGTCAAATTAACAACATCCATTTAAAGTAACATCATTAATAGAATCCATTATTTTCCTTTAGAGAGAATATAGACCAAAGGACTACAATGAATAGCCAAGTATTTAAATCATGCCATCCCATTCATTCCATCTGGTTAGACATAATCCTAACTGACCGTCCAGAAAATTAGGAGGAAAGTCTCTTGTCTTGCATTTTACACTCCTGCTCTTCACATGGGGGCCTGGTTACTTCCCTCTGGTGCTTCAGTGCTGCTTCCCTTGACCTTCTCTGGACTTGATGGGTTATAACCAAATCATGGGCTTTCATTCCCTGATTGCCCTGTTTTGAAAAGTACCTCCCGGGTGTCACATTTGTTTTAGGCTCTGGATGTTTATCTGACAAGCCAAGTAGAACAAGGCACTAATAGAAATTTAAAATTGGATATATTTGATTCCTCTAAGGTGGCATTTGACATTTATCATGAAATTCAACCAAATGAGCATTTTACCAGTGGAAATATACTTGAGCAGAGGGGCAGGTGCTAGTATGTTTTGGTTCTACATTTATTCCATCCCTTAAGGACCAACTCCATCTAAATGTAAATCTTGTCCTAAACAGACTCTTTATTTATGTCCTTCAAATTTTGCCTTTAAAGAAGTTTATTTACAAAAAAAAAAAACTTCACTAAAACTTTTTTTTTCAAATTCAAAGGAGATTTTCTAATTTGTGCTTGAAGATTCTCCTTTAAATATTTTCTAACAGACTATGTGATGACAAGAAATCAATATTTAATATCACATTTCTCCAAAAGACATCTTCTACTTTACTTCTACTTCTACTCCAGGTCTTCCACCTTTCAGAAAAATAAAATTAAATCTGAACATTTTATCTTGTTTTTTTCTGTTAACTAGAGGCAGAAATGATTAAGCATGAATTTCACAGTAGTATTAGTATATAGTAATTTATTTATGTGAGTGGGAAAATATACAAATTGTAAAGGCAATTTAATTTAAAATGGATTCTAAATTTGTTAAAATTTAAGGGTTTCTAAATATTTATGAAAAAATTTTAAATTACATTTGACCCTTGGTGGACATTTTTGTTTCAATTTCATAAAGAAAATTTAAGAATTCAAATGTCAAGTTACTGAACTTCAATTTCCATTCAAGTTACTGAATGGAAAAGGAAAGGAAAAAACTAAAATGAAGTAAAAAATCAGAAGTATTGCTTCTGGCAGGAAAGAGACATTTTAGATTAATCATGTGTGATATATTTTTTTCTCTTTCTGGATTTGAAAATTATGTCATAATTGGCTTCTTTCAGTAAGTATTCATGTCTTGGCATCTGAATTTATAGACATTGACAGCAGGAAATATTTATGAAAGGATGCTGAGAAAAGGTTTTTAGGGGTGGGGCATATGACTCGAGGTAGACCATTCAGTCTCTCTCCCTTAGAAAAGTGAATTTTGAGTGGAGACACTGAGGGAGTGAGATAGCTAGAGCTGAGTCCACCAATGGCAAGGCCTAAGGATTAGTAGAGGTGGTACTGCACCTGAGGTCCAAGACTGCCATCGTTCTTTTCTTAGGAGGCTGGATGATCCAGCTTCTCCCTTGACTTTGTAAGTCAGCAGCGTTGTTTTCAGTTCTTGCCTCAGATGGTCAGTGAGTTTCTATTCCTTACAACCAAGAAACCCTAACTAATACAAGACCCTAATGATTTTACACATGAAGGAGCAAATGTTTGGCCTCCAAACCCTTTAATCACACATCCCAAACAATAAAAAACTTTTGAGCAAGTACACTGTACATAGATATAGATAAAGATAGTCTACTGTCTAAATATCTACTTGTACATTAATATAGACATTATGAAATATAAAATGAAGGTAATTTTAAAGGATGAGATTAAAATAACTGTAATAGAGGTATAAGTATTTCTTTCTGCATGCCAATGATATTTTGCGAACACCCTAACACTCCCTTCAAAGTCCACTGTTCTAAGGAGTGCTGGGGTAATGAATTACAATGCTCCTAGAGTCTCATATATGTGTCTGTTGAGATCCTACAGAAAGAATGTTTTATACCTGGTTCCTGTAAACTGCATGGAAACAAGAAAAATTCAGCCCTGATTATAAAGAAAGTAAAACAAAAAGTATCAAAATAAGTTCAGAAGAAAAAATACAACTATGTAGAATGAGAAATTGGTGAGTCAGAGAATAGTGGATGATTATCACATTAGAAACAGGACACACACTCAACTATGAAAGTGACAGGGGAGTTGTTTACCAAATCTCATGTTTGTTGACTGTTTCTACAATGACTGTTAAACCTCTAGACCATTTACTGACACAACCAAACAGCTTCGAAGCTAAAAAGCAACTTAATGGTTCTAAAGTTCATTTCAGATTAGTAAACTTTAGCTGGAGAGAAAAATGAGTTTCCTGAGGACAAATGGCATTTTTACTCAATATAAATTCTCACAAGGAAAGTAGTTAAGGAGGTTGGAAAATATAAAATTCTATTAAAAAATGATTGACACAAATGACTTTAAAAGGCAACAGGAATTCAAATGATAAGTTCAGGAGCCCTAGGATGTCAGATTAGCAAAATCATCTTGTCCAGAGAGGAACTAATGGAATAAGTCACCAAAGTAAACAGTTATATAAGCATCTCAAGGGAGAAAAATGGCAAAGGGTGGAAAATTCCAGGCAGCAAGTTGGGATAATGAAAGGTTATTGAAAGAACAGGAGGCCAAAAAGAGATCAGAACTGAACAGAAAACAGACTAGTAGAGAGGATAATAATCCATTAAAAGTCAAAAGCATAGAAACATGAAGGAAGTTTATGTTAATGATTCTTTAGCCCTTTGCTTGATTATACTGCTGGGGAATTTAATGCTATTTTAGGCCCCTTCAATAAGGATTCCAGGGCTGCTGATGGCTGCACAGCAAATCTGTTCTGTATTGCACTAGTCCCATTTCTAGGAAGAAAAATGTACAGGCTTCATACCTGAGGTCAAAGGGTCTCTTAGGGTCTTAGCAAGTCGAACAAACATCATATGTGTGGTTTCCAACATGGTTCAAACATACCAGAAAATTTCAGGAAACTTGATTTTCTATAACCATACAGTAAAACCCTTGCCATCTCCAGATACCAAAGGGAAGACCATGGGATTTTTTATTTGTTTTGTTAAAAACAAAATACTGCAGGAATAAGAACTGAAATTATAAAAATATGGAACTATTTCAACAAGAGGGGCCATAAAATGTATGGCACCATCCAATATCTTCATTTTGGTAATGAGGTTAAGACACAGCAATAATTAATCTTATGAGTCAAGTTGGCTGAGCCATGGGACCCAGATGTTTGGTGAAACATTATTCTGGCTGTTTCTGTGAAGGTGTTTTTGAATAAGGTTAACATTTAAATCAGTAGATTTTGAGTGAAGCAGATTATTCTGCATAATGTGGGTGAGGCTCATTCAATAAGTGAAAGGCCTTAACAGAGCAAAGACTGACCTCCACTGCAAGTTCTAACAGCAGATACCATTTGGACTTACTGCACCTCTTCTTTGGGTCTTCAGCTGCCAGCCTACCATCAGATTTTGGAGTTGCCAAGACTCCATATGTATATGAGAGAGAGAGAGAGAGAGAGAGAGAGAGAGAGAGTTTGTGTGTGTGTGTGTGTGTGTGTGTGTGTGTGTGTGTGTGTGTGTGTGTGTGTCTTCTGTCTCTCTGGAGAACCCTAGTACAGATTTTGGTACTGAGAGTCGTTGTAGAGGAACAGCATCTTAAAAATGAGCTTTCTGAGTTGGTTCTGGTGCTTCTGCAATTGCTTTTCCAATCTCATTAGATTCAAAGACACTAATGGCTCTGTTTCCAGTAGTAAAGAACACTGATAGTCCATGGGCATAATGTGCAAAATACTGGCCTAGAGATATGGAAAATACTGTCATTGGATACTTGCAGTCAAACACTTATAAGAGGTACAGTTCAGGGTGACCATCTATATGATCTCTTTAAACATTTTTGTCAAACTATTAAGTATAATGAGATTGGCTGGTTGCTTCTAATATAACTGGTCAAAGTGAGGACAGAAAAGGATGAGCTTGGAAATTCAAACTTCCAGCTCAAGTGCTGCATAAAGGACCTGAAAGCTTCTTTGTCTGCCCTCAAAAAAACCTTTCTCTCCTGTAGCTGAAGAGATTGCTGAAAACCAAACCCGAATCTCATCTTGCAAGTGGCTGAATTGCAAATTAATTTCCCAACCTCACAGGGTGTCTACCGTTAAAGTGAGGGCATTGATTGAAAAGGAGTGAGATCCTGAAAATTGGAATGTGGACTTGTTGAAGTTGGGGACATTGAACTTCTAAATTATGATGAGTCTTCTTTGTTGGTACAATTAACCTTTCTAACCCCATTGAAGGATATCAACCTTGAGTTGCCCGAGGAGACTGTAATGGCCTCCTCTGATGTACGAGTAGTTGCCTTATAAGACACTACTTACTCTCTTCCAGGACCCACCCTAACTGCCTCTCTGTACTTCTAAACCTATAATTAGACTTAAGCCCTAACACAACCCTAAAGATGAGGTACAAAAGTACAAAGTACTACTTGATTTTCAAAGTTACACAGGGATTCAGAGAATATGTGTGGGCATGGACATTAAGGGTGAGGCATAATGGTGGAAGGAACATAAATCTGGATCAGACTCAATTTATTGATATGAGGCCACTAAGCAGAAACATTGGATTTAATATTGCAGCTGGGGGGTTAGAAAGCCTCTCTATCAGTTTGTTTGGTTGGTTGGCTCAGAAATGGATCAAATAGTGGTTCCCAGTACATGAACTGGTAATACCAAAACTACATTAGTTTACTTTGCAGAAGGGATTCAAAGGCTTAGGAAGATTGGAACGTTAGAGTGGATTTATCATTTAAGACCTGCTCACCCAGCGTAGGAGAGCCCACAAGCTATTTGTTTCAACAGAACTGTGGGAAATATGTTTTTGAGGGGAGCCTCAGCATCCTTGAACAGCTCTGGTAACCCTCTTCTCTGTAGGCTAGAACTTGCAATGGCTACTGCTGCTGCCACTACACAGGGACAGCTAACTGTAATAGGAATAATTGGATCACAGGATGGCAGGGGCCAAGTGGTGACCCTCATTTACAAAAAGCAAGGTGGACATGGTTACCATAGTGGGCAGCAGAGTCAAAGTACTAAGAGTCTGACAGTGTTGCCTATCTGATCTTGTTGTTCCTAGAAGTTGTAGATGGGAAGCCTACTAAATTCTGACTTGATCTGTATAAGCAAAATACTTCTAAGTTAAGTGAACAAAAGTGAACTTGAATCATAAAAACAGACAGTCACAGCCCTTCAATTATTTCAAGACTTCAGGTACTTTACAGACCCAGAAACACTTGAACAAAGGGGAGAGCCCCAGCACACTGCCAAAAATTTATACTGTTGATTTTTCTCCAACCTTCCAAAAGGGACCAATGGCATTTTCCCAGGGTGACTGTGCACTGGGGACAAGGAAATAACCAGACTTTTCTGGGATTACTGGACACTAACTCTGAGTTGATATTCTAGGAGACCGATCCCTCAGGTAACTATGTTCCACCAGAGCAGGGACTTAACAGAGGTGAGGTGAGCAATGGAGTTTCAGTACAGGTCTACCTCACCATGGGCCCTGGCTTTTGTTTTCTCCTTGTTGATTGAGGAGATGGAAGTAAATCAATGATTCTTCATTACTCTTGGGCTATGTAGTGAGTGTCATAAGTTTTATATTTTTTCAATAGGAAATTCATATTCCCACATTTTGCATATAAGGGATATTGGAAATCTTCTGACATCCCTGTACTTAATACAGCAAATGAAAGTCGAGGTTATCTCCAGTTTTAACATTTAATGAGTCCATGAGGTAACACAAGGTACTTGATTCTATGCAACCACCACTTTTATCAATACTAATATGATTTCCCTTAAAATCTATCTTCTCTTCAGTCCTCCTGGCACTAGATCTTTCCCTTTCTTTAATACTCAACTCGTGTAACAGAAATGGTGTAATACTTTCTCTAAAGACATCAAGATTACTGCTTGCACAATTTACAATAGCCAAGTGTTGGAAGCAACCTAAATGCCCATCAGTAGATGATTGGATCAAAAAATTATGGTACATATACACAATGGAATACTACGCAGCAGAAAGAAAAAAAGAAGTACTAAACTTCGCAACAGCATGGATGGAACTGGAGAGCATCATGCTAAGCGAAATAAGCCAGGGGGCGAAAGACAAATACCATATGATCTCACCTATAAGCGGAACCTAACCAACAATGCAAAGAAGCAAGGCAAATATGACCAGCAACACTGAAAGGAAAAGAAATCAACAGAGACAAGAGGGAAGGCGGGGGCAGGGAAAGGGAAGGGAAGGGGAAAGTCAAGGAACATATAGCAAGGACTCATGGACAAAACCAAAGGGGAAGAGCTGAGGGAGGGAAGGTGGGAGGGGGCAAGGGAAAGAGGGGGGGAAGGCAGAGACAAATGTATTTAAAAAGTAAATAAATTAATTAAAAAAAAAAGAAAAGAAAAAAAAAAAAGATTACTGCTTGCTATGCTCTCCTTGGCTTTGAACACATGAATTATGCACCTAGAGCTGTCTGTGCCATTCAATTATGTATGACTTTGTGTGTGTATGTAGCACTGAACCTCAGTTATAGAGTTGAGTATATATAATACTTCTCATTTAGGGTTCATGATCACTGATCTCTTATCTTACTTTTCCATTCACCTCTTCCATTGTCCTGCAGACTAAGATAATTTACTTCTAGTTCAAAACACTTATTTTACAATAACTTTACAATAAGAAAAACTGAAGGGCAAAAAGGTAATTCTTAAAAAAATATAAGGAAAGTCTTTTTTGGTTCACCAAAAGTTATCATACCATGGAAAGGCATACTTGGTAGCTTTTATTACAATTTTTACAGCTGCACTGAAGAAATTAGTTTGTTTTGCGTTAGGTAAATCTCTAGATGTAAAGTTTTCCTTTCTCTTTTTCTAAATAAAAACTTTAAAAATGTCTGAAATCCATTCTTAACTTCATAATAGAATTTTTAGGTATGTAATTTTATTTCAACAATTAAAAACTAAAATTTTAAACACCTTCAGAATATAGGACAGTGCACATTAATAAGAAAAAAAATTCTCTAGAATATTTAGAAAATATCTTTGTTTCTCTCGCTCTCTCCATAATCCTTTTAAAAATATCTTTATTCATAGTTATTTGCAGAATAGGCCAAGGCAGGCTTGCTTGTACAGTATCAACCCATTCCCAAGTCAGGGCTAATTGGATTAAAAAGGGATGTCTGACCCGACTGGTTCAACTGAGTTCCTTCTCTCACTCTTCATTCCTTTGACTTGAGATGCTAAAAATATAGGTCGGTTAACTGTTGGCAATGGACCCATAAGGTTATCCAGATTGGGAAGGTGGAGGCTGCATACTGAGTGGCCTCGATGGGCAATTTAGTAACTCCAGAGACTGATCTGTAGACATTCAAAGGGGAGCAGATTAGAGATTTGGTTTCTCAGTGTGACAGCAAGAAGCAGCAAGCGGTAGTGGTTGTTGCCTTCCATTCTCCCGTTTCAGTTTCAGTCCCCTTTGTCCTGCTCCTCTTCTCTGCAGTTACTTTGGGTTTCTTGTCGATACAACTAAATACCTCCCTGACCAAGACATACCACATTATCTACAATGTTGAATAGTTTTAATCCAACTTAATGTTCAGCTCAAGGAACACTTGATTCGACAAGTTCAGCTGAAACTACAAAACTCTCTTTTAGAGCCCATTTATGGTTTTGCTTTATATAACAAAAGAATTATAAATGTCTTTCCTTTCAAATAAAGGTCACCTACCCAAAGCAAAAAAAAAAAAAAAAAGTCTAAGTAAAATATTAATTTTTTGTATAGGTATGAAAATTCTAAAGCTCTGACATATTTTAAAAGTGGTTCTTCCCCCTAGTTTTTCCCCAACATATTATTTCTCTTTTTGTGTGACTTTATTTTAGACTCCATTATTTTTCATTTTCATTTTCATTTGCAAGGAGATTTAATTACTTGGAAATTTGAAAATGGGAGAAGGTTTACAATCAAATTTGGGCCATCTAAATGTTGTTGGTATTTTGTAAAATTTTTTTGGTTATTTTATTACAGTTGTCCCAATTTTCCCCCCTTTGTCCTCCTCCACTGATCCCATCCCCCACTCCCACAGTTATTCCCACACTGTTGTCGATGTCCACTGGTAATTCATACATGTCTTTAACTAGTCTCTTCCCCTTCTTTCCACCATTATCCCCCTCTCCCTCTCCTCTGGCCATGGTCTGTCTGCCCCATGTTTCCATGCCTGTGGGTGTATTTTGTTCATTAGTTTATTTTGTTCATTAGATTCCTCTTATCAGTGAGATTTTATGGTATTTGTCTTTCACCGAGTGGCTTATTTCATTTAGCATAATATTCTCCAGTTCCATCCATGTTGTCCCAAAAAGGTAGGAGTTCCTTCTTTCTTTCTGCTGCATAGTATTCCATTATGTAAATGTACTTCAGTTTTTTGATCCATTCATCTACTGATGGGCCCTTAGGCTGTTTGCAGCACTTGGCTATTGTAAATAAGCTGCTATGAACACTGGGGTGCACAGGTTCTTTTAAATTAGTGATTTGGGATCCTATATTCCCAGCAGCAAAATTGCTGGGTCAAAAGGCAGTTCCCTTTTTAGTTTCCTGAGGAAATTTCAGTTTTCCATCGTGGCTGTACCAGTCTGCATTCCCACCAACAGTGCACTAGGGTTACTTTTTCTCCACATCCTCACCAGCACTTGTTTTTCATAGATTTATTAATCATGGCCATTCTGACAGGTGTGAGGTGATAGCTCATTGTGGTTTTAATTTGCATTTCTCTGATGGCTAGTGATGTTGAGCATATTTTCTTATGTCTATGGGCCAACTGCATGCCTCCTTGAAGAAGTGTCGATTAGGTTCTTTGTCCATTTTTTTTAAGTGGATTGTCTTCCTGGTGTTAAGTCACATGAGTTCTTTATATATTTTGGGATTAAACTTTTGTCTGATATATCATTGGCAAATATGTTCTCCCATACAGTTGGTTTCATTTTCATTTTGATGATGGTTACTTTAGTTGTGCAGAAGCTTTTTAATTTGATGTATTCCAAATTGTTTATTTTTTCTTTTATTTCCCTTGCCCTAGGAGACATAAGGGCAAGAATATTGCTACATGGGCTATCTGAAATATTACTCCCTATGTTTTTCTCTAGGACTTTAATGGTGGCATGACTTATATTTATGTTTTTTTATGCAATTTTAGTTTATTCTGGTGTATGCTGTAAGTTGGTGGTCTAGCGTCATGTTTTTGCATGCACCAGTCCAGCTCTCCCAATTTATTGACGAGGTTATTTTTACTCCATTGTATGTTCATGTCTCCTTTGTCAAATATTAATTGACCATGGAGACATAGATTTATTTCTGAGCTTTCTATATTGTTCCATTGATCTATGTGTCTGTTGTTGTGCCAGTACCAGACTGTTTTGATTACCGTGGCTTTGGAGTATACTTTGACACCAGATATTGTGATCCCTCCTACTTTGTTTTTCTTTCTCAAGATTGCTGTGGGTACTTGGGGTATTTTTAGGTTCCATATAAATATTTGAAGTATTTGTTCTACATAGGTGAATTATGCCATTGGTATTTTAATAAGAATTGCATTGAATCTATAGATTACTTTGGGTAGTGTGGACATTTTAATGATATTAATTCTTCAATTCCATGAACATGGTATAGGCTTCCATTTATTTGTATCTTCCTTAATTTCTTTCTTCAATGTTCTATTGTTTTCCAAGTATAGGTCCTGTATCTCCTTGGTTAAATTTATTTCCAGGTACTTTATTTTTCTTGTTGCTATTGTAAATGGGATTTTTTTTCCTAGTTTCCCTTTCTGGTATTTCATTGTTGGTGTACAAAAATGGCATCAATTTCTAAATATTTTGTATCCCAGTACTTTCCCAAATTCACTTATTAGGCAAAGTAATTTTTTGGTGGAGATTATAGGGTTTTCTATGTACACTATCATGTCATCTGTGTATAATGACAGTTTTACTCCCTCCTTTACAATTTGGATGCCTTTTATTTCTTTTCCTTGTCTGAACTCTGTAGCTAGAACTTCTAATACTATGTTGAATAAGAGTGTTGAAAGCAGATGCCCTTTTCTTGCTTCGGATCTTGAGGGGAAAACTTTAGTTTTTGCTGATTGAGTATAATGTTGGCTGTAGGTTTCTCATATATAGCTTTTATTACATGGAGGTATGCTCCCTCTAATCCCACTTTGCTGAGTTTTTATCATAAATGGGTAATGGATTTTATCAAATGCGTTTTCAGCATTTATTGATATGATCATATGATTTTTGTCCTTCATTTTGTTTATGTGGTGAACTACATTTATTGGTTTGCAAATATTATACCTCCTTGCATCCTTGGGATGAATCTCACTTGATTACGGTGTATGATCTTCTTAATGTATTGCTGAATCCAGATTGCCAATATTTTGCTGAAGATTTTAGCATCTATGTTCATCAGAGATACTAGATACAACAACTCTTTGTTGTGCCTTTACCTGGTTTTGGAACTACAAAGATAGTAGCCACATAAAAAGAGTTTGGGAATCTTCCCTCTTCTTGAATTTTTTGGAATAGCTTGAATGGATGGGAATTAGTTCTTTAAATGTTTGGTGAAATTCACCTGTGAAGTCATCTGGTCCAGGGCTTTCTTTGCCTGGAGGTTTTTGATTGCTGCTTCAATTTCACTAGTAGTTAATGGTCTATTCAGGCTTTCTGCTTCTTTATTCAGTTTTGGAAGACTGCTATGTTCTAGAAATTTGTCCCTTTCACCCACTCTGTCCAACTTCTTGGCATATAGTTACTCTCAGTAATTTCTTACAATCCATTGTATTTCTGTGGTATCGGTTACACTTTCTCATTCAGTTCTGGTTTTATATATTTGGGTCCTCTCTTTTTTTCTTGATGAGTCTGGTTAAAGATTTGTTAATTTTGTTTATCTTTGCAAAGTACAAGCTCCTGGATTTATTGACCCTTTGAATTGTTCTTTTAGTTTCTATGTCATTTAATTCTCCTCTGATCTTATTTCCTTCCTTCTACTCACTCTGGTTTGTGGTTGTTCCTTTGGTTCTTGTAGTGTAGGGTTAAGTTGTTTATTTGAGATTTTTCTATCTTCTTTAGGTAGCCTGTATTGCAACTTCCCTCTTAGGACTGCTTTCACAGTGTCCCATAGGTTTTGGGTTGTTGTGTGTTCATTTTCATTGTTTCCAAATACTTTTTGATTTCTTCCTCGATCTCATTGTTAACCCATTCATTATTTAATAACATGTTATTTAGTCTCCATGTATTTGAATGTTTTTGAGTTTTTTCCTTGAGGTCGGTTTCTAGTTTCAAGTCATTGTGATCCAAGTATATGTTTGATATGATTTCAATTTTCTTGAATTTGTTGATGTTATTTTGTATTCTACCATGTGGTCTATCTTTGAAAACGTTCCATGTGCATTTGAACGAATGTATTATTTGCTTTTTTTGGGGGGGGTGAAAGGTTCTATATATATTAATTAAGTCCATTTAATCTAGAGTGTCATTCAATGCCACAATATGCCTGTTGATTCTTTGTTTGGAAGCTCTATCTGTTGTGGGTAATGGGGTGTTAAAATCCCCTAAATGACTGTGTTGCTGTTGATCTTTCTTGGAGTCCTTCAAGATTTTCCTTACATATTTAGGTGCTCCTACATTGGGTGCATATTTACAAGGGCTATATCCTGCTGATGGACTACCCCGTTAAGTAGTATGTAGTGACCTTCTTCGTCTCTTTTTATGGCTTTTGTTTGAAGTCTATTTTGTCTGATGTAAGTATTCCTACCCCTGCTTTTTGGTCTGTTTACCTGGAATATTTTTTTTCCATCCCTTCACTTTCAGTCTGTGTAGATCTTCTGTTCTGAGTTGGGTCTCTTGTAGACAGCATATATACAGGTTGTACTTTCTTATCCATTCAGCTAACCTATGTTATTTGATTGGAGCATTTAGTCCATTTACATTTAATGTTATTATTGATAGGTGCTTATTTATTGTCATTTATTGTGTACCTGTGTTCTTTTCTATTTCTTCTTATACCAGTCCCTTTAGCATCTCTTACAGTGCTGGCTTGGTGGAGACATACTCTTTTAGCTTTCTTTTGTCTGGAAAGCTCTTTATTTCACCTTCAACTTTAAATGAGAGTCTTGCTGGATAGTGTAGTCTTGGTTGTATGTCCTTGCTTTGAATTACTTGGATTATTTTGTGTCAAACCCTCCAGGCCTTTAGTGTTTCTGTTGAGAAATGAGCTGATAGCTATATTGGAGCTCCCTTGTATGTTACTAGCTGTTTCTCTCTTTCTGCCTTTAAGGTTCTCTCTGTCTTTAAATTTTGCCATTTTAATTATGATGTATTTTGGAGTGGGTCTCTTGGGTTCATCTTTATTGGGACCCTCTGTGCTTCCTGAATTTGGTTGACTTTTCCCTTTATCAAGTTAGGGAAGTATTTTGTCATGATTTTTTTAGAACAGGTTTTCTATCCCTTGGTCTTTTTTTTTCTCCTTGTGATATTCCTATGACGCAAATGTTGTTATGTTTCATGTTGTCCTGAAGCTCCCTTAAAATATCATTTTTTCAGGGTTTTTTTTAGTCTTTTTTCATTTTGTTGCTCTGACTGGGTATTGTTTCTACCTTGTCTTCCAGCTCACTGATTTGGTCTTTTGCTTCATCTAGCCTGCTTTTGATCCCTTCTAGTGTATTCTTCATTTCAGATATTGTAGTCTTCTTTTCTTTGTGGCTCTTATTCATGGCTTCTATGTCCTTTTTCATGCTGCTGAAGTTCTCACTAAGTTCCTTGTAGCTCCACAAAGTTCTTTGTAGTTCTCACTGAGTTCAGTGAGCATCCTTATAAACATTATTTTGAATTCTATGTCTAGTAGGTTGCTTGCCTCTATTTCATTTATCCCTTTTTCTGGGGATTTTTTCTTTCCTTTCAATTTGAGATTATTTCTTTGTCTCTCCATTTTAGGTTATTCTTTGTTTGTTTGTTTGTTTGTTTCTGCATCTCAGATTGGTGTGATTTGACTCCCTGTCTTCATGGGGTGGCCTTCTGTGGTAGGAGTCCTGTGGGACTTAATGGTGTAGTCTCTTTGATCTCCTGATCTGGATGCTGAGGGATGCCCTTTATTCAATTTATGTGGGCTATCTTGTTGTACTTGGGTTTTGATTATTCATGGCTCATTAAATGGCTCACTCCCTGCCAGCTGGCTGATGGGGAATCATAACCCCTGCCACATCTTATACACGCCCATTGTGAAGTGTCTTCTATATACCTTGGCTCAAAACTTCCTATCAGCTAAGATTACATTGATTGTTCAGGTTTTTTTGTCAGAAGATACGTTGAGAATTTGAGTTGGGCATTAGAAGACTCAGCTTCCACCTACTTGGCCACTATCTTCCAACCTCTCTGTTTGGATGAAATGCCAGCCCTTGACTGCATCAGGGCCTCCACCAGCAATCTGGCATCCGGCCCTGGCCAGTTCAGCTGCAATTGCCTGGTAGATACTGCATTTGTGGGCAAGGTCCGCTCTCAACATATCATTTCTATAAAGCATTACCTTTCAAAATTTCAAGATTTATTCAACTACCTAATTTATATATATATATTTATATATTTATATATATATGGATATATATAAAATCTTTAGACATGTGTGTATTCACAAATATCTTTAGACTTCTCTGCTAAGTCTCCTACTCTATAGTTTAAAAAATTTTTTGACATTAAGTTCAGCCTTACAGAAAAGTTGGCAAGAGAAGTACAAATAATTTTTATCTGAACCATTTCAGAGTAAGTAGGCTACATGATGTTCCTTCCCCTCCTCCCAAATACTTTACAGTGTAATTGCTACAAACATGGGCATTCTCTTAAATACCCACAACACAACTCATTAAGTCAGGAAATTTAACACGAATATATTTCTACCATCTAATCTACAGACATTCAAATTTCATCAAGTGTCCCAAATATGTTCTTACAAAACAAGGATCCAATGCAGGATCATGTGTTGCATTTAGTTGTCATGTCTCTTTAGTCTCCTTCAATCTAGAGCAGTTCCTTAATCTTTCCTTGAATTTAATGACCTTGACATCTTCTTCATAGTTAGGAATTATATTTAGAATCCAAGAGTTACGTGCTTGATGTGTTTGCCTTTGGGGCATCAATGTTTGCAAACCTTCTAAGTAGAGACATCTAGGTAACATGTACACACACACACACACACACACCCTTACACATGGCATATTTATTTTTGCAACATATCGATCTATACATTTCAAAAGCCATGAGTTCATATTGACCCTTCCAATTCCAATCCAACATCATTGGGTTCAATTTTTTCCTCTTTGATTTGTCATTCTTTTTTCCAACAGCAACAAACTTGGCTCCCATTGTCATTATTTTTCCTGATTTTTTTAAGCCCCCTTTATGTAGTCAATCTTTTGTCTCCATCTTGACTGCTACATGGATGCCCTTGTTACTTAGTTCAGACTCTGACAACCCAACTGGGACCACCATCATCCTCCTAAACAAACGCTTTCCTTGTCCTACTCAGAGACTCAACACCCATCTAAGCCACCACTACTGCCATCTTCCCAGCATGGATGCCTTCCTCACCCATTTCACTCCAACCACATGCTACACATGCACTTCTATGCTTGCTCTACCACACCTAAAGGCTTTTGTTCTGAATTATTCGAGAAGAAAGGAGGGGATAAAGGGAACTTCACAGTTTTTAAGTTCAGATGTAATTGCCTTTCTTGATGCTAAAAAGTGGGTTTTAATAAATAATTCACAACTTTGACTTACATTACTCATTGGGATTTGGTCTAAATTTGGGTATGTGGGTAATAAGAGATTTAAAGCCATAAAAAACTCTGTCACAAGAATAATGCATAAATAAATCACATGATGTATATTCTGTACTTTTGCATTGAAATGTTACCTATCCTATCATAAATGAAATTCCCCAGAGAGAAATCCATAGGAATAAGAACTGGGAACTGCCCTTCAAATTTAGTCTCCCTTCCACTTTACTGTTCTGGACAAGAGCTGCTTTTTCAGACGTCAGCTGACTTGCCTAAAGGGGTTTGCCTCCTAGGAAGTCATATTATGTATTGATTGATTACACACCAGTGACTGCTAATGTATTTCATTAATAACATTTACAAGCTCACTTGTCTTTTTGCTCTCTGAGGTGTCTGGTGGTTTTCTGTGAAAGCATATCACACTTAGCAAAAAAAAACAAAAGATTTTCTTAACTAGTATTACCAAACTGAATCTTAGTTTTAATGTAATTAAATAAAAGCTTGCTATTTAAAGTAATACTAAGTTTACTACAGCAACGGGCTATTTTTTTGTTTTTTTTGGAAACAGAAAGGGGCATCTATTTAAGGAACTCAGATTTTCATTACTTAGCAACTTATTTAATAAAGTATTTACTATTTATTGAGTACCTACTTTATGCATAACACTACATGAGCTAGAGGCTACATGAGATTAAAATTTCATAATAAGCGTAATAGCTCAGATTTTTTAAAATATTATAAAATGTTAGTAATTTTACTAAGTAGTTTTCCTGTATCATCCTGTTTACTCTTCACAGCAATCAATGGTATGAGGCAGAGACTTTTTTTAAACACTTGTAGAGGAGCAAATTGATGTCCTTGGAGGATTTTAGCGACTTTCTCAAGGTCACAAAATTGTATGGAAAATCCTGCTTTTCATTCATTCATTCATTCATTCACTCATTCAAAAGTATTTATTGAGTCCTTTCAATGTGTTAGTACTGGGCTTGGTTCTAGAGACAAAGTGATAGAGCATATGGAGAACCCTGTCATCATGAAGCTTATAGCTTGGCAGGGAAGGTGGTCAAATAGTGTGATAACTGGCTGGCCACACAAAGTATAGGGTGTTAGGGAGGCACTCAGTGGGCCAAAAGAAATTAGCTGGGTGCAGGGGTGAGGAGAAATTTCTATGCAGGGAGAGCATTGTGTTTGTCATTGGTTGCAAAATTTAATATCACTATACTTAGCTATATAGAAAAACTATAGTTTCTTTGTTTCACCTATAATTCTTATGGTTGGACTATCCCTATGTTCCTACCCACTGTCTGGGAGGGAAGTAAAATTTAGTCCCTTCAGATAGAGTTCAGTTTTTGTTGGATAAAAGCGTGCTAGTTCCTTTTCTCAGATGACGTTCCTCCTCCTTCTTTCCTGAAGGTGGTCCTGTCTGTACAGGATAAGGAATGGCTTATAAGATCTTGTGAGGAGGAAGAAGAGAGTGATGGGTCTCTAGGCTCTAGGACCACATGCCTTTGTCTGCCTGGCTGCTAGGAGCCCTGCTGGCCTCCATGCTAGTGTCTGCATCATTGGACTTCGGGTCTGTTCTCCTCGTGCAAGCAAGGTCTTCTGTAGTTCTCCTGGCAGGTGAAGGTTCACTCTGAGGCTTGGCTATAACACCTATTCACACCTAACCGAGGGTGTCTGTTCTGTACCTCAATTCCCTTCCCAGGCAACCCTCTCTAGAAGCTCCTCAGCCAGATTCTCAGGTACTTTTGAGTTTCTGAGAACTAAGGGTAAGGGTTTGAGGAAGCTCAGCTTGAGCACTTCCTCTGCTTACTCACTCTACGCCTCAGGGAACAACATTGTGGCTCAGCCCAGCCTGGACTGCGGCGGCCTGTCAGCGGCTTCCTCTGGATCATGGAATGACAGTGCCAGGGAGTGTGAGGAAGGGTTCCTTTCTGCCCTCATTGTCATCTCCACTTTTTGAAAGCTCATCCCACTCTCCGGCCTCTTTCTCTGTTTCATGTTTCCACAATCACCCTAGAATTGGAGAGGATTTCCCTCTTGTATCTGTTCCCTCCTATGTGAAACTCTATGGTGTGTCCCTGGAAATTCTCTCTCCAAATGCTCAAGAAAAGTGAGAGCAATTTAGACAAAACTTTCTCAACAGGTAGCCTGGGTCTTCCTACAAATTCCTATTTTTAAATGCTAAAAACTGAAAATTACCTCAGTCATTTTCTTCCATTCCTTCTAGAACAAACCTTAATCTCATCCTAGACAGAGAGATGCCTCAGCAGGCTGAGGTGAAGATCATGTTTTTAGATAGGCAAAAGTGGAAAGCATGCTAATAATTTTGGAGTACTCCTGAAAGTACTTGGAAGTAATCAGATTTTCAAGTACTTTGAAGTTCTCAATTACAGGTGCCAGAGCCCGGACTGAGAAAGAGTGTGGCCATTTACGGAACTGAAAGAAGCTGACCTGGCTCTTACACTACAGGAGAGAGGGTACCTAACAAATGCCAGGGGGTATAAAAAAGGTATCGATCGTTTAGTGCTTACTCTGTGCCAGCACAGAGGACCATAAGGAAAGACCTTCCCAAGGGCTACGGGAAGCCATTGAACAGAGTACTGAGCAAGAGGGTGGCAGGACCATGTGTGCTTTCTGGAAGGGTCCCTCTGGCTACAGGGTGGAAAACGGATGGAGAGGAAGAGAATGAGACTAGATGCAGGGAGTTTGGTAAAGTGTCATTGCAGGAGCCCAGGTCAGAGATGATGGCTAGGATGGGGGAGGAGCAACCGAGATGGAACCTGAGGATGCATGTGTATACCATAGAGCCAGTGCTTTCTGACTCAGTGTAGATGCAGGCAGCGGACACAAAGGACGTCTCAAGGATGAACCTAAGATTTCTGGCTTGAACAACAAAATAGATATGGTGAGTTTCTAAGACAAGAAACTCTTGATAGGACACAGATTTCTGGGGAGGGATGAGGTGGTGGAGCTCGATTTTGGACACTTTCAGGGCTGGCAGCCATCACAGAACAGGCCTTCAGTATCCATGAGCTTATCGTATATTTAATAAGGTGAGAATTTCAAATAACAGGCATTCTACAACCTTTACATTCATCTACAGTCTCCTCTGAAAATTTGATTTAAACATAAAATGAGGACATTGATTTTCAGTGTGATTCTGCAGTCTGTGGCTTACCACATCTATTCCTTCTGCCCTTGAGAAGTCTGATTATGCATGCACCTCTCTCCTCGGTTTTAATTCATATGAAAACCTACAAATCATTTCGGGTGAACTGAATCCATATCCTCTTACCATGGAAAACAGAAATACATGCATTATCGTATATACAAATAAAAGCACTTTAGCATCAGACCTAGGAACACATTTAACTGGCAGAGGCCCTCTTCTAATTGTTCCTGGAAGTCTTTAAGTCAATTAATCCAAAACCAAAGCTCTCATTTTGTCAGCTTTCCAACTTATGACTACCTTATAAGATATCATGTAAAAGGTCACCTTATTTATTACCTAGGTATTTGATTGTAATCTTCATTACTTTGGAGGATATCCCAGGAAGTCGTACTTCTCAAACCCACTGGTTTACCAAGTTTTTCTTTCATGACTGAGAAGCTGTTTAGACATTTGTTTTAAAAATTTTCACCTAGGCTATGTATGCTGTAACCATTTTTTGGAGCAAGAGAATTAATGAATTCATGAGCTCTCCAGTTAAATAGAAAGCTATTCATTTGGGTCTTTTAGAGTGGAGCCAAAATTATTTTCTGAGGAGAGTCAGGGCCCTGCCTATGGAACAGTGAAGAGTGTTTTGTTTTGTGTATGGGTGTTTAATTTCAGGCACAAGTTCTTATTAGTATCCTAACCAGGCCAAACTGTTCAAATATACATCTTTGAACTCAACTAGCAATACAGACTAGCTGTGGCCCTGTTAGTAATCAGGAATTAACTGCCAAACTCAGAGCTGCTTGGTAGCTTTCAAAAGCTCATCTGAGGAAAAAGAAAAGGTACATGTATGTTTGTTTGAAAGATATGCTATTTGTCCATTCCTCTCTATATATATTTTGAAATTTATTCCCAAGATAAGTCAGATCTTTAGAGAGCTACATATGTGGACATTAAGAAATTCATTTCTAAAATTAATCAATGAACTTCTCTTAGCTTCAATTTCTAAAATGCAAAACAAAGGAAGATTCATTCATTCAATGGTCATTCACTGAACAACTAATATCCAAAACTTTAGGTTGACAAAATGGAATAAGACATAGTTCCACTGCTCAAACACCCGTTTATCTATCTTTCTAAGTATCTTTTTCTATGACTAAAGAGATAATTATAATTCTATATGATAAGCACAATCATTGAGAAATACACAACATACAGAAGCAAAAGGAAGAGCACCTTAGCCAGCCAGCGTGCAGGGGAAGGAAAGTGGGAGAATGACTGAAGGATATTGAGGTGTCTTGGAATAATTATGCCCACCTTCACAGGATTAGTGCAGTATTAGTAGGGATCAAATGAGAGGAGGTGTGGGAGAGCACTGTCAAAGCGGGGAAATAGCTACTCAGATGAAGAATAGAGGTATCGGCTTGGCAATGACACGGAAACTCCAAATGGGCTTATTAGTAAATATGAAAATGTATTATCTCACATGACAAAAGGTCCAGAGGTGGGGCAGCCTCCAAAGTTGGTTGATTTAGTGGCTTGATTATGTCATCAAAGACCCTTGCTCTTCCCATCCTCAGCTTTACCTTTTTCAGGGTTGGCTTACCATGTGAAATGGAGCACCTCAGGACAGAACAAGGTGGCTGTAGCAGTTTAGGCATCATAGGAAGACACAGAGGGTCCCGGGGAAGACAGAGACCGTTTTTTCCCTTGTGTCTCCTTCTTAGGAGGGAAAAAATTTTCCCAAAGACTTTTGAAGGTTTCCCCTCACACCTCAAAAGCCTGGATTTAAGCACATGCCCATTTGTAAAACAATTACTCATTTGGGGTGCCATCTATGTTAGAGAATCAGCCACACAATGCCACAGTGGTGTTATGGGCACAAGAAGTTAGATGACTTGAAAGAAGACGTTCTTTCTTCTGAGAATCTCTCACTTGCCAAATTTTAAAAAATCTCTGCACTTTCTACTATAAAGGACATACAGCTTTTCCTCTACTTTCAATGCCTAGAAAGCAAGGTGGGTGGAAAGGGATCAAATCATACTATACTACTCATTTTGCAGCCCAAACTCATGCATTTCAAACGAAACTTACCAAAGTCTACCAGTTTAACTCCTCCTTCAGTGGTCAACAGGATGTTATTTCCTTTTACATCACGATGGATAGTTTTGTTGTTATGCAAATGTTGAAGTCCCTAGAAGATAGAAAATATTTCTTTTTATTTTATTATTTATCCTAACCCGAGGACATGCTTATTGATTTTAGAGAGATGGGAAGGAAGGCGAGGAGAGAGAGGAGGGAGAGAGAGAGAAACATTGATGTGAGGAACATTGATCAGTTGCCTCTTGCACCTCCCAACAGACCAAACCTGCAACCCAGGCATGTGTCCTGACCAGGAGTTGAGCCTGTCGTGACCTTTCGGTTTATGGGACGCCGCTCCAACCAACTAAGCCACACCAATCATGGCAAAATATTTGTTTTTAAAGAAAGCATCAAACAAAAGAATATTTTTAAGATGGATGCATTTGTGCAAAACCAATTGGAAACACAGTGAAAATTAACATTCAAGCATTCTTAAATGTTTAATAATGAATTAGTCATATCAAATTACATCATTTCCATTTTGGACTACATAAAAATTCCTAAAAGTGGGGCATACCCCTAGTGCTTATCAGCTATTTTATTAAAAATGTGTTGATCTCAACAAAAGAAAATGTTCTATGAATTTATGTTAAATGGTGGCAAATAAAAGCCTTACTCTTAGCAAAAAATACACATAATCTACCTTCATCATAATCACAATCTCAGAAATATACTTAGAAGATCAGAACTCAAGGTGCTGCTGACAAAAGGAGGGTAGATTTCTAATGGAAAAAAGAATTTAGCTATGCTAAACATTCCAGATTTTGCACATACTCTTGCATCAATAAATACTAATGTAGTAATATTTTTCTAAAAATAGGATCCACATTTTTTATTTAACTAGAACTGCCTCATAAATAATGCACAAACCATTGAAATTGCCTTACCATTAGTGCTTCACGTAAAATATAGGCAATTATGGGCTCATTCATTCTTTTACCCTTTTTCAGAAATCCTTTCACAAGATCAGTCACTGATCCTCCATTGCACAGCTATAAAAGAATATTTCAAGATTAATATTAAAATGAATGTGGCATTTTAAGTACTTGCTATAAAAGGTTTCCCCAAAACATTTAAAAAATTGTTCCATTTTTTGTTTCAAGTGACTATTTTCATCATCCTTTTGGTTTCATAGATGAATGAACACATCCTTTGTGCCAAGCATATTCTTTTTTTTTTATTTTATTTTAATTTATTTTTTCAAATACATTTGTCTCTGCCTCCCTCCCACCATATACTCTTAATCCATTTATAATATTATCTCTATGACTCACAACTCACTGAAATAGGTATTATCACCTCCATATTAAAGATTGGAAAACTGAGGCACCAAATAATAAAGTAACCTGCAGAGGTCACCCAGCAGTGACAGAGCTAGGATATGAACTCAGTCTGACTGCAGAGTCAATACCACAGTGCTTAGTGATCATCCCCCAATATGCTTCATGGGCTGGCTGGCTGATCTAACCACCATGTAAGATATGTTTCTATTTAAGAAAGTTTTAAAATCTAAACATGAACTTGCAAATGAACAATTAGATGGCACCTCATTTATAACTAGTGTCCTTCTACATTCAAAGAAATTTTCTTTCAGCTTATACAGGAGTAGATACTGCCCTAGCATTCCAAAACCTGCATTTTCTTCCCTGTCAAGAAGGGGGAATGCCCTCTGACTGCATAGGCAGTAGAGGGCCCTGCCCTGGCAGTGCAAAACCGTCTCAGCATAATCAGCTCATGAAATGACTCAAAGCTGACTGAAAAGAAGTTAGAGCCCTTTAAATTGCAAGGCATTTATTTAAAAGAACCAAGTTTCAAAAGAACCAAGTTTCAAGATCAGTTTGAGAATTTCTAAAAATCACTGCAGAGACTAAACATCTTTTCCTGTTTCTCCAAAGTGTGCCTCTCTGTGGCTGCCTCTTCTGTGGTTGACTGTTATGTTAATGCAGAATAAACAGCTAGACTGTTGCAGGGAGAATAAAAGAACCCCCCAAAATGTGCAGTAAATAAAATTTTTAAATGAAATATAAGTCCTAATGCAATCATACAATTTGCACTAAGCAGTTCAAATTTTACTTCTGGATATCAGTTTTTACTTAAAACAGTTATTTTTCCTATCTGTTAAGGTTTAGAATACAGAATTTTTTATAATATACAGTAAGGGATATTGAAGTATAATTTACATATAATAAAATTCACTCAACTTAGTATACAATTCTGAATTTCGACAAATGTATTGGGTTGGCCAAAAAGTCCGTTTAGGTTTATCCATAAAACAAAAGACACATTTTTCATTTTCACCAATAACTTCACTGACTTGGATGTTTTGAGTACGTCGGCTGTCTCCTGCTCTTGGCCTCTAGTGGGTAGAGGCCAGGGAGCTGCTAAATATCTCCCAATGCATAAGACAGCCCCACAGCAAGTAATTATTTGGCCAAAACATCAACAGTACCAAGAAACTTCACAAACCACTTTTGTCACATTCAATCAGTCACAGCGCCTTCTCCATACACTGCACAAATCTTTTTTTGGGTGTTTCAGCTGTGTTTTTACATTTCTTGAAATAATAAAGTATAATATGCCAAAAGTGTTGCATATTTTCTTCCAATTTCAATATTAAATTGGCTGCACAAAAATTCATTAATTCTGATTTAAAAAAAAATACATGCTGATAAGACAGCTGTCACAATACAATCTAACAAAACTGTTTTGAATGAAGTTAAAGACAACTAAGCACTGCTAGAGCCATCTTACGGGAAAAAACCAAAGGAAATTTTTGGCCAGCCCAGTATTAGTCCTGTAACCACTACCAACCCCAATCAAATTAGATAAAATAGATAAAAATGTTAATCTATACAAGATAAGATATCGAACAAATCCATCCTGCAAAAATCTTCCTTTGTCTCTCTTTGTAGCCAAACTCCTCTCCTGGCTCCTGGCAACCACTAACCCATATTCTGTCCCTATAGTTTTTGTTAAAGAAATTGAATGATAAGTGTGCAGCCCATTAAATCTGGCTTCTTTGACTTAGCATAATGAATCTGAGATTCATTTACATTGTTGCACCTTCCTTTCTAAATGCTGTTTTAATAATATTGTTTGCGCCTTTTGTGGTGTTGAATATTCCATTAAATAGATAGACCACTGTTTGTTTATTCATTCACTAACTGAAAGATACTTGAGTTGTTTCTAGTTTTGTGCAATTATGAATATAACTACTAAACATTCACATATAAATTTTTATGAGAATATAGTTTTCATTTCTCCTGGGTAAATATCTAAGAGAAGGAATGGCTGGATTTGATGGGCCATGTATTTGACCTAAGCAACTGCCAGAGTATTTCCCAAAGTGGTTATGACATTCTGTATCCCATAAGCAGTGTATGAAAATTTTTCTTCTATATTTTCTTGAGGAAGTTTTATAGTTTTAGGTTTTATAAATAGGTAGTTCTATCATTCATTTTGAGTTAAATTTTGTAAATGATGTGAGGTTTGGATTGTATGTGGCTGTCCAATTATTATAGTACACTTTTCTACTAGTCAAAAATTTCCAAGAAACAGATAATATAACTGAATTGAGTTTAAAATCTAGTTGCCAACACCAAGAATAGGGAAGCCTTAAGTGTATATTATTATACTTATACAGGAGTAAAAGAAGGCAGCCTGAAAAGGCTACATATTGTATGATTCCAACTATTTGACATTCTGGAATGTTCTTTTTTAAAAAAATTTTTTGTTTATTTATTTTTAGACAGAGGGAGAGGGAGGGAGAAAGAGATGGAGAGAAACATCAATGTGTGGTTGCCTCTCACACGCCCCCTACTGGGGACCTGGCCAGCAACCCAGGCATGTGCTCTGACTAGGGATTGGACTGGTGACCCTTTGGTTCACAGGACGGAGCTCAATCCACTGAGCCACACCAGTCAGGGCTGGAATGTTCTTTAAAAGAACAAAATTGAAGTATAATTTTCTTAAACCATAGCTACACTAATTAAATAACAGAGCAGCACTGAAAATGAACTCTACTCAAGCTACAGTCAAACATTTAAAAAAAACCCACCTAAACCAAAAAGGATAATATTCCATAAACAGATCATTATAACTAATTTCCAAAGTTAGCCTTTGTAATTTTTCTAAATGTATTCTGTCTTTACCATGTTAGAAGAAGATATGAGATTTTTATTCAAATTTCTGAAAAAGGACTACTAATTCCTTCTTGGCATTTCTGTTTTTTACTGCTTTTCAGTTGTTTTTGTTTATTCTAAGAATGCTCAAAGGCCATTCGTTTAGTCCATAGTATTCTATGAAAGACCATAGAAATTCTTGTTTTCTAATACTCATTCTAGTTTTTACTTTGCTTATTTTATAAAAGTGGTTTCAACATTCATGTTTGTCTTTTGTAAAAACTAATCTTTAGCAAATGCCCAATAGTAGAATTTTGTATTGTATGATAAGTGTATGTGAAATGTTATAAGACTGCTGTGGTGCTTCTAAAGTAAGTGCATCATTTTACCCTGCCTAAGCAATGCGCAAAAGTTCAATTTAACTTGCAGCTTCACAAATCTCGGTATTAATAGCATTTTTAATTTTAGCCATTTTAGTTGATGTGTACTAGTAATCTCATTGTGGTTTTAATTTGAACTTCATTAAAGACTAAAGGTATTGAATGTGTGTGTGTGTGTGTGTGTTTTGAGAGCCCAAATTTTTTGCTCACTTTTTAAAAAAATTGGGTAAATGCACTTTATTAGGTGAAATTTCTGTCTATTTCTAGTGTCCTGAGATTATCTGTCACAAATAGGTGTTGGATTTTGGCATATTTTTCATGATTTTCTTCTCTTTTTCTTAATACAGTGAATTATGTGATGCAGTAAATGTTAATGTGTAACAGACTTTTTTAATGTTTTCATAAACTAGTATTACTGGGATCAATCCCATTCAGTTATGATGTATTAACATTTTCTATATGTTACTGGGTTTGATTTGTTAAGGATTTTTGCATCTATTGTCATGCAGAGTGTTAAAATATAGTATTCTTTTTTTGCAATATCTTTATATTCTTTTGTCAGTATAATACTGGTCTCACAAATGAGTCAACAAGACTCATAATTTCTTTTTAAAAGATTTCATAGGATTTTCTTCCCCAGGATGGTAATGTAGACACATCCTGGTGGTGAAGAACTCTGTAGATCCATTCTCCAGTGAAACAACCATAACTGGTAAAAATTATAAAAATAAACAGCCATTTAAAATATTTTGAAATTTTATGAGGTCATGTAGCAAGTGATGAAACATTCAAGAATAAAACTAAATCTTAATAAGAACAGCAGGAGTCTGGGACACGAGAGCCACTCTATTCACCTCTGACCAGCCCAGTGACAGAAACGCTACTCCGGAGAAGTGTTTCCAAGAAAATGGGGTTCTCTCTTCCCCCATCTCCCATCCAAACAAAATTGATGAGATATGTGAAGAAACAGGAAAGTGTCATGCACACAAATGGAAAAACGCAGGCAACAGAAGCTGCCTGTGAGAGAGCCCAGATATTAAACTTAGCAGACAAAGACTTCAAAGTAGGCAATATGATGAATATGTTCAAAGAACTAAAGAAAAACATGCTTTAAGAAGTGAAGATATGATGTGAATGTCTCATCAAGTAGAAAATGTCAATAAAAATACAGAATTCATAAAAAAAAACAAAACTAAAGCGCTGGACAGGTAGTCCAGTTGGTTAGAGTGTCATCCTGATATGCCCTGCTTGTGGGTTCCAGTCAGGGCACACACAAGGAGGAACCAATGAATGCATAAATAGGTAGAACCACAAACTGGTGTTTCTGCTTCTTTCTCTCTTTCTCTCCCTCTCTCTAAAATCAATCAGTAACAAATTATAGAAAAAAAATTTTGGAGTTTAAAAGTAGAATAAGGTAAATGAAAAATACACTGGAAGAACTCAACAGTAGGTATGAACTGGCAAAAGAGGAAATCCACAAACTTTAAGAGAGATCAATAGACATCATGAATATGAAAAGAGAGAAGAAAGAATATCTTCATTATAAGACCAGTCTAAGAGAGATGCATGCATACCAACGTTCATGTAATGGGAATACTGGAATAGAGGAGAAAGAGTACAGAGCAGAAGAAAATCTTGGAAGAAATAGCTGAAACTTCCCAAAATTAATGAAAAATATTACTCTATACATCCAATCAGCTCAATTAACTCAAGTAGCATTATAAAAAGAGATTCACACGCAGTCACATGAAATAAAAATGGTGAATGCCTAAGATAAAAAGAAAATATTGAAAGTAGGAGGGGGAAAATGAATTGTGAAGTGCTAGGGAATCTTAATGAGATTAACTGCTAACTTATCAGAAGCAGTAGAGGCCAAGAGGAAGGATAACATGTTCAAGCTGCTAAAGAAAAAACTGTCCAAAAGAATCTTATATCTCAGCCAAATTATATTTCAAAAATGAATAAGAAATACATTCTTAGGTAAACAAAACTCAAGAGAATCCATTGCTACCAGATCCACCTTATAAGAAATACTAAATGAAGTTATTCAGGCTGAAAGCAAGTGATAATAGACAGTGCTTTCAATGCAAATGAGAAAATAAAGAGCATCAGTAAAAGTAATCATTTGATTGAAAAAGACAGTGCAAATGCATATTTTTATTAACTGATTTAAAAAGCCACTGTATAAAACAATAAGGGCATAATTGCATTCTTGGGCCAACAGTATATAGAAATGCAAAATGTTCAACAATAAAAGCATGAAAAAAGTGAATTGGAGCAAAGCTGTATTGAATTAATGAAACCAGATGGTAACTCAAATTTACAGAAATAAATTTAAAAGCTAGAAATTTTAAATAAGAAAATAAACATAACCACTTGATAATTATATATTTGCTCTCCTCTCAGCTTTTTCAAAATACATAAAATTACATATAGTAACTATAAATATATACAGTATCATTTATTCATACTATATATAACAAAGCACAAAAAAGAAAAAAGGTGAAATAGAATTATACAGGAATAATATTTCTATAATTCTCTGGAATTAAATTATAAATATTTGATAGAATTCACCAGTGAAGCTACTGAGCCTGGTCTTTTCTTTGTGGAAAGACTTTTAATTAAAAATTAAGTTTCTTTTTATTAATATAAAGCTATTTGTACTTTCTAGTTCTTCTCTTGTTATTTTCATAGTTTGTGTGTTTTAAGAGGAACACAAGACAATAAATTGCCAGATATATTAACATAAAGTTGTTCATAATATTTTATTACTATCATATGAATAGCTGCAGATTCAGTTGTGATTTTCTCTATTTAACCCATAATATAATTAATTCATATCTTATACTATTTTCTAGACCTGTTTAGAGAGATCAAGTTTATTATTAAATTTTTCAAAGAACTTTTGTTTTCATTATATCTATTTTTTTATTCATTTTCTATTTAACCAATTTCTACTTTTATATTTCTTTTTTCAACTTATATTAGGTTGAATTTGCTTTGATGTTATTGGCATCCTGAGTCAAAAAGGTTAGTGATTTTACATTGTTATATCTTGCAATGTGATCACTCCACTAATTTTAGTAATCACCTGGCACCATACAAACTCATTACAATATTATTGACTATATTCTCCTTCACCTTTTTCACATTCCTCTACCCTTTCCACTCTAGTAACAATCCCTTTGGTCTCTGTTTTTAAGTCTGTTTTTGGTTTGTTTGTTCATTTGTTATGTTAAGATTCCACATATAAGTGAAAAGTCATATGATATTTGTCTCTCTCTACCTGACTTATTTTACTTAACATAATACCCTCTGGGTCCATCCATGTTGTCATAATTAGCAAGATTTCATTCTTTTTCATTGCTGTGCAATATTCACTTGTATACTTACACCACATCTTCATTACCCACTCATCCATCCATAGACACCTAGGTTGCTTCCATATCTTAGCTCTAGTAAATAATGCTGCAATGAACATAGGAGTGCATACATCTTTTTGAATTAGTGGGTTTTTTTTCCTTTGGATAAATACCCAGAAGTGGAATTGCTGGGTTATATGGTAGACCTATTTTTAGTTGTTTTTTTTGGGGGGAAATCTCCACACTGTTTTCCATAGTGGCTGCACCAGTTCGCAGCCCCGTTAGCAGTCCCTCTTCCCCGAACCCTTGCCAGCACATGTCACTTAGTTTTAAATTGTCTTTCCCCATCATGAGACTGTAAGATCCAGGATGACAGTTAGTCTTGTTCTCTGTTGAGTGCCCAAAACCTACCAAAAGGCCTGGGCCAAAGTAACAGATGATATTTAGGGAATAAATAAACGGATGGATAAACTTAAGTTCTACACTTACGTGTGTGTGTACACACACAAAATGACACAAGGACGTCTTTTCACATGGTACATAAGGGACATCTTCAAAGTGTGGCATGTCTGACTTAATTTTATAAAATATGTTAATGTAACAAATTCTGCATTTCAATAAGATACTGATAAGATAAATGAGAACTGTCACCACCATCTGTTTACTAGACGTTTCCTTAATGTGTAGTTTCATAATAGGCGACATTTTCATATTACTTTTCTAATGTGTAAACTAGAAACAGTATTTTTAAAGTATTATTGACATATAATATAATTGGCTTATTTAAGTATGCAGTTTGATGTATTTTGGTAATTACATACAATCATGTAACCAGTAAATCAAGATATAAAACAGTTCCATTAACCTAAACTGTTTCAAAATTCTTGGGAAAACATCATTAAACATTGGCAATGTTAGGAATAAGAAATCTATGATACCTCAATCCCTCCCCACCTTGAGGTAGGGAGGTGGGGGTGGGAGGGGCAGGGGAAAGTGGTGGTGGGTAAATGGAAACAAATGTATTTGAACAATAAAAATAATTTTTTTTTAAGTAAGAAAAAAAATGGTCAAAGGACCTGAATAGATACTTCTCCAAAGAGGACATACAGATGCCCAATAGACACATGAAAAGATGCTCAACATCACTAATCATCAAAGAAGTACAAATTAAAACCATGAGATATCACCTCACACCTGTCAAAATGATTATAATTCTTTATTTTATTAATGTGATATATCACATTTATTGGCTTTTATATGTTGAACCATCCTTTCATTTTAGGAATAAGTACAAATTGTCATGGTCTATGAAAAAACAAAGAAATCTATTATAAAATCTAGGATAAATAAATCTGATCTGTGATTAAAAAAGAAAAGAACTTAGAAATATCTAATGTATATGATTTACCAAATGCAAAACATCTCAGGCAACCTCATATTTTTCCCATGAAGTAATACTATAACATTTCATTCCTGTTCAGAGAGCAGATGCTTTCGTAACACTGAATTACCTTGAGAGATGAAAAACATAGAGGCCTTATATATTTAATTTATATATTTCCAGGGTTACATTTAGACTGTTTTTCCATATTGCCCTTTAAACAAAATATGAAATGAAGGGACTCTTGGTAATTGACTGTCTGTCCTGTTGCAAGTACACAAAATAACAGCATTTTATGTGAGACCTGGGAATTGTGGTTCCAGCCCAAGAACAGGAAAGGAAATCATCCTGTCATTTGTACATCTCCACCGCGACTGTGCACGGCCACAGCGAGAAAGGAGCAATGCTGTGCTACCAGAGCAACTCAGAAGCCCGACTTCCCGCTCCAGCCCTGCACCCCTGGACCCCGCCCACATATGCACGCCTGACTGACTGCAGGACTCCTCTGTGTACATGCTATCTCCAGGGCAGTGATCTCAAAGGGTTAATAGCTGAACAAATAGAAACTGGTCACTCACTTTCTTTCTATCATCCTATGCTTCTTTTCCTCATGATAGATTACTAGATGTAAGTATAAAGACAGAATAACTAACAATGCATGACATATGAAAGTAGCACTTGCCTGTGAAAACCACTTCAATTACCTGAGATGTGTATTGGAGAGGATTCCAAATACCACCTGTAATTTCTAGTCGTTGATCCTCTGAGAGGGATCAAATTTCAAAGTGAAAAACTGCCATAACTGGGAGGCAACGTCACTATTATGAATAAACAAATCAGGGCCAATTCAGATAAAGAACAGAATGCAGTCTGTAGCACCACTGTGGAAGGAGCAATTATATGTCAGATTGGTTTATGAGGGAAAGAGCCTTTAACAGAAAGATGTCCTAACTCTTTTGATTGTGGCTGGGGGCACACTAAGTAAATAGCCCTTGAGAAAGAAGACTGAATTGCTTACAGATTTAAAATGTAGGTGCTCATCCAACCAAGAAGGGGAAAATTACAGTTACATCTCAGTTTTTCCCTTTGTCCCTTGGTCTTTGCCACTGACCCTCAAGTGTACCTGAGAGTGACAGGAAGCACAAACCCAAGAGGTACAGTAGTCCCCCCTCCTTATCAGCAGTTTCATATTCCAGGGTTTCAGTCAGCCATGGTCAACCATGGTCTGAAAATATTAAAGGGAAAACTCCAGAAATACACAATTCCCAAGTTTTCAATTGCATGGCATTCTGAGATGTGTGGTGAATTCTGCTGCTGTCCCGCCCGGGCTGGCTGAGACATGAAACATCCCTCTGTCCGGCATATCCACGCTATACGTGCAGTACAATAAGACATTTTGAGGCAGGGAGAGAGGAGAGACCACATTCACATAACTTATATTATAGTACATTGTTATACTCGTTCTATTTTATTATTAGTCATTTTTGTTAATCTGTTACTATGCCTAATTTACAAATTAAACTTTATCATAGGTATGTATTTATAGGAGAAAACATACTAATTTAGGGTTCAGTGCTACTCACAATTTCAGGCATCCACTAGAGGTCCTGGAACATATTCCTCATGGATAAGGGGGACTACGGTATCTACATTTTACTAAGCATGTCAGCCAAAAGATGTGGTAACAATAGGCAAAATTAATATAAGTATGGTACTTTGATATGAGACATAGATAAGAAAGTAGTTCTCCTTTTATGCCTTCATCATTAGGAAAACCTAAAATGTTAAGTGCCAGTAAAAATCTCCATAGACTCTCTGTAAAAATATCAAATCAGATCCCTTTTGTTACACTTCTTCTCTTAGTAGGTAGTTTCATTACAACTGGACAACTGGAATTTCAGAAGGCCAGCAACGACTGCTCTTTCACTAAATCAGGGCAACATTTATAGTCAGAAAATAAATATACAGAAAATTTAGAAGAAAAGGATTCCTAAACAGAGCCTTGTATATTTTTCATCTTCAAAACTTATAGTGTAACAAAATGAAGAAAAGATACAAGAAAGCAAAAATTGTATCAGAGTAAAAGAAATCATTTAAAAATCACACTTGAGTAATAGAGAAAACAGACTGCCCAGAAAGATTTGCACATTACATATTATTCTTCGCAGGATTTTAATTCTAGATTAAAATGCCAATAAAATGACTTTTCTTGGTAAAAAAAGACACTGGGCAGGAGTTGGTCTAAGCTAGCATAGCGCTTACCCACGTGCCTGACTGATAATGAGGGGCCGTGACGGCTCAGCCTCTCCAGGCCTCAGCTTCTTTACGCAGATTCACATTGGAAACCAAGCCTCGTTAGCATGACTCTGCGCGCAACATCACAGCCTCTCTTTGGCCACTCTTTTGGTATCCTCATGCAAAATAATTCATTTGGGCTTTACTACAATAAGAGTATAATTAGCAGTCATTCTGTAGAATAAAGTACTTGTGATGCCACAAGCCAATTTTCTGAAAGTGCCTCTAAAGCAGCACCTGCACCATCCATGTTTATAAATCAGATAATTGTACACCTAACCACTTATGTGTATATGTGGTCTGATTTACATATGCAAATCAATTTTGTTATATACAGTTGGCCAACTCCTTGCTTTCTTTATGCTTTTCCATCCCCACCTTGTAAGTGCAGATAGATTAGATTTCTGAAATCCCATTATAATAAACTACCATTTTATTAAACTATCCCCCAAGCTATTTAGGGATATTTCTAATACCTCCATGTGATAATAAGATATAAAAACAAAGCTCAGAGAAGCTGCAAAGTCTCTATTGATTCACTACATCAGGAAGCTGCTTCATTTGTACTGGATGTTCAAAACCATTTAAATAAATCTTTTCTGCCCTCTCAAAGGAATGTGTGACTATGATCAGGAGTCTCCGACTCTTACCTAATTCCAAGTGATAATAATGAATGACAATATAATCGGATAGGGATTTGATCATCATAAAAGACAATGATTGATCTCATTCAACATTGTTAAAGGTAAAGATTTATACCTTGTGTCCTTTCCCATTTAGGCTTACATTAGGCAGAATACCTGAATCTCCTTTCTAATGTTAATCTACTAATGATTCTACATGGGAAAAAGTAAAGAAGCAATTATTGAAAATGTTTTGAAGGATATAAAGATATGAAATTTTATTCAAGACTACATTAAGGATTTGCACAGCATTACATCTCAAATATACAAACACAAACACAAAGTAAACCCTTAAAAATTCTCCATTAATTTGTCAGAAAGGTTTAAATTTATAACTTATATTTTATTACTTAGGTAATTAAGTTTAGATGAGTAGAATTTTGCTTTGTTTTAATGTGTGATTTAAGTAAAAAATATGAAGCTATTTAAAACTTAATTCAGACATACAAAATAATTCTGAACTCATAATAATTTGCCTATTTCTAAATAACTGGTTATTTAAAAAACTTTAAACTTCTATAAAATAATATATAGTTTCAGATTTTGAAATGGTTCTTGAAAGTACTAGTTTATAATTTTGAAAGGCTCTCTGGTTCAATTAAAGGTGGCAAATTAAATATATAAATTTATTTCCTCTCACTCATTACTCTCCATTAAAATGCTAGAAAAGGAATAAAAAAGTATAATCACAAGAAAAAAGAGAACAGAAAAAGGGAGAGAGGTGAACAAGAGATTTAATAAAATTTTTCAATATGGAAATCAGATGATCTGTGGTAACGGATTCAGCAACACCACGGAAGCCACAAAGGCGCTAGGTGAGCAAACTAACCCAGACAGGATAAGGCATAGCAAAAGTGGAGGTGGAGAGGGGGACAGGAGGGCAGAAACAGGAAATCCTTCAGAAGGCTCTAATAAAAAGACTCGACACCCCCTTAACCCATATACAAACTATCAACAGCCAGAAGCCCGCTTGAGCACTCCTTTCACACATACCCAGGCAAGAGACTGGAGGTTTTGTTCTCTGGAGAAAATGAACTAAAGGGACTCAAGATATGATGACATCGGTACAGTGGATAATGAGACTAAGGCACAAACCATTACAGGATGTGCAAAACAAAGAAGTAAAGTTGGAAAGAGGATGTCAAGGGATCTAGGAAATGGTGGATTCCACCCCCATGAGCAGCAGAGAGATATCAGAGGTCAGATGCACGGCAGACCTCCAGAGTGGAGCAGGAGACAGAGTCCAGAAATGCAAAGAACAACTTCAATAAAATTCAGAACATGGATTACTAAATGAGAGAGTGGAGATGCACAGCCATACATTTCCAGGTACATCAAAAGCACATACCTACTCATGAGAAAGTGGTACCACTAAATCAGAAATACATGATTCTTGCTCTATATTTTAGGCCTTTTGCTTTAACTTGCTTTTTATTAATCACGTGAATGTATTTATTTTGAAAAAGATAACTGTGATTAAGTCTATTTGAAACTATATTAAGTGAAAAATAGGGTAATTTCTCAAGTGATATTGTCAACCTTTTTAAACATACAAAAAAGGGGGAAGGAAACTATAAGAATGGTTCTTACAGTTTCAAGTATTTTTCTATAATTACTACCCATTATTTCTAGAGTCATTTAAAAACTGTAATATAAAATATAATGTTGAGTAAGGTAATAATATAATTTGTAAATAATTACTGTGTTGCTGTAGGAAAACCAATAGAACATTCTGAAAGAAATAGAGTCAAATTCTAATAAAATCATAATAAACAGAATAAATATATGATGTTACAGTGGTTAAATAAAGGTTTTACTAGTCATAGTAACAACTTTTAAAAATTCTTAAGTCACTTGAATAATGCTATTCAGTGAAAATTAATAAAGCACTGGCAGCTACCTTAGCCAGGCATCTTTTAGTGCTCCTGCATTAGAGAGAATTGTCCAAACTTACTCTCAGGCATTAAAAGGGCAGAATTTACAGCTACCTTCTGACAAGTTATTCAGTATTCAACATCATTTCTAGTAAGGTTCCCTCCTCTCCATAAATGTAAATACCTGGTTCTATAATTTATGTCATTAGTATTCAATGATAACAGAAAAAAAATGTTGCAGCTCACCATTTTTGCCTAATGAACCCTCACTTAAATTAATTTTCTCTTCCATCCTAGCACCTGCACAGAGCCTCAGTCGAACAAATAGGGATGAATAAATAAATGTTATAATGAAGTACCTTTTAAGCTTGTTCTTCTGCAAGGGAAATAATCCTAGTTTCTTTAGTCTTTTATTGTGGAAATGTTTCCTTTTAATTTTGAATAATCTCTGTGGCTTTTCTTTGATTTCCAACGTGTCTTAAGATGACAAGGGCAGAACCGGGCACAGTATTCTACTGAAAATGTGACCAGTCAGGAACACTCTACAACTGCCTTGTGGTGTTGATGTTACATAAACCTAAGTCATTCCAAGACCACATTGAAAATTTCTACCCATAAGATAACGTTGAAGCACTTACCTCAAGAACCAACCAAAGCTTATCTCCATTTATTTTATCCTTCTTGAAGTACATCCCATAGAATTTGACCACATTAGGATGGTCAGATAGGGCTTTTAAGATATTATATTCTGCTTCAATCTCTTCATCAATATCCTAGTTTCAAAAAGACATAGGAAGACACTCGTGAGAAAAACATGAATATTGTCAAAGAAACACATTATAGACTATCAAATAGGGAATTTAATTTTGTCAAAGCAAGGTCATAATAGTTTTTATTATGCTCAGTACTATGTATTGAAATTGGTCATTACATTGTTTAAAGGGAGAAACTGGGATTTTCTTGCTAATCAAGTACATCTCCAATTATGTTAATTACATTGAATTAAAAAGGGATAAATAAAAGGCTATTGTATATGAGAACTACTGCAGATGATTTTCTTTTCTTTGCAGTGTTAACTGCATTTCAATGGCAAAGTCACTGATTCAAAATAAAAACTTTTGGCTGGGTTATTTTGTTTCTTTGAAATACAAGATATTTAGAAGTTATCAATAACTAGTCATACAAACAATAAATTCCTACCTTTCCAAAAAGTAAAATACAGTTAAATTATATAAGATGGCACATAGCCTCTAATGAGCTAAAGGCCCATTGAGCAGAAGGAGAATTGGCTGCTATCCTGTCAATAAAAATGCAAGATAGCTACATAGTCATGTTTCTAGAAAACCACATATACATGAAACAACTCACAGAGGAATAAATAAGAGAAAGCTTTCTAATATTGTTTTTATGGTAATATTTAATGTCTATATTGTTTTAAGACAGATCATGGAATCACAGAGCTGGAAAGAATTTTAGATTAGAACTCTAATTTGAGAGGAAGAAGCTAAAGCTCAGAGGAGTTACAGTCACAGAGCTGGTTAGTGCAAGATCCAGGACCAGACTGCAAGTCCACTACCTACTACTACCTTCTGATACTGCTCAGTTTGGCCTTTTCTTAGAAAGAAAGTAACTAGCTCAGAATCCATAATAATAAAACCCTTTTAATAAAAGAGCCACTCTGGGAAATGCTTGGATGCATTTAAATTAACTTTATTTAGATTATGATCTCTTGGTTATAAATCTTTTTTATTTGACTTGTGACACGATGAATGAAGAATAAATAATTCTTAGAAAACCACATATGTACTATGACAAGAGTAAAAGCAGCAAAAGAACAAATTTCACACTAAAGCTATGCAATCAATATATTCTATTAGAGCAATACCACACAGTATGATTAGGTCAATAGTATACCAAACATGAGTATATTATGAAAGCCATTTGTTCTTCTCCATTAAGAAGGAGGAAATGGGATGAGAGACACTGATTACAGAATCAGACATTGGGAACTGTCTGGAACACTTTCTCTGGCCACCACGAACCCCAATTTCTAACTGCAAAGAATGGAGAGAGGGGTAGTCACCCTGGTACAGATTAACTTGAGTCTCTCTTCCCTCAGTTTAAATGGTAAGTAAGAACTTTCCAATAGTGTTAAAACAGCATAGTGTTGCTCATTGTTTTTCCTCATTATTTCCTATTACTTTTTAAAAATCCGCTCTTCCTTTTTTACTCAAAATAATATGAAATGCTGTATTTAGCATGGGTTTAGTAGAAATAAACTATCAGAGAGAGAGAGAGAGAGAAATCCTAAGATGGACAAATGGAGGCCTGGGGACCTTTTGCAGTGTCCTCCAATTTGTTAGTGGGAGAGATGTGATAAGGACTAGGGCTCTGATGTCCCCCCGACACAAATCACATCATTTGCATCATGCCATGCCCCCTTCACATGAGCAAGAGTGGTATAATTGGAGAAGTGGCTCTCACTAAAAGTTTGGGGATTATGTGATCACCAAACCCACTCATGGTCCCCAACAGCCAGCTCTCATTCCCAGAAAACAAAATCTTGTCAGCCTCCTCATGGTCTTCAAGGCAAAGAGAAGGCTTAGTAGGTTCCCTGATCAAAACTGCTATTCCCTCTCCCCAAAAAAGCAAAGGGGGATCCCTTTGGGGCATTGCTTAAACAGATGGAATGTGGAATTCAGTTCTTCCCAAGGAACATCAACCTGATTATAAATAAACACGATTTCTGCTTTGAAAACATTTAAGCAAACCTGAAAATTAATTTCCCTTCTCTGAATGAAATTTAATTTCAAAATAGTATTTCTGACTTGGCTTAAAAAAATTTTTTCCTGCAGCCTAAATAAAGCAAAGCGGAAAGGATGTCTGGTCTTGGTGATACTTTAGGACTTCTTCTAGACCCATGAGTCCATTCTTACAATTTTTTGAAATCTAAAATAATATTAAATCAACTGTTAGCTGTTTGAGTTGTATTTATTTATGTATTTATCAGATATTTATTGGGCCTTACTTTATGTGTTAAGCATATATAAAGAGGTAAAATTTAACAATCAGACTTAAAACTAACATTGTGACAGATAAGATACGTACAGACTTTTTAACTGTTTAATACAGATTAAAAAAATTAATTACATGATAAAAACAATGTGACTTACGTGAATTGGATCCAGAATTTTGACTGCTGCTTTTTGGCCATTTTTCTTATTTAACACTTTAAAAACTTTCCCGTAAGTTCCTTTGCCGATTGTTTCAGTGATTTCCCATGTATCAGAAGGATCAGGAAAGTTATCGAAGATGATTGTTTTTCCAACTAATGGAAGCATCTCAAAAATTTAAATCACTGGAGAGAAAAAGTACAGAGTTTCATCTCCATTAGATTGGAATAGTAAATGGCATACATAAACTCATGGGAAATTATCTAATATTTCACTGTTATGATGGAAAATGTACATCAGTAACCAAATGTACTCAAAGTCATAGAAAATTTTAATTTGCATTCTTTTTTGCAAACACATTAATATGAGTTTAATATCACTTTGTAAGCAGGGCTTTATTTCTATGTTTAATATAGTCCCATATTAATTACTATTAATTCTTTTCAGATTAAAATAAGAGTTACATATTTAAATCATTTTGCTTTACTCCTTTATACACAGAAATGAAAGGATTTTAGAATGAAGTTTAGAGACGATAAAATTCAACTTCACCAAAGCAGATTGCTACTTTAAAATGATTTTGTCTTATAACACTTTTCTATGTAAACTCCAATAATGGGCCCCTCTCCATTGCTTTTAGGATGAAATTTCTTTAACAAAACCTACCAGGTCCTTTAAAATATGGCTCTTGCTTAATTTTCCAGCCTAATGTTCCTACACTTCTCTCTTACACTATAATCCAGCCATTTAGGACCCTTCAGATCATTTCTTTGTGGCTTGAGGATCTTAACATACGCTCCCACCTCTGCCCATGATTCCTTTGCTAAACTCAAACTCCTACTTATCCTTCAAATCTAGGCTTCAATGTCACTTCCTTGAAATCTGACCATTCTCTGTTCCATTTGGGTTCAATGACTTACCTCTGTACTCCAACATCATTCTGTATCTACCTTTACTTTATAATATTATATGCCCAGCACCTGGCACAGGGCTGGAATAATTAGGAGAATATGGCTAATAAAGTCAAGACTTTAAAAAGGAGATTTTATATATAAATAAGAGATAAGATACCAGATTTCTTACTTCTAGGTAGTGCTTTTAACGTTCCACATTCTCCCTATATTACATTCAACCATTCGTATAAAAGAAAAAAAGAAATTGAAAGAACCCCCAGCACTTTATTCCATGAAATTCACTTGTCTGACCACAACTTTCAACCTCCTCCACACCACCAATCCATTGATTCCTCACTGTAGAACCTCTTCAGTCTTCATACTTCTTCTTCCCCAGCATAAATTCTACAACTTGAACTACTGTGACTTTCTTGCAAACACCCTCACCACTTGTTCCTCTCTTTCTTCACCACAATTCCCCGGAGTAAACAATCCAACTCTGGTTATACACTATATGTTCTTATCACCTGTCCCTGTATCTAGAGAAAACCACACAACCATGCTGACTAGCTTCACTTTAAATTCAGGATTAAAAAATCTACAAGTTCACCCACAACAAACTGCACTTCCTTGGTTTGACTATTCCCTTTTCTTTGGAATGACTGTTTTACAGCGATCTCTCTCCTAAATTTTTTCTCCTAATTATTCCCTCTACCACCCACCCACTCCCACAAACTTCCCAACTGATGGCATTATTTAATGATTAATTGAAAAAATGGAAGCAATAATACACCCCTTAAACTTCTCATCTCAAAAAACTACAAACCAATGTACATCAAACACGAAGAGTTCATTCAAATCATCAGCAACTGCCGGTTGGCATCAGTCTATTTTTTAATTTTTTTTGGTTCCTTCTTGGCTCAAACAACACTTTTTTAGAACAGGTCTTTCCTGACGACCTATATAAAGGTGGCCTTCCCCACAACAAGAACATACAGACTTTGTTATGTTTACTACTGTATCCATAATTTCCAAAACAATACCTAACACATAGTAGGCAATCAGTAAGTACTGGCTAAGTGGGAAAATACTTGTTTATTTTTTAATTATGACAGCAGAGACCTTATCTATCTTGTTCATTTCCAAATCTAATAATGCCTAACTCTTTGCCTGGCACATAGATGTTAAATATAGCTGTTGAATAAATGGATCAATATGGTTCTTCAAACAATTGTTTTTGAAAAAATAGAAGAGAAATAAGGATTAGAGAGAGATGAAAAGAATTTTATTTTATTTTATTTTATTTTTTTGGTTTTGCCATTTTTAATTTATTTTTAGAGAGAGGGGAAGGGAGGGAGAAAAAGTAAAAGAGAAACATGAATGTGAGAGATAAACAACAACTGGGGGCCAATCCTGCAACCCAGGCTGGTGTGCTGACCGGGAATCGAACCACTGACCTTTTGCTTTGTGGAACAATGCCCAACCAACTGAGCCACATTGGTCAAGGCTGGTTTTGCCACTTTCTTTTTTTTTTTTTTTTAATTAATTTATTTACTTTTTAAATACATTTGTCTCTGCCTTCCCCCCACCTCTTTCCCTTGCCCCCTCCTACCTTCCCTCCCTCAGCTCTTCCCCTTTGGTTTTGTCCATGAGTCCTTGCTATATGTTCCTTGACTTTCCCCTTCCCTTCCCTTTCCCTGCCCCCGCCCTTCCCTCTTGTCTCTGTTGATTTCTTTTCCTTTCAGTGTTGCTGGTCATATTTTCCTTGCTTCTTTGCATTGTTGGTTAGGTTCTGCTTATAGGTGAGATCATATGGTATTTGTCTTTCGCCCCCTGGCTTATTTCGCTTAGCATGATGCTCTCCAGTTCCATCCATGCTGTCGCAAAGTTTAGTACTTCTTTTTTTCTTTCTGCTGCGTAGTATTCCATTGTGTATATGTACCATCACTTTTTGATCCAGTCATCTACTGATGGGCATTTAGGTTGCTTCCAACACTTGGCTATTGTAAATTGTGCTGCTATGAACATTGGGGTGCATAGGTTCTTTTGTATTGGCGTTTTGGTGTTCTCAGGGTATAGTCCCAGCAGGGGAATCGCTGGATCAAAAGGCAGTTCCATTTTCAGCTTTCTGAGGAAATTCCACACTGCTTTCCATAGTGGCTGCACCAGTCTGCATTCCCACCAACAGTGGACTAGGGTTCCCTTTTCTCCACAGCCTCACCAGCACCTGTTGTTTGTGGATCTGTTTATGATGGCCATTCTGACCGGTGTGAGGTGGTACCTCATGGTGGTTTTGATCTGCATTTCTCTGATGGCTAGTGATGCAGAGCATCCTTTCAAATGCCTCTGGGCCCTCTGTATCTCCTCCTTAGAAAAGCGTCTGCCCAGGTCCTTTGTCCATTTTTTGATTGGACCGTTTGTCTTCTTGGAGTAAAGTCGAGTTTTAAAATATAAACAGAAAAGGGTCATATTCTGATTCATTATATGTAAGGGCACATCACCTAGCAGATGGCTATGAATGCCTGTTAAAATTGTAACAGTACATAAAAACACATTTATGAACAGCTCTTAGAACACTTAATCTTTATGAAATTTGTGCTTTTGATTTGAAATGAAAAGGAACAAGTAGAAGGTAATCAGTAATAATCATCAACTTGAGTGATTTCAAAATCAGTGGTAAGATAACTACTTCTTATATATATCAGAGTCACACAAATGGTATTTATGCCAACCAGTATAAAAGCTAGACCAAAAGACCAACTTAAATCTTTTTAAATGCCTGAAACAGGAGTTTTCAATCATGAGAAATATTCTTTATATGGAATACTTCCTTTCAAGCAATAATATTATTGAACACAATTTTAATTTCTGCTATATTAGCTATTAGGAATTAACTATTAGTCTTTAAATACATAGGCATAAAAATTCAATTAAAAAGTGACTGAACACCAAATGAATGCGAAGTATTTTAGAGTTTTAAGGATACAAAGATAGGCAACTCATGGATAGATAAATAAACCTGAAACTATAATATAGTATGAAAGGTGACACATAAAGGGAATATTCATAAAGTGCTATAGTAGCCCAGATCAAGAAGTAATTAATTCTGAAATTATCATTAAAAATACAGAAAATAAGCAGTATTAGAGCTGGACATTAAATATGAATAAGAGTTTGTCTAAAATATAAGTTTTTCTTTAAAAGTTCTCAATTAAACAAATTATTATAAAATAATAATCACAGAATGACAAAAGTACAGGGATTTGGATTCAGAATATTCAGAATACATTTAATCAAATTCCATTAAAAACAAACAAAAACTTCCCAACAAGTAGGTAAAATAAAGCCTAAAATGACTTCCTCAAAATCAAACATTAAAGAATTTCAAGAATTAAAACAAAAGCCAGTCTTTTGACTCCTAAACTATACTTTTCCCACTATACACAGTTGTTTATTCTTTAAGAAAAAAATAGACTGTCACAGTTAGTAAATGACTAATTATTTAATGACTACAGTAAATTGCATTCTACATAGCAATACATATTGGTATTTTTTCCTAGTCCTTTAGCAGTCACAGAATAAAAAAAATCCTCTAGCTCATAAAACTAAAACATATATTTAAGTTTCTAATTATACAATCAAGTAAGCTAAAGAATTATTTTTGTCAGATACTTACGGTATTTTGGTGTATATATTTGCATAAATCCAAAAAGTTACTTACAAAGCTACAAGTAAAAAATGAAGAATCATCTTTTATAATTGATTTATTATATATTCAGCTGTTGGGTTCTTTTTCACAATAGGAAAAAAAGCCCATAATATAATGAAAAAAAGTATCTTACTTCAGGATCTTGACATTCATCACAACTATTACTCTGACTGCTTTTGGAAACCTGCACTTAATTTTTCTTTACTAAAATAAACAAATGGACTTCATGCTCATTCAAAAACACAGTGGGAATGATCTCCCATTGAGCTGTCTCTATCATCTGCCAGAAGGCTCTTTCTCCAGATATCCACATGACCTTCAAGTTTTACATCAGTGATCTCCTTCTCAATAAGTACTATCCTGACTACCCTAGTTAAAAATCTATTCCTGCTCTTCTCCACCTCATCTTGCCTCCCAACTACTGGTCCCCCTTAACCTGCTGTATTTTCATGGCACTTATTACCTCCTAACACTTTACTTCACTTCTTGTTTATGTTTTATTTATTGTTTTTGTATACTACTGGAATGTAAGTTCCATGAGGACTGAAATTTTTATCCAGGTTGTTCACAGATGTATTCAAAAGACAGGCACAGAGGAGGCACGCTACAAGTATTTCCTGTATATTAGGTACAAATGAAAAGAACAGTAAACAGAAAATTTTCAGATGGTTTTACCAATGAATTCTATGAAATACATAAGAAAGAAATAATGCTATCTTATTTAATGTTTTCAGAAAGGAGAGATAGAGGAGACAATTGAGAGCATTTACAAAGATATAGAAATTATTAAAAGAGAACCAAAAAATTGTATATTAAAAAATAGAATAACTGAATTGAGAAATTCTCCCAGAGTGATTCAATATCAGTCTTGGAGAGACAGAAGAAAATCAGCAAACTTGACAAATCATTTGAAATTATCCAAATTGAGAAAAAAAGAAAAAAATAATGAAGAAAAGTGAATGGAGCCTAAGAGACTTTTGCAATACCGTCAGGAGGATGAATATAAGTATTATAAGAGTCCGAGAAGAAGAGTGCAGCCGTTGAAAGACAAAAACAAAGACAAAGAAGGAATCCTGAAAGTCCCGAAAGAAATGAAATCTGTCATTTATAAGAGATCTTCAACAAGATTTCTCAACAGAAACCTTGTAAGCCAAAAGACAGTGTGATAATTTATTAATGTGCTGGGGCAGGGAGAACTTTGTCACCTAAAATTTTTATATCAGTCAAAAATGTCCTTCAAACATGAGAAGGAAATAACACATTCCCAAATAAAACAAGGATAAGGGAGTTCATTACCACTAGATTTATCTTACAAGAAATGCTAAAGAGAGTCCTTCAGGCTGAAATGAAAGAATGCTAGACATTATATATTGATAAAAGTATCAATTCACCAAGACAGTATAGTAATTATAATGTACAAAACATCAGGGCTACAAAATAAATGAAGCAAACATTGACAGAATTGAAGGGAGAAATAGACAGTTTACAATAATAGTACAAGACTTCAATACCGCATCTTAAATAATACATAGAACAATGAAAAGGAGATCGATACAGAAATATAGGACTTGAATAACACTATAGAACAATTTGATCTAATACACATACAAAGAGCACTCCATTCAACAGGAGCAGAATACACATTTTTCTCAAGTGTACATGAAACATTCTCCAAGATAGGCTATATGGTAGGCCACTAAACAAGTCTTCATAAATTTTAAAGGACTGAAAACTTACAAAATATCATTTCCAATAAAAATGGAGTTAAACTAGAAATCAAAAGCAGAAGGAAAACTAGAAAACCCACAAATATGTGGAAATTTTAGAACACACTGTTAACCAATGAGTCATACAATAAATGATATGGGAAATTAGAAAATATATTAAAACAAATGATAATGAAAATACAACCTAGAATAACTTATGGGATGTAGCAAAAACAGTGCTCAGAGGGCAAATGATAGCTGTAGAAGTGTATGTCAAAAAAGGAAGGAATATCTCAAATCAATGACCTAACTTTACACCTTGACTAAAATTTGAATAAGGGGAACAGATTAAACCCAAAGGTAGTAAAAGAAAGGATATAATAAAGACTAGAGCAGAGATAAATAAGATAGAGAATAGAAAACATATAGAAAATCAACAAATCCAAGAATTTGTTCTTCAAAGAGATAAGCAAAATTGACAAAACTTTAGGTTAACTTAAAAACAGGGAGAAGACATACATAACTAAAACCAGAAATTATTTCACAGAAATAAAAGATTATAAGAATACTATAATTTGTATGCCAACATAACGAGTAAGCTAGATAAAATGGATGAATTTCTAGAAACACAAAACCTACCAAGATGAATCATGAAAAAATAAAAAATCTAAATAGACCTATAATTAGTAAGGAAATTGAATCAGTAATCACAATCCCAAAACCTCTCAACAACAATAAAAGAAGTCCAGGACTGGATTACTTTATTGGCAGAGCTATGACACATTTAAAGAATTAACACCAATCCTCCTCAAGCTATTCCAAATTGTTTAAGAGAAAAGAATATTTCTTAACTTATTATATGAGGCCACCATTACCCTGATATGAAAGCCAGACAAAGACACTACAAGAAAACTGCACATCAATATCCCCGTAAACATTTATATAAAAATCCTCAAAATAAAACAGCTCCCTTAATTCAATAGATATTAAAAGGATCATATAAAATGACCAAGTGGAACTTACTCCTGGAACACAAGAATGGTTCTACATATGAAAGTCAATCAATGTAACACACTATATTAACGAAATGAAGGAGGGAACACATGTGCTTGTTTAAATTGATGCAGAAAAAGGCATTTCATAAAATTCAATACCCTTTACAGATTTTAAAAAAACACTCTAAGAATGTAAGGAAACTACCCGAATATAATAAAGGCAGTATGTTGAAAAACCACAGCTAGCATCATACGCAGTGGTGAAAAACTGAAAGCCTTTCCCCTAAGATCAGAACCAGTCAAGGATGCCTCCTTTTGCCATTTCTATCCAACATAGTACTAGAAGTCCAAGCTAGCTAGACCAAGCAGTCCGAAAAAAGAAAAGAAAAGAGAAGGAAAAGAAAAAAGAAAGAATAGAAAAGGTATCCAAATTGGACAATAAAATTATCTCTATTCACAGGTAACTTGATCTTATATATAGAGAAACCCTAAAGAACCCACAAAAAAGACTATAAGAATAAATAAATAAATTTGGGAAAGTTGTGGGATACAAAACCATGCTAAAATCAGTTGCATTTCTATATACTAACAATGAGTCTGAAAAGGAAATTAGGAAAACAATTCTATTTACAATAGCACCAAAAAGAATAAAATACTTAGGAATAAATTTTAACCAAGGAGACTTGTATAGTAAAAACTACAAAACATTGTTGACAAAAATTTAAAAATACGCAAGTAAATGAGAAGACATCCATGTTCATGTATTAGATGACTGGATATTGTGAAGATGTCAATAATACCCAAAGTGATCTGTAGATTTCATTCATTTCCATCAAAATCCTAATGAGATTTTTTGCAGAAATAAAAATATCGATCCTAAATACATATGGAATTGCAAATGACCTCCAAAAACCCAAACAATCCTAAAAAAAGAAGAATAAAACTGGAAGTCTCACATTTCTTGATTTCAGAACTTATTAAAAAGCTACCATAATCAAAATAGTGTGGTAGTGCCATAAAGACAGACATACAGACCAACACAATAAAACAGAGAGCCCAGAAATACAAGTTGTCATATGTGGTCAAATGATTTTTGGCGAGACTGTCGAGACAATTCAATGGGGAAAGAACAATCTTTTCAATAAATGGTGCTGAGAACACTGAATATATATATGCAAAAGAATTAAATTGAATTTCTATGTTAAACCACATGCAAAACCTTACCCAAAATGGGTCAAAGCCCCAAACGTAGGAGCTAAAACTTTAAAACTTAGAAGAAAATGGGAAAAACTTCTTGACATTGGATTTGGCAAAGATTTCTTGGATATGATAACAAAGCACAGGTAACAGTAATAAATAGATCATTTGGAATTCATAAAAATTAAAAACTCTTGTACATCAAAGGACACTATTGAGTGTCCTTTTATAGAGTGAAAAAACTACAGAAGAGGAGAACATATTTGCTAGTCATATATCTGATAATATTTTTATTATATTTTTTAAATATTTTTGACAGTATTTTTGTTTTGTTATAGCAGTATTTTTGTTATAGACTAAGACATGTGGGGATATAAGGTTAATATCCAGGATATATAAAGAGCTTCTACTACAAAACAATAAAATAATCTATTTTTAAAAATGGGCAATGACTTAAATAGATATTTGGCCAAAGAATATATACGAATAGCCAATAATCACATGAAGTAATACTCAACATCACTAATCATTAGGGAAATGCAAATCAAAATGATAATAAGATACTTCTTCACACCCACAAGGGTGGCTATTAGCAAAAAAACCCAAAAAAAAACAAGTGTTGCTGAGAGTGGGGATAATTAAAACTCTTGTGTATTGCTAGTGGGAATGTAAAATAGAGCAGCTGCTGTGAAAAATGGATGGCTCTTCAAAAAAACAAAGAATTACCATATGTTGGATGCAGCAATTACACTTCTGGGTATATGCCCAAAAGAAATAAAAGCTGGGTCTCAATGAGGTATTTGTACATCCATGTTATTATCAGTATCTTTCACAACAGCTAAAAGTTGGAAGCGACCACAAGTCCCTAAGTGGATGAATGTATAAGTAAATGTTATATATACATGCAATGGAATATTATTCAGCCTTAAAAGGGAAGGAAATTCTGACACATCCTAGAACACTGAAGAGCCTAGGAGACATTATGCTAAGTGAATAAGCTAGTCACAAAAAGGCAAGCATTGTATGATTCTACTTTATATATAGTACCTAATGGGAAGAGTTTCTTTTTGGGAAGATAAAAAAAGTTCTGCAGATGGATGGAGGTATTCATTGTACAACAATGTGAATGAACTTAATGCCACTAAATTGCACATTTAAAATAGTTAAAAGAGTAAATTATATATAATGTATATTTTATCACAATAAAAATATGACCTAGAATGCAGTACAGGAAAACAAAGTACTAAAAAATTTGAAAGCCAAGTGGAAAGACACGGAAAGGAAAATGGAATGGTTTGTTTGCTCTCAAATATATGCATAACCTTTCCTGTCCTGAATCTTAACAGCTGACATTTCATAACAACTGTATTTCCCATACTCCTTGTTCACTGGCTTCCTGGCCTGCCAGATTCTGTCATTGAGAGTTCCAGGCAGGAGACAGGATGGTAGGAGGAAGGGAGAGGCCAGGATATTTTTCCTCTGCTTTCTCTGGGTTTTGTGGTGACTCCATCAGTAGCTTGTCTCTTCCATGGTCCCTGTTCCTATATTAAGTCCCTTGTATTAAATGGCCTCAGCTTCTGCATTCTGGTAAGACTATCTCCTTTCTGTATCCCTGCAGCTCAAGAAGGGATAACAGTTTTTTGCTATTGCTAACCTTTAGATCACCTCCCTATCCCCCGTTTAACCTTTATATATCCTAAAATATTTGTAATTATGTCTTAGTCTATGTGAGCTGCTATAACAAAAATACCATACTGGATGGCTTATAAACAACAAACATTTATTTCTCATAGTTCTGGAGGCTGAGAAATGCAAGATCATGGTGATTGCAGATTTGGTATCTGATGAGGGCCCGCTTTCTAGATGAGCATCACTTTTCTGTAACTTCACATGACAGAAATGACGATGCAACTCTCTGAGGTCCCTGAGGATACTAATCCTCATGACCTAATCTCTCACAAGGGCCCCAGCTTCCACCACTATCACCCTGAGAGTTAGGATTTCAACATGTTAATTTGGGGGGGACACAAACCTTCACACCATAGCACCATTTTACATTTTCTGTGTTGAATTGCCTGGCATTCACTCTGTTTTCCTGATTAATTCAGTCTGACAAACATCTAAGCAGAGTTTAAGGAGAGAATAGAGAAAAGACAATAGATAATGACTGAGAGTTTTCCCCAATAGAGAAAAGGTATGAATGCTCAATTTTAAGAAGCTCAAGTAGGGTAGATAAAAAAAAAATCCACACTTAAGATACACCACAATAAAATTATAGAACACCAAGGACAATGAGAAGCTCTTAAAATCAACCAGATAGAAAAGATATATTACTTAAGAGGAAAACAATTAGAATGACTGCTGATATTTCACATGAAAACAATAGTATAATATATTCAAAGTGCCAGAAGAAAATAACTATTAATCTAGAATTAGCATAAGTACCCACAGCCCTGGCTGGGTGGCTCAGTTGGTTGGAGTGTCATCTGGTACACCAAAAGGCTGGCTGTAAGTTCAATTCCTGATCAGGGCACACAGTACTTAGGTTGCAGGTTCAATCCCTGGTCAGGGTGCATACAGGAGGCAACTGATTGATGTTTCTATCTCCCATTGATGTTTCTCTCCCTTTCTCCCCGCCATCCTGCCCCTCTCTCTCTCCCTAAAGTCAATAAACACATTTTCAGGTGAGGATAAAAAAAAAGTACCCACAAAAGGTTTTTTCAAGATTGAAGGCAAGATAAAGATACTATTCACCTCCAAAATGTGAGTCTAACAAAAACAATTCCTGAGAAAGAGCACTTCTAATGGTTTTATTTTGAAAATGGTAATGATCCTTCAAGGAAGGTCTAAATTGTCAAAACAGCAAAGAAATTGTTAATCACGGGTGTAAATCTAAGCTAACACTGACTGTAAAAAAAAAAAATAGCCAATAATGAACAACAATAATCAAAAATGGAGTAACAGGATTTAAAATGTTTCCCCAGTAAGTTCCTCATATAAAGAGGTAGTCAGTAATAGCAACTTCAGACTTTAAGATAAATATACATGTAAAAACTTATATTAAACATGAAAATCTCAAAATACCATGTGTAGCTTCTAAAATATTAGAGAAGGAAAACAGACATTAATATACTCAATCAAAAAACTCAGGAAAAGGGAATAAAGGAGGAATTAAAAAAACAGGAGAAACAGAAAGCATAAAAAATCTTGTAAAATAATTGGAAATATACCAATAATCACAATAGTATTAAATGGATAAAACTCAACAGTGAAATTACAGAAATAAGTAGCTACAGGCTATCAATTTGAAAGATAGTCACATAAACTATAGACAGGCTGAAAGTAAGATAATAGTACCATATAAATACTCAATAAAAGAAAGCACTGTGCCTAGATTAATGTCAGACAAAATATACTCAAAGGCAATAATAATTATTAGAGGTAAAGAGGGTCACTAAATAATAATTAAAGACTTAATTCACCAAGAAAAATATAAAGCCCAAAAATAGAATCCCAAAATATATTAAAGAACTAGAAAAGCATTCAAGGAAAAATGGAGAAATTCACAATTTCAGTGGGTGATTTTAACATACCTCAGTGATTTCTGGATCAAGTGAGCAAAAGAATTCTTAAGGATAAATAAAATTTAAACAATGTAATTAACAGGAAAATGTAATGGGTACACTGAAATACACATTAAATCCTATATCCAAAAATAAATAGTCTCTCTGAGAACATATAACTACAACATAGTTAAGAAATCAACAATGAAAAGATAAGTTTCTAAAAACCTATAAAATGGGATATTTTAAAAAGCAGTACTAAACAAAGAGTCAAAGAGGAATGATAATGAAAATTTTAAAATAAACTTAAAACAGTACCTTCAACATCCACAAATAAATCAAAGTGATATACTACACTAGTTAATGAAATATAAAAATCACATTATTCTCTCAATAGATGCAGAAAAAGCATTTGACAAAATTCAACCTCCATTTGTGATAAAAGAAAACTTTCAACAAAATAGGTATAGAGGAAATGTACTGCTACATAATAAAGGCTGTATATGACAAGCCCACAGCTAACATCATAATTGACCATGAAAAGTGGAAAGCTTTTCATCATAAATCAGGAACAAGACAGGGATGTCCACTCTCACCATTTTTATTTGATATAGTACTGAAAGTCCTAGACATAGCACTTAGGCATGAAAGAGAAATAAAAGGTGTCCAAATTGAAAAGTAAGAAGTAAAAACATAGCTATCTGTGGATGACATAATATTATATATAGAAAATTCTAAAGAGCCCACCAAGAAACTATTAGAACTGGTAAATTCAGTAAAGTTGCAGGATACAAAATCAATATTCAAAAGTAGATTGCATTTCTATTCACTAATAACAAACTATCAAAAAAAAAAAAAGAAATTAAGAAAACAATCCCATTTACAATTGCATCAAAAAAATCTAGGAATAAATTTAACAAAAAAGGTAAAAGATCCAAATATTGAAAACTGTAAGACACTGATGAAGAAATTGAAATGGATATAAATAAATTGAAAGACATTCTATGCTCATGGATTGGAAGAATTAATATTGTTAAAATGCCCATACTACTCAAAGCAATCTATAGATCCAATGCAATCCCTATCAAAATTCCCATGACATTTTTCACAGGAATAGAACAAATATAGAAGAAATGTATATAGAAGAAAAAAAAATCCTAAAAACAATCCTATAAAGTACCCTGAACAAGTCAAAACAGTCTTGAGAAAGAAGAACAAAGTTGGAAGCATCATGCTCCAACTTTGTAATACAGTTATTTCAAACTATATTACAACTCCATAGTAATCAAAACAGTGCAGTATTGGCATAAAAAGAGACACACATATCAATGGAACTGAATAGAAAGTGCACAGAAATAAACCTATACCTATACGGTCAATTAATTCATGACAAAGGAGCCAAGAATATACAATGGAAAAAAGGACAATCTCTTCAATAAATGCTGTTGGGAAATTAAACAGCCACATGAAAAGAATGAAACTGAACCACCATCTTATGCCATACACAAAAATTAACTTAAAATGTATTAAAGACTTAAATATAATATCTGAAACCATAAAACTCTTAGAAGAAAACATAGGCGATAAGCTCCTTTACATTGGTCTTGACAATGATTTTTTTGGATATGACACCAAAAGCACAGGCAAAAAAAGTAAAAATAAACAAGTCATCACCATACAAAAATCCTTATGCATAGCTAGGAAACTATCAATAAAATGAAAAGGCAACTTATTGAAGAGGAGAAAATATTTGCAAATCATATATCTGATAAGGAGTTAATAGTCAATGTATACAAAGAACTCACACCACTCAACAGCAAAATCAAAAAACACCCACATAACAAAACAAAAACAATCTGATTAAAAATGGGCTGGAGATCTGAATAGACATTTCACCAAAGAAGACATACAGATGGCCAACAGGCACATGAAAAGGTGTTCAACATTACTAATCATCAGGGCAATGCAAATCAAAATCACAACGAGGTATTACCTCACACTTATTAGAATTATTATCAGAACAAACAAACAAACAAACAAAGATAACAAGTGTTGGAGAGAATGTGGAGAAAAGGGAACCCGTGCACACTATTGGTGGGAATGTAAATTGGAGCAACCACTATGGATAACAGTATGAGGTTGCTCAAAACGTTAAAAATAAAACTACCATATGATCCAACAATTTCATTTCTTAGTATTTATCCAAAGAAAACAAAAACACTAACTCAAATAGATATATGCACCCCCATGTTCACTGCTGCATTATTTACAATAGCCAAGATATAGAAACAAACTAAGTGTCCATCAAAGGATGAATGGATAAAGAAAATGTAAACATGTATATGTGTGTGTGTATATTATTCAGCCATAAAAAAGAATGAAATCTTTTCATGTGTGATAACATGGATGAACTTGAGGGCATTATGCTAAGTGAAATAAATCAAACAGAAAAAGACAACAATACTATTTCACTTCTACGTGGATCTAAAACAAAACAACAACAGAAATAAAACAAACTCATAGAGGCCTGGCTGGTGTGGTTCAGTGGATTGAGTGTTAGTCTGCAAACGAAAGGGTCACCGGTTTGATTCCAAATCAGGGCACAGGTCTGGGGTGCAAGGCAAAGGCCTGGGTTGCAGGCCAGGTCCCCTGTAGGAGACCCGTGAGAGACAATGTGAGAGGCAACCACACATTGATGTTCCTCTTCCTCTCTTTCTCCCTCCCTTCCCCTCTCTCCAAAAATAAATAAATAAATAAAATCTTTTTTTTTTTTTTTTTAAACAACCTCATAGATAAAGAGAACAGAGTAGAGGTAGAGGGAGCAAAAAAAGTGAAGGGAATAAAAAGGTGCAAACTTCCATTTAGCAAATAAATGTCATGAGGATATAAAGTAGAGCATTGCAACCATAGTTAATAATACTGAATTGCATATTTGGAATTTGCTAGGAGATTAGATCTTAAAAGTTCTCATCACAAGTAAAAGAAATCTGTAACTATGTAGGCTGATGGATGTTAATTAGACTTATTATGGTCATCATTTTACAATATATACAAATATGGGTTCATTATGTCGTATACTTGAAACTAATATAATGTATGCCATTTATACCTTGGTTAAAAAATTAATAATGATGAAAATACTACTCATCAAAATTTGTGGGATGCAGCTAAAGCAGTACATAGAGGAAAACATACAGCCTCAAATTTTATATTAGAAAGGAAAGAAGTCTAAAAATTATATAGCAAAGAATACAGAAAAAAGAAAAGAGTAGAAATTAAAGACATTATAAGATATAAAAAGAAGACTGATAAGTATAATTATTCAAAGGGAATTTTTAAAAAATTGACAAACTCCTGTAAAGACTGATCAAGAAAAAGGCAAACAAGAAAGAATATACAGGTGAGCAACACTAAGGATGAAGAGACTAAGAAATTACGGCAGAAAATGACAATGATCATTAAAGGATATAATTTTATATCAATAAACTTAAACACAGATTAAATGGACAATTTTCTAGAAATAATATTACGGAAGGAAAAAGTAGTAAAAGAAAAAATAAAAGTGATTTTTCTTGGTATATTTGCATTAATTAGCTTTCAGACTCCTAACACTTAATTCTTAACTCATATAATTTCTGCGGAGAGTAGATAAATTAATGGCAGAAAAAACATTCTTTCCAAGTATCTCGTACTAGATGTAATAGCAAATTTATTGGTGGAAGAGGCTAAAAATCCAATTTAGGTATAACCACTTCATAAATGGATATTAGCACATTTTCCTTTCTAACATAACACAAACATTAACCAGCTTAATTGTTAACTTTTCCGAAACACATTCACACAGCACTATTTCTCAATGAAATGTAATTTCTCCATGGTATAGAATACACTAAGGAATTAGCAGATGGCTTTACTGAAAAACTAACATTCTATATATGTTTTCTGTAGAATATTATGCAAAGATCCTTCCATTTTGTCAAGCTGCTTAAACTGCATTAGGTAAGGTCTACATTAGATTGAAAAGGAGCTGCTTGTGATGGAGGACACATACTGGGATGTCAGCAGGTCAGCTACAGAACTTGTCTTTCTCCATAGAGCAGCCAGAATGATCTCAACACAGAATTCAGATCGCATTATTTTTCCTGCTAAAAATCCTTCAAAATCAGTGTTCTTACCATGTCCTCCCCACCCAGAAGGTCTGGCCCTTTCTGACCTCTCTAAACTCTTACTATGTTCTTCTTGGCCTCAACTGCCTTGTAATTGTTCTTAGAACACTGTAAACTCTTTCACTGCAGGAACTCCTGGTATCTTTGTCTAGATGTTTTCCCCAATCCTCTGGTCGGTTGCCTTGAACTTCTCTCATGCACAGTTACATACAGTCACTCTATCTACAAATGAACTACCTCTGATTTATTTATGCTACAGATTATTCTCTTGGTATAATTATGACAGTAAGAAAATAAAGCCTACAAAATGTTAGCTTGCCATATAAAACAACCTTCCAGAGACAATAGGCTGAATCACCAAACAAGCTACGGGTATCTCCTTTCTCAGAGAAGTTTAAAATACAGATACAAAAATCTCTGGTTTAGTCTAATTACAGACTACATGAACTGGGCACATATACCTTTCATCTTTTAAATAACCTAAAGTATGGTTTAAAAGAGACTTTGACCACTTGTATTTATAGTTTGTTCTGAACAAGCCATAACCAATGTTTTGTTCCCTTTGATTTACTTAAAAATGTTTTATACAGAGGGGAAAAATGTCAACCCATGTATTTTATACATATATTCTTCGTTCCACCGCCATTTTATCATTTTGTAATTATAGGGATAAAAGTCCTTGCTGAAAATAAATGCTGGAACCAAGAGAAAGGCTATCATTTCCTAGAAAATTTCTCCATATTTAAAAAGTGAAATTAGTGAGAACTTTAAGTCATCAGAACACTAAAAGTTCCAATGTCCATGGCTATAAAATGCAATAATGATGCTGTCAAAACTGATACAAGCATCAAATGAATTTTAGGAGGAAATACTTTGTAAATTGTAATACAAGTTTATTCTTCTCTGTTTTTAAGCATGAAAGTTGGGTTACAGTTTTGGCTACACAAATTAGTAAGGGTTATATCTTAGCCAGAAATCACAAACTGAAAATGTCTGTAGGAGCGAGAGAGGTAAAATACACGAGTGAAGCAGATCTGGATGAAATTCAACCAGGGAATGAAGCACTGTGGCAACGTGCAGGGTGTATGTTCCACCCAGAGTGGAAAACCACATCCTGGCTTCAGCACTGACAGTTGCAAGCCCTGCCCAGCCTGGTCCTCCTGTTTTTCAGGAGAAGCTAGGACACGGGATTTTATGTAAAATTTACTAATTTTAAAACATTGGAAAATAATTTTAAAGTATTCAGTTAAAGTACTGAGCTGACCCAAATAAACATACCTGATGGCCATTTTTAGCTTTTATGCTCTCAGCCTATGACTTCTACCTGGGGTTTTGTGTTCTTGAGCAACAAATGTCCAATACACATAAACGTATCCACAGGGAGGTAATCTCCCTCAGACAGGAGGAAAAATGGATAATAACCGTGGACAGCATTTTTCTGACTGTTTGCTATATGCCAGGAACCTCCTGTGCTTATGCTTTAACATGCACTGTGTCGTTTAATACTCATAAAAGACCTTTGGGCAAGGCACTACTGTAACCTCCTTTTTCAGAAAAGAAAACTGAGGATTAGAGAGCGTTCTTAAGGTCATAATGATGGAAAGTGGTACAGTCAAGAAACAAACCAGGTCAAAGTCCATGGTAGAAATTCGGTGTTCAATGATCACAATTTCAGTTCAAAGAAGTAAATCTTCCCAACTTGAGGTTCCTGACTTGGTATGTGTCCCCAAAGTGATAAAGGGTCCTCTGTGAATTAGTTTGAAAGCCTAAAGGAAATTTATTAACACTTCAATGGAAAAACAATTTGTTTTCTATTACGAAAGAAAGGGAGTTTGTTAAATACAATCTCTCAAAATAGCAATCCAGGAAAAAAACTAAGGAAGGGATCTTTGTTGGGGGGGAAAAAATTGGAAATGACTAGGTTAGAGCACTGACATGGCAGAAATTATTAAAATGATAAAATATTTTTACATCAAAACTTTATATAATTTACGCTTATATAATCTAAAATATATTTTACTTTCAAATATTGTTTATCAAATTATTAGTAACAACTAATGAACGATCAAATATTTTTAATTTGGCTGATAAAGAGTTATTTTTCAAAGAATATTTGCAAAGATGATTTTCAAAGAATATTAGACTTGTAGAAATACAATTGAAAAGGGAAGTGTAGGATGATGTTATCCTGTCATGTGCTGTGACCAAAATCTCTGCTAATAGATATACTAAGCTGGTATTAAAGATCGCCAAATTGAATCATTTACTTTGTACTTTTTTTTTTTGTTCCCAACAATGATAATAAAAAATGGACTGAGACAAATGAGAGTAATTTTTCACATGCCAGACATCACACCAATATATTCATAAAGAGCAAGTTATCTTTGAAAGCTAATACATCTCTCAATTTTCCCATTTTAAAACAATTATCTTTGATAATGTAATAAAAATCAATATGGCACAAATAACATGCACCCTCATTTATCTGTCAAAACTTGGCCCTTAGGCTCTAGCAAATCCAGAAAACTTGTCAATGTTATCACCCACCTTTAGCACAGCTTGAAAGTAATGCATAACAACGCTCAGATTATCAAGACAGAGTCAATGTCCAGGCAGCAGCTGTGATCCTGGGCCTGTGACACAACAAGAAAGTCGTGGTGTTACAAGGACGAGCATTCATGGTCTGGGGAAGATAATTAGAATTTGAACTTAGACACATTTAGGCCATGTGGCATGACTATAATATATTCCTCAGTCTTAGCAATTTTACACAAAGCACTTCATTTTCTGTGCATGCATAAAACCACTCTGAAGTTGTGCAGTTATCCTGGATCAGTGTGAATTCCCAAAATGTTTAAGAGGCTTTGAGAGTACCAAGCAATCACCAAGAAAACTGGAGAAAACATCAAAACCCATGAGGATCTGGGGATTTTTCAAGAGTTTGCAAAACAACCTTTAAAAAAATAATTTTAGTGTCATTAAAATGGCTAGTTCAAGGCTTTTATCCAATTACTATCCTAAGAATTATATATATATCTTCCGACATTTCTCATAGGAAGATTTTAGCAAGTTGTAAATAGAAATTACTAGGGAACAGAACAAAGCTGTTGTCGAGCAACTTGAAATGACTTTTCTGGTAGGATTTCTTTATTTCTCAGTAACGACCATCATGATCTTGTCTGGTCTTTCTCCTTAAAAAGAAAACTTTACAGATGCCTTTGGAATAGCAGGGACCGCAGGCTCCACCACCCTGCCCTAGAGAATCGACCCTGAACCTTTGTTCTCTTAGGTGGACTCCCCGCGGCGCGGGCCACAGGTTCTCCCCGACGCGGCTGGCACGAGGTGGGTCCTCCCCTCGAGTTCTCCCTGCAGGTTCTCAAGACCCTCCTCAGTGTCTCCCTCGAGTTCACCCCACATTCTTCACACTTCCCCGGCAAATCAACCTGCTACCGTCCGGGACCGCTGGGCAGGCGAGGTGGGCCCGCGCTCCCGGAGGCCGGCGCGCGCTCCGCACGCCTCCAGTGGCCGGGGAAGCGGAGCTGCCAGCGGCGCCCGCGCGTCCGGCCCCTCCCACAGCGCCTCCCCATCCCCGGACCCGGGCGCGGCCTGACCCCTACCTGGGCCGGCAGCGGGTCTCCTCCCGACTCCCGTCCGGGGCGCTGGTGGTGGCCGCTCCCTGGCAGGGCGGGCGGGACGGCCTCCCGGGGGTGGAACAGGGCCTCCTGCCAGGCGCGAGCCGCAGGTCGGCGGGAGGAGTTGACCGGGGCGACCTGTCCAGGTTCTGGGGAATATTCTTTTTCACCTTGCCCCCTCGAGCTGCCGCCCCGGCGACGGCAGAGGGGAGGCAGCGCCATTCACGCCACAGCGATGGGCTGGCGACCAAGGCTGCAAGGGGCTTCCCGGGTCTCGGGCCGCGCCTCCTTGGCCAGGCCCCCGCCCTGGGGCGCCCGATGCCCCACCCGCCCCATCCCTGGAACCTTCTCGGACAGGCCAGCGTTCCACAACAAACTAAAACTCTTAATGTGCGGTGCCTTTCCAAACTACGTGGAGCTCCTGCCTGGGAGGCTCGGACACTGAAAATAAGCATCGGTTTTGATCATAAGATCACCCCCAGATACCAATTCACTTGTAGGTTTAAGGAAGCTTGAGCTCAAGCTGAAGGCAAGACAGTAAGTTCTGCCTTCAGAAGGACGACTGCTGAAGATCAACGCTCTAACTGATCCCTTGCGGTGGGTGCGAATTCTGTCCTATCAGTCTCCTGACAAACAGGGCTCAGTAGTCCAGGCTGGCCAGATTCCCTTGAACAGTCTCAAGCAACACTTTGATTCTATTAATATCCAAAAGGGTCTGTCTGTCATTCATGATGTCGTCTTAATGAGACCAAAGAGAGGCCATCTAGTCCTACTCAATGCATGTGTCCAAGAAAACACATGATCATTTGAATATATGCCAAAGAAAGCATTTGGCATATATTCAAGATCCTTCGTCATAAAATATCTCTGAAATGTTGAAATTGGATAGAGGATTTTTCTCAACATTATGTATCTCATCTGCTATATGATGATACCTTGGAATATTGAGACTATCATATCAATACTAATGTTATATAAACATTCAAATTTCAGGGTATTTCTTTTAAAAGCACCATATCAAATATATTATTTAACAGAATTCATAAAGATTACAAGTGACCACATACATAATATAATAGGCCAACAATAAACAAAATGCAATGGAAAAAAAAATGAAGTCTACTCCCAATAGCAACAAAAAAACCCCAAATTAACCAGGACTGATAAAAATGAGAAATGTGGGGAGCTAAGCTGGGCGATGATAGACAAATACCATATGGTCTCACCTGTAAGTGGAACCTAATCAACAAAACAAACAAGCAAGCAAAGTATAACCAGCAACATTGAAAGAAAAACAAATGGACAGTAGCCAGAGGGGAGGAGGGTGGGATGTAATGGGGGAAAAGAAGGGGAGGGGTCAGGTCAAGGAACATGTATAAAGGACCCATGACAAAGCCAAAGCGGGGAAGGACTGAGGGTGGGAGGTGGGTGTAGGTGGGGTAGGGGAGAATGGTGGTGGGAAAATGGAGACAGCTGTACTTGAACAAGAATAAAAAAATTTTTTTTAAAATGTAGGACTACTGAAAAATATTTTATTAACTGGAGAGACATAGCATATCCTTAAGTGAGAGGACAAAATTTTACATACACAATTACTACTTCTCAAAATAAGAGATGAAAATTTTCTAGAATTCATCTGAGAAACTACACAGGCTAGACTAGTTTAGATCAGGGGTTCTCAGACTGTGTGTGGCCTGGGGCATTTGGGGTTCTAGAAACCCTTTCAAGGAGCTCACAGAATCAAAATTGCTCTCATAACAATACTTTTTTTTTAAAATCATCACCTGAAGAAATGCTTAGAGAGAGGGAAATGAGGGGGAGAGAAGGAGAGAAACATTAATGTGAGAGAAACATTGATCGGTTGCTTCCTGCATGCCCCAACTGGGGCCCAAACCTGCAGCCCAGACATGTGCCCTGACGGAGAATTGAACCCACGACCTTTTAGTTTATGGGCTGCCACTTCAACCAACTGAGTCACATCAAACAGGGTTGACATTTTTTAACTTCCTTTTTTAACTCCCATTCTTTCACAAGAATACAGGGAAGTTTTCCAGTGACTATATAATATGTGGTATCACAACAGATTGAATGCAAAAGCAAATACGTCTTCTGTTATGCCACACGTTTCAGGAAATTTGCAAGAATGTTCTACCACTAAATTTCTTTTGTTTGGGAAACTATAGTTATTTTTCATAAAATGTTATTTATGTTAACATGTAATAAATTTACTAGTGTTTTCGAATTAATTTTAAAATAAATATATTTTTAATTTCTCAGTTTCAATTTCTGATATCATAAATATCAATAGCTATAACCCATAAACAAAAGTTCTTTGGTGTCCTCAATTGTTTTTGAGAATGTAAAAGAAGTTCCAAAGACCAAAACATTTGAGAACCTTTTGATAACAGTGAAAAAGACGCCGCATATTAAACTCTAATAATTAAGAGTATGGCACTAACATATGAATAGAACAATACCTCCGATCCAATCAGCATAAGACGGTCAGGGACAAAACCCCTAGTCTCACAGTCAGATTTGTTGACTCATTGCAGCAGTGGACACTGCCCACGAGAAGAGCCATGAGTTTGAGGTTTGGCAGGCTCAAGGCAGACCGGTGCTGAGAGTAGAAGCATCAACATGAGGCTTGGCCCATGAATTGAGCCCAGGGGTCCTGTTTCCTTGTGTAAATGTAGAATGGTGTATGCAGAAATGCCATATCTGGAGCTCTGCACCCGCGTTGTCAACCAAGACCACTTCTTTGGGTCAAAGTGAGTTAGAATCTCCATGCAAGAACAGGGTGTTTCATTCTTACCGATATAACTTCAAAAACAAAAAATTCTGATAATCTATGATATTACAGAATAATTTGTCATTAAGTAAGAAAGCAATAGTCACTCAAAGAAGATGACTCTGTGATGGCCTTACAGCTGCAGAGAGCCCTTGGGACAAGTATGGTTTCCTGCTGACTCTACCAGTATAACCAGGTGGATTTTACTTTTTTCACCTGACCTACTTTCTCTTTCTCAAAATAGACTAATTAACTAGTCCAAAAGCACTTGCTAAAAGATATAATGAGAACTTAACACCTGATACAAAGCCGTGAAAAGCAATATAGGAGAAAAAATTTGTTTAGGAAATAATTTTAGGACTATTGGCTAGCTTTCAGGAAATCCTTTATGCAATTAGATCCTTGTGTTGCATCATGCACAATATAAATGCTATAAGGATCAAAAAGTTAAATTTAGAAAATCAAATCAATAGTTTAGATAAAATTAAAATTACTATCTATCAAACACCTGGATGGGAAAATATTTTATGTTTAAAAGCATTTATATAGAAAAATAATTGGTTCATTTTATTTAAAAATTTGCTACATCCCTAAAAAACATCAACCAAAACAAACAAAACCCAACAAACAGGCAAAGGGACACAAAACTCTGGAGACAAGTGAAGCAGATCAAAAGGGTTCATATCTTTAATCCATTAAAACGTGCATTAAAATGGATAAGAAAAACACCAGGATGTTAAGGAACACTATATGGAAATGGTAAGTGCTACAATAGATGGACAGGCAGTTGGGCGTGGGAACAGAAAGGGAAAGTAGATAATTCTATGTGGGCTTGGGTTGAGGGATTGAGAGTGGGGCAGTCAGGGAAGGCTTCTCGGAAGAGATGTCTGGTTTGAGGTATAAGAATGCCTAGGAGCTCACTAGGTAGATGGAGGAAGAAGGTCATATGAGACAAACAGAGCAGTATGTGCAGAAATGAGAGACCTGGAAGAAACAAGATACCTGAATGTGGCTGGAGAGGCATGGGAGATAAAGCTGCAAAATAGGTGAGCTTGACAAAACCCCCACACGCCAGACCAAATGGTATAGATTATGGGAAGTTATTAAAGAATATTTGGTAATGAATAACATAACCTGATACTGGAAACAAAGAGGAAGAGGTGACTTTGAGAGATATTAAGGATTTTGGTGGTCAGATTTGGTCAGATTTGGTGACTGAATGTAGAAGAGAGATAAAGTAGTTAAGAATGACTGAGATTTTGCCTTGGGTGTAATGACAGAAAAAGCGACCTTATTTTTGTTAGTAGTAGACTCCCTGTTCCTCCTGCCTCCTCAAGAGATGTATTTCCAATGAAGGAATACCTTGATAAGCATGCATGGGTACATGCACGTTCACTGTCTCTACCGCCACTCCAAGGAGAGTGATAAATAGTTGCAGAATTGTTTTCTAGAAAAAGCTGGATGGGGTTAATTGAGGGTTTTGTTTTGCTGAATAGAACTGAAAAGTTTGGGGAGAGGCTCTGGAGGAAGAACTGATAGACTCAGTCATTTGATCACTTTTTGCTAGAAGGTGGGGGGATGGGACCATCTTCCCTTGTCTCTCCATGAAGCGGCCGGTAAAATCGACAGGGAGGATGGTGGGGACGTAGGTTAGGTGAAGTGCTAAGAGTGGCCTTAAAGGACTCAAATAGCCCAACCCTATTCTGGTTACATGAGCTAGTTAATGAACTGTGGTCCCAGAAACTGAACGGAAGTACAGTAGGAGTTGTGGGTTTGGGATAGAAACAATGAATTTTAAATTTCACATATTGAGAGTGAAGTGTAAATTATTATTAGATATAAGATAGAGCTTTTTTAGAATCTTTGAAGTCTCTTTTTAAGAATAGGTTCTCATATTTATAGCTTCAAAAGTACAGTATTTGCTTTTCCTTTGTCTTTTATATCACTTTGTTCTGCTCATAAGCTCTTCATGTTGATTTAGTTCTCTGTCTTCTCACAGTATTTTTTCCTGTATTTCTCCCCATCTTATCAGAAGATACTCATGTCTCTGTCAGAGGTTTAGGGGAGTTAATTAACACATGCGCGCATCTTCAATCCACTTCTAACAAACTGGAAATGAGACACAAGGAGCTGAATGTGATCTTTATTACTGTTCAAATGAAATTAAAAGACAAGCCCAAGCCTCTTAACCTCTCATTCTGGTTTAACCCACCCATTCAGTGCTGGGCAAAAGAGCTCAAAGAAAGCAGAGGAATGGACCTGCCTTGTGAGCTAACAGCCCCTTCCTTCCTTGTAAGAGAGCCCAGCACAGCTGCTACAGAGCCCCAGGAGAGCGAGCAAGGGAAGGAAGGCACTCAGTCCTGCTTTCTGAGCCTCAGCAGTCCCACCGGGCAATATTTGTATGTGAACTACAGTGCAATTAAATTACTTCTGAAATGGATCTTTGTCTTTAATCCACTTGTATTGCCTTGAGACTTTCACCATCCTAGAGTGTTCCAACATTTCCTGATGTTTGCCCCTGCCTTGCCCTCTTAGCTTTATAATAAATTAAAGCATTGGATGTGTTGTTCCAGGCCTTTGCAGGAAGTCTCCTTGCATTGATAATACACATGTGTGGTGCCTCTCTCAGGCAAGAGAATATAATAAATAGAAGATATAGTAATTAACAAAATATAGTATATATACTTCTTTAAGTTCATTAGCTCATTTTATTTGCACAACATTCCTCTCTAATGGAAATACCTATAAGATTGGAGCCTCTATTTACTAACAAGAAAGCTGAAGCACAGACTCATTAATGACTTCTCAAAGGCCATAATCTTGTTAAAGTAATTGCCTTTTTAAGATAATAAATTCCAAAAGCTATCACCCCTGTAAATGCTCAAATTGGAGTGTGATCCTCACAGAGGTATCAAGTGTTGAAATCATGCTGCTTCAAATGATCAAAACACCATTTACTAACTTCCCAATGATGGGCCAGGGGTGGGCTTAGTCAGATCTCCTCATGGTGAGAATTTCCTGGAACATCCCTCTTGCTCCTCTATCTAAACTGAACACCCACTCGGTACTTACTGAACTATTACAATCTCAGTTGTGATACACTTGATTGTTCCTTTCCTACAGAACAGCATTTATCAGAATCACTGATGGATAAAGCAGGAATTTTTGAAGAATTCCCTTCCTCCACTTTTATTCATCACTCAATAAATATTTACTGAGTGATTCTACATGCTAGGACTGTTCTAGGCATTGACATTGAAACACATCTTTGCCATATATGTCCACAAAATGTTTGCAGACTTGCCTTTTATTGGAGCTGACACTCACTCCATAACTGAGCAGAAAATTGCTAATGTAAATGATACTCAGATAGTTGAGACAAACACATTCTTTCACCACCAACTTTCTCTAAATAATCTAATTTATTGTTTAGGTTCTTGACTTATTAGAAAAGGTAGTCCAGTTATGTTCTTGATCATTGTTTTGGGCATGTCAGCTGGTTGCTGCCTTCATTGTCTGTTTTCCAGCTCTAAGGACCTGTAAACATGTATATAAATGTACTACTAACTCAAGTACATCAGAACTATCATTTCAGTTACGTCTATTCAGGCAGAAGGGCCCTATATCTGACTTGTTCATGAAATAGTCCACATTTTACGAGTCCATTGGTGTTACCTACTTTATTTTTCTCTATGTATTTTAAACTTCCTTCATTGTTTTGCATTATGGTGTGTGGGAGGAACATGATATATAATATCACTTTATTTAAAAAAAGATGCATATCATCACAATCTTTATTATTAAGCTTATACTCATTGACCCCTCACTCAGTGTCTACAGGAGATGGAATTAGATGTCCTTATGTCAACATTATGAAATCCTACTTGTGAGGGATCAGAACATAGAGATTTAAGAAAATAAACTATTACTTCCTTCATTCAGAAATATGGATCAAGAGCTTCCTATATGGCAGGTGTGTTGTAAAGTATGGAATATATGACAATCAAAAACTGGTCAAAAATCACTGCTCTTGCGGAGTGTGTATTCTAGTTGTGGAGACCAAGTAAAACAATAAGTAAAATACATTTCACTTCAGACAGTGACAAACATTGAAAGAAATAAAACAGGGAAGGTAGGTGAAAAGTATGTGTGAGGTCTTGCCCTCTGTGGCTCAGTTGGTTGGCACATCATCCCATAATGAAAATATTGCAGGTTTGATTCCCTGTCAGAGCACATGCCTAGGTTACAGGTTGCATCCCTGGTCCAGGTGCCTATGGGAGGCCGCCAATCAATGTTTCTCTTGAATGGATGTTTTTCTCTCACCCTCCTCCTCTCCTTTCCTCTCTCTCTAAAAGCAATGAAAAAATGTCCTTGGGTAAGGATATAAAAAAAATTAAGTGTGTGTAATGGGTGGAGGATGTAATTTTAAGTAATATGGGAGGGCAGAGCCAACTGAGAAAGTAGAACAGGGCCCTGTGAGTGAGACTTTGAGACTAAAGGTGGCAACTAGAGAACGTGGAGATGAAATTCTTTTGACACCGTTGAACATGGTGGTGCCTCCAATGGGAAGGACTGTCTCTTCTGAAGCTCCCTACTTGCCTGGGATTCTGTACTTACTTCCTCTTCACTCTTGTCAGTACTGGTGTGGCCAGTGTGAGTTTACCTTCGTTTAAGGCTGTCCTAAGCATCTAGTAATTTAAAGTCTTATGAGCACTGGTCATAAATGGAAAAGGCACCAGAAGAAAAAGCTGAGAGCTGGCAGCTCACTGACAGCGATTCAGAGATTGTGCGAAACGGTCAATGTCAGTTTGAAGTCTGCCTCCCATCTCTGCCCTCTGTGACTCTGTCAGGTTGTTTGGTCTTTGCTCCAAGGACTACTTCTCTCTGAAGCTGCAATTCATAGTGTTTGTTTCTTGAGTTCCACAGATTAAAGCTTCTCTTACTGTTCATTTTATCAAGTTTTCATTGATATACTCTCAGACATCAAGGTGGTAAAGGAGAGATGTAAAATAGAGTGTAGCTTCCTCGGGTGGTTGACTAGAATGACTCCCTACCTCGGCTAAAAAATTTAAGAAGTCGTTTGGGAATTAGCATGCAGGTTAAGTGCTTTCTTTCCTAGCATTGGCTGAGAAGGAAGAGAGAACATCAACTAGCCACTGGACTCCACTCTGATACAGGTAATTGTGTTACTACCAATATGTATACAGATAATAAAAATATAAAATAAATAATATAAAATATAATAATGCATATATACTATATATAGTATTTCATAAATACTGCACTTTTGGGGATTTTGAGTATTAGAGACAAGAGGGAGGAAAGAAGGAAAGAAGGAAGAATAGAAAAATTAATAGAAAATTTGTTTTTGCATATCCCATTCCAAAGCAAGCCTCTTTCTACACAATGGGGAGGGAATGAAGGGATTGTATACTTTTCCTTTAAAAACCATGAAATAGAGTTTTTAGACAAACATGGTTCAAGATGAACTCTTGATTAGCAATATAATTAGACTTCCCTATGATTACAATAGTTAATTAACAGGCCAAAAGTTCTGAACATGCACATCTGTAGAAGAATTAGTTTCCTTTGATTTAAGAAACACCAATAATAATCCCAATATGCGTTCTTTTTTAAGAACTCATGAAGCTGAATGAAGGCACGGCCTTGTCTTCTGCATTACAAACTAATTTCTGATTTCAAAACCACAAAATTTCTTGTCATGTAATTAATTTAAGGCTGAGAGGCATCAAATGATGGGGTGATACAAGTTGGGTTGGTAGTGTTAAATTATACATTTGCCTAAAGATGAGGTAAAGTAATCCTGCGGAGTTTGTTAAAATATTTACATTGCCAATTAGTATAATGGGGACAGTAGATTCTTTATAAGATAGCTTTAAAAAGCAGGAAAACTAGCAAAGTAAATATAAAACAAAAACAAAGAATAAAATCCACCTTTGGCACTAAGTTTTAAAATGGTTTCAGATCCACCAACATATTCTCCTCCCACCTCCAAGTCCACCAACTATGTGTTTTTTGCAACTTCGCGTGTTCAGTCTTTGAAATTTAAAAACACATGCAGGGACATTTTTCTGACAGAGCAAATAACTATAGCCCCTTGCTAGTGGGGATCTCCCCAGTGTTGGTGGAAGCAGGGTATAGACGGGATGGGTAGATAATCGGGAGAGGTAAGCATTGAGGACTATTGCTTCCTGTGGTGCCAAAAAGAAGTTGATGGCTAAATGTATACCACATGCTGCAAAGCCAAAAGGTGCCCATTATCTTTAAAAAAAAAAAAAAAGAGTGGGCTCACCCTACTCCCTTCCATGCATATCTGTTCGTCTCATCTTTTTTGATTGTGGCCCTTTTGGTACAATTAGTTCTCATTTTAATGAGTTCACCTATAAAAGGAAACAAATGTTGACCAATGATTGGGCTATATGCCTACTAGGCCTGGCCATAACACCGTTTAATCTAATACTAGCAAGAACCCAAGTAGAAAGAAGTTAGCTTTTCCATTTTACAGATGAGTAAACTAAGATTAAGAGAGGTCAAGTAACTAGCCTAGGCAGTCCCATTTACAAGTGGTGAAGCCAAGTAGAGAGAAACAATTTTATGTGCACCTGAGCTTCACAGAGCATGGGATGTGGAGCAGACTTGTCTTGTTTGAAAAGTTGCCTAAGATAATAAATTCTAATAACACCTCTTTATTTTTTTTAGATATTTTGTTTAGATAAGAAATGAGGGACTTTGATGTGTCAGATTGGTTGATTGCTTTTATAAGAGTATGTGATACAATACACATAAAATTTACCAACTATTTTAAGTGTACAGTTCAGTGGCAATAAGTACATTTATACTGTTGTGCCACCATAACCAACATCCATCCACAGAACTCTTTGCATCTTGTAAAACTGAACTGTATCCATTAAACAGTCACTGCCATGTCCCATTCCCCGGGCCCCTGGCCACCACAGTTCTACTTTCCATCCATGTGAATTGACTACTCTAGGTACCTAATATAAGCAGTACATACAGTATTTGTTCTTCTGTGACTAGCTTATTTAACTCAACATAATGTCTTTAAGGTTCATCTATGTTGTAGTATGTGTCAGAATTTTTTTCTTTTTTAATGTTGAATTATATTCATTGCATATAAACACCACATTTCATTTTTCCTTTCATCTGTCAATGGACACTTCAGGCGCCTCCACCTTTTGGTGGTAATGTGGGTAATGATGCTATGAAATGGGTGTACAAACATCTTTTTCAGTCTCTGCTTTCATTTCTTTTGTGTATATACCCAAGGTTTAATTTCTGGATCAAGTGGTAGTTCAATTTTAATTTTTTGAAGAACCACCATCCTGTTTTCCACAGAGGCCATACTATTTTACATTCCCACCAACAGTGCACAAGAGTTCCAATTTTTCCTAATCCACTCCAACATTTATAATGTTCTGTTTTTTGATAGTAGTAATTTTCTTACATGCGAGATGAGATTGATTGTCACTGTGTAAGTTTGCTTCTGCAAAGACAGGTATGAAATTTCATAGATAAACCAAAATATCTTCCCCACTTAATTATAACTGAATCTGAAATTCTCTGCAATGTATGAGTCATTTAAAGCTCTCAGTAGACTACATATTAGTTGTTAACAATAAAAAACATTTGTGTAATTCTTTACACATATGGTTAATTATTATAACATTTGTGTGAGGTCAATATTAACCTCATGTTACAGATGAGAAATCAGAGATCTGGATTATTCAAGAGCTAGGAGATGCAAACCCAGGTTCCCCAGGTTGGGAGCAGTTGGGTGTTCAAGGTGGATCTTATTATCACTGATATAAAAATCATTGGGCTGATTTGCAGAGAGCAGGACCTGAGGGAGTGTGGGACATGGTTCTGCTTAGTTTGGATGATGGTTTGGGAGTTAAAAAGAGTAGAAAACGTGGATGCGTGTAGTAAAACTAAATTCAAGTGACCGATCATAGGACTTGAAAGTGGGTAGCTTTCAAAAGAGAGGAACTGTTGAAGTGTCAATTGAGGGAAACAATATAATAGCATTTTGCTGAGGGTGGACTTTGCCTTCTTTGGGATTGGCAATATTGTTTCTCTCTCTCTCAATTTTATACCTAAAACACAGAGATCACTATCTTCACAGGAAAAACAAAGTATCTGTATCTGTAATGGTTCCTAAGCTGCTCAGAGAATTATGGTATTTTATTTACTTAATTTAACTGAAAATGACAAAGCTAATCAAACATTCTTTCTGTGTTTAACATAGAACTTGAATATTTCAAACAAAACCCTATGTGAAAGTGTTACACTCCCGGTCAGAAATTGGTACATTACAGCTCTAGAATTACTATGGACACCGCTTACTTAAAAATATAAATCTTTAACAATGTTTAATATTTTAATAATGCAATTTAAAATGTGGACTAAAGACCTGTGTTTTGAGATAAGCTAGACAGTAATAAAGATCAGACATAATCAGACCCTACTCATTTGTTCATTATTTGATCTGTTGACACTAAGAACTTTTAAATAAGGCAAACTATTTCGTAATCCACTGATTTTGTTAATTAAATAATTTAGAAGAATAGAACAATAATGTGTTGAGTTCAGGAATGGAACAATATTAGAAACATTAATAAAGAAAAAATATAAGAAAGGATAAAGAAATAAGCTTTAGAATGACCTATGACAATCAAGTATCCTTTATACACACAATTTACTAATATATTTTCCCCATTTCAAAGTATTTCTTAATTTACATCAGTGGTGTCCAGCCTTTCAGCCTCTCTGGGCCACACTGGAAGAATTGTCTTGGGCCATACATTAAATACATTGCGACCTGTATTGAAAACAACAACAACAACAACTCATAATGTTTTAAGTAAATCGACAATTTTGTGCTCGGCCACATTCGTAGCCACCCTGAGCCTCATGCAGCTTGTGGGCCGCAGATTGGACACCCCTGGATTTATACATAAGTGTGCAAGTGGTGATCATAATTCAAACATTTACTGTGACTAATAAATATAAGCTTGAAACCAAACAAACTAGCAGAATCATGTTCTACCATCAGGGGTAATAACTCATCAGCAATAAGAATATACATGTTTGTTCCAAAAAAGATTCTGAATTAAGTGATTTAAAATATCAAGAATGATGCCTAACTTAAAGTCTTTAAATAAAAAATGACATAGTATATCTTTTGGTGAATGAGATATGAAAGATTATTTCTATGGCTCATTATACTCTCTTGGACAAGTGCCTCAGCAAATGTTACTTGACTCTCTGGCTCACAGAGGGTGATTCAATTCTATACCAGCCTTAGAAATTAAGATATAAACTTTGATCATCCCCAAGGGATTGGCTCTGGTTAAGAGAGGCCCTGGACAGCTTGACAACTCTAAAAGTTATCCTGGATTAGGAAGGTCCTAAAAGGACCTAAAAGCAGGTTAGGAAAAGCCCCAGAACACCAGAACAGGAATGCTTTCCCACTGCCTTCCCCTAATATCTCCAACATCACACACACACACACACACACACACACACACACACACACACACACGTAAGCAGCCCAAAATACTTTGCTCAGAAAATGACTTTCATAGTATACATGCACATATACTGGCGTGATTCCTGTTTCAATGAAGATCACAAATATTTTTAGTATTAAGGGGTAGTAAATAAGAAAATTTAGCCAGAGGAGACTTTATTAAGATCTTATTATAAAGAACAGAAAGAGAGGCAGCAATGTAAAAAAGGCTTTCTTTAGATTAGTGGAGATCAGAGCAACAGAAAGGTGCCAATAGAAGAAGAGTAATTGAATGTCATGTGTTAATCTATCTTGGAAAAAAATATAGTATTACATTAAGCACTTATGCCATGCCTTGTGCTACTGGCTTTCCATAAGTTTTCTCAGAACAACTCCTAATGTCTCTTCAAAGGGAGAGACTATCATTTATTCATTTTTGTGTCCTCCAGGCCTTTTACAGAATGTGTGGCCTAGGGCTACCTACATCATCAAATTTTTATTACCTTGCTGTCCTGCTTGATCTGGGATGCCCAGGTTTCCTTTTGTGCTAGTTAGGAAAAACCTGCAGGGAGAGAATTTCTAGCCTCTCCTGTGGGATGAATTACACAGAAAAATAAGCAAACATTAAAGTTAAAATAAGGCTTCTCAGCTAAATCTATTATTGTTCCCACCAGAGAACGTCAATTGCCCATTTTCCTCATAAATTCATCCACAGAAAGGGCATCACAGACCACGATGATCCAACAAAATGATTCACAGGTGTTAACAGTAATGCACAATGTGTGTATACATCTGGGTGACATTATTTCTTCCTCTGCTGGTTGTGAACTATCTTTCTGATTCTTAAACACTTTACACATTTAGTATCTGATCATCTGAGTCACACTGAAAGTAAATATAAAAAACAACTACACCTGGCACTTTGATCCAGGATGCGACAGCCCACTTTTTCCAAAATCACTTTTGTGCCAGCAGCTGCCTGACTCCAAGATGCTTGATTCCACGAACCGTGAACGAGCACCTGAGAAAGGCAAGTGAATCCGAACAGAGGCCAGACATTTTCCGTTAGCATCAACCCTCTACAGACCTGTGTCTTATCTCTTTTATTCCTCTACTTTAATTTTGATTCATATTTCCTTTAAAATGTTTTGGCATCTTATTAATACCATGATGGCTGTCCATGAGCAGGTATTTGTTCCATATTAATATTACCCATGTATGTTTAGCACTGGACGAGGTTCTCTTATGAACGGAAAAGCAATAGGTGAAATGGTTCCGGCCGTCAAGTATTTATTTATCTGTCACATTGAACAGCATGATAGAAAAACTTAATAGCTGCCCTTTATGGTGATTTACAGTTAAGTGCTTTCTCACAGTCTTATTTCATTCTTTCTAACAATTCTATGGGGATCTCTTAATGGGACCAGGTTTTGAATGCAGTTATTTACATTCTAAATCACTTTAAACTCTTGAGAACACCATAAGTCTGTCTCTGTGTGCATATGTGTGTATATAATATTTATATATAAAATATATTTTAATATGTTTTTATATTACATAAACCAATATATAGGTGTATATACCTTTACATTTACATATATATGTATACACAACACCACACTCACACACATATATGTGTGTGTGTATATTTTACATTAAAAAAATGTATATATTTAGGTTGATGCAATTTCAAGACCTAGGTTCTACTTTGGGTTTGTTACTTACTGGCTGCTGAACATGGACACGCAGATCCAGTTTCTTTATCTGTAAAATGAGAACAGTAAGCCCAGCCATAACTTTTTTTTTTTTGCAGGAGATTTGTGAAGATCCAACAAAATAGCATTTATGAAACTGCTCTCAAAGTCACATAAAAATGTGAAACATTATTAGACACCATGTTTTTTCTGTTTTATAAAGATGGAAAAGTGAAGATTTCTTTAGAACTAAGAAATTAAATGGAAACTTGACCCTTTCACCAAGAGGTCTCTGGACCATTTTTCTCCATCTTTGATCCTGGAGTGGGAGGGGACCAAATTTTCTTTTTGAGACCTCATACTCTTTCTTTCCTTTGGAGAAAATAGACACTGTTTTGTATATATAAAAAATATATTATGTATATAGACACTTACACTTTGTGAAGCTTGAAAGTACATTAGAAATACCTTGAATCCTGATGGTACCCCCATTTCAGCCCCTCTCCAACCTCACCTCAAACTTGGATAGCCACTACCCTAAACTGGGGATTTACAAAGGCCTTACTAGTTTACTGTATTTGCACAAAGCCCAATTTTCCATGTTTTTTAAAAGTCCTTTAACTTGGTAAAGAATCATATAGAATGCATTTTGAAATTATATTTCACAACATCATACTTGTGAAATTCATTGGTGTTAATGTATGCAGCTGCAGTTCACTTTCTCTTGCTGTATAGTATTTCATTTTTTAATTATGCACATTGCAAAAATGCTCTACAAACATTCTTTTACACATCCCCAAGTGTGTACAGGCCTAGGATTAATATTTCTGGTCTTTAATTATGTTTCTTTAATGTTACAAGAAAATGCCAAGTTGTTTGCCAGAATGGTTGTACCAATTTACAATCTATCACCAGGGTAGAAGAATTCTCCTGTGTTCTCTCACTCTCTCTCTCTCTCTCTCTCTCTCTCACCCCTTATATCATCACAAATTCCTCATATCGTCATATTTTAATTTTTTTGCCAAATTAATGATATAAAATATCTCATTGTAGTCTTAACATGTATTGCTACTGTTGCTAGTAAGGAATATATTTTCATAAATTACAATGCAGTTCTGTCAAATGTTTATTTATTTCTTCTGTGCATTTTCCCATATGGTTGTTTGTTATTTTTCTTCTAGATTTTCAGCAATTTTTATGTGTTTTGAATATAATTCTTATTGTGACACAATTCTATCAAAGTCTATGTCATCTTATTGATTTATAACAATTCTCTGTGTTTTTTAGATATAATTTTATGTCACATTAATTGAAATATCTTCTTTCAGATTGTGCATTTCTCTTACTTTCCCTATAAAGCTTTTAGGTAAATTGGAAATTATAATTTAAATTTTGCCAATAATGGGTTATTATTTTTGTATTTTGTTTAGGAAGTCCTTCCCCATATCACAGTCATGAAGATAATCTTCTACATGTTCTAAAAGTTTTATAATTTTATAATTCCCATTTGGAATTGATTATTATGTTTGACTTGCAAAGAGTCCAATTTTATTTACTTTTTCATATTGATGGAAATTTTCCCAGGGCAATCTTATAAAATAGTCCATTACTGTCTTATGAATTTGAGAAAAGTTTTCAATTAGCAATAATCGCGCCTCAGATAAACCTCATTGGCTACGGTACTACCACTGTGCGAAGCTGTCTTATGAATTTGAAATGTCATAAATAAATGTTCTAAATATACAAATTGTGGTTAGTTGTTCTGTTCCATTGGTTTATTCTTTGCTCACATACCAATGCTATTGCATAACTTTGAAGGAGCCAATTGACTATAAATCCCTGCTTCTCTGACTACTGTTTGTATGGTCTTGGCTACTTAACCTCAGTTTATACTTAACTTTGTTAATGAATAAAATCGTAATAATGCCCTACTTTACCTGACAGTCATTGTCATGTTGCTCCCCGTTTCTACTGTTAAGGTTCCAGATATTTCTTGCTCTTTGAACTAAGTCCTGTGCCGCTCCTGGGTTCCCTCTCGTTTGGCTGCTTCTCCTGACCCTGGGACGCCGCCATGGCCATTCGGGGACCCGAATGGCTTCTCAGTCTCTGTCCGGGGGGCAGCAGTCAGCCTGAGTCATCAAATCTACGTAGGGTTTCTGTCACTCACCTTCATCTGAACTAACCCCTCATTTTTTCTCCTTTGTTAGAACATCTTAGCAATGTCTTCTGCTAAGAAATTCTAGAAGTAAAAGAAATTCTAGAAGTAAGTATATTTTCAAATGTAACTTCAAACTTATTATGCTGCTAAATAATTAATAACACATGTTCAAGAAGATCCTATTAAAATTTCAAAGCTATTATTCTAACACAGCAGTCTACGTTTATATACAATAACCAAGATGAGTTATTTTCCAGCTATTCTGAAGAAATAGGAAACTTTATACTTCTCAATATGCCTATTAAAAAAAGAAGTTTCCAAAATATTCTGTAAAAGTCCTGTCTACATGTTAGCTTCCTAAACATTAACTTGAACTTACAAGTAAGGAGAGCATTGTTATTATTAGTCAAAAGTATTACATCTGATAAGACAAATTCTGATTAATTATTCTGTCTAAATTATTAATTGTTAATATCTAGTTAATGAGCTGGCAGAACACTTAGATGTCCTTTTAGGTAGCTTAATTTGATATACCTAATTCCTGAGGAGAAATTCTTATCCATTAAAGCTTTAAATTGTACATAGTAAAAGATATACCCTGAGAAGTGATGAGTCTGTGTTGCTTCCATAACTGTAAGAAAAAGAAACTTTGCAGGCTAGAAGGGATTGGCAAGAAATATTGAAAGTCATGAAAAACAGGGACCTACAGCCAAATGCTCTACCCAGCAAAGATACTGTTTAAATTGAAGGGCAGAGGAAGGACTTCCCAGACAAGAAAAAACTAAAGGAGTTCATCACCACCAAACCATTATTATATAAAATGTTAAAGGGACTTATCTAAGAAAAAGATCAAAACCATGAACAACAAAATGGCAAAAAATACAAACCTATCAACAATTGAATCTAAAAAACAAACTAAGCAACAAGAAGAACAGAGGCAGAATCATGGATACAGACAGTATTTTGATGATTGCAAGATGGGAGGGGGGTGTGGGGGAATGGGTGAAGAGGTGAGGGGATTAAGAAGTACAAATAGGTAGGTACAGAATAGCCATGGGGATGTGAAGTACAGTATAGGAAATGGAGTAGCCAAAGAACTTATACGCATGACACATGGACATGAACAATGGTGGGGGGATTTTCTGAGGGATGGGGGGTGTTGGGTGGAGAGGAGGAAAGAGGAAAATCAAGACAACTGTAATAGCATAATTAATAAAATATAATTGGAAAAATAAAAATGTCTCTCCCCCCCAGTTCTTTTGCCAGTTTTTAATTCTGAGGTATATTAAGTACTTATTTATACCCTTCTACTGAGGATTTTTTGAAATTGATAGTTTCAAATTGATTTTGCATAACAGACTCCTCTTTTGTTAACTGTAAAGTAGTTGTATAATAATTTTTAATGCTTAAAAACTTGACAAATTATTTCTTTCCAAGAATCTTGGCTATTTGAGAAGTAGCCATTTACCTATCAATCAGTCTTAACTGTGGTCAGAACACATCCTTGAGGGCAACAGATCTTTCTAGGTAGTTAGAATCCCTGCAGTATTGATTTAATCTTTTAAACCCTCACCTAAGAATATGTTAATTGATTTTGGAGAGAAAGGAAGGGAGGGTGGGAGGGGGGAGAGAGAGAAAGAAACATCGGTGTGAGCGAGAAACATCAATTGGTTGCCTCCCATACATGCTCCAGCTGGGGATGAACCCACAACCTAAGTACATGCCCTGACTCCTGACTGGGAATTGAACTCACAACATTTTGGTATGCAGGATGATGCTCCAACCAGCTGAGCACCTGGACAGAGCAATCGTGTCAATAATTTAAGGATATGTGTTCGTAGGTATTACTGTAGTTAGGTCAGACCGTCAGTTCTGTCTCCCATTTTCTGGACAGTGGTTCAGTATCAGTTCAGTTTTCACCTTTGCTTTGCTGGTGAGGTCCACCTGGTGCATGTGTCACTTGAGAGTTAGTCTAGGATTTGGGCAGTTGTTTAGATCATAGTTGAGTTCTCAAAGCATTTGCTCTGCTTCTTTGGGTGCATTCATCACATGCTCAGCTCAAGAGTAAGTCTAGGACTTAAGAGTTTGTATAATAAACCTTCTTCAGAGCTTCCTTCCAGCAGTACCCATACGCTCTCTGGCTCCTAGAAGCCCTTTTCCCCTCTTCCTCTGGACAAAGTGAGGTTTTCTCTCATCTCTCTGGGTTTTTAATGTCAGAGTTGCTGCCATAGTAAAGCAGTTCCCTACTGGCTTTAAGATGGCTGGGAGAGAAAAGAGAGAAAACAAGAAGAAAATCTGGGACTCCTGCCATACTCGCTAGCGCTCAGGGGCCCCTTCTCCAGCTGTCTGGCTAGAAAAGGGATTTCTCCCTGAGATTTTGCAGCACAGCTCTGCCAGTAGGCCCACCTGCAGGTTGAAGCTGGGTTATAAAGGAGGGAAACACAAACAGGGAACTCACCCCTGTTACAGCTCACTCAGGTTTTACCTGCAGTCCCCGGTCAGTCGGCCTACTCCATCAAGGCTGACACCAGAAGTTTAGGGTCTTTAAGGACACATGTGGAGATTAACAAAATGGGGCAGGAGGTTGGCCCAAGGCTCAGCTGTGAGCGCCCAGTTCAGCTGCTTTGGTTATGGGGCTCTTTCTCAATGCTAATTACAGTAAAATTGAAAAGGCACATGAAAGGAAATGAAAAGTAACCAGAAACAGAGCTGTGTGTAGTCTGCTTAGTTCCATTTTAGGGGATGATCTGAGAAGGAATTTGGGACAGATTTGCACCACAGACAAAGATCGAGGTCACGCAGGAAACAGTTTGACGGAGCTTCTGGGAACCGCTTGAGTGCTGCTTGTCCCACTAGCCTCTGTGGACCATGTCATCCTACGTAATAGGTCAGGGGTGTGCATTTCTATCCTGCTCTATTTGTCCTCAATGCTGCTAGAGGGAAGGCTGGACTGGGAAAAGGTGGCTGGCCCCCCTGTTGCCCTAGGTGAGCGGGTCTTGGATACAAGTCCCAGGCCACGTGCTGCTCACATTCCCTTCCCGCCACCCGGGGGTCAGGGTGAGGGGCCTTGGCGCTCACAGAGGGAACGGGGACAGGAAGTTGCTAGCAATTATAGTTTAAGGCTGATTATAAAATAAAATTACTTCTAAATGTCTATATTCAAGATAGAGTCCCAATTACTGTTCTATTTGTTTATTGATTGGTACCTTATTTTTACCGTTTACCATGAAGTTTTGGTTCTAATTTTAGGTGAATTAAACCTGAAATGTTTCATTTTCTAAAAATACCAATTATTCTCAATAGGGTCTTCAGTAATTACCATATACCAAGCTCTATCCTAGGTGTTTTATATGAATTATCTCCTCTACATATCAAACAGCATTTAAAACACAGAGAGATTATGCTATTTGCAAACCCAGAACTATTTGTTCAACCATTGTTCCAGGCCTCCTCTCAATGTCATTGGTGATAGATCATTGTCCTCTTGTACTAATGTATCTTTTACAATCTCTGTGTTTCAACACATTTACATCTTACTATACAGTTAGTTTTTGTCATAAAAAGAAAACTAAGCAACCAGTTTTGGGAAACATTCTGCCATTGTTAAGAATGTCTGGGACCTTGACTACGCTGCCAGACTTAAATTCCTTTGCTGTGCATGAGGATTTGCCTTTACAAAGCTGCCACCACCAACCCCTGTCCTATATCAAAAGGTCACTATGACCTTTGACATCGAGCTAATAGCCTGGACATCTAGCTCATAACCGGGCTGGATATCTAGCTCAGCCTGGCCATACAGCCCTCCCAGGAAAGGGGAGAGTCCCCTCTCCCACTGTGGCCAGCTCCTCTGCTAGGAAAACTCTCATTGGTACTACCACAACTTTGACCCTCCTTTGTCTCTGCATAGTGGCCTCTAATGGAAGGACAGGGTAGTTGAAATGATGTAATCTTTACTCCCTCTGAAATGGGAGGGGAGATTGTGTGGACAAGGATTTAGGACATATTAAATTTAAATGAAGTAATAATCGACATTGGCTACCGAAAGTCTAATACATTTGCACAATTTATTTTGAGAACTCTGTGCAAATTGCACCTGCACACACTTTCACACAGCAATTTCCTTTTAAAGTGCTCTAGCAGTAAGCATTATAAACATGTAAGGGACAATTAAAAGCAAGGGATGTGAGCTTAGACGAATAATAGCAGGATTTGGATGTAGACAATTCAGTTGAATTTTTTAGGATTTTTCTCCCCTGTTGACTTTATTGTTATCAGCCATCAGTTTGTTATTTGTACTTATAAGTAAAGACCTATTTGTGCTATTTCTTGGGAGCAGATTTTAAAACCATGTCCTCTGGCTGTCTTTGGCCCTAGTGTTTAACTTTTATCCCAAGCAGGGGTTAATACTCATGGGTGTTAGCACGTGGCAGAGGAAAGAGCTCCCAAAGAAACCCAGGTCATAACATGCTTTGGGCAGCTGCCCCTGAGTTGGTCCCCAGAGCAATCGCCTGCACCAGGTCACACGCTCCTCTCAGTGGGATGAAGGCAGAAGACGTCAAGGGCCATTGCTCCTGCGTCAATAAAATAATTAACTCTTTTCTACCTATCCTCTTGCTTTCTACTTTTCCTAAGTCTTGATGGAAGCTGGATCCTTAAATCCTTTTCCAAATGGAAAAAATAGCCAACCAACAAACAAAAAAATCCTACTGCACCTTAGCTTTAACCTCTTGTCTTAATAACAGTAGCATTTCAGATTTACATACAAGTAAAACGAGAAAATATCACTTATGTTAAGAAAAATTTTATTTAACAAAGTCATTTCTTGTTAGCAGATGATCCAAGTAACATACCTAAAGGACAGCATGATGGCAAACTGTTAACCCTACTAGACAGGATTATTCTCTCCAATACAAAATGTAATGTCAACTTACACATTATATTTTTATTCAGTTGATTTCCATGTCAAATCAAACATGAAGTTTTTAAGCTAAAACATTCAGGAGTGCTCACTTTTTGTTTGAGCTCTAAGTGGGAAGGACTATTGTCACTGAAAAAGCTCTCAAACTCTTTGCATTATCAAGATGCACCGAGGGGATTCAGGAACAGAACAGAATAGAACAACATTGATTTTTTTAAAGGAAGACTCTCCTGACAGGAAATCTACAGGCACAGGCACTTAGGTGACAGAATTAGGAAGTATCGTGGCCATTCTCTGTAAACAAGAGACAAAAACTCATCTATAATAATAATAACAATGCAAAATTGGTGTCCTATCTCAGATCAGATAACAGATTCGAGAGCAACACAGAATATCCAGACAGCATGCAGCCAGCGTTTCAGCCTCTCCCTAAAGGAACAACTGAGGGTTTTTTGTTTTTTGGGTTTTTTTTTTTTTTTTTTTTTACTATGTAATCATTCTGTACAGACATATGAAAGGGGGATGTGGGTAGAAGTTTGGAGACAGAAAGCCCTGGCCGTCTTGAAGCTAGCATTCGCTCTCGCAGGCATCCTCTGTGAGCCGGCAGGACAGGCGATCAGAAGTCTCTTTGCATGAGGGACTGAGGAGGGAACTAGGAGAGAGCTTCCCCTGAAGGGAGAAAGGAGTCGTGACAAGCATGACCCAGAAACAAAGTCTTAGTCATCAGAGGGGAGCACAGAGCAGAGAGCAGAAGCTGTCAATCAACTACTTCCCCGGGCCTTGACTGAGTCAAGGGCAAAGATGGGAGCTGTAAGTGAAGCAACTAAAAGCTGTTACACAGGAAGCTGAAAGTTTCCATGTGGGTAACACAGATCTGATACTCTTTATGTATGTTTCCTGCAAGGAGACTGAGGTGTCCCTTCTGCCATAGACCACCACACAGTCCAGGTCTCTCAGGGTCTCCTGACATCTGCGATGGTCCAGGTGTGAAACAACAGAAGCATGGCAGTGCCAGGAAGCTGTGATCTGAGATGATTTGATCATCAGAATGTCTAGAGAAGACTAGGTGGAGTCTCCAAGGTGTCACATGAAAAGCTCTCTAAGACAATAGAAATCGTCACTTACAATGACGTTCTCTCCTGGAATATGTTTTTATTTTTTCTTCCTAAATTAAATATTTTTGATACATTACAGTCAAATGCCTTACAACCAGGAAGCACTAGGATGCTCACAGGTTATTTTCTACATTTCTAGATGGGAAATCAGGAAAACTTCAATGTGATTAAACCCCAGCTGGTAAATCAGTCCCTCTGAGCTATGAACAGCTCTTCCAGGAAAGGCTGGATTAGTGGGACAGCTTTCTGGGACCTGGGTTTGGGGTACAGAATAAGGAATCAGCCAAACAACAGCATCAAAACAAAAGAAGGTATATACAGAAATGCAAATTGGGGCTGAAGGAAATATTCTAAAACCACATGGTTAATATGACATACCCATATCAAGCAGAAATAGAGATATGGGGGAAAAATGGGGCAGAAAAACAAAAATTGGGCAGGACAGGGCATGAAGAATCCATACAGCCTGGCGACATCCTGGAGCATCCCATAGGTGCCTTCCCGGGCCTTGTTAGGTGTGCCCAGTGCATGTAAAGGGTATGGAACAAAATCCACAGGTTTTACAATTACATGTTGTATTAATTTGCTAGGGCTACCATAACCAAGCACACACTGGATTTACTCAACAGAAAATTATTTTCTCACAGTTCTGGAGGTTAGAAGTTTGAGATCAAGGCATCAGCGTGGCTGGTTTCTTTTGGCTTGTAGAATGCCATCTTCTCCCTTGGTCCTCACAACATCCCTCTGCTGTACATGCCTGCGTCCTCATCTTTTCTTACATAAGCACCAGTCACATTGTGTTAGGGTCCACCTGAGTGAACTCCACTAACCTTACTTGTCTCTTTAAAGACCTTATCTCCAAATACAGTCACATTCTGAGATACTGTGGAAGGGGGCAATTAGAACATACGAATTTTGAGGTGGGACACAATTCATCCTATAACATACTATTTTTTTAAATCCTCGCTTGGGGACATGCTCATTGATTTTACAGAGAAGGGAAGGGAAGGGGTGAAACATTGATGTGAGGGACAAACATTGATCAGTTGCCTCTTATACATGCTCAGACTGGGGACGGAACCTACACCCCAGGCATATTCCCTGACTGGGAATTCGACCTGTAACCTTTTGGTCTGTGGGTTGACACTCCAACCAACTGAACCACACTGACCAAGGCCCCATACACATGTTTTTAGAATAATTATATCAGAGTACAGACTCATGGTTAGTTTCTCACTAATTAATTAGGAAGGAAGTGGTCTCTATCACATTTTTCTTTGCACTGAAAAGACATACAGAGTAAGGAAAGGAGATAGATGGTGGTATAGGCTTGGGGGTGGTCAGCAATAGATTGTGTTATTATATCCTATTCTGCCATCAAACACTACCTGTTGTTGAGAGAAAGCTGGGTAGCAGATTCTATCTGTTCACCTGTACTAGAGAGTGCTTTCATGCCAAGGAAAAAGGGAAGTGGTGGGGAAAAGTGGCACCAAATCAGCTTGGTCAGTGTCTTGAGATGGAGATTTGGGTGCAGGAAGTTTACTGGGAAGTGCTCTCAGGATCAGCCGCTGTGGAGAAGTAAAGAAAGTAGAATTGGGCATAAGGAAAAACCAGACTCAAAGTAGTCAGTGCGATTGCAACAAAGATCTCTGCTGATCTCACAGAGGTTTGAAATGGAATGGTCCTTCTGAATGGTGCCCATTAGGCAAGAGGGATGAATCAGAATCTCCCCTTGTCCCCTCCACATGCACTCACACTACAGTTCCCCAATCGCCATCCACTCCCCAGTCATATTTTCCTGAATATCCTCGACAGTCTGAAATGTCTTCCCTTTCAAAGGTGATTTTAGTTTTGGAAAAAGCCAGAAGTCTCAGGGCATCAAATCTGGGCTGTACAGGGGCTGAGTCACCTGGGTGATTTGATGTTTCACCAAATACTCTGCACGAGATGTGATGCATGAGCTGCACGTTGCAATGATGAAGCTGCCAATCACCAGCTGCCCATAGCTACAGCTTCTGAATTATCCAAATAGTTTCTGTGGAGGAATGTTCAAGCTTAACACAAAATTTGATGCAGATTTGTTGCTCTACTTGCTCAAGTTGCTTCCAATGTGAGAGCTACACACCACACGTGCTCACACAACAGCTCTACTGTCCTCACTGACTAAATACAGTGAAGTCATCTTTGTTCACGCACGTGCATTCCAGCCCACTCTCCTTGGCTGCCAGGTTACATCGATGTCATACAAACCACTCTTGTTATAACAATGGCTAGACTTTTTCTGGGCAGACCTTCTATGTTGGCTACATTATTCAGAAAACAATTAGTTGGGGGTCCATGAGAAGATGACAACCCCCAAATGGCAAATACCCATCTGAAAAGAAATTTATCTTTGATTACCCCTGACCAAAAAGGGGTGAATCTTATGAAACATGCTAATAATGTTGATTTCAAACCCAAGTATCCTCTGAAATTAGAGATTTTAGAAAGTGGACTTATGCAATCCAGGGGCCCTGAAAATGCCAGTTAAGCAAATGCAATGAGCAAAATTCCTGAATTTACATTTTCCCCTTGAACATGACCTCTTTCTAGGCAATGGAGACTTTTCAAACAATTGCTCTATATAGAGTGAGATATTTCTAACCATTTTAGGACACATGTTATTCACCTTTCCCTTCACTGACCTTTTAATAAAGAGTGAAAATAAATTATTATACTTCTAAGGCATTTTAATCATGGAAATTTAGATGATTAAATTACTCAATTCATCGTGTTTTTCAACAAACATTTACTGACCATTTCTGTGCCCCGCACAATGCCTGAGCTAAGCACCGTGAGTGCTTTAAAAATAAAAAAGATATGACCCCAGCTCTCAAGTTATTTATAGTCTTTGGGAGACACAGACAAGAAAAAAGTAAAAAACAAAATAATTGCAAATTGCTTTATGGGCTACAAAGAAGAGAGCATGCCAATCAAGAGGAAACTGAGGTGAAGAGGTCAGCTGCTTTCGCAGGGGTATTGAAAAGTTGCCTCTGAGGAGATGACCTTGAATCTCTGGCTTGAAGGTGAGGAAGAGACCAGACAGACATTCCTGTGAAAGAGAAAGTGTCCCAGGTAGAGAGAACAATAGATCCAAAGGTTGTGAGAAGGGAAGGAAGAAGACCCTTGGTTTGTCTCTTGACTGAATTGTTCAGAGTGACAGAAGGCCGCATTAGGGAATTGTTAGGGTGCAGATCACGCAGGGCAGGGGCGGTGTCCTGATGTTATTTGAAATACAGCGAGAAGTCATTGAAGGTTTCCAGTTAGGAAGAGAGATCTAATTAATGCTTTAAGAAGGTATCTCTGGTTTTATGTGGAGAATGGACTAGAGGCATCTGTGTGTAAAAGCAAGAAGCATTAGGAAGCTTGCTCTTCCTAAAAAGCAGGGTGAGATGATGATGGGATGAGAATACTGGGATTGCATAGAGGGTAGGTGGGGCCAGGCGGCAGGGAGAAGGCCACATTAAGGCTGACCCCAAAATACCTGGTCTGAGCAACTGAGTGAATGATACTTCCATGTACTGATATGGGGAGGACTAGGAAGAGAAAGAACATTTGAGTGGTAGGGGTTGGGGAGAAACAGCATTTATTTTGTGATTTTTTGTCTTCCTTCTTTCATCTTTTCATCTGCATGCCTACACATGCCTTCATAGCATATAGATATTAATTACATGTGTAATACAATAAATGTATTAACAATATAAAAGCAATAATGAGGATAATAATAATTTTATCACATTTTTCATATAGACCAGGGACTATGCTACATGCTGTATATACATATTTTATTTAATCCTCACTACCATCACAAGAGGTTGACCCCATTTATCTTATGAGGAAACTGAAGCTTTAAACCACTCTCTCAGAGTCACATTATGTATTTATCTGGCTATTGCCTGCTTATTGGGATTTGAGCCCAAGCAGTCTGAAGCAGGCTTCAAAGCTTATGCAGTCTTTCTACAGACTGAATTTAAGCCTTCTAAGATGTTGATCTTTTGACTGTTTTTTTAATGTAACATTCTAATATTTCTCTGCACAGCAACTTATTTTCTTCATGTTGTCACGTGATAGTTTCAGTTAATACTTTGTCACCATCTGTCATACGACCAGTTTAGCATAAGTAGTCTGCAAATATTTTGTATCAACAGAAGCTTCCTAGCTGAATTCAAATATGCTAAACCGAGCCTAGAATAGAGAGCAGGACGAATTGTCAAATCTGTGATGTCTGTTGTTTTTATAGAGGACTTCTGCCCATAGTTTCTGTTAATGTTAATGTAAGGCAGTAAAGGGCACTGATTTTCTCTGATAGTGAAAAGATGCTTTTGATTTGAGAATAAGAATGATTGTATGTCTGACAGAACTATGAATATTTGGATCGTGTGGATTACTGACATCTATTGCCCCGTTTTTATTGTAGTAGGCCAAGCCCTGCCATACACCCTTGTCCACTGGAGGGTGGATGGAGAAGGGGGTCTTTCATGTGCATGAGTGCAGATGGTGGTGACCATCTTCTAGTAGAGCTGCTGTATGTACCTGGGGATGCCCAGGTTTCCCTGCGCCAAGAGAGGGGTGGCCCCAGCCGAGCCTGAGTCAGGAAGTGCCATGACCAGCAGGGTGTGCCAGACACTGTGCTGGGGGCTCCACACACAATGTCTCTGAACTTCATTCCGATCTAAGGAGGGGGAAACCCTGGTCAACAGACAGTCTCTGTCCTTACCACACCCATCAGCCTTCTGGTCATCACCTTTCAGTTACTCATGGATTAAAGCTCTATTTCAGCCAAGATGCAGGGATCAGTCACAGAATCACAGCTGAGGGTCCCTTCTTTGGGCAAAATTGTTGGTCTCTGGTCTTACCCTAATTCCTTCTTTATCTCTATAACTTCTATAATTTACCCAGCAGGGTTTCATGCCCTCAGACTTCCTCATTAATCAACTACTCTTGTTCTTCTTCACATCACTTTATATTAATGACTATTATATATTTAATTTTTCTTATTAAAAATGAATGGTCATTGTAGGAAATTGAGACACTGAATCAGAATAAAAATAAATCATCCACATTTATACTGCCCAGGGATGATCATAGTTGCAATGTTTTAATTCCTTCAAGTAAGAAATGTATACATAGAATCAAATTACTTTGGTATGTACTGCTTTGATCCTATTTTAAAATAATATACTATGAGAATTTTCCCATGTTGTTACCTACTTGTCAAAATAGGAGCATTTAAAAATATTTATAATGTCTAGGACATAGCTATATCCTAATAATTCCCCTAGTGTTTGACATTTAAATTTGTACAGGGAAAATTAAACTGCTGTAACTGATACACCAAAAATATATAATCATACTAACACAGTATTTAGATGTAGCTAACTGGCAAAAGGCAAAATATAGAATTTGGATGAGGTACACTTGTTTGTTTTGGTTTTTTGGAGGAGGGATTAATGTTGTTGTTGTTTTGAAACAATCTCAAACTTATAAAAAATGTTGCAGGAATGTTGTTTTTGTTTATGAGTCATTTGAGACTCAGTCACTTACATGATTCCAGGTCCTGGTGTAAAGGGAAGCTCCTTCTTGCATTTTGCAAAGACATAAAGATGTAACTTGATACTCCAATGCTCTTAGAGGTGATTTGATATTAGTCTGCATCTCTTGAATCACAAGTATTTTAACTACATTTTGTCAGACAGACCCCGATATTCTGAATTTGTTTCATCTGCTTGTACCTGATCCTTCCAACTGATCAAGATTACCGATGCTCCATCCATGGGTTCATACTAAGGTCCCCTTTGTGGCTGCTTTCAGAAAAGCCTTGAAGACGAGGAGGAAAGAGGTTAGAAACCCAAAAGAGACATTAGAGGATATCTAATACTGGAAAAATCGGCTTATCAAGAAACTTCCAAAGTAGCCTCTAAAGTCTATGGAAAGTTGGGCCAGCATGGCCAAATTCAGAGAGAAGAATGGTCTCTTTTCTTAGCCCTTGCTAGAAATGGAGCATGACCGTGGGAAAATTCCCTGCCCTATGTAACATCTGTTCCCTCATCTATTTAACAGTGTTAATCTGAAAGTCACCCTGTGCTGCCTTGTGAGGATTTAATGAGACAATACTGATATGCTCTCCACACAGCGTACGAGGCTGAACAAGTCCTTACAATAAATGTTTGCCTAAAAAAAGAGGCAATACATATGAAAGCATTTTATATGCCTAAAGCACTATATAAAGCTGACTCCATTTTAGATACAGAGAAGAGAAAATAGACTCAGTCGTGCATTGGGAATATGTAGCCACCTACAAAGATCAGTTTCAAGCTGACATATTGATATTACTCCTTCTCTTTAAGGGTCTTCTTATTTGTCATGCTCACCATAATATTAATAATACCTAAAAGCCATTCTGTGCAGATGTACCATTGTGGACCTGAATTATAAAAGTCGTATCTCTGAAAACAATATGAAACATTTAAGCACCAATGACCTCGTATTCTCATCTAGCTATGTGACTTGTTATCTTCCAACATCAATGTTTCCATTGTCACTCTGCTATTTGAGATAACAATGCTTTTTGGACACTTGCCTGCTGGCCATTTAAGAGATTAGGGGCTTTTTTTCCCTTGGTCTACCACTGTGTTGATTCCCAGCTATACAGTTACCGTTTGTAAATCAGTGGAGCAAGAAATTAAGGACACACTGGCCGCCCTGCCTGTGGAATGCCAATAGCAATAAGGGTGTAGGGTCGCCTTGCTGGCTTTCTGCTGCCTTTTGCACACCCGACTAAAACACCGCTCCTCCAAATACGCATGATTATCTTAGTCACCAGGAGGAATAAATGAGGTACAGTAATAATCAGATTAGGATGCGATGAATTTCCTGCATTTTATAATACAAACGTGAAGGCTTGTTTTAAATGCTTGGTTTTTATTTTTCGTTTTAATGCTTAGGTAAATGAAGGTTTTAACTTCCCTACTATCTGTGGTTGTTCCCTAGGTTTGCTTTGGAGTGCATATTATTCTGCCCAAATAACACCTAAAAATTAGGAAACAAAAGAAGGGGAGTAGAATGTTGTTGAATAATAGTACAACTGACCTATCAGCTTGGTTTGTTTACCCCCCGCGACACCTCCCTCCCTCTCTTTACCCCCAGGGGCTGCTGGAAATGTGGATAGGAATTGAAGATCATGTCTTGAAGAGCCCTTGGCCCCTTCCTTCACCCTGTCCAGCATGGTTGTATGCAAAGAGTTTCTCCAGGGCTCATATTGTTACCAAATAATGGACCCGTTGCGGGGGGTGCCCAGATGCTATTACCGGAACAACGCCCCTCTTCCCCGGAGTCCCTCTGTTCTAGGTTCGTTGCCACCGCCCTTGAAATTATGGCTCTCAGGGGCGGAGTTTGGTGAAAAGGAAAGGAACTATTTATTCAAAAGTTATACAGGTTTTGAATAAATAGCTAAATGTCGCTGTTAAAATCTCAAAATGCCTTTAAAAACACCCACCAACACACACAGTCCTGCCTTTCCCCCTTTTGCCCAGTCAGGCCAGTCAGGGGTACCGTCCTTCAGAAGAAAAAGAACAGGAGTCCAGAGCTCGGCTAGGCAGGCCTCTCGCGGGTTCCCGGCACCATCCGCTGCGCCGCTGCGATCTCCAGCTCTTCATCCAAAACCACGTGGCACCTTCTCATGGCCCACTAGCAACAGTCCTTTAGGCCCTTTCCTTCCCGCAAGGTCTTCACATTATTTCCTAGAGTCCGTGTCAGGTTGCCTCTCTCACAGGCCCAGTATCCCCTTCCTAGTTACAACCTGCGTTAAAGTTATGCAAAGTTTCCCGGTTAGCCTTGTTATACAAAATAACCGTCTTTGCATATGAGATTTAAAGCCCTTTTGCTGTTATTGGCATGCAAAATGATTCTCAATGGCCCTGCTCCTTGTCTCGCATCTCCCACAGTGGCCCGCCTTGGGTTGCGGGGGAGAATATTCTATATTTTTCTTGGACAGCCCAAGTTCTGGACTCCTGTACAAATCCCCCCCTTTTCTGGGGGTCCCTGGCTGTGCCCTGTTACAATATCAGGGTCTCTTTCCCTTGCTTCTGGCACCTGACCTTATCAACAGTGGTTTAGTGGACAATTCCTGGGTGTCTCAAACTCACCCTAACTTCAACATGTGGTAAACCCATCTCAGCATATTTTCCTCCACATAAGTGCTCTTCTTCCTGATTTTCCTATCTCTATTCTCTCTCACTTTCAGAATAATTTTTCATGCCATCCTTTTGCTAAAATATGAGTTATGAAAACAGTAGTGTCAGTTCTATTAGTGGCAGCCACCCCTGGTACCTCTATTTTCAACTCTTTGTAATGTTGACACTTGTTTGCAGTTATTTTTCATTATTGGTTGAATGTCTTTTCCCCGCCAGACTATAAGCTCCATGAAGTCTATGAGTCAGACCTGGTTTCTAATGAAAGTATCCTTAGTACTTGGCACAATCTCTGATCATGGTTGGCGAGTAACAAATAGCAGTTAACTGTTGACTTGCTCTGTCTGACATGTATTTACTCTTTTGCCCCATTCCCATCCCACCATTTTCAATGACACCTTCCCTAGTGAAACCGTCAATGCTTTTCACTTGGACTTTTGAATGTCCCTTCTGCAAAAATATTTGGGTCGTAAAACAAAGGGGAGTTTAAATCCAGGTTCTTCATCTTACTATCTATGTACTTTTGGGGTACTTTTGGAAACTCTGTTTTTCTATTTCTAAAATGAAAAGGATAAAATATACTCATATGGTTGGAAGATTAAATGAAATAATATATTTAAAAAGCCTTGGATGTGCAGGACACAGAGTGACTCTCAATGCATGCTGCCTAAGGGAAAATGCAAAATGAAGGGCATAAAAGACAAATTTCCCCCTAATTTACAATATGTGTATGATTATCCACTCTGGAACTTTATTTCCTTCAATTATCCTTTAAATCCAATGTCTGAACTGTATATCCTCGAGATACTACTTCTCTTGTTTGAAACGAACACCTAATCTGATAATCTAATATATGCTAATGTCTAGTCTCTCCACTATATATATCTATCTTAATTATCTTAACTGATACACACACACACACACACATACACACACACACACATACACATACACACAAACTTAACTGATCTTCTAAAAGAACTCCAGAAAATGGCTCTAAAGGTAAGATATTTAAGCACATGGCAGGCAGTGTGACAGTTTCAGGCCCTGCCAGCCTTCCCCTAGTGTCATTTTCCTGCCCGGGCTATGTCTTTTCACTCTTGCCATCAGGCCCAGTTTCATAAACACCTGCAAAATCAACCTGTACACAGGACCAGATGGATTAGAGTCTTGCAGGACATTTGATCCACTCTAAAATGCCCACATTTAAGAAAACATCCTTGGGTTCAAACATCTCATAATATTTATACTTTTAGTTTATAGGATTAATTTATGAAAATTCTATCCCAATTTTTGTCCCAATTTTATGTCCAATAATTGGGTTGTGGCTGTATTGCCAATAATAACCCTTCTAGCTTTGGTAGCCTAGCCAGTAATGGCACAGAGCGTTGGGTATGGGTTGGAGTAAACCAAATGTCTCCATGGATGTTTCAGACAGGCCTAAATATCAAGAACCTTTGGGTGTGGACCAGACGTCCCTGTGGATGTTTGGACAGGACTAAATGTCCCCTAATTGATTGGAGAGTTCTTGACTGACAGTATGACACTCTGAATGGATCCTTTGGCCTCCAGTTTAACTCAAACATTAGATTTTCTGCGTTGCCCCTGTCCTAGTACCATTGTCCTTCCAGAAATAAGGCCTATGTTTCTCTTTCTAGTCTTGGTCTAAGACACTAGCACCATTGTCCCAAATCCTAGATATTCTGCTGGGTTCCTGCAATGTTCTGATAGATTTTTGTCAATGCCAATTCTCTCTGCTTGCCTGACTCTCAGTGCCATCCACTTTGGAATCACTCGTGCTTCTTTTCCACTTGCTTGTGTAGAATCTTCGTCCCCCCACACCATGTCAACTGCTCTGAATACCTAGCTTCTGGTCCCCTAGGCTCTGGATACTGAACTCTTTCTATTTGACTAATCTCCCTTCTAGAACCTGTTTTGATATTGCTTGGCCAACCCAAGAAATCATGTCTATAAATAGCACTTTCTCGTTTACCTTCAGCCAATGGACTTAACTAGACCTTTCTTAGCTGTGATCCTAAGATGGGAGAAATGGAGGAGTGACGTAATGACATTGCACAGGCAGCCTTTTTGCTACCCATCTAATCATTCTGTGCAGAGAGTTATTTCTTCTTCATGAGAGCTGACGTCTTTAATTCCTTGAAACCAGAGAGATGTTAAAAAGCACTTTGAATATTAAACAAAACACAGCACAAATACAAACAAAAACACAACAGCAAAAATTCCACTAGGGCTATAATTTACCCTAAATTCCTATATTTAAATTATTAGTGAAGTTTATCTGGCATGAAGCAGCTTTGCTTAAGAAAGAATTTGTGAATCTTAGTCACATGGCATCCCTCTTAAAGCCTATTATAAAATTATCTCTAAATTTCTCAAAAATGGTAACTTAAATTTTCCTTAATGTTAAAAACAAATATACAATAGGTTATTTAACATAAGCTGTGGCAAATTTTCGTAATTATAACTTCAAAGTGATAAATAGTCATAATTTTTAAAAGATTTGCAATGATTGTGGTCCACATTTGGAAGCATGGCTTCTGTTATACCAGAGGATTAATGGCATATAGATCATTTGTCACAGTTGAGAATTATTTGAAATTCTACAGGCATTTTCTTACCAACTCCGTATTATAAACTGTGATTAAAATCTTAGGCTGCAGAACCCACATCTTTGGTAAATTTGCAAATGTTTAATGAGTTTCTATGAGAAATGTATTTCATTTTCTAAGCAACTGATTAATAAGGGAAGAGTTATATACAACTCGCAAGAGAAAAATTGCTTCTTTTTTACTGTCGTATAGCATGACCTAAACAAGGACAATCAGGGAGGAGTCCTGTTTCTTCTGTGATGGTGAATCTGGCACTAAAATTGCCATCTCTCAAAAGCAATTGGAAAACTGAGCAAAGCATTTCTAGACATTGATTAACAGATGGCATAGGCCTCTGATACCTGAGAGGAAGGAGGTATATGAAAAAATGTCTCTTTAGGGTGAAGCTCCATGAAGCAGAGCAAAAAACTACCAGGGATCTGTAAACTAACCATTTCCAAACAGTTGGGTCCTGACCAGCGAGTGGGAAAGCTCATCGCACGCCCAGGGTCTGCTGAGGGCACACTGGACTGTGCAATAGAATGCGGGATAAATTAACTCTGGAGTAAATTCTCATTTAGACCTGCCCCAACATCACTTCTTTATTATCAAAATCCAGATTTTGACCATGGTGGCAACATGTCCAATCAAAGGCGCTTTTAAAAAAATTGTAAATCAGCCTTTTCTCCCCCCCACCCCCATACAGCTAGATTTTGTCGTGTGCTAGAACTAGGTAATTATAATGTTAAGTGAAAATCAGTGTGGAAGTTTCCAAAAAAGCTCTTTAAAGGGGGGCAACTCATCTGGCTTATGTCTTTTTCTCTCTTGCTCATGCCCTTCTTGTTCACTGGAATCCAAAAGGGATGTGGGATGGAGAGCAGCCATCCTGTGACCATGACGGAAGCATTGAGAATCAAGGCACTCACTGAGCGTGGCTGACAAGAAACCACAGGGCGCTTGTTTTCTCGTGACGACAATTGTGGAAACACTGCAGGTCCTTGAGGTTTCTGGGTAAGAATATGGTTGAGAGAAATAAAATCCATAATTTTTAAAACTATTTTTTAAACTAGTTTCTGTTTTTCTAGTACTTAAATATCTGGTAAATTCTTCTTTTTGGAGACTTTCATAGCTACTCTCAGGTGCTTTTCTTCTTCAGATAAAATCTACTTTTAAAAAAATTCTCAAAAAACCCCCATCTTGTTTGAATTTTTTATTGTAACGTCCTTAATTCAGAGAGTTGGAGGCAGTCTAACCTAGGTTATCTATTCAGACTGCCTGGGTTTGAATCCTGATCATGCCACTTGGTACTTGTATGACGCTGGGCAAATTATTAATCTCTCTGGGTATCAGTTTGCCATTGGTAAAATGGGGGATATTATAGCACTGATTTCTTAGGGTTGGTGAGGATTAAGTAAGTTAATATGTTTCAAGTACTTAGAACAGAATCAGGCACATGGAAGTGCTTAGTGTTAGCTATTATTATTTTAAATATATATATTTGCAAAGTATTGATTCTGTGATAGTTTTATTATCCAGAAATAGCTATGATCTTTATTATATCCAAATATACTTTGGCAAGATTCTAGAGTTTTAAATATTTTATTAACTACTTAAGCTTTTCATTTTTAGATAACCTCAAATTTAGATGCAAATGATTCTGTTTCAATAAAAACACATTTGTTCTTTTCATCCACAAATCAAATACTTTCTGGATATGAAAAAGGTTTCAATGCATGATGACAAACTGAATAATTTTTTTCCTGTGTCAGTAAAACTCAAGATATAATTATATTTTGAGAAAAAAAGAATACATTATAAAATAATCAATAATCGGGTTTTCAGTTTTATTAGTTTGGGATATTTTTAGTGATCTCAGTGTTTATATTTTACAATGATTTTCTTACAACCCTGTTAAACCACAAACTATTATTTTCTGGAAAGAATGGTAATGAAGACAAAAAAATGAATTTCATAAAATTGGTTACATTGGCTGCTTTTATTACCAATAAACAAATATAATTCCTAATTAAAATATATATGTACACCAAGGAAAAATACTATTAATAAAGAGTATTTCTAAATGTCAAAACCATGCAGAATGTGTTGTTTCAGAAATAAATTCCAAAATCCAAATGTCATAAACACTCAAGTGACCTTTGTCTTCCAAACAGAGACCAAATGGCCAATCTGGCTTGTGTTACCATGGAGACACACTTTGATGGAAGGACCTCTGATGAGGTTGAGCAGCGTGAATGATTAGGGGCAATGTTGTGATAAATAATAATATGTGTCAGTGTGGCACTCTCTGCGAGAGATTAAGGGTGTGTGTGCTGAGTAGATAGCATTGTTTAAGAAAATATCATTATCAGCTAATGTCTATAAGTAATGAGTAAATCAGAAATATTTTAAATATCTCTTTGGGGTTCTTAATATACAAACATGCATGCGAGAAAGACATCAATTCAATTTTAAGGACAAAAGTTAATCACAAGCAGAATTTATTGTGCTTCTCAACAAATATTGTTTGATGTTCAGCCCAAGAACAGAATAAAGAAAAATTTTACCTTGTTGATGGGAACTGGCCACAATTTCAAATTAATTCAATTTTAGTCATAGATTTTTGTCCCTAATATGTGGAAGGCACTGTTATATTTAATGGGAATATGAAGATAAGAAAGACACCATTCTAGGCTGTGAATGAGTAATAAGTTCATAGATAATAAAAGTTGCTTTGTTACAACTTAGTAACAACAGAGATTCAAATTAAGCGCCATAAGGATTCACTGGAGGAGAGTATTCACATTTGGACATGGTAATCAGAGAAGTCTTCAAGGAGGAGAAAGTCCTTGAGATAGGCAAAGAAATGTGTAGTGAGACTCCCAATAGAAGATGCAAGATTTGAAGTGATGTAAGCAAAATATATGTACCCATAAAGGTTATTAAATAAATGTGGCTGGTATACAGAACATGGAAGTGGGCACAGTTAGAGAGAAATGAGACTGGGTGAAAATGGCACACTGAGCATGTATACCTCCCGTCATTCCCCATAACTATGCTATGAAAACATGTTAAAAAGAAAGAGTCCATAATAACATGAGAAAAAAAAACTATCTAATAAATGCACCAGAAAATTTGAAGATATCAAAGGTATTTTCATGTCAGATAGAATTCAATGAAAAAAAAATATGGAATAAAAACTGATTCTTTAATGAGAGGAAAACAAATGAGGAATATATTCACTATAAATATGTAACTAGCAATACATCTTTAATATTAATAAAGTAAAAACAATACATATGCAAATGTTGATATGTTCATAATTATGATGGGAAACATTTTTCTCATGAAATGACAGATTAAAGAGAGGAAAAATTAAATATGAATATAGAGAATTTGAATAGCACAATTAACAAGCTTGATCTTTTATATTTAAATAGAATTTTAACACAATATATAAGCATTATTATTTTCAAACATACATAGAACATTAAACAGTAGACTAAATTAGATCACAAAAAAAATTGCAATAAAGTCCTAAAAACATAGAACCTACAGATCAGTCATTAAGAATGTAGTGTTATTAATAACAGAAACATCACTGCTGGGATCAACAGGAAAAATGAAAATTATAAGCTACTGAGAAACAAAATGAATAAATAAATATATTTATTATTTATATATATTTATTATTAATATATATACTAAATATATGTGTATATATACCAATAAAACAAACTAGAAAAATGCAATGGAAATATTTCATTCACAATATCAGGAAGTAACATAAACTCCCTGTAAGCTGAATAAGAAATATTCAAATCTTTCTCCCTCCCACCTTCTTTCCCTCCCTCTGTTACTCCTTCCTTTTCTGTTTCCTTTCCTCCTTTTTTTTCCTTGCTTCATTGACTTGAATATCTTCTATGTACAGAATTCAGAGATAAATATCTCACACATCTAGGTATATATCCAACAGAATATGTACATGTACAGCAAAAAACATGTTCAAAGTTTTAGAGAAGGTTTTATAATAATCCAAAAATGGAACTTTTACAGCAATGAAAATGAATGAAGTACTGCTACATGCAAGAACAATAATTACTCTCAAGAATAATGTTAGGCAAAAAGGCCACACACAAAACAATGTAACTTTTATGATTCCATTTTACAAGTTTCAACTAATTGATAGTAACAATTCAGGAAGGGTGGTTCTCCTTGGGTTGAGGAAGCTACTGGAAAAGGATGTGAAGGAGGCTTCTGGGGGTGTTCAGGGTGTTCTGTTTTTTGATCTGGTGGCAGTTACATTATTTTTTCCCCCAAAGTTGGTGAAAATTCATTGAACTGTACACTTACGGTTTTCACATTTTTATGTATATTATTTTATGCATCAGTAAAAAATTACTTTTAAAAGTGAGTGGATATTAAAGAAGTAAAGCTAGTAGTTTAGTTCATATAATTTTTCAAGTCCTTTAACAGCAACAGAAAGGAGAAAAGATCCATGAACTGAATTAAGAACTTCTGTACATGGGTAATTATAAAAGTTAGAATTATTGTAACAAAGGTTTGTAACTCTGCCTTTTGTTTTCTACATGACTTAAGAGACTAATGCATTTGAAAAATCTATTAGCTGGTAATCTAAAAGCTGGTAATTTTGTAACAATCATTTGTAAAGCCACAATTTGCTATATAATTTAAGAGATTAATACATTAAAAATTATTAGTTTAGCCCTAAATGGTGTGGCTCAGTAGGCTGGGCAATATCCTGCAAACAGTAATCTGTCTGGTTTGATTCCCAGTTGGGGCACATGTGTGTGCTGCGGGTTTGGTCTTCAGCTGGGCATGTGCAAGAGGCAACCAATCAATGTTTGCTTCACACATTGATGTTTCTCTCCCTCTCTTTCTCTCTCCCTTCACCTCTTTCTCAAAAAATAAATTTTAAAAATCTTAAAAAAATTATTAGTTTATGTTTTTTGGACATACAACATATATAGATCTGATTTTGTTACATCAACTGAAAAGGGTAGGAATGGAGCTGTTAAAGGAGGAGAATTTGTATGTATTATTGGAGATAAGAAGTATAAGAAATAGGGTGTTTCATGTCAAATGTAATCCCCATGGTAATCACAAATAAAATAGCTAAAGAATATATACAAAAACAATAAAATAGTATTATTTTTTTAAAAAAAGGGGAGGAGAAGGCAACTTTGTTTCAGCCGAGAAAAGACCAGGGCCAATTTGTAGACAAAGGGGTAAAAAAGTTCAAAGCTGCCTGGAGCTAGCTGGAGAGAAGGAATCAGGAACACAGAGAAGTTAATCTTGGAAAAGATGAACAATGGAATATAGGAAAGTTGGAGGTTCAGGAAGATTTTGAGATGTATATTAAAGAACCTCAATCTTAATCAAGCTGGAGGCTGAGGGTATTGGCAAAGCTGCTTCTACCATGTTGCTGAAGAAAAGAAGCTCTTTGATGATACTGAAGGTTTAGATGGGATGATTCAGGTGACAGTTACTGCTCCTAAATGACTAATGGCCTATTTTAAATAAAAACCAGTTTTGAAACATGTTTGAAATGACTACACTCAAAATTTATATAAAACCTAGGAAGGGAACATTGCGTGGCTTTTATTATATAAGGAAAGCCTGAACTATTGTCTTTCTTATATGGTTTTTATCAGTAAAAATAATGGATAGATTTTAGATCAAAAGTATTCAACAAAGGAAGCTTGAATATTTAACGAACACTTGGGAGTATCACAATTCTAGAAGCCAAATTGTTGAGGAGTTGCCACGCCCATTGGAAGTCAGAGTCTCGGGCCAGCTAGGTGCCCTGGAGGAGAGCTGTCCCTGGCAGCACCAGCAGCTCAGCGCCAACAGGCCCCCTGTTTGCCTCACCTAGCACTGTGTTCCGGTGTCCAGGTCTGCTGGCAGAGATGGCAACCCCTGCGGCCAGCGGGCTGTGGACTCTGCTGTCTCACATATGCCGGGCCATGCCATCCTGGGGGCTTCAGGGGAGGAATAACTGCTGAGCCTTCAACGCCTGACATCCTGACCAGCAGCCAAGGGGTTCCCACCGCTGTACCAGCAGAAGTTTGGTCCCAGCCACCATGAAATCAGAGATTTTGGAGTGGGCCCAGACCCAGAGTGACCTTGAGCTTCATAAGAGTTTCAATGAGGTGTTGAAGCAGGGCAGTTTTGGAAACGGATGAACCTAGCGAAGAAGTTTAAAATGAAGAATTAGAAGTGGGCTTTTAGCATAAAACTGTAATTGATAGTGAAAGGATAAAGTGTAAAACAACCAACTAAACCTCTCCTCCATACCGGTAACTTCTTTGCTTCAGAATCACAATGGCAGAGGATGTTCTTGCTGTAGAGTGGTTAGTTGAGACGGTGTGGAGTTGGGGCTGGGCAGATGTTTGCATGGCCTCCTTCCGTGAGCTGAGCTGCGGTGGTGTAAACTGAATTAATGAGAAGAAAGAGAGCTTCTTTGAAAATAATTAAACAAAATAAATTATACAATTGACTAGAATAGACTCTCCCATGCAAGGTGAAAGACCAGATATTTTGCTCCTTGAAGTGAAAAGAGAAATAGACTCCCATAAAAACAGCTAGACTACATAGGAAACCACAATTTATTTGACGTTACTTCTCCCCAAAACGTTTGGCTTCTCTTTTACAGCCATCTTAACTTTGTTCTTGGTTAATATTGTCTCGGCTGTTCTTAATATTATTTTTTTGACTTGGCTCACCCCAAATCCTAACCTCCACACTGTGTGTCTGTGCTCAGTTCAGTGTCAGGGACAGTGGGCAGGCAGCCTGCTGCGCTCTCTCTCCCTTCAGTCCTAGTTGAAGTTTGCTTTTCATTTTCCATTGCCTCAGTGCACTTATTTCCACTTGGTTGCTGATCTGTCCCTTCTTCTGGTCTGTTCAAGACTTAACCCCCTTCTCCCTCCCTTAAAACTACATCTTCTTTCTCCAAAGTTCTTCCTCTTGTTCCTTGTATTGTGCAGCTTGCCTATTTTCTTTGCTCAAAATAGCTAAGGTTTTCATGCAATTTCTGTTGTTATTCTGGAGGGTTAAAAGAACAAAGGAACAAAATATCCAGGAAGAATAAGGGAGAGAAAATGGAGAGGGGAAAGGAAGCGCAATGAGAACTCAGAACAAGGTCCAAGGAGTTTGCCTGTAGAGTGAGCGTGGTTCTAGTTCCTCCACAAAATTAGGAAGATTGGGAAACCAGAAAGGGAGAATGGCTTGCCCTCTGAAATAGCTTCCTTTAATCTTATTTCCTGTACATACATGATGCAGATGCAATATTATGCAAGTTCTCAAAAAATAAAAGCTTGAAAATTTAGCTATAAAAACTTAAGTAACTAAATTTGAAATGTATGAAATTATATTTTACAGTGAAACCCAAGAGAGTTTCCATTAATTGCTGTATTTTAATCAGTTTTGACTACTGTCCCTGGATCAAACAGAGGGTCATAATAGGATAGTCAAGGAAATTAACACATTGAACAGAGCAGTTTGTTTCTGTAAAGGAAGGGTGATGACAGTGATTCTTCTTTCCTCGGAATGATTTGGAGATTCAGGAAAAAACTACAAAAAGAATATGTCACCCATTGCCCAATACAATCAGTGCCGGCCCCAGAAAATTAATGAAAATATGAAAGATTTGTAGCAGAGAGTATCAGGTTTCAAGCCATGACTCAATAAAAATTAGATGTAGATAATTAAGGATTTCATAGAATTTCATATCTCCTTTTGCATTCACTCTGCAGATAAGAATGACCTAGATTGTCATTAGAGTTGCTTACATTTCAGTAATCATTTTCTAGAATAATAACTTTTTTTAAAGGTACATCTTATAGCAGACACTTATAATAGTAATTTTTTATCATATATATTTCTCTTTTTCTTGTTCTGGTACATATTCTAATTGGTTAAAGATAACATGTTGAACTTAACTAGTTATTTTGAAATGCCAGTTAATAATTATTGAATTTAATCAGGCATATAGATTTTTGGGAAGAACTAAAATAACACATGACCTGGAAAATGTCCCTAAACTGAACATTTCTTTAGTGTATTATTCTGTTGAAAAAACTAATTAATGAAAAAACAAAGCTTAGATCCTATCCAAGCAACGTAAGTGTTTTAACTATATTGTCTATTATAGTCTAAATGTTTATTTTCTTTTTATGTTGTGGACCCTGAAAAGAAGATACTTAAAAAGAAGGGCTCCTGGTGGCTAATTGGGTTCAAATTGTAAACATAACAAAGAAAAAAAAAGTCTGGATCCTAGAGCCATTCCTATAAAGGGGCCTGACAAAAAAAAAACTGCACTTCAAGGATAAGCGTGCACTAAAATACCTGTCTCTGCACTGAGCTGCCTGCCTGCACTGTGTTTCTGCAATCTGAGCCAGCCTTATAAAGGAGTTACTGGAGTCCTATTTCAGCCCATAGGACTGAAGTTTTCCCATCCAATCAGAGATTCATAGCTCTGACCAACCAGAGTAGCTCTGTTTTGATCAATCAGAGGGCCTTTTAGGCCAATCAAACTGCAAGGATTTGGAGTCCTCATTTGCATGAGGACCGACCAATCAAGGACAAGGGGCAGGGACTTCTGTCTTTATAAGCCAGCTTCCCTCTGGCTCTCAGAGTGCATTTTTCCTTTCCATCAGAAGCTGAAGACTGCCTTTCCCCGTCTGAGCTGAAAGACCAAAGATGTCTCTCCAGAGCAGAGCAGAGCTGACAAGTGCAATGTGAAACACACTGGCAGGAGCAGAGCTGTCTAGGCAGGGAGAGACGTAGTTCCCGGGCTGCCTCACAGCCTTGCTGTTTTCACAGCTGTGCTATATCCTAAATGAGCAGTTTTGCACCGAATAGAGTTTTCTTCGTCCCTTCTTCACCACACCTGAAATTGGGGTTTCTATTTGCATTGACTTGTTGCTAACAACCATACCATTGGTTGACAGTGTGGAAATGTGTGGGTAATAAAATGGAATGGAGATAGAAATGAAGGCTTATATAAGATACAACCGAAATATTGTCTGCTGACCCATTCCCCATGGGGACCAGAATGGCAGGCCCTTACATAGTGGACAGTAGTGACTTCACTGTGTTGCTAACACCAAACCCAGATCTGTCTGCTAACCTTAAGCATCTTACCATTAGTACCCTCCATCAGGGGCTTCACTTTACCAATATTAATTAGAAATGCCATTTCAATTCTCCTGTTAGCAATGCAATTTAAATAATTTCATTCCTAAGTCTCAAAAAGACTTGATGGAAAATATAAAGTTACCATTTTTCTTGAGATATTCCAGGTACTTTTCATAAAACATAAAACTTTCCCTTAATCCTTGAGAGGTGTATCAATATTCCATCTTTGAGTTGAGGAATATAAAACTCAGATTAGGGTTTAAATCCATATTTATTTGACTCCAAAATCTGTGTTCTTTCATTTGTCCTATACTTTTATCTTGAAAGAGAGAAGATTGAAGCTATTGACTAAAAAATGTTTGGAAATTATAAAATGCATTTCAACCCTGTATTTATTCTTGTTACTCTTATCAAAGGTTTAAACAACCACCACAACAGCTCAAAACATACCAAAATTCCAGACGTATTATCCTCACACTGAGGATCTGAATAACAAAATTCTATGACACATTTAATGGTACTCAATTTTTTATATGAGTAGAAATTCTACTGGAAGCGAACTCTTGTCTTGGGTGATGGATAAATCTCTATGAATTTAGGCTCTTGCATACATATGGAAAGTTGGTTATGGTATTCAGACCTGGAAGCTTCTCTACCCTAAAGCAACTCCCACACTTATTCTGTAGTCCCCTTTTGACTTTGGAGATAGAGCCAGTTAAAAACATAATTCTATCTAAACAGGTAGGTGTGGTTAGTTATAAGGTATTGCCAACTGTTAGTACTTTATATCAAATTAGATTGCCAGATTAACACACTTGCCACTTACCAGGTGTCTCCCAGGAAGTGAAAGCCAGGACTTGTTGGTTTTGAGGAGAGAGGTGACTATAGCTGAAGAACACTGAGCAAGTTTGGGTAGAGCTCTGCATTGAAAGCAAATACCAGTGAGAACAGAGACTCCATGAAACTCGAAGATGCCTTTCAGTTCTGAATTTTATAGTAAAATAATGTTATATACAGGCAAGCTTCAATTTTTGAAATCATTTTTCCCAGGACTTGCTGACTTTGAATAAAATAAAATTCAATCAATATGAATTTTTTAAATTTCAAATAAGGAAAAATAGACAAAGACTCTCAGCAAAATCTTTGGACAATATCCCTTGTTAGGGCCCCTATACTGTCCAACTCTGCCATTCCTGTACCTAAATTCCACATGCCCTCTAGTGCATCCCTCTGGAAATACAGCAGCTGGTTCTTTGCTTATGTAAGTAATTTCCCTTATAAGAAGAGAATTTCCAGAGCAGCTTCTGCTTTAAAATCTCAGTTTATGCTGCATACCCAACTTATACTATTGTCTTTCTCCAGGACATTCATACACATTCATTATTTTACCTTATTAATTTATATCTTACTTGGTCTCATAAATGGCTTACAAGGATACATAAAATATAACAAGATTTGGTATGTTAAAATGTATTGAATGATTTTTTAAAAAGCGAGGCAAAATGATCAAAAAATTAGATTAAAAAACATAAAATAACAACTGACGTTCCTTTCATTGATGAGCTGTATCGTTAGCCCTTCTTATGTACATTAATCAAGATAGACTAGGTTATCCTATAGCAAAACCAGTTCCCAAATCTCAGGAGCTGATAACAACTATAATTTCTTTTCAGGTTGCAGACCCACTGAAGGTGAGCTGGAGGTCTGCTCCCCGCTCTTCTCTCTAATTTCTATGCTAATGGGGCAGCAACTGTCACTCATTCTGTCAGTCACTGTGCAGAGTGAAAGAAAGCTTTGAAGGCTCTTGCACTAGCAATTAAAAGCTTTGGTCCTGTTTTTTCTATTCTCTCTCATTGGCTAGAACTAGTCTCATAACTCCATCCACAAGAGAACTGGAACTTCTAGTCTTCTATGTAGAACAGGCGGAACAAGATGTTTGTTGGCTCCCTAAAGCCTGCTACAGTGTTCTAGAAGGGTGAAAAATGAAATGAAGACAGATCTGGTTCACAAAGTACATGAGATAAAAAGAATATAACAGTTCAGGAAAATTACAACTATTTTTATTTAATTTATTAAGGTGACATTGGTTAATAAAATTATACAGGTTCAGGTACATCAACTATTTATCATATTTTGTTTTTACCACCCCAAGTCTCCTTCCATCACCATGTATCCTCCCCTTACAACTATTCCTTAAATATTATTTTAATATGTCCTCAGAATTAGCAGTTATGATATATTTTACTTCTTTTTTTTTGGATTCTATTTATTTATTTTTAGAGAGAGGGGAAGGAAGGGAGAAAGAGAGGGAGAGAAACATCAATGTGCGAGAGATACTTTGATCAGTTGCCTCTTGCATGCCCCCAGTGGGGGACCTGGCCCACAACCCAGGCATGTGCCCTGGCTCGGATCAAACCAGCAACCTTTCATTTTGCAGGCTGGCACTCAGTCCACTGAGCCACACCAGCCAGGGCACAGCTATTTTTAATTCTATAATCAGACAGGCATTTTTCCAGGATTCCTCATAAAAAGGACAAAATACAACATAGATTACATCATCTTTACACTGGAATCAGGGTCTTTTCTTATAAGATCTTTGTATGTGTTTATGACATCACAACATTCCACAATTTGTTTAAAGAAACTTGAGGGGTAAAATTATTGTGGCATAGGTACCTACTTTTTTGCCAAACTCTCGATTCAGGGACATATTTAAACATTCCAACTGCAGTGAGCAGTGGGTTGGGCTCCCTGGGAAGTTTTGAAACCTTAAAAACTATCATCAATGAGACAGTGAAAATCCTAATAGAGAAACTAAGACCCAAAAAGAGCTCTTGCTTAACTAGAAGTTCATGCTACTGTTCTGAGGTGAGCTGAATAAGAAGAACCTGATGTTTGGGCCAACATCTTCCTCAGACAATTCTGAATTTTCCTCATGGTGCAGATAAATGGTCAATCAGTAGGTTCCCCCAATTTCTGTTTCATTGCCAGCGGGGAAATAGTGTTAGCCTGAGGTTTTTTTCTCTTTATTGAGATAAATTGACACATAACATTATTTTCAGGTGTACAACATAATGATATTTTTATGTATTATGAAATGATCACCACAAGTCTAGCTAACATCAGTCACCATAAATAGTTGCAAATATTTCTTTTCTAGTGATAAGAACGACTCTCTTAGCAACATTCAAATGTGAAGTACAGTATTATTAAGGATAGTCAACATGCTGTGCATTATATTCTCTTGACTTATTTATTTAATAACTGGAAGTTTGTACCTTTTGACACCTTTAACCATTTTGCCCACCCCCAATCACCACTTTTATCAACCACCTATCTGTTCTCTCTATCTATGAGTTTGGATTTTTACTTTATTTTAAAGATTCTACATACAAATGAAATCATATGGTATTGGTCTTTCTCTGTGTGACCTATCACTTAGCATAACTACCTGAGGGTCCATCCATTGTTGCAAATGGCAAGATTTTCTTCAGTTTCATGATTGAATAATATTCCATTGTGTGTGCATACCATGCCGGGTGCATTGAGAGATCTATTAATTGGCTATTTATCTGCCTCGTAGGGAAATCAGGGCTGTCTGAGGAGGATGTTGGCTCAAATATCAGGTGCCCTCCTCTCACTCCCAGTAAGAGGCCGGTGGCAATGGCCTAGCAAAAGCAGTTAAAAGTTTTCTGAACAGGAAAACATGGTTGTGCTGAACTCCCCTCCATTTCTAAAATTCCTTTTCTAGCAATCAGTCACCTACCGATTTTGGATGTGCTTGCTGTACTAAGAGCAGAAAGACAAACCGCCCTACCTGTGTGACACCTCTCTCAGAGGTCAGGGCTGCTTAGCTACCATTTTCATCCATGAACGGAGGCTCCAAACTCCCTTTGTCTGTAACTCACTGGTTCTCGTTAAAGAGGTCATTTCTAATGTTGTGGGATATAAAGCATCCTTTTAAAAGCAAAAACATTACTGATAATCTTCCATAATAGTCATGTTTTGATTACCACTGATTTAGAAAATGCATAATGACAAAAAAGTGACTACTACAAATTTAGTCACACCTTTAAATGCATTTATATTACTCAACTAGTAATCACAACCTTATTGATATGAATTTGATGTATATTGGTACCTATGTATACAGAATTTTTTTCAGTCTATAAACAAAGTTTGGCCTCATAGACTACTTACATAGCTCCAAGACACCCAGAAGCTTACTATGATGAGTTCAATATATCTATTCCCCAGTCTTTTAAACTCTCTAGACTATTGACCTTCCTTCCTCCTCATGTCCCAGTCGTTCCTTCACCTCACTGGAACCCTGTGAGATTAGCCTTAAACAAAATCTGAAGTATTGGATAGAACCTATCTTGAAATTTCATATATATGCTAAAATGCTTAGGGGTGAATTATTCTGATGGCCCAGAAAGGGAGTCATTATGGAGATGGCCTCTTTGGTCCCCCTGCTTTGTCTCAAAATAACCTCTTGGGGTCTGTCCCACTTTTCATTAGAACCACTTTAGTTTTTGTGCAGTGGTATTTAATTATGGTTTTAATTTGCATTTCCCTAATGACTAATGATATAGACTACTTACTGTGTGCTTTGTTGCCATTTGTACAACTTTTTTGAAGATACCTATTAATATATTTTGCCTCATCCTTTGTAAAATCAAGTTGTTTTCTTGTCATTTGAATTGTAAGAATTTTTTTCTGTATATTCTAGTAATAAAACTTTAAAAAATTCTTTTAAGATTTTCTCTGACTTTTGACGGTTGACAATGATGTTATTTAGGTGTAATTTTCTTTTGCTTTGTGTTTATCATATTTCAGCTTCTCTGAACTTCTTTAATCTATGGGGTTTTTTTTTTATTAAATCACTGTTAGAAAATGGCCATTTTCTTTTAGAATATTTCTCCTTTTTCATTTTCTTTCTCCTCTTCTGGAACTCCTATGGCATATATGTAGAAACTTTAAATACGTCCTACGTATTTCTTATTTCAAATGTCCTTTTTCTCCGTGCTTCCTTTTGTTTGCTCTTGCTTTACTTGTCTTCCTGTTCATAAATTTCAGTTGCTATGTGCTACTTTCATCCATTCAATTCATTTAAAAAAATGGTTGAGAGTCTGGTGAAACTCTCCATTCTTCCCTGTATTTTAATTTAGTTTCTTAAACTTTTTATAAATAAACTTTTAAATTTTAGAATAGATTAGATTTACAAACAAGTTCAAAAGATATTAGAGTGTTTCCACGCACTGCACACCAAGTTTCCCTGATTGTTAGGGTCTTATGATACTTTGTCATGAACTAGTAGTCTTTTCTCTTTTCACTCCCCATTACTGCAATTTCCACTTATCTTTGATTCCACTCCACCCTTATCAAGGCTGATTCCCCAGAAGGCATTATAAATGCCACCACTGAGATTCTAAATAATGCATATTTTACAGGCAAAAATAGATTTGCTTGAGAATTAAGAGAGAGTTGGTGGCAATGAATGGATAAAACCCAATAAGAATTTATTACCAACTCAATATTTATTTTACTAAACCAGAAAATATAGATTCCCAGTTCCATATAAACTTCTGCTAAAACTAAAATTTAATAGGAAATAATTCAAAATTCCTGTTCAATTCAATCTACTAGTTTTCTTTCTTGACATACCTAGTATCATAATTATTACTATTTAAGTCAAAGCCACATTTATGTACTTACTAGTTTCTTAGATGCTAGAGGAGGAAGACTGATCTCAAAACTTTCTATTGAAAATCTGCAAAAATTATCCATTGTTGAGAAAATAGAAAAGGAGAGCAAAGGTATAAAGGGATTCTGGAAAAATATATATGTATACATATAATTTCAATTATGATTTTCAAATGCTGTTATTACCATTTAGACTTCCAATATTTTATATGATGTGGAACAAAGCAAAATGAGACAAAACAAAACAGTGTATGTAAAATACCACAACTGGCAAGTAGTGTTACCAGCCCATTTCAGAGAACAACAAAACACTTGTTTAAAAGTGAACATTATTTGATCCATAAAAGTTTTGACCTAGGGTAAGGGCTGAGGAAAAAATGAAATCACTTTAATTTGAAAAGACAAAGAGGAAGTTAAAAATAAATGAATCTATATGAAAGATTAACATACCAACAATAGTCTTGTACATTTTCATGTAAAATGCCTCAACTTCTCTGTGAAAAAAAAGCAACGTATAAACGAAAGCAATCAACGCATCACACGCTAACTGTAAAATGAGTTAAAATTTCAACTGTGTCCTATATCATCTATGCTACTATTTCTGAAGTATTTTCCATTTTTCTCTCTTCTCGTGTGTTGCATTATTTCTAAATGCTTATTGAAACTTTCTTCTTGGTTATCAAAGCTAAATTCACCATCAGCTTCCACCCACCGATCCACCCACTTGTACATTTCCCACTCATCATCCCATGATCGCTTTCTGCATTGCTGAAGCTTAATTTTTGAGTCACTGTTGACTCATTCTTCTTATCTTCTGATTTTATTTAGTCACTGTGAAGTCCTATATAATTGTTTTGCAAAATATCTCTGGATTCCATTAATTTTCTCCTATTTTCATAATCTTATCGCCTTGTCCTTGTGTAACTCAAATATTCTGTGTGTACTTGAGTTTCTGTGCTCCATCCATTTAGAGGAAAAGCAGTCTGACTAAAAAATAAAATTGATGACGGTTCAAGTCTTTACTTAGTCTCTCAAGAAATGCACAGTGTAATAGTTAAGAGTGGGGATCTGAAGCCAGATGGCCTGGGCTAAAAGCTAGCTCTTTCACTTTCTACTAGCCACTTCATCTGCCTTAGTGACTTCATCTGAGAAATGATAAAGGGGGATAATAAGTGATAAAATGATGTAGTACCTACATCAGATGATTATTGTGAGAATAAGATGACTCAACACATGTAAAGCATTTACAACAACGTCTGATACATAGTAAGTTATTATGTTTTAATATTGATTTTACTGTTATTGAAAATCCTCGTTAGTCTTTGACACTATCAAAAAGGATAGCAGTTATTTTCCCTAAAATATCTCTGACTCCACTCTCAACTTTGGACCCAAATCCTTTCACAGAAACTAGCCCAGCCTGCTCATAACATCTCTGGCCATTTTTTCAACTTGCTGGACACTTTTCTTATCTTTTTCCAATGTAAATTCTCCTAGCCCATCTTCCATCCTTTCAGATTTTTTAAACTTTCTACCAAGGAAAGAAAGGTGAAAGCAGTCTCCCAGTGCAGTTGGTAAAGAGCCACTTCATTATAGAGAACTTAAAAATCAATAACCAAACAAATGAAAAGTCAGCTTGATTTTTACTTTTTCCATGTGCTGGCAACTCTTAATACATCAGTGTTAAACCACTTCCCTCTTCCTCCCCATCTTCTATTAATCTAGTTGATATGGCAAGTATTTAATTTTAATAACATATACATGTATAAATAAAAATATATATACACACATAACACATATATGCATAAAAGTTGTATCAACAAAGGGCCACTGCCACCAATCCAATGCCAACAGGAGTTCCCAATCTGAGGAGAGTCTAGGTCAGGTGAACAGTTTGCAAACTTGAGGAGCAGAGTCTCTGGAGAAAACTGAGGGTGTACTACCTCCAGACAAAGGGAATCTGGTTTACATAGAGAAAGTGTCTGCCCTAGACCCTGACTGCTCCATTTTTATACAAAATTGGTCCAGATAAAACTTTCCTGAATGGTCAGAGTCCTGATAGGTTTTATGAAGTTCTCTGATTGGTCAGTAAACATACAAATGAAGCTATAGCTGCAGAGCTCTGATTGTATAGGGCATATCTCAGCCCATTGGTCAAAATATGATTCCAGGAACTCTTTGATAAAGAATGACTCAGATAGCAGAAGGCTTAGCAGCCCAGTCTGTGGCTTTTCCCTGTATGTATTCCCAGCATGTGTGAGAGGATCCCTGTAAACAACTGACTGCTAGACTGATTATATATTTGGGCTCAGTTAACCAGAAGGAGTCCTTTTTGATGGGTATATTCCTTCTTGGAGTCAAGAGAATATAAAACTTTATGTGGATTTTTTTTTTTATTACACATTCTTTACTCAACATTGGATTCTACCTACAAATAAATTCTGAGAACTCTCAGTTACACAGTTGACTTCCCCCAACATGTGGACTAAAATATATATATTCTTTTTGAGAATATGTTCACAAGAATTCAATCATTCCTGCCACTTTGGGCACAATTTCCTTCTCCAACTCTATGGTATTGCATATTCTTGCATTTAACAGTAGAATCAAAATACAAAAATGATAACAGTGACTGTAAAGACATAGAAACTGAACTTGTGTCACTTCAATTCTGGCATTTTATATAACTAGCTGAAGATTTAATTTGTGTTTAAAATTTAAAACAGTGAAACAGAATATGAACTACATTGTATGAGGCCTGACCAGAAAAAGTCCAGCCATTATAAATATAAGAATGGTTTGTGCAACATCGATGTAACCTGGCAGCCAAGGAATGGACTGGAATGTGCATATGTGAACAATGGGGACTTCACTGTACTAGTCAGTGTGGGTGGTAGACACCACTGAGTGAGCATGTGTACTGTCTGGTGTTTAAAATGACTGAGTGAGTAGAGCCACAAATTTGCATCAGATTTTCCATTAAGCTTGAACATTCATCCACAGAAACTATTCAGATGATTCAGAAGGCTGTAGCTATGGGCAACTGGTGACTGACAGCTTCATCACCACAACATGCCTGTGCATGCATCATGTCTCCTGCAGAGTTTTTTGCCGAAACATCAAACCACCCAGGTGCCCTGTGACTTCTGGCTTTGAAAGTGAAGAGATTTCAGACTGTTTATGAGAATCAGGAAAATACAACAGGGCAGCTGGTGGTGATTGGGAGAACTGTGTGAGGTCCCATCGTGCCTACTTTGAAGGGAACTGAGGCATCTTTGTCCTGTACAGTATCTCTTTTATCTGGTATCTTCTTCAATAAATGTCTCTATTTTTCATATTACATGGCTGGATACCTTCTGACAGTCTTCATATATTTTATTATATTTGAATAACATTTTAAAATAGAAATTTATTCATTTTTAACTGTTAATTGTTTTAAATCTTAGGAGTGTGTCAAGATAATAATGAGTAATGCTAATTATTATTACATGATCATTAGTGAAAACAATTTTGTCCTATGGATCGGGAGCTGTTAAAACTGATTTTGTTTTAATGTCAAGTATTATTTTTATAGTAGCCTTCTCCTTGTATCCTTGATCTTACGCATCCTAAAAAGGATGCTGATTCAGCATCCTTCTTGGAGCAGGCTTGTGAGGGCTTGGAAAATTCATGTACATGTACGTGAATAACTCTTCTCCCATTCTTGGATTATTACATAGGCCTCTTAGATAATTGTCTGCCACACTCTGACCCTCTCTGTTAGACTTCACTTTCAAGCCCTAACTCTTTTGCTCAAGCCCATGTCAGTATGTCAAATCTAAACTATGCCTGAGCTTCAAAGTCTCCCATAGTTTCTTCACCCCCACCTCACCGTTCGGGTGTGCCTCTTTCTAGTCCCCGGCTGGCAATTCTCATTTTCCCTCAGCCAGTATCCTCTATGTGGATGGGTCACTTCCACTGTTTTTACTTGCTACTTATCTCCTGGAATACCTTTCCTCTCTATTTCTTCATTTTATAGGCCTTCCAAGGTTTAGCTTAAGACTTAGCCTCCTTTCAAGGTCTTTCTGACCGTTGCCACCCTCACAGTCTGGGTTGTCCTCTCGGGTCCTATAGTAATGCACTGCCCACACTCTGCAACGTAGCACATCCCAATCATGGTTTATATTATTGGGTACTTTTTCTGTATTTAAGTCTTTGTCATTTCACTTAAAAGGCAGGAATCATAACTTACCATCTATGCATCTAACATGGTCTGAGAATACAAACAGTAGTAATTATATTGTAGCATTTATTAAACATAGTGGTGATCAGCTATTGTCTATTGTGGGTACTGGCTCAAAAGATGAATGTAAATATCTATTGGATGAGGAGGAAGCTAATAGAAAAGTCATGTATTCACCACAATGCTTGACCCAGGTATTCTTTAAGTTTCTTCTTCAGTTTTTGCATTGTTGCAAATCTCAGCTGACCTCACCCTGCCCTCCACATTTCCAGTTGAGAGAAGGCTCTGCCTGTGGCTTTATCTCTAAAACTTGAATCCTCTCATAGTTTCTGTTGCTATATCATTCACTGCAGAAACAAGAAATGTTATTTCACCATTAAAGAAAAGTCACTAGCTCGTGTGCCACTTGAAGAAGAGTGCTCCATGTATTAACTTCACATTGATTTTAATTCTTGACTTTACCTCAGCCATTCAATACATATTTTAATATTTTAGTTTACTCAGGTTTGGATCATGTTTATCTTTTTCAGTTTTTTATTCTTACATATTTAATTTCATTTTTTGAGGAGGCGCAGATCCTGAAGGTCCCTGTTCAGGTGCCAGCCAAGGAGGAGGGCAGACTCTGTCCTGCAGAGTACATTCTGGGTCATCATGGATGGAGAAATAAAATTAGTCATCCAAGACACTTTTCTCAGTCTGCCAAGGAAAGGGGTGGTGATTCCCTCTAGTGGAGAATGCCCTGACCTCTTCTCTTGAAGTGGCTTTTATTGAGAACCATATGGACAGGGGTATATAGCATGGATGCAAAGCTCATCAGTCAATGTCAAAAGGCTATGTTTACAGAAAACAAATAGAGATCATAGATAACAACTGAAGTACCACAAGAGATTAACCTCAGGTCAGGTTCTGGTGGGCAGGGTGGCTCCTATTCAGCCCTGAAACCTGGGAACTGATCACATTCTATGCTCAAACATTAGTACTCATTAACTCGAGGGCATTCTTAGCAAAGTAAGTTTCATAGGATTTAATGCATTCCTTTTCTGCACCTAATTGTCCCCAAGAACCGCCCGATCTAGTTTAGAGCTGTATCTACCTTTAGTATTGTTTCACTGACCTGGTGGCAGGCAGAGCAGCCAAGAGATAAGGAGACTTCATTCAGATAGAATGAGGACTCCAGCTATGAAAAAGCCTAGGGGTGAGGGTCTTCTGCCCTTTGTGACCCCCAAGTCCTTCCCATGATAGCCCCTATGTGACTGTGCCTGTCTTAGGTTGTCTCTGCCATTGAGGGGTCTTACCCGTCATTGACTAACCAACCATCCTCTGGGGCCAAGCAGGGTGATGTGAGGGAGGCAGGGGCTGCGCCCCTGCCAGGGGGACAAGTTTTGTCTCCTCAGTGGCCTGTTTTCCCAAGGCCTCCTTGCTCAGCTCCAGCCTTGGGGCCCTCTCACCTGTCGGTGAGGCTACAGTCCCTGAAACCAGGTGAGATGGTTCCCAACAATTTTTCAAACCTTCTCATTGTGTGCCTACACCATACCATTACGATAATCCATTCTCTTAATTACGGTTTCTATTGCATTAAAACTTTCTTCTTAAAAACATTCTTTCTGTATCCCTCAGACTTCCTGAGTCTGTGGAACCAGTTGTTCTCTGGGCCTGGGACAGCTGTGATTTTAGGAGTTTGTCTTTTAGTTTTAAAAAATCACCTAAATCATTTTGTTAGGGTATTATATAATGTTTAAAAAGTAACTTATTTATAATGACAATTTTAAAAAACAGCGTTCTGCACTCTCTCTCCCCAATCTCATTCTACGCCCCAGAAGCAACTGTTTTTATCATTTTAGCTGTCTCTTTTGACTATTCCCCCAATATTCTAAATACTTTCTTGACTTATCCACTTAAGACATTATCTCTTTGCTTTCTGCACAAATGGGTGAGAATTTACTTCTTAAACTGCTTATTACCTTCCTGCATCCCCAACCCCCAGTAAACCAATATAGTTTTATGTCTATTTTCATTTTATTCTAGCTTTTATATTATTGTAACAGTGACAGTGTAGTTTACTGCCAAACCAAGTATTGCATTCTTTCTTGTGTAACTTTGTTTTTTTCAGAATTAATCATAATTTTATTTATCTCACTTGTATTGCTTTACATTATAACCTCAAGCCCAATCTTTTCCACCATAGCTTATTCATATAGAGTCACATAGTACAGTGTAAGAACATGGGCTCTGGCATTAAACCATTCAGTTCAAATTCTGGCTCTAAAACTTCTTAGCTGAGTGGCCTTGAGCAAGTTACTCAACAAATCTATGCCTTTATTTTCTTATCTGTAAAATGAGGCTAATAACATTACCTATATCTTAGGTTATTATGAGGACTATAAACATTTAAAAAGAATTTGGAATTGTGCTTTGTATATACTAGTATAATTCCAGGTATATTGTAATGATTTCTTCCTTCGTCTCTCCCCTCCCCTCCAAGTAAAATTTCGTTCCAGGGGTCTACCCTGCTTTAATCTAAATGTGTTGCTCTCCGGGCCTTATGTAGTTCTGTTGTCTTGAGTCTTCTCCTGCCTGCTCTCCTAGGTTGGACTCACAGTTCATGTCCTTATGTTCTTCCAGCTTATAGAGTTGTGGTTGAAAGGTCTGGTGCTTCTCATTCTGTCTCTCTCTCTCTTCTACCCTCTCCCTCCATCCGGTCTCCATTTCTCTTGGGCCATTTTTCCCCTCTGAAAGTCTGTAACATCTTTCCTTTATTCCGAGTATGGAGAAATTTTGTAATTGCATATCTAGGGCTGAACATTCTTTCATTACTGTATTGGACACTCTCCATACCTTTCAATCTAGAAGCTTATGTCCTTCAATTTGGAAGATTTTCTTCTCTGATGGTTTCCTCTTACTTTTTTCTTCTCTCTTTGGAATGCCTATTAGTGAAATGTCATGCTTCTTAGTTTGAGCCTCTTTCATTTTCATCTTATACAATCCACCTTGTCCTTTTTGTCTTGTCTAGACTTTACCTTTCATTAGAAAATTTGTATAAAATTCTCATCTTGTATGCTTACAAAATCATCTCAAAATTTTCTGAACATCAACAAATAGAAATTTTTAAAGTTCTAATCCTTCTCTTTGTGTCCTCCTGGTCATTTCTTTTCTCTTTTCCTGCTTCTTTAGTATTTATCTTTCCCCTTATGTTGAAAGATCCTCCAAAATATATGGTGATATTAAAGAACAAGGCATTAAAAAGCTAAATAAGAATTCTGCACATTACTGATGTGAAGTATTCTGCTGACTGATGAAGACCATTTTAGCTGGATAGTCACCTGAGCCAGGGAACCCCAGGAGCCTCTGATCTCCATCCTGGAGGCAGACGGTTAATTGCCTGAGTTCTAGCCACAGTCGTGGGGACAAACTCTTCTACCCGCTGGTTTTCAGTTGTTCCCTTGTTTCCAGACCTTTGTTTCACTCACTTCATTTGCTGCCCTTGGAGCCTTTAATGCTTTCACCTCTTCAGGGAGGACAGAGTGGTTTGGCTTCATTATTCTCTATGTGCTCCACATGTGCTCTAGCAGAATAGTTATACATAAGCAGATCACAGAGTTCAAGGAGGGCTAGTGTAAATTCTTCTTTACACTTTTGGTAGAGTTCAACGATGAAACCATCTGATCCTGGACTTCGTTGGGAGATTTTCAATTACCGATTCAATCTCCTGGATAGTTATGAATATTTTTAGAATTTTTATCTCTTCATGATTTAATTTTGAGAGTCTTTGTGTTTATAGAAACTTATCCATTTTATCAACATTATCCTTATATAAGAATTTTAAACCTTATAAATTTAGAAGACAAAATAAATTAATCACATAAAAGTAATTTTCTTTAGAGAGGTGAAATAAAAATTTTTATAATACCCATGCTGGCAAGGAACTAAGAACATAGGAACTGTCTTGCACTGGTGTTAGTACATTGAGAGATAAGTACTGATGAGAGAATATTGCCTATATAATAGAAAATGCTCATAATCATTGATCCACCCAGTAGAATCTACTCTACAAAATATATTGAGAAAGGTGTGCATTGCTACATGTACAATAATGCAAATTGAAGCTTGGTTTGCAAAAGCTAAAAATTAGGAAAAAAATCTAAATGCCATTGTCAGGAAAAACCTGAGAGTCTGCATTTTTTCTGCTAAAGTATATTTAATATACAATAGTATATTAGTTTCAGGTGTACAGCAGTGATTCTGCATTTATATTCCTTACTATATGATCACTACAATAAGATTAGTAACTTTCTGTTACCACACAAATTTACTATGATGACCATTTTCCCTATGCTGTACATTATATCCCTGTGCCTTTTCTTTTTTTTTTTTTTTAAATAACTGGAGGCTTGTGCCTCTTATTCCCTTTCATCCTTTTCATCCATCCCCCTTCTCCTCTGGCAACCATCGGTTTGTTCTCTAAATCTATGTATCTTCTTCTTAAGATTCTACACATAAGTGAAATCACACACTATTTGTCTTTCTCTGCCTGACTTATTTCACTGATTTTAATACCCTCTAGGTATTTTAAAAATATTTATACTACAGTTAGCATTTATTTTAATTGTATTATAGTTGATTGCTATAAATTTATAAATCATATTTGGTGTAACAATTCTCCCCAAGTTTATATCTTTACCACATTTTTTCCTCACATTTATTACTTCATTCATGAATTTATTCATCTTTTCACTCCAAAAATATTTACTGAGCACCTTCTCTGGGCAAAGTACTGTGTATTCACTAGGAAGAGAGTAGTGAATTAAAACAAAGCTCCTACACTCAGAAGGTAAGCCGTAAACATTATTTATCTCTCCATTTATTGAGGTTTCCCTTAAGGTTGTTCAATAAAGTTTTACCATTTCTCTTATTTATTTCCTTGTTAGTTGTTCTTGTTCAGTTCTTTTCCTTTGTACTGGTTTGAAAGAGGTATTTTCTTCGAGTTATTACTCCTGGAATTTCAATCTTCATATTTACCAAAGACAAAGGTTATCTGGTATCTCTTCTCAAACAACACAGGGCCCTTAGAATGCTGTAAGTCAAATATTTTCCTCCCAGTTAACATTCAATTGTTGTGCATTTTATCTCTATCTTATTTTAATTACCTTCCCCTCCCAATTTGGATTGTTATTATTGTTTTAACATTCCAGTATTTGTATTTATCTACATATACACTCTTCCACTGTTCTTTTGAACTCTATCTTACTAAAATTTTTTGGAGTACACGTAGTTCAGAAACTCTGTTTTTGTTTAACTTTAAATATTTTTATTTCAAGCTTGTTGCTAAAGATATTTTTAGGAAGAACACAGTTCTTGGTTAATAGTCTCATTTTTGCTGTTGTTGTTTTATTTTGTTTTTGGTCAGCACTTCAAAGATTTTTTTTTTTCCGATTCACATCTGTCATTCCATGTTATTTTGGAAAAGTCAACTGTCTGTCTAATTTTTGTGTTACTTTTGTTATCTTTCCTCTCTGACCCCTTCATGATATATTCTCTGTCTTTGGCATTCTGCAGTTTCATTATAATTGTTATTCCTGAGTTTGTGGATTGATATTTCTCTACAATTCTGAAACATTTATGCAGACAACAAAATATCATTTGGTTGAGTCTCTATTATTTGCATTACATAGCTATTATATTCTTTCTCTTCATTTTTATTTTTGTTTTTTCCTTTGTATCAACAAATTTTTAGTCATGCACCATATGGTTTTTAATTTTCGGTTTATATGTTCTGTTTTAAAATTTAAAATTCTTTTTGTGTATGATGTGAATTTTAATTTCGACCCCATATTCCTAGTTTTCTTTCATTTATTTTTGAACTTCAGAGTGCCCTAGTTTTTTTTAATCTTCAACCGAGAATATGTTTATTGATATTAGAGAGAGAGAAAGGGGAGGGAGGGGGAGAGAGAGAGAGGGAGAGAGAGACATAAGTGTTAGAGGGAAACATAGATCAGTTGCCTCCCATAAGGTTTAGTCGGGGATCAAACCTGCACCTCAGTATGTGCCCTGACCAGGAATTGAACCCACAACCTACTGGTGTACAAGACGATGCTCCAACCAGCTGAGCCACCTGGCTAGAGTCAGAGTGTTTTATATTTATCTCAGATTTTGTCTCAGCCCATTTGTCTTCCAGTTTCTTGTTCATATTTCGTCTTCTTCAAATTTGTTGAGGACAGAAAAGATGTGAATTCTAAAATTTCCTGTAGAACTATCATAGTGAGAAATGCTTTTGCTCTGAGTCTTCTTCATAAGGCTCCCTCTAGATATTAAATACAAATTCTATTCATGGTGAAGTAATGTGTATCAGCTGAGGATATTTCAATAGGAAGGCAACAGATACGGAGAGTAGTGTCCTAAGTACCTCTGTGTACACTTGGTTATTAACTGGTGCCTCTTTTTAGGTGGAGATGTTTAAGTGACAGAAGTTCATGTGATGAGCAAACATTTCATCACTTCATAACCTTCACTGAGTTAGAAGATTCTGCTTTGCTTATTATATTCTATGGCTTGACCAGAGTGAGATGCCATCTGTACTTTTCCTTGGTTTGGGTGCGCCCGGAGGGACTTCCCTCCTACGCGGCCCCATGGCCAGGGCTTCTTCTGTATCTGTGTTCCCCCACAATGTTTCTTTGTAAGTGACCATGCATTTCAGAGCACACAGTGCTCTCCACAGAGAAGCTACCAAAATGAACTGATAGGGTTACGGTGAAAGAAGAAAACATCTGGTTAATAAGGAAAAGAAGAGACCAGTATATAAAACAATCCCTACATTTCCTTACGTCCCTGTGCGAAGGTCAACAGGCCGTGAATTTATGACTTCTTATCTTTGTTAATGCTTCCTGTCCTGTTCTGTTTCTAAAGACAGAGTGCGTGATGTTGAAGAATACATTTTGGTTTTATCCTCCAAAATTGCTGTTAGTGGGAATATCTCAATGGCAGTTCTTAACTTATGTTTCAAATGGTGTGATTAGGTTTTATGGCTATTTATCTATTTATATGATACTTTTCATGGGAAGTTGGGAGAGATCTGTGCTGGTGTTCTGCGCTGACAATCTGGAGTTCTGCATTTGCATATTTTCCTAAATTAGCGTCCTCAAGGAATTTAAGATTTTTTGTATAATTTATATAATATAAGCTATATCACTTTGAGATTGCTGATTTTTTTATTTCATAAAATTGATATATCCAGAGTGAAAAAAAAAGTTTTCCTGATTTCTATTTCTATTCACCCCTAGAAGACCTGTCATTTTATAAAACTGAACCATCTAGATTCTAGAAGAGTCATCTAATTGGTTGAATAGCAGGATGATGAATAGATTGCTTGCATCTCTCATTCATGAGACAGAATTAAATGTTTTGCAGCTAAATTACTCACACTATGACTTCCACAGTAATTTCAGCCATTTTTCATCTGGATTTCTGAGTTCATGTAAATATTAAAACTGTATATTTCCCAACTTTTTATTTTGAAAAGTCAAAAACTTACAGAAAAGTTGAAAGAATATTGCAATGACCACCAATAAATCCTTAACCCAGATTCACTAATTATTAACATTTTGCCATATTTGGCTCCCTCTTTGTGTATATGTGTAATTGTTTTGTATTTGCTGAACCATTTGAAAGAAGACACATAAATTGCAGACTTCATGACACTTCTAAGTCCTTCAGTATCTATCTCTCAGAACAAGCTCAATCTCTAATATAATGACAATACCACTAGTATACTACATTATTTAGTCATGTCAGTACAAGAATATTATGTGATATATGGTCCCTATACAAATTTATCTGACTGTCCTAATAATATACTTTATAGCTATTTTTAAATCCAAGACCTAATCAAGAATCGGGTATTGCATTTAGTTGTCATTTTCTTTAGTCCCCTCTAATCTAGAACACGCTGTATCTGTATTTCACATCCAAATACCAGTGCAGCTGTAGATAGGATTATGTTTTAGTCTTATGTAAAATTTAAATTTCTCTGATTTGTAAAAATAACAAAGTGATTTATGTTAGAATTGATTGTGCTCCTATAAAAAAATAATTCTTTTTGTAAATCTGAGAAGTATCTCTTAATGGCTAACACCATGTCTTACTTTATTCTATTAGCATAAGATGAACAAATTATTCTTATTATAAACATTTGTAGTTTACAAATTGTTGTTCAAACTAGAAATACTTTAATAAATAAGCCTCATTTCACCCATCACCAAGAGCATAAATATGTTTTTTAATCACATTCAATCACAAACATTTCCTTCATCTGTTCATATTTGACACTTATTTTATTACTTCTTCTTAATTCCCTCTAATTGTATGTTTCCTCATCATGTTCAGTATTTGTTATGTTTTATCATTATTTTCTCTGTTCCTTATCCTTCCCCACCCTTCCACCCCCATAGTATTTTTTCCCCCAAGGGTTTTTTTAATTGCATTTTTTCCATTACCATTTAGTCCCCTTACACTTCCCCTTCTCCCCTGCCTCCACCAAGTCATCACAGTTTCCTTAGCAGTAATCCATGCTAGGAGCATTTCTATGATATAGAATAAGCATCCAAACACTGAGTTAAAAGAACTGAGATTAATTCTTTTGGTTCTAGTAAATGTTGGGTGACTTTTTAAGGTTAATCTCATTTAACCTTGGCCTAAAAGGAATTAATACAATGGGATAACAGCAACCTAGGAAAGTGAACACCATCTGAGGCACACACAAGTCAAATATCTTGCCCAAGTCATAGAGCTGATAAGTGGTGAAACTGGAAAGTAAACCCAAGTGGCTGAATCAGGAGTCTCTGATCCTAACCACTCCACTGTTGCCTCCCCAAGGCCTGAAACCTAAAAGCATTTGAGTCTGAGATCCCCATTTTTGTCTCTCAGAACACCCCTTGTGGCCATTTCTGTCCCATTTGGTAGAAAGCTTTCCAATAGCTTTCCTTGGAGCCACTCTCTGATTCTTGTACTTCCTTGTATTTCCAGGATGCCTCCCAGGATCTGCCTCTCCCTGACCTCTGCAACATGGATGTGGCCATTTACTTCTGTTCGGCCCATCCTCTATCTGAGGCCAGAGGAAAAGAGGCCTTCCATGAAGACTGAAGATGGTGAAGAAAAGTAGTTCTTCACTGTGCAGGAATATCCACCTGCCTTCTACAATGAACCTATTTCTCTACTTTCAGTCCCATTCCAAAAGGCCCCCACAATTGTCTCCAACCTGTCAGACTAAGGGGGTGAAATGGGAGAGAAAACACTAAAATTCACTGTAATTGGGTCAGTTTCCTTTCTTCTCTAGGCTTGCGACGAGACAGAAAGAAAGAAAGAAAGAAAAAGAAAGGAAGGAAGGAAGGAAGAGAAAAGGTTACTAATGTTTACCTTGTAGTACTTTTGCATTAAATAAAATAAATCATATCAAATAATGAAAAGAGAAACTGAAAAAAAAAAAACGACGAGGACTTAGAAAGTGGTAGCTATTCTTATTTTTCTTAACAATCTTATGTGTATTGAAGCCTTGTTCTCTGAAACTCTGACAGTATTTCAGGGTAGTTATTAGTATTCCTGGGATCCTGAAATGCAGTTATCTCACCAAGATCTGATATATGTCCAAGATTATCAGAAATCACCCTGAATATATGGGTATTATATTTTTATGCATTTTTGCTGTGTTTTGTTACGTTGCATTACAGAGGAAGTGGTATCCAATATATGATACTTTATCATGATTTTATGTAAGTAGAATTGCATATTTTCCCATAAAATTACATGAGATGAATAGCAACAACAGTGTTATGTGATTGCTGATTTAGGGGAGTGATAATATTTTTTATAAATTCATAAGAAATAGATATCACAGGTATTCCTTACATGGGGGAGGCTCCCATTTTTGCCTTGGGAGTCATTACTCCCAAGTAATATGACTCACCTGGACACTTTAAAAAACATAAAAGAATTGATCTTAAACCACGATCAATTCTCAACCTCAGTGTTATTGTCGTTTGAGACCAGATAATTCTTTGTAGGCAGACAGTCTTGTGCATTGTAGGAGGTTTAGCAGTACCTTGGCCTCTACCACCCTAATTGCCAGTAGCACCCTCTCACTTGTGACAACCAAAAATGTCCCCAAACTTTGCCAGATGTCCCCTGAGGTAAGTGGTGGTAATTGTGCAAAATCACTCCGGCTGAAAATCACAGCCTTAAAGCCACACTATAATTTGCCTGAAACAGGTCATTGAAGAATTAAGAAAACAGTACCATGTAGGAGAAAAGATAAAAAGAAAAGGAGGCTTAGAACGATCCATTCCTATTGATTTTGTATTCAAGACATTCTTTTGGTCAGGATATTTTCCTTGAAGTGAAAAAAATCCACCCACATTCTCACAAATGCACTTACAACACCTTTCTGCTTGACAGGTCATTCCCAGGCAGAGCAAACAGCTCCAGAGAGCTGCAATTTATGTCAGAAGCTAACACACCAATTTCCTCCACACATCTTGAGCTATTGTTCTGGTCTCAGTATCACATGGAAGCATTTACTGCCCCCCACCCCACCACGACTTCACAGAGATTACCTTCTTCCAGAAACTATAATGTTAAGGACTTAGTATTACACAACTTAATGGATCGTTTTAAGACTTTGCTAAGATCCACAGATTCATTTAAACAGTGACTCATTCCATTATCCTTCTCTGAAGAAAAACCCACTTTCCATTCCCCCATTTATTGCTTTTCTAGGTACTGTGCTTTAGGTTTAAAATCCTAGGGGCCTGATAAAGCTCAATGTAACTTTAAAGTGGATAGAGTGAAATTTAAGGAATCATGAAGATACCAGAATTTGTCAGATCTTTGGTGGTGACGAATGGATTCACTTTGGTTTACAAAGAAATTTCTTGCACTTCCTCTCTCTAGTATCCCAATAACCCTTAGCAGGATGCCTCAGATAGTGGCCCTATTTGAAGAAGGTCCCTGTCAATCTAGTGGGTACATGAATCATGAAAATTTCCAGGTCATAAGGAAGCAATAGACTTGACCTCACTGGACACTGTCTGGGATACTGGGATGACTTGGTCTCCTCTCTTCTGTGCCTCTTTCCATCCCAGACTTCAAGGCCTTCTTTCAATTCAAGACCGAGGGGATGGTGAGATTTGGGGTTTATTTGTTCTGAATGGGGTTAAAATGTGGAAGAGAACTCAAGAATTTGATGACCATTTCTGGCTCTGCTGGGGAACAGAGAGAAATTCAGGCAGGCAGGTGTTTTGAGACAGTCTCTCTTATTCTCTGCCTGTCTCCTGACTCCAGCTGTTCACTTGGGTGGGAGGAGGATGAAGTCAGCCCGGAAATCTTACTGCTTCTGAAGGAGCCGAGATGCTGTGTCTAAATTCTACACACTCATCTCTCCTGGCTCAAATGTTTCTTTACAGTAATCAGTAACAGTCCACAGCCTCTTCTATGGGCATCTAGGGTTCTTACCCCTTTACAAACCTGTGTTGCAGTTACTGGTGTACAAGCCTTAGCTCTCTTAATAGTCAGTGAGATCCTACAGAGCAAGCAAACTTTGCCTGGTTGTGTGGCTTCAGGTACTCAGCTCTGAGCTACAAGCCTTCGGTCTCCCTGAACAAAAGAATAGAGGAACCTATGCCTGATATCTGCTCGGCACAGCTTTTGCTTTAGAACAGCCCTAAATTTTAGCCTCTAAGCACAGTGGCAGCAGTGATAAATACCATCTTAATCCCTTTATGTACACTGTATCAACAAATGTTATTTAAGCAGTGGTAGTAATTACACTCATCAACCCAAGAAATCTGAATCTACTGGTGGATTTTTCCCTTTTTTCCTCCCTCCCATGATTGGTATTTGAGTGTCTACTTTGTGTAGGTACTCTTCTAAGCACTAGAATTCAGTGGTTCATGTACCGAGTTCTTAGCCTTGTTGATCTTACACCTTAGTGTAAATCTCAGATTTATCTTGAAAATCTCAAAAGTGATTTGCCTACCTTCTTCCACCCAGGTGGCATTTTCTGGAGGCCTGACAAGTGGAGAGTAGAGCTGGCTATCATATTCTCTTCAAGTGTCCATTGCACTGGGGTACCTTCCAATACTGCACTCATACCTTCTGCCCAAGCTATATCATTGTGCCTTATGATGTCAGGGAACTGGGGACAAGGAAGCAGCCTCTCGGAAAGATAGAGCCATCTGGAATAGCTTTGTTTCCCACAAAACAATTTGTTTTGCATTTCCTCTTTAACAGTGGAAAATTGTAATGATGGAAAATTCTAACCCACCCCACCATTCTTTTGATATTGTTTATGAAAATGCTGACTCTGACTTGTACCTTGTAGATGAAGAGCATGTTTGTATAAGAACTTTAGGAACTAACGTCTAAAGATACAGCTCTGACCTTCAGGCATCCCAGCTCCAGGAAATTTGCTGACCTTCAACCATGGATCCAGGATGACGTGAAGTTGGGCATGACGTGGAGCTGGGATGACTAACCCAGGGTGATACACACTGGGCTGTCACTTGCCTTATAAGAATGGATCATGCTCGTCTGCATGTAGAGAACTTTCAACCCCTTCTCTTGATCTCTATTCTGTTCCCCTCTCTCTCCTTATAGAAACCTCTGCTTCCACTGAGACGTGGTGATGGGCTTCATGACACGAGTCTCCTGCCTTCTAGGCAGCTGGTATTTGAATAAACCACTTTCCTTTACATCAGCATCTGCCTCTTGAGTATTGGCTTTTATAGCAGCAGGTAGCTGGACCTGTCTATTTGGTGAGTGATTGGAACACAGAATTTTTCAGATTGTAAGGAAACAATAAACTTGACCCCATATGACACTGGATTATTTGTCATCTAATAAACACCTTTATTATTATTATTATTATAAAAACATTCCCTTTAAGAAAAAATGCTCAGGAGAATTATTTATATCCAGTATAGAAACAAGGGATGGTAGAACTCTGCAGGGTGAATGACGTGGTGCTTTTCTTTTCTAAATTTTCTTAATATAAATTTTCTATTCCATCAATAGGAATATAAATTATTACCTATGTGATGTCTTATAACTGGCGCTTTGCACCAAGAGTGAAATTATTTCTATTTTTGCAAGTGGCAACAACAAAAGACATTTTAAAACTGGCATCATGGAAACCCATGGAAGAGAAACTTGGCAGAATAAAGGCAGAATGATTACATGTCAGGAAAAAAAATGGGTTCTTGCAAAGGCACATTTGATTTTCTGTTTGAGAAACAAATTCTACCAAATAAGAGAGTATTTTTGGAGATATTCAGAAATGTATTTCAATGGGACACATTTTTGCTTCTTGGTGACAGCATGCACTTTATAATGATGTTATATGATAAGACTCTGGTGCTAGGATTGGTTTTCTTGTCTCATTTGAACTTAAATTTTCCTACCTTACGCAAGGAACCAGTGTCATAAATCAAGATGCTGGACAAAATCATGCCACTTGTCATATTATCTTCATGGTTTTCCATGCTATTGTCCCTACCTCCTTTCTGGGGAAATGATTTGGCTTCAGTTGTTGTATGATTCTCTTTGTGTTGTTCCCAGAAGAGCATTTCTAAGGTCGCCAACCCAGGAGAAACTCCCTCCAAAGAACCAGATGAAGTCGCTCTTTAAATCTACTGTGTTTGTGCTGTCAAAACAGAGTCCTTAATCCTTAGATTCCCATTGGCCTTCTCTGTTGAGCTGTGCGAGCAACCCAGGCCTCAAGCGTCCCTTTCCTAAAGGTCATTTGGTGCCACATGAAGAGAGACATCAGGTCAAATTGGACATTAAATTAGGTGTCTTATAAACTTGGAGTCAACATGACAATAATTTATCTTTAATTTAAATAATACTGAATAATTGATACAGTGGGTTTTGTCCCCAATGCCAACTAAATGACATCACCAATATCTCTCCTACTGGAAATTAACAAGTGAAAAATAATGACCCTTCCATGGGGATATGAAACATCGCCAGGACCACTCTATAAAACACATGATTCTCTAACTTTGATGCTGCACATTTAATATAGAATAATAGTGAATGTAAACTGTAACTGAAAAGAAAAACAATGCTTTCAGACACTGCCCTACTTGGCAGTCCAGGCCACTCAGCATTCTCAAAGGCACTTTTCTAATTCTCCTTTCCTCTTATGCCAGAGGTCTGTGAGGACCATTGGCCTCATTTTTTCCTTTCACTAGAAAACTCCAGGCATCATGTCTCAGCCAAGCACCCAGTTCTCATAGAAAACATGGAAGTCACCCTTGACTCCTCCTTCTCCCTCATCCCTTACTCCTGTCAGTCACCAGGTCCTTTTCATTCACCTCCTAAATAGGTCTGCAGACCCACTGTTATTGCACTATTATTACCCTTGCGTAGGCAACAATCATCCTTTACTGGCTCTTTTTATCTTCTTATACACTCAGGGCCTGCCTGAATTATACTTTCTGGACAGACCATTTTCAGTCCCCCGGACATGCCAATTTCTCTGTTGACTCCACAATTCTGCAAACCCTCTGTGAATACATGTGGTAATGTATCCAAAATATCAGAAAGGGCAGGATTCTATGTACACTTGCCAACACTGGTGTTATCATTCTGTATCAATTTTGCCAATTTGATGGAAAAACTGGGGCACTGCCTATGGCCTATCAGAATTGGGTTTCTCAAACCATCTAAAGGATCACTAGAAACAAAATTCCAATCCATCATAAGCCAATGGTTTTATAAAATAAAATAAATCACCTTGGCTGGGTGGCTCAGTTGGTTGCAGCATCATCCTGTGCACCAGAAGTTTGCAGTTTCCATCCATCAGGGCTCATACCTAGGGTGTGGGTTCAATCCCCACTCAGTGTGTGCAAGGGAGGCGACCAATCGATGTTTTTATCTTAAATTCACAATGATGTTCTCTCTCTCTCGCTTCCACCCCTCCAAAATCAATAAACATAACCTTGGGCGAGGATTAAAAATTAATAAATAAAAAAATAAATCATGTATTACTTCAAAAAGAACTTAAAAAATCAAGATCATATAATATTCAAAACCAATATAATAACTCTTTGTTATTAGATTTACTAGTCAGGAAATTACTTTAAAGTTGCTAAATGCTTACATTCAATTCCTGATCTTACCTCATAGTGGGGCTGAACACTGAGCGGTACCATGTCAGAAAGTACCAGGTTAGAGGTAAGGGGGTCAGACCAACACAAGTGAACAAGAGCAAGCCTTGAGGGCTCAGCTCTATTCAACATAAAGAAATGCTACTGGAACAGCCTCCATGGGATCTGCAAGAGAATGTGATAGAGAAGGAAGTTTACTGCAGAACAGTTTAGGAGTCATTCATTTCACCATTTAGTTGTTGCTTTGTGTACTTATATTCATATTTTTATTTACCTACTTTATACTTTTAACACAATGTGATGCACTTGAAATCAAACTATTAGCCTGGTCTTTTGGAGAGAACCCCCAGATTTCTCGATAGCAGCTAGAACTGCTAAATTGTATCATTTAAGAATATTACTCAAACTTTTGTGCCACTAGTATTTCTGACAGAAAGAGTTCCAAAGGAGGAATATGTCAATGCATATGCCTTAGTTATATGTTACAATAGCAATGATTCTTTCACCAAAGCATTTTTTTTTAATTACATGGTATGTTAGGTCCTGAATATATCCCCAGGAAAGCTGAGATTCATAACAGTTACTCAGGCTAGATTTGATCAGTAAAACCAAGGGCTGGAATGGGGGTGAAGGGGTGAGGAGTATTTGTTAGAAAGAGCAGAAAGCACCTTTAGGGGTAAACAAAAAGGCAGCTGAGCAGATGAAGACGATTTATAGATGGTCAGGAGATGAACAGCCAATAATATTTTCTTGGCTAAGCCTGCATTACTCAAGGCCATGCGTGTTATAAAATACGAGAAACCAAAACATAAGGAAAGCCAAAGGCAAGCTCATGTGGATCATTCATCATTGATAAAGAAGAAAGACAAGACCTATTTGAAGGCTCAGAGTAATGACTTTGAGGACTTTTCTTTATCATAAAAGCTTAGGTATATTGTAAATAGGAGGCAGAAAAACAACATGAGAGTCACTGGTGTCTGTTCGAGAATGTCTGAGCACTATAGCCACAGTCCTGCTTCCCAGGAACATGGATTAGTGCCCCAGAAAGAAAAATTCAAGAGAATTTGTTGGCATCATTGGGCCTACACCAAATTCAGAATGAGTTGAGTTGACTGAATTCGGATCAGTGTGCTGAGGGTTCCTCAAACCGTAATTATGGGTGCAGGCTTTTCCAGTAGCTTTTTTATATAGTGGGAATATAGAATTAAAATTGCATAATTGTTATTGAAACAGTTTAGTGAGTGGGAAGGGGCACAAAACTTGATTTTAAGACACCTAGCTGCGGACCCAAGTCCCTCAGGACCTTCGAGGTCCACTTGACCTTGAGCAGTCAGCAAACCTTTTCTTGTCTCAATCTTGTTACCTGAAATGTGTGAACAAAAGTCGTCATTATGATATCTGATTCACTAAGTCGCTGTAAGGATGAAATCAGGTCACGCGTGAGAAAAGAGGAAAATGACCAAGATGTGTAAAATCTAAGAAATACAAGGATACACTGAACTATAGCTTGATTTGACCTGGATTCATTAAAGATGAAGGAGTACATAAATTTAAAGCATTTATTTTCCACATAGATTCTAAGGCACCTGTGTGGGCTCCATTAATTGAGTTCATGCTAGTAACTTATGGGATAGAATTTTCCTTCTTGTAAGGTAAAACTGAAGATCTTAAAAAACAAAATATGGTGGATTTTCCTTTTATTGCTGTTGATGCCTTTTTATTATCCTTATCCTCCTCCTCATCAAACATTTCTTAATGGAAGAGGACTAGAATCAAACCACCCGCCTGGATGTCGTTTCTGTCTCTCTCACCTACTGCATGGTATTCTCAAATCAGTCCCTTATTGCTCAGAGCAGAAAACTGACCTACTGCCAGGGTGGCTCTACTGCCTTGCTTGTGCTGGGAGCCTGTGATGGGGGTTAAAGAGAGGGCTGACCCCAGACTGTGGGATCTAGAAGTCTAGTTTCATTTCTTGTGCACTCCTGCAACTTGGGCTGACACTCAAGAATAAGCCTAGCTTTTGGCAGGGGGCCCATTTTGCTGGCTAGCAGCTAGTCTCATTTCTCCAAGGCCTGCCTTATATGTAAATATGCATAGCCAACTTCATAGGAGCAGCTGCTAACCTCAGAGTGCCTTTAATTGTTGGAACCCTATTTCCATTAATGTGCTTTTCTTTGTCCCTATCTCTCCGTCAAAGGCAAGCAAATTTGCCCAATTTATTACATGGGAAATCCTGTAATGGTGTCCTATGTGTGTTGGCACTGAGGATTTCTCCCAGTACTGTCGTCCACATTCTAGAAAAAGGGAATAGCCTCTGGGGAGCATATCTCATTTCCCAAAGAAACAGATGATCTGATTTTAAATGGATTTATATTGTTTTTCAATATTTAAAAGGAGGTGGGGAGAGTAAAATTTAACTATCTGAATTCCAAGCAGTTTCAGATGAAAAGGCTAAATTCTAAACTTTGTTACTTAATCTCTACATTACTATTATAGAAGGTCAGCAGACTCAAAAGCATCCATTGAGCTCAGTCTCTGGACTCTGAGGAGACACTGTGCAGGGGGAGGCAGCCTTTTGATATTCCTGTTTGAAAGCTGATCAGCCCGATGTGCTCGAGGGGGCATGAGGTCCTTAAGGTGTCCAATGGAAGTGAAATCTAAGTGTGTTGCACAAATGGGTTTTTAATTCATTGCACTGGTTGCTATGATCATAAGAAACATGGATTTCTAGTTGTGCATGTAAAACCTTGAAAAGGCGGAAGTAATGTTTACAGCTTATACTGATAGTTTTTGTTTGAAGGTATTTTTTTACTCCTTACCTGAGCATATGTTCATTTATTTTAGAGAAAGAGGAAAGGAGAGAAGGGGGAAGGCGAGGAGAGAGAGAGAGAGAGAGAGAGACATTAATGTGAGAAACATTGATCGCTTGCCCCCCATACATACCCCGACCAGGAGTTAAACCAACAACCTAGGTATGTGTTCCTGCCAGGGCTGTTTCAAGGTATTTCCATCTTTAATTGCACTTACTGTTAGACACAGACTCAGTATAAGAGTAAATACTCAGTATAAGAGTATAAGAGTATTACTCAGTATAAGAGTAAGAGTAATTTCCATCTTATGCTGGAAAGTATATAATAACAGGCAATTCCAGAAATATGACTATTGGCAGATATTTACATATAGAACATAAGCATTAAACAATATGTAATAATTCAATAAAAAGTACCAAAGATATGGGGATGTTATGACTAAAGATAAATTGATTTGTAATATTAAGAGCAAATAGAGTATAACAAAACAAACCCTAGAGAATAACTTAGTACCTGTCACTAGTGTATATTCATGATATAGTTTTTCCCATAAATGAGCTGGACAACTGCTTGGTTACTTGCCTGCTAAGCAGCCCGACACCAAGGAACAGACAAGAGTCACACACGGTAGCTATGCTATTCACTCAGCTTTTATTGAATGCCGGTTCACTCACAGTAGAACATCAACATCCGTTAATATCCTACTCACACTCTAGCAATCTAAGAGACATGTAACACACACACAAACACACACAACAATCAATGGGGGGTAACAAACTCGAGTCCTAGAGTCTCAGTCTGCAGGCCAGGAAGACAGCATGGTGGGCAGGGGAGTTGTCAGCATCTTGCAAGGAAGGATCTCCGGAGCCAGGTGAGCAGCAGGGCAGGCGAAGTCCCCAGTCCAAAAGAGCAGAGCCTCTGGCAGCCAATGCCAAGGGAGGTCAGTGTGGCATGGAGTCGCACTCTGGGGCGTGGAGCTCAGCTGTCTCAGCAGAGACCTGGAGCCTGCCGCAGTTACACCTTGAAAGTGGTGTACCACCCCCCGGCTCTTCTGGGTGTTTTGATAAGTATCTTGGCACCCCAGATGCCGGCTAGGGAATTTGCCCAGGAGCCTATGGCTGGTACATGGCTGTTCTGCTTTGCACCCCTGATGGCCAATGGGGAATTTTTTCAGGAGCCTTTCTATGGGTGGTCTCGCTCTGCAGACATGGCTACTCTGATCATGTGTGTAGATATCTTAGATGTGTCTCCTTGCCAGATGTGTCTGCTCTGACTTATGTAGTTTCCTTCTTGAGCCAAAGTGTCATGGCTGACTGACAGCCATCTTGGTTAACATGAGTGATGCCACTTTTTTGTATATACTTTATGCTGTCTTGATCAGACTGATGCCATTTATTGGTCCTGCTCTCCACAGTATCATAGATTATGTTGGGAGGCAGCATTGTACTCTGCTACTTGCAGACTGTGACCCTGTGTACAATACTTAAGTTCTTTGTCCCTCAATAAAATGGTGGTCATAGCATTACACACTTCACAGGATTGCTGTGAGGATCACATGAGTAATATCAGAAATGTTCTCAACAACAGTGCCTACCCTGAGTAAGCATTCATGGAGGTTTAATATTAGTTACTATTGTTGCTATTGTTATTAGTACTATTTTTACCATTGCTGTTACTAATACTCCCTTTACTAGTTTTCATATATTTTCCCCAACACGCTGTTGAGACTCTCTGAAGACAGCCATGGATTTAGTTGTGGACTGTTCACCAAAATTGGGAAATTTGAAAAAAGTTTGAGGCACTTACGGAATTCTTAGAAGTACTCTCCTGTGCTCTAGCCTTTGGAGAAACATTTATAATTTAAGGGTAGCAAAGTTCTCCCCCTCCCCCACCTTCTCCTGCACCTTCTGCTTTGGGCAGAGAGGACTGAGGTATGGGAGAAGGAGCTTCTTTTTTCTTTTGTACCAATGGGGTGATCAGAATTACGCTGTTGTCCTTCTTCTCAATCTGTGCTTTTATTACACATTGTTAAAAGTCCTCCTTTCCCTCACAATTGCAGATGCTTTACTTGGGGTGGGGGAAATAAAACTAATTAAAGGGAAAAGCACAAACCTCAGATTTTCCACTGAAACTTAATCCTACTTGGTCCTTGTCCCATTGATGTTTTATCCCTTGTCATCATTGCATAATCCGTTCATAGACTTGTCTTCTGCACCCAGTGTATCCCCAAGTCCTTCTGCCCACAGGATTTCTCTTCTGTTCATCTTCATTCCTGCTGATTTAACCCTGGTGCGAGTCTTTTTTGTATAGATAATTTCCTTTTCTGCCTTCTATGGTCTTTGGAAGCACGTATAATATTTTGTGCCTTTTTCTATCCCCCAGCTTGTACCATGGTGTCTGCTCATGGAAGACCTGCAGAATGTTAGAGTGTTTATTTTGCATCATCAAACTGTGGCACAAAAACAGCTTGATTCTTCCTCAAATCCAAATGTCCTCATATGCCTTTTAAACTACCCATTTAAAATTCCCAAATTTATATTTGAAGTTTATCAAAACATAGATACATACATATTATAAATAACTTGTTTGAGTTATTTCATTGTAATTTTACTGACATTGAAAGGCACATACCAGAATACTGAGATGACTACATTTTAGAAAAATGGGCGTTGTTATTTCTAAGCCAGTGAAATAGAATGGGTAGTTTTTGGTCTCAGTTAATAATGTCCCTAAGTTTAGTCCTCAGCTGCACATATGCCACAAGCTAACACCAGTCAAGCATGACAGTGCCAGATGTATGTGCTCTTCAATCTGAAATGAGGGCATAAATGACTCGTGCAAGCCCTTTGGCTAGTTGACGTGGCATATCTGCGGGGATGTCAGCGTCCCAGATTCATGCATGAGCAAACTACTTTTGTGCATTGATGGGGAAGTTGCAGCTGACCAGTTACTAGGAGGGACCATCCACTTTTTCTTTGATGGTATTCTCTTTGGTTTTACATGATCTTTGAACATTTCAAACTGCTTATTAATGGGATCCGTTTTAATATCTTACTCGTGTATACTGCTCATGAACTATAAGTCAAATAAGAGTCCTCACTGATACTGGCATGCTAAACGTGTTTAGCCAGGAGAGCTTAGACAGAGACAGGGAAACAGATTTCCCATCATAGAAACAGCTAAAGTTGAAAAATTAGAGGAAATAAAATAAACTGATCTTTACTCTCTCTTCTATGTATCTTAATATTAGTTTATAGGTATTAATGAGATTCTTTTCGCATAAGAATAAAATTTTCATTGAGAATAGGCATTATACACACTCAGATGCATGGTCATGACACACACAAATGGTCCACAGGCCTTTGGGCCCAGCTTTTAATGAGGTAACTAGATTTTGTTGAAAGAGGTCCAAAATTAAATGGCCGTGTAATGATTTTTGCTGCATGGTGAATGGTATTATATAAGGGACAGGGGAGGAGGTGTTGGGTAATGTTCACAAACATGGTAATATCTACCTGTTTTCTAAGGCATTGGCTGATTTTAAATATTCAGTGTAAAGTGACCCAGGAAAAAAGAAAGTTTCACTTTGATATTGTTACTTGTTTCTCTTCAAGGAACAATTTGTTGAGTTTACAAATTCTTTTATGAAATACTTTCTCATAAAATTGAAATTGTTTTATTTACAATATTTATGAAATTTACCTTATTTTTCTATTTAGTCATTGTTTTCAGTTCATGTCCTACATAAATCCACTGAAGAACTGTTATTTTTTATATGCCTGTGCTTTTCTCTTTTTTTGTTTTTTAATCCTAACCTGAGGACATGCCTATTGATTTTAGAGAGGAGGGAAGGGAAAGAGAGAGAGTGGGAGAGAAACATTGATGTGAGAGAGAAACATTCCTTGGTTGCCTCTTGTGCGCACCCTGACTGGGACTGAACCTGCAACCCAGGCACATGACATGATTGGTCATTGAACTTGTGATCTTTCACCTCTGGGTGGACACTCCCACCAACTGAGCCACACTGGCCAAGGCTGTACCTTTCTCTTTAAAGCTGATGATTCTTAACTCCACAGGTGGCTGTGGCTGTGATCTGATAACCAGGGATTTAATAGTTCATTTTTTGAATGTTTATTCTCCCTACTTTGTATGTTATCATTTTTTCTTGAGCTTATGCACAGAAATGCTAGGGTGTTTGTGAGAGTAAAGTGCCTTGGCAGGAAAATTATATCCAATAGGTGAGTTATTAGTGAGTTATTAGTACCATTTGGATCTACCACATTTTGAGATGGGCCTAAGAAAAGTAAAGGTAATTCTTAGGATACTATTTAAGCAGTGAGATGTGATATTTGTGATTCTTTAAGACTGGAGAATATTAGTTTGAAGCTTGATGCCAGAGTGGTACAAAAAAAGTTAAGCTAAGTTGTTTGCTATGATTGAATATTTTATTATTAACCTTATTATTCTTTATGATGCAAACTGGGTAAGCTATAGTGACATGGATTGTACTCAGTTTCTCAGGGCAGACATAATTACATAGTATCTGCTGAAAGACTTAAATCTGTTGATGTCATGGAAAACATTCTCTTAATTAAAAAAAATATGAAATAATTCATAAGTACAAAAAATACATGGATCTTTAATTTAAGTTATAAAGATTAAAAATAAATGAACAATCCTATACCATCTACCCAACTAGAAGAATAGAACATTAATAATACATTTGAAGCCCCTGTCTGTCCTTCCCTTATTCCTTTCACCTCTCCTCTCCAGAATTTTTCTGAGTTTTGTTTTTATGACTCCCTTTCAATTTACCATAGTTTTACCCCTCATGTATAAACCTGAGGATTATATTGTTTTGTTTCAAATATTTTGAATTTAAAATACTGAATATATTTTAAAAAAATTTGTGTTGTATTTTTCCATTACTATTTAGTCCCCTTATACCTCCTTCCCTGCCCCTCCAACAATCACCACACTGTTGTCCATGTCCATGACTCCTTTTTCCTTTTTGCGCAATCCTTCCACCCCCTAACATCCCCCCAACCCCCAACTAGCTGTTATCCTGCTCTCTATCCGTGAGTCTGTCTCTATTTTCCTTGTTAGTTCAGTTTGTTCTTTAGATTCCATATATGAGGGAAATCATATGGTATTTGTTTTTCTCTGACTGGCTTATTTCATTTAGCACAATATTCTCTAGGTCCATCCATACTGGTCACAAAGGGTAAAATTTTCTTCCTTTTTATGGCTGAGTAGTATTCCATTATACAAATGTATTATAGTTGTGTTATCCACTCATCTACTGTGAACACTTGGGTTCCTTTCATATCTTGGTGATTGTAAATAATGTTGCAGTTAACATGAGGTGCGTATATTCTTTTGAATTAGTGTTTTGGGTTCCTTTGGATATATTCCCAGAATGGGATCTCTGGGTCAAAAGGCCGATCCATTTTTAATTTTTTGAGATATCTCCATAATGCTTTTCACAGTGGTTGCACCAATCTGCATCCCCACTAAGAGGGCATAGGCTGACTTATTGATGATAGTCATTCTGATAAGTGTGAGATGATCTATAATTGTGGTTTTAATTTGCATTTTTCTAATGATTAGTGATGTTGAGAATCTTTTCATATGTCTATTGGCCATCTCTATTTCCTCTTTGGAGAAGTGTCTATTCAGGTACTTTGCCCATTTTTTAATTAGGATTTGTGTGTGTGTGTGTGTGTGTGTGTGTGTGTGTGTGTGTGTGTATGCTGCATTTTATGTTTTAAATAAATTTTGGTCATTAACCCCTTATAAGTTATATCAGCAAATATGTTCTCCCATTCTGTGGGTAGTCTTTTCATTGTGTTGATGTTAGTAGATGAATGAAACAGAACAGAGAGCCCATGAATAAACCCACAGCTTTATAGTCAATGAATATTTAACAGAGGAAGCAAGCACATACAATGGACTGAAGATAGTTTATTGAATAAATGGTGTGGGGAAAATTGGACAGATATGTGTGCAAAAATGAAACTAGACCATCTTCTTACCCCACACACAAGAATAAATTCAAAATGGATCAAAGTCTTAAATATTAGACCCAAAACCATAAAAATCCTAGAAGAAAACACAAGCAGCAAAATCTTGGACATTGCTCGTAGCAATATTTTATCAGATACATCTCCCCAGGAAAGGGAAACAAAAGAAAAAATAAACAAATGGGACTACATCCAACTAAAAAATTTTTTCACAGTAAATGAATATGTTCTTTTGCCACTTTGTGGGTCAAAAATGTTGTTTCCGGAGCCTACACACGTTCTTGTTTATAATTGCACATCATTCTTTTCCACAGCTGTGCACTAGTCATGTATTATTGTTTTCATTTTCCTATCAGTGGGCATTTGGGTTGTTTCTAGTTTTTTGTTATTATAAAGGAAAATTATAAAGAAAGCATATATAAGAGTTTCTCTGCAGTATATGCTAAATAATGCCAGGTAGTTTAGCAAAACAGTTGTACTAATATACTTTCTTTCCAGAAGTATATTGAGATTCCTTGTTCTACATCCTCTGTGGTATTTTTATTGTCTGATTTTTATTCTTATCAATGAGTATTTTATTGTGGTTTTAATTTGTATTTTCCTGAATTGATAAGGTTGGGATCTCTTCATTTGTTGATTGGCCAGACTTATTTCCTCTTTTGGGAATTGATTTTTATCCTTTTCTTTTTTCTTTTCTTTTTTTGGAGGTGTTATTGAGCCACAGGGGTTCCTTAATATTCTATTCTGAATATGAGTCCTTTCTTGGATATATGTGTTTAGCCTTCTCTTAGTTCATAGCCTGTTTTTTGACATTTTTAAGTTGTCATTTAATGTGCAGAAGTTTTAAATATTAATATAGTCATACTTTTTATGCTGTGTGATTTTCTGTCTCATTTAAGAAATTACTCTGTACCCCAAATTTTATATGTATGAGTGAGTGAGTGTATATGTGCATAACTTCTTAGTTTTAAATGTTTTATTTTCACATTTAAACCTTAACATGGAATTATGTTTAGGGCATGGTAGGAGGAAAGAGCCCAACTTCATTTTTTTCTCATGGAAAACCCATTATCCTAACATATTTTAAATCATTTTTCTTTCCTCATTAATCAATGCCACCTGATAGATCACATGATAAGTGATCGTATATTTCTAGTTGTAGTTGTTGGTTTATTGTTGCTAGTTGTTCTGTAGACTTGTGGTTTTATTAATTTTTTAAAGAGTTAATATTTGGCTTTGTTGACTCTATCATAGCTCTGTCTTCTCTATTATTAATTCTGTTTCTATATCTTTCATTTCCACCCTTCTACTTTCAGTTTATTGTGCTGTTTTTCTAATGTTTAAAGTTATTTATTAGGCTAAATAATATATTTCCCTGTAATTATAAAAAAACTTTATAGCCCTGGCTGGTGTGACTCAGTGGATTGAATGCTGGCCTGCGAACCAAAGGGTTGACAGTTCGATTCCCAGTCAGGACACATGCCTGGGTTGTGGGCCAGGTCCCCGGTCGGGGGTGGGGGGCGCATGAGAAGCAACCACACATTGATGTTTCTCTCCCTCTCTTTCTCCCTCCCTTCCCCCTCTCTGAAAATAAATAAATAAACTCTTTTAAAAAACAGTGCATAATGTTTTAACATTTATTATTAGCCCACATCTAACTTATACACTATTGTTTTTCAGTATCAATTTTATGTTCTTTTAAAAATAAAGTAGGTGTTGTTGCTTTATAGTCAATAATTACCGAGATGTTTATCCTTCTCTTTTCTTCTATTATTTCAGACCTTCATCCTAAGATACTTCTTTTTTCTGAAGTACATCTTCACATGGAAGAGAGGGTAAGAGAATTCTCTGGATCCCCAGCTATAAGGGCACTAAATTCCAATCATAAGAGTTCCAGCCTCTTGACCTAGTTACTTCCCAAGGGCCCCACCTCCTAAATCCATCTTGTTGAGCATTAAGATTTCAACATATGAATTTAGGGTGTGGGGACACAAATATTCAATCTATTGTATCAACCCATCTCTGCCTTGCTGCAGCCTGTTAATGTCCATTCACTTCAGTGGACCAGGTGGCCACCTCAGGTGAGCACACTGGAATATCCACTCCCTTGCTCAAATTACTTCCAACCCTGGAAGAGGGTTCTTCTGATGGGTATTTACATGTTCTACTTTAATGTATTCCTCAAGTTCCCATTGTGATTCCCATAGGGCCGTTCTTCATAAAAGTATCTTGGAATAAGCCAGTTTTCTGCTGCCCTTCTGCCTAACTTTAAGGCCTATGAGTTCGTAGAACCCAGACATAAGGAAAAATACCATGCAATTCAGCCCGCTGAACTGACTTATTTTTATCTTCTTCTATCTGCATGGCAGCCTATCAAACAGGATGCTGTCTGATCACCTTGGAACTACCATCCATAAACCAAGCAGCTTTTCGTTGGTCAATCGAGAGCTCTTTACAGGGCATTGTCAAAGTGGTAATAAAATCCAGCAGCTCCTGAAGCAGTTCCATAGTGCATCCTAAGGGAAAAGATTCTACCTGCTTACAAATACACTGGGTTACTTTTTAGAACTAATGAACAGTTATGACCAAACAAATCACAAAGAAAAAAATGTAAAAATTAATAAAATTGCACAGACAGTTCAACTATGCCAATAATCCAAGAAATGGATATTTAAACACTAGTTACATATCATTTTTCAAAAGTCAAACTGTAAAAATGTTTATTTGATACTATTCATTGCTAGTGAAGACAAAGTGAGATGGGTACTCAAAAACTGTGGAAGTGACAATTATTATCTCTCTCAAAATGAATACAGCAAGATTATACAAATAGGTGCAAAGAATCTCCAATATACTACATCTTTTGATCCTTTAATGTCACTTCTTATATTTTTATTAAGCAATTAATTAGAGATGTGATTAGATATTAATGTATATGAATGCTCACTAAGGCATTCATTTACAATAATAGAACAAATGAAAATTTTAAAATGTTAACAAATGGCATGTTTAAAGTATGGCACAGCCACATGTTGGAATATTATGTAGCCATTAAAAATACATCTTACTAGAATATTTAATAATATGAGTAAATGTACACATTACTAAATTGTGAGAAAAATGAGGTATGGAATCATTTATGTATAGTTCATTGTATTCATGTTTGTATTTGGTTTTTTTTTGTTTGTTTTAATCCTCACCCAACGATATGTTTATTGATTTTAGAGTGAGAAGAAGGGAGAGAGAGAAACATTGATGTTAGAGAGAAACATCCATAGGTTACCTTGACCTGGGTTCAAACATGCAACCTTGTTATGAACCTTGACAGGGGATCAAATTCACAACCTTTTGGTATACAGTATGATGCTCCAACCAACTGAGCCACCTGGCCAGGGCCATGTTTGTTTGGATATATGTGTGTGGATGTATAAAACTTTAAAGAAAGTATACCATATATTAATAGTAATAATTACAGAATGATGTGATGTGATTTCAGGTAACTTAATGTTCATTTTTTAAGTTCTCTATTTTCCAAATATTCTATAACAATCAAGTATTGTTTTTATAAGTAGACAAAAAGTAAAGATCAATGAAAATAGTCTCAAAGATATTGCAAAAAATATCCCAAGCAGAGGTGTCAACAATATTCTCCATCTTATATTCCATTGAGAACATTTACTTGAGTGTGTAGCCTTTTCAGGGTGTATGCATTTGGAAGGAACATGTGTCAACTGAGTTTTATCACAAATAATTCTTAAGTTTATATTCTACGAATGAACTTGACTGGTGGTGCACATTACATATTTTCATCAAAAGTGCTAAAAAGAGTGCAGACCTCCAAATGAACAGGTTACATGAAGGAACTTTCTACACTTCAAAGGGGATCTCAGTTGGATGAGTTGTGTGACGGTAGTGATCAAAGGAAGTCAGCTTGTTGTGACCAGAAACTCACGTCTGCAAAGCCTGATGAGTTCTTAGTCTGTCTGATGAGCCAGGGCAAAAATCCCACTTTCTCATAAAAATCAATGGTACATACCACATTGCCAAACCTAAAAATAACAGTGCTGTAGGCTTATGGATATAATGGTAACAACTAAATCCAACGTCAGCCTCTATTCCTAACAGATTAGTCTGCTTTCCTGGAGTAATATAATTTTTAATTATCTCTATTTTATTTTAAAATAAGAAAAATTAAAGAAAAAGTAATAGTCACACTAAATTTACATTGTCTTTTACAACTGTTAAGTCCATTATTTCTCTTACATATCTGATGGTGTACATTGAGGCTCTGAATTCTTCTTCACATAGGCAAGGAACACTTCCCTCTTGTAGACAGCTGGGTCTATCTGAATGAAAAAGGGCCTGTTTCCAAATACAAGCTAAAAGCATGCAGATTGAATTAAACATATCCTTTCAAATCAGAACAGTTGGGAGTGATGTGACTTGTTTATACAAGGCCACAGAACTATGGCCTTGATACTTCTTACAAAACCTAAAAAGGAAATTGACTGAACTTTATGATTCTATATTTTTCAATTAGAAAGAGCTTCTAAATCACTTGGTAGCTCATATTTTCTACATGCATAGCCAAGTTCCTCAAAATATGAACCTTGCCTTCCTTCTTTGTAATTTCCACTACTCCTGTGCTTTGATGTTACAATTTAGAAGTCCTGAACTGCTCCTGGACTTTCAGTGACTTGCACATGCTGTTGCCACTCTCTGAGGAAAGAGCAAATGGAATGGATGCTGTATGAAGAGGGCCAAATTTGGATCTTGTTGGTCCCCATGCCAATGTCTGCCTCCAAATTTAAATTTATTAAACACAGCAGCAATCTAATGAGTGTGACAACTTAGATTATACCCATCAACTCTTCAGACTAGGAAAAAAAGTTGATGCCAGTTCTTAACTACAAAGCTTTCTGAATGCTCTCCTAAGCCTCTTTTGTGATTTTTACTTGTGATGATTCTTTGTTTTTCTGCTTCTCTTAATAGGATTTTTCCCATATTTTATTTGTGTTGGACACCATGTGGAATAGTGGCTTTTCTTCTTAATGATATCCAGTAAACAAACTGTAAAAACCTGAAGCAGTAATTGTCTTAAGTCAAGCAACAAAACAAGACCTATGGCTTCTTGATACCTAGATGTCTTGCAGAGGTAGTAAGAAAATTCTAAGAATATTTGTGGGTGGGGACTAATTCTTCTTCACATCCTCCTGTGTAAACATCCTAATAAAAAATATTCTAAGAAGACCATTTGGGAGAATATCTTTTTTGGTGCCTCTCAAAAAGCTAGCATGGATTAGAAAGTGACTTCAATTTTCTCTCAACTTTCCTTTTCTGCTGTTTATTTAGAATAAGAACATGTCTTTTTTTTTTTTTTTTTTGTAGCCAAAAAATAACTGTCAGCAGTGCCATTGTGTGAGACTCTAGGCTTGTGGTTTTTTTTTTCTTGTGTTCTCTGAATAGAAAATGATTACACTGTGGCTTGCTATTGATTAACTAAATCATCCAACTATAGAGAAAGGAGAAAGTGTAGCCCAGAAACCATAGCAACCTCCACGATAATGATTCCCGTAATGACAGGCTTTCAGAATGTCCACGCTTCCAGGTGGCAATTGTTTATAATTTTGCCTGTGGTACTGGATCATCCACAATGAAGTTGGCCGAGTTTACTTGTGAGGGCCATTCTGATTATGAAAGGAGGAGCTCATACGGGCTGCTATGAGATGTAACAACAGAAAAATTAGCTTTTACATATTGTATGATCAAGGGCGGATTATCTTTACTGACCCCAATTCATTAGGAATCTACATGTATCTTGTCTTAGTTTGTTCAGGTTGCTACACAAAATACAATAGACTGGATGGCTTAAACAATGAACATTTATTTCTCACAGTTCCCAAGACAGAGAAGTCCAAGATCAAGGCACCAGAAGATTCGGCATCTGGTGAGGATCATCTTCTATTGTGTCTTCACATGGCAGAAGGGGCAAGGGGGCTCTCTGGGGTCTGATCCCATTCATGAGGGCTCCACCCTCATACTCTAATCACTCCCAAAGGCCCCACCTCCAATTACTGTCATGTTAGGAATTAAGTTTCAACATATGAGTTTGGAGGGAGAGAAAACATCCCCCTTATGGCCTAGCTGCACCCATGAACTGATCTTTTAACTTCACTTGATCACCTAAAGTTTAGTTTCATTTCTGTCTCAAAGAGTCACTTCCATTTTGTGGGTCACGGATAGCTCTCTCATCAGGAACTACTGGTACTCTTGCTATTCAAGAATGAGAATATTAAAATTTACTAGTGGTATTTCAGCAATATATTTTATGAGGATATCTATTTCATTGCCAACCATAAATCTGAAAGATGAGAAACTGCAACTCTGGAAATGAAAACTTCCATAGTAGTGATATCACCTGGAAATCAGGGGGAAAGGCCAGAAGTAATAACATTTCTTACACCAGAAGATTTTTTCACTATTTGTAATAATCTTTCTCACTACATTTGCAAAAATTTTAATCCCCTTATTTATACATACAAAGCCAGAAGAATACTGCAGTCTTTCATCTTTGTTGCCTGGTATTTAATAATTTGTTGATGTATGGTGAAGCCAACTATCAAAGGCAAATATTGGAAATGACTATAGATTGTTTTAAATGCAATGTTTTGCTTATTTAGAAGAGTCAAAAGACACCTTATCCAAACTTATACTGTGCTAACTAATCTTGTATTTTAACACTGCTCTAAAAAGAATACATATTCATTTTTTTAAATCAAGCAAGCAGAAAATATTTAATGTCTAGCGCATGCTATACACTTTGGTGGGTACTGGGACAGCCAAGATAAAATTTATCTTCCTTTAAAGGGTCAACAGATTAGAAATCTTCAAATTTCTTCTGGTTAAGAAATCAATGGATACCTGAAGATTTTAGGGCATTTCCAGAAGGAGATTTGCTATCAACTGCACGGCTCTAGATACCATACTCATTTACTCTGAGGCTCTTCTTTTTAAGAGGCTGCTTAAGGTTTCTTTGCTTACCTTTTATTAAAACAACTCTTAAACCAAGGATAAGGGTAGGTAATCTCCCCTTCGGTAAGAAAATATGCCTCAATCTAAGGTTTCTGTAACCTGCAGTTAGATTGGAAAGAGCTAAGCTTTGGGCTGTGATCAAATGAGGGAGCAAATAACTCAGAGATTGTAAGGGCATATCATAACTTTGGAAACCATGAATTTTGAGTCATTTCCATATACTTTTATTTGTCTATGATTGTTTCTATGTGTCTAAGTCTCTCTTCCTCCCTGGGTCGACAAGCTATATCTTATCTTTTTATATACATAGTTTAAATAGGTGTTTAATAAGTATTTATTGATTTGACTCAAGACCATTCCTATGACATAAATTATAATGTAAATGTATAAAACATTCAGAAACAATGCAACCTATATGACACTGAAAATTATGAAAGCATATTCTTTTAAGAGATTTTATATCAGCTTCAAACCTGAAGTTGGGTTTTAGTCATCATTTAAATCCACTTTGGGGTTATGCAAGGCTATTTCTTGAAGCCAAATATAATGACAAATACATAAGTTTGCATTGCACATTCTCCTTTTAAAGAACTAATTTAGCTTATCTCTCAAAAACAGGTTTGATTAATTTAAAATATGCCCTTGGATATTGACTTTTCAGAATGAAAATCTACAATAAGCTTGGTGCACTCATACGCTGTGTACTGATCAGGGAGGAAAAAAGCAAAAATGTGGAGTCAGCAGAATCTGTGCCTTTTCCCAAGGGCTTGACCTCTAATGTCATGTAGTTAATGTCTAATTTTTTTCTCATCATCAATTATTGTTTTTAACACAAATGGTACAATGTGCATAATGCTTATCAGGATGTATACCACTTATAAGTTATGATGTTATGTTATACAAAACAAATGTATCATGAAGCAAGAACTCACACAGAAGTTCTGTGGCTAATCCTTTCCTTTGAAAGGGTAATAAAGTATTTAGTTAAAATTCTGTGGTTGGCAGATTATTAGAGTTGAAGTCAAAATAGAGATGATTTTGCTTATCTAAGTAAAACTTGTATTATCTGCACTATTAAAGGCAAAAAAAAAGCATGGAAAATATAAAAACAACTGTCAACTTATATTGAAATGCAACTAGATATGTAGACAGGATTTTGAAAGAGATGATGAGTCAGAAATTTTTTTTTAAAGTCTATTGCATGCACTCATTTTCATGATAATGAAAAGTACAATTTTCCCTACCCTATCTTGTCTATAATGGACAAATAGCTGATTTGATGGTTGTTCTTCCCTAGGCTTTGTGGGTGTTGCAGAAGTCTGAATGTCGGTTTCAAACTATTTATAACAGGTCCTTGAATAATGTCATCTCATTCAACGTTGTTTTGTTAAAATGTCGATGAGGCGAAAAATTAATTCCTGGCCAGAGCTAATGTCTGTGTGGAGCTGGCATATTCTCCAATGTCTGTGTGGGTTTTCTCCAGGTGCTCTGTATTCTTCCAACAACCCAAACATCGGCAAGTTAGGTTAATTAGTGTGTCTCAGTTTTTCCCAGTCTGGGTGAGTGTGGGGGCTGTTAGGGGCCCAGTGGTGGAAGGGTGTCCTGTCCAGCGTGGGGCCCTGCCCTGAGCCTGAGCTGCCGGGGGAGAACCTGGCCACTCGTGACATGGCACTGGAATAGGTGGGGTGGGAAAAAATTCTATTACTTGTTTGTATTCAACTTCCTTACATGTATGTATGTATAGCTCACATTTATTTTGGTGTTTCATATTAGAAGTGTTTGGGGTCTTTATTTAGAAGTGTAGTGATTTTTGTGTGTATGACCAGCAATATGCCATAGGAACTTACCTTGTTTACATTGATTCATCTAAGGTAAAACTGGTTTCCTTATATGTCATTTTGCTTAGTTGCAATTTCCAAGAGCCTAAGCGAGAATGTATTGTAGTTCACTGTATTGAGCATTGCTGTTGATCTAACTAAACATTTCATCCACTGGACATGCTCTCCAGTGAACAAGCACTGGAGTCTGAAGCCAGTCTTAAGAAGGCATCCAAATACACTGGTATAAAGCACTCGTGGGAGTCAGCCCAATCTGGTTTGCAGTCCTGGCTCTGCCATCTACTTCTTTGTGTCATTATACTCAACCTCTATAAAGTCAAGAATAAGCACTTAACAAATGGTAGCCATTGAATGATTTTATTAATATGGCAAAGGCTGTTATTTCAAATAAGTTAGAAAATAAACTGTTATTTAATAAATTGTACTGGAACAAATAGTCATTTTATTTGGAAAGAAGTTTGACCCCTGCCTCATACTGTGTATGCCTGGAAAAACAGTAATAAAAATAAAGGCTAATTTGCTTGTGTCAGGCCCTTTTCTAAGCATGTATAGTAACTAATTTAATCCACACAACAACTGACCAGGTAGGTGCTATAATTATCTCCATTCTGCAGATAAGGAAATGGAGGCACAGAAAATGTTAGTAACTTGCCCAAGATCCTACAGCTACTAAGTGGCAGAGCAAGCATTTACATACGGATAACCTACCTCCAGTCAGGACTCAGCCTCTACATTGACCTCTATTTGTCCTACAGTACTTTTCTCTTAGCTTGTTGATACATTCTATTTAGTATAATTTTACTTAATATTTTTCCATTGATATTTATTCATAGTGAGAATTGTTTTCCCTCTTTGCACTACCTTGGTGTGATTTTGGTAATAACTGTTATTCTATCTTCATAAAAAATAATTTGGAAGCTTTCCATCATTTTGTTTTTGAACATTCGAAATGGCAATAAAGGTTATTTTTGTTGAATGTATGGAAGGACTCACATAGTCTTCTTCCCTCATCTTTATATTCTAAGAGACATTTCTATGAGCACAATTCATGTACAGTAGGGACTGGCATGTCTTTGGAATGGCCAGGCAATCAGTAGCCATACTGTTGGAACATGAAATTGAACACATCATCTGCCAAGAGGGCAGAGAACTGAAAGTCAGAGAAGCATGTTCACTGTGCTGACTGTATCCTGATTCTGGGATGCAGCCTATGATCAACCACGCAGCTCCCTGGTGCATGTCTCCTGCTGAAGTCAATTCTCTGAATTCAGGGGGAGGGGGTCTTATCAGGGTGCAGATATGACCACATGCATACTTAGAAGGAGGTGTGGCTGACTCAACCCCTGCTCATGACTCCCAGGTGCTAATCAGAGGTCTATTGTGAAGTGCTGTGGCTGAGCCATCACTCTGGAACTCTGGCTTACGTGCAAAGTGATGTCTGTCCTAGGAGGGTTCTCTGAGAAATGTTCCACAGATTGTGCAAAAATATCTCAAACGGGCCAAAGTGTTGCACAAAAAACTGGATCCTTGGACACAGCTATTTCTCACTCTATGATGAAAAAAGCCTAGAAGGGTAAACTAGTTAAATAATTTTAACCCCAGAAAATTTTTTACAAATTCATCCATTTTACAGATAAGGAGATTGAGGTCCATAAAGCTGAAATAACTTGCTTAAGATTTCTCAGTTACTGGTAATTAAAAGAGGTTTCAAAACCAGATTTCCAGGCTTTGAGCCTTTCTTCTCTGTCACTACATCTCCTAGTCCACCAGGGAGTAGAATCAATATTCTAGACAAGGATGTCCGTATGTGGCTGCACAGGCTGTGCACTGCACTATCCAGGTGGTAAAATCCATACAGACTAAGACACAAAGAATGGCATCCATATAGACTAAGATACAAGGCCGCCTTCCTGGGGCCTTGACTCGTGCCTTGCCAGTGGCACCCTAGATTAACGTGGGGAGACGTCATTCCTTGATTTTTCCTTTTAAGTACTTTTTTGAGAATACAGTACCCTCCCTAGAATTTGGTATTAATCAACAGGGATTGAGTTGAAAGATGTTCATTGACTGACAGAAAAAAAAATCACCCTTTTCCTTAGAATATAAGATATTTTTATTGGTCCTATTGTGGGGGCTAATTCACTCCTTTTCAGGATGAGTTGCTTTGCAAAATCCTTGGCTCTTTATGCAAAGAAATCTTTGGCTGGCTCATACTAGGCCAACACAGGGGTAGGCAACAGTAGGTTTATAGCTGTTCATCTGTGAAACACAGAGTTTATTATTGTATTATTATTTATTAATTACTGTATTAGTTTCCATACAAACATTTGTAAACCTACTTTTGCCAACAGCTGTATGTGTGCACCTCAGCAGTGAACATGGCTCAGGCTGAAGCTAAGAGCACCTTCATGAATGATGATAAAGTTGATTCTCTACCTGAAGAGTACATGCTAACGGTGGGTACCCAATGACTCAATGGGAAGAAAATAGAACAAAGCATTTGGTGAATTTGTGTTCTCACTTGACTCAGTGCACATAACATGGCTGGCTGGTTTAGCTATTTAATCTCTCGAGGCCACATTTCTTAACTGTGAATCAGTAAAATCAGATTCACTATTCATTGTTTCCTTTCTGCAGTAAATATTATATGACTTGTGTCTTTTTTTCTGTGGTCTCTCATTCTCTGGAGATATTCGAGCCAACCAGAGATGATGTCACTCAGATACATCATTTTTCTATCACTTTGAATTTACAACTTTTGCAATGGTTGTATCTGCTTTTGTCCCTCAAGTTTGTCATTTGTGGGGTCTCAGTGCCTGGGGTCAATTTTATTAAATCAAATATTCGGGTAGCAAATGAAAGCAGAAATCACCGGCATAACTCTGAAGAATGAAGGGAAACATTGTCTGGTGACAGACTCACTTAAAGCTCTATTTATGGCTCCTGTTGTAGGACAAAGAGGTGACATCTTACCTGCAGTGACTTGAGAGGCACTGATATAAAAGCCTCTTTACCTGTATCATCCCTCTCTCTACCCTGCACTGATGCCAGGAGAGACTGGGCCTCTGACAGTGATTCAGTCATCAAGGATGCCCTGAGGAGGGCCAGGGTAAGGGAAGCACAAAACCTTTAGAACTATATTTTAAGTAGGGCCCTGTTCCAACTCAATAAGGGGCTGACCCTGGTATAAGTTGAGCAGCTATTGAAGGGATTCAGGACTCCTCAAAGGAGAAAAAAGAAAGCTTCAAAACCCAACCGTACCTACATTTCACATTCCCCCTAGAACTTGGAAAGACTTTAAGATGACACCGGCTGGACAGGAAGAGCTGCCCCACTGAGCTCCTCTCATGGTAGAAGTTCCCTACCATCTGCACATATTAATTTACAAATTTCAGGTTCACTTGCAATTCAGAGTCAGTTCCCTCCTCCCCTCACAGGCCAAGGCAACAGCGGAAGGCACTCATTGCTCACTTGTCTGCCAGAGTCTGAGAGGCACTCATGTGGGATTTCTGTTTCTATATTATTCCTGAACACTCAGCTGTTCTGAGCTCATTGGGAACCAGAACCATCCAGGGTCTATTGTGCGGATAATGCTAGCTCAACTCCATTTTTCAGTTTCAATTTTCAGCCTTAATAAGAAGAGTGCTTTTTTTCCTTTTCTCCCTTTCCCATCATGACCTGAAAGGCTACTTCTAACCAATTATTTGAAGGATGAAAGAGATTCAAAAGATATGGGCAAATACAGCTATATGAAAGGAGAAACCTAAAATAAGACAACCCACAGATGCAAAGCCAATGCTTAGTGGCTGCACATAATTTTTTCTCTTTCACCAGCTGTCCAAGTAAGAGAGGGCAACATGAATGACTCGTAATCTCACTAAGAGGTTACTCTGTAATGTGTCAGACTTGGGGAGGCAAAATGAATATGTGAGTCAAAGCCATTTACCTCTGACTGCAATTTCCCCTCTATTACTCATATTGCTAAAGATGAGTTTCTATGACAGCTTTTTCCTCCCAAAACCATTTACTAAAATTGGAAAATCCTAATAAGATCCAATTTGAGTTTCTGACATCATTGTGTTCTCTTAAGTCCTCATGCTGTTGATGGAAAAAGGAAAAAAGTAAATCAAACAAAACAGTTAAATCAGACTTTGCTTTTTATTCGTGAGGGGAACAGATTTTGCTGCTTGGACCTGGAGTTCCAAGGAGTAAATTCTTGAGATGAATGTGAGACAGAAGCAGGAGATGAGGCAAAAGCTGTTAATTCAAAGTGATTAGAAATTAAGATCAATGCTTAGAGTTGTCTATCTCCATAACATTTTCACTAGTGTTAAAATCAGACTATATAATGAATCTTTTTATGGGAATTTTGCTGATTGCATAATGTTGGATTAAGAGCTGTAAATGATAAGCATGAACAATATCCAGTCATTACTTCTACTCACCCCCTTTTTGAGGAAAGTTTCTCCTTCAAAGAGCAAAACCCAAGATTTAAAACAGGCTATAATGAAGCCACTGGGATCATGGGATATCTTCAAAAATGTAGAATTAATAGTTTCCTTCTATGGGTGGTGGTAGATTTAGTTTTCCTTATCTTCCTATTGACAATGGAATGCCGGAAGAGAATTCGAGTGGCTGTGCGCTAGGACTTATCCTTTATCCTTCCCTACCAGGCTCAGATGGTAGGCAGGTACTGGGCTAGGAGTCTGGAGCCTGAAGTAATTACAGGGCTGAGCAGGGGGTCTGTCCAGGGAATTGAACAGGCCTTGAAGTCAGAACTGGGCAGCATATCATTCATTCAATTAACAATGATGTCCTGAGAGGCAGCAGTGCAGCAGGAGCTTTCCCAGACAGTTGGGACACTTCAGTGGAATAACAACCCTTGCCTCTGTGGGACACATATTCTAGTGGAAGGAGACCAGAAGTACACAACAAACATGATAATTGAGTAGTTATAGTGTGTTAGAAGTTAAGAAAAAAATAGAAATGGAAATAGTTATGGAAAAATAAAAATAGCTATGGAAAATAGTTATGGAAAAAAATACAGTAGGGCCATAGGTACCAGAAGTGTCATGGACTCTTGTGGGGTGTGTGTTTCGTGTCTTAAATAAAAGAGTCAGGAGAGTTCTCATTAGAAAGGTGTCACTTGAATGAAGGACTGGAAGGATCTTAGCTACATGGATATCTAGACAGAGTATTCCAAGAGAAGGGATCAAACCTGCAGTCTTTCCATTTACAAGGTGATATTCCAACCAACTAAGGCATACCAGCCAGGGCTCCCTCTATCTAAATAAAACCTCTACATATGACATGTACGGCTGTGGGAATTCCCTGCATTTTACTTTACTTATAGTTTCTAAGAGTGGTTTTTAAAAGTAGGGATTTTGTATATAAAGAACTCACTCGACTCCACTCCCAGAAGACAAACGATCCAGTCAAAAAATGGGCAAAGGACCTGGGCAGACGCTTTTCCAAGGAAGAGATACAGAGGGCCCAGAGATATTTGAAAGGATGCTCAGCATCACTAGCCATCAGAGAAATGCAAATTAAAACCACAATGAGATACCACTTCACACCAGTCAGAATGGCCATCATAAACAGATCAACAAACAACAGGTGCTGGCGAGGCTGTGGAGAAAAGGGAACCCTAGTACACTGTTGGTGGGAATGCAGACTGGTGTAGCCACTGTGGAAAGCAGTGTGGAATTTCCTCAAAAAGCTGAAAATGGAACTGCCTTTTGATCCAGTGATTCCTCTGCTGGGACTATACCCTAAGAATCCCAAAACGCCAATTCAAAAGAACCTATGCACCCCAGTGTTCATAGCAGCACAATTTACAATAGCCAAGTGTTGGAAGCAACTTAAATGCCCATCAGTAGAAGATTGGATCAAAAAATTATGGTACATTTACACAGTGGAATACTACGCAGCAGAAAGAAAAAAAGAACTACTAAACTTCGCGACAGCATGGATGGAACTAGAGAGCATTATGTTAAGCGAAATAAGCCAGGGAGCGAAAGACAAATACCATATGATCTCACCTATAAGCAGAACCTAACCAACAATACAAAGATGCAAGGGAAATAAGACCAGCAACACTGAAAGGAAAAGAAACCAACAGAGATAAGAGGGAAGGAGGGAGGGGTGGGTGGGGGAAAAGAAAGGGAAGGGGCAAGTCAAGGAACTTATAGCAAGGACTCATGGACAAAACCAAAGTGGGGAAGGACTGAGGGAGAGAGGGGAGGAGGGGGCAAGGGAAAGTGGTGGGGGTAAGACAGAGACAAATGTATTTGGAAAAATAAATTAATTAACTTAAAAAATAATAAAAAATAGTAGGGATTTTGGATCACTGAAAATTCTCCTTCTTTGATGCTGACTGTTGTGGACTGAATTGCGTCTCCCTTATCTTTCCAAATCCATATGTTGAATCCCTAGTCCCCAGTGTGATGGTATTTAGAGATAAATAGGGTCTTTAGGGTATAATCAAGGTAGAATGAGATCATGAAGCTGGACCCTACTCTGATAGGACTGCTGTTCCTATAAGAAAAGGAAGAGAGAGAGCTCTCTGTGCTCATGCGCTAAGGAAGGGCCGTGTAAGCACCGAGTGAGAAGGCAGTCCTCTACCAGCCAGGAGAAGAACTCTCACCAGAAAATGAATTAGCTAGAACCTTCACCTTGGACTTTCAGTCTCCAGAACAATGAGAAAATAAATTTCTGTTGTTTAATCCACCAAGTCTATGGTATTTTGTTATGGCAGTCCTAGCAGACTAACACATCAACTGAGCCTGCACCCTCGTGGACTGCACAGGCCTAATATGTAGGTGGTTTCCACTTCCCCGTCCTCTGCAGCAGGCCCCGCTGCCCAGCCTTCAGCAGTGAGGCAGTCACTCACCTTAGTGCACATTTCAATCAGCCACATTAAAAAACAAAACAATCACGTGCAAGAAACAAATGTGTGTGCTGCCTGTTCAAGGAGAAAGTAAAAAGCAAAACAGTCAATAAAGAGAATGAGTGCTACTCACTGCAACTTCATGTAGCTCTTTGCTTCCTGTCTATTAAGACAGGCAGGTAAGGCAGAGCCTTCCTGTTACCCCCAGGGACATTGCATCACAGTAAGTAAAAACACTTTGGTTATTTCAAGGTGGGTTTGGCATTTTAAAAATCATCGTCGTCATTATTTTTATCATCATTGTCATTATCATCATAGCTATATAAATCATTATCTTATCATAACATAAATCATTATGTTATTCAGACAACAGTCCTGAAAGCCAGATGCTATTTTCACTCTCTTTTACATATGAGAAAACCAAATTTTAGGTGATCTGGGAACTTCACTGTTTGCACATTTTGTGCATTGTAGTAGCTGGCTTTGAGCCCCTCTCAGCTCCCTTCTCCTGCCTACTCCATTCCACTACAAACTTACGCCGAAGCCATTTTTGCTCACTATTTTCTTAAAATAAAATATTCTCACAATTTATACAGTTAATCCCACTGAAAATGGGCATAGCTGATCTTTTTCCTCTTGGCCCTAAATGATACTAGAGTACACTATAACATCAAAGATAAATTAAAATATTTTTTAAACACTAGGTTTCATCTTCTCCCTTGAAAACTGCTGCTTACCTGCTTTAAATTGATTTGACCATTGTCCTCAAAATGCAGCAGCCAAAATTTTACTAACGTTTGAATGCAGGAAAAATCCATTCTGAAAACACTGGATTACCCAGATGGGAGAGAGAAATCTGTTACCAGCTTCCAAATAGCAACAGGGCATAATTAGCAGCTGCTAAATAATAGAAGTCAATTGAACAAAAATATGGTATGCTTGGCATTCATTTATTAAATACCTTATGTTTCCAAACTGCTCTCCTCAGTGGCTGAAAAGCCTTGGAGGGTCATTTCAGCCTGTATCCCTGGGCACCAAACACAGAAAATTGACAGACTTTTTTTTTTTTTTTTTTTTTTTTTTGAAAAACTTCTAAACGGAGCTATTACTACATCCAACAGGCAGGCACAGACATGACTATTTTACATCTTTCCGATGAAAAAATTCATTTGTCAAAAGCAACCTGCAAGTGGGCTGCCATTATCGGAGACGTCAACAGCCCGTCTCCCTGGGAGACAGCGAAACTCCCATTTATCTAAATTATCTCCGTAAGATGACAGAGTGATTGCTCACTAATGGTCAGTAACAGTTTTCTTTGTCATTTTCCTAGTCATTACCTCCTCCGAATGAACTCCAGAATAAACTGCTTGGAGTCCGTGACTAGAATGTTAATTTCCTCCTCACGTTGGTGGCTTGATCTCTTAAACATGTGGACTTGGTTATCACATTTCTGGCATTTTCATTTTGTGATAAAGAATACCTGCCTTAGAGAGCCTGATAAACGCAGAAATGCTTTACATACAAACAAAAAACGCTGTTGCGTTTTCCCGGGTTGTGAATTTGCTTTCCTCCGATAAGCGTGTAGTGACCGAATGCGCAGCAAGGGCTGGCGGAGGTATTTGCTGATGTGTTGGCACGAATCCTGTGGCTTTATCAGGCTATGTCGCAGATCTTTATATTTCAGGCCATCCCCACTCCATTTGAAGATATCGATGACACAGTAAAAACGATTGCCTTTAAAAGCAGATTCCATGCATATTTTGCTGCAACAGCACATGTCCCCAAACCACCAATCCTTTCTGAGGATGGGGGTGACCGTTGTACGTGTTTCTCTGTCCGATAAAAGCCAGATCAGACTTCCAAAAGTTAACAGCCCAAGACAAAAGAATAGCAAGAACACAGAACTTTTTTTCTTCTAATAATTACAGCTGAGTTCTTTTTTTAAAAAAATGAAAATTTTAAAAATATAGAAGAATTGGTTGTACCAGAGAAAGTAGGTCATTGTAGTTCAAACGGCCAATTCACTGGGAAATTAAGTCACAGAGGCCTGAACAATTAGCCAAGACTCAGAACAGTAGCTGCAGTAGCCACAACAGGCAGGACAAGCTGTGTCTGCTGTGCTCCCCTCCGGTGCAGAACTGCCACCTTGTGAAAGATCAAAGGAAGTGAGTGAAGATGCTATAGAACAAACGTCTAGGAATATCATCGCCGCGTTATTTACAAGCAAAGGAGTGGTGAGGGATTCAATATGCTTTCTGAAAATAAGCCGTTTATCTTTTATGAAAGATCTACACTAGCCCTTGTTTTTGCTAACTGAAAGAAATACAAGGATTTTCTCTCTCTCTCACACACACACACACACAGACATGCGAAAGGTGAACACTGTGTTCAGTGTTTGTTCTGCAGCTAGTCCTTATGAAGGCAGCGTGACCCCTCCCCGCAGCAGTAAGAATGGTAGCATCAGGCTCTGTCCCCAGGAGCTACACTGAGAAAGCTTGTAAGGATGTTCAGCATGAAACTGTATATAAGTAAGGTTGTTACATTTAGCATAAAACTGGACATAATTAAGTGCTTCGATAGTGGTGAGTGAAATAAAGACATTGTGCGTGTGTTGAATTTTTGGTCTGGGAATGCTCAAAAAATTTCATATAAATTAATGACAATTGCTTCTTTACATCATTTGGGTTTATGAAATGATTCATAGGAATGCTCTGCTTTTGGAAGAGGGGGCAGTGTGAACCTGTTGTCTCCTTCCCAGACCAGGATAATCTCAGCCTCATTGCTTGTCTGGTTGTTTTGACCATTTGTTCACTTAGAAAGCGATATATGACCATAATTTGTTGGTACAGTAGACTTGAAGTGACTTGTCCCATCATACTTGGAAGTACATATGTGCTTGTAAGAATATCCTAATTTGGGCTTGGAAAACTAGTCACTAAACTTACACTGGACCTATGCCTTGTTCAAACACGGACTCACAGCCTGTCTTCCTGTTGTCATCGTTCCCTATCCTACCTGGCTCATGCAAGCAGCCATTTAACCCCACTCCCCAGAGCACACAGATTTCCAACTGTTAGTTAAAACTGGCAGCCTATGTGCCCCATGGGCATCTCAAAGGTATTTCATCCAGAACAACGAACTCGGCATTTTTCCTTTCAGACTTGTGTTATAGTCCATTAAATCTCACAAATCAGATAGCTATCGGTTATCCTAAAATCCGTCTTCTCCTTCCCTTCCAAGCTGAACCGCCAGCTCTCTCTACATTCCCACCTCTGCATGCCTGTTACCTCTGCATATCAGACCCTCCCCATCTCTTTCGTAAATGATTCCAACAAACTTAAATGGTTTCTCCATTTCCAGTTTCTTCAACTCCAGGCCACTTCCCACACTACTTCCAACTTTTTTAATTAAAGCACTAAAAGTTACCATGTCAGTCTCCTAATTTAAAATATATAATCCCTCCCTCCCCCTTAAATTTTCCAAATTCCTCATCCTGACATTTGATTTAACCCCAGCTCAGTCTCTAAACCCCACTCCAAAAACCTCATCACAGCCCTGGTCTAGAGGTTCCGCTCTGCTTTGTTTCTGTTGTTGCTTTTGTCAAAGCTGTCCTTCCCTCCACTTCCACTTCCATGTATCATTTAAATACAACCTTAAATCCCATCTTCTTTGTTTAAATTTCTTTCCATCCCTTTAGTAAGTTAACCTCACTTCATACTTTCTCCATTTGATATTTTCTGTCCTCCATGCTTTCCTAGCTCAGTATCCATGTCTATTATATAACTTAACACACTGAACTGTTAAGTTGTTGGCTTATGTCTTTGTTTCCCTTTTCAGTCTGTCAGCTCCTTAAGCGCAGAAGCTATGGTCAACTCCTCCATGAGTCTTAGTTCCTGGCATACCACAGACCCCTAATGAATGCATGTTGAATTGAATGACTAGAGATGGTCACATTTGATATTCTAATTTGATCTTATGTTTTTTTTCTTTTAAAATAAAACATGATAGATTTCTGGTCAAGATGGCAGCATAGGTAAACATGGCTCTCCTCCTCCCATAACCACATCAAAATTAAAAGTAAATTATAAAACAACCAACATTCAAAACCACTAGAAATCAAATTGAATGGAAGTCTGACAACTACGGAATTAAAGAAACTATATCCATCCAGACTGGTAGAAGGTGCAGAGTTGCAGAATGGGCTGGTCCCACATTAGGAAGGGATATTTCAGGAATGAGGAGTCCCAGCCCCACACCAGGTCCCTCAGCTTAAGTTTCCAGTGCCAGGAAAATAAGTCCCCATAATTCTGGCTGCCAAAAACAGCAAGGATTGAGTCAATAGAAGAAACTTCAAGAGTCTCAAACAGTTCCTCTTAAAGAACCCACACATGAACTTACACAGACTCACTCCCTCTGAGTTCTAGCACCAAGGTAGCAGCTTGAAAGACATCAGTGGCACACAGGAAGGAACTGAAGTGTCTGGCATTAAGGTGAGAGTTGGGGGACAGCTTTCTCCCAGACAGGAAGGTGGGCAGAGCCAGAGAGCTGGCAGGCAGGTATCGTATCTGAGACTCCATCAGTCTGGCTAACACTATTTGCCCCAACCTGGAGATCCCCTTCAGCTCTGTCCCACCCAACTTTCAACTGTTCACAGTGGCTTTTCTACAGAATGACTGGTCTTGGCTCATGTTTCATAACTTCCTAATCCCTTCAAACAAGCAACAGCTGGCCTCAGTGAGTCCCCTGCCCCCAATCCTCTTGCTAAGTGGCCCCACACATGACAATAGCAGTAGCCAGCCTAGGTTCAGTTTGGCTTTGCCTGGGAATCTCCATGCCCAGCACAAGTAGCAGCCATCTCAGATTGCTCAGATAGCTCAGGCAGGGTGGACCTGGGCAAAACACAGGTGGGGGCTAAACTTGTTCTGCACCACCTAGGAAACTCAAGGGCCTTCCTACTCTGTGGACAACTACAGACCATATTGGAGCACCACCATCCTGCTCCTGCACAGCTTATGCTTCATGGAGGGCGGAGGTTGGTAGTCAGTGGTCACAGCCAGTCCTTGCAGCTCTCTGGCCTGGGTAAATCCCTTCCATTGATCTGCCAACAGCAATCAAGGCTCAACTACAAGAGGAGCGTGTACTCATCCCACACGAAGGGCACACCTTGAGTACCCAGCTTGTGTGATAGAGGAGGCTATGCCACTGGACCCTACAGGACACCTACTACATTAGGCCATGATACCAAAACAGGGAGTCATAACAGCTCCACCTAATATATAGAAACAAATACAGGGAGGCTGCCTAAATTAAGGGGGAAAGAAATATGGCACAAATGAAAGAACAGATCAAGACACCAGAAAAAGAGGTAAACAAAATGGAAATAAGCAATTTATTAGATGCAGAGTTCAAAACACTGGTTACAAGGATGCTCAAGGAACTCAGTGAGGATCTCAACAGCATAAAAAAGATCCAGTCAGAAACAAAGGATACACTAATTAAAATAAAGAACAATTTACAGGGAAATAATAATAGAGTGGATGAAACCAAGAATCACATCAATGATCTGGAACATAAGGAAGCAAAAAACAATCACGCAGAACAAGAAGAAGAACAAAGAATCCATAATAACAAGGATAGTATAAGCAGCCTCTGGGACAACTTCAAGCAGTCCAATATTTGCATCAGAGGGGTGCCAGAAGGAGAAGAGAAAGAGCAGAAATTGGAAATCTATTTGAAAAAATAATGAAAGAAAACTTCCCTAATATGGTGAAGGAAATAGACATGCAAATCCAGGAATTACAGACTCCCAAACACAATGGATTCAAAGAGGCCCACTCTGAGGCACATCATAATTAAAATGCCAAAGGTTAAAGATGAAGAGAGAATCTTAAAAGTAGCAAGAGAAAAGCAGTCAGTTACTTACATGAGAATTCCCATAAGACTGTCAGCTGATTTCTCAAAGAAAAACTGCAGGCTAGATTGGATTGGCAAGAAATATTCAAAGTCATGAATCGCAGGGACCTACAACCAAGATTGCTGTGACCAGCAAAAATATGATTTAGAATTGAAGAGCAGATAAAGAACGCCCCAGCCAAGAAAACACTAAAGGAGTTCATTATCACGAAACCATTATTATATGAAATGTTAAAGGGACTTGTTTAAGAAAAAGAGGATCAAAACTATGAACAATAAAATGGCAATAAATACACATATATTAACAATTGAATCTAAAAAACAAACTAAACAAACAAGAAGAACAGAGACGGAATCATGAATATGGAAAACATTTTGATGGTAGCCAGATTGGAGAGAGGGGTAGGGGAATAGGTGAAGAGGTGAGTAGATTAAGAAGTACAAATACGGCCCTGGCTGGTATGGCTCAGTGGACTGAGCAATGGCCTGGGAACCAAAGGGCCACTAGTTTTGTTCCCAATCAGGGCACATGCCTGGGTTGTGGGGCAGGAGGGGGTGCACGAGAGGCAACCACACACTGATTTTCTGTCCTCCTCTTTTTCCCTCTCTTCCTCTCTCTCTAAAATAAGTAAATAAAATCTATTTTTTTTTAAAGAGGAAGTACAAATAGGTAGTTACAGAATAGTCATGGGGATGCAAAGTCCAATATAGGAAATGATAGCCAACGAATTTATATGTATAACCCATGGACATGAACAATGGCATGGGGATTGCCTGAGGGAGTGGGGTTGGGTGGAGGGGGTCAAAGGAGGGAAAATTGGGATAACTGTAGTAACAGAGTCAATAAAATACAATTCAAAAAAGAAGAACTAAAAAATTAATTTTTTTATTAATTCAAAGTGTCTTCTGAATAACACAATCATGAATAAGATAAGGGAAAATGACCCTGAGGTTTGGGTGGTCTAGTAAATCTGTGGCCTAGGACTAGAGTGAAGGGGAGAAGCATAAAGACAATAAACGAGCCCATAGGCATTGCTGAGATTTCATGAGGCCCTTATGAAACATTTTCCCTAGCTGAAATTTCCCCATGAGTTCGCAGTCCCTGGAAGTTAGTTTGAATGTGATATAAAATTTGAGGTGATTTGTTAAGGGCTTTTCATATTTTTCCCCACCCCGTGCTTTAGTGGGGGGGTTCTTGGCCCCGTCAGCATCCATGAACTTTGCCCTGAGAAGGGGCATGAAGTGACCTCACTTTAGAGAAGGGAGCTGAGAGTATTGTACATTAAACTCCATCGAATCAAGCTCAAGGTCATAATAAAAAGCCGAAAGCTGAAACTATAAGGAGCCTAATAAAATCAGCCTTACCTTCTCAGTGGATCCTGACAGCACGGCTGTTTTACCACCTACTCTGAGGACTGAAGTTTGAAACGTTGACAATGAGTCATCAATAAAAAGTTAAATTACTTCTTTATGAAGCCAAATGAGTATGGGATGTTTTAGGAAGAGTTTCCCCAAAATGGTATAATTTTGAGAATCCTGTGCTTAAAAGAATAAAGTGTCATTGTCTGGTGATTTGCTTTTTTGTCAATTAGCTTGTTTCCTACCCATGCAAAATCAACCGAGGTATTTAGCGCATCATTAAACTAGCTCCATGTGAGTGGTATACCTGAAATTCATTTTTAGATGTAAACAGCTTTGAAAAATATTTTGCTCACCCTTGTGAAAATAAATGGTAGACTTGTACTGTTTTATATACTCAAAAACAAACTCTAAAAACAATGCATAACATTTAAGATAATTATATACTGCAGCTTTCAATTTTGCCTTATTATAAATATATGCTCTGTTGATTTCTTTGCCTTCCTACCAGACTAGATGGTAGGTTAATTTAAAGTTAGACTGTGTCTAACTTATCTTGTGTCTTGTGCAGCACCTCAAGGAAATGGCTAACACCATTAATGATCTCAACATTAGCAGTGGCAAGGAACGATTAATAGGGAACTCTAGCCTGGTCATCATATACAGATCCTAAATTTAAAACCAAGAAGTTCTATCTCTGTCTGGAGCACCTGGTGCCACAAATGAGTTCAGTGATCAGTTGCCTCCCATATGCGCCCTGACCAGGGATCGAACCCCAAAACTTTTGGTGCACAGGATGATGTTCCAACCGACCAAGCCACCCTGGCCAGGGCAACAAGTGCATCTTAATATGTGCATTTTGTAATTTTTTAAATTTTCTGACTCTACTGAGCCCTTGCTCACCCCCTCCTTACTCCCTCATCCTCACTGAAAAATTCCCAGCCACTTCTGAACAAATCAAAGTTGCGTTCAGTTCATGTTGGCTCTTTTCCCTGTTGCAAATAGTTATTACTAATCAAAATCTGTCCTGAGCACTTTCACTAGTGTCCAGAAGCAATTCCTTTGTTTCTCCTCCATGTGAAACCCAATCCAGAGAAGCGCCCAGCACTTGCATCCTGTTCCATTGTTTCAAACAGTCAGTTGTGGTCTCATGCCACCAGATCAGCTGACACAATGGAGCTCTTGCCCCAGAGACAAAGCTGCAGGTATTCTCCCCTGAGGTCCCCTTACTCAAATTTGACTTCACCTCATAAAGACCATCCTATATATCATGGTTTGGGGTTACAGCTGTCTCCTAGATTTGCCAAAGATAAAATTTATATTTTTCACATTTAATTTCCTGTGATTTTAAAAATGATTTAGAAAAAAGAGGGCGGTAGTATCATTTTTAGTGTGTCATTTTATAAATAAAATTTAGGATTTATTTTTAAGATAAGATTTTCTAATGATGCAGCATCAATATCAAATCTAAAAACTCAACAACCTTGGATTTATTGAAATCAAATGTTGGCCAGTAATACCCACTAGAATAAGCATCGTACAGGACTAACTCACCTCCTTAAGTGACCACATGCAGATCAGGTGGTAACATATATAATAGCCTGATTGGTTGAAATTTGTTTCACAGAACATATCATTAAGGTTTGCAGTCCCTTTCTCAGCTGAGATTACTTGCAGGAATTACTCTTCCTACTGTAATGGGTTTGACATGACTCATAGCAGAAAATGGATAGAACTAGAGAAAAAGCAGCTCTGTGCCTCTTTCTCCAGTGTTAACCCTTACCAGAAGCAAGACAGAAGTTTTCAAAACACACGGGAGTGAAGCATGGCTTCTTTATTCATTTTATTTCTGGGACTGTTCAAGAGGGTAAGAGCAGTGGTCCCAACCGAGTATATTTTACTATAAAGTCTGTATGGGGCACACAGGCCAGAAGTAAGACTGAGAAACACCAAGTAGACTCAAAATTTTGTTGCTCCAAGTAAGTACCAGGCAAAGAACAACAACCTATTAATAATTTAGTCACACCAAGACTAGCTGCTGCACTCAAGTGCCAGATTCCACATGTAAATTTTTTGTTTATAATCTTACAAGTTCATTTCTTCATTCATTCACTCATTTATTCATCAAACAGTTTTTGTGCTAAGCATGGTAGATTACTGTCGTTGACTAGAGCAAAGGAGTATTTTTGTTCAAATCAACTTCTAACAGAGTATGAATCTCTAGACTAAAAGCAGCCTTAATTCTCCAAACCAACCCTTAAGGAATGACCTATGTTTTAGCAGAACAGTTTATAAAAATCAACAATCTGTTATTAAATATAACATTAAGAGTGATAATGATGCCCTGTGTCCCTTTTTATATAATTAATGAATATTCATTAAAAGAAAAAAGTATATATGTGTATATATTTATATATCTATATATCATAGGTAAACTAGTTTATCATGCTGTATATCAACTATATTAATTCAAATATGGAACTACTATGTAGGAAGTATTGCTATGATAAAAAGCAAGTAGTATATATATATATCTAAAAGGCTAAGGGAGGTAATTATTCATCCATATAGGTGTCAGGGTGACATTGTCCACTTACTAGGAAATTAGTTATCTGTCACACTCAAAAAAACCAAATATTTTCTTATTTTCTCAGGGACAATAAACTCCCTTCCATAAATGATTTGGATTTGTAAAAATACTCATTACTTAAAAGTGTCAGAATTCTCTGGAAACCAATTTGGCTAGCCTTGCCTGTCGGCAAGGTGACAGAACATGTTTACTCGCTCAAATGCCCTAGTTACCAATACCAGTTGGCAATTACTCTGCTAAAGCCACTGATACAAAATTCCTAATTAAAAGAGGCCACCTAAAAATTGAAGGATATATTACTTTTCATATTGGACTTAATTCAGATTTTTTGGTTTTTAAGTCTGAAATATGGTTTTCTAATAAGAGTTCTTGGTTGGAAAACAAAACATACAAAAATAAATAAAACAACCAGAAAGGATGAATAAAATATAATACAAAGAGGAAGGGTTATTGAAGTAATATAAGGAAGTCTCAAAGAAATGAAATGAAGTTGAGTTTCATGAAAACTGTATCTAAAATCTGGACAGTCAGGATCTGATTCTCTCTCCCGTCTCCCTGCCCTTCCCCAGGTGTGGGCGCTTCTGGCGTGTGGTCTCACCTCTTCTCTTTTCCCTGCAGCTTCGCTGCAATCTCATGTCTGCACATTGACCTGCTTCCTCTTACAATGATTCTGTTAACTGTTCTGGTAGTCTTTAATTTCTGACTACAGCCCTGGTCTCTTCGTTCAAATTGTTGATAATCAGAGATAATCACAGATGGTTACTGGCTATCCAAACTAACTGACTTTTTTGACTTCAGGCACCCATCTCTGGTGCAACCGATTGAAAGTACACAGTATAAAATATGGGCCCCTTTGCCCTTGCTGGGGCTGGGGTGTCATGACAGAGAAGGTGGCCTGAGGAGTGGACATGCTCAGCTAAGCTTGCCATGTGCAACAATGGTCGGAACCTCAGAAGGCAAGCTCAGTCCTACCACAACGGTCCACAGGTCTCAGGAAACAGAAGCTGTATTTATTCAGGCTTCCTGGAGGTTGAGGCAGATTGTCTAGAGGCGAACTTCCTGAGTCTGAACCTTACTAATCACTTACTAGCCTTGTGAACTTGGGCAAATTGTGTAACCTCTCTGTGTCTCGGCATCTTCACCTATAAATTGGGGAAATGACTGCATCCATGTTCCACTCTTACCAAGAGATGTTTCTAAATCACAGATATGATCATTTAAAACAAAATAGTAAGTTCCTCCACAAGGCAACAATGGCTCTCTTCCCCTGCTCCCTCCCAGCATGCCCTGCCCCTGTGTATGATTCCCAAGTGTTCATTCATGCCACAGTATGTAAAGAACGACAGCTAGGGCCATGCACTGTTGGGCATTTAGCAGTGCCAGCAGGTGGCAGGTAGCCAGAGCCTGGCTTGGATTATATCCATGTATAGAGTCCTGGCCTGTGTGAAATAAGCGTTCTTGTAAAAAGAGAAAAACAGAAGTCAAAAAGAAAGATACAGTTGGTTGCAAGGGGAAAAGTGCTATGAGGACAAACCAAGCAGGAAAGAGGAGAGAAAGGCTGCCAAGGGAGGGAGGCGCTGGCTTTTTATATAGGATGTTCAGCGAAGCCTCATGATAAGGTTAAATTTGAGCAAAGTCCTGAAGCAGGTGAGGTGGGGGCGGGGGAGCCCTGCAGCAGGAAGAGCTAGGAAGGATGAAGGCAGGATGAAGGCAGGAGGAGGCCTGCTGGGTTTGAGGATGAGAAAGGGGCTGAGGTGGGCTGGGCCTTGGGAAGGAAATGGAAGGAGGGGGCAGATGACCACAGGCAGGTTTTGAGTGCGAAGTGGCATTGTCTGATCTGGGTTTTACCTGGTTTATGTTGCTGCTGTGCTGAGAATAGCCTGAAGGCAGAACAGAGAGACCAATTAGAGGAGACTGCTGTCAGCAGGACTGGAGACCTTCTTTCATGCCCCCAGGGCTCTAAGTTTCTTGAAGGCGGGCTCCGGTCTTATTTCTCCGCATTTTTCTCTTGCTCCTGGCACATAGCCCTGCATGAAGTAGATATCCAGGTACTTATAAAAGGATGTTTCTATGACATTTTAAGTGTGTTTGTTCTACCCACACTTTCTGACTAGTGCAGTTCAGCCTTTTAAGATAGCTCAGACAACATTCCTTTAGCAACCTAGTTGAGAGTCTCCAGGTAGACCTGCGGAGCTAGCTAGTCTTGTTTATGTTTTCTAGGTTATTCTAATATGTAGCCAGGGTTGAACAAGGAAGTCCACACATGCACATACTCAACAAACAAACAAACAATAAAAGAGGGACAACAGTTCTCAGAATGTATCTGTCTTGGAGCCCAGAGAGAGGCAGAGTGGGAGCTATTCAGGTCAAGTTCAGAGCTTTTTCCCTGGAGAGGGACAGGGCAACATTTTGCCAGGTTATTTCAGTTAACTTTGCAAATAGCCACTGCTTCTTAGCCAGAATGAGAATCTATTAATGTCAGGTGACTGGTAAGAGGGCCAAGTCCATTGCCTCAAATCTCCTAGGGGTAAGGTAGTAATTAATTAGGAGTAAAATGTGGGCTAGAAAAAAATGTTTTTGTGAAGCTCAAAGCCTTCCTGCCTCAAGTGCCACTAGATAGTTCATAACATGTTGATTCCTGAGCCTCTCCCAAGTAGATGAATACGAATCTCTGCAGTACAGTGATTTTTTATCCCAACAATCTCTATCTTATTCAGCTTTTACTTATGCACATAGGCTTAAGGAGTGTTTCAAAGAGATAGCCCTTTTCAATAAAGAGATGGCCCCTTTCAATAAATTGTCCCTTCTTCCTCCTCCCTCCCTTCCTTCCTTCCTTCCTTCCTTCCTTCCTTCCTTCCTTCCTTCCTTCCTTCCTTCCTTCCTTCCTTCCCCTTTCTCTCTCTTTCTTTCTCCCTTTCTTTCTTTCTCTCTTTCTTTCTATCTCTTTCTTTCTTTCTCTTTCGTTCGTTCATTTGTTCGTTTCTTCCTTCCTTCCTTCCTTCTTTCTCTCTTTCTTTCTCTCTCTCTCTTTCTTTCTTATAGTGCAGGACATATCAGTGGATGGTCTGTGTTCTTTACATACCAAGAAAAGTTCATGTGAACACTCCTTTGCTCTAACGCTCTCAGTTCCTAAGGAATGTGGTAGGCCAGTGAAGGCGGCAGCCCAGTGTGGGCAGGCGGTGGCCCAGAGAGTAGGCTCACAGCCATCAGTCTCTGAAATGAGGCTCCTGTTCCCATCATTTGACATTTTAGCAGTCCATAGCCTTTTGTTCCAGAGAGTGTTACTGTCTTACAGGAGAGCAAAAATCTATGCTGCATGACTTTGTGTCACTTTGGAACAAATGATTTTTATTGGACTTAGGAAGACCTGCAAGTGCTCCCTGGGAGGCTTCAGAAATCAATAAAGTCAAAAGGCAGGAGCAAGTAATATCACTTTAAGGACAACTTAGTAGAGAGTGGTATAGACAACAGCCTAGTGAAGTGACTCAAGGCCCTAAAGCTAATCCTCCCCTGGGTGTGCAGATGTCAGATACTGCTCTGCAAAGATTCTCCTTGCACTAAGAAAAACCCCAATTGACCATGCACTGGTTCTACTTTCAAAAAGCGAGGAGAAACAGCAGAAACAATGGGAAGGGCTAGTCCACTGCCCATGGCTCCTTAACTGAGACCCGAGGAGGAAAGGAACCAGCCTTGTCTTTAAAACTATGAAAGAATACATTTCTCGTCATAGAAATCTCACATGAATTCACATGGACGAGGCTTTAAGATTATAGAATTCCATCCACATATACAAGCATAAAGCTCATTAATAATGACTTATACCATGAGTGTGAGGACTGGGAAAAGAACAGCTCATGATCTAACACTGGTCACCTGAGGTCACCCCTCCAGAGGCTGGGATGATGGGCAACTCCATTCTCCATAAAAATGGTCAATTGTAAGCTCATATATCACATTTTACATGTATTGGATTCCAAGCCTTGAGCAGGCACTTAATGAATACTTGCTGACTGGTGCAGCAAGTGGCAATGAGAGGGAGCTCCTTTCTCAGTCAGCCAGCTGCTGCCTATTTTTCACAGACTGCTTGTCAGGATCTGTTCTGTGATAGACACAGCCTCACAATATCTGGTGCCAAGATTTGATTTGAAACCAAATGAAAAAGAACCAAACAGGTGGTAAATATCCAGGTGTTTCTGGGGTTACATTGATATCACCCTTGTTATCATCAGAGAGAAAGAAACTTGAGATCAAACAGAAAGTGGCTCATAAAAAGGTCATATGGTGGAATAAAAAGTAGGAGGAGTTAAAATTAATCCAATCTGAGTAATCTAAATAGACTTTAACAAATTACACACAAAAGGTCTAAAGAGCATGTGGGAATACACTAGTGTAACTTTTATTGTAGTGTAAATTGTTTAATTAGTAGAAATCTTCCTTTAAGATGAAATGCATCAAAGGATAAACAGATGGCTGTCAAGTAAGTACATTCAATATATTGGCATACTACTCCTTAATGCTACCCACACAAGTTAAATGCCTGCTTGCTTAATTAATCCAATTGTCTTTATCCACCATACAATAAATGGCAGTGATAACTATTTCAGAGTTGGTTCTGAAAATAGCCAATTCACACACTCTGCTGGCTTATGACGGCATTGATGTTTCTTGCTAACCCATATTCTTTTAAAGATGAATATAATTATCCTTTATTATGTAGATATCAATTGTCTGGACACATTGAATCAGCATCAGCTTCATTCAAAACAGTATTGGGAATGCTTACGCATAAGCTCAAACTGAAAATTAAAAACCAACAATGGCCAAGGACCAAAGCATTTTTGGAAGCAGTTATCTAAAATGAAACTGCAAAAGCATAGTAAGCTGTGAAGTCCAGGGCTCCTCTTTCATCAGGCCAGTCACCAGATCTCTTCGTTCCTCCCTCTCCTGTGAAAGCAGCCGGTCTCAGCATATCAGAAACAAGGAAGCACACTGAGAGCAAAGCGCGTGTGTGGCCTGAACAGAGAACAGAGATGCCTGGAATAGGAAAGGCAGAGACTTCGAATCGTACTTAATAATTAAGATGGATCATAGAACTTGGAAATGATGATACATAGCATCCCAAAAGTATACAGACTACAGAGAGATAAGATATTTTCCAACAAAATTAATTATCCAACTATACAGAGTATGAATTACTCTTTAAAGGATAGTTAGGGAAGATTAACTGAGACTAAAACCTGTAGGATTTTCTCCTCCTGTAAGGGGTTTGTGGACTAGAGGAGAATGAAGTCTTTTCCAGTTCTGATTGTATTGTAGTATAGTCAAAATAAATAATTATAAAATAAAGCATAAAAGTGAAAGAAGTAAAATGTCTGGATAAGCATAATAAAAATTTAAAAAACAGAAAATAGAAGATGATTTAGGGGAAATGGAAACACATATTTCATATAAATGGGGGTTAACATTTAAACCAAGGAAAAAAGTGGCAATAGAAAACGTGATAAATAAGTAAGGGTAAAAATGAAAGAAACTATTTGGACATTGTTTAAATTTTAAAAATAAAGCAAAGGGGCCACCACGACCCAAGCTAATGGGCTGAGGTCCCACCTCTGCCGCTGTCACACATCTGCGCCCACGCTGACCCGTGGCTTCACCTGTGCTGCCCCGGCTCCCACATGTGCAGGACGCACCTGGCAGGAGACCTCCCTCAGCAGGGCCGGAGATGACCTCGGTGACCTTTCAGACCTACGTGGATGGGTCCTCAAGAGCTGCTGAGGAGTTTGTCAGCATCTACAACACCACCATGGTGTGGAATGAAAACGGTGTTTCAGGACGAGTCCCTTCGTGAGTTTTTGAAATGTGACCTCCCGGTGAGTTCCAAATCAATGTGGCCGACTGCCCACCTGTACATAATGAAGTCACCCCAAGCCAGACCCCAGTCCTCAGTGCTGTCTGTGGAACAGTGGAGTATGATGGCAACAAGCAACAGGACTTCAGCCAGAACTTCCTCCTGACTGCCCAGACCTCGCCTGGCGACACGGTGTGGAAGATACGCCCGCCACTGCTGTCGGTTCCAGGACTGCGCCTGCTAGTGGAGCAGAAAAGGCCTCTGCTTCCGTCCCAGCCACGCCAGGAAACAGATCTCAAAGCTGGGGTAACAAGCTCCTTCCCGGTGCTGCAAGCCTCCCGGCCCAGGCTGCACTCTGCAGGGAGCCCTTTCTGAGTGGATGGATACTTGCTTGTCAGAGCTGCCTTTACAAAACAGTAAAATTTTCTCTTTTTCTACTTGCCCAGTAGTGACCCTGATTCTGGGAATTCTGACAAATAAAACAATAGTAAAAATGTTTAAAAAAAAAGAAATAAAGCAAGGGCAAAAATGATACTGACAATTACTTGACAATTTGAAATGAAAAATAAATCAAGGGAATTATCCTAGTCTGCTTCCCTTCTTTGTTGAGTAGTTAATACATTTAAAAATTTAGTTCATTATGATCATGGAAGTATGGAATTTTGTGGCATAAATAAAATGAAAATTAGTAAGTCAAAGTGTTGTCCCACTTCTTAGTTCATAGATGGCGGTCTTTTTGCTATAATCGTACATGGTGAAAGGGGCAAGGGAGTTGAGGGAGTATCCCTTTTATAAGGGCACTAATCCCAACTATGAGGGAACCCTCATGACCGAATCACCTCCCACAGACCCCACCTCCAAATACCATCACATTGGATATTAGATTTCAACATTTGTATTTTGTGAGGACACAAGCATTCAGTTTAAAGCAATATCCATCAGCTTCCTATGTGTCACGTATATCATCTTAGTGTCCTGCTTTTACAAGGCTGGTGACACAAGAGTTTGCCATGGGAATTTCTCAGAATTGGAATTTTTCATGGAGCAAGAAGTTACCACTCTCCTAGTGGCTAAGAAGGAGGCCGGCCACCAGAGATTGTTTTAGCAAATTTACTGGGAGTATAAAAAGGACTCACATAGCTAATGCACTTACAAAAGAAAAATAAACAAAACCAAATGCACATGATAAAAATTACTGTTTGTTATCACAGAAATACAAAGTATAATTTTCCCTTATCAAGTTGATAGATATTTTTTTCAATGATAATTTGAAGTTTTGGTGAGCATTCAATAAAATAGATCTTCACAGTGACTGCTGGAGAGAAGGAAAAATATACTTTGACCTGGTAATTCCATTGATACTATATTGTTCTGAGGAAATAATTATAGGTGTGTACTATAGTGTATGTACAATGTTGTATTTCATAGTTTTATTTATGAGCAAAAAATAGAAATAACCTAAGTATTTAACAATGGAAGGTTAATTTAAAAAAAAATTATAGTACATTCATATAATGGAACACTGTGCCACCATTTAAAAATATGCCTTTGTAATACTCAAGGAAATATGATCTGTATAGTTTTAGATGAAAAGAATAAACAGCATGTCTGGTACAATCCCTATTTTGTTTTCAAAAATATACTTGTGTGTGCACGTGCATGTCTGGGAAAAAAGCTAGCAAACTGGGAGGAAATACACCGCAGCGTTAATGGTGGTTATCTCTGACTGATGAGATTACAAGCAATTTTGGTACTTTTGATTACTTATAAATAGTTTTCAAAGTTTCTACAAAGATCAGATATTACTTTTATAATCAGAAAAAGATTAATGTGATTTAAAATATTTTTCTTATCTGAAAAACAGTCAATATTATTTTTAAAAGAGCTGAAGTAAAGAGCTATTCCATCAGTGTCCAAGTCGGTGATTTCATCCCTTAGGCCGCACTTAGAGTCCAGAGAAATGTCAGGCGCAGTTACCTACACAAGTGAGGGGCACTGTGCAAGCAAAAAGGGCTGGTGCTCTGCAATTTGCATTAATTTGGTTAAGTTTGTTTTTTGGTCCTTGAAACTTTATCAAATGTCAATGCCATTTAGAGGTGTAAATAAATAATGAATAAATAAATGAATAAATGTTTACCTCAGCATGCTAATGCAGCATCACATCTGAAAAAAATGAAGCTTGTGGCACCAAGAAGCTAAACAGAATTTTCTCTTTTATATGATCTGCTAGGATGCAAATCCAGGAGATGGGCTTTGAAATAATCAATTTGATTTAAATAACAGAAAAAAAGTTCCTTCATCTTATACTTGTTTATTCTAATTCATCTGATCTTCAATTCATGAAATTGTCTGCAGAGTGCTCTTGCTTACATCGGTAAGTCAAGTCGGTTAGTGAAAAGAGTGATAAAAATAAACCCAGAGTACATTATCAACTAATCACAGATCAGGCTGTTCTTCCTTCCCAATTTCATTAAAACCAGCTATCTCTAAGGCTGATGATGCCAAATAGCTATAAACTATAGAATCACGTAAGTAGAAAGTCTTCACAGACTGCCTCACTCAATGACCATATTTCATAGAGGAAGAAACAGATCCTGCAGAAGTGAAGAGCCTTGCACTAGATCACACAATGATTAAACAGCAATCAGCATGAGAATTCTGATTCCAGGCCACTCTGCTTACACTATAATATACTGATTTTTTTAGTGAGCAATATCTCATTTGATCTATTTCATTTATGTATCTAGTCATTGAATGTCTCCACTGACCATAGCAAATGAGTCTGGATGGAAGTTAGAGTAAATAACATGTTCTCTAAAGATGCCATCTTTCTCTACAAAGTATTATGTACTCTAATGGTCGTTTTCACTTTGAGCATTATAAAACACCTTTTAGGGTTTATTCTAAAGGATTTAAAGATCATCATTTTCCAGCACGACCTATGTCACCAAAATCCTAATATATTTTAAGTAATATTTTATAGAAAGATAGTGACTTTTTTTAGCTAAAAGATGACCACTTTTCAGATAGCAAATGTTGATTAAATGGTATTTTTATAGGCTGGTTTGAGAGATAATAAATATATGCAAAGCTAAGACACATCCAGGCAGTAAATCAACCACATCTCAAACAACCTAGGAATATTTTTATAGTGGGAGGGAAGACATAATGATACACTATGTCTAAGAATAGCTAATATTTCTTGAGCACATTCACTGTGCTAGCACGAGATACACGTTGCTACATTCAATCTTCATAATAGCCAGATGAGGTAGGTACAATTATTTCCCACACTGTACAGATAAGGAAACTGAGGCCTGCAGAGGTTAAGCTGTTGACCAGAGCAGAACCAGGATTTTAAGCCAAGAGAGCTTGGCTCTGTAGTCCATGCTCTTAACAACGAGGAGAAATATGACTTACGAAGTAAGAGAGAAAAGGAGTAGCTGAGATTTTTTTTTAAAGCCCCGAATATAGCTCCAGATGTGATCCTCCTTTTTACCTGTAAGTCACAGTTAAATACACTTTTAACAGATTTCTAAATTTTGGTTTTGTTAGCTTTTTCCTGGAAAACATGAGACCATCTGCTTTGATGAGATTGTCAGTACAGTCAATTCACTGCGGGCAGGTCTATTTAACTTGAGGGCTTATTGCAGGAACCACATGGGAAAGACTTAGGAGAACACACAGAAGAATCTTCACTTTTCTTCCAGGGTCTCATAACCCAATGGAGGAGATGGATACACATGCCTCTTATGGTAACAAGGACAATATAACCACCATTATTAATCTACTAGTATATGATGCTCAGAGTGGTGTTTTGGGTGTCTTATGTCAACATTTCTAATTTTTTACATTTTGAAAATGAAGAGAATGTGGTAAAGTCTCCACAAAGATACTAGCCCAGTTCTTTGGAACTGTGTTGGCTGAGCCTATGATATTTAAGAGTGTAAATCTAAACATTATCATTTGTAGTAGTGATGACTAAGCCTTAATAAACATAGCACATTAGTTTTTTCCTGAAGAACATAACTATAGCTATGTTTTTCTCCTCCCCTTCTGTTCACATTTCCTGAGAATTTCCTCACACTGCTGTGTTTTGGCAATAGCTGTGTAAATGTGGTTGTAATGAGGAGTTGTAACCCCCTGAGTTCCTTCTCAGCTCTCCCCAGGTACAGGCAGTTAGGACTGGGCAGATATAAATTATAATCTTCTGACCAAAGACAAGACCACAAGAGAAATATGAACATGTAGATTTCAATTGGGAAGAAATCTCCATTTATTCAACAGAAATGTCAAGTGTCTACCAAGTGCCAGTGCTGGGATATAGTGATGAGCAACACAGACCCTGCCAATGTTGTGCTGCAGCTGGTCTGCTAAATTTTCCAGAATTTTACAGGCCAATAACCAGCATGTCAGCAGCTTGAGAGTATTTAACCACAGAGATGGGCAAACATGGAGAGCTGGGGGTCAAACATTTACCAGCACATTAGTGGTTCCTGTTTTCATAGACTCACACTCTAGTGGGGATGGAATTTTAACATAACTATTACATAATATAGCATAATAACACATAATATTATGTTTTAATTATAGAATAATTAAAAATGTGATGAGTGGGAGGAAAGAGGAAGTATAAGGTGCTGTGGGAATGATGACAAGGGATCCAGCTTAGTTTAAGAAGTGCTCAGAAGTAAAAATAGGCTTACATTCTTTCTTGAAATCAGCTACATTCTTCCGTAACATGTTCTCAGCACTGATCTTTATCCCAACTCTAAATCCATTTTCTATGTCTCTCGTGGAAAGGATAATACACTACCTGTGTTATAGGCAAAATGCCATATACAAAGCAGCTCCCACACTTGCCAGATGGTTTGGCTTTGAGCAGGTTTCCTAACCTTGCTGAACTCAGTGTTTTCATTTGTAAAAGCAGGATACTGATTATTAATATCTAAAATGAAAGAGGGGACATCATTATAGATTCTATGAACATAAAAGGAAAGGAATATTATGCTAACAAATTTGATAACTGAGATGAAATGGACAAATTCCCTGAAAGACACAATTTTCCAAAACTCGTACAGGAGGAAATAGACAACCATAATAGGGCTATATCAGTTAAAGAAATTGAGTCAATAACTAAATCTTCCAAAACAAAAAACATCAGGTCTAGATGGGTTTACTGATGAATTCTAATAACACTTAAGGATGAAATTATGCCAAATATCTGCATTCTCTTTCAGAGGATAGAAACAGAGGCAATGTTTCCTGACTCATTGGTTAGGCCAGTATTACCCTAATACCAAAAGCAGACAAAGAGAGTACAAGAAAAAAAACTACCGATCAATATCTCTCACAAACATAAATGCAAAAATACTCAACAAAATAGTAGCAAATCAAATCCAACAATATATAAAAAGAATTATACATTATGACTTAGTGGGGTTTATACCAGATATATGAGGCTGGTTCAACATTGTAAAAAACAAAGTTGGAGGACTGATACTACCCAACTTCAAGGCTTACTATAAAATTACTGTAATTAAGATGGTGTGGTAGATTAATGAACAAAATAGAGTGCCCAGAAATAGACCCACATAAATAGAGTCCACTGGAAAAATCAAGATGGCAGAGGAGTGAATGGAAGTCACATTGATCACCTCCCAGAACCAATCTGGAATTACAACTAAATTGTGGAGAAATCACCTGGAAAAAAACAACTGAACAATAGCAGGAGAGGAGCCTTATAACCTTGGACAGACAGAAGAGTCAGCTTTAGCACAACCTAACTAGTAAGGAGTGTGGTAGAGACTAGAAAAGGTGGGTGGGGTGCCAACGGACAGCAGCACCAGAAGGATATTGAATCGGCCAAGTGGATCCCCCTGAAAAGAGCGGGGTCTAAATCATAAGTGGGGATCTCCAGCCTACAGCACCAGAGCCCAAGGAGTGTACGCATAACCACCAGCTGTGAAAAGCAGCAGGGTTGCTCTCTGCCAGAGACAGGCAGCTGGAGACCCAAAGAGCCTTTTAAAGGGCCAATGCATAAATTTTTATTTGCAGCCACTAACCCTGGTCTCTGGCAAATGTGGGGGCAGAGTGTGCTAGAGACACCTGAGGAGAGACTGAGGACGGAGGCTTTGGGGAGAGAACTGAGAGAGTGGCAGGCGGGATCCTGGTGCTGACTCATCCCTCATATGGCAGGAGCCATCTGGCTCAGGCAGACCACTCCCCTAAGAAGCAGCAGCAGCAGCAGCAGCAGCAGCATGAGATGACCCAATAACCCTGCCTCCAGAAGGGACTCTGCCCTGCCCTGAGCTGTCTAAGTCTGACTGCTGAGTGGAGAGTGACTAGATTTACAACTGAAGGAGTCAGCCACAGACAGTAGATTCCTGGAAGTCTCAAAAAGACTGCCTAAGGTCAGACGGGGTCAACAGCTAACATCATCAGATGCAGATCGAGAAAGAAAAAAACAGCAATTTCCTAACATAGAAGTTCATACCACAAAGACCGGAAAACAAGACAGATCAATTTAAGAAGCAGAGGCAAAATAGAAGTCTCACAAATAATGGGAAGACAAAGAAACACCCCCTAGTTGAAGGGAAAGAAGGAATTCCTGGAAAGAGAACTAAATGAAATAGAGGCAAGTAAACTATCAGATATTGAGTTCAAAACAGTGGTTCTAAGGAAGCTCAATGAGCTCAGTGAGCTCAGAGAGAATTACCAAAAACTACAGGGAAACTATGAGGCACTTACTGAAAACTATATGAGCAAGAAAAAGGACATAGAAACTATCAAGAAGAGACAAGAGGAAATGAAGAATACAATTTCTGAATTGAAGAACACAGTAGAAGGAATCAAAAGTAGGCTAGATGAAGCAGAAGATTGAATCAGCGAGCTGGAGGACAAGGTAGAAAAAAGCTCCCAGAAAGAGTAAGAAAATGAAAACAGACTCAAAAAGAATGAAGAGGTGTTTGGGAAATGCAGGACAACCTGAAATGTAATAATATCCATATAATAGGGATACCAGAAGGAGAAAAGGATGAGGAAGGGATAGAGAACCTGTTTGAAAAAATAATGATGGAAAACTTCCCCAACTGGAAGAGAGAAAAAGTCCCACAAGTCCAGGAAGCACAGAGGGTTCCATTCAGGAGGAATCCAATGAGGCCCACTCCAAGGCATATCATCATTAAAATGGCAAATATCAAAGACAAACAGAGAATCATAAAGCAAGCAAGGGAGAAAGAGGTAGTAACATATAAGGGAGCCCCAATATGGCTAGCATCTGACTTCTCAACAGAAACACTGCAAGCCAGAAGGGAATTGCAAGAAATATTTCAAGTCATGAAAAGCAAAGGCCTACATCAAAGACTACTCTACCCAACAAGGAGCTCAATTAAAATGGAAGGCGAAATAAGGAGTTTCCCAGAGAAAAGAAGGCTAAAAGAATACACCTCCACCAAACCAGCATTGCAAGATTTGCTAAAGGGACTGTTTTAAGAAGTGGAAGAAAAAGTCTATCAATATCCAGTTCCTTTCACAGCCACCAATACTTGATATTATCAACATTTTTAATACTTATTAATCTGATTGTGACATGATGTGTTATTTTAAGTTACTTTATTATTTGTTGAAACCAAACCTGTTTTTGTATATTTCTTGCCCATTTCTATATTTTTAAAAAGTTTTAAATGACTTTTTGGTATTCTTTATCCATTTTTTTCTCTAAAAATGAAACCTATTAACCCTTTTTTAGATGTGTTGCAAATACTTTCATATTCTATTACTTGTCCTTTAACTTTTTGTATAGCCTTAAATGTTTAATATAGTCATATTGTCAATATTTTACTTTATAGCTTCTGGCTTTGAATATTTTCCTTCAGGGTAAGAAAAATATTATTTTGTACTTTCTCCTAAAACTTCTTAGATTTTACATATTGATTTTTAACTCACCTGAATATTTTGAGTATAATGTGTGAAATAGGGCTCTGTGTTTGTTTTATTTCAAGTAACAGTGGTCCATGAACCTCATTTGTTGAATAAACCTTATTCCCCATTGATATGAAATATCAACTGAATCATACATTACATTGTTAGACAGATATCTATGTTTGTTTCTAGATAGATATATATGTTTGTTGTTTGTTTATTTCATTGATCTACTTGATTATTTCCGTGCTGGTATCATGTGGTTTTAATTACTGAGACTTTACAATGGACTTGATTCTTTCACTATTTTATAATGGAGTTTGACATTAAAAAAATAAATAAAATCAATCTGGATTTAAAAAAAAAAGAAAGAAAGAAAAAAGGAACTCCTACCTTTTGCGACAACATGGATGGAACTGGAGAATATGTTAAGTGTAATAAGCCAGTCAGTGAAAGACAAATACCATATGATCTCACCTATAAGTGGAATCTATTCAACAAAATAAACTAACGAACAAAATAAACCACAGGCATGGAAACACGGAGCAGACTGAAAGTGACCAGAGAGGATAGGGAAGAAAGACAATTGTGGGTAGAAGGGGAAGGGACTAGAGAAAGAACGTGTATGAATCACATGGACAACAGAGTGGGAATTGACTGTGGGAGCGGGCGAGCTGGGTGGGATAGGTGGAGGAAGGCAAAGTGGAAAAAATTGAGACAGCTGAAATAGAATAAACATGATTTAAAAATAAAAATAGAGTCAATTGATCTTTGACAAAGGAAAAAAGGCAATATAATGGAGCAAAGATAGTCTCTTCAACAAATCATGCAAGAACAGTTGAGCATCCACATGAGAAAAAAATGAAGAGACACACACTTTATACCCTTCATAAAAATTAACTTAAAATGGATCACACACCTAAATGCAGAACACTAAACTCCAAAATTCATATAAGATAACATAGAAGAAAACTCATATGCCCTTGGGAATGGCAATGAATTTTTAAATATAAAAACAGAAGCATGACTCATGAAAGATATAATTGATAAGCTGGACTTCATTAAAACCGAAAACTTTTGCTCTGTGAAAGACAATGTTAAGATAATGAAAAGACAAGCCACAGACTTGGAGAAAATATCTGCCAAAGAGACATCTGATAAAGAACTGCTATGCAAAATATACAAAGAACTTTTAAAACTCAATAATAAGGAAATTGACCTGACTAAAAAATGGACCAGAGACTTTAACAGACACCTCACTAAAGAAGATACACAGATAGAAAATAATCATATGAAATGATACTCCACATCCTATGTCATCATGGAAACTCAAATTAAAACAACAATGAGATACCACTATGCATCCTTTAGAATGGCCAAAATCCAGAACAATGACAACACCAAATGCTGGTGAGGATGTGAAGCAGCAGGAACTCTCGGTGGTGGGGGAAAGGCAAACTGGTACAGATACCTTGGAAGACAGTTTGGCCAAAACTAAACATATTCTTTCCATATGACCTAGCAATTGCTCTCCTTGGCACAGCAATTGAAAACTTATGTCTACAGAAATACCTGTACATGGAGTGTTTATAGAAGCTGCATCCATGATTGTCAAAACTTTGAAACAATCTCAATGTCCTTCCGTAGCTGAATGGATTGTGGACAATAGAATACAGACAATGGAATAGTATTCAGTGTTAAAAAAAGAATAAGCAATCAAACCATGAACAGACATGAAGGAATCTTCCATACATATTGCTAAGTGAAAGAAGCCAGTCTGAAAAGACTCAATACTGTGTGATTCCAATTATATGACATTCTGAAAAAGGCAAAACTATGGTGACAGTAAAAAGATCAGTGGTTATAGAAAGATGAATAGAAGATTTTTAGGATAGTGAAACTAGCCTTCATGATGCTATGACAGATACATGTCATGATATATTTGTCCAAACATATAGAATGTACTACTCCAAGAGTGAACCCTAATGTAAAACTGTGGACTTCAGGTGATTATGATGTGTCAATGCAGGTTATTCCATTGTAACCAAAGTACCTCTCTGTTGTGGAATATTGATCATAGGGAGGATATGCATGTGTAGAGGCAGGGGGTAAATCTCTGTACTTTCTTTTAATTTTTCTGTGAACCTAAAACTGCTCTAAAAATAAAGTCTTAAAAAAACTGCAAAAACAGGATAATGTCGATACTTTGCAGCGTTGTTTTAAAGATTAAAGATATTATGACCAGCAACACTGAAAGGAAAAGAAATCAACAGAGACAAGAGGGAAGGAGGGAGGGGTGGGCAGGGGAAGGGAAGGGAAGGGGAAAGTCAAGGAACATATAGCAAGGACTCATGGACAAAACCAAAGGGGAAGAGCTGAGGGAGGGAAGGAGGGAGGGGGCAAGGGAAAGTGGTGGGGGGGAGGCAGAGACAAATGTATTTGAAAATAAAGAAAGAAAGAAAGAAAAAAATAAAGATTAAAGATATTAGATGTATATCAAGTGTCTAAGTGCACATAGCAAGTGCTCAGTAAGTGATGTCTAGTATTATTTTAATTTGTACAATTGTTTTTATTCAAATTTCTAGATTTTAAATTCCTTGAGTAAAGGTACTAGATTTTGCTTGCAGCATATGATGGAAATTGACACATAATTAATAAAAGTTTGTTGAATTAGTTCATTTTTAATGAAATTGCCTCTATTGCCTATTTGCAGAGAAAAACTGGTTATTTCAACTCATGTAGAATATTGTTGCTTTCCTGTGCCAGGATCAAAGATACATTTGTTTAAAAACTGAAATAAAACAAAATATTGACAAGTAAAAACTACTTAATTTTCCAATTAAGTTAATGTAGCTCCAAACTACTGCATCATAATTACTGAGATTATTGATGCTTTCTCACTGTGGCCCTAATTAATAATGATCCATTGTTTCACTGGAGAAATGTCCAAAGGAAGAGGGCTATGTTGGGCAATATAACATATAATCTTCTTAGGGATTCCTTTTTTCCCATATGCCTTATTTTCATAGTCCAGTTATTTTGTCTAAGCCATTTCTAAAGACTGTAGCAAAGAGATTTGCAGAGCCCTAAAATTCAAGGGCTGCAAGGGACCTTAGCAATCCTGTTTCATTTTTCAGATAACAGATGAAAAAAGATGAAGGACTAAAGCTCACACAGTTAGCGAGAAACCATTTTTGCAGTGGAATCAAAATTATTTTTTCTATTTTTAAGACTCTCTAAGAGAAACAAGAAAATATGATACGAAAACAGTCCCATGAAGCCATTATGAAAAGCAAAACAAAACCCCCAAAACTACCCCTACTAGTACTGAAATCTTAAAAGCAGAAAACTATGAAAAACTGATATATATGACAAGTAAAAAAATAAGGAGAATGAATGAAACAACAAATAAAATGTGAAATTACAGTAGTAAACTATTAAAAGAGGAGAGAAAAAAATGTTTCCTTGTTTTTACAGAAGGCGCGTGGACAACCCAGTTTTGAAGCAATGGGCACTAAACCTCCATTGAAATGGTCCCCTTTCTTCCCGAACAGTTCTAGTTCTAATCCTGCTGTGTTTCTTGTTTTTGAAAAGCGAATCAAACGCTGCGCACGTCACACGCTTAGATAAACCGGCGTTGATCAGGTTCCCTAGCAGAGCACGGCTTCCTCTTTCCGTGGCTTAACCTTTTTTTCTCTTAATCCTCTGCGATCTGAGACTACCGATTTTATATTTCTAAGCAATTAATTTTTTGGCTGGGACGCGCAATCCACAGGTGTGGATGACTGACAGCGCGCTGATAGACTCCATCTGTTGGCGGCTGATAGCAGCCTCCTGGGGGCTCCCGGGCGCTGTCTTCCCACTCGCCAAAGCCAGCAGCCTAATCTATTTGCTAGCAGGCAGCAAAGCGCCCGCGGCTCGCATTGTTATTCAACGTGAACAATCGATTACAGCAGCACGTTTAGGGGCACAGTGTGAGGCTCTGCAGGGCGGCACTGTTTCCGCAGCGAGTCAGCGCCCACGATATTTTTCCCTCTGTGGAAAGAAAGGGCAGGATGGGGAGATGAGAACTTTGTGACAATTCTAGGGGGACAGCTTGGAATTCCTGACTACCCTTGGCGTCACACTTTTTAACAGAAAGACGAGGAAACGGGGTAGTTACAATAACTATAATTTACTTGTGATGTAAATAAATGAATACTGAAAGGGTAGGGTTGGCGTCAGAGCGTCTGAAAGACATCCTTGAAATGGTGGGTGCTTCTTGGAATGTAAGTAACAGATTTGGTGATCTAGTAAGGGACCTAAGAACAGGTGACACTGCGCTTTAACAGAAAGGTGGGTTTGGCATGCATTTAGGGTGGGGATAAAATTAAAATCACTTTAATGGTAAAATAGATATTCCATAGACTATGGAGGACCAGAGCAAAGGTTTGCAATTAAAAGAGGTTTGAAACATTTTCTTAAATGATATATACTTAATAAATTTTAAAGATTTAGGCAAATGGTTGAAGTGGCACTATTTGGGTAAGATATCTGAAGCCTTAAAGAGCAAGAGTTTTGTGCCTTTCTTTTCTCATTATTTTGTTCCCTCAGACATCATTTAGGGACAATTTAGCCTCATTTGAATGTACCACTGCACTGTTGCCAAAGAAGTAATGATACTGAAGCAGTAATCTATGAAGCTGGAATTTTTTTTAAGGCATTCTTTAATGTATCAAATTGGATTTACTCCCATTTCCTTCTATTCCTTTCCCAATTCCTTCTCTTTGGAACTGGTAAATATAAATCCTCTTGCAAGACACAGGCACACCCAGGACCTTTTTCAATCTCTACTGCCGGTGACAGTTTGTCTCAATGGACACATTAGACCCCCTAAGCATCACTCCAGCCCCAGTGACACACATCCAGCCTCTTCCCTGGGTGCTTTTACAGTATCTACTTCAGAGGACAATTTATATGGAGATTTAAGAATTGCTAATGGTTAAGTAATGTAAATGCATGTCCACTAATAAACATATAAAATAAGTTAAATGCTTTCACAGCTGATACTTAGAAGACTAATGTATTTTGATAAGTCTTTACTACTTTTAGACTTAGGACTGACATAATCTACTGGAAAGAATCACAAGTGATATGAACAGAAAATAATGAAATCTGTGTCTGAATAGCACCAACTCCTCTAGACTTTATGGTAAAAACACATTCATGAGTCAATCAGCTATGTACGAGGTATGTACAACGGTGTGAGGAGGACAGTGGGGCGAGGAGCAGGTATTTTGAGTGACATGGCACTAAATAACTAATTTACATTTACAATGGATTATCTGCATGATGGACATACATTTTCAAGGCCATGATAATTGACAAGACTCAGGTGTCTGGAAATACTCCTTTATGACTCAATTTGATTTTTGATTCCCACTGCCCCATTCTGTTCTTGGCAGAATATAATCTGTCTACTTCTGAGATGTTTCTTTTCTCCAACCCGACAATTTTTCTTTCAATCCATCTCTACTTTTTATTTTGTTCCTTCTTCTATATTCCAATCCAAGTGCAGTCTGGTGAAAGTTCTGCCCCTTCCCCACCTTTTCCTGGAAGGTGGAGAGAGGGAGGCATCAGGGTTGGGGGGGATGTGTGCATCAGCGCTTACCCCTGCCCCGGGCTCCTGTCTCTCACTCTGCCCTGACCTCAGCTCTGCGGTCCTCGAGGAAACAGAGCTTATCAGGAGGCAGTCATAACACTGCCCCGCAACCCCTTTGCCAGCATCTCTGTGAGATGACAACTCCCAGAGAAGGAACTGAAGAGACTAGTTCTCTTATGAGTTCTCTCAATTTATGAAAGAGTTTCCCTCATTTCCTGTCCCCAACATAGTTTGAGGAGGTTGGGTGGAAGACAAAAATTTTTCCTCCCATAAAATCTCCCTCTGTTGTTTCAGATTTTATCGTCTCATGCCCAAAGTGTCTCCTTACAAAGCTAAAGAGCATGAATGGTCTCTATAATCATGGGTGTTCTTTGGTGTAGTTGCCAGCTGGGGGAGTAGCCACACGTAGCAGGCAGGCAAAAAAAGCACGCCCGCCCCCATGTCATATCAAAACATGCAGTGTTGTTAATACACGCTGGTAAGGATTGAAAGCCTGGGGCCCCACCATATAATAAAATATATTAATATGTATTTTAGAACATATATATATTTTAGAAAATTTATAATCTAAATTCCAAAAGGGGAATAAAAATACAAAGACACTGAAGAAATCAAGCAGATCTTTGTAGAGATGTAATTTAAATGTAGAGTTTTTATAGTTATAATGGAAAGTAAGCATATGAGTTGTTTCATAGCTTTGAACACAGTACTGTTATGGTTTGCTCATAGTTGGAAGAGAATCATCCTGTTTAGGATTACTACCATACCTGAGACACGGGACACTCAAAAACTCCCTGTATTAAAGCAACGCTGTGGGAAAGTTACTAAAAGGACAGGTGTGATGCGGTCCCCAGGTTGATGACTGAGGGAGGTTTTGTCCTGCAGTCTTCCCGGTCACCGTGGATGAAGAAATAAATTGTACCAGGCATGATTTGCCTGTCAGGAGGCGGGGGGCGATTCCCTCCAGAATGCTCGGAGCCCTTCTCTTGAAGTGGCTTTTACTGAGATTGAAATGCGCGCAGGTGTATACAGCATGCGTGCAAGCCTATCAATCTATATCAAAAAAGCTACAGACAATAAATTGAAGAAATACAGAGGTTTGTCTTAAATCAAAGTCTGTCAGACAAGTTGGTGCTAGATGCTCATTAAGCACAGTTTTGGGGCTCAGGAATTATATCCTTACTGTGAAGTCAGACACCTGGTATTTCCTTATCAGGGCAGTGAGAAGCAGAGCAAGCTTCAGTAATTATATTGCTTTCTTTAGGCCAGATCTCCCAGGGGACCCCCAGTCTTAATATCAGTCTATGCGCCTCCCAGCATTCCTGGCTTTCCAGTCAAGGCTTACGGGCAGGGCCTAGCTCACGTGGGGCTATAATTCCCAATACCACTCAAAGTGGTCCCCAACCAATAACACTGTAAACAAACAAACAAACAAAACAAAACAAAACAACTACTCTGAAGCAGGTGGGAACCTGGGAAGAGTCTGCAAGGGAAGAAAATGAAGTATTTTGTTTTTTCTCATCTTATATAAACATCTCAGCCCAAGCATGATGTTTGAGAACTTCTGGGAACTATGACTTCCCCACTGACTTGTGTTGGGCTGCTGATGACCATCAAGTGTGTCACTAAAGAATTCCTCCCGGGAAAAGGCAGCAGCTACATCTCTTGGGTGCCAAGTAGCCCAGCTTTGGATTGGAGCCACCAGACCAGGTTGAGGACCAGATCTCTGCTGAGCTCTTCCCACAGCCCTAGAGCTGGAGGCTCAGAGTTGAATGGGGCATTGCTATTTTCATAGCTTTCTGTAAATTCTTTCCCTGTTCTACATTATTTGAGCTCCTTTTCTGGATACTTAAATTTGTAAAATCACAGAAAAGGATTCCCAATAAATGCCCTTTGTCTGAACTTAGGCTGCTGTAACATATTACCATAGACTTGCTGGCTTAAATAACAAACATTTATTTCTCACTGTTCTAGGAGTTGGGGAGTCTAAGATCAAGATGCTGGCATGTTTGGTTCTGGTGAGAATCCAAATTCTTGGTTTGCAGGTGGCTGACCTCTTTTGTAACCCTACATAGTGAAGAGAGAAAGAGCAAGGTCTCTGGTGTCTTCTTATAAAGGCACTAATCCCATAATGAGGCCTCCACCCTCATGATCCAATTACATTCCAAAGACTCCACTTCCTTAAAACATCACCTGGGAGTTAGGATTTCAATGTATGAATTTGGGAAGGACACAAACAGCCATTGACAACAATTAACGTCTTTGGACTTCACTTTCCTCATCTCTCGAATGAGATCTATGCTCTCTGAGATTACACCCTGAGGTGTACTTTTGTCTAGCTATAAAAGGAATAACAGATTCTAAGCCTAAAATAAATCAGTATGATTGCAATTATACTATGTGTGTATGTACTTCATCTGTGAACCTTGAAAAAGAAACACACCGAAGAAGGGGTTCTGGGAGCTAACTGGGCTCAAATTTTAAAAAACAGAGCCTAGCAGCTGTCAACACGAGAAACATGCAAACCTGTAGAGAATTTTTGTGAGTTTATGTGAGCCAAACTGAAGACAGTTGCTGAAAAGCATTATCTCAACAGACTGAGAAATACTTGAGAGAATGGCAGCTTTGCACCTTATTTTATACATTACAATTAAAAGAGGAGGCGTAAGATGGTTTCGTGAAATCTGTTGGTGATAGATTAGGGAGGTGGGAGGAAGCTATGAGGGGAAATCTCTGAAATTGGATGAAAAGTAAAACTTTTACATAGGTGGGTACAGGATAGTTAACAGTCAACAATTAACACGATAACAATAACAACGAGGGAATTTGTGGTCTCTCCCAGGTACAGTGCCTGTGCTTTGAGGAGTTCAGAAAAAGGAAATTTGACATTCCAAAGATATGTTATCTTTGGTGCAAAAAGGCAACAGGCTCAATTAAGGTAAAGATTGACCTTTGTTAGGGAAAAATACTGGCTTCAAACATGACTTGCTTTTAGTTACAAAGTTTTTAATTTTAGACCATCCTTCCTGGTTACTTAGGTCTGTGAGTTTGTGAGGCCACCATGCAGCCCTCCCCTGAGCTTGTGAGGTTTGGTGTGTGGCCCCTTTTCTCCCACACAGCCATTTCTACGCAGGGGCCTCTCACACAAACTGCACTTCAGGGAGAAGCCTGCACTGAACTGCTTGTCTGCACTGTGTTCCCACCATCTGAGCCATCTTTAAAGGAGTTTCTGGAATCCTATTTCAACCAATAGAACTAAGGTTCTCCCTCTGCAATCAGAGCTGCACAGCTCTAACCAATCAAAGCAGCTGTATTCTGACCAATAGTAATGGGTGCCGTTTGGGCCAATCAAACTGTGAGGTTTTAGAATCCTCATTTACATGAGGACAGACCAATCAGGGATCAAGGGCAGGGACTTCTGTCCCTATAAGCCAGCTCCCCAATGGCTGTGAGAGGATTCTTTCCCTTTCCCTGCCTGAGCTGAAACACTGAAGCTGGCTGTTGAGAGCAGAGCAGAATGGAGCAGAGTGGGGCCTGGCCCCAGACAGCCCTGCTGTTCTCACAGCTGTGCAGCATCGCAGTGGAACTGCTCCACAGCCATGCTCTTTCATGATGCATCACAACTGAGCTGCTTTACACCAAATGAAGTTTCCTTCTTTACTGCACCCCAAACTGGGGATTCCTATTGGTATTGAATTAGTGCCAAGGACTATTGGTTGACACTCCCTAGACTGTGCACTTCTTTAAAACACAGGTGAATATGTCTTTCATTATTATATATCCACTACTGAACACATACTGGATGTTCAGTGAATGTTTATTGAATGAGTAAATGAAAAGTAAATTCCTCCATAATAATCAGGGACTAGGTATGACAGAAATTAGTGTGTGGGCTTATGGAGAAACTGGTGTGTCCTATTGCACTTTTATATTTGGTTTTAATGGAAACGCTATTGGTATAAAAATATATGCTATTTCCAAGTTGCAGGGCCAAGTTACTGAGCAAAGGTGTTCTTCTATTAGCTTCCCTTAGTCTTTTTTCAACTCTTAAGGAAAGTTGAATGAGCACACTGGTTTTGACTGGTAAAAATTTTGCAGTACCCAGGAGCAAAAATTCTGAGCATGAACAAAGCATCTAATACATAAACAGAGCTGTGGGAGATCTCACAAAGTCTATACTGGGCATAGAGCATTTTAAGAAGTTGCTTGGCTAAAGAAACCTGCTGTAGATTTCTTGTACCACATCTGCACCTTTCCCCTCTTCAGTGTTTGTTGCAGGACAAAAATCTAGCTAATGGAGCATTTTGTTTCAGTGTTTCATTGAACTGATTCAGTTGATTCCAAGGTACTTTTTAACCAGAGCAGAATATGCTTTTTCACATCATAAATCTATGCTAAATCTATCTTCCTTTATGTTGTAGCTTGCACATTTGCTCAATTTTGTGGTGAGAATAAACAGTTAAATGTCTTCCAGTTTGCTTTGCCACCCAGGGTTAGAAAGAAAACAAGTCATTTATCCTCAAAAGCTCCTGTGAGGCATGATGGAGGGTGTGCTGCTTTTAAATAGATTTCTGTAGCAAAGTGCACAGTCATTTTAAAAGCCAGTGACGTATTTTGAGAATTATTTATTTCCAATCTGTCAGCTCCTACCTTTAGATTTCCCATTTCCACAACACAGAAGTGCAAGCTGACTCAAGGCTGCCCCCAAGTGTCATTTCAAAACACAGATACAGAAGGCAAAAAGCAAAACAAAGGGCCACTCCGCCTAAAAAAAAAACCCCCAAACACGCCATCAAAATCCATAGTATATCTTGAATTGTTCTTCCTATTGCTCTTTTAAAAGAATTCCTTATGAAATGAAATCAACTCAGCAGATCTCTTTGGAGAACCTGCTCTATGCTATGTGTAGTGTATACAAAGAAATAGAACATGATCCAAACCTTTGTAGGCTTTTAAACAAGTTAGAGAGACAAGAATGGATTAAAGATTAAATAGAAGACTAATAGAGGTCACCAGAATGTATGAGATGAACTGTTAAAATAATGGTAAAGAGTCAAATTTGTGTAGCTGATTTTTAAAAATGCAATATACAATACAATTTTTTTCAGGCATTGTACTAAATCTTTTGCATTCATTATCTCATTCAATGTACATAATAACTCTGCAAAGAAGGTAATAGTGTAGCTTTTCATTTCTTTCCCTGAATGGAACCAAAGCTTTAAGTTGAGAGCAAGGTCATTCAGCAAAGATGAGGCAGAGCTGGGACCTGCCTCAGGTCTCCCTGACCAGAAAGCTTTTGTTCTTACCTGAGATGCTTTAGCGTAGGGCCTCGGGATGCTTGGGCAGGAAGCCATCACACAAAGAAAGGGAGTTAGGGAGGAACCAGCTTTTCTAATGGAGCCAGGAGCACTTTCCGGTTTGGTCAAGGGAGCAAGAGGTTTCTAGTCAGTCAGACCTCTGAGTCTGAATTTGAATCCCAGCTCAGCCACTTACTCAATGTGTGACTTGGACAAACTTCTTAAACCTAGTTTCCCCTTCCTTCAAGTGAGGATATAGTGATACCCATCCCTACTATGCATGAGACATGTATGAGAGGTGTCTGGTTCATGGTGGGGCAGCTCATAATCTCAGTTCTCTTCTTCTTCCTCATGGAAGACGAGTGGGAGTCTTGGACCGAAAGGGTCAAGGCTGTGAAGGTCAGACAAAGATGTGATTCCCGGAACACAGAGTCTCTCTGCGGGAATTTTTATAACACATTCAGGCTACTCGGAATGCCACAATTTTGTAGATTATGTAATACATACTTTGAAACACCGGCCTAGAATGCATTGGTTTCTTTCCACAAATGCCTAACTCCTGGGAATATAGTTGAGAAAAACACAGCTGACTGTAAAAGATAAAAATGAAAAATTACGAGGGTCTTTCTAGATCAGATTTATAGCTTACATCTCTAAACTATTCATTACCATATGTGAAATTGGGTCAGATCTGGAGAAACTCACATTATTACTTTGTTAAAAAGAAAACCGTAGTCTTCCCAAATAGTGTCACTCAGGCTGAAGCCCATGATACAAAACTTAGATTTAATACCTGACCGAACTGCTATTTCATTCTCTCCCCAAAACATAATCTTAGTCAATCAGTCAGGAATTTTCTGGTCAACGCCAATGTGGTAATCTTTCCTGTGGGCCCTCTTCTATTCCCCGCAGAAAGAAGACACAATCTATAAGATTGAAATCTTTGCTGTTCCCTTGCCCCTAAAAGATGTCCTGGCCTAAAACAATCCTTTCTTTTCTTTTGTTAATAGTTCCCTTGCCCCACTCTTCTTCCTATTAATGTCTTCCAGTTCCTACAACCCCTCCAAGAGCCCTTCTAGTTGCTGGAAGGGATGCTGCCTGATTCATGAATGTCTTAATGAAGCCAATTATGTCTTCAAATTTACTTGGTTGAATTTTGTTCTTTAACTTTGCTCGAATAAAGTCTAAGATGCTGTTGACTTAGCAGGATGCTGTGGGCCACTGGGTCCTATTTTGCATCATGGCAAAGTCCTTCTTTTAGAAAGCATATTGCCAGTGCTATACAGTTTTAGCACTTTTAAAATTACTGTTGCTATATATGTAATTTCCCTGATGACTTGAAATAGTTAATTTGCTTTTCCAAGAATTCAACTTAGGATTGAGCTGTGACTCAGGCTGTGCCTGCATGGGGAGATGGAAATGAACCTAAGCAGTTTGTTCATCTGCTCTTGACTTCATGGGGCTCTTTCTGCCTGAGCGAAACTTCTTTTTTGCTGAAAATTGCAGAAACCAATAGGCCCAATATCACTCCAATGTGATTTGCTTGAATTCCTACTTCTTCTTTTAAAATAATTGTCTTCTTTTGAAAATAAGCCAATTAACAGTTTTTCACAGTCTGGGAGAATAGATATTTATGTCTCTTTATCAGAGACATTGAATTTATAGGATTCATGTTTCTTATCAGTAAATAGTCTATTCAAGGAACACTTTTTAGCTTACATAAAATTTCTAAAGAAGAAGGAGAAAGAAAGGGAAAAAGAAGATGACAGAAGAAGAGGAGTAAAAGAAATTTCTCTGATGTTATATTCTGATCCCAAAGGAAGATGCAATTTTGGCACTCCCTATGGCATTTAGAGTTCCCTGTGTAAACTGGGAAATTCTGATAGGAGTTTTCTGATGCACTTGCCTTGCCTTCCATTGTTTTTATCTCCCTCCAATGCTCAAGTTTCCTCTTACTCAGAGTAGAGTTCATGGCTCATTAATTGGCATAACTGTCCTGCTTGTGTTACAAAACCTCTTGCTCTTGCTTCCCTCCCCTGTACTCACCTGGCACATAGTCTATGTGCATTCAGTCCACTTCTCTGCCTATACCACTCCTGCATCTACTGTGCTGAATACGGTTGGAGAAAAACCATACTGGCTGTGTGGCTGTGAATTCATGAACCTAAGCCTTGAGGGGCCTTCTGCACTGCCCACTGACCCTGGGCCCTGCCCACTTCACTCACAGGCACTTGCTGAGGGCCACTCATGCCAGCTCTCTCCTCAACCTCTTTCTTCTTACTCAGTTGATTCCTTCTTATTATGTGTCTGAGATGATAGAAATGATCAGAAAAGAACTTTCACTTCTTCCTATCTGAAAAGTCCCTACTCTACCTGCATCTGTGCCCATAATCCTGCCTTCCCCCTATGACAATGGGTAAAATGCCTAGAGCTTTATCTAAGGTCAGCCCATGCCCTCAGACACTGAATTCCCTCCCTCTCGCCTCCTCAAGGATGATGTTCTTACAGAGGCATTGAAGAGAGGCTCCCTTCTCTCCTCCCCTTCCAGCTACTCTTCCATTGCTTTGGTGTTTTTTGATAGAGACATTGCCTAAAAGACTTGTCGTTGCTTGCCCTGAATACTTCCTTACTTCCCGTGCTCTCTTGAATACAGCCCAGTCATTTTCTCCCCTATCTTGCCGAGAAATCACTCCCATCCAGGTCTCAGGGACTTCTGCTTGAGACAGACTTGTCTTAATCCTCTGTGCTGCCCTTTCTCAGTATCTCAGGCCCATCTGATACAGTGATCTCCCTCTCCTTCTGGAATCACCTTCTTCACTTGGTTTCTGAAACCCAGAACTGTCTTGCTTCTTTCTTCACAGATTTTTTGAGTCTTCCCTTTTCCCCCCCAAGTTATAAACTTTGGAGCGCACCAGGGCTCAGACCTCAGGTTTCTTCTACATTTAATCCACAGATATTGTAACAGTGGAAAATTGTAATGGTGGGGAGTTGTAACCCGCCCCACCTTTCTTCTGACACTGTTTCTGTAAGTGCTGAGTCTGACTAATATGTACCTTGTAGATGAACAACATGTTTGTATAAGAATCCTAGGAACTAACTTCAAAAGATACAAACTCCAGCCTTCAGGCATCCGAGCTCTGGGAGATTTTCTGACCTTCAACCACGACACCAGGATGACGTGGAGCCAGGATGACTAAACCAGGATGGCGCACACCGGACCATCACTTGCCTTATTGGAACGGACTGTGCTTGTCTGCACGTAGAGAACTTTTCAACCTCTCCCTTGGTCTCTTTATTCTGTTCCCATCTCCCTCCTTATAAAAACCTCGGCCTTCACTGAGGTGGGGCGGTGGGCTTGAGAGGTGAGTCCCCGATCTTCCTGGTGGCCAGCACCTGAAAAGAAACCATTTTCCATTACATCAGCACTGGCCTCTTGAGTATTGGCAGACATTTGGACCTGCTATTGGTAACAATATTTCAGCCCCATTACTATAAATAGCATCTATATATAGGTGATTCCGAAATTTAAACCCCAGCCCAGACCTTTCTCATAAGCCCTTGTCACATACTCTACTGTGTGCTCACCATTTCCTCCTAGATGTGCAATAAGCATCTCAAACCAAACCTGTTCAAATGGAAATTGTGATCCTTCCCCACCCCGAATCTGCTCTATTTCATTGACTGTCACCTGTCTCAGAAAGGTAACCCCCAATTAATCAGACTCATTGTGAAATCATCTTTGAATTCTGTTTATTTCCCCCACCAAATCCCACATCCAACCCATCAACAAATCCTATTGGCTCCACCTTGAAAATACGTGGGGAAGAAACACTACTCCTTGCCTTCTCTCCTGCTGCCATCTCACTTCAAGGCATAACCATCTCTCGTGTGGACTACTCACAAAGGCCTCCTCACGGTTGCTCTCCTTTCAGACTTGCCACATACAATACAGTCTTAATATTGCAGGTCATAGGGCAATCTTTACAGGGGTGTCCAACCTGTGGCCCTTAGGCTGCATGCATCCCAGGATGGCTATGAATGTGGCCCAACACAAAACCGTAAATTTACTTAAAACATTATGTGTAATTATGTGTCACAGTGTAATTAATGTGTGACCCATGACAACTCTTCTTTCAGTGTGGCCCAGAGGCACCAAAGGGTTGGACACCACTGCAAACATCAATTGGATAATTTCATGATTCCATTCTCAACTCTTCAAGGCTGATATTGTCTGCCTCACTCAGAGTGAAACCCCAAGTCCTTTCCATTGTCTAGAGGCCCAGTCCTTCACAGCACTGGCTGCTTTCCCCTCATACAATCTGCTTTGTCTCCTCTGGTTGTAACTAAAACGCTGCTGTCTCAAGGCCTTTGGGCTTGCTGTTCCTTCTCACTGATAGTCTCCCTACCAAACATTCGTGTGGCTGGCACATTCACATCATTCAGATGTCAGTTCAAGTGAAGTCTTTCTGGACTACCCCCTGGGAAGTAGCACCTCTGTCCCCCTCTGTCCACTTATCCTGCTTTGTTTTCTTCTCTGTACTTCTCACCACTGAGTCACCCTTGTTCTTTGAGTCATTCATGAAATATCAGCTCAAAAATGGAAATAATACATAATAATAGCCGACCTGCTTTGGCACTATTTGTCACTGAGAGGAAAATCAACACAGGAGCAAGAGAAAATTATTTGTGAAGGAGTTTTTTTATGAGAGATTTGTTCAGGTAAACCAACCATCACCTTACTCAAGAAGTGTGTGCCTCAGTTCCCATATAAATTTATTGCTTAGAAGTCAAACACTTTTTCCACAAAAGTATTATTTTTTATGGTCTCAGGTGAGAGAACGACTGTTTATTTTATCCATAACAATGTTGGCTGTGTTGATGTAAAAAATCAAAGACTGACATGAGAAGGAGAGAGAGAGAGAGAGAGAGAGGAGAATTTCATATTTCCTTGAGTACAGGGCCAGCCTAAAAGAAATTCAGCACATGGAATTGTTTTTTCCCACCTCCATTTTTGATCCTTCTCTGTGCTCTCTTGAGCACCTCATTGTTGCTTCTATCCTTCCTTCTAAAGAAGCTCAGACTCCAGAACGATTTCCTACACTCTTCCTTAACAAAATGATCATATCCTTGGCACATTTTGTATACATTAGGCATTAGGAGGTTTGCAAATTGAAATAACTAATTAACTTTACAGTAATAGCTCTTCAGCATCCCAGACATAGCCCATTTCCCCCGCAACTGTGTTTCCAAATTGATGGACAGTCAGTTTCTTAAAGGAAAATGAGAAAGGAAGTTTTGTAGATCTATTTGGCTTATTTCTGCCTGTTTTAGTTTTGGATTTCAATTTTGAAATCTACCAAATTTTCAGTCATCTTCACAACCTGGCTGCAGTATTAAGGAGTGAGGGAGGGGTCAGAGCTGGGAGGGGAGACAGCAGCACCTTCTCTGAAGGATCGAGTCATTTCTAGGGTAGATGCTGCTTAAACCCCTTAGGCTCTGTAAGCCTCCATGTACTGGCACAACTTTCCAACTTGAAATGCTAAGTGTTTAGGTATCTCTTCAAATCCTTGCTACAGCTTTATTAGATAACTACTGTCAGAATGAGTGAAGGGAACACAGGGGAAAACTAGCTTACTTAATAATTAATTGAGACTGGTCCATATTTAATCACAGCCCTCAGCTCAGGCTTTATAATTTAAACTTCACTAATAGTCTTCTTGATTTGTCAGCCACTTCTACATGCTGTCTTTGAACTAAGAGCTTGACCTATCTTTGGCATTAAGCCGACAGCATTAGTCTCAGGTCCTCAATTTGTTGTGAGTCATTCAGTGGCTAAATCGAAGATGCGTCACAAGCAAATTGGTTTCCCCTGGACCTATTCATTGGTAATAATAATGAGCCAGACAGTTCCATTTTAACTTCTTTGGGATAATTCCCCAGTTCTTTGACATCCTAATTTCCATAAATATATTGGGGCTCAAAGTACACAAATCATTTAAGGTATCACGACAGAAGGGTGTGCTTGACATACGTGTCTAATACACTTTTTGGAAACAAAGATGAAACCAAAAGGTAATAATTCAAGTGGCCTCCCTCGAATCACATATTTTTGGTGACTCTGCTGCCTACTCTTCACCTCATACTTATTCATGATCCCTAGCAGAGTTGGAATGGAAGCTTTTTTTAAACCAAAATTACAGTCTCCTCGATTACATTTTCATCTTGAAGATCTGCCTTAAACTCTTCATCTGAGAATAATGTTACACGGTTTAAAAAAAAGTAGTATTTATTTAAATATTAACAGAGAGGCAAGCCACCGAATTCTGGCAGATTTCTTAGAAAAACATAAATAGCATTTACCTATTCAGACAACTCGAATCAAATTTAGATGTAAAGAATGTACTCGTGGTTCTGAAATCGGGTTTATAACACCGTATCTTTTTGAAAAATCTTAATGCTAATGTTCATAAAGTATAAATCCAATATGACCTAAAGTAACCAGAATGATTTGAAATTAAACCACTTTTCATAATTCAATATTATGCTCATCCATAAAAATAAGAACCTATGAATTTTCATTACTTCTCTGTCAATCTGACTTTAACATCATTATCTCAATTCTATGTAAGGATTAACTGAAAAAACAGAAAAACTCTAAGCTGGATGTTGTCCTATAAAATACTAAAATATCAGTTAATTATTTGTGCATGAGGGGTAGGGAGGAAGGAAATTAAGCATTCCTGCTTATCATGGTGTCATGCATAATAGACAAGCTTTGGATAATTATTAATCATGATGATGAAAATAATTAAATCAGTTATTGCACCATTTTCAACAGTGCCAGTGTTACTAAAATATAAATAGAGAAGAAAAGAATTGAAGTTGTTCCTAAGGAGAAATGCCTGGAAGGAAGTATCATCTGGAATTTAGCTTGAAGATTAAACACTGGCAAATCACTTAATGCAATCTAGTGGAATTCATGGGGACACTCAACTAAACAAACTAGTGACTTTGTATATGTATTTACACATACTCATTTTAAATATCTCACCTTTGAAAATTTTTCTTCTATTTTTCATGCTCTCCTAGCAGAACAATGAATTGCTTAGCATAATGCTCTCCAATTCCATCCATGCTGCTGCGAAGGGAAGTAGCTCCTTCTTTTTTCCTGCTGTGTAGTATTCCGTTGTATAAATGTACCATAGTTTTTTGATCCACTCATTTATTGATGGGCACTTTAGTTGCTTCCAGCACTTGGCTATTGTAAATTGTGCTGCTATGAGCATTGGGGTGCATAGGTTCTTTTGAATTGGTATATTTTCTATGTGTTACATTCCTTTTCACCTCTTGATAACAATTGCATCTCAATTGCTGTGACATGTTAACTCCAAATTATAAACCCACCATTTATGAACTCCAGGAAAGCCATGGAATCTTGAGTGGAGTTTCCCCACAATTTCACATTTCATTCAAATCAATTGTGTGGATAATCAGCCAGTCTGGCAACATTGCTAATAAAATCCATGCTCTATATGTTTAAAATAAAAATCTAATTCTTCATTTTAAAGTACTTTTAGGTTTCTAGTAAAACTGTGAAGGTAGTTTAAGATTTTCATGTACTCCATACTCAGTTTCCCTATTATTAACATTTTATATTGCTATGGTACATTTATCAGCATTAATAAGCCAATATTGGTGATTATTATCTAAATTCCATCTTTTATTCAGATTTCCATAGTATTTATCTAATGTCTTTTTTCTCTTCTACGGATCCTGTCTAGAATACCGTGTCACATTTAGTCATGTTTCCCTAGATGCTTCTGGACTGTGATAGTTTTTCAGAAATTCCTTGTTTTTGTTGACTTTGACAAAAAATGTAAAGCATGTTTTCATATTCTTAATATGACATCTGTGTATCTTCTTTGGTGAGGTGTGTGTTTATACCCATTGGTCATCTTTTAAAATAAAAGTTTCATTGAGATATAATAACTCACTTTTTTAAAGCATACAACTCAATATTTTTAAGTGTATTCAGAGTTATGCAAACGCCATAACCCTCTAATTCCAAAATTATCTCATTGTCCTCCAAAGAAAGCCCATACCTATTAGCAGTCATTCCCTGTTCTTTCTTTATCCCAAGACCTGGTAACCACTGATCTACTTTGTGTCTATAGATTTGCCTACACTGAACTTTCCATGGAAGTGGTCTCTTACAATGTGTGTACTTTTAAGTTTGCTTTCTTTCACTTAGAATGATGTTTTCAAGGCTTATACACATTGTAACATATATCAGTACCTCGTTCTTTTTTATGACCCAGTCATACTTTATTTTACAGTTGTATCATATTTTGTTTATCCATTCACCAATTTGGGGACACGCTTTTGGCTTTTATGAATAATGTTATTTATTTGCATGTTTCTGTGTGGACATAGGGTTTCAAGTCTCTTGATAGAGACCTAGGAGTAGAATTGCTGAGTCATGTGGTAACTCTATGTTTAACTCTTCCAGAAACTGCCAAACTGTTTCCCACAACAGCTGTGCCATCTTATATCCCCACCACTATGTGTGAGAGTTCCAGTTTCTCCTTATTCCTGCCAAAACTTGTTATTTTTTTTGTTTGCTTTAAAATTATAGCCATCCTAGAAGTTGTAAAGTATTATTTTGTGTGATTTTCATTTGAATTTTCCAAATGACTAAAAGATATGTAAAAAAACATCTTTTTGTGTGTTTGCCGTAAGCATATCTCCTTTGGTGAAATGTCTATTCAAATTCATTGCCCATTTTAAAATCTCTTACTTGGCTTTTTATTTTTTGAGTTGTAAGTGTTCTTTATATATTCTCCATAAAAGTCCCAAATCAGATATAAGATTTACAGTATATTCCCCCATTCTGTCTGTTGTCTTTTCTTTTTTTATAGTGTTTTTTGAAGCATGAAACTTTTAAATTTTTAATGAAGCCAATTTATCTCTTTTCTTCTTTTGTTACTTGTGCTTTTTGTGTCATACCTAAGAAACCATTGTCTAATTCAGTCACAATGATTGATCTTTATATTCCTTTCCTAGAGTTTTATAGTTTTAACTCTTATGTGCAGATTTATGACTCATTTTAAGATAATTTTTACATATCATGTTGACTAAGGGGTCAAACCCCACTTTTGCATGCAGATATCCAGTTGTCCCAGCATCATTTATTGAAAAGATTATCATTTTCTTGTTGAATTTTCCTAGTACCATAAAATGGTCATGTTTAGAGAAAACTAGAAGAATATGGCTTCATAAAAGTTCAAACAAGAAGTTGTTTTAAAAGGAGGTGCCCCATGAGCATTCTGCACTAGATTTACCACTGAGAACGCTGTTGCAAACCTTGGGAGAACAGTTAAATGCCCTGGAAGTTCAGGGACAAAGCGAGATATTTTATGCAGATTTAAGCCTGTGATTTCTGAAAATCTGACAAGAAAGCCTTAAAGCAATGAACCTAATTATCAGAAACAATATGGCGTGACTATCTAGAATATTAGTTTTGATTTCTGATCATGGTTCTTCGTGTAATAAAAACAGCCCAAGCCTGTCCCCTTTTTTCTTTTCAGGTATTTCCACATTTAACCAGAAACTTCTCATAATAAGGAATTTTATTTAAGAAGCTGTATGTATAATCGCAGTTTATGATGAAGTATGGTGTAATTTCCTTAAAATATTTTAAGTGTAGCTTCCTTTCTATTCTGGAAATGTAAACATAAGGCCAATTCCAGGACACGGCTGTGATTTCTTCATTTGCTGCGACTCTCCTGGCAGGAAAGAATAGTCATTTCTCCTTGAATGTGTAGGATGTAATTCCAGGAAGAAACGTTCTTGAGTTTTAAGACAATTACATACCATCTGGAAGCAGGACAGCAGGGCCCTTACTGTGTTATATTGAGACATCTTAAGACAAAGTGAAACAGGATGAGTACTGCTCTGCTCCGATCCCTCTGAACATCCTCCAAAGCAAGTACTTTTTCTGCATAGCAGGAGCTGAATTTTAGGAAGCTTCTGTTTGTTATTTTTATAAGACCAAAAGCCCAAAACTCCAAAAGCATGTAGGTGGCAATCTTGAATTTATGTACCAGTCTCCAAGAACTTTGGAAATATTTAGTGTGCACATCTTCCCACTTCTGTCCCCCCCAACCCCAACACACAGCCCAAGGGAGCTTGCTACTGGTCTTCAAAATGCCTGGGCACCAGCTTTCACTTGGTACTTTGCCTTAGGAAGCAGGAAAACCTAGGAAAAGACCTTAGTCCTCGGTCTAAAGGGCTTTTAAAGCAAAGCCTCAAGATAAAGAGTGCCTATGAGTCATCTCCTCTGCTCTTTGATAACGTTTCCATCTGCTTGTGTTAATATTGGTAATCATTAGTATTATCAGTGCTAACATTTACTGACCATATACTATGCCTAATATGGTTCTAAGTGCTTTATTCATTTAATATAAAAACCAAGTGAAATAGGAAAAATTACTGTCTTTCTACAGGTAAAGAAACTGAGACACAGAATGGTTCGACAACTTGCTTGTGAGCCAGAGCCAGTGGGTGGTCCCAGGAAAGCTGCCATTGGAACACTCTCTCTGTTCCCCTTGGCCTGAGCCACACCTGGCTTCCTTGTGCAGAAGTGACGGGGAGCAATTTTTTCCCGTCCTAGACAACATCCGGGAACATGGGGTCAGGACTCAAGAAAGGGGCAGCCTCTGTTTCTGCAGGGACTGGAAAACCAAGCCAAATGAAGAAGATTGCTAGAGAACCTTACAGAGGCTGCATGTCAGAACCACTCTTCTTTCAGAGGGCAGGCTTCTAGTGCCTTTTATTTGTCTGCACCCTGGAGGCAGAAGCTCACAATCCCAAAGAGGAGAGAAACTGAAAGTATTAGTTTCGAAGGAAGGAAAGCAGGAAGGTAAGAAGGAAGGAAGGGTTTGTACCTTTTGTTGAACTCGTGGTTCATTGTACCCTTTCTCTGCCTGACCCAGTAAAGTATTCCTGTTTTCACATTTGTTCCATTTTTTTAATAGTAAATGTTTTGTTCAAGAATTTAGGTACTTAGGATTACTACTTTTGTTTTTAGCAAACATGTAAAGAGGAAAACTCAAAACACATATCTTGAAAGGAAGAGAAAAAGTCAAACACGAATGTAATTTGCCTGTGGAAGAAAAAAGGAAGAAAGTCTATTTTTGAGTAGAGACCCATCTAGTGGCCATGAATAAGTAAGTATACTTGGATGTGAAAGCAATCACCTAGGAATTCAAAGTAAACAAATGACATAAGAAGCAATGACTAGAGAGGCCTTGGCAATTTCCATCTCAGTTCTTCTTTGGTCCATTTTCTGGGATGTATTTTTACAACTATACTTGTAAAGTTTACCATTCAAAATGCAAAATATTTTTTTCAAAAATGCCAAACTTAGAAATTATTATTCATTTTCATTTGGTACGTTGTTTTATAGAGTATTTCTTTCCATGCTTTGTACTTATAAAATTTACATATATTTCACTCTTGTAAGAAGCATAAATTTTGGGTTTTTTTCTCAATTATTTTATCAGCTTTATTGAAGTACAATTTATGTGCAATAAGCTGCCTTCATTTCAAGAGAGTAGTCAGCGGGTTTTGATGTATGTAGACACCCATGAAAATACTGCCACAGTTGAGGTACAGAGTCCCACGGCCGCCAGACCCCCTTTGTGCCAGGCTGCAGTCTGTCCCTCTCCCACTCCTGGCCGCACGTGACCTCTGACCTGCTTTTGTCCACTCCAGGTCAGTTTGCATTTAACAGAATTTTGTATAAAGGAAATGCTATAGTGATGGGATGAGCCATTTCACTCAGAACAATTATTTTGAAATTCATTCTTGTTGTGTGTGAACCGGTAGTTTGTTCCTTTTTGTTGGTGAATAGTAAGTATTCCATTATATGAATATACCACAAGTTATAATACAGGTGGATGTCTAGGTTGTTTCCAGTAGGGGCTATAATGGAGAAACTTGTTATGAACATTCATGGATAAGTATTTGTGTGAAAATAAGTTGTTTTATTGATTTGGAGTGGAATGTCTGGGACCTATGAAAGGAGTATGTTGAACCCTCGAAGACACTGTCAGCGCTTTGAAGTGGTAGCGCCATGTTATACTCCTGTCAACCAGAGACAGGGGTTCCAGTTGCTCCGTATCCTCACCAACGCTTGATAATGGCAAGTCTTTTTAATTTTACCCCTTGTAATAGGTCACCTCGTTGTGATTTACATTTTTCCCTAATCAACAATAATATTGAGCCCCTTTTCATGTTTATTTCTGAGTATGCAGACAAAAAGGAAAATAAACAAGTAATATGATTCACCCAATCTCCCCTCTGCCATTCTTGTTGTACCAGGTATTCATGGATTTGGGTATTTTTCCTCTCAGAATAGATATTTTGATTCCTGAGGAATATAGGCTCACTGCTTGAATCTTAAATATTAGTATGGCTCTGGCATCTCTATTTTCTAAGAGTAGTAAAACCATCTGAATGTACCAAATTTATATTAGTTCAAATATAATTAGATAAAAATCTTTGATAATTTGAAGGAAATAATCTGACAGTTTTTAAAGAAAGGATGAAAAATTGCAGCATTGCTCATAGCCACAAAGATTGCAAACATATTAAATATTCAAAATGTTCAGTAAATGACAATTGAGTATATAAATTATACATTTACAACATAGAAAACTGTACAACTCTTAAGAATAATAATAGCGTGATATTTAGTCATATGGAAAGATTTTACAATTTATTCAGCTAGAAAAGCTAAATTTTAGGACTATATTTAAATATATTTTGTTACATATTTGTGTATATTTTAATATTTTTACATATAAATATACCTATATATCTGTAAAGTCGTCAATAGTTTTCTGTTAATTTGTTTTTTTCATTCTCCCCTGCTCTCTCCTTTTCTCATTTTCGAACTAACCCTTTCCATTGCGCGTTCCGTGGTAGCCCAGGTGCTCCAGTCATGCAGTCAGACCTCGCCTCTGCCTCCCTCTGGGCTCCTTCCTTCCCGCAGTACAGCAGCTGTTAGCAGCAGCTTCAGGCTGACAGGCAACCAGCAGAAAGTGATTGTCATTTGCCCCTAAGTCAAAGAAAAGTTCACTCCTGGAAGTGAACTACCTTGACCTGGTTTGGATCCTGTGCTCCTGACAGCAGCTGAGGACCAGAGAGCCCTGGGCCCAGGGTGGCTGGCCAGCACTCTTACCCCAACACGGGGCCTCCGAGGAGAGGGGTCGGGGGGCCTCCAAAGTGAAACCAAACCTAAGTGGTGAGGAAGGCGGGATGCCTGGAGGACAGGCCCAAAACGCAGATGGTCATTACATCTGTACCTTTAGATTTTTAAAAAGATGCCTAAATTTCTGTGTCTAAATTAAGTAAGGCCTAGCCATATTAAAATGCTTAGCTTCTTTCCGTTCTTACAGTTTTTAAAAAACACAGCTTATGTTTTATTCATCTTTATAATCCCTGCACAGAGCACAGTTACACATTGGAACCATTTATTTGAGTCTAAGTATATTTTTAAAAGTCCTGACTATAATTTGCCACAAGATGGCCCCATAGCTCTAGAAGATGCTTTCCATGTCCCCAGACAGGCTTTTTTCACTTCAATTGACTTAACTTGGAGGATGCTAGCCAGGTGATGTTTAATGAGATTTTTGCTCTAAATCTGGTTTTAAAATGTGATTCTCCTAAGAAATCAAATATTAAATGCTCAGAAGAGTAGACATATTCAAACCAGAGTTAAAAGAACATTTCCAAATGCCAACTACCTACTTGCCTTTTAAAGATTCATATTCAGCTACAGTTTTCTTAAATGGTGGGACTCCTTTATGACCACCTTGAATTCTTAAAGTATCAGAAAACGTTACTACTGTGATATGACATTTGTAGCACTATTCTTCTCTGTAAAAGCTAATTCAAAAGGAAGAAGAATTAAAGTATGTCTTATCAACATTTACTATAAGATACAAGAAGAATGCAAATGTGTATCTGTTTATTTATAAATATGCGCTCTGGAGGATGATGGGTGAGTCTAGATTGGAATTAAGGAGTTTCTTCTTAGTTTTACCAAACCCATCTAAATGGTGGTTGTTCTGAGCTACGAGCGAGAGCAGGTTCTTTTCCTTACAGGTACTTCATGGACACCTGAATCATGACAACTAATCTAAAATAGACCTTTGTTGCTTCAAGGATTCCTTAAGTGGATCGATCGTGCTCTGAAAATAACTTCTAAACCTAATGCACACATGAGCTGGAGGAGAAAAACATGTATGCTCCTGGACCAGGGAAGTTCTACAGGCAAACAGATTTTATATAGACTTGAAGCAGGATCCACTTTATAATCAAGATATTTTTTTAAAATACTCACCCAGGGATATATTTATTGATTTTAGAGAGAGAGAAAGTGAGGCGAGAGAGAGCACGAGAGAGAAAGGAAAAGAGAGAGAGAAACATCGATTGGTTGTTTCCTGTGTGTGCCCTGACTGGGGACCTAACCTGAAACCTAGGTGTATGCCCTGGCTGCGGAATGAATCCACAACCTCTTGGTGTACGGGACAATGCTCCTACCAGAGCCACTCAGCGAGGACCAGGATTCTGTTTTGATGGACTTTAAGTTTTCTATTTTTAAAAAATTGCTTTTGATTTAATTGTTGATTAAAATATTATTACAGAAAATAGAGGTATATGTTGATTAAGCCAGAGCCTCCTTTTGAAATGGAAGATGTAAGAGAATTAAGTGTTCTTATTATTTTTCAAATCCCTTGATAGTGTTAAGGATTGAATTGTATCTTCTAAAATTCATACTGGAATTTTAATATGAAAAATACCCTTCTCCAGTATGACTGGTGTTTTTACAAAAAGGGGAATATTGGACACAGACAAGTACATAGGGAGAAGCCATGTGAAGATGAGTTATGCAGCCGAGAAACTACCAGAAGCTCAGAGGGAGGCCTGGAACATACTCTTTCCTGCTATCCTCAGAATAAATCATCCTGCTGACACTTTGATCTCACCCCTGGCCTTTGGAATTGTGAGACAATAAATTTCTGTTGTTTAAACCATCTGGTTGTTATGGCAGCCTGAGCAAAATTAATACAGGCAGTAGTTGCCTGAAGGAAGTGATTAATATTAATAAAAAATATAAAGAGTATATCAATTGATCGATTTGCTAATTGTTTTTTTTTTCTTGATATTAATTCTCATTTGGTGTTTAGCTATTATGCAGTCAGTCATTATTTTAATTTATATTTCCCTGGGAAACACACATTAAATAATTTTCTCTAGAGTCATAAGTAGATTTGAGTCCAATTCTACTTAAGTAATGGAATTTTAGGGCCATCCAGGGTATCTTTTCTTGTTATAGATGAGGAAATTAAGGTAGAGAGGTTTAGGCACAAAGATAATATGCAGTATGGCCAAATTTTCTGTCCCCAAGGAGGTAAGGTGGGAAACTTGCATGTCTCTTTTATTTCAGTTGATTTGTCTCACAATAGAAGGTTAAAGAGAGAGTGTTCTAGGCATGGAGCAAAACAGGTGTGTTCTTGGTACTCTTGAAATGTGAGTGTATTGTAACTGCTATGACACGCAGAATATTAATGAAAGAAGACCTAAAAACTTGGAAATTAAACTTTTATTGGTGAAACATCCTGAAGCATATGGGAGTACCTTACTATCTAGTCTCCCTATATGGTGTTTTTACCTCTAGTTAAGGGGAAATTAAACTCTTTTTTGTTTCAGTATGGCTCATCTCTTGAGCTTTCCTTTCCGCAAGTATATATGCATTCCATCCCTGTCCACCTCCATTACTCCCTCCTCTTTGCTTTGCTGAGCCCCACATGTCTGTTATGGCCTGAATGGTGCCCCTCCAAAAGTCACGTATCGACGTCCTAACCCCTGGTACCTCAGAATGTGACTGCATTTGGAGATACGGTCTTTAGAAGAGTTAAAATTAAAATGAAGTCACTAGGGTGGTCCCTGACCCAATAGGACAAGAAGAGATTAGGACGCGGACTCACACAGGAGGAAGTATGTGTGAAGACACGGGAGAACACGGCCATCTAGGAGTCAAGGAGCGAGGTCTCAGAGGGTGACAACTTGGTTGACACCTTGATCTTAGATTTCTAACCTCTGGAACTGTGAGAAAATACATTTCTATTGTTTAAGCTGCCCAGCCTCTGATACTTGGTTATGGCAGCCCCAGGAAACTAATACCACTTCCTTGATAGCCAGTCAACTTTTAACGGCCACATCAATCCTTACTCACTTTGGACACAGAATGTATATAACTTTTTATTCTTACCTTTATAGACTTTACCTCCAGGTCCAAGCATAGGGCCTCCTAAGTGTACTGTTGTTGGCAGAGGTAAATCATGAGAAAGATACAAGATTATGTATGAGTCTACATGCAAGTATTTCAATATAGCAGTATGTTATTGCGTGTTATCTATAGTTAACACATTTTATGGCAGAAGTGGTTATTGTAAATTCAATTTTTTTTTGTCTTTTCTGGAGTTGGGACTGGAGAACTAAGTTCTGAGTATTATGAGTTGATCTCCCCCCAACACATAATTAGTTATAGCATTTCTTAGTCGTAGGGTGTTTGATAAACTAACTCCTCATCTTCTAATTATAGGTGATGGTTGTTAACAAAAGCATGCTATTATCCTCCCAGGTTAATTATTTCTATGGTAGCAGGAGATTTCTAGAAGCTAAGCTTTAATGCAAAGGATTACTTTTTAATTATAAGAGCTTTAGTTGCTGTGGCCAAATCAAGGGTGCACGGTTCCATCCCATAGGCTTTTCAGTGTCCCTAAGCATAGAGGTGTCTGTAAGGGTCATGACTTCTGAAAATCTGGCAATGTTACAGGAGGCACAGTAATGGCCCTCCAAAGACATCCATGTCCTTATCCTGGAACCTGTGAATATGTCACTTTACATGGTCAAAGTGACTTTGCAGGGGTGACTATATTAAGGATCTTGAGATGGAAGATTATCCTGGGTTATCTAGGTAAGCCCAATGCAATCACAAGGGTTCTTATAAGTAATAGAGGGAGGCAGAAAAGTCAATTATAACTCTAAACTGCATGATAGTAAATCTGTGTTGTTTCAACCACTAATGTTGTGATAATTTGTTACAGCAGCAGTAAGAAACTCACACGGCTGTCCAGTAACATGGTTACTGAGCTTTATGTACGAAGTTGTAGGACTTCTAAAACCTGAGTGGGGATCCCAGCCAGTGCCTTGCCACCAGCCTAACGCTCAAGAATGCTCTGGGGCTAGGACATGGGAACCTGGGAGGACCTCAAATTTTGTCTGTGCATGCCTTTAAAAAGCCCTTAAGTAATCTTATCTAGTTATCAGATATTTTAAATTTAATCAGGCTGGATCAAAGTAGCCTGCTATCTGCTTGATCCAATTATTCAACTAAATCAATTGATTAATTTGGTAAATTAATTCATAATGACACCTTAATGTCTGTCAATGTTTAAATAAATTATTTCATTTAGAAAATACTTTTTCAGGGTTTTTTTTTGTTTGTTTTTTTTTAACTTTAAGATAAAGAGTCAGGCACATGACCAGAGTAGGGAACTTTGTGGGTGTTTGTTTCTTGGTTGCTGGGAGGGTGAGGGTTTGGTGAGAGTGATCCCCATGCCCTGCCTGTGTGAAGACAGCACTAAGTGATGGGGGAGGGAAGAAGAAGTTAAGCATAGACCAGGCCCCTGCCTCACCCATAAGACCACGATAGAAGAGACAGTGAGGAAAGGGATAATTCTGAGACTCCAGAAGATGACCCTTAAGATCCTGGTTTTCTCTGCTTCAGTAAGGTTTGGAAAGTCCTCGTGTGTGTGCACTCATACGTGCGTTTGATGGGGAAGACAGGAAGGCCAGCTTCGGCTACCGGTGGTGCCCGATACCAGCAGTGACAGATAGTGTCTTTCCGTGCCTGTGGAGCCTGGCAGGCACCTAAATGAGCGCACCAAGCCAGAAAGGGTGACTGTGAGCTGGTCGCACCTGCGCTGGGCAGCTATCCAGCCCTCAGCTACCAGTTTGTGACCTCTGAGCCTGTGCTTAGAGAGGTCATGTGCAAATCACATAACACTGCTGAGCACAGAGGTGGCCTTCAGTAAGTAGCAATGATGAAGGTGATGATAACATGTCAGTCACAACAAGGCTAACGAGATGATGTGAAAAGCTTATCTTCCCTTTAGTTTTTCTCTTATGCTTCCTCTTTTTTTACTCGCACTTTTATCAATTTCATGTCTCTCTTCAAGCAAATTATTACCTCTCAAATTATCTCAGGTTTAAAAATCTCCAGCACATCCATGTCCTTCAGGAAAAACTCCAAACTCAAAAGTCTTTCAGCAAAAGTCTCTGAACCACTCAGGGGCCAGGAGGGTCTAAAGTAAACCCTGGGGCCTTGGCTCCATTTGTTATTGGTGTGCAAATGGATGTTCAAGAAAGGGCGGGGCCCCCCCTTCAGCACGTCCTGGATGGGGGTCAGGGGACAGCAGTGATGAAAACATGCAGGCCCTAAATCCTGGCTGCAACGTGTGTGCCCCCTTGATCCCACCTGATCACTTCAAATGCACTCTGATCAGATGGTGGGATTCGGTCCTGGACATGCTGTTCCCCCTTGGCCCACTTCCTGTAGAGGCGGCAGGTCTCAAATAAACCTGAGTAATGCCTGTGTGGGAACAAAGCAGCAACAGCTTGTGTGGTGATGGCCAAGGATCAGATCTTCCACCCCTACCTGGATCCCAAAGCACTGTTTAAGTTTCTCAACAAACTAAGACAGAACCCTAAGGAAAATGGGTGACACCCTAGTTTTTTGATGGAGATCACATTTCTGCAGTCGGGCAGAATACAGGTTCAAAATTAAAATAAGTTGGAATCTTAGAAAAGTATGCCAGAGGGTCTGTATCCCTTAGTGCATGAGACTGTTGGCAGGCTGCCCAATTTGACATCCCAGCTCTGCCTCCTACCCCCTGTGTGGGGCTGGACCTGCTTGAACCTTAGTATTTTTCATCTGGAAAATGGGTCTAATGGTACTTGCCTTCTAGGGCCGTTCAGTTAATATAACTTAAATGTTCAAGAAATATTAGCAACAAACCACGACCATCAACAGCAGTAAACACCTAAATTTGAGGTTTGCGATTAACACATGCTATCTTAGGATTTAGTAGCTTGGGAATAGAACAAAACTTCATTAAGTTCCTGAATTTTATTTGACATGGATGCACATTGCAGGTGACACCCAGGGTGAGCAGACCCAGATGCCACTTTTATTTTTTATGCCAACGCTGACAGTGTAGAGCTGGCACCCTGCAGGAGGCCTCACGCAGCTTCCAAAGCCAGTGCCCTTCCTTCCTGAACATGCTTCATGCGTGCGCACTGCTCATCCCTCCAGGGGTTACTGTTATCTCCCAATTCATCTAGAGCGCAGGAGTCCAAGGACCATGTTTTCCATGCCCTGTGGACCTGGCACGATGCCCAGCTCAGGGTGCTGCGGTACCCAGGCTACAAACTCGCAAGTCAAAGAGATGCTAGCTTGGTCAAGACTTAAGGCCCCTACTTCCTTTCCCTAATCTACCCAAGAAATATTAGCCTTGCCTATGTTTTAAAAGTTATGACCACAGAATCTCTAAGGAAAATGGGTGACACCCTAGTTTTTTGATGGAGATCACATTTCTGCAGTGACACTTACATGTCTTTCTAGCCGTCTAGCTCTGCCCTTGGATGGACACAGGCAGTGATGCCTGCTCCTTAAATGAGGCTTCAGCCCTGAGCCCACAGAGTCACAGAGATGTGCAATTCCAGCACCTTTGCGAGCCACCCAGGTGACACCTGCTTAGTTTTGTAATAGATCTCCAAGGCTCTAAAATGGCTAGTTTTTTAAAAAAAATTACATTCTAGGGGAAATCAGCACTGAAGGCATGATAGGTATAGATTTGGAGAAGATTAGTTATATAGAAATGTAAATGATTTGTATTCAATAATAAGAATCACTAATTCATTAAGCATGTTCTGTGAGCTGGCTATGTTCTAAGCCCTTTACAAGTATTAATTTATTTTTGAGATGAGGAAACTGAGGTCCAGCGAGGCGAGAAAATGCGCCCATGATTACACAGTTGTAAGTAATAAAGAGCAAAATCAGCTATGACCAGGTAGATTCTAAAAACAAATACTCATAACCACATGGAAGCAAGAAGACAAACAAATGGCTGTATTAGTTACTGATTGCTGTGTAACAAAATCCCCAAAACTTCGCAGCTTAAAACAACAGTCATTTTCTCACAGTTTCTGTGTGGCAGGACTAGGGGTGCAGCTTAGCTGGGTCCTCTCTGCTCAGGGCCTCTCATGGTTGCAGTGAAGCTGTCAGCTGGGGGACAGTCACCTCAAGGCCCCTCTAGGTCTGGAGGGTCCACTCCCAACCGCTTTCTCACCGTAGCAGGCAGGCCTCAGTTCCTTGCCACGTCGGCCCTCCATGGGTTGTGTGTCCTCATGATAAGGCAATTATTGGTCCCAGTGATGGAGAGCACCAAGACAGAACCCAGTCTCTTTATCCTCATTTCGGAAGTGACATGCCATCATTTCTGTTGTATTCTAATCAGAAGCACAGTGAGTCCAAGCCACATGGAAGGGTGGGGGGTGGGGCTCGCTGGTTCATCACAGAGGTTGCCTGCCCCATGGAGAACTGGACAGATCATGGCGAGCAGCGCAGGGGAACCAGGTCCGACTATCAGGAGGCTTTCTCCCACATTTTTCAATGGATCATGCAGTTTTTATTTTGTTTCCCTCTTTTAAGGAAGTATAATCATCTTAAATTTATATTTTTCTTAAAAACAGAAACATAGAAGAAGAATTTCATATTTCTGCATTTTCTGAAATGTCCTCACTATTTGGGAGAATTGCTCCCCAATTTTAGTGTTGAGCTGGAAGACTGAGGAGATAACCTGGAATGCAACCTTCCCATCTTTCTGGAAGCAACTCTCCCTTTCAATTCAGTAATACCTCACTTCCCTGCCATTTCATTGTGTAGCATTAAAACTAGGTCAACCTGCACTTTCATTAAATTTTTCCCAAATATAGCACTGTCAATTCCAGAATGGTTTTCTGGGCCTGGTCAGTCAGTGAGAACGCCGGAGGAGCCTCAGGGGTTGCCATGACAACCGCCAGCTGAGCAGGGAGAAGAGGACACACAGGGTAAATTAGCTGTCTCTTGTCTCAAGGGCTGCCCAGGGGGAGGGCCGGTCTGGAATCAGGAGCCAGACTGGGATGCTGGGTGCATACTGAGTAGCTGGAGGACCAGCAAGGCGGCCACAGCTGAGAGCAGGTCAGAGCACGCCTGGGCCTGGGCCTTCCTGGGGGCTGAGAGTGGGAGGAATCTTTCTGTGCTCAGAGCCAGCCCTCCCTCAGTCTCTTTCTCCAAGTACCCCAATCTGCATGTGCTATTAGTTTAACGTCTCATGTAAACAACCTCTGTGCAGCAAATGAGGTGTGGGCCAGAAACGGCTGCGTGAACAGGAACACAGGGCCAGAGCCCTGCACAGGTCCTGTGAGAAGCTGGCCCCCCATCCTCCAAGGAAGACGCTGTTTTGTAGCGGTCTGCGTCTCCACACGTCTGGTTTTCTTCCTCCCTCTTTCTGTTTATTTTTAACTGAATGTAAATCTTTTTTTTTTCCTTGCAAGATGTTCATTGCCATCTGCTGACCAGACTCCGTCACTGCAAAGACGATGGCAAACCTGTTAGGCAGGCACAGGGATGGCTGCGTGTCACTGGGCAGTAACGCTCCTGAATGAATTAAAACTGCGACATGCTTCTCTACTTAAATATGGTCATTGTGGTATTAGGATCAGAAGACAAGAGCGGGGCTCGATAGGAGATTGGAAAAACAGATAAAGAGTTAATAACAAATACATCCATCATTCTGCCTCTTTAGAAATGTTAGCAAAGGGTAGACATCACACATCCCAATATTTATTTATAAACAAATTAGTTGAGAATATCACCGCTTACTGTTTTAAGGAGGAAAAAACAAATTTAGATGTAATGATCTAAAATAAAGGGAAAATGAATAAACATGTGAGCTATTAGGACTGATCCTAGCTGGGCTGTGGCTGCAGGGTTAGAGACTGCGGACAGGGGCCTGGGTAAGGGCAGGCTGTCCCCGACGCTGCAAATGGAGGTTGACCTGCTGTATGTCCAATATTTAAAATGATAAGTCAAGCTACAAACTGGTGTATAAAATACATCTTCTTTTGGACAGAGATAACTTCATAATGATGCGGAAGGTCAGGACTGAGTTCAGAACTCAGATTCCTCACGGTTAAGTGCCAAAATACCAACTGGCGGGGAGCACCAGCCTCTATACACCTGGCTTTCCACTCACCCAGCCCCACTCCCCGTCACCCCAGCTCCCTCCCAGCTCCACATTCCAGTTCTCTCTAATGCCCCAGACCCTTGGGCCTTGGGTGTGCACACTGGGAGCCTGCTGGTCATCTAGACAATCAACCCCGGGAGAGGCAGGGAGAGACGCCGGAGCTGACTTCAGATGTAGACAACTCCAGCGTCCCAGGTACCCAGACCGTGTGGTCTAAAAGGGGTGCCTGGGTTCCTGAGGTCATGGCCTTTTGGGCTCCTTGCCTAGTGTCGGGCAGACTGGCTGGAGGGGCACAGAGCAGTTCTTCTAAAGGACGGTGCTGAGGGTGGTGTGATGTGACAGGAGGTGAGAGGCAGGAAGGCCTGGCCGGGAGCTGGGACAAGGAACACCTGGGCACACAGCACCCTTCCCCCATTACTTGTTGTTAGTAGTGATAGGTTCTCTGTAGCTGCTGCCGCTGCTGCTTTTTCTTCTTTAAAGGAAATTAGAAGATTCTGGGACACATTTCTGTTTATATTTTATGGCGCACTGGGCACTAATTGGCCCAACAAATTCAGACCCATTAAAAGAGGCTGAACATCAAGTAGTGCTCTGGTGGCTGTCTGTCTGTCCATTCATGAACTTCTTTCTAGCTGCCACATGATTAACTGAAAATCTGCCCCACTCAAAGGGAAGCTCGGCATGGTTGGTAGGGGTCAATCTTATTTTTTAGCTTAAAGGTATGCAGCCTGATTTAAGAAAAGAACAAAAACATTGCTTTTAATGCTGTAAGTCCTCACTCAGTAAGTGTGTTTTCTTTAGCTCTTCCTTCCCCTGATGCTACGTTTTCCTTCTTTATTTCTGATAAGGAAACCAGAATGTTCTGTGGCTTTTGCATGGCATTTCTTAAGCAATGGAATCTTGCCGCTAGCTCCTCAGCATTCATCTGCATTCTCCTCACAGCAGCCTTAGTGATTTTTTCAACACATCTTGTCACACCTCTCTCCTGCGCAAATCCTCCTGTGGCTTTCTGTCTTGCTCAAAATAAAACCCTTTCTGCTATCTAAAGGCCTGACATCGCTCTGAAACTAGCTGCATCACTGCCCAACTGCCTCTGCCACCCCAGCCACACCGGCCCCTTGATGTCCCTTCATTCCTGAACAGTGCGCGGGGCCGCGACACCTGCTTGTGTCACTGCCTGCTGTCATCTTTTGCCAAAAGGCCCTATGGCTTACGCCCTCATCCTGTCAGATCTCTCATCAAAATGTCTGCTTTCAGAAGGATCTTCCAACCGCTCTCCATAAACCAACGGCCGAGCTCTAGCTCCTGTAACTTACTTTGTTTTTCTTTAAATAACTTATTTCCAACTGTCATAATATCTGTATCTCTCTCTAGCCAGGCCTGGTAATGGCAGGATCAATCCTTATGGGTGTCTGGGACATAGGACTGACTGGCTTTTCAAGTCATTAATGCTTCTGGGAAATTTGTAATTCTTTTCCTATTCATTCATTCATTCATTCATTCATTCATTCCAAAGTCTTTACTGACACCATTTGAAGTTTCTGTGGTAACAATAAACAGTATTATCATAATTGCTAACTTTTAAATACGTTAACGATGTGTCTGGTTCTATTCTCAGCACTTCAGATATACTGACTCATTTAATCATCTTGGCAACCCACTGAGGCAAGAACTGTCATTCTTAGCCTCAATTTCTTTCTTTCTTTCTTTCTTTCTTTCTTTCTTTCTTTCTTTCTTTCTTTCTTTCTTTCTTTCTTTCTTTCTTTCTTTCTTTTTCTTTCTTTCTCTCTTTTTTAATTTCAGAGAGAGAAGAAAGGGGAGAGAGAGAGAGAAACATTGATGTGAGAGAAACATTGATTAGTTGCCTCCCATATGTGCCCCAACTGGGGGTTGAACTTGAAACCTAAGCAGGTGCTCTGACTGGGAATCAAACCCACCAACTTTTGGTTTACAAGATGATGCTCCAACCAACTGAGGCACACTGGCCAGGGCTATCCCAAATTTCTAGATGAAGAAAATGAAGCACAAAAATGTACTACGTAGATGCTGAGGTAATAAATAAAATAGGTAAAGGTGCTTACGTATTAGAAAAAACCCACAAATTCCATAGTAGATCATTTCAAGTTATTACATGTTCAAGGATGAAAAACACTTGAGATAGGAATTATAGAGAGATGAGCATACGACTTGGATATTAAATATCTTAAAGAAATTACAGGCTTGGAGGTAGTGTACAGAGAAAGTTGAGCAAGAACGAGGAGGGTAAAGGCATCCTAGGTAGAAAAATCCTTGACATTTTAGTCATGCAAAAGTTGGCATCTGGGCCCTTGTGTCAGAAGTACCCTGCCCACCAAAGTGCATGGTTTCTGGGGCGTCACACTTTGCTAGACTTGAAGCCTCACCTTGAACTCTGAATCGCTCTCTTCACCCGTGAGCCCAACTCGTGGCTCCAATTCCCAAATGGCCAAGGCACTGACCACAAAGTGAGGGAATGAGATTGTATTAAAATTTTAGAAAGCATATAACAAATATGGAAACCAAGCCTTAGAATGAGACTCAGCATGACTAATAAATCTTGAATAAAAAGCACTTTCACTGGCTGTTTACTGCTCTCTCCCAAGGCACCCTTTATGTTACCGGGGAGCTCTAACATCTCCCTCTTTTCACTGGGGTCCAAAGCCACAGCAATAAGATGCACAAGTCGGGGGGCCCGCCTCTTGTTTGTGCAGTGTCTCCTCATGGAGCCTGCCCTCCTCCACTCACCCCTGGAGTGGGGTCTCTGCGGCTGCTCCTGGCTCTCAGCCCAGGCCCTGAAAATCCAGGGTCTGGGCGAAGCCTCCAAGTCTCCTAGTACTGAGTGAAGCAGATCGGAGCTCAGAAAGCACTCTATAGCTGTGGAAATGCTGCCCTCTCCTGCCAGTATTCTCATCCGCCCTCAAGATTAAAAGGATAAAGAAATACAAATTGTCCATTATAAACACAGTCATGGGAAGGTGAGTGCATCCTAGGGAGTACAGTCAATAATGTTGTAATGACTATGTATGGTGTCGTATGGGCAGTAGCTTTATCAGAGAGATCACTTTGTCAGGTGTACAAATGTCTAATCACTATGTTGTACACCTGAAAGGAATATAATATTGTATGCCAACTGTAATTGAAAAACACTATTTTTAAAAAAAGACCCCTTTTCTTGCTAACGATACTGTTTTCTCTTTTCATTTCATCTTCAAGATGAAGAAAAATAACGTTGGATCTTATGATAATCAGGTCAAGTTGCTGCTCTGTTCTGTGTCCAGGAAGCTGCAGGGAAATTCACTGATGACCAATTTGAATAATTTTCCATGTTTGACCCTCATGAAAGACTAATAGAAGTATTTGAGTTGAGAAAGATTTCTTTTTATTTTTAAATTTTTTTTAATTAATTTATTTTTTCAAATGCATTTGTCTCTGCCTACTCCCCACCATTTTCCCTTGCCCTCTCCCTCCCTCCCTCCCTCAGCTCTTCCCCTATGGTTCAGTCCACGAGTCCTTGCTATATGTTCCTTGACTTTCCCTTTCCCTTCCTTTTCCCCCGCCCACCTTTCCCTCCTTCCCTCTTCTCTCTGTTGGTTTCTTTTCCTTTCAGTGTTGCTGGTCTTATTTTCCTTGTATCTTTGTATTGTTGGTTAAGTTCCACTTATATGTGAGATGATATGGTATTTGTCTTTTGCCCCCTGGCTTATTTCACTTAGCATAATGCTCTCGAGTTCCATCCATGCTGTCACGAAGTTTAGTAGTTCTTTTTTTCTTTCTGCTGTGTAGTATTCCATTGTGTAAATGTACCATAATTTTTTGACCCAATCTTCTACTGATGGGCATTTAGGTTGCTTCCAAAACTTGGCTATTGTAAATTGTGCTGCTATGAACATTGGGGTGCATAGGTTCTTTTGAATTGGCATTTTGGGATTCTTAGGGTATAGTCTCAGCAGAGGAATCACTGGATCAAAAGGTAGTTTCATTCTCAGGTTTTTGAAAAAAAATTCCACACTGCTTTCCACAGTGGCTACACCAGTCTGCATTCCCACCAACAGTGTACTAGGGTTCCCTTTTCTCTACAGCCTCACCAGCACCTGTTGTTTGTGGATCTGTTTATGATGGCCATTCTGACTGGTGTGAGGTGGTACCTCATGGTGGTTTTGATTTGCATTTCTCTGATGGCTAGTGATGCTGAGCATCCTTTCAAATGTCTCTGGGCCCTCTGTATCTCTTCCTTGGAAAAGCGTCTGCCCAGGTCCTTTGCCCATTTTTTGATTGGATCGTTTGTCTTCTTGGAGTGGAGTTGAGTGAGTTCTTCATATATCTTGGAGATGAAACCTCTATCTGATGTATCATCCGCAAATATGTTTTCCCATAGAGTTGGCTCGCTTTTCATTTTGCTGCTGTTTTCTTTAGCCGTGCAGAAGCTTCTTATTTTGATGAGGTCCCACTTGTTTATTCTTTCCTTCACGTCCCTTGCTTTAGGAGACATATCGGTGAAAAAATTGCTGTATGGGATATCTGAGAGTTTCCTGCCAATGTTCTCCTCTAGGACTTGTATGGTGTTGCGACTTATGTTTAAGTCTTTTATCCATCTTGAGTTTATTTTTGGGCATGGTGTCAGCTGATGATCCAATTTCAATTTTTTGCCTGTAGCCGTCCAGCTCTCCCAACACCATTTGTTGAAGAGGCTATTATTGCTCCATTTTATGCTTCTGCCCCCTTTGTCAAATATTAGATGTCCATAGAGACCTGGGCTTATTTCTGGGCTCTCTATTCTGTTCCACTGGTCTATGGGTCTGTTCTTGTGCCAGTACCAGATTGTTTTGAGTACAGTGGCTTTGTAGTGCAGTTTGATGTCCAGTATTGTGATCCCTCCTACTTTGCTTTTCTTTCTCAAAATTGCTGCGGCTATTCAGGGTCGTTTATGGTTCCATATAAATTTTTGAAATGTGTGTTCTATTTCTGTGAAATAAGTCATTGGTATCTTAATAGGGATTGCGTTGAATCTGTAAATTGCTTTGGGTAGTATGGACATTTTGATGATATTAATTCTTCCAATCCATGAGCACGGTATATGCTTCCATTTATTTGTGTCTTCCTTCATTTTTTTCTTCAATGTATAGTTTTCTGTGTACAGGTCTTTTACCTCTTTGGTTAAATTTATTCCTAGGTACTTTATTTTTCTTGTTGCTATATCGAATGGTATTTTTTTTCTGATTTCTTCTTCTTCTATTTCATTGCTGGTGTACACAAATGGCTTTGATTTCTGAATATTGACTTTGTATCCTGCTGTTTTGCCAAATTCGCTTATTAGGTTGAGTAGTTTTTTGGTGGAGCCTACAGGGTTTTCTATGTATACTATCATGTCATCTGCAAACAATGATAGCTTTACTTCCTCCTTTCCTATTTAGATGCCTTTTATTTCTTTTTCTTATCTGACTGTTGTGGCTAGGACTTCCAATATGATGTTGAAATGAAGCGGTGAAAGCAGACATCCTTGTTGTGTTCCCGACCTTAGTGGGAAAGCTTTCAGTTTTTGCCCGTTAAGTATGATGTTAGCTGTAGGTTTTTCATATATGGCCTTATTATGTTGAGGAATGGCCCATTTAGTCCCATTTTGCTGAGTGTTTTGATCATAAATGGGTGCTGTACCTTATCGAATGCTTTTTCTGCATCTATCGAGATGATCATGTGGTTTTTGTCTTTTCTTTTATTTATGTGATGTATTACATTTATTGACTTGCATATATGGAGCTATTCCTGCATCCCTGGGTGAATCCTATTTGATCGTGGTGGATAATCTTTCGAATGTATTGCTGGATGCGGTTTGCCAATATTTTGTTGAGGATTTAGCATCTATGGTCATCAGCAAAATTGACCTGTAGTTTTCTTTCTTTGTAGGGTCTTTATCTGGTTTTGGGATTGGGGTGATGCTAGCCTCATAAAAAGAGTCTGGGAGTCTTCCCTCCTCTTGGATATTTTGGAATAGTCTGAGAAGGACAGGGGTTAGCTCTTCCTTAAATGTTTTGTAAAATTCTCCTGTGAAACCATCTGGCCCAGGGCTTTTGTGTGCCGGGAGTTTCTTGATGACTGCTTCAATTTCCCCAGCTGTTATCGGTCTGTTCAAGCTTTCTGTTTCTTCCTCCCTCAGTGTTGGAAGATTATACTTTTCTAGAAATTTGTCCATTTCATCAAGGTTTTCAAATTTCTTGGCATATAATTGTTCATAGTAGTTTCTGACAATCCTTTGTATTTCTGTGGTATCAGTTGTTATTTCTCCCCTTTCATTTCTGATATTATTCATTTGGGTCCTCTCCTTTTTTTCTTGATGAGTCTCCTTAAAGGCTTGTCAATTTTATTTATCTTTTCAAAGAACCAGTTCGTGGATTGGGTGATCCTTTGAATTGTTCTTTTTGTCTCTATGTCATTCAGTTCTGCTCTAATCTTGACTATTTCCTTCCTTCTACTTGCTCTGGGACTTATTTGTTGTTGTTTCTCCCATTCTTGAAGTTGTAGTGTTAGGTCTTTTATGAAATGTTTCTATCTTTTTAGGTAAGCCTGCATTGCTATGCACTTCCCTCTCAGGACTGCCTTTGTTCTGTCCCATAGGTTTTGGACTGTTGTCTGTTCATTTTCATTTGATTCCGTAAATTTTTTGATTTCTTCTTTTATCTCATTATTGACCCATTCATTGTTTAATAGTCTACTGTTCAGTCTCCATGAGTTTGCAAGTTTTTGAAGTTTCTCTTTGAGGTTGAATTTCCAGTTTCAAGCCCTTGTGGTCTTAGAAAATGCTTGGTATTATTTCAATATTCCTGAATTTGCTGAGGTTTGCTTTGTGTCCTATCATGTGGTCTATCTTTGAAAAACTGCCATGAGCATTTGAAAAGAATGTGTATTTTTCTTTTTGGGATGTAAGGTTCTATAGATGTCAGTTAAGTCTATTTGATTCAGTGTGTCATTCAGCTCCACAATATCCTTATTGATGTTTTGTTTGGAAGATCTGTCCATTTTTGACAATGGGGTGTTGAAATCCCCTACTATCAGTGTGTTGCTGTCTATATCTTTTTTGAAGTTGTTCAACAATTTCCTTATGTACATGGGGGCTCCTATGTTTGTTGCATATGAGTTTACAATGTTTATGTCCCCTTGATGGATTCTTCCTTTAAGTATTATAAAGTGCTCCTCTGTATCTCTTTTTATGGCCTTTGTTTTGAAATCTACTTTGTCTGATACAAGTATGGCAATCCCGGGCTTTTTCTCTTGCCCATTTGCTTGGAATATTTTTTTCCATCCCTTTACTTTCAATCTGTGTAGGTCTTTTGTTCTGAGGTGGGTCTATGTAGGCAGCATATGTGTGGGCCATGTTTTCTTATCCATTCAGCTACCCTGTGTCTCTTGATTGGGGCTTTTAGTCCATTTACATTGAGAGTTATTACTGATAGAAACTTATTCATTTTTTCTCTTTGTACCTGTGTTTTTCTCTTTCTCACTCTTTTATTTCATCTTCTTAAACCAGTCCCTTTAGCATATCTTGGAGTGCTGGTTTGGTAGAGATGTATTCTTTTAGCCTTCTTTTGTCTTGGAAACTCCTTATTTCCCCTTCTGTGTTAACTGAGAGCCTTGCTGGGTAGAGCAGCCTTGGTTGTAGGTCCTTGCCTTTCATGACTTGGAATATCTGTTGCCATTCCCTTCTGGCTTGTACCCAGCAAAGCTCTCCTCAAAGTAGGGAAATTTTCCATCATTACTTTTTCGAGGAGGTTCTCTATCGCTTGCTCCTCTTCTTCTCCTTCTGGTATCCCTATTATGCGGATATTATTGCGTTTCAGGTTGTCCTGCATTTCCCTAAATGCCTCTTCATGCTTTTTGAGTCTTTTTTCCATTTCTTGTTCTTTCTGGGAGCTTCTTTCTACCCTATCCTCCATCTCACTGATTCGATCCTCGGCTTCATCCAGCCTGCTTTGGATTCCTTCTACTGTGTTCTTCAATTCAGAAATGGTATTCTTCATATCCTCTTGTGTCTTCTTGATAGTTTCTATGTCCTTTTCCAGGTTGATATAGTTTGCTGTAAGATCCTGATAGTTTCTCTGCAGTTTCTCATAGTTATCTTTGTGCTGGCTGAGCTCATTGAGCTTCCTTAGAGCCATTGTTTTGAATTCAATATCTGATAGTTCCCTTGCCTGTGTTTCATTTAGCTCTCTCTGTGGGGAGTCCCTTTTTCCACTCATTTGGGGGGAACTTCTTTTTCTTCCCTTTTTTGTGAGAGTCTGTTAAGTAATTTACTTACTTATTATGCTTCTGCTTCAGTTAGGCCTTCTAGATTTCCTGACTTTGTGGGTTAAATTTCTATGGTAGTAGGCGGGTCTATTTATTTATTTATTTATTTATTTATTTATTTCCTTTACTTTTCTTTCTGGGCCTGCCTCTGATGATGTCAATTGTTGATCCTATATGACTTGGTTTGTTTGTTTGAGTCTTCCAGGAGTCTACTGTCTGTGTCTGACTCCTGCTTTGGGCAGCTCTGTGACCCCTTCGGCCGAGGATCCACTATTTCTGCGGCCTGCTCTGCACTCGCGGCCTGCGCCGGTTGTTTTATAGCTGCCCTCTCCGATATGTGCACTCCCTCGCAGGCCCCATCGGTGCCAACCTGTGGGAGGCCTTGCCAGCCCCTGCGAACCCTCGCCAGCCTGCGCAGGTCCACACATACACTCGTCAACCCTCACTGGCCACTGGCGCAAGTGTGCGCGCCTGCACTGGGTGGTTTTGGACTCTCTATTGTGTGCTTTTCGGCTTTTGGCTCTTTGGGGGTGTGTCCTTATCCCACACAATGGAGACTAGGGAAAGGAGAAGGAGTCGGGACTCCCCGGTTCCTCCTCCCGTTCTTTCCCCAGTGCCTCCGTCTCCAGTCTCTCCTCAGGGGTTTCTGGGCAGTTCTGTGACCCCTTCAGCCAAGGATCCATCACCTGAGCATACTGCGTTTCAATCATGGACAGTCTGGTTCGTGCGCACCCCACTTCTGCCTTTTGGGGGCGCGCCTTGCCTGCCCGGAATGGAGACTACAGAATGGGGAGGGAGTCGAGACTCTCCGGTTCCTCCTCCCGTTCTTTCCCCAACGCCTCTGTCTCCAGTCTCTCCTCAAGGCTCTCCCAGCCAGTCTGCACTTAGCCCCCCAGCTCACACGCGCACAAGCTGTGTGCAGAGCGCACAAAAGGCAGGTTAATTGATTCCCTTATTCCTGAGCGAGATGGTAGCTGCAGAGTGGGAGGTGCGTTATCACCAGGGCTCCACCCACGCCTTCTCAGTTCTCTTCACAAAGTTTTCCTCATCAATCTTTTCCCAGGCACCAGCCCACCCTGCTGCCTCCTCTACCCAGAGATCAAGGAGAGTGGCTGCCACTGCAATTTTTGCATTGGCCCTTTAAATGTCTCTTTGCATCCCCAGCCACCTCTCTCTGGCAGAGAGCACCCCTAAGGTTTTTGGGGTTGCATTTTGTCTGTATTTTCTCGGCTTTAGCTGCTGTAGTTTAGAGGTCCCCGTTTATGATTCAGACCCCGTTCTTCTCGGGGGGAGCTAACTGGCTGTTTCAATGTCCCTCTGGTGCTAGTGCCCATGGGCACCCAGCCCACCCTCTCGAGCCTCCATCACACTTCTCACCCGTTGGGATGTGTGAGAGTTGAATCCACTGTCTGTCTGTGGCTCCAAGGCTCCTCTCCCTCTATTGTTCTGTTGTTTTCTACGTGATTACTCCATTTTTTAGTTGCAATTCCAGTTTGGTCTTGGGAGGAGGAGGTCAGCGTAACTCCCATTCACTCCTCCGCCATCTTTTTCAGATTTTTGTCTTTTTATCATAAAGAACAGCTTCTTCACTTTAAACTTACTGGGAGCAATTTTCCCTTGTAACTAAAATTATAAAATTTTATACTGAAAGAGGGGGAGGGAGTGAGACAGAGATGGGGTGAGGAAGGGGGCTACAGAGTGGAAAAGGGAAAGTTTTGGATAAAATATTATATATAAAGCTGGGCTCCCTTCCTGAGGCTGAGGGAAGAAGGAATTTGGCAAGCCTGAGTCTGTGCTGTAAACATCAAGCCTGAGACCTCGGGCACACAGGCAAAGGGTCTTTGTGGCGTGTTTCCCACTCTGTTAATCCTGTTTTTATATGGGCTTTTTCCTGGGAATAATTTCCTCTCACAGCCCATCAAAGTCAAAGCTGAAATATTATTTAGAGTGTGTAGCTGTCTTTTTGGAGAAGTGTTGGATACAGTAAACCCATCATCTTCTTCATTTGAATGACTTTCACCCCCCTGGTCCCATAATTCAGGTCCCACGGCGGGGTGGGGGGGGCTGACCAACTAGACAGGGAGGTGTCCAGTTGTCTTTTTCCCCTCTACCAACAGTAGGCTGTATGTACCTGGAGCCACAGTAAGGTTTTTCTTTGAGAACAAAATGAGAGTGTGTGGACATGCCAAAATCAAGCTCAACGATATGTAAAAGAAGTCACCTTGTTATATTTGATGACGGGGTGGGTACGGATTACGAACATCAAGTTCAGAGACCAGGGTATAGCTGAAGAAGGGACTGGCCTCCAGGGGGCACTGAAATTCGAAGCCTGGCGGAGAGTCCGCCCGCGACTGAGCCCTGACAGTCTAGGGGAGCGTGCACTGACCTTAGGCGGAGCCAGGGCTGGCAGTGCCAGGGCCCCGCCCCCGCAACTCCTGCCCCACCCCGGCAGATACCTGTCCTTTTTATTGCGCATTTGGTCTTCTGCTGTGCGTTCACTCCCTACAGCAGGCACCTGCATCTCTTTTCTAAGTTCTGGCCAGTGCTGACTTTGACTTGAGGGTGCTAGCGACTCCTTTGCCTGCATACCTGGGCGACTCTTACGCAGCGATGATGGGTGCAGGAGTATAAATACTCCAGCAACCTCGCCTCTGAACAGGATGTTTGGCATGGGAACTACATTATCTCTAGAGCTCTCCTTTGGGATCGAACCAAACTTACACCTTCCCCTCGGATTTCACTGGATAACACACTGGATAGCACACCTTGTTTGCTGCCCATTCCTGTTTCACATCCCTGCTCACCTACCAGCTTTAACTGTAAACACATTCTAAAAAGTGACTTTAACAAGAATCCTTGTCTCAGAATCTGTCTGCTTCTGGGGCGCCCAATCTAAGACAACAGGCCTCCCAGAGTGCTGGTGGGCATGCTCCAGTCAAGATGGGTGAGCCACGTTTTACAGCTCAATAATATCAGCCAATCAGATCATTGTATTTCCTCCCTGCTCCCCTGCTTTGATTCCAGCTTTGATTCCATGGTACCAAACCACCTTCCAACTATAATTCATCTTCCTCTGTGACTTTTCTCTAAGGAGAGATGTTTATCAGCTAGAAAGAACATTTCAAGTTCATCTTGGCAGTTTTATTTATCACTGTATATTTGCAGTCTGCATAATAGATCAGTCTCTCAAGTGTCTTTAATTCAGCTGTGTTGCCAAGAGTCAGACCACCCATGGGAAACTGACAAATTATATTTTGAAATCTTCAAGGCTGAGACATCGGGGAACCACATCAGGTGCCACCTCAAGAGCCCTTGTTTTGTAAGCCACTTGGCCTCTCTTGGTACCTTTTCTTTTCTTTTAAAGATTTTATTTATTTTTAGATAGGGGAAAGGAAGGAGAAAGTGAGGGAGAGAAACATCGATATGTGGTTCCCTCTCATGCACCTCCTACTGGGTGGCCTGCAACTCAGGCATGTGCCCTAGACTAGGAATTGAACCAGTGACTCTTTGGTTCGCAGGCTGGCACTCAATCCACTGAGTCACACCAGCCAAGAGTCTTGGTACCTTTTCTATTGCGCTACTCCTTAAACACCAAAAGCTTCAAAACTTTGTTCTCCTGGCTGGGCAGGGTTGAAACATGTTTGTACATGTTTCCCTCACCTCTTTAGGGGAATCCTTTCCCTTTTTGCTCTGAGAGGCAGACAGATTTTTTAGTTAGAATGTTTAGAGATAAATACCAATTTGGGGTCAAATCCCATGACTTATCCAATTTGTAAAATCCTTCACATTCTCATAATTTGAATATTAGGGGGAGAAATCCAATGTTATTCTGTGGATGCACCGAAAGTATGAAGTAAAACATGAACAGAGATCACCTGGATCACTTTGGTTTCTGCTTCTACCACAAAGGGCAGTGCCACGATCCACTCTTTTGTTTCTGTGAGTTTGGATTTGTACATGGAAAGTTGTTTTTTTTGTTTTTAAAAAAAGAAAGCTTGAATTTTGATTAATGAGTTTACTCTAAGATCTTTAGAGTGATTGATTACAATGATCAATAAGCATTTGTAGGCAGAGTCACATACTATGAGCACAAATTAATCATACTGATCTAAATTCCCAAATAAACTTTGTTTCACAAGAATGTTATTTGAGAGGAGGGTAATATGATTTTCATTTAGTTTTTCTGTTTTTGGACAGAAGTTCCAAATTCACGTGCAGCATTTAATTCCCTTACCTTTCTCTTTCCCATCTGTTGCAAACCTGAAGCTCAGGTGGGGCCACTCCTACTGGATTACAAACTGTAAAATGTGGGTCTAGAGAGAAGCACAGAAGGAAGAAGCTACTTCTTGGTGAGAGAAGTCTTCGCCTTTTGACACAGGTCTGACGTTCTGCCTCTGTGACCTGTTAGCTGGGCACAGAGCCCATTTGCAGGCAGACGGCTTCCCCCTGCAGTTCCGGCCAAAGCCACCGAGGGACGCTGCTGCATCGAGTTCCACCCCGTAGAACCAAAACTGAAAGTGGGGGGGGGGGGGGGGGGGAATCAATGAGGATGAGGTCACTTCCTCCCTGTGTCTTTCCATTTCTGGGAATGTTTTTCAATTAAAACTCCAGACACAGAGAGACATCATTCATGGCCTGCCTCCTTCAGAGCTCGGTTGGAGGCCAGGGCAGGCAGGAGCAAGCCTCTTTATTTTGAGGCGCTGCCTGTGCTGTGGAAAGAGAAGCCAGAAATAGACCTGGGAAAAAATAAGAGAATGGGGACTTAGCAGATGCTCAGAGCTGTTTTTCTTTATAAATATATCTGTCCACTTCCCACTCTTGTCCATGTCACTGCAGGCCATTAGCACTCTATTTTCGTCTCCACGGAGGCCTTGGGCCTGGCCCACCCTGTTTCCCCTCCTGGCAGGTTATCTGGTGAGGGCAGCACTCCTGGGCGAAGGGTCTGACATCATGAGTTATTTTTATCCCAATAGATTGCAATATCATAACAGCGCACATCTTGTGCCAAAGAATGGCCCCAAAGCTGACAAGGAGGAGAAATTACCTTAAAGGTAAACTCCTTCATCTCAAAATGCCTCTCAAGGTACACTATTTAAAGCCATTGCAAAATGAGTAACAAAAATAAGCACCTCTTGAGTGTGGCCTAGAGAACAATGTTATGTAGTTTCCAGTTGTATAATCACTAAAACAAAGTCTTGTGAAAAGGCTGTGGCATGTCTAGGTGAGGTTGGCGGCGTCCCCACATGGCTATGATTAGAAGTGGGGTCCCAGAAAGATGGCCCCATCCTCTAGATCTATCCTAAGTTATCCTCTCTGCTTTCCTGCTCTTAAATTAAAATTTTCCCTCTGTGAATCCCCTTGGGTTAAGCTGTGATCTGGAGGATGGAAGCTAAATAATGCCTGAAGCTGCCACCTGAGTGTGACCCCCAAATGGAAAATAGTGGATTTGGATGCAGGAAAAGGAAACAAAGTTCACAGGCAATGCAAAATAGAAGATCCGGTGAGTGGCCTCTCCTCCTCAGCTGGGCCCGTAGAGAGGGTAAGAGGGGGAGCCCCAGGGGACACCGAGGCAAACTTCAGGCTGCAGAGTTTAGCATTACGCTGAGTCCTATGAAGTGGCCTTTTTCATTTGGCCAGAATCTGTCAAAAACTGGCTCTGGAGACAGGCAACACTGAATACAGTAGGATCTACCAGTGCTGTGAGCAGCCCTACTCCAATCCAGGCTGCCAGCTCCTAACTCTTAAAATATCAGGCCTGCATTTGTCACTCTTTCCAGGTGTCCTTGTATCACTACACTTCCTCTGAACTCAGTGGGTTTTGGTGTGGATTATCCTTAGCCATTTTTTTCTCTTTAACACACCCTACAGACAACATCTCCATGGAGGTCACCCCCGTGAATGAGTGAGGTCATGGTGCTGGTTGTTACACCATTAAAACAGATGAAAGCTTAGGTGCATATCTTGGCCCACTGGCTCTTATTCTGTCTTTCTTGTTTCTCATAGACAGGTGACCCTGGGGTGTGGACAGAAGCCGTTGAAGAACTGCTGGTTGATGAGGTCTGGAATGCAAGAGAATCTATAGGGACACAGTTTTGTCAAGAACCTTTCTTAGCTTCTCTGGATCAATGAAAACTGCCATTTAAAGTCTAATTGGGTTGGGCTTAATTTGAGGGTTTCCAGAAGATGAAATCATAATATTTTCACACGCATGGAGACCGGCTAAAGTGGGTGGCGGTGGATAAGGAACGCCCCCGACCAGAGCCATCTCCTGTGCTTGGCAACGTGCCCTGGGGGCAAATCCAAGGTGCCTGACAAGCGCTGCTGCTGACGGGAGGCTGTGAATGGTGCTTTGGTGGCTCAGTAAAAGTAGATGCAGACACACAGGCTGAACTGAGTGATAGAGTCTTTGGAAGGAAAGGAAATAAAGACAGGTCCATCTTCTGTTTCTCAATCTACCTCCTCTTAGCAGGAGAGCTGGACAGATGGGCAGATATGCTGCTGTGTAGGCCCCTGAGGAAGGGCAAGTAAATCCCTCACTCCCAGGAGGCTCATGCGGGACTGAACTGACAAATTCAAGGGCACTTCCACTCTTTCCTTTTCAACTGTTAGAGAATTTCCATAAAATCATGTAACAGAATTTAAGAATTTTCTTAGAAAATAGTATGGAATAGACATGAAATATTGATATCCAATTGCATTTATAATGGTTTTTTCAGACCTATTTATTCCAGTCTTCTTTCCACTTACTAGTGAGTATTTGCAACTGTAGTTGTCCTGCTAGATGAATGTGGAAACACTTCTGGGATTCGGCCTAAAGTTGTTTAGCTCCAGAAAGGCTTCCTCTAAACTATGACAAACTCGTCATCACTCTTGATATTTTCATTAGTATTAAGATATATTGAACATACGATGTATATACCACTGGCCTTTAACTTGACTACCTCAAGGTAAACAGATTCATGAGGTATGAATATAATATAATGAGGATGCTTTTTATAAATTCTTTTTCAGGGTAATGCCAACAGCAGTCCTCACAGTGTGTTACCAACAATCTCATCTTGGGAATGAGTGCATAGGCTCCCACAGAGACTATTTGGAAGGAAAAAAAATACATTTGTTGCTTAAGTGGTGGTCTGTGCATTTTTATATCGATTCTATTTCTCTAAATTCACAAACTTCTGGACCTTGACAGGCATACATCATTTTTAAAAGTGAATAGATTCCATTTGAAAAACATTAAAAGTTAGCATTTAGCTTCTTTTTCAGTAGTTTTTCATGTAACTAAGTTCAACACATGAGGATTTTAGCCCAGGGTTTTTGGAGAAAATATATTTATTAGGGTAATAAATGCAGGTATAATACTCAAAGAGCTTAGGAGCTGGCTTCGGAGCCAGGCAGCCCTGGACTGGAGTTGGGCCACCTACCGGTGTTGGCGGCCCAATCTGATTTCAGGATTACTTTACTTGAGAGCTGATTTTTGACCATTTCATATGATTCAACTCAATTTTAAGCTCTGCTGCCTTCGGCTTGAGCCTCTAATTATAACCAAGATCCGATATTTAATTTTCATGGGCAGGTTACTATAGTTAGTTTAGCACTATAGCACAGAAGATACATAACATCTATGTAGTTCAGGAACACATGCTTTTGTGTTCTTAGTAAATGTTATAAAATACAAGCACCATGGCTCAGACCCAAAGTAGCCTAGGTGTTCCCCAGGGCTCTGAGTGATGTGGGTGCATGGTAATTTCTTTCTCTACCATAAAAATCCTAAAAAAGTTATTTTATCTGATTCCTTCCTCAACATAGTGTTAAACTGAAGGCTGATGTTCATTTGACAATGAGGGTCTGTTATGTCAAAATGAAAGGATAACTTTCTGACATAAGTACACACAGTAAACACAACACAGTAAAGGCCTTCCAAAGCCATTTGATCTGCAAAAATTCTGTCCAGCCTGCAGTGAGGCATCGATCATAGAAATATTTATCTATTTAACTCTTTTGTACCCCTCATATTTCCTTTTGTTGGGTCATTTTTCAAATTTAAGAAGAAAACAACTTCTGTCCACAGAAAATATACTCAGCTCTCTCATTAAATGGCTTTATTATGTAAGCATCTTAAAGACAAACCAAAAGGGGAAGCTGATGCCTGTTGGGCTCAAGTTGAATAATTGGATTTAATTTTATTTTATGCTTCAAAGAAGCAATTGAGTCCAGAAGACACATGATCTTTTTATTTTTTTTTAATTTTTTTTAAATTAAATTTTTTCCCAAATAGATTTGTTTCTGCCTTCCTCCCACCACTTTCCCTTGCCCCCTCCCCCCCCCCTCCCTCAATTCTTCCCCTTTGGTTTTGTCCATGATCTTTGCTATATGTTCCTTGACTTTCCCTTTCCCTTCCTTTTCCCCAACCCATCCTTCCCTCCTTCCCTCTTATCTCTTGGTTTCTTTTCCTTTCAGTGTTGCTGGTCTTATTTTCTTTGCATCTTTGTATTGTTGGTTACGTTCTGCTTATAGGTGAGATCATTTCGCTTAGCATAACGCTCTCCACTTCCATCCATGCTGTCACGAAGTTTAGTAGTTCTTTTTTCCTTTCTGCTGTGTAGTATTCCATTGTGTATATGTACCATTACTTTTTGATCCAATCATCTACTGATGGGCATTTAGGTTGCTTCCAACACTTGGCTATTGTAAATTGTGCTGCTATGAACATTGGGGTGCATAGGTTCTTTTGAATTGGCGTTTTGGGATTCTTAGGGTATAGTCCCAGCAGGGGAATCACTGGATCAAAAGGCAGTTCCATTTTCAGCTTTTTGAGGAAATTCCACACTGCTTTCCACAATGGCTGCACCAGTCTGCATTCCCACCAACCATGTATTAGTATAGTGTTCCCTTTTCTCCACAGCCTCGCCAGCACCTGTTGTTTGTGGATCTGTTTATGATAGCCATTCTGACTGGTGTGAGGTGGTACCTCATGGTGGTTTTGATCTGCATTTCTCTGATGACTAGTGATGCTGAGCATCCTTTCAAATGTCTCTGGGCCCTCTGTATCTCTTCCTTGGAAAAGCATCTGCCCAGGTCCTTTGCCCATTTTTTGATTGGATCGTTTGTCTTCTTGGAGTGGAGTTGAGTGAGTTCTTCATATATCTTGGAGATGAAACCTCTATCTGATGTATCATCAGCAAATATGTTTTCCCATAGAGTTGGCTCGCTTTTCATTTTGCTGCTGTTTTCTTTAGCCTTGCAGAAGCTTCTTATTTTGATGAGGTCCCACTTGTTTATTCTTTCCTTCACGTCCCTTGCTTTAGGAGACATATCGGTGAAAAAATTGCTGCATGGGATATCTGAGAGTTTCCTGCCAATGTTCTCCTCTAGGACTTGTATGGTGTTGCGACTTATATTTAAGTCTTTGATCCATCTTGAGTTTATTTTTGCGCATGGTGTCAGCTGATGATCCAATTTCAATTTTTTGCATGTAGCTGTCCAGCTCTCCCAACACCATTTGTTGAAGAGGCTATTATTGCTCCATTTTATGCTTCTGCCCCCTTTGTCAAATATTAGATGCCCATAGAGACCTGGGCTTATTTCTGGGATTTCTATTCTGTTCCACTGGTCTATGGGTCTGTTCTTGTGCCAGTACCAGATTGTTTTGAGTACAGTGGCTTTGTAGTACAGTTTGATGTCCGGTATTGTGATCCCTCCTACTTTGTTTTTCTTTCTCAAGTTGCTGCGGCTATTCAGGGTCGTTTATGGTTCCATATAAATTTTTGAAATGTGTGTTCTATTTCTGTGAAATACGTCATTGGTGTCTTAATAGGGATTGCGTTGAATCTGTAAATTGCTTTGGGTAGTATGGACATTTTGATGATATTAATTCTTCCAATCCATGAGCACGGTATATGCTTCCATTTATTTGTGTCTTCCTTCATTTTTTTCTTCAATGTTGTATAGTTTTCTGCGTACAGGTCTTTTATCTCTTTGGTTAAATTTATTCCTAGGTACTTTATTTTTCTTGTTGTTATATCAAATGGTATTTTTTTTCTGATTTCTTCTTCTTCTATTTCATTGCTGGTGTACACAAATGGCTTTGATTTCTGAATATTGACTTTGTATCCTGCTGTTTTGCCAAATTCGCTTATTAGGTTGAGTAGTTTTTTGGTGGAGCCTACAGGGTTTTCTATGTATACTATCATGTCATCTGCAAACAATGATAGCTTTACTTCCTCCTTTCCTATTTAGATGCCTTTTATTTCTTTTTCTTATCTGACTGTTGTGGCTAGGACTTCCAATATGATGTTGAAATGAAGCGGTGAAAGCGGACATCCTTGTCGTGTTCCTGACCTTAGTGGGAAAGCTTTCAGTTTTTGCTCGTTGAGTATGATGTTGGCTGTAGGTTTTTCATATATGGCCTTTATTATGTTGAGGAATGGCCCATTTAGTCCCATTTTGCTGAGTGTTTTGATCATAAATGGGTGCTGTACCTTATCGAATGGTTTTTCTGCATCTATCGAGATGATCATGTGGTTTTTGTCTTTTCTTTTATTTATGTGATGTATCACGTTTACTGATTTGCGTATATTGAAACATCCCTGCATCCCTGGGATGAATCCCACTTGATCGTGGTGGATAATCTTTCGAATGTATTGCTGGATGCGGTTTGCCAATATTTTGTTGAAGATTTTAGCATCAATGTTCATCAGCAAAATTGACCTGTAGTTTTCTTTCTTTGTAGGGTCTTTATCTGGTTTTGGGATTGGGGTGATGCTAGCCTCATAAAAAGAGTCTGGGAGTCTTCCCTCCTCTTGGATATTTTGGAATAGTCTGAGAAGGACAGGGGTTAGCTCTTCCTTAAATGTTTTGTGAAATCCTCCTGTGAAACCGTCTGGCCCAGGGCTTTTGTGTGCCGGGAGTTTCTTGATGACTGCTTCAATTTCCCCAGCTGTTATCGGTCTGTTCAAGCTTTCTGTTTCTTCCTCCCTCAGTGTTGGAAGATTATACTTTTCTAGAAATTTGTCCATTTCATCAAGGTTTTCAAATTTCTTGGCATATAATTGTTCATAGTAGTTTCTGACAATCCTTTGTATTTCTGTGGTATCAGTTGTTATTTCTCCCCTTTCATTTCTGATATTATTTATTTGGGTCCTCTCCTTTTTTTCTTGATGAGTCTCCTTAAAGGCTTGTTAATTTTATTTATCTTTTCAAAGAATCAGCTCGTGGATTGGGTGATCCTTTGAATTGTTCTTTTTGTCTCTATGTCATTCAGTTCTGCTCTAATCTTGACTATTTCCTTCCTTCTACTTGCTCTGGGACTTATTTGTAGTTGTTTCTCCCATTCTTGAAGTTGTAGTGTTAGGTCTTTTAATTGAAATGTTTCTATCTTTTTAGGTAAGCCTGCATTGCTATGCACTTCCCTCTCAGGACCGCCTTTGTTCTGTCCCATAGGTTTTGGACTGTTGTCTGTTCATTTTCATTTGATTCCATAAATTTTTTGATTTCTTCTTTTATCTCATTATTGACCCATTCATTGTTAATAGTTTACTGTTCAGTCTCCATGAGTTTGCAAGTTTTTGAAGTTTCTCTTTGAGGTTGATTTCCAGTTTCAAGCCCTTGTGGTCTGAGAAAATGCTTGGTATTATTTCAATATTCCTGAATTTGTTGAGGTTTGCTTTGTGTCCTATCATGTGGTCTATCTTTGAAAAACTTCCATGAGCATTTGAAAAGAATGTGTATTTTTCTTTTTGGGATGTAAGGTTCTATAGATGTTCAGTTAAGTCTATTTGATTCAGTGTGTCATTCAGCTGCACAATATCCTTATTGATGTTTTGTTTGGAAGATCTGTCCATTTTTGACAATGGGGTGTTGAAATCCCCTACTATCAGTGTGTTGCTGTCTATATCTTTTTTGAAGTTGTCCAAGATTTTCCTTATATATTCGGGTGCTCCTATGTTTGTTGCATATAAGTTTACAATGTTTATGTCCCCTTGATGGATTCTTCCTTTGAGTATTATAAAGTGCCCCTCTGGGTCTCTTTTTATGGCCTTTGTTTTGGAATCTATTTTGTCTGATATAAGTATTGCAACCCCTGCTTTCTTCTCTTGCCCATTTGCTTGGAATATTTTTTTCCATCCCTTTACTTTCAATCTGTGTAGGTCTTTTGTTCTGAGGTGGGTCTATGTAGGCAGCATATGTGTGGGTCATGTTTTCTTATCCATTCAGCTACCCTGTGTCTCTTGATTGGGGCTTTTAGTCCATTTACATTGAGAGTTATTACTGATAGAAACTTATTCATTTTTTCTCTTTGTACCTGTGTTTTTCTCTTTCTCACTCTTTTATTTCATCTTCTTAAACCAGTCCCTTTAGCATATCTTGGAGTGCTGGTTTGGTAGAGATGTATTCTTTTAGCCTTCTTTTGTCTTGGGAACTCCTTATTTCCCCTTCTGTGTTAACTGAGAGCCTTGCTGGGTAGAGCAGCCTTGTTTGTAGGCCCTTGCTTTTCATGACTTGGAATATCTGTTGCCATTCCCTTCTGGCTTGTAGTGTTTCTGTTGAGAAGTCAGCTCCTAGCCTTATCGGGGCCCCCTTGTATGTTACTTTCTCCTTCTCCCTTGCTGCCTTGAGGATTCTCTCTTTGTCTTTGATAGTTGCCATTTTAATGACAATGTGTCTTGGAGTGGACCTCCGTGAGTCCCTCTTGAGTGGGGCCCTCTGTGCCTCCTGGATCCATGAGAGCATTTCTCTCCTCAAAGTAGGGAAATTTTCCATCATTACTTTTTCGAGGAGGTTCTCTATGGCTTGCTCCTCTTCTCCTCCTTCTGGTATCCCTATTATGTGGATATTATTGCGTTTCAGGTTGTCCTGCATTTCCCTAAATGCCTCTTCATGCTTTTTGAGTCTTTTTTCCATTTCTTGTTCTTTCTGGGAGCTTCTTTCTTCCCTATCCTCCACATCACTGATTTGATCCTCGGCTTCATCCAGCCTGCTTTGGATTCCTTCTACTGTGTTCTTCAATTCAGAAATGGTATTCTTCATATCCTCTTGTGTCTTCTTGATAGTTTCTATGTCCTTTTCCAGGTTGATATAGTTTGCTGTAAGATCCTGATAGTTTCTCTGCAGTTTCTCATAGTTATCTTTGTGCTGGCTGAGCTCATTGAGCTTCCTTAGAGCCATTGTTTTGAATTCAATATCTGATAGTTCCCTTGCCTCTGTTTCATTTAGCTCTCTCTGTGGGGATTCCTCTTTACTACTTAGTTCAGGGGAACTTCTTGTGAGAGTCTATTTCTTTTTATTTTTTCATTGATTTATTTTTGCTTGTGCTTCAATTGGGCCTTCTAGATTTCCCGACTTTGTGGATTAAACTATGGTAGTAGGCGGGTCTTTTAATTAATTAATTTCTTCTTTCTTTTCTTTCTGGGCTTGCCTCTGATGATGTCAGTTGTTGACCGTATATGACCTTGGGTTGTTTGTTTGAGCCTTCCAGGAATCTACTGTCTGTGTCTGACTCCTGCTTTGGGCCGCTCTGTGACCCCTTTGGCCAGGGATCCATTATTTCTGTGGATCGCTCTGCAGTCTCAAGCCAGCTCCTTGTGCGTGCTCCCTGGCCCCGCAAGATCCCCCGCCCACCTGGGCGCTCGCGTCAGCCCAGGGCAGTTTACTTGCCCAACCTCGCATGCTCGCCTGCTGTCTGCGCCTAGCAGCGCCCGGACATTGGTCAGTTTACGGTCTTCTATTGTGTGCTTTCCCCTGCTTTTGGCTCTTTGGGGGTGTGGCCTGCCCACCCAAAATGGAGACTAGGGAAATGGGAAGAAGTCAGCTCTAGGAACCTCCAGTTAGTCCTGTCTCCAGTCTCTCCCCGAGGGTCTCTGGGGACCTCTGTGACCCCTTCGGCTAGGGATCCACTATTTCTGTGGACCATAATTGCGGGCTTTCTGGCTCCCACTCCTGCTTCTGCCTCTTTGGGCGCGTGGCCTGCCTGTGCAAGTGGGGACTACAGAACGGGGAGGGACTCTGCTCTGGGGATGTCAGATAATCCTCCAGTTCTTTCCCCAACCCCTCCATCTCCAGTCTCTCCTCAAGGGTCTCTATGCAGCTGTGTGTCCTCTTTGGCCAAAGATCCTCTATTTCTTCCAGGCAAGGTGCACTCAGCCCCTAGCCCACACTTGCACAAGCTGCGTGTGGAGCACACAAAAGGCAGGTTAATTGATTCCCTTATGCCTGGGCGAGGTGGTAGCTGCAGAGTGGGAGGCGAGTTATGATCAGGGCTCCACTGGCCACTGTCTCTGTTCTCTTCACAAAGTTTTCCTCGCCAATCTTTTCTCAGGCACCAGCCCACTCTCCCGCTGCCTCTACCCAGAGATCAAGGAAAGTGGCTGCCACTGCAAATTTTTGCATTGGCCCTTTAAATGTCTCTTTGCATCTCCAGCCACCTATCTCTGGCAGAGAGTGCCCCTAAACTTTTTGGGGTTGTGTTTTGTCTGTGTGTTTTCCTAGTTTCATCTGCTGTAGTCTAGGGGGTCCCTCTTTATGGTTCAGACCCTGTTCTTCTCAGGGGCATCCAAATGGCCGTTTCAATGTCCTTCTGGTGCTGGTGCCTACGGGTGCCCATCCCATCCTCTTGAGCCTCCATTGCACTTCTCAGGGATTTGGATGTGTGAAAGTTGAATCCACTATCTGTCCGCAGCGCCAAGGCTCCTCTCCCTCTATTGTTCCATTGTTTTCCAGGTGATTTCTCCGCTATTTAGTCGCAGTTCCAGTTTGGTCTTGGGAGGAGGTCAATGTGACTCCCATTCACTCCTCCACCATCTGCAGTCCCTCGGATGACTATGTCGTTCCTACCACTTGGAACATTTATTCACATGAAACAGAATCTGTACTGGCTTGGCTGATGAATTTTGAGCTCCTGTTGCTGTCTTTTTACAGAACTATAACTACTGGATCACACCCAGATTTGTCAGCTGTATTCCAGCTGCAAAATTCATGTTTCTCATGTGGTAAACACTTATTTTTCATTCGAGATGACTCAAATGGATTTTCCTAACCTTCAAGCAGTGATCCAGGACCGAGACCTCTTCCTTATTGTGAATGTGATCTTTCATCCCTATTTCTTGCCTTCTGAGATCTACGGACCACCACTTGATTTCTTTTCTGCAGCCAGGATGAAATGAATTGGTCTCAGGCCACTTCCTAGTGGACAAGTGTCTTGCAATGCATGTTGTGACTCCTTCCAAAATAATTTCTGGGTAAGCTTAAAGGGATGTCTGCTAAATTTCTGCAGGCTGAACGTCCCAGGTGAAAGTGTTGGCAGGGCTGGCTTCTTCTGAGGGCCAAGAGGGAAAGATCTGTCTCCCCTCCGCCTGTAAATGACCATCCACTGACACTGGATCTTTTTAGATTGCCTTATACTTCTACACTCCATTTGTTGTGAGATGATCATTTTCCCCCAATTTAAAAAGACATCTTCTTCCTTTTGTTGTTGATCTCTACTCATGTGAATTAACTAGCTGGCAAAAAGAATCTTAAAATTTATTCTAACTATCTCCAAATTTTTAAAACACACTGGTAACATTCCTTAACATATTAAGGCATAACACATGCCTGGGATGAAATAATCAGTTATATGAGCAGAAGTAATTCATATTTCAAATAGTTTTCTATATGCAAGCACATTAAGGAGGGTCTCTTTTTTGTTTCATGGATTGTATGGAGATTGCTCTCATTGGAGATGTGGTTGGCAGAGGGATTGCATGAAAGCAAAGGCCAATGGTGACTGTCATTTTCTTCTTCTTCACTTTTGTTGATGTTGTTAGTATTATCATTGGTGTATAATTTCCTAGCAAAAATCCTTTTAAGTCAGTTGTTCATTTTGTAAGAGTACATCTAATTTAAAACTGTGAAATGTAATCTGTAAATTCATTTCACCCAGCATGAACATCATCACAGTGATGATGATGCATCACAGCACTGAAAGCAAACCACTGCCGAGGGCCCACCCGCAGCTCTTGTCTTTGGGACTTCCATGTCTTCCACAAGAGATTCCTTGAGCCCCCTGTTTGGCACCCAAACCACAGAAGACCACTGAGGGCCTCAGTATTAATCAGTATTTCTAAAACTACTAGAACAATTTCTTAGTTTTAGATAAAGAAGGCAAATAGAAATGGAATACCAACATTTCCTCCTCAGCTCCAATGGATCATCTTATTCACTTGCTCGTCCACTCCTCTTAAGACCGCTGGCTTAGATTGCTGCCTCTTAAGTTGGTCCATGAGCCACTTACATCAGAATTATTATAAACAATTATTTAAAATGTAGATTCCCAGGATATACTTTGGATGAAATATTTCTTTTTATTAAGAAAGATTTTATTTATTTTTACAGAGAGGGGAAGGGAGGGAGAAAGAGAGGGAGAGAAACATCAATGTGTGGTTGCCTCTCACACGCCCCCCACTGGGGGCCTGGCCCACAACCCAGGCATGTATTCTGACTGGGAATCAAACTGACAACCCTTTGGTTCACAGGCCAACACTCAATCCACCGAGCCACACCAGCCAGGGATGAATGAAATTTTTCAAGTCTCTGAAAGAGCAGTCCAATAATCTTTATTAAATAATAATACATACTGAGTGTGTTGTTTGACAGGCATTTTTCCAAAACTTTATATATGTTAAATAATTGAAACTTTAGATCAATGTTATGAGGTATATACTATTATTATTGAGGCACAAAGAGGTTAAGTAACTTGTTGGAGGCCTCATACTAAAATAACTGGTTGAACTGGGATTCAAAACACTCTTAGACACTATTGTATTCTAGTTTCTCTAGATGGTTCTTGTGTATACACATTAGGTTTACAATCACTGATTTGCAAGATTTTCTGAACATCTTGAAATTGAATAAATATGAAGGTGATTTTTAGCTTGTTTCTAATCAGATTATTTGTAAAGCCAACAAGGAATTAATTTTTAATAATAATTATTAAGCTCTGAATATAGATTAGTAAATTCTATGTCCCATAGAAATAGAAAACCAAGTATGTCAAAATATATGTAGTATTTGGTAATTTCTTAATTATTTTATATATAATATCAATAAGTGTGACGGAAATTGCAGTTTTGTTTTTTCCCCCTCACATGACCTTTTAATAAGAAAAAGATCACACTGCTATCTGAACCCACTTCCCAGCAAGAGTAGTTGAAAACAAATGTTTCTGGAGCAATGTTCTTGGATCAAACATCAGAAAGAAGAGCACATTCTATTAGGAAATGTTCTATGCAGGTGGGGTCTATTTTTAGCCTCTCCAACTGTACATGGAAGGTGGGGCTATACATGACAATAGAACCACTTTCTAGCACATGAAGACAAGAACCTTGTTAGACAGGGGCTGCAATTAGAGCATGTAGTTTTTGTTTTTTTAGTTCCCCAAAGTAGCCAGGGTCTGTGGTTGGGTCTCATCTTAAAATATAAAATATACTAAAGTTGAGTGTATGAGTTACTAATGGTCACTAATGTAGCTGCTCTCACATAACCCAATGTCTAGGTCAGTAGCCCTAAGTGCCACAGTGTCACCAGGGGAGTAATAAAATGCAAACTTCTAGAACTCATTTACAGGTATTCTGCTCAATGGGATCCTGGAATAAGCCTTTTACCAATGACTCCAGGGGATTCTGATGCAGGTGTTTTGACCATCACACATTCATGACTCCAGAAAATCAAGAAAAAGAGACATTGGATCTCACCCTGGTCTGGATATTTATTGTTGGCCAAAGAAAGAGACTAAGCTCTTTCAATGTACTTGAGGGTGCAATTTTGGGGCCATGTTTTCATTGTCACTGAGAAGTTGTACTTGGGAGTCAGAGTGAACAATCGGGGGCAGAGGAAGGCTGACTTTGTAGTACCATGAGAGCGGTAACTTCTTGTTCTTGAAGACAGCTGTGCTTGGATAATTTCAAGGGCTAGCAGGGAACTGAAACCACCACTCAGGATAAGCAGAAACTATGCCTGGGCTCATCCATGAGCAGGGTTGTTTGGTGAGGGGACCTTTATCCATAGCAGCAGGACAGGGAGCAGAATTTGCCCTTACGGCCCTTCTGGGTTCAGGTGTCCAGGCAGTCCGTCACATTAATCTTCGGCTCTGTACCACAGGCCGATTGTCTATTTGTCTGTGTTCTGAGAGCAATAGGGAGGGGTGATGCCTGGCCACTCAGTCGAGAGTCCCCATGAGGAGCCTCCGTTCTCCCAAAATGTCATTTTCAGATGGCATCACCTTCCAGGCTGTGCTGCCTCACACGCCCACACTCCACAGGGGAGTGACCTTGCCCGTCAGCAGCTCGGCTTTTCAACAAAAATTTCCAAAGAGGGGCCTGATAGTTATGTAAAATTGAAAAATCTGATTCACCCAGAAAACCTAGGATTTTCTCTTAGATAAAGCTGGAACTAAGAGACCTACAGACCGAAATGATGACATTGTTTTAGCTTCCTGCAAACTTCTCGTCTGGCGCTGGCCTCCAGCTGACTTTCAGAGACACTGGAAGGAAGTGCCCTCCACATGTCCCTGCTGCATTTATGGAAGAAAATGATTAAGAACATCACCCACATTTTCACTCAGGGTTCTGTTTTAAGTTTCACTTGAAAAATTTATTTCAAGTGTTAGTATAAGGAAAAGATTTCCTTTTGTCGATGAACTGGGATAACTTTTTTATATGCTTTAATATATAGATATCTGTTCCAATCATAAACTTGCCTATCTTATTCTTTTGTACATAGTTCTTCTAACTCTGATTGGCTTATAATTTTCTGTTTAACTGTGAATATTGTTTATATTATTTTATGTTGCTCCAAATATTTTGTAAAATGAAATAGATAGGTATGTTGATATGTAGATAGGTAGATAAAGAGATGGATAGTAGAACATTTCCAGAAATTAGGGAAGATGGGTTTATTTCCCTTATCATTTGCTCTATTCCAGAAAAACTTCCACCTGGGAAGGAAACTCCCAGCTCTACGGGGTTAGTTATCTATAGTGTCCCACTGGTGTTATTTGCAGTGTTTTTGTGCCTGTTGACTTAATTTACACACATAATTTTTACTGCTTAAATGCATGCTCCATTATTTTAATCTGTGGTTCAGTGGTGACCATGAGCAAGAGACCCTATCCTTAGGTAATACAAGTGAAAATATTTCATAAATGAGAAGGTACTGTCAAATTTTCTTCACCATGGAAACGTGCAATAGTGATCAACAGTAGGACCTAAGCTCACAATTCAAGCCTGCAATACTGGACTTGTATTTAAAGCAATGAGCTGTTTCTCCAGAAAGGAAATGTGCACTTTTCATTGGCTCTATAATATAGGTAGATGACAAACACAGAGGGTTTCCATGTGGTGAGAAAGAGTAAATTATAGATTAGTATCTCTCAGGTAAACACTTGTTGACTGCTGAACATTCCACAGAAATGAGAAAAGAAAGAGTGAGAGAGTGAGAGAGAGCAAGGTATACATGTCTATATACATGTACAAGCAATCCCTTGTTCTCTCATTTCTCACCGTTCTTTACATATATATACTCATATGTACATACTCATTTATATATGTATCTCTATATATCTCTCTATATCTATATCTATATGTTTATATCTACATCTCCCTAAGTTATCGGGTTTTAATTGCATGCTTTGGTACTTTATTAGGTCTTTATATTTGATCTTCACCATACTTTGAAAGATAGACATTGTTATCCTTATTCAAACTTGAGGTTCGGAGAAGTTAGGTAACTCACCCAAAATCACAAAGCCTGAAAATGAAAAACACCAAGATTTGAACCTGTCCTATCTGTCCCCAAAATCTATAGTAAAGATGAGTGACTAACATTGCATATCTCTATTGTCTATCTTAAATGTGCACTAAATGAAAATTGGCCTGGAGAGTCTCACTAGTGGTCCCAATGAATATGCAAAGTCACATAAAAAAGTAATGAAAACAACAAAGCAAGAGTCATATTTACCAACCTATATTTGGACAAAATGGGCCCTCTCACTTTGAGCATCCCCTCTTACTCATCTGATTAATAGAGCCGGCTGCTTGTTAGATCTGAACTTGAGACTGAGTTCTGAGAGGTTAGAATGATATGAGGAGACTGCTAACTATCCACCAAAATTCACACTCCCCTTCTTATATGTTAATGTAGCTACACCATGGTGCCCAGCTAGATTACATGTTCTAGCCTCCCATGTGGTTAGGTATGGCCACGTGACTAAGTTCTCACCAATAAAAAATCTGGGTTGGACTTAAGTCTCGTGGATGTGCTCTGCTCACCATATTTTCTCCTCTATGGTTAATTGTTCTGGAGCAGAAAGAGGTAGAAATCCAGCTTTGACCATGTGAGGGCTGCATCTAAAGAATGATAGCACAATAACTTGAGAGGAACCTTGGAAGGAGCTGCCCCATTTAACCAGAACTGCTTACTTTAAAACTGTCAGTGGAGAGAGAGATTTCCATATACTTCAAGGTTCTGTATTTTGTGGTCCTTTTATGGCAGATGCTTAGCTATCATAATGTAAACAGGAATGAAATAATTCAGTAACTCCTTGGAGAAATGGACGTGAGTTGGATCATAAAATATTGGTTAAAGATTAACTGAATAAAAAGGAAAAAGGCAAAGACAGATACTATTCTTTTAAACTGTATTTTAGTGATTAGGCATTCCCCTGTCCATTATGAAATAGAACAATATAATCTAGCCTTAGTGAGGGTCTCACTTTATGACAATGTAATTGCTTAATAAAGTAAAAAAATTCTCTAAATCCAAATTTCCAATAGGAGTATCTTTAGCTTTCATTAAAGTGTGTGGACATAGTTTCACTACTCATATTTTAGGGAATTTTTAATGGAAAAAAGAAGAGTTACTATGGTTCCATTTGTGGTTACATAAAATTGTAGGACAAAATCAACTTCTATGATGCACAAGCAACTACAATTAGATGACATCAGCACTATTTTCAACTCTTTACATTTTATATTTTTAAAAGATATGTTTCACTGAAGCCATGGTGGAATAACTGGCCCCAGACTGGCTGTCCTGCCATAACCAAGTAGAAAACTGTTTTGGGACATCAGACAAAAAACAATGTAGGACTAATAATCTTGTGAGAAGGGAAACAAAGAAAGTGAGCCTTACCATCACCTCGGATTCCTGCCTGGAAGCATTTTCTGAGCAGCAGTTCTGGCAAGAGAAACTTAGGGTCATGGTCTCACTGAGTTGAGGAAACAGAGATTAGAGTGCGTCTCAGTTGAGATGAATGGAATGTGTGGTGGGAAGTACCAGAGAGGAGAGGGCTGTGCAGATAATGAGTCCCACACATGTGATCTCATGATGAGTCCCACAAATGTGACCTCATGATCATCATAGTAAGGTGGAATACTGAGTTGCAAAGGGTAAAATTCTATGAGGCTGAGAAAAAAAATGGCAAGGGATTTATTTGTATGCTAAACAATTCCACAGTTCACAAAGGGCTGGAAGCTGTTCAACTTTCAACCAGCCAGAGTGAAGTAAATAAGTAGAGCATTCAGTAGAGTCCCCAGAAGGTTTTAAAGTAAGTCTCCAAAAATTAAGCTGATCCACAAGTAAATTTAGTACCTTTGAGAACAAAGTCCAATACTCGTTAAAGACAAAATCTAGGACTCAATATCATACAAATTACAAAGCTTATTACCAATAAACAATTATTAGACACAGGAAGAACCAATAAAATATCATTTTTAATTTGGAGAAAAATATGTCAAAGATCAAATAGTCATATCTATTAAAGGAATTAAATTTAAAAGGAAAATATCTGGTGCAGATGGATTCACTAGTGAATTCTGTCATACATTTAAAGAAGCAATAATGTTAGTTCTTCCCACACTCTTAGAAAACAGAGGAAGCAGTCTCATAAGGTCAGCCTTTAAAAAAATAGGTGAATATTGTATAAGGAAAGTAAATTATAAACTAATACCTCTCATTATAATAGATACAAAAATTCTTCTTTAAAAATATTTTATTTTATTATTTTTAGAGAGAAGGAAGGGACAGGAGAAAAAGAAGGAGAGAAACTTCCACGTGTGAGAGAATAATCAATCAGTTGCTTCGCACATGTCCCCAGTTAGGGACCAGGCCGCAACCCAGGCATGTGCTCTGACCAAGAATCTAACCGACGGCCTTTCTCTTTGCAAGACAATGCCCAACCAACTGAGCCCACTAGTCAGGGCACAACATTTCTTTAAAAATATTATTAAATTGAATCCAGGAGTATATAAAAAGGATAATGTATCATAACCAAAGGGGGCTTATTCAAAGAAGGAGAGGTTTATTAATGTTTCAAAGTCAATGTAATTTCCCATATTAAAAAAAGAGAAAAAAGTACATGTGATTGTCATGATTATCTCAATAGATGCAGAAAATCATCTGACAAAATTTAAAACTCATTCTCATAAAAACAGAAGAGAAGGTAACTTTCTTAATATGGGAAAAGATAGCTTCAAAAAACCTGCACCTATGATTATACTTAACGGTGAAAAAACAAGATGAAGAGGACAAAGGTGCCACTGTCACCACTTCTCTTCAACCCTGTACTCAAAGTCATAGTAGAGCAATAAGATAAAAATAAATAAATATAATGCATATGGATTAAGAAACAAACCTGTCTCTCCTTGCATGAGGCATGACCACATATGTAGAAAATCATAAGGAAACAACAAAAAGGCTACTAGAATGAATAAATTTGGCAAAATTATAGGGTTCAAAGTCAATCTAACAAATCAACTATACTTCTATATACTAAAAATAACTATTGGAGAGTAAAATTTTATAAAACCACTCCATTTAATATATCATCTAAAAACATGGGCAACCTAGGAATAACTTTATAAAATATGTGCAAGATCTTTAAAAAGTAAAAAAGCATGTTGAGAGAAATTATCTAAAAGAAGATATAAATATAGACATATACCATGTTAATGAATTTGAAAACAATGTTAAGGTGTCAATTTTCATTGTGCCTATAGTTAATAATACTGTATGGTACACTTAAAATTTTGTTAAGAGGGTAAATTTCATGTTAAAACTTCTTACTACAATAAAGTAAAATAAAAGTCAATTCTATTCAATCGTTGTATACATTGAATGCTATGCTAATCAAAATCCCAACAAGCTCTTTTGTAGGAATTGGCAAGTTAATAAAATTTGTATACCAATACTAAGAACATAGTCAAAATTATTTTGAGGTAAAAAAAATCAAGTTGCAAGACTTATAACTGATTTCTTTTTTTTTTTCAGTGTTAGCACGTTGGTTGGTAAGGTAACTATCTGATTTTAAGACCATAAAATAACAATAATCAGGATAACACAGTATTTGCATACATATAGACATATATATCAATGGACTAAAATAGGACGTTCGGCAACAGGCCACATGTGTATTGATTGTTTATAAAGATGGCGTGGTAAATCCATTTGGATAGTCTTTTCAGCAAATAGTCCTCAAATAACTCAATAGACACATATTAAATAAAAAAAGTCCCTTAATATGATAACATGCAAAAATTTTCTCAAGTAGAGGGTAGATCTAGGCTTAAAAGCTGGTAGAAAGCAGGAGAAATTTTTTACAATTATAAAGTAAGCACAGAACAAAAACTATAAAAATGGGAAATTGAATTTTATTAAAATTAAAAATATAGTTGCTTGAAAGACACCATTAAGAAAATAAAAAGGCAATCCACACACTGAAGAAAAATATTCATAGTACATCTATCTGACAAGGGATTTGTAGTAAGAATATGTAAAGAAATCTTATAAATCAATAGTAATGACAAGTGACTTTAATTTTAAAAAATGGGCAATAGCTTTTATTAAACATTTTACAAAAGAACTTAATGAATGCCAATGAACATATGAAAAACAGTCAACATTACTAATCATTAGGAAAGTATAATTAAAGCCATAATGAGATAGATAACATTATACCCATTCCACTGGCTAATATTTGGAGCAATAATTACTGATGGGAATGTGAAGTGATACAACCAGTATGGAAAACAGTTGGTAGTTTCTTAAAAAGTTAAAAATATACTTACTATATGACACAGCAACTCCATCTCTAGGTGCTTACCCCAGAGAAATGTGAATATGTCCACAAAAATACTGGGATGCTAATATTTATAGTAGATTTATGTATAATAGCCTAAAACAGATAATAACTCAGATATTCCTGGATAAACACATGGTGGTATATTCATATAATAGAATACTATGCAGCAATGAAAAGGAATAAACTACTGCTACTCATACAACATGGACAGAATTTCAAAACCATTAAGCTGAGGGTTTTTTTTTTTTTTTTTTATAAAATTCTAGAAAAGGCAACATTACTCTATCCTGAAGAAGACAAATCAGTGGTTTGTCTAAGACTGGGATTTTGAGGAGAGGTTGCTGAAAATGGAAACAGTGGAACTTTCTGGAGTAAGTGCTCCATACCTTAATGTGCCTGTGGTTATGTGGGAGTAGACATTTTCAAATTTGTTAACCTGTAAAATAAATAAAGCTGATTTTTTAAAAAGAGAGTGTTCCTCCTCTCTGCTTTTCCCCACTTTCTTTTCAGAATAGCATGTACCTAGCAAAGTTGCCTGGTTACTTTAAATCAGAAACTCCTTGAAAGTTACCTGCTGATGAAGGGAGAATCACAATTAGGTGAGCACAGCAGCTTGATTTGACATTTAAATGTAGAAGATTTTAGGGGGAAGATTTTAGGGGGAAAAATCACTGTTTGAATTGTTGCCACATAAAGAGTGGCCTGGAAAGGATGTCTTAGTGGCATCACCACTGTAGGGCTTCTTTTCTAGGGCGCATCACTATAAGCTCCTGGTTAACAAGGATTCTGAAACTTCATTTTATTTTTATTAATAAATCACCCTTTGTGTGGCAGGAGAATTGCTAGTCTGATTGAAAACTCTTGCCTGCACTGAAGAAACTGCACCAATTAACAATATTCATCTGCCAGCTCAGCTCCGCAGGTTCAGGCTCATTTAATGTGACAAAAATAGCTCCCTTTTCCTTAGGAGAGCAAGTTTTTCTCTGCCTCCAGCCCTGAGGATGGGCAGTGATGCTGGGGGAATCTTATTGAGACAGGGTAGTAAGAAGTTAGGAAAATTCCGTGGCAAGTGGAATGGGGAAACTGAGAAGGGTGGCTGTTTCAAACTGGCCTCATCCAACACACTGACTCACCTGCCTCCCTCTCCCTTGCATGTCCACTCCCTTAAGCATTACGCCCTCTGGACAGCATGAGGTTCTGATCAGCATCAAGTAATCTTAGGGACAAGGCCTTGGGTCTGTTGACCATAGAGACAAAGTTTTGGTCAAACTAGAGATAACATCTAGGCCTCAGTTGTTTTTTAGCTCTAGGTCTGGAAAAGCAGCAAAACCAGACAAAGTGATGCTATGGCTGGCATCAGAACCAGATGCAATGACCGATGACCCCTTACATTAGTGCTGACCGATCAGTAGAGACCATGACTCTGATTGTATATGATCATTTTGATGAATCAGCATATTAAAGGACCCACCTGGAAAGCTGATGAATATACTATTGAGATCCTCCTTTGAGATGTCCCCTAAAATTCCTGCCTTTAGAAAAGAGATAAAAACCCTTAAGACAAAGGACCCAGTGCACTCTCTCTGGAGCGCACTTGTGCCTTATTTTTTCAGATATGTATCTTTGCTTTCTTTCTCCTAAGCTGTAGGGGTCCCCATGGGACTTACAACCAGGGGAGCAACAGGCAGAGGCATCTCACCTCTGGCTAACAACCTGATCCTGTCTCCAAGCATCCTTTCTTTGTCTCTGTAACTTGTTTCCTGAGTCCACGCAGCCCAGATGGCTCACTTTTTCTGCCTTTGTGACTTTCTTTCTGAAAGGCCAAGGCAGCTCTCTGAGTAGCCCACGCAAATCTTCTCTTCAAGTGTACTTTTGCTTTGTATGCTAAGTAATCTTCTTCTTGTGCTAGAGTCCTTGACTCTGAATTCTTTCTTGGCCAAACTCAAAAACGAAGAGTCAACATTGCTGGAAACATTAAAACAGCCAGAGTTACTTCTTGGTCTCTAATGCTCTTTACCCAGCAACAGTGCTGCCCATTTGTAGATACCCATTTCGTGACCTTCTTTGGTTTCTTTACCACAAAAGTCACTCTACGGACATCTTCCAGCCAAAAGCCCCACTGCAGTGCTTTCTACTTGTCTTTTTTCCTATTACTCTTAATAGCTTTTTTCTCTCCTTTTCACCCCCAATTCATTCTTTTTTCCTTCTATTTAGGCCTTCACCAGTACCTAACATATTTTAAACTATTTGACCCTTTTATGGTATGATAATGGACTGGCTCCTGCCATAGCATATCATGTTTGTTGCTTTTCCCCTTATGCAGTTTTCTTACACAGAGTTGGTACCATCTCCCTACACTGCTTCTCTCCTCCCCATTTTCAACATTTTATTCCCATATCAATGACTAGCCAGTTCTCTTGTCATCCTAGATCACCTGAAATACCTAAAGACACTCATTCATGTGTGGAGCTTAAGTTTTCTGCATTAGAGGAAACCCCTTTTGTGATACTTATAAATGTGACAGAACCATCAACTGCAATTTAAAAGAGTAAATGATGACTAACTACTGTGTCACAATTAACTTGATTCTAAACAATAAATTATTTGCTATGTAGTGGAAACAGACAAATAAAAAATCATGATAATGAATGATAGAGTGTGAAGAGGTAAGTGAAACTTGTAACAGTGATAAAAAGTTTCATGAAATTGACTGTAGTGATGGTTTCATAGGAGTTTATTATGTCAAAACTCACCATATGGTACACTTTAAATAAGGAAAATTTATTTAGATTAATTATAACTCAATAAAGTTATAAAGCAAAGCAAATAAATAGTAAGAAAAAAAATCTATGATTTAAGAGAAACCAGCCAGGCTATTCTCACATGTAGACTAGTATACACGGAATTGTAGCCTTATTAAGCCTTATTAAACAGCTGCAACCTTATTATATTAAAATCTCATTTGAGCTTTAAAAAATTAGGATCTGAGGACACACTGAATGAATATAAAGTGGTTCTTGGTTCTCCTACTTGTTTATTTCACTGTGAGCTGATGAATCACACAAAGAAGCTATACAATATCTTATTTGATCAGGAGTGATCACAGTCACTTCTGCAAATAAGACCATTTTAACTGTCTTCATATTTTGAAGGGTATTGACTTCTGTGGCAATATATGAGGCAGATCTGCTTGCTACCTTGAGCCTCAGTAACTATTTCTAGTCCTACAATGTCACATGCATTACTGGAGCTAACACCCTGAAGGCATTTTGGATTGCTGAATGAGGGTGGACCTTTTGATGGATGCTGTTGACCATGTTTGTTTGCAAGAAAAATTTGCCTACCACATCTTGAAATAGAAAAATCTACGCGTAATCAAACGTAAGTGATGGATGGAACCTTATTCTACTAACATCTCATTTATTTATTTATGTATGTATTTATTTTATCTTTTTAACAATTCATTATGCTTAAAATTAGAAAATTCTGACAGGTATTAACAGATTATGTGGATCATCTACATTCTGCATGTTCACCTCTTTTAACAACTCGTGGTTATGTTTTGTTCTGATAGTGGCATGTTATGAACTTCTGTTCAGCAAAACATTGATAATATTAGAAAATGTGAACATGTTTATTTGCCTTTTTAAAATGGCTTTATTGAGGCATAAATTATATACAAAGAGCTGCACATATTTAACATGTACAACTTGATGAATTTGGGCATATACAAACACCTGTGACACCTTCACTGCAATCAAGGTAATAGACATATCTAACACCCATCAGAGTTTCCTTGTGCCCCCCTTTTTTTGTTTGTTTCTTTGTGGCATGTGTGTATGTTAAGAACACTTAATGTGACATCTACTCTCTAAACAAATCTTGAAGTGCACAATACCATATTATTCACTGTAGGTTAACTATTGTCATGCAACAGGTCTCTAGCACTTACTCATCTAGCATAACTGAAACTTTAAACCCATTGAAAAACTTCTCCCTGTTCCCCCCTCCCTCAGCCCTTGCCCACTACCATTCTATTCTCTGCTTCATGAGTATGACTATTTTCATGTAAATGGAATCACGTTGGATTTGTTTCTCTGTCATTGGCTTATTTTACTCAGCACAATGTCCTCCAGGTTCATCCATGTTGTTGCATATGGATTTTCTTCCTGTTTTGTAAATATTGATTTGAGAGAGAGAGAGAGAGATCAATTAGTTGTTCTGCTTATTTTTGCATTCATTGGTTGTTTCTTGTATGTGCCCTGATGGGAGATTCAACCTGTAACCTTGGTGCATCAGGACAATGCCCTAACCAACTGAGCTATGTGGCCAGGGCTGGATTTCCTTTTTGAAGACTGAATAATAGTCTACTTTTATGCATTTGTCTGTTGATGGACACTTTATAAAAACTTCCCTTGAGCAACTGCAAAAATAAATATTACTGATAATAGTCATTTCTCATTTTTTTGTCATGGAAATTGGGTAGTTAAGAATCACATGTATAGCTCAGTTTTTTAGGATCTTAAACATGGATTGTGGGTGCTATTGTTATCGTAGCAGTCACTTATTTTTTATCCAAGTTCTTTTATTTATTCCATTATTTAACTTTGTTGTATTATAGCAAGCTTTAACCAGTCCTCTTTCTAACAAGATAGGGTGCAAAGAGGAATAACAAGCTTCCTTTGATGTGAGAAATGTGAATCTTAATTTCAAGAGCCTCAAGGCAACACCCAGATAACAAAACAACGTGAAAACTGTAGAGATAAATTTTGAATCTCTGTGAGCCCTAAGGTGACTTTTTTTTATAACTCATGCTTACTCCTCAGTGAGCTGGACATATATAAGCCAGGGATTCAGATACACAGAGCTCTGAAGCCAGACTTCCCTCTCCCCTCAAATGGTATATTTGCAGTATAACATTCTATTAAGATTCTTTGGGGACAAGGTTACACTGGGGAGGGCAGCAGAATGGGAGCAAGTCTATTTCAGAGAGAAATGATTATAAGGTCACCTTCAAGGCATAGCCATAGGTCATCAGTGTTCATTGGTAAACTTGGCAGAGAAAAAAAATCAGTCACATAGAATCATATATCACGTCCGCAAAAGACTGGTTATTGAAATTTTTCAACTGGATATGAACGTATTGCAAACATATAATCTTGGTTTCTCTTCGTTTGTATTTCTAGGTGTTTTCATACAATTGTAAAGCAGAAACATGGACACTGCAGCAGGTACCAACACTTAGAGTCAGCACTCAGCCTTCTTTGCAGGGTGTTACTCCAGTACATGCCTTTCTTAGTGGATCCCAAACACAGATGGAGTCTGGAAAAACACACAAAGCAACTTTTCACCAAGAGTCAAGTTACCATGTACTTTATAACCCACAAAGAATGCACAAAAGATGGAGATTGGAGAGTGACACCTACACTGTTAAAGTAATTAAATAAGGAGGCCCTCAGGCTGAGGTCTCTCCAATGCCATGGTGGCCTCTGTAAACAAACCAAAACTTAAGCCTGTTAATGACTCAATGTAACAGAAGCTAAATGCTAAGTACAGACGACCAATGACAAACAGTCAACTAAACTTTAAGGTCTGTCTATCAAATAATTTCCATTCTTCATTTTTCCACTTCCTCTGTAAAGGTGTTGCCCTGGTTTCTGTCAGTGGAGTGCTCCTAACCACTTCCAGTTTAGTACTGCTGGATTTGAATTGATAATGCTTAAACAAACTCTTAAAATTCTTAATACAACTCAATTTATTTTTTTAACAACTTCATTCAGCTAATTCTTAAGGAGAGTCTTCTTTCTAGGTCATTAAGGTGACTAAACCTGTCCCCGCTTTTTGATGTGCCTTTTTTTTGTTTTCTCCTCGTGCACCCTCAGTATCTTTAATACCTTTGATTCTCCCAGATTTACCCCAGATTCCACCCCTTTGGCCTGAGTGGGGTGTCAGTCAGTTCCATGGGTTTTGTTGCCAGATTGATTAGGGTTGGGTACCTACAAAATAATCAAACACACCCCAATGCCAAGATTGGTCTATTTTTAACAGTTACAACTCTTGAGATGGAAAGTGACATAAAGTTCAATCCAAAAGACTTGGGTACACTTTGTCCTTAGGTGTTTCTGTATCCTTTATGGTTCTAGTTTGCCCTTGGTGTCATCCACTCAGCTTGTTCTGCCACTTGCTGGCATAGTTGCTCAATAGCGACTTTCGGTTCAACATCTGATAAGGAAATATGGCGTCTTGCGTGGACTACTCCTCCAACAACTGTGACCCCATAAAATCGAATCTGTGTGATAAATTCCTTATTTTCTCACTCTTAGTGGTTCTTTTATTGAATCCTGACTGATAATTCCTTTAAGACACCAGGATCTTGGAGAAGTCAAAGTCTATGTAGATCTAATCTGCCACACTATCACTTTGATTTAAACCCTAATCCTCTTCAGTGAGTTGGCCTTAGGGATATGGGCATTTCCTTTTTACTTTACTGAAGTCATTATAAAGCTTGATTCATGATTTAATATCATGTCATAAGCATTATTCATGCTATTATGTAGTCTTTATAACCACAATTTTGAAAAGATTTTATACTGGATTGAATGGATTCTCCACAATTTAATTATTTCCCTATTAGATATATGGGTTTTTCACAATTTCTTATTATTATGAGTACTTATCCGAAATATTTCTTTGTGCATACATTTTTCCATACTTTAAAATATTTTATTAGGCTACAATTTCAGAAGCTAAAGATAAGGTTATATAAATGAGTTTGAATCTTTTTATTGTTTTGATTCATATTGCTTAATTGCTTTCAAAAAGGATTAGAACAATTAACAATGCAATTGATGATATTCTTCTAACTTTGGGTAACATCGTTTTCAATGGACTTCCTTTATTTAATTGAAAAAATTTACATTTGTCTTTTCAAAAGGATTCCACACTGTTTTTTTTTTTTTTTTTACTGGAATCTATTTTTTGCTTTGCAATATCTGGAAAGCAAATACTGATCCCAGGTGGACCAGAACTATCCTAAATACATCTTTCTTAGATTACAGCTATTAATTTCTGAATTTCCAATGCAACCTGCCCAAAGCATAAGGGTTTGATCATATACCTTCTAATAAAACTAAGATCCTTACTTGGATCACTTTGTGATTGGAGAGGTTAAGAGAATCTCAGTGGAGCTAGTGTGGAGGCAATGGCATCACAGTGTAATTAATGGTCTTATCTTTTTCATTTTAGGTAACAGCACTTCTGTTTTTCAGAACCTCTTCAGGGAAAGCATACTGAATTCAATCTGTTGTGTGATATTTTCAGTTAGAGAAGGTACAGTATGTATGTATAAATGAATGTGCAGACTGCTGATGATTTATTTTGGTTCTATAGCAGCCTTGGAAATAGAACTGAGTTTTATATAGCATCTTCAAGAATCAGGGTAGCCCTAAGCTTTTTCTGGAGCAGTGATTTTGGCTATGTCTAAATAAGGCTCATCCTTAGAGTCAAAGAAAAAAATTCAGATAATAAACCACTTCTTTTTTCTAAATCATATTACATAAATGGCTTGAATTGGGGCTTCCAAATTTGCATAGTTGTTTTGGCCTTATGGATGCATATTTGGCAAATCTCAGTGCCTTGTAAAAGTGGTAAGACTGTGAAGGATGTCCTAAATGACTTCTGGGTATGAGGTGGGAATGCCTCTCTTGGAAACCGGTCATGGGATCAGCATGTAACTGGTGACTTGAAGATATTGTAGGTACATAAGGACAGCTCTCTGTCTCAAAAGGAGCAGTTCTAGCCAATTCATGGTGGGGAAATGATAGTGGGAAGTAACTGGAACCATAATTATTGGTGCTGATTTTTTGGCCTGCTGGCTGAAAGGACCCACCAGAGCCCTTCAATTGCCTGGCGGGTAAATGTACATATGTAACTCTTTCTTCCTTATGTTTAAGAATAAATTTAGCAAGCATGGTTACCAAGAATAGCCCTTTATAGTTTGAACCACACATTTTGGTCTTTGTTATGTTAATAACACTGCCTTGCATTTGTATAGATATTCAGACTTTCTTAAACACACTTATACTTCATTGTACTATCCATACAATCACATCTAAGCCATTACCTGCAAGTCTTGTCAGTTCTACCTCCTACCTATATCTCAACCTTCCACTTCTCCCCTCTGCCCTCTTAGTTGAAACTTCAATTATTCTTCCTTGTACAACTTCAGTTGCCACCAAGCTGGTCTCCCTACTTATGGCAACCTATTCTCCGCAGAACAGCTGGAGAAAGCTCTTTTTTTTTTTTTTATCCTCACCCGAGGACAATTTTTTTATTGCTCTTAGAGAGAGAGAAGAAGGGAGAGAGAGAAACATTGATGTGAGGGAGAAACATCGATTGGTTGCCTCCTGTATATTTCGAACTGGAAATCATTCACCCCTGGGAGTGGGATCAGACCAGCAACAGAGGCATGTGCCATGACCAGGACTCGAACTCGCAAACCTTTGGTTTCCGGATGATGCTCCAACCAACCGAGCCACACAAGCCAGGGCCAGCCGGAGAAAGCTTTAAACAACATAATTCTCAACATGTCTCTGCCCTGCTTAAAATCCTTTATGGTTTTCTGGAGTGCTTATAAAGAAACCTGTCTTACTAAGGCACAAAGACTCGGCACGGTCTGGCTCCTGGCAAGCCCTCCAACCACACACTCTCCCTCTTTCTCCCTGCCACACCAGCCCTTACACTTTCCCCAGCACAAACCCCTACTACCTTCCCTGAGGACCGTTGCCCCTGCTGGTGTTACTGCCTGAAAGCTCTTCATGGCTGAATTTTTCTCATCCTCCAGGCTTTTGCTCAAATATCCCATCTCTAAAATCCTCCCCTGAAAAATGGGGATTCCTAGAGAACGTGATACTCAGAGGAGGGTGCCCAGCTGTGGAGGCGTGGAACCTGGGAGGAGCCTACAGCCTCTGACTCTGGTCCCCTCCTGCCCTAACTTAGGTCAACCTGTGCATTACATGTGTTTCTCTGTCACTAAGGAGATCCTAAGTTAGAGGGACAGTGTCTTCTATGTTTGTTAGTGTGCATTATTTTGACTATGATGTGTAGGTAAATGGGGAGAATATTGCTGATGCAAATTAATTTCCTGGTGGTTAAGACAGATCTGGCAGGAAGGATTTTGATCATTTGAGAATTGACAAAAATGCATACTTAGCCAGCCTCCATGGAATCATGCAGCCTGGGGTTCCTTTTCTAAGGGGACAGAGGTCTCTGTCATAGGGAAAGAGCTCCCTTTGCTATATATCTGTTTGAAAGCACCCTGAAGACTCTTATTTTGAAAAGATCAGAAAACACCTCATCTCGAGTTCCTTGATTTAAAATGATAGAATATTTTAGACCCCGTTTCCACCCTTAAGTAATATTTCCTCTAAACTAGGGTATCAGAATAAACAGATCATTTTCTCTCTGGGATATTTTTCTCATCCAAACATTGTCTGGCAAACACAATTTTTACATTCATTTGTGACTCACTCTCACCTTTTTAACCTAGAGACTCCCCACTGTCTGCTGATCTCCTCTGAGTTATTCATCCAGGCCTTTAGCATATTGAACACATATGGCGTGTGTCACCTTGAACAGGCAAAACCAAGAGAAAGTAATAAGAAAAAAGAAAAAACATTACTTTTCCTAACCATTCATAAGTGGTACACATTTGCATTTCAAATACTTTCATGGAGCTTTATTTTAGAATAACTAAATCACAAATTACAAAGAATTTTTAAAGGCTGTTTAGCCCCATAAGCTCATAGATGCATTAATCCCCTTGGCTGTGCCTCCCCCGAGCTTCATCCAGCCTCTATTTTATCTCCACCAGTAATGGGAACGGACTCTTTCCCAGGGCACCACATTTGTGCAGAATTAATTGTTATAAAATTAAGTTAAGCCTAAATTTCTGGGTACTAACTTGGTCAACAAGTAATCTATACTGTTATCCAGGTCACCCATTAAACTGTAAGGAGCCTGAAACAGAGCACGATGATCAACTTCTAGTGAACTCTAGAGCTATTAAACAAAACATGCTGTGTCTTAACAATCTGGCCACAATGCTTGCTGAAGAGATTATGAAAGTCATGGCAATCAAGGCGCACTCCATATTCTACAAACATTCCTGGCTTACCTCCCCTCATCCAGGAGATTTTGGTGATTTCATGTTCCCCTCTGACATCCTGGTAGTGGTCAATATTACTAAGTAAGCTCAGTCCAAGCTAGGAATTTGACAAAAGTTTTTATAGATTAAAACCCCTTCTCCCATTGCAAAATTTTCAAAATCCTCTCCAAGTTCATCTATCTGTCATCACCATAATAAAACATACTATAATAATTCATGGGAGAGCCTGGTAGTTTGCTTTTATTACAAGGGAAGAGATGGTAATCGGGGCATGGATCACCTGGTAATGGGATCTTCCTTCCTTTCTTCATGGGGCTTTTAGCACGTGGGGGTGCATAGCATTTGCCCACAAGTGCTAGAAAAATCACCTGGTGACTCTAAAGTTCCCAATGTCTTCCTCCACTACAGATATTATGTTTATGGGTCTTTTCTCCAATATTTAGCATTCACAAACAAAACAAGTTATACAACAATTATACAAATCCCATATCTTTAATTTGGAAAATGACTCTTTTTAAAAGAAAGAGTCAAGGTTCTCACTGATGGGCTCCAGTTTTAAGTGGGTGGTAGAGGATTACAGATTTCTGAATAAAAGCATAAGTCAGAGACATAAAGAGAGGAAAATTATAGACAAGGTAGGTTGGCTATGACCGTAGACTGGGCTGATATAGCTCACCTCCATTCCACTGGAGCATCCCCTTATTTTTGCATACAACAATAATGGGTGTACCTGTTTATAACTGTATCAAAAAGGAAATGGCCCTGGCCAGGTGACTTAGTTGGTTGGAGTGTCATCCTGTACATCAGAAGGTTGTGGGTTCAGTTCCCAGTCAGGGCACATACTTAGGGTGTGGGTTCGAGGCCCAGTCAAGGCATGTGTGGGAGGCAACCGATTAATGTCTCTCACTCATGTAGATGTCTCTCTCTCTTCTTTTTCCTCTCTTTCTCTAAAATCAATGGAAAGAAAAATATATCCTTGGGTGAGGATTAAAAAGAGAGGAAATGAAGTTAGTTTAGCCTGGCATGACTTACTTGTTCTAACTGAACCCATGCTGGCTGCTAATGATTACTTTTTTTTTTTAATGCTCCCAAGCCATCTGTTTAATAATCTATTCTAGAATTCTGCCTGAGAAGAATCTCAATGTTAGTAAATTGGAAAGATGCCCAGGCAAGGATCAGGATACCCAGGTTCTAGCCCGAGCCATCACTAACTACCCAAATGTTGTTAGACCAGCATCTTAGTCTGTCTCTGTCTCCTCCGGTTTCATCTTTAAAGTGAGCTGTCAGAATTGGTGACCTCTATGGCTCCTTTCAGCTATGTATCTATGATTCCTGTACTACATTAGTCTGGAATCTTCTCTTTCCCCTCTTGCAAGTCAGGACCTTAAGCATTTATTGTCTGAGTATTTCTGCTGTGTATTCTAGAACCTTCTCTGCCACTGACTTGTTAATAGATTGGGGTAAGTTGTTACAATTCTATGGATCTTAGTTATTTCACTTTAAAAATGAAGAGGTCTAAGGCAGAGTACATCCAAATTTCTCAGTACGAGTATATACTGCCAAGACAACATCAATTATTGTTTCTGTGGTCACATTCTGTGCATTCTTGGGGTAACCAAGTAATGTGTGTTTGATCCTGGAAAATGGAGATGGATTAATCAGTCCCAGGTAGGCAGAAAGCTTACACACTTTTAGTCAAACAATCTGTTACATAATACTTAGAGTGGCAAGCTGCTTTTTCCCTTGCCTTGCATTTAAATAATTGTGAATTACTAATTCACACTGAATTTTTAAGGCTCCTTCCTTTCTTTCCCTATTGAACAGCAAGGTCTGCTGCTTGGTCCATTTGCACCGAGTAAGGGCAATGTGCTCATCTCAGAGAACGCCACAAAGTCTTTAAGGTTATAGGGAGAGGAATATCTAAAGCCTTTTCTGTTTCTTCATTTCACAAGTAATGAATGCTTTGGGTTATAGAGCTATTTTATTCTGGCCTGATGGTGTTGCATGACTCAGACTAGATGATTCCCACAGGAAGGTCTGATTTTTATCCTTTGACTGAAAACTAAAGATAGAACCTTCAGCTCATCCTGGACTCTCAGCTGTCATATGCCATAGAAACCTGGACATTTGGTGAGGTTGCTTGAGCTTTAAAAGCATCACTGCATTCTTTAAGTTAAAATGAAGAGCAAACAAATAAATATAAGTATATGAACCTGGGATGTTGTTTGATTTCCTGTTGTCTTTTTTCTGGGTGAATTATGCAGCTGAAGGCAGTTTTTCTTTCAAATTTATTTAAATGCAATTCTTTTCAAAGGTGACTATAAATAGATATGCAGGAAAAAAGAGATTCTGATTAATCACAGAGTCTTGTTAAGTATACCTTCTTAATGATAACACGTGCTGATGGGACTCTAGTGTTTACATAGTCTCATTTTAGGTGAATTCTGTCTCATATATTATCGTCTTCAGGAATAAGCAGTCCGAGGCCTAGTGAGTGCTAGCCTCAAGTCACAGAACTAATGAGTAGATAACCTAGGATTTATAATATTACCCACCACAAGTTTTTCCCCTACTGTTACCCTATGTCCCAATCCACCGTAGGAGCAAATACAATAATGTTAGGGAAAGTCTGTGCTATCTTCTTCATGAGTCCTGCCCATGTCATTCAGGCACATATGAGCCATCCCCATAGCTCAACATCTCATATGTTTGGGGCACTGAGTTGAGGCCCCCTCCTTAGAGCTTTGTAGCGCTCTCATAATTACACGCCCTGCCTAGACTACTCCTGTGAGAGCCTCCCTTACCACTAAGCACAGTAGGTAAACTAATTTAGTTCAGGAAATATAGGCTCACAGGCCAGTAAAGAAGATGATTCCAAACCTGAAGCTAACATATGGTACCGTGCCAGAGCTTAGCCAACTTTAGGGATTGTTCTGGTCATGGGACTGAGTCGCTGTGTGCAACTATAATTAGTCATAGACTCATCACATTTTGGCTATAGACAGAGAAAAACGAGTTTTTAAATCTAAATCAAGTCCTTTGAGGCCCTAGTTGATGAAATTCTATTCTTAAATATTTCTCTGGAAAAGATTTCTCAATGATTGCATGGTTAGGAAGTTAAATTAAATTGCAATATCAACTGGTTTGACTATTTTGATTGAATTAGTTGGTGACTTCAGTCATATAATTCATAGTAACAGTTAATTAAATTTTAAAATATTCAAATTGGATTTATACACTTCTGTAGCTAATGTTTATTCCAAAACTCCCTTTGCTTAGTTCCAGCTTACACTCTGGCTGTGTCTCCACCAAACGTTATCCAGCCTCCATTTTACCACCTTCAGTAGTGGGAACTGACTCTCTCCTGGGGCTGCATTATGTTGGCACAGAATTACCTGTAAGAAAGTTAAACGTAAAAATTTAGTGTTGAACTCTGTTCCCTGGTACAGATGCAAAGACCTCCTATTACATTGTACCTCAAAATTCCTCCAGGCGCCATGAATTGAGTTAGGTAGGTCTCCTAACGACTTGCAGCACTGCAGCATCTCCCTTCCCCATCCCTCATCATTACTTGATGAGGAAGAGTAAAGGGTCATGTTCAAAAAGCTCAAACAATAGGATCTGCCTGCAAGGCTGTTTGGCCTGCAGAAGCAAAGAGTATCGAGTGACTTATCATGGCTATTTGAAGCAGAGATAGTGAGATGGCCCTTGAAACCATTCTGCTGCTGCTTTGGTAAACACATGCTGTGAAGCTAATGAGCACCTCAAAGGTGTGTGTGTGAGATAATGTTACCGTAATCACCAACCCTGCTATCATTTACTGAAGACTTATTGTGTGCCAGGAACATAGTAAGTTACTAACATATACATTTCATTCAATTCTTACAGCAAGCCAATAATGTAAGAGCTATTTATTAATCCTCATTTGTGCCTGTCAGGGCTCTCTAGAGAAAGAGAATCTATATATCTATATCTATATCTATATCTATCTACCTACCTACCTACCTATCATCTATAGATGTATTTTAAGGTTCTGGCTTACACAGTCTTGGGGCCTAGCAAATTTAAACTCCAGGGCAGGCTAGCATGTTGGAAACTAGTATGAGTTGATGTTCTAGTCATGAGTCTGAAATCTGTGGGGCAGGCTGCCAGGTTGGAAACTCAGGCAGGATCTATGCTACAGTTTTCGCTCTTAAGACCTTCAACCTACTGGATAAATCTGATCCAAATTAACAAGAATAATCTCCTTTAGTTGGCTGATTGTAGATATTCATCTATCTGCAAAATACCTTCATGGCAACACCTAGATTAGTGTTGGACCAAACAGCTGGCTACCAGAGCCTATCCAAGTTTACACATAAAATATAACTATAACTCTCCACCCTTTTTCAATTGGACAACCATACATGTCACACAAACCACACTTAATCTCCAAATAAAGGTAACGACCAGGTCATTCTTCTTTCTAACATGATATAACGATCCTGCATACAATCAAACATGTACTAAACATTTCCTCAGAAAAGGATACAAAATGCTTGGTGAGCTCTCTTCTCTTTGATATCCTACAACTTAAATACTATGATGTAAAGTTAATAAACTTAACTACTGTGATACATTTCATGTTATATATTATAAGGGGGTAAGAGAGAGAAGAAAACAAAGATATTTGCTTTATACACACACGCACACACACACACAAATATATTCATAACAAAAGAAGGAAGAAATACTTGTAACAATGTAGGGAGTCTTCAAAAGGCCACTTCACAGTTGTATAAAGCCAGCTGCTTCAGGATGTTGGGGGACATAGTAATACCAGTGAATTCCAGGGCCCATTGCTGCACTTCATTTGCCATGAAGTGAGTTTTTTGATCAGAAACAATGCTGTGTGGAGTACCATGCTGCTGGATAAGGCATTTATCATGAGTCCATGAATGGTAGTTCTGGCAGATTAGTGTGCAAGCAAGACAAGTCTGCATCCAGACTAAGGTCTACTTCAGTGAGAACAAAACACTGCACTTGCCAAGAAGGAAGTGGTCCAATGTAATCCGCTTACCCCCAGGTAGCTGACTGATTGCTCTGGGGAATGGTGCCATATTGAGGACTCAGTGTTGGTCTAACACTGGCCACTCAGCAGTGGTTGTAGCCACATTGGTCTTGGTAAGAGGAAGTCTATGTTGCCTGGCCCAGGGCTATCCTCCGCCCCTGCCCCTTGGGCAGAAACAAGGAGGACTGGGAAAAACAGTGACTGGTATCTACAGGGGAGGTCATCCTATCTGCTTACTAAATTCCTTCTCTGCTGAGGTCACCCTTTGGTACGCATTCACATGGAACACAAATGCTTTCATTTTTCTTTGCTCATCCAGAGAGGTCCCTCCGCATGCCTCTTCCCTAGACCTTCTTGTCAGCAGTTTTCCAATCATTACTTTTAAGTTCTTGGCCATCCAGCCAAATCATTGGCCACAGCCAATGAATTGGAATACAGCTGCACCTCTGGCCATTTCTCCTTCCAAATAAAATGAACGAACAGGTTCACTCCTTTAGGTTCTGCCTACTGGGAGAGGCTCCCTTCACCACTCTCCTCAGGGGTGGTCCAGAGAGTGACTATGGTGCTGCTGCTGTGCACGTTGGGTGGTGTCTGCACATTGTATGAAACCATCTATAAGCCAGACCTGAGCTTTCTCTTCTTCACTCAGCTTATCATAGAAAACTTGCCATGCGGTCATAGATGTGGGCCCAGGGAGAAGGCAATGTACTGCGTATGGGAACAATTGGGCTACTTCCTTATGTAACGTGTGTCTTAAGGGCCTGCTCGAGCCTGGTCTTATATATACCACTTCTGTTAGATGATGGAGTCCTGCGGATCACACCTACATTTATGGCCAGGTGGGTCAGACAACATTCACTTCAATGAGGGTAGCATTATGGTAACATGGTAGCCCATGGTTTTGCGTTCAGTTTCTACTAAGGCCCAGTAGCAAGCCAAAAGCTATTTCTCTAAGGGAGAGTAGTTATCTACAGAGGATGGCTCCAAAATTCCAATGGTGTGAGCTATGATTTACTTATTGAGCCTGCCAAAGCCTCCAAACATTTGTCTGCCACTGACAATTCCAGCACCATGGGATCTGATGGATATATTGGCCCAAGTGGCACAGCAGCTTGCAAGCACCCAGGACCTGTTGCAAAACTTCCTCTTGTTCTGAACTCCACTCAAAACTAGCAGATTTTCTAGTGTGAATGAAAAGCAGCAAAATGCAGTTAATATTGTCAAGAGAGCAATCTAAAATGGAGCCAGGAGGCCTCTGGGAAGTTGAGCTAACTCACCTCCTTTATGTGAAATTGAACTTTTGAACTGGGTTAAACCACAATGGCTATGTCCTGACACAGTTACTGAATGGCTCTGCATCATTGAACTCTTCTATTAAAAAATAAAAATTTAACCTAGCAATAGACATAAGCAATTCATCATGTATAGCATTGTGTAAGTATACTTGCCAACACTAATTACAGCTCTTTCAAAGCCACATATGTAATCCTTTGGAAAACTCCCTGTTCCCAACTTCTTTCCTTCCCTCTCAGAATACGGTTGGATTTCTCTCTGAATCTGCATCCAGAATTGCAGTTCCTAAAACCCTCAATTTTTTTTTTGTTTGCTTTGTAGGTCAAAATTCACTGACCTAGTCACTTTGTAAATGGGCTAGAGTAAGGCACCCAAAAGAAAGATATATTGCCTCCAAAATCTGGAGATCCACTAAGCATCGTGTTTCTTTTTTTATTATAGCAGGTAGGAGATGTAATAATTTATTCTTCACCTTAGAAAGTATATCTTGACATGCCCCACACCCAGAAATTTCACTGAGGTGGAAGTCCTTCAGTTATTGCCAAATTTATTTTTCATCTGATGACATGCAAATATATTGCCAATAAGTCTAGAATAGTTGCTAATTCTTGCTCAGTAGTTTCAATCAGCATAGTATCGTCAATGTCAAGTACCAGTGTGATGTCTTGTAGAAGAGGGAGGCAATCAATGTCCTTGCAGACCAAATTATGACATGACTTGATAACTGATTTACCCCTGAAGTAGAACAGGTATATCCTGAAGGTATATTTCTGGCCTTGCCAGTTAAAAACAAACTGTTTCCAGTAGTCTTTACTAAGAGGTTTGGAGTAAAAAAAAAAGGTTTTTTTTTTCTTTTCTTTTCCTCAATAGCTACACACTAGGTATTGGAAGATGTGTTCATTTGCTTAAGCAAGGAGACCACATTTGGAACAACAGCTGCACTCAAAATCAGCACCTGGTTAAGTTTATTACAGTCTACCGTCATTCTCCAAAAACTATCTGCTTCCATCACAGGCCAAATAAATGAGTTGAATGATGATCTGGTGGAAATCATCACCTCTGCATTCATCAGATCCTTGATGATGCCACTAATCTCTGCAGCACTTCCAGGAATGCAGCATTGATTTTGGTCCCCATATAGAGACAGTTCTAGTGGCTCCCCTTTGGCCTTTCTTACCATGCCCAACAGTTCGGAGAAAAAATGTGGAGATTCTGCTGGTTGCTGAATACTTCTATTCTAGTTATGCATTTTGAAACTGGGAAAATAATCACAGGATGAGCTCAGGAACCAACTGAGAGAGAAACTTGAGCTAAGACTCAATTGATCACTTGACCTCCATAGACCCTTACTCTGTTGAAACACAGTGATATTTTGTGTTCCCTGAAATTAGTGTCAGTTGAGAATTAGTGTCCTGTCATTCTTGAAAAATCTAAGTATTTTCTTTTCCCTAATTCACAGTCACCCTGTAGGTTTCCTTCAGATAAAGATCTCTCCAGGGAAGTAAAGGTGCAAATTGTTTTATGAAATAGATGCATTTTGGGGAAATCGGGTATTAATTCCATTAAAAAATCTTTTAAAACCGCTTAAGGGAGTTGCTTATTTTTAAGAATCACTGAATTCTTTTGCAAAGCGAGGAAGCAATTCCTGAATTATATTACACAAATCTAGATTTCCATGTAACAAGTTTGCTTAATGTGAGATTTCTCTGTGGTACTATAATTTGTCCTGCCTGGATCCTAAGCACAAACACTTCCCTCCAACCTCTGTGCTATCAGCAACCTTCATGACTTCTTTTTAATATGCACACTCTCAAAGTTTTTCCTTTTCAATTTATTATTTGTTTGGTATACGTATAAAATATCAGACTGTATTTCAGATGGCAGAGGATAGAATTTTTTCTCAACTCTCTCTTCTATAGAGGTTAATTCTTGCAGTGAATGGAAACTTGGGGTTATAAGCAAAGAAGAGAAATGACAGATACCAAGAAACCACAGAATACGCATTTAATTGTGACCTACCTATTATTATTTTTAACAGCATGAGCCCTCGAGACAACATTCTTTCTTTTTCATTTTTTTAAATTGTTGCTCAATTATTGTTGTCCCCATTTCCCCCCCATTACTCTCCCTTGCCCTACCCACCCGCCACCTCCCACATTCAGTCTCCTCCTCCACACCGCTCCCCCCATTGTCTTTGTCCATGGTCCCTTTAACTGCCACCACTCTCTAGGTGACTTCGAGTTACCCCAGTAACAATTTTGTTTTCTCTTGTCTCTCTTTTTGTTTCTGGAAGAAATAGTAAAAAGCTCTGTGAGCAAATCAGTGAACTACCATGTACAAGGTAAAGCTAGTAATGGGTAAACAAACTCCAGAAACGTGAGAGTTGTCTCTTTAACTGCCTTCCTTCAAGTTGGCTTGTGTTTCTACTTCCACACTCCTATAAAAATTTATTCATGTAAATTCTTTTCCCCAGGCAGGGCATTCACAGAGTGTAATTTAGAATCAGCCAAATTCCATAAATGCCTGATGTCCTTGGGGTGGCCAAAGAAAGAGAAGGGAGCTAAAGCTTCGTGAGAGTCAGCTATGTGCTAAATTGTTATCCTTATTAGCTCACTGAATCTTCCATTCGTAAACAAAGCTTATAAGCACAGAAATATATATGAATGCATTTTTGGGGTGGGGGTGCAAACTGGTTTGTTAAGTCTCTTGAATCCAAATAGAGTTACGGTGGAGGTTAGGATTTAGTTTAAGGATAGAGTCTGGGGTCCGGATTATCTCATTTTCTAATAAAAGAACTGAATTTCAGAGAGATTATTGTTTCCCGTGACATCAGTATATTTTTTCTTTATCTCTGTGGCAAATGATAAAAAACTTAGTGCTCTAAAGCAATGTTAAGTGGCTTAAAACAAATTTACACCATTTTAGTAGCTTAAAACAATTTTATTCTGTTACAGTTCTGTAGGTTGTAAATCCAACATGTGTCCCACTAGTCTAAAATCAAGGTGTTTGCAGGGCTGAGCTTCTTTCTGAGGGTTTTGGGATGGACTTGTTTCCCTGCCTGCATTCCTTGGCTCCTTTCCACACCCAAAGCAGTAACAACACCTGGAGTCCTCACTTTGCATCACTCTGACATTCTCTTTGGCTTCTCTCTTCCACACTGAAGGGGATCTCTGATGGCACTGTGCCCACCCAGATAATCCAAGAGAATCTCTCTATTTTAAGAGCAGCTGATTAAAAACCTTCATTTAAACTGCTGTCTTGATTTTCCTTTGTTTTGTTATAGAACATATGGATATTCACAGACTTCAGACTTCAAGGATGAGGATGTGGACAACTGCGGGTAGTCAGCGGGTGGTCATTATCCTGTCTACCCCACACAATTATATTATGAAAGGGTTAGGAGCCTAGGGGTTTAAAACCTCACCTTTTCAAATAAATAAATGAAAGCCCAGCAAGTTGATAATACCTGATAGAGCAGAGGATTCTTGGACTGAGATTTTCATTTTCCAGAAGAGAACATTAAAGTGTGGAAAGGTCAGGACACTTTCTTTATACCATCCAGTTGTGTGTACATGTGGAAGGCAATTTAGGGTGTCATTCCTACCCTCCAGGAAAGTGAGTGAGAAATGGAAATGGGACTTAGCTGAAGACTGAGGCCAGTTTAAAGCACTCTGGGCTTCAGGTTCCCCTCTTGGAAATAAAGAATATAAATTCACCTGTCCAAAGTTACTGTGCATTTATATGGGTTAATACATGTGATGTACTTGGCACACTGATCAGTTCCATATAAATGTTTTCCACTTCCATTAAAAAGAGGATAATGAAGAAGTAACATGAAATATGATAGCAATTTTGTAGAACTGTGATTTCATCTCAGGTCTCGACTTCAATATCAAAGTCCATATACTCTGTGGGTTCCTAGGAGCTGTTATGAAGTTGGGGAGGGAAAAGGACTCTTAGCAGCATTTAAAGTATGACCCCGATTAAACCTTCTGACATCTGTCCTTGACCAAAGTTGTTGGTCCAAACATCTATGACACATTTCTTTGCATTTTCTTAATGAAAACACCTACATTCTCAAAGGAAATGGAATAAAATGGCCAAGAGACCAAACCAAACTTAGGAAAGAAAAGAGAAATTCTTTTTTTGTTATTAAATGAAAAATCATTTAAAAATAAATTATTTTATACATAAATTATGTTTGGTGACATACAATGGGATTTATGGAGCATTATTGGAAATTGACAGAAGAGAGACAGAGAGAGCATGTGTGTGAGAGAGAACTAAGAGACTGAACTATGGCAAGGCAATATAAGAATCCAGTTTTGGGGACTATTTGGCCCTATTTAAGCAGAAATTATTCATATTTGAAAGAGGAGAGCCATGTAACAGGGAAGTACTGAGGAAATAGCAATACCATGTCTGAGAAAAATATTTATGGAATAATTTGCAAACACCTGAATGTGTCATAAAGTTGTCCCCCAAAATAAATAGTACAGGGATTTTGTACCAGGTAAAGGAGAGAAGGGTAGAGGACCGAGGAGAACATGATACTGGAAGGAACTTGAAATAAGGTGAGCCAGACTGGTTCTCCAGAGAATTTTCAAGCTCTCTGGCTCAAGAACATTTTCCCCTTCAGTATTTACTATCCAAATGGTATTGCTCATTCCTAGTTCTGAATATTGAATTCAAAACTCATTAAGTTCTTATTAACTTTCATTTTTGTAGTATGCTTTCAATATTTACATAATGTTTTTCCAGTTGATATATTCTCTTTTGTACTTCTTTGAAAGTGACCACCTCCCCAGCAATTCTGATAGGGCCATGGGCCTAAAATGGTGGTCTGGATAAAGACTGTTAGTAGGAATATAAAAAGAAAGAGTTAATATTAAACTTCTGCCACTCCAGATAGGATTTTGCAATAAAACAACAGGCTTGCATGCCTGGCTTTATATAGAGAAAGAGGGATTTATAAATTACTTTAGGACTGGATGACTGGGATCATAGAGTTTATTCCTTAAACGTAGAGAAGATACCCCTCCATTCAAGAGGGAGTGGAATTAAAATATGATTGTGGGACAGAGAACGGAGAGAGAAGGAGGTCAAGAAGCTCAGATACGAGGTTCTCATCATTTCACGAGTTCCAACTTCTGGATTCAACCATTGAGTAAGAGGAGTGGCTTTGGGAAACACAGGGAAGCATGGGAGAGTCCATGAATAATTAGGCTCATGGCATTACCTCTCCTGGCACAGGCCAGATGAAGGTTGTAAACCTTTGAGAGAAACTCTATGTACAGGTAGTTCCAGCATGCCTTGGATGATGGCATGAGACTGGTAGCAGATGACAGATGGTTGAGTAGAGCAGCTGCTTTGAGCCTGATGGCCTATGCTTTGTGTGCAAGAGAGCAAGGTGACTCTTTGTGTCCTGGTTATGAGATGTGGAGGTGCTAAGAGTACTCAAAGGTTTACAACCTTCATCTGGCTCCTAGGAATCCACAGGAATGGGGATTTCTAAATCTGAGGGCAAGTTTCTGGGAGAGCAAGCTCTAGGGATGGCAGCAGCACAGGTTGCAAAAGACTACATGAAAGTGGTTCTTCAGAAGTCACCAGGCCAGCGAGAAAACCGGTCAGACCCAAGAGCCCTGTTTCCTTCTACCACTTGGAGAACCCAGCAAGGCCCCTTCTCTACCCAGATGCACTGTAGAAAGGGAGGAGCAAAATATGACATCAAATACATATAAGTTCATCATATCAAAGACAGGCAGTATGCTAAGTAAAATAAGCTAATCGCAGAGGGACAAAAACTGCATGATTCTACTTCTATGAGGTATCTAAAATAGTCAAACTCTTAGAAATAATTAATAAAATGATGGTTGCCAGGGGCTAGAGGAAGGAGGAGATGAGAAGTTGCCAATCAAAGGGTATGAAATTTCAGTCACACAAGAGGAGCCAGTTCTAGAGATTTGCTGTACAGCACGGTGCCTACAGATGATAATACTATATTATACACTTAGAAATTGTTAACATGGTAGATCTCATATTAGGTGTTCTTATCAGGACATTTTTTCCCCCAGAAGAATGTTTATAAAAAGAAAGGGAAGTACTTAAATGAGAAGAAACTGAAATACTTCAGAGGGTTGAAGGCCTGGGAAGAAGATCAGAGCCATAATGGAAAATTAGATTTTTACAGCTCATTCTTTATTATATGTTGTTCTGGAAGCCCCTTAAGAAAACCAAATATTTTAAATGAAAAAAATTTAAGTTGATGTTAGGGAAAAATAACTGGATTTTTTTCATCTTATGAAGGTAATTTTCTAGAAATCTGCTTTAAATACTCCCTTTGAACCACTTGCTGTGAGATTCGCAAAAAATGTTAGAACACCTTAAGTACATCTTTTTATGAACTATATATCTGTGTTAGATTTGTTTTGTGTTTGCTGGATTTCAAACTCCTGAATGGAAGAGATTTTCTTCTAGTGAACATGATACACTTCATAGTGGTCACAGTGTGAATTTGGCGAGAGTCCCCTTTTCTTCACCAGAGATATTAAAGGTATATATGTTAAAGATGAATGAAATAATTGTGTTGAGTTTTGAGTATCTATATAATTATTGTCCTATAGCACTATGGTTTTCACAGTTTGTTTTTTTCTTTTTCTTTCTCTTGTTTTTTTTGTCTCTAAATTCCAGGACCCCCCGCCCCCACCCTGCAGATGGACCATTTATTGAGGACACCTGGTGCACAATCAGTCCGTATGCATTTTGCTGGCCCCATTACTACTCATCTCTGCTGTTGTGTGTTCAATCCACAGCCTCAGCTCTTTCTATTAACTCTTTAAATTTTCTTGTTGACCCTTATTTTGCCTTATTTTTTGGCTTTGAGTTTGATACAACTGGCACTAGGCTTTAACAACCTCCTGTAGTCATGTCAGGCCTCTTTCATAATGGGCCTCTGCACTTCAGCATTTTCAGCACTTCTTGTCCATTTTGGTTACCAGTTATTGTCGAGCACTAATTTGCCTCCAGCTTTGGGGCTGTTCCTGAACCCCGAGGCTGTGAGATGTCCCATACATGGAAAATGTAGATATAATGCCAAAACAAATAAGGTAATTAAACCAAAACATCTGTCAGATAAAGTTTAATGCAGACTGGTGTAGCCACTGTGGAAAGCGGTATGGAGATACCTCGAAAAATTAAAAATGGATCTGTCTTTTGACCCAGCAATCCCACTTCTGGGAATAGATCCAACGGGACCCAAAACAGTAATTCAAAAGAACATGAGCACCTCTGTGTTCATTGCAGCATTATTTACAATCATCAAGATATGGAAGCAGCCCAAGTGCTCATCAGTACATGAGTGGATAAAACAACTATGGGACATTTACACCATGGAATTCTACTCAGCCATGAAAAAGGAGAAAATTTTATCCTTTGCAGCAGTATGGATGGACCTGGAGAATATTATGCTAAGTGATATAAGCCAGTTAGAGAAAGACAAGTACCATATGATTTCACTCATGTGGAATCTGATGAGCAAATGGAACAAACAAGCAAAACAGAGACAGACTCATAGATAGAGAGCAGATCACAGCTAGTCAGGGGAGGGGTGGAGGGATTGAGCAAAAAGGAAAAAGGTATCATGGGCATGGACAGTGGTGTGGTGACTGCTGGGCAGGGGAGGTATAAAGGGAATAAATGGTAATGGAAAAATACAATAAAGATTAAATTTAAAAAAATCAAGAATGTATGTCTGCTAAACGGTAACAGATACTGAAGGATTTATTTCTATTTAATTTATGTTTGGGATACAAATGAAGTAAATAGATTACCAGTATTTTGGTATTATAAATGAATCAGGAAACAAGCATATATTCTTGATAAGCCTAAAAAGAGAAATTAAATCAGGAACACACACCGATGGGTAGAATGCCTGTGAGAATCCTTGTAACAATGAGCTCTTTGAGCTGAGGAGGAGTGAGGTGCTTGGTAAATGCCAGGTTATTTTTATATTCTTCATACTTAAGATGCTCCCAAAAGGTCAAGCATTAGCTCAAGAAAAAAGAATCTTAAAAACCCAAATATTTTCAGCTTTCAGTGGATCAGACCCATTCACTTGGAGGGAGCATACCTTCTTTAGATGCAAGAGGAGGAAAGTTGTTTTCATGATCTTTATATATTTAGCAAATTGAAATGCCTTTTATAATTTTATAAGTTATAAATAAATTGTATGTGCATGTACATGTAACCTTTATATTTTTGTTCACATCTAGAACAAAGTTGTGTGCATGCGTATTATGATTATTTCTATATAACATGGAATACATGGATAAGAAATTCTAAAATCCATCAAATATCCCAATAGTTGGTTCCAACTACTCATTGCTCAGCACACCTGAAAGCCTCGCCTCAGGACCTATTTTTATGTGGCTGTCTAACACACAGACCCCTCCATGCCTTGTTTTCTAAAAAGGGTTCAAATAACTACAAGCAAGTTCCCATAGCCAAATACCTCTTCCTCTTTATGACACGTGGAAATGTTTTTATAGCTGAATGAACTGGGCCATGGTCCAAGCCTTAGACCTCTCCCTCCTTATGGCAACAAATGAACACTTACCTTCTGATGCTGGAGAGCCATAGTAAATGTGGGTCAGTCATAATCAGAAATTTCCCTGGAGCGGCCAGGATATAGATGGAAGATCAGGTAGTAGTCAACATTTTAGAAGCTACAGCATGTTTTCATCCAACCTCTGGATTTCTCTTTCTCTTCAAGCATACTAGACAGTGATTTCTAATTAATAATTTCAATTTGGCAACTATTGATTGACCTCAGAGCAAACCACACCGCTTGAAATTGGGTGTATGTAGATGAATATAAAAAATCCTTGCCCTCAAGGAGCTGTTTGTTAAGCACATGGTTCAGATGGTATGTAACTAACTAAATTGCTAATCAATGCAGTAGCAGATCAAAACAAACTCCCAAGGGAAGCATAAAGGAAGGAGGAATTCATTCTCACTTGGGGCATCAGGAGCGGGTTCATGAGGGAGTGGGGCATTTCTCCTGAGTAGGGTGAACAAACATCAGGTCGCCTGGGATAGCCCAGTTTGTCCTGCTACCCAGGCATACTTATAGTACTGCACTTTCACCCTCAAAGGTTTCCTTTGGAAAATAAATTATATGAATTCTCTAGTGTCAAAGCATATATAAAACATTGACATGGTGAAGGAGAAGGGAAAGAGTTTCACATAAACCAAACAGCAAGACAAAAGGCATGGAGGAATAAAGTCAATCCCATGGTGTGTTTGGGGGAAAAACTCTTTAGAAAAGTTTTAGAAAGAGTTTAGCAACTCTTTAGAGGGTGATATTCTTTTGTGTGCTCAACAGAGGGCATTCCCCTGCTGCTCCCCTTCGTTTGCTGTTTGGACTGAAATGGGAGTGTGTTCTATAACAACTGTCATGAACTTTGTATTTGCATATTTAACTTATTTTTCTTTGTAGAAATATGACTATTGTGCAGCATAGACCTTTTCCTATATTTTTCTCTCATTTTCCATTTTCACTTGATCAGACAGTTTCATTTCTGGCAAAGCACTATTTTCACATCAGAGAGAAAGAAAGGGAAATTAAAAACCAATTCATACATTTCATTATCTGCCTTCCAACCAGTTAACACTGAATCAGAACATACAATGTGCTTGAAGTCTGCCTGTACTTTCCAAGAAACAAATGTTTAAAGAGAAAATTACCAAAATTAGAAAGATATTATTCCTGTCATTATAAGCATTCAAGGGGAATATGCTGATATAATAAAATCTTAAGTAACTTACATAGTTTAGAACAATAGGCTTACTTGATTATTTTTTGTGTGATAAAGTCAATTTCTGATAGAAAACTTCTCTGAGGTATTTTTTAACTTAAATGTCCTAAATTTGGAACAAAGAAACTATGCCTATCCTTATTCATAAACATATGAAAAAATAATACAGCCATCAACTAAGCCATTTCAACAAACACTGAAAAATTCCATCCTGTTTATCACAGAAGAAAGCACAATAACTTGATTTTCATGATTTGTGAATCACCCCACTTTTTATTTTAACCATTTCGGACCACTCAAAGAGCTGAAACTACTGATTCTATGCGTAAGTACCAAGAACCTATAGGATATGGAATACAAGATGCTGGGAAGTGTTGGGGAAAGGGCATTCACTAGGAACCCTTTAAAGAGAAGATGACTGCAGAGATAAGGTAGAACCAGCTCCTCCCTCCTCGGTCCCTGCAGCCACAGCCTCTCTCTGGAGCTGCCTCTGGGAGCTGCCCCTTGCAGGCAGGAGCTGAAGTGCATGTTGCAGCTCTCTGCTCCTTCCCTAGCCCATGTGTTACCCATGTTTCCCATGGCATGAGGCTGGTGTCCTATGCCACAGCTTTTCTCATGAGTAGATGATATGAGTTCTATTAATCCTCAGTGAGGGCTTTTAAAACTTTTGAAATTATCCAAAATGTCCACAAACTTAGGAGGAACATTTATGTTTGACATAATTATCTAATTACTCCAACTGTTCTGACTTCGTACAACATAACAATAAACCGATTTGAAAATGCTATTTTGGTGAAATAACAGACAATCTTTTCCTTCCCTCTTTTGGCCTTCACTCTCACTTACCTTGACTCCCATACTAGTCTTCTAACTGATCTGGCTGCCCCTGATCTCTCTTCCCACTTCAGGCCATTTCTGGGCTACTCCAGAATGATCCTTCTAATGCATGACTTGATTACACCTCTGTTCAAAGCTTCTTGATAGCTTCCGATGGACCAGGATCAGGCTGTAGTTAATCTGAAGCATGGCATGCAAGGCCGTGAACAATAACCACTGTAACCTTGTACTCTTTCTGTTTCGTACCTGATGCCTCTGCAGAATTGCAGCCCGGTGAACTTGCCCTTTCCATTAAGCCTTCCTCGAGTCCGTGACTTAGAATCTCCTGTGCATTACCACAGCAGTGGCTGGGTGCTCTTATGGGCCTAATGTTATTGGATCTCTTGTGCATCTAAAGATTATCATCATTGCTTAGCTGATTGCCTGGTGTGTGTGTTGAGTAAATTAAAGAAGGTAGCTGAATTAGTTTTCATTTGACTAGAGCTTTCTTAAATCAAAGCCACTGGTCCTAACAGGCTTTATTTGCTCTGAATCATCACCCATATGTTTGAGGCCGTATTTGGCTGACATATATTCTTATAGATAGGCAACATGAGAATGTATGTGGATAAGTGTGCCAAAGCCAAGATATACAGGATTCCTTCTAAAGTTGGTTAGGTAAAATAAACTCAATTTTTTGAACACACAAACCACCACAAATCACTTTCATATAAATACATTTTATTGCAGAGATGTTATAATTATTTACATGCTGCAACATGTCACAACATAAATTTACCAAATATTTCATGGTGGGATGCTGTAGGTTTCAGATAACAGCTTCAGAAGAACCACAGATTAAGTGAAGAGACTTACAGCATTATTGACTCTACAACTCTCAGTTGCTAAATTGCTAGAAAGTCAAAAGGCAGTGTTTTTTCAGTCCTACCTGTCATCACTTGCATGCAGAGACCTATGAAGCAAATACAAGAGAACTGTCGAGTTTCAGATCCATATTGCCACCAAAGTTTACAATGGATTGAGTTATAATTCATGTCGTAAAGCATTTAATTCTGGCATAAAATATACAGTTCTATTAAATTGGTATAAATCTACTTATTTATAAACCCTGGCTTAAAAATAAGGACAGGATGCAGAGCCTGCACATGCATTGAGAAGGACAACCTAGGAGATGTTTGTGACCTTATTAGTGCTTATTCTGTTCCTTATTATCAATCTGGGAAACCAACCAGAGGAAGTGTAGATTTAAACTTCTCTTGGGATAAGTAATGGCAATGAAACTCTAGGAAAGACCTAGGCACTCTCACTGATTTATGCTGGTGGAGGAAAATCTATAGACTATGGTATAATTTGGCAAGTCTTCTTTAAGCCACACTTCTAGCAGGATTAACCTGGAGTGCAATAAAAAGTCAGTGATGCTTGACTGCTTATGTCTCAAAAAGTGAGTAAGTGCCAACAGATCTCAGACATAAATTAAGTAGGTAGGTCTGTAAACTGGTATACAAGTATACCTCAGAGTTGTATTTCTAAGTTACCAAGTAGATAGGCCTTGATTGAAAAGGAAGGGAAGAAAAAAATAAATGAAGGAAGCACACACAAAAATAGAATTTCTATCTCTTCCAACTTACCCCACCAACCTGAGTAATGCACAAAGCGAGGAAATGGGTGAGGGTGATATGTGCACAGCTTTGTCAAATGGTGAAGTGCTCACTTATTCCTGAATAAATGTTGAGAAAATTTTGATGATGAATAAGGGAAAGCCCTAGCTTTTACCATCCACTGAGAATGATGTTCGTTAAGAACAGCCCTGCATCCACCTTCCAATCCCCTTTCTCATCTTTTATCCAGATGAAAACGTCATTTAGGCTGGAAATGTCCCAACCAAATAAGCTTTTGAGACTTTAGTGTTTAGTATTGTAGAAAGGGAGGTTGAGTTCTGTATTTAAGTGATTCATCTTTAAATACAGTGAGACTGAGCTTTTTAATGGAGCCTCCTTGTGTGGTCCTATCAGTAGGGCTATATCAGCAGCTCAGGATTTTCATGTCAAGTGATCGGTGTGGAATGCAACAAGTTTTATAAAATGTGCTTTGGGGGCTGTATTACCTTGCAAACAAACCTCTGCAGTTTAAATGTTGAACTAGATGGCTCGTAATGACAATTTGCAGGACATGTAAGTTTTCCAGTGCTTGGGAGAAGGATGAGCCCCCACCATCTTATAGGCTTGGAGTAAATCAGGTTTTAAGTTTCTTTGGGATCTGAGCCCTGCAAGTCCTACCTCTAGCTGAAGCAATGAACAAGAGTTTACGAGAATAAATAGTTTAAGGTCATTTAAAATATTCTATATTTAGTATGCACAATAAAAATACATCCATTTAATAATCTTGATACTATCATAATTTATCTCTTTAAAAAAAATAACACATTGAAAGTGCTATCAGGAGCTCCCTTTCTGTCTGTTTTGAAAGGCAAGTTTCCTGGCTCTACAGCACTGCTGCAATTCTCATGCCATTCTTGGCATCTTCCCTTTCCAAGGCTAATATTAATGCACAGTATATTTTTCTCACTCTTAGCTTCTTCCTTATGAAATGCTGCTAAATATGAAATACTGAAAGAGTTAAAAGGGACAATTAAGTGAAATGAAGGCGTTATCTATCTCTGACCTCAAACAATAGATAAGTTGTCCTTAACTTATTGAGACATAAAACTACGTAGGACCACTTGATCTCCGATATTGATAAAGCTTCTGAGTCCTACCAAGAAGTGCAAAACGAGTAACTCAACTTGTATTAAAAACCCTGATTAAGACAGTATGACAAACCATGATGTGAAATAATAGAGGTAATCTAAATTTGCAATATATAAATCACAGCCAAAACTAAGAGATTTATCATAACAATTATGACTTTCCAGGCCAGAAAAAGCTTACTGTACTTCAAGAATCAACTAAAGTTGATAGATAGCAGGTATTCTGTAAGTTGCAAGAACAATTGAGTAGCTGTAGATTGCATAAATGTGTGTCACATAATATCAAAGTTATTTGCAAAAATTATACACTCTGGAATGCTTGAATATGAGACACAACAATGTACTGAAACATACATTTATAAGAAAAATGAGAGAAATCATTAATATAAAAGATATTTTTGGGGATGCATTAAGTTAGCAGTGTTATCAAGGTTATATAGGTAGAATAAGTTCTTTTCAGTCAGCTACTTAGAATTTCATTTATACCTTCTTCATTGCAAATCTCGTACCTTTTCTGTGTCTTCTGGTTTGCCTTGATTAGGATCTTTAAAATCCTGTGGGTAAATATTGATCAGGGACAGGCATTGAGGGCTACTTCCTCTAAACAGGCTGAAATGCGAAGATTTTCCTAGTGTTACCAGGGGAAAGACTTTTTGGCCAGTCTAACTTCTCCATGATGATGTTTCTCTACCCTCTCAGTCTTCTACCTTTTCATGCCTTTCATATTTCCCCTGGTTAGCAAATACTCTTGGGAATTTTTGATGCTTCTATCTTCTGTCTTATATCAAACTCAGGGTTTCTTCCTTTTCTTTCTGGGGATGCTACACTTTGAAGGTATCCCAGACCTCTTATTTTCGAGGCCCTGCTATTTTATTTGCATTTAAAGCCAAAGAGGCAGGTAAAGCTACACTACTTTCAGCATTTGGTTGATCTGAGGACTCAAACTCCCAAGGACACACCTCAGCTCGTGATGTTAAAGGCTTCTGAAAGTTATTACTTGAGTTATAGGAAGATGTCTTTTTTTCCTGGTCTCCTATTTGGTTAAGGTTCTCATTCTCTACTTTTGATGCCACAATTTTGGGGGGCAGTTCTTCATATTGCCCAGCACACACATTGGCTGCATAATGCTGACTACCATTCTCATCTTTCACTCTCCCTGGGGGAACCTGAGTCTTGGGTATCAAATGCTTCTCATCTTCTAAAAGGGGCTGGCCTTGGCTCTCCCAAGGGCGGACATCAGCCTTGTCTATGCTCCTCTGATTGGATTGCTGACATTGTTCAGTTGCCTTAGGCTTGTGATGAGATTTCTCCTTTAAAGAAAAGGTTGGGTTTTTCTCTATTTCAGAAGCCACAATAGATACGTGCTTTTGAACTTTTGATTCTGAAGGCACAGGACCAGGGGTCAGGTCATAAATCTCCCAAGGGCACACTTCCCCTATGTCAAAGTTGTCCTTCATCTCGGTGGTGCCTGGGCTCATGTCAGAACTGGCAGTGGGGGGGTTGGACCTTTGTTGCTTCATAATTCCAGATTTCTGAGGTTTTCTTGGCTCCTCCAAATGAGTGGAGTTTTGGGGGATAGAATCTTTAGTCTCTGTGTTATCTGAATTTGAGTATTTTCTGTTTGTCTCTTTATCTTTTGGCAGAGGTTTCTGGGATTTAGCCCGTTCTTCCATGCCTGATGTTTGGGTTTTCCCAGCTAATCCAAGAGTCTTCTCCTTGGCACTTGCTATGACACTGAGAGACTTTTGTAACATGGATGTTCGTGGGTGGCCCGGCTTCTTCTCTGAGCTGAGATTGTGAGCGCTTGCTGACTTACACACCAAAGGCACAGACTCCGTGGACTCAGCCTCACTGTTTTCTTTCAGTGTTTGTGTTAGTTTTGTACCTGACAGAGACTCTAGTGTGGAATTTTCTGTAGCTTCCTCTTCTTGGCTCTCAGTGGGTAAACTGTTGGACTCTTCTGTTTGGTCTCTTACATGATCATAAGTGCTGTGGGATTTCTTCAGTGAGAAGACTCGGTTTTTCAGGGACTCCTCCTTGGGTTTCCCAGTGTTGCCTGAAGACTCTTGGGGGTTCTTCCTAATGAGGGCAGTGCTCTTGGCTGTGCTGTGCTCTGTGACTTCCTTGTCCTCTTTGGAACACTGTCTGCTGACTGTCTCTGGGATCTCGGTTATACGCCTCATGATTGAACGACCTAGGCCCTTCTTCGAGCACCGCTTTTTCTGGAGGTGGGGGTTGTTTGTGATCATCTTCTTCCTTTTATATATTTCCAACTGGGCATAGAGTTTCTTCAACTCATCCTGTCAGAACAAGCAAAAATTCACAGAGATGTGGAGCTTAGTGTTTCAGCCAGATAATATCACTGAAGGTCATTTGAATTCAATAAGCTTGAGCTGTTTAAGGAAATTGTTCTACAGCTCTTCTTAACATTTCTCCTCATCAGCTTTCTCCTCATTCTTACTTCTTGATTAGTGTTTTGTTTCACATAGAGTTGAAACTTTAAGACACAAACCCATGCATTCTAGCCTTGCTTCCTGGGGCAAGCACTTTGGACTTGCAAGTTGTATGGGCCAGACTGAGCCTGGACCATAATACAAATACAGTATATCATCTACCTATCATCCATATTCATGAAACTATATTGGAAGCATCATGTAGTCATTGATAAACTTACACCTAATGTTAGATTAGGTTCAGGGGACAACAGACCATCAAATACTCAAAGCATCTTCTTCCTCCAAATGCTGACATATTGTCACAGATTATTTTAAGTAATACAGGCTATCTGCTTACAGATCTAACCTACCTTTCCATCAGCAAGATTTCATACCATGCTATGGAACATGTATAATAAGCTCATCATTGTGACTGCCAATAAGCCGGTTGAGATTATCAAGATTGGCCTGTGCATTCTAACTTATACGATGGTTATACATCTTGGAAGAAGATTAACTCCGCATTTGATGTCTTCGCTTCTTATGTAAAGAAACATTTCTCATCTTTCTTTCTAACACACATATGCACACATGGGAGCACATACATATACCAACCCACACATGCTTGCCTATGTAAATGGGACTAATCTGAAATATGAAAGAAATACTGGTATTACCCGAATATCCTCTGGATCCAAGCTGTGCTCACTCCAAGCTGAGTTGATACTGCTGTTAAGGTAGGATCCAGACCGGCCCATGTCTAGCTCATCCTCATATGCTTCTGTAGCAATGTCATCTCGGGGATTATTGCTTGAATGTGAAAACTGTAACAGATATTCAACGTGAGCTCTAGATATTACCCCCATAAGACACAGCATTTTGATAATAATTTGCTAAAGTTTCTAATGTTAATATCATTTCTTCAGCTAGGATGAATTTGTTCACTGAACTTTTTACAAATGTTTCTTGCTATATTTATGTTTTGCTTTCCATGTTACACACTGATGAGGTGCTTGGCTCCCTCTTTGACTTTTCTCCAGGCTCCCCGCGTTGACTTATATTACTCCTTTTCCACAACATTTGCACTCTGAATAGGAAAATAAGTACAAGAATCCAAAGAAATGTTCTGTGAGGGTAGCACTTTAGACCCACTGAAAGCTGGGTGGGAATATCTTTTTGAGCAGTGGGGTCTATCACAAGTTTATCATTTTGTTTCAACAGGGGAGGCTGCCTTTCATCTCTGGGCACTGTTGGCCCTGATCATAGAAATGTGACTTTCAGTCGACTGCACATAGCTTTAAAAAAGTCTACTTTCAAAAGGTGAAGGGATTAAGATGTACAAATTGGCAGTTGTAAAAATAGTCATGGAGATGTAAAGTACAGCACAGGGAATCTAGTCAATAATATTGTAATAATTATTTCTGGTGCCAAGAGGGTACTAGACTCATCGGGGGCATCACCTCATAAGTTATATAAATGTCTAATCTGAAACTAGCATGATATTGTATATCAACTGCAATTAAAAACATTTTCAAGTATTTTTAACAAGTCTACTTTTAAGACTTGGGAATGGGAGATCTGAACTCCAGCCTCAACAGTGTTCACAGTGAGATCTTAAACAAGTCATGAAGCTTCTGGAGCGCAGTGCCTTCTCACCCTAAATAGCTCTGGGCTAGGTGGTATCTAAGTTTAAAATTCAAAGATCCACTGAAATTACAGAATTTTTTTCTCAAACTCATTATTCTTAAATTACTCTTTCATCACACTTTGACATGCTTTTACTATTTTCATGTGTTGTTTTGATATTTTTCAGATTCACATACTCTTGTTATCCCTATTCTTCGAAAGGAAAAGTGGGGAAGAGTGGATTGGGTAAATGATGGAAAGCAAGGAGAACCAAAACAACCCAGCAACTCTTTACACAGTATATAAACCAAGTGATTGTCCTATGAAAATTGAGGGAACAGTTTAGAGAACATGGGTTCTCTTCTCCCAGCTTGTCATCAGGTCAAATATATCTTTACAAAATCAACAGGCCACCCTTTAATGATAGAGATATTTTAATGTCAATGTTCATTAAAATATTCAGGTGGGCAGGTGAATATACATATGAGATAACATGTGAAATCGTAATTCTCTATTTGAGTAACAATAAATGTTTGATAATTGGGACTGGTTGAAAAACCACAGAAACTGACATATGTTTCCTTCACTGTTCTACTTATGGTTGTGGTTCCAACATGTGTCATTAATTTAAGGCCATAAAGAAGAATAAAATAGAGTTCTGTCCTCCAAAATCTCACATGCTACTAGTTAAACCACCTGGGCCTTAGGTATAAGAATGGAGTTTTTTTCTTGAGCAAAGTCTGAGAGACTATCATGAGTTTAAGAAACATGTATTTTTAAGATATTGTCCATTTCCTGCTTTATTATTTTATTTTATGTGTGTATCTTTATCTAAAATACTATTTCAAATATTTATCTTGTTCATCTTTTGTTTCCCCATCCTGTCCTCTGGAGTATAAGTACTACGAGAGCACAGATTTTTATCTGTTCATTACTCTTACTCTAGGATCTAGAACAGTGCCTAGCAAAGCCCCTCAAAATTTTTTAAAATTGTCTGTTATTGAGATGTAATTTACATGCCCTAAAATTCTCACCTTAAATTATATAATTCCATATTTTTTAGTATATTCACAAGGTTGAATTACAGAATACTTTTATCACCCCAAAAGAAACCTTTAATTCATTAAGCAGTCACTTCCTCCCCCTCCCCCCACCCCAGCCTAAAACAACCACTAAACTGACTTCTGTCTCTATAGAGCTGCCTGTTCTGGACTTTTCACATAAATGGAATCAGACAGTATGTGGCCTTTATGTCTGGTTTCTTTCACTCAGCATAATGTTCTTAAGTTTTGTACAAGTTGTAGCATATATCAGTGCTTCATTCATTTTTACTGATGAATAATATTCCACTGAATGGATATATCACATTTTATTTATACATTTATCAGTTGATGGAAATTTGGATTATATCCATATTTTGGCTATTATGAATAGTGCTTCTTTGAATGTTCACATACAAATATTTGTATGAGTCTATATCTTTCATTTTCTTTGGACCTCAGTAATAATTTATTAAATGAATGAATGAAATAGTCTGAATATCCATCCATCCAATGTTATCATATTATGCAAAGTATAAAAATGGTTAAGATATGTTGAAGTAACAGACTAATCCATGAAATTGTGGCTATTTGCTGTAACTCAAGTAAGGAAAAAATAGGTATTTTCTTTGTTTATAATCATTTGGCTTTTTCACTCAGTTTTCATTTCAATGTTTGGTTATCTGAGAGTGAAGGCAAAACCTGGGGTCGAAGATGAGAAATCCTAGTTCTTGTTTCAGCCATGCTAATGTTGTATTGTGTGGCACTGATAAAGACTGATCCCTTCATAAGGTATATAAATGTCCACTCAGAATGTTGTACACCTGAAACTAATACAATATCATATGTCAACTATTATTGAAAAATAAATATTAAAAATGTATATATAACATTCTAACACTTTGTTGTTCTATGTATAAAAGAGGAAAATAATGATAATGCTATAATTTGTATAATCTGTTTTTTTCCTGATGTTATTTTATTTCATTCCTGGCCACCTTATTGCTATCATGTCTTAGATGAGGAAACTGAAACTCAGAGATAAAAAGTCTTGGCTAATGTCATATTATATAGTTAGTAGGGGTGGAGCATGAGTCAGATTCATGTATTCTGAGTCCTGGCCCATGTCCTCTAATTCATTATGCTGCCTATGTAAGTCTTTGTAATCTATCATTATTAAGCAAGACTCTACTAAGTACAGTATAATTATTTATTTCTATTTAAATAAACATTCTTTGAATGTTTAAAACAATATTTCTCTCAATATGAATACAAACAAGAGAATTCTGAGAAGAGTAGAATTCTTTTTAAACATGATTATGATGTGATAGCTAAAATGAAAGTCACCTTAAACCTATAATAATTAAAATATACCTGGATATTGAAATACTTGGAAAAGGACTGAAACAGATGATGAGTTTTGTACAAATTAAGTCACTTAACAATTATGTGAGATATTTAATAAATCCCAAAAGAAAACAGACACCTAGTTTCCTGAGGAGTTTTAAAAGCATTTTAGATGTCAAGCAAATATCCACACCCCGCTTTGTCTATAGTGCCAGATACTTTTAAAGGAAAAACTATTTGAAGCTCATGTAATATAATTGTCTTGCAAGAGAAAAGTAATGTTAGAGGGATACCTTTGGGATCAAAAGCAACCCAATGGTGACCGTCACAGTCAAATGAGTATGTGCAAAGTACAGCATCAGCATCCAGTCAGACTGAAGTCTTGAGGCAAGAACAAATCTGAAATGAGAATTCACCAAGTTAACAATCTCTCTACTTAAAACACCAGAAACTTGGAAAGTTTTTACCTCAATGTATTAATAAAAATAAAGAAAAAAGAAAGAGGGGAAAAGAAATTATATTACTATTTCTGTGACATATATTTTCATCACAGAATAAGGACTAGGTAACCCTCATTGGGTGCTTAATATATCAACTCTCTATTATTTATTACTTTAAATTACCATAGTTAGAAAGACAGCATTTATATATGTACATACACACACACACACACACACACACACACAGAGTACTAAACATTTCCTCAGATTATCATGAATTATGTAAATTGAATCTGCAAAGCAAGAGCAGCAAACATATGTTAATTCAATAAAAAGAGTCGTTACAATCTGGTGGTTTCTGGCAAATTTGGGTTTTAAGACATGTAAATAACTCGAGTCTAATGTTCTTCATTTAAAAACATTAATTAGAATTAAGAAAAAAGAATAATCTGTCTTTGTGAATTATCCCAGAGGTTTAAACGGTAAACAGTGTAATAAATAAAACAAATATACTAATGGTTCATAAAATGCATCTTTTAAAATACAAATTCTAGTTGTTATAAAGTATCAAATTATTTTAAAATAATTTAACACATAATATCTAAGATATTATGCTAATGAAGAATTTGTAAAGTTGTGTTCCAGGATAGCTCTGTAGGAAAATGTGTAGGAAAAACTAGGTATTGATATCTACTCTGATAATTGTGGAGTATTTTCATAAATCAATAGGCACATGTACAAACTAAAACTCATGTTTTAAGGACTCATCCTTATGCAGAAACCACGTTTTGCTTTTATTAGGTCATTTTGCAATCACGGCCTCCTTTTCATTTTTTCTCATCAATTGTTATCCGTGAAAGTTAAATATGAGATTTTACTGCTTTGGAAATTAGAGAATTTACATTTTGTTTCAATGATATATATCATCAAATTTGAAAAGCTAACATCCTAGGAAAAAGCTCATTATGTGATCATAAAACAAATATATATGAATCTAAAAAGAGAAGGAAATAATTTTTATATCTACACTATACATATTTGTGACAAATTTACTAAATAAATATAAATATTTAAAACAAAATTTTCATCAAGGGGTTTCTTCCCCATTTTTACTTCCATTCTGCTCCAGTTACACAACTCACCTCCACCCCAAAAACTCCATCAAGCTAAAATGGAAGCTCAAGAGTTATCTACACTGGAGAGATGCTTTCCCCCGTGTCTGAAGACATACACAAAATAGGCTCAAAACATACATTAGAAGTGCAGAATACACATGATAGTTTACATATAACCAAAAAGGAATTTCAAAATTACCATCTTTAACTCCTTTGTGAAAAGTGGCCTTACACCTACCTTGAATATGACAGAATATTCACTTAGTCCAGGGATAAGATAATCTGTGTTGGGTCAGGTGACATTTTTTAAAGCACTGGGATAGAATCATTTCACTCGGTAGCAAGTCGCAGCGTCTAAGGCATAGTATTGAGGCATAGAAGCAATATAAAATGTGCCCCAGAAAAACAATACAATCCCACACTGCTGGGGCCTAGTACCGGGGCAGAGTTACATCGAAGGAGGTGGGTTTGCAGTCTAAAAGCATCCTCATATTCTAGGAATTTTGATCTCAAATGTCAATACAAATGAACTTCAAACTAGCTTGACAATATCCTGAAGAATGGTTATATATTTTTAAATTAAAATGGTGAATCTTCCAAAATATAATTGTGACATATACTGACATCAATTACTCTTAAATTAATCAACTTTTAATTACCACCAGGGTTTTCAGGTCGCAGTTTTGGCTAGAAATATCTTAAGAAAAATTAGGGTTTTCCCTAGTTTAAAAGCTTCATTTTTAAAAAAAGAGTATTTCAGCTTAAAAAAATAGGTTTAAATCTCAGATGCATAGAAGTATTTGAAGATTGAGCTTAAGAATAAAAGTAAGCTTTTAAAAAACCTTGCATTTTGTCAAAGGTTTGCTTTATGCTTAGCACTTAAACTAAGAGGGGGATGAGCACAGGCTGTGCAGAGCGCTCTGCATTATTTCCCTTCTGGACTTCATCCTTGTGATCTACTTTTATTCAGTCTGACCATTTGATAAGAATGAAAGTACATATGTACATAATATGTAGTCATAATCTTTATTTATATATGTAGGTATATACGTAAACATTCACATATGTATATATGATTTTGTATCTTGAGCAGCCAAGTAAGAGTATATATGCCCTGTTGATAGAGAATACCTTTGCTGAGGTCAGAAGCCTTATTTAATATTATTTCATTCCAGGAAAAAATTACCAAAATGGATCCAGATTTAAATTATTATGTTATTTTTTCTTATACTTGAACTATATTAATATTGGAACCAAACATACATAAATTCAGTCCATGTGTAAATAAGAAATTGTGTGTGCTTGGTTTAATTATTACTGTCTATCACTTGTTCCCTACTCAACCCCCTAAAATCAATGTTCTGTAGATTGACTTTGTTAAGCTATAATTCCATCCTTGGCTCTTTATGGCCACATATATTACATTTCCAAAAGAGAGTAGTTAATATACAGGATGGGGCAAATTTAGGTTAACGGTTGTGAGTATGCAAAACGGTTTATTCTTGTATTATTATTGATTAATTATTGTATTATTTTCCATATGAACAACTATAAACCTATTTAGTTCCAACCTGTACGTGATTCTTTGAAGACAATATGCCACAATGTAATCAAGTCTGGTCTGTATAGGAAGGTAAGTCAGATTTGGAACTTAAAATGTAGGGCTCCCCATCAGGTTGTTGAGGCTTGCCGAAGAAAATACCAAAGCTGACCAGGGCTGGTCATTCTGCTACCATTGGAAGTCCTCCCTGTTCAAAAGATGGGGGGCCACATAGTTTGGAAGAAAATTGATCTTGTGAGGATGCTATATCTAGTCAATGCCAAATTTACTAGGTGCAACACGAATAATTCAATCAGAGCTTTGTCTCCATGAACTCAGCTCATAGTTTATATCATTCTTCTTGCTGAGACTCTGTAGGAAGATTTAAGCACATTAAAGGAAGGTGTTTTAAATGGATACTTAACATATGTTTCCTATCACTTTGGCCCAGTATTAAAACAGTATTTTCTGAAGTGTGGCTAATGATCAGATACCAACTGAGGGGTGGGGGGATTCCCTGGATTAATTTCCAAAATTAAGTTTGGAAAATGATGGTTAAAGAAAGTTCAATAAATCTCCAATGTCAGAACTTCTCGGTGTGCTAGTTTGTATTGTGACATTCCTAAGAGGGAGTCACAAATGCAATGTATCATAAATATACACATGCATATAAAAACATCAAAAAGTGATATACTAATATGTTAATAGTGCTTATCTTTGGGTAGCTAGATTAGGGAGTGTCTTTTTCTATCATTTTATGATTTTTTGTAATGACTTTATTAAGAATTTTTTTAAGTTTATTAAAAAATAATTTACCTTACTTCTGAAAGGGTATGGGCCAATTGAGAGTTTAAAACCCATTGAAGAAAACACATTTAGTGATGAAAATTGAATAGCATAAATCAAGGAAGAAAAGGATACAGATCAATTTAGGTAGCCACTTTGAACAGATTTACTATCTTGGACAATTAATTTGTTTCTAAGAAATATGGCAGGTAATTGTAGGGCAAATGTGGGAAATCCCCTACATGGCAGTTGCATCCTGACAATAGAAGACATTGTAACTCATCTGTTATAAGACTTCTTGAATAATTATAATTCTTTAGTTGGTTTGTTAATGTCACATTTAATTTATAAGTGGTTTTGGAGGCGAAATCTAGTTAGATCTTGAAACACTTGTGCTTGAGATTCTCAAATAACCAAAATGCAGCTTTTCCCGGGAGATGGTTTGGGAGAAAAGTAAAGGCTGTGAAGCTCAGGCACCAAGACAACATTGTCTCTGGCGTTCACTACATTTTGGACCAAGGGCACCTTCCCTCGGAGCCTTGAATCTCTAGTCTGTGTAGAATTGAGCAAGCACTCTTTTCCTTGCCTATTTATAATTTCATACTTTGCTTCTCATCTTTTTTTTCACTCTTCTACCCTGGAAAGCTCTCCACTTTCTCTCTTGTGGGAGAGCTAGACAGAGCAAGAAGGCAAATTCCCTAGATTGCTGGCCCTTTGGTGAAGTTTCCAGGACTGTCATCATAAACGCCTCTTTCTCTTACTAAAAGTTTAAAAAGTGTAGGTTATGCTCTCTAGCATCATCTATTCCAACAAGTGCAAGATATCATTTTATGATTATTTCCTAAAGTGAAAAATGATAATTATCCTGCAAAAATTCCACAGATTCACAATCTCCAAACCCCGACTTCTACTATTATTAATAGAAAGACAAATATTCAAAGTTTCTACTTATATTTTAAGTGTATTGTAACTTTTAATAATGTTGAGCAATTGAATGACATCTTTTTGTTGTTTTTAAAATTACAGTATTCCTTTTTGTTGTTGTTCTCACAAATAACCAAATATGAATCAGATGAAAATTCCCAGAAGATGTCATACCTATTTCATTTTGTTCATGTATTGTAAGCCACCTGCTTCTTCTTTTGTACTCACTGACTAGAGAGGTGCATGTGACATCAAAAAATGGCAGGCTGGGCCATACATTCTTACCACCAAATGTTATTAGTAAAATGTGATGATGACAAAACCCATTGCACACAAAAATACAGTCATTAGTTGAAGTGTTTTCTTGGTTCTGAATTCAGCAGAATTCACACACATATGTGGTCTACCTGAGTATTAAAATTTTGAATGTATAAATCAGCATACCAAACATGAATGAAAATGTAGACAATTTATATATACTTTATAATATATGTATGTATTGATTTATATCCTCAGAACAAAAAGTATTACATATTATAAATGATATCCAATGACATTCCCATATGTGGCTTAACTTAATACAATAACAGGGAGTTTAACCTTCAAAATGAATAAAGGCTAGAAACAACCCTTCAGAAAGAACTAAGAACAGTGGAGTTAAAAAGAAAACACTATATTCATTTGCCATTTCTGAGACAAAGAAATTAACCAACTTGTAAAACAGCATCCTTCCTAAATATTCCTATTATGCATTTCATCCAATTTTGCTATTTATGTGAAACTGCAACACATCAGAAAAATAAAACAGTTATTTATTAGCTCTATGGATCACTTGCCTAATTGTATGGAATATAGCAGAGATAATCAGCTCATTGTGAACAGCAACAGCCATGTAGCGTGGCTCATGAAATGCTGATGGGACTGTCCGCACTGCATAGCAGAGATAAACACCCCACAAGAGGAATAAAAATTCAGCTGTGAGAACAAAAACAAAACAAACAAACAAACAACTTTCCATTAGTTTTATAACTGAGAAAAAAATAGAGTTTAAGTTCTTTAGCATGCACTTTCTGTTATAGAAAAATAGATGCACATGAAGTATAATTCACATATGAATATATATTCCATATATTTGTTTTTAAATTTTATTCAGTGTGTAGAACATTTTTCAAAGGTATGCTTTGTTTTATTATTTTCTAAAAAAGTGTTTGGAGTCTCAATGTTTTTTCTAATACCTGACTTTTTAATAATTATAAAATAATTTTCCACATTACCAACTAAAGTTTAAGATGTTCATAGAGCATCTGACTCAAAGGCATCAAGGCAACAAAAGGCATGTGATGTGTTTTATGCAGCTTCTGGAAATTTAGGTTCTTACTTTATTGAGTCCAAATCAATAAATAAAGATATTCATTGCCAGAAGTATGAGAAAATAGGTTGCTAAACATTCAGTGGCATGTTTTATAAATGAACAATTATTTCTTCACACATGACAGGTATTATATCTTTTGTAGGTGGAGTAAAATTCACAATCATCTTGTTTGTTGGCTGAAGCCAGAAGAGGCAAGCACAGCATAGCAGTTAAGGGTAAGTAAGGGCTTCAAAATCACACTAGATTTGAGTGGAATCCTGGTTCAATCCCTAATTAACTTTGCATAATCTGAGGCAATTTAACCTCTGTCTGCAGTTGTCTTATCTGGAAAATGAAGATAATAAAAGTATATATTTCATGGGATTGTATACTAATGAAACTGAATAATGAATATAAAACACTTAATATAGTTTCTGATATGCTGTTAGATAAATAAATTAATGAATTAAAAACCATAAGCATGCCCTGGCTCCTGTGGCTCTGTTGGTGGGAACACCATCCCTTGGACTGAAGGATCATGGGTTAAATTCCCCTCTTTCCCTCTATCCCATGCTTCCTCTCTCACTGAAAGCAATAAAAAAAAATCCATGGGTGAGGGTAAAAAAACAAAACATTAAATATTAAATAAATGGTTCTTATTGTTTAACATCTCATTTGACATTTTTTCCCCAAACTGAACATTGCTATTTTAATTCATTCTGACCAATAACTGTTACAACCCATTTTATCTTACTGATATGACCTCGTTGAAAGATAATATCTAATTAATAAGAAGAAAGCTCTAATTTGGAGAAAACATTTTATCAAATGCATTACCTAGGCATAACCTACTTACATACTGAAATGCTGATTTCCATTCTCATATTTTATATGCCCAAGTTTTAGCATCTTTCTACCAGTATTTAAACAATGGGTAGTACCACAATTATTGAAAATCCCTGAAAACATAACTGTCAAGAGTTACGAAAACTTGATGTAATCAGTAGCCAAAGGAAAAAATAAATCTCACTCAAAGGTCTCCAAGGGGCTTTTTTTCAATGGTTTTTGCCTTCAGAACACAGGTGTGAAAACGACTATTAAATTTAAGCCAAATGGCAAAGGAAAAGACTCATATTAACATTGTTGTCATTGGCTACTTAGATTTTGGCAAGTCTACCACTACTGGCCATCTAATTTACAAATGTGGTGGGATCAACAAAAGAACCATGGACAAATCTGAGAAGCAGGCTGCTGAGATGGCGAAGGGCTCCTCCGAGTGTGCCTGCGTCTGGATAAACTGAAAGCTGAACGTGAGCACGGTAACACCATTGATATCTCCCTGTGGAAATCTGAGATCAGCAAGTATTATGTGACCATCACTGACGCCCCAGGATTGAGAGACTTTATCAAAAACATATAACAGACACATCTCAGGCTGACTGTGTTGCCCTGATGTTGCTGTCGGTGGTGCTGGTGAATTTGAAGCAGGGATCTCCAAGAATGGGCAGACTGTGAGCACGCCCTTCTGGCTTACACACTGGGCGTGGGTCACTGATTGCTGTTGTTAACAAAATGGATTACACTGAACCACACTATAACTAGAAAAGATACGAGGAAATTGTTAAGGAAGTTAGCATTTACCATAAGGAAATTGGCGACAATCCTGATGCTGTAGCATTTGTGCCAGTTACTGGTTAGAATGGTGACAACATGCTGGAGTCAAGTGCTAACACGCCTTGGTTCAAGGGATGGAAAGTCACTCGTCAAGATGACAATACCAGTGGAATCTGCTGCTTTAAGCTCTGGATTGCATCCTGCCACCAGCTCATCCAATTGACAGGTCCCTGTGTCTGCCCCTCCAGATATTTATAAAATTGGTGGTATTGGTATTGTCCCTGTGGGCTGAGGGGAGCCTGGTGTTCTTAAACCCAGCATGGTGGTCACCTTTGCTCCAGTCAGTGTTATAACTGAAGTAAACCTTGTTCAAATGCACCATGAAGCTTGGAGCAAAGCCCTTCCTGAGGACTACGTGGGATGCAATGTCAAGAATGTGTCTGTTAAAGACGTTCATTGTGACCATGTGTCTGGTGACAGAAGGATGATCCACCAATGGAAGCAACTGACTTCATGTCTCAAGTGATTATCCTGAACCATCCAGGCCAAATCAGCGCCAGACAGACACCTGTGCTGGGTTATAATATAGCTCATATTATTTGCAGATTTGCTGAAGGAGAAGACTGATCATCCTTCTGGGAACAAACTGGAAGATGGCCCAAAGTTTTTGAAATCTGGTGATGCTGCCATTGTTGACATGGTTCCTGGCAAGCTCCTGAGTGTTGAGAGCTTCTCTGACTAGCGTTCTTCTCTGTGCCACTTTACTGTCACATGAGACAGACAGTTACTGTGGGTGTCATCAAAGCAGTGGACAAGAAAGCAGATGGAGCTGGCAAAGTCACCAGGTCTTCCCAGAAAGCTCAAAAGGCTAAATGAACATTAACCCGAATACCTGCCATCCAGTCTTAATCAGTGGTGGAAGAACAGTTTCATAACTGTGTGTCTCAAATGGCCACTGAAGTTTAATAGTAAAAAGCTGGTTAATGATTCCAATGCATCATAAAACCTTCAGAAGGAGAATATTTTGTGGACCTTTTATTTGTGTGTGTGTGTGTGTGGCAGTTTTAAAGTTACTAGTTTTTCTAAATAACTTGACCAAAAATCTGTCATAGAATTTTGAGACCCACTAAAACAAAGTTTAATGAGAAAAAGAAAAGATCTTCAAGATATTTAGTGGAGGTCCCAATTATTCAGTATGTTAGCCACTGGCCATGAGCTATGAATGTTCTTTCCAGCTGAGCTCTACTGAATCAGGAAAAGCAAACAAGGAAATTCTGACATCTTCATGTAAAACTTACTGTCCTAACCTTCATTTTTTTATCCATAGTGCAGCTATTGCATCTTTATCAGAGTTGAAATCTCAGAATTGCCTTTCATTGGCACATTTCTGCTTTGAGTTATTTTTCATATTTATCATACCCTTCAATGCCCACAATTACAATACTTGCATAAGCCCCTATCAGTTGACTCATTTGATACAACTATTTTCAACTACTGCCCATATCTAAACCTGGCCTCACCCTGTGTAAATCCTTTCTTCCTAACAGTGACAGGTTTATTTTTCTAAAACTCCACTTTGATTATATCAGAATTTGTCCAAAACTTTGCAACCACATCTTGGTTAACGGGTTCACATTTTTATTAGAATATTCACTCACACTCACTTAGGACCCTGGAAATAATTCTCGTCCTAAAAGTAGGACTACAAGGTGTTCCTGCCAGGGCAGGCATATCTTCACTTTCAAGACTTTCTTGATGCTCACGCTTCATGTTATCGACCCACAGTGCCTGGCCCTTTTCTTTTGTGCTTTATCTTTCTTAGGCCCTGACTTCTTGTCTAGTCTGACACTCAGGCAGCCTTTTGTGAGGTATTGCATGCATCTTCATTTAGAAATCTTCAGTGGCTCATTATTATTTTACAAATGCTTGGTTCTGGCATTCCAGGCCCCATGACTTTATGTTACAAGGACTGTAGGGGAAAAGTCCCACCATTGTTAATATAACAGGAATGGTTTGCATGACATTGATGTAACCTGGCAGCCAAGGAGAGTGGACTGGAATGCGCTTGTGTGAACAGTGATGGGTTCAATATACTATCCAGTGGGGGTGGTAGATGCTGTCACATTCAAAATTACTGAGCAAGTAGAGCAATGAATTTGCATCAAATTTTGCATTAAGCTTGAATATCTCTCTGCGGAAACTATTTGGATGATTCAGAAGGCCTCAGTTATGGGCAACTGGTGATTGGCAGCTTCATCACAACAATGTACCTGATCATGCATCATGTCTTGTGCAGAATTTTTTTGCGAAACATCAAATCAACCAGGTGACTCAGCCCCCTGCAGCCCAGATTTGGTGCCCTGTGACTTATGGCTTTTCCCCAAACTAAAATCACCTTTGAAAGGGAAGAGATTTCAAACTGTAGATGAGATTAAGGAAAATACAACAGGGAAGCTGATGGTAACTGGGAGAATTGTGTGAGGTCCCATGGTGCCTACTTTGAAGGGACTGAGGCGTCATTATCTTACGTACATTGTTTCTTGTATCTTCTTCAATAAATGCCTTGATTTTTCACATTACATGGCTGGATACCTTCTGGACAGACTTTGTATATCCAATTTGATCACCGAGTGCTCCCTACATGAACTCTGAGCTGACCCAGGAGGACTCATTGTCCTCTAAACAATCCAAATGTCCTTCTTGCTTCTGAGTCTTTGTTCAGACTATAGCTCACACAAGAAATCTCTTCTCATCCATATTTCCATATCTTAACCAATTTTTCAATATTCAGTTAATGTCTCACCTTCAACAAAAGGCCACCTGAAATGTTTCTGACTTACATTGAATTTACCTTCCTCTAATCTCTTATACTTTTTAACTATACGATACAATGCAGATAATAATGCTATACAATATATAATTGGGAGAATATTGTTCATGGAGACTAATAATACTTTTTAAGTCTCCCTCCCCTCAGCCCCAAATAGTTACAACCTCCTTCAGGGCAAGAAGTGAGACTCTATTTTTTCTCCCTTTGCCCACAAGATGACAGTACTGAGCACAAATATATCAGATTTAATAAATATTTCTTGAATTGAATGAATAGAAGTAACAGTTTCATGATATTGGAAATGTAGTCTTTGCTATCTTGCCATTCCATTTGACATCATAGGGCCCCTTCATAATCAGAAAATCCTATTGGCATTATTATTAATAATGGCAACCCCTATTTTTAGATGGACTGCTAAACATGTGTATATATATTACTGTTTTTGGAACTCAAGAATGGTGAATGCAAAAATATTATTAGGCAATGCTAGCCTAATAATGTAATTGAAGGATTCATATGTCATTGAATTATAAAAACTCTCTCTTACCAATTACTGCAGTGCATTCATATAATGTTATACTGAAAATTAAAAAAGGGGAAAGTAGTTATCAGGTTAATTAGTGTGCTACAATGGATAATTATATTTAAAAGTATAAAACAAAATAAGATTCCTCATAATAGCTAAGCTGAACATTAAAATCATTTCATTAGCAATATCACACAATATACTCTAGCTGAAAAACAATTTATGATTCAAAGTACCAATTAAACTAAATGTGATATATAAAAGTTGTGTTGGGAAGAAATCAGTTTCATATAATTAACTTCAGGCTAACACTGCAATTAGTAAAGAAAATATGCAGATGTTACCAAATTTTGCAGTGTTATTACGTGGGAGTTGAAATATGTGTTGTTCTTCTGCTTCAGAAAATAATTTCTGGTGTTAAATTATTTTGATAGAAGACATGAGTATAGTTAAAAAGGGAACTGCATTTATACTTAGAGAGCCAAATAGGACTCTGAGAAAACTGGGTATTTTATTTTTAATCTGTAAGGGATAACAGTTTAAAAGTTAACTACCATAGCTTTGTAAAAATTAATGTACTGCAATTTCAAGCTATTTTTCCCAAGGGCTGGTTCAAGCAAAAAATGAGAATGAATATCAGTTCTTTGACACTGAGGATGTCCTAGCTCTAAGATAGTAAGACCACCCACAAGGGCTGAGAGAAAAACAACTTCAAATTGCAAATGCCTCTCAAGCTGTGGTACCCTGCTTTGTCCTGCTGCAAAAACATTTTGTGTTAATAACAATTTACCCTTCTTAGTCCCTTTGAAAATTGTCTTTACATGGCATAATTAAATACATAAATGAAAAAGCTTTCAGTTTTTGTTTTCTAAGTGTTGCTTCAATGTTCTTTTCTATTTTTCTCTAAATCTTATCCACTCAGAAAATTCATGGTCAAAGTAAACTTATTATGCTTTTATTGTAATAATATGGTAGACAGTGGAAAGTTATCATTGAGTATTATAAGATTAGAGACCTCTCAAGGTGTCATGGGGTGAATGTCAGGGCAGAGCTATGGCAGTAACGTTCCTGACATTTCCTTCTCTCTGTTATTTGCATGTGTATTGTTTGGGAAAGGAGTCGGGATTAGGATTATACATTAACATTTTAAAAATGTATTTTAAGCCCTGGCTGGTGTGGCTCAGTTGGTTGGAGCGTCATCCCATGAATTGAAAGTTCGAAGGTTCAATTTCTTGTTAGGGCACATGCCAAGGTTGCGGGTTTGGTCCCAGATCACAATGTTTCTCTCTCACGTTGGTCTTTCTCTTCCTCTTTCTTCCTCCTTCTCCCTCTCTTTAAAATAAATAAGCATGTCCTCAAGTGAGGATTAAAAGAATAAATAAATAAAATAAAAATGCATCTTAAAATTTCAACCTTTTATGGAAGACCGTTAGCATTCACATGATTTACCTCAGCTTGGGCTACCTTACCAGAAACTCACATGTTCTTTTTGAAGAACTAGCTTGAGTGGCTTTAGGATGATTGTAGTGGGGGTTATATATTTGCTTAATTACATTCCACCTCTGTGGAAAAATATTTTACTTTGAGGTATATTTATTCACATGCTAAAGGGCAAAGTGATAGAATAAATTAATTTATTTTATATATTAATTTTATACTTATAAAATCTTTGAGACAAATTTTGCTGAGTTAGGCTTAGCTTGGGACATTGCTTGACCATTGACTGACTGATCTAGATTGATCTTTGGTTGATCTAGATTGAACTCTCTGATTCATCACATCACTTTCCTGGTTCTCTGAATTCCTATAACAGGATTTACAAGACTCACAACAAACTTAAGCAGTCATCATTATTCACAATGTATTCCAACATAATCCCCTTTTCCTTTTTATTCTTTAAAAAAATTAAAAAAAAATTTTTTTATTGTTCAAACACATTTGTCTCCATTTTCCCACCACCACTTTCCCCTACTGCCCCCACCCCCCGCACCTCTTACTCTCAATCTTTCCCCACTTTGGCTTTGTCCATGGGTCCTTTATACATGTTCCTTGATTTGACCCTTCCCCCCCTTTTTTAATCCTCTTTTCTAGTTAGGTGTTTCCTTCATGTTTCATACAATTATCACCCACTCCCACTACTGAATCTGTCAAAGGGACTGTTCTCTACATCTCTTTACAATAATCAAAACCAGTGATTTTCAACTCATGTGCTGCAAGAATTTTAAAAACATGCCTTTACTTCCCTTGCCTTTGGGTCAAATTCATAAAATATTTCCTATGACCAAAGTCCATAAAGTTAGTACCTATGTTTTCGTCTATGTAATTCATTGTTTCAGATCTTATATTTAAGGCTTTGATGTGTTTTGAATTAATTTTTTTTGTATATGGGGACAAACTGTTATCTAGTTTCATTCTTTTACATGTAGCTCTCCGATTTTCCCAGAACCATTTATTGAAGAGGCTTTCTTTTCTTCAGAGGCTTAATTTTGACAAAGGAGTCAAAAAACTGTGTGTTTTTGACTCCTTTGTCAAAATTATTTGCTCATATACATGTGGTTTTATTTCTGAGCTCTGAATTCTGTTCCATTGGTCAGTAGGCCAACATCATGCTGTTTTGATTATTCTAGGTCTGCAGTACAGTTTGAAGTTAAGTAGTGTGATACCTCCAGCTTCATTCTTTATTCTCAGGATTGCTTTGGCTATTCTGGGTATTTTGTGGCTCTATACAAATCTGATAATTTTTTGTTCTATTTCTTTAAAAGAGGGATAGGATTGGTGGGGCAAGAGAAAATGTTGGGGGGAAAATGGAGGCAACTGTACTTGAACAACAATAAAAAAATGACATTGGGATTTTGATGGGGATGGCATTAAATCTGTATATTGTTTTGGGTAATATGGACATTTTAACTATGTTGAGTCTTCCAATCCATGAACACAGAATATCTTTCCATTTCATTATATCTTTTTCAATTTCTGTAAATAATGCTTTGTAGTTTTCGGTATATTGGTACTTCACATCCTTTGCTAAGTTTATTATTAGGTATTTTATTCTTTTGGTTGCAATAGCAACATAAATTGGTTTTTTTCTTTTCATTTCTTTTTCTGAAGTTTCATTGTTAGTATATAGGAAAGCAGTGGATTTTTGTACATCGATTTTTGTAAGCTGCAACTCTACTATATTTCTTTATTTTTTCTAATAGATTTTTTTCGTGGTATCTACATACAGAATCATGTCATCTACAGAAAATAACAGTTTTACTTCCCCTTTCCAATTTGGATGCCTTTTATTTCTTTCTCTTGTCTGATTGCTCTGGCAAGGACTTCCAGAATTATGTTGAATAAGAGTGTTGAGAATGGGCAACCTTCTCTTGCTTCTAGTTTTAGAGGAAAGGCTTCACTACTTCACCACTGAGTATGATAAAGGTCATATATGGCCTTTATTAGGTTGAGGAACTTGCTTTCTATACTCATTTTACTGAGTGTTTTAATCATAAATGAATGGGACTATATCAAACTAAAAAGATTCTGCACAGCAAGAGAAACCAAAAACAAAATAAAAAGGCAACCAACTGAATGGGAGACGATATTTGAAAACAACAGCTCCAATAAGGGATTAATACCCAAAATATATGAAAAACTCATATGGCTCAATACCAAACAAATAAACAATCCAATTAAAAAATGGGCAGACGACCTGAACAGGCATCTCTCCCAAGAAGACATACAAAGAGCCAACAGGTATATGAAAAGACATTCAACTTCACAAACTATTAGGGAAATGAAAATCAAAACTACAATGAGATACCATCTTACAACTGTTAGAATGGCTATTTTCAACAAGACGGTGATACCAAGTGTTGAAGCAGTTGTGGAGAAAAAGGAACCTTCATTCACTGCTGGTCAGATTGTAAACTGGTACACGACTATGGAAAGCAGTATGGAGGTTTCTCAAAAAATTAAGAATAGAATTACCATCTGATCCAGCAATGCTTCTTCTGGGTATCAACCTGAAAAACTCAAAAACATTCACTCACGAAGATATATGCACCCCTATCTTCATTACAGCATTACTCACAATGGCAAACACATGAAAACAAACAGCATTCTTTGATAGATGATTGGATAAAGAAGATGTGGTACATATATAAATGGAATATTACTCAGCCATAAGAAAAGATGAAATTCTGCTATTCACAACAACATGGATGGAACTTGAGAATATGCTAAGCAAAGTAAGTCAGCCAGAAAAAGCTAAGAATCATATTATTACACTTATATGCGAGATATAAAATTGAAACTCATAGACACAAGCAACAGTATGGTGGTTACCAGAGAGAAGGGAGTGGGGTTAGTAAAGGGTAAAGGGGGCCAAATATATGGTGATGGAAAATGATTTGACTTTGGGTGGTGGGCACTCAATGCAATATACAGATCATGTATCATAGAAATATAACCTGAAACTGATATAATCTCATTATCAATGTCACCCCAATTGGTCAGGCAGTCAATCATGCAACACTTAACTATTTAGTCAGGGGCACTGACCTCTTCTTTCTTAGACTGACAAATAATAACAAATGACCACAGCCAACACAACAATAGCTCTCCGGTATGAGTGAATCAAAATTAAACATATTTTTTTTGTCGGAGCAGCAAAAAATATATTTTTCAGTGTGCTGCAGAATTTTAGTGATTAGTTTATGTGTGCCATGAGATAAAAATAGGGTTGAAATTCAGAGATCTAAACATTACTCATGGCTCAAAGAACTCTTTTATGAATATTCTTGGGTTCTGTTCTAAACTGCTGTTTTCCTTTATTGAAATACTATTGTTCCAAGGGTCTTTATCATTTAATTTTGCTTTTAAATGGTTTTTAACAATTCTTATTTATCTATATAAACCAATAGTAACTTAATTGATAGAAATAAGGCCTTAATACATTTCACATTTTCTGCAAAGTGTTCAACACAGTACTAGAGATATTATAGGTACTCAGTGGATCTTGTTTATTGTATGAAGTTCTCACATTATATAAAGAGATTTCATATAAAATTAATTGCAGGTTATTGTAAGTTATATGTTTCTATATACTTCTACAAAAAATCACAAATGTGATTTTCTACAGAGTACAAAATAAATTTTTAAAAGTTTTTGCATATATGTCAATACCAGTGTGTACAAAATGCAAAATATGCTAGGTAAGTAGGCTATGCTTTCTGCTTGTTTATTCTCTACCCAATGATACCTTACCATGTGTTTTGATTACTATATTCTTTGTAAAACAGAAAAAATATCTAGTAGCTTTTTCTTCAGTATAATACATGGAAAAGGTTTTTCCTAGTTTAACTAACTTGGATTGAAGAATGTCAAATAATGTTAGACATTTCTATTGAGTGGAAACTTTATATCTATATAGTTTGTTTAATTTTAATATCCAGACTAAAGTAAAAATCAGAGCTGCTTCTTACCTTAGTACTATGCTTTATCTTCTGCTATAGATATTGGTATCTACTGATCTAGATCTACTGATATCTTCTTTGATGATTGGCTTTAAATATTGTCATTATTACCATTCCCTACATTGCTTTATTATTATAGATATCAAGCCTGTAAGATTCCTAAACTATCTTGCCCAGAAAAATATTATTCTGGTTAAATTATATACTAAATACACATTTTATTAGCTTTAGTAAAATAGTAAATGTGAATATTCAACCAACAATTGCCAAATATGGGAGAAAGAGAAAATAGGATTTAAATTCATGTATTCATTTTTGACATATGCAATATAAAATTAAGATTTGTCCCATGACTTACTAAGGGGAATGACAACAAAATGATAAAGGTTTGTTTTCATTTTTTTTTTTTTTTGTATTGTTGAAGTCTTAGCTTAAAACAGCCTACTATCAGGAACAGAAAAATTTCTATGGATTTTTCTTCTTCATTTTTCAAAAACTGAGGTGTCAGAAAAATAATCCATGTTTTTGGCCTCAGCCATTAAATCATTCTTCCAAGTTTTCCAGCTTCTCAGTTACATAACTCTTAACACTTCCAAGTAGCATGGCTTTGTTTTTTGTGTAATATGGGACCTCCAGATAATTCCTAATAAATTATCTTCAGAGGAAGATAGATTACTAAGAGTTTCTGTGAAGAAAATGTCTATACAAAGAGTGTCCTCAATACCATGTCTGATATATCATAGGACATAAACTATATAAAAAAATACCATCATGTTTTCTTTCTTTTCCTAGCTAAAGAAATAGCTCAAGAGAATCACTACTATTCATCAAATGGAAACACATTGATAAGATGGAAAGCAGAAAATCTTTCTATGCAAAGAAGTTACCTTTATTAACTGCATGTATACTTCCTGATTTAGTTGACTACATTTTTGCAACAAAGCCACATACCTTTGAAAAAGAATGGAAACTTTCACAGAAAGTTTTCATTCCACATATAATTACTGTCCTTTTCATAACATTGCTTTACCAAAACCGTATTAGGTGAAATTCCTTTAGGATTCGTGAAAGGGTTTGACAAGTTTCCTAAAAGAGTCTATTTTAATGCTACAGGGAAAAGGACAAAACAATCACACAAAACAGATGACCACATACCAACTGCTGTCATGTAATCCCAGCGTTCAATGAGGCACATATTGAAGATGAGGTGATCAGATGTTTGCCCTTGGCCAATAAGGGAAATCTGCCTCTCCAAATTCTGGCAAACAGATGAAGTCCAGCCAACAAGAAACCAAAATACTATCAGGAGTATTACTGCCAGCATCCTCATAACCCGTCCACCAGTCATGTATGGAATCCGTTGGGCTGTTCGCGAAAGAAACACTTTCAAAACCCTGGAAAAGCAAAACATCAAAAATGTTCAGGGGAATCTAAAAATGAGTAAAATCATAAAATGTCTTATCTTTCTAGGTGAAGTTTAAATCCTCTAAAATCTATTTATGCAGAATTTTAACATGAAGAAAGCCAGAAACAGTCTTGCTTTTATTTTCACTTCATTTCATTCTACTTTATCTTCCAGTAGCAGAACAAATATCCTACATTATACTCAAGTGATTAAATAGATTTTATAGAGTGAAATTTTTTCAAATATACCTTAATATTTTAAGAAAAATTCTCAGGACTGTAGAAAGATCCATAGGCAACATTACTCAAACAAGGTTTCTGAAGGATCAGAAAGTAGTCCTGAAAGTGAGTAGTTGTATTTTATAATATTACATTAAGTCAAAGACTTGTCCGGATCAGTTCATTTTTTTTTACAGTAAAACATTATAAATGGTATTTTCTGAAAATCATTTTATATGACCCCCCTCTATAGTCATTTTATTACAGCACCAAAATAAAAATGACATAAGTGGGATATTTAAATGCTAGAGTAAATGCTAGGGCTTTAGGAAAGAGGATTTGGATGGCCTATAAGAAAGGTAGTGATTTTTAAAATTTTGGTTATTTTCTTTTAATATATAATTGGAATAGCCAGGGTTGAGATGAATTAGATAATATCTAAGAACTATTCTGTCTCTAAATATAGTGATAAGATGAAATTTACCCTTACTATAATGGTTTATCCACCCACACTTTCTTTAATTGCACCTTCAGAATATTCTTAGCTGATTTTACTCCCACTTTCATTCTAATATTTTGTATTACAAAATTTTTACTTGAATAAACAACCAGGAGTGACTTATAACTCTATCAGGGTATCTATAATCAATTTCCAAAAAGCAACAATAAATTCACTTCCCTAACTTTTCTATTCCCTACTCTATCTCATTCTTTCAACATTTTATGAAGTATTCATATTAATTTCTCATTAAGTAATTATAAATCTAGAAATGAAACAAATACACCTGAAATAGTTCAGATGTATTATGCTATTTTTCTCTCTATGTAGACCTTGTGTAGCTCTCTTTGAATTAACAAGATATATCCAGTAAAGAAAATTATTTTCTATCAGATTCTTATTTATGCCCTACCCCATATCTTGAACTCCATTTTTCCTTCAGCTAACACAAAGGATGAAGTTATTTGATTCTAAATAAAACACATCCTCAATTTTTTCTGTGGAATGATGTCAGAAAGACATTAATATCAAATAAGAGAGCAATGGAAGATTTTTTTGCTCTCCCTTTAGCTAGCTCATGAGATTAACAGCTACTCTCCAGTCCCCGTGTAGAAGTGAGCACTGCCGGGCTGGCACTGGCCGCTAAGGTGCTACCTCCCTCTAGTATGCCCCAGACACCTCTGCTCCAACCAGTGCAATTGCTACTTCCCAAGAATCAGTTGTATTTGTCCCCAAATTATGTCCATTGCTATTATTTTATATTATTTAACTAAATCATAAATAAAATGATTATCAGGATAAAACAAAAGGATATTTATTTGTATAAAATCTATATTGATTACTTTGATAGGGCTCCATAAAGGTAAGTCACTAAAACAAGCTGTTATCTTAGGGAAAAATGAGTAAATTTTATATATATTGGGGTAGTCAGTAAACTTAAGCACTAGAAAGACTTAAAAAAACCCACCTTGTTAGAGTCTCACCACTATTTAGAGAAAAGACATTGTGAACAGTAAATCATGCACTGAGGTGATTTAGGCTAGAAAAGAATGATGTGCTCCAAACATCAGATTCCTACTCAAAGAAGAGGACTTATTTAAAAAAAATATTGGTGAATGATTCTGCTTTTTTTGTGAAGCTTAAAGTTTTTATTTTATTTTATTTTTTTATTGTTCAACTACAGTCTTCCCCATTCCCCTCCACCACTCTCCCCTGCCCCCCCACCTCCCACCTCCCACAGTCAACCCTACCCCCCCATTGGCTTTGTCCGCGGGTCCGGTATACGTGCTCCTTGATGACCCTTCCCCTTCTCTGCCCCGTTACCCCCTCCCACCTTCCCTTTTAAATGAACAGTGTCTATACACTTCTTTAATTTCTTTCCGCTTCAGATATTATCAGTTAATCGACCAAACACGGATCCCATAAAAAGGCTTCTATTATCAGCAAATCAAAAGATTCAAAGAATTCCATCTTAGAAATCAGGTAAATTTCTTAGAAAATTAATATTTTGCCAGTGCCAATCTTATTTTTTGTAGAATAAGCTTGCTCTTGCACAAAGCCATTTCTGGTTGTATGTGGATGAATTCTGAATATTGGATGACTAGCATCTCAAAAGAGGGAATCTGACCCATTTGTTTGGTCTTCAGTATTTTGGCTGGGGTGGAAAAGAGAGAACTGTTTCACATTCTAGCTTGACTTAGTTTGAATATGTGAAGTATAATCGGAATGAACAGTTATACAAGTGACAACCATATACTAGGTATCATGCTGGGCAACATGGGAGCATCAGTTAGGGTTTTTGTCTTTTGGAATTTACATGTTAACTAGAAATAAGTGTGCAAATACCTACCATATAAAACTGCATATATTATATGTTGTATATAGCTAATAAGCCTAGTAAACTAACAGAGTAGATGCCTTGCTGGATGCTAATAAATAAATATAGAGAAAAGTAAAGAAGACAAAAGGAGATATTTTAGTTGAAGGGAAATCACTTAACAAAGTAAAAAGCAAAGAATTTTAAGTTGTCATTGAAGAACAATGGATGGAACTGTTTGGCAAGAAAAGAAGTTTTTTTCTCAACCCACAGGAGCTCCTAGGGAGTTTTCAAGTTACGGGCAGGGGTTTTCATCAGGTTGAGAACCACTCATTGCTTCACAGAAAAAGATTTCTTTCCATGGCCAAGATGTGGGAAATCATTTATTTCTCTGATACTTGAAGATTTTCACTATCCACACTGCAACTCTAAACCTGAAAGACAACTAACACAGGATTTTAACAGTAACTTTAAAATGTTTCTTTAAAATACTTTAAAGTATTTCTTAACCAGATGAGTTTGTCTTTTGCAGAGGAAATCTATATGACCCCAGTTTGGTGATCTTACAATAAAGAAATTCCACTTCTGAATTATCAGAAATTTTTATGTCTCCCAGATGACTTTTTGGGTAATTATTGTAAAGTCTGAGATTTCAAGATATCATAGATCTCATAATGTCATTTTCAGAGAGGAAAAACCAAAGCAAAAGTCCTTATGAATCTCCTGTTCTATTGATTTTACTGGTTTTCAAAAACTAGGAAACACAATAACACGACTCTGCACTTTGATCTAAGTACTACAGGATATTGATTTTCATAAAATGGAATAAGATTTTTTCTAGCATTTTTCTAGCATTGCCTTAAAATAAAATGAGAAAATTTTGTTATATCTTTAAAAAATGAGCTCTAATTAATTTATATGGGCTCACTCCCTAGAAACCGAGTTCTAAAAATGAAATCCTTAAGCATGCCTTTATATGAAATACAGCTGTATAAAAATACAATCATTAAACTTCTTACATAGATTATGTTTCCTACTACTCTTTTCATAGATCTTTAGGTTACCACCTCTTCAGAAGTTTTCAGTATTTTTGAAGGATAACTAACATATACAAGGATATTGTAACAAGTTCCCAGAACTTTATATAAAAACATTTAAAGTATATATTTTTCAAATTATTAATATCAGATAATATTTTATGGTTTCAGGTCATATGTTCAAGTCTTTAATCCATTATGAGTTAATTTTTGTATTTTAGTTTCATTCTTTTGCATACAGCCGTTCAATTTTCCCAACATCATTTATGAAAGAGACTGTCCTTCCCCCACTGTATATTCTTGTCTCCTTTTTCATAAAAGGATTGACTGTAAGTACATAGGTTTATATCTGGATATTCTATTCCTTTCTATATATGTCTGTTTTGATGCCAACAACAAACTATTTTAATTACTATAATTTTGCAATACAGTTTGAAATCAGAGAGTGTGATGCTTGTAGCTTTGTTCTTTTCTTTCTTAAGATTGCTGTGTCTATTCGGAGTCTTTTGTGATTTTATATAAATGTTAAGGTTGTTCTACTTCTGTGAAAAATGCCATAAAAATTTGGATAGAAATAGCATTGAATCTGCAGATTACTTTAGGTAATATGGATATTTTAATAATATTAATTCTTTTAATCCATGAACACAAAATATCTTCCCATTTGTTAGGAGCTTCTTAAATTTCTTTCATCAGTGTCATAATTTTTAGTGTAGTTTCTTGGTTAAATTTATTTCTAGGTTTTTAAAAATGTAATTGTAAATGTGATTGTCTTCTTAATTTCTCTTTCTGATAGTTTGTTATTAGTATATAAAAACTAAACATCAAAATGTCCATAATATGCAAAGCAATTTATAGATCTCTCTATTAAAATATCAATGACATATTTCACAGATATATAACAAACATTTCAAAAACTTATATGGAACCATAAATGACCCTGAGTAGCCTCAGCAATTTTGAGAAAGAAGAACAAAGAAGGAGAGATCACAATACCTGACATCAAACTATAGTACAAGGCCACTGTAATCAAAACAGCCTGGTATTGGCATAAGAACAGACACATAGATCAATGGAATAGAATAGAGAGCCCAGAAATAAACCTATGTCTCTATCATCAATTAATATTCAACAAAGGGGGCAGAAGCTTAAAATGAAGTAAAAATAGCTTCTTCAACAAATGGTTGTGGCAGATCTGGACAGCTAAATGCAAAAAAAGGAAACTCGACCACCAACTTACAACCATACACACAAATAAGCTTAAGATGGGTGAAAGACTTAAATGTAAGTCATGACACCATAAAAGTCCTTGAGGAGAACATAGGCAGGAAAATTTTACATATTCTACACAGCAATATTTTCACTGACATATAGCCTTCCCCTGTTGTCTTTCTCCACAGGTCCTTTATACATGTTCCTTGACTTGACCCTTCCCCTTCTTTCCCCCATTGGCCCCCTCTCCCTCTCCTCTGGTCACTCCAGTTTGTTCTTTACTTCCATGTCTCTGGTTCTATTTTGGTTACTTGTTTGTATTATGGATTAGGTTCCATGTACGGGTGAACTTATATGGTATTTGTGTTTTACTGCCGGGTGTATTTCACTTAGCATAATACTCTACAGTTCCATCCATGCTGTTGCAGAGGGTAGGAATTCCTTCTTTCTTTCTGCTGCATAGTATTCCTAGAGCAAGGGATATAAAGGAAAGAATAAACAAATGGGACTACATCAAATTAAAAAGCTTCTGCATGGTTAAAGAAAACAGCAAAATAAAAAGGGAGCCACCTGTATGGTGAAATATATTTACCAGTGATACCTCAGACAAAGGTTTGAATTCCAAAATATATAAAGAACTCAACTCACATGACTCCACACCAGGAAGACAAACCATCCAATTAAATAATGTGCAAAGGACCTGAACAGACACTTCTCCATGGAAGACATACAGAGGGCCCATAGATATATGAAAAGATGCTCAGCATCACTCGCCATCAGAAAGATGCAAATTAAAACCACAATGATATACCACTTCACACTGGTCACAATGGCCATGATAAACAAATCAACAAACAACAGGTGCTGGCGAGAGATGTGGAGAAAAGGGAACCCTAGTGTGCTGTTGGTGGGAATGCAGACTGGCGCAGCCACTGTGGAAAACAGCTTGCAATTTCCTCAAAACACTAAAAATGGAACTGCCTTTGGATGTGGCAACTCCACTGCTGGGATTATACCCTAAAAATCTTGAAACACCAGTTCAAAAGAACCTATGCACCCCAATGTTCACAGCAGTGTTATTTACAGTAGCCATTACTGGAGACAGCCTAAGTGCTGATCAGGAAATGAGTGAATCAAAAAATTGTCATATGTTCATACAGTGGAATACTATGCAGCAGAAAGAAAGAAGGAATTCCTACCCTCTGCAACAGCATGGATGGAACTGTAGAGTATTATGCTAAGTGAAATACACCCGGCAGTAAAACACAAATACCATATAAGTTCACCCGTACATGGAACCTAATCCATAATACAAACAAGTAACCAAAATAGAACCAGAGACATGGAAGTAAAGAACAAACTGGAGTGACCAGAGGAGAGGGAGAGGGGGCCAATGGGGGAAAGAAGGGGAAGGGTCAAGTCAAGGAACATGTATAAAGGGCCTGTGGAGAAAGACAACAGGGGAAGGCTTGAATGTGGGAGGTGGGGCGTGGGTAGGGCAGGGGAGAGTTGTGGGGAAAACATGGAGACAACTGTAATTGAACAACAATAAAAAAAAATTTAAAAAAGAAGGCTGGCTGCTCTTCTTTTTTGCTGCATGAATGAATTAATCTCATTTTCCAGTTATTCTCTTATATCTATCTCACATAAGGAAAATAAATATTTCCACTTGAGTACATACAAGATTTGTTAGTTGCTAACAAATAACATTAGGATAAAATATTTATCAGTTATAGCCTGAGAAGTACTAATTTTGAATTACTAGAGGCGTTTTTATTTGTAATTTTAAAGTTGATTAACACACAAGTGTACACACACATATACAAGTTGAAATCGTAACAATCCAGGCAGTAATAAAAATCTTGTTTCAAATTTGGCACATAGCCCTTAAACTGTATATTATAATGCAAGCCTCTTTCTAGAAATATAAACATAATATACTCATGCTATACTGAAATTAGAGTGTACACACAAACACAGGAAACATGAACAAAGAGAAGCTCAATATTGAAAGGCTTTGAATGTAGATGTTATACAGTAGTTGTATTTCCAGTTATGTGTCATAAAACAAATCAAGTAGGACATATGAAGTCAAACAAAATAAATAAAGCCTTAGTCTCTTTAGTTCTGAGTGAGATATGCTCCTATTTTATGTCTAATGGGTAATATGAAAAGAACAATTAAGAATAAATTTGGCTTTTTTAAATAAGTTTTTAAAAAGGTGTTAAATGTTCTATATGAATACAGACCTCTAGCAAATAACTCACTGTTAAGAGTCAGATGACTTTGAATCTTTCTTGTTTCACTGAACATGTTTTTAAGTGGTAAAATAGCTCTACAGAAATTGTTTAAATCTCAATGTCACAAAGCCCAGGTGGCTACTTAATGAGTTATAAAACAAAAAAAGAGAACGTGAAGTTATTTAAAAATCTAATTTTTTCAAAAATCTTAAAATGCTTAGAGATAGATAGTTCTGAAACATGAATTTGAAATGTCTATTGAACAATTTCATCTTAGGCATGCCATTTTTCTCTAGGGTGTCTAGTTATACTGTTTTCTTTTTTGTCTAGACTTCTATTAGTTATATTCTAGTATATGCAAGGCATGGGTATGTGAGGTAAGACTGAGATATTTTCTTTTTTTTTTTTTTTATTGTTGTTCAAGTACAGTTGTCTCCATTAACCCCCCCGTTACTCCCCCCATCTCCACCTCCCACCTTCAATCCTGCCCTTTGGCTTTGTCCATGTGTTACCCCTGAAGCTAAGTAACATTCTTTGGCTTTGGGAATTCCTTAGCTTCCTATGGACAAAGATACTCCCCTTGACCAAACTTTAGCCAGGCTCCTCAGTCATTGTACTTCCCTGTCTTTTCACTGCCCAACTTTACCAAGAATCTGGTTAAATAAGTCACTTTAGAGAGAATCTCCCACTTTGATATCTGAGATCATCCTGGCCTGCCTTCAGCAAGATCCATGTCAAGTTGGTTTATCTAGAAATTTTCTTTTACACCTGGGGTTTCCTCTTAGTAATTTTCCATCCACTGAACCACCACTTGCTCTTTGACAATAAATCCCCACGTTCCCTTGTTGTATTCAGAGTTGACCCTAATCACTCTCCCCTATTCAAAAGCCCCATTATATTTGTCCTTCTGAATTCTTTACGAACTCTACAGGGTCAGAATGAATTTTTACTTTAATGCTACCCAAATAGAACACTTGCTGGCAGAGAAAGAAACTCTCTTCAGAACATGAAGAATGAGACCCTTTTCTCTGGGACAGTGTGGTTCTTAAGAAATGCCACTATAAGTAATTCTCTACTTGAAGGTAGGCAGCCAGTAAATATGAGAAATCACATCTTTCTCACCTCAGCTGAGATGAGCTCAGTTAGCTCAGCAGAGAGTATGTTTGAAGTGCATATAATTACGCATCCATATGGCAAAGCATTCTCATTTCCTAGTCATAATGCAATGTACAGTACATAACTACATGTCCAAAGGCCACTTTCTTGATACATTACTTTGACTGAGGTGGGTAACTGGCTAAAACAGTTTTAAAATTAGTTCATGTTAGACTCTTTAGGTTATAATTTGAGGCCTTAAACATCATTTATCTCTGTGCTGGGATGAATGCAAGAAGTCTTTTAGAAGAATCTTGTGTATGTCCATTGGCACTTGCTTAGCTACCTAGAAACAAAGGTTATTATTACTTTTGTTTCATAAATGAGGGCTATCCAACATCTGATCAATGCCCTGATCAAGACAAATCAGTATATATTTAATAGACAAAGTCTAAAAATTATACCTCAGCATTTGCCCTAGGCTCCATCTCAAATTCCTTGCCCCCCAGTGGTTATCGTATGTTAAGGTAAAGGAGTCTTCATTTTGTTATGAGCTTTCAGCTTTCCTCTATAGAACATACTTGCTTTTCTTCATTTTACTATTTTAAAAAGTTAGCATATCTTACTATATTTTATGTACACTTAAAGAATACATTCAATAAATAAATATAAATATCATCCAGTCACTTTTTAAAATCAATTAGGACACAAACATATGTACAGGGGTGGGAAAAAGTAGGTTAATAATAATTAATATAAAAATAATTCAAGAATAAACTTTTCAAAAGTAGGTTTATAGTTGTATGTATGTACAGTTTATTTTTATATTATTTATGTATTAATTATTGTGCATATAAGCTGTACATACATACAACTATAAACTTACTTTTAAACAGTTTATTTTTGAATTATTTATATATATTAATTACTTTATTAATTATTATTATTAACCTACTTTGCCCACCCCTGTATATAAACCTTCCCACAAAATGTAAAATATTTGGTGCTAATGAACACCATAGAGAAAGAAACTATGTATTGTCCTGTATTCAGAGCAAAGGGTACTGAATAATGCGTAAAATAAAAATCCTTTGTCCAGACCCAGAAGTAGGTTTTTATGCAGCTTGCTTAAATATTTATTTTAAATATAGTACAAAAAAAGTCTTTTGTTTTCTCTTGATTAGCCTTAGAAAAAGGAAAGGCAATCTGTTTTCAAACACCATGTTAAAAAGATTAGAAAAATGTTCTTTTAGCATTGTTTCTTAATCTCTCTTTGCCCCTTTTCATTTAAAATATTTCCTCATTTTGCCTTCTGAAAATATATGAAGTTTCTACAAATTATTTTTAGTTTTTTAAATATATTGCTGTTCAGTTACAGTTGTTCACCTTTTTCCCCCTTGTTTACCCCAACCCCACTCCCCACCCCCACAGTCAATTCCCAGCCATTGTCCATGCCCATGAGTCCTCTATTCGTGTTCCTTTGCTTGCTTCTTCCCATCCCCCCCCACTACCAGCTCCCCCCTTCTCTCTGGTCATTGCCAAGTTTTTCTTTATTTCCAAGTCTCTGGTTCTATTTTGTTTATTTGTTTATTTTGTTGATTAGGTTCCCCTTATAGGTGATGTCACATGGTGTTTGTCTTTCACCACCAGGCTTATTTCACTTAACATAATGTTCTCCAGTTCCATCCATGCTGTCACAAAGGACAAGATTTCCTTCTTTCTTTCTGCTGTGTAATGTTCTATTGTGTAAATGTACCATCGTTTTTTGATCCACCCTTTTACTGACGGGCACGTAGGCTGTTTCCAGCACATGGTTATTGTAAATAATGCTGCTGTGAATATTGGGGTACATAGGTTCTTTTGAATTGGTGAAGCCTTTAACAAAACTCATCAAGAAAAAGTGAGAGATTACCCAGATAAATAAACTCATAAACAAAAGAGGTAAAATTACAACCAATACCACAGAAATACAAAGGATCATAAGAAATTACTATGAACAACTATATGACAAGAAATTTGAAAACTTGGGTGAAATGGACAAATTTCTAGAAACATATAATCTGCCAAAACTGAGCCAAGAAAAAGCAGAAAGTCTGAATAGACCAATAACCGCTAGTGAAATTGAAGCAGTAATCAAAATACTTCTGGCACACAAAAGCCCTGGGCCAGATGGATTCACAGGAGAATTTTACAAAACATTTAGAGAAGAGCTAACCTTAATTCTTTACAAGCTATTAAAAAAAAAATCCAAAAAGAGGGAAGACTCCCAAACTCTTTTTTGAGGCCAATATTATCCTAATTCCCAAACCAGATAAAGATACAAGAAAGAAAGAAAACTACAGACCACTATTGCTGATGAACATAGATGCTAAACTCCTCAACAAAATATTGGCAAATCAGATCCAGCAATACATTAAAAAGATCACACACAATGATCAAGTGGGATTCGTCCCAGGGATGCAAGGATGGTACAATATACACAAATCAATAAATGTAATACACCACATAAACAATACAAAATACAAAAAACCACATGATCATATCAGTAGATGCTGAAAAAGCATTTAATAAGGTAGAGCACCCATTTATGATAAAAAACACTTAGCAAAGTAGAAGTAGAGGGAGCATACCTCAACACAATGAAGGCCATATATGAGAAACCTATAGCCAACATCCTACTCAATGAGCAAAAGATAAAAGCTTTCCCCTTAAGATCAGGCACAAGACAAGGGTGTCCACTTTCACCACTTCTATTTAACATAGCATTAGAAGTTCTAGTCACAGCAATCAGACAATAAAAAGAAATAAAAGGCATCCAAACTGGAAAGGAGGAAATAAAACTGTCATTGTTTGCAGATGACATGACAGCGTACATAGAAAACCTTATAGATTCCACCAAAAAACTGCTTGACCTAATAAATGAACTTAGCAAAATGGCAGGATACAAAGTCAACATTCAGAAATTGAAGTCATTTTTGTACACTAACAATGAAATATCAGAAACAGAAATTAGGGAAAAAACCCCATTTGCTATAGCAACAAGAAAAATGAAATACTTAGGAGTAAACTTAACCAAAGAGGTATATGAAGCTTTTCTGAGCCTAGCAATATTGCCTTCCTGTTTCTTAAAACCAGCTCACAACTAACCAATCAACCAACCATCCATCCAACCAACTCACCCACTAACCAACCAACCAACCAACTGACCTAACTTAACAAGTATTCTGTGAACCCATATATCCATGCAAGCGCTAGGTGTTCCTTGAGATCCGTCCTACATCATTCATGTACTAAGTCAAACACATCTATGGGTACTGAATGAAATCCCCTTTCGTAAATGAAATGTCTTCATTTTTGCCTACTTCAGCTCTATTTTTACTTATGATCCACATGGAGCTGCTAAAACCTGTACCATTCGTCCTTTCTATTTCCAAAGAAGAATAAACAGTTTAAGATTCAAATTAATTGTTTTACATAAATGGTGTGCTAATGAGGTAGGGCAGTGGGACTGGTCTACCCAGGGTACAGGTAACAAAGTGGCCCATTTGTCTGTAAAAATTTAAGGCAATAATAAAGGCAATTAAAAGTTGGTTCTCTTCATCGCCACCATGTGATGATGATTCTAAATCTCGGTAATAAAATACTCTTCCCTCAAGGGGAGGGCCACTCTCGCCCCTCCCCCAACTTCCTATACTGCACTGTTAATAAACAAAGGACTCTTTTGCAATTTTCCTTTGGACTGATATGGGTAGTCATTGGCTGTATGACTCTCAAAAGGGGGAGATTCGTTAAAAGTGAGTAAAACCTTTAAGTTTCCATGTCTAATAATATTATTTATGACAGGGAAATGTCCTGTTCTTTTTTAATATTTGCTTCAAGTTTCCAGAGCTACTAAACTTATGTAAACTTTATAATTAGTCAGTGAGAGACCAGGAGATAAAGAAAACATATTCAATTATTCTGCTAAGCCTTCAGTGAAATGGCTGAAATAAAAATGCAAATTTTTCTTGTTTATTCTATTCCCAAGGGACTTTAACGGCCATTTTATATATCAGTGTTGATAATTTCCTTAAAATTTTCTGCCTAGAGAGTTAGGATTTACTTAAAAGATAATCTTGATCCCAGGCTGGTGTGGCTCAGTTGGTTGGAATGTCGTCCCATACACCAAAAGTTTACAGGTTCCATTCCCAGTCAGGGAGCATGCAGGAGGACAACCAACTGGTGTTTACTTCTCGCATCAATGTTTCTCTCGTTCTCTCTCTCTCTTCCCCCTACCCCCTTCCTTCTAATAAGCAATGAAAAAATATCTTTGGGTGAAGATTAAGAGAAATCTTGAAATAAAAAATTAAGTTCCTATGAAAATGAGTGTATGGAATTCAAGGGACATTATCAATTAGTCCAGGCTACCTTGATCCCTCAGCCTACCTTGGGTCAGGTCCTCTAAAGCCTGGTTCTTCAGCTTTCCCTTTAATTCTGTGACTTCCCTATATCCTTCCAATGAATTTCCCTTTTGCTTAATTTAGCAATAGTTAAAACTGCGGTTTGCAATCAAAAATACTTCCTTAATATATTTACATGTATCTCAATCATGCTTAATCGTTAGAACAACTTTAGAGGTGAGGTGAAAAAAACTTATTCTCAGATGTTAAAGTTACTTATTCTTGGTTATATAAATAGTTAATGGCAGAATTGGGATACAAATTTGTATTTGTTAGGATTTATATCTTCCTGTCATGTTACTACAAAATCTTAGAAGTGAATTCTTCAGGGCCACATGTTGTTTGACTCTAAGAGATACCCCAACCAAAAACATTCCTTGCAGTTCCATTCAGTATAACCATCCATCCATTCATTCACTTAACAGGTATCTGAATATAACTGACCTTTGAATAACACAAATTTATACAGTGTGGGTCCACTCACTTACAGGTGGAATTTTTTCAATAAATACTGTAAATGTACTCATATGTTCTCTTCCTTATGATTTCCTTAATAACATGTTCCTTTCTCTTGCTTGTTTTACTGTAAGAATACAGTACATAATATATATGATATATGAAATATGTAAAATTTAATTGACTATTATGCTCTTGGTATGGTTTTCAGTCAACAGTAGGCTATCAGTAGTTAAGTTTTGAGGAGTCAAAAGTTATATGTGAATTTTCAACTTCAGGGGGTGTCGGTGCCCCTAACTCCAGCAATGTTCAAGGGTCAACTGCATACAATAGGTGCGAGGTGCAGCAATCAGAACAGAGAGTACAGAGCTGGGTCAGCTGTCACTTCCATGATGTTGCTCACATCCCTCTAAAAAGCCAATTGTTCAGTTAATGGACTTAATATTGGAATCAGTTAAATTTAAGCAGTATGGAAAAGAACAGACTACAATATAAAGCCATATGGTTCAGACAAGATAAGAATAATTCAGCTCATTAAATTAGAAACATTTTCTACTCAATTTAAGCCTTCAATAGGGTAATTCTTCACTGCAATGACTTCTAGAAACACATAGAAAAAATAGTTTTATTTCCAGTCTTTAAAATAAACAAAAGTATGATGAAATAATCTAGTTTCCTAAATTTCAATCCTTGGCTTACCTCCCTGGAGATTTCTGTCTATATCTGCACACCAGCTAATATATTCTTTAAATCAACTTTTATTTATTGCTTTACAATATTTTGAAAAAAACTTCATATTGCTACTTTCAGTGAAAAACTGGTAATCTACACATAGAAAGTAACTATGAAAATAAATACAGTGAACCAAAGTTAATAAGTTTTAGCCAGATACCATTGCATTGGAAAGCTCTGAGCCTGACTTTATCAGCTCCTTTTTGCAAAGTAAGAATAACAACTGCTTAGCAGGTGTTAAAGACCTACTTGGTCCACACTAATTTTTCTCCTGGAAGTGATTAGAAGGATAGAAAGAGAACATGAATGGAGGTAGTTTTCTCATTACATGATTCAGCGATATCTAATTCTGTGTTTGCATCCCACCAAATAGCCTCTTGCAAACCATAGTGTTCCAGATGTGTACTTGAGGACATAGAGTGAGGTGGGAGAATATAAATGTATTTTATGTGGAGAGAAGCGATACAAGCACCTCCTAAGTCTGCTTCTGTTGTCTTTATTCATTCACTCATCAATTAATATGTATTAAATACCTACCATGTATCACTCATTGTGCTAAGACCTGGTAAGATCCTCACTTCAAAAAGAAAGTAAGCTAGGTAAAAATGAAGAGGATAACTGAATAAGCAAACTTAATAGATGCTAAGTGCCAGACTCACAGGGAGAGAAGTCATTTTCAAGTCTCAATAGGCCACCCATTCATTCAGAATTTCCAGGAGTCTTACTGTCTGTTTTAAGCTGTCAATGATTTCTCATTTCCTTTGGTGAGTGAGCACCAATTTAAAAATATTGAATAGCTATCATTTAAGGAATGGAAATCAGTATGTACTTGAGGAATAGAAGGACACAAGAGTAAAAGTGTGCTGTGATGAGGGATGAATAAAATGGGCATCAGAAAGAACATTAGAGATTGCTCTAATACTTTCCTATTCTGGGAAATAGAGGCCTATGCTTTCTTAGAGTTAGATGCTAAACAGATTTAAACTGGACATCATGAAATCCAGTCCAACATTCTTTGCATTATTTGATATATTGAGTTAATGATATTTGCAGTTTTTCAAAAAGATATCTAAAACATTCCCCATAAACAAGTACTGCCTCACCTTCCCCCAAAAGAAAGAAAATGGAGATTATGTAGTAGACAATACAATGATCACACTTTAAGAAATGTTCAAAGGGGGTAGGTATAAAGAAAATAAAACAGATATTATGGCAACTAAGATAAATTATTGAATGAGCCATATTAAAATATTTATATTGAGAAAATCTTAGGTCATATTAGCATGAAAATATGAATGGCTTTTGTGGTTGTCAAATCAGGTTTAAAGCTAATCAGCATAAAAGGTTTCCTCTATAGAATGACAATTTTATCCTACATGAGAAACTTATGTTTTCTCTCCTAAGCTCTTTGGCACCACTACATGGAGAAAACTTGGAAAGAGGAGACAAGGGAAACGCCTGGAATCATTTCCAGCCATCCCTACTTTTTGTGGAGAGTAATTTATTTTATTGCCTTGTTCTCCCCAGTATTGATCATGTACATTTTAAGAAGTAGGTGACTTTGAAACAAAGCATAAGGTAATTTACAGTATTCTTCAATATGCAAGGGCGATAATTATCAGAGCACATTGTATAAGAAGGAAAGCCAGAAACACTATTTTTTCTCCAATTTCACCCACAGAATATCAGCAGGATTACCCTGGGGCATGGAACTTGGAAATGGAGAATAGCAGTTTTAGTCAAATAAACACATGACTGAATTCTACTATATAGGATTCTTTCATAGCTCTGGACCTGGGTTATTATTTCAACAATATTGTATTTGTATTTATTCCTGTTCTTAGCTAGTCAGTGCTGTTTTGCATTCATTCTAAACTTATTTTATTCAGAATTAAAATTTCCAAGACCAAAGGCACATATTATTAAACTGTGTTATTCAAAATCAGTTGTATTAAAGATCTTCTTATTGAATCCTAAAGATATTGCCTTGAAAATAAAAATATCGACAATCTTGCTATCTAAATTCTTGAAATTAAACCATTTACTTGGCTGGCCCACCTTGTAATTATATGCTAAGCCAAACACTTTGATCCTCCCCTGAAAATGAAAACTATAATATACCTGTGAAGCTTGAGAGTGACAGTTCCATAAACAGTAGCAAAACCGAGAAGACGAACCCATCTTAGGAGAATACAGCGAAATGTATTTGGTTCAAAGTACAAAATAACAACCTGTGGGATGAGAAGAGAAAGAAAGAAATCTTTAGGATCAACTGAAGACCCACACACTAAAATCAATATTTCATAATTTGATGTTTAATACACATAAATTCTAACATGAACACACATCTGTTAGAATAAAACTTTTAAATATTACTTTGATCATTCATTGTCCAAATCAGAGAAGTATAGTGTCTCCCAATTGCTTCCAAATCAATTCTAAATTCTTTAATTCTAACTTTCAGCATTTTCTATCAATTCTCTCTAAGTCATTGGTATGTCTAAACTTAATTCTTTTTACTCCACAAGATGTGCCCGCCAGGCTAGCTGCCATTGCCTTCCACCTGGAACTTTCCTTAGTCCTGCCTCCACACTTCTACAATACCTATCCCCTGTCTAAAATAGCCCTGAGAGGATCGTCTTGCACTGCACACCCCTCAGTCAACCTAGCACTCCATATTTATGACTTCACTTAGTACTTGGTTCAATTACTTCACTAACTTCTTGTTTCTTACTCCAGACTTTTCATTCAACAAACATTAATTAATCATTTACCAGGAGCCAGGCACTATACTAGATGTTGCAGATACAAAGGTCAATAAGAAAGGAAAGAGAGACATAAAGTAGTACAAAAAACTGCAATAAAGTAGTACAGGTGCTGTGCTGTCTGGTGTTGGTTGCGGCACTGTTTGGTGAACTGAAAGGTTGCAGGTTTGATTCCTAGTCAGGGCAAATGCCTGGGTTGCAGGTTCATTCCCAGTCAGGATGCCTGGGAGAGGCAGCTGAAGAAACATAGATGTGTGTGTCTCTCTTGCTCTCATTCTCTCTCTCTTCCCTTCTCTCTAGAATCAATTGGCATGATGTCCGGGGTTGAGCATAAAAGGAAACAAGTGGCACAGGTGCTAAGATATATGCGTGCACAGCTTCAGTGAGACACAAGGGAAAAGTGATCGATTACGGAGGGGTGGTCCAAAGGCATATATAGGGTGAGGCAAATTAGGTTTACAGTTTTTCGTATGAAAAATAATACAGGAATTAATAAATAATAATACAAGAATAAACTCTGTTTCACATACTCACAGCTGTAAACCTACTTTTTGCCCCACCCTGTTTTTGCAAGGTGCTGTATGTATTGCTTTTCAGAGGCTGCTGTGTGGTTCTGAGCAAGCCCTCATCAACGAGGAACTGGTCTGGTCCTGCGTAAAGAGTCTCATACAGTGCCAAAGGACTAATGCCGCTGAAAATGCAGGCATATACCTTTTTGCTTGAAGCAGCTGGCCTGAACTGATTCTGCTGAAAATAAGGGCATCAGAGCAGAAAAATAGAACCACTTGTAAAACCCAGAGGGTTATTTTGGTTATGCATCCCAAAGATTTGAATATTGGGAACCATAAAGGGTAACTGGGGGACATGGTGGGGGGCTCATAATTTCTTGCTGGTGTCTTAGAAATGAAGCCCCAGTCTCCAGCAATACCAAGAATGATAACACCTATAACTCTATGCTAGTATTTCTCAAATATTTCTACTATATAAAGAAAGGAACTAAGTATTGTCAGTATCATTAGGATTAAATCGTCAAAGAGTGGGGAAAATACTGGACAAAAGTGTCAAAGAGAAAGAAAAGAAAGGTAAAAATAAATATGGACAGAAGATAATGTTGTGTTTATATGTAGTATTTGTAAAGATTTGACTTTAGAATTTAATCTACCAGAAAATTGTTTGGATTCATCCCAAAATTGATATGAAAACTTTTCTTTTATTTACTATTTTCACAAAACAAATTAAAGCTCTGTAAATTTGTATTGTTTTAGCTCATATATTTTTGACAGTGTTCCTTTTCACAGGAGTCCAAAGGTAATTATGAGTTCTGCCAAGTAAGCTTGTGTTGTTTACTAAAGCGTCTGCATTGAAGGAAGAAGGGAACACTTAGGGAAAAAAACAAATAGAGAAAACTTGATAGGCTATTAAGGGATTGGGAGAGCACGTGTGTTTCTTCTCGTGGAGAGAGAAATGACAGATTGGGAACTAGAGAGATGGGGATTTAATGTTGAGAACCAGAAATAGCTTTACAGATTATTCTAGCACAATGGACTCCAGGGCTGCAAAATCCTGTGACTTATTGAAAAGTTTTCTACTGCACAAGTAGTGAATAGAGGAAGGTAAATAACTATAATGTAGAACTTGGCAGTTCTACATTAATATTTTTTATTTTGAAGGAAAGAATTGCTCTTGAACTGTTTGGGAATTACTGATATAGCTTCAAACTTTTATTTCATAGATGTAGAATTTGAGGACTTGTTACTGTAAACGAAAGACTGAGTTGGTCAAAAATGAAATTTTTTTAGCACTCATAGATATGTTTAAAAAGTAGTAGAAAATAAAACTCCAGTGAACTTAATAAAACAGATTATTAGAAAGAGTTCAGCAAGTAGTAAAGCAGAAATTCTCATTTTGCAGTGTGGTAGTTAACAAAGGTTCTGAAATCCAGTGTCCCTGGGTTCTAATCCTGGCTCTCCTCTTCATTAGCTGTGTGGCTTTGACAAATTATTTAACATTGCCTTGCTATGCCTCAGTTTTACCACTTGTAAAATGAACACAACAATACTTCCATATGGGAATGTTCTGAAGTTTTAATATGATAAACACAATGTCTGGTACAGCAAGTATTCAATAAGCATTGGCTAATATTATCAGGAGAGTTGATTTACATTTGCTTTGTTCTAAAAGTTACATTCTCATTGTAGTATAATTACTTATCATTTCAATGAATTCATTACTAACCATTCTAGCCTCTCCTTTTGAAATCCTATAATCACTTTTTGACTCTATACTTTTTCTACTTTGCCTTATATTATAGTTATTGGTATGTATGTCTCCTTGTATCAAATATAAAATCAGAAAAGGCATACTTCTCCATATATTCTGTGTGTTTCAAACACAGAAAATTTATATACATTAAATTTTTTGCTCAGTGACCTATTTTAACTAAAAACAGTTTATTTTCAAAATAAACTGTATGAAAAGTCCAATAGGGTCCACTAATCATTGCAACTCTAATTCATGCATTCACTATTAATTTACTCTGTGTGAGGCAGGAAGGGATTTAGAGACCATACAAATAACTGAGATGTGGTTTTGTCCTCAAGTTATAATTTAGAAGAGTAGATATTATATGTAAATGATAAAAAATAATGATATGATCATACTGATACAGCACTACTGCTACACACTAAACTAAGCATTTTTGCCCTCTTTATTCATTTAATCCTCACAATACCTTATGAAGCAGGGACTTTTATAGAAAATAAATGAGGCACAGAGAATTTATGTGATGTGCTCAGGGTCACACAGCCAGGAAGTGTCAGAGCCGATGTGAATCTAGGCAGTTTAGTTCCAGAGTTCATTCTCATTAAGAGTCATATGCTTGTCCTTCTCCAAATAATTCTACCAGGTTGGGGAGACAAAAACTACCATACTGTGAATTTCATAATATTGAGGATCCAGAAAAAAGGAAAATTACTCTCATTGGAAAAAAATGAATTTATTCTGGGAGGGTGGATATTTGGGCAAGAACATGAAGGAGAAACAAGTTAAAGTATATAACAAGGAGGAAAAGGGAAGGGAGCCCAAGACAAAGGCCAGGTAGGAGGAAAAGCTTTAGAATGTGGTGCATATAGTTACGTTCAGGAAGGCATGAAAGGGAGCACTGAAAGTCAAATTTCAGAGATAAGGTCAGTTCTTTTTAAGCTTTTAATAACATGATGAGGAATTCAGATTTTATTTCATCAGCTGACATTCCACTACATTTTTTTGAGTTGATATCAGAGAGTTAATATTATGGCAGCAGCATGTGAGAGGATTGAATGGCTATGAAAAGGGAAAATACAAAAGGTGAAAAGACTAGTTTGAAAAAATAAAAACCACCCCAGAATAAAACTATAGGAAATAGGTAAAGAAGGACATAATTAATGTAGTGAGAATGGGAATTCAGTTATTCATGGGAATAGAGGAAAGAAGACGCTGAATCAGAAAAATTGGGCAACTGATAATTTCTTGAGGCAAAACAGAAAAGAGTGTCAAAGACAATGTGAAAATGTTAACCTTGGGTGACTGGCAAGATGATTGTGTTTAAAAAGAAAACAACATTAAAAAAGATGCATAAGACTGGGGAAAATTATTTTACCTCTGCTTAGAAACCTCCCCACCCCCAGCTCAGACTGCACGTCCCAGCTCAGAGTTGGCCTCCGTGACTCTTCCCATCAATCCCCAGACTAAGTCAGGTTTCCATCAAATTTGTGTGTTATATGCCTGTATTGAATTCTGAGCTTTCCTTCCTCACACTCAGCAGTTCTACTTTGATATAATTATTTCTGTAATTCATTTGTTGAATGTGTCTTACTAATTTTAAGCTGCATTAGAACAAAGGTTGCACCACCTTGTTCATGATTGTATGTCCGTTCCCTAGTACTGTGCCTGGCAGTAGTAGGTGACCAATAATTGTATGTGGAAGGAATGAAGTAAAAAAAAAAAATGAAGTGAGTGTGGAAAGGAGAGAGGAAGCAAGAAAGGATGGGAAACAGTACGTTCATTTTTGGATATACTGAGTGTAGGTTTTCTATATGACATCCAATCCAGATCTAGCTTGCAGTAGTTAATACACTCTGTATTGGGAATAAAACACAAGACTAGGAAATTTCAGTGTCTTTCAAATCTCAATATTTAACTTTTTCTTATTAAATATAACTCACATAAGTGTATAGTTTAACAAATTATTGTAAAATAAATACTCCTTCCCAAACCCCAAGTTAATAACACATTTCATAACAGACCTTGGTAGAAGAAATAGAGAAAAACTAAGCCACCGATCAAAGAATTTATGAATAATGACGATAATACTAATAGCTGTCATTTTCATGCACCAATAATAATATGACCCATGCCCCTCCCCCCAGCACTGCTGGACACATTACTTTTATGCAGGATGGGGCAAAGGTAGCTTTACAGTTGTTCATATGAAAAACAATGCAATAATCAATAAGTAATAATACAAGAATAAACTCATTTTTGTGTATTCACAGCTGTAAACCTACTTTTGCCCCACCCTGTACTTAGAGTTCAAATACTTTAATACCCCCATTCTAAATATTAAGAGACTAATGTGGTTAATTAATTTGCCCCTGGTTATCAAAATAGTTAAATTTGAAACCAGAACTCATAAAACATTCTTTTCCTGAAAGAACTGCCTAAGGTATATTTTCAAAGTACGTATTTCAAGGGAAAACTTTTCCTGTTCTCTTCCCAATACTAGAGGCTAATGACAGATATAAAGATATTTTATTTAATGTGTGAGAAGCAGGATGTAAGTGTAACACTTATGTCATTAAGTAACCTAAGGACCCGAAGCACACATAATTGCTGGATGAATGAGCACAGGTTGTTCTCCAAGGTAGCAAGCAAGTAGTGTTTTTTGAAACATTTTATTCCCATGGCCTTGAGCCTGTGAGTTATGGTCCAAAAAACCCCAACTATTCCAGGTGATACCAACTTTCCAGGTGATTCAGGACATGGCCAAGTAGACTTGCTCTAGTCTGAGAAAGCCTAGAGATGAAAGACAACGGAGTAGAAGAAGCAGAGGGATTGTGAGGTTTGAGTGCATGGAAGCACGGAAGATGATGGCAGGAGCTGATGGAAGAAGGTTCTGTACATGTGAAATACCTTCAAGTTCATTCAGTTCTTGTAGAGGTGGGGGGTAGGGGTATGTTGTAAGAATTTCAAAACGAGAAGGCCTGTCTCTACATGTAGAAGAATAATGATCTGAAAATCACTGAATCTGAAATATTTAGGTTATGGGGCAATTAGTACCTTGACCTTTACCAATAAGGAAATGCTACTTTTGAAGACCAAACAATTTTTCATTAGAAGAAAAGGGAAAGTTCTTTGAAAATGGTAACAATTTAGAGTAATTCCACCTTTGACGTGTTAAATTGTGTCATCTTGGCAAAGTACTTAACTTCCTAAATTTCTCAGCTCAGGAAAAGAGATAATCAAGTATGTAATAAACAGTAAAAATTCCATGCAGAGGTTGATTTTATTATTGGTAATGATTATGTGTTAAACAGAGTACTCCTGAACAGGAAATTGAGTAGAAATAAGATAAAAATATAATGAGAGAGAAAATCCATTTGTTCTTACTATATTTTTTCCCTATTTCCACTAAATTTCCTGTTCAGGAGTACTCTGTTTAACACATAACAAATTCCAAAGAGGTAACATATAGTTAAACTTAAATTATCCTTTTCAACCCTTCATTTGAAAGTAAGTAATAAGAATGTGTCCCCTGCAAAAGGAGTGATGCAATTAATGACTCATGCTGAATCAGGCTGGTCAACTAGTTCTCTCATCATAGGGATTTGATATTCATGTTAATTTGCCATTGAAAGAGAATTTATAAGGGTCGGGAAAAATCACCTAATGCTTACCTAAAACAAATAAAACAGATTTTGCGTCAGTCTTTAAGAAATAAGTATAGGAGAAATAAATATACCACTTTAATTGATATGGTGCTTTCACATACATTTTTCCATTCTGTGGGGGAAAGGAGAGAAGGAATTATTAAATCAGCTTTCCAGATGAGGAAGATGGTCAGAAGGCTCTTCTCAAAGCCCTGAGGTTATCAAGTGACACAGCTGTCCCTGCGTCTCCAAATGCTATCATCTTTCCATTATTCACCTCTGCTTCTCAAGAAGTATATGCTTTTCTTTGTGCAGGGTATTGAAAGATAATACTGGCAACGATGGCTGCGCAGAGGGTGACATATGACTGAGAGGCCAATTCTGAAACCGTGTTGTGACTGTAGCTTGAATAAACATTTTTTTTTTAGATTTTAAGTCATGGTTTATAGAACCTATTGTTTTGTATGTTCTGTACACTTTCTTCAACAAATTGGGAAGAATATTTGAATTCTGAATAGAAAGAAATTTTTTTCCCGAAACACTGGTCTATGCAAGACTCTCACTGAAAAGGATAACCCACAAAGCCAGAGTAAACAAATGGGCCATTGCCATGGCACAAGGGCCGCCGAAGGACCAGGAAATGGCCCACTGATCAAACTTTTTATGCATTCTGTTATTTAAAAAAGATTTTGCTTGTAATCAAGTAATCATCTTATTAAACTGTACATTATGTCTCCACTTCATTTTTTTCCTCAAAATACTATACTGCAAATCTATTTTCATGAACTCTGTTGCACCTTTGTTTCTTTATTGACAACTTGGGTTCTTAAGATCCTCCAGTTTCTCGTCACTTTTTTTTATATCTTGCTACATCCATACATGTCACATCATAGGTATTAGATATGATATGTTCTCTATTTTGCTTCATAGTACTTAGAAAGCAACCCTGGACACCCTATTTTAAGAGTGGAGCATTTATAATGATTACAATGAATTAGTCAGAAATCTTTTCATGCATATTTCCTTCCTTTATTATAAAAGTAATAATATTCTCATTGTAAAAAACAAACACAACAGTACCAAAGGATACAAGTTAAAAAGTAAAAATTCCCATTTCCCTCTCTGCCTCCTCAATCCCCAATCCACCTAGGTAAAAGATCTATTGAGTGTACAGCTAGAAATTCCTTTTTTACATACATACAAATAGAATTATATTTTAATACTGATATGAAACTTTCTTTTTATTCACCAATTTCTCTTTAAGATTTTTCTTCAGCAACAGAATCAGATCCACTTGATTATTTTAAATTTCATGGTTTTCCATTTGTGCGGATACAGCTTGAATTACACATTTAAGCCATCCCCTCTGGGCCGAGAATGTCTTCAGTGTCTTTGTATCATGAACAATGCCTTAGTGAATACTCTTGGATATACATCTTTGCATATTTTATATGCATGGATATGTAGGACATTTTTCTAGAAATAGAATTTTCACTGCATTTTAACTAGTTCTCACTCTCCTCACCTTCTTGAGCCTTGGTCTGAGCTGTGGCTCTACCCCCTCCATGTGTGACTTGCTTCTGGGCTGTAAACTAGTATCCACAGCTCTTAAACCTTGTGAAGTCAGAAGCATCAGTAGAACATTTTAAAAGACAGATTAGTCAGGCTGAGCCCTGGAACTGCTGAACTAAACTTTTCATCAGGGAAACCTGGGCTTTCAAACGTTCTAACCCCACCACCAGATGACTCCGATGTTCAGTCAGGAGTGAAGACCCTCGAACGGGGTCCCGGCCTCCAGCTTTTCCCGTGGCAGGGCTGTTTTCTCTCTCACATAGTGCTTCAGTCTCGGGGGTGTCCTACGTTTCTTTCACAATTTTTTCATGAATTATTAAAAACAGTTTTGTTTTTTAGCATTCATTTCCCCATTTATTCTTAATTAGCATTTTTAATCTTTAGGCATATTTTTCATTCATTTTTACTTGAAAGTTATCTTTACCCTATAAACAACATCATTCAGTTTTACCCCTCCTTGGTCACTAAACCCAACAAGCTGGTCAAAGTTCTAGGGCACTAGGCATTTCTCCACGTCCTGCCTCCATCAGAGACCACTGTGTGTACCTTATTAGTCTGTCCTTCCTATGAAATGGCAGGCAGTGAGGCATAGAGACTCAGCTTGAGTTTAAACTACAGCTCTGCCATTTACTAGCTGTGTGAACTTGTACAAATTTCTTAACTTTTCTGTACCTCAGTTTACCCCTATGTAAATGCCTGCCTCAAAGAACTGTTGTAAGGAACAAGCAAGTTGTTTTGTTTAAGGTACTTTAAAAGTAACTGGAATATAGCAGGCATGCATTAGATGCTATTATTAGTGTTAACCAACGCTCTCAACATTGCAAAATGATTGCAAGAAAGACCTCGGAAGGGCTCCTTCTCTTCAGGTGCACACTTCCACTTCCTTTTGACTTCTTCATCTGGTTGTATGTTACCCATTTTCTTTCCATTTTTCAGAGTTTTATTGCTCTCTGCCATCTGTTGTCATTTCTACTCATACTCTCTCAGCCTGGAGTGTTTTACAGTCTTGTAACTTGAGTTTCCAGAAGTAGCAAACATAAACACACTCAATCTCCCAGATTTAAATTGAAGTCTTCTTTCTTTCTTAGTCACAATTTAAGTAAAGACATAAGTACTTGAGAAAATTCAAATTATTTCCCCCTGCCACCATGACCATTTCATACTTTTCTCATTTATTGTTTAAAAATATTATAACCAAAAAGTCATTCCTCAGCTCCTAGTCATGAGCTATGTATGAGCACCAATCCCAGAACTGTGACCTTAATGGTGAATTGGACCCCATTGGGGAAGGCAGCCTTGGTAGAGATTGCTTTTTTTTAAAATCTTTTAAAAATTTATCTTTTAAAATTATTTTCCATGCCCTCACCAGTGTAAAGTCTCTCAGTTTCTGATGTTCTTTCAGTACCACTCTGTTTGCCAACTCATACCATTTTTGTCCATTTTCTAAAAAATATAAAAACTGAATCAGCAGATCATTGATTATACTTAGAGCTTATTTGTTTCTGAACTTGTCCACTTCTCAAGAGATATATATTTTTTAGTTCTCTGCCAACTTATTAGCTCATAGACAAACCATCTTTCTTATACACACATTTTAGACAGGAACCAGAAGGTTTAACTTTGTTTCCATATGTGCATGGGTTATACTAAAAGATTGAGTTATCCTATGCTGTTTTACCATTTACTGAGCTCTTACAACAGATATTAGTTTCTTATTTGAATTAACATTTTCCTAATTATATGAAAAATCTTAAATATAAAGAATTGTGTACATGTGTAATAATTAAGCCAGAGAATCATTGTCAACACCATTAATTTTGTGAGATATATATAGACATTCACACATATGTACATATTTTTATTCATTCAAAATAGACAATTGCTTATACATATTTACAGTAAGGTGCCCATTTTAGAAAATACGAATTTTTTCATACTAACAAAACATTAACTATACTTCGCTCATAATCTTATTACTCTGCTTGTGTATTTTTCTCTCAGAAGAACATGGAGTTTGTTAATAAAAGCATCAGGAGAGAAAATAGGAAATAGAATCATAGCCTCAGAGTTTTTTGTTTGTTTGTTTTTGCTTTTTTAATAGTTATAGACAACATAATTTTTCGATGGCCTTCTTAATAGGAACAAATAATATAATATATCTTTCCCATTGCTTTTTAAGCATAACCCTTTCATGCCCTGTTTTCTAGAATAGGTTAAGGGTATTAAATTAAGGGTAATAAGCAGGGAATAGGTATACTTTCTTTTATGTGTATGTGTGTGTACATATATATATATAGAGAGAGAGAGAGATGTAGATTAGATATAGATATATATGTATGTGTGTATAAATATATAGTCTGTCCGGAAAAAGTCAAGCCATTGTTAATATAATGAGGATGGTTTGCACAACATGGATGTAACCTGGCAGCCAAGGAGAGTGGACTGGAATGCCCATGCATGAACAATGATGACTTGACTTCACTAGTCAAGGAGATGGTAGACACCATTGAGTGAGCACGTGTACTGTGTGGCCATTGAATTAAAAATGACTGAACAAGTAGAGCAACGAATCCAATTTTGAGATAAGCTGAAACATTCCTCCACGGAAACAACTGGGATGATTCAGAAGGCCGCAGTGATGGGCAGCTGGTGACTGGCAGCTTCATCACAACAATGTGCCTGCTCACGGTTCATGTCTTGTGTGGAATTTTTTGCCAAAACATCAAATCACCCAGGTGACTCGGCCCCCCTACAGCCCATTTTGGTGCTCTGTGACTTCTGGCTTTTCCCAAAACTAAAATCACCTTTGAAAGGGAAGAGATTTCAGACTGTAGATGCAATTCAGAAAAATACAATGGGAGCAGCTGATGGTGACTGGGAGAACTGTGTGGATCCCCATGTGCCTACTTTGAAGGGGACTGAGTCATCATTGTCCTATGTACAATATTTCTTGTGTATTCTTCAGTAAATGTCTCTAGTTCTCATATTACATGTCTGGATAATTTTTGGACAGACTATAATTTTAAACTGTAAGTATATTTTATGAGCGGATTTTTTTTTACTTAACATAAATCCTGAAAGCTTTTTTTAAACATAAATTAATATTTTCAAGAACATGATTGTTTAGGGTGGTATAATCTTCTATCAAAAGTCATGCGCCGTAATTTATTATTGTCCAAAACTATTTCTTTGAACACATAAACTGAGATTGTAAAAGTTTAAGACAAAAATAGTCATTTGTTTCTGTTTAGGAGGTTAGCTAGGATGCGTATTTCCACAAAATACTTTTTCTTGTGGAGGGATGGGCAAACTGAGTGGAGGGAGGCTTCCTGTACTTTCTAGCATCATCCTCTCAGGTCTCTTCTCTGATCTGGCTGTGCTTGTCTTTAGGCAGCGAGTATCATGTTTCTGAGTGCTGCATCCCCAGAGTTCTAAACTCAGTGGAAAGAGATGAGTGGAGCTGGCGGGAGGGCAGTAATGGACTAGAAAACCCCAGGACTGGCTTGTGTAGAAGTGGTTTCTACACATTTAGGTATAAACAATGATTTTAAAATTTGTTTTGTTTGGTAAAATCCTATGGGTCACAGAATTAAACTCTGGTGGGAAGTATGAAGGAAAATCTCCCTCTGTTATCTTTGGGCTTTTGGGTCTTATTTTGGTTCAGAGAATGAGGCATGTTGTGTTTTATTTAAAAGGTGCTTGTTCATTTGATAACATCTAACAAGCAGTGAGTAGCTCACCACTAAGACTTTGGGATTATGTTATCTTTGCCTTTAGTTTTTAGAGCTGTGACCCTATTAATTTTTTTTTTTTTTTTTTTTTTTTTACATTTTCAGAGTATTACAATGGGAATTTTAGAGGGGCTGTGTCAGGCATAGCTGATCTGCTGTCACAATAACCAAAAGTGTTACTAAAATACACATTTTTAAAATTTCTGTATATATTCTATAATTTTAGTTTATTGCTTTGGTGTAACAGAAGCCAAGTGCAAAGTAGTAAGTTCTAGACCATGGTTTTGTAAAGGTATAATCATCATAGCTCCTTTCATGTGTGTGGTAATCACATAAATGTAAAGTTGTATCAGGTATTTTGAAATTTTTTTGTAGTTTGAATCTAACTTTAGGTAATTAAACATTTATGGGACATGCATCTTCATCCTATATATTTCCTGGAAATTTCTTGCCAAATATGGAAATAATAATTTTAGAGCACACCTAAAGACATTGAATCTACATATTTTAAAGCAAATCCTGGGTAAAATTGCTTTTTTATATACATAGTTATGCCTATATTATTTATTTCAAGCCTCCTACTTGAAAGATAGCAAATGTGGATAGATTAGGTACTAGGTTTTAATATTAAATATTTCCAAGTGCTACCTCTGTGGACTGTCCTCCAAGATAAGATATCCACTTCATTTTCCATGTGTTCATTAAGGATTTTGGGGAGCATAGTAAACTTGAGAGGGGTGAATGACTTGGAAAATATTTGACTAGTGAGACATTTTCTTGTGCGAAGCAGAAGGGCATTGTAGATGTAGTAGGGTCCTTAAAGCCCCAGAAGTCCTTCAGATCCTTATCAAAGGACAACGTCATTAACAAAAGCCTCTTCACTGGCATCTGTGCTCCCATAACCCAGGAACCTTTTTTTATAAATAAAACTGTTCACACGCACGTACTAACAGAAACCCCAGAGCATGTAACACCTCATTCACCTATACCGGTGGTTTAATTCACAACCAATTTTACTGAACTGAAGAAAATAACATTTGGCAAGTCAATTAGGAAGGTAGACTGCTGTGTCCAAGACTATTAGAAAATTGTTGCTGAGATCCTTAAAGTATCAGGCCCAAAACAAGGGCCTCAGACATTTTACTTTCCCAGAGTTGGGAACAGCATTGGATTGTGCTAGCTTCTGACCATTTTACCTTCTGAGCATTCCTCTTCTAAAATCCCTGGACCTTATACAATGAGCAGCCATAGCAGAGGTTAACTTTCTATTGCTAGAGTTGGATCTATATTTCGAAAAGACAGTTACTCTATTTGAAAGTGTTCCATTTTGTGCATATTTGAAAAGCCTAATATTTTTTTTCTCTGTGGTGGTCTCATTTCTTTCCCATTAGCTGTGTTCAATATTCAAAGAGTATAGGCAATCAAGCTGACTTCAAAATTAGCTTAAAAATTACATATGATGAAATGGATGGTTAATATGTGCAGATGTGTTTGCAATGAGGCAAAAGCTTGGAAGGCTACCTCCAAAACAGCAATATTTTTAAAATACACAATGCCCAGAGTATTCCACCACTAAGATCACCTGATTGTATTTTGTAAGCATCTGAAAAACTTCCAGAGATGAAGAACCAAATCCTTACATCATACACCTACTTTAAACTTACATGCTGGAGCCTTCCTCTCAAGGAGAAAGGGGAAACAAATCTCTAGGCAAATTACAGTGATTTCACAAATGGATTGTTAAAGAAAGAAAACTGATGGCTTTGGTGTGACACACTTTCTCCTCCTGACCCTGAACGAGGCTCTTTTTCTCTCATTCTGCTCCTAAGCCTATCAACAAACTAAATGAAGTATTTTTCATTTAGAAACTATCAGTTCCAAATATAGTTGACTCTTTAGATTTAAAAAACTAAAGGTGCCTGTAGAAAATATAGTATTTGAAAATATGTTTCTTACCGATTGTCAAGTTGCCTAAAATAACTACCATTAAAATCACTTTTTATATCTTCAAAAGATCCCTACTGAAATTTATCTGGAAGGATTAGAGTGATGAAAACACACTGAAAACCCCTTAGGAAGGAATAAGTTCTTGAAGAAAGAGGCACAGGGTAGGCATGTTTTGGTGGAAAATAGAGGGGAAGAAACTATTCAGGACATGGTCTGGTGCTCACAGGGGGAGAGCCCAGAGACGCAGGCCCCAGGATGCCAGAGAGAGAGCTGGCCCTGACGTTGCAAAAAGTTTGGAACTGCTGCTAAGAGAGGTGCTGAAAGGACTGGTGGAGAGAGAATGAGAAGGGGAGGAGCAAAGACTTGTCTGTTTCCTGTTGCTTCCTGTAAAGACTTCTTATCTTTTCAGGAGTATTTCACAACAAAATTGCTTAATTTAAAGAAAAGCTTACACAGAATCAATATGTATTTACTTTCTCTGCAGAGATGCTTATTTATCTGAATAACTCAGGCACATTGTTTCTTTTAAATATTTTTAAACTTTCCTACTTGTTGCTGACTCCCTAGCAATAGCGAGTGCTTGCTGCAGCAAGCCTCTGGGGGAGATGGGGCAAAAGCTTCAAAGGGCTCTCAAATGGGCCTCCTACCATCCAGTGTATACTTAGGTGCTAAGTTTGTGCATTCTGCATTGGTAATAACATTTCATGACTATAGGTCAGCTTGGGCTGTTCTTGAACTTCAGAGAAATGGAATCATTAAGTGTTCTGAGACTTTATGGGTCTGAATGAATATCACCTCCTTGGTGTAGTAACCAGCTTCATATTGGCATTATAATATTCCCACATCTTGGGAAAGCCTTTAGAATTTGTCAAAATATCTGCACACGTATTATTTTAGAGGCTGTATCGTTACAGTTCTACTTTGGCTTCCCAAAGGGAGAGAGACCATCCCAGATGTGTGAGGAGAAAATGTGTACACATCCATGGTTGCCACCCAATCTCCTGACTCTTGCCCTACAACCTAAAATGGAACTGTGGAGATGCTCGATTTGTCTCGGGGTCAGCCTCCTATTTACACTAGGATCACTTACAGTAAGTGGTCAAAGGCTTGACTGTTAATTTCATTTTAGCTTATTGCCTTAATCAGCTATGTTGACACCTGGCAGCTCCACTCTCCCCAGCTCAGCTCAGTGCTTGACAAAACTCTTCAGTACAATTTTATCTCTTTATTTTGTGCACAGTTTTTAAAATACAGAAATTGACTGAGGATAATATAACCTTGCCATTGTCACACCACACAAATTAATAAATGTGTATAGCTTTGTTATCGATTTCCCTGGGTTTTGAAATAAAACTTAAAACTCTACCCACACGAAGTAGAAGCTTCCTAACTCCCCTCAAGAGTATCGTTATCTCCTACCTTCTCCAGAGACAAGCACTTAAAATGAATCTGATGAATGCACATTCAGGGTATGTTTTCCTACTTTGGTTCCATTCATGTGTGACCATAAATAATATATGACATTATTTGTGTTTTAAAAATTGTATATAAGTGATGAATTTTGCATTAGTCTTTGCATTTCAGTTACGCTTTTATAGTAAATAAAATTAAACTGATCCAATTTCCATCAAGGCACAGTTAAATTCAGGTCTCTTTTGTAATCATTCGTTTTTCCTCAGCTCTCATATCTCATGACTAAGGCCAAGGAGAATTTTTTTTAAAAGATTTTATTTATTTATTTTTAGGGAGGGGAAGGGAGGAAGAAAGGGAGAGAAACATCACTGTGTGGTTGTCTCTCCAGCACCCCCTACTGGGGGACCTGGCCCACAACCAAGGCATGTGCCCTGACTGGGAATAGAACTGGCGACCCTTTGGTTCACAGTCTGGCACTCAGTCCACAAAGCCCCACCAGCGAGGAAAGCCAAGGAGAATTTGATGAAAGTTGAAATTATCCTCAGCTGGGTTACAAGGAAAAAGGGGTTTTATCTCTGTTGGAGGAGCTCTGTTTGTGAAAAAGTAAGCATATAATTCCTTTGAAAATAGGACCCATGTAGATTTCTAGAGCTCTTTAAAAGCAAAGGAGTTGTTATATAGATATCCTTGACCATGCCAAGCTCTGGCCTACCACTTGGGGAATAACAGGATTAACAAAAGTAGCTGAAAATGCTCATTTAAATATTTTTAGACACTTCCTTAACACTGAAAAGAAATTATAGATATGAGATATGTTTCTGAGATCCCATATGCCAACTGTCTTAATTTATTATGAAACTGAGACACAAAAAGATTTGGTGACTCGCACACAGACAAGTAGTTAGCCAAACTAGGGCTATACTCAGATCTTCTGATTCCTAGTTCATGTTCTTTATACTAATTACTTGTTGCCAAACTGGGCTCAGTGGAGGCACCCAAGGGTTTGCTTGTAGGGGTCAAAGGAGAAGCAAACATATTAGTCTTGGCCCTATATCTTACTTCACCTAGGGTGCCTCACCTCTCAGTGTTTGCTCCTGTCTTCTCACAGGACTATTTGTCTATGTAGGATGCAGTGGCTCTTTAAGTGCAGGAAGGCAACAGTTTTCGTATGAGTTCTTAATTGTCTGATGTTTTCTACCATTGCTTTCACCTTATCAGCAAGATGCCATTATTTGCGCTAAGTTCATTTGATGGAGTCTCGAATATTCATCTGAATACTTACATTTTACTGGGCCAAATTACAAAGTAATATTATTATTACCTTTGTATTCATTTATATATTATGCTAAAATAAGTCAAATGGAGGAATTTATAACATAGTTATTTTGATCTAGTTAAAAATGTAAAGCTTCAACATAATATCATCTTTGGAAGTAATTTAACTCTATAGGATATACATTTTTTAATTCTCCTTTGGACTATTTTATCAAATAATAGTACATTAGCAAACACTCTTGGTTGTCTATCCAAACAAAACTCCCTTCTTCATTACTAAAAGAACTCAGATGCTGGAGAATCAAGATAGCGGAGGAGTGAGTGGAAGTCACACTGATCTCCTCTCAGGACCAGTCTGGAATTACAGATAAATTGTGGAGAAATCACCCGGAACAAACACTGAACAATAGTGAGAAAGGAGCCTTATAACCTCAGACAGAAAGAAGAATCAGCTTTTGTACAACCTAACTAGTAAGGAATGAGGTAGAGACTAGAGAAGGCGGGTGGGGTGCCCATGGGTGGCAGCACCAGGATATTGAAACAGCCAGTTGGATCCCCCTGAGAAGAGCAGGGTCTAAACCGTAAGTGGGGATCTCCAGCCTACATCTCCAGAGCCCAGAAAATACACAGATTAACAGCCAGCTGGGAAAACTGGCAGGGTTGCTCTCTGGCAGAGATGGGTGGCGGCAACACAAAGAGCCTTTTAAAGGGTCAACACACAAGTTTTTGTTTGCAGCCACTTACCCTGGGCTGAGGCAAAGATGGGGGGCAGAGTGGGCTAGAGATGCCTGAGGAGACTGGGGATGGAGGCTTTGGGGAGGGACCTGAGAGTAGCCAGTGGAATCCCAGTGCTGACTCATCCCCCACATGGCAGCACCATCTTGCTCAAGCAGACTATGCTCCTGAGTGGCAGCAGCGGTGAGAGGACCCAATAACCCCGCCCCCAGGAGGGACTGTGCCCCACTCTGTGGTGTCTCTAAGCCAGCCTGCTGAGTGCAGAGTGACTAGATTAACAGCCGAAAGAGACAGCCACGGACAACAGATTCTTAGAAGTCTTGAACAGACTGTCTATGGTCACCGAGGGTCAACATCTGACAGCATCAGAGGCAGATCCAGAAAGAAAAAACAGTGGTTTCCAACCATAGAAGTTCACTCCACAAAGACAGGAAAACAAGACATATAATTTAAGAAGCAGAAGCAAAATAGAAGAGTCTCACAAATAATGGGAAGACAAAGAAACACCCCCCAGTTGAAGGGAAAGGAGGAATCCCCACAAAGAGAACTAAATGAAATAGAGAGAAGTATATTATCAGATACTGAGTTCAAAACAATGGTTCTAAGGAAGCTCAATGGGCTCAGGAAGCTCAGAGAGAATTACAAAAAACTACAGGGAAACTATGAGGGACTTACTGCAAACTATATCAGCATGAAAAAGGACATAGAAACTATCAAGAAGAGAGAAGAGGAAATGAAGAATACAATTTCTGAACTGAAGAACATGGTATAAGGAATCAAAAGCAGGGTAGATGAAGCAGAGGATCGAATCAGCGAGCTGGAGGACAAGGTAGAAAAAAGCTTCCAGAAAGAGCAAGACAATGAAAACAGACTCAAAAAGAATGAAGAGGCGTTTGGGAAATGCAGGACAACCTGAAATATAATATCCATATAATTGGGATACCAGAAGGAGAAGAGGAGGAGCAAGGGATAGAGAACCTGTTTGAAAAAGTAATGATGGAAAACTTCTTTAATTCGAGGAGAGAAAAAGTCATACAAGTCCAGGAAGCCCAGAAGGTCTCATTCAAGAGGAACCCAATGAGGCCCACTCCAAGATACATTATCATTAAAATGGCAAATATCAAAGACAAACAGAGAATCTTAAAGCAAACAAGGGACAAAGAAGTAGTAACATATAAGGAAGCCCCAATACGGCTAGCAGCTGACTTCTCAATAGAAACACTACAAGCCAGAAGGGAATGGCAAGAAATATTCCAAGTCACAAAAAGCAAAGGCCTGCAACCAAGACTGCTCTACCCAGCAAGCCTCTCAGTTAAAGTGGAAGGCAAAAAAAGGAGCTTGTCAGACAAAAGAAGACTAAAAGAATACACCTCCACCAAACCAGCATTGCAAAACGTGCTAAAGGGACTGCTTTAAGAAGATGAAGAAAAAGAGTCTATGATACCCAGTTCCTTTCACAGTCACCAATACTTAATATTACCAACATTTTTAATATTCATTAATCTGATTGTGACAATGATGTGTTATTTTAATTGTTACTTTATTATTTGTTGAAACTACACTTGTTTTTTTTTTATATATCTTGCCTATTTCTATTATTTTTAAAAAGCTTTAAATGACTTTTTGGTATTCTGTATCTATTTTTTGATTAAATGTTTGTAGAATTTGTTCCCTAAAAAAAAGTATCAACCCTTTTTTAGATGTGTTGCAAATACTTTCCTATTCTATTACCTGTCCTTTAACTTTATTTTATATGTATATTACTATATAGTCTTAAATGTTCAATATGGTCATATTGTCAATATCTTACTTTATAGTTTCTGGGTTTGAATACGTTACTTCAGGGTAAGGAAAATATCATTTTGTATTTTCTCCAAAAACTCCATAAATTTTACATATTGATTTTTAACTCACCTGAAAATTTTTTGTATAATCAGTGAAATAGGGCTCTATATTTGTTTTATTTCAAGTAATAGTGGTTCATGCACGAATAAGCCATAGTTTCCCAATTGATTTGAAACATCAATTTAATCACATATTACATTGTTAGATAGATACATACATTTGTTTCTAGAATGCTAATTTTATTTCATTGATCTACTTGATTATTTCTGCGCTGGTGTCATGTTGTTTTAATTGCCGAGACTTTATAATAGATTTACATTTTAAAATATTTTATAATGGATCTTGATATTTAAAAAAATAAATAAAATCATTCTGCACTTAAAAAAAATAAAAAAGAAAGAAGAAACTCCTACTTTTTGTGACAACATTGATGGAACTGGAGAACATTATGCTAAGTGAAATAAGCCAGTCGGAGACCATATGATCTCACTTATAAGTGGACTCTATTCAACAAAATAAACTAACAAACAAAATAAACCACAGGCATGGAAACATGGAGCAGACTGAAAGTGACCAGAGGGGATAGGGAAGGAGGACAATGGTGGAAAGAAGGGGAAGGGACTAAACAAAAAACATGTATGAATGACCCATGGACATGGACAACAGAGTGGGAATGGACTGTGGGGAAGGGGGGTGGGGTGGGATGGGTGGAAGAGAGCAAAGGGGGAAAAACTGAGACAGCTGTAACAGAATAAACATGATTTAAAAATAGATAGATAGATAGATAGTCAATAAAGAAAAATAAAAGAACTCAGATGTTATTCAAGGGCCTGTGGCACACTGTGTTTTCAAAAGATGAGTACATCGATCTCTATCCCATTCCACATACCCTTCTTACAATGCGATGTTTACATGCCTCTTTAAACCTGTAACTACTTTATCCAATAGAATATGCTGGGAGTGATGTTATGGGACTTTGCGAGGTTAGGTCATAATAAGCAGTACAGTTTACATGTGGCCCTTTTTTTCTTGGGATGTTTGCCCTTGGAACATCACTATCACCATTTTGCAAGGAAGCTAAGCATCCACTTGGTAAGGCCAGGTGTAGATGTTTCATCCACACTTCCAGCTGTTACAGTCTTCCAACTAATATTGAGCCTCAATGCTAGATGTAAGAATGAGAAGCCTTAAGAAAATTTCACCCTAAGACTTTAAGTCTTCCAGCTGAGGTTTCAGTCATCATGGAATAGAAAGAAGCCTTCCTGCCAAACCCTGTCAGAATTCTTGACCCACAGATTCTATAAGCATAACATATGGTTTTTTTATGCCACTTAGTTTTGAGGTAATTTTTTATGCAGCCATCATAAATGGAACAACACTGCACAATAAAGTCTATGGTATTCAGAGGCACTGACTCTGTCTCTATCCTCAGGATTGGACTCTAATTAAACTAAGCAAGGGGTTCTCAATCAGGGGCAATTAAGTGGCATTCAGAAATGTCTGGAGACATTTTTGTTGTCACAACTGGGGAAGCAGTGCTTATGACATCCAGTGAATAGAGGCCAAGGATGCTGCCAAACATCCTACAATGCATGGGATAGCCACCCCATCCCCAACAGAGACTTATCTACCCCAAATATCAATATTGTCATTGCTAAATTAAGCCAACCAATAGCCTTATGTATACAGACCTTACCAATTAGCAGCTACTTGTGAAATAAATTCTTAACAGATTGGTGGAAGAAAAAAAGATGCTACAGTGTCTTATCAAAAGGAGATTAAATTACTATTATCTGACTCTAAACATTAAGGTGGAAACCAAAAATGTTCCAAAAAATACCAACTATACTCACTTGTCTGATATGAAAACCCAGCTGAAAATTTAGAGCTGTGACAATACTGTTTTCCATTTCTTTCAAAAACACCATCCTTACAAATTTCTGTAATGAAGGGGACTAAAGAAACCTGTACATCAGAAATAATGACCACGTTCCATGGACATAATTTTAATACATTAGGTTCTTCTTTCCTGAGTATTTAAATCGATTACCCTGGGTAATGTTTAGAATGGAATCCAAGATTTCTTGAAGTATAAATATTTAAATACTTTTCTCAGTCAAAAAGCTTTAGAATTTCCCTTTACCTTTTTGGCATAAAGAGAAATTAACTAATGACTCTGGTAGTATTATCTTAAAATAATGTGTAATTATTGTCATGTGAAATAATTGTTGCACCATAGTGTTTAGAAAGATTTTCCCTGTTAGAGTGTATTCTTTCCTCATTTGTGGTATATAGCTTGCTTTGAAGAATGCTATAAACATATTTTTATAGTCATATTTATGTTTCTTTTTTTCTGGTTTTTTTTTTTATAGAATATATGAAGCATGGAATTGGATTTCTTGAATTGTACAAAACAGAACATGAAAATTACTTCTTTGTAGCATATGTATTTGGGCTCTCAATCACCCATATCTAGAGAGTGTTAGACCCCACGCTGCTTTAGAGAGAAATATTAGCTCTCATTGTGTCTATTTCCTGTTTCTTCTTTTTTCTGAAGGGTGGTGACTTTTTCACCAGGCTCCTCAGCTTTCTGTAGTCATCCTTCGTGCTAATCACAAATTATTCTCTCTCTCTCTCCTTCCCTGTAATGGTAAGATTACCCTTCCACTCTCTCTTGAAATTAGGAATGCCATGTGACTTCTGCTTGTGAGCTGTAAGAGTTGGTACATGTGCTTTGCCACATTCTCCTTTCCACCTGTTCTGTGGCCAGCAATGCTCCACATAGTTGCCTGGGTCACAGACTGAGGATAACAAATGGGCATGTGGGCCAGAATCCCTTGCTGATCATGATAGATGTTTAGCATAAACCAAAAATAAACCTTTTTTGTTTTAAAGTGTTGAGTTTGGGATAAAATGGGCACTAGCCAAACATCTTTTGTGGTAATTAGATCTTCAAATGATAAAACATAACATCTGCACTTTGTGTATGAGTATCAATTCCTAAATTTTATGGTAACCAATATGCAGCAAAAGTTAAATTGCAAGAAATAACAACAACTACTACTACTGCTACAACTACTTTTCCTGCTCTTCCAGATACTCTTAAATATATGACTCAAATCATACTATCAGAATATTGCATACTTATACCTCACTGGTTGGGCCCCTACAGATTTTGCTGAACTGCACTTTAGTGTCACGCTGTCAGCCTCACTGATGACTGTTTTAGGAAATACTAACTGTAAGAAACTTGTTATTGCATTTGTCAGAGTTACATCAAAATAAAACAAACTGTCTCTTCATGAGAATCTCTGGGACTCAGTATGCTAAAAGTGCTTTTCTTTCTTTATCCTCTGGGATGTCTTACATCAGGTAACTTAAGTTTCCCACTTTGTGCTACATCTTAGCTATTTTCAAGTGAAATTTTGGTCCATTTCTAGTCAGATTATAAAACCACAAAGCTAATGCAATGTATCTAAGGACTAACAAGTTATAATCAATTTTTCCCTACTAAATTGCTATTTTAATTTCTGAACTATTTTTATTATTCTGTTGTTCTTTACATATCTCTATAAGCTTTTTAAAAATCCTTTTTGTGTATGCGTTTTATAATTTCTGGGTTATTTGGTTAATTTTTTGGAAATTTCTGAAAACTTTTCCAAACCTTTTTTTTTGTTCATCACAGATTAAAATTAAATCAATCAGTTATTAGTGTAGCTTTTTCATTCTCCTTTGATACACTTAAATTTTGAGTGACATAGTCCCACTTATATTTTAAGACTGGACAATAAACAGTATTTTAAAAGGGTCCATATATATCCATGCTATTAACTTCTCACTTCAACAAAATGGAATAGAATACTTCAAAAATTATCTTTTTACCTTATGTTTTTATGTTTATTTTGCTATCCTGCTGTTGGGTTAAATTAGGAATATAGCAGTGTATCCCCACTCCTTCAGCATGAGTTGGAGTCCACTCTATGGAGAATAGTTTTTAAATGACCTCAGTATGACTCTAACTTAATGAGGCATCATAGACTGTACCCTTCAAGCTAATATTTATTGGAAGCATACCTTAATGCTATCCTTGCCTTAAACATTTTCTGCAATTCCCCTTCAATGGTTATTTTTAGAAGTACACAAACTACATAAAATTGTCCTGTGACTGGCTATGGTGGAACTGTAGCATTTAAAGGTGAATCACAATTTTGATGCTACATATCTAATGTGGCATCAAGTTTTCAATGAGATACAACATAGTTCGACATTGATTGATCGTTTGAAATGTAACAGACACTGTGTTTAGAACACAAAGAAAACTAAGATCTGCATTTTCCATGGAGAAATGTAGAATGTAAAGGAAGGAATAAATCCATGCTCAAATAATTTCACTACAACAAAGTGTTTTGATTGAGGAGCATGCACAGAGAGCCTAACTCAGTAAGGAAACTTTCTTGATGAGCAAAAACCTAATGAGTCCTAAAGGACAAGTAGGAATCATCCAGCTGAAGAGAAGAAAAGGGATGTTTGTATGAGACAAGTATAAAAGCATGAAGGCATGGGATAGTGTAATGATTGTAGAGAAGTATAAGCACACTCGTATTTGCTGATGCACGAAGTGTGAGGTAGAGGAAGAGAGAGGCTGGATGTGAAGACAGGGTCAAGTCATTGAGAGTCTTGTATTCCACACCAAGGAACTGAAATTTCGTCCTAAAGTAGATCAAAACCCACTGAGGACTTTCAAGCAATAGAGTAACAGTTGAATTTATGATTTTGAAAATTCTTCCTGGAAATTATGTGGAAGATAGAAGAAACTGAAGTAAAAAATGCAAAATAAATCCAGAGATGAGAGAAACCAAAGGGACTTGGACATGAAGATATTGAAGTAGACCTTGAAACTTAGCACCTTGGTAGGAAGAGAAGGGAGTAGAGTGCCTCTATTAAGAGAAAAATAGTCTTATTTAAAGCATGAGGCAAGTATAAAAATGGCTTGTTTACCAGAAAAAGACTGCTTTGAATTTGCCTTAGTTCATGTTAAGAAGCTATCTTACCATTTAGAATTCTGTTCTTTGAGAAAGAGCAGCATAGACCCTTCAATCTGGTTGGACCTGAAAAAGACCTCAGAGCTTATCTCACATGCCTCTTTTACTTTAAAAATGAACAACAGAGAACAGAAAATATATATATATATTTTAGTTGTTATCATCATCATCGTCAAAATTAGATCTAATATTTATATAATGTCACTTACATGTTAGACATTGGTTTAAGATCTCATTTAATTTGCTTAACAACCTTATGAGGTCTGTACTATTATTCCCATTTTATAGATGAGGAATCTAAGGTATTTCAGATTAAATAATTTTTCTAAAATTGTACAAATAGTAAGTTGTACAGAGGTGGAATCCAATTCTAAGTAGTATTACGTTAAAGCTTGTGTTCTCAATTCTACATTTAATTACATCTAAGATACATAGCTAATGGTTTATCCAGAATTAATATTCAGGTTCCTAATCCAGTGTACATTCTAACTTGTGATGAAATAAAAACTTTTCTTTTAAAGGATAAACACATTTTATATGAATTTAGAGTGAGAGTATCCAGCCATGATAAAAAGAAAAGGTTGGCTTAGTGAAGAAAGGCCACAGTCCTGCCTATAGAGGTGATACATCATCTAAAGAGCTAAGTCTTCAATAATGTCAATCACTCTGGGAAGAAGGCCTTCCCAAAGAGGGCGAAACTCAGTGGGAATGCCCTAGTTAGCCACAGGATAGACATCTGCCTTTGTTAGTCTTTACTCTGAAGCATCATAAGAATTTAAAGGCATCATAAGATAGTGTTCACCATGTAGAAGCTGGCCAGTGGTTAGGAAGTAGGGAACCAGGCAAAGCTGATATTGGGGTCCATTCTGGAGCCACAGGGCTAAAGCTATACATTTCTTGGAACTAATGAAGATCAAAGCAAGTTAATTAAGTTGGGGACTCAACATATTTAGAAAAAGGCAGGAATAGTTGGTTGGCTACTCTGTCACAGCAACTCATTTATCCTGTCATTCATTCACTTATTTATTCAATGAATATTTGAGTTTATGTGACAGGCACTGCGCTATGCAAAGGGCAATATATTAATAAATAAAAAAGTGGTCCTTCAACCCATGGAATTGAAACCAAATGAAGGACAGACTCATAAATAAATAAATAAAACAGTATTAATTATAAATTATCACAAATGTGACTGATAGAAAACAATAGTGAGAGAGGTTACTAGAGGAAAGGAGGAAGAAGGCCTCTCTGAAGTGACATTGAAGGCAGAATAGGAAGTTGGTCTTTAATCTTGTGATGAACAGTAAATAATTATTCTAGGCAGAGGTCATAGAATGTCTCTTTTTGCAGAGTTTGGTGTGAATAAAATTACTCACAGAGTTTCCTCCTATTACTAACATATTGGAGATTTTGCTTTAGTAAGGGAGCTAAATTCCTCTGCCCGTGCTGACTCCACAGGCACTGACTCCACTTTTAGTTTTTTCCACTCTTAATAATGTAAAATCTGTTACAAGGACAAAGAACCACACACCCATAAATATTTAGACATCTATGATAAAGATTGGATTTTTGATTCATGTCAAAAAAGGACTGAATTAAATTTCAATATCACATATACCCACCTGTAGATCATGTGGTTGGAAGTTATGACCTGTTGGGCTTAGTTTGCACATTATACTTTTTTTCAGGCTTGACTCTCAATATTGGAAACCTGCCAACTAAATAGGGCATCATGTCCCAGCAGGAGCAAGGAAAGCAAGTCAGCTTATTTTCAGTGTTCAGAGGACTACCAGACTGCAGAGTGGTCCCACCTTGACCCTCAGTCACAATGCCAGTACCAGAGCATTCTATAAATATGGTTCTGAATTAGAGCATCACTCAGAGCTCTAGCTGGATCCCACACTTACCTTGGTTCAGCTTATGTGGGATAATCTATGTAAAAAGCCTGCCATGTGGCGGGTGCTCAGTACCTAGCAGTGTTCTCCCTTGTGGAGGATTCCAGGGAGGGTACTTTATTGTGGAAACTTCCTAGTTATGTCTACTTTAATCCGCTCTGCTGTTAGCTTTGAAAATCATGACTGTTCTGCAGTTATATGAGAATAAACCTATCTCTGTCTTAGAGCTTAAAATAGCCTTAGACTTACGCATTCCTTCTTTGGGACTAGCCCTGGGCTCCACTGCCTGTTTGCAAGAAGCAGTAATCAGAGTTGGTAATCTTCCAGGGCAAAGGATGTGTGATATAGCAGTGCCTGGAGTGAGTCAGCAGATTGGCTTTGGAGCTTGAAGCTTTACAAAATTCAGGGACAAGTCCTGGCATTTGGTACAGAAAAAGACAATATTTTGCAGCTCAGCTAAAGAGTGCCAAGTGTATGGAAAGCAGAATCAGGAGATGAGAAGAAAGGGAACATAGGGCCTGCTCTTGGAGTTCAAGTCCTGGTTCTGCTATTTGTTAGCTATGCAAGTTGGGCAGTTTCTTTTATATTTGGTTCTGTTTTCTCAGCACTAAAATGGAAACTATGATTTTCCCCAGTCTATTTCACAGCATATTAGGAGATTTTATGAGATAGTCTTAGGCACCCTCACCAACTGGATCTTTTGCAAGTTCAAATCTGACCTCCTTAGGCTACTTGAGTGTGGGATTCTCATATGTCTCTGAGTGCACCTTAACCAAGGCTGCAATCCCAAGACTGTTGCATGAAGAATATAACCCAGCCCACAGCAGTTTCCAGACTGTTTTCCTCGTCTCTGTATATTCATTCAACAAATATTTCTTGCCTGCTATCTGACGGGCTGGATTAAATGCTGGAAATACACTGACAAAGAAAACATAACCCTTCCCTACTGCAAGTTATGGTTAATTTAGTAAAGAGGAGAGACAATAAATACATAAGCACATAAATAAACATATAACTTCAAATTATCATGAAGGAACTAAAAAACAGTTTTACTCATGAGAATAATGGAAGGTAAGGTTTTTGGTAAAATGGTCAGAAAAGGTCCCCTGAAAAAGTGGCATTTAAGATAATACTTGGATGCTGTGCCCCTCTGGCAGGACTGTGCAGTGTAATTTCTCTGTGAGGAATCCCTATATTGCCTCATGCTAATCTCCCTCCTCCTTCACAAAGCAATTCACCGTTCTGAGCCATGGCCTGGGGGATTTGTCAAACCCGGTTTTCTCAAGGCAGGTCTGTGTTCCTGCTCTTCCCTCTGCCCATTTCTGTCTTCCAGCTCCAATCAGAAATTACTTCCATAAAGCATTCATCAATTTATGTGTATGATAGACTGACACCATTGCATGCTATATAACTTTGTCTTTTTAAAAAAATTTATTTGAGAGAGAAAGAGAGAGAGAAACATCAATTTGTTGTTGTTCCTCTTATTTCTTAGAATGTGCCCTGACCAGGAACTGAACCTGCAATCTTGGTGTGTCAGAACGAGGCTCTAACCAGCTGAATTACCTGCCCAGTCTTAAATCACATTTTCTTTCAGTGTGAATGTGGCCTGATGCCAAACACAGCTGGAGACCTCCAAGCAAACTGTTTTCAGAGGAATAAAATGTCCAAATGATTTCTGAATTAATTTGATAACACACAACAAACTAATTTTTTCTTCCATTCTCTCTTGCAGCAGTTTAATTTATATGCCAGTAAGGTGCAGTGTGCAATAATTGCAATTGTGAGCCTTGTTCAGTTATTAGTCACTTCACTCTGTGTATACCTCTCCAAGATTTAAATGCTTGCATCTGCCTCCATAAGCCTGAACAGTCCTATGTGTCAGCAAAGGAACAATCCAGAGAAATGAATCCACCAGGATTTATGATTGCATTCCAAACAAATAAGTATAAATTTCATCATTTAATTAAGATTGATCGTCTCAAATAAATCACTGTGTAAAGGTTATATGTGTTGCATTGTAGAGTAACTTAATAAGTGTCCTGTCTGACTTTCTTTGAGAATTTAAAAGTGATAGGAATCCAATCTGCGCTTTCATTTCTTTCTTTCTTTCTTTTTTCTTTTTTTCTTTCCTGCCAAAAAGCCTGGAGAGATCCCCAGGTGTTTGAAAAAGTCAAAGTAGAACATCAAATTAAAAGCAAATATCATTCTCAAATCTAATGAAGGTCGCATACCAGTGCTTTTTCCATAGTTATCTTTAGTACATAGAGAATGTAGTTTTATAAAATACAACTTTTCAAAAAAACTCCACCTCTCACCAAACCCAATTCTATTAAAGTCATAACTACCACAGACCACAAGCTCAGTTGTTACCAGGGTAAAGGACAAGAATTCAAACACACATCTCTCTCATGCCTTCCTTTGAGATCATGGTACTAATCCTCCTAAGGTTAATATGGAGCTGAAAAGAAAATTCACAAATGTCTGACCTGAGAGAATTGGATTTGCTCTGCTTAAAAAATATCTGCTTAATTGTATGCAAAAATAACATGAAGTGGAGGCAATCAAATTGTTGGATTCAAAGGCTTCCACTTAAATTACACTAAAGTCCAAACTTGGTTCTGGTCAACATGGTGGTGTAAGTAAAGTGGTAATTGAATCCTCTCACAACCACATCAAATTTCAGCTGAACTACAGAACAGTCTCATTCAGAACCACCTAAGATCTACTTGAACGGAAGTCCTACAAGTGAGGATATAAAGAAGTCAAATCAAAACGGTAGGAGGGGTGGAGACATGGAATGGGCTGTTCCCACACTCACATGTGTCAGATGAAAATCAGAAGGGATATCTTGTATCATGAATGCAGAAGTCCTCCCTGAGGAGTAAGAGATCACAGTCCCACACCAGGCCCCCCAGCCCAAGGCTCCAGAGACAAGAAATCCCCATAACTTCTGAGCTGGATTTTGGGGTGTAAAATCCATCTAAAATTGTGGCTGATTGAGATGGAGGGCTTCTGGAATCCCAGGCAGTTACTCTTAAAGCGCAAACACACAGACTTACTGGGACTCATGCACTGTGAACTCCAGCACTGGGGCAACAGGGACATAGGAGAAGGAAGTGAGTAGTCTGGCATCAAGGTAAGAATGGAAGGGGCAGCTTCCTCCTGGACATAAGCATTGGCAGAGGTCATTGTTCCTTTTCTGGGCCCTTCTCCTACCAAACATGCAGGCAGGCACCACATCTAACTCTCCACCAACCTGGCTAAAACTTTTGGCCCTGCCCAGCTGATTCCCTGATATCCCACCCCACCTAATGTGCAGGCCTAACGCAAGCTGTTTCCAGTGATTTTTTCCATACAAACAGCCTGTCTTAGCTGATGCTTCAGACTTTCCTAAAAATCTCTCAAACAAGCAGCATCTGACCTTAAAATGTTATGTACCTCTTCCTAGGTGATCTGAGGCCTGGCACTAGTGGCAGCTGGCCTTGATTGTCAGCTTTGCCTTTCCTGGGCACCTCCAAGCCCAGCACAAGTAGCAGCAATCTGAGAACTGTTTTGTAGCTCATGCCAGCTGGCCCCAGGCAGGGCACAGAATCCCCAGGCAGACACAGAATCCCCAGGCAGGGTACAAGTGGTGGCTGACTTTGGCCTGCACCTTTCAGGAGGCCACAGAGCCGGTGGACCCAGTGAATAGCTTCAGACCACATCAAAGCACCACCCATTCTCCACCACAAGGGACAATCTTAAGGATCAGATTCAGCAGGTCCCAGAGCCCTACTGCAGTAAGTCTTGATTCATGGGTTTGGCCTCTGCACAGCTAATCCTCCACAGGGTTGCAGCAGGTCCTGGAGTCAAAGAGTCTCAGGGTAAATCCCTTCCATTGATGTGTCAACAGCAATCAAGACTCAACTACAGCAGGAGGGTCTACATAGCCCACAGAGGAGGTGCACCTGGAGTGACCAGCTTGGGTGATTGGGGAGGCTGTGACACTGGATTCTACAGGACACCTATTATGTAAGGCCACTCTACCAAGCCTGGGAGACATAACAACACTATCTAATACAGAGGAAAAAACACAGAGAGGCAACCAAAATGAGGAGACAAAGATATTTGTCCCAATGAAAGAACAGAACAAAATTCCAGAAAAAGAACTAAACAAAATGTAGTCAAGCAATCTACTAGATGTAGAGTTCAAAACACTGGTTGTAAAGATACTCAGTGAACTTAGGGGAAGAGTAGATGAACCTAGTGAAAACTTCAACAGAGAGATAGGAAACAAAAACAGAGATAGAAAACATGATATAGAACCAGTCAGAAATGAAGGATATTCTAATTGAAATGAAGAATAATTTAGAGGGAATCAACAGTTGAGTAGATGAAGCTGAGAATCAAATTGTAGATTTGGAAGATAAGAAAGCAGAAAACACCTAATCAGAACAGCAAAAAGAGAAAAAAGAATAAAAAAAAATGAGGATAGGGTAAGGAGCCTCTGGGACAACTTCAAGCATACCAACATTTGCATCATGGGGTGCCAGAAGGAGAAGAGAGAGAACAAGAAATTGAAAACATATATGAAAAAAGAATGACAAAAACTTCCTTAATCTGATGAAGGAAATAGACCTACAAGACCAGGAAGCTCATAGAGTCCCAAACAAGATGGACCCAAAGAAGCTCACACCAAAACACATCATAATTAAAATTCCAAAAGTTAAAGAGGAAATCTTAAAAGCAGCAAGAGAAAGATGGTTAATTGCCTACCTGGGAGCTCCCATTAGACTATCAACTGATTTCTCAACAGAAACTTTGCAGGCCAGAAGGGATTGGCATGAAATATTCAAAGTGATGAAAAACAAGACTCTACAACTAAGATTATTGTACCCAGCAAAGCTACCAATTAAAGGACAGATAAAGAGCTTCCCAGAACAAAAAAACAAACAAACAAAAAAAAAAAGCTAAAGGCATTCATTACCACCAAACCTGTATTAGAAGAAATATTAAAGAAGAAAAGATTAAAATTCTGAATAATGAAATGACAATGGATATAAAGTGGATTAAATGCTCCAATCAAAAGACATATGGTGGCTGAATTGATAAGAAAACAAGAGCCTTACATATGCTGGTTATAAGAGAACAACTTCAGATTGAAAAATACACACACACTGAAAGTAAAGGGATATAAAAAGATATTTCATTAAAAAGGAAACAAAAAATGCTTGGGTAGTAATACTTATACCAGACAAAATAGACTTCAAAACAAAGGCTATAACAAATGATAAAGAAGGACCCAGTAATTCAACTTCTGGGTATTTATCTGAAGAAACCAAGACACTAAATTGAAAAGACATATATATCCATATGTTCATTGCAACATTACTTATAATAACCAAGATGTGTAAGCAACCTAAATGTTCATCAATAGATGAAAGAATAAAAGAGAAGTTGTGCATATATACAATAGAATATGACACAGACATAAAGAAGAATGAAATCTTGCCATCTGCAACAACATGGGTGGACCCAAAAGGTATTGTGCTGAGTGAAAAAAGTCAGAGGAAGACAAATGCCTTATGATTTCACTTATACATGTAATCTAAAAGACAAATAAATGAACAAGCAAAACAGAAACAGACACATAGATACAGAGAACATTTTGATGGTTGCCAGATGGGAGGGGGGTTGGGAAGATGGGTAAAAAAAAGGTAAAGGGATTAAGAAGTACCAATTGGTAGGTACAGAACAGTCACTGGGATGTAAAGTACAATACAGGAAATACAGTCAATAATAGTGTAATATCTATATATGGTGTCAGATGGGTACTAGTTTTACCAGGGTGATCACTCAGTAAGTTATAAAATGTCTAATCACTGGGTTGTAAAACTGAAAGTCATATAATATTGTATGTCAACTATAATGAAAAAATTTAAAAAAATTTTTTTTAAATCAAGTGGGAAAAAAAAATAAAGTTCAAACTCCTTTCACCATCAAGGCCCTCCATTACTTAGGCAGTGTACCTCTGAGATCACCTCCTGAGCTCCTTCCTCTTGCTCATGGTGCTCCAGGCCCCTGGTATTTTCTCTTCTTACTGCCAATCAATGACCAGAATGAAGGATGATGCTGCTGTCCCTAAGATTTACTACAGGGGGGATTAAGATTTTCCTCTTCAGTCATGAGTGTGTGCTAATGAGAAAGAATGTCCTTTCAATGACCCTCCCTCACTTAAATGCTAAAAAACACACCCCTGAGGGGAGACTTAACATGCTAATGAGACATGTGACACAGGAAGAAGCATGTAGTTATACTGCATGAATGCCAAAGAGTCTCCTCTTCTACAAACTTAGATGTCACCTTTCCCACTTCAAATTCTTTAAAACTGTTCTCTGGTTTTTGTTCAGAAAGCAACATTTCTCTTCCTCCCTTTAAATGTTGTCTCCAGTGCATGAGCTATATATGCAATAAACCTGTTGCCTGAACTACTTTATCATGAACTCTCTTGATTTCTATCTCAGGAGCTCCCAAGAACCTAGGATGGTTCAATGTTAGAATGCTCACCTGCCATGCAAGAGACCTGGATTCCATTCCCAGCCAATGTGACAGGTACTATGTTGGTCTCTGGTGACCTCTTTTGATTTCTTTCCTGGGAGATGGCAAATACCCAGAAACATGCCTCCCCAGAACAGTCTTCTAATGCTGCTTCTTCTGTTTTGTATTCTCCAAAGCATACATCTGTATCTGAAATCTGGATGGGTTATTATCTAACTTTATTTTCTGTCTGTCTCTTGACTAGACTATAAGCTCCTTGAGCACAGGGATCTTGTCTCTCATTAACTATCATGTCCTCAAAAAAAGCAAACAGATAACCAGCTCAGACCATAGGAAATACGGGAAGGCAAGGAACAAAGAATGCAAGATCTTCAGAGACAAGGAAGGAATATCTTATGCTCATGAGTGGCTGGTACAAAGACAGCCCAGGATGACACAGCACCAGCTCTTCTGAATGGTAGTGGCCAGGGGGCCTTCATTAAGAGACAGTGCAAAATAAATTGCAGTCTCTGGCTATGGAACTGTAGGTCCCAATATATAGCAGGGAAGGTAAATTTTTCTTTCATTGACTCTTAATGAAACTCTTCCAGACTCCTGAAATTGCAACTTATAATTTTTAAAATAAAACTCTTTCAAAATTTTACTAACATCAGAAAATGTTAGGAAAAAGATGAAGAAAAAGAAATGAAATATATCCACTTTTATCAGCCTGCTGCTGAGTCAGTTAGTCTTCAAGCTAAAATAAAAATTTCATAGAATTCTGATGCTTCTGCACTTCTGATTTATGTAGTTCCTGAGAACTCAACTCTGTATTCTTCCAAGTCTGAAATATCTTAGTCACACCTAAAGGTTTCCTGAGGCCCTGAAAAGAAAATCATCCCCAGTCCCGAGGGCCACCTCCAGGCCCTGCAGGCTTCCAGGGGTCTCTATAACTTGCGAGCAAATGACTCACTGCTCTCCAGCCCCAGTACCTGGGATGTAATGCCTTTTGACACAAATCCGACAGTTCTGCAATCCACTACCTGGTGACATTCCAACATCATAAAAACAGAGGATGTTCTAAAGCAAGGCAATTCTATTTACTTCCCACACAGTCCTGGATTGAAAAATGGTTAGCTGCCCAGGTGACAGATCATGGGAGGCTTATTAGTCACATATAATATCTACTTCTTTGGCAAACTACAACCTAAAATCTAGGCAGAGAAAGCCCAGGTTTACAAATATGAGTCAGAAAGTTGGGCATAAATCTATCTCCAATATTATGTAAACACCTATGGCTTTATTTTCAACATATGACAGTAGTGCTTCTCAGCCTTGCGTGCAATTAGAATCACCTGGAGAGCTTTTAGAATGCTGTTGTCCAGGCTCCACCTCATCCCAATTACACTAAGTATCTCTTTGGGAGGGACTTAGATGTGAGCCATTTTTAAAGCTCCAGTGTGTGATCAAGTTTGAGAACCCCTTGAATTATGAAAAGATTGTATTTAGAACCAAATGTGCCTTCTTGGCTTCCTTGAAAACTCTCCATACAATGAATGATTGCATTTGTACATCAACACACACACACACACACACACACACACACACAGGCATATTGAATCTATGCTGACAGAAGCTTGGATAGTGGTTATTCTCATGAGTAGGGAAGGCTTTAACTGGGAGTGCGCTGAGGGGAGTTTGCAGGGGCTGCCAATGTTGTTCTTGTTTTGGTTACGTGGGTGTCTTCAGTTTGTGAAAATTAATCAAGCTGCATATATAATGCATCAAACAAAAGTAAAAACAAATAAAAATTCCTTCTCTTTCTCTCCTCATATATCCTCTCTTTATCCTTACTTAGCATTTTAAAATCTTATTTCCAAAATGCTAAACTGGTAAAAGATTAAACAAAGCTACACTTAAACATTGAATCTAGTAATGTTAAAATCTGTTTTAACAAGATTTAGTGATATTGTTAATATTAACATAGATATTTCTTGATGACATATTTAAGAGGAAATGAAAAGGTCTCCTTTAGCATTATTGTTCAACAAAAAAGTAACACAATCTTTCTCTTTTTTTCTTTTTTTTAACAGTATTTTACTCATAAAAATTTAAGTCTACATTTGTCTTCTTCCTTTAGATTCTAAACTCCAGAATGGCACGAACCATTTGTCCCTTCTAAAATATTTTATTCACCTTACTTAGAAGTTAGCATATAGTATTTGCTTAATAAATATTTGTAGAGGGATGCAAGAATGAAAAAACAAATTAATGAATATCTGGAACAGAGATTTCTCACCTCCAGTTTCACAAACATGGTTAGAGCTTTCCTGTTATCAAACTGCAAATTTCCTCTAAGCTGTTCCACTTACTGTTAATAGGTATTTTATGTCCCTTTTCCTCATAACCCTCTGCCATACCTACCTTGCTATCAAATTCATTTGTAAATGCTGGTTTAAATAAAGTTAATCATGGCCTTTAAATACTAATATACATTTTAAGTTACCAGGGGGTATACACACTTAGCATGCAACAATTACCATTTATTTAACCACAGAACATCTGACTCAAAGGCCATCTCCTGGGATTGCTGTTTCACAGAACCCAGTTTGGGAAACATTAGCTTCCACCATCTAATTAATGTTCCTTAACCTGATATTCAAGGATCTCAAGAATCTGGCTGAATTCACCCTCTCCTTCTGGATTTATTTCTCAGTTCCACACACCAAATAAGCTTTGAGCTCTTTTATCCCAGCCTCTTAACACATGCCATTTCTCTTAACTGGAATTCTTTTCCTCACCTCTTTGCCTATCTCCCTCCTCTCCAAGTTCAAACTCTAGCTTTTCCAGTCCCACACTTTTTACCCCTCCAGACCTCAGAATTTCCTCTCTCTCCTGAACTGCTGCTGTTACTGTTTGTATGATTCAACTGATGAAATACTGCCAATTGATGAAATAATGTTTCTCATTGATAGTGAAGTTACCCAGCTGTAAAAAGCTTTGTGTGCAATTTCTCCAAAGACTGTAAGCTCCATGAGAACCACTCTGATCTCTTCTTATTTCTCCCTCAAATGGTCTGGCACAGTGTCTTTTGCACAGTGACTGTTGAGCACAGGTTAGTAGCTGTTTCTAAGATATGTATACTCACTAGCTTCCCTCAGAAAATAGTCCTTATCTAACCCAAAATGATAATGAGGATAGCTATTTCAGCTGTTAAAGTTCTTCCCCTTAAATGCCTCCTAATTCTTTCAAGCATTCTTCCCCAAGTCGTTGGAAAAGTACCAATAATTTCCACTAACTTGAACATTCCTCAGAGTCCTCTGCTTTTAACTTCGTTAAACACCTATATATGTAGAAGTAAAATTAAGTCTGCTTCATTTGTTTTGAATAATATCTGGCAGAGAGCCAGATATAGTAAATGCCTTCTGTAAACTTGTAAAGTAAACCGTGGTTGTATCTGCAAAGCATCTCTGTTTCTCATGGTCCAAGACAGTGGCATTCCAAAGGGTGCCTTGGGTCAGCTGACATTCAGAAGTCATTGGGGTGCACATGGATATATTACAGTCAAGATCTCTCAAAGTCCACCTTGCTAATTGAAAATCACAGTAAGACAGAAAGACCAGGACCTAATAATCCAAGGAATACTCAACTAACTGAGGAGGCCAACTGTATATAAAGGAAATACAGATAATACAATAAACTACTGGACTGTCTTTAAGTCAGTGGTTCTCAACTGGAAGTGATTTTGCCTCACAAAGGACATTTGGCAATATTTGGAGACATTTTTGGTTGTCAGAACTGGGGCTGGGATGTTACTGGCATCAGGTGGGTTGCTGCTAAGTGGGTTTAGCGATGCTGCTAAACATCCCACAACACAGAGCACGGCCCCCACAATATTGGAATAGTTTAGGGTTGAGAAACCTGCTCTCAGATAAATAATGGGAGCCAAGGAAGCACGGAAATTCCTCAGCTGAAGGAGAAGAAGAAAGGAAGTTATTATTTAGTTTAAAAACATATTAGTAATTTTATAATGCAGGTTATCAATCATTTTAGGGAATTTTCACTGTTTTCTGTAATAAATAGAGATCAAAGCCACAGAAACACTAAGAAACAGACTTACTTAGCAAGCAACTCATCATCATTTGGCAATTTCTTGTTATTACTGAATGACATAGCAGAACATAATATTTAAAAATAAATATTTTTAACCATCAGGAAAAAAATAGCTTAAAATAATCTCAAATTAGCAAAAGTGGTAGAGTCAGTCATGAAATCTTGCTGGCTAAGTCAATAAATAAACCTGACTAAACCGAATTTGTTTCTCATATGCTCGTGCATTTAAAAAGAAGTATGTCATGTAAATATCTAAATGGTAGGATAATTTTCTTCTCTTTCCTTATCTATACCTTCTAAATTTTCTCCAGTGAATCAATTCCCACCATTCACCTCTGGCTCCAGGGAACCACTCCTTTCCATTACTGTATATTAGATTTGTCTTTGCTAGGGGTTCATATAAATGGAATGACGCAGTCTATACTCTTTAGAATGGCAATATGGTCATGTTGGTGAACATTTAGGTTGTTTCCTGTTTGGGGCTATTATAAATAAATAAAAAATAAACTTATCCCTAAAATAAATAAAACATTTAAAAATAGTAAATTAGTTTTAAAATACTTAAATTTTAAACATAAAAGAGTACATATTCTTTAATCCACTCTACAGTGATGTACTTTACAGAAACATTTTGAGACTCAGAAAAGTAGTCATATACAAAGTGCTTCACTGTGGAATGGTTTAAAATAGCCTCAAACATTAAAAAGAACAGAAAAAGAAAGAAAGGAAAACTAAACGTCCAGGAATACCTAAATAAAATTTGGTACTATAGTATATCCATGTGGTGGACTACTATGTAACTATTATAAACTATAAGGGTGAATACTTACTGATATAGGTAAATGAAAAAATAAGATAAAAACACTGTCTTCAGTGGATTCTAATTTTTCTACTTAGAAAAAAAAAGTACTGGCCAAAATGCATGATTTTGCTAATAGTTATCTCTGGGTGATGGGTGCTCCTTTTTTGTCTTCACACAGCTTTACATTTAATAAATTTCTAAGTGAAGCATGATAAGAATTTATAATTAGAAAAATTGAAACATTAAAATAGTGAACATATATTTGAATTCAAATTAATTGGTAACAGAGATCAGTAAGTGATTTTTTTCATATTGATTTATGCTATATAAAACATATTTAGCAATACCATTACATATACAAGGATTTAAAGTAATTTAAATCTTAAAGGCAGTCATTTAGAATTGATTTAAACATCATAGACAGCCATTTAAAAAATGTAACACAAAGCAAATGTTATTTAACTTTGAGAATGTTTTAAAGTTAAAGCAATTTCATCCATAATAAAGTCACAAAAGTGTTGCCCACTATAGAGGAAGGCTGGCTTCTGTGTGTGGAGGCCCTCAGTAGCCCACATACTAATTTGAGGGAAAGGGAAGTCAAGAATAAAATCTATCAGGATATCCTAAGGTAAGGGGAGGAGTCTTTATATGGGTAATGATATTGTGAAATAATACTTGTTTCAATATAGCATAAATTCGTGCAAAAAGATAACTCACTGATCTCCATTATGAATTAATTTGAACAAATAACTACAAAATCGCCTCATACTTTTGTTCATAATTAGAAAGCCACCAAAGTTTGTCTCTTTTTTCAATTCTGGCTAAACAACATAAATCTGGCCAAACTGTCATAAAATATACATTTTTCACAGCCTTGGGATTCATATGATAAGTTACATGATCAACATTTAATTCACTAGTCTAAATGGTTAACATTGTTTGAATAATTTCCCAGTACAGATACTATTTTCTGTGTCAGATGAGGTCACTTAGAAACCTGAGCCTGCATCAGACACTGCAGGTGCATCTACTCAAATCTATTCTTTCACTCTGTTTGTCCGCCTAACAAGTTTAGTGAGTTTTCCGAGTTAATAATGGGCTCCCGGCTCTGTCTCCAGAGGCTCTCCTGAAAGGTAAAATGAAACAACATAAAAAACAAACAACAAAAGAACCCACTACCCAAACTATCCTTCAGAGTGAATTCAGTCAGCCAACCTTTAAAAAACAATTCTTTCAGAAAACACCTTAAGACTATCTTCTAAGAGTGACATTTACAAAGAGCAGCATGGGGCTTATCTGAGTGGTGCAGAGATAAACTTGGCTAGAATAGAATGGCGCTGGGTTATATAAAAAGGAGAGGGATTGAGTGAGTAATGTTGAAGTCATGCCAGAGGGGACAAAGGCAGAGCACAGGGCTTTTGCTTGCAATTGTGTTTAAGTAGACCCCATGCTAGGGAGCTCTCAAAGTCCAGCTTTTTACTGCTACGTGAACAAAGGCACCTATGATTCAACAATAAACACACCTAAACCTCTCTTCTTGTGAAATGGCTCTCTGTATAATATTTTTTTTAAATCTACCAGAAAATATAGTTTTCTCTTAAGTTGCAATTCTGTAAAGGAAGGTTTTTGCAGTCATTGTCATTTCATTCTTTGTATATGTAAATGATAATTTTTACTCAAATCTGAAAAACCATTTTATATATAAAAAACAAAAAGGGAATTTAGGCAGTCTTTTATCTACAAATTTACTGTACTGAATAATAAATATCATTAATATCAATATAGAAAAAGTTCATTTTTCATTGATTGGATAGGTTGAGTTGTCTATCATTTGTTATAAGGCCAGTAAAATAAGCTCGTTATGATATTTCCATTTTCATCCTTTCATGTGAAATGTCTTGGTTTACTGCTCTAGCCTTTTTTGAAGAGTGGACAAGTCTTCTTCCTATTTAACACTATAAGAGCCGTGGATATAAACAGATAAAGCATAGTCAAAAAGTCTTGTAATGTTTTGGTTTACAGTATAAGAAGAGAGATTAGGGTCCAAACATAAAAATATTTTCCTTTCAAGCTGGTGTTTAATCTGAGATTAAAGGATGAAAATAGGAGTGGGCTAGGAAAAACTTTGTTTATTTACAATGCACTCATAGCACACAAAAAGTGGTGCATTTTAACAATGATATATCTTAAACAGCATGTGACAGAATAAAAAAAAACCAGTGCCATCAAAGAAGCTAGAGATGGTGAAGAAAAGTCAGTAAGCAAGGGGTAGTTTTTATGGGAGAAACTCACTGTCCTCTTTTCTGTTTGAATAGTGTTTTTGATTCAAGGATGTCTTTCACAGAACAAATGTTAATGACAAATATGGGAAATCACATAAATGTCCAACAATTAGAGATGTGTTAAATGCATTTTTGGCCCATAAAATGCATTTGGCCCATAAAATTTTTGGTTTACATATGGTAGGCTAAATAGTTATTAAATAGAATGTTTTTAGGAAGACAAGATAATGAAATTATCAACACGTTATGAGTAATATATTATCATTATATTTATCTTCAATTGCTAACTCTTTCAAAAATAAACATTTTTATTTAAGCATTGAAATTATATTAAAATTAGAGAATAACTTTAAATACTTTGGGGACATAGGAAGAACATGTATGGATTATAGTGAGTGATAAGTGATAATTTATCTCAACAATTTTGAGGAATGTATATTAATTTGGAGGGAATGCATAAAAAGTCTAAACTGCAGAAACAAATAAACTCTGAAATCCCCGTGAGTTAAAGTCTGTCTGTATCTTACTCTTACAAAGTCTAATGTTAGAGGGGAACTACACTGGTTCTTATTTCATTTTACAAATCAACGTGCACATTTCATTGTAAGATCTATTCCTATGGTTCTCAAAGTTACCACATGTGCAGACTGGGAAATGTAAAGAAACATGAGTATTTGGTTAACAATAATGTCTCTGCTACAAGGGTTTATAAGAAAACTAATTAAAATAATTGAGTCATGATAATTTTTGGTACATGCACAGCACAGGTATTATACATACTCATTTTGAAAGTCTACCTTGAATTTCACAAAACAAATCTTTATGCTTTTGCCTTTCTTTAGTTTACAAAGTTTCTAAAATGAGCATATGTTTATTTGCCAAATTGGTAGATATATGGGACCTCCCCCACAAATTTTCACTATGAACATCCTAAACATGTCTACTTATAAACAAGTGTGATTCTCTAAAGTATATATTTAGGAAAGCTATTTTTGGGTTGTATGCTGTATGTATTGTTACATATGTGAAAATATATTTATATGTATTTTAATTTGTATAAATGCTGCCAATTGGCATTTCAAAATTGCTGTGTGTATACTCAAGAATTTTGGTTTTGGTTTCCACATACTCCCACAGCTTATGGATATGAAATAATATATCCATTTTAATTTGCATTATCTTAATTGCACTTAAGATTGAGTATCTCTATATGAGTATATTGCCCATCTGGGTTTTCTGTTCCACAAATTTTCCTTTGATACACTTTTTTCTTATTTTATTTTTTAAATTTTATTTATTTTTATTTTATTTGTCTATATGTATTTCTTCATAAAGAAATTCTGAATTTTGATTATCAAAATTTGCTTTTATGATTTTGCCTTTTGTGTACTAGTCAAGAAATCTTTTCAAGTTTACAAAGGTAGTCTCCTATATTTTCTCCTAATAGTTTAATTTTTTATTTTCAAATTTATATCTCCAATTTATCTAAAACTTCTCTGTGTGTGCATGTGGTGTGAGGCAAAGATCTGATTTTATTTTCTCTGGGATTTAACAAGTCCTTGTGTCAATAGCATTCACTAAAGACTTTTTCTTTTTTTCACTATTTTTAAAAGTCCTCTTGTATATATTAAGTTCTCAAATGGGTGTGAGGTGGGTCAAGTGAAGAAAGAAAAGGTGACTGAAGGGAGGGCAGCAGTTTAAGAAAGTCCTCCCTGGGAATTTGAAGTTTAAGTTGAGAAAGGCAATGAGAACTCAAAAAGATGAAGAGGGTAGGGAACAGATAGAGGTGGAATTGTAGGGGTGACCAAAGATGGTTTCAAACAGACAGACTGGTATGGAATCCTTGTATTCTTTGAAAACTTAGTGGCTCACTGAGTGCTCCATAATATCTATGAATTCAATTTGTAAATGGCTTGCAGAATATGTCTTAATACTTTTAAAATTCCTGTCATTACTCCATACAGTATAAAACTTTTCCATTGCCATCCCTGCCGAAAACTTAATCACTGCCAATAGAGATTACAAAAAAAATTAGACATATGAAATGTAAATAGACAAAAAGGCAGTGACTAAATGCAGATGATGATAACCAGCACTTGTCAAATGTCTGTCCTAACCCTAGTCCATATAAAATTTCCAGTTAAATAGGAAGCTTCCTTAAACAAACTTCTTTAGCAACTTTTCCTACTTGAGGCATCTCTAATTTCTAGATAGGCAGAAATTTCAGTAGGTATTTATCTTCTTTTATTTAAGAAAAATCACTTGTAAGAAAAATTTTGTTTCTTTATTTCCCCTATCACTAGTGTATCACAGACAGCAAAGGCTTCATTCTCCTTTTTTCTTCTGACTTCAAAGAAATTCTAAGCATTTTTTAACATGCTGAAATTAGCAATTTGTATATATATTATCTCTCTTTAGAAAGTGCTCATAGCAAAGGGAATAAAACTTAAATTATAGGGTTCTCCCCCCAGTTTTAACACACTATAATTAGTGTGCCTACACTGCAGCTTAAAATAACTTCCAAAGGTTTTCGAACCACTGAAATGTGTGCACCCTAAAAGGAATTCAGCTGTCACTAGAAAAACCCATATAAGAAAATCCATATTAGGTGAGTCTCCCTTTAATAGTTATCTAATAGCCCCATCAATAAAGTCAGGACTTTCCTATCTGGATCACATTTATTTATTATATAACCACTTTCCAAGCAGGTGAAAGAAACAAGAGCTCCATAAAGATTATAATTAATAAAGATAGACAGTCTTCCATCAGATGAAATTGTATTGTGAGTTGCATAATCAGTACTTCAGCAACCTTAGCTTTTCTCCAAAAGTTATAGTTATGCAGAGTCAGAAATAGGGCTCCCCTTTCTCCTTTCCTTCCTTCCTTCCTCCCTCCCTCCCTTCTTTCCTTTTAAAAAGATAACATATATGCATTGAAGAAATGCAGCAGATACATTTACAGTATAGAATATTACACATCAGTAAAAAAGAAGAAACTCTTACATTTTGCAACAGCATGGATGGACCTGGAGAATACCATGCTAAATGAATTAAGCCAGCCAGTGAAAGAGAAATAACACATGATCTCACTTAGAGGTGGGAATTTAATGAATACAATAAACTAATGAACAAAAGAGAAACAGAGCATAGATACATGAAACAGACTGACAGCCGCTGGAGGGTACGGGCGGGCGGAGAACAAAATGAAAGATGGTGAAGGGATTAACCAAGGAACGCTTGTGCATAACCCATGGACACAGACAACAATGTGGGGATTGACTTAAGGAGAGGAGTGGGTGGGGCTGGGTGGAGGTGGGAAAAGGGAGAAAAAGCAGGAACAACTGTAACAGCATAAACAATAAAAAAATTGAAAAAATTTTAAAAATAAAAACTATACAAAAAAAAAGAAATGCAGAAAATACAAGTCAGCAACTAGGAGAAAATAAAAATTGCATGCACGGCAGTGATAAGATCTCACAATAAGCATATTTTCCTTCTCCCAGTTTTTCAGTTGGGCTCATGGCCACCCAGGTCAAAGACTATCTCCCAGCCTCCTTTGAAGCCAAGAGTGACCATGTAACTAAATTCTGACTGATGAGGTTAAATAGAAAGGAAGTATAGTATTCCTCTCCCATTCTCCTTTTCTTCCCTCCCTCATCCATGGATAAAGGTGTGGTGGTTGGAAAGGATAGAGAAAATGGATCACTCAGGATCCCTGTAACTTTGAAGTACAATCTAGCTTTGAACTATTCATTCCTATACTACTTTTTATGGAAGAAGGAAAGTTGAGCTTTTTAAAGGTACTATTTTTCTGTTCTTCGGTACTACAGCTAATCCTGGTCCTGACACCTATCTAATCCTCATGCCACCATGTTTTTGGTTAGCTACCTTCTCACTTTTTAAATATCCAAAATTATGCATTACCTCTTTAAATTTATTTTTAGTTAGTTTATTTTACACTGGGAACTCAGGGACCAAATGGGAGGCTTGCTTAATTTATATAGTTTTATTGTTTTGATTGGAGTTTAAGTAAATATCAAAGAAAAAACGATTTTCCTTTTTCATATCAAAATTTTCGATTTTAGGGGCAGTAAAATCAAATGCTATACTGAAAGCCAGGAAGTGTCTTACTTTGTAAGTTCCAGGAGGACTGTGGGAAACTAGAATACATAGGTACATTCTTAACTGGCATAGCCAATGTGCTGAGGAAATGAGGGTCCAGTATTTATAATCAAGGAAGAAAATAGATTTTATGCAAACACTGTTAATTTTTAAATGATGTTGGCAAGTATTTATGGACAAATAAATTAATCCTTATGCAGGAGAGGAAACTTATCTGAGGGATAAATTCACAGGATAAGCACTGTAAAACAGAAGTTTTTGTCTTGCAGGCTGATCACATTTAAAAACCAGACTTTGCATATTAGTATCTCAAAGATTTGTGGTAGCTCAGGTTGGATCAGTGTTGCCTGACTGGTATGATGAATTCGAATATTTGACATTTGGTGTGGTAGACAGAATAATAGCACCCAAAGGTATTTCTATCTTAATTTAATCTCAGGATTCTGTGAAGATGTTATGTATTGGTCTCTATTAAAAGAGGGCCAAAGAAAGGATTGCTAACATACCAGAAGGGAGGAGCCTAACATGGAACATAAGGGCACATATTGGTTTTATTTGCTCTATGAATTCTCTCCCTTTTTGAAGGTATAAAGTGACAATTTCAATTTAGCTGGAAACAAAATCAAGTGGAAAATTCAGGGAAAATCTTTTTATTCATTTCACTTTCCTGGTCATTCATATTTATTGTATTTTAGTAAAGAATTTGTCTATGACAGATTGGAATAAACAAAATGAAACAAGTAAAAAGTAAGCATTCCTTCACCATATGTAGTTTGAAAAGATCTGCTGTAGGCTAATGGCTTTCAAAGTAGTCCAAGGATCATGGACCAGCAGTATCAGCATCCCTTTGAAACTTATTCAAAATGCAATTTCTCTGACTCTATGCCAGACGTACTGAATCAGAAACTCAGGCAATTTGAGATTTAACCAGACTGTGATTCTGACACTTGCAAAATTAGAGAACCACTGCTTTAGAACATGCTACTTTGTTAGCTAACATGTACCTCATAATATATGTCAAGCTCTATTTGAAGCATTTTGCAGGTGCTAACTAAGCCAAAGATACTTTATTATCCTCATTTTATAAATGGGGCAGTGGAGGCCCAGAGGGGTTAAATGATTAACCTGAGGACACAAAGTTAATAAGTGTCAGTTACAGTGGCTCCACAGTCCATGCTCTTAACTGCGGCGTTGTTACATCCCAGATTGATCAGTCAAGTAAACAGGAAATAAGGTGTTTACTAGCTAGTATATTTGGCTTTTCAGCAAACAATTGCCTTTACACAATTAGATCCCTAGAAAGTTAAGAATAATTCAAATTTCATTAGCTTGTGAACCAGAGAGACATATTTGGCAATGTGGTTCTAAAAGAGCCTTTTATACATATTTTCAGGCAGTAACCTTTTATCATGTCAAAGCTCTGCATTGTTGATGCATCTAATTCTTTGTTTACAGATAACTAGAAAAATATTTATTGAATTCTTACTATATGTCAGGCATTATGTTACACTTTGGGGCATGCAAAGATGCATGAGGTCTGTCCAGAAGGTATCCAGCCATATAATATGAAAAATAGAGACATTTAGTAAAGAAGATACAAAATGAAAGAAACATTGCACATAGGACAATGACACCCCAGTCCCCTTCAAAGCAGTCACACTGGGACCTCATACAGTTTTCCCAATCGCCATCAGCTGCCCTGTCGTATTTTCCTGAATCTCATCTATGGTCTCATATCTCTTCCCTTTCAAAGGTGATTTTGGTTTTGGGAAAAGCCAGAAGTTGCAGGGCACCACATATGGGCTGTTGGGGGCTGAGTCACCTGGGTGATGTGACATTTCGCAAAAAACTGCACATGATGCATGAGCAGAAGCATTGTTGTGATGAAGCTTCCAGTCACCAGTTGCCCATAGCTGCATCCTTCTGAATCATCTGAATAGCTTCTATGGAGGACTATTCAAGCTTTATGCAAAACTTGAGGCAGATTCATTGCTTTACTCACTCAGGTATTTTGAATGCCATGGCCACATAGTACACATGCTCACTCAACTGCGTCTACTGCCCCCACTGACCGGTACAGTGAAGTTGTCATTGTTCATGCATGCTCATTCCACCCCATGATTCTTGGCTGCCACGTTACATTGATGTCATGCAAACCATTCTTATGTTAACAATGGCTGGGCTTTTTCTGGACAGACCTCATGTAAGACATAAGATAACACCTATAAAGCACATAGGATATAAATGTGTTAAATAGGATGAAAAAAATCACACAATAAATATCAGCTTTCATAATCATTAAGCTGATCCTTCTAGTATTGCTTACAATGGTGAAAGAAACATAGGGACTCAATTATAAAACCAAACAATACTGTAATACTATAGTAGATAAATGAAAGAAATCATAATTAGTTATTCTGTAATACTAATACAGTTTACCCTAATTTTGTTAACAGTGTTAATGAGACATAATCTCTTCCCTCTCTTTCTGTTTTTCTCCTTCCTTCTTTTTCTCCTTGAAGTTCAGAACTCTGAATGCAGACTCCATCTCTTAACGTTTTCAGGAAGTCACCATAAGATTTTTTTGAGAACTGAATCATGGGCTTATTTCTCTCAAATATAAAGTTTCAGAAATAAAATATATCTTCCTAGGGAAGAACTGAGAAGACACTTAAGATAAATGAGCCATTTCCACAAAGCCAAGATTTTCAAGGTGAAATACCATTTAAACATTACCTAAAAATTTTTCAGTTGCTAAAATGTTCAACATTCATCTTACACTTTCAACATTCTGTTTAAACAGAGCAGGACAAGAAGGTGGAATAAAATGGCAAAAGGTTAACTAGGTGAATGAAAAAAATTCCAGCACTACTCAGTGTTGTCAAGAACTTCCTCAAAGTATAAACTATTATGTGTTTAATCTATTTTTAGCTTAAATTTTTAAAATTAAAATCCTGTGTGAGCTCATATCACAGATCACTTGTTTTAGTTGTGAAGACCTGTACTGTCTGTCCATATAGACCAGAATAACTATACAATTGTCATTTTTTCAATTTGCTTCATAATAGCAGAAATAGCCTAAGTAATTGAATGACTGATACAGTGACAGCCTCTGAGAGTCCTGGATTCAAACAGATCTAAGTCTGGACTGAATAGGCCTTGACAAACAGAATCCTCATCTGGAGTCACTATTCCATCAGAGACAATCATTTTGTCATAGAATGTACAACTATTTGGAAGACAGACATGAAGTCAGATAGATCACTGTACACTATGGAATACTTATTACAAAGGCTGAGAAGTCACCCCCAATGATCAGAATTTTGAAGTTTACTCATAAAATCTCCCAACCTCATTTTTGCATGTACCAGTCCAGTTCTCCCAACACTATTTATTGAATCGGCTATTTTTACCCTATTGTATGCTCCTGCTCTTCTTTTTTAATATTTGTCAAATATTAATTGAATATAGAGACTTGGATTTATATGTGGGTTCTCTATTCTATTCCACTGATCTATGTGTCTGTTCTCATGCCGGTACCAGACTGTTTTGATTACAGTGGCCTTGATGTATAATTTGATATTGGGTATTATGATCCCTCTTACTTTGTTCTTCTTTCTCAAGATTGCTATTTGGGGTCTTTTTTGGTTCCATATAAATTTTTGAAGTATTTGTTCTAGATCTGTGAAATAGGACATTGGTATTTTAATAGGAATTATATTGAATCTATAGGTTGCTTTGGGCAGTATGGACATTATAATGATCTTAATTCTTCCAACCCACAAACACAGTATATGCTTCCATTTATTGTGTCTTCCTTAATTTCTTTTCAGTCTTCTATAGTTTTCCACATACAGGTATTTTACCTCCTTGGTTAAATTTATTCCTAGGTACTTTATTTTTCTTGTTGCTATAGTAAATGGGATTTTTTCCCAAGTTTCTCTTTCTGATATTTCATTGTTGGTATACAAAAATGTTATCGGTTTCTTAATTTTGGCTTTGAATCCTAGTATTTTGACAAATTCTCTTATTAAGTTGAGTAGTTTCTTGGTGGAGAAGGGTTTTCTATGTACGCTCTCATATCTTGTGCGAATAATGACAGTTTTTCTTTTTCCTTTTCAATTTGGATACCTTTTATTTCTTTTTCTTGTCTGATTGGTGGGGCTACATCTCCCAGTACATGTTGAATAAGAGTTGTGAAAGCAGACACCCTTATCTTCTTCCTGATCTTAAAGGCAAAGCTTAGTTATGGCTTTTATTATGTTGAGGTATGCACCCTCTATCCCCACCTTGCTGAGTATTTTTATCATACATGGATGCTAGATTTTATCAAATGCTTTTCAGCATCTACAGATATGATCATGTGATATTAGTCCTTCATTTTGTTTATGTGGTATATTATGTTTATTGATTTCTGAATATGGTACCATCCTTGCACCCCTGGGATAAATCCCACTTGTTCACAGTGTATGATCTTTTAATGTGCTGCTGAATCTGGACTGCCAATATTTTGTTGAGGATTTCAGCATCTATGTTCATCAGAGATATAGGTTTGTAGTTTTCTTTCTTTGTTGTGTCTTTACCTGCTTTTGAAATTAGGATGATAGTGGCCTCATAAAAAGAATCTGGGAGTCTTCCCTCTTCTTGAATTTGTTGGAATAGTTTGAGTAGGAAGGTAGTTCTTTCTTAAATGTTTTGTAAAATTGGCCTGTGAAGCTAACTGGCCCAGGGCTTATGTGTGCTGGAAGTTTTTTGATTACTGCTTCAACTTCACTAGTTGTTATCAGTCTTTTCAAGCTTTCTGCTTCTTCTTGATTTAGGTTTGGAAGATTGTATGTTTCTAGAAATTTGCCCATTTTCCCCAGCTTGTCCAATTTCTTGTCATGTAGTTGTTCATAGTAATTTCTTACAATCCTTTGTATTTCTGTGGTATCGGTTGAACTCCTCCTCTTTCATTTCTGATTTTGTTTAGTTGGGCACTCTCTCCTTTTTTCTTGATGAGTCTGGTTAAAGGTCTGTCAGTTTTGTTTATCTTTTCAAAGTACCAGCTCCTGGATTTATTGATCCTTTGAATTTTTCTTTTAGTCTCTATGTCATTTAATTCTGGTCTGATCTTGATTATTTACTTCCTTCCATTTGCTCTGGGCTTTGTTTGTTGTTGTTCCTCTAGTTCTTGTAGATGTAAAGTTAGGTGTTTATTTGCAATTTTTCTGTTTTCTTTAGGTATGAAAAATATTACTATGAACTTCCCTCTCACTATTGCCTTCGAAGAAAGAAGAAAAGAAAGAAGGAACTCCTACCTTTTGCGAGAGCATGGATGGGACTGGAGAATATTATGCTAAGTAATATCAGTCAGTCAGTGAAAGACAAGTACCATATGATCTCACCTTTAAGAAGAATCTAATGACCAAAATAAACTAACAAACAAAATAGATCCACAGGCATAGAAACATGGAACAGACTGGCAGTGACCAGAGGGGAGGGTGAAGGAGGATAATGGTGGAAAAAAGAGGAAATAACTAGTCAAAGAACATGTATGAATGACCCATGGACATGGACAACCATGTGGAATTGACTGTGGGAGCAGGGGATGGAATGGGCAGAGGAGGGGAAAAATTGGGACAGTTGTAATAGAATAATAAAAAATGATTATAAAAAAAATAAAATCTATTGAGAAATGAAAAAAAATAAAGTACCCAACTCTTTAAAAAAAAATTCTGAACCTCAACTGCACTGAGCTACTGTCCAAACCTAGTAAGAAGTCTTGAACAATAGGAAAATGAGAGAGAAACAGCCAAAATTACATACTCTAGGAAATGTCTCAAGTTCTAATTTTTGCTCCACTAGTGATTATATTTTTCACAAAATGTCTTTTCTTCATATTACAGAAATTATAACATGTATAGTAATATCAACTTTTAGATAAATATATGACTAAAATAGACATATTAACTAACATACCTCTCTGATATATTCTAGGAAAGCAATCTGTTCTTTCTCCTAAAATTTCACATTGACCTTTCTACTTTCAGCTACAGGTCCAAATGCTTCCTTCAGTCATGCTTTTATCAGGATCTGGATATTCTGAGGTTGGGTTTTGATTTAACATGATTCAGTTAAGTATTATGCCTTTATATTTTTCCTCTTTTGCTATTTTCTTTAAGAAATATATCTACTTTTTTGAATTGTGACTCTTTAGCAACATTGTTTAGCCTCTAACACTTAAGGTATAATTTGGTATGTCAAAACATCATCTTATTTTCCTTTTTAAAAGAATACTTGCTACCAGTTTAAATAGTAAAAAACTGTTCCTAGGTCTTCTACAATTTTTTTTTCAATAGCTTTGAAGAAAAAACTATCTTTCAGAATACATGGCTACTTACTACTCTAAAAAATATTTTCCTGTTTGTAATTATTTTCTTAATTAACTCAAACATCTCTGAGTGCCTTTATGTCTTCTTGGGACAAATTGTTCATGTATAAAACCACAGAGATTAATAAGCTGCTAATATAAATGCCTGACAATTCTGAGACTGTTTACCAAGGACTATTAAAGTTCTCTAAAATCACTGTTTATGTAAAATACATATAACCTAAAGCATAAATTTGTGAGCTTTTTTATTAACTAAAAATTACATGCCAAACTTCAGAAATACCTAATACTTACGTGTCTTGGGCTTGGGCAGGATAATTCAAGATACATTTTTATAATTGGGGAGAAATAGTAACTATTGAAAAAGAGATAGAGTTCCTGTCATGTTTTTCCCATCGGCAAAGACATTAACACACAAACTCTAGCAAGGGAATTACAAAATGAACTGATATTTTACCCATTTTTTTTTTTTTTACTAGAGAGCTAAAACATGTTAGCTATGACTTCGCTGCAGAGGAATAATTTCTTATCTTTCAGCTCAAACCATCTGACTGTCATATTCTCTCTCATTGCCAGAGCTAGCATCTCCTCATTTGTTCCTGTGAAGCATTCTCAGGATAATTTATTATGTTCTTAGTCTACTGCCAAAATGTGGCATTTCTGCCTCCACATCATTGCTGAATCTGTCCCATTAGAAATTCTCTGCAATTGTAGTGGTTTATTCTCACTTTAAAGTCATAATTTTTTAATCAACCTCTGCCTGTTTACGCCAAAATAGTAAGTTCCTTAGCTACCTTTTACAGAGAAGTTGATATTTGAGCAAAGATTTAAAGAAAACGAGGGAGTTAGCATGGAGATATGTGGGTTAAGTGTGCTCCAGGAAGAGGAAACAGCCAATGCTGAGGTGTAGGGTGGGCTACTCCAGGCCTGGTCCGGGAAGAGCAACACAGCCAGTACCATTGTGCTGGAGGGAAAGGCAGAGAGCAGCGGAGGCTGAGGTCAAAGAGGTAAACAGCGGCAGGTCATATAAGACTATGTAGGCTATTATTCAAGTTTCTTTATTATTGGTCTGGATTCCTTTCTACCTCCTCGGAGGAAAATGAGAGGTAAAGACAGAGATTTAGAAACAGAGAGACAAAAAGATAAAAACATATATATATATGGCTATACATTTATATATGTGTATGTGCTTGCGAGAAGTTGCTTTAAGTAGAATCATATCAAAATCCAATAAATTCTTAATGTGCTATTATGGAAATGGATACAACAGACATGGTCCAACCCTTGAAAGGATTACAATAAAAATATGATTATAGCAATAAACAGAAAGAATGTTATAAGGCATGAAAATCCATCATTAATAGTATAGGGAAGAACTACACTCCATATGTTAAGGAAAGAAAAATGTCTGGAAAGTATTCATGTATGCAAAATAACTACATGCCAGGGACTGTACCAGGTGCTGAAATACAGGCATGAACTTTAAATCTAGTGGGGGGTGGTAGAAAATTTTTTTAAAAATTTGTGTAAGAAATAAAGAAAACAAAAATCATATGGTATATATAAAGTGATAAACTCTATACCAAAAAATTACCAGGGTGAGAGCAATTAGGGTAGGCAGCAATTTAAACAGGTGAGTTTCACTGAGGTGATATTTCAGCAAAGACATGAAGGAAGTGGGGAAGTTGTCATATAGATAATGGAAAGAGTGAGTTTCAGGCAAAGGAAACAGCCAGTGTAAAGGCTTTAAGATGTGAGTGTGCCTGGCCTGTTCAAGAATAATAAAGAGCCCAGTGTTCCTGGAAAACTGCACGAGGAGAAAAGATTAGGTGCGTAGATTATGTAGACCTTTTAGGTCTTTAGGTCTGACTCTGAATGAAATGGGGAGCTACTGCAGGTTTTGAGCAGGAGTGATACTAGCTGACGTGAGTTTAAGAGATTCTTGGCTGTTGTATTGAAAATAAACTAGGAGGCCAAGAGTAAAAAACAGACTTTTTAGAAGGCTAGCAATAATTTAATACTCAATGGTGGTGACTCAGGCCAGGGTGGTAACAATGAAAGTGGCACAAAATGGTTGGGTCTGGATATGCTTTAAAGGTAAGACCTACAGGATTCCATGATGAATTGAACATGAGATGTGAGAGATAGAGGAAGTCAAGAATAATTTTAAGATTTTCATAAATTGCTGAAGATACCATGGAAAACTGGTAGTTCCTCAAAAGTTAAACATCAAATTACCATATGATCTAGCAATTTCACTCCTCTGTATATAGCCAAAATACTGAAAACAGGAACTCAGATACTTTTACATTGTGTTCATAGCAGCATTATTTACATTAGCTAAGAGGTAAAACAGCTCAAATGCCTGTCAACAGACGAATGGTTAACAAAATGTCATATATACATACAATGGGATATTATTCAGCCATAAAAAGAAATAAAACTCTGACACATGCCATAACCTGGATGGACCCTAAAAACATTATGCTAAGTAAAATAAGCCAGGCACAAAAAGACAAATAACATATGATTCCACTCATTTAAAACACCTGGAATAGGCAAATTCCTAGAGACAGAAAGTAGGATAGAGGTTACTGAGGGCGGGTAGTGAAGAAAGAATGGGAAGTTATTATTTAATGGACACAGAGTTTTAGTTTGGGATGATGAAAAAGTTATTGAAATGGATAATGATGATGATTGCATAACATTGTGAATGTATTTAATGCCACTGAATTGGATATTTAATAATTATGTAAATGATAAGCTTATGTTGATATACATTTTACCACAATAAAAAAGAATTATCACAATAAAAAAATAAATAGCAACCAGAAAAACACAAGCACAAATTCTTTATTTAAATACTGAGAAAGGAGGCAGATGAAAAAAGCATTAAAAAAAAGCAATGTTAACCAAGAAAATTGATAAAAATTCAAATAAGTAATTCTCACTGCCTCAAAGAAATTACAGAAAACATGTCCTCTCTCATAAAGCCAAGGAAAAAGGTAATAGAGATGAAAGAAAAGATAAGAAAAACAGAGAAAGAGATAAGATAGCCCTGAGAAAGCTGGGGAAATGGGGAGAAAAAAGAAAGAAACGCATTAGAGAAGTTAAAGGAATACTAGAATCAACTTAAGCAGAATAAAACACAACTGAGAATAGTGCAAAGTTCATGGAATACAGGCTTAAAGGAAACACACAAACAAAATAGAAAAGGACAAACATATACAAATAACTAGGAATATTAGAGGAACAGAAGAAAAAATCCAATTTATACATAATTGATGTTCCTGAAAAAAGACAAAAAATTAAAAATATAATTTTTAAAAATTCCAGGGACAAAAGAGCTGTTACATCCATGTATTGAAAAAATACATGAACCAAGAAAAACAAAGGTATATAATAACAAATTCCAAGGTAATTCCGAGTTTAGTTATTTAATTGCAAGACCAAAGAATGTCATTGACATCCAGGCAGAAATATCAACTCATTCATAAGTGAGAGAAATCAGGCTATTTCAAAAGCTGGAAATATTCAGACAATGAATACAAAGTTAAGAGCAATAGGAAGTGTGTCTTAAAATATTTATAGCCAGGGAAGTTAGTCTTCATATATTAGGACAATTGGTAGAGATTCTCAAGCATATAAGAATTCATGAACAATAGACCTTATTCCTTTACAAAACACCTGTTAATGAAAACCAAGGGACAAATCAAAATGAGAGCTGAGGAATGAAGAAGCCATGATACTAGCATTAGTGGAAAACATTAAATCTATTAAATATAAAATTATGGTTGAACAACTATGTGAATTATAGTTTCAAAATCGCATGCTATATAATACTATAAACATTAACAATTCAAAAATTATTAACTAATAAAAATCAAAGTGGGAGGAAAGGGCAAAAGAAACTGTACTTGAGTTTGATTTCTTAGCTGACATAGCTGAAGTCAAATGATAACTGTCTTAAGATGAAACACATAGCTAAATAAAAAAAATTAAGCCAACTTTGTAAACATTTTATAATCTTTATTAACTTTAGAAAGGTCTTTTAGAACTAATAATGCTTCTTGTAAAGACTCATTTATCTAGAAAATAAGTAACAACTTCCTTTTCAGTTCAGCTTTTTGGTGAAAATAATGATTATAATTAATATTTTTATTAAAAATTTCATAATCCTATCTGTATCTCAATTTAAACCATCTATTTTCTATTTCAATATATACATATACAAATTCATAAATGATCAAATGTATACAATGATTATTTCTGGATGATGATCTTTTATCTTTGGTCCTCTTTTACCTTTTTCTTTGTGTTTTTCTATTTTGTTTTAGTTTATAAATATGTAATTATTATATTTCACAAAAATAACAAAATATTTTTAAAGAGGCATGTAGTCTAATTGGTGTTTATTTTAGCAAAGGTAAAAACACTTTCTTTTCAATGAAAAACTAAAGCCAGAGGTCCAATTTTCAAGTCTTCACAGTTCTTACAGTTTATTAAAACACTTTTAGCCCTCTGTGTCCCCTCTGGAGACATGTCTGTTCATGCTCTTTTCCTATTTTTTTTCCTTTTTTCCTCTTTTGTAATTGTATTTTTCTGCTACCATTTATTCCACTTATGACCTCTTCCACCTCCACCCATCCACCTCACCTCCAAAATCACCAGACAGTTGTCCCTATCCATGAGTCCTTTTTACTCTTTGCTAGATCCCTCCACCCCCTAAACCTGTCCCCCACCCAGAGCTGTCAGCCTGCTCTCTATGAATCTGTCTTTATTTTGTTTGTTAGTTCAGTTTGTTCATTAGGTTCCACATATGAGTGAAATTATATGGTATTTGCCTTTCTCTGACTGGCTTATTGCATTTAGCATAATGTTCTTCAGATCCACCCATGCTGTCACAAAGGGTAAATTTTTCTTCTTTTTTACTTTGCCCACTTTTTAATTGGATTGTTTGGAGGGGGGTTGAGGTTAAATTTATAAATTCTTCATAAATTTTGGATATTACCCCTTATCAGATATATCTTGGATAATATGTTCTCCCATTCACTGGGTTGTCTTTCTTTTGTTGATGGTTTTCTTTGATGTGAAAAAATATTACAGTTTGACATAGACCCACTGATCTATTTTTTCTTTTATTTCCCTAGTCTGAGGAGATATATCAGAAAAAAATATTGCCATGAAAAGTATCCAATATTTTACAACCAATGTTTTTCTTCTAGGCGTTTTATGGTTTCGAGTCTTAAGTCTTTATTCTGTTTTGAGTTTATTCTTGTTTATAGTGTAAGAAAGTGGTCTGGTTTCATTTTTTGCATGTATCTGGTTCTATTTTCCTAACGCCATTTATTGAAAAGACTATCTTTACCCAACTGTATGTTCTGCCTCCTTTGTTAAATATTAATTCACCATAAAGGCACAGGTTTATTTCTGGGCTCCCTATTCTGTTCCATTGATATATAGGTCTGTTTTTATGCCAATACCATGCTGTTTTGGTTACTATGGCCTTGTAGTATAGTTTGAGTTCAGGTAGCATGATTCCTCCAAGCTTATTCCTCTTTCTCAAGATTTCTGTAGCTATTTTTGTGGTTTCATATACATTTTTGGAATATTTGTTCTAGTTCTATGAAATATGCCATTGGTAACTTGATAGGAATTGAACTAAATCTGTAGCTTGCTTTGGGTAGTATGAACATTTTAATGATATTAATTCTTTCTATGCATGAACATGGTATATGTTTCCACTTATTTGTATTGTCTTCAGTTTTTTTCTTTAGTGTGTTATAATTTTCCAAGTACAGGTGTTTTTATATCCTTGGTTATATTTATCCCTAGTTATTTTTTTTTATGCAGTTGTAAATGGGATTGTTTTTGTACTTCCTCTTTCTGATAGTTTATTTCCAGTGTATAAAAATACAACTGGTTTTGGATACTTATTTTGTATCCTGTTGTTTTACTGAATTTATTTATAAGCACTAGAAGTTTTTTGGTGGAATCTTTAGGGTTCTCTCTATATAATGATATGCCATCTACAAATAATAACAGTTTTACCTCTTTCTTTCCATTGTGGATGCCTTTCTTCTTTTTGTCTGATTTCTGTGGCTAGGACTTCCAGTAATATGTTGAATAAGAATGGTGAAAGCAGACATCCCTGTCTTGTTTCTGAGCTTAAGGGAAACACTTTTAGTTTTTGCCCATTGAGTATGATGTTCGCTGTGGGTTTGTGACATATGACCTTTATAACTTTTAGGTATGTGCCCTGTATACCCACTTTGCTGAGAATTTTTTTCATAAATGGGTTTACCAAATGTTTTTTATGCATCTATTTGTATGACCATTGATTTTTTAACCTTCATTCTGTTTATGTGGTATATCACATTTATTGATTTGCAGATATTGTACCAATCTTGCATCCCCAGAATAGACATTTCTCCGAAGAGGACATATATATGACCAACAGACACATGAAAAGATGTTCAATATCACTAATCATCAGAGAAATGTAAATTAAAACCACAATGAACTATCACCTCACACCTGTCAGAATGGCTACCATCAATAAGTCAACAAACAAATGTTGGTGAGGATGCAGAGAAAAAGAAACCCTTGTGCACTGATGGTGGGAATGAAGATTGATGCATTCACTGTGACATATGGATTTTCCTCACAAAATTAAAAATGAAACATATGACCCAGTGATTCCATTTCTGGGAATATTTCCAAAGAAGCCCAAAACACCAATTCAAAAGAATATATATAACCTTTTGTCAATTGCAGCATTATTTACAACAGCCAAAATTTGCAACTAGCCCAAGTGCCCATAAGCAGGTAAGTGAATTAGAAAGCTGTGGTACATTTACACAATGGGATGCTACTTGGACATAAAAAAGAAGGAAATTTTACCCTTTGCAATAGCAGGAATGGACCTGGAGAGTATTATGCTAAGTGAAATAAGCCAGTTAGAGAAAGACAAGTACCATATGATTTCACTTATATGTGGAATCTAATGAACACAATAAACTAACAAAATAGAAATATTCATAGATACAGAGAACAGAATGACAGCTGTCAGAGGGGAGGGAGGTTGAGGGGCTGGGTGAAAAGGTTAGAGGATTAAGCAAACAAAACAAAACAAAACAAAACCAAAATCCATAGACAGACAGTGGTATGGTGATTACCAGAGATAAAGGGGGATGAGGGAGGTAGAAGAGGGAAAAAGAGAGATAAATGGTGATGGAAGGAGACTTGACTTTGGGTGGTAAATACAATAGGATATACAGGTGATGTATTATAAAATTGTAAACCCAAAATCTACATAATTTTATTACCCAATGTCACCCCAATAAATTAAATAAAAATTTAAAAAATTCTTTTAGCTAAAGAAGATTAACAGTTAATCCCTGACACATCACTGATCCAAGACCCTTACCCAAATACCCTAGAACATGCATACTAGATAGCTTCTGAGCCTTACCTGTATACAACCATTCCCACTAACAATCAGACTTCTCTTTACTGGGTTGATAGGGAAGAGGGGCACAGAAACAAGTGGATAAATGGAACTGCAAAGACTTCCAGGATATTTACAACCATTTCTTTTATTCTTCTAACCTACCCTATCAAAGAGAACAAAATGCCTGGTCCTCATACTCTTCAAACTTCCTTGAATAAATGGATCTAGTTCTTTGATGTCTTTTGATCTCAATATTTTAGCCAAAATTCATGAAATCCTCTAGCAATTTGGGGATTAAGTGTCTTCTATTCCTGTACTCTCTCAGGTGTCTTGGCATGAAATGACTACCATTTTCTTGATGATACTTTTAATACATAAGTATTGAACTTTCCTTCTAACTTTTTCTCTCTTTTGCTCTGGTATCAATCCACATAGACCTAATGACACCAAGTAGATAAGCCTAAGGAAGGAATCTTAGACTTGAGGAGAAATCTCCTTACGAATATTCCTAGAATACTTAAGTCTGAGAAACATGGCCTAGTTGTAAATTTGGGACCTTTCTTCCCTATGTTTGTCACAAAGATGTGAGTCTTTCCCAGAAATGAATTTTCCCCTTAAAAGAAACAGGGCTCTTTGGAGAAAAGGCTGATTTCAGGGTTGGAATGGAAAAAGTATAATCTGTCATACTAGAAAGCAGGAAGTACTCAAGGAATGAGGGGCTTCTACTGGGTTAATTTGAGAATCAAAATCAATAATAATACTAATGGATTAAAACCTTGGCTGATTTAGATATATTCTTATGTGCTCTCTCCCCACTTTTAACTCTTTCCTGTATTTCTTTCCCTTTAAGCTCTAGGCATAAGAGCAATATGCTCTTGTTTTTCCTCTGCCTCTGGATGATGCATGTGTTCTATATTGGAATAAAAAAATCTGCCTTTTAGCTTTAGGCTTTGAGATGATCATAGAAAAAGTAGTCTCTTAATTGACTTGGGTTCTCTGCCATTGAAACAAACCTGTTAATGGTCTAATGGGGTTATTTATTTGGTTGAAACATAAAATTGCCATTTTTGTAGATAAAACTGTTGAATATCATATGGTTCCACAACATGGTCCAGCCAACCTTACAGGAGATTTATATTGGAACTTAGGAGCTAAACCTCAAGATATTTTAAATTATCTGTGCCATTTATTCCCTTGGAGACTTAATGAGGAAGGGTGACTGACCATGGGCCTCCTGACTACACTGCATAATGCTCTCTGAATCTCACATCTATGCCATCTATCAGAAGTACTGTCAAACAAATACCATATGATCTTACCTATAAGTGGAACCTAATCAGCAAAGCAAGCAGGCAAGGAAAATATGGCTAGCAACACTGAAAGAAAGAAGAAACTAACAGGGATGGGAAGGAGGGAGGGAGGGAGGAAGCAGAGAGGGGAAGTTGAAGGGTCAGATCAAGGAACAGGTATGAATAACACAAGGATGAAGCCAGGAAGGACTGAGGGGGTAGGGAGGGGCAGGAGAAAATGGTGGCAGGTAAAGGGAGACAAATATATTTGAAAAATAAAATAAAATAAAATAAAAAAATTTAAAAAAGAAAGTATTGCCATAGAGTGAAGAGTGAAAGCAGTGCTAGGCCAGGAATCGAGAGACTAGATTCTATTCTCGGAGTTCTCGTTACCTAGCGAGAAAAGTTGGGTGAGTTACAATTTCCCGTAGCCTCTCTTTCTTCATTTGCAAAACAGAGGTTGAATAAAGACTGAGTTGTGTCTGATGTTCCTTCCAATTCTAGTATTTTGAAGTTCTGTTTTCTAGAACCTGAAGAGGTGGGAGTTGGGACAAGTTCTATACATACCTAACTATATTTACATATATAGTGGTGTCCTTTTCAGAGACACATCAACTAACCAAATAGATAACCAACTTTAAAGGAAAAATATACTGTATTAGCTGAAACCCTTGGTCAAGTCAAGTGAAAAACAAAATTCTAGACTCTGTATTACTTAATATGTTTTACTAATCCATACAATGTTATTTCTGTATACTTTAACAAGAAAAATATAGTTGATTTTTAAAGTTCTTTTTACTCTTTTATAAACTGTATGACGGTTTTAAATGATTGTTGAGACTAATCATTTGTTCACAAATGTATGGACTTCAAATCATGAATCTCTTGAGAATCTGTAAGAAAATGTTTTAAGTCCTTCGGCTCTGTGCTATCCAATTATAACAATGCTAAATTTAGTGAGATTTTGGTTTGTCCTCATCTGCACAAGGATGATAATCTCTAATTTGGACTTTTCAATAAAAGCATTGTTATGAAATTGTCAGTAGTCTAATATTGTTTAGAAAAGGCAAAAATAACTTTAATTCTTGCAAATCTGAAGAACAATATGCAGCCTCAAAAGAAGAAGAGGCTTGTTGCATAACAACTCAGCAAAACAGTGACTATACCCACAGCCTCCTTCCATGGAGTTACCCAGCCCTAAAAATAATTCTACTTTATTCAAGCACACTTTTTTCTAAAACAGCAACCCTCAGTAAAAATTTCATGAGCAATTTGGTATAGGTCACACCAAGGACAGAGAAAATAGATAAAATATTTAACAAATTAGAAATATACAGGTCACTTTCACACCATTAAATAATTAGAACTTTTGATTATATTAGGTTTATTTAATCACCTTTATCACTTAATACAGAGATCCTCCTCGTAGCACAAAGTCAAGCCAAAAGTTATAAACTTCATTTCTGTAAAACCTAAGGAAGCCAGTGAGCTCTGGTCCAGTAACCAAGTTACTCTTCTTGTCAGGAATGCTTTATGCGCATACACCCATACACGTCACATATACACACCCTATGTAGACTGACTTTCCTATCAGTTTCTGAGGCGTCATCAACTCATCCTCTCACTTAAAATAAAATTGCTTTCCAGACTCAATCAATAGTATATCTTAACCTCCTTTCTCCCCGTGTATCTTATGCCACTTTCAAATCTTTATTAATTTGGCCCTTTCTGTACTTCAGTGCATAGACATTAATCTTATGTGAAAGCAAGGTACACAGTAAGAATTTGAGAGCTACATATTAATATCACAAGCAGTTACAGGAAGAATTCATGTTGTGAAAGATGAAATAGAAAGCTAGTTAAGCATTAAGTCAACACGATAAGGTATCCTAATGTTTCTGGTGGACAGAATTTTTTTGGTAAGTCTTTTCTGATTCTTCTTTCCCCTTCCAGACATATTACAATTATCAAGCATAAATGCTGTCTTTATATTCCTTTTAAGTTTCCATTTTTCTCTGTATGTGATATCATCATAGATACAGGTATGTCAGATATATTTCAAAACTGGATCCCAGTCAATGAAAAAGGGTCTCTAATAATTGCCTTGGGCAGTCAGTAGCCTAATATTTACTAATTTTTGAAATGTCCTTCTTTTCTAGAGTACTTCTTCCATGTAAGGGGCTTTAACATTCTTCTACAGACTTTAGACACATGTTCATTATAATGACCACTTAATCTGAATGAATAGAAATCATAAATTAAAAAAACCCAAACTTTAAACCTGAAAATAACATTAAAAAGTGTTTTTATTGACTAGCTGAAAACTCTGTGTAATAATATAAGTAAGGACCACATTCTTAGTCTTTCACAATCAAGTTCTTACCCACTTCTACAGGGTAAAAGCCATTAGTTTCAGGCATAGTTCTAAGTTTATCCAGCACCCCATTCATTACTCCACTGCGTATCTTCTAGGCTTCGGCTGTCACCATGGCAGATCTGCAGTGCTGCAGATGCAGCAGCGAGCAAAATGGAAACAGGCCTTTGCTTTCACAGAACTACAGTCTGTGCAGAAGAATGACATTGATCAAATATTTGCCCTTTGGAATATATAGTTACAAACTGAGATAAAGGTTGTTAAGAAAAAGAGCACGATTCCATGAGAAGTTATTATGAGGAATTTGACTCAGGTTGGCGGGGAGGGGTCAAGAAAAACTTTCCTGAAAAAGTGATACTTAAGTAAAATTCTAAAAGATGATTAGATATTAATTAAGCAAAGCAGTTAGTGAGAAGGGGTAAAGAAAAGTAAGAGAAAGACTTCAAAACTAAGGGAAAGGCATGTGAAAAGTTCCCAAGACAAAAGGCATATTAATTTCCTGTTGGTGCTGTAACATATTACTGCAAATATAGTGGCTAAAATAATACATGTTTATTATCATATAATTCTGGAGGTCAGAAGTCTGAAATGGACCATGGAGTTAAAATGACAGTGTTCCTTTTAAAGGCTTACGGAGGACTCTGTTTCCTTGCCTTGTCCTGCTTCTACAGGCTGCCTCATTCCTTGGCTTTTGGCTTCCTTCATGCATCTTCAAAGCCAGCATTAGCCAGCTCAATTTTTTCACGAAGCTATCTTTTTGGTTCTCTTTCTTCTGCTTTTCTGTTTTCCTTAGGACCCTGCAGTCAATCCAGATAGTCCAGGATAATCTCTACATCGTAAAATCCTTAGTTAATTACATTTGCAAAGTCCCATTTAGCATGTAAGGTACCTTATTTACAGGTTCCGAGGATTAGAACTGTGGACCTCTTTAAGGAGTCATTATTATGGTCACCATAAAAGACATCATATTTCATTTAATAATTGAAAAAAGGTCAGGGTGCTGAGTGCATAAAGGGAGGGGAAAAGTGGTATTAGATGAGGCTGGAGAGGTGGGCAAAGACCACATTATTTATAACCATCCCACCTGGTTTTGGGGACTGGAACCTGGCTGACAGGCAAGAGGGCCCCAAGGCTGGAGCTGAGCAAGGAGGCCTTGGGAAAATAGGCCACTGATGATACAAAACCTGTCCCCCAGGCAGGGGCGCAGCCCCTGCCTCCCTCACATCACCCTGCTTGGCCCCGGAAGATGACTGGTTAGTCAATGACAGGTAAGATCCCTAGATGCCAGGGGTAACCTGAGATAGGCACAATCGCATCGGGGCCACCAGGGGAGGAGTTGGGGGACATGGAGAAGGGGCAAAAGACCTTCACCCCTTGGCTTTGTCATGGGCAGAGTCCTCATCCTAACTGAAAGAAGTCTCCTCATCTCTTCGCTGCTTTGCTTCCCCTGCCTGACTCAAGCTTGAAACAATGCTAGAGGCAGGTACAGCCGTAAAGTGGATCAGGCAGTTCCTGGTGACAATTAGGGCTGGGAAAGGAATGCATTAAATCCTATGAAACCTGCTTTGCTAAGAATGCCCTGGAGTTAATGAGTACCGGTGTTTGGGGTCTGATCATAGGATGAGCTTATTTTCCCAGGTTTTAGGGCAGAAGGTGCGTCATTCTGTTTATCAGACCCTGACTCGGAAAGACTCTTGCAATCCCTTTACTGTTATCCTTAAACCATCTCTCCTTCCTTTAATCATTACTATTTAACATTGATTGATGAGCTTTACACACATGCTTTGTATCCCTATACAGCTAAACTCAATAAAAGCCCAAGGAGAAAGGTGCTCTGGGCTCTCCTCCTCTGAGAGATTAGCCAGCCTTTCCTCCCCAAGCAAACCTTGCCTTGGGCATTTCCATTTCATCCTCCATGCTGGGGGATACCGTGGGAGGGAGCTCCCCGTTCAGTAATCATGTCAAAAGTTTTGATCTTTATTCTGAGAACACTGGGATGCTATAAAGGGGCGACAGATTAGATTTGATATTTTAAAATATCTTTCTGGCCACTGGGTAAAAAAAAAATGCATTTTCAAATAGCAGAAGGTCACGAAAAAGATGATGGTGGCCCCAAAAAGGGATGATTAACTAACATCATTTCAGATCCTACACTTTCTAAATGGGTGATTCTATGACTTTGGTTAAATATCTGCCTGGTAGCTCTATGGAGGAGATTAAATGTTATGATGCACAACATGATACTTATACAGGAACAGTACAAGGCCTACAAGATAGTCTTTGTATTATTATATTGTTTCTATTATCACTATGCATAACTCTATGCTAGCAAATAAGAACACTTACATAATATGATTTGATAAACAAGTAAAAACTGATTATACCTAAGTAAATTTCTATTTTAAGGAGAAATAAAGAAATGTAATTCAAGAAGTATAAAACCAGAATAGATTAAGAACGCTTCTAAACATTGAGCGAAGGAAGAGAACTTGAGAATGAGGTAATGGGGAGTACAGGATCCAAATCATGTTGGGCTTTTGAGGCTATTCTATGAATTTTGGCTTTTGCTGTAAATAAAATGTGGAAACTTTTGAGGGTTTGAGGAGCGCAATAGTCTAACTTTGGTGTTAAAACTGGCTGATATTTTGAAAATAGACAGATTGTAGGGATACACATGGAGGAGGGGAATTATGTTTTATTCCCTAGACTTGGTAGGTGTCTCTCCTAAGTGCCTCCACAACATCTTGCCCTTGCTACAGGCTTAGCTTTTGTCACATTGTATTATAATTTCCTGCAAGTATTCTTCTCCCTCTTTAAATTCTAAGCTTCTTGAAAGAAGAAATTAAGTTTATCTTTTCACACTGTATTTCCAGAAATTAGTAGTGCTTGACATACAATAACTGCTGAATACAAACTGGTTGCATTAAATTAGCACAATCAGTACTTATCTCCTGGTTACAGACCTGTTACTAGTGTGAAAGAGAGTCTACTGTGATTACCTATGCCACTAGTACTACACATACATTTATTTTATTATGTTTATTTTTCTACATAATCATTTGAATATTTTCCAGCATTAACTAGTTGGTGTGTTTCATGATTTAAGAAGAAAGAAGATATTCTGTTTTTTGTTTTGTAAACTAATCAAAACAAAGTATCTTTGTTTTAAATATCAGATTGGTTATATACACATAAATAACCAAGCATGGCTTCCATATCATTTAAGCATTTAACTCTCCTCACAAATTTGGGAAAAAAAGTATAATTAGTTCCATTTTACAAGAGGAAACCACAGTTTAGAAATGCTAAGTAATTATCTGAGATTACCCAAAAGGTAAGAGACAGGGTTTAAATATCTGTAAAGTCCTTGTTTATCTAGCTATATAAAAATGGATATAGATATGTAAACAACATAAAATAAATGGATATTTTAAAAATGTAAATATGTTCCTTACCGGAAAGTATAGAAGCAGAGACCCAAAAAGGATTGTTTCCAACAGGATAAGGCCCGATGCCCTGATGCTCTAAAAAACAAAATGAAAATGTCATTGTTAAGCTTAGATTTCTAGGCATGGAAGAAATTATGCTATTGTTACAATGCCTCAACAAGTAGCACAACATTCTATGAGGGAAAATAAATGAAAATTGGCTCATATTTAGACAGGAGAACTTAACTAAAACACACACAAAGACTGACCACAAGGTGATGGCAAACTATTGGCAGTGCCTTCATGGAATTTTATTCTCTAAAATTTGAATCATTGAACAGATTAAGCATCTGACAACTCTATCTAGAACATCCTTTCAGTCCAACCAGTTCACAGACACAGAAGATTTTGCCTGTATTTCTAATACATCAGTTATAAGTGTATATTGAATTTTATCCTTAAGCCATTTCACAAATACCTGCATAATGGTTTGAATGGATAAAACAAACATATGTACAAGGTCTTGTCATCTCAGTGATAAAATATAGTCCCCAAACTCACTAACAGAGCTCCACTATGTAAATAATAGAAATCACATTAAATAACTGAGGAATCATGCTTAAATTATTCTCAACTCAAAATTCAAAAGAATATGTTGATTTTAAAATAAATTTCCTGAACATTTAAGCTTGCTAATACATTTTGTTAGACTCAAAATAAAATGCTTAGAGCTGTGGCAAGAAATAAAAACAAAAAAACAAAGAATCAATTTTATATTCTAATAATCAATTTTGTTTTGATTAGTTTAAATTTCAGTATAGGGTAAATATGCTGATCAAGAATACAAACAAAAATAGGTCATTTAAGAGACCCTGTGTTTTCACTAAATACAACATAAAATATATATACCAATTATACCTGGTGCAAATATGGTATCTTAATAGGAAAATAATTTGAAGTAGTTGCAATTGGTTTTTCAACAGCGAAAGAAGCAGAAAAGCCAAACCACAAGAGTCCATTACTTAGAAAGAAATATCAGCTAACTGGATAGCCAGAGAAAGAAAATTTTATTCCTCTTCCAAAATCCTCGTAGGACATTGTTAGAAACACGGGAAATGTTTTATGTAATCCCTGAAAAGAACTCAGGGCTTTCATTAATTTAAGAATTTGGGGATGGAGAAACAAGTTTAGTCAGTGAACAAACTTGAATATTTGAGTGGCTTTTCACTCTTATCAGTCATTATTTTAGCTAGCAGATGCGTTTACTGAAAAGATCATTTCTATCAGCAAGTCTTGAAATGGGTTCTGTGCTGGCAAAATTTCCAAGATGGCAAATTCTATTCATACATAATTATGATTAATCTATGGTTTATTTTTTAAACTTTCTAAGGAAATGACACTGAGAGTGAGAGTCCAAAATATTACAGAAGATTGATTGTAAAACAATCTATAATGTTTGGAAAAAAGGGATATAAAAAGAAGCTGCAAGGCTTAATGGAAATAGCAGACGTTGGAGTTAACTTCATCTCAGTTTGAATTATAAAACAACACTAGAGTTAGACTATTTTGAATTTCAATGGCCTCACTCACAAAATGGATTTCCTAATTTTACCTTATTAAATCTGACATGTTTAATAAAATATAAAGTATACAAAATGGCTAGCATCATGCCAGATACTTAATAAGTAGGTATGTAGTATGCAAGGTAGAAAACAGCACCAGGATGAAAAATTTGAAAACCACAAAGGTTTAAAAAAATAGTAATCATAATTTTTTAATCTTTGAATCCAAAATGACCCTAGAGGCCTAAAAGAGCAAAAGCCTTGGGGTAGGGAACTCAGCAGTTCTTTCTTTAGAGGCAGTTAGGTTCTTAGCTGTGTTACAACCATCACCACCACATAACAACTATGGTAGTGGTGCATACTTTTATGTATTCTCAGAGCTGATAATTGGTCTCCCTTTCATTTGGAAATGTTGAGCAATCTTCTTAACATTTCATTGCCTTGTTCCTGGCTGCACAGGAGAGCCCATAATTTCAAATTATGAAGTGAAACTCCACTAAGTGGTTCCATAATCAAATGTAAGGCCTATTACAAATGTGGAATTTTCCTTTCAAAATATTCTTGGGCAGAGCTGGCTTCATAGCCTTGTAGAATGAGAAGACATCTAATAGGTAAGACTTTCTTTAGGGATAAAGAAAAATCTTCATGCTTTTTGAAATACATCCCTATTTTCTTATTGGTACTGGAAGTTCTTTTAACTGGAACAAAGCTTTTTATTTTCGTACTTGGTGCCAAGAATAAATATGTAACTAATACATTGACTTCATTTCAAAGTGAAGAACAGGAATCCTTTCCTTACAATTGAAGCTATATGATAGGAAGTAGAGAGGAGGCAATAAGTATGTATGGGAGAGATGAGGGATTGAAAAATGTAGATGGGTGAATGAGCTAAAAACAAATAATAGAGTCATCTCCTTTACAGTTCTGTCTGAGATAGAAGTGGTGGTATGGAACTCTTTTTAACCAAAGAAGCTAATTGGGAAACTTGAAAAACTTTCTTGAAGATGAACAATAATAAATAGTATTATAATATTTACATAAAACACATACATACAAATCAACCCCATACATTTTCTCTAGAAACAGGCAAATATATCAATATGGGCCTGGAGGATACACATCAAGCTGATAACCTCATTTTGTTTTTTCCTAGAGAAGTGAATAGATTTGGAAATATTCTGTGTATATTTTAATTTCTTTTGAGATGTAATCATACACTGCTGTGTAATACATATTTTAATAATTAAATAAATAAAATTCAAAAGCTCATCTAAAACATGTCAGCTGAACTACAAAATTCTACATTAGGTATCATAATATGCAAGGATTTCTAAGCAAAGTCCTTCCTAAATAATATCTATTTAATAAGTTTTTATTCAGTATAAGTGCATGTACAATATTAGCAAACACTATATTTATGATACTTACAGATGAATAGAAAACTGAGGGTGTTCTCTTTCAGCCTAAGTCTCTAGTTTAGAATCTATAAGGCCTAATGAATATACTTCCATAAGCATAATTCCAAAATAGAGATGAACAGATTCTACCTCTACTTCACATTCCCAATTTCTTAAATGTTCAGAACTGATTTATGAAAATTTATAACAGTAAGATAAACCTGTGGACCAAAAGAAAGGGTTAATCTTACTATACCAATTTTATCAAGTTATGTCAAAGTCTATTTCTAAATTCTATAATCTTTGGATGCAAAGTATTGAGGCATAAGATGAAGCACAGCTATCGCAAGATTTGCCTAGGGACATAAGCACCCAGAGGAAGCTAAGTCAACAGAAGTAATAAAACGATAAGGATGCTGAAGTTTAAATTTTTTCAAATAATTAAAATGGCTTGTTATTATTTCCTTGGTTCTACATGGACTAACTACTGCTTTTAATTTTTTTAACATTTTTAACCACTGGGCAAATTAACGTACATTAATTAATGTACATCTTGCTAAAACAGTGCAGCTATTTGGGATCATACTTGATTTTTTCAGCCTTGTAACGATGAAATGTCTTTCTATTACAAAGGAATCTTTGAACATAAAGATATTTTTACATAGCTTAACTTGGAATGTATCATAAAAATATAAGAAAGCAACAGAGTAAGATACTGAAAGGAATGAACTACCATGGGTTTGGATGATTAACCAAGATTCAATAACTCTTCATTATTTACAAAAACAGGAGACCAGACTCACGAGCTATACTTTTTGTTTTCATTCTTCTATTTCTATAAAGTAACCCATGCACAGAAAAATTACAAATGAAAACTGACAAACACCTGATTAAATACCTACACAACAATAAATTGGAAGCAATATGTAAAAGGTGGTCCTGAAGAGTATCCTTGCACTGAGAAGGGGGAGGATATTATTTTTCAATAATTTTATTTACAATTATCTAAATAGATGAATACAGACTCTATCAGTTTGACAGACTACATGCAATTAGTTTGTCTCAAGAAAATCTGGTTTTTTGATGAAATATCAAAAAACCAATTGGTTTTAGAAAAATTTGTCGAGAAGCAATTTTCCCAAAATGCGATTAGTTAAAACCAGTATCAGTTTTTCAGAAAAATTCTCAGCAATAAAACTGTCCAAAAACAGAGGAAAATGGCGAGGACAGAGATTCCCAGAGTTAATATAAATCATTCAGAGAATTATAAATTTGTGGAATAAAACACAGGGGCTTTATATATAGATGGTTCAAAATCTCAGAATTGGCCTTTGCTTAACCTTCTGAGCTTCAGTATTCAGTTATAAAATAGGCGTAACAATGCTCACCCTGTAGTGCTGTTGTAAAGAAAGGCAATAATGCTGTCTTGCAAAGGACAGGCACTCAGTCAATGGTAGTTCAGCATCTGTCTTTCATGGACAGATAGAGGATGTGAGGTCAACAGGCTGTCTAAGCTCACTCAGCCGATAAGCGACAGAACAAGGACCTGACATCCATCACAGCTGATCCCCAAGTCAGTTTGATTCTCTTTGTATATTCAGCCTGACCCTCAGTTGTGTCCTTTCCCAAGCTAAAGGGAACAGGACTGTAAGTTATAGTGTAACAAAAACACGTAGCACTTCTAGAGTATTTAAAAATAAACCACCAGTAAGGGTTTGGTTCAGATGTTATTAAAAAAATTACTAGCCAATTTTAAATTCCTTTTTCTTAAAAAGATTTTTATTTATTTATTTTTAGAGAGTGGGGAAGGGAGGGAGAAAGAGAGAGAGAGGGAGAAACATCAATGTGTGGTTGCCTCTTGCATGCTCCCTACTGTGCACCTAGCCTGCAACCCCAGCATGTGCCCTGGCTGGGAATTGAATTGGTGATCCTTTGGTTTGCAGGCCAGCACTCAATCCACTGAGCCACACCAACCAGGACTCAATTTTAAATTCTTGAAAGTTTTATGTAAAATGTTAAAAGATATTGCTACATTGCCGTAACTAAGAATTCTTCTAATATCTAAGACTTTACAAGAACACCCATTTTTCATATGATATGGTCATGTCTAGTGGATCTATTTCAGGCCTTTTGGAAAAATAAGTTTATCCAAAAATAAAGTCCAGAGTGACTTATACATATTTTCATATTCTTTAAAACAGTACTGCACACTAAATAAAAAGTTAATGACATTTTATACATGAGAACTTAGAAATAACAAGTCATTCATTATTAATATTATTTACAATTTACTGCTGGACAGAAACTTCTTATGGTTGCTTTTGCAGGATTTACACAAGATGCTTGCCAATTCACTTTGCTTTGTCTCAGATAATGTGAACACAAAGATGTTCTGCTAGTGTCTCATCTTTCAAAAGTTCAGTGCCTGATTTTAGCCCTTAAAGTTGCTGACTCTCACTACACCTTCAGAAGGGCAGAATAACTTGGATACATAAGAAAGAAAATTTTGGACAATCTTTACTTAATCAGGCTCATCCTTTGTGCCTATGTCCAAAACAATTTAATACTGAAGCACTTCCTACCAGACTTCTTCCCGTCTCGCAGCTCCTTTTCTCTGCTAAGATGTGACTAGAATGCATTCCTAAAATGTGGATGATCATGTCCTTATTTGTCCTCATTTTTCCCATGACTTCTCTGAAAAAATATGCAAAAGAAGTTCCTTCTTCTCTGTAACCTATTTAAAACTTTCAATTCCCTTTTCCTTTCAATTCTACAACAGTCAATAGAGTAATTCATATGTCACTTAATGCAGAAAAATTCTCTAAGTGTCAAAATGTATATAGAAGTGAAAAAAACATACTAATATATTACAAATAGTATCTTGCCTTTGAAAGAATTACTGTACACCCTTAAATAAAGTGGCATGAAATTACTTAAACAAAACATGTCTTTTGTTTAAACTTCTATTATTGATAAAAAGCTATTAAGATTGATATATTTTCAAGTAAAAAGATCACTGAAATAATAAATTCTACCTCTTGAAAAAAATCCTAATGGAATGGTAATAATTAAAATATAAAATATTAAGCATTTTAAAATTGGACATTAAAGAGGTAAAATACTTTGCATACATTTTCAAATATCACTCTTTGTTACACTTGAGATAAACTCAAATATCATTTAATTTAACATCAATCATTTTTTTTAACACAAATGTACTTTATATTTGGAGAAATTCAAGAGACTTCACAAATCATTGCTTGGTTTTATCTGATTGCTAAGTAGCACGAGATCTAAGCAAACTTTCTTTACAGTTTGAACATTGTCTAATCTCAAATGTTTTTCTTTTTAAATTTGGTATGTTAAAAACTGTGATCTGCAAAGTTTATAACTACAATATTACTGCTCACTCACAGGCAACAGAACCTATCAAATATTACCTAGACAACATCACCATCTCCTGTCTTCTGAAACAGGGAAAAAAATTATGAGAACAGAAACAGAATTGCTCAGAAGTATTAAGCCTGTCTTTAGCACATTGTCTTCTGTAGCACATTTGGAAATATATGGAATGACTAGACAATGTATAAAGACAAAGAGACATTTCATACTTTGATATGTGGAGATACTATAAATATTTTAGGACTTGTTTATATGTTTTATTTTATATTCCACATTTTTACACAAAAAAGGGTTCTTCTCTAAAATATGATGAGCATGTCAGTGACTAAACTAATAAATGATTTAATGAGGTGTAAGAGATGCCCCCTACCTGCAAGAAGAGCAAGCAGTTCAGAAATTTAAAATAGCAGTATTAAACTTGATAAGCCAAAAAAAGAAAAGTAGATTATAAAAGGTTGCAGGGAAACAACTGGTACTTACATGCAAAGATGATGGAAACAGGAATTCAAAATTCAATCTCTAAAATACTATAAATATTTCTAGATTGTAAGGAATAAATTGATTCTTATTTTCCCCAAACTTGGGAGCATTAAATGGAACCAAAAAAAAACGGTTTCATTATGGGCTTTTATTATGGAATTTAGCCCACATGGAGTACATTATTCTTAAACGTGTCTGCCGAAGAAAAATTTTTAAAAAGGGAAGAGTATATTAACAACTGTTATGTTTTTAAAAATCAAATTCTTGTATTTTTTAAAAGATTTTATTTCTTTATTTTTAGAGAAAGGAAGGGAAGGAGAAAGAGAGGGAGAGAAACACTGATGCCAGAGAGAAACATCAATCAATTGCCTCTTGTACGTGCACCAACCAGCTGGGGCTGAACCCACCACGTTGGTATGTGCCCTGACTGGGAATCGAACCAGGAACCTTTTGCTTTGTGGAACAACGCCCAATCAGCTAAGCTACACCACACTGGTTAGAGCCCTGCTTACATTTTAATTGTCAGTTCTAACCATTTGTTTCACTACACTCTGCTATTTCAGTTAATTTTAATATTTTATTAGCAAAATCATAACATGTTTACAATTTAATAACTATTTTGATATTTTAGTTTTATATCTTATATTATTAACATGGTTCAGAAAGATTTTCAAATAATAAATTCATAAGTTTTAATTAGCTAATAAATGCTAACCCTTCCAGAATTCAAAAGGGTCACACTAACTGAGGTATATTTTAATGTCTTTTATTTGTGTTGTATCCTCCTTACTCTGTGTTCTAAAATATATTATATATTTTTAATAGGATTATTTGTGTTTTTGTTGTTGAAATATATAAGTTCTTTATAAATTTTGGATATTAACCCTTTATCATATTTATCAGAGAGTATGTTCTCCCATTCAGTGGGCTTTTTATTTAGTTGATGGTTTCTTTTTCTCTGAAAAAACCTTTTTAGTTTGATGTAGTCCCATATGTTCATTTTTTCTTTTGTTTCCCTTGCCTGAGAAGATATAAGAGAAAACATATTGTTATGAGCAATGTCTGAGATTTTACTGCCTATGTTTTCTTCTAGGATTTTTATGGTTTCAGGTCTAACATTTAAGTCCTTAATCCATTTAAAATTTATTCTTGTATGTAGCATAAAAAGGTGATCTAGTTTCATTTTTCTGCACATATCTGCCCAATTTTCCCCAACACCTTTTATGGAATAAACTGTCTTTAGCCTTTTGCATGTGGTTGCTTCCTCTGTCAAATATTAATTGGCTATGAAGGCATGGGTTTAGAAGCGGGTGACGTCAAAATAATGCAATTACTATAAAGGACAAGCCCCTTATAGTACAGGCTTCCTCCACTAGGAACCCATCTGTATCACTGTACCAGCTGGCATTATTGAGAGGCTGCATTTGGCTTCCATGAAGTGTTTTTGAAGACTTTTTCAATGTATTTGCTCATTTCATGGTGAGTGATTTACAAACATACAGCAGTTTTTGACTAAAAAAAGAATGATCCCTTTACCCCACCCTCCCTACTCATCTGATCTCACCTCAGGAAACATTTTTTGTTTTTTGTTTCCCTGGATGAAAAAAGTCCTCAAAGGGAAAAGTTTTGCCACTGTGGAAGAATTGAAACAAAAAATGGCAGAAGCACTAAAAGACATCAAAATCGATGAGTTTGAAAACTGTTTTAAGCAGTGGAAAAAACATCTGAATATGTATACTGAAACAAATGGAGAACACTTTGAAGGTGACTGAGGTTTAAACATGTAAGAATAAATACACAATTCTTTATAAATAAATTCCATTTTTGGGTCCCCCCTCATATTTCTGGGCTTTCTATTCTGTTCCATTCTCCTATGTGTCTGTTTTTATTAAACATTTCTCCACTGAGGACATACAGATCTTCAATAGACATATGAAAAGATGCTCATCATTACTAATCATTAAAGAAATGAAAATTAAATCAACAAACAAGAAGTGCTAGTGAGGATGTGGAGAAAAGAGAACCCTTTTGCACTGTTGGTGGGAATGCAGGTGCAGCCACTGTGGAAAGCAGTGTGGACACACCACAAAGAATTTAAAATGGAACTGCCATTATGACCCAGTGATTCCACTTCTGAGAATGTAGCCAAAGAAACCTGAAACACTAATTCAAAAGAAAATAAGTATCCCTATGTTCATTGCAGCATTATTTACAACTGCAAAGATATGAAAGCACCCCAGGTGTCCATCAGTAGATGAGTGGATAAAACAACTATGGGACATTTACACAATAGAAAACTACTCAGCCATTAAAATGAAGAAAATTTTACCCCTTGCAACTGCATGGCTGGACCTGGAGAACATTACATTAAGTGAAATAAACCAGTCAGAGAAAGACAAATACCATATGATTTTACTCAAAAGTGGAATCTAATGAACAAACTGAACTAACAAGCAGAACTGAAACAGGCTCATAGAGAGCAGAATGACGGCTAAGGGGGGAATTAGGGGGTGGGAGGGTTGAACAAAAATGCAAAAGGGCTCATGGACATGGACAACAGTGTGGTGATTGTTGGGGGGAGGTGAGTATAAGGAGGATAAATGGTAAAGGAAAAAATACAATATAAAAATAAGAAAATATATTATAAAATGCATTAGGATTAGATTATCAACTCAAAAAGACACAAGAAAAATAAAGTATATGCAGAAAATTTGAGAATAGAGAATTTCTGGAATGTTAAAACATTATAAAATATTAAAAGATAGAAAAACAGTTTCACAATAGAACAGGTTTTAAAAAACAACTGTTTAACCTCATCAAAAGTTGAACTATGACTAAAAAAAGTTTTCTAGAAGTAATCAATTTTTGATGCTTTTTCAGTAATAACTACAAATATATATCTTCAGCCTAAACTTCTTCCTGTAGCTCTAGACCTCTCTTTTCACTTGCTTTTAAGACAGCTGTACTCAGAATGACCTACAGGTACCTCAAAATCAGAATTTCAAAATCTAAAAATTTCCAATCTGTTTCTCTCATCATATTTCCTGTCCTGGGTAATGGTAATCAATTATCTATCTGTAGTCAAACTATCTCTGAAATAAACATCTATAGCCTAGAAAAATAAAGTGGGTTTTATGAAATATTCATGGTTTTACAGTTGGTATGTTACAAAATGCCCCATCCCTCAATTTTGTTGACTGACTAAATGAATGAATGAATAAATAATAAATTATTAAACTAGAAAGCAACATGCATGCTGATCCATGTTTATTCAAGAAGAATTCTCCTTTAATGATGGACTCTTCTATGATTTAAGGAATATGTTAATAAGGAGGAGGAAGAAGAAGGGAAGGAGAAAGAAGGGAAACAGAAGAAAACATCTGTTTATATTTGGTTGAACATTCCAGTTCTTGGTTTCATAGGGGCACAATGGGTGAGGCAGGCTGGCGCGAGGAGAGGCAGAACTGGACTCAAACATAAATGAAATCACTGTCTCCTCACCTTTCTCATGGATGCTTTCCCCCGTGTTAACGTACTCTCCGGCCCTCGTGTCTCCTGCTCCAGACAGCCAGTACCGTCGTGTCCCTCTTTCTGTCATCTCATGCAGGCCTGCTCTCTTCAAATGTGGCATATATTTTAAAGTGCTTCCCTTATTCTTCCTAATCCCCAATTTCTAATTTCTTCCCTGACTTGATTTTACCTTCTAATTATAAACAAAATGGATATAATAAATGTCAGTTCGGGTGTTAGAGATTAATACTAATTTAATGGTTGCTGCTCTGGGTAGGACTTTAAAGACAAAATAGATAGGCAACAGTAAAGGTCTAAAGGCAAAGATCTTAAACTCTGAAACTTGAGTGAACGAGGTTGTTGCACAGTGGTCCTTCTGGTGCCCCCCAAATACCACTGTCTACAACTGTTTCCTCTGCAATTATTCTATTCCTCTAATAGAAACACACCAAGATATCTATGCTCAATCAGAAACTGAGATGCAGACATTCCTTTCAAGAATGAAAGGGATCCATCATCCTCTGTTGAGGAATTTTTTTAAAGAAGCAATTCTTATTTCAAAAATGGCTTCTATTTCCAGTTGTGCATTTAATTCCCATCAGGAATAAGTCTATCTAACCACAACTACCACACATTTGTGCCTCAGTAACCCCCCTGAGCTTTGTTGAGAGCATGTTAAATGAGCGGGCTTGCCTCCCTTTATCATTTCTTTGTTTGAAGAAGAAGTTTGTATCATAAAGTTGCCTTTGAAATCCAGCTTTCATTATGCGCTAGGTTTCGTGACATGCTGTGTAGGTGACTTCAATGTCCAAAACAGCAGCTCTCTTTCACCCCATGAATTAACCCCATTTACTATGGTTTTCTCTTTGTTTCTTTTTTGACTACATTTTAAAACCTTAAATGAAATATAAATGCATAAATTCTGGGAATAAAAAAGCCAACTTGCAGGAAAGGGGGGAGGGGTAAATGCAGGACCACTGTACTGGGTAAAACAGGGACTTAGAAGTACATTGCTATTTTGCTGATTCTTTGGCATTTTTCCCAATCAAAGACACTGCCTGACTTTAATAGATTGTTGATAATAAAAGTGGTAGTAAGTAAAAATGACAATGATTATAATAATAATGATGATAACAGCTGAATTTTTGTATGAGCCATTATTCTAGGCATTTTATATTAATTAACCTTCACAAAAACATTTAGCCCTCAGAACAAATACAGGTATCATTATTATCCCCACTTTGTAAATGATGAGAGTGAGGTTAAGAGATGTTAGAAAAGTTGCCCAAGAAAACTGGCAGAACTGAAATTACATACTGGTATCACTGAACTTGGCCCCTGTTGCTTTCCAAACCCAACTTTGTAAAGCTGTCACTTAAAATAGCATCTGTACAGTGGCTCCTGAAGAAACCTTTGCTGACCTCCCACTGAAATATAAAGGCACATGTGAAACTGAAAAACAACCCTGCTGTGAACAGGGAATTTAAAGCAGGAATACAAATAGAAATAAAAATGTGAAGTACTCATCCTCACAAATAATTGGAAAAAGTAAATTAAAATGATATTATTTCAGTTTTAACCCATTAGATTGAAAAAGTTAAAAAGATGATAATATCAACCACAGGTTACAGTGTTGGAAAATGGGCACTTTTATAGTAATAGAAATAAAAATTGGTGAAACCTTTAAGTGAGCAGTTTTAAAGTGTTTATCAAAATTTTAAGTGTCTACATTTGATTATACCAGCAACTACACTTCTAGGGGGTTTATCCTTAAGAATTAGTTTTATGTCTGCACAGAAATGTATGCACAACAGCGTTTACCAAAGCACAATACCTGGTGAAAAAGTTGGACCGATGGGTATGTTTATTAATAGCAGAGAAGAAAATTATAGTTCTTCTGTACAGTGTGATATCATGCAGCTATTTAAAAACTGAAAAAGACATATGCACAGGCAGGGAAAGAGCTCCAAGTTCATTTTAGGAAAAAAATATTAATAAAAACTCTTTATTAGCAAAAGGCATAATGTGAGCCCACATGCATGTATCAAACCTTTGCTGGTACACGTTTTTCTGGGAAGAGAAGCAGAAGCGGAAAGAAATGGGGGCTTTTACTTATTGCTTTACTTTTTATTTACCTGTTCATTTTGTACAGCAATGTATTCCTTTCTTAGTTAAGTAATAATCAACTAAAGAATCCTAAATGCCAACAAAGGGAGAAAAGGAGAAAGAAAAGGAGGGATGAATGGAGGAAGACAGGCGGATAGAGTAGATTAAAAAACAACAAAATGTAATCAAATTAGAGGCTATTTATAAGAGTCTTAATTATAAGCTTCAAGAGGAGAGGTATTCAAAACTCATCTCTGGGGTTTGGCATGTAGCAAGAATTTATACTTATGGGGTAAAAAGTAAGATAAGTGAAGGCTAAAAGAAAGGGAAGATGGGAAAAGTAAAGCCAAGAGAAAAAGAGAATAAGCATAAATTTATCATGTAAAGAAAAAATAAGTATCAAGTTGCTAATATCTGTCCAAGTGAAATTTAAGGTAAAAATGCATGAAAAAGGAAAAAGAGGTCATTTAACATCTATTAAAGTTATTTCTTGGAACCTATGACAGTCACGAACGCTGCACCTCACCAGCCCTGCTTCCTCCTCAGCCCCATCAGGTACTCTGTTCCCCTTGCTCACTACGCTCCAGTCAGCCTGGCCACTTTCCAGTTCTACAAACGCAGTTGTTTTCCACCCTGTAGCTGTCAGAGCTCATCCTCTTCCCTCACCCTGGCCTATTTCCACCTCCCTCCTTTACTCTCATTTGGCTCACTTCAGACCATTTCTTGGGTCTTAGTTTCTTATCACGCAATAAAGATTTTTTGAGTGCTTTCTGCATCAGGCTAGGTGGTAGACACAGGACTTCCAAAGAAGACTTTTTTGAACTACCCTAACCGGGTAAGTTTTCTCACGTTTTATGCACGTTGCACACAGTACTTCCATGAGTGGAACACTTAACACAACTGAAATCAATGTTGAAAGCAACATTCACATGGATCACTTCCTAACAGGGAAAAAAAAAAAATCTAACTGCCAAGCAAACTGCCAAGTCTTAGTGATGAGGTAGGTAGTCTTCTTAAAATAAGGCACAAGATAAAGACATCTGATATTAACATTGGGATTTTACATTATTCTGGAATTTCCCTTAAATACATTGAGATAAGAAAAAGAAATAAGACATACAAAGACTGGAAATGAGACATTATGTGTGGCAGGAAGTTGTCCTAAGGAAATAATCTGAATCATTCACAACACTTAGTTATAAGAATGCTTCATGCACAGTATTACTCATATTTGGAGAAAATCAGTAACAATCTACATCCCCAAAAGTAGACAAATGGTAGAATGAATTATAGTATGATGCTCTACAGTGTAATAATATGTCAAAAAACTTGAGATCTGGGGGTAGATTTAATGACAAAAGAGTGTATGATTATAACTTGATATATAGAGAGATATTTTTATATTTAGTATTTAAACACAAAATTGTAGACTTATAAGTGATTTTTACATAATTTTTTAGTATTTCCAAATCTTGTAAAATATACTTGTATTTGTTTAATAATACAGAACAGTTTAAAACTCTCATCTCACAGAAGTCTTTAAAAGATTAAAGTCATATAGAGACACTTTCTAGAACTGTTAAAGAAAATGACAATATCAAATGTTGAGAGGATTTAGAGCAGGTGGAATTTCCATACATTGCTAATGGGAATTTGAAACTGTACAGACATTTTGGATAATGATTTTGTGGCCTCTTATAAAGTTAAAAGTACATCTGCCCTGTGACCAGGCAATTCTACTTGTAGGTATTTATCTAAAAGAAAGAGAAACACTGGATCACAAAAAGGCTTGTAAAAGAATGTTCACAGCAACTTCATAATTTACCAAAAAAGGGCAATAATGCAAATATCCACCTAACAGGAAAATTAAATAGCAAATTATACAGTATTCATACAATGAAATACAACTCAGAAATAGGGGGAGAAAACGGCTGATCCACATGACCAAGATGAATCCCCGAAATTATATATACTAAAGAAACCAGACAAAAAAGAATATATTGCATGATATCATTTATATAAAGTTCTAGAACAGGAAAAGCTAATCTATGGTGATTGAAATCTAGGGGAGAGAGGTGTGAGAACTGACTGGAAAGTGACATGAGAGAAATTTCTGGGGCTAATGAAAACTTGTACCTCTTGACAGGGTGTAGATTATATGGGTGTATGCATTTGTCAAACTCATTGCACTGTACAATGAAGATCAATGCAAATTCAAAAGAACATAAGCAACCCTATGTTCATTGCAGCATTATTTACAGTTGTCAAGATATGGAAGCAGCCCAAGTGTCCATCAGGAGATGAGTGGATAAACAGCTATGGGATATTTATACAATGGAATACTACTTGACCATGAAAAAGAAGAGAGTTTTACCCTTTGGAACAGTATGAATGGACATGGAGAACGTTATGCTAAGTGAAATAAGCCAGTCAGAGAAAGACAAATACCATATGATTTCACTCATATGTGAAATCTAAAGAACAATTCCATTGCTGGGATTATACCCTAAGAATCTTGAAACACTAGTTCAAAAGAACTTACGCACCCCAATGTTCATAGCAGCATTATTTACAATAGGCAAGTGCTGGAAACAGCCTAAGTGCCCATCAGCAAATGAGTGGATCAAAAAACTGTCATACGTTTATACAATGGAATACTACACAGAAGAAAGAAATAAGACACTCCTACTCTTTGCAGCTATGGTACATTTATGCAATGGAATACTACGCAGAAGAAAGAAAGAAGGAGCTCCTGCCCTTCGTGACAGCATGGATGGAACTGGAGAGCATTATGCTAAGGGAAATAAACCAGGAGGTGAAAGACAAATGCCATATGATCTCACTTTTAAGTGGCACCTAATCAACAAAACAAACAAGCGAGCAAAATAGAACCAGACACATGGAAATAAAGAACAAACTGACAGTGACAAGAGAGGAGGGGGAAGGGGGATAACAGGGGAAAGAAGGAAAATGGTTAAGTCAGGGAACCTGTATAAAGGACCCATGGATAAAGACAACTGGGAAGAGGACTGAATGTGGGAGGTGGGGGTGGGTTGGGCAGGGGAGAGCAATGGGGGGAAAATGGGGACAACTGTAATTGAACAACAATAAAATATATATACCTGAAACTAATACAATGTTTTAAGTAAGTTAAGCTTTATCAAAAAAGTAAAGGAAGTAAATGGCTATGAAAATCAATTAAAAAAAAGAACAAACTGTGCTGACAAGCAAATAGAGACAGACTCATAGATAGAGAGCAGGATGACAGCTAAGGAGGAGGGTTAGGGAGTGGAGGGAATGAGCAAAAAGGCAAAGGAACTCATGGGCGTGGTGACTGCTGGCGGGGAGAAGGGGGTTATCATAAGGGGGCTAAATGGTAATGGAAAAAAATACAATAAAAATAAATAAAATAAAGTATCAAAAAAGATTAATTCATTTCACTGTATGTAAATTATACTTTCATAAAAATCAATAACAAAGGATTTGAAAAACACACTAAGGTGGTTAAAAATAAAAATCAACAGACCTTTTATTACTCCACAAATACCATGAACTTGGTGCCACTAATTTTCCACACAAGGGGAAAACTATATTGCAAAGATACCTACATTGCTTAATTTTCTGGTTATTTCTACCATTTGTATTCAATTTGCATATTCTATTAGCTTACATTTAAGTCAATAACATTTTCATACTTCTTATTCATTTACATCTATTTGATCACTTTGCAAAGATGGAAGAAAGCCCTACAAGTAGGGCAGTGAGAAATTGACAGAAAGAAGTATAGAATCTGCCCACACTCAGTGAAAGACTAGAAACACCACACATGGGGTGGTAATTAAATACATAAGCTCTATAGTCTTTATGACCTGAGTTTTGCATATTGGCTCTGCCACTGACTGACTTGTGTTTTTGGGAAAACTTCATTATATTAGTATTAATTTTAGCTTCTTTTAAAAGCTATCAAAAATTCAAGTTAAATCCAATTCTTCAAGAATACACTATTTACAGGAAAACGTATCTTGACTATATAAAACATAACATTGCCTGCTAACTTCCCAGAGCACATAAAATTATTTTGAAAATGTTGTCTAGAAATTTATTGTTGAATCCTGATTGTGTCCTCCTTTGGTATAAACAAATTTGCCATTTAATGAATTCTTAAATTCAATTTTGATATGAGTGAGTTTTTTACTAATATATTTCAACTGTGTTTAAATTTGAAATAACATTTTTATCACATTTCAGCTGATAAGTCATTCTTCTTTCTGGCCTAAGATAATACTCTTTTCCCAAAGGGGACCATAAGTACAAATAAAGTAACAAAAATCCCTTTCTTATTCACCAATGTAAAATATCACTACAATTACAAAAAAGTTTCTGATTTGTCTTATGGCTGATATAAAAAAAAATTGTACTCATTTGCTGGTGAACATTCAAATCAATTCATATCTGAATATGTTGATATTACCTAATTGTTACAACTGGTTTTCTGCAGACACATTTTTATAGTGACCAAATATAACAAGAAAATAGTCTAGAATATGGACAACAATATTGTATTATAATCATCAAACTTGTTAAGAGACTATAACTTAATTATACCAAAACTAAAAGAAATGATAATTAGTATAATGTGATAGAGGTGCTAATTATCATTTCAATGGTAATGTAATATTATATATAAATGTATCAAATTAAAATATTGTATACCTTAAATATATAAAATGGCGGACGTCAAATATATTTCAATAAAAAATAGTCTAGAACTTGATTTGAACAAGTCAATTTGGAAATAATAGAATATTTTTGTAATTAAAATGACCATAATCACATGTCCAGTCATTAGCATGAAAGGGCCGTATGTAGATGAAATATTAAAAGTTCTGAAATAGATGGAGTACGGGAGGCTGGGGAGGTGAGAGAAAAACACCCTCTGCTCTACTACATTCACCTCCACAGGACATCTTTGCTGGCTGGTGCCTCTGCCTGGAATATTCTCCCTTTAGATGAGTGATGTAGAAGCTGGTGGTGCCACTGTCTTCCCAGACCTGGGGACGGTGATTTCGCCCAAGAAAGCATCTCTAAAACGGTGGCCTAGGTAAACACAGCTTGCTTCCTCAATACAACCATATACAAATTACAACTAAAGGATAGAAAAAGCATCACTCAGGACTGGCTGAAATCAATTTAAATGGAGGTTCTACAATCACAGAATTAAAGGAGAAACCATAATTGTCCAGACTGGTAGGAGGGCTGGGGACTCAGAGACATGGAACAGGATAGTCCCATACCCATGTGTGGCATATAAAAAGCAAGAGGGATATCTCAGGAGTGGGGGACCCCAGCCCCAAACCAGACCAACACTGCCCAGGGTTCCAGTACTGGGAAGATAAGTTCCCATGGCTTCTGGCTATAAAAACCAATGGAGATTGAGCTGGTGTAAAAAACTGTTGGATTCCCAGACAGTTCCTTTTTTTAAAGTATATTTTATTTATTATGCTATAACGGGTGTCCCATTTTTTCTCCCTGTTGTCCCTCTCCACTCTGCACCCCACCTCCCTCCAGCATTACTCCCACCTTTAGTTCATGTCCATGGGTTGGTTGTACATATAAGTTCTTTGGCTTCTCCATTTCCTATACTATTCTTAACCTACCTCTGTCTATTTTGTGCCTACCAATTATGCTTCTTATTCCCTGTACCTTTTTCTCCCATTTTCCCCCTCTCCCCACTGATAACCCTCCATGTGATCTCCATTTCTGTGATTCTGTTCCTTTTCCAGTTGTTTTCTTAGTTTTTGTTTTAATTTTAAGGTTCAGTTGTTGATAGTTGTGAGCTTGTTGTCATTTTACTGTTCATAGTTTTGATATTCTTTTTCTTAGGTAAATTCCTTTAACATTTCATATAATAAGGGCTTGGTGATGATGAACTCCTTTAACTATACCTTACCTGGGAAGCAGTTTAACTGCCCTTCTATTCTAAATGATAGCTTTGCTGGATAGAGTAATCTTGGACATAAGTCCTTGCCTCCCATGACTTTGAATACTTCTTTCCAGCCCCTTCTTGCCAGGCAGTTCCTCTTAAAAGCCCTGCACGCATACTTACTCAGATTCCTCCCACTGAGCTCCAGCACTGGGGCAGCAGCTTGAAAAACACCAGTGGCATACAGGGAGGAACTGAAGTGTCTGGCATAAGGGTGAAAGCTGGGGTACAGCTTTCTCCAAGTCAGAACTGCAGACAGGGGCCATTGCTCCTCTTCTGAGCCCTCCCCTTACAATCCACAGAGCAGAGTGGGCTCCATATCTGAGACTCCCATCAAGCTGGTTCACATTGTTTGCCCCACTCTGGTGATTCCCTGATACTCTGCCGCAACCAACTTAGAGACCTATCCAAGCGGTTAACAGTGACTTTTCCATATGAATGACTTGTCTTGGCACATGCTTCTGATCTTCCTAAACCCTTTCATATAAACAACAACTGGCACCAGTGAGCCACTATACCTTGCTAAGTAGCCCCAGGCCCAGCTCTAGTGGCAGATGGCCTTGGTTCACAGCCAGGCCTCACTAGGGCACCACCAAGCCCAGCACAAGAAGCAGCCAGTTGCAGATCACTTTATAGCTTATGTCAAGTGGCCCCAGACAGAACACAAGCAGGCACCAGAGCCCTGCTGAAGTAAGCTCTGCTCTGTGGAGTGGGGCCCAGCACAGCTGCTCCTCCATGGAGGGGAGAGGTTGGTATTCAGCGGTCATAACCAGTCCTTGCAGCTGACTGGTCTGAGTAAACGCCTCCCATTGACCTGTCAAAAGCAATGAAGACTCCATTATAAGAGGATGATGTACACAGACCACACAAAGGGCACACCATGAGTACTCAGCTTGGGTGATAGGGGAGGTTGTGCCTCTGGACCCACAGTACACCTACTGCATTACACTATGCTAACAAGGCAAGGAGTCATAGTAGCTCTACCTAATACATACAAACACAGGGAAGCTGCCAAAATGAGGAGACAAAGAAACATGGCCCAAATGAAAGAAGAGATCAAAACTCCAGAGAAAGAACTAAACAAATAAGCAATACTTCGGATGCAGATTTCAAAACACTGGATATAAGGATGCTCAAGGAACTTAGTGAGTACCTCAATAACATAAAAAAGATCCAGTCAGAAATTAAGGATACACTAATTGAAAAAAAGAACAATTTACAGGGGATCAACAGTAGAGTGGATGAAGCCAAGAATCAAATCAATGATTTGGAACATAAGGAAGCAAAAAACAACCAACCACAACAGCAAGAAGAAAAAGGAATTCAAAAAAATGAGGATTGTATAAGGAGCCTCTAGGACAACTTCAAGCACACCAACATTTGCATCATAGGAGTACCAGAAGAAGAAGAAAAAGAGCAAGGAATTGGAAATCTATTTGAAAAAAATAAAAGAAAACTTCCCTATTTGGTGAAGGAAATAGGCATACAAGTCCAGGAAGATTATAGAATCCCAAACATGGTGGATGCAAAGAGACCCACTCCAAGACACATCATAATCAAAATGCCAAAAGTTAGAGATAAAGAATCTTAAAACAGCAAGAGAAAAACAGGTAGTTACCTACATGGGAGTTCCCATAAGACTGTCAGTTGATTTCTTAAAAAAAACTTTCCAGGCTACAAGGGATTAGCAAGGAATATTCAAAATGATGAAAAGCAAGGACCTACAACCTAGATTACTCTATCCAGCAAAGCTATCAAGTTATCATTTAGAATTGAAGGGCAGATAAATAGCTCTCCAGACAAGAAGATGCTAAAAGAGTTCATCATCACCAAGTCATTATTATATAAAATCTTAAAGGTATTTATTTAAGAAAAAGAAGATGAAAACTATGAACAATAAAAATGGAAATAAATACGTATCTACCAACAACTGACTATAAAAACAAACTAAGCAAATAAGGAGAACAGAAACAGAATTAGGGTATGGAGAATGGGTTGATGGCAGCCAGATGGCAGGGGGTGTGGGGGAGTAGGTGAAAAGGTGAAAGGATCAAAAAACACAAATTATTAGTTACAAAATAGTCATGGGGGTGTAAAGTACAGTATAGGAAATGGAGAAGCCACAGAATATATATGCATGACCCATGGACATGAGCAAAGGTATGGGGATTGCCTGAGGGAGTTGGGGGCGAGGTGAGTGGAGGGGGCAAAGAAGGAAAATATTGAGATAGCTGTAATAGCATAATCAATAAAATATATCTTAAAAATAAAATTTATGAAATAATATATATGAAAATGGTAGACATTTTATGTCATTTTCCCCTATACAAAGTGTGAGTGGAGTAAGTGAGTGGGTGATGGAGTAAGGAAAGAGATAGTCTTCTAAATAGTGGAATCAAAGGTTTTAACTCCCTAGAGTGCATGTCTCATCAAGTGACAGGAAGGTATGACTGAAGTGCCAAAAGGCAGGGTAGAGGAATTGGTGCTGAAGTTGTAAAGAGAAGTTGGCAATCACTCTGGTACTTATAAGTGTGGTTCAGAATTTTGGTCTCTATCCTAAAGCAGTGAAAAGCTATCACAGGATTTTTGAGTAAAGGGACTGTTTTTAAAATGATAAAACTGATTTAGAGAAGACTTTGGGCTACAGGGTAGAGAAGATATTGAAGGAGAACTTGAATGTAGGAGGATATCATAAAAATTCAGGGAAGAGTTAATGGCATCTTGGACCAGAACGGTGGCAGCAGTGATGGAGAAAAGCGAACCCATTTGAGAGTGCAAACTTGGTAGGAATATGTGGTGAACTGGCTACAGAGAGAGAGGGAAAGAAAAGTGTCAAAGAGGATGCTATGGTTCTAACTTACTCTCAGTGGGACCGTGGTAGCATTCCCTGAGACACGAGAGGGTAAAAGAGGATTGGGTTTGACAGAGAAAGTTGTTTTTAAACATGCTGACATATTGAGACACAAAGAGAAATACCAATTAGGCAGTTGAAATTATGGGTCCAGAGAGCAGAGGAAATGTCTGAGATTGTTTAGGCAGAGAAGGTCTAGGGTTCAATTGAACTCCAGCTGCTTCTGTTATTTATATGTGATTCTCATCTGCTGTCTGTTTTTTGTTACATCTCTCTCACATAACCATGTCTTTTTGCCTATTTCCCATATTTATGTCACTGGTGAGTCACTAGCATTTGCCTTCTGCATTGTTGGTTCATTTGTTGTTGTGCCTAACTGTTCATTTACTTTCAGGCAAGCATTTCTCTGTTAGCTTAGTTGTGTCAAAAACAAAAACAAAAACAAAAACCAAACCCAAATTCTCTTTTCTAGTGTGTGCAATTTTTATTGTCTCTATTAGTCACTTTATGCTGCTAACACCCAAAATAAATGAGCTAAAGTAGGAGGGCTTTCTTCCATATTTGATTTCTTTTAGAATCAACTTTCACGTTTGTGCCCTTTTTATGAGTCATAGACTTTTTAAAGTAAATTTTCCTTTTAGCTATTTCATGGTCTGTGGTAAACAGCTCAGGAATTTAATTTCAGTAAGTGAATCCTGAATAGTTCAAATCGCTCTGCTCTCTCCATTATGTTCCACTGTCTCTGAAATTCACTGCTCTCAATAAATACACCAGCCCCTGGTTATTTCTCTTTGACCAAAGAAAGCTAAAAAGATTAACTATGATTTCTAAAAGTCTGAATGTCTATGTGATAGTGAAAAGCAGAAGTTTAATAGCAAAGTCCCATTTCTGCTTCCCCAGGTGAGAAGAATTGTTTTTAGATTCTATCTCCAGCTATAAGAGGACATAAAGGATCATTTTTAAGGTTATAAGTCAATGGTTCCCAGCCAGAGGGGTATATTAGAAACACCTATGGCAATTTCATAAAGTATATGTACGTGAACACCCAACCCCAGGAAACTTATTCATAAGGTCTGAAAAGGGATCTGTTTATTCAAATTTTTAAAAGCTACACGGAGTATTCTGTAATTGATTGCTTAATATATGTAAGTGATACCCACCCAATTTAAGCTCATGAGACTTCATTGAAAATAATTGTCACCGACCAGCAATAAGTGTCTAATAGTAATCTAACCAGGCCAGCTAGGGCCTAGCAATCAGGAGGATAAGACTCACAAAATGAATTCCAGAGCAGAAAGGGGAAACCGCAAATCACAAGAGCCAGAAGCAGGCAAAGTGGTTACACTGGCATTGCCAGCACATGGTATTCAAATCAGGTGTAGAAGCACCTTCTGACAGAAGAGGGTAGCAGGACAAAGGAGCTGAACCATAGCTTGGTGAAGCACTGATATATGCTGAGTTCTAGGGGTGGAGTTAAGTTGGAAGAAAATATTCTAGAGATAAAAGAATGTTGAAGATCAAAGACAGAAGGTAAGTAAATGGTAAATATGGATGATAATGGCTCCCATAATAATTACTTATTAAATTTGGACTGCCATAGGCCATTAAGGGTGGTGACCTATTTTATTTATTTTAAGCTTCTCTGCTATTATTATTTGCCTTGCTTCCCTATCCTTCCTATTTTTCATAAGAAAAATGAGAGCAAATGTTTTAGAAATGAGACTATGAGTGCTACCTCTAATCTATTTTAAATTTGGGTCCCAGAGCTAAAAATTGACTCCATTAACTAAAATGTCAAAAATGATCCTATCTGAATATTCTATTCTGAAATAGAAAGTAACATATACCCTTAAGCATCCTCAGCAGTATTATAAAACTGCACTAAACTTAAATTTAGTAATAGTTTATGGAGAAATGATAAGCAAAGAAGTTGTGAGAATGAATAAATAACCTTCAAAAACATTTGAATTTCTCAAAAATCCTGCACATTTCTAAGACCTGTGAAAAATAGAAATTGTCACTTTGCTGATTAGCATTAAAAAGACAATTCAACTGTCGTAGACTTTGCAGAGCAAAATAAGAGAAAAGGGGGCAATGAGAATCATACTTCTCTTAAACTTACACTTTTTCTAAAGTCTACTCAGCTTTATTCCAAATTAAACAAATATCTCCCTGTCAGGTGTATTTCTTAGGCTCTACTGATTGCGTGCTATTATGGATATTGAAAGAGAAAATGGAACCCTACGCTTCGCTTCTACAAACACTAATTTTCAAGCAGTTAATTAATGGAGGTGTTGTTTGAGAGGCCTTGTTTTTCCTGTCTTAAGGGCTATTGCAAAGGAACCCAGATCAAGGCATAGTCAATAGTGCCTTTTCTTAAAACAGCCTAATCCCTCCTCTCAGGATTAAGCAGAACTGGGTTCAGTCTGAAAACACTGGCTGAGGCTCACATGCTCAACTAGCATTCAATCCATTTCTCCTTCTCTGATCTGTGTTACAGAGAAAAGAGTTGACATCTGGGGGACTGTAGTGAAACCCCAGAGGAATTTATCATTTCAAAGTCCTGCCGATGTGAACACCTAACAAAAACAGGTTCACCTTTTGTCTTCAGCAAGCCAGGTTATATATTTATAGGTGTGTGGAGGATAGCATGATTTTTATAGCTGTGGAAGAGAAAGATAAGACAGAGCCCTGGTTTCATGACAACTCATCTCTAAAAATCTCCAACAGAGAGAAAAAATGTGTAACTCCTTGTCATGTTGTCCATCCTGCTGCCTTAGAACCCTGTGATTCCATATGGGTGAAGAGAGAAGCCACAGGACAGAAAGTACTGTAGGCAAAAACATGAGGAAAGGAGCTCTGAAACCCCTCCAGGGATGCTGCCTGACTTACAATTGGAGAAACGCTGACACAGAAAATCATGAAGCTTCAAAATGTTGAGGAGCTATATTGCACTCGGGCTGAGCAAGATCTACCCTCCAAAGTACTAACAAAGCTCGACCTAATACAACTAGGCGGTGGACCAGGAGCTCATGGCCTGAAAGAAACCTTATTTTGACAAAGTGAAAATTTTAATAAAATTTAAAACTATGATCAAGGCAGCCAAGCCATGTTCCTCTAGGACCACAGAACTTAGAACCAGGCAATGGACTTGGGCTCCTAGTATCTGCATTTGAAATGCAGATTGAGGCCTTGCTATTCCGCCTCTAGGCTCAAATCATTCTGCCTGCCAAAATGGTTTTGAAATTTTAAGTTCAGGATCTAAAGGGCCTGGTATGTCACAAAGAGAACAGGAAGTCAAGACACCAGTAAATGCTCCAAATTAGAATCATCTTTGTAGTTGACAGAAGTGACTGTATGGGGGAATTACAGCAGCCAAGGTGACCTTTTAGCCAAAATGTATCCAGGTATCCTGACCTGAATCTGAAATCACAACATTGTATATTCATTCATTCATTTGATTGTAGGCTTTTATTGTTAAGAGTTCCTCATGAAAAGAAAAATAACCCTGCAATGTATATGTCCGATGAGCAAGGCCCTGGGAGATGAAGAGATGGGGATCGAAACTGGACCAGACAGAAGCTGTATTTTAAGTGACAGCCCACATTTTCAGTAAAGGGAGAGAAAGTAAATATTTTAGGTTTTCCAGATCATACCATTTTCATCACAACTACTAAGTTCTGTCATTGTAGTATGAAACCAGCCAGAGACATGTAGACAAGTGAATGTGGCTATATGCCAATAAAACTTTATTTATGGACACTGGAATTTGAATTCCATACAATTTCCACATGTCATAAAATATTCTTCATTTTGATTTATTTTTTTAAAACAGGTGGCAGAGCATAATTTGCTGAATCTTTCTGTATTAATAATTAAAACTCACAAAATAAATCTCCATGATTACAGTTTTAACTCAGACAGGCCTAATTGTAACTATATACTGAACTCCTATGACAGAAATGCTTAAAATACCATGCAACTGTAATACACTTACTAAAGTCTTTAAAACTATGCTCTTTTTGTTGCATTTGAAAGACGTTTTTAAATTATGAGTAAATAGTGGTTCACATCATGATCTCAGGAGTATCGATAGGCATCCTTTTCTCCATTTGCAGACTAAAGATGCTCATTAATGTTATTTGCCTCCCTCTTGGGATTTCTTTAAAATTAATTAATAGTCACACATATTAGTGCTGTAAATGCCTGAAGAAACTTGCAGCGTGAACGTTTTGTAAATCTACTTTATAAAAAAAACAAATAACCCTGGCTGGAGTGGCTCAGTGGATTGGGCGCCGGCCTATGGACTGAAATGTTGCTGGTTCGGTTCCTGGTCAGGTCATATGTCTGGTTTGCAGGCCAGGTCCCTGGTGGAGGCCAGGGAGAGGCAACCAATCAATGTTTCTCTCTCACGTAGATGTTTCTCTCCCTCTCTTTTCCCCTCTAAAAATAGTCTTAAAAAATGCATCTGTAACAGTGTCAACAATTTTTAAAGAAGAAAAACAAATGGACTTCAAAATATTTGTAGTTCCATGAATGATAACTATTCAGTAAACCTCACTACCTATGCTAATACCATCTTCAACTGCCTGCTTGTCTTTCCCTCAAAAGAACTTCAGAGAAACATCTGTGCTTTCCAATTCAGTCTGTGCTCTCAGCAATCCTTTCATGGCACTTGGACTACCCTCTTCCTTTCCCTACAGTGGCTATAGCAAACTGCTCAGAGTTTTCTTAAGTCTCTGTCTCATTCTGCTCAACAATACCATTGTGGGAATGGGTAAAAAAAGTGAAGGGATCAAGAAGTACAAACTGGTAGTTACAGATTAGTCACAGGGATGCAAATTACATCACAGGGAATATAGTCAATAACATTGTAATAACTATGCATGATGCCAGGTGGGTACATGAAATATTGGGGGGGACCACTTTGTAAAGAATATGATTGTCTAACCATTATGCGGTACACCTGAAACTAATATACAATAATATTGCATGTAAACTGGCATTTTAAAAAAGAACGCTCAGTAAATGACCTTATTCCAAATCTCAGACAGAAAACCCAAGGTAGAATTTTTTCAACTTTGTTGCCTCAACCCAAAATTATTGAGATCTGCCTCATTAACATCACCGTTTCCCTAGTCTCAGATACAATTCGGATATTCTTCTGGCCAAAGTGAAAATCTCCACCTGTATTCAGGATCCCAATCCCTTCAATTGCTCATGGGCCCTGTTCTATCAATTATTCCATGGGTCAGTCCTAAGCATCCTGTTTCTTTTTTCTTTCTACATTTCCTATGTGGGTAACCTCATTCATTCTCACAGCTTTAAATTCTTATGTGTTAATGCTTATGACTCCTAATTTATAGCTCTATCCTAAATTCCTACACTCAGCTTCCAGCTCCTGACATCTCCAACTTTTATTTCTTACAGCTAGGTTAACCATTAGGGTTGCCAGATAAAACAATGCATATAAACCACATATAATATTTTAGTATTAATGTGCAATATTTGTCACAGACTTATCCTAAAATATTATTTTACTAATATATACTAAAATATTAAAGTACATTGTTTATCTGAAATTTAAATTTAATTGGGCATCTTGTTTTCTTACGTGTTAAATTTGGCAACCCTAATTAAACTTACATCCAGAATGAAACTTTTTTTAAAAAAATTGGTTTCAGAGAGAGAGAGAGAGCGTGCGCAAGAGAAACACTGATTTGTTGCTTCTTGTATGTGCCCTGACTGGGATCAAACCTGCAACCTTGATGTATTGGGATGATGCTCTAACCAACTGATCTACCCCCAGCCAGGGCCCAGAATTTTTCCTCCCCCCACTGTTAAAACCATTCTCTTTCCAATATTTCATATTTTCTATTTTTTAAACTATTTTTTGTTCAAATACATTTGTCTCCATTTTCACTCCACCACTTTCCCCTGCCTCTCCCACCCTCAATCCTTCCTTATTTTGCCTTTGTCCGTGGGTCCTTTACACATGTTCTTTGACCTGACCCCTCCCCTTCTTTTCCCTGTTACCCACCTCCTGCCTCCCCTCTCCTTACTGTTGGTTTGTTTTTTCTTTCAATGTTGCTGGTTATATTTTTCTTCCTTGTTTGTTTTGTTGATTAGGTTCCACTTATAGCTGAAATCATATGGTATTTGTCTTTCACCCCCTGGCTTATTTAGCTTAGCATAATGCTCTCCAGTTCCAGCCATGCTGTTGCGAAGGGTAGTAGCTCTTTCTTTCTGCTGTGTACTATTCCATTGTGTAAATGTACCATAGTTTTTTGATCCACTCATTTATTGATGGGCATTTAGGTTGCTTCTAGCACTTGGCTATTGTAAATTGTGCTGCTATGAACATTGGGATGTATAGGGTTTCTTTGAATTGGTATTTCAGGATTCTTAGGGTATAATCCCAGCAGTAGAATTGCTGAGTCAAAAGACAGTTTCATTTTTAGCTTTTTGAGGAAATTCCAAACTGTTTTCCACAGTGGCTCTACCAGTCTGCATTCCCACCAACAGTGGACTGGGGTTCCCTTTTCTCCATACCCTTGCCAGCAGTTGCTGTTTGTTGATCTGTTTATGATGGCTATTCTGACTAGTGCGAAGTGGTAGCTCATTGTGTTTTAATTTGCATCTGTCTGATGGCTAGAGATGCTGAGCATCTATTCATGTCTCTGGGCCCTGTATATGTCCTCCTTGGAGAAGTGTCTGTTCAGGAACTTTGCCCATTTTTTGATTGGGTTGTTTGTCTTCCTGGAGTGGAGTTATGTGTATTCTTTATATATTTTGGAGATCAAACGTTTGTCTGAGATATCATTGGCAAATACATTTTCCAATACAGTTGGTTCCCTTTTCATTTTTTGGATGTTTTCTTTAGCCATGCAGAAGCTTCTTATTTTGATGAAGTCGCATTTATTTATTCTTCCTTTCATGTCCCTTGCTCTAGGGGACATATCAGTGAAAATATTGCTGCATGGAATATCTGAGAGTTTCCTGCCTATATTCTCCTCTAGGACTTTTATGGTGTCACAACTTATATTTAAGTCTTTTATGCATCTTGAGTTTATTTTGGTGTATGGTGTAAGCTGGTGCTCAAATTTCTTTCTTTCTTTTTTTTTTTTTTTTGCATGTAGCTGTCCAGATCTCCCAACACCATTTGTTGAAGAGGTTATTTTTACTCCATTTTAAGCTTTTGCCCCCTTTGTCAAATATTAATTGACAATAGAGACATGGGCTTATTTCTGGTCTCTTTATTCTGTTCCATTGATCTATGTGTCTATTCTTATGCCAGTACCAGACTGTTTTGATTATGGTGCTTGTAGTATGGTTTGATACCAGGTATTGTGATCCCTCCTACTTTGTTCTTCTGTCTCAAAATTGCTGCAGCTATTTGGGGTCGTTTATGGTTCCATATACATTTTTGAAATGTTTGTTCTATATCTGTGAAATACATCATTGGTATTTTAATATGGATTGCATTGAATCTATAAATTGCTATGGGTAGTATGGACTTTTTGACGATGTTAATCCTTCCAATCCAAGAACACGGTATATTCTTCCATTTATTTGCATCTTCCTTAATTTTTTTCTTCAGTGTTATGTATTTTCTGAGTACAGGTCTTTTACCTCCTGGTTAAGCTGATTTCTAGGTACTCTATATTTCTTGTTGCTATAGAAAATGGGATTTTTCCCCTTCATTTCTGATTCTGCTATCTCATTGTTGGTATACAAAAAAGCCTTCGATTTCTGAATATTGACTTTGTATCCTGCTGTTTTACCAAATTCACTGATTAGGACGAGTAGTTTTTTGGTGGAGTGTATAGGGTTTTCTATGTACACTATCATGTCATCTGCAAACAATGACAGTTTTATTTCCTCCTTTCCAATTTGGATGCCTTTCATAGTTTCTTAATTTTAGTAGATAGTGCAACTCTTTCTTCACTTAGTTTTTCAAGCTATAAACCTTGAGGCATCAAATTTAATTTTTCTCATTTCCTCACCTCTCACATCAAATTCATCATGAAGGCCTGTCAGTTCTATCTCCAAGTATATCTCAGATTTAGCCACTCCTCTCCATCCCCATGGCCGCCACTATCTCTAATCTAGATTAATTCAATAGACATCATATTTTCCCACTTTTACACTTACCCTTTACTAATCTATTCTCCACAGAGCACTTAGTTTAATACTTAAAGAATTAGTTTAATACCTAAATGGGATCATTTATTATACTACTTCAAATTCTTCAGGAGATTCTTATTGCATGTCAAATGAAATGAAACTCTTCACTATGATCTATAGACCTCTGAATGAATGGCAACTGACTGTCTCTCCAAACCACTATTTTTACTCTCCTTCTCTGCTATTTGCTACCCATGTCGGCCTCCTTTAGTCCCTATAACATTCCAAGTTTCTTTACACTTCGGCACTTTCACAGACGTCATTTTCTTTTCCTGGGACACTCCCCTGGCCCTATTCCCCAACCACCCCTCCATCCCAGGTTATCCTTCAGACCTCGGATTGAATGATGCTGCCTCAAAGAAGTCTTTCCAAACAACCCCATTACTCTTCTATCCTCACTTTACTTTTCTACTTTCCTTCACAGCACTTACTAGTTTTGCCACTTATTTATTTATTCCAACATAATTTATTAATTTATCTTTACCCCAAGACTATATAAACTCCATTCATAGGATCACAGACCATGCCTGTTTTGTTCACCATCCAAAAACATGCCTGGGAACTTAGTACACCCTCAGAAAACAAAACAACTACAACACTGAATGGATGAATGAATGACTTACAAACCTATTTCTCTGGTGCCAGACCCATATGTCTAACATCTTTAGCCAGCTCAACAATTTATTTCAACTCTCTGTAGAATGAAGTCCAAATGCTTAGCCAGGCTTTTCTGGACCCATACTGAAATGTTTAAATTACCCTCAATGTGTCATGTGTGTTCTAATATCTCTGCATATGTGTCTCTCTGCCTAGCCTATTTTCTTACTTCCTTTCAGTCTGCTCAATGAAATTAATTTTTCAAAATTCTTCTCAAACGTCACTTCTTTGATTGTTCCCAGACCACCCTTTAACTACACTTATTTTTATCCTATCATATTCTGTACCTATCCCTGTTAATAGCTAGCATTTATTGAGAACATTTCACAGAGCATTAATTGTAATAACTTTATAAAGATTCCACACATTTCTATCTTTGCCATAGCTCTATGAGATAGATTTATTATCCCCACATTACAGAGGAGGAAACTGAGATAAAGAGAGGTTGGCAACTTACCTAAAGTTTAAGAGCTTTTATGTGAGAAGCCAGTAGAGGCACCAGGACAGACAAACTTTAAAGTCTGTGACCTTAATCACTATTCTCTACTGCTGCACCAAGTACTCATCACATTTAGAACATGTTTCCATATATCTTCTATTTCTTTATATTCATTTCCTCAGTAGATCGCCAGCCTCTCCTGGGCAACATAGTATCAAAATCATCTTTGTTAACCTAGCTAAATATTCATGAATAAATAGTTAATAAATGCATAATTTATAATTGTACAAAGTCCTTTGCTTACATATTTGAATGGGCTTTAAAAATGAAGATCTGAGAAATTTAAAAAAAACAGACTGGCCTCATAGTATTTTTCAAATAGCAAGAAATTCAGCATGTAAGTACATTAATTTTTAAAGTTATTTTAATATACTTGATATGAAACTGGCTTTACTATTCAAATAGACATAAGTAAATGTGAGTGCCTTGAAAAAGGAATGGAGCTGTGGTAAGCATGAGGCATTATATGCCTCTTAAGGCATATACACGTATGTTGTAATCTCTTTAGTTGTTATTCATTAACTTACAGTTAGTCCTGCTGCCACCAGCTACAGTAGAAGGTTGTTTAAATGATATTTTTTTAAGAAGCACAGAAAGAAAGAGACCCTTCAGATAAACTGTTTTTCTGCACTCTCCTGTTTCTCCCCATATGATCCCTTATTGCCACCCTGACATTCACATATTATCTACGCACATCCACACACATGCCCCAAACCATTACATATGAGGTCTGTCCAGAAAGTATCCAGCATGTACTATGAAAAAGAGAGACATTTATTGAAGAAGATACAAGAAACATTGTACATCGGACAATGACACCTCAGTGCCCTTCAAAGTAGGCACCTTGGGACCTCACACAGTTCTCCCGATTGCCATCAGCTGCCCCACCGTATTTTCCCGAATCTCATCAACAGTCTGACATCTACTCCCTTTCAAAGGTGATTTTAGTTTTGGGTAAAGCCAGAAGTCACAGGGCACCAACTATGGGCTATAAGAGGGCTGAGTCAGGTGAGTGATTTGATGTTTCACCAAAAAACTCTGCATGAGACATGATGTGTGAGTGGGCTCATTGTTGTAATAAAGCTGCCGATCACCAGCTGCCCATAGCTGCAGCCTTCTGAATCATCTGAATAGTTTCCGTGGAGGAGTGTGCCAGCTTCATGCAAAATCTGATGTAACACGGTCCCTATTCATCCCCGTTCGGGGCGCCACCTGTAGTGCGGCGGCGACGGAATGCGTGGCCGGGGAGCGTGGTGCTCCGGGATCTGAGGGTTACTGTCCAGGGCCAGCTGAGATGGGAGCAGGACTCTGAATCCCACAGAGCCTGCCCCAAGGGTGTCACAGATAGGGGGAATAAACACGAGTCGTCGCAAACATTTCTGTTGCCCGGAGAGGTAACGTGGCACATCCCTCTAGTGGGGAAGGCCCAGAGTCCCTTTGCTCAAAGGCTTGTATTGAAAGGGTTGTCAGGGGGACTAGGTAACAGGAATGCACAGGTTATCTCATTACATCCATATGTTAATGTTCACAGAGAATGGGTGATGTTTTGAAGAAAACAAATGGCAGGAACACACCGATTTCCATGGGTCTGAGAGGAGACTAGTAAACAAGAGAGGCAACTAAATATGAGAGTGTAGTAAACATGAGAGTGTCTAAGGGTATGTTAGGGTCTGTGAATAATGTAAATTTCCTTCCCAGCATGAGCTGGCTATAGCTTCTGAGGGTAAAACAAAGCACACTTTAAAAAATTTACTTTTAGGCCTGATTTCCCTGGGAACTGCCAGATCTGGTTTAGGGTTGACTCTGGTACTGTTTCGAACCTGAGCCAGGCAGCAGGAGGGAGCTGCCAAGAGACAAGGAGACTTCTTTCAGATAGAATGAGGATTCCAGCCATATCCAAGCTGAACAGAGGGGTGTGGGCCTTTTTGCCCTTTCTACATGTCCCCCAATTTCTTGTCTGCTGTCAATACCCAATCATATCTGTCTTACATTGTCATCTCAGCACGAGATAACTTACCTGTCATGGATTACCAATCATCACATGGCAAAGCAGAGAGGCAGGAGCTGCGCCCCTGCCAGGAGGAACAGGTTATGTCTCCTCAAGAGCCTGTTTTTCCAAGGCCTCCTTGATTATTTCCAGCCTTGGGGCCCTCCAGCCTGTCGGTGGGGTTGCAGTTCCTGAAACCAGACAGGGCATTTCCCAAAAATCTGATGCAGGTTCATTGCTCTACTTGCTCAGTCATTTTGAATGTGGATGGCCTTCACACGGTACACATGCTCACTCAATGGCATCTACTGCCCCCACTGACTAGCACAGTGAAGTTGTCATTGTTCACATATGCACATTCCAGTCCACTCTCTTTGGCTGCCAGCTTACCTTGATGTTGCGCAAACCATTCTCATTACATTAACAATGACTGGACTTTTTCCAGACAGACCTCACATATGAGTTGCTTCTTGGGTTAAGTCATTAAAGGATGCCATTATAATGCCAAACTGTGTAGTAGCACAATGAGCAGAGCCAAGGACCAAAGCCATTAAAATGGTGCCATTGTACACCTGAAACCTATATAGTAATTTTATTAACTGATGTCCCTCAAAAAAATTAAATAAAAATATAAAAAAAGTTTTAAATGGTGCCATGTAAGCACTTAATTTATTCAATTAACTAGCAGATATCTAGCAAGAATAAAGTATAGGGCATGTAAGTTTCAATGAGGCATAAAGGAATGAGGAAGTTAAAAGAAAGCATGCAGGCCTAGAACTTAGATTATTAAAATAAGGCTGAGTTTGCTGGGTCTACTTTGAGTTTAAGATAAATTTTTGCCTTGTAACCATGACAGATAGTACAGCAAAGCAGTTAAGAACTATAATGAGTTGTACAGTCAAACAGACCTGAATGTTAATCCTAGCTTCCCCAAGTAACATTGGATTGGCTTCTTACATTCTCCACACTTTGGTTTATTCAAATATAAAATGAGGATAATATCATCTTACATGGGGACTGTAAGAATTCCATAACTCCAAAGTTATACCATATTATGTTAAAACAATTTCATTTTGATCAGAGCACTTACTACCATCTGATGCAGTCTTCTTTTTTTATTGCCCATCTCCACCAGCCCCACAGTGGAATATCAGCTCTTTGGAGGCACAAATCTTGTTTTCCCTGTTCATTATTATATTCCCAGTATGGGTAAAACTTCCAAGCATTCAGTAAATCCTCAGCAAATGGGTGATGAATGAAAAGAAGGAACGGATGAAGGTAGTAAGCAGAGATGGGTGGCATGAGAAGAAAAAGAGGGAAAGATAAAAAATGAGAAGAGCTAAAATAAAATTTTAATAAATGGTGGAAATGTGGTGGTGAAGGTTATGATTAACTATATTAAAACCAATTTCTTCCATTATTTAGTTGTCTACAAGATCAATTTTTGTGCTACATATTTAAATGCATGAATGACAACACAATTTTGTGTTTACACTATAACCAGTGCTATGATAAATACGCATAAATATATTTTTAAGTCCTGGTGCACATATATGATTTCTTTAGAAGTAAAACTACCATGCATTTTTAAGTTTATTACACATAATTCCAAATTTCATTAGAAAATTTCTACCAATTTATACAACAATCAGCAATGGATGGGAGTACCTAAGTTCCTAGCATCTTCACAAACACAGAGAATCACTGTTATAAAAGTATATCTTATTGTTTTAATTTGCATTTTGTAATTGTTTGTGGAAATAAATAATACATTTTTATGAGGTTGTTGTTTTTTTTTTACAAATTTCTGATGAATATTCTTTGCCTAGTTTTCTATTGCATATTGATTCTTGAGAGGGTCTGCTTGTTTTTGGATTAAGAATGTTAATGCTTTATTATTACATCATATCAAAATACTTTTTCCAATTTTATTTAAATTTTATTTCAATTGTTTAAGTGTAATACTCAGCTCTAAAGGTTACCCTTAATAATGTAAAAACCTTGTGGTAAGAAAGAGTGGACATTTCTGATTGCTAAAAAAAATAGCTTTAACAAAAAGTAACCTACAACTGAGCAAAATAATTTCCAAAGTAACAAGAGATAGAAAATATTTTAAACTCTAAATCTGAGTTGGGGACTGAGCTCTACTACGAACTCAAAATATTTTCTTATTGACAAAATACATTGGGGGGTGTATGTTGTGTGCTGAGATGGAGGCCATAATTTTTAACATTAAATTTCTTTTGGCACTTTTATTAACAAATACCACACATATTTGTCAGAAGAAATAAAAAATTAGTAAGAATTGAAAGCATTACATTTTATTTGAAATACATTTACCTTCATATATTTAGTGCAAAGCACCTGTCAAAATACGTTTCAGACTGTCAAGTTCCAAATACTTCAGAACTGTCTAGTAAATTATGGAATGGGATAGTTCCTCGTAAATGTATTATCTTTGCTGGCTATAGCAGCTCTTCATTTGTAGAAACCATGGATTTTGATGTAATTCTTTGAGAAGTGGACTAACCCTAGACAAAACAGTTTCAGAGTCATGTTTATCATTAAGGCCCTTCATATCCTCTGTCAGCAATTTTTCTTCCCTCACTATTTCCCCTGAGTCTGAAACTCCCAGAAAAGGAATGGCAAATATGTGGTAGGTATATCATTAGTTTCCCTGCTAACATGTTTGGCTGTTAAATTTAGCCAATAACAATCACCTTTCAGAATAAATCCACTTACTAGCTCAGAATCTTTTATAACATAGTGCTCCAGTAAACTGACAGGAGGTGGCAATCATATTTTAGCTCAAGTTCACTTATCATTAGAATGACAGCTAATCCTACTGAAACAGTATCTGTATTTTAAATAGGAAGCTCTTAAAGGCTGGAAAGCTTTCAAAGACTAAATATATGAAGGCTTAACCCTTTAGGGATAAGGTTATTGATGCTTGGAATAGGAAGGCTTAACCCACACTTCCTTGATCACACCCTGCTCTGCACCTAATGTAATGTTGGTGCTGGTACTATCAGACTTCTCCTGTCCTAAGAAGATCACTTGAAAGTTAATTTAGAAAGTATGATTATACTTCTATAACTTTAAAGCTTAGCATTTTAGATTTTTATGCATACACATATTTAAATGCATTTCATGGAAAAAATTATAGAAGGGGTTCAGGGAAGTGAAGGAGGGTATAAGGAAGATAAATGGTGATGGATGGAGTTTGACTTGGGGTGGTGAACACACAATACAGTATAAAGTTGATGTGTTGTAGAACTGCGCGCACCTGAAACCTGTATAATTTTGTTAATCAATGTCACCCCAATAAATTCAATAAAAAGGAAAAAAAGGAAAACATAAGGAAACATTATACAAACAATATCAGGCATCATGATGAAAATCAAACATTTCAAATCCATCATTTTAAAAAGAAAGGATAGTTAGCAGCACAATATTTAATCTCTCAACTCCCAAGTATTAATACTAGACATTGAGTAAAAAGATTCTGGATATAATAGTGGGATGTTAAGGAACTGAAACCCTCATGAATTGTTGGTGAATATATCAAATAGTCTGGCCTCTGTGGAAACCAGTTTGGAGGTTTCTCAAATTGTTAAACACAAACTTACACAAACTTATTGCACATCTAGGTTATATTCAAATAATTGAAAGCAGGGATGCAAACAGATGTCATTTACAAGAGCAAAAAGGTGGAACTAACCCAAATGTCCATCATAGATGAAATGATACACAAAATGTGCCAAATGCATACAATGGATTATTATTCAGCAGTTAAAAGAAATCAAATTCTGAGACATACTTAAACATGGACTAACTTTTAAAACATTATACTAACTGAAATAAGCCAAACAAAAAAGGACAAATAGTATATAATTCTACTTATATGAAGTATCCTGAAAAGACAAATATGTAGAGACAGAATGTAGAAGAGTGATTACCAGGAGCTAAGGCAATGGGAAGTTATTTAATCGATGCTGAGTTAGGTTTGGGATGATAAAAACAAAACAAAACAAAACAAAAAAACCATTTCCAGAAAATGAATAGTGATGATGGTTGTACAATGATGTGAAAGTACTTAATCTTCCTTCTAGTGAATCTTTTCTCTTTTAAATTTCATTTGAAGATAAATTGTACTAAAACTTAACATTATTAAGCTGTAAGAAACCATATTCTCTTCAAAACAGTTAACAGAAAAATATGTTACTTGTCATATTTGGTGAAAAATGTGAAATGATTTCAAAATAGTTTATGTTCAGGGTCTTTAAAATACTATTTTAAAATTGCTGTTGTTTCAGAAGAACTCACTGGGTTCAAAATCATTCACAGTTTATTGACATATTTAATCTTTAACCAAGGGCACAATGACACATATATGTAAACAATTCCTTAAATGTTTGTGCAGAGTAAAATATAACTTGTCCTTTGTGGTGTCATACCACAAGTCTCACCCAAAAATACAGTGGAATCTAGTTTGTGTTTTTTAATATGATAACATGTTAAAATAACCTTTGACCAATGATTGTTGGTACTTAACAACTACAAAGTTGACATCGTAGGCTTGGTTAAACCTCATTTAAAGGTACCTTAATTAGACTTCTCTGGAAGAATAGTACAAGTGAAAGACAAATTTCTGTATCATCTTATGTTTCTTGATGTGATCACTTAATATTTCATTTTAGAACAGAGAACTGTCTATTACTATTACAGCATATTTGAATGTTGTCTAGATGTACAGGATCAGTGGCCAGGTTTGACATTGACATTGCTTTTCCTATTTTTTTATTTTTGTCAATGTGATTATTTCTGCCATTTCACAAAAAAGTCCAATATAAATAAAAGAGGCCTAAATTTCCAAATGATCAGTTTCTGTTGGGCCCCGAATGATATATAATCCAACACTAAAAGTACTTAAGATGTCAATACCATGAATTCTGGTGAAACTAGATTAAAGAATACAGTTCACATGCTGGATAATGGGAAAGAGGGAACAAGTTGCAGATTCTAACTCAGGCTCCTTCTCTAGCCACATGCTCCTGGGCTCTCCCTCAGGATGTCTCCATGTAGATGGGAGAGGGAACTTCTCTTCAGGTGTGTGCCTAAGTAGATGCCTCAGCCTTCATTAGTGCATGTCAGTTGTACCCCCGCCTTTGTTCACTATATATTAATTTTTTATATTATATTATTATATTACATTAATTATATTATATTATTATTATTTTATCACATAGCTTCACACACAATAGGAATATGGAAAAGCTACCATCCATCCAAACTTGATGGGGATTATAGCCTCAAATTTGGTTGTCACTTGGTGAATACCTTTTGATAACTTGGTAAAGAGCAGCAATATTTAAGAAAGTTTATGTGAATAATTTGCAGTCATCTCTTTTTCTGGATCCAGGATGGCAAACAGATTTCATGCCTAGAACCTGTTCAGAGTCCTTCTTGATGAGAGGGGCTTGGAGGCTGATTCTGGATGAGATGAGAAAGAGGACCATATGTATCTATGGTCTTGTGGTGGTGACATGTGTGTTCCATACTGGCCAACTCTAATCTAAATATTCTGAAAGTATTCCTCAATTAACACTATCACTAAACAAAAAAGAACTATTTTGGGACCACCTTTGTGTTACCCCCACAGAACTGATCTGCCAGAGGTATATTTAAGCATTAAAACTTTAGCACACATTCAGAAAAATTAACAGAAAGAAAGCTATGAAAATTATTATTCTATTTCCTGTAAGAATGTTTATCATTTGCTACATTTTACAATAGTCTCTGTCTAAGAATCCACAATTTCTTCCTTAGTGCTAGGAATATTCAAGTTTCACCTAAGTGACTGGTTAGTTTATATCTCATGCACAATGACTCACTTTTCTCTCCTCTTTGCACTGCTTCTAGAAAACAAACAAACAAAAAATCTCTTCTTTCTAGCAATGGGCTAGAACAGTACACCTGCCCTCATGAAATCCATTTCACATCTAGAGCCCACCTTTGATTTCAACTACATCTTCCTATCCTTATTTTCACTTAGCCTCAATTTAGTCATTTATACTTTTAATCTTCTCTAAGTATCTATTTTGTGTGCTGGAATAAGACTAAATATAAAAATATCCCAACCTGGCTGTGTTACATGGGCAACTTAAAATCTCTCAGAGGTTGGATTTTCTTTTCTATAAAACAAGAGGTTGCTTTAATCCAGTTCTGAAATTTTGTCACATTTCAGGATAAAAACCAGGAAATCAGTCACAAATTTATTTATATGTTTGCTGACTTTATTGACCTATTTCCTAGAAATACCCCCCTTTATATTTTATCACAATCACTGAAAGCTCACTGATTCTTTAAAAGGTGACTATATTAAATTAGATGTCTAATTTTTATATTCCAACTACTTTGTATTTAAAGAAATTTCACCAAATGGCAAGTAAAAATATCCATTCTCATGATAGTGCCAAAAAGTAGCATTTCCTGTGAAGATACAGAGAAATTCACAAGGTTAATAACTTTGGAAATGTTAAGAAACATTAACATAGATTAAGACATCAGTCTAGCAAGAATGATCTTAGTATTTTATTATCCAGTAACATAGTACCCATCATATATCACTAACTCCATTTAGCAAAGCACTCATTAATGACCAAAATCAATTAAAATGTATAAAGAACTATGTGCTATACACTGTGTAAATGAATTGCATTACATAGACAGCCTTCAGAGCAGGTTATTATATAGACCTTTCCATTCTACCTGTTCTGGCAGTGACAGGCTTAAAAAAAAACCAATCAGTTTTACTAGGTAACCGGTGGTTAGGTATTTCTCAACTCCACTTGCCTGCTACTTTATTATGTGTACAATTTAGCACATTGGGCACATTGTTGCAAAAGACAGACAAGTATTGGTTAAATTGAGAGCAATTTTCCTATTTGCACTGTCTTGCTGACTTAAAGCTGATTTTAACTTGTGTTGTATGCTTACGTTAAAAACAATTTAAAATAACTATTAAAGTCTATATAGCATTAACATAATGGACACATTCTCCCTGAATCACAGCAGTGGTTTGTTGTTCTCTTTCTTTTTTTTTAATGTTACTTGAAGCTTTTTGATAGATTCCATTCACAGAAAGCTGGTTTTTAAAAAATATCTACTTAGAATAATTTATAATTTCAATGAGCTCTGTAATCAGTGCCAAACCAACTTGTATAACTTTGCTAAAACAAGGGGTTATTTGAATTCAGAAAAGGTAGAAACTTTGTATTTTGTTTTTCTTTCCAATGGCAAAATAAGTTTCTGTAAGCAAAAGAGCCACCAATTCTGACACAATAGTGGTTTCACAGAATTAGCTGGATGACCCACTGTAGATATCTCTATAGAAAGCTTTGCCCTGAACATTTGAGCGTTGTCCACCCATGACTGAGAAGCATACAAATGCTCTACTACTCTGATTTCTCACAGCCAAACTAAGGGACAGAAACTCAAAACTATGCAAGCTCTTTGCAATAGCACTATTATTCTTGGATAGTAATGTAAGACCTAATATAAGGTCATGAATAAATTCATTCTTCAAAGTATAATGTGCTCAAAAATAGTTTGATCTATTTACCATCTTCCAATATGGCTGGAAGGAATAAAAATGAAACATAATAAACATCACAAAGCTTTCTACATGTGAAAAAATAAACAATGTACTGGGTACTGGCAGAATAGATTCTTCAGGAGGCCAAAAAGATGAGGTAAAAGAGAGTCCTTCAAGACAATGAAGAACTCAAGCTCTGGGCTAAATAGAGGGAAACCTTCTGTAGAGGAAAATGTTATAAAAAAGTTTCATATTTTTAGTCCCTATTTCTTCTGGGGAACTAAAATATAACTTTCATACTCTAGTCCTATCCTATTGTATAAAGATTTCTGCTTAATAGAGAAGCCATTGGGATTTGGAAAACTTTGGTTGCTTAAAAAAACAGAAGAGGTCACTTTACAATAAAAAAGGAAGATCATAACCAGGGTACCTGGGTTTACCTTTGCTTTGCGAAAGTGGTAGACCACCAGCATGCTAACGAAGTCGAGCAGCATACACAGGGCTTGGAAGGAGATGATAGCAAGTCGCAGATACTTATCCTCCTGGACAAAGCAGGGGCTGTCATCAGCACAGTAGGGGCAGCCCTCCCTGCAAGGTAGGCAGATATGGGCTTCTTCTGACACATCTTTTGCACTTTCTGCGAAATGGTGATCTTGGCCCCTTCCTGAAAGTTCCAAATAAAACCAAAGTGTCATTGCACCTCTGAGGTAGGTGAGACTGAGTACGAAGTCAAAGCACATCTTTACCTTTTCATTTATTTTCCCTTTTATTAAAGATCTTTGTCAACCTTCTTGCTAAAGAAGAGAGTTACTTTGCCCTTAGACTCAAACAAAATTTTTACACATTTGATTATTTTTTAAATTGTCATTCAGAGTAACTGAGGAAAATTAGCAATCATGGAAATAAAACTCCTTAAAGGCAGGAAATAGTTTTCTAAGCCCTTTATATTATAATCTACCACTCATCAACAGACACTTCGTATGACACAAATCGTATTCCATAAATACTTGTTCAAGAATTAACCAGAGGCAAGATAAGACAGTTGTGTCTCTCCTGCAACAAAAAAAGATACACAACACTTTTGGAACTACCTGACCCAGATGGCACAAAATCTAAAAGGAGTCTTTGATTACTCCTTAATTCAGCAGAAATCTCATCTACCAAGTTCATTAGATCTAAATTGGATAAACTGGTACTTAATAGACAGTTATTCAGTGTGTATTTACATAATAATGGAGCATCTTTTGCCCAGAGTACAATCAATATTTATAGGTTACTGAGTAATTTCTCACTTTGCATACTCGTAGGACATTTCCTCACTGTTAACTAACTGCTGCTATCTACCCTCCCTTTAATGTTAGATTGTTCTATCTCAGTTATCAAACTTAGCTCTGAGGTCCACAGGTAAAGATCTCTTTAACTGTTGAGTATAGCATTGAAAATTATCCAATTAACACCATGTACTAAAATGAACAAAAAACCCCACCTATTTCCAACTCTGAACTCAACATCTCAAACATGAAAGACATTAATGAATATACACCCAGTTTAGTACATAACGCAACCACATAATCTGGTATATAATACAACCTTGATTGATTGAGAAATTTGGGAAAAAGGTTATTCTTGTTAATAGTATTTCAATAATACAAATTTTTCACAGAAAATCTTTATTATTTTCCACTCTTATCAAAGGTTCACAATTCTTCTAAAATATATTTGCCTGCTTTACTTTCTTAATAAATATAATAGCAAAAACATAATTGAATGTCTCTGGTGATTCCAGGTATATTGTTTTTTTTAAGAGCCATCATTATGTTACAGAGTGAAAAGTATATGGATTTCAGTGTCCAGTAGATATGGTTCCCATCCCTAGATAGCTCTATGGCATTAGACACCTCGTTTGACTGCTTTGGTTCTCAGTTTAGTAATGTATAAAGTGTGAATTGCTGTGGGGTTTAAATGAGATTTTATATATATATATATATACATATATAATACACACACACACACATACACACACACACACACACGATGGGCAAAAGTAGGTTTACAGTTTTTCATATGGATAATAATACAATAATTAACAAGTAATACAAGAGTAAACTCTTTTCATAGTCACAACTGTAAATCTACTTTTTCCCTGCCCTGTAAATCACAGTGCCTAGCTTTCTTTTCTTCTCCAAATATAGAAGGTGTAAAGAGGAACTAGGAATCTTTTGGTGCCTTAAATAAAGGCACTACTTGTTAAAAAAAAAACAAACAAACAAGCAAATTAGAAGAAAGAGCTGAAGCAAAGAGAGAGGGAGTAGGAAGAATAAGCTCCATTTTAGACAAATTAAATTTGAGGTCCAACTCATTGTCCAACAAGACTGGAGTGTGTGGAAAGTATAGGTGTGAGCTAAAGAAGCTACAGAGAGCCCTGGGAGTTGGTGAGGTATTGAAAAGAGAATGCAACAAGGAAGAAATTTAGACAGGCAGAAGCTTTTACAATGTCGTAAAAGAAAACTTGGATTTACTGGAAAATGCTGGAATGTGAACAAAGACAATGTAAAGACTATGAGGTTTAACGACTATTTTATCATTCCTTGACCTTTAAGACAGTAGCATCAAAAGAGTGGTAGAATGGAATTAGGTTGTCAGTGCTTAAGGAATAGATATGTGATAAAGCAGAAAATTTTTCAGTAAATGTTCCATTGAATGAAAAAAGCTAGAAAAGCTGATGATTAATAGAAATAATGATGAAATCAATAAAAGGATTTGGGTATTTTTGTTTTGTATCTTTGAATTATGAGTGAGAGCTGAATATAGCTGCAGTCAGCAAAAGAAGGCGCTGGAAACTAAGAGACAATATGGGAAGACAAAGAAAAGACTTAAGAAGTTAGGATTGGATATAATCAAGAGCATAGTTGAAGAAATTGACTCTGAGAACAATTGATGACTTTTCTTCTAACACTGGAAAGAAGCAGAAATGGATTAAAGATTTTTTCTTTCAAGATTGTTTTTAGGTAGTTTTTTTATCATGAGGAAGGGCGAGTAGAAAACCATCTGAAGTAGAGAAGAAATAAAATGTGGAAGCCAATCTTATATAAGTCTTACACTTCTCAACTCAGGTAAGAATATGGGTTGAGAATAAAGAAGGTCTGGTCTGGAATAAAGATATGAAAGAGTAAGGCAGCAAAACAGTACAAGACTAGTTGGATCAGTTGGTAGAAAAATAATCCAGTTAGGATAAGACAGTATGATTTACTAGGAGATCTGGTCAAGATAGTTTCTCAATTTTCTACAATTATCAGTAGCCGAGAAACCAATGGGGATGATAGAGCAGTTGAGAGCATAACAAAGGCATTGTGGGGAAGAAGGAAAAGCCAATACAATGCTGTGTAATGGGGCTGCAGCATTTGCTCACCTCCTGAGCCTGGGTATAATAAGGGATTAAAAATAAAAACATTTGTCCATCATGAACATTTCTCATCAGTCAGGGGTGGCCTCCAGAGTCATTAGCTACCATACATTTTCTGGGTTAAGCACTGAGTCCAGAGCAGTTTCCTTCATCCTATGCCATGGTTTCAGTGGTGTCCCAGAGCAGAAAAGAGAGTTAGATGTATGGTATGAATTTCTGGTCTGAGGCAAAACAAAAATACATCTGCTTTTAAGCAGAGTTGTTCAATGCTTTCAGGAAATAGTGATAGCAATGGCTAAAGTAAGAAGAGGTAGGTCCAAGTGGTATTTGAAGATACAAAAAACAGGTATCTTATACAGACACATTGAGGAATGACAGAGCACACAAGTTAAATGCTATGAAGTATGAAAGCTTAGGATAGTAGGAAACAATTAACTAACTCGAGTACAAACTGAATAGTCACATAAGTGAAGCTAGAAAGGGTCATTGTTTTAAACAAGATAACATTGTCAAGGATTCAGAAGGTCTGATAAAAATGACAATAATGTCAAAAGTTTAAGATCAGACTTGAGAGACAGAGGCCAGGATTTCCCCTTTTGGCCAAGATGGTAGAACAAGAAACAACAACAAAAAATGGACAGTATATTATAAAGCAGTAGTTTTACAGACCCTGGATGTTGGCGATGAAGAAGAGTGATTTCTAGTAAGTATTAACAAACACTTCTCAAACAAACCTAACTCCTATAATTAGAATCATAACAAAAGTTATGGGAAATTTGTTTAGTGAAATCATCCTTTTTAACCCAATCTTTGTTTTTTGCATTAGTTAAATAGGCAGATATTTTCTCATTGGTTTAAGAAGCTCCCAGTTGTCTATAGGCCAAATAGTATATATTATTTGTTTTCAATACAAATTAAACTTGAAAAGTTCAGGTAAGAGTTGCACCAGGGAAACTTCAATCTCTCCACAATCCTTGTCAATGGCTGAGCAAGCTTAGAGGGTTTCAGAAAAAGTCTAAAGCAGAAAAAGAAGAAATTCTGTAAGCACTTGAGGTGAGATACTGGAAGCATGCTGAGTAACTATTACAGCAATCAAAATCTGAGGTAGGTAGAGAGTATGCAATGCAGAACACCAAAAAAAAAAACAAAACAAAAACAAAACGTATGATAGCTTCTGAGTTCCAAAGTAAGTTGTTTCTGGCACCACCCATATAGAATACAATTTGAATGGTGCCCCCTAGATTTGAGCAACATGCTAACTATATGCTGGATTTAGAGAGAGACACAGTTTAGGATCTGGTAGGTCACACAGATAATTCTAATTATGTTGTTAAATACTCTCCTATACATTCAGAAAGGATTTCGTTGGCAGTTTATTATTGACTGCAGTTCTTTTTGTTTTCCTTTATGTAGCAATTGATTTATTAAATATAGTAGAGAATACAATGGCTTACTCCCAGTTTAAACTATTCCAATTAAAGAGTTGAACCCTCTCCAGTATGCTTTTTGTTATGTGGATTATAACCAAATTAATTGCAGAATGGTGAGATGCTCTAATAAAATTGCTACCGGTTGGTCGGAGACCAGGGAGTCTCCACTCATTAACCAAGATGGCGGCTGGGGAGGCCCTTACACTGAGCATCCAAAAAGTCTTTCCCTCCCTGGGGGTGGGACCAAGGAAAGGCAGGCACATACACTATAGAAGTCAAAATGACTCAGGAGGAGAAGCTGGGCCAAAGAGGCCTGTCAGTATAGCCTGGGGAAAGAAGGGATTGGTTGGAAGGTGGACCCACCCAAAGCATGCAAAATTTTGGAAGGTTGATTGGTCATTTTGAGAAAGCACCTAGTCTGTCCCATACCCAAACTAATATAAAGGGAGGGGAACAAGGAAACACTCTTGACTTGGCTTTCTGGCTAGAAACCTACATTCACGTAGTGTGTTTGCCCGTTCTCTCCACCAGCCACATGGCTGAAGCAGCCCGTGGTCTCCCAGAGGGAGTCTCTCTCTCTCGCTCACCAACCTGGTGAAGCATTTGTCAATGTGTACACGAGCTTTCTCCTGAGAGCGTGCAACCCATGTGGCCCTAGTGCCCTGCGGCCCACAGTTTCCAGGAGGGAGCCTGAAACAGGAAGCAGCTTAGAATAAGCTTAGCTACCTGGATGACCAGTTAGCAGCCTCCAGCAAGCTCCAAAAGATGGTACTTTGAAATGGTGAAGGGACTCTCAGCACTGCTTTTTGTTTTTGTCTTGCTGAGGATGGTTGGACTTTGTCTTGGTTTTGCAGAAGAGATGAGCTTTGAGCCAGGGAGTCTGCCATTCTCTCAGATCACAAATAAAGCCTCTTTCCTTTTGCAACAGCTCCTGCCTCACAAGTTTGTCCTTTGTGGTGGCAGACAGAACCCCCTTTTTCTGTTCAGTAACAAGCTCAATTGATCAAACTGCCCAAATCTGTTTTTTAAGATCTGTAAGTCCAATAAGCTTAATTCATCACCAAAAAACAACTCTTATTTTAATGTTAGCAAAAAATTGGCAAAACAGTTTTTATTTTCACATATTGCCAAATTCAATAATGGATATTTGTAGAGAATTGTCAGAGACCCATAAGACTTTCTGGAACAGTCTAAATAGTTGGCTTGAAGATCAATTATTTGTTTCCTCTCAATAAGATATATTCAAAAATATAAAAATAAGAAAAACACAAAAGAAATTTCTGATGAAATTAAAAATGAAGTATATTCTTTCTGAAATTTAGTTTGTGTATTAAATTTATATAATTAACAAAAAAGGCTATCTCATTTCCTTCTTTCTCTTACTACAAAAATATTTTTCTAGTATAACCAGCAACATTGAAAGAAAAAACAAACCAACAGTAATGAGAGTGAAAGAGGGAGGGGGATAATGGGGAAAAGAAGGGGAAGGGTCAAATCAAGGAACATGTATAAAGGACCCAGGGACAAAGCCAAAGTGGGGAAGGATTGAGGGTGGGAGGTGGGGGTGGGTGGGGCAGGGGAAAGTAGAGGTGGGAAAATGGAGACAAATGTATTAGAACAATAAAAATATTTAATTTAATTTGATTTAAAAAAAACTAGAAAGTTAAATATATATATATTTTTCCTAAATTAGACTTAGATGTAACTTCTTCATTATGACAGAAATATATACATTTCTTTCACTATTTCAATTTTGTTGCTCATCTATATTTCCTAATTATGGCCCCCTCTACATTGATATATTTTGTTATTCATGTAAATCAAGGTTCTTTCATATTGATTGCAATGTCCCCCATTTTTTGACTTACTACTGAGACTTTGTTAAGTGTCTGGATTCAACCTATTGAAGCAGAGAATGGGAAGTAGAATTCAGAAGCACAAGGATTTCAGACAGCCCTCTGCAATAGTCCATTCCTACCGTGCAAAACTTGACTTAAATGCACCTACTCTGGCCCACTATTTTCTTCGCCAACCTGTTATCCACAGATCCATACCAACACAGAACTTCTCATGACTGATCCACTTTCTGTTCCCTTCCCTTCTTGATGCTCCAAGCCCTTGTTACTATCTTTACTTGGCTGTATCCTTCTACTCTGCTTATTGATAGCTTTTCACAGATCTATATGCTGTAATACGTGAGTAAACTGTGTGCTCCCTAAGAATAAAACAATGGTTTTATATCTTTATTTTGCTACCTAGATTAAATCGCCAAAGACCCAATATAGTGGGCCATAAAATAAAATCATGACTACAGGACACATAATGGAAAAAGCCAACAAACTCCATTATCTTTCTCAGGAATGACAGAAATAATAGTTAACAGGTATTAACATCTACTGAAGTAGTAGCAGCTAGATACAGGGTTGGAAACTGACATAATTCCAAACCATTCTATATTTTCTGATATAGGTAATACAAAATTATGTTGGTTAAATGAATGTTTCAATATTCAAAGGCAATTTGTTAGAAAATAAATTATGATCATATTTTAATCTTTTTGCTTAAAAATATCACTACATTAACTCACAAATGTCAAATAGTAATGTGCTAAATGAGGAACTCATTCTTTAACATAACCTTAACATTATTTGACTATGAGAAATGAAGAGGTTCTATAAGAGATACAAATTGGTAGAATAGAAAACAAAACCAAAAGTCAGAGGTCTGATTTTTTTTATTTTAGTTTTTAATATTTTTTTTTTTATTGATTCTAGAGAGAGGGGAGAGGAGGGAGAGAATCATTGATGTGAGAGGGAAACATCTATTGGTTGCCTTTTGAACATGCCCTGGCTGGGGACCAAACCTGCAACCCAGACATGTGCTCTGACTGGATATCGAACCCATGTCTTTCGGTTTGTGGGATGACACTCCCACCAACTGAGCCACACCAGCCAGGGCAGAGACCTGATTTCTAACAGTCAAAAAAGCTAAAATTAAGGAGAGCACTTTCTACATTCATTAAACTTATAGGACTCAAAACATGATTAAGTAGTCTTCTAGTTCCAAAAATGTCTTATCAATTTATACTCATAAATTATGTCTCTATTTAGGACAAGGAAATATATTCAGCTAGTAAAAATCATACTACTATTAAATAATAATAATGGATTTTTTGTTAATCTACTGAATTATACCTTAAATTTATGATGGTTTAAAATTTTAAGACCCTAGAAGACTGGAGCCATGATACATACACCACTTTATACATTCAACATCACACATAGTATTCTATATATACTTGATTTTCAACAAATAACTGCTAATAATGAAAGTATTCTCCCAAAAGAATACATTAACTGATCTGAAATACAAATGTATAGATGAAAATATCATTCAACTCATGCTTAAATGACTACGCTTAAAATGTATTCAAAATGATATTTTTGAAGGTGCTAGAAAAAAACTAAAAAAATATATTAAGAGTAGAAAAATATGTTAGGAAAATGTTAAAAATATGTGTTAAGAATATAAGTTATTACAGGTGTCTTTGGAATCTGTGGGAAAAATCTATTTAGAAATCACCTTGGACAATGTTTTGATTTGGAAATTTCAGTTCTGAGCAACTTGAAATATCCACCATCCATAGAATCCTGGTGTGCTTTGCTAAAGTTTGAAAATAAAGATGACACTTGGAACTTTAAGATAAAACAAACACTTCCTGATGATAAATGGTAAATATGAAGAGCGATTTGCATTGGCAAGAGCAGCTTTTCAGTTCCTTGTATGAGTAATAAAATGTGCAGCCTACAGCATAAATATAAATGTACAGGAGAAGATTACAGTAGCATCGCAGGACATCTGAGAAGCCTAAAACATTCACCTGTAAACATGAGCCTGCCAAGATAAATTGTGACAACTTGTGAACAGTATGTTAACCTATTTGCTTACCTTAATTTTACCTCATTGACATTAGAAAAACATGAAGTCTTTGGACATTTTTCACATAAGTATCACAAGTATAGAGGGTAAGGCAAAAGTAGGTTTATAGTTATTCATATGGAAAGTAATATAATAATTAATAAATAATATAGTACAAGAATAAACCATGTGTTTTGCATACTCACATTTTGCATAGGCAAAGTAAACCTACTTTATGTAGTTTCATAGGTTTATAAATTAGTAAAAGTATAAACTTTAGAATGGATAAGTAAAGCATAGTACATTTACTCAATGCACTTCTATGTAACTATTAAAATTATGTTTAAGAAAACTATGTATGGTATATTTAAAATGAATATAATACCAAGTTTTTAGAAAAATCATATATATAGATATTTGTATAAAAACAAACAAATTTTTGAGTGGCTCTTTAAATTCTACTTTTCTATACATTCCAAAGCTTCTTTAATAAGTGTGTGCCACTTCCATGATAAAAACATACATATTTAAAAACCAAGATGCTATAGAGAGTAATGAATAATGAAGTAAATTTTTGTTCCAAAACCCAGACCTAATTAACTCACCAATGCTACAATTATTGAAAAATTTCAGACCTCTGAATATAGATAAAATATATATCATTCATAGATAAAATCAGGTCACTGCAGCTTTTAATTCTGATACAATTTCAAATGTACAGAAAACTGCAAGAACTTTACAAAAAAATCTCAAATAAATGGATAAAAGGGCATTGAGATTGTATATATATATATACACACACACACACACACACATATATATGTGTATATATAATATTCCATAGTACATGATATACGCAGGGGTCCCAAAAAACCCCAGAACTATCTTCTGAAGGGCGGGCCCCTTGTAGTACAGGTTTTCCCTGTTAGGTGAGTGTTCTAGGAACCCATCTGTATCACTGTATCACCTGGCGTTGTGAGAGACTGCATTTGGCTTCAGTAAGTTTTTTTTGAAAACTCTTTCAAGTGTTTATCTATTTCATGATGGGTGATTTATGAGCACATCTGTCCACACCATGTTGAGTGTTCAGCAGTTTTTGACCAAAATAATATGACCCCATGCCCCACCCTTCCTTTTTACCCAATCATGCCCTGACTGACTTCTTTTGTTTCCCCAGATAGCAAAAGTCCTCAGAGGGAAACATTTTGCCATGTGGAAGAGGTGAAACAAAAAATGAAAAAAACACTAAAAGGCATCAAAATGACAAGTTAAAAACCTGTTTTGAGCAGTGGAAAAATGTCTCAGTAGGTATATTCCATAAAATGGAGAGTATTTGGAAGGTGATTGAAGTTTAAGCATGTAAGAATAAATTCATAATTTTTTATAAATAAATTCCAGGTTTTGGGGTACCCCTTGTATGTGTATGTATGTATGTGATATATTATATACTATGGAATATTATTCAGCCACGAAAAAGATGCTCTGCCACTTGGTCAACATGGATAAACCTTGAGCACATAATGCTACACAGGATAAGTCAGACAGAGAAAGAAAAATACTCCACAGTATCAGTGATATAGGGGATCTAAAAAAATCAAACCTGTAAAAAACAGAGAGTAAAACAGTGGGTATTACCAGCTAATGGGAGATTGGGGCAATAAGATTGACGGTGTTTGAGGATACAAACTGGTAACTAGCAGTAAATAAGCCATAGAGAACTAAAGTACAGTATAGTGGATATAGACAACAATATTGTACTCTTAATGACATAATGTGATAAATACTGCTTCAAAAGCAATTACATTACAATATATAAATGTATCAAAGTAACCCTATAAATCTTAAATTTATGAAATGTCACAGGTCAAATTTATCAAATAAAAAAGCCTCATATATTCTTTACCCAGATTCACTGATTTTTTTAATCCTCACCTGAGAGTATATTTATTGACCTGAGACAGAGAGCGAGAGAGAAACATTGATGTGAAAGAGAAACATCAATCATAGCCTCCCGCACATGCCCCAACTAGGGATTGAACTCGCGAGCTAGGTTATAATATGCTCTGACTGAGGTTGAACATGGTACAACACTCCAGCCAACTGAGCCACCCAGCCAGCACCAGATTCATTAAGTTTTTACATTCTACAGCATTTTACTTTATCATTCATATTCTTTTGATAGATGGATGTTTATAAATTTATATGGATACTATTTTTTGAACCATTTGAGAGTAAAGTTAGAGATATTGTGTCCCTTTACCCATAAATACTTCAGTTTGTATATCCAAAGAAAACAGCATTCTCATACAAAACCACACTATGATTAGCAAAGTTGGTCAATTTAATGTTGATACAATATTTTTTCATAAATAGGCCATATTAAAATTTCATCAGTTCTCACAATGATGCTTTTCGTAGCTATTCTTATCCATCCAGGATGAAATCCAGGATCATGCCTTACATTTAGGTGCCATGTCTCTAGTTTCTGATCTGAAACATGAGTAAGATAATAAAGTATTTTTTCTAGTCTTTCCTAAAATTTTTCTGACAATTTTGTGAGTTTTGATGAGCTTTGCAAGTTTTTTGTTTTACAAACTATGAATGAGCAAATTTTTAAGATTGTATCACAAAGTAAACACAGCTGTTGAAAAGTGTGTATTAAATGCATATAATAAATATTAAATTGTGTATCTGTATGTTACACAGTTGACTACATCTTTTTTGTTGACTTTACTCTCCATTATTAACTAGGAAATGGTGATAATTTCTTAATGAGTTCTTCATTTTTATATCAAACTCTGATTTGCTTATTGATATTCTAATAGGATTAGAACAGTTAACACTATTAACAATGGCTTTCTAAAGATTTCACCTCATTTGGAGATTTAAAAAAAAAATTATTTCTACTGACAATTCAAAATAACCAAGAAAAAAATGCAGAGATACAGTTTTAAACAACTTGCTTAGATATTCTATCACTTTATTTTTCTGATCAGTTAATAGTGTTGTCATTCCTATCTAGCCATACCTGTGTCCACAGAACATACAAAATCAGTAAATCATAAACTGTATAATTCATTAATTAAAAGTTGTTCTTATAAAATAATGTTAGGTACTAATGTCAAAACTTTTTCTTCAAAAGGTAATATCCTTTTCCTTTGCAGGAAATTGCAAATAGATTTAAAAGGTAACATTTGAAAACTTATGTGGAAAAATTCCATTGGACTGTCTGCTTCCCCCCCAAAAAAATTACATTTGTGTACATTGAGAAATTTTGTCATCCACCATAAAAACCGAAGTGGCAATTTTAGTCATTGCAGATAAATGAAACACTAGAACTTTCCAGAAATTTTCTCAAAAAAAAAATATATTTTTGGTTTTCTGAATTGAAGATTCAACTATTGAATAAATTAAAGGGGCACTTTTCTCCTACTCTTCCATTTTTTAAATTAAAAACACACTTTTTTCTTGGTATCAAACCAGTAGACCAGAATGTAGTCACATTTTTATGACTTGAGGTACATATTTTCAAAATATACCCCAGAAAGCTCTCTTCTTTGTATTTATGTTAGTAAAATACCGAGTATCTGATTTAGAAGACAATGAGATGAAGTGGGTAGAGTGAACTGAAACAGAAATTATATAGTTCAGGTCGTTAGAGTATAAAGTTTATACAGAAATATCACCATAATATTAAGCATTTTGCTGATTAAGTTTCTTAAGTGCCAATAGTATAAAATTATGTTTTCACAAGAGCAAAAATATAACATTTGGACATTTGAGTATCTGGATGGAAGTCTACCCTTTAAGGCCAATTAAATCTTAAAGCTCTTACATTTGACCTTATTTACTTATATTCAACAGTGAGTTGTACTTTACTCAAGGCTGCCCTCATTTATTGTTTGTGGGTATTGACACATGTTTTGGGAATATGTGAGTCTGCCCTGGAATCTTAGAAACCTCACTTTTAAAAATCACTTCTTTTTCTCCAGTTACTAAAAAAAAATAAAATAAAATAAAAATCTGGCACAGAGCCAGTACTTAGTAATATTTTTGAGAGATGAAAATTCAGATGTATAAATTAATGAACAAACCAGTTGATCAGAGTTCCCTTCTTGGGGATGTTGTGGTCCTCTGTGATAAGCCGGTTTTGGCAAGGAAGATATAGCCCAGACCTCTGCAAGACCAGCCCCATGTGCCTAATACATCATGAGGCCCTCCTCCTTCCATTCCACGGGAATGCAGGAAAAAAGATGAGTCACAGACAATGAAAATTGCTCAGCTGGAAGAATTGAGTCAGAGAGTGAGAGGCCAGCATTAGCTCTAGGTACAAATATTCATCTGCAGCCAATAATAGGGTAAACCTCTCCTTCCTTTCCATGCACATATCTATTTTTTCATTAGAACTGAAAGAAACATGTTTATCAACCAAAGTTTGGAGTTAAAATTCTGCAATGAACTAATCATGGAAAGATTGACTGTTATTTGTTATTCGTTTAGGATGATGAAGTAATCCTGCCTCTCATCTTCAGATAGATAAAAATCACATTCAAAAATTAAGTGGAAAAGGTACATGTACATGAGTAGCTCCAGCACATTTAGGAGACTTCTGTGCATATTTGTTCCAATATTTATAATATCTGCAAGGAGAGAACAATTAGCAGATTGTGGATATACTTAGACTGCTATACAAAAAGAACCCTATTGTTAAGACATGAATATATATACTTGCATATCTTAAAATCAGGATCAGCTAATATACTTTCATATATTTACATCATGAGTAGCTAGCTGTGACTATAGATTCAAAATGAAGCCCAGTGCAAAATTTAAAAATTTTTAACTCTCACTATGATTATAGTTAAGAGCTCAATCTTTCCCTGTATTTCTATATGCTTACCTGTATATCTTATATTCACTTTTCTGCTGACTCCTAAATGTTTATGTCTTACAAGTGACTTTTTTACAAGTGGTATTTTTTAACAAAAATACAACCTTGGATAGATCTCAGAAAGATTCTGATGTGAATTATAAAATTATTAAACACGTACGGATTTTTGCCTACAGACAACTTATTCTTTCAATCACCACAACACCCAATACATAAATAAAAGGACTAAATTCTCTACATTCACATTAAAATTATAATCATTATAATTTGGTAGATGTCATATGTCATTATCTTATTTACTACTCACAACTACCAAGAGAATAGATTTCAGTATTTCTACTTTATAAATCAGAATATATGAAAAACTTGCCCAAGTCTCCTGCTAGTAAGTAGGGACAATATTCAAATCCATCTGTCTGACTCAAAAGCCAGCCAGCCTAATACACCAAGCTCACCAGAGTATAATTTCTTCTAAATCAGTTCTTTGAAGTTGTGAAGAATTTCCCCTAGGAAAAAAATACTATGACCTATTGTAAACACTGCAATGAATGTTGAGTGGGAAACAAACTTGCTGAGTTGTACTAGTTTTCTTTTACTGCTATGACAAATTACCAAAAACATGGTGTCTCAATGACACATATTTATATTGCTTCTTACCTAACATGTAATACAGCTATATTCATTCTATGTTGCTGTAGCTCAGAAGTCTGATACAGGTCTCACAAGATTAAAGTTGAGATGTCAGCAGGGATGCAGCTTTTTCTGGAGGGTGTATGGACACTTCATTTCCTTGCCTTTTCCAGCTGCTTAAAGCTGCCCACATTCCTTGGCCCATAGACCCATTCCTTCATCTTCAAAACCAGCAATGTAACATTTCTCCGGCCTTTCTTGTGTCCTCAGTTCTGTCTCTGACCACAGGTGGATGATGTTCTCTGCCTTTCAGGACTCTGGTGTTTAGAATGGGCCCACCTAGGTAGTCCAGGATAATCCTCCCTATCAAGCTTCATCATTTGATCATGTCTGAAAAGTCCCTTTCTGCCATGTGAGGTGACATATTCACAGACTGTGAAAACTGCAATATGCACATCTTTGGGAAGCCCACTATTCTGCCTACCACAATGAGCTAATGTGTGAATGACTAATAGTCAAATTTCCCTGCTGGAAATTTTTAAATGTTTGGCAGAAGATGACTGTTAACAAAAATGAATCCCTAATTAGCAGTCTAATAATATAGTAAAATAATGTAAATAAATAAAAATAATAAAGCAAACAAGGAATAAATCTAACAAAGTAAAATTTTAGCTAGTAAGGAATAAAAAAGATTTTTGGAGGACTGAGTATTATATTTCAGACCTACTCTAAGAACAAACTAAACTGAAAAAAATTGGGAACTTGGAAATATGTTCCTCTGCTGGGAAGTGGAGCAGACACTAGATGAAAAAAAACTGGAATACTTGAGAAAGGGGGTAAGCAGAATAATCACAAGATTGTAAATAATGAAGAAAATAACATTTTTGAGTATATGCTATGTAACAACTACCATGATTAGAACTTTACATTCATTATTTCATTTAATCCTTGTAACAACTGTATAAAGTAAGTGATATTACACCAATTTTATATGACATAAAGTTTAAGAAGGATTAATAATTTAACACAGTGCAAGTAAATAATAGAACCAAAATTAACACCATGTTCTTAATCATTGTGCTAAAATATGGCAGACATTTAGCAGAGATTACTAGCTAGGGAAGTCCAACATGTTATGAAGTATGTTCCAATAATGGAAAAGAACACAAAGATAAATGAGGCAAATGCAATAGTCCATAGTCCAAGAAGATTGGCAGCACTGGGCACTCTTTCACTATCAACTAACTCCATCTGCCAGACATATTTACTGTTTGGACTCCAATCCTTACAAGTAGGACAAGTGAAAGAAGTTACAACAATTGAAAATTAGGGAACCGATTGAGACAAAAACATAGGCCCAGCAGTTTGATAAAGAATTTTGCTACTACAGTTAGAGTAAAACTGATGAGGACTGGATTTCTGCAATATAGCAAAAGTGAACCAGATCACAAGGCATAAGACCAAGAGCAAAAGTAATTATGCCAATTATGAGAATCTGATATTCAAGCAGTTTTCATCAGAAAGTCAAAGACCTCAAGCTTTCCATCCATGAGACAGAATAGAAATAAGGAGTGTGAGACCCAAGCACAACAAAAGACACTTATCGCAGAGATAGGTTAGCTTCACTAAATAGTTTGTGTAGAGCTCAGAATCCCTACATTACAACTGCCTTCAAAAACCTTCCATTTTTTTATTCAAAGACTATACATTTTTAAAGTCTACCATGTTCTGTCTCCGACACCCGCTCTCCGCCGCTATCAATAGCACCAGAGTTGGCAAAGCAGGGATTCTCATACTTAGGTATGGGTCATTTGTAAATTGGGTCTATCTGGAAATGTACATGAGCTGAAGTTGATCCAAAAGATAAGAAGTGCGCCTGAAAGGCTGGTAATGTGTCTAAACAAAAGCAAAGAAATTTCTCTGAAGACAGAATTCATACTAACATAGATAGATTTAAGGAAGATGAGCTTGTCATAAGCTTGTATTTCATCAACCTGGAAGTGAACGACCTGGATTTGAAAAGAGAATTATGCATCAGCACTTGGTTATTCTGAAATCCTGATACTATCCAGATGCCAGATCCTATCAGCTCTCATATGACCACCAATTTCAAGAGAGATGCCAGGAACACAGTCTCTGGGCTGGCAGCACAATTTTAAATCATGTCATTTTAAACCCTTGTTGGTTTTTACAAGCCCTTTTTTTCCTGTTAGCCTAGATCTAAGTAAAGAATTTAAATCACCTCATATTTTAACAGGATTTTTAACAATCACATTTACATCTTCTCTAACAGATCAGCACCACATCTGAGCTCCTCTGTCTAAATGGGATACAAGACTATAATAGATGTGAGAATTTCAGGTCTTTTTCTAGATTTACAACTACAAATTAAGTAAAATTTATTTTTGAAGTACATCTTTTTCTGTTTTCTATATCCCATTTTCCCTATCAGGCAATGGATCTCCCTCTGTCGCTTTACATTCCCAAGTGTTCCTCCTATTGTGCTTCTCCACGCAGCATGGGTTGTTGCAGACTTTTGCTGTCCCATCTTCCTATGATCCATGTAGAATTCATTCTCCAAACATTCTAGTTTTAAAAGTTTGTTATCTTAATATAATAAAATATGTTTTGCAAAGTGCTATTAACCAACGGTGCTTAAGGATGATGTTTGTGTATATCACTGATTTTTGTTTATATATGTGTGTATGTGGGGTTTTTTGTTTATTTACTTATTTAACTACATTTATGGACACTTATCATGTGCCATGGACTGTGCCAGCAGTTTTACATGTGTTACATCATTTTGAGGTTACTTCAATGCTTCCTTTTCCTTTGGTCGTTCCTTAATTCATGGGTACCTCCTCAAGCACAATAAAAACTGATGCCCATATGAACTTCCTGGATACTATAAATAAAAGACTTAGTATATTAAAACACAGAGTAAATATTATAACAATAAACCAAAAATATAAGTAATGTTAAAATAGTCTTTGATAGATGATGTTGATGAGTTATAATGCATAATTCTGGTTTGATTTTTGTGTTCTTTCATTAGGACAAGAAATGAGTAAAGTTGGATTTTCATGAAACCTGACAAGACCATTAGGAAAGATGTTTTGGTCAAAGAGTGCTTTTCTGACTTCAAATTATAACTTGTAGCCAGCTTCCTGCTCTGTCATTGAACAAGGTCAGTTTTGGAAAAGTATGTGCTGAGGTCAAAGGTGAATCACACTTATGCCCAAATAAAGATCCTCCTTCTGTAAACTGTGGTCTTTTTACCATGGCTGCAATGTGTATAGCATAACAGTTAGACTTATGCAGACAAGCAGCCTTTTCTTAGAGAGAGTAGGTCCAGTGAAAAACACTGGCTTTAAAATAAGGAAGAAAGTAGGAGTGTGCAAATTAAATAAAGATAAATTGTTAAAGGTTAACTAGTTTCTCCTGGGGGTGTTATAAGCAAATGATATAGTCATTCTCTGGTTCTACAATATTTAGATGTTTTATTTCAGTCACACAGTGGGAGCTGAGAACAAATGTGGGTAAACCAGTTACAAAATACCTTCACAGAACATAAGCTAAAACCTATTTCCTTAATCCTTCAGTGTTGAATCATATGTTATGTCTGGACCATAAATGTGAAAAATGCCAAAGTAGCTCTGGAATTGCCATGGTTTGCTATACACACACACACACACACACACACACACACACACACACACACACAAGGAAAAAGCATATCCATCCTAAAAGCATGTTATCATGATAGCTATTGAATTAGTTTTCTATTATTGTATAATAAATTACTGGAGATTCAGTAATTTATTACTATAATAACAAATAAGTGCCTATTTATTATTTCCCAGTTTCTGTTGATCAGAAGTCTTGGCACAGTGAAAATGGATTCTCTGCTCAGGGTCTCTCTAGACTAAAAATCAAGGTTTTGGCCAAGCCATATTCTCATCTGGAACTCAAAGTCCTTTTCCAAGTGTTCAGGCTGGGAAGAATGTAGTTCCTTGCAGTTGCAGAACTGAGATACCTGTTATCTTGCTGGCTGCATTTAGCTCTTAACTCTTAATGGCCACCCTCAGGTCCTAGCCATGTGACCTTCTCACCACAAGATAGTTTACTTCTTCAAAGACAGCACTAGAATGTCTCTACACTCTGCTACTGTGGGAAGGAGTCTTAGTTAATACAACATAATCACTAGAGTAACTATACCATCACCTTTGCTATACAATAGAGCCTAAACAAGACAGTGACTGCCCACTGCATTCACAGGCCCCACCCACACTTACAAGGAGGGATTGTATAGCGTGTATGGGAGCAGAATCTTGAAAGCCATCTTAGGATCATGCCTAGAACAACTATCACTCAACATCAGCTGTATTCTAATTATATAACTAAGGAAAGAACAAAATTTTACTCACCTCCAGAACTTAAAAGTTGAATGCAAACAATCTCAAGACCAAGAATAGTGTTTTTCAAGAGAAAAAAAAAAACCCTATAAATGTCTATCAAAATAAGACACTCGGGTCTCAATATCAATATACCCTTTAAACTATATCTAGTAGAGAGGCAAATTCCTATACAGACAATAAGAAGATGGACTTATGGATCGCCATCAAAAAAATAACTGTACCTCACTTTTAGCAACCCTAAACTTTTAACTTCCCATGAAACCACCCCCTTTTATCACTATCTCCTTCCTCTTAGTTATTTATAACCAATAGCTGGCTAGAAGCAAATTGTAAAACTGACATTTTCTGAAGTAGGAATAAAATACTCAGATAACCACATTTTGTTTCTGGGGAATACACCCTGTACAATCACCTCCTTTTGAACATAAATATAATAGGATAGTCTCTTTTTGATTAGGTTATATTATACGTCACTCTCATGATTCCATTGTCATGTAAGACTCCATCTGAGCAAACTAGAGAGAGTCTCTTGCTAGCCTTAAAGAAGTAAACTGCTATGTTGTGAGAATCACATGGCTAGAGCTTGAGGACTTTCAGGAACTGAGAATAAGCCCAAACTGATGTCTAGTAAGAAAATGGGGACCTGAGGCATACAGTTGCAAGGAATTGAGTTTTGCCAATGACTGAATGAGCTTGGGAGAAGATCCGGTGCTTCAGATCACATCACATCCGAGATGACACCTCGGTGTTGGCCTGGTGAGACCCTGAGCACAGGGCCAGGCTAATGCCTGACTGGAAGGCTAACCAATAAAAACTGTGATAATACATTTGTGTTGCTTTACGCTGTTAATCTTGTGGTAATTCTTTATGTAGCATAGAGCACTAATATATATGCAAGTTGATAAATAAAGTAAACAAACTAGAAAAATTAGTTTTAGAAACTTTCTGCAGCAACAGCTTTCAATACAGAACCCCAATTGGTCTTACTGAGTAACGACAGAATTTTTCAGACCTTACATATGTACTGAAAACTAAAATACACCAAAGATAAACATACAGAGGTAGGTAAAAATAGGTTTCAAGTTGTTTGTATGGAAGAAGATATCCAGGTTATGATTATTAAAATAGCTTTATTAACTCTTTTGCATACTCACAATTTTGCCCACTCCTGTATTTTTGTGGTACTCCAGAGTATCATAGATGACAAACCAAAGCAAAAACCCCTTAGGTGATGAAAGATTGCCAACCCAGAGGGAATTTAATCATATAACTCCAACAAGGTTAAAAGAAAATATGAATAATTAATAATGGTAGATATTATGTGCATTCAGATATATGCACAAAAGCAAAGAGCACTTACTCTGAAACTTGTTCACTGAGAAGACTCGAGGATGATAGAATCCTGCTTTGCAAATGCACTGATAGGCTCCAAGCACAAATCCAAGGCCTTTAATTGGCATACACTATAAAAAAGAAAAGACAGTAATATTAGTTGATCTGAGTTTATTGCATAGTATAAAGATCCATAGATATTCATCATTGTAAATGGTAACAGAACTAACACATATTCTAGAAACAAAATATGTCTTTTTTTGAATTTTTATTTTGTTTGTTTGCCAACATACATTTTTTTAAAAGTAGCAAATTAAATTTCCTTTCTAAATATATGACATTACAGCTGCAGTTACCATACATTTTGAACTCATTCAGTCGTCATAGGGAGTAATTGCTAGACACAGTTTTTTTTTTTTTTCAGTGCCTCACATATCATCTTACTGCTTTAAGAGCTATTTACCTTCAAAGGCTATAAGAATATTTTGAAAATGATTCAATGCTAAATATTTTTTATCAGAACAAAGGTAGATAGGCAAGTAGATGAACAGATATATAGAATTTGATAATGTGAAGTTTCTTTTATGGATTAAATACTCATCAAATTTCATCCTTGGAACATGATAACACAAGTTAATAGAATAACAAAAGAAAAAATTATAATGCAAATTTAGAAGAGGGGAAAAAAAGATGAATTAGTGATCCCAAGTGCTCCTTACCTAAAATCTGTTTACAGATCTAAAAATAGATCTGTAAAATCTATTCTACATGTACATAAAAAGAAGAAAAACAATGATCAGCTTTCCAAATATATTACATTAACAGACATAATGAACATCTCCCAAAGGCTTAAACTTGGCTTCTTTCAAGAATATCAATCAACTTCAGCAAAATTCAACTTAACATACTTCATTTGTGCTATATTGAATTATAATGCATAAACACAAATAACTTCCACTAAAATACAAGTAGCACATCAGGGAAAAAAATGGGGGGGTGTTTCAAGAACCATATGAACACTGAAATTTGTTTTCTTTTTGCCATTATAATCTATTAAAGGAGCTTGGAATCTAGGAGATTTTAGTTATAAAGTATCCCTCTGGTACAAAGCCCTTCAGAGTTAGAGGGTGGAGGAATTGAGCAAAAATGAAAAAGGACTCATGGACATGAACAACAGTGTGATGTTTGCTGGGAGGAGGAGAATATAAGGGAACTAAATGGTAATGGAAAAAATATAATAAGGATTAAATAAAAACAAAATAAATAAAATAAATAATTTAAATAATAATTCTGCAATCTAAGTTTAAATGATTAGTATTGAGATCAACATTACACATCACGAAAACTCCAGCAAATAGGAAAGTATTTATATATAAATAGTAAGAGCTAATATATGTTCTAAGTACACAGCAATATAGCAATAAAATTTTTGAAAAAGAGCTTTTTAAAAGGCCTTCTTGAATATTTATTTCACTAATATCCCCTCTTTTTTTCATCTTATACACACTTATATCCTGCTATTGGAAACATGGTCAGAGCAAAATACGAGGGCAGATAAAGACTAGTCAATTCAATTGTGTTTGCAAGTATTTATGAAATAACCATTATATGCTTAGAAAATTTCTACAGAACCTAATTAAAATAACACATACTATTCATAAATATCCAGTTATACAACCAGTCAAATCATATTTCTGAACTATTGAATACATAAATAAAAAGGCGATTATAACATTCACTTTGGAGAAACACTAGTATTGTGGAAAGAGTCTATTATTTGTGGTCTGTCAGAAAATACAGATTTGAATTCTGACTTTATCTCTTACTAGTTCTGTGAAGGTGAGCTGTTCTCTTCTTTAAGCCTTAATTATTTTATATTTGTGTGCATAATCATTCAGTCAGATGCAGGTACAGTTTGAAAAAGGTAACCATGATGTCCTAAAAGGTTAAATATGGGGTACAAGAGGAAGAAAAAAATTAAGAATGAGCCTTCAGGTTGGGCCTGAGCAATCTTAACAATGGAGTGGCCATCACTGAGCTACAGGTAGAGTAGATTTGAGAGAAAGAGCAATTCAGTTTTGCAAATGTTAAGTATGAATCATCTATTTGAAATTTAATTCTAGACATTAAATAAGCAGTCTGCTAAAGTATTATGGGGTTTAGAAGAGACATCTGGTCTGTGTAATTTGGGATTTATTTATATAAATATGATAGACAAAGCCAGAAGATCAGGTAAGATGACATCACTGAGGGAATGCCTGTAGGCAATGAAGGAAATAGGTGAGGCTGAGGAGGCTTCAGTGCTAAAAGGTTAGGCAGAGAGGAAAAAGCAAAAAATACCAAGAAGAGCAATTCAGTGCAGTATCAACATTTCATTAACGAGAATATGCTACTATGAGCATAACATGTGGAATTTGTCATGATTTGCATTTATTAAATATTAATCTAGCAAAGGCTAATCCAGGTTAACTAAATCTCAGATACTAAGAATACGATAGTACATTTCAAATATTTTGCCTCACTGTAATTTGGATGTTAAAGCTATGCATTAAAACAGCATTAATTCTCAGATAGTATGACTCAGCTCTGCAACAGTGGCTCAGTTGAAAATTTTAAATGTTTAAAGTATATCTAAAAGCTTATTAAAGTAATAATATTTTTGCTATAAGCTAACTCTAGAGTTGAAAGAAAAATGAAGATTTTTAAAAATCTAGTTGATTAGATAAATATTGCCAAATATAAAGCCCCTTAAACTTAAAAAAAGACTTCCTAAAATTATTATGGAAACACAGTGATATAAATTATTAGATACTTCAAACTCTTTATTATATCCTTAAATTATTTTATATTATAAAAGTAAAGGAAAAAAAGTCAGTTAAATGCAGTAGAAGAACATCATCCTGCCATACATATTCTCAAACTACAGGGCCTACATGGAACTTAGGGCAGTATTGCTTACATACATTTGCTTTGGAGTATTCAAGTGATCTTGGATTATTTTTCTATTAATGATTTTAAGTTTGTATTCAGCTTTCCGTACTTTTTTTTTGCACCAAACTGCCACCATCATTCCATAGCTATTCTAACTGGCACCTCCTAACCAAACTTATACATGATTAATATGAGGCAATTAGTTCAGTGGTCAAACTAGTTTTTTTGTTTTTTGTTTTTTTTAAATATCCATATGAATGGTGTAAGTACGGTGGCTACTCAACAAATGTTAGAGTATTTGAAGAGGTTCTGCTTTTCATAATTTTTTTCTCAGGAATTTAGAATATAAACATAGATCCTCACTTAATACAGGAGAAAATCTTCAAAATTTTACTCCAATTTAATATGCATTTAAGATGTTTATTTTAGATATCCAACATATTTATTTTAGATCGTTAAGATTTAAACTTTATACTTTATAGAAGTACAAGAGGGCAGAAATAGAAAAAGCAGCACTTCTTCCATGAGGGTAGCTGTTCTGTTGTAGCTTTTGATAAACAACGGGCTTCTTGTATTAAAAATTATAGTATCCCTGTGAGTAAGGCAGCTGCTCACAATATTGGGTGCCCTCTTTGACGAACCTTACTGAGCCAATCAGTAAAGATTTTTACTAAGGAGAGCCCTTGGGAACCCACAAAGTCAGGTTCCAAGGAGTAATCCAGATTCAGATGGGAAGAGATTGTGGTCAAGAGTTTAGAACAAATTGGATGGATTCCTAGAAACATACAACTTACCAAGTCTGCATCATGAAAAAACAAAAAAATCTAAAATACATAAAAGGACCTATAGGACCTTCTAGTAAGAGATTAAATCACAAACCTCCCTACAGAGAAAAGCTTCAATGTGTAATTCAATCAAATACTTAAAGAAAAACTAGTACCAATATTCCTCAAGCTCTTCCAAAAAATTGGAGAGGACATTTTCTAACTCATTTTATAAGGCCAGCATTACCCTAATACCAAAACCGGACAAATATATTATAAGAAAAAACAAAAGCAAACTACAGACTAATAATCTTGAATAATAGTAATATGAAAAGCTTCAACAAAATACTCACAAGCTAAATTGAACAGCATATTAAAGGAAATGTACACCATAATTAAGTGGGATTTATTTCAAGAAGTCAAGGATGGTTCATAATACAAAGATCAATCAATGTGGTATTCTACATCGACAGAATGAAAGGCAAAACTACATGATCATTTTAATTAATGCATAAAAAACATTTGAAAAAAAATCAGTACCCTTTCGTAATAAAAACCCTCAAAAAACTAGGAAGAAGGAAACTACTAGAACATAATGGCCAAATATGAAAAGCCTATAACTAGCACCATATTCTGTGGTGAAAGTTTTTCCTCTAAGATCAGAAATAAGGCAAGGATTCCCACTGTCACCCACTTCTATTCAATAAAGTACTGGAAGTCTTAACCATAACAATTAGGAAAAAAAAGATATAAAAGGTCTAAAAAGAAAAGCAAAAAGCAGTCATCTCTGTTTGCAGAGGACATAATCTTATATGCAGAAAATCCTAAAAATTTCACACACACACACACACACACAAACAACTGTTAGAACTAATAAGTATATTCATCTGAGTTCTAAGATACAAAATCTTGTTGAGTTTCTCTATACATTAACAATAAGCAATCCAGGAAATATTTATTTTTAATTTCATTTACAATAACTTCAAAGGGAATAAAATACTTATAAACTCAACCAAGGAAGTGAAAGACTTGTAAATTAACAACTAAACATTGCTGAAAGAATTAAGTGAAACACAAATAAATGAAATGATATCTGTGTTCATGAACTAGAAGACTTAATATTGTTACAAATTCCCTTACTACCCAGGTCAATCCTCATTAAAACCCCAAAAATTCCCAATGGCAATCTTTGCAGAAATAGAAAAATACCACTTTATGCTTCATATGGAATCTTAAGAACCCCAAATAGTCAAAACAATCTTTATAAAGGACAAAATTGGAGGTATCACACTTCCTAATTTCAAACATATTACAAAGCTATGGTAATAAAAAAAAACTGGGGTGCTAGCATAAAGGCAGAGATATAGACCAGTGGTACAGAATAGAGAGTCCAGAAATAAACCCTTATATATGAAAGTGAAATGTTTGCAAGGATGCCAGGACGAAGCAATGGGGGCAAGGACAATCTCTTCAAAATGATATTTAGAAAACTGGATAACCACATGCAAAAGAATGAAGTTGGATATACTTTACATCATATACAAAAGTTAACTCAAAATGGAATAAAAACCTATGCAGAATGCCTAAAACCATAAAATTCTTAGAAGAGAACACAGAGGAAATACTTCATTACATTGGATTTGGGAATCATTTCTTACTAAAAGTATAGGCTACAAAAGCAAAAAAAAAAAAAGAGCAAATGAGTCTATATCAAACCTGAAAACTTTTAAATTTTATGTTATGTATTTTTTACCATGATTAAAAATATTTTGAAAGAGTTTAGAGTAAAATGATCCTTCTTCCTCAATGACGTATATATAAACAATACTGTAGAGGGAAGAAAAACCAAAAACCAGAAAGCCCGATGCTATTAACCAGCTCTGCTCTCGCTTCTCTAAATTTGCTTAGCCCAGGAACCGCCACCAGCTGCTATAAGCCTTCAGACAAAGGGCTGACCGTTACAATCTCCTTCCGCGCTCCCTCCCAGCCCGGGGCGTTCTGATCCTTTTCCAGCCCAACGCCAAGGCTTATAAACCCCGGCCTAACCCCACTTCGGGGCTCAGAATTTGGAGACTGCCTCCTCTGAGCCCTCGTGCGTGAATAAAGGCTTACTCCGTTCCCTGAACCGTGTCTGAGTCTATTTTCCTGTAACAATACAAGTTATATTTGCAACATATAATTGGCATGACATATAATTCACGTCCACCCTGGTAAATGTAATTGCAGAACAAAACCTGGTCAGCTTGACAGTCATGGGCATTTTGTATGGAGGTACTTCTACTGAGCCCTGGAATGGAGAAAATTAGATAGGTAGAGGGGAATATTGTTTGGCATTTGATGAAAACAATGCTTGTGCCCAAGAATAACATTTCCATATAATTCTTAAAAAACAAAACAAAAAAAAAAAACCTAACTTGAACTGAAAGGAGAAGGCAAAAAATGCAGATGTAACAAAATTCATGTACTTCAAAATGCCCTAAAAATTGACATTTAAATACTTTTTTTTCTTTTTTAAAAAAACTCTGCTATGGAATCTGCCCAAAATATAAAACACTGTCTGGCTTCTCTGAACTGAACACCATAAACAGAATTTAACATTTTCTTTAAGAGTCACAATCATTACTTTTAACAACAGGTTAAAGCGCTGAAACACACTAATGCCCTCTGGAGCTATTGAATGTTTATGGCTATTTCTCATACACTAAATAGCCCAGACCACTGTATTAAGTTCTTACGCTTAGTTTTTATGTTTTATTTTCTTTTCCCTTATTCATTTTGAGGTACTAATTGTCATATTTTAGTTATAAAATATGGACTTCCTTCTAGAAGTGTATTTTCGCATTTAATTTATGGTTATAATTCCTTGTATATGTGGAAACTACATCACCAAAAAGCAAGTCAAGAATATGTGAGATAAGAAACAACAAAATAAAACTAGTTCATATTTACTGAGTGTTTCATATAGGCCAAGCACTGTTCTAAGAACTGTACAAGCTGTGCCCTGGCCAGGGAGTTCAGTTTGATGAGAGCGTTGCCCAATACATTAAGGTTGCAAGTTCCATCTCTGATAAGGGCACAAACAATGAATGCATAAATAAGTGAAACAACAAACTGAATATTCTCTCTCTCCCTTCTTCTCTCTCTCTGAAAATTAATACATTTTTAAAGAGAACTGTAAAAGAATTAACACATTTAATCCTATAATAATTCTATCATCTCCATATTGAAGATGAGAAAATTTAGGTACAGACTGCTAAAGTAACTTGCCCAAAGTCATACGGCTAGTAACTGGCAGAGCTAGGGTTCAGCTCAGGTAGTCTGGCTCCAAAGAGAGTAATGACTACTCTCCATGAAGTAAAACTACAGTAGCATTGTATATACAGGAGCAGGTGCTACATTGGTCACTTGGAATCTATTTTTATTGGTCCAAGACCTTTATTTTTCCATTTCAGGCAATATTCCAAATGGATCAGTTTGCTGCATCATTAAGGTTCAAGTAAATGAAAGTTATTATTTTTAAAATGTATTTATAGAATATATTTTAAGAAACACATTTAACTCCTATACCTATTACAATTTTAAAAATGGGCCTCTCACTTCCCAACACAGAGATCGCAGCTCAAATCTTAGAAAATGCATCTTCATTTGAGGGCGTCCAAGTGGAGTATCTCTTGTTTACCTGAACTCCTGAAAACACAAACCCCTTCGTGTCTAAGGAGAATCATGAGGCCAGTTACGAGATGCTTATTCCCAAATTAAACTCATCAGCATAGCAATAGGAACCAGGGGCTTTCGAGGCAGCCCAGACCTCACATCTTTCTCTTTGGAAACACACAGCCCCGCCCTGCTTTGACAGAAAACTTACCTAATTGCAGAAAGGATTTCCTGCTGTGTTGAATTGACTGAGCCTTATTCAAAAAGCAGAGGACAACACCACAGAGGCATAAAGAAAGATGAAAGGCTTCGTACTGCCAAGATGATGTAGTAACTGGGTCTGCTAGGTTTTTAAAAGACAAAACTTTTTATCTTTCTTTTAGTCTTCCTACATAACTTAAGAAGAAATACAGTGAAATTTTGAATCTGTTAATTTGGGAGTGGGTTTTGGAGGACTTGGTACTAAAACAGGTTAATTACACTAATATCCAGGGGCTCTTCTCCAAAACTATTCGAACTTTATTAAAACAAAAGGAAAACTTTCAAACAGAGGAAATTGAAAAGTCTTCCAAGCAGTGATAGGGTACACATCACCCACATATTTTATCAAAAATATTTCAGGAAAACAAGAACTCATGAATAACAAATAATGTATTTCACCAGAGGGAAAAAAGAACTACATTGTACCTCTGTTATTCATTAGTTCCCAGAACCTGGTTTAAAAAGCATGATAGACTGAAGAAAGGTAGGAGGTGGGGGAGTTGAGGAAAGGGAAATGAAAGGATGTTTTCTTTTATAATATCGTTAAAATTAAAAATTAAATTGTGTTTATGATTAATTTTTGAAATGTTTCTTTATATTCAGTGGAGCCAGCTCTCACAAAACAGGGCAAAAAGATGACAACACAGCATCTGACGTGGACACATTACAAGCCTACAAACTTCACCCTGATACAGAGAAAGATGGGTTCTTTGTAGGGGTTTGAAATTGACAAGGGAAATGTCTAGACTATATCTCATTGACTGAGCAAGCCCACTTTTCCAGATTCCCTTACAGAAAAAGCCCAAAATGCTTGATAACCTAAGTGCTTAATATGTTCAACACTTTTTAAAAATGAAACACTGTCCTTCACTAAACCTCCAATTCACTGTGATGCATCTATGCTCTACTTTTGACACCCTATGCTTTTTGTGGTCACAGTTTATGAGCACTGGGCACTTCCTTTTTATTCTTTTCTTAATTAAGCTCCCGCTTACTGAACCCCAACCCATCATATGTTATCTGCTACAGCAACAAAGAGGAACAAAACCACGGTCTAATTCTTGGAGAATTTATAATCCACAACCATAAAAGCAAAGTCAGGGCTGTAATATGTTGCTCTTCCCTGTTCACAGCTAAACGGCTTCATTAATGTATGTTCGTGTTTTTAGAAGTTCATCTTTAGACATTTTTCTAGAATAAATTGTTGAAACACATACTGTTGTACTAAGAACAGAAATTAATAGGATACATATAATACGATTTCAATTCTATAAAATTCAAAAACATAAAACTTTCATAAAGTACTGTTTAAGGATACACATGTATACATATATGAAAATATAAAGAACAGAAGTGATAAACATAAAATTCAGGATAATGATTACCTCTTGGTGTGGCAGATGAGTATAGAATGAAGGAAGAGCCTATAGAGAAGTTCTGTGGTACTGGTAACAATCTATTTTTCAAGTTCGATGGTGGGCACAATTTCCTTCACTGCAATCAATACCTACAACTCTTAGTACAGTGCTTGGCATATAGTAGCTACTCAATAGATATTACTGAAATGATGGCAGAAAAGAAGGAAGGAAACTGACTTTAGTTTCTGGCTATGACATACTACCTTGTAGCAGGCTGAAGTTCCCACCGGAAACAATAAGGACATGTGGAGAAAATAAATGAATGCTGACTAAAGGAAGGAAGGAAAGATGGAAGAGCAGAAGGGAGGGAGGGAGGGAGAAAAGGGAGGGAGGGAGGAAGGAAGGAAGGAAGGAAGAAAAGAAGGAAGGAAGGAAGGAAAGCAGGCAGGCAGGCCCACATATGTGGAAGCACAAGAAAATTGCCAATAGAGCCAAATTAAGGGGTCACAATCCAAGAAAGGGAGAAATGCATAGAAGTCCTCCATTCTGTATTTCAGTATCAAACTGAGTATTTGATGACATGAGGTACTAGGGGAAGACTGAGAATCCAGACAGATGGAAGCTGGTAAGAAGTGGAATAGGCAGCAAAATTTTGGTAATCACATAGGCTTGAAGAGAAAAAAAAAGTCAAGTTTGGGGCTGCAAAAATACTCAAACCTAAAAGATAAAAATCCATGAGAGAACATAAGTGCAAAGAAATGAGACTGAGGTGATTTCTCATTGTGTTTTTAATTTGAATCTCACTGATGGCTAGTTATGTTGAGCATTTTTTTTTCATATGTCTATGGGCCATCTGTATGTCTTCCTTGGAGAAGTGTCTATTCAGGTCACTCATCTTTTAATTGGATTGTTTGTCTTCCTAGTGTTGAGTTGTATTAATTCTTTGTGCATTTTGGAGATTAAACCATTATCAGATGTGTCATTGGCAAAAATATTCTCCTGTATCACTTCATACCTGTCAGAATGAATATCATCAATGAATCAACAAACAAAAGTGTCAGCAGGGATGTGGAGATAAGGGAACCCTAATGCACCGTTGATGGGAGTGAAGTCTGGTGCAGCCCCTGTGGAAAACAATATGGAGTATCCTCAAAAAAATAAACATAGAACTCCCTTTTGATTTTCTGGGAATATATCTTAAGATTCCTGAAACAACAATACAAAAAAATATATGCATCCCTATGTTCATAGCAGCACTATTTATAATAGCCAAGATCTGGAAACAACCTAAGTGCCCTTCAGTAGATGAGTGGATAAAAAAGCTGCTGTACATTTTTTACACAATGGGATACTATGCAACAGTAAAAAAAGAAGGAACCCTTACCCTTTGCAATAGCCTGGATGGACCTGGAGAAATTATGCTAAGTGAAATAAGCCAGTCAGTGAAAGACAGTACTACATGATCTCGCTTATATGTGGAATCTAATGAACACAATAAACCAACAAACAACATAGAAACAAAAGCATGAATACATGAAATAGACTGACAGCTGCTGAAACATGGTGAAGGGATTAACCAAAGAACATTTATGTATGACCCATGAACATGGACAATGATATGGGGATTGACTGAGGGAAGGGAAAGAATGGGTCTGGATGGAGGTGGGAAAAGGGAGAAGAAAGCAAGAACAACCATAATAGCATAAACAATAAAAAAAAAAAGAAATGAGACTGAGCCTCAAAATTTTTTCTTGATTTCTTAAGCTGTCTAAGGCAAAAGTCAAAGAAGCAAAGTAGAAACTGAAGCGAAACTTAGTTGAGTTTTTGACACTATCGCAATGTTAAACTTCTAAATTGGAGTTTAGGCTCTTCCAAAGATGAAGGGTTCTAATAAACATCCAAGGTTCTCAGTGAGCCCTCTAGAATGTTATTCCCTATAAGTGAGATTGAATAAGGAGTAGTCTGAGCCTTTTATAGACTACTGTTCATCTTTGAGACAACGCAAGTATTGATTGGATCGATGTGATCTGTCTCTATCAGTTTCCTCATCAGAGATAGAATAAAACCTCTTTGCAAGAAAGTAATGCACCCAGAACCATTACAACAACACAATGTCTGGCACACAATCTTAAATTAGTTAACACACCAAGAAAAAAAAACTGATACTATAAACAGATCCACAATCAGCAGGTACTCAAGTTACTGACACAGATTTTTAAATAACTCTAACCAACAAGTGCAAGAAAGAAGAGGACAATAACACAAAATTTCCCCCTAAGTGAACAAATATCCATTTTTTAGGAAAAGAACAAAATAGATATCCTGGAACTAATGAAACCAGGATTGGACACCAGAAAAGAAAGAGTAAGCCCACTAGGAGATAGATTAACAGAAAATATCCAGTTGGAAGCTTGAAAAAGAAAATGAATGGAAATGTAGAAAAAACTACAAGGGACATATGGAACATAGAGAAGAGACATAATGTACATGTATCCTTAGAGTCACATAATAGGAGAAGGTAGACGTAATATTAGATGAAAGGTATCTAGCTACCAATTCAAGAAGTGCTATATACCCAAAAGTGGATAAATATACATCATAGTTAACTGCACAACCAAACACACCCCCCAAAAAAATCTCAAAATATCCAGAAGAAAAAACAAGCATATTTATAAATGAGTAGCAAGAAGTTTGACAGCTATATTCAGTACAGGAATAATAGAAACCAGAAAATAATGGAATGACAACATTAAAGTGCTAAAGGAGTAAGAATAAACAAAAACACTAGAACTGTATTCAAAAAAAAAAAAATCCCTTCAAGTGTGAATGAACTGAAGATGATTCAAGCCAAACAAAACCCCAAAAAAATTCCTCTTCACCAGATCTATGACAAGAGAAATGTGAAAGGAATTTTCAATTGGAAGGCAAATTATGCCAGATAGCGCACAAAAAATGCAAGATAGAATGAACTGCAATGGAAAGTAAACATGTGGGTAAATCTCAATTAGTATATACTATACAAGACAGTAATACTAAGAATAATGTCTTACAGGCTTTTATTACACTTTGAATTAAGTGCATGCAATTAAAAGGTGCCGATATCTTATTTTGTCTGAAAAAGGTAAAAGGAATAACCTATACTAGTTTTTAATAAGCTAAGGATGCATGTTGTAATCCATAGAATAAGTACTAAAAGTATAGAAAATAGTATATAACAGGCGAAGGGGGGAAAAGTGGAATAAGAAGAAGAAGAAATATTAGATTAATGCCAAATGAGAGAGAGAGAAACATAATGGGATAGAGAAAACATAATAAGATGATATTTGTGAATAAAATAAGGAAGGAAAGAAAAATAGAAACATGAGTGGGCTATCTGATTTCTAACAGTTATTTCTTTAAAATTTTGCAATCATTGTTACATGGTCTTTGCAGTGATAATTAGAGAGCAATTTTATAATTATATTGAGTCCATTCATTTTTTATGATCTATGTTTACATTTTTAGAAAAGAACAAAACAGACCAAACTAATGTAGGCTGTTAGAAATAAAGATAGCCATTACCTTTGAAATGGTATGGGTGGACAGTGATTGCAAGAGAGTAAAAAGGGACTTTTTTGCTGGAAATGAGGCAGGAGATAAAATAGCAAATCCTGAGACACTGCAGCTGTTATTGGTCAGCATCCTGATTTCTGAGAAGCACCTTGTGATGCCTGATAATAATTAGCATTGTGATTTCCTCCCCGAGTGGGCAATCAAGGAGGATGGTGGGAAATCACATGTGTAGACACTTAAGTAAAAACCCTATAAAGCTGGTAACTCATCAATGAAAAAGAGCTATTCCTTGGCCAGAGATGGCCTGTTCCCGTGTTTTGGGAAGTGTACTTTCCTTAATAATTATTTCCTGCTTGCTTTGCTTTACAATATCTGTGTGGTCAGTCCAAATCTTTGTTCACAGCCGCCAAGAGCCTGGACCCCTTCTCCACCTGCACCAGTTTGGTGAGCCAGCCATGAGAACGTCTGTGAAAACGCTGGAGAGGTAAGACAACTGCTTCCACCCTTCCTGGTGGTCGGAGGAGACTCTCATTCTCTCTGTCTCCTTTATGCTTTCGCTCCTTAAAGAGAGTTTGCCGCTTTTGTGTGGGCATGGGTAAGGCAGTTAAAAGCCAGTAGGGTGCCTGCGACATTAAAAGACTCCAGGGTGAGGGTTACCTAGGTGTGGATCAGTGTTAGAAACTACCTCCCGACCAGGCATAAGACAATGTCCATGTAACGATATCCATGTAACAATATCCACTGTGTAAAACATAACATTGCCCTTTCCCCACGGCTTTCTATTCAGGACTATTGTAACTCTCAGAAAAGGTTGCTGGGTGCACCTCCCTTCTTCCCAAGCCATGTTTCTCCTAAAACTTGCTTCACCCATGGCCTCTCTATTTTGCACCTTTTCGCTGTAAGTGTTTACTGCATTTGCTGTATGTAGGTCAAGGAAGGTGAGCCCTTTAAAATACTTTTGAAGTCCTTCCCAACCCAGTTTAGGTTTGTAAAATTAATAAACTAGAATGCTTCTTTCTCCTATGCAGAGGAATCAATTATGAGGAGGTGAGTTAATAGCAGAGGAATAGTTCAAGTTAAGCAGAGGAAACTATTTCAAGTGAATGAACTATGAGAAGCAGAGGAGCAGAGGAAACTAGTTCAAGTTAATCAATTCAGAGGAAACTATGGTAGTTTGAATTAAGCAATTATGAGGAGGAGAAGAGAAAATGAGCCCAAGGTAACCAATTACAGTCCTCTCCCTACAACTCCCTGGAGGAGTCCAACGTAAAGAATCAATTCCCAAGTTAATCAGCTACTAGGAAACTAGCCCAAGTTATGAAGAGCAAAAGAAACTAGCCCACTTTAAACTAGCCCAAGTTAATCACATAGCAGAGGAAACTAGCCCAAGTCATGAGCAAAGGAAACTAGCAGAAGCTGATTTTCTTACCAAAGTCTCTGAATTAGATATCAGGAGAGAGTACCATTAGTCCATGGCAACTCCAGTTTGTTTTCTCTCTCAGTTTCTCCAGTTTTGCCAGAGATGCCTGGTAGTTTAGAATGGTGGGATAATGGGGGACGCCCTGTAACCCACTAGAACAGTGGATAACTGGGGACACCCTATAACCCACTAGGTAACTCCTTTGGCAAACAATGAAAGACGCCTGTAGGGAGCCAGGAATTTCTGCTTTTTCTTCCTCAAGTATGCCAGGGGCAAGATGGGAATACGCCCTCTGTCCTCTCAGAATCCTCGTTGGGATGCATTCTTAGAAACTCAAAAAAATTTCACCCTGAAAAATCTAAAGAAGGAGAGGTTAATTTTCTTTTGCAATATAGCTTGGCCTGAATATAAACTAGGAAATGGGGAAGATTGGCTTGAAAATTATGACACCATACTCCAATTAAACCTGTTTTGTAAAAGGTTAGGCCAATGGTCAGAAGTTCCCTATGTGCAAGCCTTCATGGCACTGTATTAAAATATAGCCCTCTGTTCTGGGCCGAGGGAGGCAGCCCCTATACGGGTCAACATGAATTCCTAGTTGGCCCTTCTCTAAGTTCCCCACCTGTCTCTCAGGGGGAACTAAGTAGGCCCCAGAGTAGGTCCCACCTCAGAGGAATTAACCTCTCCTTCATCCTACTCTCCAATATATCCAAAATTAGTAGCTGAAAAGAAACCCAGTCCAACAGGGCATCCTTGGAGTAGAGCCTCATATCTCCCCACTGCTCCTACCTTCCTGCCCCTAAGGGAAACAGCAGGCAGAGAAGGCCCTATTTGGGTCCATATACCCTTTTCAATAACTGACCTGCATCAGTACAAAGATAGACTAGAAAACTTCTCCAAGGATCCTACATGCTTTACCAGTAACTTCTAAACCTTAACCCTTGCCTTTCATATGTCCTGGAGAGACCTTATATAACCCTGACCACCTGTTGCTCTCCAGAAGAGCAACAAATTTGGGAAGAGGCCCACAAACATGCAGACCAATTACTTGCTCAAAATCCTAATGATGTAGGACCAGCAGCTCAAACAGTCCCTGATCAAGAGCATGATTCTCAGGGAGGAAACAGAAACAGAAACAGGAACACCATGATTTAGTTTATTAGCTGGGATGAAACAGTGCTTGTAAATTATGGCAAGATCAGAGAAATAGCACAAGGAAAGAAAGAGAATCCTTCTCTCTTCCGTAACAGGCCAGTTGAGGCATTCAGGAAATATACAATTCTAGATCCATTCTCTCCGGAAGATCAAGAATTAATGAAGTAGCATTTCATTAGCGAGTCAGCACCTGATATTCATAGAAAGCTTCAGAAATTATAAATGGGTCCACAAACGCCTATGGCCCAACTAATAGACCCTGCCTTTTTGATTTCTAACAAATGAGACCTTGAGAAAAGGGAAGTACAGATCCAGTGTAGGAAAAAGGGGGAGGGAAGGCAGGCCATCTTACAAATTAATAGTGCTGGCTGTTAGCAGCGCCATTGGCAATGTCCAGCCACCTCAAGGTAACCCGGGAGAGCCACAAAAACTTCGAGGGCAAAAAGATTGAACATGCTTTAAGTGTAAACACCCTAGACACTGGGCAAGGGATTGTATGAGGCCACCCCCAGGGCCATGTCCCATGTGAAAAGGTACAAACCCTGATCCCTGGCACTGGAAGGAAGATTGCCCGCATTCCCAGACGGGAAAGCGGTCATTACTTAAGGCCATGTCAGGACTTGAGGATTTCCAGGGTACAGACTGGCCACAGCCTATACCAGCATTTCGATCTCTCACAAGGAACCCTGGGTAACCCTTGATGTAGTAGGTAAGAAAATTAACTTTCTTGTTGACACTGGGGCCACTTACTCTGTCCTCAATTCTTATAGTAGACCTCTCTCATCTAGTTCAATTAATATTATGGGGATTGAAGGAAAATCTCTCTTGTTACTACATACTGCCTGTCAATTTGAAAGCCAAATTTTAAAAACATTCTTTCCTAATTACTCTGCCGTGTACTACGCGGTTGCTAGGACAAGACCTCTTGGCCAGATTAGAACCATTTTGAAGTTTCAGGAGGTCCCAGTTAAGATCTTTAAAATTATGTTAGCCAATAAAAGAAAATTAGAAAATAACATCCCAGAACAAATTTTACAGAAAGTAGGTCCTCTAGTTTGGGACTCTGGAGTTCCTGGAAAAGCCAAGACTGCCCACCCAGTTCAAATTTGCTTAAAGCCTGGGACAGCCTATCCCCGTAAGAAGTATCCTATCATCCCTAGCTGATGTGGCTCAGAGGATTGAGTGCCGGCCTGGGAACCAAAAAGGGTTGTCGGTTTGATTCCCAGTGTAGGGCACATGCCTGGGTTGTAGGCAGGTTCCCAGTAGGGGTTGTGTGAGAGGCAACCACACATTGATGTTTGTTTCTTTCTCCCTCTCTTTCCCTCTCTAAAATAAGAAAGAAAAAGTATCCTATCAAATGAAAGACAGACCTAGGGGGTCTGCAGCTTATCATAGAGAAATTTGTAACACACAGGCTGCTAGTACTTTATTAATCCCCCTGCAATACTCCAATCCTCCTGTTATTAAACCGACAGGGCTGTAGAGATTGGTGCACGATTTAAGACTAGTTAATGAGTCTGTTGTTCCCTTCCATCCTCTTGTAGCCAGTGCTTACACCATACTCACTCAAGTACCAGACTATATACTCAGTGGTATGTAGTTGTAGAATTAAATGATGCCTTCTTTTGTATCCCTGTCCATCCGGATTCCTAATACCTGTTTGTATTTGAGTGGACAGACCAAATAAACAATGATCCATCAGCAATATATCTGGATGGTACTACCATAAGGGTTTAGAGATAACCCTCACCTGTTCATAAGAGCATTAGAAAAATATCTTAAGGGAATTAAAATTACAAGGGGCAGCTGTCTTACAATATGTTGATGATATGCTAGTATGCAGCCCCTTTAAGGAAGCCTCAGATTGTAATACTATCCAAACTCTGACCTTCCTTGGGGATGAGGGATATTGAGACTCTAAGAAAAAGGCCCAAATTACCAGACAGAAAGTAAACTTATATTTAGGATATTTCTAACTGCAGGATCTAGAGAACTGTCACAAGAAAGACAAAAACAATCACTGAGCTAACACCATCTGCTACCAAACAATGACTCCACTGTTTCTTAGGAATGGCTGGATATTGTAGAATTTGGACCCCAAGCATGGACTAATTATAAAACCTTTATATGAAGCTACTAAGGGATCAGATACTGAACCCATTATATGGGGAAAGGAACATGATCAAGTTTTTAATAAAATCAAGATGGCCACAGTCAAGGCCCTGGCCCAAGGCATCCCTAACTTAAGCCTTTCTCTTTGTATATTGCAGAGAAGCAGGGACAAGCCTTAGGGGTCTTAGTATAATTCATAGGAAATGAACCTTGACCTGTTGCATATTTCTCTAAAGCCAGACACTGTAGCAACCAGGTGGCCTCTGTGTCTAAGAGCAGTTGCAGCCACAGTCATGCTAAGAGAGGAAGCTGCTAAGTTAACTCTTGGGCAAAAGTTAGAGGTCTTAACTCCACATCCAGTATAGGAAGTACTTGAAATGAAAGTGCATCTCTGGCTAACAGATTATCAGGACTTTCTTCTGAACAATCCTGAAGTAACTGTAAAAATCTGGAATACTAAAATCTAGCCATATTAATGCCTATAAAATCATCTCCAGACTTAATCTATTCCTGCTCAGAGATTATTAATCTTACCTATTCCAGTAGAACTGACTTGCTAGACCAACCCTTAGAAAACCCTGACGAAGAGTGGTTCGCTGATGGAAGCAGCTTTGTGAAAAATGGGCAGTGAAAGGTGGGTTATGCAGTAATTGGGACAAATGTAATAGCATAATGAATAAAATGTAATTTAAAAAATAAATAAAAATTTCACACACACACACCTCTCGAGAAATTCCAATCAAGCTATTGGGGTGCCAAAAACACACAGGGGAAAAAGGGACTTGTTAGGCTTCTGGACAAGGGCCATCTGCTCACCTGTCTGACAGGCACCGCTTTTTCTGTGATAAACCCTCCCCTTCAATAGCAAACCTTCAATAGCAAATCTTAATCTGCATTAGGCTTTTAGTTTTTCTCCTTTGAGTATGATGTTAATTGTGAGTTTATCATACAAGGCCTTTATTATGTTGAAATATGTTCCCTTTATTCCCCCTTGGCGTGTTGGATTTTGTCAGATGCTTTTCTGTACCTACTCATATGATCATATAATTTTTTATCCTTCAATTTGTTCATGTGAAGTATCACATAAATTCCTTTGCAAATATTGAACCACCTTGCATCCCTGGTATAAGTTCCGTTTGATCATGATGTACGATCTTTTTAATGTGTTGAATTCAGTTTGCTAATATTAAAGAATTTTGCATCTATATTCATCAGGGACATTGGCATATAATTTTTTTTTTGTAATGTCTTTGTCTGGTTTTAGAATCAGGATAATTCTGGCCATTTAGAATGAGTTTGGGAGCCTTCACTCCTCTTGAATATTTTGGAATAACCTGAAGTGTAGGTGTTAATTTTTTTAATGCTTGGTAAAATACACTTGTGATGCCATCTGGACCAGGACTTTGGTTTGTTGGAAATTTTTTTATTTTTGATTGTTTTTTTGGACATAATTTGTCTGTTCAGATTTTCTGCTTCTTGATTCAGCCTGAGAAGTCCATATGTTTCTAGGAACTTATCTAGTTCCTCCAAATTGTCCAATTTGTTGGCATATAATTTTTGGTAGTATTTTCTTATAATGCGGTAGGTAGATAAAGAAGAGGATCAATCAGCAATTTGGAAGATGAGGTAGCAGAAAACACCCAATCAGAAGAGTAAAAACAAAAAAAAAATGCAAAAAATCAGGAAAGTTTAAGGAATCTCTGAGACAACATGTATCATAACAACATCCACAAAATAGAAATACCAGAAGGAGAACAGAGGGAGCAAGGAATTGAAAACCTACCTGAAGAAATAAAGACCAAAAAGTTCCCTAATTTTGTGAAGGATAAAGACACAAGTACAGGCAGAGTCCCAAACCAGATAAACCCAAATAGGCCAACATCAAGGCACATCATAATTAAAATGGCAAAAGTTTAGGACAATGGGAGAACCTTAAAAGTAGCATGGAAAAGATAGTTACCTACAAGGGAACTCCGACAAGACTGTCAGCTGATTTTTCAAGGTCAGGGCTAAGAAATATCCACTTTCACCACTTTTATTTAACATTGTATTGGAAGTCTAGCCACAGAAATTGGGCATGAAAATGAAGTAAAAGACACTCAAATTGGAAAGGAAGTAAAATTGTCATTATTCGCAGATGACATATTATAAAGAATCCTAAAAATTCAACCAAAAAACTACTAGAGCTGATGAATGAATTAAGTAGCAAGATACAAAATAAATGTAAAATATTATAGAAATTGGTTCCATTTCTATACACCAGTAATGAACTATCAAAGAGAAATTAAGAAAACAATTTAGCTCATAATTGCATCAAAAAATACCTAGGAATAAATTGAACCAAGGATGTGAAAGCTCTGTTCTCAGAAAATTATGAGACCCTGAAGAAAGAAATTGAAGATATAAATGGAAGCATAAATAAAAATAATTAAAATTATGTTGAAATATCCATACTACCCAAAGCAAAATAGAGACAGACTCATAGAGAGCAGGCTGATGGGGTTGGAGGCCTGAGTATGGGGAGCTGAGGAGGGTATGTGTGGATAAATGGCGATGGATGAGAGAAAAAACTTAATGGGCTCTGACAACAGAGCAGTGATTTCTGGAGGGTCGGGGAGGGCATGTGGGGGAAAGTGTAGGGGAGATAAATGGTGGTGATGGAGACACACACTATAGTGTACAGGTGACAACAGAAACATTCATAATTTTGATAACGACTGTCACCCCAATAAAAGCAATAAAAAGGGAAAAATGAAAATCTTGTCATGCTTTTTATTCATTAGATTAGAATGAGAGAAAGACAGAAATTCTTAAAATGATTTTCAAAAATAGAACATGGTGAGTATACCTGCTATTTAGTTACTTTTTGCCAGAAGCTACAAAAGGCCTAGTAGAAAATGATTAAAAAAATTGCTTGTCTTACAAAGATCATTTTAGCTCCATCTGGGGCTGGGGAAGTCAACAGCAGGATCATTTTGGACCAAAAAGGATAATAATTTGGAAACTTTATGGTCAATGCTCTCCTTTTTTCAAGAGATAGAAATTTCTTATGGCATGATTCATTTCTGGTTTTACTAACATATTTGCTTACTATTTTCTGTCTGAGAAAAAGCATTCACCATGCCAAATCTAAAATTTCCTTTAAAAAGTAGGAACAGTTCTAATCTGAGACTCATAATTTTGTTGAATTGGCTTTTGCAGCTGTATGTAGTGATCTTTTGAAATTGTTCTCTTCAAGTAAATAAATAGGTTTTGGAATCTTCCATGGTTAAGAAAAAAAGTACAAAAGTATGAAATCTTTCCTTCACAGAAATATTGTTGGAGGTAGAAAATATTATGCTAAGTGAAATAAATCAATAAGAGAAAGACAAATACCATATAATCACATATAAATCTGAAGAAAAAAACAAATGAACAAAGACAGTAACAGATTCATAGACGCAGAAAACAAACTGATAGTTGCCAGATGGAAGAGGGGATGAGATGCTAGGTAAAAAAATGTGATGGGATTAAGAAGTACAAATTGATAGTTACAGAATAGTCATGGGGATGTGAAGTACAGCATAGGGATTATAATCAATAATATTGTAATAACTTTGCGTGGTGCCAAGTGGTGCTTGGAAAATCAGAGGAACACTTCATAAATTACATAATTGTCTAATCACTATACTGTACACCCGTATATAAAATAATGTTGCATGTCAACTGTAATTGAAAAATAAACTAAAAAAATCCCCCCCAAAACTTGACTTAACATACCTTATACAAAAAAAAACAGGCACACACAACAAAATACAGTAAGATATTAAGGAATACAGATGGGGCTTTTGTACATAGGAAAAGAATACACCATGAAAACATAGTATAGAAAGCTTGTATAACCATACTAGTATCAGGCAAGAATCATTACCAGAGATGAAAATGAACATTCATAATAATAAAGATGTCAATCTCTCAAATATATCACAATCTGAATGTGTCTATCTAAAAATATAGTTTCAAAATAAATAAATGAAAGATGAATGAGAGACCTCTTCATGCAGAAAATGCTTACCCCTTATTGAGAGAAATTAAAGACAATATAAACAAATAAAAGGGCCTGGCTGGTGTGGCTCAATGGATTGAGTGCCAAACGGCGAAGCAAAGTGTCACCGGTATGATTCCCAGTTAGGGTACATGCCTGGATTGCGGGCCAGGTCCCCAGTGCAGGGATTGCATGAGAGGCAACTACACATTGATATTTCTCTTTCTCTTTCTCCCTCTCTTCCCCTCTCTAAAAAATAAAATAAAATCTTAAATTTTTTTTAAAAAGGATATACCCATGTTTATGATTGACAGACTGTTGTCAAGATGTCCAACCTCCACAAATTGATCTATGGATATAATACACTTCCAAATTGACAATCTGATTCCAAATTTTATGTGGAAATGCAAAAATATGGAATATTCAAAAAAATGTGAATAGCAAAAGAAATTAAAGAACAACAAAATTCCAAGAATTACTCTACAGGGTACCAAGACTTTTTGTAAAACAACAGTAATAACGACATGGGTAGGGTACGTGGAGGCAGTCTGGCTCCGTCACCCAGATGCGTGGGTAACCGGAAGGAGCAGCTCCTCAGAACCTTGGAGGAGTCTGATAAAGCAGTGTTCCCACAGTGTTGAGCCTGGGTCCCAGGGCCTTGAGCCCCGGGTGCGATAAACTGCCCGGTAGCCTTGAGTAGGCTCACATGCGCAGCGCATGATAGTTCCTTCACCTTTGTGGTCTGTTGCCTGCTTTGTTTGGGGCTAGTATTTAAGGGATAGGAGCTTTGGACGAGGTGGGGAGTCAGGGCACAGACTTGGACATGGGTTTGTGGCCTGTGTGACTCCTTCCACACGGGTTCATGGTCTGCGTGCGGCGCGGCCACAGGCTTTGTGGCCTGTGTGATTTCCCCACACCAGGCTTGTGCCTGTGTGACTCCGGAACAACGGCATGTCAAGCATCCCCAAGGCTCCATGCATCTTCTTCCACCTACCTGAGCCCCAAGCGGACCTGTTCAACCTAGACAGGCTGCAACACAGCATGGTATTACACAAGTCAAAAATAATTGAACAATGATACAAAATAGTAAGTATAGAAACAAATTCAAGAACACATGATTATGATAAAGGTAGATCTGCAGAGCGGCAGGGGAAAAACAGTCTGCAGAGCGGCAGGGGAAAAACAGTCTTTTCCAAAAATGGTTCTGGGTCCCATGGCCATTTATACAGATAATATGAAATTTCCTCCTACTTCCTAGCATAAATAAAATAAATTCTGGCTTGATTGTAGATCTAAAATATAAAACATAAAACAAGATTCTAGAATCTATATAGCACAGAACATCTTCACAATTTGGCGGTATATTAAATATAAAGAACTAAATTAAAAACAACTTTTGATCAATAGATACAATTTATAAAGTAAAAAGTCAAGTTGCCAAAAGGATAAGATATTTTAACTCACATAATTAAAAAAGAAAAGAGTTCATATCTCAAATATAAAACAGCTTTTATACATTAGAAAGGCTAAGATAAATATTACAATGTAAAACTGGGCAAACGTTTTAATAGAATGTCACAATGGTTAATAAACATATAAAAAGTTTCTAACCTCATTAGTCATCAGAGAAGAGCAAATTTAAAATAACCAATACATAGCCACCAAAATGGCTAAAAATTAAAAAAATGACAATCTAATTGTTAGGATATGGAATAAGTAGGACACTCACATAATGTTGGCAGACATATAAATGGATACAATATCTTTGGAAAGAAATTTGGCATTTACTAAATTTAAAAATAGCATAGCCTATTATCCAAAAATTTAAATCCTAGGTAAATATCCAATTGAAAGATATTCAAGCATTTTACAACAGACATGCAAAAATAGCTACACTGTTTGCAAAAGTCCAAACTGTTAAAAAGCTGAATGTTCATCTAAAATACAATGGGAAATTAAATTATGTTCTACTTATAATAATAGAATACCATACAACAATGAAAATAAATAAACTAATGCTATATGCAACAACATGGATAAACCTTTCAATCTTTCAAACAGTGTTGAGCAAAATTAGTTATATATGTTGCATTATTCTACTTAAATAATGTTTAAAAACAGGGAAATACAATAATATGTAGAGTTGGAAAATGGTATTTGTTAATTTGCAGGAAAGTGAGAAGGAGGTGATGGGTAGGGGTAACAAGGAGGACTTCTGGAGTATTGGTAATATTTTTTTCCTTGGGCTGAGTGGTAGTTGTGCTGGTGTATTGCATTTGTGATGATTCATCATTATATTCTTATAAGTCTATACTTTTACGTCATTTTTTATTTACATAAAAAATATTAAATTACTATGCCACATTTCTGCCTCCTCCCCCCAAAAAACTTTTAGTTCCTTTTTCTTTCACCTGTCACAGAAATTCTATTTTTTATTATTTTGATTTATTGGAAAGAATCATTCCATTTTGGTTGATAGAAAGGGGAACTATGTACTACTAACTTTAAAGGAGAAAGCCTCTAGACATCAAAAGTAATTATATAAAAAATTATGTAAAACTCAGAATGTGTTTGCATGCACTCGGCACTTGGCTGCCTCTCAAGTATTTAGATTCTGAATGTACATTTGCATTTCCCCAGTGAAATGTTAGAGAGATTTTCAGTAGTAATTAGCAAATCAGCTGAAGAATAAAGGGCATAGGGCTAAACCAAAAGCCAAGAACTACATGCCTATTAAATGCTAACTCAAACCTAAATGCTATATTCTCAAGTGGCACTGAGTTTTTCTTTTATTATAGGGAAAATAAAATATTTATTATTCACAAATAAAATCATTTTAATTGTTATAATTGCTATCATTTTCGGCTGGAAAAATGAAAGATTTTTAAAACAATTTATCTTACTCTGAAACAATTTCAAGATGCATAAATGTTTAGTCTATCACTGTACCACAAAAAGTTTTTTAAAAAATAGGACGAATTTTGCGTAAGTATATAACATATAAAAATGTTTTCAAGTACTTTAGGAATATAAATTTTACACAGTTAAATATTGATTATAAACCTTCTTTACTTCATCATTACAAAAGACCCTCTACCTTACCTCTGTGGCATAACATTCAAAGTCCAGCACACACTCTTTAAAGTCATAGGCCTTTAGTTTGCTTTCTCTTACCTGCTAATGTATATGTACTTGTGACCAACGAAAACGTTTGGATGAAAATGTAATGTAACATTGTCATTTTAGAATTCCTAACATCTGTAAGTGGGAATGTCAATTCTAATTGATATACACCCTAGACTTTAAAAGATAAGATTATTTTAAAACAGAAAAAAATTATCCAATAAAACAGAAAATTCGGTAAAGAAAAGTCAGGAACACTGAGAAGCTCTCAAAAGTGCCATTTTGACTACAGAATCAGAAAACAAAATCAATTCAAGAAACACAAGAGGTAATAAGCATTAGCACTAAAAGTTTAAAACATTTAAAGTACCTGGTTTGCTTTTTGACGAGTCTGCAATAGCCAATCAGGCATATAGATTAAAGGCATGAATATAGACTTAACCATAGAATTTTCCATGATTCTGTTAAAATATTTAAAATTCATGGAGAAATGGAAAAAAATTGAAGATATTACTGAATAATCATTTTTAAAAGGGCTCTGATTAATAGAGGAAAACTTAGGGTAGAAGATTTCAAGAGTGCTCTTGGCATTCTTTTCTTTAATGTGTTTAACAATGGTTTGCATAAAACATTGAGAGTAGGATGTTGGTGATTCAGTAGTCAAGAACACAGACTTTGGAATGAGACACACTTTAGTTCAAGTCCCAGATTCACTACTTAAATAGCAATAAAATCTTGGGCGTATTACTTAATCTCTTTAAATCCTAAAGCTTCTTATTTAATGGAATTGATTATTTTATTTTACAAATGCTTACATAGTATTATATGCTATGTAATACTTTAAATACTTTACAAATATTAATTTATTTAATCCTCATAGCATCCCAGTGAGCTAGATGTGATTTACTATCATCATCATCATCATTTTACAGGTGAAGAGACTGAGGTAGAAAGGTTAAATAACTTGTGTCATATCACATATCACTTGTGTCTAGCAAATAAAACTGTTAAATTTTAGATTAGATACACATAATGCCCAAGCATACTCATTAAATGTTCATCACCATTGGAGTGTGTAAATACCAGATGATCAAAGTTGAAATTGAAAAGATGATTGGTAAATTAAAACAAAATAAAATTTAACACAAAAATATATGGCCCTATAACTGAGTTCACACACACATACAAAATACCAGCCATATAATTTGCCAAATTATGATATGGTTGACACCAAAATAATAAAACAAACTTTGGCTGAATTAATGCTAATTAAGTAACTTAGAATGAATAATCATTCAGAGATGGATTATCAATTTTATATTGAGACGCTCAGTTTAAAGAGATGAGTCAAATTGAAGAGACATAAAAGTAAATAAACCTTTCCCCCCCGAAAAAAACACCATGATTCAACTATATGTTGTATATATGAGGCATACTTCAGATTCAAACACAAACAGATTGCAAGCAAAAAAACTGCAAAAGATATACCATGAAATCAGTAAGCAAAAGAGAACTGGTGTGGCTATCAGATACTATACAATTTCAAACAAAAGTTGGTTCTAGAGACAAAGAGGGACAATTTATAAGGATAAAAAGGTCAATCCATAAAGAAGATATAATTATCAACATATATACACCTGAAAACAGAGCCCCAAAATACATGAAGCAAAACTGACAAAATTGAAGAGAGAAATAAAATATTCAACAACAGGAGACTTCAATACCCCACTTTCAAAGACAAATAGAACTAGATAGAAGATGAACAGAAAAATAAGACTTGAACAACATTATAAACCAGCCAGATCTAACAGATCTAGAAAACATTCCAACAACAGCAAAAACACATTCTTCTCAAGTGCACATAGAATATTCTCCAGGATAAACCATGTGTGAGGCCATAAAACAAGTCACAGTAGATTTAAAAGAATTAGAACTATGCAAAATACGTTGTATGACCAAAATTGAATGAAATAAAAAATCAATAACACAAAAATGTGGAAATTCACTAATAAATAGAAATTAAACCACATACTCTTAATTTAGCAACAAGTCAAAGAAAATATAAAGTAGATATGTTGAGATGAATAAACATGAAAACACATATACTAAAACTTAAGAGTATATACTTAGGGCAGTGTATTGAGAAACATTTTTATTTGTAAATGGCTATATTAAAAATGAAGATTTAAATTTAATAACTTGAATTTCTAACTTATGAAACTAGAAAAGCAAAGGAAATTAAACAGAACAAGCAGAAAGAAGGAAATAAATATTACAGTAGAAATGAATAAATCTGAATTTTTTTAAATAGAGAAAAAAAATCAACGGAACTTAAAGCTGGTTCTTTGAATAGATCAACAAAATTGACAGATCAACAAAATTGACAAACATTAGCTAGACTGATCAAACCAAATAAAAACAGACTCATAGATACAGAGAACAAACTAATGGTTGCCAGAGGGGAGGGGGTTTGGGGGGGTTGAGTGAAAGAAGTGAAGGAATGAATAAGTTCAAACTGGTAGTCACAAAATAGTCACAAGGATGTAAAAAACTGCATAGGGAATATAGTCAATAATATTGCAGTAACTATGCATGGTACCAGGTGGGTTCTTGAAATATCAGGAGGCCATTTAGTAAAGTATATGATTGTCTAACCACTATGCTGTATACCTGAAACTAATGCAAAATAATATGTAATGCAAACTGTACTTGAAAAATTAAAAGAAGACTGAAATGAATAAAATAATGAATAAAAGAGGAACCATTACTACCAACCTTACAGAGATAAAAAGGATTATAACTGAATACTATGAACAAGTATACTCTAACAAATTAGAAAGCCTAAATAAAATGGAAATATACCTAGAAAGATAAGAACTACCAAAATTCACTCAAAAAATAGAAAATCTAAATAGACTTATAACAAGAGATTGAATTAATAATCAAAAAGATTATCCATAATGAAGAGCACAAGCCAAGATGGCTTTACTGGTAAATTCTATCAAACATTTAGAGAAGAATCAACACCAATCCTTGAAAAACACCTCTAACCATTGGAAGAGGAGAGAATATTTCCAAACTCATTTTATTAAGCTAATATTACCCTCATAACAAAATCAAAGACAACACAAGAAAAGAAAAACACATAACAATATTTCAGTAAATAGACACAGCAATCTTTCAGAAAACAATACCAAATTAAATCCAGCAACACATAAAAAGGAGTCTATACCATCATTATGTGTGATTTATTCTAGGAATGAAAGATTGGTTCAATTTATGAAAGTCAATGTAATATACCATATTAAAAAAATTAAGACAATGACCATATGTTCATATCAATAAAGACAGAAAAGACATTTGGCAAAATTAAATATCAAAACAAAAACAAACAAACTAGGACTATAAAGGAACTCTCTCAAGCTGATAAAGGGTATCTATTAAAAACCCACATGATTCTTAATGGTGAGAGACTGAAACCTTTCTGCTGAGATCAGGAACATACCACTTCCATTGACATTGTACTGAAAGTTCTATCCAGGGTAATTAGGTGAGAATAAAATAAGATAAAGACATCCAGATTGAAAAGGAGGAAGTAAAACAAGCTCTATTTGCAGAAGATATCATCTTGTATATAAAAAAAAACCCTAAGGAAACAAACGAATGAACAAACAAAAAATCCCTAGTACATTAGTAAATTCAGCAAGGATACAATATTATTTTAAAAAATTATTTATAATAGTATATAAAAGAATAAAATACTTATAAATAAATATAACAAAAGAATGAGAAAACTTGTATTCTGAAAACAAAAAGCAATTGTTGAAATAATATTAAAGACCTTAATAAAAGGAAAGACATTCCATATTTATGGCTGGGATACTCCCTACCAAAATCCAAGCTGCTTTTCTTTTTCACAATTGGTAAGCTGATTCTAAAATTCATAGGAAAAGGCAAGGGTCCCAGAATAGTCAAAACAATCTTGAAAAAGAACAAACTTGGAGACCCATTCTTCCTAATTTCAAACTTACTAAGTAAGCTATGTTATCAAGATAGAGTGGTAGTGGCATAAGGGTAGGCACATAGATCAATTAAATAGAATTGAAGAGTCAAAAAATAAAGTATTACGTTCATAGCTGATTTTTAACAAGCTGCCAATATAATTCACTGAGGGGAAGAAAGGTCTTTTTAATACATGATGCTGTAATAACTGAATATTCACATGCAGAAGAATAAAGTTACATTCCTACCTTATACCATGTACAAAAATTAACTCAAAATGAAGCAAACACCTAAATATAATAGCTAAAACTATGCAAATCTTAAAAGAAAATATAGAAGTAAGTCTTCATGTCCTTGGATTTGGAAAAGTATTATCTCAAATCTTGGTATGACACCAAAAAATGTAAAAACAAAAGAAAAATTAGATTGGATTTCATCTAAATTAAAATTTTTATGCTTCAAAAAATATCAAGAAAGTGAAAAGACAAGTGATAGAAAGGTATAAAACATTTGCAAATCATATATCTGATGAGGGAATCGTATCCAGAAAATATAAGAACTCTAACAACTCAACAATAAAAGACAATAACCCAAAAACAAATGAGCAAAGAATTTAAAAAGACATTTCTCCAAAGAAGATATACAAAAGGACAATAAGCCATGAAAAGATGCTTAACATCATTAGTCATTAAGGAAATGCAAATCAAAATCAAAATGAGGTACTCTCTTCACACCCACCAGGATAATTATACTCTAAAAGACAGAAAATAACAAATGTTGGCAAGAATGTAGAGAAATTGGAACCCTCATGTCTTGCTGGTAGGAATATAAAATGGTTTAGTCACTGTGGGGAAAAGTTCAGGGTCCCTAAAAAAGTTAAAAGTAGAGTTACTGTATGATCCAGCAGTTCCACTCCTAGATATATATCCAAGAAAATTGACAAATCCATAGAGACAGAAAGTAGATTAATAGTTTCAAAGGCTGAGGAGAGAGGAGAATGGGGTTTAACTGCTAATAGGTATAGGATGTCCTTCTGGAGTGACAAAAATGCTCCAGAATTAGAGAGTAGTGGTGATTTTACAGCTCTGTGAATATACTAAAAACAACGGGATTATACATTTTAGGAAAATAAAAAATGAAATTTAAAGGAAATAAAAAAATAACCAGGATAACATTATACAAGTTAGATTTGGAGAAACCAGAAATAATTAGTCCAGAGAAAAGTAAAGACTCACTGAAGACATGAACACTGTCTAAAACACTTTAAAATCATTGTGTAGGTATAGTAATATGTTTCCTAATCATCTCCAAAGGTATTATATAAATGAGCCTAACATACCTTCTGTATATGAGCTCTGTCATACTTCTTTATGCAGACTCATCAACAGCTCAAAACCCACCAACACCAAACTCAAATTTCTATACAGTCAAGCACTTCAAATATTGATCAAATAAGCATATTTTTAGTTATATGCTACAAAACTGCTCCTAACACTTGCTAGCCGTAGTGAACACAAACACTGGTGCTATTTAAAAAAAAAAAATAATCCCAAGCCTCTACTGTCCTTTGAAACTTCTACCCAGAAACTTCCCATCTTGCTATGGAGTCACTTCACCTAGACACATAATCCCTCTCTCCAGTTCTCCTCTCACCTAGGAGTTCTCTTTCTTTCTTCCCTTTTTGAGTGGCAATCCTACCCCTTACCTGATTCTAGAAGGTCAGCTGTGAGGGACTTTCCCCCTCATGCAACCTGCCCAAGAGCCACCCAAATAAAGCACATTCATGTTTTTCTTTGATCTGTCACCAAATCCTTCGACTCACCGCAAAAGGGTTATATGCTTTGATTGAAACCATATTTTGGCTTAATATAAAAGAACATCAAATAGTAAAAGGTGGTCCAATGTAAATATGTAGTGACTTGTCTCTCCTAATAAGTAAGTATTCATGCTTTGGTGGACAAGTACTTATCAAAGAGGCTCTAAAAAAGAAACAGCAAGTAGATAAATGGTTTGGACTAGAAGAATGTTTGTATAACTCCCAATCTGATTTTTTAATTCTAGAAGATAATTCATAACCAAAATATTTTCCAGTTTGGAATGGTTATTCCACCAGTATACCCAAATAACTTGATTTAACTATAGCCTACAACTTATTTTCCTAATAGAAAATTAGGAAGATCCAATATTTGAAAAATGACAAAATATAACTCACCAGTTATTATTACAAGCTTGTATTAATAATGCTAAACTTCATGAAGAGGACATATTTGTGATTTCTAACACTTTGTTAGTACAAAATGGTATTAGAGTTCCAACGATAATAGGTAAAAGCTACACTTAGTAAGTGTAAATAAATATTGTAACCGGGTACAGTTAGGCCCCCCCAAAGGGGATTTATAATGGGGTCCAGAAACTGGGGTGTCCAAGGAAAATATAGGATATTCTCACCCCCTACCAAGGCAGGTTGCAAAGGGGAATGGGAGACAGGGTGCAGGGCCATTGAAAGTCATTTTGCACATCAATAACAGGCCAAGGGCCATTGAGAGTTACTCTGAATATCAATCATAGGCCAGCTTCATTCCGACAGGGAGCAGCACCATTGAGAATCATTTTGCAGGTGAATAACAGGATAGCTTAAGACATCCTATGCAAAGTGTGGTTATTTTCCATCTCAACAAGGCTAACTAGGAAGGTTTGTAAAACTTAAACCCATGATGTAGCCAGGAAGACAGCTCCCCCGGTTGCAGTAACTGCTGAAGGAGTCATGGATGGGGTTGCTGGGGAGGATTCCCACGTGGATTGGGACCCAGATGCAGCAGACATGCAAGAGGCTTTTGACCACCTGGTTTTGGAAGTGGGAGCTCCCTTGACCATGTGGCTTAGGAAGTAGGAAAGCAAGATGTAGAGGCCATGCAGGAGGCTTCCCCTCACCTCCTGCCCCATCACAGCATATGTGCATAAGGGCTCGGAGAGGTCTCCTCCACCCTGAGAGGGAACAATGTGAAAATCGTGCAGTAAGGAAAGAGGAGAAAGGACTCTTGCTAGTGGGCCATGAGAAGATGCCACATGGTTCTGAATTAAGAACTTCTTTATGCAACTCCAACGCAGCGGACGGTGCTGGGAACAGTGAGAGGCCTGCCTAGCTGAGTTCTGAACTTCTGTTCTTTTTCTTTTGAAGGACAGTACCCCTGATTGGCCTGACTGGGCAGAGGGGGAAAGACAGGATTGTGTTGATAAGGGCAAGATGACTTAAGAGGAGCAGCCTAGCCAGAGACCCCTCCCAGGTTAACTGTTAATCATTGCTTATCTGTTCCTGTAGCCCGTTTTCACATCCCTTCCCCCGCCTGGGTAGCACATCAATCTCATCAATCTCCCACCTGAATGCTAATCCCTTCCCCCACCTGGGAAGCCCATCCGTTTCCCGCCGGAATGCTAGGGCTTATAAACCCCTATCTAACCCCGATTCGGGGCTCAGAATTTGGAGACTGCCTCCTCTGAGCCCGCGCATGTGAATAAAGGCTTACTCCGTTCCCTGAATCGTGTCTTGAGTCTGGCTTTCCGTAACAGTGTGTGTTGGTGAGTGTTTTAAAGGGATTTTGAGATTTAAGGGTGATATTTAGCCATTAGTCAAAACCTGGATGACTTCTGAATAGACAGTTCCTTTCCTTTTCACCAAACTGACATTGAAAGCCATAATTTCAAGGGTGGCAGGCAAACGAACCTAAAACAGAGGGACCCTGGGGAAAGTGGGGGTTGTTGTTCCGTTAATAGTATCTGGGGCTCCCCTCACAATGTGTTCATGTTCAGTAACACTATGAGCCTATTAAAGACACAATAATCAGCTATCAATGTTTGTTAAGTACACCAATATTTTCTTATAAAATAACTTTACCCTGGCCAGGTAGCTCAGTTAGTTGGAGCATCATCCTGTATACCAAAAGTTTGCAGGATCGATTTCTGGTCAAGGCACATACCTAGGTTGTGGGTTTGATCCCAAGTCGGGGCATGTACAGAAAGCAGCTAACTAATCAATGTTTCTTTCTTTCTCCTCTCACTGCCTCTCCCTTCCTCTCTCTCTAAAAGTCAGTAAACATATACTCAGGTGAGGATTAACAAATTTATATTTGGGTTTGAAAAAAAAGCAAAGATGATCATGAGAATTTTTATTTATGTTTCTAAGACTTTATTTTCAGAAAGGGCAAGGGAGGGAGAAAGACAGAGAAACATCAATGTGTAGTTGCCTCTTCCACACCCCCTACCGGGGACCTGGCCTTCCACCCCCGGCATGTGCCCTGACTGGGAATCGAACAGGCGACCCTCTGGTTTGCAGGCCAGCACTCAATCCACTGAGCCACATGAGCCAAGGCAATCATGATAACTTTCAAATAAAATAATTGTTAAATGCTCCCTATATATTTTAACATGAGAATAAAAAGATAAAGAAAATTTTCAGTTACTTACATAAAAACATATACCTAATTTCCCAGATAGAGCTTTGGTCAGTGTGGGAATTTAAAGCAAGATGTTCAGGGATTTTCATAAATGTAAGCATTTTACCACTAAAGTAAAATGTGTTACTTCATAGATGTGAAAAGATTAACTGGACATTGGTAAATCACCACTTTAACATTTTTGAGCATTTCTGCAGAGGGAAATTTTGTGATTTAATGTAGATGCAGACGTTCAGAGCTCTGAATCTTCTATTTAATTTCAGGCTATGGTATCAACTTCAATTATAAAAAATCTAATGGAAACCTTTAGTGATTTGAAACTGTTCGTCCTGTTTTGTGCTAGATTTAACAGTTCTAATTAGGGTAAATCCACCTTACAAAAGTGACGTATAGGACATAATTAATCATTGTAAAGCACTTTTTAAAACACCAAGTGTACACAAATATTGAATAATAAACTTAAGTACTACAAAAATTAACTATTAAATAAAAATTTAATTTTCTTGGAGAACAAAGTATTCAACAATAGCATAAATCTATTTCCCCTAAGTTGTAGATAGTTGTAGTCATTACTGCTCTTGCAAAATTTTGACAAGTTTGTTTAACTCTAGAATGAATAGGTATTATCACAACACTATAAGACTAAGAACATAAAGAAATAAAAGCAAAGTTGCCAAATATTAGCTTAGAAACAACCACTGCATATTACCTCTTCTGTCTAGCCCTGTATATGTAATATTGTATATTTTTATTTATTTCTTTGAGCATATATTTAATTCTGTTATATTCTTACCAAGGCCATGTTCAATAATCAGCAACTTCAGGAAGAATCAGGAAAGTAATATATAAAGTAGCTGTACAATGCATATTCAGCTTTCTTAAAAAACTAAAACATGGGTGAGGTAAATCAGATACCAATAAACCAAATTCAGTGCTTTGTAACACAGTGTGAAATTATGTCATTAGTCAGATTTCTCTTCTTCAAAAAGGAGGAGATTGCTTGAACTTGTGCCTTTAATTTGGATAAGTGTCAGTAATGGCAGGGTAGGTTTGTAAGGATGTATATAATTTGAGCCTTTGATATTCCGGTTCTGAGGATAGAAAAGGCAGAAGCAACTAATCAGCAAAGCCATATTTGCCTTTTATTTTAATACTATAAACTTACTAAAATAATATTAGCATAAACATATAAAAGACATCTTCTTTACAAAAAAGCTTCTAGAAATTTTTAAAGTAAGAATGAATGCCAAGAAATATCCTAGAATGTCGCAAGAATTTCTTTGTCTGCTTATTGTAATTGCTACCTCAAAGATTCACTTTATATCTGAAACAGTTTGAGGACTGCCCTACTCAGCAATAGGACATTGCTGAGCTTGCTCAGAAGCTGGCAGTGTTAGTTTTCCATTATCTAAACTGATAGCCTCAACTTTATCACTATAGGTTTCACTGGAGTAATATTCAAACTATTTAATGACTACTAAGGTCATTAAACAATACCAAACAATCAGAACAAATGCTGGACACAGGACTAGAGCATGGTCCTGGAGGTCCTCTGAAGCTCCAGGAGTCCTCTTTCAGTTGGGAAAAATCTCTGACTTCTGACACAGGGGCCAGAACTGGAAGGCAGGTGTGAAGTAGGTATTTGAGTGGTTCTGGGCAGTGGCTGGCTAGTTACCCATGATTAAAAAATAATCAAATAAACAGAAAGAAGTGATATGGCATATTGTTAGTATAATGAGAATGGTTTGCACAGCATTGGTGTGAACTGGCAGCCAAGGAGAGTGGACTGGAATGTGAGTGTGTGAAAAATGATGGCTTCACTGTATTAGTCAGGGGGTGATAGACTTCTCTGAGCACGCACTGTGTGGCTGTGGCATTCAAAATGACAGAGCCAATGGAGCAATGAATCTGCATCAGATTTTGCATTAAGCTTGAACATTCCCCTGTGGAAACTATTTGGATGTTGCAGAAGGCCGCAACTATAGGCAACTGGTGATTGGAAGCTACATCAAGATAATGTGCCTGCAAGCATCATGTCTCATGCAGAGTTTTTTTGCAAAACATCAAATCACCCAGGTGACTCAGACCTATATAGCCCAGATTTGATGCCCTGCCACTTCTGTCTTTTCCCAAAACTAAAATCACTTTTGAAAGGGAAGAGATTTTAGACTGTCAGTGAGATTCAGAAAAATACAGCAGGGCAGCTGATGGCAGTTGGGACAATGGTGTGAGGTCCCAAGGTGCCTATTTTGAAGGGGACTGAGGCATCATTGTTCTGTGTACAATATTTCTTGTATATTGTATCTTATTTAATAAATGTCTCTATTTTTCCATAGTAAATGGCTTGACACTTTCTGGACAGACCTCATATTAAAGGTCCCTGGGGCGATGTCACTAAATTAAGGCTTCTGAGATGGAGAGATTATACTGAATTGTTGGAGCAGATCAAATATAATCACATGGTCCTTAAAGGTGGAGAACCTTTCTTGGATGTGGTCACACAGAGATGTAACTACCAAAGAAAGGTCAGAGAGACGCTACATCGCTGGCTCTGAAGACAAAGGAAGAAAGCTGTGAACCAAGAAATGTGGAGGCTCTTAGAAGGTAGAAAAGACAAGAAAACACTCTCTCCTAGAGTCTCAAAAAAAGAATGCACCTAGCCCATTTGGACTGTAAGATTATAAAGTTGTGTTGTTTTAAACAAGTAAATTAGTCAATTTCTTAAAACACCAACAGAGAACTAATATAAGCATTATACTTGGTGCTTCAGAAACACTTCAGTTAATCCTTAACACACTCCTATGAGGTAGGAATTATAACTGTTATTAATTTAAATATGAGATTACTAGGATTTATGCAAGTTATGTAACCTTTTCCAAAGTTACACAACTTATAAAAATCAAGCCAAAATTTGAACTTGGGTATATCAAACTCTACTTCTGTGTTCTTGACCTGATGCTTCAGGACTTTTCATTCCTACTTTTTTGCCAGGTACTCTGGAAGATACCAGAAAACAGAACCTAGAACATCCATTATCGGTTGTAATGAGTAGGTTTGAGTTCTGTAACTCAGTCTCTGATGTATTTCTTCATTTTTGCAGGAATTTTCCCCCAATGTAAAGTCCTCATAGGAAACAAAAAAGGATTAATTCAGCCTTGACTTTAGAAACAATACCTTAATATATTTATCAAAAACTGCATTTTTATTTCTTACCTACATGTCCCTACAAGGGAAGAATGGAATACCTAAAAAAGACCCAGGAAATCTATAAGGAACATATATACCTAGAAAAATTTGGACAAGTTGAATATGCACTTACAAAATGAAATATGCAATCTTGTCTGCTTGATTCCACCATTTAAAAAAATATTCTTAAAATTATGAATTCTTTCAGACATACAAAAGAGAAAAGTTGGTTTATAAGGTACGTATTTAAGCACAGCCTTGTTAAATCCATTTAGAAGTTTCCTGGGTCATAGCTCAGCTCAAGGCCTGAGACTTAGACGTATTTTATTTAAATTCCAATTTCCTCATTATCTTGGGTGCCTACTGCTCTAGTAACAGCACTAATTGTTCACAATGATTGTAATCCAACACTTTTCTATATCACTTGCTCCTCCCTGAGTCTCTACCCATTCAAATGTCTTGCTGTTCAATGTCCTAGCATTGTTAAAATGAATTATGATACCCTATACCTCCCCTTTGGCAGCTTTCTGGAATAGAATTTCGGCTATTTCTGCCTTGGTTTTCCTATCTGTAAAATAAGAAAATCTTTTATCAAGACATCTTATATAGTTAAAGTACAAACTCTGGTGAAACCAATATGAGCCAGCAGATTTCAATTTTTACAAGAAAATTTAGCAAATATGAATAACCTAAAAGAAAAACCCCAAGCACAGTTAAACTTTATTTGTACATTTGCATTAATGGCCATAAATTGTAAGGATTATGATAATGGAGCTGATATCTATACTTAATCAATAAATCTTTAACTTCTTTCCTTTGCAATATTTTAATCTGGCTTATGTTTAAATATTTTATTCACAAAAATATAAATGGCTACATTATAGGATTACAGAAATATGGATATTTTCCAGACTTAGGTTTAGAATTCATATGAGGCACTCTCGTTGCCTGATTTTTCTAAGAGAGCAAAGTGCTACAAAGATGTCTTTATCTTTTGTTCTACGACATGTCAGAAATCTTGTCAAGAGCCTTGCCACACAGTAAGATGGGCAAGAGAAAGGCCTACATCAGAGAGAAGCTTGGAAGCGCTCCCTCTTGGTTACCAGCAGGAGGGTCCCCTTTGTCTCTGTTTCCAGAATATTGCCTGAGGGGCCACTGAGGGATATGTTAGATGTTCTGCCCTGGCACACAGGGCAGATGGGGTCTGTCCTTAGTTACAGGGCAAATGGACTCTAGCTTACACCTCAAGACAGTGTCAAGTAGAGCCAATGGCATTCATTTTGGAGAAAGCAGCTGCATTACTAGAATATGAATAAAACCAGCATTTCAATGCCTAATGGTGGTATAAAGGCTTCATGTTTAGACATTTGATTTTTTTAATATAAAGCATTTGAAATATTTTATCCAGGAATGAATTAAACCAGAAAGCTGGTAGAGTCAGAGTTTCTGCAAACTCTTTAAAAAATAAAAATAAATAGTTCTTCATTTGATCTGTAGCCCCAAACAAAATAACATTAAAAAAATAAGCCTGAGAATTCGCCACATTTTTATATTTTGAGATTTATATTCTATTTAATGCTGCAAAATGTAAAGAGTATTTCCAGCTGGTTAAACCTTTAAAGCAACAAATCCTGATAAATGTCTCTTCTAAGAAGAATGCCAGGCACAGAGCAATAATGTAAATACAGATACAATTAAAGAAAACATGACTCAGTAGCTTCAAGTTAGTGTAGGTAGTCTGAGCTATCCTCTAGTCAATATTACTGATTTTCTTTAATATGTACAATGATCTTAAGTAAAATATCTACTTTAATAGTACCTCCCATTTTTATGAATTAATAATGAGGATTATCATTCTTTCTATTTCTTGGGAACGTGCTTAAAATTTTTAATGATCCAAAGTTTGCAGTGCTGGAGTATCTTATAACAAGGTAAATAACCATCTGTTAGGTGTTACATAAGTTAAACAATGATTTTCAAAAAAATGGTCCATGGAACACCTGCCTCAGAACTGTCAAGGGTGCTTATCAAGCTTTTTGGGACCCACCTAAATCTATTCAAAATATTTTGGGAATTAAGTCCAGGAATATTAACTACCCAAAAGCACCTTAGATGACCTTTATGCATTCTAAAATTTAGAAACTGCTAAACAAGATTTAGGGGACTTATAAGATCACCAGTTCTACGGTTCTGTGACCCCACTAGAAATAGAGCCACACACTAAATAAACCATGTGGTATTAAATTGGTAATATTATCTTTGTAAGCAGAATAATTAAAATATTATAATAGATTTAGGCAATTTACGATCTTCAGAAGAACATACAGATAGTAACAGATGAAGTCAAAAACAGTTTTTATATTCAGGTTTAAATGGATTGAGCAAAATTAAATGAATCAGGAAACTTACTAGGTTTTAGTCCTCTGCTTACTCTCTTCCTCTTCCATTTAAGTCAAAATTTAGAAGCAAGAGACAGTTTCCTTTATCTTTAAAAATACCTAAACATCATCAACTTTTAGAAATTGTGGGTATCTAGTGATTGCTTATAGAGGCAAACAATATTCATTTCTAATGCCTGAGGAGATTAAAAGGGCTACCGAGGCATCTTAAACACCTCTCCATAAGACCAAGATCTAAATCTCACTCTCCTAGAAAACAGGTTTGTTAGGCATCTGAACAAAGTCTCATTTTGCTCAAATCAAAGACTCATTGAAACTTTACTTGACCTGATGAGTAGTTTATCTATTCAAAAACCCAAGAAGAGTAAGCCCTTCCTAAGGCAAACACATGTAGAGACCCACTTATCCTTAGCATACTTCCCATGGGTCTGAGGCTGGCACCAGAACTCTTAACTAGGGGCAGTGAGCTTTTGTGGGTATATTAAAACCAAGAGTATGAAAAGTCATGAGCCCTGTGACATATGTTATTTGTCACACATTTGAAAAACATAACTTAGTCCTCCTTCTAAAACGACTTATATACAACAGGCACAATGTCACCTTTCTAGGTGACTTTTTTTTTTATCCCCAGGCTAAGAGAAAAAGGCTATTAATCTCTGTCCTTAGATGATATTCAGCGAGAAAAAAAAAAGGATAGATTTCAGAGATAGTGAGAATAATTATCTGAAATGATAGCATAAACATAATTTATTGTTGGTTTTGTGGTGGCTCCTTTGATAGTGTTTTTCTCTGGGTGCTTTCATGATTTTGTTTTTGCATTTGCTTTTCATCCATTACACTAGCATATGCATAGTTATGATTTCCTCTATTTGTATCTTACTTAGGGTTAATAGTACTTCCAAAATCTGTGATTTGATGTTTCTCATCAGTATTCTCAGCTATAATTTCTTCAAATACTGTTTTTAGTCCATTCTCTCGCTCCTCTTCCTCTAGGACTTCATACCTATGGTGTGAATTATTCCTATGAATTATACCTATGGTGTACATTCTCACTGTATGCTCTGTTTCTTAAGCTCTTTTTTACATAGTTCATCTTTTGTGTCTTCACACCTCATACTGGGTAACTTCTGACCTAACTTCTTATTCACTAACTTTTTTTTCAGCTTCTTAATCTGCTCCTAGATCTAAATATGGGGTTCTCAATATTTAATTCAGTTATTATACTCTTATTACTATTATAATTAGTAATCAATTTTATCTCTGTATACTAACAATAAGCACTCAGAAATAAAAGTTTTGAAGTATTTTTGAAATAGCATCAAAACATTGAAAACTTAAAAATAAATCTAACAAAATACATGTAAGACCTTTAACAGAAAATCATAGCACAGCACTGAGAGAAAATAAATACCTAAATAAACATTAGTGGGTTAGAAGACCTTAAATTTCAAACATGTTAGTTCTCTCCACATTTATGTATAGATTCAACACCAATCAAACTAATTCACCAATCCACAGATTCAATGCAATCAAAATTCCAGCAAGTTGTTCTTTCGGTATAAATGAACAAGCTCATTTAAAAATTTATATAGAAATACAAAACTTCAAGAATAATAGAAACAATTTGAAGAAAGAACAAAGTTGAAGAATTTACAGAACAAAACATTAAATTTACTGGGGTGACATTGCTTAATAAAATCATATAGGTTTCTGAGTGCTGGCCTCCAAACCAAAGAGTAGCAGGTTCGATTCCCAATCAGGGCACATGCCTGGGTTGCCTGCCACTTCCTAGTGGGGGGCGCTCAAGAAGCAACCACACATTGATGTTTCTGTCCCTCTCTTTCTCCCTCCCTTCCCATCTCTAAAAAAAATTAAATCTTTTTATAAAATTGATGAGATCACTTTATATGAATTCTCATCAATCCATTTTCCATGAGGAGGATATAAAAATAAAAAACGAAATATTAATTATATGAAAAGATACTGAACCTTACAAATAAAAACATTATCTATCAACAACAAAAAATCATATAGGTTTCAAATATACAGTTCTATGATACATCGTCTGTATATTGCATTGGGTGTCTACCACCCAAAGTCAAACCTTCTTCTGTTATATATTTGACCAGATTTACCCTTTACTACCTCTTACCCCACTTCTCTTTGGTAACTACCACTGTTGTCTATGAGTTTTTGTTTGTTTGTTACTTTCAGTTTTATATCCCACATATGAGTGAAATCATATGGTTCTTGAATTTTTCTGACTTATTTCACTTAGCATAATACTCTCAAAATCCATCCATGTTATTGCAAATGGCAGTACTTTATCTTTTCTTATGGCAGAGTAGTATTCCATTGTATATAAGTACCACATCTTTATCCAATCATCTATTTGTAACAGGGAATAAAAACTATACTACTCTGACTTACCATGAAATGGAATTAGAATAAAATGTACTAACAAACTAATAAAAAGAACTCATATACAGTTTCTTTGTAAGCATATTGCAAGTGCCAGCAGTCCCAGTTTCTGGTTGTACAAGAAATGACCTTGACCACACCTTTGGGTGACACAGATCACCCAACTTCAGGAATTTGGCTGGCACTGACCATTTCCAGGACATTGACATTATAGATCCATATTGGGACCAGTAAGGACACTGCCAGTGCGTTCACAATCTCTCCCCCTGATCTCTTTGTTCTCCTTGTCCCTCTCCCTCCTTATAAGACCCCCTGCCTACACTGAGATGTTAAGATGGGCTTTGAGAAAAGAGTCCCTCATTTTCCAGGTTGCTGGCCCCTGAATAAAACCACTTTCCTTTACATCAGCACCTGCCTCTCAAGTATTGAATTTCAAAGTGGCAGGAAGCCAGGTCTGCATTCAGTTACATATTCAAGGCCATTTTTGTTGATTCCATGTTTTGGGTTTATTTCTGGGCTCTCAGTTCTGTTCCATTGGTCTGTGTGCCTGTTTTTCTGGCATCACCATGCTGTTTTGATTATTGTTGCTTTGCAGTATAATTTGAAGTCAGGGAGTATGACACCTCATGCTTCATTCTTTTTTCTTAGGATTGCTTTGGCCATTTGGGGTCTTTTGTGGTTTCATAGAAATCTGATGATTTTTTGTTTTATTGTTTTTAAAATGTCATTGGGACTTTGATGAGGATTGTATTAAATCTGCATTTTGCTTTGGGTAACATGGCCATTTAAACTATGTTGATTCTTCCGACCCATGAATACAGAATATTTTCATTTCTTTGTGCCTTTCAATCTCTTTTAATAATGCTTTGAAGTTTTCAGTGTATTGGTTTTTCACATCTTTTGTTAAGTTTATTCCCATGTATTTTATTCTCTTTTTGTTGCAATTGCAAAAAGAATGGTTTTTTCCACTTCTTTTTCTGAAATTTAACTATAGTGTATAGGAATGCAATGGATTTTTGTACATTGATTTTTTTTTCTAGCACTTCCTTTTTCTAGAATTTTTAAATTTACTTTTATTGCACTTTTTCCATTACCATTTGCCCCCTCCTAACCCCATCCTCACCACAATCACCACGTTTTTGTCCATGTTCATGAGTCCTTTTCATTTTTGCTTGATCCCTCCACCCTCTAAACCACTTCCTCCCCCGCAGAGATGTCAGCCTTCTTTCTGAGTGTCTCTATTTTGTATCCTGCAACTTTACTGTGTTTGTCTATTGTTTCTAATAGTTTTTGGTGGCATATCTTTTTCAATAATAGTATTATGATCATTATCAATCTTCGCGTTTGATAATAATAATGACAGCAAACTTTTATCAAGTGCTTATTGTGTGTGATAAGGAACTCCAGTTAAATCTTCACAGGAAGCCTTTTAAGTACTACTGTTATAGAACAAAATCACAGGAAACTCTTTAAATTTCTCAAGGTCACACAACTAATAAATGGTGGAGATATCTAGCCATATTTGTGATTGGCAATTTTTAAAGATTATTAAGAGGGCACCCAATATAATAAGTTAATTACTGATCCAAAATCAAGATTGTTTTTGTTTCCAATTCAATAACTTAATCTCAGAGAAGCAAACTCGATACAACCAAGGTACTTGCTTACAAATAAACTGTGAAGAAAATGATAACATTGTTCTAGAAGCTTCAAGAAAAAAACAGAAGACTTTATTAGGATAGCCTTCCTTCAGACTCTACAACTCCCTGGACAGAGAGATGAAGTAGTTGTCTAGAGAGCAAGTCTTATTTACTAGACAAAACACTACCAACACGGTTGAACTCCTGTGTTTAGAAAAATTCCACAGGGCCATACACAATAGCAGTGGAATATTTTAGATAACATATAAACAGAAAATATTTCAGTTACTATTTGAAATATTTTAGCTCATATTGATGAAAAAATTAAAAAGTCAACAAGTTGTTTATAAAAAACAAGATTCCATCATTTAACATAAACAAAAGAAAGTGTTGTTGCATCACCTCATAACACTAGAGATTTTTCTTCCTATGCAAAAAGCTATTAGTGAGTAATGAAATATTAATAGCAAAAATGTAGTTGCATCATTGGCATATAATCAAGTTTAAGCCATTAGTAAGTCATGTATTTATGCCAAAAAAACCACACATTTGCTCTTTGTTCAGTACTAACTCAAGTTTGTTGGATTATTCTAAAAACATAATAGTGCAAAAATATGTAGATTAAACTTATATTCTGAATAATTTACTTATTTGTAACACTTGAGGTCTCCTAGTATTCTAAAGGTTTGGGCAATATTTCCTTTAAAAATAATATGAAGAAAAATTATTTAAAATATAAAAGATTTGCATTGACCTTTTTCACCTAGCCAGCTGTTCACCACAAGATAGATCCTTTCGTCCTGACCTGCCTTAACCTCAGATTGATTCCTTCCCATTCCCTGACTTGCACATCAGTAACGAAAATACATTTGAAAGGATTTTGACTTTCCAAAATTTTGGGGAATAAAAAACAGTTTAGGATGAAGAAATCAATATATGAAAAAGAGGAGCTAATGGGGGACATCTGTAATAGTTTCAACAATATAAAAAAACTGACTTTCCTATTCAAAAAACAAACACAAATAATGAGCCAAAAATTTCATTTTATATTGGTCTGGTACTTCCTTTTCATATCTAGTATCACATTTTATTCTCACAAGATCTTTATGGTGTGGTGAAAGAGATAATACTTACACCACTTTAGACGAAGAATTGACTCACATACAAGTTGAATGCCTTAGGTGACCCAGCTATTTAGAAACAATCCTAACTGGAACCCAGACTGAAGTTCTTCCCATTCAGACCTTGTTTCCTTCAGATACCATACTTTTCGGCTCTAATTGGGTACTATGAAAGAAACTGCCTTGCTTATTTAAAACTGAAACTATCACAAGTGTTCTGGACTTCTCAGGACTCCTGATGTCAATTTTGTTGTCAGGTGCATCAAAGCTTCACAATAACAGGAGACTGAAACAAATGGGGAGGATATGTTTCTCATAGAATATTGATAATTGTAGAATTTAGGTAAATGGCAATAATAGAATAAATTGGCAATGAATTCCATTTGGGGTTCTTATTTTAATATTGCTGACAAATTCTACTCACACTCCCTGTTTCAATTTATAAATACTTTTAGTAGCCTCAAAGTGACTAGTTTAATACCTAAACTTTCGAGATTATTATTATTATTAATGCCAAAACTTCTTCTACTAAAAGTCTTTTATTTATTTTAAAAAGAATAAACCTCAAGTATATCCACCTCTTTTTCTTAAACTGAGATCATTAGCAGCCAACACCAACCTGCAAACTAGGTTTTTTTTAAGCTCAAAGGATTAGACTGGAAAGAAGTCAGCATTGGTGTCTGCCCTCTTGTAGGCCCTTTCCCATGGGTAGTATCTCTAGGCATTGAACTTGGGCAGGCCAGCAAAACTTGATGGAAAAATATATGATTAATAACTTGCTCGCCCGATTTCTGATTGTGGTGTGATGTGGAAACAACCAGTGTGCACCAGTTAGTGAAAAGCATCATTTCTTCTGGTCATTAATGTGCTGGGCATTGACCAAATCCTTGGCACTAGTCACAACATACACAGATGCAGGCCTTGCCTCTGCAGGTAAGAAGCGTTTCTTTAAAAATTTTGAGAATGGGAACTGTAATGGAAGACCATATCCCACTTTTGGTTGCTCAGCCTCATGAATTATTTTTTTACGTGCTAATGTGCTGTTATTGTAAGATCAGCCAAACTAACTTTTTATGCACAACCACCTCTCCATCCCCTGAAAAATCAAGTTAACACTTGATGAAGCTGGGGACAGTGATGGCTGGCTTGGAGTAGCTGCGGGCTGAAAGATCACCTGCGTTTACCTGAGCTCCTGATTCACAGCTCTTAGACCCGGCGCTGCCTACGAGTGTTGGGTTTGAAGGATACCCACTGAATGGAGAATGAGATGATGTTGGGAACTACCTCCTCAAAAAGGTCCCCCCAAAATCCCCACCCATGTTTACTAGTCTCCTTTCTTCACTTGCCTTTCCCCTAACCAGTTAAGGCCCCAAAATCCTTTTCTTTGCTCCTTAACAGTCCTGGTTCAGTCTCAGGTTCCCACATTTCTCCCTTTTGGTCTATGTCTGTTTGAATGGCTGTCGCAGTATAATAATCCTATTAGTCACTCCTCTTTGTCACCCCCTGATGCAGTCAGAATCCTGTTTTCGTTCTTCCCTCACTGGTCATTTCTCAGCCTTTGGCCACTCATCCTTGGCCTGGCTTCCTTCATGGTGCTCGCCCTGCCCTCTCACTGCGAGTTCAGTTTCTTCCATTTCTGGAAAACCCTTTGACCCTGAAATTCTGATCTTCCTGTTGCCTGAGGCCTTACACCGCAGCCCCTCCTGGTCTTGCCCCTGCCATCACTCTGACCACGTCCAGCCCTGCAATCTGAGGTCCTGGGTCTTCTGCGCCCTCCCTTCCCTTCCTTTCTCCAGGTCCTTCTCCATCAGCGAAACGGGCCTAGCTCGGCTGCTTTCCAGCCAAGGGCTCCCTCCTTTGTCCCAGTTCTGGGTGGAAGTTAGCACAGAGTGGGGCCCTTGGCCACCCAGTGGAGTGGGCCCGATGGTCTCCTAGGTGCGGCCCAGCCTTGCATCCAGAGGTGCCCGGGGCTTCCTACCCAGCCAGAGGCCGCCAAACACCCCAACCCCCTCAGCTCGGCCCCGTCCCAGCTGCATGCTCGTCCACAGCCACCACCGGGGATGTGCCTGGGCAGCCGGGGGCGGGGCGGGCAGCCGGGAGGCAGCCAGGACAGAGGAGGCACCAGTGGCTGAGGTGGTCGGGCCAGGGCGGGGCAAGGTTGCGCCTGGTACTCCTGATCGGAGGAGCCACTGCCCTTAATGCCAAAATATAAAGTAAATCTACGTTCACTTCTAGTTGTCATTTTGTATAAGTTGCCTATTGTCTTTCAGTAATTCTATTTTAGCTTTTTATAGGCAAAATACTGCCTTTGGTTCTAGTAGGAAGCCACTCTCCTTTAAATGTTTTTATAAATGGAACCAATACATTTCCTGTACAGGAACCAAATTATACTTGAACTACAATGTCTAGGCTTAAAAATTATAGCAAAACCTGAGAGACCCTGTCAAGAGTAGAGGGAGGAGGATGTCTTTGAGCTACCTATACTTGGCCCAGGACACTTAAACCCAAATGATATCAAATAAGAAGCTCAGGACATTTTCTTTTCATCCAAGCTCCAAGACTTTGCCCTTCAAATTAGATGGTCGGTGCTATCTTCTCTTAGCAAAAAAGAACCACCACCTGTCCTTTGAGAGTAAAATACTTTAATGTGTAATTTCTGCTTGTATGTTAATATGGCTTTTGTCTCTTCTCATTTTAGAAGAAATTTAGAAACTAGTGAATAATTATTCTTGTCTTCTTCAATGAAAATCCATTTTTTGGTCATTTATTCTCCCTCCTCCATTACATCATGGTCAATCAGTTACAGTGAGACAAATATTTTACTATAACACTCACATCTTATATTGGGGATGAGCTTTAAAGTTGCTTTCAATCAAATGTTACATAAGTAAAAAGAAAATCACTTAAATCAGTCTTAAAATTATATCTATCTATCTAAACATATAGATAAAACTTTATATGGTAAATATTTTATATATTAACTTGAAAACTGCTGGAAAACAAGAGGGAAGGAGGGAGGGGAGGCAGGGGAAAAGGAAGGGAAGGGGAAAGTCAAGGAACATATAGCAAGGACTCATGGACAAAACCAGAGGGGAAGAGTTGAGGGAGGGAGGGAGGGGGCAAGGGAAAGTGGTGGGGGGTAGGCAGAGACAAATGTATTTGAAAAAATAAATTAATTAATTAAAAAAAAAAGAAAACTGCTGGAATACCTAAAAAACTAACCAAGAGAAAGATTACATGCAGAAGTATGAGCATTCAAACCACCCTGCATGTCAGAGGACTCTTAAATCCCTAGTTAACAATGGGCAGAAATTTCTGTCTCTCCGCTTGCCCATAGTGTTTACTTCTATCTCTTTGGATATTAGACTTCTAAAACCTCAAATAATATAAAGACAGATTTTGTTGTTATTTAAGTATTAGAGGAAACAGAAAAGTCATATGGGAAGAGTTATGTTCTAAAGCTAAGTTTAAGTTAAAAAATAAAATCAACTGAACTGCAACATTCTTTGAGTGCCTCTCTTCTGGAAGGCCCTAGGACCCAGTGGACACTAAGAAAGTGCGGTTCCTTTCTGTCATGTTTCTCTAAACTCACTCTCAAGTGCCCAGTTCATCCCTGAGAGTCTAGTTAATGTCAAGCAAGGATTAATAACTCAAATATCCTGTCTTTCTTCTGTTGATCCAAGCCATCTCTCTTCTTTAGATGTTGATACTGGGGGAACCCTAAAGTGTATTGGTATGATTCTTACCATGGAAAGTAACTATTGTTCCTTAGGGATAAACACATGTTACTTTTAGGATTAGCATTTTTTAAATTTGATCCTTACTGCATTTTTTTCCATTATCATGTAGTCCCCTTTTAACCCTGTCCCCTGAGCAATCACCACACTGTTGTCCATGTCCACGAGTCCTTTTTCCTTTTTGCTCAATCCCTCCACCCCCTAACTTAGGCCACCCCCAACTGTCATCCTGTTCTGATTCCTTTACGTTACAAGGATAGATCCTAAATATTGGAAATTAATTCCAAATTTAAATGTTCTTTTTGAAGTTAAATAGACTTATGTAAAGTTAGAGGAAAGATGAGAACAGAACAGCACTGTATGATAAAACAATGAAGTGAAAGGAAGAAGATATGGACAAATTTCTCCAAGTCAGAAAATACAACTTTTAGTAATTCTGTGGTCCAAATTCCTACACAAACACAAACAGCCTGGATCTTACAGGTTTTCAATAAATATTTGCTAAACTTAGCTATTGAGTTTTGTGCGATGTTCTCTCTAGGCCTCAATTTTTATCTATAAAATAAAGATATTGAACAAGAGATTTAAAATTTTAGCTCTAATGTTCTATGAATTCTTGCTAGATCACATTCCAAGGAAACCAACATCATATGCTATAAACAATGGAAAAAAATGCCCTAGTTGAACCTTAAGAACTTTACTGATTTTACTATATTCTATCTTTTTTTTTGTATCTCCATCTGTTTTACCAAAATGGATTTCATGACATAATCTAAGCAGATTACAATGATGGTGGTTCCCAATCCTGTCAGCACATTAGAATCACTGCAAAGGTGTTTTCCTTTTGAGATTTACTGAACTGGAATCTCAGAGATGGGACCTCAAAACTGTTTCTGCCCAAAACTTCCCCTTCCCTGAGTGATTCTGACACACACATTCTATGAATCTCTAAGTTTAAAACCATAGAACTGTATGTATATACTATTTTTCTTGTATGCCATAAGTTAACAAAGTATTTTTCCTTTTCTGTAATTTTTGGACTCTTATTTTTGTTTTCATATTGTTTTGTTAGAGAATATTTCAAACATACACAAAGTAGAGCAAATAGTAAACTCTCATGTACCTCTCAGCAATTAACAATTCATTGCCAGTCTTATCTACATTGCCACTCTCACATATTAATTTAAATAAAATCCCAGAGAGAAAAAGATCTTTTTAAAACCATGATAAAAGGGGCTCTTCTCAAAATAATGTCATAGTCTAACTCTGTGGAGAATGTGGCTTGCATGACCCAAGCAAGTCTCTAACCTGAGTGTGAAGCCTGGGATGAAACAGGCCAGATATACTGATGAAAGCTGCTGGTAGAAGTGACAGCCTCTCTTCAGAGTCACTGCTTTCAGCCTTTCTTAAAGTTCATTTTATTCCCTTCACACTTTGATATGTGATCACACCTCTCAGAGTAATGTTTAAGTCAGTCTGTTTTTGCTGTGGTTTATAGATAGAATTCTCGTGTTCATCCTCGTCTCTAATCAGAGTAAAGCTTCCATAAATCCAAACCAGTAGATCTCCAAAGAACAATTAGCAGAAAAGTGTGACATCAGTCTAATTAACTTGAAAAATACAATTAAGTTAGTAAAGAAAGGAAATATTGGAAATACCATTAAATGTGTCATTCTACATTGTAAAAAAAAAAAAAAAAAAAAATGATCTTCCCTTCTTTTCTTTCTCTTTTCTGTGGCAGGTCTGAAAGCAGTATTTATCCAGTGGAGAAAAAGTACCTTTTTAAAAATTAAAAAATACAATTATTATTATAGTACTATATTTATTACAATTTGGGCATTCAATGTAGGACCAAACATGAAATGCTATAGTCATGATATCCTTCCTGTTAGATAAACCTGTTAGAAAAGAGGGGCTAGATAATAATGCAAGTAAGAAGTAGAGTGCTGCATTCCATCCTACTGGATTCTCTTTGGTAGTTAAAAGACTGATGTTATCCCAAAAGCTAAGTTAACGCCTTACCATTCAGATGTTGATTAGTCAAACTGCAACAACTTACCATTGAGTCAACTTGGTTTCATTATGAAGGAAAAATGTTTTCTTAATGAAGGATGCCAGAAAGTAAAACTCAACCCCAACAGCATAGACTACAAACTATGTCCTAAACATTCCCAGATTCTAATTTTTAAACATTATCATATCAGAGATATAATAGGATCAATGTCACAAGACTAAACGGCCTGTATGGTATCCCTAGTATAGTCTGGTATTCTGTGATTGCAGTCTATCCCTATTATACAGCTACTTATTAAACTGTCCAAAAAGCAGGAAAAAAACACCCAAACACTGAAATGTCTCCCAAAATTTGAGTCCCTTATGCTAAATTTCAGTATATGTGCTTTTGATTGTGTGCTTGTTCACCCAGCATAAAAATTCTAGTTCGACAAACATGAGTCACTAAGGTCGGGGACAATTACAAAAAGAGGGGAAGTGTTTGGAATGTAAAAGAGAAGTAAAAAGGTAGCTCAGCTGGAATAGAATGGTTTAAAAGTTAAAGGGAATAAACACAGATAATATATAATCCTAAACCTGTTAGAAAAGAGGGGCTAGATAATAATGCAAGTAAGAGGCAATATCCTGTACTTTGGGGCTGAGCCTTGGGAATGACACTATGGGACCCAAGAGCTGGATTAATAAGTCCAAACCATAAAATCTGAAAACCACTGAATATCTGCAAAGCAGGCTGGGTAATAGGAATATAATGCATTGTAGAATGTGCATTATCTATAACAAAGCAAATGAAATTAAAAGGATTTCAATGAAACTATCAGGCAGAATGATTCTAGAAGATTTCCACAAAGCTATAGAAAGGAATCATACATGGAATTATTACTATTAATTAAGATGTATAAAATGTCATTCCATTTTTTACTTTAGTATGCTACACTGTTTCACTTCTGTGGACAAAAAAAGCTATTTATAATAGCTTTTATTGATTTACTGGATATATTGGTTTCTAAATCATTAAAGATTGTTTTATAATACCAATATATTCTTCAGGTTTTCCAGAGGCTTAGGAAATATTCCAACAAGACAAACATTAGTTACCAAATATATACATAGTGGAACATATATTTAATAAGACACCAATATTGATATTTTTTGAATAATTTCCTACTAAAATAAAGTTTAGCAACAAGCCTCAGTCTTTTGAATCTCTATGAGACCTCCGACTGGATCACAGTTCCAAAGGTTGCCGCAAGTGGATTTCGGGATTCAAAATTGTAAAAATTCCTCGGTATCTAACACCAAGTCCTATCTGCACGTATTTCTCTTCACTCATTATCAAGACAGGAATTAGAGCCTTCTTATTCAGGAACATTTCCAGTGAATAAATTCTCAGGCCCAATGCCCTAACCAAATTTCAGGGACAACTTGTATATGCTTTAGCATTATCTATAGAACCCATTGTTAATACTGTCATTTTTTAAATCTTTGTCTTAAGTTTCATAAATAACTTCTCTGGCAACCAAACTATTAGTTACCACAAAGGATTACCCTCAACACAAATGTCTACTAATAGATTTACTGCAATAACTTAATATATACAAACTTCTAAAAAAACAATTAAGAGACAGACTCATAGATGGAGAGCAGATGACATGTAGTGGGAGGAGTAGGTTAAGGGGTGGAGATTGAGCAAAAAGCAAAAAGGACTCATGTACATGGACAAGGTGTGATGATTGCAAGGGGGCGGGGAATCTAATGGGACTAAACTGGTAATGTAAAAAAATACAATAAAGATTAAATTTTAAAAAATAAAGTAAAATAAACAATTTTTAATAGATTCTGATCATCTTCCCTAATAATAATAATGATAAAATTGTGTGGTAGTCCCAGCCAAATCATTCTGAATTTCCATCTTTTTTTTCTTCATTCTTTTCTTTTGTTCTCTTAAGCTTTTTGTAATTTTGTCAACGTCTCGGTTTCCAGGTAAGCCAATAGTTAAAAATGACGAACACAGGCAATTAACTTCCCCATCAATAGTAGCAGTTATAAAAGCCAGTGTGACAATTTACATTGGGTTATTGCTTCATTGCTCCTGCCTTCCAACCCTAAGAATCATAAATTCCAAAATCCCTTCAGATTGCAAGTCTAGCACAGATGGAAGGAATTTTATTTCACTTGGGGACTGAGAAGGTGAAGTCATTCCAAAATGGGAGAGAACAGAGACAGTCCAGTGTGCACCATTTAATTCAATGGATCCCTCGTGAGGTACTTGATTTGCTGATGCACTGCTGACAGCAGAAATTCTGCTTAGTGCAGCAATGTATTAGCCCATTTGTGAGGCATTACGTTCGCAAATACTTTGGGCGATGGAAAAACTAAAGAAGTCAATGAAATGAGGGTGCTCTGGTGACTATGAATGAGGCTTCATGATACCGGTTTTAAAAAATGTGTCCAGGTGCATGAGGTAAAACAGCATTGCAGGTTCTTTAGGGAGGTTTCCCTTCATTTCACATTTTTGAATGAATAAAAGCATAGTTACAGGTAAATGCCAGTTGTAGGTTTTATACCCTAATTCTTCCTCTTTTGCTCCATCTCTTTCCTTTTTGCCTTTTCCACTGCAGTAGAGACTTCATCTACATGGAAATTGTAGAGAAGAATGGAAGAAAAGTTATAAAAATTAACCTCATCCTCATACCACACTTCCTATCTGCCTCTCTTGTGTGCTAATGATCATCTGACATATTTCACTTTCATTATTACCCATACATAGTAGGCACTCCATAGACAACAGATTTGTTGATTAAACAAACATTTGTTTGCTGAAAGTAACATTGTGGTGAAGGAGGAAAATTAAGATTTTAAGTGGGTAAAAATAATAAAGAGTGGGAAGGTATGGCTACAGTTAGCTCCAAGGAAGACTGAATGCAATAAAGTTGGTCTGTACTGCTCTCCATCCTCCTTTCTTTAGCTCACAACACGCCCACAACCCAACCTCTTCTCTGCTGTATACTTCTGTTCCCAGTACCCTCATGATGAGGATGATAATGTTGATTTAATAAGGATTTAATAAGTGCTCAGTCTGTTCCAGGCACTGCAAAAGACATTTTTTATAATATTTTTTATTGTTCAAATACGTTTGTCGACATTTTCCTGCCACCACTCCCCCTGCCCCACCCACCCCCACCTCCCACCCTCAATCCTTCCCCACTTTGGCTTTGTCCATGGGTCCTTTATACATGTTCATAGATTTGACTCTTTCCCTTCTTTTCCCCATTACCCCACTCCCTCCTTCCCTCACGTTACTGTCAGTTTCCTTTTTCTTTCAATGTTGCTGGTTATATTTTTCTTGCTTATTTGTTTTGTTGATTAGGTTCCACTTATAGGTCAGATCATATGGTATTTCTCTTTCACCTGGCTTATTTCACTTAGCATAATGCTCTCCAGTTTCATTCATGCTGTTGTGAAGGGTAGTAGCTCTTTCTTTCTTTCTTTCTGCTGTGTAGTATTCCATTGTGTAAATGTACCATAGTTTTTTGATCCACTCATTTACTGATGGGCACTTAAGTTGCTTCCAGCACTTGGTTATTATAAATTGTGCTGCTATGAATATTGTGGTGTATAGGTTCTTCTGAATTGGTGTTTTGAGATTCTTAGGGTATAATCCCAACAGTGGAATCACGGGGTCAAAAGGCAGTTTCTTTTTTAACTTTTTGAGGAAATTCCAAACTGTTTTCCACAGTGGCTGCACCAGTTGCAAAAGACATTTTAAATATTTTATCTAATCATTTCAACAGTCCTGTGTGGTCAGAATTTTTATATGGAATTAAGAAAATCTCAAGTGATTTTTGTGAGGATTAAGTGAATTAATATATATTAAGTGATCTACCTGTAACTGCTACATAAGTATTTGCCACTACAAGTATTATTATTACCATTATTGTTTTATTTCCATGTTGGTGATGAGGAAACTGAGATCAGAGTGGTTACTTGGTTGACCAACGGACACAGAATAGAATTGAAAGAATCTGGACTATAACCCAAATCAATGCAATTGGCAATCTGTGGTTCTTCCAGCATATGACAATACTTCCTGGATGCGCAAACTCTTGGTTCAGTGTTACTATCAAGTCTGCCCTCCTGCTGGAATAACCCAGGCACTGCCTGAGTTTTGAGAGCAGAACGACTTCCAACTTCTGGAACAGTATTCCAGAAACTTTGCTGATATAATAAATGTGAACTAAGATTTTACATATGATACTGGTTCATTTACATTCTTCTCTAATATTGCATTTTGTGTTTATTCAGCTTTTTCCAAAATGTTTTCCATAAACCAATACTTCTACTAGGTGTTCCTTGAAAAAGTTGCCCTGGCAATTAAGTTTGAGAAACAATGAGCTTTATATTTCTCTTATAGAGTCACAAAGCTTACTGGCATTTTAACAGCTTTGAAAAGTCTAGATAAGGAAATTAATTTAACCCAGAGTTTTCTAACATATTTGACAAGCTCCATTTTAAAAAAAAGACCTATGGCTACTCTCTAAAGGGCATTTTAAGAAATAGTGACTTAATCCAATGGGCTCGATCTAATACTGAGAATTTCAGACCACCAGGGAGACATCTTCTTGCTAGGGGAGTTTCTTTATAGTGACAAAATCTTATCAGATTTCAGTGCTTCTATCCATAAGCCCCTCAGAGAGGGTGAGACTGCTACCTACTGTCAAAATACGGAAAATACTTTAATCAAACTCTCATTTTTAGAGGAGGAATACAGGACCAGGACTGTTAAGGTACTTTCACACAATTTTAAGTTATAAAATACTTTTTAAAAATTGGTTGGAAAATGAGAAAGCCAACATTTTTACTTCTATCCGTAATAATTACTTGAAGCAGAGAAAATCAATTAAACTCCCCATTATTTCATTTTCCTTCACTGAAAATTCTTTTTCCTCCTCTTTACTACTGGAGAGACAATTTTCAGAAATAGCCCAGATAGTTTAAGGCTACACAAAAATTTTTAGGAAAAAAGTCATTAGGTTCCTTAGAATAATGTTAAAATTAGTAACAGAACTGGATCAAAGTAGATTACAATTTTGATGCCTTTTTGTACAGACTTCTTTTACTTAATATTTAAAATATTTTGAGTTAATAATAAATTGCAAGTTCAATACAAGAAGTTTTTTATCCTGAACCATTAAAAAAATATTTATATATAATGGAGTATGATTGGCAATCTTTGTCCCCATAATTTTCACCATAGCAAAAAAAAAAAAAAAATCATATGTTTTTATATCTAAGTTTCGATATATAACATTGTCTAAGTTTCTGTGGAATGTAACTCAGTTTGGGTCTAATCAATATTTCTGCATAAAGAGATTCGATTTACACGGATGTGGCAGGAACATTACAGAAGTGATGCTGTGTTCTTCTCATTGCATCCTATCAGGTGGCACACAGGTTCAAACTGTGCCATTATTATGATTACTTAATTAAGGTAGTATATTCAGGCTCTTCTGATGTAAAATAGCTCTTTCACTTTCATAAGTAACAAATATTCTGTGGGGAAGTATTGTGAAACTGTTACTATACCTTTTCTTATCAAATTTTTATGTATGTATGTATGTATGTATGTATATAATGTCTCATTCAACTCCTGGTTTCCTATTTTATTCAATGGGTTAAAATATAATAGATAACTGTCATTACATATTCTGATAGAAAACTGAACCAGATTTTGATGGTGGTAAGCTCAGTTCTATGAACTTTAGACATATCCCACCATTCTTTGAGAACTTCCTTAATTTCTAATAAAAGATACTACAGGCTTATCTTGTACTCTCATTGCCATTGTCTCAGAATCAACCATTTCCTCAAGGAGCCCTGTTTCCTTTTAGGAAAATGATATTTAGAAGGAAAGACCTGGCTGAGAGGAATGGGTTGTTATTAATATATTGCTATTCCCAGAACTTCTTGGTGAACAGAACTAGAAAATATAAATATGCACCACATACATGAATATATACACAATCATACACAGAAATAGACATTCACATTAATATTTATTTCTTTATTAAAACCATGAATTCTAACTGATATTTCTAATTCTAATCCAATATCACAGGTATATTCTGGTTTTATTTCTTTCCAAATTTGTGCCTATTTCTCAGACAGTGAAAAACCTATATCTTGTTATCAATAATTAATTAGATCAATCCCCCTCTATATAGACAATCTCCTATCTCTGCTGCCACCTCTCCCCATGCAAATGTCCTCCTCTCCCCACATGAAATATACTAATATCAGAAAAAGTAGTTTTCAAGGCAAACAATATTTCCAGTGTTAAAAAAGTCATTTCATTATGGTAAAGGAGTCAATTCATCAGGAGGAAAGAACTTTCCTAAACATTTATACACTTAAAAACGCAGCTTCAAAATACATGAAGCATTATGCCTACTATATCTCCATAAAAGAATATATGTGAAAGTTGATAGAACTATAAAAAGAAAGAGATCAATCCAAAATTACAGTCAAATATTTCAATTTCTGTCTCCATAATAGATAGAACAAGTAGAAAATCAATAAGGATGTAGAAGATTTGAGCAATGCTATCAACGAACTTGACCCAATTGACAATTACAGAATATTCTACACAACCAGCAGAATAAACATTCTTTACTAAGGAACATAGAATATTTCCTAAAATAAACTATATTCTGGGCTATAAAATAATTCTTACTATATTTAAAAGGATGAAAGTAGTACAAACTGTATTCTCTGACAACAATGGAATTAATTTAGAAACCAATAAAAGAAAGATCTCAAAAGCAAGCTCCTAATACTTGGAAACTTAATAGACAACAATCTAAATAATCCATAAGTCAAAGAAAGACAAGAACATAATTAAAAGGCACTTTGACCAAAATGAAAATGAAACCTACATATCAAAATCTGTGGGTGTCAATAAAGCAATGCTTAGAGGAAATTTATAGAAGCTAACATCTATATCAGAAAAGAAAGATGTCTCAAACCAAGGAATTCTGCTTCTACCCAAGGAAACTGGAAACAAAGAACAACTGAAATCCAATGAATGCAGGAAAAAGAGATAATAAATATCTGAGTAGAATAATAAAAATAGAAAATAAAATAGAGAGATGGGTCAATGAAACCAAAAGCTAACTACTTGAGAAAAATCAATAAAATTCATACCTCTACTCAGACTGATTGGAAAATAAAGACTGAAGACACAAATTACTAATATGAGAAAACAGGAGATATCAATACAGATTCTACAGATATTAAGAGGATAAGAAAATATCATGAACAACCTTATTCTAATAAATCCAATAACATATAGAATGCACAAATTCCTTAAAGTATAAATAACACCAAAGTTCAGTTAGGAAGAAATGGATAATCTGAATAGCCTCATATCTATGAAGGAATTAAACTTGTAGTTTTTTAAATTCATATGTTAAAATCCTGGGTGACCGTATTAGAAGGTGGGGCCTTGGGAAGTGTTTAGATCATGAGGGTGGAGCCCTTATAAATGAGATTAGAACTCTTACAAAAGAGACTCCACAGAGACCCCCTTGACCCTTTTACCATGTGAAGACACAAGAAGTTACCGGCTATGACCAGGAAAAGGGCTCTCATTAGAATATGACCATTCTGGCACCTCGATCTTGGACTTCCCAGCTTCCAGAACTTAGAAAAATAAATTTCTGTTGTTTTTAAGATATCTAGTATGTGGTATTATATTACAGCAGCCCAAATGGACTGTGATGAGTACAAAACATAAATAGGTCATGAATTATATAAGTAGAAAAACGGAAATCCAGTCAAGATGGCGACATAGGTAAACATGGCTCGCCTCCTCACACAACCACATCAAAATGACAACTAAGTTATAGAACAACCACCACTCAGAATTGGCAGAAATCAAGATGAATGGAAGTCTGACATGTACAGAATTAAAGATACCACGTCCATCCAGAATGGAAGAAGGGGTGGAGATGTGGAATGGGCTGATCTCACATATACATGTGGTGGATAAAAATTAAGGAGGGATATCTTATGAGCGAGGAGTCCCAGAACCGCAACAGGACCCGCAGCCCAGGGTTCCAGCACCAGGAAGGTAAGTCCCCACAACTTCTGGCTGCAAAAACTAGTGGGGATTGAGTCAGCGGGAGAAACTTCTGGAGCCCCAAGCAGTTCCCCTTAAAGAACCCACACATGAACTTACTCAAACTCACTCCCTCTGAGTTCCAGCACCAGGGTAGCAGCTTGAAAGGCACCAGTGGCATAAAGCGAGGAACTGAAGTGTCTGGCATAAAGGCAAGAACTGGGGAACAACTTTCTCCCAGACAGAAAGGCTGGCAGAACCACGGAGCTGGCAGGCAGGTGCCATATGTGACACTCTATCAACCTGGCTAACACTGTTTGCCCCACCCTGGATATCCCCTCAAAGCTCAGTCTCATCCACTTACAGCTATTAATAGTAGCTTTTCTATATGAATGGCCAGTTTTGGCTCAAGCTTTACAACTTCCTAAATCATTTCAAACAAGAAACAGCTGGCCTCAGTGAGCTCCAGGTATGGTACTAGCAGCCTATATTCACAGCTTGGCTTCACCTGGGAATCTCCAAGCCCAGCACAAGAGCAGCCACCTCAGACTGCTTTATTGCTCAGGCAGGGTGGCCCCGGGAAAAACACTGGTGGGGATGACCTTGGCCTGCACCACCAGGGAAACACAAGGGCATAACCCCAGGGTCTGGGCACCCAGGGGACAGCGACAGACCACATCGCAGTACCACCACCCTGCCCCCGAACAGCTGATCCTCCATGGAGTGAGGAAGTTGGTGGTCATAGTCATAGTCAATCCTTACAACAGACTGGCCTGGATAAATCCCATCCATTGACCTGCCAAGTCAATGGCAGCAAGTCCAGTGGACGGCAACCAAGGCTCAACTACAAGAGGAGGGTATACTCAGTCCACATAAAGAGCACAACTCAAGTACCCAGCATGGGTGATAAGGGAGGCTGTCCACTGGATCCTACAAGACACCTACCATGTTAGGCCATGATATCAAGACAGTGAGTCATAGCAATTCTACCTAATATATAGAAACAAACACAGGGAGGCTGCCAAAATGGAGAAACAAAGAAACATGGCCCAAATGAAAGAACAGATCAAAACTCCAGGGGGGGAAAAAAAAAAAACTAAACAAAATGGAGATAAGCAATCTATCAGATGTAGAGTTCAAAACATTGGTTATAAGGATGTTCAAGGAACTTAGTGAGGACCTCAGCAGCATAAAAAAATACAGTCAGAAAAGAAGGGTAGAGTAACTGAAATAAAGAACAATTTATAGGGAAACAACAGTAGAGTGAATAAACCCACTCTACTGTTTATCAAATCAAATCAGTGATTTGGAACATAAGGAAGCAAAAAACAACCAATCAGAACAACTGGAAGAAAAAAGAATCCAAAAATATGAGGATAGTATAAGCAGCCTTTGGGACAACTTCAAGTGTTCCAACATTTGCATCATTACAGTGCCAGAAGGAGAAGAGAAAGAGCAATAAACTGGAAATCCATTTGAAAAAACAATGAAAGAAAACTTCTCTAATTTGGTGAAGGAAATAGACGTGCAAGTACAGGAAGCAAGGAGAATCCCAAAGAAGAGGGATATAAAGAGGTCCAGTCCAAAACACATCATAATCGAAATGTCAAAGTTTAAAGATAAAGAATCTTAAAAGCAGCAAGAGAAAAGCACTTAGTTACCTACAGGGGAGTCCCCATAAAACTGTCAGCTGATTTCTCAAAAGAAACTTTGCAGGCTAGAACGGATTGGCAAGAAATATTCAAAGCAAGGACTTACAGCCAAGATTACTCTATCCAGCAAAGCTATCATTTAGAATTGAAGGGCAGATAAAGAGCTTCCCAGACAAGAAAAAACTAAAGGAGTTCATCATCACCAAACGATTATTATATGAAATGTTAAAGGGACTTATTTAAGAAAAAAGAGCAGAACTATGAACAATAAAATGGCAACAAATACATATCTACCAACAATTGAATCTAAACAACAAACTAAGCAAACAAGAAGAATAGAGACAGAATTATGGATGTGGAATATGTCTTGATGATTACCAGATGGGAGGAGGGTGCAGGAATGGGTGAAGAGGTGAAGGGATTAAGAAGTACAGATAGGTAGTTACAGAACAGCCAAGGGGATGTAAAGTACGGTATAGGAAATGGAGTAGCTAAAGAACTTTTATACGCATGACCCATGGACATGAACAGTGGTGGGGGGATTGTCTGATGGAATGGGGGATGCTGGGTGGAGGGGGGCAAAATGGGGAAATTGGGACAAGTGTAATAGCATAATCAAGAAAATATAATAAAAAGTATAAAAAACTAGAAAAATGAAAACCATCACAAGAATGGTGTGTAGAAGGTAAGCAATAGTGTGTAGCTCAGCCATAACATGAGAAAACGGGCTTACAGATACATGGGGCCACCTCTGTATCTGCGCACTATGCTTAAATATAGCCATATTGTACCATGATCAACTGTCTTAAGAAACATATCTATAGAATGTGCTATGACGAAATGGCTTTTGGTCTGTGTGGGTTCAGGTCCTCTGCTTATTGGGGTCTCCTGTTTTCTGCTTTTGCCCACCAAGCTGCTGTTTGGTGAAAAAGAAGCCATGATGCTCTGGGTGACCAGAAACATAAAAATTAATGCTGAAAATAAGGCAAAGATCAGAGTGACAGGTGCAAAGTGTGTGCCTGCGGCTACCACTGCAGCTTCCAAACCTGGGCTGATGCCAAGAACAGCTCTTGGAAATGTTGGTAACAAAGTCAGTGAAGAGTCACAGGCCAAATTGCCTGTGAAAAAGGAAGCAAAAACTGCAGTTGCTGGAAAAGTTATTGCTAAAAAACTACCAAAACCTCTGGAAAAGGCACTTGAGCCTGAGCCTGAGCCTATGGATGCAGAAGAGGGAATAGATCCAAATCATTGTAGTGAGCATGTGAAAAGATACCTATGCTTATCTGAGACAACGTGGGAAAGAGTAACCAGTCAGACCAGTCAGGGAGTAGTACAGAAATCAAATTATATCTATGTAGAAAAAACAAACACCATTTTTCAGTGGAGCTTTTCTAATACCCTGGCCCAAATCAAGATCCAGAAAAGAAAAACTATACCGAAGAGAAAAAGAGTGGAATGGAGAGTCTATAATTAAACTCAATCACCTTTGAAAAGAGAAATTCTACCCTAGGTGTGAAAATGCCGGGAAAAGAAGTCCTAATAGATCAGTGTTAATTATAAGTAAGGCACTTAAAAGTGCTCATGGGAATCACAAAAGGCAGTCTTGAAAAGGCAGTGATGATCGAGAAAGAAATAAGAAAGGAAAGAGAAATTGGAATTGCACCATAAAGAGAAAGAAAAGCCAGATGGATAAATTCAGGATGCTACAAGATACATTACACACATACATACACCTCCTTCCCCTCCCCCTCACTACTTTCCAAATAAACCATCCATAAATAAACTATATGAAGTACATGATTCTTGAACTAGAAATCTCACAGGCCATATTCAGACTGCCAATTCTATTCAAGAAAGCAGAGGTATAATCAAAGTTATTATAAGAAGAAAATACAGATTGAGAATAAAAACATTCAGCTGATAAAAATAAATATAAAGAAAAAAAGGATAATAACACAAGATTCTAAATGAATTAAAGATCCTCAAACAAATATTTGAGTGCTACAGAAACAAATATTGAGCCAGAAATTAAAAACTAAAAACTAAAATGATTGAGAAGAAGGGATTTTGGAACTTAGAATTATGTTTTAATTCAGAAAAGTAATAGAAGAAAAAGACAAAGGTTAAACTAGAAATAAAAATTAAATTACAAATGCCCAGGGAAAACTGGCTATGACTAAAACTTAACTAGTATTTAAGAAAAAGAAAGTCAAGAGAATGAAAGTGAGCTTTAAAAAACATGAAAAGTCATTAAAAAAAGTAGTTAAAATAGTCAAAGAATGTATAACAAATATAAAATTAGAGTCCCTGAAGAAGGGAAATTTGAAAATAGAAAAGAACTTACATTAAAATTATACCTTCCACAAGTAAAAGAAGATCTCATCTAATGTTCCCAAACCATGTGTGAAGGTATGCCAGTATGCTGAGTGAATTCAGACATGATAAGAAATATTTTAAATTTTTTAGAAAAAATTATTTGACACCTATTGAAAATCATGATTCAACAATAGATAACACTATATTTCTTTCCATGACATTAAATTGTGAGGTTGAACTGCCAACAGCTATTGCCATAAGAAGTGAGTACAGCGTTGGATAGGCAGTATGCAATCTCATTCTAAGGCATGAGAAATTGTGCAGGGCTCAACAGGCTCACACATCCCTATAGTAGATCATTTGAGTTAGAAACAAAATAACATTTTCCTTCTTTTAATTGTTTTCAAGTGGCCATTAAGTTGTTAGGACATGAATACATCTAAGTTGTCCAAAACAGCACACTTAAAACTGTTCTATGTACGTTTCTTTTGGCCTAGGACCTCCATGAAAAATATTGCTCTGTTGCGGGGAGTGACACGTTGCGGGGAGCGCCGCGGTGGAGCACGGGGCACCTGGATCTGAGGGTTACTGTCCAGAGCCAGCTGAGGAGGGAGCAGGGCTCTGAATCCCGCAGGGCCCGTCCCAGGATTGTCACGGATGGGGGAATAAACACGGGTCATCGCCAACACTTCTCTGTTTGCCAGGAGAGGGGACATGGCTCTTCCCTCTAGGGGAGAGAAGGCTCCAAACCCCCATGTCCAAAGGCTTTTTATTGAGAACCATATGCACAGGGGTATAGATGCAAAGCTCATCAATGTCAAAAGGCTCTATTTACAGAAAACAAAGAGACAATTGAAGGACCACAAGAGATCTGCCTCAGGTCAGGGGTCTATGAATAATGTAAATCTCCTTCCCAGTATGAGACAGTTACCATTGCTTTGGAAAGAAGAACAAAGCATGCTTAGAGGAATTTACTTTTAGGCCTGATCATCCCCGGGAACCACCCAATCCAGTTTAGGGCTGTACGGCCTTTAGTATTGTTTCAAGCCTGAGCCAGGTGGGCGGGGCAGAGCCACCAAGAGATAAGGAGACTTCTTTCAACTGGAATGACAACTCTGGCCACGTCCAAGACGGGCCAAGGAGTGTGGGCCTTTTTGCCCTTTCTCCGTGTCCCCCAAGTCCTTGTCTTGCTGCCCATACCAGCCAATGTCTGACTTAGGTTGTCCCTCCTCTTGAGAGAACTTGCCTGTGATCAGCAACTGACCATCACAGGGCCAAGCAGGGTGACGCAAGGAGGGCTGGGGCTGTGCCTCTGCCAGGGGGACAGGTTTTGTCTCCTCAGTGGCTTGTTTTCCCAAGGCCTCCTTGATTATTTCCAGCCTTGGGGCCTTCTCACCTATTAGCGAGGCTACAGTCCCTGAAACCAGGTGGGGTGTTTCCCAACATTGCTGAGATTCTATGGGTACTATGAACTCAGAAAGTCTGGAACCTCTATTTTATTCTATATGTAGAAAGTACCTACCAGGTATTCAAGAAAATTAATCTTTAATGATTGCTTGGAGACATATCTTATTAAAACTATTAGGTTACAAAGATAAAAATAATCTTCAGGGTCTCAAAGAAACAGTCGAATAACTTACATTTTGACTGTTTGTTTGAAATGAAAAGCAACATTTCAAGCAAGGCAAAAACAGAATAGCATTTTCAAGAACTAAAGCAAAGAAAATATAAAATGTGTTCTTTATATGCTGCCAAGCTTTAAGTATCAAGACTATAGAAAACAAGCTTTCAATATGGAATAACTTACGGAATACAGTACATATGAGCTCTTGTTAAGCATTTTACAAGCAAGTCAGTATCACCTAACATTTTTTATGGAGGAACTTCAGTTTTAGGTATAAGAGAAAAAAAAAAAAACAGATAAAAACAAGGATATAAAAAAATATGTTCTAAAAAAGTTAAATTGTCCAAGTGAAACATGGCACAAAAAAGGAAAAAGAAGCTCAATGACAACTTTATAAGCAGTTAAGGTCAAATGATACAAATAAAAACTGACTAATTAGATAGCAAAATGTGAAATTAAAAAAAAGTCTAAAAACATTTCAAAAGGTATTTTAAGAAGAAAAACAATTACCAGAAAATACAAACCATTCTAATTATGAAAGGATATTTTAGAAATTAAAGAACAAGGAAAGCAAATTACAGAGAGGGGAAAAACAGTCAATAATACATAATACATATATAAATTAAAAATACACAGGGTGGGGGAAAAATAGGGTTACAGTTATTTGTATGAAAAATAATATAATAATTAATAAGTAATAATACAAGAATAAACTGTTTCATGTACTGACAACTGCGAATGTACTTTTGCCACACCCTGTATAATATTACAGAGTTGAGATAAAAATAGAACAGTCAATAAATTTGGATATGCTTACTAAACCAATGACAAGACAAAACTTTCAATATGACTCATATATAAAACCCAGCTACATGCTAAAGAAGCAGAGACATGCCAAAAACAAAATGATTCAGAAAGAATGAGCCACCTAAAGCAAATGGAACCATAAAGAAACAGGGGTTATGATCTTGCTATGAGATGAAGTATAACAGGCAAAAAGTATTAAATAGATTCTGTATATAAATGAAATCATAAGGTATGTGTCTTTCATTATGTTGTATACCTGAAACAAATCATTAAATACAAGAAAGAACTCTTTTTAAAACTAAATACCACAATTCATAATAAAAACAGCACATGCATGAATACTAATGCACCAATTAATACAGCAACCACTTTCATAAAGCAGAAATAAAAAGATAAGAAGGGATAAAAAAATTAAAAGAGACTTTAACACACCACTCTCAATACAAGACAAATTAAATGGACAAAAAACTAAGTAAAGATATAGCAACAAATACGGTATAATGAATAAGCTGCACAATCTGGACATATCAAACTTTTTATTCTCATGAGTTATAATATATACCATCATCTTAAGTGCATATGAAATACAAGTTTACCATATATTGGATGTACAGAAATCATGAGGAGGCTTCATAAAATAGAAGTATTAAAAACAATGGTTTCTGGCTAAAATTCAGTAAATCTAGAAATTAATCAAATAACAAACAGCCATTATTCCTGAATATTAAGAAAGTAAAAAACCTTCCACTAAAGAACTCTTAGGTGATAGGAAAAAAACAAATAGGACTTAAGCGACACAACAAAGTATAATGTTTGTTCCAAGTAAAATAACTTGTATAATTATTTCAGTTGTGAGCTAAATCAGCACTTATTTTATGGAACACGACTTTCCTTAAAAGAAAAATAGACAGATAAATTATAGCTATTCAGATCAAATATCTGGCAAGGTTTTTCTAGAAAATGTACAAAGTGAACATGGCAAGATTTGCTGCCAAAAACAAAGTACAAGTATTAGAAATCTTATATCTACCACCTTGAGCTTGACAAATTCCTAATAATTAAAGCCTTTGCAGATAAGATCAGTAGTAATGGTAGCAAATGTGATTTTTAAATATTTTCTAATGAAATGTGATAATGTCTGGAATATTTGCATAATTCAGTGAAACAATATATCCAATACATACCTAAGAAATTTTGCATGAGTAAAAGAAACCATTCAAACTGGAAGATACACTAATGAGTTTTGATGTAACATAGTACAAAAAGTACATTGAAATGGTTTCAGATTTCACATTACAAATAACATTAAGAAATTTCCACATGTCAAGTTATCGAGTAAAGGAGGATATCTACAATTCTCTAAACGTGTTACTAAAATATTCCTTTGTTTTTCAACTATATATCTGTATGAAGCTAGATATTTTCACATAATTTAACCAAGAAGGGTTGTAATAAGCTGAAACAACACATTGAAAATATTGCAGAAACATATACAAATAGTCACCTGTATTCTATTGAAGCCAGATGTCAGAGATTTACAAAAATGCACAATATCAATCTTGTCACTAACTTTGTAAAATTAAAAATTAAAAAAAATATTTTAAAAAATCTGTGCTAACATGTAATGGACTTACCATTATTATTTTTAAGTGGATTAATAAATACTGCTTGCTTCAGCAGAACATATTCTAAAATTGGAACGATACGGAGACGATTAGTGTGCCCCCTGTGCAAGGATGACATGAAAATTTGTGAGGTGTTCCGTATTTTTCATGAAAGACAAAACCACACAATCATATCAGTACATGCTGAAAAAGCATTTGATAAAGTACAGCACCATTTATGATAAAAACAGCAAAGTGGGAAGAGAGGGAGCATACCTCAACATAATAAAGGTCATATATGAGAAACCTATAGCCAACATCATACTCAATGGGCAAAAACTAAAAGGTTTTTCCCCAAGATCAAGCACAAAACAAGGGTGTCCACTTTCACCACTTCCATTCAACATAGTATTGGAAGCTCTAGCCACAGCGAATGGACAAGAAAAAGAAATAAAAGGTAGCCAAAATTGGAAAGGAGGAAGTAAAACTGTCACTGTTTGCAGACGACATGATAGTATGTGTAGAAAACCCTATAGACTCCACCAAAAAACTACTCAACCAAATAAATGAATTTGGCAAAAGGTGGGATACAAAGTCAATATTCAGAAATAAGAGGCAGTTTTATACACCAACAATAAAATATCAGAAGTAGAAATTAGGTGGAAAAAAATCCCATTTACTATAGCAACAAGAAAAATAAAGTACCTAGGAATAAATTTAACCAAGGAGGTAAAACACTTGTACACAGAAAACTACAGAACACTGAAGAAAGAAATTAATGAAGATACAAATAAATGGAAACATATACCATGCTCATGGACTGGAAGAACTGACATCATTAAAATGACCATACTCCCGAAAGCAATCTATAGATTCAATGCAATCCCTATCAAAATACTAATGACATATTTCACAGATATTTAACAAATACTTCAAAAATTTATATGGAACCATAAGTGACCCTGAGTAGCCTCAGCAATTTTGAGAAAGAAGAACAAAGTAGGAGGGATCATAATACCTGATATCAAACTATATTACAAGGCCACTCTAATCAAAACTGTCTGGTACGGGCATAAAAACAGACACATAGACCAATGGAACAGAATAGAGAGCCCAGAAATAAGCCCACATCTCTATGGTCAATTAATATTTGACAAAGGGGGCAGGAGCATGAAATGGAGTAAAAATAGCCTTTTCAGTAAATGGTGTTGGGAGATCCAGACAAGTGCATACAAAAAAAAAAGAAACTAGGCCACCAAACCAAAATAAACTCAAGTTGGATAAAAGACTTAAATATAAGTTGTGACGCCACAAAAGTCCTAGACGAGAACACAGGCAGGAAAATTTCAGATATCCCACACAGCAATAATTTCACTGATACATACCCTCAGGCAAGGGATATAAAGGAAAGAATAAACAAATGGGACTACATCAAATTAAAAAGCTTCTGCACAGCTAAAGAAAACAACAAAATGAAATGGGAACCAACTATATGGGAAAACATAATTGCCAATGATAGCTTGGACAAGGGTTGGATCTCCAAAATATATAAAAAATTTATACAACTCCACATTTTTTATACAAAAAATCCAATTAAAAAATGGGCAAAGGATCTGAACAGACACTTCTCCAAGAATAGAGAGGGCCCAAAGACAAAGGAAGAAATGCTCAATATCATTACCCATCAGAGAGATGCAAATTAAAACCACAATGAGATGCCACTTTGCATGGGTCAGAATGCCTATCATTAACAAATCAACAAACAACAAGTGCTGATGAGGATGTAGAGAAAAGGGAGCCCTAATATACTGTTGGTGGAAATGCAGGCTGCTACAGTCACTGTGGAAAACAGTATGGAATTTCCTCGAAAAACTAAAGATGGTCTGCTTTTTGGTCCAGTGATCCCACGGCTGGGATTATACCCTAACAATCCTAAAACACCAATTCAAAAGAACCTATGCACCCCATTGTTCATAGCAGTGCAATTTACAATAGCCAAGCGCTGGAAACAGCACAAGTGCCCATCAGTAAATGAGTGGATCAAAAAACGGTGGTACATTTACACAATGGAATACTACACAACAGAAAGAAAGAAGGAAATCCTACCCTTCATGACAGCATGGATGGAATTGGAGAGTATTATGCTAAGTGAAATAAGCAGGCAGAGAAAGACAGTACCATTTGATCTCACCTATAAGTGGAACCTAATCAACAAAACAAACAAATGAGCAAAATAGAACCAAAGACCTGGAAATGAAAAGCAAACTGACAGTGACCAGACAGGAGATGGGAGAGGTATAATGGGGGAAAGAAAGGAAGGGGCAAGTCAAGGAACATGAATAGAGGACTCATGGGTATAGACAATGGAGAGGGGATTGACTGTGGGAATGAGGGGAAGGGGCAGAGGAGAGCAATGTGGGGAAAAAGTGGGACAACTGTAACTGAACAATAATAAAAAAATAGTTGTAATTTTCTGAGTCTAAATTCTAATAAAGTAAAAACTAACAGATATAATATATATAACCAAAAAGTCTTATGGATACTCAAAAATATACAACAAAGGATTGTAAGAAAATATTATGAATACCAGTATGGCAACATATACGACAATATGGATGAAATGGATAAAATCCTATAAATGTATAATCTTCCAAAACTGAATCAGGAAGAATCAGAAAATCTGAATAAATGAATTACAACTAATGAAACTGAAGCAGTAATAAAAAAGCTGCCAACAAACAAAAGTCCTGGATCGGGTAGCTTCACAGGTGAATTTTACCAAACATTCTAAGAAGAAATAACTCCTCTCCTTCTGAAACTATTGCAAAAAGTCCAAGGAAAGAAAAGACTCCTGAGCTCATTTTATGAGGTAAGCATCATCCTAATTCCAAAACCAGATGAGGATACTACAAAGAAAGAAAATTATAGGCCAACATCCCTAATGAACACAGACACTAAACTCCTCAATAAAACATTAGCAAACCAGATTCAGCAATACATTAAAAAGATAATACACCATGATCAAGTGGGATTTATTCTGGGGATGCAAAGTTAACACATTATCCACAAATCAACAAATGTGATATACCACATACACAAAATAGAGATTAAAAAATCACATGATGATATCAATAGATACAGAAAAAGCATTATTTTAAAGTCCAGCATCCATTTATAATAAGAACTCTCAGCAAAGTGGTAGAGAATAACATCAACATAATAAAGGCCATGTGTGAAAAACCTACAGTCAACATCATACTCAATGGGCAAAAACTAAAAGTGTTTCCCTTAAGATCAGAAACAAGACAGGGATGTCTGCTTTTACCACTCTTATTCAACTTATTCCTGGAAGTCCTAACCACAGCAATCAGACAAGAAGAAGAAATAAAAGGGATCCAAATTGGGAAGAAAGAAATAAAACTGCTATTATTTGCAAATGGCATGACACTGCATATATAGAAATTGATAGATTCCACCAAAAAGCTAGTAGGATTGATACATGAATTCAGTAAAGTAGCAGGATACAAACAGATACCCAGGAATCAGTTGCATTTTTATGCACCAATAATTAACTATCAGAAATGGAAACTAAGAAAACAATTCCATTTACAATTGCATATTTAAAATATCTAGGAATACATATAACCAATGATATAAAATAATATACTCAGAAAATTATAGTCACCGAAGAAAGAAATTGAAGAAGATATAAATAAATGGAAGCATATACCATGTTCATGGATAGGAAGAATTAACATTATTAACATGTCCATACTACCCAAATTATCTATAGATTCAATGCAATTCCTATCAAAATACCAACAGGGCATTTCACAGGACTAGACCAAATATTCCAAAAATTTATGTGGAACCAGAAAAGAATCTGAATACCTGCAGCACTCTTGAGAAAGAAGAACAAAGTTGGAGGAATTGTGCAACTTGTTATCAAACTATATTACAAGGCCATAATAATAAAAACTGCATGGTATTGGCATAACAAAGTTTTTGTACAGCAAAGACACCATCAACAAAATGAAAAGGTAACCCACTGAATGGGAGAACATATTCACCAATGATGTAACTGATAAGGAGTTAACATCTAAAATTCATAAAGAACTTACACAACTCAACAACAAATAATCCAATTTAAAAATGGGCAAAAACCTGATTAGGCACTTCTTCAAAGAGGACAAACGGCCAATAGACATATGAAAAAATGCTCAACTTTAATAATCATCAGAGAAATGCAAATTAAAACTACAATGAGATATTATCTCACACCTGTCAGAAAAGCTATCATCAATAAATGGACAAAAAAGTGTTGGTGAGGATGCAGAGAAAAGGGAACCCTTCTATACTGTTGGTGGGAATGTAGATTGTTGCAGCCTCTATTGAAAATAGTATGAAGTTTCCTCAAAAAGTCAAAAATGGGCCCTGGCTGGTATGGCTCAGTTGGTTGAAGCGTCATCCCATACTTGAAAAGTTGCCGGTTCAATTCCCAGTCAGAGCACATATCTAGGTTACAGGTTTGATCCCCAGTCTGGGTGTGTACAATTCCCAGTCCAGGCACATATGGGAGGCAACAAGTCAATGCTCTCTTGCATCAGTGTTTCTCTCTCCCTTCCTCACTTCCTTTCTCTCTCTCTCTAAAAAAACAATGAACTACTCAGCCATAATAAAGAAGGATATCTTACCTTTTGCAACAATATGGATGGACCTGCAGAGCATTATGCTAAGTGAAATAAGCCAGTCAGAGAAAGACAAATTCCATATGATTTCACTTACATGTGGAATCTAATGAACAAAATAAGCAAACAAAATAGAAACAGAGTCAGAAATAAAAAGAAGAGACTAACTGCTGGTAGCGGAAAGGGGTTTGGGGAGCTGGGTGAAAAAAGTGAAGGAAGTAAGCAAAAAAAAAACAAAACCCTCATAGAGATACGACAGTATGGTGATTACCAGAGGAAAAGAGGGTGAATGGGAAATAGAAGAGGGTAAAGTGGGGATAAATGGTGACAGGAAGAGACTTGACTTTGGGTGGTGAACAGACAACATGATACAGATGATGTATTACAGAATTCCATCCCTGAAACCTATAGAATTTTATTGACCAATGTCACCTCCAATAAAGTCAATAAAATTCAAAAAATAAAAATAAAATTAAGAATTATTGTGTATGTGTGTGTGTTAATAAAGGGGTTCTGGAACCAAAAACATTTGAGAACTGCTCGATTACATCATGGGAATTTGAAAAGAAGTAAAACTACCTTTATTTGCAGAGTTTATTTAAAAAATACAGAGCATCAATGATAAACTATTTTTTGAGGATTTTATTTATTTATTTTTAGAGAGGAGAAGGGAGAGAGAAAGAGAGGGAGAGGAACATCAATGTGTGGTTGCTTCTCACGTGCCCCCCAGTGGGGACCTGGCCTGAAACCCAGGCATTTGCCGTAGACTGGGAATCAAACTGGCAGTGCTTAGGTTCACAGGCCGGCATTCAACCACTAAGGCACACCAGCTAGGGTGATAAAACTACTTAAAGCAAGAAAAGGATTCAATAAAGTATAAGAACACAGAATTAATATACAGAAATCAATGCCCTTTATATACACAACCCATAACCAGATAATTAGAATTAATGATAAAAGCATTAAAAATAGCAAAACAGAAAAAAGACACTGAATAACCTTAACTAAAAAGGCAAAGCTTAATGTGAGAAAAACTTTAATACACCTCTGAAAGACATAGAAATAGTTTTGAATAAATGGGAAGATGCTTTTGTTCTTGGATAGGGTGGCTCAACATCATAAATATGTCATGCCTCTTCTAAATTTAAAACTATTCTAATAAAGATACCAAAATAGTTTTTTTATGGAGCTACAAAAGTTCATGTGGAAAAATAAGCATGCAAGCAAAATTAAGAAAAACTAAATAAGAAAAGCTATAAGCAGAAAGCTAGCCTAACTGCTTATTAAAATTTTAAATTCTCTGTAATCCAAACAGTGTGGTTCTGATGTATGAATAGATATATTAGGGAGTAAAATATAGGTAAACCCAATATAGAGTGTTAGTAAACTAAACCCACATCTCAGATAACTAAATCTGAGCTAAAAGAAGAGATATATTACTAAATGATGCTAGGACAGCTGGATAGAAATTTGGGAAAAGATAAAAATCACATCCATATCCCATAATATAGACAACCCCATGTATATAAGAGATCTAGCAAAAACTATAAAACCATACAAGCTCTAGAAGAAAATGATAAATTCTAGCATTAATTAACTGGCTCTAAACAGAGAATTTATAAGTATGACTCAAAGCGTAGAAGAATAACAAAAAGATAAATTTCACTACAAATAAATGAAGCTTTCTCATGGCAAAATATAATGAGCAAAGTCAAATCACTGTCTAACTGGGAGAAAAGATTTGTAACATCTCTCACAGATAAAGCACTAATATCCCTAATAAATAAAGAACTCTTAAAAAATTAAAGGAGGGAAAGTGAAAACTATAAAACATTGCTGAAAAAAATAAAGATGGTATAAATAAATGGAAAGACATCCATGTTCATAAACGGGAAGAGTTAATATTGTCAAAATGTCAATACTGCCCAAAGTAATCTACAGGTTCACCATAATCCCTATCAAAATTCCAATGACTTTTTACAGAAATAGAAAAAACCATGCTAAAATTCACATGGAATCTCAAAGGACCCCAATTTTGAAAAAGAGAAACAAAACTGGAGGAGGACTCACACTTCCGTATTTCAAAACCTACTGCAAAACTACAGTAATCAAAACAGTGTAGTACTGGCATAAAGATATATAAAGGCCAACAGAATAGAATTAAGTGCCAAAAAATAAGCCCTCACCCATATTGGCAAGTGATTTTTTACAAGAGTGCCAAGACTATTCAATGGGGAAAAGACAGTCTTTTCAACAAATAGTGCTGACAAAACTATATATCCACATGCGAAAGAATGAAATTGGACCCTTACCTAACATCATATATAAAAATTAACTTGAAATGGATCAAAGGTCTAAACACAAGAATTAAAACTATGAAAGTTTTAGAGGAAAACAGAGAGCAAAATCTTAACAACATTAGATTTGACAGATTTCTTGTATATGACATCAAAGACACAGGCAACAGAAGAAAATAAATGGACTTCATAAAATTAAAAATTTGGGGTCACCAAAGGAAACTATCAACAGAATAAAAGGCAACTTTTGTAAAGAAATGGGAGAATATATTTCCAAATCATATATCTGATAAAAGATTAATATCCAGAATATAGAGAAAACTCCTAAAACTCAACAACAACCTAATTAAAAAATGGTAAAAGGACCTGAAGTTCTCAGATACACAAAAGAGAAAAGATATTTCTTCAGAAAAAAAAGGTGGACAAAATACCAAGAAGCACATGAAAAAAACATTTAATAACACTAATCATTAGAGAACTGCAAATCAAAAACAAAAGTGAGATACCACTTCACAATAGAGCATTAGGATAACTACTATCAAAAAAAGGGAAAGAAGTGTTGGCAAGGTTGTAACAAAACTGGAACCCTTGACACTGCTGGTGGGAATGTAAAATCATACAGCCTCTGTAGAAAACAGTATGGCATTCAAAAATTAAAAATAGATTTGTCATATGATCCAGCATTCCACTTCTGGGTATATATCCCAAAGAATTGAAAACAGGGCCTTAAAAAGATATTTGTATACCAATGTTCTTTGTAGCACTACGTTCAATAGCTAAAATGTAAAAGAAACCCAAGTATCCATTGACAGATAAATAGATATATAAAATATGGTGTACAATGGAATACTATTCATCCTCAAAAAAATTCTGACATGTATGATAACATTAATAAGCCTTGAGGACTTTATGAAATAAACCAGCCACAAAAAGACAAATATTTTATGATTCCACTTATATTGACACCTAAAGTAGTGAAAATCACAAAGTAGAAAGATGCTAGCCAGCAGAGGGGGAATGTGGAATTATTATTAATGGGTATAGAGTTTTGGTTTCACAAAATAAGTGTTCTGGAGATGAATGCTGCCAATAGTTGTACAACAATATGAATATACTTAACACCGATGAACTGTACATTTAAAAGTGATTATAATGGTGAATTTTATGTTATGCATACTTTGCAATTTAAGAAATTAAAAAAAATTAAAGGGACAAATGACCAAAATTTTGAAATGTGCAGAACATGAACAGGCAATTCAAATGTAATCCATAATCATAAGAAAAATATTAAGCTTCACTAAAAAGAAAAGAAATACATATAACTACTAGGCTGAGATATGTCTTATCTGTGATATTGGCCAAAATTAAAAACTTGACAACACATTATGTTAGCAAGGCTGTGGGAAAATGGGCATTCTTACCTTGCAGTATGAGTGCAAAGTGGCACAACCCATGTGGTGGGGAATTTGACTATATCGAAGAAAAAGAAAATATTTGTGTTTACCTTTTGATTCAGTAATCTAATGTTTGGTAATATTTCCTAAAGATACATCTTCACCAATAAAAATTAAATAAATATATTCACTTATATATTTATGTTTTTATATATGGTTACGAGGACACTGTGAGAAATTATAAAATATTAGAAACAATATAAAAGCTAAAAGATAGAAATATAGTTAAACAATGAAACATGAACACAATGGAACACTAAACAGCTGTGGAAAAGTATGAAGAAGAACTCTGAGTAATGATGTGGAATTATTTTCAAAATACATCGCTAAGTGAAAAATCAAAATACGGAAGAGCAGAACATTTAGAGTATGGTACCTTTGGGAAAAGAGAAAAGGGAGAATGAGAGAGAGAAAGAGAAAAGGGGAGGGAGGGAAGGAGGCACAGAAAGAGGGAGGGAGAGAGAGAAGAGGTTTACATAAGAGTTTTACAGTTTATATTTCATACATGGGGATAAGTGTTACTGGTTGCTGGTTTCCTTTGGAAGAACAATAACCACCATCCCAAATTCCTTCAAGTATCATCCTAAATACCATCTTAAATAAAATACTGCTGCAACTTTCTACTATGACCTCCTTGACCTTGACCACTCTGTATTAGATAGGTAAACATTCTTCACATTATTTATTTTCAAATATTGTCATCTTTTCATGTGTGGATTCAAAATGGAACTGTCAAAAAGAGCATATATTTTTTGTTCACTTTCAGCTGGTATCACTTCAAAATATATATTTGTAAACTCTCCCAGGTAGGGAGTGATAAAAATTTCACATGTGCCTGAATTTTTTTTTATAAATAAAAGGTGGTGTAAAGTACTTAGAACTTGCCCATCATTATCAGAACTGGCTGTATTGGTTGAGCATTGCTGTTTGTAATTCAATTTAAAGTCTTAAATTTCAGCCTTTTCAGAAGTAAATCTAAATCCCTAATGAACAGTTCTCAAAATCTTGTCTTATAGAACAACCTAGTACCTTCAGCTCAACATGAGTTAACACCTATGCACACATATGTACACTGTAAAAATGCAGGAAAAGTCTAATGTATGTCATTGTACTTTTTCTTAGTTATTCTATTAATACTTGTCTTCACTCCCAGACTCTATGCATCATGACAACAGGGGCTATGTTTCTTTAACTCTCAGTTGTATCCACAAGGTTTCAACAAGTATTTATAGAATAAGAAATGATGAGACCAGTGATTACAGAGATATGAGTACTAAGTGGAAATTAGGTTGGGGGGCCCAGTATAGTCAAATTATGGAGGGTTTTAAAAGCCAACTAAGAAACCAAATGAAAGTGACATATAGAGTGATTAATAAGTATTTATTGAACATCCTCAATCAGGGAAATTATCTAATAAAAATGGCATTTTAGGGAAATTGTGGCAATAAAACAGATTAACAAGCAAGAGAAAAAATAGGAAACAACAAAATAAGTTTGGAAGTAATAACTGCAATCCAAGTGCCAAGTGGTAGGACTTAATAGTTTTTCTTTTATAGAGAAACTGAGTGCACCTACAAATAAGATGAATAAATAATACCTGGATAACACCTACTATAAAAGTAAACTGACAGGGATAGATGGTAAGTGGTATTGTTTTCTGTGTACCATGCATCATGATTCTGAAACAGAAAATAATGTGATACTGTAAAATTCATGCTTGAAACTTTAAATTCCCCTCTTCAATAAGAAGTCATTTGGAAAATTTCAAATGGCTCCATGGTCTCAATTAATTGTTCCTTACTTTCAGCTTTAGGTAAGCAAAGTTTTTCTGACACCTAGAATATGGTTTCATCCAGTTTTTTTTAATCTATCTATCTATCTATCTATCTATCTATCTATCTATCTATTTTATATATTACTACAAACTTTCCAGTTAAAGACTAGACATGCTTTTTCCCCCTGGATAATTTAAGAAAGTAGTATTAGCCATATGTTCAGTATAAAAAAATCATTTTATATAGACAAGTTAACAAAAAGATATGTTTTAGCTTTGAAGAAAAGATATGCATTTTGGGTTGAAAGAAATTGGTATAGAAGGAATATCAGTAACTGGAGACACACAAGTGAGCAAATAGTAAGTTTAGGTTTGGCTAAATTGTGAAATCATAACAGCTAAACCATCCATTGAGCACTAACGATGTGCCAAGCTCTGTCCAAGAGTCACATGTGAGTTAACTATGTTAGACGTCACAACAACTCTATGAGACAAGTTCTATTGGGACTCCTATTTTACAAACGTGAAAACTGGGGCACAGAGAAGTTAAGTAGCATGTTCAAGGTCCTATCGATGGGAAGAATGGTAAATCAACGTGGCCCTCATCTCCTGGAGGCAGCAATCTGAAACACTGTGTTAGGCAAGAGGTGACACATCTTGCCCCTTTTCAGTTTTCCCATGTGGCTACCCCAGTTTTGTATAAAAAGAAATATTTATTGTACATAACACTGTCAGCAACCTTGAGTGTAAGTATCCATGAAGATCATACTACAATATAGTATTTAGTATTATTATAGTTAAGGAAACTGAGACATGGAGGATAAGGACACTTGGTAGGGTAAGTAGCATTATTAAACTGTGAATTTGAGATTTTAAGCAGGTATTTACAAACCCAAGCTCTCTCTGCCATATAGTGACTTGCAAAAAAAAATTTTGCCACACCGCTTTTCTTCACAAAAACTCCTGAATCCACTGTAATACATACTGAAATACATATGAATACATATGAAACTGTTTAGAAAGTTCCAACAGCATTTGCAAACTGAATTAAGTAAAACACTATCACCTATTCATGTATAGGCACTACCCATACAGGTGTAGCCTAAATCACAATAGCTTCTTGCACTCTGCTGAGTCTATAATTGGCTAAAGTCCCTAAGCCCTTTATACACATGCTCTTTACTCATTTCTGTATTTGCAGCAAATAATATAAAGATCCAAAGGCAGATTTTCCTTTCATGTTTGTTCAATTTTTCTTTTTAGGTGTAATCCAATTTCTAGGTCTATAAACAGAATCAAACATATTGATTGAATCTAAGATTTCTCATAATCTTTAGTAAGCTGAGATGCATTTTGATTCATAATCAGTTACCAATATTTTCCAGCCAAGTTTTTTTTCATATAATATATATTAACCAACAGTTTGAGGTACTATTACTCCAAAGGTGCTGTCAAAATCTTTTGAGAGGCTGATTCAGTCATTTTATCATATTTATTTTCCTTCCTAGCTTTGTCTATAAATCTACAAATTGAATATCACATTCTCTTTATTTCTGTAATCTATGTCTAAGTCATAGTAAAAATGATGGAAAACACCTTTAAAGACAGAGTTCTTTGTCATGCCCCTAGAGACCTCTCTCTGGCAGTACTGTCAATGAAACTTAATGTGATAACAAAAATATTCTAAATCTTTGTTGTCTATGTGGCAGCCACAAGCCACATTCAGTTATTGAGCATTTGAAATGTAGCTAGGAGCTGAGGAATAGAAATTTTCATTTAACTTTAATTAATTTATATTTATGATTTTACATTTATTAATTTAGAGCTACAGGCGGCTACTGCTTACACATTGGACAGCACAGCCACTAACTAGACACCATGAATTGGCATTCACAGTACCAAAGCTTTGATCTAATTGATACAACCAATTATCAATTAAGAATCCTTAACTGTCCTTTAATATAATTTATCCATTTTTACATGAGGCTATTAGGAAAGGTTTTTTCGAATGTTATGAATTAATGATTATTACATTGTATTCATATACCAAACTGGGAACTGTGTCAAGGAAATAAATTATAGTAACCAACACAATTTTTTCAGAACTTATTTTGGTATCATCTGATTTCTGTTTCTTTGTGAAATTGTTCACAAACAGTTTTTAAAATTCATGCTCGATCACTGTGCTCTATAACCACATGTGCCCCATGGCTACCATAATGGGCAGCTCAGCTGTGCATGTCATCACAGAAAATTCTATTGACCAGCACCGACTTGCATCAGAGATTGGCAAACTACAGCATGAGGTCCCCATCCTACCTGAAGCCTGTTTTGTATGTCTAACAGCTAAGAATTGTTTTTAACACATTTAATGGTTGTTTAAAAAATAAGAATTATATGTGATAAAGAAGACTCCATGTGGCTCAAAAATCCCAAAATATTTACTACCTGAAACAAGGAAAAATTTTGCCAACCCCTGTCAGAGAGTAAGATGTATTCTAGACCCCATCTAGCAAAGTCTAAAAGCAAGTCCCCAACAAGATCCATAGGAGAGACAAAGTTTTGAGGTTGAGTTGAGCCAAATTAGAATGGCTAAGGGAATATTCTGGGTTTTCCAATGAAATAACACTCAGCAATAAAAAAGAACAAATTGCTTATAGATGTGATAAAGAGATCAATCTCACGGACATTATATTTAACAAAAAACTCAGATACAGAAGAGTGTATAATGTAGGATTTCATTAATATGAAATTCCAGAACAAGTAAATCTATAGTGAAAAAATCAGATCAGTAATTGCCTAGCACAGGGGCTAGGGAGAACTTGATGGTATAGAAATACTAGAAAATTTTCTTGAGAGACTAAAATTCTGTATATCTTAACTTGGGAGGTGGTTACACGGGTGTATACTATTGTGAAAAGTTGATGATCTTAAGAGATATTTTATTTTCTTTTATTTATAAATACAAATTATACCTGAATAAAGTTGACTTTAAAAATCTATTCAAGAACGTTGTTTTAAAAAGCCAGTTCTGCCATGGCTGGTGTGGCTCAGTGGATTGAGCGCTGGCCTATGAACCAAAGGGTTGCTGGTTCCATTCCCAGTCAGGACACATGCCTGGGTAGTGGGCCAGGTCACCAGTAGGGAGCATGTGAGAGGCAACCACACATTAATGTTTTTCTCCCTCTTTTTCTCCCTCCTGTCCCCTCTGTCTAAAAATAAATACATAAATAAAATCTTTTAAAAAAAGTCAATTCCAAAGATATCAATTGGCAATACACAGTATTCAATTACTTTCCCTTTTGAAAATCAAGATATTTGCCCCCTTCAGTCTATCAATATCTTTCCAATTTTTCACAAATCCTTAAAAATTTCAGCACATATGATATGATTTATCTAAAACAGGAAGTCAAAAAAATGTTCACTTATAAGTTCTTTGCTCAATCTGGGTATGTTTTCCTTACTAATATTCACTGTAATCTTAGCATGAAGATCTTTATTTTGGGAAAGAATACTGAATTCAAGTAAAATTTGAGGAATTTGACTAATTAAAGCCATGTCTCTAGAGGTAGGAGCCAGACACTGACATTTTCTATTTCATTTCTAATGAACAGCCATGACCCCACATCTAAAGCTAGAACTAGGATCTTAAAATGTCATGTAGTCAGAACATCTTATTTTAGAAATGGAGAGATTAAGGTATGTGACATAGTTTTTATTAATTGAAAATTTTTATTGAGAAACACTACTTCTGTAGAGTTCTTCCCCCTGGCCAACTCTTCAAATGATAGATAAACATACCTTTTTCTAAATCCTCATAATATGTTCAGAGGGATTGAAATGGCAGATATAATCATATGTAACTATCATGTAAAGCCCCAAAGTTTCTTTTATTTCCATGTTTCTCTTTGGAGTAGAAAGGGTTACTTGGGGAGTAAAACAATTTAAAAAAATAAACTGGCTATTTTTACCAAAATCGTATTAGTTAACGTCACTTATCTATTCAGTAAGGCAAGTTAAGTGAGGATCTCTAACAGCCAAGGTGTTGAAACCCATTCACACTCAAAGGGAACAAAGAACAATTTATTTAAGCATGTGGTAAACAGAAGGGTGCCTCCCCCAAAGATGCCCATGTCCTACTCCCTAGGACCTGTGAATGTTACAGTACATGGCCAAGAAGAATACAGTTGCAGATGGAATTAAAGTTGCTATACAGCTAAAATTGTTTACCTTAAAGTAGAGAGATTAGTTTGGGTTATCCAGGTGGGCACAATTTAGTCACAAGTGTCCCTGAAAGTGAAAGAGGAAGGCTTAAGAAGAGAATCAGAGGTAGATCTGGTTATGGAAGAAAGATCAGAGAGATGCAAATTTCTGAAGGGCTAAGCAGTAGGCCACAAGCCAAAGAATGTCTGCAGACTCTGAAAGCTGGAAAAGTCAAGAAAAGAGATTCTTCCCTACAGCTTCCAGAAACGAAGGTGGCCCTGCTCACTGATTTTAGCCCAGGGAGGCCTGTGTCAAACTTCTAATCTACAGAAGTATGAAATAATATATTTGTGTTGTTTTAAGCCATTAAATGTGGGTAATTAGTTACAGAAGCAACAGAAAATGGATACATAATGCTTCTAACAAGTTAATAAACTCTTCATTCAAAATCCATGCTGAAAACACATTCAGCTATTCCAAGTGAAGGGTATAGCTCTTTTGCAAAAAAAGTTTGAAAGAAAGCTTTTTAACAATGCTATCCACAACCTCAAATCAATGCTGACCAGTCTAGAAAATAAACAAATACTGTACAAAAATACATCAAGTTACACTTAGCTCCAGCAAAAGAAAAATAAGTAGATGAATAAAAGGTAAAGAAAAGAGCTTCTTCTGATTGGAGATTTTGTCTTTTTAACAAACTTATTAAGGGCTTTAAGAGCAGAAAAATGGATAGAACAAACCCCAGTTGGGGGTGTGCGAGAGGAAACTCATAACTGTTTCTCACATAGATCTTCCTCTCCCTTTCTGCCTCTTTCACTTTCCCTCTGTCTAAAAAATAGATAAATAAAATCTTTTCTAAAGAGAAAGAAAGAAATAATTGTGCTTCTGATAAGGTCCATATTTTTTTATGCTTTTTTGGTACAAATAGTTAAAATTGCACAAGACAATTTTTTTGAAATCTCAAATAATAGTTGCACAATTGTTTCGCTCATTTACTTATCTTAACATTTATTCATACATTACCATTTGAAAGACCAGTATCAAACATTGCTATGCCTCAGATGCATAAATGTATTCATCTGTTCCAAACTTTTCACTTTACAAATCAAGAAACTGAGGCTGGACAGACTAAGAAACTTGCCCAGGGCCACAAAAATAGCAATGTCAGCTCTAGAAGTAAAATCTGGTTCTTTAAACTCCTAGGAAAATTCTTATGATGTGGAGCTCATCACACGATAAACAAGTAACTAAGTCACCAAGAGCTAATTAAAATATAGGTCAAAGTCACAAACAATGAGAAGAATAGATAAAGTGCAAATCTCTTGCTACCCAAGCCTGTTCTACAGGACACAGACACAGAAACACACTGAAGGATGGATTTTACTGAACTTCCATTTTACTATAGTGCTGTAAGAAGATGACAGAAATATAGAAACTACCTGGAAAACGCTTGATGAATTGAACTCAATTGACTTATTCCTTCAACACTCAAAAAAATATTCATGGAGAGGCAGTAGACAGCCTAGAGGGGAATTCTAGATCCACCACTTCCTAAAACTGTAATTGTTAGCCCCTGTATCTCAGTTTCACCATCTGTAAAATGGAAATAATGATAGTATTTTCTTATAAAATTATTATGAGAGTTAAATGAACTAATACCTGGCATCTTGTAAACAATAAATGTTAGTCATGATTATTTTTATTTGACATTTTTTAATGTATCAGGTACTTATCTGCAAACTAGAAATACTATAGCAATGAGGAAGACAAAAATCCCTGTCCTCATGAAACTTTCATTTTAATCTTGGAGGGGAAGATAGACAACATACTCATGTAGCTACTATAATAACAGGTAAGAATACAAGAATAGATGTAGTGAAAAGTTAAGCAGAGGACCTGACTGAGGAGGCTCCCTCAGATCCCTCTTCACCAGGTGACATGCCCACCCTCACCACCTGTGACTGTTGTCTGCTAAGGGCTCACAGCTGCCTGCTTCTCTAGAAAACTTTGCTCAACTGAGTAGGGGCCACCTCATCCAGGAGATTGCAACCTCTTACCACCATCCTGGGAAAAGTCAATTATTGACTAATGCAGTATAAGAATGACCAGTCCCTTTGGATTCAGGAGAGATTAAGTTTATCTTGTGCTTTGTGCTATACTACCCTCCACACAACTAGACTGGAGCAAGCCCCCAGCTGAGCCTACATCTTTGTTCCCCTACCCTAGAATGTCTCTTCTACACTACTCTTCCTGAGAGCACTCCCTTACTAAATGTCTTTTACAAAAAATACTTACTGCAGGCTGTTTCCAATGTCCCTGATCTAAGACATTATTCCTTAAAAGGCAGTCAAGGGAAGGCCTTTTTGAAGGGCTGATATCTGAGCAGAGATCTGAAGAAGACAGTATGTGTGTTAGACAAAGTGAACACCCTTAGTCTGGAGAGAATTTAGCATGTTCAAGAAACAAAAAGGTCCCAGTAGACCAGGAAAAGTTTTTTCAAGTTTTGTTTTAGGGGTAAAGGGAAGGAAAGACTTTGAAAGACATGTGAGCAAATGAGAGACATGATCTGATTTGTTTTATAAATTGTTCACCCTGGCTGCTAAGCAGATAGACTATAGAAAGGGCAAGCATGTAACTAGAACTGTCAGGAGACCACTATAGAAGACTGCATATATATTATGATGATTTGGACTATGGATTTAACAGTGAAAATTATGAGAAGTGTGTGAATTTAGGATGTATTTTGAAAGGAGAGAGAGAATTTGATAATAAAAATGAGAGGGTAATCAAAAACAAGAGTTATTTGTGATTCTTTGGACTTTAGCTACAGATGGGTGACATGGGGAGGTACTGACATGGGGGAGATGGGAAAGGAGTAGGTTGAGAAAGAAATAATTAAGGGAAATCTGCAAATAAAACACTGACAAAGCAGTCAACTTCTATGCCCTTCTCTTTTTAAAGTATTATCAATAGATGCTAGAATATTACCTGATGTCAATGATTCTTCTTGTTTTTACTTTAAGTTTCTATCTATACATTTTATATATCTAGATGTTTTACCTGACAATGTAGACATCCCTACCAAGGATTTGATGTCACATAAGTCAGAGAGGACCAATATCTTGTCTTAGGGTGAACTTACATTTTAAGAAGGCAAAGAGAATGTGACTACCTATGAAAAATTTTGTTTCTATAACCTCTGGTCAAGATGGCTGAGTAAGGTAAATACTGTGCTTGCCTCCTCCCACAACTACATCAAAAGTTACAACTAAACTACAGAAAAAACATTAGAGAGAACTAAAGTCTAGCTGAACATAAGTCCTATAACTAAGGATATACAGAAAAAGTGGCAAGGAGACTGGTAGGAGGGGTGGAAACACAGAATGGGTTGGTCCAAGCCCATGTGTGATCGTTAAAAATTGGGAAGGCTATCTCAGTCATGGTGGTCTACCTCTGAGGAACAAGGGGTCCCAGTCCCATGCTAGGTTCCTCAGCCCAGGGTTCCCGTGCTGGGAAAAGAAGTCCCCATAACTTCTGGCTGTGAAAAACAGTGGGGATTATGGCTGAGTGAGATGGTGTTCCTTCAGAGTCCCAGGCAGTTCCTCTTAAAGGGCCCATGCATGAACTTATTTGCTAATGGACTTCCTTGCTCTAAGCCCCAGCTCTGGGGCAGCAGCTCGAAAAACATGAGGGATATAGAGGGAGGAACTGAAATGTCTGGCTTCTGGGTGAGGGTTGAAGGGGCAGCTTTGCCCCAGGCAGAACTGTTGACAGAAGCCACTGTTTGCTGAGCTGTCCTCATGTAGGCACAGGAGGGCATCTGAATCTTCATCACCCTAGCTCTGGTGATTCCCTGAGACCCCACCCCACCCAGTTTACAAGCTCTCCCAAGCCACTTCCAGTGGCTTTTCCATAAAAACTGTCTTGGCTTACGCTTAAGACTTTCCTAAAATCTCTCAAAGGTTCACAATCTCTAAACAAGCAGCATCTGGCCTTTTCATATCCCGTACATCTTATTAAGTAGCCCCAGACTGGGCTCTAGCAGCAACTGGCCTCAGATTACAACTTAGCTTTCCCCAGGCCTCTCCAAGCCCAGTACAAGTGGCAACCATCTACAAATCTCTCTGTACTCATACGAGGTGGGGCAGAGCACAGGCAGCCACTGACCTAGGCCTGTACTTCCCAAGAGGCCCCAGAACCAACAAACCTGGTGTCCATCTTCGGATCACAGCAGAGCACCACTCAACCATCTCCATAAGCGACACACCAAAGGGGCAGTCTCAGGAGGCATTAGAGCCCCACTTAAGCAAATCCTGCTCTGTAGGGTCAGCCCCTGCACAATAGTTCCTCCCTTTTAGTCATGGCCCGGCCTCACAAACGATCAGCCTGCAATCCCTCCCACTGATGTGCCAATAACAATCAAAGTTCTTCTACAACAGGAAGGCACACCTAACCCACACAAGGAACACACCTGGAGCATCCACTCAGGTGACCAGGGAGATGGCACCACTGCGTCCCACAGGATACCTACTACATAAGGCCACTCTACCAAGAATGGGAAACATAACAGCTCTACCTAATATATGGAAACAACACAGGGAAGCAGGCAGCCAAAATGGAAAGACAAAGAAACATGTCCCAAATGAAAGAACAGATCAAAACTAAAAAAAAAAAAAAAGAACTAAATAAAATGGAGACAAGCAATCTATCAGATGCAGAGTTCAAGACACTTGCTATAAGGATACCCAATGACCTCAGTGAGAACTTCAGCAAAGAGATAGGAAACATAAAAATGGAGATAAAAAAATAAAAAGAAGAACCAGTCAGAGAATAAGACTACAATAACTGAAATTAAGAATATACTGAAAGGAATAAACAGAAGATAGATAAAGAAGAGGATCAAATCAGCTATTTGGAAGAAATGGTACCAGAAAAACACCAAATCAAAATAGCAAAACGAAAAAAAAAATTTTTAAATGAGGATCATTTAAGAGGCCTCTGGGACAATATCAAACATGCCAATATTAGCATCATAGGGGTACCAGAAAGAGAAGAGAGAGAGCAAGATATTTAAAACCTATTTGAAGAAATAATAAGGGAGAACTTTCTTAACCTGGTGAAGGAAATAGACATACAAGTCGAGGAAGATCAGAGAATCCCAAACAAGATAAACCCAAAAAGGTCCACACCAAGATACACCATAATTAAAAAGTCAAATGTTAAAGACACATAGAGCCTAAAAAGCTGCAAAAGAAAAGCAGTTAGTTACCTACAAAGAAGCTTCTGTAAGACTGTCAGCTGATTTCTCAACTGAAACCTTGCAGGCTACAAGGGATTGGCAAGAAATATTTAAAGTGATGAAAAGAAAGGACCTACAATCAAAATTATTCTACCTAGCAAAGCTATCACTTAGAGTCAAAGGACAGATAAAGAGCTTTCCAGACAAGACAAAGCTAAAGGACTTAATCATCACTGAACCAGTATTATAAGAATTGTGAGAAGGACTTCTTTAAAAAAAAGATTAAAAATATTAATATAAAATGGCAATAACTATATACCTATCGATAGTTAAACATAATTCCATTAAGTGCTCCAATCAAAAGACATACAGTGGCTAACAGATAAGAAAACATGACCCACATGATGCTGCCTTCAAGTGACAGGACACACAGAGACTGAAAGTAAGGAAATGGAAAAAGATATTTCATACAAATGAAAATGAAAAAAGCTGGGGTAGCAATACTTATATCAGACAAAATAGATTTTAAGATAAAGGCTACAACAAGTGACAAAGAAAAACCCAGCAATTCTACTTCTGGGTATTTATCAGAAGAAATTCAAAACACTAATTTGAAAAGGCTTATGTATCCCTATGTTCATTGCAGCATTATTTATAATAGCCAAGATACAGAAGCAACCTAAGTGTCCATCAAAAGATAAAGAAGATGTGGCATATATATATCTATATATCTACATATATACATATAATATGTAATGGAATATTACTCAGCTATAAAAAAGAATAAAATCTTGCCATGTGTCAGCATGGATGGACCCAGAGAATATTACAGAGAAAGATAAATACTGTATCATATGATTATGTGGTATCTAAAAAACAAAATCAATGAACAAACAAAACAGAAACAAATTCATAGATACAGAGAATATTTTGATGGTTGTCAGATGGGAGAGTGTTTGGGAGCTGGATTTAAAAAGAGAAAGAATTAAGGGGAGGGGATGGGTAAAAGGGGAGAAGAGATTAAGATGTTTAAATTGGCAGTTATAAAAAGAGTCATGTGGATATAAAATACAACACAGGGAATATAGCCAATAATATTGTAATAACTACATATGGTATGAGATGAGTACTAGGCTTATTATTGTGACCACTTTGTAAATTATACAAATATCTAATTACTGTTGCACACCTGAAACTAATATAATATTGTATGTCAACTGTGATTAAAAAAATCTATTTTAAAATAAATAAATATAAAGCTATTTTAAAAAAATAAAAAAGACTCAGTGATTCTGGGTCACTTATAATTGAAAAAAAATTGCTCCATCTTCTTAAGAGGCAAAGAAGGAAGTTTTTGGCAATATCAGAACACCTGCTAGAGTAACAATCTCTTTTACTACACAAATTATTGGCCCTTTTACTGCCAAATGAGATTAGACCCAAATCATAGAGACTGGCTTTTATATTCATATTCCTCTTATCTATTCTGCCACCTGTGATGATGCACTTTCTCAACTCATTTGCAAACCAGAGATAAAACAATGATAGTCAGGTAGCTTCATTCTCGAAAACATGAGCTGACTCATCATCATCAAAGCTATCTCAGTGAGTCACAAGCATGACTCAAAAAAATTCAACAGGAAGATGCCTTTATGAACTGAAATTATCTTGCTGAGCAAACTCAGTTTATTTAAAGAGTAATTTTCACTCATTTTATAATTATAACAGCATATTAAGACATGATTTTAATATTGACTAAATTCAGTTAAATGGTGATGACTCACAGGTTCCTCCCACTGTCCTCCCACTAAAGATGTTTTGTTTACATACTTTTAGTCATAGGTTCCTTCTTTTGGTTCAAATAACTGGAGTCTCATTCATCTTTTATCAACTGATTAATCAACAGCAATATAAATGTAGTTGATGCAACAATGGAAAGATAAAAGGAAGTTAATTTGTAAGTAAACCTTTATCATTTAAAATATGAGAAGTTATAAATTTAAATAACTTGATTAAAATGTTCAAACCAGGAACAAAGAGACATGATGATCAACTGAATCAAGAATATAACTTGCTGTGAAGAAATAATGTCTAACATTTGCTCTGTCTAATGCTAAACACTTATCTTGAAAAGCATGGTGCCTCTAAGAACTTTGCAAGAAATTTGCTCATGATTTTTGCCAATTTGCTTCAAAAAATAATACCATCCTCAATGATAGAATGACTACCACTCTTTGAAAAACTAATATTTACTAGTCACTGAGTTAGGTACTTAATATTTTAACTTCTAAACAAGGATTAATTAAAATGTGAAGACTACCCCCATTTATATAAAAACCTACTGAGCCCAGGCAACCACACCTACTATATAAATGAGTGAAGTCAGGAACCAGTCTGTTTCATAGTCAGATATCTCCCCACACTCCACACAGCAGCCATGTTATAACACAAGTTTTTCTGTATAATAGGAAAAAAAATGTAGAGAATAACTTTGTGCAAATTCCTCTGTTCTCTATTAGAAAAGGAACACTCATGAAGCAGCAGTGTATGAAGAATGTATCTTGTACAGATAATTCACAAAGGAAAAACTGCAAAATCTCAAGGAGTCATTTGGAAATCAATGAGCTTATATCCTTGGTGAGGAATAGTAGAACACGGATTATTTCTTACTAATAGTAAAAGGCACCTTTTGTATGCTGTTTTTGTAATTGGTCAAATTTCTTTCCATTCCCTGCTGGGAAATATAATATCCAACACACTGAGACTGATTTCTTTTATCATTGTATAACTCTTGTTATTTTTATCATCATATACCATTATTTATTTTCTTAATGAATCACATAATTCTGGACAAGCAAGTGTCTTCTGTAACAAGTAACATAGTAATTCTTGGAGAAAATAAATCAGCCTAACCAGAAAAATAGTGAGTTTTGTCCAGGAATTAAATTTCTCCCTCTTTCTATACACATGTGTATGAGTGTGCACACGTGCACATGCACACATGAGTATGCATAAAAAATAAAAGCAACTCTGCATATGAAATCTGGTTGAAATAGGTATATTTTATGTTAGTATCTTTAAAACTCATTCTTTTATTTATTGGCCTCAAATCTTCTGCTCTGTTCACAAGTCATTATACTAAACTTAGCTTAATCTAATTCTGGTTGCCAAACCCTTCAGTCCCTCATTCAGTGATTTTGTGACATAGAGCTAATAAACTAGGGATGAAAAGGGAGTCGAGGAAGGTTGCATTTAAAATCATAACTAGATCTAACATCAATTAAATGCTTTAAACTTTCTGCTCATCAAAGGAAAATTTATACAAAAGAAAAAATAGAGGAAAAAAAAAGTCCATTCAAACCTTGATAGGTTTTTTCAAGGCAAAAGGAGCAATCAGCTTATTTAAAATAGACCTTCTAAATTATAAAACAAACATAATTATTAATTTAAATGTTTTTAAAAAATGCATTATGGTATGTTGATTTTCATTCTATCGTATTTCCAATGCTAGGTATATAAAAATAAGTCATAAAAAACAGCCACATGTGACTGACTGGTGTATTTGATACCAGAGTATCAACATTTACAATGTTGAAGCCATTGTAACCTCTTTATGATGACAGACAAAAGAAATTTCTCTGTGGTCTCAGGATTAAGTATATCTGTGCCTTCTCCTAAACAATTAGTCTTTTAAAATCTACTGCACACAATAAAATTAGGAATTGATCCCATTTCCTTCTTTGTGTGGCTGCTCAAAGATAAATCTGTGGCATACATTTAGAATCTAATAGCACCTGTTTTGCATTATTACCTCACACATGTCTTCTTATTGCTACCATTCCCTTTCTCTCATCTCAATTCTTTATTTGCCTGCGGGTTTTTATTTAACATTACCATGTTGTATTGTGCATATCTTTGTAAGCTCATAAATCTTTTTTTACAAGATAAAGAAAGTTGGCAATTCACAGTACAAAAATTATAATACAGAAATGCATATTATGACTGCAATTATGTTAAAAATATGGCTGTATGCAGAAAGCAATATGCAAATATTAAGATAATTGCATGAGGATTTTAGTATTATAAACATTTTACTATTTACTAATTATGCCATATACTTTTTCTTAAATTTTTTAATGTTTTAGTTAAATTTTTATTAGAGTAAAATTTTATTTTTAATGTGCCTTACTTTGGTGCTCTGGTGCAACCAAAGATATACAGTACACCATATTAAGATTGGCTTTTAATTAAACATTTCAAAAGGCAATTTTATTGGCATAACATATAGTTAGCTAGAAAAACAAATATAAAGGCTATCCTACTTAAGTTCAAAGTGTAAGGATATATATTAAGGTAGATAAATATAAGAAAATACTCCATGAAATGCCTTGCCATATACATATAGACATCTCCCTGTTACCAAGTCATTTACCTGATTATCTGGTATATTTCTATTGCTAATGACCAACAAAGCTGTATTTTCTGCCATTATTTTATCTGAGTTTTGATCTACTTCCTTGGATGTTCTATTCTGCTCTTGCCTTTTTTTCTGAAATCACATTTTCTTTTTCCTTGCAATGATACATTATTTTAAGATTTTACCATCATAAAAAATTTTTTCTTTTGCTTATATGCTTTATCAATGGATTCTGTAGACTGTTAGTACATCTTTAAACACTGGATTATATATGTCATTAACTAACTTGCCTTATATATTATTTTTTAAATTCTAACCTCTAAAAACAAAATCTGTCCAGAGTATACCAAATGGCATTATAGTACACCAAATGGCATTATACAAGAGGATAGTATTATAGTAATAGGAATTCAGTTATGTTAGAAAGTCATAGAGAAAATATATAGGATTCTTTTCTAGAAGTCAATGGATTGGGATATCTTTGGCACAAAAGATAAAAAGATAAAAAGAGCCATACTGAATCTAAGTAAGTTTTCCTATCTCTTTATACACTATGTGGATTTTGACTATAATGCCAGCCAATCCTATATTCAATTATTTAACCTTGACATTCTGAGCAATGTTAATTTGTGTTTGTTATGCTTTTGTGACCTAATAGGGTCACTACTTGTGTGATGATTTTGTTGTCAAAGTAATTAATGAAACTGTTAATTAACATGGTTCATGATAATAAAGACTTGCAGCATCTAATTTCTTAAAATTAATCCATCCTTGATTTGTCATTCTTGATCTCCATATCTTATTTGTAAATTTAAAACCATCACTTCTCTAAGGTGATTATCAACAACTATTAACAAAACAGTTTTCAAAATTCAAAGTACATTTTTCATACTCCTTTGATACATAGTTTCTTTTGAGACTTTTTTTATTGTTCAATTACCGTTGTCCACATTTTCCCCTCATTACTCTCCTCCACCCTATCCACCTGCACCTCCCGTGTGCAATCCTCCTTCACCCTGTTGTCTTTATCCGTTCCTTCATGAACCTTCCCTTTCTTTGGTTCCTGTCAGTTTGTTCTTTATATCCATGTCTCTGGTTCTATTTTGTTCACTTGTTTTGTTGCTTAGGTTCCATTTCTAGGTGAGACCATATGGTATTTGTCTTTCATCGCCTGACTTATTTCACTTAGCATAATACTCTCTAGTTCCATCCATGCTTTTGTGAGGGGTAGGAGTTCCTTCTTCCTTTCTGCTGTGTACTATTCCATTGTGTACATGTGCCATAGTTTTTTTATCCACTCATTTACTGATGGGCACTTAGGCTGTTTCCAGCACTTGGCTATTGTAAATTACACCACTGTGACTACTGGGGTGCATAGGATATTTTAAATTGGTGTTTTGGGATTCTTAGGGTATAATCCCAGCAGTGGAATTGCCAGATCAAAAGGCAGTTCCATTTCTAGTTTTTTGAAGAAATTCCATACTGTTTTCCACAGTGACTGTACCAGTCTGCATTTCCACCAACAGTGGACTAGGGCTCCCTTTCCTCCACAACCTCGTCAGCACTTGTTGTTTGCTGATTCGTTTATGATGGCCATACTGAATGGTGTGAAGTGGTATCTCACTGAGGTTTTAATTTGCACCCCTCTGGTGGCTCATGATGCTGAGCATCCTTTCATATGTCTCTGGACCCTCTATACATCCTACTTGGAGAAGTGTCTATTCAGGTCCTTTGCCCATTTTTTACTTGGATTGTTTATCTTCCTGGAGTGGAGTCATGTGAGTCCTTTATATATTTTGGAGATCAAACCCTTGTCTGAGGTATCACTGGCAAATGTATTTTCCCATTCGGTTGGTTTCCTTTTCATTTTGCTGATGTTAATAATACATAGTTTCTTAAAATAATGACAATCTCTCATATTTTGGGCCTGTTCCAGTACTTTATGCACACCTAGAAAATATTTAAATGCTTTTCTTTTCTGCTGGAATGCTTCATCCTCACCTGCTTAGTGGACTTCTATGCACATTTTAAAACTAGACCATGTGAATATTTGACTCTTTCAGAACTGCTTCTCCTACATCACTCATACACTTCATTGCATGTCATAATTGTTTACACATCAATCCCATACTAGAAGATGAACTCACTAAGAATCAGCAGCCATGTCCTATTCAACTTTGTGTCCCCACTGCCCATAATTGTATCTGGCATATAATAGAAGTTCAATAAATGCTTTCTGGTGAATAAATGATCTAACTTGATCCTCATATAGGACTTATGAGGAGAAGGTGAGAAAACAGAGGCTCAAAAAGATTATCAAGACATTTGGCAAAGGCCAAATTGAGAACAAATCATAGAACACGAGAATATGTTTTATGACTCCTGTCCCATTACATTATCTTGTGTATATGTAACCATCATAAAAGGTGAAGAAGGGAAAGAAAGAATATAAGATAAAAATTCTACCCTAAAATGGTATATGAATTTCTATAATCACTGCATTAACTAGAAGAAGGTTAAGAATAGAGCTATAATAATGAATGAACTAGATTTATGTCTCATTCATAGAACTAAGTTAATTATTTCAGAAAAAAGCCTAAGTGAAACAAGTGATTTCTATATTCAAATGTACTAGTTAACAAATGTCTATAAAGAAACAGCCTTTTGATAATATATTCTAATCTCTAGGTATTTACTTTTTCCCTGTGTAAATAAAGATAGGGATTTTAACTTTGGGTGTATTTTGTTCTTGCACATATATAAGTAGATGTGATATAATTCAATCTGAAAACTACCCTCTTCTTCACCACTTGAGCTGAAACTATAAATAAATTCTAGCCTAAATAAAGAAGCATTCAAAACTGGGTCTCAAGGTCTATGAAATCTAGAAAAGTTAAGTTCTATATTTGATCACATTTTCTCCCAGTACCATAAATTAAAAGAAAATCAAATACATCAATTTACACTGGGAACTGCACTCACACTTTTAATCAAATGTTATTATTAAATTAAAAATGAGAAGTGAGAGATCATGATTCTATATTAGATCAAGTACAAACTGTGTGTTTAACCCCTAAATAAGTTCTCTAACTCATCTGCTTAAGATTTATCATTTGTAAGTAAAATAATAGGACTAGATTCTCTTCAGAATTCTAAGTTAGCATACAACTACTTACCTTAAAGCAAGTGGGTTCCCCTCACTGTGCTTCAGTTTCTTTATTAGTAAATGACAGTTGTTGTGAGGATTAAATGAGTTATTGTGTAGGAAAATTTAAAATAGTTTTGGCACATAGTGTGCACTATGCATATTTTAGCTATTATTACTTTACCACTTCGACTTTCACCAATAATAAAAAGGTGGAAATAGGAATGTAAAAATTGTTATAATGAAATTTCTTATTGAGCTAATCGAAACCCAAGGCCTCAGTGATTTCTGGATCATTCTATGAATATAAATTCTACATTTTCATGTTCTCTTATTAAACCATAACAGATGGTACTGCCAGCTACTATGTGAGATGTGGAAAGCTAAAATAGTATTATTCTCATATTTAATACAATAAAAATAAACAAGAAAATTCTGGACATTCTAAAAACTTCCAACTTTTCCTGAACTCATTAGGAAGCTGAGATGCCAGGCCAAAAAACCCTAATCTAAAGTCTAAGGAAAGGCAGCCACCTGCAGGGAGAAACAGAATGAAAACACTTGCTTACCTGGCACAGACATTGTCAGAAACAAATATGAATTGAGCGAAATTTTAAAATAAATTGATAAAAGTTAAATATGGGCTAGCAAAAGAGTATAAAATATTGGGGATCCATGCATATAAGAAGAATTCACAGCACTTGCAGGCTTGAGTCTAAGAAAGCATCGTTCATGGAGCAGGTACGAAGGAAGTTAGTAATAGACACTTCAAAAAAGACACAAAAGCCCAGCCAGATATATATTCCATTTTCCCCCAATAAACAAATGCTTTCTCCTCCTAGTAGAAGGTTAATAAAGATGTTCACTCTTAAGCACTAGTGAAAATCCATTGAGGCTGGGGAAAGAGAAAAAGAGGGTGGGGCAAACAACCTCTATATCCAAAGGGGCAGGAATACAAGCCAGTCCCAACATAAAACTGTGAATGGAACAGAAGCACTGATAAAGTCATATACCTGAGAGTCATGAACATAGAGCCTGCCTAAAACAAAAGCTTAATCAGAACTATAAAAAATACCCACAATTTTCACCACAAAGATAATAAGCATAAAGTAACAATTGTATACTACAAGAAGAATGGTCAAGAATATGGAGATAAACTCTCTAATGCATGGTACAAAAAGAAGCTGAGGGTAGATTATTGAGAAAAAAAACATGACAAACTACCATCACCCTAAACAAGGTAAGAGCCAGTAAAATCTGACGCCTGTGGTGCAACAGGGATAACAACAGAAACAGCAAACCCAAACCTAAATCAATTCCAGTCCATACATTCAGTATGATTCAAAAGCATACTGAAGGCTTAATTGAAGTGAGGACATACACATTTCCAGGCAAAACAAAACAAAACAAAAACAACCCTCTATTTACTTTAATTGCTACTGTCCTACCCAGAAGTCCAAATTTCAAGAAAAAAATTATTCACATAAAAAATATATGCACCCTGGCCAGTGTGTCTCAGTTGGTTGGAGTGTCATCTCATAAACCAAAAGGACATGGGTTCAATCCCTAGTCAGTCACATACCTGAGTTGCAGGTTTGCTCCCCTGTCAGGGCACATGTGAGAGGCAACTGATTAATGTTTCTCTCTCACATTGATGTTTCTCTCCCTCTCTCCTTCCCTTAACCTGTCTCTATAAGCTTGTCCTCAGGTGAAGATAAAAATAAAATTTGAAAAAGAACACATAAGCATAGGCAAGGACAACATTGTGGTGATGAACAGAAAGAAGTGGGGGCAGGGGCTGGGTGGGGGTGGCCAAGATAAAGAAAATGGGGACATCTTTAATAGTGTCAACACTAAAAAATGTAAAAAAGAAAATAAAAACACAATGTCAAGAGACAAAATGACCTAAAGGGCCAGATTCAAATATACATGTCAGAACTATTAGGAAATCTAAAATATTATTATTATGTTAAAGGCTCTAATGGAAAAGGTAGAGAGCATGTAAGAACACATGAAAAATATAATCAAAGAAATGAAAACTGTAAGAAAGAATTAATGGAAATTTATGATGAGGATCATAGTAACAAAGATTTAAAAAATGTCTTTGGCAGGTTAATCAGTAAACACAACACAGTCAAAAAAAGGATCAGTAAACTTGAAGATAGGTCAATAGAAAGTATCAAACTAATACAAGAGAGAAAGACAGTAGAGAAAAAAGTATCAGAGTAAAGCATCCAAAATTTGTGGGGAAACATCAAATTTAATGACAGTCACTGAACCACAGATCCTAGGAGCTGCAATAATCCACAGTATGGCATATCCTAAAATAAAATGGATGGACCTAGAGAACCTTAAGCTAAGTGAAATAATCCAGTCAAAGAAAGACAAATACCATACAATTTCACTCATATGTGGAATCTAATAACAAACTGAACTAACATGGAAAATGGGGAGAGACTCATAGATGGAGAACAGGAGGACAGCAGCACGGGGGAGGTGAGGGGGTGGAGGGATTGAACAAAAAGGAAAAAGAACACATAGAAATGTACAACAGTGTTGTGATTGCTGCGGGGAGAGAGGTATAAGAGCATGCATAGGTACAGGGCATTCATACCAGATGGCTATTGTTGTGTTGACTGTTACCATTTTTTTATTTGACAATTTACAAGAAAAGAGGTCAGTGCTCCTGACTAGTCAGGTATTGTTGCGTGTTTTAAAAATTATGTAACATTTTTAATTTTTTGAGGTGTCTCCATACTACTTCCCACAGTGGCTGCACCAGTCTGCATTCCCACCAACAGTGCAAAAGGGTTCCCATTCTCCACATCTTCACCAGCACTTGTTGTTTGTTGATTTATTGACGATACCCATTCTGACAGGTGTGAGACGGTATTTCATTGTGGTTTTAATTTGCATTTCTCTGATGAATAGTGATATTAAACATCTTTTCATGTGTTTATTGGCCATCTGTATGTCCTCTTAGCAGAAGTATCTATTCGGTCCTTTGTCTATTTTTTAATTGGGTTGCTTGTTTTTTTTGGTGTTGAGTTTTGTCAATTCTGTCTAAATTTTGGATATTAACCCCTTATTAGATGTATTGGTGAATTTGTTCTCCCAATCTGTGCGTTGTCTCTATATATTGTTGATGATTTTCTTTGCTGTGCAAAAACTTTTTAGTTTGAGGTAGTCCCACCTATTTATCTTTTCTTTTGTTTTCCTTTCCTGGGGAGATATATCTGGTAAAATATTGCTATGAGTGATGTCTGAGATTTGCTGCCTATGTTTTCTTCTAGGATGTTTATGGTTTCATGTCTAACATTTAAGCCTTTGATCCACTTTGAATTTATTCTTGTGTATGGTAATGAATAGAAGGTGGTTTCATTTTTCTGCACATATCTGACCCAGCGATCCCACTTCTGGGAATATAAGCAAAGGAACCCAAAGCACTAATTGAAAAGAACATAAACACCCCTATGCTCATTACAGTGTTATTTACAATCACCAAAATATGGAAGGAGCTCAAGTGTTCATCAGTAAATGAGTGGATAAAACAACTATGGGACATTTACACAATGGAATACTACTTGGTCATAAATAAGGAAATTTTACTATTTTCAACAGTTTGGATGGACCTGGAGAACATTATGCTATGTGAAATAAGTCTTTCAGAAAAAGACAAATACCATATGATTTTACTCATATGAAGAATCTCATGAACAAACTGAACCAACAAGCAAAACAGAGAGAGACTCATAGAAGGAGAGTAGATGACAGCTGCTGGATGGGGGGGAAGTTAGAGGGTGGAGGGATTGACCAAAAAGGATAAAGGACTCATGGATAAAAAAAACAGTGTGGTGATTGCTGTGGGGTGAGGAATGGGTGTAAGGGGACTAAATGGTAATGGAAAAAATACAATAAAATTAAATCAAAAAATAAAAATAAATTAAAAAATAAAAATTATTGTGGCATATCAGTTGGAAATTACTGGTATAGCCATTAAAGGTATTTTTCAAGAATAAAGGGAAAAATTTTTTTCCTCGGGTAAACAAAAATAAATTTTTGCCAGCATAGCCACACTAAAGGAAATGTTAAGAGTTCTTCAGGCAGAAAGAATATAACACTAGACAGAAACCTTAATCTATACACACACACACAAAATGAAGAGAAGTGAAAAGAGGATAAATGAAAGAATACATAAAATTTATTTTTCTTGCTTTTAAATGCTCTAAAAGACTTTGGGAGTCTAAAGCAAAAAATAATAGCATTATATCATGTGTTTATAGTACACAGAAAAGTAAAATAGCCCCATAAATGCACAAAGAATAAGAGAAAGGAATTGAGAAAATTTGTTGTACAGTCCTTATATTATGTGTAAAACTATATAATATTCTAAGGTAGACCGAGTAATTACGATGTACTTTGTAAACCATAGAACAACCACTAAAATATTTCAAAGAAAATGGTTTAAATATTAATCCCATATTAGAGATAAAATGAAATAATTATACCCAATTTTTAAAAAGAGGTCAGAAAAAAAGAGAAAAAACAAGAAAGTTAATAAAATAAAAATGTATAAGATATTATATTAAGTATATCAGTAATTACATTAATTGTAAATGATCTAAATTTGAATTAAAAGATAGACACTATCATCCTGGATAAAATAGCAGGAGCCAAATATATTCTATGTATGAGCAAACCCACTTTAAATAGAAAAACAAAGGTAACTTTAAAAAATGACATAACAAAAGATAAACTATTCAAACATTAATTTAAAAAAAGTTGGAATAGCTACATTTATATCAGGGAAAGAAGACTTTAGAACAAGAAATAATAACAGAAATAAAGAGGAAAATGATGTAATTACTATTAAAGAAGTTTTTTTCTAAAAAGACATAAAAATTTCAAATAGGTGTGCAACTCACAACAGAGCTTCAAGACTCATTAAGTAAAGACTAATCAAAAGAGAAGAAGAAATAGACAAATCCACAATTGAAGTTGGAGGCTTCAATACTTCTCATTCTGTAATTTGTAGAATAAGTACACAGAAAATCAGTAAGGCTACACAAAACCTGAACAACACTTTCAAACAACTTGATCAACTTGACATTTAAATCAGGGGATATTTTACAGGAAATTAAAATATATTTTGAATTAAAATGAAAATATGATGTATCAAAATTTATTAGATTTGGCTAAAGTAATGCTGGGGGGAATCAATAATATTAAGTGATTATATTAGAAAAGAACAGTCTCAACTTGGTAACCTCAGCTTCTGATATAAGAAACTAGAAGCAAGGACAAAGAATAAAAATATAAGCAGAAATCAGTGGAGAGGGGGGTAATTTTTCTATGACTAATTTAACTGCATCAGCAGACTGAGAAAAAATGCACTGGCCATAATTTGGGGGTGCAGAGTTCAGTATATACACATTAAGTCAAAGTTCTTAACTGTGTGGTTAATCTACTTCCTTATTAACTGTCATCTCAACTCAACAATTTTATCTCCCACACTTATGGTGGGTTTGTCAATTTCTCCAAGCAGTTCTATCAGATTTGCCATATATAATTTAAAGTTTTTTAATGAGGTACATACAAATTTAAAATTATTTTCTCTTCTGGTGTAGTGAACCTTTGCTTTTTATATAGTGACTGTCTTTATAACCTATAGTGCTTTTAGCCTGCGAGTCTATTTGAAAATATCTGAAGATGGTCATCTCAGGTTTCTCTTAATTAGTATTTGCCTGGCATATCTTTTTTATCCTTATTCTGTCAAACTATCTTGTCCTTTTATTTTGACTATATTTTATCTAAACAGAATATAGCTAGATTTTCTACTTTTAAGCCAATCTGTCTGTCAATCTCTTTTAAAAAGCAATATTTATTCATTGCTGTAGTCTTTGGATTTATTTCTACTATCTTGTTTTATGCTTTTTATTTGACCTGATTTTTATATATGTCTGTGGAATTGCTAACCTTTTCCCTCTTTATTCCATTTCCCTCTCTAATGCATAGGTATTGTATACTATTTTTCTTTTAGTGGTTACCTTTAAAATTTTACCATGCATAAGAACCTAATTTTAACAAGCAGTAATACAGCCTAGTGGTTAGGATTATGAACCCAAACCAGATTGCCTGGATTTAAAACCTGTCTCACTTCTGTGGCTTCAGGTTATCAGTTTTATCATCTGTAAAATGGAGATAATACTATCACTAACCTCATAGAGATATTGTGAACCCTAATGTAAGTTAATATACATATTGCAATCAGAACATGAGTGGTACATCACAAGCATTAAATTCATGTAAAATACTACTGGTAATAATGTTATTATCATTTACCCATATCCAAAACCATACAAGCTCAGACCTGATCAGTTTCCTCCTAGCTTACATATTTTGTCTAGTATTTTAATTACATCTTGTAATTTTCCTAGTATCACAAATTAGCATTATTAATGTTTTACACATAAAGTTATATACTATACATAATGTAGTATTTTCTTTGCTCACCATTCTATTTTTTTAATCTCAAATTATCTTTCTAAAATCATTTTATTTTTTTCCTAAGTATAGTCATCCCTTGGTATCTGCAAGAGATCCCCCCAATCACCACTGCAGATAACAAAATCCATGCATTCTCACAAATCCTATGTAACATGGCATAGAACAATGCATACAATCAGTCCTCTGCATCTGTAGATTACTGACTGCTGACTGAAAATACTGTTTTTGATCTGCATTGGGTTGAATCCATCGATGCAAAACCTGGAGATACAAAGGGATGACTGTATATTCATTGAAAAAAGTCTCCAAGTGGACCCACACAATTCCAATCAATCTTGTTCAACTGTACATCCTTCGAAGTTCTTTTAGTGAAGGTCAGCTAATACTAAGTGCTCTCAGCTTAGTTAACTCTTATTGAAATATAGGTTTGTTGAGCACTCTATTCTAGATAGACATTTTTCTCAGCACTTTGAAGATACTAATTTTTTAATTACTATCCCTTTGTACTAGTCATTTTTCACTCAGGCTACCTAGGACATTTTCTCTTTTTGAAAATTATTTTACAGTTTTACCATAATGTGTCTCAGTATGAGACTTAAAAAAATACAGTAAATTAGATATGCTGGGTTTTCATGGACCTAAGAATTTTTATCTTTCATCAGTTCTGGAAATTTCTAAGGCATTGTTTCTTCAAATATTACCTCTTCCTCATTTTATTTTTTAATCTCACAACCTGAATAGCCATGTGTCAGTACCTCTTATTTAATTGTCCATTTGTCCTAAAATCTCATATTTTCTATCTATTTCTCTAAGTTGTGCATTCTGGATAACTTAGTGTCAATCTTCCAGTATGCTGATTCTCTCTTCGCCTAAGCCTGGTATGTTTAATTTATGAACTTTCAATTTATTAACTATATTTTCATATCTAGAAGTCTGTCTTTATATCTGTATGCCATATTTGGTAATCTCTTAGATCTTGCTCTTTTTTTCTATCTTTATATTTTATGTATTAAGTATATAATATTATTTCATTGGTAATGCCAATATCTGAAATTTTGGATTCTAATTCTGTTGTCATTTTTATTAAACTGCTCCTGGTTTCCTAATGCTGCTGCCATTTCTATCATATATCATTTGGCTAACCACAGCCTTGGGGAATTCTGAGGTCTTGGGTGGTGATGTGGTTCTTCAAGGAAGACTTGTATTTCCTTTTACTAGGCACCATAGGGTGACCTTCAAACAAGAATTGCTTTAAAATAATGCCTTAGCTTGGATTTGCCCTACTAAGCAGATTATTCCAATTCAAACTCCAGACCGAAATAAGGGAAGGCCTGAAGACTGTAGTTGCAAATTCTCTCTAACGCTTTCCCCTGCTCCCCAAACCAGGGTCACCAAAGCGTCATGACTTGCAAGCCAAGTGTATTTTTTCTGTAGATCACCTTCTCTAAAAAGTGCTATCCCTTTGAGAGTACAAGTTTAGCCACTTTTTGATAGCTTTAGGTCTAAGCTTTAGAGAATTCTCCACCAGAACATTATTAACCACCAAGACAAGTTTCCTCATACCCAAATTTGTTTCCACCGCAACCTGAGATTCCTAACCTATTTATCTCCCTGGTTGCAACTCCATATTTGCTTGAGATTTGGATTTTCTTTTGTTTTTCTTTTTTGTTTGTTTGTTTTTAGGATTTGGAGATTCCCCTTACTTTTTTTTCAAGTCAGCTATTCAGGTAAATTATATTTATTGTATTTTATCAAGCTTTTCAGAATATTATATCAATTATTCTTCTAGAAGAAATCTTTTATCAACTTTTTTCCATGTAAAGCTGATAGGGCTACCCTACTCATTATAACTGTGCTACCCAAATTCCTGTTACTTTTCAGTTTTCTTTGAAAAGTTTCAGTTAAAGTTAAATTAATAAGTGTATGCTTTTAGTACTCTTGGTGTGGAGGGGGGAAAAGTCTCTAGGAAACAAGCTTCATTGCTCTTACTACTTCTATTACAAATCTGTTCCCATTGCATTCACTTTTCTTGATTCAAAATATCTGGAATTATTATTTTTTTAAATTTAATTTTTTTTATTTACTTTTTAAATACATTGAGTTTCTTCCTTAGGTTTATAAAAGAAAAAATGTTTTTCTTGATTCAAATGGTCTCTCTGCTTAGCAAATTCTTCCTCCGGAATTACCATTTTTCATGTGCAGAATGTCACACTTCTCTCACTTATGTCAGAATGTTCCTCTTGCCTTCTCTCTATCTAGACAAGGTCTGATTAAATTATTTCTACTGATCTGTTTGGACTAATACTCTGTGTTTCTTAGTTGTGTCTAGACTTTGCCATGATAGTAAGTTATATAAAATTGCCTCATTATTTAAACCCAAATTTAAATAACTACTGAATCATGTTGTCACATAATCAAGAAGGGCAAAAACCTCATTATTGTACATATTCCACCAGATACTTTAAATATATTCAACATCCATCAATTAAACATTCCAAAGGAAGGAACAGAAAGCATGTATGTGTGCCTCTGTGTATGTGGGGGCGGGGGGGGGGGGGGCGTGGAATTCAAAACTGAGCAAGAGAAGTCCAGTGAATATAACAGGATGTGGGTGGATTCTGTTCCAAGTACAGTAATACTACTATCCACATTTTAATCAACAGAATTCACACTGATCAGTGATCAGTGTTATTACAGGGAATGTTAAATAAATGTACCATGCCTTGTCACTTAAAATAAAGTGTTACCAAATTCAACCTCAAGCAACAAGGATCTGATTTCTTTGAAAGCTACAATTTATACAAAAACTCACTAAATAAGAAATGTGTTTTAAGCTATTTTCCCCGCAACATACAATAAGTAGAAATAGACCTGATAAAGCATAAAAATAGACCTGGGAAAGCAGTGAGACTATTAAGTGCAACAATTTATAATGTTTTGTACCTATAAAACAATGTGCTCTTCAAATAAATAATAACAATATACAATATTTTTTGTAATGACATACCCTAAAATGATCCATGATCTGAGTGTCAGGATACCTGCATCCCTATTCTGGCTCTGCCAAAAATTAGGAGTGTGAACTTAAACAAATCGCATAACCTCTCTAGGAATTTTTTTGCTTGTAAAGTGATAAAATTGAGTTAAATGATCTTGTTGTCCTTCTAGGTGCAAGTAATATAAAATTCTTTAAAATGTATAAGTGCTTTTTAAATAGCAGAGGGCTATATGAATAAAAGTTAATACCATGACCATGTTTTGGTCCCATGTTTCAAATGCACCAATAAGAGATAGATAAAAAGTCCAGCAGCGTTCAAGTGCCAATCATCCACTTCTCAATTTTCCCTTTGAAAAGCTCCCCAATCTTTCTCTGGCAGCATGTGAAATAAGAGTGTCAAAAAGAAGATTGTTATTGGTACAAAAGTCATTTATCTCTTCTGCTATTGTAGTTGTTAATGATAAGCTAAGGTAGAGAACAAGAAGACATTTCAGGACCTCTACACAGGTGTATCCTGGAAATACAAAAGTGAGTAGTGCAAGAAAGCGAGTCAATCTTTGTACTGGTAAAGAGTCTTGCCTTCAATTTGTAAAAAAACACAACATCTCTGAGGTACAATAAAGTAAAGTGCAATATAATGAGATATACCTGTAAAGAAAAAGGGTTATTACTTAATGAAGCAATGGTTCTCAATGTAGTTTATATTAGAGTCACCTGGAATTAAGTCACACACTTACTAGGTTTGGGAAAGCCTCCCAGTCTATGTTTTTGACAGGCACCCCAGATGATTCTGATGAAGGCAGTTATGGACTATATTTTAGAAATGTCTCTCAAAAAAGCTCAAATTATAAAATTTGCTATGTAACTGTGGAACAATGTTTATGGAATGAAACTTTATGGAAAAATTTTAAGATAATTTAAACAATATCCCGGCACTCAATCCTTTAATACCAAAAGGCTATAAGCAAGATTCTAGATCTTAAAATGTTATCACTTAGCATAATTTAGTATCATTTTTCCTAAACATTGGCCCTAACCAATTTTTCAGATAAGAATAACTTTCTATAATTCTATCAATTGTTTTCTTGACAATTTAATTCCTTTTTTTTTGTCACCATAATTCAGCTTTTATAAAGCTTCACTTACCATCATACACGAAAGCCAGAGTTTAGGATATGAAAGATGAAGAAGAATCTATATTTACAATTGGAGATTTATTCATTGATTATAAAACATCAAACAACACACAAAAAAAGGAGTTTAGTTCATTTCTGTAACACCTGGTAGAACTAAAATATTTAATATCTCTTTAGTGCCATTCTACATAGTTATATGGCTCTGATGGTTTGGTGGCATCAGCAAAATCAGCTTTAAAACATCTGCGTTAATGGGTTTTTAGATATACTAAAAGGGTGGGTCACATTCTGACCTCAGAAACATACAATAATCTACCTTGGAATTTGGTAATTTGCTTTTCAGCTGTCACCAGTTTCTTTATGATAGTCTCTATGTAGTGCACATGAGGAGCAAGTTGTTTTACAAGCCAGACTCAGTCACCTATATTTCTAAGTAATACATAATGATTGGAGGGTGTATATAAGTTAATCTTCACATAAAATTATTTCTTTAACAAAGCTCTTCAATTCTCCTTTTATATCTTTACTATTTGAAGACATAATAAATACACTATACTATAAGCAAGCCTATTTTATTATTCACATGTTACATAGAATGTGGTTTAATCCCATGAAGTGTGTGCATGTGCATGTTTTCTGAAGATATGAGGAAAGTGGGTATCTCAAAAGGAAAAAAGAAGGTTTAGAAAGAGTTGAGCAATAAAATCAAAATAATCTTAAATGTTGTATACATAATTTGAAAATCACTGTTCACCTCAAAAGGCAGAATATGTGGGCTAGGTGGAGAGGGAAGTATTCCAATTATAAAAGAATAATCACAGAGCATGCAGTACACTACCAACTTGCCTGTTTTTCCAAACCATATAAAGGAGAGAAAAGTCAGGTTAAACTGAAATCATTTTCTTCAATGTATAACGAAGGTATGGAAGAGATAGAGTGAACTGCAAATAACTAATTTCTCCCCAACAAAGTCCATAATAGACCTGCCTATCCAGACTTCTTGAAGTACTTTAGTTTTAGTAGCTATTTCCTCATCTTTTTATCCCCAAAATATGTATATTTAAAGTAAGGAGGATGTTATTTTCACACATAATGGGAAAACAGAACACAAAAACTCTTACTTCATGTTATATGTGCCAAAAAAGTTAAGATACCAATTCCCTTCAGAAAGTCCTTCCATATTCTTAGGAGAGATGTTTGATTGTAGCCCATTTGTAAAATAAAGTACTCCTCCCTGGTGAAAGTGAGAATAGTCTAGTCATACCGCATAACGTACTATGTCATTCTCCTTTAAGTTAAGTGACATTGCTATTGACAGAGAGATTGCCAGTGTTTGAGGCGTGACTGAAATGGTGCCCGATGATCATCACCTGCCATAGAGCAAATCAGGGAGGTATGGGAAGGACCTAGGTGACATATGGAGGTGCACCTCCAGGAACCAGGAAACAAGTACAGTGCTCATAAGCAGTGGCATTTTACAATGGCTTAGGAATCACAATATCTGAATTCTAGTCCTAGTTATGACATGTTGTGTACTTTGGGTAAGATGCAGACATCCACTCTTGTCTTAAAAAATCTTCCTGCACTAATGTTCTAGAATCCCATGAAATTATGATATGGACATATGCATGGATCTTACCTGTAATTCTAGGAACTCAGCCTTGATTTAAGGCCGTCCTGGATACAATTTTTGAAGTCTAGTACATCCCTGGATAACCTTCCTCTCATGTTGCAATTTGAAGGAACACTTGCTATTATATTTCTTTTGCCTCACAAGCAGCAAATGTTTTTCACTCAAATTAGACTTCCCTTCCCATGAAACCTCTGATTGCTGTGTTTATCCTAGTATATTTTGATTGTTTCTATTTCTGTTGCATTTTGTACAGGAGGACCAACTTCTGCCTTGACAAATGAATCTCACGAGAGAAGTAATCCATTTTTATAAATATTCTGGGAAAGTAATTTCTGCTCAAAATAGAAAGCTGACATTTGTATGTCTTTTTATCTGTATTTATGGATTGACTTAAGCATGAAAGCATGTGAATAAGAGATGGGGTCTCAAGACAGGATTTTCAAAGGGGCTAGAGAGAGGAGAGCAAAGAAGGGGAAATAGAAAATATGAGAAATACAAAATAAATCATCAGCCAGAGCAGTGAAACATCTCTACTATCTAAAAATAAGCACCAAATCAAAATCTTCTCTGGTTAAAAAAATGTGACAAGTGAATCAAAAATGGAAATAAGCAAACAAAATATTACTAAAAAATAACACGTCAGAAAGTTAGCAAAAATTTAGAAAACCCAAGCATAAATGGTTTTAACTGTTTGGCAACATTACTAAATTACATTAATATCATTGGACTAAGTGGTTATGTTATACTGTAGTTCCGAAATGTTTCTTTGCGTTCTGAATATCAGGTGTCCTCACTTACCCACTGCTGATCTGAGTTTCAGACAGCTACCCCCTCGTTCTATGATGGCAAGAAGTATGTGAGCTGGCAAAAAATGACCCAACAGGCATTTGTTACAGACAAAGAACCAACCAAGAACATTACTGGGCATTTTTTTTATCACAAAGAAACTTATAATAATGTGATATCATGTTCTCTAACTTACATATTCTGGAATAGAACTTTGTATAGGCAGCATTCAAAATTCCTTAGTTTCTTATAGCCACATTATAAACTCTTAGTTTCATCTGCCAAATGACAAATGTGTGATCAAGATGGATGTTCATCACCACTTCAAGGAACACAGCTTAAAACAGACAACTCTGAAAACTGAGCAGCCTTACATAAATAAGATGGCTTCCTATAATGTCAATTTTTTTATTCATTTAATATTTGATATGCTAAGCTTTATGCTAAAATTTAAAGATACAATTAGGGGTAGAACTGACACATGTAAGTTGGAATTTAATAGAAGAAACAGACACAAGTAAGATTATCACATAAGTAAATATATAATACAAATTATTATAAAACTATGAAGAAATATTTGCCATCAAAGCATATTACAGGGAAACCAAACCTAGTTTGAAGGTAGAAGCTTCCCTAAGGAAGTCCTGTTTGAACACATTACTAAAGGAGAGAATATGCTAACCAGGCAAAAATAGGAGAGAGATCTGATCCAAGTTAACTGGGCATTTAAGTGTCCTGAGGTATGAGGGAACACAAAACATTGGGGGATCTAAAAGAAAATCCAGCCATTTCTGTTCACAGCCCATTTTGCATTGTCCAGAATCAGCCATATAGCCCAACCCAAATGTAAAGGGCTTGGGAGGTTCAGTCCTTTGTGGGCTTGGAAGAAAAGAACTAGATATTGAAAAAACATTTGTAAAACCTAATATATACTAAGAAAGTCCTTTTTATTCTCCTCATAAGAATCTCATTATTTTAGGTATTTTATCTACAAAAACAAATAAAAAGCAATGCTTCATTTATTTCAATATGCTATACTGAGAGGTTGGTATATATGCAACCAAAAGCAAAGAAATGTGTTGTCCTAACTATGCAACCTCATCTTGGGTAAATGTACCATTTTGGGTAGGCTTCTTGAAATATTAAAAATGGGTCACAGAGTCCATTCTACTTTCAAGCAAGCACAAATCCCATAGATACCACTGGAGACTGGAAAGGATACTCTTTCAGATGCCATTGTTAAAAGTTTCAAGAACATCATTTTGGCATACAAAGGATCTGCTTGATACTATCAGCAAAAGTTATCAAAATGAAGAAACACTATGATGTCAGGATAGCAATCAGTGTCAGAGCCGTCATTTTCTCTCGTTTGGGTTCTCTGTTCTGTGTAATAAACCACCTAAAGTGCAGGGTCCTGAAACAATATTTATTTCTTACATACATTTCTGTGTGTAGATTAGAGTCAGCTAGAAAGTTCTTGCTTGGGTTCTTTTAGGCAGCTGTGATCATATGACAGCTGGGCCTGGATTCATGAGGGCTTAACTGGTCTGGACACCCAGGATGTTCCCACACTCATACACCTAGTGTTTCACCTTGGATGGCTGCAACAGCTGTGGGCTGGCCAAACTAAATTGATCTCATTTCTCTCTCATCTCTCTCTCTCCCCTCCCCCCCCACACCTCCTCCTTTTCCCTCTCTCCCTCTTCCCTCTCCTCTCCTTTTTCCACATGACCCTTCAAATGCCTCTCTTGAACATCCTTGCAACATGGAAATCTCAGGTTAGTTGAACTTCTTCCATGACCGCTGGCTTCCTCCAAAGCAAGCATTCCAAGAATTAGGGTGGAAGCTGCAGGGCTTCTCATTGGTTGCGGAATATGTGCAGCATCAATCTGGCAACAAAATGCAAGCCCAGATTCAATGTGAAAAAGACAAGGGCATAAGTAGCAGGGAGGGAAGGAATTTTGGAAACTAGTAACTACACCATTGGTTTGGGAAATGAGAGCCCTAGTCAAAAACACCTGATATGTGAAAATTAGGAATAGCACCCTAGCTGGTGTGGTTCAGTGGATTGAGCGCCAGCTTGTGAACCAAAGGGTGCTGGTTTGATTCCCAGTGTAGGGCACATGCCTGCGTTGCAGGCCAGGTCCCCAGCAGGGGGTGCGCGAAATGCAACCACACATTGATGTTTTCCTCTCTCCCTCTCTTTCTCCCTCTCTTCCCCTCTCTAAAAATAAATAAAATAAAATCTTTAAAAAATATATATAGTGTATCCTTTTAAAAAAAAGAAAATTAGGAATAGTTTTCTTGAAAACAAATGTACAGTATATCCAATAAGGTGGAAATTCAGGTCTCCAAATACCAAAAGATGGCATTAGCGAATAGATGACATCTATATAAAATTTATTGTGCCATATACTGGAACTTACAGCCACTTACAGGCACACGTAATCATCACACAACAGCAGAATATTTGAAAAATAGTAAGAAGCAGCATCTTTAAACATGAAATAAAATTATAATAGCATCACTGAAAAGAATCTAAACCTATTAACAAAATAAAATTTCAGAAACTTATTTCACAAAATCTAGAAAGAAAAGTTTTTTCTTTATTTATCCATACTCCTTTTCTCCTGACATGCAAATACAAAATACTGAAAAGTTACTTAGAATGTCTTCCAAAGTGCACTTAAATCATTAATCAGTTATTCCACACAATGTTCCCCTGAGGAAAATAATGATAATTATCCATTATTATGGAAAGCAATAGCAGGCTTCTAAAGACAAACTTGCCCAAGTGCACACGCAAAGAATGTGATTTTTCTCTAAAGCTTTCCAGACCTCAAATCCCACCGTTAAATCATGAGAAGCCTGCCATTCCTGGTTTAAGCCATCTGTTCACTTGGGGAGACATCTTTTATCTTACAGACATTAAAGTTAATGTGTTAAACTAGCCATTTGCAAATATTGTAGCTAGCTCTCTATTTAATCTACTTGGTCCCAAGCCCTAAAAGATACATGAAGAAGCTCCAGAAAGTGAACAATTTGTTTTACTTGCAGTAAATGTCATTATTACCACCCCCCCCAAATAATTATAAATGTAAAATTGTGCCACATTACATTAAAGCATTACATTAAAGATAGCCATAAAACACAGCATTTGAATAACATGTTATGGTCAATCAATAAACTCTGACAAAATATGGTGACAATCCACCTCTCTGTTTTGTTATATCTGACCTACTTGCTCTCGTCATTTACCTTATCCTTTTCTATTAGCTCCAAAGGGAAAAAGGCTATCTATGGCAGTCACAATAGTTATTTTACAAATAAATAAGTGATTTCTCTGAATAAATCTGTATTATTCAAAAAGGTAACTGCCTCTGCCATGTAAATTGACTCTAATTTATTCCATTTACATCATTTTTCATGCTAAGCTATTCATAAGCCAAGCATATCACACTCTGATTTTCTGAGAATATGAAATTAGTATATCAGAATTAATTAGCAAATTAAGAGACTTGGCACTAAAAATTTCTCAGCAGAGGAAAATGAAGTCACATCAGCATACTGTGAAAGATGTAAAAGAAAGACAAATAAAATGTTATTAAAAAATAAAATAAGCTGAACATTTCCCTATCCAATTGACTATAGGTAGAGTAAATTTAGTTACACAAAAAGGATACTGGGTTGAAGAAGAGAGTCAGGAGTACTAGAAACTTGGTGTTTTATGTGAATGTGATCACCTGGCTTCTAAACTAAACTATTTAGCTGAGGAAAATGAAAGGTAAAAGGCATGTGAACAGAAATAAACACAAATCAAAATGGCAGCTAGATTTTAAAGAGTTATTCTTAACCTTGGCTACACAATGGAATCCTGTGGGAGCTTTGAAAATTACTGAGGCTTCAGGTATTCTAATCCAGTTTATATGGAGTATGGCCTGAACATCAGTATTTTTTTAAAACTTCCTAGGTGGTTTTAATGTACAGCAAAGCATGTTTGGGAGCTATTGATTTAAAGGTTACCCATTGCTCTGACCGGGTTGCTCAGCTGGTTGGGGCATCATCCCGTGCACCAGAATGTTGTGGGTTCAATCCCTGGTCAAGGCACATACGGGAGTCAACTGGTCAATAATTCTCACACTGATGTTTCTCTTTCTCTTTCTCTTTCTCAGGTCGATAATGTAAAAACGATATTTTCATGTGAGCATTTACCAAAAAAAAGGTTGCCCATGGTTAGATAGGATACAGCTCAGGAGGAGAAGCTGTCATCATGGGTAAAGTCACAGGGGAAATACTGGTTTAAGCAATATAACAGGATAGATGGTCACAGAATCCCCTCTGATATAGCACAATTAAAATGCCAGATAAAATCTTTTTTAAAATTTTTCCTAATGTGTTGCTCAACTGAAAAGAAACTAAAAGAACTCTTCAGAGGCCAGAATGAAAATAACAGAAATCCTCAAAAATGAGTACTTAGCGCATTGGGAATTTCTTTGCAGTGTATGTCAATTCTTGTTAACCTAGACCTGAGTTTTAATCAACTACAGATAAAAAACAGAGGACCAAGTCAAAAGCCATTTTAAACTAGAAATTCAGATTAGAGCTGTTTCCTCAAAATTGAATCCTTTGAAGGATGACTTCCTCAGAACATGAAAGATTGGGGGGGATGGTGAGAAACTAAAAAAACTGTCCCACCAAAAGAATAATGCAAATCATTGCTATCCTTAACTCTGGATTCTTTGCAAGAAAAGAAAAAGTCTTTCCCTTATAGGAATTCATATTAACTGTGTAGCCTAAAGAGTCTCAGGCCAACTACATTCAAGAGGTCCTTAGACAGAAGTGACCGCACTAGCAGAAGCAAACACAATTGTTCTCTAGAAAAAGACACATTAATCCAGGCCTAAAAAAATTTTTGCAGATGATATTCTCAGAAATATGGCCTCACAATACATTAAAAAAAAAGAAAACCCACAATAACACTTTAAGAGCATCATAAGGAAAAAAATAAAGAATCAAATAAAAAAATGTAATTATCAAAGCAAATTCTTTAACCACATAAATTATCTTTCACACAAAAATCTACCACAAATATCACACATAGTAGTGAAGTAATTAAATAATTCTTTAAAAATCAGGAAAAATACAAGGATTCCTACTCTCATTACTTCCATTCAACATTGTATGCAGTTTGTAGTGAATAAAATAAATAAAAAATATGAGGAATGAAAAGGAAGAAAAAATTGCTATTGTACATAGATAATAGGATAAATCTTAAAGTATAAGAATTATTAAGAGAATTCAGTCAGGTAAATGCATATAACATCAGCATATAAGTTCTGATTGAAATTCTACACAAAAACAATGAAGAGTTAGAAAATGCAATTTTTAGAAAGATACCATGTGCAATAGTACCACAAAAGTAAGGTAGTTAGGAATAAATCTAAAAAAAGTGATGTGTAAGACCTTAGAAAATATTATAAACTTTAGTTTCAGACACTAGAGATGGCCCAAATAAAAGCAGATACATAATGTGCTCAAAATAGGAATACCATATTCTAATCTTAGCTCTTCCCAAATGGATGTAATACAATTCAATCAAATTCTAAATGGAGTTTCTGTGGAACTTGAGAAGCTGATTTTTAAGATTTATATAGAAGGATAGCCAAGGAAGGCCAAAGACACAGCTACAAGAAGAAACCAGTAAAGCGTTTTTGCCATGCCAGCTATCAAATCTAATAATAAAGCAATCTAGAGAATTAGGAAATAGGATGCTAGAATAGGGAAATCATTAAAGCAATGAAAAAACAAAAACAAAAAACCAGAGCCCAGACAACAAACTCACATATACACAAAAACATTATGTAACAGAGCAGACACTGGACTTCATTAAGAAAAGGAAAGTCAAAATATTGTCGGAGACAATTAGTTATCTATATTAGGCTTGGCAAACTACATTCCAGAGGCAGAGTCCAGCAAGCCTCCTGTTTTTGCCAGGAAAGTTTTATTGAAACACAACCATGCCCATTCATTTTCTTACTACCATACTGGTAGTGTGGTCGCAGATTCCCTGACGCCCAGGTAAGAGGGTGACAAGAAGAAGCATTACACTGAGCACGTGTGAGGCTACCAAAAATAATTGGATAGCGGAAAAGCCCACCTACCGCGCTTCCGGTTCCTGATTTGGGGACAGCGGGCACACATATCATAGAGGTCAAACTGGCGGCCAGAGTAGGCGCTGTTCCAGAAAAACCTGTCAGTCTAGCCTAGGGTAAAGAGGAGCTTGGTTGGAAAGTGGTGCCCTCCTAGGGCACACGAAAGTTTGAGCACCTAGCCTGGCCTACACAAGTAACTAAAATTTAACCTACGGGAAAGGAGAGATGGTCTCTTTGCCCACCTCAGGAAGTAATGGCAGGTGGGTCTGTGGGACCTTGGGGAAGACACGTGGCCAGTCGTGGCACCAGCAATACACGAGCATTCAGGAGGAAGCCAGGAGCCCGAGAGCGCACCACTAAGGCACCTCTGGCCCCAGAGGACAGAAAAAGATGGAGTGAGATTCTGGGTACTGTCTCTGCTTTGAGTTTTGGTTTTGGTTTTACTGGGGTCAGATGGGTTTTGCCTGGCTTTCGCCTGTGTTTTGTGAAAGAGATGAGCCTGATGAGCCTGGAGTTGTGGAGTCCCCTACCCTTCCAGATCACTGAGCATTTGAATAAGGACCTCTTTCCTTTTCACCAACCTCTGCCTCTGGAATTTGCCTATTGGTGGTGATGGAGAGCTGAATCCCATTTGGATTCAGGAACATTTTGTCATTGGCTGCTTTTGTGCTACAATGGCAGAGTTGAGTATAACAGCAAGGACTATGCAATCTGAAAAGCATAAAACATTCATTACCTTGTCTTTAACAGATAGTTTGCTGACCCTTGATTTACATTAATGAAAAATCAGAATGAATTCCTGCCATCTACCATTACAAAATTCAATCCCAAATAGATAAAGAACTTAAATGGGAAAGAAAAAACTTTAAAAACTCATAGAAGAATTGTAGAAAACTATTCCTGTGATGTTGGGGTTATAAAGAATTTGTTAAAGAAGATATAAAAAGCACAAATCATAAAGAAAAAGTTTTTAAAATTCTAAAAAATTAAAATTAACTTTAGGTCCACAAAGACTCTATAAAGAGATTTTAAAAAGACAAGCCACAGATGTAAGATATTCAATCACTTTAAGCAGCCAAAGGATTAATATACACAGTATGTATTCAAATTCTACAAATCAATAAGACAAGCAACCTAAAAAAATAACCAGGAAAAAAAAGAAAAGGAAATAGGCATTTCACCACTTAATAGAAACATGAATGATAAAATAACATAAGGATAAAAACTTTATCTCATTTACAGGCAGGGAATTAAAAATTAAAATCACAATGAGATGGCATTTCACATCCTCTATATAAACCAAAGTCAAAGATTTAGACAATACCAAAGGTTGTGGATGTGGGTGCATTGAGACTCGCATAAAATGCTGGTAGGAATACAAATTGGGATAGCCACTTCAGAAACCAATTTGGCACTACATGATAAAGTGGAATGTGTGTACGTACAGTCTGTAACTCAGCAATTCCAATCCTTAGAGGAATCTTTGCACACATGCACCAGGAGATATGTCCAAGAATGTTTGTTGAAGCATTGTTCCTGATAGAAAAAGAAAAAACTAAAAACAACATAAATGTTTATTGACCACAGAACTGATAAATTGTGGGACATTAATAGTTTGCAACAATGAAATAGAATGAATGAATATATCTTTACATATCCATAAATATCAAAAATATATTAAGAGAAAGTATAATTGCATTTATAAAATATTTCAAAAATTAAAATTAATAACATTGTTTGGAGATACCTACATATACAGTAAAACTAGGGAGAACAGAAAAGACAAGATTTTAAAGATTTTTCAAAAATCCCTCTTAAAAGAGACTTGTTCTATTAGTAACTAGTAACAGAAAGATGCATTTTGGGAGAAACCCAAAGAAGACTTTAAACATTTATTTTAGACGCTGAATGGTATGTATATAGACCTTCTATTATTATTATTATTACTATTATTGCCCTGACAATATAGTCTATACATGCATTGCACGCTATATTTCATGACAAAAATGTTAGAGAGTGAGGGAGGGAGAGGAATGAAGTCAGCCTGTCTAGCAGCCAAGCTCAAAGACTAAAAGACGCCTCTGGTTCTATGGATATTGATTGTATTGAGCATTTTTATTTTTAAGCTAGAAAAATTAAGATATTGGAATCATGATGGAATCTATCATGCAGTTAAGTTCTATATGTAGTATATGCCAAATGCATAAAGAAATGAATAAATAACTGCAGACATGCATGCTTTTAGTAGCAGCAATCTAGTACCCTGAATGAGCAGTTTCGTACATCTAGTTTAAGGCTCTGTTTGAAGTATTTTATTTTAAATGTCTTAGACCTCTCTATTTAGATCTGAGTACTAAGTGAAATTCTCTGGTAGTTAAATGTCTCATAGAGTTAATTCCCTAGAAGCTAGATTATTTTTATTTCTTAAGTGTATAGCCTTAAAATCAACAGGTAAAGCTGCATTTTATTTCTATTTTGTAGAAGAAAGACAATCACATCCCAGAGTCAGGAGGCATATAAGAGAGGAAGGATGATCAATAGAGAGGCAGATTTTTCATCTTTTTCATTTTCCTTAACCCTCCTGTATTACAGACAAGGCTTAATTCAAGGACAAAAAGCTTTCAGAACAAGTATAATTGTATAAGTAGATATAGCCACATGAAAATGAAGCTATATAACTTGTAAACTGTAGCCAAAAATTAAGGGTCACTCAAAATAAATATTGATATATTGATATGACTACAAAGTGACTTATATTTAATAAGCAGAACAGATAAAATGAGAATACATAAATAAATAGGTATCAAAAATATTTTCAAACCTTGAGAAATTACTTTGGATAAGTTAGAAAAGGAAAAAAAAAATGATAGCAGATGTAATTTACTTGCTCTGCTGATTAAAAGATAGAACAGAATTGTTACCCCCTTACCCCTTACTTCTAAATATCCCATTGGGTTTTTTTTTTTCTGTCAGGCGTATACTATTGGCTCACATTGAAGTCACTGTTAACCAAAATTTCTGTCTTTTTCACACTTATTAAGATGCTAACTCATTTATTTACCAACCTGAATCTAAGACAATGTTTTTCATGTAAAAAACAGCAGTACAGGGCTTTATAGTTATCCCTATCAAAATGGATCTTAATTTCAGCTGATTGTTTTCATTCTGTTAGAAACTTCTTGGATCTCAATTCTGTAACTGTAATACATTTACTAATTCTATTCACTTAGTTGCATTTGCAGATTTGCTGTGCATATCTGTATGTTCATCTAAGACATGGAATAGGACCAACAAGGATGACAGTTAAAGCACGCTGCTTTTATAGATCAGACTCTCCATCTGCAATGTGTGATAAGGTGTACTGAATTCCAAGAGTAAATGTTGGAAGTTATCTGTAAACAAATGTACTTCTTTTCTAAATATCCTCATAATATTTTCAGGTTATAATAGTAATTTTAAAAGCTGATTAATATTTATTGGATTGCTAAAAATAATGTGTTCTTAAAAAGCCTGAAGTATTCAGTAATGGTATGGTAAGGACTACTGGGTAATGAATGCAGATGGCAACAACAAGGTTATTGTAGCTATGGATCCCTAAGGCCTTTAGTCACAGCACTCATTGATACAACCTCAACTCAGCACTTTGATCTTGAACCAATGAGGAAAATAGAACCCCATTCTGAAAAGACATGGAATATGAGTGTATAGCAGGGAGAAAATTAAGATGGCCCACAAGATTCCCACACCCTTTTGCCCACTCTTTGTAATCCTAACCCTTGAGTATGGGGAGGTCTGTGAAGATGATGGATTTTACTTTTGTGATTAGTTAATAATTCATGAAAAAGATGAAGGAATTTTGCAGATATAATCCCAAAACAATTCTGTGCATCCACAGAGAGATTATCCTGGATGGGTCCAACTTAACTGGGTGACAGTTATGCAAAAGGGGCTGAGGTCTGAAGTAAAAGTGTTTCTTCTGCGGGCTTTGAAGAAGTAAGCCTTTATGTTGTAAGAGAGCCTCATGGCTAGGACCTAAGACGGCTTCCCTAGGAGCTTACAGTGACCTCTGGCTGACAGCCAGCAAATGAACAAACAAACATACAAATTAAAAAGAAACACACACACGAAAAAAACAGGGCCCACAGTCCTACAGCCACAAAGAAGTGAACTCTGCTCATATCTCAAATGAGCTTAGAGGAAAAAACCTAGTCTCCTGATGAGACTGCAGCTCCCCTGACACCTTGAAACCTAGTGAGACCCTAAGCAAAGGAACCAGGCAGCTAAAGCTACAGAAACTAGAGTTAGTAAATGTTTATTGTTGCAAGCGGTTAACTTTGTGGTAATTTGTTATGCAGCAATGTAAGATTAATGCAGCAAATAAAAATAAGACAGCCATTCTGGACCTGCTGTCACGCAGCGTACCTGGTGATTTGATGCACAAAGATAAACTGAGGTACATTGAAAGCTGTGGGGACCAGAGAGAAAAATAACACTCAGCCATCAGTGTAAAATTATCTATTCGGAGTAGTGTTGTGTTAGCTTTGCTCTCAGTAAAAGAGCTTTTTGCAAAGAGAGGGAGAGAAGGAGAGGGAGAGGGAGAGGGACAAAGAGAAATGGGGGAAGGGAGAATGAAAATAAATCATTTACATAACTGGAGAGGCTGCTGAAAATAACATCCAGGAATAGCAGGGATTCCAGACCCACAGAACACTTGATGTCATTACAACACCTACAGCAAGAATTTCCAGGAAGTAACAGACTCAGAAGGACTGCACCTAAGACTTTGTATGCTGATTTCAAGGACTGAGTTTTAAAGTAGCTGAACCTCCAAATTAACTAACTCTCTTGACGAAGTAGGTTTAGGATTTATCTAGTCATTTTTTAAATAGGAGAAAGTTAATGTACAAATAGTTTTAGAAATAAACAAACACCACCGTAATATGCTTTCAAAAGCATTTTTAGTCTCTAAACAATCATATACTCAACTGTTTTCTAACAAAAATAGCAAGGTATTCTGAAGAGATCTTTAAAATCTCTTTCCCTTCCCACTGTCCTTCTTCAAATTCCTTGTTTTATTGCATATGATATGATGTAATAATATCAATACAATATTATTAGAAGTAGAATTTATTTTTTCATTTCTAACTTAATTATTTTATAATTTAAGAATCTCCTAAAAACTCATTCTTTCATGAGCCTTTAAGCACTTTCTGATTCAGTAACTATGCCAAAATATTTAAAGAAAACATATACCAACCATTTTAAAAATATAAGCAAACAAGAATTTTTTAGTAAAAATACTGTTTTAAAATAAAGCAGTTTTTTTCCATGTGACAAGAAGTTTTGCTCTTCAGAATCTGCTACATCATACAGTATTTTTATAAACCCATTTTTAGAGTTCTTATCTCAGCTCATATGGCTTTATAAATCAGTGTGTCCCATTTTACAATGAAGAAAAATACTTTATCAAGGCATCTTTGTGAATGTTTCAACAGAAAAAATAAAGAGAAAATGTATGCATCTGTGTCTATTTTGCTTGTCAGTTCAGTTTGTTCATTAGATTGCACATATGAGTAAAATCATAACAAGGAAAATAGGAACAGACTCACAGAGAGCAGGTTGTCAGCTGGGGAGGAGGGGGACTTGGGGGTGGAGGGATCAAGAGAAAAAGAAAAAGGATTCATGGACACAGACAACAGTGTGGTGATTCTGGGGTAGAGGGTGGAGGTGGAAGAGGGTGTAATGTGGATAAATGGTAATTGAAAAAATACAATAAAAATAAACTATTAAAAAAAGAAGAAAATGGAATTTAACAACTAACTTGTGGAGCTTTGTTTTTCTTAGATAGTATTTCATAAACACTGCAAACAAAAAGTCAAAGCCCAAAATACAGATGGCAGCATAAACCTTAAAAAAATGTTCCTTGTTCTAAGCCACAGAAGTTTTCTTTAATGATCCATAAATGAATGGCATACAGCATTCAAAGCTTGTGGATTCATACACACATTATCCTTTCACTTGAAAAAACAAGCTAACTGTTAATTTAGACTTGAGACAACTATTTGAAAATATAAAGAATAGAACCTTTCTTATAGTTTCTACAATTTTACTACTGTGATATATTTCTTTCATAATTAATTGGTAAAGAACAGTGGACCATATTCTGTTTGCTGATTTTTATATCAAGGCAAATTCTATAATTTGTTTCCAAAAGGAAAACTTTTTTTTTCAGATAGTTATACCATCAACAAATCAGGAGTACTTTACACATCATTTATTTAAGCACAGACCAGAAACTATCAAAGCAAAATATATATATAATGTGGTTTCATCTTGGCTTATATACCTATAGAGCATCATTCATTGGAAAAATTAATCACATCTTACCAATATCTTTTCCATAGCAGGCATCTAAAAATTAACATATTTTCTATAATTATATCTTTGCCTATATAACAGATCAAGAGATTCTGCATGACATCACCCATAATAATCAACTTCCTTCCAATCTCTTTAAAGTTGAGAGTAGCATTATCAATTTAGAATTCTCTTATTTAGGCTTTCCATGAATCTGAGGATTGTTTTCATAGCTCTTTGAAACATGAATACAATATCTTATAGTATTAGCTCCAATACATAACCTGCTCAGAGAAGGACCCCTTCCCCATTATTCCAGTGAAGAAATTAAACTTTAAATCATTATAGGTTGTTGAAGAGATTATTTTGTATAAGACTAAATTCAGGTTCAAAGGTATTTAAGGTAATAATTTGGTATTATAGTTAATCCAACAACAATTTTAAAGTCAATAAGAACAAATTGTTGTCTAATGGAAATTCAGACTACAAACGACCTGCCCAGAAAGAGGAGGATGGCACCAGCTAGTGCTAGAAAGGTGGAAAAACCAAATCAGATCTCTGGTACCATTTTTGTTACACATCCCTCCAAATCCCCAGGTTGACTAAAAGGCACCATTGACCTTCACCAAAGTATCTCAGCTTTACAGAGGAATTTCAGAATAATCAGTTAATTTGGAGACCACTCTTCAAAGCTATTAACAAACACACACAATTTCCTCATTAATTGACCAGAAAGTCTATTCTGAACATGTTACCACATCATAAAGGCACTACAGAAAGTATCCTATGCTTACTAACGTGCCACATCCAAAAATCCTCATTTATCTATCAGTTGCTTAAAATAGTGACTATTTAACTTTTATTAAATATCATTATTTGTTATATATATTTATATTTTATATTTATTCACAATTTATAGTTATAAACTCCTAGCATTCAAAAGTTTCTTTACTGATCATTAATTGCATCTGCATTGTTTACTCCATACATGCTCTCTACCCCACTCCAAATAAAACTTCAAGCTCCCTGAAGTCAGGCCCATCTGTTTATCATTCTACCCCATAATGCTCAGATCATATTTTTTCATATGTTTGTTGAATTAAACTAACAGTGAGTACTAAAGCCTTGTTTTTAATTTTTCAATAGGTAGTGCCTCGGTCAGAAATTCTGACTAAGGAATTGAAAAATCATTTCTAAAATTAAAACTGAATCAAAAATGTTAAAGTCCTTGTAGCTATTTAAAAAATCATTGTAAAAGAGCTTTTCCCGAGGACAAAATATGTCAAAGACTTTAAATGAGGCAAAGGGCATTCATTCACTATTTTTATTAAAGGCCTGATCCTCAAAAAATGTTTCAATTTAGAGTTGATTTAATATCAAGAAACACATGGTTATGTACCAACAGTAACTCTGCCAGCTCCTAAATGGAAAAACTGAAGCAAACAAAAACAAAGTTCTATTGTAAAGTGAAAGTTCATATTAGCTTTGGTATATCTTTCAATAATAGCAGATTATATTTAATTTAATGTCAAAATAACCACTGGAAAACATTTCATAATTTTTATACATATCTGATATAGTTCTTCAATGTTTTCATAATGTAGAATTGATTTCACAATCAGCATCATTTTCCATCCTTCTCAGTATTCTTTAAAAATTACTGAAGTTAGGCCTGCTGCTATTTATGTTTCAAATATAATTTCCAAAATCTCAGGAGAGAGAACAGCCTAAGTGGGACTGATTAAACTGTGCTTTTGTCTACTTTTTTAAAAGTTCTGTGGTAAGGATTTAGTAGCAAACATTTTTAAATTATAGGCTTTTTTTAAAAAAGATTTTTGTCACAAGCTTGGAGACTGTCAAAGCTGTCACAAACCAAAGCTGAGAATCACAGCCTTACACCCACCCACCCCACGCACACATTCACACACACAATGGAACTAGAACTCAGTTTCAGTTAAAGAATGGGTCATATTCCAAAAATAGATCAATGATTTCTAGGTTACTATTTATGGGATTTTTAAAAATCATTTCTGCCTCTTCTTGGAACACTCTGTTGATAACAAAAGTAATTATCAAATCCCATGATTCTATCACTTATTCACAAGACTCACCTATAGGAGCCGCGGCCTGAGCTAGGGCCTCTCTTGAAGACCTGCCTTAGGATGGGCGTCTTAAAAGTCTTGTTTAGCTAGCTAACACCTGCGCTGATTCCCTTCTCAGTCTTCTCCTTTACTTCTCCCTCAGTTGATTTGGAATTCCTTTTGAATATCTTAGTGGACAAAGGTGCTTTTAAAGACATTTCCATGTTCTTCTCCAGGAACAACTGCAGTAGCTGAGAGAAACTCCAGTTTCGAAGTAAGAATTGTGAAGCAATGACTGAGATATGTAATGCCCAAGAAGCCATTAAATGCTGAATGTTATTTTACAGTTGCCAAGAGCTATAGCATTAATGAATCCAAGTGACCAGAACAGACCCAGCAACATTTGTGCCTGTCCAAAGATACATGCACCTCTGGTTGAAGAAACCAGAAACCCAAGAGAAAAGAGGTTAAATACCGAGGTGCTGACTTCAAGAATACAAAACATCTAGGGTAAAAAGAGGTTAGGACTCCAAAGTGATGACTCTCTCCATTGTGAGGAATACCAAAACTTCTTCATTGATAATTTTTGTCCATGACTCTCCAATATTTATGCAGGATGGTGTTGGGGTCAAGGACATCCCTATTCCTGAAGCCTTTCACTGTTTCAGGCCTGAGGACAAGACTGTCTGGCATGCCTGAGACTGAGCTTGAGATGTGAAAAGACAATTCAGATCCACTTTTAAATCTATACTTCAGCCACTTTAAAGAGCAACGGACATAAAACAAGGAAGCAAACAACAGCAGATATTTCTAGATTCCTCTGGATTTCCACACACCTTGTTGGATGCCACCTTCTGCAATCTAAGATTAAACCCACATAGGTAGCACTATAAAGTTTTAAGTTCTAGCACATGTGCTGTACTCCTACTATAAGAGCTGATTGGACAGAAAAAATAAAATAAAGAAAAAGCAGCAGCTTCTGCTCTAAAATATATCTGGTTTTACTTGGAAATGGGGCACAGAGTCCCAGGAAATGACTGAGTAATAACATAAAAAGATATACAGTGGCTACCAAATGCATGAAGGCTGAGGGAGTAGTGATAATAGCAGAGAGGGGTAATCATTGGAGGGTTTTGACTATGAGCTAAGCAGGGGGAAGGGACATATTTATTTATTTTCTCAAACCCAGATAATAAAAGAATAAAGTATCTTTAAATATGTAGATAGAAAAGATGACTCTTTTTCTAAGTGGATGGAGCAAGATAAAACTGTTGGGAATCAATGACAGGGAAATTAGGCCTCCCGAAGCCTGAAAACATTTGCTACTCATCAATTCTCCTAGAATGGTATTTAGCAATTCCTCTCTTCTTCCTTTCCTTAGAGTCCCATGGAAACAAGGGAATAAATAATTATAGTTGGCCCTTGAACAATGTGAAGTTTTGGGGCACTGCCACCTATACAGTAGAAAATCCTTGTGTAATTTTTTTGACTACCTAAAAACTTCGGTAAGCACTTTGTATCTGTGGATTTCACAGCTGCTGACTCAACCAAATAAAGATCAAAAACAGTATTTTCAATCCAAAGTTGAAAATCCATAGATGTAGAGGGCCAAATGTACTACTAATAGCCTGCTGTTGACTGGAAGCCTTGCCAATAACATAAACAGTCTATTAAGACATAGTTTGTATGTTATACATATTATATACTGTATTCTTACAATAAAATTAGGAAAAAGAAAATGTTATTAAGAAAAATCATAAAAGAAAGAAAATTCATTTACTGTAATTTTCTTCAATCCATGTATAAGTGGACTCATGAAATTCAAACCCTTTTTATTCCAGGGTCAACTCTATTATGTCTTCTATATATAAATCCCTATGCTAAATATAAAGAGCACATTAAGGGAACCCTCAAGTAATTTAATCTTACTAGAGATGGAGGATTCAAAGTTTCAAACATCCATTAAACAAACAATGTATTGATTATCCATTTTGTGTCAAGCAATGTATCCCTGGATGGCACAGGGAACACATTAATGAACAAATAACATAGTCCAGCTAGAAAAGTATGATATTAAAGATGGATTACAGACAAATGAAGTAAAATTATATGTGCTATGAAAATATATTCAGTGCCATGAGAGCTTATATTAAGGAAACCTCCCTTTGGGATAAAAAAAAAAATTCTGCCCTGGCTGGTGTGACTCAGTGGGTTGGGCATTGTCCCACAAACTGAAAGACCACCAGTTTGATTCCTGATCAGGGCATATGACTGAGTTATGGGCCAGGTCTCCAGATGGGGCATGTGAGAGGCAACTGATGAATTTTTCCCTCTCTCTTTCTCCCTCCCCTCTTCTCTCTAAATATAAATAAATAACATCTTTTTAAAAATTCTTCCCAGAGTAGGTGATATTTAACCTAGTATTGTACAATGAATAGATATTAGGTAGAGAATGACACAGGAGCATATGCATTCAACTGACTTGGACACTTTTTGCTAAAAAATGTCACATGAGGGGTAGGCAATTTGAAAAGGCCTTCCAAAAGAGATCCATTTAAGATGGATTTATGCAGTAGTTTATAAGCAGAGTGCATGATTAAAGATTTAGTTGAGCAACATAACATAGAAAACTTCCATTTTAGAGCAAAATATAGCTTCCTTCTATTGATGATTAATAAAGTAATAGGTCTTAAATTCATTTTTGAAGAACTAGTACATTTAACAAGGGTGAAACAACATTCTACGTGAGATGAACACAATAAGAACTGTTAAAAAAAGGATTTTTATGAGATGTGAGAAACAGTAGGGTTTGAGAAGGTACTTACAAGTGGTTAGTTAGCTAAATTGGATTAAATCAGTATAGATGGCTTTCAGGACCATGATGACACAATTGCACTTGATTTAATGAGTTCTTATTGCCTTTAGTCTCAACTTCAGTGTTGTGAACTATGACTGGAACCTGGTTATATTACCAGGACTGTGAATTCCAGATCTGGTACGGGGAGTGGACACAGCCAGGAACTGGGCATCCAGTAGAGTAAAGAGTTAATAACTGGGCTAAATTCTGAGAGATACAATGAGGAACAATGCGCAGATCCACTGCACTTATTTCTGTTTTGGTAAGTCTTAAAACTGCCCACATAATTATATTCTCTGAGATTTCCTGCATGTAACAGTAAGTCTCCACTAATTCAGATTTCACTAATAAAAACAGTTCTGAGAGGAAAGAAAGAACACAAGAATTATAGAGTTAAAAGAAAAAATTATTCTTCAGCGAATTGTTATAGTATTAATCTTAAATAAAGAAAAATATAATCTATATCTAAAACATTTCAAATAAAATAAAGGAAAGCACTATCTAAATGAAGAGAACAGGTGAGAGCTATCCAAAAGTCAACCTCAATGTTTTTGTTAACATTTACTTATAATAAATGATGCTTTTTTCCTAGCATTAACTCTCTCCAAATACTTCATTCATTTATCTGTCAGTAGAGACAAAGGAGATCAAGAATTAGATGGAGCTCTGACCAGTGGCTCAGTTGCTCAGTTGGTTGGGCATTGTCCTGCAAAATGAAAGGTCATCTGTCAGGTCAAGGGCACATGCCTGAGTTGCAGTTTTGGTCCCTGGTCGGAGCATGTACCAGAGGCAACCAGTAGATGTTTCTCTCCTTCTTTTCCTTCCTCCCTTTCCCTCTCTCTAAAAATAAATAAGTAAAATCTTTTTAAAAATTACATGAGAAATCTTACTTTCAATTACCCTTTCCCTGTGGAGTTCAAACACTCAGAAAATATTGAGGAGTCTCTTTCTTTGCCTAACTTAATTTCTATATTAATCTCTTTTTTAAAAGTCTGATTTTAATCCATAGTTATGTATTTCCATGGAATTCATAATCACATTTTCTACTGGCCAGATTTTGAAATTTCATTTATTTCAACACTTGGTACTCTCCATCAAGCTTCTGATATATTTGAAATGAAGATGCACCAGGTCCACTTTCAATTTTTGTCTATATCTGTGGATTACCATATTTTTCCATGTATAATGTGTACTTTTTGCCTAAATTTTTCAGGGGAAAATAGGATGCACATTACACATGGGGTAGTACTACCATAATATGTTCAAAATAAATGCTAAAATTCCTTTATAATACAAAAACAAGCATCCAAATATAAATAAATAAACAATTTAATTAAAAAATTAAAACGAAAGATTTTTTCCCTGAAAATTTGGGCCAAGAACACAGGTTTGCACTATACACGGCATAATATGGTAATTACACTAAGTGTGGCCCAGGGTGTTTAATAGTATCAACAGCTGCTACCTCATCTTTTGGCTTTCCATGCAAATTCCACAAACTCATATGGCAACTTAGAGGTCCTTTGATTTGGTAATTTTCTTGGAAAACATCCACGTTTAGTTCACATAACATTTCATTCATTTAAGCCCTTCACGTACTCGTTCAGCCAATATTTGTTAAATATATACCAGGGATTAGTGCTCATCAATTCATTAACCACAAAACACTTAAAAATGCCACTAATGAGATGCATCACCTAGTGAGCCCAGGTACAGAAAAATGTATTTGAATTGTCCAACAATTACCCAACTGCCATAAGAATTCAACTGTAACAAATTCAAAAATTAGTTGTACATTCATTTTTTTTCTTTTAAATGAAATTTTATTGATTATGTTATTATAGTTGTTCCAATTTTTTCCCTTTTGCTCCCCTCCACCCAGGATGCCCCTCCCTCAGGCAATCCCCACACCTTTGTTTACATCCATGGGTCATTCAAATAAATTTTTTGACTACTCCATTTCTTATGCTGTACTTTACATCCCCAAGGATATTCTGTAACTACCTATTTTTACTTCTTAATCCCCTCACCTACTCACCCATCCTCCCAAGCCCCCTCCCATCTGGCAACCACCAAAAATGCTCTCCATGTCCATGATTCCATCTCTGTTCTTCATGTTTGCTTAGTTTGTTATTTAGATTCAATTGTTGATAGATATATATTTATTGCCATTTTATTATTCATAGTTTGATCTCAAATGGCAACAAACCATATAACAAAGGAAGGAAGCAGAGGAGAGTTATTATTTTATTCAATACAAAAGTAAAAATTCTGCACTGGATGAATTAAAAGTTATATACCAATTTCTTTAGGGCCAAAAGTAGACACATAATCCAAATATTATTTTCAGAATTCATCACTTTCCCTACTCTCTTACTGAAAATAAGCAGAACTCATTTAAAGGAAGAAGTTCACTGAATCTCTGTACAGTAAATGATAGGTAAATAAACCATTGAGAATGTTGGTCAAAATCAGTTGGGTGTTGCTCTTCCTGAAAGCAGCCTGAGGTGACTGCTGAAAATGGTTCATTGTTTACTTGACCCAGAAAACCCCACAAAATCATGCAGATTAAGAGGTTTAAATCTTTGTGTTTACTTTAGGAACATGCATGAAACTGCCCAGACCATCAAGGGTATGCATATCTGAAAAGTAAGTATCTGACGAAGTCACTTTTCTGAGCAGTATGTGCCATTCTGTCCTTACTGTGGTGGTAGGTGTGCTCAGGCCAAACAGTAGAGGTGGATACCAAGGCGGTGGCCCAGGAAGAATGATGAATTTTTGCTGCACAAGCTTAAAAATGCAGAGGGTAATCCTGAATTTGAGAGTTTAGATGTAGACACTCTGGTCATTGAGTACATCCAGGTGAACAAAGCTCCCAAGATGTGGTGCAGAATTTAGAGAGCCATGGGTGGATCAATCCATAAATGATCTTTCCCTGCCACATTGAACTGATCCTTATAGAAAAAGAGCAGGTTGTTCCTAAACCAGAGGAGGACGTTGCACAGAAGAAAAAGATATCCCAGAAGAAACAAAAACTTAAGAACCCGGAGTAAAAATAAATGCTAATAAAAGCAAAAAAAAAAAAAAAATCAGTTGAGTGCTTACTTCTTGTATGGTGAGAACATTTCAGATCTACTCTCAGCAACTTTCAAGTATACAATGATGTATGATTAATCACAGCCACCATGCATTAAATCTTCAGAACTTATTCTTCTTAAAACCAAAAGGTATGTACACTTTTTCCTAAATCTCTCTATTCCCTCCTCCCCCGATCCCTGGTAACCACTGTTCTATTTTCTCCTTGGCTGAATACAATTCAGTTGTTATATACACCATATTTTCTTTATCCATTCATCCACTGAAGAATGTTAGGATTGTTTTCGTATCTTGGCTCTTGTGAATAATGCTACAATGAACATGGGGGTGCAGATATCTCTTCAATATACTTACCTGATTTTTTTTAAGTTCCACACTCAGTAGAATCATTGGATCATATGGTAGTTTTAGTTATAATATTTTGAGAAACTACTATACTGTTTTCCATAATGGCTGTACCAACTTCCCACCTACAGTGCTTAAGAGCTGCCTTTTCTCAACATCCTTGGCAACACTTGCTATCTCTTGTGTTTTTGATAATAGTCATCCTTACGTAGTAGGTGTGAGGTGATATCTCATTTTGTTTTTAATTTGTATCTCCCTCATGATTGGTGATGTTGAGTATCTTTTCATATACCTATTTGCCACCCATCTGTAACTTTTCTTTGGAAAAATGTCAATTCAGGTCCTTTGCCCATTTTTAATTATTTTTTTTTTGCTATTGAATTGTATGTTTTTTACATGTTTTGAATATTAAACACTTCTTATCAGATATAAGATTTGCAAATATTTTATTCCATTCCATAGGTTAACTTTTCATTTTATTGATTGTTTCCTTTGACATGAAGGAACTCTGAGTTTGGTGTTTCTTTTCAGCTTTTGTTGCCTGCTCTTTATGTGTGTTATCAAAGAAATCAGTGCCAAGACCATTGTCAGAGGTTTTTCCCTGTTTTCTTCCTAAAGTCTTACAGTTTCAGGTCTTACAATTAAGTCCTCAATCACCTTTGAGATAATTTTTATCAGTGGTGAAAGACAGGGGTCCAGTTTCACCCATTTGCATATAAATATTCAGTCTTCCCAACAATTTTTATTAAAGAATATTTGTCCTCATCATGTGTTCTTGACACCCTTGCCAAAAAATACTTTACCATATATGTGTGGGTTTATTTCTCAAATCTCTATTCTATTTCTCTGGCTTATGTACCTGTTTTTATGCCAGTACCATACTGTTTTCATTAATATAGCTGTAAAATATACTTTGTTTTTCTTTAAAATGTCAACCACATTCTTTAATTATTAAGACTTAATCAGTAAAACACCTTCATAACATTTTTTAATGTGAACACTAAGTCTTCACTTTATTTTTTTAATTTTATTTTTTTATTTTTCAAATATAATATACTTTGAAATCAGGAAATGTGATTCCTTCTTTTGTCTTAAGATTGCTTTGGTTCCATATACATTTTAGGGTGGTTTTTTTCTGTTTTTGTAAAATATACTATTAAAATTTTATAGGATTTGCATTGAATTTGTATTTTGCTTTAGATACTATGGACATTTTCCCAGTATTAATTCTTCAACCCAAGAACTCAGGATATTTTTCCAATTAATTGTGTCTTCTTCAATTTTATTTATCAATGTCTTATACTTCTCCATTTACAGGTCTTTCACCTCTTTGGTTAAATTTACTCCTAAGTATTTTTTATCTTATTGTGAATAGAATTGCTTTTTAAAATTCTATTTCAGATATTTTGTTGTTAGGGTACAGAAATGCAACTGATTTTCAAATTTGATTTTGTATCCTGCAGCATTACTGAATTTATCTATTATGTCTAACAGTTTTTCTGGTGGAGTCTTTAGAGTTTCTATAAATACCATCATGTCAACTGCAAACAGAAAATTTAACTTCTTTTTCCAAGTATTTGTTTTTTATTTATTTTTCTTTCCTATTTGCAGGTCTATGAATAACAATACTACATCCACTAAAATTGGCAAGAGTGAGCATCTTTGTCTTGTCCCTAATCTTAGAGAAAAGGCTTTTAACTTGAAACCATTAATTAAATGTTCTTGTATATGACATTTATTATGTTAAGGTACATTCCTCTATATCTAATATGTTGAGATTTTTAATCATGAAAGGATGCTGAATTTTGTCAAATATGTTTTCTGCATCAATTGAGATAATCATATGTTTTTTATCCACCATTCTGTTCATGTATTATATTACATTTACTGATTCACATATGTTGAATCATCCCAGCATCCCAGGGATGAACTCTATTTGATCGTGGCCTATGATCCTATGCTCTTGAATTTGGTTTGCTAGCATTTTGTTGAAGATTTTTGCATCTATCTTGGCCTGTAATTTTCTTTTCATGTACTGTCTGTCTTTAGTATCAGGATATACTAGCCTCATAAAATGAGTTTAGAAGTATTCCTTCCTCTTCAATTTTTTTGGCGGGGGAGAAAGTTTGAAAAGGATTTATGTTAATTCTCCTTTACATGTTTGGTAGAACTTACCTATGCAGCCATCTGGTTCTAGGCTTTTACTTGTCAGGTGGTTTTGGATTACTGATTCAATCTCCTTACTAGTAATGAGTCTGTTCAGATTTTTTATTCATGATTCAGTCTTGGGAGGTTGTATGTTTCAAGGAATGTATCCCTTTCTTCCCAGTTATCTAATTTGTCAGTGTACAACTATTCACAGTAGACTCATGATCCTATGTATTTCTATGGACTTAGCTATAATATCTCCTTTTCAATTTACAATTTTATTAACTCGAGCTCTCTCTCTTTTTCTTGCTATATCAAGCCAAAGCTTTGTCAATTAATATTTTTCAAAAAATAACTCTTAGTTTTGTGTATCTTTTCTATTGTTTTTCTAGACTCTATTTCATTTATTTCACTCTAAACTATATTTTCTGTCTCTGCTAATTTTGGGCTTCGTTTTCTTTCTTTCCTAGTCCCTCAAGGCATAAAATTAGGTTATTTAAGATCTTTCTTTTTTCTTGTTTTAATTTTTAATTTATATTTTTTAATTGGTGTTCAAGTACAGTTGTCTTCATTTCCCCTCTACCACTCTCCCCCGCCCCACCCACCCCCACCTTCCATCCTCAATCCTACACCTCTTTGGCTTTGTCCATGGGTCCTTTATATATGTTCCTTGATGACCCTTCCCCTCCTTTCCCCAGTTATTCCCCTACTCCCTCCCCTCTGGTTATTGCCAGTTTGTTCTTTATTTCCATGTCTCTGGTTAGTTTCCTTGCTTGTTTGTTTTGTTGATTAGGTTCCACTTATAGGTGAGATCATATGGTATTTGTCTTTCACTGCCTGGCTTATTTCACTTAGCATAATAAGAAGCTTCTGCATGGCTAAAGAAAACATCAGCAAAATGAAAAGGGAGCCACCATATGGGAAAAAATATTTGCCAATGATACCTCAGACAAGTGTTTGATCTCCAAAATATATAAAGAACCCACATGACTCCACTCCAGGAAGACAAAAAATCCAATTAAAAAATGGGCAAAGGACCTGAGCAGACACTTCTCCAAGGAGGACATACACAGGACCTAGAGACATATGAAAGGATACTCAGCATCATTAGCCATCAGAGAGATGCAAATTAAAACCACAGTGAGATACTACTTTGCACAGGTCAGAATGGCCATCATAAGCAAATCAACAAACAACAAGTGCTGGTGAGGTTGTGGAGAAAAGGGAACCCTCGTACACTGTTGGTGAGAATGCAGGCTGGTGCAGCCACTGTGGAAAACAGTATGGAATTTCCTCAGAAAACTAAAAATGGAACTGCCTTTTGACTCAGCAATTCCACTGCTGGGATTATACCCAAAGAATACTGAACACCAATTAAAAAGAACCTATGCACCCAATGTTCATAGCATCACAATTTACAATAGCCAAGTGCTGGAAGCAACCTAAGTACCCATCAGGTAATGAGTGGATCAAAAAACTATGGTACATTTACATAACGCCAGACAGTGAAAGATCTTTCTTTTTTCTTAACGTAAACATTTATTACTATAAACTTTCCTTTTATAACTGCTTTTGCTGAATCCCTTAAATTTTGGTAGGTTATGTTTCTGTTTTAATTTGTCTCAAGATATTTTCTGATTTCTTTGACCTATAGGTTGTTCAGAAGTATGTTGTTTAATTCCTACATATTTGTGAACTTTTCAGCTTTCCTCTTGTTATTAATTTTTAGTTTCATGCCATTGTGGTTGCAAAAGATATTTAATATTATTTCAATCTTCTTAAATTTGTTGACTTATCTTGTGACCTAATACATGATCTATCCTGAAAAATGTTCCATGTGTGCTTCAGAGGAATGTGTATTCCTCCTGCTCTTAGATTGGATGTTCTGTATATCTCTGTTAGGTTCATTTGATCTAAAGAGTCACTTACTTCCTTATTAATTCTCTGTCTGGATTGTTGAAAGTAAGGTATTAAAGTTCCCTGCTATTATTTCATTACTGTCTATTTTGCCATCAGATATGTTAATAATTCTTTAGTATACTTAGGTGCTCTAATATTGGGTGTATATATATTTACAGTCACTATATCTTCTTAATGAACTGACCCCTTCAACATTATATGATGGCCTTCTTTGTCTCTTGTTATAGCTTTGAAATTAAATCTATTTTATCTGATACAAGTACAGTTGTCCCTCAGTATCTGCAGGGGATTGGGTGCAAGACCCCATCCCCACCCCCATAGATACTCCAATCCATGGATGCTTAAGTCTCTTATATGTAATAGCATACAGTCAGCCCTCCACATCTGTGGATTCCCAATCACAGATCAAAAATACTATCTTCCCTGGTATATGAGTCATTTTTCTCTTGCTGCTTTCAAAATTCTGTCTTTGATTTTTGTCCAAGAGTTTGATAGTAAGATGCCTCCCTGAAGTCTCTTTGGCTTGATCTGTTTAGGAATCTTTGAGCTTCATATCCTTTTATGGCCATATGTCTCCTCAGATTTGGGACATTTTCAGCCATTATTTATTTAAATTAGTTTTCTGTCCTTTCTTTCTTCTCCTTCTGAGACCTCCATAATGCAAATGCTGTTTTACTTCATAGCATCCTAAAATACACATAGGCTTTCTTTGGTCTTTTCTATTCCTTTCTCTTTTTCTCCTATAAATAGGTAATATCCTGAGATTTATTTTGAAGTCTGCAGACTCTTTGTTCTATTTGAGCCTAATGTTGAAGATCTTTATTACATTTTTTAATTTCATTAATTATATTCTTTAGCTCCAGAATTTCTGTTTGGCTGTTTTACAATTTCTATTTTTTTTAAACTTATCTTTTTTTCAGGCATTGTTTTTTCCTGAGATCACTGAATTGACTATCTGTGTTCTCTTGAATCTCACTAAGCTTCCTGAAAATAATTACTTTGAATTATTTTGCAGGTAACTTGCAGATCTCCATTTCCTTAGGATTATTTAATGAAAAATTATTGTGGTCTTTTGGTGGTGTTATATTTCCTTACGTTTTTATGTTTCTGATAGCTCTGTGTTGATGTCCTCACATTTGAAGACACAGTCAACTCTGCAGTAAAGAAAATGTTTATTTCTTCACTGTAAAATAAGATAGTCACTAGCCACACATGCCCATAAAGCACTTGAAGTGGGCTAGTATAACTAAAAAGCTGAATTTTAATTTTATTTCATATGAATTTATTTTAAACTTAGCCACACATAGTGACAAAGAAATAGACATCTGTCAATAAATAAATGACCTCTTAACTATTGTATGAAGTAGGTATTATTGTTATCTGCTCTTTACACATGAGAAAAAGTAGAGGAAGAGAGATAGTTGCCTGAAGTTTCACTGCTAGCAAATGGTAAAACCAGGATTTAAACCCAAGTACCCGCCTCCATTCTACATTCATACTTATTACATGAAAATATGTTTTCTCAGATGATTTCAACTTAATATTCTGATTTTCAGATTTTGGTTGGAAGCTTATATAATGTTATAAGCCCAGTACCAATAACTAATGTCTGAAAAGAGTTACATACATGTGGTGAATTATAATTCAAGCATTTCTGAAATGATATGGAAATGGTTCATGTATAAAAACAATGAGGAATCTTTTCTGCTTACAGCATAGTTTAATTCCTGAAATTCATAATAATCTATGCTATTTCTTTACTTAAGAGTATAATTATAATGAAAAAGTGGTAAAGAAACCTTAGGGGGTTTCTCCTGCTTCAGAATAACTGAACACTAGAAAGTACGTAAGCTTTGCGACAGAACTGGTCTACAAAAGATCTGCAATAATCCTCCTTTAAAAAACAGAAAGGCAATAAGGTCTGAGAAGTTTATCTATGGGACCAAACCAGAGCTACAACAATGGAGAGCCTAAAGGGGCAAGATTGCCTGAAGGTGGATATCTAGCAATGACACTAAGACTTTGACCAGCCACAGGTGAATAAAAAGGACGCTAAGACTGCTTTACTAATCAGACACCCTTAGAAGGGGCTGCCATGGTTCCAAGTCAATATTCAAATAGCTGAAGCATATCCTGTAAAATTTTCCTCATTATGCACACAGAACACCCACTGAGTAAGATCAAGCAATGAGATGACAAAATATTAAAACCAAAAAAAAGTCAGTTTTTGTTTTTGAGAACCAGAAAACAAACAAACCACATTTTTTCACTCCCAAATGTCATTGATACAGAAGCTACAAGGGGAAACTATAGGACAACTATGCATAAACTATTTTAATAAATAAACAACATACTCAACAGGGAAAAATAAAAATGTTTCCCTTAAGCTCAGGAAAAAGGCAGGGATGTCCACTTTTATCACTATTATTCAACATAGTATTAGAATTCCTATCTACAGTAATGAAATATAAAAGCCATCTGAATTGGAAAGGACAAAGTAAAACTTCCATTATTTGCAGATGGCATGATACTATAAGTAAAGAACCTTAAAGATTATACCCCCTCAAAAAATAAAAATAAAAATAAAACCCTGATAAATGAATTCAGTAAAATAGCAGGATACAAAATAAATATTTAGAAATTGGTAGTATTTTTATACACAAATAATGAATGATCAGAAAGAAAATCTAAGAAAAACGACCCCATTTACAATTGCATAAAAACAAAAACCCTAGGAATAAACTTAACCAAGGAGGTAACAGACCTGTGCAGAAAATTATAAAATATTAAAGAAAGTAAATGAAGATGATACAAATAAATGGAAGAATATACTGTGCTTCTGGATAGGAAGAATTAATATTGTTAAAATGGCAATACTACCCAAAGCAATCTATAGATTCAATGCAATTCCTATGACAATAGCAATAGTATTTATCATGGAACTAGAACAAATAATCCAAAAATTTATGTAGAACCACAAAAGATCCTGAATATGCCCAACAATCTTGAGAAAGAAGAACAAAGTTGGAGGTATAATGCTACATAATAACAAAACTATACTACAAGGCCCTAATAATGAAAACTGGATGGTACTGGCATATAAGCAGGCATATAGATCAAAGGAACAGAATACAGAGCCCAGAAATAAACACACACCTATACGGACAATTAATATTTGACAAAAGAGGTAATACAATGGAGTAAAAACAGTCTATTCAATAAAGGGTGTTGAAAAAATTGGACAGATGCATGCAAAAAAATGAAACTTGACCACCTTTGTACACCACATACAGTAATAAACTCAAAATGAATTAAATACCTATCTGTAAGACTTGAATCTATAAAACTCCTAGAAGAAAACAGAGGCAACAAACTTTAGGACATTTCTCTTAGTAATATTTTTTTTCTGATATATCTCCTTGGATGAGGGAAACAAAGGAAAAAATAAACAAATGGGACTACATAAAAAAAGTTTTTGCACAGCAAAGAAAACCATCAACACAACAAAAAGATAACATACTGAGAATGAGGGGATATATTCATTAATGATACATCTAATAAGGGGATAGTTTCCAAAATTTATAAAGAACTCATACAACTCAACACCAACAAAACAAACAATCTAATTAAAAAATGAACCAAGGACCTGAATAGACACTTCTCCAAAGAGGACATACAGATGGCTAATAGATATATTAAAAGAAGCTCAATGCCACTAATTATCAGAGAAATGCAAATGAAAATCACAATAAGATATCAATTCACACCTATCTGAATGACTACCATCAATAAATCAACAAAAAACAAGTGTTGGTGAGAACGTGGAGAAAAGACTACCCTCGTGCACCATTGGTGGGAATGCAGATTGGCGCAGCCACTAGGGAAAACAGTAAAGAGGTTCCTCAAAATGCAACTTTCTTGTGACCCAGCATTTGGTATATACCCAAAGAAACCCAAAACACTAATTAGAAAGCATATATGCCCCCTCTATGTTCATTGTAGCACTTTCTACAATAATCAAGATTTGGAAGCAGCCCAAGTGCCCATCAGTAGATGAATGAACAAAAAAGCAGTGGTACATTTACACAATGGAATACTAGTCAGCCATAAAAAAGAAGGGAATCTTACCTTTAAGGGAATCTTACCTTTTGTGATATAGTGAAAGGACCTGGAGAGCATTAAGCTAAGTGAGAAAAGCCAGTCAGAGAAAGACAAATTCTGTATGAGTTCAGTTATATTTGAAATGTAAAGTACAAAATAAATGGACAAGCAAAACTGAAACAGACTCATAGATACAGAAAACAGACCAATCGTTGCCAGAGAGGAGCAGGTGATGGGGGCTGGGTGAAAAAGTTGAAGGCACTTAAGAAGTGAAGATTGGGGACTTCTGGTCAAGATGGAAGAAAAGGTAAACACGCTTCAACTCCTCATGCAACCACAACAAGATTCACAACTAACTTCAAAACACAAAAATACCCAGAACTGCCAGAAAATCATATTGTATGGAAGTCCGACAATCAAGGATTTGGAGAAGGCACATTCATCCAGACAGATAAGAGGGACAGAGCTGGGGAGCCAGGGCAGAGAGGACACGGTGTGGCACAGAAAGGCAGCAGTGGTGGCAGGAGAACAAGTGGCCCCACATTAATGTGCGGCAGATAAAAATCCGGAGGGATACCTTGGGAGAGAGAGGTTCCTTGGGAAGGAGTGATACCAGCCCCAGACCACCCTGCAGCCCAGAGTTCCAGCCCTGGGGAGAGAAAACCTCTTAACTTCAGGCTATAAAACCAGAGGGGGTTGGGACAGCAGAAGAAACTCCTGGCAGCTAGGGAGAGTTTGTTTAAAGGGCCTATACAGAAGTAGAATATACACAAACCCAGCCACTCTGGGAATCACAACCAGAGCAACAGCTATAAGCGCACCAGTTTCAGGGAACTGGGTGAAGTGACAGAAAATGGGATGAGTGCCATGCAAGCCTCCAGAAGCCAAGCAGTGGCATAGTCCCCTCTCCAATCCCTCCCCCTACGGAGAACCACAAAGTGGTGAAGTAGGTTGTGCCCCCCTGGCAAATACCGAAGTCTCCGCCCCATACAACTTAACAGGTGCACTAAGATAGGAAGTCAAAGCAGCTCTACCTGATACACAGAAACAAATACAAGGAGGCTGCCAAATGAGGAGACAAAGAAATATGGCCCAAATGGAAGAAAAAAACAAAACCCCAAAAAAGAACTAAATGAAACAGAGATAACCAATCTATCAAATGCAGAGTTCAAAACACTGGTGATTGGGATGCTCAAAGAACTCCCTGAGTATGGCAACATCATTAAAAAAACCCAGGAAGAAATGAAGGTTACACTAAGTGAAATAAAGAAAACTCTACAGGGATCCAACAGAGGAGGGGATGAAGCCAGAATTCATAACAGCAACTTGGAACATAAGGAACAAAATAAAAATTTGACTAGAATGGCAAAAAGAAAAAAAGAATTAAAAAACAAAGATAGTATAAGGAGCACACCAAGCATACCAATATCAGAATCACAGGGATGCCAGAAGGAGAAGAGGAAGAACAAGAAATTGAAAACTTATTTGAAAAAATAATGAAAGAGAACTTCCTTATTTTGGTGAAAGAAATAGACATGCAAGTCCAGGAAGCACAGAGAATCCCAAACAAGTTGGACCCAAAGAGGACCAAACCAAGACACATCATAATTAAAATGCCAAAGGTTAAAGAATCTTAAAAGCAGTTAGAGACAAGCAGAGAGATACCTACAAATGAGTTCCCATAAGACTATCAGAGGATTTCTCAAAAGAAACTTTGCAGGCAAGAAGGGATTGGCAAGAAGTATTCCAAGTGATGAAAAGCAAGAACCTACAACCTAGATTATGCTATCCAGCAAAGCTATCACTTAGAATGGAAGGGGCAGATAAAGTGCTTGCCAGCCAAGATAAACCTAAAGGAGTTCATTATTACCAAGCCATTATTACATGAAATGTTAAAAGGAATTATTTAAGAAAATGAAGAAGATCAAAACTATGAACATTAAAATGGTAACAAATTTACAACTATCAACAACTCAATCTAAAAAAATGAACTAAGCAAACAACCAGAACAGGAACAGATCCATAGATATGGAGATCATTTAGAGGGTTATCAGCTGGGAGGGGGAAAGGAGAAAATAGGGGAATGAGTGCAGGGATTAAGAAACATAATTGGCAGGTACAAAATAGACAGGGGGATGTTAAGAATAGTATAGGAAATGGAGAAGCCAAACAACTTATATGCATGACCCATGGACATGAACTAAGTGGGGGCATTGTCAGAGGAAATGGGGTAACAGGCAGAAAGGGGCAAAGGGAGAAAAATTGGGACAAGTATAATAGCATAATCAAAAATATATATTTTTAAAAATAGAAGAAGATATAATTTTAAAAACATAAATAAATAAAAAGCTTAACATTGGTTTTCCTAGCAAAAGTAGCAAAGGTAAAGGTATCCTTTAAGAATGATGACAAAATAATATTACTTACAATTAAAAATAAGATTTAACACCAAGGCACCTTAGTAAATGAACCTCAAAAAGGTACACTTCAGGAAGAATAAAGAGGATCACAGAAGAACAGTCTAATGTGTAGCAAAGACAATGTTAAACATGTGTGTTAATGTAAACACTATATTAATATGTTAATTGTCATAATACCATCTAATTTGTAATACTTAAAGGAACAAAAGTGGATTTTCTCTCCAAGCATGAAGGACTAACAAGAACCAGATTTACCTTGCTGTCTTAAACAAATAAAAAACTGGAAAATTATAAAACTGCATTTGAAAACAGGCAAAGCAGAAGAATATTCCCAAGAAAAGGAGATCCCTATGATTGCTGCGTGCAGAGACATTTCAGGCTGCATCGTAGGGAGGAGTTAACCAAACACCGTCTCTGAACTGAGAAGACAGAGTTGAGAATTCTGGAAAGCCAAAGTGGCTAGAATTCCAAGGAATTATATAAAATGTATAACAGGTTATTTAAAAAGCTATTGCAAATAAAACTTCACATGTTCAAGAAGATGCTGCCAAAAACTCCAGGAAACCTCCTGAAATGAGGAGGGCGTGTTGGGAGAGTGCTGGTGAAACTCTTTGAAAGTGAGGCCCATTGGCTGCCCTTAAAACCCACAGGAGAGTATGCATGTGACACTGGGTATCCCTCAGGCCACTGACTGCAGCTCACTCTCAGAGCAAAAATGAGACAGACTTTTGTGACCAAAAAGAAAAGTCCCTTCTTCATGCAGTCTCTTCTCCATTGTCATCTACTGAAAAGATTAACATTGTCCCAGCTGGCAAAAAAGAAATGCTTACAGGACTCAACAACATTACAAGGCAGGACAAAGAAGGATGGATTTGGAGTGAAGAAATAAATTGATAACAGTAAGGAGTATACAAGACACTTAAATATCTTGATTTCCACCTGTGACAGAGAAAATTCAATGTGGAAGTTCACCAATAAAAAGTAGAGCTCTTTTAGCTTCAGATAAAAGGACAATGAAATATAACCAGTGAAGAGAAGACAAACTCACTTCAGATTTTACCAATAAAGTGTTACATTTCCATTACTATGTTTTTCCAGACTTAATTTCTAGGCTTACAGAGAGCATAACTGGGAAATTTTACTAAAATGTATATTACCTAATCCAAACTACCCAAATATTACATAATCTATATAAGATATATATTTCATCATATTAACAGAATTGCTTGTTTACAGTTCTGTACACATAGACATGTATACATACACACAATCTTATTACTTATCAAAGAAGTACAAATTAAAGCAACAATTAAGTAGATATTTTTACTCATGAAATTGACAAAAAATAGCATCCAGTACTAGAGATGGTACAGGAAAAGAGGATGAAATTCAAGGCTGGGGTAAAGAGGAAATGTAGGGGATAATTTTTTTCTTTTTGCATCTTTGTATTGTTTTCAAAATTATAATAAATAATTATTATTTCAATTTTATAATTTTGGGAGAACATAAAAATAAAATTTATATAAAAATTTAAATGCCATCAACTATGCTTAACACCCTATTAGAGTGATAAATTAATGTTTAAATTACACTTGCTTCTCTGGACACTAATATTGAAATAATAATCCAAAAATAGCTGAGAGAGAAAGACCAATTTAAAACTTTCTTTTCCAAATTAGAAATAAATTTAATTATAACTGATAAACAATGCCCAGTATTTAAAACTCTAAAAAGATATTTTAAAGTTTACTGGAAGAAATATTTAAACAAGGTTAGCTTCACAATTTATTCTCTAGTACAGGAAATTTGTGCACACCAACCAGACAAATTTGGTGATAACAATATTTCTGAAATCATAACCGGTAAATCTTGAGGTTGGTTGCTGTGGTCCTCTCACCCCTATCTCTCCCATCTTCCTGAGTATAGTAAAGGAATATAAACCTCCATACTAGCTTATCTCCTCTGCTCTCTTCCACCTCAAGAAAATCAAAATCAGCCCTTTATCAGCAAGAGTTAAAGAAAGTAAAAATGAGTCCACTGCAGAGGCAGGCTTTCCCTTCCAGTTTCCCTCCCAGTTTCTTTACTCCATAAACATTTCACACACCCTCCCTCCACTACCGTCTCTCACAACCCCAACTCACAGATAAATCTACTGTCTTAGAGAACGATCTTTCCAGTTATGAATTATGTAATTGACACATATCATTAGACCTCATAATACTTTCCTTGGGTTCTTTTTTAGTCATTAAGCTCAGGAAGCATCAAGTTTCTTTGATCTTCATGCCTACAACACCTATAAAATATGTAAAACTCAGTATGCGAGGCAATTAAACAGAATATATCCTAATTGTGGAGTCCTGAACAAGAGACTTAAATGTGGTCATGTTCTGGAGGTAAATTACTAGGCTTAAGTATGATCTTCTACTGGACTGGTATTTGATATGGCATGCATGGTACCAAATATTGTTTTCTAATCTGTTCTGTTCTCGATTTGTCTGGGGCTCCTAGAACTTTGGTCCAAATTGTGCCATTTCTTATTGCTCATTGGAAATTAGATCTTCTAGCTTTCATATTTCTTTCTGGGAGGAAGTAGAGATTTCAAAAAAAAGAGAACAGAACAGAAAAATTTTAAAGTAAGAGAGCAGACAAAAAGGAAAAGGACAAAATAGGCAAGACAAGGAAGTAAGGAAGGAAGGGCAATGGAAGAAAGGCATGGAGAGGGAGGTAGAAAGGGAGCCTAAAAATAATGAAGGTAAGTTTTTCAATTATATATTATATATACTGCAAAAGGTGCTGTCAAAGAAATAATCTAGTTTCTAACTTGGTGGTTTGGTTGTGGAGGATAGTTTATATGGATTTACCTGAAGAGTATTTGCAAAACTCTTTATTTTTATGTCAAAAAGAGATGCAGTTTTTTAAAGCATCATGTGTTCATTCACTCTTTCAAATGTAGATAACTGAGAAAAATACATGACAATAGTGAATTGAGAATAATTACTGTCAATTTGTAGAGGCACCTACTCTGAATTCTTTACACTCATTTCACAAGTATCTATCACAAGCAAAAGACAATAGAAGCTAAAACATAGCTAAGTCATTATGGGACATACAGTATTTAATTCTAAAAATAATAGTAGTTGATTATAGTGTTTTTGATAATAGAAGTTTCCTAATAAGAATTAAAGCCATCAATGTTAATTAAATCTTTATTCATTTTTAATTAGAACTGCTCTCATGAGTAAATGAAATAAATGAAGTAAGTTTTACTTTTTAAATTTTTGTTCTATTGTAGTTGTCTCCATTTTCCCTTCATTAGTCTCCCCTTCCTTACCCATCCCCCACTTCTCACATTCAATCTTCCCCCCTTCCCCATTGTCTTTGTCCATGGGTCCTTATACATCTTTTAAATGAAATATAATATTAAACAAATTACAAGTTAGACATATAATCTAACTATCCACAGTTTTCAGATACTAGGAAGACTATCATGCATAACCAGACTCTACCTGGAATTTTTCATTTCTGAGGGAAGATGGAGAACCTGGCACACTGAGGTAGAATTCATCTAAATCTTTCTTATGGGTGTGATATACTTATGAAACCAGTGACCATAAGAGATATTTTATTACATGAATATGATACTATCCATGAATTTAAACTACAATGGCAGCTTTACCTGTAAGATGTATGAGTAGGTCACAGCCCTTGCCTCAAGGCAGTCTTGCATTAGCAAATGACCAGTCCAAATTCCTCATTGAAATTGATGTAACGTATATTAATTTTTTAAATATCTGTGCCTTAGTTTCCTCACCTGTAAAATTGAAGTAATGATAGGTATTTTCTGGGGCTGTTCTGAGGATTAAATATACTTTTATACATATTTATATACATATGTATGTATATATACTCATACATATATGACAGTGAAAGGGCAGTCATCTGATAAATGTAGTTCTTATAATTAGTAGCACTCATATAATTTTAGTACAGCAGTATAAGTGTTAAAATAAATATAAGTACAATGAACTATAGAGGCACATAGGAGAGAACCTGCTCTACATGAAGTGGAGAATAGGCTGCAAAGGGGTTACAGAGGAGTGAAACCCAAGCCTCAAAGAATAAGCAGGAATCTGTCAGGGGGCTAGAGTAGGAAACTATATGTGTTTTAATGAAAAGAGCATGTGTACATAAATACATGGAGACATGAAACACCATGGTAGAATCATGAAAGGCAAGTAGCTGAGTATTGTAGAATGAGAAGGAATTCAGATTTAGAAAGCCATACATAAAAGGTGGTTTTATCCCTCAGGTTAATGAGAGTCTAAAGAATATAAAGCAGATAACCAGAAATACTTGTGGAACAACTTTATTACGGATATTGTTATGGCTGGCTCCTAATTCAGTAGAACAAAATTGACATGGTTTCTGCATTGAGCTTACAGTGTAGCACAGAAGATAGATGTACATAAATAATTATAAATAACTAGTAATTTCAAGCATACAACGTGCTGTGCAAAATTGCTAATATTTCTAGAGGATGTACTATGTAAAGCATTTTACATATAAAACAGAATCATTCCCTTTTTTAAAAAAGATTAGGTTAAGAAACAGAGGCAGTCTCAATCCAAAGTCAAAACTTTTAACTGGTATGTAATATTGTTTCAATAAAAAAGAAAGCAGGATAATATGATCATCATATAAATTTTAGAAAAATATCTCATTGGCAGCCATTCAGGCAATGAATTGTAAAGACTAAAACTGAACACAGGAGAGTGCTGCAAAGGTCCAAGCAAGAAATAATTAGGACTAGAACTAGGTCAGTTGTAGTAAGAAAAAGAGAAGAAAACTGATGAGCTATAGACTGAACTCACAAAAATTGTGTTTACTGAATTTGTAATCTGTTAATTAAAAATAAAAATTAATTAGCTACTGACCAGCTTACAAATGATAGAAGTAAAATAGTAGGTCAATCTTTAGAAGAAAATTTTGAGGCATTACCTGAATATATCACTTATTAATAAATAGCAGTAGCTAAACAGACACATTGGCCTTTATACATACTTTGGGCTGCAGTATTCTATACAGTTCAAATGATTTTTTATTCACATTGAAAATTCCAATTTGAGTGGTAAAATATAGTATATTCCATCCTTTGATGTTTGGTGAAATTTGTTTAAAATGAAATCTAAGTTAATTTTTATTTAAATTATCTAATAAATGAAATAATACATGAAGGTTTTTGCCTGTATGCATTCACTATAGTTAGAAATATGTATCAAACAATATGTAAAATTTTATTTTGGAGAGATTGCTATTTTAACTAATGTGACTATTTTCCTTGTGTCATCCAACAATTTAGATGACATTGGACTGAGAATTCAGTGGCGTTCCAGGCTGGAATTATTGGGAGGGAAGATGGAGAGGAGAAGTAGGGTGTAGAAGTATGTAAGTAGAATCAGCAAAGTAAGGAAGAGAGAAAAGCACAGAAACCAGAAAGTGGAGTCAAGGTTGGAATCATGCAGTATGTGGCGAGTGCACTGGATCAGACCCCTCAAACTTTTTGGTCATGGGACCTGTTTACACTCTCGAAAATTATTGAGAATTCCAAAAATCTTTTATTCATAGGCTCTGATGACTGAGATTTGCCATTGTATATATTAAAACAAAGAAAACTAAAAAATATGTATTAATCATTTGAAAAGACAAAAGACCCTTATATGCTAACACAGATAATATATTTATGAAAAAGAACTATATTTTTCAAAACAAAGGATAATAGCAAGAACTGTAATTGTTTTACATGTCTGCAAATCTCAAAGTCTGGCTTCTTTTAAGACAACAAGATTCTCATATTTCTTTCTACATTGAATTTATTTCTATATCATAACTTGGGCAGCCTGTGTACACCCATTAGAGAATGTATAATTCAAAAGGTAAATAATATCTTTGAATTATTATTCAAACAGTTTTAACTTCACAGACTATCTCAACAAAGTCTTGAGGACCACCAAGGGTCCCAGAACTATACTTTGAAAATGACCATATTTAGACAAATGTATTTTTAAAGGTGGCAATTGAAGGTGATACACAGACCAGCATGAAAACAAAGCCCATAAGCCAGGTGGCTCAGTTTCTAAATCTATGATTTCTGGGCTTCAATAGAACTAGCATTTTAATGAGGACAAGTCTGTAGAGACAATTGTCCATTATCCTATTTCTGGAAGTAAATATAGAATCAACTCTATAGAATTTGTTCCAGGTGATCATGGAATTGCAAGCACCAGCAGGAAAAAACTGCTTCTGCATGCATAAAACAGAGATTGCACTGACAAACCAATACTACAATCTACTGAAATGATTACATAATCAAGATTAGGTCATGGCTTACTTCATTACAATAATTATGGTAAGATAATAAAAAGCATTGCTAAGGGACAGTTCCCTTTCCCTAGAGCTATAAAAATAAAGTGGACAGCAACATATTTAGAATATCCCTTCTAGAGACAGAACATGAACCAAAAGCTTCTTACAGCCTCCTCCAGACTTCTGATTCCTTGAGTATTTTTATCCCATTGAAATAAACTCTGACACATCTAACATTTCCCTTTTTACATACTTTTCTGCTTCATGTACAATAATTGCTATAAATCATCTCCATTTATAGTTTTTTCTTGTGTTTTTTCCTCAATCCTTCTGTTTTCATTCTTTTGGTTCCAATTCCAACCCCTACTCTTATTCCTGTTTCACCATTTACATTCACTGTTCCCTATATCTCCCCATACACTTATACCGAACTTTATATCTTGAAATAGAAAAATATAATTACACATTCTCTTGCATTATATAAGACAATAGTAACCCAAACTATGAATAAGCTGAAAGAGAGAAGAAAAACACAATGACTTCAAATGACAAAAAAATTTGAAATGAATACTTGCACATTACTTTGAGAGCAAAACATTTATTTCTGTATTTTATATTCTGACTGTATGATCAACTACTCACTTGTTTTCTCTCAGTATATAAGTTCTGGGGAGGGAAAATAATGATAAATCAAAATTTGTCCTGGATAATTACACATAAGTGACTTGATGGAGATACCAAAAAAATAAGGTTTACCACCTTCTCTTAGGAAAAAAATAGATATCAAGAAATAGAGTTTAATTTTTGTATACTACAGTCAGTAAAAGATTTCTATATCAGCCAAGGACTGTCACTAAGCAACATGATTCTTCACTGTGCTCAAAAGGGGGGCTGCTAAGCATTAGTAGCCTCATTTCTCACTGAAAGCTTTGACAAATTTCTACCATATTTTATATAACTGTAGGAGAGGAAGTACCAGATTAGATCTGATTTGCTGTTATAATGGGATTTTTTTTCCCACATAAGCTAATGATGCAAAGCTATATTTAACCCCTCAAAAGTCACCCTCAGGCACTCATTGTATATTCTGATTGCATCTCATATCTAAAATTGGACAAGTAGCAATTTCTTTGCTACTGAATGTGACAAAAGCAAAAGTTTAATAGGTAAAGACTTTCTTTTTCTGATTGGTTCCATTATAAATTTAGCTCTGTATTATCAATCTGTTCACCAGCTTCTTATGTCATCAAATGTTCCCTCACTGAATTGGAAAGATCAAGAAAGCCTGGTACGTGGAGTTCATGTCCATTGGTGTATGTGAGCCGGTCCTCTTGTCCCTCTAGCCCAGCTGCATGTGCTGTAGACCTCTTACCTTTACACTCAGCCCCACTCTAACCCTCTGCCACAGAGAAGTTTGGCAGCATTTTATGTGTTTTGTCTTCAGCAATGATTAGAATCTAAAATTTATGTATGTATTATCATAATCATAGAAGGTCTCCTTGGCATTTTGTGCCAAGTGAGTTGCAATCTTCCATATTCAACTATTCAACTTTGGTGGATTCCTACACTCTGATTTGTATTCTAATTCCCTGCTGGGAGTTGGTCCCTTTCCTTAACACATGCCCTCTTAGCTGATGTCGAGAAAATGAATACAGCCCTCATCAACCTGTATGTAAGGAGGTGGGCCTTATCCTTTACGTCCTGTTTCAACCTGGATATTCCTACCATCCTAAGTCACTGCCATACATTGAACCAGCAGTATCACCACTAGCAAGAAACATCTGCTGCTGCCACCCTCACACCTGCAAGATGGAACCTGTTGTATAGTGATCCTAATCCAAATTGTGAGCTTGCCATGTCCTCTTGAAAATTTGTTTTGGCCATTGAAGAGCTAGAGCAGTTCTTGTTTGGTCTACACTTAATTTCCCACGTAAATAAGGTTCTAGCGTGCTTCTCAACTGAGCTCACATAGGTAGAACCATAACAAGACTAACAAGAGCATCCCATGGGCCACGACCAGTGATACTCTTGACAAACAACGATTTATCATCTATACTACCTTCCTATAGTTTAAGTTCCTGAACTACCACTTGCTAGTTTTATGATCTTAGTCAAATTAGTTAAAACCACTCTAAGTCTCAGTTTCCTCATCTAGAAAATAGGAATAACAATAGTATCTAACCCATAGGGTAATTAAGTATTACATTCGTATGTTTTCATTATTATTAAATAATTATTTTCATATACAGAGATTGAAACACAAATCAATGGGACACTTCATTTTAGGGGATTTCATATATTCTTTGGACTAGGGCTAAAGAAAATTTAATTACCAGCACATATTATCAAATATATTTGTGCCTTCACCGACACCACTCGTGAATAAGATCTTATAAGAGTTCTTATTTTTTAAACATTTTATGTACGTCACAAAGTTGATAAAATAGAAAGCTATAAATCAAGACAATGATTTTATATGGTACATAGATGATATCTAGATAGAGAGATAAAGTCTATTTACCTTGAACAGACAAGTAGTGCTACCCTTTTACATTCTAATTCAAATACTTCAAAGAGCCTAATATTGGATCAAAAGATCAAGAAGGTTGGGGATACAATCCAGTGACCTGGAATGTCTACACTGGAGTGTAATTCAGCAAATGCCAAATACCATAACCTCATAGTTGAAACATGGGTTTCTCTACTACTGTCAAATATATATAATTTCTTCATAAGCAAAAGAAGCAAGTTAGATTAAAGGAAAAATAATTATACTCCCTCGTATTGCCTTCTTTCTAGCTTAGATTATCTCAGACTTGCAATCTAATGTTAACTAAACACCTTTTGGCTTTTTCGTCTCCTTTCCATAAAAATTAATTATGTCCTGCCTCACCATCCCCAAAGTGTTTAAGGAGTAAATTAAAATTAAATCCCAGGAGCTAGCTTGAATGAAGGTGGCCATCATAAATAGTAGTTTGCTTTATCATTATCACAGAATAAAATCAGAAAACCTCGGGTTTGGCAGGCATACCCACATGCAGTGTGAGAATTCTAGATATTGCCAATGCAAGGACAATGAGTATTGCTTTTGGATGGAAACATCTTTTAGTGGTTCTCTTTATGGTATACGAGAAGTACAAAACCTTAGAGTTGCACAGACAATTATAGCCAATGTTGCATAAAGTTTTGACGAGCCCTGCAAAATTCTGTCAATTTGTACCTTTCTTTTCCTGTTAAAGATTATTTATTTATTTATTAATTTTTAGAGAGAGGCAAAGGGAGGGAGAAAGAGAGGTAGAGAAACATCAATATGAGAGAGAAACACTGATACATTGCCTTTCTTCTATGCCCCAACCAGGAACCAAACCCACAACTCAGGCATGTTCCCTGACTGGGAATCAAACCAGCAACACTTTGCTTTGCAGGATGATGCCCAACGAACTGAGCCACACCAGTCAAGATTCAAGTGGTTTCTTTAATTGCTGAAAATACAAAAGCCTATAGCATCCTTACCTGATAATGTGTGACTGAACAAATCTGACATTTAAATTTACAATTCTCTGTTTTAAAATATACATTCTCAATTTTTGAACAATTCTTATTGTTAAAAAATTCCATGCAAATTTAAACCAAAATGAGATAGCACCTCATACCTATCAGAATGGCTATCATCAATAAATCAAGAAATAAGTGCTGGAGAAGATGTGGAGAAAGGAGACCCCTTGTACACTGCTGGTGGGAATGCAGACTGATGGAGCCGCTGTGGAAGGCAGTATGGAGTTACCTCAAAAAATTAAAAATGGAACTACCTTATGATCCAGTGGTTATATTTCTGGAAATTTATCTGATGAAACCCAAAACACTAATTTGAAAAAAATATATGCACCCATATGTTTATTGCAACATATTTATAATAGCTAAGATTTGGAAGAAGCCCAAGTGTCCATCAGCAGATGAGTGGATAAACAGCTATGGTACATCTACACAATGGAATACCACTTGGCCAAAAAAAAAGAAGGAAATTTTACCCTTTGTGACAGCATGGGTGGACCTGGAGAACATTATGCTAAGTGAAATTAGCCAGCCTAAAAAAGACAAGTACCATGTGATTTTACTCATATGTGGACTCTAATGAACAAACTGAATTAACAAGCAAAATAGAGACAGACTCATAGATAGAGAACAGGCTGACATCTCTGGGAGTGGCTGGGAGAGTGGAGGGATGGAGCAAAAAAGAAAAAAGGAGAAAGAACTCATGAACACAGACAGCGGTGCGGTGACTGCAGAGGGGCTGGGGGTGGGTGGAGGTGGAAGAAGGTGGGGGGGATAAATGATAATGTAAAAAATGCAGTAAAAATAAATAAGTAAATAAACCCTTTTTAAAAAGCAGTGAAATAAAGGAAATGAATACTAAAAAAGTCCCACTTACATTGAACTAAATAAAGCCTCTTATTATGTACAGTTGGTTTACCAATAAATCATAGACTAGACCCTGTCCCCTTTCAAAAAAAAACAGTAAATATCCACATAATAGCTATATACGTATTTAAAAATAGTTGTAAGATCATCCATGGGTCTTCTCTTTCCTGGAAAACCTTCTGAATTTCTTTGATTCTTTAAATAACAAAGTTTTGAAGTTCTTAGTGGTACTATTTTTTTCTATTCTGAATGGGATTCAATTTTTATATTGAATTTCAATTCAGCATATTGACTATATGTATTCTAAATTCAATATAGAATATAAATATATAGAACATATTCTATATTCAATTTCTATATTCCTTCTCACACTATTTTAGGTATTTCCTGCTAAGCTTAGAATAGTGACGTATGAACCTTCCAAGATCCAGAGAACAACCTAAGACTAAGTTGGCTTTTGCTATTGTTTTGCAACCATATTACTCTATTGACTCAACTATGCTCCCAAATACTGTTCACAGGGGCTACAACTAAAACCTATCATTCTTCCTGTGCTTAAAAAGACAAGTTTTTTAAATTCATATTCAGGATCTTACCATTGTTCATGTTAAGTTCCTGTTAACTGCAAGTTAACATCAATCCATGCAATCACTCCCTATGTACAGCCTTATATTTAAACACGAGTTTACAGCCTGCAGAAAGTTGAATTTCTCTCTTCACTAGAGAGATGCTAGATTTTCTCAGAAATTACTTATGTAATGTCTATGGACCATGTCTTAAGGGACACCTGACATAGGGCAATATCCTATGATCTCTGCTACCCAATTCCAAAGTTAAATTTAGACTGTAATCTAAAATCCCTGTACATTGTCACATCTAATCCTTAATGGATTTATATGGTTATATGTTTCCTAGAAAAGAACAACTATAAGATAGTAGCATAAAAAAACATGTGCTCTGGAATCAGATAAATCTGAATTCTAATTCCACCTCTACCAATTACTAATTGTGTGATTGTAGGTAAGTTATTTAACCATCTGGGCCCAGCTTTTTCATCAGTAAAATGTGGACTATGAAGATTATATTAATAGATGTAAAACACATAAAACAAAGCACATATAACAATTTTTGACCCAAAGTAAGCACTGCTAAATGGTTGCAGCCATTGTAAGTATTAATATGAATAAGAAACTTCCTTCATGAGATTCGGATAATATTTTTTGAGTTGAAACAAGTGAAATCCACCCTCACTCTTTACTGTTGATTCACATACTTCCTACTATAACCTTTGATTTGGGGGGTTTTGTTGTTTACATTAGCAATCCCCACTGTGAGCCAAATGGGAAAAGGAGTCTGAATATAGCAGTGCATCTGCCACCTTCTCAAAGATATTCTCAAGGTTCTTCAGATTGACTCTCTCCACCCTCTTCTTCAACAACTCCATAAAGTTCTAGGTAGAGGCATCACCAACAATTAAAAGATAGACTTTTCTTTTGAGACAGCATGTGCCCTCTCCCTTATAATCTACTCACCTTATACAAATAGTGAGCTAGCTTACTCAAATCACTCTGCACATAATTCCCACAGTTACAAATTTCACTTTTTAAAATTAAAAGGGGTCACTTTCAATAAAAAGAAAAAAAGTTGGCTGCTTCTCATCAATTCTCCACTTACCTACTAAATAAGTTTCTAAAAAGACTTTCTCATATAATATCACTTTTCCCTATATCTTCAAATTTTTATCAGTCCTTAAACCACGCTAGAGAACTGGCTTCTCTTCCTTAATACATATTACAGGTATCATTCTATGTCAGTTAATAAATAAGGATATCATTATTTTAAATAGTAATGTAGTAATATATTTTTTGGCTGCATCATAATTTAACCAATTCTTCATTGTTGTGCATTTAAATTGTTCCAAATTAACTACAACACACAACACTATGATGGATAGTCTATAGTGTGTGTGTGTGTGTGTGTGTGTGTATTTATGCCAGTTTCTGAATATTTTAGAAAATCATTCAAGGTAGAAATAGAAAAACAAAGAAGTATGCACTTTTTAATGGTGATATACTTATAGCATAGTTCCATAAAGTTTGATAACAATTTATATCTATATGAAAAATACATGAGAATATCCATTTTGCAAAATTCTCATTAGTACTAAACATTATATTTTTTTACTGTTTGCCAATCCAATAGGTAATGTGCTTGTGAAATATATGTGAAGACTTGCTTTTTAAGATAGGGATTATTCATTCCTATGTCTCAAAAATTAATGTATGTCATTTTAGTCTTTTAGCAAAGTTAGCAGGTGAAAAAACATTAGGGTCAATTGATGTGATTTTTGGAGGTTGCAATGATTTCCTTTTTTATTTTTTATCAACAATTAGTTAATTATCTTTAATTGAATTTATTGGAGTGACATTAATTAATAATATTACATAAGTTTCAGGTGCATGATTATATAATACATCATCTGCTTATTGTACTGTGTGTTTACCACCCCAAATCAAGTCTCCTTCCATTTCCATTTATCCCTCCTATACTCCTTTCTACCTCCCCCAACAGCCTTTCCCTTATGGTTATCAACAAGCTGTTGACTGCGTCTATTAGGTTTTTGATTTTTTTTTTTTGCTTAATCTTTTCACCTTTTCAGTCCAGCCCCTCAACCCCCCACCCCTCTAACAACTGTCAGTCTGTTTTTGTATCTATCAGTCTGTTTTTATTTTGTTTGTTTGTTTTGTTCATTAGATTCTACATGTGAGTGAAATCACATGATATTTGGCTTTCTCTGACTGGCTTACTTCACTTAGCATAATGTTCTCCAGGTACATCCATATTGTTACAAAAGGTAAGATTTCCTCCTTTTGATGACTGAGTAGTATTCCATTGTGTAAATGTACCACACTTTTTTTTATCCACTCATCTACTGATAGATACTTGGGCTGCTTCCAAATCTTGGCTATTGTATATAACACTGCAATGAACATTGAGGTGCACTTACCCTTTTGAATCAATGTTTCTGGTTTCTTTGGATATATTCCCGAAGTGGAATTGCTGGGTCATTAGGTAGTTTCACTTTTAATTTTTTAAGAAAATTCCATACTGCTTTCCACAGTGGCTGTACCAGTCTTCATGTCCACTAACAGTGCACGAAGGTTCCCCTTTCTCAACATCCTTGCCAATACTCGCTCTTTGTTGATTTCTTGATGATAGCCATTCTGACAGGTGTGAGGTTATAATTCATTGTGTTTTTTTAAATTTGCATTTCTCTAATGATTAGTGATGTTGAGCATCTTTTCATATGTCTATTGATTATTTGTATGTCCTCTTTGGAAAAGTGCCTATTCAGGTTCTTTGCCTATTTTTTTTTAATTGGATTGTTTGGTTGTTTAATGTCGAGTTTTGTAAGTTCTTTATAAATTATGGAAATAAGTTGCATTTTTTATGCCAATAATGACCTATCAGAAAGGAAAACTAAGAAAACAATCCCATTCACAATTGCTTCAAAAAACTTAATAAAATACCTGCAAATAAATTTAACCAAGGATGTAAAAGACCTGTACTCAGTGAGGCCAACAACCTAAATTCTTCTTTTTGATTAATTTCAATTGATTTACAATTCAATAGTTGTATGTGGCCAGTGGCTACCACATTGGACAGTAAGTACAGTTCTAAGACAGGTGAACAATAATATTTGTAAAGCAGAACATTTCTAGAAAAAGAAAAAGCAATAGTGAGATTGCAGCCTTTAGACGAGAAGTGATATACAGCTGTTTCTAAGTAACTTCACTCAATCACTCCAGAAAAATACTCTAAACCCTGAAGTTGTCAAAGAGTTAAGTGATATCCTATATATAAGAGGGCTTTCAAAAGAGAATGATTAACTCCTGCTTTCTTTGATTTTTTCATTAAATGTCTTTTCTTGTGTTCTAAGTGATATCCTTACATTTTTGACTAAAAAAAAATATATCTTTAGAGATTCATTAACATATCTAATGAAGTAGTAAGTAGTTACCAGTAGATTCTCATCTAATATAGTCAATAGAAAAAAAAGGGGGGATACTGGAAAACTATCTTAGAACAAGTATAGAAAACCATTGGCCGAGCTGATGACCCAACCATTTCAGTGATTCTGGATAGAACATTAAATCTGATCACCTCATTAAGTGGTCTCCAAAGCAGAGGACTCAGGAAGTTAATTGGCAGTGAGGAGAAAATACTAGATCTTCTACTTACAATGAAATTTTTTATTAAGAAATAGGAAGTAAATTAAGCTTTATTAATACTTAAGACTTAGATTGACAATAATGCCCTAAATCATTCCACATGTCAAATGACCATAATGTTGAAAAGGCAATTAAGGTATCCTAAAGGAAAACTGGAGCTTCAAGACAGAAATATTGACAGTGGTTACTTAATTCCTTCGTTTGCTTTTAAATTTCAATTTATTACCATTTATATCTGACCATCTGAGTGAATTTATAGAGTGTATTATTTAAAATGGTAAACTATTTACAATTCTTCATAATGAGATGCTGTGTGACCTGGAAAGTCTTTTCCACATAAAAATTTTCTGATTATCTCAAAGCAAACTACTTGTTTCTGAACTCAAAGGTTAGTTACACATTGTTCTTTACCAAAAAAAGAGAAATGTTCCCAATTTGCTGACCTGCCCTGTGATGACAAGTGGTTGTCAGCACTGTCTATGCAGCAGGTATTTAAAAAAAATTCTAAGCTGTTCCTTCAAAGTAAAAGTGACATTTAAATAATCCATGAGTAAGCCTTTTGAAGTGAACATTTTGAAAATGGATATTTGGAAATGTTTTCAGTGCTATGTTGTTTTTGTTGCCAAAAACTATAAATACTCACATAACCATATAGTTTAAACTTGGAAATAAAATGTCCCACTCTGTTTGAAAATATTCTTCATAAAAGTTTGAGTGAATTTTTAATCTATTCCTTTAAAACATTAAAATATCCAGCTTTTCAATTAGCTTGCAGAGACCAATTGACATCAGGTAAAATGAAAAATTGCCAGCTGTATTTCTGCAAAAACCTTTGCAAAATTGGTAGATGGAACTGAAAAATGAGCACTGTGATTTAGCAAACACACAGTCAACAATTTATTTCTTCAATTTGAAATGACATATCCTTGTGAAGGATATTTTCAACTATGACAGACATGAAAACTAAGTATAAAAATAAACTGAACTTAGAGACCTCTGAATCACTGCATTACTAAGTCTTACACTAAGATTTTAAAATGATGAAGTACAACCAATCAAAACACCTTCACTGCACATTTTTTAAAAATTGTGATCTATTATATTGCTCACATTAAAGATACATTTATTTTTATAAAATATAATCTACATTAAAATATTATTTCATATTTATCTTCAACCGGATTGTTTTCTGATTTATTATATGCAGAACATACAATAAAATATGCATGTATAATTTGTAGGTAAAAACATTCATATACTATGGGTGAATGCATACAGCATTTTTACTAAAAGAATATAATAAAAAGGTTTTAAGAACACTGTCCTAATATTTCCTACTTCAAACAGTGATTAAACTATTTTTCCTATAATAGAAACAAATAAAAAGAATACCTTTAAGACAAAAAAGTTCAATTTATTATAATATTTTAAATACATCATTCTATAAGAGAATATTTGTGTGTGCAAACCAAACAATGATACGAGAATAGGTAAAGAATTATTTAGTTGGTTGCTGACAACATGATCAGGTCCAGTTCAGGTTGTTAATTCAGATTTTGTTTTACTGTGCCCTTCAAAAAATACTCAGTGACCTCAGAGACTCTGTAATGACCCATTCCCATTGAGTAATTATTTTGCTCACAAACCATTCCATACCTTTTAAAAATACTCCTAAGGCTTTTGTCATTGGTCACATACCACTTGCTTCCAACATCAGACTTGCTATTCTGGTTTAAGACACCTTGGAGGATGAAAGTCAACACACTGGAAAAATCTTAAGTGAAAAGTTTGCCTCCAGTATAACTTTGAAATCTGTAACATTCTCTAGTCTTTACAAGAGAAGAATGTTAAACACTGGCAAGATAAACCCACAGTGAACAGGATGAGTGTCTATGTTTCTAACAATATGGATATTCGTAAAGGCTGACCTCTGCACCCCACAGCTATGACTCATATCAACTACTTCCCAAAATAAACCAATTTACACAGTGCTTGTTGGGGTCCATAACAGAAGATTGGTGACAAGGAACAAAGGAGAGCCAGTGCAGGTGAAAAATGACCTGAACAAGAGATTTTTCTTTCTGTTTCCCAGAGCAGTAAAACCTTCAAGAGAAGCCAGTTCCTAATCTCCAATTCACATCAGCACAGGGAGGGAACGGAAAGACTATTGCTGGTCACTAGACTGAGGATATGGTATGAAACTGTTGCAGGTAACCTGAGTTACCAGCACCAAATACAGGACCTTCGAGAAGCCCAACAAAAAAGTGAAGAGTCCCGTGACAGCCCTGTGTCAGTCAGACTAAGTACCAAGGGCCTCCGGGGCTCAGGCCAGGACATCAAGATCTCCTTCTCCTAACTCCAGTGCCCGGGCAGGCAAAGTGGGTAGAGGGATCCAGAGTGACAGTATCTTAAAGACATTTTAGTGTTTGATATTATTTTTTGACCATTGGACCTCTACCATATTTAAAAATCAGAATCAATGAACTGTGAGCTGTGTTGCAGGATATATTTTTCCAGTTTTTCCTATAGGAATCAAAAAAATATATAATGCTCTCATATATAATCCCCATAATTATACATTTCAACCTAATTTTTGTCAGCCAGAATAGAAGATAATATTTTATCTTGAAATAACTTAGTTTATTTGAAAGCTTTAAAGAGAAACAACACCCAGAAAGTTAATAATTCTGATGCAATAAAAATAAATTAATCTTCCAAAAGGAGAAAGAGGTTCTTCCAATATGACCACTAGTCAAATAAATAGGTGTGCTATAAAGAAACAAACACTACCCCCGGATTATTAGAAGCAGGCAGCGACTGTAAAAAAGTGAAGAAATATCTCTTTATTTCTAAACAGACTGCTTATTGAACCACCCAGGAACACCACCAAAAAAGGCTATACAGAAATGAGCACATACAGATGACAACCATGCAGAAAAAAATTCCACTCTGACTAAAAGACAAAGCTAAGTGGCTATATATCATTGGCATGGAGATAATAATCAGGCTAATGATAGTCACAAGATCAGTGGCTGAAATTCGTATCTTTAGAAAAGCCAGAATCATCCAAAGGGAAGTGGATACTCAGAAATGTCCAAAACTGTAAGGATAAATAGAGAAATGAGGTGAACGGAGGATCTTAACTGAGTTGACAAGACAGAAACATTTTTTTGCATGACTGAATCTCAGTTGAGGGGAGTGAAGGAAGTGAGGGCCACAAGGAGGTGTGCGGAGACGTGGGAGAAGGCTGGGGGGTGTATGGGAATGTGCACGGGGTATTGAGGAAGTGGGGGTCATGGGGATAGGATGAGAATGTGTCATGAATTTAGAGAGATGTGGAGAATTATGGGGGGTTAGGAGAATTAGGGGTGGAAATGTTGAGGAATATTGTGGTAGGGAGTATGGGGGTAGGGGTAGGTGTAGGTACGGTGTAGCGGGGAATATGGGGAACTGCAGAAGACTCTTTGGGGAGTGGTGGGGGTATGAAAGTACGCAGGATATGTGAGGGGTACAGAAGGAAAACATGCAATGGGGACATTCATGCGTGGATAGCTGTGTACATGTCTGTGTACTGTTTTATATGTGTACTGGCACAAATAAATGCTTATTGTTAATTTTCCTTTGATTTAACATTCCTTATCTTAAAACTACTATGTACAACCATCTTTCACAAAGGGCAATAAATTTTGCTATTTTGCTACAATTAAGGAAATATCCCCTCTATTTTAAATAAATCAAGCCAACTTCCCTCACAAATTCGTGAACTCAAAGTCGGGACAGACCAAGTATTTAATATTAGAAACTTTGTTGTACATTTTTTCTTAATATTTTGGGGCCTTGGAAATAGATTACTGAAAGTGAAATAAGGATGTTGTCACATTTCCTGTCTGAAACTAGAAAAATACAATCTCTATGACTGTCCCTAACTGACCATAGTCCCATGAAATAAGGCATGGATAGAAGCTAAAACTTTGAAATACATACAAAAATACACCTATTTCCTTTACAGGTCCCTGTATATAGTTCTCTCCTTTTTTTAAATATTTCCCTGCCATACTCTCTCTATTGCTTTTCTAAAAGATGGCAGTACGGCTGAATGAGTAGCATCAAGGTTTCAACAAGCATCGTACTCCATTAAAATATGCATAAGCTGGTTTACCACTCCAGGACTGGTTTTTCACTTCCTTGCTATCTTAATTTCCAGCCTCTTTTGAAGAATAGGGCTAGCCTTTGAATAATGCCAAACTTCAGACATAATTTTAGTTTCCGCCTTCTCTTAAACTCCAAATGAACAGTTATTCTGCACAAATTTAATTTCCTATTCTTTTTTTTCAGCTCATTTGGCAACATTCAGACCTGCATAAGAGGTCCCCCCTCCGCCCCCCAGTATGATACTTCTTATTTACTTACCCACACAAATACAATACATCATAAGTAATACATTTCTGGGCTTCTGATGTCAGAGAGCTTTATTTTTGTGTTCTTACCTCCGAATTGTTAAGGTGACATTTGTGAGTTCCTGAAAACCAGCCATCACTCGAACATTGGTCAATGTCCACTTTCTGAAGGCTTATGTCCACTTTCATGACACCCCTTAAAAGCAGGGAAAGATAAAAAGAACAAATTAACCTGAGCCTTTACAATTTCTAACTCTGTATTCTAACCTGGAAATCAGACAAATCAGCATAAATAATGCTCCAAAAATTTTCAAACTGCCCACTCATATTCAACTAAAGGATACCAAGTGAAGATAAACATACAATAGGACAGAATCCATAGTATTAGTTTTATATAAGTCCCAAAGGCAGCAACTCTATTGTTCACTGTCTTCAGCTTCCTGGATAATGCATGACACTTTGTAGGTGTTAATAAATATTTGTTGATTAACTGAACCCAGACAGCATTTCTCTGGATATGACAGCAAAGTTGACTCAAATTTTAACACCTGCTCCCTTTTATGAAGTAAATAAAAACAAAGTCCTCCTCTTATTTCTTTCCACTACTCTTTCCCATTGCAGGCCCAGAGTGGAGAAATTTCAGGGTGGGTGTCAGAAAGGGAGGACAATACGAGAAAATATGCATCTCTTTCCTCTGATTTACTATAGCAACAACTTTAAACAGCTCTTTAGGTCTCTTAATGTTCCTCACCAAACAGTTTTGCATCACCTACAGAGATGCTAATTATCATTTTTCTTTTAATGCAGGAGACAAAACAGTGCCTTTCACTTAGCCATTTGAGAAAAAGTCGCTGAGAAAGAGAGCTCACAAATTCAGAACCAAAAGCACAAATCAAAGAAAGCTGTACAACTTTACCTAAAATTCCTCCATTTTTCTCCAATCAATCTCCCTACACTTTCTAAGGTCCCTCTCTCCTATTTTTCACCACCACCAGAACCACTAGGAGCAGATACAGCAGAAATATCTGTCCTGCATTCAACTATTGCACCTGGACTTTAATGAAGTCAATATTCTGTTTCCTGGGCCCTGAAGCTTGACTTTTGCTGTCATTTTTCACAAACTTGAATGAAATATAAACACCTCACTAAAACCCATTAAAAGTTAAAAAAAATCCCCAAATTAAACTATTTTCATTATGATATTATTAAATATGTACAAACATAAAGGTAGGCTTAAATTCCTTATATCATAGCTGTCAGCTACAAAACCCCCACAAATTATAAAATAAATGCAAACAAAATTATAAAGCCAACAAAATTGAACATAAAAATATTGATTTATAAACACTAGTTATTATGTTTTATCAACCTAAATCACCTGTCAGAACAGAAATATGATATTAACTGCTAGTTCAAGCAAACCTATTTTACCACATGTTATGACTCATTTTTTTTTCATCTCCTGTCTCCTAAACTACTGTGAACTCTTTCAAAGGAATGACTTAATGCTTTTTGGGCTTCATTTTGGGTGAATAAATCATTTACTCTTTTATGCAGCATTATTAACCTATGACAAAGTACTACACTATGTAGTGCTAACACGCTAACAAAAGACAGAAAGCAAAAAGAAACACCAAAACCTTCTGTCAGTATTTGGTGATACAGATAATCCAATATGTGTAAGTTAATTTTTCAGGTGAACACTGGAAGGAAAACACAAAATTCATCAGAGAAAACTTATAAATCCTTCAGAGAAATAGACTACAGTTTGCAAGTACTACTATTAAAGACCATAATTTCACAAAATAAATGTTTATTTGAAAAATAACAGGATTCCAAGGTAACCTAATACGTTACCCAGTTCATTCCTTTACTCTTTCAACAAATATTTATTGTCTGGTATGTACATACCACTGTAACATGTAAGATGCTATGTAGGTGAACAAATAAACCCTGCCCTAAGTAACACCAAAAGGTATAATACAGTTTTTAAGGTACCAGTATATTTAATAGAGATGGGATGCTAAATTCTGGGGAGTTGGGGGTATAGCAGGGCTTCAGTAAACACTCGTTGACTTGTTGACCGTCTTCACTACCAGAACTTTAAATAGAACTATGTTCCCCACGGTAGGTTATGGCAATCATGCAAGCCCATTCAGGCTCTACTTTATGCTCCTTGGAAAATGACATTCATTCTTTCATTAATTCAATAAATATTTATTTACCGCCTACTGGGGGCCAAAGTTGTTGTTGGCCTTTGCAATACATTAATAAGCAGTGCAAAAAAAATCCTGCCTTCCTTGAGCTTAACTTAGTGTGGGATAGAAAAATAATAAACAATGACTATATAAAATAAGTAAATTATGCCGTGTATTACAAAGTAAAAAGTGCTATGGAGAAAAAAATTAACTTGAAGCACGTAATAAAAGGAAGGTAAGTCACACTCTTTTTTAAAAGGTAGTCAGTGATAAAACTCATGAATGTGAGATTTCTAACTCAATTAACATTTCAGGTATGATTACAGCAAGTTGGCATTCACACACTTAAATTATCAGTAATCTTCAGTGACATAAAACTTCCCACTGGACTACTACTGTCCACAACATTTTGGTATTCTTCTGTGAATGTCATTTATAGAAGGCATTTGTAAGTACTAAACTAATAAAAATATGCATTTTTATTTGTTCTACAGGTAGTAATAATGAGGTTAAGTTTTCCTCAACTATCCTGCTACACTGAAAGAGTTTGGTTGTAAAATAGTGGAAATCTTGAAATCTACCAGCTAGTCCAGGGACAAGGCTAATTTGGGATTCCAGGAGGCTGCAACGACTCTGGTCCCTTCCCTGGCAAAACTGGCTGAAGAAATTGATATCTTAATCGCTGAGAGTTTTCCCTCTTAATTTCTCGTTTATACATGGGAACCAAAAAGTCACCGCATACTTTAAAATCAGCTCACCAAGTTTTCTGGGCTCTCTGCAAAACCCCCCAAGGTAATGAGGGCCTGCATTTACCAGCTGGGATATCAGGGCTGACTCATCCTCATTAACACCTCTGTCTGGGCGCCTGGAGACCTACAAAGCCCTCAGGGAAAGCGCATTGACTTCCTGCGGGGACAATGGAGATTTGGGGATTAAGTGGGTTGAGAGCGTCCTCTTTATGGGGAAAAGTACACTGCCGAAAAGCTACGCAAAGGCAAACACATGCACGCGCCCCGACTGTGGATGAATGTTAGGCCGGGCTGAATGCCCTGCGCCTGGTTCCGGGTGCCGGGTGCCTGAGCCCCATGCCTGCGCTCCTCCGGCGCTCTCGGAGGTGGAAGTGCTGTTCCCACATCTGTGAGGGAGGGCGGGTACCGCGGCGAGTCAGTGGCTGCTGTTTCTCGGACAGAGCACATGAAAACAAGAGCAAAAAAAAAAAAAAGTATAGCATGGAAAGTTGTCTCCAGAGAGTGGAAAATATAGCAAATAATATCCCCCAAACACCTGGGTGTTTAGCTGGGCTGCAGACCAGATTTTTCCTTTGTCTTACACTTAAAACACTCAATCTTGCAATTTCTATAATTTACGGAAATTTTTTCCATAACTGGGCTTCCAACCTCCCAATTACCGGAGTCGATAACCCATTTGTTATGAAACTCATCTCCCATCAAAATGATTACCAAGTTACCTAGATAGTACTCCCATCATAATTTTTGTCTCCTGAACATTTCTCTCCATTTCTACTATGACTGCCTAGGTTCAGCCCTTCATCTCTCATGAGGCTAAAAATTTTAATAATAGTTTATTGTCTAGCATTGCTCCAGGTAAAGATCCTAGTTTGTATGTCTTAAAGCTTACCTGGCTTAGGGTTCTTCTTTAAGGAACTAATACAAAATCATAAATACACACATGTCACAATATGACCCTTGGGCCTACATCTTTGTGCTGTAACTGCTAGATAGGTAGTAAGACTCTTACCAGAATTTTCTATACCAGGATGGCTGACAATAATTTAGCAATATATAAAAATGACTACAAAGGCACTTTAATATATATTACTAAACACAGACTAAATAACTCCGAACCTCCCCTTAGCTGGTTTCCAAAAATGCCCACAGCCTAAACTAACCTGTAATGGAAGCAAGTTATAGTAGAAACAGACCCTTGCAGTTTAAATAAAATTCCTTTGGCAAATTTTACTAGAAACAGTTGACGGCAGAACTCACTGCTTTTGCTCATTCCAGGACTCTATAGATAGGTCACAATGCAAGCAACGGGCTCCAGCGCTTAAGCATCATACACTGCTGTCTTCAAAACAAAGAATCTGATCCTGACAGTTGCCTGCTCAAAAGCAATGTTTCCCATTCTTCTAGATAATAAAAATCCAAACTCTTTAGTATAACATTATATTCCACACACCTCCCCTCTACTTCTAACTTTTCTAACCACTCTACTGCATACATTCTTTGTTCCAGACCATTCAGCATTGCATGCGAGTCCTAAACATATGTGCTCTCACAAAACCAGTCCTTTATAGATATCGTACCTTTATACCTAAAGGCCCTTGGCCTAAACTGTGCTTTATCTATTACAATTCTTACCTAATTCCTTTCTAAAGCCTTCCATGCACTCCAACTATGATTTAAAATCTACTTCCCCATTCTCCCATACTACACCATACTTAGCTTCTTCATATCACTTAGTACACTGTATTATAATATTTTATTTTTAATGATTTTTTTCCATCAGACTAAAATTTCATGGCCAAGTTCTTTACAACATTTTTCCTTAGCTCCTAAATCAATGTACTCCCATTATTAACTTTAAACTGCAAATAATGTAGAGAAGCAAGGAGTAACTAAACAAACAATGAGAGAGAGAAAGAGATTGGTTGAGAATATCCAATTAATCTGACAACTATCATCAACTGCTACAGATAAATGAATGGAAAGACAGATTGCATAGGTTGAAGGAAAGTTTTGAAATTCTGCTTTTGCTTCCTACCCGTGTTACCTTGGACAATAATCTTCTGCTCCATCACTACAAAAAAAATTGACAGTAACAGCACATATAATCAATATCGATGGGTTCCCAGGGCAGAAGTTATACTGAAATAAAGAGTCAATAAAAATAGATGCTGGTAGACCAGCTACCGATTGTCATTTATTCCTAATAGCAGATAACTGTAGCAGAATCTGGTACCTAGAAGGGGGTTGCTGACATGTCAAAAACCTAAAATATGTGGCACTCACTTTGGGACCAGACAGATGCAGAAGCTGGAAGCCCCTCAAAGAGATGGTTAAAAATAGTGGGTATATGCTAGTGAGTCATGAAGGACAATGAGAAAAATTGTATTGGAGGCAGAAGAAAAATGGAACTTTGTTAAAAAGCAGGTGGAAAGTCTGCCAACACTGTCACCTACTAACAAATGAATTTGTGAATCTGGCTAAGGAAGTTTCTGGGCAAAATACAGAGAATACTGCTGGGTTTTTGTAGCTGACTATGATAGAATTCAAAAAGGGAAACATGGGATAAAGAAGAATCTGCTTAGTTTGTTTTATTTTGTTTTGGCTTTTAAATTTTTTAATTGTGGTAAAATACTATATACATAATGCAAAACTGACCAGCGTAACCATGTTCAAGTGTACAGTTCAGTAGTGTTAAGTATACTCATATTGTTGTGCAACTGATGCCCAGAACTCTTTTCATCTTGCATAACTACAACTCTATACCTATTAAACAACAATCTCCCATTCCCCATTCTGCCCAACTCCTGAATTAGACCACCATTTTAATTTCTATCTCTAAGAATTTGACTGCTCTGGCTACCACATATAAGTGGAATTATACAATATTTGGTTTTTTGTGGCTGGTTTATTTCATTTAGTAAAATGTCCTCAATGTTCATTCATGTTGTAGCATGTCAGAATTTCCTTTCTTTTCAATGAAATAATATTACATTGTGTACATATATATTTTTTCCTTCACTCATCAATGGACACTGAGTTCCTTCTACCTTTTGCTTATATGAATGATGTTGTTATGGAGCAGCTTAGTTTTTGAGTAAAATTTAGAGAAAATATTAAGGAGACATGATGTGAAAATAAACTTGTTACATATCCCCAGCCTCTTCTAGCAAAAATTCTTAGAATATCAATAAAATACTTGTTAAGACCTCAGGAAGATCTAAGACAGTGTCTCATAGAATCTTGCAGCTTGACTTAAGAACTTCAAATGATCTTATGGTTATGTGCCATAGACCTTAACCCTCACTATTAAACAATACGATTCTCAAGGTTTTATTGCACAGCCATCATAGGACCCAAAATAGGAAACTGCCTACCTTAAACAGATTTGGAAATGTGGCTACTGTCTAATAGAATCAAATCAAGTAAGCTTCATAGAAAATCCACAACATTTTTCAATGAATAGCATAAGAAGGAGCATTTCACATGGCAAGTAATTCACTTTCTTTTTTAACATACACAAACCATTTATCAAATATTTACCAAAAGTAAACCAGAGATTATCATTCAGAAGGAACCTCAAATGCCGAAATATTAATGCCATACACATTAATTATTAAGTCATATATTATGTTTCTTAAAAGGATAGCTTAAATATATCTCATATGTTTGGAAAATAAAAACAAATTCCTAAGTAACTCAAGTTGAAAAGAAATTAATAACTACTTAGAATTGAATAGCAGTGAAAACACTGTAAATAAAAAACTATTTTGGAACACAGATAAAATAAAAATAGAAGGAAATCCTGTTGTTTTAAATAGTGTACATTTATCAAGAAACAAGACTTTTTAAAAACCTAAATATTTAATTCAAGAAGGTGGAAGTGAGGATGCCCCACAGAAAATAAGAAAGATTCTGTGTGAGTGAATAACAAAGGTAGAGGCAGAAGTGAACAACAAAATCATGGAGGAAAAAGCAAAACTAGAAATTAGTTTTTTGCCAGCACACCTAGCAACCATATCTTGGTTTCTAAATACCATTCTCCAGTAAAATAAATAAGGGTTCCTTAGAGAAATAAATGATTCTAGGCCTGGGGCACGGGGAGAAAAAAAAGCTACACCTAAAGCATCATCTTCAGAAAATAAGGACAAGAACATGTCAAATGGACATACAAGCCAACTTAAAAGAGTTCCCAATTACCAAAGCTGGAGCAACTTGAGCATCAAAATAAATGATGATAATTTTGGATTCAACCCCCTGAAATAAATACCTGTTAAGTCCATACTTGAAAGAAAGAAAGAAGAAAGAAAGGAAGGAAGGAAGGAAGGAAGGAAGGAAGGAAGGAAGGAAGGAAGGAAGGAAGGAAGGAAGGAAGGAAGGAAGGAAGGAAGGAAGGAAGGAAGAAAGAAAGAAAGAAAGAAAGAAAGAAAGAAAGAAAGAAAGAAAGAAAGAAAGAAAGAAAAGAGAGGAGAGAAGAGAAGAGGGAAGGAAGGAAGGAAGGAAGGAAGGAAGGAAGGAAGGAAGAAAGGGAGGGAGGAAGGAAGGAGAAAGGAAAACTCTGTTTCAAAAGAAGTCCAATTGATCAATTTAGAAAAACTAAGGAAATAAAAAATCATCATTAGAATACCATAAATTAGAATTAGCGCAGGCAGGACCTGCTGATAAATCCCCAAATTAGTGGGGAAAACTTTACAGAGAAACAGAATATTTGAATAACCTCAAAGCATCTCCCCCCAAATATCTATTCATTACTTACTATAATGGACTGACTTACTATATGTCCAAAATTCCTCGATACTCCACCCTCCAGGAAGAAGTTATTTCATCTCCCCTTTAGTGTGGGCATAACATTGTTATTCACTTAAAGCAGGGAAAAGGAAAAATAGTAACATTAGAGAAAGCTGGCAAACACTACATCAAACACGTGTATCAAGGTTAACATCAGTTATAAAGCACTGGTACTATGTACTCTGTGCTATAATGCAATGAGAAGGGCAGTTCCCCTCTATTGTTTTCTCCCCCAAAAGCCCATAACCTCTGTCTATGAGAAACCATCAGACAAATCCAAAATGAGAGACATTCATCAAAATACCTTATCAGCCCTTTTCAAAAGTGCCAATTGATAGTTGATAACATAACAGAGTATCTTTGAAAAATGAGAGACTGAGAAACTGTCACAGATCTGAAGACTAAAGAAACAACCACCAAATTATATATTAATTTTTCAACACTTCCACAACACAGTCTCACAGACTGGGTAATTTAAATAACAAAAGTTTATTTTTATCATTACTGGACTCTAGAAGTCTAAGATCAAGGTGTCAGCAAGGTTGGTTTCTTCTGAAGCCTCCTTCCTCAGCTTATAGATGACCATCTTCTCTCTGTGTCTTCACATGGTCTTTTCTTTCTGCATGACTGTGTCCTAATTTTTTCTTCTTATAAGGACACCAGAAATATTGGTTTAAAGCCTATTCTAACTATTTAATTTTAACTTTACCCCTTTAAAGATACTCTCTCTAAATACAGTCACATTCTGAGCTACTAGAGGTTAGGACTTCAACATACGAATTTTGGGGAAACTCAAGTCATCTTATAACATATGGTATCCTGTCTTGGATCCTGGAAGAGAAATGGGACATTAATGGAAAAATTGAGAAAATCTGAAGAAAATGTGTAGTTTAGTTAATAGTGTTGTACTAATATTAGTTTCTTTGTTTTGATAATTTTACCATGGTTATATAAGAAGTTAATATCACAGGAAGCTGGGGAAAGCTATACGGGAACTTTCAGTACTATTTTTATTAATCTTCTGAAAGTTTAAAATTATTTCAAAATAGTTAAAAACATATTAGTTATAGAAAACTATAGTTCCTTGAAAAGATAAATAAGGTAAACTCAAAATTTATAGAGAAAATATGCAAATAAACAGAAATGGGCAAATAATACACAGAATGAAAAGATGATAGAAATGCTAAAAAATGTGATCGTGATTATTATCTAACAAACTTTTAAGAACTAGAGGAAATGGATAAAAAAGGATAAATTGATAAAACACAGGACAATAACATAAAAAATTATTCACTGCCCAGGCCTACGTAGTTTTATGTAGTAATTCTTTTAAGGAACAGTTAGTTGTTAAATTTTTACAATTTTTTAAAACCAAAAAAGGAACAAAAAATGTTCAGTTCATTCTACATGATTTTGATTCCAAACCACAGGATGGCAACACACAAAAAAGAAAATGTAGCCTCATTTTCGCTATGTATGTAGATCCAAGAATTCTAAAGGAAATATTGCCTAAACAAATGTTAAAATATATTAAAATAATTATACATCATGATCCAGTGGAGTATATCTTAAGAATAAAAGGATGTTTTAACATCAGGAAATATAAATATGAAAAAAACTATATGATTATTTTAATCAGTATAAAAAAGCATTCTATGACGTTCAAATGCCTTATTTTTTAATGGTAAACTGGAAATAGAAGGGAACTTATTTAATTTGGTAAAGCTTGCCTTTGTCAACACTGTACTTAAAAAAGAAACTTATTCATTAAAATGTGTCAAGTGAAGAATGATTACTGTCAGTCATACTGTTTAACATATTACTGAAAGTTATGACTAATTCTATGTATAAAAAAGAGATGTACTGTCATTATTTGTAGATGATTTATCTAGCAATAAAATCAACAAATATGAGAACAATTTAGAAAGTTCAGCAAGGTTGATGGATACCCAATCAACATAGAAAAATCAATAGCATTTCTCTACACCAACAATCTCCGACAAAACTTATAACCAAAAAGATGCCACTTTAAAGAGCAACAGAGCCCATAAATTCTCTCGTAGTTAATTAGGAATATGCAAAACCTCTATGGAAAAATTTTGAAACTCTAATAAAGGACATAATAAATGATCTGAATAAATGGAGAGATATCCTATGTTCTGAAATGGAATAATTTACTATATTTAAAATACCAATTCTCATCAAGTAAAGCTACAAATTTAATGCAGAACTAAACAAAATTCTATATGGGTTTTTAAGAAACTTGACAGCTCATTTTAAATAGAATAATAAAAGCCAGCTGTGACAAAGAAGGAAAAAAAGGTAGGTCTTGCCCAAGAAAATATTAAGACATACTACTCAACCACAGCAGTAAATCATAATAGTATTGACAGGAAAACAGACAAGGGAAGGAGTGGAACAAACAGAAGTCTCAGAGACATACATGTGCATATAATTCACTTAAAGGTATAATAAAGGATAATAATTTTGGGAACTTGTCTGTGAGAAGTAAAACTTTATTGTTAGTAATTTGTAACATAAGAGAATATTTTTGTGACAAGGTATTGAAAGGCTTAAATGAAATCCAAAAGTAAGTAAGCTGTCAGGCAAAATTTTGATTAAGCAAATAAAATTCCCTTTTCAAGGGAAGAGAGTGTGGACAAAGTCAACTGAAAGATGATGCACTGGGTGTCTAAAATTGAGAAAGAAACACTATCTAGAACAGGGGTCCCCACACTCTAGACTGTGGACCAGTACCAGTCCAGGCCTGTTAGGAACTGGGCTGCACAGCAAGATGTGAGCCTGAATGTAATGCACTTGAATCATCCTCAAACCACCCTCCCACCTTGGTCCATGGCAAAAATTGTCTTCCACAAAACTGGTCCCTAGTGCCAAAAATGTCGGGGATACTGATCTAGAATACAGCAGGATGTCATGCAATACAACAGAAATATAAGAATCATAATAGGAAATGAACAAAGTATATAAACAAGCAGTTTACAGAAAAGTAAACACAACAGACCCACAAGCACATGAAGAGGTGCTTAAGTTCATTAGTAAGTAGAGAAATGCAAATTAAAATAGTGAGATATCGCTGTATAGCAGTCCCCCCTTATCCACAATTTAACTTTATGTGGTTTCAGTGACCCAGGTTAACCATGGTCTGGAAATATTAAATGAAAATTCTGGAAATAATTCTTAAGTTTTAAATTGTACATCATTCTGAGTAGTGTGATGAAATCTTGTGCTGTCCCATTCCTTCCCTCCCAGGATGCAAATCATTCCCTTGTCCACATGCTCTGCAGGCTGCCCACCGATTAGTCACGTAGTAGCCATCTCAGTTATCAGATTGACTGACACAGCATTGCTCTGCTTGCATTCAGGTAACCTTTATTTTACTTAATTGGGTCTCACCTCATCTCATCACATGGGCGTTTATTATCTCACATCATCACAAGAAGAAAGGTAAGTACTATACAACAATATGTTTTGAGAGAGAGAGAGACCACATTACATAAGTTTTATTAGAGTATACTGTTATAATTGTCCTATTTTATTATTAGTTATTATTGTTAATCTCTCACTCTGCCTAATTTATGTTAAACTATCATAGGTATGTATGTACAGGAAAAAATAGAGTATATAAGGTTCAGCACTATCTGAGGCTATAGAGCCCTTATGCCTTGCTGGTGGGCCTATGGACTGATACAGCCTGTCTAGAAGTAATCTTTCAATATTTTATAAAATTATACTTACTCCTCCTTGTAACACAGAAATCCTGCTCTGGCGTTTATCTTTCCAAGAAATTCTCACTCAAGTCCATAAAGGAGTATATAAACTCACCCCAGCATCATTGCAATGGCAGGGAACTGAAGACAGTCTGGGGGCTCATCCCTGGGACTGACAGTTTCTATACCTATACGAAGTAGAATACTTTGAACAGTAGAGAAGTGGACTGCTTGTATATGCAACAACATGAAAACATTTAAAAAACAGAGTTATATGACTAAAAAGTAAGCAAAATAATGAAATATGTAGTAATTATATAATTAAAATTGTTTGCGCACAACATATGAACATGGGGTGGGATCAAGGAAAAGAAAAGAACCTTTTTTAAAAGGGGAAGAAAAATGATTTCCTTTCTGTTGCCATCTAACTATAGGAAAGCCTGGATTCATGTTTCAGCGGCATAAGTCATCTTTGGGTAACTTCCCCTCTTAGGACTGTTCATACTCAGAAAACATTGTTTACAAAAACACCCAGCATCTCTATCATTTAGCTCAAGATCATAACTATCAGTGCAAGAGAACTAAGAACACAGTATGATCCCCCCTAGAACATCTAGAAGAATTTGATGACAGTCTGCTGTAAAGCAAGAAAATGTTCTCCTCCCCCTCAGTACTTTGCTGCAGACATGTCCAGAGAAGCTTGCCAAAACTTTACATAGTGACAAACGTCTTCCATCTGTCTGGCTTCTTGTTCTTGAAAGGATTTTTGGAAATCAGGTCACACCTTCCTTGAGATCTGTACATTTTGTGTGGGAAAAAAATAATTCTAGTTTGATTTTTTTTAAAGAAATTTAATAAATATAACATGAAGTAAGGTCAATCAGAAAGGACATCTATTCCCATCCACAAACACAGTCTTGGTATTCTGGGGCTCCTGAAGGTGATACTTTTCCAAAGTTAAATGCAGCACATCTCTTAAAATTACTAGTATTCAGAGTTTGATAATAGATGATTTTTTTCCTGAAAAATATATTTCGTATCTGCTGCTTTTGCAGAGGTAGCTGACTTCATGTCTCATTTTTTGTTTTCTTTCAGTGGAATAATTCTGAGCTACATTTTACCTAAATTTTAAATAACAAAAGGACATTTATGAAACATATCCCCAATGTTCCTTATTAACACCTCTTGGAATATGACCATTTCTGAATGGAGTGAGACAATCCCTTGTCAGGGAACCCAGTACAAAGAGATTACCTATATGGACTCATCTTAGTCAAATAACAATGCTATAAAACTGGCTGGTGTGGCTCAGTGGATTGAGTGCCGCCCTGCCAATCAAAGGGTCATCATTTCGATTCCCAGTCAGGGCACATGCCTGGGTTGTGGGCCAGGTCCCCAGTAGGGGTGGCACGCGAGGCAACTGTACATTGATGTTTCTCTCCCTCTCTTTCCCCTTCTCTTGCCCCCCTCTCTAAAAGTAAATAAATAAAAATATTTAAAAGAAAACAATCTTATAAAAGATGAAGTACTTTTCTCATTTTATAGAAGGAAATAAGGTTCAGAGAAGTTATATAATATGTCCAATGTCACAGTTTTTTAATTGCTCAGGAAGAAAAAAATAATGAAGTATAGCCTGTCATACAAAATAAGTGTCTAATGTGGACACTGTAATCTGTTTTAAAATATATAATAATGACTTCATACTTTGAATTTTCTAGTGATTTATTAAATGTGACATTTATATTAGTGTCTGGCTACAATATCTAAGAGAAAATATACCTCTTGTTAATTCTTAAATTATTAAATTTCTCTTTTTTTGGTTTATTCAGAGAATAGCCCTTCATTTCTGATTACCCAACTGATAATCTGCAGTTTTTTTTAAATTCTAAATGAATTTTTTCTAGACCCTAATATTTTATACAATAAAAATAAGTCAGCTGTTCATAGTAATTTTTCAGAAAAGGATATATAGCTTATGCCAATGGACACTTCTGATCCAAAGATAATAACAATAAATAAGGCCATAAAGTAAATAAAAAAATGTTCCCAGTTGGAATTAAAATAAGGAGCTCTGGTTAGATACCCAAGATGTGAACTAAACGTAAGGTTTATTAGTATGCTTTGAACTCTATGTTTTAAGTTATCATTTATTAGGTGCTCATGATGTGTCAAACATTATGCTAAATGTACTTTAAAAAAATCTCATTGAGATTGTATGTGACTAATATTCTCCCCAATTTATATTGCAACTATAGCAGGTCCTTCTCACTCTCCCTAAATAACAGTCAAGAAATTTGGGACACAAAGAGGTGAAATGGTTTGTCTAAGGGCACACAATGAATAAATAAAACAGCTGAATATGATGTCCATATTATAGGTATAAGGGTATGAAGACTGGTCAAAAGATCTGAATTCAAGTTCTCATTCAAATTGATGAGTTAAGCATATGTCTCTCTATTTCATTGCTCCACATTCAACTGTAACAGCTGTAAATAAATCAAGAAGGAATAGTAGCTGACCACACATTTGACACAATTAGCTGGGATCATAATGAAGATAGGCCAGGCTGGTGGCAGCTAAGTGTAGGACATGCTCCGGAGAAGGTAGGGACAGAGGTGGAAACTATTCTTCCAGTAGAGTTTCCAGAAAGATTTCAAGCTCAAAGTAAATTGGTTTCAAAGTGGGAATACAAAATGAGGACTTCCTTCTGAGCAGTTATACAGGTTGTCACATCCTTTCCTTGTGTGCAGTGATGGCATTTATTCCCAAGCTAAAAATCAAGAACTATTCTGCATGGAGATTCAAAGAAATCCCTGGAAAGAGCTAAAACCTCTAGAACAGTTATTAGGTCTCACAGAGGAAAGGTCTAGGATGGACCAGAGACTGCCAACTTTCTTCTCAGGCATCCAAAAGTGAATGAAACCTGACAGTCAAGGGAGAAGTCTACTCAGGAACGAGGCCTACGCATCTGGCACAAGAATGCACACCATTTAGCTATACAAATTAATCTCGTCCTTTGATAAGTAAAGATCACACTTGAGGTGAACTGATAGTATAAAGGAGAAGGACCTGTGTGAACAAGTAAAATAACTGACCCTAGAACAATAACAATAATTCACAGATCACATGATAATTTAATAGATATTTCAATCAACATTCTCAAACAGATTTAAGAAAATGAATGTACAATTGTGAAAAAGAAATAAATAGAGCAAGAGAAAGAGTTTGCAGAATTTAAAAGAGATTGACAAATGAAAACTAATTTAATTTTTTAAAAGGAAGAAAAATAAGAAAACTTCCTGGAAGGCAAAATAAAAAAGAGAGATGGAAAATGCAAGAGAAGTAAAGAAACATAGAGATCAATCCAAGAAAGCCAAATATCAAATTGTAGGAGTTCCCAAACAAATACGAGGAAATAATTTTAAACAGTCATAAAGGAAATTTCTGAGAAGTCTAAAAGGGCCAACTAAGTGGTAAGATTGATGAATCTACAACTAAGCACATCACCGTGAAATATCCAAACCCCAAGGAAAAAGAAAATATCTTAAAAGTTTCCATGAAAAGAAAAGATTACCTACAAAGATACAGTAAATCAGGTTAACATCAATTTCTTTTTACCAGCAACAATGAATGCTGAAAGACAATATAACCTTTTTAAAACTCTGAGGGAAAAATGACTTTGAACCCATAATTCTATATTCTGACAATCAATCATGCATGAAGACAAAAACATTTTCAGACATGGGAAGACTCAGAAATTTTACCTTCCATTGATCCTTTCAAAAAACTATTGATATTTAAAACTGTGCTCCAGGGGTGAAAAAAAAAGAATTCTAGAAATAAGAGGATCTGAATCCAACATATAGTATTATCTAAAATTTCAATAATTGGAAAAGATTTATTTCCATGATAAGTATTCTGCCAAAGACCTAAAGCAACTTGAACAAATTATGGGACTCCAAGAAGAATGTTGTCAACAAAAATGTCACTATTCTTTAACAAATGGATGATTAAGATGATCCTAGAAGCAAGCAAAAAAAGAAATATATATATATATATGGTTCCTTTTAGTTTCTTTAACATGAAAAAGACAATTGGCAACTGAAAGAGGGGAGAAACATGAAAAGTCCCAATGCAGATATGCACAACCTGAAAGTAGCATGGCTTTGAACAAATAACTGATATAGAAAAAGAAAGAGATAATTCATTAGACCTTGAAATTTAAAACATTCTGAAATGGCCCAGAATGAGTTGTTTAAATTTCAGTTCTTAGAGGCAACTAATGGACAAAGCATTTTGTTCTGGTTTTGTTTTTTACTGTAGTGGCAGAATATAAATGTTACCATCTTTAATTATCTAAAAATATTGGGATAGGTAACAGGAATTGGAAAATGAAGAAATAAAAGTAAAGAATAAAAGCTACTATTTAAAATTTAAGGATGCTCCCTGAGCTGTCTAAGGCCTCCTGCTGAGTGCAGAGTGAATAGATTAACAGCTGAAGGAGACAGCCACAGACAGTAGATTACTGGAAGTCTCGAACACACTGCCTAAGGTCAGACAGGGTCAACAGCTGACATCGTGAGAGGCAGATCCAGAAAGAAAAAACAGTGATCTCCTACCATACAAGTCCACTCCAAAAAGTCAGGAAATCAAGACAGATCAACTTAAAGAGAAGCAAAAGAGTCTCTCAAATAATGGGAAGACAAAGAAATACACCACACTCGAAGGAAAGAGAGGAATCCCCGCAAAGAGAACTAAATGAAATAGAGGCAAGTAAACTATCAGACATTGAGTTACAAACAACAGTTCTAAGGAAGCTCAATGAGCTCAGGGAGCTCAGAGAGAATTACAAAAAACTACTGGGAAACTATGAGGAACTTACTGAAAACTATATCAGCATGAAAAAGGACATAGACACTATCAATAAGAGACAAGAGGAAATGAAGAACTAAATTTCTGAATTGAAGAACACAGCAGAAGGAATCAAAAGCAGGCTAGTGAAGCTGAGGACCCAATCAGCAAGCTAGAGGACAAGGTAGAAAAAAGCTCCCAGAAAGAGCAAGAAAATGAAAACAGACTCAAAAAGAATGAAGAGGCATTTAGAGAAATGCAGGACAACCTGAAATGTAATAATATCTGTATAATAGGGACACCAGAAGGAGAAGAGGATGAGAAAGGGATAGAGAACCTGTTTGAAAAAGTAATGATGGAAAACTTCCCTAATTGGAGGAGAGAAAAAGTCACACAAGTCTGGGAAGCACAGAAGGTCCCATTCCAGAGGAACCCAATGAGGCCCACTCCAAGACACATCATCATTAAAATGGCAAATATCAAAGACAAACAGAATCCTAAAGCAAGCAAGAGAGAAAGAGGCAGTAACATATAAGGAAGCCCTGATATGGCTAGCATCTGACTTCTCAATGGAAACACTGCAAGCCAGAAGGGAATGGCAAGAAATATTCCAAGTCATGAAAAGCAAAGGCCTGCAGCCAAGACTGCTCTATCCAGCAAGGTTCTCAATTAAAATGGAAGGCAAAATAAGGAGTTTCCCAGAGAAAAGAAGGCTAAAAGAACACACCTCCACCAAACCAGCACTGCAAAATATGCTGAAGGGACTGCTTTAAGATGAAGAAAAAGTTTCTATGAATACCCAGTTCCTTTCAGAGTTGCCAATACTTGATATTACCAATATTTTTAATACTCATTAATCTGATTGTGACGATGATGTTATTTTAATTGTTCCTTTACTATTTGTTGAAACTAAACCTGTTTTAGTATATTTCTTGCCTATTTCTATTTTTTTTAAAAAAAGCTTTAAATGACTTTTTGGTATTCTTTATCCATTTATTGATTAAGGGTTTGTAGTACTTTTTTCCCTAAAAACAAAACAAAACAAAAAAGAAACAAAAAACCTATTAACCATGTTTTAGATGTGTTGCAAATACTTTTGTATTCTATTCCTTGTCCTTTAACTCTTTTATATGTATATTCTTAGATAGTTAAATGTTTAATATAGTCATATTGTCAATATTTATAGCTTCTGGGGTTGAATATTTTACTTCAGGTCATGAAAAATTTTAGTTCTATTTTCTGCTAAAACTCTTTAGATTCTACATATTGATTTTTAACTCACCTGAATATTTCTTGTATAAGGTGTGAAATAGGACTCTATATTTGTTTTATGTCAAGTTAACAATAATAAATAAAATAAAATACATTATTTTATTTATTTACTTATAGCACTCATTTCTATCAAAACATTTTTTTTAATATTTATTTTGCTTTTTTTAATCTGTCTCCCTCCCACTGCACACAAAAGAAAAAAAATCCATGATTATAGGGATTTTTGTCTGTCATTTTTAGTATTATATTCTCAGCACCTATAACCTTAGCCAGGTACATATTATATACTCCACAATTTTTTAAAAGGAATAGTACATGCCAGACATCATGTTACACTCTTTACATATATAAGATTGTTTACTCTTTACAATGTACCCTCCATCCTTTGCAGATAGGAAAATTGAGACACAGAGGGAGTTGCCTAGTGTGACACAGTAGTGAAGGTGGAAGCTCATGGATTCAACTGTAGGTTTATAATCCCAAAGGCTTTTTTCCTAGACAATCATCCATGTTCTCCCCCTGCAATAAGCAAGGCACTGAATATGTGATGTCATGAAATGCCCTTGCACTCGAAGGACATGTAGAACTGGTTGGTGACATAGGATGTTTACATAAAGAGACAAATAATTATTTTAAGAGGCAGCTGTTCCAGTGAATGTTCCTATCTTAAAGGGGAGGAAACAAAGAAACCAAAATAAAGTGAGGAAGAAACAGATACAACTCACCATAGGCTCAATACCTATGATCTCCCTGCCTTTATAAAGAACATGCTAGCCATTCTACCCCTACAGATAGATCTTCACAACACTGGAATGCCTGTTATCCAGAATGGCCTGCAGCCAAAATATTTGTATGACTAAAGCTGAAGTTGCTAAGCATTTACAATGTTTAATATTTATTCTTAAAATCTGGTAAAACAGATTAAAAGTACATCAAATACTGTTTACTTGTTCACAAGTTTCTGTTTAAGGACCAACTGCTTCTGAGTTATGAAAACTGTTTCTATTTTATTTTTATTTTTTCTTTTTATTGAATTTGTTGGAGTGACACTTGTTAACTATATTATATAGGTTCTACACACATCAACTTAACACTGTATTGTGTGTTCACCCCCTCAAATCAAGTCTCCTTCCATCAAACACTTCGTTTGTAATATAGACTGCTGAATTTATCCCTTGGATTATCTCATTCACAGGGTCTGGGGAGGGCTTACAAACATATTATCAGACTTTTCTAGTGATCTTGATGCCCAGCCAGGTTTGGGACCAGTGATTGATGAACTTAAATTAACCATTACTTGATGACTCAGGATCTTTTTATTTGTGCCAATTATTAAGCTGCAAATTCACTGCAGGCATAGCTAGTGTGAGTGATGGTGACCACATCCCTAGGTCTCAATTTCCTCACTTGTAAAAGTAAAAACGAATTGGAGTATATGATATCTACAATCCTTCTTAATTCTAAAATTCTAATTCTTCAAAAAGGAGCTTTTCCAGGATATTGACTAAAACATGGTTTCTATAAAGAATGCTCCCCCCCATATATATACACACACATATACATACAGATATACATAAACATACTTCCTTTCCAAAACGAATACCTTAATGGGAAACATGAAAGATAGAACATTTAACCACAGAAGTAATAAAAGCATGTTAGCAACAGATTCTGCAAATAATTTGGCCAGTTCTTTTTGAGCCTTGATGACATATAACATAAATTACTTAATATTCTATTGATCCATCAAAAATTTTCAGTTCTCACTTTGGTTTTATTCAGGTTCCATATGTTCAGGAAACTTATGTTCCAGAAAAACAAGTAAGTAAATAAATGAGTAAATACATAGAAATGTGACTCAACAAACTTATACACATACACTCACATACACATATGTACAGAATCCTTGAAATAAAGATAGCCCCAGAATAGCACAATTATATGTATTTCCTCTGCACCAGCAGCTTTCAACCATAGGCGTTTTTGCCCCCATCCCTGGAGATATTTGGCAACTTTTGTAGACATTTTCATTGTCACATTGGGCGGTTGCTACTGGCATCTAGTGGGTAGAGGCCAGAGGTGCTGCTAAACATCTTAGAATGAACAAGACAGCCTGAACAACAAAAGATTATTGACCCAAACTGTCAGCAGTGCTGAGGTTGAGAAACCCTGCTCTACCCAGGGGCCTGAGGTATCAAATAAGGGGAAAACAAAACTCTTTATTCCATTCCAGGGACTGACTAGGAAAGAGAAAGGAAAAAGCACTCACCGCACAATCCCACATAAATCTCATTAACCAAAACTAGTTACACGGCTACACTGTAAAATTTTTATCTTTATCCTGACACTTCTAAGCACTTTAGAAAGGACAGAGCTACTCTCTTCTATTTTGGGTCTACAAGTAGTCTTTTACTCTCACTTTCCTAGACATTTTCCCACAATGTGAGTGAAATGCTTTGCCACATGGTATGGGAAAAATTTTGATAATCCTTACCTCACCTATTCTGACGATAAAAGTTTCTGCAGCTTCTGGCCCAAAATTTTATACACTTCACATACATTAAAAAGAAAATGTGGTTACATATTTTAGTATAGCTAGTTTGTCTTTTTAAACAAAATTATGAGGACAAATAGCAATCTAATTCATACAAAGCAGTAAAGTCTAGATCTTGTATTTCCATATATGACTATGTTGCTGCATCTTGATAAGAATTTCATAGTTGGAGAGATCTTAGAATTTATTCTACCATTCCCTAATACCATAGTTCATCAAATATAAGATGCCATTAATTAAAAGATAAACTATTTTGTTGTGTGCCACTGAAAGGAAATATATGTTAACTGAAAATGACATGCCCTCAAACATAAGACATCTCAATGTGAGAGACATTGAAATGTGGAAAAGGTGCATCTTAGAATTGATAAAATATATTATTCTATACTATAAAACCTTTCCTCTTTCTTAAATAAAAGCCATGTGTTATATTATTCTATAAAAGTCCTTCAACAATAATGTAACAAGGCATAAACATCACACAAAACATATAAATGGTAAAAAGAAAAAACTAGCTTAAAAAATAAACCAGAATCTTATGTAATTCTAAGTTACCTTTTAAGTTATAGATGCACTAGGTACTTTACTAACTGGGCAGGATTTTTAAAAATCTAGTCATAGTTTTTTTATAGGGAAAATTGTAGTTACAGTTTTTAAATGGGTAAAATTGCAACAGATAACTAGTTATAGTTTTGAAATGGGGGAAAGTTAAAACAGGTATTATAATGAATAAAAATTAACTGGATCTCAATTAATTGGAAGTTTTAGTTAACCGTGAGAGAGAAAGACTGCCTTTGATAAAATGTTAGGTAACAGGACTTTTGTTTAGGGAAAATGATCATGGGGTCAGATCACATTTAAGATGATTCTGTGTTCTTTATAAATTCTACCTACAATGAAGGTAATGAAACTACAGTTGGCCCTTGAACAACATCGGGGTAAAGGTACTGATCACTCCTACCAGCCCTATGGAGTGGAAAATCTGCATATAACTTCTGACTTCCCCAAAACTTAACTACTAATAGCCACTGTTGACCAAAAGTCTTACCAATAACATAAACAGTTGATTAACACATATGTTGTATAAGTATTATATGCTATGTTTGTACAATAAAGCAAGACAGAACAAAGAAAATGTTAAGAAAATAATAAAGAAGAGAAAGTACACTTACAGTTATATATTGAAAAAAAAAATGTGTATAGGTGGACCCAAGCAGTTCAAACCAGTGTTATTCAAGCATCAACTGTACATGTATCCAGAGATTGCTTTGAGTCACTGTAATATCCTTTGGGGAAAATGTCAGTCTTGGTTCCTATACTGTTTGGCATTGCAGAAAGGGTGAGGGGTTGGGAACCTATGAAAAACTTTTAGCCAAGAGGATTAATCCTTTCCTAAACTGAAAAAACATTTCATAGAATAGCTTATCCACATAAATATTTTTATAGGTCAAGTCTTTTCCTGTAGGAAGAAAAAGTTGGATGGGTAAATGCCCAGCCAAAATTGAAATTATACATAGAAAAATTTTTTACTAGAAGTTGACAAGCAAATAAGGCTAAGGACCAGCAAAACCAGCCCCAATCCATGTGGCATTGTTGTTCTGGGCAAGAATCTTAATAATGCTGTCAGCTACAAACTCTCCTTACCACCAGTGAGCTGCCTATTAAACATAATGGCAATCAAACTGCCAAAGTTATCAAAATCCCAAAGTACCATTTTAATAATCTTGTTTAAAGAACCCTAGGAATACCAATCCAGAACTGCAAAGAGGAAACAAACAAGGCCCTAATGGCTCTGTACCAACCATGTGAGAATAACATCAATAACACACTTCCTGGCATCCCAGTATGTTACGCTATAATCATAAAACACAGTGCATGTTGGAAAAGGGTAGCCTTAAAACATTAACAGTGAACAATAAACTACTGCCTTTCTAAAGTGGAAAGTAAAATCTAACTTATCCAGCAGTTGAAACTATAAAATCAGTCTAGTGAGGGCACCATTGCCTCTCCAGAGGTAGGCATATATTCTTGTTATTTATTTAGCAGTCTTGGAAACCCCATTTCTGCTTCCAAATGCTTATTCTAGGAAATGGCAAGTAATGCTGTAGCACTGCTGCACCACAATATATAGCCCTTTTTTTGAAATTTCAAGGCCAACTACAGAAGGGAATTGAAACAGGTTGTTATTAAGAGGAAGGAAGGTGTTTCAAAATGCCTAAACATTGATTATTCTGAGGGAAATAACACAAGTATACTGAGGCCCTTGCTTTAGAACTTGTGAAACAGATTCATATTGATTTTAAGTGAATTCAGGGCATCTTTTAAGGTCTGGAAACTCAGACCATGCTTATCCCTATTTTGAATGGAGTTCTCATTTCACTGTGTTTATATATGTGTGTGTTCAATCCAGTGTACATTGAGAATGCTTTCTGTAAAGGTTCTATGAATAAATGACCATGGTAAAGTCAATAACTGGGCATATGTAAACATGATCTGCATTTAAATGAGCATACATTAAGAGATCTCAGCATTATAATAAAAAACAGTAAAATTTCAAAATTAAAGTGACACATTTGGTTGTGTACATAATCATAGATTTTTAGGATTGAGAGGAGCCCTACAGGTCACCTACACCAACCCCTTCAATTTACAGATGAGGAAACTGAGGATTAAAAAGGCAACTGCTGCCCATGGTAATAGCATAAGTAAAGGATCTGGTCCAGGCTAGTGCCAATATTCATCTCTAAGGCCAGTATTTCCATCAGGATCCAAAGTCATCACAGTCCTTCACCATAATTAGGAATGAAACTAAACTGTCATTTAAATAATAAATTACTATAAATACAGCTAAACTAAGAATACAACTGAAGACAGTATTTGGGAAGACAGAAGCTACAAGATAGAATAGTTACTAAACTTCTTATGTATGAGAATTCTTCATTTAGTTTCTAGGGAATCCCAAAAGGAAAACAGTTTAGAGATGAAATAATAAAGGCTCAAAAGCCTCAATAGCAAAAGTTATCTAGAAACCTGTTGACCGAGGTAAAATCTCTGTTGTTCCTATAGATAATCTCTTCACCACTACCATGACCCATATGGGAGACATAGGATATGTTTGGCCTAAAGCAAGATGGTTATTTCTTTTATCCTGTGTAAATTGCTCTGTTTTATTAAAAGCAGAGATCATTGTACTGTACTGGAATCATTGATGTAGGTGTGTGGGGGTGTGTGTATGAAGGAAAGTGAAGTGACCCCCTCAGGAGTCAGCATATCAGTGACACTGATGTTCATTATGTTAGTTTCTAAGAAGGGGTTTCCACACTCTCGTGACTTTCCCTTATTGCCCGACAGCCTTTTTTTTTTAACCAAACAGCAGGTCTGACATTCGTTTGGTTTCCTCTTCCTCTACAATATCATTTTCCCTAGAAATATCATTTCCACAACTTACTGTGCTTGTGCGTATTAGCTCTATGTCCAGAGCTTACTTGTTGATAATTTGGATAGGTCACTTAAGAATTCACAGAAACAAAGAGTTATAAAGGTGATTGGATATCACCAAGTTCATTCTACATTTTAATTATGCAGAAACATGTCAGACAGGTGACTGCCAATCAGAGACAGAACTGGGACTTGAGGCAAAATTCTGACTTAAGTTTAAAGTTTTCCTCACTATATAACATGCTTTATTTTATTATTGGCCTAGAAAAAATAATGGTATATCACTTAACTTGGGCCAAATACATTAATTGTTTCAAGCCATTACCATATTATATATTTGAATAATGCAATGAAAACAAAATTGCCAAGACATAGCAGCATAGGATAGTAGAAGAATAATGCAAGCTTCATTGCTAAACTAAATTTGAATTAGGGTCTCTAATTTACTAGCCATGTTAACATGGTCAGGTTGCTCAACTTTTCTGAAGTTGTAACTACCAAGAGTACTAATAATTAAATGTAGTTGTGTATATTTAAAACATCTAACGTATAGTAGGTGCTCAGTATATAATAGTTTCCATTATTTCTAACCTACAACTAAAGGACTGTGCCATTCTAGCAAAATTTCTTTAGCCCTTTGGGTCTCAGTTTATTCCTTTCTAAAATGAAAAGATGGAAAAAAAATATGAATTTCAAAGTCCCTTTCAGTTCATTAAGAAATAAGTAATTCCCAAAAGTTCCTTCATGTTCATTTAAATTCAGCAAACACCTAAGTATGTTATATCCATCCTAGGTACTGACCAGTTTCAACTACCACCAGGAAAATTATCTATGATTTCAGCAGAATGGAACCAACTGCATAGCACTTTCAGTTCCACACAGAAAAATTACTATGCAAAACCAAAGTACTTAACTTAAAGGAAAATTCTACAAGGATATCACAAACCTAATGTAATAAATAAAAATAATTTAAGATATACCTTAAATTATTATTCTGCTTTGTTGCTAGGATTGAAGATGAGAAACAAAATGTTTATATGATAGGACAGTAACAAAAGACTCAAGAGATATTTAGAGCAACTAATAGGATTTTCTGGAAAGAAAGAAATGAACAATAAGCTTCCCATGTGAGTTTTATGCTAGACTTTAAAATTTAAGATACTTGTGTCATTCTGAAATAGAGAGGAATAAAATTTCTGAGATGTGTTTTATAGTAATAGACAATATAAGAAGGTAGTTGACCATGTTCTCACATTACTTTTTAATTTTGTGTTTTGGATTTACATTCTCTAAAAAATAACATATAATGGAATTTAAGTGATTGAATCTTATAAGCAGGACCTGGGGAAATAGCAACTGATCTTAAATGAAAATTTTAACTGTTTTTCCATAAGGAAGTCATTGTCAATGGATTTTTTCATTATAGATAAGGCTTTTTTACAAATAACACTCTACAGATTCAAAACATATTCTAAGTCATGGTTAGACCTCCTAATCATGGTTCCCCAAAAACTGATTTGGTTTTACCATGTTACCGTACCTGTATAATATTATTTACCTGTATTTTAGAATATTAGAGTACACATCTTAGATGATAAAATGTTATCAACAAAAAACTCTGGCCTTTTATATGAAAAGGCAAAAGAGGCCTACTTAAATATTATCTCAAATGTGTGACATAAAATAATATAAATTCAATCGCTGTGTTCTATGGGTTAATTTTTGTCCTAAAAGATGACAGAGGGTAAACTATATCCCCCAACATACTTTGTGTGCAAAGGTCCAGAGAGCCACAGAAATATGATATAGGTATATACATATGTGAACCAGAGGCAAAAGGTCTGGATCCTTTTTCTTTTGATACTTCCTAAGTTTTGGACAAGTCACTTCACCTTTCTAGTTCTGTTTCTTTATCTATGAAAAAACAGGAGGAACCACCTGATGATATCTCTAAGTTTTCTTCAGTTCCTATAATTAACATCTGTGTGTACCTTCAATACAGCATTTGAGGGGCACAGGAATGGGGCAGACGTGCTCACATGAGAGCACCTACTCTGCTCATCATGCATGCTACTACGACCAGGCAGCTTCTGTAGAGAACCAGACACTAAGTGGCCTGGCTTCATGCCTTGGCTAAAAACACCACCCATGACTATGAAAGCACTTAAAGAGCAAACTGTTTTCTGAATGCAGTCAAAAAAATAGGTAAGGGGCTGTGAGCCCTCACAACCTCACATCCTTTTATCTTGGCTGGCTGAAGCACTGAGTTCATTTAGGTAACTTATGCTTTCTGAGCCTTAAGAGAAATAATTCTGAAAATGAATGTTCTTATCCCCAGTCCCATGACTGACACTTGAAAAGATGCAGCAACTATATTACATGCAGCAATCCTAAAATACTTTTGTAAGACAGAGTTTAGCATATTGTTTAAAAGTATGAAATGGGCTCAAATCCTGGCTCTACTAAAAGTATGAAATTGGGTCAAATCCTGGCTGTGTGATGTTGGAAAAGAAATGCAATCTCCCTGTACATGTTCTTTTTCTGTAAAATAGAGAAATTAATAAAACCTAATTCATAGGGTTGTTGCGAGTATTAATTAAGATATAATGCATGCAAAGCAGTTAGCACAGGGCCTAACATAAAGTAAATGTTGGAAGGAAGGGAGAAGGGTGACTGATCCTGGGATCAGGGACCCCCTTTTTGAGTTTAACTGAAGGTGGCAAACAATTTGCTGGCTGTGAATGACATCTGCTGAGCTTTCCCCTTCTGAGAAAACAATATGGCAAAGACTGAAAGCTGGGATCAAGCTTTTACTAGTAGGATCCTGCAGAATAGGAAGAAATAAAAATTATTCTGGAAGTAGGAAAGAGTTATTCTGGTTTAAGACAAGATCTTTAAGAGATAGAACACATACACACAAAAACACTGAATATGGGCATTACAGAATCAGAGAAAGAGGGTTTTTGTTTTTTTGTTTTGTTTTGTTTTATGCCTTCTCAAGTGTTGCTAACATTAAAAGCTACAGAATTTTATAACTGGATCGATCCCTAGAGGCCATCTAGTTCAACTCCTGACTTGACAGAGAAGTAGCTGAGGCCCAGAAAGTTTAAGCAACTTACTTGAGGCCAGTCAGCAGTAAGGAGCAGTACCAAGACAAACTTCCTGACTCCCCCATTTGCTCACCCAGTACTCAGCCGGATATCTATCAGCATCCTGCCCTTGTTGTGCCAAACAAAATGTTAAGATACATATGCATGAGCGTGTGCACGTGCACGAGCACACACACAGGTTTCTCACTTTTGCCCAGGTTCTCAAAAAGTACAGAAGCACCCTCCACCCTCCACCCTCCACCCCAGACCTTCCCAGAGCCTCAGGTGCGGGACTTCAGGAGGATCCTGGTCCATCTGTGGTCCTCTTTGGAATTTCTGCTATCTTTTTTCCTTCCTCACATCAACTCTTAAGGGCTACTTCTAGAAGTTTCTCACCTCAGAGATCAGGCACTTCAAGAGCAGAAGTTAGCACTTGTTAATTTACAAATTCTCATCTTCCTACAAATGCTATACATAAGTTTCCTCCAAGCTCCTTGAGTTCCGTCAGAACAAATCCCTCACTATCTCCCTAAAATAACTCAACCAGGTACCTTTATAAAATGTATGAGAATGTGGAGGGCTGGAGAGCCCTTAGGCACGTCTGACAAGAGAAAGGGAGAAAGAGGGACCCAGGAAGGGGATATGGATTGGGGGCAGGAGGGTAGAAGAAACTGACCAAATGTCAAAGTCTGGATCCTGCTGTGCTGTTGCGACTGACTCACTGCTGAGGGAACAGAGCTGCCAAGGGGGCTGTACTGTTTTAATTACAACAGACCGGTGCCCCAAACTACACAGGTAGGAAGCAGGGAAAAGCTACCCCGAAGCAGCAGAAACGAGGAGCTCTCTGTCTTCCTCTGGTTCCCTGTTCTTTCTCATCTAGTGCTGGCCATCCTGTGCCCGGGGGACACACCCCGAGCTTTCCAGGTTCGTAGCATCACCCCTGCCTGGGAACTCCCCACGACTCCCTCTTCTCCCAAGGACTAAGGAGAAGCATAGGGCACCAGAGATGTTTCTCAGATCCACCAAGGGCTCTCTCCCCACTCCCCAGTCCCGAGCCCCTTGCAGGGAAACTGATCTGAGAGAAGCTTTCGCCGACGGTCTGAAGCTGACAAACGTGGGGCGCTTCTTGTCCCGAAGCACAGAGCCCGCGTGGGGTGTCCCCTCAGCCTCAGTCTCTGCTGCGAGGGTGGGAGGCATATGTGTCACATCCAAGTGTTCCTTCCCCCACACGCGCACCACCCCCGAAACCGGAAGGAAGGCTTTGCTTTTGCCTTTTTTTCCGCTCCCTACCTGAATTCCGGGACCAAGTTAGGCTGCAGCCCGTAGAAAGCAGCGGAGAGAGTGACCAGCCACCCGGGCTTGTAACTCCCGTTCTCGCACTCCAGATAAGGCGACGACCACTTGACATGGCTCTTGTCCCCGCCAAACCCGTCCCTGCGCCGCCAGCTATGGCCCAGGCCCCGGGGCCCCTGATTGGAGCCGCGGCGGTGTACGTGGGTCCGCCACTTGCGCCGGAGGCCGTGGAACCACTCGGTCTCCACCGTGGCGTTGGCCAGGTGGTGTGCCGAGGAGGACAGGTCCTGAAGCAGGATGCGACTCTCCTCGCGCGTGGCCTGGAGGAAGACCTGCGGGGCGGACGCGGACAGCGACTCGGTGCTGAAGGTGATGGCCGCCCGGGAGATGCTGGGCTCGCCCTCCAGGAGACTCCGCACCAGTGCCTGGTACCACTCCAGGTCGTCCTGTAAGTTCTGCTCCCGCGACTTATTGCTCTGCAGCATCATGTTGAGGAAGTTGGTGGCGTGTGTCAGCGTGTCCAGTGCCCCGTGCAAAGAGGGATGGGAGCTGGCTAGGGCTGGCGACTTCCCCGGCAGGCCCGCCAACTCATAGCGGCCGGAGCAGTTGGCTCGCTTCAGCTGGTGGGAGTCCCCGGTGTAGAGGTAAGAGGCCACGTCCATGGGCACCTCCTCGGCGAGTTTCTGCGCCAAGATGGTGCCGTCGGTGGAGCGGCTCCAGGGAGCCGAGGGGTCCGAGGCAGAAGCCCCGGCCGGCTGCTGGGCGTGCGGCTTCGCCCTCAGGGTCCTCTCTCGAGGGGAGCCCGGCCGTCCCGTAGGGTCGCGGCTGGCGCCAACAGCTCCCAATCCCAGAAGAGTGAGCAGGAGGCAGAAGAGTAAGGGATAAGCCATGGCTCCCATCTGCCTCTCAGAGGAGAGGAGGTAACGGGAGGAGTCACTTTTTAAATTTTGACGTCAATTTATCAACAGTAAGACTTTTACGCGGAGTCTTCCCCCTTCTCTACTTGGCACCCAGTCGAAAAGGACTTTAAAATAAGAATGTCTCGAAATTGGCCCACTGGCTCAGCTCCCGTCACAGGAAATCGAATCACCTGTGGCAACGCCGGCTGCAGCCGCTCCGCGATGGGTTGGCTCGGAATTACGCACCTCACAGCCTGGAGCCGAACAGGTTACCTCCCCTCCGGCTCCTGGCAGCTATAGTTAGCCTGCTTACGTCTTTCGGCTCGGCAGCTTCCACCGCCGCTCTCATTGAGGTGTGTTCAAGAGCTGCTGCTGCTGCTGCCGCCGCGGCCGCCGCAAACGCCGCTCCATCATCTCACCCGCGGCAGGTCGTTCCCGCCTCCCAGCTCTGGCTCCTCCTCCTCGTTCTCCGCCCGGAGGCGCGGAGCGCGCTCACACAAACCGGCACCGAGAGCGCAGGAGCCAGTCCCCTAGAGCGAAGATTTCTTTTAAGACGCTTGTCTCTCTGGGGTCCAGAGGTCCAGGCACCTGGTTAATTGGAGCTTTGGGTTTGGCCACAAACCACACTCCTGCCTCTCCCTGCTCTCCGGAGGAAAGCCAGTTTAAAGAAGCTGCTTGGCCGCAACCAAACCCTTGCAGGGCGGCATCAAGTCGTCTTGTTCCCTGTTTGGTCGGCTTCTGTGTCAATTAGCCGACTGCCATTTGTTGGGAATGGGGCGGGAGCTGTCCAGTGCTGAACCCGAGGCGGCACAGAGGAGGCGCAGAAGGAGGCGGTGGAGCGAGATGCAGAAGCGCCGAGTCCTTTCACCCACTCGCGTTCCCCGATGACTCTGAAACCCGAGGGGGCTGGACGAGGTGGGCGGGAGTGAGGGGAGAAGCAGAGCTTCTGTGGCCCAGAAGGAAGGAAACTTGTACGTACAGAGGAGGAGGGTGTTGGCGTCTTGCATGCTTAGTTCAATCAGCCTTTTTGCCTGAAACGGAGGGAGAAAGGAGTTTTCATTTCTGACTTAAATCGGAGGGGAGGGACGTAGGATGGAGATGTGTCCTCCCGAGCATCTGCTCATTTTTGGCAAATCACCAAATCCTCCTCCTTGTCGGTTGAAGAAATGATTAAAACCTACTTGCAGAGGTCTTAGCTATGAGGGAGTAATGGAGACATCTACTGGCTGAGCTTTAAGAAAAATGTCATATTTAAAGAAACTGTGCTTGAAACGGAGCCAGGATGAAGGGGAACCGATGAAAGTAGGCAAGTGAAGACGTGGAAGGGAGAGAACCTGTGCAAGGGGCAGGCTTCAGGCTGTGAGGAAATGAGAACAGGTGCGTCTGCCTTGAGTGTAAAGGGAAGTCATCCGTAGGGACTGGGAAGTCATTCTTATAGATTGAGATATCCCGGCAGAAGAAAGAAGATCTCAATAAATATGCCAGTTTCCATACTCAAGTGTTGGGAAATCCCTTAACAATGTCTAATTGTTTTATTTGAAGCTTTAAGAATGTCTTCTGACATTCTGAAAATACTAATTAGTACTAAATGTGTAGTGTTTTATGCACCTCCACTTTCCATATGCACATCTATTTTCAAATTCCCCAAGAAAGACAGACAAAAAAATCCCAAATTCATTTCAAATCCCAACTAATAAAAATGTCACTGGTAGTATTCTAAAACAGCACTGCTTAGATTTACTCTATCATTTTGTTTTATTCTTGCCATTGGGGAAATATCTAAGCACTGAAATGTAAGCTCCAAAGAGCAAAAGTTTGTCTACATTGATCACTGTAGTATCTTGAGCACCCAGAACACAAAAATATGCCTGGCACATAGTATTTTCCCACAAAATATTTGCTAAATTAATGAGTAAACAAAGGAGGTGGTGCTAAACGTAATAATTTAAAAATCCACCTCCATACCTAAGATGAGAAGGCTGCCTGATATGTCAATGAGGGCTTTTGAAGTAAGACATAGCAACCCGTTTTCCAAACTGCAAGTGAGTTTGGAAAATCACTTTTTTTTGCAATCTCCAAGTGAGTTTTAGTCATGCAAAGAATGGTTATTAGATTTGTATTTACTTACAAGTAGATTCCATGTTCATATCCAACTTTTTACTTAAATTTTGCTTTATACTATATATGCTCCTTTGCTGAATAAAGGTCATACTAGTTTAATGCTCTAATATAGTGCATGTAGTAAAATTAACAGAACGGAATTTCTGTTTGTTTAATGTATCAGAGTACACAATACAATATAATTTTCCAGCTATTTTATCATTGAAATATTGAAGTGTAACCTTGTCATTAGTTGATTTTTTTTTATGAAATCTACATAACACTAACAATTCTTTAGTTTTCTAGTATTATACTAAAAACGTTTTATTAGCAGATCTTTCTGTAAGTAATTCAATAACAGCATAATTGAAAGACCTGGGTTCTGGTCTTGGCATCATTTTAATAAGCAATATATATGACCACTGACAAGACATTTAAAGTTTCTGTGTCCTGGGACACAAATTATACCTGGGCCTCATGATCTGGCATTAAGGGAGTACAGAAACAGCATCTGAGCCACTCTTCAGGAGTGCCCCTTCTTCCTCTAGTTCACATCTAATAAAAAAAGAGGAGGCTATGAGAAGCTCTTGTAAGTTAGCATTCTTCTCAGTGGATCACCTTCAGTCTACATTGCCAAACAAATGGGATGAACTAATTGGGTCTAAAACAGCACTGCCCAATAGAAGTATGATGAGAGCCACGAATGTAATCCATACATATAATTTTAAATGTTCCAGTAACACACTTGAAAAATAAAAAGAAAAAGTTAAATTAATTTTAATAATATATGTTATTTAGTTCAGTATATTCAAAATATTATCTCAATAAAAAGAAATATAATAATTATTAGTGAGATATTTTACATTTTTATATTAAATATTTAAATTTGAATGTGAATTTTACACTGATAGCACATGGCACTTCACATGTTTCAAGTGCTCAATAACCATCAGTGGCTAGAAGCTACCATAGAGGGCAAGCTATAGAAGATAGTGCATTCTGGTCTAGAATGCTCCAAAAAGCTTAGGTCCACTCAAGATAAGGCACCATGTTTCAAATGCTCTAAGAGTCTGATCCATTAAATAGGCCTGGAGTCAAGGTAACTGAGTAGGTAGACCACCCTATGTTTATGTTAGTATGCATCAATAAAGGGGATAGTCCAAAGAGATTTTTTTTTTAGAGAACAAGACTGAACACATACCCACATACTTCTAAGCAAATTACAAAATTCAGCACCAACTCACAAAGACCTATCACTCATTCAACAAATGTTGATTGAGCATCAGGCATTGTGGTTAGTTAAAGCTGGGATAAAATAGACTCATCTACAAAGTAGACACATGAAACTTATAATCAAGTGGGTAGAAAGAAATAATAAAAAGCCATCACATAATTTAAAAACTGCATACTGTTGTACCATGAAGAAATAAATGCTGTAAAGTGATAAAGAGTTCATGGTATGGGGGAAAGGAACTTTTTATGTAAAGAGATAAAGGATAGAAAGATTTCTGTGGCAAGGTAAAAACTGAGCTGAGACATAAAGAATGAGACATAGTTAGATAGTAATACTAGTGAACAATTTAAGAGTAAGATGGAGAGAAACTTACCCTAGGTAGAGGGAATAGTACGTAAGTGCATTAAGACTACAAATATTCCATTCTTAGCAGGAAAGGGGATTGGAAGAAGATAACTGCAATAAGCTGAAGTTCATATATAATATGGAAAATATGAACGATTGAGACCAAAAGAAAATTATTTTATAAAATAATCAAATGATTCTAGCATGAATGACACCTCACTACCACCAAATACAGGAATCTAATTTGTAGATGTAGATCAGCATCCCCATGTGACCTCAAAATTAAGAATAAAGTTGTCTAAAGGCTTATTGACACTGTGTAGGAGTTTGGTTATCATAGAGCAATATATACAAGATTTTAAGCCCTATGTGAATAGACCCAAAGCTTTTTCATCACACGCTGAAAAATCAATCTAATTGCTTCAGAACACTCAAATTTGCATTGATGAAAAAAAGCAATATGCAACAGAGTTATTACTTGTCATTATATGATTGATTTATCACTATTTGAAAATAAAGATGTGATATTAGGATACTTTTATTAGACAAACTAAAGGTAGTCAAAAACTGCTCAGACCAGATTTTATGTGAGCAGTATAGGTATAGTTATTTTAAAGATTTACATAAGTGCTGCTTTAAATCATTTAAATAAGCAAGGATTAGGACAAAGTGATGTGGTAAAAGGACACTGGATTGCCAGTTGGAAGATCCAGCTCTACTCTTGGCTCTACCATTATTTAGTCATGTGACTTTTGACAGTTTTCTCAACCTCTTTGAGAACGTTTGCTTCATTTGTAATGTAAGAGTGATGTATTAGATACATCACAACTAGAACAGTTGCAGTTGAGTGATCAATAATGGTCCAGGTATATTTTTCATGAACTCATTCTTGATGGTCATAGATGTACAAAGTAAATATTATTTTTAGAAGAATTAATGCTAGACCTCAGTAAACAAAGGGGGACAACTTCAATCAAGTTCCTGGTAAAGCAAATAAAATTACAAATAGCATAATCTATCAATATAATACAAAATGAGAAATCTAGTTCTTACTACTGGTCTTGCTGAGATTCTGGACTTCCCTAAACTTATGCTACCTTGTGCCTCACACGCCCATTTGCAAAATGAAGATCATTATCTTCATTATACAAGAGTGGTAGTTTTGAAATTTCTGGACTCAGAAGTATCATTAAAGAATTCTCATCATCCCTGTGGGTCTGGGTGGAACTTGAGAATCTGCATTTTAACAAGCACCACCGGTCATTTATGATGCAAAAAGAGCACATGCTGATAAATACTGCCTTGAGCTATGGAATAGATAACTCTAAGATAATAGAAGAGACCTCCTGATAAACCTAAAACTTTCTTATAAATTGTAGCTGTGGAGAGGAAAAGAAGAAAATAACACTTATAAAAAGTGTCATACCATCTTCTTCCTCTTCCTCCTCCTCCTCCAAACATTTCTCTAGCAGTTACAGTGGCCAGACATTGTTCTAAGGAATTTACACATTTTAGCTCATTTAGTCTGCCTTCACTGCTACACCATGAGTTGGTACTGTTACCATTTTACACATGGGAAACAATCAAACAGAAATTAATTGCCCTGGGTAATACAGCCATCTGACTTCAGATGTCACAGTCTTAAGCACTGTACCAGTGGTCACAAACTTTGATACACATGAGATTCACCTGGAGGGCTTTTGTCAAAGCACAAATTAGTGGCCTTACCCCCCAAATTACTGGCTCAGTAGGCTCAAAATAGGGCTTGAGGATTTGCATTCATAACAAATTCTCAGGTGATACTGATACTTGTGGTCCAGGGATCATCCTTTGAACTACTGCTCAGTGTTGTGTTTTTCACCATTACAATCTGTCACTGCTGTTTGCTTACATTTTCTGTATAGAGCAAGAGCAGAGCAGACTTTTCAACACCTCTGGCAATCCAACATGGAGTCATTGTCAGCCATAACACTTATGTCAAATGCTGTCAAGACTGAGGTAGTGGGGAGAAATGGAACACACAAAACCACAAGTATGAACACTTGAATAAGAATTTCAACTGGACACTGATATGAGTGGGAGCTCTACATAACATGGACTATATGAACTCAGAGCTCTGACCACCAAAGGCTCAAGCTTGGCTGTACCATAGTCATTCTGGGAGCCCTGCAAGACTTCCACTCCATCAGATGCATGCTGCCACTGTTACCACTTAGCATGAGACCGTCACTGGCCTCTCCAACTGAGGATACCCCTAGTGACTGGGGCTTCTTACCAGACATTTGCTCTGCTCATTTCAATGGTGTAAGCTCCCCCTCTCTACATGTAACCTGTGTGTGAATCTATTGGCTTATTAGGATGGTCTCCCCTAATAAACCTGACACTGTGGAAAGACATAAACATGTGTGACTCCTTTCAGGAACACTCCCTTTCTCATCAAAATTTTCCATGTAAAAAACTAGCAAAAGGAGAAAGTCAACATTAATAGATGAAAATATGACTGAAATCTCCTTAGGAAAAAAGCACTCTCTGGTTTGCTATTTCTAACTTAGAAAGCTTACCCAAAATGTTTATGTTTTTTACTTAGCAGTTTATTCTCATATGCCTTGAGTTTACCCTTAAAACTCTTACTCCCTGTCAGCATCACTCCATCTCTTTCTAGAGTTACTTCCTCTGCTACTCACTGTGAAGTCATGACTTGGGGCTCTTGCATTTCCAATGAAATGCATTTTTTTAAAGTACTACTAAGCACAGAATCACTAGGGCTTTGACCCAAATTGCTAGTTTTCCCTAATCCTTCCCATTCCCTGTAAACTTTAGAGACACTAGAAAAACTTTCTGACCACAGGAAAGGAAACACCAAGAAATGGCATTTATGTAGAAAAATTCTAACTGTGCCAAGACGAAGTACTTTCCTAAACCACTTTCTATGTACTGTCTTGACATTCAGCAGTACAGGAAAGGATGAATATGGCATTTATGAAAAATCACAGCAAATTGGAGAGCCCAATTATATTCAATACAAGGATTGATTCTCTTCCTCATTAAGAAATAAGAACAGCCCTGACAGGTATGGCTCAGTTGGTTGGATGTCAACCTGCAAAAAAAAGTCGACAGTCCGATTTGCAGTCAACACACATGCCTGAGTTGCGGGGCAGGTTCCCTGTGGGGGAGTGTGTAAGAGGCGACCGATCGATGTTTTTCTTGCACATCAATGTTTCTCTGCCTGTCTTTCTCCCTCCCTTCTTCTCTCTCTAAAAATAAGTAAATAAAATCTTTATTATAAAAGAAAGAAGAAAAAAATTTGAAATAAAATTTAGTGAAAACAAGTCTTTGTGGATAGGAAGAGACGTGAAATGGATGATTTTTGTCTGATCTCATCTGCTTCCCTTATTGGCGGGAAGTGTCTCACACTATATGTATCCATATGTTGTTTTTTAGTTTGTGATGCTGTTTTCATTACCACATTACCTTGGACATAATGGGAGTTTACTTCATGACCAATTTAGGGCTTGGCTCTTCATCTTAACACAGGAGCTTTTGAAAGCTGGGAATGTCAAGTGTCGAGGACCATGGCTACAGTGAACATGTGCACATATAAGAGACACTAATTAATGAGAATTCTTCATTGATAAAGAACAGAAACTTGTAAATCCAAACAAGCTTATAATGCACATGTTTAGAAAATATTAAGTTGCTTGTAAAAAATTATTTTTTAGATTTTATTTATTTATTTTTAGAGAGAGGAAAGGAGAAAGAAGAGAGGGAGAAAAACATTGATGTGCAAGAGATACTTTGATTGGCTGCCTCTCATGTGCTCCCATCTAGGGCCCTGGCCCAAAACACAGGCATGTGTCCTGTCTGGGAATCAAACCAGCCACCTATTGGTTCACAGATTGGCACTCACCCTACTGAGCCACACCAGCCAGGGCTCAAATCAGGTATTTTAGAGTAAAAAATTAAAATTTAATTAACACTCAAGAAAGAAATAAGAAAATAATAAGAAAACTTTTCTGAATAGCCAAGTTGATTTAATGGAAATGGATTAACCAAGAACTGAAAAGAGTCTCTTTACTTGAAGAAAAATTTGGACAAGGAAGGGAACAGAAGGGAAGGAAAGAAATAACGATCCATTTTCATTACATCTTTGGCTTTGTCCACAACTGAATGATCCTGGTGGGCTATGGGACCCCCTTATTCTTTGCAATTCACTGGGCTGACAAATCTGACAAAGTAATGGTATAAATGTTCCAATAGATACCAACATACTGCTCAGGAACACACTCATCTTTTCTGACTGACTTTCCCCAATGGTCAGCAATCCACTTAGGGAAAATGTCAGTGCTCTGACAGGCCTCAGGTACTATGGACTAGGGAGGGTTTTCAGTGCCTACCTTCAACCCAGTCTTTGTGATAATAGCAATTGTTATTCACGCTCTGCTGAGCATTCAACTTTGCCAGCGGCCCACTTCAGGCTGAAGTTTGATTTCACTGTAAGGAGGGGGTCAGGTTCTTTCTTCCTTCCCCTATCAGTCTCTAAACTTCTGGAGTCCCTGAAATATTCTAGGCCTCCACTGTGTCACCTCAAAGATTAGCTGACCCACTTTCCAGATGGAACCAACATCATCTTCTATCTGATGCATAGAGAATGAACAGAAGGCTGAGGAAATGAGAAGCTGTGTGCCCACTGGGAGAGGAGTTAAGCTGCCAGCACGGGGTGCACAGCAATATCACAGAGGCACAACATAATTCTCCAGAAAGCATCTTTGATTAGTGACAGAATAGCCTGCTTCCAGATGAAATTATCTTGGATTTTAAATGCAAACAGTAATATTGTAATTATAAGACTTACCACAAATTTAATTTGACATATTTGATAATTAATGGCACCTGAAAACTAGATATAAATAGTAAATAAGCCATTCACATATTTGACAATAATAGCTATTTCTTGGATTCCCTCGAAGATGGAAAAGAAAAAAGAAAGCTTGTGAGCTTTTCTCCTGCCAGAAAGTCACAGGGCATTGTTTAAGTTCTCCTTCCCTAAGAAAGATTTAAGGTGTGGACTCGTTGAAGGAGGCTGACTTCCCACAGTACCTGGGTTAGAGAAGTTTCTGTTAGTCCTCTTGGAAGAAGAAAATAGCAAGAAACCCCAGAAAGGCTTATTTCAGTGTTCATTTGGAAATCAAAAGTATCAAGTCAGGTCTCTCTGACAATAGATAAGCAGAGAGAAGCAGTGCCTGGGGGCTTTTTAAAAAAACTTAAGAAACTGTGGAAGCAAGCTGCTGTTTAGGAGGAGATGGTAGGAAGAACAGGTAGATACATGAAGCAAGCTAGAGAAATAGCCATATTTTCAGTACAAAAAATAATGATTAGGTACTTTTAATAATCTTTTTACTACTTAACTCATTATAAATCACAGAATACCTCTTAAATATAGCAGAGGATTTTAGACTTCAGACATGGATCATCAATAAATTTGTCTCTAAACTTTACCTGCAGGTCATGGAAAGAGTTGTTTGTAGGAAAAAAATGCCCAGGAATACTCTACATTACCAAATGACTTCTGAATTAGTGAATTGTTAAAAACCAGGTCAGAGCTTTCTGCAAATTATAATGTTGCTTTTGCCTCCAGTTTACTGGCTATGTATTACAATGCCTGTTGGGGAAGTTGGTTTTCCATCCTCTCACCCACCTCCTCTTATGATGAAGGCGGATTTGGGACAAGGACCAAGAGAGAGCTGAGACATAGAGCTAAGGGGTAGATTTTCAAAGAACGAAGAGGATTTTTAAAAATTTTGCACAGTGTACCCACCAAATTCCTTTTTTTGGGGGGGAGGGTGGGGATTATTTTTCTTTATTTAAATCTGTCATTTGATCAGCTGAAGTAAAAATATGAGCCCAGGATTTCCCTTTCAGTGAGAGAAGCACCTCTTCCCACACAACATCTTCACCAAAATAAATAAATTAAAACAGCCTCCAATCCAAAGTCATAGATTATATCTCTTTGCATAATGTTCTCCAGGTCTATCCATACTGTAGCAAAGGATAAAATTTTCATCTTTTTATGTCCAAATAGTATTCCATTTTGTGAATGTACCATATTAAGTCAATTAGAGGAAGACAAGTACCATATGATTTCACTCATATGTAGAATCTAATGAACAAAATGACCTAAAAAGAAAAATACAGACAAACTCATAGAGAGCAGGCTGACTACTGTGGTGGGTGATGGGGGTGGTTAGGGGGATGTGTGATCAAGCAAAAAAGAAAAAGGACTCATGTACATAGACAACAGTGTAGTGATTGCTTGGGGGAGGGGGAGGGGTGGATTTGGAAGAGGGTATGGGGGATGAATGATGATGGAAAAAATACAATAAAATAAACTATTAATGCTGGGAATGCAAAGTTGGTACAACATTTGAAAATCAATAAATGTGATTCACTACAAAAACAAAATGAAGGATAAAAACCTCATGATCATATCAATAGATGCAGAAAACACATTTGATAAAATACAGCACCAATTTATGATAAAAACTCAGCAAAGTGGGATTAGAAGGAAATTACTTAAAGATAATAAAAGCCATATATGACAAACCCACTGCCAGCCTCATAACTCAATGGGCAAAAACTACAAGCATTCCACTTAAGATCAGGAACAAGACAGAGATGTCCACTTTCACCTCTCTTATTCAACATAGTACTGGAAGTCTTAACCACTGCAATCAGATAAGAAGAAAAAATAAAAGTCCTCCAGATTGGAAAGAAAGAAGTAAAACTGTCTTTATTTGCATATAACATGATACTGTGAGTATAGAACCTCAAAAATTCCATCAAGAAACTACTAGAACTGATAAATGAATTCAACAATATAGCAGGATACAAAATTAATATCCAGAAATCAGTTGCATTTTTATATGCCAATAATGAAATAACAGGAAGGGAAATTAAGAAAACAATCCCATTTACAATTGCTTCAAAAAGGACAAAATACTTAGGAATAAATCTAACTAAGGAGAGAAAAGACCTGTACTCAGAAAATAATGAGACACTGAAGAAAGAACTTGAACAAGATACAAATAAGTGGAAGCACATACTATGTTCATGGATAGGAAAAATTAACATCATTAAAATGTCCATACTACCCAAAGCAATCTATAGATTCAACACAATTCCTATCAAGATTCCAATGGCACCTTTCACAGAACTAGAACAAATATTTCAAAAATTTATATGGAATCACATGAGGCCCTGCATAGCAACAGCAATGCTGAGAAAGAAGAACAAAGTTGGAAGAATCATGCTACCTAATATCAAACTATACTATAAGGCCATAGTAATCAAACAGCCTGGTACAATTACTGGCATAAAAATAGACACATAAATCAATGGAACAGAATAGAAAGCCCACAAATAAACCCACTCCTTTATAGACAATTAATATTTGGCAGAGGAATCAAACACATACAATGGGTTAAAGATAGTTTATCCAATAAATGGTGTTGGGAAAATTGGAGAGATATATGCAGAAAAATTAAACTAAACCACCTTATTACTCCACACACAAGAACAAATTGAAAATGCATTAAAGACTTAAATGTTAGACCCAAAACCAAAAAAATCCTAGAAGAAAACATAGGCAGGAAAATCTCTCAGACATTCTTAGAGATATATTTTATCAGATATATCTCCCTAGGCAAGGGGAACAAAAGAAAAGATAAATAAATGGGACTACATCAAATAAAAAAGTTTACACAGGAAAAGAAAACAAAATAACAGGACAACCCACAGCATAGGAGAACATGTTTTCTGATACATCTGATAAAGGGTTAATAGCCAATTTTTATAAAAACTTAAAAAAGTTAACACCAAAAAAACAAACAACCAAATTAAAAAATGAGCAAAGGACCTGAATAGATACTTCCTCAAAGAGGTCATACAGATGACCAACAGACCTATGAAAAGATGCTCAATGTCACTAATCATCAGAGAATGCAAATTAGAACCACAATGAGATACCATCTCACACCTGTCAGAATGACTGTGATCCACAGGTCAACAGACAGTGCTGACAAGGATGTGGAGAAAGGGGAAATTTTTGCACTGTTGGTGGGAATGCAGATTGGTGCAGCCACTGTGGAAAGCAGCATGGAGATACCTCAAAAAATTAAAAATGGATCTGCCTTTTGACCTAGCAATCCCACTTCTGGTAATATAACCAAAGGACCCCAAAACACTAATTCAAAAGAACATATGTATGCCTATGTTCATTGCAGCATTATTTACAATTGTCAAGATATGGAAGCAGTCCAGGTGTCCATCAGTAGATGAGTGGATAAAACAACTATGGGGCATTTACACAATATAATACTATTTGGTAGCAAAAAAGAAGAAAGTTTTACCCTTTGCAACAGTATGGATGGTCCTAGAAAACATTATACTAAGTGAAATAAGCCAGTCAGAGAAAGACAAATACCATATGATTTCACTCATACATGGAATCTAATGAACAAACTGAACTAAGAAGGAAAACAGAGACAGACTCATAGATAAAGAATAGGATGACAGCTAATGGGGAGGGAGGTTAGATGGTGTGGAGGGATTGAGCACTAAGGAAAAAGGACTCTTGGATATGGATAACCATGTGGTGATTCAAGGCAGGGGGGAGGGTGGGTATAAGGGGACTAAATGGTAATGGAAAAAAATACAATAACTTTTTTTTTTTTTTAGAAGAGACAGGAAGAAACTGAGCCAGAAATGTCCTGCAAGTGATAACAGCTTTTCACCTGCTGCATACCTTCCCTGAGGCAACAAACCATAAGTTTACTACCTTGAAATGGAAAAGCGGGGGGGGGGGGGGGGGGGGCGGACAGGAAATTAAGGTCTCAAATTGTTTATCTAATTTTTTCCATTTAATTCTCTCTCTCCCTCTGAAATGACATATTATGATTATTAAACCTGATATTCATCATTATATCAGAGTTTCTAAAATAAGGAAGCAGCTTTCCCGGGTATAAGTCTGTAATAGTTAATTTATACATCAGCTTGGCTGGGCCATGGTGCCAGATACTTGGTTAAATACCTTGGATGTTTCTGGGAGGGTGTTTTTTTTGGCTGAGGTTAACATTTAAATTGGTGAACTTTCAGTAAAGTAGATTGCCCTCTATAATGTGGATGGGGCTCATCCAATCAGTAAAAGGCCGGAATAGACAAAGACTGACCTCCTCTGAGCAAAAAGGAATTCTGCCAGCAGATGGTCTTTGAACTCCAACTGCAAGTCTACAACTCTTCCCTGAGTCTTCCATCTGCCAGCCTAATCCATTAGATTTTGGACTTGCCAAGCCTCCTCTATAATCATGTGAGACAATTCCTTACAATAACTTTTCTCTCTCTCTCTCCTCTCTCTCTCTCTCTCCCCTTCTCCCCTCTCCCTTCCTCCATCACCCACTACACACACACACATCCCTTGATTCTATTTCTGTGGAGAAGCCTAACTAATACAAGGTCTTAATTTATCTGTGAAAAGTCAATTCTCCTACTGGGGCACTTGGGTGAATGTGACATGAATATCACTGGCTTCGTTACAGTCCTTGTCCTAAGTGAAGCCTGCCATTAAGTTCCTCTAGTCTCTCCTGAAAAATCACATTTCTTCCCTCCTAGTCTTTCCAGCCCCATTTCTTCTGTATCTTTACAGGGACCGAACTGAGACTATCCGGGTTTTTGCAGGAGTTACGTATCTGTGCCAAGTGCTGGTCCCTGCTGTGCTTTTGTGTCAGCATAGACATCTGGCTGTCCTCTGAACAAGCTTGTCTCATCTTGAGTGTCTCCTGACACTCCAGTTTCTTCAGGGTTCTTCTTGTTTTTTGGGTGTCTATTCAACATATTGAAATTCTATAAACTAAACCCTTCTCTTTAACATCAAAAGCACATCAGGTTCCGTTTTTTTCTTCAATAGAACCACATTCCCTAAGGTCAGTCTTGCTCAGCTTTACTACTGAACAAGACATATCCTAAGGTTAGTTTCTTCCCTCTGGTTAGCTCCAAGAAATACTTTCTAGCCCTAAGGCTGATTCACTAACTGTTATTCTCTAGCTGAGAATCATGTAAAGGCTTTAAAACACATAGATTACTGGGCCACTATCCCAGGCTTTTTGGCTCAGTAGGGTCTGGGACTTTGCCAGGTGAGGCTGATGCTGTGGATCCAGTGACCACACTTTGAGAACCGCTGCTCTAGCTCTGGCTCCTGAATTGCAGTCTTCTGTGCCTGATACTATAATACACTGACTCTTTTCAGTCCCAATATCTTTTGTAGATCTTCTCTCTACTGTTTTAGGATGATACTTGGTGTGGGGAACGGGAATAGATCGTATACAGACTTCCACTGCAGGGATAGACCAAGGATAGCAGGAATTTGATTCAACATCACAACCATTTTTTTTTTCTTTTTGAGTGTCTAGTATGTTAGAAAGCACTGGTGCAAAAGGGCTAGAAAGGTAAGGTTCTGCTCTCAAGAAACTTAACAAGGGGAAAGTCCAGCACAACACTAACTGTAACATAAGGCAGAATTATTATATTATAATAAATATAAATGGACAATGGGACTATAGCAGACATTGTTGGTGTCCCAAGCATATTCCCTAGGCTGGTCTGCTTAGAGATCAAGGCCAAGACTCATTCTGAGGATCATGCAAGTGCAGAGTCAGCAAGTTCACAATCCTGAGTGAGTGTCTTGTTTAATTCTGTACCCTAGGAGTCTCACTTGTCTCCCCAGAGTCTTAGCCCTGCCAAAAGTCACAGCACAGAGTTCTAGTATCCCTTATAGATTCCAGCCTTTCTCTACACAAGGGTATTCCCTCTACTAGAGGGGTCTATTTGGCCTGCATACAAGGCGGGCCTGAACCACACATACATATAGCTGCTAACGGACCCAATTGCTCATGAAATTGGGTCCAATGTGAAGTGTATAGAGTAAAAAGAGCACAGGGCTTAAGGCTAATATTTGAGGAATATCAACATTTAAGGATGGAATTTAGAAGGAGAAGCTTTCAGCTGGTTAAGAAATGGTTAAGTAGAAAGGAATCAGTATAGTGAGATCTGCTTTGATGCCTGAATGAAGTGTGCAAAGCAGGACTTGTCTTCAAGACGATTCCAGGCTGGTGGAGGAAACAGGTTCAATACTTGAAAAGACAAATATTCTGGCACCAAGCAGCAAATCAGTGAAGAGGATAGAATATGACAAACCAGAACAAGCCAGAACTTGCCTTAGCTTGAACAATGTTTTCCATTTAAATGGTGATGTTGATATTGATTGCATAAGGTTTTTTAATGAAAATTAAGTGAGGTAAGTAATCTAAAGTTCTAAGAACAGTTGTTGGTTCATAGTAATCACTAAGTAAATTGTCATTTTTACTGTAGTTTCTGTTGTAATGCTATTTTGCTGATGATGGGTGAAGTTTAGGAGAGAGGGAGGGAGGGAGCTTCAGGTTGCCCTGAGGAGTCAGAGTGGTCAGAATGAAGAACAGAATTCACCTACATTCTGGGGCCAGATGCCTGAACAAGGAGCAAGGTCAGTAATGTATAAGCATGAGGGTAAATCAGGAGATCAGTTTGTTCAGAATGTGTGCAGCTTGAGGAAGAAAGTATTAAGAGTAGAAAGTGACCAGACGGTAATCCTGGGGTAAGCAGTTGGGCTTTTCACTAGAATATATCCAGAACTGTGAATATTTATGACAAAATATAACAGAAACTAAAACAATCTTTTGGTGAAATTACTGTATAAATCTAGAGGGGTAGTAGGAAAAATGATACCAGTTAACTCAGTATCTCAACCATGAGATAAGACGAGGTTAATAGTGGAAATGGAAAGGAAGGAGAATATTCAAGATCAAAGCAAAAGAGAAGAAGAAGGTGTATTAGGTTTGTATATCAAGGCCTGGATGGGAGTGGTATATTCTTTTTCTTCAAGCAGTCAGCTTGGGTTTCCATAACAGAATATCACACACTAGGTGGTTTAAACAACAGGATTTTATTTTCTCATGGTTTGGGAAGACAGAAATCCAGTATTAAGCTGCCATCAGGGTTGGTTTCTGGTGGCTGCCTTCTCATGGGGTCCTCACATAGTCTTTCTCCTGTGCACGTGCAGGAAGAAAAAGATCATTGGCCTCTCTCTTCTTATAAGGACACCAGCCCCGTGGGATGAGGGCCCCACACTTAGGACCTCACTTAACCTTAATTATCTCCCTAAAGTCCCTACCTCCAAACACAGTCACATTTGAGAGTTAGGGATTCAAAATAAATTTGTTGGGGAGACACAATTCAGTAGATAACAATGGTGTTATAATACACTACTATGAGGCAGAGGAAGTATGAAGTTTAACCTAATTAAGAGGAAGATAATTTTGGCTTTAGATGGTTGGTTACTCTACAGCAATATCCAATAAAATATTTAGCAATGATGAAAACGTTCTATGTCAGCCTTATTCATTATGTCAGTGACTAGTCTGAAGTGACAACTGAGCATTTAAATGTGGCTAGTGAGACAGATGAAGTGAATTTTTAATTGTATATATTTAATTAAATTTAAATTTAAACTGTATTAGATAGGACAAGTTATAACTACAGGAATCTCAGGCACAGTAAAGAGGTGGTGTTAATAATTAGATATCTAAGGCTACTCCCAGGCCTTAAAGCCTTGTACTATAGATATTCAGCTTTAAACCACCTCTTGTTATTGAAGGAAAAACTGAAATTTTGAAAAGATACATGAATGTTTCTGATTAGCTTAGTAAGTTACAGATCTCAGTGAAGGCTTGAATATCTTTATGAAAGCAGTGATGCAATTAAGAATGTGTAACCAGCAGCTGACAATATGCAACAATTTGTACAGGACTGAGATTCGTGCTTTACAATTGTCCTGTGAAAGTGACATTTGCAGCCATGAAAGCACTGCATTTTGCCATGTATAATGTGCATTTTTTGCTCAAGTTTTTGAGGGAAAAATAAGGATACTCATTATACATGGGTGGTACTAATTCTGTAACTATATAAATGTTTTTAATTCTTTTATTTATGCTTATGTGTTAAAAGCATAACTCTAGAAAGCAATAATGATATCCCTATGCAAAATAATACCCTGAATATGATGATCTGTTTTGTTTCTAAATATAAATAAATAAATCATTGAAATAAAAAATTGAAAGATTTCCTGAAAGTTTGGGCCAAAAATGTGGGTGTGCCTTATACTCAACAAAATACAGTAGACACAATGTAGAAAAAGAAGAGAAGAGGACCCTGGGTTGAGCCTTGATAAATGTGCACATATAAACAGAATGAAATAAGAACACATCAGAAAAGGAACATAATCTTCATCTGCCAAATTTATTCCAACAATTACATAGCCCTAAATTGCCACCACCTCAACGTATTCAAAATCCATCTCAGAGAGGTGGGCACAATGATAAGAAGTGAGAGCTCTTGCTCCCTTTACATCCTTTCTCCACCATCTATTAGCTGATGACCAGAACAAGCCACTTCACCGCTCTGTGCTTCAGTTTCCCACTTTGTAAAATGGGAGAAATGACAAGATCGATGTCAGAAGGCTGTTGAGAAGGTTAAGTGAGATGCTGTGTAAAGTGTCAGTAAAGTCCTGACACATAATACATATTCTTTAAATTTTGTATAAAAATATAAAACTTGTCCCCAATCTGGTTCCTCTTCCTGTGTCTCTGACCTGGGCTAAGAGCATTGCCCTTCATCTAGTCAATCTTTCTAGAAACCTGAGTCATTTTTTATTCCTTCTTTCTCATTCCCCACATCCAGTCATTCACCAAATGCTATTGATTCTAACTCCACAGTGTCCTTCAGTACAGCCACCCCTCTCTGACTCCTGCTGCTGCTCTCCAGCCCTCAGCACTTTCGCCTGGACCATGGTCATGTTGGACTTTCTGTCAGAAGTGCGCTTCCAATGCATTAGCTACACTCACCCATTCTCTACACTGTCTCCAGGGAGGTGTTTGTAAACCCCAGGTAATTTTGCACCTTCCCTTGGCAGTTTCCTCTTTCAGAGAGGACTAAGTTGATATTCCTTAGCATGGTATTCAAGGCCCTTCACAACCTGCCCCAATCTGCCTCTCCACTTGGTGTAAAAACATTTCACCTGTTACTTGAACCAAGTAACTGTCAGTATGGATCAGTGCATTTAAAAAATTCAAATGAATAACTGTCTTGTGACTGTGTATGGACCTGGAAGGGGGAAGCAGTGTTTTCATTTTTTATTTGACTCCTAAAGAAAAATGCAAAATAGTTTATTCAACCTTGCAGAGAGATTCCGCACCAGGAACTCTTATAACTCGGGGGATCATGTGTCCTCGTTTGCCCAGAACAATCTTTGTTTACAGCTGCTGATACTGTATAATCCTTAGGAGTTCCCCTGCTTTATTCTCAAAAGTGTCCTAGTTTGAGCAGTCAGTTATGTGGTTACCTAGAACTCACCTTGCCAAAATCAATCAGTCCAAGAGATAACGGGCAACAATGGAATGATTGTGCCCCAAGCTTCCCTCCTATCTTATTAGGCCATTGGCTTCTAAGACACTCTCACCCCTTTCAGCACCTCTTACTTCCTCCTGAACCACTTCAAGGCTCTTCAGTCCTTGCTGAAGCATCTCTCCCAGAGCACTGCTTCATACTCCTGACCCCTCTATTACAAGTCACCTCATGGCCCTGTGCTCTAAACCTAGCTGATGGGAAAAACTAATAGTTAGAAAGTGGCTAAATGTACCACCTTCACAGAGAGCATTTATGAATTTTAAAAGGACCTTAAGAGCCCTAACCAAAGGAATGACTAATGGAGGGATTTCAGGAGAATTGTGTAGGTGTCAGCAATGTCATTAAAGTTATGCATCAGAGGCCAGGGATGGCATGAGGGACCAGGGATGACGTGGGCCATTGCTCACAGCCCAGAATGAGGGAGAAAGAGATGGGGGCAAGGGGCAGGGAAACACATAAGTAATGAATGATCCTGGAAACTAAAAACAATGTGAAAATTAAAGAAGAGAATGACTCAAAGAAATGACAGCTGGGGACTCTCTGAGCATGTATTTGGAAACTGAACAAGGAAAAAAAAAATCAGAAATGGAGAATACCCAAGCTATTACAAAGAACCATCAGTGTTCCAGCCAGGCCAAGTCAGGCAGGCAAAGGGCAGGATGTATGCATTGGAAGATTGGTGACAAGGGGTCTGGCTCTTTAGGCCCCCAAGCTCCCCAACGTCTGCTCAGGACTGAGGGATGCTCTAGTACTAGCTCCCCAAGCATTGCTGGTCAAGAGAAATAGGTAGGAAAATGTTTCTAAAATGGAAAAGTGAAGAACTGACTTTAATCAAGAGAGTGCTTAAAAGGTTCCAGAAGGAGAAATGAGAAGACAGAATAGATCCTGTCTTGGGAAGACTTTACAGAGAGAAAAAACACATTTCAGAATATTTTCAGCCATCTTTTTCTTTATCTTTTCCCGTGTTCTTCATTATCTCCTTCCCTCCATCTTTCACTTCCCAGTTTCCTGTGTTCATAGTGTGGATGTGTATTTTTGGCTGGTGTGCCTTAGCCTGCAAACTGACTTGGGACATAACATAGTAGATGCAGTGACCTCTAATGAGGTGGAACTTTCTCAGGGAAGGAGTACAGGTAATAGGGGAGATTTCTACAAGCAGAAGCTCAGTACCAAATATAACCTTATTCATCCTTTAATAAAAAATTATTATATTTTTTTGAAGGCCATATGTAAATTAGCTAAAACCTCTGTTATCATCAGTGTAGAAGGACCTGGGAGGCTGGGCTTTTTCAGTCTGGGAGGGCTACTCTCAAAATAGTGCTAATTCAGGGCTCATATATCTATGGAAGAAAAACTCAATCCCATTTGTAATCAAGGGAGCAAAATAAAACAAATATAAATGCTATTTTTGCATATGTCTTAGTAAAGACTTAAAATCAAAAAGGAAATACCAAGGTTTGTGAAGGAGTAGCACAGATAATCATGTATTATTTGTGGAATTATAACCATTTGGGGAAGATTGGGCACTAGGTATCAAAGCTCACAAACGTTTATATAAAGAAAGCAATCATAAATATACCAGATCATTTTATATGAAGATATTTTTGTTAGTATTATTTATTTTAGTGAAAATATTTGAAAACCTAAATGTTCAACATTAAAGGGTTTTTTATCTTATTGAAATATACTTGCATATAATGTGTAAATTTAAAATATACAAAGTGTGAGTGTGATACATGTCTATATTATAACATGATTGTCACTGTAGCAATAATTAGCACATTCTTGTTCAAATCAAAACCACAAAGAGTTATCACCTCATATCTGTTAGAATGGCTACTATCAGGAAGACAGAAGATAAGTGTTAGGATATGGAGAAAAGGGAATCCACGTACACTGTTGGTGGGAATGTAAATTTGTTCAGGCACTATGGAAAGTATGGAGATTCCTCAAAACAATTAAAAATAGATCTACAACATGATTCAGTAATTCCACTTCTGGGTATATACTTAAAGGATTTATTAAATAAATTATGGGGCATACGCTAGAATATTCTATTAAAAATCATAAGAAATACAAACATAAGTAATGTTCATATTATAATTCATTTTAAAAAGTACTTCATATAACCATATGACATAATTTCAATTTGTGTCATATTATATATACATAGTAAGAAATTCTATATTATATATATGTGTACATACACATATATAATTTATAGTTAATGCTTTTTAAGAGTGAGCTCACTCACTGTGGCCAGGATTACGGTACAGGTCCTGATGTGCCAAGTCTTGGCCCAGGACTTGGCACACACTGTTCCCTGTGACTAACTGCGTAGAACGCTTTCCCCACCCATCCCACCCTCCTTCCCCTGGTAAAGCTCTACTCATTCTTCATGAGACAGGTAAAAGATGCCCTCATCCTAGAAGTCTTCCTTGACACCTGGCCCTGGTCTGATTCCTCTGTTATGTGGTTTCTAACACTAGTTTTACGTTCTTCAGAGCAAGACCCTAATTCGTAGTAATTCACATGTTCATTAGTATAACTATTTTTTCAATGTCTGTCACTCCCACTTGAAGGTAAGCTATATTCGCCTCCAGACCATATGGCTTTTTGTTTACAATCATATCTTCATATTTAGTGAGTGCCTGCCATGTATCTTTATATTCAGTAAGTAGCTGTTGAATAAATGAGTTAATATTTGGATATCCATATTTAAATATAAATAACTGAATGGGCATCAAAGTTTAGCCTAACTTGATCTCCTGAAAATTTTCCAGATGAAATAATGCTCAAAATTGGTAAAAATCAATATGGCTCTTCCACGTTTTTCTTTCTTACTAAAGGTTTTATTTTATTTTCATTTGAGACAGAAAGGGGAAGAGAGAATGAGAGAGACATTGATGTGAAAGACACCAGTCAGCTGCCTCCAGCATGTGCCCCAATGTGGAATCAAGCCTGCAACTTGGGTATGCACCCTGACAGGGAATCAAACCACCAACTTTTCAGTGATAGAATGACATTTCAACCAACTGAGCCATGCCAGCTAGGGCAGTCCTCCAGGTGTGATGTGGTCTGAAGTCAAATAGTCTTTATCAATCAAGGGCATACATACCTAACATTCAACATACACGTATTCATCAACTTTTATATAGTATAGAGGTTAAGATCACAGGTTATAGTGTCAATAACCTGGTCAAATACTTTCTATATGAGTGACCATTGGGAAGTTAATTAACAATTCTGTTCCTTAATTTACTCATCCAATAACAAGAATTTCAATAGTACATATATAAGGGGTTCTTGGGAAAATTAAATTAATACAAACAAATCACAGAGTCTGGCACATGGCCACAGTATATGGGATCAATAAATGTTATCATTATTCATCATCATTACTATTAATTTTTACATCTGAAAGCCCCAGTACTGTATGCTATAGAGGATGAAAAAATAAATCAGACAAGATATTACCCTGTAAGGTCTTGTAGTTAAGTAGACAAGATAAGGAATATAATAATGGAATGAGCACAGATTAAATGAAAATGCCAAGAGAATTCAGAGGAAAATTCAATGGTAAGGATTCAAGGTGCATCCAAACTGGATTCTTCTCTGGGAATAAGATCAAAGAGAAACTTTGATGTTGTTTAAACAGCAAGATATATCTTGCTTACATTTTAATTATCTCAAATATATGTTCTTAACCAAATTAGACAAACTCTCCACCAAACTAGTTAGTCACTCTAGCTCATTTGGGATGTAGTCACAGCAAAGGGCAACCATAGCTTTGTGCACATTTTGAAAGGTTTCACACAAAGACACCTCCACTCAGGTTCTCCCAAATACCAGCTTGCCAATGGACATGAACATCAGACTTGGAACACACAGCTGGTCAAACATGGTTTACCCTTCTACAGAAAATATTCTTGTTTTTGCAAAGAATCTTGAACAAGGAGCCTTCCCTGAGCCCTTATTATTCTGCTGCTCAGCCTGATAGAATGAGACTGTTCTTCCTCTTGCTTAATGATGACAGTTCTCTGCCAAGATAAGGTCTCACCACAGAAGACGATTATTACCTAATAAAATTATCTAACTCAATATTAATCATGACTAGGTTGTTTTATACAAACTGCTTAGAGAACTAGCACTTTCTACATCCCAGTAAGAGCTCTTGTATACATTTTCTCTTTTAGCAACAACAATCAACAATCAACAAAGGGCCATCTCCATGGGATATTGTTTGCAGGCAGATAGTCCCACCAAACCCTTCTCTGGATACTCCCTGTTACCACCATTATCTTCACCTCTTAAACATCCTTCTCTCATTATAAAACCATATGAGATACACTTCACACTCATTAAGATGACTATTATATAAAAAGAAAAAGGAGTCCTGGCCAGTGTGGCTCAGTTGGTTGGGCGTCATCTTGCAAACAGAAACATCTCTGGTTTGATTTTCAGTCTGCATACGTGCCTGGGTTACAGGTGCAGTCCCCAGTCAGGGGGTATGCCCGAGGCAACTGATTGATGTTTCTCCCTCACATAGATGATTCTCTCCTTCCCTTCCCCTCTCTCTAGATTCAATAAAATTTTAAAAATTTAAATAAATACATACAAAAGAAAAAAGAAAGGAAAGAAAAGGTCTTGGTAAGGATATGGAAAAATTGGAACTCTTGTTCATTGCTGGTAGGAATACAAAACAGTGCAGTCATTATGGAAAACAGTATGGCAGTTCCTCAAAAAAGTAAACATAGAATTACCATATGATTCAGCATTTCACTTCTAGGCATATACTACCCAAAACAATTGAAAGTAGGATTTTGAATAGGTATTTGTACACCAATATTCTAATATTATTCATAATAGCCAAAAGGTGGAAAGAACCCAAATATCCAACAGATAAAAGGAAAAACAAAATATTCTATGTATACAATGGAATATTATTCCACCTTAAAAAATGAAATTCTGATACATATAACAACATGGGTGAATCTGGAAACAGTATGCTGAATGAAATAGCCTAGACCCAAATATCATATGATTCCACTTATGTAAAATACCTAGAATGATCAAACTAATAGACACAGAAAGTACAATAGTGGCTACCAGAGACTGGGGGAAAGGGGAAATTGAGTTATTTAATGGGGACAGAGTTTCAGTTTGGGAGTATGAAAAAGTTCTGAAAACAGTGGTGATGGTTATACAATAATGTGAATGTTCTTAATGCCACTGAATTTTACACTTAATAATGGTTAAAATGATACATTTTATGCTTGTATCTCTTACTACAATTTAAAAACATATTGGAAGGTAACAAAGAGCTTTAAACAGGAATTTTTGTGGTCTCAATTGCTATATTTTTTTGGAAATCATTTTGTTTGTTTTATAAAGCCATTTTCAAAGTGTTGGAAAACAAGATAGAAACAAATGTGAAAGATGAAAGGTTAGTGACAGTAACAAAGTAAAATGGGCATATTTGAAATTTTGGAGACAGAACCATAAAGTTAGGTGGTGGTCTTGATGTGGGGGATAAGGAAAAAGATAAATTAAGATTGACACCCAAGCTCTTGGCTTGAGCAACTGTGTGGTAACATTAATAAGATACTGGAAACTTCAGAAAATACGTATCTGGAATGAGGTGAAATCAAGACTACTGCTTTGACATGTTAATTTCATGATGCTTTTTTGTCATCAAAATGGAGCTGTAGTGTAGAAAGTTAGATATGAGTCCGAGGCTAAAAGAAGTCCAGGCTGTCCCATCTTAGTGAGTCTCTTGATGATATTTAAAGCCATGATACTGGATAAAATTAGAAAGAGGGAGAGGAAGAAGGAAAGGAAGAAATGAAAAGAGGGTGGGAGGAAGTAAAGGAAGAGGAGGAGGAAGAGGACAAGAGAAGAAGATAGAGAACGTAGAGAGAGAACAGGCCTAAGGAATGAGCTCTTGTCTAGTGTGACATTAGAAAGTTCCATATAAAAGGAGGAGTCAGCAAAGAAGACCGAGACAGAGTGGCCAGGGAGGCAAGAGGGAAAGCAGGTCATATACACCAACAGAGGATAATGCTTCAAGAAAGAAATTGTCCACTTTCCCATAAAGGACGAGCAGAGATGGGTCCTCTGTGCTACAGGACCCACCCCAAGCCCAATCCGTGGGCCTCGTCTCCTACCATTTCTCTCACACCGTGCTCCAGTTCCCTTGCTCTTCCTACACCAAACCACATTTGTTCCACCTCAGAGTCTTTATATTTGCTATTCCATCTGCCAGCTTATTCTTCTCACAAATTTTAATGTGGCTTTTCTCTATTATTCAGATCTCTGTTTAAATAGTGTATAACTTTTTCAAAGAGATTTTCCTTGACTACCCATGATAACGCCCCCTGTATACACACCCCCCCCCCCGTCTGTCTGGTCCTTACCCCAATATATTTTCTTCATAGTACATAATCACTACCTGAAAGGATACTTGTTGTTTATTTATTTATTTGTATTCACTCTCCCCATCAGAATATACATGGAAGAAATTTGATCTGGTTTTTGTTTTTTGGTTTTTGTTTTTTTGCCTTTGAATCCACAGGGCCTGGCTGTCAAAAATGTTCAGAAAGTATCTGTTACATGGATGAATGAATAAGTGTGGATAGAGCAAGGTGTGTAAGGATTTGCTGGTAGAAATACAAAGGAGGTTCACTTTTTTTTTTTTCTGGTCTCTTTTGACTCAGAGTTATTGGCTGAGAATTAGTTCTTAAGAACGGCCCATTAAGAGAGAAAAGGGTTAAGGTGTAAAATAGGATTTGGAAAAATGGAAAAGGAGAATTGTTCAAAATTGTTGTGACCAGTTCAGTCTGTGGTTACAAAGTCAAGGCAAATTCAGTCAACATATATTTGACTGCTTGCTCTTGGCAAGACACTGTGCTAGTTGCTGGTAATTTAACAGAGGAAGCATCTGGTCAAGGCAATCACTTCATATCCTAAAACTTGACAGTGTTGTGGGAGTGTCCTTTCTCCCCAACTGCTATAAATTGTGCTGAAGGCAGTGACAAGAGTTGAATTTACTTGAGTTCAAATCTCATTTTCTGAGTATTTATATGGTGCAAAACATTTTATTCAGCACTGTAAGACTGCATTCAAGTCACAAGTACGTTGCCCCTGCCCTCACAGATCCTACAAACTACTTACAAAAGCTCAATATTTCGACAGGTCAACACACATAACCTAGAACTTGAGATTTTGAACAATAGATTAGGTTGAGCCAAAACTATTGGGTAAAATCCATTGATGGAGGGTCTTTGAGCTAGCCTTTTGACTTCCTCTTGGCAAAAGTTTGATTTTCCATTTAAAACTGCTCCTTTTTAGGAAGATCAAGATTAGGACTTCATAGAAAAGGGCCTGTGTAAAGAAAACAGCCTCTACGGGAAGCGGACCAAGTGACATGCCTTCGATCACAAGAAACAGAAAATCCAACTCAAACTATACCGGAAATAAAAAAATATATACATATCGCATGTGTCACTGAAAACACCAGAGACAGAGTGAAATTCAGCGATGCTATTTGTCAGTTCTCTGGCACAGCCTTGGTGGTAGTCTCTGTTCTGCCCTCTTCTGTGTGTTGGCTTCGTCCTTGGGTCCCCAATTTCCACATTACACCATTTTGGAAGAGAGGGAACTTTTACTTCTCCAACCACCAAAGTCTTCTACTCTAATTGACCCATCTTAGTTCTCATTCTCCTACCCCAGGGAACTAATCACTGAGACTCAGACAATGTCAGGGCCTGACTGGCCTAAGTTTAGACATAGGAAGGAAGTAATCTAAGCCTGTCACCCTGTCACCGTGGTAACAGGAATAAGGTTGTGTTGATTAGTTTAGGTCGGTCAGGACCTCCCCCAATTTAGCCGAGGGTGGGGGTGGTCAGAAGTCAATCCCATTCATGAATATTGGATTAGGAAGCAGGAAGAGGGGATTTTGCCAGAAAGGAAAGCAAAATATACACCAGACGTGGACACTTCCAAGCCAGAAAGATTTAGACTGGTTCACTAAAAGAAGGCAGGATATGGTAAGTGATATTTGGGCAAACGAATCGGTGCCTGTAAAGCATTTTATAAGGATGATCCACTAAACAAGAGTGTTGTCTTCAGAATACTTTGTGCACACACTAGCTCTGCAGATTGCCGGAGCTCAGGACTGTTTCACTGCTGCTATGCTGGCAGCAGCCCTCCTAGTAAGACTTACTGTAGAACCAGCTGAGCTATAGAAGCCTGAGGCCTTTTAGGTCCTCATTTATCTCTGTGACATTTATTACCTATTTCATAGTCTCTTAGCATCAAAAGAAAAAAAATGGTAGGAAGGTCAGCAGCAATAGAATTCACACACCTCCTTGCAGTCCCTTCTCAACACAAATAGAAACACTTTTCCAGGAATGGGCAGGCTCTTCATTGGATTTTGAAGAAATCCATCACACACTTCTCTGAAGGGAGGAAGTCAATCGCCACCTGCTTATCACCCCCACCCCTCTCATCAGAGTGGCCACACAATGTAGATAATGACCCTGGTTTTGGAATCATCTCAGTCAGGTTTCAGACCTGGTCGTGCTGTGGTATCTACTGTGTGGCCTGAGTCCTTTCGTCTTTTTGGGTCTCAGTTCCTCCCCTCTCAATTAGCTAATGTTGCTCCGTCAAGTTTTAGGATGCTATGTTTTTATGATCCAAGGTAAACTTCCCTAATTCAAAATTTTTAAAAATGTCCCATCTTGATTCCAGTGCTCCAGAAAACAGATTCCAACATGGGGAATTGTGTAAGGAAGTTTGTGGGGAGTGCTCTTGGGATCAACAGTCATGATGGAGGGAACAGCTGAAACTCAGTGCAGTCTTACTTCAGGCTTCAGCCATCCTCACGCAGGGAGCAGCAGAGCTGGGTGGCCCTTCAGAGCCCAAAATGGGGTCCAGGGCTGGGTTTCTATCATCAAGGAGTTGGATGCACCTCCTCCCAAAAAGAGGGCCTAGCTTTGGGCAAAGCAGTTCTCTTAAGCTATTGGTAATTTCCTAGGAAGTGCTCAGCAGTGAACTTTTAACAACCAACATATTCCTGGAGACTGGGGAACTGAATGCCTCAGCCCTGAGGAGAATTTGGGGATCTGAATGATGAGCCATAGCACCCACTACGTGTCCTACCACCACATCTTCAGACTATGGAGACAGAGCAACCAGGGGCTATATCCCCTCCTTTCCAAGTCTCTGCCCCGTGTGATAACCTAAGGAGCCCAAATTTTCCCCTAGTGATTTCCTCTTTTTTTAAAGATTTTATTTATTTATTTTTAGAGAGAAAGGAAGGGAGGGAGACAGAGAGGGAGAAAAACATCAATTGGTTGCCTCTCACATACCCCCAACCATGGACTTGGCCCACAATGCAGGCATGTGCCCCAACTAGGAATTGAACTGGTGACTCTTTGGTTTGCAGGCTGGTGATTTCTTGAGGGGAGCACTAATCTTAGAATCCTCCTTGCCTTGCTTTCATCTGATGGTGTGACTGAACAAAACTCAATTATGCAATTTTCCCTCAGAGGAAAGCCAGTCTCCCTGGCATTACCAAAAAAAAAAAAAAAGTTACTTTGACCCTTGTGAGGTAATGCACTGTATTTTAAAGGGCACTCTAATTTACCCCCACCCCACCCCACCCAAAATCTGATGATTTGAATGTTCGAGAACAGCTCTGTTCTTATATATCCTTATGATGGTTGATAGCACCTGTGTAATATTATTAACGTTTCCTTAATTTGTACCTGGGGTACTAGAGGTCTGCAGCCTTTTTCTAGAGGGACTCTATGTCTGAGGAGCTCTCTCTTTCCCAATGCTAAGAGTGAGAAAAAAGCCTTCTTTACAAACTGAGATGGCCTAGCTGATTTTAACATTTATTTTTCCTTTACCTGCTATTTTTCTCTGATTTAACTATTTTAGAATACACTTTTCTTATGTTTCTGTCCTTTGGTTCTGAGCAGAAGGCATGTCTTAAAAATATCTAATCAATAAGAAAGATGCAATTCCATTATGCATCACTTCCCTTAATAGGACCTATTTTAAACTTGGACTTCCTGGAACTAAGATATCTAGTGGTTTATCAGAAATAATTAGACAGTTTGAATAAAGCATATTTGCAGGTCCATAACTGCTTCTATAGATAAAAATTTATACAAAGCCATCATAAAAACTGTCTCAAAACAACACCCTCATTTAAGTAGAACGTTAGTGTGGCTGTTTAGGAAAAAAGATATAGAGACAAAACCCTTAAAATAATTGGCTTTAGAATCAATCAGGAGTTTCGGGAATTCAACTTTCCAAATGTACCTCTATGTCTTAGAAGACATTTTCCTGGCTGAGGAAATTCTCACCATTATAAATCAATTGTAATTTTTTTTTTTTTTTTTACTGAGAGTCTATGTCCAACACTGCTGGTCAGAGTAGGGTAGATCAAGAAGTATTAAAAAAATAAAATTTCTACCCTTGAGACATCTCATTGGGGAGAACAGGCTAGCACATGAAACAATTAAAGCCCAGTTAAATCTCCAACGCTCTACGTTTAGTGGTAATTCACCGAGGGGAGGGCTCAATCACTGCAGGCTGGTATAGATAGGAAAGCTTTTACCAAAGGGTTAGGAGGGAAGCCTTTGAAAGCCCCAGTTGAACTGCAAAAATATTTTCTGGGAGGGGCAGTGTTTTGAGTGTTCATTACTCTTTAATGCCTTATCTATAAATTATTGATTAGACTGCTGAACTCTGAGTTATACTTGAAAGGAAGAGCCAACTGTGGGTCAGGTAAGCATAGAGCAAGAAAGGGCCCAGAGAAGGTCAGAGAGTTGGTGGTACCACCTAAGGGAGGACAGGCCTGGGTGAGAATCCCAGGGCTATTGACCCTCAGTCAGTGTGGACAGAAAGGCTCAAAGTAGGAAAGGCGAGGCAACCAAGGGGACATTTCCCCAAAACAATGTCTATCTACTCCAAAATGTAGGTCCAAGAGTAAAGGGGACTGAGAAGTACGGCAGCTGCTCTGATCATTTCAAATAACCCCTGGTCCCAGGCATAGTCTTATCAGCAGAGGAAACTTGATGGCCCCTCCCTTCTTTGCTAATTCTCAGCCTTTAAAAGTGGTATAGAGAAGAAAGAGGAAGACATGAGTCACAGAAGCATGACTCAAGACTTCCAAGGATAAACCTAAAAGTGTATGCAGTAGGCAATCGATAACAATAATTGTATTAATTGAGCAGGTACTCTTCCTGGTACTGCTGTATACATTTATAATGTATTTAATCTTCAAAATCATACTTTGAGACTGTAGTTATCTCATTGCACAGATAAGGAAAATGACCCTCCTGGAGGTTGTGTCACCTGCCTTAAAGGAAGTGTTTGAATGAGCTCTATAATTCCTTCATTGATTGAATAATTGAATGAACCAGCCAATTAAGAATACTGCATGAGAATGAAAATTACCAAAACTGTCAAGATTTGTAAAGTGCCAGAGTACTGAAAAAGTACTTTTACTCTTATTGTTTCTCTCGATTCTCCCAATTTTGCAAGACGACTTTACTTTTTCTTTCTGCAGATAAGAAAATAGACACCCAGAAAAGGTATGTGACTTGTCTGTGATTTCTCAGCTCGTTAAGAATAGCGTGGAAGAGGATTCAAACTCAGGTGTTGGAACACCACGTTTGTTCCCATCGAAGGTTTCAAATCCAGAAATAGGAAGATAATCTGAGGGCCGAAGGGAAAGGGTGCCCTCACATGGATGAACACAGTTACAACATACAGAATTGGTTCGACTTTCCCATGATTACTTTTCTTATAGTTCCCCCCTATCCCTGTTATCCGGCATACAATGCCTTTTTTCCAAAGGGGAATACGTTTGTGCGCGCGCTCACGCGTGTGTGTGCGTTCTGGTAGTTAGCAGGGAAGGTAAACAGAAGCAAAGACAGCATTGTACGCTGAAACCAGGCTTGAGCAGAGGTAAAAGGTAATCACAGTGGTCTCAGGAATTAGGAGAGGAGAGGCCAGCAGAATCCCTGGGGCTGGAGGAAAAGAGGAAGGGGAGCAGAAAGGAGCAAGGACAGACTGAAAAGGTGGCATTGCGGCTTAAATGGTAAGAGACTTCCCTGGGGCCCTGCCCCTGGGGATGTGACCATGGCGGTGAGTCCCTGCGAGTAGGACTCTTCAGCCGAGCTCCCTGCCTATCTCCCAGCAGCCACTCCACAAAGTCAATTCCTCTCTTGGAAAGACCGCGTCGCAGCCATTAAGATAATGCAGTTCCTTGCTGACTTTGCCATTGGGAGCACCCTGCCGATCCCTTGAGCCAGACTTTCTTGGAATGGAAGAACCAGAGGAGTTGCTGCCATGGCAACACTGTTCCCCTGCCCATTTACACACAGTCTTCGAGCTAGGCGGGATCCCTGGAGAAAGTTCCCCACAGACTCCACCAAGGCAGGGAAATCACCGAGACACACAGATGAAGAGGGGTCGTAGGGAATGTTCTTTCTATCCTGAAATGGCTGCTGGATGTTACCATGGCAACCGGATTCCTCGCCCACCAAACCGTGAAGGCGGGAGGAGGCCTGCGGGAGAGCTGCGGGGGCCAGTGCAGCTCTGGGCTCCCTCTCAGGCTCCGGGAGGGAGGGAGGGTCTCTCTTAGATCCGGGGCATCCCAAGGAGACCGGCCCTTTTCTGTGGTGTCTGGAAGAACTGAGTGGGTGCTGGGTGTTAGTTTTTTGGGTTTTTGTTTTTGTTTCATGAAAGGACAGTGCCAATGAAGTAGGAAATCAGAAACATGAATAAAGAAAACAAATGTATGATTACTGTCATTCTCAACAGCGACTTTGTCATTGGGAAGCGCTTGATTTGCATGTGTCCTACATAAATTTCCTTATCGTTGTCTCTCTTCTTGGGTTCCCTCTAATAAATCCCTTAAAGTGATGTATCTAATATCACATAGGTGAGTTCTGCTTCTTGGGGGCAAAATGAGTGGAAAGCAGAGCTGAGAATGGTTATAACAGAAACAGTTTTAATCGGTTCAAGTTTGAAAATTCAAGTTATGCATGTGTATGTGATTTAAATGATTGAAATTTAGTCTAAGCCATAGAAGAAACGGAAAATGAATAGAAAAGGACCTGTTTTAGGAGCCAAAAGGCATGAGTTCAAGAGTCCCAACATTGTTGATAACAAGAAGTATGTGACTCAGTCAAAGCACAGCCTTTGGAGTTGGAGACCTCTGGGTCTCCCTCCCTTTCATTTATAACATCTATTCATAAAATCCAGAGACTAAGATGAGTGAAAGATGAATAAAATACACTCATATATAATTGTTTGGGCTTTTTAGGCAGCTGTATTGAGATATAATTGACCTACAGTATATAGGACCTATTTAAAGTATGTCATTTGATAACTTGTAACTTATGTGTATATCCTCTAGAAACCATCAGTGCATAAAGTGAATTTATCCATCACCCTCAGGTCTCCTCATGCCCCTTTTTAATTTCTTCTTCCCATCTTTTCCTGCCCTCCACACCTAAGCAACTGCTGATCTACTTTCTGTCAGCATATATTCATTTGCATTTTCTAAAGTTTTATATAAATGGAATCAGACAGTATATTCTTTTTTGGAGAGTCTGATTCCTTTCATTCAGTATAATTATCATGACATTCAACCATGTTGTTTTGTGTTTCAATTCCTCATTCCTTTTTATTGCTGAGTGTATTCTATTGTATGGATGTACTGAAATCTGGTTACCCACTCATCTGTTGATGGACATTTGGGTTGTGTCTAGTTTTAGGCTATTACCAAGAAGCTGCTATGAACAGTTGTATACAAGTCTTTGTATTAACACATATTTCCTTTATTCTTGGGAAAAATTATAAAAGTGGAATGACTGGCTCATATGGTAGTTGTTATGTTTAAACTTTTAAGTAACTGCTAGTTGTTTCACAGAGTGAATCATTTCTTGATTGTACAATCAGGACAGTATGTGAGTTTTTTTTTCCCTCCACATCCTTATCAGCGTATGTATGCTGGGTATTTTTTAATTTTAGCTATTATAAGAGGTGTATATGGTGTCTTGGTGGGTGATAGGTCTTTTTTATTTCAATCCCTCTAGTTGGGTCATTTTTGTTGTTTTCTGGATTCAGAAAAACAGTATCACTTGAAACATCATGGGGGTGGGTGGGAATTAAACCAGCTATCAGGTCACATGGCTAAATTTGCATTATTGAAAAGAATGAATTAGATTTACTTTATCATTATTTTACTGTCCAGGAATGACACAGAGACATGCACAGTGACTTTTAGTACAAGATGCTGGTGGCAATGATGACAGTTCCAGCTGCTATTTATCAGCTTCGATTATATGTCAGACAGAGCTTACATAAATTCTTTCTTTTCATCTGCACAACAACACAGTGAAGTATGTAGGTATTATTATCCTCATATAGAAGTTGATGGAACTGAAGCTAAGAGTGGTTAAGCAATCATTGCCCAAGGTCACTTGGGACTAAGTAAAAAATGCCTGGCCCAAACCCAGCCTGGGTGCAAAGCCCATGCTCTTTCTTACAGCTGTGTTCTAAGCTGCCCAGGTGCTTATGTGTAGAGAAGCTGCCTACCTCTTGAGAGCATCTGGATCATTGGAATAGGATGATAAAAATTAAATTGAGGCAATTATTAATGTCCTTTTCACGTTTGCCATTTAACACTGAGCGCTCCAACAGCACCCTTGTTTCTTGACCAGCGTCAGGCCCTCCCCCTCATGCTTCCCCTTCTGCTGCTCTGTGCTTTGCTGTTAGTGATCTGATTAGTTCTTAAATATCACAATAATTCTGTGATTTGTATTTCATCTCATTATAAGTATAGAGTACCTACTCCTGTCTGTGCAAAACTAGTTTTATATCAGCTGCTATAAGGAAAACCATGAAGACAAAAAATATACAAAATCTTGTTTTAATACCCTTACAAACCTGCTGAGAAAATGAATATAATTCAGGTCAATATCTGATCATTTGATCTTTCTAAATATCTATGTAAAAGTACTCAACCTTACTAGTTATAAAATATGCAAAATATGCATCAGACACCATGCGTTCTATATCACTTATATCTCAAGGAAGCTGGGGGGAAATTTTTCTAATTTAAAAAAATCAGACACTAAATATTTGCATGTATCTCATTTTATCTATTTGCTGAGGTATGTTTATATGCGCACACGCACATACACAGTGCAATGGAACTATCACATACCACAGCATTTTTAAAAATTACAACCACCTTTCTCAGTGGTTATCCTTCTAAAAATTTATCTGAAGGAATAAAACTGAAAGCATAAGATTTACCTAAAGGCTATTAGTCATTGTTCTATAATGGTAAAAAATATAAAAACAACTGAAATATTGACCAGTAGACCAGTTAAATAAACCTTGGTACAGTCATATATTGCAGACTATGTTACAGCTATTGAAAACTATGTTTTTGCAACATTTAAAGACTTCAGGTAATGCTAAATTATGCTAAGTGAAAACAAGCAGGGTACAAAATTGTATGTAGAACACGTATTTCTACTACAAGATTAGAATCGCATACACACACATATATAATGAAACCTTGTCAAGTATTTATATTTTTGTTTTCAGATATTAAGGTATGGGAAGAAAGACACAAAAATTTAATAACAGTGGCATTTCATGAGTTTAATTTTATTCTTTATGTTTCACCTATATTTTTGACAGAATCATTTCACAGAAAAGAAAAAAGTTTCTTTTTTTAAAAAAAAAAGCAAAATAGTAAATGAGGCAGGCTATGCCAATTCACTGCCTGACTTCCTCACCTCATCCACATTCTGGGACTAACTGAGGCTTGGAAGAATCACCTACATTGGGAACACCATTATTATTGTGTTAAATGCAATGACTTTTCTACCTGAGCTCTGTGACATCAATTTTTGCCCTTTAGAATTTGTAAAAGAAAGACTTGTATAGAAGCACTATACCTGAATAAAAGCGATATTGAATAAGGTTATTACCCCTTCAAAAGAGCAGGAAGGCTGTGTCATACCCTGAAGAACCTGTTTGTAGCTCTGTCTTTTGTGTAAGTGCAGCATGACTAGATTATCAGCAAAAGAATCTTAGAAAGAGGCCCTACCTTTGAGGAGCCAAAGTCATGTGAAAGGGTCAGAGGAAGAAAGATCAAGGACTCTGAGTGGGAGGGACATCACAGGCAAACAGCACAACAGACAGAAAACAGGCGTCTGTCCGTTTATCAACTGCATTCTCCACCATCGTGGTGGCGAGTAACTCATATCCTGTGACATTGCTCTCTGTCCTTCATTATCTCAAAAACATGAAAATATTATCAATCAGCCTTTCTGAAAAATACTAACTAATGCACCACATTTCCTCTTCCTTCATTTGTCTGTGTTAGCAGTGTCAATGTCGTTCTCCCTAAAATAGAAACCAGCAAATGTCTTAAAACATTGTTCGAGGAGTAGCCCTCCCCACTTTTCCTTTCCTATTATTTTCCATGTCTCTTGGAAGAAAAATAAACAAATTAATCAAAATTCTTTCTAATTGATTATGATTTGGTTACTGTGTTTTTTTAAAGGTGAAAGAAATAATATTTTTAATATTGAGTTAACCATTATGACTTAAACCACTGTTAGCAAATACCTGAAGGTACATTACACAGTTAGGACAAGGTTCATTGTTAGAAATAATGAATGTAGGTCTTACAAATTCAAAAACATTAAATTTGAGGGACCAATTGCTTTCAGCTCTGATTAGATCACCATTGCATTTTATTTTTAAAATGTTTTAAAAAATTTTTCACATACATTTGTTTCCATTTACCCATCACCACTTTCCTCTGCCCCATCCACCCCTACCTCCCCCGCTCAATCTTTCCTCACCTTGGCTTCGTCCACGTGTCCTTCATACCAGTTCCTTGATCTGACCCTTGCCCTTCCCTCCCTGCTACGCATCTCCCTTCCTCCCTCCCATCCCCATCGGTTTCTTCTTTCTTTCAATGTTGTTGGTCATATTTCCCTTGCCAGCTTGCTTTGCTGATTATGTTCCACTTATAGGTGAGATAATATGGTATTTGTCTTTCACCCCCTGGCTTATTTCACTTAGCATAATGCTCCCCAGTTCCATCCATGCTATCGTGAAAGGTAGTAGCTCTTTCTTTCTTTCTGCTGTGTAGTATTCCACTGTGTAAATGTACCATACCGATGGGCTCTTAAGAGACTCACCTCAGAACAAAGGACCTACACAGACTGAAAGTAAAGTGATGGAAAAAAATATTCCAAGCAAATGTGGTTTTTTTTTAAGCTACATTTCCCAGTTGGGGTTATTTCCATAACAAACTAAAAACAACTCTATTGCCAGTATTAAGAACTTGCATAAAAATACCCTCAAGCCATTCTGATAACCTAGTCACAGGCATAAAGAAACACTAAAAGAGGTTAATCATTGTCATGAGAAGATCAGAAAGATTATCATTTTCAAATGCAGTATCTATTAAATGCCCCCATGGCTCCAGCATTCAGGTTTGCCAGATTTACTTCAGTCAGTATGAGAATTTATAGAGCACTACAAGGAAAGCCTCTAAGAAACAGAGAGGCCATAGGGCAAAGAAGCTAGCTTTGTATGAAATGGCAGCCCAGGCCTGCTGGTGGAAAGTCTGTAAAAGGACATCGTAGGAAATTTCTAGGTCCTGAAATCTCAGCACAGGTAGAATTTGCATAGACTGCAGTGCAGGTGCACAGCAAGGCAGGTTACATAAGTAAAGCAAAGAAATAATTCTGGGACCCATGCCCCAATAACTAGGCCTGGAAAAAAATGTGCCTTTGCTGAGCAGCAAAACTGATGCTTTATGCAGTAGGGTAAAACGTTTCTGGATGCTGATGAGGCCCTGGACAGGCTGATGCCCATCACAGCTGACTTGAGCAGAACCATATGCAAAAGAGAGGACACCAGAAGTCTAGGCCTGTGTCTTTAGAAAGAAAAACATTGGCCCTGGCCAGTAGTTCAGTTGATTAGAGCATTGTCCTGATATGCCAAGTTGGTGAGTTCAATCCCTGGTCAGGGCACATACAAGAAGCAACCAATAAATGCATAAATAAGGGGAACAACAAATCAGTGTTTCTCTTCTCATCCCCCCAATCAATAAATAAAATTTTTAAAAAATAAAGGAAAGAAAAACATCATACACAGAGAGTTTGGGAAGCTATTATTTAGCAACAGATTCACAGGTATCACTATAATTTAAAAGCCAACTTCATTTGAAATCTACAACTGTAGGAAATCTTAGGTATCATTTCCAGATCCTCACAAATCCACTTCAGAAATTATTCTAAAAATATTCCCGTTTTTCAGAAGAAATCTGGAAAATTCTTAATTATATTTTGGATTTGGATGATGACAGGATACAGAATAAAGAAAGACTCAGATCTTTAGGGTTGATCAGATATGGCCGTATGGAGGAAGGGATTCGGGAATTATACTGTGAATGTGTTGGGAACATATTAGCAGAGAGAGATGAAGACGATGTGGCTGTCTGTAGCTGCCATGGGCTGGAATGATTGCAAGCAGCTGACAAGGCCATTTTACCCACAAATAAGAAAGGAGCAGTTCTGCTCAGAGTCAGCCTTGTGTTTGAAATCCTGGCTGCTCTCAGTCAGATTAGGGGTTCCAGGTTGCACTGGGTACAAATAAATTTCTTTCTGAAGCAGAGTCTGCACTCTTCTAGGAACCTGAGCTCTCTCAGATATAACACTTGTTTAGGAGAGACCCTAAAATGCCTGGGATTAGAGCATTTGGTCAATGGGCTTTAGTCTTTGAATTCATATTTGGATGAGAATTCAGTTTGTCCAGAAGATGGTAATCAGAAGCCAAGAAACTAAATGAATAATTTGCAATGCTCATAAAAAGCTATGGAGGTGGGGTGGGCAAGGAGGAAGCATATGGCAGAGAAAAGCATCTGTGGAGGGTAGGACAGGGAGGGGTGGGGGATATCTGTAATAGTGTCAACAATAAAAAATAAATAAATATAAAGAGATTGAGGTAGAATAATAAGATTTAGCTTACTTTTTAAATTGAGGCCAAGCAATTAGAAATGAAGGATAGATTCTCTAGTCCTTTTTACCCATATACGTTCATAAGATGCAGAGTAGTCAAAAATGCATGTGTCTGTTGTTGCAGTTATCAGAGAGAACCAACCCCCATACATTAAATCTAAATAAAGAAAAGATGCTGCCTCCCTGTGCAGATAGGGAGGAAGAAAAGAAGGTTGGGGCAAACAAGATAGGGTTACGTGCCTGTCCCAGAAGGGCAGCTTTATCATTGCCTATCACTCAAGGTGACTGATACAGACTACAGGAGTTTAATTTAATAGACCAACATTTAGTGAGGACCTACTAAGCACAAGGGCTGAAATGGAAAAATACCAATGAATAAAATGAGATTACTCCCTTCTCCAGTTCGCAACCATCTAGTGAGAACTAGGTCATACCAGGAATAAGATACAAATAAACACCGTCTTTGGGGTTGCAGTAAACCAATATTACAAATGCCAAACCATTTGTTCAGGAGGAAAGCAAGATGTTCCAATGTATGCCAAAGCTCAGCCCTGGCCAGTCTGACAGGTAAACATCACTTGTGAATTTTGGGATCCCAATTTAAGAAAACATCAAATCACAACCCTTCTTTGCCCTTTGGAAACCTGCAGTCCAGTTTTGAGCATCTCTGAAGGTTTTCAGTATCTCAAGCAAAGTATAATGCCTGAGAGCACAGGCTGGGATAAAAACCTCCACCTTCGACTAACTGTGTGGCCTTGGGCAAATGTCTTCACCACCTTATCTGTAAAATAGATACCTTCATCACAGCATAACTGAGAGAAGCAAATGGGCCAATATTTGTAAAGCATTTAGAAGAGTGCTTGGCGCACAGTGAGGACTGACTAAATGTTAGCTACTTTAATTGTAGAAGCCCCTGGTTAGGAAGTCTTCGCTAATCCTCACCCGCCAATTAATAGGAATGAGCAAGAAGAAATACAGGTTTAGGAAAATGGAGGTAAAAAGAAGTGAAATGAGAGGTTAAAAGAAGAGCAGAAAATGGATGTTTTTCAGTGCTGCTGGGTACCTCCCACATTAGCAATTCCAGGCTGGGACTAGGAGGCAGAAGGAGAGTTGCCTGGGGCCCAAAATGACAGGAGACATCTGCTTGCTTGCAGGCTGTGAAAGCACAGGATTGCCTAGAGGTCTCACTTGCCTCACCTTAGTTCTGGTTCTGCTTAGCAATCTTTCTGATTTCTTCCTATGGTCACTTATTTGAGTTTACCTGCCATTATCTTTGATGGAACAGGAAAGGATATGGATAAATATGTAAGAGAAATAAAGAAAAGTTAGCCAACTATGTATTCACCAAACATCCAGCAAGAGATCTCAAAAGTGATGTCCATTCTCAGGGCCACTGCCCCACCAGTGATCCAGTTGACAACAAGTAGGGTCTGAGTCAGGACCTTCCAACCCCTCCCACCCACGCCCAGCTAGAGTTTCTCATGGAAGAGTGAGTCTGAGGTTGGGCTTGGGAGGGACTGCTCAGTTGGCAGCAGTGTGAGGAAAAGAGTTGTTGAGTCTCTTGGAATGGTTCAGGCTGACCTCATTTAATCATGTAGGATTTCCTCCATGTTAATGCTTAGAATAGCTAGACCCATAATCTCAAGTTTATAACCAGGAATCCACTCAATCAGAGAACACTACTCCTGTCCTGAAAGAGCCCCTTGCTTGGGAGCTATCTGAAATGTCTAGGCACCCCCTAGTGGAAAAGCTTTATGTCTTGGCTGCAGGGAGGACTCACCAGCTGAAATGCATGATCCAGAAAGGTGATGGGAAGGATGTTTAGTAATGTGCCTTCTCCTCTCCCCAGTGCAAATGGACATGCCAAATACTTGCTATTTCAAAGGCCGCGTTGCCTCATCTCTGCCAAGCAATATAGGGCAAGGATGAGTTGCTTGCCACACAAAGAGACCATACTAATTTTTCTACTTGTTTTCTCAATTAGCTTCCCATCCCTTATCAAACCTTCTCCTTAAGCAGTTTCTGAGTTAGGTTAACAGAAACAGCCTCTATTAGTTATAATAGTAAATATATTGATCATTTGAGGGAGCATTGCATGGTTTTTAAACACATGGGGTCTGATAGCAGACAGCCCAGAATCAAATTACATCTTTCCCAGTTATCAGCTCTGGGACCTTCAGAAAATTATTTTACCTCTCTGTGCTTCTGTTTTCTAATCTATAAACAGGGCTAATAATAGTAACTACTTAACAGTGTTACCCAGAGGACTAAATCAGTTAACGTCTGTAAAGCATTTAGAATAGAACCTAATACATTATAAGTGCTGTGTTAGCAATTATTGTTGTTTTTGTTACTGTTGTATGTGCTAGGCATATAAACTATTATCACTATGATGATGATGATGATGATGCATTATTACATGCATCCTTCTTTAATCTCTTCCACAATCCTATTATTATCTCCTTTACACAGATGAAAGATGGCACACTTTAAGTGGTTATGCCAAGTAGGAGCCTAGCACTGGGGTCCTTGTAAATAACATGCAAACATAGGAGCTCAGAGATTTGTACTGGAAACTAGTCATCCGAACCAATATGGATAAGAAAGTGCCATCCGTATTCAGATAGAAATCTGAATAGGGTAGTGTGTGGTGAATAAAAAGGGAAGGTCAGCTAGACAAGGAGGTGTCAGGAAATACCTTATTGAAGAGGAAAGTCTGGAGCAGGGTCATAAAGATGGATAGAAAGGGGAAGAAAAATATAAACATCTCGAGCAAATGCAAAGATGGATGAGGCAGCAGGGCATGTTCAGGAGCCACAGTGAGCATGATTGGGATGAGGAGCAGGCTGAGGAGCAACTCAGAGAGGAGAGGAGGCCGTGGTGGAGGCCCTGCCTGCGGGGCTGCACTCTGCTCTCACAGGCACGGGGCAGTGCAGAGCCATCAGGGGGCGGGCTTAATGAGGGAGTGACACGAGACAACCAAAAAATCCATCCATCTGGTTTTTCTTTTCACAATAACAATTTTAAATTCTGATGTGTTTGTATAGTTTTGATTTCCTTTTTGGACTACGTTGGCCCTGAGACTTAGAAGTATGGGTGGTCAGCATCTCTGCACCGCAGGCCCATTTTTCTAGCTGTTTCTAACCAATTCTAACCTGTTTGGGGGTGAAGGTGGAAATAAAATAGAAAATATCAACAAAATTACAAGCCTACTTTTATTTCTCCCCTTACCAGGCTGAATAAAACCTACATAATGCACAGTTTCCCCTTAAAGTTACTAAGGTCCTAAATTAACAATGGCTCATGGCCTCTGTCATGTTTTCTGCTCAACACTATCATGACCTAACTTCTTCACTGGTAGATGTGGAGAAGCCAATTCCAGGATCAAGGAATCTGCCCTTGAGGACTTTACAAACTTACAAGTCCTGGTCAAAATTGAGAATAGAAGAGACTGGGACGTCCACTCTTACACTGAAACTCAGCATGCCATCATCCTAAGAAAGGGAGCTTCATCCTTAGTTATCCTGAAAACAGACACAAACACCATTTAGAAGACTTTCCATAGCTGTGTCCAGGGGTCACCAGCAAAACAGTGAAGGTACTGATCACAGAGGCACTGAGGGTTCCAGACTGAGCATGACATACCTCGTCACACTCCAAAATCTTATGACCAGCCCAGAAGGTAGCAGATTCAGACATCATTGCATTTCTCCACAAAGATCTACAGCAAGATAAGTATACATGCAAAAGAATCATAGTAAGAGTATGAAGCACCAGAGAGAAGTTCACCTTTTTCTTGACCCATTTTTAATTGTATGAGAATGGCTAATAGCACAAGCAGGGATGGTAATGATGAAAAGCACCACCCAGGAATCCATGGTCAGCTGGGATTACAGGATAGTCACTGACAATAGTTTCTCCTGTCTTTAATAAAGACAATAGCTCTCCACCCTAGCTGAACATTAGTATCACCTGGAGACCTTTATAAACCCTTCCCTGGGTACCAGTCCAGACCTATTAAATCAAAATATCTGCAGGAGGGGCCTGGGCTTTAGCATTTTTGTTACAAATCATCTCTCTATAAATTGATGGCAAATAGGTGATAAGATTTGTAGGCCATTCTGATAAGGTCAATATCATTCTCTTTGCAACAGGAGTGTAATGTGATGGAAAGAATAAGTGCTAAGACCACGGGCCCTCCACACAGCTCTGTAAATCTGAAGTCCCTGATCTTTCACTTACCCGTTGCAGGGACAAGTTACTTAACCTCATTGAGTTGTGGCAACTTCATTTGCAAAATAAGAATAACGTGACCCATTTTGAGAATTGCAGTTGCAACTAAATGCATGTGTAGCACTTGGCACAGAGTAAGTGCACAACCAAAACTTGTGGTAATAGTAACCATCACTAGAAAATAAAGAATGATGAAGAATCAAGATGTGCGTAGAGGCCCAGGCACTGCTACTAACAAGACACAAGAATTGCAGCCTCACCAGGCAAATTGCTTAAACCTTCTGCGTCTAGTCCCCCCTAAAAATTGCCACAAATTGGGAAATTTGAGCTGGCTGTTCTCTGAGGTAACTGTTATCTCCAACATTCTGTTGTATTCATAGAGCATTAGGAGGCTGAATAGATCACCACCTCATCAGAAACTTAGTGAATACTGTTGTGAGGCAACAGAGGAGAAGAAGGAACTGGAAGAAAAGGTAACAAACAGCTCGGAGAAGCATGGCTCCTGAGCTGAGCTTGAACCTTCCCAGATCACATCTGAAATAGATGTCAGCATCCCTTCTCCAGCTCCAATCAACGACTCCATCTATTTGCCCACATTCATCTGGTCTAGTCAGGCACTTAATCAAGCATCACCAAGTAGTGACCTAGTGAGGGGGATATAAAAAGAGCCTATCTAGAAATCAGAGAAGAAAATACTACCTGTTGCTTCCAATACCTAGTGGGTGGCAGTCACCACTCCTCTGTACCTCAGGTTCCCCTCTGCAAAATGAGACTGACAGTATCTACTGTTAAATAACAAAAATTCAACTAAGTAAATTTGATAATCTGATTGGCTTCATTCAGCAATTCATGATTAGAGAAGTATCCCATCTAGCAGATTGAAGGCAGCTGTAAAAAGAAAGGCAGAAGGAGACAGGGACAAGGACAGAGTGAATTATTTCATCTTTCTTTGGGGGATGGAAGAGGTCCATCAGATGGATTACCTCACTGCTCCTGACTAGTTAAAGGTCACATTTCTGGGAGAGGCTGAAACTGCAATTAGGTTACTATATAGAGAAACAGGAAAGCAGCCTTTTTGGGGACCTTTGACAATCCAATATGGAGTCACTGTTGACCATCACAGTTATATCAAGTGCTATGTCAAGACTGAGGTAATGGGGTGTAATGGGGGCACTCAAAACCACAAGCCTGGGCACTTGAATAAGGTCTCCATCTGGACACGGGTATGAATGGGATCACCACCCCTGGTGGGCTATAAGAACTTGGAGCTCTGACCACCCAAGCTCCAGCTTGGCTATACCACCATCATGCTGGGAACCCTGCCAGACTTCCGCTCCACTGGAAGCATGCTGCCACTGTAGCCACCTGACGTTTCTGGTCTTTTTTTAATTAATTTTTATTTATTTAATCTTTATTGTATTTTTTTCCCATTACCGTTTAGTCCCTTTATACCTCCTCCCACCAGCAGTCACTACCTTGTTGTCTATGTCCATGAGTCCTTTTACCTTTTTCCTCAATCACTTTACCTCCTCACCCCCCACTATCTGTCATCCTACTTTTCATCTATGAGTCTGTCCCCATTTTCCTTGTTAGTTAAGTCAACTCATTAGATTCCTTACATGAGTAAAATCAGGATATTTGTCTTTCTCTGACTGGCTTATTTCACTTAGCATAATGCTCTCCAGGTCTATCCATACTGTTGCAAAGGGTAAAATTTTCTTCTTTTTTTATGGCAGAGTAGTATTCTATTGTGTAAATGTCCCACAGTTGTTTTATATACTCACCTACTTATGGACATTTGGACTGCTTCCATATCTTGGCAATTGTAAATAATGCTGCAATGAACATAGGCATACATATGTTCTTTTGAATTAGTGTTTTGGGGTCCTTTGGATATATTCCCAGAAGTGGGATTGCTGGGTCAAAAGAAAGATCCACTTTTAATTTTTTGAGGTATCTCTATACTGCTTTCCACAGTGGCTACACCAATCTGCATTCCCATCAACAGTCCAAAAATGTTCCCCTTTCTTCACATCCTCACCAGCACTTGTTGTTTGTTGATTTATAGCCATTCTGACAGGTGTGAGATGGTATTTCATTGTGGTTTTAATTTGTATTTCTCTGATGATTAGTGATGTTGGACATCTTCTCGTAGGTCCATTGGCAACTGGACCCTTTTTGCTTATTGGGAGCTTTTTGGTTACTGCTTCGATTTCACTAGGTGTAATCTGTCTATTCAGGTTATCTGATACTTCCTGATTTAGTTTTGGAATATTGTATGTTTCTAGAAAATTTATCCATTTCATTCAGGTTGTCCAGTTTCTTGGCAAATAGTTGGTTATAATATTTTCTTACAATCCTTTGTTTTTTTTTGGTGTCAGTTCTTATTTCTTCTCTTTCATTTCTGATTTCATTTCTTTGAGTCCTTTCTCTTTTTTTTTCTCGATGATTCTGGTTATTTGTCAATTTTATTTACCTTTTCAAAAAAAAAAACAGCTCTTGGATTCATTGATCTTTTGTATCATTTTTTTAGACTCTATTTCATTTATTTCTGCTCTAATTATTATTTTCTTCTTTCAACTCACTTTGGGCTTTGTTTGTTTTTCTTTTTCAAGTTTCTTTAAGTGTGAAGTTAGATTGTTTATTTGAGTTTTTTCTTGTTTTTTTGAGATAGGCCAATAATGTAATGAATTTCCTTTTTAGAATTGCTTTCCCAATGTCCCACAGATTTTGGATTGTTTTGTCCTCATTTTTATTTGTTTCAAAGTATCTCCTTTTTCAAGATTTTATTTATTTATTTTTAGACAGAGGGGAAGGGAGGGAGAAAGAGAGGGAGAAAAACATCAATATGTGGTTGCCTCTCAGGCACCCCCTACTGGTGACCTGGCCCACAAACCAGGCATGTTTCCTGACTGGGAATCAAACTGGCAACCCTTTGGTTCACAGACCAGCACTCAATCCACTGAGCCACAACAGTCAAGGCTGTTTCAAGGTATCTTTTGATTTCTCCCTTGATGTTGTTGTTGACCCATTCATTGTTTAATAACATGTTATTTAGCTTCCATGTCTTTGGGTATTTTTAATGTTCTTGTGATTGATTTCTGGTTTCACAGCATTGTGGCCAGAGAAGATTCTTGATATGATTTCAATCGTGTTAATTTTATTGAGACTTGTTTTGTGTCCTAACATGTGGTCTATCCTAGAAAACATTCCATGTGTACTTGAAAAATATCTATATGCTGCTGCTTTGGGGTAATATGCTCTCAGATATCAATTAAATCCATTGATATCCAATTAAATCAATCTAGTGTGTCATTTTAGGCTGCTGTCTCCTTGTTGATTTTCTGTCTGGAAGGTCTACTCATTGAAATCAATGGGGTGTGAAAATCCCCAACTATGACTGTATTCCTGCCAGTCTTTCCCTTTATGTCCATCAAGATTTCCTTTACATATTTAGGTGCTCCTAATTGGGTTCATAAATGTTTACAAGGGTTATATCCTCTTGTTGGATTGTTCCCTTTATCATTATGTGGTGACCCTCTTTTTCTCTTACTATAGCCTTGTTTTTAAAAGTCTATTTTGTTGGATATAAGTACTACTACCCCAGCTTTTTTTCCTTTCCATTTGCATGAAATATCTTTTTCCATCCCTTTATTTTAGTCTGTGTGTATTCTTCAATCTGAGATTAGTCTCTTGGAGGCAGCATATATATGAGGCTTGTTTTCTTATCCATTCAGCTATCCTATCTCTTTTGGTTGGAAATTTAAGCCATTTACATTTAAGGTGATTATTAATAGATACATATTTAGTACCAGTTTATTGTTAGATTATTTTCCTCTGGGATTTTTTTTTTTTTTTTTTTTTTGTCTTCTCTCTTTCTTCTTAAAGCAAGCCCTTTAACTTTTTTGACAGTACTGGTTTGGTGTTAACAAACTCCTTTAGCTTTTTCTTGTGTGGAAAGCGCCTTATTTCTCCTTTGATTTTAAATGATAGCTTTGCTGGGTGCAGTAGCCTTGGTTGAGGGTCGTTGCTCTTTATCACCTTGAATATTTCATGCCACTCCCTTCTGGCCTGAAATCTTTCTGATGAGTAATCAGGTGACAGTCTAATTGGTGCTCCCTTATATGTAATGACCTGCTTTGTTCTTGCAGCTTTTAGGATTCTCTCATCTTTAAGACTTGTCATTTTGATTATGATGTGTGTTGGTGTAGGCCTCTTTGGTTCCAACCTATTTGGGACTCTCTGAGCTTGCTGGACTTGTGTGTCTTTTTCCTTCACCAGATAAGGGAAGTTTTCATTCATTATTTCTTCAAATAGGTTCTCAATCCTTTGCTTGCTCTCTTCACCTTCTGGTATTCCCATGATGTGGATGTTGTTATACTTCATGTCCAAAATGTTTTAAGCTCTCCTAATATTTTAAAAATCCTTTTTTCTTTTTTCTACTCTGTCAAAGTGCTTTTTTCTATATTGTCTTCCAAATCACTGGTTTGATCCTCTGCTTCATCTAACTTACTGTTCATTCTTTCCAGTGTATTATTTATTTCAGATATTGCATCCTTTATTTCTGCCTGGTCCTTTTTTATGGTTTCTATGCCTTTTTTCATGCTGTTGAGTATTGTCATTATCATTACTCTAAACTCTCTACCTGATAAATTACTTGCCTCCATTTCATCTAGTTTTTCTTCTAGAGAATTCTCTTGTTCTTTAATTTTTTGGGTCTATTTCTTTGTCTTCCCATGGGGCAACCTCTTTGTATTTTCAACTTTAGTTGTTAAACTAATCAATGATATAGCCTCTAGCTGTAATCTGTAGCCTGGCATAAGCACCACAGGGTGGCACAGAGCAATTCCTGTGGGTGAGGTTGTTGCTTCCCCTCAGGCTTATGGCACTTGTAGAGAAGTACTCTACCAGAGAAAGAAAGCTTCTGCAGTATAGGGAATATCTCAGCACAGTGATCCTGGTGTTTGTTCCTTCAGTTCTCTGCCCACAGCCACCAACCCCAGATTCTTCTCAAGCATCCCTAGTCCACTCCGCCCTCCCTCTGCTGGAGCCCATCATTAAGTGGCTGCAAATGAAATTTTGTTTGTTGTCCTTTTAAGAGGTTATCTGTGTCTCTAACCATCTCTCTCTGGCAGGCAGAAACCCTCCTTCTCTTCACGGCTGGATATTATCTGGGTTCCTTTCTAGCTGTGGTGCTAAAGGCTGGGAAGCCCAGCTTGGGGTTTAGACCCCACAATTCTCAGAGGGAACCCCTCAGCCACTGATACTCCCCTCCAGAACTTCTGCTGCCACCTGTGGGATCCCAGCCAGCCCTCTTGGGTCTCCACTTTCCCTATTAGTCTCACTGTGGTGAAGTGGTTTCTTCTGTCTGTCTTTGGTTATAAAGCTTCTCTCCAGCTAGTGTTCAGTTGGTTATTCAGGATGATTTCTCTACAATTTAGTTGCAATTCCAGATCATTCCTGGGAGGAGGTTAGTGTAGCTTCCACTTACTCCTTTGCCATCTTGGATCTTCTTCTCTGGTCTTTTTAAAGACCAGACATGTACACAGTTGCACTTTTAAAAGCAGTCAGTGACTGTCACTTCATGCCTGATGCCTGCTCTGCTCACTTCTATAGATAAGCTTCCCCTCTATGTATATAACTTGCATGTGACTCTCTTGCCTTATTTGGATGATCTCCCCTTATAAACCTGGCATTGTAGAAATACAAACATGTCAGTGACTCCTTTCAGGGACACTTCCTTGTTCATGATAGTTACCTATTAAATCTCAGTTTGCTTATGTGGATCTGAGCAAAAGTGACTCCATTTGTGGCTTGCTGTCTCTTTTTTCTTTAACACTACTTTCTCCATACTTCCCAGCAATTTTTTGAAGGTAAATGGTTTTGAGACAGGCCAGTAAGCTAGGCTAAGTAGAACAGGGAAACTGAGACAAATAGCTGAACAAAATGGCCAAGCAATTTACAGCCATATACAGAAAGTCACCCCCCAAGAGATGACTTCTAGGCATCAGTTGTATTTCAGCTCCGGGCCCCCCAAAACAATAAAACCAGGTATCAACACCAGGACCAGCTATAATGACTGAGGGCCCCCTGCCCTGGCACTGACCAATCAATAGCGACCATGACCCTGAAAGAACACACCCAGGAAATGGGAAACGGATGAATATCTGCTGAAATCTCCCCTAGGACTTACCCTAAGTTTCCTTCCTGTAAGAAAAAGATAAAAGCCTCAAGATAAAGGACCCACTGCATGCTTGCCCTCTGGGGAGCAGCCCATGCTATTCCCTTCTCCCTCTCTGCCTCCACAGGCACACGTCTCCTAAATTCTAAGGGTTCCCAAAGAGAGACTTGCAACCAGGGGAAAAATGGGCAGCAGCAGCTCATCCCAGGCTAACCCCCTAAACCTATCCCCAAGGCCCCTTTTTCTCTCACTTCCCAGTGAGCTACGGCAGCCCAGCCTAGCCTCTCTTGTTGTTTCTTCTGTGTAAAGCCCTTCCTTGTTTCACTGTCCCCAGCTTTAACAAAAGTATTCTCATAGTCACCTGGACTCATGGTGTGACATTTTTTTCTGTACAAAGTCAAGAACCCACATACTACAGCCTGGCCCTCAGCAGACCCGCTCAAAGCCAGGTCCCCTGTCCAGTAATAATTTTAGCTTAATAGAATGAACTTTAGGAACTTCGGAATATCTGAGGGAAATAAAATGGATACACTCTGAATACACTTCAGATAGACTTTTGAAGACCAGAAATGTACACAATTCCATTTAAATGATATCTTTAATTTTAAAAATACCACTGTAAACTAAAGGTGGCCTCAGATAGTTGATAGCTGTAATGCCAATGAATAGAATGGAAAGCTCAATGGGATAATTTATAATAAATAATGTGTCAGCATCGTATACAGTCCCCCTCCCCCCAGAGCTTCAGATGCCATCTTAGGTTTCTCCAGGTCCCCTCTACTGATAGCCAGCCTTCTCATCCTCAGTCATCTAAGGAATGTATTACTGGTAAATTTACATACATTAGCATTACCAAGAATACAGAATGTTCCTATTATTATGTAAGCAGCCTCAGTTTAAATAGGCTGTCAGTCAGCTGCCTCCAGGCTTGGCAGCATCTAGTTTGTTGGCAGATAGAACATTCCAACCTGCTTTTTCCTGTCATGTTTTTGATAAACATTATCCTAAGGCAGGTGCCTTTTTGAGCTGTCACCTAGTCTCCGGCATTTGCCTTATCCCTCAAGTGGAGTACCTATTAAGACTTGGGAACATTATTTCAGCAGTTAATTAAACAAGCTAAAATGAACGTGTAAATTCATTTGCAGTTGAACTTTCCATTACTTTTTCCGGCCACTAATAGAGGGAGCAGAGTCAGTAATGTATTATGAATAGATGACGTGTGAGGTTATGTCTTAATGAAAAACATATGTCCATGCTGATTTTTACAGCCAACAATTATGAGAACTCTGACCACTTTAATGCATCCACAACATAGCCCAAAAAGTGCTATATTGTATCTAATAATTCTGAGAGATTGTTTGTAAATATAAAACATTGAGTTTCTTAAAAAGGGATTTTTAAAATGCATCTGCAGTTGGAGCCAAGCACACTTGGAGAGTCACAGGATGCCTCCTCTAACAGCTCCGTGTGAATCTCAGCACCTGACCATGACCTCATCTCCCTTAAATGCCCCAAACCAGGATGTTCTCCAGGAGAATGAACCGAGTATCCTGTGTAAACACTTTTCAACATTCTGTACTTCAAAATGAATGACAATGAAAACAATGTCTATAAGTTTGGACTTACTAGGCTTTTAAAAGAAGAGGGATTTTCGGCCTTCGATCTACTATCTACGCAGTCATCCCCTTCTCTTTAAGGTCAATCCAAACTTAAATCATGTGAACTATAGCATTATGCTTCAGACAGTGAGTTTTCACTCCAAGCAAAAAGAACTCTGTAAAATGAGAACAACTCCCCAGGAAGGATGATAGAGAGGAATCAAATTATCATGCGAGGCTGAGATTGAGAGTCAATGTCTACATTATTATAATGATGAGACAGCTTTTTGTAAATGAAACTCTAATAAACATGAAGGGGGTGTTCCATTAAATGATTAGGGGTTTCCATTCCCCCACCCCAAAGCTGGGGCTGAATGTGGGGGGACCCTGCTTCAGAAGATAACTCCTCCTTTTATGAGCTCCTTGCTGAGTGCAGGCTGAGAGTGAATACCAGGGTGTGGAAAGAAGAGCACAGATGGAGTATTCCTGTCAAAGCAGAAGCCAGGTGTCATTTCCTGGGCAGCCTGGCTGGACAGCCAGCACGCATACATACAACATGACGGTAAATGGGCACATGGTGGACAGTTTGGCAGATATTCAAAGTGCTCTGATTCTGCACGTCCCTGCCAACTTCTGTGCTAAAGAAGAATTGTGTTAATTAATAGGAAATGTGTGTGAAGGAAAAGAATACCACACAGTAAGTGCTACTCTGCTCTAAAGCCAGCAGATCTTGGTCTTCTATAGGGCCAGGTAGGGGACAGAACCTTAGAAATAAAGCACAATACAACATTCTCTGTGCCGACCTCCTTGCCCTCTTTATTGGCCAGATGACCTGACATGACCATTCACTCACTGCCTGTAGCTGCAAAAGCTGATGGAATATCTAAAATGGCCCATATGTCATGTTCCAGGCCTGGTCCTATACCCTATGCCTGCAGAAACAACTGAGGGCCCAGATCTTGGCCTTACTTTCCCCAGAGAGGACACTACTCTGCCTGTGAGTGATTAAGAACAAGAGACCTGTCCTGATGGCAGCAGGAATGCATAAAGGCTTTTAGGAGAAAAGACTCTGTCTACACTCCCTTCTCTGAAAACTGGCCATTCCCTACAGGCCCTGTGAAGGGATGAAACATCCTCTGGCCACAGGTGATAGGATGCAAGCTAGATATGGGACCCACAGTGAGCTAAGAGATTCTTTGTCTGGAGAATTCGAATCGTAATCCTGAGACATGATCCCAAACATTGTACTTAGAGATCCAAGAAGCCGGGACTAAAATACCCTCTTCCTATCACATACATCTTGATAAGCAGGCAGAGATGTCTGGCTATGGAAAAAGAGCAGAAAGAATCAAATACCTAGAAGGAAGAAGATATAAGACATTACCTTAGCGTCCCCAAAGAGACAGGGGAGCAAATTCAGTTTCTAACTTGTTTGGCCTAGTGGAACCAGGATGTACTTCCTACAGTGAGGTCCTTTGACTTGGGCTGGATTGAGTGAGCCAAGGGACACCTTAAATGAGCCAAAGCTGACAGCACTGTCGGGAGTGGGGGGGTGGTGAGGGGGAGTAGGGCTGGTCCTGTGAGCAGGTGTGCAGGGCCAGGAGGTCGGGCACTGATCTGTCAACCTTGCAATTTCATTCCATCCATCTCAACAAACATTCCTGGAGGGCCTTCCACATGGGCCTTCTGGCATTTTCTCACCCCTGCCTTGGGCACAGAGGCTCTCTTCACTGCCCAGCATAGAGGGCACAGTGTGTGACTAAGGAACATTTTTTAAAAATCCTTGTTACAGACATGGTTCTTATGACCTTGGCCTCATTCATTCCAGTTTCCAGCTCCTGCCACTTTTATTTTCCCTAAAAGGCTCTGGAAATGATACCTGGTGGAAGCTTCCTGAGCAATGAATCAGCACACTGTAATCAGTCCCTCTGTGAATTCCAAGAAGCTGTTTCTTCTCTCACTCTGCTGGTACTTCATACGATGTTGCCTTAGGAGGCCTTGGAAGCTGCTTTTTAATCTTGAATGGTTTTCTATTTATCGTATATATCCATATATATTATATATATCTATATATATAGATATCTAGATATCTATCTTATTTTCATAGTTATAAACTCCTTGTGAGCAAGGACTATATACTGTTCTATTTTTTAAGCATTAATATATGATCATTTTGATAAGAGAATAAGTCCTTCATGAACAAATGACAACAGAGTCCTGTTGATGCTTATCAGCTCATCAGAACACATAGAGATAAAGATACCTCTAGACTTCAGGTGGCCTCTCCTTCTGCTCTGAGTCCCTCCTATTGTGCACCCCACAACAAGAGTGAACTTTAAGGCCAGCTTCTGAGCACAGGAAGAGAGACCTTAGGGATCAAAAAGACCAGTCCATATTTCAGAGGAGGAAATGAAGGCCACAGAAATTTTACCCTCTCCACATCACCTGGCTAGTGAGTGGCATTCCCCTTTCTACTGGCCCTTGTGGCCTTTATCAAATGGGTGTCTCCCTTTTGCTTTATGATGAAGAGGTGGAAGCTAATCTGATGGTTACCTTCCTCTACTTCTTTTTAGAAAGTGTGAGGAGCCTGGCTTTTGATATGTTTCCTTCCCTTGCATTCAGATGCTAATTAGCCTGGCTCACTTCATATTGGCCTTGCTCTTGGTCAGAGTTCAGTCAGGCACTGACCTGAAATAACTGGCACAGGACTTCTCAAGACTTTTGATTTAAACCCTTTTCTTCCACATCTGATCTCATCACGCCCTCCAAGAAAACAGCTCCAGGATTCATAAAACAAGGTGAGCTCACTCATGGTAATTTCCAGCCTTACCTTATAAGCGTTTGTTCTGGCTCCCTGACTAACAACCATTCACACACCACAGCTAAAAACTCAGCTCCTGGAGGATAGGGTCACAGATCTAGTTGTTCTACTCAAGTCTAACCTCAGACAAGGCATATTATGCAAAGCAGTTACCACATAGACAGTCTGGCAGGAGTTCAGTTACCTCAGTTCATGGAAACTCTTGCCAGCATCTACGCAGAGGAAGGAGTGTGTTTATTAACGGGAAATTTGTGCCACATTTCATATCAAATCCACTTTCAGGAAACAGAGCTCTGAAGACAGTCACAGTAAGAGGCACCTTGGGGGTGTTTGTGAAGGAAGAGGTGGTCCTGCCTTTGCTCTAGAGAATTACACAATCTCTCTGTCCCTCCTCCCCATACTATGAGACACTTTCCTCTTCATTGTCTCCCTCAGCATCGGAAATGAGTCCTTGTCAGAGTATTCATTGCCAGCAGAACCCACCTCTGCAGTGATGCACAACCAACAGTGACAATTCCTTTGGCTGCAAACACAGGCTCTAAGGACACCGATCAGAGGCCTGGGCTACCCGCCTCCTCCCTGCCTATCTCTGAAAGGGTGTTTCTTCTCTATTAGCTTTCCCTCCACTAACCCCACAGAGTAGTGGCTTCACTGTGAAAAACCAAGCAGATCCCCGGCCCTGATCACACTGAACATCAATTGCTGCTTCACGCGTCTGTCACTCCCACAGAACTGTTCATTCTCCTAAGACACAGCTTGGCCATATTCATTGGCCTATATTGTTGGGTGATTAAACAAGTTGAATAAGTGAATGGAAGAGTTAGTGATTGAACTCTCAGATAGGCTCTGATAAACTCAGATTAAAGTGAAAATTATCACTGGAGCTAAGTGATACTACTTCAGAATACATTTGCATTCTAAAAGCCTTTCACCCACCTAGCAATAAGAGTGAGAGAATTTTAAGCACCAGATCGTTGGGAGGGAGAGGAGTTTGGGGAAAATCCAGTGGCACTTCAAGGGCAAAAGAAGAACAAGGGGAGCCCTCAAGCCCAAGGTGCAGGTGATAAGGTAGCACATTATCTGTAGAGAATATAAAAGCAACAACAAATCTGACCAAAATCAGTTTAGTTTTATTAGCACTTTTATTATAAACTTGCATCATCAATGTAAATGTTATTGATCAAATACCCCTTCCCCCCAAAAAAATCTTTAATTGGTCTAAGTTTTAAGCAATTGCTGCAGTTTATGGTTGATATTAATAATGTGTGTCAAATGATCATATTTTTATAACTTATCCTGACCCAGGCTCTGAAGCTGCGAGTGGGAACAATGAACTCTCTTGGCATGGTCCTCCCTTACTCCTAGCCTGGCTTGTGAGGCAGTGGTTCCATGCTACAAGAGGCCTAAGAATACTTCAGGCTACTGTCCCACCCTCCCCTATCTACCAAATGTTCAACTCCTAAAGTGGGGGTCCCACTCACAGAAAAGTGGTGCCATTGTTCCCACTCCCAGCTCCAGAGCCCTGGCTCAGAGATTTTTGTCTCAGAGGACAATCAGGTGCCCCCAGACAAGGGAACCTGAATGTAGTTGGGTTTTTCTAAAGAGCAATTTATATCTCTAGGATATTGTAAAAATAGAGCAATCAATTAGCCAGCATTAGTGGAGTCTAACAGCTGGGATTGGTCAGGGATAAAGAAGACTAAAGCCCTACTCAACCACCCTAGGGTGACTGTGGGAACACTCAAAGCTGTGCTTCCCTGAGGAGCAACATCAGAAGCTTAGCAGTGTGTTTATGTTTTGAGGGATGGGGAAATAGGGAGGTGGAGGTAGGAAGGAGGGGAGTGAAACTTCTAAAGTAATCCAGTCACTACAAAACTAAATAAGCAAATAATAACAAGGCTTGGGGTAGAAGAGCAAAGAAGGATGTCCAATTTCCAACAAAAAAATTACAAGACATAGTAAGAAATAGGAAAGTATGACCCGTATACTGGACAGACAATGGAAACAGCCTGTGAGAGCAAACAGAGGGTAGAATTAACAGAAAAAGACTTCAAAGTTGCCATAATAAATCTGTTCAAAGGATGAAAACCAACCATGATTAAAGAGGTAAAAAAAGGTGGACTCCTGGCCAAGAGGAGCCATAGATAGATATCCTTTGCTTACTTGCACAACCAAAAGAAGAACAACAAATTTAAAAACAAAAAACCACCAGAACTGCCAGAAAATCAAAGCGTATGGAAGTCCAACAACCAAGAAGTTAAAGAAGGAACATTCATCCAGACTGGTAGGAGGGGCAGAGACAGGCAGCCAGGTCAGAGAGGATGCCCAGCAAGGTGGCAGACTGGGAAGCTCCACATTCATGTGTGGCGAAGCCAGGAGGAACAACTGGAGAATAAGAGAGACTACCAGTGTTCCAGCAACATGAGAAGCTTAGCAGTATTTGGGGGCTGGGGGAAGTCTCAAAACCTCTGGCTGTAAAAACCTGTAGGGGTTGTGGCATTGGGAGAAACTTTCAGCCTCACAGAAGAGTTCATTGGAGACACCCACAGGGCCCTAAAATGTACACAAATCCACCCACCTGGGAATCAGTATCAGAAGGGCCCAATTTCCTTGTGGGTAGTGGGGGAAATGACTGAAAGTGGGGTGAGAGCCAAGCAAGTGGCATTGTTCCCTCTCTGACCCCTCTCCTATATACAGCACCACAACGCAGTGAAGTGGGTTGCCCTGCTCTGGAGAATACCTAAGGGTTCCCCACTTTACAATGTAACAGGGGTGCTGAGACAAAGAAATATGGCCCAAATGAAAGAGCAGACCAAAACTCCAGAAAAAGAACTAAGTGATGAGGAGATAGCCAACCTATCTGATGCAGAGTTCAAAACACTGGTAATCAGGATGCTCACAGAAATGATTGAGTACAGATGCAAAATTGAGGAAAAAGTTAAGGCTATAAAACGTGAAATAAAGAAAAATATACAGGGAAACAACAATGGAGGGAAGGAAAATGGGACTCAAATCAATGACCTGGAACAAAAGGAAGAAATAAACATTCAACCAGAACAGAGTGAAGAAACAAGAATTCAAAAAAATGAGGAGAGGCTTAAGAACGTCTGGGACAACTTTAAATGTTTCAACATCCAAATCATAGGGATGCTAGAAGGAGAACAGGGAGAGCAAGAAATTGAAAACTTATTTGAAAAAATAATGAAGGAGAACTTCCCCAATCTGGCAAAGGAAATAGACTTCCAGGAGATCCAGGAAGCTCAGAGTCCCAAAGAAATTTGACCCAAAGAAGCACACACCAAGGCACATCATAATTACATTACCCAAGATTAAAAATAAGGAGAGAATCTTAAAAGCAGCAAGAGAAAAGGTGACAGTTACCTACAAAGGAGTTACCATAAGATTATCAGCTGATTTCTCCAAAGAAAACCTTATGGGCAAGAAGAGGCTGGAAAGTATTCAAAGTCATGGCAGGCAAGGACCTACATCCAAGATTACTGTCTCCAACAAAGCTATCATTTAGAATGGAAGGGCATATAAAGTGCTTACCAGATAAGGTCAAATTAAAGGAGTTCATCATCACCAAGCCCTTATTATATGAAATGGTAAAGGAACTTATCTAAGAAAAAGAAGATCAAAACTATGAACAGTATAATAACAAACTCACAACTATCCACAACTGAACCTAAAAAACAAAAACAAAAATCAAACAACTAGAACAGGGACAGAATCACAGAAATAGAGATCACATGGAGGGTTATCAGCAGAGAAGGGGAGGGCAGAGAGAATGGGGGGAAAAGTACAGGGAATAAGAAGCATAATTGGTAGGTACAAAATAGAGAGGGGGTAGTTAAGAATAATGTAGGAAAATGAAAAGCCAAAGAACTTGACTCATGGACATGAACTAAGAGTGGGGAATTCTGGTCAGAGGGAAGTGTAGGGCAGAGGGGAATAATGGGGAGAAAAAAAAGTGGGACAACTGCAATAGCATTATCAATAAAATATACTCAAAAAATTTAAAAAGACGTAAAGAAAGGTATGATGATAATGTCATCAAATAAAGAATACCAGTAGAGAGACATCAAATAAACTAATATATGAATGAATAAATGAATGAATGAATGAATGAATGAATGAACACAGGTTTTTCACAGCAGATCCACCCCTAATATTTGTAGAGACCAAAATAAAAGTAAAAATGGAGGCTTGTCTACCATATGTCTAAATATTTTAAAATTTTAAATCAAGTTTTCTGACATCAACCACCAGAATTGCACTGGAAAAAGCCTTAATCTCCCCTCTTCCTCTCCACCCTCTTGGCAGCCACAAAAAAACAACCATGCCTGAATGCACCTCCATTCATGTCGGCTAGGCTGCTGTCCTGCTTGGCAATGTGTACTGGGAGCCCTACAGCCTGTAACATGACATCCAACCTGATGGTCAGATGCAAAGCAACAAGATCATTGACGGGGAGATGACTCCTTCACATCTTCTTCAGTGAGACAGTGTTTATCGACCTGGAACCCACTGTTGTTGATGAAGTTCATACTGGTCTTCCACCCTGAGTATTTCACCACAGGCAAAGAAGACGCTGCTAATAACTATGCCCATGGTCACTGGAAGCACATCAGTCCTCCAACCCAGGCAAAAAGCCTGTGCAAACCCTGGAAGTGGGCTTAGAGCCATGGGAGCAGGGACCTCTGTGTTTCAGACACCCCACACAGCATGTTGTAGATGAGAACAGCAGTTGTCAAACCTGAGCAGACTTCAGCATCATCCAGAGGGTTATTGCAACACTGATTGCTGGTTACACCCTCAGAGTTTTTGGCTCAGTAGTTCTGAGTTAGGGTGCAAGAATTTGCATCTCTTACAAATTCCTAGGTGCTGTGATACAGATGTTTTAGAAACCACATTCTGAGAACCACTAGTCTAGGAAGAAGAAGGACCACAGGCTCTGAATGGGCACAACTTCATTGTCTTTAGTGAAAGCTTCAGTTGGAGGAGAGCCAGAGCAGGGTCTTCTTAAGCACAGGACCCTCTTGTCCAAAGCCACTTGGCAGCAGCAGAATGTATACTAGGCAGCCTGGGAGGGTACAGAAGATAATGCATAAGGGGCACCAGCACCTCTGAATGCAGCATTCTTCAATCATTTGATCAGGACACATATTCGCTAGCAACAGACCAACCACTTTACTCCAAGTCCAAGTGCCAGGGGGCACAAGGAGGCTCTCATTCCTTCTATCAACAGTCATGGGATGGCACAGCAGCAGGGTCAACTGAGGTTCCACAGAGAACAGGGGTTACTTTGTTCACTCTGAAAAATGCTAACTGAAGTCATTTGAGCACAGAACCTTTTTCTGGTGTATCATCTATTATCATCACGTGCAACTATTTTGGGAAGCACAATCATGCCCTGTTTTAACAGGAAGTTCAACAACCTCACTCATCAAACTATGAAAAAGGTAACCAAGTGATCAAATAAAAGATTTATTTTCTTTCAAGAGTTGTCAAAGGACTAAGCTGTGAATAGTAGAAGAAAAGTCTAGAAACAAGGTGACATGGTTAAATCAGTGTCCATTGTCTTTACCTAAAGAGGCAGGGAGTAGTCCTGCAGGCATTCAAATAAACTACCCCCTGGCTAATTGCATATTTGTGCAAGAAACAGATTTTATGATATAACATACAGCTACAGTCTTACTTTACACTGAGCACATCAGAGCTGGAGTAAGCTACTTAAAAAAAAAAATGTTTTTTAAAGTTCAACCATAGCTGCATGGTTTAGTTGGTTGAGTGTCATCCTATATGCCAAAGGGTTGCGGGTTTGATCCCTGGTCAGGGCACATACCTAAGTTGCGGGCTCGATCCCCAGTCAGGGCATACACAAGAGGCAGCCAATCAGTGTTTCTCTCTCACATTGATGTTTCTCTCTCCCTTTCTTTCTCCTTCTCTCTCTCCCCTCCCTCCCTTCCTCTTTCTCTATAATCAATGAGCATGTCCTTGGGTGAGGATTAAAAAAAAAGTTGAAGCCTTCTTTCAACAGGATGGCCATGACTAAGGTCTGAAAACATCAAGCCATGAACAAATTGCAAATAAGCTAGTCAACATCAGTGGGCCCCTACCTCACCCGCAACAGACTTTCACATCTGGAACTACTTTTCCTTCCGTGTTTGTCAGGAGGACACCATTAGCCTTCTTATTTTTCAGAGCAAGAGCCAACACACGGAGGAAGTAACTTTCTCAAGGCCACAAAGTATGTCCCCGCCTAGCCACTGGCTGACTATCTCTCCCAGACATCCGAGGGGGCAGCATGGAGGCGATGTGTGCCGGGAGATGAGGGGTTAATGTTCATGTTAGCCTCTTGAAATAAACCCCCCTGAATTCACTCAAGGACATCCTTTAAATTCCTTTCCTCCAGCACTTTGTTTGCAAGCCCATAAATAGCTCCTCTTCAAATACATACTGAAAGCCCAACCTAATAAAAGGCAAAACTGTTTCTGAGCCGAAGTACATATTGTATTTGCACAGGTCAGAGCTATAGTGTTCACTCTAATCTCAGTTTAAATAAAAGGTAAAGAATTTGAGTACAGCATTCTCATTCTTGAGACTCCCATGAAATGGGGACATTTTACTCCCCCCGTTACCACTGCACATTAAGTACTAGAAGGCTGCCTGTTCTCCAACAAGTACAGATTGAGATTCTCAGAAGCCCTGGCTTTACCAGTGAGGGAACATTCAGGGGACATTTACGCTAAAAATTAGAAAAAGGAAATGTCTCCTGCTTTGTTGTTGAAACTCACCTTAGATTACTAGCAAACAGTGATGGTGGTAGATGCCAGAGGAAATGAATCTTCTTTTGGGTTGCTCTCTAAAAAGAAGCTAAATGCTGTTTTTTTCCATGCCTAGTTAATACTGGAAGAGCTGCTTACAAGTCATCTCATTCAATTCTCTAATTTTACAAGTCAGAACATCTAGACCAGAGCATTCGAGCAGCTTGCCTTAGGTAGATAGTAGGTACGTAGGTTGTAGGTAGGTAGGTGGGAGGGACAGAGGTGGTAGGTAGGTAGAAAGTAAGGAAGTAGGTAGGTAGGAGGTAGAGAGGTAAGAGGTAGGGAGATAGGTAAGTAAATGGTAAGAAGGAGGTAGGAAGTAGGTAGGTAGATAGAAGGTAGGTGGGTACTCTGCCAGGAACTAGGTCTCCTCATCTGGCTACAGACTTCTTTATATGCACATAACAAGATCAATAAAGGATTTATACCATTCTTGTATGAAAGCTTCTCAATCCATTCTTAAAATAGCAATTTGGCTATCTGAGGTGATTGGCTAAACTGTGAAAAAGAATATCATAAAGACTTCAGAGCCCCTAATAAGTGACTATCTAGTAACTCTTGTAATATTTATTCTCTTCTGTTTTTCCTCAATGATCTTAAAATCTCACATTTACAAAAGAGCAAAGTAAAGTGTTTTATGACATTTCCAATAGTTTATACGAGTTTCTCAGGTTCCCAGCTGCTTTATTCTCCTTTCTGTTCATATTAGCAACACCTCCTGCCCTGACACATTATAAAGTGAATATGGACATGACAAGTTGCTAACACTGGTAGATTACTGAATTAATTAAAAGAAAAAGAGGCTGGGACATTGCCTTGAAGAAAAAAAAAAATATATTCCCTGATGTCTTGTCTTGTGGCAGCAGTAGACACAGATGGCCTGTTAGAGACAAAAACTTCTCTGCAGTGGGAAGAATCTCCTTTAGAAACACAGCTTCCATTATTTCAGGAGGGCATTTAAGGACACGGATTCTTGGCTTAGAGACATTGCCTGGCAGAATTAGGTGGTTTGGCTAGTGCTGACATCCACTAGAGGGAGTCAGGGTCCTTCTTTGTTTAGCTACAGGGAGAAACCGCCCTAAATCTACAGTCCTCTGAAATACAAATGGCACGACCATACGGAAGCTGGAAGCTGGGAGAAGATGAAGGTTTCACTTCTGCCTCCGACATGTCTTTCTTTGGAGAACACTTAATTTGTGGATTTAGCTCTTCTTTCAACATATAGTTCTGAGGTACATAATGCATGTCTCAAGTAAACAGCAGGAACACTGGACATCACCAAACACAGGAGGGCCAGCCTTAAATCCATTTTGGAGTGATGTGTGGGAAGTAGAAGCTAGGAACCTGTGATCTTGCCTTACACAAGTGGAAAACTGGTCAATTATCACCTCGTGTTCATTTGACCTCATTGATAATCTAAGCATATGGAACAGCTCAACAGCAGTTGCTTCATCTAGTTCTGACTTTGGCCACACTCAAAGGTAGTTAAGCTTTTTTAGCAAGCAAATCAAATAAGAGCCCTTTTTCCCTTAAAAATTATAACTCTTTCCTCTGACCAATTTAGTGTTAAAGAGACATTTCTTGGGGTCTTGAAGGATCCCCTATTAAATCACCAAAGATATGTGTGGAAAAGGTATGTGATAGTATTATTTATGATACTAGATAAAAAAGAGATTGGATGTGCCATACCAAGGGAACAGTAGAATAAATCATGATGAAGCCACAGGATGAATATGATAACTCCTTTAAAATCACCTTTAATACTAATTTTAATAACATGAGAAATGATTGCAAATTTGTGTTAAGATACAGCACATTGTAGATGTGATGTACAAAATGATCTCAACCTTTTTGATTTAAAGAAAGGCACCAAAAAGCTAAGACTCATTTCTCTGAAAGTTACAAATGGACTTATATTTTCTGTCTTATTTTTTGTATCTTTTAAAAAAAACCCAACCTGTTTATATAAATACTTACCAATTTTATAATCAGAAAGAATTTAATTTCTGTGCCATTATTCCTAAGAAAAGCGATAGCTTACTTTTTGTAACTCTCAAAAGGGAATATTTAAATTGCTAACCAGGAGCAAGGGATGGTTAATAGGAGACTACAGGGGAAGGCATGGGGGGCATCGAGTGGACAAAAAGGAAGATGGAGCAACAGGTGGTGTTAGGACACTGAGGACTCATTTCACCTGCCTCCCTGGTAGGAGGGCAGCTCTGGGCCCAGCCAATGACTGTTCTCCAGCATCAGGAAAGAAGGAAGGAAAGAAGGAAGGAAAGAAGGAAGGAAAGAAGGAGGGAAGGAAGGAGGGAGGGAAGGAAGGAGGGAAGGAAGGAAGGGGGAGGGAGGGAGGGAAAGGAAAGGAAGGAAGGAAGGAAGGAAGGAAGGAAGGAAGGAAGGAAGGAAGGAAGGAAGGAAGGAAGGAAAGAAGGAAGGAAGGAAGGAAGGAAGGAAATTGAAGTCATTGCCTAAGAAAAACAAGCCCTTTCAATATGAAACAAATTAATGCATAGGCTTTGAGATCTTTGTTTGATAGCTTTGTGAGGCAGAGAAAACAGAAAAATTAGTTACCATTTAAAATTTTATTCTGCTTAGTTTAATTCGCATTGATTATGAATGGCCCAAATAATGCTTAATAAGCTCTAAATAGTTCTATTTCATGGAATTCATGTGGTCATTTGCAAATGCCTCCTGTGTTTTATACATAGAAAGATATCCTCATTGTATACGATGGAGTGAATATATTTGAAATGGAAGAAAGGGAACATTATTTGGTAAAGTGAGATTGAAAACAAATTAGTACCTAGACGAGTGGGTGTTTCAAACACATGTTATTATTTGAAAGAAAGATTAGAGGTGTCTCTTCTAGATGATGTAAGTCCTTCTTTAACCTAATTTCTTCTTTTTACTTTACCTAATTTTTTTGTTTTTTAAAATTTATAAGTCACATTTATTCTATTACAGTTGTCTCATTTTTTCCCCCTTTACCCCCTCCACCCATCACACCCCCACCTCCCACTCCCACAGTTAATTCCCACTCTGTTGTCCATGTCCATGGGTCATTCATACATGTTCTTTGTCTGGTCCCTTCCCCTTCTTTCCACTATTGTCCTCCTTCCCCATCATCTCTGGTGACTTTCAGTCTGCTCCATGTTTCCATGCCTGTGATTTATTTTGTTCATTAGTTCATTTTGTTGAATAGAGTCCACTTATAGGTAAGATCATATGGTAATTGTCTTTCGTCAACTGGCTTATTTCACTTAGCTTAATATACTCTACTTCCATCCATGTTGTTGCAAAAGGTAGAAGTTCCATCTCTCTCTCTCTTTCTTTCTTTCTTAAATGTAGATTGATTGATTTTTTTTAATGTCAAAGTTAATTATAAAATATTGGAAAAAATGAAAACCATTATAAAATCTCAGCAATTAAACCAACATGACACTAGCACAGAAATAATCAAGTAGATCAATGAAATATAATCAACATTCTAGAGACAAACATATATATCTGATTAATATATGTATGATTAAGTTGATATTTCAAATCAATGGGTAAAATAAGGCTTATGCCACAAATAAGGTGCATGGACCATTATTACTTGAAATAAAACAAATATAGAGCTCTATTTCACATCTTATACAAGAAATATTCAAGTGCGTTAAAAATCAATATGTAGAATCTAAGGAGTTTTAGAAGAAAATAGAACTAATATTTTGACCTGAAGTAAAATATTCAACCTCAGAAGTTATGAAGTAAATATTGACAATATGACTATATTAAACATTTAACTATATAATAATGTATATATAAGAAAAGTTAAAGGACAAGGAATAGAATAGAAAAGTATTTGCAACACATCTAAAACATGGTTGATAGGTTTGTTTTTTTTTTTTAGGGAAAAAAATTCTACAAACCTTTAATCAATAAATGGATAAAGAATACCAAAAAGTCATTGAAAGCTTTTTTAAAAAAAATAATAGAAATAGGCAAGAAATATACTAAAACAAGTGTAGTTTCAACAAATAGTAAAGGAACAATTAAAATAACATCATCGTCACAATCAGATTAATAAGTATTAAAAATATTGGTAATATCAAGTATTGGCAACTCTGAAAGGAACTGGGTATTCATAGAAACTTTTTCTTCATCTTAAAGCAGTCCCTTCAGCATATTTTGCAGTGCTGGTTTGGTGGAGGTATATTCTTTTAGCCTTCTTTTGTCTGGGAAACTCCTTACTTTGCCTTCCACTTTAACTGAGAGCCTTGCTGGATAGAGCAGTCTTGGTTGCGGGCCTTTGCTTTTCATGACTTGGAATATTTCTTGCCATTCCCTTCTGGCTTGCAGTGTTTCTGTTGAGAAGTCAGATGCTAGCCGTATCGGGGTTCCCTTATATGTTACTGCCTCTTTCTCTCTCGCTTGCTTTAGAATTCTGTTTGTCTTTGATATTTGCCATTTTAATGATGATGTGTCTTGGAGTGGACCTCATTGGGTTCCTCTGGAATGGGACCTTCTGTGCTTCCCAGACTTGTGTGACTTTTTCTCTCCTCCAATTAGGGAAGTTTTGCATTATTACTTATTCAAACAGGTTCTCTATCTCTTGCTCCTTTTCTTCTCCTTCTGGTATCTCTATTATACAAATATTATTATGTTTCAGGTTGTCCTGTATTTCATAAATGCTTCTTCATTCTTTTGGAGTCTTTTTTCATTGTCTTACTCTTTCTGAGAGTTTTTTTCTACCTTGTCCTCCAGCTCACTGATTCAATCCTCTGCTTTATCTAGCCTGCTTTTGATTCCTTCTACTGTGTTCAATTCAGATATTGCATTCTTCATTTCCTCTTGTCTCTTCTTGATAGTTTCTATGTCCTTTTTCATGCTGATATAGTTTTCAGTAAGTTCTTCATAGTTTCCCAGTAGTTTTTTGTAATTCTCTCTGAGCTCACTGAGCTCATTGAGCTTCCTTAGAACTGTTGTTTGTAACTCAATGTCTGATAGTTTACTTGCCTCTATTTCATTTAGTTCTCTTTGTGGGGATTCCTCCTTTCCCTTCGAGTGTGGTGTATTTCTTTGTCTTCCCATTATATGTGAGACTCTTCTCTTTTGCTTCTGCTTCTTAACTTGATCTGTCTTGATTTCCTGACTTTGTGGTGTGAACTTCTGTGGTTGAAGACCGCTGTTTTTACTTTCTGGATCTGCCTCTGATGACGTCAGATGTTGACCCTGCCTGATCTTAGGCAGTCTGTTCGAGACTTTCAGTAATCTACTGTCTGTGGCTGTCTCCTTCAGTTGTTAATCTAGTCACTCTGTACTCAGCAAGGTGCCTTAGACACCACAGGGTGGGGGGGAGTCCCTCCTGGGGACAGGGCTATTGGGTCCTTTGACACTAGTGCCATCAGGGGGAGTGGTCTCCCTGAACAAGATGGCTGCCGCTGTATGGGGGTGAGTCAACACCAGGATCCTGCCAGCTACTCTCTCAGTTCTCTCCCCAAAGTCTTCTTCCCCAGTCTCTCCTCAGGCGTCTCTAGCCCACTCTGCCCCTGCCTTTGCCAGAGACCAGGGTAAGTGGCTGCAAATAAAAATTTTGCATTGGCCCTTTAGAAGGCTCTTTGCGTCTCCAGCTGCCTGTGTCTGGTACAGAGCAACCCTGTTGCTTTTCTGTGTACTTTTAGGGCTCTGGTGCTGTGGGCTAGATATCCTCACTTTTGGTTTAGACCCCAGTCTTCTCAAGGGGATCCAACTGGCCGTTTCAATATCCTTCTTGTGCTGCCTTCCGTGGGTGCCCCACCCGCGGGCACCCAGCCCGCCTTCTCAGGTCTGTACCGCACTCCTTACCCGTCAGATTGCGCTAAAGCCGATTCTTCTGTCTCCAAGGTTACAAGGCTCCTCCAGCACCATTGTTTAGTTGTTTGTTCCAGGTTATTTCTCCACAATTTAGTTTAATTCCAGGTTGGTCCTGGGAGGAGGTCAGTGTGACTTCCACTCACTCCTCTGCCATCTTGATTCTCCCCACCTAATTTCTTTTCAAGACTTTGGTTAGGCTATGGGCAATCAAGAGAGGTGGTGTCTGGAGGGAGAATGTTCTGGAAAGAAAGAGGCAAGAAAACTAGAATGGTTGACTCAGAATATCTGGAAACATGCATATGCTACCCAAGATATTGCTGTTGAGCCATAGGAGTGTAAGTAACAGTCCTAGCTACTTTAAGTCATTTGTATCTCATCTGGCTGTATGGAATGAGAAAAGTTTGTCAGAGTCTAAAATGATATGAATGGGAAAGGGAAGATTATGAAAATTTGGGGAATAATTAAAGATTTATCGATGGTCAGATTTGTGAAACTAAAGAGATTAAGTAATCAAAAATTATAAGTAATGAGTAAAAACACACACAAAGTTGTAGAAGACAGAGTTCTAACCTAAACGGCAGAAGGCCTAACAGCTTAGTGAGAATTTGGTGCCACCCCAGGACGAATCCTGAAGTCATTCTTCTGTTCTCACATTGCTTTCAAGCCACGGCCCACACTGCAGGGGGAAATGGAAACCATAAACTGTGGTGGAAATGAAAACCATAACATTGATCACTTTGGCCAGGTAGACTAATCTCTAGACTTTGAACTTGTAAATGTTCCTCTGTTGCTCTCGATCTTCTTATCTCTTTGGGGTGGATCTCGTTTACCTGCCTATACTTGAAATTGTAAATGATTAACTGCTAGAAACTAAATGTCTAATCCTTTTGGCAGTTTCCCCAAACAGATACTTTCCCTCAGCAGCCAATATTCTGCTTTTTTTCAGAGAAACTTTTCTTTCAAATTGTAAGATTGGTCCCTTTGGAAAGTGCATTTTTATTTTATTTATAAATTCTTTAGCTCAAAGAAGTGCTGTGTTGTTGCTTCAGGATAACACATAACAGCCTCTTCACAGAGCCTTACTCAGGACAATTCGCAGTTTCCTTGGAGCCTGACTGAGGAACCAGTATGAGGCCAAGACAGAAAGTCACAACAGGTGCTTTTCCTGGAGAAAGAAAAAAGACCTTTCAGACACCATGAGATGGGGGATGACAACTATCCTTCATATGCCTGGCAACCCCAGGGAATCAGAGCTACAGCAACCATAGTACTCCAGATAGGAACCATATGGTAGATTCTCTGAGAAGAAATCTCAATATTTTTATAAATGTATGACAGAATCAGAGACCCAAATAAGTGGTATTAAGCTATTTTCTATGTTCATAATTAGAGAGTAGAAACAACTTCTTCCCAGTGACTCCTAGATTACAACATATGTTCTTGATATCACATCTTCAAACTAAGAGGATCCAAAGGAAAAAGAAAAGGAAGAAACTGGGATTAGATTTAAACAACAAAATTAACGTATGCTCAAGGAGAACTGTATTTATTTATTTTATTTAAAGATTTTCTTTATTTATTTCTAGAAAGAGGAGAAGGGAAGAAGGAAGGGAGGGAGAGGAAAACATTGATGTGCAAGAGAAACATGGATCGGTTGCCTCTCACATGCCCTCAGCCAAGGACTGGGCCCACAACCCAGGCATGTGTCCTGACTTGGAATGGAACCAGGGACCTTCTGCTTTGCAGGAAAACACCCAGCCCACTGAACCATGCTGGTGAGGGCAAGAAACTGTATTTGATGCCGTATTTAAAGGAAGGCTTCAAAGACACGGAATTCTTTAAGAAGTGAGAACTATGACAGAAAAAAACAGAACAATGCCAAATTGTCTTAACTCAGATTTTGTAGACGCAGAGACTAAAATGGGGTTTCTTGCTCCAGTGATTTGTGGCTTGTGCTCTCCAGACAGGGGAGTAAGGGAAAAGAATAGGCCTGGGGGCAGGAAACTAAGCAAGAATCTAGTCCTAGGAGGAGACCGGCTTCTTATGACTCTCACTAGGAAACCCCTGGAACACAAATTGCACCATCTTGAGCTGAAGGGTCTGGCCTGTGCCCATTGGTCATCTGTCAGGGTCTATTAGGGTGAATAGGTAGGTTGCCTAAGGATCATAGGCTTGGGGAGGGTGAGTGGGAGATTATCCAGAATTCGGGCAGCTGTGAGTTATTAGCAGCTACAGGATGAGCGCACTGGCTGGTAAAGATGATCTGGGTGGGGGACAAAGAGCATCTGCTATACCAAGCAAATGTTATAAGAAAGCATCAGGCCATGCCCTGATTCACAGAGCAGGACTTTTGTTGGGCAGAGCAGTGGCTGAACATGATAGGAAGCTACTGTGAACATTCACTAACATCTATTCCCATCTCATCAGGATGAAAAGTTTTTGTTTGTTTGTTTTTGAAGTGCAGAAGATAAAGTTAAAACAATAGTAACATTCCCAGATAATGAATCAGACAAATGTGGGCCAGGTGCCTACTAGCTCTTTAAAGCTTTAGAGCATAGAGTACGTTACTCACTTCCTCTAAACCTCAGTTTCTTATTTATAAATTTATAAGAGATATAAATAAATTTATTATTAGTGATAATACTACTACTTTACTTTGAGGGTGAGTATTAAACAAGATTTTATATATATATTTTTAAAGATTTTAGTTCTTTATTTTTAGAGAGAGGGGAAGGGAAGGAGAAAAAGAAGGAGAGAAACATCAATGTGTGGTTGTCTCTCACGTGCCCCCTATGGAGGACCTGGCTCACAACCCAGGCATGTGCTCTGACTGGGAATTGAACTGGCAACCCTTGGTTTGAAGGCCAGCACTTAATCCACTGAGCCACACCAGCCAGGGCAAGATTTTATATTTTAATGAGCTTAGTCCACTACCTCGCATATAGTAAAGTCTCTATAATTAGGGGTTAATTATTATTACTTTGGAAGGCAATTCTCCGACAGTATGTATTTGATTAGAAATTTAAAATAATGCCACATCAATGGGAAGTCCTGTAATTATACCAACACCTAGCATTGATCCCATTTTATAGCTGAAGAAATAAAGACTCAACTCAGAGAGCTCGTTAGAAAAGGGCTCTGGAATCATTACCACTAGCTGTAGGGGCTCCCATAGATCTTGATTTCTTGGTATTCACAAGTTTCAACAACTCCCATGGGACAGATCTGTCAGCTTTTCCAAGGGATTGGATGACATCCAAATTTCATGCTGGAAAGTACTCCTCAGTATTTTATCCAACCTGGAATGAAAGATTCATCGAATCAACAAGGGAACGTCACATATTCAATGGCTTCCCAAAGGTTTAAATGTTGATTTGTCTGTGTTGCTCTCAGAGCCAGGCTCACTGCTGACCGTTACACATGTGGGCTTAGCACATAACTGGAGAGATTCTTGCCCTTTAGTCTGAGAACTAGGATCTGTCATGCAAAAGCAGCAAGGGGCAGCAGCAGACTCAACCCAAATAACCTCTACTTAGCCTTTCAACTTAGAAATTGGCTAACAGGAGTAGAAAAAAAAAGAAAAATATGAACACACATTGCTTTGCAATGTTCCATTGATGTCACAACACAGTCATTAGGAAAAAATGAAGTAGGTCCTAGTTTTCAAATAACTAGTTCAAAAGCAAAAATAAAACTTTTAAAATATGTTTTTATTTTTAAATTACATGATAGTAAAAAAACAATTTACCTGCTTTTTTCCCCTACTGAATATTTTGATTATACTGTACTCAAAGCACAAATTAGTTCACAGAGGTGAATAAATACAATTGAACCAGATGTCTTTGCCTATGTGAAATACAGATCTACTGCCTCAAATTTTTCTATCCAATTCAAATAATCACAAATCTCTAATATATTCATTTCCTCCTTATACATTATTATTGATACACAGGTGATATTCATTTCTAAAGTTCTAAATAGTTCAAAGATTGCATGATCTGAGACTGGTGCTATCTTTTCACATGTATGGTTAAAGATCCTCCACAGAGAGCTGGATTCAGGGCCACCCGGGCAGCAGCCATCCAGGATATTCAGGAGGCTCTGTCTACTCTGAGCATAGTGTTTAAGACAATAAGAGTGGAGGCAGACAGGTCTGAGTTCAAATTCTAGCTATGTCCTTTACTGGTTGTTCATACATAGGTAGTAATAAACACCGCTGTGCTTAGGAAATGGGGTTAATAATTGTACCTATTTCATATACCTATTTCAAATTTTATGAAGATGGAAAGAAATAGAACTCTGAAATAACACTCAAACAATAATATTAGTGATTGTTAGAATAAACTTTAGTTCCTATTATTATTATGTACTCACCTGTTACTTGCCTTGTGTTCTACTGATGAATGAAACCATGTAAGATTTTGAGTTCACACATATTTCTCATCATCAATTTTCCCTTTTGAAAGTGTTGGCAAGATAAATATCATTAGCATTCCTGGGCCAAAAAATATATCTTGCCTCCTTTGAGACATGCAGAGAAACTTCTGTCTGGGTCACACCTAGTCTAGAGTACACTAATCATCTGAGAGCACCCTCAAAGCTTTAAGATACACAGAAGAAAAAATAAGTCTTCTAGGAAGCTACTCTTTTTACTAGTCATGTAATTGATACCTGGCCCAAATTCCAAAAGAAATTTGTTCACAGAAAATTCAGCAGAGAAAGTGTTATTTAGATTTAAAATAATAGAGACCTCCAACATTATGGTAGGAAGAAATCTTAGGGGCCATCTCCACCTGATGCATGCATAAATTCTCTTTACAGCATCCTTAAAAAGGAATATTTCAGTTGTATCATCTTTAGGCAGCTTGCATTGGTAGAAGTTTATTCCATATTTTGAACAAAAATATTCTTCACTATGATGCTGTTATCTACTCTGCTGTTAATATTCTTATATCCCAGAAGATGAGTCAAATCCCTCTGTCACAGGACAGATCTTTCCTATTGAAAACACCCATCTGGTCCCTCCTACGTCCTTCTTGCTATCCTTCAGATCTTCATTTCTTCAAAGTAAATATCTCTAATTCTTTCATTAAAATGAAAAAAAAAAAAACCTTCACACTTAAAATAATCACTGTATCATTGTAATAAAGAAAAGGTTATTAAAAACAAAAACCAAAAATGATTACACACACACCTGCACAGTTTAACCCAGCCCCAGCCACCATTTTATAGCCAAGAGCCTATTGTTGTTTTCCCCCATATTCCTTTTGCTTTTTTACCCAGCAGGACTGAGAGAGAACTCAGATATTTGGGGCCAAAAATATAAGAGGATGCACTGAATATTGCAATTCTATGAGTAACTTCATAGGCATTATGTTTCATATAGAACAGTAGCTTGCTTGGGTATGCCCAGAGTTCCCAGAATCAGTAGAAGTCACCAAACCATTTTCAAAGATTTCCCAACCCTATTTAAAGACTATAACCACATAGGTGACTTAGAAGACCATTATGATTTTTGACAATTACAGAGACATTTTAGCTTATACCTTCCTTATCTTAACAAATGTTTCTGGTTTTAGGGGGAAATTATTCCATGGAAAGAATTTACTGAGGCTTCTATTTTAAACATTATGATATTAACAAGCATTTTAGGAAATAAAAGTAAAGAGGAGGGTCTGGCCAGGTAGCTCAGTTGGTTAGAGTGTTGTCCTGAAATGCCAAGGTCATGGGTTTGATCCTGGGTCAGGACACATTCAAGAAGCACCCAATGAATGCATAAACAGGTGGAACAACAAATTGATCTCTCTCTCTGTCTCTCAAATCAATTTTTTAAAAAAGTACTATAGCCACGGTGGACATTAGTAGTAAGACACAAAGAATCACCACAATGTGTTTCTAAGTAGTGAGGTGGGGTTTCTTAAGACGTTTTTGAAGAACACCTAAATAAACTGGAAAGACCGAGACGGCTTGCATCATCACCGTCCTAGTGTCCTGAATGAGCAAGCATGTAACTCATACCCTATGGTATGGTACTCAGCAGCAGAGCTGATTCATTTTGGATGTGTCTCTGCTTAAAGACACACTGATGTATTTTTTTCCCAAAGCATACCATTTAGGTAAAATATCTTCTTAAAGGCCAAGGCTTTTTTAAATTTCAGTATTAAGGAGAGGTGGCAAGTATTTCAGATACTTGACTTCCTTGCAGCTACAAATATTTTAGAATTCTCACAGGATTGCTTAAGCTAAGAAAATTCTAACTTCTTGAGCATTACCCCCAGGTAATTTTTTTAAAATAAGTTCCAAGACATGACATTATTCCTCAAATAAAATTATAGAATCTTCTCCTAATACTACTTTTCTAAATGAGGAATATTTTTAGACAACAAATGAAATTCTAAGTCTATTCAATGCTAAAAGGGAAAAACTGATAAAACACAGATGCAGCTTCTTTTTTAAGTCCATCCTATTTTCCTGGTCAAAAATATTGTAAGCCCGATATTCCTTTAGAATTCCTTAATATTATTTCATTAAAAATCATAATTTCACATAGCTGTGAGTGAGGTACACTTATTATATTAATTGTACTATCTACATGTTGAAATGCTTGATGTCCTTTTATTCATTCTATTTTTGACATGTCATATTAGAAAAGAAAATAAAAATAAAAATGGAATCTCAGTATAGTAAGATTGTGAATATTATTATTTTATTAACCTAATCCAGTAGTCCCTCCTGCCCTCATCCATGGGAGATATATTCCAAGAACCCCCGTGGATGCCTGAAACTGTAGATAGAACCAAACCATTTACGTGTTTTTCCTATATATACATATATATTTAAAATAAAGTTTAATTGATAAATTAGGCAATTTCATAGATACAAGATTTGTTCCTACTGCAGATTTTGCAACTTCAGCATGCAATTTTTTTCCTTCCTTATTAAGTTGAAGACTTTCACTTTTTCACTAAAAAGCAGCTTTTTTTTAAAGGCTTCTCTTTAGCATATCCAAATTGCCATCATCACTACTCTTGTGCTGTGGGGCCATTATTAAGTGAAATAAGGGTGCCTTGAACACAAGTACTACAATACCGCAGCAATCTATCTGATAAACGAGACAGCTACTAAGTGACTAATGGGCAGGGAATGTCTCCAGTGTGGATACACTGGACAAAGGGATGATTTACATCCTGTGGGGGTGGGACTGGATGGGGAGGAAGTGAGATTTCATCATGTTACTCAGAGTGGCTCGAAATTTAAAACTTATGAATTGTTTGCTTCTAAAATTTTCCACTTGATATTTTTAGTCCTTCATTGACTGTGGGTAACTGAAACCATGGAAAGCAAATAAGGATAGACTACTGTACAACATGATATTTTTAAAGAAACTTAGCAGAACTTATTCTGAGTTTATCTTAAGCACCATATGGTGCATATTTTCAAATAATGAAATACCTACAGAAACCTTATAATGGCTTGTTTTGTCTGTGGCTATGAAGCCTCTTAGTTATTCATAGGCTTTTGCCAGAAATTTTAGTCTTCCTAATGTGATCTATAAGGTGTGACCAGTTGTCAAATTCATCACAAAGAATAATAGCAGATTTGTATTTTGTTAAAGCCAAGGAAAATTCTTGGGAATGAATGCCTATTACACGTCCATAAGTGGAATCAAGAGATAGCCAATGTTCTGTTCATCTGACCAGAACAGGGTGCCAAACTGGATAATTCCCAAATCTTTTCACATTTTAGCTGCTTATTTTGTTTGGTCTTTTTTCTACTTGGTGCTGAAAAGAGGCACCTTAGTCTCAAGGCATAGATTTCATCCTATCTTAGACACTTGCCCAATTGATGCAGGGAAAAAAATCCATGAAGTAATGAAGAAAAAATGCTGATAGGATATAAATACTTGGAGTGACATGGTTCTTTCCTAAGGTAATCTGAGTTTCTCTGCTTTTCAAAAAAAGCCTCAGGAAAAAAATGGCTAAATATTTAATCCAGTGTTGCTGACTAATAAAATTGACTAGATCATTCTTGATGAGTGGATTGGATCTATTTTTTACTCACTCACAAAATATCTGCTTAGTGAAAAACCTCCTTCTGTGTTCCTCAGTGAGTTGAAAGACTTGCCCAGAAGCAACATGGGAATTTCCTGGTTGCATGTTTGTACACAAGCTATAGCTGAGATTATTCAATGATTAACTGGCTACTACAAATTGGAAAAAATAGCTTGGGCATTGGGTTTACTTGAGTTTGACTATTCCCTGAAGATTCAGCGACACTAAATTTAGAGGTTTGGTTCAACTCAAACCAATTTTTTGTTTTAAAGTCATTTTTGGTTAAAGGTCATTCTGATTTTTGAGGCAAAATGGCTTCCTCAGCCATCCTTGTGCTTTGGGTAAACGGATTCAAAACCAAACAGTTTAGTATAAATAATTTTAAAATATTTGTAAATTATTTCCCAACAGCCAAGCCAAAGTCTCACAGAACATATCACTTTATCAATAAAACTGTCCAATATTAGCTACTTATAAAATAAGTACAGAGCCATATTTTCCAGTGAGGCCTGAGCTGTCAACAAAAAGTGTGCGGGAGCTCTGTGGACGCGTGGACGCGCACACACACGGACGCTGTCCACCTCGCTGTTGCCAGCCACCTGGCTGCTGGCTGGCCACAGGGAGGATGTCTCACAAACCGAACTTGACTGCACAGGTGCCTGGCCGCTCCCTCAACTCCTCTGGGAGCATCCATCTGCCTTTGACCAGTATAGCAGCATCCTCGCAACTGCTGACTATGGCCACCATCTCTAGGCTACACACAGGGAACTAGAAACAACCAGGTGCCCAAGAGAAAATAGACTGAGCTGCTTGGCCATGATGGAAGAGTGGGGGAAAGAGCGCTGACCCACATCTGTGGGCAGCAAGAATGCTATGGAGAGACTGAAACGAGGCATCACCCACGCTAGAGGAGTGATTCAGAAGTGCTTGGCTGAAAGGAACCGAAAGCCTGGTCCTAGCTCCCTTGTCCGTTGTCAGCGTGGAGGGCTTCCATCTGCTTCCATGAGATTACAGTTCATCTCCCCTGTTAAGATGAAACTTGTTTTCAAAATGGTAACAGTTTGGTTTCTCCTGCTCCCCTGCACCTCCTGTGGTTCATTAAGCCTTGAACCTACAGTTGCTAACATGGGAAGAGATTTGCAGTCAATTAGGGTTTACATGTTAGGAAGCAACTACCCAGGATGTTTTTGTTTGTTTGTTTGTTTGTTTTAAGCATTGATTTAAAAGATGCATGTCAAAGTTACCTATCACAACAAACTGTAGTTTGCCTCCAATATACCAGTGTTTCTCTTTTGAATATATTTATATTATTCAAATAGTTCTTTGTTTTGTTATTTGTTTCTCTTCATAAGTTAATACAACCCTAAGGGGTTTGTTCATAGTGCATGCCGACTGTTCCACGCTTTACTGATAGCCATTCCTTTTGGTTATACAATATAGATTCTGCTTAATATAACGTGATGTATATTTGCATGTCTATTAGTGCTTAGAAGGCAATTTTTAAAATCCACAAGTTATAAGTACAGAACAAAGAACAACTTACCAAATCTCACCTAAAAGGACCCCTGAAATTTTTCCTAAGACTGTATGTAAATTTCAGTACTGCTTTTCCTGTAAGTTGATCCAAACTTCTGGAACAAAATGACTAACATTGTATCTTTTTATGTATTTGTTACCTGAAATAATAAAGCTTATTTTTATTTAAAAGTAAATTTAAAAAAAAAGTCTGATTGAACAACCAGCCACCTGGCTCACTCTTTGTGCTTTGTTTATGGCTGTTTTCAAGCTAAAACATCAGAGCTCAGTAGTTGTAACAGAGTTATGGCCCCCAAAGCCTAAACTGTATATTATCTGGCCATTTACATGCCAAGTTTGTCAAATGTGGAAGCAGCCCATCAGACATAAGACCAGATAGATGATAAAGAAAAATCCTTTCAGCTAGATCAGGACACCAATGTTTCCCTTAAATGTACCAAATGAGGGTTCTGACACGTCCTTGGTTGGAAAGAATTTACAAACAACACAACCAATCTGTCAATTATCTGTTGACCAACATGCACACGCACATTGTGAGGTCTGCACATACATGCACTAAAGTTACTTCTAAAGTTTTAATACATAATTCAAGATGCCACTGTCTAACCCTGAAGTCACCTTACTCATCTTTGCATCTTCAGAATCTGGCTTTAATAAATTGACAGTCTAACTGATATATATAATGTCCTCTGCCATTTTTAAATATTCTCAGAGAAGGCAGATAGGTAACTTGCATTCTTTGCAAAACCATCATTTGATAATGGTTTTATCTGGCTTCTGAAGAATCCTGGGCCAGTTATTTCAAAGAACCAAAATGAGGAAAATTTTATTTACAATTTTGTTTTAAAGAGTTAACACTGATTTATTTTCTTGCAGAAGTGGGCTGAATCTCGAGAATGATGGCAAAACCTGTGCCAGAGGAAGTATGTGCCATTGAACTTCTGTTTGATATCAAATTACATGGAAATGGCCTAACTCTGAGAGGGTTTGCTGGTGGGTGACCATCACCTGGCTTAGCAGATATTTCAGGGGAGGGCACAAGACACTGTCACTGCTCGTTAAGAGCAACAGGCTGCATGTATCCAAACACTGGACAGAGAACACAGACAGCAGCTCAGGACTTGAGGCCTTAGTTAAGTCAGGAGAGCAACACTCTCAGGTAAGAGGCATCAGGCACACTGCATGCAGAGTGCTGCAGCGGGGTGCTTCCAGCCTGACTGATCAGCTCACTGAGTGTGATGTTGGGGGTGATTTCTCTACACAACACAGAAGAGCATCCATATTAGATTAGGTGTATTACTCCTAAATGTGCATCTCCATAAAAACATGGTTTCTTCCATTCTGAATGAGACTGCACAGCTTTTTTATTTAATAGTCCTTATTTTACTCTATATGTCTCAAAAGATAGTATAAAATATTTAAATTTCATCAGAAATATAATTATGACTATGCAATATTGAAATCTCAGTTCCTGCTGATATGGTAGATAGTGTAGGTGCTAGGAAAAATGACCGAATTGGGTGTCTGGAGGCAGTGACTTAAGTTTGGGTCCAACCATGAACTATTCTATCACATGCCAGTTACTAATGCTCTCTTAGTCATTGTTCTCACCTATAAAATGTGTTCAAGTCATCCACAACAAGGTTTTAGTCATAATTAAATGAGATAAATGATAAGAACTGTACAAACTTTGTGTGTTTAAAGTGAATAGCACTCTCATTTAACTTTTTTTTTAAAGAAAGACATGTTATTGTCATTGCTGACCACCATCATTAAAATGGATTTCTAGTGGGGAAAGTGTACCTTTGGTGCTATGGTTACCACCTATGAACCAGGTCATCTTGGACAAGATATATTTGACCTCTCTAAACCTCATGTTCAACCAGGATGATTACGACCGCCCAGGTATTAGAAAGTGTGCAGTTTCATGAAGCACCTATGAAAGCTCACACGAGTCAACTTCATTTCTGATCTCAGTTAGGCCCCGTATCCTGGGTCCTTGGAGAAGGGCTGAAGCATGTTATACTGAAGGTTCCCTCAGGTAAAAGCGCCAGCTTTTGAATTAATAGAATTACAGTCAGGAATGGTGGATCATAATGCATTTTTGGTTTACTCATCCAAAAAGCCCCGTGTGGCCCATGCCAATGGTCTCACTTTCTGCATCCAGTCGCCATGGGTGTGACTATCTCCTTTGCAGTATGTTGTCTAAGTGCTGGATTGGTATTTTCTCCATGCATCCAATTGCTCCCAGACCAGCAGAATGTTTGAAGTATATCTAGTCAATAAATCAAACAATTTCATCACAGTGTGTGTTAAGGGCTGTGCAATGATGGGCCTGATTTACAGCAAATCCAGAGGGACTGTTTGGATTTGCATAAAAGCAAAGGATTCTCCCCTGGATGCTAGGACTCTCCCTGAGAGCTTCCTAGGATTCAATGTATCTCTCCCAGCAGCCTTTTCCATTGTGTTTCCCAGAATTCCTCTTTTCTTTCTAAATGGCCTTTCTCAGAACAGGGTAGCTCAAAGCAATGCTAAACTAGAGATTCTTATAGACACTTAAGTAGTAGCGCCTAAGTAGCAGAGACAACCCTGGCAGTAGCTTGGTATGACCTCCATGTTTCCCAGATAAAAAAAACTTGGAGTTTTGTTTCGTTGGTTGTTTGTCATTTGTTTTTTAGAAGCCGTCTCTCCCCAGATCACAAAGACAGCGGGTAGCAGCACTACGACCAGTTCTTTGGATGCCCTCCCAGCCCAGTGGGGTCCTTTGTGACACTGCACAATGTATTTAAGCTGTTGCTCTGGATTAATAGAGTGAGATACAAATTGGATTTTCCTCCCTGTGTTTTTTCTTAGGAAAGAATTACTATTGAATGGCCGGCTCAAGTCCAAATTTGGTCTTCTTTTCCCACGTTGGTTCCAACACCGCCCTGCAGCCCGGGCCCCTGTGGCTGTGGCCCACCCCTGCTTCCCAGACCCAGGCTCCAGAGACCAACCACATCCCTGACCCAAGCTATCTCAAGGTGTTTTGTTTTGTTTTTTTATCTTGGATCCTGAAATTTCTCTAATGTCTGCCGGCTCCATCCCTGGCTTTTATCTCTAATCCTAGCACTGCTCAATTCTGATCTGCAGTCATCCGTCTTATTTGAGGTTGAATTTATGATTTCCTCTTAGTCATTCAGTTTTTAAAGTCTCTTACTTGAGCTCCCTATGCTGCAGTGAGAATCTGTGCTCCCAAGAGACCATGGGAGGCTGTGGGAGGAGCGTGGGCTTGGGATCCAGCCATCATGCATTGTCTTGGAGTGTCTACCTGGTCTAGAAAATCTCCCTTTCAAAAATAATTACCTGTGCCCACGAGGGTGGGTATTGGCAATCACACTGACACTGCATAGACCCGTCTCTCAGCCACAGAAGAGGACATTAGACTTGGGCTCCATACCCATGTCATGCCAAATGCCAAATGGATTCTTGCTCCAGCAAACTCACAAAGTGTATCAGCAATGCCAGCTGGTGTCTGCGGTGGTTTTAAACCCAGAATGTAAACAGAGGAAGTATGGGGCAGAGTCAGAGTTCTGAGAGAGGGTGAGGGTGGGGGAGGTGAGAGAGAGGGAGGAGAAATCGGGGACAGGGAGAAAGAGATGGGGAAGGAGGAGGGGAGAGACATGGGGGAGGAGGAGAGAGAGAAGAAGGAAGAAGGAAGGAAGGAAGGAAAGAACGAACGAACGAAGGAATGAAGGAACGAAGGAAGGGAAGGAGGAAATAGAAGGAATGAATTTTAATATTATACCAGGGTGCAGTGGAGTAATAACTTGGCTGGAACAACCTGTTTACTTCACAAAAATAACTACATTTCTAAGTAAAATGTGAATGCATTTGTGTGCATATATTTAACATGCTATATGTATAGATTACATTAATGTGCTTATCATATATGTATGCATGTTCCCTGCCAATTAAATTCTTAGTTTATTCCATGAAAATATTTATTTTAGATATTATCTTTATTTCAACATTTTTTAATAAAGAATAAATTTCACAGCCCTAGGCCCTTGTAATACATACATATTATTCATGGGTTTTTACATTATTACTTCATTTATTTATTTATTTTTTTACTATCTTGGAGCCATGTGCTACTCTTGATCTGCATAACTCTTCCGGTGAGATTCAATACATATTCAGGATGAATCAGCATCCATTCCATGTTTTGTTATTTTTTAAAGAATTGGGCAAATTTATATATTACAAACTTCTCATGAAAATAGAAGATTTTGTTTTCCCAAATCCTGACTCTTCCTAGAGTAGGAGTTGGACACCATCATATAGTTGACCTTGGAAGTTGTCTGGGTTGTTGTCAGAAGGACTTGTATGGAGGGCTGGACGCATCCTGGTCCAGTGTGAGAAGCACCTTCCACAGGACTCAGTATCTGGATGGCCCAAGAAATTTTTCCACATCTCTCCCTTCATGCTTCCTTGTTCTGCAAATGCATTTTCTTGGGACTTTTAAGCACCTTTAATAAGTCCTAGAGATAGGTCTTGCCCAATCACTTGTGGACAAGCAGTTGGAAGAAGCCTAGCCCCACAGTTTGCTGTCCAAAGCCATCTTTCCCCTGGGTTACAACACTGAGAATCAGTCAGGTGCTCAGGGGACAAGACTGTCTTCTCCCCAGTGCCTTCAACCCCACAAAACCCCACTGTTCTCCTGGGCTCCCTTACCTCAGTCAAGGAGCCAGGAGGCTCTGCCCATGCACACTGCAGAAGACCACACCTAAATTATGCTGACAAGGGCAATTGAATCCAGCGGTCAAGACACAAAGAGGGAAAACCTGGGTGAATATTGTTATTAAAATCAGGGAGACTGCCCTGGCTGCTGCCACTTGGAGAAGCTTCTGGGCACATTTCCTTTGACCATCTTGGGGAAAGTTGTTGAGAGTGATTTGAAACTCCCTCCCCTGAAGGGTAGATGTCTTTGTTCTCCTAACACAGGCACCTCTGCTTAACTATTGGTGTGTCACTAGAGTGGGCCAAATTCTCCATCCTCGGTGGGGGAGGTATGAAGTTATAGCCACAATCATCTGGAGATGGTGATCAAATCAAGATTACATGAGTCTGAGGCACAGTGAGGGATGTATCTCAGTTATTAAAGCTGGTTCATGAGTAAGTAAATAAATGAGGGGGAATGCTCTCATGGCTGTTAGTAGGATTCTATCATTTTTTAAAAAGTGAAACTAGATCATTTATGCTTTTATTAGGCAGTGTAATATTTTCTTTCCTCGCTATTTGCATATATCCTAAGAGAGAGCCTCCCATCTAATCATGGATTAGGATTTGAAAAAACAGTAACTGTTGTGCTTTTAGAATATTATTTTCTCTGTGAAAATTGAAGAACTTGTAGCTACTCTTCATAAGGACCATGTTTTCTATACCCTGTGTTTATAAAACACACAGATACTTTCTCTAAATGTTTGTCAAAATAAGCTGCTTACAATATATTTTCTTTCAACATCTCTGCATCAGAATTCCTAAGAGAAGGAAAGATTAATTGGTCATACAGTATAAAAAGAAAATATATGTTCACACATATTTATGGTAGAGCATATATATTTAGCATAAAATAACCTATTTTTATGTTTTTCTGTGTGTAATAATTTCACTTTTATTGTATCTTAAATATAAATTAGATGTATATTTGCATAATACATAATAGATAAAGTGCATTTAAATATTTAAAGAATGTATACATGTATATATGTATATATGTATTTTTGGTAGAAAAGAGATTTCTAAGTACTGACTCAGAGACATTTGTATAAACAATGAGGACAGTCCTGCAGTGTGTTCCAGAGCTTGTGGGATGGCTGAGAGCTTTAGTAACATGAGGCAACCCTGGTCCCTCTTCTACAAAGAGCTGGACAGGACCTGGCCCTTCAGCAGGTCCTTTCCTGCATTGTTCCTAAATGCCAAATCCTCACAAACCAACGGCTCCCCTTCCTATGTTAAATCAACCATTTGCAGGTAGTATTATCAGTCTAAAATATGATAAAATGAGAATTGTTGGGCACAGAAAAAGTGAAGCACAGATGCTTTGTGCCAAGTGCTTTTTAAAACATTTATTTAGTATACCACCACGTGAATGCCACGTGAAAACTGCTGCTTCCTTTGTGCGGTATGGGACAAGCATCCCCTGCCCCCAGGTCATTTGTTCATGAAAGAGGCCTGCATGGATCGACATCTCCACGGCTTCACTGGGCCTCAGTTAACTCAAGTGCTCTTCCATGAAATGCATAGCAAATACGGGAAACACACACACACAGCCCAGCCTCCCAGAGATCTTTGGAATTTTCAGAGGCTCCTAAAGCCAGGCGATTGCAAACGCCCAGGCAAGGAGCTGTGGCATCTGTGCCACCTGTTTATTTTTGCTTACACATCATTTCATGAGAATCAATGATGTAACAACTCATATGCCCTACCTTCAGGTGCAGCAGGAGAAATCGAAGCTGGATGAAATGTCCCTGCTCAGCTCTGGAAACATGTCAAGGGTCTTCACAGTGGCCTTCAGGGGCCAAAAAGAGCGCAGGTAATTATTCAGATGTTCATTCCAGAGGGTAGCTTCTTTGCTGGCTGCAAGGCTTTGTGTTTTGGTCTCTGACTTACAGATGCCATTGGCCATCTCTCCTGTGAAGTTAACCAGAGCCATAATCAATGGCTCTCCAATGACCCCTTTCTCTCGGCAGGATATGTCTCCAGAAAGCTGGTTTTGGGGGACAAGCAGTTGAAGAGGCACAACAAAACAAAGGGACCCAATTTTCAATTCTGATACAATCCTTGCAGGAGCCCAGATCTTAACACACAGGCTTAGATTGCATTTTGCATTTTGGAGACAGAGAAAAACATAAAAAATATAGTGGTATCTTAATGCATTGTCCTGGAGACTGTGGGAACTCCACAAGGTACATGAATATGTACCTGAACTTGCAGCTTGTAGGTTAATTTCAGTCAAGGGAAAATATAAGCAAGTCTTTCTAAAGACTCTGGTCCAACCAGTTGGAAAAACATGTATATTTTCACTTGGCATTTGCAGACATTCCCTAAGATATTTCCTCATGAGGAAAAGCATTTTTTTTCCTTGCAGAATAGCAAGCTGACTTCCTCTATTTCTGGAAGCCCATCATTCTAGGACTTGTATGACCCAGCTTTATCCATTTCCTCTCTTTTCACCTCTTTCTGAGGCTTCCTTGCCCCAGTAGCATTGGCCTTCTGTTGCTCAGCCTTCCAGGACATCTTTCTCAAGATGGAGTTTTAGCAGTCCAAGGGGAAAGCAATGCATGCCTCAGTTTGGAAGGCACCAACATCTGCAGAGTCCTCCCAGGATGTACGCTCAGGCTGCCCTAGGATCTATGGCATGAAACTGCCTCTATGGAAGGCAAGGGTTTTAACCAAGTCCTCTTCGCCCCTTGACATCTGGGCTCCTTGACAAATAGGAGGTCCAAACTGGTCCCTCATGTTCTGTCCTCTCAGGTCACCAAAACAAGGCAATATTTATATAGATTCTAAAACAAAAATGATTTTTAAACTTCAGGAAAATGAGGCTTGGACAAGTGTGGTCAGACTCCATGTGGCTCTGACTTATAGAAACGCAAACAGCTGAGGACAGCACTGGGTAGACAGTAGGTGCTTACTATTAGCCATCCAACCTGAACCCAGGATGAAGCACTGTGTGACTTAATCTAAATTTCCTGCCAAAGTCTAAGCACATTCTAGTTGTTTTGAGAAGAATCCTGCAGGCCTGCCTGGAACTGGGCCTCAGCATAAGCCCTAAACTGAGACTTAACTAGGGAGGAAGAAATTTTGCATGTGAGGGGCACCTACCAAAGTGTCCTATTAATTTGCAAGTGTGTAATGTGCTGGGAAGCCGGGGTCAGAGTATATGGAGTGGCTCTGTGCAGAAGCTGGCCACCACATTTTCCCCAAGCCAGAAAATGATTTTTCGGTCACTTTATTCCAGTACATCACAGGCTCCATTCAACTGGCCAGACAAGAGTCTGTGGTTACTCTTGGGAAATAAAAGCCTTGCAACTAAAGCCAAAGTCACTGTGCATTTCCTATGAAGCTGCAAGGAAGAGAGGGAGCCGTGGGATAAGAAGACAATTTGTTTCTGCTTCCTCAGAGATGAAACTTGTCTACTTAGGAGCCCTGTACCCCACCCCTGCCAAATCCCTGCACAGGTCAGTGGAGGGGGTGAGACCCTGCAGGGAATGGAGTAATGTGGCTGCAGCATGAATATGACAGCATCAAAACCTGGTATGACATCCGATGGTGTTCAGTGTTACAGGATAATGTATTTTGGGAAATAACCCTCACTTCCTGTCTGAAAATATAGAGGGTATGTGTGTGTATGTGTGCGTGCCTGTGTGTGTACACAACAGATAGGTTTTTAAAGTATTTAAAAATTGGTGATTCCGGGATCAACAAAGAAATACTGCCTCCCAAAACATGGATGCATACTCAGTACTAAAAGCTACAATGTAACTACTGGTTGAAATAGATCATTAGCTGATACATAGATGATAGATAAATAGATGGATGGATGTATGGATGGATAGATAGATAAATAGATTTGAGGAGCTTTAGATATATCAACATCAACATCATTTTATAATGAGGAAGTTGATGATTTGAGGTGTTTTCAGATAAGCACCAATGTAAGTGCTGAGAAATGTGAATCTGAGTTCTTTTCCCCCTGACTACCCTTGTGTCTTCTCTCCGGGCCTCTGTTTTCTATCTAAACACTATATTATATAACCACTACACTTTCTTGCTCGAAAAATCTTAGGCAGTATCTGGGATTTGGGAGAAAGAAGATGGAAAAAAGGAAGAGAAGAGCAAAAGGTCAGAAAGTTTTCATTCATGTACATTAGATTTTCAGAGGAAGGTAACACAAAAGTTGATTAAAATAAGAAAGAAACACTTGTCCATGCTGAAGAAGAATGTAAGTAAAAATCAAATTATCAAAAGAAATGTTTGGTTTGTGTCTGAATGTCAGTGGAGCCAAAAGCATATGGTGCATTGCCTTGAACTTCAGAAGAGGGATAGACCTCATGTCCCTGAAAGGAGTGAGGAGGTGTTTCTAGTTTCATGTGCTTCCAAAACTTTGAAGTACCCCACCAGGAGCTGGAGTTGGCTTTCTCCCCCACAGATATTAGCAGGCCTCTGTGATGGCCTCAACAAGCGAAATCTGTGGTAGTCATGCTTCCTGCCAGCTGAAGCTAGCTTAAACAAGGCAAAGCATCTTCAGGTGACTCTCTTTCAGCACATTCTCCCTGAGAACCAGTGCCGTGTTGTGAGGAAGCTCAGACTGCACAGTGAGGCCACAGCGGGGTGTTCCAGCCTGAGGTCTAGCGAAGGAGTCAGCCAAAGTCAGCATCCACCTGGGATGGTAAGTGAGTACATGAAAGTCCCCAGCTGCGGCCTTGTGGAGCCGAGCCCTACCCATACTGTAGATTCATATGCAAAATGAAGCTGAGGTGTTGGGGAAGCTTGTCCCAAAAGCCCTAGTAACTGGAACAAGGGACTGATACCTGAAACCTGGAGTAGGGAAGAGGTTTTACCTCTTGGGGTGAAACAGCTGTATATCTATAAGTTTTATTGTTATGGCAAAACAAAGTTAAACTCGGGCCAATGGATCATTTAGATCTCTGTAACTTCCTGCAGGCACGGGGCAGATTCAGCAAGATTTGCTAACCCAGCAAAAGAAATGCTTAGAATAGTGCCCACCTTGCACAGAGGAACTGCTATCTGGTATTTATTAAATAAGATGAAAATCAATACATCTTCTCAGTTACAGAGAAGGAGATAAGAACATCTCCCTAAGCCATGAGTCCATCTAAGATATTCGTGAAAGTGGCCTTCTGGGTGTCTGCTCTGAGGCCCTGACTGCAACAACCAGGGTTCCTATCCTGACAGCACCATTTTAAAATAGGTTTCAAATCCTAGGGTATGTGCCAATTGTATTGCCTAATTATACCTTAAGATTTCATAGAAATCAAGATGGCAGAGGAGTGAATAGAAGTCACACTGACCTCCTCCCAGGGCCAATCTGGAATTACAACTAAATTGTGGAAAAATCACCCGGAACAAACAACTGAACCATAGCAAGAGAGGAGCCGCATAACTTCTGACAGACAAAAGAATCAGTTTTAGCACAACCTAACTGGTAAGGAGTGTGGTAGACTTGAGATGGCGGGAGGGGTGCCCACAGGCAGCAGCAGCAGAAGGATATTGAAATGGCCAGTCAGATCCCCCTGAGAAGAGTGGGGTCTAAACCATGAGCAGGTATCTCCAGCCTACAGCACCAGCACAGAAAAAATACACAGATAACAAGTAGCTGCAAAAAGCGACAGGGTTGCTCTCAGCCAGTGACGGGCAGCTGGAGAACCAAAAAGCCTTTCAAAGAGCCAACACGTAAATTTTAATTTTCATCTATTTACCCTGGTTTCCAGCAAAAGCAGGGGAAGAGTGGGCTAGAGATGACTGAGGAGACACTGGGGAAGGAGGTTTTGGGGACAGAACTGAGAGAGTAGCCAAAGGGATCCTGGTGCTGACTCATCCCCCATATGACAGGAGCCATTTTGCTCAGGCAGACCATTCCTCTGAGTGGCAACAGCATGAGAGGACACAATAGCCCTGCCCATAGGAGGGACTCTATCCTGGCCCAGTGGTACTAAAGCTTGACAGCTGAGTAGAGTGGCAGACACTGATGGTAGATCCTCGGCTAAAGGGGGTGCAGAGTGGTCTAGAGATGCTTGAAGAGAGACTGGAGACAGAGCCTTTAGGGAGAGAATGGAGGGAGTCGCTGGCAAGAACCGGGTGCTGACTCCTTCCCCATATAGTGGCAGCCATCTGGCTCAGGCAGACCACTCCCCTGAGCAGTAGCAGCGTGAGATGACCCAATAACCCCACCCTCAGGAGGGACTCTGTCCCACCCTGTGGTGTCTAAGCCTGACTGCTGAGTGCAGCGTGACTAGATTAACAACTGAAGGAGACAGCCACAGACAGTAGATTACTGAAAGTCTCGAACAGACTGCCTAAGATCAGGCAGGGTCAACATCTGACGTCATCAGAGGCAGATCCAGAAAGTAAAAACAGCGGTCTTCAACCACAGAAGTTCACACCACAAAGTCAAGAAATCAAGACAGATCAAGTTAAGAAGCAGAAGCAAAAGAGAAGAGTCTCACATATAATGGGAAGACAAAGAAATACACCACACTCGAAGGGAAAGGAGAAATCCCCACAAAGAGAACTAAATGAAATAGAGGCAAGTAAACTATCAGACATTGAGTTACAAACAACAGTTCTAAGGAAGCTCAATGAGCTCAGTGAGCTCAGAGAGAATTACAAAAAACTACTGGGAAACTATGAAGAACTTACTGAAAACTATATCAGCATGAAAAAGGACATAGAAACTATCAAGAAGAGACAAGAGGAAATGAAGAATGCAATATCTGAATTGAACACAGTAGAAGGAATCAAAAGCAGGCTAGATAAAGCAGAGGATTGAATCAGTGAGCTGGAGGACAAGGTAGAAAAAAACTCTCAGAAAGAGTAAGACAATGAAAAAAGACTCCAAAAGAATGAAGAAGCATTTATGAAATACAGGACAACCTGAAACATAATAATATTTGTATAATAGAGATACCAGAAGGAGAAGAAAAGGAGCAAGAGATAGAGAACCTGTTTGAATAAGTAATAATGCAAAACTTCCCTAATTGGAGGAGAGAAAAAGTCACACAAGTCCGGGAAGCACAGAGGATCCCATTCAAGAGGAACCCAGTGAGGCCCAGTCTAAGATACATCATAACTGAAATGGCAAATATCAAAGACAAAGAGAGAATCCTAAAGGAAGCAAGGGAGAAAGAGGCAGTAACATATAAGGGAGCCCCAGTACAGCTAGCAGCTGACTTCTCAACAGAAACACTACAAGCCAGAAGGGACTGGCAAGAAATATTCCAAGTCATGAAAAGCAAAGGCCTGCAACCAAGACTGCTCTACCTAGCAAGGCTCTCAATGAAAATGGAAGGCAAAGTAAGGAGTTTCCCAGACAAAAGAAGGCTAAAAGTATACACCTCCACCAAACCAGCATTGCAAAATATGCTAAAGGAGCTGCTTTAAGAAGAAGAAGAAAAAGTCTATGTAAACCAAGTTCATTTCATAGTCACCAATACTGGATAGTCTGGATAGTACCAATATTTTTAATAGTTATTAATCTGATTGTGACAACAATGTATTATTTTGTTACTTTATTATTTGTTGAAACTACACCTGATTTTGTATATTTCTTGCCTATTTCTATTATTTTTAAAAAGCTTTAAATGACTTTTTTTGTATTCTTTATCCATTTCTTGATCAAATATTTGTAGAACTTTTTCCCTAAAGAAAAAAAACAAAAAACTATTAACCCTTTTTTAGATGTGTTGCCAATACTTTCCTACTCTATTACTTGTCCTTTAACTTTTTTTATATGTATATTATCTATATAGTCTTAAATGTTTAATATAGTCATATTGTCAATATTTTACTTTATAGCTTCTGGGTTTCAATATATTTATCCAGGGTAATAAAAATATGATTTTGCATTTTCTTCTAAAACTCCTTAGATTTTACACATTGATTTTTAACTCACCTGAATATTTTTTGTAGAATGTGTGAAATAGGGCTCTATATTTGTTTCATTTCAAATAATAAGTGGTCCCTGCACCTTATATGTTGAATAAGCCTTATTTTACCCATTGATCTGAAATATCAATTGAATCATATATTACATTGTTAGACAGATATATACTTTTGTTTCTAGAATGCTCATTTTATTTCAATGATCTACTTGATTATGTCTGTGCTGGTGTGATGTAGTTTCAATTGCTGAGACTTTATAATGGATTTAAATTTTTAAATATTTTATACTGGATTTTGACATTTAAAAAAATAAATAAATAAAATCAGTCTGCATTTTAGAAAGAAAGAAAGAAAGAAAGAAAGAAAGAAAGAAAGAAAGAAAGAAAGAAAGAAAGAAAGAAAGAAAGAAAAGAAAAGAAAGAAAGAAAAAAGAAACAGAAAGAGACTCCAACCTTTTGTGACAAGATGGATGGAACTGGAGAATATTATGCTAAGTGAAATAAGCCAATCGATGAAAAACAAATACATATGATCTCATATATAAGTGGAACCTTTCAACAAAATAAACTAACTAAATAAACCACAGTCATGTAAACATGGAGTGGACTGAAAGTGACCAGTGGGAATGGGGAAGGCAGACAATGGCGGAAAGAAGGAGAAGAGACTGAACAAAGAACATGTATGAATGACCCACTGACATGGACAACAGAGCGGGAATTGACTCTGGGAGCTGGGGCAGGGTGAGATGGGTGGAGGAGGGCACAGGAGGAAAAACTGAGACAAGTGTAATAGAATAAACATAATTTAAAAATTAAAATTAAAAAAAGATTTCATAGGACAATTAAGCAGATAGACTCCCTGGATGAACCCCAGATCTAACTCCCCTTGAGGAAATGAATGCCAGTCATCAATACCCAGAACAGAGTATCATAATTTGTACCCAGGCCAAAAATATCATATGATTCTCCACTTTTATCTGCTGAGCCTAGTGACGCCAATATAGAGCATCTGTTGGAAGTGTGTGAGCCACCCTGGACCCCCAATTTAGGGAGCAAATATTTAGGGGTTTCTGAAGAATTAGAAAAAATGTCCCACTTCAGCAAAGTGTGTTTGCAGCTGGGCATTGCAATAAGGGGGGAAATTTATATAGCAGCGTCTTTCAAGTTTTTGAAATATCTTTTTAAGAGCATCAACATCTATGCTTCTATACAGCATTTTCTATTTTTTTTAAAAAATATTTTATTTATTTATTTTAGAGGGGGGGAAGGGAGGGAGAAAGAGAAGAAGAGAGACATCAAGTGTGAGGGAAACCTCAATTGGTTGCCTCTCTCATGCCCTCAAATGGGGACCTGGCCTGCAACCCAGGCATGTGCCCTGACTGGGAATCAAACTGGCAACCTTTCAGTCCTCAGGCCTGCACTCAGTGCACTGGGCTCCACCAGCCAGGGCAGTATTCAGCCTTTTCTAAATTCTGTATTTACTGGGAGCCCAGCACACGCCAGAGCTAAGTGTTGATACACAAAACCAAGAAGGAGTAGTTCTCCTGCCTAAAGAGATGACAGCCCTGGAGGAAGAGAGAAAGGTGGGTCAGTAGAGAAGGATGATAAATAATTAGGAAAGGCCCTCTGGATACCATGCTCATTTTTAGGTACTTTTAAGTGATATTAATTTGTTATTTTCTGCTCAATACTGAAGGAGAATGAAACACTATATATCTCAGTTTTCTTGAATAATTCATCCAGAAAATTGATCTAAATTTGTAAATTGAAATATATATGAATTATATATGTGTATATATAATTTGAAATATATATTTCAACAAATTTATATGTATATCCAATTTGTATATATATAATAATTTGTATCTATATGTGTGTGTATATATTTCAACAAATATGTATTTTTTTGAAATATATATACACACACACACATATACACATATTGTTTGTTTTGTTCTCAGCCTGTATCAGCTCTGTGGGTCTGAGAAGCATCAGTAACTAGCAAGTATAACTTATTGTTAAGGACTGAATTGTGTCCTCCAAAATATGGCATGTCGAAGCCTAACCCCCTGTACCTAAGAATGTGGCCTTATCTGGAAATAGAGTCGTTGCTGGTGTAATTAGTTAAGATTATATCATACTGGTGTAGGGTGGGTTAGGGTAGCTCATAATCCAATATGACTGGTGTCTTTATAAGAAAGTGGCTGTGCGAAGACAAGGGCAGCGATGGGAGGGATCAGCCTGCAAGCCAAGGTATGCAAGGATTGCTGCCAACCACAAGGATCTAGGAAGGGACGAGAAGGGATCATTCCCTACAGGTTTCAGAGGAAACATGGCTCTGGTGGCACCCTAAGTTTAGACTTCTGGCCTCCAGAATTGCAAGAGAATATATTTTTGTTGTTGGAAGCCATGCAGTTTGTGGCACTTCATGATGGCTGCCCCAGAACATTAAGACTCCCATGAGGGGACATGGTCCCCTGGGGACATATACAGTATCTGGAATTGGGGTGCTTGTGTCCAAGTGTCTCTAGACTCACCATACCACAGCTCTCTACCAGTGTGCAGATGTCTTTGCCTCTCTGCACCTCAATGTCTCTATTATAGCCGGCACTGGCAGTAATAGCCTTAGGCAGCTCCTAGTAGTCTTTCGAGCATGCATGTGTTTTGCGTGAGTAGCACTTAGCACAGAGTCTAACACACAGTTGATCAGTGAAATAATCTCTGTCCCCTACCCCCCATCTCCTTGGATATTTTGATCATCCCTTGAGGTCCCTTCCCCCTGTATTATAAACAATGTCAGAAGTGGTAGCTAGAACAACCCTGCATTTTGTGGGCAAGAGCACATCAAGGTTTAATCCAAGAGCAAGATAATATTTTCTTTCTCTTTTAGTACCGAAGGCCATGCAAATCCTTTGCTTATCATTGTTCAGGGTAAGTTCAGCCACTCAGTGCCTGTGCTATTACATAAGGCATGAGGTTATGAAGCAACCGCTTCTGGGTAAGACTCAGCTGCGATTCAGTCTTAGAAAAGAATAATCACCTGCTGTGTATATTTGAGTGATATTTTTTAAATTTGTAAAAGTGGAGTTTTATTTGCTTTCCAAGCTTCCTACAAGAAACAAGTGATGTCAGGATACAGAAGGCACCTAACCTCGGCCCAGCCTACAGCAGGCACTTCTAAAGTTTACTATTTGACGCATTAGAGAATAATACTTCATCCTTTCAACACTTTCAAGCTTACCCATTGAGATCCCACTGGCTCACTTGGTCCTGTGAGGAGAGCAAGGTGAAGAAGTCTAGACAACTGGCAGCAAGAAGAAGAGACTTGGGGAGAAGAATGACAGGCCTCACTTCCTGGGGTCGAATCTGCTGGGACCAGGCTTCTGGCCGCAGGGTGCAGGGGCCACGTTCAGCGCCCCTCCCGCTGTGGCACCGTTCTCTCTCTCACGGAAGGATTCTGTGTTTCTTGTTCTTTTATGTTTTTCAAGGGGTTCTGGAGAACCTACATTAATTTGCTTAGTAATTGTATCCACTGATAGAAAGCAGGCCGCCTATCTTTAAAATAAACTGCCCTTGGATGTATTCGCTGTGGGAGAGTGCGTGTCTGAGTGTGTACGGGAGTCTGTACAAGAATGTGTGTGTGTGTGTGTGTGTGTGTGTGTGTGTATCCTTTTAAAGGCAGGGGGTGATATTAAATGCTGATTAAAATTAGTGGACCTAACCCGTATGGGTACAGAACTTATCGAATTTAAACTCCATGATTCAGTAAAGATAAAAAAATGTTAAAAATTGGGAAAATTCTTTGTAAAGATTATTATTTGCTAAGATGGAGAAGAGCTTTTGCAGTAGATTAGGGTTTCTATGTTAGTTAGGAACAACCCAGTGTGTTATATTTTTTTTCTTACGCATTGATTTAAAAGATGCGCATCAGAGTTACCTATCTCACAGCAAACTGCAGTTTGCCTCCAAGATACCAGCATTTCTCTTTTGAACACATTTGTATTACTCAAATTGTTCTGTGTTTTATTCTTTGTTTCTCTTCATAAACAAATACGACACGAAGAGTTTTGTTTTTAGTGCATGCTGACTGCATGGTGCTTTACTAATAGCCATTCCCATTGGCCATACAATATAGATTCTGCTTAATGAAACTCCTTTTTTGCTTAAGTATTTGCATGCCTGTTAGTGCTTTGAAGTCAATTTTTAAAATGCACAAGTTATAAATACAGAAGATAGAGCAATTTACCAAATTTCACTAAATAAGGACCCTTGAAATTTTTCCTAAGACTATGTAGATTTCAGTTCTGCCTTTCTTGTAAGTTGATCTAAACTTCTGGAAGAAAATGACTAATACTGAATGTATCTTTGTATGTATTTATTACTTGATATAATAAAGCTTATTTTTATTAATAATTAGAAAAGATAAGTGCATATATTATAAGTAATATAATTCATCAAAAAGAGATACAGATTATTTGAAAACTAAAAAATGTACTTAGGAGAAGAGTTAAGGATATTCTGATATAAAAACAACATGCACTAATAACTATTCACTTGAGAATGTTTCACAAAGCTTTACTTCTCAGATGGAATTGGCATAGAATGTCACAGAATGTTAGACGGAGCCTAATAGGCAAATCTTTTATCCCTTGGGTAAATCTAATTCATTATGTTGCTAACATCGGCTGAAATAACTTCAGAGAAAGAAATATCACTAAGGCAACACATTCCATTTTTGAACAGTCACTTTAGTGCTTCCATATACTGAGCTGAATCCTGTCTGTAATTTCCAAACTTGGTTTAGTGCTCTTCCACATGACTGCCATTTGCCTGTTAGATGGAAATTCTTAAGGACCCCTTCCAGATGTCTCTTCATGGAGCCACAAGCCCCTAATTAGCTCTTGCATTTATCCGTTTATTAAATATTTATTAAGTATCCATTATATATGCTAGGCACTGAGGACACTGGAAAAAAAGGTATAGTTTCTGCCCTCGAGGAGCTAATTAGGTGGAGATAAACACAGAAAAAAGACATTTAGTACAGAGTATGTACTTCCATATGCTTGGCCAGACTTCGTGAGAGCCTAGAGCAGGGAAATGTTATCCTGGTCTGGGGGTAGCATGGTGACCAGAGAAACCCCCTGGAAAGGAAGACACTTGAGATGAGTTTGATGATCGAGCTGGAGCTAGCGAGGTGACTAATAATAAAAACAATGATTAAATTTTCCATGTTCCAGGCACTGAGCTAAATCTCTTACAGATATAATCTTATGAATCCTTAGTAATATAGTGGAGATTGATTTTTCCCTCATTTTATAGATGAGAAAATGGAGGCTTAGAAATGGATAAGTGCCTGATATGAATTTGCACAGGGAATAACAGAGCTCTACCTAGGAGAGTTTTCAGCCAAGAAAATGGTATACAAGGTCCGAGGAAGGCAAATTCCTCTTGAGCCAACTGGTGGAACTGTGTACCTGACACAAAGCCAGATGAGCCGAAGTGGGAGTAGCTGATGTATGCAAGTGACTACAGCCAAGTGATGCGGAATTGCTAAATTAAGTATTTTGGATTAAACTCCATAGCTATGAAAACTCTTGAAGGATCTTACACAGGACAGAAAAGACTTGAGTATATTCATATGTATAGGCTTAACTTATTTTTTATTTTATTTGAAACCTGGTGTTGCAGGACTTGAATATCACCAATGAAAATTTTACCTTTAATATCCCTTATGCTAATGAACACACTTTTTGTGGTGAATCTTTCAGTAATAGTGTTTGAAGTGGTAAATAACCTCTTCTGAAGCATTGATCTCTAATTAGTGCATTTCAAATGCTAACTACCCACCTTTGGAATGTCCTTGCCTGATTAGGACACTTCAAAGGCCTCCTCCCTACTCTCAGGATGTAGATGATACCAAAACACTTTAAAGTAAATCAACACAGATATAATGTAAGTAGAGCTTGCTACTAAAAATAAGAGAAAAAAGTGTCCCTTTGTGTGTGTGCTAGAGGTAATCGGCACAGGGGCAAGTGCAGACGTGCTCTGAGTGATGTGGCCCCAGTCATTTCCTTTTCCTGAACGGGTGTGCAGATGATGAGTGAGGAATGTGTGAGCCTCTGTACCCCTTTGTCTGAAAACCCTCGTGACACACTCTGAAGCTACAAACAGGACCATTATCGCTCATGCCTCTTCCATAGCTTGGCGGTGCTGACTCAGAGAAGTCAAGGCACAGACAGGCTGACACATCTGAGAAATGAGAGCATATATGAAACAAATGCCCAATGGCAGCATGTTTCCGCATGGCTGGCCTGGAGACAGATTGCATATTCACTGCGCTCTGCCTGGGAAAGGGGATTTACTCTAGGCTAAAGACAAAGCCCTGGCACCCTGTGGCGAGCTGACCAGGCAGGGATGTGAGTGTGCCTCTGATCTGAACGAGATCCGGTTTGTATTCCTTGTATGTGTGACATCCTAACTTGACACAATACTTCAGGGATGGTACAGAACTGCAAGGGACCCTTAGACTTTCAGAATTCCATAAAAGCTCTACCCCAATTCCCAGAAAAAAAATTGTTTTAAGAGCACATATGCACAGGCTTATGTGATTTTGTATATAATTTCAGGAGGGTCATGGACCTTCCCTTTTTCTAAAATACTCATATGTTTCAGTGTAGCCTGAAACAAAATTACCTTTAAGGACAAAAATATCACAGTAAAGTAAATAAATTTTCTATCACTTCACTTCATGTCAAATTAGATGTGAGCTGAAAATAAAGACAGAATTGCCTGGCCTCTGGGATTTCCGCAGGGGCATAAACAGCCTTGAGTTTCTTATTCCTGGTCATGTTTGGCCCAGGTTGGGTGTCACCTGGCAGTGATGCTAGGGAGGGGGTGCCTATACTGGATGGGAAATTGGCCTAAAATAAATTACAGCAGGCCAGAAGGTGGAAGGAAGAGACAAGAGGTTAACTAGAGGTTCCAACTGCGGGGTGGAACCAACAAAAAGCTGCTAACATTCATGAGTGCACGTAGGAACTTGAAATCCTTTCCACGCTGCCAAAACCAGTTTCCAGCACGAGTCTTCCTTGTCCTGTGAATCAGCACCTCAATCTCAAATTCAAGAGCAGGTGCTCTTAACCACAAGCACTGATTTTCAGTCAAGCTGTTTCTGTCATGAGTAACTTTACATAAAAAGATCCAGGGAACTTAGAAGCAGAAGTTTCTTCACTGAAGAATGTTGATGATTCTTCTAAGTAACCGCTGGTAGGCCAGTGTTGATTCATAAGTCTTCATTGTAGTCACATTGCGTTTGGGATTTGGCTTTATGGTCCATAGGAGTAGAGGTGACATCTTCTTCAGTTTTAGAATCTTCTACTTCATTTATTGTGAAGCTGCACACTGAATGGATACTTTATAAATTCTTATTGACACAATACAGGCACAGTGGCTAAGGAAATCTGCTGCTGTGCTAATAGCGTACCCTCCAGACAACTGGGCTTGGAAGAGTGAATACATTTCAGAAGACTTTTGAGGATGGAAAACTTCTGAATTACAGACTGTACTCAAATCATTTGCATGCATGCATGCATATACCTATGGAGCTGGAGCACTTTGTCCCATGCATAATGTTCTGTTTCCTTCCACGATTGGCTCATGGATACTTAGTGAGTGTCTCTCGTATGCCAGACCCTGGTTCGGGCAAGGGGATCCAAGGATGAATGAGGGATAGTCCATGGACAGTCCCTGCCCTCGAGCAGTCCAAGTCTACTGGATACTGAGATATGCAGGAACAACCGTGACACCGTGTAATAGTTGCCTTCTAGAGTGTGGATTTGGACAAAGGGCTTCCCAGTCACAAAGAAGAGCTGGGAAAGTTTCAAAGGAGAAAAAAAATATTTGAATTGGGCTTTGAAACCTAAGTAAGACCAAACTAATATAGTCTTGAGGGAAGAGCATTAGAAGCAGAGGGAATGACATACCAAAGCAGAGGAGTGAGAATCAAGTTACATATAACTAAAGATACATCTCCCATGTGGCTGGAGCATGTGGTGACAAGGAGCTGGCTTCAGGGAGAGAGGGTGGGGAAGGAAGTGGGCTGTACAGCAGACTGGGGTAAGTGTGGAGGGTGCAGGGGGAGAGATGTTGGGGTGGTGTGGAGAAAGAGGATGCTTCCTCTCCTGGCTCCTTGTTTCATGTTATTTTCCTGCAGCCTATGTGACTGGGCTCTCTTCTGCCATGATATGAGTCACTGCCGGTCTCTCTGTCCAGGCCTGAAAGTGGTCTGAGGGAGGCGAGCACTGTTGCTAACCTATGCCTGTGTACATAAGGGTCAACAATGAGTAACAGATGAGGCCAGGCCTGCTGGGTCACCAGCTGCCAGAAAGCCAGTTCCAGAGGTGCCATCTATTCCCAACCTTGCTTGCAGACAGAATCCTGCCTCAGGAAACAAGACAACACACTCAGAAGGGACACACCAAGAGGAAAAAGAGAAGGAAAAAAGACTACAAGAAGCTGACCCAAGACTTTCCAGACAGGGAGTGGCTGTGTAAAGTCCCAGGTTTTCCTCAAACATTCCAGAACAGTCTATTTAAAAAAAAACAGGCTTAGTTACTATTTCTGTCCCTTAATGAAGGAACCTCAGTGGGGATATGAGGAAAGAGCAAGGAGACCCATTTGCTCAAAAGAGGAATGATTAAATTTGTAGGAATAGGCTCATTTGTAAGCAGGGAAGGAGTTTCTCAAAGTGGTGTCATTTTTGAGGTTCCTTCAGTAGAAAAACACATCAAACATGAGACCATCGAGCTGTTGGAAATGCACAGATAATGTCCTTTGAGCATGTAAAAGTGACTTAGACACTGCAGTTAAGTGGTCATAGTTGAACAGGATCTGTTAACTAGTGATAGTTATTTTTATTCCTCTATGCAACTATCCCATAGGGAGGTGATAGATCCCTTGGTATTTTGCATATTTTCAGTCTTTTATTCAACAAATATTTATGGAGTGATTACCATGTGACAGACGCTATACAAGATATTGGGAACATAGCAGTGAATAGCTAGTTTATAATCCAGGGGTGTAAATTCATTTAACCACATCTTATACTAACTTTCTCATGTTTCAGAGATATGAGGGAAGGGAGAAAAGAGTGTGTAGACTGAGATATTGAGAGTGAGAAGTCACTGGCTACCTGAATGTCAGGTGAAGGGAAAGCTGAAGGGAGAAAAGAGAAGAAAAAAATGTAGAATCTGAAGAGAAACTTGTTGATATTACCATTTTGTTTGAGACTCACCTTAACCAAATCCAGGATTAGGAAAAGGAGCTAGCTTCTTGGGACCTCCTAACCCAAAAGAAAGTTCACCCAAAACCCAAAGCTCATAGATCAACTCTGTGAAATTGGAAATGTGGCAGTGAGGAACAGGAGGAACAGATGCTAATTCCAGGGGAGGATTCTACCTTGTTCTCTGCTGCCCTTTTCCTCCTCCTTCCAGAGCTCAGGTACAGAGAAAGCAGAAAGGGACAGAAGACCCACCCCCAACAGGGAAGGGGCTACAGGGAGGTACAGGATGATGAACCCTGACCCTAGGATCAGGTTGATTCTCCTCATCTGAAATGTATCTGGCAGCTGTCAACCACACAGCTGCAAACTCCTGTGAGCTTCCCATAGCGCTGGCTGCCATGGAGCATGAAGACAGAGCAGGTGGACTGAGGTGGCTCCCCAGGTAATACTTACATTCTAGAGCTCAAAGATTTTACATCTGAGCAGTCAGCCAACCAGAGTGCCTGAGAGACTTTCTTGTCTCATTGCAAGGAACATGAGAGTTTGATGTCATTATATTACATCCTTTGCAATGTTGTCTTCTCTGCCAACAGAGTGAATTACCTACTATCAGCTCAAGTTCAACCACCAGTCAAACTTTATGACTTAAGGGCACAAAATCTGGAAAAATTCCTTCTGAGAAAACAGCATCATATTTTTCGTGTAGTAACTACAAGGGAAGGAACACAATGGCTTTTTCAGTTCATTCAGTTCTTTCAACTGTTATTTGTTTCATCACTCAACTTTACTTGTTGAGGATGAGGACCATATTTCTGCTGATGATCTAGTTTTAGAAATTGAACAACCTGGATCAATTTCTGGTGGGTGCATATATGGTTCCTGGTGGAGCATGTGTTGAGAATGAAGACCAGCATTCCTCACCCATTTCTAGCCCAGTTAAATTACCCAGGAGACTGGCAGCTAGTCTGTTTGCACGGTACATTCTTAGACTGTGTGTTACCTGAGGTTCTCTTCTTGGTATCACTTTGGATTAAACTCAGCAGCGTCATAGACCTTGGCTTCTCCTTGGCTTCTCCTGTATTCACAGGCTTCACAGGCACTCTGCTTTTGGGAAACAGAGACCCCAGCAGATAAAAGGTTTGCATATATGAAACGCCACTCGCCTAGAACAACCAGATATTGGTAACATGGTTTTATCAGTTTCAGTCCTATAAAACTCACATTAGGTTCCCTGAGACAAAATGGTGAAACAGGCCCAATTCATCCAGCCTTTTTTTCCTGTCTCTCATGTCACATCTTTCCATTCCTACTAAAATACAGTTGCTTGCAGTCAGTGTTTGTTGACATTTGTTTTGCTAAGTGGTCTGTGCCAGGCACTGGTCTAGGCCTTGGAGACACGTCTGTGAACAAAAGAGACAAAGCTCTTCCCTCATGGAAAGATTGAGAGCTGCCATATCTGCTGTATAAATATTTCTTATTATATTTTTAAAAACTTTTATTTATTTATTTTTAGATAGAGGGGAAGGGAGTGAAACATCTATGTGTGAGAGAAACATCTATCAATTGGTTGCCACTTACAAGTCCTGAACTGGGGACGTGGCCCACAACCCAGGCATGTGCCCTGACTGGGAATCGAACCCGTGAACTCTCTGTTTACAGGCTAGTGCTCAATCAACTGAGCCACACCAGCCAGGGCTAAATCTTTCTCTACACTATGTACAGATTTTCTGTACATAGTATAAACCTATACTGAGAAAATCAGGATAAAATGAACATCAGTCAAGTGTCCTCTTAAATAGAAAAATGTTACAATATGAGGCATGGCCATGGGAGAGAAGTAGGCACTGCCTTCTCAGAGCACCTGATTTGTATATGAGTCTCTGGTGGTCCCTGCCACCTCCCCAGCCCCCACCTGACAGCCACAGCTTTCTTTCCTGCTGCCTGCCTTCTGTATCACTAAGCAGCTCTCTCACTTATAACCAGAACAGGATTATGTCAAAGGTGAGAAGCAACCCCTGGTCTCACCTTTGACATGATCACTGAATGACAGAGAACAGGTAAGGGGGCTGGCAATAGACTACCTACAATGAGCTAAACACCAACAGCTAGACATAACTCTCCCAACTCTAGACATAAGTTTATATCATTCATTAGAGGAACAACTCCACAGTGATACCTGGTAAAGTTCTAGCTTTTCGAGGACTTCTTCAAATCCCTAATTTTTCCCAAATATGACTTAATCTTTGCCCAGGCTCACAGGACATGCTGCCAATCCCTCTTTATAGCAATTCATAAAACTGGCTCTACACTGGAACTGTGTCTGTGTGTGACTTTTTCTTGCCATTGAACTGGAAACTCCTGGCATCTAACTCAGGTCTATTGTCATCTCTGTATAACTTATGACACCAAAGTGACAGGGTGCTTCACAAAGGTACTCCTCTTTGCAGAGCATAGGCCTTGATTCTGACAGATCTGGATTCACTTTCTGACTCAGTTTCTTAGTAGCAAGATGAACTAAGACTAGCTGATTAACCACCCTGATCCTCAGTTTCCTCATTTCTAAAATGGAGATACTATTTACCTTGAAGGAATCTAAAGACATTGCCAGGAATATGGTAGTTACCCCAGATGATGATGATGATGATGATGCTGATGATGCTGCTGCTGCTGCCGCCGCCGCCATATGGTCATCAACTTCTATTTATAAACAAAATAATACCAATACAACTGACACCGACAGTAAACAACTATTCCCTAAGAATTTCTAGAGTCTCCCTTCACCTGACGTTCTGGAGTTGCTTCAGTGGAATTTCTAATGAAAAAGTAGAAGCTCGGTAGCACAGCAAGAACAGGTGAACCATAGTGTTTTCTTTTTGTTGTTGTTTTTTTTTTTAGCCTTATGTCCTTTTATTGTTAAAATAGAGAAAATGAAAATAAAAAAGACATTTTATGAATGAAGTTTTAAAAATGTCAATAAAATAACCTTAGGAAATGTAAGAAAAATACACTGATTTAAACTAACAATAACTACAAAATGAAAGATGAAAATGAATATTTATATGTATGTATTTATTTATTTATTTATTTTGATACTTTAATTAATTTATTTACTTTTTAAATACATTTGTCTCTGCCTTCCCCCCACCTCTTTCCCTTGCCCCCTCCCACCTTCCCTCCCTCAGCTCTTCCCCTTTGGTTTTGTCCATGAGTCCTTGCTATATGTTCCTTGACTTCACCATAGTGTTTTGAGACATCTTCAGTAAAAGTAAAAAGAAGAGCAGCTGCCAAAGTACATTAAAAATCTTCACTGTGTCCTTATATTGGCCACCCAAAAAGGAATATTAATGAATCAAAAAAGATAGTTTTTTTTATCATAGGTATTTTTGCAGAATCTTTCAACAAAGTTATTATTTCAATTTAGGTCAAATCTAGAATCATCTTAACGAAAGTCTCTTTTTTGCCAATTTCTTAGCTCTCTGAATTTCATTTCTGTAGAGAGAGATTCTACTACATAGGGGCAAATTCAGCGCATTTTACAAGTGCAGACCTTTCTGAGAGCAGCAGGTTAAAGCTACACCTAGACCCAGAATACAGGCCTCAACTAGGAAGGGAAGTAGTCATGGCAGTAAAGGCTAAGACCCAGGATCATTTTTTAAATTAAAGTACAGTTGACATACAATATTATATTAGTTTCAGATGTATAATACAGTGATTCAACATTTATATACCTTACCATGTACTCACCATGGTAAGTCTAATAATCATCTGTCACCATACAAAGTTATTACAATATTTTTGACTGTATTCCCTCTGCCATACATTACATCCTCATTACTTATTTATTTTTTAACTGTAAGTTTATACTTCTTATTTCCCTTTACCTACTTTGCCCCTCTGGTAACTACCTGTTTGTTCTCTATATCTATGAGTCTGTTTCTACAATTGCTTTGTTTGTTTATTCCTTTTGTCTCATCTGACTTATTTTGCTTAACATAATACCCTCTAGGTCCAGACTTTCTTTTTTATGTAACATCTAGGCTAAATTACAGTGTATTCCTTCCTCCTACTGAACTTTTGCACACAAGATCGATTTAAAATAAACATGAAAGATGGCAATGAAATTGGCAAGAAGAACAAAAGGGCAAGTAGAAGTAAGGGCTGTCATTGATTCTTGGGAGTTTTAATGGGGGAGAATGGTGGTGACATAGTAGGATATTTTAACAGAAAAACCGCTGGACTCGGACTTGAAAGACCCACAAGGGAGTTCTGGCCTCTTCACTGGATAGGCAACAGATGTTGAAATATTAACTCATCTCTCAGAACTTCTGTTTCTCATCTTTAGAATAGGGGTTAAAATAAATTACTTGCCCACCAAAAAAATCACTTGCCCCAGAAAGATGCTAAGGAATTAAATAAGATGGAAAACAAAACACCTTATAAATGAAGAAGCACCACTCAATTTAAAGTAATAGTTTTGAACCCAACTGATTTTTTTAAGTATGTAATAAGAGAGTCAAGTAGATCAAAATACTAACAATGGATAGTATTTCATGATGTTGTATTTGGGGCGGTAATTTTGTTTATATTTTTATTTATACTTCGCTATATTGCCAACCTTTCTACAATGAGCATACATTACATTTTTAATCAGAGAAATTTATAGTAAATAGTTAAGATAGGTGTGGCTTCATATCATGTAGGGAAACCATAAAGAAATGCAGAAGGATGGTACAGGCTGATCCCAGGGTGAAGTTGCTGCTGGGAATAAGAAATGAGACAATAAGGAAGGATGCATGGGGGCACTAACTGTGTCAGTAAAGATTAATTTCTTAAGCCAAGTGGTGGGTACACAAGTATTTTTTAAAATTATGATGTATGCCTTTTGGGTTTTAAATATTTCATTATAATTTTATAAACAAAATATCAGCTCTGAGCACAAAGGTTGATGTGCAAAGATTCTCCTTGCAGCGTTATTACTGTCAAAATATTTTAAATGAAGTGTCCAACAATAGCAAACTGGTTAAATAAATTATGGTGCAATAAAAAAGCAAGATGATATCATTAATATTACTATTCTTCTCCTATGAACTTTTATTCACCTAGTTTCATGGAGCTTGTTGCTGAATCTAGCTATTGTGGATAGAAGATGATAATAAATTAATGACTAATTCCAATTTTGATTCCTCCCACTTTATTTGTCTAGTAATTTATTAAGCCCATGATTGATATAAATTTATTCACTAGGTGAATATTCCTCAGGACTTAAGAATGTTCTGTCAGCATTGTACATCTTTTCATAACAGATAAGAATATTTAGTTCTTGAACAAGAAGATATGAAGAAGGAAACATTTGAAAGGCCAAATGAGTCCAACTACCATCACAATCTACAAACCTCAGCCTTCTGCACTGGCCTCTATAATTTCCAGATTAGAAAGTTTGACTTCAGTTGAATTTTTGTTTCCTTCCTCTTTTCAAATTGTTAAACCAAGGGAATAATTTCTCACTTGTTCACTAGGCTCCATGATGAATATTATATAACACTTACCAAGGATTTGATATTTCTGCCCATCCCCTTTTACACAACCTACCCAAGAATTCTAAGGAATGTAGCTTTCAAATCAATGATAAAAAGACAAAGCTTTTCTGCTCTGTTCTCAGATGATTAAACTGTGATCTTGCAGCTCAAAGTCAATTTTTTCCATTTTGAAAAAGCAGAAATAATATTATTTTATAGATGTGTATGCATATGTAATCAACAACCAGGTGTCATAAGAGTGAGTCACAGAATCAACTCAGAGAATCAACAGGTTTTACGCAGAAGGGGGAGCTGGATTTGTCTCCAGCACCTTGAGACTCCCTTCTTCTGCCCTGTTTGCTTCAACAGCTTGGTGATCTTTCTCAAATTTTAGGAAAGGACCCAACAAAGCTTTGGGAAGATCAACATATGTACTACTTCTCCCAGGATTATTTGCTTTTCAAATTTTATGTAAAATTGTTGAAATGTTTATTCTCTATTGATAACCCAGAAGCAAAAGGAGGAGACATATTTCAGAGATTGGAAGAACAATAAAATCTTGAAATCATTTATCCTTCAGGCAAGACTTACAACTATATTCAGTTTTACATTTTTGTTTATGTAGCCTTAGTATACTGTTGTAGTGTAATAGCTTGTAAATTCAGTTTATGAATAAAATGCCTAGTTTTCAAAGCCTATATCTATAAAGCAAGTATACAACTACATAAATCAGTAAAAGATAGGTATGCAATTTGAATTAAATTAAAAATCAGTTTATTATATCAAAATTTACCACTTTCCTTAATTTTAATAAGACAAGCCCTCTTTTATCATAAAATGCTCTTCAACCATCACAGCACTGAAGTGCTGTATTCAAGTCACCCTTAGTAATGGCCCCAAAGTGCAAAAGTAGCAACGCTCACAATTCAGATATGCCAAAGAAAAGCCATAAAGTACTTCCTTTAAGTAAAAAAGTGAGTACAATACACTAAGATATTTTCAGAGAGACAGAGACAGGCTACATTCTAGTAACTTTTTCATATTAATTGTTCTACTTTATTGTTAGTTATTGTTGTTAATATCTTACTTTGCCTAATTTATAAATTAAGCTTAATCATAGGTATGTATGCATAGGAAAAAACATAGTACATACATGGTTCAGCACTATTTGTGGCTTCAGGCATCTCTGGGGGTCTTGAAATGTATCCCTGTGGATAGGGGAGGACCACTGTACCATAACATGGTCCTCACAATGACACAGTTCTCTCCAAGATAGTCTTACTCTTTTTTTTTTACATGACATAACTAATGGAAAAATGATCTCCCTTTAGAAAACAAAAAAATTCCTTGAGCATTTTTAAATTAAATTTATTGGAGTCACATTGGTTAATACAATTATATAAGGTTCAGATATACAATTCTACAATACATCATCAGTATATTGAATTCTTTGTTTTCCCCTCCAAGTCAAGTCTCCTTTCATCACCATTTATCCCCCCTTTACCCTCTTCTATCTCCCCCAACCCCCCTTCCCTCTGGCAATCACCACACTGTTGTCTGTGTCCTTGAGTCTTTCTTTGCTTAATACCTTCACTCTTCTCCCCCCGCCCATCAACTCTATCCCCTCTGATAGCTGGCAGTCTGTTCTCTGTATCCATGAGTCTATCTCCACTTTGTGAGTTTATTTTGTTCATTAGATTCCACATATAAGTGAAATTATATGGTATTTGTCTTTCTCTGACTGGCTTATTTCATTTAGCATAATAAGCCCCTGGTCCATCCATGATGTTGCAAAAGGAATTTTCCTAATCTGTTTTTGCAGAACCTCTGCAGAGTTGCTGTGGTAAAGCCACTTGTGTTAACAATACGATTCACTTCTCTCTGTGGTGCAGAAATGGAGTTAAGGGGGGCACAGGGTGCTGATCTTGAGGAATGCTTCAGAAGCTCTATGTAAGGGACCACAGAGATAAAAGGCAGAAATAAAATTTTTTTAAAATGAGACCAGGAGAATATTCTGAGGGAAATAAAATCAATTAAAATAAGATCTAATTGATTCCATTAGATATGCTTTCCTTGTATGCTATGTGTGTATGTAGGGAAACCATCGGGGCCATCTGTTGAATGTTTATTTCCATTGTTACTTCTGAGGTGCCAAAAAGCCTGTAATGGGAAGAACGAGGAAAATAGCCTTTAAGAGTTTTGGAGAATGGTCAAGAAAAGGAAAAGCCAGAAGCCAAATTCAGGCTCAAGTTCTGTCTCCCTTTATAACCAGAAAGTTATAGAATAAGCAAGTCTATGTTTTAAAGGAATTATTACCCAAATCTCTGGGGTTTTTTCTCATTATTAATAATGCTCCTTATGGCAAGAAGGAATGGAAATTGGAATGGAGACATTTTGTCATTTGTTGATACATTTTTGAAAGGACAAAGGAAATAGAGCAAAGACAGGAAACTGTCCACTGTACTTGTTAGCTCTTATGCAGTAAAGTTTGAGAAGAGGAGTGAAGTCTTCAGCCAAAAAAAGGTACAAGAGCTTGTCTGTATGATCTAATTATTCATGCTCCCCCTGTCCACAATTAGTCTGGATAATCAAATACTGAGTGACCCAGAAAGACTGAAAAAACAACAAAGCATTTTCTGGTGGCCTCATACACTCCTGAAGTTTAATCCTGCTAGTGACATCCAAGAATAGCTTCATCACAGAAAAATTGAAGAAGAAAATAATTAGCATCCCTGAACAAATCTTGAAAGTTTGTATTTACAATAGATTAAATTTATAAGAGGAAAAATTGGGGTTTCTGTTCCCTAAACTATAAGAATTTGTAGAGACAATACGTAAACTGCAGCAGCTCCAGACTCAATTCCCCTGAATCTTGTTGCCAAAAACTAATTTTATTTGGCAAAAGCAAAGTGACTCTCTTTGTTTGACCCAAACCTCAAATTAGCCTGCAAATAACAAATTCTCATTTCTTTCCACCTAAATAAAAAATCCTCTACTTAAACATTGTGAATTTTTGGAAAGTAAAACTAATATATAGGACTTACTTTCAAGTACAGTAACCATTTAACAAAGCTCTTTGGGTACTTCAGTAAATAAATCCTTTGACTGGACTACAACAGAGAAGAATTTGGTAAAAAGTCAGTTGCTTAAAAAAGTTATAGTGAGATTCCAGTATTTTATGGAATAAATTATTTTGGGCTCATTCTATGGAAGTGCCATGCTTTTGGTGAAAGTAAAGGATTGTAATGCTTAATATCCACTATCTCATATAGTTCTCACATCCCAACAAGACAGGGATTTGCATCCATGATTTATCCCTAGCTACCTTTTTAAAAAAAAAACAACAAACCCTCACCTAAGGATATGTTTATTTGATTTTAGAAGGAGAGGAAGGGAGAGGGGGAGAGAGAGAGAAACATTAATGTGAGAGAAAAACATCAGTTGGTTGCCTCCTACAGGTGCCTCCATCAGGGATTGAACCTGCCACCGAGGTATATGCCCTGACTGGGAATAAAACCCACAACCTTTCTTGGTGTATGGGACAAAGCTCCAACCAACAAAGCCACCTGGCCTTCTGTAGCATTTCAGAGTAAATTGCAGATATGATGCCCCTTTTAAAAAGTGTGAGTTGTTTTCTTTTTTTAATTTAATTTTAATTTATTTTTTCAAATACATTTGTCTCTGCCTACCCCCCACCACTTTCCCTTGCCCCCTCACTTCTTCCCTCCCTCAGCTCTTCCCCTTTGGTTTTGTCCATGAGTCCTTGCTATATGTTCCTTGACTTTCCCTTTCCCTTCCTTTTCCCCACCCCCCCTCCCTCCTTCCCTCCTGTCTCTGTTGATTTCTTTTCCTTTCAGTGTTGTGGGTCTTATTTTCCTTGCATCTTTTTATTGTTGGTTAGGTTCCACTTATAGGTGAGATCATATGGTATTTGTCTTTCGTCCCCTGGCTTATTTCGCTTAGCATAATGCTCTCCAGTTCCATCCATGCTGTCACAAAGTTTAGTAGTTCTTTTTTTCTTTCTGCTGTGTAGTATTCCATTGTGTATATGTACCATTACTTTTTGATCCAATCATCTACTGATGGGCATTTAGGTTGCTTCCAACACTTGGCTATTGTAAATTGTGCTGCTATGAACAGTGGGGTGCATAGGTTCTTTCGTATTGGCGTTTTGGTGTTCTTTGGGTATAGTCCCAGCAGGGGAATCACTGGATCAAAAGGCAGTTCCATTTTCAGCTTTCTGAGGAAATTCCACACTGCTTTCCAAAAGTGTGAGTTTTTCTATTAACAGTAACTTTTCTTACGTAAACACAGCACAATGGTCAAACTTGGGAAATTAATTTTGATATTAATATTCTTACCTAGCCTATAGACTTTCAAATTTTATCACTCAACCCATTAAATGTTTTTGTCAAAAGAAAAATAATATCTGGTTCAAGATTCAATCTATGATCATAGGTTGCTGTCAGCTGTCACATCTATAATGTCCTTAAACCTGGAACTTCCACAGTCTTTTGCTTCTTTCATGACATTGCCATTTTCTTAATAGTACAGGACAATTATCTTACAGGCTGTCATTCAAAAACTGGGAAATCTCAGCAGAGAAATAAATACAATGAAAAGAACTGAAAAGAAGATTTAGAATTAAAAAATACAATAACTGGTATAAGAAAATCACTGGATGAATGTGTAAGCAAAATGGAGGTGATACAGGAAAATGTTAGTAAATGTAACTGTAGAATAAAAATGATCTAATGTGAAGAACAGAGAGAAAAAGAGAACAAACTTACAGTGATGGGGGAGTGGTAGATAACAGAGGAAAGAAGGGGAAGGGTCAAGTCAAGGAACATGTATAAAGGACCAATGGACAAAGATAATGGGGCAGCGGGGGAAGGATTAAATGTGGGAGGTGGGGGTGTGTAGGGCAGGGAAGAGTAATGGGGGAAAAATGGGGACAACTTTAATTGATCAAAAATAAAACAATGCCCTAAAAATGTTCTAAAAAAAAAACAAACAAAAAAACCCAGAGCCTCAGAAACCTATGCAACACATGAAAATGTCTAGAATATCTGTAACTGGAGTCCTAGAAAGAGAGGAGGGAGATGGAGAAAGAAAAAAGAATATATTTGAAGAAATCATGGCCAGAAGCTTCCTATATTTGGTGAAAGGCATAAATTTACAGATTCAAGAGATTTAACAAACTCCAAACAGGATAAATTAAGAGAAAGTCTTGGCTAGACACACCATAATTTGTTGGAAATAAGTGACAGAGCGGAAAAAAAAACCCTTGGAGACAGCTAGAGGGAATAAAAAGACACATTACATATAGGGACACAATGATCTAAATGTCTGCAATTCCTCATCAAAATCATGAAAATCAGAAAACAGCACAGCAACTTCTTTTCTAGAAGACAGCGTTAAATTTTAGAATGTTTATACATTTTATCTTAGAATTATACTTTTTGGAAATTGTTTTAATAAATGTACCTAAAAAGTACCTAAAAATGCTCACCATAGTGTTGATTAAAATAGCAAAAACTATAAGTAAATTTTTACCAATATTGGAGAGATTCAATACATTATTGTATATTCACACAAATTATTATGCAGACATTTAAAGTTTGGGTCATATATTTATTGACATAATCTTGTTAAATTTTTTAAGCAAGTATGATATATTTTCTGAACTTACAAACAGCAAGTTCTCGCTAAGGTAAAGAAGAAACTTTGTTTAAGGGAAAAAGGTCAAATGGCCAAACTACCATTAGGCTCAGAGATCATTATTATTTCAACATTATTTCATCTTAATGTTAAAATTTTGAAATCATGACCAAGAAGCCATATCTTCTTGATTTTAGTGAGTTCCTCTTGAAAACCCATTTAACATAACTGTGACAGATTGTTTCAAATGGTCCCCAATGAATCTTGCCTCCCTGAGTCCCCACCCCTTTGCTCTATGACTTTGCCACTCTTCACATCAAGAGGTAGAATGTATTTCCCTTGAATCTACTGACCTTGTGGCTTGCTTTGACCCATCAAATATAGTGGAAGTGATGTTTTGGGGTTTCTCAGCCTATATCTGAAAGCAGCCTTGTAGCTTCTGCTCCTGCTCTTTGGAACCCAGAAACTCAACTAAGTAAAGGCTATCCTACTCAAGAGAGTGAGGCCACACAAGGAGTGAGGCCCAAGAAAATGGAGACCATGTAAAGAGAGAAGACACACAGAGGAGAATAGAGGCACCACAGCTAACAGCCAGCACCAAGGCCCAGATTTGGGAGTTAGCTATTTTGAATTTTCCAGCTCCAGTCACATTGTCCCAGTCTTCTCCACTGAGTTCGGCTGAAATTCCTAGTCCACAGGGTCAGCAGCAAATGGTGGTTGCTTTAAGCCACTAAGTTTTGTGGTAGTTGTTATACAGCAATGGTGACTGAAATAATACCATTCAGTTAAAAATCTTGACATCAACTTATATACTGTTTGTAGCTAGAAAATAAGAAAATGTCAGGAATATAACATGTAGTGACCATATGAATAAAAGTACAAGAGCAAAATAGTCTCTGTTAAAAAGACTGAATTTAAGTATTTAGGCAAAACTTAATGAATTTACTTTCCAAATAAGGCTTCATTCACAAATATTCTAAGAAAAATAATTAAGCTTTATGATTCTGCCACCTAGAATTGTTACATAGCATTAAATTCACTTCACAAAGGTATATCTAAAAATCCACAGTAACAGGATAGATAATTTAAAGCAATGTTCTGCTAAAATGACTATTATAATTCATAGCAGTGAAAATTTTGGTTTCATTGTAAGCACATCTGCTATGCAAACAAATTATTAAAGTGATCTAAATTATTTAAGTATACACATCTTTATCTAAATAATTCATACTAGTTTTGACAACTATTGACTCTTTCCCATCTCAAGTCCTGTACAAACAATGTAGGTCCAGGTCATTCCTCATAGCTGACATTGTGAGAAACATATACCATTTAGTAAATACAAAAAAAACATAGTTTGGAAAAAAAATGTGCATTTATTTTATTCTCCCAATTATATTCTAGTGTCAATAACTGGCATTCATTTCAGAAATCGATCTAATATAGGATTGTAGAGATTCTTCTTGAATACATTAAAATCATTCTCCAAAAAGGAAACTACTATTAAAGAGACCACTATTGTTCTAAAATAAGTTCTCTCAAAATTTAAGACAGTAAAAGTAAGCACTCATGAGTATAACATGGTATATTTTTCTTAAAGTCACTCAAACATTATTTTATTTGATTCTCATAACAGGTATGTATCTATTTTATAGATTAATAAACAAGAGGCTTGTATAGTTGAGAAAAGTGCTGTCATTGTAATAACAGTATCTTTCACATTGTAAACTCAAGTTTTCCTAAGAGTTAACTGGTAGGAGGAGTGGAGACATGAAATGGCCTGGTCCTACACTCCCATGTGGCAGATAAAAATAGGGGGAATATCTAGGCTGAGAAGGCCCCCATAAGGAGCAAGGGGTGCCAGATACACACCAGGTCCCTCCAGCCCAGAGTTTCAGAGCTGGGAAGAGAAATCCCCATAATTTATCATTGTAAAAACCAGCAGGGATTGTGGCTGAAGGAGACAGAGGCTGCTGGAATCCCAGGAAGTTCTTTTTAAAGAGCCAGCATACAAACTTACTCAACTCAGTCTCTCCAAACTCCATTGCTAGGGTAGCAGCTTGAAGGGAATCAGGGACATTCAAGTAGTGACTGAATTGTCTGGCATTAAGGGACAGCTGGGTGGGACAGCTTTCTGCCAGATGTGCTGGCAGAGGTCATTGTTCCTTTTCTGTGACCTCCCTGCCCCCACAGAGCCAGCAAGCAGACACCATATCTGAGTCTCCATCAGTCTAGCTCATACTGTTCGCCTCACTCTGGTGGTTCCCTGAGACCTCACCCTACCCAATCTGTGGGCCTTCCCAAGCTGTTTCCAGTGGCTTTTCCACACAAATGGCCTGTCTTGGCTCATGCTCCAGACTTTTCTAAAAATTTCTCAAACAAGCAGTATCTGGCCTCAGTGAGCTCCATACTTCTTGCTAAGCAGGCCCAGCCCCAGCATTGGTTCATAGTTTGGCTTCACCTAGGCACCTCTGAGCCCAGCACAAGTATTAGCCCTCCACAGATTACTTTGTTGTTCATGTCGGGTGGCCCTGGGCAGAACACAGACAGTGGCCATGGCCTGCACCTGTTGTGGGGTCCCAGAGCCAGTGTGCCAAGTAGACAGTTTCAGACCTCATTGAAGCACCACCCAACCACCTCCATGAGTGAGACACCCAAAGATTTAGATTTAGAGGGCACCAAAACCCTGTTGAAGCAAGCCCTACTCTATGGGGTTGGCCCTTACACAGCTGATGCTCCATGGTGGTCAGAGCCAGTCCTTGCAACCAATCATCCTCGGGGGTAAATCTCTCCCATCGATGTGCCAATATCAGTCAAGGCTCAACTACAACAGAAGGCTGTATATATCTCAAATGGGTGGGGACATACCTGGGACATCCAGCTTGGGTGATGGGGGGAGGCTGTGCCACTGTACCCTATAAGACACCTACTACATAAGCTCATTCTACCAAGCCCAGTAGATATAGCAGTGCCACTTAATACATAGAACCTAATACAGGGAGGCTGCCAAAATGAGGAGACAAAGAAATGTGTATGAAATGAAAGAACAGAACAAAACACCAAAAAAAGAACTAAACAAAATGGAGACAAGCAATATATCAGATGTAGAGTTCAAAATGCTGATTATAAGGCTCCTCAATGATCTCAGTGAGAATTTCAATAAAGAGATAGAAAATATAAAAATGGAGATAGAAAACATAAAAAAGAACCAGTTAGAAATGAAGAATACATTATAGGGAATCAACGATGGAGTAGATAAAAACAGAGGATCAAATCAGCAGTTTGGAAGATAAAGAAGCAGAAAACACCCAATCAGAACAGCAAAAAGAAAAAAATATATTAAAAAGTGAGGAGAGTATAAGGAGCCTCTGGGACAACTTCAAGCACACCAATATTTGCATCATGGGGATCCTGGAAGGAGAAGAGAGAGAGCAAGATAATTGAAAATCTATTTGAAGAAACAATGTCAGAAAGCTTCCTGAACCTGGTGAAGAAAATAGATATACAAGTCCAGGAAGAGCAGAGACACCAAACAAGATGAACTGAAAGAGGTCTGCACCCAAACACATCATAATTAAAATGACAAAGTTCAAGACAAAGACAAAATCTTAAAAGCAGTTAGTTGCCTCCAAGAGATCCCATAAGATTATCTGCTGATTTCTCAACAAAAACTTTGCAGGCCAGAGGGAGTGGCAAGAAATATTCAAAGTCTTATAAAGCAAGAACCTACAACCAAGATGACTCTACCCCAGAAAAACTATCATTTAGAGTTGCAGGACATACAGAGCGGGACAAAATTAGGTTTACAGTTGTGAGTACACAAAACAGAGTTTATTCTTGTATTATTATTTATTATATTATTTTCCATACAAACAATTGTAAACCTACTTTTTACCCACCCTGTGTAAAGAGCTTCTTAGAAAAGAAAAAGGTAAGAGAGTTCACCACCAGACTAGTATTACTTGAAATGTTGAAGGGTCTTCTTTAAAAAGAAGAAGAAAAGCATATTAAAAACATGGACAATAAAATGGCAATAAATACATATCTATCAATAATTTAATATAAAAAACAAAATAAATGAATAGGCAGAACAGAAACAGACTCACAGATACAGAGAACATTTTGATGGTTGTCAGATGGGAAGAGTTGGGGGGATTGGTGAAAAAGGTGAAGGTATTAAGAATTATAAATTGGTTGTTATAGAATAGTCACAGAGATGCAAAGTACAACATAGGGAATATAGCCATTTATAGTCTAATAACTATGCACGGTGTCAGATGAGTATAAGATTCATTGGGATGATCACTTAGTAAGTTATATAATGTCTAATCACTGGGGTGTACACTTGAAACTAATATAATATTGTATGTCAACTATAATGGAAAAATGAAAATGATTAAAAATAAAGAAATATTATAAAACTCATTGAAAAATAAAAAAATAACATAATATTCTGTATTTTAGGAAGTGACTGTAAGTTAAAATGTTTCGTTATGTAAAGAAGGCTGGCCAACAAGCTTAAAATTCAATGTTATTGTGGGATCTATTTTGTGCCAATTATCAGAATGAAGTATACCAAGAAATCAATTAAGAATGTATCCTTTGGATAATTAAATACTGATACATTTGCAGGTATCAAAGAATTTGAACTTCTAAGGATGTTTATAATTTAAGTTTTGAAAATGATATTTTTAAGAAAATCAGGATTTTAGTCAGTTAACTATATAAGAGTTATAAGCGGTTTATAAATACTAAAGTTAAAATGATAGGAAAAGTGGTTTCTCAGAGAACAATGAAACAAAGTAAATCCTGATTGCTACTTGATTATGTTGACAAACAGATGGCAGGATTGAAGAAGTTATTTTTGCAGGACATGATAAGGAAAGGTAGAAGGAAAGATGAGCAAGACAGGAAACTAAGAAAGAAACAAATGAATCTGTTTAGAGGCTAAAGTTCTCAAAACCCCCAGATGCTTTCATTAGTAATTGAGCCATTTTACTTTCTCTTCTTTGAAGAGGTTTTTGAGACTATTTATTTTAAAATGTAATGGCAAATTAAAATGAAAACTAAATGTTCAAAGAGTTAAGCATACAAAAAAATCACCATCACCTCTCCATTTTATTCATCACCAGATCTGTGCTCCCTTTTATATTCTTGATCATTGTGAATGGTAAAACCATCCGTCTGGTTTCTAAACCAGAATCCCTCTCCACACCCTTACCTAATCTGTCATCAAATCCCATAAAGCAACTTTCTAAATATTTCTTGAAACTGCCCACTCTTCTGGTTCTACCCCTTCAGTCCATGTTGTGGCCTCCTCAGAGGTCTTTGGTCCATGAGCCTAATACCTTTATTTCCACCCAATTGCCATGATGATCTTTCTAAAATAAAATGTTGACTATGATACTCTACTTAAAATCCTTCAGTGGCACCTCGTAGCTTTCAGAAAAGTTTAAACTCATGGATTCTAACTGATTTTCTAGCTTCATCTTGACAATTCCAAACATACACACTTTGCTCCAGGCAAACTGAACTATGCATACCATGCTCCATACCATGTTACTCCCTCTGCCAAATGACTTACCTATGTAACTGTCACTTGACTTTTGAACTTTGGTTCACATGCAATCATCTCCTCTAGAATGCCTCCTTTAATCCTTTGGCCTGTTTTCTATGTCTCTCTTCTTGGCTCCCACCCATTAGTTTTAGGTCTAAAACATAGTCATGGTCTGAAGTGGATTAGGGAAGAGCCAGCCAGCCAATTGTCCAGGACATCAATATTTAAGAAGATATACATCAGTAGGAACATTGCAGAGAGGAAAAAAATGTTTGTCAGATATGTGTAGTTAGAAGGACTAATTCGACAAGTTTCTAGGAATCATTTGAAAAAAGCCAAGAAGGTGCTTGAAGAGCAATAAATGATTTTTAAATTGCCTTTCAAAGAGGGTGAGTTTGGTTAGCTTTTGTGTTTTTGTTTTGCTAGTTAGACTATACAAGTTCAGAGTGAGAGCTGAGCTGCTTAGAGCATCAGAGGGTAACTTTTGCCAACAAAGGTCCTTCTCCATACTTCCCTGCACTGTGCTTATGGTGCAGTGGTCTTTGCAAAACTGTGGTCTCCCTCCGCATCCCCCCAACAATGGAACAATTACTTAAAGAACATGAGTTTGAAGGGGAATCAGTATCTAATTACCTTCCTCAAAGGTATACCATGTTTCTGTATGGTCCCGATTATTATATTTATCAGATGGTCTTGTAATAAGTCAAATCACTTGTCTAAATTTTCCATAAGCTTCCCAAGGACTGAGACTATGGTCTTTTTCTTTTATAACAAATCTGAAGAAAGGACACATTCACCCAAAGTGTGTGACCCTGAAGTATAATGGACTGACACTCAAAGTTCAAGATTTAGCAGTGTATATGTAGCACTGTCCAGAGAGGGATGACTCAAGTCAAATAGATAAGAATATACTGTTTGCTAAAGAGGCATTCTTTATGGTGGAATAAGTACAGATAATTGTGGGTGAAAATCCTTTAAAACTATCCTTCTCTCTTTGGTTTGACTTCATGTTTACTAAGTAAATTACTGACTGTTCATTTGTTAGATATTTATATATAAGGGCTGGATAAATAGTCCTAGATGGAAATCCTTAAATCTGTAAATACTGGAAAAAATATATGAACTATTATAAGTCAATAAATTTACATTCTAGTTTACATATTATTCTCTTATAAGTGTGATTAGCAGGAGATAGGAGCTCTAAATCTGATCAACTATGTGTACATAAACAAAATTTAGTATCTGGGCTTCTCTCTCATCAAGGCACTATCACCCTTTCTGAGGTCTTAAGAAAATAAAATAAAATAATATAAATGTTATCATTTTCAAAGTTCTAAAGCTCTTACACATATATTTTCCTCCTTCACAAGAATGACCTACATATTTCAAATAATTTTTTAGCTTTGATTTTTCTCTCTAAAGTTTCGTTTCATTTTGGTACTACTTTTGGCCAGTACTTCATGGTCTTGACCTGATTTAAACTAATATTTTCCTTCTTTCTGCTGCCAGTAAAATATTGTTATTCTCAACTTTTCTCAAGAGAAAGATGTTCTGTATTTCTTCATGGTAGGCTACAGCACTGAAAGGGAAAAGGGATGACTTTGACCTGATGACTATTTTTCTGGAAAATATACAAAACACTATGAAAAAATGTTATTAAGATCTTTTAGAATTAAGTATGTTACTTTAATAGAGAAGAACCCTTCACAGATGTGGCATTTGCAAGAAATGATGTATTTTTCAAAAATGACCCAGGGTGATTTGGCAGTTGTCTAAATATTACATCAACCAATTATACTTAAAATTTCAAGCAGATTGGAAAGAAAGTTCAGAAAAAAGATAATATCGAGGGCAAGTAAAATTATTTTCTGCAAACTTCTGCAACTTGACTTGAGTCTTGTAAATTTCAAAACAAATATAAATAATCTTAAATTTTGTTAAACTGGTATATTGAATCATTCCACTCAACCCATGAGGTAAATGTGATTTGGAATTCAAAATTTTTCGAATTTTAGAAAGGTAGTACCAAGTATTGCCATACAAGGTCTGTCTAGAAGGTATCCAGTAATGTAATGTGAAAAACAGGAACATTTATTAAAGAAGATACAAGATACAAGAAACATTGTACACAGGAAAGTGATACCTCAGACACCTTCAAAGTAGGCACCTGGGGACCTCACAGAGTTCTCCCAATCACCATCAGCTGCTGCATTATATTTTCCTGAATCTCATCAACAATCTGAAATCTTTTCCCTTTCAAAGGTGATTTTAGTTTTGGGAAAATCAAGAAGTCACAGAGTGCCAAATCTGGGCTGTAGAGGGGCTAAGTCATGAGATGATTTGATGTTTTGCCAAAAAAGTCTGCAAGAGACATGATGCAAGAGCAGATGTTTGTTGTGATGAAGCTGCCAGTCACCAATCGCCCATAGCTGTGGTCTTCTGAATCATCCAAATAATTTCCGTGGAGGAATGTACAAGCTTAATGCAAAATTTGATGCAGATGCATTGCTGTACTCACTCAGTCATTTTGAATGTGATGGCCACCCAGTATACATGCTCACTGAACAGCATCTACAGCCCCCACTGAATAGTATAGTAAAGTCATCATTGTTCACGCATGAGCATTCCAATCCACTCTCCTTGGCTGCCAGGTTACATCAATGTCATGCAAACCATTCTTGTTATATTAACAATGGCTGGACTTTTCCTGGACAGATCTCATATATTCAATGCAGTAGTAGTAAATGGCTCTCTGAAAAAAGGTTTTGTGTATACATAGGCTTATTATGACTTTTGCTGATTAAATAATATAAAACAAAATTATAGATAATAAAATTACAATATTCTTTCCTGAAATTTTATATAACCAATAGATTTTCACAGAATGCATTAATTTTTGCTTCTTACATCCATAGCCAACCCATCATTATGATTGATGAAGGAATGTGATTCAGTCATGAATATTTGTTATGTTTTCCCAAATTTTTAAAAATTTGGTGGGGGTTATTAGTCTTTTTTATAGCTTCTTTAATTTTTCATTTATTTTCATATATGTATATGCATATATGAGTATAGATAGATATAGACATATAAATATACATATATACACACATATTAAATGTATTTTAGGCCTTATATTTCTAAGTTTCACTCTAGCTATATATATACAAATTTTTTGTTGTACACTCTTTATTAACTCTAGTTTTTATTTGACTCTCAAATAGGTTGGACTTAATTATTTCATTATTAAAAGAAATGATGTAGAGGCACTATTTTCAGATATAATAAACCTTTCCAAATTCCCCAGCCTATATTTACCTATTCCAACATTTTTGAAGGGTGTCCAGCAAAATATTTAAAGTTTTATTTCAATTGACAACTAAGTTTGGGAAGAAATGATTAAACAAATTTGAACACATTTCCTTAAAGCAGGATTAATACGCTAATATATATTGTATATCTATAAAAAAGGAAACATAGAATGTGACATTTCCTAAAACTATTTGACCACACTTTTTTTCTTTGCTAAAATATTAGATCTCATGGAACAATTTAGAGATAGCAACTACTCTATAGCACTTGGTGTCAACATCATGAATTCTACCTACAATCATCATTTAGTACTGTATTAGGCAGAGTTGTTAATTGAAAATACTAGAAATCAATCTAAATGAGTTTAAGCTTAAAATACATTTATTAAAAGACAAAGAGACCAAAGAATCTCCAGAAAAGCCAGAGAATCAACTAGAGACTAGCACCAGAAACAATACCTAGGTCACATCAGTGGGTTGCTTTTTGGCACCACTAAAATGGCAGTTAAGTCATTTAAAAAAAGTCACAAATTGACAAAAGAATAAGTTAAAAGACCACCAGCAGCAGCACAGTTTGGAAGCCAGAAAGCAAGTAAGTGAATACTTACTACTTTTACAGATTAGGGAACATTAAAGATTTGTTTCTAGGATGAGAATTCTCAATACAGGCTGATTAGCACATAATGACCCCCAAATAGTTAAAGAGTTAGAAACACCATTTATCTCTGAAACTGGAGCTAAGTTTTAGGGGAAAATATGGAGCTAAAAACAAGATAATTCATTGAAAAAGTATACAAAAAGCAATTGGGTCTTTAAAACTGTCCCCCATACCATGTAGCAGGGTGACTGCTGATTAAGACTGTAGGTGCAGTCTAGGTGGAGATGTCAGATTCTGGCATACCAGATACAGGTAATGGAAGAAATATGACATTAAAAATAGGGAAAGGTTCCATAATGAAAAATCTACATTTTGAACAACAATCTATAGTCTCTCTCTTTGTATTCCACTTATACTTTCCACTAGGATTCCTTTCCAGGAAATCTAACCAGGCCAAAAGAAAAAGCCCTGTAGCTAGAGATTAAGACTATCCATTACAATGACCCAGTCAGGTCATCTTAGTGTGAAGTCCAATAATTGACAAATTTAATCAACAAAATAGTTTCTAATCACCTTCTTACTACTTGAAAATTAAACATGAATGAGAGAGAAGGATCACTAAACACTTAAGAAATGTACCAATAGGACTTCCAGTCAAGATGGAGGCATTAGTAAATGTGGTACTTGAATCCTCCCACATCCACATCAAAATTACAACTAAACTACAGAAAAACCACCATTGAGAACTGCCTGAAATCTAGCTGAATGGAAGTCCTACAACTAGGGATTTAAAGAAGAAACCACGTCAAGACTGGGAGAAGGGGTGGAGATACAGAATGGGATGGTCTCACACCTACATGTGGCTGTTAAAGATCAAGAGGGATATCTCAGCTGCAAAGGTACCCCCTGAGGAGTGAGGGGTCCCAACTACATACCAGGCCCCCCAGCACAGGGTTCCAAAGCCAGGAAGAGAAGTCTCATAACCTCTGACTATAAAAATCAGCAGGGAGTGTGGCTAAATGAGACCAAGGCTTCTGGAGTTCCAGGCAGTTCTTAAAAAGCCCACACAGTCTTACTCGGATTCACTCCTTCTGAACTCCAGTGGTGGGGAAGCAGCTTGAAAGGCACCAAAAACATATGGGAGAAGCTTAATTATCTGGCATCAATGCAAGAGCTGAGGGGACAGCTTTCTGTCAGACAGAAGTGCTGGTAGAGGCCATTGTTTCTTTTCTGAGACCCTCCCCACACCAAGCTGGCAGATAGGTGCTATATCTGAGTATTCATCCACTTGGCTCACACTGTTCACCCCACCCTGATGATTCCCTGAGGGCTCACCCCACCCAACTTGCAGGCCTACTCAAGACGTTTCCAGTAGCTTTTCCATACAAACTGCTTGTTTTGGCTTCTGCTGCGGACTTTCCTAAAATCTCTCTAAGGTTTACAAATTGCAAAAAAGCAGCATCTGGCCTTGGCATGCCCCATCCCTTTCATTAATGGCCCCAGGCCTTGCACTGGCTGCAGGTGGCCTTGGCCCTCATCTTAGCCTCTCCTGAGACCTCCAAGTCCTGCACAAGTAGCAACCATCTGCAGATCACTCTATAGCTCCTACCAATGGTGCCAGGCAGGGCACAGGCAGTGACTGACTTTGCCTCTCCTAGGAGGCCCCAGAACCTGTGCACCCAGTGGACAGCTATAGACCACAAGTGACACACTCAAGGAGCAGACTTGTTGGGCACCAAAGCCCCACTGAAACAAGTCCTGGTCTGGAGACCTGGCTTCTACATAGCAGCTCCTTTGCTGTAGTCACAGCCAATAGGCTTGGGGGTCAATCTCTTCTAGTGGCACCAATAGCAGTCAAAGCTCAACTATAACAAAATAGTGCACACAACCCACACAGAGGTGTTACTGGAGCAACCATTCAGGCGATGGAGGAGGTTGCACCAGCGGGCCATAAAGGACACTTACTACACAAGGCCACTATTCTAAGTCCAGGAGATGCAGCAACTCTACTGAATACCTAGAAATGAACTTAGGAAAGCAGCCAAAAATGCAGAGACAAAAAAAAAAAAAAAAAGCCAAACAGGTCCCAAATGAAAGAACAGGAGAAATCTTCAGAAAAAAAGAACTAACTAAAATGGAGGCAAACAAACTACCAATACAGAATTCAAAACAATGGTTAGAAGAATGCTCAAGAAACTTAAGGATAATTTCAACAGCTTGAAAAAGGGCATAGAAGCCATAAAAAAGAACCAGTCAGAAATGAAGGATACTCTAACTGAAATAAAGAATAATTTATAGGGACTCAACAGCAGAAGAGATGAAGCCAAGGATTAAATAAGTGATTTGGCATATAAGGAACTAAAAAACACCCTATCAGAACAACAAAAAGAAAAGGAATACAAAAAACATGAAGATAGTGTGAGGAGCCTCTGGGACAGCTTCAAGAATACCGACATCTGCATTGGTATTGTGGGGTGCTGGAGGAGAGGAGAAAGAAAGAGATACTGAAACCCACTTTAAAAACGACATAAAACTTCCCTACCTTGTGAAGGAACTAGACATAAAAGTTCAGAAAGCACAGAGAATTACAAACAAGATGAGCCCAAAGAGGTCCACGCCAAGACACACTGCAATTAAAATGTCAAAGTTTAAGACAAAGAGAGTTTTAAAAGCAGCAAGAGAAAAGCACTTAGTTACTTAGAAGAGAGCGAACATAAGATGGATGGCTGAATTCTCAACAGAAACACTTCAGGACAGAAGAGAGTGGCAAAAAATATCCAAAGTGATGTAAAACAAGGATCTACAACTAAAATTACTCAACCTGCAAAGCTATCATTTAGTATCGAAGAACAAGTAAAGGTTAAAGGAGTTCATAACCACCAAACCAGTATTACATGAAATGTTAAAGGATCTTCTTTAAGAATAAGAAGAGAGTAGGGAATCAAGATGGTGGAGGAATGAATGGAAGTCACACTGATCTCCTCCCCAGACCAATCTGAAATTACAACTAAATTGTGGAGAAATCACCTGGAACAAAAGACTCAACAATAGCGAGAGAGGAGCCTTATAATCTCATACAGACAGAAGAATCAGCTTTAGCACAACCTAACTGGTAAGGAGTGTGGTAGAACCTTGAGAAGGTGGGCGTGGCACACGAGCATGGCAGCACCAGAAGGATATTGAAATGGCCAGTTGGATCAGGCTGAGAAGAGTGGGGTCTAAACAATAAGTGAGGATCTCCAGCCTGCAGCACCAGAGCCCAAAAAGTACACAGATAACAAAGAACTGCAAAAAGCAAGAGTTGCTCTCAGCCACAGACAGGCAGCTAGAGACCCAAAGAGCCTTTTAAAGGGCCAACACATAAATTTTAATTTTCAGCCACTTACCCTGGTCTCCAGCAAAGGCAGGGGCAGAGTGGGCTAGAGACACCTGAGAAGACACTGTGGAAGGAGGCTTTGGGGACAGAACTGATAGAGTAGCCAATGGGATCCCAGTGCTGACTTATTCCCCATACGGCAGTAGCCATCTTGCTCAGGCAGACCTCTCCTCTGAGCAGCAACAGCATGAGAGGACACAGTAGCCCCGTCCCCAGGAGGGACCCTACCCTGGCCCAGTGGTGCTAAAGCTTGACAGCTGAGTACAGAGTGGCAGACACTGATAGTAGATCCCTGGCTTAATGAGGTGCCAAGTGATCTAGAAGCACTCGAGGAAAGACTGGAGACGGAGGCTTTACAGAGAGAACAGAGAGAGTCGCCAGCAGGAACCAGGTGCTGACTATTCCCTATACAGCAGCAGCTATCTGGCTTAGGCAGACCACTCCCCTGAGCAGCAGCAGGAGCAGCATGAGATGACCCAATAACCCTGTCCCCCAGAGATACTCTGCCCTGACCTGTGGTGTCTAAGCCTGACTGCTGAGTGCAGCGTGACTAGATTAACAACTGAAGGAGACAGCCACAGAGAGTAGATTCCTGGAAGTCTCGAACAGACTGCCTAAGGTCAGACAGGGTCAACATCTGAAATCATCAGAGGCAGATCCAGAAAGAAAAAGCAGTGGTCTCCCACCACAGAGCTTCACACCACAAAGTCAGGAAATCAAGACAGATCGATTTAAGAAGCAGAAGCAAAAGAGGAGAGTCTCACAAATAATGGGAACACAAAGAAACACCCCCCAATCTTAGGGAAAGGAGAAATCCCCAGAAAGAGAACTAAATGAAATAGAGAAAGAGAACTAAATGAAATAGAGGCAAGTAAACTATCAGACACTGAGTTCAAAACAATGTTTCTAAGGAAGCTCAATGAACTCAGTGAGTTCAGAGAGAATTACTAAAAACTACAGGGAAACTAGGAGGAACTTGCTGCATACTATATCACTTGTCACTATTGAATATTCTACTCCAAGCCTCTTTACAGAAGAAAAAGAAGGAAATGGAAGTGTCCAGTCCCATTATGGCCTGGGCCTGGATGTCTCAAACATAACTATGAAAAAGGACATAGAAATGATCAATAAAAGACAAGAGGAAATGAAGAATGCAATTTCTGAATTGAAGAACACAGAGGAAGTAATCAAAGCAGGCTAGATGAAGCCAAGGATTGAATCAGCAAGCTGGAGGACAGGGTAGAAAAAGGCTTCCTGAAAGAGCAAGAAAATGAAAAAAGAATCCAAAAGAATGAAGAGGTGTTTAGGCAAATGCAGGACAACCTGAAATATAGTAATATCTGTATAATAGGGATACCAGAAAGAGAAGAAGAGGAGCAAGAGATAGAGAACCTGTTTGAATAAGTAATAATGCAAAACTTCCCTAATTGGAGGAGAGAAAAAGCACACAAGTCTGGGAAGCACAGAGGGTACCATTCAAGAGGAACCCAATGAGGCCATTCCAAGACATCATAGTTGAAATGGCAAATATCAAAGACAAAGAGAGAATCCTAAAGGAAGCAAGGGAGAAAGAGGCAGTAACATATAAGGGAGCCCCAGTACAGCTAGCAGCTGACTTCTCAACAGAAACACTACAAGCCAGAAGGGACTGGCAAGAAATATTCCAAGTCATAAAAAGCAAAGGCCTGCAAACAAGACTGCTCTACCTAGCAAGGCTCTCAATGAAAATGGAAGGCAAAGTAAGGAGTTTCCCAGACAAAAGAAGGCTAAAAGTATACACCTCCACCAAACCAGCAGTGCAAAATATGCTAAAGGGACTGCTTTAAGATGAAGAAAAAGAGTCTATGAATACCAAGTTCCTTTCACAGTCACCAATACTGGATAGTACCAATATTTTTAATAGTTATTAATTTGATTGTGACAATGATGTGTTATTTTGTTACTTTATTATTTGTTGAAACTACACCTGATTTTGTATATTTCTTGCCTATTTCTATTATTTTTAAAAAGCTTTAAATGACTTTTTGGTATTCTTTATCCATTTCTTGATTAAATATTAGTAGAATTTTTTCCCTAAAAAAACCCAAAAAAACTATTAACACTTTTTTAGGTGTGTTGCAAATACTTTCCTATTCTATTACTTGTCCTTTAACTTTTTTTATATGTATATTACTAGATAGTCTTAAATGTTTAATATAGTCATATTGTCAATATTTTACTTTATAGCTTCTGGGTTTGAATATTTTACTTCAGGGTAAGAAAAATATTTTATATTTTCTCCTAAAACTCCTTAGATTTTACATATTGATTTTTAACTCACCTGAATATTTTGTGTATAATATGTGAAATAGGGCTCTATATTTGTTTCATTTCATGTAATAGTGGTCCATGTACCTTATAGGTTGAATAAGTCTTATTTTCCCCATGGATTTGAAATATCAATTTAATCATATATTACATTGTTAGATATATACATTTGTTTCTAGAATGCTCATTTTATTTCATTGATCTACTTATTTCTTGCTGGTGTCATGTTGGTTTAATTGCTGAGACTTCATAGTGGATTTAAATTTTTTAATATTTTATAATGGATTTTGACATTTAAAAAATAAATAAAATCAATCTGCATTTTATAAAAAAAGAGAAAGGAAGGAAGGAAGGAAGAGAAAGAAAGAAAGAAACTCCTACCTTTTTTGACAACATGGATGGAACTGGAGAATATTATGCTAAGTGAAATAAGCCAGTCGGTGAAAGACAAATACCATATGATCTCACATATAAGTGGACTCTATTCAACAAAATAAACTAACGAATAAAAGAAACCACAGGCATGGAAACATGGAGCAGACTGAGAGTGATCAGAGGGGATGGGGAAGGCGGACAATGGTGGAAAGAAGAGGAAGGACTAGACAAAGAATATGAATGAATTACCCATGGACATGGGCAACTGTAGGAATTGACTGTAGGAATGGGGCCAGGGATGGGATGGGTGGAGGAAGGCAAAGGGGGAAAAATTGAGACAACTGTAATAGAATAAACATGATTTAAAAAAAAATAAGAAGAGAAAAAGGATTTAAAATATGAACAATAAAATGATAATAAATATATATCTATCAACAATTAAATCTAAAAGATAAACTAATAAGCAAAACAGAAACAGACTCAGATAGAACATTTTGATGATTGCCAGATGGGAGGTGGGTGGGGAGGATGGGTGAACAAAGGGGAAAAAAGTGGGGACAACTCTAATAGCATAAAGAGTAAAAATAAAGAGAAGGAAACACACACACAAATGTATCAATAGATAAGACAGAAATTAAAACAATGAATCAAAAAGTAGACTTCAGGAGAAACAAAGAAAGGTTTCAAAAGATTTTTTAAACCATAATTAAATTCCTTAATAGTATAAAAGATGTTTATAACCTTGAAACAAGAATAGGAAGCTATTAATATTTTTAGAGGACCAAAAAAAAAAGCATGATAATGTAAATTAAACTTTTAATAGAAAAGTTAAAAGAAAAATAAAACCAGAAAGTGGAATCCTCCTAAAAAAGAATGTATGAATGAATTCAAACAATAGAAAAGAAATGGAAAATGAGAAAGAAGATATTAGACAATTATAGGATGTATTATTTACTATTCCATAAAAAATCACCCCCAAACTTAGTGCATTAAAATAATGTATTATTTTTCATAAATTTGTTGGTTGAATCAGCTCAGTATAGCAGGTCTTCTCCTCTTTTGCTTAAGGCAGCACATAGCTGCATTCTGACTGAGAACTACCAGGAACTCTGCAGTGCAATACGCCCTCTCACTCTCCAAGGCCTCTCTCCACATCACTTGTCACTATTGAATATTCTACTCCAAGCCTCTTTACAGAAGAAAAAGAAGGAAATGGAAGTGTCCAGTCCTGTTATGGCCTGGGCCTGGATGTCTCAAATATCACTTCTGCCATTCTATTGGTAAAGCAAGTCACAAGACCAACCTAGATTCAATGAGAAAGATAATAGACCTCACCTGTCAATGCGAGGCTCAGCATGTGAATAAAGGTTTGGGAGGGATTGTTGGGCACTGTCTTTATGGTCAACCTTCCACACCACATTAGAAATTATAACTTCAGGATTTCCAACATCTCCCAAATAAGAGTTTGAGGGAAAAAAAGAACAGAAACAATGAGGAAGGGGTAGGAAGTTAGAAAATAAATATACTTTTAAATGATCAGAAGGATGTGAATTTCTAGATTGAAAAGGCCTACCAAAGTGCTCCAACAGCAAAACAAATAGGCAAAAGGACCCATAGTAATCAACATTGTCATGAAATATTAGGCCATAAAGAGAATATCCTAAAAGCTTCTAAAAATGGGCTACATTTTAAAAATTAAAAATCAGAATAACAGCCCTAACTGATGTGGCCCAGTGGATTGAGTGCCAACCTACAAACCAAAGGGTCTCTGGTTCGATTCCTAGTGTAGGGCACATACCTAGGTTGCAGGCCAGGTCCCCAGCAGCAGGTGTGCAAAATGCAACCACACATTGATGTTTCCCTCTCTTTCTCCATCTCTTCCCCTCTCTAAAAATAAATAAAATCTTTTTTTAAAAAGAATTAGAATAACAGTAAACTTACTGAAAACAAAAATAGAACAAAGAAGATGGTGAAACCATAGCTTTGAAATTCTGAGGGTAAAAATGCCTTCTAACCTAGAAATCTATACCCCAAAAAACTATCGATCTAGTTTGAAATGCAATAAATTGTTAGATCAGCAATTTCTCAAATAATTAAAATCCCATGCATATGATTTCAGGAAACCACACTGGAGAATAGATTCTACCAAAATTAGTAAATGAACTAAGAAAGAGAAAGAAATTTGACCCATCTCAGGAGAAAGATGAAACAATGTGAATAGAAAGGAAGTGACTAGAGATCCAGGGTTAAAAGTTGTGCAACAGCCCCAGAGACCAACCAATTAGCATTGTAATAGGAAAACAGACAGGTCCAAAAGGGAAATCTTCAAGAGGTTCAGAAAATGGAATAAATACAAACTCCAAAAATTTTTTTAAAAAACCACAAATTTTAATATACAATGTAACTCTTCTGTGGATATAGTCATAATAATGAAAACACTACTATTGACCTAATCCAAAATGATAACATATCCAGTCTGAGAACATAGAAGGTAAGGAAAAAATGAGTACTGGGGCAGGACAGTGGAAGTAGGAGAAATAAATATCTTTTATAGAAGAATGTAAATAGATAATATATAAAGCTAAAATCCAGATTAGCAGTTTAAGTATTAAGAAATAAGGAGGAAAAATGCCAGAACAAAGAGTTGACTTGAAAGTAGTTATCTCTGGGAAGTGGGCATGAGAAGGAGTGCATACAGGGTACTACTAATTCATCTCAGCTTTTTAAAACTATTTGACTTTTAAAACTAGGTATATGTGTTCAATATAACTGTGCATTTTTAAAAACACAATTTAAAAGTAACACAAGTTTCCATTTGTGGGAATATAAAATGGCATAGCTGCTATGGAAAACAGTAGAGCAGTTTCTCAAAAAGTTAAAATTATATGATCCAGTAACTCCACTTCTGGGTATATATTCAAAAGAATTGAAAGCAGGGTCTTGAGGAGATATTTGTACACCCAAGTTTATAGCAACATTATCTACAATAGCTAAAATGACTATCAAGGGGTGAATAAACAAAATGCAGTACGACATGAATGGAAAATTGAGGACATTATGCCAGTGAAATAAGCCAGTCACAAAAAGGCATACTCTATGATTCCATTAATATGAGACAAATTCATAGGAACAGTAATAAAGCATTTGTTTAAAAAAACTCACAAAGATGTCATTAATTTCGTTATATGGTATTAAATTGACTAATTTTAGGACTCATTCACCAAATGTGAGAATTTATTTAAAACAATTGATTGTGAATTAAGTAATTTAAAATTATATATAAATCTCCTTCATATTTATAAATGAAATTTAACCAGCCATTAGCAACTCTGCATTTTATGGGCCACTAAAAATCTCAATGAAGTCTATGATGGTTACTGAAAAAAGTGTCACATCTGCACCATAATTTCGGTGTAGTGACATCTCAAGGCAGGCAATATTGCCTGTTAGATGAAGGAAGTCTCAAGAAATCAGAAAGTTTGAAAAGAGAAGTATCTAAGTTGACCAATGCAGTATACTCTAGGAAACAAACTCAAAATTTGTATGGAAGGCTTCAAGTCAAAATACTGTCAATGTATGAAGTTTGATTTGTCTTTTTTTTTTTTTTAATTGATTTGAGAGAGAGAAGGGAGGGGGGAACACCAACTTGTTGTTCCACTTATTTATGTATTCACTGGTTGTTGATTCTTGTAGGTGCCCTGACCAGGGATCAAACCACAACGTTGGCATATCAAGACAATGCTCAACCAACTGAACTACCCAGGTAGGGCTTGATTTCTTGTCTTTGACAGGTACCTTTCCCAGGACAGGTGCAACTTTCTTGGCTTTGATTTTTTGAATCAGAGGAGCTTATTCTAACTTTGACTTCGAAGGAAGCTATTTGTTTTCGAAGCTTCAGAGAGACAAAACTAATGATTTTTGTGATTATGCAGTACAAAGATGGGGCCCACACAAATAACTCTCTCATAGATTTTATTCATGTTCCTAGATTGGGACAAAAACTGTATTATTTAGGTTTCTATGGGTTGAGGCTCACATGAAAACAGCTTTTTCTTTTTTACTAATATTTAATCTGTATTATAAAATGCTTATAAATTATTTAATGATTTGAAACAGTATTTGCCCTAAATGACTTTTTGAAAGTGAATCGCTATTAAAATCTAACAAAAACGCATACAAATTACCACCTTCAAAACTCTATTTTAATGGAAACATATTTTACAATTTCCATTAATATATAATTTGAGAAACTAATTTCTTCAAAAATCTTACAAATTCATTATATTTATGACACTATAAAATAATTTCAAAGAGTGAGAGCCATAAATTATAACCATATCCTGTAAATTGATCTTCATAAACCATTAAATTTTTATCTTAAGAATGCCAAAATATGAAATCCATTTTTATGTATCATTAGAATCACAAATGTTTGGAAGCCTATATTCATTACGCTTCAACACAAATTTTACAAAATAGTATACATATTGGATATAAGAACAGATGAAAATTAGACAATCTAAATATTCATTAATTGGTAAGTACATAGATTGTCCTATTCACACAATAAATTATATAGTAATAAAAATTAATGAACTGTGGCTTCACTCATCTGCATGAATTTTACAGTTGTTCAGCAATAGGAGGTGAAAGAAGCACACATAAAATGATTCTATTTATGTAAAATTCAAAAAGAGGCAAAACTATAAATACAAACAAGGGAATGATGAACAGAAAATCTAGGATAGTGGTACCTCTAGGGGAGACCAGAGAACATAATAGAAGAAGAGCTGCAGTGGGTATCGAAGTTATAATGTTCTAGGCTAAAAGAGAAGCAGTGACTACATATGTATTTATTATTCATCCTTAAACATACACTTTGTACACACTCTGGAGAAAATGAGAATAGACACATGTATGCGGGCAACTTTTTGAAGAGGCTTTTTGTAGATGGGGAAAATTTTATGCTTTTTCTGATGGGAGAAGAGGGCATCTGAATGGCATAGGAAAAAAGGTTCCATTAGAGGGGAAAAGTTGAAGAAACAGGAAAGACAACTGATGAAACACGTTACTTGAGTATTACGAAGGACAGAGTCCAAGACATGCGTGAAAAGGTCTGCCTCTGAAAGGAGAAGGAATTCAAAGTGGAATTTCAAAGTGGAGTAGGAAAGAATACAAACAGCTGCAGCAGATTTTTTTACATTTGGTGATGGGAAACCAAGATATGTTACATCTGATGGTTTGTTCCTTCTCTTGAATGAGGAAAGATCATTAGCAGAGAGGGAAGGACCAGAGCTGGTTTTAAGTATGTGAGAGAACAAAATTAACAAGGATAAATACAGGTGCTTTCTTAAGCCATTTCACCTTAGCTATTTCCCTGGTCTCTGTCTAGAATGTATTTCCTCTTTCTTTTCTCTCAGAAAGACTTCGCATGCCTCAAGACTGACCTCATGTTCTTTCCTCTGAACTCATTATCTCATGGTAATCTTTCCTTAAATCTTACAACACTTGACTGTATCACTCATGTTTCACTTACTCATGGACTGTCTTGCAGAAACTGTTTCATGTTGTTCATGATTTCTTATGTGTTGTCTCCTTAACTACAGTTCTTGGCAGAAACTCTCTCTTGTTAAACTGTCCCTCCCTCTCAGAAAAAAATGTATTCTCATACACACAGCAAACATTTAGATGTATTTTATGTCATCTACTGAAACAAATATCCTTAAAAGCAAACGATAAAATAACTACGAATGAACTTTGAAACCTCTGTTTTCTTACAACTGCTCCTGGTTTTCAATTTTTGGTTTTAGAGCTTACTTTTTAGAAGTTAAGCCAGGGAGCCAAGGTTAATATATAATTGGTTTGCATTTTTAAATTTTTTAAACAAAGTATTCATGTTCATTAAGCTATTGATTTTTAAAATAACTTTTAATATATTTTTTTCATGGAGGTAGTTCCCCCGGAAAATGAGATAAAATGTTATCAGCAATGACAAATCATGTTAGGAATGCCATCTTGTGGTTGAGAGTAGTCCATTACACTATTAAGTCCTTTCAATGACAATCTTGTTTTTTTAAATTTTTATTTATTGATGAGAGATTGATTTGTTCCACTTATTTATGAATTCATTGGTTGATACTGGTATGTGTCCTGGCCAGGGATCAAACCCACAACCTTGGCATATCTGGACAGCACTCTTAACCAGCTGAGCTACTCGGCCAGGGCTCAGCGACAATCTTTAATTCAGAAGTAAAACATCCAGTAAATTCACAAATGTATTGTTAAAATGTATTGATACTATGAAGCATTAAATATATGCATCAGTTGTGTATGGTTTTAGTTGTCAAAAAAAGACAATGTTCATTGTAAAGAGAAAATAATATAGAGAAGCTGCTACCTATAAACACACTTCCATTAAAATTCAAATACATTGAATTTTGAAAAATTGTTCTCTTTAAATAGGTAATTTTATTTCTGAATCTTGATTTTCAAACTACATCACTCCAACTATAAACATCCAAATGGGAGTGAAGGACAGAGCACTTATCTAATTTGGATGGTGTAGTATACACGTAATTATTTGTAGCCCAAATGGATTCTAAGTAGAATTAAAAACACTGGCTTGATTTTAATAGATGAGCTTACTACTTCATCCATACAAGTTAGCCATTTGAGTGGTAAATTATCTTTCTCATCAACAGAGAACCAGTAATGATTACAGATGTAGTAGTTAGCAACTGTGCTTAAGTATTTTAATTGCCAAGTTAAATACCAGACATTTTGCTCCACCTAAAAGTGGGGGTAAGAAAGTGGAAACCGATATATCCCTCATGAGTACAAAGCACAGCACAACAGCACAAGGGTCCATGCACTATGCTACCTTTTTGTCACTTCAAGATTAATGATCCAAGGAGCATGTGCAAGTACAAAGTTCAGTTCTAGAGATTAAGTTACTGAAATTCCAAAATATAATAATATAGACATATTTAAATTAAAAATGCTATTGTACTCCAAATCAACTTCTGTGATTTATTATTGCATGCTAATTACCAGAAAAAATATTTTACTCAGAAAACTTTTATATGAATTGATTTTGTATTAGTTTTTCCACATGATTCTTTAGGACATTCACATCAGCTGCACAGACCTGGTACTCCATCTTCTCTTGCTGTTTTGTTCTCTCTAATAAAGTCTCATGTGGTGGAGGTAATGCATTGTATGAACTCAATAAATAAAGCTGACTTGATGATGTTTGGTTGATTTCTTGAATCTTTAAAGCCTGCATGATAGCAGGTGCAAACTTTGAGTAATGAGCTGTAGATGAGATGATCACTGGGCAAGTTTTGTCCTGCAATCTGTCTGCAACCACTTTTGCAACAGCAGTGTGTGGATCCAAAATATATCCTGAAGTATTGTAGGTGGAGTGAATAGCTGCTAGACACTCTCCCTCAGAGCACCAGTCAGCTACAAAATCCTGCTGAAGTTTCTCAACTAGAATCTTTTCTATCTGGAAGTGATGCTGCTCTTCTAATTGATTAAATAACTTTGTCATTAATTGTCCATCTTTATTAGCCATCAAATATAAGTGTCGTTCCAGGTTTGAAGATTTGAGAATATCTATTGCTGGTGAAAAGGTCTGCGCTAATTTTCTTTCCCTTAGATCATAACGTCCTGTTTTTATAAAATCAGTCAAAACGTGGTTCTGATTAGAAGCACAAATAAATTTCCGAATAGGAATTCCCATCATTTTGGCATACACTGCGGCTAAAATGTTACCAAAATTTCCTGTGGGAATACAGACATCCACTGGGCTTCCAAAAGAAATAAAGCCTTGACTAACAAGATCAAGATATGCAGAAGCATGATAAACTACTTGGGGAAGCAGTCGGCCCCAGTTTATGGAATTAGCTGAACTTAAGATTGTTCCATATTCCACAGTAAGAAAGCCAGTAAAATCAGAATCTTTAAAAATTTCTTTTATAGCTGTCTGGCAAAAATCAAAATCTGACTTGACACCTACTGCCCATCCATTTTCTTTCTGGCTACCAATTATTTGTGCTTTTTGAAAATCACTTACTCCGTTCTCAGGAAAAAATGTGGCCACAGCTATTCTTTGCTTGTCATTCTCATTAAGATGACTAAAACCATTTAAGACAGCACTCCCTGTGTCTCCTGAAGTGGCTACAAGTATCATATAATTGCAACTTGGTGGAATACAGTATGCAAAAAGATGAGGCATAAGCTGTAAAGATAAATCTTTAAATGATCCTGTTGGTCCATAAAACAACTCCAAGATGAACTGGTTGCCAGAAAGGTGCCTGACAGGGGCAATTTTTGAGCAGGTAAAGTTTTCCCCATAAGCAATTTCAATCATTTCTCCCAATTTGGCAGCAGGTATGTCAGCAGGGTGTATACACTTTTCTAACAGTATTTGTGCTCTTTCTATGTAGGTTGCTCTTACTAGGTTTTTCCACTCCCCAGAGTTTAATTTTGGAAATTCCTTCTCGGGAACAAAGAGTCCACCATCAGAAGCTAATCCCTCAATCACAGCTTCGCTAAAGAATTTCGTTGAAATCTTGTGTTCACAGTCTTTAGGCCAAATGTGTCTTGTTGAAATGAATGTTTCTGAGTCCACATCTTGGTATCTTTTAACTGCATTAAGCACTTTGTCAGCTACCTCCTCTGGGGAAGCCCCACTTTCACAAAAAACACGGGTATCGTACCACTTCTTACAATACTGTCTTCTTAATTTAAGTAACTCTATCATAGATGTCCCAGAATTCTGACCTACAATCCTATCTATTTTCATTAATTTTAGACGGCTAACTATATCTGTTAGAGGTACATCCAAGTACACAATTATTCCATTTTTCTTCAGATGCCACATGCTAGCATCATGCATTGGATTGGACCCAGTAAGGGAAATTACACTTCCAGATGCAGAGAAGTTTAACACAGCTTTTCCTTCCTCTTCTAAAAATTGTTCATTACCAACATCCTGTAATTTTTCAGACACACTCATATTCCAGGTTTTTTCAAGGATATCATCATCCACATCTATGACACAACAACCTAGCTTCTGACCTATTATTCTGCCTACTGTTGTTTTCCCAGCTCCAGGCGGTCCCATCAGGATAATATTTTTGTCTCCAACGAGAGAGTGGGTTGAGTGCCATGACTTCCTTAATTCTGCAAGTACAAAGGTTCTTGAAAGAAATAGCTGCGCACATTTATCCGTTTTAACATGTATAATAGAAAAACATTTCTGGGTTATTCGTTTCAGATGCTGACATCGGTTAAAGTGGAGCATTCTCTTTTCACTTTTCTGCTCAAGCCAACCTAAAAACTGGCTTTAGCCTTTTTCAAAACATAAAAACAAACAAGAAAACATTTGGTTACTAATTTCAACAGACTTAAAATCCTGACAGGAGTGAATATAACCATGCCCATGGTACATAAACTATTTTAGAATCTTCCATGTTTATGGCACATTTAACCCAAGTATTTGAACCCAAATTCCAATATCATGCATATTGTATTTTAAAAAATCCTTTCAAATTTCAAGCCATTGAATCAAAATTTTAATAATTTATTACTATTGAGCAAAAGAAACTTTATTCAAAAATGCTGTATAATAGATGCTTTTTAAAAATACATACCAAATCAAATTAGTATTTTACTGTAGTGAAAATTGTTTTGTGGTTTATAACACATATGATTATTTGGAGTTAGAATTCTATTTCCTTGCAGTTCACAAGTGCTAATTAATATTCTTCATATTTAACGTCTCTTCAGTTATATGAACATGTTGGTAGACTATGTTACTCATACATTTCTTAAGACATACTATTCACAACAGGAAACCAAAAAAAAAAATTTGCTTATGAAATGCTTCAATAACTTTCCAAACTATAGGGCTAAGGGATGACATTTTCTTTATATGCCTTTCCTATGCTTACTGTTAAGAATCATTCTTACATATTTTTCACATTGAAGACCTTAACAAAAAGCTAAAATGAAAGGCATAATATGCAAATAGTTAAGAAAAAGTGATGATCAGCAACAAGGTCAAAGGTTACATATCTATAACCTTATCTGCATGGAACCACCACTTAGGTCTCTGTCCTATAAACATCATCAGTGGAGACACTTAATTAAAATTCCAGACTCCAAAGTGATAGCAAAAAAACTCAAGAATGTTACCAATGATAAGAGGAAAAAATTATTCTGGCATCCAAAGCAGCTCTGCAATGCCTCACACTGGTCAAATTCCTGTTTTGGGAAACACACTCACCTTTATAACACAAATGTATGCCAGACAAGTCAAAGTTTTAGTCACATGTAGATGCAAGTTAATAACTTCTGCCATGTTCATTTAAAGTGACCACAGTAACTTTACCGCCACACAGTGGAGCTTTTCAAATGTTCTGTGGTAGAACCAAAATGCAACTAACCTATATTGAATGTTAGATGATACACTGAAATATGTTCAATCATTTACTATTACGATTAGCAATTCTATTTAAACTATGTTCTGTAATTAACAATTTAAGCCATTTTAAGCTAACACGGAATTTAACTTACAAGTTAAATTAAAACTGTCAAGAGAAGGAATACATTTCCTTATTTGGCTTCCCAGCTTGTATGTGCTGTGCTTAACTCCCAGTGACTTGTAAACATATAATACACACGCACCAATATTAGATGATGAGCTTGCTGAAGCTGAGGCAAAGTCAATCTCTGCAAAAGTGAAGTCTATAATGGAAAAATTTTCAAGTTAATCATAACTGCATATAGTACCATAAAATTCTACACATGGACTAGTCTATTATTAAAATGTCCACCTGAAATATTTAAAGTGCATAAAAATAATGAATTAATCCTTTTCATGTTCCCCAAATCTGCTATTAAAAGATTAAGAATCTGCTTTTTTCAACATGTCTTATCATAGAAAAGAATTTTACTAAACAGTAGTGAAAAAATTTCTGCCATCAAGCAATATAAAAGACAATATAACCAAACAATAAAAAAAATAAAATCTTTCACAATGACACTTAAAATTTTAATGATTTAACTGAGGTTATAAATTTTAGCCAGAATTTACAAATACGGAAGCTGTGAAAAGTGAGGAACAACTGCATACCATTTTCGTTTATGATTCAAAGCTATGTTATTAGGCATTTTTCATTTATTTATGTTAGTATGTTTTTCAGTAGAAAGGCCATAAATAGGCAATTTTTCCTTAGCAAAAGGACAAAACTATATCAAATTAAATGAAAGTCAATCACATAGGAGTCAGTAAACAAAAACAATACTTACAGACCAAATCTCTTGGCCATAAAGTACTCAGTTTTTATTGTGTCACTAATGTTCAAATATTTTTTGGAGAGCCAATCAAGTTCTACACAAAAATATTTTAGTTATTAACTGCTCGGAGAGTGGGAGATCTACATAATTCCATTACAAATTAGTAATTTTTAGATAGTTTTTCCTACTGATCACTTATTGTGGAGCTTTTACCCAAATTCTAATGGATACTTTATAGACATAAAAAGACAAGTCATTCAAACACATAAATGAAAAAGCAGTGATGTGTCGGGATCACAGAAATAACTTTAAACAGCAAAAACAGAATGTCTATGTGTACATATTAATTCAAGTACTATGTGACCTTAAGGCACAAAATTTAACAATTTTACTGTGATAAGCTGATCAAAACTGAATTAAGAATTCAAGGGGAAAAAAGTACAGTAATCACTTTTTAAATTGCTTTTAAATTATTTCTTATGAATGCTAATAAAGTCACATTTTAAACCAGAAATACAGACTTTCAGTACTCTATTTACAGTGACATTTTCCTAAGTTTACCACTACATGAACAATAATAAACCAAAATCATACTCAATCTGTTATGAATTTTTAGTTTTAAAATGGCCCACAAGAATTTTTCAATTCCATTATAAAATTGCCTCGTTTTTTTCAATTCCTCTGGGAAATTGTCAAAATCCTACTTAGTCAAAATGATTCAGCATTTTTCACCCACTTAAAATATTTGTTACTATATACTCCTCCAAAATAAGAAATAGCATTTCAAAAATTATTTCATGAAGAGAAAATGGGTATAGTTCAATGAGCTTTTAGACATATTTATGCTATGATTATGCTTGTCATCCTATATTAATGCAATTTCGATTTAAATTTCTCAGATGAATGACTAAACCTAGTCCACTATATTATGAAGAAGGTACTGAGATTTTTAAAAATTACTGCATTTTAACAGCATTAAATTATTTTCCAAGAAGTAATGAGAACAAATGAGACTATACTAACGACATAAACTCATGGGGTCGGGGGAGGTAAAGCTCTGCTGCTTCTGACTACTGAACAAAAATCCTCTCAAGAAGCTCCTACCTCCATAGGAGCTGTGAGGTGAGGAGGGGGAAAGGACCACACACTCCAATGCCATGTTATAATCAGGGATCTTATAATCAAAGGAATATTTTTACAAGTTCATCACTCACTGTTGCCTTTATATAGTATCAAAGCTGACTAAGCATTTCCTGTTGTTTCTTCATGCTGTTAGATATCCCCTTAATGGTCTTGAATATTTAATTCAATACTTTTTAAGTACACTTTTCTAATTATAACTTAGAAAAATATTTTAAAGTATACCTGCCTTTATGAAAGGTTTATTTTCCTTTATTTTCCTCCCAATTGTCTTATTTGTATTCATGGCTACACCCATCTTATGGTCTAACTAGATTAAAATAATCTTTAGCAGAAACAAACCAACCAACCAAACCCTATTTTCTATGTACAACCATTTATATCAGGTGTCTGTGTCAACTACAACCCATAGCCAAATCTGGGCCACCGCTCATTTGTAAATTTAAATTAAGTTTCAGGGAAGACAACTTTGTTTTCATTTGGTTAATCCTGTCTTTGGCTACTGCTGAGCAACAATGGTACCGTTGAGTAGTTGCAACAGAAACCATCCGGCCTGCAAGGGCCCAAATATTTATTAGCTAGCCTTTTACAAAATAAGTTCATGACTTCTTATGGATCCTGTGGATATATTGGACATAGGAATTTCCTTGAACAATACTGCCATTTTGAGGGAATTATATAAATTAGAAATACATTCTTTGTAAACAATGCTTTCAAAAAATGAACAGAATTACAGATGAAGTATCTAAGAAAAAAAGTTCCTTTCCAAATGATTTAACAACTTCCATCATAACTCTAAACTAAGTATCTTATAGTGAAATCAAATTGTTTAGTAATTTTAAAACCACAATAAATATACTGACATCAGTGAAAATACTGTATTCAGAAACACCAGGAAGTTGAGACTAGCTACGGCCAGCTGGTGCTTATGAATTGAAGAAATGTTTTTCTTTGCCCTTACTGGCTCCTAAATGAACTGATTAACATAAACAGTCTTAAAGCATTCCTTCTAATTAGAAAATTTATAAGCTTTTGCCAATGACTATCCATTTGGCTAATGGTATTACCATTCTGAGTCCTTAGTTCAGATCTTAGTATGTAGAGAGAAAAGAATTTCTCTCTACATCCGCTAAGCAAAAAAACCCAAACAAAAAAATACTCAAAGGGAAATCAAAAAGGCGAAAGTAGCATATATACATGTTTTGAAAAAAGAAAATCTGATGTGAAGACCAGGGGAATCATTCCCAAGGTGTCACCAACCTGAAATAAAATATTTGTTAAATGCCTGAGATAAAAATGAACATCAACTGGTTCATCAAATACTACATTTATAGTTATCTAATGAAATTCACTATGATGCCCAAATGGTAAGAACCCACACAATCAGCAAAGCCCTGTAAGTAGGAACTACAAAGTGTATCAAGCCACCATCCAGTGTTAATCCCCTCACTGAGCAGCCTGGCAGTGAGATGACCACTGGTGTTCTCTCCCACCTTCGAGCATCTTTACTGTCTTTGGACTGACACTTGTAAGGTGAGTTCAGACCATTTATCCTCCTTCCTAAATCACATCGCCAAAATATCTTTTTAAGACTCAGATGTTGAAAGCTCTTAAAAGAGTTCCTCTCAGCAGTCATACGTGTATAAATGTTTATGTAAGACCAAATGGGTTGAGAACGGCATAAAACTGCCTCTCCCAAAGACAAATTTTCAAAAAGTGACACATAAACACAAAAGTGGGCAAAAACTAAAGGGCCCATTTAAAAACCTTCCTCTGGTTTAGGGTACTTGTTTACGAAAACAAAGTCCACACACATGTGGAGAAAGACCTAAGAGGAGGGGCCGGATCAAGAGGGAAACGGGACACAAAGCAGGGAACTGTTTAGGTCCAGGGGCAAGGGGTGAAGCCGGGAAGCGACAGGTGGATGGCAGGACGTGGGCGCACAAGGAGCTCAGGCAGCCTAGGGCAAAAGCAGCGGACAAACGAGCTGAAGATGACAACCAAGGGAGCGGGAAGGGGAAGGACGCAGGAGGTAAAGGCATGCGATGGGAATGGAGTAGTGTCTATAGTCTCTTTATTTCTCCTCAAATAACTCACCAAGAAAAATCACACTGAGAAGATGGGGAAAAGGTAAGGACATGGGATGGAGTACCCGGGAGCTGCCAGGGTCGCCTCGGTATCGAACCCCTCACTTGCGCCCCTCCCCGTGAACCACCGCCGTCCAGGCCCGAGCCCCCGTTAAGGCCGCTCCAAACCTGCTCTGCAACCCCGGCGACTGCGCCGGTGCGAACCTGCGCGTCCGCACGCCACACCCACGCCCACAGCAACCCGGACAGGCACGTGACTCTCATCTGTCGCTCAAAGCACGAGCCCTCCCTGCTCCCGGGTCCCTCCCCTTCCTAGTCCCGCTCGGGTCGTCGGGAGTCCCTCGGCGTGCTTGCTCCTCCCTCGCCGTTATTGGGACCTGCGCACCAGAGCCTGATTGTGACGTTACACGGCCGCTTCGTTTCTCGTGCATCTGCGTTCTTCCTCTCCAAATATAAACACAGAAAAGATCAGTATCTTTTAGGAGATGCCATTTTCACTTCATTACTCTCAAATGCATATATAAACACTGCTCTCAATGTTGAGCTTTCCAGTCGGAAGACTGAGCAGCGGAGACGGAAAAGAGGAAACGAAGTTTGCAGTTTTCCTCCCGCTTCCCCGTTGCCTAGCAACTGTTTCCAAGGCAAGCTCAAGGTCAACAAAGCTAAACAACCGCCAGAGGAAGAGGGTATCTTCCCAATAGAGGTCTTATACGGAGAGGTCAAAGGGGAATTACGAGAAAAAGAGAAACCTTAGTTTCTTGAGAAGGCAAGAGAGGAGGAAAGGCGAAGCAGTGAAGAAAGGGACGGAGATACTGGTATTTTGAGAAAAAAGTTGAATAGTTTTGAGGAGTCATTTGGTGGCCATGGATCCAACATGCTCTTCTGAGAGCATTTATAACCTCATACCCAGTGACTGGAAGGAGCCTCCCCAGCCTCCTAGGTATGTAGGTAACACAAGAGTACTGCTTGAAACAAGAATGGGGAATGACTCTATTTCAGGATTAACGAAGTATTATATGACTCTAAAAAAAATAAAAAAATAGATTTGTCTCGATGAAGTAGGCTTGGATGGTAACTTCTTAAAGACAAGTTTGCAAAATCTAGGTACTTAGTATCTCAGAATTCAGAAAGGGCCGACCCAGTGTTATTAAAAGGCCATTTTATGTTAGTCTCCTGTAATATAGTATGTAATTTGTTTTGTAATCTGATTTGTTCGCACAAGATGTGGTATATAACATTTGAAATTTATGTGCTATGTAACGTGAAATTTCTCGTTGAAAAGAAAAAAAAAATCACAATTTATCCTGTGTTAAGATTCTTGATATTTGGTTTCAGGAGTTCATTGTTTTCTTTCCGACTGATTTTTTCCTAAAGGACTAGTACTCATTTTTCCCTGTTATTGTCAAATATAAATTAGTTTGTTGCTGAGCCTCATTTTTTAATTTTTTTATTTATTGATTTTTTTCTTTTTAGAGAGACAGAAACATCGATTTGATGTTCAGCTTATTGATGTATTCATTGGTTGATTCTTGTGTGTGCCCTGACCAGGGATTGAACCTGAAACCTTGTCATATCTGAAGGACGCTCTAACCAACTGGGCTACCCAGCCAGGGTGGAGCCTCAATTTTTTGATCACTGAAACAAACAAACAAAAAGAGACAAGATAGTTTCTAAGATCTCTTATGCATCTAATAGTTAGATGGAAGGAAAAGTTGATAGAGAACCAAAAATATGTGATTGATTTAAAATGTTTACATAAGTGATTTAAAAAAAGATAATCACAAAATAAACATTCCATTTACTCTCATATGTAGGGACGTAGGAATTGTTTAAATCTATAGGGAGAAAAGAAGGTAAGTAGTGGAGAACCTTTCATTCCTCCTAGGACTTTTCTGTCATTTACCTTTCTCCTTTTCCTGATTCAAGTCAAAACTACATTAAAAGAGCTCTGGGCTAGAAAAAAGGGGGTGCTGCAACTCATTGGTTTTGGGATCATGAATTAATTATCTCTTGTTTTCTGATCTGTAAAACAAACTAAATAATCTTTATGGCCCCTTTCGTATCTAATGGTCGATTGTTTTTACTAATAATTGCCTGGTGTGCGTAACACCTTCAACAAGTGGACACATCCTTCCCTTTTAAGCCTGAGTATCTCAGTTCTAACCAGAGCAGTACCTGCATTGTTTTCCATTCACTTCTCAAGATCTAGTAGATATTGGAAAGGGGAATGTAAAGAAGATATGATATAGTTGCAGAGTTTATTAGGAGTGTTCAAATTAACTATTACTGAATGGACTTTCGGTCCAAAATTCCTGTCTATGGCACAAGATAAAACTTCTCTTTCTAGCCCATGGTAGATTGTATTTTCTATAGACTATTGAATTTGGTAAGATATTTTATTAGATAGGTATTCTGTCATTGGTAAATTAAAAAAGAGTTACTATACATCCAGGTGATTTTTTTCAAGAAATTTTATAGGAACAACCTTTTCTAATTTGGCGAGCATTAACTGAACCCCTATTTGTGTATAATATTACCCTTGGGGAATGTTGGAGTGACAACACAAACTCCTCAGTTTACTCTGAAGGGATATGGTGTTACAGAAGTCTTTCTGTTAGTGAGTCAGGCCACAGCCACTAATTTATAAACACAGAACATAATGACACATTTAACCAAGTTTTTCTCACCACACTAACACAAATTTGTCCTGACTCAATCCCCTTACTGATAGTAAGAATTAGTAATTAGAAATATATTAAGCTACAAGGCTTACTTGTATCACTGAGTTATAAACCCAACTTCAAGAAAGCCCACTATAGGCACTGGCTGGGTAGTGCAGTTGGTTAAAATATCATCCTGCTACACCAAGGTTGCAAGTTCAATCCCTAGTCAAGGTGCAGATGAGAATCAACCAATGAATGTATAAATAAGTGAAACGACAAACTGATGTTTCTCTCCCCCTTCCTCTTGTCTTTCTAAAATCAATTTTTTGAAAAAAGCTTACTGTAGCTCTTTACAAGACTAACAAGATGATTGTCTAGCTTTCATAAAACAGTTGGATTTTTTTAAAGAAATCAACAGTTGGTTCTACTGTGTTATCCCATGCGTCAGAGATTGGGTCCCTTGGGGAACAAAAATAAAAACATTAAAACATTGACTAACAGGAAAACCATATATTATTGAAAACCCTAATGAGAGATGTAGATACTAAATAAGATAGATGTATGTTATCAAATAGATATAATGTAACCAAAATAGGGCAAAAGGCAACCTTTTTGAGTTAAACCAAAACTGGGACTTAAGATATAAAAATGTTAAAGTCAATGGGAAACTGTGAATCAGTTTCAAAATTTCAGTTACTCATGATTTGTGATAATAGTTTCCAAGATCTTCACCAAATTTGTAACCCTTCTATTGATAATTCTAGTTACTTAATATCTCCGATCATTCTCTCTTTACGTTTTCTTTAAGGTAATATTCCAGATATGGTCTGAATAGCCATAGAGTGATGATCTACTTTCCTTAATATGCAATACTTACATTGATACATACATTAGCATTTTGAAAGTCATGTTCTACCATTGTCTCACATTGAAATTTCCACGTGAATCATGAGTGGTCCTTCCCATCCTACAATTGTGTAGCTGATTCTTTTTTATCTAAACTCATCATTAATCTATGGAGATAGTTTTGAATTTTTAATCTTTCATACACTCTCTTAATCATCCCTCCCAGCTTTGTGTCATTTGTAAATCCATTGTCTTTTATATTTCCATCAATCATCGAATGGGGCAAGTACAATGGACAAAGCCACTTTAGTAGGCTACAGGGTATTTTTTCTGATAATGTTTTTATGGAGTCAGTCCTTAAAATGCACCCATTAATCAGTTCATATTTCTCTCCCTTATCAGTAAGGATTTAAAGATTTAATAAGAAGCTTAGTACTAACATCAAGATGTGTATTATGATGTCTAAGGTATTTTCCTGATTTATGAGTCCAATAGTCATCTTATATTTTTAAAAAATGATCTTCATTTCAGTGAACTAAAATTCCAACTGGCTCATGCAATCATTGCTGCTCCACAAATTTTTAGATACTCTTTGAAATTGACATCAGGCTTACCAGTGTGGAGTTTTTGGATGCATGCTTTTTGAAAATGAGAATATTTAATGTCATAAGCACTCAGTAGTTGTTTCTTTTTTACACCTTTATGGTTTTCTTTGGGATAATTTTGACATGTCAGAATTTCATTTTCAGAGGTTCTCATTCTTCTTGGACTACCCTCCATTTTATTGTGTGTGTGTGTGTGTGTGTGTGTGTGGTGTGTATTCTGAATGTTTGTAGCATCTTCTCTTTTAAAGTCTGGTTATGTATCTGTATCTGAGATCTTGATTATTATGAAATCTTATCTGACAGTAAATTTCTCCTGAGGGTCTTAACTACTTTGCTGACTAATTATAGCCAATAATTCAACTGGGAAAAGCAGTAGCACTTTTAAATGAACTTACATTCAAAGAAAGCCAAGAATATTCCAACATCTTTGTTTTTAGCATAATGAAATTTTATGCTAAAACTCTCCTTGCTGCAATATATGGCCTTGGACAGTTTTATGATTAGTGCTAGAAGTCATTATTAAGATTTTTCATCTGATCAGTGTCTGCAGCCGTACACAATAATAACACTTCTCTTCATCTCTTGAGTTATTTTTACCCAAGTTCTCTTCTCATGCTTATATATTTTTAGTCTAGACATCAACCCCACAGTTAGATAGATTTTAAAATCACCAGAAAAAGCACACATATAACTTAAGATGTGCTATAATTAATAGACTCATCTAAAGAGTACAGAAAAAATGAAAGTCTGGGAAACTAGTGATGAAAAGGATAATGGAAAAAGGCACTTTTTTCCTTCTGACGTGTGGATGAGGGTAAGGGCATTCATAAACAGGATTTTTTTCAGGAAGAACTGCAGCTTCCATCAGCATTTACTAATTTAATGTTTGTTTATTGTGGGTTGTTGCTTCTCATTTAGAGTTCTATAGAGTTTATATAACATGGTATATTAACACTCCCTCTGGCATTTCACATGTACCTTTAAATGTTGAGGAGAAAATATGCCAAAAATATTTCTTAAAATTAATTGCCAGGGATATTTGTGAATAAGTGAACTTTTTGAGTGTTAGATTTGTTTTTTTTTTAGATTATCCCATTCCAGAACAAGGTTCAATATCTTAAGCATAGTACATATACATCATCGTATGAGAATCTGTTTATTACAAGTCAGGAAAGTATGTCTGTCTATGTCTGTCTCTTGTGATAACCATTTATATCCCATGACACACATTTTTAGGGAATAAGACTTTCTGCTAGCATACAAATAAAATAAAGTAAAAGGTCAAACAGTTCTTTTTAGTGTAAGCAAGATGAGTATCCAATAATAATAATAACAATAAAAATACTAATAAAAATAATGATAATATGTTCAATGTATTAGTGTTTATAATATGCCAGGAACTGGTCTATGTTTTATGCAATCATTATTTTATTTAATTCTCACAAGAACTCTATGAGATGAGTAGTATTACCCCAGTTTTATGGAGAGGGAACTCAGGCCCAGAACATTGAGGAAGCTAGAATCAACAAGAGCTGAGATTGAATTATAAGTCCGACACCAAAGTGCACTATATTAACCAATTTGCACACTGCCTCTTAACCTGAGTAACTAATTAAAACAAACCTAAAGAGCACCTTTTGCTTCAATAGCATACGTATTTTAGTCTTCAGATAATTTACTATGTATCACATACTGTTTAGTATTTATTTAAACATTACTACATTATAATGCAATAAGATTTTAAAAATAAGAATATCAAAGCAAATAAAAATAAAGATAGAAAAATAAGATTATGCCACAAATGAGCATGAAATTTCTTGTACATGAAATGTATGCTTTAAAATATTGTATGTTTGCTTAAAGTCTGATACAGATTTGGCTCAGTGCTAGCTAGAAACTGGGCAACCCACAAAGGAAGAAAGATTCTCACTATAATCCTCTAAAGATCACTTATACTATAAGTCACATTTTCCATAAGACAATAGCAAAGGAATAGATGAGAAGTATTCTCAGTATGAAGCCAGAACTACAATTCCTCCATGGACCATAGAGAAGAGAGACAATGTGTTTAATATAATGACTAGAAAGATTTTAGCCACACTTTTCCATTAAATACACTGAGCTCCATAGGTCTAATACCGCTCTCACTATAGACCAGTGGCCTCGTGCCAAACTATAAGTTAAAGCAGTTTAGAGGCATGGCTATGATGTGATCTGGGTATGCAACAATATGACTATCTTATTTAATTCAAAGATTGATTTTTCTGATCTCTAGGCAGCACTGTCCAATAAAATGTGAAGCCACATATGTAATTTTAATTTTCTAATAGCCGCATTTAAAAGGTAGAGAAAAACATGTAAAATTAATTTTAATGATATATTTAATTTAACCCAATATATCTAAAATACTATGATTTAAGCATATAGCATAGCCACATTTCAAGTGCTCAATATCCACATGTGGCTGGTAACTACTATATTGTCCAGCACAGATCTAAATGAATACATTAACTACATATCATCTTGATACTCTACCATATTTATTATTTCTCTCAACAACTTGCACTAAGTATTGAGCAGCAATAAGGTCAGAATTATACTTGTTGACACATACATGTGTTGTCAGCCAAGTACAGAGCATAGCTTTGACAACCAGCCAAATGGGAGTAGAATTGATGTCCATTTGTGGAAATTGAATTACTTGACATAGTCATGAAGTTGAACTGAAGACTACCACTTCAATGTCTTTAGGTAGGCTTAAGGTGTATCCATATACATAGACAAAATTTTCTTCAAGAAATAATTTAGAGGACTTTCTAATATAGTCTAGGTCCCAAAGTTCTGCACAATAGAGAAACACTGCAATACTATTGGCCTGTATTTTTTTTTTTTAAGCACTTAACCAGGTGCCCATCTAACCCAGTAGGGAAAGAAGTCTCAAGCAAGCATTATCAAACTGTTGCAAGTTTGGGTCGATATTTTTCTGTGTGCTCTTTAAGATAAACTGCTTTAAAAATGTATATCTAGAGACTTGATATGACTTAATACGTGGTGATTATTGGCAATAAAGTAAATGCCAGTATGGTGTGTTTGTTGAAGATGACGATTTTAGTTTTAGAATCATTAATCTATAGCTAACATTTAATAAAAGGTAGACTGTAGGGCCAGTTGTCTAATAAAGTCATTTTCTACATCTTTATAATAAAAACACCATCCACAAAATGGAATACAATGTAGTTATTGAAAAGAAAGTATTAGTATATGGAAAAATAGCATGTTATATTAAGTTTTTAAAATTAAGTTATAATTTGTACATAAATAGAAATACAGAAAACAAAATTTATTCTGGGAAATGAATTGAGAAGATGGAGGGAATCTAGATTTTTATTCATTTTTAAAAATTGAGATATGATTAACATTGTATTAGTTTCATTTATATTTTATTTTTTTTAATTAGAAAAATAAAAAGTATTCATATAGAATAGAATATCTTGTTTTCAATAACAGGTGGGTTAGCTTTGAGTTCATACAAAATAATATATTTAATCACAAGACTGCAAATTAAAAGGTGGTGAAAGTATACACATTTCTTTTTTATCCCAAAGAAATATTTTATTAATAAAAAGGTCATATCTGCCAATTCCAACTTTCAAGGGAGTTTTAAGGCATGGATTTGGATTGAACCTTATTTCCTGATGGTATCTAATGAGTTCGTTCAATGTGGACCATTATTGATTCCTAGCCATTGAGTTTAAGATTGATGAAATGCCTCTAAAAACAAGAAACAATTTCATGTTGCTTCAGACAAACTTATCCATATAAGTACAAAGAAAATACAAGTTGTTAAAAGTGATTTAGCTGAACTTCTGCTTCCAATCAAGGATGGAATTTACCCTCTCACCTTAAACAACTAAAACACCAGAAAAAATATGTGTATAACAATGGTTTTCAGACACTGGGCAATAGGCAACATAGAGAAGTCATCCCTAAGAGAAGGGAAACAAGCCCTACAATTGCCTCAACATATTCTCTGGAGATAATTTGTAGACCAAAGCCCAAAGAAGAGGAATTTAAACAAAACCTAGCAGTTTTGTTGCTTTAAGGAGACAGCGTTTAGAGTTCAAGAAGGTCTACAAGACAAGGCATGTAGAGTTCACAGTTCACAACACAGGAGAGGAAAGAGCTGCAAGTGGAGAGGGAGAGGGGGAACGGAAATATGCAAGAGGATTTCCGTGAGGTCTTTGGTTGATAGTACATGTGTGTGATGAAACTACTGAGGCCAATGAGTTAACCAACAGAAGGCAGCAGAGCCAAATAAAGTTAGTATTTCCACCAGCCAGGGTGGAAACACCTAAGACACAGGACATTGAATACTGCACTGAGAAGTACATTGTTTCAGTAGTGGAGCCAAATTACAACTAGACTAAAGTTCTTCTGGACTCAGAAATACAATACATAACGGAGAGAAAAATCAGTCAATACAAACAATTGACAACAATTAGAGAAGGGTATGAAAACCATGATTTTAAATATTCGCCATGCATTCAAAAAGGTAGAGGAGGAAAACAGGAAAAATACAGAGAAATGGAAGGATTTTTAAAAAGACCCAAATCTAATTTTTAATTTTTTAATCCTTACCCAAGGATATATATATATATATAAAAAAATCTGTCCAGGAAATATCCAGCCATGTACATATAGAAAATTATTAAAGATGCAAGATACAAAAAGCATTGTGCATAGGACAATGACGCCTCAGTCACCTTCAAAGTAGGCACCTTGGGACCTCACACAGTTCTCCCAATTACCATCAGCTGCCCCGTTGTATTTTCCTGAATCTCATTAATGGTATGAAATCTCTTCCCTTTCAAAGGTCATTTTAGTTTTGGGAAAAGCCAGAAGTCTCAAGGTGCCAAACTGGGCTATAGAGAGGCTGAAACACCCAGGTGATTTGATGTATTGCCAAAAAAACTCTGCACGAGGGTGATGCATGAGTGAGCACATTGTCGTGATTAAGCTGCCAGTCACCAGTTGCTTGTAGCTGTGGCCTTCTGAATCGTCTGAATAGTTTCCATGGAGGAATGTTCAAGCTTAACACAAAATTGGATGCAGATTCATTGCTCTACTCACTCAGTCATTTTGAATGTGATGGGCACACAGTACACATGCTCACTCAATGGCATCCACAGTCCCCCACTGACTAGTAGAGTGAAATCATCATTGTTCACTCATGTGTATTTCAGTCCACTCTCCTTGGCTGCCAGGTTACATTGATGTCACATGAACTGTTCTCATTATATTAACTGGCTGGATTTTTTCTGGACAGAACTCACTCTGTGTGTGTGTGTGTGTATATACACATATATATAAACATATATACACAAATATGTGTATATACACATATGTGCATACATGTGTGTGTATATACATATATATTTTTTAACCCTCACCCTCACCTGAGGACATTTTTCATTGCTTTTAGAGTAAGAGGAAGGGGAAAACAGAGAGAGAGAAAGAAAAAATGTCAAAAATACACCAGTTGGTTGCCTTCTCATATGTGTCCCAACAGGGGATCCAACACACTACCTGGGTACGTACTCTGACCAGGAATCAAAACCACAAGCTCCAACCAACCCACACCAGTCAGGATAGGATATTTTTTAAATAGTTTATTTTTTATTGTATTTTTTCCATTACCAGTTATCCCCCTTATACCTTCTGTCACCGCCAACCCCCCAATGACCATGCTGTTGTTTGTATCCATGAGTTCTTTTTATTTTTTTTGCTCAGTCCCTCCAGCCTCCAACCTTCCCCCCTCCCCCAGAACTATAAGCCTGCTCTCTATCTATAATTCTGTCTTTATTTAGCTTGTTAAATAAAGCTAAATAAACACAGACTCATAGATAGCTTGTTAGTTTGTTCCTTAGAGTCTACATATGAGCAAAATCATATGGTATTTGTCTTTCTCAGATTGGCTTATTTCACTTAGCATGATGTTCCCCAAGTGCATCCATGCTGTTGCAAAGAGTAAATTTTTTCTTCTTTTATGACTTATAGTCCATTGTGTAAACATACAATATCTGTTTTATCCAGTCATATGCTCAGAGACACTTGGGCTACTTCCAAATCTTGGCATTTGTAAATAACACCTCAATGACCATAGGGGTGCATATATTCTTTCAAATTAATATTATAGGTTTCTTCAGATAAACTCCCAGAAGTGGAATCACTGGGTCATAAGGCAGCTCCATTTTTTAAAATTTTTTAAATTATATTTTACTAATTATGCTACACAGTTATCCTGATTTTTCCCCATTTGCCGCCTTCACCCCAGCACCTCCCCTCAGGCAATCTCCCCACCATTGTTCTTGCCCATGGGTCATGCATATGAGTCCTTTGGCTACTCCATTTCCTACACTGTACTTTATATCCCTATGACTATTCTGTAACTACCTATTTGTACCTCTTAATCCCCTCACTTTATCATCTATTTCCCACCCACCCCCATCTGGCAACCATCAAAAAGTACTCTGTATCCATGATTCTGTCTCTGTTCTTGTTTGTTTAGTTTGTTTTTTAAATTCAATTGTTGATAGATATGTATTTTTTTGCCATATTATTGTTCAAGGTTTTGATCTTCTTTTTCTTAAGCCCCTTTAACATTTCATATAATAATGGTTTGGTGATGATGAACTCCTTTAGTATTTTCTTGTCTTGATAGCTCTTTATCTGACTTCTTATTCTAAATGATAGCTTTGCTGGGCAGAGCAATTTTGAATGTAGGTCCCCTCTTTTCATGATTTTGTGTTTGTTTCTATGTATTAGTTAGAGCTGCTTTGACTCTTTGTCTTGGTAGTGGGGCCTAATGTAGTAGGTGTCCTGTAGGGTCCAGTGGCACCGCCTCCCATATTATCCAAGCTGGGTACTTGACGTGCACCCTTTGTGTGGGCCTCTTCTCCTTGAGCCTTGGTTGTTTTTGCAAGATTAATGGGAAGGATTTACCTATGCTAGTCAGCTGCAAGAATTGGCTGTGACTACTTCACCAACCTCTATCCTTCACAGAGAATCAGCTGTGCCAGGGGTAGGGTGGTGGTGCTCAGATGTAGTCTGTAGCTCCCTGCTCAGTGCACTGACTCTGGGGTTTCCCGGGTGGTGGAGGCCAAGGTCATCCCCAACCTGTATTTTGCCTGGAACCACCCTGCCTGAGCTATGAAACAGTCAGGCGGCTGCCACTTGTGCTGAGCTTGGAGATTCCCAGGCGAGGCCAGTTGTGAATCTAGGCTGGCTGCTGTTAGTGCCGGGGCTGTGGCTCACTGAATCCCAGCTGTTGCTGGTTTGATAGGATTTAGGAAGTTGGGAAGCATAAGCCAAGATCAGCCATTCATATGGAAAAGAAGCTTGGGTGGGCCAGTAAATTGTGTGGGGCAGAGTCTTTGGGGATCTCCAAGGTGGGTCAAACAGTGTTAGCTGTGTTGATGGAGTCACAAATATGGTACCAGCCTATTGGATCTGTGCGGGGAGGACCCAGAAAATGGACAATGGCCTCTGCTTACCTGGATGCCAAACACTTCACTTCCTCCCTTTATGCCACTGGTGCCTTTCAAGCTTCTACCCTGGTGTTGGAGTTTAGAGGGAGTGAGTCTGAGTAGGTGAGTCTGTGTTTGAGTTCTGTAAGAGGAACTACTTGGGGCTTCAGAATTTTCTTCCACCAACTCAATCTCCACTGGTTTTGCAGCCAGAAGTTATGGGGACTTATCTTCCTGGCATTGGAACCCTGGGCCAGGGGGCCTGGTGCGGGTCTGGGACTCCTCAGTCCCATGATATCCCTCATGAACTTTTTAAAACTTTTTATTTTTATTTTTATTTTTAGAAAGAAGAGAAAGGAAGGAAAAAGAGAGGGAGAGAAATATCAAATGTGCCCCCCTACTGGGGACCTGGCCTGCAACCCAGGCATGTGCCCTAACTGGGAATTGAACTGGTGACCCTTTGGTTCGCAGGCCAGTGCTCGGTCCACTGAGCCACACCAGCCAGGGCCCCTCCCTAATTTTTATCCACTGAAAGTGGATGAGGGATCTGCCCATTCTGCCTCTGCACTCCTTCTACTAGTCTCCATGGATATGGTTTCTTTAATTCTATAGTTGTCAGACTTCTATTCAACCCTATTCCTGATGGCTCTGAGTGACAGTTGTTCAATATTATAGTTGTAATTTTGATGTGGTTGTGCAAAGAGGTAATCCATGTCTGCCTACAGCGCCGTCTTGACTGGAAGTCCCATGTTTAATTTTTTGAGGACACTCTATACAATTTTCCATAGTGGCTGCACCAATCTGCATTCCCACCAACAGTGTTCCTCTTTCCCCACATCCTTGCCAGCATTTGTTGTTTGTTGATTTATTGATGATAGCCATACTGACTGGTGTGAAGTGATATCTCATTGTGGTTTTAATTTGCAATTCTCTGATGATTAGTGACATTCAGCATTTTATCATATGCCTATTGGCCATCTGTATGTCCTCTTTGGAGAAGTGTATAGTCAGGTCCTTTGCCCATTTTTTAATTCAATCATTTGTTTTTATAGTGTTGAGTTGTATAAGAGTTGAAATTTTGGATATTAACCCCTTATCAGATGTACTGGTGAATATGTTCTACCATTCTGTGGGTTGTCTTTTTCATTTTGTTGATGCTTTCCTTTGCTGTGCAAAAACATTTTAGTCCAATGCGGTCCCACTTGTTTTTTCTTTTGTTTCCCTTGCCTGAGGAGATATATCAGAAAAATATTGCTATGAGCAGTGTCCTAGATTTTACTGCCTATGCTTTCTTCTATGATTTTTATGGTTTTGGGCCTAAGATTTAAGTATTTGATCCAGTTTGAATTTACTCTTGCGTGTGGCATAAGAAGGTTATCTAGTTTCAGTTTTCTGCACATATCTGTTCAATTTTCCCAACACCATTTATTGAATAAACTATCTTTAGCCCATTGTATATTTTTTCCCCCTCTCTTATTGATTACAAAGGGATGTGCTTATTTCTGGGCTCTCTATTCAGTTCCATTGATCTATGTGTCTGTTTTAATGCCAGTACCAGCCTATTTTGATTTCTATGGCTTTATAGTATAGTTTGATATTAGGTAGTATGATTCCTCCAACTTTCTTCTTCTTTCTCAAGATCACTATTGCTATTCAGGGTTGTTTGTTGTTCCATATAAACTTTTGGAATATTCATTCTAGTTCTGTGAAGTATGTCATGGTATCTTGATAGGAATTGCATTGAATCTGTAATGCTTTGGGTAGTATGGAAATTTTAATGATAATTCTTCCTATCCATGAACATGGTATGTGCTTCCACTTCTTTGTATCTTCTTCAATTTCTTCACTATCTTATAATTGTCCAAGTGCAGGTCTTTTACATCCCTGGTTAAATTAATTCCTAGCTATTTTATCATTTTTGAGGCAATTGTGAATGGGATTATATTCTTAATTTCCCTTTCTGATAGTTTCTTATTGGTGTATAAAATGCCTCTGATTTCTGAATATTAATTTTGTATCCTGCTACTTTGCTGAATTCATTTATCAGTTCTAGTAGCTTCCTGATGGGGTCTTTCGGGTTCTCTCTGTAATGTACCCTATCATCTGCAAATAAAGACAGTTTTACATCTTTCTTTCCAATTTGGATGCTTTTTATTTCTTCTTCTTTCCTGATTGCTCTGGCTAGGATTTCCAGTACTATGTTGAATAAAGAGAGGTGAAAGTGGACATCCTTGTATTGTTTCTAATCTTAAGGGTAACACTTGTATTTTTTTTCCTATTGACTATAATGATGGCAGTGGGTTTGTCATATATGGCCTCTATTATGTTGGATTATGTGTCTTCTTTTCTCAATTGGCTGAGAGTTTTCATCATAAATAGGTGCTGGATTTTATCACATGCTTTTTCTACATCTATTGATATGATCATGTGGTTGGTTTTTATCCTTCATTTTGTTTATCTAATGTATCATGTTTATTGATTTCCAAGTATTACAGCAACCTTGCATTCCCAAAATAAATCCCACTTGATCATGGTGTATGATATTTTTGATGTATTGTTTTATTCAGTTTGCTAATATTTTGCTGAGGATTTTAGTATCTATGTTCATTAGAAATTTGGCCTATAATTTTCTCTCTTCCTAGAATCTTCATCTGGTTTTGGAATTAGGATAATGCCTGCCTTGTAAAATAGATTGGGCATCTTCTCACCCCTTAAATTTTTTGGAATAGTTTGAGAAGGAGAGGTGTTCTTGGAATATTTGGTAAAATTCACCTGTGTGGTCTTCCTGTCCAGAACTTTTTTGGGGGGAGCGGGGGTTGATTACTACTTCAATTTTGGTTGTTGTAATCTATTCAGATCTCTTATTCTTTCTGATTTAGTTTTGGAAGATTGTATGTTTCTAGGGATTTATCCATTTTTGTCCAGGTTGTCCAATTTGTTGGCATATAGTTGCTCATAATAATTTCTTACAATACTTTGTAATTTTTTTTGGTGTCAGTTATTACTTCTCTTTCATTTATGTTTTTTTTTTTTATTTGGGTCCTCATTATCATTTTATTGATGAGTCTGGTTAAGGGTTTGTCAATCTTGTTATCTTTCCAAAGAGCCAGCTCTTGGGCTCATCGATCTTGTATATTGTTTTTTTATACTCTATTCTATTTTTTTTCTACTCTGATCTTTTTTATTTCCTCTCTTTTACTCACTTCAGGCATTGTTTGTTGTTCTTTTTCTAGTTCTTTTAAGTGTAAAATTAGATTATTTGAGCTTTCCCTTGTTTCTTGAATAGGCTTGTAATGCTATGAATTTCCCTCTTAAGACTGCTTTCCCTGTGTCCCACAGATTTTGAGTTGTGTTTCATTTTCATTTGTTTCAAGGTATCTTTTGATTTCTTGATCTCATTGTTCATACATCAATTGTTTAATAACAAGTTATTTAGCTTCTATGTCTTGTATATTTTTGAGTTTTCTTCCTGTGATTGATTTCTAATTTCATAGCATTATTGTCAGAAATGCTGCTTGATGTGATTTCAATCTTCTTAAATTTATCGAGACTTCTTTTGTATTATAACATGTGGTCCATCCTAGAAAACATCCCATGTATATTCTGCTGCTTTGGGGTGAATGTTCTGAAGATATTAATTAAATCCATGTGATCTAGTGTATCATTTAAGGCTGCTGTTCTTTGTTGAATTTTTGGCTAGAAGATCAGTCCATTGATGTCAATGGTGTGTTAATATACCCTACTATGACTTCATTACTGTTGATCTCTCCCTTTATGTCTATCAAAATTTGCTTTAAATATGGAGTTGCTCCTATGTTAGGTTTATTCATGTTTACAAAGTTTATATCCTCTTGTTGGATTTTTTTGTTATGTAGTGTCCTTCTTTGCCTTTTACTGTAGCCATGATTTTAAAGTCTATTTTGTCTGATACAACTACTGCTACCCCACCTTTATTTCTCTTTACATTTGCATGAAATGTCTCTTTCCATTCCTTTACTTTTACTCTGTATGTATCTTTCATTCTGAGGTGGGTCTTTTGAAGACAGCCTGTATATGCATCTTCTTCTCTTATCTATTATGTTATCGTATGTCTTTTTACATTTAAAGCCATTTAAATGTAAAGCCATTTGCGTTTAAAGTGATTATTTACATAGAAACCATTAATAAGTAATGCACAGTTAAGCCATTTACATTTAAAGTGATTATTGATAGATACATATTTATTGCCATTTTATTTTTTTAAACTATTTTGCTGTGTTTCTTCTCCCTCTTTTCTTCTCCTCTTCCTCCTTCTCCAAGTAAGTCTTTTACCATTTGTTACAATACTGAATTTGTGGTAACAAATTCCTTTAGCTTTTTCATGTCTGAGCAGCTCTTTCTTTCTCCTTCAATTTTAAATGATAGCCTTGTTAGGTAAAGTAGGTTGTAGGTCCTTACTTGTCATCACTTGAAATATTTCATGATACTCCCTTCTGCTCTGAAATGGTTCTGTTGAGAAATCATATGACATTCTTATAGGAGCTCCCTTGTAGCTAACTACCTGCTCTTCTCTTGCAGCTTTTAAAAGTCTCGCCTCATCTTTAAGTTTTGCCATTTTAATTATGTCTTGGTGTGGACCTCTTGTTGTTTAGAACTATATGTGCTTCCTGAACTTGTGTCTTTTCCTTTTACTATGGCAGAGAAATTTTCAGTCATTATTTCATCAAATAGGTTCTTGCTCTCTTGCTCTCTCCCTTCTCCTTCTGGTATCCATATGATGTGGATGTGGTTAAACTTCATGTTGTCCCAAAGGTCCCTTAAACTATCCTCATTTTTTAAATTGTTTTTGTTTGCTGCTCTGATTGCGTGTGTTTTTTTTCCCTACTTTGTCTTCCAAATGGCTGATTCAGTCCTCTACTGCATCTCACCTACTTTTTATTCCTTCCAGCGTATTACTTATTTTACATATTGCACTTTTTATTTCTGACTGGTACTTTTTATGGTTTCTATGTCTTTTTTCATGCTGTCAAACATCCATATAATCATTACTTTGAACTCTATATCTGATAAATCGCTTGTCATTTCATTTAGCTTTTCTGAAGAATTTCCTTGTTCTTTCATTTCGCACCTGTTTTTTAATCTCCCCGTTTTGGCTGCCTCTTTTTGTTTGTTTCTATGTATTAAGTAGACCTACAAAGACAATGGTGCCACTCTATGTCAGATGCTGCCTATGACTGACCCTAGGCAACCTTTTTGGATCTGTCAGTGATTCACAGCTTGTGGCTCCCTCTGCTAGGCCTGGGTGCATGCTGAAAGAACCAAGCTGCGCACCAAGGCTGGCCTTTACCAGCACGGGCCCTGGGAGCATCAGCTAAAGTCTCAAAGCATCCAGATATCTGCCATTGCCTGTAGTGTGTCTATTAGGCTTAATCACCCAAAGAAGCTTGAGCTATGTTCTTTAGCAGGGCTTTATCAACACAGAGTAGGGCAAGAAAGACTCCTGTGGGTGAGGCTATTGAGAGGAGCGCTCTCCCTGAGAAACATGGCATCTGCAACATGGGGAATGACTAAACACAGGGATCCTGGTGGCTGACCCTTCAGCTTTCTCCCCAGAGCCACCAATACCAGACCCTCCTCACATGGCTGTCGTCTACTCTGCCTGCCCTCTTCTGGAGTCCTGAGTAAGTGATGCAAACAAACTTCTGTGCATTGACCCTTTACGACAGTGGCTGTATCTCTAGCATCTCTCCCTGAAGGAGAAAAAAACACTTCTGCTTTTCACAGCCTGATGTTACGTGGACACCTTTTTTGGCTCTGGTGCTCCAGGCTGGAGTGCCTGGCTTGGCATTTAGACCCCATACTTCTCAGGGGAACTTCCCCCTTGAGCACTGAAATATCCCTTTGGAACTTCATCTGCCACCATGGATGCCCAGCCAGCTCTCTGGCACCCCTGTACTTCCTGCCAACCTCAGTGTGGTAGTGTTGTTTCTTCTGCAAGTCCTTGGTTATAAGGCTTCTCTCTAGGTAGTCTAAAGTTGGTTATTAAGGATGATTTTTCTATAATTAAGTTGTCATTCCAGTTTGGTCCTGCTAGGTCATTAGTGTAGCTTCCACCTACTTCACTACCATCTTGGATACCCTAGGATTTTTTTTATTATTGATTTTAGAAGGCGGGGAGGAAGAGAGGGAAACATTGATTGGATGCCTCCCCTAGGCACCCTGACCAGGGATTGAACCCAAACCCTAGGTATATGCCCTGACCAGGAATTGAACCCACAATCTTTTGGCACACAAGATGATGCTCTAACTATCTGAACCACCTGGCCAGTGAGACCTAAGTCTAATTTATAGAGATAAAGAATAGCATATCTGAAATGAAAATAGAATAGTGATATGGTTAAGAACAGCTAAGACACTGAAGAAGAAAGTATTATTGAACTTGAAGACATAGTGATAGAACAATGCAAAATGAAACAGAAAAAACAGAAAAGGCAAACAGAATCAGTGAGCAGTAAAGAACATCAGCCAACCTAACATAAGCGTAACTGGAATCCAAGGAGTGGAGAGAGATGAGTAAACAGAAAAAAATATTTGAATAATGGTAAAAATTTTGACAAATTTAATGAAACCTTTAAATCCATAAATCCAAGAATTACAATGAAGAAGAAGGAGGAAGAGAAGGAAAAGAAGAAGTACACCACCAAACCAAGGGACATTACAATTTAATTTCTTAAAACCAGTAACAAAGAAAAACTTAAATTTAGCCAAGGGGAAGAAAACCCATTGCATGCAGAGGAAGAAAGAAGGATAGAAATACTCCTCAGAAACAATAAGGAGTCAGAAGTTAAAGCATTCTTTTCAAGGGGAGAGTCAGGGGGGATGTTATCTTATTTTTATTTTATTTTTTAAATATAGTTTATTGATTATGCTACTACATTGTCCCAAGGTATCCCTGCTGATTTTTATCTACCATACTTGGATGTGGGACCACCCTTTCCCATCTCCATGCTGCTCCACACCAATCCGTATCTCCTTGCCTCTCTGTGTCTCTCCTCCTCTTCATGCCTCTGTGTCTCCACCCCTCCTACCCATCTGGGTGAACGTGGCTTCTGTAAATCCTCGGTTGTTGGATTTCCACACAGCTCAATTTTCTGACCATTCTGGCAGATATTTATTTTATGGTCTAGTTGTCTTTTTTGCTATAGTTCTGCAAAGAGGCAAGGCATATTTATGGACTAAATAATGTTCTTAATGCTCAAGAAAGAATAGAGTGTGAGTTAGAAATTTGGATTTACACAATGAAATAACAGAAAATGGGAAACATGTGCAAATTGTATTTTTCTTTTAAAATTTATTTAGAATGTGATTACTCAGCTTTTTAAAGGGAAAATAATCACAATGATTATGAGTTTTATAACACATACAGAAAAAAGATACCTTACAACTTTAGGAGAAAGATTGGGGGATAAATAAATGCAAGTATTCTTTTGTAAGGTTCTTATATGTGTAGTGGTATAATATTATTTGAACATAGGATGTGATGAAGTTAAACATGTATTGTAAACCTTAAACACAAATTAAAATTTAAACAATTCAAACAAAATAAAAAATAAGGCAGGATTTTTAAAAAGGAAGAATGAACAATAGGATATATAGAAAATAAACAAGAAAGTGGAAAATTTAAATGTTAACATTTTTAAAAATCACATTATGTGAATGGTCTACACATGCTGAGTATAAAAGATTGTTAACAAGGATAAAAATTCTTTGCTCTCAAAAAAACCCTTTTAAAATAGACACAAATAAGTAAAAAGTTGAAGAATGAAAAAATACTATGTTACCAAAAATCAAAGGAATGCTGGAGTGGTTATATTGATATCAGACAGAGAGGATTTGAGAATACAAAATTTTTATATGTTTAAAAATCATCCTTTTATAATGATGAAGTAGTCAGGTTTTTAAGAAGATATGGTTATCCTAAATATTATGCACCTACTAACAATGCCAAAAATATGTACAGCAAAAACTGATAGAACTAGAAGAACAGACAAATCTCCAAATGTACTCAGAGATTTCGGTAATCAATGGATCACTTAAAAACATTACTGACCAGTTTGACCTAATTGTCATTTACAGAACACTCCAGCCAACAATAGCAAAATATACTTTCTTTTTGAGTGTATATATAGGACATTTACCAAGATAGACAATACTTTTTGTCATAAAACAAGTTTCAGAAAATTTAAAAGCTGTGAAATCATACAAAGAGTATTCTCTAACCACAATAGAAAATAATTAGAAATCAAAACTATAGCTGAAAAATCACAGAATATTTGGAAAACAAATGAAACATCTAAACAAGCTCCTAAGTCAAAGAAGATATCAGAAGGGAATTATAAAGGTATTTTGAGCTTAATAAAAGTGAAAGCACTGCACATTAAGATTTGTGGGATACAGCTATCAAACAGTGCAGAGAGGAAATTTTATAGCTTTAAATATTTCTAATAGGAAAGTATAAATATTTAAAGTCAAATATGTAAACTTGCACCTTAAAGAAACTTAAAAAAGAAAAACAAACTAAACTCAAAATGAGGAGAAATAGTAAAGATCAGTGCAGAAATTAAAATGTAAAATATGTATACATTAGAGAAAATCAATGAAAAGCTGGTTCTTTGAGGAGAGCCATAGAATTAATAAACCCCTTGTCAGACTGATTAGAAAAAAAGGGGGTTGAGGGACAGAGAGAAAGAGGAATTGTGAAATCACTATTGGTGTTTCAGATATTGAAAGAATAATAAGGAACTACTGTGAACATCCTTACCTTGGCACCTCTTTCTTAGGGCAAAACGTCCCTCTAGCTTGCCTAAATCTGAAGACAGGACTCAGATAACTATGCTCTATGGCTCTCTCCAAATGATTTTAGACTTAGATAAATTAGAAATATATATCTTAATTTAAACTTTAAGTAATTTTTACTAGAAATATAAATGCTGCAACTTTTTAAAATTTTAGGTATATATCAATTTTTAAGACGGCTGTAAAAGAGGACATGCAAAAATCTAAAACTGCGATGAAAACTATGGGACCACCAAAAGTTGAAGTACCTTCTCCAAAGGATTTCTTGAAGAAACATTCAAAGGAAAAACCTCTACCACCCAGTAGGTTTTATCACTCTTTTTAATATTTACAATGTTAACAAGGTAATTTAACTAAAATTACTTTATTGTCTATAAATATTAAATATGCACAGATAATAGCAACTTTACCTCATATTAAACAGAATTTGAGAGGCTAAAATAAGAAGAGAATGTTTAGGCAAAGAAAGAAGATAATGCTAATTTGCTCCCAAAATAGACTTTGTTTTCGGTGGTCAAGCACTGCAAACTACATCTTAGACTGTCCAATAAAGCCCCACCTCCAGCACTACACGCCTCTCTGTCCTAGTCACTAGCCATATGATTTCACTGACACTTATAAGAAGAGTTCTAAACCCCAATGGGCAAGAGTATTTTCTCCAAGAGATGAAAACTACAAGCATTATTATCGATTATTAAAGCAATGACTTTAGGCTTGAGTATGGGTTTAAATCTCCCAGATCTCTAAGACCATTAAGACAATAAGTTGAGTGTCTTAATGAGTGTCTTAGTTGAGTGCCTTAGACAGAGTCAGTTCTTGGGCATGCTACATGTGTAGTCAGTCACACAGAACCCCATGCTTAAGAGGATCCCATGCTTGGTTTAATGCTCTGCTTTTGCCATCCTGAAATTTTTGATAATTTTTAATGAAGGAACACCACATTTTTATTTTGTACTGGGCCTCACAATTTGTGTAATTAATCATGGTCATAGAGTATATAGGTGTCAGTAAAGAATGCTATCAGAAAAAAAGGGAGCGAATGAAAAGGGCAGCTTCTTCCTACCCTTGGTATGTCTTCCCTGATGCTTTAGGACAAGAAAGGGAAAGGAGTCTATCTCTTTTCAAAAATTAGCTTTTTTATATCTTCTGGCATCAAGGAAGTAATGCAACATCTGAAGCCCAGCTAGGGTGTACCTTTTGATAAAAGTGAAACTACTTCTCCCTATGTCTATATTTTATGTCCCACAACCGTTTGGCATAACCCTTATGCCACATAAAAAAAATAAGAGGGCATTATCAGGACAGATGGAAGAAGCAAGTCTATAATTACAACATTCATGCCTAAATTCATGTCTTTAAAAATTTATTTTGTACTTTCCTCAAGAGGAGTCTTGGTGTTTTGTAACCCACAACCACTTGAGGACACAAGAAAATGTTAACATGGAACTAGAATTTTTTCAATGCCTTAGGGCCAATGATATTACCGGGATCTGCATATATCCTTCTCTAGGGTTAAGCATATTCTATAATACAACTACCAAACTTTGTAAGTATAAATAAGGAAAAAGCGTAGAAGCCTGTATATCCTCTTATAAACATTACAATGTAAATAAGCATAAAATTTCATGGCCTTTAAGAATAATTAAGTTCAATCCAGTGAGATAATGGTAAACGTAATATAGGCCAAGACTGCTGCCTATTTCTTTTTTTATATTCTGCCATTCTGAACACAATTTTGAAGACAGTAATTTGCTAGATACACTGAAAAAAAGCTTAATAGAACATTGAACCTTTATCTAAATTCAGCTGATAGAACATCTGCAGGACAACAAAGCTATGTTGGCATTGGCATTTTTACATAGCCTGAAAAAACTAAACCATTTGGCTTTCAGGTTTATTATCACTACCACCAAATAAATTGTGAAGAAATGTTCTCACCCTGTTATCCAAGCCTCACCACATAGTCAACCCCTACTCCTGGGATAAGAGACAAGATGATATTTAGATAAATATAACATCAGGGAAAGGCAGGTGTAGGATTAAGGCACCAACAGATAGACAACCACAAACAACCATGAGTTATAACTTACTTTACTTACTCACCTAAGAATGACTTTTTAGTCTTTCTAAACAGTTTTCTCATTTTCTGAGAATTCAGTTTTACTTCTTATATAAAACATTAATAAAAATATTGATTCTCTTAAAGTTATGAGTCATTTTCATACACTTTCAATTCATAATTAAATTTGGCTCCTGAATATTTTCTATGTGAACATCTAGAGGATGAATACCCCTGATTTTGTAGTCAAACAAATCATGCAAATTTTATTTGGTTAGGTGTATCTGGTAGAAGGAAACTATTTGGGTTCCACAACAAAGTCTTATTCTCTGCTCCATCCTTAATAGAAACTCCATAATTTGATTCACCTAAAATAGGGAGACAAAGAAAGAACCCACAATCAAAAGGAATGGAAAAATCCCCAGTAAAAGAACTAAATGAAATGGAGGCAAGCAAACTATCAGACATAGAATTCAAAAGAATAGTTATAAGGATGTTTAAGGAATTCAGTGACAGCTACAAGAACTGAATGGGAACTACAACAGCATGAAAAAAAGAAATAGCAACTATGAACAAGAACCAGGAAGAAATGAAGAATACAATATTTTGAAATAAAAAATATACTAGAAGGAATCACAAGCAGTCTGGATGAAGCAGAGGACTGAATGAGTGAGCTGGAAGATGAGTTAGAATGAAATACCCAGCTAGAGAAGCAGCATGAAAAAAAAAAAAAAGACTAAAAAAATAGGAGGATAGCTTAAGGGAACTTCAGGACAACATGAAATGCAACAACATTTGAGTCATAGGAATACAGAAGGAGAAGAAAAGGAGCAAGGGACAGAAAACCTGTTTGAAAAAATAGTGACAGAAAATGTCCCTATCCTGGAGAGGGGAAAAACCATGCAAGTTCAGGAAGCACAGGGGGTCCCAACAAGAGGTACCCAAAGAGGCCCACTCCAAGACACATAATAATTAATATGCCAAATTTTTAAGGGAAAGAAAGAATCTCAAGAGCAACAAGAGAGAAACAGGAAGTAACCTACAAGGGAGCACCGATGAGGCTAGCAGCTGACTTCACAACAGAAACACTACAAGCCAGAAGGAAATGGCAAGAAACATTCCAAATAATGAAAATCAAGGACTTGCAACCAAGACTACTCTATCCAACAAGGCTCTCATTTAAAATAGAAGGTGAAATAAAAAGCTTCCTAGGCAAAAGAAGGCTAAAAGAGTACATCTCCACCAAGGCAGCACTGCAAGAGATGATAAAGAGACTGCTATAAAAAAGGAGAAGAAAGAGAGAGAGAGAGAACCACAATTATGGTAAAAATGGCAACAAATAAGTACCTATCAATAATAACCTTAAAGGAAAATGGATTAAATGCTCCAATCAAAAGACATAGGGTAGCTGAATGGATAAGAAAACACAGCCCACATACATGCTTTCTACAAGAGAGTCACCTCAGAATAAAAGACCTACACAGACTGAAAGTAAAGGATTAGAAAAAAATATTCCAAGCAAATGGATAGGGAATAAAAGCTGGGGTAGAAATACTTATATCAGACAAAATAGACTTCAAAAAAAAAGGCCATAAAAAATAGACACAGAAGGATACATCATAATAATCAAAGAAAAAATCCATCAAGAAGACATAAACATTGTAAATATATATGCACCCAACCTAGGAGGTCCCAAATATGTTAGAAAAATCTTGGAGGACTTCAAGAAAGCAATAGACAGCAATACCTTTGTAGTAGAGGATTTTAACAACCCACTATGAACAATGAATAGATTTTCCAAACAAAATATCAACAAGGATATTTTGGAACTGAATGATGCATTAGATCAAATGGACTTAGCTGATATACATAGAACCTTTCATCCCAAAGAATCAAAATACACATTCTTTTCAAATGCACATGGAACATTTTCAAAGATAGACCGCATGACAGGACACAAAACAAGCCTCAACAAAATCAGGAAAATTTAAATAATAACAAGCATGTTCTCGGACCACAAGGACTTGAAACTAGAAACCAACCTCAAGGAAAAAACTCAAAAACATTCAAACTCATGGATACTGAATAGCATGTTATTAAACAATTAATGGGTCAATGATGAGATCAAGAAAGAAATCAAAAAGTTTCTGGAAATAAATGAAAATGAACACACAACAATCCAAAACCTGTGGGACACAGCAAAGGCAGTCCTGAGAGAGAAGTTCATAGCAATGGAGTCCTACCTACAAAAGATAGAAATATTTCAAATAAACAACCTAACCCTACAGCTTCAAGAACTGAAAAAACAATGACAAATAAAGCACAAAGCGAGTAAAAGAAACGACATAATCAAGATCAGAGCAGAATTAAATGACATAGAGACTAAAAGAACAACTCAAAGGACCAACCAATCCAGGAGCTGGTTGTTTGAAAAGATAAATAAAATCGACAAGCCTTTAAGCAGACTCATCAAGAAAAAAAGAGAGAGGACCCAAATAAATAATATCAGAAATGAAAGAGGAGAAATGATACCACAGAACTGATACCACAGAAATACAAAGGATTGTAAGAAACTACTATGAACAATTATATGCCAAGAAATTTGAAAACCTGGGTGAAATGGGCAAATTTCTAGAAAAATACAATCTTCCAACACTGAATCAGGAAGAAGCAGAAAGTCTGAACAGACCAATAACAGCTAGTGAAATTGAAGCAGTAATCAATAAACTCCCGGCACAAAAAAGCCCTGGAACTGATGGCTTCACAGGAGAATTTTACCAAACATTTAAGGAACAGCTAACCCTTATGCTTCTCAGGCTAGTCCAAAATATCCAAGAAGAGAGAAGGCTCCCAAACTCTTTTTATGACTCCAGCATCATCCTAATCCCAAAACCAGATAAAGACACAACAAAGAAGGAAAACTACAGACGAATATCACTGATGAACATAGATGCTAAAATCCTCAACAAAATATTGCATGCAAACTGCATGCAGCAATACATTAAAAAGATCATACACCATGATCAAGTGGGATTCATCCCAGGGATGCAAGGATGGCACAATATTTACAAATCAATAAATGTAATACATCACTTAAACAAAAGGAAAGACAAAAATCACATAATCATATCAATAGATACAGAAAAAGCATTTGATAAGGTTGAGCACCCATTTATGATAAAAAACACTCAGCAAAATGGGAGTAGAGGGAACATACCTTAACATAATAAAGGCCATATACGAGAAACCTACAGCCAACATTGTACTCAGTGGGCAGAAACTAAAAGTTTCCCACAAAGATCAGGGACAAGATAAGACTGTCTGCTTTCACAACTTCTATTCAACATGGTATTGGAAGTTCCAGCTGCAATGATCAGACAAGAAAAGGAAATGAAAGCATCCAAATTGGAAAGGAGGAAGCAAAACTGTCATTGTTTGAAGATAACATGATAGTGTACATAGAAAACCCCATAGACTCCACCAAAAAACTACTTGACCAAATAAGTGAATTTGGCAAAATGGTGGGATACAATGTCAATATTCAGATATCAAAGGCATTTTTTGTATACCAACAATGAAATATCAGAATCAGAAATCAGGAAAAAAATCCCATTTGCTATAGCAACAAGAAAAATAAAGTACCTAGGAATAAACCTAACCAAGGAAGTAAAAGATCTATACTTAGAAAACTACACAACAATGAAGAAAGAAGTTAAGGAAGACACAAATAAATGGAGGCATATACCATGTTCATAGACTGCAAGAATTAACATGATCTAAATGTCCAGATTACCCAAAGCAATTTATAGATTCAACACAATCCCTCTCAAAATACCAATGAAATATTTCACAAATATAGAACAAACATTTCAAAAATTTATATGGAAGCATAAATGACCCCAAATAGCTTCAAAAATTTTGAGAAAGAACAAAATAAGAGGGATCACAATACCTGATATCAAACTATATTACAAGGCCACTGTAATCAAAACAGTCTTGTACTAGCATAAGAACAGACACATAGATCAATGGAACAGATTAGAGAGCCCAGAAGTAAACCCATATCTCTATGGTTAATTAATATTTAACAAAGGGGGTAGGAACATAAAATGGAGTAAAAATGGCCTCTTCAACAAATGGCATTGGGAGATCTGGACAGCGTCATGCAAAAAAATGAAACTCGACCACCAACTTACACCATACACAAAAATAAATTCCAGATAGATAAAAGATTTAAATATAAGTTGCGACACCATAAAAGTCCTAAAGGAGAACATAGGCAGGAAAATCCCAGATATTCCATGTAGAATATTTTCACTGATATGTCCCCTAGAGCAAGGGACATAAAGGAAAGAATAAACAAATGGGACTATATCAAATTGAAAAGCTGCTGCACAGCTAAAGAAAACATCAGCTAAATGAAAAGGGAAACAACTGTATTGGAAAACATAATCACCAATGATACCTCAGACAAGGGTTGGATCTCCAAAATATATAAAGACCTTACAGGACTCCACTCCAGGAAGACAAACAATCCAATTAAAAAATGGGCAAAGGACCTGAACAGACACTTCTGCAAAGAGGACATACAGAGAACCAGAGACATATGAAAGGATGCTTATCATCGCTAGCCAACCACAGTAAGTTACCACTTCCCACCAATCAGAATGGCCATCATAAACAAATCAACAAACAACAAGTGCTAGTGAGGTTGTGGAGAAAAAGGAACCCTATTACACTGTTGGAGAGAATTCAGACTGGTGCAGCCACTGTGGAAAACAGTATGGAATTTCCTCAAAGAGCTAAAAATGGAACTGCCTTTTGACCTGAAAGTTCCATTGCTGGGATTATACCCTAAGAATCCTGAAACACCAATTCAAAAGAACCTAAGCACCCCTGTGTTCATAGCAGCATTATTTACAATAGCCAAGTGCTGGGAACAGCCTAAGTGCCCATTAGTAAATGAGTGGATAAAAAAATTATGGTACATTTACACAACGGAATACCATGGATCAGGAAGAAAGAAGGAACTCCTACCCTTTGTGACAGCATGGATGGAACTGGAGAGCATTATGCTAAGTGAAATAAACCAGGTGGTGAAAGACAATACCATATGATCTCACGTATGAGTGGAACCTAATCAACAAAACAAACAAGCAAGCAAAATAGAACCAGAGACTTGGAAATACAGAACAAACTGACAGTGACCAGAGTGGCGGAGGATGGGGGGTAAAGGAAGAAGGAAGTGGAGGAGTTGTCAAGGAAGATGTATGAAGGACCCTTGAACAAAGACAACAAGGCAAGGGTGGGGGAGAATTGAATGTGGGAGGTGGTGGGTGGATAGGGCTGGGGAGAGTAATGGGGGGAAAGTGGGGACAACTGTAACTGAATAATAATTTTTTAAAAACCTAAAACCTCCATAATTCAATTTCTAACAGTGCTCATACCTCAGTAGTATGTTAAGCAGAAAGAAGATGTGATTTTTGTAGGTCAAAAACAGTAACCAATTTCACATATAGTTCAACTAAATATATCTATCATATTCTATATATTAACTTCTATTTTTCTTCCCCTACTATAATATAAACTCAATGAGCACAGGAACTTTGTCTCTTTTCACTGCTGTATATGCAGTTCTTAGAGCATTATTTGGGCCATAGTAATCTGTCAACAAAAATATGTTGCATGAATTAATTAATAAATGAATATTCAAAACTCCTTTATAATGTTTCTGGGCATATAGATAGAACTAATATCAGAGGTGTATTCGTTTGCTGGGGCTCCATATCAAGGTACCAGAGACAGGGTCGCTTAAACAGAAATTTATTTTGTCACAATTCTGAGGGCTAGATTCAAGATCAAGTTGTTGTCAGGGTTGGTTTTTTCTAAGGCCTCTCTTCCCTTGTAGATGCCAGCCTGTTTCCTCTTCACATGGTTTTCCCTCTGTATCTTGGATTAGGGCCCACCCTAATGGCCTCATTTTAACTTAAGGATTCTTTAAAGATCCTGTCTAAAAAACAGTTACATTCTGAGGTAGTAAGGGTTAGGTCTTCAACATATGAATATTGGGGGAACACAATTCAGCCCATAACAAGAGGTTAACCCAGTCCATAGACTTTCAATAGTAAGTACAGGGTGGGACAAAAGTAGGTTTACAGTTGTGAGTATGAAAAACAGCTTGTTCTTGTATTATTATTTATTTGTATTACAACTGTAAACCTATTTTTGCCCCACCCTGTATATTTTATAATAAAAGTTACATAAATTCATGAAAAGCTCCAACAATGCAGAAATAAGTAACGTCAAAGTCGCTAGTGTGTCACGGTTAAGATTCAAGTAATGTTTTTCAAGAGAGTTGTTGCCTTTGGCTCTTGGAAATAAATTGTAATTATTTTACATTTTAATATTTTTACACACCATTTTAATATGGTTCTATCAAAATAGATGAAATGGTCAAGTTAAAGAGACTATATAAAAATGACCAGTTTCTCCCGCTGCTAATGAAAACAATTTGTTATAGAGAAATAAAATAAAGTGTGGAGAGCAGTTTTTTTAGGAGGTAAGATGCAATCAGGGAGGAGTGAATAAAAAAACTTCAGTTATATTGGTAATGTTTTATTTGTTATGCTGCATGTTGGGTACATAGTTATCACATGATTTTTATGCCTTATAATAGTAGATCAATTTAAAAATCCATAGGTTCATGGACTTTCTAAACATCAAGTGTTTTTTTTATTTACATGTGGTTTTACAGTAACTTTCTTCTGAAGAATTAATTATTAGTAATATTAACAGTACTCTGAAAAAATTTTAATTCTTAAAAAATTTTTTCAATGGGAAAGTTAAACTTTTATTGTTGAAATCTTTGTAAGAAAATATTTTCACAATAGCTAGTCAAAGTGTATTAGTTAGCTAGCATATGAATTGGGGTACTTATCTTCTTTTCTTAGATTTTTATACTGTTCTTCAATTGATTATATTGCCCTTGATATTTTGCATTAATGATTACTGATTTTTACTTTAAATATTTGACTATATTATTAATTAAAATTTCAATATTCTAGTGGTAAAATATTGGGATGTTATAGATAGCAGTAACAATGTTTATGGTTTAATAACAAGGAAATGCTCTGTTTAACAGAAAAAAAGTTTGATCGGAATAAGCCCAGAAAGCCTCCTGTGCCATTGAGGACCGATCATCCAGTCATGGGAGTACAGAGCGAAAAAAATTTTGTCACTTCAAATGCAGCTGATGTCATTATGGGAGTGGCTAAAAAGCCTAAACCAATTTATGTTGATAAAAGAACTGGAGACAAGCATGATCTTGAAACTTCTGGACTAGTTCCAAAGTACATTAATAAAAAGGTAATACTATCCTATATTACTTTTAGAACTGAGATTCAAATAATCCAAATATAGTGTTCATAATAATTATCTATGTTATCATTAATAGTGTTCTGACTGGACAAATTATTTATTCTGCTGAAATCTGTGTTTGTTGCAAATTGAATGTAATGAAATTTTTAACATATTTAATAATTATAACAGACATTCTCTAAAAGTTATTAATTCTGGGAGAGGTAGATATGTCATTAAAAGCACAGTTCTTACTATAAATCTAGAAGGAATAACCTTTCAAAAGATCGTAAGATTTAGTCACTAGGTTTCAGTGTCTTGGTAGCAGAATAAGAGAAATAAATTTAGAGCCATCCATCCTATCAGAGTAGTATAAGCTAATTCCCATTGCTGTTTCAACTTGAATATATTCACTTGTTAGTTTGAAGTAAAGCAGGCCTTGAAAGTACTGTACAGCAATCTAGTCCTTTTGGGATTTTCACTGCTATTTGAAAAGGCACTAATCAGACAAACACATTTCATTGGTGAAAATTATAGAAGCTTGGGTTAAACTGTTTAAATATAGAAGATCTTTAAAATTTTAAAAACTTACCAAAAAATACCTTATCGAGAACCCATTTTACTTTGTATAGAGAATAAAAGTACTTGTAACACATAAAGTAAAATATAAGTGCCAAAACCTTAAAGAACAATAATATATAATAATAAGGTGTGGCAAAATAAGGAAGGAAGAAAGGAAGAGAAATAAAAGAAATCAAATTGTATTAGTGATGTATGAGGTGCTTGCGTTGAGGTAGTCAGAGATTTACTGTGAGAAATCAAAACAGGAACCTCAAGGCTGTTGTCAGAGAACACTGCCTGTTCTGTAGGCTGAAACACCTTTGGAAGACTTTAGCAGGAACCTAGGAGTCGGCAGCACATGCCAATTATTTCAACCTGCTCTGGATACTACCTCCTTCTGTGGCCCCTGGAGGCTGCTCACAGCCCTTGTCCCATAAGGTGTAGAAAAGCAGAAATTTCACTCTCCTTGCTCTTTAAAGCTATTTCCGGTCTGTTATTTCTCCACCATCACATAAAAACTCTTCCCCTTTGATAGTCATACCACCAATTGCCACACACTCTACTCCTCCTTCTGGCTGCCTTCTGCCTAAGCTGTCCACTTCAATGTATTTTCTGCCTTAAGCAGAAAATTGAACTAAAAATACATTACAGAGAGAGGAAAATATTAAGTATGTCTACCTGTGCTTGTCTATCAAGCCATACAAACAGTGCACTATTATTGTCACCTTGGGGTTGGTGGCTAAGCAACCAGAGCTCATGAAGGACTTGACTCAACTTTCCACTTATCAGAGTTAAGTTTTTTAAAAAAATCTATTATTGATGAGTGAGATAGTAAGTTTTTTTAAGGACAATGTCATTTTTTAAAAATGAGTAAACCTCATGTTTTAGTTCCAAATAAAATATTATATGCCCATTGTGCCATGAGAAACAATTTGTGAAAACAAACTGAAGCATGAATGATGGCCTGAGATATATTAGCAATAGTAATAAGACATCATTTCATTTTCTAACTCTGCTACTTACTTAACTCTGTGATCTTTAAGTAGTTATTAAATTTATTACAGGGTTGGAGTGAGAACTAAGTGATATAAAATATATTAATCACATGACATAATACCTGATACCTACTAAAAATTCAATAAAGAGTAGATATTGATGTCATTATGGGCGTGGCTAAAAAGCCTAAACCAATTTATGTTGATAAAAGAACTGGAGACAAGCATGATCTTATATATAATATATGCAATTATTATTATCAATAGTATGTATTAGCCTTCAGTGATCCAACACATGTGAATATTTAAGATCACTGAAGCTTTTACCCACTTGTGAAATTGTTCTTTTTCCTAAAATTTATCATGGCATTCTTTTTATTAAACAGAGTATGCCAAATATAATTTAATCTTTTGTAATGACACTAAATTGTTATGACAAATATCAGTAATTGTACTGGGCTGCAATGAGGTGTTGCCCTCAGTGTTTCATAGGATGGATTAGACTGTTTACCACTGCACTAACTAACTGGAATACTGTGCTCTTAGCATGTATTTATAGAGTGCTTTGCAACTTTCCAAAACACATTCACAACTGGAATTTCTATCCCTTGTTCAGGCAGGATGGGTTAGGTTATGCTGTCATAACAAGTAACTCCCACATTTCAGTAACTGAAGGCAACGAAGTTGTATTGTTTGCTTGTGCCACATGTCCACTGAGGGCTGTTGGAAGCTCTGCCTCCTGTCCTCATTTTATGACCCAAGCAACACAAAACATTTCCCATCACTATACCAGACAGAAAAGGAACATGGCAAGTTATCCATTAATTCTTAAGGCTTCTACCCAAAAGGTACAGAGGTCACTTCCACTTATATTGGGCAAGTCAGGTAACATGGCTACATCTTACTTAAAGGGTATCAGGAAAGTATTCTCCTACTAAGTGCTCAAGAACCAGAATATTTGTGAATGGTTTGAATGACCACCCTCTTTCAACAGTTGCTTTCTGAGAGAGGTGTTTCCTGACCTTGTTATTTATCTAAAATAGCTCCTATTACTTTCTTCCCCCTTATTCACTTTTATTTTACCTTGGAGGATGTGTGTGTGTGTGTGTGTGTGTATAAAAATACATAATATATATGATTTTATACCCTATTTTGTTTGAGTTTCCTCTCACATTCCATGAGGACAGAAACTGCCTTTCTTATTCACTAATATACCTAGCACCAAGTACAAATAATTTTTTGAAGAATATATAAGGAATAGTTCTGTATCTCAATACAGTGATACCTATCACACACATTCACTAATCTTAAAGAATCACAGATCTAATCACATCACCATCAGTCCTTGTGAGCAGCTCAGGATTTTGCAGTTCCCCAAACACTTAGGATCCAAGTCAATTTTCTCTTAAAGCAGATGTGCTTTCTATCTTTTGAGAGCTCGTGTTTTTATAATGCCTTGGAAGTATGTATCTTTTATTTAACAAGACCTTGCTAAAAAGACTTCAATATATTAAAGATATTTCAAAGTAAAAGCTGAAGCAGAAATAAAGAAAAGCCAGCTCTTAGGGGTAAAGTAAGGGCTGAGTCATCAGCCAAGAGCAGGTGCCGGAAACATTCAGAACAGGGAAAACAACCTGCTGCAAATAACAGCTCTGATGGTTTTAAAACAGAATTGGGATAGTTCCCAATGTGGGGAAAAATCACTGAATTTTGTCATTTTGAAGTGTTTTAACTAAAGGCTTTAAGTCTGTACCATTTCTTTTCCTCCCAGTTATTGGTTGGTATGTGCACACGTATTAGAGTGCATTCAGGTTATTGATTCTTTTTTCTGAAAAATCTTTGTAAGGATTATGGTGTCACTCCTGAATACATATGTAAGAGAAATGAGGAAATAAAAAATGCCCAGGAAGAGTATGATAACTACATCAAGGAAAACCTGAGGAAAGCAGCTATGAAAAGGCTCTCCGATGAAGAAAGGGAAGCGGTGCTGCAGGTAAGTGTTCTATAATTTCTATTCCTATGAAATTCTTTAGACCATTTCTGAAAGAAAGTTCTGCCATCAACAATGAGTAAAGCCAGCACTTTGACTCTGAAATATGATGACTTTCTTTTGGTTATGGTGACAACTACATGCAGCAAAGATGACCTACTTTGGGAAAACAAAAGTTGTTATGTAGGGATTATTATTTGTTTCCAATTTGGTGAGCTTCTTCTTTTTTTTTTTTTTTTTGAAGTAGTGTTGTAAGGAAGCCCACCTTCTTCAACAAACATGCATAAATAAAGCAAAAATGCATTTTTTTCATTCTAATGTCCCTGAATTTAAACAAAAATAATACCCATAAAACAGATATTTTTCACTAGATGGAGCTCTAGAATAATTGAAGCTATCCCTAGACCAACATTGTTTTTTCTTTCCTATAAGCCAAATGTTCAAATTTTAAAGCAACTGGGTGTTAGGTTTTCCATATATTTTCTTTATTTTGAATAAAATAAAATATTGTAAGACAATATTTACATTGAGTGTTTACTGCAAAATTTTATCTGAAGCATTTGAAGTATTGGGGATATGAGCAGGGTTGTATTTATTAAGTACATACTTGTACTCTTCTACAGTCATACTACTTTGTAAGAGAAATAAAAATGGTACTTGTTATTTTTGAAAGCTTTCTACAAAACCATTTCTAGTGACCTTCTGAAAACAGAAAAACTTGTTTTCTAACTGCATTAATTTCTGTTGAAAAATGTATTCATATGTGTTATAAATTCTTAACATTTATCAGTGCCATAATCATCATCAACAAACATTTTGTAAACGTCTGTTCCATATCAAGTATGATGCTAAGTTCTGAGGATATAAGAAAGTTTCTTCTCTAGGAGTATTGTAATTTAATTGATGATTAAATTAAATTGCATGTCTGTATAGATCTTAAGTTTTATAAGGTTCTAAGGCACAAGTATCCACTGAAGGATATATTTAGGTCAGTAGCTGGGCCTTAAACTGCAGAATGAGAGGGGATCCAAGGAGTGGCCAAATGCTGTACAGTGTCTCTTTGTTGACAGCAGCATCCCCAGTGCCTAACCCACTGCCCAGTATAAACGTAGGTGTTTAATAATGGTAACCTGAAAAGAAGAAAAGAAGACAAGCTGGCAGAAGACTGGCAGACCTGGACGTGAGACTTTCATGTCATTTTCAGGAAGAGAACTATTCTTTGGCCCATTCTCATTCTCTCTCTCCCTTTCTCTCTTACTTGGTTTCTACCATTTTTAGAGAGTACGTGCTTTTGTGAAAGCCAGATTTTTATATCTAAATGATGCTGAAAAGTGAAGAAACAGAACTTCCCTCAAAAGGAAAAGGCTCTTCCCTCCCGCACCTTTTTGGCTGTAGTGCCCTTACTTTCTAACCTACACACTACAGAGTTTCTTCGCATGCCCTTTGATGTAACACTAGCAGATCCTCCATTGCTGCCTTATCAGCCAGGCAGTGTAGTAGTGTAGCCACTGTGCTAACAAAGCCACTGGCTATGTTCCTGACAAACCCTGAACCATGCTTCCCTTACTCACTAAGAGTTGCTATAGGTCTAAGACAATATGGTTGTATATCTCTGAGCAGGCCACTTTCTTCTGCTCTCTCTTCATGAAATAGCAGCCTCGTTATACGTGGAAGAGATTATCTGGTCTAATGATTCCAAACTCGTTTTCAGATAAGAATATAAAATGCAAATATGTTAAGTGGGCTCATTTTTTTCATTCACCCATGGATACATTTATTGAGCATCTACTGTATTCCAGACACCGAACCCAGCCTGGAGGACACTGCAGTGAGCAAAACAAATGCAGTCCTTAGCTGAAGAGGGACTGAAACCCACATCAACCAATTCCCAAGCCAGTATTTTCCACTGCATTATATACACATGCATAGGAAGTAACCAAAGGAAGCTCTATCAGTGAGTGCTGAAGCAGGAAATAGAAGGCACACTCAGCTGGGACTCTGAAGAGAGTTTTTAAGGACCTATTTACAGATGTGAAGCGGGGCTAAGGAAACCAACAAGAAACAATTGTGGTACCCAGGACTGAGGACAGTGGGAATCTGCAGCTCCCTGAGGCTTGAAGGGCAGGGCAAGACACCGTGTTACCAGAGCCCAGTGAGAACTGAAGCCTAGAAGACCCGCCACCTGACAGGCATTGTCACAGATGGATAAGCCAGAACTAGGGTCAGGTAATGTCAAGAGAGAAGGGAAAGAAAAGCCCCAACCTCTCTGTCCCATTATGGCTGAACTCAGGCAAAAGCTGGAGGACAAAAGAGCTGGGTGGTGGAGGGTAGTCCACAAAAGTCAACCCACCCCACCCCACCCCACCCCACTCCTAGTCACAGTGAACGGCAGGAAGGGAAAGAATGGATGGGGGTGGGGTGAGTACAAAAGGAGCATGAAACTGTATGAAGGCACTATATTATGACTGCTTCTCCTCATTTGAAGTTTTTTCCAAACTTAACAATCTTGTTTCAGCATAAAAATGGAAGAGGGAAAAATTCAGAAGTAAAAATAAGGGACAATCACTATTGCTGCAATGGATAAAAGATTTTTTTACTTAGATAACAAAAGTTTTAAAAAGCAGCAAAGATGTTATTTTAATATAATATGAAACCTTAGTTACATTTAATTCCCATTCCTGGCTATTGACTTTGATTCAAACATTAATGTACACACTGGAAGATAAAGCAAACTATGTTTTAAAAGGAAATACAGAGAAAAATGCAGCTGCTGTCACCACAAGTAATATGGAAATATCACCCAACTAAAAAAAAAATAAAATATAAAAAATTTAAAAATATATCAACCAACTAGAAATGGAAAAGCTTTAGTATTTGAAGTGTATAAATTTCCTCTCTGTAATAGGCACCCCTGAGAAGCACTGTGGAAACATATTTCCCATCAAATAGTGGAAGATGATGGAATAATAGAATTTCTCTGAGGACTTCTTTTTGGAATATATCTTATATACTATTAAGAACTATGTTAAACCATCCCACTCTTAAAAAATTAACCTGAATACTTTTCCTTCTACCTTTCTCCTTTCCCAAAGCCTCAGTAAAATCTCACTCATGTGTTCAAAATTTGTTATCCTTTTTTTCAACCAACCTATTCTATGTAGTATGCTGTATCCTATAATTATTTCTACTTAAGCATGGTATAAGTTGTTGAAATTATTTTGTCCTTGGAAAGTTTCTACAAGATCAAATTTTTACTATAAGGCTTTATTATGAAAGTATTATTACCATATATGACACATTTAGTCTTTCCATAAACCTAAATGTATGACCATTATTTTCCAGGACCATATTATCATGGCTATATTTTCATTGTACTTTCAGTTTTACCTTTTTTATTGTAAAAAAGTGACATTTGCATCCATAGTGAATAAAAGAAAGTGTTAATTTACAAGTTTTTATTGCATGAATTCAATTAGTAGTTTAATACCATTTTGTCAGTGGGGCTGCTAGTGCACTGTGATAAGAAATTGTAACTATGCAGAGATGGAAATAACTTTTATTTCTCCTAAGAGATCCGTAATGTTGAATTTGTTGGTTACTGAGAATATAAAAAATTAACTACATTATTAAATTATCATGTGTGTTACATTTAATGACATTTCAGTCATTTCTAAAACACATTAATGGGAAGTTTGGATCCCTTGGCTCTATGAAGGAAGAATTCCAATATATTGTAAGAGATATAAAAGATAATCTCTTGTGAAATTGAATGTTAGTATTTTGTACAATTCCATTTAGTCTGGTGTAAGAAAACATGGCCATGCAAGTCAGAATAAGTCTTTTGATGTGATTTCTCTGTTGAAGAATGGGAATGATGGTTTGAAAAGAAAATCCTAAAGAAAAATATTTTAAAATTTTGTAAGAAATAATTTTCTGGCCATAGCCAGTTGGTTGGAAGTTGTCCTGCAAACTAAAAGCTCACAGGTTTGATTCCCAGGCTGGGGCACATATGAATGGCAACTAATTGATATTTCTCTCACACATTGATGTTTCCCTCCCTCTTTTTCTCCCTCCCTTCCCCCTCCCTAAAATTCATACACATGTCCTCAGATGAGGATAAAAAAATAATAACAAATTTTTTAAAAGAAATAATTTTCTGTTTAAAAATGTTTTTGCCTGAGCACCTCAATTCTAAGTTGTTTTTACCAAAGCATTTGCTGTGATCTTAGTTTCATACTACACATAACTCAGCATACGCGTATTTGATGGTAAAAACAAGTACAGTAACATTGAAAACAGAGCAAATAAATACTCCCAATGGGAACTGAGCACACAATCAGGACAGGGTTTGGCCTCTGTACAGTATTTTTTGCTACTGTGGCCAAGTACTTGATAAATACATATCATTTTAAAAGTCATTTTTGTCCATTTTTAACCTGTTTACATTTGTCTTACTAGTGCAATTTTCTTTATTATTTACAGTGTACTTTCCTTTTGAAGTTTACTTTAGTATTTATAGTTTTCTTTACCATTTTTAGGGGCTGAAAAAGAACTGGGAAGAGGTGCATAAAGAGTTCCAGTCCCTCTCAGTCTTTGATTCCATGCCAAAGAAAGCCCATAAGCAGAAGCTGGAAGAAAAAATGAAGCAACTGGAACATGATATTGGTGTCATAGAAAAACACAAAATTATTTATATTGCCAATAAGTAATAATGGATTATTAAAGTATAGTAATTCTAATGTAAGAAAGAACATGGAAAACCTACAAATGAAACTAAATTTTTCAAAGAGGAAAATACTATGAAGAGAATAAAAATAGTCTTTACCAAATGCTTAAGTAATGTTTAAAGAATAATTGGATTTTTTCCTTACACAAGAGAATTTTCTTTTACCAATTTCAGGCTTTTCATGTATAAACTAATTAGAGTTTAATGTTATCTGTACCACTTCTATAGTGTAAGTATTATTATTATGTACTTGTTTTACATAAACATCAATTTCTGAACCCAGAAAAATAAAGTCAGTACTCAGTATTTTATATTTTTTTCTACACGACATGATTCAAGGAACACAACATTAAAAACTGTTAAGTATTTTGAGTAGAAGTAGTGGCATATGCTTTCTTACTACAGTAAAACGTTTTCTACACATTGTTTCAGAGCTCCACAAACTTAACAACATATATTCTCTGGTAGCTTCTCTCATTTGCAGCTATTCCCCAATACAAATATTTTCAATATCTATAAAGTTATGTATGCTGGAAGGCTTACATTTGGAAGAAGAACTATTAAGAAGGTAACATAAAATCAAGGAAACAATTTATAAAATGCATCATTAAAGAGAATAGCCTCCTTCCTGACATCAAACTTTTCAAAACCTTGCTACTATATATATTGCACTAAAATAGGATGTTACTTTTCCTTTTTGGTCCTTCCAATCTATGAACATGGGATGTATTTCCATCTTCTTTGATTTTTTTATCAATGTTTTGCAATTTTCATTGTGCACATCTTTTACCTCCTTGGTTAAGTTAATTTCTAAGTATATATGACACTACTCTAAATAGGATTGTTTTGTAATTTCTCTTTTCAGATTGTTCATTGTTAATGTATAAGAATTGAAACTGATTTTCGTGTGTTGACTTTGTATCCTGCTATTTTGCTGAATTCATGTATTAGTTCTAACATATTTTTGGGTGTGTGGAATCTTTAAGGGTTTTCTACATATAAGATTATACAATCCACAAACAATAATTTAACGTCTTCCCTTCTCATTTGGATGCATTTTACTTCTTTTTCTTTATTAATTTCGCTTGCTAGAACTTCCAGTACTATGTTGAATGGAAGGGGTAAAAGCAGGCATTCTTGTCTTGTTCCTAATCATAGAGAAAAAGCTGTCAGTCTTTTCACCATTGAGTATAATGTTTGCTGTGGGTTTTTAACATATGGATTTTATTATGTTGAGATAGCTTATTTCTATTCATAGGTTTTGTGTGTTTGTTTTAATCATGAAAGGGTACAGTAAACATCAATTTTTAAACTAAGAAATATCTTTCACCTGAATGATCAATGCATTCTCTTCTAGTTATCAAGCTATCAAGCTATGTGGGAAAACAAATAATAAGCAAAAGTGTACCTTCGCTAGAACAGAGTTAAAAAAAAAAGAAAAAATTTAGATTATAAAAATTTCTTCAGCTAACAGAGCTCATTCATTGTCATTCAACAAATACTGTCTATTACTTGCCAGGAACTGTTCCAATTGCTGGACAGAAAACAAATAGCTATGTTGGAAGACAGAAATAATCACACAAATTCATTTATAATTATAAATTGAAATTAATGATAAAAAAATAGAAAGTTATACAAGAGAATATCAAGTAATTCTTAAATTAGATTTTATAAGTAAGGGGCTGCTTTTCAGAGGATGCTTTTTGAGATCTGACATATGAAAACAAACTATAGAATTAGCAGAAGTTGGGAGAGTTGGGGAAATAAGGGTTGTGGGGGAAAAAGATTTCCAAGCAGAAAGAATAAAATATTGGAAAGATCTCAGGATGGAAAACCTCAGTCCATAGAAGAAAGGCATCCACTGAGGCTGGATTGTGCTTAGAGAAGGGACAAAGTTACAAACTGAAGACAAAGAGGGAAGCAGAGGGTCACTGACATGTTTTATGCAGGGTAATGGCATGATGCAGTTGATGTTTTAAATGCTCACTTGCTACATAGATTGTAATGAAAGAACGAATGCATGAGGGAGACTAATTAGGAGACTATCATAATCTTCAGGTAAGAAAGACAGTGGCATAGACCAAAGCTGTGGTAGTTAAGACAAAGAATAGCTGTTGGCTTCAAGAAATATGTAAGAAGTAAAAATGGAATTTGGTGACAGATTGAAAGAAGAAGAAGACAGAGGTTTCAAGGATGAAAACCAAATTTCTGATTTGAGAAACTGGGCAGTAGAAGTGCCATTTTCTGAGTTGGAGAAGTCTAGAGGAGGAGCAGATTGGGAAAGGTTACAATGAAGAGAGCAAGAAGGTAATTTTTGACAAGGTATATATGACAATCTTGTGGCATCTAAGTGGAAATTTAGATGATGATAGATGATGATGATAGAAAGATAAATAAATAGACAGATGATAGATAGATATTTCAGTCAGAAAAGATCTGGGGTAGACCAGTGAATCTGGGAGCTCAACAGTATGAATGAGATCACCTGGGGACATGTATTGAGTCAGAGGACAATGAATGAGGTCTCAGCAAATCTTTCATGTAGAAGTCAGATGGGAGAGCAGGAAGGAGGAAGTAGATGAAAGGCGTCCTGAGAGGTCAGAAGGAAACCCGGAAGCCAAGAAAATTCAAGAAAGGAACATCCTTTCCCCAAGGTAGAACCTTGACAAGGAATGAAATTCTCAATACCTTGGCTAAGCTTTCTCCCCTGCTCTGACCTGGCTACAGGTCAATTTTGACTCCCCTGCTCCTGTTTTTATTTGAAGTCCAAACTCGTCTGTTGAAATTCTCTCTAGATATGTTGATGTCATTGGCCAATGTGACAACATTAGCATGTGATTTAATGTGCCTATTAATACAACCCACATGAACACAATTTGAACACCAAAGTGAAAGAAGCTTTTCAACAATGCAAGAAAAAATTTCAGCAATTAAGGAGACCAAAGCTGGTGAATATCATACTTAACTCTGAAGAGGGAAATTTAATTTCATTTTCAAGTTCTTAGTAACCTGCAGAAGGTGATTTATTCATAAACACTAGTTACCACAAATAGGAGACAAACATAGATAAGGGACAAAAAGAGCAAGATCATTTTCCCGGAGGGTTTGTTTCTTCCTCCTGAAATGTGCTGTGGTGAAAAAAGTCAGCAGATTTGACTCTGACAGTAAGTAATGTGACCTTTGGGAAATCACTTAGTGTACTTCAACTTTAGTTTCCACTGTTAAAAAAAAACTGACCTAGATTCTGCTCAACTCTCCTTTCACTTCTAATGATCTATCACTATAAAACCATATGACTATTTTCAACTTAGTTTAAGTAAAAGTTTGGTCACCAATCTGATCAGAATGCAGATAAGTGCTGGACTAGAGGATCCAGAGCCAATGCTTTCTTCCAGCCTTCATCAACCCAACCCTCCATTTGACATACTGGAAAGAATGTTAAGTAGAGCAAAAACCATCTCTAGTTTTCAGATCTTTTTAGATGAGAACTTTCTTAATTATAGTCATTTGAGGTTTTTGACCACAGGGTGTTCTTCGCTGTAAAGGATTTTAAATAGATGGTCTCTTTAGGAAACTAGTGCTGGAAGAAAAAAGGAAGGGAGAACAGGAGAGAAGAAAGATGGGGAGGGGGATAGGAGGAAAAAATTTCTTTAAAAAGTGGGATGTCTTTTAGCTGGAAAGGCTGCTTCTGATTAGAGAAGAACATTCTCTCTGGTCATGCCACAGCCTCTATGCCCTTAGAAAATATATGTGATTAAAAAAGAAAGAAATCTTGTCTTTACAATAAAAAAATTGTTCCATTCATTGCTGAATGAGGACAGGGGTGATAGCATTTTTTTTTCTTCACACATAATGTGCTTGATGAGAAAGAACTGAAATTAGCAACTGACTAAATTAATACTAATTATCCCTGAAAACTGAAGATAATGTTTCACAGGTTTGGTATAAAAGGGCCATGCACATATAAATTTTAAAATGTACAAGCAGATACGGTTTTTAGATGCAGACTTTTTATCATAAAGGATGCTGCTTCTATAGAAAATAAGATTGGATGGTTATATATATTTTTGACTCCCTTAATTTAGGCATGCAAATGAGTGTTGTCTATGGAACAAGGATATGCACTTATCTTAATGGTATTGCTGATGTGGAAAACATCTGTGGAGTTCTTTTGGAATAAAAGTGTCTACCCCACCCCTGAATCACTGCCACCAAGTTCTCTTATCTTGAGACTGACAATCTTATCAATTTTTATGCAGCTTTCAGAAATATTTTATAAAAGCAATGAATATATATGTCCTCATAAAATATACACAATTGTATACATATATTTCACTTTTTTAAATTCAAATGACGTCATGCAATAACACTTGCCCTTTTCAGTTAATAATTTTCTAGAGCTCATTTTTTATCCATACATAATGTTCTCCATTCTCTTTTTGTGGCTGCACAGTATTAAATTGTACATATATTTCACCGGCGCCCTATTAATGACATTTAAGTTACTTCATTTAAGTTGTTTTCAATATTTGTTATCCTAAGCAATATCACAGTGACTCCAAACATTCATCATTTCCCTCATTTGGTTATATTTGTAGGAAATCATTCCCAGGAGAAAAATAACTAGGTCAAAATATACGTGTGCTTGTAGTTTTATTCAAAACTATGTTTCATTTTACTCTGTGTGTTTGTTTGTGTGTGCAGGTGATCTATAAATGTGGTTCAAATTCATAATGTGCCCAAAGATGAGTAGGAGTAAGTCTCCTTCATGCCCCTTTCCTACAGCCACTGAAACCCCCTTGCCCGAAGTAAGCCTTGTGACTGGCTTCTTGTGTATCTTTTCAAATAATATAACATGCATATGTGCATGCCTAATATAAAAATAATGACAAATACATGGTTTTCTTCTGTCACAGTCTATGGGGATCAGAAGACTCTTCCCATGGGAGGCATCATAGATCAATGTAAGCATTCATGTAAGGAATAACTTTTTTGCTTCCTAATCTATCAACCACACACCATCAATATTGTGGATTCCATCAAGAAAGCAATAGTTTTATTGCCTTTTACTATGGCTATGTGTTCAGTCTGGATGAAAGAGAAGCCATGGCTATGGGATTTTGCCCTGTCCTTGGCCACACCATATTGAATATTCCAGTCTGAGATGTTTCCACCTTCCTGGTGGTGCCATCTGCATTGGGTCTACTGCTTCCTGTGTTTTGTGTTTTCCTTTTTCTTGACTGGCTCTTTCAGCACTAGAAAGACACACATTTATTAACTTTAGAAAGCAGACCACATTCACAGAACCTCCCTCGTGTGTTATGTGCCATTGACTCAGCTCTGAATGAGTGATGTTTCTATGAATGAGTGGTGTCAACAATGTCCTGCCCTCAACAGCCCTACTCAGCTCCTGCAAACACATACCTGTGGCTCCTTTTATGGAGTCAATTCACCTCATATTTGGTCTTTCTCTTTTCCTGCAGCCTTCTGTTCTTCCCAGCATTATTGTCTTTTCCAAAGAACCCTGCCTTCTCATGATGTGCCTGAAATAAGACAGTTTCAATTTTGTCCTTTTTGCCTCCAGCGTTGTTGTAGACTTACTTTGTTCTAGAACTCATTTGTGTTTCTGACAATTCTGGGTATCCGTGAAGCTCTCCTCCAACACTATATTTCAGATGAATCTTTTTTTTTTCTTATTACCCTTCTTCACTGTCCAACTTTTGCATCCATACAAAGTAATTGGGTATAAGAGGGTGTGGGTGATCTTAGCCTTGGTCTCTAATGACACATCTTTGTCCTTGGTGATCTTCTTGCATTCTTCCATTACTGCCCGTCTGTTAACCTCCCTCAGCACAACTCTATTCACTTCCATCTTGCTGTGGAAACTGTACACCACCTGCCTGAGTGCTTCTCTTTCATAGCCTCTTGCTAAAAACAACAAAAAGCAGCCAGCCCACCACAATGTTCTTTTTCCAAGCAGTTCTTCCTGAGGGTGTAAACAGGTATGTGGTTTCTTTTTTGTGACAGTACAAGTGACAATTGTATCAACTACGTTGCCATAGAATAACAAGGGTCCACAGTTTTCCAGACTGCCCAAGAACCTTACCTTTCATGTACATGCCACCCTGATCGATGACTATAAAGAGGAGCTGGATCTTTCCAAGGCCCGGAAAGCCTGTTAAGTCTTACTTTTCATAGGATTCTGTCCCAATGTATCACCTAAGTACATATAAGAACCAGAGAGTGCTGTTACATGCTCAAGGCCCCCTATTCACCAATAGGGTTAATCACGACCAAGTTAACAATCCAATCCAAAGTTTCTTCTAAGCAAACAACACAACAAAACTGAGGGATTCAGCTGTTGTCTCCTTTCTCTTCCCTGGCCTTTCTGAGGCCGACACAGAGGACAAACCTTAATCTTGTGAAATTCCCACACATGAGTTGAGCTGTTTTGGACGAGCACAGGTTCCTTTTATCTTTACTGGCTTTCAGGAGACAGTTGGATTTTCTTCTGGATAAGCGCTATGGTTCTACACAGCCAGCAGGCTTAGGCTTCAGGCCCAGAGCACCCTGGAGGCCATATGTGATTTCATCTGGACAAACACTTAAAAAAAATTCCCTGGCTTTTCTTTAGAATTACTGAGATGACAGGCAGCTGCCACCCACGTAGTAAGATGATGACTAGCACTAATATGAGGGCCATATAGGGTATGGGTGATGAAAATAGCCAGATTGGTGAGTTAGGCCTCAAATTGTAACATTATCTTAGATTTTGTATCATCATTTTACCATAGCATTAAACTACTATTACTTCTTTTGTAATGTACCCAAAGCTTTTTTAAAAATCCCTTTTCACACCCTTTGGGGAATTAAAATACAGTAATAAAACCTAAAAGACTGTTTCCTCTAAATATATTTTATAACATAAAAAGTAAATTACAGAATGTGTCAAGGTTCCAAGTTTTCAAATTTTCTAATTATTTCAGCATGAGCCAAACAAGTTAATGACAATTGACCCTTATGCTCTTAAAAATTAAATAAAATGGAAAATTCTCAAAAAGGAAAAATATAAACCAAGATCCTTAACCAGAATAATCCTCCTTATAAGAGATACATTATTCCATCGTTGTTTAATCTTATGGTTCTATCTAGTATTATAAATTTAAGTGTATTTTATGTAATTATCTGGTATTAATTCATCATAGGTATGTGGGGTTTTTTTAACTCAGGTATTTTTCATGAAAATGGAATGGATTTATCATGAGTGTTCAGATGGGTATTATAATCCTGTTAACACATTGAGGCTAATTTTCTTAAAATACATTTTAAAGTATTTAAAATTTTTAAGTTCTTTTTAATAGTTACATCAGGATTCACATGTTCTAGATTATTCTTCAAATGTTTAAAAGACAATAATTCTAAAATTATTATACTTGATAACTAATATTTTTCTGAAGTTCTCATGTAGTGTGATTTTTTTTACCTCATATTGAACTTCTGCTTTTCTATTGCATGTTCTTAAGATCATAGTTACCTTATCTTTTTCACATACCCATATCTCATTAAATCTAAGATGTCATCATAATAGGATGTCTGACTATCTTATGTACCACTAAGAAAGAAAAAACTGTCACAATGCTTTGCTATCACTAAGAATTTTTATTTTAGACTTCTTAAAAGAACTTTTTTTGACTTAGGTGTAAATTTTTTTCATGTATTCCTATGTAACATAAAAAGATGAAGGTTAAGATCATCTTAAAATGTCTTTATATTCAGAGCTGGAGTCATCTTTACCACTTTTCTATGCAGAATTTCAATGTTCATATCTTGCCATTTTTCTGTGCCATCAGCAGTGTGGGTGATACATTAGACACAAGATGTCTGAGATTTTATTTGATTCCTCTTCTGCAAGATTTGATGATATTGGTTTTTCATCCAATGGCAGCCATTTTCTTCAACTGATATAATGTAAAACTGTCCACTCTGCTCTGTTTCCATACCTTTCTGTATACACACAGCCTTGTTTCAGGGATTAATGGTAGGCAGATTTTTTGTAAGACATTTTAAATGTTTATTAAACTCAATATATGTAGTTCCAACAATGTACAAAACTCATTTGAAGTGACAGTGACCAAGTTTGCTCACATGTGTGTGACCTCACATCACAATTGCCACCTGGTTTACAGTGACTATCAGACACCATCACATGTAAGGCAGCCTCACTGCAGAGACGTTCAAACGTGAAAAATGTACATCTTAAGATAGATGAAATACGGTAACAGCCCTTCTGCCAAAACACCCCTCTGCTTCCTTTATGTTACTTTGTCTTTAAAACCTGGTTCAAATCCAGCTCATTCTGGAAGCTTCCATGATTACTGACCCACTCAATATATTCCATTGCTCACATAACCCTACTATGTACCTATGCGGTAGTATGTCACTTTTGCTCTTATTTTCAGAATAAATTCTTATAACCCAGGTCGGAAGAATCCTGTTTGATACTGCTTAGCTAAGGGCTGGGGCGATGCGTCCCTGGGAAATTAAAGTAGAATGAAAAACAGTGGGCATCAAAGTGCCCATTTGGATGGCTTATTTAATGCAAACTTATAGTTTGATTTTTGAGTATGCAAACATTTTCTCTTAATATCATAGCTGTTATCCTCCCCTTCTACTGCCTGCCTATTAAATTCACATTCTGTTGGATTTGACTCCCAGCTTATGTTTAATTTGTGTAGCTTAGATATTTGTGTGGAAATTTACTACTGTGATTACCCTGCCATCTAATGGGGGGAAAGTTTTGTTTCTATGGTAACTGTTTTAGAGCAGTGCATACTTACTATACTTCTAAAATATGCAGCCTGTCCTTATGGGAGTACACATCATCTTGAAAGGATTTTTCCCCTTTCAATAAACATCAGTTTTTTCTTTTCACCTGATTTCAGAATAAAATAAAACTTTGTTTGTGAGAATTGCTAGGAAGGCCTTCAGGAAATGAGACCCACAGGCGAGCCTGGCCCCTTGCAGTTGTCATGGGAGAGCAGCAACACGGTCCTCATGCGGCTTCTGGGAACACATGACCTGTCTCTCTGTGGCTGTATTTCTCTCAGACTCTCTATTTTCCAGCATCATCATCATGTTTTCTGTGTTTGGGATGTTGCTATGCAAAATGATAATAAAAGGATGAGTTCTTTTTCCTAAGACAATCAAGCTTAACAAATCCTACTTTAGAATGATGCAAATTTTCTTAGAAAAATTTTAGAATTCCTTGGGGAATGACCTAAGAATGTTAATGATAAGAAATGATAAATGTCAACGATGGCCTAAAATGTTATCCCACATGATAAAATTCATCCATTCCAGGGGTTTTGTAACTAGCGATATTACATAAACTGCAGTTTTAAAAAGTACTCTTATTTGTATTTTTGCAAATAAAAAGCTTTCTCCATCTTTTTCTTCGAATTCATTGCCCTCTATGAATTTTTCTCTTAAAAAGTTACATGACACAATTTTATTAAAGCAAATAAATACATACATGAAACTACAACTTTTAGTATTTGTTACAAAAAGATCTATGGATTCTGTAGTTCTGTGATAGACACATAAAAGTTTTAAAATGTCTTCATATCTTAGGCACATAAAGCCCATCCTCAGCAAACATGGCTTGTAGATGCTAAAACGATAAGTCTTCATATCTAAAGGGACAACACAGGCTTACTCGAGGATTAGAAGTAGATCTTGCTACTTAAAAAGAAGCCGAAATGCAAGGGTTGGGAGAGCAGAGTGAGTAATCAGACCTGATTCAACTTTTGTGCCTCCAAAAACAGTAGTCCCTGTGTAAGGTGAACCCCGAGAAGGATACAGGCTTTCTAGGAGATATTCTGAGTTTCCAAGCACCCTGGCTGCCACTAGCAGCATGCTATAGTATCTGAAATTCCACCACCAAGTCTTTTTCAGGTACTACTGAGTTAGAGTTCCCAAATAGATCGAAGGGCCCTACTAATGGGGTGAGAGGCACATAAAGGAGGAGTGGCAGCATAGGAGACTGAAAAGAGTCTTGAGTGTGCAGTAATACCATTCAAGGTAGATCTGGATACAGGACCACAGAGGAAGAGGGAATAAGAGATACAAAGGATGTTAGAGGAGGCTGGTAGAGGATGTAGAAAGCTTTTCCTGTTTTCTAAGTTTGCCTTGTTGGCTCTGCAGGACAACTTAGTGCCATCTCAGACCTCGTGGGCAGAAACACCTCAGGATGTCTGGATTTATGCCTCATTTTCTTTGTTCATCAGCTCTGGAAAAGGATTTTTGTCAGAGAAAAGGGAAATAGAGTTCTTTTTCCCCCTGGGCCTGAGAAAACTCTGCTCCCTATATCGGGATGAGAAGAAAAAAGGAATGGTAGCTCAACATCTTACTTCCTTGTCTCAGTGATGATATAGCTGATGTTCAGCAATACTGGAAGCCTAGTTTATGGGCTATAACAATTATTTTTCTGCCCTGACTAGTGTGGCCCATTTGGCTGTGGCCCATAAAGCAAAACGTTGCTGGTTCAATTTCCAATCATGGCAAATGCCTGGGTTGTAAGTTTGGTCCCCGGTCAGGCGAGTACAAGAGGGAATCCATCAATGTTTCTGTCTCACATCGATGTTTCTCTCCCTCTCTCCCTCCCTTCCTTTCATTCTAAAAATAAATAAAATATTAAAAAAAATAATTTTTCTAAAAGTTATGTATTGCTTTACTGCATTTTCTTCTATCAGCTGAAATATATACATATGTATATACACACACATATTTACATATAGGTGTCACTACTATTCAAGTAAGGGGATAAAACAGGGTCAGGATCATGGTGATACTGTTAAAAAGTCTCTTGTAAAATTTTTGTTCAAGGGTCTAAATATAGAATTAAGCAAATAGTAATTCAATGAGAAATACTGGGGCTTAACCTAAAGGAAAAAATAGAATTCATGACCTTTCATGTCCTACCTCCACCCTGAGTATTCAGTTCATTTGGAGGGATAGTCTCATTTGTAAGTGCCAGAGGCTCTCATCGTTTCTGGGTCTGGCATCTAATAAAGGCATACCAGGTGGTAGCAGCTGCACATAATGAAAGAAATCACACGGTTTCGTTATATAGAATAATGACAGAAGAATGGACAATCTAACCCAGCTGGTTCCATCTCCGCCATTGTTTCAGCATGTGTGAGCGTGCACACACACCACACACACTCCAGCAAAAGGACTCAGAAGCTTTGAATTTGTGCAGGCAGAAATTGAACCTGGTACCTATAGAAACCAAAACCTTGGTCTATTATGATGAGCAGACCAGGAACAGTGGGTCTTGCTCATAATGAAGAGTAAATATGTTTATTAAATTAGGTGAAATTAAAACTCACTTAAATTATTATATGACTTTTCAAAGCCATGAATAGCCAATAAGAAACATAGATATTGTCACATTTTCTTCTTTATAATACTAATAATAGCAAACATATAAAGCAGTTCTAGGACCTATGTTGTTCTACATGCTTAAATAAACTCACGTAGTCTTCATCATAACATTAAGATGTAAGTATGCTTATTTTTCTCTTTTAGCAATGGGAAAACTGAGGCATAGTTCATAAGTAATTGTCCAAGACCTCACCATTTATGATTGGCACTGAAGTGTTGATTGGGGGAGTGGTTTTTATTTATGCCCAAAAATAAAGGCATATACTCAGGCACCTGAAGAGTAAATGCCAAAACCTCACAAAGATTTCACTTATTCTCTAATATCTTCCTTGTACCATATTCCATCTACTTTAATGCCTGTATGTGTGGTGCGGCCCAGTCTAACAGAGCACAATTGCATGATAGAAAAGGTGCCCAGGGAACGGAGCTGGCAGCCAAGTTGCTCAGTTAATGTTGGGAATTGTCTCAGAGGACAGTGTTTCTGACATCCAGAAAAAGCCCATGGCACTGGGAGAAAGGATGGAAGGACACCAGAGGGTGTTATCATCTAAGGGAAAGTCTGCACAGCTTTTTAAAATTAATAAGAATATTGCACATACCACATATAACAGGCTTTCTCCTTTATTTGCCACTTTAATATTAAGGTCTTTGCACATAGTCCATTTTTTTCTTCCCTAATTACAAAGGTGACATAGGTGCCTATATGCAAATTACATGAGTCACGTTAAGTTTCTTTTGCTGTTTTCTGGGCATATCATGGGGGTTCCAATTCATACTCCTTCTGAGTGTGTTTGACACTTCCTCTTCTGGGAGAAGGCTGTGAATCTGAATGTATTCTGGGAAAAGAATTCTCACAGGCATCCTCGATGAAGTCAGCATCCGAATACTACAGATAAAACCAAATAGAACTCATTTTCTCTTCTAGTTAGATCTCTTACTCTGAAGTTTTGATGGCCATACTCATTGCAAACCTTTTATCTGAAGGTTCTGTAGTCTTCCTAGTTACACAACCCCCCTGAATGCAAGAAAGAAGACAAGTTTTCAGGTAGTTGTGTGCTGTAAAATGCAGCAAATATATAGCCCACAATGTGTGGGTAACTGTGTAGCTCAGTAGTGAATGAGGATGGTGATACAACCACTACTGTTCCAGGAGAAAACCCAAAAGGTACAGGTGGGACAATATCAGAACTTTCCAACAATTAGAACTTCTCAAAATTGAAATGGGGTGCCTACAAAGGGCAAGTACCTGTAAGTGAAAGATTCCTGGCCACATGTCAGGAGGGCTATCCAACGACTGCTCGCTGGATAGAGGACATTTGAGGTTCCTCCTGCCGAGCTCTCAGACTTTGGTAATTATTTTCACAAAGAATAATTTTTTATATTCATAGACATCTAAGATACTGGATACTTGGATATTTAATGAAAGAATTTTAAGTAGTAAGAAATTGAAAGACAGACAGAGCTCTCAGTTAATTTTATGAAGCCTGTGGATTTAGTTCACCAAAATTCTGGGTCAGTGTTGATGAGCTCTGCAGTGCTGCGCCACAGGCCTGGGCTGAGCGAGTTCAGTGGACTGTGGCCCCTGAGGGCCTAGGCATGCGCAAGACCCAAGTAGAGCTGAATGAAGGGAAAGAAGGAAAAGTGGAATAATACGTGCGACAGGGATTGTGATAGTAATCTGATCATCACAATAATCACATCAATTAATTGTGATTGCTCCAATTTCACACAGAAGAACTGGGTGGCTGCGACATGTGTCCAAAGATCAAGCGGTAAGTGGCAGAGGCACAGGCGTCAGTTCTGTGACTCCTGCTTCCAGGTTTGCCCACCTTATCAGATGGCTCACCTGCCCAGTGGCTTGCGCAGCCTTGCAGGGACAGCTCTATATAAAAGACAGGCCTAAGAAGGGACACTCACTTCCAAATCCTGCCTTAAGCCTCATAGATTTGAAATAGCACTACTTTGGGCAGGCTTAGTGCCCTTGCTCAGCCTCTCCTGAGACTCACTTTTCCTTACATGAAATGGAAATAATATGAATAAACCTTAGAGGATATTAATATTATAAACTCCAGTTCCTCTTTCGAAGGACTAGGAGAGGATGGGAAACAATTCATTGAGTCCATATGGAAAAGATAACGCAGAAACCAAATTTTGGTTTTGCTTTTGACCTGAACTTTGATTTATGTTTCTCTATGTTCGAAACATAATCAATGCTTTCATATGTTTGGTTATGTTTCGCTATTCCAAGAAACAGGAAAGAAAGTAGTCCTTCCACAAACTTTTCTCACATCAGTCCATAACCAAGGAGGTTATAGACTTACCGTTCATGGGTCTTTTGGCTATTGGATGAATGGTTTCCTTTATGTCTTCTAAAAAGAGAAGGAAACAACTGAGGTCAGCAGAAGAGCTGTTACTTCTGGAAAGTGATTCTTATCTAAAAGTGCTTTTGCACCCCTTTCCCCATGGGGGACATTTGGCACTTTCTGGAGATATTTTGGATGACCAAAACTGGGAGTGCTACTGGCTTCTAATAGGTAGAAGTGAGGGATGCTGATAAACACCCTTCATACACAGAACAGCCCTGGCAACACTTATTCAGCCTGAAATGTTGGTATAGCTAAGGTTGAAAAACCCTAGTCTAAGGCCAGATAAAAGCATGAGAGTTTGTGTACTTGGGCAACCGTATTAGTAAAATCTAGGTCCCCAACCCTAGGGAATCTCAGCATGGTGGTGTTGCCTAGAGTTTTTCACATCTTCCCTGCATTCTCCATTAATTTTCACAAGTTGATAGAAAGGGCTGTGTGAAATGGGGGGAGGGGTGTTCCTTAGATCATTATTTCCACCATCTTCTTTCTCTATTTTTCTCATCACTCAAAGCAAACTGACTTTGGTGAATTTTTGCTTGTCTGTCATTTTACATCATTTTTGTGGTTTTCTTTTAAGAGCAGAATTTTCCTTTTTGTTATGCTTTTACAAGAAGAAGAAAATGTGGAAGATTTGGAAAATGTTTTTTAAATATCTACTCTCTAAAAATAAGAAAAAGCATTGGAAATCTATGTTTCAGTTTTTCTGAATTAACACAAAGAGGTTTCTGAATAACTAACAAATGATGACTTCAGTAACCAGTCTCAATATTTATCACTTTTATAGTTTCTATTTATTTAAAAACTATTTTAAAAAATGTAATCCAGTTGATTAGACAACTGTACTGAACCCAGGAAGTATGCCTAAAGCAAGAACTTAGAAATACAAACTAGTTTTAAGATCTAGAAAAAAAATGTTGAAAAAGAATGTGGAAAATTCACAGGTAAACAAAAAAGTCATAATGTAAAAGGTAACACAACTTGACTATCAAGGTAAAAAGGTAATGAGTACAAAGTCCAGGTATGACATTTATAATTTCAAAGACAGTCTGTCTATATCACTTAAGTTTTGGCAAAATCCCCAGACCCATGGAGAGGACTGAGTCACTCATCTTTCATTCCTTTATGCTCTGTAAAAGGGGACCTGGGTATATATTCTATGACTGACTATGCTGAATATGCTGAGAAATTTGAGAATAAAAAGGCAATGAGACCAATACTAAAGTCAGAAGGAAATGATTTCTTGGTTAGCATTTGGACTTACCATACAAATTAGATTTCTCTGGTCTCTTATTCCTTTGAATGGCCTTAATTTAAAGATGTGTTGAAAAGTTCTCAATTTTGTGACTTTTAGGATTACTTGCTATTTCAGTATTAGGTATGAACCAAAGAGAACCTGAAGGTTATTTCTTGAGCCAAGCAAAACTACATAATGACAATGATGGTCTGAGCTTCAAGTTCAAAAGGATCATGATAGTATTGCTAAGCTAAAAAATAGTGGAGAATTTAAGGTACAGTGAGTGCTAAAGCAAAGAAAAAAAAATTCATTAGTCACAGTAACCAAATACCATCTAAAATGACCTATGGAAACAGAATACTGCTTCACCCAAATAACCAGTACAATGCCCGTTTCTGCCTGGCAGGACAACTTTTCAGTACAAGGCTTTTCCTGATTGCTCCTTAGAAAAAATGTTGTTTTTTCTAAAAAAAATTGTGATCCACTTATACTTGTTCCTTAGGTATAAAGTGTAAATATTGAGATTTTTGATGTACTTATGTTTGAGGAAAGCTTATTTGAAGTATATTGATTAATTTTGAAGTAAACTTTTATTGTTGTCCTTCATATTCCAAACATTGAGCATTGAGTCAAGCTAATTTTTTCTTTCTAGTGTAAACTTAAAAAAAAATAAAAGAATAAATTAAAAATAGACCTTTTAATTCAGAATCCATCACTATTTGTACTAACAGGGACTTTTCTTGTAACTTTGGTTTAACATATACACACATATACAAACACCCAATATAGGGAACAGGTTTATGACACAACAAACATAATTTCATGAAAAGTATTACATCATTTACATAAAGAAATTTGTATAGATTTTAGGTTTATTTATTTAAAACTATTCAGCTGATCTGTTTATTAATGGAGAAGTTCTAACTGAATTCTGAATTATAAATCCAGAAATTCTAAATTCCACTTAAAATTATTCTATTTTAATAGCAGATAAAATGTACCAGGCACTCCTTTGGTGCTCAGTACTCTGAAGACATGATTAAGTCTTAGATTAACCCTAAAAAATAAGAACTAACATTATCTTCATTAAGCAAATGCATAAAATAAAGCAAAGAAGTTAGACAGTTGCCCAATGTAAAGTGGTAAGTGGTGAAGTCTTAAGTTTAAAGCTGAGTCTGCCTCACTTGGAGCCAAAAACCTGAAACAGAGCACGATAAACTTTTCATTAGTCTGGGTATTACTTTATGGACTACAACAATAAAAGCACATTGTTTAAAGTAGTCTGTAGTTAAGAATTAATCACAAATTCAAACTGACTTTCCTTATTAGTTCTAATTACTCTGCTTTTAACATATGGTAACTAATACTCCTCTCCCTCAAACCTCAAAGTGTTTTGCAATAAAATTTTATTCATGTTCAGTTAAAAATCTCATAAGATTTACTATAATTTTCCATTGAACACAGAAATTGTTATTGTAAGCTAAATTTAGCAATACATATATATATCAAAAGCCTTAAAATATTTATACCCTCTTAGAAATATCACTTTTGGAGCATTTATCCTCCAGAAATTGTTAAAATGCATATAAGTGTTTTATTACAAACATTTACTTATACATACTTATAAAATCAAAACTTGGAAGTAATAAAAACACATTGGGGAATGATTAAATAAAAATGGCATTACCATATCAGGTGATGTTTATTTAGAGTTTGTTATACATTGGAAAAACCACTTGTGTTATAAGTTTATTTTACTTAGAGTATGAAGCAGAGAAGCAAGGTATAGAAATATAGAACAAGTATTTAGTCACATCAATGTAAGATAAACTTTTTGGAATCACAAAATTGGAAAAGACCAAAAGATGTTTAAGGTGCCTTTGTTTTTTACTTCTATTTTTCTATATTTTCCAGTTAAAAAAAAACACCACATACACAAATGGGACTACATCAAATTACAAAGCCCTGTGCTGCAAAAGAAACAATCAACAAACTGAAAAAGAGACCTATAGAATAAGAGAAAATATTTGCAAACCATTTATTGGATAAGGGGTTAATAACCAAAATATATAAAGAACTCATACAACTCAATAGCAAAAAACAAGTAACATGATTAAAAAATGGGTAAAGGACCCAAATAGATGTTTTTCCAAAAAAAGACATATAAATGGCCAATAGGTATGTGAAAGATGCTCAACATTATTAATCATCAAAGAAATGTAAATCAAATCCACAATGAGAAAACCATCACCTCACACGTTAGGATGACTGATATAAAAAAAGAGAGAGATAAATGTCAAGGATGTGAAAAAATGAAATCCTTGGACACTGTTGGTAGGACTGTAAATTGATACAGTCATTACAGAAAACAATGTGAAGTTTCATCAAAATATTAAAAATATAACTACCACATGATCCAGCCATCGTGTTTCTTGGTGCATACGCAAAATAAACAAAATCAGTATCTCAAAAAATATCTATGCTTCTGTGTTCATACCAACATTATTCACAAAAAACCAAGATATGGAAACAACCTGTGTTAATTGAAAGATAAATGGATAAATAAAATGTGATATGCATATCAGAGGGAAGGGGGGAGTCAGGGGGAGTTAGGTAGAAGAGGGTAAAGGGGGATAAATGGTGGTAGGAGTCTTGGCTTTCAGTGGTAAGCACACAATACAAAATACAGATGATGTATTATAGTATTGTACACCTTGAAATCTATATAATTTTATTAACCAATGTGACCCCAATAAATTCAATAAAAATTTAAAAAGAAGAAATTTGCTAAGAGAGTAGATATCAAATGTTCTCTCACACACACAAAGATAAATGTGCGATACCTACGTGGACATGGTAATTATTTCACAGTGTATAGCTATATTAAGCTATATAGCTATATTAAATGTATCATGTTATACACCTTAAGTATATACAATTTTATGTCAATTATACCTCAATAAAACTGGAATAAAACCAAAATTAAAAAGTATAAACAAAACTGCTAAAACTTATAAAATTCAGTCCTCTCTAAGTTAGGCTTGACTTGCCACAAATCCTATAGGTACAGATGAGGTAGTGAGCGCAGTTAAGAGATCCCTAGCTGGAAAACACAAAGAACTCAGTTCCTTCAAGAACAAATTACAGGATCATTAACATGGGTGCTGCAGTAGATTCCCACTGGACAGGAAGTGGTAGAGAGCTCCTTAAAAATAACCTGGAGCCCAGTGGGCCCACATCCTTGCATGGCTTGCCATCACTTGCTTCCTGGTTCATGGGGATATTCTATCTCAATCCATGCTGGCAATGTCTAAAAACAATTACCTTTGGAAGCCACCACACTATCATTGAGGGAGGCAAAAGGGAATTGCCACAGTGAGATGACTTTCATCTCTCTTGCTACTCAGAAAGCTGATCTTGTTCATATCCGGAGGAAAAGGAGAAAGTACAAATGGAGGTGGATAAGAGTAAGTTCCTTGTCTTCTAAGCTTCCCATCAACTTGAAGAATGGCACAAATTGCAAAGCCAGGGCCTTTCAGAGGTAGAAAAAGACCTTAGCCGTGTTCATCAAATTCTCTTTGTATGTATTTGAAAAGAAAAAAAATAGCAATGCACACTTTGAAAATAATGTTATTTTAAAATATTTAGTCCTTTCAAGTGTATCTTTAAGACCATTAAAATTTCCTACTTTAAGATAACACTGAAGGTATAAATTTAAGTATTTCATAATAATGCAATTTTTAAAATTTTTTCAAACACCTTCTAAAATGGTTTCTATGATCAAAAAACTTTGTGAAACACTGCACTCTGCCACAGTATTCTTGAATACTGACTGTACACGTTGGCATAGTAAAGGCTCCCAGAAGTCCTACAAGCATAGATGTGTGTTTCACTTCACTTATCTCATTGTTTCTCAAACTTAACGAATCGTATCATCTTTTTCAAATAAAAAGGAAAGTGAATCAAAACACACTTTGGGAAGTGTTGCTCTAGGTAAATTAGTGTCCAATCTCTTTTTCCTTTTCAGTCTCTTTCCCCATATGAGACAACTCTAGACTTCAAGCCACATTGCCCCAACCTCTTTCCCAACTCCCCCAGCCTCAACTCTAAAACACAACTGAAAGCCTGGCAATAACTCCACCAGTTCCTGGGGTATTGCCTGTGGGTGTTGTATATCAACTCTGATCAGAAGAGAATCTATGTACAGCTAAGAGAATAAACAGCTCAGTTCCCATTCCAGTTGGTCCTTATTCCCCCCACAACACCAGGCAATGTCTTTGTTGACTAAGGAGGACCCTTGGGTTTTGTTTTGTTTTTGTTTTTGTTTTTTGGTAGACATCTTTCCATTAGAAACTCAGCACTGGATGAAGCACCAATTAATTTTGCATAAGCTGCCACGGCACCATTAGAAGCTAATCCGTTCATTCATAACCACAAGGTATTGTGTTAGGGTCATGTACATGACTTGTGCCTCTAGCCCTGTGGATTTATTTCGTGCTTAGTGGCTAGTTCCTGCAGCTGTGTCCTTTCAATGACTGCTTTATGGTGGCCAAGAGAGTTGAGGTTGGCTGCCAGGACTCTGAGATCTGGAGGAACACATGGACACATTATTCTTTTTCTCTGAAGCTACCCTATTCCTGTTCCGGTCAGATGGGGGGAGATTGTGGGAGAATATTTCTGAAGCAGCTCAGTACTTACTGTGGATGGTATTACCCATGCCTGACATTATTGCAAAAGACGTAGATTTAAGTAGAACAGGCTTAAATCTACTCTGCGTTGCATTCTTCTGTGGAAGGTTAATTACTAACAAAAGTGTAATAATACAAAATATAATTCTGAATGTAGCTCCTGGCTTTATTTGTAAGAACTACTATAGAGCCATTATTTCCTTTACTCTAAAACTACACATTGGATTCAATCTGCTTCACACAGGAGGCCAGGAAAGAGGGTTTACTATGCTAATTGAATACTAATGAGGCTTTTGCTTAAATTGCTTTGTGTTGCAATTATTTGCAACTAGATTTCTTCTGTATTTATGTAGAGGGGAAAAAATACCTCAAAGGTAGAAAGAGTCTTACTTAGCCTGAATATTTGGAAGAAAATACCTCACCAGTTTTTCTTTTGTACTTGTAACATTTGTAAAGTGTTCTGCTCAGTACTAAGGAAAAGCAAAATACCATCATCATTATGACTGGCCTTTGTCCACAGTGGATCTCATCCAGCCCAACCAGTGACTCTGTGACTAACAGTCTGAGTCACTAAGATTCATATGTTTATGTATTTCAACACAATTTTCAGGCTGAGAGTTTTTTAAAAATTATTTTCATGTCTCAGGACTCAAAGAATGAAATGCCCTTCTGTATTTTGAATCTAGTGTCACTGGGTGACTGGCTCTCAGCAACTCAGTGCATAGACTGAATTGTGCCTTCAATATTGGCTAAAGTCAAAAATAAACAAACTGTCAAAAGATTAGTATATACTTCCAGGACAAAAGTCTTTAGCCTGGTGGAGAATTTGGGTACATATAAATATTTGTGTTTTCACCATGGTAGGGGCAGAAGATAATTTCAGAATTTAAAATATCGGGAACCAACAACTAAAAGGGGGATAAAGAGAATGACAGGAGAACAATGCAAGTAGATTTACTGGTTATTAACTTTGTAAAGATGTATAACTTTGTTCTTACAGCTTCTTCAAAGGAATATCAGAAAATTGCTGAGCTGAAATACCTATTCTTAAGGAAAAATTCTATTACTTTAATAATTTTCCTATTTTACTGTATTCATTCTCATACTAGCCCAGATTATAATTATCCCTGATTGGTCACCCTACACCCATCATTAAAAGACAATTACCCTGTCATTTTCACACCGAATAACTTTACAAACATTTGGTCATACATTTGCACAGCATCTCAAATTAATAACACCTTACAGTTTTACAGCATTTTTAAAAGGATTCTCTTGCATGTTATCTCATCACCACATGCAGTAGAGCAGAGATGTATCACCCCGTCTTATAGATGAGAAAATTGAGGTATATTATATTGATGTAATTGGCTTAGCCTCATTGGCTAAAGTCATATGGATTGTTACTAGAAAAAATTGGAATCCTAGTCCAACGCTATTTCAGTAGACCTGTAACAGAAATTTGAAATTTAAAAAGAATTTTGCCTCTAAGATTTCATAATGCAAAATTAAGAATAAAACCTAAATGGATGAGTTGTTATTCTTGAATATTGATCCTTGCAAATATTAGTTATGGCATTATTATAGTTTATTACATTAATGCTGTCCAAAGTATAGAAGTGTAATTAAATCACAAAGTGTTAACATATAAAAAGATAATAAAATTAATTCTATTTTAAAAAATGATTTGTTCATCATAAGATTCCTATTATCATCCAAGCAGTTACATATTTTTCATTGTGAACCTACTGGGTTTCAAATTTAAAAACGGTCTTTTTAAGGACAGAAGATTTATCTACCATTTCCCTTATATCTTCCACAGCGCCTGGACGGAGCACACTGTTGTTGCTATTTGACATCCTATAGCAGCTACATCTGTAAGTTATTTTGAAGTCCCATGCCCCTAATCTGGCCCGGTCACCCACACTAGCCTCTTATGGGTAAGTTTGATTTTGCAGGAGTAAGACGGTCAAGTGGGATATCTGAAGGCATGGCTTGTCAAGCGCCTGAATCACGCTCACCCGAGGGTCTTAGCCGTGCAGATTCCTGAATCCCACTAGTGCTTCTCCACTAAAGCCTGCAGGTGCCTGGTAAGGTGGTGGCAGGCTCCCTAAGAGAGCCTTATGAACCCTAAAGTTTGATCATCAGCACAGTGACAGAACTTTTCATTCCTGGAAGTTTTAGTGACAATCGGTTGTAAAAATGGATCCTGGGCTTGCTCTTTGACGGTGAATATAGAAGATGGTCCTTTACCTTTGGGAATAGAGGTGGGAACTAAGTCTATATGAATGGCCGCAAACAAGGACTTCTGATCATTCTTAGAGAAAGTGTTTACCTGCGAGCTAGGAAGCAATATTACCCAATTTAATTGGATCCGGTGGACCCGCGTGGTAGCTAATCTGAGCGATTCACGGAGCAGTATCCTTCTACTGCCTGGCATTTAGGAGAGAATAAACCCAAACGGTGCGGAGCACTGCCAAGGGAACAAATGTGAAGGACCTAATATCTTTCCAACCTAGAGCGATATTAACTGATTGATAACAATTTTCCCTCAAACCAGGCAAAATGAGCATTCCTCTCCCTGCCTTGTGCCAGAACGCAAAGATGAACAAAATTGCCCTTTAGAGACACTTGAGTCAGAGGCCTCATTCGGCTCAGCGCTTCAAACCCAGAGCAGGGCAGTAACGGATGGGGCAGGATAGCAGGGACCAGAGAGAGAACACACACATAATGTAGTAAAGCAGGGCCCTTGAGAAATGGGCAAAGACCCGGAACATTTCGGGGAATGCTGGGATGAGGGGTCGAATTGACAAGATTCAAACAAGGTTTTCTAATTTAAGGAGAGTGATTGCTTTAAACTGCAACCTGAAACAATCAAAATCTAACCATATATTCTTACAAAAAGTGGTTAAGCAGATACTTTGTAGAAATCTCTCCCTTTCCTCCCCCCCCCCCGCTCCGCCCTTGCTGAATGTTGTTAGAGAAAGGCCCAATTTCAAAGTCCAGATTCTTAACGGTCCAAAGGTTAAAGCAATCGCATGGCTCCTTCAGACTCCCGGTTTGACGGTTCGAGGATGTGGAAAACACACTGGGAGAGTTTCGTGCACAGCCCTACTTCGGGAACTTCCTAGACCGCAGGCTCCTTCGTGGATTTACTTGAGATAAAGAGCGCATAAAAATTAGCAAGGACATTGTTAGCCTGAAGCTGGGACGACAGAGTTAGGGAGGCAGGGACAAGGGGACACTGTCTTCCTGTAAAAATCGAGCCGTGGGCAGCCTCGCTCTCCCGAGTCCCAGAGGGGCGCCGACTAGGCGGGGTCCCCGTGTCGCAGACCTGCGGCGGCGAGGAACGCGCCCGGGGCCTGCGTTCAGGTGAAGCGGACTCTGTTCCGCGGCTGCTCTACGCCCTCCAGACCAAGCATCCCAGCCGAGCCGAAACGACCCTCCGGGGGAGAAGACTGGGGAGAGGGCGTTGTGGCGTAGACGCTGGAGCCCGGCCAGGAACCGGGTCCACCGCGCGAACCCCTCTCAGCCTGCCGCCAGTGGCGGGGCGGGGCGGGGCGGCCGCGGCCCCGGCCGCGGCTCCGGCTCCGGCCCCGGCCCCGGCCCCAGCCCCCACCCCACCCGCCTTAAAGATCCTTCCCGCTCCGGTCTTTCCTCCCCTCTTTCCCCGGGAGAAACATGGCCGGGAGCAGTGAGGAGGCGCCAGACCACCGGCGAGGCATAGTGGTAAATGCAAACTCCCCGTTGATTTCGGGGCTGAGTCGCGCTCTCCGCGCCCTCCCCTCCCTTCCCCTCTTGGCACCCTCCTCTTAGATTCAGTGCTTGAAGTGCATTCGGGTGAGCGCGGGCCACTGCTTTGTTCTTCCCTGCAGGCGGGGATGGCTTCTATCCTCAAACCCGGCCCTCCCCCTCCCCGCTTCCTGCTTCCCGGGCGCAATCTGACCAAACAGTTAACACCTCTTCACCCCGTGTTCTTAGTGTTCTCCCTCTATCCCCCCATCCCTGCCCCGGAATCCTCTACTCCAGCGTTAAGCCCGTGTCATGCCGGTCTCCAATCCTGCCAGCCTCCAGGAGTCACTCGTGGGAGAGGGTTGGGTCTGTGAAGACCTCCACTGGCCACCTTTGGGGGCCTTCTTCCCTTTGTCCTTCTTTCTGAGCTCTCCAGTACGGGCCTCTGGTTTTGTTTTCCAAAAGAATACTGCGGATTCTCGAGGGCAGCTAGGAAATAAAGGAGCTCAAGCAGATGGAGTTTGAGCTTTGAAACCTGCGCCGGGATCCTGACTATGGGGTTTCTGCCCAAGCTCCAGACAAGCTAGTATTTCTGGAGTGTCAGTTTCCTCTCCTTCAAAGGGGACGCAGCACCAGAGGCCCGTTGAGTGATCTGGAGGGGGTATAGGTAAAACGTGTAGTAGTGTGCCCCGAGGGGAGGATGTGGGAAGATGGGTTCTCAGACCACAGCCTCTGAACCCCTGACAATCTTTCCAGGAGTCAGCCAGAGGGCACCCCTCTTTCGGTGTCCTGGAATCAAATCAGGTCTTGCCTTGTGGCAAATGGCATCCACTGGTGGCTTCCATGGAAAATGGTTTCTGTAGAAGGTGGTGGTTGTTACTGTGTCAGGTTTAATGTTAAAACGGTGGTAAGGGTTGGGGGGGGGGGCCAATTTTCTACATTAATATTTTTTTCAGAGATCACCCAGATAATCTGTGACTATGAGTGTACTGTGTGAATAAGTGGGTTGGGGAAGGAAACACCTCATGGTAAAACAGAACTTTTCATGTTAAAATGTGTTGCTTAGTTCTTTATTTAACAGCAGGGCCTTTGTTCTTAAAGAAGTTGAAGTTCATTTATTTGTTCATTCCACACACGTTGACTATTCTGCTGGGTTCCCGGTGTTCTGCTGGGTTCCCGGTTCTAGGCTCTAGGTATAGAGCAGGGAACACAACAAAGCCCTGTCTTCATGGAGTTTACATCCTACAGAAAGGACCGAGGCAAGCAGCATGAAAGCGAAGAAAGGGGATCATTTCCCCTTTATTCTTCCTAAAGGGGAAGGCAGAGACAAATGTATTTGAAAAAAATAAATTACTTAAATTAAAAGAAAAAGGGGATAATTTCAGATAGTGATACATACGGTGAGAAGGGAAGAGGAGCACAAAGAGACAGTGCTGGAAGGAGGGCTGGGGAGCCTGCTTTTGCTCAGGTGGGCAGGATGGCCTCTTTTCCATGACACCTGAGCCACCTTCTGAAGCAGGATGTAGCCATGGGAAGGCTCTGAAGCAGAGTACTCAAGACAGCACACGCAAGACAGCAGGTACCAAGTGCTCAGAAATCATTACATCCTGAGAAGAAATTATTACCCCCAACTTACGCTTTTAAAAAGTCATTCCGTGGAAGCAGACTTGACTTGGGGTGATGAACACACAATACAATATATGGAGGATGTATTATAAAAATGTACACCTGAAACCTATATAATTGTATTAACCAATATCAACCCAATAGATTCAATTAATAATTAATAAATAAATAATTCTTTAAAAAAAAGTCACTCCAGTTGCCATGGAGAGAATGGTCAGGCCTGAAGCTGGGGTTGGGATGAGGGGGATAAAAATGTAAAAGGAAAAATAAGGTCAGTTCTGGACAGATCAAGTCTGTAGTGACTGTACAGCCTATAGGTCAGGAGGTGGTGTAGGCAATTTGAATTTCATATTTGGAATTCAGGAGAATGAGTGAGTATATTTGGAAATCATCAGCAAGTAGAAAAATATCTGATGCTTGGGAGTGGATAGGTATGCCCAATGAAAAGGGAAAAAAATTAAAAACTACCATTACAGGTAGAAACCTAGAAAGTCCCAAATGTAAGAGGCAGAGTGTCCAGGAGGAGACAGATTAAGAGACCAAGAATGGGGAGCAAGGTAGGAGAGAGCAGGAAGGGTGGTAGGTGCCTGGGGAATAGTTTTGTGGAGGAGGGTGAGGGGCAAAGAGGCCATTAAGAGTGTCAGATACTACGAAAAGCTAGTTGGGTCAAGATGGAGAAGTGGCTATTGCATTTAACGTTTACAAAGCCATTAGTCAAGATAAAATTTTAAAAAAAGCCATCCCGTCAGTGGAATGGTTAAAACATAGCACTACTATTTAATAATAGATACTCTTAACAGGGAAAGAGGTAGGTTGTTAAGGTAAAGAAAGCAAATGATGGAACTGTGTAAATAGCCCAATCTATTTGTGTCAAAAGAAGCCCTGTCAAAAACAAGGTAATTTTGTGGAAGATGCAGGGAGGCAGTGAGAGGGCCCACCTTAGTTGGAAATAATCAGTGTATAATAGAAATATTTCCTGTTTACATCCTTTTCTCCAGTAGATTCACACCAATTAGATTAACCTCAAGTTGGATATAGGCAGGCAAGGCAAACTCCGAGTTCAAGGTGCTGATGTTCAGGTGTGGGATTCTTGGAAACAGGGCTGAGGGGCTAGGCTCCCTTCCTCTTTGGTGGCCAATAGAGAGCCCCGAGCCTGATATCAGCAGCAGCCATGGTCACTGCCTGCAGGAGAGAGTGGGACCCAATGTGAGGGACATAGCAGCAGAGAAGAGCAGAAGTTCACATTTTATGTTTCCAAACTATTTTCTTCCTTTTGGAACTCACTTGGAAAATAATTCAAAAAATACCCTAAGCACAACTATATATGTATATAGTTTTTAATGACTTAGAAAGAAGGTTTTCAATATATCTTCAAATGAGAAAAAGAGAATTGGAATGAGTTCTGAATGTGATGTTGCATAAAATGGCTCAGTTAATGTGTTTGTCACTTTCCCAGCCTGGCAGTGTTTTTCATCTTTGAACAGAGAAAACATTGTTCTGAATAAAATTAGAGCATGTTATCTGTGATACTGAAACTATTTAAAGACTTCTTGTTTTGATTTTTTTAAAAAGCAGATTAATAACATAATTATCTACAGTTCACAGTGGTTTCCATTCCCTCAGGTTTAGGACTAATTTACAATGCAATTTGCATTCAACATTAAGGATAACAAAGGGTAAACCAGTAGTTCCTCTTTATCTCTCATTGTCTTTTATCTCAACAAGGAAAACTCACTATTCCAGACTCACTGGAAATTAGGACAGTTTTGATTATAGGCTAGCTTTAGAGAAATATATTTCTTCTGCTTCTACATTTACAGCTTTAAATACAGTAATGAGACTTCGTCAAGTAGATTTGAGGCACTTTGAATTCATTAAATATATCATTTGTAAGTAAATGATTGATGTTTCAGTACATCTAAATGGTTAATATTTATTACGTGAGTTCTATAAAATAGATATGGATACCATTATCTATCTTATTTACTCCTCACAGTAACCACATGAGGCAGGCATTGACTCCACATTATAGATGAACACATTGGGACTCAGAAGTTAAAATGCCCAAGGTCTCATAGTAAACTCACCTCCAGGTGTGTTGGACCTGTAAGTCTATGCTCTTGACCATTAGTATGTGGTCTGGAAGAGGAGCCAGAAAGTGCTGTGTACGTGGATGATTTCCCTGGTGCTGGTCAGGATCCCTGTCTGGTCTCTACCTTGGCCTGCCAGTGGAAATTCTGGAAGCTGCTCATGAATAGCTGGTGGTTCAGGCTCTGACCAGCACTGCGGTATTGATGGTTACGGCAGGCCCAAGGGGTAGAAGCCAGAGCTGCTCTGTGCAAATTCAACAGTTGCACCCAGCCAGTGTGCTGGGGGAGGCAGAGCAAATGTGATACTCTTCAAATATGCAGATGACATACACTATTTGCTATTAGTCTGCCCGTGGTAAGTATGAATTTTCAGAGCCTTGCACAGTGGTACTCTTTATCACAAGGGAACAACCAAGCATTGAGGTTGGAGGTCAGGCAGTATGGGGTAATCCATGGGTGGAGACTGTGTCATTCATTCACTCATTTAACATTTTAGAACACCTACCATCTTCTAGGTCAGGGTTCTGGGCACTGGAGATTCATCCATGAATAAGACAAAGCCTTTGCCAGAAGGAGCTAATATTCCAGTGGGATGAGACAAGACAAAACACACACACATACAACATGTCACATCCAGTGGGAATACATGCTGCTACGAAGGAAAGTAAAGCTGGACAAGAGACAGATAAGAACGGGTGTGTAGGATGTGGGTGCTATTTTTTTATAGGTGGTCAGGGAAGGCTTCTCTGTGGAAGGGACATTGGAATGGAGACTTGAAGGAGGTGAAAGGTAAGCCATGTAGATATCCGGCAAAGTGTATTGTAGGCAAAAAAAAAAAAGAAAGAAAAAGAAAAAGAAAAAGAAGAAAAAGGCAAATGCAATACTCTTGAAGCAGAAGCATCCTTGGCACAATCAAGGATCAGTAAGGAGGACAGTGGCTGAAGCAGAGTGAGTGAAGAGTGGGTTTGGGGACAAGTTAGAGAGGGAAGCACAGTAAGAACTCTGGATTGTACTCAGTGAAATGGGAAGCCCTTGAAAAAAATCTGAGCTAAGACTGCCTGATATGATGTACATTTTTATTTGTTTGTTTTAATCCTCATTGCTTCTAGAGCGAGAGGAAGAAAGGGAGGGAGAGAGAGAGACATTGATGTGAGAGAGAAATATTGATCAGTTGCCTGCCATACACATCCTGACTGGGGGTCAAACCCGCAAACTTTTGGTGCATGGGATGATGTTCCAAGCAACTGAGCCATCTAGCCAGGGCATGATGCACATCTTTAAAGGAGCCCTCCAGCTGCCATGTAGGGGCGGGGAGGGGTGGGGGAGGAGGTGCATGTCAAGGTGGAAGCAGGGAGGTGAGTTTGCAGCTATGGCAATAGTCCCAGGAGACATAAGTTTGGCACAGATAGAGGGGAAGAATAGAGACGCTGAGGAGTAGTCCTGGTTACATTTTTAAGGAATTGATGATAGGATTTGCTAATGGGTTGCATGAAAGGGATGAAAGAATGGAGTAGACAGCAACTCAGGTTTTGATCTGAGCAACTGGAAAAATGAGTGGTCCATTCCTGAAAGAAAAGGATAAATTTAGGGGGAACCATTACAAGTTTGGTTTGACTGACATTCCAGAGCCCAGAACTGGGATGGGAACAGGTGGGGGCTGGACCATAAGTTGCCTTTCTAAGATCTGAGCAAAAGAGAACTGGTTTCATGTCTTGAATGAGGAGGAAAATGGAAAGCAGGAGAATGTCTCAGCATTAAATGAAGTTTAAGTGGGTTCTGAAACAACAAAAACCAAACCAGACTGAATAAGCCAGAGGCTTGAAGGGACAGGAGTTTTCTCAAGGAGACTGAATGGGAGCCTCTAGGAAAACAGGTAGCTATGAGGGGCACCAGGAGTCTGAGAAAGAAGGTCAGAGGACCGGATCCAGCGTCAGAGCCTCCAGAAGGAAGTGGGGCCTGACCTGAGCTTCCCTAGAGGGAGCCCAGCTTGGGATGCAGAGCCAGAGGAGGAAAAGAGGGAGAGGGTGTAGATGCAAGACAGATAAATGGGACTCAGAGCCGGGAAGGAACAGGACTTGACTGTAGACTAATCGGAGGACAGGAAGGATGTAGTTTAGGGAATTGAGCTGGAAAATTAGGATAAGTCTATATAATAAAAGTCCTGAAAAGCTGAAAGCTGGACAGAGGAGTCTGATGGAAGTGCATTGGAGTAATTAAAGAGCCAGTCATGGTATGGCTTGAGTATATTAAAACTTTCATGTTGCATCCTTTCCTGAAGATCTGAAAGTAAAAGTAACACCTTCACCTTCATTTTCTCACTCACCTCTTTACTATTTTAACCTTAAAACTTGTATGTCCCATCCTAAACAAGAGGAAGACTTGCTAGCAGTCTTCCCAGTACCTGAATAGGCCAGTTTTCTGAAGCAACAGTTTCCCAGTAAGACTGACTTCAGTTTCCACTATAGTACATCCTATGGAAGTCTTTACTAGAAGGACTGGATGACGTAGAAGTGTGGGTCTACACCAATCCCTGGAAACATGTAATTTCAATAGGTAATCTTTCCCAGACACATGAGGCATATACAATGCACAGAAATGTAATAGTATATATAATAATATAGTAATATATAATATAGTATAGATATTAATATAATTACAAATATATATACTCCTGTTATATTCATGGTAACATTTATAATTTAAGTATAGATTATATTTTTATACAAATATATTTTTTCAAACAATACTATAAGGTTAGTTATAAGACACTGAGTTTATATTTTTACTGTATGAGGCCAAGAGTTCAGAATGGAGTATGTACACTGTTCCACTTCCAGTATGAGGTCCTTTATCAGGTTGAATGAAACATTACCTTGTCCCACTGAACTTTTCATAGGTTGACAGAATATAATTGCCATATTGATCATAGGGCCTACTCTGTTTTCAGTGTTACTCTGTTTTTCAAATGACACTCTTTTGTTTACTTATGTTTTAAAAATAAGTTGCCAATGAAAAATACCATAACCAAAATAATTTGATTTGCAGATTATGGATGATTGGCCAGGGTATGAGTTGAATTTATTCACATACCCACAGCACTATTATGGAGATCTGGAATATGTCCTCATACCTCACGGCATCATTGTGGACAGGTGAGTGTTACTTCTGTGTCCTGTCCTGGGCCAGCCGTCTCTTGTATGAATCATGCAATGTACCTTAGGACCCTATTCCTGGATCGCTTTTATGCAGTGCTGGACAGCACTTTTTAGGACAGAGAATTTGAAAGAAAAGGAATCTGTGCTTTAACTAAACTATTTACCTGGACATTTGTTCAGGAGAAACAGTAAGAAGAAGAGTGTGTGTGTGTGTGTGTGTGTGTGTGTGTGTGTGTGTGTGTGTGTGTGCGCGCGCGCGCGCCTATATATGGTATTAACATTATAAAAGCCTCAAGATAACAATGTACTAGTCAAACTGATAAAAATGCTTCTCACCCGAGAACACTTGTCTCACATTTTTTAAACTCTTGAGTTAACCTGGGTGAGTTAAGAGGTGACCTTTGCCTTCATAGGACACACCCCTAAAGCACAGGCTTTTCCTGCAACTTACATTTATTTTGGAGCAAGTAATGTACAACTGGTTGACCAGTTTGTGCACAATTTTATTTTCCAGCCAGGGTAAAGTTTCAGGAATAGGTATATTTGCAACTTAAAAAGATCTGCACAGAACTCTTTCTGAAATACTATTTCTAATTCTTTCTGATCTACCTATAAAGATATCCTCTGGCTCGTTCCTAGCTGATTGGATTTCCTAAAGCCAACATTTTCCCTCCTGTTCTAAGCCCCTAAGTCACCTCTGTTTGGCCCTTGGTTTTCAGAGAGCCCCCTCCAGTTCAGCCCACAAGTGCCAGGACTTGCAGGTCATGTCCCTTTCATAAAACGGTCTTAATGACCAGACTACTACATTTCCATGTACCTCTAATTTCTGTACAAAGGACAAATACTTAAGCCTTCACAGTTATATGGAAAGTAAGCTTCATGAATTTCACAGTGCATCCCCTGGAATCATAAAGATTCTCCAGAGACCCAAAACTCGGCGTGAGAGAGGCCCTGGGGAGTAGGAGCAAATAGAGGCTTTGGGATTCCACCCTATCCTTTCCTTGAACATAAACTTCTGCCCCTACTTTTTTAATATTGTTATATTCTTCAGAGTTAAAATTTAACTATGAAATAGGTCCTCAGCCAAAAGAAAGACTGAAATAGACTAGGTGATTGCTATTCACAGGATATTATCTTTCTATCAATTTCTATCTGTAAGCAAAAGAAATGGCATTCTCTCACTCAAATTCTAAAATTTTGCATGGGATAAGACTTGAAAAGGGTGTGTTTTTTCTCAAGCTATAGTATTTTATTAAATTAAAGTCTAGATTAGGGTTTCTCATGGCTTGGATGGCTTTCTATGGAAGAAATGTTCTGATTGTCAGAGGGCAAAAATGGTTTCATGATCAAGTAAACTTGGGAAACTTTGCATCTCCCAAACTGCTAAGTCTTTCTATCGACATTTCACATTTAAATACATGGAAATTATGAAAAAAAGGAAGGAAACCTGCTTGACTCTAACAATTAAACCAACTTTTGTTGTGCTCTGTGCGTCTTTAGACTCAGTTCACCTCTTAATACTTCTCAGAAGAGTTTTCCCTTATCATTTTGGGCCCCCCTGGTTTAAAAACAATTCCTACTTTTCTCACCTGAATTTTATGATTTAAATTAATTACATCCTGATCTAGGGCATGACTGAGTCATGGTAAGCTTATCTGGAGCCAGGTCCCTGTACAGGCTAATCACCCAGTGAACTTGTTAAAATGAATATTCTTTAGCTTTATGTTCAGCAATTTTGATTAAATGTCCATCCTCACATTTAAAATGAATTAATTAAGATGCAATTTACATACTACAGAATTTACCCACTGTAGGTAAAAGATGTAATGATTTTTTTTTTGTAAAATTTTATAGTTGGTCAGGCATCACTACCATCATTTTACAATATTTCTATCATTTCAAAGAATTTGTTTGCTATATTCTCCCATCCTCAGCATTAGGCAATCAGAACTCTGATTTATTTCTCTATAAATTTATCTTTCCTGGGACATTTCTTATAAATGATAGAATATTTGATTATTGATTCACCAGTTGATAGACATTTGGATTTCTAGTTTTTGGCTATTATGAATAATGCTTCTATGAACATTCTTTGTGAGCATATATCTTTTCATTTCTCTTGGATGGATTCCTTGGAGTGGAATTCTGAGTTTTATGGTAAACATAAGAAACTGCCAATTATTTCCCAAAGTGTCTGTACAATTTTACATTTCCACAGCAATGTATAAGGTTGCCAGTTTCTCTACACAGTTGCCAACATTTAGCCTTTGTCAGTCCTTCTGATTATAGCCACTCAAGTAGATATATAAGAGTATCTCTTGGTTTTAGTTTGCATGTTCCTAATGATGAGTGTATGTGTTAGTTATTATATGTCTTCTTTGGAGGGATGTCTAATTAAGTCTTTTGCTCATTTTTAAATTAGGTATTTTGTCCTCTTACTGAGTTAGTTGTAAGAGTTCTTTATATTTTCTGGATGCAAATCCTTCCTTCCCTTCTGTGGCTTGTCTATTTTCTTATTGACATCTTTTGAGAAGAATGTTAGATGGAGTATTCTGTAAATGTCAGTTAGATCTAGGTGGTATGGTATTGTTCAGTTCAACTATATCCTTACTGGTTTTTTGTAAGCTGGATCTATCAGTTGCTGAGAGAGGAGTTTTGAAGTCTCCAAATGCAATAGTGGATTCATCTACTTCTCCTTGCAATTCTGTCAGTGTTATAATACTCTATTGTTAAGATTATTATGTCTTCTTGAAGAATTGACCTCATTATTGTGTAACTTTCTCTTTATTCCCATTAATTTCCTTGCTCTGAAGTTTGCTTTGTCTGAAATTAACATAGCAACTCTAGTTGCCTTTTGATTAATGTTAGTATGGTATTTTTTTCTCTATCATTTCACATTTTGTCTGTGTCTTTATATTTAAGGTGTGTTTCTTGAGACAACATATATTAGCATTTGTTTTTTTATCTACTCTGACAGCCTCTGCCTTTTAATTGATGTATTTAGACCATTCACATTTAAAATGATTATTGTTACATGTGTTTTAATATCTCTACCATATATTAACTATTTCCTATTCATTGCCCTCGTTCTTTGTTTTTTTTTTCTTTTGTCTTCCACTCTGTGAAATATATCTCCCCCACAATGTGTGGCCTTTTATGATGGGCAGTTTATTTCTTGTTTTCCTTTTCTTTTTTCTTTTTTATCCTCACCCAAGGACATGCTTATTGATTTTAGAGAAAGAGGAAGGGAGGGAGAGAGAGAGGAATAGAAAAATTGATGTGAGAGAGAAACATTGATAACCTGCTTCTTGCACACACCCCAACCAGAGACCCAACCTGCAATCTAGACATGTGCCCTAACTGGGAATCGAACCCATGAGACTTCTATTTATGGGACAATACTCCAACCAAGTGAACCACACTGGCCAGGGCCTTGTTTTTATTTTTAAGACTCACTTACTAGGGTTCACGCCTGTGTCTGACTAGCTTAGTTTTCACCCTTAGATTGCTTAGAAATTGCACTTAAACACCTTGAGCCAGGAAGGCTCTCTCCTGATAAATATGTGTGGGGGTTGGCAAACATTCAAATTTCCAGTCTTCTTCAAGTCTTCCTTGGCTTTTACATTCCACTGGGCTTTCTTGTGTCTCCTCTGCACATGCTTACAGGATCCATCATCCAGAGATGTGTGGGTAGCTTAGGTCCACTGTAGTCCCTGCTAGACATACACATATCTCTGGTCAATTTGGGATATGCAAAGAGTTTATTGTGTAGCCCTCTCCTATGACTCTAACCTCCTGGAATTACCTATCAAATCCCAGACTGGTCTAACCAGTTAGTTGCTTAAACAGGACTGCAAATACTGGAATATGGAGCTACTGGCCCTCCCTGTTCACATGCTGCCAAGATAGCCATTTTAGCTGACAATACTCCCAGTCAGGTGAACTCCCTCTGGCTGTGCCCCACCCTGGCTGAACTACCTGGTTGAACAACAGAGTTGATGGGGGGGAAGGGGCGGGGAGGGAGGGCCGAAGGGCGCAATGGGGGCTTTCTTGGGCAAGAACCATAGACTTGCTCTGCTTCTACCCAGTATTCAATGTTTTCCTGAATAAATGATTCTCAGTTTGTCATATGCCTTTGGTTGATTTCTAGAGTGCTAAAATGTTTGTTTGTTGGGTTTTTTTTGACAGTTTTGTCTAGCTTTATAGTTGGCGTTTGTGGAAAGGGTGTGTTGACTTCCGTACTCCATCATGCTGGAAACAAGTGTCCCTTTATATAGAATATCTGGCATGCTGATGCACATTTTCTGGTGATCATATTCTGAGCCCGAAACTGTGTGTATACATACACTTATATAAAACATTTATAATGGGGTAAAAAAGGTGAAGGGATTAAGAACTAAAAATTGCCAATTATTAACACAAGAATGTAAAGTACAGCATTGGGAGGATAATCAATAATATTGAAACAATTATGTATTACACTACACAGTGTCAGATGGGTACCAGACTTATGGGGTTGATCACCTTCTATACTATATAAATGTCTAGTCACTATGTTGTACACCTGAAAATAATGTAATATTATATGTCAACTGTAATTGAAAAAAAACAAAAGAAAAACAAGAAGATTCTAATACAAATATATGAAATGTATTATGTAATTATATGTGTAGATTATATGTAATATAAAATTATATATATGTTTAGATCATTCAGTTTATTTATTTTAAGTCTATTTCTATTTGAGATGCCAGTGGGAGTTTTTTTTTAAGCATGTACCTTAGATCCTGTCTCTATTCAAGGTTTTAATGTTAAGTGGGTACATGGGCAATGGATTTCTAGACGTGAAACAATTATAAAAAATACAATGGCAGTTCCAGATTAGGTATTGGGTGCCAATTCAAGGTTTCATCATTGCATAACCCCAGGAGACATCGTTCACATTGCATTCCATGGAAATAGTACCTGCTGGAATTGTGTTCTGGGGCACCTTTCACATACATAATGTGCTATCTTTGTGAAATATAAGAAGGCTTGACTTTTCCTCCAGTGTCCTCTAATGTTGTAAGGCGGGTGAGTCATTCTCCATTTCCTTTTTCTCTCCTATAAAATAAGCATACTATCAGCAAATACCATCATAGCATTAAGGTTAACAACCAGGCTCAGTGGTGGTGATAAAATAACTGCATCCATGATCTTTGACTTTATATATTATACTTTTATCAGTTTTGTGACACAGAGGAGCAATAATGTGCTATTGATGATGGGATTATCAAAAATAGGTTTTGAACACTCTCTCTTTGTCCAGCTTTAACAAAGCTTCTTCATCTGTAGACTCCTGTCTCCCAAGCTCTTCTCCACATCCTCCTGCATAATCTGATATGTATGATACATCATGTATTTTGCTAAAAGGAACAAAAATACTCAGAAATAGTTATGCTTTAATACATCTTTTAATCCCTTCTTTCAGAATTGAACGGCTGGCTAAGGATATTATGAAAGATATAGGCTACTGTGACATTATGGTCCTGTGTGTGCTTAAAGGAGGTTACAAATTCTGTGCTGATCTTGTAGAACACCTTAAGAACATCAGTCGAAATTCAGATAGATTTGTCTCTATGAAGGTTGATTTCATCAGACTGAAAAGTTACAAGGTAAGTTACTTGTTCCATTTCCATTTTATGACCTTTAAAATGAACTTTATAGAATAAAATAATTAATAATATGAAAATGAAGATTGTAATTTTTTTTAATTTGCAAGATACTGCAATGTGTCATTCAAGTAGTATTCTTTGAGGTGGGAGAGGGTGGGACTCCTGCTATCTACTTTCACCTATACGGAGAGGTGCTTCAGGAATGATTCATGCTTTCTTTTGTGGTTGTAAAGCTGAGTGGTTATTTCCTTGTGCCCAGCTTCACAAGTGAGTGTGTTAAGAATGAGTGTTAAGAAAGTCTGGTGAACATGGGCGTGACTCTGCCCTAGTTTTTGCTGCTGGCCCTGGGGACCTGTGTGAGGGTGTCCAGCCCAGAGAGGAGAGTGCTGCAGTCATGGCCTTGAGGTAGAGAAGGGAAGCCCACAGGGATGGTGAGTTGTCATGTAAGATGAGACAAGACCAGGGCACCTCCAACAGAAGGCTCCTCCACCAGTCTATACTGGGCTCCCTTGGCCACCACTGAACAGAATTGAAGGAGATCATTCTCCAAAGACTTCATCCCCTTAGTCTTTCCCTCTTCTCTCTATGATGTTACCTTTCGTGATGCTTTTTGATTCAATGCATGTAAGTCATTAACACTGGCTCACAATGGGGTGAGGAGCTGTTGGAGTCAAAACCATGAAAGTATTCACATTGATTAAACTGGCTTACATACTTTGAATTTAGCCTTTGAATTGGTTTTCTACAACTGCATGACAAAATCACCATCAACCTAGTGGCTTAACCCAACACACGTTGATCATCTTACAGTTTCTCTAGGTCAGAAGCCTGGGCGCGGGTTCTCTCCTCAAAGTCTTCCCAGGCTGAAGTCAAGATGTTAGCTTGGACTTTAATCTCATCTGAGGTTTGGGGTCCTTTACCAAGATCACTGGGGGGTTTTTTGCAGAATTCAGTTCCTGTTTCCCTTCTGACTCAAGGCTGGAGACCTTTCAGCTCCCAGAGGCTGCCCTGGGTCTTTACCTGAAGACTCCTCCATGGCAGTCCACAGCAACTGCAGGAGACTCTCTTTCAAAGGCCAACCTGATTAGGGCAGGCTCACCCAGGATCAACTCCCTTCTGATGAACTCAAAGTCAACTGAATAGTCTCTTAATCATAGTAGTGAATTCCCTTGATATTTACAAGTCTCATCCACACTCCAGTAGAGGATATTATAGAAGGTGTGTATACCACGAGGCAGGAATAGGGTGGGGACATTTTAGAATTCTGCCTACCCCTCTCTGTGACTCAGTTTTCTCAGCTATAAAGCAGCTGGCAAATCATTTCTATTTCTTAAGATACTATGTATTTTCTCAATGACCTCTCAGGACAGGATGAAGCTGTCTTTTGCAGATACTTTAACCCTAATTTATTGGTGTTATTGTCTCTTTGAAAAGCTTTTTTCTCTTTAAGTTTCCTTTCATCCAGGATTAAGTAGCTATACTTCCTTCTTTTAAGCTTTTTTTTTTCCTTTTAACTCATTTACTTGGCTCTATAAGCTTTTTTGTTTGTTTTTTTTTTAATAACTCAGTTGCTTGGCTCTGATCCTTAATGTATTTTTTCCAAGCAAACAGCTTTCTAAAAAATCTTTTTAAATATTTTTAAAATTAAAGTCAGGTTTATTGAGGTATAATTTACATGCAGGAGAATTCATCTCTTTATTGTTCTGAGTTTTGACAATAGCATGCAGTCATGTAAATCACTACAATCAAGATATAGAACAGTTTCTTACCACAAAAAAATATCCTTGTGTTCTTTGAAATCAACCGCTTCCCTCACTCCCAGGCCCTGGCAACCAATGATATATTTTCTGTTCTTAGAGTGTTACTCTTTCCAAAATATCATATAATGTAATCATTTGCCATGTAGCCTTAGTAAATCTAAATCTTAGTATAGTTCATTTGAGATTCATTCATGTTGTTACATGTACCAGTAGTTCATTTCTTCTTACTGTCAAGTAGAATTTCATTATATGGATATACCACAATATCAGCTAAAAGATATGTAGTTTATTTCTTTGTCAGGGTCATTATGAATAAAGCTGCTATAAATATTCACACACAGGTTTTTGTATGTACTTATGTCTTAGATTCTCTTGAGATTGTTCAATCATATGATGAGTGTATAAAGAAATTGCCAAACTCTTTTCCAGAGGCTGAATAATTTTGCATTCCCACCTGCAGTATATAAGATTTCCAGCTCTTCTACATTTTCAGCAATTTGGTACTGCCAATTTTTCTTTATTTTTTTATTTTACCCATTCCAAGAGGTGATGGTATCTCATTGTGGTTTTAATTTGCATTTCCCTATTGAATGATGATATTGAGCATAATTTTATTTGCCTATTTGGTATTCATAAAGCTCCTTTGATGAAGTATTTGTTCAAATACCTTACTCCTTTTTAAAATTGGGTGGTTTATTTTCTTATTGTTGTTTTTAAAGTTCTTTATATATTTCTTTGCCACAAATCCTTTATTAGATAAAGGAATATATATTTGAATATATTTTGAATACATTTTCCAGCCAGTAGGTTGTTTATTCATTTTTATAACAGTGATTCTTATTCAAAGAGCATGCTTTAAAAATTTTTATAAACTCCAGTTATCAATTTTTTATTTTGTGGATCATGATTTTTTTTTTTTATGTATCTCTGTAACCTGTACCTAATTCAAAGCCACAAAGATGTTCTCTGTTTTCTTTGAGAAGTTTCATAGTTTTAGATTTAAAACTAGGTCTGTGGTCCAAATTGTATTAATTCGTATGGTACAGGTCAATGTTCTCTCTCTTTTTTTTTTTTACCCCCAAGCGAATGTCCAATTATTTTGGGATCATTTGACAATCAATTGACTATGTACATGGGTCTATTTCTGAACATTCTACCCAGTCCTGTTCCCGTCTGTGCTTGCCCTTCTGTCCATGCCCCACTGTTTAGATTATTGTAGCTGGATAATTAGTCTAAGAATCAAGTAATATGCGTTCTCCCTACTTTGTTCTTTTTAATAACTGTTTTAGTTATTCTACTTCTTTGCCTTTCCATATCAATTTCAAAATCATGTTGTTGATTTCTACAAAATAACCTGTTAGAATTTTTGTTGCCTTGACTCTGCAGATCAATTTAGGGAGAATTAAGGTCTTAACATTATTTAGTCTTCCAATTCGTGGACAGGGAATACTTTCCAACTTATTTATGTCTTATTTAATGTCAATTGTTTTCTAGTTTTCAAGAGTTAAATCTTAGACACACTTCTTAGGTTTATACTTAAATACTTAATGTTTTTGGTCCTATTTTAATTGGTAAGTTTTTCTTTGAACTTTAATTTCCAGTTTTTTATTGCTATTATATATTGTAGAAATACTGTTTATTTTGTATACCGAAAACTGACTTTTCGGAACTCTTATTAGTTCCAATAGTGTTTTTGTAGATTTCGTTGGATTTTCTATAAAGACAATAATTTATTCTGTGAATAGAGGTGGTTTTACTTCTTCCTTTTGAATTTATACAGTTTTAATTTCTTTTTATTGCCTTATTGCACTGGCTAGTATTTCCTATACAACATGATCAGTGTTGCTGAAACTAACAGTATTATAATCCATGCCAGATTAAACAATACTGCTATAATCTCTCACTGTCCATTTCTTTAAACAGCCTATCTATTTTATCAATGTTTTAACTTGGAGGCACACATTCTAACACTTATAAATAGTCATTAACACTTATTAACACAAAATACTGCTATTAACTCATGTTTATATGATACTAGTTCAGAATAAATGTTTGCACTTCTAAAATTCCAGTAACATTGTGATCATTATTGCTACATCTAGACTGATATTTTCAAATCAACATGTTTTTCCTGAGGGTATGTATGTGGGGCCCCCCACCCAGGGTTCTGATGAAAGAGGAAGACAATACTGGACTTTAAATCTTCCCCAGCTTCATCCATTCTGCACACTGTGTATTTTAGCTTTTGTCTCACACTTAAATCTTGTAGGACCCAGGATTGATGTAGTATTTTTCTCTTCCCTTCTAACTATATGTCTATCACCAGAGTGACACAGATCATCTCCTAAGAGATTACCTGACATAAAAGCCTACCAGCTCACACAGAGAAAGCTTTTCTGCTAATTAAATATCCTTAGAAATGATGGAAAAGTGATAGTTGTAGTCTGGTACAATGGGAACAGTTCTCTTCTCATAGCACATAAACTGTCCTCAACCAGAGATGAATTAATTGCTCTGTCTGGTTAGGCTTGAACTGACCTTCCTTTACATACTTGAGCAATTTCAACATTCCTGAGGGCAGAGACCTATTAAAAACCAAACTAATAAACATCACCAAATAAGGGGAACAGGACTAGGTCATTTTCCTCTGAGGGTGTTTTGTGCTCCTGCATACCTTCAAACCTATTCATTGAGAGCAGGCATCTCCAAAACATCTCAGCAGAAACAATGGCCACTAAAGTGTTCTTTTTCTTCCTTTAGAAATATCTGGAGGGATATCAGGACTCTGTGTACTTTTTTGGATTCTGGTAAAAAGCATTGGGTAGTTTTACTCTCTCCTACCCTTTTGCTCTGTGATTCTTTCTAAATTTCTTTTTGAGGGGGGGAAATGGTGGCAGTTCAGTTTACCTGCAGGCACTCCTTCTCTCGTTGCAGCCCTCGCATCAGGAGCTCTTTTCCCACGAGGACCTCATTGTTTGATGCCCTTCCCTGTTTACTAAGGGACCTTCCAGAGGGATGGATGGCTCCAAACATCTCAGGGCTTTAGGCAAATTGACTTGATTTTTTGTTAATTTCCCATAAGACAGGAAATAAATTTGCATAAATGATAGCAATCTAGACAAAGACTATTTAGAAATTAGCATTGGGCTAATTCATTGGAGGGCATGGCCAACTTTCTCCTAATCTTTAATGAAAATGAGAGGCTCCGGCAACCTGAATTCCTTAATATTTCAAGTTTTTCTCCCCTCTTCCTCCTTTTCTGCTTCTGTCTGTCTTTCCACTAATGTTTATTGAGCACTTGCTATAGGAATTTATTATCTCATTTAATCCTGGCTACAAACCCCGCCAACATATCTCTCATCTCTTCTTTTATTGATGAAGAAAAGAAGGCTCAGAGAGGATAACTAGCTCACCTCACGTCACACAGCAATAAGTAGTAGAAATGGCATCAGAGCCCAGACTCATCAGCCACTCAAGCCTGTGCCCTTGGCATCACGTCAACATTTCCAGCAGAATTTTCATAAATGTTAATATGTTTGATAACATTTATAAAGGAGTTGGTTATATTTTCTCCTAAAATACATGTCAGAGAAATATTTAGTACCTGTATACAATTATTATTCTCATTATGTAGTAATTTGCCTTTACAAAATGGTGACCTTAGTTGATAAAATCTGAAGTTGTGTGTGAGAGAGAACTAATTACATGTATGACATCTCATATGCACACAATTAGCTACCCTTGGTAGCCTGTCTTATAGACCAACAAAATTTGTGAAAGTATTCAGTGTTTATTTAAAAAATAATAAAATACCAATTTTTTCTCATTCGGACGTATTTATCTATGGAGCCTAATTTTTCATTTGCTCTGATCCAAGGATGCATTATATCTCATGAATGCCTATTTGTGTTATCGCTACATTACACATTTGAAAAAAAATTTCCTCAAAGTAATACATTCATGTGTATTAAGAGACCAAAAAGAGAGAATTTGATTGTGGCAACTTTATAGAATAGACAATTTGAAAACCTCTTGCTACAAAAAAGCTATGTGAAATATAATGTAAAAGCCTTTTCAATGTTTGCTGGAGTTCACAACAAAGTAAGGGGTACCTCAGAGTCAGAAATGAAGCATCTGAGAATCAAAGTGTAAGTGTGCGCTGTTGTCTCCCAGAAAGAGGGTTGGAGAGGAGCGTCAGTCTCAGTAATCTGGTTTTCACACTGATGCAGAGACAGATGATAGAGCCTTGGATCCACGTGAAATGGGAAGTTCAGTGAGACCCTTATGTAAAGCCCATGGCTTCAAAGAGGTATGCCCTTGGTGAAAAAATTTGCCCATTAGTGATGGGAGATGCAAAGAAACTAGCTTGCCCTTCCTGGCATGGGCTGTAGTGGAAAAGTAAACTGTCTATCCCATGAGAACTTTTAAACATGAATCTGTACCACATGTGAATTTGAGGTTTTTAATTTATATTACTTGCATAGTCTGGGAAACCCCAACCAGGGAATTTAATATTAAAATTGTTCTCAGACTGAAATACCCACCCCCTCCACCCAGTGCTTGGTAGAAGCAAGCTGCAAACCATTCTAGAGGGAGAACCTCAGCCTAGGCAAGATTCCTACAGATAAGCTTCGCTTAACCTGAACACACAAACCCAAAGCAAAAAGGATGAGTGAAAGCAATCCACATGGGCAAGATCAGCTAAACAAACTGTCTTAAAGAGAATACAAAATAATTCTACTTAATATGGCTGAAGACAAATGTCAGTGTTTAAAGAAAAGGTAAGATAACATGAGAAGAAAATATAAAAGAACTTTTAGAGCCTTGAGCCATGGCTCAGTTGGTTGGGCGTTGCCCCACAAGGCAAAAGGTCACTGATTATTTGATTCCGGTCAGAACCTACGCCTGGGTTGAGGGTTTGGTCCCTGATAAGGGCAAGTACTAGAAGCAGCCAATCTATGTCTCTCTTTCACATTGATGTTTCTCTCCCTTCCACTCTCTCTAAAATAAATACCATATTTTGCCATGTATAATGCACACTTTTTTGCCCAAAGTTTTGAGGGAAAAATAAGGATGTGCATTATACATGGGAATTAGTACTAAAATATGGGCACACATTATATACGGCAAAATACAGTAAATAAAACCTTCTAAAAAAGAGAACTTTTAGAAGTGAAATAATAGAATGTCTAGCAATGAAAAAGATAGTAATTAAATGGATAGGATAGTAACTCAAACAATAGGATATGTAAAAGATTGAATGTTATTATGGATGTGAATTTTGAACTGGAAGATAAATCTGAAAAAATATTATTTAGAAAGTAGCATGGATATAAGAGAGAGAAGATAGGAGATATGACAGACTGAATGAAAAGACCCAAAATATGTCACATAGGAATTCTAATAAGTAAAGACATAGAGAATTGAGGAGAAACATTTTTTTTTCCAATAAGCTAAGGCTTAATCATATTCTAGAGCTGATGAAAGACATGAATATTCATATTCAGGAAGTAGTGTGAGACCATACCTAGACACAACATACTCAAACTGAAAAAGAAAAACATACTCAAATAAAAGATTGTAAAGCCAAATGAAGAGAAAAGAAAAATTACCTCTATAGGTATTACCACTATCCAGTGAGCAGTCTTCTTGAAGGCAATAATAGAAATCAGAAGGCAGTATACTATCGTCATCAAACTGAGAGAAAATAACTGTTAACTCAAGTGCAAGTGCCAGCTAAAGACATCAGTAGTCTCATTCTGAAAGTTCCCTGATAGCAAATGCTGGTTAAAAGCACCTTTACTTTACTAAGAGTAAAATTGAACCCTAAAGCAGGAATGTGATGCAAAGAAATAGATAAGCATGTAGGTAAATAAAAAAAGTTGTGATTGTTTAAAATAATAATTGATGAAATAATAATACTGATTATGACACATTTTAGTGGTAAAACAAAGAAGACTGTATTAAAATACCAGTTCCAACTCAGTTGTAAATGATCAGGGTAAAAACATTCTCTCCTTTTACTGTTTAGGATAAGCATAGAGATGTTGATGACTTGAGAACTTTAAGTTAGGCATATCTTTAAAAATTTAAGGGTAACCAGTGAAAGAATAGGAATATTGTATATGCTATAGTTAATCTTCAAGTAGGTAGAGGATGAAAGGAATAAGGAAAACTTAAAACTTGATTGATTTTTCCAATAATAGAAAATGAGAAACAATTAGGGAGCCTTATTATACCCATTCTACAGATGAAGAAACTGAAACCTGAAATGTTAAGTAACATGTCCAAAGTCAAAAAGCTTGTGAATGAAGGATCTAATATTCAAATCCAAGTTCGACTCCAGAGCCCAAGATTGAGAACACTAAAAAATGCTGTCTTTCTAGAGATGTTTTGATATGTTGAGATGTATTAGGCTGAAAGGAGGAAAATTTCACCAAGTGAATCAGCATTATTTTTTCCTGAACTTAATTTTGATATCTACTGAATGTGGTTAAGCCAATTCCCATAATTTCTGGAAGAATGGCAATATCTCTAAATAAATAATTAACTGCTCACTTTTCTGAAATGTTGTATATGTTATATTAGTAAACTGTGAAGAATTACCTTCTTATTGAATAAATAAATAATTATTTATTACCCAAGAAAATAAATAATAAATATCGACTCTTGGTTTTCCTGTAAGTTATGGGAAACGAGGACTTTCTTTTTGTCTTCCCCCGCTACACCATGGAGCTTTTCCAAAGATATGAACCTTGATGACACTTGCTGCCTCTCTGGGTTCACCTCGAGCTGCCGCTTTTGGGAAGGCAAATCCAGCAGACACGCAGAGGGACCTTGGGAGCCAAGCTCCCTACCAACTCCTGAGGGTCTAGGAACCTGAATCAAAGAGAAACAGGTGTAATTCAGCTGCCCCTTGAGCTACCCAGTTTAGTGTGTTTTGAGAAAGCTCTGTTGGGGAAGAGATGGGAGGCCTTTTGGAATATCTATGCTAAGGGGCTTAGGAATAGAGAGCTACAAGGATTTCAGAATTTGGCAGCAAGTAGGTGCCAGTACATGACTTCTCAGCCAAATTTCTGTATGGGGATGTATTATTTGCCAACTTTTTCCCTCCTTATTCCCTCTTAAACATCACCCTCAATTAAAGGTTTATTACATACAATCCAGTGTGAGGATAAAGTACAAACCAGGATGCAGTACTTACATTTCTTTGTTTTCCACCAACTTTGCTGTGAGCAAAGTAAAATCTTCATCAAACTTTGAGGCTTTAAAAACTAAAGAGAAGTTTTATTTTAAGCAGCTGCAGTTGCCCTAGATCCCTCCCCCATGCTGTTCGAACATGCACTGCTTTGTATTAATTAATACTTCCTGTGTGTTGGCAGCACCAAGAGAACACTTTCTGGAGATAAAATACAATCTAAAATGTGGCTGCAGTAAGACTGAGATTTGCCATGCCAGGGCTGTGGGTCCCCCAGGGAAGCTGGCATCACCATTAAAGAGGCTCGTGAGAGCTAAGGCTTGGCCACAAACCTAATCCCTTGAGGGAAGAGAAAGCTAAAATATATGTTTTTTTTTCTCTCTCATTCCCACAGTTAAGAACAAAAGGTCTAGGACAATCCTTGATCATCCATGCTAGTGAGGATAGATAAGCTGGACTGAATATTCTTAGTTTTAGTGAGTAGTTCTCATTTTGCCCTACTAGAGGCCTCTCGCTGAACTTCTTTCATGAAATAGGGGGCTTGGAGGTGAATGCCCCTTTTCTTTTTGAGACAGAAAGTCCACCTTTTGTAAAGTCCCATCTTGGGCATAGGATTAGAAAAAGGACTCATCTTTGGAGATGGACAGGTGGAAATAATAGGTCCTTTGTTCTTAGGGGGTGCTGAATGGGTCCAAGATGGGTATATAACTGTGTGTGTTTATTTATAACTTGTATATGTCTATATATATAATTTGTGTGTATGTGTATATATACCTTTTTTATAATAACCATCAATGTTTATTTATTTATTGTTTTTTTATTAAAAAATTTTTTATTGTTCAATTACAATTGCCCCCATTTTTCACCCATTACTCTCCCTTGCCCTAACCACCACCCACCCATATTCAATTTTCCCCCTCCTTCCCTTCTGCTGTCTTTGTCCATGGGTCTTTTATACATGTTCCCTGACTTGACCCTTTCCCTTCATTCCCCTGTTATCCCCGTCCCCTCTGGTCTGTCAGTTTGTTCTTTATTTCCATGTCTCTGGTTATGCTTGGCTCACTTACTTGTTTTGTTGATTAGGTTCCACTTATAGGTGAGAGCATATGGTACTTGTCTTTCACTGCCTGGCTTATTTCACTTAGCATAACACTTCCCAGTTTCATCCATGCTGTTGCAAAAGGTTCCTTCTTTTTTTCTGCTGCGTAGTATTCCATTGTGTAAATGTACCACAATTTTTTGATCCACTCATTTTCTGATGGGCACTTAAGTTGTTTCCAGCACTTGGCTATTGTAAATAATGCTACTATGAACATTGGGGTGCATAGGTTCTTTTGAATTGGTGTTTCAGGGTTCTTAGGGTATATCTTTTTTAAGTAAGAAAGGGAGGAAAACTAAAGGAATATGAAAGAGAAGATGAGGGACAAGAAATTCTAAAACTTTCTATGTTTCATTAAATCTAAGACATAATAGATTTTAAAGTAAACCATTATTTTATATACCACTAAAGAAGAAAAACTGCTATAAATTAAGCCATGACCTGACATGAATTATAAGATGCATTCTGATTTGGGGTACATTAAAATATGAAAAAAAATGTACCACTTGAAATTGATGAATCAGTAGTCCCTTTGTTTTTTGCAATATCATTTGCAAGTGTTCAAATAGTTGAAATATAACAGAAAACATTATCTTTGAACTTTGGTTGTTCTTAAATCTTGGGTCCTGTAATATTATTCCAATGCTCTTTTGCAAATGGTGGAGTATTCTTTTGAGGCTGCAGATTTTTTCCACTCAGTATCTAAAAAATGTTTAACTTCCTCATAATACTTTTGCGAACTTCAAAGGAAGAGTTAGATACTAAAGAATAAATTAGAGAGAGGCCTGGGTGGTTTGAATCAATCCACATAAATCCTTAAAATTAACTAAGAGCATTTATGAAAACCAGAACATATTTCTATGCAACCTCTCGATAGAAATGCTGAACCATCTGTCATGTTCATATGTGTACTGAAACAAAGAGTGTTGACATTACCTGTTTTGTCTTTGACCCTTAGTTCTTAAGATATATTTATTACTAGCTTTCAGCATGAATGGATGAAAAAACTTGGCATGTAGCAAATCTCTGTTTGACCTTAAAAGAGATAATTTAGCTTTCCCTAGTCTGCTCTAAGAAAGTTAGTTTACTTAGATATTTTTAATTCAATTGAGTGAAAGATTTTTTAAAAGTAAAACCAATGCCTGTTTTTATCTATTTTTTTCTATTTTAATTTTCAAATACAGTTTACACTTACTATTATTTTGTATTAGGTTCAGTTGTACAGCATTGCAGTTAGACAATCATATACAAAGCCTATTTTTATAATAAGGTGAATGGTAGGGTTTATAGCAATATTTTTGGTTATCATTCCTACAGTCTTTATTTGGTAAATATCTATGCACTTTATTATTATACAGTCTTTTTTTTAATCCTCACCCAAGGACATTTTTTAATTACTTTTAAGGGAGAGAGAAAAGGGTGGAGAGAGAGAGAGAGAGAGAAACTTTGATGTGAGAGAGAAAAATCAATCAGTTGCCTCCTGTAGGTTCTTGGATCAGAACTCTCAACCTACATGATCAGACCAGGAATCGAACCTGCAACCTTTTGGTTACTGGAGTACACCCTAACCAACTGAGCCACACTGGCCAAGGCTTAATACACATTCTTTGTACTCAAATTTAGTTGTCTATAAAGATGCTTATTAAAGGATTTGTCTTTCACTGAGACACTGAGAGAGCAAGTAAGAGCATAATGGAGAAGTAATTATTAAATTATTGAGGCAACCAAATTTTCAGAGGCCACTTTGGAGATAGAGCTGCACTTAACTCAGTAACTGCCACAGGATGGGGTTGAATCTGGGCTAAGAAACATGACCCAACCTGGACTTGGGTATACTGGGAACTCACTCTGCTGCCAGGGCAACTTGAAGTCCAGTGCAGCAAGTGTAACAGATAGTTAAGAGAGGGGATGAAAAACAACTGCCTTTAGAGCTACATAAACTAGGCTGGTATGTTCAGTGGGCTTGTGTTTTACTATTGGTTTAACTATTAGTAAAATCTAATATTCACTGAGTACTTTTATATTATGTCCAACTATTGTTCTAAGTGCATTGTAAGTATTAACTCATACTCTCACAAGACCCCTATGAAATTGGTGCCAATATCCTTTTTCATAGTTGAGGACATAGAGGCCAGAGAGGGTAGTTGGAGCCCCTAGAACACATGGCTAGAAAGTAGAGGTCGGGCAGACTCTCAAACTAGGACTTTCAACCTCAACACCATGACTGCCTATTGAAGCTATGGGTGAGAGAAAAGATCTCAGTTCCTAGGAGGTGGACAAGCAGGAGAAAGGAGCTTCCCAATTTTCTAGAAGTGCTGGGTGAATTTCCAGGAAGGGGCTTGGGCCTAGGAGACAACAAGACATAAACCTAGCACACATGAAGGGCTCTGGATCTTGAGAACAAGGCAGAGAACCAAAGCCAACAAGAGAGGTAAATACTGAATGATGGGGCACTAGGCTCCGTTGCCTGCCAACAGTTCCCGAGTTCTAATCCCATCCAACACTGGGTTTGTTCTTAGAGATTTGCTGAGGTTGAGCCAGCAGATGAGGTGGGGGCTGGGGCGAAGTGACTTTGCTATTAGGAGAGGAGGCTGTAGAACCTGGGAACTAGGCCGGTCCTGGCCCACCAGACAGTGTGCACAGAAGAGTACTGATTCCATCAAATGCGTCAGGGTTCCAATTAGATCTCATGTCCCTGCGTTTCCCCATTTAGCTTTCCCGTGCATGCTCTAGATCCCTGGATCTTAAGCATGCTGCCTCTATATAGTAAGAATGCTGTTAATCATTTTCATTTATTTGTACCTGTCCTTTTCCAAAAAGGATACAATATAGTGTTTGATTAATTATGTCCATATAATTTATAATTTTTGGCATAAAAATAATTGCAAGCAGCAAAAATCTTTGCCCTTACTTTATGTTAGGCTATTTTTAATCAATATTTTGTAACTGATATAGAATATAAAACCTAACATCGAGGCCATAAAAGTCTATAAAATTACATATTCCATATGTATTTTATGAAACACATGGACTTTATACGCTAAGAGAGTTACCGGGAAATCATTTGGATTTGGAGGGGGAAAAAATAGTTGGATATAATAAAATGACTTGGGCAAAGTATTTATGGGAATTAATCACTTTAAAAATCTTTTATGGTGGTCACTGTGCTATAATACTGTTTGAATTTAACGTTTTTATTCTCATTTTAGATTATATAATGGGTTATTTTATGGCATGAGTTTTTGTTATTAAATGTAATATTGTGAGCAACTTATGTAATGTCAGTATATATTAAAATGTTGAGACTCATAGTTTTCAAGGACAAAAACTATTTAATTTTCTTTTTATGAATTTGGCATTCATTTGGAGGAAATTTTGAGAATCTTTTTTTATTTGTCTAGCATTATTTTCTTCTCAAGAACAGAAATAGAATCCAAACAGACATTGAAAAATTAGAGAATAATAACATGAAAACAGTATGACTCTTGGAGAGAAAAAGGGCACAATAATACATCAAGGACCCAGAAGCTCATGCCACCAGAAAAATGACTGGGCAAAAATGCTTCAGAGAAAGGCTGGCCAGTCACGGTAGACTTGTATTCTGATACATCAGCAATGCCTTTGCTAAAAGTGTCAATCTAATACAGTAGTGGGAAGTGCAGGTAGAGATGTGACATGTAGAAACCCAAAATTACTTTTTTCTCTCTCCTAAGTCCCTGCTGAAAGTACTGACATGGACTTCGACATTCTACTGACTTCTGCATGTTGTTTTTGTTGAAAACGCTTTTCATATAGGAAAGGCACTAACTAGAAGGGATGCTCAGAAGCTGCTCCAGCTAGAATTCTGGTATGGGGGCACTTCTGAAGTCTGCCATGGCCTGTGTTTAAGAGATCTAAGAAGTGAAAATGTATACTGTTACCTCTCCTCCTCCTATTAAGATGATTTCTTAATATGTAAATAGGTTTTTTCCCTTAGTCCACTGCTTTCTTATCCTAAGTCACTCAGGAAGATACTAATTATGCCTCTGTTGTTCAGTTCTTTAAATTACTTTTAACTATTGTTGAATTATAGGAAGGGAAATACTGAATTATGAAGGAAACATATCCTAGCTTTCTTCTTTATTTAAAGCAAAATCCACTCACTTTTATTTTATTTATTTTTTAAAATTTATAAATCATGTTTATTCTATAACAGCTGTCTCAATTTTTCCCTTTACCCCCCTCCACCCATCCCACCCCCACCTCCCACTCCCAGTCAATTCCCACTCTGTTGTCCATGTCCATGGATCATGATGCATGTTCTTTGTCTAGTCCCTTCCCCTTCTTTCCACCATTGTCCTCTTTCCCCCTCCCTTCTGGTCACTTTCAGTCTTCTCCATGTTTCTGTGCCTGTGGTTTCCTTCGTTCGTTAGTTTATTTTGTTGAATAGAGTCCACTTATAGGTGAGATCATATGGTAATTGTCTTTCATCAACTGGCTTATTTCATTTAGCATAATATTCTCCACTTCCATCCATGTTGTCACAAAAGGTAGGAGTTCCATGTCTCTTTCTTTCTTTCTTAAATGCAGATTGATTTTATTTATTTTTTTATGTCAAAGTTAATTATAAAATATTTTAAAAATTTAAAACCATTATAAAGTCAGCAATTAAACCAACATGACACCAGCATAGAAATAATCAAGTACATCAATGAAATATAATGGACATTCTAGAGACAAATGTATATATCTGATTAATATATGTATGATTAAGTTGATATTTCAAATCAATGGGGAAATAAGGCTTATTCCACAAATAAGGTGCATGAACCACTATTACTTGAAATAAAACAAATATAGAGCCCTACTTCACACATTATACAAGAAATATTCAAGTGAGTTAAAAGTCAATATGTAGAATCTAAGGAGTTTTGGAAGAAAACAGAACTAATATTATTCATGACCTGAAGTAAAATATTCAACCCCAGAAGCTATAAAATAATATTGACAATATGACTATATTAAACATTTAAATGTATAGTAATATACATATAAAAAAAGTTAAAGGACAAGAAATAGAGTAGAAAAGCATTTGCAACACATCTAAAACATGGTTAATAGGGTTTTGGATTTTTTTAGGGAAAAAAGTTCTACAAACCTTTAATCAATAAATGGATAAAGAACACCAAAAAGGCATTTAAAGCTTTAAAAAAAAAAAATAGAAATAGGCAAGAAATATACTAAAACAGGTTTAGTTTCAACAAATAGTAAAGGAACAATTAAAATAACACCATTGTCACAATCAGATTAATGAGTATTAAAAATATTGGTAATATCAAGTATTGGCAACTCTGAAAGGAACTGGGTATTCATAGAAACTTTTTTTTTCATCTTAAAGCAGTCCCTTTAGCATATTTTGCAGTGCCTGTTTGGTGGAGATGTATTCTTTTAGCCTTCTTTTGTCTGGGAAACTCCTCATTTCACCTTCCATTTTCATTGAGAGCTTTGCTAGGTAGAGCAGTCTTAGTTGCAGGCCTTTGCTTTTCATAACTTGGAATATTTCTTGCCATTCCCTTCTGGCTTGCAATGTTTCTGTTGAGAAGTCAGATGCTAGCCGTATCGGGGCTCCCTTATATTTTACTACCACTTTCTCCCTTCCTTGCTTTCGGATTCTCTGTTTGTCTTTGATATTTGCCATTTTAACGATGATGTGTCTTGGAGTGGGCCTCATTGGGTTCCTCTTGAATGGGACCCTCTGTGCTTCCAGACTTGCGTGACTTTTTCTCTCCTCCAATTAGGGAAGTTTTCCATCATTACTTTTTCAAACAGGTTCTCTATCCCTTTCTCATCCTCTTCTCCTTCTGGTATCCCTATTATACAGATAGTATTACATTTCAGGTTGTCCTGCATTTCTCTAAATGCCTCTTCATTCTTTTTGAGTCTTTTTTCATTTTCTTACTCTTTCTGGGAGCTTTTTTCTACCTTGTCCTCCAGTTTGCTGATTGGGTCCCCAGCTTCGTCTAGCCTGATTTTGATTCCTTCTACCGTGTTCTTCAATTCAGAAATTCAATTCTTCATTTCCTCTTGTCTCTTATTGATAGTTTCTGTGTCCTTTTTCATGCTGATATAGTTTGCAGTAAGTTCCTCGTAGTTTTCCTGTAGTTTTTTGTAATTCTCTCTGAGCTCACTGAGCTCATTGAGCTTCCTTAGGACCATTGTTTGGAACTCGATATCTGATAGTTTACTTGCCTCTATTTCATTTAGTTCTCTTTGTGGGGATTCCTCCTTTCCCTTCAAGTGTGGTGTATTTCTTTGTCTTCCCATTATTTGTGAGACTCTTCTCTTTTGCTTCTGCTTCTTAAGTTGATCTGTCTTGATTTCCTGACTTTGTGGTGTGAACTTCTACAGTAGGAGACCGCTGTTTTTACTTTCTGGATATGCCTCTGATGATATCAGATTTTGACCCTGTTTGACCTTTAGCAGTCTGTTCGAGACTTCCAGTAATCTACTGTTTGTGGCTGTCTCCTTCAGCTGTTAATTATTCACTCTGCACTCAGCAGGGCACCTTAGACAGTTCAGGTTGGGGTGGAGTTGCTCCTGGGGGCGGGGTTATTGGGTCCTTTCATGCTACTGTCTTGTGGGAGAGGAGTCCACACTGGGATCCTGCCAGCTACTCTCTTAGTTCTCTCCCCAAAACCTCCATCCCCAATCTCTCCTCAAGTGTCGCCAGACCGCTCTGTGCCCCCTTTATCCAGGGATCTACTGTCTGTTGCTGCCACTCCGCACTCAGCAGACAGCTTAGACAGCACAGGGCAGGGTGGAATCCCACCTATGGGTGGGGCTATTGGGTCCTTTGAGTCTGGTGCTGCTCATGGGGAGTGGTCTCTGCCTGAGCAAGATGGCTGCTGCCACATGGGTGATGAGTCAGCACTGAGATCCTGCTGGACACTTTCTCAGTTCTCTCCCCAAAGCTTCCCTCCCCAGTCTTTCCTCAGGCGTGTCTAGCCCACTCTGCCCCTGACTTTGCCAGATACCAGGGCAAGTGGCTGCAAATAAAAATGTATGCGTTGGCCCTTTAGAAGGCTCTTTGGGTCTCCAGCTGCCTGTCTCTGGCAGAGAGCAACCCTGCTGCTTTTTGCAGCTCTTTGTTACCTGTGTACTTTTTGGGCTCTGGTGCCATGGGTTCGTTTGGGCTAGAGATCCCTGCTTTGGTTTAGACCCTGCTCTTCTCAGGAGGATCCAATTGGCTGTGTGAATATCCTTCTGGTGCTGCCCCCCGTGGGCGCCCTGCCCACCTTCTCATGTCTATACCACATTCTTTACCAGTTAGATTGTGGTAAAGCTGATTCTTCTGTCTCCGAGGTTAGAAGGCTCCTCTCTCCCTATCGTTCAGTTGTTAGTTTAGGTGATTTTTCCCCAGTTTAGTTGCAATTCCAGGTTGGTCCTTGGAGGAGGTCAGCGTGACTTCCACTCACTCCTCTGCCATCTTGATTCTCCCTTCCACTCACTTTTAATGTGGACCAGCAAACAGGGATAAAATCTTAGATGTTTTTAGATAGTGTTCTTGTAAGAATTAGAAATGTTAGTAATTTTAGAAGATGAATGAGTATATTTTCATTGGAAAATAATTATGTAATTCAATTTGTTTCTTTTATTGGATAAATTTAAACACATTTTAAATGAATTAATGCAGGCTTTTCCAAGGATAATGATTTTTCTGTCAGCATTTTTGGGCGATTATCTACATACAGAATACATATACTAGAATACATATTCTTAAAATTACTTGTACAGGTTCTTAAATTAAGATCTCTTTCTACAGAGTGGTTTCCTCTTGTGGAGTGAAGCCCTCTGGGTAGACCTCAATTCCAGGCTCTGTTCTCTGGAGCTACAAAATTCAGAAAACATGTCTCGGAGATATGACTCCAGGACCACTTTATTTTCTCCAGAAGATTACTTGTACCAGGTCAAATATGCCTGGACAGGCAGGCACCTGTAGGAATTATAGCAAATGGTGGTGTTTTGCTTGCAGCAGAATGACACCACATCCACAAGCTTCTTGATGAAGTCTTTTTTCCCCCCCCCAAAATTTATGAACTCGATGAGGATATGGCTTGCAATGTGGCCAGCATAACTTCTGACTAGTGAGCTGAGAGGCTCATTGCTCAAAGGTGTTTATTACAGTATCAGGAGCTAATTCCTTGTGACCAGTTGGTTACAGCACTGTGTGTTATCAAATGAGTTTATACACGGTTTGAAGGAAAATGTCCCTTTGGTGTCTCACTGCTCTACATTGGCTGGCATAAGCATTATGGCTTTCAGCTCTATTAAAGCAACCCTAGCAGAAATTATGGGGGATGGAAAGCCACATACATTGGAAATAATGGTGCAACAGCCATGTCAATGTTCAAATAAGACTATAAAGAAGAAATGACTCTGAAATCAGTACTTGCTTCAGCTATCAAATTCCTCACTAAGACCATGGATGTGAGCAAACTCTCTGCTGAAAAAGTGGAAGTTACAAAGTTTCCTAACAAAAGAGAATGGAAAGACAGTCATTGTTATCAGAGTCCTCAAACAGAAGGAAGTAGAGCAGTTGATCAAAAAACATGAAGCAGCAGCAGCTAAGGCTGAGCATAAGAAGAAAGAAAAAGAACAAAAAGGAAAGGATAAATAGAAGACAAAATTGCAGATTTTATAATTTGTTTGGTCACCATTTCAGTGTGAAAGCTGTCCTCTTTCACACCAAGAAAGCATTAGTTTTTTTAACCTGGACAGTGGGAAAGGAGGGTGGTACCATCTGCTTGGGCCCTTGATCTTTCTGTCAAGTTGAAGATGATTGCTCTTCATGGACCTTTTAATTACCTCCCCCCTTTTTGGGGGGTAAAACTTGGAAAGAACGGTAATGGTGAAGGAAAAAAAAGATCTCTTTCTACTGTGGTAGCACTATGCATGGGTTTTTAAAAAGTTAAGTTTTTTTTTATTCATATAATATGATTGATTTATTTATATAATAATATCCGTCCGACTACTGTGTGAAAGTGCTTTTTTAAATCCTTTACAAACATTAATGCCAACCACAATTTGATGAATTAGATAACTATTATTATCCCCATTTGAGAAAAGTGAGCCACAGAGAGTTTAAAAAACTGTTCCAAGATCACAGGACAGGGTGAGACTGGAGCTGAGATGCTCTCAGAAGAAGGACCCCATTACTACAGTTTGCCTGGACAAGGCACACAGTTTTCAGGCCTTTCCTTTCTTCTTTTGTAAAATGATGAAGTCAGCTTTCAAGATCAGTAGGACCGCTAACAGGTTTGAATTTATATAATCTTTAAAATTCTGGAATATCTATAAAAATGGCAGATTGACCACACATACTTGATTTGCATTCTCTACCAAAATTATACTTAAATTTATTTCTTTTTATATAAATATATATAGTGTGTGTATGTGTATATATATATATATATATATATATATATATATATATATAGTAACAGTTTCAGAGATAATGGACCTAATGGCGTCTCCACGCCATCAGCAGGGTCCAAGTGCCTGAAGCACAGGGACACCAAAGAGCAAGCCAAGCAGGGTCTTGAGAGACACATTACTCCAGAGAAGTCAGGTGCAGCAGATAGTGGGCTGATGTCTGTACAGACCATTTGGACCTTTGGTCCCCCTACCTCACCTCCACTGTTTGAAGTCAGGTGACTGCCCCTGCCCTCCTCCACTCCCAACTAGCCATTATCTCCCTCTTCTACTGCTACAGGAAACTGAAGATGTATCTTTCAGAAAAATTGAACCAAAGAGGTGCCAAAAGTGTAGACACCAAGTAAAGCAGAGGCGTGGGAGAATTGAGCTCAACTTCTATATAAGATCCTGGGAACATCACCCCCTACCTTAGCAGACTAGGCCTATGACCACCCCCACTCCCACCCATGAGGTTTGAGAGTGAATGTTCTTTTATTTTTTAAGAAACTGGATGGTCCTGAGGAAAAGACTTCCACATGTTATTTATTGCCTTTGGGAGTTTCCCACTGAAAAGGACATGACTCCCTAGGGAACTCTCTAGTAAATCCATCTGTTATCATTCTCTGACCTTAATGGACACATAACTCTTTCCAATCAGCTTTTTTGGTATCTTTTAAATAGGAAAAGAAAACCAAGATAAACAATCTTTAACATGGATGAGAAAGACCACACAAAACAGAAGAAAATAAAAACAAAAACCACATAAAGGGAACTCCAAGGAAAAAGACATTAAGCAGGGAACAGAAGAAAACTTCAAAATATTTTGCTTAACAATATTAACGTAAGAGACAAAATCAGATGTTGTATCTCTAAAGCCAGAGTAAGACTCTGTAACATAAAAAGATGAGTAAGAGGAAAAGAACATTTCTTGGAAGTCAAAAATATGTGCACTGCATCAGATGTTCTTGCTTGCCCCTTTAACAATCATCTCTGCTCCTGACCTCAACTTCTCTGCCTCCCAGTACTGAGATCGCGGATGCTAACAACTTACTTTTCCAGCCTCCCTTGCACTTAAGAACTGGGCATTTGAAAGAGTAAAGGGAAGTCTGCTATGCTGTCTTCCCAGAGGGAATGGTTTGTTTCCCTAATGACAAACAAACAAACCATGGTAGGAAATCTCTCTCGTTTTATCAAGATGTTGTTTTGTCATAAAGCGACCCCTGGAACTGTGGCAATCTTGGGAACCTCCTAAAACAAATGTAAGGACTTAGCTAATTACTGAGGATGGCGGAGAGGAAAGGGGATAGAGCCTGGTCCTCTATGGCACCACTGAGCTCAGGAACTTACTCTGATCTATAGAGCGATGGGAAGATAGGAATATTTAGCAGTTAGACAATAAGGAAAGGTCCAAAGTTTAGGTGGAGAAGACATGAAACCTTGTCAGGAAATAGGAGATGATGATGTTGGGGGTTCTGTGAGCACAAAATTGCCATAGTCCAGTCATTCAACAAAGAATTTTACTGTGGGTCAGATCCTGATCTAAATGCTAGTGAGACAGGAGTAAACAAAACAAATTTCCTGCCATTCTTGAGCTTACAGTCCAGGTAAAACAGACAGGAAATTAAAAATAAAACAAAATCAAGAAATATGGAATGTGTCAAATAGTGAAAAATACTGCAGAGAATAATAAAGTTGGGTCAGAGAAATAAGAGGGATTAAAGGTTGTTGTGGGTACAGTGATCAGAGAAGGTAGTCTCAACTTGGGAGTCATTTAAAGAAGAGACTTGAAATGATGAAGTCAGCTTTCAAGATCAGTAGGACTGCTAACAGGTTTGAATTTATATAATCTTTAAAATTCTGGAATATCTATAAAAATGGCAGATTGACCACACATATCTGCCATTTATGGAGAGCAAACCACGTAAACTAGGGAAGTGAGTTCCAGGCAGAAGAAACAGCAACTGCAGTGGCTATTAGGTGAGAATATGCTTGGTGCATCTGAAAATAAGCCAGGAAAGAGTAGTGAGGGGAGATTAACAGTAGATGATGTCAGAGAAGTAATGAAAGATGGAACCATGTTAAATCTGGCAGGCAAAGTGTGGACTTTGCCTTTTGCTCTGAAGAGTTCACATGGTCTTATGAATGTTTTAAAGAACAAGTCTGTGTGTTGTGTTGAGAATCTAATGAATGGGGTAAAGGTTGAAGGAGGGACATTTGGAGGGTCATTGCTATAATCATAGTATAATAGTTTGAACCAGGGTGGTTACTGAGCAGGTGATGAGAAGTATTTGGATTCTGTATGTATCTTAGAGTAATACAAGAACCATTAGCCATATTTGCTAATGGATTTGCTGTCACTTGTCAAGAATAACTCCAAGGCTTTGAGACTGAGCAAAAGTAAGAACTGAGTTGCCATTTACTAAAATGCAGAAGAATGTAAAAAGAAGAGGTTCAGAAGGGGAAACAAGAGTGGATATTTAACTTTATAAGAAAATTTAGACTAGAAGTCAAGATGGATGTGTAAATAGACATGCTTTGTCTCCTTGTGCAACCACAAAAAGGAATTACAACTAAATCTCAAAACAAATAACACCCAGAACCTTCAGAAAACTGAACTGTATGGAAGTCTGACAACCAAGGATTTAAAGGAGCCACATTCATCTAGGTGGGTAGGAGGGGCGGAGACATAGAGATGGGATGGGAAGGCGAGAAGATGCAGTGTGGAGAGGCGGCAGCTGTGGCAGCAGCGGCAAATGGGCATGGGCAGTCCCGCATTCACATGTGATTGATAAAAATCAGGAGGGATACCTTGGGAGCAAGTGATCCCAGTAACCCCAGGCCAGAACGCACAGCCCAGGGTCCCCATAACTTCTAGCTGTAAAAACCAGTGGGGGTTGGGGCAGCAGAAGAAACTTCCAGGTTTTCAGAAAACTTTGCTTAAAGAGGCTGTGCAGTCTTAAAACATATGCAAACCCACCTACTCTGGGATTCAGCACCAGGACAACAGCTGGAAGGGTTTCAGTCATATACAGGGAACGTGTGAAATGACTGGAAATGGGGTGAGTGCCAGGCAAAACCCAAGAATCCAGGCAGCAGCATAGGCCCCCACCTTACGCCCCAACCCAGATCCACAAAGTAGTGAAACATGTTGCCCCACTCTGGTGATTACCTAAGGCTCTGCCCCACACAATTTCCAGGTACCTTTTACAGGGTGTCAGAACAGCTGTACCTAATACACAGAAACAAACACAGGGAGACTGCCAAGTTGAGGAGACAAAGAAACCTGGCACAAATGAAAGAACAGAATGAAACCCCAGAAAAAGAACTAAACAAAATGGCGATAGCCAGCCTATCAGATGCAGAGTTCAAAACACTGGTGATCAGGATGCTCAAAGAACTCATTGAGTATAGCAACAACATAAAGTAATAAATGAAGCTTACACCAAGTGAAATAAAGAAAAATCTAGAGAACCAAAAGTGAAGGGAAGGAAGCTGGAATTCCAGTCAATGATTTGGAACATAAGGAAGAAATAAACATTCAACCAGAACAGAAAGAAGAAACAAGAATTCAAAAAAAAAAAAAAAATGAGGATATCATAAGAAGACTCTGGGACATCTCCAAACGTGCCACCATCTGAATCATAGGGGTGCCAGAAGGAGAAGAGGAAGAGTAAGAAATTGAAAACTTATTTGGAAAAAAAATGAAAGAAAACTTTCCTAATTTGGCAAAGGACATAGACATAGAAGTCCAGGAAGCACAGAGAGTCCCAAACAAGTTGGATCCGAAAAGGACCATGTCAAGATACATCATAATTAAAATGCCAAAGGTAAAGATAGAGAGAGAATCTAAAATCAGCAAGAGAAAAGCAGGTAATTACCTACAAAGGAGTTCCCATTAGACTGTCAGCTGATTTCTCAAAAGAAACTGCAGGTAAGACGAGACTGACAAGAAATATTCAAAGTGATGAAAAGCAAGGGCCTACAACCTAGATTACTCTATCTAGCAAAGCTATCATTTAGAATGGAAGGGTAGATAAAGTGCTTTCTAGACGAGGTAAAGCTAAAGCAGTTCATCATCACCAAGCCATTATTACAGGAAATCTTAGCAGGGGTGTCCAACCTGCAGCCCATGGGCCACATGCAGCCCAGGATGGCTATGAATGTGGCCCAAAACAAAATCATGAATTTACTTAAAACATTATGAGATTTTTTTGTGATTACATGTCGCAATGTATTTAATGTGTGGCCCAAGAAAACTTGTCTTCTTCCAGCATGGCACAGAGATGCCAAAAGGTAAGGGACATATTTAAGAAAAAGGAAACGATCGTTTCCTACGAACTACAAACATTAAAAAGCAACAAATTCAGAGCTATCAATAACTGAATCTAAAAAAACAAAACAAAACAAAAAAACAAAAACAAACAGAACAGGAACAAAGTCATAGGTATGGCAATCATTTGGAGGGTTATCAGCTGGGAGGGCAAAGGGGGAGAATTGGGGAACGGTGCAGAGATTAAAAAGCATAATTGGTAGGTACAAAATTGACAGAGGGATGTTAAGAATAGTATAGGGAATGGAGAATCAAAGAATTTATGCGCATGACCATGGACATGAACTGAGTGAGGGGATTGCTGGAGGGAAAGGGCGAAGGGGGAAGAGGGTACCTGGTGGAGAGGGGCAAAAGGGGAAAAAGTGGGACAAATGTAATAACATAATCAATGATACATACTTTAAAAAAAAACTTTATAAGTTTGTTTTTGCACTGTTTCCTCTTGAACATACAAGATAAGCCATCAGTTGCATATACCAATCTGGAGTTCGGGGAATACGTTGAGGATGAAGATATTACAGCAGATCCTTGAAAAATATTTTATTACAATGTCGATGAGAGAAAAGACTCTATTTCCAGGGCCACTGTGTGGAGTTTCCAAGTTCTCCGCATGTCTGCAAGGGTTTTTTGTGGGTTCTCAGTTTCCTCCTACATCCCAAAGATGTGCAGTTAGGTGAATTGTAGTGTCTAAATTGTCCTAATCTGAGCTAGTGTGGGTGTATATGAGTGGCTCTGTGATGGAAGGTTCCCCTGTTCAAGTTGGGGGTCCCGCCCAGAGCCCTGAGCTGCCAAGACAGACTCAGGCCACCCAAGACCTGAACTGGAATAAGAGGATTAGAAAATAATTAACGTACTTGTTTTTATTAATCTTTCTTAAACATATGCAGAGCTCACATTTGTTTCAGTGTTTAATATTAGACATGTTTGGGGTCTATATTTAGAAATTTGGTGATTTTTTTGCGGCCAAAAATATGCCATGGGAACTTAACTCTTGTTTATATCAATTAGCTTGTGGTAAAACTGGCATACATAGTTCTGTTTAAAGTCGCAGTTTCCAAGAACCTATCAAAGATGTTAACTAAGGATTTACTGTCATTTGAAAGTGGTCAATATATAGAAGGGATTTAAAGCTATCATACAGGATGTGGACACCTGGGGAGTGAGAATAAAAGGAGAAGAGATCTAAGGACTGAGCCCTGGGGCATCCCAATAATTAGAAAGTGGGAGGACAAGAAGAAACTAGCAAAGCAACCTCAAAAGGACCAGCTTAGGGAAGCAGCTGATCAAACAGGAATACTGAAAAACTGACCACCAGACTTAGCAAGATGGAACTTGGTAGTGACCTTGACAAGGGCCCAGGTGTCTTTAGGAACAAAGAGAGGACAGTGTCAGCAAATGATGATCTGTCAGCAATAGCAGCTAATCTAGATAACCAGTCACAGAAGAAGAGTGAAACATTGAAAATGACTTCTTGCCCGAGAGGTGTGTGCAATTCTAACATTGCCTGTAGGGGTATGGAAGCCAAATGTGGGAAAGTGTCATTCAACGGAAAATGAGAAGCTCTGGTTTTACCATTTAAGTTGAATAGGTATGCTCTTTGCAGCTTGTATTTATTTGGAAGCATGGTAAAGGAAGCTCTATGACCCCTTTCCCTGTCCAAATGTCAGAGGTCTTTGAAAAGGCAAGCATAATAGAAAACAATATGGAAGCCATAAGCACAAACTTTAGAATAGAAATGCACCAGGTACAAATTCCAATATTATATACTAATTTTGATATCAAGTTAATGAACCATTTTGAATCTTTTTCCTCCTTTCTAAGATAAGGCTAATGAATCATGCTTATCTCTTGAGATTTTATGAGAAATGAATTGACATACGGAAGGCCACTAGTGCAGAATCATGCAAGTAGATGGTTAATGAATACAACTATTACTATTATCATTATTATTAGATCTGTGTTAGGCCTGAGTTAAAGGCCACTCACTGTGATGTGGAAAAGATGAAGCATTTGTTGACATGAACCTTGTTGGAGAAGGGGCTGGCCATGCCTGCAGTTTTAACAAAATTCTTTGAAAGGCATTTATCATAGCCTAGACCTTGTAAGAAGTAGAGCTTGGCTCAAAGCCATATTTTCTTGATATATTCCAAAACAAATTTCACTGACTTCTCTTAAACTCTGCTGTTTAAACCAGATCATAGCATGTGTAAGGTTAAGATAATACCACACCCCTGGGATGCTGAGGGCAGAGAAGAGAACCTTGCTGCCTAAGAATGCTGCCTGCCAAGAAGTACATCTGTGCAAGGCACTAATGGCCCTAAGCTCACCTTCATCTTGTGTTTTTGGCCTAACCCTTACATACCCTTACTGTAGAACACTACATGCACAAGAGTGTCGGTTTTGTTCTCACTGGTTCACAAGCTAGAAAGCAGATAGTAAATGCCTAAGACATAATTTTGCGAAAGCACACCATGACTTCCTTTTTATTTTCACAGTAACTCAGACCAAATTGAAATATTTCTAGTGGAAATAGTCACATTCTTCACACTTGAATAAAGTATTTGGAAATTGAGCAAATGGGTTATCTGTCCTAAAACAATGTTTACTTGTAGCTATTATTAACTTCATTTTCTTACTTAAATATATGATTTTTGAGTCCTAGGTCTATGATTTATTTTTTCTACCAGACCTGACTATGAAACTTTATGACATGAACCACTTTAGTCAAGACATTCATAGGGCAGTGTTAGTTTTTATTACAGTCAGCAGTCATTTTGATTTATTGACATAAAAAATAATTCAACAAAATGGGTATTCCCAAAAGTTAAGTAATTTCCCCAGAGAGAAAAGGAAATTTCATTAATTCCCAAATTTAAAAAAATCTCCTGACTCTACTTTAAAATAACCATGGAAATACTTTTTCTTCACATTTAACTCAAAGAAAGATTGGTTTGTGCATCTCAGATGCACAGTAGATATGTGTTTCCTGACCTTTGCTTACGTGCATACTAGATCTTATGTTGGAAGTAAAAAGATTGTAAAATTGCTTTAAAATCATTGCCCTAATGGTCTTCCCCTTATTAGCATCTAACTGTATAATCTGAATGAAAGTACATCCTAATAGGGGCATTGGAAATCAGTTAAGGTTATTTCTTCCAGAAATGATGGTTCCTGAACACTTGGATTGGATGTATTAGACTGTCTTGATTCTAACCTCTCTTTATTGTGAAGATTGTACCAGAATTTTACTTAACAAATTCTCTGGGCATAAAGAATTGTCAGTTTGGGTTTGAAATATGTTAAAATATTTGGAGACATAGGAACAAGCATGTCAATGATACCACCCAACAGAGAACTTTATTACAATTAAAAACTGTAGTGAATGGATCATCTCATAAACCTAACACATACACATGAAGTTACTTAAAGTGTCAAGCTAAAAGGAATATAGTAAGATTGCTTGACATTATTCCCTGACAGCATTATACTCCCATCTCTTTGCTAACCTAACTTTGAAGCGATAAAATGATGCCAGTTACAGTGTTAGCCTTTCACAGCTCAGAGTTTACTAGATGACTCTGCCTTGGAAGCTGAGCAGCCCTAGAAAATGTTACTGTTTTCTCCATAAAGTGTCTGAAATTTCAATGGGAAATGGTATTAGACCTTCTAGATGCTATATTGAAATGCTTTATATTTGATTAATGAAAATATTTCATAATACTGAAAATACCATATTTTGAACTCAAGTCTGGGTTCAGAAAATATAAATGGCATTTTCTCTGTTTTTATTATAACTGTCTGCAGTTTTTGATTTAGTAAAAGGAAGCCTTTGGAAAATTTCAAGTGGAAAAGTGACATGATCTGATTGATAGTTTAAGAGGATCACTCAGGGATCTATGTTCAGGACAGAACGCGGGGGCAAGGGCAGAATCAAGGAGGCCAGTTTAGAAAGTATGAGTAATCCAAGTGAGAGATGAGGGGGCCGTGCGGCAGTGGTGGAGGGGGTGAGAAGCGACAGATGCCGGGTGCATCTTAAAGTAGAATCAGGAGGAGTGAATGCAAATGGAAACAGAAGAAGAGTTTTCAAGGATGACTAAAATTTGGGACTTTGGCATCAATTAAAAGAAAATCTTTGTAAAACGTATTTGCTAAAGATCTTATATTCACACAGAAAGAATTCTTACAACCCATTAATCAGAGGACAAGTAAACCATTTTTTAAATGGCAAAAAATTTGAATAGGCATTCCACTATATATATGGCAAATGAGGACATAGGAAGACTCCCAGCATGATTATGCATCAGGAAAATGCAAATCAAAACCACATCAAGATACCTTTCTCACCATTAAAATGTCTGTAATCAAAAAGTCAGATAGTGACTAGCATTGGAGAGAATGTTGAGAGGTTGGAACCCTCCTGCACTGCTGGCAGGAATGTAAAATGATCCAGCCACTTTGAAAAACTTTTTGACAGTTTCTTATAAAGTTAAATATATACTAGATGATCCAACAGCCCTATTCCTAGGTATTTATACAGGTGAAATGAAAACATTTTTTTACACAAAGACTTGTATACAAATGTTCATAGAAACTTAATCTTAATAACTCAAACAAAAAACAATCCAAATGTCTATCAAGGGATAACCAAACTGCAATATATTTATGAGTAGAATATTACTCAGCAATAAAAAGGAATGAATGACATACAAGGGATAATACGACGGCATGGATGAACTTCAAATGCATTATGCTAAGTAAGAGCCAGACTTGGAAAATCTACATACTTTGTAATTTCATGTAAATGAAATTAAAGAAAAAACAACACTATCATAACAGAAAACAGATCAATGTTTGTTAGAAGCTGTGGTTGGAAGGGAGGGGAGGGAGATGGAAGTATTCTATATCATGATTTTGGAGATGGAGACATAACTGTGTATATTTGTCAAAACTCATTGAATTATCTGCTCCAAATATGTAAATATAAATTAAACTTCAAAGGAGCTGATATTTTGAAAGTAGTGCTAAATATCACTGCCTTTTTTTTTTCTTTTTTGCCCTTACTGGTATGGCTCAGTTGGTTGGGCACTGTACCGCAAAGCTTAGGGTCGTTGGTTTGATTCCCAGTCAAGCTACATGCCTGGGTTGCACATTCTGTCCCTGGGCAGGATGCATATTGATTGATGTTTCTCTCACACATCAATGTTTCTCTCCCTGTCTTTCTCTCTCCTTTCTCCTCTCTCTAAAATAAATAAATAAAATCTTAAATAAGTAAACATTACTGCTTTTTTGCGGTTAGCACATTTTAATTGGTTGGGATTCGATAAATAAATGCACAGCTGTACAGTGAGTAAGAAACCTTGGGGGGAAAAGAAACAATTAACCCTCCAAGCATGTCTTTTCAGCTATAAATTGGAGACCATAGTTCTTTATGTAGTGATTTTTAAAGTCTGAAACATCAGGTCTAATAGGTATTTTTGTAAATTATATTGAATTTTAATTGCCTCAAGTTTGGTTTTGATTTAATGGAATCCAATGGTGATTCATTTTGTAAAGTATTCTTTTGTAGTGAAATAAGTGGGATTGAGTTATTTTATAGACTTGTATCATTCACTAAAGCTGGATGTATATAAAATTATATATTCCTGAGGGAAGAAAAGTGCTTGCTCTCATACTGACAACCAGAAATTCTAGTTTCTTATTTGTTTCATACCCAACAAACATTGATTATGGTATTTACTGTGATCATACATTACATTTTTACATATGTTATCTTAATCTTGTATAGCCTTTTGAAATAGATATCATTATCCTCATTATACACAGAATGAGATAAAAATCTTTGAGTTGTCAACGGCTTGCTTGTGATTACCTAGCTTGTAGCTGGTAAAATCAGAATTAAATCTTAGGTTTTCTGGTTTTATGTTCTTTCTTCAACCAAAGCTGTCTTATTCCCCTGGTCCTTAAAATGTACGTAAGTTGTGCTGACTCTCCAGCCTCTACCACTGTTCAGCTCATTGGACATATTTATGCATTTTATTGGAATATATCTGCATGGAAACCCAGCAATATTGATACAGTCTGGCTTTGGGCATTGGGAGAGGCCCTTGCACTGCTAAGCTAGCCCCCAACCTAATTTCACTGAAGAGCTAAGGGCTTCATGGACCTTCAGCAAGAGGCAAGGTGAAACAGATGGCATTTTCAATGTAGACAGTAAAATATAGAATGAGAACATTTGAAATTCATATTTAGTGTAATAGATAGCTTATTAGTCTTTCACTATTAGAGAAAAGCACTATTTTTTCCTATACAAAGTATAACTATTAAGAAGAAATATATGTAATATTTTAAAATCCATTCATTCAGTTGATACTTGCAGACAGTGAGTGCATCAATGATTCTGCCAGATCCTCTGAATTCAGGAAAACAAGCCACGCACAATCCTTTTCTTTAAAGGACCTGTAGCTGAGTAAGGAAACAGATGTGCAAACAAATGAATGCTGAACAGTGAGATAATGGGTAATGGATATTTTTATAATAAAAAGACAGCTTGCATCCTAGCTACTTATTAAAGGTCCCACAATGTTGCATTCTAATCTTTGAAGTAGATAGTCGTATCTCCACTTAAAACATGAGACCACTGAGGCTCAGGCAAGTTAGAGGCCCTGTTTAAGTTTGATCACACCAGGATAGGAGTTTATGTTTAAAGCAGCGGTCCTCTCTCCTGCAAACCCCCCCCCCCCCAGAGATCTTCTGTTTTTCTCAAAGTAGCTGGAATGGAAGGGGCTAGTAGGAAGAGAGGTTCACTGCAGGTGCTCATCCCTGCCTCCACACTCCATCTTGGTTACCAGGGCCAGAGTGGAAATAGATCCAGCGAGGTGCACAGCAGCACATAGAAAGTTCTAGCACTCAACCCCTTCACAGCCACTCCAAGCCCTAGCTCTACCAGCAGTTCTGAGGGGGAAAACCAGATGCTTTATCATTTGACAGCATATTTCTTCCTGCCTGAGATTGTAAAAAACATTAAAATATGTAAAGAAATATTGTTTAGACATTAAAAATATTGCCTCGAAACACACTGTGGTGGTCTTCCAACTCTTTATTCAATAGATAGTAGAAAGCATGTTCAATTAAATGCAATTCAACAAAAATGTATTCAGGGTGTTGTGCACCACAGTGGTGGGGACATAGCACTCAATGAAGCCCTGGGCCTCGGGGGATTTTATTGCAAGCCAGTGAGACTTCATTCTAAAAGGCCCTATTCATCATTCATTTTCAATGTCTTGGATCAAATCCTAGATAGCAGCGTTGCCCTCAAGTAAAATTTTCCCACATTTAATGTTCAAAACACTTGGTTGCTAGAAAACTCTATAAAGAAATTTTACTGAAAATCAAACTCTTAGGGCAAAGGTTATGGCATTTTATTGCCTGGTTCCAAAATGAAATAACCTTTTGTTCTGTGTCCTCTATTTATTCTACATTAGAATACTTTACTTTGAAATGTATTTGGTTGTAGTTTTAAAATTAAAGAGTACAGAAAGAAGACAGTTGCTCCAAAGATTTTTTTTAATAGATATTATATTTGAAAGAATTTAACTTCTACAGTGGTGTTGGTGAAGCTTCCCAGGATTTTCAGAACTCAAATGAAATGATGTAATAACTCCAAAAATGATCATGTTGCTATTTTCATAGAAATAATCCTTTGAAGAATTTGCCTTGAAAGGATTTAAGTCAAATGCTTTTATCCTGTGGAAATTCTAATTCATACAACTTTCCCTCCCTCAGTCTCCATTTCCTGGGTAATTTTCCATTTTTATTCTTATCTACACTACCCTATTTTCTGCAATGTGTTCATATGACATTTCTATTCAGGAAAGTAAGACATAAGCTGCTTTATATCCTAAATGGATATAACTATAATATAACTATATGCTTAAATTCCAAAGAAATCCATTTAAGGAAAGATAAATGAGAGTAAAACCAGGAAGAGAGCCAAGATCTCCCGACATCTTGTCCATGTCTCCTCTCCTTTGACCCTATGTCTTTCAGAATCAGAGCCTACGATACTCAGTTGGGAGCAAGATGCTAGCAGCTCTCAGGAGTGCTAAGGAAAACTTCTTACCTGTGAGCTTTGTAGTCACAGTCGTTCCTGTGAAATAGGGTCTTGTAGCAATTTCACTTTCATTTCCTTGATAAGTAAAAATGTTCCAGTTCACTGATTTATTAGTAGAAATGCCAAGGATATCAAACAACAAAAGACAGCCTTGTGTATTCCCTCTGTGTGGTCTCTACTTACCAAGGGAGGTATGATTTTCTTTGTTCTGCATGGTAAGGCATGTTCATTTATACAAGTTGTTTTTGTCTAGGAGTGTGTGTGTGTATTGGTAAGCACTTAAATTATAACACATTTTATGATTCTTATATTTCTTCATATTCAGTATATCAGGATCCTCATAAGGTGGGTGGCCTAGGCCTCTCCTGATGTCTGAGAGGACCTTGCAGGCACAAGGCAATCAGAACTGTAATGAGCCATATACACAAACTGTGGGAGCAGGAAGGGGTTCGGGGAGACTTCCTCAGCTGAGTCACAAGCATGGAGTAAGGCTCTCCATGGATCCAAGAGGCAATAGAGAGTTTGAGGCTGAGAAAGCAGCACTTACAACTATAACAGGAAGAAACCTGATTTGGGATGTATGGACGACCATGTGCACGTGTTGTGGTAGGAAGCAGATGTGCAGAGACAAGCCTGGTCTGCCTCTGAGGAGTTTGCCCTGACATCCTGGATCTGGAGAATGGGAAGCCATGGAAGGGTTGTAAGCAGGGAATCGATATAACCAGCTGTGCCACAGAAAGCCATACTGAGGGCAGTAGCCATTGTAGAGAGAAGAGACTAAGGATGGGGAGGTCAGTTAGGAGTCTATTGTAATAATCCAGCCATGACATGATGAGGGTCTTGAATTAAGGTGAAGACGGAGGGGGAGCTTCAGATACAACAGGCTCAGCTTGAGTCTGTGGAGATACTTTGTAATGTGGATATAGTAACTCTTACTTTGAAGAATTATCATCAAAATCACGTAAGATAATCACCACCACCAGTGAGCCCTCCATAAAAACCCACCATAAAAACCCAAAGGACAGGTTTCCTGAGCTTCTGGGTCAGTGAACCCGAATGCATCCATGTGCCACTTGGCTTGTCCCAAAATTCCATGTTCCTGTGTTCAGGACTTTGCACTATGTAACACTTTGTCTGGCTATTGAGTCATATCCTTCAATATCCTTTGTAACAAACCAGTAGTATAGTGAGAAAACTGGTTTCCTGAGTTCTGTGTGCTGCTCTGGCAAGTTAATCAAGTCCATAGAGGGGGTAGTGGGAACCTCTGATTTTTAGCAGAAGCACAACCTGAACTTTGGGTTGATACCTGAAGTAAACAATCTTGTGAAACCGAGCCCTTAACCTGATGGAAGATGGAAGCCCTTAACCTTGTGGACTCTGATGCTATCTCCAGGAAGTTGTCAGAGTGGAGTTGAATTGTAGGATACCCTGATGGTGTCACTGTGTGGTGACAGGAGAAAGCTCTCTCAGTTCCAGTGTCACTTTCTCTGGTCCAAAGTGTGAAGAAAAATGTGAAAGTCAACTTCCCCTGAGGCTTCTAGCGAAAGCCTCCTTTCCCAAGAGAGGTAGTTTATATGGGATTAGATTTATGAGCTGGAGATTCTAGTCCTGGTTCTGATGTGTCCTCTTGAATTACAAGGTCTTGGACACAAGTTGACTGGATCTGTCATTTGTGAAATGACAGAACTGGGCAATTGCTAGAATTCACTCCTGCTCCAAGATTCCAACAATGAACACTTTTCACAATGACTGTCTGTAACTAAGGGTACAGTCTGTGGCCACATAACAGATAAAAATAACCTGGGGCCCTGGAGAGGTGAGCCCTTTGGCCTAGGTCCACAGCCCCATCAGTTGGCTGATCAAACACACCAGGCAGGGATTAATGTCTAACTAGAAGGTGAACTGTTGCTTTGCAAAAGAGCAATTTAAACCTTAAGGAAAAACAGTTCCGGGGCAATCATATTGCTCTACCATCGAGCAGAATTGGCAGCTTCCATGAGTAATCCATCCATCGCTCCAAGCCATCACTTTCTTTTTTCACCATCCTTTGCTGAAGCAGTTTTTTCACTGCCAAAAGCAACTCCAACTCAGGCGACCACTGACCTAGCAACACCCACCCACTCTATGTGTAAATGGAATCAGAATGGCATTGATTCCTGGGGGGAAATCCAGGCTTTGTTTGGCCCTAGTGAATAGACAGTACACCTCTAGACCATCTTTGAGGGAGTTGGATATTTATAGATGTTCAGGAAGAGAAATTCCCTACAAATGCAGAGTGATTCGATACAGCAATAAGACACCTTATATGTGACTAGTGCAACAGTATGGAAAAGATTAGAAATGTTCTGTTTCAGCCTTTTAAGCAGCATATTTTAGTGTGTAAGTGAGGTTAGGCTATGGCAGTCATTTCTCTTAAAAAGCAACTTTCCATCTATAACTCCTATTTTTATCTTACAGTTGCAACATGGGCATGGTCTCAACCAGCTTCCCCTTACTCTTCTAATTGCTGACATTATGCAGAAAAAGAAACACCCACTTAGTTTTTTCCCCACACAATTGCAGTTTCCTTTTTTCTAATGGTCTTGATGTTACCCCACTCGGCCATTCAAGAAACAAGAGCCTGACAATGGAAATATTTTATTTTATTTTTTTATTAAATGAACTATATTAGGGTAACAAATGGAGGGATTTTAACTGTGACATTATGATCAACTACACATGCATAAAGGAATCAATTTAATTTTCTATTAAATTTTGTGTTGATGTCTGAGGCATAGGATTCTGAAGCATTTTAGATGACTAAACACCTTTCCAATGCTCAAATGTGATTTCCAGGTTATAACTTCTTTGTACTTTGATAAGTTGAGGTTCAACCTTCAGACCAGAATTTTCTAATACACATTAGTGACAGGTGGCAATGAAATAATTTTCTTTCTTAGGGACATGCGAATGAAGCAGGGCTCTTCCTTTTTAAAAATGGTTTTTATGCATAGATTTTATTTACATAAAATGTTTATCCCAAGTCATCATAAAAAACACTGATCCTAGTTGTTGGTTTTTTAATTCTAAAAATAAACATGTACAAAATTTAACAACTAAAATCCAAGTTCACTGGGCTTGCAAACAATGTTATATAGATTTACTGATTTAGTTTGTAAGAGAAACAGTTGCTTTTCTTTAACCCAGTTAATGGGTTTAATGAGAATGTTTAAAAGAATCAAGAGATATAAATCCCAAAGAGCATATTTTTCTTCACCAGTTTACTCTATCACCATTGGTTAGCATATTCTTCTCTCTCCGTCTCCTCTCAGGATTCTAGAAAGGTCTGAGGTATTGGCTCTCTGTTAATTGACCAGAATGAGAGAGCAACTTCTCTGGAGCTGCAGAAGACGTTTGGGAAAATATAGTTGCAAAAATACCACGTTATTAAGGTTATATAAAAAATCAGTCACAGAGCCATCATTGACTGAGTTCCTGGCTTTTGGGTTTCCACCCCTTTTTGAACATACATAGGCATGATATGGTGTGTGAACTACACACCCAGAGCTTGAGGGGGATCTGGGTCAACACCACTGCTATGTTCTGTTTCTTACATCTCCTCAATATTAGTTTAGGTTGTCATAAGAATTTATATTGGAACGAAACTCTGAAGAGGCAAATATTTAAATTCTCTCAACTTAGTAATGTGAAAAATGATGTAAAATAAATGGTGTGGTTTTCAAAAGGGAGATTAGGTTGCATAAGTGAATTAGGTAAGCTGTGGCATTTTGCCTGTTGGTGGGCAGTGAACATCTCTCGTAGATGGTAACCCATGCTTTCTATGTCTGTGTAATAAAGAAAATTCCATAAAGGCAACAATATTGTTTAATTCAGAATGCTTCCTGCAACATTGCTGGCTATTATCTTATGAGATTACAGCATTTTGTTGTGGTAACATTTTAAATGACTATCATTTGTCATAGTCATCTGTCTCTATTATCTTGAGATCTGGGATTTTTAAAGACTCATGTATTTCTCTGTCTTTCTCTCTATGTAAAATATATGGTTCAAATATGGCATCTTTCATGATAGCATCATAGAGTTCACTTTATGGTTAGTTAGAAATTGGTATGTTTTAGAAATGCTCTGCTAGATTTCTACATAACAGATAAATTGTTGTTTTGTATAACCAGTTCTTACCCACTAAACTTCATGGAGGCTATGAAGTCTTTTGTTAGTAGTGGCAGCTCACCTGCCTGGTCTCACTCACACAGGGTGGTTGGGACAGTCACGTGCAGCTCCAGCAGTGTGACCCCTGCCCAGGGCCCTTTACTCCAGAGGACGTCCCAACCACAGAGTCACAGAGGAATCCCTTTTCTTAAAATAAAGTAAGACAGAGCTATTTTTTAACCTCACAAGAAGACTTCTAGGTCCAACTATTGTGGAAGGAAAGCTCTGATAAAAACATTATAAACTGAAACTGTGGGAGACAAACTGAAGTGGCTTCCCCTGGTGCCAACCCCAGAGGACCTGACTGTGTTATTCTGTCCCCTCTACTCCTCCATCTACCCGACTCCTCTCACAGAGAGTCCAAATTATCCTTCCAATCACAGCAGTTGATCTAAGGGTAGCTTCCTGAGACAAGGCAGGCTAACCTTAGACATCAAGTATACCTGGCCACACTCATTGGTCCCAGAGATACACGTGTGATCCAAACCAGACCAAACAAGTCTTCCTTGAAGGTTTTCACACTGGAGTTTGCAGGGAAAAATCATTTCCTCCTGGATGATGAGATCATTAGGGTGTGAGCCTGCAGGTGAAGTGGAAACAGAAACAAAAGAAAGAGAGTCTTGAGTCCCTCAGACTGCCCTTCCTCCTACCTGCCTCAGCTTGGTTGTTCAACTCTTCCTTTTCCATCGATCACCTTTCTATTTAAATTCATTCAAGAGAGATTCCTATCACTTGCCATTGAGAAAGTCCTGAGTTGAACACATATCAAAAGGACAACAGTGCAGTGATTGCAAGGGGTAGGGGAGAATAAGGGGACTAAATGGTAATGGAAAAAAATACAAAAAACAAAAACAAAAAAATACAATTAAAAAGTGAGAAAGAAAGGAGTACTTTACGATATCACTTTAAGTGGCTGGTAAGCATCCTATTATATGCATATATTTACACGTTTATTAAATAATCCTCTATTATTAAGCAGTTAAATTGCTTAAAGTCTTCCTGAATAAGTAATGTCATAATAAACATTCTTATTCATAAAATGATGTTCATATCTTTGATTATTTCATTATACTTGCACCTAAAACCGCATGTACTTTGAAAACTTCTGGTATGTTATCGTCAGAATTCCCTGTCACACAGTTGTATTTAATATGTATGTCCAACAGCAGTTCACAAAAATGTCTGTTTTTTTCTCATTGTCACCACCTCAGAATATGATCATTCTCTTTCTTGCGTATGTTTCTCAATTTTACAGGCACAAAGTGCTACCTCATTGTTTTCTTTAGTTTGCGTGTCTTGGGAAAAACAGGTTATTCTTATAGAGAAGACTGGACAGCCATCACGCCTTATGGCGTCATGCTCATGGCTCTCTTATCACTGCACCGGCCTCGACAGCTGACTCACTCAGTCTATCAAAGAGCTCACAGTTTCCTGCCTTTGGGGGGTTTTGTCAAAACATCATGTTGCCTCATTTTAATCCCAAATACCAACAACCTTCTTCATTCTTGGAGCAGGGGATGACAAATCGTCAAGTAAACATCCTAAGAGATGATAGGAGGCAGCGGGAGCATTTTTGCTTCATTTTGTTTGGTTTTGTTAAGTTTAGACTTAGTGACGGAGGGGATGGAAAAAGCCTTGAACTGGCCGGGAAACTGACTCCAGGGAAACTCTTTTCACTCAGATTGTTGTCGATTTTTTTTTTTTTAATGCACACACAATAGTTTGTCTTTTGGTATGGAGTTGGAATGACCTTGAATTTCACAGAGGCGCTTTTCAGGACTCATCCACGTCATCTTTTTCCAAAGCATTTACAATGTCTGACCGCCCAGTGCTCCTCACAACAGACTGAATGACACACTTTCTGTCTTTCCTCTGTAGTGGTTCCAAATAGGGTGAATTTGCTCTCATCTTTTTCTCCCCTTCCATTAGGACAGACTAAAACTAGCATTACATTGTCAGAATTTGACTTTAGTGAACTCTGGGGTTCTCTTCAAGAGGCTCCAAGTGAAAACAGACCACATCCCGTAATTAAAGGCTTGAAGAAGCAACCTTTAGAGCACATACTACTAAATTCTGTCGTCCAGGACCAAAGCCCTCTGTGCACATGTGGTGTGAGTGTGATGTGCCCACACAGTTCACTGATGCTTCAGATTTTTCACCAGGTCAGTTCAGTAAAAGAAAGAAAGGGGAGGCACTATTTTCATCTTATTTTTAGATTAAGTTTTTTGAATACAGTAGGGCCTATGTTAATATATCATTATTACTGATGTAATAATAAGTTTAAAAGATTGTATTAAGGCATAATGATTTTCATTTTTAATCATATATATATATATATTTTTTTTTTTTTGCCAGCCTCAACTCCAACTCTTCTAGATTTTAAGGTTTTCTTTCGCTTGTATTCTAACACTATATCTTTTCCTTAAGCCCACATCTGCCTCTTCCTCCACCCTCCCCCATGCACGCACCATGCATATAGAAAATGACTTTATTTATTTGAATAAGAAAGTTTAGAAATTTCCAAAAGGAAGGAAAAACCTACATGGACATAGAAATAGAATAGTTTCTCGTTTAACCTTGGTACAAGTCACAACTTCCCTAGACCTTAGTTTTCATATTTATAACAGGAGAGGGATTGAATTTTCTCTATGGTGGCAAACAGTTTTATAATCAGAGGATAAAACGCAGGCAGCATCCAGTTTTATAATCAGAAGAAAAAATGCAAGTAAACACTTCTCTTTACTTCAGACCTGTCTGCAGAGCCAGGCTCCCATGTCTTTCTCTCACAAGTCTGTAGGTATTTCCTTTCTCTTTCTGGATTTTAACCTGATTCTTCTCTAGGTCCTCACCCACTAATGGGACCAGGCAGCAGTGTTAATAACTGACATTTTATGGTGTCAATTCTGAGCCAGAAAATATATGTGACGTTCAAAATGGTGGAATAATTTGCTGTGGGGCACATAGTCCAGGAATAGTTAAGCCTAGATTTGACCCATTTTGTCAAGCTCCATAACTATGATCTTAACCACTGTGCTATGCTACCTCCCAGTGGGTTTCTGGTTTTCAAACATTTGAAGTGATATTTTCCAAAAAACTCAAAAGCAGAGCTGCTCTGGGTAAAGTAGAGTGGGAACCTGGGTGTTGGCCACTTGCCTCTTCTACAAGCCTAGGTTGGCTCATGGTGCTTTCACAGAACCCCGAGCTACATGAAGTGGAGAAAAAAAACACTACACTCCTGTGATTAGACATGACCATGACAGAGCAAAGCCCACTTTCCCTTCTCTCCAGAGTCTCTGGGTGAAGATCATCTGGTCACTGTCCACACAGCAAGAGGCCCAAGAGCATGACTCACAGCTTAAGCAGCAGTTCCAACAGCCAGCAGAGCTGCTCTATTTTAATGCTTCCTTTGAGGGCCGCAGAAACACTATCAGGAGACAGGCCGTTTCTGCATTTCCTTTGTCTTGACCCCATCACATTTCCAATAGAAAGGATAAGGTAGGAGCTGGCAGGCCCTCATTTTTGAGCACCACTTCCACTACCATTGCCAAGTTGATTACTATTAACTTGTATCATTTTCGTGAAGTTCAACATGAACGTTGAGAGGGGAGTCTGCTATGGGCAGGCCTGGCTTCCCATTCTGGCCCTGCCTATTTCTGAGTGGGCTTGAGCCACCTATTTAATTGATTCCATTTTTTCATCTAGAAAATAAGTAAGTAAAACACAACACAGTATCTATCAAAACAAAGGTTAGCTATTAATATTGTAAGTTAATGAAACATATTCTTCTAGTTATAAGAAAATGAGAAGAATCAGTGTTTTCAAAAGTCTTATTAGTATGTATGATTGCCTAATTATTAAGAGATGGATTAAGAGAAAAAATGAAACTTTTTTCTTAGATTTAGTTTCCTTCTGAATGCGATTTGAATTTTTTATGATCACCCCAGTAGGTCTAGTTAACATCCATCACCCACATAGTTACAAATGCTTTTCTTCTTATTATGAGAACTTTTAAGATCTACTCTCTTAGCATGATGTAATGCACAGCACATGACTATAGTTAATAACAATACTGTATCATATATTTGAAAGTTGCATTTGAATTTTAAGTGAGTTCCTTTCTCAAATATGAACACCATGTAATATAGGATGTGCTCCTTTTCCCTGTCCATCAGGTGTGCATTACAAAGGCAAATGCTAGATGATCAGAGTTTGAGTGGATTTTATTATCTACTCATAACCAAGTCTCTGGGTTTTAAGAGAATTTAGAAACTCCTTCTTCTCACCCTTCTCAGTCAAATAAAAACCAGAGTTATAAAAATCAAATATTCTGTTTGGCAGGTTTGAGAATCATTACTGCATCCTGAATATGTAGCCATGTATGCCAGTGGTAGCAAAATGTGCTTTTAGGTCTTTAATGCTCCAAAGATAACTAATGCTTTAATAGAATCTGAAATGCCAGTTTTCTAGCAAAGAATATTGCTTTCATTGCCACTTGCCTCCTGAGATATCTCTGTGCCTTCCCAAAACCAGTGTGTTTATAGTACCCACAATTTGTTACTGAATTTCAGTTGTTGAGTTAGGTGTCCTTGAAAGACATGTGGGTACAGAATCATGGCTGCATCGCCTAATTGGTCCCAGTAGCATTTGTCATAAGTTAAATGGGAGAAGTGGATTTATTTTGACTGTAGGAGGAAAAATAATAGTGCATAGCCGATCTGAGAAGATGAGAATCAGGGGTGAACATGCAGAAGCAACAGATAGTGATGAGTAAAGAGAAGCATGCTAGAAGTTTTACATAAGAAACGACTTAATTAGAACTCCCCGTAACTTGAGTCAATTTAGAAGGCCCATTTCAAAGAGGTTTGACTTGTTGGTCTCTATGGTGGAAATGAGGTTGAGGATTTGGAGCAATTTCTAAGAACTTTCAGCTACAATAAAGTATAAATTATTTAACATAATCAAATATGTTTATTAATTTTTTAAAACCTGAGCTTTTGGGGGAAGAAACATTTACAAATACTTAAATCTGGTGTGAAATATTCTTTGAAAATGGCTGATCAGCGAGCAGCGTGAGGCTTTTTCATTTTCTAGTGTCAGCACCTCCCTCTGAACCCACCTGCTTGGCACTTGTTGATGGACATGTGGGTAGTTTCCAGTTTGGGGGCTATTACAAATAAAGCCTCTATGAACAATCATAACAGGTCTTCAAAATGGTGTATGCTTTCTTTTCTCTTGGGTAAATACCTAGGAGTGAATGGCTGGACTTCATAGTGTGTGCTTATTTAACTTTCTAGGAAACTGTCCAAATGTTTCCTAAAGTGACTATTCTTTTTATATCCCCACCAGCAGTGTGTGAGTTCCAGGTCCTCTACATCCTCGCCAGCACTCAATATGGTTATTAAGTTTAGCCATTCAAAGAAATAGAGGTATCTCATTGTGGCGTTAATTCATATTTCCCTAGTGATTAGTGTGCTTGCTCACTATTCATATGTCTTTTTTAGAGAGATGTGTATTTAAGTCTTTTGCCAATTTTTGCTGTAGACCTTTCACCGCTCCCCGAAACTTCCAGGCTCTAGTGAAAGCAGTTCAATCTTGAAACATCAGGGCTCAAATGTAGTCAAATGAATCAGACAAGGAACAGTATTCATATGACCCTCCCTCTTCTCCTCTGTTTCCTGCCACCTCTGACTCAAACTCCTCCTGCTCACACCCCTCCCCTTACAAAACAAAGGCCCTTATAGTCATCAGCCAATGACAACAAATATTTGACAAAGGCAAAAAGAAGGAATATTAGGTATTGTATGCATTAGCAGTATCTATATGCAAGAAACAGACAGCTCTCATACCCTGTTCCATAGCTACTGGCCCCATTAGGCTAGGTTTTGTGGACATTCTGACATTCTGAGCACAGACACTGGCAGGTCTGGAGCCTGAGCTGAATGTCTCATTGAGGAGTTGTTCTTAGATCATTCAGCAAAAACTGAGAGTGAAAGCCATCCTCCATGGGTGGTTTTTCATTCCATGTTGGCAGTCTAGAATAAAATACACTACGGTAGCCTTTTACATTGAACCCTACATCTCCCATGTTTAAGAAGGTACAACCACTCTAAGTCAGACACAGCTGTGGGTGACTTCTCTCTCCCGTTCCTCCTCCAGGCTTCCGCCAACAAATTGGTACAGCAGAGTCTCATTTCCTTTGGTGCCCTGGACCTTCCTTTTCACTGTGATTATAAAAACATTTATTAGAGAATAATTTATTCCTCAGGCACGTTAATGGAGTCCAGATTCTGTTTGTATAATATGGACAGACAGATGTGCAGTATTTTGTGTTACTTTTAGATGAGCAATGCTGTTTACACAGAATTTTTCCGAGACCACCCAACTCCGTTCACATGTAGCCTTCAGCTACTTCCAAGCCCTGGCCTCCAGAGGAAAAGCGAAAATTTAGTAACTCAGAGCCCCACCCAGTTTTGAGACATGACTTAATACTGAAGGAATCTGCAAGCCTGCACTGCCAATCAACATGCCTACATCAAATAAACCATCTTTTCTTATTCTAAAATATATAAGGTGGTTCTAGAAGCATTCTATTCTGTGACCTCCCTACATATTACTCTTGTCTCATTAGATATCTGGAGATGATTGAGCAAAGACTAAATCTAAAAAACAATAATGGTAGGTGAAACATTTGATTTTTGGCCCTCTTCAAGTCTTCTACTTTCTGTATTCTTTCACATAAATTGCCTTTCCCCTAGCTCTGTATTATGCCTAAAGATATTGCTAATAATTTTTTGCACATAAAAAGTTTGCTTTATTTTTCATAGTATTTGCCAACATTGCCAATATGTTTGCTCTTCACGTGAACTCCGAAAAACAAGTAAAGCAGTCAGTACTAGCTCCATTTTCCAGAGAGAGTCAATGACAAATCAGGCCAGTCTGCCAAAGTGTCTCAGTGAGTAATTGGTTAAAGTAATTATAATGGCTGATCATAATCATTTCTTTTTTTCTAGTATGATCACGTTTAATCTGAAAACTATAACCTATTTTCAAATTTTGTTGTTTTGAGTTGCATAAGCATACCATTATAGATGTATAATAAATATATTATGTTTTTTCTTTGGTTTACCAAGATGTATAGATGCATCGATGCCTATTATTTCTAAGCCCTACTTGGACTGTAGTCAGTGATTTGCATAGAAAATGTGAACCAGGAAGTAGCATTCTAGGTTTCTACTGCAAGTACTGATGGATTTTAGTTACATCAATAACTGGGAGTTACTCACATAACCAAAATAAAGTGAAGTAGAGCTTGATAGAGTGGAAAAATCATTGCATAAAAGACACCTGGTGCTATGCCTGGCTCTGTCATTAATTTCCTTACATGCTCCTCCCTTCCCTTATATGAATAATAAAAGAGGAAAATCAAATTCGGCAAATATTTGTCAGGGGCCTACTGTGGGCAAAGCATTTTACAAATGACGTTTAATTTAAACCTCACAACAATTCCAGCAGGTAGTTGTTATTGTCCCCATTTTATAGAAGAGGGGACCATTAGCAGGGAGTTTAAAGGAGCAAGGCAGCCCCTTTCCTTAATACACCAATTTCCTTTCTTTATGTAAGGCCCAGCTCAGTGTCAGGGATCCTATAAAATGCATGACAAAGTCCCTATCCTCAAGTGGATTTCAAAAATAGCAGAAATGAACAGATGAGAAGTAATGAGTGAGGAATAGCCAGTATAACAAGGAAGAAACAGTGCTGCATGAGCTGGTGCTAAAGGAAGCACATTGGCAGAAGAAATCAGTTCCAGCTAGGGGTGCTGGAGGGTGTGAGCATCAGATGACTATCATGAAAGTTGGCCTTCATTTGTATATCTAAAGAAGATTATGATTTTGAGAGGCAGAAATGTAGCAGAAAGACATTCTGGGTAGAGGAAGCATTGTAAGACACAAAGGTGATAAAAAGCAGGGTGTGCCCTGGACTTAGCCAACAGGTTAGCTCGGTTGGAACATAGACCCTGGTGACTCTGAGTGTGGCCTATGGGACCTGCCTCATGACCATCACCTGGGAGTTAGTTGAAAATACAGGCTCTCAGGCCCCACTCCACACAGGATCACAGTCTGCACAGGTGATTCAAGTGCACATTGTGAAGCACTGGGGAAGATGGAATATAGTAGCAAGTCACACAGAAAGGTAGGTTTTCATCAGACTCAAGAGAGAAGCTGTTGAATGTATGTGTAGGTGGAGTCTTTGGAGCAGGACAGAGGGTTAATCTCTGCTCATCCTTCAGCTCCATCACTTTCCAACTGTGGGGCCTTGAGCAAAATTATTTAACAAAGTTACTTAAATTGGAGTGATAATAGTACCTGTTACCTCATAGGATTTTTTTTAATGGGCTTTATTTTTTAGAGAAGTTTTAGGTTCACAGCAAAATTGTCCCCACGTACCCACCGCCTTGCCCACTATCAAATCCTGCCCCAGAGTGGTAGATGTGTTACAATCGATGAACCTACATTGACATATCATGATCACCCAAAGTCCATAGTTTACATTAGGGTTCACTCTTGATAGTCATTCCATGTGTTTGGACAAATGTATAGTGACATGTATCCATCATTGCGGCCTCATAGAGTACATTCACTGCCCTAAAAGTCATCTGTGCTCCATCATTCATCCTTTTCTTCCCCAACCCTGGGCAACCACTGATCTTTTTACTGTCTCCATAGTTTTGTTTTTTCCAGAATGTCATATAGTTGGGATCATACAATATGAAGCCTTTTCAGATTGACTTCTACTTAGTAGTGTGCATTTAAGGTTCCCCCATGTCCTTTCATGGCCTGATAGCTCATTTCTTTTTAGTACAGAGTAATATTCCATTGTCTGGATATATGATAGTTTATTTATCCATTCACCTACTGAAGGACATCTCAGTTACTTCTAAGTTTTGGCAATTATGAATGAAACTGCTACAAACAACTATGTGCAAGTTTTTTTTATGGACATAAGTTTTCAGTTTCTTGGGTAAATGCCAAGGAGCATGATTGCTATAACATACCTCATAGGATTTTGTTAGGATTCCTGTACGAAATGGGCTTAGTTAGCATCATACTTGGCACTTAGTAAGTGCTCAATAAATGGTTCTCAAATTCAGATTTGCCCCTAATATTTAAAGGACTCAAGGCAAGAGTCCAAATACCTATCTACAACCATATGACTAAATAGTTAACTTTATACTTTAAATATTTAACTTGAAAACTTTATAGCTTTGTCCATGGCCAGCTCATGTTTCTACCCAGATCACCTGAGCTGGAGACTAAAGGAGCTGTGCTCATCCCTGCAGCCTACAAGCCTGAGCAGAGCCACATGTCTGCTAGGCAGGGCAGGGCCTATTCTGGGCCCAGAACCAGCTCCTAGAAGGTGAGTGAAGCTGCCTGAACCATACACAGGACTGACTCAGTTAAGCTCTTTAGGGGTCTAGGGTAGCTAAGTTCTCCTCCAGACATAGCTTGCAAAGTCTGATGTTTCCTTTCAACTTAAACTCTACCTTCTGAACTGAGAGGCAGGAGGGAACACAGGAGTTACCTAGGGAGTCTGGTCTCTTATTCACCTGCTTGGGTGATTTAGGGTGGCCAACCTGAAAAATATCAGCCACTCTTTGGTATCCCAAGGTAACTCTCTACTTTTCTCTACCACCTTCTCCCCACCACAAACTTAGCCCTGCAAGGGAGGATGGGAGCAGGGGGCAATGCCCAGTTCAGCATACATGTGCTTGTTGTATAATTTCCATTAACTCAAACTGTTACAGAGTCCTCCAGAAAACCTCCTTACAAGGCCGAAAAGAAAATAGCAAATGTGTTTTAGTATCTGTGATATTTAGGGCCACTCAGGCCTTGCTGTCAGGGTGGCCCTGCCCATTGTGATGACAAAACTGGACTTTTCTTGAGGGCATGGCCATCTCCTCAAATATTTTGAGCTGAGAAGTAACACAAGATAACAGGACTTTTTGGACCCAGAGCACCATTGGGTGGGAATGAAGATAGATCCAGGCTAGTGCCAAAAAAGCAGTGTGTGAGGTTTTCCCAGGGTGGGACCCTCTGGTGGCCCATCCTGTTCACTGTCCCATCCCCTGACAACCTTTTAAAAGGTTCAGTAGAACTGGTTTAAGATATTATTACTGTTGAACAACAGTTTTTATTTGGTTATTTTTTGAAAGTTATAAATCTTTCCCAGGTTTTTTAGCAGGGAAAAAATATGTGGAGAAAATGGTCTTTCAAGAAAATGTCACCATTGATATATGGTGGCAGTGGTACACATTCTAAAACACAGGTTGTACTGAAGTCTTCTGGGGCCATTCAGATGTGTCAAGAGGCTCAGCTTGTTTATCCTTCTGATCCATAATTTAAAAACATAATTTAAAGGAAAACAAGTCCATACCAACATTCAAAACAGAAGGATATCCTGCTTTGAGGTTGCAAACAGAGTTCATGTAAAGCAAAGTCACTGAACCTGTTTTTAGACTGAGTTTCCTCTTTACTGGGGTCAGTTTTAACCAAATTGAAGTAAAGGTCTATTTTATTCTCCCTCCTCCACACCTTCCTCTTTTTATTGATCATCCTACATTATTCCTCCCAGCCTATAGCTTCTTCATATGACTGTGGTCCCTTATTCTGACCCACATCGCTTTATTTCTCGTAAGAAAAGTACCTTTCTGTGTTGGGTGGGGATTACTCTTAGCTAACCAGTACCCTTTTTGGAGACTGGGTGGAGCAGAATACCAATCACAATAGAATAATAAATCATTGTCAATAAACAGAAAGCCATGTTGTCTTTGAATAAAGTTATATCATGTTTGCAAAAACACACAAAATTTAGAAAATGCAAAATGTACTTTCAAATGAGCTAAATTATACATGCTAGCATATATATTTTTTCTGGTTAAAATGCTAGTTTGAATTTAAAATATATCCTTTACTAATTATGAAATGAATTCTTGATATTAAAATATCTTAATGCAAATTTTTGTATTTTTAATATTCACAATTCATGTGGATTCTTGCAGCTAAGTGTCTTAAACTGTTGAGGAGGCTGTTTAGTAACTGAGATAATAAAATAATAATCATGAGAATCAAAAATTTAGTTTGGGTGGGAGTTACTCATAGATAGAGGAAGGTCGGGGTTTTTTTTTTTTAATCTTCCTCTCTGCTAAGATACTCAAGTCAGCTTTATTTATGTCCCTCTCACTTGAGTTTCATAGATATTTTTCCTATGTGTCTATAATTTTCATTTTTGTCTACCATTAGGCACAAAGTTCCTTCAGGCTTCAGGACAGCAAGAGAAAGAACTTAAAGCAAGAAAAACTAAGTGCTGAGTATTAAAAATATAGCTAACACATGTATTCAGATGCTTTAACATCTACTATCTCAGCAAACACTGGAGGCCACAATGTGCCAGCTACTGAGAATACAGTTAGGGTGGAAATAAGGCTGCTCTGCTGAAGAGGCTTTTCATTCCATTGGCAATTGCTACATACACAGAAAATTCTAGTTGGACATTGTCTATTAATATGCAGATATGCATAGAGTGTTACTAGGATGCAGATGAAGTCCCAGGGACTCCAGAAAAGCTCAATGATGCCGGAGCTGGGTCTTGAAGATAGAGTAAGAATTACCTTTGTGAAGGAAGATGGAGAAGTGTGGCAGGAGCTACTGTGAGCTAAGACATAGAGAATAAAGCGATGTGTTGTGTGCTAGAACTCCCAGGGTCTCAGTGCAGCACACTGGTGTTCATGGGCAGTGGTGCAATGTGACATGAGTAATTTTTCATTAATAATATTTTCCAAAATTCTCATTTACTGGAAATCAGCATGATATCTTAGTCAAGTTTCTTTTTTTTTTATAGGTAATATAAATCTATTTTAAATTAATGTAAGCTAAAATGGTGGATTTATAGGAAGGAATTAGGGTATCTCATGATCCCTAAGGTAAAAATGCAGCCAGTCCTGAAAGAATACCAGCATTCCAACCATCGATTCTCACATTCTACCACCAGTCACATGCCACCATCTTGTAAAGCGGTTTCAAGGTTAACTCCTTGCTTTCCTGACTATAAAGCTGGAGATACTGGAATCAATGCACCTGTCCTACCTGTACTGGTATCAAATATTAGAGTAAAAGAATTTTTTCCAGCAGTTTGCAACATTTTAATTAGAAACCCTCTAGTTTGATTGTTAAAACTTCTTATAATGAGCTGGTTTGGGTATTTTTTTTTTGCATTCCTATGTATTTTATATAATCTAGATGACCTTATTAGGCACAGGAGAATAGCTGAAAGGAGGAAGCTGAAAAGGTGGGAGTGGGAAGCAAAGTTAAGGTATCCGTAGAGTATGAGAATATTGAGAAAGTTTTTGCATGTATAGATTTTAAAGCAAGTATTCTCTGACTTTAGAAATGAATAGCTGAAAGAGTGGTTCTTTTGTTTGTTTTCTTGACTTTTCCCCTTCTGTTTCCTCAAAAGGACAGGAATTCGGGATATTTATTCTTCCTCAGTTATCTTCTCTCTAAACATTATCTAAGCAGTCCAAATTCTCTGCATGAGGCATCACCACATCTGCTGGGCTATTTGTAGTGTGTGTGTGTGTGTGTGTGTGTGTGTGTGTGTGTGTGTGTTGTACCTGGAAATCAGGTCACCTAAACTCATGTATCTTCGGAATATTTCTTGCAAAGATGCCTAGACTCAATGTCAGAGGTTTTCTTTGCTACATAAATAAATCCACACCACCTCTACCAACACTTCTACCAAAATCTTGATTTCTCTTAGCAATTTCAACTCATGTATTTACTTTATTAGTACAGCCAGGGCCTACTTCTTCTCTGTGTTACTCTTAAAGATGTACTACTTCTTTCCTATAGAAATATTGGGGGTGTGGGGTTTCACCAGAAAAAAGTGGAGACAAGCAATTCTAGGATTGAACTGGATTCTTTCACTTACTAGCCACACTTCTTTGGGCAAGTAACTTAAATTCTCATTGCCTCAAATTTCTCATCTGTAAATTGGAGATTAAATAATATCTATTCTGAGCTCTACTAAATCTTACTTAGCACAACAGATAAATCCATTCATATGCAAACTCTTTTAGGCCATAGGAAAAAAGATATAGAGGAAGGTCCAAGATGGTGGAATAGGTGGAAGCTGTACTCATCTCCTCCCATGACTACATCAGAATTACAACTAAATTATAGAACAGTTAACCCAGAAAACCACCTGAAGACTAGCTGAACAAAAGGGTATAAAAGAGAAGTCACACTGAGATGTAAGGGAGGTGGAGATGCAAATGGGCAGGCCGTGCACCCGCATGCAGTGGTTGAGAATCTAGAGGGATATCTTGACTGCAAAGTTCCTCCTGGAGGAATGAGGGGTCTCAGCCCCATACTAGCTTCCTAGCCCAGAGTACCAGCAACAAGAAAGGAATGCACATAACATCAGACTATGGAAATAAGTAGGGATTTTGTTTGCCCCCAGGAAACAGAAGGCTGCTGGAAACCCAGGTGTCCTCTTCAAGGACCCACACACAACTTGCTTACACTCACCCTGAGTGCTGGTTGAAGGACAGCAGCTCAGAGGGTGCCAGAGTCATATAAGGAGAGACTGAACTGTGTGGCTTCAGGGCAAGGGCTAAAAGGGTAGCCTCCCTATGTGTCCGTGTTGGTTTCTCCTACCACATGGCACATAGGCACCACCTTCCTTGGATTAAGCACTCTACCCACAGGCTGTAGCTTGACACCGGCTATACCCTGAGGCCCCAGGCTAATGAGCTTGAGCATGGCTAAAACAGAGGCCATCTTCATGCTCTGCCTAAAGGCTTCACCCATTCCTCTATGTAGTCCTTTCCACACATGACATTAGCCTAGTAAACTACACTAGCTCCATCCTGATGACTCCCTGAGGTTTTGCCTTAACTTGCTTATACACTGCCAGAGGCTCTGTCAGGGGTGGCTACTAGCCTGGGCTTGCATTGCATTCCTTCTTAAAAAGGTCTCCAGGAATTCTGGTCAAGCTCTGGGGTGCCAGAGGTACAGGAAGAAACTGAGTTGTCTGGCTTCAGGGCAAGGGCCATTTCCTATAGGTCACTTTTCTTATGTTAAGACTTCAATCCACACAGCCAAATCTTAATCTGCTTTAGCCTGGTGGCCTCTACCAACTCCACCCTGATGACTCTCTGAGGTCCCACCCCCACCACAATGGTCCAAGCGGGTGGTGGCTGGCCTTGGTATACCCTGAGACTTTTTCTGAGTAGTCTAAGACCCAGCACGGGTGCTGAGTTAGAAACAGTATTAACCTAGTAAACACCATTCACACCTATGAGGTGACTCTTTGAGAACCAGCCACACACAAGTTGTATATAGCCCAAGGTTCCTACAGTGGTTGAGCCTAACCAGTAGGCAGCAGCAGGTCTCAGGTGCCTTGGCCTTTTGCTGACCTTCCCAGGACTAGTAATGGTGTCTGATGGCCTCAGTTCACAGCTTGGCCTCTGCCAGAGGCACCTAGGTCCAGCAGAGTAAACTACAAACCATGGATCACTTTGTAGTCCATAACAGGTAGCCCAGAGTTGGTCACTGCCAAGGTCTGACATTGACCTACATTGAAGACCCTCCCAAGAAACCCCAGAAAAAAACACAACCAGGGGCTTGCTTGAGACTACAACAGAGCACCACCCAAATAGCTCCATAAGCAGCACACAAAAAGAGATGTCTCGGTAGGTACCAGATTGTGCTGGGGAAAATTCCATTTTGTGGGGTCAGCTGCTGCACAGTAAGTCATACACTGTTGTTGTGTCCAATCTTCACAGCCAGCCATCCTGAGGGTCAGGCCCACTCAAAGATGTACCAACAGCAATCAAGAATCAACTACAACAGGAAGGAGCATGTAAACCACACAAGGGACACTTCTGGAGCACCCAACCAACATGATCAGGGATACTGCCTGACTACCCCCCACAGGACACCTACTACATAAGACTGGGAGATATAGCAGACCTACCTAATACACAGAAACAAACACAGAGAGGCAGGCAAAATTGGGGAGACAAAGAAACATGCCTTCAGTGAAAGAACAGGAGAAAAAGAACTAAATAAAATGGAGGCAAGCAATCTACCCAATACAGAATTCAAAACCATGATTATAAGGATGTTCATGGAACTTAGTGAGAACTTCAACAACAAAACAAAAGACATAGAAACCCCCCCCAAAAAAGAACTAGTCAGAAGTGAAGAATACAATAACTGCAATGACAAATACATTAGAAGAAATCAACAGCAGATTAGATAAAGTAGAGGCTCAAATCAATATTTTAGTAGCAGGAAACACTCAATTGGAACAGCTAAAAGAAAAGAGAATTTTTAAAAATGAGGAAAGTTTAAGGAACCTATAGAAAAACATCAAATATAACAACATTCACATCATAGGAGTACCAGGAGGAGAAGAGAGGGAGCAAGGGATTAAGAACCTATTTGAAGACATAATAACTGAAAAGTTTTCTAACCTGGTGAAGAAAGCACAGAGAGGCCCAAACAAGATGACCCCAAAGAGTCCTACACCCAAACATATCATAATTAAGTGGTTAAGGTTAAAAACAAAGAAAGAATATTAAAAGAAGCAAGAGAAAGACAGTTGGTTACCTACAAGGGAGTTCTCATAAGACTGTCAGCTGTTTTCTCAGGAGAAGCTCTTCAGGCCAGAAGGGATTGGTATGAAATATTCAAAGTGATGACAAGCAAGGACATACAACCAAGACTGTTCTACTCAGTAAATCTATCATTTAAAATTGAAGGAGACATAAATTGCTTCCCAGACAAGAAAAAAACTAAAGGAGTTCCTCACCACTAAGGCGGTATTACAAGAAATGTTAAAGGAACTTTTTTAAGAAGAAGAAATGGAACATATGAGTATGTATGAATAATAAAATACCAATAATGATGTACCTATCAATTATTACTTTAAATGTAAATGCATTAAATGCTGTAATCAAAAGACATAGGGTAGTTGAATGGATAAGAAAACAAAACCCATATATATGCTGTCTATAAGAGACCCACTTCAGATTGAAAGACACACACACACCTAAGGGGATAGAAATTATATTTCATGCAAATAGAAACCAAAAAAAAATTAAAAACTTGGGGTAGCAATACTTATATCAGGCAAAATAGACTAAAACAAGGCTAAGAGGCAATGAAGGACATTACATAATGATAAAGGGATCAATCCAACAAAAGAATATAACCCTTGTAAACATTTATATACCCAATATAGGTGCATCTGAATATATTAAGAAAATCTTGATGGACATAAAGGGAGAGACTGACAGTAATACAGTCATAGTAGGGAATTTAACATCTCCACTGATGTCACTGGATAGATTTTCCAGATGGAAAATCATCAAAGGAAGCAGCAGCCTTAAATGACACATTAGACCACATGGATTTAATTGATATTTTTTAGCATTTCATCCCAAAGCAGCAGAATATACATTCTTTCCTAGTGCACATGGAACATTTTCCATGCTAGGTCACATGGTAAGCCACAAAACAAGTCTCAGTAAATTTAAGGAGATTGAAATCATATCAAGCACCTTCTCTGACCACAATGGTATGAAACTAGAAATCAGTTACAAGAAAGTAAAACAGAAAATACAGAAACATATGGAAGCTAAATAACATCTTACTAAACAATGAATGGGTTAACAATGAGATCAATGAAGAAACCAAAAGATACCTTGAGGCAAGTGAAAATGAAAACAGAACAACCCAAAATGTATGAGACACAACTAAAGCAGTCCTAAGAGGGCAATTTATAGCAATACAAGCCTGTCTCAAGAAGAAGAAATCTCAAATAAACAATCTTATCTTACACATAAAGGAACTAGAAAAAGAATAGCAAACAAAGCCCAAAGTGAGTAGAAGGAAGAAAATAATAATAATCAGACTAGAAATAAATAGAATAGAGTCTAAAAAAACAGTACAAGAGATCAGTGAAACCATGTGTTGGTACTTTAAAAAGATAAACAAGACTGACAAAACTTTAACCAGACTCATCTAGAAAAAAAGAGAGAGGACCCATATAAATAAAATCAGAAATTAAAGAGAAGTGATGACTGACACCACAAAAGACTTTAAGAAAATACTACAAGCAATCATATACCAACAAGATAAATTCCTAGAAGCATACAATCTTCCGAGACTGAATCAAGAAGAAAGAGAAAATGTGAACAGACCAATCACAACCAACAAAATCAATTCAGTAATAAAAAAAAACTCCCAAGAAAGAGTACTGGAATGGATGGTTTCACAAGTGAATTTTATCAAACATTCAAAGAAGAATTAACAGCTATTCTCAAACTATTCCAAAAAAATTCAAGAGGAAGGAAATCTCCCCAATTCATTTACAAAGCCAACATTATCATGATTCCAAAACCTGACAAAGACATTATTAAAAAAAGAAAATTATAGGCCAATATTCCATATGAATATGGATGCAAAAATCCTCAACAATATATTAGCAAACTGAATACAGCAATACGTAAAAAAAAACCATACACCATGATCAAGTGGGATTTTTTTCCTGAGATGCAAGTTTGATTCAATATCTGCATTCAATTAATGTGGTATACCACATAAACAAAATGAATGTTAAAAATCATATGATCATTTCAATAGATGCAGAAGAAGCATTTGACAAAACCCAGCCCCCATTTATGATAAAAATAAATGGCCATATACAGCAAACATACAGCTAACATCATACTCAACAAGGAAAAGAAGTAAGTGGTTTCCTTAAGATCAGAAACAAGACAGGGATGCCCACTTTCACCACTCTTATTCAACATAGTGCTGGAAGTTCTAGTCACAGTATTCTTATCTATTCAGAAGATATCAATTCAAATAAGAATAGAGAGCCCAGAAATAAACCCATGTCTATATGGTCAATTAATATATGACAAAGGAGGCAAGAACATACAATGTGATAAAGAAAGTTTATTCATTAAATGGTGTTGGCAAAATTAGATACATGCAAAAAAAATTGAGACCACCTTCTTACACCATGTATAAGAATAAAGACAAAATGAATTAAAGACTTAAATATAAGACTTGAAATCATAAAAGTCTTAGAAGAAAACTTAGGCAGTAAACTCTCTTACATTTCTCTCAGCAATATTTTTTCTGATGTATCTCAGGCAAAGAAAACAAAAGAAAAAAATAAGCAAATATGACTACAATATACTAAAAGTTTTTGTATAGCAAAGAAAACCATCAACAAAATGAAAAGACAATCTACTGAATGGAAGAAAATATTTGCCAATGATACATCTGATAAGGGGTTAATATGCAAAATTTATAAGGGACTCACACAACTCAACATCAAAATAAAACCCCCTAACAATCCAATTAAAAATAGACAGAGGACCTGAATATACACCTCTCCAAAGAAGATATAACGATGACCAGTAGATATATGAAAAGATGCTTAATGGCACTAATCATCAGAGAAATGCAAATTAAAACCACAATGAGACCTCATACCTGTCAGAAAACAACAGATGCTGGCAAGGATATGGAGAAAGGTGAAGGATGTGGAGAAAGGGGAGCCCTCATGCACTGCTGAATGCAGACTGGTGCAGCCACTGTGGAAAACAGTATGGAGGGTCCTCAAAAAATTAAAAATGGAACCGCCTTATGACCCATCAATTCCACTCCTGGGTATTTATCCAAAAAACCCAAAACACTGATTCAAAAGAAAATATGCATCCTTATGTTCATTGCAGCCTTATTTACAATAGTCACAATATGGAAGAAACGCAAGTGCCCATTAGACAAGTGGATAAAAAAGTAGTTGTATGTATATGCAATGGAATATTACTCAGCTATAAAAACACTGAAATCTTACCATTTGTGAAACCATGCATAGACCTACAGGGTATTATGCTATGTGAAATAAGTCAGACAGAGAAAGACAAATACCATGTGATTTCACTTATATGTGGAACCTAAAGAACAAAACAAACAAACAAACAAAGTAGAAACACACACATAGAGTCAGAGGACAGATTAATAGTTACCAGAGTAGAAGAAGTTTTGTACATGGTGTGAAAAAATAAATGGGATGAAGAAGTACAGATTGGTAGTTATGAAACAGTCATAGGAATGTAAAGCTCAACACAAGGAATATAGTCAATAATATTGTAATAACTGTATGTGGTGCCAGGAGGGTACCTGAATCAGGGGAACCACTTTGTAAGTTAATACAAAATAATATTAAATGTCAACTATACTTAAAAAATAAAATTTAAAAAACAGAAAAATATATAAAGAACAACCCAACTCATTATATGAGGCCAATATCACTTTGCTTTAAAACTATAGGCCTATCTTATGAAAATAAGATACACAATCCCAAGTAAAATATTATCAAATCAAAACTAATGACATTACAAACCAGTAGGGAAAAAGTAAACAATTCAATGAATGTTATGTGGACAATTGACTATGTACATACTTGGAAGATGTAAGTTCCAGATGAATTAGGGACAAATCTAATATTAAAACCATGTTATAAACTTGGACTAAGTAAAACCTTATGAAATAGGGCTTGCTTGGCAACACACTACTATGTGACTTAGAGAACATTATTTAGCTTTATGATGTATTGTGCGTTTTTTGTTTTTAATCAATAGAATGGAGATGATAATAGAAGTATTGTGAAACATACTCTGATCTGGCAAAGTATAAATCTCATTTGTTACATTAAACTCTGTGGTTTAATAGTTGTATCCAGTTCTGCATAACTTAGTCCTCTGGAGGTACTGAAATTTTATTTTTCCTGCTGCTATTAAGAACATATTTGAACCTAATATGCAGAAATTCTCCTATGTTAACTCCTATATCTCAGCACCTCTAGAAATGACAAGAAAATTTTCTCCTTTGACATTTTTGACAAGTTCTTGACCTATTGACATGATTGCTTGTGGATATATGATTATATATGCCTGCACAAAAACAGCAAAAGATCTGGGAATTCTGGGTATTTTGTTATTTTTCTCCTTTTGAGACCTGTTCTCATAATAAGAAAATTATTGGTTTTACTAATTTGGTGAGCCACTTTCAAGTACTGTACTTCTTTGCAGTAAGGAGTGACTGCTTCACCAAGCAGAAATGAAAACATTTTAAAGTGATTTATTTTTTTCTCTTGAGCAAAAAGGTAAAAAGACAAAACCTGTTTCATTGGTAAAACTGTTATATTGGTTGCTTGGCTATTTTTTCCCTTCCCAGATGACTAGATTGACACTCATATTCAAGTGACAGAATCCAATTCAAACCAACCCAAGAAAATTCCTAAGGAAATAAATTGGCTTCTGTAGGTGAAAAGTTCAGGGTTGGATATATCTTCAGGCATAGCTGGTTTGCATGGTTAAGGCCTCGTTCCACCTGATCCATATGGAATGAACTTCCCCCAGAAAGGGGAAGGGCCTTCGTTCCACGCATTGTACACATGCTACCTACATTGTCATCTGCTCCCTTAGGTTATTGTTTGCATCAAGGGGTTGCAACATTACAACATTCTTGCTTGGTCACAGAGCCGATTGCCTGTAGGATATCTGCTTCAGTTCCTTGAATGTGTCTCTATAATAAGGCTAGAAAACAACTTGCATGCACTCCGTTTCCTGTTTTGCCCCCATGTTATTCTATTGTGATATTCACTAAGTAACAATCCATATTTGTTTATTATGTGTGTTTGAGGTTTAATTAGGGCATTGAGGTGTAATGATGTACCATACATAAACATCATAAAAGCAAATGCTCATAATCTCTTATGGGATTTCAGTGAAAAGACTTCTACAGAGGGATCTGGTCACATTTTCCTGGGACTGTAGTTAAGTTCCTGAGGATTTGTCATCCATGTCTGAAGGTCTCAGTGTGATAGTTCTTTATCTGTGGCCTGTTAGAAATGCCCTCAACATCAGCTGAGAGAAAAGGACCTGCACTGGTAGAGAGTAGAGAAGGACTCTAATTTCTTTGGGAACCATAATATAACTGTGCCCCAGTGCAGGGCTAAGAGCATGACATGTTGGCATAGTTGGCGAATGCCTGCCCCACTCCTGACGCTCCCATGGCCCCCTCCACCCCAGGGAACTCTGGGAGTACAACTGGTTTCCCCAAATCCATCTGACTCAGGAGAGTTTGTGGCACCTTCCAGTTTTTTGTTCCAAAATTAGGTTTGCTTGTCCTCTCTCCACTCCTAATCCCTCTCTCCTCAGTCTCTCCCCCAGCCATTAGGATGCTTTCTCTCAAGCACAAGAGCAGCAAGTGGCTGTTGGTAACCATAGGCAACCATGAACCTGCACTAGCTATTTGTGCTATACCACTGTTTGTAAGGCACAATCTAGCCCCTAGCTGGGTAGACGGGAAAATATGCCCTACAGATTTTCTCGTACAGTAAAATATTGGCTTCTCTTTTTTTAGAATGACCAGTCCATGGGCGAGATGCAGATAATTGGAGGCTATGATCTTTCAACACTGGCTGGAAAGGTTTGTTAATGTAACTCTGCTCAGTTCACACTGATGTCTGATGTTGTGGGGAGATCAGTGACCTTCATTTCAGGTCAGCACTTGCAATACATTCAGACACTCTCCAGGGTTTGGTAATTCATGCAAATGGACGTGTGAACTCTTTTAACGGTTTCTGCTTTATAAAACACTCCTTTTATAATGCTTCCAGGACATGATGCAGACCATGTCTTTCATCTGCGAGCTTTCTTCCAATCTTATTTCAGACAACCTCGTATTATAAACCCCCTTGTCTCTCCGTTCTCTTTTTTTTTTCTACTCACCCTTTCAGGTACCTCCTGAAGGAAGCTTTTCTTTTACTTGTCTGCTTCATGTCTCTCCTCCATGCCTCGGCACCCAGGCACTTCAGTAAGACATTTAATAAACAGGTTTGTTGAAATGTACAAAATTTCTGCAGAGAATAAAAAAGACTTTTGTGACAACACATTTTTCAGCCCTTTGCCTTTTTCCCCCTATTAAAAAGATTTAACCCATTAGATTATGGGAGAAACACCTTCAATTTTAAATTCCAAAACTCGCCAATGCTTAGTAATCAAGTGAAAAAAGTGTTTGTATTCTGACATAAATGCATACATTGGAAGGAGGAGTTGTTTCATAAAGCATACACCCTTTGTGGCCATGTGACCTGAAACTTAAGTTTTGCTGTGAATGAAAGCAATGCAAATTTGTTTTTGTTCAGCTCTTCTGACATATCCTGTATTCATTATCTCTGAGCAGCTTCAGCTTCCTAAGTAAAACAGTTCAGTCTGTTAGGCAAGCTTAATCTCTCATATTTGTGGTTGTTATTGTTATGCAACGCCTGGATGGTGAAAAGGAATACCAGTCACATTTAACGAAAAGATGAGTAACAACACGGGGCGCACTCCACCACCGCAAGGACTCATTCTACAAAACAGCTTACTTCCCTGAACTCCAAAAGCGGTGTGGTGACATCAAAGTGTTAAATGACTATGTAGTAGTAAATTATGTTCCCTAGAAATTGAAGTTAACTTGTTAATGTATCACTAGGCCACCATTTGATGTTGCTGCTTCAGTGCATAAAATAACATCCTAGAAAGCTAAAATACTCAAAGCAGTTTCCAGAAAGTCATAACTTTTAACATCCCTGGAGTGGTCTTTAAATGATGTCATTTTATTTTTTTACCTTTTAACTTTTATTTTATCTTTTTGAAAAGTATCATTTTATCAATATTTTAAAGTTTGCACAGTTCAGAATCTCTATAATGTATCAATGTATGTACGTGTATGTCTATAGTACTATGTTTAACTTATGTATGTGTTATCAGATCACCCAACTTAAACATTACATTTTTGTCAAATGGGGAAGTAAAAATCAGAAATAAAACTAGATTGCAGCCTGTAATATTGTGGAAATATATCATCAGTATTCCTGAAGGTCCAAAGCTGGCAAGTGATACTGAACACAGATCAATATTAAACTACATCAGGTTTATATATTTGTTCTTATTTTTTAAGGTATGTTTCATTGATTATGCTATAACAGTTGTCCCATTTTTTTTTTCTTTCCTTTATTCCCCTCTGACCTGCACTCCCCCTTCCCACCAGCATTCCCTACCCTTAGTTCATGTCCATGGGTCATACATATAAGTTCTTTGGTTTCTCCATTTCCTATACTATTCTTCACCTCCCCCTGTCTATAGTGTACCTAACGGTTATGCTTCTTATTCCCTGTACCTTTTCCCCCATTCTTTCCTCTCCCCTCCCCGCTGAAAATCCCTCATGTGATCTCCATTTCTGTGATTCTGTTCCTGTTGTAGTTGTTTGCTTAGTTTGTTTTTTGTTTTTTGGGGGTTTTTTTAGGTTCAGTTGTTGATAGTTGTGAGTTTGTTATCATTTTACTGTTCATAGTTTTTGATCTTCTTCTTTTTCTTAGATCAAGTCCCTTTACCATTTCATATAATAAAGGCTTGGTGATGGTAAACTCCTTTAACTTGACCTTATCTGGGAAGCACTTTATTTGCCCTTCCATTCTAAATAATAGCTTTGCTGGTTAGAGTAATCTTGGATGTAGGTCCTTGCTTTTCATGACTTTGAATACTTCTTTCCAGCCTCTTCTTGCCTGTAAGGTTTCTTTTGAGAAATCAGCTGATAGTCTTATGGGAACTCCTTTGTAAGTAACTGTCACCTTTTCTCTTGCTGTTTTTAAGATTCTCTCCCTATTTGTAATCTTAGGTAATGTAATTATGATGTGCCTTGGTGTGTGCTTCCTTGGGCCCAACTTCTTTGGGACTCTGAGCTTCCTGGATCTCCTGGAAGTCTATTTCCTTTGACAGATTGGAGAAGTTCTCCTTCATTATTTTTTCAAATAAGTTTTCGATTTCTTGCTCTTCCTCTTCTCCTTCTGGCACTGCTGTGATTCGGATGTTGTTCTGTTTAAAGTTGTCCCGGAGGTTCCTAAGCCTCTCCTTGTTTTTTTGAATTCTTAGTTCTTCATTCTGTTCCAGTTGAATGTTTAGTTCTTCCTTCTGCTCCAAATTGTTGATTTGAGACCTGGTTTCCTTCCCTTCACTGTTGGTTCCTTGTGTGTTTTTCTTTATTTCACTTTGCATAGCCTTCACTTATTCTTCCATTTTGGGACCATACTCAACCATTTCTGTGAGTATCCTGATTACCAGTGTTTTGAACTCTGCATCTGGAAAGTTGGCTATCTCTTCATCACTTAGTTGTTTTTCTGGAGTTTTGATCTGTTCTTTCATTTGGTCCATATTTCTTTGTCTTGGGGCTCTTGTTATGTTGTAAGAAGCAGAACCTTAGTTATTCACCAGGACAGGGCAACCCACGTTGCTGCATTGTGGTGCCATATGTGGGGGAGGAGTCAGAGATGGAACAATGCCGCTTGCTTGGCTCTTGGCCAGCTTTCAGTCACTCCCCAGCTACCCACAAGCAAATTGGACCCTTCTGGCGGTGACTCCCAGGTGGATGGGTTTGTATACATTCTAGGACCCTGTGGGTCTCTCCAACGAACTCTCCTGTGAGGCTGAGAGTTTCTCCCACCAGCGTAACCCCCACAGGTTGTTATAGCCAGAGGTTTTGAGGCTTTCTTTTCCCATGATGGGGCCCTGGATTGCACAGTCTGTCTTCTTCCCAGTTGTTCCTCCCAGCTTATCCACATGCAAATATGGAACCGCCCAGTCCTCCAGCCGCAGCCTTGCTGTGAGTCCTTTTGCCTCTTCTACCGGTCTGAATGAATGTTTCTTCTTTAATTCCTTGGCTGTCAGACTTCCATGCAGTTTGATTTTCTGGCAGTCTGGTTGTTTTTTGTTTTTAAATTTATTGTCTTTCTTTTGGTTGTGCAAGGAGGCAAAGTGTATCTACCTATGCCTACATCTTGGCCAGAAGTGGTTTTGTACAGCTTTTGTATGCAAATGTTAGTTCAATAAGAAGCACTACTTTTATTTAGGAAAAGATGAGGCAAACATAATGTGTTATACCAAGCTAATATTATAACTGTACTCTTTTTTCCCTAAGATCTGAGGTCAAAGCTCAGGTTATTAGACTTATGAATAACAACTGTATTCTAAGTTAATGCATATTTTTAAAATTGAGATACAATTGACATATACCATTATATTAGTTTCAGATGTACAACATAATGACTCAATATTTGTATATGTTATAAAATGATCACCACAATAAGTCTAGTTAACATCTAGTTAACATGTTAAGATATTTTAGTACTTTGTTGTATGACATTGCCTTACAGGTTTATTATACAAGAGAAATATACCTTGTGCTTTTACCACGGGGTCTGTCAAAGCAGCAAGTCTGAGAATCCCAAATGAATGCCTCCATGAAAACAGTTGCTCATAAAATGGTGGTCCTTCTGTCCTTCACTGCCTGTATTTAACTTCTGTGACCCTTGAAAGCATTTTCACAAAAAAGCCAGGAGGATCTTCTTAAAATACAAATTGGATCATGTCACTTGCCTACCAAAAAACTTTCAGCAGCCTCTCGATTAGAGTTATCAGACTTGGCAAAAACAATGAAAAAACAGAGTAGCAAATTAAACTTGATTTTCAAATAAACTATGAAGATATTTTTAGTGTATGTTCCATGCAGTATTTGGAACATATGTAAACTAAAAAGTTAGTTGTTATTTATTTGAAATTCAAATATAACTAGGTGTTCTATATTTTACCTGTCAGCCCCACACCCAGTACTTGGCATTATAATCCAAACTCCTTATTGCAGCCTGCAAAAACTGTGTGATCTGGCCTCATCTCCTTTCCAATATCAGCTAATACCACCCTACCCTCCTCACAGTGCTGTACCCACACTGGCTAAGCACCTTCCTGTGAAGACCTTGAACAAGCTGTCACCTCCACCTGGAATCCATTCTTCTTCTAGCCTTCAGGTCTCAGCCTAAAGGACCACCTTCCCTGACTGTCTAAAATGAGCGCACACTCTCTACACAAGATTCTTTTCTTGAGCTTAAACAAATCCAAAGATGGAATGATTCCTTGGGACTGTCATTGTCTTAGTGAGAAGAGGATGTGAGAGGAGAGGTTTCCCTTGGGGCCAGAAAGTCTGGGAATAACACAGAAGAAGGAAGAAGAGCAGCATGAAATGAAGGGAGAGATAGCAGAGCCAGAGGACAGGCGTGCACCATGTGACTAAAGGAAATTTGTCAGAAATAGGGAAATAACAATTTCAAAAGTTGAACATGTAAATTGCATTTGGTCTGTGTAGAATACATTGAATTTCTCAACAAAGAGTTTGACTTTCTCAGAAAAGCAAAGAGGGGACACAAAAGTTGTTGAGCAGAGGTGACATCATGAAGCTCTGTTTTGGGGAAATGAACCTGGCAGGAGGGTAGAACTGACAGAGGGAAGAGAGAGAGACTACAGGTAGAGAAGCAAGGCAGGAGGTGGTACGCATGGAGCAAACCCCAGTGTGCAGTTGACCTACATGAGCAAAGTCGGAGGGGAAGAGAAGGAGTAGTGCCCTCCAAAGAGCAGTGGCAGAGTTAAATGATTAAATGAAGGCAGTAGGGTTAGAAAGGAGGTTTTCAAATTTGGTTTTGAAAGAACTTTAAAAACATGGGAAAATAGCTTACCTGTGTAATTTTTCCATGCTATGAGTTAGAGGCATTATGATCCTCGTTAACTGTCCTATGTAACTCTTAAACCCTCTAAACACATGTGACTTAAAAAATTTAAAAGAGGGAAACTCTAGACAGCCCCCATGCACCTTTCTTCCTTCTTTCCTTCCTCCCTCTCTTTCTTTCTTCCGTCTTTCATTCTTCCTCCTTTTTTCCTTTTCTTTCTTTCTTTCTTTTTTTTTTTTTAAGCACAGAGAGAGAAGCTCACAAGGGAGGCTGCCTGAGTCATGGTTCTAAATAGGTCATGGCTGTTGAATAAAGGGAGCCCTCAATGATGAAGTTAAATGGCCTCTTCACTCACAATGTTAAAAGCATTTTACTCGGTGAGTTTAAGCTGTCTCTGCACCATGCTCCCTGGCTGATTTTTTTTCAAAGTTAATTTAATCCTGGCACTTCATAAAATTTGTGTAAAGCAAGATTTTATTCATGTTCAAGCGAAATCTCAGAAAGGGTGGAATAAAACCAAATGCATGGAAACAAGCTCAAATCTGGCAACAAGAAAACACAGATGTGCAGGTTAAGTACAAGATTTGGGAGACATGCCCCCCACATCCCCAAATAAGTTTCTAATCAAATGCCAGAATGAAACATTGGAACTTGCCAAAATTTCCTACTTGGCTGCCTTTACTCTTGAAATCATTCCTTTTTATTGCATCTGACTAGGCTGGGAAAAATAAGAGAAATGCCCACCGACTGATGATTCTGGCAATTTTGTGAATTATTACATAAAATGAAATGCTAAACTACATTCCTTTCTCCATGGGGTTTATATTCACACTCCTACTCATGCTCTGCATCCACAATCAGCTCCTCACCCCACTGCCAGCCCTCTGCTTGGTGTGACCACAGCCCAAACACTGCTGCTGAGGAGTAGACTGTGATACGCTAATCATTTTGTGGTTTGACAGAGTATAAGTAGGAATAGCCTATTTACAAAAACTATTTAGATTTGTATAATTCTTTCCTTCTCTTTCTTTTTTTTTTTAGTAAGCTTGATATGGTTAGCTTCGATTAGGATGTGCAATAGCAGAGAAAAAACACACTTCAGAGGTTCCACATAGAATTTTGCCAGTGGCCCCCAGGCTGCGGATTTTACTGGCTTTCTGGGAGGAAGTGAGCTAGGTGTAATGAGATGACTAAGACAGAAGCTGGCGAACATCTCAGAGTCAGTGATCAGAGTTATCAGATTGCGAGTGTTTAGGAGGCACAATGTGTTCTGAAGAAATTTCCAAGGCTGCCCACTCAAAAAAAGAAAGAGAGAGAGAGAATTTTAGATTTCTCAGAGCCAAATTAAAAGCAGTAGACATTAAGTATAGCTCAATTAAGGAGGCGTTATACATCATTAAGGAAATAAAGGTATCAATAGTATAATGATCTAAAGAAAGTAAAAAAATTGGGTCAAAATTGTTGATTTATTTCACAGATATTTCTTGAGCAACTACTGTATACCCGTCTCCATGTTATATATAGGTCATTTAAAGATGAGTTAGCCTTTGTTCCTCATCTTGTGGAGTTAATCTTGGTACACGAAAATGAAAAGAGATTAGTTCTTTTAGACACTTGTGAAAATGCTTCCAAGTTGGAGAAGTTGCGTTCCCTCTCCTCCTTCTCCTTCTATGGGGCTACATCTTGTTTCAAATGACAGTGAAGCTTCCAAAGGGGCGAAAAGCATTGCTTTGGTTAGAGGTGAGCTTTTCACGTAACATGTAGGCCACTGAAAAATCCAGATAGTGGCGTATATTACTAATGAAAGAATTTGCAAGCATAGTGTGATGATGTGTAAAGGAAAATAAATATATATGTAATGACTGCTCTATATACCTCACTAAGTAACTCTAGATATATCTATAGTTCCTTTTTAATAGCAGCCAGTTTGTCTATATCATCATTCTCTACCCATCATTTACGAACCACCAAATAATTTTACTTTTTAATACTGTACAATACTGTACATAACAGGTGTCTCAATTGTTACAGATATTATCAACCCATTCCTTAATCCTCCAAAATCTTCTGAGAAATATATTTATACCATAACTAACCAATGTTTTCCTCATAATAGCCCTTCCAAGAAAGAAAAGCTTGCTTTAAAAAAAAAAAAAAAGATTATTTCTGCATAAGACACTGGAAAATGATAGAAAAACCAATTAAGAATTCCAAGAAAAGTATAAACAAGGTCTAAAAGGAGATATAAGTATGGTATACTGTTTGACTCTTTATTGGGAAAAATGTTAGCATCACAAAAGGAGTCAGGCCCTGGCTGGTGTGGCTCCGTTGGCTGGAGTATCGTCCGGTAACCAAAAGGTTGAAGGTTTGGTTCCCAGTCAGGGCACATGCCCAAATTGCAGTTGTGGTCCCCAGTCTAGGTGCACATGATCCCTAGTCCAGGCTCTCTCTCTCTTCCTTCCTCTCTCTGTCTAAAAAGCGGTGAAAGCCTGGCTGATGCGGCTCAGTGGGCTGAGTGCCGGCCTGCAAACACAAAGGTCGCCGGTCCAATTCCCAGTCAGGGCACAGGCCGAGGTTGCAGGCCAGGTCCCCAGTTGGGGGTGTGTGAAAGGTAACACATCAATGTTTCCCTCCTTTTCTTTCTCCCTCACTTCCCCTCTCTCTAAAAATAAATAAAATCTTTTTTAAAAATTAAAAAAATAAAAAGCAATGAAAAAACATCTTCAGGTAAGGAATAAAAATTTTTTTTAAAAAAGAAGATAGTCGTAACAAAGTAACTGCATTGAGGGATGGGGAAAGGATGTGAGTTGGTGTGAAACAACTAAATTCTTATCTATTACATAATAAGTAAATAAGTGATGTCTAAAATTATTAAATTGAGAAATAGAAGTACAGAAAAAGAGACTATTCTAAATTAAAGAGAATTAAAAATCCAACACATTGTCTTAGATTGACAAACAAGCTACAAACTCTACTTCAGCAACAACTGGGGAAAGTTACATATGTACTAAGGTATATAAGATATTAAGAAATTGCCATTTTTGTTAAATGTGGTAATATTTAGCTATGCATAGTAAAGACTCTCATGATAACTTTGATCTATTTTAAAGTACATAAGCATTTTAAAATATTTTTAAAAGGGATCCCTCAACAGTTAGAAAACAGACTTTCCTATTCGGTTTTGAGCATGTGTGTGTATTCCTAGGAGTTAAAATGTGTTTAAGTAATTTTGACAATATATCTCTGGATTAGTACACATACAAGTTCACTTTCCAGCCACCACTATATCTTATAGTTGAAGCTAACCTTTTCAAAGATGACTTGTTTTGTAATGTTCTGAACTTTCAAAAAACAGATTTAATTACATTCAGTCCACTTTACTTAATTAGGAAAGAATGCAGACTATCAGATTAAAACAAAAAGAGACTGTGAACTAGAAATTAAATTAACCAAGTATTCTCCACCTCTTCTGGATGGTTAATAGACATGGTTGGTAAGTCTCAATTAAACTAAAAATGCGCATCTTAACTGGTTGGTTGTTAAGATCAGAGTGAATGTGCTTAGAATACCAAGGGGACACTCCTATGTGAGTATGATTTTCAGGACAGAGAGCATCCTGGGAACATGTCCTACTTTAAAAATTGACAAAATTATCTTACATTTTAATGACAAAATTAAGAGTCTTAAAAATGGATTTAATGAATTAAATATACCTGAGAGAAAAACATTTCCAGAAAGAATTTCACCTCAAAATGCTTTTGACACCTAAAGTAATACGGTGCAAATTGAACGTAGTTTTTATTGGTTGGTTAACATTTTTCTCACTGAAATCTCTTTTTGCGTTAGCTATAAGCAAGATACCTAAGGGTTAAGGCTTGATCCAATTTTTAAACTGTGATATGAATCATTAGGATAAATGAAAGGTCATCTAGAGAAAGAAACCATTACACTGAGGGAATATCCACACCATTTAGTTAATTGGAATGGCGTATTAGCACAGCCATATTTTAATTTGGTGGGACAGTATTGACATGTAACTACTAATCCATTTAATTGGTTGATTTTAACTCATTAACAAGTATAATTAGTTATTATTCCTTCATTCAACAAATAATTGCTTAGTACCGATATACAGATATTTATGCTCAAGACTGAGAGTACAGTAATAAGCAGGATAAACATGACTCCCACCCTCATGGACTTTATACTCTAATGGGGAAGACAGGTATCAAACAAGAAATTTAAATGAAACATAACCAGTGTTCTTAGGGAAGAAGGCAATGAATATCTTAAGAGCACATAGCCAGGAACTTAACCACGTCTCTGAAAATATAAACTAGGGACCTATCTATTCCACCCACCTTCCTCAGAATTGACACTCCAAAAGAATGGAATCCCCGGTGATGTCGGTGGCGATGCAGGAATAGGGCTGTCCCAGCTGAATACTTGACACCTCTACAGAGCACTGTCTCTATTAGCAATGCAGTTCATGTTGGCTTTGTTTTCATGGAAAATGCAAAGTAAGCTTTGTACCCCAGAGAATGCTGGGCGGGGCCCTTGCCAGAATTATGAAGGTGGGGTGACTATGGGTGCTCTTCAGACAGGCAGCAGGGTCTAAGATAAGCCTGCTCTTAACATGAATATACATATTAATAAATATTGAAGCACCAAGTAAATCCAGAGAGACTGGAGTTAAAATGAGTCTGGAACACATAGATTATCTCTAAGTGTTTATTTGGGTTAGATGGATGAGGAGGACCAGGTAAACAAACTGCAAAATTCCAACAGTAAGCAAAATGTGTGTTTAACTTGTGAGCCAGATTTGCGTTGGATTCTAAATAACTGGTATTTTTGTTTATTTGTTTTGGTTTGTTGTTTTTCTTTTTTTTTTTCAGAATGTCCTCATTGTTGAGGTAAGCTGACTTTTTAAATCCATATTGGAAGTTGAAATGATGAATGGTGAGTTTTAAAATAAAGAACTTTTTATCTAATTGGTAAATGACTTATTGAATTCCCTCTGTGCATACGGCTCTCCAAATTTATTGACTGGCAGCCAGCTAGAATCACTGACTTGAAATAACTTATAAAAAATCTTTTTAATATTTAATTTCACAGATGTCTAAATTGGTTATTATCCCTATTTGTGAATCAGACATTTTTACAAAAAAGAAAACTAACCCACAAAACCAAATTCATTTAATAGTTAAGACAAGGTTAGAACTCACTTCACCCTTAACTCAATGTTCTTGTTAATGAACTTTAATGACTATAAGCAATTCTGCCTTCAGCATCCAAATCATGATCAAGTTTAAAATAGGAGTCCAAAAGAAAGCTGTGAATTGATTTAACTGGCTCTGTTTAAAAAGGAAGGAAGACAGGGAGAAAGGAAGGAAGGGGGACAGAAAAAGAAAAGGAGAAAAGAAGTGAGGGAGGGAGGGAGAGAAAAAAAAACGCCCATGGCCACAGTGGACTAATACAGCACATGCCTATGTTTCCTTCAAGAGCACACCTGTCTTATCAGCTGGCATGAATTCAGGGGAGCTGTTTTCAAGCTTTTGTTACACAATTGCCTGTGTGCCATATGTATCTGCAGTTCTGGCTCAGACATAATCCATGAAGTAGACTCTCTAACCAAATGAATTGCCCAACTCAGGCTACATTCAGACCTCTTGTTTTGATAATCAACTCCTGACAGCTGATTTCTGTCCTGAGGACAATAAATTTCTGCTGCCCATTCTACTCTAATTGCGCAGCAGCTCATCAGCAGAGATGAGCCTTAGCTCACTGCAGGCTCACACCCTCAGAATTCAAGGGCTGTCACCAGCTGCTGTCCAGACACATCTCACTTCCCAGCCATAGAATCCCCTATTGAGTGGGGAGGGCAAGGGGGAGGCATTTATCCTTTCAGTGTATTCAGATGTACATCCCATGTCCATGAAAATTCATGCGTCCTGTATTGTTACATAACCTCAGGGCCAAATGTAGTCCTTGAATGCATGTGAGCGAGTCCAAATGTACTCAGTGAAGAACCCCACATGCTCTCCAAAGGCTGAATTTAGCCTTTAAACCCTGCTCAAGGATTTGAGGAAATACTCACCAATATATTTCCCGAAACCCAGGTCCCAAAAGGAAGCACCTGTCTAAAAAACGGAACAAATTCTGCCTCCTACTTTGACTCCAAGTTGATCTCAATTCTAATTACGATACATTATTAATAAGGAATATAATTATCTGTCTGAATGAAAAATCTATTATGCTACCCAAATGTATTTGGTTGAATTTGTCTGTTCTCTTTGCAAAGGATGTTGTTGGGACGGGGAGGACCATGAAAGAGCTGCTCAGCAGCATAGAGAAATACAAGCCCAACATGGTTAAGGTGGCCAGGTGAGTAGGATATGCATCTTGTTTCTGTCTTTCCAAACCAGTCCACGAAGGGTGTTAACACAGGATGCTGTTTTCAGAGTATAGTCTGTCCCAAACCAGTGACCTTTCACTCTGGGGTGTTATGGTTTGAACACACAGTACACATAGCCCATTTGACTGCTGGCTTGAAAGAAGAAAGGGAAGAGGACATGCTTTGCTGTGGCTGAGCCCCGCTTCACCGTGCCTCTAGCTGTTTCCAGGAACGGCTGGCTGGGCCCTAGTATCAGTGCCCCTTCCTTGCTTTCGTGGAGAATCACTGAGGTGGTGCGCAGCAGCTGAAGCATGAGTTGCGGGGACTATGATGATGCACCATATGCTCAAGGGGAAAAATACATATTTTAAATACATATTTCAATGATGTTCAATTCAATTTGCAATTCACAGAGATTTTATTTGGATCACTAAAGCTTTTTTTTTTTTTTAATGGTAGTTTGTTGGTGAAGAGAACACCTAGAAGTGATGGCTTTAGACCTGACTGTAAGTGTTTTTCGTTTTTGTTTGTTAATGCGTTGATTGGTGGTGGTGGTTTGTGCTTAAGAAATTCCTATTTGACAGCATTCTGTGTGAAGTGGAAGCTGAATAGGTTTGACAGACCCACAGATTCCTCCTGGTGTCCTCAGCCTTGCTAGTGAGGTTAGAACTCTTTATAACAAGGGGCTTAAATTTTCTAATCTGCCTCTTTCACAGGTAGTCATGTGCATGAATATTTTGATTTTTAGGTTTTCCATCATACCTTAACTCCAAAGAACTCAAATAATAGGTTTCAGGAGGTCGAGGGAGACTTGACCTCTCCAGACTGACTCAGGTACACGGGATTCCTGCCTTTGCCACTGTCCCCGCCAACCATACATGGAGAGGTAGTTATAAAGGCTCAGAGGCATTCTCACACCATACCCAGAAACTGTTACCAAACAATGCACCATGCTGACCTTCAGTGAGCCTGAATTTTAGCACATAGTGGGGAAAATCCCCCCAGCACCTCTAAACAAAAGTTCAATAATACAAAGAATTAAATGCGCAGCATAGGGAAGATAGTCAATATTGTAATAACTTTGTATGATGACAGATGGTAACTAGACTTCTTTTATTCATTTTGTAATGTATAAAAACATCAAACCACTATGTTGTACACCTGAAACTAATATAATATTGTATGTCAACTGTAATTCAATTAAACAAATAAAAAAATAAAATAAAATATAACTTCACAGAAACAAGACAATAACAGAATTAGCAGAACAAATATCTATAGATGCTATCTTTACACTTGCCCTCAGGCATGTGTTCTGGAAGACGTTCTCATCTAGGACAGAAGGATAAACAAGGAGCTTGATTATTTATTATTCTAACACTAAAGGTGATTTTTTTTTCACTTGCATAGGCAGACTTCAGCTTGATTTTTATAACTTACATTTGCTCTAAAGCCTCTCAGATAATTTGGCTACAGTTCTAATTAGCAAGCTGAACAAACATTATAGCAAGAGAAACATGCTATATGGATGGGTAATGTGCCAGTGATGTTTAGCCAGTGACTCTCTTCTGCAAAACAAGTTTCATTCCTATGCAGGATATATTAAATCTAGACAATGTCAGTTCTGGGCAAGTAGACCCAATAGTTTGTTTCTATCCAATTACTGGCTCGGAAAATATAATCTGGATGTAGTTAAAGTTGGACAAGGTTAGTAAACAGAAATCTAAGAAAATAATGTAAGACACTATAGAAAAGGTTTTAACTGAAACTGAAAGACATTCACTTCAGAATCCAGTTAATTATCAATTTCTTGTGTCACTTATACCAATGACATTAATAAAGTAGTAACAGCAAACACTAGTAAGAGGTTATGAAGTGCCCCAACACTGTTCTAAGAGCTACAAAGAGGTTAACATATTTAATCCTCTAAGGTAGGTGCTATTGTTTTGCCCACTTTACAGACAAGGAACTTGACTATAACTAGGTTAAATAGCTTGCCAAGTCACATAGCTCTAAGTGTCGAGTCAGTCTGGTTTCAATCACTGCTCTTGTGCTTGCACATCTGCAATTGTGGACATGAGTGGAAATTGCACCCATTTACCAGCTACGGATAGGTCACTCTGTTTCCCATCCTTCTCTCCCAAGTCTTCCTTTAATCCCGTGACAGCTCTGCAGGTTTGGCTTTCCCAACTGGCTTCTCCCGGTCTGAGTTGCCTCACCTATTTTAGGGTCTGCATTGCTCACTCTAAAGTCATTCTTACTATTACAGCTAACGTTTCGTGGGGGTTACTAACATTTATCTAGCTCAGAATCTCTGTTTCTTCTTTCTTCGTGGATTTCTGAGACTTTGTAAGTTTTGTTCCTTTCTCCTAATGAACTGTTTCCTCTGTGCTCAATGATATCTTTTCTTCTGCTCATCCACATCCTCTGACTATTTTTCTCAAGAATCTACAATTTGGAGATTCAAGTGGGCTTCCTGACAATGACACATAATGTCATCCCCCAGAAAGTAAGTTTCTCCCTGCTCTCATATCCAGTGAGCAGGGACCAGTTGGTTTCTGCCTGTGAAAGCACCTTTTTTGGTTGTAGGGATCAAAATGGTGGGGGCAGTACTGTGGAGGCAACTTTCTCTGTGCTGTACCATAGTAACTTTCCACTGGCTGCACCAAAGTACAGTTTCATAAGAGTAAGCAAGTACATCCTCACCTGCAATACTATGATAAACAAACAGATTCCAAAGAACTGGAAGGAGTTTGAAAAGTCATCGGACTGGACCATAAGCACATTTATTCTGTTTCAAGACCCTCAAAAAAGGAGAACTGTGGTCGTTCCTTAAGTATCATTTTCAATAAAAATCATCGTCCTGTCAATAAATTCATCTTTTGCTTAACTTAAGTACCTCCTACTGCATTTTAATCCATTTCTTCTTCTGCCCTTAATAGAGATAAACAGCTAATTACTGTCAACATCATTCTCTTCCTCAAGCTCAACCACCCCATTTCCTTTCATACTGCCTCCCAAGTTTTGCTTCTAAGCCCTTTATCCCACCAAGGATACTGAGTATAGTGAGAAGGCAGCCTCTCGGTTGCAACAGCCTGCACACCTATGCATGTGTTGGAGCATCATCATACCTTCCGTGTGAACTGCACTTTGTGCTTTCCAAGTATTTCCTTTGGCATCATAACTTTGGATACTGCTTTGGAACAACAGAGCTACATGACTAACTCAGGCATACATCTAACTCTCCACTGGGCTGCCTGCAGCCTTTCTTAGCTCTGGATATCAGGAATACAGTCATTTTTTCATTGTATATTGTTTGCCTTGTCTCCGTAAGTACAAGGTTTCAGGCCCAGGTTCCTGCTAGGCTCATCCTATGCATTGTTTATCACTTTCCTCACTTGCTTCTGCCTAAATGAAAAGTTCTTAACATTGAAGTGTCACCATTAGCATATGGTGGCTTGATCCTTATCTTACCTAATTTTGTGTCTTTTTTTTTTTCCCCTTTCTCTCTTTGCTCAGATGCTGGATTTGAGATTCCAAACTTATTTGTGGTGGGTTATGCCTTAGATTACAATGAATACTTCAGAGATCTCAATGTAAGTCTTGCATGCGAATCCCTACCTCCTCTCCATTTACAAGAACTTGACAGTTCCATCAATTTAAGCAATTATTGAAATAGGGGTAATAATGGCTGCCATTTATTGAGTAACTTCTATGTCAGGAATATTCTGGGTACTTCACATGCATAAACTCAATTCATTCCCCCTACTACCCTGCAAGGTAGGGATTAGGGCGATAGAAACAATTATGATTATTTCTAATTTATTTATTTTTTGTATTTTTTGTTGTTTCTTTTTGTTTCTCTCTATTTTATACTAAAGAAATAAGAGAGCTAAAAGCAGAACTATTGATATTGATTTTCTCCAAGTCATTGACTATGCCTACCCACCCATAGTAATAGTCAATATTCTATGAACTGTTTTGTGTCAGTGCTTGAAATTCAGCAGATACCAGTTAGAGTCACATGCAGCCAGCTCATAACTTTTCCCAATTTGGGGGTTGAGGAGAGGAGAGAAAGAGAGAGAGAGAGAGGGGTTGATTTGTTATTCTTCTTATTTGAGCATTCATTGGTTGCTTCTTGCATGTGCCCTGACCAGAGATCAAACCCAAAAATGTGGCATATCGGGATGATGCTCTAACCAACTGAGCTGCCCGGCCAGGGTAAGAGCAGTGGTTTTAATATATAGACATGGACCCCCCAGATGTGTGACCCTGACCATTACTGAATGATCTAAAAGTAGATATCTTATCCAAAATAGACCAACCAGCCTCTCTCCTAAGAATTAGAAACTTGAAGCAAAATTGCAGAGACCAAGGGGCAAGCAATGGGCTGAGGTCTGGAGCTATCCCTGTTTCTGTCTTCCGGCTCCTTCATTGCTCAGCCCTTTCTTTGATTCTATGAGCTATTCCAGTATCTCTCCAATAAATCCCCTATTTTGCTTATGCTAGCCTGACTTCTTTTCTGTTGCTTACAATCAAAATAGTCATAATAGTCATGACACATTTTTTGCTACCCTCAAAGGGTCGAATAAGAGTCAATATTATTTTTATTATGACAGTTTCTCCGTTCATCCTAGAGACTGTAATTTTACCAGTAGACTCTATCTCTGTCACAGCTAACCTCAGAATTTCTGATTGTTATAGACATAGGGAGCCAAATTCAGAAAAGGGCTCAAACCTAAAACAATGAAGAAATTTTTGTCAAGAATTTGAGTGGGTCTCTTTAGATTTTGCACACACACACATATACACACATAAATAAATATATTTATTTAAATCAAGAGTAACTAATTATAAGGTGATAGCCTGTTATTACTGAATAACATTTTCTGCACCTCGTATTTTGTTAAGAAATGGATGCATTATTTAATTCTTTATTGTTTCAGCACATATGCGTGATCAATGAGAATGGCAAAGAAAAATATCGAGTCTAAAGAAGTAAATTCTCAACCTCAAATCTCCAGATAACATCATACTTAGAACTACACTCAGGAAGCCACCGTGTAAAGTTTGTCTCCCCGGGCGTTTTCACTCAGCAGAATAGAAAAGGAAAAAAAAAATGTTTTAATGAGAGATCTTCCTTTTCTGAGATTACAACACAAAGAATATCAAAAGTGCTTAAGAAAAAGGAAGCAATGTTTTTATTTCTCTTGTTCCAAACTGAACACTCCACCTGCGACTCACAAGTTCTATCTCCCTTCACACTCCTGCTACACCTCCTTTTGTTTTGATACAGACATTGTGCTTGAATACCTTACCCCCACCTGGCTACTCAGATACTTCTCACTTAACTTTTTTTTAATATGCCCTAATTAGGTAATATTTTGCAATCTTAAGAAACTGGAAGCCTTTTAAGTTCAGCTCTGAGTCCATGTACTGGAAAAATAACTAGATTCCCATACTGAAAAAGGAGAGAAAGGACAATTTAATATAAAGTTCTGTTTGGGCTTTTCTGACAGGCTGTTATTATCTGCTTTGACAAAGCCTTTTTGAACCACGGCATACAATGAATGTTAATGATGTTATGAAATGAGCCTTGCTTAGTGCCCTTGATTGGAGCTTCCGGTATGCGATAACGGTATGTCATGGATGCATGGATGTACTCAACTGTGCTTAATATTCTGAATTTTAATTAGGAAAAATACAATGGCAGCAAGGCCCTGGTTTCTAAGTGGCATCCTTTTATTCATGTGGGACATGAACAAATGGCAGGATTTGGGGGAGGGGCGAGTGTTTTCAATGCTCAGAACTAAGAATAAATTTTTCCTCTTATTTGCACCAAAGGAAAAACCATTATTATGCGTTATCCTAAACAGGAATACAGAGGTTGAATTATTATTTTAAGTGGCCTTATTAGACTGATCACACAGTCAAAGGCACTATCAAGAAAAACAAAAAAAAAGCATACTTTTTCTGAATAATGTTCTTTCCATTTTCCCTGTTTTATGAGATGTTTTATAATTTATGGGGATTTTAATTGAAAATAAACTTGAATGCTGATAGAGCTGTTTTTTTCCTCACTTCCTAAATGGAGCAAATGCAAAATAAATAACTCAGCAGCCTTTGTTTGGTTCTGAACGGTATGTGGCATATTATTATCAGGTTCTAGCTTCCTTTAAACTAATAAAGAATAAGAAACCATGTTATGTTTCATAACTGCTTACTGTTTTTCTTCCGCCTTCATATTTTTATATACTTTCAGCCATTAAAATGTGTGTGAGCTGGTAGCTTAAATATACTACTGCATATATCTTCCCTGTGGCTTTATTTTTGTTAACCTGGAAAAAATCCAATATATGCACCAGTATAAGCAAACGATTAAACCAGACTTGATCTGCTGCTTCTTTTGCTCCTTAAGTTTGTTTGTAAGAACAAGGAATTTTAGTTGTCAAAGAGGATTTTCCTGCATATTTTGTTCTAGCCAGAGAAGAAAATAAACCACACCCAGATATCCTCAGGGGGAAACCAGCAACGGGAATTCCTTGTAGCTTTGTTGTATGAACAACCAGGATTGAAATTATGGACTGATAATTCTAACTGGGCTATTTCTTAATCTATGAGAATTAATGTTCTAAACATAATTTTTATTATGCCACGTTTGTATTAGAAGACCTAAAATAATCTAGACACATTTGATTTTAAATATAAAATTATCCATAAAGTATGATTTATTAAAATATTTTCCTTAAAATTTTGAATTTTAGTAACCATCAGTATCATTTTTGAGGACTTTATATTTACTCAAACTAAAAAGGAAACTACACAGATTTTGAGGACTTGCACTAGTTAATGCTGAAAAGAAAAATTCATTAAATACACAAGAACTTTAATCATTCTTGGAATATTTTTCTATCAGATAATATTTTGAAAGTGCTATCCAAGAATGTCATCTTGGGAAAAATAGCATTTCCTTTTTCTCTTGCAAAATCTAGTCTATTTAATACCACTGAGTCTATTCAACCTAGACCAAAAATATAAAAGCTTATTACCTAATTAATAACCAATGAATTTATTAAGTTTGTGTTCCAAAACTGATAAGTAGGGGGGAAAAATTGTGTGGTATATTTTTTTGCAAAATTTGGATTTAGTTACAAGAATTCATAATACTTTTACTACAGTCATACAGTAACAAAATTAGTACTACTTTGGAATCTTCTAAATATTTTGGAGCCCCTCATTATAAATTGGACCTTTCTTTCTGGACAGCACTGTATCACATATTGAACCATGTACCTACTCCCAATGTGAACTGCAACAATAGTTGACTCTTGAACAATAAGGTTAGAACTGCTTGGGCCCACTCATTTGCAGATATTTTTTAAAAAAGAAATATATTGGAAAATTTTTTGCAGATTTGTGACAATTTGAAAAAATTCTCAGATAGACTTTATGATTTTCTTAATAACATTTTCTCTAGCTTACTTTACTGGTAGACTACAGTAAATAATACACAAGGCCTGTCCAGAAAAAGTCCAGCCATTGTTAATATAACGAGAACGGTTTATGTGACATCGTTGTAACCTAACAGTCAAGAGTGGACTGGAATGTACATGAATAAACAATGACAACTTCACTATACTAGTCAGTGGGGGTGGTAGATGCCGTTGAGTAAACGTGCATTGTGTGGCTGTTGCACTCAAAATGACTGAGTAAAGCAACAAATCTGCAACCAATTTTTCATGAAGCTTGAACATTCCTTCACAGAAAGTATTCAGATGATTAAAAAGGCCGCAGCTATGGGCAACTGGTGATTAGCAGATTCATCACAATGCGCCCACTCAGGCATCACATCTTGCAGAGTTCTTTGACGAAACATCAAATCACTCAGGTGACTCAGCTCCCCTACAGACCAGATTTGGTGCCCTGTGACTTCTGGCTTTTCCCAAAACTAAAATCATCTTGGAAAGGGAAAAGATTTCAGATGGTCTGATAAGATTCAGGAAAATACAACAGGGCTGCTGATGGTAATTAGAAGAATTATGTGAGGTGCCAAGGTGCCTACTTTGAAGGGGCCTGAGGCATCATTGTCCTATGTACAATGTTTCTTGTATCTTGTATTTCTTCATTAACTGTCTCTCTCGTAGTACATGGCTGGATACTTTCTGGACAGACATCATTGTATAACATAAAATACGTGTTCATCAGCTGTTCATGTTATCGGTATGACTTTTGATCAATAGTAAGCTATTAATAGTTAAGCCTTAGGGGAGTCAAAAGTCATACATAGATTTTCAACTGTAAGGGGGCCGGTGTTCCTAACCCCAGCGACATTCAAGGGTCTACTATAGTCAAATCCTGATATATCCTACTTAATTTTTGGATGTCTTCGGGTATAGCATGTTTGCCATGTTTCAGGCCTTCTGAGACCGAAAACAGCCCTTCAGAGCACAAGGAAGAGCGAAGGTAATCTATTCCACTTCTGGAGACCTGGTGTCCTGCAAATATGTCCTCCCTTTTGTAATAGAGGCAGTATGGTCTAGGATATTTTGCTCTCATAAAGTTACTTCGGGATTCCCCAGATGACATCATCTGATGACTGGCAGCAAGCTACTTTCATGAAGGGAAAAGGGGTGGTGAAAGGGAGATCTGTGCATTGATAGTAGGAGTTGTGCAGAAAGGAAAGAGGGTGTACCTAGAGAGGGCTGCATTGTTTTCTGGTCCTGGTCATGTCCTCTGATTGATCCTGAACCCTGTGAAGAGAAGTAGACAAGGATGCCAGGAGGAAGAGCTGTTTTCATGGTAGCCCTTGTTCTGCATGGCAGGGCAGACAGGTCATTCTCCATGTTTCATTGAGGATCATGGAACAGCTCTGGTGCAGGAAGGAGTGAGAAAACGGCGCTGTTCCAGGATCCTAAGAATTCGGCAGTTTGCAGAGCACTCTGGGCTGGAAAGGGTGTCAACATCCAGGGTGCTTCACAAGATGCCACCCTCAGAAGATTTCATGGGCCAGAGGCATCCGCAAGAAGACCAGTCACCCATGAGAGGAAAGTTATGGACTCATGTAAGAAGGCTCTGAGCATCCCAGAAGCACAGCTACTGCATAGGGTCACACCGCTTTTGCTGCTGGCACCCTGCACAGGACACCTGACTGAGGGGAGCAAGGAGGGGCTGACACCCAGCCCGCATTCCGCTTGTCAAGCCATGGGCCCTGGCTGAGGACGGCATCAGCTCTCCAGAAGAAGAGTCTTTTTCTAAAAGGGCTATCTTTTTCTAATCTGGTCAAAAAAAAGAAAAAAAGTTGTTTTGTTTGTTTGTTTGGTTTTTGGATTTTGTAATTTCTCAGCCAGGAGGGGGGTGTTTTTTATGCCAAAGTGGGCTTGGCTCAGAAATAAGTAGGTGAGAGCATGAGTGCAGGGTGGGGTACTGAAGTCCTGCACTTTCCAAGTGGGAGAAACAAGCTTGAACTAATGTCACTGTGACTTCATTTGTTTCCAGAGCCTAGTGAGGGTTGACTAATGAAGAAGTTGTAAGTAAAGACGGTAAGTGCCAACGACTCATTTAAAAGCTGGCTGGAAAAAGAAGGGACACGTAACCATAGCCAGAGGGTTTCTAAAATATGGAAGAGATGTGTGCACTTTTATTTGCTATAGAGAACAAAAAAACAAACATAAGGGAAAAAAACTATAGAAAGTGTGTATTTGTTATTGATTGCTGTGTCACACTAACTCCAAAGTGAGTGACTTAAACAAACCATATTTATTTATTATCTCTCTCGGTTTACAAGAGCTGGGAATATAGAGAGAACACAGTGGGAATGGTCTGTTTCTGCTCCATGATGTTGCTTCAGCTGGAAGACTCAAAGTCTGGGAAGCTAAACTATCTCATGTGGCAACCATTAGCCAGATGTAGTTTTTAAATTTAAATGATCTAAAGTTAAATGAAATTTAAATTTACTCCCTCACATTCGTGTTTGGTATGTTATCATATTAGAACAAACAGGAAATTTCCATGATCACAGAAAGTCCTATAGGGATCTGCTCTGAAGGCTTATCTAGTGGTTGATGTGGGCTGTTAGCTGGAATCTTAGATGAGACTGTCAGTTGGGATTTTCATATGTGTTCTCTCCTGTTTTGGGCTTCCTCACAACATGGTGGCTGGGTTCCAAAAGCAAGTGCAGGGAGAGACAGAGACAGAGAGAAGCAGGTCAAAGCCACATTGCCTTTTATGTAACAGGCTCACTCCCGTGACTTTGTTAATTAAGGCAGTCACAAAGGTTTGTCTCAGTTCAAGGGGAGGGAACCTAAACTGCCACCACTCAGTAGAAGAATAGCAGAATCATACCATAAGATGACCAGGTGGAATGACATATATACTGCTGTGGCCATCTTCAGAAAACTGAAGATGAAATCTGCATATTTTTCTACTAATAAAATTAGTGAAGGAGTTTATTATTCAGTGGGCATAGTGCATCTTTGAAAACATGCTTGCTTACATAGCTTCTTAAAAACTATGAAATACCACCTAGCCACAAAGGAAAATATGAGATGATATACAGAAGAACACCAGACAATAGCACACCTTGATTGTAAAGAAAGAAATACATGTTTGCACACTGATACTGCTTGGAATAAAGAAAGACATTGAAAGGGTAGTTTTATTTCATTAAGATCGTTAAGTTTGAAATATAAAAAATATAGTTAGTGTTTTCTTGCCCGGTGTTCCATAAATGTAACTTCATAAGAAAATTTTAAAAGTACTTCAACTTTTATAAGAAGAAATTATATAATACTTTTGTCAAGAAACTCAACCAGGGTGAAAGCACGTTAAAACACAATAAATGCAACTAGGTGAACTGAATCATATACCTGAAAGCAGTAATCAAACCAATCAATAAACATTTTTAAAACAACAGACTACTGAATGCCAACCAACAGTGCTTTACAATGAAAACTGCTCTTTCTGATTTATCTAATCTCCTAATATTGAGTGACAGAGTTGGTTGACTGGAAAAAGAAATCAAAGTAATACTGTCTTGTCTTTACTTTATCAAGGCTTTTGGTTCTGTAAGGGGAAGAATATTCATCAATAGCCTGAGAAAATGACTTACACCACCTAGCTACTGAGTGATGACACAAATGCTCAGAGTTGTATTCAAAAGAGACCACCATGGACATAACCAAGCATGTGCTTAGAAAAAGGGCAGGCGCATGAATGTTCATAGCAGCTTTATTTCTAACAGCCAAAACTGGAGACATCAAAAATGTCCATCAGTAGGTGAACAGATAAAGAAATTATGGCATATCCCTTTAATAGAATATCACTTAGCAATAAAAAAAATAAACTACTGATACATGTTATAAACATAGATGAGTAATAAAATTATGGTAAATTTAAAAAACCAGATAGAAAGGGAATATACTATATGATTTTATTTACATAAAATTCTAGGAAATGTGAACCAGTGTGTAGTGACAGGAAGTAGATCAATGGTTGCTTGGGGGCAGGGGATGGGAGGGCAAAAGCAGGGACGTGTGGGAGAGAGGATAAGAAATGGGCAGGAGGAAATTTTATCGGTGTTGAATTATCTTGATTTGGTGATGGCTTCACAGATATACACATAGGCTAAAACTGATCAAATTACATACTTTAAATATAAGCAGTTTGTTACATATCAATTATATCTCAATAAAGCTTTTAAAGAAAATAAAGTTAGGTAGGTAGGTGATACAATCCCAAAACATATTATATGTGACATACATTGTATTCGCAACCCGTCAACATTATAGGCTCCAGCTATTTTAAATATTGTACCTGCCATGTGACATCTGACATGTGGGCTAAGTGAGGGCTCCCATGGCAGTCCATATGTCAAATGCTAGTAAGACTTAGTTTCTTAATTTTACACTTAAGAAACATTAATAGAAGTTGTAATATTTTCTGCCCACCCTCATGAGTCACATGTATCCATCTTGAGATATGAACATCCGGCCCTGGAGACACCTGCATAAATGACAGAGTGGGAAATGTGTCCGTTCATCTTTGTCACCATTGCCTACACAAGGATACACAATAGGCATTTGATAAACACGTGTACAGTATTTGTTAATTGCATGGCTTGGTGCTGATAAAACTATTTTGTCCTGTTGATCTGAGGACTAATACTCTTTCTAGAGTACCAGCACTAGTTCTGGGAATGACAAGTTTTACAAAGCAATGTAGAGGATAAGGAGAGAGCAGAAAATTGCAAAGAAGATATGTGACATTAGGTCTCTAAAGACAGGCTATGGAGCTTAGAGAGAAATCTATCACTAGGGTAAAGTTTTCAGCTGTTAGGGCTTACTTCATAAGCGCAGGAAGTAATTGAAGGGCTAGACCCCCATTTTTGAAAATCAAGTCCAAGTTTCCCAATCTGCACTGGAAAGAAAGAGAAGGATGGCCTAATGTGGCACCTGGAATTATTTTGATATAAAGAGGACATTATCTCAATTCTTTGTCTAACCTTGTACTGTTATAATACTAAACTATGACATGAAAAAAATAGATTTCTCCAAGATGTGTTTTTGGGGGTGCAGAGGGAAGTGGAGGGTCATAGAAGTGATGGTCCAAACCTCTCAAAGTCCTTACAACTATATCAAACTAGTAAGACTTTCTATACGGCCAGTAAAAGGCATTTTTATCTCTCAGGTTTAAAATATACATGCTGAAGAATTTCTTTATGTCAGTACACACTTCATAAACAATGCTTAGGATTATCAAAAGCCAAATGTCTCCCAAGACATGTTTAGATTGATTGGCCCTAATGTAGAGTGTGTGGTTTTTTTTTAGGCATAATTGACATGTAACATTTACTAGTTATAGGTGAACAATATAATGATTAAATATTTGTATAGATCCCAACAGGTATAGTTACCAACTGCCAGCATACAAAGTTAAAAATTTATTTTTTCTTGAAATGAAAACTTTTAAGACTTACTCTCTTTAGCACCTTTCAAATATGTGATGCAGTATTGTTAACTATAGTCACCCTCCTGTACATTACATCCCCAGGACACATTTATTTTATAACTGGCAGTTTGTACCTCTTGCCCCCTTTACCCATTTCATGCCCCGAACCTCCCTTCCCTCAGGCAACACCCAATACGTTCTCTGAATCAGTTTTATTTTGTTTTTGCATTTATTTTGTTTTTTAGATTCCACATGTAAATGAAATCATACAGCATTTATTTTCCTCTGTCTGACTTATTTCACTTAGCTTAATAACCTCTTATCACAAATGGCAAGGTTTCACTCTGTTTATGGATGAGTAATATTCTATTGTTCATATGTACTGCATCATTTTTTTATCCATTCATCCATCAGTGGGCACTTAGGTTGTTTTCATTTCTTGGCTGTTGTAAATAATGTGGCAATGAACATAGGGGGACAGACACCTTTTTGAATTAGTATTTTCATTTGCTTTAAATAAATACCCAGAAGTGAAATTGCTGGGTCACATGAAAGTTCTATTTTCAGGTGTTTTTAGGAATCTCCATACTGTTTTTCCTAATGCAGTTTTCTACTCACACACTATGTCTTTAAACGTTGTTCATTTAAATGGCATCTATCTTCAATATCATTCAAATGGCTTCATTTTCAATATCATTATGACTTAAATAGTATTTTAAGTACATAAATTTAAATTTCCATTTGGTACAGAACCTACATTTTCTCATTTTTTAACACTGTTTATTACACATACCACAACATGGTTTCATTAAGAGAGCTGCTAAACTTTGCTTAACTGTGGTTGTACCCTATGACTCATGAGCTTTTTTTTTTTTTCTATTTTAAATTCAGTTCAACAACATCTGGTAGCTTATATAAGGAGAGAGGATGTTCTTTACAATCAGTGATTTTTCTGGACAACATGTTTCTGCAATTGGCAGACTTCCATTTTTCTCTGACTTGCTCTCTTCATGTAGTCTAACACAGGCATCTTAGTTTTTTTCCTAAATAGGTGTAGTTACCATCTGTTATGTGCTGGAATTTGGTCTAATCTTGCATAATAAACTTTATAAGGACTGATTTCTAAATCTCTTTTATTAGTATCTTCTGCCATGATGCAACATTGAAAAGGGAAAACTAGAAATAATTGTAAATTAATTAGAAGAAAGCAAAAAATATCAGTTGTATACCCTTCACATGCAGACTGGCATTTCTTTTAGAGAATTTTTATTATGAAATTTTTTTGGTCTCTTTGATAACCATTAAAAAGAAGATAAGGATCAGATGTTGCAAAACGCATCTCTAGATACACTATTTTTTCCTACCCAGATGTTTTTCACATCCTTTCTGACTCACAGTCCTTCAGACAAAGATAAACTATGCATGATATTCATACTACGAAGGTTCTTGAAATATGTCCTTGGGTTTTTTTTTAATATTTCTGCTTTAGTCTGGTCTTTTTTTTTTTTTTCATCTTGGAAATGGGAATGGGGAAAATAGGCTTGTTCTGTGCAACAGGAATTACATTCACTTTCGTGAGATGGTTTTAAATTTTTCTACTATTGTTTTTTCAGGCAGAAAAAGAACAACATTAGCTCTAGTTATTTACTCTCCATCTGTTTGCATTTGCATTCTGCTGGGGGAAAAAAAAAAGTACTCCAGGAGTTTAAAAATGCGTTGTGATCAAACTAGGCAGACAACAAGATAATAATTGACTCCAGATACTTAAGAGTATCAAATGACTTTTAGAAAAAAAGATGTTGACATCCAATATAGATTAATATTGATTATAGAGAAGATGCTGTTCAAAAAAGGCTATTTAATACTTTTCTTTGCATGAAACTATTCTAACTTCCAAATAAATGGAAGGTTCACTTGACTATTTGGTGGTTTGCAGGGTTTTAATAAATATAATATTTCCACATTCTCTTTCAATTTTCATTTCTGAATATTTCATTAAAGAACAAATATGGTCCTCAAGCCCTAGAACAAAACCTTGGTTTAAAAATTTTGTTTTGAAGAGAAACTTTGGGATGCAGCAAAGTAGTTTGAGGACTTGGCATAGTTTCAAATGTTAGTGATGTTTCAAAAGGTCACCAGTATCTGCACTCCCCCATTTCCACCATCACTGAGTCCTTAAATCCACTCATTCTTCTCTGGGCAACAGAGTACCTACCCTAGGTTCAGAAATTGCTGTTTCCTTGCACACCCATGTTCATAGCAACACTATTCGCAATAGTGAAGAGGTGGAAGCAACCCAGTTGCCCACTGATGAATGATAGATAAGCAAAATGTGGTCTAGACATACAATGAGATAATGTTATTCAGCCTTAACAAAGAAGGAAATTCTGTCACATGCTACAATACAGATCAGTCTTGAGAACATTGCACTAAGAGAAACAAACCAGTCACAAAAGGCAGATATTGTGTGATTTCATTTATATCAGGTACCGAGAATAGCAAATTCATAGAAAGAGGAAGTAGAATGGTGGTTGCCAAGAGCTGAAAGAGGGGAGAATGGGGAATTATTTGATGGGTAGAGAGTTTCAGTTTTGCAACATGAAACAAATTCTGGAGATGGATGGTATTGACAATTGAGCTTAATGTACTTAATGCTACTGAACTGCACACTTGAAAATGGTTAAGATGGTAATTTTTATGTTGTGGTGGGGAGCGACACTTTGTGGGGAACACGGGGTGCAGGTGCTCCTGGATCTGGGGGTTACTGTCTGGAGCCAGCTGAGGCGGGAGCAGAGCTCTGAATCCCGCAGAGCCCACCCCAGGGTTGCCACAGATGGCGGGAATAAACACAAGTCGTTGCAAACACTTCTCTGTTTGCCAGGTGAGGGGACACGGCTCTTCCATCTAGTGAAGAAGGCCCCGTGTGTCCTTGTGTCCAAAGGCTTTTATTGAGAACCATAGGCACAGGGGTCTGGGTGCAAAGCTCATCAATCAATGTCAAAAGGCTATGTTTACAGAAAACAGAGATCGTAGATAACAACTGAAGGAACACAAGAGATCTGCCTCAGGTCAGGGTCTATAAATAATGTAAATCTCCTTCCCAGTATGAGCCATTGTAGCTTTTGAGGGAAGAACAAAGTATGCTTCAAGGAACTTACTTCTAGGCCTCATTTCCCCCTGGGAACCACCCGATCCAGTTTAGGGCTGTACCTGTCTTTAGTATTGTTTGAAGCCTGAGCCAGGTGGGCGAGGCAGGGCCACCAAGAGATAAGGAGACTTCTTTCAGGTAGAATGAGGACTCTGGCCATGGCCAAGCCAAGCTGAGGAGTATGGGCCTTTTTGCCCTTTCTCCATGTCCCCCAAGTCCTTGTCTGCTGCCCATGCCAGCTGTGTCTGCCTTAGGTCATCCCTTCTTGTGAGGAATCTTACCCGTCTTTGAATAACCAACCATCACAGGGCCAAACAGAGTAATGTGAGGGAGGCAGGGGCTGTGCCCCTGCCAGGGAGACAAGTTTCATCTCCTCAGTGGCCTGTTTTCCCGAGGCCTCCTTGATTAGCTCCAGCCTTGGGACCCTCTTGCCTGTCGGTGAAGCTACAGCCCCTGAAACCAGGCAGGGCATTTCCCAACATTATGTTATGTGTTTTTATCACAATAATTAATAAATAAATGAGTCATTATTACTTCCTCAGAAATATTTTTAATTTCAAAAGTTGATTAAGTTGATTTTACTTTAAAATTTCCCACTGTGGGAAGAGAGGAATAAAAATTTTCTGCTGTCTCCAAGTGCCCTAAAAATAACAGATGTCTCTATTTCTTCTTTACTTGCTTCAAAGTCATATCTAATTTTTCATGTCAAAACCTGGTTGGGACTTAAAAGTACTCAGATTTCTGGCAGGGGGTTTTTTAGAATTGAAATTTGGAAGGAATTGTGCATTGTATTTCTTTAAAAGTTTTGGGGACCTGAAATTAGCTCCTACACTTACTCACCTGGAGATATGTAACTTCTCATGAAATGTCATGGGTGATTAGTTTTTAGATAAAGAGAAAAGAACTTAGAAAAAAGGGAATATTATGTGATACAAACACCATAGCATCTTCCAATATTCTCCCAGTTTCTCTGCTTTTCTCTCATGCCCACCCAATGCACTATGAGCCATTTCTGTTGTGTGGGTGTTTAAGGCAAAGTTAAAACGCAATGAGTAAAATCTTGATTTTGGATACTCCCACGTGCAACATTTAATAATCTGACATTTAATTAATTTCCTAATCTACTGCTGGTACACACAGACCTTAGGCAGCTGAATAAATCCATTTCTGCACTGCAGTCTGTAAGCAGCTAAGAGGCAGGAAGGCTGAAAGTGACCTTCATCAAAGTGTTTCTACCCTCACTGCACTTGGTACCCTCTGCCAGGGTCTTTCATAAGTCTAAATTTCATTTTTGTGGGAAGGGAGATGGTTTCTCCATTTTCCAAATATACTAAGTATTTAATCTATGGATTTGTTCTTAGTTTTGGGGGATTTGAGTAGCCCTCCCAGTAGAGTTCCAAACAGCATGCAGGTTAATTCATTCATTTAACAAATATTTATTATTTAACATAAAGTAGACATTGCCCCTTAACAATACATGTCTATTTAATATAGCCCTTTAATATCTTAGATAGTTGCCCTTTATTAATTAAGAGAATATCTTGAGAATGACTTTCTATACTTAAACCAAACAATGATCTTGACCACCAACTCAATGCTAGATATATAATGAGTCGTGTTTTAAAAAATTATACAGATTTGCCCTGACCAGTGTGGCTCAGTTGTTTGGGCATTGTTCTGCAAAGCAAAAGGCCACTGGTTCAATTCCCAGTCAGGGCACATACCTGGTTGCAGGTTGGGTGCCCAGTTGGGGTGTGTATGAGAGGCTACCTATCAATGTTTTTCTCTCACATCAATGTTTCTCTCCCTTTCTTTCTCCCTCCCTCTCTCTAAAACTAGATAAATAAAATCTTTTTATAAAAATTGCACAGATTCTTGACTCACTGGGAATAAAGAAACCAGCTATCTTTCAAGTGTGATACTTCTCAAAATACATTTGGAGGGGCTAGTACAAGCTTGCTCATAGGAATCTAACCTGGCCTTGAACACTGACACCTATGACCCAGCTCTACCCCAGGACGTGCATGTACAGGCCCCCAGACAGGAGCAACATGCAGAGCCTCCAGACTGGACCTGCTGGGTGCTAATGCCTCAGGGGCTGAGGTGGGTCCAGACTGATCAGCTGGTTTCTGGCCACCTGGCCGTGGCTTGCAGAGACTCTGTCTGCTCACCTTCCTTCTAGACCTGAGTTCACCCCACAGGACACCCCTCGGCTTCTTAGTATTCCCAGCCTGCTCCTGGCTTTGTGCCCTGCCTCCACAGTCCACTGCTGCTCAATGCCACGCTTGACAGTTGTGACTAATAGGGGCCAGGTCATCCTTTCAGCTCCAGGACAATCTCCCATCTACCTCATTCTAGCCTATCTTACTCAAACAAAAGCATTTTCTTCCCAGCCCCAGCAACCCAGAGCTTCCTTAGAGTATGAGTTTGCTTCCTAAAGTTCAAAAACTAGTACAGAAAGAAGTTTCCTTCATATAATGGTAACAGATTTACTAGAAATTGCTCTACAGTTTTAATCACCTTTCGTTGTCTATGTTAGTGACACATCACTTAACATTTCTGGAACTCATATTTAAAATGAGGGAACTGAACTAACTCTGTCCCTCTGCTCTTCAGAGTGTAACACTAGAACAGGAATTAAAAGCACAGGTTTTGGAGATAGGCAGGCCTATGTTTGAGTCCAGGTTTCCCACTTACTAACTGTGAACCATGGACAAGCAGCTTAACATCTTAGTTAAGTAGAGACAATACCTACTTCCTAGTATTGTTGCGATGATTAAATGAGATAATATATATAAAATTCTTAGCACTTGGTATTAATCAACAAAGTTATATATAATATACAAATACATAGTTATATGTAAGTACTTAATGCTGACATTTTTCTTGTAATTCAATTCTGAGCATTCCCTTCAGCTGCATCTCAGTCCTTGCATCTACAGCATATTTAAAATAATTACTAAATATTCCTATGGCCAAGTAATATTTGCCTGAACCTTAATTTTGTCACAAGTGTGCAAAAATCTTAGTTGTTGAAATTACCCTAGTCAAAACTATGGTTAAAATAATTGTGGTGCTGTTCTAACTTGAAAGGATGGCTTTTTTTTTTTTTAAAGTACAAATTATTTTGGCAACCATCTTTGAACTGACTATAGTTAAAACTTTTAAAAGAAATTCCAGTTTTTAATCAGAAAGCCAAAATGACTTGGAAAATTGTTTCCACACTTGGGAGAAACCACCAGAGAGGTGCTGTGTCTCTGCTGGTTTAGGGCCATGAGTTACTAAACACTCTTTTGACAGCAGCCTTCAAGGAAGTGTGCCAACAGTGAGGGGAAAGAAGCAAATTTTGATCTCATCAAGACTCTAAGCTATAACTTCAACAATCCACTCTTCCAGTCAGAGGCAAGGAAGTGAATACTGAGGCAAAAACTCTGAACACAAGAAATTCTTTTTTTTTTCTTTTTAAGATTTTATTTATTTATTTTTAGACAGGGTAAGGGAGGGAGAAAGAAAGGGAGAGAAACAAAAATGTGTGGTTGCATCTCATGCACCCTGTACCTGGGACCTGGCCTGCAACGCAGGCATATACCCTGCATTGGGAATTGAACTGGCAACCCTTTGGTTTAGCAGGCCGGCGCTCAATCCACTGAGCCACACCAGCCAAGGCTAACTGCAAGAAATTCTGACATCCACAACACAGAGCTTTAATTCTGGGCTCCAGTGGGTCCTCTCTAGGCCTTCCATTACTCATATAGAAAGCCAGGAGAGACAATCAGTCCTCTTCATAGTGTAGCTATGATTAATATTAGTTAATAAGAGAAAAGTAAATCTATTGACAATAGTAAACATCAAGATGCAATAATCACTTGGGAAAAAGATGGCGGAGATGCCTGCCTCCATCAGGAGCTGCCTTCCTCTCTGAGGCAAGACCACAAAACCTTTAGCATTTGGAAATATCAAATGTCCTTGAATTTATAGAAGGTCTAGGGCATAGTTGTTCAATATGAGACAGATTGGGCAAGGTCACATGGTAAGCAGCGGCTCTAGAAGTAAATGCTGATATACAGACAAAATGCTCTTCAGTCATTCTTACTGTGGTCAACAGATCAATGGGCTCCCAGAGATTCCCATGCCATAAGTGGTTAAAGGGACATTGCAGCTGTGATTACTTGATCTTGAGATGGGGAGAAAATCCTGGCTTTTCCAGGTGAGCTCAATGTAATCATGAGGGTCCTTATATGAGAAAAGCAGGAGGGTCAGGCTCAGAGAAGGAGATGCAATGGTAGAAGCAGGGGCTCAGAGCCTGAGAAACTTGAAGGCATTCCACTGCTGGCTCGGACTGGCTGGGAAATGCAGTAGGCCTCTCAGAACTGGAAAAGGCAAGGAAATGGATTGCCCACTAAAGGGAATGCAGCTCTGCCAACACCTTGATTTTAGCCTAGCGAAAGCTGTTTTGGACTTCTGGTTCCAGAACTGTAATGTAATAAATTTGTGTTACTTTAAGTCACTAAATCAGTCATAATTTGTTGTAGCAACCATGTGAAACTAATACACTTACTCTACAGGGTTCAGCAGGAGTAATGTCTGCTTGAGTGTGGTTGGTAGGGTAATAATACGGGTGTAACAGTTTATAGTTTTAATTTGAGCATTTCACCTAAAATGTCATATGATAAGCTTCAGTGTGATATCGGTATGTTACAGAATTACATGCTTATGATTTTGCAATAAAAGATTTTATAATAATAAAAGGGGTGTTATTTGTACCCAACACTGTATACCAGTGTAAAGTACCAGAGATTCAAAGATGAAAAGACACATTTTTCCTTTGGGCATCTGTTCAACAAATATTTATTTACTAGTTGCTCAAAATCACGTGGTATCTGATGTTTATTAATCACCCGCTGTATGTCAGAAAGGATGTCAAGTGCTTTGCATGCATTTCTCTAATCCTCCCACCCATACTATTATACACATTGCTAATATTTATTGAACACCATATGCTAGACACTGTCTCAAACACCTAACTTGTATTATCATGTTTAATACTTAAACTCTTTGATATAGATAATTATTCCCCATTTTACATAAGAGGAAACAGCCGTGGGAAGGTTGAAAGTAGTTTCTCAGGGTCAACCTGCTAAAAAGTGATTAAAATTTAAATTGATCTGCCTCCAGAGCCTGCTCTGCATTTTCCCCATCATGTAGATGAGAAAACTGAGGCTCAGAAAAGTTATTTACCAAAGCCAGACAGCTGACCAATGGCAGGGCCAAAACTGCTTCATCATCCACTGACTAGCGCTGACTCCCACTGCACGCCTTTCCCACTTGCCCCGAGCCTTCTCATTCTAGTCTGAAACCTTTCCAGGAAACAATGAGTCAAGTAGTAACTAGATCCCATCTAGCCTGATACTCAGTTGATCAATTCTCGGTACAGAGATTTGGGGTCAGGCTATCCCACGGTGGATGGCCCAATTGCTCCTTGCTGTCTACAGCTCCTTTTAAGCGGGGACTAATTGAATTGCCCTGTTAACATTTTCTTTCTTTGGAGGAGAAGCCATAATTACTCTGATAAACTCCCTTTTCCCCCCTCTCCCTCCACTCTTGCCATAATCCCTTTAGGACCAGGAGTTCTCCATACAGAATTCTCCATGCAGGTCCTAGAGAGGATTGGTTTTCAGAACTGGGAGTACCCAGGTTCTCCAATTTGCACACAACCTCCAATCTACAAACTGCCATGGGGATTGAGGGGAAAGGAGGTAAGAGCCTCAGCTGCTCCACTGCCGGCAACATCTTCAGGCTCACAGCATCCTGACTGTTCCCTCTATGTGTTCTTGCTGGTGGACACACAGCAGGCCACAGAGCGTGTCCTTTAACCTAAGCTCCTTGGCTTTCCATGGGAGAAAACAGGGTTAATGGAAAGCTAAAGGAAGACAATAAAGAATAAAAGGACTAAATGCACATACCTGTTTCTAAATATATCAGTTTATATACTTTGAGTATCTGATTATGGTAAGAGATGCATTTTTGGAGGAGAAAAACAATAAAGTGCTCCAGACTTACAGCAAATGGTTCAGACATATGCTAAGTACCCAAGCAATATTTATTTAATTAAATTGGTTTACTCAAAATAAAATGATGTGATGGTCTGGCCTATTGTAATCTAGACACACCCCTTTTTCCCTCCACCAGTCCCCCCTCAACAGAAAAATGTCCTGTCTATTCTGTCCTTCAGTAAAGACATTTTCCTTATTAAAATCCAAACCCTTTCCTTGTTCAACCTCCTCCCCCACACACACATCACCCCTACCCGCCAGCTACCTTACTCCTTCCTGTTGGTTCTAGTTTACAGCTTGAGGGAAATGCCTGGTCCCTGACTGATCCAAAGGAGAAGGCAGATGAGGAAGATTTCCCCAGGCTGACCTCAGAGGGGTTCCTCCCTCTGCTCTGGAGCTCTTTGCTCTTACTTCTCTAGGTGAGTCCCATCTGAAGCTGACCCCCTCATGTGGTCTTACAAAGTGGTAGCCCGGAATGTCCACAGTAAGAACAGTCCAACAACCAAAGAATAACCATGCATCTCTACAAGGAGAGCCCACCTAGAAATGGGGTCAGGCATAGGAAGGCTGCCTGAATCCCAGCACAGCAGGAAGAGTGGTATGCGCTTGCCTGTTTCTCTGTTCAAATCAGTGACAAGGCAGCATGTCCCCAGTGGTTTTCATCGCTCATTGAAACATCTATAAAACATAGTGATTATTTACTACTTCTGAGAATTTCTAGGCCTCCTTACTTTTGAATGACATGCAGAGTGCAGATTTTCTCCTGGAACTGTTAGAACAGAACACACCTCTAAAACACACGTTCTGAGTCTGTCTCATTCGCAGCACCCCTGAAGCCCAGCAAGAACATGGTAAGAAGCCCATCACCAATCTCAACTGATTTTTGTGGCTCAGTGACAGCATTATGGTCACTGAATTGTTAATGTGTGCTGGGAAACAATGCCTGTAATGTCATTGTTTTGCCTACAACTGGTTTTGTTCCTTAGCTATCAGATCAGGGCAGATTCTTCAGATTCTCAAATGACAGACAGCCAGCTGCCTCAAGGTATGACAGGAATGCCTTTAAGGCTGGTTTCTCTCCATGACGTCATTTCTCACTGCTTGTTGATACATACTGTCCTGACCATCCAAACACACCAGTTTTCTGCCTTTGTTCATGACTCTCACTCATTGCCCCTTTGTCCTTTGGCACAAGTGGTATTTATTCCCACAGAATGCATTTTACTTTCTCTCTACCTTTTCACACCCCACTCATCTACGTCAAGGTAGAACAAGGTGTGCTTCTGGAAACCCTTTTTGTGTTACTATCACTCTGCCCTGATTAACCTTTGGTAATGTTTCTTTGTTTTTCCATGCATACTGGATTCATGAGGTAAGTGGCCACATTAGTCCATTGGAACTTGAACTTATGTATCCTGTGTATCCCCAGGGAAACTCTAAGTCTTGAGAGAGGAGGAATCATATATCTCCCCTCTCACATCCCTGCCAAGACATTCATTAGTACAGTCTTCAGTTTTGGTAAATTCTTAACAAATGATTTTAACTGGGTGTGTTTTTTTATACAGGCAGAGAGAGGAGACCTGTTTTCCTCCTGACTCTGTCTCAAGCCACCAGAGTGGTATTAGCTGAGGCACTACACCTCCCTGATGCTCGACCTCTTAATGATAATATAAGGAAGTGACCGAATGATCTCTAAAGTCTCGTTCAGTTGGTTGGAGCATCGACCCGTAAACTGAAAGATCACAGGTTTGATTCTTAGTCAGGGCACATCCCTGGATTGCAGGTTTGGAGCTCACTCAGGGCATGGGCAAGAGGCAACCAATCAATGTTTCTCACATCGATGTTTCTCTTTCCCTCTTTCCCTCCCTTCCCTTATCTCTAAAATCATTAACCATGTCCTTGGGTGAGGATTTTAAAAAAAGAATAAGTAAATAAAAATAAAGTATCTTTCAGCTCTAAATTATATATATATATATTATGTTATTATATATAATATTATATATTATATATATTCTTGGTGACATTCCCTGCAGACTGAACAATCAGGGGCACTCTGTGGGCAGGGCCTGGCTTTCTGAGCAGATCCAAGGAGAGTCTCTTGGAATCCAATTAACTGTCAGCCATGGAAGTAAGCTCTCTTATTGAGGTTGCAGCTCCAAATACTTTCTCTTCTCAGATTCACACAGCAGAATGCTGGATCCCCTACAAAAACCAACATAAGCTTCTGTCCTCTTTCTCTCTTGTATTTCCTCAAAACACTCACTTATCCTGGGAGCCCTCTTTATGTGTGCTCAAGATATGCTTCTCTAATGCAAGAGCTAGTGATGCCATTTCATCACAGACATGGAGCGAGTAGCTGCCTGCATAAGAAGAATGCTGCCTGGTGAAGTGGGTTCATGGGAGGCCCTGAACATGTCATGAGCGTTGGTAAACTGCTTAATCTCTGCCTCAGTCTCCTCATCTGTTAATGCAACTAATTATGGTACGCACTTCATAATGTTCTCACAAGGGTTCAAGCAATTAGAACTAGACCTGCTACATGGTAAGCTGTCAGTAGATGTGAGCTTTCCTCATTATCATTATCAGGGCACTATCTTAAGCCAACACCCAAAGGGCTTCTCCCTGCGTGAGGATGGAAACTCAGACAGGGCAGAGAGGTGAGTTCAAGTTAGAGCCAACTGGCTTGCTAGGAAGCAGAGAAACCCAGAAGCTCACAGTAGTATTTTTAACAGTGATAGTGAATCATGAGCATTTAATGTCAGAAAGACTTAAAATCGAAATAGCTTCTAACACCTCTCCAGTATTTTTACCACACTGGTTTATTGGGCATAACAAAAAATAGTTGTAATTATATCTTGCTCTGTAAGGAAAGAAAAAAAAAAACAACACTTGCCATCTCTCTTCTCTTTATGTGTGTCTTTTATTCTAAACAAACAGCAGGCCTCTAAAATGATGGCATGAAGTGGAGTGTCTCTTGGTCAGTTGGAACCTGCCTCCTGAGCCTTGTGTAGCCCAGTGTTATAACAGGAAATGAATGCATTGTACTGAAGCTGTTTGTCACCCCATTGTTTCTTAGGCCCAGGCCAGTGTGGGACTGTTTGTGCTCCAGCACACACAGCGGCCATTATGTCCCTGCAACATCCTTCATGCAGCTGTGAACACTGGCGCCCAAGCCCAGTTGTCTGCAATGGCATCACTCACAAAGGGATCGTGAACAACGTATCAAATCAGGGCCCTACTTCGCTGTGGAAATGTCCTGAACTCTCCAACATGCCTCCTCCCACCTGGCCAAGAAAAACAAGCAAATAGAGACCCACTTTGATATATGTACCTCTGAGGCTTGTGGGGTAGTGATTTCCAATTTGCACTTGAAATCTCCATTCACAGCTTTCTCACCCAGAGTAGGGAACAAGCGAAGCCCCTTGCAGGAGATGGCTTTTCCTTAAGGCAACAGAGTCTAATAACTACAAAGCTCTGTGTCCCCTCTGTCAACAAAGTCCAGGGGTGCCCACCCTGGCCATTGAACACTCTGATAGGCTAGCTCCTGATGTGACTCCATGAAACTGTGTGATTCCCTCAGATTTCCTTTGGCCCATCTACCAGAGGACACATATTTAAATAATCAGGATGAGAAATATTGGCTCCCAGGCGAGAAATGAGTGTCAAGGAAGACGAAGGGAGTGAGGTCAAAGACAGACAGACATTTCAGGTCTCAGGACTTTCACTGACCACCTCTGAGTGTTTAGAAGTGACAGCATTTTGCCCTCACCTTGAGGCTTGGGTTGGCAAGGGCAGCCCTAGAAACGGATCATTTCTTCTTAGGCTTGGTGCCTACAGTTTTGGTTGAGAAACAATGATGTTTGAAGTCTTGGTTGTATAAAGCGAACTAACCATTTGGGATTTTTCTAGGGCCACTGGACAGAGCATTTAGCACAAGGAGCTGCCATAAGTTAAACATGTCACATAAAATGTACATGTGTATGGATATGTATGTATAGAAATATAAAACTGTGTATGGGCTTATCACTGTAAATATCTAAAAAACACAATTTATCAACATTGGTCAATAAATTTTGCAGTAGATGTCATTTAGAACATAACATATAAATACAAATACCTGGATGTAAGTTACATTTCTTGCTGGCTAAATGTCCCCTTTTCACTGTTAAATATGACTGATGTTTATTACCAGGACAAGAGGAAACAAACAACTTGCTCTTGACTTTTTCTTTCAAAGTCTGGAGCCTCCTGGGGCTTATGCTGAGCTTCTGTGCAACAGTTTTGGTGTGAAAAGCTTGAAGGGACCAAAGTTTTGCCAACTGAAGCCGCTTTTTGGAATGTTGATTTTAAGTCTTTATTAAGAAACAAGAATCAGAAAGAAACTTTGACCCCTCCCCTCTACTTTCCTGCCCAGGAGATTCAGGCAGAGCAACCTGCTTCAGGGTATGGTAAATAAGAGGGCTTCAGGCAGAACTGTTACCTAGATACCTCCTGTGTCACAGTGCCTCTGAATCACCTAGCATGGATTTGCTTAGCATATATATTCTCTTCTTCCTCAATTATCTGTAAATAGCTTGTTCTCACTTCTGAAATCAAATAGTCCATCCCCCCCTTGTTTCTCCTTTGTCTAAAATGTCTTTTTCTGTCCAGTTTTCTTCCAGAAGACAACCATTGTAGCCAGTTTCGTTTGCAAGTTTTCAAATGTGTCATAGATAGCATTAATAATAACATACTGTTCTGCATCTTTCTTTTTTTGTAGTCATACTTAATTTTTTATTTTTATGTCTTAATTTTTATAGAATTTATTTGGATGACATTGGTTAATAAAATTATATGGGTTTCAAGTGTACAATTCCATAATACATCATCTGTATATTGTTTTGTGTGTTTACTACCAAAAGTCAAGGCTGCTTCCATCACCATTTATCCCTTTACCCTCCTTTACCTTCTTCTACCTTCTCCGCCCTTCTTCCCCTCTGCTAATTACCACATACCACACTGTTTTCTGTGTCTGTGAGGAGTTTTTTTTTTTTGCTTAATCCCTTCACCATTTTTCCCAGCCCCCAAACTCCCTCCACTCTGACAGCTGTCAGTCTGTTCTCTGTATCTATAAATCTGTTTCTATTTTGTTTGTCAATTTATTTTGTTCATTAAATTCCACATATAAGTGAAATCATATGGTATTTGTCTTTTTCTGACTGACTTATTTCACTTAGCATAATACTCTCCAGTCCATCCATGCTGTTGCAAAAAGAATTCCTTTTTCTTTTTCTTTAATTTAATATATATAACAGCTGAATAGTATCCCATTGTGTAAGTGTACCACAGCTTTTTTATCCACTGATCTACTGATGGGCAATTGGACCACTTTCAAACCTTGGCTATTGTAAATAACACTGCAATGAACAAGTAGGTGCATGTATTCTTTCAAATTAGCGTTTCAGGTTTCTTCAGATATATTCCCAGAAGTGGAATTGTAACAGTAGGTAGTTAGTTATTAACAAAAGAAGGGAGCAAATGACGTCAGACATAAAGCCTGAATAACTAGAAAATGACAGCTTCCCAGACACCCCAGAGGATAGCCACACTGCCCCGCCAAAGGGATTAACGCCTGTCCATCCCTTCAAGTAAGGAGAAAGGACTGGCTTTCCAATCACCCTAGGGAACAACCAGTCTTTTGATCCAGATTACCAAGAGGAGGGATAAACAACAAGGGGGAAATTCCTCTGCTGAGGCATGCACAATCGAAGCCATATGACAAGGCAAAACTATGAGAATTGAGCCAAAATAGTGACCATAAACGGGAGGAGTCTATCCTGGGAAGAAGATCAGAGAGGATAAAGACACCAAACCCCAAGAGATCCAGGAAAAGGATTGGATTGGTTAAGGGAAGGCACACATGTAGAGCTGGGAACATTCAGGGAAGAGACTGGATAGTTTGAAAGAAGGCCTGCTCTCTCCTTAGCCTATGGAAATATCAAATCTTAACAAAGGCCTCTCTTGGCAGCTCCCATACATGCTTCCTCTCTCTGTAGCAGCAAGGCCAACCAAAGTACTGTGCTGGCCATGGGCTGGACAAGAACAGAGACTAAGCTAGACTACTGAAGCCTCAGATACAGGAGGTATGGCACAGCATTCTGCACCCTAGCTTGGTGGGGACAAGTGTGAGCCTGCAGCCCCAGAGGCTGTACTTCTTCCACAGTAAGACAGAGCTGAGCCACCTGGTTAGGAATGAGACATCAGGCATGGTGTACCTGAGGGCAGTCCTTTGTTTTTGCACAATAAATCTTGTCACTACACCTCAAATCTTCCTATCTGTGTATCCTTGAAATGCATTTCCTGTAATGCTGTGAAAGAATCCTATTTCCTCCAGCAACAGAATCACTGGGTCTTACAGCAGTTCCATTTTTAATTTTTTTTAAGGAAACACCATACTGCTTTCCACAGTGGCTGTGCCATTCTACTTTCCCACCAAAGAGTACACGAGGGTCCCCTTTTCTCCATATCCTCGCCAACACTTGTCATTTGTTGATTTATTGATAATAGCCCAAAATGCCTTATATACCCAATGTTACCTCACTGTCTTTGGAATTTTCATGCTTATGTGAGTTCCCAATATGCATGCATTAAAACTTCTCCTGTTAATCTGTTTTTGTTAATTTGATGACTAGCCCAGCTAAAAGAACTTAGAACATAGGGAAAAATGTATTAATATGTTTTTACCCCCAACAGTTTGATGAGCCTTGACAGAATTCAGTGGCTGAAACATGGCTAACTTCCTGGACTGCTGCAGTTGAGAGATCAAAGACGTCTGCCCACAGCTGGCAGAGGTGGTAAGCATTTTACCTTGTCAGCATCCCTAATCATTTGTCTGCAGGGTATGGTGGAACTTGGAAATCATGAGTTTTTTTCTCTTTTCTAAATTTAAGTTGGCAAGAGAAAATATTTATGGAACTAGTTTCTTGGGCAAATGCGCTTCTGGTAAAAACTTAGCTTGAGTACTCTTATATTGATCCCATTCCCTCCAAAGATGGTCTATTATCTCTGCCTCCAGGATAATGCATATACATTTGGTGGGCAGTCTGATAGTCTATGGATCCAAGTTTAGGGGAGCTTAAACCTTATTCTATTCAAAGAGGAGAAAACACATGACTCCCTGTGTTTAGGTACAGCTGTTGAAAGACAGAGCTCCTCATCTTTCTTAGACTGTCTCTGTGAATGGACTGTGAGGGATGCAGCCTTTGCTTTATGCTGTTTATGCATTTTGCTTCCCAAGTTAGGACGTAAAAGGACATAAAAGGTTTGGGTTGCTGTTAAAGTCCTATTGTCTCCAGGCAGATGATGAATGTTTTGAATTGGAAAAAATTTTAAATTAAAAAAATTTTAGAGTCCTCTCACATTGGTATAATAACTAGCCATTAAGACACTCTTAATAAGTTGGAAGGACAAAAATTAGAACAAAAATCAAAGTCTACTCAGACTCCTTCCTATTTACCTTCAGATATTTGCAGATATTATAATAAATTAAGACATTGAAAGTACAATTGCCCAGCACTTTAGAAGAAAAAGAAAATAGCAGATACACCAAAATATAACATATCTTAAAACTTTTGAATTTGCTATTTAGTTTTTTGGGTTTTGCAGATGCTAATCAGGTTAATTAACATGAAATTTAAGGGGGGGAAAGGCAGAAGAGGAAGTTAGAGATTTCCCAATGAAATGAAAAAAATTTGTGGTTATTGAGATATGTGTATAAGAACTGGTATATTTGAACAAGTTCTAAAAGATTTAATGACTGATAAGAAATTTGAAAAAATTACAAGTTAATTTTTTTTAAGTCCAATAGTAATTTCTAAAAAGTTGTCAAGGGTAAATGAAAAATCTCGTGTCTGCTCTACAATTATTAGTAATTCTGTTTATTTTTATCTCTTTGCAATATCTATTTGTCTGTGTTTATATATGTATAGTATGATGTTTTCTGCCTCCAAATGATAGTACTAGTTTATAATATTTAATTGGCTTAAAAATTAAGTACTTATATAAGTTAGGAAGTAGAAACTAACACAAATACTTTTTAAGATCATATGATTTGAGAAAATATTTGATATTAAAGCTGGTTTAGGTTTGGTTTGATTAAATGGACTAGCCTTTTGGGACTTACTAATATTGAATATACTATTTTTTGTTTTACCTGTGTTTATAAAAATAAGATCATATTATCTCTGTTACAAAATTTGTGAAGAAAAAAGATTGATTGGGTAATAATTTGAAATAGCACAGAATTGTGAAGAACTAATTAATAAACATAATTAAAATAAAAGGTTTTTGATAAAACTTTTCAGCAACAATTATGTTATATTATACATGAGCTTAAACATAGTTTCCCAAATTCTTTTGGTAACTTGAAACTTTAGAGCTTTAATAAGTTCAGGTAAATGATAAAAAATTATTGATTATCTACATATTTCAAAATAACATGCTATACTGAAACATTAATTGTTAGGTTATTCTAAATTTACTTATTTTTGGCTTGTTATTACAGAGAAACTAAAAGATAGATTTGATTCTGATAATGAATATGGCTTGCACTTTCTTAAAAATATATGTACCTTAAGAAGTTGTGAATATAACTGCCAACAAAAGAGCCTATGTTTCTAAAGATTATAATATGTATTTATAAATTTGCCAATCTGAAGAATGCTGATTGTTTACTTTTTAGTTATTACTAGAAATTAAAATTCCTAAGAGTTTAGAATTCTTATTAAGATAGACAAAAAGTATGTTTTTGGTATTAAAAGATATAAGGTACACCTTTAAAAGAAATAGTTTGTACTAAAGTTGGTTATTTCTGAATGAATTTAGAAGCAGCAAAGTAAAAGGGCAGTGGAAAGCTGTGAAAAGTTTGTGAAAGAAACCTTGAAAGGAAATTTTATATATGGCTAATCTGAATAAGATTGGAATAAACATAATTGAGTAAATAAACATAAATATCAAAAGTAGGCTGATACAGAATCAGAGTTTTGTTCTTTCTCAGTTAAGAGGACAAAGCATCTTTTTGTATTATTATTCTGCTCCAGATACTATAAAAAATTTTTCTAAATAGAAAACAAAGATTTTATATTCTATCAGATATTTTGTGTTGCATCAATCAGTTCCTTCATTACTTAAGAAAACCATTTTCTCAATCCTAAGAATTAAAATTTTGCTAACCTGTATTTATGTTTGATACCTTGTATTGTCACTTTGGGTAAATAGATAATATAATATTGTTTCATAATGATATATGATCTTTTTGGTCAAATGTGTCTGGCAAACTTCTCTAGATTCAAATTTTAGGAGACCTCTTCTTACCCTGAAAATGGCTTTGGATTATTCCAATGGGCCCCTGGAATACCTCAAAGATTTATTCTCTCTTTATAAAAAAGAAAGTTTAAACAAATTAGTCCTATTTGATGTGCTAAAATTACATGGGAAGATTTGTCAAATTAATAATAATATTATCACTGAAATGAATATTCTAGAGATTATATAAAAATCTCCAAGTCTACAAAGTTCTGATATATTTTCATTTATAGCTCTAATTGTTATCTTAAAACATTATTACAGAAAAGTAAATTTATTTGTCAATTGCACTATAATCAGATATATAACTTGTGTCATTTTAAATTTTGTCATTAATAGAAATTCATTGTTTTACTCCAATGCTTCTGTAAATATTTATCTTCCAAAAGAACCATGGAGAGGACTGACTTATTCTAAATTACAGGTTTCTGAAAATAAATTTTAAGATTATAACTTTTAACTGGATGAAAACTTATAGAACTGTAAGGAATACTGGGTTCATAAAATGCTGACAAGTCATCAGGATAAAAAATAATTTATTATATGGGACTGAATGAACTGAGGATGATTATAATTTTATGACTTCTTATTTGAAATATTGCTGATTTTTTCAATTGTGTTATTTTTCCAGATAAGAAAATATGTTGCTCTTAGAGCAATTTGGTAAATTATACCTTTGTAAGCAGTAATGATACATATTTTTCTCCTTACTTATCCCTTCAGAATTTGAAAACACTTAATGAATATTTTTTAATGGCAATATGTTTGTTTGCATAAATTCAATAAGAATCTTTTTTTAATAACAGAACACAATTGGTCATTGGTTTTATTAACAATAGTTTGACTGGAATGTCATGTATGAGAGACATGCACAGACTCTGTCTGTCACCAGAAAGCCTTAAAGAATTAAGACTGACTTTGGAGGCTGATTAAAGCCCCTTGTAAAAATGGCCTGGTACCTGGCTTACATGTTAAGCATCAGTTTTTCCAGGTAAGAAATAATGGTTTCTTCTCTGGGAGATGGCAAAATAAGAACCTCAACACATTTGGGGGGACTTCAAGAACCTGAGGAATTCACCCAAATCTATAGGTACTGCAGGCAAAGTCTTATAGCAACTGTGTGGCTTGACTTCTTAGCCTTAGAGGGTAATTAAAGTTTAATCTGGAGATTTCCTATGAAATTCCCGCAAAGCAGGTTTAAAAGAGCCTATATGATGAATTACTATTCTTGTTGTGTTTATGAAAATAATCAGGCCAAATTTATTGAAACTAGACTTACGCAGTAAAATAGTCTTAATTTGGCTATCTTTTTTTTAAAAAGGGGTGCTTTTAGAGAAATTATGTTTCAGTAAAAAGTATAATGCACATTTGTAAATATTGGCTTCTAATGAAGTTGTCTTAAGGTCTTATTTTTCACCTGTAAATTGGACTGGATCCTGAATATTTCTAGTTTTCTTAAATATTTGACTATTACCCTCTGAACTAATGTTTCTTTTTTCTCCCATGCTTTGACTTGGCATTATTGAGACATAAAACTATTTTTTTCTGAAATTACATGACATCAGAAAAATTGCCACAACAGCTCATGCTTAAACAATCTCAGTGACTGATGCTGTGTAAACCATGTAGAATTTACCTGAGAATGTGATGATATCACCACAGACAAACTGCAGACCAGAATCTATCAGAATGTCACTGCCTGCCTTCAAACCAGCACAAAAAGATGAACCTTTTTAAAATCTTCTCAACTGACAGCCTTAGAGACTCAGAAACTGGTTTATAATTTGCTCTGATCATTAATCTTTGTCTTTCTTTTTGTGTTCATAGACATACCTCTTATTAAATACCTGATTGCTTACTTGCACAATATAGGTCTCTTTGGGGACCCATCTGCATCAATGCCTCCTGAAATAAGACTCAACAATTTGGCTGAACTGACTTATTTTCAGGATTGAATGATTGTATTACAGGAGTAAACAGGTTCTTCAGCAGTGTCTTGGGAAAAAGAATTTCAGTGACACTTGTAGAAGGAGTTTAAGTTATAGTTGCGAGATTTATTAGAGTGAGAAATGAAAGTACACCCCTGGAGAGACAGAGAGCAAGCAGGACATAGGGCTACTATTGCCCCCAGGTTCTTGCTAAGTTTTCATAAATTTCCTTGGGTTCAGGAAAAAGCAGGACTTTTATTTCAAGCTATCCAACCTCCTTCCTGGCTCCTCTTGGGCTTGTGCTTATCCTTTCCCCCATCCAACCTCTTTTTCCCAAATTTTCCCAAGCTAGTGCCCATTCCCTTCTTATGGTAACTATTTTGGCTTCTGTTGTGCATGCACTTAGTAGAATAAATTCTCCCTGAATGTCTTCTCCCTCCCCATCCTTGTAGTCTGGTAGACTCCCCAAGGTGACCAAAAAGCAGTCTTTCCCTGCTGCTTGGATGTTTTTGTCCATTTGGGAGAATGATGATGTTTACTTCCCAGGGTGACTGTTCTGTTCATCCCCTCCTCTCTCATTAATACCTAACTAACTGCCCACTCTAACAATAGGATCAATGAAATATGGAGCAAGCTACCATCTTAGCATCTCTAATGTGATACTTTAAAGGTTCAAAAATGGAACTGAAGAGAACCAAAGATTTGCCATCCTGAAGCTGCTTTGGGGGATATTGAAAAAAAAGCTGTTTATTAAGAAACAAGACTCAGAAGGGGCCTTTTGCCCTCCCCTCTTTTCCTGCCCAAGAGATTCAGACAGAAATGTGATTCAAGAAGGAGATCTTAGGACATTCACCTTTGCCTAATTTGAATTAAGTATGGTAAATAAGAGGGCTTCAGGCAGGCCTGTTTGCTAGATACCCACTGTGTCCCATTGTCTTTGAGTTGCCTAGCAAGACTTTGCCTGCCACTGTGTTCTCCTCTTCCTCAGCTACCTATAAATCACCTATTCTCACTTCTGAAATCTAATACCCCATCCCCCCTCCTTTCCAATCTTTCCAAAAGTATCTTATATACCTCACTGTCTTTGAAATTTTCATGGGATTTTCATGCTTATGTGAGTTCCCCATGTGCATATATTAACACTTTGATTTTTTTTTTCCTGTTAATCTGTGTCTGTTAATTTGATGAATAGCCCAGGCAGAAGAATTTAGAAGGTGGGAGGAAAGGTATTAATATTTTTTTCAGCCCCCGCAAGTCCCTAGACTGTTCTTCCTGCTGCTGGCATAAATTGCCCTTCTGCTGACTCTCACTGCCCTAGCAAAAGAATGTTATCTTTGACTACTGATCCCAGGGACCCCAATACTCTGCAACTTCTTTGCTAAAGGAAATCCTTGTCCCTCTTCCCACAGCAAATGCAGCTGGCAGAAGTTTCTCTTCATTTCCAGCCCTTGAATACTGTCTCTCTTGTAACCAACAGAAAAGTGTATAAAGATGTTCATGGAAAGCTCATCCCCATAAGCCAGTTTTTCCTGAGATAACTATTATTTTTTTCTGATCAAGAAAGGGTTCTCTTAATAATGAAGATACTGATTTATTCTCAACTCTTCCCTCCCCACTGATATTTGAAGCTTGGGGTGACCATAAAAATAACTTCACAAAGAAGACTAAGGATTACTCACTACTTATGTTCCTTTCTCACTTGTCCTCCTTACCAAGTAATCTCGAGTTTTTCCTTCCTTCCTTCCTTCCTTCCTTCCTTCCTTCCTTCCTTCCTTCCTTCCTTCCTTCCTTCCTTCCTTCCTTCCTTCCTTCCTTCCTTCCTTCCTTCCTTCCTTCTTTCCTTCCTTCCTTCCTTCCTTCCTGCCTGCCTGCCTGCCTTTTGTGGTTCATTAAAAAGTTGAAGGAAGCAGTAGAGAATGAGAACAGATTAGACTTTAAAATAAACACATTAATGTGTTTTTTTACAAGGTGTGTTCCCTCATCTAGTGATCATAGCAATATGAGATCTACTTGTTTTGAGCAAGTGTCTAGATAGTAGTAAGTTGAGCAAGGGTTGGGGGTGAACCAAAATAATGTACCTCTCAAATGTAATTATTGTTCTTAAGGGCTTCCAGTGAAAACAACAAGTTTAAACAAACATAATATAAAATATTTCAATGAAAAAAACAATCTATGAAATAAAATTCATAGAAATAAGTCAGTGATTCAGAACATATTTTCAAAACACTCTAAATTGGAAGTCCTCAGACATTTTTGCTCACAGCCTCTCAGCCCTCCCAAAAAGAGACTTTGGAAAAGTTATTCACTTTCTCACCTGTTTTAAAGATAACATCAAGAAATTTTCAATATAAGTTTAAATAGTTGCCAAGGACATAAATTTCAGCAGATTGTAAATGTTAATATATTAAACCAAAAGTACACATTACTTTATAAAGTATCTGATGGAATCTAAGTATTTGGACAATTTGACACTCATTTTCATCTACTTAAAAAAAAACATAAGCCTTGGCCAGGTAGCTCAGTTGGTTAGAGCATTGTCCCAATATGCCTTGCAATTTCAATCTTCAGTCAGGGCACATACAAGAAACAACAAATGAATGCTTCAGTAAGTGGACCAACAAATCAATGTTTCTCTCTCCCCACAAATCAATAAATTAAAATATACATGAAAATTTTAGTTAATATTTAGAAATGATATAGCCTTCATTTTTCTTCTTGAATTTATACCCATTCCACTTCTCCACATAATTTCATGCTAATATTACTTATATTTGTCCTTGAAAGTCTTTTACTAATAGTACTATCATACTTCTCTGTGACAAAATAGGTTTATAAATGGTTTCTGGCTAGGATATGGAAAGAAGTTGAGAGATAAATTTATGGTTAAGGAACTGAAGTATCCCCAGGAAGCACTCTCCAGCTTGGTTCACCATACTCAGCGTGGGAGGAGCACACAGCTTGGTTTCTGGGATACATATGGTTCATCCCCAGTGTCAACACTGAGAATTATTCATCTTACCAATGAGGAAACCAAAGATCATAAAATTTTGAGAAATTGGGGATTAGAAGTAGAACTTGGGTCTGACAGACTCTGGATCCTGGGCTCTTCTCAGCGCAACATAATTCTTAGGGAGAGAAGTCAATGTTAGGGTATCTTTGGGTCTTTTTGCTCTTTCTGACCTTTGGCACCTGTGTACAGCACCCTCTCCCAGCCAGCCCTTCACCTTCCCTCATCAAGCATCAAGCAAGGGCTCAAGGTTAGAGATAAGCCAGAGCAAAGTATCTCACTTTTCACAAAAGCTTCACATCCGAATCCAAAGTTAGTCATGGCCTTCCAAGAATACTGTGTCCATTTATAGAAAAGAATCAGATAAGAAAGGGGATTTCCTAAGGAGAAGGAAAAAGGAAATCTAGGGATATCACGTGGGCACATAAGGAGTCCCCTTGACCTATTCTGTGCACATGTGGAGTACTTGCTTTATTAGGCAAACTTGAACTTTTGCCTTGGAAACATTGACAACCAGTAATATAAAAGAGAAATATTGTGGGTCTTCAAAAAGGAGCCACTTTTATGTCATTTGAGGCTTGGTTGGTAAGGAATTAGCTCTACAACTTGTATTTGATCAATAGCTATGACTCCAGATCATATTCCCTTGATGCTTAATGATTTTCTTTTGTTTAAATTTAAATCCTCACCTGAGGATGTGCTTATTGATTTTAAGAGAAAGAAAGGGGAGTGGAGAGAAACATTGATGTAAGAGAGAAACATCTATTGGTCGCCTCCCATACATGCCCTGACTGGGGATTGAACCCACAACCTAGGTATGTGCCCTGACTGGGAGAGATTGAATCTCAAACTTTTGGTGTAGGGGATGATGCTCCAACCTACCAAGCCACCAACAGAACCTGGCCAGTGCTCTAATGATTTCCTTTAAAACCACATTAACAATCCCAGCATACTGTCATTTGAAATAACAACAATAACCATAGAAAACTCTTATATTTAAAATGCATGAGATATTATATTAATTTTAGTCTCATAATTACCTAATGAGCTAGTTACTATTGTATCCCCATTTGACAGATGAGGAAACTGAGGCATAAGAAATTAAGTATTTTTCCCAAAGTCACAAGACTTTCATCAAAGTGACAGAGCCAGAATTCAAACCCAGACAATTGGGCTCCAGGCTGGGTTCATAGCAACTGTAGGAAAGATATACTACTCTGAATTAGAAAGACATCCATTATAAGGAGACTATCAAATGCATCATCAGAAATATAACAGCTGTGGTGGTATCACAGTGTCAACATCTTAACTTTCTTCTTGCCTTTGCTGAAGTTGTTTTTTAAAAAAATGGAATTCAGAGTCAGGTATCCTTAAGATGCAGTAAGTAACATCTGGTCCCTAGGACTAACTACTCTTCACAATCTCTATATTTAAGTCAGATTTGCAGATTAGCACTCACAATGACTCCTAGCACCATATTTACTGGCCAGCCTAATTATGTAAAACAATAGATCTTTCTTGCTGTTAGCAACAAAGGAAGGGTTGGTAAAGTAAGAAACAGATAAGACTTAAGGCAAGAGGGAAAGGCTAGAATTAATTGATGTCATCTACATCATTTGCTTGCAGGAGACAAGAAGTTAAGTTTACTAAAGAGAAACATTATGTACCTAGTCTTTGTCCTGTTTTGAAACATTTCCCCGATAACTCCTTTGACCCCAAACTACAGCATTTCTGGCTTAAAAAGCTCACTCTAAAAGCTCTTTAGACTACTGATTAAATATTGTGGGTTTAACACATACATAATAAATGTGATAAAATGTCAGGAATTTAAAAAGATAAAAAGTCCAAAAGACCAAATGAATGATATGTGAACATATCTTTAGATTAAAAAAAAAAAAAGAATAGATGAGACATTATGCCGAACCCAGCCATTTAAATGCCTACAAGGGGGACAATAAGAGAAGCAGGTGAGTTTTGAATCAGCAAGTAATATGGAAGGTTGTGTGAGATATGAAACTAAAACTGTGGATGGATTACATGCATAGTGCAGTTTCTCTCATTTTCCTTGTACAGCCAGACAAACTGCCTTCCTCTCTATACACACAAACAGAGGAAACAAATTATTTCCAACCTGAGTCTCGAGATTAAAAAGTGCATGTTGGTCACCTACCACAAAAGACCCAAACCATAAATATCACTGGGACATCAAAAATAAAGAGGAGATCCTAAAAGTTTTCAGAGGAAAAATACAAAAAAATAGTTCACTTAAGAAGTACCAAGAATCAAAATGGCATTGAACTTCTTCATAACAATAATAGAAGTGATAAGTCAATGGATCACTGCCTTCAAAAATCTGAGGAATTATTTTCTGACGTAAGAATTTTATATCTAGCCAAAATATTAACTAAGTATAAATACAAGGGGGCACCCCAAAAAAATGAAATTAATATATAAAAAACTGAGTATTTGTTCTTACAGGTTTAAACTTCAGTCACCTTCAAAGTACTCACCATTTGATGAAATGCACCTATCGAGACTTTTTTCCCACTGCTCAAAACAGTTTTTGAACTCATCAACTTTGATGCCTTGTAGAGCTTCTGCCATTTTTGTTTGTTTCACCTCTTCAGCATCAGCAAAATGGTTCCCTTTGAGGACTTTTTTCATCAGGGAAACAAAAAAAGTTGCTCTGGTGAGATCGGGTGAATAGGGAGGATGGGGCACAGGAGTCATGCCATTTCAGTCAAAAACTGCTGAACACTCAATGTGGTGTGGGCAGGTGCACTTATAAATCACCCTTTATGAAAAAAAATTCACTGAAGCCAAATGCAGCCTCTCACAACAATGCCAGCTGGTACACTGATGCAGATGGGTTCCTAGAACACTCACTTAGCAGGGGAAGTCTGTACTACAAGGGGCCCACTCTCCAGAATATAATTCTGTTTTCTGCAGGGAGTCCCCCATGAAATAAAATATCTTGTTAGATATACAAGAGTATAAATCCTAAAATGTTTTATCCTTCAATGCTCTTTTTTCTTTTTTTAAAATAATTTTATTGCATATTTTTCATTACCATTTAGTCTCCTTATACCTCCCTGCTCCTCCCACAATCACCACACTGTTATCCATGTCTATGAGTTCTTTTTCCTTTTTTGCTCCATCCCTCCACCCCCTAATCTCCCCTACCCAATAGCTGTCATCCTGCATTCTATCAATGAGTATGTCTCTATTTTGCTTGTTAGTTCAGGTTTCTTTGTTAGATTCCACATATGAGTGAAATCATAGGGTATTTATCTTTCTCTGACTGGCTTTTTTCACTTAGCATAACGTTCTCCAGGTCTACCCATATTGTCACCGACTAGTGTTCCATTGTATAAATGTCCCATAGTTGTTTCACCCACTCACCTACTTATGGTCACTTGGGCTGTGTCCATATCTTGGTGATTGTAAATAATGAACATAGCAGTGCTTATGTTCTTTCGAATTAGTGTTTGGGTTTCCTTCAGATATATTCCGAGAAGTGGGATCACTGGGTCAAAGGGCAGATCCATTTTTAATTTTTTGAGGTGTCTCCATACTGCTTTCCACAGTGGCTGCACTAATCTGTATTCCCACCAACAGTGCAAAAAGTATTGTCTCCACATCCTTGACAACACTTGTTTGTTGATTTATTGATGATAGCCATTCTGACAAGTGTGAGATGATATCTCATTGTGGTTTTAATTTGCATTTCTCTGATGATTAGTGACACTGAGCATCTTTTTGTATGTCTGTTGGCCATCTGTATGTCCTTTTTGGAGAAGTGTCTGTTCAGTTCCTTTGCCCATTTTTTAAAAATTGGGTCCTTTTTTTTTTTTTTTTGGTGTTGAGTTTTACAAATTCTTTTTAAATTTTGGATATTAACCCTTTATCAGATGTATTGGTGAATATGTTTTTTCCTTCTGTGGGTTGCTTTTTACTTTGTTGATGTTTTCCTTTGCTGTGCAAAAACTTTTTAGTTTGATGTAGTCATATTTGTTTATTTTTTCTTTTGTTTCCCTTTCCTGGGAAAATATATCCAATAAAACATTGCTATGAGCTATGTCCAGGGTTTTGTTGCCTATTTTTTCTTTCTATGATTTTTATGGTTTGGTATCTATCATTTAAGTCTTTAATCCATGGTGAATTTATTCTTGTGTATGGTGTAAGAAAGTGGTATAGTTTCATCTTTCTGCATGTATCTGTCAATTTTCCTAACACCATTTATTGAATAAACTATCTTTAACCCATTGAATGTGCTTGCTTCCTCTGTCAAATAATAATGTAGGTTTATTTCTGGGCTTTCTATTCTGTTCCATTGATCTATGTGTCTGTTTTTATGCCAGTACCATGCTGTTTTGATTACCATGTCCTTACAGTGTAGTTTCATATCAGATAGCATGATTCCTCCAGTTTTATTCTTCTTTCTCAGAATTGTTGTTGCTATGTGGGGCCTTTTGGGGTTCCATATAAATTTTTGAAATATTTGTTCTAGTTCTGTGAAGTACATCATTGAAATCTTGATAGGAGTTGCATTGAATCTATTCCCAGTCATGGTATATGATCTTTTTGATACACTGCTCTTCATATGTTCTTTATCAGAAGAATGCTGAATGGTGTTCTTTAGAAAAATAAGGAAGAAAACCAAGCAATAGAAATTATAAGGACCACAAGATCCAACACAGAATGACAGCTGTACAGGACGCCTAGGTTGAAACATGAGGAGAGAAGGCTCCAGGGAAATTGTCTCTTGGAAAAAAAACAAGAAACAAAAACTTGTTTACACCCAATGTACTTGATTAGGTGTAAAATAGAATTGTAAGGCATATTAGAGAGCTATTGGAGTATTTAGAATTAATGATTGTATAAGTTAAGAGAAAAATTTAAAGTCAATTAATAACTCTGGGAATATTTTTTAAAATTGAATAAGAAAAACAATATAATCATGCTATTCTACTTAGCTTAGCCAAAAAATTTACATAGTCATAATAATGTAAGCTCTGAATGTTGATTTACTAAAAAATTATGATATAAATTAGGAAGAATGTGAATTACTATTAGATTTCTAAAACTATGTTCATGAGTTACTTTAATAAAAACAAAGACTAACTGACCTTAAAAGGTAGAGTACACATGCCATTCCAGGCATGTAGGATGGCAGAGGCTTTGTTCATGTTTGCTAAGCCTTACAGAGACTGCTATGTATGGTGAAGAAAACAATGTAGAAGAAACAAGTCTCTTGAGGTTAGCCAGTGGAAGTGTAACATTTATAAGACAAAATGTACAAAAATGAGAAAAACCAAAGCGTTCATAGAAAAGGTAACCAGCAGTTTATACTTGGCTTAATTACTGAAATAATCACAGAACAATTTACAAGGGAATTCCACAAATAGTTCAGTAATTTGGAGGGTGTATTCTCATACTATGTAGTGATCTATGTATAGAAAAGTAAGCATATTTTATATATGAATATGCATATATGTATTTATAGTCAGTTATATGTGTATGTGTACATGTAAATTTCACATATATTCCAACGCATTAGCAGCGGTTGGTATTATGATGATTGATATTATTTTGAATGATCTTGGATTTCATCTCTGTGCCAGTACTATAATAATTAGGAAAAACACAATTTTTTATTTTTTATAGATGTTTATTTTTTCAATTACAATTTATTTTCAGTATTATTTTGTATAGTTACAGCATAATAGTTAAATAATTATATACTTTACAAAGTGTTCCCCACAGTATTTCCAGTACCCACCTGTCCTTATACACAGTTATTACAATATTATTGACCATATTTCCTATGCTGTACTTTATAACCCCACATCTGTTCTGTAACAACCAATTTGTACTTATTCTCTTTGGTTCTTTCTCCCAATCCTCCAGCCTCACTCCTTTCTGGCAACCACCAGTTTTCTCTCTGTGTCTACGAGTGTGTTTCAATTTTGTTTATTCATTTATTTTTAGGAAAAACACAATTTTTGGCAGTTGTATAACTTTATTTGACAGTCAGCAGTTAGTTCTTATCCACATTAACTGCTTATAGATTTTTGAAAGTGGTGACAGGTATATAGGTGACCCACGTATAGAGCTTGTTTGGTGAAACTTCATCCTCATTATATTTTCTGGAAAACTGCACCCAGATACAGTATGGAACTGTATCCTTTGGGCCAGACAGTTTTGCTGAGCCTGGTGTCAGGGTGTACATCTGGAGTTCCCATTTCCTTCATGGCAAATTTCTGGGCCTCTCTGAGTGCCTGAGGGGCACACTTCTTGAAACCCACTCAATGGATGTGCTTGTGAATGTTGACAGTGTATTCTCTGGTCACTACCTCATTGATGGCTGGATGACCCTTCTTTTCACCATCTTTATTTGTGGGAGCCATTATGCCAGGCCCAAGTTTGAAAGAAAGAGAGCCAGGAAAAAAACAATTTTATGTGAGTTCTTTTTATATGCCTGTGTGTTTTCTGTTTACTTTTCATTTTGTATTTATAAAATTAAAACATTAAGAATTGGAAGAGACAGAAGATTGAATTAAGATGGTTTGCTGAGCAGATGCCTAAAAATGATAGAAAAAGATGACATGTTTAAAATCATAAGCCCACAATATGAAGGGAAACCAAGAAGAGATATTCTTGGTGGACCAAAAATAAGAAGGAATTCCTAAATAAGAGAAGGCAGGCAGGATTGGGAGAGTAGAGAAAGATGTTTTTCAGAAAGCAAAATGCTGTTGTAGAAAGAAGAAATCATTGTGGAATGTTCCAAGCCTTCAATCTCAAGCTTGGAGGTGGCAGTTACAAGGGACAAGAGGGAAGCCTACAGGCAAACCTACGGGTGACTGGTTATGGATGTCAGATTGGACAAGCTCTTACCCTTCCATGTCAAGTAGAGATGTCTGCCTACAGGCCAGAGCAATGAATGTGAGCTTTAGAAGCATCCAGAACTAATGGGAAATCCCTTTCCCCAGATGACTAACTACTGACAAATCCCACCTGACCGTAGGTAGCCACTCCCCTCTGAGAATGCCAGGAAGCAAAGAAATCATTTCCAGACAAGCTACCAGGAGATTCCAGCTACAGCAATGAGCTCACAGCTAAGAATGGTCAATCATTTGAAAAAACCAATATTCTGAAGAGAGGTAAGTGAAGGTTCCCCCTACTCAAAGACACAGAGGTAGTATCATCAGAAAAATAAGAGAAGATATTGCATCCCTGAAACTGAACTGGACCTTTTTTAAAAAATAGCATTTTTTAAAAAATCGATTATGTTATTGCAGTTGTCCCAATTTGTCCCCCTTCCCCTCCATCCACTCAGCACTCCTCACTCCCCCTGGCAATGCCCCCTCCTTTGTTCATGTCCATCGGTCATGCATATAAGTTCGTAGGCAACTCCATTTCCTATACTTGTTCTTAACATCCCCCTGCCTATTCTTTAACTACCAATTTGTACTTCTTAAACCCATCACCTTTTTCACCTGTTCCCCAGACCCCCTACCCCACTGGCTACCATCACAGTGATCTCATATCTATCATTCTGTTTCTGTTCTTGTTGTTTGCTTAGTTTGTTTTTTATATTGGATTGTTGATAGTTATATATTTATTGCCATTTTAATGTTCACAGTTTTGATCTTCTCTTTCTTAAATAAGTCCCTTTAACATTTCATATAATAATGGTTTCCTGATGAGAAACTCCTTTAGCTTTACATTGTATGGGAAGCACTTTATCTTCCATTTGATTCTGAATGATAGCTTTGGTGGGAAGAGTAATCTAGGTTTTAGGTCCTTGCTTTTCATCATTTTGACTATTTCTTGCCAATCCCTCCTAGCCTGCAAAGGTTCTTTTGAGAAATCAGCTGACAGGCTTATGGGAACTCCTTTGTAGGTAATTATCTGCTTTTCCCTTGCTGCTTTTAAGATTCTTTCTTTATCTTTAACCTTTGTCATTTCAATTATGATGTGTCTTAGTATGGTCCTCTCTACAGTCATCTTGTTTGGGACTCTCTGCTTCCTAGATTTATATGTCTATTTTCCTTCACCAAATTAGGGAAGTTTTCTTTTATTATTTTTTCAAATAGGTTTCCATTTCTTGCTCTTTTCCTTCTCCTTCTGGCACCGCTATGATGCAACTGTTGGAACGTTTGAAGTTGTCCCAGAAGCGCCTTACACATCCTCAATTTTTTGGATTCTTTTTTCTTCTTGCTGTACTGGTTGGATGTCTTTTTCTTGCTGTACTGGTTGGATGTCTTTTTCATTGATTTGATTCTTGTCTTTGTCCACTCTACTGCTGATTCCCTATAAATTTTTCTTTATTTCAGTTAGTATATCATTAATTTCTGCCTGAGTCTTTTTTATGCTGTTGAAGTACCTACTGATTTCCTTGAGAATCCTTATAACCAGTATTTTGAACTCTGCATCTGATGGATTGCTTATCTCCATTTTGTTTAGTTCTTTTTTTGAACTTCTATTCTATCATTTGGGCCATATTTCTTTGCTCATTTTGGCAGCTTCCCTGTGTTTGTTTCTATGTATTAGGTAGAACTGCCTTGACTCTGTGTCTTGGTAGCATGGCCTAATGTAGTAAGTGTCCCATAGGGTCCTGTGGCACAGCGTTCCCTATCCCCCAAGCTGGGTACTCGAGGTGCTCCCTCCATGTGGGCTGAGTACTCCTTCCTCTTGTAGATGAGTCTTGATTGCTGTCAGCAATCAGTGGAACGGATTCAATGGAAGGGATTTACCCAGTCTAGACAGCTGGTAGGACTGCCCGTGACCCCAGGCCAGCAACTACCTTCCTCCATGGAGTGCAGGGGTAGTTGGGTGGTACTCCAACTTTGTCTGTAACTGTCCACTGGGCATGCAGGCTCTGGAGTTTCCTGGGTGGTGCAGGCTAAGTTCAGCTTCTACCTGTGTTGTATCTGGGGCCTCTTGGCATAATCTATAAAGTGATCTGCAGATGGCTGCTGCTAGTGCTGGGCCTGGGGCCACTCAGCAAAAGATTCAGCTTTTGCTTGTTCAGGTGGATTTAGGAAGGTCTTGAGCCTTCACCTAGCCCAGCCCTTCATGTGGAAGAGCCACTGTTACCAGGGTGGGAGAGTTGCTTGGGAGGGTTGCTTGGGTAGGCCTCTCAGTTGGGTAGGGTGAACCCTTAGGTAACCATCAGGGTGGGGCTTACCATGTGAGCCAGGTTGATGGAAATCCAGATATCGTGCCACTGCTCTGTGTTTCTGTGTGAGGGAGGGCTTAGCAAAGGTACAATGGCCACTGTCTGCAGTTCTGTCTGTGATGACGCTATCCTCCAGGTTTTACCCTAATGCCAGACACTTAAGTTCCTCCCCATATGTTAGTGGTGCCCTTCAAGCAGCTGCCCCAGTGATGGAGCCCAGAGGGAGTGAGTCTGAGTAAGTCTATGTGAGGTGCAAGGCCCTTTAAGAGGAGGAGCAGAGTCTGTTGCAGTTTCTTCTGCCGACCCAACCCCCACTGGATTTTACAGCCAGAAGTTATGGGAACTCATCTTCCTGGCCCTGGAACCCTATTCTGGGTGGTCTGGTATGGAGCTAGGATCCCTCACTCCCGAGGTATCCCTCCATTTTATATCTGCCACATGTGAGTTTGGGACCAGCTGGTTCTGCATCTTCATATCTCCACCCTTCTGTCCCTTCTACCTGTCTAGATGAATATGGTTTCTTTAATTCCTTAGTTGTTGGACGTCCATACAACTTGATTTTCTGATGGTTCTGAGTGATGATTGTCCTATATTATAGTTGTAATTTTGCTTTGGTTGTGTAAGGAGGCAAGCTGCATTTAAATATGCCTCCATCTTGACTAGAAATCCTCCAATCAAAAAATCAGAACCTTTTTTGAATGGAAACTATTAGAGGCTTGGAAATTAAATTTATGATGATCAAAACTAGAATCTACAGGATCTGGTCTGTAGTTCCCTTTCTACAGCATTTCTAACCATCTCTGTGTTGGGAATTCACTACCTTTTCAAGCAGTCTATTTCATTGTTGGAAAGCTCCAGTTTAAAAGTTCTCTCATAGAGCAAGCTGACAGCCCTGGGGGTAGGTGGGTGTGGGGTGGAATAGAGCAAGAGAAAGAACTCATGGACATGGACAACAGTGTGGTAACTGCGAGGAGGTGGAGGGAGGAGGTTGGTGGAGGTGGAAGAGGTTATAGGGCTGTGGGGTCAATACATGGCTCTCCCACCACCCTCGTTGAGGGTTCACCATGGGGCCCCTGGCCAGAAGGAATGTATATTTTTTGGGAAATGGATGGTAACTTCTTCCTTACCACCTTCTAGGAGTGGCTTCCTATCTTGTGACTGCTTCTTGACTTTTTCTTTACACTGAGGTAATGTAGTTTAGAGTCACATAGGGTACATGCCTCCTCTGCCTGGGACCCCTTAAAACAAATCTCGGACACATGGGGGTGTGGTCCTGCTTGCCAACCCCCCACTGTCAGTGTTCCCTGTAATGGGAGTAATAAAGGCAATGCCTATTCCACCCAGTCCTCCTTGTGGATTTTTCAGCTTATCAGAATGAACAGTAGAGATTCCTGGGCTTGACTTCCTGCATTACAAGGTGGGATAAACTATAATGGAAAATATATGATAAAAGATGGTGACCACTAAAATAATAATAATAAATTAAAAGTTCTCTCATACTGATTTTGTCTCCTTGCCCTAAAACCCATGGTCCTGGATCTCCCTGTGGGGCTTCCTCATCTATAAGAAGCCTTTCAAATATTTACAAACACTTATTACGTCTATCTTTTTAGTCTTCTTGTCTCCAAGCTAAATAATCAATTCATTCAATTGTTTCTCACTTGACAGCTTCCAGAGTCTTTATTTTTCTGCTTACCTTTCCCCTGAGCTCTTTCTAGATTATTCCCAGCACATACGATAAAAACTACTTAAGACAGGCCTAGAATTGCTCATGATATTTTAGATGTGGCCTATTTTCCCACAACAGTATTATTACTTCCTCTGGTTACTCAACTACTATTAATAACATCTAAGCTGACATGATCATGGTGCTTTCCTTAAAGAACTCCAGGAAATGAGTAAGTAGGTCTGTTTCTCTAATGTTTAATACTAGTTTCATCTACCTAGTAAATATTTATTAACCACAAGCTGTGTTCTAGAGACTGTACTAGGTGCTGCTCTGCCTTCAAAGATGAATGTAGTATAGTAGCTGCCCCCAAGAAGTTTATAGTTAGTAGGAAACTCAAGTTATGTATAAATAACCTCCATTGTAGAAAGTGATATGGGACAGTAGAATAATAAAGACTTAGAGCTATGAAATCCAAAGGAGAAACATAATCTAAAATCAGAAATTCTTCCTGATAAACAGTATCTCAGGAATCTGGGATAGAGTTCCTACCGCTCAGGTTCCTTGACTTAAACCCAGTTTGCCCAGCTGCCTCTTCCCTATTCCTTCTCAGTTTCAGTGCTCAGTGTGTGTCCCTGTTTTTTCTTATTGTTCCCTCCTGGGCTTGAAAATGGTGTGGCAGGCCTACTTTTAAGAATTAGCATATCCATCCCTGACCAGTGTGGCTCAATTTTTTGCACATCATTCCTTAAAGCAAAAGATGGTGGGTTTGATTCTCAGTCAGGGCACATGCCCAGGTCACAGGTTCAGTCCTCAGTCAGGATGCTTACTAGAGGCAACTAATCAACGTTTCTCTTCCTCTCTTTCTCCCTCCCTCCCCCTCTCTCTAAAAATAAATAAAATCTTTAAGAAAAAAAGAAGAACCAATCCATCCCACTATCCCACTTCTGTGTAAATGCCCCAAAATATTGAAAGCAGGAACTAGAATAGATAAATTGTACACCCATGTTCATAGCAGCATTATTTACAATAGCCAAAAGGTGAAAGCAATCCAAGTGTCCATTGATGAATGATTGAATAGACAAAATGTGGTCCATACATACAATGGAATATTTTTTGGCATTTTAAAAAGGAAGGAAATTCTGACATGTGCTACAATATGAGTGAGACTTGAAGACATTATGCTATGTGAAATAAGGAAGTTACAAAAGGACAAATACTGCTTAATTTCACTTACATGAAGTACCTAGAGTAATTTAATTTATTGAACCAGAAAGTAGAATATAGTTTAGATGATGGAGAGAAAGGAGAATGAGGATACAGTGTCTAATGAGTACAGAGTTTCAGATTTGCAAGATAAAAATGGAGATGGATGGTGGTAACAGTTGTACAATAATGTGAACATATTTGATGTTACCGATCTGTACACTCAAATGCTTAAAAGTTTTGCACTATGTATATTTTACAACAACAATAACAATAATAATAATAATAATAGTCAGTCTCTCCTTAGCCCTTATATACTACATAATTCAATTCTTCCACCTCTTTTCCTGATTCACAACCTTGCCCTTCCTTCTAAGTACTGTGCTGATGTAGAGATACTCCTGACATAGGGCTGTCTCATGGCTGCTGTGGTTGTGACAAAATATTAGCCAAGGGAAAACTATGTACCCAGAGGAGGGGCTTGTCATCAGGGACCACAGCCAACAAATTCATGCTAGAATTTTCTGGGACAACACTCACATGCCACTTAGAGGCTCCTCTGCCCATAAACCTGCATGGAGTAGGCCCATGAATTAACCATGAGCTTGTTTGGCTCTAATCTGGATTGAACCTAAAGTGAAGGGCCCCCATTCCTATCCTTGCCAACCTGGCATTCTTCAAAGAAACTCATTTTTGAAGGAGGCTTTCTGCTAGCATTTCTTGCTCCACTCCCCGAAGAGGACCTCTCGTCATGGCCAGCAGCCACAGCACCTGCTGTTGGAGTTTTCAAGTCAGTGAACAAGCCAACAGACTTAAAGAAACTGAAATGACTGTGTCATGAAGAGCACTCTATTAATTTATTTTGACAAGCATTGTTTAATTTCAATTATTTATGATGTTTTATTGTCCACTGGAGACTGCCCACAATTCATTCAACAGGAGGCAATTGTCAGAGTAACCTGAGATCTTGTCTGCCTCTAAACTGCCAAACCCTTCTTACAAGAAATAGCCAGTCTTTTCAAGAAAGAAGAATTATTCATCCATTCAATAAATATTTATCAATATTGATATAATTATAAGGTATGTGACAATAACAGGGTTGTGATAATAAATGGGCCTGTGATTGATTAAATGAAAATTTTCTATGGAGGCTGTTTTACTGCAATCTTACAGACCCCAAGGCAATTGTATCTCCTGGGAAGACTGGGAGGCCACTGGTGGCGTTTTGTGGGCTGAAATGTGCTCCCCTCCCAATTCATATGTTGAAGTCCTAACCCCCAGTACCTCAGAATATATTTAAAGACAAGTTCTTTAAAGATATGATTAAGGACAAATAACGTCATTAGTGTGTCCCATGATCCAATATGTCTGGTGACCTTAAAAGAAGGGATTAGGACACAAGCACACACAAGGGAAAGACCATGTGAAGACACAGAGGAAAGACAGGCATCTACAAGCCACAGAGAAAGACCTCAGGAGAAACTAACCCTGCTGACACCTTCACCTTGGACTTCTAGCCTCCAGAATTACAAGAAAGTAAATTTCTGTTGCTTAAGCCATCCAGCCTGTGGTACATTGTTATGGCAGCCCTAACAATAATACACTCCATCATTGCCCCATCTCTTTAACTACTAAGTAATCCCATTCTGATCAGTAATATTGTATCCAAGACACTAAGAGTGAACTGTTTAGAGTCATGAAAGAGCTGAAGAAAAACAGAGCTAATCAATCTTCCTAGCAACACAGTGTGCATAGGAAGAAAATATGGTGGAAGGGGGTGGGGATGTACCATGCCACAGCTCAGCAAGCTGTTGCTCTAATAAAAAAGCATATTTGTTATTACTCTCATTTCCTCCCAGAGTAAGACTCTTCCAGTTCAGGAAGGCTTCCCAGAGTTGGCATTGCTGCATTAATAACTCAACAGTCAGGCATCTATTTAGCACTGTCACAAGTAGCTCACTCAGACTGGGCAGTCTCTAAATAAGGACCTTGCTTTGATTATAGTTTTCATGAACGTGAAAACCTGCAACCTTTAATCCCTAAGAAGGATACCATTTGCAGCAGTCAGAGAATGTAGGTGGTTAGCTCCTCTGGTGTACATTCCTAAATGTCTGCCTGGTGCTTCTCCCTCCACCACCATCTCCAGCACACCCCACTGAAGCCATATGGCCGCATGCCTACTCAGCCCAGCCATGCCAAGATTCAACATTACAGCATCCCGGTTGAAACAGCTCTTGACTCCAGCACATTTCTTGTGCTATGGACTCTACCTGTTTCCCATATTTTCTTGCTAGGATTTTGAACTATCTTCCCAGCTTTTCCCCTAATTTCTTGAGCCCTGTACCCAGGATGCTTCTTAACCTGTTATATTCCATTCTGGCTTTGTCCATGACTGCTTTCCTGACCCTTAGATAGTCCTATCAAATTTTTATCTGTTCACCTGGAAGGGGCTAATGGATATTCCTGTTTCAGGGTTATAAGTCTGATCTTGATTCTCTGATCTAAAACTGACACTATCTTTCCAGACCTAAGAAGAGCTCCCAGGCCAAACAAACTTTTTGTGCTTGTCACCTTTTAATTTCTCAATGTCTGTCCAACATCTAAATACTTCCCCCTTCTTCTCACTTTGTAAAAAAGGAATCTTTGTGCCTAATATAATGGCAAAATAATTTCAATATTTGTTGAAAGTCAGGCAAAAGTTTCCTCCCTACCCCTCTCTTCCAACAGCCTGCTTTCCAGTGGAATATATGTTAGACCATCAGAAAAAATTATTCACAAAATGTAAACTAAGAGAACAACACTTTTCCCAGTTCTGATTACAATCATCCCTTTCTGTTTTAGGGGGCCATCAGCTGAGAAAGCTTAACCACATTTTCTGAAATCAACACTCATCTAAACCCCTCAGCAGCTCTTAGGCTAGGTTACAAGTTTGTTTCTCTCATTTCGCTCCCCATCCTTCCTTGTCTAGTTAGCAGCATTCCTGCCATCCCCTAGAATGCTGGAAGCCTTTTGCTCTTCCATTTCTCCCTACTTTCTTAACACACCCCTTCTCCTTGTTCAAAACAGAAGGATTGTGTGTGCAGAGCTGTTTATGCCCAAGGCTGTGCGTGATATGCTGGGAATAAGGTGGATTCTGCAATGTGTATCATTGTCCTAACAAACATTAATTGTCACTCTGATAAACGGAGAAAGAAAAAAAAAAGTGCCTCAGGGACAATGCCAGGCCCATTTTAGAATAGAATCAATCCTTCAGGCTCATCTCCAGAAACATCAGATTTTTAAAGAAAACAATCCTTTTCTCTCCCCCAAATTTTTACTTTGGTTTCATCCTCCTCTCTTAAAACTTTCTAGGATAGTTCCTCACCGACCTGAACAGAGCATCTCAAGCTAAAACAAACAAAACAAAACAAAACAAAACAAAACAAACACAAAGCCCAGAATGATGGTCTCTGCTATCGTCAAATTCAGGATTAGCTGGAAATACCCTGCCTTTCTGGTCCTGTCCCCCTATCATGAAATGCCATTTTCCCAAGACATTCTTGTAATCCATTGTCATTCACCAATCAGAGAGCCCAGTGGGGTGATATTTAATTCATGTCTGTCAATCACGACACAAAGAAAAGGCCTTCAGCTGGCCACCGACAGAATCTTCTGCCCACAGAACAAAGAGTCGGCGGGGATCTGTGGTCCCAGCCGCTCAATGCGCTCAGGGGCGGGGTCGTCACCGCTGCCGGCGGCGGTGCGTGGTTTCGGAATAATTGAGGTGTTGGAAAAGGCAAGGCAGATTAAAGAGATTAAATCGGCAGTGCATCCCTGTAACAGAGTCTGGAGAGCAGAGAATACGATTGGGACTTTCATGTTTCAGCTCTTCAATCGCAGATCAGCATGTCCTTGGCCTTAGACCTCTGCGGCGAGTCCAAATATTTGAATTTTAGAGTAACTGCTGTGGCCTAACCTTGTCGACTGGGGTTGTATTTGCCTCGTAATTTTTAAACTGACGTATCAGCAAAACAAAGTGGTTGAGATATGAATCTAGTGTATGAAAATGAAAAAAGCTTCACTTCCATGCCTTGCATTTATCTTTGGAAGTTGGAGGGATATGAATAATAAATAAATGAAATGAAACACTTCCGTGGCAATTGTCGGTAACACAAACACAGGATTCGAAGGCAGCAGCTGGACAACAAAGGAACAGTGCCTCACGTTCAAGATTAGCTCACCAAAGTTGTTTTTTTTTCCCCCCCCAAAAACAGTCACTGGGAAAAGTACAGTGTGTTTTTCCTTCTCCCAGTCTCCCTGTGCTAATAGTGGAATCAAAATGGTTTTGTATGTTGACACAAAGTGTGGGGACTTCAACTGATGCTAATAGGTCATGCAAAACCTAATTTCCAGTTTCTCTTTACTGCAAGAAGCCTTTACATATATTTTACACTTTTCTCTTTCAGAATACTTCACATTGGTTCACTCACTCTTCACAAAGGTAAAGAATGTTTTAGCGTTCCCTTTCTAGCCCCCTTATACAAATGGAAAAAGCCAGTGAGGGGGGTGATGCGGAAATGAATGAGGGGTGGGGGTGGGGGTGGGGGAACAAAAACAAAAGCTAGTGAGTTTGGGGATAGGAAGCCCTGGTTTTGAATCTCAGTTCTTTCCATTTCTGGTGTTCTGACTTTGGGAAGATCGCTAACCTCTCTGATCTTCGGTTTCATCTCCCGTTAAGTGGAAATACCTTTCTCGTCGTATTCTCGCTACAGTTAAGTCAGATAACACAAGTAAGAGTTTCTGGTACACAGTAGGCTCTTAGAAACTGTAGTTTCTTCCTTAAGCCAAGAACACTTGACAGCAGGGTTGGAACCTCTGCCTCTGACTGGGATGCCTTGCCAGCTCCGTTTACTCTGGCAGCTGACTGGTGCTGCGTGCTGGCTTTGTTCAATCGGCTGGATGCTGGTCAGTTCCCTGTCTGAACAGCAGCAGTCCCTTCCAGAAATTTCCCTCTCTTCTTCCCTAGGATGTGCTGCCTCTCTCATGGAAACTTGAGATGGGAGGAATTTCAGAAAACATTAGCCCTGTGAGACCCTGGGGCTTCAGTGTACTACATGTTCTTATCGTCTTAGACTAGAATTCACATTTCAGAAGTAGAAAATCTCCAGGAAATTTGCTTCAAAGGTACCTGCTTTAGAAAGGAGGAAGCAATAACAATAATGTTAAATTTATTCTTTTTCATTTAAATGCTAGTCTATATAACCAGCCTTTCTTCAGGGCTTGGACTTTGAACTTGAAGACCTACTTTGCTTTTATAAAATCTCTGTTCCCTCAGTAATAAAATGAGGTGCTTGAATGAGAATATTTCTTGGTATGTGTTTATTCTTTATCTAGCCTCCATTTTTAACTACTGTAAAATAAGGGTAATAATACCTCATAGATGTTAATATGAGATGATATATGTAGGAGAGATAAATCTCAATCCACAAATTCTGATGTGAAAGAAATATATACACATATAAATTTTTAAAAAATTACATACTTTCCAAACCCTGACATTCTGAGTAACTAGAAATTTAATTTCAGATCTTCTTAAAGCTTTCTCACCCATATCCACAGACAGAGTTCCAGGGCCCAAGAAGTAACTGGGGGTGAGGGGTAAAGGATTCTTATCTGTATTTGAGATGCTTATTGCCTTACCCACCTTGGGCCTTTCACTCATTCTCCTGCCATGCTAGGGATGAGACAGTCTTTGATTAGCCTGAGAAGTCCAGCGCCTATGGTCTCTTTCCCTCTCTGAATGACGTCTTGTCCCCTCCGCAGGTCTCTGCCAGTAAACAACACTTATCCCCCATGGCTCTGAGACCCTTATCTTCTTATCGCTACAGTAAATTTTCTACTGTTATGCATGGCAGGAAAGGTCTTCATCGTCTGGTCTCCACCTGCTTCTCCAACACATCTCCTGTCATCTCTTTACATGTATCCTCTATGTGAGCCAGGCCAAGAAACTACCTTCAGCTCACCATGGCTGCATGTTCTCTCATGTTTTGTTGCTTTGCCTGAACTGTCCCTCCTACCTGGAACATCTTCCTATGCACAACTCCCAACCTGATTTAGCTGTTAGTCATTCTCAAGCTTAAGCTCACCTGTCACTTCATTGAAGGAGTCTTCTTTTCTGTTGCTTACAGACACTCCTCTTTCTGCTATCTGAGTGGCACTGGGTCCATTTTATTGTAATGGCCTCTACTTGCCGAAAAGCAACCTGAGTTTTATCTCTGTATCTCCAGCCCCTGCCAGAAACATAGCAAGTGCCCAGTGTAGATTCGTTAACAAGATTTCTTCTTAACAGCAGTCCTATCCCTTAGGTTTCCTAGTCTTCTCTCTTCTCCTAAGAACTCTGGCCCTCTGCACTTGAATCCATGGCAGCACTATCCAATTTCAGCCATTTGGGTATTAATATGACCACCAGACACCTACAGATTTTAATGAATTACCATGTTCCCTCTCCTAGCCTCCTAATTACAGAGCCAGGAAGGGATCTTAGTGGTCAGCAGTCCAACCTCCCATTTGTTGCAGGACTGTCCTTAAGGATGGCCACTCAGTCTGTGCTGAAATAATTCCTAAGGCTTTTCTATTAAGTGGATATAATGGAAGCTACAGACAGTAGCACGTGGGGTGAACATTACCAAGAAAACATCCTGACATGCAGGAGCTGATTCACTCTGTCCATCAGGACAAGACAATTCAGAACAGACAGACGCTGAGAAAAAGGGGATATTCTGTTTTGACAGAGTTTATTTTTCTTTCAAATTACAGTCCTGGTGAAAAGATGCTTGGCTGCCTTAATCTTGTGGGCTGTGTCCTGTGGGCTGATTTTGGCTGGAATTCTGCAGGTGAAATGACTGCCGTCTTCTGCTCAATCTGCGAGGAGCCTTTGTTATCTCCACCGTGAGTTTTGGACTCTTAACAGTTTTTGAAGAAGAAAAAAAAAAAAAGGCAAGGACAGTGGTTCTTTGTGTCTTTCAAAAGCAGCAGTGTTTTCTTGGGCTGGCACGGCCCGGGGACAATGTGCTTCCCTTCGTGCGAGATTGTTTTATTGCCCTGACACACGGACTGGCCAGTGCCAACCTTCACACAGGAGAGAAATGCTGGGTGCCCCCTGTGATGTGAGGACAATTTACAAAGCAGCAAATGGACCTGAGCTTCTGATGATGACTCTCAGTAATACATATTCTCTTATATCCCAGGGAAGCAAGTTTGGAGGAGCACTTCCTGTTACTTGGCTGATTCATGACTCCTACTGCCTCAGAGTCAACAGTGGTCAGAAGCTTAGAGGTAGAGTTTCTAAGGACCTCTCTCACATTTTTCTGAATTTAGATCCATTTTTAAAAGTTGAAAGTCAATGAACAGTTAATCTTTATAAGTACTTATCTGTTAATGCAACTTGAACTACTAGAGTGATTCTGCACCGCTCATTCATTGGTATGTTTAACAGGCATTTGTTGAGGACCAGCTCTGTGCTACCCACTGCGCCTGGTGCTGAGGCAGTGAGAAGGATCATTCCTGTTTTCAGTGAGTTTATAAATGAATGACCGTTCACTGCGATAAGTTACAAAGGGGCACTGGGAGCCACGAGAGCCCAGAGGAAGGGTCATGGAACACAGCCAGTAGGAGTCATGGAGGCTTAGCAATGAATGTAGAGACTGAGTCGTCATGGGGAACAAACAGAAGACAGCCAGGGTCTGACAGGGAGGAAGGTACACTGCATTGTGCAAGAAGTGAGAAAGCGTGGTGCATCGGGGAACTGAACTGAACTCAGAAAGGCTGGACTGTGAGATACACATTCCAGGAGAGTGGCAGGAAATATTAATGAAAATATAGAATAATTTTGAAGATAAACCTTGGGAGCCTTTGGATTTTATGTTTTATTCTGAAGGTTATTGGGTGCTTTGGAAAGATTTTTGCTGGATGGTGCTATGGTCAGGTAAAGCATACAGACCATGAGTCTGGACAATGAAGCAATTCCACACAGGGGACAGCCGCAATGCCAGCCCAAGAAAACAGTGCTGTCAGGAGAGACATAAATGCAGGTTTCAGAAAGCAGGAAATTGACCTTTAAACAGTGGTAGGTGCTCAACAAATGACTGAAGGATCGCTTCTCGGCATTTTGGCTAAGATCAAGTGTATTATCTGTTCTTATCAATTTAACAAATGACTGAAGGAAGGAGCAAATGAATGGTTCTGCCTTCTGGGAAAAGAGGAAGTGAGAATAATCTTTCTTTCATGAGATTTCATATCACTCTCTGACACTTTAAGATCACCAGTCTCATGTTCTCAGACTCCACATCCTTACATCTTTCAACTATTCTCCATGTGATGTGATTCTCCCCAACTGTCCTTTTTAAATTTGTTTTATTTTGCCATTGCCCCTCTGATTAAACTGCGGTCCTGAGAACTAAACACAAAGCTTCAGATAAACTCTGGTCAAAGGGAAGTCTCCCAGGGTGTTTTCATCTGATTGTTCTTTAACTCAGGTTCTTCTAGTTATTTTGGCAGTCACTTAATACTGATGACTCGAATTGTAGATATAGAAATATTTTCTATATGTTTCACTTCTAAGCCGTATCTCCTTCCACAAGAATAAAATAAATCATTAAAATATTTTTCCTACTTGATATATATGGTTTACACATTTCTGAATCAAGAGCAGGGTTATATATTTAGCTATTTTACACCTTAACTTGCTTTCTTGGACCCATTGTTGCAGCTTATTAAGGCTCTATTAGCTACATCTTCCAATCTGATATCATCTACAAACATGATTAGTGTTCAATCAATGCCATAATTCAAATGACCACAAGAAATATGTTCAACATACTGGATCCCTGCGGCATACCAATTAGGAACTTCCCTCAGGTTAATATATTTTAAGCTATGGTGGTGATCCTTAGTGGGTCATGAAACAACTTAGTGGGTTGAAATCAGCATTTTTAAAAACTAACATGGAATAGAACAGAACATGTTGGAGTTTATTGCATGCAGCAAAGGCAAATTATATGTTGTGAAACTTTTGTCTCAGACACACAGGCACACACATATTCTATTAAGGTCTATGTAACACAATCACAGACAGAAATAATATTGTCACATGAATCACATAATTAAAATGAGAATAAATCTTGTTACTTCTTTAAAACATATTAAATAGATTAACATAGAAATGAACAGAAAACTCCATTATCACCCTTATAATTCTTGACTTTTTAAAATGAAAACTCCCCTTGTTGGACAATTAGACAATTCCCTTCCTTTGAGAAGTGTTCTTGAAGCTTCCATGTAGGGTATTTCAGGCTTTCTGAAGAGACTCAGGACCACAACTGGGGTCTCTGAGACTTCAAACCCAGTTCAGTTAGCTCTCTTTTGTTTCTCTGTTTCCCAGTGTTATGTGGCTACATAAGATTTTACTTGGGGGATCCAAGGGGGATGGCAGTTTCCTCTGGATTAAAAAAATAAAATAAAATAAAAATAAAAGGTTGAAGTCTACTGACAAAGATCATACTTCCTAATAAAACTAATTAGAAAATATCTTTGACTTGCTAGGTAAGCATACAGAGAACATATTGGTAGACCAGGAAAGTTCTCCCTTAAGTTTATGTTTGGATCATTTCTCATGACTACTTGTACCCTTCTGTTCAACCTAAGTGATACATTTTCTAGATTCTAATGATAATGTCTTGATTAGCTGTCAGTGTGGAAGTTATCCTTTTGAAGTCAACAAACACATTTCAGTTGTTGGTATTAATAGTTTCCATAGACTCTCTTTACATGTAATCGTCCTTGGTCTATAAGTAGCTCTTCTTACATGTCAAATACACCAGAAATGTTGTGATAGTCATTAAAGTTGTTCACAAATACATATTCTGATCTTCTTTTTTCCAGGCAGACATATGGCATTTATTTGACAGTGCTAGATACTATAGTGCTGCCTCCCCCTTCCCATATTGATAGGGAAATAGTAGTGACAAAGACGAGCAAAGCCTTCTTGCAGACACACATGCCAGGCATATAACATGTGAAAAATAAAGCTTTATTGTCTTGAATACCTGAGACTTGGGATTTATTTGTAACTAGCCCATCTTAATATGTGGTTTATCATATATGTATTTTTCTGTACTTTAACCCATATTTGTTTTTGTTTTAATTTCTGTTTTTGCTCCTATAGTGCTGTCTTGGTTATTCTTCTTATGCATCTATAATGTTTATTGAGCTGTAATAATCTTCTCTTTTGAATTTCCAGTGTTTTTTCTTTTTCTGTGAAAGAGTCACATTGCAAGAATCTTGCTTGAATGAATATCAATAATTGGGCAGTTGGAAGGCATACTTTTTCATTATATTTGGCAAGAAAAAATATACTTCTTTTTAGAGTACCTCCACCCTACAGCTGCAACTCATTACTCTCTACCTAAATGCACTAGCCTAGCCAGAAAGCAAATGTTTCCCATTACAAATGACATTTATCAGCTAGTCTCAGGAATAGGTCTCCTTCAAAATTGATCTAGCTTGGGAGTAACAGTCATGACTCACTACTGGATCCCTCAGTGCTTTCAAAGTGAAAAAATGCAATGGATGATATGATTAACATTGACCTATTGCATCTTTTGTATGTATACATCAACCATAACATTTATTTTTCCAATAAGACACTTTTTTGGCTACCAGTATTAGAATATCTCCCTGAGTACATCTGGTAGTCTTCCATTTGAATTAGTACTTTACATTTTAAAGTTTTTTTTCATGAAACATATTTATTATTATATTTTATTTTGCATTGTTTCCCATAAACCGAATTATAATATGTTTGAATTAATAAAATTCAGACTTTAAACTTGACTGAATGATAGAAAGACCCCAACTTCCATGTGGGCTATGTTCTAAAGTCTACTTTTTGGAGTTAGGTTGACATTTCTCAGATATAAGTTTGAAATCCATGATTAGGTCCAACCTTAGCCAACCAAGGCCAATTTAACCCCTAAAGTAGTTGAAATGTTTGTGTGTGTGTGTGTGTGTGTGTGTAGATCATATTAGAAGTCTAATTGCCATATAACAATGTATGGGTTAATCAATTCTTTGGCATCAAAAAGGCACATACTTATACAGAGAAAATGCTTTATGAAAAGGGAAGGAATGCTTTTTTTTCTTTCTTCAGGTCATGACATCTATGGTTTGCTGACATGTTTTCTTAAAAAAAGAAAAAAAGAGTATGGAAGTATAGGAATATTTTCTCCCCCTTCAGATAGTTAAGGTGAGCCCCTAGAACATTCAATATGGTCTGAGATGGATGGTAAGACAAAAGGTCTTTTTAAGTCAGATATGTCTTTCAAAATACTCATACTTAATATTATATAGTAGCATAAAAGGTATAGATCCATGTTGAAGCAACATAATGCAAAATTAACATGAATGGTGCCTCACCTTCTCATTCTGATTTTCCAACCAGAAAGTATTGACCACAGTGTAATAGGAGTAGTAATCTAATAATATTTTAAGTGAGGTAAGCAGCTGCAAAATTTATACTTCAACTATTCCATCCCTACAGTGACATGGAGACCTAGATTTGAATGACTTTGAAACTCTTATATTTGGAGATGTGGAAAAATTAGTATCTGTTTATTTAGTGATAAATGGTAGGTGGACTGTGTCCTACCATCCTCATCCAGAGATGAGCTAACTCAGTACTGAATCCCCATGGATTTTGTTTTTAGGGATTGTTTTCTCTGTTTTGAAAACAGTAAAATGGCAGCCCACAAACAAGAGAGGAAAATCTGTGACCCAATAAGGAATTTATATGATTCTGCTTTTGACCATATAATACAGTATTATAAGCTCAAGAAAAATATTTTTTCCCTGCTATGAAAAAACAAAAGGAAATAGAGAAAAAGATCAAAACAGGGTTTGAATTGTTGAAATCTCTTAAACAGCTATGCTCCGGACATTTAGGAACACTGAATGCAAACATTTCCATCACTACTTGAACAGTTATAGAGTCAACCATGAGGTAAAATGGTCTTGAGAACATTACCTTATTGTAAAACTTCTTAGACAACAAGTGGAACTTTCTATATGTCTCCAGTATTTAACCTGTTTGCTAAATTGAATAGAGAATGCCAGGCAGTTTGAAAAATCTAGGAAAAGGTGAAGCAAAATGAAGTACAGTATAGGAGAGTAAACAGAGCCCTGAATATTGAGCGGTTGATACTGGTTTTAATTTCTCTTTTATACTAAGTTTCTGGTCATTTTGATGACCAAGACTTAGTTTAACCCTCCACAACTATATCTTATTAAACTACTTGCTCTCTAAGTATTTTTCAGCTTCAGTAATTCCATAGCTCAGTGATCTTTCATTGGTCTACTCAGTCAGATACAGCATTTCCAGATACTAAGGGGTGGCAGCATTTGGTCATTTGTGTCACTCTTTATTAGCAGTAGTAGGAACAGGCACAACTGCCATTCACTGAAAATTTACTGTGAGCAAGATTCTGTACTGAGTCTTTTACATGCATTATCTCACTTAATCCTCAAAATATAACTAGAGATTTTTATGTAATTTGCTCAAGTCCACCCACTATAAAATGACTAATGTGGAAAGAAGTAGTGAATATTGATCTGTTTATCATCTTCTGCTCATAAACTAACTGCCATAGCAGCTTTGACTGAAAACATAAACCTAATATACCCATTTTTACTGGAAATCAGATGTCTTATATGTATTGGAAACAGACTTTAGTTTAGGTAACATTTGGATCCATTCATGGGTGTTACATGCACTAAGTACATTCATAAAATTATACAATATCAGAACTCTTAGGGATCTTAAGTACCATCTAGTGATGTGTTGTCCAATATAGTAGTCATGAGGCATATGTAACTGTTTAAATTTAAATTTAATTAATTAGATTAAAAACTTATTTCCTCAGTCACCAGCCACATCTCAATAGACACATGTGGCTACCATATTGGGCAGTGCATTTATAGAACATGTTCATCATCATAGAAATTTTTCTGTTGGACAGTGTGGCTCTAGTGACTATATTCTAATTCAATATCTTTGTAGCAATTAGAATGCTTTTGGTTCCAAATAGGAGAAAACCTGGCCAAGACTGACTTAGCCAAGGAGTAAGAGTGGGACATTTATTGGCTCACATTACTGGATAATCCAGGCCCTGACCCAGAGGTTCTTAAGGCCAAGAGCGCCCCTACTCCTGTTATCTGTTTATCTCTCGCGCGTCTCCCCTCCCCTCACTTCCTTCTCTCCACTCAGTGCTTTGTCTTCAGGCCAGAATCCATTTGCGGTGATAGTGGCTCTAGTAGTTTTAGAACTTCTCACCCAACCCAGAGGAAGAATTAGCTTTTGAGGTAATTTAAAGGAATAAGGCAACCAACTTCTCAGAAGCCTCATCTATATCTAGTTATGTCTCACTTACTCAAATCTGATGATGTTTATCTCTGAGTAATCATTATGGCCAAAAACATAGGATGTTCTATATGGCTTAAGCCAATCAAGCCCATGCCTAGGTCAATCCTGCTATAATTACTGTAATTTCATGACTAGTATACTAGGGATTAACAAAGAGGTCCCCCTCCCCCAAAAAACCTCAGAGTACTTTAAGCAAAAAACAGAAGACATTTTTGATGGACAACCCCCAAAATTTCCACTACAGCTTTCATTTTTCCCATTTCCCCAAAATGGTGTATAGGGATGTATTTAAATGTCGTACTGTAGGTCATATAATTCAGGCAATAGTATAGCCTGGATTAGGTTTCCTAGGCAGCACACTTTCCACTCTGCCATGGTGGTGCCCCATCGTGATAAATGTATAGAAGATATACATCTTTGGATAAGTATCTTAGAAGGTATAAAACTATTAGATCACCACAGTAAAGGAAATTCAACTTTAAAATTCAACTTTAAAAGCTTTGCTTAGGCCTAAGAAAGATGGACTCAGTGAATGCATAACTTCTCATGTGTGCTACTATATAAACTTGGGTCATTCAATTAACCTCCACTAGTTAAGCTTTTATACCACATTTTTCATAAATGCCCTATAATGCAAGTCAGTACTGTAGCAAGTCATCACATGCTAGAGGTCTCTAAGTCTAAATTAATGTTTTCCAAAGGTCTTTGATACTCTAGACCACAGCGTGTTATTTAGGAAAAGAATATTGTTATCCAGTTTCACTAAAATTGGAAGGAAATACTGCCAATACTCATCAATTACATTTTTTTTCCAGTCTTTCTCTCAGTTCTTAATAAATATGAAATCTGGACCTTATTATTTTAAATTTTTAAAGGTTATATAAATATAGAAAAAAAAGGAATCCTCCAACCTTCTTCTTCCCCAAATATAAATATACAAAAGAAGAGTCCACACAAGTCTGTTTACAATTTAGAACAAAAAAAATAAATTGAAAAACTCATGGTGAGAGTCCAGAATGTCCAAGCCAGTTTTAAGGCAGCTGGCCTTTGAGTTGCTAAGTGTGTTTATTTTTTCCATTCTCTCCTGAAACCATAGTTGCTACAAAATTCCAGAAACAGAACTGCACTGAGTCTACAGAACTTCTTTATTCCATCAAACCCCAGTCACCAAGCTGTGATTAAATGGGTGTGAAGAGTAAAACAGCCCAAGATTCCTCAAATGTCACATATTTGCAATTTGACCAAAATGGAACCAAGCCTGTAGGCTTGTCTCATTACTTTTTGGCAACGGAAAAGTGACTATCCATGAGAATGCTCTTAAAATTGTCCTTATTTTCTTCTGAAAAATGGTACCAATTTATAAAGTAAATTTTAATCCTAGTTAAAGGGGTCAATAAACCCACTGAACAGAGACTCTCGAAGAAGAATCAACCTATCCAAACTTTTGGTGTTAAGATTATACCCTGAGTCAGTAGTTAGACAACTAAGCATACATTTCCAAACATGTTCTCACCTTTATTAGTGCATAATAGAGACCTCTCTCTCCCTCAAAGTGACTACCCCTTTTTTGTGAGGCATAGACATCACCCTTGCAGAACAATAATTGCAACTCTTCTGTGAACTAAATGAACCAACCCTCTTCATGTAATAGAAAGCATTTTAATGAGCATTGATTATGATGGAGTCAGTGCCTCCTATGTATAAATGTCCATGATAGAAATCAGTAGATTCAATATTCTACTTACCAGATTCCAACAATAGATTCTACAGTTAGGACAGTTATTTTCTTGTTTGTCTGTTTATTTGTTTTAGAAGTTTTCGGAGATGACAATAGCACATATTATTGTCTCATATTAGCTACTTATTTAAGACAGGAACCAAGCCTCTCAGCTTGATTATCTCCAATGTTTTTCTTCTCTCTTAGGCAAAAAAAAAAAAAAAAGTAAATTAGTAAGTCACTATCCTCTGAGTCTTTTCATCACTCCTTGCCACACACCTGTGATTTTCAGGATTAATACTTGATTTTAAGGAAAATAGGCATGCTGTTCTGGGCCTTACAGAGCTACAGTGTACTCACAAAAAGTTACTGGTATTTAAATATCTTTTTATGACTTTAAGATAACAACAGTAAGTCATTAATTAGATGAAGTCAGTGAATACATGTATGAGTCTTTAGTCAAGTTTAAACTTCAAGAAATATGAAGCATGTTTAGTTTATTTACAGAATCAAAGGGGAAAATTTGATATATGTCTTATTGTGTGATGCTCTAATAGAAAGAAAAATCTCCTAATACTGTTCACTTACCTATACTGTTACTGTTACTAACAAACAACACTCTATGATGGCAAACAAAGATTCTGAGCCTTACTCCTTCTAAGTTATTGACAACAGCTACTAATACAGAGGACATGGGATTTGAAAGACATGTAGAAAATAAGTGAAAGTTACAATACGCGCAAGGCACAGAAGAAGGCATAAGGAGGGATTCTAAGTAGTTCAACTTGAATGAAATTTTGATTATGAGTAGAGGATTTGAGAAAGCTAAAGTATCTCCATATATAATATATAAATAAAAAATTTCTGTAAAGGAGCCTTCTCTGATCCTCCAGACCAGGGTAAATCTTCTGATACAAAACTTATTTCTCTTTAATAGTGCTCATGATTCTGCCTAACTTTTTAAAAATTTATTCATGTAATGTTTATCTTTCATGTAATACTGAAATTACCTGAAGGCAGCAATCATGCCTATTTTACTCACTCTTGTACTTCCAGCATTTAATAATAAATATCTATTGAATCAATTAACAAACAGAATCAGAATAAAAAGTCTGAATTTAATTGGGGGGTCTTTAAAAGTACTTGTTTTTAGCAGAATGCTATATGCAGAGTTGTGCTTTAAGAAGATTTTTCTAGCAACATGTAGTGAATGAACTACAGGGAGATGAGCATGACATAAGGAGAGCAATGAGGAGGATACTGTGTTAGATAAGACAGGAGGCAAGGTGAGCCTGAACCATGGTAGGGGCATAGGAATTGGAAGGAAATGCATACAAATGATTCTGTATAGGGAAAACCAACAAAATATGGAAATCAGGGATGAGAAGAAATAGAGAAATACATTATATGCCTGATGTTTTAATAATGGGGGATTATGAGAAAATCGCGCCAGTCATAGAAATAGCAACCTATTAAGAAGAGATGGTTTGGGGAGGTAGCTGTCAATCATGAGCGTTGATTACCTGTGAGCTTTCTAATGGATCTATTGATGAGGCAATTGGAAACATCAGTCTATATCTCAGAACAGAGCTGTAAATTAGGGACATAGAGTGAGAATTATCTACCTAAGAGGAATAAAATACTTAGTTCTAGGGAACAATGAGATTGAGGGTGGGGGGGAGAGAGAGAGAAAGAAGAAGATGGAGGAGGAGGAGGAACAGGAGAGGGAAAAAGGGAAAGAAAAGGAGACGGAGGAAAAGGAGAAAGAGGAGAAGAATTAGGAGAAGGAAAAGGAGACCAAAGAGACGATTGTGAAGAATTAACTTCATAGGTGGCAGGAGTAAGAAGTCAACCAATGATATATATAAAAGTTTTCTGGAATTGGGAGTGGAACCAATAGAGTGCTATGTTATGAAAGGAGGGAGCTTGGGTTTACTTAACTGAATACACAGAAAGGTTGAGCAGCACAAAGACAAGAAAGGCCACTGGCTCTGGCCATTAGATAACTAACAAACTTCAAGATGACTCAATTTACTTGATTTTATTCTTATAATAATCCTTTGTGGCAAAAGGGTGGCATTATTATCCTTACTTTGTAGGTCAAGAAACCAAGTCTCAGAAAGTACAAGTGGCATTCTTGAGACAACACAGATGTGAAACATCAGAACTGGGTCTTTAACCCAATTTCATCCCTGACATTGTCTCCTAGTATCATGCTGCATCTTATTCTTTATAATATTCTTCAGAAAAATGTATTCATCCTGAGGCCTATATTCTATTTTTCTTCATTTCATTATTGTTTATTTCCCTAGGAGACTTATAAAAACGCTTGTCTTGGATCCTGTCGGTATAAAAAGCAATATTAGAAGTTGCTGAAAGTATTTTAAAGGACCCAAATTCAACTTTTAGAGCTAAAAATACAATGTATGAAATGAAATGATTCTGGATGGGGTTAACAGCAGATTAGAAATTGCAGAAGAAAAGATTAAGAAATTTGAAGACATAGTAATATAAACTATACAAAATGATATACAAAGAGAAAAAGAGTTTTTAAGATGGAAATATTTACATTTAATAACATAGAAAATATGTATAATATAGTAACCTAGTGCAGTAAATATATATTCAATTTTTTATTATTTATGCTATTACAGTTGTCCCAGTTTTCCTCCTCTGCCCCCTTCCCCCTAGACTCACCTTCCCACAGTCAATCCCCACACCATTATTCATGTCCACGGGTCATGCATATATGTTCTTTGTCTAATCCCTTCACCTTTTTTCAACCAGTCTCACCATTCTCCCCTCTTGTAGCTACAAGTCTGTACTTTGTTTCCGTGCTTCTGATTCTATTTTGCTCATTAGTTTATTTGGTTCATTAGATTCCAATTATAAGTGAGATCATATGGTATTTGTCTTTCACTGACTGGCTTATTTTACTTAGCAAAACAATCTCCAGTACCATCCATGCTGTCGCAAAAAGTAAGAATTCCTTCTTTTTTACTGTTGTGTAGTATTCCATCATGCAAATATACCACAGTTTTTTTATCCACTCATCTACTGATGGACACTTAAGCTGTTTTCAAATCCTGGCTATTGTAAATAACACTGCTATGAACATAGGGGTGCATATGACAAGGACTGTCCTGAAAAAGTCCAGCCATTGTTAACGTAACAAGAATGGTTTGCATGACATTGATGTAACCTAGCAGCCAAGGAGAGTGGAATGCACATACATGAATAATGATGACATCACTATACTAGTCAGTAGGGTCGGTAGATGTCATTGAGTGAGCATGTGTACCATGTGGCTGTCGCATTCAGAATGACTGAGCATAGAGCAATGAATGCATCAAATTTTGACTAAGGCTTGAACATCCCTCCACAGAAACTATTCAGATGATTCAGAAGGCTGCAGCTATGGGTAACTGGTGACGGGCAACTTCATCACGCTAACGTGCCTGCTCATGCATCACATCTCATGTAGAGCTTTTTGGCAAAACATCAAATCACCCAGGTGACTCAGCTCCACTAAAGCCTGATTTGGTGCCCTGAGACTTCTGGCTTGTCCCAAAACTAAAATCGCCTTTGAAAGGGAAGAGGTTTCAGACTGTTAATGGGACTCAGGAAAATATGACTGAGTAGCTGATGGTAATTCAGAAAACTGTGTGAGGTCCAAAGTGCCTACTTTGAAGGGGACTGAGGCAGCATTATCTTATGTACATTTTTTCTGGTATCTTCTATCACCTTTGATGTCTCTATTTTTAATATGGCTTGATACTTTCTGGATGGACCTCATATATTCTTTTGAATTGGTGTTTCAGGATTCTTTGGATAATACCCCGAAGTGGGATCACTGGGTCAAAAGGTAGAAGAAAAATAATTTTTTTAAATGAAAAGAGAATCAGTGAACTATGTGACAGCTTCAAGTGATATATGTGTAATTAAAGTTGCCAAAGAAGATGAGAGAGCTGAAAAATATTTGAAGAAATAATGTCCCCAAATTTTCCACATGTGATGAAAATTATAAACCCACAGATCCACCAAGATCAATCAATCCTTAGCACAAGAAAAAAGTTCATGCACAAAACACTCAAGTAAAAACTGGCAAAAATTGATAGACCTACAAGAATAAATAGACAAATGCAAAAGTATAGTCAGAGAACACTAGGGGAAGTTTTCCTCTTGAATCTAGATGTAAAAATACTAACAAACTTTTATCAAATTAAATCCGGCAACATATTAAAAGCATTATGGTCAGATGAGATTCATTCCAGAATTGCAAACTTGACTTAACATTCAAAAATCAATCAGTGTAATTCACTGTATTAACAATCTTAAAAAAGGAAAACTATGTGATCATTTCAATAGACAGAAAAAAAACATTTCACAAAAAAAAACCCATTCCTTCTAAAATTAGGAACATGATAAGATTGTCTGCACTTCCATTCAGCACTATACTAAAGTTATAACCAGTGCAAGGGGGAAAAAAGACATCCAGATTAGCAAGAAAGAAACCTAAAACTACCATTATTCACAGATGACACAATAGTTTATGTAGAAAATCCAATAGAATCTACAAAATAGAATAGAGCCTAGAAAGAGAAAACACATACACAATGAATTAATTTTCACAAAGCTTTCAATATAATTTAATGAGGAAAAGAAAATCTTTTCAACAAATGGCCCTGGAATTTCTGGATAAGCAAAAAGGAAAAAATAAACCTTGACAACTACTTCAAGCCACATACAAAAAATTAATTTCAGCAGATTGTGAAGCTACACACAAAGCTAGAACTGAAAGTTTCCAGAAAAACACATAGGAGAATAATTGGACTTTATAAAAATTAAAAACTACATTTATCAAGAGATAGAATTTAGATTTTAGAATTTAGAAAATGTAAAGAGAAGTCAGAGACTGGGAGAAATTACATACATATATTTATATTCTATATATTGGGTTAGCCAAAAGTCCATTTAGTTATTCCCATAAAATAAGAGACACGTTTTATTTTCAAAAATAACTTTATTGACTTGGTTATTTTGAGTATGTCGATAAGCTCCTGCTATTGACTTCTTGAAGGTAGAGGCCTGGGGTCCTGCTAAACATCCTCCAATGCATAAGACAGCCCCACAGCAAAGAATTATTTGGCCAAAATGTCAATAGTGACAAGAAACTTTGCAAACCACTTTTGACACGTTCAATCAGACACAGGACCTTCTCCATGTACTGCACAAATCTTTTTTTGTGTTTCAGTTGCACTCTTACCTTTCTTGAAATAATAAAAGGATAATATGCAGAAAATGTTGAGTATTTTCCTCCATTTTCAATATTAAAATGGCTGCGCAAAAATTCACCAATTTTGATAAGTTTTTTTAAGGGCATGCTGATATGACAGCTGTCAAAATACAATCTAACAAAATTGTTTTGAATGAAGTTAAAGACAACAAAGCACTACTAGGGCCATTGTATGAAAAAAGACAAATGAACTTTTTGGCCAACCCAATATATTTAACAAATATATATACATGTATATATTGTATACAACAAATACATACACATGTATATATTGTTATACATATAACAAATGTATATGTAAAACAAATTACTTGTATTCAGAATAATATATACATAAAAACAAACTACAAGTCAATATTAAAGATAAACAACCCTCTTTTTTAAATGGGCAAAAGTCTTGAGCAAACACTTCACAAGGAATACCTCTAGTAATGGCAAAAAACATGCAAAGATGCCCAGCATTATGTGTCACCAAGGAAATGCAAATTAAAACCACAGTGAGATGCCATTTCACATACATAGAATGATTAAAATTTAAAATGACAATATCAAATATTGACAAGATTGTAAAGCTACAGAGACTCTCATAGGACTATAAATAGATGCAACCACTTGGAAAAATGTAAGTTTTAAATAAAGCTAAACATATACCTACTCTGATTTAGCAATTCTTCTATGGATTTAGCCCAAAGAAATTAAACATGGCCACAAAAGGCTTGTATAATTTTATGTTTGACTTTATTAATAATAGCCAGGATTTCGGTCTCCAGTTACATATGTAAGGAGGTTTGGAGTTGCTAAACTATCCTAGCAAGTAAAAGTTAAACAGACTGCAAAATCAACAACTCTTTTTAGACTTGTAAGAGAGCGGGTGGACACACAAAACAAACCACTGCTTCAAGATTGGAGAAATAGACCAATACAGGGAGTGGTCTATTCCACTGGTTAGAGCTGGCTCAGGAATGGAAACTACTGTGAGAACCAGTCAGTGACAGGGAACCTGAACTGCGATTGACAAGTTGCTGGAGGCTCAGTGTGAACTACCATGAGAGTAAACATCTCCAGGAGTGGGGCACAAGATTGTGAAATTGACTTCCAAGATTCCAACCTGGTTTCCACAGTCCATACTGAAGGAAAATCTCTTTGTGCTCCCCACAGGAGGAAGGAAAAGGAAACATTTTGAAAGGGTTCTTAGTGCTCTGTTCTGAGCAATGCTTGCCCTTGGGCAGACCTAGTTAATCAGAGTCTAAACTGCTGGGGTATTATCTGGGCCTGACAACAGGGGGAGAGGAAATACTAACTTCAACTCCACCCTACTCTAGCCATCCTGTCCCACCTATAGTGGGATAAAAAAACAAACAACAACTGAGAAAATCTGTGAAGTTCAAAGTCCAAAGTTCATAAGCTCACTAAAGACTGAGACCTAATTATAAGTCTATAGAACACCTTCCAACCACATTTCTAAAGTCCTATCTACAGCAGTTCCTTTTTGCCCAGTACATGTCCAATTATCAAGAAAAAATTACAAAGCATACCAAAAGGCAAAAAACAAAACAATTTGAAGAAACAGAGCAAGCATGAAAACCAGACATGGCAGGAATGTTGGAATTATCAGATTGGGAACATACAACAACTCTGGTGAAGATGCTAAGGGCTCTAATGAATAAAGGGGATGACATGCAAGAACAGATGAGCAATATAAACAGAGAGCTAGAAACCTTAAAGAACAAAAAAGAAATGCTAGAGATCAAAAACACTATGACAGAAATGAAGACTGCCTTTGATGGGCTTATTTGTAGACTGAACACAGCTGAAGAAAGAATCTCTAAGTTTGAGGATATATCAGTAGAAACTTCTAAAACTGAAAAGCAAAAAAAAAAAAAAAACAAAGAGAGGGAAAAACAAAACAGAACAGAGTATCCAATAACTGTGGGAACTTGAAAAAGTATGTATCTTCAGCATGAACACCAGGGGAAGAAAAAGAGAAATGAACAGAAGAAATATTTGGAACAATGAGAATATCCCCAAATCAATGTCAGATATCAAACTACAGATGCAGGAACTGAGTGTATTCCAAGGACTATATATGCCAAAAATCTACATCTAGACACATTATCTTCAAATTACAGATAAATCAAAAAGTAGAAATCCTGAGAGAGCCAGAGGAAAAAAACCTTACCTGTAGAAGAACAGAAACAAGAATTACGTTTAACTTCTCAGAAACCATGCAAGTAAGAAAAGAGTGGAGTAAAATAATTAAAGTGTTAAGAGGGAAAAAAACCCCACCTACTTATAATTCTGGACCCTGTGAAATTATTCTTCAAAAGTGAAGGAGAAATAAAGACTTTCAGACAAACAAAAATGGAGAGACTTGTTGCCAATAGACCTGTCTTGCAAGAAATATTAGTTCTCCAGAGAGATGGAAAATACTATTGGTAAGAAATTCGAGTCTACATAAAGAAAGGAAGAGCATCAAAAAAGGAATAAGTGAAGGTAAAATAAAAATTTATTTTTTTATTCTTAATTGATCTAGCAAATAACAGTTTCTTGAAAATAACAACACAATCAATTATGTATGTTTATGCATATTGTCTTTTCCACATGTGCCTATATATACATATACATGCTTATAAATAAATGAAATTAATGACAGCAATGATACAAAGGATGGAGGAGAAATTAGGATTATTTAGCGATTATAAGGTATTGACATTAGCTGTGAAGTAAGTAGCACAGTGTTGTCCAAAAGGGGATTGGATTAGTTGTAAACGTACACTTAAAATAACCAAAAACTAGAAACAACCCAAATATCCAGCAACAGTTGAAGAGATAATTATATGGTGCATTCCATACAATGTAATACTTACTCAGCAATATAAAAGAAACTGCCAATATACACAGTATTGACCAATCTCAAAAACAACATATCGATTGAAAAAGACAGTTACAAAAGTGTGAAAACTCTTCCATGCATAAAGTTAAAGAACAGACAACCCTAATCTATGAAGATAAGAGTCAGGAAAGTGGTTGCCCATGGACGTTGAGGGCTGACACTGAAAGGAGATATGAGAGAATTTCTTGTTGTCTTGATTGGGGTAGTGGTTTCATGTGTATATATATTTATCAAAATTTATCAAAATGTATCCTTCAGATTTCTGCATTGTATTCTATATGAACCTTGCTTTAAAAATTAGACAAATATTGCTCTTGAGATCCGACCTACTTTGCAGTAAAATGGCTAAATGCACCAAGGAAGTCAGAATTGTCAGTAAATACGGCACCCATTATGGCGCCTCCTTCAGGAAAATGGTGAAGAAAATCGAGATCAGTCAGCACGCCAAGCACACTTGCTCCTTCTGTGGCAAAACCAAGGCGAAGAGGCGAGCCCTGGGGATCTGGCACTGTGGCCCCTGCACGGAAGCGATCGCTGGTGGTTCCTGGACCTACAACACACTTCTGCCCGTCACAGTAAAGTCGCCATCAGAAGGCTGATGGAATTGAAAGACCAGTAGAAGCTCTACAATTTGAAGCATTGCTAGCTGATAATAAATAGGTTAATTTATGCAAAAAAATAGACAAATATTAACCTTGTTTGGCGACAGGTTATGATTGACAGATTATAAGATTTGTTTGCGTTTCTGTGTATTTATTTAATTTTTTAAAGTAGGCTTCAAATTTCTACTCTGTAAAACATTAAATGCATATCTTTATATAGATTTAAAATGCATGTGTTTTTAAAAGTTGTATACATTTCTGAGCCTTTACTTAATCAAAGAGTTAAAATTTTAAGAAATCATGTATAAAGACTGAGAAACTATGAAACAAATATTACTGAAATGTTGAAAATGAGATGGAATGGACCTCAAGGCTGAAATAAAACTCCACAATAACAAATATAGAGAACACTAAAGAAAGGGAAGAATGATTAAAATTACAAGAATAATTCAACACCCTAAGATCAATCCAATAGAAATCATGGATGTGAATAGCCAACAAGCAATGATCCATTTGGAAGAACATAACTCAGGAAATATGCACTACAACTGTGAGCCCTGCAATGACCTTGGGTCCTGTTCTCATACCACGCATACTTCTCATTCCATGGGACATAAATATGCCTTTCATATTAGAAAGAGGACTATTTCCTATACACTCAGCCTTTCCAGTGGCCATCAACAGGCACAGGGACAGGCATTTGGACAGAAGCTACTTATTTTCTAAAACCTTTATTTTTTTTCTGGACAACTACATATTACTCTCTGAAAGTTTGTTCAGTGAACTCATTAAATGTTGCACTTGAGAACAAGATTCTAATATGAATGTGTAAGAAAATACAAAATTTGAGAATTAAGACCTGTTAATACAACGCAACTAGAATGGGGATGTCACGCCGGCTACAGCCTCTTTATTTATAGTTTGCTTTACGTTAAGGTTGTTTGTTTGCTCTACTTTCTCTATTCAGCTATAAGCAATGTGAGGGCAAGGACTGTGTTTTCCTTATCTGGAGATTAACAGTTATCTACTCTATTGAAATTAATTAAGTTGTCTTTCACTTTTTCCTCTGCATTCCCAAGAGCTCCAGTGTCTCTCTGGTACAGGTCCTCCCAATCTGGCTCCTTCATTACTCTTTTTAGTGTGTTTTAAAGGTGCTTTTTTTTTTTTTTTTTTTAATTCATTCACACATCCCTTACTGATTTCTTCCTTCTTTCCCAAAGAGTTCAACAGCTAAATAGATAAACGTTTACAGTTGAGGTCTGAGTCCTGTTTTCTTGATTTCCTCCAAAAGAAAGAGCAATAAATAAAAGAGGCAAACATGAGCTGTGTCAGCACAGCAAAGCACCTGCAGAACAACTCGAAGTTGACAAAGGCTTACGCAACTTTTTAATGGTTTGTCCCAGACCCAAGACTTTCCTGACAGTAACTCCCTCCCTGCCAAAGAGAGTGTGACTCTTCAATCTGGTAGAGAAGTTGAACATAATACTGTATTGTTGCATCTGGGAATGACAGAATAAAACATGTGGTTGAATCTTTGTCACAAAAAGATGTTGAATGCGGATTATTACAAAGGCAGAAAATGATAATGATGATAGCAACCGAGACATCTAATATATATATATTTGATTTACAGTGTGCAAAGTAGTTTTACATACATTATAAGCCCTCCCCCAACACACACACATTCATATAGCAAACCAAAGGGGGGGACTATAATTTCTTTATTACATAGATGTGGAAATGATCTCTGAGCAATGGAGGTGTGTTCTCAGTCAAAAAGTCATATTCCTCCTTGATATTTCTGACTCCTATGCATTAATTCTGTAATTTAATTTAGATGTCTTTCAATAAATATTTTTGGATCTATAAATTATACAAACATATGTATATAATCTAACTTTCTCATATAAAATAATTTTATATATACTACTACTTTGCACATCAGTGTACACATATTTATCTAATTCACTTTGACAACAACATAATAGCCTATTTTATAGACATATCATAGTTTATTTAATCAATCCCATAGGTATAGCCATTTAGCCAAACACCTGTTCCCTGTGGGGATAGCTTTGTGCATTTAATCACACTCATTTTAGAATCCTGTGTTCTATTTGTTGTAAAATAAATATTAAAATATATGAAGATGCTTCATATATAATTTGTAGATACCCCTTAAAGATTAGACAATGATTAGAAAGTGCTAAGAAATTATTATTATATTGCCAATAATTTGATTGTCCTTTTTTTGTCACCCACAAAAACCTTTTTCCATGTTTACATGGACACAGACAACAATGTGGTGAAGGCTGAGGGAGGGCTGGGTGGAGAGTGCAAAGAGAGAGAAAATGGGGGACATCTGTAATAGTGTCAACAACAAAAAAGTGTATTTTACACTTTAGAAAACATACAAAGTTTTAAATACTCAAAATATTATATTATTATCAACCTTAGAAGAGGAGTAAATGCTAGTAAACCTTGTTTACATCTTGAGTTTTGAATAGAATAATCAGGTTTAAAATGCTCTCACTTCTGTATAGTCCTCTCTTCTTAACTCCTGAAACAATTAAAGGAATTTAATATTCAGAATAATAAAGGAATAAAAAATAATAAAGAAGTTTAATATTAGTAAAGAAAGTGTTTCTTACATAGGCTTAGAAATTCAGAGAATCTGGACTGGATTTACCCTTGAGTTGCAGAAGCACTTGCATCTTCAGACAGAAAGAGTTTATCAAGTATTTATCAAGCATGAACATGGAGTGACGACAGCTGGGAATTGCAAGGAAAAATAAAAATCTCCCAAGTAACACTGACACACCCAGAAAAGGTTATTTAAAAAAGGAAAAATAGATTGGCATTGGAATAGTTTTTGGCACTATTAAGCATCAGAAGAGAATGATGCAAATATTAAAATTTGGTGAAACCATGTAATCAATTTTATAAAATGCATATGATTTCTATATAATAACTAAGAAAATTGATGCCTCAAAACAAGGTAAATGTTATCCCATTTTGCAGGCTGGAAAGCTAAGGAAAGAGAGGCTGCCCAAGGCTGCAAAGCCAGGGTTTGGACTTTGGCTATGCGAGAGCAGAACTTGTCATCTTAATTGCTACTCAATTTTGACCTACCATAAGACATATGTGGTACTTTTTTTCCTGCTGCTGCTAAATACAACTAAAACACTGGACGTTATGTATGAACATAAGAAGAGTATAGGAAGAGATGTTCCATATCTATAGCCATTAGGGAAATGCAAATTTAAACCACAATGACCTATTACTACACACTTAACACAGTCGCTACAATAAAAAATAATGGTAACACTAAATGCTGGCAAGGATGCTGAGAAACTACGTTGCTGGAGGGAATGGAAAGTGGTAGTGTCACTCTGGAAAACACTTTAGCAGTTTCTTAAAAAACATGTAACTATCATATGACCTAGCAATCACACTCCCGCATATTTATTTCAGAGAAATAAAAACTTATGTTCCCGCAAAAACCAGTACGCAAATCTTTTATAACAGCTTTATATGCAAAAGCCCAGAACTGGAAACAACCCAGATGTCCTTCATTGCGTGCATAATAAAACAAAATGTGGCCTATTCATAACATGAAATCCTACTCAGCAATAAAAAAAATAACAAGCCAATGATACACACAACAACCTGGGTGAATCTCCACAGAATTTTGCCAAGCGAAAAACGTATTCCTAGCAGGTTACAGGCTGTGGTTCCATTTATATAACACTCTTGAAATGACAAAAATATAAAAATGGAAGCCATGAATTAAGAAGGGGTTGGGAGTGGGAGAAAAGTAGGGGTCACTACACAGGGGATTTTTGACGTGATGGAAGTATTCCAGATATTGGCTGTTCCAGTGTTAATGCCTGGTTGTACATGATGTTGCCATTGGGAGAAACTGGGCAAGGTCACACAGCATCTCTCTGCATCATTTCTTAAAACAGCATGTGAATCTACACTTTTTCCAAAAAAGCAAGTTTAGGTAAGAAAGAGATAATGTTCCTAAATTTAGAAAACCTTACTGAGACTCAAGGACAACAAAAAAGACAAGTTCAGGTTTACCACTCTAGTATCCTTTATGGCTTGAGGGGTTGATATGGGTGTGGTGAAGTGGGGTGATGCCAAGGCTTAAAGAGGTTCTTCAAATGGAGACGTTAAGAAAATTGAACTCATGAAAGCAAATGAAACGCCTATTAAAAGACACAGCATAATTAATCAAATATTAAAAGTGTTGAAACTAAACATTTGATATTATGATGATTATCTCAAAATACTTCACCCACTAAATGATTGTAAAAACATATTATAGAGACCATTTTCCTCCTCACCTTACCTACCTGGGTAATGCTTACGGCTCCCAACTTGGTCCTGTACCAGTCAAGTCCTTCATACACTGTTGTTTCAAAACAGTTTTTAATTGTGCTTCAATATTTATTTCAAATGTCCATTAAGTTTATATGTTCCTGTGCATGAGAATAAGAAATGGAGGTTCATGTTTTTATTAAAGCCTTTGAAATATTAGAGTTTACTTTATTTCTTAATATAATACACACAAATTAAATTAAATCTTAGGTTTAGAAATATTTTCTATGGAAATAAGGGAGAAAGAAGGAAAAAAATCCCTTTGGAAAGGACAAATATCCTTCTGTACCACTCAGAAAATCAAAGCTTATTTTGATAAGTTTTAGTTGTTGCCTTACCTCATTTTTTACTCTATTCAAAACCAGAATAACTTCCTGTTGCATTGTCAGATTGTTGAAGTGATTTCATGGCGACATCGACCACACGTGCTTTCATGAAGTCTAAAGAGGACAGCTTACGTTTCTGGGCTAAATAAGAACTCCTAAAATGCCTTCTGCTCTAAAATACCAGAAAGCAGAGATATAAGGCCCTCCACACATTAAAAAACAAAACAAAACAAAACCCTGACCTGATATTTTAGAGAATGAAAGAGAGAAAGAAGGACAGAGAGAGAGAGACAGAGAAAGAGGGACAGAGAGACAGAGAGAAACATTGATGTGAGAAACATCATTCGATTGCCCACCTATGTGCCCCGATTGGGGATCGAACGAACAACCTTTGGGAGCATGGAACGAAATTCCCCAACCAACTGAGGAACCTGGTCAGGGCAGGCCTTTTACACTTTTTGAAGTGTCACAGTTCTGAAGCCGTCTGTGATGTAACTACACCTTTTTCCTCTCCTTGCTTCTAGAGCAGTGATTGGGTCTTAGTGTTGACTACAGGAGGGGATCACCTGAGAAGCTTTCAAAAATACTCATGCCTGGGTCCTCCCCACCCCCGCCCCGAGAGATGCATTGACCAGTTTACAATGTAGCCTAAGCCTCAGGAGTTTTTAAATCTCACAAAAGTTTCAAATGCGCAGTCCCCCTTGAGAAACATAAAGCATTATACATTTGATTAAATCTAGGTGCTACTTAATTTACACTTCTAAATCAACTCAACTCCTGCCCTGGCCAGGTAACTCAGTTAGTTGGAGCGTCCTCCTGACACACCAAGGTTGTGGGCTCGATCCCCAGTCGGGGCTAGAATCGTATAATATATAGTCAGGACATATAAGAATCAACTAATGACTGCATAAAAAAGTGGAAGAACAAGTTGATGTTTCTATTTCTCTCTTCCTTCCTCTCTCTCTTAAAAAAAAAAAAAAGAAATCAACTCAACTCCTAGTTTAATGAACCTACATTTTGCAAAAATGTAATTGGAATTCCAAATCAAATTTGCAACAAGATTCTAAGTTCCATCTTCTGTAATTAGTTCAATTTTAAATTAGTAACTTAGTTATCTTGGTGTTGGTAATCATTCCATGATGTACATCAAATCATCACAGTCTGCATTTTAAATATAAACAATTATGTCTATTTGTCAATTATTTGTCAATAAATTAAAAAATAAAATGTCCCTGATTTTGAGTAAAAATATTAGTAAATTAGATTTTGCAGCTTGGGCATTCATGAGCAAACATGTTGGAAGTTGTAATTTGGCTGAAGCACAAATTGAAATGAGGTGTGCTTCAAGGCTCGAAAGTCAAGCATCTACATCTCAATTCACTTTTGCACTATTCTGCTTGTGATGGATCAGTGCATTGCATAACACCTTTGTCTTCTAGTTAAAAGTGGCCTCCAAGTGGGAAAGCACATGTTGGAGAAAGAGAAAAGAGCAGTTAACTTCTGCTGTAAATAGATACATCAAAAACTTCCAATTGTAAACCATTTCCATGACTATAGAACTCATGTACTTACTTCTCCCCTCCCTCCACAACACACACAACGCGCGCTCTCACACACACACACACACACACACACACACACACACTCATTCATGTTTTCTATAGCCTTCAAGAGTTAATCACACTTCTATAGTATATTTGGGGAAAAAGAAATGCAGGTTTTTCTTAGGTTTGTTCCCAAATCATGCAACCATGTAGCTATGTCTGCACTGCCCTCTGTACCCTGCCAAGTCTTTCAGCTTTTGTGTTAAGCCTCTGTTCAATTTGCAGCTGGTTGTTGCTGAAAACCTTGGTACTACCAGCCTTCCTTAATAAAACATTCTACAGCCATGCTGGGCAGAGGGAACTTGGGGAAGCCCAAAAGTCACCTACTATCCCATCCTTTGGCTCTTCACTGCCCCAACCTGAGTACATGAGAAGATTTACTAAAGGTTTGAAGCTAACTGGACAGAATGATAATGTAGGCAAAGAACTTTAAACAGGAGGCAAAATATAGGTGTTTTAAGTCTAAGGCAAAAGGAAAGAAATTAAATGCTTCTCACAGTGCCTTTCTCCTGGCACAAAAGACAGCCTCCTGTTTCAACATCTACCTCTCTACCTCTGCAGAGAGGCCTTTCTCTAATTCTTTAGAATGCTGGAAAAATCTTTCCCTCCCTTTGAAATCACTCTCTCCCTTAACCAGGGCAACCCATAGCACCCAAATTCTCATAGTACATTTCCCAAAATAAAGTGGCAGCATGCATCCACTTAACTTACTCAAAGTCAGCTCTATGCTCTTCCTTAAAAAATAGCAAGCAATGGCGATGTGATAGTGCACATAATGCTGCCTACCTTTGTTTTAAAAAGCTTTGGACCAAAAGTGAAATGAGATGGGAGACATAAGTCTTCATTTCCACAAGCTTCTAATTTCCCTGTGCTAAGGATAATTCTGCTATTAGATATATGCATTTTTCATACAATATGGTCCCTAAACATATGCCAACAACTTCATCAGTCATTCAGTTGAAGAAACAATGCCATGGTCTATCACTGGAGGAAACACTGGTAGGCGCTTATTAGATGACAACATATTCATCTTCATTTCTTAAAAGATTTTCAAGGATAATGTTGTTTATATGCAATATTCTTTTTGGAAGTACTGACTTTAGACCAGGGGTCAACATATTTTTTAGGCAAAAGGCCAGATAGTAGATATCTTTGGCTTTATGGGCTATGTGGTCTCTGTCACAATTCAAGTCTGTCACTATGGAAGCAGCCATAGACAATATGTAAATAAATGGGCATGGCTGTGTTTTTTCAACCAGATTTGGCCCAGTGGTCCTAGTCTGCGAACTCCCACTTTGGATAATACCTCACAATGAGAGGCCAGTTAGCGGCCACCACAGAATTATCCAGCTGAGCTCCGACAGGCAGGATTGTCCAGGGTTGGTTTGGCACTTCAAGGTGCCTAGTCCTTGAGATGTTTGTTTCAAAGGGAGGTAAAAATCCTCATTACTAGTCCTCTTTGTGAATAACTCTGTGGAAACATGCTCAAACACACTCCTACAGAAACACACACCCTTATGTCCCCTCACACACATTCACACATTCTTCTCCCAAGGACAAACAATTCTCAGAGGCAGACAATAGTCTGCATCCACATTAGGAAAGAGAAATGGCTTCCTAGACGCAAGAATATCTGCACTGCTGCTCTGCTCAGAGTAGAGAGCACATTCTGCATTACAATGCAGAGATGTTCCAGTACTTCTCACTGCCTTCCTCTGGGCCACACCGAGGGGCCTACCTGTGCACTGGAAATGAGGTCCCTCAACCACTTGGCTAAAAGAACAACTGCCTGGGTTTTGAAATTATGTTTTCCTTTATTGTATACAAGGCTGTGCTCCACTCTAGTTGTCTCTGGAGAAGAAGAACTGTAGAAAATGTATTATCTTATCCACATCTCCACCCACGGTGAGCCCCTAGAGGTCATAGTGGCATGTTCCTCCAGCAGCACTTAAGAACTTGGGTATTGGTTAACCTATTAGCAGATATCTCTTGGGAATAGCAAGAGCTTGCCCTATTGATATTATATGGAAATAAGGAGCATTCTTATCTCTGGGACAAGGGCCTATACTCTTCACAGTAGGTTTTCTTCATGGGGCAGTGTGTGGCCCTTCATAACCCATCACACAGAAGAAACCCTTACCCTGTTTAGACAATCCTCCTTCACCCCCAATATTTCACTTTGATGAAAATATGCTAAAAAGAATCTCTTCTCTTTCAGCCATATCTAACCTCATCACCGCTCTGTCCTTCCTACTGATTTCTCTCTCCTCACCCGCCACTTCTCCCCACCAATCTCACACAGCCTCCGAACCGAAAATGGTCTCTGGGACTGGCCGTTATGCCTGATGGCAGAACCAAGACACTCTGTAATGGCCAGAAGATCTGGCAGCTCTGTGCCCACCACCACCCCTATTTTCCCTTTCTCTACACGAAAGAAAATCCAAAAAATCTCCTAGGAAATACCATTGTTCTTTTTCTGTTTTCAATTCTGGTGAATTAAATTCTGCAATGTAGTGCACATATGTTCAGTGTATGGGTATTTTCTTTAATGACTTGACTTGACTTTTCTCAGAATTTGGTGCAGTATATAGAACCTCTCACTTAACTAATTGCATGTTTGATTTAAACAAGATTAGTTTTTAAAAACTACAGATTTATTTAGTAAATGCTTGCAAGCATTATTCTGTGAATGATCACACATATTTTCCTTGTCCATTCACAACAAAGGAAAAAAATGCATGTATTTCAATTAAAGCAGAAGAGATTAAGATCAGATTGCCTCTTTTTTCACTTTTTAAATCAAATATTATTTTAATCTAAAATTAATACATATTCTTTACAAAATCCTATAACATTACAAAAACATAAAAAGCACAAAATAGCAGCCATATTGGCTTTCAACCCTCCTTACTTTATTTAAAAAATCAATATTCATAGTGAATATTCTTCCCAACACTGTGACCTGTTTTGTTTGTTTTGACTTAATTGTAATATATCATGCACATTATGATAATGGTATCAGGTTCATCTATATTTGGTGCTCCTTCCTAAGGCGTGAGCAGAAATATGTATCGTTTCCAAGCAAAAGCTTTGAAAGTCAGCTTAAACTTTTGTTATGTCTCTTTTTTCTTCTTTCATGTGGTCTAAATATTTAGGTAGAAGATGTTCCATCAGACTGAGTTCTAGAATTAAGATGATGTAGAGGTGATTCATGATGGGTATGTGAAGTGAGCAAGAAAGCAGTTTTTGAGATTTGGGAAGCATTTGTTACCATAGTATAAACTGTGCCTGTCTTGACTGATAGGGATATATTTACATATAAACACATATGACTATATGTTTTTTAAGCAGCTGCATGGTATTATCGCATTGTATGGATCAACAATATTTTATTTTACTTAAAAAATTTTATTTTTGTTCAGTCACAGTTGTCCCCATTTTTCCCTATTGCTCTCCCTTGTCCTGCCCATCCCCCTCTCTCACACTCAGTCCTCCTCCCAACAATATTTTATTTAATTTTCTGTATAGCTGTTCTAGAAGTTGCTGAGAGAGGGTATATTGACATCTCCAACACAAATTGTGGATTTATCTGCTTCTCCTTTCACTACTATCCATTTTTTGTTTCACATAATTTGCAGCACTGTTATTTGGTGCATATGTATTTAGGATTGCTAGGTCTTTGTTAATAGATTGACCTTCTTGTCATTATTTAATGTCTTTTTCTGACTCTGGTAAATTTTTTTGCTCTAAAAACTACTTTAATTGATATTAATATAGAAACTCTTGCTTTCTTTTTTAGTAATGTTTGCATAATAAATATTTTCTGTGGTATTTTACTGGAGCATTTATTGCTTCAAAGCTTTCTTTTTTATGAGGGTGCCCCTTTTCTGGTTCTTTGGTTAGAGCAGGCCTCAAATGGAATGGGACCTCTTTTGTCTGTATCTGTGAAGCCATGCAGTGACATGATCTGACTTAAGTCTTAAAAGGGTGACCTTGGGTCTGGTGTTGAGAGTGCACACTAGTCAAGACAAAGGCAGAATTTAGAAGAGTGATTAGACTGTCATCATAATCCAGGTGACAGATGACTTGGCCTAGCTTTGAATGATAGCTGTGGAGGTAAACAGGTTCTGGATATAATTATTTCCTGGGTTTTCTTGAGACTATCATTCGATGTTAAAGCTGACAGGGTTTACTGGTGAATTGCATGTAGGGTGTGAGAGAAAGAGGAGTCAAGTCTCCCTTGAAGATTTTGGTGCCTACCTGCAGAATGAACAGATTTGCCACTTAAAGTGGGAAAAGTAGATTAGGATGTCTTAAATTGGGGAACTTTATTGAATATCAAGGTGAAGATAATAGTCATTTCAGACTCTGAAGACAATCCATGGTGTGGAGCCTGAGCGACTCAAGTTGCCACTTACTGGTTTTATGAATTAATTATTTGCCACCTGCAGTGTGTAAGAGCTGCTATTTTAATCACCACTTCAACACTTCATGGTATCAGACTCATTTTTGCCACTCTGATGGGTTTGAAATGGTCTCATTATCATATTTATTTGCATTATCCTGATTTCCAGTGATATTAAACATTTTTTGTTATGGTTTGTGGCCACACATGTTTCCTCTTTCATGGAATGCCTATTTATCTTTTCTATTTTTATGTATTCATTTATAGGGGCTCTTTATAATCTCTCAGTATAACTCTTTGGTGGGCTATACCAGTTGCATATATCTTCTGCTAGTCTGTGGCTTTTCTTTTCACTATATTACTAATTATTTATTCAATAATTCTGCCTTAAATAATAACAAAATTATTTCCAGGACTCTTTGTAACCACTTTTTCCCTCTGTCCTTCCCCTTCTGCCTCTTAATTTTTTTTTGTATCCTTGTTTTTGTTCTAGTATATTATACTATTATTACTTTTCATTGTAGTACTTTTCTTTCAACATTTATAACACATACATTTTGTATTATCATAATAATAATTGTTGCTGTTTTGGTTTCACATGCAGTTCTTTTATATTTATCTTGAATCATCATTTAGTCAACTACAGCGTCATATATAATTATTTTGGCGAAAGGTGATATATTTCCCGAATATTTACATATTTGAGAGTGCCTTTCTGCTGCTTTTAAATGTTGATCACTACATGATTGGGTATGATCTTTAAGTCACTTTCTTTTTTCCTTCAAATTCCTTCTCACATTAATTAACACTGAGAAGAGCTCTGAGGCCAGTAATATTTTTCCTTTGGGTCAGAAGTCAGCAACCTTCTTCTGCAAAGTTCCAGATAGAGAATATTTTAGGCTTTGCAGGCCAAACGGTCTCTGTTGTAATCACTCATCTCTGCTATTGCAGTGCTAAAGCAGCCATACACATGTAAACAAATGAGGGTGACTATATTCCCGTAAAACTGTTACAAAAACAGGCAGCAGACTGAATTCAGCCTGTGTGCCACAGATTGCTGAACGCTGCTTTAGGTGATTCACTTTGATTTTCTTGTAGGATTCCATTCTTTATACCCAAAGTTTAATAACTTCCCCTAAGTAATTATTCTCTTTTAATGACTTCCTGAAACATGGTAAGTCCTTTTAATCTTTGGAATTGTAAAAAGTTTACACATGTCAGTTAAGACAAAGGCTGAGCTTCTGTACAAAAAGATCTTTAAACTACCATGATCCTTATACAAGGTGGGGCAAAAGTTGGTTTACAGTTGTGAGTACACAAAACAGAGTTAATAAAGCTATTGGAATAATCATAACCTGCATGTCTTTTTCCATACAAATAACTGTAAATCTACTTTTGTACCACCCTGCACATAGAAGTGGCAACATAGAAAGCTATGGTTTTTTCAGGAAACAAGCCAGAAGTAGGCCTGCTATAGTTTGTTTGACATCTTGCATATGTAGCTTCCATCTCTGAGTCAGCAGTGGATGCTCCCTTCTCACTATTTCCAGAAGGTTTCCCTGACAAAACATAAGACATCCAGTTCAATTGGAATTTCAGATAAACAATGAATATTCTTTTAGTATAAATGTGTCTCATGCAATAATGGAAATACACTAAAATTTTGTTTATCTGAAATCTAAATTGAAGTGGGCATTCTATATTTTTATTTGTTCAATCTAGCAATGCTCATTCCCAACCACTGGGAAGGCAGGAGAAGAAAGGGACTAGGAAGGCACAAGTTTTAATCCTTTTAAAGGAAATCCTCCAGAGTGGCAGACTCATTTCTGCCCACATTTTATTGCCTAGAATTTAGTCATATGGCCACACCTAGTTAGAAAGTAGACTGAAAAATAAAGTCCAACTTGTTAACCATGTGCCAGCTAAAATGCTATCCTTATGCAAGAGGAGAGAACAGATGTAGGGGGACATTTAGTAGTCTGCCACATTATACCTTTGAATATTTTTTTAGGTTCATTAGTTCTAAACTCTTTGTTAGAAATACCAGTTTCTCTAAATTTGATTTCTATTTTGTCCTCCTTATTTTTCATCTCCTGTCTAATCACTTTATCCTTTTTCTTTGTGTTTAATGTGCTTTTTAAAACCTGTCATCTATCCTACTAGAAATTTTCTATTTTCTGCCAGTTATTTTTTTCTTATTCTTCTTATTTCTAATTTATTTACTACTTCTGCAATGGTGTGATTTTTTTCCCTTTCAATATATTTCCTTAACTCTTACAACGACTTTTATATCTTATTTATTTTCTTGTCATTTCACTTTTCTTTCTATTTACAAGGGTTAGTTGTCTTCTGTAATACATTACTTCTTTTTCTTTAGAATATGCTCATATTTCATCTTCCTCTTTCCCCCACAATTTAAAATATTTACATCAGTTTTTAAAGTTTGCTTCCTAGTCATCTGTGATACTGATTTCCTATTTATAGAAAAACAGAGTGAAGAAGTTCTTCCTGAAACATGCAACAGCAAGCCCTTGAGTTCCTTGGGCTTGCTGTTAAAGCTAGCCAATGAGGAGCCACAGCAGGAGGCTGGAGGAGAGCAAGAGAATAGGTTCATAAACTATCGTTATGAGATTGGGTCCTTTCATTGTTTCAATGTTTACTTTTTTCTTTTTTATGTTGCAGTTTTAAAAATTAAACTATAAATGAAAAGGTATTTGAAGAAAATGCTATGCAAGCCTACAATTGCTCTACTTAAGCCCAGATGTGAATTGCTACATATTTTTCCGCAGTCCTTTCCTATCTGAACGAGGAACTTTTGGTTAGTTGACTTTGGATTAGTAGAGATTGCAAGCAATTATAGGAATAGAGGAATGGAATCCACAATGCAAGAGAGTATTAAAAGGTACTCAGAGTTTCCATGACCAAGGGAAATGAGAGGTCGTTAGATGTCTCTTCTACTTCTGCTACCATGAAGATAACAGGGAAAGCTAGTATATTTTCTTCATTATGATAAAAAAAAATTTGTTTGCTCTGATTAGGCCTATAATATCAAAAATCAATTGCTAGCACTGTTCCTAGTTAGAACGATTGGAATTTAGCATTCTGTTTCAAGATGATAGAAACATATTTCAGTTCTCCAGTTGTAATATGGGTTTCTATCCAGATTGTACAGTGTTTTCACAGGATGTTCCAACTTATATGTAATAGGGTGGGTAGAAATATTTTCAAAATTGATCTCATGTTTTTAAGGAAAATTGGCATGCTTATAAATGAACGTCGCAATTCTTGGGGTAAAAAAATTTTAAACATTTTTATTCTTACTATTTCTTAAATTGTAGAAATAAACTCTTAATGATGCAGATGTAGGTGCCACTTCCATACCATTCCATTTTAATTATGGAGATGTTGGTGCTGAAAATCAATTTGATTTCTGAAAAAATGTTTAATACATAATTATGGATAAATCATGGGCTGAACTTCTGTAATTACTTCCCAAATGCAAGTGATACTAATTTTGGGCATGGTACTGTTGCCACCAGATTTGAAGTTAGGTAAAGAGATAAAAGGTGGCATTTCTGGAAGTTGAAACCCATACCATGTGTTCTCTTTGTGGACACCTTTTAAAACTGATACTGTCCATTTTGAGCATGTGCACACAGACATGTATATATATCTTCCTGCAGCCTGGAGAGTTGTTGGTCAGCCAGGAATTGCTTGAGTATAAGTATTTATCCATCACAGTGACATACATCATTCATTTCTTGTGTAATTTTACAGATATTTCTATGTGTAAAAGCTGTGAGGGTTACTATGGGGGCCTGAAGAGAAGTAAAAACCTTAGGAATCTGTCCTAGAGAAGTTTATATTCTAGATAGATAAGGAGATAATATTCAATTAAAAATACAATATGATTATTTATGTTCAGGTAACTAATTAATAGCAACAAACAAAAAGAAGGACCAAAGCAGAGTGCTAGTCCACAGAAGGAAAAGACCACAATAAGCTGAGGGCAGAGAAATGACTCAAGAGTATCTGTTGTGTGTGGTACTTTGCTGGGGACTGTATACATTGAATAAAGTAGTGTCACTATCTTTTAGATTAGAAATTAATAACTGAAGATGGGCAGTAATTAGGTGGACAGAAATAATAACTTGTAAATCTAGCAAATGCAAAGCATTAAATTAGTAAATCACTTACATTGTTGATTTAAAGGGTAATGAAGGAAGAAGAATTTTAGAAATTTTCTATCATGGCCAATCAATCCCTTCTCATGATTACAGCAGTTGAATGTTTTATTGAAGAGGTGGGTTTTCTGTAGCTATTCAATTCAACAGGAAAGCCCTTTTTCCCCATAGAAATATTAGTAAATAATGTTTTCTGGTATTGTATGAATAAGTAATAAAGTCTACAGTATTTTCCTAAAACCAAAAAATGCTCACTCCTGTGAGGGCCATTAGTCTAACTGCCTCAGACACATAGTTTTGCAAATTCTTCATCCCATGTTACACACTTCATTTGTAGAATTCTTTGGCAAACACTTACACTTCTTAGAATTGCCAACTTCTATATTCAGAGTGGAAATCATCCATAGATTATCACAGAATGACATTAGACCAGGGTCTAGGACACTTTGGTTCTATTTCTGGCTTTGACATTTTTCCTTGATGATGATTCACCAAAACAATATTATTGAGTCACTAACAAAGTCAAAACTTAGATTTTGAGGATATAATTCCCAACTTTAAAAATGTCTTGCCTACATTGCAAGAATTAGAGTGTACGAAGTTTTCTTACAGTTATTGATATTGATATAGCTGCAGTAACTTTTGAGGCTCTTTCAAGGGAAATTCTAAGTTGTTAAATGATAGGAAAGCCACATATATATTAACTATGCTCAAAAGAGAAAAAGAAGCAGAACTTCAAAGTAACCAAAGCAAGAATAACTGTTAGCTCTTGCTTATCCATGATATTTGGGATAAAGAAAACTATCAAGACATTAACTGTGAAACTCACAGTTAATTTCAAATCTCTGTTCAGATTTGAATGCAATGATCTCCAAACCTGTTGTTTCACTAAGTTTCTTGGTGGAGCAATTAACAAGTAGCCACATGATGTAAGTTTGGCTCTTTTTCCTTTCTCTTGTCCTCCCTCTGGTGGAGGTGTTAATGAGTGAAATGCCCAGGATGGGCAGCTCAAGACAACTCTAAAGATCTGTGTCCCTGACTAGGTATACCAATAGCATTTGGACTGGGGAATGACTGGCTGGCTGACGGCTGCCATTTCCCAGAAGCCTAGAGGCATCCACTTTAGTCAATTCAGAATTCATCTAAATGAGAACTCACACAGTTACCAAAACATTATTATTACTCATGCCTTCAAAAAGGAATAGACCTAATTTTAACTGGGTTTATATGTTCCTAATAAATATCAGTGAGACATTATAAAGAGCAGCATTCCTGTTGGGGAAACAAGACAATTTCCTGCTTCAAAATAATATTTTCATGAGAATATTGTTTTTACCTTTTTAAAGCTCCTTTACCTGTGTTATCTCATTTGACGCTCTCAAGAGGCCAGCAAGATAGACATAATCTGAGGTCCTAGTAGAGAACTAGGACCCAAGTTTCTCAAATCTTAATATTGTGTTTTTGTATTTCTCTATTCAGATATGTTAATACACATAAGATTTGTAGGATAGCAAATTATCGTAAAGGTTTTTAAAAACAATCCCAAATTTTAGAACATCATAACCATGCTGTTACTAGGCATTCCCGCTTGGGGCATTCTATTCAAGAACAAGAGGTGGTTGTTAGGTAGTTTTATTTACTTGCAGCAAGTATGGGAGACTGGGGATTCATATCCAAAGCTCTGTATACCCAAAGGGAAGCTTAGTCATTGTTTATATACACTATTTGGATAATTACATGTTATTTCTTCTTTGCAGTTGGCTAAACTTATCTTCTTGGGTAGGGTCAAGCTCATCTGGTTTCAGCTGCTTCTGCAAAATATTGTGCTACATTTTAACATTTAGCATGAACCACCCCATACCTTGAGACCCTTTGTTCTAACAATACCTACCCTAACTCAGGTAAATTACATATGGTGGTAACTTATCATAATGGTTCTTAGAAACATTCCCAAATACTGCAACATTATACTCATACTGATCCCAGGGGTAGGGTTAAATCAGTACTCACAAAGCACAATAATTAGCATATAGTAAGCTAAGTAAGTATGAATTGTTGTTACTAAAAACCTTGTTAGAGGTAGTACAGCTGTAAAGCAAAGCATGGACTGTGAAGCTGATTTGCCAGGCTTGAATCCTAGCTCTGCATGTCTGTCTCACTGAGTTGTGTGTAAGCTTTTTGAGGAAAACCTACCACCAAGGCAGTGCCATATGGATGGTAGTTACTATTATTATTTGGTAGCTCTAGTACATATACATATAATAATTTGCCCTATGTCACATGGTAAATGATGGAAATAGGCTGAAATCTAGAGCCATCTACTTCTTGTAGAAATGTCTTTCTTGGTTATGCTGTTTTTTTCACAATTCCTAAAATATGTTTTACCTCCTTTTTATGTCATGAAATTTGTATTTCCTCTCCTTCACCAAGCTGAAAACCCTTTTCAAAATCAATTTATAAAGATTTCCATTACAAAAATCTTAACCCTAAATGTACTCAACTGTTAGGTATTCATTTTATGCCATGCATACCCATTGGCATTTGTAAGGAGCTGTTTCGTGCTTAAAATTGCTTTTCCTTTCTAGACATATAAGTCCAGACATATTCTATAAGCCCACTAGAGGTCTGCTACTTGAGCACTGCCTTTCTATTCATTTCTTGTTGATTTACTCAGCAGTATTTGGAACTGGATTCTGCTATAGCCCAGTGGGCTGTTCAGTAAATTACCAACTGACTGGCAGTCATACTCTCTAGTTCATTCTATTTTTTTTTTTTTTTTTGTTATTTGCTGACTAGTTTCGTTAGGGGTTGTCAAGAACGTGCACGTTTGATCATATAAAAATGATCTAGTCAAAGTCTTTCCTCTAGTTGAGGCTGAGGATTCAGTTGTATATTCTAAATGTTTGGCACATTCCACTCTTAGGAAGGACTAAAAACTAAGGCACAGGTATTCAGGTTCCAGGGAGTGTTTTTAGGTTTTTTTTCTTCTTTTTTTTCCTCATCAAGAAACAGGACGCGAGACGGCGGGCAGCGTGAGGGATGGGAAGGATGGGAGTAGGGCGGGAACGTGTCTCTAAATCCACTCGGTTAACGTGGTAAGAAAGAAGGAAAAGATAAACAGACTCCATAGCTTCTTGGTTTTGTTCCTCTTTTTTTTTTCCCTCAGATGGTGGAGGCAGTGGATCAGACACAATAGCTGGCAGTACCCTAGCCTGAGTGAGGATTAAAATGACGCTCTACAGAACCAGCGGGAGAAAGGAGAAAGGGAGGAGGGGTGTGGATGGGAGAGGGCGCAAATGAGAGCAACAAGGTGACAAACGCTGCCCCCTCGGCGGGCTTCTCTCTCCATTTCCACCCTGTGAGGATGGGAACTGCAAGCGGGCTCCTCAGAGCGGGGGTGGGGTGGGAAGGGGAGACAGAGGGGCGGTGGCTTTTCCTTTTGGGGGGCGGGACAAAAGGTGGAGGGAAGCCTGAGTCAGCAGCTCCTGACTGGCTCTTGCTGTCTCGACGCGTCTCTCGATTGGGCCATTTGCAGCGGGAGATGTTCTGAGGCCCGGCGGGGCGGGGCAAGCCGCCAGGGGTCTGTGGCCAGGCCGGGGAATTGGGTTCCGTGGGGCCGGGGTGGTGAGCTGAGCTCGGCGGCGCTCTGACCTGTAGTGTGGAGCAGCGGAGCAACTTTTCCTCCGTTCCGCCTGAGCGCCGAATGCGTTCAAGCTGCTTTGGAGATTTGAAAGGGGAAAAAACTGAATGAAGAACGCTTTGCTGCTATCCGCTTCCTCTGTTACCAGAAGCTATTTTGCCGCTGGGCATGAACAGACACTCCCTTATCTTGAAGTCCCTAAGCGTCTGGCAGCCTCTTTCCCCTCCCGCTGAGAAAAAGGGAGCAAAATTCACCAAGACTTGTCCCCCTCAGTCTTCGACCTGTGATCCCTTCATTCTGCACATCTAGCTATATAATTGTCCCCCTCTCCGACCCTGACGCCGAACACCAACTCTCTTCCCAGTAGCCCGGTTCCTGGCCGCTCCCGCTCAGCGTTCGGGAGATCGGAGAAGGCGGGGAAGGTTTTGTTTGTGTCTGGCCTTAGGGTGGTACCGGGGGGTGGGCAGTGAGGGCTTCTAGGTCCCGAGACACATTGGGAAGGGGGTGGCGAGCAACCCCTCTCCCCTGCGACCCCAGGCTAATCCCCCTTCTCCAGCATCGGTTCCCGGGACCGAATTATTCAAGACAAAATATTCAGCCCCAGAGCCTCCCCTGGGGAGGGGAGGGGAAGGAGGTGGAGTGGGAGGAGGTGGATCCAGGGAGGAAGAAGCGAGAAATCCGCCCCCGGGAAACAGCTCGGCGCGGCTGCGGAGCGAGGCGCTTCTGTCACTTAGCGATCGCGGGCGCTCGAGCGCGGCCCCGGCCCGGCCCCGCGAGGCGAGGGGAGAGTCCGGCGGCCGCCGCCCCGCCCCACGCCCTCCCGCGGCGGCCGAGAGCCCGGGGCCGGCCGGGACAGGTCGCGGCGGTGTCTGGGAGCGGCCGGCCGGGGGCGGCGGCCTCGGAGCGCAGCTGCGGGCAGCGCCAGGTCGTCGTCCGGCTTGGACCAGCTCGCGCTGGGCTTGCGGGGCGCGCTGTCCTGGAGCCTGGTAGCCCCCTGGAGATCCACTAGCCCGATTCCTCCGGTGCGTTTCTGTTGATTTTCCGCCTTAGCCGAGAGGGTGCAGAGCCCGCGGGCGGGTGGAGAGCCCGGCTTGCCGTGGGTTCCTTCCCTTCCCGCCACCTCGGACCACCCCGCCTGGCTGGTGCTGGCGCGTGGCCGGAGGAGAGCCCACGACAGGCGCCCGGTGGGGGCGGAGGGGCCGCACCCGCGTGTGCGAAGCAAGGGAGAGCTGGCGGGAGGAGGGAAGGGCACAAAGGCCGGCGGCGGGCGCCGGGGTCCGGCCGATGGCCGTGGAGGAGGGGCGCCTCCCGGTCGCTCATGAATATTAACCGAGCCTGCGGCCTAGCGCGTCCCGGCGGGGCCCGGCGCCCAGCCCGCGTCCCCACTCCTGTTCGCCGCCGCGCCCAGCGGGCGGGAAGGGTGAGCCCCTAGCTTTTTGTCTGCCCCCCACCGGGGTCCCCACACCTTTTTCAAAGTACATATTTGGGCCGCCCTTCGCCGGAGATCGAGATCACCGACCCGCCTCTGGAAGGGGCGGAGGAAATAGTGGTAGGTGGGTGGTGGTTTTCTTTTTCCGATTTTTTCCCCCCTAGGTGGCCACAGGGAAAGGGAAAGATAATGTCGAGTAGTAGCTTAGAGAGCAGCAACTACATTAAAGTTGCTTGGGTTGCAGCTTCATTTAGGTAGCTCCGGAATCATGCCCCGGAGAGGGAGCTGCGCCGGAGTCCCGCCCGGCCCCGCGTCGTCCCCACCCAGCCTTGCCGCGGGCCAAGGAAAACAGCCGCCTCCTGGGGGACACCGGCCGGGGCGCGGGGGCAGGCTGCGGGCGCCTCGAGGCACCCAGCGGGCGCTGGCCGCGTCCGAGGCTGGTTTTTTTGTTTTTATTTTGGAGTGAGTGGGAGGGGAGCGAGGAGGGTTTTTGTAAAGTATTATCCCATTTTAGTCTCTTGGAAAGGAAACTTCCCTTAAGTGTACCTATCTGGGTGATGCGGAAGAACGTCTATATTCCTTCACTTCTGCACAGAAAATTAATTAAAAGCACTTGAAAAGGGAATGGTTTTTCTTGAAGGCTGCACAACAGCCAGGCGTCTTTGTCGCAACCACCATGCAGTTCTGATGTTTCTTCTTTCTCCCGATTTATACATTTTTTCTTTCTTTCTTTTTAATATGGGAGGCTTATTTTAACTTTAATTTGTTAGATTCATCAGCATGGATCGAATTATTTTTCCAGGTGTTGGAAATGCGCGCTCAGAGTAGACGTGTGGGCAAGGCTAAGGTCAGCGTCTGGAGAAAGTTCACGCCCTTTAACTTTTCCCTGTTCCAGGAGCGATCTCGTTGGGAGCTGACTCTCGAGCCTTCACGACCTACTCAGATTCCAGTTGGACTCGGAAGGAAAGGGACCGCTTTCTACATTTGGCTTCACTAGCTGCCAAGAAGCCTGTCTTTGTTTTTGAAGTCTCTAGAAATGGACGGAGACGGTGCAGTCAGTTGAAGTCCGAAGAAATCATCAGGACATCTTGCAGGGGCTTCATAAAAACATTCCTTCTCTGGCACGTTGCTTCACCAGCCCTGTCCCTCCTCGGAGCCTGGTGTGGAATTATTCCCTTTTTTAAATTTTTTTGCTGCGTGGCGGCATTTACCCCCCAATGTGGACTCCAAAGGGTTGGTCCCTTCTTTGTGATTTGAAATGAAATGATGGCCACACGTCGGACTGGTCTGCCTGAGGGAGATGGTGACACACTCAAGGCCCACGGGTCCCCAGCCTGTGAGGTAAGTGCAGAGACAGCACTCTAGGCCCCCTGTGGCCTCTCGAGCGTTGGGGGGTACTTGTCACTGGACCTAAGAAGAGGCTTTTGGGGGCTTTGAGCTGATCAGTGGGAGCATCTCTGCCTGAGCACTAGCAAGGTGAAGCCTCATTCATTTTTATTTCCAAAAACTGCCAGTGATTCCTTTGCAGGAATGTTTCCCTCACTTTGAAATGTCACCATCTTAGTCACCTCTGAGTGGGGAAGTCTCCCATTTCAGTTGTCTGGGAATGCCAAAAGCCTGTTTTCCTTCAGTCCCCATCCTCTAGTACTTTTGGAGTTGGGCTCGTTAGGGGGTGGCTTTGTGGATTTTGTGTGTATCCAAGATTTATTCTCTGAGGTGGTAGCAGTTGGTTTGTTTTTTGCGCTTGAACCGTCAGCTCTCTTTGATACCAATGAGTTTCCTGGCTGCTGTTGGTGTGGATCTCTGTTTTGGGTAGAAAAATAAGTCTTTTCTCTTGGCCAGTTTAGGCTCAGCCTTGGAAAACTACTTTAAAGAGTTGTAATTCCACCTCTGAAAAATCTCCTCCCTTTACTGTTCTTTATTTGGCCCTTCCTTTCGCTGCTCAGAAGACCTGTGAGCTGCTCAGGGGTGTCAGGTGGCTTGCATTGCCTTCAGACCAGCATCTTTGGAAGGGCCCAGAAGATTTTATGCCAGGCTTCTTGAAATTGTTTAACCAGACAGAACAGAAATTATAGATCTGTTGATTTATGACACCCATATGCCCTGTTGTCTCTCATTACCTTTTTCCATTATGTTTGGACTTTACTTCTGTAGCGACTATATTGTGTTTAATTTGTTATCGGTAGTTTCAGTAATTTGCTAAATATATTGAGTATTGTTATCCTTACAAACTTTATTCTTGAGATGCCTATATTTTTATTGAAAGGTTAAAGGTTACTTTAGATAGCAGTAACGTTCCCTAATGAGCCTTCACTCATACTCATTTTGTGCCTTGTAAGTGTTAAATTTTAACTTTGTGGTCATTGAAACAAGGTCTAAATATGTGAGTTTTGGCATTTTAATAAAAATGAATCAGAAGTTAAATTTCTGTTTGTAGAGCATACAGAGAATATTACATCATTCAGCTTACTTCATATTAGATTAGAAGGTTTAAGCAGAAAATAGGTAGGTACAGTAGAATTTATTAGACAGAACTATAGGTTTACAATTAGAATCAGTGTTTTACTCTTTGACACCTGTAAACACCTGCTTGCAGGTAAAAAACATGATTAAGTATAACACCACAATCCTCTGATCATGGTAAACCATAATCACTCCTTTTGGAAGGCCTACCTACAGCTTGGTGATTGCTTAATGTGTATTGTAGTTACATAATAATATGTACTGTGGTCCTAAAGCCTTATTTGTCATTGTCTTGTGAATACTTTAATTAGCATTCATTTGCATTATATTTGCAAGGACAACGTTATTTGAATTTTTTTTTTTTTTTTTTTTTTTTTGGTCATTTAAAGGGTGTCCTGAAACTGAGAATTTATAATAGACACATCTTGTTCTTGGCTTACAAGGCAGTGTTTCCAGTTGCAAACTTGACTTTTATTAACAATGACAGTTATGTATTTTTCAAGGGCTGTGAAATTTGTTTTCACTTGGTCCTTACTGCTGGCATGACCATATTATTTTAGTCTGGGAACCAAGAAAACACTATATTGTCTGTATTTTGCTCATTTAAAGACTATATACACATTTGAATTAGTATTAAACTAAGATATTGCTTGGTATTTTAATGAATAGGTAGATATTTGCTACTGGAATGCTTCGAGTATCAACTTTGGGTTGATAATATTAAAGTCTGAACACTGCGTTTAATTTTGGTGCTTAATTTTATCAGAAGTATTACATTCTAGAGTTGTACTGTCACTATTTAAAAATTTTTAAAAACCAGTAGCTAGGCTTTAAATGTAGATTTGAATAATAAATTTGTGTTTTTACCTAATGAGATGAGATGATCAAGAGATGAGCATGTCTTAATATTAATCAGCCAAAATACTTAACTTTGTAGAACAGAAGAAATCTATATAGCGAGTTAATAGGATTCGCTGTTTCATGCCTTATCTAATTAGCTACCTCCACCTTCTATGAATGAGTTGTTGCTTTGTTGAAAAATGATCAAATATTTCCTGTTCATTTTAAGAATCAGAATCTAATCTGTTGATAGATGTAGGTGCCCCTCCCTCAAGAATATACTGTAAGGTTAAAAAACAAATAACAATCTTATTTTGTAATAAAGAATTGTGACAATCCAATAGACTATATCTAGATTGGCATTATATAGTGAGGATGACACTATGTTCACACAAAATTATATACTTTGCACAGTGATAGATACAGTTATCAAAACTGGTTTCACTTAATCTGAGCCAGATAAGTGTTTTTTTCGGGGGTGAGGTGTGTGTGTGTGTGTGTGTGTGTGTGTGTGTGTGTGTGTACACAGTTTGCTCTATAAAGTATGCTGATACCTAGCCTTGAGTAACTTGGCTCACAAAGTCACTTTGTATAGACTCTGAATCCTCTGATATTCTCTCCCACTATATGAAATCATATAGTATTTGTCCTTTGAGGTTCAACTTGCTTTTTATTATTTATTTATTTTTTTTAGCCAAAGGTGCAAACTTTGGTTTTCAGTTTTCTATAACAAATTATTTTTCCCACTTATACCATTCATTTTGCCTTTTATCAATAGTTCATAATGTTGTTCAAGTGTTTAGCACTTTTACTATCATTAAAATAAATTTAATTACTAATGTTAATTAATTTATGTTTTGCTTCTTCGCCTGGGCTAAGATTATCCTATGACTAGAATGTGTTATAGCTGATGAAAAATATTTGTTGGTTGATTGTGGAATAGTGTAAATAATAAGGCACTTTCTGTGCATGAATTCATATGAAAATTTATACTTTTGTCGTTTCTGGAATACATACTATACACTTTGCTTTTATCCCAGATTCCCTTGTTCCCCGATCCCCACCCCATCTTTCTCCTTCTTACTCTTTTTTTCAGGGTTCTTCTTCCTCTGCTGCCCCCTTTCTGTTGGTTTTAAACGGAGCCAGGCCCTCCCAATTAATCTGTTCTCTTTTCTCATTTCCTGGGTTTTATTTTACACTTTCCCATGGCTTTAATTTATATGCCAGTGATTCCAAATTTACAAGTCTATTTCAGATTTTATGGTTTGTCTCTAGGCCTATATAGCCAATTGTTGTGTACCAGCTTTTGTTTTGTTTTGGTTTTTTGGATAGACCACAGGCATTTCCGACTCAGCAAATTGTTCCCCTACTATCAACCTGTGTTTCTTCTTTTAGTGAGTAGCACCACCATCTCCTTATTTGTCCAGGTCAAAAACTAGGTTATCATCCCTGGCTCATCTCACTCCTTCCTCCTATCCAAAGTCCTACTGAGGGCACATTCCAAATCCCACTGCCACTACCTGAGCTAAGGTCAGCTGTATCTCCGTGACAGACCCCAGGTGAGGCTTGTCCCCTTCCATTGCTCTGTCTTTGCCATAGACTGCTCCTCTTGCAATAGAAAGCTGATCATTGCATTACCCTGCGTAAAACAATTTTCTGGTTCCCCGTTGCCTTGGGAATAAAATTCAAACTCCTGAGAAGTCTTAAAGGACAGTGATAGTCTGGCCTGCGCATCTCCTGTCTTATTTATTTTCTCTTCCTGTGTATCCTACACTAAACTGCTTTCAGTTCCCTGGGGGCATCAGTGTCTCTTCACTTCAGGTCCTTATAAGTGGTCCTTATAAATGCTGTTTTCCTTCACCCTTCCTTCAGTCTCCTCTCTCTCTGCCTCCACTTCTCCCTGGCTGATTTTTACTCCTCATTTTGGTCTTTTCTTCAATATTCCATAGGAAAAACCTTCTCTGACCCTCCAGGGTTGGATTTGTTGCCCCTAGTGCATCATCCCCAAACACCCTATACCCTGGGAGGAATAGCACTTAATTTATTGTCCATATTCTCCTGGATTGCAGGCTCTGTAAGAATAGGGACCCTGCTTGTTTCTGCAGCAGTTGGTACATAGTAGGTGTTCAATAAATATTTGTTGAATGAACGAATGGATATGTAGGAAAGGCTTTAACTTCTATTAAATGTTTCCCTGGATATAATACACTATAGTCTCTTGCCCTCTTTCTTACCTCATTATTTCCTCCATCTTAGGCTCTTTGACGTTTCCTCAACTTTGTGACCTGTTAAATCTTTATATGCCTCAGGGCTCAGTTTGACTCTCTTTTCCTCTTGTTATGCTTAGTTTCATGGTTTTAAATATGAAGTATTAGCTGCTAATTCATATATGTACATATATACTCATATATTTGTGTGTGTGTATGTGTATTTCCACCCTGACCTATCCCTTGAATTCAGGTTTCTATATCCAGTTGACCTGACTGCTCAGACTCCGCTTGGATATTCAAGAGGCATATCCAAAACCAAATTCCTGCTTCTCCATATCCACTCCCCCTGGTCACCTTCCCAGTTTGCTCCTTTTATAGTCCTCCTCGTCTTAAGCAATAGTAATCCCACCCTTCCAGGCCAGGCATCTGGGAGTGATCTTTGATCTTTCATTTTTTTCAGGCATAACATGTAAATCTAGTTGACTGGTCTCTCAGCCTCAGTCCTTGCCAGCCTGAAGTCTGTTCTTCACACAGGAATCAGAGTGGACTTTTTATAAAACAGATCATGGCACTGCTTTGCTCAAATTCCTGTAATGGCTTCTCATTTGCCCCAGGATAAAAGCCAAAGTTCTGACTTCCCTATAAAGCCCTGTATGGTCTACCCTGCCCCTTCCCTGACCTCAGCCTCCGGTTACCCTCACCCTCCTCACTCTGCACTGGCCTCTCTGGACTCTTGGTCTTGTGCACACACACTGCACATGCCATTCCCCAGAGCCTGTCCACTTGCTATACCCTCTCCGTGCAACAACCCCCACCCCAAGGTGTCTTCACAGCTGGCTTCCTTGTCTGCTTCTGGTTTTGCTTAGAGATCATCTCCTGAGTGAAGCCTTTACTGGCCATTCTGTTTATTGAATACCTCTTCCCTGCTTCTGTGAAAAGACCTGCCCTCCTTCTTTGCTTTATTTTTCTCTGGGTTATGTAATCTCCATCTGACATGCTTATCCTCATTTTGCTTATTCATTTGGGTAGATAATGTATCTAGAATGTAAGTGTGAAGTGCAGTTTGTCTATGTTCACATTATATTAACATTTCTTGTGCCTAGAAAGGTACTTAGCACATTGTAGGCCCTCAGATGTTTTTTTTTCCAATGAATGAATGAAATGGGGACTAAGAAACACTTTCCAAAATGTTATTGAGTTTCTATCTAAGTATGTAATATGTCAATACTTAATTTAGATTATACAAAAATATCTAGAGTTTGAAGTATATGTTCTTTCTTAGGCCTGTATTTCCAGTACGACTGCTGTTAACATTTTTGGTGCCTTTTTTCTTTGCATCCTTCTTACCTTTGGGAAGCTGGTAACCTAGTAACAGTAACCAAGACGGTGTGTAGTACAAACTTACGAAATAATTTGTATCAAGAGGTGAGGTAATAGTAATTAACAGACTGGTGGATGGGGAATTAGACTGGTGGAGAAACTATAGAAAGAAACTGTCTGTATTGACTTATTCTTTTTTTCTTAAAACAAATGACTGGCTAGTTAGGAATGCTCCTTATTATTATATTTTTGATTTTTTAATATCAAACATTTCATTATGTGATAAAAATGATCACAACATTGACAAAATGTTGACAGCTGTTAATTCTGAATGATGAGAAGTTGGAAATTATATTATTTCCATATTTTCTTTTTTGCTTAATTCCAAAACTACAGTGAAAAGACACATTTACAGATTTTAAAAATATGTACTTTTTATCAGTGTGGTGAAAATCTGGTTTCTCGAAAACCTCTGCTGAAAAGAAATGGTTAAACACTTTTTGAAAAGGGTACATACTACTAAAACCAATATTTAAAAATTGTTTTAAAAGCCAGTGTTTTCCTAATTGGAGGCCTAAAATTTTGCTGATCTAGTTGTAGTACAATATAATGTAACACTATCATTTGATTGTAAACGTGTATTTGTTCATGTTCTTGAATCTGTCAGAATGCCATAGTGTGTCAGAAGCTTTATGCTGCAAATTAGGATTAAAGGTGAAGCTTGTTGGAAATAAGAACAGCAGCATGCCAGCCCCGACCAGCATGGCTCAGTGGGTTGAGTGTTGTTCTACAAAGTGAAAGGTCAACAGTTCGATTCCTGATCAGGACACATTCCTGGGTTTTGGGCCAGGTCCCCAGTTGGGGGCATGAGAGAGGTAACTGATTGATGTTTCTCTCTTGCATTGATGTTTCTCTCCCTCTCTCTCTTCCTTGCTTTCCCCCTCTATCAAAATAAATAAATAAAATCTTAAAAAAAATTAGAATAGCAGCAAGTATCTTTAGGTAACATTTCTGCAGAAATCTGGATTTGAATGTGTGGAGTGGGACCTATCACTAGATAAGGGCCATCAAGAAAATGAGCTTCCAGGTCTAAAGACAATTTCCCCATCTATTGTTAGTGATCCATAGCATTTATTTCTTTCAAGTTAAACATATTATGAAGTCCTTGTTCCTTGATTACATAATCTCTGATCCTTCATTGCTTTAGTTATGATCAGGTCAAATAATCTAGTACAGAAGTGATGTTCAATTTCTTTTGTTCTTTGCTTTGTGAAGGGATTTGTCATCTTATTATATTTAACAATATGTTGATTTAAGTATGGGTACTGCTAGTGTTGATAGAGATGCACAGATGCTGTTATTGAAAGCAGCTATTTTCTATTACAGAAAGACCATATGGTAGGCACTTATTTTTCTTTCTGGTCGATGTGATTAGATTAGTAGAACAAAAGGTTATTGGACTTAAAAGATTGTCCAAGTATTTATCTAATTTTAATTGACTATAAGGAATTAAATATGTTTAGATATTACGAGCCCTCTAAGTATTCTGTTGGTTTAAGTAGGAAGATTTCTTCAGGCATAAGCTCAATTTTGGATTGCTTCCACCAACATAGGTTTTTTGCTTTTTTTTTTTTTTTTGGTTGGAGTTGTCATATTCTTTAAAAAACTGAGTATTGGGCAACTAGTGCATTTCACAATAAAATCTGGAAGGTGGCCTTTTGTGCCTGTAAAATAATCTGAGAGACAAATGGATACTTGTACTGTAGGTTAAAGAAAATGTGATGGAAATTATTTTTTATGTCTTCTTTTTTTCTAATTTTCTGTGAATATGCATGTTATTCCACTGTGTAGATTGTGAACAAGAGAATAGATTTAGAAACCAAACTTGATATTTCTAAAGAATTATCTACTGGGAAAGTTTTTAGATAAACCAGAACAAACAATTATAAAAAAACTGCAAGTTGAGTTTACTTTTCCATAGTCAGACTAGCTGTTGTTGAGTTTTCTGTTTGACATTGGGCATGTTTTGGATTCAGAATTGATTACTTACTCCCTTTTCCCCTTGTTGTCTATCTCTGTTATGAAGAGACATCTGGCATGGTTATGAGTAATGAGATGTACGCTGTGTTGCTTATAACCCCACACCTTCTTTTTCTTTTTAACCTAATGAAGACATAGTTTTTTAACCTCTGTTCACTGTATTAATCTTTAACATATCTTGACAGGACTTAATATTAAGAACATTTTGATTTTCTCCTTACTTAAAATGAGGCGACTATCCTTAAATATCAGAAGATAGAATGATTACATTTCTTCTGGATATGTCTTAGCTACTATGATCTTGGGGATTAAGACATCATTTTTTTTAAACCTTGAGAAATGTAGACATCTTAATCCCCAGTATTTTGTAGTAAATAAAAATTCTGTATTTAAAAGAACTTGTATTAGCATGATTGAGACCTGCTTTCTCCTCTGGGTTCTGTATATTGGCTTCTGGAAATATATTTTATATGTGAGAGGAGGGATTGTTCTGGGCACCCAATTTAAGTCAGATCTTTATTGTAATGCTTTTAGGAAACTGTTTTCAATGTATTTTCTTTTCATTCAATAATGTATTTGAGATACCTTTCTCTGCCCATAAGGAGATGGAGATCTACCGCCATTTACAGAATTATATCTATAGATATAATATATATACAGTGTGTGTGTGTGTGTGTGTATATATATATATATGGTTTCTTTGGTGTATCTTGTATTTATTTGTTCATGTTAATTATCAAAAAAAATAAAACTTACACTGGAAGGGGAAAAAATACATTATTCTTTACCTAAGTATACATTGTCAAGAGTTTCAGAAATCATTCTAATATTAATAGTAAAAAAAATCATTAACAGAAAAATTCTCTCTGCATACCCTTTTTCCTTTAACACCAGCAGTTATTCTGTCCATCCATTAAATCAGTCCTGCCTTTCAGTCTCACTGATTGTATGATGCATTGGCTAATACAATGCACATACAATGTAAACTAATTACAGAGTCCAACTGCCAGTTCTGCAGTAGAAGCAGGATTTCTTGACGTCAGTGAGAGTGATGTTGGAGAAGGAGCAAAGCCACTAACAAAGAGAATCTGGCAGAGTGAGACCAGTGGACAAATGAGGAAAGCATAATCAAGGATCAGCATCTTAAAAGAGAATGATTTGAATTTAAAGGATTAAGAGGAGGCTTTGAGAAAACGGATGTCCTTTAATGTGATTGCATATGAGGGGATGTATTCCTTTTCTTTTAGGAAGTGATGTTCAGTTTGGACTCCAGTGATTATGCCACCAAGAGTTGATAGGAAATCCTAGCTTCTCTAGTTGACTTTGAAATAAGGCGGTTTAAACAGAGGTCCAGGGGTAGCTTCTTGAAAGGTCCTACTCTTAAAATAGCTCTTAGATGCCCATATATTTCAGAGTTCTGAACATTTTAGATGACTTCATTTCTTTCTAAAATCCCTTTATTGGGATATGATTGAAAGGTGAACAACTGTACATAGTAACAGTATGTATCTCTGAGGTTGTGGTTTCAACACCCATGAAACCATCCCCACCATCAGGGCCATAAACTTACCGATCACCTCCCAAAGTTGCCCCCTACATCCTTTATTATTGTTATTGTTATTACTATTACTTTGTGGTAAGAACACAACATAAAATCTACAGCCTTAGCAAATTTTAAATATAAAATATGGTATTGATAGTTATAAGCACTGCACTGTGTAGTAGATCTCCAGAACTTGTGTATCTTGCGTACCTAAACCTGGGTGCCGTTTGACTGTCACCTCTCTGGTTCCCGCAGTGTGCTCTCTGTTTCTATGAGTTTGACTATTATAGATTACACATATAAGTGAGATCATACAGTGTTTTGCTGTTTTGCCTTTCTGTATCTGCCTTATTCACTTAGCACCGTGTCTTCCAGGTCCATCCATGTAGTTGCAAATGGCATGATTTCTTTTTTTATTTTAAGGCTGAATAATACTCTCTTCACGGTCCTGATTTCAGTTCCTTTGTGTAAATATGCAGAAGTGGGATTACTGATTCATGTGATATTTCTATTTTTTGATTTTGCAGGAACCTCCATGTATACTACTGACTGTACCAATTTACATTCCCATCAACAGTGTGCCCAAGGTTCCCTTTTCTCCACATCTTCACTAGCACTTGCTATCTTTTGGTTTTTTAGCAACGGCCATTCTAAGAGGGTGAGATGATATCTCATTATGGTTTTGGTTTGCAGTTCACTCATGAATGGTGAAGTTAAGCACTTTTTCGTAGAAAATATCTGTGCAGGTCCTTTGCACGTTTTAAAATTAGATTATTTCTTTAGTTTTTTTTTTTAGCTGCCTTTATTTATTATTAAAAATCATACTAGTAGCAACAATTACTATTACCCTGTAAACTCAATGGAAGAGACCAGGTACCACTAGGAGTCTTCCTTGGGGTGGTATGATCCGCACAAGAACTCTTAGCTGAAGACATTACTAGATCATGTTAGTTTATGGCCACTGGAAATACATCTCCTCTAGACAGGGGTAATGCAAATTCTCTTCAGTTTAGAAGAACTTGGAAAAGAATAGTTTTTCCCTGTTTAATGGTTGGCTATTGCTTCCAGTCTTGGCTGTCTTTTTATTTAGCCATCAAATCTTTTCATCTAACTTTTACTTTCAAACAATACTGAAACATAGTGTTGCAATCAAGTGGGATCACTAAGCAAAGGGGACGCAAATATTTAAATCCCTAAAATATGCATATGTATTCAGAAAGCATAAGGGTACCCAAAATCGCATGGCATAGAAAGCGAATGCTACTGGACATCTCTAAAGTATGGTAAAAGTTTGGTGTATTTTTGATAATAAAAAGTATCTTCTTTTCTTCTTCTTTTTTATTTTTTTAATGAGCTTTATTGAAATACAATTTTTACACAATAAAATTTACAGATTTTCTTTTTAAAGATTGGCATTACTTTTAATTACTTTTTTAAAAAATATTTTAATGTTTATGCTATTACAGTTGTCCCATTTTCCTCCTTTGCCCCCCTTTACCTGGAGCCCCCCTACTCCCTCAGGCAGTCCCTATACCGTTGTCCGTGTCCATGGGTCATGCATATTTGTTCTTTGGATGCTATACCCCCTATGCTGTACTTTAAATCCCCATGACTATTTTGTAACTACCAATCTGTACTACTTTACTTAATCCCTTCACCATTTCTCTATCTGACCCCCGTCTATTTGGCAGATGTCAAAATGTTCTCTGTATCTGATTCTGTTTCTGTTCTACTTGTTTGTTTATTTTGTTTTTTAGAATCAATTGTTGATAGATATGTATTTATTGTTATTTTATTGTCCATGTTTTTCATCTTTTTAAAAAAGACCCTTTAACATTTCATATAATAGTGGTTTGGGCGTGATGAACTCCTTTAGCTTTTTCTTATCTGGGAAGCCCTTTATCTGTCCTTCAATTCTACATGATAGCTTTGCTGGGTAGAGTCATCTTGGTTGTAGGTCCTTGCTTTTCATCACTTGGAGTATTTCTTGCCAACCCCTTCTGGCCTGCAAAGTTTCTTTTGAGAGCTGACGGTCTTTTGGGGAGTTCCCTTGTAGATAACTACCTGCTTTTCTCTTGCTGCTTTTAAGATTCTAACTTTGTCTTTAATCTTTGGCATTTTAATTATGTTTCTTGGTATAGGCCGCTTTGGGTTAACTTTGTTTGGAACACTCTGTGCTTCCTGGGCTTGTATGTTTATTACCTTCACCAAGATAGGGAAGTTTTTCATCATTATTTTTTCAAATATGTTTTCAATTTCTTGGTGTCTCTCGTCTCCTTCTGGCATTCCCATGATGCAAATGTTGGTGTGCTTGAAGTTGTCCCAGCGACTCTTTACACTATCCTCATTTTTCTGATTTCCTTTTTCTTCTTGCTTTTCTGATTGGCTGTTTTTTTTCCTTCCTTATATTTCAAATAGCAGATTTGATTCATCCACTCTAATGTTTATTCCCTGTAAATTATTCTTTTTTTTCAGTTAGCGTATCCTTCATTTCTGACAGGATCTTTTAAATGCTCTGGAGGTCCTTACTAAGTTTCTTGAGCATCCTTATAACCAGTATTTTGAATTCTGCATCTAGTAGATTGCTTGTCTACATTTTGTTTAGTTCTTTCTCTGGGGTTTTGTTCTCTTTCATTTGAAGCATGTTTCTTTGTCTGCTCATTTTTGTAGTCTCTTTATATTTGTTTCTGTGTATTAGATAGAGCTGCTATGTTTCCCAGGCTTGATCGAGCAGCCTAATGTAGTAGGTACCCTATAGGATCCGGTGGCACAGCCTCCCCTGTCACACAAGCTGAGTATGCGAGGTGTGTCACCATGTGGGCTGTGTACACTCTCCTGTTGTAGTTTGAGCTGTGACTGCTGTTGACACTGCCAAGGTTAGCCACCATCTGTGTTCTGTCTAGGGTCACCCAGCATAAGCTACAATGTGATTTGCAGATGGCTGCTACTGGTGCTGGGCTTGGAGGTGTCCAGGCGAGGCCAAACTGGGGCCATTAGCGAGAGGTATGGACCTCACTGAGGACAGATGCTCCTTGTTTGGGAGAATTTAGGAAAATTTGAAGCATGAGCCAAGACAAGCCACTGGTAGGAGGGGTGGAGACACAGAAGGGGCTGGTCCCATATCCGTATGTGGCAGATATTAATCCGGAGGAATATCTCAGGGTCCATGGGTCCCAGCCCCACACCTGAACCCCCAGTCCAGGATTCCAGTACCAGGAAGATAAGTTTCCATTCTTATGGAAAAACCACAGAAACAGCTTGGGTGGGCCTTAAGGTTGGGTGGGGTAGAGCCCCAGGGAATCACCAAGGTGGGGCAAACAGTGTGGGCCAGGTCGATGGAGCCTCAGATATGGTGTCCACTTGGTGGCTCTTTGGCTCTGTGGGCTGAGGGCTCAGAAAAGGAACCATAGCTTCTGATAGCACTTTTGTCTGTGAGAAAGCTGCTTCCCAGCTCTTGTCCTGATGCGGGACAATTCAGTTCCTCCGCATATATCTTTTATGCCTTTCAATCGGCTGCCCCTGTGCTGGAGCTCAGAAGAAGAGAGTTTGAATAAGTCTGTGTGTGGGCCCCTTAAGAGGAACTGGCTGGGACTATAGCAGTTTCTACATTTTAGTCTTCTACAGCCTAAAACCCTGCTGGTTTTTATAGCCAGAGGTTATGGGGATGTATCTTCCTGGTACTGGAATCCTGGGCTGGGGGTCCAGGTGTGGGACTGGGACCCATGTATCCTGAGACATGCCTCTGAATTAATATCTGCCACATATGGATATGGGACCAGCCCCTTCTGTGTTTCCACCCCTTCTACCAGTTTTGATGTGGTTTTAAAACTGGAAAAGTCAGCATTTATGCTCCCTGTCACTACCGGAGGCGATAAATAGAGACAAGGATTGACTCTTTATGGGCGTTTTATTTAGATGGTGGTGATCTGAGAAGATGGGGGGTTGTGTACCCTTGAAAACCATCTTAACAATTCATGTCAAGTTAACCTTTTTATAAGGAGAAGTAAAGAGTAGGTAGGCAGTTTGGAAAAAAGTTTAATCAGATAAGATTTGCAATCCAGTGGTGATTTTCCTGGTATTTCTTTATCTGCTGATCAGCAATTCTTTATCTACATCTTTACCTGGTTTCTTCCCTGGAACACACTAGGATGCCGTCTGATGGGTGGCTAGCAGGCCCCCTGGGGCACAATGGTTGAAATACTGTAACCTCTGGAGTCATGTAGGTCAGTGCATTCCAGTTCTTGGAATAACAGCTTTTCATGTACATTAATCACGTACGCCTATCAAGTATAACTACAGCTATAATCTTTAATTCTTGAGTTCCTCTATCAGTTTCTTCTTTAATTCTCTAGTTGTAGGACTTAAATTGAGCTCAATTTATGGCAGTTCTGAATGTTGGTTGTTTTGTAGTTTAGTAGTAATTTAATGTAGTTGTGCAAGGAGGCAAGCCATGTTTACCTATGCTGCCATCTTAAATTGACCTTTGTTTTTAATTAAAATTATTTTAATTTTTAAATTACAGCAGATATTCAATATTATGTTAGTTGAATGTGTACAGCATAGTGTCTTTTGTAGTTGGCTTTGAATTGACAGTATATCAGGTAGGGATCTTACGTTAGTTTCTGAAAAGGATTTTGAACTTCAGAAAACAGATTGTATGATTAAGAAGATGATAAAGTGCCAGTATCAGGAATAAAAAAGGAGGCATCATTCAGAACCTACAGACATTTAAAAAGATAGAAAGGAAATGTTATGAACAACTTTATGCCATGAATTTGATGACTTAGGTACAATGGGCAAATTCTGTGTAAGGATCCTGATACCGGTTAGGTTTGTGAGTGTGTGGGGGTTCCCACACCAGACAATTCTCCAACACCAGTTGAGTGTCCTACAATTCAACTTTCTGACGCTATCTACCCAGAGCATCATAGCATCGGATGCCACAGGTTAAAGGCTTAGTCCACTGAGACTGCCCACCTTCACTTCAGCCACAAATAGCAAGTCTAGATAGCCAGTCACCTGTACTTCTGACCTGCCAGGCTCTAGATGGGAGTTTCCAACAACCCCCTTCTTGGGTTCAGTTAAGTTGCTAGGAAAGTTCACAGAAGTCAGGAGGAACATATTAATTACAAGATCACCGATTTATTATAAAAGGATATAACTCAGAAACAGCCAGATGGAAGAGGAATATAGGGCAAGCAAGCTGTGGGCAAAAGGGTTGGAGCTGCCGCGCCCTCTCCAGGAGCACCGCTCTTCCTGCATCTGCGCATGCTCACCAAACCAGAAACTGCGGACCTCCTCCTTTTGGGTTTTTATGGGGCTTTATTACATAGGCATGATTGATGGAATCATTGCCCATTGATTCAACCTCCAGCCCCTCTCCTTTCCCAGGAGGAGAAGGGGTTGGAACTAAAAGTTTCAACCATCCAATTATCTGGTGGCAACCATCCTTTATTGTAGTCCAAAATTCACCTTATTAGCATAACAGAAGACACCTTTGATGCTCTTATCACTTAGTAAATTCCAAGGGTTGTAGGAGCTCTGCGCTAGAAATGGGGATGGGACCAAATACCTATTCATTATGAATCACAGTACCACAGCTTAAGAGAGTCAAATTACAAAAACTGCACCAAGAAGAAATTTTTTAAAAATTCTGACGAGTGCCATATATGTTAAAGAAATTGAGTTTGGAAATAAAAACCTGACAAAGAAAACTCTAGATCTAGGTGGTGGCATTGATATATTCTATCACCCATTCATGGAGGAAGTCATACCAATTCTATGCAAACTCAAAAAATAGAAGGGGAGGGAACACTTCCCTTCTCCTTTTTATGAGAGTGACAGAAACCTGGCTGTTGCAGGCTGAGAGTATTATAAGAAAAGGAATTCAGACCAATAACTCTCATGGTTGTAGATGTAAAAAACCCTTAACAAATTGTTAGCAACTCAAATCTAGCAATATATATATACAAAGGCTAATATATCATGATTAAGTAGGAGTTATCCCAGGAATGGGAGGTTAGTTTATCATTTTAGCGTATTAACAGTTTAACATATTAAGAGAATTCATACAGTTATCTCAGTAGATGCAGAAAAAGCACGTGATAAAATTTAACACTCATTTATCATAAAAACTCTTAGAAAACTGGGAATATAAGGAAACTTACTCACTTGATAAAGGGGCTCCTTACGGCGATTGAATGTGGTGAAATATTGAATACTTTCTTACTGCTGAGATTAGGAACAGGAGAGGGATGTCTGCTGTCCACACTTCTGTTGAATTTCAAACTGGAGACCCTCTTTAGTGCAGTAAGTCGAGAAAAAGAAGTAAAAGGAAGGAAGGGAAAAAGGATGGAAGACAGAACTCTTCTCTTGTAGACAATGTGATTGTGCACACAGAAAGTTGTAATGAATCGCCCTGGCTGATGTGGCTCAGTTTGTTGAATCGTCATTTCATGACTGAAAGGTTGCAGGTTTGATTCCTGGTCAAAGCACATACTTAGGTTGTGGGTTAGATCCCTGGTCCAGGTGCATAGGATTCCCCGGTCTAGGTATGTACCAGAGGCAGCCAATTGAGGCTTCTCTCTCACATTGATGTTTCTCTCCCTCCCTTCTTCTCTCTCTAAAAGCAATAAAAAAAGTTCTCAGGTGAGGATAAAAAAAAAGAAAAGGAAAGAAAGAAAATTTTAAGGGATCTAGCAATAAAATTTACCAGAACTAGTAAGGTTGCAGGATACAAGGATACAAAGATACAAACATTACCATACAGAAATTAATATTTTCTATATACTATCAACAATTAAAAAATGGAATAAAAATAATAGTATTATTTTAATATTTTAGAGATGGCCTAAATAGAGAGATATACTATGTTTATGGTTTGGAAAACTCACTATTATTAAGATATGAGTTAGCCACAAATTGCTTTGTAAGTCCAATTCAATCCCAGTTAAAATTCCAGCAGGGTTTTAAATTTTTTTGTTAGAAATAGACAAGCTGATTCTAAAATTTATATGTAAAGGCAAAAGGACATAGAGTAGTCAAAACAATTTTGAAAAAGAACATAGTTTGGAGGACTTACACTGCTATTTTATAACTGTTACTCAAAATGCTACAAAAATCAAGACGGTGTAGAATAGGTATAATGATAGATATACAGAACTATGGAAGAGAATGCAGAGTATGATCATTTGAATTCAGTGGGTGAATTCAAGTGGTGTTGGAAGAAGTAAATATCTTTATGGACAGAAAGGAACCTCCATCTTTACCATACATCATCCAGAAAAGTTAGCCCCAGATAGAACACTGAAGTACATGTAAAAGCTAAGACAATAGAACTTGTAGTCAGGGATAAAATATGCATAGCTCTGGGACACACCGGTTCTGAGACAGGACACACAAAAAAAGTTAGCCAGAAAAAGAAAACCCATGATAAATTGGAGTTAACAAAATTAAGAACTACTGCTCTTTGTAAAACACCATTAAGAAAACGAAAAGTCAAGCCACAGATGGGGAAAACATATTTGCAAAACATGTATCTGATCAAGGACTTGCTTCCAGAATATTTAAAGAACCCTTACAACCCAATGATAAGACAGACAGCCTCTAAGGGGAATCTTAAAGCCTAAGTCTCCGACACAGGTGATGGCAGCGTGTTTCAGGCAGAGAAGACAGTATGGCCAAAGCAGAGTGAGAATGGTTAAGAAGGAAAGCCACCAAATTAAGGAAGAAAAGTCATATTACAATAAACACTTGTTATTCTATGAATCAGTTTCCATATAAGATTTTCTGTGTCTTTGCAAAGGTGATATGGTTGTTGAAGAACTGAATAGCTTGTACTTTTTTTGTTTGGAAATATATAAATCAAAAAGTTATTTAGTAGTCCTTCAACTTCTGGCATGCAATATATATTTATTTGTCTCTGGTTTTGAATGTCACAGCTTTTTAATATTCTCCTTTCTTGGTGCACTTCAGGTATTAATGCTATTGCTATTTACTAGCCCTAATATTTATTGACTCATAATATACTGTTTGTAGGTGCTAGGCTATAATGTGTTTTCTGGAAACATACAGTGGTATAAAGGATAGTTTAGGTAATTATTTAGGGTTTTAAGAGAGAACGTTAAACCCTTTTTAAGTACTTTACCTCATTTTATCCCCATGACAACCCCACGAGGTATGTATTTTTATTATATCCATTTTAAAGATGTGGAAACTTAGGTACAGAGAGCTTAATTCAACTAAGTAAGGCTCCATGGCCAGAAGAGGAATATAGTGATTTAATGGATAGAGTGGTAACTTATGATCATAATTGCTTTACTAAAAGGAAGAAAAAAAACTTCCGATAGAAAAGTCTTTACTTTGATCTAGATTTACCACTTTTACCTAGATTGAAATTGTTTGTGTTCTGTTACCTAAGTGGTAAGCAGTTTTATGGAAAATTAATGGACAGCTAGGAAATTTGATCAACCCTGTATTGTCATTTGGCAAACCAGGAAACTTGATGTTTTGACATCTTCAAAGTGTCAATTTATGGTACGCAAATGACTGAAATCTTCTGTTACTTCATTGTGTTACATTAGTGAGCAAAAGGTATATGCTATGTTTATTGTCTCAGAGTTGGTCTCTAAGACTAAGGTTTGGAAGATAATCATCTATAGGTGTGTTAAGGTACCACTTATCATTTCTATAGAATGGTAGATTCATCATATTTTATAGGTTTTTCTGGAGAAAGCCTGTGGTTCATTTAAAGGTAAGCAACTGTAATAAGATTTAAAGTACATATACTTCTTTCACATAATGTCTTACTGTCCAACATAAAAACATTCACTCAAAGCAAATGGCAGCTTCATTGTCCCCTAAGTATACATGAAGTCTGAAGTGTTTTCATGTTTGCTCATGTCCATTTTTGCTTGAAATGCCTTTCCCATGTCTTCTTCTTTATGTAAATCCCATACTCCCTTCAAAGTTTGATTTGAATTTTGCCTGCTTGTAAAGCTTTCTTTCACCTTAGTGACCCTAGGGAGAAAAGATGTTCCCAGACCCATGGGTGATGGGCAATGGTCTTGCCTCGTGTATCTTTCCCCTCATTCTTTTCCTCTGAACTTCTGCTGCCTGGGAACTCTTATCTCTAAGGTTTGTGCAGATCTATAATTCATTATTCAAAGTGCTTGGGGATTTCAGTATTCAAAAGTTTTCGAATTTTAGAAATGTAAGATGATGCAGGTTCTGTGATAGCACCCCGCTGTTAGAGTAATTTCTGCTGTAAATGCATGAATATTTATACTATGGGGAATAAACAGATTTAGGAAGAGCTTCTTGTTAGCTCAGGGAAGGTCAGGTTATGCCGTCAATGAGTTACAAAACATATTTTGACTTTCAGACCTGTTTGAATTTCGGAAGTGTCCATATAGGATTATAGATAATGTATTACTCAATGTTTTTCAAGTATGAATTGTGTATAATGGGGGGGGGTGTACTAATCATATGACACCTTATGATTTCTTTTTTGCTTAATTTTTTCCCTTTATTTTTAGAGCTAAATCAGTTCAAAAGATGACCTATGTGTACAACATGTGTGTCTATCTTCTATCTATCTATCTATCTATGTAGTAGTATTAACTGGTAGGTATAAACATAAGTCGTATGCTTCAGTTGTTACTGTAGCTCCAGTTGTCCCATTTTTGACAAGTGGTAGTCTCTTTGAGTTTTCTCCCAAGTCTTTTAGACATAAACCCAATTGTTTTAGGTAACTTCCTCTCCAGTATGATTTTCTAATTTATCTTTTGTGTATATTTCCTGACCAAGACCGAGAATCAGCCATTTTTTAAAGCTTCACATTCTTTTAGTGATCACTGATATTTCAGGATCACATCTGGAGGTTAGAGGTGTTCATTGCTACTAGGTTGTAATTGTTCATGGTCTTTTTCATACTAACTTTTTTATTTTGAAATAACTTTAGACGCACAGAAATGTTGCAGAGTAGTATGGAGATATTATTATACTACAGAGAGACCTTGTATCCTTCATCCAAATTTCCCTAATATAAACATCTGTTAAATATCCATAGTACAATAATCTAAACTAGAACATAAATATTGCAACCATATTAATATTAAATTACACAGTGTGTTTAAGAATGATTTATAAAAGCTTGATATAGTTGTACTTTTAGTCTCCCAAGTCCTTTTCTTCTTTGGTATGACTTTTGTTTAGTGGTTCTAAACTACTAAGAAAGCTCTATCAGATCAGATCAGATCACCTGGGAACTTTTGAATATAAGATTCCTGAAACCCTTCTCTCCCCTTTTCCAGATTAGTTCAGAATCTCAGGTGGGTATAGCATAGAGAGTATCAGTGTAGATATATAAGGATTTTGCTAGAATTCCATCTGCCCTAAAAGCTTAGTGAGATAATTTTGGTAAGGAAGCAACTTGTGTTTGCTCACAACTGGTAATAGTGACCCCTTGGTGCCCAAAATAAGTTATTTTATCTTAAATGATTCAAGTTTGATGCTTCTGGGGCCAGACTTTCCTACCATACTTAGAATTGTTCTTCCACTTTGATTATCTCATTTAACAAACATTTATTGAGCACCTGCTTAGTGCCAGACACTGGGGATACAGCAATGAAAAGGTACAGACATGTCTGGTCTCTCCCTTCATGGATCTACATGGGTAATGGGAAGTGCAAACAATTGAGCAGTTGGATTATAATGGAGTGCAACGAATGTTATTTTAGGAGAAGATCAGGGAGCTCTGAGAAGCAGACAGAGCTCACCTAATGTAGGCATCAGGGAAACACTTCGTGGAGAGACTGTGTTTAGCGTTGTCAGGTAGGAGTTAGCTAGATAAAAAAGAAGAGAAGAATGTTCTGGCACAGGGAACAACCTGAGTTCCTGTATATGTCTAGTGGCTGCAGCTAGAGAGAATTTTTAATGTCTCATTGGAGAAAAAAGTGTAAGACCACAAGACCAAGGAAGGGGAAAGTATGGAAGTGAGCTACTTACTTTTCAAGTGAGTCTTTTCAGAGCATTCCAATTTTCATAGAAATAACTCTCATTTTTACTCATACTTCATTAGTTTCCATATCATCTAAGTTACATAATAACAACACAAATCAAACTGACATAAAGAGGTTTGTGGAAAAAGGAACAGACTGCTGTATTTTGCCATGTAAAATGCGCTCCCAAGTATAATGCGCACCCACTTTTTTGGCCCAAACTTTCAGGAAAAATTTTTCGTTTTAATTTTTTAATCCCATTTTTTATTTATTTATATTTAGAAACCAATTATTGTATTCTATGGTATTTTGCATATGGATATTATTGCTTTCTAGAGTTATACCTTTAATGCATAGGCATAAACAAAAGAATTAAAAACATTTATATAGATAGAGTTAGTACTACCCATGTATAATGTGCATCCTTATTTTTCCCTCAGAGATTTAAGCAAAAAAGTATGCATTATACATGGCAAAATACGGTATGTTAAGTGTGAGTCTCATTTGGTGGCAGCAGACGTAAGTGGCTGGAGAATATCTTCCTAAGCATAGAGGTGAACTTGCCATGGGATCAGCCAGTGTTCACACTCCAGGAACTGAGCATTTTGGTTTGTCTGGCAAGCCAGTTAGGCAGAGGTCAATTAAGCGAATATCTACAATGACAGTTTTGGGAATAGATGAGCTCACTGAGGGAGATGAGGAGAGGAGGGCCAAGGGTGGAACCTCAGGGAACAGCACCAATTAAGGGACAGATAGAGGAAGACAAACCAGCTAAAGATGTCAAGGACTAGTCAAAAACAAGCTTCTAGGAGCTTCACTATTCAGATTTTGAGGCCTTTGAATCTGACCTTGCAACTTTACTCTTTTCATTTAACCTGGCTTTTGGCAAATTTATTTTGCCATTTAAAGACTTTTCTCATTTAACTAATTCATATTCTGTATTCTGTAGAAAAAGTAGGAATGGACTTTGGGAAACTCTGCTGGAGGCAAAAAGGAGCAAGGAAGGGATTTAGGCAGGGTAATCATAATTAGCTTGTGGCTTTGGAGATTCTTTTGGTAGTCCTGTGGAGGTGAGGTTCCAGAAAGGAGTTTGGCAGGATATTTGGGAGATCATCGCAAGGCCCTTGTGGTGGTCCAGGAGAAAGTTGATTGGGAGACTCCCATCACTTTAGGCCGTGACAATGGAGATGGAAAAGACAGGTTCGGTATACATCGTAGTTGAAGTGACAGGACTTGGTAACTAGATGTGAGGTAAGGAAGAGGATGTCTAGCATCTCTGGTTTCTTCTGTTTGAGTGACCAGGGGGATGAATTGTGCTGCCCTCATGCAGATGGGGGCTTGCAGAGCTGGTGCAGTTTGTGAGAGGGAAGATAAAAGAGTTCAGTTTGGCCATGAGGTATGTATAAGGTATCTAGGTGTATTAGCAAGAGTCTAGACATGCAAATTTGGAACTTGGGAGAAAGGGTGGGGTAGAACAGAAGTTTGGAAGTAACTGCTAATGAAAACCGTGCGTCTGGAGGCTATCATCTAAGAAGAGAATAAGAAATGAGATGTAGAATTCTCATTTAGATAGGGAGGGAAACCCATTTTACGAGTATTAATGACCTTGATTTATTAGGTGTCTGTTGTAGATGTTATTTTATACAAAAGTAAATAAATAAACAAACCAGGAAGGCAGGTGTTTCTTTACAAATGAATGAGTAGTTAAGCCCTTAGCTTCCTGTCAGACATCTGGAAGATAGCGGGTGAGGAAGTGTAGTCTGTCTTACTAAGGTCTGGATTTTCTCACTTCGCTACGGTGCATCTTTCAGAAAGGGATGGTTTGAGAAGTAGGAAGAGAACAAAGCGAGTGGTAATATGGTACCCAGGGTGAGAGACGTTTCAGGAGCTGTTAGCAGTGTGACATGTACTGAAAGACTGAGAAAGGAGGGTACCCTTTTGATTAAGTACAGTGTGTGGGTCAGGGAAACTGCCACAGCCTTGTGTTCAGAGCTGGTTTGTTGTGGGAACAGTTGGCGTGATTTATTTTTTAAATATATAATCTTTATTATATTTTTCCGTTACCATTTAGTTTTCTTATTACCCCCCTCCTCCAGCCTTGATTGATTTATTATACCACCTTCCCAAGTTGTGTTCTCATTGAATGAATAAATGCTAGCCTCTGGTACCCAGAGCGAAGATAAAAGCAATAAAAAAATTAAATAATAATAAATGTGGAATAAGACTTTTATGCAAAGTCTTTCCTTTGCGATCTAATAATTTGAATGTACCAGTGTTTAGGAAGATGATGTAGTCCTGCCAGTCAGCTCTTGCTGCTGAGACAGGAAAGGGAGGGGAAGATCCTATTCGTGGATAACATCACTGCGGAGCTCTTGTAACAGCGCCCCGGTGCTGACAAAAGCTGAGTCACAGAGGACACGCAGACTGAACGGTAGCAGGCATGGCCCAGTTCAGGATTTTAGACTGCATGATCAACCGCAACTGGAGTTTACTGTGCAATCTGTATTGTGCATGGAGCAGTCAGGTTTGTTTGATAAATACATATATATATACAAATACATATATATATATGTTTTGGTTTTTAATTCAAAACTGCTATAATGTATAAAGCAAAAAAAAAATCAGTGAAAATGCTGGATATGAAACCACTGTCTTCTGTAACAAAAAAAAGTAATCTTTTAGACTATTATTTTTTATTAAAATACTTGTGTACCATGATATAGCTCAACCCTGATGATCTGAATTTCTCTAAAAGAATTAACTCTTAAACTGCATTGATGAGACTTTATTTGTAAAGCTTTACTTGGTGGGGGAGGGGAAATAAAATTAGCAAAAATGAAAGCAATAACATTTTAAGATAAGGTGAATGTTACATATTTTTGGAGACATTTTCAGTGTTTCATCTTTAGGCAAGATTTTGGAATGAGTTGCTTTTCAGCTAGTTTTTCATTTTTAATAAAATTTGGTTCTCGATTTCTTTCATTATAGAATTAAATGGAAGCTCTTTTTTGAGCTTAATTCTTTTACTAGTCTTTTGAGAAAGTAGTTATTTTGCAATAAAGGAAATTTGCTGGTTCTGTTTTTCATGATAGTTATATGTTTTTGAGCGTTCTTCTCTAAGAAGCAAAAACTCTTTATTTTTTCCTTCAACCGTCAACAACATGGTTATTATCAGGTGTAGACTGCTTTTGTAAGTCTTAAGTAATACTGTACATATTCGGCATAATGGCTTCTCTTTAGAATAGAAAAAAACCTGTGTGGTAGCTTTTTGTTTCACTTATCAGTGAATCTTTACAAATTATGAATTATTTACCTTGTAGCATTATTCATCACTTTGTGTGTATTTGTCTTCCTTATTTAAAAAAGTTCTTTAGTATTGTTTGAAATTTAAAAGAAAAACTAAATTTAAAATATTGAGAGCAATGAATGATAAATGATATGTACAAATTCCCCCTTCGTATACACACATACTGCCATTTATTTCCCAGTTCTCCCATACCCAATGAATGAACAGATGTTTATAACACATAAACTTAGTTACAAGTGGGACTTTTCAGTTTACAGTGCTTTCCTTTTTGTCCTATTCCCTCTATCCTAGAATGGTGAAAAGATATTTTCATAGTTTAGGTTGAGTGCAATAGACTGACATATCAGAGAAATTAGAAAAGGAGATCATTTAGTCCATATTTCTTCTAGCATAAGATTGATCTCTCAGTGCACTTTCTAGTTCTCTCCCTAATGGATTTACATTACCGTAAAAATATGGATTTCAAATGGCTGCTTAGAGAATAAGAGATACAGCAGTTATCTCAGCATGTAAAATTCATAATATTGGGAGCCTGTTAAAGCAGAAACAAAAAAAAACATAGTGTTTACTAACTATAGTTTGCAGCTATTACCAAACTCATTAATTAGTTGGCCTCATCATCAGAAAATGTTCTAATTTGAGGTCCTGGACCTTATAAAGTCTTCTTCATTCTGGCTAATCCCAAAGGAATATTTGGGTTGCAACAGAATTTAGGGATGCGTTGATCGAGTCGGCCAGTTATAGTACGTTCCTGTGGACATGCCTTGGCCTGGGGCTTTGCAGGACTGCTGATAACTACTTACTTATGGTTTAGATCCAACAATAGGTCATTTTGTTGCTAACACCTCTCAGAAGAAGAGTGTGTAGAATGTAGTGTTAAGTAAAAAATGGCCTGTGGCTTTTATGCCATCACTAAAAGTATTTGGTGGAGGTCACAAACTCAATGCTCTTGGGGCTAGACAGGTTCTGTACTAAAGTGAAGAGAGGTGAGGAATCAGGTATAAGACAACAGGTGCTGATAGGGACTGTAGCTAACTGGGATTCAGTTTCAAAATATTTATCCTATGTTGGACTTACTGTTGTCATATCATTTAATATTCTGGAGAAACTAAAATTTTGCATTTTTCTAATATGAATTCATCCTAATGTTTAAATGTTTATGACTAATTCAAGTTTTTAAAAATACTGTGTACAGATGTAGCTCAGGCTTCCAGTGTGTAACTTCTAATTTGTAGAAAGACTTAGGGTAGCAGTTGGTTTTATTTGAGTTTTTACTGTTGAAGCTAAGCAGCGACCAAGGATGCTGATGGATATCTTCGGAAAGTTTATGGTATATATCAGTAGGCAAGAAGTGTGAGAGTAAATAGAGGAGTAAACGAAAAGGCTGGATGAGGAACGAGGGAAGCTGACTGAAGAAAGAGACAACATAGTGCTATGAGGGGAAACAGGAGAGTGCCGCAGTTGGCAAAGACCTCAGTAGGCACCTTTCTGGCATACTGCTACGGAATCCTGACCAAGGTTTTGTTTATTAACTATTTCTGCACTGTTGTAGGGAGGGAGCATAGTGTTTTAATGAAGAATGAAGACTTTAGTGCCTAAGAACTGGCTTCCTACCCAGGGCTGTCCTGGCCCGGTGATGAGTCTGGTAGTACCCACTCACCTCTGCTTCTTCATCCCCAATAATAACTCCTACATCATGGATTTTTATGAAGATCAAATGAGAGAACTTGGATGCAGCATTTAACGCAGTGCTGTCATCGACAAGCGCTTAATATGTGCTATTATGATGAACATATTCTAGGTTGATAATTGTATACATATTGGTAGATGAGATTTTTTTTTTCTCCCCGTGATCATTTTTGGTAATAATTTAGGCTGTTTTTCTAGTCAACTCTATTTTTTTTTAAACAAATTTTTTTCAACTACGGTTTACATTCAGTATTACTTTGTGTTAGTTTCAGGTGTACAGTGTAGTGGGTAGACAATCCTATACTTTACAAAGTGTTTCCCCTGATACTTCCAGTACCCAACTGGCACCATACACAGTTAATACACTATTATTGGCTATACTGTTAAATTAGATTTATTTTGGAAATAAAAAGATGGGAGTAAAGAGGTTTCTTTAATTTTTTAAATTGTAAATAAAATGCACAGTCACTTGTAAAAATTAGAAAATTTAATTTAAAATTGATTTATCTAGTTCAGTGATTCAAGTACAAATCCTATTGATATTTTGATATATGTTGCCAGTTTTTTCCCCTATGCAGAGTGTTTTTCCTGTGTGGATATGTGTGTATTTTACAAGTTATAATTATATTATGTACATTTTGCCATGTTGTAACATTTTTAATGGTTGCTTAATATTCTGGCTATAAAGGACATAGATAGATATAATGTTATTATATTTTTATTTATATTAAAATATGTTTAATCATTTATCTGTTGAACATTTTAGTTCTTTTTGTTGTTATAAATAAAGTATGGTGAAGATCTCTGTGATTAAAATTGTTTTCCTTTTTAGGATTATTTTCATAGGATACAATCTCAGAAATGAAATTACTCGGTCAGAGTGGTAATATTTTTAAAGCATGACTTTTACAAAATACATTTCTATAGTAGTTAAGAAACTCTTTGAGAGAAGAGCATTTTTAGATTTTGTGAGAGATGAGTAAAGTTTTAAATTTTATAGATTGTCATACTGTATATACAGGGTCCAGCAGAAGTAACACCTACTTGAGTGTGGTTGTGGTTGTAAGGTAATAATATGGGTGTAATAACTTATAGTTTTAATCTGAACATTTCACCTAAAATGTCATGTGGTGTGCTTGAGTGTGATATTGTTATGTTACAGAATTACATGCTTATGATTTTGTAATAAAAAAGAGGCGTTACTTGTGCTGGGCACTTTACATTGTAATATCACAATACCATCAGGAAAAGAGAACCCTGTGTTGCTCTCTCTTTTTTCTACCTTGGTGTATGATAAATTTCAAATTCTAATCATTTAGAACTAAAATGGTGATAGTGGAGTCAGATATAAGAAGTTAGACATTAAGTTTTCATGTATAGGGTATGTCCTATAATCTAGTCTTTGGGTTTTCCCTCAAATCCAGTGACAATTGACACTGCACAGCCACATCCATAGAAAACTCAGAGGTAATACTGGGAGGACCAGTCATGGGAGATCTGGGCATTATCATTCTTTGCATATATTTGTATGCAGCCTACAGTCCGTTTCTAGCCATGTAGCCAGTGTGATCCTATTAAACATCGGAACATGTTGCTCCACTGAAGCCCCTCACAGATTGCCTGTGTCATTGAGCATAAATGCCATGAGGCCTTATGTGAGTTATTTCTCTCCCTCCGTCATCTTCATGGCCTTGACCTTATTTCCACATACTCCTACGTTTGGGCTACTCATTCTTCTTGAATGACACTGGGCTCTTTGCCATTTCAATTACAGTGTCTTTGCACTTACTGTTTCCTCTTCCTGAAGTGCTACACATGGCCCTTCTCAATGGAGGGTTGTGTTCAAACTTGTTATCAAATATTGTGAAAGGAAAATAATTACACCATAAAAGAAGATACATTTTTTTCCTTTGAAAGAATATGTAAAAATGATAGGAAACTTTATTAATTAACAAAAATAGTCATTCTATATCAGTCCATTTTAGGGAAGAAGAGCCAGAGGAATCCTAGATTGCCTTCCTTGAATCATAAACCAGGAGATAGCCATACTGAGGGCCCAGGGGGCAATTTTTCCTCTCTTCACTGGGGAAACCAAATGAAAGCTAGAAAGAGACTGTAGAGAACATTTTTAAAAATTTTTTATTGCTTCCCCCTTGAAGCTCCCCTGCTCCTTCCTTTATTGGTAAGAAGCAGTTGTAGCCTAGGGCTCACTTTGTTCCTTAGAGCTGTTAGAACAGGCCCTGCTTCTAACACCTTAAAAGGAGGCTTTAAATTGGTAAACTAGGAAACTGGGAATAGGCCTTTTGACACTTAAGAAACCTTAAGCTCTTGCCACTCTAAGTGTGGTCCACAGACCAGCTGTCTGCATGATCTGGGAGCTTCTAAGAAATGCAGACTTTCAGGTGCCACCGCCAATTTATGAAATCAGAATTTTCATTTTAACAAGATCCTTAGGTGCTTTTCCTGCCCATTAAAGCTCTGACTTAATCTCTGACTTAAATAATGGACAGATACAGTTTGTTTTTTTTTAAAGAGATGCTTCATTTAATTATTTTTCTTTAAATATTTACATTGTTCTTCCTTTAAAAATTAAGGCTCCCTGGCTGGTGTGGCTCAGCTGGTTGGAGTGTCGTCCCATACACCAAAAAGTTGGGGGCTTGATTCCTGGTCAGGGCACATACCTAGGTTGCAGGTTCAATTCCTGGTCTAAGTGCATATGGGAGGCAACCAGTTGATGTTTCTCTCGTACATCAATGTTTCTTTCTCTTCTTTCTCTAGTATCAATAAACATATTTTAAAAATTTAAAAAATTAAGGCAAATGCACAGTACGACAGTGTTATCACTTACTAGGTTCTTTAAATAATTACATTTATAAAACATTGTAAATAGTTACATACTTCTTTTTTTCTTATAGGAGACCAATGAATCCAGAATGCCTGAATATTAAAAGGTTAAAGACCCTGAGGATTTGCCTTGCTAGGCACAATAGTGAAAATTAATTTTTTTTTCTTGGCTTGACCCCAAGAACAACTGTCTGTGTAGCTTTGCGGTGTCCTCTCCTCTGGAGATGCTCAAAGTGGCATAGGAGAAACTTGTTGGTAGGTCGGATGTACCAGGGATTAGCAGAAACGCTTACGTATGCAGGGATACAGCTAACATTGCCAAAATGCACAGATGGCTCATTTTCCACAGGTAGAGTTAGCAGGTGAAATGGGGGTGCAGTAGGGAAGCTGAGAATGAAAGGACAGAGGCTTTTTAATCGTTGTTAGGAGAAATCCACATAGCAACATCTGCATTCCACCAGTAGTATTTGAGAACTGTTGACCTACAGCTTCAAAAATGTAGCCGCCAGAATTATTGGCTTTAGATAGAGGAGGAAAACCACCGCTATGCCCCATGACTAGCCCTTCATGACACCAAGTTTCTGAAATGCTGACAAATGTCACAAGAGCTTTAGTTCAGTATTTTGTGAGATAAAAGTAGGTAACATTAAGTGAATACTTACTATGTGCCAGACACTGTGCATTGAACCTTCTGTAATTCTTTTAACAACCCTATGCAAATAATACTACTTTCCCACTCTCATTTATTGTCAAGGAAACAGATGAAAAGAGGTTAAGTCATTTGGCCAGGGTTAGATAGCTAAGAAGCTGCAGAGTAGGTTTCTAACCCAGGTAATCAATCCTTAATGCCTACAGTATACTGAAGGATATAATACAGTGGTCAATTCATCATCTTTTAAAACTAGTAATTCTACAGCCGTATTAAGAATGCAGAGTAAATGATAAAAGTTCTGTATATATATTTCCAATTAATGGCCAATATAGGGAGTAGTAGAGAAAAATGGACTGAAAAAGGAGTAGGGAAAGGAAAAAAGGGATAGGAATGTTTGGAATGATAGATACATAGCATTGAAGGAGAGATACAAGGTTGAAGAGCAAGCTAAGAAAAGAGAAAGAGGGAGAACTAGGTTTTGCAATACCTTTTGTAATGTAAGCTAATTGGGTAGTCACTTTCTTGGCTCTTCGTTGAAATTGAAACCTTTAGCATTGCTGATGTACATATATGTATGACTATATTGTGAATTGGTGACCATGTTATATAAGCAGTGTAATTCTAAACATTAAGCCTATATGAGCAGAGTTTAATGTTGAAATAGTTTTTTTATTATGGTTTAATCGACATACAAAGTTATATTAATTTCAGGTGTACAACATAATGATTTGATATTTACGTATATTGGAAAATGATCACCACATTAAGTGTAGTTAATGTGTGTCACCATATATAGTTATAGATTTTTTCTTGTGATGAGAACTTAAGATTTACTCTTAGCAACCTTTAAATATGTGATACAGTATTATTAACTATAGTCATCATGACTTACTCATTTTCCAACTGGAAGTTTGTACTTTTTGACCACCTTGCCCACCCTTACCCCACCTTTGGCAACCACCAATCTGTTCTTTATATCTGTGAGACTGGAGGTTTTTGTTTGTTTGTTTTTAGATTCTACATATAAGTGAGATCATACAATATTTGTCTTTCTCTATTGACTTCATTTTGCATAATGCTATCTAGGTCCATCCATGTTGTTGCAGATGGCAAGTTTCCCTCCTTTTTTTATGGTTGAATAATATTCTATTGTTTATGTGCACCACTTCTTCTTTATTCATCTATTGATGGACACTTAGGTTGTTTCAATATCTGGGCTATTATAAGTAATGCTGCAGTGAACATAGGGGTGCACATTATCTATCTTTTCCAGTAAGGTATTTTTTGTTTTTTTTTTTTTGGATAAATACTCAGAAGTAGAATTCCTGGATCATCTGGAAGGTCTTTTTTTAATTTTTGAGGAATCTCCTAATTGTTTTCCATAGTGGCTGCAGCAATTTACATTCCCACCAACAGTGCACAAAAGTTCCCTTTTCTCCACATCTTCAACACTTGTCTCTTATCTTTTTGATAATAACCATTTTAACAGGAGTGAAGTGATAGCTCATGGTGGTTTTGATTTGCATTTCCCTGATAATTAGTGATGTTTCGCATCTTTTCATGTATCTGCTGGTCATCTGTGTGTCCTCAGAAAAATGACTGCTCAGATCCTCTATTCATGTTCACTTGGGTTCTTATTTTTTGTTGTTAAGTTGTATAAGTTCTTTATATATTTTGGGGGTTTTTAAACCTGATACATGATTTGCAGATATTTTCTCCTCATTCAGTAGGTTGCCTTTGCATTTTGTTGGTGGTTTCCTTTGCTGTGTAGATGCTTTTTAGTTTGATGTAGTCCCTCTTGTTTATTTTTGCTTTTGTTGCCTTTGCTTTTGTTGTCAAATCCAAGAAACTATCACCAAGACTGATGTCAAGGAGCTTACAGTCTATGTTTTCTAGGAGTTTTATGGTTTCAGATGTTACATTCAAGTTCTTTAATCTATTTTAAATTAATTTTTGAGTGTGGTGTGAGATTGTGATCTAGTTCCATTCTACTACATGTGGCTGTCCAGTTTTTCCAACACCATTTATTGAATAGACTGTTCTTTCCCCATTGTATACTCTTGGCTCATGTATACTCTTGTAAAGAACCAAGAGTATACAATGTAAATTGTATACCATATTTTCTTGTAAATTGGGTTGTAAATTGATTAACCATATATTCTTGGGTTTATTTCTGAACTTTCTTTTCTGTTCCATTGAGCCTCTTTATGCATATATCATACTGTTTTGATTAATATATAGCTTTGTAATATAATTTCAAGTCAATGATCATGATGCCTCTGGCTTTGTTGTTTCTCAAGATCGCTTTGGCTGTTAGGGGATCTTTTGTGGTTCTATACATGTGTTAGAATTGTTCTATTTCTGTGAAAAATGCCATTGGAATTTTGATAAGTATTGAATTGAATTTGTAGATTGCTTTGAGTAGTATGGTAATTTTAACAATACTAAGTGTTCTTGTCCATGAGCATGGAATGTCTATTTGTTTGTATCTTTTTCAGTTTCTTTCATCAATGTCTTACAGTTTTCAGTGTAAGAGGCTTTCACGTTTTTGGTTAAATTTATTCCTAGGTACTTTACTTTTTGATGCAGTTATAATTGGGATTATTTTCTTAATCTCTCTTTATGATAGTTTGTTATTAGTGTGTAGAAACACAACAGATTTCTGTTTATTGATTTTGTGTTCTGCAACTTGATTTATTCCAACATTGAAATAGTTTCAAAAACTGGCATCATTAATGTCTTTTAACAATGTGTAATTGCTTATGTTCTGAAAAGTGGTTAATTTGAATGGTTAGTAATTAGTTTACTATCCCATTCCTATTGATGGTTAACATCAACCCATCTGCTTCTGGATCTGTAATTTAGGGCCCAGTGACTAACCCTCTTTGTCATACCCATTTTTGACTTTGGTATTCTACCTGGGGACTCTGGTTGATTGGTGAAATCAGGCTTAAATGAATAACAAAGACAAAGTTGAAGTATGTGAAAAGGCAGATCACAAAAGGACAGACTAAATGGTATGTGGATGAATGGAATGGCAAACCCAAGCTGTTCTGACTTCTTGATGATAGTGGACATAATGTAAGGAGAAAACCACTTAAAATGGTAGCTTTCAAATGTTACCTCCTCCCCAGCTTTGGGGGAAACCAGTTTGCTTGCAAAGTTGGATGATTTGGTGGAGAGAGTCTTGACTAAGAGTAGAGGGCCTTGCATACTCATCTGTTCTGTCACTGCTAGGTAGTGTGATTCTGAACAATTGTGTGAATTCTCTGTTTTTAACAGGTTTTAGTGTTTGTACCTGTTAACTGATTAGGTGCTTTCTAGGGTTTCTTTCCTCCAGTTCTAATAAAAAGTGATTCTCAGAAAAGTAGGCTATGTCTTATATAATGCAGTATACTTGAGGAATAACATTGTAACTCCTATGTTACGCCATGTTTATTTGACTGATGAGGAAAATTACTTGGTAGGATATGGTTTATAGTGACTTTTGTGTAGAGGATGAGTGTGAAAATCTGTCATTTAATACAATCTTTATACTAGGTGCTTTGACGTATACAATACCTGTTTTTCCCAAGAAGGTTCAAACATAAACAAATGTAGGAGCAACAGAATTTACTAGTTTTATCAAAAAAATGCTTAGAATTTTCCTCCAAAATATAATAAATTTAGCTCTCAATTGATACTGCCTCTTAGTTGAAGAATTTAGTGTTTAACTCATCAACTTCAAAAACAGGAATTATAAAGCTGTGTTCAAAATACAGCTGTATATGAAAACATACTTTTAATTGATGGCCATTTTAGGGAGTACTGGGGAAAATGTGGACTGAGATGGGACTAAAAGGAGTACAGAGAAAAGAAAAGGTGGGATAGGAAAATGGGCAGAAAGAGCGAACTAGGCAAAAAGGTAAGGAAATTGAAAGCTGAAGTAGGGTTTTTCTCTTCTCTTGTGAGAAGGCGTCCCTTCATTTGCCCCTGTTGTCCCCATACTCCCTCTTGCTCCTTCGCCCAGATCCACTTTGCAAGGCCATTTCATCCCTCTCCCAGCAGCTGGAACTATCTGCACCCTTCTTTAGACAGTTTCCCTTGGCTTAATGAGATATCTGTTCTGGGATGTTACATCTGCCTTCCACAAGGACAGGTGAGCACCAGCAGTGGACTGTCCCTAGGAACAACATATTTTAGTACCCATCTCTGTAGATTCTGGGCCAGGTACCCTGGAAGCCACTTTGATTTTGATACTTATACTTAAATTTCTCCACCTTGACTCTGAATGTTAAGTGCTGCTGTCTGGCCTCTGCTGACATCCTCACTGCTTCTCAAGAAGCCTGAATCTATAGCAGTATCTCTTGTTCTGACCTGCAGGGGACAGACAGCACCAAGCTTCTCAGAGGAGCTACTCAGCCTGCATCAGGACTCTCTGTATTGTCTCTGTAAATAGAGTGTCCTCAGGCCTCCCTGAAGAACAGATCAGGTTGGGTTTCAGAGCTAGTGTATTAGATGCACTCTAGCAATGCCCACTTCTCTTAGCTTTTAGTTATTATTATTTCTTAAATTATATTTTATAGTATGTGCTATTACAGTTGTCCCAGTTTTTCTCCCTTTGCTCCCCTCAATCCAGACACCCCCACTGCGTCAGGCCATCCCCACACCGTTGTCCATGTCCATGGGCCACACATATCTCATTTGGCTACTATATTCCCTACGTTGTGCGTTACGTCCCCATGACTATTGTGTAACAACCCATTCGTACTTCATAATCCCTTCTCTTTTTTCGTCCATCCTCCCGACCACCTCCCATATGGAAACCATCCAAACATTCTCTGTATCTATGATTCTGTTTCTGTTCTGATTGTTCATTTATTTTATTTTTAGATTCAATTTTTGTTAGGTATGTATTTATTGCCATTTTATTATTCATATTTTTGATCTTCCTCTTCTCAAAGAACACCCTTTAACATTTTATGTAATACTGGTTTGGGAGTGATGAACTCCTTTAGCTTTTTCTAATCTTGGAAGCTCTTTATCTGTCCCTCAGCTCTAAATGATAGCTATGCTGGGTAGAGTAGTCTTGGTTGTAGGTCCTTGCTTTTCATCATTTGGAATATTTCTTGCCAATCCCTTCTAGCCTGCAGAGCTTCTTCCAAGAAATCAGCTGACAGTCTTATGGGAGCTCCCTTGTAGGTAGCTAACTGCTTTCCTCTTGCTGTTCTAAGATTGTCACTTTGTCTTTAACCTTTGGTATTTCATTTTTTTAGTATATTTTATTGGTTATCTATTACAGTTGTCCCATTTTTTTCTCTCTCCTTTATCCTCCTCCACTCTGTACCCCTCCTCCCTCCAACATTCCGCCCCGCCCCCACTCCCTTCATGTCCATGGGTCGTACATGTAAGCTCTTTGGCTTCTCCATTTCCTATACTATTCTTAACTTCCCCCATCTATTTTGTACCTAACAATTATGCTTCTTATTCCCTGTACATTTTCGCCCATTCTTTCCCCTCCCCCTCCCCACTGATAACCCTCCATGTGATCTCCATTTCTGTGTTTTTGTTCCATTTCTAGTTGTTTGCTTTGTTTGTTTGTTTTTTAGGTTCAGTTGATAGTTATGAGTTTGTTGTCATTTTATGGTTCATAATTTTGATCTTTTGCTTAGATGAACCCCTTTAACATTTCATATAATAAGGGCTTGGTGATAATGAACTCTTTTAACTTTACCTTATCTGGGAAGCACTTTATCTTCCCTACCATTCTAAGTGATAGCTTTGCTGGATAGAGTAATCTTGGATGTATGTCCTTGGCTTTCATGACTTTGAATACTTTGTTCCAGCTCTTTGCCTGTAAGGTTTCTTTTGAGAAATCAGCTGATAGTATTATAGGAACTCCTTTGTAGGTAATTCTCTTCTGTTCTCTAGCTGCTTTTACGATTCTCTCCTTATCTTTAATTTTGGGAAGTTTAATTATAATGTGTCTTGGTGTGTTCCTCCTTGTATCCAGCTTTGGGACTCTCTGAACTTCTTGGGCTTGCATGTCTATTTCCTTTGTCAGATTCGGGGAGTTTTCCTTCATTATTTTTTTCAATAAGTTTTCAATTTCTTGCTTTTCGTCGTCTTCTGGCACCCCTATGATTCAGATGTTGGAATGTTTAAAGTTGTCCCTGAGGTTCCTCAGCCTCTCCTCTTTTTTTTTGAATTCTTAGTTTTTCATTCTCTTCTGGTTGAATATTTATTTCTTCCTTCTACTCCAAATCATTGATTTGAATCCTGGCTTCCTTCCTTTCACTGTTGGTTCTCTGTATATTTTTCTTTATTTCACTTTGCATAGCCTTCACTTCTTCCTTTATCTTGCATCTGTACTCAATCATTTATGTGAGCATTCTGATTACCAGTGTTTTGAACTCTGCATCTGATAGGTTGGCTACCTCCTTGTTGTTTAGTTCTTTTTCTGTAGTTTTGATCTCCTTTAATTTGGGCCATATTTCTCTGTCTTGGCGTACCTCTTGCATTGTAAAGGGTGGAGCCTTAGGTATTCACCAGGGTGGGGCAACCCACTTCGTTGCGTTGTGGTGCTATATGTTGGGGAGGGGTCATAGAGGGAACAGTGCTGCTTACTGAGCTCTCGCCCTGCTTTCAGTCACTTCCCCTGCTACCCACAAGTGAATTTGGCCTTTCTGGTGCTGTTTCCTGGGTGGGTGGGTTTGTGTACATTTTAGGACCCTGTTGGTCTCAACAGTCTCTCCTGTGAGACTCGGAGTTTCTCCTGCTGCCCAACCCCCGCAGGTTTTTTACAGCCACAGGCTTTATTTCCCCATGCTGGAACCCTAGGTTGTGAGGTCTGTCTCCCTCCCCAGTTGTTCCTCCCAGATTATCCACACATGAATGTGGGACCACGTGGTCCGCCAGCTGCTGCCTCACCTGCCTGTTCCACCAGCTGCCACCTTGCTGTGCCTTCTCTTTGCCCTGACTACCCATCTCCACCCCTCCTACCAGTCTGGATGACTGTTTCGTCTTTAACTCCTTGGTTGTTGGACTTCCATACAGTTCAATTTTCTGGCAGTTCTGGTTATTTTTTGTTTTTAAATTGGTTGTTGTCCTTCTTTTGGTCATGCGAGGAAGCAGAGCATATCTACCTATGACTCCATCTTGGCTGGAAGTTAACCTTTGGCGTTTTAATTGTGATGTGCCTTAGTGTGAGCTGCTTTGGGTTCATCTTGTTTGGGACTCTCTTAGCTTCCTGAACTTGTATGTCTATTTCCTTCACCAAGTTAGGGAAGTTTGCTGTCATTTTTTTCAAAAAGGTTTTCAATTTCTTGCTGTCCCTCTTCTCCTTCCAGCACTCCAATGATATGAATGTTGTTATGCTTGAAGTTGTCCCAGAAGCTCATTACACTATGCTCAATTTTTTAGATTCTTTTTTCTTCTTATTGTCCTGATTGGGTGTTGTTTTTTTTTTCCTTGTGTTCTAAATCACTGATTTGATTCTCAACTTCATCCATACTGTTGATTCCCTGTAAATTGTTCTTCATTTTAGTTAGTGAATCCTTCATTTCTGACTGTGGGGTGTTTTTGTTTGTTTGTTTGTTTGTTTTTTTATAGCTTCCAATCCCTTTTTTATGCTGTGGAAGCTCTTGCCAAGTTCACTAAGCATCCTTATAACCAGTATTTTGAACTCCGCTTCTAGTAGATTGCTTATCTCCATTTTGTTTAGCTCTTTCTGGAGTTGTGTTCTCTTCTTTCATTTGGGGTATGTTTCTTTTTATCCTCATTTTGGAAGCCTCCCTGTGTTTGTTTATCTGTATTAGGTAGAGCTGCTACAACTCCCTGGCTTAGAAGAGCGGCCTAATGTAGTAGATGTGCGGTAGGGTCCAATGGCGCAGCCTTGGGATACCCAGTATCCGAAGCTGGGTACTTGAGGTATACCCACCATGTGGCTGTATACACCCTTGTCTTGTAATTGAGCCTTGATTACTGTTGACAGGTCAATGGGAGTGATTTACCCAGGCCAATCTGCTGGAAGGCCTGGATGTGATCAATGACTGCCAACCTCCGAACACCATGGAGGATCAGCTGTGCAGGGGTCGACTCCACAGTGTAGGATTTACTTCAGCAGGGCTCTGGTGCCTGCTTAGTCTGCCCCTTGAGTGTGTTGCTTATGAAGGCGGTAGGGTGGTGATGCTCTGATGTGGCCTGTAGCTATGTATCTAGTGTGTTGGCCCTGGCGTCCCCCCCGGGAGGTACAAGGCAACGACAGCCACTGCCTATGTTCTGTTCGGGGCCACCTGGCATAAGCTACAAAGCGATCTGCAGTTGGCTGCTACTTGTGCTGGACTTGGAGGTGCCTTAGCAAGTCCAATGCCAGCAGCTACTAGTGCTGGGCCGGGGGCCACTTAACATTAGGCATGGGCACACTGAGTCCAGATGCTGCTTGTTTGAGAGAGTTTAGGAAAACCTGAAACATCAGCCAAGTCAAGTATTTCTTACGAAAAAGCCACTGCAAACAATTTGGGTGGGGCAGAACCTCAGGGAATCATCAGGGTGGGACAGACAATATGAACTAGGTTGATGGAGACTCAGATATGGCCCTCTCTGTTGGGGGAGGGCTCGGAAAAGGAACAGTGGCCTCTGCCTGCAATTCTGTCTGGGAGAAAGCTGCCCCACTGCTCTCACCCTAATGCCAAACACTTCAGTTCCCCTCATATGTCTCTGGTGCCTTTCAATCTGCTGCCCCGTGCGGGAGCTCAGAGGGTGTCACCCCAAGTTAAGTCTGTGTGTGGGCCCTTTAAGCGGAACTGCTTGGGACTCTTATCAGTTTGTCTTCCACAGCCTCAGTCCTTACTGGTTTTTACAGTCAGAAGTTATGGAGACTTATCTTCCTGGCATGGGAACCTGGGGCAGGGGTGCAGAGGGGCTAGTGTGGCATTGAGACCCCGTGTTCCCAAAATATTTTTCCTGGTTTTTGTTTCCCACAAATGGGCCGATACCAGCCTGTTCTGCATTTCCGCCCCTCCTACCAGTCTCTACATGTTTTCTTCTTTAATTCCATAGTTGTAGGACTTCCATTCAGCTCTTTTTCTAGTGGTTCTGAATAATGGTTGTTCTGTAGTTTAGTTTTAATTTTTATTTTGATGTCGTTGTGCGAGGAGGCGAACCATGTTTACCAATGCCACCACAATGAACAGAAGTCTGGCTCTCTTAGCCTTTAGATATGTCTCTTCCACCAGAGCCTGCCATAGCAGCTCTGGCATCTGTACTTCATTTAATATGGATCTCACTTTTCAAGCGTCCTAGAGCTGTCCGGGTAGTGTATTTGATCCTCTCCTGTCTTAGCCCTTGCCTCAGTGTTAAACCCCGTGGGCAGTGAGTGCCCCATCTCAACCTTCCCTCACCCTTGTTCCCTACCCTGATCTAATACCCACAAAACCACTCCCAGATGCACTCTCCATTTACTGGTATGTATGTTGACCTGCAGTTCCCTTGGATATAATTCCTTTCCCTTATTTTTTTTGAGTCTTGTGTTTAGGCTTTATTGCATGAGACCAGAGCAGCTTATAGTCTAATGCTAACCTTACCTGGCTAGTGAGGCAACATACTTCGGAATGTTTTACCTGGTACGCCACAGATGAGGTTGTTCCTGGCCTGTGTGAGTTTCTGGGATTGGTCCCATGATTCTTTTGGAGGTTCTTTCCCCCCGGGTTTATCAGCTGATTGGGGAGACCCCTCTGCACATCTCCAGAGCTCCCTCTCTGGGCTGCTTTCTTCTCTCTAGTACTTTTACCTACTCTTCCCTGCGAACTCTAGCCATCTTGGCCTCATTCAAGTTTAGGGATACTATCAGGCTCTGCCTGAGTTCCCCTTCCTACAACCATGGTCTTGAAACTCTGTATGGTAATTATGGCAGTGTGGCCTATTTGTTTTTTTTGTTTGTGTTTTTTTGTTGTTGTTGCCTTTTTTTTTTTTTTTTTTTTTTAACAGATCACTCTTCTCTGTGATGTCTAGTGTCTGGAAACTATTGCTTCTTATGTTGTCTGACCTTTTTAGTTGGTTTATGTGGTAGGGTGTGTTAGTAATCTATTGCAGAATAGTAGTGACCTAAAACAATGACATTTATTATCTCACAGTTTCTGCAGGTCAGAAATCCAGGTGTGGCCTCACTGGGTCCTCTGGCTCAGAGTCACACAAGGCGGCAATTGGGGTCATCTCGGGGCTTGCCTGGGAAGGATCTGCTTCTGGGCTCCTTGATGTGGATGCTGGTAGGACTCATTCCTCACAGGCAGCTGGTCCGAGGGCCTCAGTGATTTGCTGGCTGTTGACTGCCCTCACTTCTTGTTCCTGGGGCGTCTCTAGAAGGCAGATCACTACACCGTAGCTTATTTTATAACCTACCCATGGAGCAGGGCAGAAGGGCCAGAGACAGAGTATGGACAAGACAGATATCACAGTCTTTTGTTATCTAATCTTGGAAGTGACATCCCATCACATTTGCTGAATTCCAGGCATTAGAAGGAAATTAGGTCCAGCCCACACTGAGTGGACGAGATTGCATTGGCATGAATACCAGAAGGCAGAGATCAGCATTCTCCTTCTCCTTTTGTTTTTTTCTACAGTTGTGATTGATTGCAATCCATTTCAGAATTGGGAATGTGTTGTGGATCCCCCAAACGACCCCCTGGTTCAACTATTTGCTGACAGGACTTACAGGACTCAGCCAATCGTAGTATTCACAACTGTGGTTCCTTACAGCAAAAGGATACAAAGCAAATCAGCAAAGGGAAGAGGAATATGGGACAAAGCTCAAAGAAAAAAAAACAAAAGCAAAAACAAATAAACCCATGCCCAAGCCTTCAGGATTTACTTAATTCCTCTAGCATCAAATTGTGACATGTGTAATGTTGTTTACAAACAAAGCTTATTTGAGACAAGGTTTTTTATTGGGGGCTAGTCACGTAAGCACATTCTGACTAGCACGGACCCAAATTCCACACTCCCACAAGGAAAGCAGGTGTTCAGCATAAACTACATTGTTTGCATAAACAGTTTAGGCACAGTGAGCCACTTTGAGGGAAAGGCGAGAACCCTCCAGAAATACAAGTTCCCAGATGCCAACCAAGGACCAACCTTGTAAGCAGACCTTTCTAAAGGTAGCAATCTTAGGCCTTCTATGTTAATGCTTTGTGCACAGGAGGGAATGGGAATTTATGTTAAGCTTACCCTAAATAATGGTGGTCAGTCAAAATATTTTATTTATTTATTTAAATAAATAAATCACTATTTATTTAGTGATTATGGCCTACACATACTAGTGAGGGAAAGTGGTGCTTTTTTAGGGCCTGGCGATAAGGAGCTTAATTCAGGCTACAGCCCTAATCCCAACTAGGGTGTTACCCTGCATATTTGTAGAGAGCTTAGAAAAATGAAGTTTTTAGTGGTGCATTGAAATATATTATTTGCTTCCATGCATATTAATTCAGTACCTGGTTTTAGCCCAGCTACTGTGCCAAGTATTGCCTGTGAAATGGTGAGCATGTACATCTGCATTCTTGGAGAGTATAATCGAATGGAGGAGACAGATATTAAGCAAATAAACACAGAAATAAGTATATTATTACATATATAAAAATTTCATTTTTAGGAAAAGGAAACTCACTTTCTATTTATTCATTACATTTTTGTGTGTGCCTGTGTTATACTACTGTTCTTGTGTGAACAAAATAAATTCCCTGCTCTTGTTAACCATACCTTTTAACTGGCGGGGGTGAGGACAGACAATAGATAAATAAATAAATATATGTGTAATATTGTTTCAGATAGTAATGAGTGCTTTGAGAAAAAATAAAACAGGGTAGAGCCACGGGGGGGCTACTTTAGATATAGTAGTCAGGGAAAGCTCCTCCGAAGTCACTTCTCTGAATAGGTGATGTTTAAGCAGTATCCAAATGAATTAAGGAAGCAAGTCATACAAATGACTTGTATGGAATTGTAGAGGTAAAGTCCTTACAATGGGAAGGAGATGGGTTGGAGGCAGCCAGGACATTTGTGCGTCAGGAGCCTGTGAACAGGGGAGAGGAGTGAGGGAATAAGGTCCAAGTCCTATCCAGGACCAGGTAATAGAGGGTCTATAAAGAAGGGTTTTGGATTTTCTTCCCCAATCTGGGGAAGCCTATCAGTAGGGTTTTTAGCATGACAGTGATGTAATCAAATTCATGTTTAAACAAACATGAACAAGTTTTGACAAATGCGTAAACATTTTAAGTAGAAATATAGCAGCATATAATGTAAATCATAAACGTATAGCTTGGTGAACTTTACAAAGTGAACACACCTGTGGATCATTGTTTCTGATCAAGATATAGAATATTAATAGAACTTGTCAGTAGCCTCTGTTATGCCCCTTGCAGACAGTCCCTTCTCTGAAGATAATCATCATGTATTGGTTTGCTTGTTTTTAATTGTATTAAAAATATTACCATATTCTATATACCTTTTTGTATTTGACTTTTTTCACAATTATCTTTTAAATTCATGCATGTTGTTGCATTAGCTGTAAGAATTTATTTATGGTAATTCATTGTATGAATATACTGCAGTTTATCAATAGTACTCTTCATGGACATTTGACTTGTTTCCAACATTTGGCCATTATAAATAATGCTGCTATCAATATTTTGCATATGACTTTTTATTTATGGGTTTCTGTTGAGTATATACTTAATTGTGGGGTTACTGGGACACAGGGTAATTCATATTTTATGGCCAGACTTTAGCAGATACTACCAAGCAGTTTTTCAAAGTTGTTAGCACCAGTTTACTGTCCCATCAGCAGAATTAGAAAATTCTTGTTACTCTACATCCTTGCCAATAATTGATTGCCAATTAAAAGCATTATTTTTAGCCATTTTGGTGTGTGTATTTTATTATGCTTTTAATTTGCATTTGCCTGACAACTAATGAGGTTGAGCATCTTTTCTTACACTTTTTGGCCATTTGCATTTTCTCTACTGTGAAGTATCTGTTCACGTCTTTTGCCCATAATTCACTATCTGTAAGAATTTAGATATGTTACTTAATTTCTAGGAGTACAGTGTTAAAAATCCATGAAATAGGAATAATGTCATATAATTTTCAGTTTCCTTGAGTAGTCTTTATTTGAGTAACCAAAGCACTCAGAAGTCCTTAAGAACTACTTATTAAATATTTTCTGCAATGATGACATCTACTTGAATATAAAAATTTTTAAATATAGAAGATCCAGAGGATGAATGGACTAGCTATGCTACAATGGATATAGAGAAATCAAATTTTTTTAAAAAAGACTATAAGAAGACAGACTCTTATTCCTTTCTGTGGAAATTATAATTATTTAATGAAAACTTGAATTACTCCTATACCAACAATATCATTAACAAAAATCTGGAAATTTATTTGAGAGTTGATCCAGACAGCTAGTGTTTAAAAGAAATGCCCCACGGCATTCAATGTAACCATAAACATTTGTGCTATAACCAAAGCAAAAGAGTAAAGGAATGTAAAAAAGCCCTTTTTAAAAATATATAATTCCCTTTGGCTGTTCAGTCTGATTGGAATGATTAATGTTTCTTATTTCTAACTTACAAATTTTTAGTAAAATTTATGGTATGTTGGATGTGTATTTTTATGAGTATTGTATGTACTTTATAAGACTTTTAAGATCCTCCTTGTATAATATACCGCTGGTGTATTTATGCTTATTTTAAAATCTTAACAGTTTGCACTTGTAAATGGTTTCAGAGGTTTGTAATTGTAGTAGCTTTGCTTTTCTGATATATTTTGAATTATTTATGTGTTTTAATAAATTAAAGCATTTTCTCTATGTAAAAATATTATTTATTAAAATGATCCATTTTATAATGTATTTAGCAGAAATACATTCTGTTGAAAGACAGTGTATTTATAGGGCATAAATTATGGCATAATTAAAATAATTTGTTGCTTTCCAAATGCCTTTATCCCAGGGTTCCTTTAAATAGCACCACAATGCCTTTAAAATGTGTATAAAATACTTTTTGATATTTAATCATAACTTTTCTTGAACATGTTCTAAAATAAGGACCTCCTGCATTGGAAATTTTTTATTTAGCTGGGATTTTGGAACAAATAAAACACAATTGAGATCAGCCTGGAGACAGTGTGCATTTGAAAGGGCATAAGTGGACTGTGCATCACCATATTAGCAATTGGATTGCAGTGGAGTTGCTCCATCTCCAAGCCCTGTCTTCCCCCAGGGACTGTGGATGTTATTAGCTCACTTCATGTCATTTGTCTTTGCTGAACACAGACCTGCTCTCGTGTCTCTGCCTGAAGTGAGGGTACTAACTTGGTGTGCTCATACTAATCTGAATTTGTATCCACTGGACCCTCCCTCTTTGGGGGAGGGGGATCGTCTGTTCTCCTATATCTGGGGGCAGCTTCCCCAGAAGGTCACCTCTGAGTTTCTTGTATTTTAGATCTTCTTTATAGTTCCCAGGGATTTTGATTTGGTTTCTGTTACTGTTTTAAGATGTTCCTATGTGTCCACATTTATAATTTTGTATGAGAAGTATATTCTGAATTCCAGTGACAACATGCTCTTTTGTAATTCAATCTTAAACAAGCTAGAGAGCTCTGACCGCTGTGGCTCAGTTGGTTTGGGCTTTGTCCCACGAAGCAAAAGGTTGTTGGTTTGATTCCCGGTTGGTACACATGCCGGGGTTGTGAGTTTGGTCCCTGGTTAGGGCACATGTGAGAAGTGACCAGGGGATGTTTCCCTTTCGTGTTGATGTTTCTCTCTGTCTCTCTCTCCCTTCTTCACCCCACACCCCATCTCTAAAAATACATAAATAAATCTATTTAAAAAAACAAGCTAGAGACCATCTGTATGTTCTTTTCTATATTATTTATATTATAGATCTTTAAGAATTGGATGTTCCATGCAAAGATGTTTAGCTTCACTAATGAAACACAAATTAAAATAGGAAGAACCATTTTTCATTTTAGCATATTTGTAAAAATTAAAACATTACTCCCCATGCTTTGGTGGGTGTGGCTTAGTTGATTGGAGTGTTGTCCCATGCACCAAAGGGTCACTGGTTTGATGCCCAGCCAGGGCACATGCCTGGGCTGTGGCCTAAATCCCCAGTTGGGACGCATATGGGAGGCAGCCTATGAATGTGTCTCTCTCACATTGTCTCTCTCTCTTTCCCCTCTCTCTAAAAATCAATGAACATGTTCTCGAATGAGAATTTCAAAAAAACCAAAACTACCCATGTTGGCTAGAATATGGATATAGCAGTCTCATATGCTGTCAGTGGGTTTGTAACTTTGTTACCTATTTTATAGATGACACTTAAATTTTGTGTATAAAACTAAAAGCAAAAAATAACTATTTGACCAGCAGCTCCATTTTTGGGAATTTTTTGCTAACAAACTATTTATGATTTTTCAGGGATTGGTCTACAAGGTGGTTACAGTAATAATAAGAGTGCTAGTAGTATAAAAAAGCTTAATGAACAGTATACATCCCTAGATGACAGAGAGGAGTAAATAAATAAATCTGATTTATTCACATGATAAAATGCCATGCAGTCTTGAATGTGTAGCTATATATTATGTTAGCATGGAAAGACTCTCTTAACATATTTAATAAAAATAAGCAGATTAGAAAGGCATTTTTCTAAACTGTGTATTTGTAGATGAGGTCTGTCTGGAAAAAATCCAGCCATTGTTAATATAACGAGGTGGTTTGCATGACGTCAGTGTAACCTGGCAGCCAAGGAGAGTGGACTGGAATACACATGCGTGAACAGTGACAACTTCGCTGTACTAGTCAGTGGGGTGGTAGATGCCATTGAGTGAGCATGTGGACTGGGTGGCCATTGAATTCAAAATGGCAGAGAGTAGAGCAGCATATCTGCATCTAATTTTGTGTTAAACTTGAACATTCCTTCACGGAAACTGGATGATTCAGAAAGCCACGGCTATGGGCAGCTGGTGATTGGAAGCTTCATCACACCAAACCGCCTGCTCATGTATCACATCTTGTGCAGAGTTTTTTGGCGAAACATCAAATCACGCAGGTAACTCTGACCCCTGCAGCACAGATTTGGTGCCCTGCAACTTCTGGCTTTTCCCCAAACTAAAATCACCTTTGAAAGGGAAGAAATTTCAGATCCTTGATGAGATTCAGGAAAATATGACAGGGCAGCTGATGGCACTTGGGAGAACTGCGTGAGGTCCCAAGGAGCCTTCTTTGAAGGGGACTGAGACGTCATTGTCCCCTTCTTGTATCTTGTGTCTTCAGTAGACTTCTCTATTTTTAATATTACATGGCTGGATACCTTCTGGGGAGACCTCGTATGTTTGTTAAGAAAAGGTCTAGGTAGATATGTATATACACCAAAGTAATGATGCCAATTTTCTCTAAAGGGAGAATAGTATATAATTAAATTTTTTTTTTTTTTGCTTAGCTTTGTTTTCTAATTTATCTTTAATGAACATATGTATCACATATATATAATAAAAGGAAAAAGAATGGTTAATTACCCATTAGCTATTATGCCCAAATTGCTAAGCCAATGCATTAGTGGTGTAGTGTAGTGAAAAGTTCCAGTGTCAGGAGGCTGAAAACATAGGTTCTGGTCCAAGCTGGGTCACTAACTAGCTGTGATACCATCAGGAAGTCTCTGGGCCTTAGTGTCTGTATTTGTACAGTAAATTGGTTGAACTAGATTTCTGATTTGTAAGCTCTTTAACAGACTGAGTTGCTGAGGAACTGACAGAACAGAGCAGGTTTCTGCACATACTCCCCTGCCTTTCTCCCCAAACAGGGCAGTCTGTAGTTTTGATATTTTATATATTGAATTTCTGTTTTAAGCTATCTTTCAGCAACAGGTAAGGGAAAGAAAAAGGATCTTCTGTTTCTAAGATTCAGTAATTCGAAGTACTTGTCATGCTTTTCTCTTTAAGTTCCCCATCTTTTTCCTGTTCACTGGGGTGCAGATTATGGTAGGTCACCACTTGCCTATTATCAGGACACCCTTGCTCTCCTGGGAATATCATACTATGATTGTCTACATCCATTGAGTACTAGTGAGTAAATGAATAATTCATGTCCGTTATGGGGTGCCGTCACCTAAGCTGACATATAGAGACCTATATTTTTGCACATATAAAAAACCATGTCAGCATCTTTTATGAATTGTTTTTCCATTTGCCCTGATCTCCCTTTCTGGTCTGCCCTACTTTAGTTTGGACCCTACTGAATATTTTTGGTCACCAATAATTGTGTAACTTTTTGCAAGTTACTTAACCTCTCAGAGACTCAGTATTTTATTCTATAAAATGATGAAGTTGCTTTATATTAGCTCCAAGTTTCCTTCCAGCTCTAAAGTTCCAAGATGTAATCTAGTCTAGGTCTGTAGTTTAGGTTAATGAAATTTAGTCAACTATTAATAGTTTCCAATATAGTGCCATTGATAATCTAAACTTTACTTAGATTTGGAAAACTTATTTGTTGCATATATATTTAATGAGATGAGTCTCTAATTTTCTAGATTACTACAATGCTTCCAAAAAAAAAAAAAGGTACAACCTTTTGACATGGGTCTGACCTTCTGTACCTATCCCTGTGCAACCTGTATACGTGCTCAATATTGCTCATGTCTGCCCACAGGGGACTGCATGATTTCATTGGTAGCTAGAATGAACTGAAATATATGCTTGACTCTTAATTTGGAGATTCCTGTCTGCCCAAAGGATAGGCAGATCATTGTTTTTAACCTAAAGATACAATCTGTTCTCTGTTTCAGAGTAAACAGATTTTATTCGTATCAAAAGACAAGAAGCTGAAAATAACTATTATATTACCTGGTAATAGAGCTTCTTTACAGGAAAACATGTAAAAAAGAGTCACCAGCAGCAGAAAAACCCGTATGAACAGTCAACTTAGATGAAAGATTTTATAAATAAATATCCAAGTAAATAATATACTTAAATGTTAATGTTTATATCAGTATTTTTATTTTTTATTTTATTTTTTTAATCCTCACTTGAGGATTTTTTTTTTTTTTTTTATTGCTTTGAGAGAGAGAGAAAGAGAGAGGGAGAGAGAACATTGATGTGAGAGAGAAACATTTGGTTAGCTGCGTTTTTGTAGGTGCCCTGACCAGGAACTAAACTGCAACTTGGATATGTGCCCTGAACTGGGAATTGAACCTACAACCATTTTGTCTATGGGACAATGCTCCAACTGAGTCACACTGGCCAAGGCTAACAGTTATATTTTTAAAAATTAAGCTCAGGTGTGTAATTTGAAACATTTTGGACTAAAATCTTCTAGATTTTCAACTTCAAGTCATTAGAGTGTTAGAATTTCTTTGGTCATCTTTCATGCTTTAAATATTAAAGTATCCACTAAAACCAGAATTAATTCTTAGAAAAATACATCTGGATATTCAACATCGAAGTAGTTCCAATTTTTATCAACTTGGAGTAGCCAAAAACAAACAAACAAATAAAAGCCAAATCTTTACAGACTCCATTAACAGAAGCTGAAAGTAAAGAATTGCCAGGCATGCTTAGTATATTAAAAAACTTTATTCAACAGTCTTCTATTTCAAACAAACAATAAACAAATCTTTTTTAAAAGAAGAATAATTTTTTTTATTTATTTTTACACAGAGTGGAAGAGAGGGAGAAAAAGAAGGAAAGATCAATGTGTGATTGTCTCTTGTGCACCCCATACTGGGGACCTGGCCCACAACCAAGGCTTGTACCTTGACTGGGGCTATCCTTTGGTTCACAGGCTGGTGCTCAATCCACTAAGCCACACCAGCCAGGCAGAAGCAAACAATCCTTTTAGTTAAGAATGTCAGATTTCTACTTGTGCTGAAATATTTTGCAGAGAAATGCCCCATTAAAGAAATTCAGTATGCGAGAAATAATTTGCTGTAAGAGTAATTATGTGTGGCATTAGGACTGTGGAGAAAGTAGTTTAAAGATAAATAATATATAAATGTTTAAAATCATACTGTTATTTCCTTTCCACTTGTGGTGTAGAGTGGACAGATTGGGGGAGCTGTATCATTTGTAAGCTGTTATTATTTTTTTGACAAATTACTCAACCATTGTGAGCCCATTTCTCATTTAGACTTAATGGTATACCTAAAAATGTAGTAAAAACTTTTATGAAAGTTCAAGATTTTGGCTTTCCTCAGACAAAATTGTATTTTATACATTATTTTCCTGAGATGTGAAAAGTGTTATTGTAATCTATTTTTAAAACGAGGCTTTATGTATTGGTGATCTGTGAGGTTTTTTTTTTTAATTTTTATGTAGTGCTTACTATGTGCAATGTACTGTTTTAAACACTTCACAAACTTTAACCCATTTAATCTTTACAGGAAACATGAAGTGTATGTATTGTTATTATCATCCTTGTAGTAAAGATGAGTAACTGAGACACAGACATGTTAGGGGACTTGCCCAAGGTCCACAGCTGGTAAATGAAAGATGAAGGCCCCAGGTAGTTTGGCTGCAGAGACCATGATCTGCCCCCTCTTCCCCGTGCCTGCCAGCTCCCCAGGTAATAAAAGAAAAAAACATCAAGCCAGATAATAGTCATAACTATGCTAGTTCAACCGTTCAACTATATAAAAGAAAGAAAATTCCTAAGGGCCCTCACATTCAAATCCTGTGTTGTGCTTTCTCAGGAAATGACATCTTAAAAGGTGTTGCATCACCATGAAAAAGTCTGACCCTAAAATAAGGACGGAAACCTTACTTTAAGGAACTGGTAGTACTACTATTATATAACAAATGTTATATAACAAAATATTTTCCAAAAATCCATAGTAGTAAGGCTCATAATCTTAGGTATGTGATGGAATCTATATTAAAGTCTTTCAGGTTGAATACAGAATACTTTCTTACCCTCCCTCACAAATGATTCCTGGAATACACTAGGAAACTATGTTCATTCTACTTAAAGTACACATAATTACAAAAGATAGCTTAGGGGCTATATATGTATTGTACATACAGGCATTTTTTCCTAACTCGTGTTTACTTTCGTGGCAGCCTATGTCTTTCACCTCTAGCTAGCATTTAGACTATTTTTTTTTACCTATGAGAAGTTTTTTAAAAAATGTCTTTACTGAAGTACAATTTACATACCATAAAGCTTATCCATTATAAGTGTATGTTTGACTAGTTTATAGTAAATTTACACAGTTGTGGAACTTTTATTACAATCTACTTTTAGAACATTCCTGGAAGGGCCCTCTTGCCAGTTCGCATTCCCTTCTGTGACGTTTTTATTACCTTTATTGTTATGTGATTAGTGTTTCCCCCTTACGTGTTGTCTCACTCCTCCTCCAGATTGCTTTGTCTAGTTGTTCTATCTAGTTATTATGGAGTCAGTTTTTATCCTTTATTTTGGTTTCTTTTAACCTTGAGTTATTATTCAACCAAGTGACTTTTGTTGTGAAGATTTTTTAAGGGAATCAAATGACTGTTCTTAGTCCACAGGAATTTAACTGCTGTTATTCCAGTCACTTCATGGCTTCTTGCACTCTGATACTGTTGGTGCCTGAATGGGTGCTCACGGAGGGAAGGTGCGACACGTGTAGAGAGTTATGTGTTAAGGGGTCTTCTCAAGCAGAGAAGACCTGTGACTGCTGTGTCTCTCCCTATGTGCCAGAATTTGCCCTTGTTAGAAATCCAGTAGACCAGAAGTCTCTGTGGGTAAGTCTGAGTGAAGAAGGCACACATGTATATTTCTTTTCATCTTTTCTCTCTATGTAGAAAGAAGTATTACCCTTCCTTCTTTCCTGTAGGGAAAAGTGAGGAGACTGGAGAGGACTGAGTGTGGTGCTCTGGGGAGGATAGAATAATTGGGACACCTGAGCTATGTTGCATTCAAAAATCTTAATCTTAGTTTGCAGGGAGCAATAAAACAAATTGCTTTCTCTTCCTCTCTTCTTCTCCATTTTTGTGAAAAAATTAGTAGAGCAAGACACAGTAGGCTCATTTCAGAAACTTGAACTATGAAACCATCATCCAAGAGAGTTATCTGCCTGATTCACAGGAAAAGGAAAGAAAACTTGAATATATTTGGGAGCTGGGAGGCCAAGACATTACTAATATACCAGAAATAAATTTAATACATGTGAAATTTTTATAGTGCTAAAATTAGAGTCCTGCAGAAAATGCAAATTAAAAATATGATAAATTATATCAAAGAGCGATGGATTTGGGAGAGAATCTCTGCAAACTACAGAACAGAGGATGAAAACAGGGGAAATATTCTAGTTTCAGAGTCAGAAAACCATGATTTTAATTCTTGCCCTGATACTGGGCTAACCAGATTACTTAAGTGATTTATTCAGTTTTCTCAGGTGTAGCATGAAAGGTTAACTTATCTTGATTAAACATAAATATTCTTTGTAATTTAAAATTATATAGTGAGGTGACAGCTAAGCACATGAAAAGATGTTTATCCTTAGTCATTAGGGACGTGCAAATTATAATCACAATAACATGTTCACTACGAGTAAAATAAAAAACGACACTGCCAAATGCTATTGAGGATGCAGAGAAACTGCATCAGTTAGACACTGCTGGTGGGAATGTAAAATTGTACAACCCTTCTGGGAGAAGTATGACAGTTTCATACAAAACTAAATGTACAATTACTATACAACTCAGCGATTGCACTCTTGGACATTTATCCCAGAGAAATAGAAATTATGTTTACACAAAAACCTGTATGTAATACTTATAACACATTTATTCATAATAGCCAAAAACTGGGGGGAAAAACAGATATGTTTTAAACAACCTTGTGCATTTATACCATGGAATACTACTTAGCAATAAAAAAGGAATGTTGCATGCAACAAGAATGCTGAGGGGAAAAAAACAACCCAAAAGTTTACTGATTGTATAACTCCACTTATATAACATTCTTGAAATGACAAAATGATAGAAAGATGAAATAGATTAGTGGTTGTCTCGGGTTAGGGACTGGGTGAGTGGGGAAAGAAAAGAGTAAGTATGGTTATAAAAGGGCAACAAGAGTGATCTTTGTGGTGGTGTAACTTTTCTGTATCTTGACTGGTGAAGGATACACCAATCTGTCCATGAGGTAAAACTGCATAGCATAAGCACATAAACACACCGCTGAATACAAGCAAAACTAGTGAAATCTGAATAAGGTGGATAGATTGTATCTAAGTCAATATACAGGTTATGATGTTATACTGTAGTTTTCTAAGATGTTACTGTTGAGGGAAACTGCATAAATGTTACATGGGTTCCCTCTGTGTTATTTTTCACAACTACATGTGAATCTATAGTTATCTCAATATAAGAAGCGTAGTTTAAAAAAAATTAAACTTAGTGCATATTTCATTCACCCGTAGTAGGATGAAACTGTGTGTGGACCTGTATTGAGTCCATAGTACGTAGTCAATAAATACTCATATACTGAGTGAATAAAGAGAGAGAGCTATATATAAAATGCTTCTCTTACTTGGATCACAAAAGGAGGATCCAGTCCCTATTTAAAGCTTAAAGAACCTGTTTGGGAAATTATGCCTAAAATAATTAACCTTTATGCTACAAATTCTACCTGATCACTGACACAGTTATTCTGGTTGCAGCTTAAATCACCCATGTTGATGTTTGTTTTATCCTCCCGTTCCCCCACTCCATGCCTTCCATCTGCAAATCCTAGAAGGGAGGATCAACTAAAATATACTTATGATACCTTCAGATATTCAGTCTTGATTATATTGAGTTGGCCAAAACATCTGTATGGTTTTTTCTGTAAAATAAAGAACGTATTTTTCATTTTCACCAATAAATTTATTGACCTGGATATCTGGAGTATGTTGGCTATTTTCCCATGTGGTATAATGCTGATTGTTCTCAGTTAATGTCTCGATTTGATTGCCATCAACTTCAGCTGGTCTACCCAACTGTGAGCATCGTCCAGCAAGAAATCTCCAGCATAAAACTTCACAAATCACTTAAAACACATTTGGTCAGTCACAGCACCTTCTCCATACACTGCATTAAATCCTTTTGTTTTGCACTTCAGTTGCATTTTTACCTTTTTTAAAGTAATAAAGCATAATATGCCAAAAAATGTGTATTTTCTTCCATCTTCAATATTAAAATGAAGTTTAGAAAGAGCTTGCCAACTTCTGCACAGAAATTTTCTAGGATTTTGATTGGGATTTCATTGAATCTATGTATCAGTTTTGAAAGAGTTGAGATTGTAACAATACTGAGTTTTCTGAACCATAAACATGGTATCTCTCTGCCTTTATTTAGATAAATCTCTCAGCAGTGTTTTGGACTGTATGTTTACAGGTTTTGCAAATCTTTTGCCAGGTTTGTTCCTAAGTATTAATGTTTTAAATGGTATATATTTTTAAAATTTTTTCAATTTCCAGTTGCTTATTGTTAGTTGGTAGAAATGCTGTTTCTTTTGTACATCACGTGTGACTGTCATTTATATTTAATTTACTAGCATTTAGACACATCTGCCCCTACTGTACGTTTGACTGTGGAATGATACTAATGATCTGTTTTCCCAGAAAGAAAAGAAAATGAAATAGACCAATAGTTAAACTAGTTATACCAGCCCAAATACTGACTGTGTGATGAAAACATTCGGGATTTAGAAATCTCTTGAATTTACTTTCTTCACAGTGAAGTATGTTTTTATCATGCAAAAATTGCTTTCAGTAGCATTTTTAAGTTTTAGTACCTTCTTACGTAGCAACCATTGTGAAGGAAAAGATAGATTCACTAGTAGAACATAATAAAAACTTTAATAGAATAAGAATATAGAAGTATTTGCCATTTGGTAAAGGTGACATTTCAAAATTGCTGAGATGAACTTGGGGTCATAATTTAATGCAAAATCGTGGCAGCAATGAAGACATGTTAAGTTTGGCATACCTATTAGATTGGAGAGATGTCTGGACTAGAGGTAAAAATTGATGAGTTAATTTGTTCATAGGTGGTATGTAATGCATGAGACTGTATATCTCCAAAACGCAGGCTAGATGCCTGAGTCCTAACTCCCAAGATCAGAAATTTAGCAGATGAAGATGCAGTGAAGGAGACTGGGAAGGAGCCATGACTCAGGAGGAAAACCAGCATGGGAAGTCAAGTGGAGAAAATCTTTTGAGGAGGAGATGATCCTTGTGCCAACTTAAAAATCAAAGATTAAAACGACTCTTTGAAAAGAGAATCGACTCTTTCTTTTAGCCAGGTAGAGGTGACCTTGACAAAGCAGATTCTAGTAGTTACGGAGGCAAAAGGCTGATTTAAGTGGAATCAAGAGAAAATGGGAGGAAAAGAATTAAAGATAGTAACTAGAAATTTGTTCTAATGAAAGCAGACAGCCCTGGCTGGTGTGCCTCAGTGGATCGAGTGCCTGCGAACCAAAGACTCGCCTGTTTGATTCCCAGTCAAGGCATACGCCTGGGTTGTGTGCCAGGTCCCCAGTAGGGGATGCACAAGAGGCAGCCACATACTGATGTTTCTCTCCCTCTTTCTCCCTCCTTTCCCCTCTCTAAAAATAAAAAAGTAAAACCAAAATTTGTTAAAGGCAGACATAACTGGGGAGGACTGTATGGTCAAGAAGTTTTTGTTTTGTTTTTGTTTTAAGATTAAGGAATTTACAAAATGTATATATGCTGATGGGAATGATACAGTAAAGAAGAAAAGACACAAGAGAGTGGAGAATTGGGGGAATATCTTCAAATAATGAGAAGGAGTGGTATCTAGTACACAAGTGGTAGGGTCTTAAAAGGATGGACAGTTCAGCTGTTGTAATGGGAGGGAAGAGAGGAGAACAAAGGCACAGTTACAGATAGGTGGGCCATTACGTTGTCATCTTATTGCTTGGGTTTTTCAGTGTAGTTGAAAGCAGGGTCATCAGCTACTAGTGAGAATGAGGGAGAAGGGATGAATTCGTCATTGAGGATGAATAGACTGGAGAGATTTATCATTGACAGATAACACTAACGACTCTTGAGATTAGTGGTCACGATCTTAGAGTGAAAACAGTCGCAGTAGTTTTTTCCTCCACCCCTGTTCATCTCCATAGGTGCAGGCCCAGAGTAGGCATTATTGATTTATCTAGGGTTAGGTGACTTGGAGGAAGTTAGAGAAAGGCAAAGGAGTGAATTGAAGCTGGCTTAAGAGAGAAATGAGGACAGGGGGTGGGGGTGATAAGGAACGGGGAAAAAGTGGTAGGGTCAGCTCAGATTGAAGAATGGTAAGGGTTGGGATGTGAGAGGGAATGAAGAATGGAACCCTTGATTTGAGACTATGGATGGTTTTCAGTCATGATCAGATAAAAGCCTAGAGTGGAGAAGAGATCAAAGAATGGTAAGGCCAAGGTAGTAGAAGGATGTCTGTGTGGATACTGAATTTATGCTCATAACCCGAAGGCCTTATCTATTATTTGCTAATATCCTTTGTTGCTGTTGGACTCTCTGGTAACAGTTCTAGAATTTTTACTTGGTAAGAGTTTCATGTCTCTTTGTTCATTGTTTCTTAGTCCTTAGTGCTCTACATGATTTTCTTGGTGTTATCTTTCATTTCTTCTGTTGAATTTAAATTTTAGCTGTTAAAATTTCTAATTTTCAAGAGTTCTTTCTTCTGATTAACTTTTCATAGCATCCCTTTCTAGAAAACAAATTGGTTTTTGATGGTCTGCATGATTTGTGCTAATACATACACAGTTCATGCACAAGAATATGGTTCTTTTTCTCTGTTAAGATCATATCTGCACTCAGGTATGACGTTTTTATATATAATTTTTTCTAAGTGAGGAGGTATATTGTATTAGTAGTTAACATTTCAATATCTTTTCATTTTAGGTATCAAAAAGGAAAGATGAAAAAGAACAAAGTGAAACTGTATCACCATCTGAAGATGAAGCATTCTCCTGGACAGGTCCCAAAACAGTTATGTTGAAAAGAACATCTCAAGGTTTTGGTTTTACATTAAGGCATTTTATTGTTTATCCCCCAGAGTCTGCAATTCAGTTTTCATATAAGGTAAGAGAAATAATTAAATTAACTTGAAACAAAAACAAGGCTATTACTATCTCTTTCTGGTCTTCCTCTCACTCTCCACTTCTGTCTCTTTCTATCTTAGAAGTATTATATTTTAATTTTTATTATATTCTTTTAAGTATTCTTCTGTCTTCTAGAACAGAAATTGTAATCTTCTCTGAAAGGTTATACTGATTATTAACTCCAAATCTTTTTCTTTTTAGTATTTTTAATTCTGAATCATTCTACTTTTTCTATCATGTTGCTGTTTTTCTACTATTTAGAAGGGTGGTGAGTTTTCTGGGCATAGAATGCAGAAGAAATAGTTTATTAAAATATTCTGACAATTATAAAAAGTTATTGGGATTAGACTAATACTTGACTTTAAGATGTATAATATAATGGCAAATCAGAATCTGAAAACATAGCTTCTTACCAGGGTGAATTACATTTAAATACGTCAGTGTAGCGTAGTAACATGGTCTAATGAGGGGCAGCATGGAATAAGTATAATGGCAGCTGACACACTGAGTACATACATGTTCTGTGTTCTTTACTGTTCTTTATGAGCATTACCTCACTTCGTTATTAGCCCTGTATAATGTAACTGAAAACTGATCTGAGTCACATAATGAGTAAGTCATAGACCTAGGATTTTAACTTGCCAACATGAATGCCTAATACTTAGCTACTGTACAACAATATAAGAAAGAACAATATTTATAAGAGTTATGAGACCTTGGCCAAGCCACTTAACTTCTTCTGTCTTCTAGATTTCCATTTTAATATGAAGGAGTTAAATGAGAAGATTAGAAAACCCTTTCTAACTCAAAATTTCTATGACTCTAAGCCTGTCTTTTAAAACATAATATTAAATTGCCCTGGCTGGTGTGGCTCAGTGGATTGAGTGTCGGCCTGTGAACCAAAGGGTCACCTGTTTGATTCCCAGTCAGGGCGCATGCCTAGGTTGCGGGCCAGGTCCCCAGTCGGGGGTGCACGAGAGGCAACCACACATTGATGTTTCTCTCCCTCTCTTTCTTCCTCCCTTCCCCTCTCTCTAAAAATAAAATAAATAAAATCTTAAAAAGAAAAAAAGACTATAGTGTTAAATTGCTTCTGGCGACCACTTCTTTATTATATCTTTCCAGTAAAATGTCTCAGAGGATAAGCTTTTTAAAATATTAAATAGTTTTTAAGAGTTATAAATAATTGCTACTTGGGAATTAGTATTTACCATTTTGGGGTTCCTGAAATGTCTATAAAACTACTGAGCACTGGATTTTCTAAGAATCTACTCTAAAATGTCTAGCATAGTATTCCTTATGTGTTAGTTCGCATGTGAGAGCACTTGCTAATTTAGGAGTCCCTTCCTTTAACTCCATATGAAGACTGAATCTGTGTTTTTCTTTCTCTTTGGTTTTGTTTTGAAGAAGAGTTTTTGGTCATGGTGAACATATAGTTAGTATAATTTTATAAGAATTTTACCAAACACAGCTTAACGATGCATTATTATTATTATTTCTGTTACTGGAAAACACTTCTAGAAGTTTTAGTAACAGTATAATTGTAAACAGCATAGTTATTGGAGACAGAAGAACCTGGGTTTGCATCCTATCTCTGCCCCTTGTTAGCTCTGTGAGCTTGGGTCAGACACCTAACAGACAATAACAGCATCTTTCTCACAGATTGTTTTGTTGCTTAAATGATATAATATATGTAAAACACTTAGTACAGGAATTGGAATACAGTAATCACTCAATAAACTTTAGGTGTTAATGTTAAGATTGTGTAACATAGATATTCTTGCGAATAGGTCTTTCTTATACATTTTACATGGAAAAATATATATTGAAATCTTTTCCTTTTTAATTTTGAAATTTTGTTCATTTAGTTCAAAGGGAATTTTTAAAAATTCCTATTGTGTAGCTTTTAGAAAATGTGCAGTTAATACAACAATGTTTTAATTATGTCACTTAGCTTGCAGTCTTACCAGTCTCAGAACAGAGCTTATAACCAGAAAAAACATGCAGGGTGGGGTAAAAGTAGGTTTACAATTGTTCATATGGAAAATAATACAATAATTAATCACTAATAATACAAGAATAAACTGTGTTTTGTGTACTTAACAAATGTAAACATACTTTTGTCCTACCCTGTATATTTGGGCAGCTAAAATAAAGGTCAAAGTTATATAATAAATTATCAGCCCTACACTAATGTCTTTTTTCTTTCTACAATAGATTGTAGCTTTCATATAAGAGGCTCAACAAATGTTTGAATAAATGTATTTGTATACTAGTTTTCCAAAGTTGCTTTTCTGATTTCCCAGCTAGAAATAGGTAAATAGCAGCAGGACAGCCTGGTAGCAATGAGAAAGATAAACCTCCAAATGGAATACAAGAAACTAAATAAAGAGCATTTTGGAGCCACTCATTTTATATAAAGACAGTTCTGGGTCCTATAATAGACCCTAAAGGCACATTTTGTTAAAGGGTAGTACAGTAAGTGGTGACCAGCCTGGCCCTCTCTCCCAAGCCATAGGTTCATCTCTCCAGATGCCTGCTTTTGACCCCTTCGCTGTGGGTATCTCCACACTCAGTGTCACAAACTGAACTGATGTCTTCCTTCTGAGTTGGCCTCAGCCATACTCTTCCCATCTCTATTTATGAAGATCCCATCCTTCTGGCAAAAGGCACTGTTAACAAGACTGTAGTTGGCACATTTTGGGGAGGGCGGCTTGAATTGAATTCAGTCTTGCTGTGATTTCACTAGGGTTTATAAATATGTATTCATACATGGATATATATTTTTTATTTTGTAGGATGAAGAAAATGGCAACAGAGGAGGTATGCTATAAAAGTTGTGATTTTTCTCTGAATGTTTTTCTATTCATTTCTTTCTGTTCTTTAAGTAATATTAAATAAGATTATACGGTTTTGGGTGTTAAATTATATCACAGTTCTTGGATGTGAGAGTCATAGAAATTAAGTTTTTATTGTAGATTCAAAGTTCTATGAATTCATTGTCTCATAATTTGAGCAACTGATGATTTTATTGTTAATTATATATTAGTGTTTATGGGGGGAATATATCATGTGATTCTGAGGAAAGTAATTCTGACATTGTTATTCAATTAGTATTCTCACAGTTACATTGAGTTAAAATTTACATGCAATAAAATGCACCCATTTTAAAATCTTTTCATTTTAGATAATTTTAGACTTAAAAAATTTGCCAGAATATGTACAGTTTTCATATATACTTCCTCTAGTGTTAAACACTTACGTAACCATAGTATAATGATCAAAACTAAGAAATTAGCATTGGTATGATACTATTACCTAAATTACAGACTTTATTTGGATTTTTACCAGTGTTTCTATTAGTGTCCTTTTTCTGCCCCTGGATTCAGCATCACACTCACTTGTCATGTACCCTTAGTTTCCCCAGGGCTTCGTCTTTCCTATATTTCATGTCTTCGATACTTTTGAAGAGTACAGGTCAATTATTTTGTAGAATGCCCTTTAATTTGGGTTTGTCTGATGTTTTCTCATCATTAGTTTGAAGCTACACATTTTTAGCAAGAATATATGAGTGTAATCACCTGTGTAAAGTTTTATAACTATGTCCTTCCACATACATTAGAAATGTACTTCTGCAAGTGAAGACCAGCACGTGATAGGCATGAGACTGTAAATGCTGTGTGTTCAGGGGGTTGTCTGGGCATCGGCACGTCATTCTTTAAGACGATAGGAGAACAGAGGACCCACGGCCTCTTCGCTCTTGCTGATCCTGGTTTTATAAATTTTCCCTTTCCCCACTAATGCCCATTTCTGACCCATGCCAAGTAACATTTGGACTTCATCCTGAACCCTGGTGCATGACAGATGGTGAAAGAGGAGTGGCCCATCTTGCACCATGACACTGTGAAGGGTCCTACCTGGACGTACACTTTCACTACTTTTGACAATGTTGAAAGAAACTATTTTCTCTCATTTTAACTCTTAACATAAGCATTCCTACATTTTAAATCTGACATGAGTATTACAAAGGTTCATCAACAGGTGAATGGATAAACAATTTGTATATATCCATAAAAGGGAAAACTGCTCAGCAAAAAAGAAGATAGTATTATTAGTACCTATACATACAATGTAGTGGATCTCAAAAATATCATGCCCAGCGAAAGGCACAAAAGAGCACATATTGTATTATTCCATTCAAAAGAAATTCTAGAAGAGGCAAAACTAATCTAGTGACAGAAAGCAGATTAGTGATTGCTTAGGACCAGCAGAATACTGACAGCAAAGGGGCACAGAGAACTTTATGGAATGACAGAGAGGTTCTTCTTTGGTATCATTATCTTCACTGAAATGATGGTTTCACAAGTTAGGCACTTAAAATAGGTGCAGATACGTAGTACCTGTAAATGCATGCTGTAGATTCTATACTGTTACCAAAGATGGGCTCTAAATTTGCTTTTAAGCTTTTTCAGTGGCGAAAGACAAACTGAAAATATGGTTAGTCAAGGCTTTACAGTATCATAGAAAAATAACCCTGTTTCATTGAGCTCTGAGACAGATTTCTCCTTTGGGCCCCCAGAATGGAAAACAAAGAGTAACATAGTAGATCATATCCGCAGTACCATCCCTTCATATGGCTCTTTTTAAACAGATCCCTCAGTGTAAGCTAATTTCAAAACCCCGAGGTCCAGTTCAGTTTAAAGGGCTTCTCAACTGGGGACAGTTTTGCTTCCCAGGGGATACATGGCACATTGTAGACATTTTTGGTTGTCACAGTTGAGGGGAGGGTGCTGTGCCACTAACATCTAGCAGACCGGAGATGGTGAACATCCTACAATGCACAGGATAGCACCCCACGACAAAGAATTATTTGACCCAAAATGTGAATAGTATGGCTGTTGAGAAACCCTGAATTACAGTGATAGATACCAACACATTGTGGCTCAACTGTATGGGCCCCCAAGAGTCTGGCTTGATCCAATGGCAATAGTCAGACCATTTAGGAGAATGGTTATTCAAGACCATGTCTCCAGTGACCTTTTATGAGTATTATACCTTACAGCTTAATTTCGGTCTGAATCGAGTTACAGCTGTTGTTTGCGATTAAATTATCTGGCTCTTCTACTGGTATTGCATGTTGTCTGTGAAGGGATAATCATGACTAAGGAAAAGGTTACATTTTAAGAAAATATGGAGTCCATATAATACGTACGTATAATGACAACTAGAAGGTAATTGAAATGTAATAAAAAGTTAACATCAGGGACCTGACAGATTGAAGGAAAAAATAATTATAGGCTAGGTTAACAAAAAATTAAAATTAATAATTTAAAAGACTAGTGGAGGAATTAAGATAATAAAATTACGGCTTTAAAATAAGAGAAATAGAAATTTAAGCAACTACTTCCTGGCAAAGCAAGATCCTTATGAACCCTAAACATTGTACTTTTTCTTTCTAAGAATAAAAACACTTGAAAAGGCATAAGAGTAACTGCAGAAATTGTTCTGGGCACTTTATCTCTATCAGGCATCATAATGCATGTTATTATCTGATTTAGTCCTCACTGTAATGCTGTGAGATGTGAGACAGTACTACTTCCCATTTTATTGATGGGGAAACTGAGGCTGAGAAAGATGTAAAATAACTCACCCAAGACCACATGGCTGAGTTGCAGCTCTGTGTGTCCAAATCAGGTGTGTCTAACTTTAAAGTCCATCTTCTTTTAACTTGGGCATTTTACTTCATTCTCTTAAAGTTTCTTCATTTCTTCAATTTTCTTTTAAAAATGTCTTTAAAAATAGTTTGACTTACATAGGATCAACAGTTAGTGAATAAAAATAAGGTATATTTAGAATGTTAGGAAGTTAACTTTGTAAAATCTCTATGCTCTGTGAAAGTTAAAAATAAGGAAACTTGATTGATATTTGTGAATACCCAAGGACAAAGAGGCCACGTAAATGTTAAGGATATTGGAAGTTTAAAGGCCCTGAACATCTTACAGGAACTACCATCACTTGCTCCTTACTATGGAATATGTGGCTAGAAGTGTGGACCTGGGAGGTTCGAGATTTAGACTTACTAGTGCCTTTGTCCTGGTTTGCGCTTGCTATCTCAGTTGGCAGTGGGGGTCAGAGGCTAGTGCACAGAGGCCTACTTAGCTTAAGTATAGTACTTGTAATATATACCATTCCAACCACACTGACCAGCCACCGGAACATAGGCTGTGTGAGAAAAACTTCTGACTTCTGCACAATTCTTAATAGATCAGTTTTTAGAATGCAACATATTTAGGGACAGGCTACATATAATTTATTATTTTAATTGAACCACATGTTACGGTTTTTTAGTAGCCTCACTTCTTTTAAAATTTCTTTTCAAACTTACTGAGAATACGAAATCCTTTTATGTGAATCTTGTTTTAATTAAATAGAATCCGAGCCTCAAGTGTAATGGTCCGAGTCAAAGCCTAGAACCACTGGAGAGAAAATTAATTGCCAGATTGTATTCAGACTTTTAAGAGATACTCTTGTAATGCTAGGATTCTGTGAAACAATGGAAAGGTTTTATTTTGGTATTCTTTCTTTTTGACAACAGACGGGAATCTCTTTGCCACTTAATTTTCTGATTATTCTCCTTACCCAATTTTCCATTCTGTTTCTTATATCCTATATAACTTTCTTGTTTTTTTTAAATTTTTTTCATTTTTGTTGGTTAGTTTTTTGTACAATAATGCAAGTAGCATTTATAAGAAAAAAAGCTGTTAGGATAGAAAAATAGTTTTTGGTAATAGTGGCTTGTGGAAAATTGCTCTCTTGTTGACATCCTGTTGTTCTTAAATGTGTGGAGCAAATATTCATAAATAATTAAAATAGAAATAATTGAAAGATTATAATTACTATTATTTTTTATTCTTCCATGAGTAAAAATTTTCTTAGTTTAGTAATAAGGGTATTTCCAGTGTTCTAATACAGTGATTTTCAAGCTTTTTCATTTCATAGCACACATAAATTAATTACTAAAATTCTGCAGCACACTCACCAAAAAATATATTTTTTGCTGATCTGACCAAAAAAAAAAAAATAGGTGTAATTTTGATTCATTCACACTGGCTGGGCATTGTTGTGTTGGCTGTTATTATTTGTTCATTTGACAGTTGAAGGGAAAAGAGGTCATTGCCCCTAAGTATTCAGGTATCGCATGTTTTAAAAATTCTTGCAGCACAGCATTTGAAAATTGCTATTCTAAAATGTTATGTCATTTGTTACTGCTTAAATAACTACTGGATTTCTACTTTGGCTTTAAAATTTATATTCAAGCATTCTAATAATAGAAACAAAAAGTAACTGGGGACTCTATAAATTTTCTTAGTGGTAAAAATTTATATTTTGTAAATTATATTTTCTGAATAAACAACTCCATAGCCTATTGTTGTTTTCTAATAACCAAAACTCTTTTAGTGGCAGGAAATAGAATCTCCCTCAAACCACCTCAGGAAAGATGTGTTAATTCTAAAAACCAACAGGGCATTTCCAAATTCAAAGCCAAGCGCTGTGGGAAACTCAGGGAACCACAGACACTAGAACTGGGTCCTGGAAAGCTACTAAATACAGAGGAACAAGAACAACAACAAAATCTTGGCTTTTGATCTTCCAAAAACTGAAACTCTGGTATTTATAAGGTGATTTAAATGACTTTCACAGTTAATTTTGCTTATACATAATTTTCTCCTGAGCTGACTTATGTATAAGGTACAGTCCTTATTATATTTTTTTCCCTTCCTCTTTCATTATTATACTTCCAAATTCTTGAATGAGAAATCTGATTGGCCCACTTCGTCATTTTATACCAGCTGTACAATACCCGCTGTGTCTGGATATCAGATGTTCCTCATTTTAATGAAGAAATAAATTCTGTTAAGCTGAGAAAATATGGTATATTTAAAGCCATTAATTTTCATTCACAGGTGAATATTCCCTCAAATTAATATAACACTAAAATATGGACATAAAAATTTATTGTGCGAAGATATTCTTGTTATGGGCAGGTTTAAGTCTGTGGTGCAGTGGTACAGGATAAAAATCATGCCGCATTACTTCTAAAATTTAGCAATACTAACAGCTCTGTGGATATTTTTGATGTCTTTGGGAAGGATCATTAACTGAATCATTTTAGGATCCATTTTTAACTGTATTGATAGTTTAAACTATTTTAGTTCCTCTGGTAGTTAGGTAAATACTCTCATTAGTTGCATAGTTTTATTAATTTTTAGTACTTTTCAGGAGAGTAACTGTAGGTGTCTGAAGATGTCTTGAACATTTTTTTTTTCCACTTTATGCCCCATGGCTCCTAAATTCTCTATTTTGGGGGCTACATTTTACATAATCTCTTCCAATATATTTTGATAATTTTCTTCTTAGCTCTTTGAGTTTTAAATTTTTATTATTACAAGTCCTCTAGAGTACCACACCAAACGAGCTCAATCATTTCTCATAGTTTTAGGCTTATTTTTCAAATTTCTTCAAACATGGTAAGGAGCATTGTTTATAATGTGTCTAGTAATTCCATTATCAGGAGAATTTGTGAGTTTGTTTCTCTCTCTCTCTTCTTTTTTTTTTTTTTGCCTGTTCTAGCTTGGAGTGGGTTTTTATTTGTTGTGTATATTTGACTATTTTATTTTGTTGACCTTCAAAAATTACTACTGAAAATTCTTTGAAGTTGATTGGTATTTGCTTTTATCCAGAGCCAGGCTATTACTTGATTTGGCATATGTATCTACATAAAGTTTGGCCTATCGTCATGTCTTAGGGATTGGTCTTCCCTTCCTCCTCTGCTCCCTTTCCTGCGTTGTGTAGCACCAAGGTAGCCGCCGAGGGTAGGAGCATCGTCTCCAGTTACCTTACTCATAAGTGTGGGGAGTGTCTCCTAATAGAGTCCTAACTGGATAGGACTTGGGCTTTTTCTTCTGCCAGCTGAATGGAAAAGCCCTTAAAATGGAAGCTTATGTTCACTAGCCTGGACATATGTTATATTATTGATATTAATAGTATATTGAGGGGTAATTTTCTAGTAGCTTGGCATATGTATATGTATATGCGGTACTACGGTTCAAATATAAATTCAGCATTTCTTTATACTAGCTCTAGTATATTGATACTTCATTGGATGATTGGCTACTTATGAATTTGTCTTACTAAAATGCCTTTAAATAATCTTATGAATGTAGTTATAATAAAATCACCAAGTTATTTGTAGTTTGCTATTGTGGGCGATGTTTCCTAATGTAAAAATATGAAAGCTTGTATACATACACACATACATTCATACACACATATATACACATATACACACACAAAGATAATAAGTGATTCTGTATGTTGCTAGTAACAAGTTAACTTCAATATACTTATTTTGTACTTCTCCATTGTATGGATGGGCACTAGGGTCTTCTGATTAACGTTAAAACACTTGGGAACCTCAGATGTGAAGGACAATGATGGCAAGGTTATATGTAAATTTTGAAACTATGATATGTATTTTTTTTTTAAAGACTGAAGGAACTTGAAACTTTGTTTGAAAAAGAGATGTTTGGAGGAAAAAGTGATAGCTGTTTTTACATGTTTGAAAAGATACTTTATATAAGACAAAGTTAGATTGTTTGATATTTTGCAATTAGTAAAAGATACAGATAAATTATTTTCCTAATTCTCTGCCAGAAAATCCCTACTCATATTTTGGAGACAGTTCATCTGAGTAATTGCTCACACCATGCGGTAAACAAGGAGACACTTTCTGCCTCCTAAAATACCCATTCCTGGGAGGTGGTGGCGGCAGCACGAACCTGATGTGGGAAAACAGAAGAATAAGGGAGTGATTATATCTCTTGTCCAAAATTGGTCGTTAGAATATGCAAGGTACAATTTTCCTACATAGTCAGACGATTTATGTTGTTTATAGGAAGAAAAGTTTTTATGTAGTACTTCAAGATCAAAGACTATTAAGTATGGAAACTGTCTTTTATTGTTGAATTTTCAGTGCGGAGTAAGTCCTTGATAGGCAGTAGGAGCTGAAATATTTGTTGAGTGAGTGACTAAAGGGAGGTGCCACCACCTTGACTTGGCACCACTCCAGAATAGCTGTTCCCAAAGCTGCAGAAGTTAGCATGTTAGCATCTGCACTGCTGCTGTCGAGGAATAACTTCTATCTCTGCTGCCTTTCTCCTTTTCTTTCCCTTTTCTCCCACCAATCACCTTCTAACACAAAGTGCCAGTGACACTTTTTAAATTTAGAAATCTTATTTCACATAGCTGCTAAATGGGTAAGCTAGAACAACGATAACAACAACATGATACTTCAGGACTTCAGTAGGAATTTGTGCTTCGTTTTTGTAAAATACATTGGTAAGGTAGTCAAGTTAAATGGGAGGCAAAAATAATTTTCTAACTTCATTTTGGAAGTCCCAGGAAACCATATTTACAGTCACTTGAAATGAAGGCAGTTTGATTGGATTAAAGTAGGCAGTAGGCATTGTCAGAAATTCAATGTTTTTGTTGTAGATTCAAGACTTTGAAAGACACACTAAGTAAAATTTGTCAGGGTAAGAGGATAAATGCAATTAAAAAAATCTCTTTAAGCGTTCTGAACCTTTAAGAAATATGACGTCCAGGATTTCAGAAAACTAAGTGGGGTACTGAGCAGATAGGGCTAGAAATATGAAAAATTCAAGGAAAGTACCTGGTTGGAGTATTAATGTCCTAGACTGTCTTTGGAAATAACTTCTCTATGAGAAATGTTCAGAGGTGACTCTGTGATTAGGTGATTGTGAGTTGTCTTTCTTTTCCTTCCTGCTCCATAACTTAGGACCTTGAACCGCCTAGCTGGATAGTCTCATTTTTTTTTTTTTTTTCTGATTGCTCTCCAACTGGTCTGCATTCAAAGTATGTGATTCATATTTCCAGGTAATAAGTTAATTTTTATATACTATACTGTCCTATCCTATACTATAACACAATATAATATAATATAATAGTTATGGCCTCTGCTTCCAAAGTTTAACTGGTAACCGTTTGCCTTTGGTGTAAAACTAGAATCAAAATATTACAGTATGAATGTGAAATACATTAAGTCTTAAAATATGTTTCCGCTTGTTTATTCATTCGCTTAGCAAACATTTGTTGAGTCACTGCCATGAGCCACTGACTAAACTATTTGCTAGGAAGGGAGCAGTGTGGCTTCTCATCTCACTTCCTTCAGATAGTTGTTCAAATGTCACGTTAGAGAGGACGTCCCTGGTCATTTCATACTACAAAAATACTACAGCTCTGCCTTTCACTTTCCATTCCTTCTCATTCTCTGTGACACTTGTCACCGTCTGTTACAGTATTTCTTGTTGAACATTTGCCTTTTTCAGTTGGAATGTAGAGCAGGAAGTTTATTTGATTCATTCCTTTTTCCTTAAAACCCGGAACAGTTCCTGGCTTGTATATGTCATGAATAGATATGACACAGGCTTTGGCTCCAAGAAGCTCCTACTCTGGTGAAAGAGGAAAGTATGAAATAATTACCTAAGTGGGAAGTATGTATTGTACAATCCTTGCGGGATCACAGCACAGGAATTATCTAACCACCCTGGGAGGGTTTTCATGTGAGATGTCCTTTGTGCTATTGACAAATGAATAGGATTTTATCAGGAAGAAGGAAAAGCAGTATTCCAGAACAGACCTCAGATATTAGACGTTATGTTTACCGAGGTTTGGAGGTAGGACTTGGAGATGGATTATATGTCGGCAGTTAAGGATAATTTGTAGAGGATTATGCTGAGCTTTTCTGGCATGAATGAGATGGAGATGGAGGTACCATTAACTGAGCGATGCTGGAGGGGAGACGTACCCACTCCCTCCCCTGGAAAAATGAGTTTAGTTAGGGATAAGGTGCATTTCTGATGCTGGTAGAATGTTCAGTACTCACTTCAAAATTTGGGTGCGAAAGCTCATAGGGGTTGAAAATAGATTTGGGAATCATTATATATGCTATGATTAAGTCCTAGGCATAAATGAAACCATTCACAGAGATCATGAAGACATGCAGAATAAAGATAAGACCCTAGAGAAGGCAACATCTGTGAGGTGGTCAGGAAGAAGAATCAGAAAGGAAATCTGAGAGGAAGTTTTAAAGGTATGAGGACAACCAGAAAAAGTTGGTGGCTTGCTAATTAAGATACTATTTTAGGAGTGAGTGGTTAACTTGTCATTTGTTGTAGAGAATTCATTAGGCTGGAGACTCAAAGCTACTGGTGGGCTGGACGTGACAAGGAGCAAATTGGTGAAGTAACTAAGAAGACTTCAGTACAGTGGACAGAAGGGGTGAGGAAACTAAGCATTAACAGTTTGGAACATAAATTAGAGCAGTGAACCTCAGTGAGGATGGGAGTGGGGTAGTGGGTGTGCAATTTTGCTACTGCCATGCCTGGGGACATTTGTCAGTGCCTGAGAGACCCTGAATTAGAAGAGAAGAAAATGCAGATAAGTGAGTATAGACTGTTCTTTCGAGAAGTATGAAACTGAAGGGATGGAGAAGGACATGTGATAACTATGTAGAAGGATAGGGAGAAGTTTTGTTTTTTTAAGTTTTGAAAACGTGTGTCCGTGAGATCTGGGGAGAAGAATAGCAATTGATTGATGTTTACAGATGAGAAGAGATGTTTTAGGGGAGCAAGGTCCTGAAGAAGGCTGGTAAACAAATTATCACCTGAGATAGGACAAGAGGAAGTAAGGATGGGCAAAAATTTAAAAAAAAAATGAGGATATAGCAATTTAGATACAGTTAAGTAAGAGACAAGGTTATCCAAATAGTGGGGAGAAATCAGAATGGAATAGCAAATTCCAGGAGGCAACCTTCAAGGAATGGAAATTAAAATATAAGCCAGAGCCCTGGTTGGTGTGGTTCAGGTGGTCGGATCGTCGTTCTGTAGCTGAAGGGTTGCAGGTTCGATTCCCAATTGAGGTACATACCTAGGTTGCAGGTTCAGTACAAGGTCTGGATGCATGCGATGCTTTTCTCTCACTTTGATGTTTCGGTTTTCTCTCCCTTCCCTCTAAAAGCAGTGAAAAAATGACCTTGGGTGAGGATTGGAAAAAAAAAAAAAATACAAGCAAGAGACTTGGGTGAGCAATGTCAAGAACTTAGCTGAACTGGGAAACTGTAAATCAGTGGGGTTATGCAATTTCATTTAGCTGCAGTAGAACAAGAACAAGAGCAGGCAGCATATGGTTAGAATTCTCCACAGTTGGAGATTGGCAAATTGAATGCTTTTTAAGGTCAAGGGGGAGAGGAAGTTGAGGTTTCTGGTGAATTTTGTTGAAATATTGATGCCTGGGTAATCTTAGTAAGAAAGAAAGTGATTTCTGGAGGGAGACTGATAGTGCTGGAGAATAGAGAGGGCCAAAGGGAATGGAAGGTCTTGGTAGAGTTGAGGAGCAAGTTAAATGGGTTAAGTGGTGGGGCCACAGTAAGGTCAGAGATGGAAAGATAGCTGCTGGTGGTTAGAGCACTGTAACAGACTTTTCTGGGTTTGCAGAGAAAGTAAAATCTAGCACAACAGAAATAACAGAGCTATGAATTGAGGCATGATACATAGTTTGTGAAATTCCTGAAACTTTGGAGAAAAACTTCAAATACTCCAGAAGGCAGATCCCAGGACTTCTTTGTTCATTGTAGGATAATTGGCACCTGGCAACATGGCGGGAGCTCAGTAAATATTTGTAATGAATAACACCCTTCCAGAATCTTCGTTGCTCAGTAGTTTATAATGCCAGAAAATTTTGATTCATGTCTGACACCTAGTGGTATTATACTCAAATTACTATTAAATGGCAGCATTTCCCTTCTACTATTTGAAGGAAATTTTATAGATCAGTTGTAAAACAGTGGCTTTGTTCCTGAAACAAATCTCCAAGTTGGTTTGGGGCAGTTTTACTGCTAGCATTTTCTAGGGCTGTAATTTGAACCAGCCAGTAATAGATATTTATTGAGTATCTACTATAAGCGTGGCACTGTTCTCTGTGTTGGAGATTTTCATGGAGGGTATGTTCTCCTGCATATACGAATTCACTGAATTTGAATACATAGCCTGAACATTCGGTTGAGAACTGAATTTAGAGTACTATTGTGACTTAACATGTGAAATCTTTCTAAATTTATTTCATGGCTCTTGGTGCTATTATTTCTATGTCATGACTTAGGACTTTCCTTAATTTTAAGTCAGCATTTAGGAAGCTGAAAGTAGGATTGAGTTTGTTGTCACTTTATTATCCACCTTGAACAGAGTATATAGTATTCTCTGGAGAACCATGGGAGAATTTTGTTGTCTTTCCTTAAAAAAAAAAAAAGTAAAATTCTTTTTTGTTAGTGGTGCATGCTAAATATTTAAAGTATTTATGAATGAGTAGACATGATATTTGGGATTTGCTTTAAAATTTTTTAGGAAAATAAAGAGTAGTGTAAATGAAACAAATTGATCCTTTATAATTATTTAAGTTGTGTTCATGAGGGTTTATTCTGCTGTTTTTTTACTTTTGTGTATTGACCATTTCCCACAAAAATTAGATGGGTGTGGGTTAACACAAAGTTTATCATGATTAAGTTAAAACATGTTCCGCTTTTAAACAGACTTTATTTCATTTTGTCATATTTTGTATTACTTGAAAATCAGATTGAGTAGTGAGATGGTATGTGATTTTCTGTAATAGATACAATGTGATTGAGACCTGCTAGTGTCCAGATATTATTAGAATTTTGGGTCTGAAGCTCATGATAATTGTACTGCTAGTGTACATAGTACTGCTAGTGTCCAGATATTATTAGAATTTTGGGTCTGAAGCTCATGATAATTGTTAGAGCTGCAGATTGGAGACTTGGGAGATAAAAAGTACTAGTCATCACCCTGGAAATGAGAGCCTCTAAAATGGAAATTTGGGGAGTGCTTAGATTTAATAAGCTGGCATATACAAAGTCTGTCCCAAAAAAAGTCCAGCCATTGTTAATATAACGAGGATGGTTTGCACAACATAGATGTAACCTGGTAGCCAAGGGGAGTGGACTGGTATGTGCATGTGTGAAAAATGACTTCACTATACTAATCAGTGGGGGCAGTAGATGCCCTGAGTGAGCATGTCTACTGTGTGATTGTTGCATTCAAAATGACTGAGAGAGTAGAGCAGTGAATCTGCATCAAATTTTGCATGAAGCTTGAACATTCCTCCGTGGAAACTATTCAGGTGATTCAGAAGGCCACAGCTACGGGTAACTGGTGATTGGCAGCTTCCTCACGACAATGCTCCGGCTCACACGTCACGTCTGCAGAGTTTTTTTGGTGAAACATTAAATTACTCAGGTGATTCAGCCCGTCTACAGCCCAGATTTGGTGCCCTGCAACTTCTGACTTTTCCCCAAACTAAAATGACCTTCAAAAGGGAAGAAATTCAGACTATCGATGAGATTCAGGAAAATACAAAAGGGCAGCTGATGGCGATTGGGAGAACTGTGTGAGGTCCCAAGGTGCCTATTTTGAAGGGGACTAAGGCATCATTGTCCTGTGTACAATGTTTCTTGTATCTTGTTTCTTCTTCAGTAAATGTCTCTGTTTTTCACATTCCAGACTACACACACACACACACACACACACACACACTTTTTTTCCTTACTGCATCTGCCCTTTGCAAAAGGAAAAAAGTACTTAATATGTGACACATTATATTAAATTGGTTCTGCTTAATTATTTAACATATAGGATATATTTGTCATACACTATATAAGGATTGTTTTTTGTTAGGCACTGTGTCTCTGTTAGTCTCTTGAGATAATTTTGTGTGCCATCAGCAAACCTAACTCACAGAATAAAGATTAGAAGCCTGTTTTCCACAATAAAAAAAAAAAATGACAAAATATTTCAGGCAAACAAAATATAGGGGAAAATGTAAGTTCTAAATACTTGCTATCTATCTTAGTTATCTTAACATTTTAGCATTTCTTCCCCAAGCCTCTCACACACATCTTCCCTGCCTGCCCCTAGACATAAATAGCTATAAATATGTATTTCATACTACTCTCTCCTATTCTTTTCCCCCAGAGGTAATCACAAGCCTAAATTTGGTGTTTAGTACTCCTTCTGTCAGTTTTTTGCTGTAGTGGATCCTTAATTCCTAACTTTTGCTCAATAAATTCTTTTATATGCCCCCTTTTTCCTGTGGCAATCTCTTATCCATCATAGAGAAATAAAGATCATTTTCCCTCATTCAGACTCAACTTTGATATTATTTTAATCTCCCTTACAGTTTCAATTATTTTTGGTCTAAAAATAGGTATTAATTTCAATAAGCTATTTAATTGATTTTCTTTAAATAATTAATGCCTGGAGCTCTAATATTCTATTATGTGATGTGCCTCTTCAGCATTCCACCTCTGTAGAGGGTATACTTTTTCCAGGGCTAATTTATAACTTTCACATTGAAGCACAGCTTAATCTCGGCTGCCTTCTCTTGTATAGAGATAGAGTTGTTTTTTTCCTATAACAAAGAAATTAATAAATAGAACACTTTAAAAAAACTCATAATAAAAGCAGAGAAAATTTGGTTCCATTAAAAAAATTAATAGCATGTTTGAGAACTCTGAGAGAGCAGAGGGGAAAAAGCTTAATTTTAATGATAGCCATTTTCTATTGCTTTACTTTTGGTTAAAATATGGGTGTTTCTTTGTGTAAAGGATATATTTTTTCAATCTATTAGGAACTGCATTTCTCTTGTCCCCAGAACTCTAGGATCCCTGACTTAGGTTTACATGTTTTTCTGTGCAACTTCATTACAGGGCCCTTTTTGTAATTGGCATAGCTTAAATTTTGTTATTTCTTAAAATAATCTATTTGCTTTCATCCATTTGCTTTGTATGCTTAGTATTTTAATTTCGAAATAATTTAAATGTTGCAGGTGATTTTGACTTTAGTGCTCTTCAAAGAGGAGGGCCATTAGTGATTTAAATCATCTTTCTAACTGACAAAGCCCAAAGCCTAGAGATGAAGCACTCTGGTTTTAGACCCCAGTCTCTTTGAAGATAGGTGTGTAGTTCCGGTCAGCTACTGGAAATCTTCTAGTACAGTTTTTCTTAGTTTCCCACATTCTTTTCTTTAGCATTCTTTTTGTTTGGTCTGTATTCCTAGGCTTGCTCTTAAGATGACAGTTAAGGTTGTATATTCCTTCGACCAGTATTTATCAAGCACCTGCAGTGTGATGAGCACTCTGACCCTGACCATCCCAACAGGTACAAAAGCCTTCTGAAGGTTCATCATCAGCCTAGCATAGTAATAAGTGCACAAGACATGATGTAAGCATTTTAATGGATTATCTATTTTAATACAGCAACCTTGCTGGATAGGAATAAATGAATCATTTGTCTAAAATCACTTGGAGGTAGGGTTGCTAGATAAAATACAGGAGGCCTGATTAAATTTGAGTTTGTGATTGACAATATTTTTTAATACAACCATGTACCACATAGTGCAGAATCTAGAAATACTACTTGGAAAATAAATGGCAGAGCTGAGATTTTTAAACCATGTAATCTGGTAATAGGGCCCATACTCTGACCTACTGCATTATACTGGATATGGAGAATAAAAATCACATCCACCTAGAACTTCATCCAGTGTTTGGATGGCAGTTACTCCAACTAATTATACTTACAATAATGTAAAAATATGCATGCGCTTTCTGATTTAAAAGTCTAGAATTCAGCTTCAGATGAATTCCTGTATAATTTGTTGGTTTCTTGTTTAAGTCTTTACTAATTTTATATTAAAGAGCATAAAATGAGGCTTTTACTGTACTTGGTAATTTTAGCCATTTTTGTCCATGTCAGATCTGTATTTTTACTTCTTTTCTCAAATATAGAAAGATTTAATTACATGTGGGTGCTAAAAGGAAACATTTTCCTTTTCTTTTGATAAGGTCAAGGAAATGACACATAAATAAGGTATTTAACATGTCCTGTGTGTTTTTTAAAAAAATGGGAAATTATAAAATACAGATGTAGAATTGAAAGAGGGTTTTGCTAAGAATTGCCAGGAAAGCCATCAGACTCTGCCAAATGATCATCCAGGGAAGTGAGGAATCATTTTTCCTGGGCAATTGCCAGGATTAAGGATCAGGCTTTTAGTTTTGCATATCTAGAAGATGACTTACAAAAAAATAGAGACACAAGAGATAGAAAAACACATATTATAAATTTGATACCATTGATTTCCAGTTCTAGCAGAATTGCAGACAGCAAGTATTAAGAAGGCACTGTTCAAATTAAGGAACTAAGTGTTTACTCAAGACTAGGAGTCAAAGAATATGGAAATTGATGAGAAGTATATTTCTTAGTGAACCTGCCTGTAATTAAGAGGTATCTATGGAAAATGCTTCTATTGTCCAGAGGAATTGGATAATACCTAGGTAGTAATAGCAAGTCAGAATTTTGGAGAAAGCCCAGAAACAAGAATCAAAAGTATAATTCTCAGCAGGTATTATAGGACTGGCCATAGCATTGGCTTCTTTTTTAGTGTAGTCTGTATGTTTTTTAAGTCTACTCATGTGTTTTCTGGCATAGTGTATTGAGAGATTTGTTGATGGCAAAGTGTCATTTTTTACACTAGCAGTCATTGCAAAATCAGTTTTTCCTTTATGGAAATTAAAACTGAATTATTTTGAGCTACATACAACCTGTTCTGTATAAGTGAAATTTTCTATCAAAAATTTTCAAAAGTCATTATGTTGCTACTCAGCCAACTTTTTCTTATTTGTAGAACTCATTAATGGTCATTGACATTTTGTATTTTTAAATCTAAGTCTGGTATTATCACCTTTGGAACACAGTAGATTAGAAAAAATTAATAAATGTTTCTTCTCTTTTATTATATAAATCTTTTCATGAAAGCAATGAGTTGATGCAACAAAACTTATTAAACCCTCAAATCTCTAGCCAAGAGAAAATAGATGGTGTTCCTTATGCCAGCTGTTGTAAATATTGAGTTGGCCCTGGAGGGACCTAGCCTGACTACCAGTTTGATTGGAAATGAGTATCTGTATCCTTTCAAATTAATTGTTAAATATACTGTCTACTTGTATTTAGTAAAGCTTGACAAATGAATAAGTAGTTTAGTTCCTTCTGAAGCTGCATAGAACATGTTTGGAGTCCAACCTGGGTTCAAATCCTTTCTCCGTCCCTTTGCAAGTACAAGGAGTTAGTCTCATTTTTTTTCCTCAGTACAGTGGTGATAGGCGGATCATAATGCCCATCTTGAAGACTTGTGAGAATTAAACTAGACAATACATTTAAACTGATTAATTACTTATTGAATATTTGCTGTGTGTCAGATATTTTAAGTGTCATGGATATCAGGGAACATGATAAAACCCCTGCTCTTCATTTTAGTGGGAGAGACATACAGCCAATATGTAAGCAAATAAAGTAATTTTAGGCAGTGAGTGGTAATGTGTATGAAGGAAAATAAAGCCTGGCACATACAGAAAAATTCCCCCAGCATTTAACAAAAAACAGTTTTCAAAGTATAGCAAACAAACGCTGTTCATCCTGATGGAACAATTAACCTGTTGCTATGTTTATTTTTCAGTGCGTGTGTCTGGGTGTGTGGGTATCTTGGTTTATTTTTTCCCCCCAAACCATTTGAAAATGAATTTGCAGATATAATTAGTCCCTAAGTACTTTAAGAATTAGGACATTCTTCTGTGTAGCAGGGATTTAACTAATGTTTGTTGTCTTTTTGCTCCTGCATCTCATGGAGAAAGCAATCACAGCTGTCTGTTATAGCTGTCATCGCTAATCAGAAGTGACATGTTCTTTGAACATAGAAGACCGTATGAAGTTTTTTTAGGAAGATATCGGTTATATAATTAATGTAGATTTATAGTATTTAAAATTGAATAAGAGATACTTTGCAAGGATGTTTTTATAACTAATCGAAATTTTAATTCTTAAGAACATAGAAATAGGACAGTAGTTATCCTCATTTAAGCACTATGCAAGGAAGAGTGGAAATATACATTTACTGAGAAATTACGCCAGTTACTTGCTATACCAAGTGCTATTCCATATTATCTCATTTGGTCTTCATAGAAACTCCTGAGGCGTATAAAAACATAGAATAATTGTCTATATTATAGAAAAAGAAGTAATGATTTCTTTAAGTAAAGAAGTTTACTTAACTGCAACTGGACTATCAAGTGACAAAGCAAGGATTTGAATCTGTGTTTACTGGTTTCTAAAACAGAAGCAATTTTCACTAAACCTGTTGATTTTTTAGTAGTTGAGTTAGCTGCTCACTAATTAGAAGGACTTCTTTCAGTATAAATAGCTAAATATGTAATACTGATCAATATTCCTGTACTGGGAAGCTACTTTTGAGACACCTTTGTGATACACCATGATAAAAAATCAGTCTTATATGGCATTCATTATGAAGCCTTTGTTTTTGATACACAGTCATTTTCTGCCCAGCATTGCTGTTTAACGAGTATTATTAACCATGCACGTTTTCTGTTATATTCTTCTTTAAGGTCAGGTCTGTGATTCTCAAACTGGAATGAAATGAATCAGAGTTTCTGATTCAGCAGATCTGGAGTGAGGTCCACAGATTTGCATTTCTAACTCATTTCCTGATGATGCTAATGCTGCTGGTCTGGGCGCCACTCTTTGAGAACCACAGTCTACCTTTTTGTTCTCCCACAGTACTTACCGTGGTGCTTATCATTTGGCTTAAATGTCCTCTTATCTGTGAATCTTTCCCTAGCTTCTATTTTACTGAAACTTAGTTTTGTGTGTATGGTTCACCTGGAAAACTTGTTGACACAGCAGATTTCTGACTGGACCTCAAAACATTGATATTTAGCAAGCACCTTAGATGTTACTGCAGATGGTTCATGGACAGCGATTTGTGAAATACTTGACTCACAGGGGGATCATGGGCTCCTCACTGTTGGGATTGTATGTTTTTTACGCCATAGGGCCATTCTTTGTGTGTGTCTCTCCTACCAGAATCCCTAAAGGGGAAGTACTATGTCTTGTTCATCATTATAACACAAATCTTAACACAATGCAGTGTTAAAAAGTGGTGGAATACTGCCTGTATTTTATTGACACAGGAGAATTTATTTAATCTCTCTGGGTCTCAGTTTCCTTTCTTTATGCAATGGTGATAGTAATACTTGCTATGGAAATTAGCTCTTAGCTCTAGTACTTAATGTAGTAATTTACATATGGAATGTACCCAGTAAATGGAAACTGTTACTGTTGTTGTGGTAGTTGTCGTATGGAAGAAGCAAAATGAATTTTTGAATTAATGAAAACCCCTAAATTATGATTTTAGCATCCAAATTCAAATATTTAATACTTCATTGAGAATCTTTGCTTAATCGTTTCAGTTAAATGTCATTTTACATTTTGATATTTAATAAAAGATTGTCAAGTAAAACTATGCCTTGGGCTTTTTTTCCTCCCACAGGAAAACAAAGAAACCGCTTGGAACCCATGGATACCATATTTGTTAAACAGGTGAAAGAAGGAGGACCTGCCTTTGAAGCTGGATTATGCACAGGTGCTGATAGTCTTCTTTAAACAACACTTTTTAATTTCTCTTCTGCTTCATTGTTTTCTTTTTCCATATTATTCCTTAGCTATCCTTTTGTATGTTTCTTTTTTTCTTTTTCTTCTTAGCTATTATTACTGTTTTAGAGACCCTCATTGGTTATGTTTCTTGGTACCCAAATGGATAGTTTTGAACAGAAATAAATTAATATAAATTATAAATTGTGGGCAGTTTTGGTTACACTTAGATAATGGACTCATGGAGGCCCTCTTAAAGAATTTTTTTTGCACACATTTCATTTTGACAATAGATTACAACATAGGAAAATGATGAAGATATTTATTGACATAATTGAAATAATCTTATTGGATCTCCAAGTTCTGAAAGTACCTGACCTGAGTTAGTTAATTTGCTCCACAAAAAGTAGCTTAAATCTCTACTTCAATGCAAGCCTAGCCTCACGCAGGTATCAGTGGATATAGTCTGAGAGCTGCTTGTCCCAAAATATTTTGTGATTTTAATAAAAACTAAGTAGATATTTCATTTCAATTAATGCATACTCTGAGTTACTCTTTTCTCTTGTTTTTAAATATAAAATAATTTAAAATGAGTATTAGTGAAAAACTACCTTTTATTGCCTTTTGAATAAAATGTTGTCTTTTTTATCTATAAGTATGTTGTCTAAATAGCTATAGATATTATCAAATATCAGTAAGGAGTGTCATTGCTAAGATTTTTGACCTACCTTTATTACCTACCTTAATTATCTTTTTTATCATATTTAAAGTAAGCCTAATTTCAATAACATTAATATATAAAATGTGCATGTCAGTGTACAGATGAGATTCCATTTCCTAGAATGTATTACCTATCATATTCTAAGTATCATGAAATTAAGAAGATGAAATACAGATACTGTGATAAGCACATACAAAAGACAGTTTTTCCTTTGTTCCTCTTTCACCTGTCCTTTCTCTCCCAATCTTTTCCTTTCTATTCCCCTGAGTTTTTCTGGTAATCCAAATGTCCATTTCTCCATTAAAATGAAGGACAAGTTAATATGTGTAAACATCAAAACCTTATGAAGACCAATTTAAGTTGTAATAGAGCACCAATCAATAAACTTTATTCAGAGAGTACTACAAGGGAATCAGCTGGACTAGAATTTGAGGACACTGAGGTACTAAAGCATAAAAGCAATCAGTTGAGTAAATCTATTGAATAATGTTTCTCTATCACAGGTGACAAGGTAAACAGGAAAACTACAACTCGGAAAATAGCTAATAGGGGCATAAATAATAAATAGTACAGTAGAGCTGTGGTTACTTGTTGATTATATCTCTTGAGGTGTCCAAATTCATCAGTGACTGGAACTCTTATCTAAAACATGGCCATATTTCATAAGAAGCTGGATATATTAAAATTTAGATTCAGTTTTTAAAAGATACGTTAAAAAACAATGAGCAAGGATTCATTTGAAAGTATGTTCCTCAAGACATATTTCAAAAGTATTCACAAGTGACTTTCTTTAGGAATTCCTCATGTGATTTTTTTTTTATCCTTTTTTGAAGGTGACCGAATTATAAAAGTCAATGGAGAAAGTGTTATTGGAAAGACCTATTCCCAAGTAATTGCTTTAATCCAGAACAGGTAAGATTCTTTACATATGATTAATCTTGGCCAAAGATGGGTTTCATGAATCAGCAGAGCGAATAGATTTAATACAGCATTGCACTCCTGTAGCGAATTGGTGTTACGCAGAGCTGTGGAACCTGAACTGCATAACGCACTTGGGGGTGGCCAGGAAGCAACTGGGAGCTTTGCTTTGACAGGATTTGCCAAATTTGTGGTTAAAGTTCTTTAGAGTTTAAGGGGCACGTATTTTAGATTTTCTGTAAGTTTTCCACTATTTGAAGTGACAAGTGTTAATTTATTAGTAGTAAATATATAAATAAATGTATTCATAAACAATTTTAAAACCTCTTACTAAAATAAGTTATCTTTAAATAACTCATTGAATAATAATAGTCTTGGCTCAAATGTATTTATTTCTTTTGACCAAGACAGAAAGAAACTGTCTTATAATTCATTTGTCTGTCTACATTGTACAGAATGATAGTATTTTGAGTTTTAAAGGTGAATAAATATTTGTCGAGTGACTGTCTATGAGACCTCAAAGATAATCTAGTCCTACTCTCTTTCTCTTTACCACACACCTAGAAGGTTTTTTTTTTAAATTACAATAAAAAAATTGAAAGCCAAAGAGGTTACCATATTGAATTTCTGTCAAGAGTAGGCATAAATTTGGGGTCCGGTTTCTAGATCATCAGTATTGTAGGAGGTTCTTCCCAGATGCAAGTACAGTAATTTCTGGATTATATATTGCTTTATATTAACCATACCCACTTATCTGTAATTAAAATGAAGTTTTTTTTAGTTTGTAAAGATAATTATCAAGCTTCTCCAACCACGTATAAAGCAGCTTATGCTATAATCTGTTTTTTACACAAATGCCCTAATGCAATGTCGTTTTGACAATTAAATGATGTGATCATGATTTATTGATTTCAGAGTATTCTTAATGTTTTACTATATAATGACATTCTTAGAGAAAGAGGATCTTAAATCTATCCTCTAATGTTGAATTCTAGGTGTTTCTTATAGTGATTGCTTTTAAAGTATTGAGGAGGCTTGGGGGTTGGTGAAGCATTTAAAGTCTCTGGAGAGGCAGTGGGGAGATCCACCCAAAATTTCTCTTCTTTAAAATAATTTAGATTATAGTAAATATATCAATATATTTTGTCAGTCTATTATTTGAGGACCTTTAGTGTATTTGTTAACATCTTTTTAAAAAATAATATTTTCATAGTAACCATAACTTAATCTTTGGTTTTCTCAAAACCCAAATTAATTTTTTTGTTACTGGTACAGTTCATCTTTCAGAGTAATAACAGTTTGAAATGATAGTTTTAATTTTTCAACAAATAAAGCAATTTGAAAAATAGAGAAATACTGTTTTTTCATATTATTTTCCTAAAAAAATCAGTTGTTCCCTTTTGTCTGTAGTCGATAGCAAATGGACAGTGCAGCGCAAAGCCATTGAGATTCTGCAGTGTATTAATGTAAAAATGTATCGTTGTAGAAGAATTTATCTAAACATCAGTATGTATGTTCTACCAATCCTAAATATTGACATACACATACCTACATATTTTAGTAGTTACATTTATTTGAACCTGTGGTTCTTACTGATTTTCTATTCTCTTAGCATTTATGATCCCCCCAATAAAGGTTCATATTTATAAAAAAGAGATGCTGGTAAATTAGTAGATTTTGTTTTCTTTTTTTTGTTCGTTTGATTGCTTCTTTAATCTCTTCATTGTATTGGAGAAAATTCTCTGATATTGTTAGATTAGATATTGAAGCATCAGTGGGGACAGCACCACTATTCTCTAAATGCAATTCCAGGTCATGAGACTAAGTATAATTTACCCCTTTATTTCTTCAAATGTAAAGAAACTTTATTATTTTGAAGAGGAAATTTACAGTACCAAAATTAAATGAGACTTTGAGTGTTCTTAGAAGGGCTCTAAAATTAAATCATAGAGAAGAAAGCAAATACAGTAGTTGAAATGCTGTATCGATTTTAAAAACAGGGTGATAGTGAACTCTGATTTCATTCACCTCTGTGGCCAAAAGGGATATTTCAAATGATAATGCTAAATTAATATTGCTTAAAATGTTGAATTTGCAGGCTCTTTGGTTATTTTTATGTTAATGTACTTTTAATTTGATAAATAGTGAGACTATGTGCTAAAAAGGTGTGATTTGTTCTGTTACTTGAAGTAAAATAATAACATTATGTACTCATGAATTTTCATCCAGGACTATGTAATGTAAGTAATATACTTGGTTTCTAAGTTAAATTGTTTCTAAATAATAAAGAAGTCTTGACTGATTATGAATAGCTCAAACATATGGCAGGGTGCTCTCTTTCATATATAATTAGCATATATGTAAAAGTTACTTCATTTCATTTTAATGGTTTGCATTTGAAAAGTAAAGATTTAAAAGAAAAACAAAACAAACTCTTAAGCAATTTAAGAAATATTTCTGAGTTAACTACTTTTTTTTTATGACTTTTTTACACATTCCACCTCCCCTAAAATAGGATTTTTATATATTTAATTTCAGTGATACAACATTGGAACTTAGTGTTATGCCAAAAGATGAAGACATTCTCCAAGTGGTAAGTTTTAGTTATTCAAATACGAGTTGTTTTTAGTCATGAGTATTATTAATAAAAATAAGTTTAAAGAGATTTTAAAGAGGAGGTAGATTAAATTTTTTAAAATTCTAGAAAAAACCCCAAACTCTCTGGTTCAATTAATAGAGTCTGGAATTCTCCACATTTTACAAACAAGAGGGGGAAAAAAGAACCATTGTCAATATTTTGCAATTAAGTGACATGAAAATGTGTTATTTATTCCATAGTGAACTCTTCTTACTGTTGTCCTTTGGAATGAGATCCCTAGAGTTTATCCCAGTGTTGCTTCCTAGACTGAAAGCTAAACCTTAGGGTACTAATGCATATCCCCGGGAATTAGAATCTTTTCTTTTTCTATTATGAAGAATTTTTTGAAAGCCATTTCTTAGTTTTCCAATAAGTATTACTGTTTTTGTAAATTAAGTTGGCAAGCAATTTTGTTTAACACTATCAATTTACTACATTAGTAATATTTACAATTATTGGGATCTACAACTTAAGGGAAAGATATATTAAGGTCTTAGAAAGTAAATGAAACTTATTATTGAAAACTTTAGCATTTAGTTTAAAATATTGTTCTTATTTTTAAGAAAATTTTATCTATCTATTTACTTATTCTAGAGAGAGGGGAAGGGAGGGAGAAAGAGATGGAGAGAAACATAGATATAATAGCAAAATATCCATCCTGAACCAGGGACAGAACCTATAACCCAGGCATGTGCCTTGATCAGGAATCAAACCAGTGGCCTTTTGCTTTGCAGAATGATGCCCAACCAACTGAGCTGCACCAGTCAAGGCTGAAATATTTTTCTCATTTTCAGAAAGAAAATAAATGGAATGGAATATTTACCTCCTTTATTAAGCTTAAATATTACTAAAAGTAAAAAATGATAAAATATATAAATTTCATTTAAGAACCTAATATTCTTCCTCAATTAACTTTGCAGTTCTGTGGAGTAAAACAGTATGAGCAAAACTGTTTGAAGTTATACACTAAAAGCTAACAATTGGATCTAGGAAATGGCAATGATTGCTAACGGTTTTTTTAAAAATTCTTTTTAGTGAATAATTGTTTTTTTTTTGTTCAAGAAAAATGGGGAACTTATGCAATCTCTGTGGTGGAAATGGAAATGATTAAGTAATGTTTTTCATTAGTTTGTACTTAGCTCAACAAAAGTGCTAAATAACCTTCTTGTAAACTTCTTTTTTACAAAATGGGTCACCAAAGCTGATCCTAATGATTCAACTTATTCACTGATGTTTAAATATAGTTAACTGAAACCCATGGAGCTCAACCTTGTGTTTTCAAGGCGTGTTATTTTATTCAAGCATGGCTTTTTACTGATAGCAGATTGCCCATCTTCAGTACGCAGTTCTATTGGGATTGGGGGGCCTCAGTAAGGAAGATGCAACTGTCCAAGGTAATTTTTCTAGGCATGTAGAGCTAGCCGGTAGCGTTCCTACCCTGATAATCAGCAGAATGAGAGAGTAGCAGACATAACTAGCACAGTCAATGGAAGTTAACCAGGTTAGAAATAAATAGGGGGCTTCCTCTAGTGCTCTGCTGCTGCAGAGGATTAGGAGATGATAGATAGTAGGGAAGGCTCTACCTTGAATCCTCCTTGCAATCTGATGACTCAAAAGACAGAGTGCACTTCCAAAACAGAACTGATTTTTCATCTTCAGTAGACAATGTTCCTTGCCAAAGTGATGGCACTGGTTGGACGCGTTTTCGAACAACGCGCATTTCACAGAATGGCTGGCATCGTACTAAATGTTTAAGGAAGGAAGCAGGCACAAATTACTGTCAGAGCCTGCTGTGTGGTTGATGAAGAGCAGCAGTGGTGGAAGGAATAATTTTCTAATGATGTGATCAGTGGAAAATTAGGTTAATTAGTTTGTCTTGTTATATTCTGTTTAAGATAAATAGACTTAAAATAAAGATAAAATACAGAGTTTTGCAAACAAAGGGAAAAATTGGTTCACTAGAGTGACATGAGTATGCAGATCTTCAAGGTTCATCAGTAAAGGGTTCTGGTATATTGTAACAATTCATTTACAAAACGTGTTATTTGAATTTTAAGACATAAAAGCTCATACCTGTAGTGATAAAAGAAAACCTCACTCTAAAACCTGGCTTTATTCACATTCAGATGTACTATACTTCATTAGGAAATTAAAGGAGTATATAATTAATGCACACCATCCATTGTTCCATAAAGGACACTGACACATGGCAACTTCTTTTCTGTTTGTTTTTAGCTAAAATGTCTACAAGTGTCACTTTTTCAAGCTATTATAAAACACAAATAGAATCTGGGATTTAAAAAACTGCATGTACACATATTTCTAATAGATTCTAGAACTAAAAAGTTCTATAAGAGGCCTTCACAAGTATTTATGTTGGTCTTAAATCTAATGCCCAAAATATATGCTTTTAAAGATGTTTGTCCATTTAAGGTTGAATCTTCATTATAAATAAAAAGTAAACACGAACATTTTTACAGCCACTGTAAAAATTATTTACTCAAGGGAAAAAAGCCTGTTGTAATTTGCGTATATTTGCTTGGGCAACAGCAGGTTGGATGTCTATGCAATTGTGTTTCTAAAGTGATACTAGGTTGGCCAAAAAGTCCTTTTTTTTTTGGTAAGATAAAAGGCATTTTTTCATTTTCACCAATAACTTTATTGATTATCTTTGTTGACTATCTCCCCCATCGTATACTGTTCATTGTCTCAATTTGTTTGCTATCAACTGCAGCTGGCCTACCTGTCCATGGAACATCGTCCAATGAGAAATCTCCAGCACAACACTTCACAAACCACTTTTGACATGTTCCATCAGTCACAGTACCTTCTTCATACACTGCACAAATCTTTTTTTGCACTTAAGTTGCATTTTTACCTTTCTTGAAATAATAAAGCATAATACACTGAAAATATTGCTTATTTTCCTCCATTTTCAATATTAAAATGGCTACACAAAAATTCACCAATTTTGATGTTTTCTTAATGCACACCGATATGACAGCTGGTCACAATACAGCCCACCAAAATTATTTAGAATGAAGTTAAAGACAACTAAGTGCTATTTCAGCCATCTTACAGGAAAAAAACAAATGGAACTTTTTGGCCAACCCAATATATGGACTGCATTGTTCTAGACATGCTCATGTCATCTCTGATAGGTGATAGAGAAAATGTAATTTGGTTTAAAACTTGACTCATATAAGGACAAGTATATAATAATAAATTCTATAATTTACAGGTGACATTGATAGAATATTCAAACACATCAAGTAAAATTAAGAATAATTCATTATGTTATTAACTAGTGCTGGTCATAGTTCTCCTATGCTTGGCAACCTCATTTTTTAAACCAGCACATATTTTCTAGGTTAACAATAGAAATAGTATAACTAATACATTCATGTTATTTACTTTGACAGTATTTTATAATGATATTTTAGACTGTGATATCTTAGGTTCATATTTATTATTACAAAATAAAAAGCATTTTCTGTTTTTTTTTTTTTTTAAATGGTTTTGTTAACTTCTCAAATGTCTGTGTGTGAATGAAATAGCTACCACCCATCAAATCACCTAAACAGTGATGCTGGCTGATTAAAGTACTTTCTTGAATACACTGATAGGAGAACTCAGTTTGGGCATTCTTTTCAGTGGATGCCTCAAAATATTTTGTGAAGCATTTGGCTCAATAGGCTCAAAATTAAATTTTAGGTTGATCAGTTCTGATAGCTGTGGAGGTGCTTGGGTGTATCTAACATTTGACCAGGGCATTTTGAGCCTACTTGATGCTGGTCTGGATTAAACACAGCAAGGTGAAGCACTTTTTCTAGGGCAGAAAGTGTTGGCACTAGGATTTGAACTCAGGCTTGTCAGAAACTAAAGGCTGACCTCTAAACTTGAGTACCAGTGGGGAGTTAGGGTGGCTTACCATGGTCGCACTAGTTAGTTCAGAGGTGCCCTTCTCACCCACGTCTCTGGGCTCCGAGAGTCCAGTGCTCTCCTTCCCGCTGCATGAAGATGTGATATAACTGAAAGATGTAACTTAACCCAAGTTTCCCTTAGATTTATTAGAACTATGTATGGTGCCTGGTGGGTACTGGAAATACCAGGGGAACACTTTGTAAAGTATATGATTTTCTAACCACTATGGTGTACACCTGAAACTAACACAAATAACAATGACTATGAACTGTAATTGAAGGAAAAAAATAATGTCTTTCAAAATAGTCATTAATATGTTTTATAATCAGTAGGATATTCTATTTAAAATAAGACATCCATATGTCAAGTATGGCTCAAGGTGGTCTTGCCTAGAGTAAGAAAAAGAACAGTAGGAATTCTGGAGGGATTCATTCACATTTGGCAAGTTTATAGCAGTTACTTTGTTCTTTTTTAAAAATCTATTTTTACATAATGTGAGAGTAGTGCATGCTTGTTAGAAAAGTTTCAAATAATTTAGAAAGGTATAAAATATCCACACCATCCCCTTCTCTCACACCCTGTTATGGCATGGTTGGCATGTATTTTACTGAACAGACAGACCTGTAGTTATTTTTGCTTATATCGTAGTTAATAGCATTAAATTAATAAGTCAGCCTGTTAAAGTGAAATGGTAGTCAGGAATTTTATTTTTACCAGTTTATGTATTCTGCAGGATTTTTATTTGTTTTGATGTTTGTTTTTACCATTTACTAGATAGTATAAGTATCACTGGTAAAGTAATAGTGATTTCGATGTGACTCTCCTAAAACTGAATTGCAAGATTATTTTAGGATTATTTAGTTATTGTTAGGCACTGTACATATAATAAAGTTCCAGATTGTTAATGTTAAATGATATTTTTATTTATTGAAACCTTAATATGTCAGACCATGTGTGTCAATGAAAGACTTGGTACTTTTTGACCAAGCACTAAAGGGAAAGTGTTCCACAGTCACAGAGATGAGCAAGTTATAGGGTTTTCAGTTGTATTCCTAGAATATAAAATCTTATGGGTGTGTTCCATGGTCATCTCAAAGAGTTGCATATTGTAGTTCACTCCAGATGATCCACCCAGGGTTTGCCCAAGTCCTGATGAACACTCTACTCCTTGAAGGAGTCTAAAGTGTGCCTCAGTAGGTTGTTTATTTTCTAGTGGAACACTTAATGCATCATGGGAAAAGAGGATTCCTTAAAATGCATATTGCCTATTCCTAGTTTAGTTCCCTAAATTTATTTGAAGGCGATTTGTGTTTGTACCATACCATTCAGAATAGCCCATAGAAGTTACAGAATTATTCCCAGGTATCTCCATGGCCTACTTGGAGCACATGCTAATAATCTATAATGGTCTTAGGGCATTGCTAATTTCCCTAGGGATGATAATTGAATGGTACTGGTTTCCAAACTTTAAGAGAATGAGGAACTTTTAGATAGATAGCTAGATAGCTAGTTAGCTAGCCAGCTTAGATAGGTAGGTAGGTAGGTAGATAGATAGTGATAGACAAGCTTTTTTGGTGTTTATGAACTGAGAATATGTGAGGAAATTCAATAATGCTCTGGAATGAATTAATATTTTATTAATTGCAACTATATCTGCTTACATTAGACAATAGTCCCTATGTGTAAGACATTCTATTTACTTAGGCCGCTGTTAATTTATGGTGCATATGGATGTGTTTAAGGACCCCTGGCTATAACTTTACCTAGAAATGGGAACCCATGAAAATGAAGTATTTTGTATTTAGGGTTGCTATATAGGAATCTTAGTAATGTCTGAAGTATGTCATATAATTTTTCAAATATTTGTTCCAGTCATACATTTTAAATTAAAAGATAAATTCTTCCCCAAATTTGAATAAAGGAGGCATCTTTAAATTATTAGTTCTAGAACAGTATTTTCTAGAAGAAATTGTAATCATGTCAAAACCCTTAGAAAAAATGGGTTCCTTGGCCAAGTACGTGTATAATTTCTCTTTTGAGTTTTACAATGTACATTAATGTAGTAGAGGTCTTGAGAAGTCAAAAAACTTATCAGCCAACCTTCCCCTACATCTTAGACCACAGAGAACACTCTCCTCTACCCCCTTTCAGGTGATAGCTAATAAAATTGCACAAACAGGCTACGAGAAACGCTGTATCAGAGAATTCAGTCAGGCGGCAACAGTTTTCCTTTCATGGAAAAGTATTGGTACGAATATAATCAGCATTTAAAAGAGGTTTGTTATGTCAATCCAAAATGTATATTTTGATTGACTGTATTCATGCATTAAAAATTCTGTAGCATGCACATTTTCTTTTATCTGCTTAGCTTTAATTTCCCACTATAATCAAGTTTATGTTTTAGAATATTTATTATAAAAAGATTACTCTGGCAGTAGTATTTTTTGTCTGTGCAGTAGTCATTTTCAAAATAAAGCAGAGCAAAAGGTGCAGTGTTGAAAGATCTTAGTTTTTGAGTGAAACCTATTTAATAAAACAGTCATTCTTTTTTTCCAAATCATAGTGTAAAGGCAGCTGCAGTCAGCTGACTGCTTGTGGTTTTGCTCTGATTTACAGGGGAAGGAGGAGGAGGTTGTACTATTTTAAATGCATAATAGAGCATTCGTTTCGTCATCTGGAAGCAGAGATGGAAGCAGCTCAGGGGAAATGAGAGACATCAATGTTGCTCTTGTGGAAGGGAAGCTTTGTCGCACACTGTCAAACAGCAGTGCATATCGAAGAAAATAGCTGTTAAGCATGCATGTCACCAGATGTATTTTGCTCTCAAGAATGGTAGACATATCAAATAAGAACCAGAAAAAAGCCTGAGAAAAAGATGCTTAGAAGGATACTGAAGTTATTCTTTATGCTTCACTGCCCTTTACCTCTCTTGGTACCTTCCAGAGAAGTCAGTATAGATGTATTTTTAGCTTGCTGTTTCCAACATCAATATGACATGGTTCTGTCTTTCTATCAGTAAGCAGCTTCTACTATGTTTTCCTATTTTCTGCTAGCTACAGTTTACAAAGGATGTCACAGCTCTGGTAAGAAATGCACAGAAGCCATTTCCTTGCTTTTTAAGTAATGTTTGGTAGAGATTTGTAATAAGCCAATCGATTAAAACTGTTAAGTTTGATTAGAGAAATCTCTCCATAGTTTTAATCTTACTAACTTGCAGAATGTGTTTGTTTGTGGTATATGGTTTTCTTCATTGTTTATTGGTTGTTTTGGTTTTTTTTTTTTTTTTTTGGTATCCTGTGCATAACTGGTATTTAAAACATGATGTTTAGCTGCATCTGTATTTTTTTTTTAAGTATCTCACTCTCCTTTTTCCTTAGTACTTTGCTGTGATGTTGTGTTTGTGGCTGCACTTGATATTTGCGAGCTAATGCAAAGACAGGATATGATGATAGCCTTGAATTCAGTCTGTTTTGATTAGGGGAGGATATGTAATATGACACCACACCTAACTGTCTCAGACGCTGCACAGTCCTAAGTTGCATTGATTAGCTCTGTTTTGGAGACTGTTTAATTTCAGTTTCTCTTAAGCTTTAAAAATATTGCTAGATAATTTCACAAATAGTTGATTAAAAAAATAATTTGGGCTGCATGCCTGCCTGTTAGTAATAGAGATATGTCTCCTTATAACAAGTAGAAGAGACCAAATAAATTTGTACATTAAAATTTTGCATTAGCTTAAAATAAAAAATAAGAATTATATGCAGAAAGGTGAATTACCTTTTTTTCATATTCTTATGGCTTTATGTACTTACTTTCTTAAACATGCCTATTCCTCTCATTTTAAATATTAAAATATTTAGCATGGCTGTTGAAAGACCTATTTATCAAAATAAATTATTTTCTGGGACTTGGTAATCATTAATTGGCAAGATATCTAATTTATGATAGCAGTAGTGCTTAAAATAAAAATGTGTTTGGTTAAGATTTTTAATGTTTTTACCTCTGTTCTGGCAAAAGATCAGAATCTTCTTTTGTGGAGATTTAATAGGCAGCCATTTAACCTGTCGACTGCTGAAAAATGATAAAACTTAAATGGGGGAAATTTTGGGAGTAATCTGGCTATATCTAATTGGTGGGGAAAATTTTGGGTATGTTTCTGATCCTTCGAGAAAAAAGGCAATTGTAACTTTTATTTGTTGCACATCCTACAATTTATTTGATTTCTGAGATGCTAGCCCTTTTCTAAATTTGTGTAGCACCCTTATGTTGCATTTGCTTGCATGCTGTAGTGAATGCCACTCAGGAACAAGGTAGGGCACAGTAAAGTAAAACCGTTGCCAGAATGGGAATTGTTGTTCTTTTAATGAATTTTTAATGACATTGCTCTCTCATTTCCCTGTAGGCATATTCTCAAGATGCCTACCTGAAAGGCAATGAAGCCTATAGTGGCAATGCCCGCAATATCCCTGAACCGCCACCAATTTGCTATCCCCGGCTGCCATCTGCCTCATCAGCCATGGCACAGCCAGCTGAAGTATCTCCTCCAGACTCATCATCCAGCAAACAGCAAACCAGTACTCCAGTACTTACCCAACCTAGCAGGGCCTATAGAATGGAAATACAAGTGCCTCCATCACCGACAGACGTTGCAAAGTCAAACACAGCAGTGTGTGTTTGCAATGAGAGTGTGAGGACTGTCATTGTACCTTCTGAGAAGGTTGTAGATTTGTTAACTAACAGAAACAACCATACAGTTCCTTCCCATAGAACCGAAGAGGTAAGGTATGGCATAAATGAGCAGCCCTCTTTAAAAACAGTGTCAAGAACCACATCACCATTGTCATCCATTCCCGCTGCCCATCTAATTCATCAGGCACCAGGATCCAGATCGTTGGAAACTTCTGCAGTTTTACTGAAATCTAGCAACTACAGTGGACATTCAGAAGGACTCTCAAGCAGTAGATCTCAAGCTGCGGATTCTCCTTCTGTATCTGTTAATCACTATTCTCCAAATTCCCATCAGCACATAGACTGGAAAAACTATAAAACTTACAAGGAGTATATTGATAACAGACGATTGCACATGGGTTGTCGAACAATTCAAGAGAGATTAGATAGTTTAAGGGCAGCATCTCAGAATACAACAGATTATAACCAGGTGGTACCAAACCGCACGGCTTTGCAGGTACGACGCCGCAGCACCTCTCATGACCGAGTGCCCCAGTCTGCCCAGATCCGACAACGCAGTGTGTCCCAGGAGAGGCTGGAGGACTCTGTGTTAACAAAGTATTGTCCACGGAGTGCCTCACAAGGAGCACTGACAGCCCCACCTGTTAGTTTTAGCAATCACAGAACTCGTTCGTGGGATTATATTGAAGGACAGGGTGAAACCTTAGAAAATGTCACTTCTGAAAGTCAAATGCCGGATTCAAACGGAGAACGAAAACAGACTTACAAGTGGAGTGGATTTACTGAACAGGATGATAGACGAGGTATTTATGAAAGATCTAGGCATCAAGAAATCCATAAATCATTTCGAGGTTCCAATTTTACTGTGGCTCCAAATGCTGTTAGTTCTGATGGTAGGCGAATGAGTGGCAGAGGCATGGGATCGGGGTCTCAGTTTATAAAAATTCCACCAGATCTGAAAACACTACAGTCAAACAGGAATTTTCAAACGACTTGTGGAATGTCACTCCCTCAAGGTATTTCACAAGACAGGTCACCTCTTGTGAAAGTCAGAAGTAATTCTCTAAAAGCACCTTCGATGCATGTCACAAAACCATCATTTAGCCAGAACTCATTTGTTTCTATCAAAGACCAAAGACCAGTAAATCACTTGCATCAGAACAGTCTGTTGACTCAGCAGACACGGTTAAGAACTGAAAGTGCCCCCGATCACCAAGGGGAGACGGGGAAAAACCTCTGTTTGTCTGGAGCTTCTCTTAAGCCTGCCCCTCACATGAGTGAGAACTTGGGCACTGCAGAAGTAGAATTATCTGTCACTCAAAGGAATCAAGACTTAAATTTACAAGAGGCTGAAATTCAGCACTCAGATACTTTGGATAATAAAGAAACTGTCATCCTAAGAGAAAAACCTCCATCTGGTCGCCAAACACCGCAGCCTTTAAGGCATCAGTCTTACATCTTGGCAGTAAATGACCACGAGACGGGGTCAGACACAACCTGCTGGCTGCCCAACGACGCACGCCGGGAGGTCCATATAAAAAGGATTGAGGAAAGGAAGGCCTCAAGCACCAGTCCACCTGGTGACTCCCTGGCTTCCATCCCGTTCATAGGTGAGCTCATTTATAGTCATAGGCTGTATGTCCAATATTTATCACATCTTTTTAGAGAAGTATTATTTCTAACTTGACATGCACAGAAATTTTGCACTGATTTTAAAACATTTGTTCTGAATTTCCTAATTTGTGCTAAAACCAGAGCCATAAGCTTTTACTCTCCTTTTCATTTTATTTACTTATTTTTTAGACTTTATATATTCAGTTCCTGTTTTTTATTTTTGTTTAAAAGAAACAAATTCCTACTTTCTGGGGCCAAGGTACTCAGCAAACAAAATTGTATCAAGTTGGTGAATTATCTGAATTGAAAACCAGGCAGCAATCAATCTTTCACATAAACGGTGCTTTTTACTTTCTAAAGCTTGTTTGTAAATTTAACTTGAGCTGAAAGGAAAAAAAAAACAAACCTTCATTGTCATATTAACTACTGGCATAGATTTGTGCCCCAATCTAGAACACCTAACGCATGTAATTAGTCTTTAGTCTGCTCCCACACACCCCAGGGATCTGCTCTACAAGGCAGCCAGTGTAATATTTCAAAAATGTAAATCAGATCATGCCACTCCTTCGACCAGAACCCTCTGTTTACTTCCTGTGTTACCCAAAATAAAATCGCAAATCCTAGGTGGCCTGCAAGACATCCCATGATCTGCCTCCGGCCCCATGCCCTGTCTCCCATGTGTGCGCATCCCACCTTCAGCCGCGCCAGCTGTGCAGTCCTGGGTTGTGCCAAGCTTGTCCTGCTCCAGGGCCCTGCCACTGCCAATTCCGGGGGTTGCTCCCTGACTCGCCCTCTCTCACCACATAGGACTGCTCAAATATTACCTCATAAAAGCAGCCTTTCCTGACCAGCCTTTCTGAAATAGGTACGCATACACAGAACCTGGCAATTCTCTATCCTCATAAGCTACTTATCTTCCCATCACTTCTTTCCACTTGACACGCTTTATTTTTTACTACACATTTCTTTGCTGAGCTAAAACATAAGCTACATGAGAGCCAGGGTTTTAGATCTTTTGTTCAGTTCTCGGTCCTTAAATGCCTAGAACATTGCCTGGCATATGGAAGACACTCCATAAATATTTGTTGAAATAATAGGTAAATAATAAATTTGAAATATAGTTAAATGTATAGCAGAACCCCCCCCAAAAAGTTCTCATCATAATTACTTTGCAGCTCTAAAACATAATCTGCTAACAGGATTATCAGATTATGATATGTCCTCAGAATTATCTTCATTTAATAAATGGGAAATTTTAGTGATGGAGAGGTTAAGTAACTTGCCAAAAGTCACACAGCTAGTAGTAGAGACAAGAACTGTAGGCTTCCCTGATGCAGCCACATCACAGAGCACCATTTATATAGACTGCATTGGGAAGAGCGCCCCCTGGAGTTGTGTGATGCAGGGGCCTTGCTTTGAGGCCAAAGCCCATTCTGTTACTGTTACCCCATAGGTTCATGAAGAGTTCTCCGCAGTTTGACAATATAGTGTGCTTCTCTTTGAGTAATATTTTAGTTTTTCTTTTCTAGGGAAACTTTTTAAAGCTCTTAAACTATTAGACTGTCAAATGATACTATCAGAATCAGCTTTAAAAATATTCTACATAACTTATTTTTTATAAATATGATATATTCAAGTTGTACGCATTGTGGGGAATCCCAGCCTAAATTGTACTCTTGTTCATATCTGTACTCATAAGACCAATCTCAGAGAATAATAGACCTTTACTGTAGGTCAAACCTTATGCATCATCTAGATGTTTCACAAACTTAATGATTGTTTTATGATTTTTTTAAACGTAAAAAGTCCTACAGCCTGTGGCTGTGTTTCATAGGCCTGTGAGATCTTATCAGAATACTGGCATCCTAATTTCTTCCTATTTAATAAGAATAATATAATCAGATTATATTGGAGTAATAAAAATATACTAGTTATAGCTGTTAATATATCTTCCTACTTACTACTAAGAAAGGAATAGATTCAAAAAGTCAATTGTTATTAAAGAGAGAACTTTTGCTAAAGTATTAAATAAAAATCTATATAATTTTATATAGATTTAGAAAAAAATGACTAGAATAATTTTCTTTATTCATTAAAAATAAAAATGCTCAGCCCTGGCCAGGTAGTTCATTTGGTTAGAACGTTGTCCCAATGTGCCAAGGTTTTGGGCTCGCTTCCCATTCAGGGCACATATAAGAAACAATCAGTAAATACATAAATAAGTGGAACAACAAATTGGTGTTTCTCTCTCTCTCTCTCCCTCCCCCTTTCTGTCTCTCTATCCTTCTCCATCTAAATATTTTTAAATGCTCACTGATTAGATCTGATCAGATCTTCCTTTAGGTACTTATTAGAGTATCCTTCATAGTTACTGGTCACCCAGCACAGAAATATTTATATAGTTCATTTATTTCTTATGTGCCTCCTAGAACCTTAATATATAACATATGATTACTAATGGCCTCAGTTTTACAGCACCAGTGGAATAGCATAGAATAAAGAACTGAAATTAAAAGAGAATTTATTTCACTGCTGTATATGTGAATGTCATCTGTGGATATAAGCATTCTTAAAAATTTCTAGGCCCTGAGATTGAACAACACCGATACCTCTTAGGTTTTTATAGCATTGTCATGGTTTTTATAAAATTGATTGCTGTTTGAAATAAATGTGTGGAAAAGAATTTAGTTATAGTATTTATCTAATTTTTAGAGCAAATATCAAAAGTATATTTGCTATTGCATAATATACTTATCTTTTTACTGCGAAAATCTTTTAAGTCTTTGATTAATTGAAAATATCTTACTGCAAACTTGAATCAAGTCCAAAAAATACAAGGGTGGGCAAAAGTAGGTTTATAATAACAAATAATATAATAAATAATAAATAATAATACAAGAATAAACTTTCATGTACGCACAACTGTAAACCTACTTTTGCCCACCATTGTATTTATTGTCTGTTCTAGTGACTATGTTGTTAAATATATAAATAACCAACCAATAAAAGAACTTTCAGCATTTCATTAAATGTTAAAAAATTAAGTATTGAAATTCTTTTATTATTGAGCTTTAAAGTTTCATTTTTCCAATGTAGTATTTTTTTAAAATACATATTTTAGTGAAGTAAGTGCCAGCACTGAAATGGAATAAATTATTTGCAGTTTTCCAAAGTGTTTTTCAGGAACACTAATTCTCTTTGGTTAAAGAAGAAAAAAATTGTCAGTAATCCAATAAATTGAGAAATGCTGTGTTTAAAGAGTTAAACAAATTTTGTTCATCTTTACCATAAGACTCTCACAATCATTAATATATTATTATACATTGTGAATTTTTTAGGCAGGATGTAATTTTTCTCAGAAGTATTTGACCATGAATCCTTTTACTTAGAATATTTCACTGTAGTGTACCATAAAACACACTTAGGGGTATGTTGCTCTATATTCTACACTATTTTATGGAATATTTAAGGGAAAAAAATTAAGGTTTGCTTTTGTATCATCACACTCCAGAATATCATATTCTGTGACTTTAATAATTATTTTGTCTTTTGAAAACATCATACACTAATGCAAAAAATAATAATAATTAAGTGCCTTGGATTTATTCCCAAAATATCAGATAATGGTGCCAATTCATTTATGTACTTATTTATAATAAGAGCTAATGATGTGTCTACAGAAAGAAAACATTCCAACATGTTTATACCTTTAACATCTTAATTATGTCTATGGCACAAAGATTTAGAAAAATGAAGAAAATAACCATTTTATTTGTTTTTAAATTAGGAACATCAGTCACATAGTATTTTGTTTACCCCCTCCACACACACATATACTTTTTAAAGCTTCACAATAAGTTCTGAAAATAAACTTTAACTTTTTTTCAGTTTTTTTATTATTATTATTTTCTTTATAAATCATGTTAATTCTATTACAGTTGTCTCAATTTTTCCCCCTTTACCCGCCTCCACCTATTCCATCCCCATCCTCCGCTCCCACAGTCAATTTCCACTCTGTTGTCCATGTCCATGGATCATGATGCATGTTCTTTGTCTAGTCCCTTCCCCTTCTTTCCACCATAGTCCTCTTTCCTCCTCTCTTCTGGTCACTTTCAGTCTGCTCCATGTTTCTGTGCCTGTGGTTTATTTTGTTCATTAGTTTATGTTGTTGAATAGAGTCCACGTATAGGTGAGATCATATGGTAATTGTCTTTCATCAACTGGCTTATTTCACTTAGCTTAATATTCTCCACTTCCATCCATGTTTTCGCAAAAAGTAGGAGTTCCATCTCTCTCTCTCCTTTCTTTCTTAAATGCAGATTGATTTTATTTATTTTTTTAAATGTCAAAGTTAATTATAAAATATTTTTAAAAATTTTAAACTATCATAAAGTCTCAGCAATTAAACCAACATGACACCAGCACAGAAATAATCAAGTACAATGAAATATAATGGACATTCTAGAGACAAACGTATATATCTGATTGATACATGTATGATTAAGTTGATACTTCAAATCAATGAGGAAAATAAGGCTTATTCCACAAATAAGGTGCATGGGCCACTATTACTTGAAATAAAACAAATATAGAGCCCTATTTCACACATTATACAAGAAATATTCAGGAGAGTTAAAAACCAATATGCAGAATCTAAGGAGTTTTAGAAGAAAATAGAACTAATATTTTTCATGACCTGAAGTAAAATAGTCAACCCCAGAAGCTATAAAGTAAATATTGACAATGTGATTATATTAAACATTTAACTAAATGTTTATATAACATACTACTTACATAAATGTTAGTAGTAAGTAATATACATGTAAAAATTTAAAGGACAAGGAATAGAAAAGTATTTGCAACACATCTAAAGCATAGTTAATAGGTTTTTTGTTTCTTTTATTTTATTTATTTTATTTTTCTTAGGGAAAAAAGTTCTACAAACCTTTAATCAGTAAATAGGTAAAGAATACCAAAAAGTCATTTAAAGCTTTTTCTTTTTAAAAAATAAAAATAGGCAAGAAATATACTAAAACAGGTTTAGTTTCAACAAATAGTAAAGGAACAATTAAAATAACACCATTGTCACAATCAGATTAATGAGTATTAAAAATATTGGTAATATCAAGTATTGACAACTGTGAGAGGAACTGGGTATTTATAGAAACTTTTTTTTCATCTTAAAGCAGTCCCTTTAGCATATTTTGCAGTGCTAGTTTGGTGGAGGTGTATTCTTTTAGCCTTCTTTTGTCTGGGAAACTCCTTACTTTGCCTTCCATTTTCATTGAGAGCCTTGCTAGGTAGAGCAGTCTTGGTTGCAGGCCTTTGCTTTTCATGACTTGGAATATTTCTTGCCATTCCCTTCTGGCTTGCAGTGTTTCTGTTGAGAAGTCAGATGCTAGCCGTATCGGGGCTGCCTTATATGTTACTACCTGTTTCTCCCTTGCTTGCTTTAGGATTCTCTGTTTGTCTTTGATATTTGCCATTTTAACGATGATGTGTCTTGGAGTGGGCCTCATTGGGTTCCTCTTGAATGGGACCTTCTGTGCTTCCCGGACTTACGTGACTTTTTCTCTCCTCCAGTTAGAGACATTTTCCAACATTACTTTTTCAAACAGGTTCTCTATCCCTTCCTCATCCTCTCCTTCTGGTATCCCTATTATATGGATAGTATTACATTTCAGGTTGTCCTGCATTTCTCTAAATGCCTCTTTATTCTTTTTGAGTCTTTTTTTCATTTTCTTGCTCTTTCTGAGGGCTTTTTTCTACCTCGTCCTCCAGCTCGCTGATTCGATCCTCAGCTACATCTAGCCTGCTTTTGATTCCTTCTGCTGTGTTCTTCAATTCAGAAATTGTATTCTTCATTTCCTCTTGTCTCTTTTTGATAGTTTCTATGTCCTTTTTCATGCTGATATAGTTTTCAGTAAGTTTCTCATAGTTTCCGTGTAGTTTTCTGTAATTCTCTCTGAGCTCCCTGAGCTCATTGAGCTTCCTTAGAACCGTTGTTTGGAACTCAATGTTTGATAGTTTACTTTCTTCTCTTTCATTTTGTCTCTTTGTGGGGATTCCTCCTTTCGCTTCGAGTGTGGCGTATTTCTTGTCTTCCCATTATTTGTGAAACTCTTCTTTTTGGCTTCTGCTTCTTAAATTGATCTGTCTTGATTTCCTGACTGTGGTGTGAACTTCTATGGTAGGAGACCGCTATTTTTACTTTCTGTATCTGCCTTCGATGGTGTCAGATGTTGACCCTGTCTGACCTTAGCAGTCTGTTCGAGGCTTCCAGGAGTCTGCTGTCTGTGGCTTTCTCCTTCAGCTGTTAATCTACACTCTGCACTCAGCAAGGGGCCTTAGACAGCTAAGGGCATGGCGGAGTCCCTCCTGGGGGCGGGGTTATTGGGTCCTTTCATGATGCTGCTGTATGGGGGAGGAGTCCGTACTGGGATCTTGCTGGCTACTCTCTTTGTTCTCTCCCCAAAGCCTCCATCCCCAATCTCTCCTCAAGTGTTTCCAGACCTCTCTACACCCCCTTTATCCAGGGATCTACTCTCTTTGGCTACCACTCTGCACTCAGCAGACAGCTTAGACAGCACAGGGTGGGGTGGAATCCCACCTGGGGGTGGGGCTATGGAGTCCTGTGACGCTGGTGCTGCTCAGGGGGAGTGGTTTTTGCCTGAGCAAAATGGCTGCTGCCACATTGGGGATGAATCAGCACTGAGATCCCGCCAGCTACTCTCTCATTTCTCTCCCCAAAGCCTCCTTCCCCAGTCTCGTCATGCATCTCTAGCCTACTCTGCCCCCGCCTTTGCAGGAGACCAGGGTAACTGGCTGCAAATAAACATTTTGCATTGGTCCTATAGGAGGCTATTTGCGTCTCCAGCCGCCTGTCTCTGGCAGAGAGCAACCCTGCCACTTTTTGCAGCTGGCTGTTTTCTGTGTACTTTTTAGGCTCTGGTGCTGTGGCCTAGAGATCCCCGCTTTTGGTTTACACCTCGCTCTTCTCAGGAGGACCCAACTGGTCGATTCAATATCCTTCTGGTGCTGCCGCCCGTGGGCACCCCACCCGCCTTCTCAGGTCTATGCCGCATTCCTTACCATTCAGATTGCGCTAAAGCCGATTCTTCTGTCTCTGAGGTTACAAGGCTCCTCTCACGCTACTGTTCAGTTGTTTGTTCCAGGTGATTTCTCCACAATTTAGTTGTAATTCCAGGTTGGTCCTGGGAGGAGGTCAGTGTGACTTCCACTCACTCCTCTGCCATCTTGAGTTCTCATAACTTCTTTTACAAATAAACACAAAACACCAAATGAATGAGTTTGTAGTAAGTTGACATTTAGTAGCAAATATTAAGATGTATTGTACAATCTTGACTTTGTGCATTAATTTATACTGCTCTCAACTATAAAGGTGAAGAAACTATAGCTGTGTTACTTATATCCATAATTCATCTCATATTTATTTTCCCCTTTTTTTGCCATCTTTCTAGTACTTTGTTCTCGTCACACCAAAGTTGTTCAATGTGGTGCATACTTGTTTTAGCTTAAGTGAAGTTGAATTAGATTGGTGTAGCCTTATTGGCACTGCCACTTTAAACCAAATAGAAGTTTTAAAGCTTGTAAATGACAGTCTCTGTTCAGGTGAGCTTAGCTATCTGAAATTTATCCAAAAGGAAATGTGTCACCTTATACCCAGCTTCTCCTTTTGGGAGCTCTAGTCTTTAATGCCAACAGTGATATTGTAGGAGAATACACTGAGTATTCCAAACCCTCTCTTATACTAAATACATACTAGTCTTTTTGCAAAACAAATCTGTAAAGAGAAAAATTGTACTCTATCATCTATAATTTGTTTTCATATTCAACTTTTCCAAAAATGTGACTCCACTGGTTTTTTAATCTTTAAATTTTTTTTACTTTAAATGTTTTTTTTTGTTTTTCAATTACAGTTGACATACGAGATTATATTAGTTTCAGGTATACATATAACTAAGGTATCACCCCGATATAGTACCCATCTAACACCATACATAGTTATTAGAGTTTTTTGCTTAATTATTTGAGTGATGATGTGAAATAATTTTTAATATAATAAAAGCAACCCAAAACTTCTGTAGTACTTTATAACCTATTAAGTATTTCATGTACCAGACCTTATGATAGTCTGGTAAGAACTTTAGGTCAGCAATACATAACCCACTTTATGGACAAGGAAGGCTCAGTATATTGCCTAAGGTCTCTCAGCTGGTAACAGAGAGAGTTGATTTCCTGCTACTTCCAGATCGCGAATTCTTTTGACAGTGCTCTGAAACTGTGTTGCATTTAAATCCTGCCTTTTTACTCTTAAATCTTAGCCTAAAAAATAATTCTGAATTTAATATTCACCATTTTTAGCTCAGATTTGGAATCTTTTCACTAAATAAATTTGTTCCAATTAACTAAATTGTTCACCACAGGATGATTTTAGATGCTCATTTATCTTCCTTTTGATAGTAACACTAGCTTTTATCCTAAAATATTTCAAATTTATCTGTAGCACACCTTACAGAATAATGTGCTTATTTATTTAGGGAAATAATTTTTTTAAACTTTGCGCTTATAAAAACTATGCAAATATTTCCCAAAAGTATATTTTCTAGATTTTCAGCTATTCATGTTGAAAATAGATACAATAGTAACTACACTGTCAGCCCCATCTGTCAGTTTATAAAATAGATACAAACCTGGAAAGCCCCCTAACAAATCCCTTGTTTAGAAAAATCTAGGGTTTTATATTACTATAAAATAAATACATAATTTTACCCCTTTAGTGGATTTATTATTCTCAGCCTCTTGAACTAGAGTTGACCCTCCTGATAATTCTAGTGCACCTTCTTTATCTTATAGGTAATAAACTTAATACCCAGAAAAGTTAAGTGGCTTCACAAAGTCAAACAAGATAGAATCAAAGCCTCTTGATTTCCTGCTCAGTCTTCTCCATTGCCAGCAGTTTTCTTATTTTATGTGTGAAAATTAATAATTTTACAGATTGATGAAATTGGTGCATTAAAATTCTTTTTAAGTAAATGTTGCATTTCTCAAAATGCTTATTTGCAGCATTTGTCAGCTGGCAAGCTGGATCATTTTTCATACACACATGTCCCCTCCCATAGATGCAAACCTTCTCTGATCAATGGGACCGCAGAAATTCAGCAAAGTAATTGTAACCCACCATCTGTGACAGATCTAAAAGTAATACTTCCACTTGACCTTATAAAATTTAGTGTACTTACTGTTTTAATACAGTGCATCCTACCTTGTGGATGAGCTGCTAAGCCCAGAATTGACCATGGCATTGCACACATTCCTGCTTTTACTCTTATTTCATCATCTGCCTTTCACATTTCTACTGTTATAGCAGTTCCTCTTGAAACCCCTCTCCCTTCACTTCAGTACCAACTGCCATATGGTCATAGTAAGTATGAGTCAAGTATTCAAAATCCTCCTCCCTTACTGACCTTTAAAAAAATCAGCTATCTAGTAGGAAGATACAGCGTTGAATTTCTTAGTTAAGATAACCAGATCTAAAAATGTCTTTCAAAAAGCCAAATACTAATTTAACTGTGTGTTTATTGAGCTGACTATTAAAGATGCTTGGTCTTAATTAAAAACCTGAATTCCAGTTTGATGAGTTGAATTATTATTATAAAAAACGGAAATATTTGAACTAGATTGATGGTACGCCCTTACCAGTTTATGTAAAAGGTAACAGGACTTACTGCATCACCCCAGCACTTTTCTTACCTAATGTTCACTAATTGGTGTTAATGGGGTTGGTTAAAATTTGCCTAGGGAGTTCATTTTTTTTTTTTTAGGATGACTTTTATTTCATTGGGTTTAAATTTAATTTAGATTGAAAAAAACCTGTGGTATTGCCAAAGATTAAAAGATCGAGATTGGTAAAGAAAGAGCTCACGTTTCCCTATGGGAAAGATAATCCCACCTTACATATCAGACTGCACATGAAAAGAAAGGAAGTTGTGTCATTGAATTTCTTTTAAGACAAAAATCCATTAGCAGTATTTATTTTCCTTTTCCATAAGGACAAGGAAAAATATCAAAGATTTTTAAATGTGTTTTGTTTGAGATACAGATTGACTTTTTAGGTCATTTGCAGTGAATGTCCCTTCTTGTAGGACTTGGAAAAGAAACAGTTCAATCCATATTTTTAGTAAAAAAATAAAAATACATATACATGTTCTCTTGCTGTTTTGGAAACATGAATTTACTTTCATAGTAGTTACTGTTTCTTCCAACTTAAATTGATCCCTCTTCATGTGACGTATAATTTACTCCATTATTGAATACTATAGTGTTAACATTTCTTAAATAGTTATACTGTGGTTTGAGGAGTGGTAGCATCACCTGTTTCAAGCAGAAGTGAAATAAAAAGCAAAATTACGTCAAGGAATTGGTTATTCTACAGCCTATGCCAAAAATTCTGATAATTTCACTGAGTTGTATAAAATTGTTCTCAACTATAATTTATAAAGTACAAACTACACTGATGATGTGTTCTTCTTGAGTAATTATGTGACCTGTGAGAAAAATTCCACCTAATCCAGCTCATTTTAGAAGGGTCCTTTTTTGCTCTTTGTTCTAATCTGTCATTGGACATTGTTACAGATGCTTGCACAGATGTGTATGATGCTCGTTTGTGAAAGGGAGCTAGAAACACATTGCATTCTACTTCTGTATTGGTCAGAATTATCTTGGTTACAGATAGTAGAAACGTATTTCAAATGAGCTCATGCTAAAAAGGAACATCTCCTCACAGTGGGGAAGTTCTAGGGTAGACGTACATCAGGATACTCAGTGATTTGACATCAAGATTGTCATTTTTTTCCTCAGTTTTGATTCTTTTATTCTCAGATACTTTTTCTCCAAATAGTGAAAAAGATGGCCACTGGCAACTCACAATTTACGAATTGTTACAGTTCTTATTTCCTGAGAAAAGGAAGAGAAACTGTAATTTTCTCAGTGTCTGTATATCAAATCTGAGATGAAGATACTATAATTAGTCCTGACTGGGTCATGTTCTCACCCCTGGGCCAGTCACTGTGGACTCAGAGGGATAGGGCCCTGGGATGGGTCAGGCCTAGGTCAGGTGCCCTTCACAGGAAGGTGAGCCACCCCAGTGAACTCCAACAAGCCTCAGAGATAGGTGGACAGCTAAATGATGCATATGCACTACGGTCATCTTGGAGAATACCAAGAGGAAATATTAGAATAAGAACATCATGAAGTGAAAATATTTGCCAGTTTATTAGATAAAAAAAGGAATGTTATCACTATTTTATTTGGTTGTTTCATTAGTAGTCAGGTTTTCACAAGTTTTTTTCTCACATTTTTATTAGGCGTTTGCATTTCTCCCATGAATTGTCTTTGCATGTGCTTTCTCTTTTTCTGCTGTGATTTTAGTGGTTCTTATTTACAAGAGTTCTCAATGTATTTTAGGGCTTCCATTCTTTTTTCATACTTTATTGCTTGAAAAATAACTCATAACAGTTATACATAAAGTTTTACAATATGCTTCCTTGATTTTGTACATGTGTACACTTTTCTTGATTTGTGAAATCTTTTAGTTCTAAAATTTCCATTGATAAGGATATATATGAAGGACCCAAGACATGGACAACGCGGTGGGGACTGACTGTGGACGTGGGGGTCGGGCTGGGTCGAGGGGTGAAGGGGGGAAAAGTGAGACAACTGTAACAGCATGAGCAATAAAATAAGAGGAAAAAAAGAAATAACAGTAGTAGAAATTTCTTATTCAGATATGAATAATTAATTTAAATAGAATAACATAGTCTCCATTTGGAAAAACCCATATTTAATTATGGAAGATATTTGGAAAACACTGTTCTCCAAAAATGTATAACTGCTTTGACATACTCTTTCACGTTTTAAAAGTTTGTTTACTTAAGTGAACAGAGTTAATTAAGGCCTCACATTACTTGTTTGATAATGTAATTCATTTTATCATGAATGATGATGCCTCTTGATAATAGCAAGTATAGCCCTAAGAGTTCATAATATGTGTTTTGCATGCATTATTTGGTATCTTAATGTAGCATGTGGCATCCTAGGACAAAGATAATCAGCTATTTTCATCTGACAGAATATTTAAGTTTATTAAAAAATTTAGAAATTCATTGAAAATCTGACGGCACAGTCTTCGAAATTTTTTGTTTTCCCTTTGGTCAACTAAAGGTCTATTTTCTTACATTGGAAAATGAGATAAACCTGAATTATTCTAAGTTCTATATAATCCACACATTGGTAATAATTAAAACAGTAGAAAGATTTTCATATTTGTGTATTTTAAAAGTATACTTAGGTTTTTCTTTTCTCTTTAACATAGTAGTAAAAATATTTATTCTAAAAAATGCAAACAGTACAGAGTATAAGGCAATATTCTAGCCTTCTGCCTACACCTCCTCCACAAACTCTTACCATCTAGAACAGGTGGGTGTCTATCCGCTGAGTGCTTTTGCACTCATATACTTGAAGCAGAGATTGTCATATCCAGTGTGTTTCAAAAATTTCCTCCAAAGTGTAGTAACTCAGAAGATAATGAATGAATGAATACCTCCAGGAAATTCAGAGTCATAAAAAAGTTGCTTTTGAAATTTTGTTTTAATGGTTACTCCATGCACCGTTTGAATTTCATTCCATGATATTTGATTTTACATAAATAAATCTCAAAATGTTTTAGATTACTTTGCAAGGTGTAATATCGATTCGCTTGAGAGACTCTCCTGCAGGACCTTGTAGACATTCTTTGACATGTGTGATAACCACATATCCCCAGAGGGAGGGTTGCTGTGCTTTGAGAAACATTGTTTCACAGGAGTATCATCTCCTTTTTTAAAAATGCCTTTCTAAATATTTTCTCTCTATGGATTTATGCAATAGACCTAATCTGAACCAATCTAGTGAGTATTTTTACTGCAGAAATCTCTTCAAACAATTAATACTACATAAGCCAGATAACTCCTAAAGAAAACGGTATTTTCCCATTCATGTCAGTACTCATGAATCCATATCAGAATTGTGGACCAGCAGATTCCATAGACCAAACTTACTTTATACATATGTATCATTTGGAAAAAAAAATTTGTTAATTGTAGTGATTTAAATACTAATGCATTTTTAAAGACTGGTCAGCCTTTAGTAAAATTAAACTTTTGTCCTTAATGAAGTAAAAACCTCAGTTATCTCCTTGCTTTGGGAAAAGAATGATTGCATTCTGACTGTCATGGGCTTAGTAAAATTCATTCACAGAGAAATATTCAAAATATTTTCTATTGCTAAATTTTAAAGAGCTGCTTTTAAAGGAAATTGTATAAAAAAACAAAAAACAGAAAATACGGTAGTCTGAATTTACTTATTTTAGCCATAAAATGGAAATGTTATAATTTAGTGTCATTATTTTCTTGCTATAGTGCTAATCATTAAGATGGTAGAGCATTCTTAGGATTGGTCTAAAATAAAATATTTGACCTTTTATACCAAGGAGTCAAAACTCTGTTTTATCATTTATATTACACCCTTTAAAGGTTTTTATTATGATTTTCTAAGGGTTAAGGCATTTAGTTTTAAGGATTATAGGTCTTGCATCCTATTAAATTACATTCTCTTAGCCTAAAATATAATTTAAACTCCTGAAATATTTACAAAAGTAAGAATTTTGAACATAACTATTGTTAGCCAATTTGGAAAACAAATATAATTTATACTTATAGAGCAGGAACTCTGGTATCAGACTGTCTGGGTTCAAATGTAGGGCTTGGTAACTTACACAAGTTGCCTATTTATCTTGGTTTTTTTAAATAGTATTTCTATAGAACAATCTATAAAATAGTACTTTATAGAATTTCGTAAGAATTAAATGAAGTAATATATGTAAAGTATTTAAAATGGTGCTGGTACCTAGTAAGCACAATTAATATGTTAGCTATTGTTATTATGCATGCATGTGCATTCACATATACAATTCTGCCCATGGCAGTCTTTTGAGAAGGTTAAAATTTATAACACCTAAAATATTTATATTTTAAAAAGAGTACAAAGAGGCAAATGGTGATTTCTCCTCTGAGTAAGGGCCTACATCTCCCTGGGGAAGAGGTCCTTTTCCTGATTTGTACTAAAGTGCAATATAAACTAGCAGTAGCTGTCTTGGTCCATTCAGGCTGCTATAACAAAAATACCATCAACCGGGTGGCTTAAGTAACAGAAATTTATTTCCCACAGTTCTGGAGGCTAGGAAGTCTCAAAGTCGAGGTGCCAGTGTATTCAGTATCTGTTGAGGACGCACTTCCAGGTTTACAGGCATGTTCTCATATCTTGGAAGGAGCAAGGGAGCTTCCTGGGGTCTCTTTTATAAGGTCGCTAATCTTATTCATGAGCGTGAAGACTGATCACCTAATTACCTCCTGAAGGCCCCACCTCCAAACACCATCTCATTAGGTGTTAGGTTTCAACATAAGAAATTGGGGGCAGAGGGGCAGAGGTGGGGGTGGGGTGGGGAGACGCAAACATTCCATCCATAGCACTGGCCTTGAAAATGTGTAACTTCTTCTGGCAACTATATACTGTCCTTTCTTTTTTCCTACAAAAATTGAAAATACACTTGAGAGTAGGGGTGGAGAAAGGTAAGATTTTAGGAACTGATACTTCGAAAGTTACCGTATTTTGCCGTGTATAATGTGCTCCTGTGTCTAATATGCACCCATGTTTTTGGCCCAAACTTTCAGGGGGAAAAAAAACCTTTCATTTTAATTTTTTAATTAATTAATAAATTAATTTATGTTTAGATACTTGTTTTTTATATTATAAAGGAGTTTTAGCATTTATTTTTGAACATATGGATATTGTTATTGCTTTATAGAGTTACACTTTTAACACATAAGCACAAATAAAAGAATTAAGAACATTTATATAGATACAGAATTAGTACTACCCATGTATAATGCCCATCCTTATTTTTCCCTCAAAAATTTGGGCAAAAAAGTGTGCAATATATACAGCAAAATACGGTAAGCCTCAGCCAATCTCTAAGCCTTGCTTAGCTGCCTGAAATGATAATGTGCAATGAATTTAAAATTTGGAAAATAATTATTTTAGGGTGGTGTGTGATTGCTCTGCTTTTATAGGTTTAGGTTCTGAATACCTATAAATTCTGGTATCTTGATTATCCATTAGCAAAGGTCTTGGTTGATTGGTAGAAGAAGCAAAAGAAGCAACTTATTTAATTTCTTATACCATATTCTCAGAATTATTTGGAATTACTGGAATGATAACTGTATAAGTAGATTTTTTAACAGGCTGAATATACCATTTATTGGTATTTTAGTGGTTAAGTGTTAAAATCTTTATCTGGTTCTTTTAATAATGATAAATGGTTATTTGTTCTGTTATTGTTATTAATAACAATTAGGTCATTCAACATTTCAATTTTTATTTTATCTAATAGATGAACCAACTAGCCCTAGCATTGATCATGATCTTGCGCATATTCCCGCTTCTGCTGTCATCTCAGCCTCTACCTCTCAAGCACCCTCTCTAGCAACAGTCCCTCCCAGCCTTACAACTTCAGCTCCTTTAATTCGACGTCAGCTCTCCCATGACCAGGGTATGTTTCAGTGAGTGCTTATGTAAACCATCTCTCATTCTCCATTTTCTATTTAGAATACTTTGATGCACTGTGATCTTGTCACTATGAAAAGAATCTGGAAAATCTTTGCAAATGTCTAAATGTTGGATTTTAATTCCAGAATCCGTTGGACCTCCCAGCCTGGATGCCCAGCCCAACTCAAAGACAGAAAGATCAAAATCATATGATGAAGGCTTAGATGATTACAGAGAAGATGCAAAATTGTAAGTCTCAAGCATGTTCTTTTTTATATTTATTTGTGGGTGTTCAGCATCACTTTGATGTATAAATATTGAATTTAATGATGTCTTTTATGTTTTCTGAGTTTATTACATTAGAAATGTAATCAAAGTTCTTACTATATCCTAATTGATTTTTTAAATTAATACTTAAAAGTCAGTAGTATACCAACACAAAAATGTGTATTAAGTAATCACTTCCCACTCTAAGCCTCTAGCTACCCACTTCTACTTTTACATATTACTATATTTTGTTTTCTTTTGTATAATTTCCAGAGTTACACTATGCATAAAACTGCACGCGCAATTTACCTATGCTTATGTGTCTATTCCAATTATTTTTTATAAACAAATGAGAGATAGATGCTGTATACACTGTTCTTGGAGATAATTCAATGCATACATTCTTGACTCATTCTTTTTCGTGATTGTTTAATTTTCCATTGAATAGTTGTACCATAGTATATCCAACCAGTGTTCTATATTCTATTAATAGACTTTTAGACTGGTCAAATCTTATTCTACCACAAACAATACTTCAGTGACTATATCTGTACATCATTACATGTGAAAAATATAGTTGGTAAAGGATTGTTACATGAAGGGGTATGGATATGTTTTGCATTCATAAGAGCACAAGAGAGCAAATGATGATTTCTCCTCTGAGTGAGGGCCTGCATCTCTCTGGGGAAGAAGGTCCTTTTTCTGATTTTCACAAAGTGCCAAATAAACTAGCAGTGGCTGTCTCAGTCCATTCGGGCTGCTACAACAAAAATACCACAGACTGGGTGGTATTTCATTGACACCATATTTGATTTATAGAAATTTATTCCTGTTATTTATTCTTCAGTTGCTCACCATAAAGATTATACCAAATCATGTGCCCACCAACAGTGTACAAAAGTCTCCCTTTTTTGCTCCCCTAATCAACACAGCATGTTATTCATCGTGTGGTTATTTTGTAACTCTGATGGTATCATATTGTAGTTTTAATTTGAAAATTTCTTATTATTAGTTGAACACCATTTCATGTATACTTAAGAGGTATTTATTTATTTTTCTGCGAACTGCTTTTTCATGTTTCCTGCTGGTTTTTCTTTACTTCTGGGGGCTCTCTAAGTAAAAGAAACTAGCTTTTTTTTTTTTAGATAAGTATTGCAAATCTTTTTCCAATTCATTATTTTCCATTAGGTTTTCTTAATTTTTTAAACCATGAAAAAAAAGGTTAAACATTTTATTTTTTTGCAGTCAAATTTAGGAATGTTTTTAAATGGCATTTGGATTTTGAGTCATGCTGATAAAAAGTCTTTCCTCCAGAATTATAACAATTCTTCATTGTTTACTTCTCAAATTTGTATTCTTTTCTTTCTCTTTTTTGTATATTTACAACTTTGATTCACCTGAAATTTATTTTATTCTAATTAATGAAATAAAGAGCTAACTTTATATTTTCCATTGTCTCTCAGTTGTCCCAAAATCATCTCTTGAATGTTATATTGAGTGTTATACTTTCCACTGATATTTCATCTTTATTGTATACTAAATGTTTAGATATATTTAGTTTTATTTTTAGACTTTATTCTGTTCAGTTAATTCATCTTTTTATTTGTGTATACCAAATTCTGTTAATTATAGTGGTTTTATAATGTTTTAAATTATATGGGGATAATTACTTTGTAATTTTCCAAATTTCCTTGCTATTTTTATTCTACTATTTGAACTTGAAAATTAATTTTCTAGTTCTTAAACTCTTATGAATATTTTCATTGACACCATATTTAATTTATAGATTAGTATAGGGAATATTGACTTCTTTATGATGTTGAACCTTCTGTCAAACAACAGTTTGTCTTTTTTATTATAGTATTTTTATATATAGATTCTGTGAAGCTCTTATTTGATGATTATTTGTATTCCAATAAAATCAGTTCTTCCCATACCACCAATTTTTAAATTTAATTGAATTTTTAAATTAAACTTATCAGGGTAACATTGCTTAATAAGTTTCTACATGTTTCAAGTGTAGATTTTTATGATACATAATCTATCTATTGCATTGTGTGTGCACCAGCAGTTTGAGGAAAGTTGGTGTGAGGTGTGGCCATCGTAGAGATCCACGTGAGCAGGAATTTTTCTGATGCAGGATTTGATTTGTGAGCTCTTTTAACATTTACTTCTTCCTCACTGAAAGATATCAGTAACTGCCTCATTTCAGAGTCTACCCTACACAGTGCTCCTTGCAAGATGGCGAAACTGAGTGTTTCATCCTTAGTTCTCACCTTCCCTGATATTCGTGGTAATAAATGAGGCTCCTGTCACCAGCAAAAGCACCCTCCCTCCCATTGTTCCAAACCAGGGACGGTAGATTGGCTCTCTCAGAGAACAGTGCTGTATAGTTTTGTTTGAAGTGTGTAACCAGTGGCGTCCTCTCTTCCTGTATTAATTTTTTATTTCATTGCAGTTAACCACCTTCCTACATATATTGTAGTGCAGAACCTACAGATGTCTCCTGATAATTGTTGGAGATTGAGTTTATATATTTGTTTCTGGTAACCTTGTTGTTTGAGGTGGTTTCTGAGAGGACAGGACAGTGTCATCTTAAGTTACATCTTAAAATAATAAGTTCCTTAAATGAATTTGGAATTTTTTTAAAGGATTTATTTATTTATTTTTAGAGAGGGGGAAGAGAGGGAGACAGAGAGGGAGAGAAACGTCATTGTGTGGTTGCCTCTCACACGCTGCCTACTCGGGACCAGGCCTGCAACCCAGGCATTTGCCCTGACTGGGAATTAAACCGGTGACCCTTTCGTTTGCAGGCCAGCACTCAATCCACTGAACCACACCAGCCAGGAAGAATTTGGAATTCAAAAATAACAAAAAAATTACCCTAACTGGCGTAGCTCTGTTGGTTGGGCATCATTTTGCAAGGCGAGGGATCACCGATTTGATTCCAGATCAGGGCACATGCTTGGGCTGAGGGTTCGGTCCCAGACCTGGTGCGTCCAGGAGGCTGCCCATCGATGTTTCTCTCTTGCTTCGATGTTTTCTCTCCCTCTTGCTTTCCCACCCTTCCCCCTCTCTAAAGATAGGTAAATAAAATCCTCTCTAAAAATAAATAAAATAGCAAAAAACAACTTTGTTCCCTCAAGTTAAATAATTTCAAAGAACAAAGTAACTGATGTGACTCTATCTTCTGAAGCCTTAAGACTTTTTAGTGGCAACAGCTGTTCTTACTGAAATCTCCTATAATGTGTTTGGAGGGGCACAGTGGCCCCCGGACGAGCACTGGCAGCGCTCTTCCTGCCACATTTAGGGCTTAGGGTGCACAGGCTGGATGGCTGTAGACATGCTGTTCTCTCCATGTCTGACTATTGATGGCAACTACTTACCAGTGATTAGCACTGTGGAAATCTTCCATAGAGCTTTGCAACTCTGATTAATGACTAATGGAAAGCTCAGTGTTTAGCCTGAGCAGTATTCCTTTGATCTAAAAAAAAGGATAAGAAAATCTCACACTTTCTGTTGAAATAGTTTTAATAGTTACCAGCTCAACTAAGAAAGCTTCTTTCATTGTATCAAAAGTTTAAGTAATTATAAAATTAGCTGTTTTTCTCACTTGTATTGAATAGTGAACATTTAATATGGAAATGATGAAATGTCAGCTCACTAATGAAAGGTTAGTAGTATTATACAAACTATTCTTAACATATTTAAAGTATTTTATGAACTATTGAAAATATCTATATACTTCTTTTCCAACAGATCTTTTAAGCACATATCCAGCCTAAAGGGAATCAAGGTCAGTATTGAATATTTTAAAAATATAAGCAAATGATAAATGTTTCTATTTACCTTAGTTTACTTTAGCTCTTAACAGAGAATTATCCCTTTTATCTCTTATATACATTTCATAAATCTTTTGTTCTATAAATTTCAAGTGCATTTGGAAAATATATAAAATATCCTTTTCTAATTTCTAAACATATTATACAGGTTGGGGCAAGAGTGGGTTTACAGTTGTGAGTACACGAAACACAGAGTTTATTCTTGTATTATTATTTATTATTGTATTTTTCATACAAACAACTGTAAACCTACTTTTGTCCTACCCTGTATACTACTGTACACACATGCTGATTTTTCTCACTTTATCAGTTTATGGCCCCAAATCGAACTGCTCAGCAGTCCTTCTGTATTTTGTTGCATGTTTGTTTTCCTAGCCTCAAAATTATTATTTCATGCCTTTCCCCTGCCCTCCCTCCTACAGTCTACCCTTGTCCTCTCTCATCCTCCCTTGTCATACTTCATTGGAAAAATAAAAGCTGTTAGACAGGAATTTCCTTATTTTACCTTCTTCCACCAAAATATTACCTACTTTCATTTATACCCACACTTTCTGCCTGCCTTAGTCTTATCTTTTTACTTGGAATATTATCCTATTAAAAACCAACACCCACATTTCTTCTTTGGGTTCCATTGCTTCTCATTTTGTCAGGTCCTCTTTTCTGCAAAGTTGCTCTCCAGTGGCTTATTCACCATCATGTATAAGAATGCTTTACTCTATAAGCATGTTCTAAAAACCTTCCTTGAATCCATGTTTCTCCTGTTTTTTCTATTCTTAATTTCTACTATTCACTGCAAAACTCCTAGAAAAAAAAATTGTCCATAGTTTCTACTTCTTCGTGTCAAATCTTTCTCAACCCACACGCATAAGAGTGACCTTGCTAAAGCTAACATTACTAGTGACATTCTGGTTTTAAAACAAATGGTTACTTAGATTTTTAACTTAAATGACCTTCCAGTAACATTCAACTCAATTTCCCACTCGCTTTCTGAAATACTTTCTTCTGCTGGCTTCTCTTTTTGAAGTGTTGGGATGTGTGGAGCTGGTTCTGACCCCTCTTTCCTCTCTATCTGGGCTTACTTCCCTGATGATCTTACGCAGAGGTCTCCCAAAGATTCCATTGCTGACGGTGGCCTCTTCCTTGAACTGCAGCTTACACAGACTGTGCCTACATACCACCTTCATTTGGATGTTTAATAAGCAGTACAAGGTTTACATGCCCAAGAGACCGCCATCACCCGCACTCCATCCCCCCAGACACGTTTATCCCCCAGTTTTCCCCGTCTCACCAAATCCAGTGTCATTCAGGATTTAGCCTTGTTTCTTCTTTCTCACTGTCTCACGTATCGGGGGTCCTGTCTCCACTACCTCTTGATGCTTTATACTCCTCCCTGTCTTAACTTCTGCTACTTGAGTCCAAGATGTCATCGTCCCTCACCCGGACTCCTCCAGTAACACACCTTTGTCACGGCTGTCCTTTCAGAATCCATTCCCCATGTAGCAAGCAGTGACCTGCGTTGATTACATAATACCACTCCCCTGATTCATTCTCTAATGGCTCCCTTCAGTCTTCCTACCAAGGCCTAAAAGACCCTAAGCAATCTAAATTTTCCATTTCTCTAACTCACATTGAATAGTGACCATTTGAAATGATATTGATAAATACCGCATTTTGCCATGTATAATGCGCTCCCGTGTATAATGTGCGTTCGTGTTTTTGGCTCAAAGTTTCAGGAAAAAAATCTTTTGTTTTATTGTTTAATTCAATTTTTATTTATTTATATATAGAAACAAAACTGATCATTGTATTCCAGGGTATTATTTTGCATAGAGATATCATTATTGTTTTCTATTGTTTTTTTTTTCCTAGAAAACAAACTAGAGCTTTTTTTTCCTTTAATCAACCTTATATCTTTTATTAAAAAATCTTTTTGAAACTTTTTATTAAATAAAACACAAAACACATACTTCCTTCACTTCAGTATGTGGTATGTTGCATTTTCCAGTTTGTTCAATGCTTTAAAGCTCAAGGATGCTTCCGTTTTCAATTGTACATGGGCCTGAAGCATCCTAGCTTTTGGCAAGCAGGCAGGAGACTCAACAAAAATCAAGATAGGAACAAGGCAGACTAAATGCAGGGCATATCTGTAAACATATTATACATTTGAAAATTATAATATCAGTAAAAGTGATACAGTTTACAGGTGAAATGAAACTATCTCGAACTGACCTACCACAAGTTTCTGAACCTGGACTGATACAATACAATAAGTTATTTTTACACACACACACACACACACACACACACACACAAAATGTATAAAAAGTTTTGTTTACAGCAAGTGGAATTGGCAGTCCATGCTTATACTTTTAAAATCTAAGTAGGGCAGAAATCCAGACTATAAAGATATTTATTCTGTTGAGTCCAACAGCTTCTATCAGAAACTACTTGTTAAAAGCCTCAGTCAACAAAACAAGGAAATTCATCCATATTATAGTTGCTAAAAACTGGTCATCCCTTAAGCAAAGGGGATACTTTTAATGCATAAGCATAAATAAAAGAATTAAAAACATTTTTCTAGCTATGAAATTAGTATTACTCATGTGTAACTTGAATCCTTATTTTTCTCTTAAAAATTTGGGCAAAATGATGTGCATTATGCATGGCAAAATATGGTGTGTACATTCATTAACTGTACATTTTCCCTGAACTTTTCTTTCCCTGATCTTTCATAGTTGGCTCTCTTAACAATTTTTCCTCCAGTTTTAAACTTAAATATTCTTTCTTCAAGAGGCCTTGCCTCAGCACCACCAATTTATAGCTGCTGCTGCCATTTGTCACTGCACCTCACTGTTTTTCAGTCTTCAGACGCCACTGCTCACAATCTGATCATTTTTTAAAATTCTTCTTTGTCTTTTTGCACTAAAATGTGACCTCTTGAGAACAGGAAAATTATATTATTTTCATAATTTCTTAATAATTACAAATTCCTTCAGATGACTTAAAAAAGATGTCAGTCAATTTACATTTTTTAACAAGGCAAGAAATTTTTCTAATGTAATTGATAAAGTTAGGATTTTTCAAAAATAGGCTTTCACTTGGAACATTAAATAAAAGACTTTCAGCAAAGCAATTTCATTGTGCAAATATTTATAAAGGAGAAAGCTGACATTTTGCTTTTTTATTTTTAATTCCTTTTGGCCTTTTTTGTAGATCACAGACAGCCAAAAGTCATCAGAAGACTCTGGATCCAGGAAAGATTCTTCCTCAGAGGTTTTCAGTGATGCTGCGAAGGAAGGGTGGCTCCATTACCGGCCACTGGTCACCGATAAGGGAAAGGTAGTGCATTTTCTTAGTTCCTGTAAGCAGGAGATATGCAGGCACTGAAAACTAAAGCATGAAGTCTGTATGTAAAATGACAACATATCCAGAATAAAGAGGGGAAAACATCTTTTATAAGCACTTTTTTCTATATAAAGGGAGCCTGTATTTTTTGTAATTTACATTGTTTATTGTAATCAAAATGCGACAACTAAAAAAATCTATATATCCAATATAAAGGAACATTACTTTTTTAAAAATTTGTATCATATTTAATTTTCTAATTTTTGTCCTGTGTATCATCCATGGAATATATTGTCTTATATTTTGGTAATGTAAAAGATGAAGTATTTAAGAAGAAACTTTGCTTTTATCATTAAAATTTATTAGTTATAGATTATCACAGAGTAGTCCTTTAGAGAGTGGCACTTCTTCATTTTAAAATTTTAAAATTTTTATTTAACTTTCCTTGGTTCTTTATTTTAAGTTGTCTTTATGATTTCCTCATTTAATTTCATAAATCATAATCCTAAATTATATAAATGACTATAACAATATCACTATATGTTTCATTAAGTAAATTCCAATAAAATGAAACTTTTGCCATAAAATGTCCTACAATATTCAGGCTCCTTTAAATATATCCTAAAACCTTAAAATGTAGTAAGATTTTAATATTGTCAAAAGAGTTTAAAATTTTAAGAAAACTCACTTTGGATGTGACTGTTGTTACTTGATCGTACAAAGTTGATTAATTTTGTTAATTCATTACTTAAATATATTACTTTGGGACATCCTTATGCAGTGTTTTTTTTATTTTCATGACCTATGACTTGTCTTAAGCCTGACTTTGACTCAGAAGAATTTTCTGGCTGACTTTTTTCTTGTTTTCTATTCATTTAGCATTTTAAATATATTTTACTGTGCTTGTTTTTATCTTAATTACCCTGTTTATTTTCCTAATCAAATTGAAGTTGAGATTTCACTGTCCTTGATTTTGATAGGAATACGTTGCCTAACTTGTTTATACTCCATGAGCTTTGTCCTTCCTCTCCTAACAAGTATATATTGAAGTAAATCAGACATCTGCTACATTTGGCGTACATTTATGCTTAACAGCGTTGCTTATTGTGTTTATTCTGTCACTGCAATTTAGCCTAGGATTAAGTATGCCTGACCTGTTTCATGTTTTGTAGCGAGTTGGTGGAAGCATCCGGCCATGGAAGCAGATGTATGTTGTACTTCGGGGCCATTCACTTTACTTGTACAAAGATAAACGAGAGCAGATGACTATATCTGAAGAAGAACAACCCATCAGTGTTAACGCTTGCTTAATAGACATCTCGTACAGTGAGACCAAAAGGAAAAATGTGTTCCGCCTCACCACACCAGACTGTGAATGCCTCTTTCAGGCTGAAGACAGAGACGATATGTTAGCCTGGATCAAGACCATCCAAGAGAGCAGCAACCTAAATGAAGAGGTGTGGGTTCAAAATAATGTTGATAAAATCGGACAAGTTCGCTCACATTTTTCTTTCTTCTTTTTTTCTTTCAGAAGACTGAAAGAACCTGATACATTATTTTTTAAACATAAAATAATAGTAATAAAAATAGTTGATCGAAAGGAAAACTCAATTGTACTATTTTTTATTATTATTTTTGCTTATTGGAAAGAACTAGAAAAATAGATTATTGATATACTCTGCATACCTTCTCAGAAGCAGTGAGCCACAGATCAGGAGACTTTGGTTCCTAGTTCTGGCCATTGCCTTTATGACTAAGTAATTCCAGATCTGTCTTCTTATCTCTAAAGCAGGAATATTATGTGGCTTAAGTAATAGTGACAATGCTTATGAAAACAAATTGCTATGTAAATGCAAAGAAATAATGACATGATTTTTGTTAGTGGAATTATGCAGTTAGGAATATAATTTATCATCTATCATAATATATTAATTGGTTTTTGAGAAAACTTTATAATGAACAGAAATCATGTTATAAGCCAGTTTTTCTTTTTAATAAGAAATAATGTTTAGGACCTTAAAGAGTTTCTAGCTCACAATCATTAAGATATTTTTACAACATGAATTTTTTTAGCAAAGGTAGTTTTTTAAGTGTATATAACTAAATTTTAAACTACAAATTCAGCAGTGATCATGTCTAGCTTTTAACTGAGTACCTTTTTCGTGTCACTGGCACAGTTTTTCTAACACATTGTTTTCACTTTGTGTGCCCATCATTATGACAAAAGGGAGAGGGCAACTTTCTTTTCTCTTACTTTTTCTGCAGTACTCGGAAATGAATACATTAACTATAAGGTTATGCAATTTATATCCTTCAATTTTAGTCATTTCTATTATATCCAAATTATGGAAATTTATGCCTGTGCTGTTTCTCTGATAGTTTACACCCTCCCTTGTTTGTGGTTAAAGGTTAACACCATTATTGTATCAGTATAACCTTTTTTCTACAATCACTACTACAAAGAGAGTACCAGACCTGAATTTTTGGAAAGAAACAGGGAGACTAAGAACTTGGATGTAGATTTCAGCTTTAAGTAACAGTCCTGTTTTAGAAGCACCTGCTGTGTGCTAAGCATTGGTAGAGTGGCTTGTTAAACTTCCTTCAGATGACTTTGTCTATAAAACATAGAGGGCTGTTTTAAGGACTTAATGAGATAGTACATAGGAAAAACTAAGTACTTAGGAAAAACCAGGCATGCTGCCTGGTAGATAATAAGCATTTACCTAGTGTCAGCCATTATCATCCAAAGTTAAGACACAGGTATTTTTTCCTGTTTTATAAATAAGAAAGTCATAATTCACTGAACATACACCATATAGCAGACACTCTTTTAAACATTTTACATGAATTAATCTCACAGCCATATGAATGTGTCCTATTATTATCATCATCACCATCTCACAAACAAGGAAACTATGTGGCAAAGAGAGGTTATATAATTTTCCCAGTGTCACAGAGCTGATAAGGTCAAGGCTGAGATTTAAACAGGGAAATCTTATCCTCTAGATCTTAACCATACGATCTCTGCTGGGAAGTGAGAAAAGTCATTTTTGAATTCGAGATTGTTTGACTGCAAAGCCTGTATTTTTTGTAATTTACATTGTTTATTGTAATCAAAATGCGACAACTAAAAAAATCTTTTTTGAGGGCACATGCCAATGTATGTGGAATTAATAGGAAAAAAATCATCACTTTACAGTCAACTCTTAAGTTTGCCATATAGTATATTATAAAAGTTAACTTCTTGAGTTTCTTTTTTTTAAAAAAAACTGTTTTGAGCTTTTCTCTTCTGATAATCTGTCACTTTTGGCACTTAACTGACCCTTTATCTCACTACTCCTATAACAATGAACAATTTTGGCAGTATTTTTTCATCTTTGATCCAACTGAGTGTTTTGAAATGCTGATCATTCTTTTCTGGAATTAGAGAAAAAACTGGCTCTCTGGTTCCCAGTCATTAATTAAAAATGACAGGTTAATAAGTTGAACACTTAACTAATCACTGGTACTATTCTAAGTATTTCTGTGGTACAGAAAATAAACAGAAAAACTCTCTCAGTGAGGGCGGCCCTTGGAACATTTGTCACATCGTGACCGTGGGAGGTGATGTGGAACAGGGGTTCTACAACACCACCACTGAGAGTAAATATAGTGTCTTTATTGAATAAGCAAAGTATGACGATAGGGAGCCTCAAAAAAAATAGGGATTCCTACTTTTAGAATTCACTCTCCAATTTTACCTTCTTTTTATTCTTCAGGACACCGGTGTTACTAACAGGGATCTAATTAGTCGGAGAATAAAAGAATATAACAGTCTGATGAGGTGAGAATTCCACCATATGTATAAGTTAATTTGGATATGAAATACATAATTTTTAAGAAACATGAATATAAAATATGTAATTGTTAAGAAACATTCATTTCTTTCAGCAGCAAAGCAGAACCATTGCCAAAAACACCTCGCCAGAGCCTCAGCATCAGGCAGACTTTGCTTGGTGCTAAATCCGAGCCAAAGACGCAAAGTCCACATTCTCCGAAGGAAGAGTCAGAGAGGAGACTTCTCAATAAAGGTACTGGATGTTGGCATTCTTAGATAAATTTAACAAATGCAATGATTTAAAATTGGAATTTTAAAGGTATTTTCATATTTTTCTGTACTATTTTTGCTGACCTCAGCCCAGTGTGCACTAGCTCAAAGACCACTGTGGACCTGGTCTAGGCCAGTGGGGCCTTTCCCGTTAAGCTGAGGTCCAAGGTGCCAGTTCTCGTGATAAAGACAAAGTGAAGGAAAGTACAATGCATACATCTATGCTGCAAATTTGATTAAGGCAGAGGATCAGGCCCTGTCATTTTGAGATAAATTGTGCTTCTTTCTATAAAATTCTAATTACGAAGTTGTCCCATTGATTCTATTTTCTTGACTGTTTTAAAGAAAATCATGGTACAGAGTGTAAAAAGGTAAAGATGTATAATTGATAGCCACTAAATTATATGAAAAGTTAAAAGGAGTGATGTTTTAGGGAGAGATGATAATACAATATTTTTGGTAAATATAGGATATATTACTTACAGTACAGGAGAGATGTGTGTAAATATTGATAAAGGATTTTATAAGTCATGATATAAACATTCACATTTTCATTGTCTTTCTTATGTTCTTTTATTTTGAATAACAATCAAAAGATGATACCAGTCCCCCAAAAGACAAAGGCACGTGGAGAAAAGGCATTCCAAGTATTATGAGAAAGACATTTGAAAAAAAACCTGCTGCTACAGGAACGTTCGGGGTCAGATTGGATGATTGCCCGCCAGCTCATACAAATCGGGTAGGAGACACCAGCCAGCAGGATTTCCTAAAGTCGTTCATTCCATTGTAGTCATAATAGGACCTGTGTGCACAGCCATTCAGATAACAGAGTACCTGTTGATTTACTGAGCATTTTCCTCTTTATAGCTTATCTTGATTTCCCTAAGCTTTTCTGATCTGTAAAGGTTTGTTGAGTAATTCTGTCTGTAATGCGTTTTTCTAATGTATTGACTCTGAAATAGAATAATTATTCAGCCATTAGGGATGTATCTGAAATGATCAGTAAGAATTTATTTTCAAATCATGTGTGTTTCTGCTTTTAGCATCATAAAGAAGGATGGGAACGAGGACCTGATTAAGAAAGTATAATAAGTGTAATTGTGTGTGTGTGTGTGTGTGTGTTTACAATACCCATGTTAGGATTCATACTATGAGCTGGTTGATGTTATTCCTCCCCGCTTCTTTTTTTTACTTTATTCTTCTTTATTCAACTGAACTGTTCTCACACTCCCCTTACTTGCTCTTGTTTCCTGTTTAGACTGTTACCTCCCTGTGGACCCTTCCTTTCCTGTTTCAACCTGTTTTCTTTTCCCACTGTCTCAAGTATCTCTTGCTGGTTTGATCAGTTCCCAGTTCTGTAGTATTTATATTCTTTATTTTCTCTATTAAAAAGCAGTAATTTATGTATTTTCTTTTAGATGAAATGGCCTTTTAGCTATGGTATACGTATACTAACTAAATATAAAATCAGTGTTTATTAAATAAAATGTTTATTTCTTGTTTTGCAGTATATTCCATTAATAGTTGACATATGTTGCAAATTAGTTGAAGAAAGAGGTCTTGAATATACAGGTATTTATAGAGTTCCTGGGAATAATGCAGCCATCTCAAGTATGCAAGAAGAGCTCAACAAGGGAATGGCTGATATCGATATACAAGATGATGTAAGTTGTTTATTTCTATGTGGGTAACTGTGTTTTCTTCCTTTGGTGGTATTGACTGCAAAACTACTATATTTCTGTTTTGCCACCAGAAATGGCGAGATTTGAATGTGATAAGCAGTTTACTAAAATCCTTCTTCAGAAAACTCCCTGAACCTCTCTTCACAAATGGTGAGTTAATGCCCATAAAAGAAACCAGATGAAACAGTTAAAAATTACATTGTTGGGAAACCATGGAATATGAAATTGAAGGATGAGAAAATATTTTTGTCAAAGGAAACAGGAGGTTTTGTTCAGTTCTTACTTATCTATAAGGCATAATTATGTGCTATTTTTTGTCATTTGGATTTTTTTCCTCCTGGTAAATATTAATGAAAACCAGTTTGTAAAAAATTGTTTAGGTTCAATAAAATACATATTATCCTGTTCATTCACATATTGAACAGGATGTATATGATCCTGTTCAAGCAAAAGATTATTTTATTGTTTTCAGTCAAAACCTTTCAGACCCTAATAAGACACAATAAGTAGAAAAAAAAAATTTTAGTCAAGGCAGATATTTGACTTAAATAAGACACTGTACTAGATGTTGTGGTATGGGGGAGAAAGAAAAATGTACAAAGTGTATAAATACAGGATGGTATCCTCAGGGAACTCACATCATAGATAATTTCCTTTGATGATAAGAGTTAAATGATCATTAAGAATTATAGCAGTTTTAGAGACTTATGTCTCAAAAGCTATTTGGGATCTTCCCTACATTTGAAGTTGTGGTTTGAAGTTGAACCTTAAAGGAAAACTAGATTATAACTCACCTAAGCAACTTAAGATAAATTTGCTTTATTGTTCTTACTGTTGTTGTCAGATAAATATGCTGACTTTATTGAAGCCAATCGTAAAGAAGATCCTCTAGATCGTCTGAGAACGTTAAAAAGACTAGTAGGTATTATTTTATATTTCTAAAGGTATACCTAAAATTCAGCATCTAAATCCATTGTGAAAATAATATGTTTCAGATTCATGATTTGCCTGAACATCATTATGAAACACTTAAGTTTCTTTCGGCTCATCTGAAGACAGTGGCAGAAAATTCAGAAAAAAATAAGGTATGTAGAAAGTGCACACTGAAGTGATGTACTTCCAGTGGCTTTAGGTGAAAAGATACGCTTCATTGCTTCATGCTAACTAACCAAATATAGGGATATAATTCAATAAAAGCTCTAAAATACATCATATTGGCTGATCAGTACCCCTAAAAATCACTCCTAAAAGCTCCAAAATGTCGGTTGTCACCAGTATTAAGAGACATTTCTGTTTTCATTTATCCAGGAAGAAAAATGAAAAAGCCAGAAATTTCGTTTCTTTTATTTTTATTTTAATTTAAAATTTATTTTAAATTAAAATAAAAAAAATTTTATTTTAAATTAAAATAAATAAATTTATTTTAAATTTATTTATTTTATTTTTTGTATATCCTTTGTATTGTTCTGTTTAGTTTTATGCACAAAAGACCTTTTCATTGTTGTTTTTAACACCATCACATTACCTTTATTAAACACATCCAGATTTTTGATTCCTTAATGTTATCTAATACTCAGTTCATGTTCAGTTTTTCCAGACTGACATATGGACATTGTTTGGATATTGATATAAACAAACACCTGTAAAAATGTGTCTTTAAATCATTATCCAAACAAGTTCACATATTGTGGTTGATACATTGTAGTCTTTACTTTTCACCATTCTCATCACTCATTGGTGATTGGTGTCTCAATCCATTATATCATTAGAGGTGGCAAATGATGATTCTGACTCTCAGGCATTACTTCTTAAAATACTTAACACAGGCTCTTTGGTTTCTGGAGAGAAAATAAAAAACAAACCAGAATACCACAAGCTCAGGAATACTGCTGTCAGTCATTTTTCTAAAGATGAGAATCGGCTTAAGGTAGAGAAAAATGCTTTCATTCAAGTCAGTTCAGTGGCTCTACATGTTCTGGAAGATAGTTGTGCACAGTGGTAGTAAGGCTGGATTACGAGAACAGTGTCAGCTCCTGTTACCTATAAATCAACAAGATCACAAGCAGTGTTATAATTTCCTTTAGACAGTCAGTTTCCTCAAGTGATAGGGCTAAAAAAAAGGGAAAGAAAAGAAAGCCTATATTAATTGATTGTACTGCTTCCAGAAGTTCATCAAATAGGAGCCAAAAAATTCTCAATGTAATTAATAGTTGAAACGCTTTCCTAATTATTTTTTAGCATTTTACATAGTACATCATTCATCAGTTTTACTGGATGTTAGTAGGAGTTATGGGAAAATAGTGTTTGATGGTCTAATTAGTTTAGAAAGCACTGAATTAAACAAAATATAACTGATTTCTTTGCTGCAGGTATTTCAGAATCTTTAACATATTAACACTGAGTCTTGAGTAAGGACATAAGACATTTCATTCCCCGGACTTATTTGACTACATGTTGTAGAACATCTTTAAAAAAAATACAGAATTTGTTTTAAATAATTAATGAATTCATGAACTGTGAACTACGTATGTTAGTTTTATAAGGAAACCAATGAAAACAGTATACCCACATAATAAATATTACTGTATATATAAAATAATAAGGCATGTTATCATTAGTCTAAAATTTTAACGGAATCATAGACAAGAGTCTAGTAAAAATTTTACGTAAGACCTTTGAGATGCTGGACTTTTATTTTTTGACAGAAAGATGAGGTGACTACACCTTTTAGAGGGAAAAACGAGAACCGCGCCTTGTGTGCCCAGTTTAAGTAAACCCTGCCTGCAGTCATATTTTCTGCCACTAAGTCAACTTCCTATGGAAATACTGACTTCAATTCCATGTTAAATGCATACAAATTGCTTTAGAATTGGGAAAGATCTCTGGGTTTTCCACTTTGTACCCTATCTGAGAGGTGTGCGTGTGCATGTGTGCATGTGTATAGTAGTGTTCTCCAAAGAGTGTGTTTTTTTTTCCAATGTGGCTTTTCACATCTGTGGTCATTCGTAACCCCTTGGTATGTTTTCAGGGTTGCTGAAAGTTACTTAACATTTGAATCCAATCCTAAGTTCAAAATATTACTGCAGACACTGTAAGACATAACAAAAGAAAATGAAAGATCCACACCCTTGATAATTGCATAATTTAACAAGGAATAGAGATATCATGGAAATGAATATACAAACCTGTAATATTGAGGCATTCAGATTGATGCAAGGATAGGCGAAGAACTTCAGAACATTTGGTTGAAGTAAAAATTGATTCAGAAGGAAAACTTCCAGACGTTTGGTTTTACATATTAGCGATTTTGCTATACTATTGGCGCAGATTTGGAAAATTGTATATATCTTTAAGCAGTTCTTTTTAGTTTTTGAGAGGAGAGGGTTTCCATGTTATTTTCTAATTTTTTTTCCCTTTGATGTTGGTATTTTTGTCAGTTAACCTAGCTTCAGTAATACTCATTTTGAACCACATCAGTTGCTTTCTATCAAAGACTCCTTGTAAGAAAAGAATGCCAGTTAAGCATTGTACATTGTTGTTAAAACAGGGGAAAAAAAAAGTTGTGTACAGGTTAACTTGTGGAAATTGTAACTTGGAAGCTTTTTTTAATTTTACACACGTATCAATCAACAATTCTTTGAATTCTTTTTCACCAAAAGAACCTGTCAGAAATAAAATGCCAACCATGCAATGGAACCATAAATCTATTTTCTTAATATCCTCCTTTATTTCAGATGGAACCAAGAAACCTAGCAATAGTTTTTGGCCCAACTCTTGTAAGAACATCTGAAGATAACATGACGCACATGGTCACTCACATGCCAGACCAGTACAAGATTGTAGAAACACTTATCCAGCATGTAAGTTCATGCTTCACCTTATCAAGAAAATTCTTTTTCTATGAGCAACTGATAGGACAGCATTTGGTTATAGTATGTTTTTTTTTGAGGTAATTACCTTTTTCTTTATTCTATGCTCCAAAATGCAAATCTATCTAGGGGGTTATTTAATTACTCTTTCTGCCTTTTTTATTTTAAATTTTAGCATGACTGGTTTTTCACAGAAGAAGGTGCAGAAGAGCCTCTTGTAAGTATTGTCCAGCAGCATTTGCGCTCTATTGTTTTCATTTGGAACACCAGATCCTGACACAACAATGTCAGCTTCCTGCTTTGTATGCTCTTGCCCACTTTGTGCCCTGGAAGCAGGTCTCTAGCTCCTCAGTTTCTAAGCTAAAGAAAACAGAAGTATGATGCTCATTGCATAGTTAATTATATGTAAAGAAGGTAAAAAATTAAGCCCATGCGCTTCACTCAGTAATGTGTCTGTTATTAAATGTTGCTTGGATTTTTAAAGAAAGTATCTTTGAAGAGATGATGAAGAAATCTTTGTTTATTAACCATAGACAACAGTGCAGGAGGAAAACACAGTGGACTCCCAGCCAGTGCCCAACATAGATCATTTACTCACCAACATTGGAAGGACAGGAGTGTCCCCTGGAGATGTATCAGGTAACTCTTGCTGGGCAGTATCAAGTTCTAGGTTAAAAGCTAAATTCTTATAACATGCAAGAACAAATCAATCATAAGTAACAATTCACTATGATTTTTTTCCTTTTCTTCTTTTTTTCTTTCTAATAAGAAACTTAATCTCCCTTTTCTGATTAATCTTAATTATCTTCCAGTGACTGTAATGCCATTTTATGACTATAATGCATGGAGATACAGTGCTTGTCAGAATGGAAACATGAGGGAAATGAGCATGCGAACCACTGTTTTGTTCTTTTCTTTTTTTTTTTTTTATTCACAGTTTCCATGTAATAGTCATCACAAGGTAAAACAGATATATGCTACTGAATATGTGGTTGCTGTGATGGCAGAAGTATGGTCTTTCTAGACTGTATAAGTAGTTCTTGTTCTCGGGCTCGACATTCTGTTTAAAAGCAGCAAGGAAAATATGTTGAACTGCTAATGGGCACCATTTTCAGAAATACAGTATATTATTTGTCACTATAGATGTCACGGTAAAAGTCAACCTGTTTGACATTTTCTTCTGTTTTCTCTTGCCACCCTAATGTTTGGTTAAGTATTAGTTCTTGTAGGCTCTTTTGATGAATATTTTCTCCTGCCAAACTGTTGCACTAACCTAGCATGTTGTTTTACACAATTGTTCTCCCTTTGTCTCTAGTTCTTGTTCTAGTCCTAAAGGGTTTTTTCAGCACTTACTGACACAGGCAAATCTATACTGATGTTGAACAGGCGAAGTGGGAGGAGTCTATCACACGGTAATGTCGCTAGTGGATTCTGTGGTGTCCCTGATGGACAGCTGGAACTGTAGGAAGAAGGAGGATTGCTGTCCACACTGTAGCTGCCTTGTCTGCAGAAACCCCCGATTCTTGTAAATGCAAACATCGTTGATCTGTGGTGTAAATTTTCTCTTAAGATTCTTGTAAACAGATCAATACTACTTTCTTAAAAGTTTTTCTGCTGTTTCTTGTTATTTCTGAAGCAGACCATGAGGAGAAATAGCATGGTATGGTCTACCAGTTCTTAAAGTCATACAGCATTTAGCCATGTGTTGAAAGGGGCGTGGCACGGGGCTCAGCTCATTAATTTTGAAAATCAGTTTCCCTAAAGTCAAAACGTAAAATTTCAAAATTGGTATGATCCGAGATAGTGGAGCCCCTTCCTACCCTCTTTATTATTGTATAATCTGAGTTTTTGCCAGAAAGTAAAATTATGGTCTCCATTTTTCCATTTCCATAATAGCATTTGTTAGATAATTACAAAACTGGTAGCAATTTAAACTAGTCAAAAGGATCCCTGACTGCACAGATATGAAACTGGGGTCTCAAGCACAAAAATCAGCACAAAAGTCAGCATTATTTAATATAAAACAAAAGTGACCTGGAATGGGGTTATCCTGATGCCTCTTTTGCATCCATACGCATATAATATGTGCTTATATGATTTAACTTTGACAGTCTGACAAAAATCAACATAAATACACCAAGTATGATTGTCTCAATTTGTAGCTAGGGCAAAAAAGAATCCTAAAAGTTCTACATTGTGTATCAGTTTCAGATACAGGATGTGGTACATACTCTTAAAAAGGTCTTCAAGCTTCTTTATTGCTAGATTTAATACTAGGAAGTTTAATGAGCACTAGCATTTCTGTTTTTGTTAGTACAGGGCTCCTTTGCCATCCTCTCATTGAGCTGGTTCTGCCTACAATTCACAGCACTCTCTCATGGCGGTGGCTTTCTGTGGTGCAGCTTGCATCTTTGTGAGCTCTGACTATCCACTGTGTTCAATGGTTTTGTTTGAGTTTTGCTTTCCCATTTTGTTCTGTGCCTGTCTTTTCCATAAGTTCTGCATTGTTTGTTGAAAGAGGTAAAGTGGATTAATACTGACCATGTTTTATTTAACTTCTCACAGATTCAGCCACTAGTGACTCAACAAAATCTAAGGTAAATTGTTTTATATGGTTGTGAAATATTACGGGGGGAATTGCTTTTTGGCTAATTTATTATGATTAGTATACAAATGCATCCCTGGTCTCATGAAGGGAAAAATTAATTCTAAGAATAGAATATGGTAGAAAGATACTGGATTGTGAGTTGGAATGTTGGGTTTCTCTCAGCATAGTTTGGCATAATTCAAAGAAGTAGGCTTTACTTTCTTATTCTTTAATGTGAGAAATTTCAAAAATACAAAAGTAGAGAGAATAGTATAGTAAGTTCCCATTCCCCCATTATCCATTCTCCACAATTAACTCATGGCCAAGTTTATTTCATCTGCACTCCACCCAAATCCCGCATATCTATTATATCTATAAATATTTCAGTAGTGATAACAGATTTTTTATTATTATATATTTTTATAGAAGTTGTATATTTTATTTCAGCAAAATCACTAATTTTTTTTACGATCAATATTTTTAATTTGTGTTCCACTGACAACACCATCAAATTGCACCATTTTTTGAGTTGTTTTTAGAAAGTTTTTATATAAAGTTCTTGGAAAGTATCACATTAATTTAATCTATTCAACCTTTGTTTTACTGAGACAGTAGCAACTAGAATTGTCAATACATTTCTTAAAACATTTTTATATTTGGAAATGAGATATGAATTTTACTTATGTTTAAATGTCATAATGGGCTGTATATGATTAAATTATAATTCTTGCAGAAAATATTATAAAGTATTATAAACATATTATTCATTGTCACTTATATTGTCATTTTCACCATCTTTTTGCCTTAACCTTTTATTTTGGATAATTTTAAACCTACACAAAAGTTACTAGAATAATAGCACCCAAAACTTTTACTGTAAACTCATCAGTTGGTAAATGTTGATTATATTTTTTTCTGATTCATTTGAGAGTTACTGAATAGACATGAGAACACCTTACCCTAAATATTTCCCCAATTGTTCTGATACTGTTCTTTATTTATTTTTTATTTCTTTATACAGGATGCAATCAAGGATAATTCCATGTATTTAGTTGTCATGTCTCTTTAGACTTTTAAAATCTAGAACAGTTTCCCATCTCTTTCTTTTGCCAGAATACACAATTTTAGATTTAGATTTTAGATTTCAGACCTCTTGGAAATTCACACCTTCCCTGTTATTAAATGCATATTTCTTAACCTGTTGTGATAGCCGTCTCTTTATCTTAATATAGGTGGTGCTTATGCCATGCCTGTAAAATAATGGATATTCAAATGGTATCCAAGAATTCTTTGTAACAGTCTCTCAATTGTAAAATAGTCATTTGCCTCAACACATATTTTATGGTCATACAATCATAGAAGTTTAAAGGGATTCCTAGTAAATCTCAAAGAAAACATAATCTTATTTCTTCTTACCTAAATAAATAATGAAATTGAGATGTTTAAAGGTGAATTACTTGCTCGATGAATCACTTTGCTGCAGGTAGGAAAGTCTGGTCTCCTAATTCAGAGCTCTGTCCCAACCATTATCCATCCCCTACAGTCTAGGCAGAATGTGTGAAAATGTGAATGACCATTAGAAATGTACAGGATAATTATGAAATTCTCTATAACTTATCAGAAACCAAGTTAATCTGTGATTTCATGTTGGTGAATTCTTAATATGATAGCCTAAATTTTTATTTTTCAAAAACTTCAGTACAGTAGTTTTGGCGAGTCTAAGATTTTTATGACAGTAGAGAAATGCACTTCCTGTTACTCAGCATGCTTCCTGCCTGCTTGCTTGTATGAAATGGTGTCTGGTAACCTCAGCAGAGGTTATTTAACCCCTACCACCACCATTTACTTAGCATATAGGCATTATGAACAAATTGATTGAATAGTTGTCATCAAGAATCTGTTGTATATAGCTAATTACAAAGCTCTGTAATCTGCACTATAACTTTACCAATAATAGTGCACTAAGTGTTTCTTTGGTAAGGACTCAAGATCTTTCATTGACCTTACATTATCTGAATTTTCCAATTTTGTTATTACCTTGAGATAAATGAAGACACTACCAACCTGATTTGCCTAGCCTGAGGCTAGTTCTGAAGTCCAGCCTTGCCAAAATAATGGAAGACCAAAAAGTCCCTTATTTTAATGAACTGATCAGATATAGTATCTGTGTCATATGCTATCTGTAATCGGAAAATTGAAGTCAGTCATGAGATTTTAGTAACCTATTTCAGAATACTGTATTCAGTTATGTTGGATAGAACCGGAAGAATGTCTGAGCACTGCGGAAGTAGGGAAAGTCAGTCAGTACAGGAAAATAACAGGCATAGGAGAGCTGGATGGCACTGAACACAAAATACTCCTTTCAAAGATAGATTCTTATGAGCTGTGACTTGGCAGTTAAATAACATCTGTATGACTTGTCAGTAAATACTACTAGGCAAGAAATGGGACTAGTTAGATAAAAAGTAAAATTTACCCAAAATTATCTTTCTATATAGGTTAATAAAAATATATCTTTAAAGGAGGGATAAAAAAACTAACTACTTTTGTTAGTGCTTCGAGCTTTAGTAGGCATAATTCAGTAAGAAATATTTTGGGGGAAAACCCTTCAGAACAGGAACTCAGTAATGTTCTTATGCTTAACATCTCATTTCTGATTGCTTCTCAGGGTTCTTGGGGATCTGGAAAAGATCAGTATAGCAGGGAACTGCTTGTATCCTCCATCTTCGCAGCCGCTAGTCGCAAGAGGAAAAAGACAAAAGAAAAAACACAACCTAGTAGCTCAGAAGACGAACTGGACAGTGTGTTTTTTAAGAAAGAAAATGCAGAACTGTGTCACAACAATACTAAAGAAGAATCCAAAAAAGAGAGTGAAACATCAGGAAGAAAACAGAGGATCGTCATTTCCAAAGAAAATAATGCTAAGAAAGACAGCAATGCAATGAAAGATGAAAAGACATCATTGCAGAAAGAGAGTATGGCATCCGAAGAACCCTCACCCCCACACAATTCAAAACACAACAAGTCACCCACTCTGAGCTGCCGCTTCACCGTACTGAAAGAGAGCCCCAGGTCCCTTGTGACACAGAAGTCCTCCCACTTTGAAGAGACAGGGTCAGACTCCGGCACTTTGCTTAGCACATCTTCTCAGGCTTCTCTGGCACGGTTTTCCACTAAGAAATCCACCAGTCCAGAAACTAAGCGTGGTGAGTTTTTGGCCAATGTCAGCACCATCACCTCAGATTATTCAACCACGTCATCCACTACCTACTTGACCAGCCTTGACTCCAGCCGACTCAGCCCCGAGGTGCAGTCCGTCGCAGAAAGTAAGGGAGACGAAGCGGATGATGAGAGAAGTGAACTGATCAGTGAAGGGCGGCCTGTGGAGACAGACAGCGAGAATGATTTCCCTGTTTTTCCCGCTGCTTTGACTTCCGAGAGGCTTTTCCGAGGAAAACTGCAAGAGGCCTCTAAGACGAGCCGGAGAAATTCAGAAGGAAGTGAAGTAAGTTGTACTGAGGGAAGTTTAACGCCCAGTTTGGATAGCCGAAGACAGCTCTTCAGTTCCCATAAGCTGATCGAATGTGATACGCTGTCCAGGAAAAAATCCGCCAGGCTCAAGTCAGACAGTGGGAATCTAGGAGACTCCAAGAGTGAGAAAGAAACAACTTCAATAACCAAAGTATTTGATGTTATGAAGAAAGGGAAGTCAACAGGGAGTTTACTAGCACCAACCAGGAGTGACTCAGAAAAACAGGAACCCACTTGGAAAACAAAAATAGCAGATCGGTTAAAACTGAGACCCAGAGTCCCAGCAGATGACATGTTTGGAGTAGGGAATCAAAAAACGAATGCTGAGACTGCTAAAAGGAAAAACATCAGACGTCGACATACACTCGGAGGGCACAGAGATGCTTCTGAAATCAGTGTTTTGAATTTTTGGAAAGCGCAGGAGCAGTGTGGGGAGAGAGAGCCTGAACTCTCAGCTGTGACTCGGTTAAAGCCCAAATGCTCAGCCCAGGACTTGTCCATCTCAGACTGGCTTGCAAGGGAGCGCTTACGCACCAGTACATCTGATCTTAGCAGAGGAGAAACGGGGGACTCCCAGCAGGAGAGTTCTGGCACATTAGAAATTTCCATGACAGACACACCCATGTCTTTTCAGTCCGATGCAGGCTGTTCTTCCAGTACCTTGGCTTCAACTAATAGGCCCCCTCTTTCCATACCACCACAGTCACCTGACCAAATAAATGGAGGAAGCTTCCAGAACATGAGCCAAAATGCTAGTTCTGCAGCAAATGCCCAACCTCATAAACTGTCTGAATCCCCAGGCACTAAAGCACAGCTTCATCCCTGTCTTTAATCTGGGGGTATGTCCACTATAGCAAATAAAAAGCTACTGTTACACGTTCCAGTAACTCTGTAAATATTTTCTTGTACCAGAATTGTTATTATGCAGCCCTCATTTGGGCTGGTTTTATCATTTTGCACTGTGAAATAGCTTTACAGTGCATTACTACAGCCAGAAGAACATATATATATATATATATATATATATATATATATATATATTTAAAAATATATTGGATAGTTGTATACAAATGAGTAAGGTATTTGTTGCAACTTACTACATAGTGTATACCCAAGATTACTGAAGAAAATAGCTGGCATTAGTGTGCAGCAAATTTGTTCTTTTGGTTTCATCACTAACAAAAGTGCCTCATCATAAAAATCCATTTGGTTTTTAGGGTGCCATACTGTTAAAATTAGATAACTTACATTGAAGAAATGAATGTGTTTTATGGGTAACAAATTTCATTACATTTACCGGGTTTAACACAGGTTGATACAGAACTTCCATTCTTTAGTCATTCCAGGTGGATCTCTGAGTTTTATATTCAAACTTTTAATACAGTTTTTGAGTTTTGTGTGACTTGAATTTTTAATCTTTCTGTAAAATACGTAACTTAAATGAACATATTATATGTGTATCTTTTCTTCAGATACCAGATTTGATATAAATGTTGTAACATAGGTATGTAGATAGTGACCTGGATAGAACTGGCTTCTTTATTGAGAAGAATATAATTCTGCATGAGGACTTAATGAATCCAAACCCGTGTCATGCCTGTGTGCATACCCAATTAAACACTGGAAATAAAAATTGTTTTGGTGAACTTTGCATGGCTTGAAACTTACTGTAATATATTTTTAATTGTGATCCATTTGTAACTACCTTAATTGGTCCTGACTTTAAAAAATGACCTACTCTATTTATATATTCTCTCTCTTTCCTCTTTTTTGCTGTAGTTGGCAGGAATCTCTTATAAATGTTTACATTGGCCTAACCCCACTTTTGTACACAGATACTTTTCTGGCTAAAGTAATGTAATAGTCACCACTTCATCTGTGGAAGATATGTTCCGAGAGCCCCAGCATAGTACCAAACCCTAATCATTTCTACTACTCTGCTGGGAATGTGGCAACAGCTTCTTTAATGGCAGACGGCCTCTCCAGTAATCTTTATATCTTTCTGTTGAAACCTGTTCCTGAACCTGTGTGACCATCCTTTACTTGCACTAATGGCTTGCTGTCATTTGTCTCAGGGGATCCCTGCTGAACTCTTTCTATAAGCTCACTGTTTTCTGGCGCAGCACATTGCCATCAATTGCACACATTTCAGTTCATGTCTTCCACCCACAAATTTAATGCCTTTTCCATTTTAACTTACTAAATCAGAGAGCATGGCAGTAACTTCAGCAGTTGCAGGTGGGACAGCACAACTATAATACATTTCTTTTTCTTCACAATTTCATGGATGAAAGATGTGTTCTTACCACAGATCTTAGCAACCTCGGCAAATGATTTTTTTTCTTATCAAGGTGAAAACATTCACCTTTTCACTAAAAGGAAACAGTTTTCGGCTTCCCTTTGGCATCACTACTCTAGCACTTTGGGGCCATCATTAAGTAAAATAGCACTTGGGGCACAAACACTGTGACTGCTGATTGGGTAAGCAAGCCTGTGGCTCCCAAGTGACTAAGCGGGCAGGGAGAATCTATAGGGTGAGACTCGGGGCCAAGGGGTATTCAGGTCCCAGGCGGCATGGAGTGAAACAGCGAGAAATGTCGTCGTACTACTTGAACATGAAGCAAATTAAAACTTATTTTTTATTTCTGGATTTCTCTAATATTTTCGGGTCTTACTGGACTAAAGATAACTGAAATCGCAGGTAATTGGTGGGGGCAGTTGTGGACAGTATATGTTTACCTTTTCTTGGAGATAACTGAGTGAAAACAACATGAATTTGGGAGTCAAACCAACTCTGTACTTTCTAGATATGTAAACTCAAACAAATTATATAACTTCTCTAAATGTATTCCCTCACAGAAGCACTGACAATAGTATCTGTTTTTCGGGCTTATTTGATTTAAATGAGATACTATTCCAGACATAGCACCTGCTGCATGCCACTTGCAAAACATATCAAAGCTCTGGTTAGAAATAATGGGTGATTAAAACTCTTAGAATGTTAAGACTGAGAGGGCCTTAAAAATCATCAGATCCAGTGATTCTCAACCCTGTCAGACCCAGTATTCTCTTTCTATAAAAAATACTTTGTAACTTCATTTCTACTGTTTTGAAATGAAATTCAGATATAACAACTATATAATAATCTACATATGTAATGATATATTTTCAAATATAGAATATGATTCTCATTAGAAAAGAAATAAAAAAAGTTAAAAGTAATAATTTCAATATGTGAAGTAGATGTTTGCAGCAGTATATAGTCACTAACACTGCAATAACTTCATGTACCATAAATAGTTTTGCTGTTGGTGATGTGATTTTTCTTAAATGATGTATGATTTTTGGTATGAACAAAATAAAGTATATTTTTTTTCTTAGTTTACATTGTAGATGTATTCCTGGAAAAGTCAGTGTATTATTAAAACCATAAAAGATATATATAAAAATGAACTTAGGTTCAAGGCTCAAATACATTTTATTCATTTTTGCTCTTATATTTTTATTTCCTTTGATCATTTCTATTTGCTTAGATCATTGATTTATCAGCCTTTCTTTTTTTCTAATTTCCATTGTGATTTTTCCTTTAACCTGTAAGTTATTTAGATGTGTATTATTTAATTTCCAAATATTTGGAGGCTTTCAGTTTCTAATTATCTTTTTAAAAAATTGATTTCCAGCATAATTCCACTCTTTTCTGTTGTTTGAAATTAATTGAGACATTTATTATAAACTAGCATATGGCCAGTTTTGATAAGCATCTCATGTCCATTTGAAGAGAATATGTATTCTGTCATTATTGGGTTCTCTATTCTGTTGATTAAGTCAGCTTTTCTAATGTTTTTCAGATCGGTATCCTTACTGATCTCTTACCTGGCTCTTCTCAGTTGCTAAGAGGTGATATAGTCTTGTGTTATGGTTATAGCTTTATACACCTCTTCTGTTGATGTTTTTCTTACATAGTTTGAAGTTAGTTTCTTAGGTAGACATAAATTTAGAATCATTTTCTCTTCATGATGGGTTGACCCTTTGATCATTATGGAATGCCCTTTGTTATCTCTAGCAAAGCTGCTTGTCTTAAAGTTTATTTTATATGATATAAGTGTAGGTGTGTCAGTTACTTGTGCTCAGTGTTTGCATAATAAATCTTTATCCTTTTACTTTTAACACTTTGTACATTTTTCAGGTTATCTCTTGTGGCAGCATGTTTTTTTTGTTGTTTTGTTTTAATCTGGTAATTTTTGTCTTCTAACTGTAGTATGTAATCCAGTTAGATTTTTTAAATCCTCACCCTGTGATATATTTACTGATTGATTTATTTATTTATTTATTTATTTATTTATTTTTTTTTTTAGAGAGAGAAAGGAAGGGAAAGAGAGAGGGAGAGAAGCATTGATCAGTTAGTTGTTGCCTCTTGTGCAGGCCCCAGACAGGAATGAAACCTGAAACCTAGATATGTGCTCTGACTGATGATCAAACCCACAATCCTTTGGTGTATGGGACCTGCTCCAGCCAACCGGGCCACCTTAGCAGGGCTAATCCACTAGTGTTAAATGTAATTACTGCTGTATTTGGATTCACATCTGCCATCTTAATACCTGTTGTCTTTGTTTTTTTTAACTTGGTCCACAAGTTTTATGTACCTTTTTCTCTTGTTTCTTGCCTCTCAGATTAATCAAGTATTTTTATTATATGGTTTCCCCTCTCTGTAGCATATTATTTATTCTTCTGGGTTTTGTGTTTTTTTATTTTTATTTTATTTTTAGTTACATCCTTCACTTAATAGAATCTAATTTAAGTTAGAACACTTAACTACTTTCCACATGTTGTTTATTGTTGATATGGATATTACCTTGTAAGGCATTTTTGTTTTATGCAGTTGAAAATTCACCTGCATTTACCAACAGTTATTATTTCTACTGCTTTTCATTCTTATATCTGGGATCTTTTTTTCCCCTTCCTAAAGAACTCACAATTATATCTTTTAATACGGGCCTGTTAATAAATTCACTCAGCTTATATTGTTTGGAAATGTCTTTATTTTGCTATTTTTCCCAAAGAGTATGTTTACTGCCTGTATATAGAATGTTAGGATTTTCTTTCAGCACTTTAAAGATGTCACTCTATTTTCTTCTGTTTTCTATGTGACTGTTGAGGATTAGCTGTAAGTCTTACTGCCGCTTTGAAGGTGACTGTCTGGGAAGCTCTGTAACTGCGGGCGGGGACAGAGCTGGTGGAGGCAGGATCGCAGTCTTTGTAAGGCTGAGTCTGTCCTCCGGTTCAGACCCCCTCAGCCCCTTGAGACCAACCTGCTTTCATTCTGCTGGCATGAAAGGGAAAATGACAAACTATAATGTTCTCTTTTTAGAGTTTTCAGGGATTTTGTTTCAAGTCTCAGTCGGCCTGGCATCCAGCACCCCTGGGCTTCTCTTCCTTGTTTACTCCCCACCGCACCCCAGCCCAGGAAGGTTGTTGAAAGCGTACTCCTTAGACCCTTCTTTGCCGATGCCTAACTTTAACTTTAGCTCCTTATCTTAACTGCCTTGACAGCTCTCCAGTTTGTGTCTTTGTTTATTGATTGATTATATGTATTTTATTCAGCTTTTCTAATTCTCAGTAGGAGTGTTCATCTGCTGTGAGCCATTCCTTTTTGGTTAGAAATAGATGTCCCTTAAACTCAGATCATTTTAAGTAGGCTTTTCACCTACAAGAATGCCAGAACATTTAAAAATGTGTAGGATATTACATCATTCTTTACTATTTGCAGATTTTGACACTTGGAGCTTTTAAGAAAATATGTTTATTCTAACAATAAAGGAATATGTACAAATACTTTACATATTAAAGTATTTCTAATATATCTTAGAAACAATGGATTCTCTAACAGCACCCCAGTAGGCAATTAGTACCTCTTATGTAATCTGATATTATCTGCAGAATTCAGTAATTTATGGTCATTCAAACTGCCCCCCGGTCTCTCTAAGTTATTTTGTTCTCACTTCAGTAAAAATGTAATCGTTAGAGCAGCTTATCCCATAGAAACTAAGTCTCAGGTTTATTTCTACTTTTTTTTAGTCCTTACCCAAGGATATGTTTATTGATTTTAGAGAGAAAGGAAGGAAGAGACAGAGAAAGAAACAGATTGGTTGCCTTCCATATGTGCCCCTACTGGGGATTAAACCTGCAACCTAGGTATGTGCCCTGACCAGGGATTAAACCTGCGACCTAGGTATGTGCCCTGACCAGGGATTAAACCTGCGACCTAGGTATGTGCTCTGACCGGGATCGAATCTGCAACCTTTTGGTGTATGGGACGATGCTCCAGCCAACTGAGCCACCTGGCCAGGAGTATTTCTACTTTTTAATCAAAATGTTTTAAGGATTATTTAATCTTATTTTAAAAATAGCTTATTATGCTTCTTTACTCGGAAGAGACCAGCATATGTATTGGGTTCATTCGTTGATACCTTTATGAAGTGCTTGCCCAGGTACAATTTCTGCCCACTAAAGGAGTTTACAGATGAGAATATTATATGTTTAAAATCCCTACTTCTTGATTTTTTTGATAAGGGCATATTTTTTAAGACTTAATCTACATACAATGCTGCACAGAACATGCAAAAGAACAGGTCTTAGCTATGACCTGGCCACTGACCAGCTGTGTGACTTTATGCAAGTTACTTCTCTGGGCCTCAGTTTTCCCATGTGTTAAGTCAGAAAAGATGATCCTAAGGTAATTTCAACTGCACCATTCTGATTCTATCATACTGCAACTCTCTAGACGGCAAAAGTGTTCTCTTAAAGAATAAAAATCGAAAACAGAAGGATAATGTAACACTGTTTACATCACCCAGGATTAATAAACATTAACATTTTGTAGTATTTACATCAGATCTTTTTTAACAAAATATTTCTGATGTTTTTACTGTTACCCTTTTTCCTCCCATTCCTTCCCTTCCCACATAAATCATAAGAATATTTTTCCAGTCCCAGTCCACATTTTACTTTTATTATATACATAGCGACAATTATTAGTGTTATATATTTAATTGACGTGTCATGTCACAGGATAATATCTAACTTGCTTTTTTTTTACTCATTTTTTTGAGATCTATGTTGACACATGTAGCTCTGTTTTCCCATTTTGTTAGAGGTGCTCATGATTAGGGAAGAGGTTTCTTGTACTGCCTCCTGTGCACACAGCATCTTAAAGCCTCTCCATTGAAAAATGCGCACATTTTCAACTTGACTAGGTTTTGTCAAATTCATCTCCAAAGCTGTATCAGTTTAGACCCCTTCAGCAGTGTATGGGTTTTCTCATTTCTGTACATCCTCTTGGACACTAGATAGTTTAGCGTTCTTAAACTTCGTTTTTACAACAAAACACGGGTGTGAGATGGTATCTCACTGTTTTGCATTTCCTACATTATTAGTCAAGAATTTTGTTTTCTGTCATTCGCTTTTTTTTTTCAGAGATCTGTACATAATCTGGATACTGATCTTTTGCCTGTTGTATAAATTTCATATACTTTAAGTCTGTAGCCTAAACTTTGTGTAATTTATTTAATTGTATAGGTTTTTAATTTTTAACCAGTTACCAGCTTTTATATATACATTTTTGAATCCCACTTAAGAAACACTTTCGTATCCACAGCCATAACTGTATTTGTTTTCTAATAGATTTAATGTGTGGTTTTCACTTTTATGTGTTTATGAATCTGGGCTTTATTTTGTGAAAGATGTGAGGTAGGATGGCAGCATTCCCTGCCTACCCCCACCCTCACTTGGGAGTTACTGCTGAGGTTTTGGCTGTAAAACTTCAGATCCAGGCAGCCTTAAGCAAGGCAACAAAATGTCCCTACATGCCGCTGAACTGCAAGGTGAAGAAATGATCTCCGCTCCATCAGGGAGGCATTGGAAACCTGTGTTGGGCAGAAGGAGAACAGACGGAGCTGGTTGTACTGCAGGCACTCAGCTGGCTGCTCAGAAAAGAAGCTGTGAGAGCGGAGTTGCTCCTGGGAAAACATCTGCTACTGGGCTTCCCAGCACCCCTGCTGTAAAAGCTAGAATGCAAGTTAGACAGTAACTTAGAAAAGTAAAAAGAAAAAGAAATCTTAGTTCTGCCTGCCAAGGAGAGGATTGAGACTTTTTAAGATATGCTAAAACTTTCCAATCATAAAGCTGTTAGGGAAAATATTGGGAAATGGTGATAGAGATTTATCCATTGCCAAGTTGACTGTGGGTTTCTAAAGATGCTTTCTTACTGATACAGAAAACAAGCACGATGCCTTGAAAACCTACTAAAAAAAATTAAGCCAAGCACCAGGGTACTCATGCTTTGTGCTGCATTTTACATGTATTAGTCAGTATTAGAGTGTGCAGATAAATTTCCCCACCCCCAAATTACTATGCTTTGGTCCTGGACTGCACTGTATACATAGATTTGGGTAATCTTAAAATGATGTTCATAGTTTCATGGTGGGTTTTTAACTTTAAATATTGAAATCAATGATAATTGAAGCCAGCCTGTTTTTCTACAGAATTACCCAAAAAAGATTTTTTTCCTAAATCTTATCTTTTCCACTTTAAGCATTCTAATTGCTTAACATGGGAGAGTGGACAAAAGTTGCAAGGAGGTGGGCTTTATATCCATATGAGGAAGAGAATTCTAACTGGTTCTCACTGTTTAAAAATCAGCTATTGAAATATTCACAGATTCTAGGGATTAGGGGACTAGGATGTCGGTATCTCTGGGGGCCTGTGGCCTACCAAAAGTATTTAAATTTCTATATTCTAATGACAGTTTTTCCTACAATAGATTATTAAATGTGCCAAACAGAAGGAGGCAGAGCCAAGAACTTGGCTAGTCTTATTTTCTCCTTAATGCTTAAGATTGACTTCCAACAGCTGCTACTATGGCAACAGGTGTTATATATATATATAGGAAAGAACTTAATGGGCAGCATCAGAATAAGTTTCCAACTCATTAGTCCTTTTCTTTAGCACTCTCTGAGCCCTAGAAGATCATCTTAGCAGCATTTCTCAATCAGGATTTCTTATCTGAACTGCACAACACAGAAAACGATACGGGTAGCTATTTTCCAAATTATTCCGAGGTGGGATGGTATGTGTCTAGTACCATTTAAGATTAATAGGAAGTAAGTTAGTTTATTACACATAACGGATGCCTAAGGATCATCACACTTGTCTATTTAAGCAGAAATATTGCAAAGCATACTCTTCACCAAAGTAATAGTTATGAAGGGACAGTATAATACAGTGGTTAATAGCAGGGATTCTGAGGGTAGACAGAATAATTCAAATCCTAGCTTTGCCACTTACAAGTAATAACAGTAGCATGTACCGAGGATTAAATGGGTTAATGTTAGGGCTTAGAAAGTGGTGCCATATATGTTAGTATCTACAAGATTATAGAAATCACATGACCATATAATTTATTGTCCAAAACTGGACACTTTGAAAAATAAAGGATCTTGATCCATGTGGATTGATTTTCATGCATGTCATATATATATATATATTTTATCCTATGATCCCAATACCATGTACTGAATAGTGCCATGTTTTTCCACTGATATGCAACACTAGACCTGCCATATATCACATTCCCATATATGTAGAGGACTGTGGAGCTTGTTACTCCGTTCCGTTGGTCTGCTCTAATCCATTGGTCTGGACTAAAACATGCTTTATAAAGTTTGATAGGGAATTTTCCCTTCCTGATACTTATCCACAATATTCTACGTCCTATGACATGCGACATGAGTTTTATAATTGAGTGCGATGTCTTTAATTTTTTTCTTTCTATTGGGGGATTATGCTCTTTTTAATTTCTTAAAATGAATGCTTAGGCTAAGACGAACTCATTTTCAGTCTTTCTACTATTGTAATATAATCATTTAAGGTTGTACATTTCCCTCTAAGTGGTATGTGCTATATCCAACAAGATTTCATGCTAAGTATTTTAAATTATTTTTTAAATTCTATTGTTTATGCTACTACAGTTGTCCCAATTTTCCCCTCATTGCCCTCTTCCACTGAGCGCTGCCCCACTCCCTCAGGCAATCCCCACACCATTGTCCTTGTCCTTGGGTCATGAATATATATTCTATGGCTACTCTATGCCTTATGCTATACTTTACATCCCCATGACTGTTCTGTAACTACCAACTTATACTTCTTAATCCCTTCAACTTTCTCACCTATCCCCTTGATCCTACTCCATCTGGCAGCCAGCAGAATGTTCTCTGTATCTATGATTATCTTTTTGTTCTGTTTATTTATTTTGTTTTTTAGATTCAATTGTTGATAGATAATGTTTATGGGCACTTTATTTTCATATTTTTGCTGTTAAACAACTTTTAATATTTCATAAAATACTGGTTTGGTGGTGATGAACTCTTAGATTTTTCTTCTCTGGGAAGCTCTTTATCTGCCCTTCAATTCTAAATGATAGCTTTGCTGGGCAGAGTAATCTTGATTGTAGGTCCTTGCTTTACATCGTTTTGAATATTTCTTGCCAGTCACTTCTAACCTGCAAAGTTTCTTTTGAGAAATAATCAGTCTTATGGGAGGCCCCTTGTTGAAACTAACTGCTTTTCTCTTGTTGCTGTTAAGATTCTCTCTTATAAGGGACTCAGTTCCCCGAAGTCCTCCGGTTCACTGTGGGTGGAAGAAGGAGCTATTCAAGACAGTGTTTTGTCTGCCTGTCAAGGAAAAGGGAAGGCGATTCTCTCTAAGGGAGAATGCCCCGAGCCCCTGTGCTCAATGGCTTTTATTGAGAGGGTTACAAGCGGGAGTTAGGTAGCAGAAATGTATAGGTAATCTAATTACATCAGTAACTTAAGCTTGCAGAGAACAGGTGATGTTTAAAGAAGACAATGGCAGGGACATGCCGAATTGCTTGGGTCCGAGATGAGCAAACATTAGGGCGCCAGGTGGAATTTGGGTCAGAGTCCAGGAATTTTGTAAATTTCTTTCCAGCCTTGAGCTGGTTTTCTGGTATAAGATTAACAGAGCTTGAGGGAGAAACAAAGCCTGCTTCAAGGAGTATAACTTACTTCTAGGCCTGATTTCCCCTGGGGGCCCTCAGAGTTATCATGTCCTGCATATCAACCACATCACTGGTGTTGCATCCAAGTCTTCTAGGCCCCAGCTTGCACGGGACTACAGTCCCCAATACCACTCAAAGCAGCCCCCTGCACTGTCTTTGTATTTAACATTTGGCATTTTAATTATGATGTGACTTGGTGTACATCCCTTTGGGTTCATCTTTTTTGGGACTCTCAGTACTCCCTGGATATGTATATTTCCTTCACCAAATTAGGGAAGTTCTCCGTCATTTTTTCAAATAGGTTTTCAATTTCTTGTTCTCCTCTCCTTCAAGCACTCCCATAATGCAAATGTTGGTACACTTGAAGTCCCAGAGGCTCCTTACACGATCCTCATTTTTTTTGATTCTCAGCTTCCTCCACTTTACTGTTGTTTCCCTGTAAGTTGTTCTTTATTTTAATTAGTGTATCCTTTGTTTTTGACTGGGTCTTTTTTATGCTATTGAGATTCTCACAAAGTTCATCAAGCATCTTTATAACCAGTGTTTTGAAGTTTGCCTCTAGTAAACTGCTTGTTTCTGTTTTGTTTAGTTCTTTTTCTGGAGTTTTGTTCTGTTCTTTCAACTGGGCCATGTTTCTTTGTTTCTTCATTTTGGCAGCCTCCCTGTCTGTGTTTCTATGTATTAGGTAGAGCTGCTACATCTTCCAGGCTTGGTAGAGTGGCCCGATGTACTAGGTGTCCTGTAGGGTTCCATGGCACAGCCTCCACTATTACCCAAGCTGAGCACTCAAGGTGCACCCACCATATGGGCTGCATATACCGTCCTGTTGTAGTTGAGCCTTGATTGCCACCACCTGTGTTCTGTTCGGGGTCACACAGCGTAGGTTACAAGGCAATCTGTAGATGGCTGCTACTTGTGCTCAGCTCAGGTGAGGCCAAGCTGTGAACCAAAACTGGCTGCTGCTTGTATAAGAGGATTTAGGAAAATCTGAAGCATGAACCAAGACAGGCCATTTTTATGGAAAAGCCACTGGAAACAGCTTGAATGCACCTTAAAGTTGAGTGGGGAGTAGGCTTAGAGAATCACCAGGGTGGGGTAAACAGTGTGAGCCTGGTTGATAGCTTCTCAGATATGGTGCCCACCTGCCAGCTCTGAGGCTCTGAGGGTGGAGGGCTCAGAAAAAGAACAATGGCATTTGCTGGCACTTCTGTCTCGGAGAAAGCTGCCCTACAGCTTGCACCCTGATGCCAGACAGGTCAGTTCCTCCCCATATGTCTCTGATGCCTTTCAATCTGCTGCCCCTGCGCTGGAGCTCAGAGGGAGTGAGTCTGAGTAAGTCTGTGCATGGGTTGTTTAAAAGGAACTGGCAGAGACTCCAGCAGTTTCTGCCTTCCACAGCCTCAATCTCCGCAGGTTTTTCCAGCCAGAAGTTATGGAGACTTATTTTCCTGGGACTGAAACCCTGGGCTGAGGGGCTAGTTTGTGTTGGGACACCTCACTCCTGAGATATCCCTCCTGATTTTTATTCACCACATGTGGGTGTGGGACCAGCCTGTTCTGCATCTGCACCTCTCCTACCAGTTTCTTTGTGGTTTTTCCTTGAATTCTGTAGTTGTAGGACTTCCATTCAGCTCAATTTCTGACAGTTCTGAATGATGATTTTTCTATAGTTTAGTTGTAGTTTTGATGTGGTTGTGTGAGAAGGTGAGCTGTATTTACCTATGCCATCATCTTCCATGATAAGTATTTTTAAATACCTGTTACGATTTATTCTTGACACATAGGATGTTAAGAAGTATGTTTTAAATTTCCCAAAGAAATGGGATGTTTCTAGCTTTGTAATTTTTAAAAAACTAATTGCCTTGTGATAGAGTATGTATATAGTGTTTATGTTCCTAGTTCTTTCATTTCTGCTCTATGTGTGTTTGAAAAAGGTATATACTCTCCAGTTACAAGGCACACACCTTCCGTGTAGGTCTATTGAGATTTTCAAATGTAAACCTTTCCTGATTTTTAGACGATGAATTTCTCACTTTCTCCTTGTCTTATCATTTTTTATTTTGCTTTTGGAGAATTTTCAAGTCTATCTTACAGGTTTAGAATTGCTATGACTTCCTCCCTCCTTCTTAAGACACATTGTGGTTATAAAATAATTAAACCTTCATCAGTATCTGTGATTTTTTTTTTAAGATTTTATTTATTTTTATTTTTAGAGGGGGGGGGAAAGGAGGGAGAAAGAGAGGGAAACATCAACGTGTGGTTGCCTCTCTTGCACCCCCTACTGGGCACCTGGCCTGAAACTGACGCATGTGCCCTGACCAGGAATCAAACCTGCAACCCTTCAGTCGCAGGCTGGCACTCAATCCACTGAGCCACACCAGCGAGGTCTATCTGTGATTTTTTTCATCTCCTTTTTACTTAAACCCTATTTTGTATTCTGTCTTATGTTTTATAGCTACTTGAGCTTTGTTTTGGTTTGTATTTGCTTATTTTTACCATCCTTTTTTCTTTAACCTTTCTACACCTCTGTATATGAAGTTTGTCCTTGTAAATAGCACATAGCTTCATTTCTTTCCCTTTTTTCTTGTTTTTACATTAGTCTGACAAAATAAATCATTAACTTGCATGAGTTGTATTTTTTACATTGACAGGGCATATTGATTGCTATTGAATTGCCTTTCCTTTTTTTAAACTTTATTTTTAATTGAATTTATTGGGGTGACATTGGTTAATAAAATATAGATTTCAGAGGTAAAAATTCTGTAATACATCATCTGCATATTGTATTGTGTGTTCACCACCCAAAGTCAAGTATCCTTCTGTAACCATTTATCCCTCCTTTACCCTCTTATGTTCCCCCACCCTCGTTTCCCTCTGGTAATCACCATAATAGTCTATGTGTCTATGAGTTTTCTTTTTTTCCCCTTAATCCCTACGCCATTTTTTGCCCAGCACCTCTGACAGCTGTCACTCTGTTCTCTGTATCTATGAGTCTCCCTCTATTTTGTTAATTTTGTTCATTAGATTCCACACATAAGTGAAATCATATGGTATTTATCTTCTCTGGCTTACCTCACTTAGCATAATATTCTCAAGGTCCATCCATGCTGTTGCAAAAGGTACGATTTTCTTCTGTTTTACAGGCGAATAGTATTCTATTGTGTAAAAATACACCAGAGCTTTTTTTATCTGCTCATCTACTGTTGGGCATTTAGGCTGCTTCCAAATCCTGTGTATTTGTAAGTAATGCTGCAGTGAACATAAAGGTGCATATATTCTTTTGAAGTAATGTTTTGGGTTTCTTCACGTATTCCCAGAAGTGGACTCACTGGGTCATGATATTTTCAGGTGACTCCATACAGCTTTCCCAGTAGCTGCATCAATCTGCATTTCCACCAACAGTGCATGAAAGTTCACTTTTCCCCACATCCCTGCCAACACCTGTTTGTTGTTTTATTGATGATGGCCATTTTGACAGGTGTGAGGTGATATTTCATTGAGCTGTTAATTTGCATATCTCTGATGATTAGTGATCTTGAACACCTTTTCACATGTCTATTGGCCATCTGTATGTCCTTCTTGGAGAAGTGTCTGTTCAGATCTTTTGCCCATTTTTTAACAGGAATGTTTGGTTTTTTTGGTGTTGAGTTATAACTTCTTTATAAATTTTGGATAGTAACCCTTTATCAGATGTATTAGTGGTGGATATGTTTTCCCATTCAGTGGGTTGTCTTTTCATTTTGGTGATGGTTTCCTTTGCTGTGAAAAAATGTTTTAGTTCAATGTAGTCTCATTTGTTTATATTTTATTTTGTTCCTGTTGCCCAAGGAGTTAAATCAGAAAAAATATTTCTGTGAGAAATGTCTGAGATTTTACTGCTTATATTTTCTTGTAGGATTTTTATGGTTGTGCTAATTTTTAAGCCTCTAACCTATTTTGAGTTTATTCTTGTGTATAGTGTAAAAAGATGGTCTAGTTTCTTTTTTTCTTGCATTTATCTGTCAAATTTCCCCAACACCATGTATTGAATAAACTATCTTTACCCCATTGGATGTCCTTCTCCACTTTGTCAAATACTAATTGACCATAATGGCATAGGTTTATTTCTTGGCTCTCTGTTCTGTTCCATTAATCTATATGCGTGTATTTATGTTAATTCCATGCTGCTTTGATTACTGTGGCCTTGTAATACAGTTTGATATCAGGTAGTGTGATTCCTCCAACTTTGTTCTTTTTGTTGTTGTTATTTTTTCTCAAGATTGCTGAGGCTATTCATGTATTTTGGTGTTCCATGTTTTGCAATGTTCTAGTTCCGTTAAATACATCACTGGTATCTGGATACGAACTGCTTTGAATCTATAGATTCACTGGGTAGTAGGGGCATTTTAATGATGTTAATTCTTCCTGTCCGTGAACATGGTATATACTTCAACTTATTTGTATCTTCTTCAATTTCTTTCTTCAGTGTCTTATAATTTTCCAAGTACAGACCTTTTAACTCCTTGGTTAGATTTATTTCTAGGTAACTTATTTTATTTTAGATGCAATTGTAAATAGTATTGTTTTCTTAACTTCCCTTTCTGATAGTTCATTATAGGTGTATAAAAACACAAGTCATTTATGGATATTTAATTTGTACCGTTCTACTTTACTAAATTCATTTATCGGTTCTAGTAGTTTCTTGGTGGAATCTTTAGGGTCCTCTATATACAGTATCATGTCATCTGCAAATAATGACAGTTTTACTTCTTCCTTTCCTATTTGCATGCCTTTTATTTCTTCTTGTCTGATTGCTATTGCTAGGAATTTTAGTACTATGTTGAATGAAAGTGGTGAAAGTGGACATCCCTCTTGTGTTCCTGATCTTAAGGGAAATGCTTTTAATTCTTGCCCATTGAGTATGATGGTTACAGTGGGTTTGCGATATATAGCCTTTATTTATTGAGCTATGTTCCCTCTACTCCCACTTTGCGGAGGTTTTTTTTTTTTTAATTATAAATGGGTGGTGGATTTTATTAAATTATTTTTCTGCATCTATGATACGATCTTGTGATTTTTATCCTTCATTTTGTTTATGTGATGTATCATGTTCATTGATTTGTGGCTATTGTATCAAACTTGCATCCCAGGAATAAATCCCTCTTCATCATGGTGCGTGATCTTTTTAATGTACTTTTGGAAGGAGTTTGCTTATATTTAGTTGAGGATTTTAGCATCTATATTCATTAGGGATATTGGCCTATAATTTTCTTTCCTTGTAGTTTCTATATCTGGTTTGGGGGTTAGGGTAATGCTAGCATCATAAAATGAGCTTGGGAGTCTTCTCTCCTCTTGAATTTTTGGGAATATTTTGAGAAAAATAGGTGTTAATTCTCCTGTGAATATTTGGTAAAATTCTCCTGTGAAGCTATTCAGTCCAGGACTCATGGCTGGGAGACTTTTGATTACTGTCTCAATTTCACTAGTTGTATTCTGCCTATTTAGATTCTCTGATTCTTTCTGATTCAGTTTTGAAAGATTGTATGTTTCTAGGAATTTATTCATTTTGTCCCAATTGTGCAATTTCTTGGCATATAGTTTTTAGTAATATTTTCTTACAATTTCTTATTTCTCCAATGTCAGTTACTTTTCTTTCATTTCTGATTTTATTTACTTTCACTCACTCTCTCATTCTCTCTCTGATGAGTCTGGTTAAAGATTTACCAATCTCATTATTGTTTTAAAGAACAGGCTCCTGGTATTGTTGACCTTTTGGGGTTTTTTTAGACTCTACTTTGTTTATTTCTTTTTTAATCTTTATTATATTTTTTCTTCTACTCACTTTGAGCTTTGTTTGCTGTTCTGTTTCTAGTTTCTATAAGTATAAAGTTATTTATTTGAGATTTTTCTTGTTTCTTGAGGTAGGCATGTAATGCTGTGAGTTTTCCTCATAGGACAGCTTTTGCTGTGTCCCATAGATTTTTGGGTTGTTGTTTTCACATTTTTATTTGTTTCATGATATCTTTTGAATTCTTCCTTGAACTTGTTATTAACTTATTCATTGTTTAGTAACATGTTATTTAGCCTCCATGTCTTTGTGTGTTTTTCAGGGCTGTGTTTGTGTGTGTGTATGTGTGTGTGTGTGTGTGTGTGTGATTACTATCTAGTTTCATCCCATTATGGTCAGAGAAGATGCTTGATATGATTTCAGTCTATTCAAGCTTTATGAGACTTATTTTTTATCCTAACATGTTGTGTAGCCTAGAAAGTGTTCTACTTACACTTGAAAAAATATATATTCCACTGGTTAGTGCTGAAATGCTCTGAAGATATCAACTAAATCCATCTGCTCTAGTGTGTCATTTAAGGCTGCTGTTCCTATGTTGATTTTCTGTCTCGACGACTTATCTATTAACGTCAATGAGATGTTAAAGCCCCCTAGTCTGACTGTATTACTGTCACTTTCTCCCTTTATGTCCATCAAGTATTACTTTATATATTTAGGTGTAGCTGTGTTTCCATTTTAAGTTTATAGCTATTTACTAGGGTTATAGCCTCTTGTTGGATTGTTCCCTTTATAATTATGTAGTACCCTCCTTTGTCTTACTATATCATTTGTTTTAGTGTCTATTTTTTCAAATACAAGTATTGCTACTCCAGTTCTTTTCTCATTTCCATTTTGCATGAAATATCTTTTTTCATCCCTTTACTTTTAGTCTGTGTTTATCTCTCTTTCTGAGGTGGGTCTCTTGTAGACAGCATATATATAGGTTTTGTTTCCTTATCCATTCAGCTACCCTATGTGTTTTTATTGGAACATTTAAGCCATTTATATTTAAATGGATTATTAATAGGTACATATATTTTATTATTTTTACTATGTTTCTCTGTTGTTTTTTTCCCTTTTCTTCTTAAAGCAGGCCCTTTAACCTTTCTCATAATAGTAGTTTGGTGGTAGCAAACTCCTGATTTTTTTCTTGTCCTGGAAGCTCTTTATTTCTCCTTCAACTTCATTTAATTTTATTTTTATTAATTTTCCCCTTAGGATATGTTCATTGATTTTAAGAGAAAGGAGGGAGGAGAGAGGGAGGGAGGGAGGGAAAGAGAGAGAGAGAGAGAGAGAGAGAGAGAGAGAGAAGAGAGTAACATTAATCGGTTTCCTCCCATATGTGCCCCAACTGGGAATCAAACCTGCAGCCTAGGTATGTGCCCTGACCAGGGATCAAACCTGTAACCATTTAGTGCACAGGATGATGCTCAGACCAACTGAACCACCCAGCTAGAGCATTTCTCCTTCAATCTTAAGTGATAGCATTTCTGGATAAAGTAGTCTTGTTTGTAGGTACTTGCTTTTCATCACTTTGATTATTTCATGCCAATCCCTTCTGGTCTGAAATGTTTCTATTGAGAAATCAGCTGATAGTCTTATGTGAGCTCCTTTGTTGATACCTAACTATCTTTCTTTTGCTGCTTTTAAGATTTTCTCTTTGTATTTAACCTTTGTCATTTTAATTATGATGTGTCTTTGGAATCATCTTGTTTGGGACTCTCTGTGCTACCTGGACTCGTGTGTCTTTCCTTCACCAGATTTGGGAAGTTTTCCCTCATTATTTCTTCAAGTAGGTTCTCAATCCCTTGTTTTCTTTCTTCTCCTTCTGGTACACCTATGATGTGGATATTGTTACACTTCAGGTTGTCCCTTAAACTATTCTCATTTTTCAAAAATATGTTTATTTAGCCTTGGCTGGTGTAGCTAAGGGGATTGAGTGCCGGCATGTGAAACAAAGGATTGTGATTCAATTCCTAGTCAGGGCACATGCCGGGGTTGCAGGCCATGTTCCCAGTAGGGGGCGTGCGAGAGGCAACCATACATTGATGTTTCTCTCCCTCTCTTTCTTCCTCCCTTCCCTTTTCTAAAAATAAAATAAATAAAATCTTACAAAGAAAAAAATATGTTCACTTAGAGAGAGAGGAAGTTAGAGAGAGAAGATGAGAGAGAGAGAGAAAGACATCAGTGTGAGAGGGAAACATGGATTGGTTGCCTTCTGTTTGTCCTCCAACCTGGGATTAAATCCAGTATGTGCCCTGACTGGGAATCAAACCCATATCCTTTTGGTGTATGGGGCAATGCTCCAAACAGGTGAGCCACACCAGCCATGGCTAAACTACCTTCATTTTTTATTTTTATTTTTTTCATTCTGCTGCTCTTATTGGGTGTTTTCTGCTATCTTGTCTTTCAAATCTCTGATTCAGTCCCCTGCTTCATTTAACCTACAGTTTATTCTTTCTAGTATATTTTATATTTTTGTCTGGTTCTTTTTTATGGTTTCTATGTTCTTTTTCATGTTGTTGAAGTTCTCACTAATTCCTTGAGCATCCTTATAACCATTGTTTTTTTGAACTCCATATCTGGTAAATTGCTTGATTCCATTTCATATAGCTCTTTTTATTTTCCCAGAGATTATTTGATGTTCTTTTATTTGGGGAGTGTTTCTTCGTCTCCTCATTTTGGTTGTCTCTTTGTGTTTATTTCTATTTCTATGTATTAGATAGATCTGCTATGTCTCCAAGTCTGACGTAGTAGGTGTCCTGTGGGGCCCTGTGAGATGATCTCTTTGATCACCTTAGCTGGGCGATCCAAGAATGTACCTTGTGTGAGTTATGTGAGTCCTCCTGTTATAACTAAGTCTTGACTGCTATTGGCCCATTTGTGTGTGGGGTCAGCCTCAGGCTGGCTGATTGCGATGATTGGCCCCGACCACAGTGTATGAGTTTCTGTGCAGGTGCTGATCACAAGAAGCAGAATTTGCCTCAGCTGGGTCAGGTGCCTACTGCGATCTCTCTCTGGGTATGGTGCTTGTGAAACCAATATGGTTCTGCTCTGATGTCTGAAGCTGGCAACTGAGCGAATTGATTCTGGGAACTCTGGTACAGGTCAATGTTAGTACTGCCTGTGACTGGTTCTGGGCTACCTGTTTGGAGCTACAAAGCAATCCAGAGTTTGTGAATGCATCTGCTGGGCCTGGGTCTGTGTGTGAAGGACCAGGTTGCACACTAAGCCCTGCTTCCATCATCAGTGTGCCTGGGTGCTGGTCAGTAAAAAGCCCAAGACACCCTGAGGTCTACCTCTGCCTGCCTTTACCTGCTGGCTGCCTGTTAGACTCAGTCTCTAAAAGAACCTCTAGCAGTACTCAAGTTGCATGAGAGGTTCTCAGTGAGTCACCAAGTAGGGAAGAGTAGTCTGCAGCAGGTTGATATGGGTCAAACTCGGCACTAGTGCTGGGTCTGAGACCACTCAGTAAAAGTCTCACTGTATAGCCAGTCTAGCTGCCACCCTCTGTGTGCTCACACACGTTTGTGGTGGAGTGGCATCTCAGGCAGTCAGCAGGGTGAGGCCGTCAGACTTTATCAGGCCCAATCAGACCAAGGTTTGAACATGGGAAAGGAGGGCTCTATCCTGTTTGGGCATACAAGGGAAAACACCGCCCTCTTCTAGAGCCGCACTACTCAGTCTGTCCCAGATTCTGCTGGGACCTCCCGGAGAGGTCAAGTTTCAGGAGGGCAGGGCTAGCAGAGCTCCCTTGAGCGGAAGTGCTGAGCAGGCGCACAGGAAAGTGCGGGGAATTGCCCCAGCCTCACACAACTCAGTCCGTCCCAGATTCTGCCAGGAGCCAAAGTTCAGTAGAGCAGGGCCACCTCAAACTGGGAGGGTGGGTCTCCCATGAGAGGGAGGCACTGTCAGTCCTGTGGGATGTAGTGGGGAGTGGCCCCCACCCCAGAGACACACAGCTCAGTCTGTCCAGGATTCTTCCCGGACCTCGTGGAGAGCACACACTTGGCAGAGCAGAGCCATCAGGACTTGGGAGGATGGGGCTGCCCAGGGTCTGGACAATGGGGCTAGTGGATCTCCCATGAGGTGAAGGCACTTCCCAGGTTCACAGGAAAGTGGGGGGAATGGATCCCACCTGAAAGCCATGCAACTCAGTTACTGACATGCCTTGAGTCTGCCAGGACCTCTACACCCTGGCCCAAGCGGCTGGCTCCTCTGCAGGGCAAGAGCTTCACAGGGTGCAGTGACGGGGAGTCCAGAGGGTGGAGCTATTACCTTCTCCAAAGGCTGGTGCCTTAAGGAGGGTAGTGCCACACCTAAGAAGGATGGCATCTGCAGTGTGAGAGAGGGTCTCAGCACAAGGACACTGGCAGCTGTCCCTTCAGCTCTTTCTCCAGAGCCAACAAACCTCGGTCTCTGCTTGCACAAATATAGTTCACTCTGTGCCAGAGCCCAGGTTGAGTGTTTGTGAATGAGATTTTGCGCATTGGTCCTTTAAGAGGGTGCCTGTGTCTCTGGTTGACTTGCATCTCTCCCAGGCAGACAGAATCCCTGCTGATTTTCACAGCCAGATGTTATGTTGGTGTGTCTTCTTGGCTTTGGTACTCTGGGCTGGGGAGTCTGGCATGGGGTTCAGAACCCCTGCTTCTCAGGGGTAACCATTGCAGCTAAGCTATCTCTCCAGAATCTTAGCCTCCACCCATGAGAGCAGAGCAGCCCCTTTTGTGTCTCTGCTCTTCCTACCAGTCTTGATGTGGCTTCTTCTGCAAACCCTTGGTTATAAGACTTCTGTTCAGCTAGTCTTCAGTTGGTTATTCAGGTTGATTGTTCTATATTTTAGTTGTAATTCCAGTTTGGTCCTGGGAAGAAGTGAGTGTAACTTGCACCTTCTCTGCCACCATCTTGGACCCTCTCCTTGGAATTTTCTCATTGACCACGCTCTGGCTTTGCAGATGTTGCCTAGATTGTTTTCTTGATTGAGCCTCTCTGTGTCTGGTGCTTCTCAGCTCCTGGGAGCCATCACTAACATCACTGCTGCTCTTCCTGATTTGAGAGCCACACTCACTATCATTGCTCATTGCCCTCAGCCACCCTCCCTCCTTCCTCTCCCTGTATCCCTGGAATAATGGCCACCTTCCTTCTGGGGCTATTTTCTAGCCCTGCTTCCCACTGGGAAAATATGCAGAAAGGTTTTGGGAGAAATAAGCTGATTAGGTCACTAACTTAAAGCAGTGCCTGGTCTTTTCTAATTCTGTACGAGGAAGATAATGTGGCAGAATGCCACTTCTATTCCCTGATGCTCCGGTGGTTGTCACTGAGGGATAGGGGAGGGGCAGCCTGAGCTCCAGCTCAGCCTGAGCTGACTTCCCATATGTGCAAGCTTGCTCATCAGCTGGGCTGCATGCCACGAAGGTCTTATCTAAGTGAACCGAGCTCCTCTTGCCAGAATAAGCTGGCTGTCACCACCGCAGCGGGGACCAGAGTTGGGTGACATTCTCTCTGGAAGTAAGTAAGGCAGGACCATTCTGGCCTTGACCTAGAGGGGTGCAGTTAGAGCCCAGGGTGGTAGATGACGAGGCTGTACCCAGAGGATTGGTTTCTTGAGAAAGCTGGGAGCGTCAAGTCTATACTGACAGGTTTATCTCTTTGGGCATTGGAGTGACTGAACTTGAGACAATAATTAAGCTAATTTTTCAAAACCTTGATCTTTAATTATAAAACCAAGTTTTAAAAAATATTGTCAATTTTTCTCAGTGCCAGCATCTTGCCAGAGGCATCGGGTGTTGCTATGGCAACAGAACGAGGACAATGTGTGTGGCTAGATCCTCAGTGCTTAATGTTGATGGAATTCAAGAGCCTCTTCTCAATGTCATCCACGGGCAAGCAGGATCTTTTAATTTTGCAGAAGGCAGAGGTGGGAAGAAAGGGCAGGATAAGTGAGACCCTGGGCCAGTGGAAACCCACAGCCCCACACATCCAAATAGGCACCAGATGGAGTCACTTGTCAGGCTTGGCAATCTGTCACTCATGAGCCCTCTCAACTCAGAGCCTCTATCTCTCTTTCCTCATTCCCCACCCCCTTCCAAAATGGTTTACACAATGCAAATTGTGTCACTTTTCTGCTTCAAATCTACTAATATTTTCTTTGCCTACAAAGAAAATTACTAACATTGTTGCTTAGTATGCAAGGCCTTTCTTATTTTGGTTCTAACGTACTTTATGATACCATCTCTGCCCCTCCCCTGAGGCACCAGCCCAGCCTTGCTTCTTGGAGTTGGACCTTCACTCTTGTCCCTGCTGGCGAGTGAGGACTGTCCTGCACATGCTCCCACCTGCCCCCTGCCGCCGTGGTTTGTGTCTCTTTGATGCCCTGTCTTTCCTCCTGCATTCTGAGTTCTTTGAGGACAGGGGTTGAGTTTTCCTGGGACCTTACACAATGGCCCACAATAGATGTAGGCCATGCCTGGAGGGAGAAAAGATCTCGAGATTCCAGGTTACCCCAGGTGACAATCATTTGTAGAGGACACCCTCTCTTTCTGGGGATCACGGTCTCTGGAAATCATGCATGTAGCTAACATGTGTGACTTTTTTGAAGTGGACACATCAGGCAGGACTTCCTTTTGGGGGGGGTCCTTAAAGCCTGCTGGATGTAGCATGTTCTACTCAGAAGCAAGAACCCCTTCATTCTCCCAAGAAGAAGCTGATGGTGTTTCAGAATTGGTGTTGGGCCTAGAAAGCAGCCAGGAATGGAGGCAGACCCACGCATGTCCCCCCTCTTCTCCTGGGGCTCTCCAGCTTCTCTAACCAGACTTAGCCTCTCTGGGCACGTCTGCTTCGTTCCTCCCTCCCTTCATCCCAGCTTCCTCATAACTGCAGCTCCAGGCCAAGTAGGAGGCGACCTTCTTGTTGTTTAGCGCCCTGCTGCTATGAGAATGTTCTCAAGTAAATCGCCACCCCCCAGCTGTACAGGACTCAGAAGAGCAGATCACAGAAGCCCCTGAGTCAGTGAGGGAGGCCGCAGAGGTTCTGATTAACACTCCTGTCCTTTGGCCCCAGTGGCTGCTGAGAGCCCAGAAGTGGGGTGCAGACTCCTTGGTGGACCTTCCAGGTAGAGCTGCCCTGGTTGCCTTAGCCGTCCCTACCTCACCGAACTTCAGAGTTAGCTGGTGAGCTTTTCCAACACCTGGATGCTGGGCTTCACCCCAGGCGTGTGAGTTTTTCAAGCCCACAGCTGATTCTTATGGCTGGTCACGCTTGAGAACATGGGCTTGTTTGGCTCTTCCCATTCTGAGTGGCTATGAGAGGACAGGGCTTCCAGCCTGTGATACCTGAGGGAATTTACGTGGCCTTTTCTCTCCTTTCAAAACCCTATTTGTAATATGTTAAAATAAACACAAAAGGGCAAAATATTGAGAAGGCTATATGGGCAGGGGGGCGGAGGGTGGGGAAGAGCAGGAGTTTGAGGACCAGAGTAGGTGGCCTGGTGCATGAGGGGAATGGGAGGCACCTTCTCCTTCTCTGCCACTGGAGGCCGCCCTGTGTCACAGTCAACTGGTGGAGGGGTTCCCCTCAAAGAGAATGGCTTTGCTTATAAAAAGTGATACAACCAGCAGGCTTTGTGGCACTGCTGACATTAGGGCCATGTTTCCTTGGTTGTGGGGGCCTGTTGTTTGCAATGCAGGTGGGTTAGCAGCACCCCCGGCCTCTTCCCACAGGGTGCCAGCAGCTCCCCCACTGCTACTCGTTATGACAACCAAGATGTTTCCAGACATCACTAAATGTCTGGTGGGGGCAAAATGGCCTGTGGTTGAGAACTGTGGAGAGAGGTTTACTGGTGGCCATGAGGCAGAGGGTCAGCTCCGCGGGGGAAGTCATGCATCAAAAGCGAGAACACCTCAGCCCCTGAGAGCGCTTGAAAAAAGATGCCTCCACAGAACACCCCCACTTTCTTTGGTAGCATTCGACTCTTCATTATAGATGAAAATTCCACACACCTCCCCCGCCTTTCTAATATGGCTTTGGGGGACAATAAGGGTTACCCACAAGCTGAGATAATGCCTGTGCATTCAGTCATCAGGCAAAAAGTGTCTGCAGAGTAATAGGAGGTCCAGTTGGAGGTGCTGGCAGGAGCCGCACGGCAGAGCCCTATAGTGAAGGGTTTAGATTTTATTTAACTGCACCTGAGATGATCTGTTGACTCTGACAGGTGAAAATGTAACTGGGATACATATAAACTTATTGTTGAATCCAAAATATCAATTGCACAAGGACAGGGCAGGGGCATGTGGCTTCTTTCTTTACCCAGGTGTCTATGACTGTTAGCTCCTTATCCCTGCAGTAGATGGCAATGCGTCCTCCAGAAATGGCACAAGTAGAAATGAAACAACAGCAAACTCATGTGGAGACCAGAGCGAAAAGTATGGTAGGCAGGGCGGAGGGCTGCCTGCACAGACTAGAATTCCTGCCTATGGGAGTTATTTCCCAGGGAATTCCACCTTGCCTCTTGTCTTAGTCAGCTGGGGCTGCCGTAACCAATGCTGTGGACTGGGTGGCGTAAACAACAGACATTTCTTTCTCTCAGTGCTGGAGTCTGGAGATCCGAGGTCAGGATGCCGGCATGGTCAGGTTCTAGTGAGAGCTCTCCTCTGGTTTGCAGATGCCACCTTCTCAGGTATGTCTTCTCATGAGGGCCTCATTGTCACCTCAGCTAACCTTCATTACTTCCTTAAGGCCCTATCTCCAAATACACACTGGGGACTAGAGATATCATTATATGAATGGGAGGGTGTGTGTGGACAGCAACATTTAGTCCATGCAATTCTGCCCTGATATTTGGAATTCCACCACTGGATGTGTAGCTACTTGATTAAACTCTATCTTCTTCCTATAGCCCGAAGGTGCTTAGAAGGGAATATTTTACCAGGGCCTTGGTTTATTATCACTTTCCCCCAAATAGGAGTGATCGGAGGTAGTGATTCTGAAATGGAGGCCTTGAGATGAGGAAAACGCCACCTGCCTCCTATTTGCACCCAGAGCCACAGCTGCCTACTGCTGGCGGGTGGTGCATGGTTAACAGCTGGGGCAACACGGAATGAAGGAAGTTAAGAGATTTAGTGAAAAGCAGGTGTCTCCCAACAGTCTCCCAGAGAAGTTCCAGAAATAACCACCAAGTGGCAGCATGTGAACAGTTGTTCCTAAAACCCTGCAGAATCTTAAGGGAATCTTAATCTTTCGGCTCTGGGTGACAAGAGTGGTGGGTACAGTGTGAGCCCCCAGCTCCACTCCACCAACCTGTGTCTCCACAGAAAGGCATAGCCCTTCATCGTATGTAGAAGGGTCTGCTACGGGCCTCTTTGGGTGCATAACGGATATTAAGTCCCGTGTTTATTATGTACTTCAGGCTCCCCTATGTGCTATGGCGCTCACAGCCAGGTCTCTGACCTAGCCAGAGGGAACCCCTGTGGCTCGGGCTTGTCTGAGTAGGTGGCTGAAACAAAGGGAGCAATGGGGCAAGTGGTGCGGGCTAACGCCCAGGGCAGGGAGCAGCCAGATCCCATAGAGCAGGGATGCCTGCTTTCCCTGGGGAGCACCTCCTTTGAGGAATTTTAGACAGAAGGGCAGAAGGAGGCCACGGCCTCTTTCGCTGGGGCCACTCAGTGAAAGGACATTCTTTATCCAGGTCATGTAAGGTGTGTCAGACCTGGCAAGGGCCCTTCCACTGTGTGACTGCTCACTTGTGGAAATAAAGAATGTTGATTGCAATCACCACACAATGATCTATTTATTCCTGAAAGTTTCCTTCCCTGACTTCATTTCCAGGTGAGTGAACTCTTTCTTCTGAGTGAAAGAGTTTTGAGTAAAACACAACTTCTTTCTCTTGAGTAAAACACAACCTCTTGGCTTGGTTTACGGGAGCTGATGTCAGGGCAAGAAGCACTTCTCCTGGTTCAGGAAGCGGACAGACCCATCGGTGTCAGAAAGAGCGGGGGGTAGGCCAGGAGGGCCCTTTTCTGCCTGAAGGGAGACCAGGGATGTGGAGGAAAGAGGCACTGAGGCCCCAGACTCAGGCATTGGAGCATGTAGTCCAGAGAGCACACAATCAGAAAGGGGGAAAGAACCAAGAAAGGAGACTGAGCAGGTCAAAAACGAACTTCACCTTCCTTGTGAACCTAAGGAATCTTAGGGGTCTAACTGGTCTGTAATCTCAGATCTTATCTAACACTGCCGTCCCCAGACAGACAGACCAGCAGGACTGAGGCTTGCCAGCGTTTTGAATCATGTGTGTTCCTACCCGCTACAGAGGTATGTTGACTGATAAAGGTGCAAGATTGGTTCCTAGGGCCCCTCATCAGTAAGAAGGGGACTTTGTCTCATTTGTTTAATATGGAATCCTTGTAGGTAAAGCCTTTAATGAAAGGCAAAGACCGGGATGAAAGATACGCAGTGTGCGAAGCAATACAGAGGCACTGGTGCCACTAGAGGGGGCCCCTGCAGAGCATGGCGGGCTGGCTCCAGTGACCGTCTTGCCTCCAGCTCATCAGGGTGGACCTTTTGGCTAAAACGTGGCTCAGGAGCTGGATGACCATGAGCCCTGGCAGGGTCTGGGATTCTCTCCTCAAAAGTGCTCTTGTAGTCACTTTGTTCCTTTTGAATGTTATCTCCTCAGGAGAGGAGATCAGAGTGTGCACGGTTGTCTGGGGCCTGTGGTGTACCGCCCTGGACAGGTCACCTAGTTACTTTTGGGAAATTACCTTTTGAATCTACAGTAGAAATAGTCTTCATTCCTCCCTGGCCTCCCCAAAATGCTCCTGGCTGCTCTCAAATGTCTTTGCATTTACAGAGACTTGGAGAGGCATGGAAGCTAGTTCCACCCCCAGGACAGGCAGCTGGGGAGAGGCCTGGATTTGTCCGGAATCTGGTGGGGCAGGCGGGGGAGGAGTTAGGAGAGAAGCTAAACCTGCTTTCAGTGCCCACTGGAGTATCTGCTTTTCACAGGGGGTCTCTGCCCCTGCACTGGCTCGGGGATGGGCGCCGGCTCCACCCCTCACCCCCAGAGGGGTCTGGGCTGGGGCTATTTGGGTGCATCTTCTCCCAAGTCTGCAAACGACACCTCACAAAAGGACCATGCTCCTGCAGCTGTGGTTCCAGGGCCTCGGCTTTGACCAAATCTCTGTTAAGTCTTTGTTTTACTTTGGAAAGAATTCCGGTCACATTAAGAGAAAAGCAGCCTCTTCAATGCTCTTCTCTATTAAAAGTTCTGTATCGGACCTGCAAGGTGGCCAGAGGCCACCACCCCCATCTCCCTTGTCTGACTCCTCCTCTGCCTGCCTTTGTTTGTGCTGCCGCCTCCCTGCTAGAGCAGAAGCCTCTCAGGGAGGAACAGTGTCCGGTCACCCGTGCAGCAGTGTTGAGGACGACAACCGTCCTGAATGGCTTTTATCAAGTGTATGATTTGTGTCAGGCTCTGTCTTAGAAATTTCCTGTACATCCTTTAATCCTCTCATCAATCCTCTGAGGTAGGTTCCATTATTCTCTGTTAACTGATGAGAAAGCTGAGACATGCTCAAGGTAGTGCCACCAGCATGAAGCACTGATCATGGACTATTGAGTGAATCTGAGAAGCCCCATGGGTTATTTTTAAGAATCTTTTTCAGATACAGTAATTGGTTAGTTGAATGATGAACTTATAATATAGTGAGAGTCTGCTAATAGTTTCTTTTTTTTTAAGATCTTATTTATTTATTTTTAGAGAGAGGGGAAGGGAGGGAAAAAGAGGAAGAGAAACATCAACGTGTGCTTGCCTCTCGCGTGCCCACTATCGGGGACCTGGCTTGCAACCCAGGCATGTGCCCCGACAGGAATTGAACCAGCAACCTTTGACCCTTTCTTTCACAGGCCAGTACTCAATCCACTGAGCCACACCAGCCAGGGCTGCTAATAGTATTTTAACAAAATCTAAAAATTCAGCAGCTCATCCTACATGATATCGCATACTTGTGCTGCTGAAGGAACTGAAGTGCCTTTTGGTTAGGTGTTGTCATAGGCTGATTCAGTCCCTCCGATTATGATGGTTCCCCCTCCTGCGTCCTGAGGAGTAGGCAGCATGGTGCTGCGTCTCTGGCAGGGGACATGTTGAGTTCCCTCACCTGATGAACCCATTCTTTCCTTCGTTACACAGGCTGAAATTGTCCATCACCTGCATGTCCTGCCAGAGCTCGGGGAAGTCTGAAGTTACACTGAAAGTGAGAGCCACAATTTGCTGTTTAGCTGTTTACCAAGAAGTCTCAGCTGTCCATAAACAGGAGCAAAGGTACTGGTGTGAAGTAGCTAGCCATTAGGTGTACTTCAACGTAATGCAGCTGTTGAGTCCATTATGGGACATGACTGAAATGTTGGAAACTTTTATACATCAAAGGTATAAGATAACTTTCCTGAGAACTACCTAAAACATGTGATTATAATTACTACCATGAGTAGAGACATGATAAAATATTTCTGGCGAAGGCATGCCAGCCAGGCAAGTCCAAAGGTTGCATACACTAACGACTGGGTGCTAAAGTAATAAGAAAATTGAACTCTCCATGAAACCACCAAGTTAAATATTTTAGAGACAAAAAATAATGATAAGTGGGTTCCTGAGATTGTTCTTGTAGTCAATTCATAACCTTGGTATCATTTTCGCTAACTTTTATCTCTATTTTTAAAAGGAAAAGAGAGTGTAATGTTAGCATTATTTCCCTCTAGACCAATAATATTTTTTAAAACTGAGAAACCAAAAAAAAAAAATCCTAATAATAAAGACATTTTATTTCTGCTTTACTTCTACTAGAATGTGAACCGGAAAGAGAAGGTAGGAAGAGCCCCCCCACCCCCCTCCCCCCGGTACATGAAGGTGTGAACCCTGCGCCCAGGTTTGCTTTCTGTTAGCCAGGCCTAACGAGCCTCAGAGGAGGGAGAAGAGAGTCAGCAGGTAACATCGGAAGGCACCACACGTGCATCGAGAACTCATCATGAGCCGCCCCAGAATTTTCAGAGAAAGAGGGCTTTCAGAATACCAGTTTGTGGCTGGTTACATGTTGTTTATAATGCCCTCAAAGCCCAAACCCTTTAACTTGGTAATGGTTACATTTTGTTCTGATTAGGAAGTAGCTACAGTGACAAGGCACAAAAAAAAATAATAAGCATGCAGCCCTTTATTTAGTTTTGCAAAGTCTCTGCTTATAGTTCTGTATATTACATGACTGTGTTATACAAATACAGTTATTTACAAAAACATTCTAGCTGTGCAAACTTGTTGCTTTTTAAAAATGTATGGATAGTCCCATTTCTGCCCATCCCAATATATATTTTTTAAGCATGCATAAAAACTAACTTTGGTGTGGGAAAACTACTCTCTGTGCTGTCACATACAGTATTTTTAGGTCTATTTATATATTTACAAAAGTTTATCAGTTTACAGAACAGCACAGAAGTGTACACTTCAAAATCCACAATGTTATATAGTGTGAGTTGCCAGGTCTAGGAGAACAAAGGAAGGGGGTTAAGTACTGCAAAGAAAACGACGAGAGACTCCCAATATGTTTAAACAAAATAGAAAGCAATGCAAAGAAAACTAGCTTGTTTGGGCTGGCAAATTAGTATACATAATTTTCATGGCAGTGCAATTGGTTTGATAAATCGCTTTCTACATTTGCCCCTGGGTTGGCCGGTGCAGAAGTTCATTGGCTTATTGTCTAGCATACTACTTTCAAATGTACAATGCTACAGTATCAAAATGTTTTGGCAAAAAAGATCTTGAAAGGAACCATGAAGTTTTGACAAAAATAGAAATCTGTAATAAAGCTAAATAACACTAAAATAAAAGGAAATATTATAGAATCTGTTTTACAATTTGTATAGTCACACTTGTGTATTTCTCTGTTCACTTCTAGTCTCCATAATGAAAAATATTTTTTTATAAAACATACTAAAATTTTGGAATCATACATGTTTTACATGCTGAATACACTTTTTCCTGTCACACGCACCCTTTGCTCTCGCCATACTCGCTTTCTGTAACACATGCTCACTTCATTTAACAGGTATTGAATATAGACAGTGAACACAGTGTAATTACAACAGCAACAAAGTAAAAAAAAAAACAAAACAACAAACTTTACTGAAATCTATTAATCCAGTATTTAGCACACACTTAGCATTAAGCCTCAAACAGTACAGTAATATGTTACATTCTCTGGTGAAAACAGTTATTAAGGACTGATAGAATTTAAAAAAAAATTTTAAATGCAACTCCAACTTGTGCCTAATAGGATTTGGCCTTTAAGAGGTTTCCTTTGCTGTGGATGGGGTGGCTTTGCTTGAACTTCCATTCTGTGCCTTGTAGCTGGTGAGGCTAGGAGTATGGATGGTCCTGATGCTCTTGGCACCTTGATTCAGTGAAGTGGGGGAGGCGGGGGAGGGGGGGGAGGAGGAGCAGGAAGGAGGGGCTGCTCGGCCATTTGGAGTCTGCAGTGAGAATGAAAGATGGTGACCTTTACCTGTGTGAGTGGGGCTCTGAAACTTTAAGGAGCCATTAGAGACAGAGGGGATGAGGGAGGCAGAGGGAGCAGATCGTCCTGTTTGGGGGCTGAGAGGGTTAGAAGTAACCGATGGTTTAGAAGCAGTTGGATTAAGGGAGTTAGAGCTGTCACCACTAGCAGAGGGCAGAGAACCGCTTTTCCCAGAGCTGGGAGAAAGGGCTGGAATCTTAGAAGCAGGTAAGGAGGGGAAAGTAGGCTTACAGTCCCCACCAGCTTTCTTAGCACTTCCATTAGCCTGCAAATAAAGATGGTGGGAGACAGTTTGTCAGAAAGCTGGTAACATGATCATTCCACAGGGTCTGGCAACACAGCCCTTCTGAGAATAATTAAATAAAAGACACCAAAACAAACCAAATCAGTGCAAGGCCTGAGCTAAGTCTTGTTGTGCTATACTGGACCTGGTAGGCACCCCCAAAGTACAGAGCAAAGGATGTGCAGAACAGGAGAAAAGGAAGACCATTTCCAGGTGCTGGGCCAGCCATGCGTCTAGGTTATTACTGGGGTGGGGGTGGGGCATGGTGACAGAGAGAGAGTTAATGTGCCTCTAATGCAATGCGGTCAACATATACGTTAGTATGGGTGACTTTCAGGACAGTTCAACAGCAGGTTTGCCTGGCTCAGTTTCTCGAGGTGTTCTGCTGAACCACTACATTCACCAAAGAAAAGCCAACTGGCGTGGCAGCTTGTGTTAATGGTTAAACTTTGGAGTCACACAGCAAAAAGATGTTTTATTGCAAGCATGCAAAAGCGTGGTGAAAAGTTCAACAAAGATTTTTAGACTTTCTTCATGCCCCCAGATCCAGGAAGTCTGCATAAACCATAGCTTACAGAGAAAACAACAATATTTGGTATAAACTAAGTCAGTGACTTGCTTCTTAACTGTAAGAGTGTCCATCCAAAAGCAGGTTTAAGGTAAAACTACCTGACGGTACTGGCGGGGATCCTGCAGTTTGGTCTGCTTGCCGGCTTTGTCCAGGCTTCCGGGTCTATTCTTGGAGCTCATGGGGACTGGCATCCTGCTCGTCTGTGGGGTCCCACTGGAGGCCTGTGGGAAAAACAGCGAAGGGGAAAGAGAAGCAGCAGCACGTGAGTGGATTATTGGTGAGGCTGCCCCACTGTGTGCAGAGAAGCTCAAGGTGAGAAGCCACAACCCTCCATGCAGGACAGATCGAGGACACGGACATCAGAAGACACCACTGGGGTTAATTCCAAGAATCAAACAGAATAAACTGCTCCACTACTGATCAAATGGATTTTAATGTGAGTATCAGAGCAATCATTTCAACGGCAAGGGGATGACCCAGCATCCTTGCGTTTACCCAACACCAATCAGCAACAGAGGTAAAACAGAATCAATTAGCTGTTAGACACCTAGTTATTGTTGTTTTGAAGGCGAGGGAGACAGCGTGAGAGAAAAGTATCCAGGCGAACAGACAAAAAAAATGAGCCACCTGAAAGGAAGCAAGTAAGTCACAAGACACCTTTTGCTAATGGTGATTATGGCAGATTTAAGAAAGCAGCTGGGTCTTTTCATTTTCCGTCAGACCAAGGTACCTTACGTGAAGCTGAAGGTATTGATGAGGGGAGCTCTAGGGCAGTGGGAGCTTCTTCCAGAACTAGCAAGGATCGGGGAGAGGCCTCCCGGGCTATGTGGGATGAGCTTGCAACAGAATCTCTGTTGGAAGAACACGAGGTATCAGCTAGGGCTTTTGGACTCATTTCACTGATTGTATTTTCAAGCTGTTTGATGGTCTGCTCCAGGCTGTCCAATGTTCTGTAGGTATTTTTTCTAATTTCATCAGTTCTTGAAATGGGAGATGTGTTCTCTGGACTGGGCTGCTCTTGTCTCTTGAGCCTATTTTGGGGGGTGTCCTCGGGTTGAGAAGACCTAGTTATTTCGAATCGCTTCGCCTCTTTGTGCTGCTTCAAAGTGCCATCCTCTTCCTCCTCTTCGTAGACAACCACCTGCAAAGTCTTCTTCCCCGTTTTGGTTCCTGTGCGAATGGCTTGAGTGAGAGCGGCGAGTTGCTTTTTGGGGAACTTGAACTTAAACTTTTTCTTGGGGCTTTCAAATTGGTCATATGTCACATCACATTTGCTTTCTGAACTTGGAGAATCTGCTTGGCTGCACGTGGTCAGCTCGGTCTCATTCATTTCCTGTCCCCCTGATACTTTGGTGTCTTCTAAGGGGAGACGTGTCTGTAATCGACTCTCAGCCTGCAGTCCTGATCCGGGGCTGCCTGGCACAACCTTATGAAACTTTTGGGAGGTGTTGTTCTGGACCAAAATGTCTCCATTTTCTTCCTCTTCCTCCTCCTCTATCTTTTCCTCTGTCATCATTTTCTCTAATTCCTCATCACATTCCTCAAATATGGTTGAAAGTCTCTTATAGGCAGACCGGATGTCCATGGGTTCGTCAAAAATGATGATGACTGGTTTCTTGTCTAGGCATACAACTGGCTCTTCATTTTCAGTCCCTCCTTGTTGGGAAGTCATCTCTTTTTTGGCATCAATATTCACCGTCTGTACATCTTCTCCCTTTTTGCTCACAATATCGCGGACCTCCCCACTGGAAAGAACCTGGACCGCAGTTCTGGTAATCATGAAGGCAATGTTGTCTGTGGGTGCATTTTCTTCACTGGGAGAACCCAGGGTTGGTTCTTTGTCCTCATTGGGCTTCACATTAGCATGCCAAGCTCCCTTGTGTCTTAGCACAACTTGGCCACACTCTGTCACAGGAACCTCTTGATCTTGAGTTTTGATATCACAAATACTCAATTCAGCTGATCTAGTGGGAGAAAGCAGGTGACACTTCTCTGTAGTTTCTTGATCTTGTTGACTCATCTCTTTTGCCTTCACATAATTCATCTTCTGACTCTCAATGTCAGACGTAGGGTCCTGCAGTCCTGAGATTTTAGGCCCTTTGCTTACTTCATCTTCTAGTGAACTAATGCCAGGGAAACTGGAACTGACCTTAGACACATTTTTCTGGGAATAGTTTCTGCTGTCCCTAAGTAAACTCTTATTGGTTATGGTATTTTCCTTCATTAAGATGCCAGTTTTATATTCTGATGTTCTTGATGCATCAGAAATACTATTCTCCATTCCTCTTTCCCTCACAGGATGGGCACCAGGTGGCAGAGCCCCTGCGGTAACCTGAGTGGGAGGGTGGGGGAGGGAAACCACATACGTTAATCAGAAAGGGATCTGCAAACGAAGGTTGTTAATCTGCACGGTATCAGCTGGAACACAGATCTGGGGAACTCACCTTCTGGGATTCCATTTGGGGGCCATTTTCACATTCAACCTCAGATTTCTGTATGTCTTCATGGGAAAATTCCAAGTTCTGGTAGGATAGTGTAGGACATGTTACTCCACAAAACCACATCCCCCCAAAGTGGACTATAACTAAATTGTTCCTTCAATTATACTTCCAAAACATGCGGGCCAAGCACATTTGTTACACACCAGTCCAAAGCCTATAGCTCTGTTTACCTTGGGCTGTTTTGTTCGCCAACTTCCAAAAATGCCCTGTGTTTGCACAAGATGAAATCTCAATTAGCAAAATATTTCAAGAACTTCAAATTTGGTGGGGGAGCAATTAAGAGAACAAAGGGGGTGATTTTGTAGGAACATGTCCTCTTTTCCATATCTCATAGTCAGCTCAGCAGAAGCTAAAACCAAAATGGCATGGCATTGCAGAAAGCACAATATTATCAGCAGGCAGAAGATTTTGATTCTAATCCCGATCTGCCACTTAACTGTGCTGCTTTAGGCAAGTCACTCCACTTCTCTGGGCTTCAGTCTTCTTGCTTATCAACTGAGACGCTAGACTGGGAGATTTTTCATGTCCCTACCAGCTAGTTATTGCAGTCCTACCAGTTTTGTTTATGAAAAGTGTCCTACAAGGGCACCTGCATTGGTTGGGTGTGGTACTTTGAGATGAAAAAAATCATTCCTTTTCAAATGACAGATTGAAATGTACTCACAGTCTGTACTTGCACTTTCCAAGGAAAGTGTCAAAATAGCCTTCAAACTAATCATACCAAGAAGACCAAATCCAAATTGAGTGTCAGAATGCTGCTAAAATATTACCTAAACATTTAGAAAACAGATATTTGATACTAAAGTGGTGACTGGAACATCATGATTCAGATTTTATGCTCTATATTTCTCTGATTGAGAGCAAAGGTACACTTGTGAGGCTCTCGCCACGGTTCAGAGCATCAGAGCCCACAGGGAGGGCCGGGAGTGGAGAGGGCTCCCCGGGAAGCAGGCCCTCTCCCCATGGCTGTGTCAGAGCTGGCGGCCCTGTCACGGCACTGGCACTAGCCAGGCCCTGTCACTTCCAGGGCACTGCTGTCCTTTCTTTTGCTGCAGAAGCCCAAGAGGAAGAGGCGGTTTTAGTGGGATGGGACACAATCCCAAGAAGGCGGTTTGGTTTACAGCAACGACGACATGACAAAGCACAATAACGCAGGCCCTGCCAGAGTCAACGGAGAGCAGACCTACCACCCTGGTTAAAAATGGAAAGACTGTTCATACACAGTGACTGAATAACACACCAACAACAAAGTCACTATTAATCACACGGGAGATCGCACAAGATACGAGGTGTGTTAGCTAGCCAGCACCGCCGGTTTAACTTCCCCTCACCTCCACGAGGCCCCCAAACGAGTGCAATGAGTCAGCTGCGGCAGTCGGACAACACAGTATCTTCTGTGGGATTTTAAATTTAGATTATCAAACAACTAATACGCCAAGTAAAAGGTTTTAAGAAGACAAATAAGCGAGGTTTGCGCCGAAGGTTTCAATACCAACTATGGAGTCAGCATGTTAGGACCGGAGTGGGACTTTACCCTCGAGTCAGGGAAGGAACTGGCATGTAATCCAGCGGAGATGCCTGCACAGCCGGTGGCCTGCTGGCCCCCTGCTGGGGGGCGGGGCGGGGGTGGCCTGGCATCTGTTCTGACTGGTCAGGGCCCATGTCAGACCCATCATTAAGTGTTTGGAATGCCACCATGTGAGACATGTGTTTTAAAACAAATCTAGTAGTGGGAATACTCCAATGGAAAGTCATTAAGATAAAGATGGCAGGTGTACATTTCCCATGACTTACTATTTTTATCACTGGGCTAGAAAAAAGAATGAATGTATCAAAGCGAGTGCATTAACTTTATTCAGAATAACTTGGTCACAACTATCATGTAATCTCCCAGTGATTTCTTAGATAGTGAAGGCTGCAGGAAAGGTAATTAAGCCTCATTAATATCTATTTATGGGCCCTGAGATTTGGATTGTTCAGACAACTGGTAAAGCAGACTCCATATCCATACAGGCAATAAACCAAAATTAGAGACACAATTATAGGAAAAATGCATAAAGGTCAAGTACTAGGCCAATTAATGTTTCATGATGACAGGAGAAACATTTGAAGAAAACATTTGAGTTATAGAAAAGTAGATGAGTAGCTCAGGAAGAGGTTAAATAGTGACAAGTCTGATACTGATATTGTATATAACAGTCAAATACAAGTCTGACACTGATATTATGAAGTAGATCAGCCTACTGCGTGCAATTATCCAGAATAAGTGCCTGTGACTAAACCTAGTTGTGGGCACTCTGTACACACCTGCTTATTATTACCTGATGGACCCTTGATTAAGTTAAAAGAGATTGATGGGATATGGATTTCTAATCAGTTGGCAAAAATCTCATGCAACTTTCTAGCCAGGCAGCAAAATTAGCAAAATTCTACAGTGATTGTCTCCAGAGGGATCTTCGAGAAGTTCCCAATTCTCAGTGTTTTAGAAAATAGTCACGTTGACCCGAACATGCCATGTCATTCAAACCTGCTGGGGCCTTCCATGATCTGCTTTTAATGAGGCCACAGAAGGAAATTCCAGGGACTGAAAAAGCAATATATTTCCAACGTGATGTCATGGATTCAATTAGTAGGAGGTTTTCTTCATGAGGAAGATTCACCAACAATAATCTCATGATCTCCCATGGTGCACTGAGAGATCTTATGTCTCCTGGTTAATGGCTTCATGTGTCAGTCGTGTGGCAGACACATTTTACAAAGGGCCCTGTGGTGGCTGTGAGCCAGGGAGGAGCAGGTCGCCTCCTCTGCATAGCCTCCCAGCTGGGAGCTGGGAGCTGGGAGCTGGGAGCCCCAGGACTGCATCTTTTGAAGGGTTATGTCGGGGTAACTTCAGATTGTGTTTAGCTCCCTCACTGAGCTTACTGATACATGGACTGAGATACCCATCTGGACTAGCAACTGGGCTAGCAGATATGTTTGACCTTATTTAAGGGAAGCTAGAACCTCTGAATTCTGAAATACAAGTTCTGGTGAAAAAAGTTAGGCTTGAGTTGTTCATGATAAGCTTTCTATCCTGAAATGACAGAGGCTTCATTCAATCAGATGGCTCTATATCCAAAAATCATAAAGGCCCTAGGTCTAACTTAATGTTGAAGTTCAAACATTCAGGCTCATGCCCTTTCCCCAAAATACTTAGGTAGTGCCAACAAACTTTGTCCTGGAGCCTGAATATCTGCTTCGAGGCCATCTGAATGCCACAAAGTGTATTAGCACTAAAACTATACTGAATATATTCTCTTGGAAGGTACTCTTTGAGAATTCGTAATACTTAAGAAAATTCTGTTTGGCATATTCAAACCTGTGTGCAAATACATCTGTGTATGTCTCCACGAGGACCTAGCTGCAGATGGCGGCAGGTGTGCAGCTCTGCCCTGCACTTTCTTCCTGGAACCTAAGGCTCTCACCTATTTTTAATATAGATGTTTTTGGTCCAGGAGACATAGAAAAAGTGCTATATACTGTGCTTGGTTGGTCTTTCTTTAAATTTTTTTGGTAAGAGTCATTCTAGAAAATCTTGAAAGGTGTATATTCTTTCGTTTGGGAAGATAATGGCTCAATTATGCACATACTATTGTACGTTGTGCACAAGGAACAACATGTCTGCTCAGAAAACCTCAGCCAGTTATCTCTGAACTAAACCCAAAGCTGTGTCTCCATTAGATTTTTTTTTTTTTTTAAGGTGAGAGAAAAAGAGAGGGGACAGAAGAACAAGCACAGGAGCAGTGTTAGTGTCAGAGCAAGGAAAGAAGGGCTGTCCGACCGTGTGGCAAATGTGTCATTGCCACGTTACCTTCTTCTCCTTGGGTGAGACTGTGGCCCCCGGCCTACTGTCTTTAACGTGACTGTCAGCCCTGGGCGGCTCAGCATGACTGTTTGAATTTACATCCATAAAGGAACACTTCTGGAATGCCTAAGGAATTAAAATACTGAGGTTAATAGGACTCCAAGCATAGGGAGGAGGACGGAGGGCACAGGCAGGGCATGCAGCTTCTTCCTGCGCGCGGGCCAGACCAGGGTCAGGGAGGCAGTGCCTTGAAAACCTGCTCCCTCTTGGCCTCGGGCCTGCAGAGCTGGTGAGGGGGGCGGGCGGAGCCTGGGGCAAAGGCCGCCTGATTTCTGGGCAACACCAAGATAAGAGGACACAGCCCTTGAAAGGAAAGCCCTCTCTCCCTGTCCAGGATGAACTTGGTCTGTGCTTAGTAGGGCTTCTTGTTTTGACCTTTTAAAAATATTGAATACATTAATGAATTAAAACAAGAAGCTCAAGAAGCTATCTTTTCTTTCTTTCTTCTTCTTTTTTTTTTTTTAACCAGATTCAATTTTTTTACTTTAATTGAGACTATGGACAAAAAGGGCACAAGATATTATAAACCTTTAAACCTTAAAATAATAGTTATCTTGATCAATTCATCGTCTGAAATGCTAACAGGTAGTCCGTGCGCTGAGGTGTTCCGAGGCTCGTTTAGAACGAAGAGGTTGGCGCTCTTCAGCACCGGCAGATTCTGCGTGGGCCCAGAGCTGCCCAACCCAAACCGACTCAGGTGAACACTGAGTCAGGGAGGCCAGTTCTCAGGCAGAGGAGCCCAGGCTGTGTCTACAGGACAGAAAGGGAGTGACAGCGTCACGGTGAGGGCAGGAGGGACCAAAACCCCAGAACCTAAGCTTCCTGAAATCAGAGGTGCAATAGATCACCTGGCTAAAAAACAAAACAAAACAAACAAAAAAAAACACACCACAACAAAAAACAAAAACTAAACAAACAAAAAAGCTATTATCCAGGGCTCACTCAGAGAATAATTAAATCAGAATCTTAGGTCTATAGGACTTTCAAAAAAAACTCTCTATGTAATTCTAATGTATAGCCAGGATTAAAAACGAGCTATTCTAATGAATCATCTCAGAAAATTATTTCATATTTCCTTAATGTCAAATATTGCTGCTTGGACATAACTGCAGGCAGAAAGAATAACCCATGCCCTCTCTGACTGAACATTTCAGCACTGATCCTAAAATAAAAACGGAGCTGGTGCCAGGGACTCTCCCCAGCCTGCCTTTCCACGCTCTGCTGGCTCCCTGTTCCCACTGCACCGGCCTCCTCCTCGCTGGCCCCAGAGATGCCCAGGCTCCGCTCACTAGGACCACCTGCATCTCCGTTGGGCCGTTGGACCCTGGACGTCAGAGCCTTGGGCTTCTGATGAGGCCTGTTGACACAGAGCAGGGATGTTGTTCTGCAATCATACTCAGGGGGCTGCAGCTGCTCCTTGCCCTGCCTGGGGGTTGTCAGGGAAAGGCTGTCGAACTAGAGCCATTGGCCAACTTTCTGATATTGCAGGTTTGGTCCCTACTCCTGCAGGATGGCTAATGGGGTTTGGTTAAGTTAGGGTTAGAGCACTTCATTCATCACCAATAATAAAGCAAGAAGCCAGATGCATTGCTTTTGTAAAGCTTTCAGTTAAAGAAAGCATCAAAGATGTTCAGACTTCAATGGAGGGAAATATTCTCAAGGGATGGGCTCTAAGTAGCTGGAATAAATAAGTCACTTTTCTTAGGAGGCTGGTGCAGGATTATTCATGAGCCTAAAAGTCTCTACTTCTTTGCTTATTTGTAACTGTTCACCTTGCACAGATTTCAAATGATCTAGTGCTCTGTCATCCATTTGAACCAAACTGGGCCACAATCGATTCACACCTTAATTTGGGGACAGATACTACAATGAATAGCCCTAGAATCTGCATACACATCTTGGGACATGTGCCAATCCTCAGCAACAAGTAGCCTTGACATGCTAGTGTCAACAGCCAGAGGGTCCTCACTGGATAAATGAGTGATGGATGCCTCCATGCTTTCAACTGTTTTCTGAGTTGCTGACTCTATAAATCTATAATTCCTACGGATGTAATTCCCCAGCCATGCTGGAAGCCTATTAATGATCTGACTGGTGGAGGGGATGTCCCAGTCCAGGCTGTGAGTTTTAGGGAGGCTCAAAAGGCGCGTGCATGTGACCATCAACCAGCTGCACTGTGTTCCCTAGAAAATCCAAGGAGCTCTTCTTTGGCAGGGGTTACCCTGGAAAGCACAGTAAGGCAGCAGCAGTGGAAATGACACAGTGTGAAAGTTCTCCCTGCTCCACATGAAGGACGCAGATCCTCGGGCCTGCACAAAACTGTGGGTCACTGGTGAAGCAGTAACATGTTTTGGAGCCCTAGCAAAGTTGTGGTCCTACCATCTGAAGAACATAATAATCCTGTAATAAGCATGGGTCAAATGCAATTACTGTAGAAACAGACTTTGGTTTAAGAGTTGTGTGTACGTCTTCGATGAGTCAAGTTCTTAGAACATATTTCTAGGGCAGGTTCACATCCATGATTTGAGTATGGGATCAAGTTTGGGTAGAGCCCCTGCACCCCATCCTTAATCCCAGGAGTGGGCTGTGCGACTAGTTAAAAAATCTAAAAATAAATAACTAGGCAAGGAAAATGGGAAATAAAACCATTCAGCTTTTCAGAGTATTTGAAAAGATGAAACTGACATTGAATGGGAACCTGGTATGGAGTAAAAGAGGCCACATGACTCAAAGTCAGTCATTCTAAATACTGAAGACGAATAACGGAACCGCACCTGAAGTGGGAATTCATCAGCCCTTATCAAGAAAAGATGATGGCTGGTGTTTCTAATTTCCTTTTAATTGTTTTTGAAATGAAACATAGACTATTAAGACTGAAAGGAAGGAAAGTAAATTCTACCAGCCAGACCTAGAAAAGCCTGCAGTTTATATTTTTGTGTGTAAACTGAGTTGTTTTTGTGAAATGGTCATTCCTCATACACATCATAAAGGTGCCCTGAGAGCCCAGTGGAGGTCAAGGCCAAAGACGTTTACAGGGCTCAGGGCTCTTCACCAGTCTTCCCTGGCTGGTGAGTATGTAGGGGACACAGTCAGCGTCCCTGATGGGAAAGGCAAGGAGCCATCATCGGTTGCTTCACCCACATACCTGGAGTTCTGCCATGATTTTGTCTCCTTCTTCTTCTTCCTCCTCATCTTTTGAGGAGCAGGTCCAGGCTGAGGCAGGCTCCTCTGTTGGGCATTTTGTGGCTCTAGCCTGAGGGCTTGGTCCAGCATCTTCACTGCTTGCCTATGGAAGAGTCAAACCACAGATACTGGCTTACCACCCCCAGCTGCTGGCAAAAAGAGGAAGAGAGCACAAGAACTCATGTTCCTCGACTGCCTAGTAAACTGGCTTCATAGCTCTTCAACTGAGGTTGAAAGGCTATTTTGTCTGCTTGCACTGAGTCTCGGTTTTTATTTATGCAAGCTGCCATTGCGTGAATGGATTGAAGAATTGTAACAAAATTGTAATTCAACATTCAGTACCCATAGGAAGGGCCCTCCCACACTACTACTCTCTGAAACTTGAATTTTATGTTGAATGTAAAAGACAAAACTGGCTAAGTTAAGTGCAAGCTAAAGTTCATTGAATATCTTTCTGTATGGACTCTACCGCTGTTAGCTAATTTCGTTGATCTTTGTTAGCTGTTTTTTTTGTTTTTTGCTCCCCTCCCTATCCTTATTTTCAATCTTATGATGACCTACTGGGTAGGTAGCTTGTGATTTGCATTTCACATAATTGCAGCTAAAAGCCAAGTAAGGATAAAACTTATGGTGTTGTGTCTAGTCCAGTAATGCTGGCTGATGTTCTTCCATCTGTGGTACTTCCTGACAGTCTAGTTTATTTGATTCTTTGCTTCTCTTCTCTGCCTCACTCTTCTTTATGTTCTAAATGAGAATAGAGATGACCTGTTTAAGGGGATCATCTGAACCCAGAGACTGGTTTACCAGGGCTTAACCCATCTGACCTTCGAAGCGGCGCTCTCCTTCCTGCTGGTGTAGACCACGTCGCCGGACCTCGTGGTGGTGAGCCCTGACCCTGGCAGGTAGCTCCGTCTCGGGGGTGGGGGAGGAGGCGGCGGGGACTTACCCCCCAGCTTGTCCATGTCTTGTTCTGAATTTGGAGAGTCTTCTGGAAAAAAATGTGCCTTTGCATAATCTCTTTTTAAGACGATACTCAGAAAGTCCAGTGTATTTCTATAAACTTGACTTAAAAATTGACTTAAACTTGACATTCTGACTTAAAAATTTCTCTATTCTCTCCAAAGTGCAAACATTAATGGTATAAACCGTGTAGCTCAAATGGCTTGAAATCCTACAAAGACCTTTCACAAGTTACTGAACCTCTCTCTGCCTTGATTTCCTTATCCATTAAATGGGTATTATAACAATATCCTCTCCAATGGGGTGCTGTGCGGATTAAGTGGCTTGATATACATAAAGCACTTAGAACAGTGACGACTGGCTTATTATAAATGCTGTGCAAGTATTAGCTGTCATTATTAAACAAAAAAGCTGAATGTTACTTGGAGAGATGAAAGATCAGATGAAAAGGCAAATTCAGAGCCTACTGCATGGCCTCCAAAGCCTTCATCCTCCTAGTTTGGAGACAGCCTCTGGAGAAGGGAGTCGTACATGAGTGTGTGAGAGTGGAATATGCCCGAGGAAAGGGCGGAGAGAAACCAGGCAAATGGGAACAGAGGACACAATGAGGGGAAAAAGTAGATTTTGGGGGTCATGGTTATGGGCTTGGAAAAGGCTCACTGCTAAGGAAAGCAAAACAGCAAATGCAATAAAGAGAGAATTATAAATTAGTATCAACATCATAGATGCAGAGCTTTCCCCAGAAAACTGCTCAGAAAAAAGGCAATACTTAATCAAAACTCAAAGGGCCTCTTTCCTGTCCATTATCAACCTTCCTCACTCCAGCCCTTTGCAAACACTCTACCCAACAGCTCATGAAAGCCTGGCTTCTCCCAGCTCTCCCTAGGAACTGCAGTGCTTGTCTTTTCTGAGACAGAGTTCTTTAGAGTAGATGCTTGAGAAGTTCCCCTTTAAAGTTGTGATAACTTGGGTAAGTCATCAGGGTGACAAACTAGTGATTATTTGTGGTGGGCAGTTCCTGCCTCATGCGTGAGGCGCTGGGTTATAGGGCCCCAGCAGCATCGGGCCACGTGGCTGGTTTCCATGGGGCTGAGCCCACCAGTCTGGGCTCAGGTTGGTCACTCCCACTTTGGGTCCCTCCAGTGACTGGCACAGGTTGACCAGCCCAGTTCTCTCTTCTCAGGTGTGATGACAGACTCCCTGTTTGACCAATGCATTCAAATTCCTTTCAGTGTTGTTCTCTACTGGGCCTTGACCTCAATCTGCTGAATGAGTTTTAGCAAAGAATCCAGTTTAGCGAGAATCCCTATTCTTGATATTTGACCAGTTCTTCATTCCCCACCCTCAATATCTACGTCCTTGGCCTGCCTTCTGGAGGAATGCCCCTACCCGCAATAGGCTACATTCAGAGCTGAGTTCATTTTCTCTCTTCCTTTGCAATAGTCTTGAGTAAAGTCTTCCTTGATGTTCTTTAACATATGTCTTTGTGAATAACTTTTGCTTTAACACTGACTGAGGCCAAAACCCACAAATTTTCCATTGATTTTTTGGGGAGCTTTCCATCCTTCCTCATTACTTAAGTAGTCAGACAATTCACACCAAAGAGAATACAGATGATCTTTTAAAACCCCAAGCTTAGACTTTTACCTCATTAGTGTACAAAAATAAAAAACTATAACATCCATGAGAAATAAATAAAAATAATAGAAATAAAAGCTTACAGATAATGGATGATATCCTAACACGTTTCTGGTGGCTTAGACATTAGTGGATTCTTTCTGACAAGAAACCAGGCCATGTGTTAAAAAAAAGACAAGAACAACAGTAAGAATGTTTTAACTGAGTAAAAATATTTTGGAGAGTAATTTAAAATATAATTTGTGCAAATTTTTTAAATCTGAAAGAATAAAAGGTCCAAATGAGGTTAATGAAATGTAGTTATTATTTTTTGTTGTACAATCAGGAGAAGGAGGAGGAACAATTATAATTAATTTATCATTATAAATTTATAAATTTATAACATCAAAGGAAACCATGAGAAAATAAATAATGGGAGAGCTGAACTAGGGAAGATAGACATGCACCGAGATACATCATTTTCTCCATCAGAAATTCTCCATGGGAACTTGGGGAGAAAAGCCGTCATCGTGAGAGCAGAGCTGCCCCTCCCAGGGCTTGTTCCTCCTGGGTCTGACCCTCCCAGGGCCTAGACAGGCCTCACAGAGCTGGCAGGTTGTGCAGAAGGTGAAAAAAACACCTCTTAGCACAGGCTGAGAGGGAGAGTTTCAGTGAGTGTAGTTTTAGAGCAGCTTTGTGGAAAGAAAACCTGGAGAATGTTAAAGTGGTTTTATTGTGGTTATAAACTGTATCCACTTTCATGTTCCTTGACATGCAAGTCAAGATGGCGACTCTTTTTCAAATTAGTTTTTGTTGCTCGACAAGCCCTCTTTAAATGTGACTCTGAGACACACTGGACCACAGGTAAAAATGATAATTTTTTTCTTTTTCTTTTTTTTTTTTTAGAGAATAGGGAAGGGAGCGAGAGAGGGAGAGAAACATTGATGTAAGAGAGAAACATTGATTGGCTGCCTTTTGTACACGCCTCACCTGGGGACTGAACACACAGCTCAGGTACGTGCCCTGGCCAGGAATCAGACTGGCAACCTTTCAGTTTGTGGGCCGGCACCCAACCAGCTGAGCCACCTCGGCCGAGCAAAAATTTAATATCAGAATAATGCACATGGCTTGTAATTGGAGATTTAGTAGGCTGCGCTTTTCAAACAGTTATTTTACATTGCTTCTGACATATTGACGCTTAACTTCCATAGCTTATTAGGTTAAATCCACAATTTAATAATTTTGATTTTTAAAAAAATGCCATTTTATCTTATGATCTGCTAACCTCCTGGGAGCTCATAAAAGCTGACATTTTCTTTCTGCAGCATGTGAAAAGCTCTTGCTTTAAATGCAGGCCTCGTCTCTCCCAGCTGGTGCTCTGAAGTGTCATAAATTCACAGGAAATGCAGAAGCTGGGAAATCTAAATTTTTCCTTACTGGGCATCGTTCTAGTATCCGAACATAGAACAGTTTCCCTGCTATGGTTACAGGTAGAGTAGCAGTGAGGCTCTAGGGACACCAGAGGGATTTGCTCTCCCAGTTTTTCAATTTTATAAGATTCTTCCGACGTGAGAGCTTGGCCAGCGTGTGCTGAAGTGGGTGGCCCCGCTCTGACCTGAGGGCAGCTGGGTACACAACCCTGTCAGTATCTTACCTGAAAGTTCCGGCTTGTCCCCAGGAGCATCGCCCTTCGGCTGGGGGCCTGAGGCTGGTGACATCTCCAGGTTTGGAATTGACTTCATGATATTGGCCTGAGCTTCTTCTAGGAGCTTCTCAAACTCTTTCCCATTATAATGGTCCAGATTTTGTCTTTTCTCCTCCCATTTCCTCTCTGCTTTCTGAAGGAAAACAGCAGGTGAAGAAAAAATTTTAAAACTAGAGTGAAAAGCTAATTAATTGTTTAAAGGTTTCCTGTTGGGTGGGAGGAGGTGTAACAATTCAATGCAGGTAAAATAATGCTCTGGCTTCCGTGCCGAGGGAGACTGCATCAGACAAGCCTGTCTCTGTGCTGCCTGCTACAGCTTCTAGAGATGAATGGGCTGCATGGAAGCTTAAGTGGTGCTCGCTCAGAGAGAAGCAAGCTCAGAAACTCAAGTTCACTCATTAAGTGACGACTGAGCGCTTACTACATACTTCTACCAACAGTAAATAAAAAGATAAGTATCTAAAACCAAGTTTTTGAGTTTTCATTGTAGAGAAGTTCAAACAGAAACAAACACCGAAACACTCACTAGGAGCAAAGAATCCTATGTTTTAGTTCCACGTGTGTCCAAGACTTGCTACATGGCCACATTTTCTCACTTAGAAAGTGGGGAGGGAGGAGTATTTATATGACCTGGAAGCTCCATCAAGTTCTACCATGGGGAATAGACAAGATGTATTTTTAAATACTTGTACATCTTTTTAAGGGAGATTTGACTGTGATTCTGAGATGGCACACACATCATTCCAGGAGGGCAGAGTGGAAATTAGCCCCAGGATGAGAGGAACCCTGTAACGCTCAGGTAAGAAGTGCCCCAGGTGGCCACTGGCTGAATCAGCACACGAGAACACGGGGGCCCAGCGAGGTGAAGGATTTGCCTGGATTCACTCTATACAAATAACAACCCCCACCATCACCATCCTTTATGTTTTCCTCCTTAGCACTGTTACCACCTGGCATGTACCTCTTCTCTGTCTTTCCCTACAAGCAGGTAAGTTTCTCGAGGGCATAGACTTCATCCCCCCTGCTCACTGCCCACCCCAGAGCCTATGAGAGCCTGGTACATAGTGGGGCTCTGCGATGGCTGTTGAGTGAACAACAGGGGCATAGCTGGCAGACAGGCCCAGGCCTCCTTACTGTGGGTTGCTCATTGTTAGAGATAACTCATAACTTAAAATACACCCGTAACAATGATAACTGTGCCCAGTGCGCTCCCAATAGATATTTCTCCCATGACAGTTGTCCCACTGACATTCTTTAAATACAGGCATGTTTGAAGTGGCAAAGCCATTCGCTCTCAGGAGGAAATGCGTTTTCAGTTCTCTAGGCCACCCAATAGGCATGGCCTATGGATCATCACCGCCAGTGCCCTTTGTAGGCACTGACTCGGATCAGGGGCACAGCCCCTGCCTTTGGAGCAGAGAGCAGCTGCCTAATGCTAGAGGTGCAGTTGCCATGACCATGGCCTTAGCGGTTATAGGAGGTCATGTCCTCTTGGTTACCCAGGTTACCCCCTGCTCACCTGCGGGAGAGGCAGGAATGCTTAGGGCCGGGTTGCTGACGATACAATAATGAGTGGAGAGAATAAATGTGGGTGAGAGGAAGGAGAGCACTAGGGAAGCAAAATGCATTATTTGAGCAGCAATGCCAGCTGTTGATTAAAAGAATATTTAAAAACACAGCATGTTTTTTTCCTCTATATTGTGTGAACTGAAGGCCTAGCTTTCTCTATTCATTTTGACTGACCCTGCCTTTTCTTCTTAGACTCCTGTAGTAACTTCCCATCCATCCCCCTTAATTCTAGACCCAACACCTCAGTCAGTTCTGTATATTGTGTCCAGATTAATTTTCTGAAGATCCCATTTATTATCACTGGTTCAAGCTTTAACATTCCTGAAACTTGCACAATCAACTTTAGACACCTTGGGCTGGTTTTCAAGCTCTCCCAAATCAGGTTCTGGCCTGTTTTGCCAGCCTTATCTGCTCTTTCTCATTTGCGCTAAACAGGTTTGCTCGCGGTTCCAGCCTTTGCTCCAGCACACCTCTATCCTAGAATGCCCCCACCAGCCTTCTCTGCTTACCCAGATTCTGCTTATTTTTGAAGATCAGCAGCAACCCCTCCCCAGGCCTGCATTCACCGGTGGCATGCTTGAGCCAGCTCCCTCAGGCTCAGGAGAGATGATTCACACATCTGACCCCCTGCATGCTCTATACTGTCATGTTGTGGCTCAAAATCAGTGAAGGTGGGAGTCTTCACACCACAGAAATTGTCAAATACCACAATCAGGACTTTGCCTGCCAGAGAGCTGGTTGTGAAACACTTACTACCACGCCATGACCTCACTTCCTCCAGGTTAGGTATCTTATGCTTCTCTGCAATCTGATGACCTTACCCTGACCACTGAAACCCACTTCTAGTTTAAAAAAAAATCTGTCATATATATTATATATGTGTGCAATTTTTAATAAAAATATAACTCTGATACATATGTCTTATCTCTATAGCCAGACTGTAAATTCTTTGAGAGAACGGACCATGAGCTACCCTCCTTTATGGGGTTACAAAAGATGGAAAAAGGACTCTACCTCAATGGACACTGCCCTGTTCTTGGCACTCGCACTGTGGATTTCCTCAATGAACAAGCTCTGCATGGCGGAACCGTTCACGGGTGCCTGAGGGGACTGAGCTGCCTGTGACGGCTGCAAGGTGGAGGTCACTTCCTGTGCGACAGCTGGAGGGCTGATCGGCTGAGGGCCAGCCCCCCCAGGCGAGTGCTGGGCAGGGGTCAGCAGGGCAGAGGAGAGCTGGGAGGGTTGGATGAGCACAGGGGAGCTCTGGGCGTGGTGGACTGTCAAGGGCATCACATCCGCCTTCACGTCTCGAGGGACTGCTATGCCTTGAAGGGGCTGGCCAGAGGCCTGGGGCACCTCCTCCTGGGCCTTGAGGACCTCTGCAGCAGTGGCCTTTTCCATAGCGACATATTGTGCGGCCTGGGCTGCATCTGTGCCTTTCAAGAGCCCGTCGGTGACGTGTCTAGGAGAAAGCACACATAGAGGAATTAACTACTGAAATAGTTAACTTTCACTTTCTTATTATGGTGTACTTGAATGTAGGGCCATCCCAAAACCAGGTAAGATTTTGTTGCAAAATTACAGCATTCTAAAACTCAGAGTAGCAGCTCAGGGTCAAGGGTTTCCATAGCAACTTTCCAACGCTGGTGAATTACTTCCTAGTTCTCTCTGGCAGCTGCTTTTCCAGTCGTTTGCTCAGGTGATGGCCCATTTCGCTCTGCCCACTAGCACTGTTGTGCTCCGACACAATTCCATCACTGTTTTCGGGGGAGGTGGCTACATGACGTGATCATGTGATTCTAACATCTCCTCCACCTGATCCTGGCCTGGAGAGCTCACAGGTGTTCGGTTCTAACCCCCAAAGCTTCCTAACACCCCACACCCTGTTCCTGTCATTGCCAAATATCTTGGGAGGGCCATTCATGTCCTAATTCCTTCTGCTTGCTCTTCCTGTAGCTCAGCCTGGTGTGACCCAGCTTCCTCACCTGGCCTTGACTGATCTTTCTGCAATGTCAACGGTGATGCCAAAATGAGCAGCTGGGTTAATCCTCATCCTTCTTTGCTCTTTGGGGTTATTTGATGCTATTTGTCCACCTTCATTCCTCGTGCAGGGAGAAAGACATGGCCTTTGGGGTCAGACAGACCTGTATCCGAATATCAGTTCTACCGATACAATGTCAGGAACGGTACCTTTTTGAATCTCAGATATTTTTCTATAGATTATAAAAGTAATGACGATGACGGCAATGTTGATAATCACTTCCTCAGGAGTGGCTGTGAGGATCAGTGTAAAGTTGTACGTGTAAGACACTGTAAAACATTGTACCTGACATATAATTTTTAATTAGTCCCTCATTCTCCTTATTAAAATGCTCTCTTTTTGATCTGAAAAAGGACACTGTCTCCTATGACTCTCCTTGACTACTCATGTCTATTTCTTTTGCTGTTTACTTTTCCTGCCGAGTGCCTTCTATCCCCAAGGATGTGTTCCCTCCGTCCCCTCTCATTCTACTGTAGCCATCTCTTCTATTTTAATAGTCATCTTCATGAAGGCAATTTCTGATTCTAAATCTCTCCTCTCTTCCTCCCTACCCCACCCCCCGTCCCTTCTTCTCTCCCAGTCAGGCAGGGACACCCCTCTGTCTCCATCTTTTGAACTTCAGGTCACATTTCCAAGTGCCTAGTGAGCAGCTGGGTTTGGTTATCGTTCCAGCTCTTCAAGTTCAACACATATCAAAACATTTCAGCATCTTCCCAAGCTGCTAAGTTGCTCTGAACTGTGACTGTCACCTGCTTTATCTTTTTTGCCTGTCCTTGGGGCGCCATGCATATTCCTATCTCCTCCATTGTGTCTGCACGGTGCTGAATACAGCACATTACACACAACAGATACCAACATAAAATTAAAAGTATAAAGACTTGTGATGGGTAGCCTGATGGCAGCTGAAATTTCTTTTATTTTTATTTTAAAAGTTACTTACCTGGGCTTGTCATTCTAGTCACTGAGCATTTACAGGACAAAAAGTCCTGTAACATTCAAAACACAAATCATATCTATTTTTAGAACTTGCATTCCCTGGAGATAAGGCAAACACTGAGCTTCAGCACTCTGTGCTGGCTCTGAAGCTTTCCTTTAATTGTTTTTCAGAGAAGAGAAGGGAGAATGGGGCAGTGTTATCTGCCAGCCTGCTATATCTATTTCCACTCAACAAGGGCAGTTTGTTCTAGGCTTTGCGGATGGGTTACCTCATTTAGGTGAGAGCTTAATGAAGAATTCCTTTAACAGATTTTTATCCTACTGGAAGAAAAGGTTCACTCTGGCAACTTAAAATGAGGGAACCTATGAGAAAATATCATTCAGGTTCAAGTCTTTCCTGCACTCAGTCAGATGTGGTCTTTGCAGGAGGGGGCTGTTAGGGGAATTCGGGATCCCTTTGGCATCCTGGAACCCATGAAAGTGACAATATGTTTTCGTCTCAAAAGAGTCTCTCTGCTGAGGTCATTGTTACTAAAAAAATCTCACTTGTTCCTATGGTTAATAATTCATCTGAAAGTCAACTGTATATTTAATATATTTCTCTTACACATTTGATCAAGTGATTAGTTATTAAAATTCTCCAAGAAGCTCTCTTACATGTTACTTCTGTTTGTGAATCTGGTCTCAAATCCAGTCTAAGATCTGAAGGGTAATGTCTTTGCAGTTGCCTAGTTCTATTAAAGAACTGAAAACTCAAGGACTGCTGCTGTTGGGAAGTGGTTTATTTTGGTAGTTGTGCCTATTTCCCATGTGAGAGAGGAAGTTTTGTAAGGGCAGGGCTCCTATTTGTCTTTATTATCATATTCTTAACACCCAATACCAGGGCTGGAACAGTCAGAAGGTCCAAATATTACCAACGGCATGGCTGTGAGATCAGAACTAACTCTGACCTGCTGTCAAACTATTCATTCATATCCCAGCCCCACCTCTGATCTGAAGTGAACTTCCTCAAATTTCAGATTCTACCTACACAATGGGAATGCCTGTCACATAGAGTTTTAAATTAGGACCTAGTGAGATAATACTTACAAAAGGCTTAGTTCAGTGCCTCATCCATAGAAAGGGCTCACAGACATAAGCCATTCTTATGATTGTGCTGAGAAGAAAGAGATCTATTTGTCACTCAAAGACTCTGTAAATACTGGCATGCGAGATGGCATTTATAAAGATGCTTCTGGCTACACAAATGTTGCATGCACATACGTCAGCAATTTTTATGTGGGTATAGAGGTCAAGAATTTTCTTTTCAGTGAAAGTCATGGATGATTCAGTGATTTATTTTATTTCAGTCTTTCTTCCACTGTGACCCTCTTTTGTGGGCAGGTGAGGGTGACAGTGGGGGGGGGGGTTTGTTTCTCTTTTCTAGGTGGGATCAACAATCTCCCAGATACTCTTTCTGTAGGGAACTCAAGAAAGGTGCTATTTATTTCTACTCATTTTCTTTTAACTGACATCAAATAATATATTTTGATCCATTCTTCGATTTCAAAATGTTATTGAGAGGACTTCAAATACTTTTTAAAAAATGCATACTTTTGTGTATTAGTAAATTTTAAGCCCTAGCATGTGCCAGATGCAGCAAGCCTGTGCTGAAGGATCAGGGCCTCAAGTCCTGTGTACAACAGCAGATCCATGTGGGACGGAGCCGTGGCTTCTCCTCAGGACATTGGAAATAAGATGTGATAAGTCACTGCCATGGAGACAGGTCCCAGGACATGGAGGAAGCCTGGGAGTCCAAAACGTACACCCCCAACCTTGCCAGCACATATATCTTCCCCGGCCCCCGGTCCCGCACGCCCCACAGGAAGCCCAGTCACCTCCGCAGCATGGTCAGGATGTCGGTCAAGCTCCGCACTCGCTGCAGGAGACTGTCCAGCCGGTGCGGCTCCTCCTTCAGAAACCGCACGGCCTCCACTTCTATGCGCAGAATGGCTCGCATCTTGTTTTGTAAGGTAGGGAATTCTCCTGCGGCCAAGAGCAGGGGCTGAGTTGTAGGAGAACAAGTCAGAACAGCAAGCCCCCGTCCCGCACCCGACACTGGATAGGGTATGGCGCATGGGGTTCACCAGCCGCAGCGCCCTTCACACATCTTCAGGTGGCAGAAGCGTGTCAAACAAAGATGGGTTCAAAACGGCCATGGCAATGGCAGGGCTCCTCTAGGCCTCATTTCCTATCTGTACATCTGGGACATGGTCAGCTGTCGCTTAGGGTTGTCTTTAATGAATTTGGCACAGGTGCCTGGAACATTGTAAGACCCCGATGAAGACCAACTGTTACTATCCTTTCATCCAAAATCTTACAGCACTCCTTACAATATAAGTTTCAAGAAGACAGGGACATTCGCCTATTTTGTCCCGTGGTGGATCCCAAGTGCCCAGAGCAGTGCCTGACACATGTAGTTTTTTGAATGTTTGCATGCATGAGTAAATGAATGAATGAATGAAGCCCTCACCATCTGACAGATTTTTAATAACCCTGAGAAATGCCCTTCAGACCTCTCCCTCCAAGGAGGAAGCTCACCTTTCAGGGAAGCTACAGCTTCTCCCACTTGTCGCAGGAGGAAAGCCCCATCTTCCACATCTTTTAGAGTGACCACTCGGCTGGCTGATGCAGAGTCCTTCTTCAAGTCTTCAACAAGGTCTTCCAACTCACTGGAGGAGCGAGCAGACCAAGATGGGCATGAACACCAAGGGCCTCCAACAGGGCAGGTGCAGTGGCACAGGGCTCACCTGGGCCTCCCACCGTGCACTGTGTGCCAGCCCACCTCACCTTCCCCCGTGCTGGTGGGAACGCATTTTAGAGAAGTAGCCTAGTTTGGCTTAAAATGATCTGCTGAGATGTCAGGCAGCTGCAAGCAAGTTTGCCCAGGGCCTTGACAAAGGACCCAAAAATATTTGGTGGCACTGCTGTCAGCAAAGGGAGGGATGTGTGCACTTTGTGACATGACAGAGGGGAGAGATAGAGGAGAGGAGAGGAGGGGAGGGAAGGGGAGAAAGGAGGGGCGGGGAGGGGAGGGGAGGGGCGGGGGAAGAAAGCTTTTGTGGAGCAAAATGAGGAGCCGCAGATCAGGCTTCGCAAACTTGGCACTTGACGTTTGGACCTGATAATTTTTTGTCGTGGGAACCTGTCCTGAGCACTGAAGGTGTTTAGCGGCATCCCTGGTTTCTACATAAGAGATGCCAGTAGCACTTTCCCCACCTTGTGATGCACAAGAATGTCTCCAAGCATTGCTAAATGTCTCTGGGGGAAGGGAGCAAACTTGGCCCTGATCGAACCTCTGATTTATACTGATTGTCCCATCAAAAAGGATTCACTTTCCTTTCCAAGCTACAAAGAGAAGAAATGATCACAGATCTGTTTGTACAAACACATACATTCAAACACACACATATACACTCATCCATACACTTGCGCACACACACACACATACCTTTGGGTACTGCCAGCTCCAAAAGAATTAAGGTCTTCCATACATACAAACAAACAAACAAACAAACGAACAAACAAACAAAAGCAAACATCCTGTCACTTGTTCACATTGATAACCTCATCATAAATACACGTTTATATCGTTTCAGTTTGCCTGTAAGTCCAGTGGAAAAACTCCTCTTAAAGAGATGGGAAGAGACTTTGAGAGATGAAGAGCCACTAGGTGGCAGTAAGTGACCAGTGATTCCAGTGCTGGGGTTCTGAGTCTACAGTGGGCAGCAGCAGGGGTAGAAATAGAAGGCAGTATCCTCAAGATGATGGCCCGCCCAGACCCTCCCCACCGGGTGGGCAAGTGAAGCTGTGGACGGCATGACAGCTGCGAGAGACATTCAGGCAGGGTGTTGCATGTGTTCAACAAGGACCACGGGGCCAACAGCAAATCCACCTCCAAGAAGTGGGGTGAAGTTTTTGCTTGTCTTTCACTCTGTTATGGGAAATGCACCCAAATTGCCTATGATCCGTTCAGATGAAATGAAGCAACTTCAGGACCAAAATGGAAAGCCAGCTTCTCACTGTCTACATTTACAAGCTATGGAAAGGCACCGAGCGTTATGTGAACCCAGTGGAATGTTCCTACAGCTCCTGAATCCCTGAGGCAGAGAGAATGGGTGCCTGCTGTCAGAAGAGTTCTAAATGTGTGTGGAAAGGTTCCTTCCATTTCATAACCAAACAGACTTATGTTAATGTGCAGACTGGACACACTGTCCAACCCTTCTAAGCTTTGATGGAAGAGCTAAGACTCAAATGTTATCATGGTTGCATTAACAGTCCTCTAGCCAGCCAGGTTGCAATTAATACTCCAAGAAGCTGTCATCTGACCCAAAGTCAATCAGCTTGAAATTCTATTTTAATCTCTCCTACACAACATGACTCTTGGATTTCGTAACCTTGAACACGGTAGATCCTTAAATGTCACAGTTTTCCCTTTGTGGATCATGGAACACATCAAACGTGTACTGATATTATTGTGCACAATAATGGCACTTCTCTTCATACACTTCTCTCATAGGTAAAGCATTCAGATAAAATTTGTTCATCCAAAATATAGAAAGAGGCCATGGAGCTAAAATGAATGCTGAAAATAACTTTTTAAAATATTAATCAATATGATTTTTGAGATGTAAACTATTCAAAAGAATGCCAGATGTTCACAGATGCTGCGGTTTATAGGTAAACCCATTCTATTTGTTGAAGTTGCTTTTCCTTCTACCTTGGTTAAGAAGAAGCATTCATTTGTGGAAATACATTTCATTTGGCTGTTATGAGAAGACCAATTATTATTTCCATGTAGAAACCCACCAAAGAGAAATTATCTTGATCCAATTTCTCTCCATAGTTTTAGAGCCAAATTTTAGTTTTCTGCCATTTGAATGGCTCACAAGCAACTTATCCTAACGTGACCCTCAAGGGAACTTATTTTCCTGTGTGTGTGTGTGTGTGTGTGTGTGTGTGTGTGTGTGTGTGTGGTGAGAGGCGTGAGTAAGGCATGTGTAAGGGGAGGAGGGGGGCAGGGGCAAGGAAAAGAAAGGGGGAGGGGGAGATAAAATTGGAAAAATTGTTTTCCTAATGGTTCAGAGTTGAAATTTCCAGCTGTCTTTTGTAAGCTGTTTTTTCTCACTACTCTGATGCATCCAATCAATCCGTTTTGCATTTGATTTATTTTCTCACTCCTATTTCTACTGCTTGGTTCAGGTCTTAATAACTTTTGTCTGGGCTGTTAAAGTTGGTCCCAGTACGATTTCTCAGACGCCAGTTTCCTTCTCCCTCAATCAGTCCTTCACGCGATGGCCTGAGGGCTCTAATATCTGAAATATAGCTCTGAATCTGTTACTTCCTCGATCAAAAAGGTTTCAGTGACCAGCCTTCCTCATCATGCCAGGCAGTAACTCTCAAATGTGAAGATGCTTCAAAATCTCCCCTGTATCTTTGTAAAATGAACAGTCCTGAGCTCCATCCAGAGAAATTCTGAATCATGAGTTGGACCCAGAAGCTTTCATAAAAAGCCAGAAATCCAGTAACATGATCTTCCATTCTCAGTAAACACAGAATAAACAGACGCCAAGCAGTCCTGCTGCACATGCGCATGGGCAGGCACCATGCCAACAGAAATGGCACAACCCAAATACGAAACTTGGTTAGTGTCTTGCACCCACTCTCCCCCAAACTGGACTACTACAATTTTCCAGGGATGTCCTGTGCTTGTTGGTTCTCAGGGATCCTCTGCCTGGGAGGCCCGCCCCCCCATCTAACCCCTACGGATGAAATCCCACCTGTCTTCAAGACCATTTCAGTTCAGTTTAACAAACCTTTGTGAGGCCCTACTATGCACATAGTACTATGCTTGGCCTGGGGGCGTATGAAGGATAACTTATTTTAGGTTAAGCCTCCCTGGTTCTTGGGGCTTGAAGCAATCTCTCCTTTGTATAGTTAACCTGGCACCTGTTAATCACCTGTTTTGTGCTATCTGCATACTCCTATGTTCTGTTTTGCCAGACTAAAGTTTCCCAAGTGCCCTGTGCACAACTTACTCACATGGGGCCGTCCCACAAAGCCATAGGTACTGTCCTCTCATGGTATGTCTGCCCTACTCCCCCTCATATCTCATTCCTAGGCTGGCCTACTAGTCTTGGGATGATATTGAGATTAAAGATGCCTTGTTTAGTCAAGAAGCAAGAGTCACCTCAACAAACCAATAAATACAACTTTTAGAATGAGAAATCTACTCTTTCCTAATTTAATTGGAAAATGTATAAAATATTACTAAAAGGTTATATATTTTAAAAGAAGTTTAAGAAGAATCCTGAGACTTACTTTTTAAACAACTGGGCTGTTACAAAAACATTGTTGACAAATAATAGCCTCATTGCCTCGTGGTGAATGATTAACTATGTATAAAGGCACAGACTATTAAAATATTTTGAGATGTTGATGACTGGGAGTCAGATTTAAATTTTGTACAATAATAACTCAATTTGATTTCTTTTTTATCTGGACTGCTACTGAGCGGGACATTGTGATTTTAATCAGACCCTCTGGGTTGGGATCTGAGGTGAGATGAACAGCAAGCAGCTCAGGTATCAAACAGGAGATGGAGCACAGTGCTTTCCACAGGAGACCTCCAGTGACTCTGGGCATGAGAAGAATTAAGAAGCTGAGCTGCTCCCTTACAACCCCAATTAGGAAGGTTTCAGCTTTCCAAGAAACAAGAGAATTACCAGCACTAGGAGGAACTGCAAAAGTTACTATTCATTATACTAAAAGGTGAAATAGTCCTATGATAAATCTCCGTTGCATAACAAAACATAGATTATCATAAAAGATGTTCTTGCCCTAGTGACTGGGGAGTAATAACACTCTGCTCATTTCAATAGAGGGACTTGATAGATGCTTTCAATAAGAACCTCATAGAAGACTGGGAACATTCGAGGCAGCATCTTTCATTCTGGATCAGACATGCTTTACATTTAAATTCTTCTTTTGCAATTTAACTGCAGTTGTATAATAGGAAGATAATTTTAGCTCTGTGTTATTTTGACTATCAGTTTTAATTTATTGAGATTAAATGCGGATGTTCTATTTGTCCCTGGGTTTTGCCGTTTGCTCCTTTCTAAGTCTGCTGCTGAGCCCTGCAAAGGACTGCGATGCTCCAACTTTTAAAGAGGCTGGCTCGGTTACCTGAGTGTTGCTGAATTTCTTGGGCCTGGACAGAGGCACATCAAGTGTCCACGGACACCCAGACCCAGCAGAACTCTAACTTGTATACAGTGGTTGCTCCATGAAGGGAGAGAGAGAGAACACCATTTAGGAAGGACCTCTTCCTTGGCGAAGACAGGTTTCCTTTTCCAGTTAAATAGCTAGACACGCAACCAGTGACTGGCACTCACCATAACTTCCTGACGATCCTCTCCTCTTCGTGCAGGTATTTCTGTCTCTCTTGCTCCACCAGGACACGCTGACGTTGCACAGGATCCTCCAGTCTCTTCATCGTTTCGATCACTTTGCCACTGATTTCCAGCTCGGCCTTCTTCATCATTGCCCTCAGCAGCTCCTGGTTCTGCAGCTGTTGAACAAAAGAAATCAACCTCAGTTGGTTCTGCCTTCCTGACCCCTGATGAGTGCCTGGCAGTCTTCGGAGGCAGGTTAAAATAAATAGCCCGCAGCTGATTGTTTCTTTCTTTATTTCAATGAAAAAGGGAAGGACCAAAGACTGTACATAATATTGCTTCTCCAGTCAACATCTGAATTTTAGCAGCCAACTGACAACCAGACTTTCATGCCTGAGCCTGCAAAAACAGGATCCTTTCTTTATTCTGGTCAACGCATCACAGACAATGGGCACAAACTCTCACTGACCTGTTTTCATAGGGACCAGCCAAGAGTACCGGGTTTGGATCCAAGCAGATTTTGAATCAAACCCTAAACCCTCTCCCTTGCTACTGTGAGATTCTGGGCTTGTTACTCAGATGAGCTTGTTATCTTTAAAGATGGGGATTCACTTTCCTTGGCAAGACTATTCTGATGATTAAATGAGACACTGCTTAGTATTAAACAGGTACTTGGCAAATGTTGATTTGGCTATGAACTACTTCAGGATATCTCTTAAAAGAGAACTGCGTGCCTCTTATTTATATGGGTCCATGTACCAAATACCAGGTAATCCCAGACCATTAGAGCACGGTGTTGATGTTCATGGTGGCGATGATAATGATTCCAGGTGAACCCAAGGCTCCTGGCAATTTACTTCTTTCCCTAGATTATAAGCTGGCTGCTTGCATGCATAAGACCACAATTTCCACATAATTTTCCAGAAACTTTCTACAGCACTCATTTCTCACCCCAGAGAGTATAAGATGTACAAGTTTGCATTCAAGCTTCACAAAAATCCACTTAAACACTTGAGTCCTATTTCCAAGAAGTTGCCAAGTGTTTCCCTGGGGCAGGACAATTTCCTGACAGCATTTACGGCAAAGTGAATTCATTTAAACAGCCTCAAAAATAGTAACTATATTATACCTACAGTTCTCCTGAAATTTCAGTCAGCTGTTATTGTTACCCTCGTTTGCTGGTTCTGTGGACTGTTCTATGACTCCTGTAGATCACCTCATCAGAGTGATGGTGTCTTTGTCAACTATCCATTATATGCAAATTGAGGGAAATGCCATCTGACCGTGTTACCACCTGCTTGAAACCTCATCCTCGCTTCCACTGTCTCTGGATAAAGCATTTCAGCATGAGCCATCAGCTGAGCCCCCATCACGGTTCATCATCAGCACAGCGTCCTGACCAACTGGCCATCCAGAGGGAGGCTGCTTGGGTTCAACTTCTAGTTTTACAGCTAGTAGCAGTGTGACTGTGGCCAAGTTATCAATCTCTCTCTGTCCATTTATTCAAAAAAAGTAGCAATAGCTCATATTTCAGAAGCTGGTAATATAGAGCCAGTGAGGCAATGCGGTGCTTACAATAGCGCCTGTATGTTATAATAGCTCTCAGTATGTACCCGCTACTGTTATCAGGAAGCATAACTCCAGGGCAGAGCCGGTGGTTTTGTCTGGGAGGGAACAAGATAACAATGTACCACTCTTGGGTTACCTCCTCTATATGACTCATGATCATACTCTCATACTGCCTTTTATTGTGGTCTTAAAAACAGTCAGTACATTCCTGAAAGTTACCACATTTGGAGACAATGCACAAAGAGTGACTTCCTCCCATGCTCTTTGCAGCTCTGCCCACAAAGGCTCAGGGCATGAAGGCCGTTTCCAACATGCCAGCCACCTTACCTTGCATGCGGGGCATGCTTTCTGCTCTGGCCACATGAACGTCCTTTCTGTTCTGATTGGCCAACCTCCTTTCTGCCACAGGGACTTTGCACATGCTATTCTCGCCACCTGGTTATTTCTGCTCTCCACAGTCTCCCTGGCACATACCAAGCATTCAATAAACATTAATTGAATGCATGAATTGAGTTAGGCAGCAATGCCGGTAATAACAGGCAACAGAGATCTAAACACTCTTTCCTAGCTGATGGAAATATAGGGTGACCGCTGGGCTCAGCTCTAATGCCCTGCCCGCAGTGATTGTTAAATACACACAGCAACTCTGCCTACTCTCCAATGGTATACTCAGATTCAGTGCCATGTGTCAAATCCCACAGAGCTATTTCCTTTGGGTCTGGGGAATAAATGGTAATGGGTATGTAAGGGACAAATAAGTAGATGATTAATTATGTCTAAAAGTGGCTGATGCCTGGGTCCACCCCCAAGAGATTCTGACTTAATTGATCTGAGTTGCAGCCTAAGCAATGAGAATTTTTAAAATGCCTCAGACGATTCTTGATGTGCCACCAAGGGTGAGCAATGTGGTCTAAGAAAAGGGCCCTTGGATAGGTAGATATTGTCACTGTGCCATGAGCTATGTGGTGAGTCCTCTGGACCTCTTGCCTAAATCTCACAGAGAAGCTCCAGTAAAGTTATGGTCCAGTTAGCAATGGGCAGACAGTAACAGTGGCTGTCAAGCTGGAAAGTACAGAAAGGCTATTTAAAATTCTTAAAGCTGAAATTTGAAAGATGGAAAAAGTGAAGCCCTGAGAGGTGAAATGACTTACTCAGAGTCACTTGGGCAACTGCAGGGCAGAATCAGGATGAGAACTGGGTCTTTTGAATTCACCCCAGTAATCTTCCAAGCACCATCTGCTAGGTAGAGAGCACCAGGTAGCATGGCAGGGAGCGTGTCTGCTTTATTCCAAGGCACAAGTACAGTTTCTGGCACACAGCAGGTACCCGACACATATTTGCTGTATGAATGACTCTGAAAGTAATGTTTCTGAGGAGACTACAGACATTTCAGAACACAAACTCAAGTTATTCAACTGGTAATGAGACAGGATAGTTAAGAAGCTATTCCTTGGCCAATGGAATAGGGAAACTGAGACAGCTAGCTGAGCAAAACGGCGGGGCAGCTTACGGCCAAGTGCAGCTGGTCGCCAGGATGCATGGCCCCTCGTGCCTGGCAGGGGGCAAAACTGGGAAAACAAGGACCTCACCCCCAAGGTGACCTTTCCACCCCTGGCCTTTCCTCCCTGGACATAACATCTAGGCCTTGGGGGTATTTCAGCTCCAGGCCCAGAAAAGCAGCAAAACCAGGTGGGCAATGCCAGGATGGACTACAAAGACTAAACCACACCTGCCCTGGCACTGACCAATCAGGGGAGACCACGGCCCTGGAAGGACACACCCGCAGAACGAGTGCATATTCTACTGGAACCCTCCCCTGAGACCTCCCCTAAGCCTCCCACCTGCAAGAAAGGGATAAAAGCCTCCAGACAAAGGACCCAGCACATGCTCTCCCTTTGGGGAGCAGCCTGTGCCATTCCCTTTCCTTCTTCTTCTCCCACTTCTTTCTTCACAGGCAGGTGTTTCCTAAACTCTATGGCAATGGGCACCTCATCCCAGGCTAACCCCCTAAACCTGTCCCCAAAGTCCCTTTTTCTCTGACTTCCCAGTGAACCGAGGCAGCCCAGCCTAGGCTCTCCCATTGCTTCTTCTATACTGAGCCCTTCCTTGTTTCACTGTTCTCGGCTTTAATAAACACCCTCACAGTCACCTGGACTCCTGTGGTGAAATCTTTCCTACATGATGTCAAGAACCCACACACTACAGCTGGGCCCCGGGCAGACCCGCTCAGGGCCAGGCCCCTGTCCAGGAACAGTGACATGGTCAGATCATATTCATATCATTCCACCCAAAGAGGAGGGGAGGGAGAGCCACGACTGGAGTTTCAGGCTGCGGGACTGTCCTTCCCAGAGAGGGACTCTCGGCATTTTCTGTACATACTGGTTGGCACAAGAGCAACACTGACCTAATCGTGAAGGAACAAATGTGCACAGGTTCTCTTTCCACTCTCCTCTAGTCCTGGCCCACCCCACCCCCGCCCCGCCTGTTGTCCTGTTGTTCTGGGACTTTGTCCCAGCAGTGCATGAAAGGTGCTGAAGGCAGCATGTGGATCAACCTTCTCTCTAAACGCTTCATGTAAATTAGTCATCAGCATTTCAAGTCATTATGTTTGTGTTGGCATAGCAGTGATACGACATTTCAATTAACTCAGTTAAGGTATAGTTTACAGTCAATAAAATACAGATGCTCATATGGACCTGGACACCAGGGTGGGGAATGACTGTGATGGGGATGGGGTGGGGGATGGGCTGGGTGGAGGAGGGCAAGGAGGGAACAATTGGGACAACGGTAACAGAATAACAATAAATTATTTAATTAAAAAATACAGATGTTCCTCAACTTACCAGTGGGGTTCCCATAAGCCCATCATTACTTGGAATTACTGTAAATTGAAAATGTGTTTAATACACCTAGCCTACTGAACATCATAGCTTAGCCTAGCCTATCTGAAAGGTGCTAACACTAGCCTACAGTTGGGCAAAATCGTGTAATGCAATTATTACGCTGTATCACTTTACCTTCATGATCACGTGGCTGACTGGAAGCTGCCCAGCATCACGAGAGAGGGTCAGACCGCATGTTGCTAGCCCAGAAGAGATCAAAATCCAAAATCTGACATACAGTTTCAACTGAAGGTGTATCACTTGCCCAACGTTCTAAGTTGAACCTTTCTAAGTGGGGGACCCTCTGCATAGCCATTTAAAGTGCCCAAGTCAATGAGTTTTGACAAGTATATACACCACTAAAAAGAGAGAGAATATGTATCAGCCTAAAACGTTCCTTCATGACTTTGCGATCCATCCCCTAACCACCAGCCCGAGGAAACCACCAATCTGCTTTCTGTCCCTGTGGATTTAGTTCTTCCTGTCCTATAATGTCACAGAAATAGAATTAAACAATAAGTAAATCATTTGTGTCTAGCTTCTTTCTGTAAGTATATTGTTTTTGAGATTCAGCCGTGTTGTTGTTTTAGTAGTTTATTCTTTTTAATGCCGAGTGGCATTTCATTGTATGGATAGATCTGTTGTATGATTCCGTAAATTGTATGTACTAAAATTTTTATATTTTTACTTATTGATTTGATTCTGGTGATTTTACTAAAATTCAGTTATTTTGGTAGCATTTTAAAAATAGATCCTATTTGATTTTAATACAATCAGATAATTTGTGCATAAAGCCAATTACACTTTTTACTTTCCCATCTGTATGTCTTTTCTTTCTTTTTCTAACCTTACTGTGTGTGCTAGGGTCTTCAGTACATCTCCTTTATGCTGTTAAGAAGGTCAAATACATTAATTCATGTTTTTTCATATTAAAACAATCTTGCATTCCTGCAATAAAATCAAGAATACTATATTACCTTTTTTATATATTGCTGTGTTCAACTGCTACCATTTTGTTAAGAATTTGCTAAACATATTTTCTTGAGAGAGATCTGTCTGTGGGTATATTTTCTAATAATATCATTGATTGGTTTTGCTCTAAGAATAATGCTAGCTTCATCAAATGAGCTGGGAAGTGTCTTTTATTTTCTGAAAGAATTTTTGCCCTTCAGTACTTTAAGTATGTCATTCCATTGTCTTCTGACTTAACTTTTATCTCTGATGAGAAGTCAGTGTTAATTCCCATTTATGTGTCCTTTTTCCCCCTTGGCTGCTTTTAAAATTTTTCTATTTATTCCTGATTTTTAGCAATTTTATTCCAATGTGCTTTAGTGTGGTTGCATTTGTGCTTGTCATTCTAGGGTTTATTGAGCTTTTTTGGTCTGTGGATTTACAGCGTTCATCAGATTTGGAGAAATTTCAGCCATTATTTCTTCTAATAGTTTTCTCTTTCCCCTTGACCACTTAACATTTTTTCCACAAATGACTACATTTTGTTTCCTTTTCTTCAGTTTTTTTTTCTTTATACTTCAGTTTGGACAGTTTCTATTGTGTTGTCATGTTGACAGGTATTTTGTTTCAGCAGTGATTAATTTTCTATTAAGTCTATGCAGATACTGTGTTTTCCAGTTCTTTAAAGCTCCTTAGATTTTTTTTTTTATATCATCCAATTCTTGTCTCACTGTATCTATGAGTTCCTTTAAATTCTTTAGAAGAATTATAATAGCAATTTCAAAGCCTTTGCTGCTGCTCTTATTACTCCTGTCATTTCTGGAAGATATCTAGTGATGGATTTTTCTTGAGGTTACAGGTCACATTCCTCAGAACCTCACATGTCTAGTAATATTTTTTGTTGGATTTTGGGTATGCAGTTCTGGATTTTGTTGTTTTCCTTTACAGAGAGCTTCCTTTCGCTGTTGTTTCAATGACTTGTGGATCATTTTTGTTTTTTAAAGGCTTCTTTTTAATCTTTGTTAGGGGGAATCTAGGGTACTTTTTATTCTGGGTCTAGTTTAGTCCTAAGACTGAAGCATGGCTCTTCTCTGATCTCTACCGAATGTCCCAGGTGACCAGTCAAGACACTTTACTCTTGCTTGTCAAATCAGGAACATCTCCCAGGCCTCTGTGAGCTCTGGGAATTTTTTAATTTCATAGCCTGCCATTTTGTTTTTGCCTGGCTTAATGGTCTTTCATGCTGCACACACTTGGCTTATTGTTCAATAGCGGACACACAGATTTACATAGTTCTTTCTCCGCAGAGGTCCCTCTTGTTTGGTACTCCACAAACTCTAGCTGCTTCAGCTCTCTAAATTTAGATGGTATCTCCTCAATTAAGAACGTCGGTGTTATGCTTGGGTTTCCCCTTTCTTTATTATAATCTGAAAAGTGCCCCCAGACAGAAACCTGAGTGAATTGTAGGTACAGATGCTTTGTTTCCATCCTCCTAAGGATCACGATCCTGTGTTGCTTGTTGTTCAAGATTTAAAAAGAGTTCTTGCACATATCTATTTATTTTTCAGTTTTCTAGTTGTTAACAGTGCGAAGGCAAGTAGAGCTGCAGTACCACCTCATTGCTGGAGACATACATTTATTGTAAATGTCATGTCTTGACATTTTCATTAGAATACTTCAGCAGAAATAATGTACTTGGTCATTAAACATTTAATTGGGCCAAATAAGCTATCCACATCAACTCAATCAAGAAAGGAGGAAACTGCTTAAACTTAATTCTACCCACTTCAATATAGACATATGGTATACCTCATATGCTCAATCTTGATTTCGTAGGTAGAATTTAAGACTATTGGTCTTGCCAACCATATAGTTAAACTGAATAATAGTATAGTTGAACTGATTTTGCCGCCTAGCAGTGATGCTGCACAGTGCTTCTACCACAGATCAGGAAGTTTCATGATGATAGCCAGCCCCACAATGACTCCTAACCACCTGGGAAAGTTCCTTCGGCTGTCAGGACAAGGTAGCAGGATACCTGGTCACAGCTACATGTTATCTGGGAGAAGTCTCCCCATCTTAGCTGGCCCCTGTGGAAGATTTGACAAGGGTTTAGCACAAAGTATGACAGCCTAACTGTCAAATCCCATACTAGTTCCATTTATTAGGTCTGTTAAGCCTGGGCCAACCTCTAGTGTGCTCTTCTCTGGGATGCACATTCCCATGACCATTATTTTGGATGTCAGAAGGTAAAGGATATTCCTGCACATTTCTGTGAGGCACTCTTACAAAAAGGAAACCTCAACCTTGACTGGTGTGGCTCAGTTGGTCGGATATTGTCTTGCAAAGCAAAGGGCCGCTGGTTTGAGTCCCCTTCAGGGCACATGCCTGGACTGCAAACCTATGTGTGAGAAGCAACCGATGAAGTATGTTTTTCTCCCCCTGCCCCCCAAGAATAAATAAAATCTAAAAAAAAAATGGAGCACTAAGTTCAGAATAACCCCGTTTTTTATTATCAGGAAGCGGAATAAGGAGATAGGGACCAAGAAAGAAAATTGTGGGCATTAGAGAAGGATGTATCCGTTCTTTCTTTAGCCAAGTCTCATCTGACCCCCACTGAACTTATTCCATCTCTTCCAGAAGTTTATCTCTTCCCTCAGCCAACAGAGAAGGGAAGAACTGCAGTCACTTCTGTGAATAGAGGATTAGTTGGTAAAACCCATGCACTATGGCACTTTGGGAAAAAGATGTAGCTCATCATTTCCCCCCTAAATTAACAGAAAAAGTAATAGACAAAGGTAATCATCTTTTGAAGGGAGCATTTGTTAGGTACGAGACCTTCACCTACTCCCTTTAATAATATTGCCAGCTCATAGCAGACTCAACTATTACCTGAGAATGGGAACATAACAATATAAAGTTCCATATAGCTCTTGTAACAATTATAACTGAGTAGAAAACACATATGATTAGCCCCTGGGAATGAGGGGCATTGCTTATAGTCAGGGCTTTAAAGTCAGTGGGTGTGCCTCTCATATTTTCAGGGTGGCGGAAACCCCATTTGTTTCTGTTTCACCCTGTGATACATGACTGAGAATCTCAACATTCCCAAGATGCATCTCAATGAGCTGAGCAGTCATAATACATGAGAGCAGTTCACACCATGGAACATTCTAGAATCAGCAGTGCCAGGAACACTCTGGAATCTCACCCTGGCACATTCCAGAATCACCAGCATGGCCTCTCTGGCCCACACCCATGAAGTCAGGATCTGGCAGTGGAGCTTGGGTATTGATATTTTTGTTAAAAACCTCAGGAGATATGAGAGCAGGATTAAGGACCATTCTCTTACACTGGTAGTTCACATGAATTGGGACAGCAGCGATGTCAAGCAATTTCTATGGTTTTCTTGACCTGTTTAGGCTCCTTTGCCTCCCTTGACATTGTTTTTGCCCCATTTAAATCTAACCACCTCACCGTGTCTGCATCAGATTCCCCCCCCCTTTTTTTTTTGAGAATTATCTATCAAGTCTGAAAATGAAATACTCAAATAGGAAACACTCTACAGTCGAGGATTTTCCAGTGATTTAATTATCTAATTACTAGAGCTAGCTGCCAAGCACAAATGATTTCATTCAGTTTCACTATTTTATAACACAGTTCAAAGAACATTTGGATTTCTAATTCAATTTTTGCTCTTTTGAGACTATTCTACAGAGTTTTGTATATCTCTAATGATAGCTCCATTATTGGACTTATAATCACTTTGGGGTTTTACTTTATTTTTGGAGTATATAACGCATATGCTGAAGGAGATCTGGTGCTGAGATGGCTCAATTATCCTAACTCTTTTTGTCTTCAATAGACACCCCCCCCCCACCTGCCTACTTTCGATGGAAAAGACAGAGGTTTGATGGGAAGGAAAGCTGGCAGAGGATCGGAGGACCCAAGGACAGAGCCTGCCGCGCGGGTTAGGAGACAAGCTGCTTATCTTTTCCGTGCGACTTCTCCTTAGAATTGCAAACACTTCTAATCTCCAGAATATGCCTGCTCACTGTTCTTCACACCCCCATGGCCAGAGAAAAGCCGAGCAGTTCTGGGAAGTAAAGTAACTTGTGTGGTTAAGACCGCATTCCCAGACCTTGACTGGAGAGCTGCTTTGTTTGAGAAGCTATGATTCTGCCGCTGTGCCTCCACAGTTCAAGGGTTGCAGGGAGTGGCAAATTGTGGGAGACTCCTCCCAGACAGCCAGAGGACCAAACAATGCCAGCCACCCACACGCTGATGTCACAGCCACACACATCACAACCCAGGTATCAAATTCGCCGCACTTCAGCGGTGTTTATGCTACAGCAATTCCACCCCTGCCCTCAAATCAACAAGTGTTTGCTTTTGAAAGCAGTAGGCACTACCATACAAATTATACATTTAGGAATTGCTTTTCTGGTGAGGGTCCACTCAGGAGCAACAATTTCCAAGTGGCCAGCAGGTGGCAGTGCAAGGAAGGAGTGATGTGAGTAGGAACTTGCCCTCCTTAAACCCCAGGTTAAGAACCTGGGAGAGGACAGACCCTCTGGGTCCTACACATGGGCTGTTTGGCTTGCAGAGCACTAAACAGTTGGGTTTTAATTATTTTACAACATTAAAAAAGTGAACACAGATATTTCATATAAATCTTGTATTTCCTGATTTTCTTGAAATGCTGAAACGTCCAGGAACACGAATGCTTTCAGGTGAGGAGTTGGTTAAGGTTAAGTAGTGACTGTTCTTTGGAGGGGCCACCTTGCCATTGTCCCTCCTCCACTTCACTTGTTAGGTTCCTGAATGGATGCTGTGGGCATTAGACTTTGCCACCTGGTACAGGCGCACACCCTCAGCCCAACCTAGGCACTTCATTTCACTGCAGCCTTTAAAACCCACAAAGCAAGGAGAAGCTAATGCAAAGGATGGGGAACTTCACAGGTGATTTTGAAAAGGATTTAAATGAATTTGCATGGGACATCCAAAGTGTCTGGGACATTGCCTGAGGGACAGGGTAACCTTGGAGACCTGAGCACTGGGCCATGTTGTTTGGTGTGTCCGACCTTACAGTCCCCGACAGGGCCTCCCAAGCCAGCTGGCTTTCTGTTTATTTCCTGGTAGATGGATGGTGAGGGGAAATCATTGCCTTGGCTTAATTAGGTTATGAAAAATGTAGGGCTCATGCTTCTGTGAGCTGAGGGGAAGAAGGGCCGCCCTCTGAAGCCCTTTCCTTATTGAACCTCCCTGGCTGGGGAGGTGACACCGTACTGGCTACCACTGATGCCACACCTGTGTGGCTGCTCCAGGCTCCTGGGTGGTTTTGTCTTTTACCAGTGTTTGAACTATGAACTTCTCAAAGTCAAAGAAGCTGCCCTGGTATAGTCTGAGCCAGCCCTGCAATCTCAGTGATCAACCTACTGAAGGCAGGAGGCGTGAGACTGTTACACAAAGCAGGCGCATGACCTCAGGAAGAGAGGCACTGCCCTGGCTCCTCAGTTCCCACAACCAAGAGGTACATGACTGGGCTTTGCCAGATTTATGAGATTTGCACACTAAGATTTGTGACACGAAGGGTCATTTTCTCTCCCTTTTGGTTCCCACATAGTGTGCGCATTCCTCAACAATGGAAAAGGGTAAGTAAAATATTACAGAACATACTGTCCAGATAAAATGCAGATGTTTCTCTAAACAAAATCTGGGACCTAACACAGGTGCTTCCATGACTATTTCCTGCAGGCAGATGTACCCCCAGAACATGCACTTAGCTCTGAGCAGAGGTTTGGCTGATCACTGAGGGAAAACTGGTAAGAACTGAGTATTCTCCTGAATCTTTTTAGCTTTCCCATCCATGATGGCTCCATGTCCTTGTGGATTGAGCCTCTCATTTACACTTCTATTTCTAAATACATTGTAGTTCCTTGCAAAAAAAGGTTAGCTATCTTGCCACTGTGCCTGCTCACTGGGGAAGCAAGGAGCTGAAACACTAAGCAGGAAGTCTTAACTGGCTTTTTGAATGCTCTGAGTGCTCCACAGGACTCCTTTGCTTTCAGTTCTCCTCAGAAAAACAGACTTTTAATGGGTTTTTCATGTGTAAAAGCATGCAGAGCTTGAAGAAGTGGTTTTCCATTGACGATGCTTGCAGTGGAAGGCTCTAGACTAAGACTGTGTGTCTGCAGGAGGAAACCATGCCTTTATGGCTCTGCTATTCATGTGTTCAGTTCACCTTTAGGAAAAGATGGTGGGAGGAACCCTGGGAAGGTACTTGGGTCTGGGGATGCAGGAGGGGGAGAAAAGCGACTCTGGGCAAATAAGACAGAAGGCATTGACCAGAGGACCGTGGTCTGTACCTGGAGCTGTCGCATCTGCTGCAGCTGGTGCTTGAGTTCTGCCACACTCCGCCTCATGTCGAGCAGGCTCAGGTGGACGGCAGAGGTGCTGGCGGGCAGGGGCTGGCTGAACGGCCCTGTGGACTCCAGGGCGCTGAGAGTCTTCCCGCCAGAGACATGGGGAGTTCCTATGAGAAAGAGCAGCAAAGAACCTAAGGAAGCCAGAAGGGAAAGTCTAAGCTAAGTCCCACCCCAAAACAGATGACTTGGTGATTCTAAAAATGCCCATTGCCTTCAGTCTGAAAAAAATTATGTTGGTCCTCTAGATGGGAAAATAAAGAATTAAGTTTGAAGAAATTATGGAAACTTCATGCAACGCTATAGCACATGGTCTGTAAAAATCATGTTTTAGAAATTTAGTGCCAAAGAAAGGCAGGTCAGTGGCAGTATTTAGAGCAGAGTGCTGTCTGTCTGTCTGTCCACCTGCATACCTTATTTAGGTATGCACAGAGAAAAGGTCAGGTGTACATGCAGGAAAGAATTAACAGTATTTCTAACTGCTGGTATTCCATGAGTTTTATATTTTTTTATATTACTACTTTTTCTATTTTTAAATCTGCATACTGAACATCTATAATTTTATAACAGAAAAATAATTTTAAAATTCTGAGACCTAACACAGGTGCTTCCATGACTATTTCCTGCAGGCAGATGTACCCCCAGAACATTCACTTAGCTCTGAGCAGAGGTTTGGCTGATCACTGAGGGAAAACTGGTAGTAACTGAGTATTCTCCTGAATCTTTTTAGCTTTCCCAACCAAAAGAAGCAGGACCTCTGCCTCTATCTTCTTTAGTGAGAAAATCAGATATGATGTGAAAATCCTTTAGGAGAGGAATCATGGCAGCAGAAACTCTTCCTAAAGAGTTTCTAGCTGCCATAAACTTTGGCTCTTTGAGACCAACTTAAGCTTTATGTATTTTTTAAGTTCATCTGGGAAGGGCCTTATCTGACCAAGTTTCCTTTAAAAGTGATTCAGGCCTGGCCAGGTAGTTCAGTTGGTTGGAGCATCATCCCATACACTGAGGCTGCAGGTTCGATCTCCGGTCAGGGCACAAACAAGAATCAACCGATGAATGAATAAATAAGTGGAATAACAGATCAATGTGTTTTTCTTCTCCTTTTCTCTTTCTCCCTTCCTTTCTCTTTAAAATCAATCAATAATTTTTTAAAAAGGCCTCAAAAAGGATCGCAACTAGCACTGAGCAAGGTACAGGAATCAAAAGGAAGTGCTATTTATTTGTTTCTGGACAATGCATTTCTATGGAGCAGGCCATTAGAGTGGAATTCACATCTCCCCCCACCCTCCCACACACACCCTCTGAAGGGGCTGTTAAACTCTTTCCTGTAAAGGACAAAGTGGAAGATTAGCAATGGGCCGGGCTGGCCTCCCACCACTGAACCCTGTGGGTGCTTTGCCTACCCTGGAGTGGTTTCAGTGTGGTGGTCTCTCTTCCTGTCTTGGCTCAGCACTCATGGGAACCTTTCCTTTCCCAGCACACGCGGAGCTGCTGCCATGAGCTACAGATGGAATGCCAGGGAGCAAGGGGCTGCTTCACAACTGTCCTCTAAATACTCGGCCCCAGCAACACCAGGGGAGAGTTGATGGCACACTAAGTCCCTCACCTGGATGGAACAGGCTGCCCAGCTCTCTCCTGGTCCCCCCGAGGAAGGCCAGGGAAGAGACCAAAAAGCATTTTAAAGTTTCCAAAGGAACCCCAGCAGAGCAGACAGTGAGTTTTTTATTGTTTTAAGAGCCTAGCAGGCCACTACCGACATCACCATGGCTCTGACCAACTCTCAGCAGTCCTCCTGCCCCCAAATCACAATCACCCCGCAAGAGCAAGATTTGCCATATCTGTAATTGTCCCAAAGAATATTCTCCAACGGTGAAGGGTTGCAATAAAAGGATACCCAGTAACACTCCATTAACGGCAACATGTCAGAATTAACAGCACCTTCAAGATCCAGTATTCTGAGGGAATCACAACAAACAGGAAGTTTCTCTTTTAGAATGGGTCAGATTACTTTATCATCACTCAATCCCTCCTTCTGTTTATACTCCGAGGGCACCAGGGCACCTCCCCAGGCTCCCGCACACGGAGGAGAGGCACGAGCCTTCATGCCCGCGGTGACGGTGGAATGCTGGTAGCTGGTTTAAAGAATATCCTTCACAACCAAATTTCTTTATGGAGTCTATACTCATTTGTAAAAATGTCTTCATCTATAACCTCTTAATCCACTAAATTTGGTTCCTAATTCTCTCTTTCACTGAAATGGCTCTTTATAAGGTAGACAATGGGCAGTTGTCAGCCCAGTAGACATCTCCTTGGTGTGATGCTGGGCTTTGTTAGGCACTTCTTTCCCTTTTTAGTCAGTTGGAACTTTCCTGTCCTTCCTCTCCTCACCTCTCTGCTGCTCCACTTGGTCAATCTCTTTTCTAATTTCCTCCTTGGCCAACTTTTAAAATCCTGGCCTGTTCTGTCCTGGGCCTGTTTCTTCTCTCACTGGATATCCTTTCCAGAGAGGCCACTTCTACCACCTGCACCCACCAAGGTCCCCCTCATCTTTGTCCCCAGCACACAGCTCTCTTCAGATCCACGTACCAGCACCTTCATGTTGCTTCGCAGGACTTTCCATCTTTCCCAGACCTCTTTATGTCTCCATAGGCCTGCTCTGAGTCAGTAGTACTATTATACCCTGAATTATTTAAATCAAAAACCTGGAAATCATTCTCAGTATCCACTTCCTAGTTGTGTGGTGTTGGCTGAGTAACTTAACCGCTCTCCCTCTCTATTTCCTCATCTGTAAAATGGGTGTAAGGGTTATTGTGGGAGATAATGGAATTAACACACGTAAACTGCTTGGCCTGGTGTCTGGGGCAGAGGCACCCCTCTACTGCAATCAGCTGTGATTATTTCTCTGAGCAGAGTGGGCAGGGGGAGCCTCTGCCAGTCTCCTCTCCTCACCTGTCGGCAGGTGCACAAGGGTGAGGGTGGCAGCAGCTGGCTGAGATCTATAGGCAGGTGCCCTGATCTATGCACGGAGCTGGATCTGGTGGGTGGGACCCTGAGTGATAAAGGTATCCCTTCAGATAAGATTCAGAGGACCTGGGATCTGCTCCCCCTAACCACAGGCAGGGTGGTCACCTTCTACCTTCCTTACAGGGTTATTACCCTGTAGGTATTACCTGATATAATACACGGTATATAGTACATAGTATATAGTATGTCTTTCAATTGGGAGGGTCCTTCTCTTCATAGAATCAAATATTCCTAAAATAACAGGAAGTCAGGGTTTTCCCTTGTCACTTACCCTCAGACAAATGAGCTCCTTGACTTCTATATAATTCCATGTACTTGTCTACAGAACAGGCATAACAGCTCTTGTCTTAGAGCTTACTTCCTTGGATTCTGGAAGAATTAACATATTTTGTGCACTGTACAAGGCTGCTATGGCAACAAAAACCCTGTGGACCACATCTAGCCCTGACACATTAGAACGAGGAAGACCAAGCTCAGCAGAGACGCGGGGGAGCAAACACTTTGCCTGCTGCTGGTGGCACTGCAAATTGGCTCAGCCTTTCAGAAGAGAAAGCTGGCAGTGTGTTGCTAGAGATACTCAACTGTTCGTCCCTTTGGACCTATTGATTCCATTTTGGGAAATACATCCCAAAGAAATTACACCTGCTACTTCCCCATGCTCTAAAAAAGACATTTACAAATTTTTTTCAAAACAAACAAAAAACCTATATATCTTTAAAGGGACTGGGGCACTTTAACACAAGACAATGAAAAAAGTGACAGGTGGACGGTCCACATGGTTGTGTCACGTGTGTGGAAGTGTATTTGGCCTCCTTATATGGAATGTGGAAAAATGAGGATGTGCCAGGAGTGAACATGTACGGAACGCACCCAGAATAGTGTCTGGCACATTGGAAACACTCACTAAATGTTTCTCTTGATGATGATGATGTCACCAAAAGTGAAAGGAATAAAAGGAGAACACAAAATAGCATATACATATTGATTAGAACAATTATATCAGATACTAATCATTTCTAGACTAGAATAGAGAGGATTGGAAAGTTTTAGTGTTCAGTCATTTCCTTCTGTCCCCCTTAACTTCACTGAGATGTAATTGGCATATACCGCTGTGTAAAGTATGTAACACATTGATTGGACACACTTATATACTGCGCTATGATTACTACTGTGGTGTTAGCTAACACACCCATCGTGTCACATAATTACCATTTCTTTTTTGTGCTGAGAACACTTAAGATCTACTCCCTTGGCAACCTTCAAGTATATAGCTCAGCTTTGGTTTTTCCTTTTTATTGAATTTATTGGTGTGACATTGGTTAGCAAAATTATATAGGTTTCAGGTTTACAATTCTGTAATATATTATCTTTATATTGTATTATGTGTTTACCACTCTAAGTCAAGTCTCCTTCCATGACCATTTATCCCCCCCTTTACCTTCTTCTCCCTCCCCTCACCTCCCTTTCCCTCCGGTAGTCACTCTGTTCTCTGTGTCTATGATTTGTTGGTTTGCTTAATCCTTTCCCCTTTTTCACCCAGCCTCACAACGCCCCTCCCCTCTGACAGCTGTCAGTCTATTCTATCTATGAGTCTGTTTCTATTTTGTTAGTTTATATTGGTCATTAGACTCCACATATGAGTGAAATCATATGGTATTTGTTTTTCTCTGACATATTATTTTATCTATAATAGCAATGCTGTATATTAGATTCCCAGAACTTACTCATCTTCCACCTGGAAGTTTGTACTTTTTGACCAACCTCTCCCCACGTCCCCATCCCTCAGCCCTGGTAACCACCACTCACTCTACTCTCTCTTTCTGTAAGTTCCATAGGTTCCTTTTTGTCTTAAGTTCATAATAGATCAAAAACCTAAAGGAGTGAATAGGTATCTCTAAAACACTTGCTCTGAAGGCAAGCTTAGCAATTTCCGTGAAATAATTCTCTGGCTGCAGCCAAAGTCATTGATTAATTTTTAGGTAAACCAAAAAGTCCCACGAGGACTGGGGTGCTAGAAACACAGCCCTGCTGGCGTTCCAGCTGAATAGCCTGTACTTAGCCAGTGCGGCACCAGGACTAACGGAGGTCTCAGCTGAAGTCTCAAATTCTGTCTATTCTACCAGGCTGCACAACACTCTGTGGCTTCCCCAAATTAGGGGTTTCACCCAACTTGCCACATGTTTCCTGTGTATTTCAGTAGCTGCACATTTTCCTGGCAATGATTTCTATTTCTAACCTAGTGGGAATGAGAACGACCTCATATTCTTGAGAGGAGCCTGTTTTGAGCCTGCAGGATGAGATGTGTATCATATATACTTGGATACTATGGAACCCCACATGGAATTTAATTGGGGCTTTTTAGGGGGGAATGTTGACATTTAAAAAGCAGGCCCTGGTCCAAGGATACCTTCCTTTCTTGCCTTGGCCACTGGTGGCTCCCTCTCCACTCATGCTCCCTTCTCCTCCATTCCCACACTGCAGCCAGGCTGAGGTCCTTCCCCAGTGTAGAACCTTCCAATGACCCCACTTTACAAGTAGAATGTTACCTAAATTCTTTACCATGGCATTTGCACATGCTTTCCCTCATCCTGCACAACTCTTCCCTTCCCCCTTCACTCACCTAATTCCTATTTGTCTTTCAGGCCTTAGTTTGTGTCACTTCCTTAGTAAAATATACTTGGTCTAGGTTAGACCTGTTGGTTAAACATTCATCCTGCACTTTTGCTTAACACTCAACACTCATATAATTACTTGTCCCACCTTCATTTTCCCTACAGGATTAGGAATTCTGGGCAGGCAGCCATGTCTGAATCATGCCCACTGTCCTCACCAGTAACTGGCACATATATATTTGTTGGATGAATGGCCATATAAATGAACAAGTGAATGAAGAAGGAATGAATGAATTAGACTGAAGGGTGATTTCCGGTCAAGATGGTAGCGTAAGTAGACATGGCTCGCCTCTTCACACAACCATAATTAAATTACAGCTAAAATATAGAACAACCATTGCTCAAAACCAACAGAAATTGAGTTGAATGGAAGTCTGACAAGTACAGAATTAAAGAAACCACATCCATCCAGACTGGTAGGAGGGGTGCAGATGCAGAGTGGGCTGCTGCCACATCCATATGTGGTAGACAAAAATTTGGGAGGGATATCTTGGGAGCAAGGAGTCCCAACACCACACCAGCACCCCCAGCCCAGGTTTCCAGTGCCAGGAAGATAAGTCCTCACAACCTCTGGCTGCAAAAACCAGCGGGGATTGAGTTTGTGGAAGAAACTGCTGGAGCTCCAAACAGGTCCTCTTAAAAAAGCCACACACAGACTCACCTACTCAGACTCATTCCCTTTGGGCACCAGCAACAGAGTGGTGGCTTGAGGGACAACAGTGGCATATAGGGGGAGGCTGAGGTATCTGGCATCAGGTGAGCAGAGGCCACTGTCCCTTTGTGGGCCCTCCTACCACAGAGCCAGCAGACAGGTGCCGCATCTAAGATTCTATCAACCTGGCTAACAATGTTTTACCTGCCTTGTAGATTCCCAGAGACTCTGCTCCACCCAATTTACAGGCCCACCCAAGTTGCTTTTCCATATGAATGGTCTTGGCTCCTGCTTCACAACTTCCTAAATCCTCTCAAACAAGCAGCAGCTGGCTTCACTGAGCCCCAGGCCCGGAACTGGCAGCCTAGATTCACAGCTTGGCTAGGCCTGAAAATCTTCCGGCCCAACAGAAGTAGCAGCCATCTCACATTGCTTCATAGCTCAGGCAGGGTGGCACTAGGCAAAACACATTGGGGGCTGATCTTGGCCTGTATCACCCAGGAAACTCCAGGGGCCAGTGCACCCAGGGGCCAGTTACAGACCACGTCAGAGCATCACCATCCTGCCCCTGCACAGCTAATCTTCCGTGGAGGATGGAGGTTGGTGGTAAGTGGTCACAATCAATCCTTGCAGCTGACTGGCCTGGCTGGGTAAATCCCTCCCATTGATCTGCAAACAGCAACCGAAGTTCAAAGAAAAGAGGAGGGTGTACTCAGTCCACACAAAGAGTGCACCTTGAGTACCCCGTTTGGGTGATAGGGGAGGTGGTGTCACTGGCCCCTATAGTACACCTACTACATTAGGCCTGCTACCAAGATACGGAGTCAAAGCAGCTCTACCTAATACATAGAAACAAACACAGGGAGGCTGCCAACATGAGGAGACAAAGAAACATGGTGAAAAAGAAAGAACAGATCAAAACTCCAGAAAAAGAGCTAAAGGAAATGGAGATAAACAATCTATCTGATGCAGAGTTCAAAACAACAGTTATAAGGATGCTCAAGGAACTTAGTGAGGACCTCAACAGTGTAAAAAAGGTCCAGTCAGAAATGAAAGATACACTAATTGAAATAAAGAACAATTTACAGGGAAACAACAGTAGAGCAGATGAAGCTGAGAATCAATAACAATGATTTAGAACATAAGGAAGCAAAAAACAACCAATCAGAACAACAAGAAAAGAGAATCCAAAAAGCATGAGGACAGTTTAAGCGGCCTGTGGGACAATTTTAAGCAATCCAACATTCGCTTCATAGGGGTGCCAGAAGGAGAAGAGAAAGAACAAGAAATTGGAAATCTATTTGAAAAAATAATGAAAGAAATCTTCCCTAATTTGGTGAAGGAAATTTACATGCTGGTCCAGGAAGCACAGAGTCCCAAACACAATGGATGCAAGAGACCCACCCCAAGGCACGTCATAATTAATATGCCAAAGGTTAAAGATAAAGAGCTGGGAGGGGGGTGTGGGAGAATGGGTGAGAGGTGAGGGGATTAAGAAGTACAAATAGGTGGTTACAGAATAGCCATGGGGATGTAAAGTACAGTATTGAAAGGGAGTAGCCAAAGAACTTACATGCATGACCCATGGACATGAACAAGGGTAGGGGATCGCCTGAGGAGTGGTGGCGCTGGGTGGAGGGGGGCTAAGGAGGAAAAATCAGGACACTGGAATGGCATAATCAACAAAATAAAATAAAAAAAGGCTAACAGACTTAGGTCCCCTCGAATCGGTCACGAATCTGGAATTTCAGCATTAAGCAGTGAGGGTGTGAGGGTGCAGGGTGTTATCTGGGAAGCCTCTGAAGTCGCACCAAGTCAATGACTTAGGGAATGGTCGTACAATAAGTAGAGCTCATCAAAGGCAGCCTGCAGGCCTCCTGGAGCTCTAAGAAACTTACCTGCACTATCTGTGTGGTTCTTATTGGCTGTGGTTTTCATCATTTTCTCGCTGAATAAAAGAAAAAAAGAGTTAGCTGTATGGTTTCTAAAATGCTTTTTTTTTTTTTTTTTGCCCCCTCCATTCATTATTCTAAACAATGAGCAGCAGGTGGTGATGGTATCAAGCAATGAGGGTAGTTTGGCATCAGCACCACTATTGGCCGGGATGGTAAAGGCTTCCCAGGTGTGCATCTGACACTGCCGGTGGAATGCAGCAGGTGGGCCCTCAAGACTTTCAGACGATGGCGGATGTGAAGACGAGAGGATGGCGGTTGCAGGCACTGCGCAGTGGTCCATGAAGCCACATGCACTGGGAAGCCCATTTACCCTTCTTGGGCCAAAGTGTTACTTTCGACCAAGAATTACCAGAGGGAAAAAACAAACAAACAAACAAACAAACAAACCAACAAACCAGCCAACCATGATTCAGAGAGATGTAAATATTTTCAGCCTTGAAATGATTACAAGAAAACAGATTTGAATGAATGAATTATCTTAATGATTAGAGAGAAACAGATTGAATTATTTTAATTGGTTTGCTTTCTTCTTTTTACCTAGATGCATCTTTGCTATTACTTGTGAGGGACCCTTTAAAAAGCGCAGACTGCACAAGGCCAGTTAAACTGGCAATCTGTTTCTCCATGGCTTGCATCCTCTCTCTGTAAAACAAGAGAACTGTTTGTTAAAGCTCTATTGACCTTTGGACTGGTTTGTCCAGGTGGATGATCACCTGAGGCTCATAAAAGGTACAACCTAGCAGGCACCCCGACCTGGCCTGGGGAACATGAAGAACCTGCAAGGCCCCACTGAGCTCCAGAGTCAACGATCTGAGTTGAGTATTCACCCAAAGTCACTGAAAAGACGCTGCACAGACCTGCAGGGGCCTCCTGGGATACTGAAAAGCATTTCCCTTGGAAATAACTGTGTTTGCGTCCAGCGATTTTGAGCCTTTCTGCCCTGCTTCTGCAATTTCACCTCTGGCACCAGCAGCGCCCTTCGGCCAGCTGTGGCCCCATGGCCCAGGCGTCTAAGCTGCCCTCCTCTGCTGGGGGGCTGATGACTGGTTTTGGTGTAAATGATGGGGATGTTTGTTGTGTGTGAGGGAAAACTTATTTTGTCATCTGAGAGCAATGCTAACGTATGTCTAAGACCAGGGGAAAATATGATTGAAATCAATGTCTAACTTGTGGGTGAGCCGTGCTCCATCTAAGGACATAGGAACTTGAACCTGGGGCTTTTAGAGGATCAAGCAGAAAAACAAATATCCCTAACACCGTGGTCATTTCTGGACCTGGATGGAAAATTTTACCAATTATTTACTGTGAAGATACTGCACCTCTCTGTTCAGGGCTTTCTAATGCTTCGTCACAGTTCATTTGGCTCGCATTTCTGTATCTGAGACAAGGGCAGTTTTGCAGAGCTATTATGGTTATTTTCAGGGCATTATACAAACATCACAACAAGTGACCTTCCTCTGCTGGCTAGGTGCAGAGGACATCACACACGTCCTGGCATGCAGATTCAATTACACTTATTGGGGAGTTTGAAACAATAAAGGGAGACGGGGAGGGCAGTTTGAATAGAGCGGGTCTCTTGCCTGCCGTCGCACCCATGAGCAGGTGTCCTAGCATGAGCTGTGACAGAGAAGGCCCCTCTCTTCACTGTGGTCAGTCCCACCAACCTCTCATAGTGTAAGCAATGGCAATTCCTGTGCTACAAATAGCATGTTCATACAGTGTGGCCTTTATGGACAAGCGAACTCTTTTATCTGGTACCCAATGGAAAGAAATCGTGGTGGTGTGTACTTTCCCTAGAAAACAATAACTGGTTAAGTTGGACTTACTGAGAGATGCTATATCTGTATTTCATACTTCATGACAATCAAAAGGACTTTCAAGGGTAATTTTGTCCATACACAGCTTTTTGGCCTTGTGCTTTGCCTTTGGAATATGAAACATTGAGCTTAGTCTCACAATTACAAGCTTTTGACTTCCGAATTCCATGCATTTTCTTTAGTTTAGCAGTTCCCAACCTTTTTGGCACGAGGGACAGATTTCATGGAAGACCATTTTTCCACAGATGGGGGATGTAGGGAGGAAATGGGGGGCAGTGGGGAGCCAGGGAGGATGTGAGAGTTGGGGGGAGAGGGGGGCAGCAGGTGGAGCTCAGGCAGTAATGCTCGCCTGCCACTCACCTCCTGCTCTGCTGCCTGGGTCCAGTCCATGGCCCCCAGGTTGGGGGCCCCTGCTTTAGTTTACAATGGTTCTGTCACAATACTGAGTTTCTTGGACCTAAGTCATGCAGTCTAAATAGTTAATGGCTGTACACCCGCTAAAGGAAAAGAAACAATTTAAGTGTGAATAGTATGATCTCTTTGCTCCAATAGTGTGGGAAGAAGAAATCTCAAACAGTGAGAGATTTCTATCGCCATTCAGTGACTTTCCACGTGCTTCCAGGTGTAGCAGTAAATGCTAGCCCCCTGACCTACAAAGCATTTGCAGTCACACCCATGCCTCAGGTCTCTCTGTGTCACATGTATGTGCCAAACAGAAAAATTAGTAAGAAACTCAACTCAAGAAAGCAGGTTAACTCTAGCTGGTGTGGCTCACTGGATTGAGCACTGGTCTGCGAATCAAAGGGTTGCCAGTTCGATTCCCAGTGTAGGGATTATGCCTGGGTTGCAGGCCAGGTCCCCAGCAGGGGGTATGCGAAATGCAACCACACAGTGATGTTTCTCTCCCTCTCTTCCCCTCTCTAAAAATAAACAAATAAAATCTTTTAAAAAAAAGAAAGAAAGAAAAAGAAAGCAGGTTAGTAAATACCCAGTGGATTATCCCAAGTTCATCAGACCCAAGTCGCTATGGCATCTCAGAATTGACTGGGTGGTGGCTAATTGTGCTGCTGCCATGTGAGAGACATACTCACACAAATGGGCTCTTGGAAATGAGTGAGTTCCCTGCAGACCAGCTGTACACCAGGTGAAAGTTGTCCAGTGCCCCATTCTTCCTTTGATAATGCTGGAAGTAATAAACTCATGGCCCTCAGAGTTGAGGTGCATTCAGGGCCACCTCAGGATGTACTAGTTTACTGCTCTTAGCCAATGCTGGACAAATGCAAAGGTTTCTTTCCTCTCCCTTTCCTTTCCCCTTCCTTCCTTCCTTCCTTCCTTCCTTCCTTCCTTCCTTCCTTCCTTCCTTCCTTCCTTCCTCCCTCCCTCCCTTCCTCCCTTCCTCCCTTCCTTCCTTTCCCTCATCCTCCTTTTCTCTCTTCTCTTCTCCTCTTCATCCCCCTCCCCTCCTCCTTCTTCTCCCCCCACCCCCTTTCAATGCAGCAGGGCATTTTTAGGGACTAGATTGCTTTGGTTAGGAAGCAAGCAACTTACTGGGTTCCATGAGGCTGGAGTGTAGGCTAGGAAGGCATGGTAGCAACCTACCTACACAGAGATGACAGTACCACTGAAAAATGTTAGAAATAGACAACTCTATGACCTTAGAAAGTAAACAAGACTCTGATATGAGAGAAATGGCAGAGGTGATTTCAACATTGGCTTTAGGCACAACCTAAATCAGTGTTCTTTCTGATCTCTCCCTGGCCAACAGCTTTCATTACCTTGTCTAAGAAAGGAGAGCTGTAGCATTACAAACCAAAACAAAGCACCTGGACTGTTCCAGATTCAAGACACTGATCTGTAACGGATTCATCACAGGAGTTAGAAATGCACAATGTTACAGCACAGGCTGGGTCATCTCCACACGGGTGTCCATAGGGTGGCATTTTCCTTGGCTCAGGGGGTACTTGGCTTTTTGATGTGCTTCCCCAGAAATGGCATTAAGGTACAGAGAAAGACAACCCTCCAATCACAGCCCACTCTCCTTATTCCTCAGTGATCACGCTGACACAGCTGCAGAACTTCCAGGGGTGAGAGTCAGGATGCTTGGAAGGAAGGACCCTATACTCTGTCCAGGGATCCACACCCGTGGTTCTCCATTTTTTGTACCTGGGAGGACGGAAGTAAATGCTCCCTGGGTGGCCTCCTCCAGGCTATGTCACAGGTTGGGCCACCAGGAAGGAGACATGACCTCTCAGAGGCTTTTGACTCAGAGAGTTCAGAACACTTGAGCTTGACAGTCAAGAGTGAGCAATTCTCTCGCATTGCCCAGGAAACAGTGGGTCCTGCACGTGGCAGAGGCAGTGAGCACGCTGACCACACACGTGTGTTCTGCTGTCTTGGCCAAAACCACTTTACAAAAATACAATTCTTTGACACATGGGAATGAGAAAACTTTTTCCTTCCTATTTAATCATCAAAGTGTTTCTGGTTTCAGGATTCATTTGAGGGAGATTATCTGATTTATACATTCATAAATAAGATTGTCTTTCCATTTCATGGTTGGTAATCTGGAAACAATTTTATGGTTTAACTAAATTACAGCAACTGGAAACTTATGCAGCCTTTGCCCATGATGAAATGTTATGAAGTATATTTTAACGTGAAAGGGAAAAAAGCAAAATGCAGTGGAAGAAGAGAAGTTATATACGACCCTGTCATTTTATTACAGGGACAATTTTGTATAATAACCATCTGAATATTAAAGATGCTTAAACTAATTCTTGCCAATATCATTTGGTTTAAGGTATTACAGGACTGGTATAATTACTGTTGAAAAGATGTTTTAAAAGTGATTTCATAAACCATTTTCTATCATTCCATAAACCATATTTAAGGGATTAGTATGTATGGTTAACTAGTCATTTAGCGCCATAAGTCAGCCGGGATGAATGAATCTTTTTGGGACCCAAGCATAACATTAATAAAAATTCAAGTCCAAATCCAGGTAAAGTGCTGATCCTAATATTTGAATTCCTGTTGCTACAATGGGCTTTCCTGCAAGCCCCTGTTTGTCTGAAGAAGATAAGCAAGACCTAGACTGCTTGCAGTCTGCCTTCTGCCTTCAGAGTAGAGCAAAGGAAAAAAAATGCATTTGCAGGAGTACTTTTTGGCAGTAACTCCATTTACATAACTTTTTTGATTCAAGTTTTCACCTTCAACATTATACTTGTCTTTGTTCTGACCGAGGCCTTATTAAGCCTGAATTAAGTCCTTATCATAGCCTATCTGAGTAAATTAATGGCTATTAAAAAACAAGTCAAGGCTGTAACAAGTATGAGACTGGTAATTCCCCTATAATGAAGCCCTTAGGCTATGTTTTTAAATATCCAAAACAAGTGTTGGGGAACTGGCTGAAACCAGCCAGCTAAGCTGCTAGGAAGATGGGTTAGGCCCCCTGTCCAGGTACTCACCTTCCTTACTAGCTTTGCAACCCCCTGGTGCAGGATGGTCAGTAACAAGGATAATAACCAGGGATGGTATTCTTCTTCTTTTTTTTTTCAAAAAGATTTTATTTATTTATTTTTAGACAGAGGGGAAGGGAAGGAGAAAGAGAGGGACAGAAAGATCAATGTGTAGTTGCCTCTCACACGCCCCCACTGGGGACCTGGACCACAAGGCAGGCATGTGCCCTGACTGGGAATTGGCAACCGCTTGGTTTGCAGGCCGGTGCTCAGTCCACTGAGCCACACTGGCCAGGGCATGGCTGGCATTCTGAGAGTACTTTCTAGGTGGTCTGTCAATTCACTTCTAGTTCTAATACTTTTTGATTCCCCCCACCCCCTACTCATTCCCTATCATCTCTCTCCCTCCAGAAAGTGATGAATGGTCAACGAGTCATCAACAAATGTTTTTGAGCACTTAAGTTGTGTTAGGCACGGTGCAAGCTGCTGTGGACACAGCAGTGAGTAAAGTATCATTCTTAAGCAGTACCTTCCTTTCACAAAGTCACTTTCTTTTTTTTCTAGGAGAAATCTAAGTGAACTAAAACCCACAAGTCTTGGCAGTGCCAAAGGCATTTTCCAGAACTAAACAGTGAACAGGCTTAAAGCTAAGTTGTGCCCTTGTTTGCTCATGCCCTGTCTCTTTGGTATGAGGAAAAAAACCAAAGTAATTAAAGATACTGTTTTCAGATGAGTTCAACAGAACACTGGAATTCAAATTATGTGAACTCGTGGTAAAGCTTCAAATAGGACTCTGAGCAGCAAACTTTCTATTTCTGCCTCACTTTAACCTATTGGTGAAAGAACTATATAACTGAAGACATTATTCCAAAAAACCCCTACAAATGTAATTTCTCATTGAAACACCCAAGTTTACTGAGGAGACACTGAGGGAGCTGATGATGGCTGCACTGGGCTACCCTGCTTTGTGTGCACGAGTATTGCCTTCCTACCTCTGCATGCCCTAAAGGTAACGGCCATTTCTTGCACTTTTCTTGCATTTTTAGTCCTTAGATGAGGACTGGGTACACAGAAGGTCATTAAGAAATACTGTTTATAACCCTGACCTTGGAGGTGGCTGCGTGCCCCCCCTGCCCACTGTTCATGCAGAAGGAGGACTGGGTATGGTTTATTCTCCCCGTTGCCACACCATTCCATGGTCCATCCAGTCTCTTAACATCTGCCCCGCTTCTGAATTCCGAGTTACTCATCTGTAAGTTCCCCCGTGCCATGAGAGACCAGTGCTAAGATCACCTGTGCCCTCTTATTCGCAATTACTATGTATAGATAGATGCAAAAGGTGGACAGTGAAGAAGACTGACAGAAAAAAAAATGATTCATTTGAAATACAGAACTGGAGGAGAGCTCTGTAGATACCCAGAACCACTAAAAGACAAGTCTTTTCAAAAACAAAACAAAACAAAACAAAACAAAAACAAGTGGGTTCTACAGCAAATTAAGCCTGAAACATTGCTGGAGGCAAACATGACAAAACTGAAACTGTCTACCTCAGATATATCATGGGAAGGCAGAGCTCTCTGAAAAAGACAATAATGCCGGGACACACAGAAAGGTCGCCGGACAGGAGAAAGACCAAGTATGAGATGAACTGACTGCATAAAAGCCACAGGCATGTGTTTACAGGAGCTGAGCAGGGCAGCTAAGGGCAGGACACTGTGGACATCACTCACTCATAGAGTGGCCAGGCGTCAGAGCTGACTCAATGACACACACAAGTTCCCTACCAGCATCTAGAAAATTCCCTCACATCCTTGAAAGGCATTAGCTGGGAAGACAGCCTCCTGTCTGTCACACCCCATTGCATTATCCTTTGTAGCTTCAACATTTGTGCTGATAACCCTTCCAAAAGTTTGGCCTTATAGCGCCTCGAACTCTCCTTCAGAGACATATCCTGGCCGGCAGTTCTTCCTTGGTATAGTTTTCCTCTCCAAGATCAGGAACTCCAAAATCCTCTTTAGGTGTAGCAATCTTCAGCTGTCTTTGGTTCCCTTCTTCAGACAAATCAGCTCTTTACGTGCACCCTTACCTCCTTCATTCTCAGCCACCAAGGCTGTCTGGAAATTCATTTTAATATTCCTGCCCCTCACCTTGGAGGACTGCACACACTCTCTCAATCATCCTGACTGGATTCTCCCCTGGCTGGCCTCTCCCTCAGCCTTGCCGCTCCCGGGCTGGCTGACTTCGTTTTCTGACTGACTAAGGATGGAAATAAATGAGAGGAAAGGGCCTCGTTGTGTCCTTCTATTTCTTTCCCCATCCATTCCTCCTGGCAACACTTCAAGCAGTGTGGAATTCTCTCATCAGGCATCCAGGTTCTCTCCAAGTCAGGAAAGACAATGGCCAGACCAAAGATGTTCACCTGGAATGCTCTGCCCTTTACTTATGGCCCAGGAAGATACATAATGGATGACAACTGTAAAGAAATAAGCAGGCCTTGGCTGGTGTGGCTCAGTGGGTTAAGCACCGGCCTGCGAACCAAAAGGTTGCCAGTTTGATTCCGGGTCAGGGCACATGTCTGGACCCCGATTGGGGGTGAGAGGCAGCTGATCTATGTTTCTCTCATACATTGATGTTTCTCTCCCTCTCTTTCTCCCTCCCTTCCCCTCTCTCTAAAAAATAAATAAAATCTAAAAAGAAAAAAAAAGAACCTCAGCTAAACAATTGCTGGGGCGTGTGATAGCCCTGGGGGTGAACACTGACAGAGTCTTTCTTCTGACCCAGGAGGCTTCACATGACCCAGCTTGGTGGCATGGGAGGCTGGACTCGGCAGGGTGCCTGTATTCTTAGTGGTCAAAGGGTCCTGGATGGCAGAATCTGAAGGGTCAGCTGGGAAACAGCCACTCCCTCTGAGGAAGCATGTGAGGGAAGCCACAAAGAGAAGGATTTAGCCAGTGGAGAGAAGAGGAAGATGAAGAGAGCACAGTAGCATGTTCCAAGTAAGGAGAGTTCCAGGCAGAGCAGAAGCATTAGACTAATAACATTTAATGGAAGCAAAAACAGTGGACTAGGAATTAACCTAGATCTGTGCTCTGACTCCAGAGGTGGACAGGGACAGGGTGGGGGGCCCAGGTAGGAGGCCACAGATGCAGATCAGACGAGAGCAGTAGTGGCTTGGACCAGAGTAGTGGAGTGAGGTAGACAGCAAGGGCTGGAGCCAGGGAATCTTTGGACATAAAACTATCTCTGGTTGCCCAAATGTGGAGTGTGAGAGACAGTAATCAACAAGACACCGAGGCTTTTGGCCTAAGCAATGGATAAAATTGTCATACACATGATAGGAAGGCAGGCATTCATTTTTAGACATGCTGCTTTTGACTTGACCAACTGACATCCAAGGGGAGAAGGAAATCTCCATTCATAAATCACTTAATGTCTCCAAGTCTCAGCTTCCTCAACTGTCAAACTAGGATAACAACTGCCTTCCCTGTCCCACAGAGCTGTCATCCTACAGAGACGTGGAAAACGAGGGTGGGCCAGAAAATGTATGTGCAAGGTTCCCTTTCATCCATTCAACTTCATTCATTCAACAAATATTTTTCTGGAGCGGGCTGTGTGCCAGGCACAGGGGTAAATGCTGCGACTATGTCTGTGAATTAAACAAAGGGCTTCTTACTCTCACAGAACTTACATTTTAGGGGTGAGGGTAACAGTACAACAAGCTAACTAAATACAGAAATATGTATATGTAGATATAAAAATATATACTTACAAAGAAACATACATATATCATTTATTTAATCATACCATCTTGTGTTTGTGCACATGTGAGTGTACAATGGTTGGTTGGGAAAGGCCTCCCTGAGCAGATGGCATTTACCTGAAGCCCTGACTTTGGCAAGAAGGCAGCCAGGTGGACAGACAGCTGGAAGAGAAGGACAAATACAAAGTCCCAGAGGTCGGAAAGTCCCAAGTTCAAACACAGGAAGTCAGTGTATGTGGAGTGGAGCTGGTGACAGGAGTATAACAGGCTGAATGAACTCTCCGCCTGCAGAGGAAACAGGGCCTTTAAGGCCCCCACCCCTTGTTAAATAGAGGCGTCCATTCACTAATGCCCAACACCCAGAGATACCACATCTGAAACCCTGCCAGACTTAGCCTTCCAGAATCACACAATTTTCTGGTTGGAGGGAACTCATTTAGGCTCCATAGTTTTCTTTCTATTCTAATTCAGGGATCTTGACTGAAGCAGGAAAAAAAAAAGAAAGGAAAAAAAAAAGGCACTTAAGCCCCGTCAATCCGGGCAGAGCTGAGCCACGCCCAGGCCTGTGCTTCCAACAAGCACAATCATTGATTTCCGGCTTTCCGACAGCATCCTGCCCAGCAGAGCGAATGCTCCTGGGAACACTCCAGGTCGCCTTTACTCTATTTCACAACTCCCTTTCTGGCAGGCTGTTCTGGCTGGGACCCAAGTCAGGTGCGAGGACACACAGTCACTCAGATCCAAGGGCCAACACATTACTGCTCCTTTGTACAGTGGACTACAGCTTCACAATTTTATGTCAATTAAGACTTTTACTTAGAGAGAACTTTCCAGTTCAAAAAAGACTGCACGGGGCCCTTAAGAGGTCATGTCCTGTTCAGGCAAAGGGCTCCGAGGCTTAGGGAGGTAGGGTTCCCGAAGGAAGCAGAGCTGTTTACCTGCAGAGACACGTGCACACCCAGTGTTCTGTGCAGGGCTCTGAGCTGCCCGCCTAGTGATTCACCAGCTGGGTGAGGCCCTCCACTTCCCGGGGGATGAGAGCCTTCACTCCCCAAGGCACACCTATACCCTGCTCGCTGAAATCACTTACTTTGCATTTTCTTTCTCTCCCCTAAGGGTAATTTTTAATATTCATGCTCTGGTAGTGACAGCTCATTTTTTTGGTGCAGGTACAAACCAGTATGAATAGCTGTTTGTTCAAGTTCTGGCAACCTGAACACAGATGGGCCTATAATTTACCTTCTAATAAGACATGGTGTCAGCTGTGGAGAGATGGTCTCCTGAGGGGTCCGAAAGGAGCCTTGGAACTAAGCTCCCACTCCTCCTACTTCGGATCTGTAAAGCCTCAGCATGAACTCAAAAGAAGTAAGATAATGACTCTTAAGCAAAAAGAAGGAAAATATTTCCTATACTTGGCTTCTCTTGTGTGTTTTTAAATTTTGTCTTCTTAGATACCTGTGCTTGTTGGAGGAGTTAGGATACACTGTCTTTATTAAATAGACAAAAAAATATTGAGACAGCATGAGAGTGAAAACACCATTTGACTAGTGGCTCCAGTCACTGGACCTTTGGGAAGTCTCCTGTTTCTCCTTCTGTAAAGTCACTGATTAGGAAGGAGAGTGCTCTCTAAGATCCCTTCAGCTCTGAAGATGGGCAGGGGGGGAGAGGAGGTATTTCTTGGCAATGCAGGCTGGTCCTACAAGACTGTCATGGGCAATACAGACTTTTTAAGACCTGCAGTTTTTGGAAGTTTAAATTCATGCTTAGACCTGGCTATATTTTTTAATCATAATTACTTGATTCATAAAAAGTAAAGCCCAAAATTCAAAACAACTGCAACCTCCATGGTCTTCACCAGACAGAAGGACAACTGGTCATAAAAGAGGCTAAAATGTAGTGTGGACATCATGAGAGTCCAGGATCATCCAGCCATTGGGTGGTTGGACTACTTAGAGGAGCCCCATCTTCAAGCTGGATAAACCCACAAGGAGTCTGCACTGAGTCTCAAAGAGGCTGAAGCTGCTCCTAAACACTTATTCATCTTCTCTTTGAAGAAAGAAATTCCAGTCAGCAAGGAAAGGGGCTTATCTGAATCTCACAGTATTTAAGTTCCTCAAGCTTAGCTTCTGGTTTCAGACCCAAGGCAACTGATTGACAGCATCTCATGAATGTTCAAAGGAGATACAAGGGCATATTTACATTTCATGTAATTAGTGACAGATGATGGCTTTTCTTTTCAGAAACTGGTCTGAGGTAACAGTAAGTAAGTAATTGGCCTTGTGACAGTCACTCCACTGGTATTTTTGATAAAATATTCCTTGAGTAAGAAGAGAGCTATCTTCAAAATTTGTCACGTAGATAGGCATCATGTTTATCAGATAGCTGTTGCCTGAACTCAGCAGTTAAGAAATGATTAGCAAATGCTACTTAACTATAAAGTTTATATTCCTGTGACTGAAGTAATAATTTAATTTATTAACCCTTACTTGACTTCTGAGACTGGCAAAACATCATATTCAGATGTCATCTTTATAGACACCATAATCGTAGAAATGTAACAAATTTTGGATAAAGATCAGTGTGATTTTCCAAGTGGCATCTTTTTATCCTATTATAAATATCCCTTACATTCTAGTTCATCTTAATATTCCCATGAAGGCTCCCAGACCAGTATAAGTTCAGGAACATGCTCCCTTGTCTGAATTCATAGCAATTATTGTCTGTATCACTTGTTTGGAATTAATTATGTATAAGCAGTCCCCAAATTAGGCTTATAATTAAAAGTTTACTTGTATTTCCATTGTTTAGAACTTGGAATAAATGGTGGTTGAATTTCCAGCTGGTCCACGGAAGCCTCTTTAGCCTACAATGTATTATTCAAGTTATCATTGTTCCTCATTGTTTTCAAGGAAAATGTGGCCTGACTTGAAGATATTGGGAACAGATCTCCTCCAGAATGAGGCTCCAGACTCTGGGAGAGCCATTCTTTCCCCTTAGTGACTTGGCATGGCCTCCTCCCTTCTCCACGTGTCACTAGGAAACACTGGCACTGTCAAAGAGACAAGAAGAGAATCCCTGAGCATCACCCATGAATGAAATCCTATTCTTGTGATTGTTCCTGCAAAACAGTTATTTAGTGGGCATTCAGAGTTCAGAAACTTCCTGTACTTAACTGTGGCATTGCTTACACATTCATATTATAATTTTAATGTCTTATGACAGTCTTCACAGTTTATCTTCCTTGTGTAGGGGGACCACACAGAAGTTTCTTTGTGTTCTGCAAAGCATCTAGACCACAGCTAAACACATAAGAGAAGCTCAGTAAACATTTATTGGTCTAAAACTAGAGCTACATGGAAAAGCAATCGAGACAAAAGCTGAATCAGCCAGGCACTATTCAGCATCAGGACAGATAACCTCATAATCTCAACTGCACCTGGTTAGACATCTTTATCCTCAGTCATATAGCTCAGGTGCCCTTTTAAAAGGATGCCCTAATCCTGGCTTTTTTTTTTTTTTTTTTTGCTGCTCCTGGATCCAAGATGTGCAACCTTGACTACTCTTCTGAAATGGATTTAAACATGGCTTTGATATTAAACGTTCTAATTTGGATCCTGAAGCCCAGCTGATTCCATTGTCTGTTCACACTTAGTTTTACTGTTTCCTATAACCTGTTCCCCTGCTTTATGGCCTTCTTGGTATATTCACAAACAGTCCTTTGTTCTGGCCAGCTTTGCCTATTCAGCTCTCTGTCAGCAGGATGCTTTGCTCAAAGTAGGCACTCTTTGAGCACTTATGTTATGGCAGGCATGGCACGTGGCATTTAACTGTAATGTGTTCTTCCACCCGGCGAAGTTGTGTTATTATTATCCTTATTTTATGGATGAGCAAACGGAGGCAGAGCCAGATTCAGTAATGTGTCAAAGGTACCAACTGCTAGCAAGTATTCGACTGGGATTAGAACCCAAGCAATCTGGCTTTGGAATCCACGTTCACAAACACTGCTTGTTGCTGCCTCTCAATAAAATGGTTGACAGCAGATTGAATGAAATGAAGGTAACAACAGCAAGTTAGGACAATAGTGTAGTTGCTTTACCCAGAGGTAAGAACAGAATTATAAAAATTGTTGAGATCTGTGTTTCATGAATGTCACCATCTACATTCCTTAAGTGCAAGGCATTCTTTCATTTCTCCACTGCATTAAGTAGAAAAAGTCCAAACTTCCTTTAGAGCAGTGCTTCTCAACCAGGGGCATTTTAGGCCCCAGGGAACATGTGACAATGTCTGGAGACATTTTTGATTGTCATGACTGGGGCAAGGTTGGTTGGGGGGTTAGTTTGCTACTGTCATCTAGTAGGGTAGAGACTGAAGATGCTGTTAAACATCCCATAATGCAAAAGAGAACCGCCTCCCCAAAATTATCAGGCCCAAAATATCAATGGTGAACAAGTTAAGAAAATCTTGCCTTAGAAAGATATCAATCTAACTACTCAGGATATCTCTTGATATGGTTCACTTCTGACAATACATGCAGGAAAAGGAAAAAAAAAATCAACCATTCTATCTGAATCATTCAGACTCACCTCTCTAGCAGGATAAAGCACTGTTTAGAAAATCTTCAAAGGTCTATGAGTCACTGTTAACATGTTTAAATGACATAAATCTGCATTTGGACTCTCACTCAACCAACTACTAAACAAAGGATGTATCACACTCCTCAAAGCTACCAACACAGCACCATTTAATCCTCATAAAATGAGAAAATGATGGAAAATGATTAAAGAACAGTCACAAGCTACCAGTTAGCATGCAGGCTTCCTCTTGTACACAGAATTTTTCTTTTTCCTTCTTTCTAATTGGCTCATGACAAGAGATTCTGGTTCTTTAAATCTGTGATACTCTAGAAATCATAGCGGGATCTCATGTGGCTTCTCTTTCTCCAGATATACATGCTCAGACAGGGTAAGAATTGTTCCTCTGTGCACTCTTGACTAGTTTGTTGAACTTAGCTACTGGAGGTGAATAGTGAAAAAATGATCTTAGTCCAAGGGTACCATGTTTCAAAAAATATTACATTAGGAGGAAGCTATTATACATTTGAGAGTTATGAATCACTTTGAAATGAGCATCCTTGAATTTTGAGTGTTATTTCAATAAAGATATTGTACATTATTTGATCCAAACTATAAACAGAAATAACATAACATAAATATCTTAGAATTTTACAATTCTTAAGGGCTCTTTTATGTGCCATGAGTAGAAATAATGAGGCTATTTAATGAAGCAATTTTGTAACCAGGGGAAGACAGAGTCTCATGAACTAAGTCATCTGTCACCTACCATCTCCCTCGGCACTCCCTGACAGTCACAGGGACCCACACTCTTCTTGGGAGTTCCAGCTGAAGGGAAATCAGCTGAGCAAAGCCACTTCATCCCTCAAGATCATTTTCTCTTACTAGATGCTCAGACATGAGAATTGCTATGCTGAAGTCAAAGTAGCTGTGCTCTACTGCTCCACCCCCGAGTCCAGGGCCATCTTGGGAGAAGAGCCCTACCAACATACCTGTTCTCTTAGACGTACTCTTTTTTTGAAGATCTTCTATGTATAATTTTTCATTACTCAATACTTTGTGGAAGCATCTTTATAAGAAAAGAGATGCCAAACTCATTAAATCCAGGCACATTACTAAATATGAGAAGCGAGATGAAATTGTTTTGAACTCATTTTCAAGTCAATAGAGCTGTTATGAAATCATGTGTCCTCGAAAAAACAAAACAAAACAAAAACAAAAAAAACCCCAGCTACCTTAGGAGGTTTCCCGAGTACAGATGGGAAAGAAAGGATTTTTCTCTGTGATTTCAAACATCCTGCAGTTATTTGGGCTATTTCATAGAATTGCTCTTCTGAACAGCATCTGAATCCAGCCATGCCCCAAAGAAAGCATTGCTACAGATTTCTTAGTCTCCCTCCTGTGTTTTTGTAGCTTCACATCTTAGATGTAAAATTTCACTTCAGAGTTTTATGTAAAAAGTACTCTCAGATTTATTTGCTTTCTAACAACAGGAAACTGCAACAGAAATTGGTTTGACACTTCAAAGGGCCCTATACTCATGAAGTTAGACGTTTAGGGGTTGAGGACTCTTTAAAAATATTTACACAGGTTAAATATATCTGAAATAACATCACAATATAAGTGAAACAATGAACTATAATTTTGTGCTTCAGTAATTTTTTATGTGCTTGTTTTTTAAAATTTTCATTGACAGTACTCACATTCATTTTTTGAAAATAAAATCTACCAAGAATATTCTCTATAGTCTTTCCTTATTTCTGCATAATTGTGTTAATGTATTAGCTAGAACAGTTATATTTTAAATGACATGTATATATTTAGCAATACAATTATGCAAATTCTACCATGTTTATGATTGTAAATATGGAAATATCCTTTAGGAGCAGTCAGTTAGCATCTAGTCCTGAAGACATTTTTGGTAAAATTCTTGTTGAAATGCTCAGAATTTACTCCTGAATTCATTTCTCTTCTCGAGGTAGGGCTCATAGTTCTTACTCACCAGGCAGAATATTGCACACTGGTAAAAGATATGGATTCTTTAATAGACCTGGACATTCTATGTCATTTAGTGGCTTTGTGACCTTGGGCAAGTCACTTAACCTCTCTGAGCTCAGTTTCTGCATTTGTGGAATTGGGATGATGATAGTATAAACTTCACTGAGTCATGATGATTAAATCCCATGATTTGTGGAAATTGTTTAACACAGTGTTTGGCCCATAAAAGGCTCTCAATTGTAATTCTTCTTAAAATAGTAGTAGTACTTATAACTGTAGTGCGTAGCAGTACTACATTTCAGTCCAGTCACTAAATCTCTGAAAGAATTCAGAATTACAGTGGAAGAAGAAGTATGACTACGCAGGTAACTATGGGGTGATAGGCCAGTGCTGGTAGCAAAGTCTCCAGACTTAAGTTCTTTTTACCAGAGAATCATTCTATACACACTTTATTCATGTGTCTGGGTTGAGTCAATGAGGATAGGATGTTTAGGAGTTTCAGTAATGGGAACTCTGAATACGTGTGTGTGTGTGTGTGTGTGTGTGTGTGTGTGTGGTGTGTGTGTGTGTGTGTAGGCCTACAAGAGAAAGGAATTTAGCCTGCTCAGGTATATACAAGCACTCCAATTTGACCCTCTGGAGAAGCCAGTTAACAGGTGAGGAATCACCTGCGTGAGACATGTGAGATAAAATTCTTCCTCTGCTATTTCACATTTCAGGGAATGAAAAAAAAGCAAAAATGTAAAATTATATTCAGAATTATAATCATGTCAGAATATGATAGTCATAATGACAGTGTATTATAGGTGAACATTAATCTTTTCAATTTTTCTAAAATGCATTATTCTAGAAATAAGATAATTTAAGAGTTTCTTAAAAGGGTTTCTAACAGAAATCCACAGAATTTTTCCAAACTTTCGTAAAACAGAAACCTAAAGAGGAAGCAGAGACCCTAAAAGAATACTGATGTTGCTTAAGGCTAAAACCCTTCAAGACTTCGATCTAATATAGATAAGACTCCACATATCAGCAGAGAGCTTCTTCACTTTGTTCCCTCCCATAAGTAAATCCTATAAAAAACTGGGTTCACTGATGCTCATTAAGTCATATACATATGGTAAGTGCACGCATGACACTGAGCTAGGCGCTGGGGAAGAAGTCAGACACCATCACTGTCCAAAATGTCCTACAGCGTGAAAATGGCTTAATATGATCCACAGTGGAATCAAGCTCTCAATCCTCTTCAGCCTACAAGGTGAGCCAGCATGGGGGTGGGTGGGGATGGGGGGGAGGGTGGATTCTGGCCTTCACGCTATATTCTGGAAATAAATAGTTTTTATTGTTTCCTGTACTAAGTTCTTAAGACTCTTAAGTCCAATCCTCTAAGTGACCCATTTTCCCTGACCAGCCCCTTACAGCCCGCTGCAGAGGACAATGTAACCCTTTCTTTGCAGCACACGCTTGAGACTCAAGCACATTATGGCAGATTTCTCTCTAGTTGTAACATTGGTCTGTTCCAATGGGCCTCAGCATCTACCCCACACTCTCAGCTGTCCATGGTCACAAGAAGTATCCCTTTCCTGGATTCTTACAATTTCACTTCTTAAAGCCTTTGGAAAGGAGGGAATATATATTGTTTTCCAATCCTTAATTTTTCTTAGTCCTACAAAATTAAGCCAGTCACCACTGCTTTATTTTTTCCCCCAGTGTGTAAGAGGATTAAAATTGTTAGTGCGTTAATGATCTCCAAAGTTCCACGTTCATTCTCTTTCCATCCCCCGGGAATCTGTCTGCTGTGACTGAACAGATAAGGAGAGGCAGCCTTTCCGTGATAACATTCTGCTAATTAGGACAGCGCTTTCTGATTTGTGTGTGAAAAGTAAGATAGACAATTCATATTCCATTCACAATTTTGGCATTCTTTTTATAAGGTTATGTAATAGCAGTAAGTGATATTACCATTTTTAGTGAAGAGCAAGTAAGACTGGTTCTTATAAGGTACTGAATAATTAAATATCTAGATCTTATTTTTCATACTTCTGAATTTATGTATGACCACTAGTAAAAGGCTTAACCTTTTTTGGACTCAGTTTCTTTGATTAGATTTTTTGTGATTATAATTACTATGTTGATTTCCTTTAACCAATTCAGGCAAGAGAAATTCCCTCTATCAAAATTAGTTTTTCTATTACTACATGAACTTTGGAGAGTTTTTAAGATGCAGCAGGAAGGTTATGGGCTGGCAAATTATAACAATTTATATATTAAAAAAGAAATTAAGCCCTGGCTGGTGTGGCTCAGTAGATTGAGTGTTGGCCTGTGAACCAGAGGGTTGCTGGTTCAATTCCCAGTCAGGGCACATGCATGGGTTGTGGGCCAGGTCCCCAGTAGGAGGCGCATGAGAGGCAACCACTTATTGATGCTTCTCTCCCTGTCTTTCTCCCTCCCTTCCCTTTCTCTCTAAAAATAAATAAATAAAATCTTAAAAAAAAAAAGAAGACATTAAAGTGCCCAGTGTGTCATTCACTAGATAATTTCGCTGATCTCAGCATTCACTCTGGAATGAGTATTAAATTTAAACCATCCTATTTTTATGCAAATTCATGTTTCATCGCTCTAGATGACAGCCAGTAAAACATTCTTTCCATTTCCCAAAACCAGATGAAAAAACAAAATTTCGCCACACAAGGAATAACACAAATTGTCCTTTCAAACAGCTATACCTTGAACCACTCACTCCTTGTTTTCTGTGGCAGATCAATTATTACAAGCTCTTGATATATTTGTCTGAATGATTTCTGCTAATCACAGTTTTCTTTCAAATTATTCAGTTGTAGGTAATGGTGACACTGTTTGACCCACGCTCAGGAGGCTCGCACTGACCACTCTTGGCGTGTTTGCCCTCCTTTAGCATGGCTGTGGGCTGCCTCACTTGACCCCCCACCAATTTAGGAATTGCAGACAGGGATGGCTTTTGATCCTCACTGTACCCTCTGCAGCATCTGCAAGGCATGCTGCACAAGGTTGGGGCTCAGTTGATCCCTGTTCTCTTGGTTTGACCTCTGAAGAGCAGTGCTCAACAACACCCAGGCACACACCACCCTCGGCCACCCTCGCCCCCTTACCTGGTCTCTCTGTCTTTGGGTATTGTAGCTGTGCTATATGCAAACATTTGCTTCTCCACTAGAGGAGGGCCAAGGTCCACAATGCCCGATAGTCCTGGAGTCCGTGGCTTTTCAATGTACACCAAGGTGCCTGCCTCCTTTTTGTAGGGCTGGCGGCTGGGCGAGACTCGGTCTGGCTGCATGGTGTGAGGGGGCCCGTGGGTGTTATGATGAGCGTGCATGTCCATTCTCATGTCACTGACCCGGTGAGGAGAGGCCGGGGGTGTTTTGGAGCCCAGTGTAGGCAAGTGGCTGTCTGGGTATTTCCTCGATTTCTGTCTGTACAATGACTGCTCCATATGCATTTCCGCTTGCAAAGGGTTGCAGTAAGCACTTGCTGACCGGATTGCTGTGCGGTGATATGCAATAATGTGATCAGGAACATCCAGTGGGTGTCCACCATGAGAAGAAGCGATGCTCATCCGTCCCTCATGATACAAATAAGGATCAGCATAGAAACCCTCATTTCGGTACATCGCAATGTTCTTGCTACTCATGTCTTCATCCGGCTTTACATCTCTTCTTTCCAAAATGGCGCTCGGGCTGGGTGAGATGGATCTGGAGACTGGCAGGCTGGAGAGCCTGTCCCTGGGGATGGTGGCATTGCCAGGAACAAGCATGGGGCGGGTGCCCCCATAAGGAATTCTGGATGGGGAGGGTGGCATGGAATGAGGGACTGGCGTGGAGGGTGGAGAATTTGGAATGGCATGGGGCAGGTGAGCTGTGGATCCAGGGCGAGAGGCACCAGGGCCATCTCCTCTTGCATAAACAATTTCTCTCTGCATCTGAAAATAAAACAAGAAATTAGAAAATCTACTTTGATATTCACATTTTTAGAGAAGGCTCAATGTGACAGTGTGGCTTCCCTGGGGTGGTAGTCTGAATAACAGTCCTTGTAAGACGTCCACACCCTAATCCCTGGATCCTGTAACTATGCTCCCTTACATGGCATAGGGACTTTGCGGACGCCCCCCTTTAAAAATGTTGAGATGAGGAGACGATCCTGGATTATCTTGGTGGGCTTAATGCAATTACAAGGGTCCTTATACGTGACAGGGAAGCAGAAGGATACGTGACGACAGAAACAGGGTCAGAGAGACACTAGAAGAGGAAAGAGGGGCTGTGTGCCCAAGGATGCAGGCAGCGTCTAGAAGCTGGAAAGGGCAAGGAAATGGATTCTCCCCTAGAGCCTCCAGAAGAAGTGTGGCTCTACCAACACCTTGATATTGGTCTGTGGAACCCATTCTGGACTTCTGATCTCCACAGCTGTAAGATAATGCATTTGTGGTATTTTAAGCCACTACACTTGTGGTCATTTGTTACCACAGCCACAGGAACCAAATGCACCTGATATAGAACTCAACATTGTGGGAAAAAATGGTACAGTGGTTTAAATTTTGAGGTCATAACTTCTTAGAGACACTTAATAAATGTGTATGAAAAGTGCTAAAATTATTTTTTCTAAAACTTGTTCTGGGCACATTTTCTAGTATTAGCCCTAGAAAAGAGTTTGTAAGTATCTTCCCCGTCTTTCTGAGCTGGTACAATCAAGGGATGTGACCAGAGAGGGAAAGGACATGCATGGGGAAAACCCAAAGGGAAGTTTCACTGATTCAGCATCTCCCTACATGAACTGAGTCTATGAGAAACCAGGCTCTGAGAGACTGGGAGGGAATACCAGGAGGCAAGGATGCAGCAGGAGGCAAGGGAGTGAAGATGGAAGGGAATCCCAGGAATGGTAGGGAGAAGGAATCCCAACGGTACATTCTATGGGGCTGCCATGTGGTGACAAGGAGCCTCCTTGGGTCAGCCATCATAAGCCTGGTACTTCTTGCTCAGGCAGCAGTGACTTCTGGGCTGTGGAATTACCATCAGTTTAGGAGAGCGGGGACTCCCACAGGGTCTCCCATTAGCTCTCCTTTAGAAGAAACAATGACTAAAAAAAAATAAAAATAAAAAAAAATAAAAAATCAATGACTCGAGAATCATAGCAACAGAGAGCAGATTGGTGGTTGCCAGAGGCAGGAAGTGAGGAGTGGGTCAAGGTGGTCAAAAGATATAAACTTGCAGTTATAATAACAAAGTAAGTCATGGCAGTGTAATGTACAGCATGACAACTATAGTTGATAATACTGTATTGTACATTTGCAAGCTGCTAAGAGAGTGATTTTAAAAGTTCTCAGTACAAGAAAGTGAAATTGTTACTATATGAGGTAATGGATGTTAGCTAGACTTACTGTGGTGATCTTTCCTCAATACTCATACGTAGAATCACGATGTCTGTCTGAAACTAATACAATGTTATATGCCAATTATATTTCAGTAAAAAATGAATCGACTTAATGGGGAAAGGAAATACTAATTCGCAATCAAACTGCTGTGTTTAGAGGGGGCAGAATAAAAAAATACAAATTAATTCAGGATATGAATGTTTGATACTCTTTGTTTTGGTCAAAGCCCACAAGGGTGATGCTCACTGAGATTTTCCAAATGGATATAAGGGAAGGGACAAACAGCCCTGGCTCCTCCAAAGTCCACCCATAAGTTCATATGAGATCGGGCGCATTCAGGATCGTATGTCCGTAGACCATCCATTAAGTTCATTTGTGCTGTCATGGGAGCCCACATTCCCCACCAGGCTCCTGGGAAACATGACAGACAAGGAGGACGCACATGGGTGGGGTGGGTGAGGCAGGGGGATGAGGAGAAGGGAGGCAGGCTCAAATGGATGAGAACTAAGAGGAGCAGCTGAGAGACCCATAGTGTGGGTGATGGAGAAAGAGAAGAAAATGCAGAGGCAACCGAAGAAGGTTGAAAACGAAGAGAGCTGAATGCCCTGAATATATACTGATTTCTTATCTTACAAATTCATTTGGTTAGTAAAGGGTATTTACTAAGCACGTGCTGAAAACTGGGCATTATTCTAGCATATAGCATCTAGCTCTCTAATGAGCCCTCAGTTCCCACCCTTAACAGGGTGCTCTTGCATACATCTCTTAGATGATAATGCCGGGAAGAATAGTGGGACTCCCATGTTTCCGTGTTTTGTCTTTGGAAAAGACCCAGCAGTGTGGAACCCGTGACCCAGGAGTTTTACACGTAATGGAGGATTTCATAATAGGAATGACCAATAAAAACTGCAAGCAAGATGCAAATATGTACATAACAACTACAAGGAGCCCTTTCAGGCTACCTTATCTGAGCACTATTGGACTGGTTCCTTAGCCCTATTGGTGGGGGCAGTGACTGTTTCTGGAAACCCCACCAAAGTACTCAGGCACTTGCAATTACAACTTCATTTCCACTCCCTCCACCTCTTAACACACACTCAGTCCCACCACAGTAGGCTAGTTGGCTGCCTCTCTAAACTGAACATGGGATACCCTCAAGCTGCCCATATGCTGCGCACTCTCTTCCCATGTCCCAGCCCTCATGGATCCAAACCGAGGCTGAGGGTCAAGGCTGGGCTCCAGGTGTGTCTGTTCCACAAGGCCAAGCCGGTCCTCTCTCTGCTAACTCACTTGACTTGTCATGACTCAAGTTGCTCAAGGGCACTCCCGAAGTGCGATATTATCACTGTGTAAAAATGTTCCCAATTCTTGTTCCAGAACGGTTGGAGCAGTTATGTGACAGAAATTTTGCAGCAGAGCAACATGGATCCTCTATAAATACCTTTCCTATTCTATCTTCCACAAGGCGGGGCTCAATGAAAAGACACTAACTACCAACTTAAAGTCTAAAGACTTCTGGGGTGAGTCTGATGACAGTAACTCAGAAATTGAAGCTGCTTTATGTCCGAGAAACAATAACACGTCCAATGATGATTTTGATGACTAATAAGCTGTAACAGCTGTTGATGTAAAGTCTTTAAACTAATTGGAAAAAAGAAAAAAGGCCAGTGGAGAGCAAAGCAGGCCTTCACTGAGCATCAAATACAAGAGGGTCTTGGCTCAGCCCGCAGGGTGTATCTGGCCAAATCCCTCCTGCAATCAGACCACACAACACAATAATCGACCCAAATAAATGTAAAGATAAATTTATCATATTGATTCAAACATGCCACTGTGTATAACGTGTAACAGTGCTCAAGGTGAATCGGGTGCAATAAATGGTAGGCACTATTATCATTATTCTTAATTCCAAAAAATTAAAGGGGATTTCAAATGTCTAGAGCTCCCTTAAAATGAATAATAATTTGAACTGAGTTAGTCACTATTCCCTGTTCTTTTCCCTCCTGGACTGGCTTCAGATTATACCTTGATTTGGGAGATCCTGACCCCAATTAATACACATCAAATATACATTCTCCCCCTCCCATTTTCTGGCAAGAGTGTAAAAAGAGGCATCAAAATTGTGAGGCATATAGAGTTATCTAGAAGGATAAAGAATATTAATAAAAGAAAAATGTAAACTTAATTTTGTTTCATGAAAAGTTGAGTAAATTTCTTTGAAAACAAAAGGGTGCTTGCATAGGTATTTTATTATTTTTTTTCTCCATAGGTATTTTAAAAACATGTTTGGTGAAGTGCAAAAAATGGTTAGGAGGTATATTATACAACTAACTTTTAAAATAAAACATACCAAAAATCATTAGAATTTCTTGATGTTATGCGTCGATGAATTCAGAAAGAAATGTAACAATTAACAATAACTCTAATACACAGTGTATTTGTATTGGGAAACTGGGTGATTAGTCAGAATGTTGAACATTCAGTAGGCAGAATCACAGGGGTACCAACCAACCAGAATGGGAACTCAGCCAGAGAGGATGGATCCTAGTAGCCGCAATCAATCAGTATCATGTACCTGATGGTAATGCTGAGTATCACCCCTGCCTTGTCCACTTCAGAATAATGTTGCCATCATCCAACAGGGCCACTGGAAGAATGATTGTCCACTGGAGCTAGCCACAGTGGAGGTGAATACAAGCATTCAGCTACAACAGAACAGGTAGGTAATCTAAAGTTGAACGTCTCCATCAGCACAGGTGACTTAATGGTTGGAAGCATTTGGTAGTATTCTTACATTGCTTCGCCAAGTTACGGCTGACTTTCCAAGACTGAGTTCTAAACAGAACCCTGATAATTTCATCCTTGGCCCTACACTGAGCCCATGGAGAGAATGACATGATGTCCCCATTACGTAGTGGGAAATGTTTTCAACTTACAACTAGAATGAACCCAAAATATGGGTAACTTGGGTTCACACACTAAAGGATATGGATCCACCAATGGTAACTCGCTCTTATGATGCAGAAGGTATGGATGGGGAGATGAGAAGAGAGAATCCTTTTCAAGTTGTCAGTGTAATCTCCCATGGAGACTATTTGCTATTCCAATAAAAAGGGGACTTTATATATTCCAGGAGATACTCGTTGTCAGACTGGTATGATAATTAAGATTCTGCAATTCAGTGGCCCCTGATATTTTTGGCACCAGGGACCAGATTTTCCATGGGGGGTGGGGGAGAACAGAGACAGGGCTCAGGTGGGGCTGGGTGGGGTTGTGTGTGTGTCAGGAGGTGGAGCTCAGCGAGCTTTCCTCCAGGCTGGTTCCTAACAGGCCAGGGACAGGACCAGTCTGCAGCCTGGGGTTGGGGACCCCTGCTCTAATTCATAGTTAAAAAAAACCCCCAGCCTTTTATGTTAGTGTTCTTTCAATGGAGGTCTCTTCCTAGAATCAGGCGCCTACACAGTTTCCCTTTGTTTTTTAACTGTTTTTTGGCAACTGAGTAAAAAAATGGCATTAAACACATACTGGGATTTTCCTGCGCTAGTACTCAAAGTCAGTCCTTTTAGGAGAAAGTTATATTAAACTTTAAAAGTAAAATAAATGCGCAAAACTTACATATATCCACACACTTGCTATGCACCTTAGTATACTCGAATCCCTTATTTTCCCACCAATCTCTCTGATGCCACTAGACTCCTCTATCATGTCACTCCTCTTAGTAAGTTAAACATATCTGGATGTTTTATCATTGACCCTTTTGTCCCACAAGATTTTAACAGTAATATCTTCATGTGAGCTTTAAAGAATTTCATTTTACATCAGGAAAGAGATGACCTACACACAAAAGTAAAGGTTCTTTTAACACCTTCCCAGAATACAACACAGATGATATTCCTTTGCCTGCACGTCAGCCCAGAGAAAATGTTCCTTCCTGTGCATCAGATACATTGGCAATGTATGGACAAGGCAGTTCTCCATCATTCATCGGCTATGTTGGGCGCAGAATCTCCCTCTTTCCATTATTGCCCAAACTACTGCTGCTTCTGGGCTGAACCCTCCCAGTTCTTGTAAACAGCATAGTTTCTTCCAGAGCCCAGCACCACGGCCCCGGCTGAGGCTGCTGTCCCCGACCACAGCTGACATCTCACAGCTCAACAGGCTCTACGGCCTGAACTTCTTCAAAGACCGGAAAAAATCTGGGGCAGTTTCAAATGAATTGCCTAAAGCTTGAGTTAGAAATCTTAGCATATGCCTATCTATATTTTATTTCCCCCAAATACCGTAAGTTAAAGCAACTATTATTCATTGAGAAGTTTCTTGAATGTAGGATAAGAGGAAGAAACATCTTAAAATTATTTCTGGAAAAAAATCTAGCATAAAAAATGTTTATTTCAAATCATTCTGGGAAACTGTCTCATGTAATCATGTCTTTTGTGGAGTATTTAAAAAATATATTGTTTGCAGAAAGGGAATATTATGTACAGTTTATTTTATTTCAAACCCCACCCTTTCAAGTCTAGAATTTGTAAACATCCCACTCAATCAGACTACACAATGAGGTAACCGTACAAAACTGAAGAGGATTCTAATGAGACTCCCACCCACAAAGAATTAAAGCCACTTACTTTCTCTTAAGGAAATCACCTGTATAACTAACGCCGTGAGAAATCACATTGGCTCAGCTCCCAATTACACGATTCCTTTGTTTGCTGTTTCCTCTAAATTCTCAGTTCCACACTTGAATATTTTAGATAGTTTTCTCTTCAGAGAAGAAAGCACAAAGAAACGTCCCCCAGCTTGAGTGTTCGCAACCAGTAAGGACCATCTTGTTCTGCTCAGTCTTCTGAAAGAAGCCGCCACAGGCATGGATAAAAAGTCGTCCTCCCCATGATAAGCCAATTTCTCCTCCCCTTGGAAATTAGTCACTAAATAATCTCAGCCCACATCCAACCACAGGCTACCGCACGGTGACTCAGTCCTTGAACAATTGCTTACATGGAAAACATACACCAATGAAAGGACTCTGAGAGACCTAGGTAAATGGGTTAACAATGAAGGAAACATTACAAAATAGATTTTACTAAGGCAAACAGGATCATTAAAACCAGCAAACAACCAGCTACCAACAGCGGAAACCATCAGAAAAGCCAACATGCTAATTACCCTCAGGACCAACTCACAGGTCAGTGCTCTGTGGAGGGAGGGTGCTCCCAGCACCCCACACCCAGTCTGCTGCCAGACTTTGGAAGTCTCTGGATTGGCTACAGAAGGAAATGTGAGCCAATTCCCCTGGTTTATAACACCGGAGGGAAAACATGAGGGAGGAGGCTGTCTGTCTACTCATTAACCAGACTGGTTTTACCAAGCTGAACTTTGGGTAGCAGCCATTAATCAGTCTTACACAGTGCCAGGCAGGCAACTGCAATCATTCTGGAAAACATACCTGAAAGGAGAGGAAAAGATAGATGGTGGCAGCTAACGCTTAAGCACAGAGGAAATTCGAGAAAGGAAATCAGACCCTGCCCTCCACAGGTTGGGGGAGAAGGCCAGGGCAATCTTCAGAGACCTCTGTGGGCAGCTGCCGTCTAGGCAGCTGTGCTCTTCCAGGTGAACAAGCACAGGGACCAGTGTGTTCCCAACAAGGAGAGGCTTGTGCGGTGCTCTGCAGAGGACAGGCATTAACACAATGCTAACAAAAGGTGAGGGAGAAAGGCATTTCCTTAGCCCACAGGTAGTCTCTGTTAGTCACCCGTGCTTTCTGAGTCCTTGGGGCCTTAGTGGGAGGGAAAGCTATCCAAGTGGCAATCCAGCGAAAAGTCACTCAAAATGCTGGGCTGGAAGCCTCCCCGGCCTCAGGCCACACCCCATGACCATGCTCTGGGCAGCCTGTGCATTTTTCAAACGTTTTAAGGCTTTTAGAGGTTGTTCTTGCTGACCAGAAGCATTCCATGACGTCTCTCAAGTTCAATTTCAGTCAGCATTGCAGGTTTTCTCAAAAAACTGTTTACTGCCATCAAGACGCTTTGTGGTTATTAAGGGAGGGAGAAAAGAGAGCACATGGCATCGCCACCCTCCTAAGATGTCTAATGAGAAACAATATTTGGATGCAGTGGCTGTTAAGAGGTTGGACAAGAGGAGAAGGAATATGAAATGCCATGTTTTGATTTTTAATCTAATCAGTAGGAGTTTGTTATTTCTCGCCAGAGTATGGGAAGCGCACACACTATCAGCCCCGGACGCATCTGGTATACATTTGGCAGGTTTTGTTTCTCCAGTCCAACGTGAGCTTTTCAGGAAGGCGCAGGCAGGGGCTGCTGTCCCCTGTCTGATTAAGCCATGATTCCACCCCTAACACATCCCTAGAGACTCTGTTTTTGGCATAAGCCATCCTAACCATCAGGCTCTTGTACTAATTTACCTGCTGTTTATCTGCACAGGGCTGCTTATAAGAGGGAACAAATGTGAAGCGTCTGGGTCATGTCCCTTTCCCGGGGAAACAGAAGCTCTCAGCTCACTGCTGTTTGGCTAAGTGAATCTCGCCACACTCAACACATTCATCCGTGTCAGCTATTTTAGAGACAGGAGGCTTCTGTTGCCCCTGCTACCAGGCAAGCGGAGGGTGCAAGGTGAGAGAAGATCTGGTTCACCTCTCCCATCTCTTCCTTCAGGTCAGGTTCAGAACAATTTTCTTTCACTTTCAAAGGGATCCTGGGTACCACCTGCAGAGTACACATGGCTCTGTCCTTACCAGGGCAGTAATTCACTGCCAGAGGTTGAAAGCCTGCCCAATTCTGTGGTGAATCAGGATGAGTTCAATGACCTATAGTGAGAAGCATGCAGCTCACTCAGGAGGAAGAGGAGGCATTCAATATCCTAAGCACTGCCTAAGGAATGGGCCAGCTGATTTCCTAAACACCATCCTGGCACCATGCCGGCATGGGCCCCAGCTGGGTGGCTGGCGCTCTCCAGAGAAGGGGTCCTTTAGGCTAGGTCACCACAGCCCAATCACTAACACCCTACACTCTGGCTTCCTGATGTCACCAGACCCTCCTCAGCAGAGCCATTCTTGGATGCTGCAACCTCTGTGAACCTGCTCTTCCCAGCCTGGTATACAGTCCTGCTCTTCATTCTCCCTCTTCCTTTCACTCACTGAGTGGCCCTTTAGCAAAGTGGAAGCAATGTATGTCTTTTGAGTTACTATTAAGAAAGGACATGCCAGTAAAGTCAGCATTACCTCAACAGGAAATACTTTTTACACACTGGTAAAGCTAAGAGTCTTGAGAAATTTATTCCTATTTCCCTCTTCTCATTCATTTCTTTATTGGCTTCAACAAAATTACATATGCTAAAGGAGAATCTATGTGCTTATCAACATGAAGACGCTATTGTGATCGGAAGCAATCATGATGTTAAAAAATTTTCAAGTTCACATTGCTTAAACTGTTAAAATTGGAAAGATGGTCATTTGTGAGGTCTTAGCGAACCTATTAATATTTTGTATGATCAAAAATGGAATGTCTCCCAGACATGAGACAGACTGTTGCCAAAATTATTAAATTCTCAGGAAAGAGATGGTCCAGTCAGTTGTTAGCTTATGGCTATATTTAAGATAATCATTATTTGCACAAATATTTTGACATGGGGAATTCTGCTGAGCCTTCCAGTTCCAGATCTGACTGACTTAGTATTTTGCCCAATGGTGGTTAAAGATTTCAGTCTGGAACACAATAAAGAAGTAATGTTAAATAAATCATTTAACTTCCACGACCAGTCACTGTGTAGAGCTGCAGGAGAGAGAAAGAAAAATGTTCCTCTCCCACTGATATTCAATCTTCTGTTGGGATACTCCTGCATTTTCCAGGCCAAGGACAACCTCCCTTTGTACCTAAAATAGTTGCAGTTTGTAAAATGATATCTTCTTTCTACCCCTTGCAACAGATGGTGCAAATAGCTTTCTTATTAGTTATCTCTATCTTTGTACATCACCCATTTTCCGGATGGACGCTGTTCTTTTAAACAGGAATCCCTTTTGGTGTTCTAGATTTGTTGCTAGCAGTAATTCAACTTTTTCACTCAAATATAACTTTCAGTGCCTTAGGCTGTATTTTTCTTTTTTATGACAGTTCTTTAAACTCCTATTTCACTTGTCAACATACATTCTGCAATATATAATATACTTATTTATTTATAACATGTCTTATTCTACAATACAAAGGATTTATTTGGCTACACACACGCAATAATATCCAGCAGTTTGCAGCTTGCACAGCACTTTCAACTGTGATTTCATTTCATGGGCCTCAGAAATGCAAAGGTTAGGTTTACTACCCCCATCTAAATGGGTAGGAAATGACGTGTAAGGAGGTGAGAACCTTGCTTAACATCCTGTCACGACTAAGGAGTGAGGCAGTGAGAATCGCCATCTCCAGCCAGGCCACAGTGTCACTGCTCCTTCTGTGTTTAAATGGAAGATGGCGTGTCCTCCAGGACACTGGGAACTGCTCTGAGAGGAATCGTGTCCCCAAGGCCTTCCCCACCGGGATCACTGAGGGTTTATTTGTTTGAGTTTTGACCTTCTGTGTGCAGCATGGTGGACTCTGTGGGAGAAACAGCATTACCTCATTCACTTCACTCACAGGTTGAGGTTTTCACAGCAAAGGAAAGAATAACTGGAACTTATTAGTGAGCTTAGGATCTAATTACCTGGGTACTCTCTTGACTTACTAGCAGGTTTTATCTTCTTGCCTCAAAATTAGTTATATAATTAATTACACATTCTATTGAACTATATACATATGCTTATATATTATACTTACATATTATGTATTAGTAATTGTCACAGTATAAATATTTCATCAAGAGTGATATGTGTAAGTATGTATATATACACATAGATGTTTTCATTAGTCACAGACACCAAATTACTTATGGGGTAAAATATCTGGGCTTTATCTGTTAACTCTAGTTATCATTAGGGCTGCAATCTTGCTGGTGTCCCAGGGTGACATTCTTGGGACCACACCTCTCAAAGACGCTGAATCACTGCAGAGGCATTACATCTCTGCAACTGTGCCCAATGTCATTTTTACCTGGCATTAGGGAAAGTGATGAAGTTGATTATGTTGTAAGCGAAAAAAGTTGAAACTTTCAGTCAAGATAATGGTGTAGGTAAACACAGTTTGCCTCCTTGCACAACCACATCAAAATTACAACTATGGAACAACCATCGTTCAAAACTGTCAGAAATCAAGCTGAACGGAAGTCCTACAACTACAGAATTAAAGAAGAAAACACACTGAGAATGGCAGGAGGGATGGAGACATGGAACAGGCAGGTCCCAAACCCACATGTGGTGGATAAAAATCAGGACGGATAACTCAGGAGTGAGGGGTCCCAGCCCAACTTGAGGCCCCCTCCAGTCCAGGCTTCCAGTGCTAGGATCAGTCCCCATAACTTCTGGCTGTAAAAACCAGTGGGGATTGAGGCTATGGAAGACAGAAACTGCTCGAGTCTCAGGCAGTTACTTTTAAAGAGTCCACACACAGACTTACTTGGACTCACTCCCTCTGAGCTCCAGCACAGGGGCAGCAGATTGAAAGGCACAAGGGACATACTGGGAGGAACTGAATTGTCCTGTAGCTGGGCAAGAGCTGGGGGGCAGCTTTCTCTCAAACAGAAGTGCTAGCAGAGGCCATTGTTCCTCTTCTGAGCCCTCCCCTGACCAGAGCCACAGAGTTAGTAGGTAGGTGCCATATCTTAGACTCTATCAACCTGGTGCACACTGTTCCCCACTCTCTGGTGATTCCCTGAGGTCCTGTCCCACCTAACTTTCAGATACATTCAAGCTGTTTCCAGTGGCTTTTCCGTGCAAAAGGCTTGTCTTGGCTCTTGCTTCAGATTTTCTTAAATTCTCTCAAACAAGCAGTATCTGGCTTCAGCGAGCCTGATATCTCTCTCTAAGTTGCCTCAGGTCCAGCACTAGCAGCAGCTGGCCTAGGTTTACAGCTTGGCCTTGTATGAGCACTTCCAAGCCCAGCACAAGCAGCAGCCATCTGCAGATTGCTTTGTAGTCCATGCTGTGTGGGCCCGGACAGAACACAGATGGTGGCTGACCTTGGATGTGCCAACAGCAATCAAAGCTCAACTACAATGGGAGAGTATACACAGCCTACATGGTGTGTGCATCTTGAGTACCCAGCTTGGGTAATAGGGAAGGCTGTGCCACTGGACCCTACAGGACACTTCTTACATTAGGCCACTTTACCAAGCCTGGGAGATGAAGCAGCTCTATAGACACAAACATGGGGAGGCTGCTAAAATGATAAGACAAAGAAACATGGCCCAAATGAAAGAACAGAACAAAACCCCAGGAAAAGAACTAAACAAAATGGAGACAAGCAATCTACTAGATGCAGAGTTCAAAACACTGGTTATAAGGATGCTCAAGGAACTTAATGAGAATTGGAGCCAGGAATCAAATCAGTAATTTGGAATATAAGGAAGCAAAAAACACCCAATCGGAACAGCAAGAAGAAAAAAGAATCCAAAAAAATAAGGATAGGGTAAGGAGCCTCTGGGACAACTTCAAGCATACCAACATTTGCATCATGGGGATGCTAAAAGGAGACAGCAAGAAATTGTAACCTTATTTGAAAAAATGTCAGAAAACTTCCCTAACTTGGTGAAGGAAATAAACATACAGTCCAGGAAATAAACAGAAAGTCCCAAACAAGATGGATGCAAAGAGACCCACACTAAGACACATCATAGTTAATATGCCAAAGTTTAAAGACAAAGAGAGAATCTTAAAGCAGCAAGAGAAAAGCAGTTAGTTATTTACAAGGGAGTCCCCATAAGACTGTCAGCTGATTTCTCAAAAGAAACTTTGCAGGCTAGAAGGGACTGGCAAAAGATATTCAAAGTAATGAAAAGCAAGGGCCTACAACCAAGATTACTCTACCCAGCAAAGCTATCATTGAGAATTCAAGGATAAAGAGCTTCCCAGACAAGAAAAAGCTAGACTTCATCTTACCAAACCACTATTACATGAAATGTTAAAGGGACTTATTTAAGAAGAAGATAAAAAATATGAACAATAAAATGGCAATAAATGCATATCTATCAACAACTGAACCTAAAAAACTAAATAAACAAAAACAGAACAGAAACAGAATCATAGATACAGAGAATGTTTTGAGGGTTGCCAGATGGAAGTAGGTTCAGGGGAATGGGCAAAAAAGGTGAAGGGATTAAGAAGTACAAATTGGTAGTTACAAAATAGTCATAGGGATGTAAAGTACAACATTGGGAACAAGGTAGACAAAGAACATATATGCAGGACCCATGGACATGGACAACAGTGTGGGGATTGCCTGAGAGAGCGGGGGAGGGCTGGGTAGAGAGGGGCAAAGGGGGAAAAATTAGGTGAACTACAAAAGCATCAAGAATAAAATATAATTAAAAATAAAAATAAAAAAGTTGATACAACATTATTTAGCTTTAGGACAATCACCACAATGTAAGAATTAAAAATATATATTAGTTTGGTGATAACATATCTTCAACAGCTCTGAACTTAATAAATTGATGATAATCTATATAGAACTTTATGAACTACAGCTGCACCTTTAAAAAACATTTTTCAGAGACTGTTGCCAATTATGATGGTGAACAATGATGAATGGTAGATGCTAAGCTGGAAAACAAATGATCCTTTACTCGTGACCTGTCACTGTCCTCTCACAATGTAGCCATTCAGATCTCAAGACTTCCTTTGGTTCCTCTGATCAAACCCTTTCTCATGCTTTAAGCAGCCTCAGCTTCTTAACACCAAGTGTCCTCAGTAGGTTTAACCCTTTCAGGTTAGCTCCCTGTCTCCCCTGCACATCTCCTCCTTCTCTCCTCAGAGCCTTTCAAAAAACAACTCAGTGGACCTTGGTTAAAACAGTGGCCCTTCTACTGCAAGCGCCCCATTGCTTGCATTCTGCTCTATTTTTATATCAATTGGAGTAGGATGTGTGCTGGTTCCATTACCAAGTAATAGAACAAACACACAACACACTGTGAGCTCTGTCAGCAAAACCCATTTTAAACAGAATTTTATGGATGGCTTCTGATGAAAGGTTTTTCAGTTGTGCCATTATTTTGATCCTTGGCTGAACAATATTAGCCAATGTGTCAAGAAAAGGAAGGGTTGTGTGAGGGAAGAGCCCCAGAGGATATCAGTGAAGGACAATAATTCAACAAATCCACCCAGTTCCATTTTCCTTCAAAATAAACATAAAAAAACAATGATGGAAATTCAGATCAAAACAGTCCTTGTGCCAACTCTTCCTGGGTTCAGAAGAGCCACTTACTTTCCTCCTCACAGAACCTTTTGAAGCCAAAAGGAGTTCCATGAGCATCCCAGGTATATTGAATTAGTGAACTGGGAAGAGTTGTGTTAAGACTGGGAAGAGATGTCATTTGTTTTATATTATACAGGATCATGAACTTCCCCAGTTCTCATTAGTTATAAAAGAATTTAAAGGGTTCCATGTTTATAAATAAATGAATATACCTTTGAAAATCCATTTGTTTTCCTTGAGTTTTGTTGGAGTCCATGGCAGAGAGCATAAGAGTACCTGCTCCTCTGGGTCAGACGAATGGCTCTAGAGACCCCCTGCTCAGGATGTCTGCTCACAGTCAATGCAGCATCAAGGAGTGGGACAAACACTAAAGAGGGAATTATGGAACCTGCACTCTGGTCCAGGTGTTAACATCAGGTTTTTAACTATGAACAAGAAGCCTGACCTAGACTGTCTCTAAGGCCCATTCCAACTATAACATTCTGTGAGTTCACAAAATATTTATAGAGTAGCCACTATATATGCAAACCCCAGAGTTAAGGCTGATGACAAGAAAAGGGCCCATAAGACATAATTCCTACCTTTGACAAACTTATATTCTAGTAGAAAAAAATGAGGCATATACATGAATATTCAAAATAAGATGAAGCAAGAATTATCAAATGAGTGCAATAGACAAACACTCTTGGAATCTATAGCAGAGTAATATTCTTCTGGGCAGGATAGTTAAGGAACACTTTTATAAAGAGGTGAGATTTAAGTGAGTCCATAAATAATGAGGATAATTTCAGTAGGTGAGAGTTTCCTCTCTTAGGCATTCAAAGCAGGAAGTAAGGCATGTTCAGAGACAAGAGGTGGGGAAGTGCCAAGCATCCTGGGGCAATGGGTTGACCTCTGACCCAATCAGTAAGCTACTCTAGGGCAGTGGTTCTCCAACTTGAGCACACAGCAGGATCACCTGGAGGGGTGCTAAAATGCAGAGTAATGGGCTCCACTTCTAGTGTCTGATTAAGCAGGTTTGGGTGGGGCCCAGGAATCTGTATTTCTATATAAGTCTCCAGGTGGTACTGGACTAATGGTCCAGGGACCACACTTTGAGAACCACTTCTCTAGGAGCTAGAGGGAAGGGGGAAGTTCACATAGAAACCTCCATTCAACTGTGGGCTTGGTTAAATTCTATTTTAGAAAGCTGACCTTATTAAACTTTGGATGGGAATCATAATTACCTAGAATTTCTTTATCTGTAAATATTTGCAACTAAACCTGTTAGGAGAAGATGGAAAGAGGGAAAGGAAACTCATATTTCTGGATACTTCCTGTTTACCAAATGCTTTCCAGGATTCCCTCATTTAATTCCCAGCTCATCCCCACCAGGTAAATGTTGTAATCCCCATTTTACAAACGAAGAAACTGGGGCCCAAAGACTTCAAATGTCTTACCCAAAGTCAAGGGACAGGGTAGGGATCTATAAAAGGCCAGGACAATCTTGCACTCTAATGTTAAGAAGTCAGTACAGAGGGCTGAACTTCCTTGAACACTCTTCAAAGGAGGGTAACAGTTGAGGAATCACTAAGACCAACATTATTTCTGTCTAAAATCTGGTCCAGAAATATCTGAACAGAGTCATCCATATTGAATGCTGCAAAGGGTACAAGGGAAGTAGAGCAGACCATATTACTGTTATCTACAGATTTGGGAGAAACTGCCTTCCAATCTACCCATAAGCCCCACAAGAATGCTCCATTTCAAAGAAATACCTTTGTGTTATCAGTTCAAATATCAAGTCAGTCAGCCAGCCAGCCAGCCAGCCAGCCAGCCAGCCAGCCAGTGGACAAGCCTCAGCTCAGAAATCTGAGCTGGTCAGCAAAACCACTGCTTCTCCTTATTTGGATAAATAACAGCCTCAAAAACAGCCAGTATGGGAGTCATGCATACCCTGAGGCCTGGCTGGCAAGCTTTTCACCAGCCCTGCCTTCCCATGCTGTGTGTGTCCCTCAGCCAGTTGCTGTTTCCCCACAGCTTCCAATACTGCCAGGAGCCTTCTCCTCAGAGACAAGATCTGCTTCCCTGTGTTCTAATGACAAACTTCCAAGCCTGTGAGCATTCCTGAAATGGTGGCACTCATGAGAAAAAACAAGATCACTACTGGTCCAGTGACTTCATGTAAAGAAGTCACACTCCATTTGACAAAATGCACAGGGGCAGACATGGACTAGTTGCTCCCCTTAAACATTGCCCCTGACAGAAAGAATCCGTTGCCACATAGGAGGTGACGCATGTGAAGAAAATGCTTTGGAATCTGGGAAGCACCTTTGAAAGTTCATGATCAGCAGCAACAGCTTTCAACTCACTGCAAAGAGAAACAAGCTCCAGGATGACTCCGGAGCAGCTCATCTCCCCCCACTGCCTAACCCAACCTCCAATCTTTTTTCTTCTTCATATTATCCTTTCTTTTAATTTTCTCCCCTTCTTTGACAAGCAATATTGGGGTAAAATTTCTCCTAGAGGGGACAGGGAGGTATGGGGTGAATAAAGAGACAAAGGGAGTTTCTTAAAATTAAGGCAGGGAGACAATGGCTTGATGCCAATGACCCGTAGCTTTCAAGTTCTCCTTCAACGTACTGAAGTCTATAAATTAGTTTCCAATTTTTATAAAGGGTTGAATCATCCTCTTCCCTCAGTATGCCTCCCCACCCTGATGCCTAAGGAAGGAGTCGTAGGGTGTGGTGGGATGAGTGCCAGATCATGAACGAAAAGGTTTGGGTTCTACCGCCAAGGACCTTGTGGCTGCAGTCTCCTGGCCATGAACTTTTAATTTCATGGTCCTGACACTGAACTTTTCTGAGGCTCTGGTTCAGGTGCTAAGTTGGTTCAGGGGTACCTTCTGTACTTACCCTCCTGGTGCTGTGGACATCACATAAGCTCGATTATTCTTATATGACTTTGTAAGCAGAAAATTGTGATCAATATGTGTTTTAATTAAAATCACCAACAAACATTCATGGGCTCACTCAACGAATTGTGAGAGCAAAACAAAGAGAACGGACAATATTCACTTTAATATTATATTCACAGGAGGATGAAGAGAATGACACATTCTCTTTTTGAGATATAAGAGCTCGTGAAAGAATGGAGATTCTGAATATAACCCATGTAAGAACATGGTGCTGTATTATATTCCAAAGCATTCATCCTTAAGAGAAAAGTCCAATTATATGTCATGGGCTCGCATTCAGGAAGGTGCTTTTACTCATTCTCATTCCCAAACGAACTGACAATAGTGAACCTAGATAAGGTTAGATAAAAGACTTCCCATCTGCTTTATACTGGTATGACAAGTATATTCAAAGACCAATTATTTTTAAAAATTATGAGATGAGCAATTATCCACATTTCCTTCCCTTCCCATTTTATCACCCAGGAAGACCACTCTTTTGGAATGAAAAGAGAGTCTGTGTCGTCACTTACTTGTGGACAAATCAAAGTTTTGATTGGCCCTGGCCAGGAGACTCACTTGGTTGAGTGTCTCACATGTCAAAAGGCTGTAGGTTCTCTCTCTTTCTCTCTCTCTCCCTCCCTTTCTTTCTAGTATCAATAATCACATCCTCAGGCGAGGAAAAAAAAATTAAAAAATTAAAAACTATTAAAGAGTTTTGGTTTGTGAGAAGAAGTCAAGTCAATTAGCTAAGCACAAGTTTTCGAAAGCTCTCAGAATTACAACTATATTGACCATTCTGGCCCTGTCCTGTAGTTGTATTAGAAATATTTATCTATGTGCTTTAGTTTTTGATAGAAAAACATTTATCTGTGATATTGCTAAAAATTTTTGTCTTTTTTTGCAGTGTGGGTGTGTAGTAAAGTATAGCGATTTAATGGAAATGTAGAAATGTTCTGTTATTGAACATATATGCCAACATGGCCTTGCACATTTATTCACTGTATATACTTTAAAATATAAAAATGTTTTGGTAGTTTTTATGAGTATAATTCTGTAGATCAAAATTTTCTGTCAAAATTAAAAATATCAAAGTACCACATCTGACTCATTGTTACGCCATAGTCACAAAGCAATACTGAATAGAAGCTTATTAGCATTTCACTAATTTTTCTCAGATCATTGTTAAAATAATAAAAATACAGACACATTTTAAAACAACATATTTCAGTCTTAAAATGGTCAGATTAACATAATTACAGCCTTAGGTTGCCAAGAGTGGCACGTTTCTCATTTTCATGAGAATGCAGAGGTTCTTCCAGATCGCAAGCTAATAGGCTCCTTGGTCTAAATATATACAGTAAAATCTGCAGCAAGTTTCTGAAGCATTAAGATCTGAACCCTGGAGACATCTAGTGAGTAATTTGCACTGCAGTGGAGCAGATTTGTTTTGCTTTGTTTTGTTTTGCAGTGACACAGCTGCTAGGAAATATATATTTAGATTTGATTTTAAAGCAAGGAAAAATGGCATCTACTTTGTGAATATGCATCTACAATGTTCCCTCAGTCCCTTTGATAATAGGTCAACTACCTACAGAATATTCTATGCAGTTGACTTCCTCCTTGGAAGTTAGCAAAAAGAAAAAAAAAATGGCACTAGACACTCATCTTAGATGAAGCTCTCGGAGCCTGACTAGGACATCTCACCCTTTAAGGTGTGTTTCAGAAAAAAACATACACTGGAGTTTAAGCCCTGTAGATCAGGTCCCTGCTATATCCAAGTCACTTTATCATTGACATTCTTATGATTTCTTATTGTTGTCTGGGTTTTCCTTTGGCAGCTCTTCCTACTATGTCAATGGCAAATGAAAAGGGTTAAGTTCAGAGAGTTAAATCAGAACAAGGGAAGACATGACCTTTGATTTCACATGAAAAGAAGAAAAGAAAGAAATCAAGTACTTGTGTCAATCACCCAAGTGAGGCATAGTTTCTGTATTTCAGAAATATGGAGTGTTTAGTGCTTCCTGAACAATAAGAAGGGTCCCCAGCTTAAATGACACACCAGGTATTCACACTTTTTATCAGGAGAGGCCTTTAATAAATAGATCTGCACAAAAAATGACTGAGTGAACAGCTCTTCTTTTGGGCCAAATAACAAGGTGCCAAGGGTCTTGAGAACTCTTAAACACGAATTTGATTAGATGCTGCCATCTAAATGGTTCATTTTTTCAACTACATGACCTTAAATGATATTTTACTCTGTCCCCTCGATGAATAACCAACTTGGGGCTTTGTCATAAAGTCTTGGTGTCTACACTTCACTCAGTAACAAGGTATTGTCACTATTTCTGCCATACTAAATGTACTATCATGCTTTTCTTTAATTTTAAATTGACTTTTTTATTTAGTTGTGATAAAGCAATAATATTCATTAACTTTCAAGTTCTTGGCACTACTTATCTTTCCAATACTCATTAAAACATGATCTAATTATTAAAAATTTAAAAGCCTGTTTCTCTATGTGCCAATTAAAATCATTGGCTGCAAGTGAAAAACAGTTTTGAATGTACTTTTAATAGTAAAACATTAAAGTTTCAAATAGAGTTATTGTAGGAGGCACATGCCTTAGCAAAGAGGCTTACTTTTGAAAAATAATACTATAACACTATATAACCTTTTTAAGCCAATATTGTTTTACTCAAAGTATCTTGTAATTTGAAGCAGCTGCTGTTTTTCAGTTGACTTGATGGCTTATTTTCCTTTAATAAAATATTGGATAATATAAATCCGGTTAGTTCAAATGTGGGACACCTGTAATAGTGTCAACAATAAAAAATTAAAAAAAAATAAAACTAAAAAATAAAATCTAAAACCACCCCCCCAAACCCAATCCATTTATTTTTGGTCCAGATCCATGCACTTCTAATTCATGAACTCTGGCCACACAACACTGTTGTGCTGCTATTTGATGGTAAGTGAAACCTTACTACACTCAATTACAACAATGGATGGCTGAGAAGTCAAATGTACAATGTTTGCTTAAATCAATCAAGAAAACAAACCTCGAGAGGGTCAGAAGAAAAAGAGAGGAACCCTGGAAATGGACAAAAGGCTGCTGTGAAGGACCAGTGGGCCTGGGCTCCAGCCCTATTTTTGTGACTTGCTTATACTGTGGTCTTCACTAAGTCACACCAACCATGCCAGGCCTCTTAAGTCGCAACCGACAAGTGAAACGGTTAGAAGAGAGAATGCATAAGACCTTTCCACGTCTAAAATCCTGATTCCAAATCAGCCAGGTCTGTTTCTTGAGGGAACATCAACGACACAGGCCAGGTATATTTCCTAGTCACAAGTCTACAGTAGCCAGCTCCGGGTTGTCAGGAGCAGGTGGAGTCACTCCTGCAACTGATGCGCAGGCAGAGGGATTGCCAACCCCAAGGGAAAGAGCGAGGCTTACCGCAAGGCAACATGTATCTCAAAATATCGTCTTTCTCTTCAAGAAATGAATGGGTGTTTTCACCCAAATGTACATAAAAGTGGTACATGCTCACCTGGGGAATTTTAGGAGGAGCATGAGGAAAAGAATGGTCATCTGGGACCTGCGGGAGCCTGTGCTGACATCATAGGAGACAAACTCCTACAGTCTAAGCTGCCCTGATGGGGACCAAGCAGGTGGACTAAAATGAAGCCCCAGGAAGAAAACAGCAGGTAGGTGGCAAGGGGTACAACCTGAAAATACCAGGACACATGATCCCGGTCAAAGGCAATTTCTGCTGACATTTATATTTGTGAGAGCCAAGAAAAGGGATGTGGCTTGAATATCAAAAAGCTAAGGGTGTGGCATAAACCTTTCCTGAACTTTCTAGCAAGGCACAGAGCTCTCAGGAGCTCACCCCTGTAGCTGTTGAAGGAGGAGGAAGGTCCTGTTCCAGTCAACTTTCAATTGTGTTGGTTGTTTAACCAGCTCCAGATCTTATGTAGAAACAGGGTTGGGAGCAAGTTGCTTTGATGCTGAAGCTTAAACGCAGTGCTGTGATGAGCAGCAGCAACCCCTGTGGATGCTGTTGGCAGTCATTACTTTCCATCACAAGTCACCAGGAGGTTTTTGCAGCTAAGTGAATGTCTCAGTCTTCAGGAGGGGGTGAGGAAAGCAACAGCCCCTGCTTCTGCGATGGCTCAGCTAGCTGTCCTGACTCCAGAACCCTCCACCTTCCATGTTCTTTAACACTCTTCCTGTCTGCCTCCTTTCACAAGCCTAAAAGGACAGCAGGCAGGCACATGCAGGCAGTCTCCATTCAAAGGCACTTTCTTACTTCCAAATCAAGCTCACAAAAAAGCTCCCTGCCCTGTCCCACGACAAGATTTTACAAGTGTTATAGCACATGAAGCAAAGAAGGTGTTAAGGAAGAAACAGTCCTTTATCCACAGGGATTTTGCTATCCCCACTCTGAGTAAGGTGTAATCAGATCCCTTGAATAACCAGTCTGATACTAGGTTTTAGATGCTACAGGTCCAAAAAATCCAAAGTTGTACAAAATAATTTATCTTGAAGACAAATAAGCATTACTAATTTATTGATAATTATTACTTTCAAGGTTATTTATCTGCATCTGACTCCAGACTTGGAGCTCTTAGCTCCTGGTAAGGTTGTATATTGTAGGATCTTAAAACAATAATTGTAGAGACAGCCAGCCTGAGATTGAATCACAACTTTGCTACTTACTAGTGTATGATCTTCTAATTAATTTCTCTCAGCCTTGGTTTCTGAATCTTACTTAAGATGAGTATGACAGTACCTATGCCACAGGCTTATTATGATGGATAAATGAAAGAATACACATTATTTACACCACATTGGGAAACAACTTATCATGCATATTAACTCATCTATAAATTGGGATAAAGAAATCCACAGTTATGGATAAGCAGATCTATGCACACATGTACCTTTAAAAGGAAACAGACTGATTTACTAGAACATTGTTCTTATTAAACTCTTTTAAAAGAAATAAATGCAAAATATTGTGACTGAGCTAGTATAAGAGTAAGACAGAATAGTTATTCTCAAGTAAATGTAATTTCTGCCAAAGACTTTCTTTTAGGCAATCATTAAACCTGATAGAAAAGAAATATATCTGTTATGTAAAATTGTAGAAGTTTTTAAATGTTATCTTAAAGCTTAAATTGATATTTCTTTTAAAATGTCAAAGTCAAGATAAAAGAGCTATTTTTATTTTAAAATTTAAAGTGTTTTTTTACAAGAAAAGAGCAAGAAATTTTCCCAGAATGTTAAAGGAGACATCCCAGTCCCTGCGCCCCATTTGTGCCACACCTTCAAATTTTCTACATTTGCCTCAGAAACTAAGTGCAAGTGAACATCTTCATGAAGACATTGAAAATTGTCACAAAACACATAAATCAATGAGATCTGTACTAACAAATAGTGTTGACAATTTAAATCCTTTTCTAAACTATAAGGTTAAAAGAAAATAGATCATAAGATTTATAGACTGAAGACAGCCCAATGAAATTTAAATGGGTTTTTAAAAAAGACTAATGTCAATAATAAAGAAGTATGCTTCTAAGCAGTTAAAATTAAAGCCTAAAATTTTAATTTCTCATTGAATCAACTTGAATGCTGAAGACCTGACTGAATTCAAGTAAATGTGCCACAGCATGACAAAAACAAAAAACAAAAAAAACCCCTGAAAAATTCTATTTTGTTATAAAGCCACAGTTCTTACCTTGCATCTTCCATGAACATTTCTCTTCTAGAAGAAACTTCCTAGACTTTCAGAGACCTTGAAACCACCCATCTCTCAAATGCTTCCAGCTCTGTTTGTCTTTATGGTGACTGAATACAAGGCTTGAGGTTTTTTTTTTTTTTTCAGAAGGAAGCTTTTAGTCAAAATATGTGGTTTAAAGGAGCAGTATCCACCCTTGTTAAAACTATTTCACGGACGTTCAGAGGTTTTGTTCCTACTCTATGAAAGTTAAATCTGAGTAGGAAGGCATTTTTCCTGTCCCGGAAATCGGCATAACTAAAACCAATGCTGAGCTAACGAGAAATGTTTCTTCCATGTGTTCCGTCTGGCAGAAACTGCAAGCCATATCAAGGAAACACGTGATGTTTATAAATACAATATGGCTCATGTTGTCATAACCTCTCAATGACAAAAAGGAAAAATAAGTGCAAGGAAAAGCAAGCAGCCACACAGCAGGAAAGATGAGATTTGTATCACTTGGAAGCTGCATATCAGATGTGCATATATTACCCTTTTTTGCTTCTTAAAAATCAAGTATAACTGGAAGCAGCAAGGGAGGAATATCTACCATGTCCTGGATCACCACTGCATCATAATGTGCTTGCCTAGGTAGTCATCTCAATAAGAGTAGTTCCTTTGCATTCTAATAGAAACATCTTTTTGCCTGTCAGAAAGACACAGCATAAAAGGGACATAATCATACTCATCATGCATTAGTGAGTTCCACAATGTTATGTCAAGCATGCAACAGAATGAAAGCAAGAATTTCACATAGCCTGGGATGGATGTGAATATTATAGATGTCTGTATCATTACTGATTATTGACTTTCTGATCTTCTATTAGACTGTAAGATTTGTGAGGCCAGTTACCATACTTGGTCACTATTATAGTTGACTCCTGAACAAAGTGGGAGTTAAGGGCTCTGCCTCTGCACAGTCAAAAATATGTGTTTAACTTCTGAATCCCCCAAAACTTAACTACTAATAGCCTACTGTTGATTGGAAGCCTTATTGATAACATAGTCAACTTACACATATTATGTATGTTATAGGGATCATATACTATATTCTTACAATTAAGTTAGAGAAAAAAATGTTATTAAGAAAGATATGTTTGCTATAGTCTCATTCATTTATTTTTGTTTTTGCCAGCCTTGCCTTTGAAGTCAAATTCAAAAAATCCTCTCTGAGACCAAGGTCTACAAAGTTTAGTACCCATGTTTTCTTCTATGTAGTTTATTGTTTCAAATCGTATATTTAGGTCTTTGATCCACTTTCAGTTAATTTTTTTATATCGTGACAAATACCCGTCTAGTTTAGTTCCTTTGCCTGTAGCTTTCCAATTTTCCCAGCACCACTTATTGAAGAGGCTTTCATTTCCCCATTGAATGTTTTTGGCTTCTTTGTACAATGGAATACTACTCAGCCATAAGAAAATGTGAAATACTGCCCTTTGTGACATGAAAGGATCTTGAGAATATCCAGCTAAGTGAAATAGGTCAGATCGAAAATGTCAAGAACCTTATGATTTCACCTGTATGTGGGACATAAAACTGAAACGAACAAATGAACAAACAAGAGATACAAACCAAGGGAAAGGAGGGTGTGGGGGAGGTAGCAAAAGGTAAAGGGGGTCAAATATATGGCAATCGAAAGAGATTTGACCTTGGGTGGTAAACATACCTGCAATATATAGACGATGTGTTATATAATTGTACACTTGAAACTTATATAATTTTATTAACCAATGTCACCCCAATAAATTTAATTAAAAGTTTTAAAGTCAACAAAAGGAGAAAATACATTTATACTACTGCGCTATAAATGAAAAAATTCTGCATATAAGTGGACCCACACAGTTCAGAACCATATTGTTCAAGGGTTAACTATCTTCAGAATCTTTCACAAAAGCCTGAACCAGTGAAGTGGTTCAATGCATAGTGATTGGGTAAGTGAATCAGTGAAACCTTACAATGAAGGAGTCAGATTAACTGTTCTAAAATAATCACTCCTATACTTTGTAAGTTTCGAGGTATTTAAAATACTGACTGTCAATTCAATCTAGAAGCAAGATTTGTCCTACTGAGTTATAAATACAGTGAAACAAGATCTGTCCTCTTTAATTTGCTATCTGGAGATTTATTTCCTTTCTACTACAGGGGAACTTAACTCCTAGAAATAAAATGCAGATATGTGTGCACTTCTGACAATCACTTAATCTAATCTGACAAATCTGTTATTCTCATCTTGAATTTTAGGGCTATTCACTGCTATAAAATTATATTGATAGGAAATTTTGTTAGGCTAGACAGGCATTCTTATTTCTTATTTTGGTCAGGAACTGCTTCTGGGATAAACAAGAGAATATGTTGTAAACCTTAGACATTTCCATTTATAAATTATTGTACTGATCTTGGTAGAGGAGGCATTAACTGGAAATTTGTGATAGGAAAAGTGCTGAAGTGAGCCCTGTTTTCATCCAGACATTTAGTGAGAATTTTCTGAAGACAGGACATGGTCCAAGGGAAACACAGGGACTTTCCCCTGAGAAGCTTAGTGCTTAGAAAAGAACTTAAGATGTGTACGTCAATAACTACAAGGCAGGCAGGTAGAGGTGAGCGTGCTATGAGAGGGCGTAGACACTTGAAGTTCTGCGGGAGTCAGAGAAGAAACTGGTGACTGAGGCTTGGAGAAGAGTAGAGTGAGAGGAGGCTAGATGATGACAGTGGCTTTTGAGTTAGGTCCTCAAAAATGAGTGGCTCATAGACACTGATGATGACGAAGACAGTAGTGTGGAGAAGGACAGTGGTGACCACGGGCATGATCAAGAAGGCCAGTTCTGGAGCTGACCTGCTTGGCTCTGAATCCAGCTCCACTCTGACAAGCTGCGGGACTTCAGGCAAGTTCCCTAACCTCCTGGTCCTCAACTTCTACATTTGAAACAGGGATAATAAGAGTTCCTCTCATATGGGGATTGTTTTAAAAATCAAATGAACAAAATGCTCAGTTTTCAAAATGCTTGGCATGGTACCTGGTCCAGAGTAAGTATATCACAAATGTAAGCTGTTAATATCACTGCCATTATGTGATGAAGGCAGTACTGTTGTGGTTGGGTCAAGGAAGACCTTGAATGAATGGGTGTTTTCTGAAACTTCCATTTCTATGGCATTCTCTTCTTTTCTGTTCCTCAGGGTTATTTCATTCACCCCTGCCCTCCCCGTGTCCCAAACCCTTCTCAACCAGAACACTGCCCTATGGATGAAAAAAGAGCTATATTATGTTGCAAAAGGAGCACAGGTTCCCTTTCTTTTTCTTTAATTTTCTTCACCCCTCCTATTTTTGTGGGATATCTTTTTAACCTTGTCAGAAGAGAACAGAATGAAACAAAGTCAAATATAAAAAGAAGCCATGATGAATTAAGAAGTGAAACAAATATTTTAAAAGGATATTTTATGTGTTTTAAAATCTTATTAGGAGCATTATTTCAAAACTTGCAAAACTTATATGGAAATATCAAGAAAAAAAGACTGTGGACTGGATCCAAGGAGTCAGAAAGAACTAGGTTCTAATCTGACGTCTGACACTTACCAGTTGTGGGGGCCTGGTTGAGACATTATTGCCTCAGTTGTATCATCTGTAAAATGGAGTCAGAATACCCACTTGCAGGATTGTTGATCAGTTTAAATAATATGTAATGTATTTAGCACATTGCCTACCATATAGACATAAAACAGTCTGTTATCTTAAATCCAGAAACACAGTGGTATAGAATATTACTTATATCTCGACTGATTCCACAAAAATTTAATAGAGTTCATACAAATTGTTACAATTTTGCAAAAAAAAATCCAAGTGGAACATATGACAAAAAGAACATGAGAGAAGGAAAATTAAAAAGAGAAGCCAGGAACAAAGCCAACACACAAAATACACACTGCAAAATGCCTGTGCGCTTGCTGTGGGTGGGCCCCAAATTTAATTCTAAGCTTTGGAGTAGCAATACAAAGAGGGAAAATGATCACTTACAAGATTCAGAGTGTCCATATGACAAAAATAAACCAGGAGAAGCACAACTATTTCTGGTGATGAGAACAGGGAGATATTTTTACAGTGGGTTCTCATTAATGACAGAAAATGAATAATACAGCATTTGTAGTGCTATCATTACAGTACTCAACGCATTGTGTTTAACAAGTGTTTACAGTCACCATGTGTAAGACACTGCCACTGGATTTCAGAGGGTTACAAAGATGAGCATGAGAATGTTTGTGCCTTTGGAGAACTTATAGTCTCAGAGGTGAGGTGAATGTGCATTCAAATGATTATAACACCAAGAGAATGTGCAAAGTGCTCCCCAAAAAGAAAGATTATTTCTGACAGAGCATTAGGGAAACTGCATGGAATGGGCAGTCTTTGATTTGGCCTCTAAAAGCATGTGTTTACTTTTTTTACACTTGATTATGGAAATTTTCAACCATAAAACAGTAGAGAAAATAACATAACAGACTACCATGATCTAGCTTTGACATTTTACCTATTTTGTTCTATATATTTTTACTTTTTTGATTTGCTTGCTGGAGTATTTTAAGGCAAATCTCATTAATTGTGCTCTTTGACCTGTAAATACTTTAGTATGCCTCATTTTTAAAAACACAGCCACCAAGCCATCCTTATGCTCAACAAAATTAACAGTGAACCCTTAATATCATCTGATACCCAACACATGTTCAAATTTCCCAAGTACTTTCAAACATGTCTTTTACACTTGATCTGTTTCAATCAGGATTCAAACCTGGTATTCACATGGAATATAGCTGTTAAAATACAGAAGAGACCAAGAAACATAATAGTGTCCTTTCCTACTCTTTTTGAAGCAGCAATTTGTTGATGGAATTGGGCAATTGTGCTGTAGTACGTTAGATGGGTGGGATTTTAAAAGGCAGCTGTTTGAGGTAGGGGAGTATATTATATACTTGGAGTAAGAACTGTGGGGCAGCTATTCTGGGTGTTGTGGGTAGAGATGGTATTGACTGTTGGCCTGGGCTATTCTCTGCACAATGTGAAGCTGGGCTTAGGGAGATGGCTTGAGAAGCAGTTGTTAGACTGGAGTATGAAGAGTTGAGGAGACTGGTTAAAGGCTGTTGCATAACAGAGTAGGAAAAGAACTAACACTGTTAAGCACAGCAGTACAGCAGTGCTGCTAACTAACAGTGTGGAATCTGGAGCCCAGCTGCCCAGGTTCAAATCTCAGCCCTGCCATACTCTAGCTGTGGTCTTGGGCAAATTTCTTAACATACCTAAGCAACTGTTTCCTGAGATAAATATCAGGGCTCATACCAATACTTGCCTCAAAATGTTGTCTTGAAGCTTAAATAAAATTAACCAGAAAAGTGATTAGTAAATGTTCGAAAAGTCAACTATTGTAAGGGAGCAGCGCAGGCACTGGCAGAAGGGTCAATGGACGAGGCCGCACACAGAAGAGTGGCTCCGGGGATGGGGGGGAGGTGTTGAGAAACAGGAGAGAGGCAACCGAAGACTCATTGATAACTCAACCTTTTAAATCTCTTTTCCCCACCGCTCAACACACACATGTGTGCGCACACACATGCCATCACTCATGAAGATAGAGAAACAGAAGGAAAATGGCTTGGCAGAAAAAAAGGATTTTTTTCTTCCATAGGATACGCTGGAAACATCAGAAGACTATTCATGTAGAGACAACCAGTTGGAAGTTGAACATTTGGATCTTGAACTCTTAAGAAATGGCAGAATTAGGGATACAGTTTCAGGAATCATCCACATTGACATAATGGTTAAACCAGTAGAAAAATAAAGATCACAAGTGAAAAGGTGCAGATAAAAAGAAGCAAATTAAAAACACACATACATACAAACTGGTGAAGAAATCTGTCTGAACACATTGAAGATGATAGAGGGCAAGAGGAAGAAGAAAATTTAGTGAATAAAAGATGCTGTGGTGTGTTTGAATGTAGACAGGAAGGTAGAAATGGCTGTGTAACGGAAGCCAAGGTTTCTAAGGAGACTGCCCATCAGTGTCAAATGCAGAACTCATATAGAAGAGGTCTGGGAGGCAGTGGTGGAATTGGGTATTATGAGTGATTAAGGTTACAGGGCCAGTTCTGGGGAGTGTGTTCTAAATGCAAATCTGGAAACTACCTACATACATGTAACAATTAAAGACATACAAGAGGGAGAGAAGTGAATTATGGGAGCAGAGAATGTTGGGAAGTAATCTCAGAGTGCATTAGAAGGTGAAAAAGCATGAAAATTGTGAAAAAGCCACTGGGTTTGGTGGACAGGAAGCCACTGGTGGTACCTTTTGCAAGCCACAGAATGGAATGGCTCATCTTCAAATTATAGAATGCACTTGTGAACTACAAACCTGTAAGTACACACTTTTTTTTTTTTTTTTTGCAAAAGGGCCAGTTCCACATGGTGAGTACAGTGCCATGGGAACGGAATTATCAAAGCTACTATCTAATATAACAAAACAAAAGCGAGGCGATGGAAAAAACCAGGAGACGGGTATGCTTAGTTCCAGCAGAGAGCCACAAGTGTCATTAAATAGACTAACCTCAAAAATGCTCAGTTAGATGGTAAAGAAAAACTATACCCATTTTTCTCGCCAAGCATTATTCTGTGCATGCTCACAACCTCAGAGCTAATAGTTTAGTCTAACATGCTTCCTGAGTAATCTCAGCTACCATCACAGCACTGCTCTGGAGAACTGTTAGATCCAGAATCTTAACATCTTTTCTTTCACAGGCAAGATATTCAATTCGCTGTGTAAGGAAAGTTTCAGAGGCCACTACAGAATTCTGGCATTGCTGCTGTCCCACCAATGTTTTTCAAGATACATGTGTGTACTGGTAATGAGTGGGCAGCTGGAAGTCTGTCCCAGGCCACCTCCGGAGGCTGGTAAGGGAAGGTCAATGACATCAGACACAGGGCTGCATAACTGACGCATGTGAGCCGTTACCACATTCCTCCACAGCCACGGACACATTGCAAACATACGGGAGGATGGAGTCCCCTCAACCCACCGTGCAGCTCAGTTTAGTCTACAACAATTCATCCTTGTTCTGTTCTCTCTTTCTGTTCTTCACCACAAGCAATGGGATTATGCAGCTGCACTCCAGACAGGGCTCAGCGAAGCTTCCTTTCCTTTAATAGAAAGGCAGCTATGTTCTTCAGGAAGGAGAGATAATTCCAAAAACTAGAGCCAAAAGGTGAGGCTGAAGGAATTCCGTACCTTTTAATTTCTGGAACCTGTGTTAAGGCCAAGTTACAAAGTGCAGACACAATCACATCTAATAGGTTTTTAAACTGTGCTCTAGTTCTCTTTTCTAAGTTGTCTTCAGTGAAACCTAAAAGCTTTTCAGTAGGTTGGACTGCGAACATTTGTTGTCTCCTCACCTGGGGACAACGGTCGATTTTCTCCCACAAAAAATGCTGTATAGAGTAGGCTGTGAGCAATTCAGAAAGTGACTGCTAGGGTCTCGTCTAAAAGTAAAAACACAACAGTTTCACTGAAACTCAGCAAAAGTTCTGAATTCTAATAGGCTTTGTTCATATGGTTAATATTTGATTTCTCTCTGTGCTCACTGCTGGCCCCTTATGTAGGTACCACATCTGCTTAAGAGTTAAAACAGGTGTCTCCCCTGGCCAGAAACAAGATTTTCCGAGGTGATTGTGGGACCCCTGTGTGGGCTCTACATAACAGAAACAAGACCCTGAGCACCATGAAACTCCAGTTCAAAGGCTAGACGTATCAAACACAAAGACTTCCAAGGGAGCAAAGATTCCTAAGAACATCACCAAGAAAGAGAATAATGAAGTAATAAAAGGCAAAGGGCTCTGTAATATTCAGTCCATGCTTCCTGATTAGCATGACGTGATCTGTCTTCACATGGTGCTGGTTTACATTTTGAGTGTCACTGGCTATAAATAAACCTCCAAATCCTAAATTGTCTGAAGTAGCCATACAGCCTTCACTTCAAATCACACATCATTTCTGACATAAAAAAAGCAGCAGTTGAGCACGTAAGAGGCCTTTTCCTCCAGAAGTCTAAGCTCTGATCCCACACTGTCATCACTCATATTCCAGGCCAGAATTACAAAGAAATCCTCCCAGCACTTTCTGTCGGACCTCTTGGCCTCTTGGTCCTAAACTCACACACATACCCTGTGTGGTGAACAGAGCAATGATGACTACATCCTAAACCCTGGAGCCTGTCACTACATGGGAGAGGGGGATTAATGTTGCTAATCAGCTGACTTTAAAATAGGGAGGCTATCCTGGAGTACCAGGTAGGCCCAATGTAATCACAAGCGTCCTTAACAGTGGAAGAGGGGGGGTTGGAGATGTGACAATGGTAGCAAAGCCAGAGAGAGAATTTGATGATGGAGGAAAGGGGCTACAAGCTGAGGAATAAGGATGGCTCCTAAAAGCCGAGGGAAAAAACAGAAATACTCCCTACAGCTTCCAGAAAGGAAAGCCAACATCCTGCTGATGACCCCTTGATTTTAGTCCATCTATATTGGATGTCAGGCCTATGGAACTATAAAATCTGTGTCTTTTTAAGCCACTAAATATGTATGAATTCTTACAGCAGCAATAGAAAACTAATACATGCCGTCAGGAAATCAAGATGGCTTCACCTCAGGCTCTCTACTCCAACTCTAGGACAGACAGTGCCTGGGTTTCTTTGGCAATAAAACCAATTCACTTACTTTTTCTAGTTAAACTCCAGCATCCAGCCGAGTGCTGATCCTCAAGAAAGATGATATAAAATAGCACAGCATCTTCTAAATTTGAGTGTGGGGTTGGGGATGAGGGAGGAGGTATGGTTAGAGAGGTTAATCTTTCTTTTTTTCCTCCCATTTTTCCTGCAGAGGAATGTAGCACTATTGTTAGAAACATAATCCCTTTCTAGTAGACCTGCATTAATGTGGTTTTAAAATCTGCCTTTTCAGTTTTTCTGTTCTTTGTTCTCCAAAACATCTCTGTGTGCTTTGAGTGTTTGGATAATCTGTGATGTTCGAAACAGAGAATTTTAGCTCCCAAATCATGCAGATTTTTGTACTATTATGCCCTCAACATGGTTCAGATAAGATAGATAATATTTAATATAGTACAATGGCAAACGTCCTGAATTAGGAAATAAATAGTTTAATTAGAATGCTAGGACTTGGAATAGATGATGTAAGAACGTTAATAGATTTTTACATGCAATTATTTATGGTTTCCTCTGTTTGCATGCTAGTTTTGTTTGAATTGGAAAAAAAAACCATAGCAAGAGATCCTCTGAGTAAGTTAACATGATATGGACCAAGAATCCTTTTATGTAAAGATTTTGCAGTATCCCCTTAGAACGAGGACATAACTAAACTCTATGCTTAGAGATGAATGAGGATATGTGAGGCCCAATTTCAATTCTTTTGCTCTAATTGACCAGAAAAAGTCTTTCTCTACCAAGAAACAAATGAGCCATCAGATGAGATGAATGGGGAAAATAACCAAAACCTGGTGGTGGATTGTGATTACATCAGGAGCATATAGTAGAAAAGATCATTTGACCCACCAAATAAAGTTAAAAATAGAACAGGAACACTTACCCTCATGTCGCCGTTCACAGTTTTTGGCATGTGATTGAATGCATGTGCTGGATCCTTGTTGTACACTTTGAGGAGCGATCTGTCCTGAATGTTCCTATAATCAAAAACATCAATAACTATGGTAGACAAAAGGAGCCTGACTTTGGCCATTTTCTTTGTCTGCCCAAAAGAATCAGGTAAAAGACAGCAGCAGACAATTCAGCTGTTGTCCACAAGCAACCAGACAAAAGTTCTTTTACCACAGAACAGGCAAAAATAAATAAGAGTAAGAAAAATGACTTCAACTTTTCTCTCCTTTTTTTTTTTTTTTGTTCCTTTGGAAAGTATAATTCTTTCTGTGTAGCTCTCCACCCATAGATATCAGGTGGCATGAACTTTCTTTCAAGACTGTGAGCAAGGAAAGGTAACACTTTAAGAAACTATAAAGTTCCAATATCTACAATATGTTTAAAAAGATTTGGTTAGTATTTAAATATTTAATTACTTACTTTACCCAAACATCTGGTTTTCTGCTTATCTCATGAGTGCACATAAATGAAAAATGCTTTTTTTCCTTCATGCAGTTTCAACAAGAGAAAGAACATCTATTTGCACTCTAGGGGTGGGGGAGGGGTGGTAAAAAAAATACCACAAAGATCAAAACGAATTTCTTCACAATGTCCTTTTTTTCTTCCACAGTAGGTTTTTAAAAATACTTTTCTACCTACAGGTTGATTTAATGGATGTGCTCTGTATTTAGAAGAAATAGCAGCAGATAAATTCTTCCACCTCTCTGTCTCTCCTTCTGAACCCAGTATTTAGAGCTGGGGAATCAATCATACCACAGCAAAGAACAGAAATCCCACATCTTATTCAATTCCTACCTTAAAATTATTTAAAAGCAAATGAATGTCTAGGAAGGCACTTTCAGCCTCGTCTGCACAGCGATTCCTTGCAATGCCAGTGCAGTGAGCTCAGGGAAACGTGTGCAGGAAGACGCATTCCTTTCCTCCAGGTGCAGCCACACGTTTTGTGGGCTGATTGCAATCTCTAGGATTACTGGGTTATGTTTCTGAGAATTCTTGGACTAGTCTTGCTTCCCTCCTTTAAATAATCGTCAGTAATTGCTTTGAAGCAATGACTAGCCCTAGCTTGCATGATTGCTGCAGATTTCAAGTAGCTCATTAGAAGATGGCTTAGGGGGGAGTGTGCAGTCCTTGTTATTAGAAGGGGCTAGGTAGGTTACTATGAAGGAGAGAGTTTACAGAAGGTAAGAATGTGGAGATTCACTAAAGGAAGTTACCCTGTGGCTTCGGGGAAAAGTCATACTAATGATGTGAAGAGACTGAACGCCATATTCGAGCCACGAAAAAACACTTGGTGTGATTCTAAACGTATTTAAAATGCATTAGGTTGGTTTGTGATTAATTTAGAAACATGTTCGTCCACGGTGAACCAACAGTATAGGCTTAGATTGCATTTACCATGGCAACATTTACAACACAGCATTTCAACCTGAGTTCTCTGTGGCGTTTCCCTAAGGAAAACATGGTGAACCCAACACAATGATGAAATAGCCAAACGTTTAATAAGTATACTCTCACTTCAAAAATACTGAAGGATATAAAATAAAATTTGTCTCTGGGTTTAGATTAAAGCCATTGTCTTCAGTTAAAATCTACATGATACATTTTGGGGAGGACAAAGGAAGGTTCTAGATAATGGTGATGGTGAAAATTTTTTCAATCATTCCAATAATATATAGTTGAGTCATTTTATGCATAAAAACAAAGAAATAGAGTAATTCTTTGGAAAGGACATATGTGTGATTATCTAACATAGACACTGTATTCACTACCATAATAAAAACATTTTCTCCACTTAAATTTTTTAGATCCATTATTATAAGTCAAAACACTATTTAGACAAATGTATAAATCAATGGCTTCCCACTTAAATGAGATTTTTAGAAAATCAGGCTATCAATGCTGTAGATTTCCTGATAAGAATCAATAAGATAATCCGTTTTTGCAAATATAAACATATTAACTGAAAACTATCAAATGTTAAAAGCAATCACTTCTCTCAAGTACTGCCTTTCATCTATTTTATCAACTGAATTTGCATGAAAAAGAATTATATTAATTTGAAAGTTTTGAGGACCTTTTCCTCTTTTTTCTACCCCCATTTGTCTCTTTGTGACTATGTAATGACACTCCCTCAGAATGCATAAAAGAAGTATTAGTAATACACTGAGGCTTGGGAAAGGCTCTGGAATGTTGCGAGGCACTGTAATATAAAAATTCTTGCACATGCTGCAAGGTAGTGGGCTCCAACTGCTCATAATAACCTTATGAGCCATGAGCTCCATAACCAAAAGTGGCTTTGCCTAGAGTTTCATGCTTATTTATCATTATTGTATCCCTCAATTCCTCTAACTGAAAAATGCAGAAATTCAAAAGGATTGTTATAAAATGTCTTGTCCACGTAAAAACTCTACATGGGATTCTAGTACTGTAAACATACTCTTTAAACATAATGTGATTACTTCATGTTTAAGTTTATGCTTTGTAAACTCCCCCACCCCTTTTTTTTGTGACAGCCTGATTAATAATTTATTCAAGAAACAAACATAAATTTTCTGATATCCATAAATATTTAAACACTTTTTCAAAAAGCAGGAAGGTTGTGCACCAGATGCAGCACCGTCTACCTTAGGGCATGTGTCAAGTTTTGAAAGCCTGAAATTACTCATCCATCTTGGCATATGCCTAAATATGTCATTTGTGATCATTGTTAGATATTTATCACTTTACATTTATTATGCATTCAAGGCATATTTTTAAAAGTGGTTCCACTAATTCCATAATGAAGAAACAGGCCAGCCTGCTATCCCTACAGGGCAAGGACCCAGAAAGCCAAGTTGCGGCCCAGATGAGTTGAGGAACATTCTGAGGGAATAAAAACTTCTTGACCAAGAATGTGGACAGTCAGGTTTGGACCTAGGCGTGGTAATGAAATGGCTGTATGATCCTCAATAAGTCCATTAACTTTTATGCATCTGAGTGTCTGGTACCATAAAATAAAAAGGCTGGATTAGTCACTAAATAATTTTTTAATTTCTACAGTGTTTAGGACTATACTATCACCTGCTTGCTAATGTTGACTTAAATCCTGTTTCTCAGGCGGCTTGGCTGGGTCAGATCAGATAGGTCCCTCCTACTCTACACACAACAGCACTACAGTTGATAAGCACCTTAGAGTACTTTCTGTTGGGGGGCGCTAGAGAAGACCCACCTAGAAAGTGAGATCCTATGGTAAAGGCTGACTATGTGAGAAACAAATGGAAAGAGAGAATTTTCTTGTGAACAGTGATGGAGTCCACTGCTGCTATTCTAGCTTGCTCATGTAAAGAATGACTCAGTGGGGTCATTACCTAAGATGTCTACAGGCTCTGTCCATGAGGGACAGAACACTGGAGAAGAAGCTGGTAAAGTTCCAGTCATAAGTAACACCTTCAACCCATGATCTTGATCAAGTCTCTCTACCTGGGCCTTAGTTTCCCTAACTCTTAGATAACTTGTGGATTGGATTGCTTCCTAAATTCTTTTCCAGTGTAACATGTAAAGATCTATGTGCAAGAAGTCTGCTCTCACCTTTCTTGACTTTGTAAACCACACCTTATAAGTAAATTATAGAAAACCAGATAGTGAATTCACACCTGGGTAGGACAGGCCTGCCAGTCAGGGTAAGAGCAATGCTTTCTTCCCTGGGACATGAGGAGATAGGACTCAACGCAAACTGTAGCAACGCTAATTGCACTATGGTGGACACACACACGGCATAACTACTTACCTTACATCATTTAATTCATAATATACGTTTCTGCTTTCATCTTTGATGTAAATGGCGACACTGGGCGACTCCAGCATTTTCATGGTGAGCTGCTGTGGAAAGGCACTTACAAAGAGAGCCCGGATCGTGTCTGCACTTGTGATTTCATTCGGCATCCTGAGCTGCTTGGTTTCATCTCCATACTGCAGATAGAGAACCCCTGCATGTGAAATGAACACAGGGATCAGTCACAGACCAAGACTCACAGCACATGCAGCACAGCTAAGCCATTCTGTCTGACCGCATGCTGGAATGTTCCGGGCAAGCTTGAGAGCATGTAACAAGAAATACATGTTTGGAATTTCCAAGAAATGCACTCTCTGGTTATCTCAAAAGTACCCATTTTTATACTTTGGAGTCCAGGCAGGTGTTAAAGAGGCTAATTTTTAACTTTTTTTAAAACCAAAAGAACAAAAAGCAAACTTTTGGTAGCCTAAAGAAACCTAATACTTAATTCCCTTGAAAGGTATATTTAGGAATTTAATCCCATAGGCTGATTTTTCTCCCCACGTCTTTCACTGACTAAAAACACATTCATTATAGCCATGTGTAAGATAAATAGTTTAAGTCTTTATAGTCTATTCAGAAACATTTTAAGTGGCAATGTTACAATACTTCTGTGGTCTAATACATATTTACTGAATGTTTATGGCATATGAAACTATCTACAAGAAAAGCATCTGGTACCCCAATGTCTCAGAGAGAAACTGGAACAACTCAGTTACACAAAGAAAAACAAACAGAGGAACATAGAATTTCAGAGTTCCAGAGGGGAAATGGCTCCCAATGAATGATGCCTCCCAGTAGTCATGCTCTTATGCAGTGTAGTTTCTTCCCAAATTGAGTATGAGCTTGCCACATGGCTTGCTTTGGCCCGTGGGACATTAGCAAGTGCGAGGTGTAGTGTAAGGGATAAAGCGCTTGCACGCTAGAGCTTGCCCTCTTAGTGACCATGGTCACAGATTCTCCCCCACAGAACCAAGTTTCTATGGGGTCCAGCTAAGCAACATGAGGAGGCTGCATGGAAAAGAATGGAAGCCCAGACTGATGGCCCCACTAAGCACCCATTCTACCTCCAGAACGACTGGTCAGTTATGAGGGTGAGCCATCTTGGTAGGATACCCCCTGCCCCAGGTGAGCTACCCCAGCTGACGTCACATAAAACAGAAACGAGATGCCCCCCTTGAAGTCCTGTCCAAGTTGCAGGATCACAAGCAAATAAGTAACTGTGGTTGTTTTAAGTCACTACGGTTAGGGTCATTTGTTATTCAGAAAGAGATAACTGAACCAGGGCATTGAAGGTCCTGACATTTAATTTGAATCCTATTTCTTGTGAGAATCTACTAAGGGGGGGGACTTCTACCACTAGAGGAATCTTTGTCAGGAGAGACTAAAAAGAGAACAGAATACGACTTCTGGTTAAACATGGCAGTTTGTGAAACAAATTTATCTGTGTCTCCTCCTGAAATTCCATTAAAATGACAATGAGGAATAAAAAAGCATACATCAAGGAATTAAGGGAATGAGAGAGGAAACCATAGCAGACAAGAGTAAGCTGACACCTAGGTCCTCCAGGAGACAGCTCCACATAAAATGTGCAGACCCAGGGAAGCTCAGGAAATGAGGCGCCAGATCCTTTGAAAGCAGGAATGCAGAGTGAGTGGAAAGCATGAGCCCTGATGGAACCCCCCTCCCCAGAATTTTTTTAATGGCACAGAAACCTGCCCATACCTCCCTTTCTATTCCACTTATCCAAGCGACTCCTCATATCCACAGAAGACTGAACAGGTTGAAAGTATATACCAGATTCATTGGGCACAGGAAAGAGTGGATGAGGTGCCCTCTGACAGATTGCTAGCAAAGGGGTGACATCTCAGTCAGGAAACTAGAGGAACCTCTTTAAGAAAGGTGACTGGTCCATGACAAGAGACCCACAGAATTTTGAGGGTCACTGCTCAGGTTCTGTTTGGTCACCCCATTGTTAAGCAGTTTGATCCATATATAAAAATTTCCTGCTAGTACACCCATGCGTTGCTTATACATCAGCAGACTACTGAGGATTAACAGACAGTTTGTAAAAGCCTCTAATGTGAAAGAAAAGACTGAAATAAACAGAAAATAGAAACTCAGAAGAGATTACATAGTCTAAGAAAGGGGAATATTTGGAGAGCAGAGCAAGCTCTGGAAGCCATGAGAGCAGAAATTAAAAATTCAGTGAAAATTTAAAAGTTGATAAAATCTTAGAAAATGGAGTAAAAAGACTAAGAGATGGGGAAAAAATGAAAACCAGTAAGAAAAATAGGGAATTACTTCAGAGCATCCCAACAGGTAATAATGGAGAGTTAGGTAAAAAGAGATCAGGAAAAACAGAGAAGTTTTACAAAAAGTATTGTAAGAATCTGCCTTCCCCAAACTGAGGGACATACTCAGGAAATGCTCAATGCACACATGCCTGTCACTGAGAAATTCCAGGTGGCAGTAGAAACAGAGATTCCTACAAGCCCAGAGGGTGAGGAGAAAAGTCACAGAAGGAGGATCAGGGGTCACAAAGGCATTAGCTTTCTCAACAGCAATCCGGAAGCGAAAAACTGAGTGGAAACAGCCTTGAAAATCTGGGAGAAAATGCTTTTGATTAGGTTTATATCTATCCAAACCATCAATCAGTTACTCATTCAAGACAGCTTCTCAGCAGGGCCTTTCTGGACCACCTTGTTCATTACTTCAGTACCCATTTCCCCTAATATTTCATACTCCCACCCTTGTTTCATTTCCATTCTTGATGATTTTTCACTATATAGCTGATGCTTGAACAATGTGGGGGGTAAGGGTTGACCCTGTGCAGCTGAAAATCTGAGCATAACTTCTGAGTCTCACGAAATACAACCACTGATAGCACACACTGACCAGAAGCCTTATTGGTGATACAAGTTCAGGTGAAAGTAGGTTCACAGTTGTGAGTATGTGAAACGCAGAGTTTATTCTTGTATTATTATTTATTACTTGTAGTACTTTCCATATGAACAACTGTAAGCCTACTTTTGTCTCACCTTGTATAAACAGTTAACACATGGTTTGTATGTTATACAGATTATATACTGTAGTCTTAGAATAAAGTAAGCTAGAGAAAAGAAATGTTAGTAAGAAAATCATAAGGAAAAGCAAATACATTTACAGAATTTATTGAAAAAAATTTGCGTCTAAGTGGACCCATGCAATTCAAAGCATGTTTTTCAAGGATCAACTGTACAACTTGTATTTTAATCATTGTTATTGTTTATCATCAGTCTCTTCCTCAAAAATATAAGGTTCATAAGGTCAGGGATATTTAAAAAGATTTTATATTGTTGTTCACCATGGTATCCTTAGCACCTGTTACGTGACCTATTATGTAGTACAATAGGTTCTCAGTAAATGTTGAATAAATGAATGAATAGATAGATGAAAGGATGAATGAATGAATGATTTGTTAACCATCCAAAAGGAATGTTCACTTGGAGTTTATCTGAACTATAAGAGCTTTTGATGCCCAGTGTAAACAGCCTAGTGATCTCCTTCCTGCTTTGTATACCCCGTAGAACCGCACTGTGAAGTGTCCTTTTGCACTCAGCATAAGCAGCCCAGATTCCCCTCTCTGCCCAATGCAGTTTTGACCATCAGCTTCTCCACAAAGTTAGTTTTCCAGAATATCCACGCTGTTACACGTTCTTCTAGAGTACAGAAAAAAACTTTCGAGCCTCTCTGATCATAGATTGTGCAGTGTTTTTGCTCCAAAGGGGAGATGTGGTGCCTGCCCCATGTGATTGCTAATGCCATATCCAAAGGCCAAAACCACTCTTGAGGTCTGGGCCCCAACCATGCCTGGGTGAGGCCCTTGCTGATGGTCACTCATGGCATCACTCCAGTCAAATATCATGGTCTCACTCCCCAAAGAGCCTGGTTTTCATTCCCACATCTGCATTCCGTAAGTGTGGGTGCTTTAAATAGAATTTGTAGGCTCTGAGTGAAAAAAAAAATTGGGCCTATACTAAGGTGACCTCAGGGTCTGGCTGGTGCAGCTGCCAGCTGGGTACACAAGTTCAGTTACAGATTATGAAAATCCGGAAAAGACGGGAAAGATGCCTTTATAAACAGAGAATAGTCTTTTCACACTTGATTCAGTTTGGTTTCTCAATTCAGGGAAGGTATTTAGAAATGCTTACTCTCAGAAGGAATTGTCTTAATATGCGATGGCGTTTTATTGGCACAGTGATGAGAGTCAGCGCGCTCTGGCATACTTCCCCAGCTCCAAGTTCGTGCTGCCTGCTCCAGACTCACAGAGGAAGTCTGAAGGGCTTTGGATCATAAACTCTTTCTTTATGAAGGAACGAGGACAGGAAAATGCATTTACAGGATGTCTGCTATGTGTCAGAAACAGCATGCATGTACAGCAGGTCTTCAGTAACACTGTTAAATCGTAACGTTGATGAGATGTCCTAGGAACTTAACTCTTGTTTATATCAACTAGCCTATGGTAAAATTGGTTTCCTTATATGTCATTCCGCTTTGAGTTGCAGAGCCTATGAATGACACTGAGCGAGGACTTAATGTATTTCATTTAATCAGCCCAATGTGCCTTGCCAGGTTGGTGTTTTGGCCCCATTTCGCAGATTGTACCTAAAGCTACTGCCATTAAATGGCTTTACTAATTTATATATCCTGTATTGACGAGTGATCCAACCACTCGTCAATAATATAAGCAGAGCCACTTTAAAATGGAGCCGGAGCTGCCGCGCCAGAGGAATTGCCTTGCAGTCTTATACCTTGAATCTTGGAATGTTAAAACGAGACAAAACATGGCCTTGGCCAGATAGCTCAGTCGGTTAGAGCTTCGTCCTGATATGCCAAGGTTGTGGATTTGATCCCAGTCAGGGCACACACAAGAATCAACCAACGAAAACGTAAGTAAGTGGGACAACAAATCTCTCTTTCTCTCTTTAAATATCAACATTAGAACAAAAACAAAAACACAACAGGACAAAATAACCACTGGACTGGACCTGGGGCAACATTTTGTACCAAGAACTACTTGAAAAGATAAGAAAAACTGTTATTATGACTACTGAACTGATAATTGTTGGACTGAAAAAAATGTAAGAACTGTTTAGAATTAACATAATGTGTTATCTACACCAATAGAAATGTCTTTCTTTTATTGATGTAATTGTTCCCCTTCCCTTTCTCATAAATATCCATTACCTTTGCCTCCTAATAGGAACATTATTTGAGCTTCTGCCTGAATTAATGATTCCAGAATAGCTATTATTAACGTCAAGTAAGCACTTGTTTGCCTCTCAGTTTGAAGGGCCTTTTTATGTTTAGCTTAGGACCACGATCTCTCTCTGGAAGCATAGAGCCTAAATAAATGTCTGCATTTCGTGACATCCATTTCCTCTAACCTTCCTGTCTGGATGAACTTGGCTGTCCTCACACTTTAGCCTGGCCATCTGCTTGAAGATGTTGAGACACGATGGGGGCAGCTTTAAACAAACATTCCTGTCTTTAAGTCAACTGAAGTCAATGCTGACACACAGAAACAATGCACATGCTGGGAGAAGTGGGGAAGGCAGAGCTCTGAAGGCAAGAGAATTGAAATGAACCGCACAACACTTGGAGCCCTTCTGAGAAACCTGAACACTCAAGGGTGCTCCCACCTCAATGCCTCTGCAGAAGCAACGTGCATTTTTTACCAAGAACTCATGGTCACAATTTTACAACAAAGTGCACTTCTCAAATGACCCTTGTATCACTCACCCTCATAATCTTTTGAATTTCAGAACAGTTCCAGAATGTGGGTCATGTTCTGAAATATTCTTTATCTTAATATGACATGCAAACTTTCACAGTGTGACCTTGTTATGGACTGAATGTTTTTGTTTCTCCAAAATTCATGTTGTTAAAACTTGAATCCCCAGTGTGATTGCATCTCAAGGTGGGTCACTGGGGGGTAATTAAGTAATGAGGGAGAGCCCCTGTGAGGGGGTTAGTGCCTTTTTAGGAAGAGGCAGAGGGTTCTCTCTCTCTCTCTCTCTCTCTCTGTCTCTCTCCATCTGGGATACAACGAGAAGAAGACAGCCATCGGCAATTTGCGGGCACCTTGATGTTGAACTTCCCAGCTTCTGGGACTGTGAGAAACACATTGTTGCTTAAGAGACCCAGTCTATGGCAATTTGCTATAGCAGCCTGAATGGACTCATACAGATCTCAATCTCATGTTTCAGCCTCCTTACCCACATTGTTCCTAGAGCACTGTAGTTGGTTGTTCCAGGCTCCTTGCTGCTCTGTGAACTTAACTCTCAGTGGCTTGGGTGGCTTTCCCACCACTCCTTTGGTACCTGCATTACCTCCTTTGAGCAATCTTCCCCAACCCACTCCACTATCACTTTTTCATTAAGATTTGAGGAATTAATTCTTCTCACATATGTGCTTACACTGTGTTTTACTGAAATTGCAAACATGGCTTTTGATTTTGCATTATTATTAGTTGTATTCATCAGATGGTAGCGTATAGGAGAGTAGTGGGTACACAGTAGATGTTCAAATATCTTTTTGTAGAAATGAAGTCAAATAATATAGCTCATATTAATAATGCAGCCATGTTAATCAATGTGTGCTTACCTTCTGGGATGCCTTCTATAATTTCCAAATGACCTAAAATTCCTCAGTTTCTCCAAATCCAATAATTACGCAAATAAATATTTGTATTACAACTATGGCGAGTGGATAATGCCTTAAAAATAAAGAGCTCTTATAATACTTTGTGATAGACATGAAAGTTTTCAACTTACTAAGAGAAAAACATAAGTACTCTAGTACATAAGTACTAAAATAAGATAGCTTTTTACACCTATGAAATTGGCAAATGTTTTTACAATAAAATAGTGCTGACAAGGGTTGGGAAAATGAGTTCTCTCACATACCACTGTAGGGAAAATAAATTTATAGCACTTCTCCAAATGGCTATTTGTCAATGTGTCAAAAGCTCCCAAAATATACATATGCTTTGAGCCAGTAATTCTACTGCTATGCATTTATGCACCAAGATTTACTTACTAGGATGCTTAATAAAGCATCATTTATAAGAATAATATGGGGGGTTCAATGTTAGGGGATTAATTTAATAAATCAATTCAATTCATAAACCTATTCATTAGAACACTACACTGTTATTAAGAGGAATTCTAAAAGAATTCTAAAAGAATATGGCAATGGGGAAAAATGTATATTTCGTTAAGTGACAAAGTATGTTATAAAACAAAAAGGAACTAGATTTTAAAAAATTAATCGGTCACCTTAATGGAAGTGATAAACCCAGGCTTTGTGGGGTCTAAAGCTTATACAGTTTTGAGGGACCACTTTAAAACTCAGAATAATTTATTTATAGGAGTCCAAACCTTGGTTTCATCAAGTGAAATCACAATACTATTGAAATGAGCATTCCAAGGTATTTCCCTTAAAAAATACCTTGAAAAACCTGCTGATCACTCCTGTAACTCAAGCTGAATTGAAAACATGAATGTCAAAGATGCTGATTTCTGATGCTGTTCTCCTGTTCATCCTAGTGGCTCCTGCTGCCCTTTTACATGGATCTCTAGAAAGTTATCTATAAAGAATCTATAGTGCAAAGTCAGTACAGAACTTGCAGAAATATCAACTGAGTCAATAATTTAGTCTTCAAGTTATTCATCTATTAAGGGAGGAAATATTATAAGAAAATGCTGTGAGAAGCACTATAGGTGAGAATTCAATTACAATTGAATTTTTACATTTAAGGTGAACTGTAAGTTAAAGTAAGCATTGCAATATGAACTCATATTATAAAGTTGACTATTAGAAAAGTAGAATTAGGCAGGACTTCAGATTTAAATGACACTCTCTAAATAAAATATTAGTAAAGTGAGTCTAGCAATGTATAAAAATACATCAGGAGTTTACCTCAGGAATGCAAGGATGGTTTAACACTAAGAAAGTCTAGTACCCATACATTCTCCAATAATAAAAGAAACTATACAATAATCTTGATAGTATCAAAAATGTTAAGAAAAACATTTATAATTAAAAAACAATCATATAAGAATTAGAGAATTTTCTTAACTTGATAAAATGGATCCATCAAAACTCTCAAAAAAGCGTAATGCTAAATGATGTAACATTAGAAGTAATCTCCTTAAACTCAGAATTTTTGCTATTGCTGCATCTGAAACCCTGGCTAGCATAATTAATACAAGAAAAAGAAATAAAAGGCATATGTATTAGAAGGGATAATCAAAAGAGTGATTATTCTCTGATCATATAATAGAGAATCCAAGAAAAGCGGCAGACACATTATTAGAACTAATAAGGATTCAATGTGACTGAATGATATGAAATCAATATATAGAATTAACAGCAACCCCAAACACTAGAAAAAAATTAGAAAATATAGTTTAATAAAAACATACCTCTTATAACAACAAATGGCAATTTTAAAGAACACTGCTAAGAGGGAGTACTTGCTCTACCAAATGCCAACTCTATTAAAACAGTGTGTATTTGGCAAAGGGAAAGAACAAGTAGGCTATGGAACAAAATGGATAGCCTAGAAAAAAACACATTTGTTTTTTAATCAAGCTGACAGAAGTAGTGGTACAAATTCTTGGACAAATGATTGTTCAATAAATAGTGCCAGGAAAACTGGTTTTCCATAAAGTAAAAAATATACCCTTTCCTTAAGCCATAAGTAAAATAAATTCCTGGTGGGCTAAAGACCTGTGATGCTTTAAAAACATAACAAAAGAATACATGATATTGTCTCCTAGCAGGTTGACATAGGGACTTTTAAAAGAAACAAAAACCATAAACCATAGAGAAAAACACTACTTAATTATAGTACATTAAAATGATTATCCTGTACTACAAAAGACATTGCAAACAAAAAAGACAAACTACAGTTTGAGAGAAGATACCTACAGATCACATGCTCTATCAAGGATTAGTATTCAGAATAAATAAAGAACACTTATAAGCCAATAAGAAAATAGAAAATGGGCAATAATGAATAACCAAAAATGGATATAAATAGGCAACTCATAGAGCAAGAAATCCCAGCAACCAATAAACATTAGAATGCCCAACTTCACTAGTAATGATGGCAATAAAAATGGAAGCAATGGCATACTATTTCATACCCATCAGGTAGGCAAAAGTCAGTAAATCTAATAACCTCAAGTGTTGATGTGGTCTTAGAAAAATGGAGTCTGTTATTCATTGCTAGTGGGAGTGTAAATTTGCACAATCACTCTGGGACACTTGGCAAAGCTTCAGGTGTGCATCCCAGAACCTGGCTACTTCTTTATATTATCCATCACAGATAAAAATCTCATGTGCGGGCACTTGTCCCAGGATGCTCTTTGAAGCTCCATTTCTCATTGATTTGTTCTCCGTGGCTTATGCATATAATGGAATAGTAAACAGTGGTACTAATGAATGGAGTAGAACCACATCCATCAACACAGATAAACCTCAAACTTTAAAGTTGAGTGAACATAAAAAGTTACAAAAGGATATTTGCAGTATGATCCCATTTATATAAAGCTTTATAACACAGAAATCAGTAATGTATATACTTTATGGATACAACAGATATATTAGAAGCACCAACATTTACATGACCTCTAACTTCAGTATGTGGGTAGCTCTAAGAAAGAAAGATGAGGGAAGGGAAGGAGATGGGGTTTTATAACATTTTCTTTATTTAAAAATATAAGAGCCCCAAATCAATTATAGAAACATATTTTTCCTCTTCAAAATTTGACAACTTATATAGTGCTTGCTAAGTGCCAGGCACTGATCTAATCCCTTTCCAAACATTAACTCATGTAATCTTTATGAGGTTGCTACTATAATTATCCCCATTTTACAGACAAGGAACACTGAGGCAAAGAGAAGTAATTTGTGTGACATACACAGCTAATGATCTTCACCATCATGCTATGCTGTCTCTCAGGTGTTAAACAGATGAGAAAATCTGTTTAATTTTGATAATATCTATTAAATTGTTGTTTTCTGTACTTTTTTCATAAAAAATAGAGAATAAGTCATTTTTTAACAAGAACACCAAAATAATGGTGTCTAAATAGCATCTCTGCCATAGAGTACCCAGCTCTGACCCAGGAGCTTAAACCTGGATGTAGTTAGGGAAATTTGGAAGTTTTTCCTTGGCTTTTGATAAAAGAGTGGGTGTGGAAATTCTATAATGTAAAGCAAAGAGTGAAGGCAACAAAAGAAAGGAGATTTTCTTAAAGATAAGAACAAAAGTATAAAAGTATAATGATCAAGGTTCCAGGAAAAAAATTAACTGGCCTTTTAAGGATATGAAAAGTGAGAGTTTTAGTTTCCAGTACATGTTTTCAAAGAATCAGAAATACTGGCTATAAATCAAAGAAAGTCTATAACCACCCCCACTAGGAGATTATATATCCTGCATTTTCTTCAATCATTCTGATTAGCAGATTTAGGTTCAGAGATTATAGACATTAGTGAGAAAATGTCTGAGTTAATCTGAAATTTATTTTCTTCTCTGCTAAATTTAAGTGTTTTGCATAATAATAACCAATAATCATTATGGATGAATGAATACATCTTTAGAAAAGTTTTCAGTATGAAATGTTAGTTTTTATATAATTACATGGAGATTTAAAAAAATACTCCAATATAGAGTGTTATGAATTTTATTGTTCAGAATTTATTTTCTATTATTATGTAGAAATTATTCTATTTGAAAAGATATAACTTGTTTGGTACTCAAGCTGGGAGAAAAAGACATAGGGAGGTGTCCATAGGATGAACTTCTTTTCTCCTCTAGTAAACAAACCCTAGGATAACCAAGAATTGCCAGAGGAAACTTTGAAGGTAAATGGTGGACACTGGTGCTTCTTTATACTTTTATATGATAAGCCATGCTAATGACAAAAAAAAGGCCATTCTTGATGATAAACATTGTAAATAAGTGTCAGTAGACCCACATCTGTGGGATTCCATTAATAGGACAGAACCCCTACTTTTTCAAGCTCATGTTTAAAAAGCAGTAAACACGGGATGCTTGGACTACAAAGAGCCTTGCCCACAGGTGCCCCTTCCCACATCCTGCCCTTTCTCTCTTTCACTGCTGGGGGCCACACCTGGCCTCCTACCTCTGTATCATGCCTTCTGCAGAGGCTTTCGCCCCCAGCAATTCTAGTCCCTGTCAGCCTATAACTCTCATGAAACACATCCTCTCTCTCACATCTCAGGAAAACATTTGGGGGAAAAGAAGCCCATCAGTCTGTGAACAGCTTGTCTAAAGGTTCACCCACTCCTGTCATTGGACCTGAAATGGGGTGCTGTAGTGCAAGGGTGCTACTCTGGCCATAGGCAGCCATAGAGGGCTATTCGGGAACACTCCAATTTTACTCCTTGCTTTTCTCTTCCCTAAAGAAGAAGGCCACGGAGGGGAATTGGCCCGGGGGTAGGGTAGGGGAAGGCATGTGCTGACCAGAGGCTGTTCCTCTTCTGGGGTGCTTTTTCTCAGCTTCTTCCTAGGTGTCTGAGGGGGAGGCTCAGAACTTTTTCCAGAGAGTGGTGAGAAAGAGGGTGTGGGCTGTTCGGTGAATACATCTCACTGGGCTTTAAAAAAATAGCCTCGCTGTGTCTCCTATGTGACCCAAAAACATAAAGTTACCTAATGCAGCCACTACAGTACTCATAAGAATGATCAGTTTCTCTTAAGGTCTATGATTTGACTTGATGAAAGCGCAGGGCTCGCGAGGAGTGTGGTGAATGGCCCCGGCCTCAGGCATACATTTTAGAGCTGCCTGCCCCCAGCACTGGTGCATGCGCCCTAAGTATGGAGGGTGATCAAGGCCTGGCTGCTTGCAGGGCACGTGGGAGGTGCCTGCCCCTGTGGGTGGGCAATCACTTGTGTGTGCAATGTGAAGGGAGAGGGAAGTAGAATGGAGCGGGGGACCCTTCTTCACCTCATCATCCAGTACAGAGCTCGGTGAGAAGTTTTGAGAATTCTAAAATCAAACCTGGCTTTCTAGGTCATTTTATAAAGGTGTATTTGTCAAGGATGAGGATAGAACATATTTTATCTAACAGGGTGTCAGCTTGATTTATAGCTTTAAAAATATTTAGACAGACGGTAGATGGGCCTCCGTGCTCTTGCCCCAGGCAGGTTTGTGTGAGACACAGAAAGATGAGGAGCGTCTCCCAAACACTGGCCTCAAAGTCAGCAATGGAACCTTCTTTGCATCTTGTACTCAAGTCGGTGCGATATCCACTCTGCAACAAGTGATTTTATGTCTATTTTTGAGTAGTCCTAATGGAGGCAGGTACCTGAGTATCCTCTACTTCTCCAGAGATTTGGTTACTTTATTTTTGGTTTTCTGTTTGTGGGAAGCTCTGAGTCATGATGAGCGGCTTTTAGTGTCTCCACATTGTATGCTAGTGGATGGCTTTTCGTACTAATTTAAACTTAAAAATTTTCCTATTGCTAGTATGTGCTAACTATTGTTATTTGTTCACCATCTGACTCCTTGGAGCTCTCAATACTTTCCTGAGACTGCTATGAAAGTTCTCGCACGGCCAGCCATAGCTGCCAAGTGGACCCTCCCGGGCAAACCCATCCCGACTCCAGCCTACAATGGTGACAGAACATGAGGCAGGGCCAGTCTGTTCTGAGGCCTGACCCTGGCTTCCTGCCTACGGCTCCTCCCTGTGTCCTCCCTGCTGCTCTAGTATCTCTCCTCCATGTCCTTGGGCCCATGCCCGAGGGTGTGGATCTTCTGGAAGCCTCTTCTGTGTCTCCTGCCCTTGCCACTCTCCACACCTGCCCCTGTGGGGAGAACAGCAATGTCCTTTTTACAGCCCTGGCCAGAAGAATAAAGGGGTCCCCAAGACAGCTATTTTCTAGGGAAATCTGGAGAGCTGGCAGAACAAAGTGCCCCAGTCCTCTACAGCCCAGGATGGGTGCACAGTTGTGTGTAAGCAGGACAGAAGAGAGAACGGTGGTTGAGGTTGATCTGAGTCATTTGGTGGCATCTGTTCTGGTGGAAAAGAGGGCTTTAACAAAGTTTTGTAAGGCTTATCTAATTTTTATAAAGCATGTGCTTGTGTGTTATTTCTTGCCTTAAAAACAAGTGGGAAAGGTGAGGGTTGTGCAAGTGGAACTGCAGGTGCGGGAGAGCGGCGAGCACTCAGGCCCCCAGTCTCTCCCACAACTGTCCCGCTGCAGCTCACACGGACCCTAAGGAAGGGCTGGCTTGGGGGTGCTTGTTCCCGTGACTGAATCTCCAGGGCTAGACTTGACAAACTGAACTTTCTAATCTGCCCTCAAAAGATCCAGAAGGACTTTTCACTGGACCTTTAGCTTCTGTTCCCCTCTGTACTTTCTGAAGTGGCATTTAAGAAATATACCTGGCTGCTGCTTCCTCCCCATTTTCCTTTGATGTTTCAGTGCTGCCTTTTATGAGTAGCTTCTATTTTCAACCACAGGATCACAAAAAAGAACAAGAGTCTGAGGGTGGCTAACAGCTCTAGGAGTGGTGGATGGGGAGGGATCTCAATGACAAAGTGCCCCTGATCAGGTCCATGTCTCCAGGTCTCCCCTATCACAGCTTGTAAAAGACAACTCCTGTGTCCAGATTTACCATAAATAACCTTTTTCACTACTTTCATAGGTAAGAGTGCCCTCTAAATGCCTCAGGATCAAAGTGAAAATTGTTAAAATCCTACTAAAAACACTGGGAAAGAAACAATAAGCACTGTGGTATCTGCTGGTTTTAAGAAATAAATCAAGCAAAGTTGTAGTCTTGGGTGCTCCCATCATTGCCTCCATTGAACAAATTGGGCAGCTACCCAAGGCTGGAAGGCACTGGAGAAATAAGACCCAACCCGAACTAGTATGACTCAGAAGCATCTATGCATTCTCTTGGCTTTATCTGCTATAATATCAACACAACCGAGAGATTAACATTATACTTTATAACAATCATAATAAAAGGGAGAATATGGAGTATGTCCCTCTTCCACAGGACAAGTAATTCAACCTACACAATGTGCTTATGGAAGTCAAAACAATTAAAAGCAAAGCAGATTGAACTGTTATTTTGATCCTTAAATGAATATTTCTCAGGAAGAGAGAAATGTTGACAAAACTCAGGCTGTTTTAGATTTACAGAGCAGCAAAACTGCATTCACTTATGAAGAATTAGAACACTAAAGGTGAATTTCATGCATTCTAGAGATATTTATTGATACCTACGTGTGCCACAATCTTCCAAAGGCTGGGGGATAAGAAGGTAAGCTCAGAGATCTCTGCTTCTACTGATGTACAATAGATAATAAACTCAGACAAGAAACTGTAAAAGTGTGCCAAATAATAGGAAGCAAAATAAAGCAGGGTGTCGGGGGTGGACAGCATGGGGTGGAAGTGGGTGGACTGATATTTTATTTGCAATGTTGGACATCCTGCTGATAAGATATTTGAAAGAAGTGTAGGAGCAAGGCTCAAAGACATTGGGTGAGGAACAATCCAGGGACAGAGAGTGGCAAGTTTTCTTGAGGCAGGAGTATGCTTGTTGTGTTCCAGGAACAGCAAAGGGCTAGTGTGTCTGGAGGAAAATGAGTGAGGAGGTGAATGGGGTACAATGAGATTAGAAAGTTAGCAGGTGGTCACATTGCAGTTTCTTGTACTCAAAATGAACTGGAAAGGCAACAAAGGGTGATGAGCAGAGGTGTCACAGATGAGATCTATTTACCAGGGTGGCTTTGTTAAGGACTGACTATGGAGACAAAGACTAAAACTGGAAGACAATAGAAGTTTCAGGCAATAAACCAGAAGAGAAATTATGGTAGGTTGGGCCTGGGTGGAGTGCTAGAGATGATGAGAAGTGGTTAGATTTCTGGATATATTTTGAAAGTAGACAGAATAGGATTTCCTGACAGATTGAATATACAACGAGATCAAAAGAGGAGTCTAGGGGAATGGTGAGTTTTTGGTATTAGCAGCTGTCAGGAAATGGTTGCAATTGACTGAGATGGGGAAGACACTGAGAGCAATTGATTTTGTTGGGGGGAATCATAAGTACATTTTTTAACCTGTTAAGGTTGAGATATCAAGTACGCAATCTAAGATATTAATCTGGACTACAGGGGAGAGATCCTAGCCAGAGGGGTCATCATCATTATTATAGACTCGATGTTTGTGTCCCTTCCAATTTCATATGTTGAAATCCTAGCTCCCAATGTGATGGTGTTTGTAGGTGTGGCCTTTGGGAGGTGACTAGGTTTAGATGAGGATTTGATGGTGGAGCCTCTTGCTCCTTATGATGAGATTATCACCCTTATGAGAAGACAAACCAGAGAGCTTCCTACTTCCTTCCTTCATAAGCACACACCAAGGAACAGCTATGTGAGGACTTAGTGAGAAGGTGGCCATCTGTAAGCCAGGAAGAGAGGCCCTACCAGAGCCCGATCATGCTGACTCCCTGATCTGGGAATTCCAGCCTATAGAACTACAAGGAATTAAATTTCTGTTGTTTGGGCTACCAAGTCTGTGGCATTTTGTTATCACTGCCCACATTAATACAATCATATGGGTGACATTTGGTGCCATGGGACTAGAGCAGATCACCTAGGGTTAAGAACAGATGAGGTCTGAGGGCTGAGGCCAATGTTTATGGGTGAGAAAATGAAAAGGAACCAACAAAGACGATCCAGGAGGAGCTGTCAAGGCAATAGGAAGAGAACTGAGAGGCAGACATGTCCAGGAATCCAAGAGAAATAGGTGTCTTAAGGACAGGAAGTGGTCTGGTAAGTCAAGTGTTGGCAGGTCAAGTACTGTAAGGGCTTATTTACCTGTGGAGGTCACTGGTGACCTTGACCCGAGCTGTTTCTAAGGAGTAGTGGGATTGAAGGTCTGAATAAAGCATGGGAAAGGAACTGGAGACAGTGCTTACAGACTGTCTTTCAAGTTATTTTGACCTAATGTGACAGTAGATGTAAGGAGACTTCATAAAATCTGGGAGCTTTAGCTAAAGCATTGGGTAATCCAGTCTCAGCATAGTCCCAAATGATTGCTGAAGTCAGGCAATGATTGCAGGCAAGTCAGATGAGATACTGCTCAAATGCCAGCAGTCATAAATGTTTTTATGAGATTGAGATTTCATTTTTTTAACCAAGCATTTTAATGGTATTGCTACAATCATTATGGAAAATTAAAACAAACATAAAGTCGCACAGGATCTTTCTTTTAGAATTTTTCAGATACAAACAACTTTCAGTCACAGTGATATCTGGCAATCCAGTAGGAGCTTGTTCCTATGCAGATATTACAAACCTGCCCTCGGCAACAATTTCTTTGTAAGGCATGTTTTGTACACAAAGTGGGGTTACGTTCATGATCTTTGTGATATGCTTGGCCAGAAGCAAAAGCATCAATTTTCATTAGCAACTTCCTACTGATAATATCTAGTCTCCAAATTCCAAAGAAAAACTAAAAATTTTTAATGTTCACAGCTAGGCTCAAGGAAACGAACTAGTGTCTGTTTAAATGTGAAGTGTGATGCAAATTAAAAAAATAAAATCACAGTGGAATTTTAATTTTCCATTGTTTCTTTTCTCTCTCCCAGAATATGCTTGTTTTAGATCACTTAGTTATGCTTGCAAATATAATGGAATACGGTGTTCCAATTAAGAAAACCCTATGTGTGTATGCAGATATGCATATAATTTTATAGTTGTATACATACACACACACACACACACACACACACACACACTCTCACACACACACACTTTCTCATAACAGATAAGCCAAGGAGTAATTATTACTGTTGTGAAAGAATTCACCATATACATCCTTTGGTAGTTATATCCAAATGCACTTAATCACAATTATAAATTATTTGACCAAGGGTCTTGGGAATATAAGCGTAATGAAGGGGATAAATCAATAAATTTAAAGTTAAAAGGTAAAGATTCTGTAATAATTCATAACACAAAAAGAAAATAATCTTAAGGACCTCAAAAACAGTATGCTTTCCTTATATTACATTAATATAACATATTATATATTTGTTATAATTTGTCTTTGAGCACTAAATTAGCATTCAGTTGCACACAGCAGGAAAAAAAATTTTAAATGTGTCTATTTGAATGGAAATATATTACTGATAAATTTGAGAGCAACTACTTTGACAGGAACAGATTTATTAATTAAAGTGCTTATTTAAAGTGAAATTCCAATAGGTGGAATTTCAGCATTAACTTATAATCTGATACGCACATCTTGCTGATATTTTTACTGACTTCAGTTCCATGGACACTGTTTGCAACAGGTGGTTCCTCTCTTACATAGTAAATTAAGGGGAAAAAAAAAAGAACATAATTGTGAGTCCCGTATGTGCCAGAAGACATTTAGAATGCCTCATTCACAAGAAGAGAAAAAGAAAACATGCACAAAGAACTTGAGAAAACATATTTTCAGTACCTCAGAAAAAAAGTAGAAGGAAGAGAGATGTGGCTTTTATGCTGGAAAAAAAAATGTCAGGGTTATCGACTTTCTAATTCCTGTGCCAAAGCTGCTGTTCTAGATTACCTCAGTCAAATCATTTAATTCTCTCAATTTGCTCATATAAAAGTTCTATAAACCTTCTATTGCTCAAATACTATCCAATTCCTTTTGGCTATTTGATTTTCATTTAACTTCAGGGATGGAACCTTATGTAAGTGCTACAAAACACCTCCAAATGGTAAAATCAAAAGTTGCCTTTCAACACAGAACACATACATAAATGTTATTATAAACTGGGGGTGGTTACTGTCAAATACCCAAGCCTCACTTACCACCTTGTGGGCAATGCAAGAGAGAATACAACAGGGCAGTGTGGACGTGGGCTCTAGTCAAACTTTGTCAGAAAAATGTTGTGTGATCTTGGCTAAGTTAACTATTTCTTTTCAAAACAGTTCTATTGAGATAAAATAACATACAATATTCTACACATTTAAAATGCACAAATGAATTCTACACTTTAAAATTGCACAAATTTGAGGAGTTTTAATATATACATATACCTATATGATTATCACCAAAATAAAGATAATGACCTATTTTCTGCCACTATAGAAATTTGGAGGGGATGTAACTCATTCACTATAGGCATGAATGCCAGAAATTTGGGCCCCTGTGAAATCTACTTTGTGGGATTCAATAAGTTAACGTATGTAGAAGTGCTTTGACAATTATAAACCATGTATCACCTACTCCAGTTCATTAATTGATTAACTCATATTTATTGAGCATCTACTATATGTAGGAGAGCTTGTAAAACAGCAATGAATAAAACAAGACACCTGTTTTCATGGACCTTTTGTGTTAGTTGGGGAGAGACCGAGATATGTCAATGAACACATGAGCATATACTATGTCAGATGATAATTAGTACACTGTATGGGAATAAAGCAGGTTAGAGTAAGCCTAACATAAAAAAAAAAGATATTTCAGGAAGTATGTCCAGAGAAGTCCATTTCAGGTAAGGTAACATTTGAATAAAGACTGCCCAAAGGCGAAGCCACCATTCTCACAGATGTCTAGGAAGAGAAGTTTTCCGGCAAAGGAAGCAGAAAGCATAAAAGTTTTGACTAGCAACAAGCTAAGTTGTGAAAGGAACTACCAAGATACCAGTAGCTAGAGCAGAGGGGTGAGGAGAAGGCAGCAGGACTGGAGCCAGATGGCAGGTGGGCTTATACCTCTGCTTTGTGCTTTAAATAAGACCATGGGCCATGAAGGACTGGAACAGAAGACCGATGTGAGGTGATTTAGGGGCTGAAACAACCATTCAGGCTGCTCTGTGGGGACTGTTGGTTGCAAGAGGAGAAAGAGGAGAACAGTTAGCAGTCTATGCAATAGCCTCAGCAAGAGGTGGTAGTAGACCGGAAGTGAAGGAGGTAAGAAGTGGTCAGATTCTAGATACATTTTGCAGAAGAGCTGATAGCTCATGCTTTATTTTTCCACAGTGCTTTTCCAAAATGCTTAATAATAACACTTTAACTTACCTAGCGCTTGCTATGGTTCAGGTACTAAACAATTAATATAAATTAACTAATTACATCTTCAGGACAAATCTTTGGCTCAATTTCCCCATAATTGAGGTATTTATACTGACTTGCAGATGGGGAAATTGAGCCAAAGATAATTAATTTGACCAAAATCACATATTGATAGATGATAGAGCTGTGTTCCCAACCAGGCAGTCTGGGTTCCAAGTCTATGCCCTAACCTTATGCTATATGACCTCTCAAGATTATTGTATAAGAGAAATAACAGCTGTTCTGATCCAAGTAAACCTCAACCAATCAGAATAGCTAAGCAAATGTTAAAGTAATCATTTCATTGGAGACTTAGGGTTTCAAACAAAACTTTCAGAAATAACCTCTAAAAATCTTTTATTAAACTAAACTTCAGTGAAGCCAGTTTTCATAGGTCTACTACCTGGCCACTATTCATAACCAGGACCATATTAATGGTAAATGCTATGAAAGAATGTAGGAAAGGTGGCTCTTTGTGAAAACACCAACTCCAAAATAGGGCTGGATATGAATAATTCAGAGCAATATGGCCATGACTACCTGCCTGTTGGTGAATTCTTTCTTTCTTGCACTTTCCTTTTGGTTTTCCTTGTTAAAAGAGTAGCTATCTTTTCACTATAATGGGTACAAAATGAATCAATGGTCCCCTATTATGTCGTCACAAAGAATTTTAGGGAGCTTCAGTCATGACAGTAGCATAGGTAAATGCAATTACTTACATCCTCCTACAAGCACTTCAAAATTGCACCGAACTACAGACCTGAGCATTGTGTCTCAGTTGGTTGGGCATTGTCTCACAAGGCAAAAGGTCACTGGTCTGATACCCAATCAGGGCACATGCCTGGCTTGCATCCCCGTTCAGGGCATGTTTAGCAGGCAACTGATTGATGTTTCTCTCCCTCCCTCCCTCCCTCCCACCCTTCCCTTCTTTGTTAAAAAAAAACAAAAACCAAAAACCAAAAACAACTCAACTACAGAACAATCATCATTAAGAACCACTGAAAATTTACCTGAACAGTGTCCTATACCTAAGGATATAAAGAAGACACATTGAGACAGGAAGGATGGGTGAAGACACAAAACAGGTGGACTCCACACCCACTGTGGCAGTTAAAACTTGAGAGGGGTATCTTGACTGTGTAGGTTCACTATGAGGAGCGAGGAGTCCCAGCCCCACACCAGCTTCCCTGGCCCAGGATTCGAGGGCCAGGATCAGAAGTCCCCATAACTTCTGGCTACGAAAGCCAGCAGAGATTTTGGCTGAATAAAATGGAGGGCACTGGAGTCCTAGGCATTCCTCTTAAAGGACCTATATACAGACTTACTCAGACTCATGCACTCTGGGCTCTAGCACTGAGACCCCACAGACATAAGGGGAGGAACTGAGTAGTCTGGCATTAAGGTGACAGCTGGAGGGGCAGCTTCCTCCCAGACAGAAGTGCTGACAGAGGCCATTGCTCCTTCGCTGAGCTTTCCCCCCATAGAGCCAACAGGCAGGTGCTATATTTGAATCTCCATCAACCTGGCTAACAGCATTCGCCCTGCCCCGGTGATTTCCTGAGACCCTATTCTACCCAAATTATGGGCTCACTCAAGCCATTTTCAGGGTTTTTTCCATATGAATGTCCTATCTTGATTCATGTTTTGGACTGTCCTAAAATCTCTCAATAGAGCAACATCTGGCCTCTGTGTACCCTATGCTTCTCGCTATGTGGTCCCGGGCCTGGCAGTAATGGCAACCATCCTCAGTTTGCAGTTTGGCCTCTCTGAGGCACTGCCAAGCCCAGTACAAGTAATAGCCATTTACATATCACTCTGTAACTCACGCCAGGTGGCCCCAGGAAGTGCACATGTGGAGGCTGACCTTGGTTAGCACCTCTTGGGAGGGTCCAGAGCCAGTGTACCTGATGAACAGCTTCAGTTGGTGATAGAGCACCTCCATGAGTGACACACTTAAAGGCCAGACACAGGGGGCTCCAAAGTCCTGCTGAAGCAAGTTCTGCTCCCTGGGGTTGGTCTCTTGTACAGCTGATTCTCCATGATTGTGGCAGCCAGTTCTTGTGGCCAATTGGCCTGAGGGCTAATCCCTCTCATTAATGTGCCAACAGCAATGAAGGCTCAACTACAATAGGAGGGTGCACAGAGCCCAAAGTGGGGGGGCACACCTGAAGCACCCAGTTCTGGTGACCAGGGAGCTATGTCTTAGAACCTATGGGCCACTTAGCACATAAAGACATTCTGCCAAGATGAGGAGATGTAACAGCTCTACCCAATACATAGACAAAAGCACAGGGAGGCAGCCAAAATGAGGAGACAAAGAAACATATCCCAAATGAAAGAACAGAACAATATTCCAGAAAAAACAAACAAACAAAACAAAGACAAGCAATCTATTAGATGCAGAATTCCAAACACTGATTATAAAGATAGTCAATGAATTTAAGGGAAGAGTAGATGAACTTAGTGAAAACTTCAACAAAGATATAGGAAACAAAAATGGAGAAAGAAAACATAGATCATATATCAAAAAAAAAAATAGCATAAAAAAGAACCAGTCAGAAATGAAGAATACATTACAAAAAAAATTTTAAAAGAGGATAATTTAAGAAGCTTCTGAGACAACTTCAAGTTTACCAATGTTTGCATCATGGGGATACCAGAAGGAAAACAGGGAGAGCAAGAAATTGAAAACTTATTTGAAAAAACAATGACAGAAAACTTTCCTAACCTTGTAAAGGAAATAGACATACAAGTCCAGGAAGCACAGGGAGTCACAAACAAGACGAACCCAAAAAGGCCCACGTCAAGACACATCATACTAAAAATGCCAAAGGTTAAGACAAAGAGGATCTTAAATGCAGCCAGAGAAAAGCAGTTGGTTTCCTAAAAGGAAATTCCCATAGACTGTCAGCTAACTTCTCAACAGAAACTTTGCAGGCTAGAGGGATTGGCAAGAAATATCAAAGTAATGAAAAGCAAGGACCTACAACAAATATTACTCTACCCGGCAAAGCTATCATTTAGAATCAAATGATAAAGAGCTTCTCAGATGAGAAAAAACTAAAGGAGTTCATCGTCACCAAACCAGTATTACAAGATCTTAAGGATCTTGTTTAAGAAGGAAAAAAAGGATAAAAAATATAAATAATAAAATGATGATAAATACATATCTAACAATTACTTTAAATGCAAATGGGATTAAATGCTTCAATCAAAAGGCATATGGTGGCTAAAAAAATAACAAAACAGAACCCTTACGTACAGGCATTGGCAAAAGTAGGTTTACAGTTGTGAGTATGTAAAACAGTTTATTTTTGTATTATTATTTATTAATTATTGCATCATTTATTTGTATTACAACTATAAGCCTACTTTTGCCCATTCCTGCATGCTGTCTACAAGAGACTCACTTCAGATTAACACATACAGACTGAAAGTAAAGAGATGGAAAAAGATACTTCATGAAAATGGAAACAAACAAACAAAAAAGCTATGGTAGCAATATTTATACCAGACAAAATAGTCTAAAACAAAGGCTGTAACAAGAGACAAAGAATGACCACTTATGGGTATTTATCTGAAGAAACCCAAAACACTAAATTGAAAAGACATATGCATCCATATGTTCACTGCATTATTATTCACAATAGTCAAGATATAGAAGCAACCTAAGTACCTATCAATAGATAAATGGATAAAGAAGTGGAGCATATATACAATGGAATATGACTCAGCCATAAAAAAGAATAAAATATTGCCATCTGCAACAACATGGATGAACCTAAAGCATATTGTGCTGAGTGAAATAAGTCAGACAGGGAAAGGTAAAAGCAATCTGTTTTCACTTACTTGTGGAATCTAAGACACAAAATAAACAAACAAGCAGAACAGAAACAGGCTCATAGATACAAAGAACACTTTGACAGTTGCCAGATGGGAGGGGACGAGTGACAAGGTGAAGGGATTAAGAAGTACAAATTGTTGGTTACAGAATAGTCACGGGAATGTAAAGTAGAGCATAAAGAATATAGTCAATAATATTTTAATAGCTATGTATAGTGTCAGGTACTAGATTTATCAAGATATCACTTCATAAGTTATATAAATGTCTAATCACTATGTCGTACACATGAAACTAATATAATATTGTACACCAACTGTAATTGAAAAGTTATTTTTAAAAAAAGCCAGTCAGGGAAAGATAAGTACCATATGATTCCACTCATATGTGGAATCTAATAAACAAATTGAACCTAACAAGCAAAATAGAGACAGACTTATAGATAGAGAGCAGGCTGACGAGTCAGGGGCTGGAGCTGGGGCTGGGGAGTCGTGGGGTAGAGGGATTGAGCAAAAAAGAAAAAAAAGAAAGAACTCATGAATATGAACAACAGTGAGGTGACTGGGGGACAGCGGGTGTGGAGGTGGAAGAGGGTTATACAGGGAATAAGTGGTGATGAAAAAAATAAAAAATAAATAAAATCTTACAAAAGTAAAAGAGTTTCTGGATGACAGCCTGCTTTTCATTACCATTTCTCTAATGCCAGTCTTCCTCTCGGATCTCCTGGGAAATGGGTCAGAATTTAATGGGTGAGGAAATTGAAGCCTAAGAAGAAAAAATTTTCCCAGCATCTGTAAGTCATTCCATGCCAGAGCTGGGATGGTAACGCTGGTTCAGAATGTTCCTGATGCTTTAATAGAAAGCTGTGGGCTTAGCCAGTGACAGGTGCTTTTGTTGTTTCATTAGATGAAACTATTGGGGAAGAGTCGGGCAAACACACATGACTGTAGAGTTTGAGGCTACATTTTGCTTAATGCTCTGTTTGAGTGTACTTCAGTACTTCCTGCCAATGTGGAAATCTGTACACATTAAGGAAACTTGGATTGTTCAACAATACACCTGATTATAATTCTAACTTCAGGAGGCAATACATTTCAATTTTTTTCTCGTACAATTGCTATAGTCACCCTAAGTACAACAGATGAGGCATAAAATCTTTTATGAGCCAGTAAACAGAAGCTTCTGCCACAAGATAAAAGTACTCCATCTTTTCAATCCTATAACATGGAGAGCTTTAGTCATTTGTTCCAGGCTAAAAGGAGATAAAAGCCTGGTAGACCGGAGACGAACCCCCAGGTTTCTTTTTATTCCAGACTGTCAACACACACAACAAGCAACTAAGCCCTAACACGTCTTTCCTACAGACCGATTATCAATGTGTGTGCGTTCCCCTGCACACTCTGTGAATGTGTGTGGGGGCAAATGTAGCTTAACATAGTTGGGTTTCAAGATCATTTTAGAATCAGGAGAAACAGATTTACAAACTAAAAATCAACCAACAGTTCAAGAGACTTGTGCTTTTCTTTCATGTTCAAAATATCACCTCCTCTTTCTCCTCCACACAGGATACAATAAAAAATTTTATTTCTATGCTCATTGTTTTCATTGTTTTACTGAATAAACACTAAATTGGAATGTTAGTGGATGCTCTTCATTCTTCCAGGTAACATGCCTAGTTGAATGATAGGCTCCCATGAAACACAGCTTCACAATGATAGTTTACAGCTGATACAGGGAAAAGCGAAGCTATGAAAGCTTTCTATATTGCAGTAAGTTTTGCCCTTGTTTGGCCAATGAAATAAAACACAAAGGGTAGCTACAAAAGCTTTTTTTTAACTCATAGTTTGTTGATGATTCATATTTCATTTCCAGAAAGGTAAAAATATTTCATCTTCAAAATACTGCAGGCTTTCCACTTAGAAAATTTATTTATTTAAGTATTAATTATACCCAGAAGGGCATAGTGGAGATAAAAAAACATAGGTTTGGGTGTCAAAGCACTCTGGGTTCAAATCCAAGCTTCACCATTTGTTGCTATGACCATTTATATGTTATTTACTCTCATTGGGCCTCTGTTTATTCATCAATGAAAAACAGATAAAACTACCTTCTTTCAGGATTATGATAGGAATTTGTGATATCAGTACATTTCCAGATACAGAACAGATGCTCAGGATATTATTTTTATATGAAGTAAAGTAATACCAATGGAATTAGATGCAATTGTACCTTTTTATCTTAAAGATATTTCAGATAGAGTGGTTTTCTATTCTTCTCCCAGACAATGAGTGAATTTTAGAATGCTTTTTCTCTGATCACCCTCTTTGGTCTAATATTGTAACTACCTGTTATTTTTATTTCATCTTGTTTTTAACTCCCTTAAATGAGTCATTATTATTGATGTTTATTTAGATTTTCTGAAAAACATTTATTTTATCACCATTACTTCATACACTTCACTCCTCCCTCTTAGGTTTATTGTACTTCGTAGTAAAATATGCATTTAACTATGCAATCACAATATGTTATTGTACCATCATACAGAGGCTCCTTCATGCTGCCCCTTTTGAGTCAGTACCCTACCACACCCCTGTTAATTTCTAATCTGTTATTTCTTTAATTTTATTTTAATAATATTTTACATAAATGGAATAGTGCCTTTAGAGACTGGTGCTTTTTGTTCACTCTGCGTAATCTCTTCAGGTACATCTAAGTTGTTATATAATACTAATAGTTTGTCCCTTTTTATTGCAGTAGTATTCCATGGTATGAACGTGTCACATTTTTGTTTAACTATTTATCTACTGAAGGATATTTGGAGAGTTTCCAGCTTTTGGCTAATGCAAACAAAGCAGCTATGAACTTTCATTTACGAGTGTCTGGGTGAATGTAAATTTTCACTTTCCTGAGATAAATGCCAGAGTTCAAGTGCTGAGTCATAAAGTAAGCCCATTTTTTAGTTTTAAAAGAAAATGTAAAACTATTTTCCAGAGTGGATGCACCATTTTACATTCCAACGAGTAATGTATGAGTGACTCAGTTTCTCTGTATCTTTGCCAGCATTGGCATTATCATTACTTTATCTTAACCATCCTGATGTGTGTAATGATAGCTCATTGTGGTTTAAACCTGCATTTTCCAAACAGCTAATGATGAACACATTTTCATTTGTTTATTTACTACCTGTACATCAACTTTAGTGAAATGTCTCTTCTAGTATCTACTTGTCTACCTGCTAAATAGATTGTTGGATGTTTCACTATTGAGTTCTGGGAGTTATTTATCTACTCTAGATACTATTCCTTTGTTGGTTATGTGACCACAGATAATTTTCTACCTGACTACAGCTTGTCTTTTTATTTTCTTAATAGGGTCTTTTTGGGACGGGGTCCATTTTATCATTTTTTCTTTCATGGGTCATGAGTGTCATGCGTAAGAACTCTTCACAAAGCTCAAAGTACTAAAAAACACCTAATATTTTTCCCTAAAAGTTTAATAGTTTTTTATTTTTCCTTTAAATCCATAATCTATTTTGGGATAATTTTTTAATAGAGTATGAGACATAGTTTAAAGTTCTGGGGTTTTTTTTTGTTTTGTTTTGTTTTTTTTGCCTTTGGGGCACCATTTGTTGAAAACTCTCTCTCTTCCATTGACTTGCTTTGAAATTTTGTCAAAAATAAGTTGGGTATAAAATTGTGTGGATGTATTTCTGGAATCTCTATTCTGTACATTGATTTATGTGGCTATCCTTCTGCCCATACTCCACCATCTTGATTACTGTAGCTCTACAGTAGTTCTCGAAATCAGGTAGATTGATTCCTCCCATTTTATTCTTCTTTGTAAAATCTTTTTGGACCTTCTATTTCCTTTGCCTTTTCACATAAATTTTAGAATAAGCTTGTTAAGGTTTATTAAAAAAAAAACCTTGCTGCTATTTTGAAAGATAGTTTTAAGCCTATAAATCAATTTAGAGAGAAGTAACATTTTTACTTTGTTAAGTTGCCCAATCTAAGAAGAGTATATTTCTACAATTATTAGGTCTTGATATCTTTCATCATCATATTGTAATTTTCAACACACAGATCCTACACATGTTCTATTAGATTTATACTTATGTATTTCATGTTCTTTGGGGCAATTATATATGTATTTTATTTTTTATTTTGGGCTCCAGTTGCTCTTAGAATATAGAAATGCCATCGATTTTGTGTGTTGATTATGTATCCTGTGACTTTGCTGAACTCACTACTTCTGTGAAAAGTTTTTTGGGTTTTTTTGGGTACTTTTATGGGGATCTTCAACGTAGGTAATGTCATCATAAAACAGAGAAAAACTTTCTTTCCAAATGGCATGATTTTATTTTCCTTTTCTTGTCTATTGTACTGACTAGAACTTCCAGAATTATCTTGAATAAGAGGGGTGAGATTGGACATTCCTGCTTTGTTCCCATTCTTAGAGGGTAAGCATTCAGTCTCTTACCATTAAGTGTAGTGTTGGCTATAGATTGTTTTGTAGATGCTCTTTATGAGGTGAGGCAGTTCCAATCTATTCCTAGTTTGCTGAGAATTTTTTTCTTAACCATAAATGGGGACTTTTTATGTGTCAGTTGATATAATCATACATTTCTTTTTCTTGAGCAGGTTGATATAATAGATTGCACTGACTGAATTTAAAGTATTAAGCTAGCCTTGAATACCTGGGACAAATCACCTGGTTATATTATTATTCCTTCCATACACTGTTAAATTTGATTTGCTAATATTTTGCTGAGGACCTCTGTGTGAAATACGTATGCTACTAGTTCTTCCAGCTGGAGTCTGTGAATGCTAAATACTCTTAATCTTGTTCCTCTGAAAATGTCATCTTTTTGCCCTCACTGTTAAGTAATAATTTTGCTGGTTAAAGAAATATTAGTTGAAAGTGATTTCCCCCCCAGAATTTTGAAGACGTTATTCCATTGTTTTCTGATTTTGTTGCTTATAAAAGTATGCTATTGTCAAGTTTTCTTTTCTTTATAGATAACATGTCTTTTCTCTCTGGCTGCTTTTAAGATTTTTCCTTTGATATTTGATATTTTAAAGTTTCTCCATAGTGGGCCTATGTGGGGATGTTATTTTTAAATTTTGCTTGGTGTTTTGTGCTGTGTTTCAGTCCTAAGGCTCAGGTCTGTCTTCAGTTCTAGAAAAGGTCTCATCAGTTGTATCTTCTGCTTTTGTCTTTCCCCAGCTATTTTTAGCCTTGTCTTCTGGAATTCCTATTAGATATAGGTGGTCTTGGTCATTTTATCCTGTTTCTGTATTGCACTTTCGTGTTTTTTTAAATCTCTCTGGATTGTGAGATTTCCTAAGATTTATATTCTCATTGATGATTTCTCTCCTCAGTTGAATAACATGTTCTAGCAGTGCCAGTGATCCTGATCAATTCTATGTAAGTGTAAGGGCTTGGTATGGCTTTCACTAGTATGGGCCCACAAATATTTGTTTTTCTCTAGGCATATTGTTGGCTTGCACTTCCTTGTCCCATTTAAAGTAGAGCATGGCCTTGTGACTTCTTTTAACTAATTATCTCTGCTTGCTTTAAGAAGATTTAAGAGCCAGAGCAGAATTTGTCACACTCCCTTTATCCAGCTTCAGTGGCATTTTGAAAGGGAGCTTCTATCTGCATGAGCTCCTGAGTGGCTATGACAGGCAGACACACCTGCCAACCTGCACTCGACATGCAATATGAGTGAGAAACAGGTTGGTTGTGGTAAGTGCCACTGGGATTTGGGGGTTGTTTGATACAGCAGCATTACCTAGCCTACGCTGACTGATATACTTGGGGATTACCCCAAAATACAGGTATTGTAATACAGGTTTCAGACTCCATCCCTATGCCATCCCTAGCCATGGTTTATGCCTAGAGCTTTTCTTCCTTCCAGAAGATTTTTTCTTTTCCATCCAATGCGTGGGTCAGAAGCCCAAGTTACTTGCTGCTTTCCTTCGCCATGAATAAGGTCTTCCCCTGCTCCTGTCCCATTTTACTAAATGACCAGCTACTTTAACTTCTAGGCCATTTTTGCAGAACGCTATTAGTCCATCTTTCTGTTCATTTTCCTGTTGCTATATATTCAATTGACACATTAAAAAGCATGTTGTCCTAGCCCAAAGGCCTGGGACCAATACCCACTTCTGAAATATTTATGGTAACTGCTGTTTCCATGTCATAAGCTTCTGTAACCTGGACATTCCCGTTCCTTTCTTCCAAACTTGGCCATATATTCACTTTTTGTTGTTATTCTATTTTGTCCTATGTTTCTATGTGTTTGTAATAAGGAGGGGACTGTTGGTATTCTAAGCTTCTTCACTCTGACATATTGCTAGAAATCTCCCTATCATTCTTCCATAGAAGCATAATTTCTATATTTCCTGGACTCTTTCTGAAGCATTATCCACATTCAACTTAACACCAGCTCTTTACAATCTGGGCTGCCTGGGTTATACTCTTAGAGATGACGATCAGAGGACTTGAAAGTATGGATCTAGAAATACAGTGGAAGGTAGAGAGGGTGTTAAAATTTAGAGGCAATGTTTAATAGTCAAATAGAGAGGGAATGTCATGGATGGGTCTAAGTTACCTTACAGGGAAACTTCCGCAAGCAGTCTAGCCTAAAATGTGATTTAAAGGCATGTGACTGATGAAAGTAGACTATCAAAAATCAGCCAGTCTAAAATGTCATTACCATAAAATTAATTATAAACTTAGCAAATAAAAATATAATAATGTGAAAGGGCAATGATGGGGTATTTTTTTTAAATTGGGGGAAATTGAGGTGGTATGTTTGAATTAACTCCATGGCAAAGAGAGTAAGTTAGAAGCTAATAAGTCTCAAATGCGAAATGTTTTGATTTTAACCTTTTGATGTAAATATTTCTAAATGAAATTCATAATCTTATCTTAGAAAACAAAGTGTAATTGACATTTTTATTTATAACTCAGGTCATCACTGTGAACATTCATTAATTGATGAAGTACTTACTATATACTAGGCACCGCATTAAGAACATTACTTATATGATCTCAATTGGAGGTAGTAGGTATTTATGGAAGGGGCTCAGAGACTGAATAATTTGCCCAAAGTCACACAGCAGGTAAGTAAGGGAGTCCAAATGAGGTGACTCTAATCACTGCACTACCTGCGTCTATTACACTCAGTACCCTTTTTGGGTGGCAGAGAGAGAGGAGACATAGTTATAGGTATGGATGGCCTGGGACATGGATGAGTAACTACTGTAGAGAGAAGTGAACCTCTGAAGCTCCAGATCAGCTTCTGGAGGAGGCTGAGAGATCAATAGATGGAGCTACTATTCTGGTTCTGCCCTGATAAAAAATCTGTCCCCTTTTCAAACTGTCGAATTGCTCTTCATCCCTCAAAATCCAATTCAAATGTTATTTTTCATTAAAAACTTTCCAAGTTTTCCAAACTGGAATTTCTTTCTCTGTTCAGTACAGTGTAGTAGTTCAGCACACAGACTCTGGAGACAGACTCCAGAGGTTCAAATCCTGCCTTTGCTGCTCAGTGTGTTAGATACTTCCTGTCACAAAGTGAGTGCTTAGAAAATGTTAGTTACTATGATGGCATTTATGCTTTCATATATATATATATATGAAAGCATAAAAAGCATATACACCTCTTTCATTAGAATACAAACTCCTGGATGGCAGGGGCCAATCTTACTCTAATTTCATAATCCTTACAGAATCCAAATTCTTCTCTCTGCATCTGCTGTTAACACCCTCGTCTCCCTAGGTTATCACAAGACTCCTTACTGGCCTCCTGGCTTCAGCCCATGCCCATGGCTGTTCGGTCTATGCCAAGCCCAGGAGCCAGAATGCAATCTTCATAATTGAAGTGATGCCACTGCTCATAACTATGTCACATAGCCATTTCCATTCTGATAGGGCCAGCATAGCCCAAGTCTTTGCTGTTGTAACAGCCTTATATTATTTGGTTCCTGTTGCCTCTCCAACCCCAGTCTCTACTCCTCTGTTACTGTGCAGCTCCAATCACAGCGGCACCAAAATGCGCAAAGTATGCTTTTGCTCAGAGACTTTGCACTGGCTGTTCCCTCTGCCTGGAAGTCTCCCAGATATCTGTGTGGCTTATGTTTTCACATGTCTCCGGTCATGGTTCAAATGCCACTTTCTTAGTTCTGCTGTCCTTTATTTTTGAAATGACACCTCTCCTACCTTTATCTCTGTACCTTTCCCCTACTTAATTTTTCTCCAGTATACTTATACCATCGAACATATATTTTATTTATCATCTGCCACTCCAACAGAATAAAAGCTCCAGGGGATCAGAAGGTTGTGACTTTTTTTTTTTAAATTGTACCCAAGGCTGTTTTAGTAGGAACTCAGTAAGTATTTGTTAAAATAATGATTTTCTTTCTTCCCACCTGATATAGCACCAGGTACATCGTAGGTATTTAATATGTATTTGTTAATTGAACTCTTTTATGCTTAAGGTTCCTACATTACTTGGCTCTTTATTTAAAGATTTCATTTATTTACTTTTAGAAAGAGGGGAAGGGAAGGAGAAAGACAAGGAAGGAGAAAGACAGGGAAAGAAAGAGCAATGTGCGTGAGATAGGGTGTCTCTCGCCTGCCTCCAACCGGGGAGCTGGCCTGCGACCAAGGCTTGTGCCCTGACAGGGAATCCTACTGGTGACTACTGGTGACTTTTCAATTTGCAGGTCGGTGCTCAGTCCACTGAGCCACACCAGCCAGGGCATTACTTGGCTCTTATGAAGACAAATGGGAGCATAGGAAAATACATAACCTGAGAATCATGCAAAACCAATTATTGAATCAAAGTACAAAACATCGTGTCCCAAGGGAACTTCCCTCCTCAGGAAAATCTTCAGCCGGAACTGTCCTGGTCCATTTGCCTCTGCCTTGTCAACTCAAGAAGGAGTAGCAACATCTGGGTGCTAATCGACCATGAACGGCATAGAGTTCCCTGGGGCAGACAAGGACAGGACGTTGGTGGGAGAAATTCCTGAATTCTGGAAACTGGGATGTGACAGAGAGAGGCAGAAGTCATCTAGAAAGGTCAGCCACCTTTTTATTGTTGAGTCTGCCAATCTATCTAAGTATGTCAACCTGAAGGATGAGGTGGCAGATAAAAGTAGTTCAGAGATCTCTGCCTTGGCCAGGTAGCTCTGATAGCGCATTGTCTGTGATACCCAAAGTTGTGGGTTTGATCCCAGGTTAGGGCACATAAAGAATCCATAAATAAGTGGAACAACAAATCAATGTTTCTCTCTCTTCTCTCCCTTCCTCTCTCAAAAAATCAATCAATAAAAAAATTACCAAAAAAGAAAGTAGTAGTTCAGAAATCAGGGATCAAAAATAAGAACGGCACAAGACAGAAGGCAAGACAGGCTGAGGTGTGCAGGGTCCTGCTAGTCATGTGTACTGGGATTGAACACTCTAGTTCAAGGACGTGATGGAGGCCAGACACTTGAGCCCTCCTTATTTTCCTGCCAAAAGTATGATTGCTTTCCATCCCCTACGAGGGGGTGATTAAAATGCCCTCATGTGGTGCTACATTGTAATAACACTTTGAAATCTTTCCTAGGGCATAATACTACCTTGAATCAGTGATCTGCAGACTAGCATCAGCATCACCTGGGAACTTGTTAGAGACATCAAATTCTGGGGTCCCACCCCGTATCTACCGAACCAGAGCTCAAGAAGTAGAGCTGGAAAAAGCTCGAAAACCACATTGCTAAATGATAAGTGTCATGAGGAAAAAATGCAGCAGGGCAACATGGGGTGGATACTACCTTTCTCACTGGAGGTCTCTCCTATGAGTCCCATCTGAACAGATGTCTGAATGAAGTGAGGAGGGGGGTCATGAGACATGGGGGACAGGAATCGGGGGATGAATCCAGGCAGAGAGAGCAGCGTGGGCATGGCTCCTGAGGGGGGAGGCTGCTGGAACAGCCGGGAAGCCAGCATGTCTGGGTGTACGCACAGCTTCTTTGTACTTTTTGATTTATATGTATTTTAAAGTCCTTACATGGTTACCATGTGCCTTTAGTTATACTGAAAATTCCTTACATACAAGAACCAGATTTCATATATTTTTAAAATAACTCACCACGGCACTGTTAATGGTGCCAGGAATTCAATAGATTCTTAATAAATGCATAAATACAGGAGTGAGGGAAAAATTGAGAAGTGAGCAAAACTTATGTGTGTGTTGGTTGCGGGGGAGGGAAGGAAGGATTGATTTTTATCACGTCTAGCTATATATTGCTGGAAGATACTTAGCCAGAGATGCCTGAAAGCCAATTAACACCTTGGAAAAATTCTGAAAGTGAAAAGTTGGTGGGAACATCATTTTTAATGACATTACCAAGCCTTGGAGAACTCAGACCCAGCATGATGAAATGGGAGCTTTTCTTGACGGGAAATAGTTCCGTCAGTTAGGTGCCCCGCTGCTCTCATTTACTACATTGGAGGTTGGGCCTTGGGAGATGCCAAACCAAAAGGTAGTCATGGAAGTTGACTCTGTTCCAGGGGGGCTTAGATTTCCCCCTGGTTAATGCAAAGAAACCAGGTCGGTACACTGTGTGAAGGTTGAAGAGGCTGGAATAAAACCAAATTAAAATAAACAGAAAACCTGATGATGCTAATTTCATGGTCCTGAAGAAACACTTTCTGAGTTTGAGGCACGGCCTGACTGTCCCCTCAAATGAGAAAAGGTGGAGGAAAGAAGAGTGTCCTGGGCCCCTGTATTAGTCTGCACGGGCTGCCGTAACAAAGCCCCATGGAAAGGGTGGGCTAAACTCAAAAAGCTTATTTCCTCACAGGAATGCAGGCTAGAAATCTGAAATCAAGGTCAGCAGCGGTGGTCCTCCTGAGGCCTTTTTCCTTGGCTTGTAGACGGCTGTCTTCTTATGCCTTCACAGGGTCCTGCCTCTGTGTGTGTCTGTGTCCTAGTGTCCTCTTCCCATAAGAACACCGGTTGTATTGGATGAGGGCCCACGCTTAAGAGTTCTTGTTTTAATGTAATTACCCCTTTAAAAGCCCTGTCTCTAAATACAGTTACATTTTGAGGTACTGAGGTAGATGAGGGCTTCAACTTATGAATTTGGGAGGATGCAATTCAACCAGTGAAAGTCCCTAAGGGAGCAACTCATATTGACTAGAACTGAGGTACCACCATCATGGCGGTACCTTGGGGGTTCCCCTGCCTTCCTTTTCAAAACCAGCTTTTGGATGGTGAGTGAGCCCCCTGGTGGGCCAGGCAGGACCTCATCTCCAGACCCCAAGGCAGCTTCATTGCAATCCCACATCACAGAACTAACTTGAGAAATCTGACGGGGCGTTACCTGGAACCTTCACCAACTCCTTTGTCTCAGAAGACACATGGCTACCCTCTAATAGTGCAGAATGCAGAACCTTGTATTTACCAAAAAAAAAAAAAAAAAAAAGAGCAAAACTTAGTCAAAAGATTTTAGGTTGAGTTTTCATAGCAAAGGAAAACAAGAGATTGACAAACTAAATCTCTTCCCTGTAAGAAGTTCAGGCACATTTTGTTGATGTGTCCGGTTCTAACAAACCCAGAGCAGAGCATATGAGAGTACGTCACCTGAAGCCATGTATTTCCAATCTCATTCCTGGAGAGAGTACAGAGTAACAGCTGGCATTATTAGAAAATATAAAAAATCTGGAATTTTGTCATCATGGGAGAGATTCCTTCTCTACCTTTCTTGCTGTTCAAAGCTTTCGATAATGACCTGCCCCTCAAATTTTCTTCTCCACCTTAAGTTGTCCGCTTGCTAAGTCAGTCCCCAAGGGCCAATCATCTGAAAGCCAGGTGAATTATCAAAACGATATCAACTTTTTCCATGCCTCAGACATCTGTAGAGTTCAAAAGACATAGTTTCATATTATGCCCTTGGATTTTGAAGTTTTATATAAAGATGTAGCTATATGAGAAGTTTGTTTTATAAAACTGGTAAATATAAATGTCGATGTGTAATGCAATGTCTACATTAAGGTACAGGAGTTCTTGGATTATAATTCTTTAAAGCTTTTTTTTTTTCCTAATAAGCCAGTATAAATCTATCCTTAAATAATGAAATCTACTAGATTCGTTACATTTTTCCTTTTATCCCACACACCTTTTTTTTTGTCTGGCTGCAATTATAACAATCATCCTCATCTTAATTTCTCTGGCACACATATTGTGCCTAACTGCTATTATATTAATTCTTTTTTTAAATGGTTCTTATATGCTTTTATTGTTTTTGAATAAGCCAAATCATATCTATTTTGGATGTAGAGAGGTATAAATAACAGATTAAACTTGCCTTACCTTCTCTCATGTTGTCTTATGAAACTTGATGAAGAGTTCTTTTTCTGAATAAGAATATTTTTTACATTAGGGAAAAAAAGCAAACGAAATTTTCTAGGTGTCTCAGGATAGGGTATCATGGCTGTGACAGATACAGAAAGAAAAATTTCACACTGTCTTATTGATAGATTAATTTTCTGAACTGGCTGTGGAAATTAAACCCCATAACTCCATAACCAGCTCTCAAACCTCATATCTCCCCCTGCATTATCAAAATGTTTTTATGTTAACTTTACAAAAAGATGACCTGCAGTCCAGCTTTAGGAACACCCTGGTTGTAAAGAAAGAAAGAGAAACAGCAGACCCCAAGTCCTTTCCAAGACTCCTCATCATATATGCCTGCAGACCCTGAAAATAATCGTGACTCCAGGGGGGCTCCAACCCTAGGAATCAAGCAAATCTCCTCTTCACCTCTGCTGATGCTTTTCATACCTGCATCTGGTCTACAATGTAAACCTAGAGATATTGGAAAGGCTACTGACCTTCTCAGGTACCTTATTAACTAAACAATTTCTGCGAAGTCTCGGAAATCATTTCCAAGTTTCAGCCCAGGAATTGTAACACCAAGAGATTGCTAAAGACATCTGACTGACTTTTTTTTAATGTAAGCATGAACACATCATGAGTCTACATAATCTTTTACAAGAACATTCTTTTTTATGGGTGAAATGAGAGCCAAGTGGTAAACTTGAATAAGTATTCCCTTCTCTCAGATATCCTCATATAAAAATTCAAACTCATAAAGGAAAATTAGGGGTGATTACTTTTTTCACAACAACTGTTTCAGTATACCAAAAGAGTTCTTGAAATATTCCTTTTGGTGTTTAATTCCCAATCCCAAATCCATTTGTTTTCTTAAAGACTGATTCCATTTATAAAAGCTACCTTTCAAGACATTCACTATATCAAGTGCAAGAAAGCTAAGAGGTAAACTTTTTGACTCATCTAATTTAGCCAAATTAAAATCCTAAATACCTCCTGTTATATAATTTCTTCAGAACTAACTTCCTTCCTTTCTTCCCCCTCCCCGTTTCTTCTTCTCCTTTGCTTCCTTCCTTCCTTTCCCTTCCTCTCTCTCTCTCTCGCCCTGCCTCTTTCTCCCTTTCCCCATACCCCTGGTTTATTTAAAGTTTTTACTAGGTACGTGTGTTAGCAGTTTAGCATAGCTCATTTTTTTAAAAATTAAATCTTAAACTACAATATTTATGTCAGAGGAAACTCCACAGTACTCTAGAGTTCTGAGGAACACAATTTGAAAACCACACCTCCAGTTCACTGCCAAGTCTCTAGAAGTTGTTTATCTGAACCTACTGGTACTTGTTATATTTTCTGAAATACCAAGAATAGGCAGTACTACAATTTCTACAAATCAGCAAATCAGACCCCTGATTTGCTGATTTGTATCAGTCAGGGTTCAGTTGCAGAGAACTGAGCTAGTTTAAGCAAATAGAGATTTATTATGTGGTATGCAGAATCGTTAGGCTGATTTAAACTGTGGAACTGGGACACTGCAGAACCTAACTGAAAAAGAAGCTTCCCACCAACCCCCACAGCTGTGACTCCAAAGCCACACCACCTGGAGCAGGAAGCTGCCAGCAGGTACTGGAAAGCCAGGCCACACCTCTGCCCTCACTACCGGAACAATGGATGCTTTGCACCCTCTCACTCAATGCTGTCAAGCTGGTGACTATGCCCTAGGACTTTGGCAAATGATGCTGAAGAAAAACCAAAAGTCTCCATAAATGCCTTGGTTCCTACTTCTGGAGCCCAGCGCCTTTGATATTCCAGAATGAGTCAGTTTTCTTCCTCCAAAGTTAAGGAAGGCAAACCAGTAGGAGGTTGGAGTGGACCACGCCAGCCAGCTGCCATATCTACATACCCCATATACTCAGTTCCCATACTGGAGAAAATACTCCGACCTTTTCTTCAATTGTACCACAAAAGGTCAGGAATGTGGCCCAAACCTATTGACCTGCTATGAAACTCACTCTTGTAAATTTTTGTTTTTATAACATTACATTTTGATCACTGTTAGCACTTAGAAAAAACAAATTTCATAAATGTTTCACTTACTGTACAAAGCGACACTACTTTTCATTTGTCTAAAATTTATTTCTATTTTAACTATCCAAGAGACAAGGTTCATACTCAAATAATCTGAGTCTTACAGTCTTTGCTCATAATCCTTCTTGGCTTTCCACTTGGTAGATGGAGATTTCCTCAATCCTTTGCTCTAACCTCCTACCTGTTCTTGTGCACAAGAGGGAAAGTTCTGGCAACCATGAACCTTCTGTTCCTTAAATCCCTCCCTCGCCCAGGGAATGGTCACCGTCGCTGTGACCACATTGGAATAGAAGAGCCACGTATATACTCAACAAGTCACACACATGGAAAAAGTTCTCCCTCAATTAGTCTAAAATCCTCCTGAGCTATTTACAATCATTCTTGCTTGCTGAGTCTGAGTGTTTAAGAGACAACTTGTTACAGAAATGGCAACACGTCTGGCTGTGGGCTGGTAAAGGGAGGTCTCTTTTCTAGGCATCACACCTTAAACAAAAATTAACCCAAAATGGATTGTGGACCTAAATGCACAATACATAAATATAAAATGTATAGATATTATTTAGGATCTTTACCTTTGTGAAGAGTTCTTAGACATAACCACAAAAGTGCAATCCATAAAAGGAAAAACTGATAAAATGGACTCTTTTTAAGAGCATAACAGATCTCTTTAAGAGCATGAAAAGACAAGCTAATCATTCAGAATATGGTCAACACGGACATCTGGCTACAGTGAGAAGGAAGTGCTGCTGCTCTTCTTGTTTGCACAGGAGTTTTATTTTCAAATTCCTGAGCGCACACAGAAGGGTGGGGACATCTTGCGGCTACTTCCCCCCACCCCCAGGCTGACTGCGGAGTGGCCAGACCCCAGCCCCTGCCTATAGTCACATTCCAGACAGGCATTTATAAGACAGCGATGATTAAAAGGCAACGAACGACCCCATCATTGAGACCCAGACCTAATATCATCAGCGGGGCAGTTTTTCATGGAAATTATTTCTAAAACCAAACTCTACTGCAAAGCGGTTTTTACTTTATTCTGTAGACTTCCTTTCTCTTCATCTTCTCCATTTTCACTGAAGAGAGAGGGAAGGAGACATGGTATAAATGCCACTGAGAAGAATTTTGTTTGGACTACGAGGGGTGGCATGGGCCGGGAACCCAGGACTCTGCAGAAGTAAAGGTTTAGAGGTGTAGATCATTGGAACCTGGTCATACTATAAATCAGAGCTGCTGAGCACATTTCTTTCTTTACTTTTCTGCCTAGTAAACCTCCAAGAATGGCTAGCTTGCCCTCAGCATCAGAAAGGACGTGTGAGCTGTGTTGTCATTTGCTCCTGCCTGCACTCCTCCAAACAAGGAGCCCACATTCTGCCTGGAGGAAGGCATCCGCGGGAAAATCCTGTAACAGACACCGACTTCTCTGTCCGAAACCATAGCTGTGGCTCTCCCTCCTCTCCTCCTTGCCTTCTCAAAGCCTCGTGAAATGCACACGACCTCCCTGTGCTACTCCCACCTCTTAAATAGCTCAGGTAACAGCAGGGAGGAATCAGTCAAGTGGGAAAATGATTAAGCAGGCAGAAGTTTATCTGTAGGCACAGCTGCCCAAAATAAGGATGAGTTTCACTCCCTTCAGGGAGCCGTGCTGGATTGAGGATTTGTCTAGTCCAGGCTCCACCCTCAGGGAGGCCAGGCCTCTCCGCTGCACTGCCTGACCTGAGGAAGGCCCCGAGGGACACACTGTGCTTGTGCAAAAGAGTAGCCTGGGACCTGGGCTTGACCGGCCTCCTCCCGGGCTCTGTGGCTTTGGGGCCACAGCAGTGGTACGTGTCTTCCTGGGGTGACACACAGGGCAGCCACGGGAGTGAGAAGAGTGTGGCACTCTCTATGGGTACGAAATTTAAGGGGTCCCAAAATACTCAGTAATCAAGGTCAATAATAATTTATGGGTGACTTTTAAAAAAAATCAAAATTAATGCTAAAACCCATGACCAAGAAACTATGAAAATTTTAAATAAGGACAGGATCAACAGGGCTTTGGGGAGACCTTAAAATTTTGTGGATTAAGGTAAAAGGACAATGTACAGATACTAAAAGATACCCAGGTGACAAAAAGGCACCCACACAGTGGGTTTGCAGGAGGTCCCAGCTCAGCATCCAAGCTGCAGCCTCTGAGGCCTGGAGTCGCCAAGGCCTGGGACACACCTGCTGCTCTTGGCTCCCGGCTCTCAGGGGAGCCTGCTATTCCCAGGAGCCTGTGTCTTGAGTGTTAAATGAAGCCAGGAACACAGGGGTTTTCCTGAACATACAGATGAATGAGGTCCCTGGCAGGGAGGCTGTGTTTACACTCCATCTGACTCACTTTCCTGTTTATTTCCCATCCAGACTCAATTGAATTAATTACTCCACAAAGTCAGGTGTGGCTGGGGGGACATTCTCAAACAGGCCACCAAGGGGCGATCGAGGGCAGTGCCAATCCCATTGGCCCAATGCCAATTCATGTTCTGGAACCACAACTGCCCTTGCCCCTTGCTTGGGGAAACTTCTCATTCCTCTCCTCTCACTGTGTTCCTTTGTTTTTATCCTGGAGTTGTAAAAATCCCAGGCCAAAAGCCCCTCATAAAGCTGGAAGAATAAACAACCCCAATGCACTTTTTAATCAGCTGTGACTCTGCACTCTCAGGAACTTTATAGCAAAGTGCGCTCCGAGTAAAACTTCAGTGTTTTGCAGAAGGCCAGCCACATCACGAGAAAACACCAGCCGCCCTTCCTAGGGCAAGGCGGCCATGGGCTCCTGCCACCCCGGGCCCTGAGGCTTGCTTCCCGAAGCTGCCAGTATCTACCTGCACTGCCAACTGAGCTTGGATGCAGGGAACTTCCTGCCTGCAAGACAAAGGGTCCATTATCCAACAGGCTCCGTGTCCTGCAGGTATGGGGGAAGGCACAGAGGCATTCATTCTTATCTTCATTTTATTTTGCAAAACACCGGGTATCTTTACAGACTATCTTCAGTTCAGAGAACTGAACCTCACTCATTTCCTGCAAAGCACTAAGGAGAAATTCCACTCCTTAATGGCTCCTGGTGCTCTTGGATCAAGCATGAGTGGGTTTAAGAGAGCACGAGGCTCCATAATAGGGCTGCAAAGCCCTAGCCTGGTACCAGTGTGGAGCCTGTGTCCTCCTGACACTGGCCTGGCCCATATGCTCCTTTGGTGTATCGCACCCCTTTGCCTTCATTTGTAAAGGAGCTGATAGGAACTGAAGGCCTAGACTAACTGCTTCTGCCATTTAATTAACTTACTGACCTCCAAAAATGGAAAACAACAACAATAGCAGATTTTCTGTGGCTTTTTTCTCTTATTTGTGAAATGAGGAACTTGGATTGTAAGCTAAAATGAGGCATACAAATTTAATTTTAAGAATTAATATTGATAATGCAAATAATAATAGAGGTTTTTTGTTTTTGCTTTTGTTTTTGTATTTTTTTTTTTTTTAGGGGCAGCTAGGACAATGCCTGAACCAAATCTCGTCATCTATAAGTGAAGAACAAATTCAGGATACCTCTTCCCATCTTTCATCTCTTTTCTTCTTCAAGCAAAGTATTTGCTAGGTTTTACAAGGCAGAATTTAGCTGTCCTGTGCATGGGGCCAAACCGCGAAGCATTTTCAAGTTGACCCAGTTCCTCGCCTCTCTTCCCCTGACCCCTTCTGTCTGCAAATGCAGGTGTCAAGTGGGAAACTTGAAATGGCAGGTTAAGCAACCAGAACACTTGCAAAGAGGTCGAAGTCCTCATAACCTGTACATTTTGTTCAAGGGCCAGAAAAAAAATAGTAGAACAAGATAGAAAGTGAATATCCAACATGAAGATGACAAGGAGTAAGGCAGAAAGTGACAAACCTGTTTTTCCTGAAAGTTTGTTGAAAGGAAATGCTACGCCAAATGCATGCCAAGCCCCCCTATCCCTTTGTGTGCTGGTGGGAGGAACAGCCTCAGTTTACAGCTTTCACTAACATCCATTGGCGTTTTGGCCACATTGCACTTCTTCCTGGAGCCATTCAAAGCCTCCTCCGGACTACCAGGCAGTCGCAGGGCCCATACCCCAACTGGCCAGGCTTCTGAGATGGGGAAGGTGGTTCCTGGGAAACAACACTCATTCTGGTCTGTCCCCTGCTATTCCCTATACCAGGAACACAGGCAACTACTGCTAGCATCCTGGCTCGACGCCGGGTCCAAATGTGCCCAGTCCCAAAGACGACTTAGACTTGCCTGCTTCCCCAGCAGGCGAAGTCTTCATGGTTGACGTTCAATCCGTGAAGTTTCTTAAAAGGACTTGTACTTTTACAAATTAAAATCAAATTAACCTTCTGTTCCAGGGGTATGTGTTCAGAAGTATAAAAACAGACATGTTGCAGTAATAAAAGGGCATGAGAAATTGCTTTTTTGAGGCTCACCTAGAGATCTTTCTTTTGTCTGGTTGGTTGTTCTCACCACTGGAAGGCTTGCTCGAGTCCGGCTGCCTCTGGAAAAAGGACTTGGAGCTTCTACCTCAGACATGGCTTCCAAAGAATCACCAGACGTCTCTGATAAATGCTCGACCGGCTCACCCAAACTGGGAGGTTGAGGACTGTGAGACAGTTTGGGGCTTCTTGTCTGAAAAAGGCATTTGAAAGAAAGTGGAAAAATAAACTATTATTAATTATGCTAAAAATATTTTCAATGCTATCGAGGTCTGCCAATCTACAAAAACAATATAGCAAGGGGAAGAAGTCCATCAGAAAGACTGGATAGAACTAGAGACCCGGTGGGTAAAAGTTCCAGTTGTAAAAGTTACTGAAAAACAAAACAAAACAACCATATTCTCCCTGAGCATTCCAGTAAGATTTTTATCACTAAACATCTACCTTACAAATGCCATTTTGAACAAGGCATTGAGGACAAGCCACATTATAGGAAAGAATGACAGCATATCAATTCCTTTTGCCGACAAATTCTGACAGTTATCGTATGTATGGGATTGTGCACATTTATATATAGCCACGTGTTCAATAAGAACCTTTTGGTCACTGACTGACTGCATATACAATAGTGGTCCCACAAGATTATACACAGCCTAGGTGTGTAGTAGGCTCCACTATCTAGGTTTGTGTATCTAAGTGCACTCTATGATGTTCATGCAATGACAAAATTGCCTAATGATGCATTTCTCAGAACATAGCCTCATCATTAAGAGGCACATGACTATATACCTAAATGGATAATGCATTTACATCAGAATATGCTGAACACAGCCAGTCTTTTAAAGCCTTATATCAAGAATATTTCCAAAATCAATAACCTAAGATTGTGAGGGAGATATTTGTATCACTATTGAACTTTTCTTTTGAAGCACAAATCCTAAAAATGAGATTATGTCTAGCTTTGGTTATTACCTTGCCAATCTGCAGGAAGTATATATAGTAACTTACACAATATATATAATTGAATTTCTCTCTTAGTTTTCTGTACTGTAATGGCAGGAAGTAGGATGTGTAAAAATGCTTACAAGCTATTAGTCAATAACATTCCTTGACCATGTATTACTGGTTGAGCACTGGGGAAGATGCAGAAAAGCAGAAATGTAGCCTGATGTCAGAGTTTCAAAACTAATCAATGAAATTAGTGAAGGACAACAAATAACACAACGTATCATATAAGCAAGTGTAAACTATGAACTGTGTGGTACAGCCATTCATACTTTCAGCAGACATCTGTTGCGCATCCACCATGCTCCAGGCACTATGCTAGGTCTCGGAACACAATGATGCACAGAACAGACATGACTCCACCTTGACGGTGCTTACAGTCCAGTCAGCTGATAGACACTGCCGTCAAATTAAAGGTGCAAAGAGAGCCTATAACCCAGACTGGTGGGGAGACAGTGGTGAAGGTGGAGGGTTGGAAAAACATGTGAACTGTGATTTAAATAAAGAGGGAAGTTGGGAGGAAAGGGGAAACCACAGGGGAGGAACGAAAAGCAGGAAAGCCATTCCAGGTGGCGGGAAGAGTACATGCAAAATGCGGGAGGCAGAAAGAAGCGGCACTCACTGGGGGCTCCGTGGGGCTAGAGTCGCGCAGAGACCAGAAAACACATAGGCCTGGAGTCAAGGTGAGAATTCTCACCTTGACTCTAAGGTACCAGAATATCATTTAGGCAGGAAAAAAGGCCAGGGGGCCAGGATCAGATGTACTTTTTAGAAGATTACTCTGCTGTTGTGCAGAGGTTGCAGATTATGCATGTTGCAGACAGTTGGAGAAAGGGATTCAGAAAAACTGGGGGTATTAGGCTGCATGAATGTATTATCTCAGCTTTCCCCTCCCACCGCCTGCCCTGACGTGCACCTTCTGGGAGGCACACTGATCTGAGTTAATCAGGTGGGTGAGTTTTCACTTCATAAGATGCCAAAGACATTGATGGCCGGCGGTGGCATATATGATTTGTGTATACATACTGTTAGTGTCCCTGGTAGCCGATATTTTGGTGTGTTTGCATTCCCTAATTTTCTCTGTCTTCCTAAGGATGCCAATGCCTTTTGAAGTGAGGCACCAAGGAGCTTGGCTGTCAAGGCAGAACCCGCTTCGTGGGTGTGCAGCCTGCGCAGTCACACCGGGCCCTGTCCTTGACAGGGTTTCACAGTCGGTTTCACAATCTGCTGTGGCTGTCTTGAAATTCATAATGATTTTAGCAAGAAGGTACACTGATAATTACGTAGCCAGAACTGCCTCAGGCTCCAGCTACAGAGCCCTTTCAGGGATGCCCAGATGTGCCTGACACTCCAGGGGGACCCTTAGAAGGTGCGATGACCAGCTTCTTGCCCGCCTTTCCTCCTAAAAGTACAAGGGCACTCCTCTTGGCAGGATGCCCACAGCTTGCTACACCTCTCAAGACCTTTCCATGGGGGAGACAGGAATAAGGTCGGCACTCAGTGCCCCGCACCTGCTTCAGTGCAGGATGTGGCTTCATGGAGGTGGGCAACCTGGGTGTTCATAGGAAACACTCAGCTCAGATTATATGCCAGTAATAGAGCCAAAAGAACACCCACTGACAGTTAAGTTGCAGCTTTGCGTTAATTTTTCTGCACAAGCCTCCAAAGTGGTTTATTCCCAGATTTGTTTCTCATAAAATTTGCTTCTGTTATGGAGGTTAAGATCTGGCTTTGGCACTCTTTAAGAGGATTGTTTGACTAGAAAAACCAACCCTACCTCACTGTGCAGCTCCCCAAAATTTGCATAAACTTATACAGTCTTCAATGAAGTATGTTGAGCAATGAACCTGGTTACTATGCTCAGCAGAATATCAAGCTCAGATGTCCTCAACCTTGACTTAAAACAAACAAACAAAAAAAGACATTCAGTTTAGCAAGATAGCTAAGAAATAATATTACTTCAAGCAACATGGTTTCATTTTAGAACCTCTGTTTTCTGGTCATCTTTGCAACCTACGGCAGACATGATACATTTAATGAGTTGTCATTTTCCATTGCAAAGGGCAATAATCCTTGAAGAAAATCAAAATTAAATTTCTTTTCTTATTCAGGGTCATCATGGTAGTAGTATGTATAAAAATAAAGATGTAAGGGCTAAATCTTCATTTTTAACTTCCTTTCCACAGCTACTCAGTTCAAAAACAAAACAAAACAAAACAACCCTCCCCTCATTTTTATGTCATTCACTTTCTTACTGCAAACTATTATTGCACATTAGCAATCTCCTCACATAGTACCTTCCCCTCTGATGCCAGCTTGCTGATGAGAGACATCACTTAGTACAAAGAAAAGACAAAGGAAATTGCTGACACTAGTGTCAAATACCCTATGATTTTTCAAAAGAAAAGTAAAAAGCATTTGGAACAAGGATTCAGTGCTCAGCACAGGGCTAGGCTCCAGGGGTTAGAAGTGTCATATATAGTTCTTGAGCTCATAATGCTTTTAAGGTAGAGTTTGGAGCTAAGGACAATATAGACTTAACATCTGGACAAGAAGAGCTAAGAGATGTGTCACTGTGAGTGCAGAAGGGCTTTAGGGGGATAAGACCTGACGTTAAAGGGAAGAAGAACATGGGTGAGGGATTGCTAAGGGGTGCACTGAGCTAGGTCACCTGCGCACATTCTCAGGTCTTCATGTACTCAAGGGGCATGCAAGAGGAGAAGGCAGAGCAACTAAGGTTTTTTTCCCTCACTGTGCACACTCTGAGGAATGAGAGCCTGATGTCTTTCTCTGCTGCCTCAACTGAGCTACCAGATACACGACATCCAAAAGCAGTTGAGTACCAAGTTGTCTCTTCCCACAGGCAATCTCATGGCAGGATTATGCCTCCTGCAATCCTTTCCAGCAATACTGAATACACAAAAAAAGTTCCACTCCTATTAGTTGATTTGACTCAGCCATTTTTTAAAGTGTTCCTGCTTCCACACAATGTTCCCCTTCTCCAAGGAATCCTTCCCCGCCCACTTGATTAAGCCCCTGAAGCCCAGTGTTCCATATCTAGAGTCAACATACTCTGCAGCTTCTCTGGGACAGTTCTGCTTTGTACCTGTTGTTTTAATGTAATCATTATTAGTGACCTTCTTTCACTCTCAAACATACACTGGTTTGAGCAATAAAGTGTATCGTCAGGACTCCTAGCCCCATCTCAGATGACTGGACCAAGCAATGGTCACCTCATTTTGGCTAGACCAATCCTTTTCTCCCCCCCTGGAAATGCAGTCCTGGGACAGAGGAACTATTAGTGTCTATTGAGAACCTGAAATGTGAGGTGAGCTGCAGCTGAAATGGGCAGGGAATGTGAAACAGAGCAAGAAAGTATAGAGAATGTAGGAAGCAGCTCTGTATAGGAGAATGGAGATAAGAGATGCCTATGTCCCCAGTGCGAAAGCCTAAAAGATAAAGAGAGGAGCTATCTGGGCCCCCAGGAGGCACAGATCCTAATTCCAGTACACTGAGGCCCTTCCAATTAATTCCTTCCAGTCAATTTCACTTTTTTGTTCTTTAACTAGTTTAAGATGACTGTGTGCCTCGCAAACTGACCATCACTGCCAGAGACCAATTATAACAGGTTCCCTGCCCAGGCTGCTTTGATGCTCACGCATTTATAATATTAGTAATAGCCATGGAGAAAGTTAAACTCTCTGGAGCAATAATTCCCATTGTTTTGTATTTCAAGCATTAAACTTTCTTAAAAAATATAGGGGAGGACTTCTGGTCAAGACAGTGGCACAGGTAAACACATATCACCTACTTACACAACCATGTCTCTCAGAACTCATCAGAAGTTGAGTTGTATGGAAGCCTGACAACTAAATAATTAAAGAACCATATCTATCCAGATTGGTAGGAGGGATGAAGCTATGGAACAGTCTGATCCCATAACCACATGTCGTGGATACAGATTTGGGAAGAATATCTTGGGAGCAAGGAGTCCCAGCCCCACACCAGCCCCCCATCAGAGCATTCCAGTGCCAGGAAGGTAAGTCCCCACAACTTATTTGGTGCAACAACCAGGGGGAATTGACTCAGTGGAAGAAACTTCTGGAGCCCAAAACAGTTCCCCTTAAAGAACCCATACACGGACTTACTCAGACTCACTCTTTCTGAGCTCTAGACCAGGGTAGCACCTTGGAAGGAACCAATGGCATACAGAGAGGAACTGAACTGTCTGGCATCAAGGCAGGAGCTGGGGGACAAATTCCTCCCAGACAGAAAGGCTGGCAGAGGCCATGGTCCCTTTCCTAAACCTTCCCCCAACAGAGTCACAGAGCTACAGACAGGTGCCATATCTGAGACTTCATCAACCTGGCTAAAACTGTTTGCCCCGCACTGGAGATCCCCCGAGATCTGCCCCACCCAACTTACAGGCCCACCCAAGCTGCTTTTCCATATGAATGGCTGGTCTCGGCTCATGCTTCACAATTTCCTAAATCCTATCAAAAAAGCAACAGCTGGACTCAGTGAGGCCCAAGCCCAGCAATAGCAGCAGCCAGCCTAGATTTACAGCTTGGATTCTCCTGGGACTTTCTCAGCCAAGAACAAGTAGCAGCCATCTCAGATTGCTTCACAACTCAGGCAGGGTGACCCCAGGCAAAACACAGATGGGGGCTGACCTTGGCCTGCACCACCTGGGAAACCCCAGCACACCCAGTGGACAGCTACGAACCACTCTCAGAGCACCACCACCCTGCCCCTGCACAGCTGATACTCCACAGAGAATGGAAGCTAGTGGTAAGTGGTCACAGCCAGTCCTTGAAGCTGACTGGTTTGGGTAAATCCCTCCCATTGACCTGCCAACAGCAATTAAGGCTCAACTATAAGGGGAGAGTGTACTCGGCCCACATGAAGGGTAGACCTCTAGTACCCAGCTGGGGTGATAAGGGAGGCTGTGCCACTGGACCCTACAAGATACCTACTACATTAGGCCACTCTACCAAGACAGTGTCAAATTGGCTCTACCTAATACATAGAAACAAACACAGGGAGGCTGTCAAAACAAGGAGACAAAGAAACATGGCTCAAATGAAAGAACAGATCAAAATTCCAGAAAAGGAGTTAAATGAAATGGAGATAAGCCATCTATCAGATACAGAGTTCAAAACACTGGGTATAAGGATGCTCAAGGAACTTAGTGAGGACCTCAACAGTGTAAAAAAGATCCAGTCAGAAGTGAAAGGTACACTAATTGAAATAAAGAATAACTTACAGGGAAGCAACAGTAGAGTGGATGAAGCCAAGAACTGAATCAAAGATTTGGAACATAAGGAAGAAGAAAACAACCAATCACAACAAGAAGAAAAAAGAATCCTAAAAAACAAGGCTAGTGTAAGAAGACTCTGGGACAACTTCAAGAGGTCAAACATTTGCATGATAGAGGGTGCCAAAAGGATAAAAGAGAGAGCAAGAAATTGGAAATCTATTTGAAAAAATAATAAAAGAAAACTTCCCTAATTTGTTGAAGGAAATAGACATGCAAGTCCAGGAAGAACAGAGAGTCCTAAACAAGAAGGATGCAAAGAGGCCCACTCTAAGACACATCAAAATTTAAATGCCAAAGGTTAACGATAAAGAGAAAACCTTAAAATGAGCAAGAAAAAAAATTAATTACATACTGAGGAGTTCCCATGTGACTATGAGCTGATTTCTCAAAAGAAGCTTTGCAGGCTAGATGGGATTGGCAAGAAATATTCAAAGACATGAAAAGCAGGGACCTACAGTCACCTTTGTTCTACCTAGCAAAGACATCACTTAGAATTGGAGGGCAGATAAAGAGCTTCCCAGACAAGAAAAAAGTAACGGAGTTCATCATCACCAAACCATTATAATGTGAAATATTATTAAAGGCACTTATCTAAGAAAAAGAAGATCAAAACTATGAACAATAAAATGGCAATAAATACATATCCAGCAACAACCGAATCTAAGAAACAACCTAAGCAAACAAAAAGAACAGACACAGGTTCATGGATATGGAGAGCATTTTGATGGTTGCCAGATGGGAGGGGAGTTAGGGGGAGTAGGTGAAGAGGTGAGGGGATGAAGATATACAAATAGGTAGTGACAGAGTGACAAATAGGTATAAAGTACGGTATAGGAAATGGAATAGCCAAAGAGCATCACCCATGGACATGAACAATGGTGTGGGGATTGCCTGAGGCAGTGGCGGGTGCTGGGTGGAAAGGACAAAGGGAGAAAAATAGGGACAATTTTAATAGTACGCCATATTTTGCCATGTCTAATGAGCTTTTTTTTGCCCAAGTTTTTGAGGGAAAAATAAGGATGCACATAATACATGGGCATAATAATCCCACGTATAATGCACACAAAAATGTGGGTATGCATTATACATGGCAAAATACAGTAATTGACAAAATATAATTTAAAAATATATATGGCGGAAGGTACAATATAGGGTTACCAAGATTTTTATTTTGCAGAGTTAGGGGTGTCCAAACATGTTCTTTCTATCGAAAATATCACTCTGTATGGTATCATTATCATGAGAAAATAAAAACATTTTTATGCCACATCAGGGAGGATAGGATGTTCACATAAATTCAGGTTTGGCCTAAAAGAAAAATCCTGTTGGGAATTATTGTTCCCATTTTGGCTCAGATGGAACCGTTTCTTGGTCATGCGCCTTCGACGGCATGGCATTTGTAGCTTTTAACCTAAGCTGCTGAGCGAGGAGCTGCCCCTAAGTGGGGGAGATGTGTGAAGCAGCGGATGGCAGAAATGCTCTCTGAGTCACCTGACAAGGACTTAAGAGTCTGTAAGGCTGGATTTCCCTCGGTGCTTCATGGGGACCCATGGCACCAACCAATCTCCCTCTCTTTCCATCGCAATCTTCTAGAGTTTTTCCCAAATCATCAGGCAACCCTAAACCTACAAACCCAAATGCGAAGTCATTTGGTCTCATGCAGAAAGGTGTGGTCTGTGTAACCAGTTCACCTGAACCCCACCCCTCATTCCTAGTTTTCTCTTATACAAAGATGGCTTTTCTATCACCAAGGGACGCTGGGGTAACAGCCTTCACACAGACGTCCACTCTGCTTCATCTGTAGCATGTACAGAGACTCTAGGAATATTCTCTGCTGAAGAAGGGGTGAGGAAAGAAAGAAAGGAACTAAAAAATATCTACTGCCTTATGCTAGGTGATTTTCATGTGGTAATCTCATTTAACCCTCAGTAATTTCATTGAGAAAACAGAGGGTTTAAACCTGAAATTCTAGCAAGTGTAGGAACTGGGATGAAATCTGTAGAATTCCAGAGCTGACATTTAACTAAGGTCATTTAACCAGAAGTCTGAAGATGCTGGCGCTAGTTTCAGTTTCTGCAAAAACTGAGCAACATATCATCTCACTAAGTCATGTTCTTGCCTGTTAAGACAAGTTGAATTGGGTGGAAGTTAGCCCTTTCAGGACTACAATTTCCTAACTCGAAGATACATAACACCCAAAGAAGAGGAAATCATATCACTCAGGAAAATTTAGTTTATTGAGATTTTCTTCGAATTGTTTACCTTATAGCTCCTGCTCTACATAACTATTCAGGGAGCCTGCACCAGGATCTAGTTTCTGCATTTGTTTCAAGTGCATGCAACACAGTTGCACAGCATTAATTTTTAAAGGGCTGCTGTCCTTGCATTTTTGTCATCGTGAACAAATATTTGCTAAATCGTTCACCATGGGCATTATGCTATACTAGGAGATTACCTTTGTTCTTATTCTTTGCAGTGTTGTGTTTGGAGACTAAAACCAAAGAGAAAAGAAACAGCTAGAAGCATCGATGATGTTTTTTTTCATTTCCATCTTCCAGATGCTTTACACTCTAAGTCAAAATACTGAGCTCCAAAAAATGAAACCAACAAACATAGCTTTACGTAATATGTTAACTGTGGGGAACACTGGGGATTCTGGTTAGCCTATTTCCCTTCAGATTACCTTATATTTTGAGAAGAAAACTCAACATTGCCTTACTGAAGTTTTAGTTCATCCTAATTAAGGCCCAATTTGCCATAGAGTATTAGAAAATACAATGAAGTGTCCCATATGGAAGTGTATTCAGAATGACTCATTATCCTAACACTCATTAACTCACATGGTTAATTTAATCATGACATTCAGACACTTTCACCCCATTTCTTGCACTTGTGAAGCTTTCAACTCAAACCTAGTAAAAATTCTGAATTCAATTAAGAGAATTTCTAGTTGTTACATACTCTTATAAAAAATTCAAGGAACACAATATTACGTGTTACCAAACACTGATCATCTCAGACTTTAGTTTTCTCCACTATCCCTGCTCTACAACCTTCTAGCCTCAGGAGAATGAACAAATTGTCATTATGGAAGGTTTACGTTTCTAAAATTGCTTACAACATCCTTTCTAGAACCACAGAGTGGTCATTTTCCTCCCTCCTTTGCCTCTCCTTGTTTCCAAAGTCTAGGCCTCTGCTGGATTTAGGTCAGGGGATGGGAAGAAAGGCATAGAGCTTCTATAAGCATGCCTGGCTTCCACCCTGCCTCCTGTGTCCCCTTACATAAACCATCCCAGGTGGCTGAATCTGCTGAGAACCTCTGCCTTCAGGCCAGCCACCTGTCATTCTCAGGTGAGTCCTGGGACCCAGAGCCAGGTGTGCTTCTGAAGCAGCGGGCCTGGGGCTTCGCATGGCTCTTTGGCTACTTCCCACAACTTCTGAGGCTGATGACCAAGCAAAGCACGACCCGAGCCAGTATCTCCTCAGTGCCAGACTCAGGCTGGGGACCCATCTGGGGAACAGATGGAGGATATCCATGGTTCTAGAACTGACAGGTAGATGTGAGAGCTGCAATACAAACGTAAGAGATAACCCTAGTTGAAGCACACGTATGAAACTTTGGGATGGACCTGGCTCTAGAGATTTAGGGGAGAAGAAATCAGCTTTTGTTTTCAAGAGAAAACTTGGTGCAAGCACTAAGCAGGAGTGCCCAACATTTTGGTGTCTCTGGGCCACACTGAAGAAGACGAGTTATCTTAGGCCACACATTAAATACATTGCAACATGTAATCAAAAAAAAATCTCATAACAGTTTAATTTACAATTTTGTGTTGAGCCGCGTTCATAGCCATCCTGGGCTGCATGTGGCCCATGGGCCGCAGGTTGGGCACCCCTGCAAGGGTCCTGCTATTATGATAAACGCACGCCATTGAGTGTTTAGGGTGTTATCTGGGTACTTCTTGTGGGCAGTTGGTGGACATATGCCAGGTTGACAGGGAACTTCTGGGACTGACAATGCCAGGACATACTACACAAATCCCCACCTTAATGCCAGCTTCCAGGTGTGTATCTCTGAGGTTCTCAGACATCTTGTCTATGTTAAATTTGCTCTGAAAATTCATATTTCCCTTCTCCAACTTGAACAAAGGGAAAGCCTTTTCTCTAAGATTTATTTTGATGAATTATCCTTGATAAACTCAGTTTAAACCCTGTTTCTTCAAGGGTAATATTTCAACCCCTTCCTCCCTCCTTCCACTAAAAGAGTACCCAGACATTTTTCATGATTTTCACCTGTGAAAACAGAAAGATGTTTGGTCTGGAATAAAATCAGACGATTCAGCAGCTGAGCAAAGTACAACTGTGTCTTTTGTTTCCACATTTCCTTCACCGTGTCTACTACTTCATTATCAGATCAAAACTGTAGTAGTCACTGCCCATTGCCTTCCTGTCTAGAGCCGGCCACAGGCATCCACGCGGCGAGGCAGGCACTGCACTGAGCCAAGCGGGCCAAGCAGGACCCCTCTGCCCACCCACTGTCGCTGGGCAAAGCCTCCTCCTACACGTGCCAAGGAGTGAATGACATGGACACCTCTGTGCAAAAAAGGATGCTTGCTCATTATTTAAAGTGGCGCCACGCTGCACATATACTCTTTCATGTTATTTGTGTGTCAGATTAATCTTCTGAGATATTCTTAATTTATCTTGTCCTTGTAGTTGTCAGCCACAGACAAAAAAATTATGGAATAGCTACGCTTCTCCCCAAGCTCCTGGGAAAACTGCCAAGTCTTTGTGTTCCAAGTTCCTCCCGGGGGTAGGGCTGTTAACAGTGTCTGTGCTACAGAGGCCCCCCTGAAGACCTTCTCGTCAGACTGGGCTTAGAAAATAAAGGCATTAGGAAAACGAACCTGGAGTTGCCCTCTAGAATGGGAGGGGAGGGAGGCTGCCAGGTGGGCGGGAAGAGGATGCTACTTTCAGTGGTGCTGGGGTTGATGATGATGGCATCCCTCAAATTCTGGAGAGCTGGATTCCATTGACAAGGAGAAGCCCTAACTAGAAAGATGTGTGGCATGTTTCGAGTGGCTGAAACTGGGTACCTGAGCTCAGGGGGCATCTCAGGGAGCCCCACAAGCCCACCTGCAAATAGACTGCATGGGAAGCCATTTGCGGTGAGTCCCAGGAGACTCAGGGGCCTTATCCAGTTTTACGGGGCTAGACGTGCTCCCTAGGATTCTTTATGACTCAAAGTGATGCAAGCCCGTTTGATTATATTTGCCAAAATTAAGAAAAGTCAGAAAAGTCTCCCTGTACTAGAATGTCAGGGAGAAAATCTGTACATATTATATCATTAACAGAATAAATAAATAAGTGAAGAAACAACATAGAAGGCTGGTTAACAAATTACAACGTGGTCATACTATGCAGTCGCAATCAAGGTGTTTTTAAGGATTTTCTTTTTAACAACAAGCAAGGGAAGTAACACCAAATATTGGCATTAGTTTTCTTTTTACGACAATATTTTGAGCAATATGCTCTTTTATTTATTTCTCCAAAATGAGAATATATCTCTTCAGTAAATAAGAGAATTACTGAGTAGGCCTGACATTTTTAAAGAATAGATTAAGGGAAAGGAAGATCAGGGGAAGGGAAAGAAACTGTGTATCTTTCACAAAACACTGAGAATCCAGAGGATTCTTGTCTAAAGTGACCTGAAGTTACTCATGCTATTCCTGTCTTTTCCTGTGCATTCTGGATGACTAGCTTCCAGTAAAAGGACTTCTCCTTAGAGAAGATCCCTGAAATGAGGACACAAATTTGTGGGGAAAACATGGGCACAGAGACCCAGTTTTATTTCCATGCCATACAAAATTTTGCAAGAATCCAAAATTGTATGGACTTCTAATTTCAAAAATTAAGAGAGCCAAAAGCCATCAAATAAATTTTGGACATGCAGATAACATCACCTTTTAAAAAGACAGACTCTCAATCCACAGTTCTGGCAGCATTACAGCTAGGTCCTTAAATTTCGGTCCAGGAAAACTTGGGATTTTAACCATTTTCTATAATCCCTTGAATATTTCCAAATTTTTAACCCCTTCATAATGTGTAGATGGTATGATTCTCCTTATTTTCCCTTTAAGAGGGTTGGTGGTGCCTGGAGGAGCAGCTAACGCCTGCTGCCCTGAAGACGGGGCGTGGGCTGCTCACCAGGACCGCAGGCGGGCAGCCTCTGCCACGTCCAGAATCAGATGGCAACCTAACCTGCTACCTGCCCGCCCACTCGTCATCCTACCGATACCGTGACATAAACTTGCTTCTGAAATACCAACACGAATTTGGCTGCTCTCTGACTTTCCTCTGAAGCCACTGTAAGATACAGGCGATTTAAAGAAGAAAAAGAAGGCCTAGCTCACCATCATCTCTATTTAGCATCCTTCTGTCGAGCCAGAAAGTTACAGTATCAGCAAGTTCCAAATACGAATCTCGTTAACTCAGCCCCCCATCCCTTTCAGAGACATGTTCCTGCAAGTATTATTATTGTTTAATTCTTATTTATTTTTATTATTTACACTATTACAGATGCCCCCATTTAGCCCCCTTTGCCCACCTCCACCTAACTCCCGCCCCCCTTTCCCCTGGCCATCACCACCCTGTTGCCTGTGTCCATGGGTTATGCATCTATGTTCTTTGGCTGATCCCTTCCCCTGCAATTATTATTTAGTGTTGTGTTTTCTTCTTGAAAGAACAAACGAAAGAGCATAAGAAGAATACTGCTATTTTCTTGTCGACCTGTTATGTCATTACATCAATGTCCCTTTCATGAAGGCATGAGCAAACCATGTTTCTTTTAGAATATGACACTGGAAAATAATTTTGTCTCAGGGAAGAGTAATAAGTATTACCATACTTTGTCCCGTAATGAGAAGTGTTTAAAATATCATGCATGTTGGAAAAGCTAAAACTCAATTTAATGTTCAAGCCAACCCCAGCTTGCCATATTCACAAATTCGTTTCCTCGGGCTCTCGATTGTTAGTTTATCCACCTTTGGGTGGATGTCTCTTAATGGCCAGCTGCCTTGACTCAATCAGTCTATTTATTTTTGAAACAAGAAGGTGTGCATTGTAAACAAAGGAACAGTTTCCCAGGCTTTGGCTCCCACAGTGCTCATTGGAGAGGCCCGAGCAAAGCAGCAGATGCCTTTGCCATTCAGAGAGCCAGGAATGTACTTAAAAGCCTTCAGGATAAAAGGTGTCTGTGAGGATTGCTGTTATTACAACGATGAAAGGAAAGGGACCTGCTTGCAGGCTTTGAAATTTCAAGTCAAATACAACCAACATACCAAGTAGCGCAAAATATGCACCTTTGAAGGCCTCCTGACAAAAGCCATTATTAAGCTCATCCCTGCAGCCCTGGCTTCAGTTCTTGCTGGAGAGAACAGTGGGGACCCAGGCCCAGGGGGTGGTACCCCAAGAGCTTAATGGCCTTGTTGTGAAACCAAAGAGGTTTTCTCTGATAACAGAGGGCACCCCCTTCAGCTTGTTGTGGGAGATCTGAAGATGTCCTCACTACCCCCACAATGAAGAAGGTCACAGGGAGCTGGTCAGAGGGGATACTTAGTGCCTGAGGCCACCAAGCCTTCAGGTGCTGGTGGCCAGACCCTCTGCAGGCAGCTTGGGAATAGAGTTTGTTGTTATTTTCTAACTCATGTTTCCAAACATACATCACACAACCAACTTCCCTCCCAATTTCACTGGAATACTTTTACAATGAAAAATCACCTTGCGAAAGTTCTGACAGTTTGTCAGGCTAAGGGTTCTTTTTTCCCTCTAGTCCTGCTAGAGGACAGAATACCAGGATTTGGAGGGAAGAAAAGGAGGATAAGATTTAGAATGCAAGAACTTTACTCTTTGGGTCACACTATTCTCACGAAATGCGGACTCCAATTCTGACATGCGCTGGCAGTGTAGCCCCACATAAAAGCTTAATTCTGAATGTTCTCACTTTTATGAAAGAAATCAGAATGTTTACTTGAATAGTTGTGGTGAGAGGTAACTGAAAAAATGCACAGAGATCTGTCAACCAAAAATTGACATTTACCCCCCTTTATGTCATACCACCACTCCCTGCAGGGTGGTTCTGGATGGCTCTGTTCCCTACTTTACTTGAGGTGGGGGCCCCATGGCTTGTGGGGTCTTGTGTGAGAGGAGAGGATACCAACCAATCCCTCACTGTGTCTACCTTGCCTTTTTCTTGGACTTGTGAAGTGCATAAATGGTTACTTCCAACTCCAAACAGAGCATTTGACATGCTCAGAGGCTCTGAGAGTTAGCTGCTCCTTCATGAGGGGAAGAAGAACCCCTTCCGTTTCCACCCTTAACTTTCATTCTACTTCTTCCTCAAGCCTAAATCATATTCCAGTATTAGGAACAACTTCACCATTTTATTCTCCTTATATTATAGAAAAACACGAGTGATTTGGTAAGTGTTTATGTGAAAGTAAGTTAAAATTTTCTCTCAATAAATATAAAATAAAAATACTAGGCATTAACAAAATAATACATAATAATTGTAACTTGCATGCAAGCGCAAAAAAAAAAAAAAAAAAAAAAAAAAAAACCCTTGAAAACATTCTCCAGTACCTCATTATTTACTGCCAAATTTTCTATCAAATGTATTGTCAAAAAATAACAAAAGTCAGCACTGGGAAGTCATTTGTTTTAAGCATAAGAAAGTAATAAAGAGAGAGACCCCAGACTGTGTATTTCTTATGATGGGAAATCCCACAGCATGACGTCAAATCCCTGTTCTGACAGCAGAAAGGAAGAACGGATGCCAGTGGATACAGCTGGACAGAAGAGTGCACCATGGCTTCTTTTGTTTTTCTGCATTTCTACTCAGTGCACACTGTGTGTGTAAGGTCATCGTAAAGATACTTCTATTTTGCAAGAATTATGGAAATGTGAAAACAAGTAAGGATCATGGGGAGAAGAGAAAGCTAACAGACCCACCTGCACTCAGACAGCGCAGTGTATGACTGAATCTCTGTATTTCGTCTAGCTCAGCTCTTACCTCTATGTCTATTTTTTGGGGGAAGGGGTTTTCTAATTTGAGTTTGTTACCCTAAACCCTAAAAAAACAAGAGACTGATCAGTAAGAAAGGGAAGGTAAAGTGGTCACTGAAGACTGACTGAGTGGGAAGGAGGTCACCTTTGTACACAAGCCCAATGGCAGGACCCTCACGGTACAGACCGAGCGGTTCTGCCCTGTGTCTGATCAGGAGATAATAAACAGCCCATGTTTAGGGGACAAAAAAAGGATGTGGGTAGCTATGTGCCGCAGGGTGAGTTGGCACGGATATCCAATACCAAGCCAGGTATCTAAGTATTGAAAACTCTTCCCACTGCATTCCTGTTTTAACATCTTAAACTGACCTATGATGACACAGAGAACATTGAGGATTTTGAGGAAATAAATAATATGTTGAAAAAATATGGGGCTAGAGTGTCTAGAGTCAAATCCAAATTCTGTTACTTACCGGCTCTGTGGTCATGGGCAAGTTGCTTAACTTCTCTGTCCTCAGTTTCCTCAGTGTAAAACAGAGACCATAGCACGCCTAACCCCTGGGGTTGCTATGAGAAATTAATGCTCATAAAGCACTTAAAACAGTGCTTGGCACATAGTAAGTTCCATATTAATGTGTCTGTTCCCGTCATGCATATTATTAAAATGTGTGTCAGTAACATGAACTGGACCCGGAATTGAAGGTACTGGAGCTGAGCAAAGGAAGAGCCATAAGAGCTCTAAGTTAAAATGATGCTGGTTTCCGCTTTACTCCCACAACTGTGCTGCCTCAATTAAGCCGGTGAGGACAGAGTCTCTTGTTAAAGAGTCCCACTTTTCAGACGATTGTGCTCAGACCTCTGACTTGCTGTGGCATTACTGCTGATTCCACAACTCAACTTGTGGAAAACAAACAAAATATTTCAAAGCAAGCATGCAATTAGTGTTCATTTTAATAATAACTGTCACAATTAAAAATATTTTTTTTCACATTTCAGAATGCTGCAAGCATTTTGCTTTTGAGAGGTTTAAATCAGGGCTCGGGCAGACTGGGCAAAGTACAGGCTCTCTGTTTAGTGGCTGACACTGATTAGAATGCCACACGCAGCTGAGTAAAAAGGCAGGAGGTGAGGTGCAACTCAATGCAGAAAAAAGAAAAGGTAGAGTACTAACTCGCTGAGATGATTCAATTTTCATCAAGTACCTTTGAATGTCAAGTTCTGCCTGTAGAGAGATCAGCATGCACTGCAAAGCCTGTGTATCAGGAGAAAGAGAAAAAAAGAGAGGGAGAGAGAGAAAAGAGAGAGGGTGAAAACATGAGAAAAAGAACAGGTTGACCAAACGGGCTCTCTATTTGTTCCTGATGAAAATGTAGCACAGCTGATTCCTCTCCTCTCCAAAAAAAGAAAGAATGGTGACAATTGCATCTCTACGGCTTAGAAATGCTAAAGCCCAGACTGACAATGAGTTTTTCCTAACATATCCTGCCACAAATCCATCTAAATTCACCTTGTCATTTGAGAACATGTCACTTGATCGGCCTACTGTCCTGAAGTTGTCCCAAGGCTGCAGGGGAATTACCAGACCCAGAATGAAATCCCAGGCCTCACACAGTCTGGTGGTGAGCCCCACCTGCCAGCTTGATTGGCACTGGCCACCGGGACAGCGGCCATTGGCCTGTTCTACAAAGGCAGGCCTGCGAATGCCAGTGATATGTGTCTGTGCTTTGCCACGCGGGAGGAGAAGATTGATTTCATGATTAGATCCAATGTGAATACTTACAGGAACAGAGATCAGAATTAGAATTCAGGGAAAGGAGTCTCACATCTGAACCTTCAGGTTGATTCTGGAGTTTGTCATCAATTTACCAAGTTTACTGTGCCAATATTTAAATACTTCAATTTTTGTTGATCCACAGACTAACTCATGGCAACTTTATTTTTTTTAAAAAAACATGGTTGGAAAATATTTTGGCGTTTTAAAAAAATGAAAATTTCTACAATCCTCATGCAAGAAAAATGACTCACTCTTGCATCCAAAATCAGCCAATGAGAAATGAAAACAGGATCTCAAGGAGATATTTATGCATCCATGTTCATAGCAACAACACTCCCAATAGCCAAAAGGTGGAAGCAACTCAACAGATAAGATAAACAAATGTGATATACACATACAATGGAGTGCAATAAGCAGTCAAAAAATAAATTTTATAAAAAGGGCCCTGGCTGGTGTGGTTCAGTGGATAGAGTGCCAGCCTTCAAAGCAAAGGGTCGCTGGTTCAATTCCCAATCTAAGGCACATGCTTGGGCTGCTGGCCAGGTCCCCACTAGGAGGTGCGTTGAGAGGCAACCACTCATTGATGTTTCTCTCCTTCTCTCCCTCCTGTCCCCTCTCTAAAAATAAAGAAATAAAATCTTTTAAAAAAAGACAAATACTGTATGAGTCCACTCATGTGAGTTACCTAGGGAAGTCAATTCACAGTGACAGGAAGTAGCATGATGGTTGCCAGGAGCTAGGGGTATAAGAGAATGGGAAGTTGTTGTTTAATGTATATAGAGTTTCAATTCAGTGAAAGGAAAAGAGTTCTAGAGATTGGCTGTACAACAAGGTAAATGTACTTAACACTAATGAACTATGTACACTTAAAAATTGTTAAAATGCTAAATTTTATGTCATGTATATTTTCCCACAGTTAAAAAGAAAGAGAGAAAAATAAAACAGCCAATGAAGTGTCATGGCTTGGCAGCTCCCTTCATATATTATACCACATGCCTATAGACACACAGGCAGACCTCAGAGATATTACAAGTTTGGTTCCAGACCACCACGATAAAGCAAATATTGCAATAAAGTAAGTCACACAATTTTTTTGGTTTCTCAGTGCATAAAAGAGTTATGTTAAACAATATTGTATTCAATAACATTATGTCTAAAAATATAATACCTTAATTAGAAAGTACTTTATTGGTAAAAATGCTAACACTAAAATGTAAATACTAAAAAACACAGGGTTGTCACAAATTTGCGCAAAACACAATATTGGTGAAGCACAATAAAGCAAAGAACAATAAAATGAAGTGTGTGTGTATCTGTAAGGATAATCAATAAATGCAAATCCTTTAAATACCTTCTGAATTGAATTACTGTGTTTTGCTCTATATGATGTGCTCCCTTGTATAGTGCACACACCCATGTTTTTGGCCCAAACTTTCAGAAAAAAAAAATCTTTTGTTTTAATTTTTAAATTCAATTATTTATTTATATTTAGAAACAAAACCAATGATTGTATTCCAGGATATAATTTTGTGTATGGATATCGTTGTTGCTTTCTAGAGTTACACTTTTAATGCATGAGCATAAATAAAAGAATAAAAAATTTATATAGATAAGGAATTAGTACCACCCATATATAATGCACATCCTTATTTTTCCCTCAAAAATTTGGGCAAAAATTGCACATAATACACAACATACAGTACATAATATCCATGATCCATGTCACTAATGTACACATGTACATATGTAATGTGTGTATATTTCTAAATAATTTTATATTATTTAGAACCTAGCCTCCCATGTAGGCACAAATATCTATGAGAAAAAAAAAATTCTGAACAAAAATGGCTATATCCAAAAGACAAAAAGCCCAAAGACAGGTCTCTGGACAAGAATTGTTTTAAAATATTCTAATTAGAATGCACTTAGAGGTTAAAAAAGGAAAAGAACTCAAAGGGACTTTTAAGAGAAAAGGGAAGTGATATTATTAGAAGAACTACTAGCTAGACTGACCTCCGAAAAGCTCTTTTTTGCCCTGGCTGGAGTGGCTCAGATGGCTGGAGCATTACTCCATACACCAAAAGGTTGTGGGTTCAATTCTGGGTCAGGACACATACCTAGGTTGCGGGGTTGGTCCCAGTCTGGGCGTGTGTGAAAGGCAAATGATCAATATTTCTCTGTCACACTGATGTTTCTCTCCCTTCCTCCCTGCCCTTCCCCTCTCTCTAAAATCAGTGAGAATGCTTTGGATGAGAATAAAAAAAAAGAAAATCTGTTTTCAAGGTGAATATAGTCTCCCGAGAAAGGTGAAAGTTGCTGTAGAGCCCTCTGTTTCTCCTTCCCCAAAGTTTACAGGCTGCATCAACTATAAAAGAAATATTCCAAAGTACAGTACAAATAATAAAAGCCCTGTATAGGTACATGATAAATGAAAGTGCAAGATAAAAACAGGCTGATAGATTTGAAGAGCTGCTATGGACAGAAAAGGGGATAGAAGGGTAGAGAAACATCACGGGGTTTCTGTGACAAGGAGATGGGGACTGAAGTGGTTGAGGGCAGAGAACCCAGGAGAGCCACAGCCCAGCACAGAGGTGCAGAGAACAGGAGTGAGTGGAGGGGACCAGCCCTGCTGACAACAAGACCCCGACCTCTCTCTTCAGGCAGCGTGCAGCTGAGGGACCTGCCACAGAATAGAATACCTGGTCTGAGGGGACAAGGACAGTCACTAAAGTAGCTTAGGCGACAATCATCTACATCTAAGATTTAAGAAAGTAGGGCAAGAAAAACATACAAGTGATCAAAGGTTTCAAACTCTGGAGCAAATCTCAACTCTGTCGTTTGTGTCTTTTCTGGTCTTCACTAACCGAAGTCAAGGAAACAGAAGCAGGAACCAGATGCAGAGCAGGAAGGACCCAGGGGTGCCAGAGAGAGACGGGAGGTCCTTCTCAGAAGATGCAAGGGAGAGAAAGCTCCAGAACCCGAGGCCACTGGAGCGTTCGCCTCTATAATGACAGATAAATTCTCTCATGATTACAAAATTAAACTCCCAGAGGACCTTTCCACTTCTCAGCAGGCTTCATCTGCGTGGAAAATGTTTTGAGCCCTATAGGTTTTAAGCTCTAGAGTAAGATAGCAGAGAACAAAAACTGGATTTTCTTAGGCCACTCACATACTCTTGTTAAATCAAGTGTGTAGAACTTAGAAGCCTGATTTATGAACTTGACTATAAAATAGAAATTTGCTCCTAAAAAAATTAAGAGTAGGTGGAAAAGGAGCTCAGTATCTCTGAGTCGCTTCAGAGAATTAGAATGACAACTAAGTACTTTATCAATATAAAAAGGTTACATCAAGATTAAGGAAAAATGCAAGACTCACCACCTCAGGGGAACAACTGGAGCATCAAAAATAATAATGACATAATGAAAATTAAACAGAAGGACACTTTGATTATTTCAAAGACTCTTAATAAATCCAATGAGTATCATAAGAGGAAAATGGCAAAGAGGAACTACAGAAGCTGTGGTTATACTGAAGGTTACTTGAGATTTCTTCGAAAGGCTAAGTGAGGCAGGAAGCAAGAGGGGTTCACAAATTTCTTTCCTAAGAATAAAGGCAATGCTGATGAGACTGAGAAGAGCTGATCAGAAACAGCAAATATGGGGCAAATACCTAATACACAGATGTTGTGGAGAGAAGCAATAGTAAACAAAAAGTCTTTATAACAGTAAATCTATTTTTCTTTTGCTACATCCATTCCTGAGCTTTGTATAATAAAGACAATTATATAATAAATACAAAATATATAATATAAAAATAATCATAAAATATACATATTATACATTATAATACACTATATAGTATAATTACATTATACATTACATTATATTATATTATAAATATAATTATATTATAAAATATAATACAAAAAAGAGTATCAAAGCAACAATGAGAGATAAACTTTAAGGAATGGTGGAGATTGCTAAAATTTAAAAACTCACCAAAAGTTTCAGTTTTGTTCACAAACTGAAGGTTTTCCAATACCATTTTACTTCTAGTCAACTTGTGTCTACTTGGGAGCAATGTAACATGGTTCAAGACCAATCGTGGCTAAAGAAAATACATTCATGAAAAAAAATCACAGTATCTAGTGAAATCAGGTCTATGTCAGGAGTCCCTTAAGTTTGTAATTACACAATAATCATTGAGTTGTCCAGCATTTCTTCTTGTAACATGAAGATTTAATTGACAGAGCAGTAGCTGAGACTTTTATTCATGTTTCCAAATTTATTTCCTTTTCCTCCTCTGTTACTGCTGTGCACAACTACAACAGCAATAAAGATAGTAGAAAGGGCTTCTGGTAGCTAACTGGTTTCAAAAACAAACAAGCAAACAAGCAACAGAAGCTTAGCAACCATTACTGCACAGGGGCCTCTTACCCAAACTTCATTTCACAGAGAAGCCTCTGCACTGAACTGCCTGCACGCACTGCGTTTCTGCCATCTGAGCCAGCCCTTAAAAAGGAGTTCCTGAAGTCCTATACCTACCAACAGGACTGAGACTTTCTCCATCCAATTGGAGCTGTGCAGCTCTGACCAATCAGAGCGGCTCTATTCTGACCAATCAGGGACCAGGGACGGGAACTTCTGTCTATATAAGCCAGCTCTGTAGTGGCCGATAGCATTTTCCACCCAAGATTGAAGGTTGCCTTTCTTGGCTAAAGACACCCCATTGAAGCATCCTCATTGTCATGAAGATTCACAGCTGTGCTATAGCTCTACTGAGCTGTTCCATGTTAGTGCTGTTTTCAGAGCCATGCTATATTGCAGTTGAACTGTTCTCACTAGTTTCCTTCTTCATTGCACCCTGAAATGGGGATTCCCGTTGACGTTTGAATTAGTGCCAATGACCACTAGTTGACACTGTCAACTTCCTTGTTCTACATTTTACTGAAGAACTGTCAGTATTAATTTCCACTTAGTTCAAGATTCAAGGAATGCAAAGCGTTATTTTTATCAAATTCTATAAAACCTACCATCTCCCTGTTTTTGAAGTCCCATACAACTATTTAATTTTTTAAACCTGACTTTCCTTCCCTGTAAAGCAGGGACAATAACAGTATTTACTTCACAAGGTTGTGAGGATTAAATGAGAGTCAGGCATGTAAAACACAATGTACAATCGTTGGCGCAGACTGGGAATGCAAATGTTAGGAATCACAAGCTTTAAAAAAATCGTATTCTCAAAAATGCTTTACTTTAACAAATAACCAAGTGATAAATATCAAATGCCTTAAAATTCTGCACACCCTTTTGATTCAGCCATTCTATTTCTAGCAATTAACTTTAAAAAAATAACCTACAATAATCCACAAGGATGTACACAATGGAACGTATCAAAACAAACAACCACTAACAATGAAGGAGCTGACTGTGTAACAATGCAGAATAAAATTCACACTTATAATTAAGTAGAAAAAAATCATGTTAGATAAAAGAGCATGCTTTTCTTTCAGTCTATATTTATAGAAAAAAAGAAAGATATACACAAAAATGTTAATCCATGGGCCATGAGATTATAAATGATTCTTTTATACATTTCTAACATTTCTAGAATATACATGTATTACTTTTGTCATAAAAAAATAAATTATTTTGAAAAGTCACCTAGGGTTTGATATCAAATTATTTAAGCTTGTTTTACCAGAATATTATATAAATAGCTACAGATGACTTTAAAACAAAAGGAGAGAACAAGACTTTATCTATTTGAGAGCCCTACAAATGGGATAAGAAAATCATATCTAGATTCAGAGCCCCTTTATACTTGAAATTTTGCCATTATTTTTTTCTCATTTTGATTATATATTAGTTGCACCACCAGGGGGCGCCTTGAACTCAGCAAACACAACAACAGGGTGTGGCAAAAGTAAGTTTACAGTTGTGAGTACAGGAAACAGTTTATTTTATTATTATTTATTAATTATTGTATTACTTTCCATATGAGTAACTGTAAACCTACTTTTGCTTCACCCTGTACAATCTAGCATGTGGGAGGGAAGCAGCTGAAATCCCAAATTTAGGAAATAGGACACACTCCACATTGATTGCTCTGAGTCAATTGTCTTTAATACGCCTCAGAGTCCCCTGTACACACCCACTTTGACAGTAGGTAACCAATCTGCGAAAAGCTACATACACCACCTGTGTAGTAATGCCAATGATAAAGGAAGAGCATTGATTTCTGTAAGTCTAATAGATTTAATAAAATTGCCATCTAAGAAACAAAAATTAGTAGCTCCTGTGACACAAAGCTAAAGAACACAACAAAAGTGAATGAGAAAATAGTCATAGAATTACTTCTATCCTAAAGACACACAATTTTATCAGTAACTTGAGGACCAAAGCAATTTCAGCTTATTAGGGGTAAAAAGAAGGTTCTCCATTGAGCAACCCAATTGTAATATAATTTCATTTCTAAACGTGTTCAAAATAGTACAGATGGAATAAAATTAGGTATGTTTGTGAGACTTTATAAATGATATAATAATAATAATATTAAAATATAGGATCAGGTCTGAGGATCTCTCTAGGGTAAGAAACAAACAAAAAAAACTGCAATATCGAACAAAGAGTTCAGGGCAAAAATCGGAATAAGTTCTAATTTCCTCGGAATCCTAAGTAATCTTATAGTGAATTTAGGATGGTGATTGGGAGGTATAACTTTCAGAAAGAGACAGATTTGGGCTTGAGCCCCGATTTCAACACAGTGTCCGTGAACACATTACCTTGGAAACGCTGCCTTGGTCATGTTTCACATGCAGTTTCCCCATCAATAAGATAATAAATGTAGTAATAGTGTTGTTTACATTACAGCTTATTGTATGAAATGATATGACTTATGAAAAACGCTAAACCAATTAATATGCTACGCATATTACAATAACACAGTTTATTGCTTAATAAAAGCGCAATAAATATTAGGACTGCCACAGATCTTGCGCCAGTATGTGGCTGAGTGAAGTGTCTGAACCCCTCTGTTCCTGTGTTCTCATGAGTCAAGTGGAGGTAAGGGGTCTGATTTTTTTTTTTTTTTTTGAAAAAGCAAATATACTTTGTCTACTTTTGCATACAACAGAGTGCTGGCTTTCAAAGTAATAAGGTAACAGGATTACACAATTATTTCTATCACTTTACCTGCAAACACAGATGGCAAAGTGAAGAAGTAAACCTGTGGTATGCAAGGTGGCCATTCAGCCAGCTCTCCCAGCACCACACCACTGTTCATGAGCACTGGGCCTTCAGGGTGGGCAGCCCTGACCACAGAAACTGTTAAATATTGTAATATTAACCCTGTTCATTTATCTTCAGTACTGTTTCAATATGCACCCTTCCTACCACATGGAGTATGAGACTAAAATAATACAATAGATCTATGAGAGACTTGAAAAAGTTAGATCCATGCAAATAAAAGGTGGCATTAAGATAAACAAATGCACTGGCTATCTAGTTATACAAGCATTTATAAGATGACTGAAATCTCACTAAGAGATCTCAGAGCTCTATCCTGAGCCTCCACATTCTCGCTTAACAAAGAGGGAAATGCACGTTAAGCTGACTGGGAACTGTCCCTGCCCAGTGTTTTATAAAACATGTAGGAAGAGTTAACCCAGGTAATCTCTCACAAGGGTGACAGAAATTCTAAGAACTGCTCCAACCAGGCGCAGCCTATGAACATCGGATGACCAGTTCCTTGATTAGTCTTATTATTCTTGCATAGCATTTAATACCAACCAACACACTAGATCTTTTGCTTACTTGTTTGTTTTTTGTCTCCCTCCAATCCCCCAATACGTAAGAACCAGGAAGGCAGGAATATCTCCCCTGCTCAGACTGGAACGACTAGAATGAATGAAAGGCTGGAAGGAGGTATTAGTTTGGGGGGAGCCTTGGCTTGATTTGAGGGTTTACCTCTTGACCATCTACTATTTTGTTGGATCTGAAGAGTTCAGGTATGTGCTCCAGGCCGCTGGGCCTACTCTGGGAGTCAGCTAGCAAGCTCGCCACCCCTCACATCAGCCTCCCCAGGCAAGCTGTGGACTTCCCTCCGCCCCTGCTCAGGGCTCCAAGGAGAGCATTCCAACCTGTCGCCCCAGTTCCCCCTTGCTTCAGTGATTCTTGGCTGCTCTCATACCTTCTTGAAAGGAGAAAATTTTCCATCTGATATGGAATTTCTGTTGGGTAGAGTTTCTCTTCAATTTTCAACAAAATCCGTCTTCTCTGGAACATTAAACTCAAGTTAAACAAAAATACTCAAAAACCCTCAAGAAAAAAAGAGCTTCCAAAACCCAGGTTTCTATTTCTCCTTCATTATTACAAAGGCTTTGTAATACAGTCCATCCTTGCTCCAATAGCTGCCTGTTGGTAAGCTGCTACAAGGGAATTAGCTTCCTGGTGGAATAACAGGTGCTAGTTAACACTTGCTTCGCCATGTTCCCACCAGGTCTCACTTTAAGAAGCAGCCTTCTTCATATTTGAGCCACAACTAAAGGTAACAATTTTAATAGAGAGGAGGAGAAGAGGGTTCCAGGCTGGAACCCAGCCTCATTTTCCAGTTTTAGCATATTTATCTCCAGAAATAGCCATAGTATTTGGGGGTTAAAAATTATTGTAAAAGCTGATACGCTGTATTGGGGGGAAAATGTCTTCTTATACAAACACTATCTTTGACAATCCCATTTCACTGCTAATAGGAACCAAATAAGAGAGTGATGTCCTTTCTTAAACTCAAAGACTTACTGATGTTATTTAAACAAACAAAGAAAACATGGGCCATCATCAATGGCAAATCTGTGATGATCAAACATCGTCACTCTAATTAATACAACATAACTGGGGCTCTAATGACAAATTAGTGTTTTTAAAATTGCAATTAAGGAAAATAATCTCTGAAGGAATAAAAGGAAAGAAAAAAGAGTGATAGCTCTTTAGCATGATTTCGAAATTACTGTAGCAGAGTTCATACATTCTCCTAGCTGAGTGAATACTATTAGTTACCATTTTTTAATACCCAGTCTAATCTTTTGTTCATAAAACAGGTAAAGATTTCAATATTTTAGAATAGAAGTTTGGATTCTAGTAGTTCTTGGAGAAGTTTAACATGTGTACCTCTAATTACAATGCATTAAAATAGGATGCACATAACAATTCATCTCTGAACAGACTTTGCTAATTGTCTGGAAATAGCGGGAGCAAAAAGTGGAAGGCAGTCTGTGAGAACACAAACAGCCTCTGGCCCTACACGGAAAAGCTGAGAGAGTGAGAAGGGGAGAGAAAATAGCCCTTTAGCAAAACTAGAAGTCCCGTTTATGGCTCCTGTTTATCATCATAAATGTGGAACGTTTGGAGCTGGGGGGCAACTACAGTTCACAAAAGATCATCAGGGCTCTGGGTGGTGCCACTGAAAGGCTTTCAGAAGCACGTTTAAGAATAGTAGCAACTTCTCTTCCCAGAGAAGGGCACAAAAAGTTAATCGAGAACTTCCTTGCCACTCATTCCTTCAAAACACAGAAATAAGCTGCAAGTATTCAATGGAAGAAATCTACTAAGAAATATGCTTGAGAGAGAAAGAAGCACAGAAATTGTTACTCACAAACAAAATACACTGTTATTGAAAAGGTGTTTTTTTGTGTGTGCTTGGTTGGTTGGATTGTACCAAATGGAAGTTGCAGCACCACTATTATTTCAAGGCACTTGTGTCTGGACCATCTGCTTGGGTTGCCTCATCTCCTGTTTTCTTAGAACATCAGGCAGGCACCACACTGGACTGTTAACACTATGGGGTGAAATGGCTTTCTTTTCCCTCCTCTAAAGGAAGTCTGGGTTAGCAGCTTTGGGGTGCAGTGAGGGGTAGGGGGACCTCAGTTAGGGAGTAGATGGAGCCATATCACTTAGATGAGTGCCTTGTTGGCCTGCATACATCCTGCATGAAACGCCTCTCTCCCCTCTTCCTCTGCCAGGAAGCCACGGGAGGCTGCTGTGGGTGTGAGGCTGAAGTGTAGACACGCAGGGTCCTCACGGAGCCCTAAGGGAAGCCTGAGCACCACTCCCCCTCCAGCACTCCTCAGAGAGCCCGCAGGAAAGCGGTCAGGCTCCACCGCCATCCCCCACCGCAAAGCCACACTCCCTCCTTTGGTTTGCACCCCCAGACATGAAGGTTTAGGATGAAGTTGAGAAGGTTAAACATAATTCTCAAACTATTTGCTCAATCATTTTTCAATTCTTAGTCAAGTATGTCTTATATGGAATCTCCCTCTGCTTGATCCCCTGGCCCCTCTCACGATTTACCAAGTTTCATGATGACCTTCTACTTCCTGCATAATGCTAATAAATCTACTTGCATATCATCAGCTAAAGGACAACAGTTCCTTTGCCTCTGGGAACAGTAACTCACTCAAGGCCAGATTGCCAAGCAAGAATAACCTTGACTCTCCCTCTACTCCTCGTTTGACACTGACCTTCTCAATATAAGGCTGACTTTGATGTGTAACTGAAGAGCTTTACAATCCAGAGAAGAGGACGGTTGAAATAGAACATTTCATTGGTTGGCATAAAAAAAAAGAATACATATTCAGCTGGAATGGTGGTGCCCTGGGGACCATAATGATCAGTGCAGACGCCACTGGGAGAGATACAACAGCAGCCTTACCAGGCAGTTAGATTCAGTGTCAGTAAGTTTAACAGAGCCTTTCTTGAGAGGAGATTTTGATGGGATGTTGTAAAGGGGGTCCAGAAATAACTTGCAAAAGCAACTATTCCTTACTTCATTGTTTTTCATGAGTTCTACCTAGACAGGAGGTGGAGAAAAGTCTCCTGTTCTCACTGGCTCTCTAGCTTCCGCTCTCCTACAGGACGAACCTCTCCGCTTTACAATGGGCAACAGGTGCAGGCTGTGATTGAGACTTTTAGTGTCTCTCATCTGCCAGCCATGGGGAACCACGAGAGTGACAGCCACCCACACTGTCGACGACCAAATGAAAACATGAATGAAGGCTGGCCTTGGATTCTGCTGTGAGGAGTATGGCCACAGAGACTGGCTGCAGCTCTAGAAAAGAAGGAAGCCCAGGGCAGGGGAGAAAAGAAAGGCCCTTAGAGGGCAAGAAAGGGAACCAAAGAGAAGTTGTTGAAGAGTTAGATTCCAAAAATTTACTTAAGAGCCAGATACCCACTTTTACAAAGAGCAATATTTGAAATGCCTGGCTCCTGCCAGCAAGCTCCAATGAATGTAGGTGGGCAGGCTTTGGGCACAATATGTTTTATTAAGTTTTTATGATCCTATTACCTAATAAGAATAAAGCTGAGAGTCACTAGCACCATACAGAAGAATTACATATCTTATTTCAAGGTCAGCTACTAATGAATATGCAATGGGTAAAAAGAGTTTATGTGTCTCTCTAGAGATGTCAAGAAATAAATAATTAAACGGAAACAGAGTTTCCATGATTCTTCTGTGAAAGGCAGTTCTTTATCACTCTCATGACTTGGGGAGCCCAAACTGATCATGAAAACACCTCAAAAGTATGTAATCAACATAGACGTCTTTCAAAAATACAAACAGGCAAGATAGGTTTTTATCTACAATGATCTTAGAACTAAAACACAATAAAAAACATCTTCCCATACAAGAGAAGTTACACCAAATAACCCTCCTTTGGTTAGTTCACAGTATAAATCAGACTGTTTTCCCTGCCCCTAACTTTCGTACAGACTACCCCATGGCCTACTGGAATTACATGACATGGAAGAACATTATCCTTCAGCACTGATGTCATCATTATTTGGGAGTCAGGTCACAGTTTTAAAACCAGGAAGCATCTGCAGCATATAAAGTTACTTTCAACTTTTGAGGCTTCAGGGCCTACAGCCAAAAGGTGATGAGTTACCTCAAAAATATTTTCTTCTTTCTTAGAAAAAATTATTTGTGGGTGTAGTGGGTGAAACAAAAGCAATTTATTCCACCTTATCCAAAGTTGAAGAGTAATGTCTTATTATGCCTGTTTCTAATCTCCTCATTTTTGGTTACCTGTCTCTTCTTCCAGGGCCAGAATTTTTTCATGCCCCAAATCTACCTCTTTTTAGCACCCAAAGGCCTGCTCTTCAGCTCTGGGGCTAAAAGCATTCCAAGTACACACGCTTTTCATTATTGCTTAAATTCCTTTCCTGCTGACCATGATTGCATATCAACTTGCCAACAATCTCCACTCCGGAGAGAGATTCAATTCTTTTTAAGAAGAAAAATCATTTGGTACTTTATTTCTCAGTGCAGCTCTCCTCATACAAAGAAGTTCAATACATCCAGCAGGTGACTCATTTTCTTTAATGGCTTTCAAATACTGGCATGCACATCCCAGCATTTACAATTTCAACACCCAAAGCCAAGAAGGTAAGAGAGGTTATATGTTATCCATGGTCATATATAAGATTATATGAAGGAGGCTCCATATAAGTGTGTCTGATAGAACAAGCTGGCCAGGAGTAGAAGGCACAGGCTTGAAGTCAGCCTGTCCTAGGTATACTGTCTACCAAATTATTTAGGCTGACTGAGCCTCAGTCTTCTTATCTGTAAAATGGGAGTATTGCCCTGTAGATGATCCAGACTTTCAGTGAGGAGATAACGCCCATGCCTCGCACAGAGCCTATGCTCAATAAACTTTTTCCTTTTGCTCATTCTCCAGCCTCTCTTCACAAATCTTGCTAGAATACACACAGATTAGGGGATCCCTCGGTGAGTGGAGTTGCTTTCTATAGTACACGCTGGCTGGTTCTGGCAGTCACTTTTTTTTCTTTCAAATGACCAAGGTTATGTATTCTTCATAAAATCTCTACCTTAACATGCATCCATTGATAATCAAAGTAACCTCCTATGAAAACGTTAGATCCCAGCTCACTTTGCACACATATGTCTACACTATCAGAATAGTAGCTTGCTCAGAGCAACACCTGCTCTTTGCTAGGACCCCATGTTTCTCCCCAAAGTCATTGCTTTTCACTGAACTCACTGCTCAGGAAACAGGTATGAAAATTTAACCTGCTTATTCTTGAGATCTACTCTCAACTTTTTCTGGTTTCCATTTTTGAAAGATCGTATGGGATATACAGGAAGTGGCTTTCCTGATATGTATACATTATTTCTTTTCCCCCAAGATGTAATTTTTAATTTAAAACATGAATAATTTCCCCTTAAGTAACTATTACAAAAAAATACAATAAATTTTAAAAGATCTCTTATACCATAAATACAGAATAAAAATGAAAAGAAACACCTGCTGTGAGTATACACAAAGAGCGCATAATTGTGTCCTTCTGCTACACTACGCTCGATACACTACTCTAAAGCCACTGTATCCGCGAACAATAGAAATGGGCACGCACTTACACATTTCCAGCTATTTGTGTACATCAGGTCACACAGCAGGTATGTTCCAGAAAAGATGCATGTAAGTCAAACAAACTTTAATGGAATTACATTTTTCACTTCTTAACTGGATAAATGTTAGGATTTATTAAGGTTTTTGTTTTCATTTATAACTTATTTTCAATTAAATTTTTATCATTTAATGTACAGATGTAAAATTAGTTGATTCTATTGCGTGAATATTGGAATGCAGTAGAATAACTGCTATTTTAGAAATACGTTTATTGATAACCCTTTCAGAAGAATAATCATACCGTCAGTTCAATGGGTCACTAATTATATCTTATAGTGAAATTTTCTTAAGGTAAGAAATGATACTCAAATGGCATATACACAGAGATACTATCTTGTTTATTCATTTCAAAACTCAAAGCATTTCTTCTCAAAACTGACAATTTGTTTTTGTTATCTGTGAACGTTAAAAAAAAAAAATCAGTACTCTCCCTTTTATCCCACTCCATGTTGTTTTCATTCTTCCTCCCCATCATGCCAATAGAGAAATCCCCAGCTATGAAAACAGAGTATTTAAGCACAAAAACTGTGATATAAAGCCATACGGCTTGTGTCATAGCATCACCCCAAACAGCAGTCTCCTGCTCACCCAGTGCCAAATGTGGTGGGGTCTGCACGCACGGGGAAAATAAATGCAACGAGTTTCCATTTCTTTCTTCCTCCAAGAAACATGAGAAAAGCGTTGAATAAGGGAGGTACTCCAAGGCAAGAGGATGTGAAATAATCTAAATGGCTCCCCCAGGCCCATTTTCCAGACCTCCAAGTGTTGATCTCGTGGAGGCTTTGAGAGAGTCTGGTGAGAAAGATCACATACTATGTCTTTGAGGAAATAAACCCACATTTCAAACTTACAGGTAGGAACATGTCCACGAAAAACACACCTTTCTGGATGCTTGGTAGAGGGAAATCAATTCAAGAAAGCAAACATCTCTCACCAAGTGGCTGCCACCTTTGTACTTTGGCTTCTTTCATGGATCTTGTGGCTACCTGAACTTGAAGTAGGGAAGATTTGAGGTCTCAAGACTAGTGATCAATTGTTATAATTTATTTTTAGGCAAACATTTGGACTACTAACATGTGCTGTAGGACTCACAAAGATGACTCACAGTGACTGACAGCAGTCAAAGAAGAACGAGGAAGTATCTTCAGATTCTATCTGGTTGAGACATATTCATATGGACAATAGTAGTGATTATATAATTTGTTGATTAAAAGTGAACAAATCCCAAATGTCCATTGAAAGATGAATGGACAAACAAAATATGGTATATACACACTATGAAATACTATTCACCCTTAAAAAGGAAGTAAACTCTGATACATGATACAATCTGGATGAACTTGAGGTCTTTATGCCAAGTGAAATAACAAGGGAGTTACAGAAAGGTAAATACCATGTGATTCCACTTATGTGAGATACTTAGAGTAGTCAATTCCAAAATGGTGCATGACAGTGCTGGGGAAAGGGGGATGGGGCAGTTGTGTTTATTGGGGATAGAGTTTCAGTTACAAGATGAAAAATTTCTGGAGATTAACAGTGTAAATATATATAACCTACTGAACTGTACACTAAAATATAGTTAAGATGGTAAAATGTTGTGTGATGTGCATTTTACCACAATTAAAAATTTTTTAAAAATACTGTTGACAGTCAAAACAAATAAATACAGTAACACACACACATACACACACACACACACACACACACACACACACACACACACACAGAGTGAGCCCTGATCAGTGTGGCTCAGTTGGTTGGGCGCCATCTTGGGAAGCTAAAGGCCGCTGGTTCAGTTCCTGGCCTGCGCACATGCTTGGGTTGCAGGTTTATTCCCTGGGCAGGGTGCTTATGAGAGGTACCTGATTGATGTTTCTCCCCCATCCCTCCCCCAGTCCCCTCTCTCTAAAAACAAATAAATAAAATCTTTTTTTTTAAGTGCACAAGAAAGCACTTCTAGCTTGGGTTCTCTACAAAGTATCTAAATATATAAGGAGAGCTCAAATGACAAATTATTCTTAATATATCATTTGTGATGTGGGGGCAGTTTCTTGCTTGTATATATAGTCAAATCTGAGTCTTATTTTAATGGCTCTCTCCAGAGGGGAATGGCTGTGTTCTCAATCAGGTTTGAATAAAGATTTCAGCAATATTTCATTTCACCTAATGGTCTTTTTGGTATTTTCCCAATCTTTTGATTCCTTGAGGTATTTAACCATGCTCCTACCCCAAAAGCTGGACTATATACGAATGCCCTTTGGACAGGCTCCCTTAGGCAGACTGCAGTTAGTTTATGCTACCCTTCTTATCTGGGGAGAGTGCTCTGCATAGACAAATAGTGCAGTATTCATACCACATGGGCACCTCTGTGCTGGATACTGAGGAGAACTCAAACCAAACACTGAAACTGTCCCTCAACCACCATGTGTTAAAGCTCTTCACAGCCCCTTCTTCTGTGTTGGAAGACACAGTTGTTCATGAAATAATTATGCTTTGTCTCTCAAGCTAGTTGAACTGCAAAGAGTTTTTTCTTATTTGAAGACAAGACCATAGATTATACATACCATTAGCACACACCCACATTGCTTTCCTGACCGGGGATCTGGGACTAATGAGTACCTATGTTTTTTCAATTGAAAAGAAACAATCAAACTGCTCATTCAGTTTAAGATGATCTACTGCCTGGACAGTTGATATTCAATTCTCTGGAATAGTCTGCAGAACTGATTCTCTTATTAACTGTAGTAATTCATTGAATGCACACAGTCTGTTTTAACTCAAAATACAATCCAAAACACAATCTTACCATTAAATGTAGGGAAGAGAGATAGGAAGAAATGTCATTTATTCTCTCTCCACATAAATAGTAAGGTCTCTCCTATGAACTGTAACATGTACAAATAAGGAAATTTTAAAGCAGGGACTTTTCCTTGACCATGTTTAAGCACAGATCTGCATAGAATTATTTCCTTTTTTGAAAACACTTAATTAGCATGAGTGAAAAAGATCCTTTACTATTCATATTATTAACTAAAGGAAAGCATTAGGTTTTTACATTCCCCACAGTTAAGATCAAAACTGACTCTTGGAATCTACCCCAAAACCTCAATTTCCTGCTCTGGAAGAAGATTTACCTCGGAAAGCGAATAGGTCCCAACTGCTGCCAAAGCAAAGGTCTTTATATGAAATCAATCAGATCAGGGCAACCCATAACTCTGTTTGATGTGCCACAAAGTAAAAGATGCAACTCAAGAAGTATTAATACATTTCTGGCTGATCTCCTACAAATGTGTGTGTGTGTGTATACATACAGAACAAGCATATCTCATTTTATTGCACTTTGTAGATATTGTGTTTTTTACAAATTTAAGGTATGTGCCAACCCTGTATCAAGCAAGTCTATTGGTGCCATTTTTCCAACAGCATTTGATAACTTTGTGTCTTTGTCACATTTGGGTAGTTCTCAGAATATTTCAAAATTTTAATTATTATTATATTTGTTACGGTTATCTGTGATCAGTGATCTTTGATGTTACTATTGTAATTGTTTTGGGGTACCATGAACCACACCCATGTAAGACAACAAACTCACTCCATACATGTTGTGCATGTTCAGACAACTCCATCAACCAGCCGTTCCCATGTCTCTCCCTCTCCTCAGGCCTCTCTTATTCCCTGAGGTACAATGATATTAAAATTAGGTCCATTAATAACTCTACAATGACCTCTAAGTGTTCAAGTGAAAGGAAGAGTTGCATGTCTTTTGCTTTAAATCAAATGCTAGAAATGGTTAAAGCTTAGTGAGGAAGGCATGTCAGAAGCTGAGATAGCCCAAAAGCTAGGCTTCTTCTGCCAAACATCCAAGCTGTGAATGCAAAGGAAAAATTTTTGAAGTAAATTAAAAATGTACACATAAATGATAAGAAAGTGAAACAGCCTTATTGCTGATGGAGAAAGTTTTAGTGGTCTGGAAAGAAGACGGAACCAGCTATAACATTATCCTAAGCCAAAGCCTAATCCAGAGCAAGGGTCTATCTTCAGTTCTTAAAAGGCCAAGAGAGGTAAGGGTGTTGCAGAAGAGAATTTTACACAGCAGAAGTTGGTTCCTGAGGTTTAAGGAAGGAAGCCATCTCTGTAACATAAAGGTGCAAGGCAAAGAAGTATCAAGTGCTGATGCAGAAGCTGCAGCAATTTATTCAAAAGATCTAGCTAAGATAATTAATGAAGGTGGCTACACTAAACAACAGGTTTCTCAATGTAGCTGAAACAGCTTTATGTTGGAATGAGATGGCATCTGGGAATTTCATAGCTGGAGAGGAAAAGTCACTGTTTGACTTCCAAGCTTCAAAAAACAGGCTGACTCTCTTGTTAGGGGCTACTGCAGTTAGTGACATCAAGCTAAACCCAATGTTCATTTACCACACCAAAAATGTTAGGGCCCTTAAGAATTATTCTAAATCTACTCTGCCTGTGCTCAGTAAATGGAAAAACAAAGCCTGGATGAGAGCACATATAATTAACACATGGTTTAATTGAATAGTTTAAGCCCACTGTTGAGGCCTACTGTTCAGAAGAAAAAGATCACCGCTCATGGAGAATGTGCCTGGTCACCCAAGAGCTCTGATAGGGATGTACAATGAGATGAATGTTGTTTTCATGCTTTATAACATAACATTAGTTCAATAGCCTATGAATCAAGGAATAATTTTGACTTTTAAATCTTATTATTTAAGAAATATATTTTATAAGGCTATAGCTGCTGTAGACATGATTTCTCTGGTGGATCTGGGCAAAGTGAATTGAAAACCTTTTGGAAAGGATTCACCATTTTAGATGCCATAAAGAACATTTAACATTCATGGGAAGAGGTCAAAATATCAACATTAACAAGAGTTTGGAAAAAGTTGATTCCAACTTTCACGGAGGACTTTGAGGAGCTCAAGACTTTAGAAGAGGGAGTAACCGCAGATGTGGCAGAAACACCAAGAGATCAGAATTAGAAATTCTAAAGATGTGAGTGAATTGCTGTAATTTCATAATAAAACTTAATTGGATGAAGAGTTGCTTTATATGGATAAGCAAAAACAGGTGATTTTTTTTTGAGATGGAATTTACTCCTGGTGAAGATGCTGTGAAAACGGTTGAAATAACAACAAAGGATTTAGATTATTACATAAACTTAGTTGATAAAGTAGATGCCGGTTTTGAGAAGACTGATTCCAGTTTTGAAAGATGTTCTGTGGGTAAAATGCTACCAAACTGTATCACATGCTACAGAGAAATCACTCCTGAAAGGAAGAGTCATTGGATGCAGCAAACTTGAATGTTATCTTATTTTAAGAAACTGCCACCCTGACCTTCATCAACCACCACACTGATCAGTCAGCAGTCAGCAACGGTGGGGCCAAATTCTTCACCAGCAAAATGATAATGACTTACTGAAGGCTCAGGTGATGGTTAACAATTTCAGCAATAAAGTATTTTTAAATTAAGGTATGTACATTTTTTAGAAATAATGTCATTGCACACTTAATACAATATAGTATAAACATTACTATTTTATACACTGGAAACTAAAACTTCACATGACTTGCCTATTTGTGATATTTGCTTTACTGTGGTAGTCTGGAACCAAACCAGCTGTATCTCCAAGGGATGCCTGCAATGTCTTATTTATGGAACATTGTCAGAGAAATGAGAATTCCAGAGAAATTCTTAAAAATATATTTAGATGCTATTTAAAAATCACCTTATTTAATTTTAATGTGGCATATATTTCATCTTTAAAGCTTAGTACAATGGCAAAAGTTAATTCTTTTTATTTCTTTTACTTCTTTTCTCACTCAACTGAGGAGATTTTTTCATTGCTTTTAGAGAGAGGGAGAGACAGAGGGAGGGAGATAAACACTGATGTGAGAAATATCAATTGGTTGCCTTCTCGTACCTGCCCCAACTGGGGATCAAACCCACAACCTTTCTGTCTGAGGGATGATGTTCCAACCAACATGGCCACACCAGCCAGGGAAAAAGTTAATTCTTTCTAGATGATACAATGTCAACATGAAAATTAGTTCTCACAGCAAGAGAGAAAAATTGAAAACAGAGGTCCTTCATTAAATAGCCTCAAAATAGTGTGGCTATGAACAGAGCAGAACAATGGCTAATGTTCCCCTTGCTTGACTCATATCTAAAAATACAGTAACTACAACATATCAGAGTCAGAAGAAGAAAAAAAACAACAGTTCAATGGAACCAAACATAGAGTTCAGAAATAAACTTAAACAAGGAGAAATTTGGATCTCACAGTCAGTGAGGAAAAGATTAATTATTCTTTCAGTGATAGTAGCACCATTGACTAGGCACTTGGAGGAAGAAGTAAAGCTTCACTCCCTATTAGCCTAAACTTCAAAATAAACTTCACTTGGATCAAATATTACAATCTAAGGGAGTGAAACTCTAAAAGTACTAGAATAAAACACAAGCAATTTTTAATATATAATATTCAAATGGGGAAGACTTTCCTAAAAACATGACTCTAAAGGCAGAAATATGAAAGGAAAAATTCTAAATTGGATTAAATGAAAAATGTAAATTCCTGGTGAAAAACATCTTCACAACATTCTGAAAAAACAGTTGTTACAAGTATGAGAAAAAGTTAAATTTTTAATTTATAATAAAGTTCTGCAAATCAATATACAAAACAGTAATCATCTAATTAAAAATGGGCAAGAACTACTGGTCAAGATTGTGGCATAGGCAGACATAGCTCACCTCTTTGCAAACCACATCAAAATTACAGCTAAAATACAGAACGACCATCACTCAGATCTGTCAGAAATTGAGTTGAACAGAAGTCTGCCAAATACAGAATTAAAGAAATCACATTCATCCAAACTGGCAGAAGAGGTGGAGACGCAAAATGGGCTGGTCCCAAATCTACGTGTAGTGGATAAAAACTTGGGAGGGATACCTCAGGAGCGAGGAGTCCCAGCCCCACACTAGGCCCCTCAGCCCAGGGTTCCAGTGCCAGAAAGATAAGTCCTCACTATTTCTGTCTGCAAAACCCAGCAGATTTGAATCAGTGGAAACTTCTGGGATCCCAAGCAGTTCCTCTTAAAGAACCCACACACAGACTCACCTACTCAGGCTCACTCCCTCGGAGCTCCAGCACCAGGGTAGCAGCTTGAAAGGCCCCAGTGACATACTGAGAGAAACTGAAGTGCCTGGCATCAAAGAGGCCAGAGGCCATTGTCCCTTTTCTAAATCCTCCCCACACAGAGACTAGAATGGGCAAGCTGGTGCCATATCTGAGACTCCATCAACCTAGCTAACACTGTTTGACCCACCGTGGAGGTCCCCAGACTCTGCTGCAACCAACTTGTGGGTCATCCCACACTGCCTTTCCATATGAATGGCTGGCCTTGGCGCAACTGGAACAACTTCCTAAATCCTCGCAAATAAGCAACAGCTGGCCTCAGTGAGCCACAGGACCAGCACGCTAGACTAGCAACCAGCCTAGACTCACAGCTTGGCTTCACCTGGGAATCTCTAAGCCCAGCACAAGTAGCAGCCATCTCAGGCTGCTTATAGCTCAGGGAGAGTGGCCCTGGGCAGAACACAGACGGGGGCTCACATTGGCATTCACCACCTGGGAAACCTCAGAGCCTGCACACCCATGGGACAGCCACAGACCACACTGGAGCACTACCACCCTGCCCCTGCACAGCTGAAAATCCATAGACGGTGGAGGTTGATGGTCAGTGGTCACAGCCAATCTTTGCGGGTGACTGGCTTGGGTAATCCCTCCCAACGATCTGCCAACAGTAACCAAGGCTCAACTGCAAGAGAAGGGTGTACTCAGCTCACACAAAGGGCACACCTTCAGTACCTAGACTGGGTGATAAGGGAGTCTGTGCCGCTGGACCCTGCAGGACACCTGCTACATTAGGCCACACTGTCAAGACACAGAGTCAAAGCAGCTCTACCTAATACATAGAAACCAACACAGGGAGACTGCCAAAACAAGGAGACAAAGAAACACAGCCCATGGAAAGAACAGATGAAAACTCCAGAAAAAGAGTGAAAGAAAATGGAGATAAGCAATCTATCAGATGCAGACTTCAAAACACTGGTAATAAGGATGGTGAAGGAACTCAGTGTGGACTTCAACGGCATAAAAAAGATCCAGTCAGATATGAAGGATACACTAATTGAAAAGAAAAATTTACATGGAAACAACAGTAGAGTGGAAGAAGCAGGGAATCAGAACAATGATTTGAAACATAAGGAAGCAAAAAACAACCAATCAGAATAACAAGAAGAAAAAAGAATCCAAAAAATACACTCAGTTTTTGTTGGACAACTTCAAGAGGTCCAACATTCTCATCATAGTGGTGCCAGAAGGAGAATAGAGGGAGCAAGAAATTGGAAATCTATATGGAAAAAATAATGAAAGAAAACTTCCTTAATTTGATGAAGGAAATAGACTTGCAAATCCAGGAAGCACGCAGAGTCCTAAACAAGATGGATGCAAAGAGGACTACTCCAAGACACATCGTAATGAAAATGCCAAAGATTAAAGATAAAGAGAATGATAAAGTTGGCAAAATAAAAGAAGTTAAGGCACTCACAGGGGAGTTCCTATAAGACTGTCAGCTGATTTCTCAAAAGAAACTTTGAAGGCTAGGAGGGATTGGCAAGAAATATTCAAAGTCATGTAGATCAGGGACCTACAGCCAAGATTGATCTACCCAGGAAATCCACATCACTTAGAATCAAAGGGCAGATAAGGACCTTCCCAAAGAAGAAAAAACTAAAGGACTTCATCATCACCAAACCATTATTATACGAAATGTTAAAGGGACTTATTTAAGAAAAAGAAGATAAAAACAATGAACAATAAAGTAGCAAAAATACTTATCTATCAACAATGAACCTCAAAACAAACTAAGCAAACAAGAACAGAGATAGAATCATGGGTATGGAGGGCACCAGGATGGTTGCCAGATGGGAGGGGGGTGTGGAGGAATTGGTGAGGAGGTGAGGGGATTAAGAAGTAAAAATAGGTAGTTACAGAATATCCACAGGAATGTAAAGTACAGCATAGGTAATGGAGTAACCAAACCACTTATATACATGACCCATGGATGTGAACAATGGTGGGGGATTACCTGAGGGAATAAGGAGTGCTGGGGGGAGGGGCACAAAGGGGGAAAAGTTGGGACAACTGTAATAGCATAATCAATAAAATATAATTTTTAAAAATGGGCAAAAACACAAACTGGAACCTAATACAGGGAAAAAATCAACTAATTAAAGGGAAAATACACAATATTATATTTCAAGAATAATTCAAAATAAGTCTTTTTTCATTTATTAGATTTGCAAATTTAAAAACATTTTTTTACGCCTCACCTGAGGATATTTTCTATTACTGATTTTAAAAAGAGAGGAAGATCTATTGGCTGTCTCCTGTGTGTGCTTGACCAAGAATTGAACCTGCAACCTTGTTATGTGCTCTCACTGGGGATTGAACCCACAGAACGATGCTCCAACCAACTGAGCTACCCAGTCAGGGCTACTTTTGCAAAATTTAAAAAAATTTCATACCCAGGGTAGCAAAAATAGAAAAAAAAATAGCATTTTTATATGTAGCAACATTTCTGGTAAAATTTATAAATATTTTCAACAATCAATTCCACTATTAGAAATTTACCCTATTGAATAACTGGAGAACAAAAAATCCAGTTATATGAACAGCATGTTTAATGCAGCTTTGCCTTCCTAAGAAAGAACAACAAAATACAGGTTTTGGAGGCTGAGAAAAGTGGAAACAACAGAAGTGATCATTTAATTTGCAAAACACACTAATATAATATTGATAAACTATACAGCAATAAACAACATAATCACTAAACAATAAGGTGTATCTGTGTACTGGATGTGGGGTTTTTTGAAGTTGAATCATAAGGAAGAAGCAATGTATAGAACACTTGTACATGATGATTTATAGAAATAGAAATAGAAATAGAAATAGAAGTTATGGACACCACAAAGTCAAGAAGTCAAGCCATATCAATTTAAGAAGCAGAAGCAAAAAAAGAAGAGTCTCACAAATAATGGGAAGACAAAGAAACACTCCCCTGCCAGTAGAAGGGAAAGGAGGAATCCCCAGAAAGAGAACTAAGTAAAATATAGGCAAGTACACTATCGGAAGCTGAGTTCAAAATAATGGTTCTAAAGAAGCTCAATAAGCTCAGGGAACTCAGAGAGCTACCAAAAACTACAGGGAAACTACGAGGAACTTACGGCAAACTGTATCAGCATGAAAAAGGACATAGAAACTATCAAAAATAGACAAGAGGAAATGAAGAATACAATTTCTGAATTGAGAACACAGTAGAAGGAATCAAAATTGGGCTAGATAACACAGAGGCTCGAATCAGCGAACTGGAGGACAAGGTAGGAAAAAGCTCCCAGAAAGAACAAGAAAAAGAAAAAAGACTAAAAAATAATGAAGAGGCATTTAGGGAAATGCAGGACAACCTGAAACGTAATAATATCTGTATAATAGGGATACCAGAAAGAGGAGAAGATGGGGAAGGGGTAGAGAATCTGTTTGAAAAAGTAATGATGGAAAACTTCCCTAATTGGAGGAAATAAAAAGTCACACAAGTCCAGGAAGCACAGAGGGTCCTATTCAAGAGGAACCCAGTGAGGCCCACTCCAAGACACATCATAATTACAATGGCAAATATCAAAGACAAAGAAAGAACCCTAAAGGAAGCAAGGGAGAAACAGGTAGTAACGTATAAGGGAACCCTGATACGGGCAAGCAGCTGACTTCTCAACAGAAACACTGCAAGCCAGAAGGGAAGGGCAGGAAATATTCCAACTCATGGAAAGCAAAGGCCTGCAACCAAGACTGCTCTACCCAGCAACGCTCTCAATGAAAATGGAAGGTGAAATAAGGAGTTTCCCAGACAAAAGAAGGCTAAAAGAATACACCTCCACCAAACCAACATTGCAAGATACGCTAAAGAGGCTGCTTTAAGAAGATGAAGAAAAAGAGAAAGAGAGGAACACAAGTACAAAGGGAAAAAATGAATAAGTACCTATCAATAATAACTTTAAATGTAAAAGGATTAAACGCTCCAATCAAAAGACATAGGGTAGCTGAACAGATAAGAAAACATCACCCATACACATACTGCCTACAAGAGACCCACCTCAGAACAAAGGTCCTATACAGGCTTAAAGTAAAGGGATGGAAAAAAATATTCCAAAAGAAACTAGAAACCAACCTCGAGAAAAAAACCCCTCAAAAACATTCAAATTCATGGAGACTGAATAGCATGCTATTTAACAATGAATGGGTCAATAATGAGATAAGAGATGAAAAAGTTTCTTGACAGAAATGAAAATGAACACACAGCAGTCCAAAACCTATGGGATACAGCGAAGGCAGTCCTGAGAGGGAAGTTCATAGCAATACAGGCCTACCTAAAAAAGTTAGAAACATTTCAAATAAATGACCTAACCCCACAGCTTCAAGAACTGGAAAAACAACAACAAACAAAGCCCAGAGCGAGTAGAAGGAAGGAAATAATAAAGGTTAGAGCAGAACTGAGTAGCACAGAGACTAAAAGAACAATTCAAAGGATCAACAAATCCAGGAGCTGGTTCTATGAAAAGATAAACAAAATCGACAAGCCTTTAAACAGGTTCATCAAGAAAAAAAGGGAGAGGACCCAAATAAATAATATCAGAAATGAAAGAGGAGAAATAACAACCAATACCACAGAAATATAAAGGATTGTAAGAAACTACTATGAGCAATTATATGTCACGAAATTTGAAAACCTTGATGAAATGGACAAATTTCTAGAAAAATATAACCTTCTAACACTGAATGAAGAAGCAGCAGAAAGACTGAACAGATGGATAATAGCTGATGAAATTGAAGAAATCAAAAAACTCCCAGCCCATAAAAGCCCTGGACCAGATGGTTTCACAGGAGAATTTAACAAAACATTTAAGGAAGAGCTAACCCCTGTTCTCAGACTATTCCAAAAAATCCAAGAAGAGAATAGGCTCCCAAACTTTTTATGAGGCCAGCATCATCCTAATCCATTTTTTTGGAAAGGCTCTAGCAAGAAACTCTTAACAATGGTTATTTTTAGAAAAAAAGGACTGACAACTAGAGGTAGAAGCTTTTAATTTTATGGGTGTATGGCTGGTTACTGTATGATTTAAAGATTTTACCATGTTCACATATTATATTTATTTTTTTAATGTAAAAAATTAGTCCTCTTCTTGCTGTCAGCTGCCATTTTTTCCTCTTGTCATAGTTTTCTATGAAATTGGTCATGTATGTAGGGTAGATGGTCGTCTAACTAAAATGCTTAGGTTTAATGACAGTCATTTGCTTCTCAACTGTTTTTTTTTTCCAATTTGAATTCACAGCTATGTTCCAGATGTATGTGGCTGTTGCTCTGTGATCGTGGCCTTGCACACATTTGTACACAGAATTCACTGGCTACTCTAATATCTAGAGTGGATGGTGCTTCTCAAAAACAAGCTGACTTCCTGAAGAGGCTACAGTGTTATACCGTGAACCTAATTTCATGCTAGTAAGAGTAGACCTCTCTGTCTCCTTAAATTTTAATTATTTGTTCAAAATGTGTTTATCAGCTCTCCTTTCAAACAACATCAGTTATTATAAAGGACTATCTTGTAGGAACCAATAAGGATATTCCTACTCTGTACAACTATCTTATTTTCAGAATCTCAGAATGCTGATGCTAAAGAAACCTTTGGGACCATCAGGTTCAACCCCTGCATTAGAGAGATTGGAGCTAGACAAAGCTCAATGCCTTGTCTAAGTTCACCAGAGAGGAAGTGGCAGAGCCAGTGGGAAATCCTTGATCTCCTGAATACCTGTCTCATGATTTTTTTTTCTCTAAAAGCCATATTGAAGGAATCTAAACTACAACTTCAGCTCATAATAAAATATTAAAGGATATGACAGAGTATAAAAGGAAATACACTCTTTTCCTGATTCAATTTCATATAGTTTTCCCAGGAGTGTTGGGTTCCAATAGGAGAGAGATAATACTTATATAGAAATGGAAGCAATAAAATAAACATCAAGCCTCCACTGAAAAGGGAAACTGAACTCTTGGTAATGATTAACAAACATTTTTGTGAGCTCTCTCAGGAATGAAGGAGAAGGAATCATCTTGGCATGACAATCTTTTAGCTGGTCTCCTGATTGCCATCCCAACCAGAGGTGTAATAATTTGCGTACATGCAGAAGTCATGATAAAGGGGATCCTATTACATACAACTGCAGAATGATTCTAGAAAGACATTTTTAAAAGAAGAGTCCATTTGCAAGCTGGGACACTAGGTTTCACTTTAGCCCAGAAAGAATGCATTTCTTGGTTTTCCTTTTGTACCATGATGGTAGATTATTTTAACAGGAGTAGTAGAAGGATAAGAAGTAGCTCTAACCCACATGGACTTGCAGCTTGTTGAGCATAACACGGTATCCACAGGGAAAGAAAGAGCAAAGCAATCAGAGAAAAGGATTTGCAGAACTATCTTCACATAATGTGCCATACATTTACAGACACATACACACATGTACATGCATATATATACCACTGGAAAGCTGGATTGGATACTGAGGTATTATTTTAAAATATTTATTTATTTTTAGAGAGAAGGAAAGGGAGGGAGAAAGAGAGGGAGAGAAATCTTAATGTGAGTGAGGAACCGATCAGTTGCCTCTTACTCACACCCAATCAGGGACCAAACCTGCAACCCAGGCATGTGCCCTAACCAGGAATCGAACCAGTGACCTTTCAACTTTACAGGATGATGCTCAAAGAGCTAAGCCACACTGGCCAGGGCTGCTGAGGTATTTCTTACTTGAAAATAATTTGCAAGTGAATACTATGATTCCTTGTAAGGTTCATATCTCAGAGGAGAGCAGCAATCCCCAAAATGTGAGGTAGTCAACTACAGAAGGAGCTGTCTAGTTCTCTCAGTGACTGTTAAGGCCAAATAATGCTTCCAGGAGCAACCTGATTCACAATGAGTCAGTCTGCTTGGGCCAGGGGAGGCTTGTCTCACCTCAGCCCTGGGATGGGCACTACAGGGGGAGGAGGGAGGTGACAGGGCTGGGAAAACTCTGTAGCAATGCTGATTAGAAGAGGACAGCAACTGTGGCCGTGTTGGGTCCATGCCATGCTTCTCCAGGCCAGACCAGGTAGTTCACCTTCCTATCCACCCAAATGGCCTGGAGGTCAAGTTGCAATGAGATTTTCCTTACATTCTATGTGCAACTGCACAATCTGCAGTAGGGTTTACTGTCTTCACACCATGACACTATGAATCTTTGGAATTAGTTATATTTATTAACGCTTTCTAAACAATGAACCTGTTTTTGCGGCAAGCAAGGGAGAGTGGGAGAGAAGATGGAGTCAGAGGAAAGGAGAGAATCTGTCATATGAGACAGAATTTGACATTAGCTTTGGTGGGATACTAAAGCTCCATAGGTTAACAGATGTCTCCCTATAACCATGACCCTTAAATGTAATTAAAATGTGGAAAATAGTGGAAGTCGCAGACAGGCCTGGGTGCAGTGTCGGTCCATATTCTTAGTGTGCCCTCGCGAGTGAGTTAAACCAAACTTGCAGGCCTTAATTTCCTCTCCTGTAAAACAGTGATAATAATACCTGTTGGAGGGTTGTGAAGAGTGAATGTGAAAACATATGTAAAGCACCTGCCCTAGTTCCTGGTCCACAGTAGTTATTAAACAAATAGTACCAAAATTCCTGACTAACATCTCACCTTGGAGGTTACTAGCTTCTAAATCCAATAACTCAGTAAGTCCATGTGAGGTTGAGGCCAAGCCACTTTCTCACTAAGAAAGCAAATCCTTTACAAGAGATGGGATGAGGTTCCCTCCAGTGTGAAAGCCAATTTTCTTTAGATTGAAATTAGGTAACAACTAATGAATTATAAATGAGAATTTATTTGAATGGCCACATTGGATGACAATGCCCAAAAGGAGGAAAAGAATATATTCAATAACTGGATTGCAATGATTACAACACAGGAATATATTTCCTGTGCAAATAAAGAGATATATAAAAAAGAGGTAATATGTAAGAAAGAGAGGTTAACTTGAGATAGAGAAGAAGGAATGGAAGAGATGATTGTTAAGAAGCTATTATGTATACCAGACACCTATCAGGTTCTTTCACACACAGGATTTTATTCAATCCACATATAAACACCTGGGAAAATATGGGGTCTTCAATTTTATAGATAAGAACATCAAGCTTCAGAAACCTACTTTAAAAGGCTGGCTCAGATGGTTGGGTATTGTCCCACAGAGCGAAGGCTTGCCGTTTCAATTCTTGACCAAGGCCCATGCCTAGGTTATGCGTTTGGTCTCAGGTCAGGGTACGTATGAAAGGCAACCAATTGATATTTCTCTCTCATATCAATTTTCTCCCACTTTTTTCTGCCTCCCTCCCACCCTTTCTAAAGAAAATAAATAAACAATAAATAAAAAGGCTGCTTCAGGCATAAACCTGGATCTAAATGTGAGTCACTTGGACTGAAAGTTTTCTTTCTCTATGCAAATGGAATTGATTCTAGTAACATTAATTTATATTTTTATAAATGTCCTTCTATAAAATAGTTTCAACATGATTCTGTTAAGGTGAGATTACCTTCCTAAGAGTCATCTGTATTCTGTCTAAATTTCATGGCCACAAGAGAGAACAAAAGAAATGAACTTAAAATGGTCTAAATTGACAGTTTTTAAAAAAAATATGTATTGCTTCTAGAATCAGGAGAGAACATATAAATTTATATTACATGAAAAGAAAACTCATTTCAAACAAGTTTTAGGTTAGATAGGGAAAAAATATCTTGAGCATCAAGGTTAAAATTATAAAATATGCTTAACATCTTAAAAACTTGACAGCTGCCTCTCTTTGAAGGATTAGATTCGGCCCAGCTCGAAAGCATGAATAATTTCATGAGCATGTTCCAGCATGTCCACATTCTACAGTCCTCTGAAAAGAAGGGGCTATTGATATAATTTGTTTTAGGGCCATTGTAGGTGTGACCTTCCAGGACTGGGTACTTGGGCTGAGGAGGTTGCTTAAGGTCCAGACCCCCAAAAGGGACTGTTGAGTATCTGACAGGCACAAACAAAGGCCCTGTACTTCGAAGAGTAGAATAACCTGGGCAGGTGCCCTGAAGGAAGCCTTGGCAGAAAAGTTCCCACAATGGGACAGACCACTCCTGACTTCTGGTGACAAAAAGACTCAAGGGGAATTGAGAGAGGCTGGTAGGACACTCATTTTGTTCAGGGGTCAACTGTAGTTGTTTAGAATGATAGCTTCACAAAACACCAGTTGTTGAGAGAATATGGAGCTAGGAACAGGGAAACATGCCATTTCTGTGTAACATGGAGGAAGAATGACCTTGAAATGACAAATATGAAAGTTTTCATGACCTGAAAGAAAATGGGAGCAGTGTGGGGGAGAAATAGCAGATATCATCACAAAATCACCTTAGAAACAACTTTCAGGCTGAAGGGAGCAGGTATACCCGTGTGGTTTGAAAGAGCAAGTTCTGTCAGACTAACAGTCTCAGTGACACAGAGCAGCCCAGAGATTGAGGGAAAGTGGAAGTGAGCTAGTTTGATTTCAGGAAAGCTGACAATGTTTCTCTACTGGTCATACTTACAGGACCTCAAAGAAGTAATTTTTTTTCCACTATGCAACTCTTTGAGGGGTTACCTTATTGGAGCACAGGGAAAGTGTATTTAATTAGAAATTAATATTCGTAGTGGAGTGGGTAAAGTGAGTCATAGCAAGAAATGTTCTAAAGGGATCAGTGCTACATCCAGTGCTTATTCAAAATGTCTATAATCTGTAAAATGTACAGGAAACATGATAATGAAATAGTGGGGATGAAGAGGAGGGAGAGACTTAGGTCAAAATAATTGTGGCCATTTAGAGGAGACATGGTTGAAAACAAGGTAGTAGAAGGTAACGTAAAAGGCAGAAAGGTAGAGGATAAAAGGACACAGGGGTGGGCAAAAGTAAGTTTACAGTTGTGAGCACAAGAAACAGAGCTATTCTTGTACCATTCTTTATTAATTATTGCATTATTTATTTTATTACAACTGTTAACCTACTTTTGCCCACCCTGTACACACACACACACACACACACACACACACACACACACACGTTGCTATTTTAGTAAAATTGATAACAAGTTTCCACCTCAGGTTCTGTCTTACTGGATAAATTTACATTGCAACTAAAACAAACAACCATAGTAGCCAAAACTGTATTTTGATATTTTGTGGCTAACCTTATTACTATAGCATACCTGATTTGAATGGAGACCAAAGAGGAAAAGGATACAAACGCATTTTATTCATATACATTATGTACCATATCCAAAGAAACCCCCTATTTTTTACACATTTTTTCCTGCCCTAATAAAATAAAGATAAAGGTATATTTAGTCATTCATCTAAATTTTATTTCAATTGTTTTGAGCAGGTACACGATTGCATTCAGCAATCTACATTCAATAAGAAATAATATCTAATATACGCATATGAAACTAATTTTTTAAATGTTTTGCTGCAATTTGGGTTAATAAGATTATAGAAACAGACTACAGGGGGAAAGGGCCTATATTAAATTAGACTTAAGGCCACGCTTTTAGTATACTTACCTATATTGTATTTTGTATGCTATATGTACTATATACCATATTTTATAATAAAGTAAGCTAAAGAAAAGAAAATGTTACTAAGAAAATCATAAGGAAGAGAAAATACATTCACAGTATTTATTTAAAAAACTCTGCCCATAAGTGGACTTGCACAGTTCAAGTCCGTGTTGTTAAAGGGTTGACTATATTTCTGTATCCACAGGTGTCTACAGATGTTAATATAAGCAGTCTACTAACACAGCCTTTTCTCCAACTCTTGTAATAATGTTGCTTCCTTCCCCTACTCCAAGTCAATACTACCAGACTTTTAAAACAAGAGGTTTTGCTTTTGGAAAAAGAAATCGACAACTTGACCTGTTGCTATCATTTAAAACCAACTCCCTCTTCTATTAAACAGAGAAACGACATTTCCCTGTCCTGTTGCGTCTGCTGTATTTGAAGAATATTTCCCTTGATGTGTTTTGAAAGTTGCTTCTCATTTCCTGCCTGAGCTTTCCCAAGGACTCCGCTGCTCAGTGTCTGTACTCCTCCTTGGCCCTCTGCCAGCCCCTACTTCGTTGTAACATTCTTGTTTGGGTCTCAGCTATTCAGACAGTTCTTTGTTCCTCCTGTTGGGTTTCTTCCTACCTTCCCTAACTTAGAATGGCTTCTCTTTGTTTCCTTTAACAGAATTTTATTAAAGCCATAGTCAGTACCACTGGATTCTCATGTTTTTTTTTTCTAGCCAGTCACTGTAGTGATAGTTATCTCTTAAATACCTGAAATATTTTCATAAAATCAACTTTTTTAATGCTGCTGGTTTTTAGCCAGTGAAGATTCTATGAAATACTAGCATCTTTCACAATTAGATACCAGTCTGATTTCTGCATCTGGAATAGTTATTTTAAAATAGGGCAGCCACCTTCATTGATTTTTCTGTTTTTTTTCTGCTAAACGATCCAGCTGCTTCTCTACAGGTTTATTTGGTTTGTAAGCAGGAGAGGGCAAGGAGACTCTGACACCATCCAGGTCTTCAGCTTGGTCAGATGTTCAGAAATCCTGTCCATAGCGCCTCTTAAATGAAAGGTCTATGTAAAAATTCCTTGAAAAGATTCCCTCTGCTTTTTCTAAAGTTTTACTTCTGAAATTACAAACTTTCTGCCTGATGATTTCCTTTTATCATAAAAAGGAAATCACTCCTTTTTACTCTTAAATCACAAAAAGAATTGCGCAAATGGCAATACAGTCTTACTTTTCAAGCCCCTACCTATTATATGTATGTATGTATGTATGTATGTATGTATTTAAAGAGACAAAGGAAGAGAGGAGAAAGAGAGGGAAAGGGAAACATCAACAGGTTGCCTCTCACATGTGCCCCAACTGGGGACAAAACCTGCAATGCAGTCATGTGTGCTTGCTGGGAATGGAACCACTGACCTTTTGCTTTGTGGGACAGCATCCAACTGAGCCACAATGGTCAGGACTCTTTTTTTGGTTTTTAAATCCTCACCCAAGGATATGTTTATTGATTTTAGAGAGAGAGGAAGGGAGAGAGAGAGAGAGGGATATCAATAGCTGCTTCCCATACGTTACCCGACCAGAAATGGAACCCGCAACCAAGGTATGTACCCTGACCAGAAATCGAACCTGAAACAGGATCATGCTCCAACCAGCTGTGCCACCTGGCCAGGGCGAACTCCTACCTGTTCTTCAACAGGCCACATTTAAAAATTCTTAGGTTAAGTTAGGTAAGTTATACATTAGACAAGTCCAGCAAGTTCTAAGTCCAGGAAAAAAATGTATTTGTTCCCCTTTTCCCTTACTTTTTATATTTTAGGCAAACCCATAACACAGTACTCGCTCAGTGCATTTGCACAGCCTCCTGCCATTATGATTTCTTTGTCAATGGTGGATCTACAAAACTGTTCAAGTTCCTTGTGGCAATATACTAATGATCAAAACATAACATATTACTAATTTTTTCCTACTAAATAAAAAAATAAATACATTGGCATCTCTGTTAGTAGAGCTGTTTCGCTGCTCACTGGGCCAGTCTAGGTCCCAACCAGATTCTCAGGATCTCACACAGAGATGACATCAGCATTCAGCCTTCAGAATAGGGTACGCCATGATAATATGTAGCGAATGAAGAACATCAGGTCCCAAAAACCAGGGACTGAAGGAATTAACAACATACAGGTTTATGATTACACACTCTAGAAATGGAGTTTGAATCCTGGCTCTGCCATCTGTTAGCTGTGATCCTGGGCAAGTCATGTAAACCCTGTGACTCTACTTCCTCATCAGTAAAATAAGAATCAAAACGTTACATATCTCAAAGGGTATTTGAGAGGCATTAACACATATAAAGCACATAGGACTCAATGAGCAATTCCTCAAATTTACACAGAAAGGGGATAATTTAATTTATGTCAACTAATAAAATAGCAACAACACTTAAAATCACATAGGTAATCACATTTGGGGAAAGACTGTTAAATATGCCAAGACTGGTCTGGACACCACAGTGATGATGGCCTATTAAACTAACACTTCTGAAACATTTGCATTTGGCACCTTACCAGGCTGGTGAAGACAGCACCCTTGAAATAGTTTTCTAAAATGCTGACAATTCCCAGGCTAGTTCTAAACAAAAGAAAAGCAATACCAATTTGAAAGACTACAACTAACTTACATCCATTCCAATAAAATGTGATGAGCTTACCTTTTCATCTCCAAAAAGAAAAAGATCAAAAACAAAAACTTTATGCTGTCCTTATAAAATACCAAGAAGCAAGTATAATCCAATGAAAGGAAAACTAAAAGAGGTAAACACAAAACATTTCCAACAGGGACAACAATTTACCACCTTTCTCTGCTTAAATTATTAAACATAATTTACAAAGTATCAGATGCTTTATATCAATCTCCTTCCTTGTTACCATCAAAACACCAGTCTACCTCATTTGTATCTTTCCTATGTTTTGAGGGGCAATATTAATTCACATAATTATTAAAGAGTCCAAAAGCAATTTTGTTTTCCACTCCTCATTGGAAAATAAGAACACCTCAAACCTTTTAGTGGATAGCCCTGCTGAGAAAATGCAAAAGCATAAGAGTAGGAAAATCCATTTTGGTTTGAGATAATACATCACTGACAAATCAAGGAGAAGGTCATTAAATAACACAGCACTGTTTACATCTATTTGTTTTTGGTAACCATGCCTTTCATACCTTTACATTTTAGAAATGTTAGAACACACTGGAAAAAAAATGAATTATATAACTATATCTTCTGTGTTATAAAGAGCTTTCGTCCATTTTTCTCAAACTAGACTACCACACATATTTGTATTTCATGATCTAGACCAAAGTAATCTGCCATCAAAACTTAATAATAGCACTCTCTTTAATTGTTACGAGGTGAGGGGCTGAAGGAGCAAGTACACTTTCTGTCATTTAAAGTTTTCTCCTGTAAGATGTTACCTTTGAGATCCTGATAAAATGCATGATTCTAAGCGATGTGATGAGTAAAATGAGAGTCTGTAGGAAACTGTACAACTTAGAGAACCTAACAACATTGACACAGGCACTCCGGTGATGGAAGAACTTGGTGAAAACGATAAAGAAGTAAAAACTGGATAAAAAGTAAGATTCTTTTACCTTCCCAGGTACCTAAAGCCCTCACAACCATACTTCCTCCGAGACAGTCCTGGAATTTGCTGAAACAGAAACGCTGATCACAATGAGGACTTCACAGGACAGGTCAGGGCCCCCTCAGTTAGCACACGTACCACTCAGAATAGTCTCCTGCTGGGGCTCATGGCTGCGTTATTCACAATATCATAAATATGACAAGCTTTTAATGTGTAATAGCAATAATAAATTGATATATTTATAAAGTAACATAAGTATCTTACAGATATTAAGAAATAAAATGACAAGGCATTAAGAAGTAGAAACTATTTTAAAATATGCCAAGAAATAGAAAGACATTTATATCTACCTGCAGGATAGGATTTTTAAAAATGCTTATTGAACCATCTGAGTTTTCTATAATGGTTGTCATTTACTTTTTTAAACAATTATTTCCAGAAGACTAAATATTAACTTTATCTGTGCTTGAGGTTTACCTTTATTCAGTAAAAAAAGAAATTTTATAGGGGGACAGAATTTTTTAAAAATCTATTAAAAAGTAGCTGAGTTTCAAAAAATTATATTAACCTCAAATTTAATAAAGTCTGAAAAACAACAACAAAAACAACAACAAACTTCTATAATCTTCCAAATTCTAACACAATCTATTAAATAAAAACCATGCGCCCAGGATTTTCCCTGACATCAGAGTTTGGCTATTGGCTGTATAGACATTTGTCCTTTCCTGCCCCGCCCCCATGTGCCCTCAGGACAGGTGGGCATATAGGACATAGTTTAATCAATGCACAGTCACACAGCCATATAGGAAGCATGAAAGATTAAACCAGTCAAAAATGTTTATCCAGCACGCCCTTTCCAGTTATTTCTTGACCCCACATGGACCTTATCCTTCATTCCCAATCTACCTTACACCTTATATGCTCACTGTCCTCCACACAAAGCTTAGATCCTGTGTCCAACTTTATGATTAATTCCTTGCAAATATTTTCATCAGCCTTGCCCTTCTCTTCTGCCATTGTACCAGCCTGGCAATCAAGAGGGGGTCAACCCAACTAACCATTTGCTATAAGCAGCTAAAGTTGCTGGAAAGAAAGAACCTACACAATGATGTTTAATGGTATTATACAAATAATACCTGCTATCTATCCACTTATATTTCTAGAGTTTTCTCAAGCAATATTCCAATGAATAATCCAAAAGAGTGTCTCAGAGACAGAGGTGGGCAATCTACCTTGTAGCTGAAAGTCGCTGAAAGTCATTTACAATGCAACCAACCAGAGAGGGCAAGTAACTTAACCAGTGTATACTTCCCCACTTGTAAGTTCAAATACTTTTATGAACCCTGGATTTGAGGAACTAGAATCCTGATTTAGTCCTACAGAATCTAATCCAAATAATATAAACTCATATGTTATACATAAACTGGCACAGGGTAGAAAGACTAACAAAATATTGAAATTTAATTTAGGAGACAAACTGAAAAATTGGTGTATGTAATTCTTCATTTTCTTCTATTCTTCGCTCTGTCAGTGTGTACATACATTGCTATGCATACCCCCGTGCCAAGCAAAACTTTCACTCTGTTACCTATATACTACTGTTTTCCTCACTCTGCATCAAGAGTGTAATTTATTCTAATATTTTAGCCAAACCAAACAAATTGGTGAATTATAGGATCTATTGAGCCCTTGTAATTAGTCTTGTCTGAAAGATTTAAGAGAATCTATCCATGGACTTCCAGTCAGGATGGCAGGGTAGGCAGACATGGCTCGCCGCTTCACACAACCACATCAAAATTACAACTAAAATATAGAACAACCATTACTCAGAACTGTCACAAGTCAAGTTGAATGGAAATCTGACAACTGCGGAATGAAAGAAACCACATCTATCCAACTGGTAAGGGGGCAGAGATATGGAATGGACTGGTCCCAACGCACATACGGTGGATAAGAATTTGGGAGGGGTATCTGGGGAGAGAGGAGTCCCAGCCCTACACCAGGCTCCCCAGCCTAGGTTCCCAGTGCCAGGAAGATAGGTCCTCACCACTTCTGGCTGCAAAAATCAGCAGGGATTGAGTCAGTGGAAGAAACTTCTGGGGTCCCAAGCAGTTCCTCTTAAAGAACCCACACACAGACTCACCTACTCAGGCTCACTCCCTTGGAGCTCCAGCACCAGGGTAGCAGCTTGAAAGGCCCCAGTGACATACTGAGAGAAACTGAAATGCCTGGCATCAAAGAGGCCAGAGGCCATTGTCCCTTTTCTAAATCCTCCCCACACAGAGACTAGAATGGGCAAGCTGGTGCCATATCTGAGACTCCATCAACCTAGCTAACACTGTTTGACCCACCATGGAGGTCCCCAGACTCTGCTCCAACCAACTTGTGGGTCATCCCACACTGCCTTTCCATATGAATGGCTGGCCTTGGCGCAACTGGAACAACTTCCTAAATCCTCGCAAATAAGCAACAGCTGGCCTCAGTGAGCCACAGGACCAGCACGCTAGACTAGCAACCAGCCTAGACTCACAGCTTGGCTTCACCTGGGAATCTCTAAGCCCAGCACAAATAGCAGCCATCTCAGGCTGCTTATAGCTCAGGGAGAGTGGCCCTGGGCAGAACACAGATGGGGGCTCACATTGGCATTCACCACCTGGGAAACCTCAGAGCCTGCACACCCATGGGACAGCCACAGACCACACTGGAGCACTACCACCCTGCCCCTGAACAGCTGAAAATCCATGGAGGGTGGAGGTTGATGGTCAGTGGTCACAGCCAATCTTTGCGGGTGACTGGCTTGGGTAATCCCTCCCAACAATCTGCCAACAGTAACCAAGGCTCAACTGCAAGAGAAGGGTGTACTCAGCTCACACAAAGGGCACACCTTCAGTACCTAGACTGGGTGATAGGGGAGTCTGTGCCGCTGGACCCTACAGGACACCTGCTACATTAGGCCACACTGTCAAGACACAGAGTCAAAGCAGCTCTACCTAATACATAGAAACCAACACAGGGAGACTGCCAAAACAAGGAGACAAAGAAACACAGCCCATAGAAAGAACAGATGAAAACTCCAGAAAAAGAGCAAAAGAAAATGGAGATAAGCAATCTATCAGATGCAGACTTCAAAACACTGGTGATAAGGATGATGAAGGAACTCAGAGTGGACTTCAACGGCATAAAAAAGATCCAGTCAGAAATGAAGGATACACTAATTGAAATAAAGAACAATTTACACAGAAACAACAAGTAGAGTGGATGAAGTCGAGAATCAGAACAATGATTTGGAACATTAGGAAGCAAAAAATAGCTGATCGGATCAATAAGAAAAAAGAATGCAAAAAAATCAGGATAATATAAATGGCCTCTGGGACAAGTTCTAGAGGTTCAACATTTGCATCATAGGGGTTCCAGAGGAGAAGAGAGAGCAAGAAATTGGAAATCTATTTGAAAAAATAATGAAAAACAAACAAACAAACAAACTTCCCTAATTTGGTGAAGGAAGTAGACATGCAAGTCCAGGAAGCACAGAGAATCCCAAACAAGATGGACCCAAAGAGGACCAAACTAAGACACATCATAATTAAAATGCCAAAGGTTAAAGATAAGAAATCTTAAAAGCAGCAAGAGACAAGCAGAGAGATACCTACAAAGGAGTCCCCATAAGACTATTAGAGTATTTCTCAAAAGAAACTTTGCAGGCAAGAAGGGGTTGACAAGAAATATTCAAAGTCATGAAAAGCAGGGACCCACAGCCAAGATTGCCCTACCCAGCAAAGATATCATTTAGAACTGAAGGGCAGATAAAGAGCTTCCCAGACAAGAAAAATATAAAGGAGTTCATCATCGGCAAACCATTATTATATAAAATGTTAAGGGGACTTATTTAAGAAAAAGATGATCAAAACTATGAACAATAAAACAGCAAAAATACATATTGATCAACAACTGAACCTAAAGTAACATGAAGAACAGAGACAGAATCATGGATACAGAGAGTATTTTGATGGCTGCCTGATGGGAGGGGGGGATGTGTAGGAATGGGTGAAGAGTTGACAGGATTAAGAAATACAAATAGTTACAGAATAGCCACGGGGGTGTAAAATACAGCATAGGAAATGGAGAAGCCAAAGAACTGAGACATATGACCCATGGACATGAACAATGACGGGGGAATTGCCTGAGGGAATGGAGGGTACTGGATGGAGGGGCACAAAGGAGGGAAAAAAATCAAGACAACTGTAATAGCATAATCAATAAAGTATAATACAAAATAAAATTTTTTTTTTAAAAAAGAATCCATCCAAACTGGTGCAAAAGTCAGTTGATAAGGGGACTGGAGGCTGAGTTGTCATTAAACATATGAAGCTATGGTTGGGAGCCCTGTGTTCTTTCCGGGGCCTCACCTGTAGCTTGAAGTGCTGAGACCAAGATGACCTTCTTGCTCTCATTCTTAGGTGACCACCCAGGTACCACACACTTTTTGTCCTCATCCCGTCTTGATTCCATATGTTTCCCCTAAATATTCCCAATTTATCAGTAACTTTAGGAACTGCTGCCAGCAGAGGCAGCCAGACCACCATAGCCAACCAGGCCTCTTCTCCTTGAAATTAAAGAGCTAAGCTCCAAACCTGAAAGGAAAAAGAAAATCCAACATACAAAACATTGACTTTGCCCCACACATCTGTAATGAGAAAGTGTTGAAACATGAAGATGTGTCAGAAAACTGAGTTTCAATTTAAATTTACTGTCTATTAGTAGGTGACTTTGGCATTGCTCTTTGGTAAAATGGAAATGAGAATTCCTAGCATTATTTCTCATTGAGAAGGTAGCCATAGACCAGGGCCGTGACTGTCACCTGCTTATACCTTCTCCAACACACGTTCTGCACAACCAGTATCTGAGGGGTAAGGCTCATGGTCAACACAGAGAGCAAGCTCTTTCAAGCAGTCTCTGAATAAAAACAAGTGTAAGTGTTATTTAAAACACATGAAAATCTTCGGTACCTATCTAAGAAATTAGCACAACAGCAATACAAGTTTGCAAGACTTGACAAACAAGTATTGACATCACCTTTTTAAAAAGTAGGGACTAAGATATGGAATAAAGGTTACTGAAGAAGCATGACTACAAAAGAAACACCTAATGAGCCATGGCTTGGGAAGAAAAATAGAAGAATTCTTACTAATATTCCCACCCTGTGCTTACTCTTCTATCCAAGTTTTCTTCGCATTTATAGTGGCTTAGGCCTGAGCCTAAGATATAATCCTTAACTTTGTAACATTTTATTATTAATAAAATTATTTACATTTTATTATTAAAATTATTATTCCTTTTTTTAAATTTTTTTATTTTAAAAATTTTTATTTATTGATTTTAGGAGGGGGAGGGAGAGAGAGATTGAGATCAATTTATTCCACTTATTTATGCATTCATTGGTTGATTCTTATATGTGCCCTGACCAGGGATTGAACCCAAAAGCTTAGTGTATTCGGAGGAACGTTCTAATTAAAACAGAGCTACCCACCCTGGGCACTATTCCTTCTTTGTTTTTTACAAATTTTTTTGTTCTTACTTTTAACACTAAAAGAATCACTCTCAGGTACTAAGGAAGAAATATGATGCTTTAAATTACACACACACACACCCCTCAAAGAAAGTCATTGTCATTTGACAACCCTAATGCTCCACAAATTTTTCTTCCAGAGGAAAAGATTCAGTCAGTCAATCCTTTTTTCCTTCCTAGCACAGCTGGTTTGTACAGTGGCATTATAAAGCAGATGGCACGCTAATAGCCAAAAGCCAGGGGGCTGATTAGATTATTTGCAATCTGCACTTCACAAATAAAGAACTATTACTGAAAAGTAAAGGTCACTCAAAATGAATTGTATTCAATAAAAAGCATGGGTAGAGACACTGGGGCTAGCTATTATTGATTCCATAGAATTCTCTAGTAAAGGAGACATGCAGCATTGCCAGGGATTTCTCATGGCATGGAAGGATTTACTTAATTGGGCAAGGTATGTCTGCTTTGGTGAGCCACTGGAGCATGCACAGAACCCTCTGTGTATGTGTATAAACTGAATTGATACATAGGTCACTCTTTTAATCTAATGCCCAATAAGTGTTCTGGGCCAGGAGAAGTCCAGGCTCGTGGGGGGAAAAAGAGGGTTGAAGCCTTCCTCACGAATAAAAAAGAATCACTTGCAGACCACGTCACGAAGTCTCTTCCCTAAGCATCTAAAACCATTGTTGTATTCAGTCACAAGTCACTGGGATAAAAAGTACTATGGCCAATCATTCTGAGCTTCCTTCCTATCACTTCACTCTAAGCAGGAAGTAGATGTGTGTTTAGTATCTTCAAGCTTCTCTTGAGCAACCAGTGAGGTGAGACCCAAAGACCAGGAGTGTGCTTATTCTCCATCTCATCTCCATGACAGACATCACCCCCTCTGCTTGCCTAGGACAGTAGCCCAGATGTGATTGAAAGACCCTTTTGGCCCACGTGCACAAATGATTCTCAATGCCTGAAATTCCCCTCATTGGACCAACTGCTTGGCCAAGGAAGCGGTCAGGGTCCTCTTTCCTGCCGGAGGGAGGCCCGCTGCCATCCTTTCTCTCTCCTGGTGCTCAGCTCTCCCCTCCTGCCACTTGGCAGCATGTGGTTGCACCACCTGGGCCCAGTCCCTCCAGAGAGCACCTCTGGCGGCCAGCCTGAGACAGAACCACTGCGGCCTGGTCCCTGCTGCACACCAACTGGAACTGAATGTCTGTGGTGACGCCCACTCCTCGGTGACTTTTTAAAAATTGAAGTAAAAAAGAAAACTATATAAAATTACTAACCTAACCATTTTGATGTGTACAGGTTAGTGGCATTAAGTGCATTCACACTGTTGCGCAGCTGTTGCCGCTATCCGCCTCCAGAGCTCTTTGCATGTTGCAAAACTGAATTCTATACCCATTAAATAATTACTTTCCTTATCCCCAGCACCTGGGGGCCACCATTCTACTTTCTTTGTCTATGAATTTGAAAGTGGAATCCTGCAGTATTTGTCCTTTTGTAACTGGCTTATTACACTTTGCACAATGTACTCAAGGTTCATCCATGTTGTATATGTGACACAATTTCCTTCCTTTTTAAGGTTGAACACTACTGCATTGTATGGATATAGCATATCAGTGTATCCAGTCTTCCACTGACAGACCCATGGATAGCTTGCACCTCTTGGCTACCGTGAATAATGCTGCCATGAACCTGGGTGTACAAAGATCTGTTGGAGTCCCTGTTTTCAATTCTTTTTGGTATATACTGAGAATGGGAATCTCTGGGTCATACGATAATCCTACTTTTAATCTTTTGAGCAACTGTCACGCTGTTTTTTAGTAGCGGCTGCACCATTTCTTCTGTAGTTTTTAATATGAGCCTAGGTGACTCTGATGAGAATGAGAAGGTAAGTAACCAATGCTGGGCCCCTTAGACCCTCTCCACCCCATTAAATCAATTAATGACTGCTCCAGAAAGTTGCTCTGTTCATACGCAGTAAGAATGGTTGTATTTCTCATCAGGCAGTTCTGGTTATTCTGCAAAATGTTTTGGTGCTGTGGTGTTATGAAAACTGCCCTGAGGCAGTACTTGCAGTTTAATACAAATCTCCTGAAGATAATACTTTAACCAAAAAGGAACAAAAATGTATAAATCAGGATTAGGAGAATTTAAAAATTAACTTTATTCTTTTGAGTCATTCTTCAAAAACAGTACAGCCAGCCTTGGATCTGCATTTTTAATCGTACACAGCAGACTAAGGAGAAAGCAATCAGCATGGAGCGTGCAATTTTTATCTGTGATTAGCCATTCTGTGTCTGATGTATGGCTTTTGGGTAGATGGGTACCAATTTATTTTTCCTTTGCAGAGCTCCATGCATGAAGTGTAATTACAAATTTGTTTGCATTTTCTGTGGTGCAGAATTAAAAACATAACCTTCTTGGAGGCTTGGAATAGAATGCTTTCTTGCCCTTTAGTTTTTTCTCAAAATAAAAATAGATGCCAAATAGTGTTTCATATCATATCATAAGCCCACTGGTTTCAGTCACATGGTTGTCGGAATCACTACTTTCACCTAATGGAATAACCAGTTACAAGATGATACTAATTGCAAAAAATCTGGAGTTTTATATATTTAATTATTCTACTTTTCGTTTTGTCACCTTGCTGTATCAAAATATGGGCTTTAGTTATCTCACAGAAACATTTTACCTGAATGTACAGTTAACAAAGCTGGATATATGAATCTTCTTGCAGGCAAATTAATTTCAAAAACTGCCCAGAGACATAAAGTGCTTTGGCAAAGACTCATGGTTTTACAGCTGGTTGGGGAAACTCTGGCTCTGAGTTAAAGCAGGGCTACCCATCATCAGCCGAGGCCCTGTTGGAGGACCACTGGCTGGGATCTTGTCCAAGTGCTGTGCTAAAGGCTCACTCCAGAACCTCCACTCCGCTGGCCTCCCCTATGCTAGTCTCAGCGCCCCGCCCCCCCCATTATGGTTGTGGCCTAGACAGTATCCCCAGGTTCTAGACATGCATATTCTCAATGCTTGTAGGCATTCCAAAGAGAATTCCCAGTTACCTTATCTCCAATGTTCCAAATCTTAATTTCTTATTTCCTCTACCAAACCTATTGTCAATCTGACTTCCAACTATGTATTTTTTGATCCTCACCATCCTTCCTCCCCATCGACCCTCTTCATGGCACTGCCTTGAAGCATAAGAGAATGATTTTTACCTGTCGTATTTTGTTATAAAAATAAAATCAAACTATAGGTTTATAATTTTTCAGGGTAAAATGTTTATTTTTAACTTCTCTCATGCCTTCACATTTAGAAAAAGCAGTCAAGATAGTATAGGAAGAGTACTTAGCCTGGTGATACAGATGTTTTTATAAGGAAAATTTTCCTTGATTTAGAAAAAGCAATGCTATTTTTTTTTTAATTTTAATCCTTAACCAAGGATATATTTATTGATTTTAGAAAGAGAGTAAGGGGGAGAAGGGCAGAGAGAAAGAGAAACATCAATGTGAGAGCAACTGGGAATTGAACATGTACCTGGGTATATGCCCTGAATGGGAATTGAACCAGCAAACTTTTGGTTTATGAGACGACACTCCAACCAACTGAGCCACCTGGCCAGAGCAAAAATTTAAAACATTGACTGTAATGAAAGATTTTGTAGGCAGAAATTTCATTAAAACGAGTCTTGAAGTGGCAAGGCCATCCCATAATAGTAAACTTGTGCCGACCTCTGTCCCAGTGAGTGATGAATCCAGCCTCACCCAAATAGCTGAGTCTGTGGGTGGCTTAAAAGGCAAGTGTAACATTTGACCTTATAAAGTAAAAACTAAAAGCAGAAAATGTAAGAAAAACAAAACAAAAGAAAGACATTCACTTTATCTATTTTCCCCTGAGAGCATAGGCACCTTAGAGTACAAGATAGCCAACTACCACTGTATAAAAAACTTTGTAAACTTTCTTTTTCATTTATTTCTCATAATTAAAGCTCAAAACTACCAGAAGTTATTTCCTGTATTCTTTCATATTTTGTTTGCTATATCTGTTCTACTGAATAAAGATGTTTCACCATGCATAATCATATTTATAGAACTGCACTTCTAAGATACCAAGGCAGTGTGATTTTTCTCTCAGATTGGAGCTTGTTATTCACAGAGGGCAGTTGATTTGCCATAAAAAGAATCCAAATAGTGCCTCTGGCTCCAGGAGGGAATGCTACCAGCCCTCAATATACCCAAAGGTGTCCACAGTCCTGTAGAAAACTCAGTTTTATGCTGAAAACAAACATCAAAAAATGAAAAATAATTGACAGCTCAAAGAAAGTCTTTAAAAAATTTGGTTAATATTAAAAACTAGGAAGCATTACAATTTGAATGTTTTTACCTAACTGAAAAACAAGTCCAACCTATGAGATTTATAATGAAGGTGGCAAAAAAGAAATAAACTCAAAATTGGAGCTTTATGGACAAGGAAGAAATGTGATATAAAAACACATTTGACAAAAGTACAGCGCAGTTAAATGTATTTATATTTCTCTGTGAAAGTGCTCCTTCAGTTTATTCTCTTCAGCCAACGTATACATTTTTGGGCAATGAACAAGTGGAAACCTATAGGCTGACTTATATGTTGCAGTATTTTTGGTTATATGAATTTCCCCACCCGGTCAATGTTTATAATAATTTATAATTCCAACATTTTCTAGACTACACAATTGTACAAGCCCCCTGAGACACTCAGAATAAACATAACCTGATTTTTCCAACACTATTACTAAAAATAAAAGGACCACACAGCGAGTATCTCACATTATCACTGAAACCATTGAACAGGCAGTTTTCTTTAAATTCATTCTATTCAAAAGCCTTAGGAAAATGAGGAGTTCTTCCTGGAAGACCTCAAAATCCTAGAGCCAGAGAGATATGCAGGCATCTAGTCACTGGCTTGGAAATATTGTTTTTAACATGTTGAGCTGTGAAGCCTTTCTCCTGATAGATGAATGTGGGGACACTTTGGCTGAAGGAGGGGAGGGAGGCCGAGGGACAGGGGAGAGTGGGGTATTCTGGAGCCCAGGCCTGCTCTCTTGAAGAAGACAGAGCCACCAAAACCAATGAGACACCTTCCAGAGTTGTTCTGGAGTTCCTTTCTGGAAGGAGAATGTCAGGAGGAGATACAGAAGTTGGCTAGGCATGGAAACAAGGTACTTTGGGAACAAGTTCACTTTAAACTGCGAGGCAGGTTCAGGAACACTGAGAATATCAACCACTTAATATTTTGAAATGTAATGCTGAAGTCTATGGTCAAATCCATTATCCACATGTGGTGACAGCTCATCCTGGTTTTCCCAGGACTTTCCCATTTAAAAACTGAAAGTCCCACGTCCTGGGAACCCCCTCTGTGCTGGCCAACTGGAATGGGACAGTTAGTTGCCCTACTTTCCACATAATACTACAAAATAGCTTCTGCTGGCAGCTGAGCTCACTCTGATGGGACTCAGACCACAGTAACCCAGCCACTGAGAAAGAGCCCAGACTGAGGAGCACCTATGGCAGTAGCAGCACCTGAAGCAGGGGTAAGAAACCTGGCTTCTCCTACATCCCCAGGATGTTCAATGAACTTATTAAAAGCACTAGCTGAAGGTGCTCTGGACTGGGCAGAAAGGACTACCTAAAGTGTTTAAAGAAAGAGTTTTCAGCTCAGCAGGTAACTATTTTTTAAAATTATTTAAATAAATAATTAAGAGATCTTAATTATATCAGATCTCTTTTGATAAACTTTCATTCCCCCCACTATTAGATACTATCAAGATAAACATTCTTCCAGTTACTGTTTAAATGATCAAAAGTTAAAATCATCATAAATTACAAAATGTGGGAAGTATAAGCTGATACCACTTCACTGTTCACATTTTTAAAATACTTAGCCCCCATTCTGTCAACAGACAAAATTGCAACCATCTCAGCCTCAGTCTAGTGGGGGACCTGGCTGATCCCTTGTGCCAAAGAGGCCTCAATGGGCACAGGAATGAGTCTGCCCTTTGACAACAGAAAAGTGCTGTTTTTGCGATTAGACAATGCTCCACTTCCTTCCTTTCAAACAATCCCCAACATTCAGAATCACTCTCACAGAGAAGCATACAGTTTTTCCTGAGTTTCCATCTCCTATAACTAGGAAGGAGAAGAAATGGCAAAAACAGAGAAAAATTTCTGTTCGTCCTGATATCCTGTGAAACTCTTGGGCTAGTTTTCACCTTTGGGGAAAACAATGCACTCTGGGCCTCAAACTTCATCCTCCCTCTCCTTCAAGTTAGTAGCATTGATTTTCTGCAGTTATCTTTAATGTCAGTACCTGAGGTGCTCCTGGTTGCTTTGCATCACCTTCTCTCCTTGTTAAGTTTCCTGAATATCACTGCCTGTTCTACTGCCTGCCCCCGCACCAACCCCTCTGCTCAGCCATCCATAGATACTTCTGGGAATGCGGGCATGGCTGAGTCCCATGGGAGATGAGCAGTACTAGTAGAGATCATCAAATATCACATAGAAACCTCCATCAACAACCAAGGGACCTAACTGGAGCTGAAGGATGGTCCCTCATGCCATACACAGACACATATCTGTGCTCAAAGCACTTGTTTAAGTGCTGCCTTGGACAGATTACACAATTTTGCTGAGTCAAGGGATTATTCCTCTGCCAGATGGACTTTAGTCACCCCCACCTGAGTCTTTACTATGTTACCAAGATGCTTACATTTTAGGCAGAAATGTTACCACAGGCTAATGGGGCTAGTCCTCTGTGAAGTCATGCAATTGGTTCTCTTTATTTTATAATATGCATATAGAACTATGGTAGGAATTGCATAAGGATTGTTAAGGCAATAAGAATTTTTTTTTTTTTAATGAAAGGATGAAATAATGGGTGTCTTTAAAGATCTCTTGAAGAAGATTAGTTTCCTTTCAGAAGTGAGTAAGGGTGGCTCCCTTGTTCCCAAGGACATACACCAAAACCACGACCAGCAGTTCTAAAAATCGACACTCAGCTCTAATGTCACCACCTATCACCTTTAGCCCGTCAGCAATTCTATTGTGCATTGTTGCTGGATGGGAAAACACCTATCCAAAGAATCCTCTCTGACAAGGCAGCTTCACCAGCTTTCAGCAATCTTAAAAGAGTCAAAACAAACATGTCTGTAGGTGGTATCCCGATGAAGCAAAACAATCATTATCTAAAACCAGCCTCCTCTGTAGGAGGGCATCTGACATGAAACAAGCCAAGAATTTCATATCCACTTCATACTGAAAAGCTCCATTTGGCTCTAAACCCGAACAGCTTTAACAGCACAACCCACTGATATTTCCACAGCTACCCTCCCTTTCCTCTTAATTAGACTATTGATGGGCCGTCTGCTTAATATAATGGGCTTCTCTGAAAACAGCCACTCTGCTCACTCAGAAATAAGAACCTTTAATCACCAGGCTACTCTTCTCAAGCCCACCAATGAGAGCATTTTGTTCTGCATTTATGTCAGTGCTTGCTTGTCAACAAACAGAACTACAACTTCATTGTTAGCTCTGCCACCAACGACAACTGGGGCTTCGTCACTGTCTTCAGAGAAAGATTTATAAGGCTACCCTCCCAGGTTCCCTAAAAACAACAGAACTGCAAAATACATCCCACTGCCCTGTTGCTTTTCACAAGAAGTTCACTGGAGGAGATCATAGGGAGGAGAGGGAAGGACAGCCCTGGTCATCATTTCCCTTCATATGTTCAACCAAAGGACGCTCTTCCTCCTGCGTCCACACCTAGTGTGGTCTGAAATACTATTTCCAGAAAATCTATGATTTAGGGTTCCACTTGAATGGACCTCCCCACAGCAGAAAACACATTCAGCCTTCAGGCATTTCTATTTATATTCATTTTCCCTGAAATGACTTGGGGACAGGGCCCCATTAGCAGGACTCCTCTCCTTCTTGCCCCTGCACTGAAAGGCTCAGAGAGCGAGGCTGGGTTGCCAGCAAGTGCTCCCTCCGCTGGAGGAAAAGCATTGCCTTGGGGAGGAGGCACAGGTTCCACAAATAACCGGTGGTGTTGATATCATCTGCTCCTCCTCCTGTCACCTTATGCAGCCAGAGAATCTAACCCACTAGCCTAGGTCGGAAAACAAAATTCCACTGCAAGGAGAGTCCACTGTGCTGGGCAGAGAGTCCCTTACTGGTGGGCCATAGGGTCAAGGAGTCTTAACAAAAAATCAGCTGCGTTCTTGCCCAATTCCTCCTGTCTCCACTGCTGAATAATGCGCGGCTATCACCTCTTAAGTCCCTTCCTCTCTTTTCTAGCTTACAACAAGCCCCTACCCATCCTAACTGCATTTCCTTTTCCCACTCAGAGAGTGAAAAGGAGACTTTTTTTTTCCTGGGAAAAAATTTTTCCCTAGATGACAGGAAAAAAAAAGTCCCCCCAAAATTTGTGACACCCTGACCCTAGATTCTAGGTGTCTCTTATGAGACACAAGGAACCCTAACTGAAACTTAAAGGCCATCACTGCAGGACCAGCCATATGGGATCAGTTATAAGTAATAAGGTAAAAATAGCTACACAGGGCTGAAACCATGGACTAAGAAAGGTAACATGGTCAGCATGTGTGATTCGCTCAGAGAGCAGCTCCCTGTTGCTCCGTGGGTCTTTTTTCCCTCCTTTATCACTGTTTCTCCAGCTAACATAAGACAGGACACAGTAGATGCACAAACACTGCTGAAACCTTCAGCCAATATTTACTACTTGACTCCTGTGTGCAGGAAAGGTCTGAAGCTCAGAGACCCGTTCAACAAAGACGCTCTCACTACCCTCAAGATATTTAGACAACAGGAGAGTAGCTGGCAAAATAGTTTCGTTTCTCATCTCTCCAAATATAAACCAGTCTCACTAGCTCTCCAAGCTGTCAGAGGGCACAGGCTATGACCTAAAACCTATGTGATCCTGGGGCTATATTGTGCATGCCGAGCATAAAGCTCTCAATTTGGGGTTACCATAGATCACTCCAGATAAGCCAGGGTCACTGGTTATGATTACTGTCATAAGGAAAACGGCAGTTCTTTCTTTCAAGGAGGCTCCTGCACAAACTTTATAACTGTTCAAACTTTAAGTAATTGCCCTTTGAATATTTGCCAATATTCAATTATATACGTTCTATCTCATGAAAAAGCTGAATTTTGGAGGAACTTTTCGAATGAGGTCCCTGAACTAAGTAGGACCCCATTGGATTCTGCTGCTCTTGCTTAAAACTATAGACACTAGAGAAAAAGATGTGTAATTTGTGATGAAAAACTTTAGGATATATGAAGGTTAATTTTATGTGTCAATATGACTGGGCCACAAGGTACCCAGACATTTCATCAAACATTATTCTGGATGTGTCTGCAAGTGTGTTTTCCGGGTGAGATTACCCTTTGAACTGGTGGACTGAGTACAGCAGATTGCCTTTTCTACTGTGGGTGGGCCTCATCCAATCAATTGAAGACCTGAGCAGAACAAAAAGGCTGACCCTCCCACACAGAGGTAAGAGGGAGCTCTTTCTGCCAACCTGCTTGAGCTGGGGCATCAGGTTTTCTTGCCTTAGGACCTGAACTGAAACATCGGTTCTTCCTGGGTCTCGATCCTGCAAGCTTTCAAAATGGAACTTATATCATTGGTTCTTCTGAGTGTCCAGCTCCTACTTGAAGATTTTGGAACTTCTCAGCCTCCTCTACTGTGTGAGCCAATTCCCTATAATAAATTTCTTTATATGTATTTTTTTTCCTTGAAAAATGAAAAGTTTTCATCTAGACTTGGCAAGAAAACAAAAACCTCCGTTTGCCTATCTTCAATTCATCCTTCTATGTGCTAATCTACATGAGCTCGTCACTGAGAGTTATCATCATTGTTCATTAGCTTAGGCGTGTTACTCCTAAAGCTTCAGTTTTCTCACCTGCAAAATGCAGATAACAGTGGGCACTCACTGAGTTGTTGTGAGGATTAATTGAGTTATACACATAATGAGTTTAGAGCAGTGCCTGGTACATGGTAAGAGCAAAATAAATGTTCATGGCTGTTTTTATTATTATGTACAGTTTGAGACAGCAATTTACTTGGTAGGTTAATAAAAGACATTTCCAGAAAGACTCTTTCTTTTTAATATCCAATTTAGAAGAACATAAGGGAGTCAAGGGAGAAAAACAGGGAAATAATGTTGCTAGAACTTAGGAGGCAATAGCACCAACAAATGAAAAATAACTATGAGCCCTTTGCCATAGCTTTCCTTTGGGAAAGCGATTAAAAAAAAAAAAAGATTACAGTAACATCATGGATAGGTTCTGCAACTTTCAGGGAAATGATCGTAACAAAACTATTGGCTATTTGATATAAAGAAGAGTTAAGTTCCTACGGCATTGCATCAATGTTTTAACATATCAACATTGAATGAAAAGACATTATTGGCCCTGACTGGGGTGGCTCAGTGAATTGAGCACAGGCCTGTGAACAGAAAGGTCGCTGGTTCAATTCTCTGTCAGGGCACATGCCTGGGTTGTGAGCTGGGTCCCCATTTGGGGTCAAACAAGAGGCAACCAATTGGTGTTTCTCTCACACATCGATGATTGATGTTTCTCTCCTTTTCTCCCTCCTTTTTCCTCTCTCTGAAAACAAATAAATAAAATCTTAAAAGAGAGAGAGAGAGAGAGAGAGATCATTGGAGGACCTGCTGTAATTATTCACATTTTATAAATGCAATTAAAAATTGTCTACCACTGGCCACAGAGATTAACAATAGGCTGTCTTTGTGTGTACCAGTGTGGTAGAGAGAAATGCAGTTCATCAGTGTAGAAATAAATAATCAAGGTGGATCTACCCTTTGCTAGGTGTACAGAGAATGGATTGCCTGCATTATCTGGTTCAATTCTCATATTTTAAGAAATGGACATTATTTCATTTTACAGCTGAGGAAACCAGAGCTTACTTAATTTGTTTCGGGATTACACAGTAAACGGCAAACTAGGATTCAAACTCAGGTCAGTAGGACTCAAGTTTAGGAAAATTTTGTAAATTTCTACCAGTGTTGGCCAAAGTCTGCTCATTGGGTTCTGGATGTAAGCAGATACAATCCAGACTTCATGGCCAAATATGTTGAGTGAAAAGCTGAGTGAAATAAAGGTTAACCAGGTTATCTTTATGGCAAGTCTTTTTCAGAGACTTCAGCATGCAAAGTTACACTGTGGATTCTACAACGTGATACAATGTGCAATGTTTGTCAGATCACAGAAGTGTATGTGTGTATAATCTGCCATGGTCTACTGTCCCATGGAATACAGAGTTTGGTAGCTTCACACTCATATCACTTCCCCAATGGCACTGAAGGCAAACTCCTTACCCTTAAAACTAGAATTCGTTGTTTTCATACTTTTCTCTACACTCCCTAACATTTCCCCTCTTTTTTGACACCATTACTATTCATTCATACATCCAACATTCATTCATTCATTCATTCATTCATTCATTCAACAAATATGTTATGTTAGACATTATGACAGGGACAAAGGAAACGAAGAAGTCATGGTCATTGACTGATATCTATCAAACACAATGAAGAACTTATCTGAGGACTGAGATTTTGAGAGAGAAGGATAAGGAAGATAAAAGGAGTACTTCTGTGGATGGTTATGATGAATCAGGGCAGGTTTTTCTGGCTGGATTCGATATCTTTGTCCCTTTAAGAGCCATGTCTGGATTAAACCTACAAAAGTTGATGGCTTGCTCTGTTCTCCATTCAGTAGAACTCACCTCATTCTAAAAGGGTAGGGGGAATTGCTTGTGATTTTGAACTTGGCCTTTGTCCAGTTTTCCAGACCACCCTATTACTGTTTAACTGCAGTCAATTATATGAGCTCCACAATTCCTTTGATTCCTTTCCAATCCAAATTCCCCCTTTTTACGGTGACTTCTGACGGTCTAGCCAGTATATTATCTAATGGTGTATGGAATTTGGAAAGGTATTTCCATACGTGGGCCATACGCATTCCTTTTTCAGGTTCTGTTGTGAAACACATGTGCTATCAGTTAACACACCAGGCTAAGAGACATGGCTGAGGAAATGATATGAGGAAGAAGAACTAAGAGAGTTCAGAAAAGTGACCCTCACACTGCTGAGCAACAAAGAACAGTCTCCAAACAATTTTTATATATAATAACTGATAAATTAATTGGTTTATTGTATTCAATTATCATAGGCTAGATTTTTCTTTTACAATTTTACATGTAATCGGTCAGTTAAATATGGCTGCCGAAATCAAGAACTTTCTCTGACTCGGGTAGTGATCCTATGACTCACGGGGAAACTTACTTTCCTTTGTTTGCCTCAATGACAAACCACTAAGCACTTATTTTAGCAGGTACACGGGAGGTTCTTCTCACCAGCGAGTGAGAAAACCTGCCTGCTCCAGTGTGCCAGGGGAGATGTGCACCATTCCGTCACCACGGGAAGGGGCGGCTGTGGTCAAGCAGTTTACACCAGGGCAGGCTCAACAGCACTTAAGCTCTTTGCCAGGTCTGACAATGGGACGCTCGACACAGGAAAGAACACCAAAGGCAGCCACATTTCTTAATGATTAATAACACCCACCATCCACCCTTCTGTGCTCACGGATGTAGGCTTACTAACGTAAGAGCTCTTGAGAAGGAGCTCAGCCAAGATCTACTGGAAAAGAAGAAATTATATCCACTAGTCAGTAAAGATTTCAGAAAGGAGACTTGTGAAGATGTGTAAAATCTAAAAGCTGATCTGATATTTGTCAGTAAATATATCTTATTATCAGAATGTAGGACCTCAACGAACCTTCAGTGACAGGGGAATAAAATAAAGTAGGACTTTTAAGAGAATCACTGACATGAGAGTTGTTGCCAGGTAATTAACAGCTTAGGCCTAAAAAGTGGGGAAATGGCAGAAATGAAAGTATGAACAAATATGCTGGCTAGTGCCCACCAGATCACTGTCAAACACTTGCTATCTGAGTGAACAACAGACTTGAGGAATGTGAAATCCAAGTGTTCAAAAGGTGAGAACCTTCACAGTATTAGACAAGATGAGAAGCAGACAGATATTAGCCAGTTAAATTAGGGAAACCAGACACATCACATTCCAAACTGTGGAAGACAAGATGTTCCTTTACAGGATATCAACAGAGAACAGGAAGCGAAAGGGGACACCTGGCTTCAGGGCTACTGACTAAAGCAGAGTTATTTTTATCACCTGGAAGATAGGGCTGCTAAAAGCACTGTTTCCCACATGAAGATGTGATTTGCATCCAGCCTTCCCTCAGGAGATATATGGCTTCAGAGAATCACTCCTTCTAAAGGCTGACAGCTGCCTGCAAGTCACTAAGACACACCAAGTCACCAAAGCGGCTGCTCTAAATACCATGCTAAGGACCTGGAGTGTTGGAGTGAATTCACGAATGTGGGAATTTATTATTCCATGATATTTTTGATTCATAGGAATCCATTTGCTGGTAGGAGGCTTTTTTCTAATCCTGAGGATATGTTTATTACGTTAGAGAGAGAGATGAAATATGAGGGGGGGGGAGACATTGATCAGCTGCCTGCCATACACACCCCAACCGGGGATCAAATCTGCAGCTTAGGTATGTGCCCTGACCGGGAATTGAACCCGTAACATTTTGGTGCATGGGACAATGCTCCAACCAACTGAGCATGGGCATGGCTGCTTGACTTTTTACTGTAGCATCTAGGTTTGGGCTGAACTGATGCTCTACTTCAATTCCTTAAGATCCCTAAACCCTCAAGTACCTCTGAGTGTTGTACAATATCAAGAATAGAACAGCTATGCCCAAAGTTAAAATTACTGGTGCTTAGGGAAACCAGACATGCGGTTATCCTCTGTGATGACTGAACTTCAAAGTTGGTTGTGGTGGGTCTTCATGGTAGAAAAGGCACCTTGTTGTTTTCATTGGCACCATTTGGCACTGCCTGAAGGGGGATCAAATAGTTTATATTCTTTTAAAAATAAAATGATAATGTAATATTTTCCTGGGACATTCACCAGTTGATTAGCCAGCAGATCTTAATAAAAGATTACATCAACCAATATTTGTAGATAACTTGCTTGTACTTTTTAATTCCAGCATCAGTGGTAGGGCCATATGTACCCACAGAGACTCAATCCCACATGTTCAGTTTTCCCAGCACTCCATCTTTGACCATTTTCTCCCCTTGCTTTATTCCTTTCTTGTGTGACCTCTTTCTTTCCAATTATCAGATGCTGAAGACTTCTAGGCCTGTTCCAAATGAGTTCTTCTGGGCTAAGGTCTAGCTGAGCTTTGGAACAATCTTTCCAGCTGCCTAATGAATGCTCCACGGGGCTCCACAAAGAGGATGTGTCCAGACAGAATTGTGGCCTCTAGTCAACTTTCACCTACCTCCACCTGCCCCAAGTCCTGGAATGACATCAGCACTCATCCAAGTGAATGCTGTAATTCCACATGTAAGATGTCTCTCTAATTTGGTGTTCTCTTCCCCATTAAAAGTGTTACTGCTTTCATTCATTTAATTTTATTTTATGGACACTTATATAGCACTAGATGTTCTAATTACTCTTCTAAGACATGTATAAGCTCTTCCATCACCAAGAAACTTGTGACCAGTCTCTCTTACCTCCCACCTGTTCTTCCTATGGCAGTCATAGTATTCTTGACTCTAAACTGCCACTCCCCATTTTCTATGCTATGTAGCATAGCCCATAATGATCTTTATTATCTTCCTGTCACCTGTTCTTTCTGCCTCAGTTCTTTTCACACTCCCTGTGAAGTCCATGTCACAGTCACACCAAACTAGGCACCTGCCCACATGTCCCTCCCTCTCCAAGTGAGGTCTTCTCTCACCAGGAAGCCCTTCCATCCTACAAGGTTTGACCAAGTATAAGGAAGTTTCCTGAGAGAAGCACTCCCAAACCTCTACGAAGAGCTGCCTGGAGGACCCCAAAGATAAATAATAAAATGCCAAGTGGATCAAAAACAAACTCCCAAGTGAAAACAGATGAAGCAGTTGGTTCAAAAGAATAAGGGTCAGTTGCAAGACTTTTCTTCACCATATGGTCAGGAGCAAAAAAAAAAAAAAAAAAAAAAAAAAAAGAACCTAATATAATATCACACATGATGAAGCAATGACAAACTGGAACACTTATTCCATGCAAAAAAAAAAAAAAGTGAAGGAATCACACAGCTGTAGTCACAGAAGCAACTGTTGAGTCAGCCAACTTGGATAAAATCAGCATGGAAATCAGAGAAGGATGATTTATGCTAATTTGCTTATATTTGGTCTGAGCACTCTCTATTGTGCACTTCTAAATCTCCCGTCAGCATCATTTGTGGTTCTACCCATTTTCTGCAAATTTCATACAGCAGTTTTTTCCAATTGTCTTTTCTCTGCTTTTACAGATTGTGATTAAAAAATATAGAGAGAAAATATGCAAGTGAGATTGCAGGTGGCTTTCAGATCCGCCGCCACCACCACCACCCCACCCCCGCCCCCAGGCACGGATCTAAGTCTTATTAACTAGATCACAAGTGTTAGGTGTCCTGTGAGCAAGACCTTCTGTGAGTTAATTGGAGAATACAAAGATGACCAAGACATGACCTTGAATCCAAGGACTCACAGTTCTGGAAGAAAGACTCACAGCCAACAGCCTTGGATGTCCAACAGGCACTTCGAATGTCTCATGCCCAAAACCCAGTCGGAGTTTGTCTCCCACACTTGAACCTCCCTCAGTCCTTCTCATTTCAGTCAATGACATCATTAATCTCCCATCTGCTGTACCCACAAACTTTATCATCATTCTTGACTCTCCTCTTTCTCTCACAGGTCTCTGGGGTCAGAACAGCGGTAAACCCTGTCAGCTCTCTGAACCAGGATCTGACTACTTCTCACCCCTCAGGCCACCATGCTGGGCACGGCCCATTGCCAGTCACTAAGCTATTCCGGAGCCTCCTCACAGGTCTTCCTGCTTCTAGGCTTGACCTACTCCACTGAGGACTACACAGCAGCCCAAGCCATTCTTTTATAAAAAGTGTGTAGGTGTTCAAGACCCCCCAGTGACTTCCATTTTTACTCAAGTTTCTACCCAGGTCTCCTACCTGACCTTGTCCAGCTGTGGCTCCAGGCCCGCCTCCACGCCAGTCCTCAGTCCACTCCAGCCACACTGCCTCCCTGAACCCTGTTCTTCAGAGACCCCAGGACAAGTCACACCTCCAGCCCTTTGCTGGCTCTTCTCCTCTGCAGGCTTTTCCTGTAGCCGGATATCCACATAGTTGCCTCCCTCCCTCACTTCTCTGCTCTCTGCTCAGATTGCCCTTTCATTTGAATAGGACTTCTCTATAAACTGCACCCCACATGCCCCCATTTCCCTTATCCTGTCTAATTTTTCTTTGTAGACCTTACACCATATGCTATTTCTTGTATTTGTTCATCGACTGCCTCTCTTTGCAGAAACGTCACTGCTACAAGAGCAGGCATGTTGTCAAATTCATGACTGCCCATCTAGACAGTGGTACATAATATGTCCTTATTAAATATATGCTGAATCGATGAAAGAATGGAAGAGAAGAGAGATATGTACAGAATAGCTGTAACTCCAGACCAAAGGTCATTCATTTCCTTAGCAACTCTTCGTGTTAAAAAGATAATCCTCTGTCTTTTCTGAAAGCTTCTCATTTTTTTTTTAAATTATTTTTTAGACAAAGGGGAAGGAAGGGAAGAAGAGAGGGAGAGAAACATCAATGTGTGGTTGCCTCTCATGCACCCCCTACTGGGGACCTGGACCACAACCCAGCCGTATGCCCTGACTGGGAATCGAACCAGCAACCCTTTGGCTCACAGGTCCAGCACTCAATCCATTAAGCCACAATGGCCAAGGTTGAAAGTTTCCTTTAAACAATGAGCTACTCTTTCATAGGGTTCCATTTTAAAAAGCCAACTCACATGCAACTCTGCATATAGCTTGCGCAGAAATGATGTTTATCTGATTCATTCGGAACAAATTGTGCAGTGATGGTGACATGCAGTCACAGTAGTGGGCACCCTGTAGAGTGAAAGCTCACCTAGTCATCGCCTGCCTTCAAAAAGTCTACCCCGTATTATATTGAGAAAGATAAAAAATGAATTTAAAAGACTAAATGTGAAACTTTTGTTACTGTTTTATTTGTATTTTTTTGGAAGCAAAAGTTTTCTTGGAATTCAGAAAATGGCCAATCACTTCCAGCTGTGCAGACCTGGACAGATTTTCAGCAGGTGGAGAGGACCGGGCTTTGGGGCAAGGTGGGGGAGGGGGTAGCACTATTTGAGGCATAGTAGAAGGTGCTTACAGCACTGTGGCCTAAGCTGCACCTGGGCCTGTGGTGATACGATGCAGCCTGCAATTAAATTTCAGTTTTCCAGATACTGACTACCTTGGTTTGAAGTCACTCAATATGCTTCATAATCAACTTATAGTTAAAAAGAGATGTGAAAGGTTAACATCTTTGATATTAAATGCTTTGGAAAATGTTCTAGTCATTTCTAAGGCTTTTTTTTTCTCTTTCTTTCTTTCTTTCTTTCTTTCTTTCTTTTTTTTTTTTTTTTTTTTTTTGGTGTTCTTAACACTTCTTTAGTGAGTGCATTATGGAAATGTCATTGATACAGAAATACTGACCTGGGTCCAACTTTAACACACTGGGGCCAGAGAGAAATGTCAGAGCACAGGGCATTCTCCACCCAGATGCCAAAGCTTAGAGGCAGCATTAAGAAGGAAAATGCTCCTCCAAATGCACACAACAGCTTAGGAAGCCACTCAAGAAGCACTAAGAGAGAAGCCTTTATAATAGGACAGGAGAGGTATATTTTTATATCACATTTAAATAAAGACAATCTTGCCAAAGTCAAGAACAGAAGGAACTTCTGCAAATGTATTGTGACAAGTGACTTAAGAGGTAGAGAAAAGGAGAAAGGGAAGGGACAAAAAGGTCAAAACAGACTCAACTGGCCAAAAGGTTACTTTGTAAATGACCAGTATTTAACTTTCAAAAGAAATCTGAAATAATGCCCCCTGGAGTACACTGATTAAGCAGTGCCTCTGCACTACAAAGGAGTGATTCATTTCTTTATCATTTAAAAAGTTTTAATGCAAGATAGTAACTCACATTGTCTTACAAAAATTCTCTAAAAATCCACCTCCCCTCACATATCCCTGGGAAACTGAAAGGGCAGAAGACTGTCCTTATTTGCATATCCTTAGCATCAGAGTTGGAGTACCGGGTTGGTGACTCTCCCTCATGGTTAAAGTGAAATCATTCTTTAAAAGAGCTGAAATACTTTGAAGTTCACACTTTTTGTATCTGAAGTTAAACTAGTCGAGAACTTGTAAGAAAAGTTGTTGCTGGACTCAAAGCTTGTGTAGGTTCTGGGGACACAAAGACAAGGAAAACCAATGGCTTCGTGGGGGAAGGGATGTTGGAGAGGGAGGGAGATGCCATTCCAGTTAAGTCTCCCAAGGAGCTGACAGTGATGCAGAGAAACCCCCCCTCCCTCCCGCAGCTGCTAGACTGAGCTCAGGTGCCCAGGGGCATGTGATAGGATTGAAGGAGACGAGACACCACCAAGAGAAATACTTTTTCTCATCCTTTCTTCCTTCATAAAATTGTAGAGACTGTTAAAAGAAAAAAAAAAAAGCTAATATGCCTGAGACACTTAAGTTGCCAGTGGAAAGTCACGGGTTTGCTTGAGGGCTTGTAGCAATTATATGATGTTTGGTGTAACTGGATGGAACAGTCCCATGCAGCAAAACAAGAGTCTAGGGGATTTTAGAGGGAGAATGCTTCAAGTCAGGAATTTTACCTGCAGCTGGGTATTAGTGTGATAATAACCTAAAGAACCTAGATTTTGGATCTTCAGCCCAGTTCATCCCTGAGGACTAGCAGAAAACTCGGTCAATTTCTCTGGAAGCCAGTATACGAGTATAGCTTCTCCATTTTCCATTTTCAAAGAATCACATGATAGTAGGTTATCATACATGTCATTTAAAATTTGTAACATTTTTGTACATCCATGACAAGTATTTTAAGATTATTATTGTTAATATTCACTCTGACACTGCAAGGATCCTCCAAAGCCAGAGCTCAGAAGGTTGACCAAGGTCACTCACTAGTAACTGGCAGGGGACAGCGTGACACGGTGTGGTGACCTCCGAGCGCAAGTTCTGTCCCTTACGCCCAGTACACTCATCCTCTCCCTGGCAACCCCGTACCTTGCTTCTCTCTCAGCATTTCTCATGTGGGATGTGACTGTTCCTGTTCGTACACACTGAGCCTGAGCCTTTGCTGTTATTCTCTGCCTTAGACAAGAACTAATGAGGCTGTCTGTGCCAGAGACTCTCAAACCTATCAGATCCAACACCTCTTTTTATAGCCTGAGATGTAATTAATAAAAAAAACTTGCCTAGTCACATTTTTTAAAAATCAATGTAATGTCCTATTACCTGAAGGAAAAATAAAAAAGAAATTTATAACAAATAAGATGCACTTCAACATGTAAATCTCAGGTACAACTCTAACAGAAGATGTAAGAAGACAGGAGCTTGGCACTTCTAAGTAGGATCCTTGTGAATTCAATAGCTACACAGGCAGACTGAGAGGAAGAGTGATGTTATTGTTCTGAAATAACAATGTAGTAAAGTTATAAACAAAACACAGACTGACATCCTCTCAATTAATATGGTAATTGCATTGCTGGAAAATTCAGCATGTATTTAAAATGCTCTGTGTGTATGTGTGTGTGTGTGTGTGTGTGTGATATTCTAGTGATATAAACACGTTTCCACCCCCAAAACGTCTGGTCAGATATTCTCAAGTTGTGGCCTCATATTGGACAATTCTTCACAGTGTAAGACAATCCTACACATTGTAGGTCATCATGCATCCCTGGCTTTGGCCCATGAAAATATCAGCCCCAAATTAGGCAAAGATGGCCACACAACTTTCCACAATATGCCACAGTGGGTAGTTGTTTTGTCTGCTATAATCTGTAGGTGATGCTCCTCCTTATTTTACATATTTTTCTCCACTTTCCTTTTATTTCCAGACAGCTAAGAGTACTTTAATATCAAATTATTAGTGCTTTATAACTCCCAGTATATTGTCATTGTCTTCTGTCTATTAGCAAGAATGTGTGAACTGTGACACAGGGACAGAGAACATCCTCCTAGCCCTTGGTTGCCATTTACTTGGCCCTGAAGAACATAGCTGCTAAGACGACAAAATGATACACACCTAACAAGGGCTTATTTTAGAAGCTAGAAAAGTTATGTGTTTTTACACATAACCTATATTTAGGCCCAATTAGCAAGCTTTCTCTCCATAGTTATTCACCCAAGGCCAATACTGCCCTGTGAGGGCATTAAAAAAAAAAAGAAAGAAAGAAAGAAAGAAAGAAAGAAAAACAACTACCAAAGGTGACCTGAGAGTAATAAATCAAAGATGTTAAAGGGAGAAATGGGCCTCCATTATTTAAGACTGTAAATGGTCACAGAAAAATGATGGATGCGGGGTCACATTTTTTATGTTTGATTACAAAATAATTTTCCCATATGTCAATGAGAACAATCTCAATGTAACAGAGTGCAGTGCAAGGGTCTCCTGAAAATAAAAGAAAACCCCCACAACCCCTGACTGGGGGGAGAGGGAAGTGGGTGATATGGCTTTAAGGTACTTTGCATAACAATAGCCATGTTTTACTGAAGGGGAGGGGACTGCCACTCAGGGCTAAAGGTATAATGATCTTAAGAGTCAATAGTGACTCTTGACCGGGGTCGGCGTGGGGCGGTGGGGGGCGGGGGGGGGGGTGGCTTATATAGTACCTGCATGAGAGGCAGGAGGAAAATGCCCACCCCAAATACCTCTGAGTCTTTGGGAACTCTTGCCCTGACTAAAGATGGCAGCCTAAAGAAAATAAAGATATGGGGGAACTAGCAAAAATGGCACATCAAACAAGGGGCCACACATGAGGTCACATAGGAAGTTCTGGGAGCATTTAAAATGAGGGCACGCTTACAGAGAGGAAGAAAGCCATGTGGTCTGAAAGGGTGTAGATGGGAGTTGGCTACGAGATCTGATGTACAAAGGGGAAGCTACTTGGCTTGGAGTAAGAGTACTTCACAAAGTCTGGAGTAAGAAGACGACAGTGGCAGTGCTGATGGAGCTGTGTGGGAACCTGCTTAGCCAAGCATGGATTCATGGGAGATGCTTGGAGCTGAATTGTGACAGGGGATGCTGAAGTGCAGACTTCGGCTTCTCTGAAGGACGTATGGAGAAGCCACTGTCTTGGGACATGTGCCTCACTGGTCTCCACCATGATCCAGCGTAACACGGCGCATGTTTTCCTAAACCATTCCATGGAGGCTGAGGACAACGTACCCCAGGTCCTGAAGGAGAGAGCTGCTGTGAGAGGATGGTGACTCTGAAACCCATAAACGCACATTGCAGAGTAGATGGATACCTGTTTGCACAGCTGGCTTAAGAACAGATAAGGATATGAGGAACTTCTGGGCATGGTTTTGGCTTGTATCCTTTTGGGAAGCAAGGGAAGTGCTGGATCTCCTGGGAGAGCAGGGCTCTGAGCAGAAATGCTCTCCGTCCCCCTGAGGTTGGAACTCTGTTAATAAAAATCTGTTTCCTTCAGTATTAATTGTTGGTTCAAGTATCAAGGTACCACATGGCTGAGCCCTGGTTTGCTTGGTTACATCAACTTTGAGTGTTACTCATTTATTGGTCATTCAACATATCCATGGAGTACCTGCTACACCACAGTTTCTGTGTGATGTAATATAACAGTGTCTTGAATTTTCATGTACATTGCAACCACGTAGGGGGCCTTGTTAAAATGTGGGTTATGTTTCACCAGATTTGAGATGGGGACTGAGATTCTGGGTTCCCAACTGATGTTGATACTGTTGGTCAGCATGAGACAGGCTAGTATGTCAGGACAAGCAGAACAGGGAAATGAGTAAAATGCAAAATCCTATCTTCCCTAACCAAGGGTACTTAAGAGTAGCTGATTTATATTTCTCCTCCCCAACCAGAGGGTAAACAGCTTAAATCACCCTACTCAGGGAGATAGATAACAGAAATCCAATTTGTGCTCTCTGCCAACCACACACACACCCAAGGACAGATGAAGTCAGGGGAATAAATCTTCTTATTAGCTGACGAATATCCTATTGAGATCCTCCCCTAAAACTCCTGCCTTTAGGAAACAGATAAGAACCCTCAAGACAAAGACACAGGGTGGGTTCTTTCTGGAGAACAGCCACACCTTTCTTCTCCAGGCCTGTATCTTTACTTTTTCTCCCTAAGTTCTAAGGGTCCCCACAAGACTTACAACCAAGGGAGCAGCAGGGAGCAGCACCTCATCCAGGGCTTACCCCTACCCCCCCAAACCTGTCTCCAAGGCCCCCTTTTTTTCTGACTTTTCAGTGAGCTAACAGCAGCCTTGTCTTGGCTCCCTTCTTTCCTAAAACACTTCTAGGGAGCTAAAGCAAACAGAGCACCACCTAGGCTCTCTCCTGATGCTTCTTCTACCCTAAGCCCTTTGCCTCACTGTCCCCATCTTTAATAAACATACTCTCAAAATCTCCTGGACTTGTGTTGTGATACCTTTCCTGCGTATAGTCAAGAACCCACACACTGCTGTCCCAAAGCAGACTTGTCCTGGGCCCGTTCCCTGTCCCATGACAAGCAGACCATCTTTTGAGTAACAAGGCTCTTTATGGAATCAAAAAATTGAGCTAAATATGGAACCTGCTTTCAAATTACTTACAGTTTTGATAAGGAGATATACCTTCCAAATAAGCTACAGAGCTCCATGCTTTAAGAGATACAACAGATAAGGTGCTATTCAAGGTCAAAGAATGATATTGGCTCAGGGTAGTTGGGTGTCTGGGAAGATATGATGAAGAAGGTGGCACTAGGCTGGTTCCTTAGGATTCGGCAGTAACCATGGGGGTGGGGAGGGGGGGAGAGTTGGGAGAACACAGCCTGTCAGAGGGACCAGTGTCTACAAAAGGACAGAATTAAAAAATATCACATGCTCAGGTGAAAAGAAAGAAAACCTATTTGGAAGTAATGACTGTAGGAGGTGTGAATAAAATGATGGACGATGAAGTTGTGAATCGACCTGAGAGAAGCCTGAGGAGCCCCCGGGATGTGCAGTTAGAAAATCTAGAATGGAGCTTGTGACAGCTATCTGCAGAGCGGCAAGAGGGGCAGACATCAGGGGCATGGGAAGGGAAGCAGGCTGACAGACCAATGAACAGGCCACTGAAATAGTCCCAGAGAGAGAGGACGAGGGCCTAAAATAGAGAGTCATAAATCTTTGATAAAAAAAAGTACTGAGCCATTTATACCTGAATTTCCTATATTGGAAATTTACTTTGAATAATGATCTACTGTCTCTGGATTAGACAAGCAAAGGTACAAGCATTTTTTTTAAGGGTTTGGGGAAAACTGATACATTAAGTCAAAGTTTTAAGATGATGCTCTTGGAGCATCATTCTGGGGTTATGTAGGAAATAATTAGGAGACGTAACTTTTTTCAGACTTAAGATTTAAGTCTGCTATTAGTGAATAATGTTCCAACTAACTCGGTCATTTTCATCCTCAGAAGAGGTGGTCTTTGTCATTAGCCACATTTCCTCTCACTCTAGTGTCTGGGTCTGTGTTGGTTTAATTCACCCCAGAAAGAGTTGTATTTCCAGGAAAAAAAGAAAAGCATCTATCTGGCTTTGAAATAGAGTGACAGAGGCTACCTCCAAAACACTAGCTTATAGAATGGGAGAATGCAAGGTGTTGCTAGGAGGGAAATATTATACTTTTAAATTCCCAATTCCCAAATTAACAGACAAGGTCCACATGATTTAATATCCTCCTAACATAGACAACGTTCAAATGATGCTTCGCTTCTGGATTTTCAAGTTTCAAACCACTAACTCGTCCACTCTCAGTGGGAGACCGCAGAAGGCCCTGAAGTATGCAGCAGACCAAACAGATCTTAAAGTTGTGGCGTTCCTTTCTAAATCCTAATTAAGTGAAAACTCTTCTAAAGAATAATTTTACTCTGAAGCAGTCTGTTGAATTGTACAGTGCAGCAGAGCCATGTTCTGTTAAGGAAAGAGATGCACCAAATATATTTCTGTTTTCGAAATACACATTCAGTGCTCTACTTTCTCCCGGGTGTGAGTGCATGTAACTGCCGTTAACGTGCCTAATGGAACAGCACACAGCACAGCAAACGGTATGCCCCTCGATGGACAGGACATGTGCCATTCCAGCTGTTCCATCTCCATCTCAATGACAGAAAAAAAACGGGAGGCTTCAGATGGCTGACTACCTAAAAGAGGTGTATATCTGAGTACGCGATTACACTAGGCATTGAACTGAAGGAATCTAGTGGAGGGAAAGAGTGAAATACACATGAAATAGGAGAAAACTGCCTGAACCAAGGTGACAAAGGTGGGGTCCCACGGTGGCCACCCAGCCGCCCCGTCTTGATGAACGGAAACTACAGCAAGGGCAGCTGTGGGAAATTCCCCATGCCAGGATGCCAGCAAGGCTGACAAGACAGACCCTGCACGGGTTTCTGTGTTCCAGACGTCAGTTCCATTAATGGGCACTCAGGACTGAGAAACCCCATGAGCTCTGGAAGGTGAATTGCCAGTAAAGGGAGGCTATTAATCAAACACACTGTTGAAGGTGTAGTTGACCTGAAGAACAGACAATAGGCGGGGGCTTCAATGCTTGAAGCACACACACAAGACATCCTGGACCTCTAAGACCCACGGTGCATGCTCAGAGCAGAGATCAACACAGAAGCTTTTACGCAGAGCTCCCCTAATCCTGATGGCTGCCAAGCGCAACACACCTGGGTGCACATGAGAGAAAAAGTCCCCGAGCATATGGGTTGCTTCCTCGGTGTAGAATTAAAGTTGTAAAATGCCAGGTACTTTCCTCTGATGAGTGGGAGAAGGGAAAGAGAATGGGTGGAGGGAAGCAGTGAGTTCAGGGGCAGCAAAGGCAAGAGAGAGCTCATTCAGTTATTGCCCTTAAACAAGACTTCCAGAGCATACTCAGGTGCCTTTGGAAGTGCAGCTTATAGCAGGCAGGAAGCAGATTTCTGGTTCACAGAATGATGCAACGAAAGTCCTAAATGTCTGCCCTGGCAGGGTGGCTCAGGTGGTTGGAGGATTGTTCCATATACCAAAGGGGTGCGGGTTTGATCCCTGGTCAGGGTGCATAGGAGAAGCAATCGGCTGATGCTTCTCTCTCATATCTATGTCTCTCTCGCTCCCTTCTTCTCACTCTAAAAATCAATAAACATATTCTTGGGTGAGGATTAAAAAGAAAAAAAAAGTCCTAAATGTCTGTATATTTTCAGAGGTTACTTAAATAAGAACATGTTAGGTCACCATTTAAAAAAAAAAAAAAAATCAAAAGAAGGGTCTTGTACTTCTCTCCACCCACCGTATGAACTTCCGGGAGTGGCGGCACGAGGCTGTCTCACGCACAGGCTACAGTATCCTAACTGTTGAACTCAACTCAGACTTTGAGCTCCTGAACAGGCCCCTCAACCACAACCTGCAGTTTTTCTTTTCAAGGAAATAAGACAGTGCAATGGGTTCTCCATTTTTGGAGTCAGCACATTAGCTACAAATTAAATTCCAGTAGATATGAAAAATGTACCATAAACAGTCTGTGGCAAATTCTGCCAGGATTTTAAGAAGTTAATAGGATACTTTTAACTGTAGTGGAATGTAAGTACACCCACTGCCTCCCCGCCCTTCTTCCTAATGTGTTTGCAGTTATACAGAATAAACCCCTTTCACTACTGGTGAGTGAGTTGGGTGGGCTTCCCTTACAGCCAGAATCACAAGGGTCTTTGGGAAAGTTTGCATCATCAACTTGAGCTTCCAGAACACAGCACTGGGTATTTGAATGGGCTGAGTTTATGACTTGAAGAACACAATGAGTGATATTGAGCTCCAGATTATTGGTCCAATTCAGTTCCAGGCCCATCTTCTAAAGTTTTCCATCAGTTAAACAACTTCCACAGCAAATTGTTGTGACAAGTTAGAACTAACTCCAAAGTATTTCAATTTAATTTGGAGGGACCCCTTTTTTTATACCGTCATAATGATCTCCAACAACTTTGTATTGTTTTGACTGTTCTATTGTCTTATTCGTATCTCTATTAATTGTCCAGTGAGCCTTTCCTGATTAGAAAACAGCCAGAGAACTCATCCAATCAGCTGTTATAGACCCAGACAAAATGTTACGTGTGTCATTCAATTTTTAGGCTAGTAAACAAAAATCCTCCAATATTGTTTCATCTGATTTCAGGACCTAGACTTCCTATGTGTGCTAAAGAGGTAGGGGACAGCATATAACTGTTTTAGCTAAAGCCCTGTTATATATTTGGCAAAATTTAACATATACTAGGTGAACCTAACGTCTTCAAAATCTTAGAAAAGCTCCTTTTGGGATTCCTGATATTAAAATAATAGCTCTTGATTTGAAAAATCTGCAAGGAAAATATAATCCTTAGTAGGATTCCTTTTCAAATTGGGGTAGAAAAGCATGATGAAATGGTTAATACTGTTTGCCAACTCCATTGTAGTACATAGAAATAAATGGTAGTTTGACCAAAAACATACTTCTGATAGGAGCTCATGAGTGAAAAGGAACATAAGTTCTTGTCCCCACAGACTGCCTGAGAAGTGTCCCCACACACCAAGGAAGAAGGAGGGAAGTGGTGGAATGATTGATCAAAGTTTTCTAAGGTCAAATCTGGTGGGAATTCCCCATGGGGGATCAGGCTCTGGGACTATCCATGGGTATATGACAAGAAAAGGTAGCTTGGCTCTCCTTGTCCACAAGACAAGCTCAGGGGCTGTGTTTTCTATCCCAATAAGCATTATAATGAATATTGGGGGGTGGGGAGACATTATAAAGTTTGATATAAAACAGAAAAACCGACATAGGTGATGGATAGAAAACAAGCTTTGAAAAGAGAGGACAATTTGCTATCCCTACAAGATATATTTTAATCCTCCCAAAATAAAAAGTCTTAAGAGAGCTATCTGTTCATATTATTCTCTGTTAAAGCCTTCTTCCTGTTGTATTATTGCAGTAAGGTAAACTCAGCAAAGGAGAAAGAACTGCCTCTTTTTGCAAACTATAAATCCATCTGAGATGAATGACAGGGAATATTTACAGGCATAGTGTTCAGAATATTTTCAGAATGCCAACAGATTCCTACTTTTGGGCACTTTTAACCTTTTCCAAAACCCTCAGAGCCATTGTGAGAAATTGTGATTAAAATCAGATTTTATGAGTTACATTTAATATTTTTAATGCGAGTAAGAAGCTTTCTTCCACAGAGGAGCACATTCCAGTTATATTAATCTTTACTCCCATTTGGATAATAACTCTATTGTTCACTGATGGTTTCAAAGCCCTACTCCCACTCTCTTTTCACTCAAACTTCTGTCAACATCCTGCGTGGCTTCAGTGCCCTTAGGACAAGCCTTTCACACCTTTATCTCCAGGTTGTTTGGCTTTCTTTAAAGGGTACTTGCCTGGACTCCACCAACATTAATGGATATCCCTTGGAGCTTAGTATTGCTCACAACTGCTGCTCCCTGTCTGAAATATTCAACTCTTATTCTGTTTATCCTCCTTCTGACCACAGCCTTTCTGTTCTCACAATCCCCTACTCTGACCCTATCTTGTTTTCTTTCAGTCCCATCACTGTTATGTATCTTATCCTAAACAGATTGGATATCATTATCTATCACTTCCCATACTCCTCTCAAAATCTTCAACTCCATTAACCACTTCCCCTCTCCCCACCCACACAACCAAACCTGAATATCCAGCCAGTCCCAGTATCATGGACCTTCTCTGTTCACTGCTGAGTAAAATTCCCCAGCTTTGCGGCTTGGCGCCCATTACCTCCCTGTGGCATCCAACCTTGCTGGGCTGTCCCAGTGCCTTGGTGATAATCCTCAACATTCCCCTCTACTTTCCCCACAAGTACTCCTTCCAACCTTTTCTTTTCTCTCAGGCTCCTTCCTTCCTCACCAGCCCCTTCTACCATTACCAGAAGGAGATCTTCATCGAAAAAAACCAAAGGCAGGCCACAAGCCTTCTCCAGCTTCCTACACTGCCACAGACAATCTTACCTATATTCAGTCCTAACCTCCAGTTTTCCTTCTCCAACACAGAAAAGACCTTTCCATCCCTCCTCCTATTCTTGCCCCTGTGGAAGGCAAATCTACCCACCAACTCTCTCCATGCCTTCAGGTTTTCTCTTCTCAGGTGTCCTTCTGGACCACACACTTCTTAGTCTTTCGTGGTTAACTCTTTCCTTTCACAATAAGGCTTCCAGAAAGAGCCTTCATATTATACCCTTCTGCCTCAATCTTCCTGACTCCCCAGTCAATTCCTGATCCACAGCTCTGTCCCTTAACTGAAATGGCTCTTTCCAAGTTTGCATGACCTCTTGGTTGCTGAATACAACAGTGATGGCAATACCATTCATGCCTTAGTATTATTACTTTATTTTTAACATTGGACTTAGTCATGTTTATGGAATGGGAAGGGGATGAGGCAGAGAAAAATAATAGAAAGAGATAAACAGTATAGATAAACAGTGCATGGGCATGCCTAGGCATATAGCAGGGCTCTAATACATGGCAGCTATATAAGTGTAAAGGGCACCTGGAAGCAGCTTCTTAAAAAAATACAGCTCAAACATTTCTTATTGGACTTATAATCATGCCATTTCCTTAACTATAATCTGTCAGTTGCTTCCCATTGTCCGCAATAGGAAGTCCAGACTTCTTAAACTGGCCAATACCAGCTACTTCAGTGATCTGCTGCAGCTCCCTCTCTTCCCAGCGTGCCCAGCCTCCACCCTCCCCCATGTACTCTTGCTGTGCTGCCGGCTCATGAAACTATTTGCAGACTACTTCTTAGAGGCACCATAATCTCTCTGCTTCCACCTGACTCTTTTGTGTCCAGCAAGTTCTGACACATTCTTCATGAGTCAGCATCAGGGGCAGCTCCTCTGGGCAACCTTCCCTGATCCAGAACACCTCTCATCTCCTCGTCACCTCTAGGGTTAGTTAGGTGCCCCAGCCCTCAGGTCGCACTGCATGTTCTGTCCCTTGTGTCAGCACCTACATCCTATAGAGCAGTCCTCCCACTAGATTTGAGGGCACTGCCTGAGCACTGCCCACTCTTGCAAATGCCTTGCCTAGCATGTGGTTGCTGTCTAATACATTTGATGATGGAATGGCTAACAGAAGTAGGACACAGAGAAAATGCTCTGTAGTGCAGCTGCCTTGTATGGACTGCAGGAAACAGGAAAAAAAGTTAAATGGAAACCTAACCCTAGGAGCTTAAACCCATCAAAATCATGTCTTTCCATTTACTAATCTGTGAAATAGGAAAATACTCAGTAATATACTTGGACATTTTCAAATTAAAATAATACACAGAAAGAAAAGAAATCATAATATATGTCATCCAACCTTGATCATAATTAGCTTTCAAATAAATAAATATCTGAGCAAATGAGTAATTAGGGGAATATTAGGAAGTGGGCTCTCAAAAATCATGTCTACTATGTTATTAAAAAGTCAGTACTTTTCAGATGAGAATAAATTTCAAAGGCTGGCTGAATTTCAACTGGCAGGACTATATTCTGCCAACTCAGTTCTGCTCCAGGCTTTTAGGATTGACCTAAGATGTCCTTCCAAACCCATGTGATTCTGTGGTGGCTACCAAATGCCAGAGTGAACTTAAAACAAAACAACTCCCATGTTATTAAGTGAGATATACATTAAAATTCTAACCTGTTTGGAGAATCAAATTACAGTTTTTAAATAATTCTCGACACATACAATTTAGCCCTGGCTGGTGTGGTTCAGTGGATTGAGCACCAAACTGTGAACCAAAGAGTTGCAGGTTTGATTCCCAGTCAGGGCACGTTCCTGAGTTGTGGGCCAGGTCCCCAGTAGGGGGTACTCAAGAGGCAACCACACATTGATGTTTTTCTCCCCCTCTGCCTCCCTTCCCCTCTCTCTAAAAATAAATAAATAATATCTTAATAATAATAATTCTCAACACATACAATTTAGAGCAATTACTGGTCACAGAAAGAAGACTATGGGATTTTCTAAATATCAGAGGTTAGCTATCTAGCTTAGTTAAATCATGAGCAAAACAACCATTTTTTAAAAAAATGTTAAACCACTTCTACTAACAAGCTAAAGAAACACTATTATCCATTCTTTGACTTTGACAAAATTCATTTCCACATTCACAGCATGAAGTTCTAAAGTCCAGACTATAGGCATGAAGGAATATAGTATTTTTATAATGAGCCTTGGGGTGGGAGGGGGACAAAATATAAAAGACAAACAAGCTTCCCTTAAATAAATGCCTTTAATTGCATCTACTGTTTGGGATTACTTCCTGTAGTTACAAACTTGATTTAAGTCTTCTCAAATAAAAGTGTGGTCATTTGACTCACAAAAATTCTCACTGACCTCAGCACCCTCATTGGAAACACGTGAGAGAAGTTTCTGGCAGTAAAGGGCAGGATGCCATAATCCTAATCCACAGGCATGGACTAGGGGATTACACAATATTTGATCGAATCAGATATGATTACCATTCCCCTACTTATGATTTAAAGTGAAATCACTGGGCTGACTAGTTGGCCCTTTCAATTAGTGCTAAGTCGCCAGAATCAACAATGGGTGAAGTGGGTATTAAGGGGGTAATGTCCTTGAAACTTTTGCCTCATTTCCCATCAAATGAAATTGATAATACCTCCCATTGACTATTCATTCCTGAATCATAAACTTCTAAAAGTGGGGTCCTTGTCCGGCCCATTTGATGTGTATAGATATATATATATATTTGTTTAAATTAAATGAATAAATCTTCTAATCTGTAGTAATGGAGGAAGGGTAAACCTTATCCTGAATTAATAAGAAATTCTGCAAAATGAAGAAGTTAATGTTTCTTAAAATATGTAAAATATTTTGGTTGTGAAATCGAAGTAAAATCATACGGAGAATTCTTAAAACTTGACAATAGGAAAAAAACAACCCATTATTATTATTATTAATTATAGAATTCATTAGCATCAATTACATTAAACTGCAGTTACTGAGCTGCTTTTGATGTATTTAAATGTCAATTTCATATGGTTTCATCTAAAAGATTTCAACATTTCTTTCTGGAAAAGGGGCGATGATCGTCTGAGCACAGAAGAACATCCCCCTCTGCAAACCTACCCTTAAGCACTCCATCACATTAAACACGGTGAGGGCTCATGTATTCATTCTATTTCCGGAAGTCATTTTTTCAACATGATGACTCTTCACTGAGCCTTCTAGAGCATGAATTTTCAAATTAGTTTTAAAAAAGTCAAACATTAAACTTGGCAGAGAACCACCTTAGAACAGCATAGCTGCAACCTTCTCCATACCTCTTGCTAATTTTTCTGTCCACTAGCAATTTTATTTTCATTTTTTTACCATAATAATATATACCGCACCCCTCCACCCTCCTTCCTGGCACTGCAAAAAGAAGCAAAGGCTTTTACAGGAGTTTAATTGGGGAAATTCTCTATTTTGGATATACTACATTGTAGTTTTATAAGTTTTGCATTAATTCTGGGTTCTTAATCATAGACTCTAATTTAGTTATTCTTTTTAATTATAGTAAAATATTTTAATAGCCATTTATATTTAATATGCAGAATCCATAAATTTTTGGTTTATAATATCTTTCTCATATGCTTGTTTGCAAAAATCATTCTTTTTCATAGAGACTTCTCATTCTAGATAAATTTTGCACGTACTCATTAATCAGTAATATATAGCCCCTGGTTCAATGGTAATACTGCCACTTGAGTAATATTGTAGATTTCATGGTGCGGTAGTAAAAACAATAATGACTGAGATACTACAGGACTTTGAAATCAAGGATGCTACTATGCTCTTGGTTCTAACAAAGCATATGATGGGCCCTGCAAATTTTTTTTTTTTTGGCACAGCTATAAATCTCGTATCTAAGGGATTAGAAGGAGAAGGTGTGAGACCCTACTCCTACCCTTTCTCGTATGCCTAATCATCCCCATTAATCTGAGCTCACCTTCAGCAGATTTAACTGCCTCAGCTCCTCATAATCAACAGTCTTTGACTTCTGAGAGGTGGCCACACAATGGAGGAAAATTTCTATCTGCACACATTGTAAAGCATGCTGGTGGTAACACCACATTCATTAGCAAAAAGTATCTGACTGTGGGACTTAGTGGACTCCAAAACTATTGTGGTTTGGTTCAATTCTAAATTTCTAGATGAACATTCTTCATGGTTTGACATAGCATTTGTGGTTTACATTAGCCAATCACCCCTGTGTGTGATGGAACCAGGAGCAATCCTGGCTCCTGTCTATCAAAGCTGTACATATATTTGAGGGACTAAAACCAGTACATTCACCTGCAGCGGTAAATCCTTAAAAGTCAGGATTGTGCAGTGTAGTTTTCCAGTCATCAAGGGATACTTTGTAAATTTCCTGACTAATTAATGCTTTCTGATGCAGACAGTGACAGTTTGACACGCTACATATACAGCTGAGATTTTCTACAACTGAATGAAATAAATACTGGAGTCTAGGTGCCCATCACATATTAACCTGACATCCATGTCATAAGTGAGACAAAAGAATTACAATTATTTCTAAAGGTATTATGACAAGGTAATTTTACATTGATTATTTGAAGACAGACTCTAACACAGGGGTTTGCTGAGCAGCAGGAAAGGAATCAGAGTACTAAAGTAGAATGAATTTTCAGTTTTAAGAGATATGAGTGAAGTTGAAAATTTATATTCCTTATTCTGATAACCTGAGAACATACTTGAGATGTTGGCAATTTTAAAAGATTAGAGTGTTCCAAAAGATCCTACTTTTGTCTTAAAATATCTATGAATTGATAAAATACTGAAAATAGTAAGCAAAAATGTGAATAAGGATTACTCCTTGGAGGTGAGAGTATGAGGGAGTATTTTTTATATTTTTCCAACTAGAATTTAGAATAAAGAAAAACTTAAAAATTAGCACTGATGTCACTCCACAAAACCTAGTGATGTCCACCCTAACAAAAGTGAATCTTGGGATTTAGAATAATTTTCTCTGAAATGCATAGCCTTTTGGGAAGGACAGGTGGGAATAGAAAGGACAGAGCATGAAAGGATACACTTTAGAAAATGGAGAGCATGGGAAGAGTCAAAATGCAAACCACTGAGTCCACGTCACAGGCAGATGTTGTGCAAGATGACCAATGGCACAACACTTTGGGAAAAACCCACAACATTTCACTATTCTGCCCAAACAGGCAAACCAGGGAATTGCTCCCATCTATGAGGTATGGGTACAAAATTCCCAAGAAAAGGCCAAGAAGCTGCCTGAAACAACTTAAATTCCATGTGAGACTTAAGAAATAGTTCGCCTGAGATGGAAGAAGTTGCCTGAAACTCAAGAAAGAGTTTGGAAAGGAAACTAGACTTGGTGATGGGCATGCAATAGAGTATATAAACAACAAATTTTAATGTTATACACCTGAAACTTGTATAATGTTATTAACCAATGCTACCTCAATAAATTTAAATTTTTGGCTTTCCTAGTCCCCAGAACCTCAAACATAAATGAGGAATATAACACTACCTCATCACTGACCTGTTTATCAATCTCTAATCATATAACTGACACATTTTTAAATTAGAAAGATGTGATATCCTGACATGTTATGGTGCCATGAACTTTACCTTGAAGCCCTGTAGAGGGTTCTGGCTCAGGGTAAGGGCAGGCCCTTCTAGTCTGAGTTACCTTGTTAAGAAATTAAAGTGCTGGACACAGCATTTACTTTATATTCTTTGCTTTCCATAAGATCTAGGTCATTAACTCTGCCAATTTCCTCTACAGAAACTACTTTAAATAAAATGTCTCAAATAGAAATGCAATTTAGAGATAATAAGATAAGAGTAAGTTTCTCAAAGACAGAACATGGTTTCCCCAGTGTGCATTCTGGAAGGTTTTTGTGTACCTGTTCCTGGCCCAGGGTCCGCAGCACAGACTTTTTAAGATGTTGTTAAACTGGACACCAGGGAACGCTAAGAAGTCTCCTTTCTTGTGCACACAGAGAATTTATCCTCACTGCTAATCATAGAGGAAATCTTCACAAAACAGACAGGTGAACACAAATGCAAGTACTCTAAGTGCTGATGTTTATTCCTGCACCCTATCTGCGAACATGGAGAGCTCCAGAGGTTTGAATTAAATTGTCCACTATGTGAGTGAAGGGACCACTAACAATAAAAAAACTACTGCATTTACCTGCAGAATAGAATTCTTTTTGTTGTATTTGTTTGCAAAGCGAGAGAGGCAAGTCAGGCATAGTTAAGAGAGCTCATATCCTATATCCTCAGAGATATATTAAACCTACCCATTTCCCTCCATCTTTCCTGCCACCACCTCTACCCTGGATCAGCTTGCACTCACATATCACATGACCCACAGCAACGGCCTAACACCACATGACCCTGCCTGCTGTCCCGCAACTGCCTCTATCCTGCACTCCCAAGGCACCTCCACCCTGCAGCCAACAGCCTTTCTAAAAGCAAATGTGTGCCTACAACACTTCAATGGCTCTCCATTGCTCTTAAACATAAAATCTAAGCTCTCTGGCATGGTCTCCTGGCTCTGCTCATCTTTTCTCTACCCGCTTCCAACCACACCCTGATGCCTGACACATCCTGTTATACCTGAGCTCAGGGACCTTGACCTCTGCTCAGTTGCACTAAAGATCCCTGCTCTCTTTTCCCTCCAGGCATCTGCAAGTGCTTCCCAGTGTCTGGAAGCCCAGCCCTCCCTCGGATTTCCTGCCTAACTCATCCTTAACAGCTCAATGTAGATACTTCTTCCTCACGGAAATTTTCTAGCCCCACAGTTGAGTTAGGAGCCCCTTTAGAGTGTTCTCAAGTCACCAGCTTCTTTTAACAAGGAACTTTTTACAGTCTATTCTAACCACCCTTTTGTTTGCTGTCTCTCTTATGCCTTTTGTTTCTCCAGTGCCTAACATAACAGTCAGACCGGAGTCAGCATCAAACATTCAGTGAATGGGGAATGTGGCTAAGTATAAGGGAACTGCCACTTGCCTAATGCCCACTGCATGGCTGCACCCTGCCTGATGCTTTAAATACATTATCTCTTATCCACACGACTCTGCCAGCTCTGTATTATTTTTGGATATTTTACAGATGAAGGTCAGTGGGATTAAATAGCTTCCTCTAAGTCACATAGCACATAAGTGAATTGAAAATGAGGTCTGTGTAGCTTCAAAATTCCTGTTTATCTCACTGCAAACACTGCCTTTCCCTGTGGCCCTTGCACAATGACCAGAGTTCTATGAGTTGGGCCTCCCAGATTAATTCTAATCCATCTTCTACCTAACTGTCTTTCAAAAACAAAGACTTTCCAGAAGCCGGTGGCTGGGCTGACCCTTACACCCCTGCTGTGCTTCAATGTTCTTCTCCATGGTGCCTAAAGCCCTTCCCACAGTGGCTCCTCAGGGCCTGCTTCTCCTCTCTGCTGTCACACAGAGCCTAAGAGAGAGCGTCACCATGCTTTAAAGCCCCTCCCCCAAGACAGCTTCCTCAAACTGCCAAGACCATGTATCCACAGGACAAAGGGGCAGATCACATGGCTGCCGTCCAGAAGCATCACGAAGAAAGGTCGGCATCTGTACAGGGAACACCGAACTCAAGGCCTGTCTGGTAGCTGGAAGTGTGGCTGCTGTCCTGTGGTCCTTGTCTGCCTCAGGAGAGTATGAGTCTGAGAGGTATCTCAGGAAAACCCAGACAGCAAGTACGCACATCTTCCTATTCAAAGGCCACCCAGTAGTATCTCCCTACTCTGCTGTGAGGTTTCCCTTCAGAAGGGAGACCTGCCACAGGCCTGCTGCTCCTCTGCGCGTGGAAGCCACTCCAGCATCTACCACAGAAATATCTGCATTCTTGGAAGTAAACTCAGCCATCCAGAAAAAGCTGCTCTCCGGAACTAACAAATCCAGGCTAAAAGCTGACATAGCCTGTATTTGAAAAGTCATTCCCTTTTAATCATGTAAGAGTTAAAATACGGTTTGAACATAGCAAGTAGTTTCCAATCTACAAAACTAGGCATGGGACTGTAAGAGGATAAAACACTTGAATTGGCTGAAAAGTTTTTGAAAAATTCAAATCCAGATTTCGACAGGCTTTAGTAGCTACCTCAGGAATTGTAAGGGATGCTCTGAAACCAGGCAGAACTAGGTAAAACTGTAAGTCATTTTGTCTTTTACATTTCTGAAAAGACCTTCCTTTTTCAAAGGACATCGAAGCTGAAATGCCACATAATTCCTTTTGTGTGTCTCTGTGCTGTTCAATGACATCAATAAGATGGATGATTGGCAAACAGCCCCTAACTCCATTTGTACTACTATTAGAATAATAACGTGTAAAACGATATGAATGACCTAATTCCAATGACCTTGCCACCCAATTCAATCACAGTTTCACCAAATAAGAGCAAGATCTCCAGCTGTTGAATTTATTAATTGAATTCAACTTCTTTTCTACAGTCTGAGCAGGCCTGGGCAGAAAGAAATGCTCAGGACTGGAAGAGCAGCTTGCCTCCCCTCGAACAGTCATTAATTACAACACTGCAAAGGTCACCCGGAGAACTGAGTCTGAAAGAATACATTAGACAAAAATATCAAAGAAGCCAAGAAGATGGCCAGGCCCCCTGCTGCAGTCTGTTCCTGCCACGTCACAATGGCAAGTGGACTCTACTTTCGATAATTCTATCAAGAACTAAACAACACAGATGCTAAAAGTCAACAAAGCCAATAGCATTAAACTCATCTCCATCTTAAACAAAAGCTTAATGGGGGGAGGGGAGACATTAGAAACTATTGTATTATAAAATCAATCTTTGTTATTCACAAATTTTGTATTTGCAAACTCACCTACATGCTAAAATTTATTTGTCACACCCAAGTTAATACTCCCAGCACTTTATAGTTATTTGCTCACATGCAGAGCAGTGAATGAGTTGAGTTGCTGGACAAGCATTGACTCAGCTGAAGTCCAGTAAGGTGATGCTCTTCCTTCTCATTTCATCTCTCATACTGTAAAAGAGTGTCCTTGCTGCAGGCTATTTAGTGCCACTTTTTTTTTTTTTTGCATTTTATTCTGCCTTTTTTTTTGGGGGGGGGCGGTCATTTCACTATTTAAAATGGCCCCCAAGTGTGCTGAAGTACTGTTCAGTGTTCCTCAGCACTAGACGGCTGTGATGTGCTTTATGGACAAAATATGTGTCTTGGATAAATTTCCTTCAGGCATGAGTTACAGCTGCTACCCATGGGTTCAGTATTAAAGAATCAACAGCATATATTACATAATATGTTTTTTTAACCAGAAACACACATAAAATAGGCTTTGTGTTGACTGGCTGACCAAATTGTGACCAGAGGCTCACAAGAACTTAACCTTGTATTTCACCTAGGAAATATAGTACTCACCAAGAAATTCAGTGTTCACTAATTCAGTGTTTGCAACAACCTCATAGAACATCACTACAGCAAACAACTAGAATTGCCCATTTTCACTTCAGCAAATAACAATTGTCCATTTTCACCACAGCAAAAATGCCATAAATATATAAGATAAGGCTTGGAGGGGAAAAAAACACCAAAAAAGCAAAGGATAATTTAGGTTTAGTATGTTCATCATTCTTACTTTTTCTGCAGAAATTGGACAATTTCCAATAACTAGTTTGCATTGGAGAATATAGCCAACTTATATTTATGTGGTTCTCTATAAACTGAAATCAGTCATAATTAGAAATTAGTCATAATTATTATTATGATTAAGTCTTAAACATAATGTATATTTTCACCTTTAAAAAAGGTTACACATCTCAATCACCGGCACAATGGGCTTCCTCAGAATGAGAATTTCGCAGACATACCTAAGCAATACGAAGCATTAGGCCACTGCATGAGCTTGGGAACAGTGTGGTTATTCAGTTTGGGTCACACTGCCACTGCTCTCCAAGACCTATTTTTTTATACAAAGTAAAATTTCAACAGTTTGCTGGCCAGAACAAAAACAAACAAATCCTCTTAATATAGACTAAGTAAAAGTTATTTAACATGGTGTTAACACCTTTGTAATCATTTACTATTGTCTGATTTGGGTACCGCTTTATAAAATCTAATTACAACTTCTTAAAAGTAAGCCATAGGTGGACTTTCTTATCACCAAGTCTTAGAAAACATTCATTATCCCTTCAACTTATCCAATAATATTGGACCAATCCGAAAAAAAGTGTCAGTTACTGAAGTTTTCTCCTGTCTCAAAAGTTTTTAGTTAGATGCATAAAATCAATCCATGTATATGTAATCCATGTGTGTTTTTAGAATGACTCTGGTAATATATAGAATACAAACCATTACCTTATTACCTGTGAGATTTCAGTTGTTTTTTGGTTTAAGGTATGTATTTCTAATTCATTGCTACTGTATTAGAAAATTTGCTGCATTAAATGTTTGCTCTGGTTGGGCTCCAGGTCTAACATTTTTATGTTTGGGAATATTATACAGGTTCTTGAATTAAGGAAAGGAGATGCCCCATGTCACTCTCAAAGACGATCTGGGTCTGAATGAAGGATGTGGTGTGGGGTTGCTATACATAAAAAGTAAAAGACTTCATGTGGGATCTTCATTGAGTTGGGATAGTGAGCTGTATGTGAGAGGTTCGCCATGTCATTTGCCTCAAGTACTTGAAAGGGAGAACTAAACAACTATGAAATGAAAGTTGCAAGGGTCTATTTTGCTTAAAAGAAGACTGTTCATGCCTAGCATGGACTCTTTAAAAATGTCTCCAGAGAAAGGGGAATGAAGGAAAGAGTAATACTTAATTTGATAATTATTTTTCAAATGTTCATCTCTGTTCACGCTTGCAAAAGTTAGTAAGAGTTTGATCTCTTGATACTAACCATAGGGAACTTTGTCAGTCTCTAAACATAAGTAATTCTCTCTCTCTCCCCTGAGTTGGGCAAAGTGAAGAGACAGACCTCTCACATAGAAAATGCCAGCTTCTCTCACTTATACATTTAGTGTAGCCAAAAGACTCCATAGAAAATGAACTAGTTTTGACATCTGTAGCTGTTGTCAACAATAAAAATAAAATAAAATCAATGAGCTAGTTTTTAATATTTTCATTTCCCAAAGCCTGATCTCCGTGAATAATCAACAGAGCAGCTGTCTAAGAGGCAGAAGGGCACACCCTCCCACAGGGCAGAGGGCCCTGGCCTTCCTCTGGCGCTCAGAGGCTTCATTCTCAGAGCCCAGGCACCCGGGAAAGAATCGGGGTGAAAGTTATTCCCATGTTCGCTCTTTTCACTAAACGTTTTGAAAGAAGACTTTATTCTCACATGCATTTAGAAGAGAAAGAAAGTTAAGAATTTTTCCTCCAGGCAAATAATTCATAAGGGGAAAAATCCTTCAGTATGATTTATTTCACAGGGATCATTGAGGAGTATGTGGAAACAGATCTCAGCTGAAATTCCAAGATGGCTGTTAATGGTTACTGTGAAAAAATAAGTTAAACAAAAAGCAAAGCAATTATTAAATACATCTGTTATTATTGTAACAGCTATCTCAGTTTGTCTGGAATGTGGCCAGACTGTGTGGGTGTACACTCATTTTGTCTAGAATTGGACAGTCACCTACAGTATTCTATACTCAACAATGACGGGGTGGCTTGGTGAAGGTAGGGCTCCCCGGAGTGCTGCTTTGCGAATCCACTCTTCTTCACGTGTCACTCACTCACTAGAGGGATTTCAGAGGTGGAAGAAGAAAACTCAGACATCATTTCATCATCTATGCAATTGAAATGCCTTTTTTTTTCCTATAGGTAAGATTGCTGAGGCCTACAAATTTAAGCGACTGAGGACACACATCCAATTAGAAATAGGAGTCCTGCCTCCTGGTCTGGGGCTCCTCCCTCTCACCTGATCTGTGGTGAGCAGCATTGCCATCCGGCAGTGAGTGGTCATTTTCCTGGTAGTTCTCCCTTATCTAATTTTACTGCCTCGACACAGTGTCATCCATTACAGAAATGGGACCCTGGTCGTATGGAAAGAAGGAAGCCTGGGGTACCTTCCCATGTCATTGCTAGGTTGAGAAATGCCAGGTTGCCTCTCCAGTCCAGAGCCCACCCCACCACATTTCTCTCTCCGGTGAGCATCCTGAGGGGCCTTCCTCTCTCTGTACTTCTTGTGACCAGTCTAGAATGAGGGTAAGTTCTTCACAAACCTGACAATGAGGGCTATTTTATCTTGCATGAGGCCAAGTCATAATTTTCAATGAAACAACTTTTATGTGAAGAGATTGGAGGAAAAGAGAGAGGAGTTCCAAGGAATATAACAAAGTGAGCTATGCATAAGGCAAAAATTTTTAAAACAACTGTGCATGTACAATTTCATTACCCCTATTTTCTATTCCCTTAGAAAATTAGTTAGCAAGAACTAACTAATAAAATGTTATTGGTAGAACCAAAATTATCACGTAATCTGGAATCTCAACCGAGATTCAGAATGTTGTTTATATTGTGAGATTTTTCCCAATATTTGTAGCCACTAAAGTTCATATTGAGGGAAGTGATTATAAGGCTCAATTTAACTCAGTTTCCTGCCCCAAAATGTGTTATTCTTCTCTTCAAAATACATTTTATGACAATCAAAATAGAAAATAATCCTAAAATTAAACATCATTTTAAAAAATAATTTTTATGCCAACTTGGAAAAGATGCAAGTGTTCTGAAAGTGGCATAAAAGTACCAATTTTTTAAAAAAAATTATAGGCAAATTAAGAATACATTTTTTCCCAATGACACTGAACCTCAATAATTTTCTCCACAATGATTTGAAAACCCTATGATTCTCATAGAAAATCTGCAGTTTCACCCAGTTCCCCTCAGCAGAATAGAGAATTATATGTCATATTTTACAGTTCAAAGAAATATTGTTTTAAAATGGAAATTGAGGCAGGGGGCACAAGACAGGGTTACTCTTGAGTATCATCAAAAGAAAGAAGTCTAAGCTACACTTCACAATGTAATAATTTACATCATCGTCTTTATTTTTCACACTTGCTAACTGGAAAAAAGTTGAAAATAACAAAAGATGCCATTCTTCACGCAATGGACTATTTCAATGGAGTATGTGCACATAAGTTGTCTTTATGACAATGGACAGATAGTGTGCAAGTATTTTGTCTAACAGCCCACTTGTAATAAGGAGAAGAGCGTCATCAGAACCTGGTAAGTGGGTGAATGTAGGACAGAATTCATACAAGTGTCCTAGACCCAGAAAAGACAGTGTTTAGTGATCAAATTTATTCTGTGTCAATCTTGGTAATTTGTCCAGTATAATCATTTAAAACTTAGAAGATATATTAAGAAAGATAATGAAAACTGATTGTTCTCTTTTGGAAATCAAAGAATATAGGCATTAAACATTGTCCACTGCCAAAACCTTTGCAAGGGAAACAGACCAGCCCAGTGACTTGGCTGTACCTCAGCCCAGAACTCAGCAATCTGACCTAAGTTCCATTTCCAAGACCCACTGTTCTCTCCTGTGATGGGAGAGACTTGTGCTCATAAGGCTTTTATTATGGGTTTACAGTAGGTGATGTGAGGGAAGGAAGAAATTAAGGCCCTTCTCATGGTCTGTTAACCTTTATGTTCTCTTAGAACCACAGAGTTAAGATTTACTTAATATTTTAAATAGTATGGAGACTCAATCTTTAGGTGTATGTGTGTGTATAGGGGACGGGGCGATGGTTCAGCACTCTGCTACTCCTAAAAGTGCTCCTTAATAAATATCTGCATTGGTTGTTCTGACGAGTGTGGCTCAATTAGTTGGGGGTCATCCACAAAGCAAAAGGTCACTGGTTCGATTCCCAGTCAAGACACATGCTTGGGTTTTGGGTTCGGTCCCCTGTTGGGGTACATACGAGAGGCAACCAATCGATGTTTCTCTCTCACATTGATGTTTCTTTATCCCTCTCTTCCCCTCTCTCTGTTAAATAAATAAATAAATAAATAAAATCTTTAAAAAATTATCTGCATTGTTTGAACATAAGATGTCTTGAGATAACAAAGCCTATTCTATGCTCATGGGTTGCATAGAACAAAGGCCAGAGGCCTCTTGTCCCAAAGCAGTATTTCTCTGAGATAAAACCAACCCCACTCATTTTTGCCTTCAGTGTGATAAGCCCTGAATGACTTGGTACTCAGACCCAGATATTAGCTTTCATATTTTTGCCAAAGAATAGTTTTCTATATGCTTTTTGATGAATGTTCAAAGCAATCTTTTTTTCCTAAAAGATTTGATTTATGTACTTTTTAGAGAGAGGAGAAGGGAAGCAGAAAGAGAGAAACACCAATGTGTGAGAAATACACAATTGATCTGTTGCCTCTTGCACGCCCCTAACTGGGGAACCTGGCCTGCAACCCAGGCATGTGCTCTGACCAGAGTCAAATCAGTGACCTTTTGGTTTGTAGGCTGGTGCTCAATTCACTGAGCCGCACCAGCCAGGGCAAAGCAATCCTTTTTAAAAGAAACAAATCTTGGTAGGAGGTTAGCAAGTCAATTAACTGGCAGGGGGAAAGTATAGCATAGTTTTACATACCATGTTAAGAGTAATTTCAAGTATAACAGGTGGTTGACATATTATATGTGGGGGAACTGTTAGTTTTCCCGGTTTTATGAAAATCCAGTATAAGAAATCAGACCCTTTTATCCAAATGAAGAGCAAGGATCTGCACCAGAATCCATCTCTGTTCACTCACAGTGTCTTTGGTTGTTTCTTTGTTTGTTTGTTTGTTTTTAAATAGCATCTCCCCTGGTAACTTAATGTCAGTCTAAGCACACTGATGATTAACTGCTGGAGAAGGTAGCTTTAGGGCACAAATACAGAGCAAAAGGGTGAGCTACCACCACCAATTACAGGGCAATCAGAAAGCACACCATCTCCTTAATTAAATGTACGATCATGGTAAGTGTGATTTGATTTATGAAAATTCAACCCACACCCAAAGTTCCAGCCTCCATTAACTGCATAATGTTAGGTAAACCATGCAGCAGTGTGAGCAGAATGTTAATTTGTTTCTAGACCATCAATAGCAAGTATGATGCTGAGATGAAAAGAAAACAAGTTTGCTTCAAGTGGTGCTTTTCCCCTCTTTAACACATTATTATTCACAGTAAACATTTAGTACAAAAATAAGGACGCTTTAAAAAAGCCTATTTAGCTATATTAAATAGCTATCATTTATCATTTATCAATGTATCATTGTTTTAAAATCAATTCAGATATCTCCTTCTTTCTGAAGTCCTTTCAGGCTCCCTCAACATGGGATGAACTCTTTCCTCTTTTGGGTTCCTATAATGCCTTACTGATATTCCCCGCAGATTTAGTCAATCAGTTCTACGCAGATGAGTCTCTGCAGCTAGTCTACGGATCCGTGAGAACAAAACAGGTCGCCATTAATCTTGATGTTCCCATCAGATATGTGACTTCCTGGCTTTTAGTGATGCTTAATGAGAATTTATTTTATTGTATTTATGGAGAATGGGACCAACATAATGTAATAAATAACTCAGTCTCATTGAACTTTTCACCTCCCATTACAGCTAGTCACATGATCACGACGGCCCGCGGGCAGGGCAGGCTTTATTGATTCCCGTCATGCCGTCACAGGGGCAATTGACGAGTGACAGGACAGTCAAGGGAAAGAGAAAGTACTAAATGTTTGGACAACCAATTTAAAAAATGATCAGTCTTCACAAATCCATAGCCTTGGAGTTGAATGTAATGTGGACTCCAAATTTCTGTATAAAACAAAGCATCTTTTTTCCCTTTCCCTTGGGATTATATTGCTTTCTCCTTCCTCTCCTCTAAAGATAAATCCTAGAATTCTTTGACTTCCAATCTGGCTTTACTTATTTAGACTTCCCTGGCTTAAGTCCTACCCACAGACTAGGTCAGTTCCCCCATTAAAAACACTCCTTATCTTCTCTTAGCACTCACTCTCCTGGCAATTATTTAATTTTTATTCCCCTTAAGAAGAGGGAAACCTTGTCCATGTTACTCACTGTGGTCCATCCATTACCAGCACATTGTCCAGAGCAATAGAGATAGCAACCTCTTCATTCAGTGAACGGGGGCAAAAGCAAAAGAAAGGGCAAGAAAAACATGCAGATAGGAGAGATAAAGGCAATGAGATGGGAAACAGACACCTATGCCTGGAGGGGGAGTCTCTTCACCCTTCATTCCTCCAATTCTCAGCTGCTTCTGGAAAGAAGAGTGTTCAGACCTTGTCTTCGGATAAAAAAACGTGAGCTTAAGAAAGAAAGCTAAGGGGAAGGCTGAGTATGCAACAGCGTGTGTTATTGTGAGGTGACAGAGTATGCACTAATATGAGAACCATGGTCACAAAGGTGTGAGTTACAAAAGATTTCTTCATATTTTCTGAAGGACCACACACATATATAGTGGCATTATCAATATGATTGTTATTTGACTTCAGTGAAATGTTGGTGGATTTGAATCCTATGAAGGTACAAAGTCCTCAAGTCCAGGTGGATTATAAAGGCTATGGCCCATACCTGCATTATCAAGACTAACACAAATTTGGTGATAATAAATGCCATGTCAGATAGTTCCTTTCCTTGATCCTTACAAAATTCCCCACATTGTTTTATAATGCAAGTTCTTATCCTAGCTATTTTCTGAAACAAATCTTTGAAGGAAAAGAAGGAAACATGTTATCACCTACAGTTCCATGATTTCCTGGAATGTTCTGTGCAACTGCCTTTGTATACAAGCTTTCCTTTTCTCCTCCTCCTCCTCCTACTTCTTCTCCTTCTTCTTCTTCTTCTTCTTTTTAACTCTAAATCTGGTATTACTAGTTCAACACCTTATCACAGACTCCACCTTTCATATCCTTCCACAACTGTGTCAGCCCGATAAAATCTGAACCTGTCTGCTTTTGTTTCATCTTGCCCACCCTCTTCTCAAATTACCATTTGGTGTGTGTTTACTAGCAGAGCTTTTGAAAAGGCATCTTTTTCCTGTCCCTCTCCATGTCTCAGAAATATAACAAAAACAGGGAAAGGCTGACTTTTAAGCACTCTCACAAAATTTTGATCTTTGTTATTATATATGTTCTACCCAGTCCACTTTCCTCAGAGCAGAAAAAGAAAAATCACCCTGTGCTTGTTACATGGATTTGGGGTGTATAATTGACAGAGTGTATCTAGCATTAAATCTATAATTCCCTACAAAAGTTTAAATACTCCCAAACCTACTATTCCGTGGACCAAAAAAAAGAAAAAAATCATTTTCCTAATAAAAATGTTAGAGGCCTCCTACAACCTGAAATAAAAACATAACTGCACTCAGTTGGGTCGGGCCAGCCAGTAACAGTGCAGGCCTCAGATGGAAGCTGCTCCCCAAATCAAATTGAAGCAAGAAAACAAAACAAAACAAAAACTAAATGCTTAGTGGTTAGTCTCCCAAACTCACATGGGTGACAGCTCATTTATCTTTGCTTGGTACTGAGAGGTTAAAACACCTTTCGAGAGTCAGGATGAGTCAGTGAGGGCAGAAGGGGACAGTTCCCAGACCGCCCCTGTGAGACATTAGGGACACCATTCACAGGCCCCCCCAGTGGGCTAAAACCAGGAAGGAGGCCAGCATTTCCTGCAAGAGCTAAGCACAATTAAATGACTAGAACCTTTATTTTCAAGCCTTCCCTTTCCCCCAAAAGGGCCCAGCATTTGCATGTCTTCATGTCTAAATTCCTTCATATAGACACCTCCCTCCTGGCCACAAGCAAAGAGGAGTTGCAGTGAATTGTTTTTAAGGTAGTACAACTGGAAATCTTATAAATAGACGCTCATCTTCTTGTGTATTTATATATAGAAAGAAAGGGAGGAGAAAGGAAAAGAGGGAGGGAGGTTGACTGAGCATGCCAGGCTTTGGGGAAAGCCCTGGAATGCATACACACACTCATGTATCATGTATGTCTGGACAGAGAAGCCGGAAGATGGGAATGAATGACCTCAGCATGAGGAGGGGCCACCACACAGACAGAAGAGCTTTCCCATTGGGTGCATGTTATGTGTGAGTGGACCTTGGCCCTCATCCATGATGCCAAGGTTACTCAACAGTGCTTTAATAAGGAAGAACTCCCACTTTTCATAGTACCTTAAACTAGGACTCCCACAAATATTTAAGACAGATAATCATCCAGCCTCTAAAATGACAACCTACCTACTCAGTTGGTAACATAAGCCAATGTTTTACCACATCGACTATCACAGTTCAGTCCAGCAATGTTTTTGCCTTAAAGCCTTTTTCTCCTTGTGTGGCTCACTGGGGACGTGTGAAATGGTATCTGGATCCTCTTCAGAGCAATCCTTCATAAACTACCAGACAACAAATACATTGTTGTCAGCCCTCTTTTCAATAACATCCCCAATTCCTTTCACCTTTCCCTCCTGTTACCACCTGTCTGTCCCCTTTCCCTCCTAATCCTCTGAGATAACTAAAACTTGACAAAATATTGAAATATAGATCCAATACATTAAAACGATCTTTTTATGTCAACTTTCTTTTCCATATACACACAGAGTGGAGGGGGTTCTTTCTTCTGTGAAACTGGATCTTTGTACGTCAAAAACTGAATTTTCAAAGGCCAAACCGTTCTGTCTACTGTGTCCTGGCTCAGCTGCTGGAAAGAGCTCAGGTCTCTAAATTTAGATTTTTCCCATGGCTCAGCTCAAGCAAATGTTCTTCCTGGACAATACACATGGCAACAGGCCCTGCAGCTCTCTCCAGTCACCTACAGCCCCCAGTCGGTCTTCAGGGTGCTGGCTAAAGTTACCAACCTGATACATGGCAACCCCAGCCCACTCTCTTCAACCCTTCCCATCCCTCTTCAAAGACAGTGCCTTTCCAGCTCCTCAATAGCCCTCTGCCACCACAGAGGTTTCTTCTTCCCAGCCCTGTTGTTATGCACCTCGGGAAGTCCCTACTAATAACACAGCCTCTCGACCCACAGCGCAGGGGAACAGGTTCCCTCACATACCATACCACGTACCTAGTGAGAGAAGTGCTCGCTAGGTCCCAAATACAGAATTAGAACTCAAGAGCCACTTCATTTCTCATGTTAAAAAAACACAGCTCAGTAGGTAAGCTAAGCTGCAGATTAAGTGCACTTCTGTAGAACTATTTGGAGGGGAGGTGCCAAATTCCATACAACCAACTTAAAAGATAAACTTCTATAGCAACAGTCATTTAGAGAATAACATGTAAAATAGCAGAGAGGCATTGATACCTGTTTCCATGGTATTGAGAACTACTCCCTAGAATTGACATTACACACTTCATATAGTTATACAGAGCTATAGTGGGTCTCTTCTATGAAGTGGCATATGACACTCCACCTCCAACACTATGACTTGATTATTACTTCACTCTTCCTCACGACAGTCCCATAGACTAGGTAAAAAAATAAAATAAAATAAGGCATATCTATTCACAGAACAGGTGAGGTAAGATAAATAACAAACATAACATTCTAGTATATAAAAACTTCTGTGATGTCTAGGGAAAAGGCTGTAGTCTAAATGCAGCTATTAATGGACTATTTTATATCGAAATTATTTTTTTAAACATGATTGTGCTTGTCATAGTATAACAACTAACAATTCAAATGTCGATTGTGATGTGAAGGAATATAACAGGGCTAACAGATACCCTGTTTTGTTTTCCATGGTGTCTCCTCTAGTCAGAGATTCCCTAGCCAGTTTTTAGAGAGCCATTCTAAGGAAATTTCTCTACAGGCGTGAAGAGGGACCTGAAGCACGACCACTTGTTTTTGCATGCCGGTCCTAAATTCTTCAGAGATCTCTCTTCTACTTTATCTCTCTAGCTGGTGCCACACACACGAGAAATCTGGTTATGAGTCAACAATGAGAATACTTTGAGTTAAATGATCTTTCCTTCCTATGGTTAGACCTCACAATGAGGTCTAAACCTCTCTCTATTTCTTTACAGGGTGAGAAAAACAAACCCAGGGAAGGCCCCTAGTTTCTTATAAGGGATAGATCTATAGCACCAAATTTTAAAACCACAGGGAAATTTCAAATTCAGACACCTGAGCTCTCCTGAGCAACTGGGCCAAAACACAGCAGGAATCGTTTGGCCTTTCAGAATCCAGTTTCACTGGAGAATGACCCTCAACCTCAGCGCATGCATGTATGCGTGCGTGCGTGCGTGCGTGCGTGCATGTGTGTGTGTTTGTGTGTGTTGGGCGTTGGGCCCAGAGGGCAGTGAAGGAAGTTGGAGCTCATTTGTTTTTCCTCTCACACCCTCCTCTTTCTCCTTCTGGGAAAGAAGGGCCAAGGGGAGTGGGGAGCACGGAGAAAGAATATATTCAATATCAGCCTGGAAGTTACCTCTCTACAGGTGATTGGAGGTGGGACCCCCAGCAATGGGCCCATCACTAGGCTCCCTTGTGAGTCTGCCACCTTCAAGGGCTCCCAGAGGGAGGGAGTGGGGGAAACACAGAGTTCAGTTCCAGACTCCCGGACTTTCCAGGAGGGACCCCCATGTAGGGACCATTTTCAGTGCCAAGTATTTTAACAAATTTCCTATTAGGGTAATTCCAAGCTTTCGGTGAGGAAAGACTATGAGAAACTGCCAACATTTAATTTGTAAAAAAATAAAACAAACAAAAACTGCACCCTTATTTTCCTATTGAAAGAAAGACATGTTCACCAACACAGACATAGAGACAGATCACTCTATTTTTTAAAAATCACCAGGGTCGCCTGCAAACACAGTCCCTTGATTTCTGACTTTAGTAAAAATCTCATCACGGTTGAACAGGGAAGAAGCAGCTTAACTTCCCCCAAGGTGCATCTGCTAGAATCAGATAGCGACAGGGGTTCATCTTGGAAGAGCTACCCCTGAGCCCTGGGATTTAGGGAAAAATAGCTAGGTAGAGAATCTATCAGCTTCATGATGACACAAGGCTGATAGGCAGGTATAGGCTCATTAAACTGTAAGGCTCTGGGTGACAGGAATTGCTCCTGAGCACCATCTGCATGCCTAATATTAGCCCTCCTAATACTTAATTTTGACAGGCTATACCCCAAGTCACAGGTCCCCATTCTAAGCCTGGATGTTTCACAAATTTTCTTTTTCATATTCACATTTCATAGAGCACAACTATTAGCCTCAGATTTTCTTTCTTTTAAAAAACTTTTTATTTACTAATTTGAGAGAGAGAGAAAGGGAAAGAGAAAAAAAGAGGAACAGAGAGAGAGAGAGGAAACATCAGTTTGTTCCACTTATTTATGCATTTATTGGTTGCTCCTTGTATGAGTGTGCCCTGACTGGGGATTGAACCTATCACTTTGGGGTATTGGGACGATGCTCTAATCAGCTGGCCAGGGCAGCCCCAGATTTCAAAGCCAGTGAGGAGTTCAAATATCCTGTCCCATTGTGTGTATGTGTATGTGCGTGTATATTTCTACACTTGGGGTTTGGAGAACACCCTAAATAATCAAGTATAATATTCTCCCTTTTACCTACAATGCTTTTCTTTCCCCAACAAGAAATCTGTGTGGCTAATAATACTTTTATCATAGATAGTCCTGTAGTCACTCCTTATCTGAGGAGGAATACATTCCAAGGCCCTTAATGGGTGCCTAAAAACATAGATAGTACTAAACTTTATATATATTTATGTTTTTTCTATACATAGATACTTACGGTAAAGTTAATTTATAGATTAGGTGCAGTAAGAGATTAACAACAATAGCTCATAATAAAATAAAACAATTATAACAATAATGCAATAAGTTATGTGACTGGTTTGGCAGCCATTATTAGTAAAATAAGGGTTACTTGAACACAAGCACCGTGATACCTCAGCAGTTGATCTGATAACCAAGACAGCTACTAAGTGACTAATGAGTGTGGGCATCTGCAGATGGATACGCTGGACCCAGGGATGATTCAGTCCTGGGCAGGCCAGACTCACAGTTTCAAACATATGAATTGCTTATTTTTCATTTAATATTTTCAGACAGCAGTTGACTGTGGGTAACTGAATGACAGAAAGCAAATCCGCAGGTAAGGGGAGGAGTACTATACTCACCACCCGAGTTTTTCACAGAGTGACGCACAAGCACTGGGAAACATGCTCCCTGGGGGGACCGTCACTCAGCTGCTGTGTGCTACCTTGTGTGGTCCACTGAAGCAAAAGCAGGAAGAGGAGTCAGGAAGTGGGGCCTGAACCAGGGCAGGACGTAGCAGAAATTAGGACACTGGGGCAGAGAAGAGACATCAGGGTAGGAGCCCAAGCCACCTGGGACTCCTAAGTTATCTGCTCATCCTCAAGAAAGGTCATACACTAGAGGTGGGGAAGGGGGTGATTCTCTGGAAGCCTGACTAAGTCACCCAAGCTTTCCAGCCTCACTGACCTCATCTGTCATTTGCATGTGTGGGGGCAGGGGGAGGTGACTGGTTACATATATTATTTCAGCTCCTACATTCTTTGACTCTAAGTTAGATTTTGATCTGAGTGAGTTTTGATCTCAGATTAAGACTAAGAAGACTTAACTAGGTGGGAACTCAATGAGACAAGGGTCTTGGGACTTTGTAAGGAAATCTGAGGCCCAATTTGATTCAGGTTTGATGAGAGAGGAAGAAAATGAGAAAGGAGAAGGTCCTGTATCCTACCTGGGCCAAACTCCCATATCTGGGGGATCTGCGTGAACCTGCTCTGATCAGCTCAGGGGAATTCAGAGTGCAGTTCCAAGGCCCCTCCCACCTGTGCAGCTCCATCCTCCCTCCGGAATATGCCTGTTGCTTCTTGCCAGCCACTTCTCTAATAAACAATAGCTTCCTTTTCATTTCCTTACAGACCCATGTTTTAAAAAGCTATTAGAAAGACCAGTAGAAACTGAAGAGGCCTCTCCAAACTGGAATAATCTCACATACTCTATTCTGGCAGAATAAAAGTCTCCACGTAGAAGTTATTGCCCTGTCCTTCCTATCATGCCAGCAATACCATGACTGTGGATTTTGTTACCACACTCCACTCGTACCATAGCTGAGAAACATTTTTTCTGACCATCTTGGTTAAATACATTTATGAATACTCAAACCCCTCTACCTTGCCCAGTCCAAATTTTACAGACCTTGATCCCTGGGCCTTTCTCCTCTTCTCTGCATAAATGACTAGCATCTCTTTTCTCCTACCTATGACCTGTAGTTATTTTCCATGACACCACATCCTATACATCAACCCCTAGCCCTTCTGCAGCCAGCTCAGTATCACCTCAGCCCAAAGATCTCTGAAGGGGACTCACCAGGCCAACCTCCATGACTGAGAACAGCAGGCATATGAACCAGACGGTTCCAATGCTCACACACACAACAACACACGTGCGCGCGCACACACACACACACACACAACCGCAATCCTCATATTGCCAATCATTTCTATTAAAATTTAAAACTTTATAAAGCACCATTGGCTCAATTCCTTCTAAAACATTCACTTTTTCTCCCTTTCTGTTCCTACATCAAACCTGGTAATTGTGATGCATTTCCTAAAATGTCTTTTCAGAACATCTTAATTCTGGCAGTAGGAAGTCAGGCACATGAAATGATAGACCAGATACAAAACTCATCAAATGAATTCCCATATTAGGACTTCTCATTTTTAAAGCTTTTCTTTGTTCTCTATGAACCTCAGCCTCCACCGCCTGAAAATGTTTTCCTCACGGAAAGAAAGCTAGTCTACTTCTCAGGCACCAGGAAGAGCTGAGGCTTCTACTGTCCATGCTGTGTGGGCTCCTGAGGCAGAGCAGCAATGTCTGTGAACTGGGATTAAGTCAGGAAAGAACAAGATGGAACATGCCAAAAGTCATCTGTGCTTTGAAAAGGTGATCCAGACCGGTTCAGAAGCAGTCGTGCATGTTCTAAGAGACTCCTAACTGAAGTGCTATGGCAGAACCAAAAGGAGAGGCAGAAGGAAGAAAAAACAACTTTTTTTTTTTTGGTTTCTGAAGATCTTAACTGGAAGCCCTCAGATTTCTAATATGTGTGGCATTTACAAATCAGAATCCCACAGACTGCCCAATCCGCAGTCCAGCAAGGTTTGATGGATTAAATCTTACCTGGAGACATTCTGAATAATCAAAGAAAAATGGTTCCTGCCTTTGTACAGAAAATGAAGAGATTTTTCAGAGTAAAGAAAAACAATTTAGTTATCATTAAGCAAGGTTTAACTGCCGTGGGCAATCATGCTCTGCACCGAAGCTCAATTTAACTTAAAAGAAACCATGTAACCCAGGACCCTCTCCTGCTCTCACTTGGCAACCAGTGGCCAGGAACAGCTCAGTCCAGGTCAGCTTCCCAGGTGGTCAGAAGGGCATCACAGAGCAGAGGAGAGACCCCAGGGAGGGGCGGCGACCCCCTGATAGCCCCCCTTCCGTACCTGGCTCCAGTCTGCTGCAGTGCAGGGTCCCTGGCAGCAGAAACTCAGGAAGCCACCTTCCTTTCTTGGCCGATCTTCAGGAGGACACACAGGTTCCATGTCCAAATCCACAGGTGGACATTAGCAGTCACCGGCCTAGCCCAGAGGCCACAGGCCCTGCCTCCTCTAAGCTCAGCTCGCCCTCAGCTGTGCCCATCCTTCCCCAAGCTGGCCTGGCGCACCCTAGTCAGGCAGGGGCCCAGGGTATGAAGTGTGATTCATGATTGAAAATACCGGTTTTTCATTGCTATGCAAATGCAGCTGGGGTGGGGTTTAGGTAAATCCCAAGTGTGGACACCAAAAAGGAGGGCAAGAATCTGCCTCTTTTCCGTATATCTCACTTGGCCAAAGGGGCTTGGCCCACACACCACATATTAAAGAAAATTAGAGTCTAACGGAGTGGGATGGGGCCACCTGAAGTTCATCGGCACACATTCAAGCAGTTTATATTCACGTGCAGTGTCATACTTAAGAGACAGATCTTTACTTCATTCATACCCATATTTATTATCGAGTTTCTAGCATCATGAGGCAAATCTCAATTGCCAACAGTCTCAACATTAGTGTTTAGTGAAATTGCTGCATCCTGAAAGGCAGTGCAGTCATGGTATGTTTCATCTGTGGCCACATCCGCCTCAAAACCCACTAGGCAGGAACTTCTAGAACTGAACAAAGAAAGAGGCTGTGACATCCAAATGCTTGAGAGCCACCACGAGGGACGTGCCCCCATTTCCTGACAGCATGACCTGTGCCACCTACCCCCACCCGCCTGGTATCAGAACCATCTCCAAAGAACAAGCGCTGGTGTGCAAGTGTCACTCGGGGTTAGAAGTCTGGACTCCAGGCTCACTCTGGCCTTCCTCACAACCTATGCGGCTGACCCAAGTCCCACCAGTCCTCTGAGGCTCAGTTTCCTCAAATGTAAAATGACTGAGAAGATTGAAATCTACTCGCCTTTCCAGCATTGCCATACTTTTCCATAGTTTTTAAAAACAAGCCCAAAGTGAATACCCGGTATTAAAGGCTCCAGTGGGACCCGCCTGATCTGCACTGCAGTGTTCAGCCAACCTCAGGCGTACAACCTGAGCGCCTGGCCTGAGCTAGGACCAGCCAGTGGGCTCCATGTGCGAGCTGATAGGTTCAGCGGTTGGTAATATCAAACCTCAAATAGACTGCCACAAAATGAAAAGAAAATGTGAGTTGGATTGATATACGAAATGATGACCTCTTTTTTCAGTTGAGAGGTGAAAGGGCAAAGGTTAGATATCACATAACATCACTGGGAAAACCCCAATTTAGGGATGATGAGACGTGTATCCCTTTTCAGATATTACTGCATCAATTTATACCTTTTACTGTGGTTGAGAGTAAACATTTTAGTGACCTAAGGATGGATACTCTGAATACATGAAACCCAATGAAAGTGTTGAGAATTTGGAAGAAAATAAACAAATAAGAAATACCAGCATTTGGCCTTTGGGTTAATTACAGGGACAAAGGGATTGTATTTCTGGACACCAGGTGTGAGACCCTGGGTGGGCAAGTCACAGATCTTTGGAGTCTATAAACTTACTCCATTTGGGGTCTTCACAGGATGCTAGGTAAAGCGCTGGAGTGCCAAAGGGCCCATTGGAGACAAAGAGATGGAAGGGGGGAGACCAGATTAGTTAAAAGTAACCCCCCCAACTCCATCCAAAAAGGGCTTCTATAAAATTAGTGTTTGATCAAAAGCCAAAAATAGTTTATCACTCTCCTGCCTAAAATCCTTTGTCCTACCCTAAGAAAAAAATCCAAACTCCTTATGGTGGCCTACTAAGTCCCTGGCCACCTCGCCTAGATCACCTGGGTCCTTAAACAGACAAGCTCCTCCCTGTCTTGGGGTACTATACTCCTATGCCTCTCCTGGCTATGCAGCAGGAGACTGGCTGCTTCTCATGTCATCATCCTTATTTCCTTCATGGCACCTACCTCAATCTGAAGTCAGCTGAAAATCTGTTTTCTCCCCTGCCTCCCACATTAGATGCTAAACTCTCTGAAGGCAATGGCCTTGTCAGTCTTGCCCAGTGCTTGTCAGTCTTGCCCAGGCCTGTGCCAAGTGTGGGCCTCTCTAAACTAGAAATTCAATCCCTGCATAATGAATGAATGAATGAATGAATGAATGTTTATTCTTTCTAAATCCGATGATCATATGTAGCTGTACCATCTTCATGCTAATCAAAATGACCTTATTCTTAATTTTAATCATTCAAGAAGCACTTTCACCAACTTAATTCTCCAGCTACACTCTGAGGCCTTATCATGGGTTGTTTGAAAACCACTGACCCTGGACCTGTTTGCCCAGAAGTGAACAAGTAATCTTGGATTAGTGAACTTCCTTGGCTTTAGAGTCCTTCTCCATAAAGATGGGATGTTTTCTGCAGCAGCTGCAAGGCCCCTCCCTCCTTGAATGACCTTTGAATATTTAAGACCCTGATTGGTAGACACTGATTCCTTCTCACAAAATATTCTGTGAGATGTTTCTATTGCACAGTTGACCCTTGAACAACTCAGGTTTGAACTGCATTGGTCCACTTATACGAAATTTTTTTCAGTCAATAGTGTGAATGTATTTTTCTCTTCCTTATGATTTTCTTAATAACATATCTTTTCTCTAGCTTACTTTATTGTAAGAATACAGTATATAAGACATATAACATAAAAAATATGTGCTAATCAACTGTTATTGGTAAAGCTTCCAGTCAACAGTAGGCTATTAATAGTTAAGTTTTGGGGGAGTCAAAAATTATACATGGATTTTCAACTATTGCACAGGGGTCAGTGCCCCTTAACCCTGTGCTGTCCAAGTGTCAACTGTAGTTGCTTCCATGTTTCAAGCATCTGCTTCATGCCAGGTACTGGGTCAGGTAATACTCACACTCTGTCTCCCACCTGCAAACCACCTGGCTGCAGCAATGGAAGCTTCCTTAGATCAAGTGACTTGGCCAAAACCACACAAAGAGTAAGTGGTTGAGTGAGTTCCTGAAATTGTGCCTGTCCGACAACAAAGGCCGGATTCCTCCCACCTCACCACCGCACTTCACCGGACCAGGTCTATGAAAGATGGCGGGGCTCACGACGATAGGAGTCGGCAGGTAAGAGAGGTGGGGGTGAGAGAGTGGGAGGCTGTGGTGAACCTGAGAACCTGTACCCCCGTCTTAATGGGGCAGCTGCTCTAACAAATTTTAATAAAGGCATTTGAAGCCAGTGTTTCCTGATCATCTGATTTCTTCCCTCAGAATGTAAAAATTTTGATTTTTATATTATATTCGGATTCTATGAAGTTTTGGTGGTTTATCAAAATTTGTAGAAGCCACTGCGCAGGCCCTTCTGGAGAACCTGGCCCCAGGCCTGGGACCTCTGACCTACACTTTTCTGGTACAAGGAATTTACCGATGAACATTACCCAATCTGTCCCGTCAGTTTCAGTGAGAACTTTCACAATCACACATAAAAAACACCGTCAATAAATACTGGCAATGGGAGTGAGCGTATTGAGGGTTATTATGCAAAACATGTGAGCAACACCATTTTGTGAACCAAGATCTAGGAATTACCAAGCATTCCTTCTCTGGGGTCAATTCCAGAGGTCTGCTTGCGGAGCGCAGGTTTCTGGAGGAAGGAATTTGGTTGAGGCGCGCAGCTTTCCTCCTCTTAACGCCAGGAAGAAGGTTGCTTAATAAGCACATTCCTGACAAGCCAGCTCCAGGCTTGACTTCAGAGGTACTGCAAACAAGCAGCAAAACCCATTTCTGTTCCAACCTCCTCTGTTTCTTCAAGTCCACCCTTTGGGGTAACATTGAAATGGCAAAAACGGTAGGCACCGTAAAAGCGGGAGGTTACAGAGGCGAGAAGGAAATCAATCCCTGAGTGATAAAATTGTTTGGAAATCCACTTTCGTAAAATGAACAAGTTTTCAAAGTCAACACCCCAGGGATCCCATCAAAACACTCCCCCGCATCTTGTTTCAGAATTGCTGGGTTCAAATCCCCTTGTTGCCCAGAGAATCAAGTCTCCAAAGACTTCTGAGACTTAATTTCCTTATTTATATGTATCCATTTACATGGTTTTATTAGAGGGCTACATGAGGAAATTTGCATGAAAGTTTCAGGCATATAATAAGTAATAATACTTATGGACAATCTAGTACTTATTTGCAGTGGTTTGAATGCATACAGAGGGAAATTTTTCTATTGTATTGTGTTGGCATGCATTAAGCCATTTGCGATTTGGATGTATTTGTCTTAAAACACCAGTGATACTTAATATTTGAGGGGAAAATATATTGCATTTACCTTATGCCATAGGAAGCTTGGTTTATTATTCTAATGATACCAAAAAAGTTCAATTAGACTGAAAGTGATCTGCCATCACTCTGAGACTATGGTAATTATATTTTCCTGAATGGAATTCCTTAAATTACGGCTTTCCTTGGGCACATCACAGCTGCTGCTCTACCCTTTTTCCTCTAAGCACAGTTATAATCCTCATTATTTTTTAGGTTTACCAACTAATATCAAGCATATGTTTATTCAAAAAATACCACATTCAGAGGCTTTTTAAAATATTTGTTCCCTTTTGCAAATATATGCAATTAACTGCAGAACTGCGATACTTTTATGTAAAGTAGAAAAAGAATGTATCTGGGGAAAACGTGAAGTTTCAAAAGTAGCTGTTAAGAAGGAAGAAGGAAAAAAGTCTAATTACAGTAAAAATATGTACTGATTTGTGCAAAAGAAATGTATATATCAAATCTACTGCACTTGTAATTTTAATGCATTCTGTGCATCTGAATTAAAAAGAAGTTGGAGTTTAAAATAATGTCCAGAGCTTTCTTCAGTGATTCTGAAAGTATTAAAAAGTGTTGTTTCTTTTCTTTCAAAAGGCATCCTATGATTCTATTCCTGACCTGTCTTGCTGTTAAAAAAAAAAAAAAAAAGTTCTTTTCAAATAGAAATATTCTGTATATTAAAACTTTTTTTTTTCATTTAGGAAACTGAATCATAGTATACAGGTAGAGTCTTAATATGAAAGCCTAAGTTCTCTTTATCCAAAACTGATCCCCATAACTTGGCAAAAGATGAAGTTTAGTTATATACTTTGAAGTGAATATTTTATACAATCGGTAAGAAAATGCCCCTAACCTGGGAAGGTGAATTTACTGCTTTTGTTGAAAACTTTGGGCAGCTTAAATATATTTAATCAAAACACACCTGACACTGAGAACCCCAAACAGCATTTCTTTAGAAAAGCAGGATCCTGACTAGAGCGAACCAGCTTAGGGAAGATTCCATGGTGGGGGTGGGACTACGAATGCCACCAGAGGTGACTGTTCCAGTAAGGATGGAAAACAAAGGGAATTCCTTTCTTCCTCAAGGGACAACTATGTCAAAACACAAACGCCTCTGGAGTGGTACCTAAGAGGAAGGAAGCCGCGTTGCAGCCTACCTGGGAACTGCTGGCCTCCCTTGAAGGGCAACATTCCAGGGCAACTGTTTTTGTTGTAACTAGTTTTAGACTTTTACAGTAATGTACACATATGATAAAAAATGTAAGTAGTAGAGATGTCCAGAAATTAAAAATAAAAGCTTTTGTCCTTTTGTCCTTAATCCTTTGATTTATTAGGCATTATTCTAGAAATTTTTAATGTATAGATGAGGATCCAGAAAATGGATATGCTTTTTCATGCAACCAAGATTCAGCTTTTTTTAAAAAATAAAAGGTATTATACTATCTATACTGCTCTGTAAATTGTATTGTTTATTTAATATAACTTGATTGTGTGCCCATAACGGCGCATGGGGTCTATTTCATATACTGCCATAACTGCAGTGAACCTTATTATCTACATGTGCCATAGCATACCCTCAAACATTCACAGTGATAGGATAAATTGGTAACTCTTTTTGGGAGAAAATTGGGCAACGCCTTTCAATACTAGTAATCCTAGTAAACTAGTAGTAACAGATTAGTAATTTGAAAGCTATGAATTTGTCCTTCAGATTCACTGACACATGCAACATTACACAGGTCATTGCAGTTGTGTTCATAACAGGAGTGGAAAAAAATGAGGCAATTGGAACAGCAATTCAAAGGGGGTCAAGTTAATATATTATGGGGCCACTACTATAATTGCCCTGAAAGAATAGTTTTAACTCAGAGTTTGTGCTCTTCTCGCCACCACAGATGCGCGCGCGCGTGCGCACGCGCGCACACACACACACGCGCACACACACACACACACACACACACACACACAGAAGCATATGGGCTCCACAAAGGAGAAACCGAAAATTGCCTTTAATGAGACAATTCACTGGAGTTGCCTTCTTCTGCAGTCTTAAAAACTGAAAAAGGATTCAAATCAAATTAAAGATGAAGAGAGTCCATGCACCCCTTCCCTGAGCAAAATAGATGATTTAAAAAAATTGTTCCACTAGAACAGTACAGGTGTAATACTTGCTATGAACATGAGTTGACATCCATGTGACATTCTCAGGGGTATTTACAAACATTCTTAGTGTCGAAGGCTGAAAATGACCAATGGGTCAGTCATCTGAATCTCTGTTTTCTTGGCCATTCCAAAATGTGTGTGAGGCAGCAGCCTGCTTTGCTTCTGAGTGGCAGGTAATACGCCCAAGGAAAGTGCTATCTTAACAGTTTACATATAGTGCCACCGATGGGCCAGTAACATCTCCAGGATGTTGCAGGGATCTTTGCACCCTCCTTGTGTGATCCGAGCAGAGCACAGAGCAGGGCAACCAGGCACGGAGGGCCCACAGCTCCAAGGACAGACCCACCCTCAGGTGTGTGGGGGCAAATGTGATCCTCTGTGTTTACTAACCTAGAAAAACCGTTCGTGGGAAATTCCGTGATCATTTCTGTTGGTTGATCATGAGCAAGCGGAGAGGAGCGGAAGGGAGGAGGACCGCAATGGAACATCGTAGGGGGAGAAGTGAAACCACCATGCAGAACCTCAGGCTTCAGGCTGTAAGGGGCCCCTGATGCTGTCAGCTGCCTTCCCTGTGCACGGACTGCACTGGTGCCATCCCACAAAGTCAGCGGTGCGTGCCTTTCTGTGAGATCTCTAGAGAAGGATTTCTACCACTGGGTAATATTTTACTTTTGCACTTGTCATTCATGCAAATAAGCAGTTCAAAATTCTTTCTGGTGCTTGTAGGTCTGTTGCCTGATGCAAAAGCAGGAGAGGTCCTGTCATTAGGATAAAGCTTATCCCTGCTTCCATCCTGTGTCCCTTCTGGGTCCCTTTCTAACCAAGGTTGTCCTGAATTCCACTCTTTCCACCACAGCCCAGTGGTCCTAAGGCCTCCAGTTGCCCAGATGTCACAGTTGTCACTGTGGATCAAGGAGAATTTGTTGTTTTGATTTTATAAGAAATAGATTTAGTAACCTCAGAATCCAGCCTACCTTGATATTAAGTGTCATGGGGAAGAAAAAAAAAATCCTTCTCCCCACATTTTCTCTCATCAATGGTTACAAGTTAAAAGCAAAAGCTGGGAAGTTCACACAAAAAAGTAATCAATACTAGAATGACATCTGAGCAGTTCTACCCTAAAATACAAAATGGCCAAATTCATAAGCAATCCAGTCATTGCACGTCACCGTTCAGAATGAAAAGTCCCCAACTCAGATGGCCTGAGGAATTTTAGCTGCTACTAAATGATGGTTTTACCTGCTTACAAAAAGGTTGGGGGAATAAAAGGTGATGTCAAACTTGATTGCTGGAGGAAGGAAGCACATTCCAACTATGGCCGCTCACTCCTTCAGAGGCTGCACTGAAGAGCAACATGGTCTGGGATGACGCCATTTTCCACGATGACTTTTGTGTTAAAAATAAATTTTTTTCAAACTATTCCCCACCAGTTTCAAAACAGGAGTATGTCCGATCACGTGAAATTGATGAATGGCAATGATAGGGCCCTGAGTTGTGAACAAGTTTTTGAAAGAGCTTCCCTCCCACTCAGAGGAACCCTGCACTGACTGCCCAGGAGAAGAGCTAATTCCAGTTCTTGAGCTGGGAGGTGTAAGTGCCTTTCTTTATGAAGAAATAATTTCCATGGAAGTTCCAAAGTTTATAAAAGAGAAACATGTAATATTTAGAGATCACTAATTCAGTTAAACAGAAGTTTTTTAAATTTTGATGCTATGTTACATTCGGAATATAACTACACCTACATATATTCTTCAATGGAAAAAGCTGTGCTACTAGTAAGTAAGTGAGGCAGGCCTTGAATCCAGACAACCAGGCCCTTGAATCACTGTGCGCCCAGTCCTTTTGACTCAACAGACCTTCACTAAACCCCGCAAGGCACAAAACAGACTTCTAGATGCAATCACCGCTTATTAATCAACAGATAATCTCTTAACAATACAACAATTAAGTGTAATAAAAAGCTTTAATGGACTGCTAAAACAGGGTCTGTGGGTAAAAAAAAAAAAAAAAAAAAATTTGTAAGAGTATTCATTAGTGATTCTGAACCTATTTGGAATTTTGACACCCTGTGATTCTTTGATTCTGTAACTGTTTTCTACTATAAACTTGCTGCTTTGTAGTTCATATTTGGAATAGAAACTTTGAATGACATAAATATTTGCTGTTAGACACATAAGATTCTGCCCTTAAGATAACCAGAGCATTTTCCAGAGCCCCAAACCACTATTGGGAACCGCAGTCCCCAATGCAGCCTGATGCCATTCTTATCACCACATTTAATTAATTGATACAGTATCCCGGACAGAATGAGTTCAGCTTCAGCAGCTCAGAGATCAGAACACCTTTACAATCCCACACAATGGGCCTACCCAGTACTTCTTCCAAGGGTATAATATCTGAATAATTCTCAAAAGTCTGAGGTGGAAAACTTGGAAAAATTGAAGAAGTCATTAGGAAAATTCTGGAATGAATAGAGTATTTTTCCTTGGCTAGAAACATTGCTGCTAAAAATAACACAATGAGAAACGTATTTGTCCGTTACATACAATGGATATAGAACATAATTATGGGCTGTTTTGATCTGGGATGTAGACAGGGGAGGAGGTGCCAACGTCTAGAATATAAAAGGCAAAAAGACAGTGTGTCCAACCTCTTGCTTCCTGTGGTGATTCCCACGGCCCTTGGGTGACTCGGTTTCCTGGTCAGGATCCCTGTAAAAGGTATACCTGACTCTTTTGTAGGTCCAAGAAGCATCAGAGGCAGGTAAGAGTTAAAATTGTAAGACTGTGAAGTACCTCAAGTTCCTATCAATAAGTGCCATAAAAAAGTAAATTAATCCCACTTCCACAGCCTATCTAGAGAAAGTGTCACAGACATAATTAATGTAAAACCATGAATAACTCAGCTCCTTTGACACACTTAATATTTTGTATTTTAATTAATTTATAAAAATAATCACTGCTGTTGGGAGTTATTTCAGTAACATTGATTTTATTCTAGACCCCTAAAATGGAGGGAAAAAAAACAACCCAGTAGGAAATATAGAATGGCAGTGTATTTGTTGTGTATTTCAGTATCTTTCTGAGTCACAGTTTTTTCACCTATAAAGGGGGAGCAAAAAGGTTGTGCTAGCCCTGGCCGGGTGGCTCAGTTGATTGGAGCATCAACCCGTACTGCAAAAGGTTGTGGGTTCCATCTAAGCCCAGTCAGCCCATGTACAGGAGGTCTCCCCCGCAATCCCCCTTCCTTTTTCTCTAAAAGCAATAAACATATCCTCGGGTGAGGATTTAAAAAAAGATTCTGCTAATCTTACTGGGCTGTTGCAATGAAAAGATAAAGGATGTGAAAACACTTTATACAGCCCAGTGCCACATGAGCAGTACATAAAAACAGTCGCTAACATGTGGAGCATGAATGCTGAGACCTGTGCTATGTAGATTTTGTCATTTCATCCTCACAACACCCCTTTCATTGCCCCTATTTTATGGAGGAGAAAACCGAGGCTTAAAGATATGAATTTACTTTCCCAAAGTTATAAAGTAGTTAGTGGTGAAGCCCGGAATCAAAACCCAGGCACTCCCCTGTGGGGGGCGCCGTTCTTTCGCCTCTGGGTTGCTCTGTGATCACTATGGTAACACAACAAACTCTAGTGTAAGTATAAATTAATCCAAACTATCTGACACAAATTTCAGGAGGTTTGAATTTTTACATATTAGGAGGTTTTAAAAATATGTTAATGCCTGCCCATCTGCTCTTAAATAGTTTTGGTTTCAAAAGCCCCAATTCCCATTTCACAGGTATCTTTAAATGCTCCTTAACTCTGCGCTTTCTAACCTTACCAAGGGTGTGAAAAAAGCAAATATGCTTTTCATTTCTTTGTAAGCTTGGTAGGCCTAACTACTCACATCGCAGCCTGATGTCCCCAAACTAACCCCTCTATGTCATCTCGCGGGTACACAGCTACCTTTAGTGATTCTTATCACACCCATGGCACTGGCAAGACTGTTTACTCAGTCTTACTTGTAACTCATGCAAACAGAAAGCCCGTACCTCCACCAAGCGGGGTTTCCTTTTTAAAGCAATGCTTTAAAAACTTCCTTTATCAATCATTGTCCTCAGCCTAGAAACCTTTATCTGTCTGCTTAGAATTTACAAAGTACTGCTTTCTTCAAGTCCAAAACTCCTAATATCTCAAACAGGATATTTTTCTAGCATCATAAAATGCCTCTCTGACAAAAGCATTTGTCACACACACACCAAAAAAGTGCAGCAATAGTAAACCTGCCTGTTTTTGTAATATTCCATGGGTTTTATCTTTAGCATTTTAAAACCTGAAAATAAGAAATACATGTACTCCCAATTCAGGCCTGTTCCAAGAGTTTACAAAAAAAAAAAAGAAAAAATCTCGGAATAATCCACAAATACACATAGTATCTCAAGTCCCAGATCGTCCTTCTAACCTTTATCTACGGCATTTTTATAACATTATTCACAGGACATAATCAGCATAATGCATAATGTGCCACTTGTTTTTCAGTTCTATTCAAAAATCTCAGTTCATTCAATAAAAAAGCTCTGAAAAAAAAAAGCCCCAGAGCACGAACATTCCGTGTGGGAAAGCTGTGCTTATTGATTCGGTTCTTCCTGCCAAGAGAACAATGCAGAGAAAAAGACCTCAATGTTCCAAACAATTTTTGGCAATAACTCAGATGAAAAAGTGCATATTTACCTGTACTCAGAGCTCCACAGGTGAGGCGACAGTTAAAGTAGAAAATCTAATTCTTCTGGAAGTTTCGATTCCAGGGTCATCCTTTGGAGCTGTCAGGTAAACCCCCCTCCATGTCTCTCTACTGTTTCCTTTTGCTGTTTTTCCCAGTGAAACTCCTGTCATTTGCATAAAACCTACTTCTAGCCTATAGGACTTTTTGAGTAGCTACTTGCTAAATTGGCTGTCTTGACATGCTCTTTCAAGCATGACATCATAAATCTCCATGGAAACCCTAACCCCACCTGTCTCCGTGCCAACAGTACCTGTCAGGCAAAGACTTAAACAATCATCTGAAATTGTTCATTAATGAAACCTTTTTAGGGGCTTTGGATCTCTGCACAGTATAATTTGTGCTGTCGGCAAAAACTTAGCCGAGAATGATGGCTTCATTTTCAAAGCCTGAGCTGTTTTGTAGAAAACAATGATCAAAATTATAGGCATTCGTTAATCTGCCCCTCCCTGTCTAACAATGCACTTAATCAGTCGAAGAAAAACCTACAGTGGCACATGTGCCTCTCTTTGAAGGATAAAGTTACGTTGAAAATGTAGGTTTTGAAAAACCTTCAATCAATACTTCTAAGGCTTTCCACTCTGCTCTCAAGCAACCCCTTCCTACTTTTTTTACCAGCAAAACTTGCAAAACAGGTTCTTTGCTGAAACGTGTGTGCGTGTGTTTGTACAGGCGCATTTTCCCTTGGCCTCCGGCTTGAAGAGGTAGTAGGAGAAGATATTGAGAATTTTTTAACTCTTTCCTATCATACATCTTTGGTACGTTTGTCCTAGCTTGCATAAACTACCAGAGTAACAACAAAATCAGTGTTAGCTTTTCTTGAGAATGATCAGTAGGCTCTAAGATATTCAGTCCTTCAGTCATTTATCCACTTTTAACCATCCCAAGTGTTATAGAATCCCTGATCTGCACAAAGCTTTGGACAAATTTCTGCCAAGTTTGTGCCCAACCCATCTTGGTGACACAGGGCTCAGCCCTCTTCCTCTCACCTCTAAATTTACTGCAGACACTCCCAAGTTCAAGATTGTTGACCTGGAGGTACCAGAAAGGTTTGAATGGGACTTGCTCCAAACCCATAAGAGTTTATAATTATGTTATCAAATGGCTGTCAAAAGCTGTATCTAGCAGGGAGTTCTTCAGTGGGGCTGAACAGAGAGCTGGGAAGCTAGGCAGCCTCCAGCAGAATCTGTCACAACACCGCAAGTGTTTGGAAGCTGCTTTACCTTGCCACAGATCTGCTGCAAACTGCAACAGCCTTGGCAGTATCTGTCCAACAGCCTTGGCAGCAAAGGTCAGAGAGCAAAGACAAACGTCCACTCTTTGTTGAGCCTGCCCTGGTGTGTGGAGGGAGAGCGATCCTAAGAAAAAATTCAGAATGGACAACAGACAGGGCATTACCTTCCAAGAGAACCAAGAACTAGCCTGGTTTAACATAGCAGCCCGAGTTGAAACACTCCTCAGAAAAAAACTATTGTTAAAGATTCAATTACTACCTCTGTGAACTGAAAGTACATCCAGAGGAAGCCCACTCTTGTACTTTACCTAGTGGGGCACAAACATAATGTGAAACAAACAAAAACAAGATATAACCAAATCTAGGCTTTATTCGGTGAAATCCGAAAATGGAGTGGAGCACGGTTCAATTACAGTTATTCCTCAGAGTTCCAGTAGACAGAAGAGCCTGCAAAAGTTGATTCAGCAGTCAGACTGGTTATCAATTACGTGGAATCTTCCCTTGAAGTTATTTAGGAAATTATAATACCTCAGCTTTTACTTACTGAATTCAGGCTTGGAAAAAAGAGTGAGAAGAGTCAGAATCTGAACGTCAGGCAAATGGAAGTAGTCACAGAAAGAACCCAGAGGGGACAGCAACCTGATTAACCCATTCTTCAACAGGCAGTCAGGCAGGCAGGCAGAGAGAGGTAAAGACTTACAGAAGATTTGTAACTAATGATGACATCATTACAGTGATATGACGATCTTGAAATATTTAGAGTGGGGAAAGTTTCAGACAACAACCATCTCAGTATGAAGGAAAACACAAATGGGGGCTGGGCAGAAATGCCAAGACTTGCTTAAAGGGGACCAGTCCAGTAATGATTTTTCCTGAAGTCTCTAAAGGAAATTATCAAGTAGGACTAAGATTTAATAACATTGTGATTTGTCCAACAGCAACTAAGCACCACACTAACCAAGTCAAACCACAATAAACACATGTAGATGGAGTATTTTATTTCTAGGTACATGTAGATGGAGTAATTTATTACTAAATTAGAAGTATCAGAGGTACCTGTGTTTGACTTGGATAGTAAGATTCTCTTGCATTTGCTTCATCAAACCTGTTTTATAACAGACACAGAGAACTGCTCACTGAAAAAGCCCATGAAAATATAAGAATACAAATAATTGGCAAAAGAGGTTGTAGTTAAGCATTTGTGGCCTGAATTTTTCTTAAAAAAAAAACATGAATTAGAAGTTGTATGTAGAAAAGATATACTTCTTTGAGTAGAAAAAAAGAAATACTTTTATTTTTTAAGATTTTATTTATTTATTTTTAGGGAGAAGGGAAGAGAGGGAGAGTAACATCAATCAGTTGCATGCACCCTGACTGGTAAGTGAACCCCCAACCCAGGCATGTGCCCCAACTGGGAACTGAACCGGCAACCATTCGCTTTGCAAGACAATGTCCAACTGACTGAGCCACCCTGGTCAGGGCAATACTTTTATAATTAAAATAACCAACCTTTATTTAAGCTTCACAACAATTCTATGATGCAAGAACATTTACTCTCCCCCGCATTATAGAAGGAGAAGGTGAGCCTCAGAGAGGTTAGGTAATTTGAGTAATTCACATGGCTACTCAGTGTTGGAGTCTGGATCTGAACCCAGGCAGACCCAAGATTTGAACCCAGAACACATGTGCTTGATCACTAGGCCCTGTGATTCCCAGTTTAATAAAATTACTCGTCATTGGATATACTTAAATCTTAACTGAACTAAGCCATGCTGGAAGGATTTAATTAGTAAATTAACCTGAAAGACATATTAGATCACAAAGGGTAAACAGAGACTTCCTGCAGATCCTCCCAGATATATCAAGTCAACAGACAGGACAGGGTCTGGAATAGTCGAGGCTGGGATAGTCTACCAGCACAGCAGCAACTGTGAAACAGTAGTATTTGTTTATCTTTAAATTGTATGGAGGCCGACACCACAAAGTCAGGAAATCAAGACAGATCAATTTAAGAAGCAGAAGCAAAAAAGAAGAGTCTCACAAATAATGGGAAGACAAAGAAACACCCCCCAGTCGAAGGGAAAGGAGGAATCCCCAGAAAGAGAATTAAATGAAATAGAGGCAAGTAAAGTATCAGATATTGAGTTCAAAACAACAGCCCTAAGGAAGCTCGATGAGCTCAGTGAGCTCAGAGAGAATTACCAAAAACTACAGGGAAACTATGAGGAACTTACGGCAAACTATATCAGCATGAAAAATACATAGAAACTATCAATGAGAGACAAGAGGAAATTAAAAATACAACTTCTGAATTGAAGAACACAGTAGAAGGAATCCAAAGCAGGCTAGATGAAGCAGAGGATCGAATCAGCGAGCTGGAGGATAAGGTAGGAAAAAAGCTCCCAGAAAGAGCAAGAAAATGTAAAAAGACTCAAAAAGAATGAAGAAGCATTTAGGGAAATGCAGGACAACCTGAAACATAATAATATCCGCATACTAGGGGTACCAGAAAAAATAAAAAATAAAAAAATAAACTGTAGGGAGCCCTGTAAGGACTACAGAGGGTATGATTAACATATTACAACTCATAACCCCAGGACAAACATACCACTAGGAAGCAGAGAAGACTAGTGAAATAGCAGACACTCAAGAAATATCTGCGAATCTAAAGCTCTGGTCTAAAGAAAAACTGATAAACACTAAAAAGAAAAAAAACCAAGTATACATTAGGTATGTCAAGAACATACTTTAAATATCACCAAAAGAATAGAGACACCTGGATTTCTGAGTGAAGTAATGGAAACCAACTGTGGTAATTGATTGCCTAATGCTAAGTCCTTGAACTTGGGCTCTCTTTTTGTTTGTAATTGTTGTTCCCTTTAGAAATTATCCATTTACATTTAGTCAACTTTTTCTACAGTGCTGAGGTAATGGTTAATTTTTTGTGTCAACTTGGCTAGGCTATGTTGCCCAGGTGTTTGGTCAAACACCAGTTTGGATAGTGTTGTGAAGGTATTTTTTAGTTGTGATTAACACTGAAACTAGCTGATGTTGAATCAAGCAGGTTACCTTCCACGGTGTGGGTAAGTCTTCGAGCAAAAACTTAAGAGTTCCTAATGAAAAAATTCTGCGTCAATACTGCAGATCTTAAATGTAAAGCTGCAACATTAACTCTTTCCTGAATTTCCTGGTTTGCCAGCCTGCTCTGCAGATTTCAGATTTGCCAGTCCCTACAACTGTGTGAGCCAATTCCTGAAACAAAATCAATCTGTCTTTCATTCTCACTCCCACTCTCTGTCTAACCTATTGGTTCTGTTTCTTTGGAAAGCCCTAACTAACAGTGCAGACAGAGCCAATACGTAACTGTCCAGTCTTGTTTTCTGGCCTATGTTCTAGTCCTCTTCTACTTCCAATTTTCTAGCAGTCATTTTCACTTGAAGCCCCTACTGCCATTTCAAATAAAGGCTGTCAAAACTGAAACTCAAGTAATTGTTTAGTACTTCCTGAGCATGGCTGTGTTTCATAAGGAAGAATAGATATATTTGCTGCCCAATTAAAATGAAGGAATATAATCAAGTTCATCAGTTATTATAATCGACACCAAAGGACTGAATTCTCCCATTAAAAACAAAGACAAGAGATTGGGCTAAAAAACTGAAACCAAATTATATGTAGTTTCTAATAAACATACTCATTATAAATAAAGTTGAAAATAGATGGATAAGATGTATCAGACAAATACAATCAAAAGTAAAGCAAGAGTAATAATACTAATATTAAAAAAGTTAACAAACATTAAACAAAATAGAGGTTATTTTATAATTTAAAAAAATGTATGAAGAGATGATCATCATAAAATTGTTTGCAATGAACAACAAAGCACCTAAAAATCCATAATAGCAAAAATTCTTAGGAATGCAAGAAAAGGATAAAAAAACAATTAAAGTGACTGACATTATACTTTGTTTAGAACTGAACAGCACCAAAAAAATAAGGACTGAGAAGAAATGAATGATACAAACAACAAATCTGGTATGCATAATATAAGTTAGATAATTTTTATGAATATTTATGGAAAACTTACAAACATTGTATATTTGACAATCCATAGGAAAAATTTTTAAGCAAATCCATAAAACAACTGAAAAGTATAAATTATACAGGCTTCACTCTCTGATCACATCCAATAAAATTATAAATAAATAATGATAATCTCAAATACTTGGAAATGAAATATTCCTAAGCATCCCTAAAATCCAAGAAAAAAAAATCAAACAGAAAAATTTCAACTTTCTTTAAAGCCAAGAGACAGGAAATAGTTCATACAAAACTGAAGGACAGGGCACAGCTGGTGTCAGGAATTATATGCCCTTAAAAGCTTTTATTAGTAAACAATAAATACTAAAAATAAATAAACATATTACTCATTTAAAAAATAAAAAAGACAAAAATGACATCTTTAGAAACTAGGAAAAGAATTAATTACTATCAAAGCAAACAATAATCTGAAAAAGATAAATGTAAACTGATTCTCTGAAAAACTTAATAAAACAGATAAACACTAGAGAATGCAGAAAAGACATTTGCTGTCTACAAGCTTATATGGGCACTAAACTTCTTGGTACTTAACTAGAAGTAAAACAGATGTTTCATGAAGTACGCAGAAAAACAATCATGGAAATGGTTCTCACACTTTCGAAGAATGTTCTGGTCCAGTTGAAATGTTTAAAAACTAAAAGGAAAAAAAGAAGAAACAAAGAAAGGGGAAAGGAGGGACAGAGAGAGGACAAAGAACCCAAAAGATAAAAACAGTCATCAGTAATTACAGCACACAGGACCCATTTATTTCTCATGGACAACCACTATCTACAGGACCACACCACCTACCTGTTCTTCCTTCCGCATCTTGGTACTGGGGGGGTAGAACTGTTGACTGCTCCAACTCAGTAAGTACTCATGAAGCAAAGCCCTTGCACATTCCATTAATCTGGAAATACTTGGTGTGAGCATGACACAACGTGAAGCCTCTTACTGTGGTGCACCTCACCTCACTCCACACTTTGTCAAAATCAACCCTTCAGTTCAAAGCTCCATCTGATAGCCCCACAACATTACACTTTACAAGTCACCTTCCCCTCTTGCAGGTTTGAAGCATACCCCATGAAAACCTTGGATTAGGGGAGGAGAAGGAAGAAGAAAGGGCAGGCTTGATGAGACAAACATGCTGAGATAGGAATGCAAAATGAGATAGGTCCTTAAATGGGGCCCTAAGAGGAAAAATCTGAGGAGATTTCAAAAGGCAATAGAGTTTTGCTGAAAATCCACTGAACTCCCAACCACATCCTTTCCCCCAAATTCCACCCCCATCACTACATCCCACAAAGTCAATTAACACTGCAATGTCTGTTTGCACCCATTCCTCTCGCAGTGTTGGCGGATGTCATTACAGTGGTAGCCCTCCAGTTCTTCGGTAGTTCCACACAAAGTGGACACATGAAACAGAGTTTAGTGATTTGCTTAAGGTCCTAGCACAGGTAGGGGCAGACTGAGAACCAGAACCAAGATCTTGGGATGCCCGGTTGAGTGTTCTTGCCTTTTCTGCTGCCCCTGCTGCAGCCCTTCAGACCTTCATCCTTCTGCACCCACTCACCAAGTTATTCCCATTTTTCTTCCGAAAATTTGATGTGTCCTCCTTCAGTTCTGGTTGAGCTCCATTCCTCCAGCACCGGGGCCTGACTCCCGCATCCTGGACGCTGCAACTGCTCCCAGGCCGGCACCCAGGCTTTTCACAGAGCCCCGCCTACTTAGCACTGAAGAGCTAACCTTTCAACTTTGCTCTATTCCACTTTCATACTCAAGGCTACAAAGGTGCCCTGTGTTTGTCACTCCAAGTTTCTGCTTGGCTTTCAAGATCCAGCACACCTCTCCTTGAATCCACTGACTTCCCACTTCTCCAAATGACACTCTGCTTCTCCCAGACCAGCCGACCTGTTCAATCACAGGGGAGCCACCTCCATTTTTGTCTCGTGATTGTCTCTACTGTCCACCCTTCTCCACCTATAAGCCTCCAGGCCTTCATTCTACTCATTTAAATCATAACCTGTCCATGTCTTTGTCATAAATATTTGCTGAATGCCTACGAAGTACAAGGTGCTGAGGAAACAAGTAATTAGGACAAGTCTCCTATCCTTCCAAGAGACTCCATTCAAATTCTGATCTCCTGTGTGAAATTTCCCTTCCTGCTCTCCCTCTGCTATGAACCCCGGCAAGCTTTTAAAATACGGACCATTCCAACATTTCCTGATGTGTCCCATAACACAAGAGTCCCCAAAACAATATTGTGTTCAAACAGGTTTGGAAAACACTGCATGCTTCATTCCTTACCCACCTACTCCCAAATTTCTACCCAAGATGTACAATACCTTTTAGTTATTCTTTTAAATTAATTATTATTAGTTATTAATTTAAATGTATTAAAATAATAAAATTATTACTTTAAATTTATTTACTTTACATTTTTACCGTATTTTTTCCATTATCATTCAGACCCCCATCTTTCACCTCTACCCACCAGCCTCCCCGCAGCCATCACCACACTGTGGTCCACATCCGTAAGTTATTGCTTTTTTTCTTTTTTGCTCAATCCCTCCACCCCACAACGCCACCGCCCCACCCCCAGCTATCAGCCTGCTCTCTATCTATAGGCCTGTCTCTATTTTGCTTGTTAGTTCAGTTTGTTCATTAGATTCCACATATGAGTGAAAGATCTGAGCAGTCCTGCAATGTAGGAAGTCATTTAACTTGGGTTAACAAGAATGTCCCCAAATTAGAAGCCTTCTCCCTACTCCCCAAACAGTCTATTTTAACAGTCTTGGTATTTAGAAATCTGCAGAAATACTTTTACAAAATTCTGGTCTAGATCACTGCAATTTAGAATGCACACTGTGTCGTGCTGCCCCAACAGGTACTGAATCTGACTTCCCAACTAGAATGTCTTCCCCTTAACGAGAAGAGTTTTAGCATGCATTCAAGACCTATTACAGTGGAGACATATTGCATCTAATCCTCAAAACTACAGTATTGTTTGTCTTATTTCTATGGTTAATAAAAAGCCTCAGAGAAATGGACTGGCTTGCTTATAATCACACTGCTGAATGTCCTAGCATATATAAACTTAGTTATATCGAACACCAAAGTTACTACTCTTCCCACCAGAGACAGCTATCCTTAGCAGGGTAGGTATTTTGTACTCTGCCCAATGCCAAGCTCATAGTGTAGATCCCCAATAAATAATCATTTGATTGAATCAGTCCAAGAAAACACCTGCAGGAGGAAGGATGAATAATAGCAGTGAAGTAAGCTTGATGAGTGAGGAGAGGAAGGACACTTTAGGCATTTGCAATGCGAGTTCTGTATCAATGTGCTGGACTGAATCACACTGGTCTTCTTGGGATTCCTCAATATCAAAATTTCCATCTCATTTGGGACAATTTTCTTTAAGTTTTGTTGAGTTCCACTTCCCAGGTGTCTCTGCCTCTGCACAGCTTCTGGTTCCTGACTTCCCTTTACTTTCCCCCGTACACTCAGGCATTCCTAAGCAGGTTTTCCAGGAGAATTTTATTTTTATTTTTATTTTTTTGCAAACCTCTTCTTAATATAGCACCAACTCAAAATGTGTTCCCTTGCTCTTCCACAACACTAATTAAAATGAAAGCTGATGCAGTGGTTGGTGGCATCCAATTAAACATGGTTCAAAAGCCATGTGTTATGAATGATCCCCATTTAGGATTCTTCTTTTTTCCTCTGCCTTGTATGATTAATGTCAACTTGAAGTCAATTTTGCAAGTAAAATTGCAACCCCTTGAATTTTAGTCTTATTGATTGCTGAGTCCCTAGCACAATATGTCCTGTTATATAATATTCAAAAATCTTCTAAAATGTGCTTCTAACATCTTTTAACTTGCATTTCAAAATATCGGTCCTCTGGGAAACAATTCCAAGCTAGCTCCTTCATCTGGTTCTTTGAGTAGCTTCATCTGTTAAGCATTAGACTGCTCCTTCTGCTTATATTTTTACTATTGTTTCTCATCATACCCAAATTTAGATGCCTATTGTTTCTGATGGCTTTATGATTGCCCTTATACAGCTTTCTCTGAGACAGAAAGGCAAGCGGAAGCCATAGTCTCTCTTCCGAAACCTCCCCACAGAGCCACACAGCTGGCAGGCTGGTGCCATATCTGAGACTCCACCAACCTGGCTCACACTGATTGCCCAGCCCTGGAGATTGCCCTGGAGATCCCCTGACACTCCAGCCCACCCAACTTATGGGCCTACCCAAGCTGTTAACAGTGCCTTTTCCATGTGAAGGGTTGGTCTTGGCTCCTGCTTCACAACTTCCTAAATCCTCTCAAACAAGCAACAGCTGCCTTAGTGAGCCCCAGACCCTGTTCTTCTTGCTAAGTGGCCTTAGGCCTGACACTAACTGCAGCCGGCCTAGGTTCACAGCTTGGATTCTCCTGGGAACCTCCAAGCCTATCACAAGCAGCAGCCATCTGCAGATTGCTTTATAGCTTATCCAGGGTGGACCTGGGCAGAACACAAGCTGAGGCTGACCTTACTCTGCACCACCAGGGAAAACCCAGAGCCTGCTCACCCAGTGGACAGCTACAGACCATGTCAGTGCACCACAACCATGCCTCTACACAGCTGATCCTCCTCAGAGGGGGGAGGTTGATGGTAAGTGGTCACAGCCAGTCCTTGTAGCTGACTGGCCTGGGTAAATCCCTGTCGTTGACCTGCCAACAGCAATCAAGTCTCAACTACAAGAGACAGTAGTACTCAGCCCACATGAAGGGTGGACCTTTAGTACCAGCTTGGGTGATAGGAGAGTCTGTGCCACTGGACCCTACAAGACACTTACTACATTAGGCCATGCTACCACAACACAGAGTCAAAGCAGCTCTACCTAATACATAGAAACCAACACAAGGAGGCTGCCAAAATGAGACAAAGAAACATGGCCCAAATTGAAGAATAGATGAAAACTCCAGAAAAAGAGCTAAAGAAAATGGAGATAAGCAATCTATCAGATGCAGACTTCAAAACACTGGTTATAAGGCTGCTCAAGGAACTCAGCAAGGACCTCAACAGCATAAAAAAGATCCAGTCAGAAACGAAGGATACACTAATTTAAATATAAAACAATTTACAGGGAAACAACAGTAGAATGGATGAAGCCGAGAATCAAATAAAAAAAACAACCAATCAGAACAAGGAGAAAAAAGACTCCCCCAAAATGAGGATAGTGTAAGTTGCCTTTGGGACAACGTCAAGCATTCACACATTTGCATCACAGGGGTGCCAGAAGGAGAAGAGAAAGATTAAGAAATTGGAAACCTACTTGAAAAAATAATGAAAGAAAACTTCCTTAATTTGGTGAAGGAAATAGACATGTAAGTCCAGGAAGCACCGAGCCCCAAACAAGATGGATGCAAAGAGGCCCACTCCAAAACACATCATCATTTAAATGTCAAAGGTTAAAGATAAAGAGAGAATCTTAAAAGCAGCAAGAGAAAAGCAGTTAGTTACCTACAGGGGAGTTCCCATAAGATTGTCAGTTCATTTCTCAAAAGAAACTTTGCAGGCCAAAAGGGTTTAGCAAGAAATATTCAAAATCATGAAAAGCAGGGACCTATACAGCCAAGAGTGCTTTACCCAGCAAATATATAATTTAGAATCAAAGGGCAGATAAAGAGCTTCCCAAACAAGAAAAACCTAAACAAGTTCATCATTGCTAAACCATTATTATATGAAATGTTAAAGGGACTTATTTAAGAAAAAAGTTCCTGGATTGGAGGGGGATGTAGGGGAATGCGTGAAGCTTTCAGGGGATTAAGCAGTACAAATTTGTATCTACAGAATAGCCATGGGGAGGTAAAGCACAGGAAATGGAGTAGCCAAAGAACTTACACACATGAACGATGGTGTAGGGATTGCCTGAGGGATTGCTGTGTGCTGAGTGGAGGGTGGCAAAGGGGGTAAAACTCGGACAACTGTAATAGCATAATCAATAAAATATAATTTAAAAAATTCTTAAAAAACTGTTTTTGTATCATAACAGACACATGCACGCACACATGCACATGCACATAAGAAACCATCAGAACACACAGGGTTTATTTGTTATAGAGCACAATCAAGACTATCCTGATTAATATATCAGTTTTAAAGTGCATGTCTCCTATTGGCTCCTTTTTAATTATAACTCACGTTTGAATGGATAGCTATTGAAAACTAGCATGTAAAAGGGAGGAGTCAGCCAAGGCAGCCTGTACCCTCCTTTCTGGTTTTTAATGTCAAATACCCCTTCCACAAAAATATGTTACTTGCTTTGTCCTCAGTGTTTGTGAGGCTCACCGCAAAGCTCTTAAATCACAGGGTTTTGCAGTTGGATGTGTTGTAATCTGGTAATATTCCCTTCTCTCTTTTATTAACCTCGCCCTTTATCCATAAAGCTCTGTCTATTGAAGATGAGGTCAAGATCATAATATTGTTGGTAGCATACTTTCCTCCTTTAACCCTACTTTTCTTTTTTTTTTTAAATGGATTTTTCGGGGTGACACTGCTTAACAAAATTATACAGGTTCAGGTGCACAATTCTACAACACGTAACCTGTGCACTGCATTGCGTGCTCACCAACCCCAGTCAAGTCTCCGTCCGTCACCATTTACCCTCCCTATACTCTCCTCCACCCACCTCCGCCCCGGGATTAACTCTACTTTTCTTTATACATTCTGTGTACATGGGGTCTCTACCAGGACACTCCTTAGTCTCCCAAAGCCATTCCATGGATCCTGATCGTTTCCTTGTTTATTCTTCCCCCCTTTGTATTTCTACTGTTAATACCCATACCCCTAATTGTTTTCAGTGAGTTTTGATGGAATGGTAGTAAAAATCCCTGTATTCTACCACCTTGCAGTGGCGTTTGCTTCTTAAGACCTGGTCTTCTGATTCAAATGAAGTTAAGACTTCTCTTGTTTTCTGTTCTTTAACTGTGTCATTTTCCCTGATTCTGACAAAATCAAGTATATACCTCCTGAAAAGAAGATATTAGTCAAAGGAATGGAAAACATTGAGTCTTACCAAAGCCTCCAGTTCCAAATTCCACAGAACAACTTTTCACCAATGAATAAAGTTCTTTAGAGGTGGTTTAAAAAGTGTAGAATAAACTAGAACTTGGAATGTTTGTGAATAAACCAACTAATAGATATTTTCCTTATTTTCATTTTCACAATCAGTAGCATAATCACCCAGATACCATGGACTACAGTAGACAATGGTGAATGGTGCCAAATCAACCAGGCACAGAGAAAATATCTCCAGTGCTATTTCCATACAAACACAAAGGAGGTGCTGGCTGATGAGGGGATATTAAAGAGGCCTGAGGAAAGGAGCTAGACAAGAGGACTCCTGGAGTTAGTAGCAGCATTTCAGAGAATCTTATTTTTCCTGGTCGTATCCCCTTACTGTAGCTCTACATGATATTCATGTGAAAGGAAAATTCTCCTTAATATCTCTCTTACTGTTTGTATCAAATAAAAGAACATATCAGGCTTTTAAGTTAAAATGTGTTACTCTTTCCTCCTAAGATCTGACCACATTAGATGTAGGAATACACACACACTAATTGTAACTGCAAAGCAGGTACTATATACCTAGTTAAGTTCAACAGAAATCCTGTGCGTAACAGGTACCAAAGACTGAAAAATTATTTTCAGAAGGGTTACTGAGTCTAGGAGTGAGAAACTTGTTAGTGTAGCTGAGAGGCCAGCTGGATACCTATTACTTTATTAGTGAAGACATGAAGGAAGAGTATTTCTCAACTATTTAGTTACACAGTGACCATGAGTGTGAGAGACTGCTCAACTACCAGAGCTTTCTGATCTCAGAGCTATTCCAGAAAAGTAACTTTCAATGTAAAATATACGCAGGACTCTGTTTTCTACAGTTATCTCAAGTGTTCTGCAATTGAATAAGATTTATCTTTTTAAAGAAATAACAACGAAGTGTCTCTATTTCTTGACCAACTGTGATCTATGTAATCGGTGGCCAAAACTTTAGAAAAATTAAAGCCAGAGGAAGCAAACACCAAGGTCCATAACAAATGGAAAGATCACAGACTAGAAATTCTGGCCTTGGTTCAAATGCTGGCTTCTTGATTTGAGGAAAATTACGTAGCCTTCCCTAGCATCTTAGCCTCTCCTAGCAGCGTAGCCTCAATCCCTTCTGACTGCCCAAACTGCAACCAGTTGCAGTTCTTGAATTCCCCACCCCCTCGCTCTGTACCACTCAAATGGCACCTATCACATTGTAATTGTATCAAAAATACTGGCTCATGCATCCATGCAACAAAAATTATCATGCCCAGTTTAGGTTGTGTGCTCCTTTAAATGCCGAGTTTATAAAGGTGATTAAGACAAGGTTTTTGTCCTCTAAAAGCACATTCTACATGGAAGAAAAATCATAAAGAAATGTACAATGAAGGCACGACTATATCCAACAGTACAGTACTGCAAGATGTTATAAACAGCACACAAGGTGTGACATTTAGGCTGGGTCTTGAAAGATTAGTCTGGGTATGTGAATGTCTTATTTCTTTTACTGATTTGAAGGCAGGAGTCATGCCTCATTGTATCCCTCACAATGCCTTTATCATTGTAGGTGCCAAATAAATCCATGTAGAATGAATAAGTTAAAGAAACCCAAATTTTTAGCTTTTCATGAAGAAAAAATACAAATAAGTTTCAAAAATATAATAAATTTTGTTCTGTCAATGAGAAAAATAATCTTCTTTAGGTAACTCAAATTTGTGTTAATAAAAAAATGAAATGACTTTAAATGCTAATTGGAGACTAGAGCCTCTGAGACTGTCCTTTTGGACACTATACACCAGAATACTGTAATGCTAAGAGCTGCCATTGTAACAGTAAGAGGATCCACCATTTTTTTTCCTCAATACTCTATGATATAGTTATTACTGTCTTTTGACAAATCAGGGAACTTAAAGAAGATTAAGTCATTAGCTCCAAATCACACAATTAGCACATGAATGGAGGCTGGATTCCAACTCAGCCCTGCCTGACTCCAGAGCCAAAGCCACAGCAGCCAGGGGATACAGCTTCACAGCGTGACTGGCCCGCCCCAGAACGTGGGGGGAGTCAGGACTGACGGCGGCTACTGTTATGCAGATAAGCATTATGCTGCAATCATGGTCATCTGCATTTTTTGAAAAGAGTGGAAGGGAATTAAGGAAACCTGTTTGCTTTTCAATAATTTAGACCTTAGAAACTTCTTGACTGACTGAATTTCAAAGATTCAAATACGAGTTTTCAACCATGAATCTTTCAGTGTTTAAATTCGAATTTTGAAGCATAAGGTGTACTCTAATTTCCCTTATGTGTAATACCAAGGAATCAGAACCTCGGTTCCCTTAGTATCAAAGTATTTTGTGTAAAGGATGAAAAAGGTGAAGGGACTAAGCAAAAAATAACAAACAAAACAGCTCACTTGCACACAGATAACAGCACGCTGATTAGCGGAGGGAAAGAAGGGTGGGGAGAGGTGGAAGGAGATAAATGGTGATGGAAGGAGACTTGATTTTGAGGGGTGAATATACAATACAACATACAGATGATGTATCATGGAATTGTACACTTAAAACCTATGTTAATTTTATTAACCAATGTCACCCTGACAAATTAAATAAAATTTAAAAAAAAATATTTTGTGGAAGGTGCTAGACAGAGCATTTTCAAGGTTTGAGTCTCACTCTTCCTCGATGGCACGCTTCTCACTAAGGCCACTTCTCTGGGAGGCAGCCAGGAAAATGGCCACCAGTGGGGTGCCTGGTATTTTGAATCTGGAGAAATGAATTAGACTTGCACCATTTGAATTACTCACTATGGCCGGTCATGTATCTTCCTGCCAGGGAAGCCTGGAATAATCCATTGTCAGGAGGTCAGAGAGAAACAAAGGGTGTCATTGGGAAGAGGAAAGAGGAAATGGGTGGTAGGAGAAAAAGAATGAAAAAGGCATTAGATAAAGTGCTGTTCATAGGAATATCATATACCATTGCCCGAGCTTATCTTACAATGCTGATGAGGGTTATTTGCAGCAAAGCAGGGGAATAACACATGTACACATAGACCCCCACATGAAAATCTTTCCCCTTTTGGACGGGCAACTTGGAAAACACAAAAATTCATCCTGAATTACCAGCAAAGGGAGAGATGACCAGCCCTGGGTGCACTACACCTAGGACAGAGATGCATGTGACAAGAGACCAGAGCTCGAGGCCACTAACCTACATTCATTATTCCCTGTCATCTGACACCAGCACCCTTTACTTTATAGCCTTCCAGTTATATTTAGGGTCCCCGTGTAATTGTTTTGTTTTGTTTTTAAGATTTTATTTACTTAGGTTTAGAGAGAGGGGAAGGGAAAGGGAAAGAGAGGGAGAAAAACATTGATGTGTGAGAGATACATCTACAAGTTGCCTCTTGCATGCCCCCTGCTGGGGACCTGGCCCCTAAACCCAGGCCTGTACCCTGTCCAGGAATCGAACCAGCAACCCCAGGGTTCTCGGGTCAACACTCAATCCACTGAGCCACGCCAGCCAGGGCTCCCCATGTAATTGCAGTAGCAATAATCATGACATCACAAATAACAATGGTAACTAACAATAATAACAAGTATTTTTGGCATGGAAAATAAACCATTTTTGACAGACTAATTTCTATATTTCACAGGCAAATTAATATATTTTAACTTTAAAGAGATATTTCCCTCCTCATTCAATATATAATCAGTTTTCTAGCCTCCTTCACCCTGACCCCTGTCCCCAAGGTCACAGGCACATGTGCCATGACCCCGACAGCCCAGGTACCGACCATACTACCTTCTCTATAATCCATGAACTTCGACCTACAGAATGCTGGAATAATAAACAAGATTCTGAGCTCAGATTTGTCTGAATTCAAATTCCAACTTTTCCTGAGCAAACTATAATTGTAACTACTCTGAGTTTGAGTCTCCTCAACCTGAAGCACTCTGTATAAAACAGGCTATCTCACCAAAATATGACACAGGGAGAGGGACTGATGCCATTACTTAAATGGATCATGACTCTCTTATCAATAGAAAACAGGGGTATTTTTGTTATATGTCAAATATATCTCAATAAAACTGGAAAAAATAAAAAATAAATAAATACAATTTAAAATAGAAAACGTGTATTTTCTATATACAGGCATACTTCATTTTATTGTACTTCACACTATTGTACTTCACAGCAGTGTTGTGCTTCACTTTATTGTATTTCACAGATGTGTTTTTTACAAATTGAAGACAAGACCCTCTACCAGAAAAAAGATTATGACTTGAATTATTGCAGTGGTCTAGAACCCAACCCACAAAACCTCCAAGGTGTACCATACGCTTGAAATGAAAAGATAGCTTTCCCTGTCCTTAATTCCCACAGAATTAATCACCACATCTCTACAGCAAGCAGAATCCTGTTTCTTTAGTCCATTCTAGGTCTATACTGCCTTTGGCAATGTGAACGAACAGCAAACACACTCTATAAAGCGTGTGTCACAGTTGTAGGCCCCCTGATGAAGATTTCATAGAAGGTTAAATTAAGGGGAAAAAATGGTATGGAGGATAAAACATAGGTTTCAATTATTCAGGCTGATGTTAATGTCCACTTCCATGAATGTTCAAAAGCTGCATTAATGAGACATCACTTTTGTAACTAACTGGCAAGATAGCAGACTTAACACACTGCACTTGCTGGAGCGTCAAAATCAGTAACAGCCTGCCCTCCCTCGACCACCCAAATCACTACGTGCTCTGCTCCTTTGCTGTGTTCTGCATCCTGAAAGGTCAATCTGATAACATGCCTGTGAGGTGGACAGGGGAGTAATAGCACAGCCAAGACACAAAAACATCCCAGGCCACAGCCGGGTGATACTCCCTGGCTGTCACGATATTCTGAGAAACAGGTAGCTGAAGACAGGAGAAAGCAAGCATGCAAAAGGAAAATATCTATGATTAAAAAGAAAAAAAAAAAAACTGAGCAGAAACAAAACCCCAATGCCAGCTTCTTAAGGAAAAGGAGTTTATCACAAGTTTATCCCTCTGTGCTGTTTTATCTTGAAAACGTTATTTATATATTCATTCATTTATTGTGCCAAGCACTCAGTGCTAACAGGGTGCGCAGTAGTTGGCACTATGCTTTACTCAGTCAAGTAATATCCCTTCATTGTCAGCACTTCAGATGTATTTGTGGCTGACCATGGGGACCCTCTTTTGGGGGAACTGCCCATGCTCTGGGTCACTCTTCTCAAGATTTGGAACAGCTCAGGGGTGGGCACAGTCCACTCAACTATTTTTTCCCTTTTAAACCAAAGATCACTTGGCTTTCCCCCGTGTTTATTAAAGAATGAGCTCCTCAGAGTGAAACGGTAGCACCTTCGTACCTGGTCCCTCAGCCTCTCCTGGTGGCCCATGATGGCTGTGGCATGATGAGGGTATTTCTGCTTTAGATGTTCCAGGAAAGCTTCCCTCTTCCTGTCCATCTCGGATGTTTGCATTCCCAGTATTTCTTTGGAACTTCGGGGCCCACCTAGGGTGTGTCTCCTTGGGATATTTCGGGAAGCCTTTGAAACTGAAACTCGACTGTTCCCATTAGAAAGGCGTTCCTTGGTTCTGCGACATTCTGCATCTTCCAATGATGTTACATGCAGATTGCTTTTTCCTTGTTCTGAAAGGCCAAAAAAAAAAAAAAAAAAACCAGTTCACAATTAATGATTTCACACTAGAAATCTCATTTACAGAATACTGAGAGGGTTGTGGCAGCTGTTAATATATGAATATAACTTAGCAGACTGTGTGTGTGTGTGAAGGAGGGAAAAAAGTCAACAATCAAGAAATAGGAAAAATTGCACTTTAGAAATAAAGACGTTGCAGCAAAAAAACCCTGCTTTTTCTGACTCTTTCTTTGAGGTTATTCAAAATGAGACACTTGGTCAGATGAGTTTGTAAGCAATTGGGTTACCCCCTTCCTTCACCTGTAATTGGAGAAAAGAACTTCAGTGATTCTCATTTCTTTTTTATTTTTAATTCCATCATACTGGTAACAGGATTTCTATATTTAGATTTTTTTTAAAGAGTGACTTTTTTTTAAAGGCTCATTTTTATATTTTTATACTTGAAGGTGGTTTCTGAAATATTTGTCTCATTTCCAAGACCAAAAATAGCTATAATAATAATTGACATGTGAACTACTTGCAAGTTCAATCCCCCTCCCCCGTTAACATAAACCAAGCAAGCATAAGAATATTATTATAGGTAATAATTGAAGGGACATAAAGGCTTAGATACATTTTACCTGAAGTGGACTCTAAATCACACAATGAAAAGGACACTTTGAAGGCCTTAACCTAGACACCCTGTCTCTGACCTGGCCTGGGTCAAGTTGATTTTTACTTAGAAGAAGACAGGCAATGACAACGCTTGGCGGGTAGGACATGAACAGAGCCTCTCCATTCATTCTCAATGATTGGCAAATGGGTTATCAGGTTGGAATATTCCGGTCAACTGAGAAAAGGGAGTTACTTCTTTAAAAACCAAAATAGGAAGAGAAAGTAGGGAGCATTCAGAAGCACTTCAGGTTCTGTCAGGGGAGCAGTAACACAGGCGCAGGCAGAAATAATGTCCTTGTCCACCGAATCCCCCAGAAAAAGCCTGCGGCTGGGTCTCAGGAGTCCTGCCTTCAATCCTAGACTTAGAAGAAACAATTTTACCTCTCTCAACCTCACTCTCTTCATTAATAAAAGGAGGATTTGGACTAGCATTAGATATACAAAGAGCCTTCTAGCTCTAAAAGCTTTAAATCTACTCTAAAATATTTTTAAAAATTAGTTCCCAATGAGAGGTTATTTGCCAATTATTTATCTTTAAAAGTTACGTGAAGAGAAAGAGTTCCAATATTTGAGAGTTCTACAATTGAGTCTCAGATAAACAGAGAGCCAAACCTTCATGCCAATGATGTAAAGCAACAGGTGTCCAGAACTTAGGGATGTGCTAGTTCCTCTGAAGGCAATGCCACTAACAGTTTTCTCCTTCATTGCCTGGAAACATCTGTGTATAGAACTCTAGGTACAACCACCTTTTGTTAGGCATAAAGAATATTTTAATCTCAGGCTGGTTTTCCTGTTCCAGTCTTCCACCCCTAAATGCGTGTTCTGGGAATAATTCTTCTTGTTTACCCTTCACTTCTCATTACATTCCTAATTACAGAATCTCCATCAGACACCAATGAGAAAAGAGAAGAAAAAATAGCCAGTATAGTTAATTCTACTTTTCAATAGTCTCAGCAGTAAATTTAGAAGAAGAAAAAGAGGAGGAAGAAGAAGGAGGAGGAGGAGGAGGAGGAGGAGGAGGAGGAGCTGCTATTAGTTAAAAAGATATTGGGATATAAACCTTAATTTTATTGATTTTGTTTATCTCCTTATTACATGGATTCACATGATGACTACCTTTTTTGTGATCTCTTCTTTAAAATAAAGAAGTAACAGAATCTATAGAATAAAGCTAGATGCAGAAAATGCCATATCTCAGGCTGGTAAAGATATGTACAATCTGAAGAGATTTAGCTTCATCCTTTGAGCATGCATGTGAATATGAGTTTTGTATTAGGCGTAAGTTGTATGTTTGGCCTAACCCTGCTAACTTTTTTAAAAATGTATTTATTGATTTGGAAGAGAGAAATCAGTTTGCTGTTCTACTTATTTAAGCATTCACTGGTTGGTTCCTGCATGCGCCCTGACCAGGGATTGGACCCACGACTTTGGCATATAGGCTGAGCCACCACCAGGGCTTAACACTGTTAACTTTTAAATGGAGTTTTAAGATTACTTTTTAACTTAACATCATCATCATCATCATCATCATCATCATCATATATTATTAACAAAATATATTTAGAAAATTATCCAGGACAGCTAGGTTAATGCACAGGACCGAATCTCTAGAAAGGTAATTTCTTTACATGGGCATAGTACAGAAACATCCACATACGCCCACATGGATAAACATTAGCGCCTCAAATACCAAGAGGAGTAGAAAGTCCCTTTCTGATTTGCTTTGTCACATAGGCTCACAAGAACTATTCTGTTTCATCCAAGCCTCCTCTGAAAGGATCCAGACAGCCAGAGCAGTAGCTCCTTGGAGACTGGAGAGTTTTCCGTTTTCTCCTTTGAAGTGAATTGGGAAAGGCGCAAGGAGGGGAGTGTTGGAATCAGAGTCAATCTTCTGTCAGCATTCACCTCTGAGCAGCCCCAAATTACTGACTCTCTAAAACCCCACTCTTTCCAAACACTTTGCACTGGGAAGGTTATATCGACTGGTGCTTTTCCGTTTTCTCTCTTGCGGATTTCTCTAAAATGTCTCTTTGTTAACAAGGTTTAATGTGATTTGGAGGAAAGCAGCAAGTGGCATCAATGGTTAATGCACCAATGGCTAAAGGCACAGTCCATGTCTAGTGACCCTTGGAGCCCACTCCTTCCTCTGGTCCCACCTTCCTGCCTCGCACTTTGCTTCAGCTCTGCGGGCCCCATCGGTGACCAGGGCCTGCTCCACTGTCACCAGCACCCATAGCAACCCCATGCCAGCTGCCAATCCCATATCTGAGGGACAAGTGACCACTCTACCATTCTAGTCACTTGGAGGGAATGTGGTCCTTCGACTGAGGAGAAAAACTAATTGGGGACAGAAACAAACAAGAGAGGGAGCAGGCGGAGGTTGTTTCATCACAATTCCAGAGCCATGGAGTCAGAGATCTGTGTCCTGCCAATTCCTCATTATCCACATGAATAGATGTTCCAAGCCATCAAAACAGAATACAGTTTTATTTCTTGTCCAGAATGCTTTGGTGCTAACATTTAAATATGGGAGTGTCTACTTGTTTGCTATTCTGGGAATCCATGTCAAACAAATAAGGAGGCTGTAGTACGGAGACAAGGCTTCCAGTTTCCCCTTCCTGCCCCTCCCAGCCTGCGCACAGCCCAGAGCAACTCCTCCTAGTAGCTCCCTTCAAGCAGGGCAAACAGCAAAACAGGAGCTTCGGGCCCCCTCTACACCGCCTGGAGCAGAAGTGGGGACAAGAAAGGCAGGAGTGCTAGAGAGATGCTCTTCTGAGATTCAATGAGCTTTCTGGCTGGGATATACACATTCTGGAAGGCAAAAATATAAAGTGGGGAACGGGGTGGGTACCAAACAGACAGAGGATTAGGGAAAATGGGTCGTCCACACAGCAAGCTGGCCAGCAAGCAGGCAACCTCAGGAGCTGCCAAGGTGGGCTTCCTGGCCACGACCCAAGCTTCTCTGGCTGGGTCAGCTGGCCTGAATCAGGGAACTGGGACCTTGTGTCAGTCAGGCACTACAGGCCCGCTCCCTTTCTGAGGGCCAGTGGCAGGACTGATGGCTTCCCTGAGATTTTATTCCCCCGTCAAGATTAGGTAGGCCACAGCCTCTTACAGGAGTCCCTCATTTCTTTATAGTGGCTTCTGCTTAGCTGTCTTTAATATGCAGCTTTTTAACTTGTGCCCCAGGAACATCGTCGGGAGCTGCTGTTTTGTGGGCTGGACAACATTTCCGGGCCCATGGTGGCAGGAGCCGTGCTTTGTCTGTCTATGTGTTCAGCATAACGTCCTCCCACCGCACGCACAGGAAGACCGTGCCGGGCAGTCCCCCTGACCCTCCTGGAGCCATGAACTGATTCCAGTCAATGCAATGTGGGCAGAGTGCCGCGGGCCACCTTTCATCCTGGCCCCTGGACATCCTGAATAATCTTCTATGCCCCTTCTCTTTCCTCTTTGGCCAGTTGACTGCAAAAGCTCTGAGGAGGGTCTCCTAGGCCTTCGGAAAGGATATCATGACTAGACAGAAGGTGCCTGGGTCGCAGATCAGCCTGGAGGTGGGCTATCCAGGAGATCCACCTGGCCAGGAATGTCTACATACTACTGTGTCTGAGAAACTAACCTTGATTATGCTAAACTACAAAGATTGCTATTACAGCCATCGCCCTATCTGACTAATGTATATCACGTGTTCTACTGGGGGCCCACAGGATTCCAGATCCCTTGTTAGTATCATAAAGATCACCATATATAAATGGGCAGTGAAGGTACAGCTAAAACCAGGTCCTTACATTCCTCTAAAAAACCTTTAAAAATATAACTTATTTAACATCTATAAAATGATTACCACCATTGTGAATACTAAGTATCTTTTTTAAAAAGTTATACCAGTTTTTTTAAAGATCTTATTTATTTTTAGAGAGAGGGGAAAGAAGGGAGAAAGAGAGAAAGAGAGGGGTAGAAACATCACTCAGCTGCCTCTCGCACACCTGCAACAGGGGGCCCTGACCCACAACACAGGCACTTGCCCTGACCTGGAATCAAACCTGTGACCTTTTGGTTTCCAGGAAAACATCCAACCTACTGAGCTATATCAGTCAGGGCAATACTAAGTATCTGAAAATGCTGGAAATCAGGATGTGGGGATGCAAGCAGGTGGCTGGCAGCACTTCACCTGCATAGGGTTTTCAAGACCTTAGAAGCCAGACAAAAAGCAGACACTTCAAGGCTGCTGGTGGGCAGACATATGCATCTCAAGGAATGCTCAAGGACCACTCTCAGGAGTCCACAGCCTTCAAAGGGAACGTGATATAGTTAGATTCATATTTAACCAATAATCATTGAGTGCTGCTCTACACAATGCACTTGGCAATACACTTGCACCCTATCATTTACGTAGTAGCCTGACTATTCAGCCATGGAAATCTCATTGATTAGGGCTGTTCTTGAAGCAACCATATGTTCCAGTTTGCCAAAACAGATCTGGGTTACAACTGTTGTCCCAGAGAAATTATTTATAGTGTTCCTTTTCACTCTCAAAAGCGTCTCAGTTTGGACAATAAGTTACATGATCACCCAAGAGGTCCTTATCTATAGCAGATTGATTAACTCAAAGCCCTAGGATGGTATGATCAGCCTTTTTTCAACAGGTATTAATCCAGTGCCTTCTGCACAGCTGATGTTCTGTTAGGCTCTGGGAATGTAAAGATGAAGACATAGTCTGTGCCCTGGAATATCAGGTTGTAACTGGTTGAAACATATTCATAACAAAGACAATGGAGAGTGCGGTGACAGGAGTGGACAATGGTAGGATGGATGATGTGGGCCTCAGTGGCCCGGCCTCCCCTGTATGGTCCTTGTGCCAACCAAAGAACTGAAGATGAAGCCACGCTCCTTTACAACATCACTGTGACCCTGAACTCAACAGGATCTTAAAAATCTAACCTGAATTCTTATCCCCCTTTCAGCACCTCCCCAGCCGCCCCTTCCCACCTCCCTGACCTCTAACTGCTGGACTGTGGCAGGAAGCATCTCCTGGATCTTGCCTTCTGCACATAGGCCTCATCCTAGTGGATCTCTCAAAGTCTCTGGTCCTCTCTCAGTTCCAGTCATGAATACCCAAATTGTAATCAACATCTCCACTTGGATGCCTGATAAACTTCTCATTCCTAGCAGATCCAAAAGATTTTCTGCACATCACCCACTTCCCAACCATAAACACCTTCTCATCTACTCCCCTCAAACGCTTTCTGGTTTAAGAACATGGCAACTCAATCCGTCCACCTGTGCAAACATTTCTGAAGTCATCTTTGACTCCTCTGTTTCTCGTATGTCCCATATCCCATCCCTCAGCAAATTCTTTTGGCCTTACCTTCAACATACAGCGAGACTCTCTTTTCTTATCACCACCTGCTGCTCTACTATCTACTGGTCCAAACTAGTGCAATTTCTTGCCTCTTTCACTGCAGAAGCCTCCTAACTGGCCTCCTTGCCCTTCCCCACTCCCCCGTGGGTTATTCTCTGCACAGCACTCACTATTACCCTTTATAAGGAAATTCATACGTGCCAGCAGCTCCCCCTCTCCCTTGAAATAAAAGCCCAAGTCCTTACCACACTGTCGCAGTCCCTACATGGTCTGGCCTGGGATTACCTCTTAACCTCTTTTCCTCCCATCTGTCTCCCATGTTCTTGCTGTTCTTTGAATATGTCCCTGCTGTTCCCTCCCTCGCCTTTTTCAGATGTTTGTTCCCATATTACACCAGCGAGGTTCTCCTTAATAACCTTATCTGTAGTTTTACCCCCCCCCCGCCCACCTACCCATGCACTCCCTAAGTCCTGCCTTATTTTCCACTACAGAGTTATAGGGTTGCTAGATGAAATACATGATGCCCAAGTAAATTTGGATTTCAGATAAATCATACATCATTTTTAACATATGTCCAAAGTATTGTATGGAATATACATAGTACTAAAAAAAAATTACTCGTTGTTTATCTGAAATTCAAATTTAACTGGGCATTCTATATTTTATTTGCAAAATCTAGGAACCCTGCCATCTAGCATGCTATATATTTTACTTATTTGCTCATTATCTATCTCTACCGCCCCCATCTGCCCAAACTTAGCCCTTAGAATATAAATTCAGTGAAGTCTAGTCACTGCTGGAACCCAGCAACTAAAACAGTGACTACTATATAGCAGGTGCTAAATATTCATTGAACAAATGAATAAATGAGTAAAGTGATTATACTCTCTCATTGTGACCATCTCCAGTCTCTGAAGCATCTTGGTATTGCTGTGCTTGTTTGAAAGTTATTTCTTAACTTGGTCCTATTCCAATTGCCCATCTAGATTCCCAGCCATTCATTTCAGCAAAGGCCCAGAAGCTGAATTCCTGCCTTTGGAATCTGTCCTATCAAATAAGGGGGGGAAGGGAGAGGAGGGAGCCTTATCTCCTGCTGGACCCCACCGGCCAGGCGCCTCCAAGGAGAATGCTCTGCTTTGGAAGTGCAAACAGACGCCTAGACCGATGAATGTTAAGACTCAGGGATTCTCCAGGGTGTGCTAAATTTAAAGTTTCCTGCGTTTCACTGAGCCGAGGGGCGAGAGGGGGGGTGCCTATCCCTTATAATGGCATATTCTTCTGTCTGGCTTACTTTTGCATTTTCAGTGTGGATGAGTCATTTGTTATTTCCCTTTACTCTTAAACACACACACACACACACACACACACCCCTTTTCCCCTGTGCCTAATCCCTACGCCTACGCACAGCACTATTGCCCCAAAAGCAAGTCTTTTAGTTACTAACTGGGCCCTGGATCAACCTGGGGCACGGTGGGTGGGGGTGCTTTATGAACTCGCTGCCTGTATGATGCCATCGGATAGGCTCTGGCATCAGAGACGTCAGACACTGGAGAGCAGATAAGTCCTTTCTGTACCCAACCCCTCGTTGAAATTTCTTTGGAACAACATAAGCTTTTGGAAATTCCCTACGGAAAAGACAAGTCTATTATAAAAACAATTAAAGGGAAAATGCCCAGAGAAAATTCACCAAAATTGCCTAACAACTTTCAACGTTTGAATTAAAACACACAGAAGATTCAGAGTTCCATCTATCATCCACATGTACACTGCACCCCTGATGTGCTGATCTGTAAAATGAAACATCCCCAAGCTCTGATTTAACTTGAAAATACTACAAAACTTGCATCCACGAGGCATTTGCCTCATGGATTCCCCCAACCAATGAATGGAAATGCTGCCGCCCCAGAGAGAGAGCTTCAAAGGAGCAACTGCTTTCTCCCGCGGCTGGAGTAGGAAGTATGAAATGCTGCTTTTAGCGATGTATTTGTCATTGCCTAGAGATACAGCAGCTACTGACTGCTTACTGTGCTACAAATGGGACATTCACCACGCCACTTCTTTGCTTCGGAAAATCCTGCCAGAGTCAAACCCAAGAAATCACAGCTCTCCACTCAGTTTTGAAAACGCACCACCCCAAGAAATACGCCTTTTCTTTGCCCTGCGCCCTTGTCTCCAGTTATAAAAAGCAGCAAGCGGCGAGGGACACGCGTAACTGTAACTCCATCTTTGAATGAGTCTGTTACTTACCCCGCATGTGTCTGCTGTCTGCAGAGTAAGGAAGGCAAGGCTCACATTTCTGGCTTTCATTTTCTTCCATTGTCCCTGCCTACAGCACAAGCTCCTCTGTGCTCTTTAAACTTCCCAGCGTAGTTCTGAAAGCTCTCAGAAATCTCCTGGAGGGGGCCCGGGGGTGGGGAGAGCAGACAGTGAGAAACCCCACCCCAAACTATTCTCCACTCCGGTGCAAACTCTTTCTGGCCAGAGAAAAGTGCATTCCAGCGCGGAGCCTCCAGTGCTTGCGTCCCCCGTCAGTCCTCCCGCCCACCCGACCGGTCTCCGAGGAATGGGGGCTGTGCTCCTGGCCGCCGCCGCCGCCGCCGCCGCCCCCGTCGCGCCCCGGTCGGCCTCGCGCCGCGCGCTCCCGACGGCCCAACAGGTGATGGGCCTTTCTCCCCGGGACCCAGACTGCCTGTTCCACCGCTGCAAACTACTGAGACTTCGCAGCCAGCGGGGTGAGAAACATTTCACACAGATCACCCGCATGAACCTTCTGGTCTCTTTAATCTCAGACTCTGAATCAGCCTCCCAACACGCTGATACACGTCTTCATAAACAGCCAATTGCTGATCGTACCAAACTTCAATGAAATCCCATTTAAAAAATTTAGAAAGAAAAAATATATGCCGAATGTTAAGCAAACACTTTCTGGCACTGTCTGGAGCCTGATTAACACACACAGAGGTTGTTTATTTTTGACACAGTCCATTTCAATCACTTAAACTAGGCTTTAAAAAGTCTGTACTCATTTGCCTACTCTTTGACTCCTCTGCTTTCCCCAACACACACACACATCACAGATCTGAAAAATCAACCTTCTGAATCTCTCCAGTTAATTACTTTAAGATATCTGAAAGGCAACTAAAATGCTATGGGCAGAGGTATGTTCAATTTAGTCTTTCTCCTTTTAAATTATCTACAAATATTTACTGTATTCTTTACCAAGTCCTTGAAAAACTGGCAAATTTCCTGGAAAGTGAAAATAGGCACAAGGTTCACAAAAAAAGCATGGGAAAATAATCTAAGCAACATCAGCTCTGTATCTAAAAGTAACACAAACACTCGTAGGAAGGGTGTGATACTTTAATCTATAATGCGCCCCTGCTTTTAAGGGGGGCAGGAAAGAACAATGGTTAACCTGCTGACCATACCTTCACCCAGTTTACAGGCCAGCTGGGCAAGGTTTTAATTTAGACTGAGAATTCATGCAGAACGATGGCCGGCCTTCCTCCCAATTCTGACCTTGAGCCACCTGTGTGTTTGACAGTGTGAGGGACATATTCTGGCCATTTAAGACAAAAAGATGTGGAAGCCCCAAAAGGACAAAGGATATAGACCAAAAGAAAAGTGGACATGCCAGGGAGTGCGCTAAACTCACATCAGAAAGGGAAGAAGAAGCCCCTCAACCCCTAACAGGGTTTTCCTTGAAATCCAAGATGTGATGAACCTTCCAGAAAGGTAAAGCCATGCCTGGCAGCATGAATGTGCACAGTTGGGTTGACAAGGAAGATAACTCAAGGTTTCCATGATTTTGCAACTGAATTAGTTGGTAATCTTGCTTTAAGGAGGAACTAATCTTACACAGTTTCTGTACTGGTGGCCCACAGGTGAATGCCAGATGAATCGTTTTATTTACCTTTAGTATCTCCTCAGGTATAAAATGTTTGTGAAGGAGGGATCTGTGTTCAGGCCCCCAGATCAGATTAGCCTGACCTTATAGAGCTGTTGTGTATTTGTCTTCAAATTACTAATGTCAGAAAGCATGGGGGGTTAAGGGGTCCTGAAGGAGAGGGAAAGAGAGAGATTGCAGCCCCAGTGTCCATCTTGACCAGATGTCCCGGAGCCTCGGGCTTGCTCTGGTGTGTGAACAGCCTCTCCTAGCAGCTACTACCTGTCACTTGACACAGTACAGAGACAAAACCCCCAGGATAAAAGAGACCGGAATGCACCTACAATAGATAGCACCCTTCCCGGCCCCTAGGAGGGGCGGGGCTTCCTAACTAGCTCAATCCAGGCAAAAACAAGAACCCATTTTTAGATGCAGATTATGCTTTCCTGGGGCTGTTTGGAAAATGTGAGCACTGCCCAACTGGGGACCATCAGGACCCTGATGGTCCCCAGTTGGGCAAAATGGGGCAGCTCTGCCGCTAATTCTGAACTCTGGTTGGTTAGTTTCCCGGCAGCCCAAGGCACCCCTTCAGAGGACCACGTGGTCAAACTGCTGGGACCCTCTCCTCCCCTGTGGGCAAAGCAGACTGCCGCCTCTATAGTTATTCCTCAAGCAAGACTCTATGTGAAACGCATAAATGAGAAAGGCATTCCACTGAAGCTAATTGACATAAATCATCAAAGACCATGAAATTTAGACATATATTACAGCACAACATGTTCACTTGAATAGTTCAATTTCCTGGCCATTCTATGGGGGAAAGCTTCTTTTGGACTAGTTACTAGCCCTTTGTTCCTCCTCCTTGAGAACAGGAACTGAAAAAGTTTGGGAAGCCCCCGTAGTCACTCACACTGATGCTATACATCTCTCCCCAGGGCACACAGAGCTGACTAAAAACTTTTTGTTGTCAGTTTCTCTGAGAAGGGTGTCTGGAAAACAGGAACTGAATTCTGCAGTCTACATAAGCTCAGTAACTCAGATCTTCATGGAAAATACTATTGTCATTGCTGTTACTGTGGAGATGTTTTCTGGAAGAAACGCTATTTGAAGTATATACCCTGCTTTTCTGTTTAATGTAATTTCTGGGTTTAAAAATTGCCATTACAAACCAATCTGCCTACTGCTAGCCTTTGAAATTTGCTGTGAAAGGCATAAGGGAAGCGGGAAGAACTTGAAATTTGATTTTCCTCCAGTTATATAGAGAGCTACAATAATGATATCAGGGGCTAAATTTTCAACTACATTTCTGTTAACCGGGGAAGGTGCAAGAGTATTTCTTAGTTAATGGCTCCATATGTTGGTAATTCATGACTCAAAATGAACTAACACACAAAAAAGTGTCATTTAAATGGAAAGCCATGATGGGATAAAAGACTGCTGTTAGTGAAAATGGTGAATTTGCAGACAAAGCTAACCTGTTACAGGACTGGGTCATCGTTGGTTTTGATAATACAATTTAAGGGGGCATCTGTCATGATGGGCATTAATCACAAGAATCATAAACTATTACATATGACATCTCAGCTGGCCAATTTAATTACAGGGCTGTGGAAAGCATGTCAGTCTCCTTTAAGTAGGTTTTTCAAGAGAGAAATCCTTGCTAGAACCAAGCATACATAGAATTACCCTATGTTTCAATTTTTTAAAAATTCTAAATCCCAAGGACAAGATAGCTTAAAATGACTTGACATCAGGACACAAGAGAAATAAATAATTAATGCTTGCTGACATCAAAAAATGTGATTTTCAAAAGCACTGATAACCATAAAAGGAAAACAAAACAAAATAAAGTGAAAAACAAACCAAACAAAAATCTTCCAATCAGGGTCCTCAGGTTTGATGTGTTATATGTCTCCTTTCTAAGGGTCACCCTGTAATTCAGAAATTAAGGACTTGACAGCATTTGCTTAAATGGATGATCTGGTGAATGAAATGTAGGATCTTCAATCCTAGTTTTGCCAGCAGTGTGTCAGCTGGCTAAGGTGACCTCGTACTTAAATGTAAACCAAAGGCCTGGTGACAGAGAAAGGGGACCCTATTAATAATTACAGTAAGACAAGATGCAGAAACCATTGCTGCCCCTGGCAGACCAGCACAGATGGCCACCTATGCGTCGTCCAAGATAAGCCCTAGTGCGCCTCAGGTTTCCCCATGTGAAATGAGCATAATAGCACTTGCTGTCTGCGTTTCCCGACACAGACCTCATAAGAGAAATTGAAGCCTTGACTAAAGGTGTGAACCTCATTTGAGCTGTATGACAAGTCTCACCAACAATTTCACATCAGAAAACACAAATTCCACAGTATGATTCATCCATCAAAGCAGAATTTCCCTTTCTGTGTGACCAGGAGGGAACTAGGCCACCATTTTTCTCTCGAGCATTCTGTGCGGAAGGTAACCCCACTTCTTGCTCAGACTTGCAGTCTTTAAAATCCCAGCTGCTCCCAGGAGAAGTGAGGTGGCCCCGAGCCCCCGCCAGTCAAGACTCTATTCCGATGTCTTGGAAGTTTCCTCCCACACACCATACAAATTCCTCATGAGGTTATAAATATGAACTGCACTTAGAGCCAATGTGTTAATACTTTAAGCATATTTGCTTTCTTTTCAAGAGAATCCATTGATGTTCATTTTTATCGTGGTTTCTTTTCATCTCTTTTAAGTCGGAAGAGGCTGGAGAGCAAAGACCCCGGCTGCAGAACACCATAGCTGGGCTGCCACATGTGCATCGTGGAGAAACCCACGCTCAGCTCTGCTCCTGGTCGCCGCACACCAAGTCTGGATTCCAGGTGGCAGTTTTTATGTAAAAATTGCAACTTGTATATCCCAGAGCGAGCTAAACCATGACGTGTTCCAGAGTTCTCAAAGGCCCCGGGTAGAAGCCACGAGAATGTGAAAACTTCCACAGGTACAAGCACGCTGCCTGTTTCCTCCTCACCCAGTGGTACCATTCTGAACCCTTTCAAAAGACAGTCCTTGATGAGGGCTCACTGGAAAGGAATTTCCTTGGCCTTTTATTCTGCCCCCACCCTTCTCCACATGCCCACCCTCATGGCTGCAGTGAGCTGTGGAGGAAGGAAGACGCACAGGAAACAAATTAGAGCCATCAAATTGGGATTATGTGGTTCACATCTCTTGATTGCCTTCCCCCATTTTGCAGATGAGCAAACTGAGGCTTGGAGAGTTCATTCAAGCCACACTCCCAGCTCTCCCAACTCCTAATCGGCCTTGATTCTGTTACATTCACTGACTACTTAGGGTTTTTTATCCTCTTTTCTCACAACTGCCCTGGGGGACCACTCAATTATTCTAATTCCTTTTGCTGTGCCGAAATGGGGAACAAAGTTAGGGAAGGTAAAGGAAAAGGAATACCTATTTTCCATATTCACTTTCTTCTCAACCACAGACTTGGGTCCGGCACTATTTGGGGGGCATTGCTGTATAAGCTGTGTGGTACCAGGCAGCAGTGCCCCTCTCGGTTCCTTCAGACATGGTGTGTGCTGGCCTGTGTGCTGGTTCTCTGAGGCCATGAACATTCCCGGATGGGCGGGTCTTCCTGAGGAGATGCGGCTAAGACCAGCCATCACTGATGATAAAGAGGAGCCTGCATATGGTCAGGTGGGGAAAGAGCTGGTGAGGTGAGGTGAGCTGGGGTGCAGACATGGCCATGGACGCTGGATGTGGTGCTGGTGGTGGGTGCAGCTCAGGGGTGGGGGTTGCTGGCTCTGAAAGCTGGGCCCTGGAGGTACCCTGGATTCAGCAGAAAAATAGGTCTGTGCCATGCCTCTTGGAGACCTGAAGGAAGGGGAGATTTTCCTTATTGCTCCCTCCAGAGCGTCTGCTCTCTTCTGCCCCCACCCTCTAGAACTCAGAGCTCCTGACCTTCCCTACCAGGGCAGGGGACTCTCACCTGAAACAGGACCAATGGTCTCTATATGCTTTTCTGCCAAATAAACTCTAAAGTAGACTTTGTTTCAATAACTCATCTAGTTTGGTGTTTTGTTTTTTTTCACTTGTTCGTCAGTTCTTAGCTTCAGTGAGTAATAGCCACAAACTTTATTTTTAAGAGAGACACAGACAACAGAGAATAGAAGGGTCAGCTGAAGTGCACTGCCTTCCCTGTCACGTGCTGGAGGCTGACAGGTGCGTGCAGTGACTAGGACAAGGAGCTGGGCAGGCCTTGTCCTCCCGCACCTGGAGCGCATGCTGTGGGCGCTGTGGAGGCACAGGGCTCCCTGGGTACAGGGTTTCTGAACGTGTGAGGTGGGGTTCCTAGGGTGAGGGGGCTCTTTGTGCTCAGAAGCTTCTTGGGCGCAGGTGGGGAATTGGGAAGTGGTTCCAAAGGCACGGGTGCGACAGCAGCACGGTCCCTACTGGAACCTCTGCTCTCCAACTTCCCCATTACACCTGCTCCCTCTCTAGTTTTATAGTTGGTTCTTGAAAACCAATCATGTGCTTCTGAACTTAAGTATTTTTACAGTGAGTTCATTTTCCTCTCCCCACTCCAGTGTGCAGAATTTAAGGGGAGGGAGGGAACTTCTGTTCTTTGCAGATGGGGAAAACAGGTTTACTAATGAAGAATCTGATTTCTGGAGCCAAGTTGGAGGGTAAGGTGCTGAAATTGGGGAGGTAGAAGAAGACTCCCCCACTCCCACCCTGCATTAACCAACTGTTCTATGGCTCAGCCTCTGACTTTTAGCCATGGGGAGTTTTGTGTTTGTCCCCATGTGAGACTAGATCTTAAAATTCATCGTTTCCCAGATTATTCTGTTTCTCTTCAAATACTCCCTTTTGCAAATCTAACACTTTTTTTGACTGGACAGGTTTGAATGGGATAAAATTTAATGAGAAGTTGGGCCAGGGTTTCCCTAACACAGTATTAGGGACATATTCTAATCCGTGGGACATGATTGAATCCATAAAAGTGAAAAGTGAAAAGGATGACACGATAACAAGTACTTTCTACCCACTCCCCTGCATGCACACATTCCCCGTTCTGCACACACCCCCACCCGATGTGCATGCAAACCCCCTGTGCGTAAGAACCCCAGGACCTTGATTAGTGGCAGACTGGTGTACGAAGTGACACAGCAGACCAGAGAGGAATTTATATTTCCAGACTTGCCCTGCTCACAAGCCCCTTCTGAGGAAGGTGCTGGAGAAACATCTCTGCGGCACCCCACGCCTGAGCTTGGCTGGGTCTACAGGGATCAGCTTGGAGGCGGGAGAGCACAGGTGCTAAGAGCGGCTAAGAGACCCCGTCAGATCCTCCCTCTTCTTTCTGATAGAATTTGAATATGAGATGTATGGAAAACGGATGCAGGTAGGGGTGACCAATAGTCCCCTTTGTCCAGGGCTTTGGGTGTTCCCAGGATGCAGAAATTTTGGTGCTAAAACCAAGAAAGCCCTGGGAAAATTGGGTTCATTTGGTCACCCCAGACACAGGCAGTATAGTGGGCAAAAACTGAGACCCACAAACAGACACTAGCAAGGAAAAGCTATGAGAGCGGGAGCAGCAGCAGACATAACAAGAAGCAGGCAGGCAGGCAGCAGCGGAATGAGGCACAGGCACAGGGCCCTGCTGGTTTCCCAGAGTCGCTGCCACCCTCCTGTAGGGACTGCTGTGTCCTGCACGTCAAAGAACCATGTCCAACAGCTCAGAAGGCCTGGAAAAGCCATTGCCTGTTCTTCCCATTTCCTCACATAAATAACAACCCAACGCTTGGGTAGATCTATTCCTTGTCACCCAAACAGGTCACAGACTGTGAACATCAGGACATTCAAATAGAGAGTTTACAGAATCACTTTGGAAGTGAAACAAACAATAAATACATTTTGGTTCCTCATCAAAACATAGACAATTTTCTTTGTCTTATCTCTTCAAAGATTTAATTAGTTAAAACTTTTCTTTGGTCACAAGTTTTTACTGTGAAATGATTTATTTCAAGAGGTTCCAAAAACTCTAAAGGTAAGTTTATGTAGATTGGGTTCAGGAAAAGAGTAATACCTAAGATGAATGAAACAGTGAAAATTACCTTGTTTAGGTTAGTATATCTCAGACTTCAGGATTTATTTTCTATCGTCAAAAGGATAGGTTATATTAGTGTATTAGTATTGACCTCATATCTATAATATTGTTAAAAGTATGGGTTTGATAAACAATTATATGTTTTCTTATATACATTAAATACAAAACTGTTCTTTAAAAGTAAAATGTTTTGTTCATGGAACTCTTAAAATTGCCTCAGAAGACACTGGAGTCGAGAGTACTGGTTTAAGCTAAAGATGACTGATGAATCCATTCTTCCCATCATTCATGCTCACCTTCATTTGTTCAGAAAATTATTGAGCACTAATGTGCCATTGGTGAATGCTACGCATGCTGAAATTTGTAAGATAAGCCATAGATTTGTGAACATTTGTCACACTGCACAGTATTTATTTGCTTATATGTGAGCCTCTCTCATTAGATTATGAGCTCTCGAAGGAGTAAGAGTGGCTTTCGTCATCTTTGAATCCCATGCTCACACCACAGCCCTTGGCAGGCCAAGGTGCTAAGTAAATTTTTTTTTTTTTTTGGCATGGTGGGATTAATGAAAAAATGATGAAACCATGGCTAAGAAGTTACTATCTATTTCACTTAAAGAAAGAAGAGTTCTAATGGAGATATAAACAAAGACCAAGGAAGAAGGAACAACCGCATTTGCCAAGAACAGGAAAGGCTTGGGAGGGAAGGGGACATGTGGTCTCAAAGAATGAACTGAGTTTCAGCAGGTGACTCACTGTGGAAAGAGCATGTCAGCCGCGGGAACCCCAAGCACAGTGGCCAGTGCCGGAGAGACTGTGAGTGGAATGTGTGCTGGGGACGGGGGAGGGGGGGGCGGGGGGCGGGGTGGGGGGGGAAATAACGGCAGAAAGTAAAGACATTTTTAAAAATGGTGGGGACAAGGATTGGCAAAAGATTGATAAAATAAATAAGGACCAGTTCTGAGGATTCTTATATTTCAAATGAGTTTAAATTGGATCAGGGCAGCAACAAGGAGTGAAGAGCCAAATCTGTGCTTTGGAAAAGTGATTCTGTTGGCACAATGGAGGCTGAACTGAATGGTGGTGGGGAGGTTAGGCGAGGGAGATGAGCAACAGGCAGCTAGGAGCCATGTGATAAACTGCCAGTCAGGGAAGATGCCCCCTCTGTTACCCATTCTGTCTTCTCTGTATTTGCTCACAGGAACAAGAGGCCTGCAAGCTGCCCACTCTGGTTTAAACGTTCTCCAAGTTAATGCTTACCCATTCATACAAGTTTGAGTCCTTATTCTACAGAAAGTATGCAGACGATCACATCAGCACCTATGTTTATCCAATAAATTAAACAACAGCAAATGTGGGCTGGTTAATAAGAAATCCAAAGATAACCAAACAGAGGCAGAAAGCTAGTAGTCCACGAAGTGCTTCTTTATTCAAGTTCTCAGTTTACGCAGCCACAACCTCATGCTCACTCTGAGCTGTGTGATCTCAGACCAGTGGTTATTTAACCTCTCTGAACCCCAGGGCTTCTCACCTGTGAAACGAAGGCTTTAGGTTACATGAACTCTGAGACCCTTCTTGATTATAATGTGATATTCCCGCTCTCCTCTGACAGCATTTCCCAGACAACCCAGGTTCATATTAGTGAGGCCAGATAACACATGCTCGGGCCTCTTCCCTCCCTAAACAGCTCTTCCACCTGCTGCTCCAACTGTCCTAATGGAAGGGAGTAGAGCGTTAGCTATGCATTTTTCTTGGTGTTTTTCCATCAGTGCAAATGCTGACCTTATACACAAGGCTACAGAGGGGTGGGTTTTGAGGCCTCACCTAACACAGAGGCTGAGTGGAGTGCACACCAAGCTCTGAGGGGAATCACACAGCTGTAGCCACCTTGAGCTGCCACGATTTCTACAAGCCTGTCAGTATGGAGGGAGCACACGCGCTGAGTCCTGGCCGAGGCTCTGCTCCACCACTCGCCTGCTGTGCAGAATTGGGCAAAGTACTTATAAACTGGAAACAATAATAGTCCCTATCTTATAGGGTTGTTGTGAGGATAAAAGAACAGTGCCTGGCACATTGGAAGTGCCATGTAAGTGTGGTAAGCGAATAAGTAGAATGTGATAGTTCTATCAATCTTGGTTATAAAACGATAAACAAACCTTTATTTTCCCCGTGTGTGTCATGATCCCTGAGCAACTCAGATGCACGACTAAAGCTGTTGGGGCTAAGAGAAAGTGATATTGCTGGGCAGAGAAGCAAAATCCCTTAGTATTCATCAGCTCACCCCTGTGCAGTGATGTGGGTAGCTATTCCCTCTCTACTTCACAGGGAATTTATTTTGACACTTTCCTTCAATGTTTGCAGTGTTCTGAACAAAAATACAGTGCAGTGACCTAAGTATTCTAAACATAATAGAAATATTAAGAATAGATTTGAATGAGCCATGCCGGGTGGTGGTAGGTTTATAAGACTGGTGGGAAAATTAGAATACATAGAAACTTAGACACTGTTGTAAGCATCTGCTAGGGAAGATCTTGCTCCTCCAATTAGAAAAACTGGGAGTCCCCACCCTCGCCCCATTAGTAATCTTTCCAAAAAGAAAGAAAAGAACAGACCTTTGTAACCAAAGCATTTCTACTCTATGTTGACATCAAAATCCAATGAATACAACCCTGGGCACACAAACAGAATAGCAAGAGAATTCTGCACAGCTGGAGGGTGGAGGATGAAAGGGCAGGAAGCCTCTGGAATCTGATAAACATATTACTCACTGATAATGGGACTCTTACAACACAGTCAATACAGATTAATAACATGTTTAGAATGAGATTTAGTCACTTCAGGGCTACCTGGTTTTACAAAGGAGAAAACTCATCAGCAATGCAGCACAAAAGTAGATTTAGATGTTTGGATATTCAATTAACAGGGCCACACATGAATTCAGAGCAGCCGCAGGACCCCAGCAGGGACATGCTGGGGAGAGTGATGGGAGTGATGGTGGATGTAGCCGGACAGGTGGCAGTCCCAGGCATGCAGAGCACGCAAAGCTGGACCTTTATCCTGTAAGCACTGTGGAGCCATGCACAGGATGAAAACAGCTGTGCCACGATCAGATTTGTGTTTTAGATAAATCTCTGTGGAGAATGGATTTGCCAGAAGCAGGAAAAAGGGCTACACTAAATTGTCTATTACAATGGTGTAGGGACAAAAGTGTCAGAATCTGAGCTGAGGAAGTAGTAGGAAGGAAAAAAAAACAACAACAACAACAAAACACACCTTCATAGAGTTGAGGAAAAATTAGGAAGTAAAATTGGCATAGTAGAGAGATGAATTGAATGAGGGGTAGCAGAAGGCAGGAGGATGAGCCTGTACAGGTGGACAAACTCAGGTGACACATCATGTCCCACCTAGGTTTTTACACTGATTTAGTTTGGTCAGTACCACCACAAATAGACCCAACTATTTCCAAAACAACTTCATTGCTCTGATAAAAATGCTGCTGGTACATTCTCTCAATGCCAGTAACTCAGCATCACATATTCCAGGAAAAGGGAAAAAAAAGGTCAATATTCTGCTGAAACTCTCTTTTTTCATGAAGTTAAGAATGGCTCTAGGCACATCACATCGCATTAGTTTTGTATTGTATGCAATTTGATTGATTGATGTATGCCAAATTAGAAATAATTGTCGAGGAGTCTAATGACCATTTATCAAAAAGACACTGTATGTGTAAGTTATAAAGAAAAGATGTGGCAGAAAAATTAGAGTTCAAGTAAAAATGTGTTACTCAGGTAGACCCTTTTAACAATTCTAAATGCCTATGCCTAGAGGTGTGTTCAGTTCACCCTGGGCTTAATCTCTAGAACTCTTTGCAAATTTTTTGATTGAACTCCAAATCATAATGAAATATGTCAGATATTTTGTCCAGCGCTAAGCACAGTGCCTGGCCCATAGTGGACACTCTGGAAATACTTGTTGGATAAATGAATGAAAGGAAAGGCAACCTTGCATAGAGTCAATCCCCAGAGTCTGAAGCCAGGAGGAAGCAAGAGGCTGCAGGAGAGCAGCACAGCGTTCCACACTTCTTCCTTGGATCCCAGCACCTGTCAGGCTGGCTTCGAGGCTCAGGATCCGCCTGCGCCTGCACTTCCACCTCTTCCTTCATTATGTCACTTACTACAGAGTTAGAGCATTGCAGGATTCCACAGGGATGGGAGACTAAGCAGGAGGAACTCTAACCCTTGTTCAGGCATTTGGCCACTAGAGGGCAAGAGAGTCAAAAGCCTGCTCCTGGATATCTGCGTGGCCCTTTGCACGGTGGAAACTTCCGTGCATCCTATGCAGCATCCAGCATTTGAAAAAGTTAATTAATTAATTAAATTACAGTTGACTTACAATATTATATTAGTTTTAGGAGTTCAATCTGTGATTAGACATTTATATAGTAATAGTCCCCAGTCTTGGTGTGGCTTTCACCCCCGAGCAATTTGAAATGACTGCTTTTGGTAATACTTTCCTTTCTAGCTAATAATCATTTTATAATAATCATTTTAAAACCCAAACAGAAAACAATCAGGAGAATTTCCCATGAATGACCAGCCAGGACCCCGTGCTGCCTTTGGGTTGAGCTGCCTCCTGTGTAACTGCCCCGCGGCTGTGAGGCCGGTCATGCTCCTTAGGGCGGCCAGGAGCTGTGCCCAGAGGCCCTCCGCGGCAAGCGGGAGAGCCAGGGAAAATGCAGGAAAATTCAAGTTTCAGATACACAATGAGTCATTTTTCAATATGTCTGCCCCTATTTGGGGGAAATTTTGTATATTTTATTTGCTGAATCAGGCAACCCTCCCCGTAGGGGGCGTGAGGGCACTCGCTCTTTTGGGATGCACCAGATGCCAGTCACTCCTCTGCCTTTGCTCGCACCACTTCCCCATCCGAATGCTCGTCCTCTAAGCCTTCTTCACCTGCATCTCACTCCTTACTCAAGGCCCGGCTTCCATGCTATCTCCTGCTTCCTCTTCAGTGCCCGTGGGGCCATTTTTGCCTGTGCGGTGAAGTGTTATTCACACCTGCCTAACATTCCAGGTTAAGTGTGTAGGTCCGATGGAATGGAAATTCTCAGTGAGGGCAAGAGGGAGGGACAGAGTCGGATCACCTGGGAGGAGGGGTCATTATAAAGGTGTCCGTGTGTGGGAGCGAAGACAAGGTTGGTAACCATTGCACTAGATTTCCAGCCCCTTGAAAGCAGGGACTAGATCCAGTTTGTTTCTCTTCCTTGTGTCCTCTATGTTTAGCTCAGAGACCAGCTCCTAGCAGAAACGCAACACAGATACATATTTTTAAAATAATAGAGTTGGCAAGGCTCTAGTTCTTTGTAAAAAAATAAAGTTCCTATTTTCCCCTCTCTGGCACATATTATCTTTGTCTCTCTCTCCTCCCTTACCTCCTTCTTTACCTGCTCCACGAAGGAAAATACTCACTCGATAATTTGCTATCGTCAGATTTTTTGATGTTCCTACTTTCCTGGGAGCATTTCCCATATCACTTTATTGGCTCTGCTGTCCTCTGACCCCACCCTCCCTCTGCTTTTGTTGGCTTTTCTGCAGGTGGATGCCCTAGAATAACACCCTCATCCCCCATTCCTAGAGTGGACACCCACAGGACCTTCAGGGCAGGGCAGGTTCATGACTGCCTCCTGCATGAAAGCCTGTGTGCCCAGTGCCCTGGACTAGGCAGCTCACAGACTTAGAGCCATCACCCAAGGACAACTGGAGGGGCAGTTTAAACAAGGACAATACTCCTGGGCCATCTGCCTGATGTTGTTCAGGCAGAGTCCAGAGAAGAGATGGCACCCTGAACAGGTAATTGAAGGGAGTTTATTAAATGGACCCCAGTGTTCCTGAAGGGCGGGTGGGGTTCTGAACCTGTCACAATGGAAGCTGCAGTAGGACTAGGGCTCTTACATTCCTGAGGCCTGAAGGAGTAAGAGGAGGGAGCACTTCCCCAGCCTGGAGACAGGGCACCAGAGAAGGGCTGCCTGGCCCCCTGGCCTTGCCCAGAGGAACTTATCCCACCCATGCCTGCCCAGCTGGGAGAGCTGGGGTTGGGGACCCACCTCATTTCTCCTTGGCCTCTAGTTTTAGTGAACTGAATTAAATAGCAAATGCACCCATTTTGGGGCAGAAGCACCCTTTTATAAAGAGTAGAGAGGATGTGATCCAGAAAGACCTATGGTCAGTCCCTCCCACCCCCTCCTCCCACTGTCTCCCTGAGATACACCCTTCTACATGCCGAGGGGAATGTGGCCAAGTTTAGGGAAATGGTGTGAAGCCCACAGTGCAGAAGGGGCTGAGGAGCATGGAGGCATAGACGGCTGGAGAGAAAGAACAGGCACATAAAATCAATACAGCTTCCTGTGTGAAAGGCCCAGTGAGCTCAACTTGATGTTCCCCTGGTTTGGGACCCCTGGTTTGGGAGTTGAGCAGAGCAAAAATAAAGGCCAGGATTGGCAAGCAAGTTTCATACAAGGGGTGGCAAGTTAGTCACAGTCTCCTTGGAAATGACTTTTAATAAAAACAAACAGTCAAATATATAGCACTCCTTCCTTCAGAAGCATTTGTTAGCCCTAGGTCAACTACATAATGATGTGGGTTAAGCATAAAGTGCCCAAGTGCCCACAGTTTAATTATAATTGCTTACAAGGAGCAATCACTCTAGCAGGGAGGCACTTCTTCCTTTGATTTCCCAAGGATGAGCTTTCCCCATCCCTCTGTTCCACCCCTTACCCTTTCCAAGGGGGAATAGGGTAATGCCCAGTGCAATTTGAATTCTCTGTCTCCATCTCCCTGGGCCCCCGTGTTGGGAGGGAGGCCTGCAGTGGTTCACAGTATCTGGAACTGGTAAGAATGCTTCATTCTGGGGTGCAGCCCACTGTTGCCCTAACCCTAAGCTATATTTTATCATTGACATTATAAGTAAACAGTCTGTTATTTTAGTCTCTTTCTTTCTTTTTTGTTTACCTCTTAATTTGCTTGGAATTTGGGTAAATTTGAGCAGGAAAAGCGGTATTATATATGAGACCTTCTTAAACCAGAAACCACCCCCTAGCGTGTGTTAGTCATTGTCTAAATTCTGTACAACCCTAGGAAGAAGGTGATGTTGTTGTTGTTGTTGTTATTTTTCAAATGAAAAAACAAGACATTCATTAACTGGACAAGGGTCACATAGTTAGGAAGAGGAGGAGCTGAAGTTCGAACTCACATTCAGACTATGGAGCTCAGAAGGTACGTACAGTCTATGCTGCTTCTGCCAGGATTTTTGTTTGTTTTTTTTGGGGGGGGGTATACTGCTCTCATTTTTTTCTAACCAATTTATTTTAAAATTCTCTTTAATTCAACAAACCAAGGAACATGTACATGGCTATTCTTTTGATTAAGAAAACACTGATGGGGAGAAAATACCAGGACAAAAAAAATGCCCTTGTTGAGAGTTAAGATCTACTCTAACACTTCCACTGTTAAGAATTGAGCACTTTCTCCCATCTGTTGTTGACATAGATAGAGCTGTCTGGATTAGGGCATCTGCAGCTCACTTATTTCCTCGAGGAGAGACAATTTAAGCCATCGTTTTTGTTCAGGTATGCTAGCAACAATTTAGAGGACTCTCCCCTATAGTTAAAGGAAGACAAGTGTTACGTGACCTGACCGTGGAGAAGATGGTCTCTAATGCTGTATTTATAACTCAACGGGACAGATAGCAAGTCCTACTACTGTGTACACATGGCTCTGCCTTTGGATCATGGAGGGACGCTGCCAAGGAACTATTTAAATTGGACACTTGCATCAAATGTGTTATTAGACATCTACTGCTTCACAGCAAATATTCTCTCCAGATAAGTTCACAGGATTCCTTTAAAGCCAGAGTTGCAAGATTTGTCTGAGACAAGAAAAAAGTTTCCTGAGGAAGTTTTTATTTTTATCTTTTGGATTTAAATTGTTTCATTTTTAAGTTAATTTATTACTTTTTAAATTTATTCAGGTAACACTGATTAATAAGATTATAAAGGTTTCAAGTGTACATTTCTGATACAGGATCTGCGTATCACTTTGTGTACCCCTTTACCCTTTACTATCCCCCATTCCCTTCCCTCTGGTAACCACCATACTGTTATCTGTGTCTATGAGTTTCAGTTTTATATCTCACATATGACTGAAATAATATGGCTCTTCACTTTTTCTGACTGATTTATTTTGCTTAGCATGATATTCTCAAAGTCCATACATGTCACAAATGGTAGTATTTCATCTTTTCTTATGGCTGAGTAGTAGTCCATTGTATGTATATACCACATCTTCTTTATCCAATACTATATGGAAGGACACTTTGGTTGTCTCCATGTCTTGGTTACTGTGAATCCAGAGCTTTTTACCCATTATCGATATAAGTTTCCCAAGGTCTTGCTGTAAGTACTATCCCAGTCATTGTTAGTGCTACTTGTGGTCACAAACACAGAACTCATTGGACCTCATGCTTTTGTCCAATCCATTAAGGATCATTTAGTCCTCATGTGGGTGTGACCTTTAGCTCTGGTTGGAGGACCCTAGCATAGCCCCATGTCATCCGTCTAAAATGCGCTTCTCTTAAAAGCCTGGGTATGAACAGGGGGAGGTGAATCTGTGAACTTAATCTTGTGGGGATGGTTTTGGAAGACAAGGTCACAGTGATTATTTCAGTGCTTTGGTCTTCGATCCCCATCTGGATTCCTTTTGAAGGAAGTTCAAAACCAAAACTACTTCTCCTAAATGAAGAACCTTTCTATTCTGCCCAGGAAATATTTCTTACTCTTTACCAAATTGGTCAGGTAAAAATGTGGGTCTTTAACTCACATTTAACAGAATGAAACTGTGCTGTAAAAAAAATAGACTGTGGCACAAGGTTGCCTGATAACTCTTCAAGAGGGCAGCATAACAAACATACATACTTGTTATCCTTTTATCTCCATAAAATCAACTCTTCAGAGCAGTTAACTGATATAGATTATACATTGTTTTCTTATAGATTCTATCCATATGGCAGCTAACTGCGGAGTTCTGGCTGGCGTTTCCTGGAGCAGATGCCAAATGATGGAAGACGTTAAGAAAATAACTAGTCAGCAGCCTGCCTACCCTTAAACATGATGTCCTCAATGGCTTGTTCTAATTCTGGAAATCCTAGATAGCACAGGGCTCTCCCAGGATATACAAGGGAAAGGGGGAATCTGTGGGCAGGAGAAACTTCTGGGATCCTTATGTTTGTCAGTTGGGGCAACCTGCTTTGGGAAAGCCCTTGAGCTAATTTGTAAAGCTCAGTGGGAATCCAATGCTGTTTATCTTTCTACCTTGAGGAGGTGGTTCAGTACCCATGCACACCAAGCTGTGCGTGAAGTTCAGGCTTTAGAAGTAAGGATAAGAAATGGCTGCAGTACAAGACCTGTAGGCAAAACCTTCCTCCACTAACTGTTTTACTGTCTCTGAGCAAGAGTGTACGCGCATGTGTGTGTGCGTGGGTGGTGGGCATGGGAAAAGATTTTTAAGTATTATATTCATTATGGAATTTTACACCAAGGCAATGAATTATTACCTGGAGCAGCTCACTAGTGTCTGGGTCGTGTTTTCAAAGTACTTTGAAATGAAATAAGTTGGGCTCATCCTATGATCTCTGTACCCTTTCATTCCACCGTTTAGTACTAAGGACAGCTATCATTTAACAAGTGCATACTTAGGTTTCAAGATTTATGTTGAACATTTTCATAGGCGGCATCATTTATTCCTCTCTATAACCCTCTGAGGTAGGTATAATTATCACCCCCATATTACAGATGAGAAAAGTGAGGCCTTCACAGCTCAAATAACAAGCCCGCAGACTCACAAATGCCAGGGGTGATCTCAGGGTTTGCAATCAGGCAGTTTGATTGCACAGCCCGCATTCCCAGTCTGCTATACGCCTTTCTTGGAGCTCAAGACAAGTGTCTGGTCTCCTTGAGGCTGGAATGACCAGAAAACACCTGTTTCAGTAGCTGACTCCTGACATTACAGTATAAACACATAGTACAGTTGACTCTTTAAGGCCCCACCTCCATCTTTCAGTACAAAAAGAAACTTCATTTTAGTTAGAATGCACTGAAAATAAGTTAAGATAAGCAGCAGCCTATTGAATGTAATGAAGAAATCTTGCAACTTCAATTCCAGTAAATTCCACAATTACTGAATGCCAAATATGCACCTGCTACTATGCTAGAGGCCAGAGACATAATGTTGTGACAAGAGATTCAAAGATGCAAATGAGGGGCCCCTTATAACATGTGAGTTATTCATAGACATGAGGATCCCCAGTGACCTGTGAGAAAGTACTGGAAACCTCATTATGATATGGCTTATTGCTCTGAGGCTTCAATTTTACTCAAAGATTGGGGGGGGTGGGGATCAAGTACTTTAATAGGTGAGTAATTTAAAGCACTTTGAATATTTAAAACAAACAGATATTATGAAATTGAATTAAAAATGCCTTATATTTAAGATAAAATGCTGGGTTTCAGAAAAATTGCAATTGTATGCGTGAAGTCAACCACCTTAGGTCCCACACTTGAATTCCCAAGTGTACTTGTTCTCTTTTCTCTGCAAATAGGGGTTTCTTTGGAACTAGGCAGAAACAATTAAAAAGTACAGAACATATTAATTAATGGAGGGAAACAGACACATATAGTGAGTGATGTTTTCTAAAAGGGGGACCTTCCAAGCTGAGAAAGGAAATAGATGGTTTGGTAAGTAGGGGAGAGGGAGGAAGTGCGAGGGGCTCAATTATGGTTAGCTCAGTCAGCAACAAAGTTATGTGAGCAAATATAAGAGAGAAATGAATGATAGAAAGGGGCTCAGTGAATCCATAATGTTGTGACAAGAGAGGAAGCTCAGGTCAGGTTGAGTGAAAAATGGAATCAGGTGTTTGGAAATTGTTTATGAACAGATTCTAAAGACACTGGCTGGGTTTCTGAGGGAAGTGTCAAAGACACAAAAATAAAGAAATAAAAAAAAACCAGATCCTAAAGACACAGATTGGGGTTGTGAGGAAAGTGTCAAAGGTGCAAAAATAAAGAAATGAAGCAATATTGGAAGAGAAAAAGGGGAGGAGAGATGATGCTAGAAACTCAATCTCAGTCAGAGCATAGACCTGAGGAAACTGAGTAAAATGAACTGGGAAAAAGAGAGTGAAAATTGATTAGTTAGAGACTTAGAGCTGAGGAAACAAGGGAAATCCAACTTCTAAATAACAGGTGTCTCTGGAAAAGACTAAGTAATAGAAAAGGCTACAATTATATTAAAAGATAATCCAGGAAGTTTTCTGAAGTAAAAAAAAAATTGAATCTACAGATTGAAATATAGACTAAGAAAAAAAAGGATATGGACCAAATCATAAGAAGTAAAAAGTCAACTTTGAAAGGCAGTAGGTAATAGTACGAAGACTTCAGAGATGTCAAATGTGCCTGAAGAATTTTACACACAACACTGTCATTCAAGTATAAAGGCAAAGGATTTTCAATTTTAAGAACTCAGGAAAATACTTTCTGTGAAACTGTTGGAAGAAATATTAGAAGAAACATCCTAGTCACCCAAGAGAGGATTTGAAAAGCTGGAGTGAAAGCACTGCCTTGAGGACAGAACCCATTTAGTACTAAAATGAAGACAACAAATAACAGTATTGCTAACACCTATTGGAAACTAGAAGGGAGGGGAGAACTGAAGTTAGAGTACACATGTTGATTTTTTAGTTTTTCAAGGGGAGAGTCAGCAGACATTCCTTAAAGCTGGTAAATCGAGTAATAGAAGTATGAATCAAACCTCTGATGTTTTTAATCATCAGGTTACTATGTACAGGTTACTTATTAAAATAAATTATGGGTAATAAAATAACTCAGTTACAACAAAGGGAGAGGACTTACAAGGAGCATGCTAAAGAGAATATTTTAGAGGAGATTCTATTAAGCTTTTTCTGACCAAACTGGAACTGAGCTGTGTGCTGGGACATGCACTCGTAACTGACTTCAACTGGAATCCCTTATACTGCAGCATTAACATGGGATGCATCTTCTTGGAGCATGACTATTGCTCAAATATTGGAATGTTACCTGTGGTTTTACAGGAACACAGTGAAAGTGTGAAGACTTTTACAACAGTGACAGTTGTGTAAATGGTGATTCCAAGGGTTTACTCTTTAGCAAGAATTTTCTCCTTTTAGATCATAGATAAATGGAGAGCATAAACTGCAAGAGGAGTTTCTATTTGAGGGTCTCCTTTTTCATTTTAGGTTAAACCTTTAGGTCAGTGATTTGAAAAATATTATTTCAGCATTGAGTCTTTTTTCTTTAAAAAAATATTTATTACTTTTTAGAGAGAGGGGAAGGGAAGGAGAGAGGGAGAGAAACATCAATGTGTGATTGCTTCTCCATGCCCCCCATTGGGGACCTGGCCCACAACCCAGGCATGTGACCTAATTGGGAATCATACTGGCGACCTTTTGGTTCACAGGCCAGCACTCAGTCCACTGAGCCATACCAGCCAGAGTGTGTCTTTTCTCTTTTTACGTACAGAATTCCCTGTTTCATAAATGTTACACATATCTGTAACATTTACTGTACTATATACTGTATGTAATGAGAGAAAAAATATTTTCTGAGATAATATATTCTTTGCCCCTTTACCACACAGGAGCAGCATTCACTAGTATGTATGTGATTTCCTTTTTGTTTTAATGACCATCTATGGGACTAGGGCTCAAAACCTAATAGTGAGGATAAATAGGAAAATGAGCAACCTTATGCTGCTCCTGGTTTTGAATTGAATACTCCCAGTTATCCGGTTAACATTTCTGTTTCCATTAGTCCCAGGCTTTTGACCAGTGATCTCCCCATTAGCTGGAAGCCTGCCCTAGAGAGGCACCAGTGCATTGAGTTCGTTGAGGTGATGAAGGGGTGTCAACTTCATGCAAAACCCTCCATAAACTGGGGTAGGGGACTGTGCCCTTGGAAGGTGCTTAGTCAGTTTGGGTGATAGTCTGAAGGTTCTATACAAATGGAAGTTTATTTGCATTAGAAAAAAAGGTCTGGGCTTTCATAAACATCTCTTCATGAAAAGAATTTGCTAGGTATACTAAAAAACAAAAACAAAAAAAAACACATCTAAAAAGAACATCTGCTACAACAGCTGTTCCTAAAAGCAGATTAAGGTACAACTGCCACATAAAGAGTGAAAAAGGGAGATATCTTCTCATTTCACTCTGATGGGATTCAAAACCCCTCCCATTTATTACCTAGTAATTCCCCTGGGATTCAGCACATTTCAAGTCCCACAAACAAAAATCCACTCTGATATAAACCAAACATGATCATTCCACCTGCCTTGGAATGTCTCAGAGCTCCAACAACAATACACATTCCACACATGCCTCAGTCTCCATTTCTTGTCCTCTGTTTAAAACTAAAGTGTCATTAAACATGAGCACAAGAACAGCTAAGAGGCAGCAGTCGCACTGTACATGGCCCTGGTCAGTGTGGGTGTCCCTCAGAAGTAGGTGTCTGCCATCTGAGAGGGCCCAAAAGAAACACATTTTTATGTGTTAAAGCTGGAGAAGAATGTAGATACTCTGCCCTATGAAAATGTACTTGAGGCTATCGGAGACATTTAGTTTGCAAAGAGAAGGCCTGAGGAGACATGGTAGTTGTCTTAACATATATGAAAAGTATAAAGAACATATTTATTCTCTGTTGCTGAGAGGCACCGAACCAGTGTCAGCGAGTAAGCTTATCTCATTTTGATTCATTATTGAAAAAATATTCTGTCTAATTGGTTTTAGGAACAAAGTTGGTTGATTCATAGAATAGAGAGGGAGCTCCATGCTGCTAAGAATAACCAAGTAGAAGTGAGTTAAGCATTACTCAGGAATCTGTGGACAGGTTTCTCTTACTGGAATTTAGGACCAGCCCAATGGCCTATTTTTACATTCTGCCATTTGTGCCTAGTTATAAAACCTTTCATGTAATTTTAAAACTAAAAGAATAATGATTTGGGGGTAATTATTTTTAAGACACAGAATAATTTGGCTCCTTTACTTTTTTCTTCATTAGTTGCTGTTGTGAAGATGAATGAGAAGCAGATGATGAACAGAAAAAGGGGAGGAAGAGTCAGAGGAAGAGGGGGAAGAGGAGAATCCACAGCTTTCCATTATCTGCCCTTTCCTGGAAATTAGGCCATATTTGAACAGTCACATCATATGTAAACCATTGCATTACTAGAGTGCACGTTCATCAAAGACCAACTCATACTTGCTAATAGTTTCCTAAGTTCTCATTGGACATGAATTTGCATTAGTAGCACTACAATGTTGGTACACGATGATATAGTTCTTGTTTTTATTTGTTCTCTTCACTGAAGTTCTCTTCATCTTTCAGTATAACTGAGCTCCTCCATAACTTGTTAATAATATATGACAAAAATACAGGTTGTCTTTACAAATTAACCTTAAAGAACATACACACCTCCAGAAAGCCTGCCCACTCTCAGCCAAAGGAACAAATACAGGCAAGGAGAACTAATGACCCAGTCCATTTCCTAAACAAAACAAACAGCCAAAGCCATTATAATCTCCTTGGAAAAAAGAATCACTTTTAAAGATAAGAACTGTGAAATCAGCTGATTACCAAATAGCAAGTCAAAAGACACAAAGAAAACACAGTGATAGATAAACATATTTGTGGTCTTCTAACTGAATCTCTATTGGTGTTCATCTAAATTCCACAATTCTCTCAACACCCACTTAAATTCCCCTTCTTCCATGGGAAATATGAAAAAGTATGTGACAGGTTCCACCTGAATGTTTGGTAGGGACTTCAAATCTGTGTACCTAAAACAGAACTTGAAATTTTGGCCTCTCAGCCTGGTCCTCCCTCTCTCAGTGTTACTTGGCTGTAACACCTGCTATCAATGCAAAAATAAAAGAGCCTTGACACACTCCGATATTTAATTAATAATTTCATCCCACCTAATTTATCTCCTAAGTACCATTTGAATCCATCCAACCACCACCATCCTGGACAAGACCATCATCATCTCTCTCCTGGGCAATTGCAAAAGCTTCCCAATCAGTCTCTCCAGGTACACGCTTGCTTCATTCTAGAGCCAAAATGATCTGGGAGACAAAACTGATCATGCTCCTCCAGTTCGATGGCTTCCAGCTGGCCTGAGGATAAGTTCCAAACTCTTTAGTTGGCCTCATGGACCTGCATGATCTGGCCACTTGCTAACTCTCAGCTATCCCTCTTATCACTCTCTTCTGCCTGAGTGCTCAAGTCATGCTCCCTGTCCCTCCAAGGAAGAGGCCATGCTCTTACCCACCTCAGAGCTTTATACTTGTGATTCCTTTGGCCTGTCCTCCTCTCCCTCTCACCCGTCACCAATTCCTACTTTTCCTTCAGGTCCCAAATCCATATCATCAAGGAAGTGTTCCCTGACACCTGCCCCTGTCAGATTAGGTCCCCCTTCTTAAGTGTTCCCACAGCTTTTTATATCTCTCCTTTGTAAGCCACATCATATTATTACATCCTTGTTCATTGTCATTTCCAAAACTGGATTAGAAATTCCAGGATAACAGAGACCATGTCTGCTTCAACTGCTGCAGTATCCCTGGCACCTAGTACCTAACTGGTGCTCAGAGAGTTGAATGAATAAATTAATGAATGACATGTGCTAAGTCAATGATTCATGAACTTCATTCTGCAGAAGAATCACCTGGGAAGCCAGTTTAGCAGATCCATGATCATTCTCAGGAATCTACCTTGTCAACAAGAACTCTGGGGGATTTTGACACAGATCGTCCTTGGCCCACACTTTGGAAGGCAGTTCTCTAGGACACACAGAGCAAGTGAGACAAGCAGAACTGAGGTTAAAGAGACAAAAGGAATAAAATGTGAGAAGTTAAATAACAATAGAAGATTTACATAGCTGTTCAAACCACCATTGAAAGTCCCAAGGACTAAAAAATAGACTGTCTAATTAAGTCCTCAACAAGAATAGCCCAAAGTAGTTAGAAGAAGAAGCTACCTGATGTGGCTGGAGCTGTGAGAAGACATTAAAACAGGAAACTAAATGTGGTCTTGTGCTAAAGGATGGGTCATATTGAAAAGAAGAGGAGGGGAAATAGTGTTGTAAACAGATATACAAGTAGGAACATGAGTTCAGTGGAAGGGAGGTATAGTGAAAAAGCATGTTGCTGAAAAGAAGGCTCAGAATTTTAGTGGTTGGGGAGATGATTGGGAATATAGGGAAAACCCTGACTTTAGAGGTCCTTGAAGGTAAGGAAGGCGGTCGGAATATGGCACCTCCAAACGTGCCCTTTGGGATTATTTGAGCTGAAGGCAAATGAGCAACAGCAGATGCAGGAGGAGCTCTCTTTCCTCCCCCTTTCTGCCTAATAGCAGGGCATAAATGTTTATTTGTGAGGGTATCCCCCACCCCTCTCTTATACCAGGAAGTGGAGATGACTCTTATCACTGGATATGGCACCGACTTGGGTCTGCATAACAAACTTTGTTAAACCCTTACCTTCCATTAGTTTCTCCCATATATTTAACTTTCCACAATTAATCCCCCCTAGAAGCCCACTCCTCTTTTTCTTTATCTTGCACCTGCTCACAATTTATCACCTTGTGATAAAATAGTATATAAGCTTCCAGGCCTATCCAGTTTTAGGAGTTTTCAATTTTCTTTTATGTGAGTTTCCTTGTGTGCATGTGAAATAAAGCTTTTCTTTTGCTAATCCTCTGCCAGTTTAATTCACAAGCCTCTGCCACCGAATACAAGAAGGTAGAGTAAAAGCCTGTTTTCTTTCTCTGCAGTACACAAAGGTATGACAAGAACACACTCCCTGAAGCTACACTTGACTTGCAATTTAAATGAAAGGCTAATCTTTGTGATAATTAAAAGAAAATACTTTCTTTTTTATAAGATGCCCCATTTTCCTGAAGCACTAAAAGACTTCTCCATAATGTAGTATTCGTGTGTGTTATAAAAATACAGGACAAAAAAATCAAGGTTAAAGAAAAAGGCAACCTGCACATCATGTCACAAAAGCACCTGGTTCTAAGATCATGAGTGATGAGAAATTTCAAAGAAAACGGAACAATTGAAATATAGATCTAACTTTGAACTCCAGTGATATAAGAAGAGTGCCTTTTTCCTACCTTACTTATTTCATGTTGGCTTTGATGAGTAGTGTAAAGGAATTGAGGGGGATCAGGATATGCCACTCCAGAATATGCCACTTTGGCATAAGGATCATTTTGAACTGCAAGCAATTAAGAAACAGTGGACACGGGAGATGTGTCTACTTTCTTGCTTTCTACCTGAGAGCAGGGCACCCGTTTTCCCCTTTGTGAAGGTGTCCCCATTGTACCAGGAACAGGAGAGCAACTCTATCCCTGGAGACAGAGTCAGCACTAAAATGAGTCTGCATACACTCATCTTGCTAAAATAATCCTTATCTTTCATTAGTTTCCCTCATCTACGTATTTCCTATTTATTTCTCTACAACTTATTTGTCCCTTGAAGCCCAAAGGAAAGCCTTTGTTAAATGGTATATACATCCCTGAGTCTAACCACTTCTTTGAGTTTTACTTTTTTCCTGAGAACTTTCATGCATATAAAATATTAATAAAATTTGCATTCCTTTTCTCCTTTTAATCTGTGTTTTTTGTCAGCTAAATTCACAGGCTGCCCCCACCCCTCACCATACACTGAACCTAAGAGAGTAGAGAAAAAGCTTTTTCTTTCCAGCAGAATCTGCTGGCTGCAATTAGAATGGCCCAACCCAATGTGTGGTGGCTGATTGAATCGCAGCAGGTTGTGAAAAGGTACAAAGGAAAACTTCAGAATGTCACCCCAACTAGATCCTGTCACGGTACCCACAACCAGCTCCTGAACCTCTGTGTACAGAATTTGCAGGTAGTACAGAGACGGAGCTCAAAGGCCCAGGTGTCATATTCTGGTTCTACCACTTCCAAGCCAGATGAATTTACTTCCTTCCACTCAACTGCAGATTCTTTGCCTGTAAAATGGGTATACAATTTCTTCATAGCTTTTGAGAATTCAATATTAAAGCATATGTAATCTGTAAGTCACTTTATAATCAGAAATGATGATTAAAGTCTATAAATAGATAAAATGATAAAAAAACTTCCAAGGAGATCTAATCTTTTTTTTTCCCTTGAATTACCATGGAAGTGACATTCAAATAAACATTAGTTGTAGTAAGTGAAATAGGTATAAAGGTAAAAAGAGATTCTGACTGACACATAGTACTTTTATGTGTACACAGCATCTCTTTGGCTGCACTGCATTTGTTTTCCTGAAAATAAAGATCTTAAACCCCACCAGTACATCAGTGTTACTCTCCGAAGGCTAAATACCGCAGGAATTTATATCTGATATTTGGGAAAAGTGCCAAACCTGGTGATATCTGTACACACATCAGATAAAAGCCTCAGCAAACAGATGCTCCTTTTTGCAATCATCCAAGAACTTCTAATACTCTGACAACTTGTTAATCAACCAACATATGGCATCACTTTAGTAAACACAACACTCAGATTTTGCTTTTTACAGATCATTTTCTGAGGGATGTAAATGGTCCTGACTCATCAACACTATTCACTGGAAATCAAGTGAAACTAGCCTTCGCCACCACCTTAAATCTGCCTAATTACTTGGGGAAAAAGTAAATATAGGCACTGATTTGGATTTTGTGCAATTTTTTTGTGAGTTGAAATTTTTTTTAAAAAGTCATCCTTTAGACATTTGTCAAAGTAGTAGAATGCCTTTATCATACAGATTCACGTATACCGCAAAGTCTGTAGTTCCTGCATTAGTATTCTAGGGCTGTCATTGCAAATTGCCACAAGCTGCGTGGCTTAAAAAAAAGGTAAATTTATTTTTTCACAGTTTTGGAAGCTAGAAGTCTGAAATCAGGTTGTCACCAGGGCCAGGCTCCTTCCAAAGCCTCTCAGTGAGGATCCTTTCTTGCCTCTTCCAGCTTCTGGTTGTCCCATGCCTGTCCTGGCATGGGGCACATAACTCCAGTCTCTACCTCACCTTCCGTTGACCATCTTCCCCATGCTTGTCCGTGTCTAAATTGTACTTTCATTATAAGGGCACCAGGCATAGTGGATTAGGGCCCACTGTATCCCAGTGTGACCACATGTCAACTTACCAAGACCCTCTTTCCAAATAGCCTCACATTCACAGACATGGATCAGGCTATGTCTTCCACATATCCTTTCTGGCTACCTAATATGACCCATAACAGTTCCAAATAGCACAAATCTTATCCTATGAGATGATCCTATTAGGCATGTGTGAGTCTTATCTCCCAAGACTATTATAATAGTTGCCCCTTATCCATGGTTTCACTTTCTAGTTTGTTTGTTACCTGTGGTCAACCACAGTCCAAAAATATTAAATAGAAAATTGCAGAAATAAACAATTTGTAAGTTTTAGATTGCATGCCATTCTGAGTAGTGTGATGAAATCTTGGGTAGTCCCTCTCCATTACTCCAGGATGTCAGTCATTTCTTTGCTCACTCCTGTAGATGCTTCCTGCCCATTAGTTGCTCAGTATTTCTCTTGGTGATAAGATCAACTGTCCGGTATCACAAGGTTAGTGTTCAAGTAACATTTATTTCCTGAATAATGGCTCCAAAGCATAATAGTAGTGATGCAGCAATGCTGGCAATTCGGATATGCGAAAGTGAAGCTGTAAAGGCCTTTTGCTAAGTGAAAAGATCTGTATGAATAGAAAAACAACAGTATATATAGGGTTGGGTAGTATCTGCAGTTTCAGGAATCTACTGGGATCTTGGAACGTATCCCCCCCAGAATTGGGGGACTACTGTACTACAGATGGCCATCCTTTGGGTCCCTTTAAACAGGTCCAGCTGTCTTGAGTTCATAAAAACCCTTCTTTGTACATCTGCTTCCCATCTCAGAAATCTCTTTGCACCATCTCCTTTCTTTTCTTACCCTCTTTCCCCCTGGCTTCTGGATCCTCTTTTGATTTCACTCTTCAGTTCCTAATCCTTACCTCCACCATTCACATTAAATATGCCTTCACTTTCATCCTCTAGTATCAGGTATCTGGGCAGCTGCTAGTTCTACTCCTAGTACCTCTGAGGAGCAAAAGATTCAGTTCCTTCCTGTGTAAGGGGAGCCAGCCAGGCCCTAACCAGGTGTGGATGGGGAGGTGGCGGAGACACGAGGCACAAGTGGGTGGGTACCCTTTTAAAGGCTGTCCCCACCACCTGCCATCCCAACAGTTAAGCATATAGTCACTTGAGGTAATAGAATGCTCGTTACTCACCTAACTCTCCACTTCTAAAACTTCAGCAATAGTGCTCACTCCTGACATTTTAAAAAATTATATATTTTGTGTGCTTTAGTGACCAAAAAAGTATCTCCTCTACAAGATGTCAAAAAACAATACCTCTATAAAAGATGATTAGGAATACGGAAAGATGCTAAGACTGTGTGAATTTGCAGTTCTGATTCATATTCAGACACTTCCACTAAGAAGAGCCCCCATACATCCCTTTACAATCTTTCTTCCTTGTGCTTTCATTTCTATACCCCATCCCCTGAAAACCCTCTCACCAAGGTCTGCATGACCAACCTAACTTGGACAAAGCCAACAGTCACCTCTCAGTCTCGGTCTTACTTGGGCTTCAGAGCATTTGAGAGAATGGATCACCTCCTTTCTCCTGAAACATTTTCTGCACTTGGCTCCTGGGACACTGCCTCTCCTGCTCTTCCTGCTCACTGGTAGCCCTTTCTGTCTCCTTTGCTTAATCCTCTATGTCTCCTTTGACATCTCAAACTTGTACTCTGTCTCTTAGACATTTCCACTTGAATATCTAATAGGCTTCTCAAACTTAACATGCCCCAGACAAAACTATTAATTCACCACTCCCAGCCCTGCCTTTTCCCAACCTGGTCTTCCTCTAGTGACCCCACCTCAGTTCATAATACCCCCCTTTCATTAAGCTGTCCAGGGCCAAAATTACTTTTTTAAAAACACTCTCCCAGATTTATTGAGATATGATTGACATAGAGCATTGTGTAAGTTTAAGGTATATAATGTGATGACTTGATATATGTATATATTGTGAAATGATTACCACAATAAGGTTAGTTAACACATCTATCACCTCACAAGATTAGCTTCTCCTCTCTCTCTCTCTTTTTTTTTTTGCAGTGACAGTGAGAACATTTAAGATCTCTCTTCACAATTTTCAGGTACACAACACTGTATTGCTAACTCCAGTCACCAAACTGTACATTAGATCCCCAAGAACTTATTCATCTTATAAGTGAAAGTTTGTGCTCTTGACCAACATTTTGCCATTTCTCCCATCACCCCATCTCCTCTCTTTTAACATGAGTGTAGATTTTTTAGATTCCACATGAAAGTGAGCTTATACAGCAATTGTCTTTCTGTGTCTGATTTATTTCACATGCATATTGTTGCAAATGGTTGTATTTCCTTCTGTTTATGGCTGAATAATATTCCACAAAAATCACTCCTACTCAACATCCTATATCCAATTTACATAGTAAGCTATTTTCATTCTGCCTTAAATGTGTATCCCCAATGTGACTCCTTCCACTTCCACTGCTCCCTCCTTGTCAAAGTCACCATTTCCTTCTGTTCCCGTGTAAACTGTTAGAAAGCCTGCTAATCAGTCTCCCTCAAAAGAAGTTTATAGTAACTTTTTTAAAGGGTATCTTTGCCATATCATCAATATTCTCTCTATAAATTACTCCTTCTACATTTGTATGTGTGCCTGTGAATGGGTACATATTTGTTTGTCCTTTTAAACAAGATTTCCTGAAATTCTTCCCTAAGCTTTAAAATTAATCAATTAAAATTATGAGAAGTTTACAGATTCTTAGAGTAGAGACTTGAATTTAACCTAGAAAGCAGACAATGGGCTTTTTAATCAGTGAAATGTAAGCAGGAAAAAGACAAAAATGTACTAAAGTAATGCCAGAATACAGATATTTCAGATCGAGATATTCAGTGGTCTGATTATGTAACCTTAATATTTCAGCAGAGCTGGGACCCCAGATGTACTATGTGGAAACAATATGTTCTCATGTAAATTGTTTCCTTATGGGCCAAGAGGCAAAACACCCTCTTCTTAGGAGAATGTGGTTTCCTTAAGAAGGAAATGGAGGGCTTCCGGTCAAGATGATAGCATTGGTAAACACAGTTCCCGGAACCTCCCACAATCACATCAAAATTACAACTCAGGATATAAAGAAGAAGCCACGTTGAGACAAGCAGGAGAAGTGGAGATACGAATTGGTCTGGTCTCCCACCCATGTGTGGTGGTTAAAAATCAGGAGGGATATCTTGGCTACAGAGGTGCCCTTTGAGGAGCAAAGGGTCCCAGACCCATGCCAGGCTCCCCAGTCCACAGCTCCAGTGCCAAGAAGAGAAGTCCTCAAAACTTTTGGCTGTTAAAACCAGTAGAGATTGTAGCTGAGTGAGATGGAGGGCAGCTGAAGACCTAGGCACTCCTTTGAAAGAGTCTGTGCATGGCACTGTCCAGGTGGCTCAGTGGGTTGGAGTGTCGTCTCATACACCAAAAAGTTGCAGGGATTGATTCCTGGTCACATACCTAGGTTGCAAGTTGGATCCCTGGAAGAGGTGCATATGGTATAGAGGGGAGGCAAACAACTGATGTTTCTCTCTCACATCAATGTTTCCCTTCTGTCACCCTTTCTCTCTCTTTAAAAATCAATAAACATATCCTCAGGTGAGAATTTGAGAAAAGGGCCCATATATGGACTTACTAGGGCTCACTCACTCTGAGCTTTAGCACTGGGGCAGCAGCTCAAAAGGTGACAGGGACATATGAGGACAAACTGAATTGTTGGGCTTCAGGACAGGGCTGGAGGGGAAGTTTTTTATTATGGCTGAATAATATTCCACAAAATATTATACAGACAGAATTGCTGGCAGAGGCCATTGTTCCATTGCTGAGCCGTCCCCTGACAGAGCCGGCAGGTGAGCACCATATCTGATACTCCATTAGCCTAGCTAACACTGTTTCTTGGCCTTGGTATTTCCCTGAGTTCCCAACCCACCCAACTTGTGGGTACACCCAAGACATTCCTAGTGGATTTTCCATAAAAACAGCCTGTTTGGGCTCATGTTGCAAACTTTCCTAAAAATCTCTCAAAGTTTCACAAACCACAAACAAGTAGCATCTGGCTTCTGTATAACATGTACTTCTTGCTAAATGGCCCCAAGCTCAGCACTAGCTGCAGCAAGTTTTGGGTCACAGCTTGGCTACTGCAGGGCACCTCCAAACCCAGCACAAGTAGCAGCCAACTTCAGATTGCTCTGTAGCTCATGCTAGGTGGCCCCAGGCAAGGCACAGGCAACAGTAAACCTTGGCCTCACCTTCTGGAAGGCCGCAGAGCTAGTGCACATGATAGATAGCTTCATAGAATGCTGGAGAACCATCCAATCACTTCAATGATTGGCACACTGAAGAGGCAGGCTCAAGAGGCACCAGGGCTCTGCTTAAGTGAATCCTGCACAATGGGGTTAGTTCCTACATAGCAGATACACTTCTGTGGTCACTGCTAGTCCTTGAGACCAAGTAGCCTGTGGGTAAACCCCTCCCACTGACAAAAATCAAGGCTCACCTACAAAAGGAGGTGCACACAGTCCATCTGTTGTGGGGGCACAAGGAGCACCCACCTCAGATGAACAGGGAGGCTTCTCCACTGGGTCCTACCGAAGTGGACACTTAGGACACTTGCAACCTAAGGCTACTCTGCCAAGACTGGGAGATATAGCAGCTCTACCTAATACATAGAAATGAACACAGGGAGGCTGCCAAAATGAAGAGACAAAGAAGTGTGTCCCAAAAGGAAAGAACAGAACAAAACTCCAGAAAAAGAACTAAACAGAATGGAGACGAGCAATCTACCAGATGCAGACTTCAAAACACTGGTTATAAGAATGCTCAATAATCTCAGTGAGAATTTCAACAAAGAGATAGAAAACATAAAAATGGAGATGGAAAATATAAAAAAGAACCAGTCAGAAATGAAAACTACACTAATGGAATAAAGAATACATTACAGGGAATTAACAATAGAGTAGATGAAATAGAGGAGCAAGTCAACATTTTGGAAGACAAGAAAGCAGAAAACACCCAATCACAGCAGCAAAAAAAAAAAAAAAAAAAAGTACAAAAAAAATGAAGATATTATAAGGAGCCTCTGGGACAACATCAGGCATGCCAACATTTGCATCATAGGGGTGCTGGAAGAAGAAAGAAAGCAAGAATTTGAAAACCTATTTGAAAATATAATAACTGAAAACTTCCCTAACTTGGTAAAGGAAATAGACATAAAAATCCAGGAAGCACAGAGTCCCAAACAAGCTGAATCCAAAAAGACTCACATGAAGACACATTGTCATAAAAATGCCAAAAGTTAAAGACAAAGAGAGAATTTTAAAAGCAGCAAGATAAAAAGCAGTTAGTTACCTACAAGGCAATTCATATTATTATCAACTAATTTCGCAACAGAAACTTTGCAGACAAGAAGGGATTGGCAAGAAATATTCAAAGTGATGAAAAGCAAGGACCTACAATCAAGTTTACTCTACCCAGCAAAGCTATCATTTAGAATTGAAGGACAGATAAAGATTTTCCCAGACAAGAAAAAGCTACAGGAGTTCATCACCACCAAACCAATATTACCAGAAATATTAAAAGGTCTTCTTTAAGGAAAAAAAAAAGGATAACAAAATGGCAATAAACATACATTTATCATCCATGTGTTCCTTGCAGCATTATTTACTGTAGCCAAGATATGGAAGCAATCTAAATGTCAATCAATAGTGGAATGGATAAAGAGGTGGTATGTGTGGAAGATGGAATATAGCTCAGCCATAAAAAAGAATGAAATCTTGCCATCTTCAACAACATGATGGACCTAGAGGGTATTGTGTTGAGCAAAACAAGTCAGAGAAAGACAAATGCCATATGCCATATGACTTCACTTATATGTGGAATCTAAAAAACAAAATAAATGAACAAGCAAAACAGAAACAGATTCACAGATATAGAGAACATTTTGATGGTTGCCAGATGGGAGGGTGGTTAGGGAGGTGGGTGAAAAATGTGAAGGGATTAAAAAGTAAAAATTAGTAGTTACAGAATAGTCATGGGGATAGAAAGTACAGCATAGATAATAATACTGTAATAACTATGTATGTTGTCAGATAGGTATTAGATTTATCAGGGTGATCACTTTGTAAAATATATAATGTATTTTGTCATGGATAATGTACACCCACATTTCTGGCCCAAAATTTCAGGATGAAGATCTTTGATTTTAATTTTTTAATTCAATTATTTATTTATTTATATTTGGAAACAAAACCAATTATTGTATTCCAGGGTATTATTTTGCATACAGATATCATTTTTGTTTTTTAGAGTTACACTATTAATGCAAAAGCATAAATTAAAGAATTAAAATCATTTATAGAGTATGGAATTAGTATTGCCCATGTATAATGTGCACCCTTATTTTTCCCCTAAAAAATTTGGGCAAAAAGTGTGCATTATACACAGCAAAATGTGGTAACTTCTGAGTATTATACAATACTCTGTGAATTATCTCCACTGAAACTTACTCTTTGGGTGTAGAACAAAGGAAAAGTCTGCAGCTCATTTAAGAATGAGCCAGAAATATAAGAACAGGACTAAAGCATTATGTCAAAGGGAGAAAATAAAAGTGAATAAATGCACCTTAACACTTTTAGACAAAGATGCATAAAGAGCCTGAGTTCAAATTTGTGGACAGACAGGGAGTTGTGAAGAACACTGTCTTTGGTCAACTGTTGAGTCTTAAACAAAGGGTTACTATGTGACAAGTATGCTCTAACCACTGGACAATTGTTGGTTCATTTAGTTCTTAACAACAGCTTGCTGAAATGCGTGCTGTTATTTTCTCAATTCCACAGATGAGAAAACTAAGGCACAGAGAGGCTTATTAACTTTCCCAAGGTCACAGAACCTGAACCTGCAGAGGTTGGCTCCAGGGTTAGGGTCTTAAAAACCACACACACTGTCCTTGAAGTTTTGACTGAGCAGTCTGTCTTCTTTCAGAATTCTGGAGCAGGCTACTTATCTTGTCTCTGAATTTGGACATGAAGAAAATACCTTCTTGGCACAGTGGTGGTGGGAAAATGGCTCCTTCAGGAATGACAAATTATTTGACAGCTTTTCCTTGAACACTTTTCTCCTTTTTCACCATTTCAGGGCAAGTTATAGCAAACCCTTATCTCCCATTCAAATGGCTTCTATCTCAATTGAAATCCAAAATTTCAAATGTATTCAATTTTTTCATATACCACCCTGTAAGAATTACACACTCAAACAGTAGCCAAAAGTTAAGGGTTTAAATTCTGGTTCCATCACATTGCAACTGTATGACCTTTGTCAAGTCATTTGCCCTCTCTAAGCCTCAGTTTCCTCTTTGGTAAAATGGGAATAGCAGCACGAAACTTCAGAGGATGTCATGAGGATTAAATTAAAACAATGCATGTAAACTGTTTCCACAGGTCCTACCTTGCAGGAGAGTTCCAATATCTCCTAGTTATTTGCTGTACTTTGGATTGTGATGTTGATTTTCATTATTATTAAAGGGAAACAATATTTTGTTTTAAATAGTTTAAAAGCTTTTCATTAATATGTTTATAAGATGATTTATTTTAAAAAATTTCATGAGATCTTTATAAATTTCTAATCTAGTGAAGTTCCTTCCAGCTATGCTACATCCTCTATTTGGGAGAGCTTTTCAATGAAAAAGTTTGTAGTTTTTCTTGTCAGGGGTGTATATTTTTGTTTTATAAATTCTCTATTAACTGATGATGATGAAGGTGACAATAATGATGCCAGTGAGAAAACTTTCCACTCTGAGCATTCACATTCTAATAGTTCCTACTGTGACTGAGGGTAGTTCTGATTAAATGAAGCGTAGTCTATGAATGAATGAAGCTCTTTACACCTCATTTGTTCTTGGCAGATGAATCCTGTCAATCTCAACTTTTAGCTTTCCCGCATGGGTTGGTAAGGCTTTAAAAAAGTGCATAAAAATTGTATTTGAACTTCTGCTTTTCTACGAATCATTATTGAGAAGAATACTAACCTGAAAAAGTCAGGTTCCATCTGGAAGATTCTTCAAGGGGATATTAGAGCTGGAACACTCACCGGACATGAAACCTTGTTACTCACAATGCATTTCCAGGGAGGATATCTTGCAGCTACACACCATACTAACTTTCAATCCATGCAGACTTTTCTTCAAGTTTATAGGGCATTTTTTTATATAAAACAGCTCCAGTCAATTCAGAGTAGAAATGGATGGTGCCAATTTTAATCTTTTATTATGTAGGCAGTGGAGGTGGTAGAGATTATGAACAAAAAGTCTGAAGTGTTGAGGGTCTTTTGACCATTAGATCCATTCACTGCTGTCCTTCTCTGTCATGAACTTGGACTTACTGACTGAATGCTTCCCCCCAGACTGTAGTATGAGGAGGATCGCCGAAGAAGAGCCTTCCTTGGGAATGGCTCCAGACAGTGCATTCCTGCAAACCCCACTGACCCTCCATTCCACAGCCAGGAAAGTAATGGAGTCTCCAAATGAGGCAAAGTTCACACAGTGGACTTGGGGTTAGACAGGGGAGTATCACTCTTTCCTTTAAACACCAAAGAACAGAGATACCCAAAAAAGACTCATTCATCTAATACAAAGACCAGCCCCTTGGAGACCCCCACCTTCCTCTCCTGCTTACAGTAGTAACTCTATTTCCCTGTTCTGAAGTTCCAACTTGCCACCAGGCAGAGAACAGCAAAAATATTGAACATGAAATAAAGTCTTGTCAATGTTGCTATATTTAGGACAGAAACAGCCTGGTGCTAGAAAATATCATTTAATTTGTGTTTTGTATAAAGCATGAATATGTATAAACAATGAGCTCCAATAGTCTTCATATGAAGACAAAATCTGTACATTTTCCATGGCAAGCAGAGAAGTGGATTGGCACAGTATACTCAACTATTGTTATTATATGTAGCTTGTTTCTGGAAAAAAATCGCTTAAAACTTTTTGAATATTAGTAAATTTTCTTCCAAAATGGTAATGTAATGATTTGAGATTTTTACTGTTTTATTACTGTAGGGTACTTAATTTCCTATAAATTGCTCACGGCCAGGAGTGCCACGTATGGGCTGCCATCAAAACAAGCTGGCAACTGAAACAAGAGGAGAAAATTCATTCTATCTTAGAGAAACACCCTTCCACTTGGAAGAGCCCTTGCAATTTAGGATGCCCCACCTTAGCACAGGGATCCCAGAACAGGTTAATAGTCAGGAAAATCTGACTGACTTGCTGGTTGATTGAATACCACCATCTTTTTCTGATCTATATTTATTCACTAATCATGATTTTTGGGATTTATTGAATAACTATAGCCATTGGGATACAGTAGGGAACACAGTAAATTCCCTGTCCTCATGGAGTTAGCCTTTTGATGGACAACAAAGACCGCTAAATTCAGGGAAGGAAAACAAAGTGGGATAAGTTGTGGAGAATAATGGCAGTGTTATGTGGAGGCTGGGGGAGGGTGATTAGGGACTGTGTCTCTGATGAGGGACCATTAATACTCTAGGTTCCTAAATAAGTCATGTGGCTACTAAGAGAAAAAGTGTTCCAGGTAGAAGAAACAACAACACCCAGGCAAAACACGTTTAATAACTACACAAAGCACCAAGGAAATCTCTAGATGAGACAGGAGCAGAGAGAATAAAGCAGAGAGTGGTAGAACATGGCCAGGAAGGGCCTGCATGGGACAAACATTACTGTCTTGTGAATTTTATGCCAACTGTGATGAGAAATAATTGCATATTTACCGAGAGCCTTCTTGCCCAAAGTTTTGAGTTTTAATGCCCTTGGAGATTTAAAGATAAATAAATGAAGATCCTAGTGGGCACAGCACAAAAATTCAAAGTGTGAAAGATTTTTGGAACTGTTGTTTTATCTTATCCTTCTGAAGAGTTACCTGAGCTCATGTGGGCAGCTGACCTTCCTGCCTGGTTCACCAGGCCCCCCTGGAGGTGGGAATCCATGAATTATGCCCCTGAATAAGCCCCTCCAGCCCCTGCACTGTGTGCTTGGCAGGCACATCTGGGGACAGTAGACTTGGATACACCTTCAGAGCAGCTCCATGATGATCCAGATGACAAATGGCCTCTTTAGACTGTGAGGTTTTCCTCTGCTTGAAAGAAGGAAAACAATGTCTCCGGGAACTGAGAAGATGGTGCTCTGGAATGCAGGGTGCCTTTTGAGGCTGATACATGAACACTGATAATGTCAGACAGTGGCCAGGGAGGGCCAAGGCTGGCTTCAGTGAACGCACTGAATGGGGTAGCCCCTTCGGCTGCTGTGGGGGAGGGGCAGGAAATCCTCTGACATACGTGCGAGTCTGCTCTTTGTTCCAGCCTCATTTTATCATACAATAAACAATTTCATTTCTTTGTTAATCAGCTATTCAGTCTGTCATGTTTTTCTTAAAAAAGAAAATGCAGGACCCCATACAGGGAGAAAATGATCCCCATCTCCACCCCTCCACAAAGGTCTCCTTAGCACAGAGGAAATGGCCTGCAGTCTTTCAGCTTGCGCTTAAAAGTTTTCTTTGGAAGGAGGCCATGTTCTATCTAGTCAGACAAACTCAGGACTGAGTCTTAGCTTATCAGCTTGCTTGTGTGCGTCCTTGGGCAAGTCACACACTTTCTTCAAGCCTCAGTTTCCTCATCTGAGAAAATAATTCCCTCCTCATAGGTAGGTTTTAAAGATTGGAAATTATATACACTTACCTATACTTACATTTTACCTAGCATCTAGTTGAAATCTAATTATTGATGGGCATCATTATTATCATCACTAATAATTCAAATCTTATAATTTTTAGTACCTGTGTCACAGACCCCTAGACACCCCAAGGGTTCTATTTCAGTAGCAGTCTGAGAGTGAAGAATCTGCTGGAATTAGGATCCCAACATTTCATACATGAACGAAGGTCGGGCTTTAAGGGGAGAAAGGGTGCCTAGGCCTGGGAAGACAAAGGCTTTGTAATATGCCGCCACTCCCCCTCCTCTGCCATCCCTCACATTCCTCCTTCCTGCTGAGTCCTGACCTGAACCACTCAGAGGTCTTCTCAGCACAGCACCCCAGCATCCTCTACCAATAGATGGCAACTGACAAAGGAGATGAAACCTAATTCCTATACTTGGTCTAGAGCAGCCTTTCAACATTTTTCATCTCATGGCCCATGTAAACAGATTACTACAATTCTGTGACACACCAAAATATATATTATATTTTTTGCCCATTTGACCAAAAAAATAGGTCTAATTTTGATTCACTCATACTGAACAGCTATTGTTGTGTTGGTTATTTTCATTTTTTTATTTGACAATCTAAGGGAAAAGAGGTCAGTACTCCTGACTAAACAGTCAGGTATTGCATATTTCAGATATTGTTTGTGACACACCTGTTAAAAATCTCTGCTCCAAACGATGACTAGAAATACTGGTTTTGTGTGAAGGAGGGGAGTATGCTCAGTGAGGAAAGGGCTTTGTCTATGGCTATAATCACATAACGAAAGGCCAATGAATTCTTCACAGTTGTCAGTGCTGGGCAAATATGGAAAAAGCCTCAGGCTCTGGGAAGTGACAGGGCCTGGTCCTGGGCCTGGGACCCCACAAGGCTACCAGCCTGTGACTGCCCAAGAAGGGAAGGGGGCCTTTCTGTCTCAGACTGGGTTTTGTGTAGGTTGTATAGAACTGTAGGAAAGAAAAAGATGCCTGGAGTTTTGACTGTTAACCAAAAAATGATTTCACAAATGGCATAACAAGATTTTTGAATTCTACAAAATTCTGAAAAAAACACATACTGAGCATTGTTTGCTTCATGTTTTTGTTACATCTAATGTAACACATGTGCACACTCAGCACACGCACACACCCACACCACTGTTCTAATATCTCGGTTGGGGCTATTCTGTTATTCCATGCTTCTTATCAGGAAGTTGAAAGGGGTCCTCGGGAGCTAAGCCACCATCAAATAGATTACAGAGGTCTGAGCAAAGCTGAGTGTTACCAGTTTACTGTCATTAGATCTCTTTTTTTCCCTTCAAACTAAGAGTGTTTTCTGTTTGTTTACCATTCAAGAAATGTATTTTTCTTTTAAAAATAGATTAGATAAAAACCAAAGCTATCCAGTGAACTTTTAACTTACTTAACTATTAGTCCTTTACAAAAAAGCTTCCTCCTCTGGCCATCAACAACCAAATTGTTTGTTCTGAACAGGCTTTCAGTCAGTCCACCCTGGGACTAGTCTCACAGGCTTTCCTGGTGATTTATTTATCAAGAAAGAAGGGAATGAGGGTGGTGGTTTGCTCTCAATCCAGCCACTCGATTTTAGTAAAAAGTATCTTTGAATTTAAAAAAATGGTTTGCCCCAAAGGTCTGAAAAAACCCCTTTGAAGCTGCACAAAACTGATTTTTCCCAAAATTAGCTTTTTGTCCTCTCCCAGAGGGAGAGTACAGGGAAGAAGAAAGGGTAACGGAGTATGCATTACTAAGGGTGTGTCTTGAATCACGGATTTTATAAATCATCCTGTTGCCTTATCCTCTGACAAAAACCAGTAACAACTTACCCAAAGAAAGAGCAAATGCCTGCCTGAGAAACTCACTGAAGTCCATTGACCTGCCTTTCCCTGCTCTACCTAGGTGACTGGATAGTCTGAACTCAGTGTTGAAAACACAGAATCGGTTAATTAATTTCTGTTTTCCTAGTTACTGCATTTCAACCATGCCAAATACCTTTTTCCTGCCCCTTTGTGACATCTTAGCTAGAGCCTGCAGACTTCTGGTCACTTTTCCATAATACAAAGTCAAGGCCATCATAAAACTCCAGTCTTGCACTCAATTTAAATCTCATCTCCTTCCATCCTTGGTGCAGGCTGGGCCATAGCTGTAGGGACACTGATGGGGAAACAACATGGTCTGGCTCCTCAGTGGATTTGGGGCAGTGGAAAGAGGTTGGGAAAATCTTCTTTGGGTAGTTTTCTTTGCTTCTTGGACTGACATTAATAAGTTCTTAGCATCTACTATGAGATAGGATCCAAATGTGGCCCTTGGGTGCCTGACTCCATTTTCTGGTTGGCTTTGCAGAGTCTACACAGTTCCTGGAGGTGGGCGAACAGGCCCCTGTCCAACCTCTCCCACAGCACAGCTCCCAGTAACAGCAGCAATCCCTCCTCCCCTTCATAGATACATCCTCTTAGAAACTTGGGAGTCCTTGTCTGCCAACCAAGAACTGTCAAGATGGTCCAGCCTGCCCCTGGTCCAGGTAAGAATCTCATCCATCCGTGCCAGCATAAGCACCATTGGCTTCACGGCCAGTTCTTTTCATGGCTTTGCTCCACCATCTTTGTTCTACTTCTTTTACTCAGGTCAACAAGGCCCAGGAGCTGACTGGCTGGCCTGTAACCTAAACAGATGTCCAGCCCACAAGCAAGGTGTCAGTCTTCCCCTCTTGCAAGCACTATTCTCTTCAAGGCAACCTTCCCTTGGCTTCAGGAAGGAGCGAGCACCTCTCCTGTCTCTAGGGAAGGGATCCTTTTCACAACAAACTCTTCATTCATGGAATGGTTCCAATTACTTCAGGAAACACCCCTCTTCTCTTCTCCACTTTCTGGGGCACTGTTGGTTCTGGTAGTGTTAGGTAGGATAGATAGCAAACCAGGGCAGGGAGGAGGAGGGAGACATGTCTCACCCACTGACTCAGCAGCCCTGAGCCTGGCCTGGTACTATTGCCAGGTGTTCCAGCATCAGAGGAAACACCATGCTAACACAGAAGAAGGGCAGTCCTTGAAATTCTATGTATCATCTCCACTATCAAGGCCTGAAAAGCTGGAAAGGGCCCATACTGCCCAAATGAAGAAGCCCATTAATACCTTTTGGTATTCATGCCAACTTCTCTCACAAAAAGCTGGCACCACCATTACCTGTCAATCAATATATAACTTCTTCACTGCCATCCTGCCAACTATATAAGTCCTCAGAACAAAGGACGAGGTGCATGTTTCCCCCCTGGCCTTTGGCCGCCCTTACTTTCATCACCCTTACCCTGCTTTGCCCTGAACCTATGCCTTTCATTCCCTCACCCTGACCTTAACTATGCCCATTCTCTTCCCTGAGAACAGATCACCATTAAACCCTTTTACATGCCAATAGACTTGTTCATCTGTAATTCTTTACTGTACTGGCAAGAAGAACTGAGTTTCTGGGAGTTTCTCCCATAACAGTAACAGGGTCTGTTTTCCTCAAAGCCCTGTGGGATACCTGAAGCCTCTGTGTTCTCAGATTCAAGTCCTTTGTTGTGAATTACAAGGGAATAGGAAAAAGGCCCCACTAATGTTTTTTATACTGCTATCTAAACATCTCTTAAAACTCACCTCCATTAAACCAGAAGCCTCTCCAGGCTGACCAATTCATTTATTCACTTAACAGATATTTCTTGAGTGCCCACTCTGCCTGGTAAACTGCTGTAGGCACTGGAGATATGACAGCAAATAGGACAGAGAGGTTACCACTCTCAGACAGCTTACATTCTATTGGAGGGAAACACCTTACCCAGCCATGCTTGCAAGATGATTTTAGATAGTGCTAAGTGCTATGAGACAGTAAAATGCAGTGTAGAATGATTGCAGGAGGAAGGTTGCCATTTAAGATGGGTGGCTGAAAAAGGATTACCTGAAAAAGAGATCATTGAACTAGAATAAATGATTCCCAGGCAGGGCGAATGGGCAGGCCTTGAAGTGGGAGCCTGTTTGGCATGCCCAAGGAATTTCAGAGAAGTCAATGGGTTGTTTTCCAATTCTCATCTTAAGGTTAAATGTTCCAAGATGTTTCTCCCTGTCTTCTGCTTGTTCTAGGATAGTACGGGAGATAGAGAGCTCCACTGTGCATTCTGCTTCTGGTCTACCCTGTGTATGTTAAGCCTTATAGCTGTCTCCATAGACTTAGAGGTTGTAGAGATGAAGGAGCATTTTCACTCACTCATTTGAATCATGTGGCCAGGGAGTATCCTCATCAGAATTGTATTTCTGACCAAACTGCCACCCATGAAAAATCACCCACCAGGCAAGGGAAGAACAGAGCTTCAAGGCTTCACATACACAGTACCTTCTTAATGGGGTTTATGAATGCATCCACATGAATACTAAAATGTATGTTACATCTTAAAGCATTATAAAAATAAAACTATATTATTGTGAGCCTTACTTAATAAAATTAAGTATGGATCATGAAAGGAAAAGAAATAGGTTCCAAGAAGACTTAAAGGTACCATTTCTCTACTTGATTTATTACTTTGAAATAAATCTCATTGGAAATGTCCATTTTGTTAAACAAAATTGCTTCCATATCATTTGTGCCTGAAAAGGCATATGCCTTATTGACATGGAATTTTATAGCTGGAAGATACCTTTGAGATCATTAATGACAACTCTCTCATTTTACACATGAGCTAACAGATCACCAAAAAGGTTAAGCATAATTTCAAAACAATGTAGCATTTATAATTGTAAAGTTGAACTTGAATCCAAACCTCTTTACTGCCAGTCCACTAATCTCACAACTATATTGCAGGACCTCTATTCTAAGACATGTTTCCTGACATACATTATATCAAAGACCAGGGCCAGGTGTGATCTCAGCATAGTTAGATTACAGGTGTTGTGGGATACAGCTTCCATGATGGCCTCCAATGATCTCCACCTCCTGATAGTCACACTGTCTTGTTATCACCTTCTACATTATACCAAGATTGGTCTATAGGACCAACTGAATATGGCAGAAATGATGGTATGACTTCCAAGATTAGGTTATAAAAGCTGTGGCTGCCATCTTGGTCTCTCTTTCTTGGATCACTTACTCTGGGGAAAACTAGTTACCATAGTGTAAGGATGCTCAGGCAGCCTAAGAAATGGTGAGGAAGTGAGATGCTCAACCATGAACCTCAACGATGATGCTCAACCATCAACAGCTAGCAAGAAACTGAGTCTTGCCAGCAAGCCCATGAGTGAGCTTGGAAGCAGATCCTCCAGCCTCACGTAACTACAACCCCAGTTCACAGCTTGACTGCAACTTCACAAGAAACCATGAACCTGAACTGCCCCACTAAACTGCTCCCAGATTCAATACAGAAAAATTGTGAGATAATAATTATTATTTAGGCTAATATTTTGCAAGATTTGTTCTTTTGTGCAGCTATAGATAACATACAAGTACAGTGCTTTGATTTGTCTAAATCACTCTTAGTACCATATCATAGTCTGTATAACTCAGTGACAAATCTTGCCCTTTCTCACACAGGAGAAAGACAGACACTTGCTCTGCTCAAGGACCTGTCTCAGCTCAGTCTCTGCCAATAGGAAAAAGAGGTAAGAGGGTGGTCCTGCCAAAATCCAACAACACCTCCTCAAGGACAATTTGTGGCAACTTCAGCTGGAAAACGGCTCCATGCTGGAACAAAGAAGGCATGGCAGTAGTTTGATGTACAGGAGAAGAGTGAATACAAAGCATAACTTCAGGCAGACTTCCTTTAAACATGCAAAATCTTCTGCTGCTATTTTCATGCTTTTGGAGAACTGGAAATTTCCAGAGGCTACTCTTTCCCTGTCCTGGATTTTGTGAAAAGTTTTTTGAAGAAGTCATATAACTCAAATTTCATATTTTCTTAACCAGTTCCAGGAATGTGGACACTTCAAAAATATTTGCAATTTAGGATGTGGGGTATACTTAGGCAGATATGCCTTATGTCTAAAAGGAACCCGAGTCACCCCACCCTTGTTTTTCTGATAGACTATGTCTCTTTCCACCTTCAGAGTTCAGATTGAGCTCGCTAGATTTACAAAGCTTTTCTAAAGTGATGCTATTTAGTTAGCATCATTTCTTACTTATTTCCTTCTCATTAATAGTCCTCATGCATGAATAGAGTTGCATTAGGGTCTATGCTCTCCTTTTCTCTGTAGGGGTCTAACCTGGTTCCCCACAATAACTGCTGAATTGAGGAACATTTGAGACTTTAAACAGTGGGCACTGAAAAATGTCACCAAATAATGCTAGTGCCTGAGAAGCTGGCATGGTAAGGGAGGAGTTACATAATGATAACAGTAATTTTATCAACTCAACATGGATGGGAACTGCATGCAGAGCATGGGCTACCTTCTCAACTTTCTTGTGACAGATGGATGGAGGCAGGAAGGGAAGAAATCCATGATCTACTGTTACATAACTGGGGACATAGGGAGAGGAAAGCCTTTGTGCATTCGTAATGTCTTTCAGAAGTTAGGGCTCAGCCTTCATATGGTCAGAGGTGAAGGTTAGATCAGAGCTCCCAAAAGGCACAACTAATAAGATCTGAGGGGATATTGGAAGACTTTCTTGCTACTCTCTGTCCTTTCCTCCCACATACCTAGAATCCATCATTACAATAAATGTGTCTGCATTAGAGTTATAGGCTTTTGAAATTCAAATATTCTTAGTAGTGTTTACTTGCTTTCTGTTCTTAATGTTTATACTGAAAGTGTTTTCTCAGGGCTCTGAGAGAATAAGAGTTTTACAGAACAGAAGGAGAGGAGATCCAGTCAAATTTAGACCATGAGACACCCCCTGAAGATGGTATTTCCTTGGAAAGACAGAGCTTCTGACTCACTCCTTTAAAAGACTTGATGCCAGAGGCGAGGGTGTTTGCTTTTTGAAAAGTTTACTGGTAAGAAACTAAAAGTTAAGCACTCCTAGGAATTACAAATAGAGTAGTTAGACTTTCAAATAAGAATTTATAGACTTGTGGGGGCCTGATAATTAATGTTAAATTCAAGGACTTTGGGGACTACCAGGCTAGTATTTCAAGGTTAGTTGTAATAAAGTGGGAAGTGCAAAAGTTGAAGTTATTATGGCAAATGTAATTCATCCCCATTACACATTCTTGACAGAATTTTACAAGGCCTAGAAATCTGTGTCCCTAACATACTCAGTTTGGTTTGCTGAAGTGTTTTTGTAAAAGAGGACAGCACAGTTAGATCCTTCTGGGTAATATGGTTACATTTTCAGCTTCGTTGTTGGACTCTTCACATTTAGTTTGAAAGGCCAAGAGGAAAATCCAACTGTAAAAACTTCTTGAAAGAGATAGGGTCCAAAATAGAACAGGGAAACCATTGTTTTACCTTTCTCTATGGAAACAGAGCATTCAAATTTGACCTAACAAGAGTTTTTCCAATTGGAAATTAAAATTAAGAAAAGCACACCATTCACATAGCATCAGAAAAATTGAAATAGTGGTAAATTTCACAAAAGATGTGCAATACATGTACATTGAAAATTATAAAATATTGTTTAGAAAAAGTTAAAGGAGAACTATGTAAGTGAGAGATATATACCATGTTTCTGGATTGGAAGATTTAATATTGTTGAGATGTCAGTTTTCCAAAACTGGTGTATTGTGATCAACATCTCAGAAGGCTTTTTTTTCTTTTTTTTTTTGTAGAAATTGACAAAATGATTCTAAGTGCATATCGAATGATGAAGACTTAGAATGGCTAAAACAACTTTGAATAAGAAGAACAAAGTTGGAAGTCTAACACTGTGTGATTTCCATACCAATTATAAAGCTATAGCAGTCAAGAGAGTGTGGAATTAGCAGAAAGATGGACAAATAGGTCAATTGAACATAATATAGCATCCCAAAATAGATTTATACATATATGGTCAACTGATTTTTGAAAAAGGTGCAAAGGGAGTTCTATGAGAAACAATAGTCTTTTCAACAAATGATGCTGAAAGAAATGTATATCTGTATGCAAACACAGCAAACAAACTTCAACTGGTATTTTGCCCCAGGTTAAAAAATAAAGTACTACTCTACATATTATCATAGACCTACATGTGAAACATGAAACCACAAGACTGATTGAAGAAAATAGAGAAGAAATATCTTTGTGACCTGACACCATAAATAAGATCTGTAAAAGAACCAATTGACAAAATGCACCTCCTCAACATTTAAAATTTCTGCTCTTCAAAAGATACTGTTAGGAGACCAAAAAGGCAAGCCAGCCATGGCCAAGTAGCTCAGTTACTTGGACCATGGTCCCATACACCAAAAGGTTGTGGGTTCCATCTCCAGTCAGGGCATATACCTAGGTTTTGGGTTTGATCCCTAGTCGGGGGCACATATGTGAGGCAACCGGTTGATGTTTCTTTTTCACATTGATGTTTCTCTCTCTCAAATCAATAAACACATCTTCAGGTTAGGATTTTAAAAAAAAAGGAAAAGCCAGAGACTGGAGGAAAATCTTTGCAAACCATATATCTGATAAAGGATTTGTATCTAAAGAGATCTCTCAAAACTCAACTATAAGAAAACAAATATCTCAATAAAAAAGTGAGTACAGATTTTATCAGCTACATCTCTAAAGAAGATATAAGGAACAAATTACCACACAAAAATTTTCAATATTAATTTTCATTAAGAGTAAACAATTAAAACCATTAAGAGTTACATACCTCTTTCAATGGCTAAAATTAAAAAGACGGATCTTACCAAAATGTTGGTGAGAAGGTACAGCTACTGAAACTCTTATCCTTGCTGTTGAGAAAGAAAAATAGTACACTTTGGAAAGCAGTTTGGTAGTTTCTTAAAAACTTAAACATATATCTACCATGTGATTCAGCCATTCCACAACTAGGATTTACTCTAGAGCAATGAAGGTATTTTAGAATGTACCTGGGGTGTTTTTATTCAGGTGCAGTTAAACACACAGATGTAGAAATGACTGCCAGGAAGGAAGAAGTTTTCCTCACTGTTCCCTGGAGACAGGAGGCCTGGCATGCCATGAAGAGTCAGTCAAGAGGCAGAGGGGGTGAGGGAAAGAAGTGGGCAAGAGTCTTTACTGTGTTTTTTGTAAGAAGGAATGAATGAGTCAGGGTAAACAGGCTAAGCAGAATTAGGGTTTGAATGACTAGCAGGCTCCAGGGTGTAAGTGTAGCTACTAGTTGCCTGATATCTGGCCCTGGGTTGGTTAGGTCAGATGAACAGTGGCCCCAGAGGGTAAGTGCTCATAAAAGAGGTGGTTGGGGCCCTGGCTTCTGTGGCTCAGTGGATTGAGTGCTGGCTTGTGAACCAAAGGGGCTGGTTCAATTCCCAGTCAGAGCACATGCCTGGGTTGAATGCCAGGTTCCCCAGTAGGGGGTGTACGAGATGCTACTGCACGTTGATGTTTCTCTCCCTCTCTTTCTCCCTCCCTTCCCCGCTCTTAAATAAAATCTTAAAAACAACAAAAAAGAGGTGGTTGGGGGCTTATAGGGGTGGGAGGGGAGGCGTGGTGGGGTTTTGGGCTCTGAATTGGCTAGTTTGCATGTGAAAGGTACACATGAGAGTGGGGCAGCCTCTCTAGGATCACCCAAATCTCAATACATCAGAAACACATGGTTAATACCGAAATCACAAGTCCATACAAAGACTTTACATTAATGTCCATATCAACTTTATTCCTAATAGCCCCAAGCTGAAAACAACCCAAATATATGTCAACAGATAACTGGATAAAAAGATTCTAGCATACCCAAACAATGGACTACTACTCAGGGATAAAAAGGAAAGAACTTTTGAAGTATGCAATAACATAGATGAATCTCAAAATAATTATGCTGGGGAAAAGAAGGAGACAAAAATGGAGTGTGTATGATTCCTTTTATGCTATAAAATGCCAACTATTTATAGTCACGGAACACAGATCAGTGGCTGTCTGGTGATGAGGTAGGAGGTAGAGTGACATTAAAAATGGGAAGAAGGAAACTTTGGCAGGTGATGGATGTGTCATTATCTTGGTAGTGGTGATAATTTCATATACATGCTCACACATAGGCCAAGGCTTATCAAATCATATGATTTATGTTTTTGAAGATAAAGTAAATGTTTAATAAACTCTGGTAGAGAAAGACTTTTTAAACTTCGAAATGGAAGAACAGATCACCAAGAAAAGGTTGATGGGTTTAACTGTATTAAAGAGTCGAATATTCTGTATGTCCTCAAATAAAGCAATTTAAATCTGTGCAGTTACTATAATTCATTTATACCTCAATAAAGCTACACAAAAATGTCTGTCAAGGGAGTATTTTCTATCTCAGAAGTTATCTAATTAGAGAATAGAAAACCTTTAGCCCTATTTGAGGTCACAGAGTGGCCCAAATGATGCCCACAGGTGTCTGTAGATCCAAGATTTGGGGGGACGCAAACTGGGATTTAGTAATCTTGGGTTTTGGTTCTAGCTCTGCTACTGATTTGCTCTGTAATTTTAGGCTAAAACCCCAGTTTCTCTAGACCTCAGTTTTCTTGTGTTTAACATCAAAATGTGGGACTTAGATATCCTCTGATCTCAAGTCATTCCTGACAGTCTGTGATTCTGTTGTTCTAAGCAGTGGACCTAACCTCATCTCTTATGTGTATTTACCCAAGTAGTCCCACTCGGAGTTCCTGATATCCCTGATCAGATCTCCAGTGGCTGTCAGCCATTTGTCAAGGGCAAAAAGAAAGACTAAGATAGAATGCAGAAGTGGCATGTTAAAAGTTGCCTGGCAATGTACCAAGTACTTTTATTTTTCAGTTGTGGAAAATTCATATAACATGAAATTTACCATCTTAACTATTTTTAAATGTGCAGTTCAGTGGAAACAAACATATTCACACTGCTGTGCGACCACCCCATCATCCATATGCGGAACTCTTTTCATCTTGCAAAACTTAAACTCTGTACCCATTAAACAATAGCTCCCCACTCTCCTTCCTATCAGCCCCTGAAAGCCACCATTCTATTATCTGTCTCTGTGAATTTGACTCCTCCAGGTGCCTCATGTAAGTGGCATCACAGGGCACTAACTGTTCTTATATTATTCATTTAATATCCCCAATAACCAGAGAAATAGGAATTTAAAAAAAAATAATGAACAAACAAAGGCTTTGAGTAGGGAGCTCAATGTCACACAGCTGAGACATCACTGGGCCAGGACTGAAACATCGTCAGCTAGTTCCAAAGCCCCAGTCCTTCCAGGGCTATAATCAGATAATAAAGTGCTCAGTGAAAAGGCAGTGATCTAGCAAAGGGAGGACAGAAGTTCAAGAACAATGTACAGATCAGTGAAATTCACTCAACTCCCAATCTTGATTAGATTATAATAGGACAATTATTTACTGGCTCAATCTTCCCATCTCTATAAATTATGTGTATTTATTTATATTACTTTATTCCTAAAATCAAGGTAAAATAAAAAATAAAAATGTGTAAAACTCCAAGCTCCTTCTGAAAGAAGTATAGTACCATGTAACCACAGTATATATTTTCATTACTTCTAGTGTTTAAAGTTAAATGTCTCTAGAAAACACAGAATAAGATTCCAGACAGACATAACCGCAAGTGGTATTCTTACCCTCAAAAGCATAAACTAACTCTTTCCTGGCTGCTGTTTCAGCTGTTGGGGAATCCTGGGGTATCGGAATTTGCAATTCTTCATGTTATATGAAGGGACATTTGCTTCTAAGGCCAGCTGTAGTCAATCAACCTCAGAGTGAACCAGACACCCCCACAGCCAGACTTCATGCGGGAAAGGATAAAGGGGACTGCGATGAGCCAACTGACTTAAGGGTAACCATTCATGAATGCGACAAAAGGCCCTAAACCCAAGAAGAGTGGATTTGCACTCAGCAGACACCATTTAAAGTCAGCCTTGTAGACCTTTAAGGATTTACTTTTTTTCAAACAAAACTGTTCTCAGGTTTATTTTTAACTCTAGAATGAGTGAATTTTTTTTTCTATACTCGTCATTTGAGATTTTTGTATTCATTATTGAAAAATCTTGCAAGCCTTCTACAATTTCTAGGGACAGAATGTTTTTAATGTGAAAAAAATCACAAACTTAGAGTCTTCTCTTTTTACTAAAAGATTTGGCATTGTGTTTAGAACAAATCAGTACAATCTTTCTTTACCAAGAGACTTTTATTTTTTTAAGGGAATAGGAAGTACAAGACAGTAAAGTTTATTTAAGTGTCAGACAATAGATGAAAAAGGCATAATATGTTCTGCCTTATTTAGTCCAAAAGGAGATATGCTGGATGAGAGGGGGATTTGGAAGCCTCACAGAGGTAACATAATCTCTCTTTTGTAAAGACCGTCATTACACTTAAAGCCACTGTTTACTTCATGCATAAAGAGAAAATTCTATTTCACAAAATAAGAATTTTTTGTAATTTAACTTTCTGTTTGGACACATACAACAAATACTTTACATACTGATTCACATGGAAAGGTTTTAAAAAGCTAAGTACTTACCCAGTAAATGAGAAAGAAAGGAAATGAAGGTGGGAATGGGCATTCATTCTCTGTGGATATTTACTGCAATAATAACATTTTATTTTTATAACATTGTGCTTCCATTTGCAATCTGGGCATTTACAGCAATTGTACACTCTACAAACCAGAGTTTAAAATACATAAAAGCACATCAGAAGAAAATCATACACTCATTGCATGATACACTAAATGCTGAGAGAGCAAGAGACTGAGAGACTGCAACAGAGACAGTTTTATTGTCCATATCCAAGAACCAAAGCATTCCCGAGACAGTGGAAGCTAAGAAGAAAGTGGGGGGGGGGGGGGGGAGGAAGACAAAAAGGAAAGAAAGCTATTCTGAGCTGAAATGTTAGATCTGACCTAGTCACATAAGCTTGACTACTTTGATTAACAATAAAGGACTTCTGTTTGGATATTTAAACATGAAACTTAAATGGTTGGGGTTCATATAGAAAGAACACAGGATTTGGAATTATAATTAAGTCTTAGCACTGCCATTAACCCATGTATGACCTCCAGTAGTCCATTCATCTTCTCTGGCCCTTAGTTTCCTAACCTATAAAGTGAAGAAATCATATTAAATCCTTCCCTTGGGTCTATGTAGGCTATGATTCTCTGGTAAGTGGACACAAAAAGGTAGCAGTACATTTAGCAAAGAACCCTCAGTGTTACCCTGTGCAAAATCTAGGGGGAATTTAAGTGTGGAGGAAAGCAGCCATATTCTTCTCTGAGATAAAAAGCCTTCTCTCTCCAGAGAGCCTTTAAGTCCTCATGAAGTACATACTCCCAGATGGTATCACTCCCTAAGCACTGTGCCTCTGTTAGACAGGTATCACAAGGCATTGGATTGGTGGGGCATACTTCTTCCAGCTTGTATTGTAGAACCCTGAAGAATGCTAGGCATATGAGTATACCAGATGTTCAATGAATGAACTCCAGGAAAACCTCTCCATTGGACAGATGCTAGCTGTGCCTGAGGCAAGTAACCTTAGGCAACTTTCTTAGTCTCTTAAAAAGCTTCTGTCTCTTTATCCTTAACATTAGGTTTTTATTCAATGAGTTAAAATATGTAAAGTTCAATCTGAGTTGCCTAGACTAGTGTGAAATTGTAAAGTATGTGATGTCTGTCTTTAGTAACCTCTTTGCCAACGCTCCACAACCAAAGTAAGCAAAAATAGATACGAGAACTGGGGCATTCCTGTACCTAAGTCCAGCCCCAAGTGTGCCTGCCTCCTGCCTTCATCTCTTTCCCAGCTCAGCTCCAAGCACACCTGGCTTCTGGCCCTTGGCCTTCACCTCCAGGACCTGGAGGTCTGACTGCAGCTTCTCCTGTCTTCCAAGCCTCACTCTTTGGTTCATCTTATTCTTGGCCACTTTGGATAACATGCTTTGCTGTCCCAAGTGTGAACTGGAACCCAGAGTTTACAAGACTGCACCCAGGTAGCCTTGCCTTGGTGTTTCTTGGGAGAGAAAATAATCTCCAGTCACAATTATTGAGAACTTCATGCCCTTTTTAGGTTGTCAATTCTATCAGATTATTCAGTTATTGAGAATAAAGCCACCTAGAACCTAGAAAGACACAAAGAACCTAGAGATGGAGGGAGGGGAAGAGATTCCAGATGGCAGCTTCCATGGGTGCAGCCATGCCTGAGGCTGATCTATCCCTAGTCATTTCATTGCATAATTAATAGATTATCTTTACCCTAGCCTATCCCACCCTTAGGCCAATATATGTTGATTTCTGCTCCTGGCAAGTGAGAGCTCTCATACCTCAACTCCATCCAGACAACTGAACGGAAGAGTAGTTGAAGGGGAGGGGGAGTAGACCTGAAAATCAGCAGAACCTCCAGGATTGCTTCTAAACAAGTTCTTCTGTCCCTGAAGATCTTCTCTGGTCTGGCCCACAGTCCCTGACGGAACTAGAATCAGGCTAGCTCCTGGGAGATAGGAAAGCAAGACTTGTCCATTCTCTTAAATGCATTCTCAAAGTTGGCTCTTTTCTTAAACAGGGACACACGATGAACAAGATCTTACTGCCTTCTAAAACAATGTTTATGTATGTTTTAGAAAAATATGTAATATCTTTCAGTTCTATGTAAAAGAAAAATCTGTCCTTGTTTTTTTTTTGTTTTTTTTTTTTTACCTCTAGATGCTTCAAACACACACACAAAATCCAATATCTGTTTATAAATAAGCTGCCTCTATTTTCTTACATGAAAAAAAATATTGTTATTGAGGAGGTAAAATCTGTTGTTGATGTTATACCCTATTGTAAATTGTCAGTTCTATCAAATCATTCGACACCATGTGTCTATAAAAGCAGGGAGACTTTAACTCTGCTTGCATGAGGAAATGCAATGCCAGGCAGGAAGCAGGGTATGCACAAAACCTCAAGATTAGCACAGAGTGAGTTTATCTCTTGTCAACAAAAATAAAAACTCACTGAAGTTTCCATATTATTTTAAGACACACGAATAAATTAAGGTCTGAGGTCAGAAGGAACATTTCACAGCAATGGAAACATACATTCAAATAAAAAATAGTATGAATCTTTTCTCATTGCAGTTAAAAAGAAATAAATGGGAAAGACATTAAATTTAACTTTAATTTTTTAAAATTCTTTTTAGCTTTAGAAACCCATCTCTATTTACATGTAAAATATTAGCATCAGAAGTAGCAATTCTACATAATACTACATAAGTGTTCAAGAAAACTCAGTTCAAATATGTGAAGAAAAAATTTAAATCTATTCATAGTAATGAATGCTGTAGTTAAGAATGCAAAATAGTTTTAGTAATTTAAAACCAAAAAAGAAAAAATATCTTTTAGGGGATAAGTATTCCATATATGGTTTTTATTCAAAGGCAACTTATTTTTAGAAAACAGAAGACTACCCTTAGCTCTTTTGGACTTACATGCGCGAAAGCAACTATTTATATTTGAAACATATTTTAACCTTATATTTAAAAAATCAGTGTTTTGGCAATACATATACTAAGTTTAGTACTTTTTTTTTTGTATTTTCTAAAATATATAATCAAAAAATGAATTAAAACATGGAGTAGAAAGTTTTTTTTTTTTTTTAAATGACTAATGATACTGATTTTGCTCAACATTCTTCTCTGACATTATGACTATTTATTTTACTACTGTTTAGACAACATCACATTTTTGGACAACCTACTCCTCAAAGCTCAGATATATTAACTGGACCCTTCCAAGAATTCCCAAAGTGGTGCTTTCAAGTTTAGGAATAGCTCTCTAGAGAATTGACAGTGTAGGTCACTTTGAAGAGTCTTTCTTTTTCTACAAAACAAAGTGTGTTTAGAGAAATAAAGACAAGCCACTCTTCATTCCTTCATCCCCACTGAATTACAAAAATAAAAATATTAAATTTGCAAACTAGCAAAAGGAAACAAGGATGCTTGTGTGATCTCCACAATGAAAACACAGGTAAAAAGAACAAGATGTTACACATTTATCAATCAGCAGAAGCTATTATTCATACCATTCCAGAATTACAGGGAAAGGATAATTAAAACCGCAGACCTTGGGGCCTCACCAAATCTTTTGAATTGGAATCAGAACCTCCAGGGACTTTTTTTTTTTTTAACAAGCTCTCTAAGTGATTCTTTAGTGCCCTGAAATTTGCAAGCTGCAGTGTGTGATGTTGAAGAGACAGAGCAGCTCTCAAATTCCTATAGAAGTACCAAATATTTTCTAGGCAACTCTCTCTTTTTACGCTATGTGTTTTGTGACTTCTTTCTCTCTTCATTTATGAGAGATGGGTGGGGGGGCCTTTTGGGAGGTGGAAAGATGGGTCATCCTGCCAATCTCCTCCCACCAGGTTTATCGGACAAAGATTGGAGCACTGGTATTCTCCTTGTTTGATATTTCAACCAGGGATTTAAGAAATGCTTGATAATGATCATATTGTGCCCAATAAAGGACCTAGTTCCTCTGCAGATCAAATTGACATTCCTGTGGCAGTGCCTAGATTTTCTTAGAAATGTAGCTCATAAGTGAGAATGAGTAGCTTCTGAATTTTCTTCAAACTACCTAATACTTTGAGAGGTGCTAAAAAAAAAAAATTACGTGGAGGGGGAATGTCTATGTGACCTCATCATTGTACCTCTCCTGATCAAATGTTACAAATGCAAAACATAATGGCTGATTCTTATTACATACATGTAGATGTTTGTCTGTTTTCATTAGGTAAATGCTAAATTCCCCACAAAGGCAAAAAGAAAGAAAGAAAGGGAAGGGAAGGGAAGGGAAGGGAGAAAAATAAATAAGTTCATACGTTCGATACTCAGTAAACACTTATTTTCTGGCTTTGCCTTTGTTGAAGTCTTTTTTCTGTGATTTTTTAATAACGATTAATTGCAAGAATAGCTCTTGTAGGAGTCTCATGTAGATGGGTATGTACAATGCTTAATTATAATGTAAGTCTCTGATTAATTTCAGAAAATAAACACCTGGATGAGTTTTTGAGTAAGGCCGTGAAGTCATAGTGAAGTAGACAATAAAGAACGTAACAGTTATCCTTGACCAAATTGTTTAAAATTGTTATCCCGATTTTTTAACAATTCAGGACCTATTTAGGCAACTGCTGGAGATGTGTCAGAGACAAAATAAATACAAACTGCAGGTGTAGACTCCTGGAACATGAGCTGGTTCATGTTGGGGGAGACTTGGCTTGTGTTCTTCTCTCTGTGTAGCTCCAAAATAGAACCTCTAAAATGTTCAGTTTCATAGGAAACCAAGTTCTAAAGCATTCTTTGATCTGTATGAACACCCAAATAAGATGATAATCATTAACTCAGATAAGTTCCCTGTTTATGGAACCATTGTGACCATTTGGCAATTGTAAATAGATCTTTGTCTGGGACTGGAAAACTCATGAAGATGCAGGATATATAAATTATAAAGGATGTGAGTGAGGAAGGGGAGAGGTGGAGTTAAAGAGAGAAAAGCAGATACACCCAGTCACTTGGAGGACACTAAAAGGCAGGCTCAGAGGACCTAAGGAAGAGGTAAGCACAAAGCATCTAAAAATATCAGGACTGTAGGAAATGGTCCTAAAGATATTTGATCTGCCATTGTATTCCAAATCCTGCCATTTCAAGTCAGACCTATAAAAAGACATCTTTCAATAATGCATCACCTCCTTCCTATCTATTCAGTAAAGATACTGATTACACATCCTGCTTTGTGTTGCTAGTCCACACACCAGAATTTCTTTGTTTCTTAAAAGGTCAGTCACATGTTATACTACTTTTTCTTTGTGAATTTACACAAATCACAAAATTTAGTCAATAACAATTGCCCCTCCCATCTTTGCAAAGAACCATAAAAGTACGAGATGTAAGACTTGCAAACACATTTTAAAATGTGCACCCCTTTGCTCTTAGCAGGGCTCATTCTACATTAATTTTTGCTTAGTGTCTTCTTTAGCTCCCTTTGCCTTTTGCTTTACAAAAGATGCTACATAAATATTCATTTGCTCAGTTTTCTAACATCAATCAATTAAAGGCTTCTGAATTACTGATGAGTCCTAGGTGATTGACAAAATGAGATGCAAACTTTTAAAATTTAGTCCCTCACTGAATATTAAAAAGTACTTTAAGATTTGAATGTATGTATAAATAAAAATAAAATTATTTATTTAATAAAACTTTTTCTGATTAATTCTAGTTATTTATTGCTGGAGCCTTTGTTTTCTCACTTTCTATGCAGATTATGTACATTTAGATCTAATCGAATGATGCAGATAGCTAACATGCATTAATTGTTACAGAGTTAAATTACAGATTTGACCTTAAGTCTGCTGAGATGTTATGATCTGTTGAATGTCTGCCATGCCCAGAACTGATGTCTGATGAAACCAGGAGTTCTTTATGACAGGTAGGAGCTCTGCAACACATGATCCTGAGATCCTAGCCAGAGCTGTTTTTATCAGCAGTCAGCTCCTGATCCAAATGCTTGCTGCTAGCAAAGAAGGAGGCCAGATACATCCATGTGCTCTACCTCAGCAGTGACTGGATGAACCAGTCCAAAGCCTGGGTCTCAGTAAGACTGAATATACGAAACATAGGAAGGGGTAGTTAGTGAACTACAGCAGCAAAATAAGTAGAAGCAGAAGCAGAAGGTCACTGAGTCTCCAGAATGGTAGAGCACAGCCTGGGGAGAAATGGGCATCTGTTGCTAAGGGATGACAAGCTAACCCAGTCACTATAGCTGTGGTGTCCAGAGGGCCGCTACATTCCAGCTGCATCCTGAATGGCTCTCTTGTTCCGTTAAGTGTTTCTCTACAGCTATGGAGACACTTCCCTCCTTATTTCCCTATTTCACTTTACACTTTCTCCAGCAAAGGAAAACTGCAAATCTCTGTTCTTCTCAACCCTAAGGGATCTACCTGAGACAACCAGTAACTTGCTCCTTGCTATTTCTCCTCTCTGCTTTTTAATAGTGTAAGGAAACAGTTTCAGCATGTGTTAGATTAATGTGTTTCCTCTGAAATGAAATTATTGTATTTTTGGTCTTTGACATTAGTAATAAATTCTTTTTCACTTTCTATATGTATATCCATTTTTTAGTATCAAGAACAGTAGTCAGGTGTTTTTTTCAGTCTTTTTTTTTTTTTTGTATTGAACGCAAAAGAAAAATTGTGTTTTTCAGTAACTATTCTCGATTACCCGATACCATGAAAGGCCATACTGATTTATTCTTTACAAACTCTCAGGTGTTCAAGGTTGACAGTTATTCTGTCCTCCTGTCTTCAGTAGCATTTTTTTTTGAACACTTAGAATGGTTTACTGACTTTAGGTTAGCTGGGAACAGTTACCCGCATTTATACTTTTTAAGATATTTCACCTTACTGAAAAAAATGATAAATGTTACATTATAGACTTGTGACTTTTGTGTGTCTGTTGCTCTGGGTTGAGAAAAGGTCCGGCTCTTTCATGCAGTGTGTTTCAGTACTACAGCTCATCATCAAAAGGTGTACGCTGCAAATTTCCACTTGCTGCCATTGACTTCTTGCTGGAAACAAACTTCTTACCAGCATCAACTACCAAGTTAATATGCTGAAGGACTGTGGATGGTGGCATGTTTGAACTAGCAATAAGGGCCCGAGATTTGACTTCATCCAGGAAACCCTAAGAAGACTCCACCGACATTAGGTACCCAGCTTTCAGCTTGTCCTTGGCAGCGTGGACATCTGTATTGGAAAGATTTCCTTGAGCAATTGTTTTAATTTGGTCGTAGGCAGCCTTGATAACATCTCCAGCAGCTGCAGCCTGCTAGAGAGTGTAAATCCCAAAGAGTTCAGAATCTGAGTAAGAAGCATTAAAAGTGCAAATGCCAAAAGGATGGTGAATCCCTTTGGCGACAGCTTGGTACGGAGGGCTAGTGGCATTGTTTCTCCTCTTAACATGAGGCCCAGCGCTGAGGACATGCTGGAGAACACTTAAATGCATTTGCTTCTGCACTTCTTGTGGCAGTAGTTTCTGCTACAAAAGCAGCATGGACTAGACTGTCTCCATTCTGTTCGCCAATTTCACCTCCACGGTATCTGGCCTTTGCACCAGATGAACCAAGCCCACCCCTCATGTGCAGAAACCATTCAGCAACTTGCTTCAGAATAGGATGCCTCACACTGAGTCTAATCAAAGCCATTCTTGCATTTGTAAAATGGTTCTAAACATAGTGATGTAACTCATCTGGTGTCACCTTTCCAATCCTATAGTCCAGACAATGCAAGGCATTTTGGTCAGCTGCAGCATGCAAATTTTCAATGATATGAGCCTGTGGATTCTGAAAAGCCACAGCTTTGTCAATCCTTTGCTGAGACTGAAGGGCAGCTACCTCCCAACAATAAAATTCAGGTGCTATTGGTGACATTGAGCAGGAACTGCATTAGAATATTGACATCACCCTGTAGGTATTCCGCAGTGGAGGCAATGTTTTCCCTTGCTGAAGTCAATTTACTACCAACTGCTTCAATTCCACAAGTTGTCTTGAAAGATGATACTCCTTTTATAGACAGACTGGATGTAAGATTAAGTAAATGAGAAGTTCCTAAGTTTTTAGAGTCTTTGTACTTATTGCCTGCTTTAATGAACAAACCAATTCTTGATGCAGAAGCAAAGTTTTCCAAAGAAGCAATCACTAAACCATTTGGTAATCCGGTAAACTCCAGGTCCTCAGGATGTGGAGGCACTCCTGCAGGGGCAGTTGTGGCTTTCATTTTGGGAGCAACTTTGATGGAAAAAATCTTGAGATGGACCAGAGCCAGGTTAGCAGCTTCCTGGCCCAAAATTGCTCTGACCCACAGTCACTGCCAGTTTTAGGAAAGCAAGATGGTAGCAGACCTATTTCTCTTTTTTATCTTTCTTTCTAACAATAGGTCTTAGCATCTCCTTGGCAGAGTCTTCATTCTTTCTCCTTTTCTTCTATGTGACCCATCTGTTGCTGTCCTCATCTTTCTAGACAAAGGGCAATGAGGACAATGCCTTCACACTATCTTACCTACATAAAGCCCATGTCCAAGAATCCTGAATCATGTAATTTAGCAAAAAAAAAAAAAAAAAAAAAAAAAAAAAAATCCATAAATGATTAGACCAGAAAGAGATCACCTAGTCTGGACCCTTCAATTGACAAACTTAAATTTGAAAACTGATACTTAATTCACTTACTAGAAAAGTTCTAGGTATGTTTGGAACAACTGGAACATGTAAATGTATATTTTCACTTGTAAATTTTATGAAATTTAAATATAGACCAAGTATTTCTGGTGAAGATTTAATGTCTCAATTGAGCTGTGTTTGAAGTACAAAGCTCAATTGAGCTTTGATTTTGAAAAGAAAAGGGCAAAAAAAAATCTCATTAACATTAAAAAACACTTTTTATTAACATTTAAAAATAGTGATCACATGCTAAACTAATAGTTTGGATATATTAGGTTAAATAAAATATATTATTAAAATTAATTTTACTGGTTTCTTTTTACTTTTTAATGTAGCTACTAGAAAATTTAAAATTACATATAGGGCCCATATTACATTCCTATGAGACTGCATTGTCCTCATAGAATAGGGAAGCCCATGTATATGCACAGGATCTACTTTGTCCTGGGTGAAAATGTCCTCTGTTTGGCAGGTATATTGACTCTGGATAGGAGAAATGAAGGAACTTTTTTTATGACCAAACTTTAATTTCAATTTAGTAAATAGTGTCTTTTTTCTCCCAACCCAATCACTGTCATGTACGATACGGGGAGCATTTTGATGATTGTCTGGTGAGAACAGGTTTCGGGTGATGAGTGAAAAGGTGAAGGGATTAAGAAGCAGAGGTCAGTAGCTACGGAATAGTCATAGGAATATAAAGTATAATATACAGAATATAGTCAATATCCTTGTCTGCTGTGGCTCAGTGGATTGAGAGGCAGCATGTGAACCAAAAGGTCACCAGCTCAATTCCTTGTCAGGGCAAATGCAGGGGTTGCGGGCCAAGTCCCCATTCGGGGGTGAACAAGGGTCAACCAGTCAACGTTTCTCTCACACATTGATGTTTCTCTTCCTCTCTTTCTCCCTCCCTTCTTTTCTCTCTGAAATAAAGAAATACAATTTTTTTTAAAAAAGGAATGTAGTCAATGATATTATAATAAATATATATGGTGTCAGATGTGTATTAGATCTATCAGATATTAACAACCAAATCAAAACTTGGTTCTTAATATCTGGATCAAACTTTTGCTCTTGGTCACTTTCTAGTTCAAACTCAATAAACCATTTTATTGAGGTATTATTTGTATGTAAAAAGCTGTATGTATTTAATGTATACAACTCAGTGAGTTTGGGGACAAGTATACTCCTATAAAATTATCCCTGCCATCAAAGCCATGAACATATCCATTACCTCCCCAAATTTTCTCCCACCCCTGTTTTATAATTGCTATTATAAAATATTATTATTATTTTATTTTATATTATATAAATTATATAATATAAATTTATTACATATTATATTATATTGCTAATACAATATATTATTATTTCATTTTATTTTATTTTATATTAAAAATATTATTTTTGTTGTATGTGGTAAGAAAACTTAACAAAAGATCTATTCTTTTAGCAAATTTTAAGTGTAGTATGGAATACAGTATTGTTAGTTATAGGAACTATACTATATAGATCCCTAGAACTTATTTATCTTGCATAACTGAATCTTTGTACCCTGTGTTGGTTAATTTTATGTAACAATTCCACTGAACTAAGGGATGCCCAAAGAACTGTTAAAACATTATTTCTGGAATTGGTAGACTGAGTAAAGACAGTTGCCCGCACCACTATGAGTAGGTATCATCTAAGCCGCTGAGGGACTGAATAGAACAAAAGCTCTGAGGAAGGGCAAACTTGTTCTGTTTGCTTGAACCTGGACATTCATTTTCTCCTGTCCTTGGACATAACTGTTTCTGAAGCCTTCAGACTCAGACAGAGTTATACCACTGGCTTTCCTGGTTCTCCAGCTTGTAGATGGCAGGTTGTGGGACTTCTTGGCTGCCATACTCACATGAGCCAATTTTTATAATAAATCTCTTCTTATATATCTCTCTATAGATCTTCTTGGTTTTCTTCTCTGAAGAACCATAATACATACCCTTTGACCATCATGTCCTCATTCTCTTACCACCTCCAGCCTCTGGTAACCACCATTATTCTCTGTTTCTGTAAGTTTGTTTATTTTAGATTCCATATATAAGTGAGATCATGCAGTACTGCAGTATTATGTCTCTTAATATAACATTCTTCATGTCAATTCACATTGTCATAGATGGCACAATATCCTTCTTTTTTAAGGTTGATTAATATTCTTTTGTATATATGTATATATATCACATTATCTTTATCTATTCATTAATCAATGAGCATTTGAGTTGTTTCCATATCTTGGCTATTGTGAATAATGCTGTAGTGGGCATGAGAGTGCAGGTATCTCTTCAAGATCCTGATTATAGATCCTTTGGATAAACACCCAGAAGTGGAATCCTGGATCATATAATAGTTCTTTTATATTTATTTGTTAATTAATTAATATAATTTGCTTCCAGTAAATTTTTATTTTTCAGTTACAATTTACACACAATATTATACTGGTTTCAGGTGTATAACCCAGTGATTAAGGATTATATGACTTATTAAGTGGTCTCTCTGATACACCTAGTACCCAGCTGACACCATATATATTTATTATAATATTATTGACTATATTCTTTATGTTGTACTTTACATTCCTGTATCTATTCTGTAGCTATCAACTTCTACTTAATCCCTTCACCTTTTCGTTCATCACCCCAAGCCTGCTCTCGCCATCCAAATATTCTCTGTATCTGAGTCTGTTTCTGTTATGCTTGTTCATTTATTTTGTTTTTTAGATTCCACATATAGGTGGAATCATATGGCATTTGTGTTCCTCTGTCTGATTTATTTCACTCAGCACAATACCCTCTAGGTCCATTCATGTTGCTGCAGATGGCAAGATTTCATTCTTTTTCATGTCTGAGTCATATCCCATTGTGTATATGCACCACTTCCTTATCCATTCCTCTATTGATGGACACAAGTTGTTTCCACATTTTTGTTATTGTAAATAATGCTGCAATAAACATATGGATGTATATGTTTTTTGCTTTAGTGTTTTGAGTGTTTTTCAGATAAATACCAAGAAGTAGATTTGCTGGGTTTTTCTTTGTCTCTTGTTATATATCCTTTGTTTTAAAGTCTATTTTGTCAGGTATAAGTATTGCTACCCTAGATTTTCCTGTTTGTTTCCATTCTTATGAAATATCTTTACTTTCAGTCTTTGTGTGTCTTTCAATCTGAAGTGAGTCTCTTTTAGACCACATACATAAAAGTTTTGTTTTCTTATATATTCAGGCTCCATAAGTCTTTTGATTGGAACATTTAATCCATTTACATTTATGGTAATTGTTGATAGATTTATTGCCATTTTATTATTCATATTTTTAAATATTCCCCTGCTTTCTTCTGCCTAAAGAAGACCATTTTAACAGTTCTTGTAATATTGGTTCTGTGGTGATGAATTCCTTTCGGTTTTTCTTATCTGGGAAGCACCTTACCTGTCCTTTGATCCTAAATGATAGCTTTTCTTGGTGGAGTAATCTTGGTTGTAGGTCCCTGCTTTCCATCGCTTTGAATAGTCCTTGCCAATCCCTTCTGGCCTGCGAAGTTTTTGTTGGGATATCAGCTGACAGTCTTATGTGAGCTCCCTTGTAGGCAAGTAACTGTTTTTTCTTGCTACTTTTAAGATTCTTTCTTTGTTTTTAAACTTTGGTATTTTTATGATCATGTGTCTTGGCATAGGCCTCTTTGGGTTAATCTTCACCACATTAGGAAAATTTTCTGTCATTTTTTCCACACAGGTTTTCAATTTCTTGCTCTCTTTCTTTTCCTTCCAGCATCGCCATTTTGCAAATGTTGGTACGCTTGAAGTTGTCCCAGAAGCTTGTTATAATATCCTCATTTTGGGGGGATTCTTCTTTCTTTTTGCTGTTCTGATTGGATGTTTTATGTTTCCTTATCTTCCAAATGGCTGATTTGATCTTCTGCTTCATCTACTTCATTGTTGATTCCCTGTAATATATTCTTCATTTCTGACTGCTTCTTTATAGTTTTCTATTTCCATTTTTATCTTTTCTCTATCTTTGTTGAAGTTCTCATTAAGTTTCTCTACACTTCCCCTAAGTTCATTAAGCATCCTTATTACCAATGTTTTGAACCCTGGTAGATTAAAATCTGGTAGATTGCTTGTCTCCATTTTGTTTAGTTCTTTTTCTGCAGTTTTGTTCTGTTTTTTCACTTGGGGCATGTTTGTCTTCTCATTTTGCTGCCTCCCTGTGTTTGTTTCTATGTATTAGGTGGAGCTGCTGTATCTTCCAGTCTTGGTAGAGTGGCCATAGGTTATAAGTGTACTGTAGGGCCCAGTGGTGTAGCTTCCCCAGTTACCTGAACTGGGTGCTCTCAGCACTCCTTAGGTAGGCTGTGTGCACCCTCCTGTTGTAGTTGATTGCTGTCAACTGAAGGGATTTACTCTCAGGGCACTCAGCCGCAAGGACTGACAGTGACCACAACAGAGTATCTGTGTGTGCAGAGGCTGACCTCATAGAGAAAGACTCACTTCAGCAAGATTATGGTGCTTTTGAGTCTGTCTCTTCAGTGTGTTGATTTTGGAAGCTGTTCGTTGTTACTTCCACATAGTCTGAAAGTGTCCACAGGGACTTGAACACTTAAGCTAACTTGGGCCTCTTAAGAGGTGTAGGCCAAGGTTAGTTGCTGCCTGTTCCCTGTCAAGGGCCATAAAACATGAGATACAAAGCAATCTGCAGATGGCTGCTACCCTTGCTAGGCTTGAAGGTGCCTGGGAGAGGCCAAGCTATAAACCAAGGCCAGCTTCAGGTAGTCCCAGTCTGGGGTTACTTTATAAGGGGTATAGGACATGCCAAAGGAAGATGCTGCTTATTTGTGGTTTCCGAACCTTGGAGAGATTTTAGGCAAGTTTTCAGCTTGAGCCAAGATAGGTTATTTGAATGGAAAAGCCACTGGAAATGGGTTGGGTGGGCACACAAGTTGGGTGAGGCTGGATGTCAGGGAATCTCCAGGGCGGGGCTGGGGGGCGGTAAACATTGTTAGCCAGATTGACAGAGACTCAGATACGGTACGCATCTGTTAGCTCTGTGAGGCAAGTGCTCAGAAAAGGAAGAATGGTTCTGCCAGCACTTCTGTCTAAGAGAAAGCTTCCTCTCAAGCTCTTGTCCAGATACCAAACAACTGAGTTCCTCCCAAACATCCCTGGCACTTTTCAAGCTGCTTCCCCAGTGCTAGAGCTCCAAGTGAGTAAGTCATAGTAAGACTATACATGGGTCCTTTAAAAGGAATGCCTGGGTCTCATCAGCCACAATCCTCTGATGGTTTTTTACAACCATACATTTGGGGGATTTCTCTTCCCTGCGTTGAATCCTGGGCTGAGGGTTCTGGTGTGGGGTTGGGACCCCTCTTTCCTCAGAAGGGACCTCTTCAACTGAGATATCCCTCCTGATTTTTTTCTGCTACATGTGGGTGTGTGACCAGCTCCTTCTGAATCTCCACTTCTCCTAAAAGCCTCCATGTAGCTTTTTATTCATATCACTGGTTGTTTTAGGACTTCTCACTCAACTATAATTCTGTATGATAGTTGTTCTGCACTTTAGTTAAAATTTTGGTGTGGTTGTGGGAAGATATGAGTACTGCCATGTTGTCTAGAATCTGTGATTCTATTTTTAATTTTTTGAGGCATTGTTTTCCAGAACAGCTGCACCAATTAGATTCCCTATAGTGTATCAGAGTTTCATTTTCTTCATATTTTCACCAGCACTTGTTAAAGTTTTGGGTTTTTTGTTTGTCTGTTTGTTTTTGATACTAGTCATCCTAAAAGGCCTAAGGGTGATATTTCATTGTGGCTTACATTTGCATTTTCCTGATGATTAGTGATATTGAACACATTTAAATATATATGTTGGCCATTTGTATGTCTTCTTTGGAGTAACGTCTGTTCAGATCCTTTGTCCATTTTAAGACTGGGTTGTTTATTTTTTTTACTATTACAAATTTGAAATCTTGAACATAGATTATTTCTCCTCCCTGAACTCAGGCAATTTCTCTCAGGTTCCCACTCCCTGAACTTTTCAAGATCACCTGCACCCAGCTTTATTCTCTATCATTTAGCCTTCCTATAGAGTTGTCCTTTCCAATATGAAATCTTCTCCATTATTATAAAACACAAACAACAAAACAGTTCATAAGCTCTGACTTTCTGAGATGGCCATACCATCCTGAAGTACATGTAGGAAGACAGGACCCAGTTTCTAAAGCATACAAACTCAGGAAGAGCTATGATGCCTTCTAGCTCCAGTGATATTGGAACCCCATAGGTACCTAGGAGCTAAACAACTGCAAGGAAACCTTCCCTACCCTGCCACTCTGTGGCATGAAACAAACCTCTGCCACATCCCTTACTTTTTAAAGCCCTTAAGAATCTAGCCCCAAGTTCCATTACTGGGTCAACACTGTCAGAATTAATTAAGGAAGAAATAACAGGACACGATAGAGAGCCTGATTAGGACCTTCAGAGGCCCTACTGATTCAATATAAAAGTAATACTAAACTTAGTTAAGGACATTCATCAAAGGTCTAATTTTTCCCATGACTGCTTCAAACCTTTTATATCAAATATGTATATTCATATATTTGGAATATTTTTTCCAAAGTTTTTTATGGTCTATTTAGACTGACATAAAAATACCAGAGACTGTATGGCTTATAAATAACAAAAGTTTATTTATCACAGTTCTGGAAGCTGGAAGTACAAGATTAGGGCACTAGCATCGTTGGCTTCTGGTGAGGGCCCTCATAGGGGTTGTGGATTGTTGAGGTCTTGCTGTAACTTCACATGGTAGAAGGGATTGGCTACCTCTCTGAGGTCACTTTTATGAGAGCATTAATCTCAGTCATGAAGGTTCTGCCTTCATGATCTAATTACCCACCAAAGGCCTTATGTCCTATTACCACCACTTTGCAGATTAGGATTTCAACATATGGATTTGGGGGGTGGACTCAAATATTCCGGTCATAGCAAATATTTTATTGTTTCTGCTCTGTTTATACCTTTAGGAAATGCATAGTCTGCCTACTGGATAACCCAGTGAGTGGGTGAAGGGGACTCTCTCTAGCTGCCTGGTTGGAGATGTATGCCTTCTATTTTATGTCTGATATTAGAATTCATTTTTCCAAGAGAAATAAGGTTGTGTGGTGTGTGGTGATAAGGGTCCATGCCCCAGGCATATTATGAATTAAATAGACCCTCAAAGGATAACCTAAGAATCTGATCATTATTAATATTAACATAATTGTTATGGGTTATTTGCTTTTAAGTTTTAATAAGTCAGTTTAAAATATTTTAAAAATAAATATAACAGGTCTGTAAATTTGTACTATATATTTTGGCTCCTTCCAAATGTTCAAAAGTAGATATCAGATTCAATCTGTTTTTATCACCTATGTCTTTTGGCACCACAAATTCAATGAACTCCAGATATGTTATTTGTTAAAGAACAGTGGCTGAAATAATTAGACCACAGGTATTCAATCCTGTGATGGGACTCAGAATTCTGTGGGAATACTCCAGAGTCATGATCTGACCCTTTCCAATCAAATCCTCTGAGGGTTAAAAACAATGCTAATAAACTCTTAACCCAACTAATACAGATATTTAAATGCTATAGCAAAATCAACACTAAATACGCCCCCCCTTTTGTTTACTCATTTGTTCTGGAAAAGGAGGCATTTTCATTTTCCTCCACTGAACCTCTAAAGTTCATTTTTCATCAAGATATTTAAAGTTTTAAAATTTGCCACAATTGCATACCTAAAGATTCAGCACTCCCTCAAAGAAATCTCCCAGTTGTCATTTCTCAAGCGTGGCTGCCACGAAGTGACAAAGACCCCTAGAGCCTAAACTCATATTACAGATGTGAGCCTCAGTGCTGGAGCCAGATGGCTTCCCCAAACCAAGACTTCAAGCTGGAATACACTTCAGCAGAGATTTGAAACAGCCTTTCCCTTTGAATACCGAGGGGCTTGAGTATGTAGCCAGGGCAGAACACCCACTTATGTCAATGTAAGATTTTGCATTTTACTTTTCCCTCCAAAAAACTACCCCCACCCCATGCAATTTTGTAGCAAGCAGGTAGGGGGTTATTTTTCTACACAATGGAAATCTCCAGACTTTGAATGGGATGCTTTTTGACCCAGAAATCCTTCCTCCTGTCTTCCACGGCTGTCTTTTACCTCTTCCGTGCTCTGACCTCTGCCCACTTACAATCTGGGAAAGCAAATACTCTACCTGTTTGTGTACTGGATCATTTTATTACTGCAGGAATCCTCAGGAGACCAACAAGAACTCAATCAAATACTTATTTTCAAATTTTATGTCCAGGCACCCCTCAGTGACTGCATGAAAAAGATTAGTATGGATGACTAGACAAATTCTGTGATTTTCTGAATACTACATAATAAAGATTTCTAAGGTGTCAAGGGGAGACAAGGACAATTTTTTTCCTGTAAAAATGAGGCTATTGCTTTCAAACTTGCTGTAACATATATGAAGACAACTACAATTCTAGAACTACTTTAAAAATTATTTATACTGTCATAATTTAAAAGTAAAATTAGCATTTCTCATAAAAATCCTTGTACATACACATACTTGTGGTATTATTTAATTTTTTAAAAAATCATCACCCAAGAATATGTTTATTGATTTTAGAAAGAGAGAAAGGGGGAGAGAGAGAGAGAGACATCAAAGTAGGAGTGAAACAGCAATCGGTTCCCTCCCATATGTGCCCAGACTGTGGATCAAACATGCAGTCCAGGCACGTGCTCTGTCAGGGAATTGAATTTACAACATAGGTATGTGCCCTATGTGACCAAGGATTGAATTGCAAACTTTTTGGTGTATAAAACAATGCTCCAATCAACTGAGCCACCCAGCCAGGGCTATTTATTTTATTTTTAATTAATATACAACAAAGTTGTCCTTTGATTGTGTGTTCTATGAATTTAAACATGTGTAGTTTCATGTAACTGCTACTTCAACCAGGATATCTAAAAGTTTCATCACCCATCAAAATTCCTTTTCACTAGTTGTAGTCACACCATCCTCTGACCCGAAACCACTGATGTTCTGTCAGTGTGCTTTTGTCTTTTTGAGAATGTCATGTAATTGGAATCACATATAAGGTAAGTTTTTTTATTTGGCTTGTTTCAATTAACAAAATTATTTTATGATTTATGCAAGTTGTTGCATGTATCAAAATTTCATTTCATTTTATTGCGGAGGACTATTCCCTGTGTGTATCACAGTTTGTTTAACCACTCACCCTCTGAAGAACATCTTGGCTGTTACCAGTTTTTGGAGATTATGAATTAAGCTTCTGTAAATATTTGTGTAGTAGTTTTTGTGTGAACACAAGTTTTTATTTCTCGAGGGTAAATGCCTAGAAGTGGGATTGCTGAACCATATTGTGAGTGCATGTTTAACTTTATAAGAAACTACCAAGCTGTTTTCCATAGTGAGTGGCTGTACCATTTTGCCTTGCCACCAGCAGGATGTGAATCTCATTTGCTCTGCATTCTCATCGACACTTGGTATTGTCAGACTTTCCAATATTATCCATTCTAATACACACATAGTGGTACCTTATCCTGGTTTAATTTGAATTTTTCCACAAACTAATAGCACTAAACACCTTGTCCTTATCCATAGATGTTTATTCGCCATCCATATATGTGTTATGGTAACGTGTTGGTTCAAGTCATTTACCTGTTTTTTTTTTTAAACTGGGTTGTTTGATTTATTACTGTTGGATGTTAAGTGTTCTTTATTCATTCTGGATACTAGTCTTCTGTAAATTACATGATTTGAAGGTGCTTTTTTTTTCATTTGTATTTTGCCTTTTCATTCTCTCTACAGTGTCTTTTGCAGAGTCCAGTTTTTAATAGAGGTTATCTTTGGATTTTTTCTTAATTTCTTTCTGTAGTTCTGCATTTTTCAAATCTACAATAAGACTATACTACTTCTCTATCTTAAATTATGTTACTTAAAGCAAAACAAATGTTCTTTGCAATTAAAACAATCCCAACAGAATTCATTTGTGCATTTGAAAGAGCTGCCAAATATGAACTGACATGACTACTTAAACCTTTGCTTTTTAAGACCATGAGTAGAAAAGAAGTGTTTTTAATGAGATGTCATGACATCAGCTTAATAAGGGAATAAACAGATACTTAAGTTTTAACTCTTCATAGTTATTAGGATGAATAGGATATTTTTGATGCTGACTTTCCAGATACAACATACTGTCTTCACTGTTTTCAAGTTCAGACTTGGCACATCCCAGTAGGGTAATAAATGGCTTATAATACTTGATGTAATAATATGATTTTACTCTGTGTTTTAAATAACATGCTTAGAAGATGAACTCAGTTTGTAACAATTTAAAACAAAGTCCGGGCAGAAAGTTTTGGCTCTTGGCCCGCCTTTGTGGTGCTAGACGCCTCGAGAAAAGCAGGTTTGTGCAAATGTTGTCTGGCCTTTCAAAGAAGGTGTAGGTGGAGCAGGAGATCATGCTTTTTGCAAAGTGTCATTCCATGTTCTGAATCACCAATGGGGGCGTGCTCTCCTGATGGCCCAGGGATGCTTTGTTACAAGCCTGGGCATCTCCAAGTCGTTAGGTCTCAGCCAGATTCAGCTACCGACTCCCCTCACTGCAGGGAGCAGGCAGAGAACTGTGATCCTGCCCACAGCAGTGAGGGTGAACTTGAGTCTCCGCGCTCTTCAGGCACCAAGGTAGCCTCCAACAGAATGATGATGACAGCAGTGTTTTTACTTTTATAAAGGGATTGTTGCCAATGCTCTATCAAATGTGATTCCATGTGATGCATTTAAAAAACAAATATGTCAGGACTTAATAAATGAGTGCTGTCCCTTTCAAAGGAATTACTATAATGGTGTTGTTGTTGTTCACGCCAACCTTTACACTTCACTTGGGACCTTGGCACCAGAGTTTATGGCACATGTAAAAAAAAAACAACTCAGTAGTGGCAACATTTCTACCTTTAGGGTAGGTCTAATGATTTTGTAAGCATAAAAAAATGAACAATACTGGTAATTCAGCATCACTTTGCCTTAATTTCAAGGGCCAGTCAGTGTCTCCTTTTTATGGCATAAGTAAAATGCTCAGCTAAGGTTTTCTAGAAAAACCAGGCTCAAAATACATTGTCATTGGTCGTGGTTTTCTTTGTAAATAATAACTTTAGATTCTAAAGTAAGAATGCTGTTATTGTCCTGGCCAAGCAGCTCAGCTGGTTGAAGCATTGCCCCATACATCAAAAGGTTGCGGCTTCAATCCCTGGTTAGGGCACATTCTGGGTTTCGGGTTCAATCCCTGGTCAGGATGGGCACCAAATGCAATGGATCTATGTTGCTCTCCACATAGATCTCTCTCTCTCTCTCTCTCTCTCTCTCTCTCAAATCAATAAACATATACTTGAATGAGGATTTTTTTTTAAAAGAAGGCTCTTGTTTTATATTATTATAAACTCATTAAAAAGGCTGTAGAGACAATAAATACAAGTCACAAAAATATTTTCAGTAAAGTAGAATTATCAGTTTCAATGTATAGCCTTCAAGATGAGTATTCATTTGACTATACTGTGGCCAACAAAAGATAAATATTGGATGAATGAATTAATATAATAAGGACTTGCCCTTTGAAAGGCCCACATTTTTAAGTTGTATAGTTTTGAATAGAACTTAAAATATTCCAGTCATCTCCCCTTCCTCTTATATGGTGGAAGCTTCTGGATATAATTTATTCATTTCTTGATGACTCAGAATTATCTTTGCAATCTTCAATTGTTCAGTGATGCTTGCAGTTTTCAGAAACTATAGCACAAATACAAACAGGCCCCAGAACATATGGAGATGTAAACATTTTTCTGTCCCTACACTAAATGGATCCATATTATTCTTTTAAAAACAATCCCTGTACTTCTTTTTATCTCTCCTTATGGTGGGCTTTCCACCCTTGCTTGCTCTGATTCACGTCTCATATTCTAAAGTCCCCTCTTTACTTGTGTCTTAAGTTCTCTGGGAAGAGTAACTAGAAGGTCAAACATATTAAAATTGTGCTCAAATTAAATGTAAAGACCTTGATGAATAAACTGGAGGGGAGTACTGTCTCATGTTGTTAGCATGAAGTTTGTAACAATGTTAACACTAACTGCCCGAAGTCCACTTTTATTTACTTCTCTGTTTTGGCTGAATTTTGGATAAATGACATTTCTGATCACAGCCTATGGGTAAATGAAGTGTCTCTGTATGCCCGTTTGATGGATGGAAAAACCAAGGCTCAGGAAGCTGAGCAGCAGAGCTATGACTAGTGCCCCTGCATCCTGACTCTTACTATTCCCTTGTACCTCCAGGCCATGGCCCATGCTGTTTTTTTTTTCACTCTCTGGGCTGCCCCACCTGCTCACCTTGCCATCTCCATGGCTGCATGGATATGTGAGGTCTCAGGTCTCTCCCCTCTTACATCTCTGCCCTTCTTAAAAGCCTGCGATTGCATCAGAATAATATTCAAACTCCCTGGCTTGCACACCTCCTCTCCTCTGTCAGTATCTGTCAGTTTTCTTCTGCCTCCCAGACTACCTTAAAACACTGAGAACTTGTGACCTGCAAACTCAGTCCCACCCAGTCCCTGAGCTAGTCCCCGCCAAGGCCAGCAGACGCAGAAATGCTATGGGATGAGTACTGCCCTAAGCTCAGTTTTGAGGGAATCTCAAGGCTCAAGGACCTAAAGCCTCCCCAAACTCCCACCGATAGCTGGTCCATGACACAGAGATTCTGCAGTGGATTCTGGATTTGTTCTCTAGTTCCTTTGCTGAGATGAAGACCATAACCTCTTGAATTGCAGCCCACTTATCAGGAATCTATGAACTCCTCCCCTTGAAGAAAAGAGAAGGAAGTTGGCTTTTCCTGATCCCCAGATCTCTGCCAGGCAATGTGCTGGGTGTGGATTTTATTATCATCTATTATTATTACCACAGTGCAGATGAGGAAACAAAGGCTTACAGAAGTCAAATTACTTGTCAGAAGTCACAGAGCTGGTGCTTTGGAGCTGCTTGTCTGGAAAGAACCTCTCCCTATCTATGCAGATTTGACTCGCATACCTACTTCAAGATGAAATGACTCCCAGGACAGCTTAGACTGAATTTATCATCTCCTCTGCCTAAAGTTTCTTGTTTTCATACCACATTTACCACATTGCATCCCTTCCCTTGCATATCAACCCAGTTTATCTGAATAAAAACTAGTGTCCCGTACCTCACTGGGTACTGTGAAGTAGACAACGTAAGGTAGACATTTGTCTACCTCCCATGAAGGTCAGCCCAACTACAAGGTTCTCCTTTTGCCCAGGTCACCTGCTTTGTCCTTGATTCCTCACTTTTTTTGAAGACTCCCTGCTAAGGTTTCAAGCATTCCTGAAATCTTTTACCCAAGCTGGAAGCCAACACTTTCTATCTCATTTTCCATGATTGCCCCATGCTTAGCTTCAGCCAAATGGAACTAATTGCTACTCTATATGCATCTGCTATGTTTTTCTGTCTCCTTGCCTTTTTATTTTGAAGACCTTTTTTAGAAAAGTTTTAGCTTTACAACAAAATAGAGAGGAAGGTACAGAGATTTCTCATTACCTCTCATCCCCACACACGCACAGCCTCTCCATTATCAGCATCACTCACCGTTTTTTGCTAAGGATGAACTTACAGTGACACATTCCTTGATTTTTTATGTTGTTTGCTCTGCTAGAATGCCTTTAACAAAACTCCATCCGTCACCTTTCCTGCCTAGCCCCTGTCCCTTTAAGGTCTGGTGCCTTCTCTATGCTGCCTTTCCTTAGGCCACTTCACATAAGCTAGATCTCCCAGAGCACATTATTTGTACTTCTGGAACCCTTCACCAGAATTCAGATATAAATGCCACATTGAACAGATTGTCTATGTCAGCTGCAGGCATAAAAAAACAAAACCAAACATTGTTTTAGCCTGTCACTCTACTTTTAAGCCTGCCCCTGATGAAAACTCTGGCAAAACCATGGCTTCCCTGATTATTCCTAGATCAGAAAAAGTTTTATGCAGTTGGTTACAAAACACAGTCTCAGTTCAGAACTTGGAATGCCCTGTTCAATATCCATCCCTGCCTGAACTACCAGGCAGAGCTATACCATCTCCCAGCTGAAGCTGCCCGCAGGCATGATGTTGGCTTCAACAGAAACAGTGTCTGGCTTCCTCTGTCTTTCTCATTTCCACCCTCTTTGTCTCACTAACTGCTGTTTTTGACCAACTTCCATCTCCACAGTTGAAGTAAGAAAGATTGATAAGAGGATCAGAGAAGATCTTTTTAAATAATAAAACCATAAGGAAGTGTGGCCAATATTTCAAATTGACTCTTTCTAAGACTGCTTTAGAAGGGGTTCCCATACTGACTGGCTGACTGGTGATTGGCTTGAATGCAGCTGGTTGCTTCTTCTCCAGACCTTGGGCACCTAGTGGTCCACCTCCAGCTTTTCTCTGCTGGAACTCCATCGCCCCTCTGGGTGGCCACATTGGACAGAATCTAAGATCCTCCCCTTCATTCCCACCTCCTACATCCTTTTACCAAACATATTTGCAAGTCAGGCTGATTTCAACTCGGCAACAGTTTTCCTTTGCTCCTGCCATTAGAATAGCTAGTTAGTTATGGCGTACCCTCTAGCAGGTTTCTCAGATTAGAGGGAGAAATCAGCCTCTGCATCTCCTCTCCCAACCTCCGAGAGTAAGCATCACATTCTCAAAGTAGCCCTGTTGAATTCAGTTACCAGAACATAAATGAGTGGCAGACAGGGACATGGAATACAGCATGATTTCTCTTCTAAAGTTAATTAAAAAATAAAAAGAAATTATCCTCTTGAAATCTTCTCTCAGCTTTCACTTTCAGGGACCTTTTATATACTTTTTAGAGCTCAGAAAAGTTTAGATTATAGAGCCCTTTCCTTGATTTTCCTTTGAAAATCTACCCTTTGATCTGGTATCTCACTCTGAAATTTCATATCTGTTAGAACTAGAAGCCTCAGCTGAAACTTCCAATTTAACATCCTGTTTCACAAGCTAGAACATAGCTGATTGTACAGACAGCCTACTCCTTTAGGAGATTATTTACTGCCTGAGAACAAAGACAAATATCTAACTCATCTTATATCCCTCATAGCATCTAAAATTGAACATTCTCCTTAAGAGACAACATGTAGCTACAGCTGCCTAGAATGGGCACACTTGGTCCCATATTTTCTTAAAGCTACTAGCTTTCAGGACTAATAGTCTATTGCACAGACCCTGTTAATTAACCCCAATTCAAAACTATGGAAGATGTGACAGAAACTGCTCTGTGTTCATCAAATCCTATTTCTTTTCCCACATGGCAGCCACCTAGGTTTCATTTCTCAGTCTCCCTTGTAAAGTGGGGCTGTATAATTGAGTTTTAGCCAATGGGATGAAGGGACACATGCCACTCTCAGGTCTGGCCCCAGAAGACCTCCTGGGAGGTCCTCTGTGATTCGCTCCCATTTGGTGAGCTGAATGCAGAGTAGGCAGGAGCCCTAGAAATAGCAAAACCATACATGGTGAATAGCTTGGGTCCATCAATGACAGCTTAGAGCAGGACCTTCAGGTTGTCCTCATCCTCTTGCCATTGGGCAATGCTGTGAATAATAGACAAATCTTTATATTGATAAGCCACTGGGATGTGGGGATTGTTTTTCTAGAGCTATGTCCATTAACACAGAGGGTGAGACTCTACTAACATACTCATAGAAGCAAGCTAAGGAAATTCTCCTAGGATGAACTTTCTAACTCCCCTGAGAAAGCACCCAAAGTGTACTTCCTTGAGTTCCTGGTAACACGATATATTCCTTTCTGGGACAGTTTACACACCCCCATCTGAAATATGTCTGATTGCTCTTTTTAGGTTAAGTGACTTTATTTTTACTTAAAATAAATATATAGAACAGTTCTTTCCTTCTCCCATGATTTTCTCAGAAAGGCAGGCTTACCGGCTTATAATTCATATTTTTAATTAAAAAATTGTTATTGGTTATGAAGGTATGGAGTGGGCATAATTATGAAATGCTAACTGAGGGATTTGGCCTGTTTTCCTAAGGGTGGTAGATCAGGATGTGGTAGGCTATGTTTTTGGAATAGGGAAAAGACAAGTTCATTCAACCATGCAAATTAAATTACAAGACTTGGAATCATTATTTCTGTGAAAATGTGATCTCCATACTGTGTTAGTTCTGACATTCTTTTCAGATTTTCACCATAACAGTTCCACTTGGCCTTTAAATAACATAGGATCAGTAAAATGTCTCTGGCAAAAGATACATATTAAACTCCAAAGTTAAATTTGAATATCTCTGCTTCAGTGTTCCAAAATTAAAAATACCTGAAAAGAAACACCATATAATCAAAGAACAAGGTAACTGTTATGGACAAGTGTAAAATCCAAGGACTGTAGAGTTTAAATTAGTTTCCAAATCCATCTTGGATCTCAGTGTGTTATCCTAATTTTAATAAAATATAAGGAAGGTGATTGCATATTTTCCAGTATTATCTGTTTCAATATTCAATGATACTGAACTATGATAACTATATGTTTTAACTAAATTATTCACATAGTAATCTAAAAATATGTATTCTCATTTCTCCATGAGGAAGAACCGTTTTCACTGTCACATTGTCTTGAAAAACTTTAACTTTTTATCTTTTTGGTATACCGAGGGAAGATGGAACCTTGCACCCCTAAAGGACTTCAGTTTAAAGAGTCGTAACCACCAATTGCTGCCCTGATTTTATACTGGCCTTTGGCATTCTAGAGGTTTTATAGAAAAATTGCCAGAAAAGTTGATGATGGTGATTAATTACATGTTATTGAAAACATATTCCAATGAGAGTAAATTTAATATTTATTGAGAGCTTACTATGGACATGAAAAGGTAATTCCAGTGGCCTTTGTTTTGATTTTTATGAGCAACTGGATGATTTATCTGTTTTGGGTGCTTCTTTATAATATTTAATTCTTAAAGTATAATGCAGGAACTCCATGTTACTCTGTCCACTCTACATTCTAGGTATATCTTCGCTAGAAATTCATTTAGGGAGCTGGATACTACCACCATCATCAACAACTGTAATATTGATTATGCAAATTAAAAGCTCATGGATTCATGTAAGCTGCTACAGGATATGAAACCTGGTAACTGCCTTAAAGTATCCTATAACCTTGTATCTAGCAAAATCATGAAACAGTCTTGCCAATTACACATGTTTATATATGAGAAATAAGGTCTGCTTAAGTTATTTCATGACTTTGAGGGCAGTAACATATCAAATAACCCAATAGTCCCAATCCAGGAAGTGTTCACTGAAAGGCTGAGTTTTTGGGCCTTACTGATTTTTACTGACCTTATATATCTGACATTCTTGACCAAATATAATACATATGTAACAACAGAATTCTTTGTTTTGCATCTTCCCTAATCTGTTTCTGCACACTGAAGGCAGAAAGAGTTTCGTGAGAAAGGTGACAGGAGAAGACGATCAACAAGTTTCTAAAATAGTCTGTAGATGCTAAGGATGCAGGTCTTATTTGAAAGGAGAAAGGAGGCAGGGTGGGGGGCGTTCAGAGATAATGTGGGATGAGATATATGGGCTGAGACTCAGGAGACCTGTGATTATGAATCTGGACACGATTAAGAGCAATAATGAGCTCAAAGCAAAACTTAAGACTGAATGGCCAATCTGGACAGGATGAAAGAAAGTTCTAGCCAAGTTTCTAGGGATGGTTAAAAGGAAGTTATACAGGAAATGAGATAGCTAAATAAAATGATAAGATATAGATATATAGGACAAGAAATAGTAGAGTCCTATGGTAGAGAGATAGTTGTTTAAAATCAAAACCAACAATGGGACCAGGGAAGAATATAACAGTTTCAGATTTTAAAATTAATGATTATATACTTTAAAAACACTTAAAATATTTTTATTAAATGTCTTCATAGTCACTTGTGCCACTTAGAAGTATAAAGTCTATAATACCAATGGCCAAATGAGACCTCTAAGTATCTTTTAAACGTCACTTCTGAGATTTAGCAAAGGAGCATGACCTCTTCCCCTAGCCCCTGAAACTTACTGATTATTTTTTCCAGTTTTTAAATTGTGTTTTTCTTAGATGCCAATCTAAAAAATACAATCAATAGGCTCAAAAGCATAATTGCTACTTGATTTCAGGGCCTGTGTTTGCATTTATGATCTTGTTGGCAACAAGCAGCACAGATATAACATGAAAATGATGCATCTGAGTATAGAGCACACTGTAAAAAAGATGCAGCATATTTTTTTCAATTTATTTAAACCAAAAAAATCTACCCACTTCTTACTGATTTTTACTGACCTTATATATTTGACATTCTTGACCAAATATGATACATATGTAACAACCAAATTCTTCGTTTTTCATTTTCCCTAATCCACTTACTCCTTTATTACATTACAGTAAGACACATAATTGAAAGTTTAAATTAAAAAACAAAAATATCAGAAATCCTAAGGCAGAACCATTGGCATCAGGATTTGCTGTACATTTCTCATCAGCTCAATACATTTCTCATCAGTCCTTCATCTCACACGACCTCAGGCAGAATGAGATTGCTTGCCTACACAAAGAGGGGAAAGCTGCATATATTTGAAAAAATATCCTTAGACTAAATTTTAGGTAAAATAGGGTTAATTCAGATTGTTCTGAAAAGAGATATGTTGCCTTTCATAGCAGGGCAAGTAAGGTCCGTGGCTATGATGGCTTCAGTAATAACACTAAACATGCAGTGTAATTTGGCTAAGATTTATTATTGCCATTTATGAAATTATTAGGGACTATTTTATCTCAAGCCTTTGGCCTTAGCTTCTCCTATTTTAAACCTGATAATCTTGGAGCTTGCAGCTTGTCTTAATGGGTGATGGAAGACTGTGCTCCATTTCTTCTGGGACTTTATGCTCATTAGTCACAGACGCCAATTAAAAGCTTTGTAGAGGACTCAAGGAATGTGCCACAGCAACGTAGAGGGCCGGAAGCCCCCTTTGCGTATATCATGGATGAATAAGTCTCTATGGCATGCCAAGCCACACATCAGTAGATCATGTGCATCGGCAGACAGGACCAACAAAAGCAGCACAAAAATTTTGAGGTCAGCACTTTTGGAGCCAGTCCTTTTCCGTTCTGACTGATAAGGATTCAAGCATTTTCATTAGTCTTGCTGATCTTAGTCATTTTAAATGACAAACACATTGCAATTGTTTTTAAAGGCAAGTTGCATAATATAGGGAACAACTTACATGTGATAATTTTCTAGAAATAATTATTGACCCTGAGAGGTCAAGTCAAGGTTACTGTTCTGGCAACCCACTTAGGATCTAGCAGAACAACTGTTCTGGTAAGGATTATTGCCATTGTAAACCACTGACAAGGTTTGAAATGATAATTCTTAATTAAGAAAATAAAACAACTCAGTGTCTATGCTCTGATCATGCAGCTAACAACGGACTCCATTTCAATCCAAACACAAAACAAAATTCAGCTAAGAGATAGGTTAATTTATTTTTGTAATAATTTGCTTTATATGTTTCATCAAAATAATATGGTGAGGATTCAGAAATAGCTTTAGGTATCAAGTGTTGAAAGAATAGTTGCTCCATTTTTTTAAATGAATCTTTTGCTTTTATTTCAACTGTGTTTTATTCTTGACTTATTAGTAATTTGTTGCTTCCAAAGAGAATTTTGAGGCAAAATATCTCAAAATTATAGCATGTTTAGTGGAAGTAATAAAAACTTCCAACACTGTATATTTTGAAATATGCCATGTTTAGAAAGCATTCAATAATTAACATTCTCTTTAATTAACAAATTACATTGACATGTCATAAAAATTATGTGGAAAAATTATCAAGAAATATTAATGGCAAAAAACATGAATACAGTCTACTTCATATTTATGGGCTTGCTGGGGTGCTATGATAGAACTGGACAGCATCTCAAGAAGTCAGAACAACTTTTATACCTGGAATTTGATCACAAAATTACACACAGGCTACATGATTTGTCAAGAAAATGTGTGAAGGTATTAGAAAAAAATTGGAGAATTCTAGAGTTAGAAAGGGCTTAGAATTTTTACTAAAATCCTTATTAAAAACGTTGCCCTCCTGGTCTCAGTAAGAAAAAGCAAAAGACAATTGCACTGTTTCAGAAATATTTGCTCCTCTACAGTACACTCCTTGAAACTTTCTCAAAGTAGGATGTAGTCTCTGCCCAGCCCCACCCTGTTATTCTCAACACATCAGGCTGTGGTTCAGTTTATTGTAGAAGTTCAAAGGAATGAAATTCCTCAGCAGTTATATAGCAAAACATTGGGGTTACATTAGTTTAATAATTTATAAGCAGCTTTTTGAACATTAACATTTCTATAGAAGCTAGCAAGAAAATCTTGCATGGAGAATACGATTTGTGAAATTCTTACACTTCTTTTTCTAAATTTCAAAGAGGCAACAGTCAGACATCGTGTTCCGATTTTTTTTGGTACACAGTTTTGGTCAAGAAGGTAAGTGCGGTTCTTGAATCTCCACAACTACATCAAATTACGGAAAAACCCATCATTCAGAACTACCTGAACACCAGCTGATCAAAAGTCCTAAAACTAAGGATATAAAGAAGAACTCTCATTGAGACTGGTAGAAGGGGTCAAGATAGGTAACAGCAGGACCTACACCCATGTGTAGAGGGAAAAATCAGGAGAAATATCTCAGCTGTAAAGGTCCCACCAGAGGAGTGTGGAATCTGATCCTTATACCAGGCCCTCTGGCCCAGAGTTCCAGTGCCAAGAGGAGAAGACTCCAAAACTCCTGGCTGCCAAAACCAGTAGGGATTGTGGTTGGGTGAGATGGAGGGCTACTGGAGTCCCAGGCATTCCTCTTAAAGAGCCCATGCAGGTACTTACTAGGAGTCACTCACTCTGAGCTCTAATGCTGAAGCAGCAGGGACATACTGGAGGAACTGAGTTGTCTGGCATCTGAGGGAGGGCTGGAAGGGCAACTTTCTCCTGAACAGAAGTGTTGACAGAGGACGTCATTCCTTTGCTGAGCACTGCCCCCACAGAGCTGACAGGTGGGCACCACATCTGGGTCTCCATCAACCTGGCTAACAGTGTTTGCCCCACCCTGGAGATTTCCTGAGACTCCCCTCTGCCCAACTTGCAGGCCCACCCAAGCCATTTCCAGTGGCTTTTTCATTCAAATAGACTGTCTTCATTCACAATTATTACTTTCCTAAAAATCTTTCAAATAAGCAGTATCTGTTTTTTGCATGCTCTGTACCTTTCATTAAGTGGCCCCAGTCCCAGCACTACAGGTAGCTGGCCTTGGTTCACAACTTGGCCTCTCCTGGGAACCTCCAGCCCAGCAGAAGTGGCAACCACCTCCAGATCACCTTGTATCTCATGCCTGGTAGCCCCAGGCAAGGCACAGGTGGCAGCTAACCTCAAACTGCACTTGGATGGTGCTTTGATGTAGCATACCACCTTCACCCAACCACCTTCACGAAAGACACACTCAAGGGGCAAATTCAGTGGGCAACAGAACCATGCTAAAATGAGTCCAGTGCTATAGGGTCAGCCCTGCACAGCTGATCCTCCACTGTATTCATAGCCAGTACTTGCAGAAGATAAGAGTGGGGGAAAAATCCCTCCTATTGATGTGACAACTGCAATCAAGGCTCAACTACCATAGGAGGCTGCACACAAATCACAGGTGGAAGGGCACACCTGGAGTACCCAGTTTCAGGGTTCAAGGAGACTGTTCCATTAAACCCTATAGAACACCTGCTATATAAGTCCACTCTACCAAGTTCGGGAGAAACAGCAGCTCTACTTAATATATAGAAACAAACATAGAGAGGCAGCCAAGTTGAGGAAACAAAGAAACATGTCCCAAATGAAGGAACAGGACAAAACTCCAGAAAAATAACTAAACAAAATGGAGACAAGTGATCTTCCAGATACAGAGTTCAAAACACTGGTTATAAAGATGCTCAATGATCTCAGTGAGAATTTCAATAAAGAGATAAGAAACATAAAAATGGAGATAGGAGACATAAAAATAGAGTAGGAAACATAAAAAAGAAGCATTCATAAATGAGGACTACATTACAGGGAATCAACAGTGGAATAGTTGAAGCAGAGGAGCAAATCAGCAGTTTGCAAGATAAGGAAGCAAAAAACATCCAACATCTAATCAGAAGAGCAAAAATCCAAAAAAATTCCAAAAACATGAGGATAGAATAAGGAGTCTTTGGGACAACTTTAAGGGTACAACCATTTGCAAAATGATGATGCTGTAGGAGGAGAAAGAAAGCAAGAAATTAAAAAATATGTGAAAAAATGTCAGAAAAATTCCCTAGCCTGGTGAATGAAATAGACATACAAGTCCAGGAAGTACAAAGAGTCCTAAACAAGAAGACCCAAAGAGGCCCACAAGAAGATACATCATTATTAAAATGCCAAAGGTTAAAGACAAAGAGAGAATCTTAAAAACATCAAGAGAAAAGCAGTTAGTTTTCTACAGGGAGCTCTCATAAGACTGTCAGCTGATTTCTCAACAAAAACTTTGCAGGCCGGAAGGGATTGGCAAGAAGTATGCAAAGTATTGGAAAGCAAGTACCTATAACCAAGATTACTCTAAAGCTGTCATTTAGAATAAAAGGGCAGATAAAGAGCTTTCCAGACAAGAAAAATGTAAAGGAATCCATCACCACCAAGCCAGTATTACAAGAAATATTAAAGGGTCGTCTTTAAAAAGAAGAAGGGAAAAATAAGGTAAAAATATGAATAACAAAATGGCAATAAATATCTATCAACAATTACCATAAATACAAATGTATTAAATGCTCTAATCAAAAGACATATGGATCCTGAATGGATAATAAAACAAGATCTTTAGACATGTGGTCTAAAAGAGACTCAGTTTAGATCAAAAGACACACAGAGTTAAAGTAAAAGGATGGAAAAAAGATATTTCATGAAAATGGAAACAATAAATATAATTGGGGTAGCAATACTTATGTGCAACAAAATAGACTTTAAAACAAAGGCTATATAACAAGAGACAAAGAAAGACCCAACAATTCCACTTCTCAGCATTTATGAAAAGAAACCCAAAATACTAAATGAAAAAACATATACATCCATATGTTTATCACAGCATTATTTACAATAACCAAGATATGGAAGCATCCTAAGTGTCTTTCAAAAGATGAGTGGATAAAGAAGTCATTCATATATATAATGGAATCTGACTCAACCATAAAAAAGAATGAAATCTTGCCATCTGCAACAACATGGATGGACTCAGAGGGTATTGTGCCTAGTGAAATAAGTCAGACAGAGGAAAACAAATGCCATATGATTTCATTTATATGTGAAATGTAAAAAACAAAATAAATGAAAGAGCAGAACAGAAGCAGACTCAGAGATACAGAGAACATTTGGATGGCTGCTTAGTGAGCAGGGTCTTGGGTGATGAGTGAAAAGGTGAAGGCATTAGGAAGCAGAAATTGGTAGTTCCAGAATAGTCACAGGGAATTTGAATATAGGCAATATAGTCAATAATATTATCATAACTACATATGATATCAGATGGGTACTAGATTTTTCAGGGTGATCACTTAGAAATTATATAATGTCAAATCATTGGGTTGTTCACCTGAAACTAATATAATATTGTATGTCAACTGTAATTGAAAAATAATTAACTAAAGTAAAAGAAAAATACAAATTGGCAGTTACAAGTTAGTCATGAGGATGTAAAGTACAGTGCATAGAACATGGTCAATAATATTGTAATACCTGTGTATGATGTTAGTTGCATAATAGATTTAGCAAGGTGATTGCTTCATAACTTACATAAATGTTTAATCACTATGGTCTATACTTGAAAGTAATATAATATTGTATGGCAACTGTATTATAAAAAATTAAAAATATCAAAGAAAAGAAAGCCTGAAAAATTTACCATTACAAATGCTTAGAAATAACAGATAAAAACCCATTATTTTTTCAACCGCAATCCTGAGCTTGCAACAAAAGGGTGAAAACATGCATGCAAGACAGAGAGAGAGAGAGAGAAAGAGAGAGAGAGGGAGAAAGTGAGTATCAGGTCTAAGATAGGGGGATCTAAAAAGCAGTGTGGTGATGGCACAGACGGATTATGATTTGCATTAAGGGAGTTTATGGGTCTCATTAGTCTAGGAGCTCAGGATTAAATTTTAAATCCCTATGTAGGAGAAGGAACAAGTTGACAATGTCCCAGTACAAGGACACAATAATGAAGGCTATCTGTCTCTAGTGAAGAAAAAAGATAGTATCTATTCAGAATTCATACCCAGGATTATGTGCAGTCCAGGAACATTTGTATCAAAAAATTAGCCTAAGAGTTCATCCTAGGACACTAAGCAGAAACAAATGCAAAATGTCTGTGAAGGGCTGGCTATATGCATTCTGGCTGCATATTTTTTATACAGTATTGTCTACTAATGAAAAACTTGTAATCCTAAATTACAAACCACATGAAGAAACAATCCACCAGAAGAATCATATCACCAGACACAACAACTAGGAGGCTCTGAATCCTGTGAACTTTGGATAAATGAAGAAAATAACAGATTATTTAACATAAATTATAAATGATTGAAACCAAAGGGAATACAAACTGTATGAAAAAAAAGTATTAAAATAATAGGTAGGTAGACCATTTAGAAATGAAAACAACTGCAAGAATAAAAAACCCAGTTGATAGGCAAAACAACTGTTTAGACATAATTGAAGACATAATCAATGGTATGAAAAATAGGTTTAAAAAATAACTCAGAATGCAGCACAGTGAGATAAAGAGATAAATATAATTTAAGAGAGAAAACATAAAGTGAACAAAAAATTCAACAAGTCTAATAAATTTCAGAAAGGAAATAGAATTATGAAGCATCAATATTCAAAGATATATGCTTATATACGTCCCAGAATTGATTAAACATATGATTGCTATGAATTAAGAAGAAATCAAAGTAAATAAAAGCCAAATCCACAATGAGATACATTTTGGTGGAACTGAAAAACAGCAAAGACAAAAGAGATATTAAAAGCAACCAGAGAGAAAGGACAAATTATTTTCCAAGGGTAACAATTAGACAACAACAAACTTTTAAAAAGCAAAGATAAGTAACAGAAATCAATAAAATATTTCTAAAGGAATAAGAGAAAATAACTGCCAATCTGGAATAATATACTCAACTAAATTATTGCCTGTTGAAGGTATTTGCCAATAATTAACAGAGCTGTCCTAGAAAACCAAAAATTGTTTATTAAAAAAATATAGAAATAAAAGTCTTGAAAGTCTGTACAAAAAAAAGTCTGTACAAAAAAAATGTATTTTTGTACATTTGAGATATTTTATATTCAAATATGATTTAGAAAGAGGTAAAGGGTAAGCAAAAATGTCTACTAATATTAGTATGGATAAGGGGGCATAACTACAGGTAAAGCAGGGATTGTTAAAAAGAAAGTATCAGAAACAATTTTATGTCCATGCATTAAAAAATCTAGCCAAAATGGTCAATTCACTTTAAATGTAACTCACAATTACTCAAGAAAGAAGAGAAAACCTGACAAATAATAATGAGAGAAACTGAATCATTAGTTAATCACTCAATCAGTAGTTACACACATACATCACTAGGATTCTTTCAGATAAGTTCTATCATCTTTTAAAATAAAATTCTAATATTCCAATTTTAATCTTGTATAAACTTTTCTATAGAATATAATGAGTTGGCAATCTTTCTTAACTCATAAAAAGATAAGCTTGATACAAAATGAGCAAGAAAAAAATAGGTCAATTTCATTTAATATAAACATTCTAAATAAAAATATTAGTAAACAAAATTTAGAATGAATATTTAAAAAATTATGATCAAGTAGAAGTTACCTCAGAATAGAATGGTTTAATTTTAGAAAACATTAATATAATTCACTGGTTAACACATTAAAAGATAAAAAATAAATAAATTCACCTCAATAGATGCAGAAAATATTTGATAAAATTCAAAATACTTTCCTGATAAAACCTTTGATCAAACAAGGAAGAGAAGGAAACTTTCTTGACCTGATTAGGGATATAACCCCCTAAAAATCCAAGAAAATATAATACTTAATGGTGAAAAGTCAAAGGCATTTAACATAAAATCTGGGATGAAATGCTTGCTGACAATGTTTCTATTTAACATTGCACAAGAGGTCCTAACCATAATAGCAAGTGAAGAAAAAGAAATAAATATTTAAATATATTTGAATATTTACTTTATACTTAAATCAATTAAAATATAGATATATTACAAAAGAATAAACATCTTATTTGCATATATGAATGTTTATTTAGAAAATCCAAATAATCTACAAACTCTTAAAAATAATGAGTTCAACATGGTTAGAAACAAGAATTAAACAAAAATCCATTTTTAAAAAATATTTTTAAAATTTATTTTTAGAGAGAGGAGAAGGAAAGGAGAAAGAGAGGGATAGAAACATCAATGTGTGGTTGCCTCTCATGTGCCCCCTCAGTGGGGAGTTGGCCAGCAACCCAGGCATCTGCCCTGACTAGGGATCGAACTGGTGACGCTTTGGTTTGCAGGCCAGCACTCAATCCACTGAGCCACACCATCCAGGTCAAAAATCTATTTTTTTAAATAAACTGTTAGCCAACAATTAGAGCATTTTAGAAAAAAAATAAAATTCACAATAAAGGTCAACCACTTCAACAATAATCACAAGGTACCAAATCATGAATCTAAAAAAGAAAGTAGAAGATTTTTGCAGGGAAAATTGTAAAATATATTGAAGGACATGAAAGGAAGCTTAAATAAATGGAGAGCTAAATTATGTCCGTAAACGGGGGAAGTTGATATGTCGATGTAGACATCATTCCCAAAATAATCTATAAATTCTGTGCTGTTATAACCAAAATCCCAACATTGGTTTTCATGTAACCTGAAATGTTGATATGTACACATTCATATGGTATAGTAAATATTCAACAAAAAATTACTATACCATATAGTAAATATGGTATAGGCAAGATACATTTGAGGAAAAGTAGTAAAAATGGATTTATTTATACTAAGGCTATAATAATTAAACTATGTTGAATTATAAAGCCCTAGGGGCTCAATAGCATTAAATGTCACTGAGGAAGGATAGACTAGTTAATAAATTGTATTGGGACAATTGCTTATTTATATATTAAAAGATAAAATTTGATCAATACATTACACTATACATAAATCTAAATTCTAAATAGATTAACAATCTCATTGGAAAACGTGTAACTGCAAAACTTTTCAAAGAAAAGATAAAGAATAGTCCTATTAAATTTTGTGGGAAAATATTTAAGATTTCCCAGTATACAAACCATAAAGGGAAATACTGACAGATTAACTATATTTTAAAAAGTTAAACTTCTACATGATAAAAGATACGAATAATTAAAAGATCAAGCTATTGACTGGGGTAGATATTTACAAGTCATATACCCTCCTCATGGTTACTGTCCAAAATATTTTCAAAAAGTGCATAAAATCAACAGTAAAAGAGGATTCAAGAGAAAAAAATGGATAAAATATATCGCACATAATTTTCAGCTGGAATGCTTAATGACATTATACAAATATATTAGCTTTACCAGTAATTAAAAAGTCCTTACACCCAAGAGATTAGCAGGACAGAATGTCTGATGATGCCCAGTATTGAAAAAGACGTGGGGAAACAGAAATGCAAAATCAGTGGTTCTTAACCCTTGATGAACACTAGCATTGCCCAGGGAACTTTAAACAAATACCAATCTTGGATCACCTCCCCAGAGGTTTTGATTTAATTGGTCTGGGGTGGAACAGAGGCCCTGGTAATTTTAAAAAGCTCCCTAGGTGATTCTTTTCTGCAGCTGGAGTTTCAGACTCCATGTTGCTCAACATTGTTGATGGTTGAATAAACCTATACAGTTTGGAGAGCAATTTAGCAACATCTAGTAAAGTGAACACGTGCTATCCTCTGACCCAACAATTCAACTTCTAGGTGACTCCAGTCAGGAAATTCTCGCACAAGTTTTGGAGATATGCACAAGGATCACTGCAGCAGTAAATAGCAAAAAACTGCGGGGACCACCCACATTTCCTCAGTAGGAAAATGGATAAATCAGCCTTGGATTATGTATGCAATGTGTGCTATCCTGCAGTTATAGTAAATGGACCAGATACCTAAGTATCAACATGGATACATGTCTAAAACAATGTTGAATTAAAAGAAATTATAAAATAATATGGACAATACTATATATATTTTAAAATTTAAACACAAAGCAATAGTATAACCACACATACATATAACCACATCTAGATATTTCATGCCTGGATCTTATTACCCCCCCCCCCACACATGTAGTAAAAAAACTAAAATATACGTGAGAATAATATATAGCAATCTTAGATAATTATCTTGGTGGGGAAGGAAGGGGAAAGAAAGGAAGTGATGCTTTGATTTTATTTATAATGTGTTTCATTTTATTTTACAAGTTATCTTGAACCAAAGATGGCAAAATAACATATTTAATCTTGGTGGGGGGTTTGCAGATAACTATTAGTTTATTTTTGTACATTTGAGATATTTTATATTCAAATATGTAAAACGCAAAAGAGCAATGCAATTGGTATGCTCATGGGAGCATATCTATTATTTTTTAACCATTGAAGAAACTATTTTTAGACATAGAACTAGAAAGTAAACAAAAAAGGCACTGGACATGGAGGCTAGAGTATAGAATTTTTATTCTAGTTCTGCAGCTGATTAGCAATGCATAAGCCATTTCACTATGCTGGCTTCAGTTTCCTCATATACTCTCGTACAATGTAAAAGAGTTGGATAAGATAATCCAAAACTCATTCTAACTTCAGATTTCTATGAGGCTCATTCTCATTTATCAGGTAGATAAAAGGCCACTTAAAGAAGGCAACATCTGCTGAACATTCTCTTAACTGGTGAAGGAGGATCATGACAAGCAGAGTCAAGCACCAAAACTGCCACAGCTGATGGGTAGCTAGTACCCATAAGGAGAGCCACCAGGCAATACTATGAATGCGTCATCGAAAGAACCACAAACCCTTAAGCACATCTAAATCAAGTAATTCCTCTGAAAGCAACAACCATCCTGGATGGTGAAGACTGGACTCATTTGGCTCCATTTCTATTCCCAGATCACCCCTCTCTTTCAGGCCATCCAAGATTACACAATCAGCAACAACACTTTTAAAAGTTATTCACAACAGGACCTTTGCCCTTGGACTACATCTAGCTACTACACAACATGTGAGGGAAAGATTTTTTTAAAAAACACCTATGGAACTGAAATCATATACTCTCCTAAGTGAAAAATACCAGATGGTTTGGCAGATAAGGATCTTTAACAGTAACAAGGCCAGTTCTGGGAGCTCTGGCTTTGGCAACCAATGATGAAGAGGAATCATGTTTCTTTGAGGGCAAGGCAGACAGTATGTAATGAATGGGCGATGTTGGAGGGAAGAATGCAACACTCTCCGTTCGTGGGAGAGGCTTTCGCTGCTATCTTTCTTTGAATGCATCACTTCAGACCAGCTGGTTTATAGAAAGCTGGGGCCCGGATGGTGGCTGTAGTGGTAAAGTGGGGGAAGCGGGGAAGCACAGATCACTCCTGTATTCATTCTTGCCCAAATAGCAACCAGATAACATTTTGAAAGCAGACAGCTCTTTCCCTAAATGATTTCTGAGAAAGGTAGCACAACCTGTCCAGTAGCAAAGTCATGATTCACAGTTCCCACATAAGGAGGGAAGGAGGGCTAAGGGTTGGGGGTGGGAATTAGGAGTCCAGAGGGGGAGGGGATGTTTTGGCCACTTTCAGTTGCCTCCCTGCTAACTTGCACACCGTCCAACCACATCCCACTGGATCAGCTTGACGGCCCTGATTCCTGGAGTCCTGAGCAGGCGCCAACATATGCACGGCTGGAGCTCAATTTAATAGTGTAATCAACGAAAGGGAATAAAGGCTGAAATATTTTAATGTTTCAATGCCCTTTTGCCACAGAGTAAGGTTTTCTTTTTTTCCACCCTCCACATTTGCGGCATGATTTCATGGTATTTTCAAAAGAGATTCATGAGAGTCACAGTTTTAGTGAATTTTCCCCTAGATTCACAGATTTTTCAGCAAATTTACCTCAATACTACAGAGATGGTGATAAAAGTTGATTTGTTTGCTAGGGCAACAATGCTCCTTTCGGAAGAAATTTTTACTTGCTCATTTTTCAATCTAAAATACAGTTTATACCCGTGGAGGAAATGAAGCAGAAGATACTCATTGGAAACGTTAATGAAATTACATGATTCTTAGCATAAAAACATAAACGTTATTATAAATATTACCTGTACCTGCTAAACAGTGTTAAGAGCAGAACACTTGGTACCTCATTTTGTAATTAATTTATGAGTTGACAAATGATTTACTTGTATTTAGAGTCCAACTGATAACTTCATTGAGATTACCATATACAAAAATATTATTAGGGTATTAAGATGGAAGAAAAGAGAACAACAAAGAAAGTACTTACTTGCAGTGATATTTTAAAAGTAATCCTGAATTTCAAATTTCGCTTTTTTGGTTAAGAGCAAAGTCCCTGATCTGAGCTATACTCCTTTAGTCTTCAGGGTGTACTCCACTCTTGCATTGAACAAATCTTTAAGAAATCTTCCTTTTTATATGTGTTTCCCCAAATATCACAGCTGTATACTGGAAAGTAGTAAAAAGGGAAAAGACTATCCTTAAAAAAAAAGTCCCACGAAGTCCAGAATGTAAGCAACAAAGGAAAAATAAAACCACTCCAAAACTGCTATCTAATTCAGAAGTGTAACTGCTGCCCTAGCTCCTCATGCAGGCGTCCGGGTGACATTTCTCATCATCCAGCCAGTGCTTTTTACAGCAATGTGAGGATGTTTGGAGAGAAATGAACTCGCTCTCTGAAGTTCCTTACAGTAAAGGAAAACATATGGAGGATTTCCTGCTGAGGCTTCCCTACTGAGGCACAAATTCGAGGGGGTGTGGAATTTACTTGTGAAGGCGCTCCGTTTCCTAGACTCAGCGCTATCTGCTCAGCAATGAGCCCACAGGCACGGCTGCTGCTCTGCAGAGAACTCTGTTGTTCTGCAACAACCCAGCAACAGAGACGGCTCCTAGGAAGCAGGTCAACAGCATGTTAGTGCCTTATTTGTCAGCCCTTGTTTCAATCACATGTTACCTCCAGCAGCAGACAAATGTCCATAAGGACATTCTGCTGAAATGCAGGCTTCTTACCTCGTTTGTTTCCTCCCTGTCTTTTCACCTTCACCTCCTGACTTCTTATCTGATGAACAGTTTCCAGGTGTGCACTTCCTAAGCACATTCTGGAAAATTAACTTAAAATGTTACCAGTGGGTTCTTTCTCCTTCTAGCCCTTCCCCATTTGACAATATACTTCAGAGGGCAGCACATTTCAAAAAATGTTATAAAGACACCAGTTGGTGTAAGAAGATTAAATTTTACATATGAGGAAAGCAGCATTCCATGTAAGCTACTGACAGCTATGGAGGCCTACCCCTGACCCCATAGATAATACTCTGAAAAACAAAAACAGAAACAGCTGATATCTCAAAACCTACCTTCAAAAGCGCTGTTGATCATGGGGTTACCTCCTTTGCCATCATTAACAGTCAGGACACTGCTGCCCATCATGGGAGTTCGTCCCCTGTGGTCTAGCAAGTCCATTAACAAAGCATTAACCATGTATTGATCTCAATTATCCTAATAATTTGCTCCAACTCCATATTCAACTTTTTATTACAAACTGGCGTTCAACATCCTTCTACAGCTACATTCTATGTGGTCTTTCTTTCCATGTCAATGTCTCTGTGCAAAAATTTATTTTGTGGGGCAAATGTTTTCATAAACCCAGCTGAGTAACAGCATGAATAATTAAAAGAGGTAAAGATGGGTATGCGGGAGATGTGTAAGCTGCATGTGGAGCTATGGCCTATTTGTGTGGTGGAGACAAAGAAAACTCTCGCGGGCTTAATAAAATTTTTTTCAAAATTTTCTGAAAGGATGTTCTATATCAAGGGTCTGCAACTATGACCCATGGACCAAATCAGGCCCACAGCCAGTATTTGTAAATAAAGATTTTTTGGAACACAGCCATACCCATTTGTTCATATAATGTCTATGGCTGCTTTCATATTTTAAAGTTGAGTAGTTATGACAGACTGTGTGGTCCACAAAAGCCTAAAATATTATTACCTAGCCCTTTACAGAAAAAGCGCACAGACACACCTTTTGCATGATAGAAGGTCACTAGAAAACGACAAATCCTCAGGCTTGTTTTTCTGAGTTGTATAGTCAGAAGTATCATCTGAAACATATTTAGGGAAATGTTGAGCACTCAGATGTCCTCCCACTATGTGGTAGGAGGGCTTCTTGGAGCTATGGGCTGGTTGTGGTGGGGAATCCCGAACTCCCAGGGAAGAAAATGGATCGTACAGGGGTGTTGGATGTTCATATATTGAACATATATTGAATAGTCAGAAGGAGATTCTAGAGGAGGGAAATATCATCAAGGAAGGAAGTCAGAGAAGCCAGGCTGAGAGTGAGAACTGAGAAGCACAATGAAGTCACACCTGGAGGAAAAAATAATGAAATGGTTATAAGTCAGGACATGAAGTATAAAAATGCTGGGATGAGCTTTGAGACCTAAGACCTTGGGGAAAAAAATGAGTTGGACACTTTCTTCCTGGTGGAAGAGTGACTAAGTTCCCAACTTTCCCAGGACTTTGCCAGTTTTGAAACCAAAGGGCCTGCATCCAGGAACCTCCTCAGTGCCAAGGAATCTGGACAGTTGCCTGCCTGGCCTGCTGATGCTGTGCAGGAAGTATGGGAGTTGAGTATGAAAGAAAGGCCTGAAGCACAGAAGCTGTACTGCCCAGCAATTAGTGTCTTCTGACCCTAGAGAGCTTAGAGGAGAGGCAGGGAGCCACTTTGGTGCTCCTGGGGGCCACTGGAGGCCACTGGAGGCCACCGAAGGCCACCGGAGAAAGACACAGTCTCTGTTCCCATTGAATAAGTAATCTCAGTGCAAGAACTTACACCGTGCAAACAGGAAGAGAACTGTCTTCAAACAATCCATAAACAAGTATGAGATCATCTCTCCTACTGGACAGTATTCGGCCTGGCCTTTTCACCCCAAAGCCAGCCTGCATTTTTTCCCCCAGAATAGCTGACCTGCATGATTGGATTACTGTCCCTTATTTTGGACTCTCAGCTTTAATTTTCCTAGTCTCCACAGTCATCCCAAGTATTGTTTGGCTTTTAAGTTTAATTGCTTCTTTATGAGACAATGAATGCTGACTCAACTTTCCAGGCCCCAAAATGTAGCTATTTTTTTCACTCATTAATGCTTCCGTAAGTCAGAGCATCATCAAATATATCTGGTGTTATATATATCTAATATATCTAAGTGTCAGGCACTGTACTGAGCCTGGGGTATAGGACTGAATTGGACAGGCAAGGTAGCTCTGGGCCTGGTCCATAAAAAGGAAACCCAGAAACATACAAACAGGATCATTTCAGATTGCGATAAGTATTTGGGGAAAAATAAGCCAAGTAATATGCTGAAGAGCCACTGTGGGGCGGGGTGGGAATTCCATCCTAAGTAGGGTGGTCAGGGAGAACTTTCCTGAGAAGGTGGCACTCTAACCCAATCCTGGAAGCTATGAAAGAGTGGGCGATGCAGCGAGCTACGAAAGCTGTAAGTTCAAAGACGGAGGTAGGAAGGAACTTGGCATGTCCGCAAAGGCAGAAAGGACACGGGTGTGGCCTACTGGGAAAGTCGGGAAAATTAGAGGCAGTCAGAGACCGGCTGGCGTGTGGCCTTGTAGAAACGAGGAGGTTTGAAAGCTTTTCAAGGGTAAGGCAAGTTTAGCAGGTGAATGTCTGTGACCTGATTTATGTTTCAAAAGGATTTCTCTAGCCCTAGTTCTCAGAATGGGTTGGAGGGAAGTAAGAGTGAATAGCAGATCAGTTGAGAGGTGGGTGTTGGCTGGGATAAAATCATGTCATTGAAGGAGGGAGGGGGCAAGGGAAAGTGGTGGGGGGGAGGCAGAGACAAATGTATTTGAAAAAATAAATTAAAATAAAATTTAAAAAAAATTAAAAAAACATCGTGTCATTGGTGTTGAAGGGAAAAAAATGGTTTCGAGATGTGTTTGGAGGTACGGCAAATCTGCCCCAGAAACAGTGGTTTGAAATCACCACATTTAGTTGTTCCCATGTTAATTTTCCATTTCACATGTTAGTTTTTCATTTCCACCCACTTAGGGAAACTCCAGAGATCAGAGACCTCATCTTCTTAGCCGCCACCATATCCCCAGCGCCCAGCAGCCAGCACATGCCTCACATGCAGAAGGAACGCCTGTTATCCTGTCAGCTGCACAGCAGGTGTTGGGAATAAAAAGCCGTGACTGAGCAGGGTGGGTCTCAAAACCACAGGGAAGGGAACACACTCCTGTGCTGCAAGCTCTCTTTGCTTCTGGAGTTTGAACATGGAGGTGGATACAGTAGATTGGCTCCCTCAGCATCCCTTCCAGCCCCTTCTCGAGTGCTTCCTTCATGGTAGAGCATGGGGAGCTGGAAAGGACGATTCACAGACTCCCTTACAGCCAGGGCTCTGCAGCGAGCCAGAGTCTTACACACTCGCACGGACTTGAATTTGGTCCGGACGTAAGTGGGGAAGAACGATAGCACAGGCTGCGTCCATTTTGCAGGTGCAGCTCAGCAGGCCAGCATGGCTCCTCAGCCAGTGGCCGGGGCTGGCTTCACAGGCTGTGACCAAAGCATCACACAGGGCCCCAAGACCAGAAGGGCCTTGTACTTGTTGACGCTCTGTTGTTGCTGTCTTGATTCTTAATAATTTTGAACAAGGGGAATTTTCATTTTTCACTGTATTTTGGATGTCAACATTTTCATTTTCCACTGGGCCACTCAAAGTACATAGCTGGCCCTGTGTTCTGGGGTCAGCTCCTCCCTGATCATGTGTTCCCTGAGCTGGCAGCTGTGGCAACAGCTTCCAATTTTCTGGATATTGCCTCAGGTGCTACACCCAGGAGTCAACAGCTGGCAGAGTGGCTCCCTGGTCCTCCTCTTGCTGGTCATGACAGGGGTAAAGCCAGCTCTGCTCCTGGTTGTGTCTGGAGTCATTTTTGGAGGCCCAGGCTGGACCCTCACCCTCCAGCTCTCTAATGTTTTTCTTTTGATCCCCACCCAAGGACATTTTTATTTTCATTGATTTCAGAGACAGAGAGATGGCGAAAGAGAGAGGGGGAAAGACAGAGAGAGATTGATTGGTTACCTTCACACATGCACCCCAACCAAGGATTGAACCAGCAACCTGGGTATGTGCCCCAACTGGGATTCGAACCCATGACCTCTCAGTCTGTGGGACAACACTCCAACCAATTGAGCCATAGTGACCAGGGCTATAATGATTTTGTAAGCAAAATTCCCTTTCAGTTTAAAATAGAGTGGATGCTGTTATCTTCAATAACACTCAGTTCTGATCAAGGGCACAATTGGATGAAGAAGCTGGTTTCTTCAAGAACATTTTTACTGTTTCATCATCAGAATTTGCACTTGAGGTGGTGGAACTTAGCAGCATTTTGAGATTTCATGTTCTGCACATGCTGTTTATGAGATGGAGAGCCTGCGCTGCTCTTTAGCAGGGATGGACTTGGGCACATTCGTTACACCCTTTAATTGTGAAGATGCATTCTTTTCCTTACTAATCGGGTGCACCTACGAGCATAGCCTGTCTACGTTCTCACTTGGATATCCATGTGACAGGTAAAGTGTGAGCAAGCTGGTATGTTGTTTACCTGTGGCTGACACAAATTATTATAAACTGGGTGGCTTAATATGATAGGAATTTATTCTCTCAGAGTTCTGATGGCCCAAAGTCCCAGATCAAGGTGTGTCAGGGCTGGTTCCCTCTGGAGGTTCTGAGAGAGAATCTGTCCTGTACCTTCTCCTTGCTTCTGGTGGCTTCTGGCAAACCTTGGCTTTCTTAGGCATTCTTTAATTTCTGCCTCCTTGGTATTTGCATGGCCTTCTCCTCTGTGTGTCTCTGTGTTTTTTCCTTTTCTTCCATTCTTCTAAGGACAGGGTCATTGAATTTAGGTCCAACCCCAACCCAGTACGACCTCATCCTAATTACATCCGCAAAGACATTATTTCCAAATGAGGTCACATTCTGATGTTCTGGCATTGACACTGTTCAACCCACAACATCAGGGCACAGATTTGAGCATATACTACAAAATAAGGTGATTTGGTTTACACAGAAGTCAAACATCCTGGCCTCAAAGCTCTCTGTTCCTGGCCAGCTGGACTAATCAGCTACAGGTATGCGAGGGTAGAAAGACTTAAAAGTAACCAACCATACCATAGGGAAGAAAATGAAAGATCTTGAAGTTTGTTTCACCTTCAGACACATCCTACCACTCATGGTTCCTCTCTATATGTAGTGACATCTTGCTTGCTTTCAATGAATTTGTTGTCAGGAAATATTAAATTTACAGGGAAATGTTGATAAGTTACCCAAAATAAATCATCAAAAATACCAACTTCCTCATGTAAAAATTTTTTTCATCTAAAATTATTTTCTCCATGAATTTTTCTCTATGATTTTGTTCTGCCTAGGAATATTTCTATAGCGCCACCAGCAAAGGACAAGTGTTTGTGCAGAGGAGAAAAAGGTCAAGCAAGTCATTGAAACTAATGTTGCTTCACTCATGTAATGTGATGACTTTTTACATTTCACAAATAAAAAAATAATTTAAGCTACTTCAGATACTATTTTTCTAGTTCAGTGAGATCTAATTCCTTAAAGCTGAAGAAGCCAGTATTTTTCTCCCCCCAAAATGAATACTCAAAATTACACAACAAAATATAGCCTTAGGATGAAGATATCTTTTTTATGGGCATAGAAGGGAAGATTGCATTAGGAACTGGACAAAAAGCCATTCCATCAGAACTCTTACATCATTTTTCACTGTACATATATTGCCATGAGAGAATTACAGTTATCAGGCAGCACTGAAGCTATGTATTCTTTCTTATTCCATTAATTAAACTATAACATAATCACTTGGGTTACCCATAACCAATCTTTGGAAGATTAATATAGAATGCTATTTTTTTGCTCATATTTGGCTTCTGCATGATAATGAGACAGCAATAAAATTTATGTTCCCATATCATGTAAGAATTGTATTTTGCACCAAATAGCTAACGTCAAAAATAACTACTGGTGTAAACAATCACTCTTGGCATACATTAACATGTCACTGAAGATACTAATACAATACCCATTGTAACTACAAAAATCTGAATATTTAAGTCATAAGAATGCATAAAGAAAAAAATCACTAAAAATATGCCATGTATTAAAAAATAATATGAAATAGATTTTGAATGTTGGCTATCAAATTACCTCATTTTTAATATGCACTTTGAGGAAACTAAAACTTGATTTGTTCAAACCTAAGTACTTGCTTTATTCCTGTATCAATCACTTTGGTCATTATTATTCCTTTAACTTTTCAGCTTTTTTCTCTCCTTTTCAACCTTTCCTCCTGAATGTCCTTCTGGATTTTTGTTGATTTCAGATCCCCTTAGCTTATTTTCTCTCCACCCCTCTCCCATTTTCCATCTATTTGCCTTCTACTGATTTTCTCCATCACAGTTAATCCACAAAGAGAGTTAACAGTGGAAGGTGGGAGCCATACAGAAACCATAAAACTGTGGATCAATGTAAATAATGCTCAGCAATATATCCAGCAAACTTAAGTATGTTTAAGAACAAGACCACAATTCAACAGAGAAGTCAATAAACTCAACTAGCTACATAAAACAAGGTAGTTTTAACAATGGAAAAGAAAAAGGCAACTGGGAAGACAGACAAAAGAGTTGGTAAGTTTCTTTCCATTTGTGACTTTAAATAATTTAAACATCTACAGTAGCATTTGTTTGTTTTGTTGTTACTCATGATGTTGATCCCACTTCTCAGATCATTAATGAAAAGAGCGGCAAAGTAGAGTTAGGCTTGAGAGCATTTTGCCTTCTCTCAAGTCTCCTCCACGATTCATCTTTAGAAGTTGCCTAGATTCCTATGTACTTTTTAATCGGGGCGATATTTAGACTTTGGCAAGTTCAGATGATTGACTTATTGGGTGAACTGCAGTGACACAGCAATAACTGCTTCTTGAGAGTTCGGTCAGATATATTATGTCTATTACATTCTCTTTGTCCATTAATTTTATCATTCCATAAAAAGGCAATTGAGTTAGTAAAACATGATTTCTCATCCTCATTTTTCTAACCTTTAGTTGGCTTAACGGTTTCTTTTCTCTTAATGTTTGTTCAACTATTTCACAATGGATTCAAGCTAGACTTTCTGGGCAGCAAATTTTAAGATATATTTTGCCACAGTTTTTAAAACTGAAAGTACCATAATTTTTCCCTCCAGTTATTCACCAAGCAGCTGGCTGTATCTTTTTAAGCTTAAGAACGCTTCAGTCATTGAATGCAAGTTAATAGCACGACTATCAGGCATCCTTACCTTTTTTTGCCACCTAAATAGCTTTGGCTGTGAGGTAGTCCTAGCATTTCTGTTTCTGCCTCAACAGAAGTTAGTATTTTTCTGAAGATGTGTGATTTCCTTCTGTTATAAACAGCCCCTATGGTTACACAGTGACTTACACCTGGTAGATAAAATAGCTTGCCTTGGGATGAGAGGTTAAATCTGATACCTGCAGCCTTTTGGAACCTTCTGGCTGCTTATTCCTATAGCATCTCCCTTCTCCCTACCCTACCTTGACATAGGATGCCTGCGGGGTGTTGAAAACTCTCTCCTAGATGAACCTCCCACACCTGCCTTTGCCTGAGCAAATAATTCTACCAACTACCATGTCACAGAGTAATGTGATTCAAGCCATCTGTCATGGGGAGGCAGAGTCACTTTCCTTGGTGCCTTCATTAAGTTCCAAGTAGAAAAATATTCCAAAAATTTAAACATATAGGAATATGTCTTAGGGGAACCCTCCGATTTTTCCAGGGAAGATTCTTCAGTGAGCAAGTGAAATACACAGCAACCTTAACAAAATATTGCCATGCCAATTAAGAAAAAACCAAATTTACCATTTTCTGTCTAGTTACAGTACACTTTTTAAAATAGGCTTATTTTTGTAGAGCAGTGAGGTTCACAGCAAAATTGAGCAGAAAGTAAAGGGAATTTCCATACATCCCTGTACTTACCTCCCACCCTTCCCCTAGCATGCTTGGCCTCCCCAACTGTCAACACTGGCATCCGAGTGAGACATATGTTATAATCGATGAACCTACATTGACACATCATTACCACCCAAAGTCCATAGTTTTCATCAGGGTTCACTTTTGCATTGTACATTCTATGCATTTGGACAAACATGTAATTACCCACCATTATAGTATCATACAGAATAGAGCTACTGCCCTAAAAATCCTCTGCGCTCTGCTTATTCATTTCTTTCCCTCAACCCCAACCCTTGGAAACCACTGATGTCTTTATTGTCTTGATAGCTCTGCCTTTCCCAGATGTCACATGATTGCAATTATACTGTGTGTAGCCTTTTCATGTTGGTTTCTTTCACTTAGTACAATTTAAGTTCCTCCATGTCTTTTTACCATTTGATAGCTCACTTCATTTTAGTGTTGAACTATATCTCATTGCATGGATATATCACTGTTTATCCATTTACCTACTGAAGGACATCTCTTTTGCTTCTAAATTTTTGTTATTATGAATCAAGCTGTTATAAATATCCCTGTGCAGGTTTTTGTGTGGACAAACTTTACAACTCATTTGGGAAAAAACCAACAAGTACAATCGCTGGATGGTATGGTGTGTTTTCCAAACTGGTTCCAAAGTGGTTGTACCATTTTCCATTTCTACCAGCAATGATTAAGAGTTCCTGTTGTTCTGTACCCTAACCAGCATTTGGTGCTGTCAGTGTTTTGGACTCTTTGCCATTCTAATATGGGTATACATTGGTATCTTATTGTTTTATTGTTGAGTTTTAAGATTTCTTTGTATATTTTGAGTAACAGTCCTTTACAGATATGCCTTTTGCAGATATTTTCCATTGCTTGTCTTTCCATTTTTTTGGCAGTATTTCTCAGAGAGCAGAAGTTTTTAATTTAATAAAGTTCAATTTATAAAATTATTTCTTCATGGATCATGTCATTGGTGGTGTATCTAAAAAGCCATCACCAAATACAAAGTTATAGATTTTCTTCTATGCTATCTTCTAGTAGTTTTACTGTTTCACATTTTATATTTAGGTCTATGATACATTTTGAGTTAATTTTTGTGAAGGGTGTAAGGTCTGTGTCTAGATGAATTCTTTTTGCATGTGAATGTCCAGTTTATCCAGCACCATCTGTTTCTTCATTGCATTGTCTCTGCTCTTGTGTCAAAGATCAATTGACTATAATTATATGCATCCTTTTCTGGGCTCTTTATTCTGTCCCATTGATCTATTTATCTGTTCTTTTGCCAACACCACATTGACTTGATTACTGTAGTTTTATAGAAAGTTTTGAAGTCAGGCAGGGTCAATCCTCCAACTTTGTTCTTCTCCTTCAATAATGTGTTGGCTCTTCTGGGTCTTTTGCCTTTCCATATAAACTTTGGATCAGTTTGTTGATATACATAAAATAACTTGTTGGGATTTTGATTTTGATTTTGATTTCATTGAATCTATAGATCAAGCTGTGAAGAGCTGACATCTTGACAACATTGAGTCTTCCTATCCATAAACAGGGGCATCTCTACATTTGCTTATCCTCTTTGATATCTTTCATCAGAGTTTAAAGTTTTCCTCATATACATTTTGTATATATTGTTAAACTTTTACCTGAGTATTCCATTTTACCTAAGTATTCCAATTTTTCTTGCTGGTACACAGGACAGCAATTGACTTTCGTATATTTACTTTGTATTTTGCATCCCTGCTATATTTGCTTATCAGTTCCAAGATATTTTTATTTGTTCTTTTGGATTTTCTATATAAATGATCATGTCATCTGCAAACAAAGACTGTTTTATTTCTTCCTTCCCAATCTGTATACTTTTAAATAATTTTTTATGGAGATACAACACATATACCATAAGATTGACCCTTTTAAACTATGCAATTTGGTATTTTTGTATACTGTATACACAAAGCTGTGCATCCGGTTATCTCCACTAATTCCAGACCATATTTATCACCCCAAAAGGAAATCCATACCTGTTAATAGTCCCTTTCCATTCCTCATTCCCTGAATGGGTCACATTTGACACAAAGAATTCAATATCCAAAATAAATAAACTGTTGTGGCAAAATCTAAAAGTACAAAAGGAAAAAACAAAACACAATTTAAAGTACAATATGACCAATCTCCAAGTAAAAAATACTAGGCTAGACATTATGAAATTGTCATTTTTATAGGCAAAATGACTTTAATGATAGCAATTTCATAAGGCTCAATCTAATATTTGCATCGATATATTTGAATCACTGAATCATTTCAGAATACCTTGATGACTATAGCCTTCAATTTAGGTCATAATCAGCTCCCAAGCATTGTAACAATAATGTACAAACAAAACATGAATAAATGAAAATTGCAAACATTTAAAAAATCACATTCACGTCCTGACTTTAAGCATCCTCTGGTGCCAACATATCTCTGTGAGAACGAATGCACTGGGCAGTTTCTGAAGCATGCACAGTAATGAGAGTTGAATATATCAAAATAATTTTAACAAAACCTTTTCATCCATATTAAAATTTGCTAAAGGATTTCATAAGTAATATATAAATATATCAGAAAACCCCACTGATAACCATTAAAGGAAAAAAAACATGGGACTTGTGCTCCTGTTGTGTGCCCACTGCAGGCTGTCTCCTCCTCAGGGGTCCCGTCACTGGGTTTCTGCAACAATATCTGTTATTAACACAGGGGTGATGTTTTCTTCAAGCTGTGACTGCATTTTGACCTTGATTGTTATTGTGATTTGATAGGACAAATAAAAGTTTGTTGTTTTAGTTCTTTTGAGCACTAGTAACATGTGGAATATATTGTTTTTGAGAAAAAGAAAAACCATAAAAGCTTAAAGGATGCTTGTTTAGCAGGGCTAAAATATCTAACAAAATGGTTAGGAGGTTCCTGATACAAAAAACTAACCTCAGGTACCTTATACATAGTCTTTGCATGTCTTTTCTTTTCTTTTTTCTTTTTTTGCAGGTTTTTTCTTAAAACTAATAATGGGATGTGGAGCCAAAACTTTCTTTTCCTAGTCCATTTTATGAGAAAAATATCAGGAAACAATTTCTCTGAAGCTGATACCAAACGGAAAAAATGGAGAAGCAAAATATCTGGGATAATTTAGAATCTTGGTAATATAATTGCACTGTACTGGAGATATATTCTTTATTATAAGAATTGATATCCTTTTAAACTAGTTTGAAAAGAGAAGAGTTAATGATATTTCTTGCTTTTAAGACATTTCTCTAACCAGGCCAGGACACAAACTTAATGACAGTTTTGCTAAAGGCAATATTTACTTTATGTTTTAAGTGCTAGCATTGTGTAAGTCACTGAGTCAAAATGTTATCCTATTTACTATAAAACTTGAGGATCAGCAATAGACTTGAGAATGAATATACTGTAGCTTAGCAACATTTAGTTATGTTTATTTTGTTGTCATTTTTTTCATGAGTAATTTTCTGGCCAAAGTGTGGAATATATTTGGGGAAGTTAATCCTCTCTACATTACGAGTGCACTATGCCGCCTCCCCAATTAGCATGCGAGTTTCAGAGAGTTCTCTCTGGGGACCTTTAGAACATACACCCAAAAGGCTGCCATCTGTAGAGAAGCCTTTTATTCTTAGTCCATGAAACAGATGTGCACCCTGCTGTCCTCAGAAGTTACTGGCCAAGTAGAGTAACAACTGCGGGCTTGTTACCAACATAACTACCATAATAGCAGCCCCATATGCCTGTTTCATGGTGGAGTGCTGAAAAAAACCCCTGAACAATTTGAAAATCAGTGAAATAAAACACAAAGATCTTGCAGGTTGATTGCTAGAGTAAGGACAGGAGAAGAGGAAAAAAAATAAAAGGATTGTCCTAACAACCCACACGTCTAAGAGAATATTAGCAGCTACACTTACCCTCTTGTCAGGTAGGATGTTAGTAGCAGACAAATAAGACACACGTTAATCAGATTGAGTCTCAGATCTATAAGCTCTGCAGTGTATAGCAAAAGGGTTTTCCCTTCTTCTTCCTGAGAGCTGAAAAATGGGTTAGCCTAAAGGTGGGATACAGGAGCAGGATTAGAAGGGGAGCCTTCAAGTTTGCCTTGCTGTCATTTTTTCAACAATGTTGAACTGAAGTGGGTGCAGTGTGGTCTTGAACCCCTGCCAAGGTGAACCTTGATGAATGCTAGCTGAGGTCTTCTTTCTCTGTGTCTGTGCCTCTCTCTCTCACTCTCTCTCTCCCCCTCCCCCACCCCCCACCCCCGCCCCCTACATGCAGATAAGAATTACAAGCTGTTCTGTGTTAGACAAATGGTCTGGAATATGAACAAAGACTGACCCTATGGAGTCTAACTTAAACCCACTATGTATCTCCCTCAAGAGCTCAGAGAAACTTCCTTGGCATGGATCTTGTTCCACTAGAGTGCTTTGGGCTCTTTACTTGGGCCTCTGGTCTCTGTGGAGACCCAAAGCAATCCATCCAGAGCCTCAGCTGGTTTTTATCACTGAACAGTACTGGTTTCTTCCCTCTTAGGGTTTTTGCAAACTTCAGTTCCATATTTCAGGCAATCCTCTTTCTTTATGCTTTGAAGTCTAAAGCCACTCTTAATATTTCCTCCTAGTTTAAGTTAGGCGAACAGTGCCATCCCCTGCACACTGGTGAGATCTCGGCCGCTCGATGGCGACAGGTCTCTGGAATCTCTCCTCCAGGCCCACACCCCCTGGAGCCTCTCAGCTTCTGTTTCCATAGAATCCCATGTGCCTTACTGATAGCGCTTTTCCCCCTGCCTCAGAAAAGCAGAATCTACCAGGTCATAACCTACACACACATCACTGCTATTGTCTGGGGCTGATTCCCCTTCTTTCTAGGTCACCTCTGCCAAAGATCAGTGGCAGCCCAAGGAGATGCAGGCAGGAGGGAAGATGTGATGCCCTGGAATTTGGAAATCTGCTCACAGTCCCAGGCAGTGTCCCTGGAAGAATGCAGGTACCTCCCCACTTGTGCCGTGGCCCTGACTGTGTATGGAATGCGGTCTGGCCTCACTCCATTCCCCCTGAAGAAAAGGAGACTACCTGCTGAGAAATTTATCTGCATCAACAATTTCAGTTCAACTTCCCTGGCAGATGGTCCTGATTTGGAAAAGGTATGCGGACAGCCTTTGAAATATGACTTCTGTTTTTTAGGTGACTTGGATTTTTTCTTTGTACTCCTTACTGTCCCGATGACAATTTATTGACCTGATATCATTAGCTTCCTCTGAAACCCAGTTTTCATTTCTTAATTTCTTATTCTTTCAAAAATTATCAGATGCTAATTTCTGAATCTACATGTTCCTTACTCATTTCCATACACAATTAGTCATCAAATCCTATAATTTTTTTTCTCCCCATTCCTATTGGCACCATTCTATTCCTGATCCTTCCTACTCCATGCCTCATCTGTTATATTACATTATAATCTCAGTGTTTTAGGTTTCCCCACTTTCCCCTGCACATGACTTCCAAAGTAATACCATTTCACCTACTTCCTCCTTGTCTTTGCATGCTCTGATGCCTTCAGTGGCTCACAGTTACCCAAATGCTATGTGGGCTGTGCATTACTGATCTTATTAATTTTTATTTCCTTCCAACAGATATTCATTGGGTACCTGCAGTGGGTCCTGTGTTATTCCTAGCTTTAGGGAGACAGCAATGAATAAGCCAGACCCATTTCCTGTTTGCCTTTCAAAGAAGGGAGTTCATATGAAGATGAATGCTCAAAAGGAGAAAATATGAAAGCATAGAATGAGGGAAGCAAAGCCAGTTTCTGGAGTAATGAGCGGTTTCCCCAGAAGAGGCATTTGAGCTGAGGCCTGAAGGGTGACTAATGCTTAGTTAGTGAAGTGCAGGCGAAGGTGCAGCACATGCAAAGGGCCTGAATGGGAAAGAGGCTGATACCTCTGTGGAAAGGAAGAATTGCTGGTGCAGCTGGAGGCGAAGAGGTGCGGACGCGCGGGGCCAGGGGTTGGGGGAAGAAAGGCTGAAGGTCACAGGGGCCAGACCATGCAGAGCCTGGTAGGATGTGTTGAGGAATTTGGGCTTTATTATAAAAGCAGTGGGAAACCACAAGCAGGTTTGAAGCAGAGGAATGCAATGATTTATTGTGTTTTTAAAAGATCACCCTTACTGCCTAACAGCGGAAGTTTGAAGAAGAGGCTGCTGGATGGCCAAACAGGAGTGTAGATAATTGATAGTGGTGGTTTGGACCAGTGTGGTGCCCTTGAAGTCAGTTAGAAAAGGAGGAAATAATACATGGATTCAAGAGGGATTGAGATGTAGTGATCAACAGAAATGAAAGCATACATTTCTCTTAGTGAGATTATTGGCTATGTGGCGAGGCCTTGCTTACTTTTATAATCATGGATATCTTAATAATTTTGTAGTTTTGGTTAGGTAGTAAGGTCAAAATGGGATGGTAGAGAGTTAGGAAGTAAAAGAGAAGTGAGGAAGTGGATACATAGTAAGCGAGGGCCACGTTCTCGGGAATTCTAGCTGACGGGGAGACAGTGAACAGGGCTGTGGCTGGAGGTAGCCATGAAGTTAAGAGGGGGAGGGTTAGGCAAAGGTAACACAAAGATTTGAGCATGTTTAGTGATGGCGGGAAGGGGAAAGCAGACAGGGAGAGGTTGAAGATAAGGGAGACAGAAAGGTGTGGGAGAGGAAGGGGATAGTAAGATATATGAGAGTGAGGGAGGGACTGGCTTTTCATTAGAAGGAGGTGCCCCCTCTGTGTTCCTGAAAGGGCAGGAAATCTGTGAGCCTTTCAAAGCCCAAATCTGACTCTAAGGTGACCTCACTGGCGATGAGAGGAGACGAGTTCAGACTTTTCACACTACCACCTGCATAAACCCTTGACCCCAACTCGACTGTCTCATGATTACGCCATGATCATGGTGTTCCCTAGGAGCCAAATGGTGTTTTTGGAGGAGGCAGCCAGTCACCTTTGCTGGTCCAGCAGTGATGGAGCATGTGTTATTAAAAAGAAGCAAAGCTACAAGTTCAGCACATTGTTAATATTTACCCCCAGAGGTATGTATTGCCTCATTTTCTACAAAAATACTCTTATTATATTCAAAGTTTAATCTTGATGTCACAAAAGACTGCACCAGATTACCAGGAGCCCCAGGCCACAGGACCCGGGTACGTACAGAACTTGGGGGAAGATAACGTGGTCATGAAGATTTCCCTGCCTTTGTACGGCTTGGCATATTAGATGGCTTTCTTGATATGAATAGCTTTCTTTGTTAGAGACCCTGACATTGACCCCTGATAATTAGAAGTAGTGATGACTTTTCCTCTGACTCATTAATGAGTAAAACAGGCTGTATTTTTTCCTCACCTATTTCTGTCCTTAAGAAGAAAACAGTAGGAACAATAATGACACTGTAAGAAAAACAGCAGTTATATTAGCCAAAATCATGATGATGTAAGTTGCTGGGCATGTTGTTGAGGAAGTTTTGCTTTTAAGACCTTCAAGGACTGTCTGAAATGACACCAGCCAATCATTCAGATTCCATAAAGCCTCTTTCTGCTATGCAGCAGAGCCATTTGTGAGCCAGGACTGATAATAACACAGTCAGGACTTGGATATCAGATTTAATATCTTAAAAACTCATAGGAACCAAGAAATGTTTTGTGGAATAGTTCAATACAAAAGAACTTGCTGTGGTAATCTCATCTTAATGTACCTGAAAAGGCAAGGGGTTTGAAGTCAGGAAACAAAATGTCTTATTTTTGGAAAAGGATTGGAGACAGTCAGATGTCTAATATAATCAGGGAAGAATTCTGCAGATGGATCTCTGGCTGTGAATCCAGAAATAATCTACACAATTGACTAATGTCTTAATGACTTTTGGTTATTGTTTTGATTTTCTGAGCCACAAGGTTGCAAGACTGCTGTACTCGAAATAAATTTGCTTGAACTTTTGAGAAATTCCTTCTAGAATACTTAGCATCATTAAAACAGTGCTCAGAATGATAGGAAGTAGCCCTGTGATTATAAAGTTGTTGCTTGATTTTGGCTCACTGACAGAAATTTCTGCAGAGTAGCCACTGCGTGCTGGGAACTAGAAATCCGGCATGGATCAGAGGGAGACCTTCAACTGAACACACTCACAGTCTCTCCGCTGTCGCAGGTGCTCTTCGGGAGCGACCTGAAAGCAGAGACAAGAATCCAACGTGATTGGTGTCATGAGAAGCACCGGAGCACAGGAAAGGGAAGCCCAGCTCTGTTTGGAAGATCTAGAGAAGACATGTGTAAGAAAGCATCTACCGCTCCTGAACCTCAGTGAAGGAGCAGATCTCCCGGATGGAGGACGCAGAGGAGAACAAGGCAAAGGCAGGGTGGTCACGATGCAATAAAACGCAGCTACTTGAAGAACACGGGTTTGGAAGTAACTCCCTGAGCCTGGCTAGCAGAGAGCCATGTGTCTATGGGCATCTCTGACTTGCCAAAGCAAAAGGCCTCTTCTCCAGGGAAAATTCATTCTCAGCATAATCCCTGGAGTTTATTCTGTGCAATTCAACTGTAGGGGTACTAAGGGTATGGAATGGGAATGAACCAGTGAGCCCAGGGAAAAGGACATTTGGGTGACTTCACCAATAGTGAACGGTCCACTTACTTGGCTTGAGAAACCATCAGATGCCCTTGTCCATTTACACCCCATCATAGGAAGCCATAGAGCCTGATACAGCTCTGAAATGATGTAAAATTACTTACAATGAACTCTTTCTAACTCCTGTGCAGGAAGGAAACAAATATATCTCCAATTCCTCTTAACCCCTAAACATGTAAATGTGGAGAGTGCTGGGATCGCTCAGCGTGAGTAAGAAGACTGCCATGATGGAATAGACCCCACGTCACATGGCAGTAATATGCTTTTCTTCATGGCTGTTATGAACTCGATATTTGTGCCTCTCCCTCCCTACCCCCCACCCCAATTCATATCTGGAAATCCAAAAACCCAGTGTGATTGTATTAGGAGGTAGGGCCTTTAGGAGGTACATAGGTTATGAGAGTGATACCCTCACGAATGGGATTAGTGCCCTTACAGAAGAGACCCCAGAGAGCTCTCAATCCTTTCTGCCATGCGAGACAGAAATGAAAGGGTAGCATCTACAACTCAGAAGAAGGTCCTCGCCAGAACCAAACCATGCTGGCACCCTGGCCTCAGACTTCCAGCCTCCAGAACTGGGAGAAATAAAATTATTTGTAAGGTACCCAGCCTATGGTACTTTGTTATAGCAGCCTGAATGGATAAAGATTGTGGCCTAGATTGTACCAATGGCTTTTGCAGGTGGTACTAATTAGGGATTCTGTTTCTGTGCATGGATTAAAGAGAGGGTATGGGGGTTGAATTTACGGCCTTTTGTCATTTATTCATTTACTAATTCATTAGTTAGAATATTTATTATGTTTATCACCCACTGTGTGAGTGAAGAAAACCAGGGATAAAAGATAACTGTAATAATAAAACTTCATATATTTGAACTCCTTCAGTTAAGAACTTGAAAATTGTTTGAAGCATATGTAAAATTTAACATTGAGATAAATACTTAATAAACAAATGAAGAAAATTAATATTGTTGTAGAAGAATGCTTAAATTATATAAGACAGCAGTGTTCAAGAAGCCTCGTTTATTAGTGCCTTTGAAAGTACACAAAGACAATACCTTAAAAACAAACCATTCTTAAAGATTTATCTAAGTAATTTCTTTAAAAAATTGCCATTAGGCCAAGATTTAACCTGATCTTGGTTACTATAAATCTGTCAAAGTAATAATACTACATTTCTTAAAATTCTTCTATGATTCATACTTCCAATTAAATCAGACTGACTTTTTCCACCAGTCTAAGTCATAGTTGGTATTACACCTTTTCCTGCAGAGTGGCTTTCATTTAAGGATTATTAGATCTGCTAAGCCTGGATAACAGACACCATGCATGAATCTCCAGATTAGCTGAAGGCCTCCCCTCAGAGCCTTGGAGGACAGTGGGGCGATGAGGATGACCTAAGGCCATGCCGTCACAGGACTGTTACGATACCCCTGCCCCAGCTGGAAACCTCACCGCCACTCTGGCAAAGGTGTATGACAGTCCCCATTAAACACATGAAGATGTCACAGGCATGCATTCCTTGAATCCCTCACGGGAAATTGAGAGCAAGGACCTTGCTGTGTCTATTCTCGTGTCTGTGATTATCTTCCTCCTTTTCCTGGTGATAAAAAACTTCTGTTTTCAATGCCAATTTCAATGTTTTAGAGCTTGAGATGGTGCTTCTCAATTATTCTCTTCTTCCCATCATTAATGTTTGGCATATCTATTACATAAAAAACACACTTCCCATTAAACTGCAAAATTATGACATTTATGGAACATTAGCCAGAAAATATGAAACTAAAGCTTTATTCCAAGTTCACTTAGATTGCATCCTTTATAAAACTCAGGATTCTTAAGAGAACAACATCAACAACAAAATCAATCTGGACAAATTCCTTATTTAAATCTTGTATACATGGAAACTTCCTAAGGGGATATACAAAATAATTAGGCTAACAATCATTAACTTGTCTTTGTTGACATTAAAATATTCTGGCTAATGTCAATCTGATAATGAATAAGTAGCCATTCTCTCCAGAAATGAGGGAGGCTATGCTAGTTTGCAATACTGTCAAAAGCAAAAGGGATCCTTAATTTGCTCAATCCCCGAAGGCAGAGCTGGCCTTAGAAAAAAGCCTCCTTTGTTGAGGCTCCTATTTAAAGTTACCTCCACCCTGTTTCTAGTAATCTCCTCCTTTTAAAGCCTTACTTTATTAGCACTGAACAACAGACACCATATCACAAAGAACTTCACTTGCTCAATGCCAGGTGTGTGTGGGAGCTGGGCAGTGAGGCTGGCCCGGGGACTTACCTTAGTCAATAACAAACACAATGTTAAAGTGAGACTGTATGACTGTATGTTTATTTGCAGCATGGAGTGAGGAGGCTGATGGAGACTACTAGTCAAAGGTGCTAAAGACTTGTCAGGCTACTCCTTGGCACCCCTGGGTACCCCTGTTGTATCTGATTCAGTCCAGACTTTCACAGATGTGAGTTATGGCAACTGAAGCAACAGGGCACATAATAGTGCCCACAATGGGGCAAGTTGTTGGTGGCAAAGGACTGGCAGTCATACCTTTCCCAAAAGGATTTCTAGTGTGCACTGAGGACCAGAAGCCAAGCCAAAATTAAAAATCTTATTTTATGGGTTCCATGTCTCCTAAATGATTCCGCCTTTAGCCATTCTCAGTAGTCAAATTGCCATATGTGAATTGAGAGAAATAACTAGATGGTTGGCAAGGCAGTCTAATATTTCAGTGACATGACCCATGTTTGTTTTGTTTTTTTTTCCCAAACGTTACCAGTTTTTGACATTCCAAAGTCTGGGGACCACAGAGCTATATACAGCATCTACATTTTGCTTAAGAGTTAACGTAACTCTGTCATTTATAACCTTGCAATATACTTTGCTAGAGGAGGTAGTAATACAAACAAATCTATCCATTCTAGTAGGAGGCTAGTCAGAAATGAATCAAGTGCAGAAATGGAGGTGGCCAGGTTCTACTGGTTCATCTCTCTTAGTCACTTTCTGCTTCTGATCTAAGCCGACCTCTCTGCAGCATCCGACACCATTGAGTACTTTCTCTCTTGATACATTTCTCTAATTGATCTGACAGCACTATAGCAGTTTGGTTTTCTCTCTGTCCTCTGGGTGGCTTTTTTTGGGTTCTTATGTGTGGTCCATTTCCACATTTGCCTGTTGAAAAGAATGATGTTCTTTATTTCTCTGTTCTAGGTCCTTTTCTCTTTTTTAATTAAACACTCTCCCTTCATCTCATTTATTTTCATGGCTTGCATTACTAACTATAGAGCTCGTATGTCACCTACACTTATTTGTCTCACCCAGATTAATTGAGATAATACAGGCAGAGCACTTAGTGTCAGGTGCAAAATAAGTGCTCCTTCTCTCACTAAACAACTATTTATTAAGTGCTTGTATGTAAGCACTCCCCAGTCTAACTTCTAGGGATACAGAAGTAAGCAAAACAGACAAAAATCACTGCCCCCATGGAACTTAACTTCTAATAGATGGGTTCTCATACAGGAAATAAATAAATAAAACATATAGTAGGTTTGATAATGCTATGTATTATGGAAAACATATGATGTAGAGAAGATGGACAAAGAATGTTTGGGTAGGACGCAATTGCCACTTAAAATTGGATGGCCAGGAGAATCTCACTCACATATGATATTTTGATCAAAGACCTGAAGGAGATGGAGAGTGAACCTTGGAGATGTACGGAGAAGGAGTGTTCCAGACAGGAGAAAGCACAAGCGCCAAGAACTCAACAGCTGTAAACCACAGTGCTATATGAGTCTTAGGTTTCTCTTCTGATGGCCAGCTTCTAGATATCCATTCCTTTAGATGTTCCATGGCCGCCTGAAATGCAGCAAGTCCTCAGATAGACTGATCATCAACCTGTTTGACACGTCCTTCCCTTGTAATCTCTACCTGAGTGAACAGTACCGTCACCCACTCACCACATGGGAAAAGGCAGAAATCCAAGGAGGGGAAGCCTCAACTCCTTCCTCCCTCGCCCACTTCTCACTAGTTGCAACTTCTTAATGTTGTAATTTTAGGTTTACATTTGACTTTAAATTTACTCTGTCACCTCACCTATTAAGCAAGCATAGCTTAACATTTGATTGACAAAATTTGAGAGTTGTGTGTCCAAGTACTTCAAAATGTTAAGTGCTATTTCTCTGTTGCAAAGAAATGTTAGATAAGAGCACAGAGACTAATTCTCTCCCAGGAGATATAAAGGCCTGTATATTATCTCAAACTCTATGTCATGAAGTTAACTAGCAATAATTAAGCACTTCCTTTTATTTTGTTTAATTATACTTTTCCTAAAATCAAGGCCCAGAGAAAGAGAGTAATTTGCCTGAGTTATAGAGGGGGAATAGTGGGGTCTGGTTTAGAAATCAGGCAGGATGGTGCCCAGCAAGTTCCTCTGGGCCATGTGCCCATTGTGAACAGGGGGTGTGCATATTGCCCATGTGTCAGAAGCAATGCTAGTAGACTGGACCTGGGAGAAAGGCTGTATCTGTAATACCGGGCCCTACTTCTTTAGGAAAACTTGACTTTGGTATCTCACAAGGCTTTACTTTTGTATAAAATGAAAATTTGTGAAAAGATAACAAAGGTGTCAAACAAATAACAGACATACGAAAAAATGTTGAAACCAAAAGAATTGGGACAAAGGCTGCTGCCCTGGCCAAGCACAGTGAATTGTTCTGGGTGATGGTTCCTGCCGCCTGCCTGTCACTCCTTACCAGAAGCTGAACGGCGAGTGAGGACAATGCTCTACAGCCATCAACAACAGAAAGCTTCTTTTCCTTTTCCTTTACAATCTTGGCAACACTAATGCTGTATTTAGTCCCATTTGAACTGGCTCGGAGATGTGCCAATAGCATGCCTTGAGCAGACTTGACCCTTTGAAGCAAAGATGTGCTTCTGGGCTCAACTGGACAAGGTTGTAGCTCCTGCTTCTATGGAAAAGAACCCAGAGTGCAGGCAGTCTCAAATGGGTTTTGAGAACCTGCCTTAGTCTGCAGGCATGCTCCATTCTTCTAGGGGTGTCCAACCAGCGGCCCAGGACAGCTATAGATGCAGCTAACACAAAATCATAAATTTACTTAAAACATTATGAGATTTTTTTTGTGATTACATGTCACAATGTATTTAATACGTGGCCCAAGACAACTCCTCTTCTTCCAGTGTGGCCAGAGATGCCAAAAGCTTAGACGTCCACTGTGCAGATAACATCAGGGGCTCAGGTTAGATGCAAGGCAAGAAGCTGAAAGCAATCAATGCAACAGGAAGGGAGAGGAACCAGGTGAGAGGATGCTTCACCAGGAGATAAATGGCCAGTGTCAGCCATGCTCTTGGACCACTCAGCAGATGCTGTCCCAGGGCCAATCCAGATGCTGTGTCCAGCTCTTTTCCCACCTTTATCCACTTCTCCCACCGAGAACAAATGAAAACTCTGTGCCTGAGAACCCAGCATTGCTCACATCAGGTGTCCTAAAGAGACATTCCTGCAGGCTTGAAGTTAGTGTAGTCGCTCAAGGTATTTCTGTCTACACCATCAGTTGTGGCTTCCCAGCTCATTTTCTTTAGATTCCATAAACAGCAAACAAACATCAGGAGAAATGATATGGGACACCAAACATCCCATCACAGGCTCGTTTGCATGTGCCCTTGTCTCTTTGTAAATTGAGACCATGGTGTAAAGATTACAGCATTATCAAACATGGCAGGAGAAATTATTTTCAGCACATCCACAACACAATCATTCCACTAGGCCCTTAAATAAATCAACTTCATTTCAACTGCAATGTAAACCCTTGGGAAAGACATAGAAAGCTTTAAAATAGGTTTTCATGGCAATCTAACGCATATCATTTGTTCTCTTAATCATTATTATAGTCATCCAAAAATACAATAATCTCTGCAATTCAGAACTTACTTGTTTAAAAATAATTTTGACAAGTGTTAAGATTAAGTAAATCATTGTGTTTTCAATGGGACAAAGTATTTACTAAACTATTAATACTATCAGAGGGTAGTCGAATACTTAAATTGCCTTCCTGAAAGCTGTTCTTAAAAGATGATTTACATACCAAAAATGCTTGTATTAAGTGGATGTGCTATCTAGAAATATATTTTATTTATGAATTAAGCCAAATGTATTTGGTTAACCTAATCTAAATTACTATGCAAAGTTGCAGGAAATTAAAATATTGCTGCTTGTAGAACCTTAAAACTGAGATGGGCTTTTCCTTCTAATTATGAGTAATTAGTGAGGTTTTATTATAACAATAAATCACAGAGGAAGCTTCAAGTTTCATGGGTGGTTGATGCCGATTCTAATCAGGAGTGTTGACCTAATGCTTGAGGAAGGATTGGCTTCCGGAAGGACCCGTTAATGATTTAGGAAAACAGATGTGCCACTGAGCAATACTAGTCATGCCAAGGACAGAGTGTCCGTTCTTCCTCCTCCATCCTCCTAAATAAAACCAAGGACAAACACTGACCAGGGAGCATTGGATAAACAACCAAACAGCTTACATAGCTAGCAGTTACCAATGGAATAAACCGTTTCACCTCTTACCCTGCTAAAGTTTCATGAGACCTGACACACCTACAAGAAGCTTTAAAGAAAAATAAGAAAGGAAAAGAAGGCCTTGGAAATCAGGATATTTAATTAGGGATCCTTTGGTTGTACTAACAGAAACCCATTGACACTAGCTTCAATAAAAAGGAAGATTTACAGGATGTGGGGGTATTGACATTCAAGACAAACAGAAGCACTGAAGCCACATGAGAGTCTGGACTCCACAGTCTCATCTGTCTCTCTCTCGCCTCTGTCCTTCTCTGTATGTCTCTTTATTTTCTCTCTCTATAAACTGTCTTTCTCTGAATCTCGATGCACTGGGCCAAACTTGGATATGTGAGGACATTCTGGATTAAGAACAATCAGAAATTTCCTACCATCCCTAAGGTCCAATTCTAAATTTTCAGAAATTATGATTCCTATGAGTATTCCATTTCAGTTGTGTCATTTACAGCCTGGCATTGTGGATGCAAATACTGCTACAGAGGGCCACGTCTGTGTGTGGTGAGAATGAAGATGTGGGCTGTGTTATCATCTCAAAAGTTATCTATGACCAGTACCAAAGGTGACACTCCCTTTACAAAAGATTAATCTGGGCACAAAAATGTTCTCTCATGAAACGGGTAATTTCCTATCTAAGATCGACAATAGTTCTTTTATAGGGAGCATATTTCAGTTTGTCAAAGAAATGGGAATAGTCAGATACCTTATTTGTATTTCAATAGGCTTATCTTATTTCCTTTAAATGACAATATAATGACACAAAAGGGTAAGTGATAGTATTTCATTTATGTTCTAAGGGAAATAGAGATTGTTACACTACTCATACAGAGGGAAAAAACTGCATGACAACTGTAGTTAGAAAATAAATTCTATAAAGGAGAGCTTAACAATATGGATAGAAAGTGTCCAAACCCAGTTCTGATGCTCAGAGTTGCCTCATGGCCTCACAATAGCTTCGCATGGCCCTCCCTGGAGGTGTAAGTGGCTGCTGCTCTCCTGTTGTCCCTAAACTGTACCTCCGCCTTTAACCTCACACACACTTCCACATCATGGGATATCTCTTCTCCACATTTCAGTGTTTGGTTTTTTTTAATAACACATCTTTCATAGTTGTATTTTCCCACAGTCCCTGTATATTATGGAAACTTGGCAAATAATCCTTTCATGAGGTGATCCATCAAAAGAGGAGTGAAGGAGGTTAACGTAACTCTCTAGTGTTTTGTGTGCAAGAGGAACCCAAAGTGCCATGGCATTGATCACTATCTCATGGAATAAGAAAGTGGTGGAAGGAAACGTAGACACCAATTATCCCTTGTAGCCCCTGTATTTTACAAGAGAAAACTCAGGTTCAGAGAGGTGAACGGTCAGTTAGTAGGAGGAAACAATAAGATTAGAGTCCAAGTACTTGCACATATATCAGCATCACTGGTGAATGTCCAGGGTGAAAATTCTCACTTGAGAGAAAAATAATGCTGTCTAAGGCACATGGATTTAGCCTTTGCCGGGAAGAGATCCTAGGAGGTTGATGATCTAAGTTAAAACTGCTGAGTAAGAATAACTCCTGTCCTCATTGCCCATCTTTCCTCCAGGTGCCCCAATTTCTCAGGGTCCCCAGAATACTGCTCCACCTGAGCTTCCCCTCTGTAACAGCAGCCAGTCCCCAAACCCCAAGGCCTAGTTCAAATCCTTGGCCAAATTCCTCCCAAAGTAACTCTCATAGTTCTTTACATCTGAATCTCCTTTAAATAGTATTTCTACTATGAGTTCTTAAATAATAGTTTTAGCTTATTAGGCCTATACTATAATAGCATCATTTAAAAATATTTTGAACTAAAAAATTCAGTTCTCTTTGCTCTTTTTTCCTAGTATTTGCATAGTAAAGAGAACAGGCTTTTACTTTATGCTTTTGGTTGGGACAGAAGAGAGCATGGATGTTGGAGACAGAGGATCCTGAGTTTAGGTTGCAGCTCTCTAATTTTGAGACCCCCTAGATAAGGCACTTAACATTCCTTCCTTTAAAATTTATTTATTTTCTAATTACAATGGCCATACAAAATTGTATCAGTTTCAGGTGCACAACATAGTGATTAGACATTTATATACCTTACAAAGTGAACACCTTGGTTAAGTCTAGTGCCCATGCAACACCATAAGTTGTTATTACAATATTATTGACTATATTCCCTACGCTGTACTTTATACGCCCTTGACTATTTTTATAACTGGTAATTAACTTAATTCTTTTCACCAGTTTCACTCATTCCCCCCACCCCCTCCAAGGGACTTAACTTTTCTAAGTTTTAGTTTCCTTATAAAATGGGGTTGCTGAGGAGATGAAAAGAGCTACTCTCTATACAAGGAAGGGAATGTGATTCCTTCAGTGACCAGGAGGCAGCAGCAGGGAGTCGTTCTGTTTCTTAAGGCAGTAAAAGAAAGGATTTACCTGCCATTATCCTGAGGTTCTTGGACCCTAAGTTACAGAAACAAAAGGATGAGCTGGTTGGGCTCTGAGGAGACACCTAGGCAACAAATCCCCAGGGTAGATGCCTTTTCTTCATGGCCAAAATACAAAGGTGTCTAGTGATGTCCACATTTAGCCACAGTGCCAGATAATGGGGCAACCTGGATTACTCTACTTTGCTTACTATCAGTAAGTTCTCCAAGAAGTAGATGCTGAGTGTTCAGTATTAAACATGGCATATTGCTCAGTATCAACTTCTAGATTAGCTCAGCAGTAAATTAACCCATTGTCCTGGTATAACTCACAGGTTAGCTGTGCTTGTTTTGCTGTGACTGAAGGATATTGTGAGCTGGCTACCAATCTCTGCCTCAGGCCCCGATGAAACCAATACATGGATAGGTCCCTCTAAATGTCAGCCATGCCCTTCAAGGTCCCCTTCTGAAAAGTGGTTCCCTGTGGAATATGTCTGCAGTTGCCTGGATTAACAGAAGAATTCCCAAGTTTCTCTTAAAGCCTAGGTCATCTTCACTAATGACTCTCATGATTAGAAAAAAAAAGTTAGTTAATAAGCACAATAATAAAAATGAGTGAAATGCTTTCAGATTTGGGGACAGAATCAACACTTTAAAGTCATTAGGGAAGCCATAAAGGAGACAATAACATGAACATAAAATAAACAATTTGAGGGCCTACATTGTTCAAAAACTGTAAATAATATATCACTCACTGAAATGAATCACCACTGTGACAATTAAGAAAAGGAGGAAAAAACTAGAAAGGAAAAACTCAAAATAAGGTTTAAAAGTGCTGTTAACTCACCCCGCAATTATTTTCACATTGTTTCTCTAAGTGCTGAGTTTGGCTAATATGTAGCTTGTAGATAAACAGCATGTTTGTATAAGAATCCTGGGAACTAACTTCCCAACATACAAACTCTGACTTTCATGCATCCCAGCTCCAGGAGATATGCTGACCTTCAAACAAAAACCAGGAGGATGCACACCAGACTATCACTTAACCAGTTTCAGGGTCCTTAGAGCTAGCCTGCTCATAGTTCCTTAGAGAACTCCCAACGCTATCTCCTTGATCTCTTTGTTCTGTTTTCCTTTTACCTCCTTATAAAAACCTCTGCCTATATTGATATGTAGGGAGATGGGCTTTGTGATGAGAGTTCCCTATCTACTCTGGTGGCCAGCACTTGAATAAACCTCTTTCTTTCTCACCAGCATCTGTCTCACAAGCTTGACTTTCATTGCGGCAGGCAGCAGGACCTGTGTTCAGTAACAATAACATGTCTTTTTATCGGAAGCAAAAATCCTGAAAGACATCCAGTGGTAGCATTTTGAACACCAACAGGGAAGGGGCACAGAGCACCCAGGCCTGAACATGTGAGGAAGTGGCATGTGTGTGCATGTGTGTGTGAGGGAGGGAGGGAGACAGAGAGAGAGGGAGGGAGGGGGAGAGAGAGAGAGAGAGATCAGGAGGAGCTGAAGGACTTTCTCAGCTTTCTGGGGCCCACAGGAGGGACAGACAGCTCTGAGACAGGAGACTGGGAAGTACAGAGCGCCACACTGACAGGCACTGGAGGAGATGAAATGAGAATCCCAGATAACAGGAAAAAAAAAAGGAAGAAAAGAAAAAAAAGAGAAAGACATTATGCACCTCAACGAAATGTTGTATGACCTGCTTCTTCTTGCTCTTCCCTTTTTATTTGGTTTCTTTCACATCTTTATGTGTCAAACACTGATATTATTATGGACATGTTCTTACAGAGAACCATATGAAGAGAGAGGAGAAGATTGGAGGGGAATGGGGCCACAGAAGTAAATACAGTTAGAAAATGAAAGTGCAGTACCAAAAGCATTTTTAAATTTATTTTTTCAAAAACAACCTCAAACACTTCTTTATTGGGACAGTCCATTTATTTTCTGTTATACTAAAATTTTGCTATATGTGAATTTATCCCAGAATCTTAGAGTGGAAATAAGTAGGAAAACCTGTGTAATTCTTCTTTACACGGAAGGCAGAAGCTCTGCTCCTCCTCATCCTCCATTTGGCCAAGTGATAGGAAGCTCACTGCTTCATAAGGCAGACTGTCTGCTTCTTGTAGTGCTCTACTTATTTATTTGGTCTCTTTTATATTAAGCTCAAAGGCCTTCCATTAAGTTCCCTTAGTTGGCCCTAGCTCTGCTTGGGAAGTAAAGAGGAGCCCAAACCTCTAATGACACACTCATATTGGAATAGTCTTCATTTCTCACTCCTTCCAGTCCTTGAACCACTTTCTAAATCAAAAGGTTACCCAGGTTCATCACTGCTTCTTCCAAAGTATAGCTAGAATACAACTATCTCAAATCCCCAGGCTCTAGTCCTCAGTCTTTGTGACATGTTTTCTGGGCAGTTCTGTCCAGATCCAAAGTTCAAATAAACTGGTAACTTCAAAATTTGTATATGCATCCCAGAACCCTTTCATTTCAGCTCCAAACAGCCAGATACTTGGACATTCCTCAGATGCCTCAAGCTCAATAGGCCCCCGACAATTTCTAGCACCTTCCTCCACATAACTGCTAGGCACCTCCTAGTCCCTGGCTCTGTGAATGTATTGCCACCCACTTGGTTGCCCCAGGCAGAAATTTAAATTCCTCCCTCCCTTTCACCTCCTTCATCCCATTGTCTAAATACATCATCTATGGTTCCCTCATGTTTCTTTTCTTTAGCCTCACAACTCCTTCTGTAATTCAGGCCTCAGTTGTAAGTTTGTGAAGTCAGAGAGCTTGATTTTGCTTGCCTAAGGCTGCTGAGGCACTTCAAGAACTGAGCTTTCTTTCTGACAGGATTCTGTCTTTGTTAGGTTCATTTCCTTTCTGCTTGTGTTCTTAATCTCCATCCCTAATCTTTCAAACTGCTTCCAAAATTACCCTGATTGCATAAATTTGATCACATCATTCACCCTATTCTCAACATCCTCAAAGTCTTGCTGGATTATCAGTGTTCTAAGCACTGTTTAGACTTCTGTGGTGGGGGTTGCTCAGTAATGACCCTTGCCATTTGACCTTTGAATGACCAAACGGCCCATGAGGCTCTTTGACTACATTTGTCAGGCAACACACATTGCCCCTCAACAGATATTACACAAGAAACATGTTATTGAGAACCAAAGTTGAAACAACTGAATAGAAGCATGAAAAATTATTATTATTTATGCTTACAGTTATTAAAAAATATTTATTCTTTCCTGATTACTTGACCAATCTTCCATTTAGAATGTCTGCACTAAATTAGTATTTCTCAAGATATCCCTCCTCTGGAATTGGGTTTTTATTATTAAAGCACAATAAACACTTTCTCTTTCTGTTTTTCAGTAAAATTCATAAAAAAATACTGCTGAGGAAGTACTTCTTAATCAAGGATTCTGTATGCTGAGTTAAAAGATGGTGAAGTAATAAGCATAATAACATTCTACTATTTTTGTCATTTTGCAAATATATTTTTCTCATCTCTCTTTTCTCCCTCTCTCAGTGCCATATCTCCTCATTCCTTCCTTAAAACTCACCTACTTTCCCCTACTCTCTGACAATGATAGACAATAATGCCTTTTCGGGGTCACTGCTGCAATCACAGTTCATGTTTATTGTCGTCTGGTAACCGATGGCATTTAGTTAAGTGTTCAGCACAGTGTAAACACACTCTTCATCTTGTGTAATTCCACTTTGGACTGTACTTGATCTTTTACTTGTCATTTGGCTTTATAAGACCGATGAAGCATAAATGTGACTTTCCAAAACATGTGCTTCAGAATCAAAAATCATTATGCGTGGTATTTATTTAATTAAATATTAAGTTATAAGAAAGATGTGAAAATACTAACTCTCTTCTCTCTTCTGTCTTTTTTTTTTCCCTTCTGATTTCACTGAGCAATCAAGGCTCAGATTTGGGGAAATACTGAGATTATCTGAGCACAAGTGGAAAGGGAAAAGCTAGCTTAATGATAACCTATGTTAAATGGATTAACTTCAATTAAATAGAGTTTTAAATGTATAAATGAGCCAAAGTGGGCACAAAGGTACTTCTCAGACCATTCCCCCCGCCCCTGCAGTGAAGGTTTTACAAACAAAAACTGTTATATTTTGTCTACTTCCAATTCATTAATAGAGAAGAGGATTACATAATTGTTTATACATTTCTTAGCATAGCTGTTAGATGGATATCTTTTCCAGATTACTGGAAAAGAAGTAAGCTTTCTATTATCTTCAGTAATTGGGGTTTGTCTATTAAGGGAAGTACTAAATCCCTAGCTGATAACACAATGTTCCCTTTAATTGGTCTCATTAGGTATGCTAAGAAATATCATGATTTATTTAGCAGAGGTAGTATCTACTTTCTTGAATATTTAAGAAATTATTATTATAGAAATATCTTTCAAACTATTAATAAGACCACGATGTCATCTAAGCAACCTGCATACTAGTTAATTCCATAGAGACATGCTTTCAGTAATATTAATACATGCTCTGAATATAAAACAATATCTTCTAGAATTCTATGTTCTAATACATTTGCATATTTTTCTATATATAGACTTCTCCTTTTATCAACCTTTCTCTCCACTGATAATATGCAAGGGCAGCGAGTTGAAAACACTTTCAGCAAAAATTGAAGAAATTAGCACCAATATTCCCCTCCCTGCCCAATAGGATATAAATATTACCCAATAGAGTAATAGGCAGGGTATAAATATTAAGCTTTATATTGAGAGTTTTAACTATGGTACTTCTGGTGATTCAAGAAACAAGATGTGGCTATAAAATGCATACCTCTCAAAAGTAATTTGCCCAATTATACCAAAAACTAGTAATGGATTTATATATTAATGTATTGTCCATAGATATACCTAAGAGTATACATTTTATTAAAATTGATGAACTGTTGTATACCAATCTACTAACTGCAGTTTGATCATAACACTCCATATAGGATAAAAATTAAACAACTAATTATTATTAAATGTCTAGACATGGTTTTTTTTGTTTATTTTTTTAAAGTATACTTCTTGGAATTGTTGGGTTTTCTGACTTCAGATGTTAATGTCTTTTTATCAGTTCTGGAATATTCTTTAACCATTCATTATCTTTTCAAATAATTCCTTTCTCTTTGTCTCTGTATGGTCTCTTTCTGGACATTCAGTTGGATTTACATTGGGCTTTCTCACTCTATTGTTTATATCTTTTTTTCTTTTTATTGAATTTACTTGGATGACACTGGGTAACAAAATTTACAGGTTTCAGGTGCATGATTCCACAACACATCATCTGTACACTGTATTGAGTGTTCACCACCTCAAGTCAAGTCTCCTTCTAATGCCATTTATCTCCCTTACACCCTCCTCTAATTGTTTATATCATTTATCCCCTCTCTTATATTTCCCATCACTCTCTCTTTTAGTGCTGTATTAGGAATTTTAAGTCTACCTTCCAGTTTACCAGTTCTCTCTTTGTTGTATCAAATTTACCATTTAACAAGTCCATTGAATTTTTACCTTTAGTTATGTTTTTCATATCTAGAAAATCTATTGTTTAAATGTTATCTTTTATTCAATATTGTCAGAATCTGTTCCATATATATATATAATATATATGTAAAATATATATATAAAATACATTCACTTTCATATCCCATATATATATATCCCATACATATGTATCCCATACATATATATGTAAAATATATATATATACACACACACACATATATATAAAATACATTGATTTCATATCCCATATCTAAGAAGTCCAATATTGGCAATTTATGTAGATTTCAGTCTGTAGAATTATTTTTCCTTCTTGACTTTTGTTCATGGTCACTTGATTTTTATTGTGAGTTCATGTTTTTGGACTTTTATTTGTGGGAATTATTAAAAGATCTAGATATAAAATACATTCTTTCTAAGAGGATTTTCATCTTCTGCCACCAGGCAGTTGAGGACACTGCCTGGTGGGGGGTGGGGGACGGGGAGTATATTTTCCCTCATCCACAATAATATTATTGTAGGTCCTAAGACCACCTGAGTGCAAATATGAAGTTAGACATCTTTAGAATATTCTTTTCTTTTATTTTTCTTTACATAGAGATGAGGCTAAGAGCTTTTTCCAGTGTCCTTCTGCAGGTATTTTTTCTTGTTCATCTGCTGGCGGTCTCATCCCGGCTGTCTGTAGAAGTCTCTAAATGACTACCACCCTTCTCAGCTCTCCCAAGTTTTCTTCTTCTCTACTGATTGTGTTAAAATTCTCTAGGCCACAGAGATTGGCAGAGATCACTACAGCAAGTGACAGCTTCAGCTTTCACATATTCCTTTGCATTGAAGCCCTTCCTTCCTTCCTTCCTTCCTTCCTTCCTTCCTTCCTTCCTTCCTTCCTTCCTTCCTTCCTTCCTTCCTTCCTTCCTTCCTTCCTCCCTGCCTCCCTCCCTCCCTCCCTCCCTCTCTCCCTCCCTCCCTTCCTTCCTTCCTTCCTTCCTTCTCTCCTTTTTTTCCTTCTGTGTTTCTGAAGAATTATTCCTTCACTTCCTTGGCAGATCAATCAGGCACTATATACATATAATAATTTTTTTTTTAAATCCAGTGTTTTTAACTTCGCCCTCCTGAGAGGACATTTTCTGAACATCTGCTAGGTAAAGAGATGTACATAATAATACATGTACATCATTGTTAGGGATTTTTTTCCATTATTATTTGCTGGTGATTCTTCTAGTTACAGCTTTTTAAAAATCCTTGTGAAATAACCTTAATAAAAGTACACAAATAAAAGAGATTTGATATTTTCCTAATATATTATTTTTACATATTTATGATGCATCTTCACAAATCTCTGATAATGTAAATAGAAATTTCACCATAAAAATTTCATATTATGTTGTGCTGGAAATTGAAGTAGCAAATTAGTCTTCACCCTCTGAGAAGGAACCTCATTATTTTGTAATTAAAAAAACAAAAAATCTACTCTCAGGGACATACAAAGGATAGCCAAACAAACACTAACAAACTGTATAAATAATTATGTGATGCAAATAATACATTACAAATAAGAATGTAAGGATGTTTAATGGATCTTTCAAACTATTCTTCTTGTTGAGTCTTTCTTCTTCAAGTAGAGTAGGCATACCCCTAGTGAGTAGATTTTGTGGATACTTGAAGCTATAAATTAAACATGGTAGAAAAATTTTAATTATAATGGTAATTCATTTAAATATGTTATATTAAATGCATAATATATTGTGAGCTAGATTACAGGACTTGCATCATTTTAACTATAAAACATTGCAAAGAAAATTCATACTTGGAGCATTTGCAACTAAAGGTGTGACATAAGTGTATTTATTTTTGTTCAGAGGGAATGTTTTAAATGTTCTAGTCTGGGGTTTAAAAAGAAAGTTTCAAGTTGGTGTCCACAAGCCTTAAGATTTTAGTTCTACTTTTGCTCCTGCTTTGACCCTTGAATGTTACCAGAGTAACCTCTGGTCCTCAGACATAGACCATGTTCTCTTTTGTACATTTCCCTTCTTTCTGCCTCCCTAGGAGATTTCATACAGTCCCATGGCTTTAAATAGCATTTATCTACTGGTGATCTACTTATTTGTATGGGTAGTCCCTGCCCATACAAATAACCTGATTTATACATCCAGGTTTTTAATTTCCTATCTAGTATTGCCTCTTAAATCACATTAATATCAAAAACAGAACTTTTGACTTTCTTATTAACCAGAACCTGCTCCTGCATTGCTTCCTGTTATTCTCTATTTCATTGCCGTGTTTAATTTTTTATCATAAAACCCTCATTATAAAATAAGCCCTATAGAACCACAGGTTTCATTTATCATAGACTTCAACTTGGTTAGAGTCTAGAACAACATTTGACACATGGTAGAAGCCCAATAACTGCTCATTGAAGGAAAGAAAAAATAAACATCTTCCTCTCTTTTGCCATTATTTCAAATAGCCCTCTTCCTCTTTCCACCTCTTTATCACCAGTTTTCTTTTACTCAGTCAACACTGTTCTACTTTGCCATTTTTTAAGTACAATACAATCTTTTATTGTGCTTCTGGCCCCCCTCCTTGGTAAGAGCCTACTACCTGGTGAAATAGCTTCTGCTTCTTTGGGGCACTCATACAATTTTACATGTAAATCATTCTGAAAAATCCTATTTTGATATCCAGATAATCTGGATATCCTAGTTATTACATGATCCTTCTCAAGGGAAGATAAGCATGTTTTACATATTTTTAAGTCTTTTCAGTATTTAGCACAATGCCAGACACATAGCAGATGCTAATGAGTTTTGCTTTTGTTTGGGTGGGGGAAGGGCTGGTAGTAAAGGCACTGTAACAATCGTATTTTCAGAAAACAACATCACCGCCAGGATCAAGCATTAAAACACTGACTCAGAAAAGTGTCAATCTAATGTATATCTAACATATATTGAAATAAAACTTCTTAAGTTTATTACTTTCAAAATAATGAGTATAATAACTTTTAATATACCAGCATATTATATATATATATATATTCATGATGCACATGATAAACTGTCAGATAGAAGCATGATATTCCGTTGTCTGAATAAATAATTATATTTAAATTATGATATCCCTTTAAAGTCTAATATTTCTAAAGATGAATTGGCAAGAAACACAAACCAGAAAACAACTAATTTTGACAGATATATTTCACTGATGTTTCTTGTATAATAAGAAATGATTTTTCTCTAGTTTATTTTCTTAATGTAATTGTACATTTTGGAAACATGTGAAACAAAATTAACTTGAACCCATTTGAATTTATCCCTGTTGCACAAAGCCGAGAAAACCATATAGATAGATTTTTTTTTAACTTAAGACCCTAGAGATCATTAACTCAGGAAAACATAATAGTTAACCTGGTCCGACAGCATTATTAAAAAGAAGGCTTATTCTCTGTCTAGATTTTCAAATTCCCAGACACTTATCCTACCCATTTTTGGCCAAGATCGAAGTATTAAGTGATTATAGAAGAGATAAGTAGGCAGACAGACAAGTAGAAGTTCATGAAAGTTTGCTCCTAAATGGCTAAGATTAATGAAACTATTCTTGAGGACATACACAGCGTATAATGATGTACTGAGGTGATTTATTTGCTTGGGAGAATTTTTAAAACTGTATGTCTAAATAATCATTTAATCACATTGTCTTTCATCTATGCTAATTCTGATTATTTTCTAAATGACCAGATTCTGATTACATAAATAAATCCAATAGAATAGACATATTTTGAAAATAAGGTGGCTCATTAGACTTTAAAACTTAGAAGCAGTAAATACAACAAAGTAAAAATCTGAGTTCAGGGAATGAAAGTAAAAAAGTAGTTCAAGTGGTAAAGTATTCTATTAAAGTTGGAAAAATTTCTCATTTGTGATTGTATATACTCTCTTAAGGTTTTCTTCAAGGAAAAATTTTACTGGGACACAGATCTAAATTTTAGAATGTATCAAATAATACAGAGTTTGGAAAATATTTATAAAAATAGAGTTTGTTACTTTAGTTTTCAACTCTAGTAAAAAGAGAAACTATTTTATGGTTTTCTAACTTTATCAAACTAAGAAATATATTTCTTTATCAGGTCCATTACAGATAAGCAATGAAAGCAAATCAGTGTATTATATATATAATAAGAGATACTGCTCACAACTTTTCAGCATTAAATGAGCCCTGGTTATAGCTTAGTTAAACAGATAAAATTCATAAAGAATCAGCACAGCCACTAAGAGCACAATTCACTGCTTTTGTACTTCAGTAAACAAGTAACAACAGAGAGCTAGGAGTGTAGGTGGCATAGTACAAGAGACATTACATATGAGAGGTCAGGAGAAGTCCATGTCAAGGAGGTGGACGTTTGAAGGGAAACCTAAAGATCTAGAGTTTTTGCCTTTCTGAATAACATGTATAAAAGGAAAAGAACATTGAGTTAGAAGACATTAGTTCAAGCCAGTGTACCTTTAGTCTTGATCAAAAAAAAAATAACTCTAGACTTTTCACGTGTATCAAAAGAGAGAGATAAATTAGATGACCTTTAAGTTTTAATCCCACTCTAAACTTCTGAGACTGCAATTCTCTTTATCCTCAGTGGCCTACGCTTCTCCAATGCAAAAGCATTTAATTTTTTTAATCAGACCTGTGAGTTACTGACCTCTTTAGGCTAAGCAGACTATGTCAATGTAACTGAAAATACACAGGTTCATTTTTTAAAAATCCAGATTAATTTTAAGAGGTGGTCAAATATTCTTTTTCTGAAATATTAAATTTTAACAGAATCAAGTAAGAAAATGAAATATGGGAATACATGTTACTTGTATTTCTTACTTTTCATTTATTACTAGATAGAAGAAGACAAATATAGATAAGGTTAATAAAGGAAAATAAGGAGGATTCTAGAATGTTAATTTTTAATATTTACATAGTCAGCTTATACATGGTTGAAAAAATTGCCATTAACTAGTAATAAGCAGCATTAAATATGTTTCGTTTTTATTTGTAAAACAACTGTCTAGGGTAAGCTATGTGAGTTTTAGTAATAGGATGGAGAGAGGCTTACTGGCCTATACAGATGTGCGACACATGACTCTGAACTAACTGATATCAATATTAAGCCAAAACTATGAACTTAGTAACTATAGGCACAAGTTACCATTGCTCTGCTGAAGAAATACTGTGCCCTTGACCTTAGCTATACTTGAAAATTAGTGATGTTGGTCAAAAAAGCACTCAGATAAAGGAATATACATGATAATATTCCATGAGTACAAACACAGTGTTGCTTCTGGAGTATACTAGACAAAGTGCAGGCCTTACCAGTGGGTGATAACCGTTTACTGATATCATCAGCTTGTTCTAGGAAAAAGCAGTACACTAAGTACACCTTTTAGAGATGCTGCCTACCTATAGCCACAATTACTTTTCATGCTACTTCTCTGAGTAAGAGTTTAATGTGCAAGGTCCTAATGTCACTGCAGTCATCCATAGTATCCAGAGTGAATTTTCACACTACAAGGGAGAAAACATACTTTTTGTGCTCCTGTTGCTAATATTTTTGGGTTATAGAGGTGGACAATATTGGGCTGCAGGTATTCATAGATAATCAATATTCACTATGGCAAATAAGATCCGTGTGAGGTTAGTGCATAGAGTAGTGTAGGTGTTTTCCTGATGTAGGTACATGCATGAAATTTGTAAAAGAATAAGTTTTTACCTTCCTCAGCAACTGAAAGTACATAAAAACCCCATTGCACTAGACTCAGAGTATTCACACGGCACATGTGCTCCTGAAAGCACTGGACACACAATAACTAAGTCATTAATCCTCACCACTACTTCTCCCTATAAAGCACATATTATGATTCTTTAATGGTTGACAAAACCCAGTCAGGAAGGATAATTGCCTTGCTCAAAGGCCACAAAAGAAGCCTGTGTTAGGAAAGAATTAGACTTGAGTGATTTTTGGCCTAAGGTTTGTACTTGGACCACCAGGTCATGTGTGACAGGACAGCCTTTCCTAGATTGTATGCAGAGGATTTGTGTGTGTGTGTGTTCCCACTCAGTTGTACAATCATCAGTATACATAATGGGATTGCAAGGTCCCATATTCAACATATCCTTTCATTGCTCAATACTGGAAAAACATTTACAGTATTGTGATAAATGGATTAATTCTTAAATTTATTCTTTCCCTTTTTTCTTTGTTTTGTCTAAGAAACACCAACTCTGGGCAACAAATAAATAGGGTGAAACCAGGTCAACATAGTCTGAACTACAGAGTGTCACCAGACAGTTTTTTTTAGGGACCAAACTACCCAATCACAGGTTTTGATTATTTTATTAACTAGTTTGATAAACAAATTGTGTATATAGGTGCTTTAACATAGTGGTGAAATGTGTCAGTTCAGTGGTCAAAAGTGCCAGAATTAGAATTCTGGTGCTCCTTTTTCTGTGTAAATGATCTTGGAAAAATGACTGAAACTCTGTTTCAGTTTCCTCATTTGCAAAATAGGGGTAGTAACAGTACTATGTCATAAGATTTTGTAAGGATTATATGATATATTGTCTCAGAAGAGAGAGCTCAATAGAGCTTAGATATCATCATCATCATCATCAAAATATATAGGATATGGACACTCTATTTTCAAACTAAGTTATTGGTCAATGTTGATGTCCACTTCTAGAAAAATGCTTTTCTTTATTTAGAGCACTGAGAATAAATAAATAAGTAAATAAATGAAATTAGGACAAAACAATTTTGGGAAAACATGCCTATACTGAATTCAGGAGGAAAAAAACTCAGAAAGAAATGACACATTTTTAGATGTTGACTCATATCCTCATCTGAATAAGATTGTTGGCACATATTAACACACACTCCAACATTCTTTCATTTGGTGGATTTTCATGAGGAATAAAGTTCTTCATGATTAAAAATGAGATATTATTGCTTCTGTCCTAAAGTCCATTAGTTGCCAGGCTCTTTTGTTCTAGGCCATTGGCTTAGAGTGAAAAGCACACTAACATCACAGTGATGTGGTTACTCATCTCACTAAATGTGAATATATGGTACCATCAAACTGGAATAGACAAAGATAACTATATAATACATAAAGCACACAGATCTACTGCTTATATACAGAAAATAACATCATGTATTTTGGTCTCAAAATAATCAGAGTGAGAAAGCTTCCTGGAAATTAAAAATATGATGATGATGAAAATTAGACAGTAGAAAAGGTAGAAGATAAGGTCAAGAAAATCTGAATAACATAAAATGACAGAACTAAAAATACAGGGAAGATAAGTGTCAGAAAGTCACCTCAGCAGATTCAACAGTCAACTCATATGAGGTCCATAAATAGACAATTGGAACAAACACAGAAGATAAAATTATCAAAGAATCAATAAAAAAGAATTCACAGAACCGAAGGTCATTATTCTTTAAATTGAAAGGGTTCATCAAGCATCCAATAAAAAAGAATAGGAAAATCCCCAAGCTTTCAAATACTTCAGTGAAATTTCAGAACATCAAGGATAAAGAGAATATCCTCAAAGCTTCAAGAGAGACAAAAAGTCACCGACAAAGGAATGTGTGAACATGCGAATGAAGTGGGATTTCTCATCAACATGTCGGGACCCACAAAGGTAATGGAGAAAGGACTGTAGTGTTATGAGGAAACAATTATTTTCTGTCTAAAATATGCCTGCCCCAAATACCATTGAAATGTGAAAAAAAGTAAATGTACTATTTGACATGTTAAAAACTCAGAATGTTTACCTTTCATTTAGCTTTTCTTAGGAAGTTTCTTGGGAATGTGCTTCAGCAAAGTCAAGAAGTAAGCCCTGAGACACCTGTCCAGGTGCTTTAAAAATCAGTCAGAAAAGGGCAGGGCAGAAGAATGAGGGATACAGACAGAAGTCTGGAAGAGAAGGGGGTTCTGTGAATGTGATCAGATCCATCCTGTCTTTGGGAGAATTAGAAATGGTGAGGAGAGGGAAAAACTAAAGACTTTAAGAGAAATTGATAGTAACTTTTTGACTTAGCAATGAAAATATTTTTGAGGTCTTATCAGTTACATACTTTACTGATTTTCAACTGTTAGAATTAGTCTATGGACAAACCATTCAAGACTATTATGATAACAACAACAAATAACTGTTTTCAACCTTTTAAATATGAAAACAAAAGTACAGAATATAAAATTTAAGAGGTGGAAAGAGGGACACAGGACACAAGTGAAGGGAAATGGCACTGCACTAATTTAAAAAGTAAACTAAATGAGAGGCAAATAAAAAAAAGTTTTAAATGTACCAGAATATTACTAAACATTACTAAACAAATTACACAGAGGGGAAAAACACATATGTGAGAACCTACATAAATAGACTAAACTCAATCTGTGTACCAAATGGAATAAACAGTTTAAAGAACTAACACTAAGATCTTATTGTGGTTAAGAACATAACTCCAGCCCAAAGCAAACCTAAGATACTATGACCATTATTTAGACTTCTTGATTTTAGGAAAGCCACTTTAAGTAAAATCCTAAAAAAAATGGCTATTCTATAAATAGAGTCTTAATCCTGTTCTCCAAAATTAAAAGTTACTGTTGGTACTACATGACTCATGTATGGCTCTTGAAAAAAGAATTCTGATTACAAATAAAAACAAATATACATTCTGATGAGTGTTATCTTTAAAAAATATTCAGTCCTGCTGCCAATTTCAAAATTGTTGCAATAGAACATTCCCTTTGAACAGCCAGAATCCTCTCAGGGAGATACAAAGGATATACCACTTTATTATTTTTTCACCTGCTCCTCTTTTTTGTTTTTCTGTTTGTTTTCTTTTTTTTTTAACAAATAGTGTGCATTACTTATATTTACCTTGCATATTAATAATCACTTTAGGTTTCACATGACTTTTAACGAACTCCCAAATCAAATCTGTCATCAAATAAAACCTATTTTCACCCATTAAGTTTTTTTTATTTTTATTTTTTTAATTAATTTATTTACTTTTTAAATACATTTGTCTCTGCCTTCCCCCCACCTCTTTCCCTAAAAGTTTATTCAAAGATGTTCCCATAGGTTGTCAAAAGAGGGGCAGTATTTCAAATAATCTTTGAATAGGAATTTAGCTTTAGATCATCTGTTTAAAAATTGCCCCCCAGCACCTTACACAGACACAGATAAATATACCATATAAACGTTTATACATTGTTGAGGTTGAGGTAGAAGACACTTTTTTTAGACTTTTAATTTTTTTTAGACATAATATCAGAGGTCTTTCCTTTTAAGCAGACAAAATTCAGTCCATTAAGCAACTTTCATCAATACTTCCAAAGTCATTCACTGTTCATTGTCTGTGTCTCTTAAAAAGTATTCTGGTCAACAAAATAGTTTATGTAAAAACATTTCATTGATAATAAATAAAACAATAATAAGTTAAGGAAAAAATTAAAAATTTCCAGACAGATTGGCATGTTTGAAATAGCACATGGCACAAAAATGTGTTACTACATATTCATTTGTAATAGTTTTTAATGGAAAAGACATCAGGATTAAAATTTTACAATGAACTTTTTTTTAATAAAATAAAAACTTCCAGTCATTAAAATGAATATTAAAACAATTTTTAATTTTAGTATAAAATCACAGGACCAAATAGTCCCTATTTTTTTTTTTTTGGTAGAGAGCTCAAAATGTATTAAAATAATAATTATAAATGTTGCACAGTGATTTAATATGTAGTTCTTGGTCTACTGGAGGAAATTACTACTACATTTTAAGCTATGACATCATTGCCTTCTGTGATTATATACACAAAAATAATAGATAGCTTTATTTGGTTACTGCATTTCTCAATTCCAAGTCAAACATTCAATAATATTCTTGTTAAGTGAAACATTCTGATAATGACCTGAGAAAAATTCATTTAAATGTTCCAGATAACAATGTCAGCAGAGATTTTTGTCATGCTTGGCAAGGAACCATATTGTCAGATTATCATTTCAGATACAAATTTATTTTTAAAAGAGACTACAAAAAAAAAAAACAAGCAAAAATTTTGTTTCTTTTCATATAGATAAGCAATAAAAAGAAACTTCATGTGAATATGGTTGGATTTTGCAAGACCGGGAAACGCAACCAAGGATAAAATCTGTCATTCTCAAAGAGAAATGCAAACAATCAGTTTTTCTCTTACCATTCTTTAATAAAAGAAAGTTCTATTACCTTCTAATTACTGGCTATTTTAGCAACAGGCTCTAGGATTTTAGAAAATATCACACTCACGCACACAGAGAAGTTTCTGAAACCACAAGAAGTCTCAATCGTTTGAGTTACCTGTGAGCGTTATTAAGAAAGAAGTTACTCAGCATAGGCTGGCAAAAGCAGCTGGCGTAAAATGTTACCTTTGTGTGCCGGAGCCTTCCTCTGGGCAGGAGTGGCTGCTGTTTGCACCTGCCGCTGTTTGACAAAATTTCCTTCACTTCCAGTTCTCAAAATCTTCTCATCTAAACTGATTTTTTTCTGTTTGCTGTTCAAATCGTCCCTCTTAGATGAGGGCAGCTTTGAAGCTGCATTAGCGAAGAAAGGTCTAGCCAAGCGAGAAGGTTTGGACATTTTAAACAGCAGAAAACACAACTAAAAAAACCAACCCCAGAATGTTACCTGCTGGGGCAGCAAATTCTAAAAATCCGTCGAGCTTCACTTTTCAACTGCCACCATTCCAGTATAAAGCACAGCTGGACCGAAAGTGCTGGGCTGCACTCGGGTTTCTTTTAACAAAAAGGCATCACGCAGCCACATAGCCCATTTACTAGACTTGCGGAATGTAAATGTGTTTTGAAGACGCTGGTGACAGTTTTGTAATGGTAAATGCTCCAACTCGAATGAACGGCAGATTTTGGAATAAGGAATGCAAAATATAGATACACACACACACACACACACACACACACACACACACGAACACAAACAGGGAACTTGCTAGCAAGCACAGACTAGATGACACCGGACAGCCTAAAAGTGGAAAAAGAATGTAAATATTATCCCACCCACTCACGTACAATATCTGAAAATAAGCCAGATGGTGGGGTTTATATTACTATAAAGTGCATATCACGCTCAGTTTCCAGGCATTAGTTCAAGCAAATATTTCTTCGCCTTAGCACATTCTTATATTATATTCCAAGAGTTGACTGTGTAACGAATGCCCACCTAAATAATTACTTCTCCTGCTGTTTAGAGAACACACATAGCACCGTGGAAAAGAAGGGAAAGAGAAGTATGTAATTTCCATACCTGTTCGACCAGCCCCAGGGTACCTACGCACTGATAAGAGGAGTTGTGTGTCTGTGAGATGTGGTGTGGGATCTGTGTCTGTGAATATGTGCGTAAGTGAGGGGAAGGACTCTGAGGAAGAAGCAGATTATTTTACCTTTTAAAAAGCTTATTTTATTCTAATTAGAACATGAATACTTGTCATACCATTTCCGAAATACCAATAGTCATGATGCAAAAATAAGTGTGTTCAAGGGGTTGTATTTTTCTAGGCTCAAAACAATCTTTCCACCCATTAATCACATACCCCTTCCCAGGAGCTCACAGCCTCTTTCCCAGTCTGAGCAACCATTTTCCACTGAGTTTCCCATATCAGTGGTTTTTAAGACTTGCGGTTAAGCTATTTTCAACTTCAATTATTGTATGTTCCTTTAGAGAGAATTTACACAAACTCTCTCTATAAACTATAAAAGGTCCTGAGCATATGAAATCACATAACTCCACTCCAAGTGTAAATACCATGCTATCCCCCATTTACAGCTGATAAGCACACAGCTACTTAGCATTGGAAAGAGAATAAATTCTGGAGTGATGTGGACCTGACTTGACCTCTAAATCCTAAATGTGGACCCAGTGGGTAAGCCTTTTTTAATCAATAAAATTGGGATAGTGATTCAACTGAAGTGACAAATGTGTGGTACATTGTAGCACTCAATAAGTGTGAATTTCCTTACACTGTCCTTCAAAAAATTCACAGTTTTAATTATTTCCAAAAATTTAATTACTTCAAAAAAAGTACTCATGACATATCAGAGTTACAAAATCAAAGCTTGACCAAGACCAGAGAAGCCACAATCACATCACATTTCTGATTTTGGAGCTATGGATCTGGGAGAAAGCAATGTGAGAGCAGAACTTTAATATTTTGAGAAATGTGTCCTGCATGTGTAATGAACCACTACATTTGCAAATGCTGGTCTATCATAAGTGCTCCCTATTAAATACTGTAAAGCCTAGCGACCAAATTTAAATAACTCCTTTACTCTTAATATTTCTGTCCAAGTAGGAAAGTCCATGTTTTAATTTATCCAAATTATCCTTTTTAAAAATATGTTTATTGATTTGAGAAAGAGAGAGAGAGAGAAACATTGATCTGCTCACCCCCCCCCCCACCCCATACAAATCCCAGCTGGGACTGAATCCACAACCCAGGTATGTGCTCTGACTGGGGATCAAACCCACAAACTTTTTGTGTACAGGTTGACACATCAACCAACTAAGCCACCTGGCCTGAGCCTATCCAAATTATCTTTTAGTTCTGCCTGAGAACCATTGCTTTCTCAGTCCTTTTTGAATTTCTTCATTTTATTCATTAGCACCAGCAGCTGGCTTTCTATTCAGGAACAGATTTCATAAAGAAACTAACTTTGACCACGTCATAGACCGCCAAGTGGAGAGCATTAGAGTTGTGTTGGGATGGAGAAGCCAGCTGTCATAAAAGTTTACTCGCCATCGAAATGACCACTTCAAAGGCCAGACTTACATTTTAAGTTCATGTCTCAGAACAATAACCAACAATGACATATGTTGGACCCTGGAGTATGCAAATCACATGGCTGTTGAGAATCTGTGGTACATATCAGTAGACTTTAGTCTGGAAACCAACTGGAAGGATCAGGGCCAGGGAAGATGTGTGATTCCATCCTAAAACCATTAGAAACAAGTAGCTTTCCTATATGATGTGGATAGAAGCATTTCAGAGGAAGGGAATAATGGCTCATCATGGTGCCCTTTCATTCTCTCCGACAGTCCAGAGTAATTAGACCCATTTTAGAAAGAAGAGGAAAAAGAGAAAGTGACTATGCAACAGGTCACTTCCAGAGGTAGGGATTGGGTATTGTGTGTGTATATATACACGCATATATCTATATATACATATAGAGAGAGAGATAGAGATATATATACTTTTAGATATATATACACAAACACATATATTTGTGCATATATGTATACAATATATACCCTATTTATCTAGCTAGCTATCTCTCCTGTTGATTTGTTTCTCTGGAGAACCTCCCTCCCCTCCCCCACACATACAATATGTATATGAAAGAGAGATTTTAAGTAATCGTCTCATTTGATTGCAGACCTTGGCAAGTTGGAATTCTGTAGAACAGATTGACAGGCTAGAAATTCAGGGAGAGGTGGTGTTGCAGTCTTAAGTCCAAAATCGGCAGGCTAGAAACTCAGGCAGAATTTTTATGTTGCACTCTGGAAGCAGAATTGATGTTTCTTCAGGAAATCTCAGTCTTTTTCTCTTAAGACCTTCAACTAATTTGATGAAGCCACCCACATTATAGAGGATAATCTGTTTCACTTAAAGTGTATTAATTTGAATGTTTGTCACATCTAAAAATAACTTCATAGTGACATCTAGACTAGTGTTTGACCTAACACTCAGGCACCATAACTTAGACAAATTGACACATAAAATCACAAGGGTTGAACTATACCCTTCCTAGGTTTTCAACCCACAGCAGCCCCCACACTAAGCTATCTGCCACACTAAGAAGAGGACATATGATTGTTAATCTTCCTCAAAATATGGTGTTCTAGCCATGTATACAACTTCCCTCAACACAGAATTTGTTCCTTTGTGTGACCAAAACATGGTGTTCAAAGGTCTCATTCAGTTAATCCCACTATAGACAAGGATCTATAGGAGAGATAAAAAGAAACACACATTCCATTTTTCCTACATGGGAACAAAAGAAGCCTCTGGAATTCCCATTTATTACAGAGTGCAGAACTGAGTGGCACCCACTTGTGTGCAGTGGTGCCTCTGGAACTCACGTATTGTCTTTCTGTCCTTTCTTCACCACCGTAATGCATAGTGGCAGCACCCCATGTTCCCCCTCTCATGTCCTTACACAGCCCTTCCTCCACCATTGCCCCTTACCCAGAGAGCCACCCCCGGCTGGGATTCCCTCATTCTCACCTTCCTGTAACACTTCTTGCACCCAGAAGAAGCGTCACTATGATGCAGATGCCTGGACTGCTGGGGTGGGCGGTTTGGGGGCAACTGCCTCTAGGCGATGGTGGTCTCCAAACTTGAGAGACGCTAGAACCCCCTGGAGAACCTCTAAGAATGAATATTCCTGAGGCTTTTTCAGTTCAGACCCAGTGGATTCAAATGTTGAGGAATAGCCCAGTGGGGGCTTCCAGAAATTTGCAGAAGTGATTATCAGTGATTGTGATGTTCAGTGAGCTTTTGGTCATCTCCCCTCCCTGTGCCCTTGAGAGTAGCTGCCTGGTGGGAGTTTCCTTGATCACCCTCCTGGGTGCTGCTGCCCTTAAATGGAGCAGGCCACCAAGAGGGATGTTCACTCCTTTGCCTCCTTCCATTTTGTAGAGACCACCTGCTGTGAGCAGGTTGTTTGGCAGATCCCTTATGGGGCTCCCAGGGAACCTGTCTGAGAACACTGAACTCATCTCATTCGTCACCTACTCAGAGTTTCAGTAAACATGTTTGGTTTAAGCTGTAATACTTAGGACACAAATATTTTCTGCCACTCAGGAAATAGGATTCACATGTTTGCACCAAAACTCATGCATCCATATAAAAAAAGCTGGTTCATCCCTAAGGTCAATATTTTAAAGCACGTTGAAGACACGCGGTTTGATGTTTTTCCTCTCCACTCAGTCGAAGTTTCCTGGGATGCTTTGCCATTCAATGTCTACCAATGTCTACCCTCAGGCCATCAGGAAATCTGGTCAACAATGGTGGTGTATTTTTATTTTAATCCAAGACAAAAATTGAAAGTTGACACAGAAGCATTTGCTTGGCAATGCAACCCCAAACCAGCTCCATAAAACCCTTATAAAAATGAAAGATGGAAATAAAGAAGAGAGATTTTATTTTTTTCTGTTTTTTTCTCATTTCTAAAACAAGGTTTGAGTTGACTTACAAAATACATACTAGAATGAACTTAGTATGAAGTTAAAATAAGAACCGAATAACATTAGAGACTGGAGGAGAAGTCAGAACCTGTAAATGTATTTCAATACTAAAGGCAGATAGCACATTTGGCTCTGAGCTTCCTAGCACCAAGCTAAAAAAGAAAAAAAGAGTTTGTAGAGATTATGATATTTTATTATTAGTTTGATTCCTAATACTATGAAGCTGTCATTAGATTACAAAGATCTTGTTGGAATTATGAGTGAACTCAGGGCAAAGATCAGCCCCGGCAGAACAAACCCTAGCTTCCTCTGGAAAGTAGTACGCACTTAAAGCTTATTCCAAGAGAGTTGCTTTAATCTGTAGTACACAATTTGCCTCCCATGACCATCAGGCACTTTGCCCACCTACTCCAGAGACTAACACTTCCAGGTTCTGATACTCCTCGGCTGTGTCATTTAGACTCAGTTTTACTTTGAATTCTTGGGCTTTATCTCTGCTTGCTTCCTTTCTTGGTTAGCATCGCCCCACAATGACCTAATCACAGCATGATTCAGCACTCTGGACTTTGACACTGGCTTTTCCCTTAAGACTCTTTGTAACATGACTCCAACATGTGCTGGAGCTGACCGCTGTTGGGACACACTAGGTTTCCCACTGAGTCTCACAGGCTCATGTCAGTACCTCTGGAATTGGCCTGATTGTCCTTTAGTCCATTCAGAAAGGGTAGGGCTAGAGGTTTTCTTCCTACTCTAAAACTCCACGTATTTACCCTGTCCGTTCCAAACCCAGCCATGCTTTTTCAGTATTAGAACCTCTTGCTGAACCACCTTTAGTGTTATCACTATAGAATTATTCATTGTATTGTAATATTGTTCCTCCCTGACCCCTCCCCCATACATCTCCATTTAGCCTCCTATCTGGATGCCTCTAGCTCCCTCCCACACTTTCCTGGTAATGTGCATTCTGCTGACATAATTCCTTACCAGACAGAAAACATTGTGATGTTTGGACTATGAGGCTTGGGTGAATCAGCTGGCTCTTCCCATGAGCCTTCTTCCTGGCTTCTGATCCTGTGTTATAGATCTTCAATTCTGCTTTTGTGGCAGTCTCAGCAGCCCTGGCCTAGGGATGGTCTTTGGTCACCCTAGTAAAAAAGGGACTGCTGGGACACTGCTCCCTGAAGCTGGTTCAAGGCCATGGCCTATAGCAACTCTGCATTTGGCTGGTCTTCATCTGGGGCTCTCTCATAGTCTATGGAAAGTGCTACCTGTTCATCTGCAGCTTCCTCTTTCCCCTCAGGATTTAACACGGGCACCCACCTGTGACTGGTCCTTCAATCCAAAGCTAGGGTCTGGCTGTTTAGACAGCACCTCCTGTGCTCTTCTGGCTTGGCAAAGCCTAATGCAGAGCTTCCTCACACCCCTCAGGATATCCTGTTTTCCAACCCTAAAAGCAAAAGCTGACCCAAAATGTCCATGCTTATTAGGTTCTTTCTTATAGCTAATTTAAACCCCTCCTTTAGGCTTCGAACATACTATCTCATGTTTTTTTGACATAAAAAATGAGATCACCTGTAAGAGAATATTCTCTCTTATTTCTTCACAGTCCATAAGAAAAACCCTGCGTGATGAGAATTCTATGCACTAATTGTTTCTCTCTCTCTCCCCCCGGCCTCTCCATGATCTGGAGATGTGAATTGGCCATGGCCTCATTCCCAGGCAGCCACACTGTCCTCGGAAGCTGGAATGGTTGGTGTCTTCCCAGTGTAGCAGCACCTTAGTGTTGTAGACAGGGACTGGGTTATCCCAACCTGCATGTCCCCTGGGTGAGTGATAAAATATAGATGATGATTCATGTCCAATTGAAGATGACAATTCACCGAGATGGAAAGGCTCCAAGTACCCCAAGACAAGAAAGGTGGGAATGACAGGCTGGTGCAGGGCCCAAGCTCTCCTTGAGACAGTAATGATCATTAGTAGCTATTGTTAACCCTTATTGTGCACTTTTTACATACAAAATCCTCTCATATTATAAAATATTTACATCTTACAATAACCCTAAGAAGTAGATACTAGTATCCCCATTTTACAGATGTGTAAACTGTCACGCTCAGAGGTTAGAAACTCACCCAAGATCCAGTACTGAAGCTGGAACTTGAACTGAGTCAATCTGGCCCCAGAGGCTGCCCTCTGCTCTTGAAATCAAAAAGTCGTACTGCATCCACACCACACACCAAGTATGAACATAAAGTGATTGTTTAGTCACAGCAGTGATGTGGGAAAAGTGCCTCTGCCTTCTTAGATGCCACATCCAGGTCCCAAAAGGCACCACTGCCCTATAGCTACAGGAGTCCCAGCATGAGATGTGTTACTGAGGTTAGCGCCACAGGAATAAAACGACTCCAATCTTGAGGCACAGCATCCTCTGGTGATGGGCAGATGGGCGAATGGCAGTCCAGTGGGTGTGAGCAAGCAGCTCCTGATGTGGAGCCATTCAGTCCACGGAGAAGGTCAATGAGAGAGAGTTAGAGGGTGCGGAGTTCAGGTGACTGAGCATCAGCATCTCCCAGTTGTCTCGACCTTCCCCATCCCTGCCTCCTGACCTTGCTTTCTGGCCAGGTGTCAAGCAAAACAACTTGGTAAGATTTGCCGGACTTCCCAGCTCACTCTGCCCACATTCCTAGAATGGAACACTGTGATTTGTTATGTAACCACAGAGCAGTCACTTCACCTCCAAGGACCAAATCACTTGGAAAGAGGTACTATAATATCTTCTCTGTTTATGTCATAGGGTTGTGACAACAATCAAGTGAGATAATAAAAGTGAAAGTACTTTGACAACTGTTAAAATGGCACATGCATGAAAGGTAATAATTTTTAGCTTTATAAATTACCAATTTTCCTATCTAAAGACTGCTTTGGTATCCTAGTAGAATCTTCTACAGCAATGGTCAGCAAACATCTGTAAGGGACCAGAGAGCAAATATTTCGAGCTTTGAGAACTGTATGATTCCTGTTGCAACTCTTCAACTCTGCCATCAAATTGTGAATGCAACCACAGACAAAACATAAATGATTGGGCAACGGTGTGTTCCGATAACACTTTATTTACAAAAACAGGTGGCTAAACACAGATGCAGTTTGTTGATTTCTGTTCTATAGCAGCCAATTAACCATTATGTGTGAATGACAACTTCATACTGATTCCCTGCCCCACTCTGTGTCTCTATGAGTGAGTACACTGTGTTCTGGCTCCAAATCCAATGTTAACAATTTCTCAAATTACTTCATTCTACTATTTGGACCTTACATCACATTCAGAGACTTGAGGTAAGTCTCAAGATGGTCTCCATGAATAGCCAATATTGGTTCTAACTTAATTATACAACTTAGCAAGGACAGGTGTAACACCCACATCTGGTTAGCTGGATTATCTCATGATTTTCCATTTTGTACCATTAGTTAATTTATACAGGTTGCCATGAAGGGAGGCGTGGTTTAAGCCTTAGGATAACTAAATTTATAGTGTCAACTTACTTTATATAATTGTTCACTCTTCATAGATTCAAGACAAGGCTTGTAATCAGATTCCTCAATTTCCTAGTTAAATGCTACAGAGAAATTTCCTGATTTAACAACTTTAATTTCTAAGAATCCTTTAAGAAAGATATTTTATGAGTTGAGTAAAAGCTGCTTTATACCATGATGTCACCCATCTGCACTTTTTATTGTAAAAAAATCTAAAAATTATTTAGGACATGGTTCGGTATGTTATAATATTCTTAGTGCCAAGAAGAACTTTCTTGGTTTTTATTGCAAAACACTCCCATACATGGAAGATAGAATGACTTATCTGAACCAGCAGTAGATTTAGAAATGTTTGAAAAAGTTGTACAAAAATGTGTCAGACAGCCAGGTTGTGACGGAGGCTGAGATTTTTTAGTCACAGACGGTTTTTCATGTGCCATTTTAAGAATTATATTGGCTCTAAGCGTGAGTTAAAATTTTACATTTAAGAGTAAATGATGTAAAGATAAGCTATTTCTTATTAGGCTAGACTTTAGTAATATTATTGAAAGTATATCTGAAAGTAAAGCAACCCGAAAACATTGGGTAACCTACAAGTTATTCTTATGACTTATTAGTAATAATAGTTTATTCAGATTTATGCAAGAGCTTTGAAATACTTATAATGGACAGTACATTTTACTTACTCTGAAATGCAAATGAGGCAAAGGTGATGGAGAATTTTCTTCCCTCCATTTAAAGAATCCTGATTAGAGCTATATAGTTCCAGGGAGGAAGAAAACACAAAAACAATGAAGACTTTAAAGGAGACAAGAAACATCATTTTGATTATCTGTACAGTGGATGAACTAATTAACTCCAGTTGTAACCTAAAAAGGTAATGGGCCTCCATTTGTATAATTTCAATTATTTTGCTCAAGTTGTTAGTATTATAAAACGTCCAACATAATTGAATTTTCCAGGTTAGTAAAAGCCAAATCTTAAAAAAGGAAAAACTAAGAACAGGTTATTTCAGAACTTTCAGGCACCTGTGGAAATATGGAATGACATTTAGTCAACAGATACCTGCTGCTTTTCTGAGATATCTATAGAATTCTTTTCTGGCTTCCCAGAGGCTGGAAAATACTCTGATTTAATGGTGATAGGGAGTAGGAGAAATCATGATGTGAATAAGCAAAATTAAATAAAACTAACAATATGCTAAACTGGGGAAATTCTATATGTTTGATTAACTTTTGATGAAGGATGAGTGAGAGGAAAGTGCATTCATTAAATATTTGAAAGATGTGATACATCAAAAAGACAACATAAATGTTGTTTTTAAATGTGTTTACACATTGCATTTTCCTTTTCTATTTATTCAAACCCCAGTAAATTTTACATAAAAGTAATAAAGAAACCAGACACCAAAAATAGAAGTAGTGAAATGTGAAATTAAACAGCTCTTTTCTTTGAATATATAATTGCACGGCTTTAAAAATTATTCAAGGCCAATAAGCATGTGAGAATATGCTCAAGATCACTCATTAGGGAAATGAAATCAAAACCTCAATGAGATACCACTTTACAACAAGTAGGATGGATATTACAAAAAATAAATAAAAATATATAACACCAACCCCAAATCAGAAAATTGCCAGTGTTGGTAAGGATGTGGGAAAATCAGAACCCTGTGTTACTCTTAATGGGAATGTAACATGGTGCAGCCATTGTGGACAGTGGTCTTGGTGGTTCATCAAAGAATTGAACATGGAATAGCCATATGATCCAGCAATTCTATTTCTGAATATATCGCCAAAATAAATCAAAGCAAGGACATGAAAAGGTATTTGTACATTCATGTTTATAGCACTATTATTCACAGGAGCAAAAAGGTGGAAGCAATGCAAGTGTCCATTAACAGATGAATGGATAAACAAAATACATACATACAATGGAATATTATGCGGTCTTAACAAGGAAGGAAATTCTGACATATGCTATAATATAAATGAACCTGAATGTTATGCTAAGTGAAATAAGCCAGTCATAAAAGCACAAATATTATATGATTTCACTTATATCTCAGAGTAGTCAAATATACAAAGAAAGAAAGTAGAACAGTGGTTATCAGGGAGATGGGGAAAGCAGAGTGGGGAGTAGTGTTTAATGGGGACAGAGTTTCAGCTGAGGAAGATGAAAAAGTTCTGGAGATGGATGGTAGTGGTGTGTGCACAACAGTGTAAATGTCCTTAATGCCACTGAACTGTATACTTTAAAATGGTCAAAATGGTGTTTTCTATTATGTATCAATAAATTTTATCTCAATAAAAATTATTCACATTCATATATGTCTACAGTTGGTACTTTAATTTCTTCTCATGAAACAAGGGCTAGACAGTGGTCCACCTTCTCCTTCTCACCTACTTTCTGTAGCCAGAGTCAAGCTTAGCTCAAAGTCCTATTTTTATAAGGAAGATTTAAGGAGATGGCCAAAGTCACTTTGCAACCAGAAGAGAGACATGCTTTCTCTCTGAGGCCTAAGATGGCTGCCCAGCTTAGCCAGCGAGTCCCCTTGCATGGTCCAATAGCCACATTGCAAACAGGTGATGCAAAGCCCTTGTAAGGGAACTGAATTCCACTCTCCCCCCCGCCCCACTTTAAAAGGGATAAATGAAAACTACTGCCCTAATAGTAATGAGCTAGGTTCAAATGGACCCAGAAAGTACCTTTTCAGAACTTGTTCTTGCCTCTTTATTTCTCTAGTTCTGGCTTTTTATTTCCCTTTTCCTTAAAAGGCATAACGCACTCTCCTCAAAGGGAAGAGCGATTTCCTCCCATGGCTTTAGAATCTTTGGTAGCAAATCCTTTTTCCCTGACTTTCCAAAATTTACCCTGAACTATGTTATGGAAACTCCTGTGCTAGTGTTCCATTTTTTCTAAATGAAAAAATAAAGGATCCATTGAGCATACTGCATTTGTTTTTATTAAGCAAAAGAAGCTCGCACCAGTCCATGAAGACCTTTTAGAGTAAATGAAAGGAAGAATTGATACCATGCTGTATAAGAAGAATCTATAACCCTCATGTCTCTGCGGACTCATGTTCACAAACTAGGCAAAGTTGATATTCATGCAGAGAAACAGAGCGGCATATATCTTAAAGAGAGGTTTTGTGTTTCTCCTTTTTTAGTTGCTTCACATTTACAAAACCAGATGAAGCTCTATAGATCTCTGTTTTGCATCGTCTTGCATCTCCAACTCAAGGTGGGATTATTCAGATGATTCTTTTCTTCTCTAAAAAAAAATCATTCATAGACAAAAATGTACCTACTTATGCACAGTTAAGAAAACTAAGAAATACAAGTTTATTTTCAATTACATGTTAACTTCATTCCATAGCCTCAGTTCCCTTCACTTACTGCTTCTTCCTTGACATCTCTTACTACGTCCATGGGAGACCCCTAATTACAGCCTACAGAAAGCCTGCATTCTAGAAAAACTCTTCATGTGATATTTATAACATAGAATAGTTTAAAGCAAGAAGTGTACTTCACAGTATTAAATTTTTAAATATCAAATGTAACATTTATGGGAGTGGAAAACTAATGATATACCACAAATGATATTTAGATTTTTAAGAACTCCTCAGATAATTGTTTTAGATTTTGAAATTCAGAAAATATAAAAAGGATACATACTAAAATGTAAAGATAAAAAACCCACAAAGGACACACATATACACATTTGGCAAGCTTTATATATATAAAACATTAACTTTGAAAAGTCTGAAGTCTTCTAAGTGTTTCCAACTGGTCACATACCCCTTGGGCTTTGATGTGACAGCTTCCCTGGATTTAGTTTTAATGATTCTCTTGTTTTTCTTCATAGTTTTACAAATGCTTATATATCTCTAAACAATATATTGTATAGTTTTACTTGTTAAATTTTTAAATGAATGACCTCAAATAATATTTGTTCTTCTGTAATTTACTTGTAAGGTCAGCGTTATATTTTTTGAGATTCATAGATGTATATACTTGACTTACTGTAACATTAACTTTCACTTTGTAACGTGGTCTATAACATGAATATATTACACTGAATAAGTATATTACATCTTGCAATTGATGAACATTTGGTTTGTTTTTAGTGTGAGGAAATGATTCCTTTTTAATTTTTTCCACAAAGATACTCAATTATACCACACCATAAACCAAACATTCCTATGGATCTGAAATGTCAGGTTTGTCACTTATTCATTTCCATTTTGTGTGAGTCTTTTCTGGGTTCTTGAATATGTTTGTTTATCTGTCTATTTTTCTGCTGTGCTGTCATAATAATTAGAGCTAAATAACAATAAAACAGCTAATATATATTGACATTCATGATATGGCAGATACTGTTTCAAGTACTTAACTACATGGCAACTCATTTATTCCTCATTATTACCTTTTGAAGTGGGCATTGTAACTAAATGGATTAAAAAACTGATACAGGAAAATAAATTGTAGTTATCTAGGCAGGATTAGAAATACAATCTATCCACAGAGATTGTGCAAATATGATTCATGTTATAAATCATGGTATCTGGTTGGGCACTTCCTAAGGAGTGTCTTACATATTCTTAATCCTTTTTACTTACATGCAAATTTTATACACATTTTGCTAAATTCCATGCAAAATAAAAACTATTAAAATTTTCAATGATTTAAAGAAAAGTCTAGTACATTATGTCTTTAATGGTGAATTCTACCAAAATTTAAAGAATTAATACCCATACTTCTCAAACTCTTCCAAAAGACAAAAGAGGAGAGAATACTCCCAAACTCATTTTATGAAGCCAGCATTACCCTGTTAACAAAGCTAGATAAGAACAATACAGGAAAAGAAAACAACAGTAAAGTGAATTCAACAGTCCATGATAAGGACCATACACCATGATCAAGTAGGATTTGTTTCAGGATTCAGCAGTGGTTCAACATCTGCAAATCAACCATTGTGATACATCACATTAATAAAATGAAGGGTAAAAATCATATGATCATCTCAATAGATTCAGAAAAAAATTTTGACAAAACTCAACATCTTTAGATGATAAAAATTCTCAACCAATTGAGTATAGAGAAAAAATATCCCAACAAAATAAAGGTCATACATGATAAACCCACAACCAACATTATACTCGATGGTGAAAATCAGAAAAATTTTCTTCAAAGAGCAGAAATAAGGCAATGTTCATTCAAAGATGTTCATTCTCTCCACTTTTATTCAACATAGTACTGGTGGTTCTAACCAGAGCAATTGGGCAAGAAAAAAAATAACAATCAACCAGAGTGAAAAGGAAGAGATGAAACTATCTATTTCAGGTGATATGTTATGTATAAAAAACTCTAAAGATTCTACCCAAAACTGTTTAAACTGATAGGTGAATTTAGTAAAGTTAAGGACACAAAATCAATACAAAGAAATCTGTTGCATTGATATACACTAACAACAAAATATCAGTATGAGAAATTAGGACTACAGTTCCATTTACAATAGCATCAAAAAGAATGCTTAGAAATAAACATAACTGAGGAGGTGAAATATCTGTACTCTAAAAACTATGATATTGATAAAAATGAAGACTTTAAAATGAAATGATATTCTATACTCATTAGAATAATTAATATTGTTAAGATGCTCATTTTCCCAATCTAGAGATTTAGTGCAATTTCTATCAAAATTCCAATAGCATCTTTCACATAAATAGAACAAGTGATCCTGAAGTTTGTAGGGAACCACAAATGAACCCATATAGCCAAAGCAATCTTGAGAAATAAGAATAACGCTGGAAGCATCACACTTCCTGATTTCAAACTATATTACTGTGCTATAGTAATCAAAACAATATGGTATTAGCATAAAAACAGACACAGATCAATGGAACAGAACAGAGAACCCAGATATAAATCCACGCATACATGGTCAATTAATTCATGAAAAAGGAGCCAAGAATATACAATAAAAGGAAAATAAGGTAGTCTTTTCAATAAATGTGCTAGGAAAACTGGGTAACCACAGACAAGCAAATGACATTGAACACCTATTTTATACCATTCTTAGGTATCAACTCAAAGTCAATTAAAGACTTAAATGTAGACCTACAATCATAAAACTCCTAAAAACTGGGGTAAGCTCATTAACATGGGTCTTGAATTTGACACCAAAAACAAAGGCAACAATAGAAGAAATAATCAAGTCACATTACATCAAAATAAAAAGCCTCTGCACAGTTAAGGGAATGCTGTGGAATCATTGTGCAATATGTAAGTGTAGCAAATGTACATGTTGCACACCTCAATCTTACACAACGTTATATGTCAATTATATTCCAATAAAGCTGGGAAAACATTTTTCACAAGTAAATTTACTCTGTTGAGTCCTCTTACCCATTAACATGATATTTCTCTCCATTTTAGGTATTAACTAATTCACTTTTAGTCACATTTTATAATCTACAAATTGTATATCTTTTGTTAATATATTCCTATTTACCTTATCTTACATCTGCTTCTGTAAAAAGTGTCATTTTAGAGTTACATTTTCTGTTTGTTACTTTTTTGAGAAAACACAATAGACTTTAAACAGTTATTGGCTTGCTTCTGGCAATGATGGACTAAAAGGGACCAGATTTGCCCATCCTCTTCAAACAACTAGGAAAACAAAATATATGAGAATGTTTTTCAACACTGTACAATACACAACATAGAAAAGTGATTGCTGAGAGAGTAAAAACAAATGAGGTGAGCCTGAATATCCCAGGTAACTGTCTGGGAGAATTTCAGTAAAGTGAAGGAACACCCAAAAATAAGTCAACCATCTCTCTTCCAAGTTGAAGAGACAGAATTCGGAGTTCAGAGTTCAAAAGGCAAGAGCACACATTTCGGGGCAAAATATCACAAGAGGGTGCTGCACAGAGTTATGGAAATACAATGAGTATTGTCTTTGATTGCAGCATAATTAAATTAAAAATTAAGAACAGAAATATATTTTTAAAATGTTCAAATATTTGGAAATTAAGCAACAAATGTCTAAGTAACCCATGAGTTAAAGAAAAAATAACAAGCACTATAAAATATTTTGAACTAAACGAAGAAGAAACCGTGACATATAAGAAACTGAGTTATGTTGCTAAAACCTGCTTAAAGGGACATTTATAGCATTATATAATATAGACTTATACTACAGGTATTTTTGGCCAAAAAATAAGAAAGATCTCAAATAACAATCAAGTTTCTACCTTGAAAAAATTAAATCTAAAGTCAGTACATGAAGAAGGAGAATAAAAACAAAAATCAATGGAATAATTAGCAAAAAAAAAAAACAAAAAACCCCAAAACAAACCCATGATAAAAGTCCATGCAACCAAAAGCTAATTCTAGGAAAAGATCAATAAAATTCATGAGACTGTAGTCAACCTTATCAAGGAAAAAAATTACACAGATTCCCAATATCAGGAATGAATGGGAGGGCATTACTAATAAAGGAACTGTTTTGAATAACTTTATATCAATAAATAAATCAACAATCTAGATAAAATGTATAAATTGCTTTGATGATATAAACTACCAGAACTCATTCAAGGAAATATGGGTAATACTCCATTATTTATTTAAAAATCATATTGGTGATTAAAAGCCTTATCAGGATGAAAACACCAGCCTGAGATGGCTTCATTGTTGAATTCTAAAATACATTTAAGAAATATATAACACAAATTCTATCCACACTTTTCCAGAAAATAAAAGCAAGGGAATATTTCCTAATTCATTCCTTGAGGCCAAATTACCATCATATCAGTCAGAAGACATTGTTAGAAAAGAAAACTGCAGAACAAAATTTATCATGAATATATATGTAAAAAGTCTCTAAGAAAAGTTTTACCAATTTGAATATAGCAGTTGATGTAATTTACCATTTTAAATCAATTAAATAAAAAATATATGATCATCCCAGTAGAAACAGAAAAAACATTTGACCAAAATCAACAGTTTTATTATTTCATTCATAATAAAAACTTTTAGTAAAGTAAGTATAAAAGAAAGCTTCTTTAACTTGATAAAAGGCTTCAATAAAAAAACAAACAAACCTTACAGCCAACTGTCTTATTAACTCTAATAATATAGGGATTCATTTGTATTTTCTAGATAGATAATTAGCAAATAATGGCATTTTTGTTTCTTCTCTAATCTTTATGACTTTAACTCCTTTTTCTTGTCTTATTGTGATGGCTAAGCTCCTTAGTTCAATACTTAAAAGAAATGGTGATAATAAGCATTTGGTCTTGTTTTTGATTATAAAAACAATTCTTTTAATATTTTAACATGGTTATAACATTTGTTATATGTTTCTTTGTAGATTCTGTTTTTTTAGTTTAAATATATTTCTTTAATTTCTAGTTATTAAAAGTCTTAACCATGAATGATCGCTCAATTTTATCATGCACTTCTATATTTCTTTTTGTATCTTTTGACATAATCATAGTTTTTATCTTTTCATCTCTTAATGCAGTGATTTCATTAATACTTCATTTACATTGATTGGAATTACTGATATATTTTGATTTATTTCTATTCTCATACTTTGTCCTTTTAATTTAGTTTGATTTTTTCTCATGTTTTCTTTTTCCCCTTTCTTCAGAACAATTACAAGTTCTCAGAAAATATCATTTGAATCATCCATTCACGTTTATGCAAGTGAGGTTAAGATTGAATTCTCCTTTGACTTTTTAAAAAAAGTTGCAAGTTAAACATCATTATCACTAAATTGTCAGTTTAAGAGTTTTTCAGTTGTTTGCTTCAATTGATTCCCATATTTAAGACTTAAAGTTTTTAATCATGTTTTATAATAACCTATAAATTATGCATATTTGTTAGATATATTCCTAGATAGCCTATATTGATTGTACCATTGAAAGTGATATTATTTTCAAGTTCTATATTTTGTTTGTTGCTGTCCCATGAAAATATAAGTGACCTTAAAAATTACTCAAGTATACCACACACAGTTAAAAAAGCAAATCTTAATATTTAAATCTCAAACTGTCATTCTGATGTATGTAAAATATATTTCTTTACTGAGTTTTATTGGTAGAATATGCTCTCAGTTTTTCGTTATTTAGAAAAAATGTCTTCCTTTTACTCATATTCTTGAAAAATACTTTGCTGGGTACAAAATTCTAGCATGACAGCTATTTTTCCTCAAATCTTTAAAGATATTATCCCATTATATATGGCTTTCATTGTTACTGACATATCAAACATAGTCAAATTGTTGGTGTTCTTTTTTGGGTAATGTGTCTTTTCTCTATGAAATCTGCCACTACATTTCTTTTTGAAATTTGCCACTATCATTGTGGTAGTGTCTATTTTTCCTATTAATCTTCCGATATTTGCTTCATGTATTTTGAGGTTTTTGTGATATATGCATATACATTTATAATTATATCTTCCTGATCAACTCATTTATCATTATGAAATAACTCTCTTTTTCTCTAGTAGTGTTTTTTTGTCTTAAAATCTGCTTTGTCTTATAATACTATAGTAACTTCAATTCTCTCATGGTTAGTGATGCATGGTATAATTGCTTCCATTCTTTTAATTTTAATATATGTATGTCTTAGAATCTAAGGTGATACTTGTAATCAGCATATAGTTGAATGCTTACTTTTTTCAGCTAGTGATTTGAGTGTTTAGCTCATTCACATTTAAAATATTTATTAAAACAATTAGGCTTATGCCTGACACTATTTGCTTTCTAAGTATTTTATATCCTTGTCTTCCTACTTTCTTCCTTTATGGCCTTTTGTGTTTAAGAAATATTAGTGAACTACTATAAATTACTTTATTATTTTTAAACTTTATTTTTGAGTTATTTCTCAGGACCTGCTTTTGGTATTGCCATATTCATCCTAATTTATCATGATCTTCAGGTTAATATGAATTAAATTCTAGAAAAATTATATCGTTCCAATATAATTTTATCGCCCTCCTCACTTTGTGTTGTTAATGTCATGTAACTTGAATGCATAGGTGTTATGAGCCCACTAATACAGTGCTAAATTATTGATTTATATAATTTTATGATTTTTACAAAAATTAAGAGAAAAAACAAAAGCATTTTAGCAGAGTTTATATTTATCTATGTACAGTCATAGCTCGGTACTTGCCAGCTTTAGAACTTGTCATATCCTGGACTCATCACATTTTGACCAGAAAAAAAATGTTTCAGCACTCGGCACTTGCTTGGGACTTGTTGCACTTGCTAGAACTTGTATGAGTCACAGTGCTGTCCCACAAGAAAAAATGTTTACTGTTTGGTACTCATCAGTTTCGGCACTTGCCACAAGTTCCAGAATGAATTAACGACAAGTACCAAGGTACCACTGTATTTACTATTTTAATCTCTTCATTTCTTCCTTTGAGTGTAAATTATTGTCTGGGATATTTCTTATCATATTACATTTTTTCATTACTTCTTGTAAGGCAGATCTGTGAGCACTGAATTTTCTTTCTTTGATCATCTGAAAATGTCTTTATTTTCCCTAAATTTTGAAGGGTAATTTTGCTGGACATAGAATTCTTGGTTGATAATTTTTTCTTTAAATACTTAGAATGTCATTATACTACATTCTGATCTCAATTATCTCTGATGAAATATTGCATATTATTTATTTTGTCATTCTCCTAAACTTGATATTTTCTTTTTTTCTCAAGGCTTTCAAGGTTTTCTCTTGATCTTGGGCTTTCCAATACAGTAGCTATGATTTCTCTAGTTGTGGATCTCTATTTCTCTCTTTATTCTCCTTGGGTTTCTTTGAACTTCTCGGATTTCATAGATTAATACTATATTTTTCCAAAAAATTGGGAAGTATTGGACCATTAATTTTATGCCTGTTCCACTTTCTCCTTTCTCTTTGGGACTTGCATTAGGTAATGCTGTTATGTTTGATGTTATTAAAAAGGTCTTTGAGGTACTGTTAATTTTTCTTAGATTTTTTCTCTTTTTTATTCAGATTGGATAATTTCTATTGATTTATTTTCAAGTTCACTGATTATTTTCTCAAACTTTGCTGTTGAGACCATCCAGAAGATTTTTAATTTTCATTATTTTACTTTTAAATCCAGAATTTTCATTGACTATTTTTAAAACGTTTTAACAGACTTTGTTTTTATTGGATCAGCTTTTGGTTTATGGTAAAAGTACACAGAAAGTACAGAGATTTCCTATATTCCTTCATCCTCTTGCACATAATTTTCTCTATTATCAATGCTTCGCATTAATGTAGTACTTTTAAAATTATCAACCAATATTGATACATTTTGATTAACTAAAGTCTATAGTTTACAGTAACATTTGTAATTTGTGCTGTGCAGTTTGTCATAGAGTCATTTGTTCACTTTTAAAGTACCTTACAGGGTAATTTTCCTACCCAAATATCCCTGTTGTCTATTTATCTATCCTTATCCTCCTCCCCTTTCCCTTCTTTCACCTGAAAACTACTGATCTTCTTCTTGTCTATAGTTTTGTCATTTATTGGAGATCATAAAGTATGTAGCCTGTTCAAAATGTCTTACTCCACTTAGCGAGATGTATTTAACTTTCCTTCAAGTCTTTCCATAGCTTGATAGCTCATTTCTCTTTTATCACTGAATAATATTCTGTTGTATGGATATATCACAATTTGTTGCTCCATTCGTCTATTGAAGGACATCTCAGTTCCCTCCAGTTTTTGACAATCATAAAAAAAGCTGCTATGGATATTTATGAGCAGGACTTTATGCAGACAAAAGTTTTCAACTTACTTGGGTAAATACCTACAGGTTTGGTTGCTGGATCATGTGGTAAGGCCATGTTTCCCTTTGTAAAGAATTGCCGAACTGTCTTTAAAAGTGGACGTACCATTTTGTGTTCCTTCCAGCAACAAATGAGAGTTCCTGTTGCTCTGTATCCTTACCGGTATTTGTTGTCATTGATGTTTTGAGCTTTACTCATTCTAATAGCTGTGTAATAGTATCTTATTGCTTTAATTTGCAAATGCCTACTGACAAATGATGTTGAAAATAATTTCATATGCTTATTTGCTTTGTTTGTATCATCTCTGGTGAAATGTGTCCACTTAGATATTTTGTCCATTTTTAAAATTAGGCTGATCTTTACTTATTGTTGAGTTTTAGGAGTTTGTATATTTTAAATGCAGGTGTTTAGATATATAGATAAATTTAGGAAAAACTGATATCTTAATAATATTGATTCTTCTTACCAATGAATGTAAAATCCCTCTTCATTTATTAGATCTTTGATTTCTTTCATCAGAGTTCACAATTATTAATCATATAGATTTTGTATATATTTTGTTATATTTATACATGAATTTTTTTGTGTTAGTGTAAATGGTATTGTGTTCTTAATTACAAATTTCAATTGTTTATTGCTGGTATAAAGGAAAACAATAAACTTTTTATGTTAATTAATTTATAAATAAATTTAAATTTAATTAGTCAATCTAAAATCAATATTAAATTCAAGAAAATTTATATAAATCAACATAAAATATTTTATTAATTACCAATATTAATATCAATATTAATTTAATCATTGGCTATTAATTTATGGGTTATATAATTAATGTAATAGTATGTTCTATATAATTAACATTAATTTATATAATTAATTAATAATATAATTTATTGTATATATTACAATATATTGTATCCTGCAACTTTGCAATAATTATTAGTTCCATCAATTTTTTGTCATTCTTTGAAATTTTCTCATTTCCAAGATCTACTTATAAAATTTCCTTTTTCACTTTTATAGTCTCATTTTTATTTTTATTTTTTAATTAAATATTTTATTGCTATTCTATTACAATTGTCCCAATTTTTCCTGCTTTGCCCTCCTCTGCCCAGCCCACCTCTGGCTCCCGCAGTCAATCCCCACCCTGTTGTCCATGCACATGGGTCATTCATACATGTTCTTTGACTAGTCCCTTCCCTTTCTTTCCACCCTTATCCCCCTATTCTCTCTCTTCTGGTCACTGTAAGCCTATTCCTGGTTTCCATGCCCCTGGTTCTATTTTGCTCATTTGTTTGTTTGTTTTGTTCATTACGTTCTTCTTATAGGTGAGATCATATGATATTTGACTTTTACTGCCTGGCTTATTTCACTTAGTATAGTACTTTCCATTTCCATCCATGCTATTGCGAAAGGTAGGACTTCCTTCTTTCTTTCTTCTGCATAGTATTCCATTGTGTAAATGTACCACAGTTTTATTGTCCCACTCGTTTACTGATGGACATTTAAGCTGTTTCCAGCACTTGGTTATTATAAATAACACGGCTATATACATAGGGGAGCATAATTTCTTTTGAATTGGTGTTTCAGGATTCTTAGGGTATAATCCCAGCAGTGGAATTGCTAGGTCAAAAGAGAGTTCCATTTTTAGTTTTTTGAGGAAATTCCATACTGTTTTCCACAGTGACTGCACCAATCTGCGTTCCCACCAGCAGTGCACTAGGGTTCCCTTTTCTCTACATCCTCGGCACTTGTCATTTCTTGATTTATTAATTATGGCCATTATGACCAGTGTGAGGCAGTATCTCTTTGTGGTTTTAATTTGTATCCCTTTCATGGCTAGTGTTATTGAACATCTTTTCATATGTCTGTGGGTCCTCTGTATGTCCTCCTGAGAGAAGTGTCTGTTCAGGTCCTTGGCCCATTTTTAAATTGGATTGTTTGTCTCCCTGGTGTTGAGTCATATGAGTTATTTATATATTTTGGAGATTAAACCCTTGTCTGAGATATCATCGGCAAATATGTTTTCCCATACGATTGGATCCCTTTTCATTTCGATGATGCTTTCTTTAGCCATGCAGAAGCTGTTTAATTTGATGTAGTCTCATTGTTTATTTTTACCTTTATATCCTTTGCCCTAGGAGATATATATTGGCAAAAATGTTGCTGCGTGGGATAACTGAAATTTTATTGCCTATGTTTTCCTCCAGAACTTTTATGGTGCCACGGCTTATATTTAAGTCTTTTACCCATCTTGAATTTATTTTGGTGTATGGTGTAAGTTGGTGGTCTAGTTTCATTTTTTTTTGCATATATTTGTCCAGATCTCCTAACACCATTTATTGAAGAGGCTATTTTTACTCCATTTTATGCTTCTGCCCCCTTTGTCAAATATTAATTGATCATGGAGACATGGGTTTATTTCTGGGCTCTCTATTCTGTTCCATTGATCAATGTGTCTGTTCTTATGCCAGTACCAGACTGTTTTGTTTACAGTGGCCTGGTAGTATCATTTGATATCAGGTATTGTGATTCCTCCTACTTTGTTTTTCTTTCTCAAGATTGCTGAGGCTATTTGGAGTTGTTTTTGGTTCATATACATTTTTGAAATATATATTCCAGATCTATAAAATACGCCATTGGTATTTTAATAGGGAATGTGTTGAATGTATAGATTGATCTGGATAATATGGACATTTTAATAATGTTAATTCTTCCAATCCATGAACACAGTATAGGCTTCCACTTATTTGTATCTTCCTTAATTTCTTTCTTCAGTGTTCTATAATTTTAAAAGTACATGTCTTTTTACTTCCTTGGTTACGTTTATTTCTAAGTACTTTACTTATTACATTTCTTTCTTACACACTCTTCACCTAAATGGGACTGTAACAGGGGAACCCTCTCTGACAATGGGGGAGGGGTTGGGAAGCCTGAGGACTGTGCATGCCTGTGTAAGGTGCATGGGGGGCTAGGAAGGTGACTGGAGGGAGGGAGATACTTTCTGATCTACTTCCAGCTCACACGGGTATTCCAAGGGCCTCCTTTAAAAGCAGAGCGGAATCGCAAGGTGGTCTTTTTTCTGCTCCCAGTCCCATCAAGCTAGGGCTCATGCCCTCAGGCCTTGGGGCCACGTGGTCTGGGAGCTCTTCCATAATCAGTCTGGCCAGGAGCTCAGCAGGGCGTTGCACTGGTAAGGGAGAAGGGGCGGAGGCCCAGGTTGGCAGGTCTGGGAGGCCGTGTGGCTCAGCCACGATCCCCATGCTCTTCCCCCGCACTGGAAGCAGGGGTGGCAGCCGCCTGCCCGCCACCCGCAGCCTACTTCTACAGCATGGCCCTGTAAGCCCCAGCTCCCCCCGAGGCTGCTGCTCCGATTGCTGCAGCTCAGGCCCTGTCTTGGACCGGCCTCACGTCCAAGTGCAGGATGTCCTGCGGCCCAACAGCGGGTACCAGGCCCCTCTGCATGCCTGGCATCTGTGTGGAACTGTGAGGAAATATATTAGAGAAGAATTCTTACCTGTAAGTAGAACATACTCTAGTTCATCAACCAAAATATCTTTTGTGAACATTTATTGTGACCTACTATGGGCAGGCTTATATGCTAGTCACAGTAGAGGGTTTAAGAATATAAAATCATTGCATTAGTAATTACACTTATTTCCCAAGGACTCACTAGGTGTGTTTTAAATGTATATTACTCTCAGTGCTTTATATATTTTGTCGTGTGCAATTCTCATAACAAATATACGAATTACATACTTTAGTTACTATGCTTATTTTTGAGTGAAGAAACCGGGGTACAGAGAAGTGAATAATTAAGTAAAGGATTCAAACACTTGCAGAACCCATGTCCTTAACTACTACATGACATGATATTATGTAATACTAGCCTGCAATACACTCTATGATACTGGCATATGTAAGACACAGAGTCTAACAGAAAAATAATAGGCACAATAAATAGAATAAAGACATCAAAGAAATAGTTGCTAAATGTCACTATAACAAAATAGATGAGAGGATCACTAGAGGGTGTGCTGAGTTGACCTGGGAAACTTCATGGCAGACTGGAACTTTAGCTGTACTAAAGGCCAATCTCAACTGTGCATGCTGAGACACATAAATTATGGTATCAAGTGGGATTTTTTTCCCCGGTTTTAATCTATTGTTAATTCCATTTAATGGCACACTAAGAAATAAACTGAGCTTACTGGAAAGTTTAAACCTTTGTTATCTCTGAAGAGCCAAGAAACCATATGCTGTTTCTTCTCCCCTTGCAAACAGGAAGGCAACACTTCCCCAAACACCTTGAAGTTGCTTGTGGCCTTAGGACTAGGTTCTGGTCTGAAGAATGTGAGTGAAAGTTATGTTGTTATTTCTAGGCCTGGCCCTAAACATTCCAAACAATCATAGAACTCTCTCCCTTCCACTGAGAGTGGGGAAACTATTTAAAGCAGAGCCCTTGGAGAAGGCACCTGACTCTGAATATAACTACGGAGGGAGCAGTAAATAATTCTTTATTGTTTTAGGCTTCTGAGATTTTGAGGTTGCTTGTTATAGCAGTGAGTTTTAATTACCCTGACCAATGAAATAAATAAGAATGCAGACTAGCACAGTCATTGCACAGTCCCTTACAGGGAACGTCTTTGGAAGATTCAGGAAAGTGTGTCTGTAATCCTCAAAATTTTCTTGTTCCTTATAATTTCTTATCTTTTACTTTTTTGGTTCTAGGGTTTTCAAGGGTGACAGTGTTGTTTTCATGAGAGTCAAAAGAAAATGACCCTTGGTTTAGGACAACTGATAATTGCATACTATTTTAGGATCAACATTCACTGAAACAACAATCCTATTATAATAGCTACTTACTTAGCAGTTTGCATTAATTTCTGTTCTATGTATTTTGTGTCTTATTCTGTTTAATTTTCAAAAAATATAAGCTGGTTATGACTGTTATGCATTAGCAGCTGTTCAATGTGATTTTAACACTGCTTAAAGAAATTCTTAGTGCCCAAAGTACTTTTCAAATTCTTGGGAAAAAAGTGTATTTTTCATATGTGAGGATATAACTTGGCCATATTTCAACGGTGCTGATTTTTCCTAAAGTTTTGAGAATCCTTTCTGAAAATACAAAAAAAAAATGCTTTTCTATTTGACATGAGATTTCTAAATGAAGCTCATGAATTAGATGTTATATTGATCTAATATGTCATTAAGTGACAAAAATGGTACAATTTATCATGTCCAGGTGGAATTATGGGAAATTCTTTCTACTGTGGGTCCCTGTGCATACTTTCTCATTTCTCACATAACAGACTAACAATGGGGAGCTCTCATTTCGGTCTTTTGTTTCCAATAAGCAAATGCATGTAAATAAGCAATTATTTTTGAAGTAGTGTACTTTCTCATATATGGTTTAAAACAATGATTTGTTTATTTCAAACTGTAAACTCTATTTTCTGCTTATAAAACTAATTAGCTTTTGCATGACTATGAGAACATAGTTTTTCTAAGTTATCTAGTAAAAAAGGTCTTTCTTGCCACAGTGTATTAAGTAGGTTATTAAATTCCATTAATTTAAGTACATGAGAGTGTCCATGGCTTAAGAGAAAAAGTTCTACAGATTATATTTATCCAAAATCAGAATTGTCTTTTCAGGTAGCCATGAAACAAAGAGTCATGACCTTATGCAGGGTAAGAAAAAATAAAGCTCAGTTTATATAAAAACCATGTCATTAAGCTCTGTAGAATGTGTTGGCATCTCATCCACTGCTTCTCAATAAAATATAGTGGATGACATCTTATGCACATTAGTTTTTCAGTGAGAGGAGTATGTTGAATACTCTCAGACAATGACACGTCCCCACATCCCATGGTTAAGAACATTGTCTTGGGTATTGTCTCTCAGTTTCACTATGAACACACCCATCTTTTCCTTTACTTTCAGATTCCTTCTTCAGCTTCTTCATCCACTTCCATGTCCTTCCCCATATGGTCTCTGCCATGACCTATGGCCAAGTTTCCCTTCTCTCCTTACATTCTAGTACCAGTCTCTCTTTCTTTGCCTCATGTATAAAATTTATTGGATTTTCCACTTATCTACATAACTCCTGACTTGTCTGAAACCTGGACCCAAAGATAGCTGTATATTTCTGAGTCACATTTGAGATGTTAAGTGAAGACTATCTGCACACAACAGAGCCACTCAAGAGAGCAGATGATGCAGAGCTTTTAATCAAATAGTCAGTCCTTGTTACTTGCAATAGCTAAGGTCTGTAACATCCATGTGAACACTGAATTAGCAGATGCCAAGCCTCTGCTCCTAGGGAAAAATACAGGGTACAGTTCATGAGAGCCTCTGGTCATATTTTCATCAACTGATCAGTACATAACCTTGTTTTAGATAAGTTTCTGTTTAAGAACATCTTATTTAGTATGTATGTTGTTGATTTACTGACATGGAACTCATGGCCAATGGCATTGTAAGGTTTTCTAACATGTATCTTTTTTCGGTAAGACACATCATAGCCTTCTTGTGCTCAGGAATACTAGGGAGAACTTTTGTGCTTTGCTTGGTGATCATTTTAACAGTGAAATTAGCAACACACAGCACAAAAGTGTGAAAAACGTGGCACTGAATAGACCATGAAAAGGACACTCATTTGCAGTATGAGCTGAAACAAAGAGGCAGAGAATTGCCTTATTGGACCTCAGCTGGGACCATGTGTGCATTTTGGATGACTCGAATTTTCTTCTGCTCTGTGCTTGTCTATGGTGATTATGAATAAATTGTAGTGAGAAGGTGAATCTGCAAATATAGAATCTGTGAATAATGAAGATTAACTGTATCTTAGTCATAAAAATTTTATGGATTAGGATTTTTGTTCACTATCAGTGACCAAAGTTTTGAAAGACACTTTTTTTTTTTTAACGGACTGAGGCATATGGAAATCAATGACAGTTCATCTAGCCAAAGTTTAAATTTTTATTAAAACCGTGTTCAAAGGCCCTAAGTTCTCTTGTCTGTACATGGTACTTCCAAGTTCAATTCATCATAATGGGCATTACATTCACCTGACAGTTTTGACTTTTAAAAAAATTCCCTGGCCTGCAGGGCTCCAGCCACTAAACACAGAGTTCAGTATTGACTTTTAGCAAGTCAAGGAACATATAGCAAGGACTCATGTACAAAACCAAAGTGGGGAAGGATTGAGGGAGTGAGTGGGGGGAGGGGGCAGGGGAAAGTGGTACGGGGAAGGCAGAGACAAATATATTTGGAAAAATAAATAAATTAATTAAAGAAAAAAGAAATCCTTAATTCAAAGGCACAAGGGCAAATTTTCCCTAATAATCCTGGAGACAGAGACTCCTATCTTTCTTTCAAACACCTGGGTTTTCTGTGTCTGAGGAATTCCTTCCTTGCTGCTCTCTCTTCATCCTGCAAAATGACACTGAGCTTTTGCTTATTGGCTGAATTGTAGGAGAATCAAGGAAGGCAAGGAGTGGGTTGCTGTGTCCAGGGCGGGGACTTCTGCCAAAGGTATGAGCTGGGGCTTCAAATGGTGAGGTCTGACTTGGAGCCAAGATCTTGTGTTTACCAGGCTTGGTTTTCTTTTAAGATTTACATTGTGATCCATTTCAATGGGAGTTTAAAACCATGTTTCACAGTCCTTTGTGGTGATGAATCTTGAACTAGTCTCAGGAAGTCAACGGGGTCTTTATCTCAAGGACTCCCAGCAGAACTGCAGCCAGCACCACCTGTGTGCTGAAACACCTTAAGTCTGTCTGCTTTAGATCACAAAATGGAAATAAACTCTCAAAGTATTTTTAAAGTTGCCTTTGGGTTTTGTTAAATGTAGAAATGGTTCTTTCTTTTCTTTTGACTTTTTTTTTTTAGTCAAATGAAATGTCACTTTCCATTCTTTCTAAACAGAATTATGCCATTGGACCTTGGGGAAAGAAAACCCACATGAAACATCTACCCAGATGTTAAGGGAGAAATGCTGGTTTGGAAAAGCCTTTGTGTTGTGTGGGGCTGCCATGGTTCTTCCATCACATCAGTGTTTACTCACTCAGTCTAATGGATAAAAATGCACTGACCAGCAGTCCACAAGAACCACCAAATACCCATTACTGAAGAAGGAAACTGCTTCAATGAGAGATGAAGAAGGGCAAAGCATCATGAAGTAAGTTTAAAATTTCTTCAGGAGAACATTAAGTTGAGAGTTTTCTTGTTCTTGTAACTAGTTTCTTTTTCCTGCAAGAGAAACTTATTTGAAAGTGTTTTTGTTAAAAGAGAGGCAATCAGCAGTCTGCCCCTTTAGGATGTTGGGGGTTCATATGTATGTTTGTTGAAGACAATTGCCCAGGAGAAAGTACCTTTCCAGCACCTGGGATCCCATATGTAATGTTACACGTGTCATGCTACATGAAGAGGCTTTATTATGCACCCTGCCTGGCTCACTAGCTGTATCACCTTGGTCAAGGGACTTAGCTGTCTAAGGCCTTGTCTCCACAACAGCAGACTGGAGTTTATTAAAGAAGTTTATTATTACACTGACTTGTTACAAGATCTTAATAAAAGAATGGATTTACAGTCTTTCAGTGCCTTGCATTAAAGAAATGCTGACTTATTATTCCTGCATCATAAGCCCAACTTCTGGTCATTCTGCATTTCCCTTGCCTTCCCGCCTCATCATTAGCTGGAGCCTGTATCCCAAGGAGGGAGTGCTTCAGATGACAGATGCCTCGTGATCAGGGCCAGAAAAACAGCCAGGCACTAGAGGGGGAAAGAAGTTACAAAATGCAAAGTGTCTTTATTACAACTCAACTGGCTTTAAAGTTTCCATTTCTTTTCAGCAAATGTGTTTTCTTCCTCTCATGGAACTAAGAACATATGTGCTGCCTGGCAGATGATTTCTGCAACTCCTAAAGTCAGGATTGGAGAAGGCTGACTCACATTTTTTACACTGCATGTGTGAAATCTTTCAAGACAACTTGGAGGGGGAAGAGCCACAGGATTTTGGATGATGCTCTCAATTGCTTCTCAATTACATTGGTAAAAAAAGAATCTATCGATTACTTGCTTTTGTTTCTGACCATTTTAAACTACTTGTTTTTAAAGCAGCATGAAGAGATGGGTTGAACAAAAGATAACAACCTTGAAAAGGAGAGAAAGAAGGTAACATTTGTAGAGTGATGTAGATTCCAGTCATCTGAATTGTTTGATTTGGGGCCATCCTCGTAAGGCAGGACGAAGTTCTGGGAATTGCATAACCATTGAGATTTTATATTGATCCTAAGCACTGAATTCTTTATACTATACCACATGCCTTTTTTAAACAAAGATTCATACAATTCAGCCCTGGTTAGGTGGGTCCGTTGCTTAGAACATCATCCCCAAATGCCAAGGTTGCAGGTTCAATCTCCAGTGAAGGCACATAAAAGAATCAACAAATGAATGCATAAATAAGTGGAAGAACAGATCAATGTTTCTCTCTCCCCACCCCCGTCTTTTTCTAAAAGTTAATAAACAAATTTTAAAAACATTCAAATAGTTCAGTTTTTATTAAAACTAATGTAACAAAGTATGGGTATCTAGAATATGATTCCTATTGTGATAATATACTGGAGGAAAGGTTTCTTCAGGTATCACTATAACTGATCAAGCAGGTGACAGTAGTTCTTTTACTGAGTATATGGTCCCTAGCATTCATGCAGAAGACACCAGATAAGAACCTTACCTATGCAGTCTGTTGTATGAAGTGTCAGTGGTAAGTCTGCCTGCCTATGGTTAAAACACCAACAGGATTCCCACACAGACAGACTCATTCAGAGTCCTGATTTCCTTCCAAAGAAAATGTTTTACACATCATATACAAATTAAACAAGAAACCTAACAATGGTACTTTATTGCCCCTGATAAGTGCAATAGACCTGACAAAATATTTCCTTTAAGTGCTTTCTTCTTCACCCACTCTAGGGAACACTCCTAGCAGAAGGCCTGAGTGATCAGTGACAGTTCCAGAAGCCGGGGTGCGGGGCTGGGAGTGGTATGGGTTGTGTAGGTGAGGAAATGGGAATGCAAAGAGGCGGGACTTAGAGATAGATGATTTACCTGGCCTCCACAGTGGCCACCTCAGTTTGAAGTCTCTCTTGGAGAGCAAAGCTCCCCAGCTCAGAAAGCAAAAACGCTCCAATGACCCCCGCCACAGAGGTCAGAGGAGGGGTTAGGAACCAGAAACACTAAGTATAGTCTAAGGAGTAGTTGGTTCTGTTTCATTCTAGAGCTCAATTCAAATCCTAGGCTTACCACTTAATGACTGACCTTGAGCAAAGCACTTAAACTTTGTGGAGTCCCAATATCCTGTGTGTAAGTGGAGATGACAACACCTCCTTGTTCCTAGTTGGGAGGATTAAAAGATATCATATACACTGCATGGCACACAGTAGATGATGGATAAATAGTAGTTATTATTTTGTATCATTGTGACTATCCACAATCCTGGGATTGTTAACCTTGCCAATGCTGTAATTTGAAACACATTTATCTCTTATATTCTAGGGAACTCCTTCAAAACCTGTTTTCCAAATATATTTCTAGTTTGGGCTTAAAAAAATTCCTGTATATGTTCTGCTCTGTTTATTAAAGGCTCTCCATAACCCTTACCCAAGGGTAAATCAATTACACAGGATATTGTTCTGCCTTCTATTATTCTTCTTGAACTACATTCCATGTGATAACCGACTTCTTTATTTCCTCTTTCCTCCTACCACATTCCATACCCTAAAAAAATGCCAGTTATGATTTAACCCTCCTTTGAAAGTGAATTTTCATCTCTACTATTTAAAAAAGTTATTTAAAGTAGTTGCAAATTCTTTCAGTGTCCTCCAACTCCAATCCATGCAAAAAAAATAGTAATGGGGAAATTTATTAGTGCTTTTGCCAGAGTCCCCCTGCTGAGCACAATGACTTGGTAATGAAGTACACATCCATAAACGGTTGACTCTTTGATCTCTGCCTGCTTGTACAACTCTAAAGAGAAAGACATTCCAGTCCAAACCACACAAAGAGGAACACAGGTTATTTATGGGAGCCCACTGACTCTGGTTTAGCCTGGCTCTTTCAAGATTCAAATACACACATCATTTTGACTGCCAAACTTGCTCCCTCCCCTTATAGTGTCTAATGGGGCCATAGTGTAGGAATGTCTGATCTCTGGCTTCTCCCTGGGGTGAGAAAGGTAGCTGGTTTGGCAGAGAGACAGACACAACAGTATTTATAGAGACAGTAGAAAATAGACTCCATATGCCTACAAAGGGAAATCAGAGTAAATCACCAGGAGCTAAGAAGACTTCTGAACTCCCTTTCTGGGGCTGGTTCAGCTTCTGGCTGAGAGTAAACAGGACCTACTAACCAGCAGTCGAGCTGAACAAAATCTCGCATCCACATGCCCTCTTTCATCCGACGGTTGTTCCACCAACATTGTCACTTCAGTCAAAGAGGAAAAACACCCTCTTAGGTTCCGTGACTTCAGAAGCTATTTTGCAAGTCTGACTCCTGCCTTACTCGTGCAACTTCCTGTGTCACAGCTGGTGTAAACACGGAAGCCATGAGTCCCCTATTCTAAAGTTGTTGAAGCTATGTTTGATGAGTTTTTGTTAATGATTTTGGATCATGATGTCCTTAGGGGATCTGAAGTGTGCCTGAGTGTTGATTTAGATTGCTCATTAAAGCAAAATCCAAGTAGAATAAAGACTGTGCTGTAACAGGATCTAACTATTCTCTTTCCTACCCTCCTCTGGATCAAAATTTTTACTGTGTGGTGTGTCAGAAGTTGAGGGCTGTATGCAGACCTCTGTAATGGGAGAAAATTCAAAATGGAAATCACTTTTATCAGTGTAAAATATCAAACTGATAGATTTATGATCAGAATTTGGGCCAGATGAATACAGCCAAAGCCAGAGGACAATTTGGTCATCCTACTATTCCAGACATACAGGTCCACCTACGCGAGATGATTTGGGCAAAGCAAAAGGACGTCAGTGAAACTGGCAAATTTATCTTGCTACTTTTCGAGGACTGTAACTTTGATCAAAGTCATATTATTGGGTAGGCCTAAAAGGGACTCTTGTTTTTCATTCAGTCTATTTATTTCATAGACACAGCATCATCAGATATTTACACAGGTCTACATATTGTTTGCTGAAAGTTCATGTTTTTGAGCATTCTCTAATTCTTTATTCATTATGATGATTTTAAGCAAGAGGCTGAACACAAAGAAAGGCATATAAGTAAATATAAAACACCACCTGAAAAGTAACACATATGTCGATGGCACTGCCTGCAAGGTCAAAAAAAGAATGACAGATAAATAAATAAATAAATAAATAAGCAAGCTGCATATCAGAACAAAAAGACATTGGCGGAACTCAGACATTTTGATTTGTTCCACTGGGCTCGGGGAGGGAGTTAACAGAAGCCAAGTTGTATAGATAGGCTCATATTTCATTCACTGTCAAGAAGACAAATGTTCATTTTATAATTTAATACAAGATATACATCACCTAAAAAAGAAAATGAGAAGGAGGAGGACTCACAGATAAGCAGTGCAGTCGTTGGAGTAACACTGAGGAGCTCTGGGCTGAGGCTCTACCTCTGTCCCCAGGACACATAGAGCAGAATGCAATCAGTATAGATTCAAGGCCTCAGTCTCTCCATCTGAAAAATACATACAATAATGTCATTCTTTCCACCAGTTAACTGTTAACTGAGTAATTAAAAATTCATGATGACTGAGAAAAATGCAGAATGAACAAAGAGTAGAAAAGTATATATAGCATGCGTAGCCCTCAAAGCCTTGTGATCACACACACACCTTTGTATAAGATACTGAAAGTTAGAGGTTCCAACTTCCAGTTTTCAACAAAATATTATTTGGACACTACAAAGGAAGGGAAACACATTAAACAAGATCTGTCATGAAAATAAGAGCAAGCTTGTGTAGTTAGGGGCTGAAGGAAATCAGAAGTCAACTGAGAGGCAGAGAGATTAAAAGAGAGGCTGAACCGTCTCCATTTCCCCTTTCCACTCCCTTGGTTGAGAGTGACCAGTCAGCTGTGATTGCTGTATCATTTGGAAAGATGCCTGAATTTCATTAGCTGTACCAAATGGGAAATAACCATAAGATAGAAGACGCGTGGGAGAGGATGGGTCACCCAAGAATATGGGTTGCCCAAAATAAAAATTTTGACATTATGGATGAGATCCAGAGGCCCCTCTTCTGTGGAGGAAGATTCCAGGATCACTGAGAAGCCCCAGCATATTAAGCTTGACGTTGCCATCTTCCCCTACTGTCAGCAGATCTGTACACTGCCAGAAGCTATGGTGAGTTTAGTTGATGTCTGTGAACTGAGTATACACAGAATAGTAGAGCCCTTTAGAACATTTCCCCAAGTGTAAGTTGTTTTTTATAGTGACCCTTAAGATGCAGAGAAATGCATTTCTAAGTAGAAAAAAAAATCATGGATGAAACTATGAAAAAAGTCATATAACACAATTCAAATATGTCATAAACACATTACTGAGTGTTGACCCTAAAATAAAGGTGTTATTAAAGTTTGAACTGTGCCACAATTAAAATATATCACAAACATATTATTGAATTTTGACTCTGAAATAGTCATGTTAAATAGTTGTGTTTAAAATATTGGCTATAGCCATACAATATAGATTATTTCTTGTTCTGAGTTCAGCTAGTTACGAATGCTGGAGAGACTGGTCCCCCCAACTATGCTGATATATATTCCAGGTTCTGTTGCTGATTCTACTACACCTTCACCACGATACTATGCACATTCTTACTTACTCTGGGTTCTTCCTCTGTTTAATACTGTAGCAACTTTTTCTCCAGTCACCACGCTAAGTTAGGCTGGCTACTGAATGACAAAAGCATTATGAAATTCTGAAAACTGAAAATTACTATATATATCAACTACATGGCACTTTAATAAGACATTCTACTAAGCCCATTAATATCACTTTTAATCCTAACAACTCTCTGAGAAAGGTAAAATTGATCCCCCACTACTCACAAGAAAAGAGAGTCTCTAGATTAAAAATTACATTTCTAGCAAGCAGTGAACTCAGGATTTGAACACATTAGTCTAACTTCAAAGTTTGGGACCCTTCTACTTACATAAATCACCAGCCACACCAAGGAGTGATTATTTTACTAAATAAAATATTTTCAGCACAGTTATTTGATTGCTTTGTTAATAATAAAGGCAATAAATAGCTCCTGTTGGGTCCCAACCATTACTTCCCACACATTAGGTCATATAATCATCATGACAACCCTATGAGGGAGACAGTATTAGCCTCATTTTACAGATGAGCATGCTGAAGCTCAGCAAGGTTAAATGTTGTCCAAACATCACATCGTAAGTGGCAAACCTGATCCTTTTACCCATGTCAGCCTTCCTTCATAGCCCATTATGCCAATACTCTGTTTCTGTAAGTGTAATAGTTTACAATTCTGTGTGAATAAGTTTACTGTTTGGGACAAAATGTCCCAAGCTGTCCCCACCATCTCCCCCTTTTCCTTGAACCCCATCATCCAACTACTTATTCTGGCCTCTCATGACAACACATCAGCTTCCCAATCACCTCTTATTCTGAGGTTCGTGGTCCTGCCTTCCCGCAGGATTGGCCCAATTCCATCCCTGTTCCCAACATCTGTCTTAGTCTCCCCTGCTCCTCTTCCCAAAAATCTTTGCCCCAATGGCTGCCATTTCTCTCTCTTCCTTCCCATTTCTACTTAAATCCCCAAATGTGAGAGAAAAGAAGGGCAATATGAGAATATTACATATGAGAAAAAAGGTACATTGTGTGTAAAAAGAGCAGATATTGCAACAGGGAAGGAAAATACATCCTGACTTATTTGTTGGTCACTGGGTTATGTTAGGAACTAATAATAATAATAATTTCATTGCTTGGATAGCTTTGTAGAAAAGTTCTCTCAGGTCAAATCCAGTGAATTTAGTTGGTAAGGCAGGTAATTAAAAAGTGTATTATATTATATTTTCAAATAGATATAGTTTTAGTTCTATTACTTGTACACTAACCATGGGCAAGTGGAAGTCTTTAAATGAGTTAAAAAATAAATGAACATCTTAACAGTTAAAACATAAATGAGTACCTTAAAGTACTTGATGTTACCTGAAAATTTTTTCTTCAAATAAATAAAAACTCCCTTGAAATACTGTGAATATTGTGACTCATTGTCAGATTCTGAGAGAGGGAGTTTACTTAGTAAACGTTGACTTCAAACCAGCTGATGTCCAAATTATTTCAAAATGTAAAGTCTTTGAGATAAGGATATGAAAACTATCGAGTCTGAATGAATGAAATTTTATTGTTTGACTATGGCAAATTACCATTAGGAGCAGAATTATGGAAAATATCCTATAATTAAGAGTGACATATTAGCCCTCACTGGTGTGCCTTCAGTTGGTTGGGCATCTTCCCACAAAGCAAAAGGTCATCGGTTTGATTCCCAGTGAGGGCGCATTCCTGGGTTTCAAGTTTGGTCCCTGGTTAGTGCATGTGCAGGAGGCAGCCAATAGATGTTTTTCTCTCACATCGATGTTTCTTATCCTTTCTTTCTCCCTCCCTTCCCATCCCTCTAAAAAGAAAGAAAGAAAATCTTTTTAAAAAGTGACATATTAGTCACCAAATAGTAATCCCATACCAGCACATTTTTATGAGAAAAGCAATTGTGGAAATGCATCCTTTTTTTTAGCAGTATTCCACCCTCTGGTCCACTACTTACCAATCAAATTTTCTCATTTGAGAAATCCAAACGAACTGCACAACTAGGCAGAATATAAGAATGTAAGATGCAATTTTTCCTAAATGTGAAATATTTTATGATATTCAGAGTTAAAGAAATACTATATGAGGAATCTAAAATTCAGGGCTTTTTGTTAATTTAGTTCCTGTTAAATAAAGCACTTAAATTCTTTGCTGGCTATGGCTGGTTTAATTTGAAGCAAGGGTGATATCTGAAGCTAAAGAAGTGACGTCATACCCTACAACATGTATGTTGGATTCCTCAATGCCTGATGCCAACTGTATAAAGATATGCTTTTATTGAGTTGGATTAAAAATGTATACAATGCTAGAAATTATTGCAATATGTTAATCATCCTTTAAAACAGTGTTATGAGCACAAGGGTAATCTTAATTAATCAGCAGAGGGCACATGGAATTTTTATTAGCCAGAGTCTTTTAATATATTTTCCATCTATATTGAATATGGGGAGGGGGAGAGGTGAGGGTTGCTATCCAAAATTCAAGACCCCTTTTCCTTGATGGGAAATTCTGTCCAGCATACAGGCTTGTTGAAAGAATCTGTCCACTCGTCCTCCAATCTTAAGAAGCTGAAAGTCAGACCTTTCTCAGCTCTTTTCCTCTCCTTCCACCCATCCCTTTTCCAGCAGTCCTGGAAGCCAGGGTCCAGGCAGGTGACTTGGGCTCTTCTCAAAAATCCAAGGGAAAGATCCAAAGACAACAGGATGGTTGACATAGTTGGGGTGGCGAGGGATGCCCGTGGCCTTGCCCGGGCCATTGCCCCTGCTTCTTCATGGCCAGAGCCCACCTGGCCTCAGCTGCTCGAAGTCTGTGAGCCCTCTGTGTCCTGGCCCAGGTCAGCCTCTGTGTGTTGCAGTGAGGAGCTCTCCCCAGAGCAAATGCACAGCCTTCATCTTCCTCATTTGAATCTTGCTGTTCAAATCAACTAACCAACTAAACGAAGCAAACACTATCAAATACACATTCGACAATGCAGACCACTTAATTGGTATCTTCATTTTAACATGCAATGCAGTGTTTCTTATCAATTGTTTAATATTCGTGGCCAGAAGAAAAATAGGAAAAAAAGGAAAAACATATATAGCGATTTTAGTGAAAGAGTCATTCTCAGAAATGTGAATATAAAACTACGCAAATGAGAGAGATTCAACTTTGCATATTTGAATACATATCTAAATATTCTGCCTGTTACACTATAACTTAGTCAATGTCTCCTTTTTCTCTTGGACATATTTCTAGAGTCTAAATAAAAAAACCTGGTAAATCATTAAATCTTGAACCCCCACTCAGCTCCAAATTGTTTTTAAGTAGTAACTGTTTTCTATTAGACTCATGCTTGTGTTTTTATTTATAGAATAAAAGGATTTTCAATGTAATGTGAAAACTTATGATAGTTTTTTATCGATCTACAAGATCATTGAGATCTTTTATAACAATCCAATTTCCTAACCAATTATTCCATATTATTCAGAATTATATTGAGAACACAAGGTCATGGAATCCTACTGGCCTTTCAAATATATCAAACATAGTTGAAAGACTGAAGAGTATGGGAAAACACCATAATGTCTGTCCTCACACATGGCCTCCTCTGGATACTGACCCTAGATCTTTATATAAAAATTGGGGAATGCAGCCCTGGCTGGTGTGGCTCAGCTGGTTGGAACATTGTCCCATAAATGAAAGGTTGTGTGTTCCATTCCCAGTCATGGGACATGCCTGGGTTGTGAGTTTGTCCTGGCTAGATATATAAGATCCATGGTCCAGGCACATGTGATCCTTGGTACAGTCATGTTCAGGAGGCAAACAATCGATGCTTCTCTCTTGCATCGATGTTCCTCTCTAAAAAGCAATTAAAAATGTCCTTGTGTAAGGATATAAATGAAAAAATTATAAAAATCAGGGATTACTACATGGGCGTCACTTGGCTCTCCTTCCACCTGCCTGCCATGTCATCACATTGGCACTTTGAGGAAGAGAGATGTAGGAAAGAGAAACAGGGTCATGGAAAAAAGGTTCTCTGAGGAAAAAACTGTGTGACCACTGATGTCTGCAGTTATGGATTGAGATCATGTCATCTGTTGGGGTTCTTTTCTGTAGTGAGGTCTGATTTTATTGAATTAACATTTTAAAAATAAAGCTATTTCAGGATAGGGGCCAGACTGCAAAGTGCTGTACATGAAAGTTAGGAAGCGGATCACAAAGAAAGAAAAGCACCAGCGAAAGGCCTTCTGTTTGAAGATGTTGGTAAGGTTTAGTCTTTTTTTACCCCCAGTACAAATGAATTTCCCCATGTTTGAAGGTAAAGGAGAAAGAGCCAAATGGAGGATAAAAGTGAAATTGTTGAAAGTACCTGGGGCATGTTGGTGTGCGCAGGGTCCAGAGCACCAGCACAGAGATTGGTTCTAAAATAAAATGAAAGCACCACTGTTTCCCCCTCCTTCCTCCTGGCCTCAGGGAACCATGAACCAAACCAGCCACTGTCTGAAAAGGGTGGTCATTCCAGGTATAAACATGGCTTCGCCTCCCTCCATCCTGCACCAGCCCCTGGATCATTCATGTCATTGCCCACTGTGGGAAGAACGGGGCAGGAAGGAGAAACAGGGTCCCAGAAATAGGTTCTCTGGAAGAAAGCCCATGGCCACTGATGCCTGAAGCCCTCCAGAATGCCACAGCAATGCTATCAGTCCACACCCGTGAAGTCCAAATATCTGAGATTAGATGTAAAGGCTATGTTGGACTGCTGAGAAATAAAATGAATTGTCATGGTAGAGAAGATTTCATGTAGGAAATGTTATCCAGCTTGAGCCTCTCCCTTATAGCTACCTACCACAATTATTTTTGTAATAAAAATGAGCTCCTGGAACAAACTAATTACATGGGAGAACAACTTACACTTCACTGCAGTTTTCATAATATATGTTTTTTCATCAAATATGAGCTAGCCAAAGTAATTAGGAATAATGATTAGCAAAGTTCTTTATTAAATATGGATCTAAGTCATTTAAAAAAAACAAAGCATTTCTTTTGAAAATGGCTTTAAATCTACATTTTCTTTCAAGCAATAATCTATTTTCCCTTTGACAACAGGTTTCTGGGGACAGAGGGCTGATCTGAGAGAATATAACTCTTCTTCCTAAATACTACCAAGTTCTTCTTTCCTTTCATGATGGAACTTTCTGCAGGTTGGTAAAGAAAGTCTTGAAATGTGGCTGCTTCTTCCTAACAGAGCACTGAAAGAAGAAACCACTGAAATTCCAGTACGAATCATCTGCAGTTCAGACTTGGGATTCACCTCTAAATTTGAAAAAGCTTAGACCACTCAATAATGCTGTTTTCAATTCTCAAGTTATACCAGGCTTCTAAGAAATAGCAGCAGGTTTCAAAAACCTTTGCATCTACTCTTTATACCTTTACATTTTAAAATATTTTGGATGCTTCAGAGTAAACAAAAATAAAATCCATCTGACTGAAATTACATTGTCTCTTGTGAACTATTTAGATTTTGTTGTAAATTCCACAATATAAGTGGGTAAACAGGTGTTTGTCTCTCTTCATTTTTTGTATTTTGGATGAGCAGGCTTATAGAAAAACTTGACTGCTAAAAAGACCTCCCAAAACAACAATGATGAAATTTAAAATTTTGTTTTTGAATGTATTAAATTTTAATTTTATGTGCAAATTGAGATATAATTGACTAGAATTTCTTCCTGTTATTGAATGATTATTTTATTATTTAGATTGTCATGGAAAATGTAGCTTTTAAGCACTTTAGTGTGGCTATTAACAGTTTCAGTTTATTTTTTTTCCCTACAGTTTCAGCCACAAACATTTATTGTGTGGCTACTTTGTGCCAGGCACTGTGCCAGTTGTTGGGTATACAGTGAAAAAAGAAAGCAGCCTGGTTCTTGCTTTTATGTGACTGTTTAGTGAGGAGAAATTCATCTCAAATGATCTAGTACAATGTTCTCATTCTCTTGTAGACTGTCTACCTTCTGCATAATACAGGCTCTTTCCCTCTATGCCCCGCAAACCTGACATTTTCCCTGTAACTCTGAGGCAAGACAGGGAGCAAACACAACTGCAATCACTTGACTTTACCAGTCCTTACTCCTAACAAACATAAAGATAAGGCACTTTCAAGTTTTTGGTATGACCTCATCTGCTTCACATAGAAGCAAGAAGGGCTAGGTGACATTCTGGAAGCTTCTAAACATATACAGATGATGGACGTGGATTAAAAAGGGAGGCAGAGGTCTCCTTTGTGAATCAGGACACATGCCCCTTTGCTAGCAGTTCGTATCAGCCTTGCATCGCAATACCAAAAATATTCCCATCGTTTGTAACATTAATCACAGCCTCCTGGTGAGATGGACCATTTTATTACTCCCATTTTACTCCAGAGAAATAAGAAACAAAAGGTTAAAAGACTTTCCCAAAGTCAATAATAGACCTGGGACCAGGAGTTAGAGTTTATAAATCCCTATCCTGTGCTGAGCACTCTCAACCTTACATTTCACCTTGCAAAAAAATCAGGGTTCAATTTTGCTGTTCAACTAATTGGTAGTTAGGCCCATTAGGCAAGAAGGCAGCATCTTGTTCAAAACATAGTCATTGTTTTATTTCTGTTTCAATCTAAAACTCAATGTTCTTCCAAACTTCTCAATACTTTCATGAGGAAGTCCTTGGATTGCCATTTCAACCTGTGTCTACTCCTAGGTATTATATATCTGCAAAATTTCCCTGAGAAAATATTACTTAGGAACTAATGAAAACTTTAGAAAAAGGGGAAAATGCTCTTAATAATGAAGACGCCATTTAGCCTGATTTTGTTAAATATATAAACATGCACACACACTCTCATGCACACATGCCATAATGGACTGTAATGGATTTGATAAAGTAGAAAACTTACTGCAGTATACTACCCCCTAATCTGAGGTTATGAAGATGTTAGGATCCCTAAACTGTGATGGTTTCAGAAATGAGTCTATTGGGTTTCTTCTTTCTATTTTGTAAATTGACTAGTTTTTCACTAACAGCTGACAGAGTGCCAGGGAACTGGCTCTTCTGTTATTTTATCTGATCCCTGAAGAGACCATAAGCTCCCTGAGGGCAGGAGCCACCTCATCCCCAGGGCAATGCTTGACACATAGCCAGAGATGAACACAAAATTAATTGGAAAGAGACTCTGTCTCTAGTATACCATGCAGCTTTTGTATACTCTTAAATTTAAATAACATTGATTAGAGGCAAATGTTTATGGGACAAAGGAAAGCAAGTTTTTATTTTACAGTTTAGAGTAAGGGAATTACATAATTTAAAATAATGCTTTCTTATTTCAGATGGTGAAATCAATGAAAAATAGCCACATGCTCCCAGGAAAACTGAACTTAGTATTGGTTATAAGGGGCAAATCCTAACTGACTTTTAATGATACTTTCAAATTTACTAAACATTCCTACAACTTTAAAGTTTAAATACTACCTAAGGGCTTCCATGAAGCTCTTGTACAAGGACAGAAAATGTTGTATGATTTGGATTTGACTTTGGTGAAGACTGAAATGATGAGTAATGGACACAGTCATACTGCCCCCAGGTGGTGTCATGTTCAACTATGCTCAGAAACTTTTATCAACCTTTGAGTAAAACCCAGACAGATCTTTTGCTTCCATAGCAACATCTTCAAAGGGCTCTTAAGTTTAGACTTATAAACTTAGTCTCAGGCTCCCCCTCAATTTTCGTATATTGTCCCTGTCCTGGGAGGAAGGTAAACTTCTTAAAAGCGGTATTTTCGGATTCCAACTGAGAACTCAGCAAGCCTGATAGCCCAGGTGTGAAATGATGATGAGCGGTGAAGACAGTCCTGGGTTCTAAAATCAGCATAAAGGAAGTTTTATATCATCAGCCATTCCTACTCTCCATCCCTCAAACTTCCACATACCCACATTCCTAACCCAGGTATGATATAGCAGCTAAAAGACCATGAAGGTCATGTTTAGCTTTAGTTGTCATAAATTTGTGGCTTAGATACCAGAAATGACCTTTCAACATGAGGGTTTTTCTAGACTAATGTGGATTAGGAATACAGTATAGTCATTACTAGGTTAGTCTAAAGAAAACTGGTTATGTCACTGACAGACCTCACTTTCCCTCTAAGGATCCCCAAATCTACTCATGAACTGGAGCAGTTGTTAAAACTTGGTGTGTGTCCCCATCCACTGGATGGGACAAACAGGAGGACTGTGAACCTCAGGACCATTTCTTTGTTGTACTGAATGCCTAGGGGCTGGGGCTGGGATTCCCGTACTTAGAAGATCCACCCCTATTCAGCATTTCTTAAAAAAAAAAAAAAAAGGCTAAAGGCTAGCGTACTTCTACTTCCCTAATATCTCTCAAACAAACAGCATCTGGTTTCTGATACCTTGTATCTCTTGCTAAGTGGCCGTAGACCTGGCACGAGAGGCAGAGACCTTGGTTCATTGCTTGGCACCTTCTCAGCACCTCCAAGCCCAGCACAAGTAGTATCCATCAGCAGATCACTTTGTAGCTCATGTCATGTGGCTCTGGACGGGGCATAGGTGGCTGTTGACCTTGGCCTGCACTTCCCAAAGGGCCCCAGAGACAATGCCTCAGGTGGCCAGCTTCAGACCATAGTGGAGTACCACTCTACCACCTCCACAAGAAACATGCTCAAAGGCAGACTCAGTAGGTACCTGAATCCCATTAAAGTGAGTTCTGCTCCATGGGGTCAAGTCCCTGAACAGCAGATCTTCCACAGTGGCTGTGGCCAGTCTTTTAGTCAATTGATGTGGGCACATCCCACTGATGTGCTGAGAGCAACAGAGGTTCAACTACAACTGGAAGGTGTACGCAGACCACACAAAGTGGGAACACACTTGGAGCACTTAGCTAAGGTAACCAGAGAGGTTGTGCCATTGGGCCCTGCAAGACACCTACTACATAAGGCCATTCTGCCAAGCATGGGAGATGTAGCAGCTTTACCTAATAAATAGAAAAAAACACAGGGAGTCAGCCAAAATGAGGGGACAAAGAAACATGTCCCAATGAAAGACTAGAGCAAAACTCCAGAAAAATAACTAAGTAAAATAGAGACAAGCAATCTACAGGTGCAGAATTCAAAACACTGAGTATAAGGATGCTCAATGATCTCAGTGAGAACTTCAACAAAGAGATAGGAAATATAGAAATGGAGATTTAAAAAAACGTAAAAAAAGGACCAGTCAGAAATGAATGATATGGAAATCCAAGATGGTGAAGGAATAAGTAGAAGGTACACTAACCTCCTCCCAGGGACAATCTGGAATTTCAACAAAATTGTAAAGAAATCAGCCTGAATAACCAACTGAACACTAGCTGGAGAAAAGCCTCATGACCCTGGACAGACAGAAGAAACCACTTCACCACAATGAGACTGGTAGGAAGTGCAGAGGAGGCATCAGAAGGAAGGCTGGGCTTCCATGGGCTGCAGCCAAAGTTCTGGAGGGATGTTTCAGTTGCTGGAAGTTTTCCCCTGAAAATTTTGGGGCCTAAACTATAAGCTGGGCTCTCCAACCTACAGCAGCAGAGGCAGAAAGAAATCCAGATAATATCCAGCTGTGAAAGCAGCAAGGTTTCTGTTTGCCAGGGAGAGATGGCTGGAGATTCAGAGAGCCTCTTAAGGGACCAATGCACAAAATTTCATTTGCTGCCACCTTACCCTCAGCTCTGGCAGAGGGATGGCAGAGTAGACTAGAGACGTTTGAGGAGAGTCTAGGGTTGGTAGCTCTGGGGAGAGAACTGAAGGAACAGCCACCAGGATCCTTGTGCTGAGTCATTTCCCATACCACAGAAACCATCTTTCTCAGGCAGAGCACTCCTCTCTGAATGGCATCAACCTGAGGGGAAGCAATAGATCCACCCACAGGAATTACTCTGCCCGCCCCCCCCCCCCCCCGCGGAGCTTAAGCTAGGAGGCTGATTACAGCTTGAGGCTATATCTCTGATTACTTTAAAACTAAAGGAGATCTCTGGGAGCTCTAAGAGACTTCAGCTGACCCATCCCAGGGCCTGACGCAGACAAAAGCTGGCATTGGTACACGGCATGGTTCTTTCTGCACAAAAACAGGCCCAGCAGAGGGAGCCACATGCTGTGGATGGCTGATAGCGCCAAAGAGGTTGGCCAGGGCCAGTCACAAGCAGAACCTGACAAAGGCATACACCAGAGTCTTTGCAGATATACCAAATATAGGAACAAATTCAAAGAAGCAGCCAAAATGAGAAAACAAAGAAACAGACTCCAAGCGAAAGAACAAGAGAATTCTCCAGAAGAAGAACTAGATGAAATGGAGGCAAGCAATTTATCAGATTGAGAGTTTAGGGTAATGATTATAAGGATACCCAACAGCATGAAAAAAGCCATGGAAAACATAAAAAAGGACCAGTCAGAAATAAAGAATGCAATATCTGAAATAAATAATACACTTATTTAGTTAAAGTGTATAAGCAGGGAATAAATAGTAGGTTAGATGAAGCAGAGGATCAAATGAGTGTTTTGGAAGACAGGTAGAAAAAAACACCCAGGCAGTGGACAAAAAAAAAAAAAAGAAAGAAAGAAAGAAAGAAAGAATTTTAAAATAATGAGGAGACCTTAAAAAACACTTTGGACAACATAAAGTATAATACATCCATATCATGGGAACACCAGAAGGATAAGAGAGTAAGCAAGGGATCAAGAACCTATCTGAAGGAATAATGACTGAAAACTTCCCTCATGTGGTGAAGCAAAAAGACACACAAGTCCAGAAAGCTCAGAGAGTCCCAGGCAAGTTGGACCCAAAGAGGCCTACATTGAGACACATCATAATTAACATGACAGGCTTGAAGACAAGGAAAGACTCCTATAAGCCACAAGAGAATTGCAGGTAGTTACATACAAGGAGCACCAGACTGTCATCTGATTTCTCAAAAGAAACATTTCAGGCCAGAAAAGAGCAGCATGAAATATTCAAGGTAATAAAAAACAAGGACCTACAACCAAGGCTACCTTAACCAGAAAGGCTGTCATTTAAAATTGAAGGAGAAATAAGGAGCTTTCCAGACAAGAAAAAGCTAAAGGAATTTGTTAACACCAAACCAGTACAGCAATAAGTGTTAAATGGCTTGCTTTAAGAAGAAAGAAGGAGGAGGAAGAGGAGCAGAAGGAGAAGAAGAAGAAACAAAAACAGAGGAAAATAGTCTAAGAATAAAATGGCACTAAATATGTATCTATCAATAATCACCTTAAATGTAAATTTCTTAAATCTCCAACCAAAAGACATAGGATAATTAAATGGATAAGAAAACAAGACCCATACATACGCTGCCTCCAAGAGACCCATCTCAGAGTGAAAGATACACACAGACTAAAAGTAAAGGGATGGGAAAAGATAAGCAAATAGAAAGGGGAAAAAAGCTGGTTCTTATATCCAACAAAAGAGACTTTAAAACCAAGGCTATAGTAAGAGACAAAGAAGGACACTACATAATGATAAAAGGAACAATGCAACAAGAGGATATTAACCCTAGTAAACAATTAGGCACCCAACATAGGAGCACCTAAGTATGTAAAGAAAGCCTTGATGGACATACGGGGAGAAATTGATAGAAATACAGTTATAGTTGGGAATTTTAATACCCCACTGACTTCAATGGATAGATCTTCCATATAGGAGTAAGCAGCCTTAAATGATACACTGAATTAAATGGATTTAATTGATATCTTCAGAGCATTTCACCCCAAAGCAGCAGAATATGCACACTTTTCAAGGGCACATGGGATGTTTTCAAGGGTAGACCACACGTTAGTACACAAAATGAGTATCAGTAAAGTTAAGAAGACAGAAATCGTATCAAGCATCTTATCTGACCACAATGCTATGAAACTAGAAATCAGTCACAAGGAGAACACTAAAAAACATGCAAAGACATGGAGGCTAAATAATATTTATTAAACAATGAATCGGTCAACAACGAGATCAAGCAAGAAATCAAAAGATAGCTTGAAACAAATGAAAATGAGGATATAACAATCCAAAATCTGGGGACACTGGGAAATATGAATAATAAAATGGCAATAAATACATATCTATCAACAATTATTTTAAATGTATATGGATTAAATGCTCCAATCAAAAGACATACATTGATGAGTAGACAATAAAACAAGACCCTTCTATATACTGCATACAAGAGACTCACTTCTGATTGAAAGAGACACACACACTGAAAATAAATGGATGGAAAAGATACTTCGTGAAAATGGAAAGAAAACAAAACAGTACAAGCAATACTTGGGGTAGCAATACTTGTACCAGACAAAATAGACTTTAAAACAAAGAGTATAACAAGAGATAAAGAAGGACAGAAGGACCCAGTTATTCCATTTCTGGGTATTTATCTGAAGAAACTCAAAACACTAAATAAAAAAGAATATGTATGTGTGTGTGTGTGTGTGTGTGTATAATCTCCATATGTTTGTTGCAGCTTTATTTACAGAAGCCAAAATAAGCAACTTAAGCCTCCATCAATAGATAAATGGATAAAGAAGAATTAGTACATATATATAGGAATATAATTCAGCCATAATAAATAATGAAATTTTGCCATCAACAACATAGATGAACCTAGAGGGTATTGTACTGAGTGAAATAAGTCACACAGAGGAAGACAAATGCCATATAATTTCATTCATATGCGGAATCTAAAAATAAGCAAACAAGTAGAACAAAAACAGACTCATAGATATATAGAGACAACTTGGCAATTACCAGATAGGAGGTGGTTTAGGCGGCTGGATGAAAAAGGTAAAAGGATTTGGAAGTATAAATTGGTAGTTAAAGAACAGTTATGGGGATGTAAAGTACAGCATAGGGAATATATTCAATAATACTGTAATAACTGTGTGTGGTGTCACATGGGTGATAGATTTATTAGGGTGATCACTTTGTAAGTTATATAAATGTCTAATCACAGGGTTGTACATCTGAAACTAATATAATATTGTACATCAATTGTAATTTAAAAATAAAAAAAATCTAAAGAAAACCAAAAAAATTAAAAAGGCTGTTTAGACCAGCAAACTCTTGAACTCTGGGACCTATGAAATGGTTAGATGGCTAGCTGATCACCAGAGGTTTGCAAGAAGTTCCCAAAGGTGTTGACTGTTTATAACTAGGACTAGGGGACTGGGCAAGTAGCCCAAGACAAGAAAGGAGAGAAAGCCATAAAGGGATTCTTGAGGCTTGCTAGTTCATCAGCTTACACAGGTGGGGATGAAAATAAAGCTATCAGAGTACATATATCCATGGGGAAAATTGACTGCAAATTGTTCTCAAATGACATATAAACACAAGCCAACATCACTGATTTTGTTGCCCTGCAGTGTTGATTCAGTTGAATCTGGCTGGTTAAAGGGGTTTGCCCTCCCTTCATCTCCCTCATGCCCTGCCCCTCCACTCCATAGGTGTTGCTTCAGGAATTGCAAGCTCAGCGGTGTATGACCCTGCCACAACCCCCAAACAGACTCTTCTGGTCCATTTATAGGAGACAATAGGGATACCCAGCTTGACAGTAAACAATAGGGGAGGATGGGACCCCATGATAACTCATATTCTGACATCAGAGGCTCCTTTGGCCATTGGTTGGGCCATACTCCTTATCCCAGCACGAGTGACTCAAAGAACAGTGATGGAACTTGGTTCCCTTGATCTTTGTTATCTGCCAAATAAACATATCCCATGTGGACCTTCTCTATCCCAGTGGATTCTCAACTTCAAATTAGGCCGTGAGCATATGCAAATTTATTTCTTTCAGCTGCTCTGCCTTCATCAGCCTCCATCACCTCCCCTTTTCTCAAGTCTCATCTGGGCCTTTAAGAGGTTGCTAAGAGGTAGGCACCTCCTCCTAATTCAGACATACAATATATTGATATGTTTGTTGGGCACTCAAGCCTCATTGCTATTTCCCTGTTGTTCTGTCATATTCATTACATTTTTAGTTTCTTTCATTTTTCTGTATATACTTCTGAGTGTACATTTGCCAAAACAATTTTCTCAATGAAATAATAACAAAGACTTATAAAGCTACATGGAGCACACAACCCAAAGCACTCTAGTTTGCCTCAGCATTGTGGTTTGGAGCATATTCTTTTATACATATTCTTTTATACCTTTTCAGAGTCAGGAAAATAATTTTATCAGAGAAGTGGTCATTAGAAGATCTGTTTTTCAGAAATCAGGCAACTTGGTTTCATGTCATTATTTTCATGGATCACAAAGCAATTTACCTTTACTTTGCACCATAAATAGGTTATTTACTCATAAGATTATAATGAATAGGATTCTTGTATTTAAAGAGATAAATAGCAAATGCTTCATCCTGGTATTCAAGTCCCTGTAAAACACACTTTTTAAACTATTCTTCACGATGAATCCTTGTTTCCCCAACAGATTATATTTTTCTTTCTGACCCTGATATATATGGTGTTTATTACCAATTTAAAGTGTGTACGCATACTCTTCCTTCTCTAGAATACAGCTCCTCATCTCCTTCATACATCTATAACCTGTTCACATTGCCTACTCCAGCCTAAATCCAGGACAGTGTACAGAAGTCACCCTCTTGGCTGAACCACAGCACGGACTCCATACACACACAGGCATACAACCTGTCACTTCACTTTTCCACCCATCTATTTCCTAATTAGATTGTAAGCTCCTGCTTACAGGAGCTTAAACGGACCTTGCCATCTACTTTTATATTCCTATTAAGCACTAAGCCCAGGGCTATGCTTATCTTGAGTGCTTAGTAAATAGACAATGGATGACAGAAAAACTAACGTAAGTCAATGTAAAGAGAATTGCAGAAAGATAGTTTCCCAGCACAAAACTTAGCTGTCTATGGCTATAAAAGCTGTTCAGGTAGTCCCTGGATTGCAGATCTGACCTTTACTTTCCTGTAAAGACACAGACTGGGTTTGCAAAGCACACCATTTAGTAGAGATTAGGAAAAGACCTAAGTAGTTTGATAGCCTAATCAACTTGACAACTTGACAACTCTCATTCTAAATCCAGTTCAAGGAGAGAGTAGGGCCTCTCTTTCTCCCTTTGCTTTCCCTGTGCAAAGTCATATTAACTCTTGATTTTTCAGGGGTAGGTTCTCAGTTGTGTGGTGACTTTATTTCATTTGCCTGCAATTTCCTCATTTATAAAAGGAGGGATTTGGAATATTAGATCGTTCTCCAAGATTCCACATCTTGTGTCCGTATAACCCATCTTCTTTCTCTGTCACCCTTTCTTTCCTCTCTGGCTCTCACCCCATTCATCAGTTTAATGTCCATTAACACCCATTGCTACCAGGTAAGGAAGGCAGTCATTTTACTTGTTCTTCAGGCCCTCTTGTAGAAATGCTATAGATAGAGCATCAATTTAAAAATAATTAAAATGCAGTTCCTTAGCTTTCATTTGATCATGGCTCTGTCATTCCTCCTACAGTAACTTAGCTTTTACAAAGCTAGTGGTACTTTAAAAAGATGGGCCTCCATTGGGGGGAAAAAAACTTCAGAAAAAATAAAGTGCACACTTTTCTAAATATATTTTTGATAATCTCTTTTTTTTAATTAATGGACTTTATTTTAAATCCACATTCCTTTTTTTTCATTTGTATAAAATTTTTTTATGAGCAATTCTTTTTTTAATTAATTAATTTATTTTTTTCGAATACATTTGTCTCTGCCTTCCCCCCACCACTTTCCCTTGCCTCCTTCCCCCCTTCCCTCCCTCAACCCTGTCCCTTTGGTTTTGTCCATGAGTCCTTGCTATATGTTCCTTGACTTGCCCTTTCCCTTCCTTTTCCTCCCACCCCTCCCCCCTTTTCTTAATATATTTTTGATAACCTCTTTTTATCAGCACCCTCAGATATGACTCATCATTAGAAGAGAGGAGAGGTACCCACTGAAGCTGAATTAGAAAAAGAGTATGGATTCTTTTGATAGACTATGAATAAATGAGGTCACTTCATTTTTAAAAAGGCTATTAATTCGTTCATATTGATAATTACCGGAAAGAGGTAAAAATGATTTCTTAAGGCTTTAATGAAAAAAATAGAAAAGAAAAATTTAAGCATAAATCCCAAATAAAGAGATGAAAATTCAATTCCTTGACTTCTATGATGCTTTTTATAGTACCAGCCTAGTTGGCAAATATGTGCCATGATTCATTTTTGAGATTAGGAGACAATACATTTAGTCAAATAGTTCTTGTCTCTCCTTTGTATTGCTTATAACCAATGAATTAGTCCCAATAAAGATACTTTTGCAAGACGCCCAACTCCTAGTTTTTCTAAATTTCATTATATGTGGCATAATGAGAAGGGTGACATAGAATCAACTTATTTTTCACAGCTTATGTCCAGTACTGATGGAGGCATTTACCATTCAGTTGCCGGTTTACCCCTGCTACAGACCTAGCAATTAGGCATGTCCACCCCTTTTTTGCTGATTAGGAACTGAGGCTCAACAAATTCGAGTAACTGGCAGCTGCTGGTGGGTGTCCAACAGAATTAGATTCCCCTGAACCTTAGCGCTCTCTTCTCAGGTCTGTAAGACAAAAAGGTTGGACATTACTTTTAAGCTGTAGCTATCAGAAGATAGATCTGACACCATATTTCTTTCTAGCACAGCACAGGGTCTTCTTGAATAACAATCTCTAATTTAAAATGTAAGAAATAAAAAATAAAATAAAATATAAGAAATAAACCTACAAGTTGATTTATCCTCAATTTCTTTAAACACAGTTTCCTCTAATAGTCTCAAGTGCGGAAAATTCTCTCTTGAGAAGTGAGATGGAGAAGAGAGGACTTGCAATAATCTCTAGGGAAGAATATGGAGTTATTCAGAAGTATTGACAACATTATAGTAAATTTCATATTCAGAAAAAGTTTTAAAGGTCCATTGTTTTTATTGTACAAATCCTAGAAAGTTAAGCTCTGGAAATTCTCCATGGTCAGTGGGTCTTGGGCTCCACTAACTGCATGAGAGATGAGGCAGTAGCTACATTCTGGGGGTGCCCTCTGATGTTCTGGGGGTACCTTTGGACAGGTCTTTAGCCCTATTGGTTTTTTAAATCTGGAGAATGAACTGATTTGGATATTTGACTCCTAAGGCTGTTTCTAATGACAAATTTGTGTGCCTTCATGCCACATCATTTTGTCTAGTACACCCAAGAAGACAGCTTAAGTTTCAAAGAAATCTAGTTTAACTACACACACACACACACACACACACACACACACACAGATGCCATTCTATCTGATGAATATATTTGTAACATTTATATCTTCCTTATAACTTTGGTACAATACTTAAATTAGATAATTACTGATAATGAACGCTGCTTATTTATTTCTGCAAAGCTGAGGTACTATATATTTTGTGGCTGCAATCTAAGGTTTCTTCTCCAATCACTAGAAGTTGTATTGCCTATAACAGATTGTGTTGATATTTCCAGAAGAGTTAATGAAGTAGAATATTTTTCAGAAATTAAAATAAAAATTATTGGAAATTTTGCTCTTTATTAATCACATCAGCAAGTCAATGTTTTTATATCAAGAAATTATGTAACAAGATTCTAAATTATGTTCCCAAGAGTTTCTGAGTATAACATTTCCATATGGTAAGAGTCTGTAAAATTTTACAACACATTCACAAATCATTGTGACAAAAAAAAATACTAGTTTTAATTTCTTAAAGCCAATGTCATTTTTTGGATATAATTTTGTGATTTTATTTCTTCATGCTTTGAAATTAAAAAAAAATGCATGCTTTCTTAAAAAAACAGATACATATTCATCAACATAAATGAACAGATTACATAGCTCTCATGTATACATTTTTTAAATCTAAAGTAAAAGCTAAAGTCTCTATTTTTAGTCTGTATTACAACACTTTTTTTATTTCTCTTGTGGTACTTGTCATAGTCTGTGTGCATTTTATAATTTATCTGTTCATTTGGTCTTTGTTTGACTCTCCAACTACAAAGTGAGCTGGTTCAGGAAAACAAACTCTCTCCAGGTATTCCCAGCAGAAAGGGATATAAATAAGGGAATTCAATGGTTACAAGAATGTTGAAAGGGTGGGAGGAGAACAATGAAAGCTTGTCACTAGCTTTATGAAACTCAGGAACTTTCTGGAACCACAGAACATTATTGGAGATAATCATAGCTGCAGAAATCACCCTCGCCAGTGCTTATGGCAATATCTAAAGCTACTGGAAAATCTCACATCAGCTGAAGCCCAGACACCTGCCCATGGAGTAACAATTTGGCTTCTATTTTCCAAATCTTGTGAGACTGTATCTCATTGGCAGACTCTAATCAGAAACCCTCCTAGCAAAGGATTCTTCCAGGAAATGAGCTCTCAGGCTTCCAGACCTTGTGATAGTTAGGGATGCATAGAAGGGAGTATTGCTCGGGGGCCCACAGTTAATTCATATACGCTCCAAAAGGGAAGGATCTGTGTTACTTTCATTTGTTTTCCCAGTGGCTCACAAAATTTTTGGTTTTAGGATCCTTTATACTCTTAAAATTTCCTGAGGATACCAATAATAGCTTTTGTTTATGTGAGTTATATCTATCCACATTTACCTTAAAGAAATTAAAACTGGACATTTACCAGTGTTAATTTATTAATTCATTTATAAATGTCAATAATAAAATCATTATATATTAACAGAAATATGATATTTCTTATGAAAAATCACTGTCTTTTTCCAAAATAAGCAAAAAAAAAATGTGAGAAGAGTGGCATTGTTTTACATTTTTGGAAATCTTTTTGTTGTCTAACATAAAAAAATATAGCTTTTCTATTTTCTATTAAGACAAGATATTAGGCCCCAGCCCAGGTGGCTCAGTTTGTTGCAGTGTAATCCTGTAACCAAATGGTTGTGGGGTTTGATTTCCAGCTGGAGCAGACATTTAGGTTGCAGGTTCAATCCCCAGACCAGGCACATATTATTCCCATTCAGGGTGTGTGTGATCCCTGGTCCAGTGTGTATGGGAGGCAATTGATCTATGCTTCTCGTTCACATCGGTATTTCTCTCTCTCCCTTCCTCTTTCTCTAAAAGCAATGAAAACATGTCTTCAGGTGAGGATAAAAAATTTTTTGTTTAAACATTAGATATTAAGAACAAGAGTGAAATATGCAAATAACTTTTCAGTATTATTATGGAAATAGTTTGGCCCTTAAAGACTGCCTTAAAATTTCTCAGGATGACACAGAGTCCCTAGACCACACTGTGTTAACCACTGCATAATCATATCCTTAGCCATTAACATCATTATCTGACACATGATATATGCATAAAAGATTTTTTTGAATGAATTAATCAGTAAAAGAACATTGTACCTCTGAATTTTTTTGTTTGTTTTCTGTTTGCAATGCATGTAGAGAACAATCTGTACATGTTTATGAAGGAAGATTTTCTTTTTCATTCATTCTCAGTCCTCAAAATTTTGTGGCTAGAAGACAGAGAACAAATATGAGAGGCCATATGTCACCAGTAGCTCTTTCAAGTGTAAGGACATGGGGACTTTCCAAATGAGCAAGGAGCATGAGATAATGTTTTAGCTGACTAAACCTAGCAAATGCCTTTAGAGAGGAAAGTTACAGTTATAATTCTGAGATGAAGTTGTGAAAACTTTAATGGAATTATTTCAGAAAAATTATCTAAAATGAAGACTCAATCTAAAATGCTATAGTTTCAAATAATTAACTGTATTAAACAGCTTCTTTGTGTAAAAAAGTAGCAAAACAAACATATAAATGTTACCGATTGATGTCTTCACCAGTTTTAAATCATTGTTATTGGAGCAAGTAATAAATTTCCTGTCTTTTAAAAGGATCACTAGCATATAAAATTTTCTATGTACTTTGGCCTGAATATAGTTTTATTGAAAAATTTTAAGCAACTGTTAACAATTGGCCATATAACTGAAGGCACTTTATGGAGATATTGGCTCATGTTAAGAAGGCAAATGAAGCTTTTTGGTATTAGACTGAAAATAGCAAGTTAAGCACATCCATTTATCTCCTTTCTTTCTTAAAACCTAAAAAAAATATTAACCATATGAATGTGGAAAATGGGAGGAAACAGCAATGGATGGAAAGTTTTAACAAACATTAAGGAAGGGAAAGGGAAGGAGGAGTGCTAACAGATTGAGAATTACGACTCAAGTGCCCACCTGTCAAGTAGACCTTGCCAATAGGCAGCCAGCCAATTCAACCCTGCAGAACCCATGACAGTGAAACTCTAGAAACACCAAGTACCAGGAAGGGGTGATGGTGCAGAAGAGCAGACAGGACCAAAGCAGGGGAATGGTTGAAAGAGTAGAGGACTTCTCTAATACCTTAAAAGATGGCTATCCCATACTTTCCCTACCCACCACCAACTGCCCCCCCAACCAAAACACACCCTGCCTGCAGAAAATCTGAGGTACTCTCTCTAGATGAACTCAGAACTCAAAGCACCAGGTGGAGAGAAAGACTATCAGGGAGAGAATGACTCAAAAGAGAATAAAATAAAACTCCATAGATCAAATGGTAGAGTTCTCAGACTCCTTCCTTAGACCTGCTTCTAGAATGATGGCAGCCAGTTAAATTCAGTGACTGCATTCTGAGGAATCAGAGAGACCTCAGAGAGACAATCTTCAAATAATACCATTTGTCATTTACTTGATCAGTCCCCTGATGACCTAATAGTGATACTCACCTGTCAGCACAAAGTTAGCCATCTCTATGGACACTCTCAGTGAAGCTTTTTCAGTGGCCCTGTCTCAAACAGGACACACAGCTAAGGTATCAGACATTGAGCAAACCTCCTGCCTGAAAAAGAGAGACCAAGAAAAATACCAAGAAGAAAGATCTCATGGGAAAATGACAAACTGCAAAGAATAGAGGAAAACTTGAAATATATTTGATCTTAGTATGAGGCAAAAAGAGAAAATGTTGTAGTCATAAAATAAACACAGGATGCTATAAAAGAGAAACAATCAGCAAATGTGAAATAATTCTTGGAAAATAAAATAAAGTAGCTAACATATTTTAAAAATTTATAGTCAAGGTGGAAGATAAAGAAATCTTGCAGAGAGTAGAGCAAAGAGACGAGGGGTAAAAACAAGGATTTTTTTAAAACATAGAAAATTAGCTAAAGTCAACAAAGAAATAGCCCAGGTTGAGAACTTCGCAGCAGCCCATCCAGAGCCATGATAGAAAGGCCACGAGGAAGGGGGTTGAGAGTGATCCTGTGAAGCTTACTTCTAAACTAAAGAATCAGTTGGGAAAGAAGAGTGGGGAGAAAGGCAGAGCAGAGAAAGACAAGCACACCTAACCTGCTGAGAGTAACAAACATAGAAAAAAAAATCAAACAAAGTACATTGAAATTTCCTGCCATATCTCAACAGGGCCACCAGGGAGAAAATGATGACTAGAACATCGTGGTCCAGTGAACTCATAAGGGAATTTCAGAACCTTGGTTAAAGTAGGACGTAATATAATTCATTAAAGTACAGAAAAAATGCAATACCTATTTATAATTATCTCATCTTTTAGTTTGCATTTTTTATGTATGTGTTAAGATGAATAATGTGTATTAGTCTTTATTTGTAAAATAACACATATACATTACATATATATGTGGTGCATATATTTCTGGTAATATTTGGAACCTATTAATTTTATAATTAGTCATTAATTCTCTATAACGTTGTGCTTCAAAAGCAAACTTACAGATGTATAGGAAAGGGGCAGGCCTGACATGAATTCAATATGAAATACTTCACTCAAGGAATTCCATTTTAATTTAGGTTAATTTATCAGAATAGCTTCAAACCAGTATCATAAAAGATACCCATGCATTTCCTGTGTTTCCTATTCAAAGAAATAATTATGTCTCACATTAGAAGGTGAAGGGAGCAATAAACCTGGGAACATTTAGGAGGCTCCCTTTCCTTGAGGGAGGTCAGGCTAAAGGTTAAAGGAGGGTGGGCTGCAGCCTCAGCTCTTCCAGAATAAAGACATGACTTGAGAGTTTGCAGAATCTTGTGGACATCTCTGAACATTAAGCTTGGCTTTCAGACTTAGGACGTTTCCATCCTTCATCTGAAATCACCATTATGATGATCATTGCTCTTGGAGGATCAGCATGTGTCATCCTACTCCCTTATCAGTTGCAGAGCAAGCAGTCATGTTTAAGGAAAATGTTTGAAAAACAAGCAATGGAATAGAAACTCAGTGGGAGTATTGTGATAATGAAATTCTGTTTTACATTTACTAGAAGCCCACATGTTTTTCTGAAGGTTAAGAAATAGGGGATGTTATTCTTAAGGAGTAGCTTGTGTGTATCTAATGACGGCAGACAAAGTCTCAAAGATAGTAACTGCTCCCAAAGCTCTCTTTTCAAATTAGAGGGCTGCTGAGTGAACAAGTTGAGTTGCTCCTCGTGGACTATTTGGTCTCTTCCAAATTACCTGGTGTCTACATTAATTTAAAAGGAAACATCATTGGGAGCAGCTATTAATATAGAAAATAACTAACTTAAGTTGTGGTTCCGAGAGCTGGACTATGTAATCGTTTACAGATGTTCATTAATTTTTCATTTTATCTAACACTGGTGAGGGCTTTAAAACATATAAAAATGGAGTAGATTTTAGTTTCCATCTGTTTTATTTTTGGGGAAGCTGGGTAGCCTTAGTAAGTATCCATCAGTCCTGACCTTTGCCTCTATTTTACTTATTTTCCTCTTCCTTCTAACACTAAGCCTTTGGAGTGTCACAGAAAAAGCATTGAATGAAACCACTGAAGACTTCCCTTATCTAACTCTGACACTTGTTAGCTGTCTTACCTTGAGCAATTCACCTAACCTTTCTGAAGCTTAGTTTCTCCATCTACAGCATAAAGATAATGACACATGCCTTCCCTTCCTCTCTAAGCAGGGAATTGGAAGTGTTTTATAAAACCCAAATTTATATAAATTTATAACATTCTAAAAACTAGGGTTGGAAGATGGCATTTCATTTAAGAAAGGAAGTTTGACAAACTTTGAAATCATTTCAAAATGTGCTTTTCTTCTGACAACTAAATAAAAATTCTTTCCAAGCCTTGGGTCATGAATCATTCTATGGAACCAAGAAGGACCTAATTCTAGAGGCAATGTTTTTTTGATGTTATTCATCATTCCATTTAGATATAAAATACACATGAAAAAGATCTCCGTCAGCAGAACAGTTTACAGACTAAAACTCATAATCATCTTTATCTTTTAGCTATTATTCTGATGACAAAAAAGGTGGTGTCTTGTGGGGTTAGCTCTCTGGTTGCAAATGACTTTGCTCCTGGACTCCTTTTGTACAAATTGAATCCACACATAGGGTCTTGATTTAAACAAAGTAAAGCATATTTCATCTTGAAACATCAAGTTTCCCCTGACTTGGTCAGTGGGATGGAACATCACCTGCACTGTAACCCTCTTGCTCCCAACTTGCCCACCAGCAGCCATTGACACTGCAGGATCCAGTGTCTTTGTGAGCCACGGCCTTTGGACTACTTCTTTCCAAACTTCCTCCACAGGCATCTTTGGTCTTCTAAATCTGTATTGATAATGTTTCTCACTAATCTCTACATAACCCACAGCCAAGATGGAGGCATAGGTAGATAAACTTTGCCTCCTTGCACAACCAAAAGAAGGACATAAATAAATTTAAAAACAAAATATAACCAGAACCTCCAGAAAATCAAATTGTATGGAAGTCCGACAACCAAGGAGTTAAAGAAGATTCATCCAGACCAGTAGGAGAGGCTGAGACAGGCAGCTGGGGCAGAGAGGGCATGGCAAGCCAGTGGCTGGAGGACAGGGAGGGCAAGACAGCAACTGGCAGTCCCACATTTGTGCATGGATAAACCTGGAGGAACAGCTGGGGAGCAAGACAGACTGAGTAATCCCAGGTTCCAGTGCAGGAAAAGAAACCCTCAAAACCTCTGGCTGTAAAATCCTGTGGGGCTGCAGCAGCAGGAGAAACTCCCAACCTCACAGGAGAGTTCATTAGAGAGACCTACAGAGAGACAATTTTCAAATAAGCATGTACACAAACCTGCCCACCTGGGAATCAGCACCAGAAGGGGCCAATTTGTTTGTGGGTAGTGGGGAAAGTGACTGATAACTGACCAAGAGCCGAACAAGTGGCACTGTTCCCTCTTAGACACCTCCCCCACATACAGCATCACAACTCAGAAACCTGGGTTGCCCCACATTGGCAAATACCGAAGGCTCCATCCCTTCCAATGTAACTGGTGTGCTGAGACAAAGAAATATGGCCCAAATGAAAGAACAGATCAAAGTCCCAAAAATAGACCTAAGAGATAAACAGATAACCAGCGGGTCAGATGCACAGTTCAAAACACTGGTAATCAGGATGCCCACAGAAATGGTTGAGTATGGGCGCAAAATGGAGGGAAAAAAATGAAGGCTATTCAAAGTGAAATAAAGAAAAATATACAGGGAACCAACAGTAAAGGGAAGGAAACCGGGACTTAAGTCAATGATTTGGACCAGAAGGAAGAGATAAACATTTAACTGGAACAGAATGAAGAAAAAAGAATTTAAAAAATGAGGAGAGGCTTAGGAACCTCTGGGACAACTTCAAATGTACCAAAATCTGAACCATAGGGGTGCCAGAAGGAGAAGAGGAAGAGCAAGAAATTGAAAACTTATTTGGAAAAATAATGAAAGAGACCTTCCATAATCTGGTGGAAGAAATAGACTTCTAGGAGACCCAGGAAGCTCAGAGAGTTCCAAAGAAGTGTTGGACCCAAGGAAGCACACACCAAGGTACATCATAATTACATTATGCAAGATTAAAGATAAGGAGAGAATGTTAAAAGCAGCAAGAGAAAAGGAGACAGTTACTTGCAAAGGATTTCCCATAAGACCATCAGCTGATTCTCAAAAGAAACCTTGCAGGCAAGAAGGAGCTGGGAAGAAGTATTCAAAGTCATAAAAGGCAAGGACCTACATCCAAGATTACTCTGTCCAGCAAAGTTATCAATTATAATAGAAGGGCAGATAAAGTGCTTCCCAGATAAGGTCAAGTTAAAGGAGTTTGTCATCGTCAAGCCCTTAAAATGTGAAAGGGACTGATATAAGAAAAAAGAAGATCGGAAACTATGAACACTAAAATGACAACAAACTCCCAACTATCAACAACTGAACCAAAAAACAAAAACAAAAAACCTAAGCAAACACTAGAACAGGAACAGAATCACGGAAATGGAGATCAGAAGGCAGGGGGAGGGGGTGTGAATGGGGGAAAAGGTACAGGGAATAAGCAGCATAAATAGTAGATACAAAATAGACAGAGGGATGTTAGAATAGTATAGGAGATGGAGAAGCCAAAGAACTTATATGTACGACTCATGGACATGAACTAAGTGTGGGGGGGATGCTGGTGGAGGGGTTCAGGTTGGAGGGGAAAAAAGGAGAGAAAAAGAATGGGATAATTGTAATAACATAATCAATAAAATATATATTAAAAAAATAAAAAATAATAATAACCTCTACATAATCTAGAAGCATGCTGAGCACACATACATGAGATACTCATAAAACACACACTGATTGAGTTTAGAGGAATATTATCTTGTATACAAAATATTATGTGAGTTTGAGTCAAAGGGAGGATTTTGGCATAGATGTATGTGTTGTCTGCCTAGAAATAGTTGTGCCTTTGGGCACAAATTATTATATTTTAATATGCCTAAATTGTCATTAACAATTGAACAGTTGCAGTTTATTTGAGAATAGGCCATTTATAATCTTGCAGAAGAAGAATATGCCCATGGAGCCTGCTACTCAGTAAACTCCCACTGCTTAGTGACTGGAGGAGGAACAGTTTGAAATGATGAAGAAAGATCTTCATTTCTAGTCTCAGTATTGCCACAAGCTGCTTGGGTGACTGTGGATTAAGTGCTTTATCTCCCCGAGACTCTATTCAATCCTTCATCTAACAATGAATAATTAGATTGGTTGATTTGGTTAGTTCTGTAGGTGTCTCTGCATTTGTTCTGAATCTGCCGATAATGCAAAAGAGAGACTGTAGGTGATAGCAGTCCCTACATCACAGGTGAGTTTCTAGAAACTGTGTGGTTAGCCCTGACAAGTTTTCTGGAAAATGGGTGCAACAGGTCCTATAGGGAATTGGGCATGGGATTCTAAGAATCATATAAAATCATTTCTATTTCTACATAACTCATCACAGAAATCCACTGTGACATTTCCAAAAGTGAAGGAAAGAAAGAGCAACAAAAATCCCTTACTGCAGGAACTGGATACAATATAGAGGTATGTTGCCCAGTGGTTGTGTGGGGGAGTTTGCAGTGGTGAGGCCCAGAGCTAAACAATCAGTGGCGTCTCAAAGTCAGCTAGGAGCGGTTGACCTTCATGCCCCCTCCCACCTACAGCACTTTCCACAGAAGTCATTTCTAGCCTGGTAAATGATCTGAGTTCCTCTTTGTGGGCTCCTTTTGACTCATACAAGGAAGTTACGGAAGCACAGGTATGCACTTTTTATTAGAACTAAGGAAGTGCTTTATTTTTCTCTCTTATTTTCAAAGGAACTTTCTGTATTTCTAATTTCATTTCAGGGTGGAAAGTGAAAGCTGGGAGAAGCTGTTGTGGAGACAGCAGGTTGAAATCTTAATTTCAGATACTTGCTTTTTATAAAATGTCCTGCCTGTTTGCCAGCCAGGTATGTCCCTGAGTCTGGACCTTACTTCCTGTTGGGAAAGAGTGTGTGGAGCCAGACAAGAGGAGGGTGTGGTAAAATCAGCTGGCAAATAAAGTTTTAGGGGCCAACTTCTTCTGATTAAAATAGCCTCTGCCTTTGGGGCCAGTGGTTTCCGTGGAGATTCTTAGTTGAAGATGAGCATTTTTCATGTAGGGAGAAAGGGCACTGGAGGGCCATTGCCTCAGCTCCTTTACTTCTGTGTGGAGCAGCTCTGTGAATCACTGATGCAGGAAAGGCATGATTTCTGCAATGTACTTGGATTAATTAAATTAAAACTCTGACATTAACTGTTAAGGAGAAAGAAAGAACACAGCTACTCCCAGAAGTCATGAATCAGAAGTTTCGTATATTTACATTACGGACAAAGAGGAGCTGCATGTCCACAGATGGGAAGGATAATCTTTAAAAATATCAATGTTCTCTCAAACTATAAAGTGGGGAAAGAAAACTAATATATACTGAATCCCTGCTTCATGGTAGGCATTGTACTAGGGGTTTCGTGTAGTGGATAAGTAGTTATAGCAGTAATAATAATAAACAAAAAATAGTGCCTGTATTGTTTAGCATGTAATGTGATTCAAGTTCAATTTCATGTGCTTTATACATGTTATCTTAATTTCCACAAGTCTTTTATATTAATAACTCCATTTGTAGAAGAAAATACTGAGGTTCAGAGAGGCTAGCTACTTACCCAATATCACACAATTGAAAAAGAAAGAACTGGGATTTGATCCTTGGTATAAATAAGTACAAAACCAGGCCCCTGATCTCTACATCAGACTATGTATTTAACAGTTAATAGCACCCTCTTCCAATAGGCAAGAAACTGAAATTTGGGGTCTTGTAATTTCTCCAAGGTTAGCATTTTAGGTATTGTTGTATACAGACTTCAAACCCACTGCTTCAAAACACATGCTTTTACTCTTCTACCTCAAATAAAGCCTTTGTTATGCCATATGCTTAGTAATGAGAAACCTTATAACTAAGCACTAAACCTTTAAATCTTTGTTCAGTCTGGGTTATACACACAGTCGATGTGAATGCTTCTTTCTTTTGGTCAATAAATTTACCCAAATTGCCTTTTATATTTGTCACATCCTTTTTCATTTCAACTTAAAAAAATTGATTATGTATTTGGAGGCTATTTGATTAACATCTGATTCTAGGATTGTTCCAGAGAGTTGAACATTCAATACTAGTGGGAATGTTGCTGCATTTCCTTTCATAGGTAAAATGAGAGTTTTCCCAAATTATACTTTCTTGATCAGAGGTTGGTACCATAGGAAAAAAATTGTTGACTGAGATTGGTGTGAAATCTAAGACTTTATAGAAGCAAACAGACTTGCAACATTAACCACAGCTTCTCATCATTGCTTTTGTCAATGTGTGATAAGGATGAATCTTCGCATGAGGAAGCAGTGTGCTGGTTTGCAGTATATTCGGCAAGTAATGAATTTGCAAACTGGTCTTCCTTGATCTGAGCAAAATAATTGTTTTTTTTTTAAATCTGGATATATACATATATTTGTTCTCCTAATACATGATGCCATTTTATAGAATTTGACCATGAACCCTCTGTGAGGCTGGGAACCATTTTAGGGACTGGCAGTGGGCTGTCTCAGAACTTCAGTTTCAGATAGATCTGGTTTTGAATCCCAGTTCTACTACTTACAAATAGCGTGACTTTGGGGATATTAATCTTTCTAGTTTTATTTTCCTTATCTGTAAAATAGATTACTTTAAGGATTAAATCAGATAATATATGGTGTTCAGAGTAAGTGCTCAATAAGTGATAGTTATGATTATAATGATAAAGATAAAATTCTTCAATAATTTGCTTTTTTTTTTAAAAAAAAAAACCTAAGACCTATTTTTCTCCTATCCTTAATTCCTGTGTACCAAAGTAACAAGAATGTAAAAAACTGTTAAATCATCAACGTCAGCTGACAAAATGATGTCACAATTTTATAATGGATAGAGAAAAATCAGACATGTTTTTCAAATTGAGCCTTTTCAATTCCAACACTTTTTAATACTGACAAATGTGTGTGAAAGCTGGAGTGTAACAAAAAGTTATGTGGTAATTTTCTCGTGAAATGTAATATGAATTCTCTCACAAGGAATGAAATTTTTGTTTAACAAAAAGTCATAAAAACTCATCAACCATCAATCAACAGTGATTTTAGACTATTCAGAAGGTGATGCTGGCAAGACAATTCAATTAAGGAAAGAATAGTGTTTTCAGCAAACGGTGATGAGTTAACTGGATATTCACATGCCAAAAATGAACTTGAACGCTTTTTTTTTACACTGTAAGTAGAAATTGATTTAAAAATGGATCATAGATCTAAATATAAAAGCAAAAGCTATAAAATTCTAAGAGGGAAATAAAGGAGTAAATCTTTCTGACCATGAATTAAACTTCTTTGATAAAACACCAAAGTACAAATGACCTAAAATGATAAATTGGAGTTCAACAAAATTAAAAACTTTGGTGCTGCAAATGATTCCATTAAGAAAATGAAAAGACAGCCCACACAAGAGGAGTAATTATTTGAAAACCAAATATTTGATAAACGACTTGTGTCCAGACTATATTAAGCACTCTTACAACTCAGTAACAAAATAAAATAAAATAAATGATTCAGTTGAAAAATGAGCAATGGAAATTCAAATCAAATCACAATGAGATATAACTTCATACACACTAAGATGGCTATAATGAAGGAGAGACAATAAGTATTAGAGAAGATATAGAGAAAGTAGAACACCCATGCATTCTGATGAAAGATGTAAAATGGTGCAGCCACTTTGGAAAACAATTTGGCAGTTCTTCAAAATGCCATATATACATATTGCTTCTGTTTCACCCCAAAATTCCACTCTTGGGTAAGTACTCAAGATAAAGGAAAAGATACAACCACAGGAAAACTTGTACACAGATACTAATAATACCATTATTCAAAAGAACAAAAAAGCGGAAACAATCTAGATACCCATCAAATGATAAATAGGTAAATAGAATTTGACATATCCATATAATAGAATATTATTTGGCAATAAAAAGGAATGAAGTATTGATACACACTGCAATATAGATGAATTTTGTGAAAGAAGTCAGTCATAAAGGATCCCACATTGCATAATTCCATTTATATGAAATGTCCAGAATGGGCAAATCTATAGAGATGGAAAATAGATCACTGGTTGTCTGAGGTTGGGAGGTTTTTTGGTAATAAAAGGCAACTGTTAAAGGCTACAAAGTTTCTTTTGAGGAGGACAAAAGTTGATGGTGGTGATGGATGTACAACTCTGTGAATATACTAGAAATCAATGAACTGTACCCTTTAAATGAGTGAAATGTATGATACGTAAATGCTATCTCAATAAAGTTAAATAAAACAACAAAGAAGGAGGCAGTATTTGGGTGTTTTCCCAAAGTCAAATTACCTAAGCCAAGTGTACAGGAGCCAAAAGTGAAAGGAAATGAACCATGCCTATGGAAGGGCTCCATACAAAGCATATACCTATCAATTTCACTTATTGTTCAACAGCTTGATTGTAGTGTCTATAGATGCATCACCCCATGTCTAGCTATTTTACTCATGATGGACACAGAATTCCTTGAATTTGATGTTGCAATATATGTATGCATAATCATATTTCTATATATTTATACATACATACTTTGGTATATTTTTGTGAGTTTCTCTTCATGAGAACATCCTTTGATAAGTTCTTTAAAGGGAAATTATCATGCCAAATTGTCCGCCAAAGTTGCACCAATTTATAGACCAGTGGAGGAGAATGTTTGTTTCCCCATGTTTGCCAATACTATCCAGAATTCTAATAAGTGAAATCTATATATTTTTGTTTAAAATAAAATTTATTTAGTTCTGAAGAAATCTAAGCATCATTTCATTTACTTATTGACCATCTGTATTTTTTCTTTGAATTTCTTGTTTTTAAATTCATTTACTTATAGACAATTTAAAAAATGCATGTTTCTTTGATATATACTTTGCAAATGTCTCCTTTTGTTGTCCATTTTTTACTATAACTGTCATGTAACTGTCTAAAACTTTACACTTTCAATTTTTTAAATCTTTTCCTTTATGACTTAACATTTTGTATTATCTTAGAAAGGGTTTTCCCACTTCAAGATTAGAAATAAACAAGCCTAAGCTTTTTTTTTGATACTTTGTGATTTTACTTTTTACATTTAAAACTTCAATACATATGGAGTTTGCTTTGATGTGACAGATAGAATGGAGATTCAGCTTTATTTTTTTGAATGATTAAGACCTACTTCAACTTTACTAATTTATTACAAACTCCACTTTTAGCATGAGCAACATTTCATAAATTCCATAAATCTAGGTCTATTTACAGACTCTCTGTTCGATGCCAATAATCTTCTGTCTACTTTGTTTTCAATACTAAAGTATTTTATTTACTTCAGTTTCAGAATATCTCAATATTTGCTATTCCCTTTCATTATTCATCTTTTCCAGAAGTAGCCTGGCTAAGATCACTCATTTATTTCTCCAGATTCATTTCGTTAAAGTACTAGAAAAATATCCTGTTGATACTGATATTTAAGAAAAATTGATATTTAAAAAAATGACTTGCCCTAAGGACAAATCATGTTTTTTGTGTATTTAATTTTTTTAAATGTCCATCAATATATTTTTTAAGGTTTCCCTCATGTATTCCTTGTATATTTCTTTTAAAGTTTTCTCTTATATATGTTTATGCTGTTGTTATGAGTGAGATCTTTTCCATTTCTCCGTTATATTTATCCTCTCATGATTGGTTTATATATGAGAACATTCATGCATACTTGTGTTTTATAGGTTAAATTTGTAACCAGTAATTATTTCTGAATTACTAATTGATGTTAACATGTGTAATAAATACAGTTTTACATTCATATACTGTATATCTATAAATAATTAAAATTATTCTCCTTAATATATATTTATATATAATATGTAATATATAGATATTTATAAATTATACATGTGTGTGTGTGTGTGTGTGTATGTGTGTGTGTAAAGTACATAATGTAAGTTTTTCTATCTAGTTACCTTGGCTAACTTTTTGGAAACTATGTTAAATACATATAGTGACACTGGGATTTTTTAATTCTTTCTATCTTCAATAAAAATGTCAATGTATTCTGTGTTAAGCATAATATTAGAATATGCATCCCTTAGTGTTCTGGAAAATTCTCAACCATTACTATACAAAGAAATCTCTGTTGCCTCTCACTCTGCAGCACATGAGATAGTTGCCCTATGTGAAGTAACTTGTGCTCTTATGCCTCTGGATTGATGCGAGGCATAATTTTGAGAACATTGTTATTAAAACTGTTCTGGAAGATGACTGCCCTGTCCTTGGGATAGCTCTCTGGAACTTAACAGCATATAGTTGGGTCATAATATCCCAAATACTCATTTACCCTTTATATTTAGTGAAAATTCGTATGTATATGGTAAAGACAAAACTAAGTTTTGTTTGTTTAGGTTTATAAAACTGAACCATCCTTGCAATCCTGGGATTAATCTCATTTGGTTGTGATGAGTGATTTCTTTTTGTGCTGCTGGCTTGTACTTGGTGAGCTTATAGTACATGTTTTATATTTATATAAATAAACATGAGCCATCTGCGGATTTTTTGTGTTTGCTATCATCAACAGTTTTTAGTTCTTGACCTTGCAAGGAGAATTTGGAAGTTTTGTCTTTTTTATTCTGTAGAAGTGTTTATAGAGCATCCAAATTCTATTTTTTCAAAAAAGTTTGAAAGAACATCCCCTGTGAATTCATCAAACCCAGAGATGACAGTGTGTCTGCTTGGAAGAAAAAGCAATGTTTTGATAAAATTAATTTCTTCTGGGTTTATTCTATTTAGATTTTTTTTCTCTCCTGAAGTCAGTTTTGTCAGCATTTATTTTCCCAGAAAACTTTATCTTGCCTTTCAAATTTATTTGCGGATTCATGTCAATTACTCTTTGATTACCTATTTATTTCTCTGTATGCATTATTTCTCCTTTTTCATTTCTAATCTTGTGAATTACATATCTTTTTTCTTTTCATGAATAAATCAGTTAATGGTTTATTCTTTTGTTTTTTCTTTTTCTTTTTAAAGAAGCTACTCTTGGGTTTACTTATAAAGTCTATTATTTATAGTTTTCTTAGTTTATTTATAGCTGTTTTTTATTTCTTGAATTGAACTCTTCATTTATTTTCTTTTATCTGATTTAGATATATAAGCATTATAAATTTAGTCTTATGTCATGTTTTTATGATTATAATTTTCTACCTATTTTGTAATTTGTTTTTACTTTTTTCTTTGAAGTTGCTTAAAAATGGCTTTTTAAAATGGTTGTTTTTTTGAAAAACTTAATAATTCTTTGCTTGTCAAATTAATTCCATGAAATCAAAATTCTGTGAAAATCCCAGACTAGCAACTTCTTTGATATATGTTTAGTTTTAAAATAAAAGGGTCATCTGTCAAATCAAGACTATTCACTCTTTTAAGAGGTACATGGCCTGCCTACTGATGAGAATAAGAATGAAACTGCCTCTGATGGTTTAATAATGTTCAATTTACTGCCTTCCCAGAGAGGATAAAGTATATAATTATGACTCATTACATAGATTCTTTTTATGTGATTCTTTCTTTGGGATGAACAAAGAGAGATCTCCAGCAGTCCCCACCATGAATTGATAATCTCCAGCCTTCTCCACATTTCTCCGGAAGACTGGTCTAGGGAAGACTGGAACTTGGGTAAACAGTCATCAATGTATACGAGAAGGGATAAGAGCACCCCTTGTATTCTATTGCTTCCATTATCTGCATCATGGATAGCAAGAATGGAGGCTACAGACTTTGGGGATGGTAGCAGAAGAGTCTACTATAAGCTGACAGGAATCAGGGAAGTTTGACTGCTACCCTGAAAAAGCAGAGTGGGCTCAAAGGGGGTTCAGCTGGTCACAGTCCACTCTGGAAGGTTTTATGAGTACATTGGCAATATTACCTTTCCCCATTCACTCTTTCATGAGGCTTTCCCAAAACACCTCTCTCTCACAGGCTTCAGAGTCTCATTACCCACTCACCCCAACTTTGAGGTTCATTTCAATTCCATAAACAATGCTTACAGCATTTGCTCAGATTCTTTAGACCTCCCTAGGGATAGTGCTCAGGGATCCTAGTTATCCCTGAGTCAGCATTGGCAACATAATTTGCAGGTCCCAGTGGAAAATGAAAAATGTATGGCCCTTTTCAAAACGTAAGACTATCTAGATGGAAATTGCAGAGCATTAAACTAGGAACTGGCCTTCCCAAGCTCTGTGAGAATGCTCAGATCATATACCCAGGAAGCAAACTATGTCCCTAGTGGTCTCCTTAACAGCACCCCTGACAACAAATGTCGTAGCAGCAATGGCTCTGAAAGAATCATGGCAGGTCAAGAAGAAGCCATATTAAATCAGTGTCAATTACAGGAACACTGTTATCCTCTGTTGCTGAAATTGAATAAGCATCTTTTAAGAATATTAGGGTAAGAGGATGGAAAATTCTGCAGAGACCCTTTGGGCACAAAGCCAGGTGTCTTTTTTCCCATGTATTCTTAGGGAGCTAGAAACTGCACCCTATGTATTTCCAGTCATTTGAGAAAACTGCATTACCACCTACAATACACTGAAGATGTTTACCAGTTGGTTATTTTAAAAGCCCAATTACTTCTATCATCTCTGCATTCCTCTACTTCCTGTGTCCCCAAAGACCTCATAAGCACTTTTGAGATGGCAATCCTGTAAAGTACTGATGTGATTGTGCCAGTATGTAGCAGAATTCTAGCTACTTACACCTCAGTGGGTTCTCAGCCTCTTTCACACACAGCTATAGATGCGGACCTTAAGGTGGAAACCATCTGGAAACAGGGAAATGCACCCAAATACAAGGTCCTCTATTCACAAGGACTAAACTAACCTCTACTCTACTGCCATTGATTGACATAGGAATAGGAGGCCTTGAGGCCATAGGCCTCCTATTCCTATGTCAATAGGAATGTGCCAATGAGACCATGTACAGGTGGGTATGAGACATACATCAGTGCAGCCCTCAGGATCCAAGGCCACACATTCCCAGAGGACAAGTGCACAGGCTTTTCCCTGGATGAGCACTGTCATAATAGAGTTAAGGTCTTTATAGAGATAATCAAGTTAAAATGAGGTCATTAGAGTGGGGTGTAATCTAACATGACTGATGTAGAGAGAAAACAATGTAAAGAGACACAGGGAGAAGAGAGCCATCTGTAAACCAAGGGAAGGAGCCTAAAAGAGATCCTTCAATTACAGCCCTCAGAAGGATCCAACTCTGAGGACCCCATGATTTTGCACTCCTAGCCTCCAAAACTGTGAGACAATCATTTGTTTTTTAAGCTACCCAGTCAGTGATATTTTGTTATAGCAGCCTGAGCAAACTCAACACCATTTTAGCTCAGCTGTTGTCAGAAAGCACAGTTTTTCTACACCTAATTAGATCTGTTTAATCTGTTGTTACATTAAAAAGTAAGAAGCATAGGGGTTATTTTTAAGACAGTTTATAGGTGTAATAACACATGAGAAAGTGTACTTTTATCAGCAAATCTTCAGTACACACAGAAGGAACCAGGGACAACTATGAATGTAAAATTTGCCAAATAACTTTTTAATTATAGAAGCTGTTATGAAATTTGTTGCTGCATAATCTTATTTAAAAATGTTTGAAAGTCTCTGTTTCAACCTGCTCTCAACCCATGACTCTGTTGGCTGATTGCATCACAAATGTTTCTCAGTGCCATTTCAAATATTATTTTTAGATAACATGGTCCTCAAAAAGTCACATGAAATATAATGAATGTACAGATTTATATCTGAATATAACTGTAAGAAAGTAATATAAATGTAACTGTAAGAAAGTGACATAAAAAATAAAAGATGGGAAAGGCACAAAGATAAATAAACTAAAGTGTATTAATATGATATTTTATGAAAATTGCACTTTTATGGGGTTCTACAAAATTCCTCAGTGGCCCATGAAAATTCGTACCTTTATGGAGTTCCACAGAATGGCTTTCAATGCAAATTCTAATATTCCCCAGAGGCTTTGTAAAAATCTTACAGTTTAAAATCCATAAAGATAGAATTTGAACATTCTTAATGCATAATAATGTTAGTGGCTTTGATTTCCTAAAAATATCAAGATCTCTCTTTTAAATATAATATGCTTTAAATGATATGCCCTTACATATAGTCGCTCAAATACACAGCTGTCAAATCCTATTTTGCTATTATAAAATAAATAATGTAAGAATGATTACAGGAATTATAAGATAAACTATTAAGCAGTTGATCATATTCACTTGTGGATTATTTTGAATCATAGGCTTAATGGACCCATTAGAGTATGTCAAACCAGGTGAGGGTTAGGTTTCCAGAACTGTAATGGTTATTTGCTTTGCTTTGTTTAAATTTCTTAAGTGAAATATTAGTTCCATTTATTTATTTCCTCTTGCTTATCTAGGACATTCTTCAACTCTGAAACAAGGTAGAATCAGAAGACTTAAAAATATTGTGCTCAATTATTCCCTTTTCTATACAAATATTCTTTTATTTCTGGAATAAAAAGAGTGCTCTCCAGTTTTATTTTTAAAAAGAACATAATCTTTTGGTTAAGCAAACCCGAAATCCATGAGGAAAAAATGGGGACTATTTGTTTTCTTCAAATTGCAAGCAAGGCATGCTGGAAAAGATATTTTGGATTATCGGATTATTGTAAAACAACTAAATGAACGGCAGGAAGAGACATGTGAATACCTGTGTTGATCTACAGTCCCCAAATATGTGACAATATATGTGACGTTTCAGATGCTGTATGTCAAGATAAATGTATGTGTGTGTATATGTATACACATTCATATATATGTGCAAATGTGTGTGTGTGTAATATATGAATGACATATATATGACATCTCTTCTTTTGTCTCCTCAGACTTTCCTTCTTTCCCTAACAGAAGCCCTCTTCATAGGGTCCACCACCGCACACAACACCAAGTCTATGGTTCTAGGGAGTGGCCAGCACAGAACAGCTCTGCCAGGTGCAACGCAGGATGGCATGTGCGACCCAGTTTTGAATAGCATCTAAAGAAAATGTGGTGACAACCACTGTAAGAAAAAGTTCAGGAAATGCCTGAGAAAGTAAAACTAATACCCAAAGTAAAATAGAGATGAAAGGTGACAAGGAGAGAGCCTCCAGCAGTAAACTGGCTTCCTTTGTGGTTTGACAGCCAGTAAATTCCCTCATTGCCGAGACTAGTTGGCCTAAATTCACCTCTCTTGCAACTGAAACAATCAACCAAAAAGTCTTCCTCTGTCTCTCTTTTTCATTTCCTTCAGAAGTTAGAGATTTTTCATATGAATGACTCATTCACAAGGAAAAAGTTACAGTTGTTCTCAAGAAACTCTTATACTAAAGTTGTATTTGATTTCAATGTGGAAAGACACCTTGATTTTTGCATTATCTCTTGACTCTGTGTTCTGCTTTCAGTCTCTTTACTGTTAGCTTAGTTCCTCAAGCTTTCTCTTGTTTGTTTGCACCTAGATTATTCTCATCATTGCTAAAGTCATCTGGGGCTATGCTGTTGTCCCTGACAAGGATGCCCCAACTTATTGGTGTGGCATTCAAGGGCCACCTTCCAGTCTTCCTTCCCTCATGGCCACCTGTCTCTACATCCACCATAGGCCCCTCATGTCTGCTCAACTAGACTTTTCACCATTCCTTAAAAGTGCCAGTTGCTTGCCTGCTTTTGGCTAAGTGCTTATCTTTGAATGGGAAGGACTTTCCTTCTTCTTCTTCTTCTTCTTTTTTTTCTTTTTGCATATCTTAATTCCGCTTATCCTTAAAAGGTTTTTTGTTTTGTTTTGTTTTGTTTTAGTTTTGGAAGTACTGGTTTATTTATTTATCTCTCTTTATTGTATTTTTTCCCCATTACCATTTAGTCCCCTTATACCCCCCACTCCCAACAATCACCACACTGTTGTCCATGTCCATGAGTCCTTTTTCCTTTTTGCTCAATCCTTCCACCCCCTAACAGGGAATAAATGATCTTATCTGTGCCCCATAATTTTTCTTTCCTCCTTTATGTTAAAGTAGTTGCAAATATTCTTTTTCTCTCTGAACATAGTAAGCTATTTCATGCATTCATTGAACAAATAGTTAGCATCTGTCTGTGTAGGGCACTGTGCTAGACACTGGGGGACACAGCAATCGACCACCTCCTCATGGGAGTTTGTGAGTTTGTTTTTGTAGGACTTGCAACTTAATTATAAAACTAAGTATGTAAATCAACTGCAGCAGTAGAAACATGAAAAAAGTACAGAGTGCTCAAAAGTAGTGCAGGCACTAGCCAGGTGAAGCCAGGGGGAGAGTTGCACAGAAGCAGATGTGTGAAGGTCATGGGGCTGGAAGGGGCAGGAAGGGGTGGGGCTCATTTGAGGAAATGGCAGAAGAGTGAGACAAGAATGGTGCAGCTAGAAAGGGAATGTGGGGATGTAGGGTTCTGGAAGGTATAAGGTGAGTCTGGTCACTATGCTGGGAATATAAGAAGAGTTCTCAGTGGGGAAGTAGCATGTGAGCTTAACATTTTGAAGGACAGACTGCTGTCTAAAGGGAGGGAAGAGGCCTGGGGAGGCTTGCGAGAGGCTGGGGTGACGATACAGGCCTGAGCTAAGGGTGGCCATGGGAGGCAGTGAAGTGGAGCAGCAGTCCTCACAGTAGAGTCCACAGGATTTGGTAACTGATTAGATGAGGGTTAGTAGGTGCATCAAGGTGACTACTGAACACATATTTTTTAATGTAGTGAGATAAATAGCCTACTACCTCAAATATAATATGTCTCTATGATGTGTATTAGATTGAACTACTGTAATGTTCATTTAAGTTACCAAGGACCCCCCCCAGGAGTTCATATGATATACAATAATGCTAAAAACAAAGGTGTGTGTGTACTGCATGTTTTTTTTGGTCTTAAATTTAGGATAAGAATTTGTCAAAAGATATAAGAGCACAAAGGTATCCCATAAGGCCACTTTCTCATTTAACCCAGGCTTCTACTTTTTTTACTCAGTGTTAGAAAAAAGATTAAAACAGAGCCATTGTGAGTGCTCATAAGTTGTAGATCCCTTATGGATTCACCTAACAAAATGACTCGGAGAGTTATTTGTAATCACTGAGTCTGTGCTTTTGCCTGGCGGTTTGGAGAACATTTTTGTATGACTCTGACTGCTCTCTGTAGTGAATATAGTTAATCATCTTTCTGGTTCAGCTAGAAAGTACTTCCCTCTTTCAGTGTTTCTTCCAGAGTCATTGATGCCATATCTAATCTAAGGATTTTTAGGCCTTTCACATCTTCTCTTATTGTTCTTATCCATTTCATTGCTCATCTAAAAATAGAAATTCTCTTCATCCCTTAAGATTTCTGTGACAAGATGAACTGAAAAGAAATGAGGACCCACTCTTAACAATTTGGGCTAACAACAAAAATAATGGCTAATCAATTTAAGAGGATTATAGCTAAGCTATTCACTAGCAAAAACCAAATATACGATAAAATTTCTACGCAATTTTACCATCTAGCTAACTTGTCATTGGATGAATGGTCTTCTCAAATGTCATGATTTGACTTCTTAATCTTTTTAATTTTATCACCATAGCCTTTCCATGGAGTGGACAATTTACATGCTACTAACTAATGAACACTAAACAGTGCCATCCCAAGTGTGATTTCCTTAAAGATTAGAGAAATGGCAAACGCTTGTTCTATAGAAGGATGGAATCCAACACCACAGAAAGGGCAGAAGAGGGATGTTTTGATGGACAAAGGGAATGAAGAGTCATTCATAGGCCAGTGGCCAGTCGTCTCCAGGCTAGATTGCCCCTTCTCAGAGAGAAGGCACCCCCTTGGAAATACATATCAGTAATGTAGAGCAGAAAGATGATAATGACAATGATGTGTATTCATTGAGGCCCTACAGTAGGCAGACACTGCAATTTATAACATTATTACTGTGAGAGAAGGACAGCTAGGACTCAGAAGCCAGAGTGCTTGGGTTTGGACTCCTGCTCTGTTGCTTACTAGCTATGTGATCTTGGGTAAGTTACTCATCACTGAGTGTTTCAGTTTTGTTTTCTGTAAAATAGGGATAATAGAATAGTAGCCTTCTCCACCTCAATGAGGTAGTTGTGTAGATCAAGTGGGTTAATAAACATGAATGGATTAATATACATTTAATCACCACTGTAAATGTGATGATTAAATGAAATGTCATGTCAAGTGCTAAGCACAAAGCAGGTGATCAGTATATGTTCATTTTCCTCTTTTTTCATTGAGGTTCTTGAACCAGTGGTCAAAACTCATAAGAATTATACTGCCTGCTTGGTACACTTGCTTTAATCTTTGCGGCAACTGACTTATCTGAGGAAGAAAGCTCCAGGTGTTTTTAAATACAGAACAAAACAGACTTCTGAAAAAATAATCAAACCATGATCCTATTCAATGGTTGCAGAAAATGACAAACACTTTAAAGAGCTGATGTCATCACAGAAATGCATTTTCATTTGGCCTTTGGATTAAATTGACCCAAATCAACAGAGTACTGGTTTCATAGCAAGATAAGAGTTTCATCTAGAAATTATAAGACTTATAATATTTTAACAGTTGTTCAAAGAAAAGTCAAAGTCTCCTGGAAATGAACTGATTCTTGTGCTGAAGGCTCTCCACTAAGAAATTCAGAGGTTTCCTATGAAGTATTTTCATCACTCCTTATACAATTGACTATTAGGTCACTCAGTTAATAACAATGATAATAATACCTAACATTTATTAAGTACTTATTCTATGCCAGGTATATTAAGTGTTTTATGTATGTTATCTTGTTTGATCTACAAAATAGCCATGTGAGGTAGAAACTATTATTACTTCAGTTAGGTTATACAAAAGAAAACCTAACTTACCCAAACTCACTTGGCTGAGAAAGGGGTGGAGCTGGTATTGCAGAGACCTTTAATGCTTCTCCTAATTGGTTCTGCACTCCTTCCTGGCAACAAGGGAAGACTATACTCACGAGACTCTGGAAGTTCAGGCAAAGCCAATGAAGCATGGGTGGAAGGCATTTAAATACTGATGTGTCAATTTCTTATTAACTTTCCCCTTGCTTTGGCAAATTTGGAAGTCACATTTTGAGATGGCAATGTCTCAGGTTGGAAGAAACCTGAATTCCTGAGACACTGGATAAAGAAGAACTGTTATTAACCTAAATCAGATTTTACATAAAAGAGAAGTAAATAAACTTACAGTATGTTCAACAACTGTTTTCAAGATTAATTTGTTCCTGTAGAATAATCAAGTACAATCCCAAATAAACACTATAGGATCATTGGGCAGACCCCTGAACCCAAACTCTTAGCCATGTTTCCTAAGAACCCAGTCCTAAAGTTAGTCTTTTAATAATACTTAGAGATATCATTGAATAGAATAAAAGAACATCTCAATTAACAACTGAAGGAGACAGTCACAGACAGTAGATTCCTGAAAGTCTCAAAACAACTGCCTAAGGTCGGATACAGTCAATAGCTAACATCATCAGAGGCAGATCCAGACAGATAAAGTGGTCTCCTACCATAGAATTTCACACCACAAAGTCAAGACTGATCAATTTAAGAAGCAGAAGCAAAAAAGAAGAGTCTCACAAATAATGGGAAGACAAAGAAATGTGCCCCACTCAAAGGGAAAGGAGGAATCCCCACAAAGAGAACTAAATGAAATAGAGGCAAGTCAACTGTCAGATACTGAGTTCAGAACAATGATTCTAAGGAAGCTCAGTGAGCTCAGTGAGCTCAAAGAGAATTACTAAAAACTAGAGGGAAACTATGAGGAACTTGCAAACTATATAGTTTTCATGCAAACTATATCAGCATGAAAAAGTACATAGAAACTATCAATAAGACACAAGAGGAAATTACTAATACAATTTCTGAATTGAAGAACACAGTAGAATGAATCAAAAGCAGGCTAGATGAAGCTGAAGACTGAATCAGTAAAATGGAGGGCAAAGTAGAAAAAAGTTCCCAGAAAGAGCAAGAAAATGAGAAAAGACACAAAAAGAATGAAGAGGAGTTTAGGGCAATGCAGGACAACCTAAAATGTAATAATATCCATATAATAGGGACACAAGAAGGGGGAGAAGAGAAGGAAGGTTTAGAGAACCTGTTTGAAAAAGTAATAATGGAAAACTTCCCATATTTGAGGAAAGAAAAAGTCACACAAGTTAAGGAAGCACAGAGGGTCCCTTTCAAGAGGAACCCAATAAGGCTCACTCCAAGACACATCATCATTAAAATGGCAAATATAAAAGACAAACAGAGAATCCTAAAGGCAGCAAGGGAGAAAGATGTAGTAACATATAAAGGAGCCAGGACACAGCTAGCAGCTGACTTCACAATAGAAACACTACAAGGCAGAAGGGAACGGCAAGAAATATTCCAAGTGATGAAAAGCAAAGGCCTGCAACCAAAACTGCTCTACCCAGCAAAGATCTCAATAAAAATGGAAGGCAAAATGAGTTTCCCAGACAAAAGAAGGCTAAAAGAATACACCTCCAAACCAGCATTGCAAGGTATGCTAAAGGGACTACTTTAAGAAGATGAAGAGAAAGAGTCTATGAATACCCAGTTCCTTTCACAGTCACCAGTACTTGATATTACCAATATTTTTAATACTTATTAATCTGATTGTGACAATGATGTGTTATTTTAATTGTTATTTTATTATTTGTTGAAACTATAACTGTTTTTGTATATTTCTTGCCTATTTCTATTATTTTTAAAAAGTTTTAAATTACTAATTGGTATTCTTTATCCATTTTTTGATTAAATGTTTGTAGGATCTTTTTCCATTAAAAAAACACACACAACTATTAACCCTTTTTCAGATGTGTTGCCAATACTTTCCTATTCTATTACTTGTCCTTTAACTTTTTTTACATGTATGTTACTGTATAGTCTTAAATATTTAATATAATCATATTGTCAATATTTTACTTTATAGCTCCTGGGTTTGAAGATTTTACTTCAGGGTAAGAAAAATATTATTTTGTACTTTCTCCTAAAACTCCTTAGATTATACATATTGATTTTTAATTCACCTGAATATTTTTTTGTATAATGTGTGAAATAGGGCTCTATATTTGTTTTATTTCAAGTAATAGTGGCCCATGTACTTTATTTGTTGAATAAGCCTTATTTTCTCCATTGATTTGAAATATCAATTTAATCATATATTACATTATTAGACAGATATATACATTTCTAGAATGTTCATTTTATTTCATTGACCTACTTTTTTTCCCCCAAACACATTTGTCTCTGCCTTCCCCCTCACCACTTACCCCTGCCCCCTCCCCCCTCTCCTTCCCTCAATCCATCCCCTTTGGTTTTGTCCATGAGTCCTTGGTATATGTTCCTTGAATTTCCCCTTCCCTTCCTTTTCCCCTGCCCACCCCTCCCTCCTTCCCTCTTATCCCTGTTGGTTTCTTTTGCTTTCAGTGTTGCTGGTCTTATTTCCCTTGCATCTTTGCATTGTTGGTTAGGTTCCGCTTATAGGTGAGATCATATGGTATTTGTCTTTTGCCCTCTGGCTTATTTCACTTAGCATAATGCTCTCGCGTTCCATCCATGCTGTCGCGAAGTTTAGTAGTTTTTTTTTTGCTTTCTGCTGTGTAGTATTCCATTGTGTAAATGTACCATAATTTTTTGATCCAATCATCTACTGATGGGCATTTAGGTTGCTTCCAACACTTGGCTATTGTAAATTGTGCTGCTATGAACATTGGAGTGCAGAGGTTCTTTTGAATTGGCATTTTGGGATTCTTAGGGTATAGTCCCAGCAGAGGAATCACTGGATCAAAAGACAGTTCCATTTTCAGCTTTTTGAGGAAATTCCACACTGCTTTCCACAGTGGCTGCACCAGTCTACATTCCTACCAACAATGTACTAGGGTTCCCTTTTCTCCACAGCCTCGCCAGCACCCGTTGTTTACTGATTTATCTATGATGGCCATTCTGACAGGTGTGAAGGAGTGTTTTGTTGTGGTTTTAATTTACATTTTTCTGATGGCTAGTGATGTTGAGCATCCTTTCATATGTCTCTGGGTCCTCTGTATCTCTTCTTTGGAGAAGTGTCTGCCCAGGTCCTTTGTCCTATTTTTGGACTGTTTGTCTTCCTGGAGTGGAGTCATGTGAGTTCTTTATATATAATTTTGGAGATCAAACCCCTGTCTGAGGTATCATTGGCAAATATATTTTCCTATACAGTTGGTTTCCTTTTCATTTTGCTGATGTTTTCTTTAGCCGTGCAGAAACTTCTTATTTTGATGAAGTCCCATTTGTTTATTCTTTCCTTTATGTGCCTTGCTTGAGGGGACATATCAGTGAAAATATTGCTGTGTGGGATATCTGAGAGATTCCCACCAATGTTCTCCTCTAAGACTTTTATGGTGTTGCAACTAATATTTAAGTCTTTTATCCATCTTGAGTTTATTTTTGTGTATGGTGTCAGATGGTGGTCAACTTTCAATTTTTTGCATGTAGCCGTCCAGCTCTCCCAACACCATTTGTTGAAGAGGCTATTATTACTCCATTTTGTGATTCTTCCCCTTTTGTCAAGTATTAATTTACCATAGAGACACGGGTTTATTTCTGAGCTCTCTATTCGGTTCCATTGATCTATGTGTCTGTTCTTATGCCAGTACCAGACTGTTTTGATGACAGTGGCCTTGTAATATACTTCAATGTCAGGTATTGTGATCCCTCCTACTTGGTTTTTCTTTATCAAAATTTCTGCAGCTATTTGGGGTCGTTTATGGTTCCATATAAATTTTTGGAATGTCTGTTCTATTTCTGTGAAATACGTCATTGGTATCTTAATAGGGATTCCATTGAATCCATAAATTGCTTTGGGTAGTATGGACACTTAGATGATGTTAATTCTTCGAATCCATGAGCATGGTATATGCTTCCATTTATTTGTGCTTTCCTTAATTTCTTTCTTCAGGGTTGTGTACTTTTCTGAGTACAGGTCTTTGACCTCCTTGGTTAAATTTATTCCTAGGTACTTTATTTTTCTTGTTGCTAAAGCAAATGGGATTTTTATTCCTGATTTATGATTCTGATATTTCAATGTTGGTGTACAAAAATGCCTTTGATTTCTGAATATTGACTTTGTATCCTGCTGTTTTTCCAAATTCACTTATTAGGTAGAATAATTTTTTGGTGGAGTCTATGGAGTTTTCTATGAACACTATCATGTCATCTGCAAACAATGACAGTTTTACTTCCTCCTTTCCAATTTGGATGCCTTTTATTTCTTTTTCTTGTCTGATCGCTGTGGCTAGGACTTCCAATATGCTGTTGAAAAGAAGTAGTGAAAGCGGACATCCTTGTCATGTTTCCGATCTTAGTGGGAAAGATTTTAGTTTTTGCCCATTGAGTATGATGTTGGCTGTAGGTTTTTCATATATGGCCTTTATTATGTTGAGGAATGCCCCATTTATTCCCCTTTTGCTGAGTGTTTTGATCATAAATGGGTGCTGTACCTTATCGAATGCTTTTTCTGCATCTATCAAGATGATCATGTGGTTTTTGTCTTTCCTTTTGTTTATGTGATGTATTACGGTTATTGACTTGTATATATTGAACCATCCCTGCATCCCCAGGATGAATCCCACTTGATCATGGTGGATGGTCTTTTTAGTGTATTGCTGGATGCAGTTTACCAATATTTTGCTGAGGATTTTAGCATCTATGTTCAGTAGCAATATTGGCCTGTAGTTTTCTTTCATTGTAGGGTCTTTATCTGGCTTTGGGATTAGGATGATGCTGGCCTCATAAAAAGATCCTGGGAGTCTTCCCTCCTCTTGGATTTTTTTGAATAGTCTGAGAAGGACAGGGGTAATGTCTTCCTTAAATGTTTTGTAAAATTTGAATTGAAACCGTCCGGCCCTGGGTTTTTGTGTGCCGGGAGTTTCTTGATTACTGCTTCAATTCCCCCAGCTGTTATCGGTCTGTTCAAGCTTTCTGTTTCTTCCTCCTTCAGTGTTGGAAGATTATACTTTTCTAGAAATTTGTCCATTTCATCAAGATTTTCAAATTTCTTGGCATATCAACGAATGAGTGGATCAAAACACTATGGTACATTTACACAATGGAATACTACGCAGTAGAAAGAAACAAAGAAAGAGCTACTACCTTTCACAACAGCATGGGTGGAACTGGAGAGCATTATGTAACTGAAATAAGCCAGGGGGTGAAAGAGAAATACCATATGATCTCACCTATAAGTGGTACCTAATCAACAAAACAATCAAGCAAGGAAAAATATAACCAGCAACATTGAAAGAAAAAAGAAACTGACAGTAACAAGACAGTAGGAGGGACGTGGGCAACAGGGAAGAGAAGGGGAAGAGACAAATCAAGGAACATGTATAAAGGACCCATGGACAAAGCCAAAGTGAGGAAGGATTGAGGGTGGGAGGTGGGGGTGGGTGGTGCAGAAAAAAGAAAAGAAAAGAATTATAAAGCAGTTCAACTATCTACTCTCAGAAAGTAGACAAGAAGATTAATAGAATCACTTGTTTAATATCCCTGAAATTTTGTTTTTGTCTTTCTTCATTTTGGTGAACGAAGGCTTTCCAAGTGATTTAGTGGTGCTAGTGGCACTCAGCAGTATGATTCTATATCATTGAGCCAAGTTTTCTGTTTGAAATGATGGCTGGTCATAGTAGGAGAGCTGAAATGAAACTGCCCAATTGTATCTCCATGCCTGGATGATAATAATAATATTAACAGCTTACATTTACTGAATGTCTGTGGTTTATAAATTTTATTCATATTATCTCATTAGTTCCACATGACAACACTATAAAGTAGGGCAAGTCCATTGTTACGATCCCCATTTCACAGATTAGGAAACTGAGGCATAAAATTAATAAATTGTAACTGGAAAAGCTAAAGTTGAGACTCTCATTTTCTAAATCTTAGTACCTTGTTCTTAGATAGGAGAAAATGGCCAAGAAGAGTGCTGAGGAGTCTTATTAATACTGCCAAGATAGTAGTCTTGGGTCACCAGGTGATTCCAGGTATTTAAAAATGCCATTCATAGCACTCAGTCAGGAGCAATTTCTCTCAGCAGTGGACATTAGTAGAATCCCACATGATTTCATGAACAGATCACAATAAGCTGCCTTTTACAGACTTGAAGTTCACTATGTTCCTACCTTTGTGAGACACCTGTTGAGCTCACAAAGATGAAGGGAGACAGAGTGGTCTAGAGCACATGGGCGGTGATGATTATAGCAGAAATGTAAAATAAAAGGACAGAGACATTTCCAACTCAAAAATGTGTGGTTAATTTGTACATAAAAAGTAAATGTATGGGTAAGGGCAAATGAAATCTCCAGAAGAAGGCAAAGCTAGCTAACAGGTAATGTCAAATGAGCGCTGCAAATGCAGATGGTATCAGCTGGACACAAGCCCAATCTTCAGTCATTCAGTGTCTACTTAGTACAGAATTTGGTACAATTGTTGAGCAATTATTCTCTTGGCACAGGGATGATAACTCCTGTGTATAAGCTATTTTCTAGGAGAAAATCAGCTTTTTTGAAAGGCATGTGAATTCTTCAGCCCTTCAAGCTACATTGACTAAATGTAATCTACATTGATTAAACATATAATTAATAAAATAACTGTCTGGTGTCCTAAGAATTTGAACACAACCTATTATATGTTGTTTAGCTTGGTCCCAATCTACATCTGGGAAAACCCAGAAAAGTTTGCTTAGAGTTCTCTGAGGGATATGTTAAATAGTAAAAAGTGAGACCAGTGTTTTCCATTTGGAAAGTTTTAGTCACATAAAGATGACGGCATTTGATACATGAGTAGACACTGATCTGTAAGTTCATATACTTAGGGCACGTTGGGAAAGCTGTGGAATTTGAATATAGATAGAGCTGAGTTGGAATCTTAATTCCTTGTGACCCTGAGCCAATTATTTTACTTTTCTACTTTCAATTTTTTCAAAACTGAAAAGGAACATTAAAAGCAACTTTAGAGTTCCCTGAAACTGCCATGCTTTCTCTTATTTGTCAGCCTTTACTTTGTTTACTTTGCCTAAAACATCCTTCTCCCCAACTTTTCTAGTGATTCCTATATTGCCTTAGGCCTCAGCCTAGATGCTCTTGTCTCCTCTAAGAAGGCCATTTGGCATCTCCAGGACAGAATCAGGTTCAACGGATCACACAGGTCTTTCTTGAATTCCTGCTTTCACAGTAGTTAGTACCTATCATATCAATGGTAATATCCTGTTTATGTGTTCATCCCTCAACTGCAAGTTTTTTAAGAGCAAGGGCAGTTTCTTTTATCATGGACATCCCAACACTAGTGAAGTGACAGACACAGCAAAATGAATACTTATGAAATCATTCATTTAGTAAGTATTTATGCTTACTGTATGTACCTCATTTTAGAGTTTAGACCCTTGGAAATACAGCAGTAAATAAAACAAAAAATAATCAAAGTCCTCTTGGATCTCATATTCCAGTAAGAATAAAAAGATAATAAATCAATAAGTATGTATAGTAGGTCAGATGGTGATTATACTGCCTTCAAACTCATCCCATCCCCAACCAAAAGTCATCTCTATCTCCATCTTTTTCTGTATTCTTGGATGCTACCTCAGTCCCACTGGTCTCTAATTCTACCCTATTTTTATCTACAATATTTCAAACCAAACTTCACTTCTGTCACTACCTTCAATAAATGAATTAATAAATAAATGAATAATAAAATTACTTTGTACGTTCTTTCAGAAAATGCCAGTAAATGTTCTGCCACAGGCCTGCCAATTGTTTGTGATTGAGTCTTGTCATTTACTTCTCTTACCTCAATGGATCAGAAATGATGTGATATAAAGCTAACAGTGTGAAAACACATAAAAAAGTCGAAATAATCCAACATTCAGCATTTGAACTGTATCATAGCTGCTATCTTCTTATAAAACATTCTTAGAATTCTCACAGCACTCTAGATCTAGATTACCAAAAAAAAAAAAAAAATCCTGGTAATCTTATGGGGAAGAAGTCCCAAACTTTATAGACAGAGGCTGGATTGGTGCCTCAGGTACAACTACTATATAACCACTATTTGCTTGGTGGTCGACACACTTGGTACAGGGTCATTCAGGGTTGTAGAATCAGAGGGCGTGGAGTCTTGGTTCAAATTTCTGCTCTGCCACTTAATGGTCTTGGAAGATTGCAATTCCTTTAATGCCTCTCATTTGATTTATTAATGTATATCATTGAAATAATTAAATCAACCACCTCCCATGGTTTTTTATAAAGATCCAATGAGTTAAAGTATGTAAAAGCCTTAGAAGAGTGTCTCACATATAAGAGGTTTTCAGTAAATGTTCACTCTTATAATTCTGATTCAAGGTCATTGTGTTCTCCTACCCTATTCACTTCATAATTCAACTAAAGTTTAGCAAACTACATCACTTAAATTATGAAGTTATAATTTTTCCATTTTGATGTTTCTCAACTACTTTACATGTACAAAATTGAACAGTTTTCAACTATTTCAGGTAAAATATTTCATTCAGAGTAATTGCATTATCATGATCAGTAGAGTTACTTTTGAAAAAAACGACAGTCTTTTCTTCACTAGTATAAAGATTACATCTAAAAAAGGTAAAAAATAAATGTCAAAATGTTTTCTGGTAAATGAAATCTATAGCTGAAATTTATTTTGGATATCTGGGTGTAATGCATTTGAAATGTTATTTTGCACAAATGTAAGTAATCATTTTCAGAGAAGTAAATTGTCGCTATGCATATGCCACCAATCTTGTAAACTTCTACAAATTAAATAGCATAAATAACTCTTAGAAGTAACAAAACCGCTGGAAGTATAAATACACATGAATCAACAAAAAATAATCAGGCTTACAAAATCTTATCAGACAGAAGTTCTATAAATAAGGATATACAGAAGAAGCCATGTAAAGACTGATAAGAGGGTCAGAGACTCCAAACAGGCTGATCCCACACCCGGGTGTGGCAGTTAAAAATAAGAAGGGATATCTTGGCTGTGGATGTCCCCACTGAGCAATGAGGGGTCTCAACTCCACACCAGGCCCCACAGCCCAAGGTTCCAGTGCTAGGAAGAAAAGTCCTCATAACTCCTGGCTGTAAAAACCAGCAAGAATTGTGGCTGAGTGAGACAGAGAGCTTCTGGAGTCCCAGATATTCCTCTTAAAGGGCCCAAGCACAGACAGACTTGCTCTGATCTCCAGCATTTAGAAATGCATGAGGATCATTTAAGAAGGAAATGAACTTTTTGGTTTCAAAGCAAGGGCTGAAGAGGAAACAATTATCTCTCAGACAGAAGTGCTGGCAGAGGCCATTGTTCCTTTGCTGAGCCCTCGCCACCCCACAAACAGAGATAACAGGTGGGTACCATATCTGAGTCTCCACCAACCTGGCTAACCATTCACCCTGCCCTCGTGATTTCCTGAGGCCCAGCCCCACTCTATTTGTGGGAACACTTAGGCCTTTTCCTGTGGCTTTTCCATACAAATGGCCTATGTTGGCTCATACTTTAGACTTTCTAAAATCTCTCAAACAAGCAGCATCTCACCATGGCATGCCCTGTATTTCTTGCTAAGTGGCATTGGGCCTGGCATAAGCAGCAGCTGGACTTCATTTGCAACTTGATCTCTCCCAGGAATCTCCAAGTCTAGCAAAAGTAGAAGCCATCTGCAGGTCACTTTGTAGCTCAGGATGGGTGGCCCTGGACAAAGTACAGGTGGTAGCTGATCTTGGCCTGTACCACCTGAGAGGCTTCAAACCTTGCAGAAATATCACCCAACCATGTCCACTATCAATACACTAAAGGAGTGGACCATCAGACATCAGAGCCCCACTTAAGAGAGTTCTATTCAATTTGGTTGGCCCATTCACAAAAGATCTTCTCTTGTGTTCAGCGGCAGTCCTTGTGGCCAATCTGTTTTGGGGTAAATTTTTCCCATTGACATGCTAATAGCAATTAAGTCTCACGTACAACAGGTGGGTGCACACTCTACACAAGGAAGGTGCACCTGTAGCACCTAACTCAGGTGCCCATGAGGACTGTGCCACTGGGGTCTCCTGGAAATCTACTACATATGGCCACTCTACTAAGACCAGGAGATGTAGCAGCTCTACCTAATACATAGAAAAAGGGACACAGCCAAAAAGAGGAGACAAAGAAACTTGTCCTAACTGAAAGAACAGGACAAAACTCCAGAACAAGAACTAAATAAAATGGAGACAAACAATCTACCAGATACAGAGTTAAAAATACTGGTTATAAGTATGCTCAGTAAAGTTAAGGGAAGAGTAGATGAACTTAGTGAGAACAAACAAAAAGATAGGAAATAAAAATAAAGCTAGAAAACATTAAAAAGAAACAATCATAAATAAAGAATATACTCACTAAATGAAGAATACATTACAGGGAATCAAAAGTAGAGTAAGTGAATCAATATATGGATTGGTGGATCAAATCACCAATTTTGAAAATAAGAAAGCATAAAACATATAATCAGACCAGCAAAAAAGAATCCAGAAAAATGAAGATAGTATAAGGAGCCTCTGAGACAACTTCAAGTGTGCCAACAATCACATCATGGGGATGCTGGAAGAAGAGAGAGAGAGCAAAGAATTAAAAACCTACTTGAAAAAAATAATGACTGAAAACTTTTCTAATCTGGTGAAGAAAATATGCATACAAGTCCAGGAAGTACAGAGAATCTCAACAAAGTGAACCCAAAGAGGCCCCCACCAAGACACATCATAATTAAAATGCCAAAGCTTAAAGACTAAGAGGGAATCTTAAAAGCAGCAAAAGATAAGCAGTTAGTTACCTACAAGGGAGTTCCTATAATACTGTCAGCTGATTTCTCAACAAAAACTTTGCAGGCCAGGAGGGATTGGCACTAAATATTCGAAGTGATGAAAAACAAGGACCTACAACCAAGATTTCTCTACCAAGGAAAGCTATCATTTAGGATCAAGGGACAGGTAAGGTGCTTCTCATAAAATAGCTAAAGGAATTCACCACCACCAAACCAGTATTACAAGATATGTTAAAGGGTCTTCCTTAAGAAGAGGAAGAAAAACAGATAAAAAATATGAATAACAAAGTGGCAACAAATACCATATATACCAACAATTACTTTAAATGCAAATGGATTAAATGCACCAGTCAAGAGACATACAGTGGCTGAATGGATAACAAAGCAAGACCCACATATATACTTTCTGAAAGAGACTCACTTCAGGGTGAAACACACACACACATGCACACACAAAGTAAAGGGATGGAAAAAGATAATTCTTGCAAATAGAAACAAGTAGAAATGCTGTGGTATAATACTTATATCAGACAAATTAGACTTTAAATCAAAGGATATAACAAGAGACAAAGAAGAATCTAGCAATTTCACTTCTGGATATTTATCTAAAGAAACACAAACGACTAAATAAAGAAGACATGTGCACCCATATGTTCATTGAAGCATTATTTACAATTGTCAAGATATGAAAGCACAGTGTCCAAAAATAGATGAATGGATAAAAAAGAAGTGGTGCATATATACAATGGAAAATGATTCAGCCATAAAAAAGAATGAAATTTTTCCAACTGCAAAAACATGGAGGGACCTAGAGGGTATTGTGCTGAGTGAAATAAAACAGATAGAATATGGCAAATGCCATATAATTTCACTTATATGTGGAATTTAATAAACAAAAGAAATGAACAAGCTGACCAGAAACTGACTCATAGATATAGAGAATATTTTGATGGTTTCCAGATGGGAGGGTGGGTGAAAAAGTAAAGGGATTAAGTACAAATTGGTAGTTACAGATTTGTCACATGGATGCAAAATATAGCATCAGGAAAATAGTCAATAATACAGGGATAGGTATAAGTAAGTTAAATTATTAGCCATCATTACCTAAAAAATGATTATAAGTAAGAATAAGGAATAATAACAATAATAAGACAAATAACACAAATAAATAATACAATAATAAATAAATAAATAATACTACAAGAATAAGCTCTGTGTTTTGTGTACTCAGAGCTGTAAACTTACTTTTACTCAATGCTATTATATATGTAATAATTGTTATATAGGGAGTCAGATGGGTACTAGATTTATCGGGTGATCACTTTGTAAGTTATATAATGTCTAATCATGGGGTTGGACACCTTAAACTAGTATAATTTTGTACATCAACTATAATAATAAAATTATTAAAAAGAAAAAAGAATAAAGGACTAATACATGCTACAACATAAAATAACCTTAGAAACATTATTTTGAGTGAAAGAAGCCAGTCACAAAGGACCACATAGTGTTTAATTCCATTTTCATGAACTATCCAGAAGTGGAAATGTAGAGACCAAAAGTAGATCAGTGATTGCCTAGGGCTGGGGGTGGAGGAGAAATAGGGAGTGGCTGCTAATGGTATGAGGTTTCTTTGGGGGTAGTGAAAATATTCTGAAATCGATTGTGGCAGCACATAACCTGCTGATATATTAAACGCATTTAATTGTACACTTTAAAGGGGTAAATTGTATGATATTGAAATTAAATTTCAATAAAAGCTGTTTAAAAGGTAGAAAAAAATCTCATCAAAGTCCCCTAGAAAACAACTGTCATCTTTCACTGCTCATTTGATTTTGTATGTAAGGGTATCATCATATTTTACTAGAACTCCCCATGTATTTTATGTCAGGGTTTTGTGGGATTTGTGAACTTGACAAATTACTTAATTTTCAAAAGGATTATTTAAAAAAGACTTCATAGGAGGATCACATGAATCAGTGCAACTATCCCTAAAAGATAAAAGACAAGTACAGAATCTTTTACCACTTTATTACTCTCATTTTCCTTTTTTCTATTTCAGAATCCTTAGCCCTTCCTATCTCGTGTTATTTATGGCCCTTTCATATCTATGCTACCAAAGAGGTCACAGTCTAGCAGATTACATTACACAGATTGACAATTCAAAAAAGATCCAAAAATGAATAAATTTTACAGATAGATATGTAATAAAGCCTCAACACCATTGGTGACTAAGCCAGAATTAAACCTGGATCCTCAGACTTTCCCTCCTTCCTTCCTTCCCCCCTCCCTCCCTCCCTCCCTCCCTTCCTTCCTTCCTTCCTTCCTTCCTTCCTTCCTTCCTTCCTTCCTTCCTTCCTTCCTTCCCTCCTTCCTTCCTTCCTTCTTCCTTCCATATATTGAATATGCATCACATGCCAAACATTCTTTTAGGTTCTAGGCACTTGGGCTACATTTATAACTAACACAAAACAAAAATAAAACCCTGCCTTCATGGAGATTACCTTACAATGGAATTAAATTATAATAAAGAGTAAAAAACAATTAAAGCTTTTTTTCTATATAAAGGTTAATTTTTTTTTCAGAATGAAAGCATAAATAGGAGACACAGCATCTAACATCTCTTTAAATCTTATAGAAAATGACATTAAATCCAGTATCACTTCAGGATATTCAATAAAGCAATAGCATTTACCTGCAATGTTGGGTATGGTGTTGAACATAATCTTCAACTCAACCTAAATTTGAAAGAGTGTCCTTCTTTGTATTATTTAATTTAACAAACAATTAGGCACTGTTCTAAATGCTCTATATACATATTAACATAGTATCCCTATTAGGTAAATCCTATTATCTTTTTTCATTTTATAAGCTGAAGCATGGGAGCACAGAGAAATTTAGGATCTTTCCTGTGGTCACACAGCCAGTGAGAGGTGAGGTTTGAATCAAGACAATTTTCACTAGACTCCATGCCCTTATCTACTAATAGACAAACTTTCCACATTTCTGTGGGTTTCCATTGGTACCAGAAACAAATAGTCCAACCAACATCATGAATGTCAAACAAATTGACAATATACAATATTGTTTTGTATATAAGAAATACATAAGAACTCATAGAAGATATTAGATTAGGTCACAAATGTGTTGGCAAGTCTGCACTCATGTTGCAATGGGTGAAAGGTAACTCAGTAAATGACCAGTGTTGGAAGGATTTATGGGTTAAAGAAAAAGATCTTCTTCTCTCTCAGGGCTGGGAGGTGATGGAAATGCAGTAATTTCTCAATTATTCAAAACTGGATTAGGTGCACTTCCCCTTACCTAGATGTTTCTTCTTAATTTTCCCAGTTGTTATCACCATCTATGGTGTCATGTATTTTCTTATCTTGTTTGTTGCCTGTATTCTTGCACTACAGTGCAAGAATCTCCATGAGAGCAGAAATTGTATCTATTTAGTTTCTTGCTGTATCTCCTTACCAAGACCAGTGCCCACCACATAAGAAAGTACTCAGTAAAAACATATTGAAGGAATGAAAGAATTTAAAGGTAATTTTACAATTTTAACTCTACTGCCATCATCACCTCTTAATATCTCTTGTTGAAAAAAGGGATGACGAAAGGAGGGAAGGATTATGAAATTTAAACATGCTATTCTTACTGCTTTGGGAATTAGGTAAAGAGCTTGGGTGAGATGAAATTTATAGGCTTGACCAACAGAAAAACTTGGAATATTCATTTAAGTATGCACATAATGTGATTACTCTAATTACAAGTCATAGAAATGGAGAGTTAGTTAATGAAATTAATATTCATTGCTTCCAAATCATAATCCTGATATTAGCTGGCTAAACAAAGGCTTTTTTGAAATATTTTTATTTAATAACATTATTTCCAGTCATAAGTGTTTCATTATACATATATACACATTTTATCTGTATATTTTAACTATACTAGGAATAAATAGAGTGGTCTTTCCAAAGGTCTCCCTACCCTCACATTTCAAATTTGAATATTATCCAAATTTTTTGCCCATTGGGTTCTTATAGACTCTTGAGAAGTCTATATATATACTGTTATATGATATCTTCCTGCAGCTATTAGAATAATAAAAAAGAAAAAGAAGTATGAAAACAACACTTAGCAGTGATCATTTCTACACAGTTCTGTTCTACATTACTGTTTTTTAATTTCTCTGAAAGATGAAGAAATCAATTTTATGTGCTTGAAAATTTGTTGCTTGTTACAGGCAGATGAAATTTAAACTCAACAATGGCTGTGCATATGGCTAATATGTGAATTTAAAATAAATACATACATAATTTTTAAAAACACACAACCTGGTTTCTGAAAGAAATCAGGAAGCTTTAATGAGATTTTAGTCATGATCTTTTCTTCTATATACCAAATTGCTGTCTTTTTTTCTTTTTAACAGAACAAACATTGGAGGCACACAGCCTAGGTGCATTTTCTTTAGGCAGAAACCTGTGGAGAAGAATGGGAAGCTGGTCAGAAGAGGGGATACCTATGTTCATAAAATGGGTACAACCAAAATTCTGTGTGGTTTATAACTATTATTTATATTAAGTTTTATTAACCACTAGGCTAGGTTCATAGTCAAATAGTCTCGGGGTATAAAAAGTAGGCTTTCCAGTTACCCAAGACATTAAAATAGCTGCGACTAGCTTTCAGATGACATTTGACTTCTCTCTTGCTGACATTCCTCTCATTTCTTATGTATGGGATTCTACAGAGGTGAACACTTAAAATAGTAACTATTGCTACTATTACAAACTAAATATACAGGAGAATCATTTCCAAGTTTTAGCAAGTCCACCACTTATTTTAAACTAAGAAATATTTGCTTTCAAAAAATCTCTCCTGTATAACAAAAGAATTTCATAGCCTCTTAGAGTGCCCTGATATGAGGGATATTTTTGATAAAATTTATATTGCAAAGATATTAAATGTAAAATTTGTTGTGGCTTGATAAATATACGTGTGTGTGTGTGTGTGTGTGTGTGTGTGTGTGTACACACACACACATACACTCCTATAGCCAACTCCTCAATTGAAATATAGAACATTTCTGTCACCCAGAAGGTTTCTGTATGTCCCTTTGCTCACCTCACTCCCTGGGTAACTATTGTCTTAATTCTACATTACAAGTTAGTTTTGTCTCTTTTTGAACCTCAGGTTAATTGATGCACTGGTGAGTTTTTTGTGTCCAGCTTCTTTTGCTTAATGGTCTTGAAATTCATCCAAGTGGTTGAAGGTATCAATATTTCATTTATTTTTATTGCCAAGTTATGTTCCATTGTTAGAACATATCACACTTTGTCTATCCATTCTCCTGTTGATGAAAATTACATTATTTGAGGATATTATGAATAGAGCTGTTATGAAGATTCTTGTAGACGTGTTTTCTATGGGCATGTAGTTTATTTTTCTTGGTTAAATACTTGAAGTGAACCATTGGGTCATAGAGTAGATATATGCTTAACTTTTTAAGCAACGATCTAACTCTTCCAATGTATATCACTGTCAGCAATGCATGACAATTCCAATCTCACCAACAGTTGGCATCGCATCTTTTTAAGTTTATCCATTTTAGTTGGTATAAAGTAATATTTTATTATGGAATTGTTTAGCATATCCCTGATGATAAAGAATGTTGACAATTTTTATATGTGTTTACTGGTCATTTGTACATCTTCTTTGATAAAGTATGTGTTCAAGTCTTTCCCAACTTTTAAATTGGATTTTTGCCTTTTTTATTGATGCACAATTTGTCTACAGCATTATATGTTTTAAGTATACATCATTGTAATAATTTTTGTATTTTAATTATTATTTTGTATATTTTTTTCACATTATGAATTCTACCACATGAATACAGTATATATTTACACAGAAATGCCTATGTATGTATGAGCTTTGTTCTGGGACATAGTTTAGTTATTTGGAAGCAGTTTGATTCTTTCCAGGCTTGCATCTAAGATTAGTTGGTAAGATCAGAGCAGATTTTAATCTAGGGCTGATGGTTTCCCCACTAATGAAACAATACTTGTCTAAGCACTCTAATGCCCTAAATATTATGAGATATTCCTATTCTGCCTAGTGAGAACATCAACTATTCCAAGTCATATGTGAACTCTGATAAAATTTTTGTTCACTCTTTTGAGTGGTTTACGTTCCAATCTTAGGAAATTTCTTCACATTTGTGTGCTGAATATATTCAGTAAAAGACTTGGGAGAGGCCTATCTAGCTCCCCAGTGAGCTCGCTCTCTCTCTCTCTCTCTCAGCAGCTCTTCCCCCTCCAGTACCCTGTTCTGCAAACACTACCCACCCTGGCTGCCCTGAACTCCTAACTCTATCTACTCAATTCAAGGATTTCTCTGGGTTCTGCCTGGTGTCCTTTCCCTGTACTGGAGTCTGGAACTTCACCCCAGGAAACAAACGGAGGCAATGACAGGGCTCATCGCATTTGTTTCCTCTCCCTAAGGAATCACTGTCTGCTGCTCAATATCTGAAAACATTGTTTCTTATATTTTCTCCAGTTTATTAGTTGTTTCAGGAACAACAAAAGGAATGCAAGCCTGAGGCTTGTTCCTTCAATTTGCTCTGAAGCAGCCAAATTCGTACTTATTTAAGATGATGTCAAATTAAGCAAGGTGCTGTAGAGAGGCAAAGAAGGGATTAATTGGCTGGTTGATGGACCTTTCTATCATCAATCTTTTGTAACCTGGCCCCCCCCCTTTTTTTTTTTGGAAAGCAGTATATGAAACCTTGGTTAGTGGGGCTCAGAGAGGAAGATTCTGATCAGCGGAATTGAGGCCGCACTGCACATAGCGTATAATGAAGCGGGTGGAATCTTGAAAGAGGGTAAGTGCAAGCCAGGTCATCCACAGGGACTTGAGGGGACAGGTTCTAAGAATGAGTCCCAAGGAAACCAGAAGGCTGATTGATCAATATGCCACAGAGTAGGCATATAAGGGGAGCATGTATTTGGGTGAGCATAATATTATGTAGCCTAAAGTCTCAGAAAACCATTTTTTTAGTCGTAGTAGTAGTCTTCCTCCCTCACTTCCAAACACTCCCATCCTTAAGATGACATCATATGTAACCCAGCTTTGGGGCGATGATCACTTAACAACAACAAAAAAAATCAAATGAAGGAGAATTTAACTGTAGCTGTGTTATAATGGTACAATACAACATGGCTGTTTTATGGGTGTTTATTTCTGAAGGTTGCCAGAACAAATCACCACTAACTGGGGTGCTTAAAGCAGCAGAAATTGTTTCTCGGGAGTCCAGAAACCTGAAATCTAGGTGGCAATAGGGCTGTGCTCCCTTTGAAGGGTCTTAGGAAGGATCCCTCCCTGGTTCTTTCTAGGTTCTGATGGTTGCCAGCAATCCTTGTTCCCTGGCTTGCAGCTACATCACTCTAACTTCTGTTTCCATTGTTACATAGCCTTCTTCTTCCCTATGTGTATCCTCTGTGTCCAAATATCACTCTTCTTTTTCTTATGAAGACATCATTAATTGAACTTAGGGCCCACCATGTTCCCATATGACCTCAACTTAACTTGATCATATCTGTAAAAACCTTATTCCCAAATGAGGTCACATTCACAGATACCAGGGTTAGTACGTAAACATATATTTTTGGAGGACACAAATTCAACACCACAGAAGTGTGCCAAATTTCTTCCTTTGACCCTCAATCAACATTCCACACTTCTTTACCATTCTCGAAGCCCCTGGCCTACATGGGTTACATCGATGGACTCCTGTGACCTCCGGCTCCCAGCTGGGTTCAGTGAATGGGAAGCCCCAGGAGGAACTGGATGGACTAAGAGGAGTGAGCAACCCATGGATTTTCAGAGTCACTGATTCCATACTCTGATCAATATTCATGGAGATTTTACTTTGGAAGCTGGATAAGTTAATATGCATTTGTTTTGAATATGTGTGTAGGGTAAATGGAGGCAGTCTGGCTTCCTCACCCAGGTGTCTGGGTAAATAAGGGAAGCAGTTTCCCACAGCCTTGAGTGGGCCTGATAAAGCAGTGTTTTCATAGCCTTGAGCCAGGATCCAACAGACTTTTTCCATAGCCTTGAGTGGGCTTTCGTGTGTAGTATGAAGCTCTGATGTAGATCTGTTGGCACCATGTCGTCTTTGTTTGTTTCTAGTATTTAAGGGGTTAGGGGCTTCCTGCTGGGGGAACTCAAGGGCCACACCGGGTGCCACACAGCGGGATAGGTGACATGAAGTATGACATGCAGCTTGCAGCATGCGTGAATCCTCCACCCTTGAACAAAGGCATGTCATACATCCCAGCAGCTCTGTGAATATTCTTCCGTCTGCCCAAATCTCATGAATCTGTCAGGACTTGAACAGTCACAACACAATGTGTTTTCTAGATAACTTACAAAATACACTCTAAGACCACCTTATATTTTGGTTAGCAGCAAATTATGAAACCTCAGGCCTAGAAAGTGACTTGGTGGCCATGAAAAGTCAGTGTAATGATTTCACAACTGAAGAAATGAAGGCTCAGGGAGGCAAGAGCCTTGCTCTAGGCACAAGAGTTGGTCACTGGGCTAAGAGCATGACCTACCTCCCAGGAGCCCTAGTTCAAAGCAGAAAATTCTTCTCACAAACTAATTCAGCCTTCACATGAAGACAGTGTTACCCTTTGAGGTTTTTCAAATAATATCCTTTAGTCTGAGATTCTATCAACTTCTATCATCAGCTTTTCCTTCAGAGTATCATTAAACAGCTCACAGGGAAAATCTGAGCATGGAATATGTGCCAAAGATCCCTGCTCTATGGTATACAGCAAAGAACATGCTGATTTTATTACATAAGAAGTGAAACGGGCAAAATAATAACAATCATAAACAGTTTTGAAATGCTAATACAATGCCTCTGCAGCACTTACATTATATATACTGCCTATAATTCTAGCAAATTGACTAATTGTTTTTAGAAGATTCTTATGAAATTCGATCCACCCATCAAAGTAACAACCCAAATACAAAGGCATTACTTACAAATGGTCCTAATTTTGCTTTAATAGTTATTAATTCTTCTAAGCAACTTTTGAATGTATTTATTTTTGCTTCATCATTATCACAAGTATTAATTTAGGCTAATACACATTAAAGAGACTCATTTCAGTGTACAACAGGTTCTTTTATAATCTGCAAAGCAGACAATAATGGTTAATACCATCTATTTGCTACATTGAAGAAAGATAACACCTAATAACTTCAGAACTCATGTATTTTAGTGTAAAAACAAATGTTATATTAATGGATGGGGTAAAGATGTTAAAATATTACAATGTAAATTTCATAAAGAAAATTCTCCATGAGGATAGGATTGGATGGTGTTTGAGACAGTTCTCTGTGTATAAAATTTTATAGTTATTCCACATTCCCCAGGTATAAATTTCTTCAAAGTTGTGAGTTGATGATGCTTTATATTACTCAATTGTCTTGCAAGAGCTAATGTTTCCAAGATTTTCTAAAGCTGCACTTCAAAGACTAGATGAACTGGACTGAATTTATCCACTTTGCCTAGCGCCTGTGAGACCCTCAACAACTAGTTGTTGAATGAATGAATATTTTATGGACTGTGGAGAGCTATACTATCATCACTTCAGTTTTGAACTTTGTAGGTATACACTTGGCTGTTCTCAAAAACTGGGGGGAACATTGTCTGCTTGCCACCACCAAATGTACTGTCACCCTTCTGCACTTTATCTGTGACCAAGAGACTGACACTAGGACTGAAGTAAGGTCTTCCTTGCACCTTGGCTTGTACTTATCTTCAGCTAATAGGAGGAAGATGCTGACATAGATGGAGGTAGGAGAAAGGAGAAGCCAGGGTGTTTATTCTCTTGCTCCTCCCTGCTGGGCTGCTGTGGTTTTCTTCCACCAACAGCTACAGCTTTTGCCAGTTGGTCTTCTCCATTCTGCTCTCTTTTGTGTCCAATAACTAGACTCCCCTTGCCTTTCAGGCAGAGAGGTGATGACAGTTTCCTGAAGCCATTAGCTCGGGAGGACTGCACAATCCTTCTCTGTGTTCCTGAAATCCTGCCCACACCTTTGCCAACATTCCCTTTAGAAAATTCTTGATTACTCAGGTTGAGTGAATCATCTGTTTCCTGCCAGGAATCCCACAGATACACAAGAGTTCTAGGAAATTACAGATATGACCTATATTCAAATAAACTATTGGAATATACTCTAACATTGCTAATGGGAAAGAAAAATGGTACTGATTTGTTGTAAGTGAGTTATCACTTTCAGGGCAATCTGATAACGCTTCCCGCACTTGAATCCACCCACTCATAATTATTGTGAGATTTTTGTCAGGGCCTGGGCAGGGCATAGGAAAACTCTAAGACATAGTTTCTGTCTCAAGAAGTTTACAGTCTACTTGGTGGTCTAGGTAAGTGTTAGATGGCATAGCCTTGAAACACTCGATCTTATTTTTCTTGGTATCTCTAGGTACAGAGATAAAAGACAAGAGCAGAGGTGAGTGGGGTCAAACCTAGAATTGTCTAGATTTAAATCCTAGCTTTGTCCTTGACTGGTTATGTAACCACAGGCAAGCTACCCCTTTCCTCTGGGACTCAGTTTGTTCATCTATAAAGTGGAAATGTTAATACCATCTGGGGTGTTGTAGGAAATACTCAAGGCATCCAAGTAAAGAACTTAACATGGTATTTGACTCTCATGAAACACTTTATAAATGTTAGTAGTTGTTGTAATACCTGCCAGGGACAGGAAGGGTCAGTTAGGTCACAGCCTAAAAATAGGGACTGTAAAACAATATAAAAAAAGCATTTAATTGAGTTTTCTGCTGCTACATTCTATATGATAGTCATACTCCCATCAGACTTCAGATGTGTTATATATCTTTTAATTTTGAAAAAGACAATGAGGCATTTGAGCTAAAAGTTCCACATAATTTTGGATACATCAGGAGATAAAAGTGAGGGACACATTTGAGGAAGAACAGGGTCAATATGAAGGGTCCATCTACGGCTGTGAAACATACAAGGCCAAGTGATGGTTGAAGGCATGGAATCCAGGCCTTAACTTTAGGAACACCATCTTCACACTGTGTTAATTTCTGGGAATCAGACAGAGCTAGAGTGTAATGATGAAAAGGCCTACATCTTTTCCAAGGAGCCACAGATACAGTGGAACAATTTATTTCAGTGACTCTGGCTTCTCCTGGAATTCTAAATAGCTCAATTTTCTTATTCCTTTTCCCAGCAAGATGCAGAAATTGCAACTTCTGAAAGATGCTGCCAATTATTTTGGTAGTATATATATGTACAACTTCATTGTAAGATGCAAACCAATTTTGAAAACATTCGAATGTGAGAAAATGTCTGCTGTAGAACTGCAGGCAAAAAAGTGTGTGATATAGAACAACGGTGGACACAGCTCTTGTTGAAGCACTACCACCATTTGCTAAGAATTCCAATCACTTTCAAGCTTCAATATTTAGATAATAACTATGTAAGATGACATAGAAGCAGGTGTTACAGAAGCCAGGCATTTTTTTTCTACTCGTTTTCAAAGATCCAAAAGTTGATTTTAAAATCCTTTATTGCAATGTGTCCATATTTTTTTCCTTCCTTATTGGTGCAAATTTTATGGTAGTTACTATTAAAAAAAAAGTATGAATAATCAACAGTAAATGCAAGTTTTAAAGTTTATTTTTTTGGCATAGCAATATTTTTTAAAAATAACAAATGTCCGCACTCTTTTTCTTGGTTTATGAAGTCCTGATTTGACCTCTTCATAACCACCTCATCTTGTACTTTTTCCCTGACTTGCCAGTCACACTGGTCTTTTTGATGCTCTGTCATGCCGAGCTTATTTGTGCCTTAGAGCCTTTGAACATGCTGTTCTTTGCTTTAGTCTTTGTATAGCTGACTTCTTCTTTTTATTCAGATATCAGCTTTTGACCATCTCCTCAGAGAAGCCTGCTGAGACCACTCAGTTTAAAAAGGCCACTCAGCAGCTATGGCTTTAATTTTCCATGAGGAGATGTAAAAAACAGACTCTGGAGCCACAGAGCCTGTATTCAAGCTCCTCACTACTTGTGTGATCCCTGAAGATCAAGACTTCAATTTCTTCATCCATGAAATGCTGATAATAACAGTATCTACCTTATAACATTGCTGGAAGCATGACAGATAACAGGTACTACAGAAGCATATTGCATATGATTCATTGTTGTTCATTGATAGTTTTCCACATCTGACGGCTTTAAGTTTCATGAAAACAAGGACCTTATTATGTCCTATTGAATACTCTAAGGCCAGGGCCTAGAATATTAACTTAGCATGTAGGAGGAACTCAATAACAACTTACTACAGGAGATCCAAGATGATGGCAGAGTAAGTTGATGTTACATTCTTTTCTCCCAAGATGAAACTGGAATTACAACTAAAATACAGAGCAATCAACCTTAATATTCAACTGAAGACTAGCTGAATAGAAGTTTTATAATCAAGGATTTACAGAGAATCCACATCAAGACTGGTAGGAAAGGTGGAGATCTGAAAAGAGCTGGCCCTGGTCCCACAGGTGGTAGCTGATATACCAGAGGGATATCTTAGCTGAAAATCTTCCCCTTAAGATTTTCATGGCTACCAGAGGAGCATGGGGTCTCAACCCCAAGTTAGGTTCCCCAGCCTAGAGTACCAGAGCCATGAAGAGGTACTCACATAACATCTGGCTGGGAAAATCAGCAGGGATTCTGTCCAACATGAAGAGACAGGAGTCAGTTAGAGGCACAAGTATGCTTTTAAGGGACCAAGGCACAAAATCTTGTTCACAGACAGTCACCCTGGACTCTAGTGGAGGGAGAGTACAGTATACTAGAATCACATGAAGAGAGACTGGGATTCAGGACTCTAGAAAGAGCTGAAGAGATAGCTGCCAGGATCCCTGTGCTAAGTCATTCTCCCACATTGTAGATGCCATCTTTCTTGGGTTGAGTACTCCCTTCCATATGGCATCAGCTTGGGGGAAAACAATAGCTCCACCTTCTGGACTCTCTGTAGTCCCACCAAGTGGAGCTGGTGCCCTACTGAGCAGTCAGCTGCCTGGGTAAGGATGTAGAAGTCAGGGCAGACTCAGGGGATATCAGTGACTGAGTTGTGTAGTTTTGGTGCAAAAGCCACTCCCCACACCTTCCCCCAAGCTTAACTGGTACTTCCCCCTCATGGGAGATCCACTAGCCCAATCCTCTCCACTACAGGTGGCCCCCAGTGCTGAGCTCAGGCTCTTGGTAAAATCTGTGATAGACTGAGTTGTATCTATCACAGGGACACAAGGACAAGGGCCATTTTCCCTTGCACCCTCAAGGAGTTTAGAGCCCTCCCTTCATATAGCCAAATCTTGATCTGTTTGAGCCTGATAAACTCTTCTGTCCTCACCCTGATGACTCCCTGAGACTCTGACACACTACAAAGGCATGAGCATCCAGTGAGTGGTAGCTAGACTTGGTATTCCCTGCAACATTTGCATAGTAGTCTTAAAGCCAGCACTGGCACCAAGTTTGAACCTGTATAATTCTGGTGAACACCACATGTCCCTATCTGGTGATTCACTGAGAACCTACCTAATGCAACTCAAGTACTGCCAGAGGCCCTTTCAGTGACTGAGCCTAACAGGCAGCTGACATACAGATTCAGACAGAAGTGGATTTTTTGCTGACATGACCCAGATCCCAGTGCTGGTAAAAGCTGGCCTTGGTACACAGCTTGGTCCTTCCCTCACACACCCAGGCCAAGCAGAAGCAGTCACAAATGATAAATCACTTTGTAGCTCCAAACATATTTCTCAAAGCCAGTAACAGGCAACATCTGACATTGGTCTGTAACCCTCCAAAAAGCCCCAGAACCAACACACTCAGTGGCCTGCTTCAGATAACATCAGAGCAGGATCCAATTAGTTTTACAAGTGGCATATCCAAAAGGAGATCTCTGCAGGCACCAGAACTTGTGGAGGCAATTCCCCTTCATATGGTCAGCAACTGCACAGCAGCTTGTACACTGAGATATGGGTCAATCCTCACAGTCAGCCAGTATGAAGGTCAGCCCCTGCCCAAGTAGACCAATAGAAATCAAGACTCAATTGCAACAGGTGGGCCCACATAACCCACATAAGGGACAATTCTAGAGCACCCAGCTCAGGTGATCAAGGAGACTGTGCCACTAAGGCCCACAGAACATCTACTACATAAGTCTACCCTACCAAGTACAGAAATCATAGCAGATCTACCTAATACATAGAAACAAACAAAAGAGGCAGTAAAGATGGGGAGAAAAAGAAATATACTCAAAATGAAAAAACAGGAGAAATCTCCAGGAAAGTAAAAAATGAAATGAAGGCAAACAATTGACCGGATATAGAGTTTTAAAAAATGATTATAAGGATGTTAAAAAAAAACTTAGTGAGAAATTCAACAAAAAGATAGCAAAGATAAAAAATGACATAGAAAGCGTAAAAAATAACCAATTACAAATGAAGAATACAGTATCTGAAATAAAGAATACATTAAAAGGAATAAACACTAGGGTAGATGAAGCAGAGAACTGAATCAATGGTTTAAAATACAAGGTAGCAGAAACCACCCAATCACAGCAGCAAAAAAAAATAAAAAATAAAAAATAAAATAAAAAAAAAAAAACGAAGATAGTTTAAGAGACCTTTGGGAAACCATGAAGCATAACAATGTCTGCATCATAGGGGTAGCAGAAGGATAAGAAAAAGAGCAATGGATTGGAACATTTTAAAGAAATAATGATTGAAAACTTTCCTAACCTGTGAATGAAAAAGACACACAAGTCCAGGAAGCTCAGAGAGTCCTAAACAGGATGGACCCAAAGAGGCCCATACCAAGAACATCATAATTAAAATGGCAAAACTTAAAGACAAGGAGAGAATCATAAAAGCTGCAAGGGAAAAGCAGGTAGTTACCTACAAGGGAGCTCCAATTAGACTGTCACCTGATTTCTCAACAAAAACATTTAAGGCCCAAAAGGCTGACATAAAATATTCAAGGTGATGAAAAGCAAGGATCTGTAATCAAGGTTGATTTACTCAGCAAGGTTGCCATTTAAAACTGAAGGAGAAATAAAGAGTTTTTTTTTAAAAAGCTAAAGGAGTATGTTAATATCAAACCAGTACTGCAACAAATGTTAGAAGCCTTGTTTTAAGAAGAAGGGGAAAAAAGGGGAACACAGTTAAAAGAATAAAATAGCAATAAATACATTTCTATCAATAATAAATTCAGTGTAAATGGCTTAAATGGTACAACCAAAAGACACTGGATAGCTAAATGAATAAGAAAACAGGACCCATAAATAGGCTATATACAAGAGACTCACCTCAGAACAGAAGATACAGGAAGACTAAAAGTAAAAGCACAGAAAAAGACATTTCATGCAAATGGAAATGGGAAATAAAAATAGCTGGAGTAGCAACACTTATACACAACAAAATAGACTAAAAGAAATGCTATAGTACAAGACAAAGAAGGACACTACATAATGATAAAGGGAGCAACTCGACAAGAAGATATAACCCTTGTAAACATTAATGAACCCAAAATATGAGCACCTAAATATATAAAGCAAGTCTTGATAGACATAAAAGGAGAGCTCAACAGTAATGCAGTCAGAGTAGGGTGTTCTAATATCCATTGACATCAATGGATAGGTCTTCCAGGCAGAAAAGCAGCAAGGAGACAGCACCTTAAATGACACACTAGATCAGGTGGATTTAGTTGATATCTTCAGAACATTTCACCCCAAAGAATCAGAATATACACTCTTTTCAACTGCACATGGGAAATTTTCTAGGGCAGAACATATGTTAGGTCACAAAACAAGTCTCAATAAATTTTTATAAAACTGAAATTATGTCAAGCATCTTTTATGATCACAACAGTATGAAACTAGATATCAATCACAAAAAAAAAACCCCTGAAAAACACAAGAAAATGTGGAGACTAAATAACATGTTACTAAACAATGAATGGGTTAACAATGAGATCAAGGGAAAAATTTAAAAATACCTTGTAACCAATGAAAATGAGAACAAAAATCAAAATCTATGGGACATAAAGAAAGCAGTCCTAAGAGAAAAATTCATATCATTATAGGCCTACTTCAAGAAACAAGAAAAACCTCAAATAAACAATCAAAATTTAAACTTAGAGGAACTTGAAAAAGAATAAGAAACAAAATTCATGGTGAGTAGAATGGAAATAATAAATATCAGAGAATAAACAAATGAAATAGAGTCTAAAAAAGCAATACAAGAGATCAAAGAAAGAGCTGGTTCTTTGACAAGATAAAAAAGATTGACAAACCTTTAACTAGACCCATCAAAAAAAAGAGAGAGGACCCAAATAAATAAAATCAGGAATGAAAGAGGAGAAGTAACAACTGATATCAAAGAAAGACAAAGAATTGCAAGAAAATATTAAAAACAATTATATGCCAAGATATTGGACAACCTGGACAAAATGGATAAATTTCTAGAAACATACAATCTTCAAAAAATCAATCAGGAAGGATCAGAACATCTAAATAGACAAAACTAATAAAATTGAAGTGTTAATCAAAAAACTCCCAACAAAAAAAGGCCCTAGACCAGATGGCTTCACAGGTGAATTTCACTAAATATTTAAAGAACAAACACTTATCTTCTAACTACTCCAAAAAAGTCAAGAGGAAGAAAGGCTCCCAAGCTCATTTTACAAGGCCAGAATTATCCTAATTTCAAAACCAGATAAATACACTACAAAGAAAAAAAAATTATAGGTCAATATTCCTGATAAACATAGATGTTAAATCCTCAATAAAATATTAGCAAACCACATCCAGCAATACATTAAAATATCATACACCACGATTAAGTGGAATTTATACCAGGAATAAAAGGTTGGTACAATATCTGCAAATCAATAAATGTAATACACTACATAAACAAAAGGTAAGATAATACTACATAATCATATCAATAGATGCAGGAAAAGCATTTGATAAAATCTAGTACCCATGATAAAAACTATCAACAAAGTGAGAATAGAGGGACAATACCTCAATACAATAAAGGCAATAAATGACAAACCTACTGCCAACATCACACTCAATGGGAAAAAAACTACAAGTGTTCCCCTTAACATCAGGAATAAGACAAGGATGTCCACTTTCACCACTCTTATCAAACATAGTACTGGATGTCCTAGCCACAGCAGTCAGAGAAGAAAAACAAATAAAACGCATCCAAATTAGAAAGAAAGTAGTAACACTGTCATTATTTGAAGAAAATATGGTACTGAATACATAGAACTCTAATAATTCCACTAAAAAACTACTAGAACTGAAATATGAATTCAGTAAAGTAACAGGATGTAAAATAAATATCTAAAAATCAGTTGCATTTTTATACACAAGTAATGAAATATCAGAAAGGGAAACTAAGAAAACAATCCCATTTACAATTGTATTAAAAATACCCAGGAATGAATTTAACCAAGGATATAAAAGAGCTGTACTCAGAAACTTTTAAGACACTGAAGAAAAATGACTGAAGAAGATACAAATAAGTGGAAGCATATATCATGTTCATGGATAGGAAGAGTTAACATCACTAAAATGTCCATACTACCCAAAACAACCTATAGATTCAATGCAATTCCAATCAAGGTATCAATGGCCTATTTCAGACAACTAAATAAAATTCCTATAAAGATATCAATGGTATATTGCACAGAACTAGAATAAATATTCTAAAAATATACATGGAAGCAAAAAGACCCCAAAAAAGCAACAGCAATCTTGAGAAAGAAGAACAAAGTTGGAGGAATCACACTATCTGATATCAAACTATACTACAAGGTAACAGTAATCAAAACAGCATGGTACTGGCATAAAAACAGACATATAAATCAATGGAACACCTTTGTGGTCAATTAATATTTGACAAATGAGGCAAAAACATACAATGGGGTAAAGATAATCTATTCAATAAATGATGCTGGGAAAACTGGACAGCTATGTGCAAAAAATGAAACTAGACCACCTTCTTGCACCACACACAAGAATAAACTCTAATGGATTAAAAACTAAAATGTTAGACTTGAAACCATAAAAATTCTAGAAGAAAACATAGGCAGTAAAATCTTGGACATTTTTTGTAGCAAGGGAAACAAAAGAAAAAATGAACAAATGGGACTACATCAAACTAAAAGGTTTTTGCACACCAAAATGAGAATACAACCCAGTGAATAGGAGAGCATATTTTCCAATGATATATCTGATCAGGGATTAATTCCCAAACTATATAAAGAACTTACACAGCTCAACACCAAAAATAAATAAATAAATAATTCAATTAAAAATGGGCAAAGGACCTGAATAGACACTTCTCCAAAGAGGACATATAGAAGGTCAATAGACATATGAAAAGATATTCAACATCATTAATCATCAGTAAAATGCAAATTAAAACCACAATGATATATCACCTCACACCAGAAGGGCTATCATCAATAAATCAACAAACAATAAATGTAGGCGAGGTTGTGGAGAGAAGGGAACCCGCATGCCCTGCTGGTGGGAATTCAGATTGGTGCAGCCATTGTGGAAAACAGTATGGAGTTACCTCAAAAAATTAAAAATGGAACTGCCTTATGACCCAGTGATTGCACTTCTGGGAATTTGTCTGAAGAAACTCAAAACATTAATGCAAAAGCATATACGCACCCCTATGTTCATGACCATCTCATTTACAATAGCCAAGATTTGGAAGCAGCCCGCGTCCATCAGTAGATGAGTGGCTAAAAAAGCTATGGTGCATTTCTGCAATGGAATAATACTTAGCTATAAAAAAGAAAGAAATCTTACCTTTTGTGACAGCATGGATGGCCCAGGAGAGTGTTATGCTATGCGAAGTAAGCCAGTCAGAGAAAGGCAAGTACCATATGATTTCACTTACATGTGGAATCTAATGATCAAAATAGCTCATAAACAAGATAGAAACAGACTAATTGATATAAAGAACAGATTGACAACTGTCAGAGGGGAGGTGGTTGGGGGGCTGGGTGAAAAAAGTTGAAAGAATTAAGCTGAGAAAAAAGCATGTACACATGGACAAAACATGTGGATTACCTGAGGGAAAGGGGGTAAGGGGGAGGTGGAAGAGAGTAAAAGGGGGTGTAAATCGTGATAGAAGGAGACTTGGCTTATGGTGCTGAACACACAATACAATATACAGCTGACATATTACAGATTTATATACCTAAAACCTATATAATTTTATTAACTTATGTTATCTCAATAAATCAAATAAGAATTGTAAAATAGCTACTTATTAAATCATGATTCCATATGTTTACATAGAAAATAATAAACAAACTGACCATTAAATTGGTGGTCATTTATGAAGACAAAGACCTATCACCGTACTAAAAACTAAAATTTCAACACTGCAGTTTCTGGGAAGCTCCTTTCTCAGGTGGCTGGTGTTGAAGGCAGTTTTCAACTAGAGCCTGTTGTTCAAAAATAAAGAGCTAGGAACCAGGTAGGTCTGGATCATGGCCCTCCCAAGCCTAACCTACTTTTAGGGGACCCTGTGCTGAGTGCTCAGCAAGTGCTTCCAGATGTGGCTTGCGTGAAATACAAAAGCAGTATCTCAACAAGGCACTGAATTGCTTGATGATCATGAAAAAGCCAGCTAAGCCTACAGAGGTAAATAGGTTAACAACTTTGTCTTTTACATTATGCTTTCAAACAGAGGGCAAGATACCACATCAGGGACTCATGTTAGCTAGTTTGCTGTGGCTTAGTTGCTGCATCTGACCAGTCCTCAATGATTGGCTTAGGAAGGTACATGGTTAACTTTTTTTTTTTTTTACCGTTTATTTAGTGATTATCATTATAGTTATTTTTATATGTGAGTTCCCAGCCTTATGTTCAATGTGACATTTGGTTTATCATCACATAGTTTCAAAATTGAACCTGAAAAAGAAATTGAAAGTCTCAGGAGGCCAGATAATATATCCGTTTATACCTGTATTTGTGCTACAGAATTCATGGCACCAAACCCAGGTTACATTCAGAGGATGCAAAGCAAGAAAATATTCAGAAGCATTTATTCTGGGAATGGACAATGGGTTTATAAATCCCATCTCAAAAATCTTTGCCCAAAAGCCTAATCCTAACCATTTTTCTTCCTTAAGTTTTTATTTTCATAAATTCACATACTCTGGATCACTTATGAGCGTCTCACTGTGTGATACCATCCTGCTTTTACAGTAAAATAAAATTTGATTTTGATGACTCAAAATTTTATTTCTAATTTACTGAAAGTTTTGTGTAACAGTAATTCTCATATCATTTCCATCCTGCATTTTAAGTAATTATTAGTAATATTGCAAGAGGAGAACCTTAACTTACAAGATAACATTTGGCTGTACTCACACAAACGCACCACTATCTGTGACTTGCTAGGAAAATGCAGGTGACAAAAAAAAAAAAAAGGTTCATTGCTAGAGTAAATATTTTCAGGCAGTTAAAATAAACAGGATAGAGACATGACTAGTGTTGCTCGTCATTCAGCAAATAGAAAGGTCACCAGTCTGATTCCTGGTGAGGGCACACGCCTGGGTTGCAGGCCAGGTCACCAGCTAGGGGCGTGCAAGAGGCAACCGATTGATGTTTCTCTCACACATCAATATTTCTCTTGCTCTTTCTCTCTCCCTTCCCCTCTCTCTAAAAATAAATAAATAAAATCTTTTAAAAAAGGATTTTTTTCTACATTTTTAATTGTTTGGTGTATTAATAAGTATTTATGTCTATTATCTAAAATTTTTTTTTTAAATAAAAGGAGAACAAGGTAAGGATTTGGAGTCAGGAACAAAGGTGTGGTCCCAGCTCGCTATGGCCTTGTGTGTGATTTTGAACTATTTTCTGAAGCTCTCCATGTCTAGATTCCTTCACCTATGACTTGGGAGAATAGATATGATGACACTTAAGGTCACTTTCCTTCTAAAACACCTTGATTCTACCACTGTTCTCTGTTGTCATTTTGCCACAAAATTTGTATAATCTACAGATCTTGTAATATACAGGTATTAATCTTACATTTTCTTCTTATGCAAAAGCTTCAAAATTCACTTGTACACTTTATGATTAGAATTTTCTATATGTCCTTTGGTCATTCTGGTAATTATAGTTTCCTTTGATCAGTGTCCAAGATTTTCAACTTTCCTCTAATCACTTTCGAAAGTACATAAAGGTATGTGTATTGGTTTCCTATTGCTGCTGTAACAAATTACCACATATTTAGGCTTAAGACAACACTGTGAACAGTAAATTCTCCTCTTTATAAACCACCCAGTTTATGACATGTTTGTTATCACAGGCTGGATTAAGAAAGACATCTTCTTTTTCGCAGCCCTTAGTTGTGGCAAAGTTTCCCTTTACTTTATCCCATGCTGACATATCCTCGGCAACATTCTCTGTCATAAAAATAACCCTCTTCGTGCTGGCTGGTGTGGCCTCAATGAATTGAGCACCAGCCTGCAAACCAAAGGGTCACCAGTTCAATACCTACTCAGGGCCCATGCCTGGGTTGCAGGCCAGTTCCCTGGTTGGGGGCGCATGAGAGGCAACCACACATTTTTGTTTCTGTCCCTCTCTCCATCCCTTCCCCTATCTCTAGAAATAAATAAATAAATAATCGTAAAAAAAAAATAACCCTCTTAGAGTCTTTAGTATCCATTGAACTCTGGTGTTCTCATCTCTTGATACACACAGTCACAACCTGGTAAATAACAAAGTTTTGCTGATAACAGTGTTCTGTGAACAAAGTACATGGCATATATCTGGAAGGGCAATGGGCACTTCACTGCAAGATTGTCCCTTCTCTTCAGGGCTCTCCCTTCTCTGCAAAGAAGCATCTGCTCATCCCTGAGCACCCTCCCAGAAGAAAATCCATGGATGTGCAAAGAATATTCTCAGCACCCATCTCAAAGCATCACATATTTTAAATAAGGTCTATTTGACTCTTCTGATAATTGGATTCTGATTTCACTAGCAAAGTTTAAGAGATATCCTTGCACCGTACATGAAATATCTGTATAAGAGTAGATAAGTAATACTATATCGACCATGTGAGCAGGGAAAGACGACAATGTGCTTGAATCTCAAACTAAATCTTTCAAGCAGATGGGGCCAGGAAAAACCAAAATGCTCTCCCTGACAGAATCTGCTCACTGGATCAGAAAATAGGGCCACAAGGAGCCTGCAGTTGTTTGCTTTGGGCTCCAGCTGCAAAAAAGGAATGTTGTGTCTTTCTGACCCAATCCCTTAGAGACATGATTCATTTCTGTTCAGCATAGAAACCCCAACACACACACTTCACCAGAGACAAATGTGCCAGTTTTTGAAATGGTCTTACATAAAGAAAAAAGTAATGCTTTGTATTTAAAATGGAAACAAGTTTAATATAAAGTGAAACTGGGTTCACGTAACAGGAAAACTTCAGTTAGAGCTGTCAGATGACTTGGCCATCTCGAGGTAGAAAAATCCCTGTCGTTGTGTTCAAAAAGAAGCCAGGTAACCACCTCTCAGAGTGTGGCAGAGGAGATTTAAGTGACAGGTTAGGGGATAGAAGATGGGATTGGTCTTAAAGTCCTCAAGGGTTCTAGCAAACTTGACATTTAATCATTCCGAAGCCAAGTCTAATGCAGTCTGATTACTCACCTTAAGTATCCACCCGAAAGACCTCAGAGAAACCATTGAATCTTTAGCCACCCAAATAGTTCACATTACCTTTAAAACAGAGATATATCAGTTCAGAAGTAGAAGGTACTTTAATCAATCCAGCCAGTCACAGACCTACACAAAGGAGAGGACAGGCTAGAACAGGATGACTAGAAACTGAAAGAGAACTTGTCCAACTGTCACCTCTGGATTTGCATCCCCAAGATTGGCCCTATATGAAATCCTGGAGAAGGTCGTCTAGGCCCTCTCCCCTTTACCTGAGTTCTCCCATAGTGCATTGGGGCAGAAGGGCTGAGAGTCACTTCATTGGTGGGAAGTACTGACAGGAAGCAGTGTCAAATCAGAGGACTTTCCTGTCCCAGAGTTGCCAGGTGTGGGGATCAGGGTCAATGACCTCCCCTGTCCACATGGCAAGGCCTCTTTAAGGTCACCCAACTTGGAGTCTTCTCTTGGATGACTGACCCTTGGATTGGTCTTTTGTGGAAGCCCTGTCATTCTGGATGTGTCCCGTAAACCCCCTTGTTTCCAGAAGCCTGTGAGCTCCAGGGAGCGCTCTGCTCTGGAGAAACCGCAAAGGAACTAGGAGATCAAGGTGTGAGGTAGTTATCTGGATTCTCAGATTCATTTGCTCACAGAGCCTGAGTCAGTGCTTGAGTGCTTAGTATGTGTGAATAAATATTTGTTATATGAATGAGTGAACATGCATAGCCATAGCCATAGTCTATTAGGGATTTGGGAAAGGGGAGTTGTAACCAAGGTAAGTGAATAAATTTTTCAAAGACTGTGGCTCCAGCTTCAAATATGCATTGCTAACATTTGGAATTTGGCACCTTCCTGGTTAGGGACTCTGGGATTACTATTCAACTAGATAAACCTTTACCCAGATAGTCCCAAACTAATGACAATAAACACCGAATAATGGAATGGGAGTGGGGAGATCATTTCTGTTTCTCTTAACATCACAGACTGGCAATGAGTCATTTGCATCAGCTACTGATGTCACCTGGCCCTGCCACCTTCCTCCTCAGAGACCTGCTTTCAGACACCACAGGCATGTTGAAGACAGGTATGGCTGGCTTCTAGTCAGGCTCAAGGATACCCAGCTCTGATTCCATAACATCCCCAAAGGTACCAAGACAACTGTACTGATATCTGCTCTCAGGAAATGTGCTCTCTGAGGGCTATATTTTTTTTTGTGGGGGGGGGGGGCGGGAGGTGCTATTATTGCCATAGAATGTACATTCTTCTTGAAATTCTTACAGATCAAAAATTGCCACTGTATATGAGATACCAAATTATCCATGCTCTATCCAATTCTGGGAGCACTCTGGACTTTGCTGTTTTTGTCCTGAGCAAGATTTGGTGTCAGCTTGATGGTGGCAGCAGGTCTGTGTTGAAGCCAGGGCTCCTAGGAGCCTTCCTGCTGAAGCAACGGTAGGATGGGGACATTGCTAGGGGGTCTCAGCTGTGACCAGCCATTGGAGCAGGCCTCATGGAAAGATTACCACAGTTTAAGACAGTTTCCAAAAAGGTCAGTTATGCTACATGGTTATGACAAGATCCATTTGCCATTGCTTGCTTTTCCACTTACTTTTCACATAGATGAGATGAACCCATTTTTCATTAGCCTCCTGAGCTTTTTTTCCTCTAACAATTGTGAAATAAAAATGTGTTGCCTCTCAATTGAGAAAAAAAGTGAATCCTATCTAAACACATTTAAGCTAAAACTGGTCTAGCTCATTCTATATACCCATACACCTCACAGTTATACATAATACATGCCAAGAACTTAAACAAAGTAATCGAGTGATCAAACACAGAGGCAAGATGGAGGCGCAGGCCTTTCCTGGTTTTAGACAATGGAACCTATTTCCTCACCCTCTCTTGCTAATCATACTTGGGATGAGGTATGGGACCAGGAACCAGAAATGATTTGTCACAACAGTTGTTTGGACAGTTGGAGAGAGCCCTGTGCTGCCTCTTTGGAACTCTCTTGCTGCTTCTTTTTCATTAACTTTTTCACATTGCCTGTGACAGACAAGCTCTGGGAATTAACATCTCCCAGTTAAAACTCAGACACTTTCCACTCATACAGACAGAGTCCCTGGCGCCAGATCCCCGATCTGTTACTTAATCCTCCATGGTTTTCAAATACACCTGTTCCCTGCCTTCGCCCCACAGCTGTCCTCAAACTCCCCATCTTACCTGTCTTGCCCTCTGTTGACCAGCTTGCTGCCAAGTACAGAAGTTCCCTGACTTATGATGGTTTGACTTTATGAATGATAGGCACTCATAATTTGAATTTGAATTTTGATCTTTTCCTGAGCGAAGGGTGCTCTCGTGAAGCTGGCAGCAGCACTAAGCCACAGCTTCCTGTCATGCACATGATCATGAGGGTGAACAACTGATACTCTACAGTGTACTGTGGTGCCCACTTTTTTGGATATTGTGTCTGTGTTTTCCACCCCAACATGTCTACAAAATGCCCTCTGTGTCTTTTGCTTCTGGTGAACAGAGAACAGCGATTACTCTTGAGATGAAGCAAAATAATCGCCCAACTGTAGGCTAATGTAGGTGTTCTGAGCACCTTTAAGGTACTTTGATGTTTGGTACTTTGAGTGTATCAAATGCATTTTTCACTTACAATATTTTCAACCTAAGATAGGTTTATAGGGATGTAAGCCCATTACAAGTTGAGGAGCATCTGTACTTACAAGACAAACACTCTAAGGATTTCACAGTGAGAAATAAGGATCTGAGTGTCCCCTTGTACTGGAAGCGCTTACTATGGATTGGACTGAAATCATAGTGGTTCCTTTTTGGTGAGCAACAGTGATTTTGGAAGCTGCAAATCAGCAAGCCTTCCATTCTGCATATTGAATCAATTTTGGGTCTCGGTGCAATGCTGTTTTTATCTGATTTTCCCACGACTATTTCCATTAAAATGTGGGGCCCAAATGGTATGCATATATTCTACTCTATCAGAGAAAAGACAGAAAAAAATATTAAGCTGACAATTTCAAATTCCAGCTTAGCAGGATATCAGAATATGGTTCTAAGGTATGTAGGTAAGAAACCCTCTCGTCACCATTTCTAGTAATAAAAGGAAGTACTTTTATATTAAGCATTTGAAAGGTATAATGTGTTCATTTTCCTCTAGCTCAAAAGAATTAAGTAAACAAGAAAATGACTGCAATATGAGATAATGCTACCTTTAACTGAAGCTTATATGAAGAGGTGCCAGTGCTCAATGAAGGAGCGACAAACATTGCCCAGTGGGGTGTTGGAGCATTCAGAGGAGGGACCCTCTGATGAGCATGGTTGGGTCAGAACTGCTCAGAGACAAAGAAGGAGCAAAAGATGAACAAGCATTTACTAAAATTCTTTCAAACCCACAGCTTAAACAAAGTTTAATAAACACATTCTGGGTCAATTACTGTGAATCTAGACAACTGAAAGTTCACTCAACCTCATTGGACGTGCTACTTTTAGATGAACTTTTTCATTAGGATGCAGCAAGTAGACAATCTGACAACAGTAACCTGGACTGTGGTACATGTAACCAGAGGCTGGATAATCCTAAATGACAGTGTAGACTATCAATACTTGGCATAGAATAAAGTGCCTAGAACACATCCATGGCACTAACATCCTTCTACATTGCCCCAGGCATTCCTTCCATCCCAGCATACACTAGGCTTTTAAAGGAATCTGCACTTCCAAAGTCTTCCATTTCCTTCCTCCCTCAAATTAGTTAATAATAGCACCTTCTTTCTGATAGAGAAAGCAGATGCCATCTAGGAGGCAGCCTGAACCTTCCCACTGTCAAATCTACAAACATGCTTCCTCTCTGCCTAATTCACCCTTCTAGGTTGTTAGCCCCATTTTCTGATCAATCTTTTCCTTTCTCTCTTCTTAGTCTTCCACTCCATTTCTAGAGGCATTTCCCCAACAACTCATTTTAAATAAATTTTTTTTGTTTTGGAACAATTATTAGATTTCCAGAAAAGTTACAAAAATAGTGCCTCTTTACGACATATACTTCACCCAGCTTCATTTAATGTTAACATCTTACATGACCGTGATATATTTGCCAAAACTAGGGAACCAACTTGGCATGTTACTATTGACTCAACTCTGAACTTTATTTGCAATTCACCAGGTTTCCCCTCACTTCCTCTTTTGCTGTTCCTAATAGGATGTTAATACATCCATGTCTCTACAATATTAAAAATAAACTATAAAAAGCCTCACAAATCCATGACTTCCTTCAATGATTGCCCTCTCTCCCCCTGGTTCCTCATAAATAAGCCCACAGTGACCACCGAAATGGACTTTGCCCGAGTTGTTGTCACCTGTTTCAAAATCCTGGCACCACCTCTCTTTTCTTAGCAACATGGCTTCTCAGCAGCATTGAGCATTTCCCCTGGTTCCTATGTTTCACTTCCCTGCTTTTAATCCTGTCTTCCAGCTATTTCTTTTGGTTTCTCCCTACTTCTCTCTTCCCCACTTCTCCCCTTCCCTTCCTTTCTCTTGTGAGGTTCTTCTTATCCTGCTTTTCCTTCATGTTGATTATTTCAAGTCTGATCTGTAATTTCTTTTCTTCTCATTCAAGATATTCTTTCTAAGAGAACTTGTTCAATTCTTCAATTAACAAATAGGTGAAGTGACGAAAACTCTACATCAAATTTTCAAATCTCCCTTGAGCTTCACACGTCAGAGCATATTACAAATGCCCCGAGGCTTCCTCCCCAGGTAGCTTCAGCTCAGCTCTGCTGCTTCACCTCCTTGCCCTACCACCCCCACTCCTGAGAGCGCTATACTATGCCTTATCCTGCCATCGGGTGAAGAGTTCGGATTGTATCTAAGTGGCTCTCACACATAACCAAACAGGCAGCACACCTGGCAATTATTTCCTCGTTTTCTGGAGTAGACCAAAGCACAGAGGGTAGCACAGGTATTTCCACTCTCCCCAGGCCTGGGCTGGGATGACCAAAGGTTGAGGGAGGATAACTTTCTGTGGCATCTGAGTATGAACTGACATCAGGACTTTGTACCAAGATGGGAGAAAAGATGGAAATGTGTGCACTGGTGACAGGCCTCTGATGTGTCCCTGACACACCCACATGCAGGTGCCCTTTGTAAGTTGAATTCCACCTTTAAGGAGTTTTCTTCAGTCTAGACGGGTTTTCTCTACCTGGAAGCCCAGTCCAGACCTGCACATCCTTGAAACGTTGGCCAACAGTCTTCTTCCTAGGGCAGTCTCATCTGAGCTGTCCGTCTAGGATGGGTCCTCTTGTATCACGTAGCACTCCTGGATTAGTGCTATGTCCCAGCCTTTCACTGTGTAGGCAATGTGTCTGCGTTAACTGCCACATCTCCAGCACCTAAGTAGTGTCTGGCTCTGAGGAGGTTTTCATGAACATTGGTTAAGTGAAGGCCGGAATGGATGCACACAATGGGCCAGCTCTGCCTTGCATGCATGAGGACAGCAAGTCAAAAGCTCAGGAAGCAGTTCCTGCTACTCCTAGGCCCCAAAGATGCTCCTCTATTTGCCTATCTGCCTCCTTCCCTTGCGTGTAAAGAAAGACTCAAAAAGGGGATAGGAGAAATAATATTTCTACTTGTCTATTTGAAGAATCTGGCTGATTTTGTGTTTCTCAGAGTATATGCTAGGCAAGAGTGCCAACACTATTTTTGGAAGCTGGAATTTCCCTGGCAGCCTGTCTCATGCTCCACCAACCCTGGACTTTCCAATGGCCTCAGGGTACTATGTAACCAATCACTCTTCATTCTAGCCCCTGGCTCTCTAATTAAATACGTCTTCCCACTCTCTTCATCCCCCTAACTTTCATTCAGACCTCCATGTAAGTTCATAAGGCAAGTTGTGGGGGCAAATATAATGCTGGAGTAAGGGAAAGTCTACTTTTCTGTTGTTAGGAATAGAAAAGCACTATGTTCCAGCAAGCAAACAAAAACAGTATAACAGAGCTCTGCTAGTCTTTCTTGCCAAAATAAATTCATGTACTCAATAGGATGTTTGTTCCCTGGATGTGATTCAGGTTGACAACTCCTTTATCTGCCCTCCAGTAAAGGAGGCTAATACAGAGTTTTGGTGAAGTTCTCAGTAAAAAGAAGATCCCCATTAAGACTCAGGCTGGCTGTAACAAGTCATTGTAACATACAGGCTGTTTTAGGAAAGGACAGTTATGAGGGATGACCTTTATTCCTAAGGATAAGTGAATGAAAACCACATTGCATTGGTTTTCTCCCACTGGCCATGCTGTGTTGAATGCTCTGCAGGGGAGAAAGTGGCATTCTCAGGTAAACATCAGTGAGACTGGCCAGCACAGGCTGACTGTGTCCCTGTGATTACAGAAGAAGATGCAGTGATACTTGGATGGCTGGCATCTCCAATCTTCTGTTGCTTCCAGTGCCTAAATGCTTGCTCCAATTCCTACCAGTGAAAAATGTATTACATTCCTCTAACCACATTGAAAGGCAAGCAACTTATTTCATTATGCACCATCTTAAATTTTATCTTAGAGCCTCCCATTGATTCTCCCTGGTGCTGCCAGACCTTCTCAAATGCTCAGGACTTGAGGCCTAATTCACTGGGAACCATCACCTCCATGTTACTGTAGGTCAATGCTACTTCCCTCAAGGGTATTTGTACTTAAAGTTCACATCAAAACTGAGGAAGGGGCTTTATTCTTTATCAGTAAAATCCACAGTCTCAACGAGCAGGTAAATAAGAGGAAATGTATCAAGAAACAACACCTCCTAGTGGCAGGTAAGTGGCTACCTCCCAGGATGATGATGCAGAGGCAGAGTAGAGGGTTTTATCTGTGCCCTTCCTGTCTTTTGTTCATCATTACTGGAAGCAGTCAATGCTCTCCCAAGTTAACTCAAAGCTGCATAGAGCCCAGTGGTCATTTGACACGGCAGTCTCATCTCAGTTGTTCACCAACTTCAAAGCACTGTTCTACCTAGAAGTCATAGTTGAAGGCATTGCACAACCTCATCTATCTTAACTGCTTAATCATTAATATCATGCCTAGATATTCCCCTAACTGTGGAAGACAAGGCCAGCTCCATCAAATGCCTTGCTGAAACGCTGGGTAATGTTAGTCCAGTTTTGCCATGCCCATAATAAATAAAATTTTCTTTTCACACCTATTATTTATTTATTTTTAATTTGAGGATTGGGTGGGGAAAGAGAAGGGTTGGTTACTCAGAGAAACAAAACCCCTGAATACAGGCACGCACATACACACACCCTACTACAAATTCATTAAGAAAATCTTTGTTTCTAATAGCATCTGTTTTTATGCATGATGGTAAAATGAAAAGGGTGAATCATTTGCATCTCAATGGCAGAGTGATAAAGCTGCCAAATGACTAAAAACAGTTCTAATTCTAAATGCCCACGGACACGTGTAGAGAGAACTGAGGTTGTTTGGGGTGTCTTTTTAGCATTCGAATGTGATAAAGAGCCCAGAGTCAGGTAGATAATAAAGTCAGCAATACAAACTTGTAGAGTTACAGAGCCATAGAAATACCCTGAAATTGGGGCTAGATGACTTGAATTTGGCTTATCACTTGTCAGAGGTGGGACCTTGGGTGGTTACGTCTTCTACTTTCAATATTCTTACCTTGAGAATTGGGATACTGATACTACATCACAGGAGGCTTATGTGGATAAAATGAAATAACATATGGAAGTATATGATAGCACCTTGCACAGTGTAGGTATTCTTTAAGTGCTTGAGTATACATTGTGTTGGAGACCTGGGGTGGTCATTTATACCTCTGAAATTCTAGCTTACTTATGACAAGCTATTGTCCACCCACTAACTCCCAAACTTGCTCCTTGGTCATAAATTCCTACTTTTCCTTACTGTATTTGGTGTTAAGCTTGATCGTTCTCTCTATGTAAAACCACATTGTAAAAGTTACCTTAGAATAAAGTCTCCTTTACCATCTTAACCAGTTTCACAAATATTTTTTTCTTTAATATGCATATGACTCTAATCCTGAGTAGTACAGGGAAGTAGATCCTTGGAAGAGTCTTGAAGTCCTCCATCTACAACTCCAGGTCAGTGAACCCATCAGGTTTGACAATCCTGCTAATAAGGACCAGGGGGTTGAGTTCTCTCTTGGACCCACACACTTATGTCACTCAGGGTGGGAGACATCCCACCATGGCCAGCCCTCGGCCTGTGGTTATTTACAACTGTGGTCAGAGGATTAAGACTAATATCCTACTGCAACAAATAACTTCAGGCTGTTCTTATCTGCCTTGACACTTGCTACTTCAGGTTTCTTTACCAAGGATTTAATTTTATTCCTCAGGGTACTTCATTTCTTTTCGCTTGTTCTTAAAGGGAGATTGCCTTTCCCTGGTGAAGTGTGTAATGCCTGCTGTGGCCAGCGGTGTAGTTGGACCTATTGCCAGGTGTCTAGTTAAGACTATGTGGAGGTTTTCCTGTGAATGAGCCTACTCTCTTCTTTCCAGTTAGCATTCTCACTTCTCTGTTTCTTCAGAAGGCACTTTCACTTAAGGTTCTGAAGTAGTTTGTTTACTTTTTCCTCAGTTTTCTTTTCCTGCATAACTTCCATTTTCTATTCCTTCTCTCTTCCCCCAAGTTATAGCGCTTATTGGTTGGCCTGAGCTCCAACATCCTCATTATTTACTTCCTCAGTATCACCTATGAGTCCAGGTGGTCCTGTCTATCTCCTTGTGCTGGGCCCATAGGGCACCACCTAACACATGGTAGGTGACCAGGGATTCAAGGACCAGGTTCTTCAGTGAAGTGCCTTTGGGGAAAGAGTTGGGTTGGTGACAACAAACTACAAACTGTCCTATTTGAGTCTCACAGTCTTGGGAGAAAGATGCAGGTTTGGGATTGAACATGGAACAGGGACAGAGTATAAGGGTCACTTGAGACATTTCCTAGTGGATGTCCAGCTGGCCCATGAGTTCAGTCAGGGCTGGGTTGGAGAACTTGTGGTGATAAGAACCATGGTTCAAAAGAGGTCACCCAGAGAGGGTGTCAAGAGAGAGGAAGTAATTGAGGATCACACTCAGGCACAGCAACACCTAAGGGGTGAGCCAAGAAGAGGGGCAAGGAAAGAGCAGAGAGAGAGCAGTCTGATAGGTAAGAGGGAAGTAAGGAGAAAGCATGTCATCTCACCAAGGCAGTAAGGACACCGGTTCTGAAGGGAAAGTATAAGCCTTGAAATGAGAGGAGTGTAGCTGAGAAGATGAAATCCAAACTGTGGGGAAGTTTTGACACAAGACAATATACCAGTTGGTCCTGAAATCTGAATTCTTCAGGAGGAGACAACCCCAAGGTGATGAGGGTTCTGCCCACCTTCTCATACTGCTCACGTCACCATCACTTTAGCCTTTGCTTCCACCACACAGGCTCTCTGAACTATACTTTCCCCTTGCCTTCTGCTTCTGCCTTAGTTCTTCTCTGTTCCTGAAATTCTTTCCCCCCAGGTCTTCTCACAGTAATTAACTCACATTTCCTCAGAGGCTCCCTAACTGCCCCATCAGGCAGTACTGCCAAGCCCCATCCCATTGACCACACAGTACTCATCACTCCCCAAAATGATCTCCATGTATTTATTGTCATGTTTTCCCTTTCTTCTCAAATATTAACTTCATGAGAAGAGGGTATGCCTTGCCCATGGCTGTTTCTCCATAGCTCAGAAGATGGGTGGGCACATAGTTAGCCTCAATAATTATTTGTTGAAGGAAGAAAAGAAAGAAGGAGAAAAGGGGTAAAGAGAGTATAAAGGAAGGAGAAAGGAATATAGATGAAACCTATTCATTAAATAACTAAAGCAAAGCAGCAGCCCAGCAAAGGTCCTTAAGCCATTTGCTTTAACATGCATGAAAAAATGGTATGCAATTTTCATGTCAATTATTTACATATAGAAATCCAGAAAGGGCTTAAGCTGCCTCAGACAGCTCCATATCCATTGGTGATCTCAATACATCAGTATATAAATATTTGAGTCATTGAAATTTTTTTTCCTCATAACCATTCTCCCTATAATAGAATTTAGGCCATTAAATTACACTTGTTCTCAAAAAGGACATTCATAAAATGTCAGGGAACTCAGTCATGGTGGCACTGGTCTATATGATCATTAATTACAAAGAAACTGAACCAAGATGGGGGAATTTTAGATCAGCCCTTAAGCATGACTTCTCTCCTCTGTTGATATCCACACACCTGTTGGGTTCCAGTAATAACAAGTGTAGTTTTTCCTGTCATCATCTACAGACTGCTCTCTTACACCCAGGCTCATTACCTCACAGCAACCGTGAAAATAAATGCATGCTGGAGGTTTAGTCACAGAGATGGTCAACTTTTTAAAGCAGGCTACCCAGAACTATTTTCCTTGACATAATTCTATAAGAAATTGCAAACTGAGGAGCAGCTTATGAAATATTTTTGGTACTTGGACTACTATGCAGAAATTAAGATAGATAGTAGCCCTAATAACCGTTTTACCCTAAATAAAAGACTGAAATCACACATAACAACTAAAGAGCTCAAACACCTACAAAAACAATTTCTCCACTTCCCTTTTGTTATATAAATACTTTTTATTTCACATCTAGTTATTCTAAGAGACTAGCGATTGTGAAGAGGTCAGGAACATGAGATCACGAGAAAGCTGTGATTGTGTGTTTGGTGTGTGCATGCACACATGTGCACATTTGCTCGCACTTCCCTGTCATGTCATCTCAGTCTTGGAATTTTGGGGAAATTGTTCACATTTGTTGTTCAATGTTGCAAAATTTGGGGGGACTGATAATGATACTACAGTCTGACTAATGAAATCATCATTAACTGACTGCTTCCCCTTTTCATCAAAGAACAGGCTCTTTCCAGTTCCTGTGTGCCAACTACACCCACTGTCCCTACCTCTTATCTGTTCTCAGAAGTCCATGGCAAAGGCTTTGTGAGGCTCCTTTGAAAGGCCTGGTGCATTTGAAAAGGTCTCCCTGAGTATTGTGAAGTCCTGGGCTCTCTCCCCCATTCCTTTAGCTCTATGACCTTAAGAAAGTGACTAAATATTTCCCAGGACCAGCTATCATCATCTGTAATGAAGAAAGCAAAGTTTAAGCCCCAAAGGAAGGTCAACTGATGACTGAACTCCTTCATTTCTAGACTCTGGGTGGGGGTGTAGGTCATTCCACAGGATATGCGGAAGACCAAATGGGAAGATCTGCAAAGGCAAGCTCCAACTATTCACTCTGCTCAGACTCTTGGGCCCACTCTGCAATAGTGTATGTATGTGCTCCAGGGCAGATCTCCCCCACTCCACCTAGGAACTTTCTCAGCAGCAACATAATAAGCAGCCCCTTCTTGACATGTTTCAGAAGGCAGATCACATGTTAATACTATATGCTTGGCAATATGGTGACTATCAGATGTGAAGTCTGTTACCAAATATACCAGTACTTCATAAGACAGATTGACACAAGTTTTCTAACAGAAGTGTATATTGTATATTAAAACTTCAATATGTACTTGGTGAAAAGAAGTTCTCTCTCAGATAAAGTTTTATTTTAAACCTACATGAATATCCAATGATCACCTATAGCAATATTGAAGTTTTGTGATATGAGGAATAATTCTTCATTGTTTGGGGCTATCATGTCTCTGGTTCTTAACCAGTAAATGTCAGGAAAAGTCTCACAAATATAGCCAATAGTCCTTGGAAGCAGTATTGTCCCTGGTGAGAACCACCATGTTTGTGGATTGTGAAATCCATTTAGTTCATACAAATCAGAATGAAAGGAAAAAAGGAAGGAAGGAAGGAAGGGAGGGAGGAAGGGAGCATGGGAAGGAGGCTAGAATAAGAGTAAAAATATCAAACAATATTATACCTAGTAAATGTAAGTATTATTTTACAAAATTGTTTTATTGCATGCTGGAATTTTATTTGTGTGTACATGTATGTGTTTTATTGTGTGTGGCCCTCTGAGCTTTCTCATGGCCCGGCTAGTAGATTTCCGAATCTTTTCATTCAGAGATTGTGAGCAGCATCAGAAGGACAGAAATCATTTAACAGGAGATTCAAGGGTAGTGCTTATTTTCGACATTTAAACTATTCTAGTGGGGAAAGAGCTGCCAGAATCATCATCAATTATGGATTTATATAGTTACAGAGTTCAGGTTTGGACTTAGAACACTTTTTCTTTTTCTCCCTCAACTAGTATTTCTTCTTTGTTAGTCCAAAAATTGATTTAAAGATTCAAATAAGACATACAAAAAGATGCTCCAACTTCATTAGCAATCAAGGAAATGCAAAATAAGAGCACAATGAGATATTTCACTCTTACTAGATTGGCAGACATTAAAACTTCTGCAAAATCAAGCACTGGCAATGATATGAAGCAACTCTCATACAAAAATGTAAATTGGCATAAACATTTTAGGACATCAAGTTGGACTTGCAAATACTGTCATTTAGGACTTCCTTAGGTTTACACTCTAGAAAAACTCTTGCACAGGTATACACAATATGAGCAAGGTGCCACGAGCAAGACTGCTCCAGGGGAGTGGGTTCTAAGTTTAGCAAGCAAACCAATCCTGGAAACAACTTGATGTCCAGATAAAACTGTATGAGTAAAGAAGTTATGGGATTGTTATACAAAGAAATACATATAGCAGTGAAAGTTAATAAACAATAGCTATATAGATGATTTAGTGTTTTAGTGGGTCAAAAGAAAGGTTATGCTAAGTGAAACAAGCCAGTCAAGAGAAAGACAAATACCATATGATTTCACTTGTATGTGGAATCTAATGAACAAACTGAACTAACAAGGAAAATGGGAACAGACTCATAGATGGAGAAGGAGGGGGTAAGTTACGGGGAAAAGGATTGAGCAAAAAGGAAACAGAACTCATGATCATGGACAACAGTATGATGATTGCTGGGGGGAGGGGAGTACAAGGGAACTAAATGGTAATGGAAAACATACAATAAAGATTAAAAAATACATAATAAAAAAGAAAAAAGAAAGTTGCATTCAGCCTTATGAAAGAAGGAAGTTCAAACACATGCTATAGCATGAATGAACATTGAGGATATTATTCTCAGTGAAATAAGCCCACAACAAAAAAGACAAATAATATATTATTTCATTTATGTAAGGTATCTAACATAGTCAAATTCATAGAGAGAGAAAGTAGAATGGTGGTCGGTAGAGACTAGATGGAGGAGAAAATGAGGAGTTGCATAAAATGGGTATAGGATTTCAATTTTGAACAATGAAAAAGTTTTGAGATTGGTTGCATAATAAGATGAATATACTTAATATTAATGTGAACACTTGAAAAGAGTTAAGATGGTAAATTTTATATTTAGTGCATTTTACCACAATTAAACATTTTTAAAAATTAAAAAGCTGCAGAAAAATATACAATATATAATTCAATTTTTATGAATCTCAAACACCTGCACACCTACCATGCAATTCTTAGAGACACAGACATTCATGATTAAAGCTATTATAAAAAGTAAGGTGTTGCATGATATAAACGTCTTCAGTGATGATAATTGTTTTCTAACCCTTAAATTAGGTGTTAGACACAGTTTGATGGTTGTATCTGCATAATACATAACATCTTATAAGTATATAAACTTTGTTTTTAAGCCAAAATGTCGTAGTATGAATATCAGCATTGAGATCTGCAGGATGAAGTACATTGAGCCAAGTTCCAGGTTAGAAAATCATTAGGTGGCGATGAGGCACTCAATCGCCTGGTTAGAGTCAGAATTTATGTGCAGTCTATCAATAAAATATCAGTAGCTACTGTTTCCTTACACTCCCTTAGCAACAGTTAAGCTCTGGCACCAGAGGAAAGAGCCATATCACAGGTGCTCTGGCTGTTTCTCTCTACACTCTGAGTCTAACCCAGAATAGAACTTAATTTGCAAAAGAAGGGAAATTGAGGATCTGTGAGAGGACTTTCTTAAAAAACTGCTTAAAAATTGTTTACTATTAAATAAAAAGTAATCTCATGTCAAATTATTTAAAAAATTGAATTTTATAATATACCATAAAATTTGTAACAGTTGTTTTTTTTTATAATTAAGAAAAAATAACCCTTTTTGTTTTACATGGAACAGTGATTTTTCCTCATGTCAAGTAAAACTAAGAATTTCTGCCCTCTTGTCATTGAGAGTTCAGCAAAGTTTAGAGACAAAGGAAGGGCTCTAACCTGCCAGCTAGCTTTCATTTTCCTCAGTTTCATAGAGCTCCCAGGGACCTAAATAAAAGCATCTTCAATAGAGAAAGGACTGTGATCCACCCATGCAAGCTGGCTCCATAGCTGATCTAATCCATGAATGTTTGCAGCTCCCACCCTAAGCCCTGGCCACCATCAGAGAAATTCATTGGCTGAAGTCCCAAGTCCATTCCTCTTATGTCAGTGAGCAGTAGCAAAGCCCGTAGATTGTTCAGACTGGAGCCAAGAAAAGAAAGAAAGGGCAGTGAATGCACAAAAGGAAAAAATCAAAAAGATGTGTCATTTAGACCATTTTAGTCACATAGAACAACTAAGGCCTCTGCTGCAGATGAAGGAGCAAAATGATTTTATTTTGATTTAGAAGTAAAATGAGAATAAAGAAGGTCAAGAACCCCCAGATCGCATGCCTGATTTGATGAGCTGACTAGGTCATTTTCAATCTATGATATCTGTTAGTAGAGTAGCATTGCTAGCATCAGATCTTTATTCTACCAATTAAGTGATTAAAATAGACTCTAATAAACATGTATAATTTCATGAATGTCTAGGGCAGTTCATATTCTTACCTTCCAAAAATCCACCACTTATTTTAAAAAAAAGATGTTGTTAAAGAAATGTAGGAATATCTCTTTATAGCATTAAACTGACCACAGCTGTTTTTTTTATCAATATGGCAACAGGTCAGCTAACAACTTAAAGGAGCAAAATTCCCAAGCACCCACTTAGAGTTTCTAACCTACAGAATTTATGAATCACCAATGACCTTCAATCAAAGCTTTAATGTACAAAGTATATTTTCACTTGATTCAACTTTGTAAAAAAAAAAGTTTTAGGCTCAGAAAAACTCAAGACTTCATAACTAGTCCAAAAACAATTCTCAAGTTTAAAGATGTGTTTAAAGAGAAAACAACTGTCACTAAGGTTCAGCTACTCAAGGCTCCCCTAAAAACTTAATGCAATCTTTGGGATGCTACTCCCAAATAAACTGCTACAGAGGTAAAACAGGAGTGTGTTTTTAAAAATTATTCATCACAAGTCTTCATCATCAGGTATCTTACTGTATGATGGGTCAAAGATATCAAGAGGCCAAAATGGAATCAGATACGATTTACCAGAGTGAAATGCACTGTAGAGGCCACCAGCAAGATTTTGATCCACAGCCTGAACCTAAGGCACTATACTCAGGTGATGGCTTTTTGGGGTGAGTTGAGGGCGAGGGAAGAAGGAGGATAAAATATACAACAAGAACTCTTTACAGTGCATGGAGTGTAAGTGCCAATAAAAGCATGAAAAATTTATTCAGAAGTAATTTTTTTACTCATTGAAAAAACCCTAAAGATGCATCTAATATAAATTGAATGATGTGAATGGTGATTATAAAATTAACAAAAATAATATAAAATAAACTTAAAACTGGACAAAAATGGTTCCATAAATAAAAGCAATAGGTATTTGCCATTTTCTTTTAATTATTCTTCCATTTTTTGAAGAAACTTCAATGCCATGCTATGTTTTCTATTCCATAAATCAGCTAAGAGAAATAGGGACTCTATTTCTATTATTTCCAGGTCATGGTTTGTTAATGATGGAATTACTTATTTTAAGCTGTGGGTTTATTTTTTCCTGATTCTATCAAAATTCTTACTTGAGGTATCTTTTTTGAAATAACATAGAACAAATGATTATCTCAAATTTGTGAACGTTGAATAAAATTTAAAAGCAAGCCATCATTATTAAAAGATACAATACAATAAATGAGGTACACTGTGCCAATTGTCCATGAGATTTCTCCTCCCTGGGGAAAATGAAAACTGATGCTTATTGCATGTCATAAAAACTCTCAATTCAATGGCTGATTTCTGTTTAATTGAGAGGCCAAGGTTTGCCAGCAGACTCTGAGTCCTAAGGCCAGCAGACACCAAGCATATTATGAAAAATGACTGTACTTGGCTAGACCAGATGAAACACGAAAAAAGAAAAGAAAAAAAAAAAAAACCTCAACAAAGCTTCTGAAGCATGCCACTGGGTACTGGAAACAACCTTCTGGTTCACTATAATGCTAATTTTATTTCCATTAGTTAGAAAAAAAATACTAAAGGAAAACCTCTTAAAATATATTGTTTGTTTAAATATTACCTATATTCTCATAAAACAAATCTCTTTATATTACTGACAAGGAATATTTAAAAGAACTTTAATGGAACAGACATTAAAATATTTAATGATCATCATTTTTTATATTTTGATTAATGGTTTGTTGAGATAAATGGTATTTAATTTATAAATACCCTGTGGTTTTTCATTTTTAAAATCAAACAAATAAGAATTCAGAAGAAAACTAATGTTTTCAAGTAAGAACTATAAAAATATATAGTTCTGAGAATAAAAACATAACTGAAAACATAATCAATAAGAGAAATTATCACCTAGAGGGTAAGAAAAAAAACAGATAAAAAAAATTTAAAGAAAGAATTTAGGAACCTCAACTTTTAACCTCAGTAGGGCCAGGTATTCTTTCATAAACAACTAGCCAAATATATGAGGCAATAAGTCCATGAGTTCTAGTCCATGGACAGCAGGAAGTATAAGAATGCAATCTCTGAAAGAAGAGAAAACTATGAGGTGAGCTCCATAATAATCTTGGAATTATGCCTGAGGGCAATTTTCTGACTCACACAGGCGTAGAAAGCCCAGCAAAGCATGGCAGTTCTGTTGATGTGAGGAGGCAAAGATCAGAATTTGACATTGTTGCAGCTATTGAGACCTGAATGGCTGGGTCTTAGAGGATGGAGAGATGGCAGCGTATGGGGAAATGGACTCGGAAGTCTAAATATATGTTTCCCCCAACCATTACTCACGGTTGGGCTGTGCATTCACAGAGCAATACACAAAGCTAACCAGAGGGGTGCAGCTACCAGGTTGAAAGGCAACAGAGATACTGAGACCAAGCAGTACTGATAGATTTTGGAGTTGGCTCAATCAGGTAAGAGAGACCTTGGTAATATCCCAGTGTGCAATATTAACACTGCTGAAATACCAGAAGGGCTATGTCTTAGGAGAAAAGACCATAACTTAAAGTAAGGCTTCCAATATGCCTGTTTTTATAATCTCTAAAGCCACAAATCATTGAGATCCACAGGGCAGACAAGAGTTTGGAGATTTGTCAATTTGAAGAGCTTAGGAGACAGGAGATGCCTTGGGCTTTCCACAGACCCAATCTAAGAAAGTATAAGAAAGTTCCATACAAGTTCAACCTGATCTTTCAAAAACTAAACTTCATACAAGACCAAAAACCAATATATTTTAGAAAAAGAAAGCAAAATCCAGTTTCTACCCATATCAGTCAGACTTTACAAAAAATGATTCCTATTGTCAAGAGAAAAAATAACCAATATAAACAGAACAGACCCTGAGGCAACCTATATGTTGGAATTAGCAGACAAAGACTTTACAACCATTTTTATAAATACATTCAGGAACATAAAAAGATGGTCATAATAAGTCAACTGAGGAGAAAAAGCATAAGAGAAATGAAAATTATGTGTAAAGAGAAGTTCTAGGAGTAAAATGACCAAATGAAAAACTTACTAGATAAAAAATTCACATCAGATTGGAGATAAAATAAGAAATAGGTTTATGTACTTAAAAAGAGACCAGGAGAAATTACCCAACTAGAAGACTAGATCATAAAAAGTAAAGTAAAGAGTAGAGCATTGAAGTGAAAAAGATAAACAGAGTTTCAGGGAAGGTATCAAATAGTCCAACATTTATGTCATTGGAATCACAGAAGGAAAAGAGAGTGAAAAATGATAAATCAATATGTGAAGAAATAATAGCTAAAGATTTCCCAATTTTGGTTTAAAAATACTAACAAACAAATGTAGAAAGCCAGCATGTACCCAAGCAGGATAAATACAAAAAAAAAAATCCCACAGGCACATTATTATTAAAATTCAAAAAGAAAGATGAGGAGAAAATCTTGGAAACAGTCAGGGAAAAAGATGTATAGAGGAACCATGATACTACAAACTATGGAAGACTCAACAGAAAAAATAAATGCCAGAAAACAGTTGAAAAACATCTTTGAAATGTTGAAAGAAAAGTAAGTTGTTAACTTGGAATTCTATATAAAGTAAAAATATGCTTCAAAAACAGGGGGAAATATAGATAGATAGATAGATAGATAGATAGATAGATAGATAGATAGATAGATAAAGATAAATAAAAGCTATAAGAATGCACAGTCAGCAGACCTACGGATTTACTTCAAGCCTAGGGTGAAATACTAGATATAACTGAGAATTGGTAGAAAATGATGGAAAGTCATTTCTATCCCAGTTTCTTGTAATTTCTTTAAAAAGAGATCTGTGTATTTAAAGTAAAAATAATGTCATTATAAGATGAGGTTAATAATTTATATAGAAGTAAAAGAAATGAAAACAAAAGTCTAAAGTACTGAAAGGGACAGTTACATGGAATTAAATTTATGATTAAGATGATTAAATTTATGAAGGGAAAAGCATGAAATGTGAGAAGGAAGAGGTAAATGGGAGGAGAATGTGAAGAGGTATAATGAAACTAAAGGAACATGAATAAATTAATGATTAGTATTGTGTGTCCTAGAGCAACCACTAAAAATAATAAAACAAATAATTTCAAAATATTGAAATTTAAAAGTTTTCAAATGAACCCAAAAGAAGATAGTAAAGTAATAACAGAGAAAGCAAAAACAGAAAGGAAATGGAAAAAAAATCACATCATGTATCTTAAACATAATATGAATCAGTATATTAAGTATAAATAGATTGAACAAAGCAATTAAAAGTCTGAGATTACCAGACAGTATATAAAAGTGAGATCCAACTAGATAATGAGCTTTCTAAATTAGAAAGATATATTTTAATATAATATGCAAAGGTGTTAAAGGTAAAAGTGTTTGAAAGGATTTCTACGTAAAAAGTAAGGATAAAAAATAGTGAGGCTATATTACTACCAGTCTTCAAGGCAAAAGTAATAGTTGAATAAAAGAGAGAGATAGCATAATGGTGAAAGAGACAATTCATCAGGAAGACCTAGCAATCCTAAATTCACATGTACTTATAGTAGAATTTCAAAATACATGAAGCTAAAATGAACAGAATTAAAGATAGAAATAGACATTATATTTGGAGTTTTTTAATATTGCTGTCAGTAAATAGATAAAGTAGGCAAAAAATCAGTTAAGGACAAAGAAGATCCAAAATGTGATCCATTAACTTTGCCTAACTGACATACATGGATAATTTTATCATTTTATGCATAATACATATCTGTTTTTTATTGATTTTTTAAAAGATTTTATTTATTTTTTTTAGAGAGATAAGAAAGGAGGGAGGAGGAAAGGGAGAGAAACATCGATGTGAGAGAGAAACATCAATCAATTGCCTCTTGCATGTACCCCAACTGGGGACCAAGCCCGCAACCCAGGCATGTGCCCTGAAAAGGAATTGAACCTGTGACCTTTGGCTTTATGGGACAATGCCCAACCAACTGAGCCATGCCAGCGAGGGCTATATCTGTTTTAAAAGCACAGGAACTACTCATCAAAAAAGACCATGTGCTAAACTATAAAATTAAACACAAGAGTTTCAAAACAGACAAAATATTTGTTCTAATCATAACAATTAAATTAAAAATCAGTAACACTACATCAAAAAAATCCCAAATGTTTGAAAATTAAACAATACACTTTTAAATAATTCAGGAGTAAAGGAATCAAAGACAAACCAGAAAACATTTCAAAATAAAGAATAATGAAACACATGTCAAAATGTGCAAAAGATGAAAATGTATGACTTTAAATGACTAATTTGAAAAAAAAAGACGACTTAAAATCTATTATCAGTGTCCACTTTAAGAATTTAGAAAAGGTGTTGAGTTGTACATTTGAACCTGTGTGGTTTTGTTAACCAATATCACCACAATAAACTCAACAACAAAAAAGAATTTAAAAAGGGGAGATAAATTAATGCCAAAGCCAATAGGAAGAAGAAACAAAGAGCAGAAATTAGTGTGAAGAAAACATAGAAAAACAGAAAATATTAAACAAGAATAATTAAAAAGAAAATAATAAATATTTTATCTTTAAAAAGATTAAGAAAAATTATGAACTAATAAGATTAATTATAAAAAAGAGAAAACATAAATTACTGATAGCAGAATATAGTGGGACTATCAGAACAGTCTACAGATTATAAAGGGAAAAAAAGGAAATATTATTAAGAATTTATTCCAAATCTTTGCTCTTTCTCTTCTCCTTCTGGTTCCCCTGTGATGAGAATGTTGGAACACTGAAAGTTGTTTAAGCATCTCACAGGCTACTTACACTATCCTTTTTATGATGGTTGCCAGATGGGAACAAGGTGTAGGGAAATGGTTGAAGAGGGAGGTGAGGGGATTAAGAAGTACAAATAGGTAGTTGCAGAATAGCCATGGGGATGTAAAGTACAGTATAGGACATGGAGTATCCAAAGAACTTACACATATGACTCACAGACATGAAAAATGGTGTGGGGATTGCCTGGGGTTTGGGGGGTTGCTGGGTGGAGGGATGGAAAGGGGAAAAATTGGGACAACTGTAATAGCAAAACCAATAAAAAATAATTTAAAATATCCCAATATATTTAATAATGTTGATAAAATACATACACTCCTTGAAAAACTTAACTTGCCAAAAAAATTACCTCAAGAAGAAATGGAAAATCTGAATGGCTCTATATCTTTTAGGGAATTTGAATCTATAATGAAAAAATTTCCCACAGAAAAAAAACTTTATGCCCAGATGATTTCACTGGTGGATTCCATCAAACATTTAAGGAAAATTAATATCAATCTGAAACAAACTCTTTCAGAAATTAGAGGAGGAGAAAATGTTTCCAAAAGCATTGAGGTAGGAAGCTAGTAAAACAAATAACAAATAACCCCGACCGGTGTAGCCCTGGCCAGTGTAGCTGAGAAGCGAAAGGTCACAGGTTTGATTCTCCATCAGGGCAGATTGCTGAGTGGCAGGTCTGTCCCCAGTTGGGGCATGTAAGAGAAGCAGCCAAACGATGTTTCTCTCTCTCATTGATGTTTCTCACTCTGCCTTTCTCTCTTCCTTCCTCCTCTCTCTAAAAATGAATAAATAAAATGTTTTTTAAAAAAGTAACAAATAGTTTAGTAAGCTGCTCCTTGCACGTGGTTTGGACATCCTATATGGGACAAGTAGGAAATGTTTGGAAAGCTACACACAAAAAATTTTCAACTTAAATGCAAATGTAAAATTCTGCTAAAGACTGGGCAGCAACTGGATAACATTTATTTCATGCTTTCCAAAAGTCAATGAAGTTCAAGTCTTTGGTAAAATTTCTTACTTTGGTTTTTACATTTCAGGTTCTTATAGCGCAATCACATCTGGATCGTCACCTAACAAGTAGCCCAATGAATCCCAATCGAAGCCCAGCAAGGTAGATTTTTATTTAAAAGAAAACATTAAAATGTGATATAAAAGAGAAAACTTAAAAAGATTACTTTTACAGTCTGATTATAGTCAGTATAAGCAAATTTCAGGACTAGCTTATATTCCAGATATAATTTTGTTTTTCTTGTATGACTGTAGATGTTGACCCCTCAGGACAGAGATGTGAAAATAAATTGTTTAGACACAGATTCTAGCTTATCCTAATGGTTGCCTATAGCTGTACTTCTTTCTTTCTCTACTTTTAAAAAAACTGTCATATGAACATCAGTAATGGAAAAAATTCAAAGAAATGTGGTTTAGAGATTAAAAGCAAACACCAGCCTCCAGCAGTTACATAATATATTTTTGGCATCTGTATCTTCTTAAACATAAACATTTATATATAATGCTTTATATTTTTTAGAAATACTTTAACATAAGTTATGGGATATGATCATCAAACAGTGGTGTGAAACACCATTATCCTTTTTATTTTTTACAATTGAGGAAACTGAGGTTCAGAAGGATTAAATAATATCTTTAATGTAAGAAAGCTAGAAAATGGCAATGCCAAGTCTATAATCTAGGATTCCTGACTGTTAATCTGTTTATCTATGAAACATAACCAGAAATATTTTAATGATAAAGATTAAATTAGAAAGGAACTCACATCCCTTAAATTATTGATAGACTTACAAGATAAGACATGGGAACAAGTTACTAGTACAGAAGTTGAGGAATTTTAGTCCATACTTCCAAATTCTAGCTGTACATTCCTGTAAGAATTAAAAAAAAAAATTAAAAGGTCCCTAGCTCCTAGTACCTTAATAACTATAAATCTGTTACCAAATCACACTTCTGGGAAATAGAAATACTTTTCAATTATAATAAAGATCATAACCACCCAGTCTCAAAGAGGTCATATTAGTAACAGAAGACATGTCTTTTCAGCTAATGCAGATGTGTAAAATGAGCTTGTATCCGGACTTTGTATTTCTCCGGGTCATTCAGCTGTCCTTGATTTAGGTCAGTTTTTTGGCTTTCTGTGGTTGACAGCTGCAACTTCAGAAAACACTCACCTCTCTCACTGCTGCACCCTAGTGAGCATGTTAAAAATGAAATCAGTTTACCAGTCTGACCCCTAATTTGAAAGAGCATACTGGCCTCTGACCAATATGGATACTTCTGCAATCTCCTTTCTAATAGTGCTTAATATAGAGCTTTTGCCTTTCAGAAAGGGCTCTGATGAAAAAGCCACTGACTGGTAAGGTCAGGTATATGTGTACACTGATTACAATCCTTTCGAATAAATATGAGACAAAAGATAGTCAAAGAAATGTGTTTTACAAAAATATTGTTTTCAGATCCCAGATACCCATGTTGACATCCACAAAGTTAGCAGCAGTGATATTTGGTGCTCATGGCTGCTAGAAATCAGGAAAGCTCACTGCAGTGCCAACTTTTCTTTCATGTTCTTGTTTTGACTCCTTGTAAAGTCTAGGCAGATAATGAACAGAAGCCAACATCAGGATAATGATTTATCTATTAACAGCTGCAGACTCTGCAGCCGCTCTCGGCAACAACACTTTCATGTCCCAGGCAGAATCAGAAATACAAGTCATATTTTAAATAGCAGGCAAGACTTCACATTTGCTAAGTGATCATGGGAAATAAGTATTTGGTCTGAGCACTTTTGCTTACACAAATCCAGTAAACATGGGTATAACAATTATTAATATTTCAATGATATGAAATATAGTTCAATTTAGAGCTCATTGTGCAAATGTGTTATGTAAGGACACAGCTTCAAATAGGGATACAGCAGAGAGATGTTTGGGGATAAAAGAAAGGGTGAGAAGTCTATTTCCTTCCCTCTCCCAGTGCTCCATCATCCATTATACTCAGTTGCTAGTCCAACACCATCCCTGGTCTGACCAGGTGCTTCTGTGTTCTGTTCAGGGCAACAAATATACATCAAGTACCACCTAAGCGTTAAATACAGGGTATATGCTGAAGATACGAAAATGAACAAGACACTTCCTGAACTTATGGAGGTCGAGTCTATAAACAAGCTGGTGAGAGCTCCATTTGTCATTCCGATTTGCTCCCTGTATTGTCTCCGCCTGAGACTCTTCCATGGTGAAGTCCCTCATCTTCAAATCTACTTACCATCATTGTCCCTATCTAGACTTTTGAGTTTAGGTGCTTTAAAACACTACACTGTGAAGTATAAAAATCAAAGAATACCCAGTCTTTGGCTGAAGGAAGTAGAAATGCTGCTTCCCTCTGAAAAAAAACAGCAGTTTAAGCAACCAGGAAAGAAGAGTGTGGTGGGATAAGACAGAGGGAAGAGAAAGAAAGGAAGGCAGCGTGACCCACCCCAAACAATTCTGTTTTAAGTTGAACTTCCAAGAAATGAGTTCAGGACTGAGCACAAGTTGATGAGTAACTGCAGAGACCTGCAGTTGGGAGCATCTGGAGGTAATCAGCAGGTGCCAGACATTCTTCTAGTCCCAAGAACATCCCAAGGATGCTAATATGCAACTTATTTGGAACAAACTTGAGCCTGCAGCAAACAGCAAATTTTCTGGAATAATCCTTCTAATTCTACCACATATCAGTGCCTGTAATAGGAAAATTACAGAGGCAACTGGAAAAGCAAGAGATTATGTATTACAGTGGTTGAATTTTATTTTTCCCTGGATAGCAATCCAGCTACTGGGGAGAGAGAGCCCTCCCTACCATGAAAAGTAATTTTGCTCCTGCGACTATTGAACTGACAGGGTATTACCAGGCTAAATTGGTTTAAAAGATAAAGATGATATGAACTAAGACAATGGTTTGCGTACTTGCTGCTCTGAGAATGGACACGTAGGCAGTCACCAGACTGATGGCCTTCCTTGACCACATATTTCCAGTGATCAAACATCTGGGTATCCACAGAGTATACTTTCAAGCTTCAGCATAATCAAGAATGGGTAAGAAAAACATACTGACATTTTCTTTTGTATACAACTAATGCTCAGGTGCAGTTTTTCTTCCTTCCTTCCTTCCTTCCTTCCTTCCTTCCTTCCTTCCTTCCTTCCTTCCTTCCTTCCTTTCTTTCTTTCTTTCTTTCTTTCTTTCTTTCTTTCTTTCTTTCTTTCTTTCTTTCTTTCTTTCTTACAGCAAGTGACACAAATAGCTCACTTGCATCCCACTTTTTATTTTGAAAGCCAGAATCTGAAATAATATCTAGTCTCAAGACCTTCCTTTAGGTTATTTGCCTGAGGGCAAGAGTGACTTAGGACATTGATTGAATCTAGAACTGGACTACTTCTTGGTTCAGGCCAATGGTCTATTACAGTTTCAGAAAATGCAGTTTCAGTAAATCATAGTGTTATTTGGTTGGTTCTCAAAGTGACCATAATAACTCAAGAAATACATCTGTTCTTGCCTCTCATCTTTTAAGTTGTTTTTTTAAAAATGGAGCATGAGCTCAGATATTACTAACTATAATGCAGGTATTCTAGGTAAAAGTGCCACATGGCACTTCTGGTGAAGTCCATTCTAAAAGTGTCAGCTCTTCTTCATCCACAGCTAAGAGTTGCTCTGTTTCAATGCCTTTTCACAAGCTTTCTGAATTATTTTCTAATTAATTTATTAATTGTGACATAAGCCACATTTTTTCATTCTCTAACTCATCTTCATGAGGAATCATAGAAATATCTTCTTGTCTACAATGCTTCAAAAAGAGGAGAAATTTATAAGCATGATTAGGCCCACAGTGAAGTAGGAGACATGCCAGTACTTAATACATACTTAATGCAAGAAATATTGCTGGGAGTAACTCCTCAAAAGGCCATTTGCTGCCTTGAGTGGTAAACATAGAATTAAATTCAGGTTTTGTGTCTTTTAAATGACTGTGACAATTTATTTCCCAACCATAAATCAATCAATTAGTAGCTAAACATGAATCAGTATAATGGTTGCAAATTATTTCCAGATACTTTACCAAAGAAAACAACAAAATTAATTCAAATGTGAGGGAATATTGGGGCATATTTCCCAACCAACATTCTAGGTGAATCTGAGCACTTTGTACCTTGTTCTTCCAGCCCCCATCAGCCTCTGTGTCCCAGCTCCCTTTCCACACTTTCCTCTCCCTTATTCACAGGGTCTGCTTTAGGAAGTGTGTGAGTTGTCCATCCTTGGCAGGGATATGTCTGGTTTACATGAAACCATTGATTATTTAACTGTGATCTCCTAAACCATCATACTTTGATGGAATGAATACTTTGAGTGAGTGAATAAACCTCTGGAATCATCACATAGCAGGAATGTCTACTGTATAGCGGCTCAGATTTAGGATGTTGCCATTTTCATCTGTATAGTGAAGTTCATGTAAGAATGTGAATATGGTAAAACATTTTGTTCAGATTTTTTCATAGGAGTAAAGGAAAAACAGAAGAAAGAAGGCTCTTCTATTATTGATAAGGACATAGATTAAGAGAAACAGCAAATCTCTTGTCTTAACTAAACACTTACTAGAACCCAGAATATGCCTGTTTAATTATGAAGAACAAAATTAAAGAACACATCTTGAATATTAAAGCTATGTCATGGAAAATTATAGGCAAAATATAATTAGGGATTTAATTTTTAAAGTGTCCATAGAAATAGAAATTCCTTGTAACATATAAGTCAATTTTTCAGTTTTCCCACATTTGATTTTTCACATCTTCAAGAACACATTATACATGAAAATTAAGGACTAGCTATAGTTTTCTTTTACCATTATTCAACTAGGAAAACTTTAGACATCCAACCTGTATAGCAAAAGAAGCATATAGCATATATATATGCAGATGATATACTACTTTTGTCAGAGACCTATAAGACAGCATAGTAGTTCAAGGTAGAAGTTCAAATAGAGTTAATTGAGGACTGGATGTATCGTTGAACCCAGAGCCACCTTAGTAGGCTCACTTAGGTTCCAGGCTAATCCCATTTGAAGGCCAGAGAATGGACCTAGACTTGAGAACCTTGAGAAAAACAGTGAGTACTTTTAACTTGATCTTGAACATGTGCCACTGGTGTGGACCAAGAGACTGAGTATAGAAGAAGACTGAGGTCACACAATTCCTAAATTGGGAAATTAGAAGCAAATATTGAGTCATCTCATTCTAACCAGAAGTCAATAAACCTCAACATTATGGATTTTTTTTTGCATGTGTTTTGATTGTTTTAAAATTTATTCAAAATTCTAGTCAAATTTTGATGGTGGTGAAAGTTATAACACTTTTGAGACCAGAAGAAGGCACTCCATTTTGCAGAATTGGAGACCACCTTTTATCCTAAAGAAAGAGGCAAACAACAGAAGTGCATGTTGTTTCACACACTTGTGACACGATTAGGTCACATCTTAGGGGGTGAGCATGTGGGCTTGAGCATCAGGCCTCAGACGATAAACCAGAACCAGTCAAGACAGAGTCAGGTAGAAACTGACCTGGCCACCAGGCTGTGCCAGAGGGGGGCAGCTGTACATGGAACCAACACGCCGGGTCCTTCGGCTAGAGGAAATCAGCACTCCTCATTCAGCTGGGGAAGTGGGGCATGGAGCACGTTATCAAGCTGCCTTCTCTGGTAATGGAAAGAAAAGTCAGTAGATTATGTTGTGGGGCGGCTAAATCTCCATTCACCCATAAAAATTGTGAAGCGTAATGGACAGAGTATTATCAGGTTCAAACATTATGTAGCTTGAGTATCAGTCTTATATAACACAATTTTATCAGATTTTGAAAAGTGTTTCTAAACACAGTAAATCCCTTTTCAGCAGTTTAGCAAAATTAAAGTGATTTACAAAATAAGCAGAGATACATTATGTTGTTCGTCATCATTTTCCCAAACCACTGGGTTACAAAGAAGCATAAATATTTTTAAAGTGCTCAGGAGAGTTTAATTCTGTCTTTGGCAATTTATAACTTTACAGGAGACAGACTACTAAGATGTATTCTAGCCATCACTAATTGTTTTTAGATTATACACTAATATATTCATTTCATAATTGTAAGTGAAAGAATGCATACTAATGTTCAAAGCTGCAGTCCTTTTGCATAACTTAACTAATTTTAATGGTCAAAACCTAAATTAAGAAGATTCAAAGTGAAATCAGCTTCAATGATAAATGTGCTTACCTTTCATCAATATAGACAGTAGTTTAATATCATGATGAACTACTAGAACCATGGCTTCAGCAATATTTGACCCTATACAGACCTCCAATCCATAAATACTACCACTTTTTCACTATGCCTCACCCTCCTCATGCCCTCACTTTCCCCCAACTGGCACACATTGTAGGGTTTGTGGTTAAAATCACCCCATTGCCAAAACTCCATGTGGTTGAACCCTGTGTTCCAGGTCCTCCACACCAGGCCAGCAGTTGAATGTGGCTGGAAAACACAAACACAGACACAAACAGGCTACTGGTCTCAAATCAAACCTGTCGTCCTTGGACTGCTCATCACATCTACATTTTCCTAATGCGTATTTCATATTTTTCTCTCTCCTCAAGCCTCTAACCACCCCCACCCCCCATCTCATCCACTCCCATGTGAAGACTTTGCTTCCTATTTCCCTGAGAAAACAAAAGCAGGCAGAAGGGCGCATCCTTCAGCTTCTGCTCCCAGAAGCGTTCGTCTATCTGCAATTGGGCCATGGCCTCAAACTTTCCCTCTTGTTACCACAGAACAAGTGACCGTGCCCCATCCAGAGTTAACTATTCATTGCATACACATCCCTCCCTTCCCTACCCAGTGGGATTATTCCACCAATTCCTCCTTCTTTCTCTTATATCATCATTTCCTCCTCTCTACTGGATCATTTCCAAGTGCATCCAAATGTGTCATTATTTTTCCCATCTTAAAACAATAAAACCCTCTTACTCTCAGGTCTCCCTCCAGCTACCTCCCCAACTCTCTGCTCCCTTTTATAAAGAAACTTGTCAAAAGAGTTGTCTTTAAAGGACTCACTCCAATCTCTCCCCTTCTAATTTTTCTTGAATCCATTCCAATCAAGCTGTCACTTCCCTGAGCCATTTATACAGCTCTTGTGAAAGCTGCTGATGAACTCATGTTGTTAAATCCAATGGTCAGTTCTCAGTCTTCATTATTTTGACCTGTGCACAGCATTTGATACATTTGATCACTCTCTTCTCCTTAAGGCACTGTGCATTTGGCTTCCAGAACCCCTTACTCCCTTTATTATCCTCCTGCCTCACAGCATCCCTAGTCTTTGCCGGTTCTTCCTCATCTCCTTGTCCTCTAAACGTTAGCATGCCCTGGACTCTAAACCAGCCTTCTTGTCTCTAACCACACTCACTTCCTAAGTCAAATGTGCTTAACACATTTAACAAACATCTGGGGATGTTTCAAAAAATACCTATGCCTGGGCCCCACCACAGACCAATTAGAGAATTTCTAAGGGTGGGGGTGAGCACCGATTGGGAATCACTGTCACTTATGATTTCATCCAGGCTCATAGCCTTGAATGCATCTAAGAGCTGACACCATCAGATCCATGTTTTCATCACGTATCTTGCCCCTGAACTCCACTCTCGAATATCTAACTGCCCACTTGACTTCTGTGTTTGGATGTCTAATGCCATTTCAGACTTCACAGATCTAAAACAGAATGCCTACGGCTACCTTTTCCAAACTTGCTTCTGTTGTTCTCTCTGTGATGGTAAAGGACAATTCCTTTTTTAGTTGCTCAAGCCAAAATCCTGTCACTTCTACTTCCACAATAGTTGGAGACCCTGTCACTTCTCACCATCTTTGTTACTACCACCCTGCTCCAAAACTCCGTCACCTTTCCCCAGACATGCATGTAGCTTGCTCCCTACTTTCTTCGATTCATTGCCCAGATATTTACTCAGGGAGAGCTTCCCTGGCCACACTATTTAAAATACCACCCTTTCCTTATGCTGCATGCTCTATCCCATTCCCTGCTCTATTTTACTCCGTTTCATTCACCACAATCTGATACACCACATCTTTTACTCAGTGGATTGTTAATTCTGTCTCTCCCTTAGAATATAGCTCAAGAGTGCCCAGCATCTGAAACACAGCCTAGAACATTAACGTAAATATCTGTGGAATGAATAAATATTTTTTTTATTCTATGGAAATAAAATTATATAACTGAATCAAAAGAAAAATAATTCAAGCAAAAAGCAAGAAGGAAGAGCCAACCCAACCAGCGATTAAACACCACTTTGTGAAGCTATCCGCTAGTTTGATGATACAGATAAAACATTTTGGCATATAAGTATGTCTCCTCCCAAAAGTGCTATATGTGAAGAGTATGTTATTTCAATATGAATGATGTCTGGAATTCTTGTTGCCATCATCTGACTTAATGTCTCACGCTGCTCAGAGCCAAGCTGTCTCCTAAGTCAGTCTTCTTGTTTGAGCGCCTTCCTGCCAGGAAAAAAGCAGAGGGCACTTGTGCCTCTTTACTGTGACAATACCTATCAGCATTACTGCTAACTTCTTTGCACTTGCTCTAGAAGCAGCTGAACCACATGCCCTGGGCAATCTGGCTCCTGTGGTGCCTCTATAGGAGTCTGACAAGAAACAGTGGCAAACCGATGCCTTTATGTGGCTGCAAATCAAGATTTCGCTGTGTGCCTGAACCCCTCCAACAGGAACATTAGCATTGCAATATGAATCTTCTTATACCTGTGTTTATTTGATGTGTCACAAAACAGATGTTAGCCACATAAGAAGAGGGGTTTTTAAAAGCTCATTTTATAATCCACTGTCAATGTATATCTAATGACAAAGTCTTTGATAGTGAACATTTATTAAAAGCTATCAAACAGAATTAGCTTCTTAATTTTTAAAGACAATTGTGTATATCTGACAGGGCAAAAATACATGGCTCACTGAAACCTATCTATGTACTCCTAGGGAGACTGTAATTACTTTAGGCAAAAGTATATTAACTTCTCAAGATAGCACGGCATGCACACTGTTAATACAAACATGTTGATTTTAGACATGTTTGTCTCACTCAGGAATATTCATTAATTCTGGTTATGGAAAGAATGATGCCCATGATGGAAAACATTGACTGAGGGCCTAGGGGAACTGTCCTAGAAATGTTCAAAGTAATAAATAGAATCTCACACATCAGAACATATAAAAAACAAATTTTTGCCTGAAGCTATAAATGCCTATATGAAATTAACGTGAAGAATCAAACAGATGCAGTAATGTCGCTGGAGTTTATTAAGTTCTTTGGTCTATGGCCTGCTATGGAGAAGATGGCCACAGGGCCCCCTGCCTTACATGTGACCACATCTCATAGAAGCCTGAGAAACTTTACTTCAGCATCCAGTGAGAGGCTTACATTTCTAGTTGAGTAAAATGTGTGGGCTTTGTAACAAACTTTTGTCACTTACTGGTACTTCGTTTAAGGCTATTTACTTGCTTATTCTGGGTTGGTTTCATTCTGAAAGGCTGAAAGTGTGACCTGAAGGACTGAATGTTAATGATAAACTCTGAGAGGAACAACTGAAAATATCTATGCATGTCTATTTCTATTCTAAAAATTAATTGTATATTAATATATGTGTAAAGAGCTTTGCTGAGTATTGTCATTAGCAATTAGACTCTTTCTTAACTGGCTTTTCTGAAATGTTACATATCTATTTTTCTCTCCCCTCATTCCCCTTTCCCTCTGGTAAACACCATGCTGTGGTCTGTGTCTTAAGAGGTTTTTCTGGTTGTTGTTTGTTTGCTTGTTTGTTTTTTGCTTAATCCCTTCACCTTCTTCACCTAGTCCAGGCCCTCTCTTCCCCGCAGATAGCTATCAGCCTGTTCTCTGAGTCTGTTTCTATTTTGTTTGTTAGTTTATTTTATGTAAAAAAAAAAAAAAGATATCTTATCCTTTGTAACATAACAGCATGATCTATGCCAAGTGAAGTAAGTCAATCATAGAAAGACAAGTACTGTATGAAAGGCTATAGTTTTGCAAACCTTGCTGTGGAGAACCTTGGGAGCAAGCTTGATGAGCACATTAAAGTGCTTAGACCACTGATCAAGACAAAGCTGCTCTGAAATTAGAAAAGGAATGAAAAAAACTAAATAATTAACTTACTAATTGTTTCCCTTAATGTGAACACTAGCCACTGGAGATATTTTAGGGGAGGTAAATGGAACTGTGCAGCCTTGTCCAGGATAGCGCAATGCATTCTGGGGCCGGGGGGAGCAGCATTTGTCCCCCACAAGGCCAACAACGTAGTCAGTCCCTGCAGCTTTTGCATTAATATTAGTGCATGACTGAAGATAAGTGATAGAGTTCGTGTTCAAAACAGGGCAGCTGAGCTGTGCTCATGGCTTTCCAGTGGTCAAATGTTAAGAGCAAAATCCTAGTTCCATCAAAGAACTTGACTGAAAATCAAGGAGAACAGAACTCCCATTTTGTGCAGGGTCACCTTCAGGATTGGGAAGGGGGCTGCTGCTCATGGAGCTGCCTCAGGTAAGCTAGACCAAGTCTAGAGCCTGCCCCTTGGTGGGCAGGAAGACCTAATAAACTGTCAGGCTTGACAGGGAATCAGCAATTGTGACAGTAACTGCAGAAGCTCAGTTAATTTACAGTACTGATGACATGGTATATGAGAGTGGTCATGACCCTTGATTTTGGAGTCAGACTACCTGAGTGTAAATCTTAGCCAATTGCTAACTGTTGGGTCAATTACTTAATTTCTTTATGCTTGAGCATTCTCACCTATAAATGTGGATATTAATATATTACTTACCTCATACAGTTATATGAATTAATGAAATAATATATATAAAACTTAATCCCATGACTGGCACTGGATAAGCAGTAAGCAAGCCGTGGCCAGAGGTGGGCCGGGTCCTCATTCCCCTGGCTGCTAGCGCCCCTCCTGGTGTTGCTGTATGCATTTGCTGGTGTTTCCTGAAGTATGTGTGTCTGGGGGAGCAGATGGGCCAGGGGTGGGTTAAGGAGAAGACTCATTATGGTTTGTATCTCATACCTTTATTAAGCAGCCTTAGGGCAAAGGAAATCTAAAATATAAAAATATGAAATTTGGAAGTCAAAGGACTCAAACCCCAGAAGTCAGTCTCTATGATCCAGCAGCTAGCAGCAATAACAGAATCAGGAGAGCAGAAAAACATTCTAGAGCTGCTTCTGCCTTCAGATAAAGTTCTACCTCTGGATAGAGTTAGCACCTGCTCCCTCAGACACCCCACCCTGGATGTGTGAAAGTCCTCACTTGTTACTGCACAGAGGGTAGTTAACTGGAAGGAATCAAGGAGAAACTCCAGCCCAGCAGTTCACAATGGTGGCCCCATTTGGGAGATATTGCCTTCTTCAAACTGTGTCCAGATATTGACAAAATACTGACAAGAAGTATTTGTAAGGAAGGAAGGCAAATATCCAAAAACATTTTGGAAATAGTATCCATGAAAACGTTTTATAGGCATGTGAAAAATAAAATGGCATTTGTCTCACTAATATGGCAGCCATGACTCACACCTTTCTGTCCCTCCCAAGAAGCCGCTCCAAAAGGAAAGTTGGTTGGAATGACATCACAGGGCTAAACTTACGTACGCCACAATCACGAACTGTTTGCTAAAGTGAGGACTTTATTTCTAGCAGTAATAAATTATTTACCGCATAATCAATTGACACACACCAGTGTACAAAATAACATGGTTTAGAACTCCCACCGAGCTTGATACTTTCCTTTAGTAGTCAATAAAATTGGTACTCAGAAAACATAAGTAAATAGCTTGAGGTCACAGAGCTAGCAAGTAGCAAAGTCACCACCTACGTGAAACCAAGTCTGCTGATTTGAGTCCACTGCTCTACATGAAACATCACATTTCCCTCAGCAGAGACCTGACATGTTATTCAAGTGAATAACAGCTTTGTAGTGCTGAATGTGACTCACTTTTCCTCCAAGATATCTACCACCTTCCCACAAGGAAGAATCGTCTATTCCTCATTTAGCCACTGGGCCACCTTTTACTAGGTGGGTGGCTATACTGCTATTTCAAAATATGTGCTACATATGCTAAAACCTACATTTCATGTTCACACATTAAGCTGAAAATATATGTACCCTGACCTAAAATACATTTACAGAATATTTGAGCTCAGCATTGCTTAGACTAAATTTGTGTTTTTATGGAATTAGTTATTATAGCAGAGAATCTTTAATTCCTATGACAAGATGGCCTGCAGCAATGTTTAATATTTATTTACTTTTATTCAGGCAGAAATTGACATTAGGACAGGTCTAATTTTATAAAAGGCATTCAAGCTTTTCCAAAGGGAAGATAGTTTTTCAAATATTATTCAAAAATATGCCCAGAAAGTATAGCCCCAACTAGTGATATCAAGTGATAACTTTTTATTAGCTACCACATTCAATAAAGTGCTTTTTGCAAACATCCTCACTGTTTAGCAGGCCTGAGAGCCAGGCGAATTTGCTAATAAAAAGGATAGACAGCTCAGGCCCTGCCCTGTGTCCTAGACGTAGGTCACAAGAGAGATGAAGGATCTTCCTCCTGAGTGAACTGACAGCCATTTATTTGCTCAATGTCTAGGCTGCAGATGTTGGAAAATGTCAACCTTCAGAAGAAACAAGAAACTAACCACTGTAGCTTGACACAGGCAGACTGCCAAGACAGTCAGAGTTTGGTGACAGATGGGCAAAATTTTTTTTTTATTAAATCTCCATACAAAGAGATAGACAGACAAGGGCAGAAATTTAGGCAAATACACTTGCCTGTTCTTCCCAGTCATATGTGAGCAGTGGACTGAGCATCACTATGCCCTTGGGTCAGGGCCATCTTTGCACAGGCTTTGCTCAGCCTATTTGCTGGTCTGTCTTTGAGTCCTTCATGCCAAGACTGGCTTAACTGAGCAGCTATCCATCTGGGCTGCTTTCTCAGTGACAGAGAAAACCATGTGGTCTTTATTGGTTTTCTGGAGGTATTTGGGGTGGGGGTTAAAAAGGGTAAGAAACACAGAAACAAACAGGCCTGAACCAGAGGGAAATAAGGAAACACGCGGATGTGCATACTGTGATTGCACCAAGGACAAGAGCTCCGTGACACCAGGCTTGCGCGGGTTGCGACGGCTGCCACACCAGGGCCCGTGATCTACACAATGCAAAGGCCTCAAAATAGTGAGGTCAGGCCAGGAGGCTCAGGTGAACAGGGGGTGAGGGAGACAGGCATCAGAGAAACTCTGTAGCCCCCTTGTTCTAAGCCTCCTCCGGTAGATGCCTGTGGGACGGGTGGGGCAGAGTGCAGCAGCGGCCCCTGAGGAAATCAGCCTGGGCTCCCGTCAAGGAGGGGATTTCTTGCCCTTTGGACTAATAAAGTGTGGGAGTAATAAGACATACTAACGAGGTCTTTAACTAGCAAAGGGAAGAATTTGCTAAAATATAAATTTTTATTTTGCTAAATTTTTACCTACTTTTATTTTAGTGCTTTTTAATCAATGGAATAAAATCATTCAGACCCAATAGGGGGGTTTTCCCTGAGACTTGCTCAGCACGAAGCAACTATTATGACATTGGTTCAGCAAATAAGCAACTTTTATTGAGAAGGGAAGATTTAATTTATGAAGACAGTAGTGTTTCTCCCTGGAAAAAGCAATAATATAATGCAATTATAAGTAGAATCCCAGAGGGCTATGAGTTTGGTTGATATGGTAGGGCTATTTTATGTAATTTTTGAAAGTAGATAAAGGAATTTGATGCTTGCATGGAAGAATGTTTCCAAGAGTATTATGAAATGAGAGTGGGGAATACAGCATGCTATATGTGAGACTGAGGAGGTACTTTGTAATTTGCCTTATAAACTGTAAAATTTATTTTAAAGTTTCTTTGATCAAACCATTACAGAGGCAACAGACTGATCAATAGAGAATTCAGAAAAAGATCCAAGAATCCATGGGAAATTGACATGTGACAATAACAGTATTTTAACTTAGAGGAGAAAGGATGTTTATTTAGTCCTTTCTCCTCTAAATTAAAATTTAACAAAGTTTGATAAATTTTGCTGGCATGACTGACTAATGATTTTGAGGAAAACAAATCTGGACCTCATCAAACACCAAATACAAAAATAAATTCTAGATGAATTAAAATATAAATGTTTAAAATTAAAAAACAAATATGAAATTTAGAGTTCTTATGTAACAGGAGTCTCCAAAGCTATCAAGCAAAAGGCAATTTTAAGTATAAAAATAAATTTAAAGAAAAGATTTAGCATGATAAATAATTCCACAATATCAAAAGACAAGTGACAGACTGTTAAAATTATTTGCAAATCACTTGACACATTGAGCCTTAAATGCTATAATATATAAATTATTCAGGAAAAAAACCTTACAAATCAATATAAAAATGGGCAAGGAATGAATATGATTAAATTCTCAGAATAAAATTCATAAAATAGAGTCTAAATGGTTAATAAATTAATTAAAAGATGTTCAACCTCACTGATAATCCAGAAAATGCAAGTTAAAGGTATAATAAGATGCCATATTTTATCCAAAAGATTGGCGTGAATTACAAAGAACACTAAATCCCAGTGTTGGCCAGGACAAAGGAAAAATTTCTCTCACATGCTGCTGGTAGAAATGTGGACACTACAGCTTAAAAAAGTAATCCAATAATATCTAGTAAAAGAATTGCAATGTGTAACATTATTTGTAGTGACCTCTTTCCCAAAGAAATCTCTGAAAAGGACCTTATATCTTTCAACGGACAAATGACTAAATAAATTACGGTCCATCACATTGTTAAAAACATGTAAAATATGCAAAATATGAAATGTTATACAGCTATTAAGAAAAATGAGCTAGATCTGTAGTTATTGACATGGAAGGATATCAGTGATACCTTGTTTGTGAGAAAAAGCCAGTTGTCAAGAAATGTATTGCGATGATTAAATTTTGTGTGTCAGTTTGGTTAGGCCATGGTGCTCAGATATTTGGCAAACACTAGCCTGGATGTTGCTGTGAAGGTATTTTTTTAGATGTGATTAACATTTAAGTAGACATTGAGTAGAGCAGATGGCCATCCCTCCTGTGGGTGGGGCTCCTTCAATTAGTTTTAGGCCTTAAACAGGAAAGACTGAAGTCCTCAAAGGAAGAAGGAATTCTGGCTCCAGAATGCCTTCAAAATCCTACCTGCAGCATCAGTTCTTCCCTGGGTCCCCAGCCTGCTGCCCTGCCCTGCAGATTTCAGACTTGCCAGTGTTTTTCATCATCTGAGCCAATTCCTTAAACTAAGCTTTTCTCTATGTGTGTGTATGCATCTTATTCTTTTTTCTCTGGATGACTCTAATATATGCATATGGTATTTCCATAGCTACAGACAAACAAATCTTATGCATGTGTATTTGTATTTGTAGAGATAGTATGAACATGGAGAAAATTGAGGAAGAATTTTGCACCAAGTTGAAAATACGTGTGTGTGTGTGTGTGTGTGTGTGTGTGTGTGAGAGAGAGAGAGAGAGAGAGAGGGAGGGAGAGAGAGAGAGAGAGTGTGTGTGTGTTCTGGGAAAGAGAAGTAGGGGCGCAGGTAGAGCAAAACAGAAATAGAAAGATACAAAAGAAAGTACAATAAAACTGCAAGTATATAAAAATTAAATATGCATGAAAATAAAGGCATGAATCAACTAAATTTTAAAAGGATCTATTGGAACCAGATAGTGAAAGGCCTTTCACAATAGGCTGAAGGGCATTGCCTTACCCTGTACTCAATGTAGGGTCATCCAATGTTTGAAGCACACAAATAAAAATGATTTGAGGCGACTCTGCCAAGATAAGCTCATTCCAGGGGACTCTAGAAGCATAGCATTTTGAAGCTTGGGCTTTTACATCAGGGAGATCTGTGTTCACATCCCAGCTCTACCACTCTCTTGAGTGTGATCTGCTATGCATGATTTAATTCCTCTGAGTTCCAGTGTCTTTACCATAAAATGGGGTAAAATAATAACACCCACTTCACAAAGTTTGTGTGAATATCCAAAGAGATCATATGTGAAAATGCTATATGCTGTCAGAGTAAACAGTTAATTAAAAAAAAAAGTTGTGTGTGTGTGTGTGTGTGTGTGTGTGCGCGCGCGCGCATGCGCGTGCTCGCACACGTGATTATGAGAGCGACAGTGAGATTACTAGGGACCATTGAAAAAGTCCAAGGAAAGTTTACACAGAGTTGTTCAGTGGTTGGTAGAGTAGTTCAAAGCAGAGTAACATAAATTGTGCCTGTATGCCTGGCATACCCAGAGGGAAGTGGCTGTAGGAATGAGTGGAGGGAGGATCTTGAAGGCAAAATCTAAAAGATTATTTCAATATCAAAGATGACTATAAAGTTTCTGGATTAGATGGTGATGTTACTAATGTAGGAGAAGCAGGTTTGGGAGAAGGGTGTGTAATGTAAGGAATTGAGTTTGGGCTATAACAACAGCTAATATTTATTGAATGTTTATCACTGATGACTCTCACAACAACCTACATGATTATGATGACTACATCCATTTCACAGATGAAGAAACTGATAAATGGAGACATTAATCAACATGCTCAGGATCACAGAGCTAACACTTGCTGAAACTCATTATGAATAGATAAAGAGAATTTCAAAATGAAAGCCATGGTCAAAGGCATTATTAAGCATTGCCAAAAACCTGGAACGGTAAGAACAAAGTGGAGCAAAAGCAGGTTTATAGTTGTGAGTACACAAAACAGAGAGTTTATTCTTGTATTCCCATTTATTATTATATTATTTTTCCATATGAACAACTATAAACTGAATTTTGCCCCACCCTGTAGTGAAAATAGGCATCGGATTTGAAATTGGGGGGCAACTTTATCCTTGTTAGAGCCTGAGTTCAATGGCTTAAGAGCAGAGCATATGTAAACACTGATTAATTTTCCAAGGACTATAATGGCCAAGGGCAGGAGATAGGTTTGTCAGGTCACCTTGCTAGAGACTTTCCCTGATCAACTTATTTTAAACAGAATTTCTTCCATTTTCCATTGCTCTTCTTGTTTTATTTTTCTTCATAGCCTTCATTACCATCACCATCTATTTACTTGTTCAGTGATTATCTTCCAACACCAAATATGAGCTCCATGAGATGAGTGACTGTTTTTATTCTGTATAAGACCTCTAGCAACTAGAATAGATTTTGATGCATGATGGGAGCTAAGTAATATTTGTTAAAGGAATAAGCTGGGAGACTGTGTGCCTCATCCCAAGAAGCCCATAATTTAATTGTGTGATATAATGTACACACACAATATTCAAGTAAGCACAAGCTAATATAGTGCAAAAAGAGAGCACCCAAGCTTCATAAAATAATGGGTTTAGGTCAATATGGAAATATTTTGTACAAGTGAAGAGGTCAAAGTGAGATTTTTTTGGAAGACGACAGGAATTTTCAAGAAGAGAAATGTAAGAAAGGAATGAGTAATGTTTTATCTGAAGATATGGAGTGAGGGAAGGTTGAAATAGAAGGTTATATAGAAATAAGTAGGTCTCGGGGGTGTTCAAAATATATTATTCTTGATCTCTCTCTCTAACACAGACACAGACACACACACACACACACACATACACACACACACACAGAAATCCTACTAGTAAAACTGGGTTTTCCCCATTAACTTTATTTATATATGACTTATACACTGCCTTACTCCAATGAAGTTCCAGGAAATTTTATGAATAAAACAGAAAATTCAGAACTAATGCGATTTTTTTAAAAAAACATGAAGTTTTATATCACTTGTATTTAGGAGACATGGAAAACTCATCTAAATCACTCCTGTATCATTTAATGCCTTAGTTAAGCCAGTGGTTTTCAGTTCTGATTTCACTTTATAGTCACAAAGTGAGCTTTAATAAATACCTCTGGTCAGGCTCTGCCCCAAGAAATTAATTACAAAACTTGAGTGTGGGGTCACTGACAGAGTCACAAAGCTCCTCAGGTGTTTATAATATGCATCTTGATTGAGAACCACAGAGCTAATGCGTTTACCACAAATGGGATCCCTGAGCACCCAAAGGTGCCCTGGAGGAGCTGTAATGTCCATATTCACAAGTAGGATAAATTAGAGAGGATTTTCCCTAATAACTTATCAACGTACCTTTATAACCTGAACTTCTTGTCAACTAACTTCTATTTCTATTCAAAACTGTTTGGATACAGAATGAATAATCGCAAAATTTCTCCATGTTTTAAATTGTAATAGGGAAGGAAATAGAATTCCAGAGAGGACTGTGGTGGCAAAGACAGAAATAAAACTATATGGGTGGTCAAGGACAGAATGTGTTCAGTCAACATGAGTCACGGACATCTGTGAGTCATCTCAGATGCCCATATGTGTCAATATAAACAACTTTTCATTTCCCTCTCTCCTATCTCTTCCCTACTCCCAATTTTTAACATGCAATTCTTTATTTAAGTATTTAACATAAAATGCACAATAACCCTATTTTATAATCTATACATTCAAAGGTCACTGAAATATGTTCATTTTCATTGATATTTGTCTTTATTACCTGCCAAATAGGCAAAAAATCTAGCTATAGGGACAAAAGTAAATAAGTGAAGAGAAATTAGGTGTAAAATGCCACTTGACAATTTGGGAAGCACCTAGAGTGATGGGTGCCCTGAATTTACCTATGCACATTTGAGTGCCCAGATTCAGTCTTAATAGGATTAACCTGCAGTCTTAATAGGATTAGTCTTATTCACAAGTAGTGAAGAGATTTGATCCTTACAATATTGGTCAGTTTAGAGCCAAACTCTTAAGGTGGATGCCAGGCTACCTACTTCTATTATTTTCTGTTGCTGTCATCATTGATTACCACAAACATAGTAGCTGTAACCAGCATAATTTGCTTCATACGGTTCTATAGGTTAGAAATCCTGGTGGCTCTACTGGTTTCTCTGCTTCGAATCCCCTAAGGTCAAAATTAAGTTGTTGGCTGGTCTTCGGGGAAGTGTCCACCTCCAGGGTTATTCCTGTTTAGAAGACTTCATTTCCATGTGGCTGTAGAACTGGGGTCCCCCTTTCCTTGCGAACTGTCAATCGGACACCTCTCTCAAATCCTTTGCGCCACCTGCAACCTGCATCCTGCATCCTTACCACAGAGTCAACATCTCTCTGACTTCCCTTCCACCACAAATCTCTGACTCCAGTGGGAAGAAGTTGCCTGCCTTTAAAGATTCATGTGATTAGATTGGACTCATCTAGATAAACCAGGATAATCTCTCTATTTTAAGGCCTTTAACCTTAATTATTTCTACAAAGTTCACTTTTCCATGTGATGTAATATTTTCACAGTTTCCAGGGATTCAAGCATGGACATTTTTGGAGTCCATTCTGTCATCTGCACAGTTCAGAGTTCGTAAAATGATGAAACCCCCTGTGTCTGTTTATTTTGTCATTTAATCCAAATCAATTTGAAATTTCACAATATCTGCCCTTCTTCATGCAGGTTTCATGCCTTTGTTATTATATAAAATACATTCCACTGTCCGTCTGTGCATGGTGCTATAACAAAACACCATAGACTCGGTTGCCTACACAATGAACATTTGTTTCTCACAGTTCTGGAAGCTTGAAGTCTAAGATTAAGGTGCTGGCAAATTCAAATATGCTGAAGGCCAACTTCCTGGTTCACAGGTAACCAGCTGCTCTCTCTATACTCAACATTGGAGAAGGGGCAGGAAGCTGTCTGGGGTCTCTTTTATAAGGTCACTAATCTCATTCATGAGGGCTCCACTCTCATGACATAACACCTTCCAAATGCCCCACCTCCTAATATCATCACAGTGGGGATTAGGTTTCACCATATGAATCTGGGGGGACTCAGGCATTCAGTCTATAGCCCCTACCAAGAACTCTAAGAGTCAGGTTTCTTGTGTAACACAGGAATATATACCATTCCCCAGGGGGGAAAAAAAGATACAAAAGAACTTTTTTAGAAAATTACTATTTTTTGACATTTATTTTGCCCATAGCAAATTAAAAGCAAATCATAAAGATAGTTACAGTTTGCATTATAAGTGCTATAATAATTCCCTTCATTATTTTATTACTATAGTAATATATTTGCATAGTTTAAAGAGATTAGATGCTTAAATTGTTTACAAATAAAGCAACAAAGGAAGTGCTTAAAATAACAATTCTTAACTCAAAAACTTTATCCATTTAAACTATTTATCTTAAACACAACTGGTGCTGCATATAGACATTTTGTTGCTATGTGTAACATGAATATCATTAAATGATACATGTTTTGCAGATGACAACGGAACCCAGTCAGCTTTGACGGCAGTTATAGAAAGGAAATCACACTAAAAAAGAGGACCAAAGTGAAATGGAATAGTTTCTCAGTAGGTTGGAAACAAGAAGCAATGATATTAAATTATCACCTAGGAAACCAGAGGTATAATTTTTAAAGATTTGACCATTAAGGTCAGTTAGAGTTTACTGTCAAGAAAAAAACAACAACGATGCATTTATCTCAGCTGCATCGAGGAAGAGCAAGTCAGAGAGTAGAGAGCAGGACGCAGGATGGCCCTGCCCCGGGAGGCAAGGCCACTTCTTAGCTGTTCCTCATGCTAAAGGGTAGGTGTCAAAGTGAGCGTGTGGGAGACACAGAGCATCTGTGTGCATCAGCCTTGTGCTCACCCTCACCCTCCTAACCTGGACAAATGACATTTAGCACATGGCTGCAAGTGCCATCAGGCAAATGAGCACATGACAGTGGGCGCCTACGCCTTTGAAATTCTATGTGGTATTCTAAATCAGAAGCAAAAGCCTTACACATCTGTGACCCCAAGTAATTGTTTTTGTAGTAGCAGCCAAAAAAATCACAGGAAAGTCATTTTCAACACTTCAGTCTAAATACAGCAATGCTTTTATGAGGGTAATCTCAAAAATTTAAATGTATATTTAGAAATCCTGCTGAAAGCATATAACCTTTTCTGAAGAGCACAATGTACTTGTTGTTTTTAACTGAAAGCTTTGTAACATGCCATGGATAAAAGTAATAAAGTTCAGATTTAAATGTAAAATATTGATGAACAGCTGCTTATATGTGGAAGAAGCCCACATATCAATACAGCCACAGATGACAGTTGAAGGCAGTGGTTATCCCTGAGGAACCAAAGAAAAGAATGCCTCAAGGCATGTGGTTAGTGGATGGTTAGGCCATTGCTTTTCCAACCATGACTTTGAAAAACTTCTACATTGCAAAATAATCACAGTGAGTCCAGTTAACACCCATCACCTCACAGTTATAATATTTTTTTCTTTTGATGAGAATGTTTACAATCTACTCTCTTAGCAACATTCATATGTACAATATAGTATTAACTATAGTACCATTCTATACATTAAATACCCATGACTTTTTAAAAGATTCCACATATAAATGGGATATTTCGGTATTTGTCTTTCTCTGTCTGACTTATTTCATATAGCATAAAAACCCTCAAGATTCATCCATGTTGTTGCAAATGCCAAGATTTCCTTCTTTTTATAGCTGAATAATATTTCATTGTGCATATACATACACCATATCTTTTATATTTTATTGTTTATGGTATTACAGTTGTTCCAGTTTTTCCTCCTTTGCCCTCTCTTCCTAGCTCCCCACCCCAATTCCCTCAGGTAATCTTCACACCATTGTCTATGTCCATGGGTTATGTATATAAGATCTTTGGCTACTCTATTCCCTATGCTGTACTGTACATTGCCATGACTACTCCGTAACTACCAGTTTGTTCTTCTTAATCCCTTCACCTTTTTCACCCATCTCCCCCACATCCCTCCCATCTGGCAACCATAAAAACATTCTCCGTATCTATGATTCTGTTTTTGTTCTGCTTGTTTGCATATTTTTTTTTAGAATCAGTTGTTGATAGATACATATTTATTGCCATTTTATTGTTCATATTTTTGATCTTTTTCTTTTTCTTAAATAAGTCCCTTTAACACTTCATATAATATTGGTTTGATGGTGAAGAACTCCTTTCCTTTTTTCTTGTCTGGAAAGCTCTTTATCTGTCCTTCAGTTCTAAATGATAGCTTTGCTGGGTGGAATAATCTTAGTTGTAAGTCCTTTCTTTTAATGACTGAATATTTCTTGCCAATCCCTTCTGGCCTGCAAAGCTTCTTTTGAGAAGTCAGCTGACAGCCTTATGGGAACTCCCCTGTAGGTAACTAACTGCATTCCCCTTGCTGCTTTTAAGATTCTCTCTTTGTCTTTAACTTTTGGCATTTTTATGATGATGTGTCTTGGGGTGGGCCTCTTTGGGTTCATCTTGTTTGAGACTCTCTGTGCTTCCTGGACTTGTGTGCCTATTTCCTTCACCAAATTAGGGCAGTTTTCTCTCATTATTTATCAAATAGGTTTCCAATTTCTTGCTTTCTCTCTTCTCCCCATGGCATCCCCATGATGCAAATATTGATATACTTGAAGTTGTTCCAGAGGCTCCTTATACTATCCTCATTTTTAAAATTCTTTTTCTTCCTTTGTTCTGATTGGTAATTTTTATTTTCTTACATTCCAAATCACTAATTTGATTTTCATCTTCATTCATTCTACTTGTAATTCCTTGTAAATGGTTTCTTAAATTTCAATTAGTATATACTTTGTTTCTAACTAGAAATTTTTTTACACTGTTGAGGTCCTTGCTAAGTTCTTTGAGCATTCTTATAACCAGTGTTTTGAACTCTGCATCTAGTAGATTGCTCATCTCCATTTTGTTTAGTTCTTTTTCTGGAGTTTTGTTCTGTTCTTTCATTTGGCCCATGTTTCTTCATCTCCTCATTTTGGCAGGTTCTGTGTTTGTTTCTATATATTAGGTAGAGCTACTGCATCTCCTAGCCTTGGTAGAGGGGTCTAATATCGTAGGTGCCCTGTAGAAACCAGTGGCACAACCTCCACTCTTAACCTAGCCGTGTACTCAGGGTGTGCCCATGTGAATACAGTATACACCCTCCTGTTGTAGTTGAGTTTTGATTGCTGTTGGCATATTCAGTGTTAGCCACTGACTGTGTTTTGTTTGGAGTCACACAGTATAAGCTCCAAAGTGATCTGCAGGTGGCTGCTACTTGTGCTGGGCTTGGAGGTAGCCAGGTGAGGTCAAGCTGTAAGCCAAGGCTGTCTGCTGCTAGTGCCAGGTCTGGAGCAATTTAGCCAGAAGTATGGCATTTTCTAAAGCCACGTACTACTTGTTTGAGAGAATTTAGGAAAATCTGAAGCATGGGCCAAAATAAGCCATTTCTATGGAAAAGCCACTGGAAAAGGCTTGAATGAGCCCAAAAGTTAGACGGGGCAGGGCCCCGGGGAATCACCAGAGTGGGGCAAACAGTGTGAGCCATGTTGATGGAATCACAGATATGGCACCTACCTGCTGGTTCTGTGGTTCTGTGGGCTGGGCGGGGGTCGGGCATGGCTCAGAAAAGAAACAATGGTCTCTGCCAGCACTTCTGACAGGAGAGAGCTGCCCCCCAGCTCTCACCCTGATGTGAGACAATTCTGTTCCTTCCCAGATGTCTCTAATGCCTTTCAATCTGCTGCCCTTGTGCTGGAGCTCAGAGGGAATGAGGCCAAGTAAATATGCATGTGGACCCTTTAAGAGGAGCTGCCTGAGACTCCAGTAGTTTCTGTCTCAGACAGTCTCAATTCCCTCTGGTTTTACAGCCAGAAGTTATGGGGACTTATCTTCCTGGCACTGGAACCCTGGGCTCTGGGGCCTCATGAGGGGCTGGGACCCCTCACTCCTGAGACATCTTTTCCAATTTTTATTCACCACACGTGGGTGTAGGACTGGCTATTCTGCATCTCCACCCCTCCCACCAGTCTCATAGTTTCTTCTTTAATGCTGTAGTTGGTTTCTTCTTTAATTTCATAATTGTAGGACTTCCATTCAGGTTGATTCCTGATGGTTCTGAATGATGGTTGTTTTATAGTTTTGTTGTAATTTTGATGTGGTTGTGCAAGGAGGTGAGCCATGTTTACCTATGCTGCCACTTTGACTGGAAGTCTATATATACCACAAATTCTAATCCACTCATCAGCTGATGGGAAGTTCTGGAGAACACTCCCCATGACTTCCCTAAAGGAGAAGGTGAGGCAGCATGGTTTCCTAAGTAGCTGTGCATCAGAAACACACAAACCACTTACTACGAAATTCATATTCCTGGATCCCAGTCCTGGAGCTTGTGATTCAACACCGTTTACCTGCCACTGTCAATAGGTGACTCTGGTGCAGACAAAAGCTTGAGAACCCCTACTGTAGGGCACATGGACATGAATATAACTACAAAGTCGTTTTAATTACAGCTAAAAATCATCATTATTAATGACAGAGCTTTGCTTCTAACGAATGTTTTCTTTAATTGACCATTTGATTCCCACTCCTTTCTATCTCTGGCCTCCCATTCAGTACTGTCCTTTTTCCTCTAATAAATGTATACATACCAACTTTATTGGACAACACATTCAGGAGAGGTGATGAATATAGGTAGCCTAAGGAATAAAATTTACTGACCACTGAAATCCATCATAAGTTAATAAAGCATCAGGCCTTTCTCTTTCTGAGATCATAGTTTATTAATTAAAAGCATTGTAAAATCTATGAATTTTATTCAACTAACATTGATTGAAAGGCTACAGCATTTGATACACTCTATGAGGCAAAGGGCCTATGAAGGTGTGTTAATCTTTGTTCCTTCCTTTATGAAGATCACTGTGTAGCAGTGAAGAAAAAAAATTAGCCTGTCCCCATTTACACATCTGCATCTGGCTCCCCCCTAACAGGGGTACTGTCAGCTGGAATTCTTTTAAATTCATATTAAAATGGAGGTGAGAGGGAATAAAAAAAAATTGAGGCCATGATTACTCTTTTCTTTGCCATTCTGGGAGACTTAATGAAATGAAAGTGAGGAGCTGGTGGCACTTCAGACAAAATTACCTTAGCTTCTAAAATCCAGTCTATCTCTTTGCTAGGGTTAATTTTGTCTAGAGGACATTAACCATGGAGCAAACTCTTCTGTTTCCTTCCAAAGCTGCCGAATGATCCTGTACACTGGAACAATGAGGCACCTGTGGGTTGTTCTGTTTAATTAAAAACTCTTTAATGGGATGGATTTTCAGGCATATACCTGTGGTAAATGCTAGAATTTGGTCCACTTCATTTTCCAAAGTCCAATTTGTAAATTGGGTTTAAAAATAGCCCCCTGGTTTGAGCACACAATAAAAAATTCACAGTAGTCTCTGAAGGACGGATTTATAGCCTATTCAGATTAGAAAGCAAGCAAGGTTACAATGTCTCTGTGTATGTATAACTGTTTATAAGCACCTGGAAGTTGGCAGAGGACTCCAAGAGAAAATATAGGTCAACCAAGGGGAAACATAGGTCAACCAAGAGACTGTCACACTGAAAGACATCACAGCTGAGGGTGGGTTTGAACAGAAAGTCCTGGTCAATCTAGGGAATAAGGACGGAGCTTGCCATAGAGCTAGAAGATAAGGAAACCCAGTGAGAGCACTGTTGAGCAGTTAGTGAAGTGTGAAGCTCAGCTGTGTTTGGAACACTCTGATATGAACTATCAGATGAAGGGATTGTTGAAATAACACTATTTATTGAGTGTGACTCTAGGTCAGAGGAGGGATTGGTGGAGTAGCACTCTATTCACCCAGTGTGACTCCAGGTGCTTTTAGAGCAACTGTCTCACTTCCCTTTATTTTAACACAAATCCAGGCTCCTTGCTCTAAGGAAAGGGTGAGCAAAGAACTTTCTGCAAGAACTAGCTGCTATTGAAGCTCCCTATACATCAGAATTTGGGTGGATGACGATTGCATGTGTAAATGAGAACTGGTTCCCAGAAAATACAACTAAATGCCAACTTCTAGCTTATTTACAACATTAATTCTTATTTCTCAATTGACTATTTATATATTTTAAGGTTTCCACTGGTAAAATGATATAAATTATAGAAGAAATAACTCCTTTATTCATTTGTGATGTCAAGCCATTTGAAGAACTGTATTAACAATAACATTAAGCTTTATGTTGTCTTATTTATTTATTTATTAATCTAACATACTTTTGAGCACCTGCTATGTACTAAGACGATATCAGGTTTTGAGAATACAAACAAATAAACACAATCTCTCCACTGCTCAAGCTAACAGTTGAAAGGGAGAAAAATGATAAGTTAATAACGAAAAGGATGAGCTAAATAATTCTGTGACCTCAAACAATCTCAAAATCTCACTGTTTGCAACCACAAAGTTATATTTCTTGTTCACAAAAATCTGCTATAGAACCATTCAATACTCCAGGGAAAACAACAATTGCCTTCCAAGTGGGAACTCAATATACATGTGGGAGGTAAAAGCAAGAAAAAAATGGAGATGTGTTAGATATTAGATATGCAGGGTGAGGAACAGAGTGGTGTCAATGATGACCCTCCTGGCTTGTCAAGTTGCAGAATAATGGTGTTATTCACTGAAATATGAAGTGCTAGAAGAGACCTATGATTTGAGGTCAGATGATGTTTGATTTTGTGTGTTGCAGGAAATTTCAATGCTTAGTTTTAGCCATTGATTTTGAGGTTCCTTTGAGACCTTTAAATAGAGATGATGGGTGGGCATTTGGGGTTCAGAGGTAATATCTAGCTAAAGATACACATTTGGACACTATGAGAAAATTGGATGAAACTGAAGGCAGAAGCATGGATAAGGATATCTATAGAGATGGTATAGAATGAGATGAGAAGAGGGCCTAGAACTGAGCTTATCTTATGGAGGAGTTTATTAAGGAGGGTACCTAAGTGGTAGAAAAAAACAGGAGTGTGTGCTATCTTAGAATGCGTAAAATAGACTCTTTCAAAGAATAATCAATATAGTAAAAGTCTGTTAAAATATCAAGTAAAATTAGAATGATGATTGCATTTTGGATGTGACAGCACAAGTGATTAGTCACTCAGCAAGGGGCATTTCAGTGGCATAAGAGAGACTAAAGCTGTATCTTGAGTATGCTGAAAAAAAGTAAGAGACCACCAGTTAAAAATGGTTGATTGAAATAGGCTTTTATCTCACTGTCTTCCCAAACCCACTAACACAAAAACAAAATAATTATTTAAAAAGCATAAATTTACAGAGAAAGGGAGGGAAGATAGTAACCACTGGAGACTCTAGAAAGCTGGACTAAACTGGTAGGATATGCAAAATGGCAACACAAGGTACATTTCAGATCCCACTAGAAGTCTCAAGAAGTTGTGACACTTGTTCCTTTGAAAATGAGGATAAAGTTATAAAATATAGAAGGATGAGGAAAAATATTCAAAAAGCAGTTAAATCTTCATCTATCCTTTTTCATACCTTATAGTTACTCAGCTGCCCTACTTCTCCATGCCAACATATAATGTAAGGTTATAGTCTGCAGAGGGTAAAACAAGATCTCTTGACTAGAGGACTGCAGGCACAGCTGGAGATAAAGAACCTCATTGGATAAATCAAAGTGTATTTATGGAAAGTTCAGACTCTCGAGCCCTCTTTCTTGATATATATTGTAGCCTTATATGATAGGCTTATATGATTAGGAAGAGGTTAATTAACCCTTCTTTGGGAAATCTGACAAGCTCAGGAAAAAAGACCTATAGGTTTTTCTTAAAGAAAAAGGTAAACTATCACCTGACACTGAAGAAGACAGTCAACAGGAACCTGACCTTAGTCTCCTCCTTCTCTCTGATCTTTTGTTGAGTGTCCCCATTGGTCAAATACACTTGGAATCAAATGGCAAGGACTCTGGTTTATAAATCAGCCTCCCAAGGTAGAAAGAGAATGAGAAAAGACTGAGTGGTTCTGGAGGGGCCAATGGAAGACATCTTCCTCAAGTGCACCTTAAGAAATTCTAAGTAGTGAGACATGCTTCTGGAAACTTAGGAACACAGTCATACAGAAAGACAGGGAAGGATATCAACTGATTTTAAGTAATCACAGTTGGGAGTATTCTAGGATGAAAATCTTCTGTTACATCTGGAAGTTAAAAAGAGTGACTTAAAAATTAGAAAGAAATAACTTCTCTGGTTTATTGACTGTGTTTGCAGGGAGAGAGTTGAAAGATTTTGAGTTGTTCTACAAAATTACTTTTACTTGGGATATCACTGCTTTGCTTAACCAAGATTTAGGCACTTTAATAAAAAACATAAAAGGTATATAGATGCCTACAGGACAGGTTTATCACGTGTGATGAAAGATTTACATAGCAATAGAAACAGAAATCCAAACGATCAAATCCCAAACCATGTCTCTTTTACCTGTAAACCTGAGACATTTGCACTGATAACACTAGACAGCTTAATCCATTTCACAGATACCTGTAAATGGTTTCACATAAAACGTTCTTGTACTGGAGGCCTCCCTCAGCTTCTGACCAGTACCTTTTGCTTTTGGAAATACTCTGAAAACAAAGATTGTGATGGAGAAAGCTTGACTGTGACTTAAGGGAATTTTCTTTGCCATTTAAGAGGCCACACTGAGGTCTGAGAGACCCAGGTCCTCAGGTTCCAAAGCTGACCTGCATCTTTAGCATAGGCCAAGACCAGTAATTTTCAATGTTTTCCATCTTATGGCACACATAAAATAATGACTAGAATTCTGTAGCAGACCAAAAAATATAGGTATATTTTGGTTCATTCACACTGGTTGGCTATTGTGTTGACTGTTGTCATTTTATTTTTTATTTGACCATCTAAAGGAAAACAGGTCAGTGCCCCTGACTAAATAGTCGGGTATTGCATGTTTTAAAAATTCTTGCAGCTCACCAGTTAAAAATTGCTGCTATATATAATGGATTTGGCGTGAATAAATTGGGTACTTTGCAGCATGCATTAACTAATTTGGTGCATTAAATAAATAGCACTGACATGCATTAAGGACAGTGACCCACTCTACTGCCACCCTACAATGCAATTCCACAGGCCTTGCTGTGCCTTGAACATTGCAAATTCATTCCTATCTCCAGACATTTACAGTTGTTACAATTAATGTTGCTTTATTATTGGCATGGTCTCTTTTCTAGTCTTCATATTGCAGGCTCCTTCTCAACATATTGAAAAGATTCAAGACTTCCAGTAAGATGGTGACAAAGGTTAACATTCACAACATCACACAAACACATCAAAATTACAACAAATTCTTAAATAACCATCATTTGGAACCATGAGAAATTGAGCTGAATGGAAGTCTGACAACTACAGAAATAAAAAACCACATCCATCCAGACTAAGAGGAGGGGTACAGACACAGAAAAGGCTGGTCCCATATCCACGTGTGGTGGATAAAAATTCAGGAGGGATATCTCAGGAATGAGGAGTCCCAGCCCCATACAAGGCCCCTGAGCCCACGGTTCCAGTGCCAGGAAGAAAAGTCCCCATTAAATTCTAGATGGAAAACCAGCAGGGATTGAGTTAATGGAGGAAACTTCTAGAGTCCCAGGTAGTTCCTCTTAAAGAACCCACACACAGACTTACTCAGACTCACGTCTTCTGAGTTCAAGCACCAAGGTAGCAGCTTGAAAGTCACCAGAGGCATACAGGGAGGAACTGAAGTGCCTGGCATTAAACAAGAGCTGGGGGAGAGCGTTCTCCCAGACAGAAGGGTGGGCAGAGGCCATCACCCCTTTTCTGAACCCTCCTCCCATAGAGCCAGCAAGTGGGAGCCATATTTGAGACTCCATCCACCTGGCTAACACAGTTGGCCATGCCCTGGAGACCCCCTGAGACTCTGTCTTACCCAATTTAGGGGCACACCCAAGCTGTTAACAGAGTTTTCCATATGAATGGCTGGTCTTAGCTCATGCCCCACAACTTCCTAAATCCTCTCAAACAGGCAACAGCTGCCTTTAGTTAACCCCTAGTCCCCGTAACTCTTGCTAAATGGTCCCAGACCTGGCACTGACAGCAGCCAGCCTATATTCATACATTGGCTTTGCCTTGGAATCTCCAAGCCCAGCACAAGTAGCAGCCATCCCAGATTGCTTTATAGCTCATGCAGAATGGCCCCAGGCAGAACACAGGTCAGATGTTACCTTGACCTGTACCACCCAGGAAACCCCAGAGTCTATGCACCCAGTGTACAACTATAGACTACATAGGAGTGCAATCACTCTGCCCCTGCAAAGCTGATTCTGCATGGAGGATGGAGGTTGGTGGTCAGTGGTCACAGCTAATCTTTGCAGCTAACTGGCCTGTGTAAATCTCTCCCATTGACCTTCCAACAGCAATCAAGGCTCAACTACAAGAGGAGTGTAAATCGAGCCCATATGAAGAGTGCACCTTGGTGCACCTTTGGGTAATAGGGGAGGTTGAGCTACTGTACCCTATAGGACACCTACTGCATTAGTCCATGCTTCCTAGATGGGGAGTCATAACAACTATTCCTAATACATAGAAACAAACACAGGGAAACTGCTGAAATGAGAAGACAAAGAAGCATAGCCCAAATGAAAAAAATGATTAAAATTCCAGAAAAAGAACCAAGCAAAAGGGAGATAAACAATCTATCAAATACAGAGTTCAAAACACTGTTTAAAAGGCTACTCAAGGAACTTAGTGAGGACCTCAAAAGCATGAAAAAGATCTAGTCAGAAAGGAAGGATTCACTAATTGAAATAAAGAACAATTTACAGGGAAACAACAGTAGAGTGGATGAAGCTGAAAATCAAATCAATGATTTGGAACATAAGAAAGTGAAAAGCAATCAGTTAGAACAGGGAAAAAAAAATCCAAAATTGAAAATGAGGACAGTGTAAGCAGCCTCTGAGACAACTTCAAGCATTCCAACATTTGCTTCATAGGGGTGCCAGAAGGAGAAGAGAAAGACAAAAACAAAAAAACAAACAAACAAACAAAAAACCACACACACACACAAAACACAAAATCTATTTGAAAAAATAATCAAAGAAAACTTATTAATTTAGTGAAGAAAATAGACATGCAAGTCCAGGAAGCGCAGAGAGTCCCAAACAAGTTGGATGCAAAGTGGCCCACTCTAAGACACATCATAATTAAAATGCCAGAGTTTAAAGATAAAGAAAGAATCTTAAATGCAGCAAGAGAAAAGCAATTCATTATCTACAGAGGAGATCCCATAAGGCAGCCAACTGATTTCTCAAAGAAACTTAGCAGGCTGGAAGGGATTGGCCAGAAATATTCAAAATCCTGAAAAGCAGGGACCTACAGCCAAGATTGCTCTTATAGTAAAGATATAATTTTGAGTCAAAGGGAAGATAAAGAGCTTCCCAGACAGGAAAAAAATACGTAAGTTCATCACCACCAAACCATTATTATATGAAATGTTAAAGGGACTTATATAACAAAAAGAAGATTAAAACTATGAACAATAAAATGGCAAACATATATATCTATCAACAATTGAAACTAAAAAAACAAATTAAGCACACAAGAACAGAGACAGAATCATGGGTAAGAAGAGCATTTAGATGGTTGCCAGATGGGAGGGTGCGTGGGAGAATGGATGGAGAGGTGAGGGGATTAAGAAGTATGAATAAGTAGCTACAGAATAGCCATGGGGATGTAAAGTATAGCATAGGAAAGATATTGCCTAGGAACTTATACACATGATGCATGGACATGAACAATGGTGTGGGGATTGCCTGAGGGAGAGGGGAGTGCTGGTTTGAGAGCAGCAAAGGGGAAAAACTGGGACAACTGCAGTAGCATAATCAATAAAATATAATTTAAAAAGAAGGAAAACAATAATTCAATGACATTGCTGGAAAGCTTAATGTGTCACTTCAATAGTGAAACAGCTCTGAGTGAAAACCAGAGAATGGCTTTGGGAGAGCTTAGCTTGAGTAGAGTAGAAAAGGACCCCAGACATAATTAAATTCCCACGGTACTGAATGAATCATTACCACCAATACTGAAGCAAACTAGAGGGAAAGCAGAACAGAGTGGAAAGAAGTTTTGTAAACTAAGTGCCAGAATCTTCTGTGAATGATGGGGTGTATTAGTCTGCTACAGCTGCCTTAAAAAGTCATACACTGGTGGCTTAAGAAATAGAACATTATCTTCTCACAATTTTGTACACTAGAATTTCAAGATCTAGGAGTTGACAAGGCAGATTTCTTCTGAGACCTCTCCTTGGTTTACAGGCAGCTCTCTTCTTCCTGTCTTCACAGGATCTTCCTTCTTTATGTCTGTGTCCTAACTTCCTTTTCTTAGAAGGACACCAGTCATATTAAATTAGGGCCCACCTAAATGTCCTCAGTTAACCTTAATTACCTCTTTAAAAGCCCTATCTCCATATACTGTCACATTCTAAGATACTGGGGGTTATGGCTTTAATATATGAATTTGGGGAGGGGAACACAATTCAGCCTATAATAAGGAGTTACCAGGAGGTTGATAAGTGACAAGAACTAGGAGGAACAGAGTGTGGTATATCAAATGAGACGAACAAAATGAAGGAGAAATGACAGGCAGTGACAGTGTGGTGTGATGAGACACCAACTTTACCAGCCCAGTTGTACACTGTGTGAAGAAGAAAAAGGATCTCCATTTGAGAAAGTGATCCCAAAAATCACATCCTCAGTGGTGAGGCAGGTAAGGCCAGGAAAAAACAAAGAAAGGAAAACATTTATTAAAGATTAAGCAAAAAGAAATTTTGGTCAAACTGGTATAGTAGATACAAATTTTCTCATACTTCCACCTCCCTAAATACATGCCAATGCGATCAAATAGAAAAACAGGAACAACAACATAGCCAGGCTTTCAAAAAAATAAATATCACCTGGACCAGGAGTAGAGGAAACATCAATGCCAAAAGCCCGGCTCTGCTGAGTGCGCATGCAGATGCTAGCAGGTGGTCGAATATGCATCATCTCTGGGAATAAAAATGCCCTAAGGATTGGGGATAGCCCCCCTTCTCTCTTCAGAGAAGCTATTTTAAAAGTCACTTAGTTTTGTGAAGCTTACCAATGAGTTCCATTTTACTAAACCCAGCAGTCAGTTCTCACCCCTCATATTCTTTTCCCATCGTTACCATTTGATCTGTTTTATCATTCTTTCTTTCTTTTTCTAATCCTCTTTGCAATTCTTTTACTCTCTCCTCTTGTAATGCTTTCTTCACTTAGTTTTTCAAACACCACTCCTTTCTAACTTCTGATACTTCACTGGCCTCCTCCGTGTCTTCCCTCCTTGGCTCCTCTTGATTTCTCCCCATCTCGAAATGTAGGTCTCATCCAGAGCTTGACTCTCAGCCCTATTTATTCTCTTCTCTGATTACATTCTCTCTCTCCACAGCTCCACTCATCTGTGGCCCAACTACCACATGTTCAAACTCCCAGATTACACATCTGTCCAAAACTCCAGAGCATGATCCAAATTCCCACTTCACATCCACTTAGATATCTTGTAGACATTCTAAATAAATATTTCCAAAACTGAACTCTTACTCTCTGCCTCTTCCCACCACATCTTCCCTTACCCTATAGGGCCCAAATCTAATCTTCCCCCTAGTCTTTGCCATCTTAGTAAACAAAAACCCAATCCTCCCAATTACATAGAAGACAATCATTGGTGTTGTCCTTGATTCCTCTCTTTCAATTTTATTGCACACCTAATCCATTTAATTTTATCTTCAAAATACTTCTCATTATCTCTATTGCTTCCACCCTGATTGCTCACTCCACTGGCCCCCTTAAAGGTGCTCCTGCCTCAAGGCCATTTTATTTGTTTCCTCTGCCTAGAATTCTCTCTTCCTATTTCAGGTCTTTGCTCAAATATCACTTTTTCAATAAGGACTTACCTTATCATTTTATTTAGATAGCTAGGATGACGACTATGTAGCAGATCTAGAAAGTAATCAATCCAAATTAGAATGGGAAGGCAAATGCCCAAAAAGAAATGTCTTCAATTGTAACAAACTGGGCTATTCAGGAGCTGGAAGACCCCCATAATCAGGCAAAGGCAGGCAGATGTTTTCATGTCAACAAGAAAAACGACAGTTGGGAATGTAAATGACATCAACATTGATCATGTAAAAGTCACACTCCAGCTGACTGAGGCAGATGTTTGGGGGGGGGGGGGTAGTGAGGAATTGAACGGTGTGAAGAGCCCTCACAGAATACTGGCCAAATTTATTGAGAATTCTCTTAGCACCAGGCTCTTGCTAAACACTTTAAATGGATTCTCTAATTTACTCCTCATAACATCCTTATAAAATAGGTATTAATAATTATTCCCATCTTACAGTCATATTGAGGAATCTAAATATAGTACTTAAGTTTGATTATTAAGAAAAAGAGATTTAAGTATGTTATTTAGCATTATAAGATCAATTAATAAATGGATAATTAAGAATAAAACATTTTTAAGAGTGGAAGACATAGTACAAGTATGCTAAATTCCTATTCTTTCATAGCAGGGACTCAATATATACTGTTTAAAGTTGATAAATCAAGAGGTGAAAGCATCTGGCACATTCCCTGGGATGATGATGGAGGTAACCACAAGAAGAACTAGAAACAGAAAAAGAAGGAGATCGAAGAGCAGTTGGGAAGGAGATATTTATTTTCCATATTATCATTTCTGTACTATTTAAACTTTATTGTCAATATATAAATTACATTTATAATAAAAATGTTTGAAGTACACAGCAAGGATTTGACAGATCAACTGTGGAGACAGGGTGGCAATAGCACTGGCATGCAGACATCAGGAGGGTCCCCAGATGTTTGGAGTGAAGCTCTAGAAGTGGGGAGCCAGCTCAGCCCCAGGCTTGGCAGAGTGGTGTCCTTTTCTGCCCCATCCCTTTCCCTCACCAGGAGCCCCCTGCCACACTCAATACCTGTGGGCGTTGCAGGGGATTTCTAACCTTGACATGAAATCTACAGTTGTTACGTCTGTGCGGTACTTTCTCTTGTTGCTAAGCGTATATACATATATATGTAATTGTATATGTATATAAGAGTAAGTGGTACATACCACTCATAGTACACATGCCTGTGAGGGGAGAACTCCCTCCATGTCGTCCATCAGAAGACTGGTACTTGGGGTCCAGGTGGGCAGTTCAGGCAGAGTAAAGGCTCCTAAAAGCAAAATCCTGGACCTTTTATCACAGCCACCAGCAAGTACACAAATTTCTACAACTGAATTCTTCTCAGACAGCCCTGGACCAGGTCATCTTCCATCAAAGTTTTATCATTTTGATGACATGCTATTTTAAATAGCCATATAATTAACCTCTGGGGCTACTCTCTTAGACCTGGTTCTCAACGAAGTATTTATACCTCAGCACACGACTCCACAGGTGGACCATTTCACCCCTAAACAGACTGAGTGCAGAGAACTCTTCTTTTCAAGGAGCAAAGAGAACTGCTTTTCTGCAAAGACCCATAAAGTGATAACTTACCTTAAGCCTAAAGAAGGGAGGTTTTACAGAAGATTGTAACTAGTGAATCATTCTGTCATGAAATCGATCTCTGCATCTGATTAATTTTCTAGTAACACTTGGAGTAGAGAAAATGTTGTTGGCAAAATAGTAAATATCTGGGAGCTTAGAGATTTAAACATTATCAGCCATTCAGAAACAAACAGCTGCAATTTAGTACAATGGAGAAGATGACTTTGGTCTAATTACTTCCACTAGTAAGCCTACCATTTTTCTTCCCACTGATTTATTTAGTTTCGCAACATGAGCTCAATTAATTTCTTTTTACTAAGAGGTTATGTATATTCATATCTTCAGGACAAATATTTTGAAATGCCTAACAGCTATGCAATACTTTGTTAACTCTGGTAACTGAAGTTACCACATACACAAGTTTACAAATGCAATAGTTGGTACACAGAAGGCACTCAGCAATGGGGAAAAATTGAGGTAAATGTAATAGACCAACAATAAAAAATTAATTAATTAATTAATTAATTAAAAAGGATATAATTGAATCATATAAAATAAAGATCAGTAATAGTTTAGAAAGAGAACATGCTTAGACTATCCAGTGAAAAAATATAGAACAATTGGATTAAATGTCAAGCCACACAGAAAATTGTAAAAGTGCAAGTAATTAAACTTTGCATAAAGGGAGCAAATACACAATAATTAAATATTACTGAAACTCTCGATCACTGTAAAGGAATTATGTTTCTGAAATTTTCCCTTTTTGCATATTTCAACAACAGGTTCTCACCAGAGGTTTCTGTGTTTCTCCTGACATGATACCAGCAAACAGAACTGAGAGAGCTGAGAACGTACCCTGCCCTTCAGGTACTTAGTGCTGTTAAATGGCTAGGTGTATACTATAACTCAAGACTCAAGCAATGATCAAGGTGTCAGAGGACAGATAGACAATCAAGGTGTATACTTAGTTATTAATAGCCCCTAAATTATTTTCATAACTCCACTGAATTCATCCTCATTTTCTAAATTTTGTTTTACAGAGCCAGAATCATCCTGTAGCTGCCATATTTAAAAACACTCCTTGGAGCAGAATAATCTGATATGCAACCTTAGGTGCAATTCCTGCCAAGTTGAATAGCTTCATAGTTCTTACTCCTTCATCTCTCATTTTTAGGCGAAAGTACTTGGGAGAAAGGATTTTGTATATAGCAATTGCAATGGAGCATTGAGAAGGATAAAAAAAAAGGACAGTATTTTTCTTCATGCTTATTCTTGGGCATTTTATTTATTTTCAAGTATTCAGCAAAGCCTGCAAGACACGGTGAGATATGCACATAAAATAAGGAGGCAGAGAAAGTCACCAATTTAATAAAAGGTTGCATTCCCAAAGTAGCCTGGCATGGTTGTGACACACTCAGTTTCTAGTAGCTACATATACCTGGGTTCACATTCCAACTCTGTCACTTACAGCTGCACAACCTGTAACACAGATGGAAAAATACTTCACATCTCAGAGGGCTTGTAAGAGAAGCAGATGAGGACTAATAAGAAGTAAATGTCCAGCTCAGAGAATCTCAGGGCTGATGCCTAATAAGTAATGAATAAATAGCTGTTTTTACTAAAAAATATTTAGTTTTTGGAACATGGTTTCCTCTTTCCCTTAGACAAAAAGTTATAAATGGTGGTTAGAATTCCAAGTTAGTCTATTTTAGTCATAATGTATGTAGCCTGGCATTAGCAGTGTTATAAAACCAAACCACCACTTTCAAAGGAACACCAGCTGTGACTTCCACGAGTGTCTTACCCACCAACCCTCATGGCCACCTTCCCAGCCCAGACTCTGTCTCCTTCGAGGGCCTCCAGAGATTGGGAGATGGCAAGTCCCTACCCAGCAGCCAGGGCTGCATCAGGGAGTCGATCCTGACTACACAAGCCAGAAGTCTCTTCCTTTACTGCAGAGGCACTGTCACACCAGGTGTGGCTTAATGACACCCTGAATCAAGAATGCCTTGGGTTTTTGGGAGACTTCCAGAGCTTGGCACTGATAGGGCATTGCTCAGTGAACTAAACAAGAGCTCAAGGCCAGATCCAGGAACACCTTGTTCCTTGAGCAATTTGCAACTTTCCTTGTGCTTAGAATATTTAGGAAATCAATAAAGGCTAATTAACTTAAAATTACAAAAGGCCCCTCACAGTTAGCCTCCAATCTCCTCAATTTACCATGTTTGTTCCTGTCTCTGTGACTTGACTCAGTCTTCTTTTTGCATAAAATGTTCTCCCTTCCATTCCCTCCATCTGAGCAAATAGTCATACCTGAAGACACCACTCAGAGGCCATCTTCTCCCAGCATCCTCTTGGCTCCCCCGAAGGCAGCCTCTCAGTGGTGGCACCTCCGGCGCTCTTTGCCCAGCTCTCTCCTGTCATCATGGCTTGCATGTGCCATTACTCAGTGCTTTCAGGAGTTCATGTGCATGGGAATCATTTTGGCAGCTTGTAAACGGAGAAGATCCTTAGACTTCACCCCAGGGACTCAGTAGTAGGGAAGAATCTAGGAACCTACTGTGTTCACAAACTCCCTGATGGTTCTGATGGAGGGGAAAGCACAGTGTGGGCAACAGCATCCAGATAGAGACACAACTGTACTTGCTGCTCTCTCCCTACCAGGGCTATAAACATAATAGGTACTCAATAAAGGAGAACATTTAAAAGGTGGAAATTCACCTATCAACAAATGTTTTTTGAACGTATATTAACTCTACAAGGTCCTACCAACACTGAAGTGTGTAGTCATCAAAATCCAATATGGAGCACAAAAACAGGTGCATGCAATCAATGGAAGCACAGACATCTAAGACTTCCAGATTACCTTGCCAAAGAGCCAGTGATTCTTAGCTGTATCTGCACATCAAAATGCTTTGGCCTCCATCTCTAAAGCTCCTGAATTTGTCTGAAATTGAGCATGTACACTGAGATTTTTAAAGCACCCCCCCCACCAGGTGATTCTTTTGTGTAGCTAGGGTTGAGCATCACCGTTCCATGCTCACTGAGCACACTATTTGTACCTCTCCTAAAATAGTCATTCTGCCTCACTTTCCCAAATCCATTTCTTGATCTCCTCTTCTCATCTCTAACTGAATTCCTAAGCTTCTTGAAGTTGGGTACCAAATCATATTCACCTTTTATTTCTCTATAGTGCCCGTAACAGGAATCTGTACTTAGGAGTTATGATATTATCATTTATAACCAGAAATGTGTAGTTGGTTATCATCCTGTTCCTGCCACAAAGCTCCTAACACCCTTATAATGTCCTAAGTGATGAGGGTGATAAAGAGGTCTTTTGTTACCTTAATGAGGTGATTTTTGCAAAGTCTCCATGTAACATAAGGTTGGAGATTGACTGCCAGGGTGCCCAACCATGTGATTAAAGCACTGGAACTTTAAAACCTACTCTTCTGACCACCAGGGAGGGGAAAGTAGTGGGAGATTGAATCAGTTGCCAATGGCCAATGATTTAATCAGTCGTGACTATAATGAAGTTCCCATAAAAACACATAAGGAAAGAGTTAGAGGAGTTTCTGTGTTGGTGAACATGTGAAAGTGATAAGAGAGTCACTCACTGTAAGAGGGCATGAAAGCTCAGCCCCTTTTCCCCGTACTTCGCCGTATGTATCTTTTCCATATGGCTGTTCCCAAGTTACATCCCTTTGTAATAAAACAGTAATCTAGTAAGTATACTATTTTTCTGAGTTCTGTGAGCTACTCTAGAAAATTAATGGGACCCATAGAGGGGGATTGTTGGAACCAGGAATCTATAGCTGTTTGGACAGAAGCATAGGTGACAACTTGGACTTATGTATGGCATCCAAAGCATTGTGAGGATGAGAGCTGTCAGAGTAAAGGAGCAGCACAAGAGGAGGCTGAGCTTTCCTAAATAGGAGGAGAGCAGTAAAAGTTTGTAGAATTGATGAATGAAAATACTGTGTAGGGGACTTAAATATCAACAACCACAAGTGAGTTGGGCCAAGAAACAATTCAAGAAACTGAACCAGAACATGACTCAAGATTCTGTATAGGAGTGTTTAAGAAAATAGAAACCAGTTTGCCCATTGAGCATATAAGGAGTCTAAGAAGAGCTTTAAAATGACAACAGACCCAACAAAAAATAACAGCAGGTATGAACCAAAGGGAGCTCTTTATGTACCTGTCATGGAAGAAACCCCTGGGACAGCAAATACTTACACTGGAGCAGAGCCTGTCTGGTTGTCAGCACCATGAACAAGGGCATTTTTGAAGGAGTTATAAATGAGGCAATGAAGGAACCACAGGAGGACTGTGAGCCAAATCATCAATCAAAGCTATTTTCCTTTTTCTAAATTGGAGTATAATTAACATACAGTATTATATTAGTTTCATGAGTACAACATAGTGATTTGATATTTGTATACATTGCAAAATGAAAACCACAGAAAGTCTACGACTTCAGGTCAAGATGCTGGTGTAAGCTGACGTGGCATTCCACTTCGCACAACCACATCACAATTACAATTAAAATATAGAACAACCATCCATCAGAACTGTCAGAAATCAAGTTGAATGGAAGTGTGACAACTACAGAATTAAAGAAACAACATCCATCCAGACTGGTAGGAGGGGTGCAGGCACGAAATGGGCTGGTCCCTTACTCACATGTGGTGGATGAAAACTTGGGAGGGATATTCAGGAGCGAGGAGTACTAGCCTCATACCAGGCCCCCTTTCACAGGATTCCAATGCAAGGAATATTAAGTCTCCACAACTTCTGGCTGCAAAATGCAGCAGGGATTGAGTTTGTAAAAGAAACTGCTGAAGCCCCAAGCAGTTCCTCTTAAAGAACCCACACATGGAGTCACCTACTCAGACTCACTCCCCCTGAGCTCCAGCACTGGAGTGACAGCTTGAAAGGCACCAGTGACATGAAGAGAGGAACTGAAATGTCTGGCATCAAGGAAAGCAGATGCTATTGTCTCTTTTATAAATCCTCCCTCACAGAGCTGGCAAGCTGGTGCCATATCTGAGACTCCATCAACCTGGCTAATACTCTTTGACCTGCCTTGGAGACCCCCCGGAGATTCTGTCCCACCCAACTTAAGAACCCACCCAAGCTGCTTTTCCATATAAAAAGTTGGTCTTGGCTCATGCTTCACAGCTCCCTAAATCCTCTCAAATAAGCAACAACTAGCCTCAGTCAGCTGCAAGCCTGGCACTAGCAGCAGTCAGCCTAGACTCGCAGCTTGGCTTCATTTGGGAAACTCCAAGCCCAGCACAAGTAGCAGCCAACTCAGACTGCCTTTTGGCTTAGGCAGGGTGGCCCAAGGCAAAACACAGGTGAAGGCTGATCCTGGCCTGTGTCACCTGAAAAACCCTAGAGCCAGTGCAACCAGTGGACAGCTACAGTCCGTGTATGAGCATCACCCTGCTGCCCCTGCACAGCTGATCCTCCACAGAAGGTGAAGGTTGGTGGTCAGTGGTCACAGCAAGTCCTTGCAACTGACTGGCCTGGGTAAACTGATCTGCCATTGATCTCCCATTGATATTCTAACAGCAATCAAGACTCAACTACATGAGAAGGGTATACTCAGCCCAAATGAAGGGTGCACCTTGAGAACACAGCTTGGGTGATAGGGGAGGCTGTGCCACTGGACCCTACAGGACACCTACTATAAAAGGTCACACTACAAAGACACAGAGTCAAAGAAGCTCTATCTAATACATAGAAATAAACCCAAGGAGGCTGCCAAAATGAGGAGACAAAGAAACATGGCTCAAATGAAAGAACAGATCAAAAACCCAGACAAAGAGATAAATGAAATCGAGATAAGCAATCTATCTCATGCAGAGTTCAAAACACTGGTTATAAAGATGCTCAAGGAACTCAACAACATAAAGAAGATTCAGTCAGAAAGGAAGGATTCACTAATTAAAGTAAAGAACAATTTACAGGTAAACAGTAGTAGAGTGGATGAAGCTGAGAATCAAATCAATGATTTAGAACATAGGGAAGCAAAAAAATAAAAATAAATAAGAAAAAATACCAGAAAAAGGATAGTGTAAGCAGCCTGTGGGACAACTTTAAGCATTCCAACATTTGTATCATAGGATGCCAGAGGGAGAAGAGAAAGAACAAGAAATTGGTAATCTATTTGAAAAAATAATGAAAACTTCTGTAATTTGATGAAGGAAGTAGACATGTAAGTCCAGGAAGCACAGAAAGTCCCAAACAGGATGGGTGCAAAGTGGCTCACTCTAAGACACATAATTAAAATGCCAAAGTTTAAAGGTAAAGAGAGAATCTTAAATGTAGCAAGAGAAGAGCAGTTAGTTAGCTACAAGGGTGTCCTCATAAGACAGTCAGCTGATTTCTCAAAAGAAACTTTGCAGGCAATAAGGGATTGGCAAGAAATATTCAGTCATGAAAAGCTGGGACCTATAGTCAAGATTGCTCTATCCAGCAAAGCTATTATTTAGAAATGAAGGGTAGAAAAAGAGCTTCCCAGATGAGAAAAAATTAAAGGAGTTCATCATCATCGAACCATTATTATGTGAAATATTAAAGGAACTTATTTCAAAAAAAGAAAAAGATAAAAACTATGAAAAACAAAATGGCAATAAATACATATCTGTCAACAATTTAATCTAAAATACAAACTACAAACTAAACAAAGAAGAGAGACAGAATCATGGATACAGAGAGTGTTTTGATGACTGCAGGATGGTAGAGGGGTACGGAGAAATGGGTTAAGAGGTGAGGGGATTAAGAAGTACAAATAGGTAGTTACAGAAGACCATGCAGATATGACAGTACAGGAAATGGAGTAGCTGAAGAACTTATATGCATGACCCACAGACATGAACAATGGTCAGGGGCAGGGGAACTGCCTGAGGGAGTGACAGGTGCAATGTAGATGGGAGCAAAGGGGGAAAAAATCAGAACAACTGGAATATTATAATCAATAAAATATAATTAAAAATAAAATCTTAAAATTAAGAAAACACAGTAAGTCTAGTTACCATCTGTCACCATACAAGATTGATACAATATTATCAACTGTATTCTCATGCTGTACATTATATCTCCATGACATATTTATTTTATAACTGGAAGTTTGTACCTCTGAATCTCCTTCACCCAATTTGCTCTCTAATCCCCCTTCCCATCTGGCAACCACCAATGTGTTCTCTATCTATGAGTCTGGGTTTTGTGTTTTTTTTTAGATTCCATATATAAGTGAAACTATGCGGTATTTGTCTTTGTCTGCTTTCTTTCACTTAGCATAATGCCCTCATGGGCCACCTGTGTTGTCACAGATGGAAAGATTTTATTCTTACTTATACCTGAGAAATGTTCATATATATATATACACTCAAACATATCTAGGTTTCTTCTATATCTTCGCTATGGCATATAATGCTGCAATAATGTTGCAATGAACATAGGGGTGTATATATCTTTTTTAATTAGTGTTTTTGTTCATTTTGAATACTCAGAAGTAGAATTGCTAGATTACTTGATAGTTCTATTTTTAATTTTTTGATGAATCTCCATATGGTTTTCCATAGTGGTTGCACCAATTTACATTCCCACCAACAGTGTACAAGGGTTCCCTTTTCTCCCACATTCTAGCCAACACTTGTTTATTGTCTTTTTGATATTTGCTATTCTGACAGGTATGAGGTGATATCTCATTGTGATTTTGGTTTGTATTTCCTTGATAATTAGTGATGTTGAGTATGTTTTTATGTACCTGTTGGTCATCTTATGTCTTCTTTAAAAATAGTCTATTCAGAGACTCTATTTTTTTATTTAAATTTTATTGTATCTTTTTCCATTACCATTTAGCCCACTGATACCATGCTCCCCCCAGCAATTACCACACTGTTGTCCATGTCCATGAGTCCTTTTTCCTCTTTGCTCAATCACTCCATTCTCCAACCACTCCCCTCCAGTAGCTGTCATCTGCTCTCCATCTATGATATATCCATTTCATCCAAGTTTTCCAGTTTGTTGGCATATAATTGTTCATAGTATTTTCTTACAATCCTTTGTATTTCTTTGATGTCAGTTATTACTCCTCTTTCATTTCTGATTTCATTTCTTTTTTTTCTCGATGAGTCTGGTTAAAGGTTTGTCAATCTTGTTTATTTTATTTAAAAAAGGTTCTTGGATTAATTTATCTTTTGTATCTTTTTTTAGACTCTATTTCATTTTTTTTCTGTTCCAATCTTATTATTTCTGCTCACCTTGCTCACTTTGGGCTTTGTTTGGTTGTTCCTTTGCAAGTTCCTAAAAGTTTGAAGTTACATTGCATATTTGAATTTTTTTTTTTTTGAGATTGGCCTGCAATGCTATGAATTTTCCTCTTAGGAATGCTTTCCCAGGGTCCCACATATTTTGGATTTTTGTGTCCTCATTTTCATTTGTATCAAGTTATCTCTGGATTTCTTCCTTGATTTCATTGTTGACCAATTCATTGTTTAATAACATGTTATTTTGCTGCCATGTCTGTGCATGTTTCTCAGTGTTCTTGTGGTTGATTTCTAGTTTCATAGCATTGTGATCAGAGAAAATGTTTGATATGATTTCAATCTTCTTAAATTTATTGAGACTTGTTTTGTGTCCTAGCATGTAGTCTGTCCTAGAAAATGTTCTATGTGCACTTGAAAAGCATGTATATTCTGCTGCTTTAGGGTGAAATGCTCTGAAGATACCAATTAAATCCATTTGATCTAGTGCATCATTTAAGACCACTGTCTCCTTGTTGATTTTCTTCTGCCTGGAAGTTCTATTCATTGAAGTCAATGGGGACGTGAAAATCCCCAACTATGACTGTATTTCTGTCAATCTTTCCCTTTATGCCCATCAAGATTTGCTTTACATATTTATGTGCTCCTGTGTTGGGTGTGTAGATGTTTATTAGGGTTATATCTTCTTGTTGAATTTTTCCCTTTATCATTATGTAGTGTCCCACTTTGTCTCTTATTATAGGCTTTGTTTTAAAGTCTGCTTTGTCAGATATAAGTACTGTTACCCCAGTTTTTTTTCTTTTCCATTTTCAGAAAATGTCTTTTTCCATTCCTTTACTTTTAGTCTGTGTGTCTTTTAATCTGAGATTGGTCTCTTGGAGGCAGCATATAGATATGGGTCTTGCTTTTTTATTCATTCAGCTACCCTTCGTCTTTTGGGCAGAGAATTTCAGCCATTTACATTTAAGGTGATTATTGATAGATATGTACATAGTGCCATTTTATTGTTAGACTGTTTTCCTCTGTTTTTTTTTTTCTTTCTCTTTTTCTTCTTCTTTAAAGCAAGCCCTTTAACATTTATTGCAGTACTGGTTTGCTGTTAACAAATCCATTTAGCTTTTTCTTGTCTGGGAAGCTCCTTATTTCTCTTTCAATTTTAAATGATAGCCTTACTGGGTAAAGTAGCTTTGGTTGTAGGTCCTTGCTTTTTATCACCTTGAATATTTCATGCCACTCCCCTCTGGACTGAAATGTTTCTGTTGAGTAATCAGATGTCAGTCTAATTGGTGCTCCCTTGTAGGTTACTAACTGCTTTTCTCTTGTGGTTTTTAGGATTATCTCCTTGTCCTTCAGCATTGTCATTTTAATTATGATGTGTCTCGATGTAGGCCTCTTTGGGTTCAACTTGTTTGGGACTCTCTGAGCTTCCTTGACTTGTGTGATTTTTTCCTTCACCAGATTAGGGAAGTTTTTAGTCATTATTTCTTCAAATAGGTTCTCGATCGCTTGCTCACTCTCTTTTCCTTCTGGTAGTCCCATGATATGAATGTTGTTATGTTTCATGTTGTTCCAAATGTTCCTTAAGATCTCTTAATTTTTTAAAATTCTCTATTCTTTTTGCTGCTCTGCCTGCATGTTTTTTTCTTACTTTGCCTTTCAAAACACTGGTTTGATTCTCTGCTTCATCTAATCTACTGTTTATTTCTTCCAATGTATTATTTATTTCAGATACTGCATTTTTTATTTCTGACTGGTCCTTTTTTATGACTTCTATGTCTTTTTATCATGTTGTTAGTATCCTTACAATTATTACTTTAAACTCTCTATCTGAAAAGTTTCCTTGCCTCAATTTCATGTAGTTCTTCTGGAGAATTCTCCTGTTCTTTAATTTGGGATCCGTTTCTTTGTCTTCCCATTTTGACTGCTTCTTTGTATTTTATGCTTTAGTTGCTAAACTAATCAGGTGTCAATTGATCAGTTGTTAATCTAAACAATCTGTAATCCACAGTCAGGCTTAAGCATCACAAGGTGGGGCAGAGTTATTTCCTATGGGCAGGGCTATTGCTTCCCTGCAGGCTGATGCCATTCAGGAGAGGAGTGCTCTGCCTGAGAGAGATGTCTTCTGAGGTATGGAGAATGATTCAGCACAGGGATCCTGGTGGCTGTTCCTTCAGTTCTCTCCCCTAAGGCACCAGCCCCAGAGTCTTTTCAAGCACCACTAGCCCCAGTCTCTCCTCAAGTGTCTCTAGTCCTCTCTGCTCCTCCTCCTGACAGAGCCCAGGGTAAGTGGCTGCAAATGAAATTTTGTATGTTTGGCCCTTTAAGAAACTCTCTCTAACTCCAGATATTTCTCCCTGGCAGACAGAAACTCTGCTGTTTTTTGCAGTTGAATATTATCTGGGTTCCTTTCCAGCTCTGTTGCCATAGGCTGGGGAGCCCAGCTTGGGGTTTAGACCCCACATTTCTCAGGCAGAACACCTTGACTGCTGAAATGTCCCTCTGGAACTTCAGCTGCCTCCTGTGGGAGCCCACCCAGCCCTCTCACACCACCTTTGCACTGTGTACTAGTCTTGTGCTTAAGTAGTTTCTTCTGTCTGTCCTTTGTTATAAGGCTTCTCTCCAATCAGTGTTCAGTTGGTTATCCAGGATTATTTCTCTATGATTTGGTTGTAATTCCATATTGGAAGGAGATTAGTGTAGCTTCCACTTACTCCTCTGCCATCTTGGATCTCCTCCTCTATTTAGAATCATATTTATTTTGTTATTGTGTTATATGAATTCTTTATATATTTTGGATATTAACCCCTTATTTAACATATATTTGAAAATATCTTCTTTTATTCAGTAGGTAGCCTTTTATTTTGTTAATGGTTTCATTTGCTGTGTAGAAACTTTTCAATTTGATGTAGTACCATTTGTTTAATTTTGCTTTTGTTGCTCTTGCCTCTGAAATCAGATCCAAAAAAAAATTGCTAAGACTGATGTCAAAGAGCAATTTTCTTTTCTTCCACAAAACATACAACACAAAAGATTTTTGCTACTCTTCAGAAGAATGACTAACATTAAGCTCTTTGTGTTAAAACCTTTCAAGTAGGAGCATTTGCTATTGAAATTACAAATGTAGTATAAATAATAAAATTCTGTTGATTTGGCCCTGTTATGAAACTTCAAATTTCTAATTTTTTAATACCTTACTTAAATCACATAAAACTTTCCTAAATTAGGTGCCATTGTTGCTCTAATTTTCTAGATAAGGCATAGAGTATTTATCTAATCTTACTGTAAAAGCATTTTTTATTATTGCTTTAGCAAGTGATCATGCAAAAACATTTAAACTGCCTTTAGTATACCCTGAAGGTATTACTGAAAAAAAAATTCAAATATAATAAGACAATGTAAAAGAATACTAAATCTAAAGAAATGAAGTCTTTCATCTCAATATTAGGGTTTGGGTTAGACTGGATAATGAGGATGAAGTTAACATACTAGCATACTAGCCATCCACGAAGCAAGAAGATGGTAATGAATAATTTTTGAACTTTGCCTGTGTACCCAAAACTGTGCTAGGGATTTCTCATTAATCTCATTTAATTTGTGTCAGCCCCATCCCCCAGGTTGATATGGAGGTCTCCAGTTTGCACATGGAGGTACTGAGTATCAGAGGGGATGAGCAACTTGTCTGATGCCACATAGCTGTTAAGAAACAAAACCAGCATTTGGTCCGACTGCCTGACTTCAAAGTTTGTTGTTTTGTTTTTTTTTAAACCACCCTGCTATATTACTGGTCCGGGCTAAGGCACTCAATTTTAATCTTTGGCAAATTGGATATTTCTTTTATTCATTATTTCCTCAAGGCATTATAATCCAGAATAACAAACATATTATCTAGAACTGAACTGTAGTACATAAAAATCAATTTTATTTAAACCAATATTAAAACCATCTCATGATCAAATAACTAGTCCTGCTGAATGTAAGGCAAAAGCTGTATATGTGGTTTATTAACCAAAAGCAACCTGAAATACAGCCTTATTAAAGCAGGTTAATTTTCTATTGGTCACCTGCTCTTTTATTTACCTCCATCATTTATACATGTGTTCATCAATACAGATTAATTAGCAAGCTAACATCAAGACCCCTTCTGAGAATGTAAAACCATTTAAAGTAGTGGCTGGTGTGGCTCAATGGGTTGAGCGCCAGCCTGCGAACTGAAAGGTCACCATTTAAAGTAGACCCAAATGATAAGGAAAAGCTAGAAATTTAATGTGAAAAAACAGAAATACTAGAAAGCATATTTTGATCTAACATCTAAGAGATAATGTGTTTTCATTTTTCTCCCTCCAAAAAGCATAAAATTACAATTTAAACTATGTGCTATACGATGATATATTGAGAGAAAGGAAATTTAAGAAAAAAACACAGCCATTTTCTAATAGCAATAATAGAATTTACAGACTGTGAATGTCAAAAATCAAGAGATGAATTGAGGAATTAGAAACCAAATTAAGGGATCTGAGTTAGCCCTTGATAAATGTCATGTATTTTGCAGAATCCTGAGATCAGCAAGGAAGGGTTGAGGGAGGGAAGGAGAGAGAGAGGAGGGGGGCATGGGAAAGTGGTGGGGGGAAGGCGGAGACAAATGTATTTGGAAAAATAAATTAATTAATTAAAAATAAAATAAAAAATCTCCAAAGAAATAGTCTCCAGCCAGTGTACCTTACAAATACAACCTATTAAAGAAGGATTACTATATAATATGTGATCCAAATAAAGACATTTACATGAGTGAAAGGGATGCTACTAGTAACTATGCCACAATAATTAGTGTAACCTAAAACTGTCTAAAACTAGAGAGTATAGTCACTCCAATAGATGACAAATGCCCTAAATGCCCAAAAAACTTCAACTGACCTTCACTTTAAAGTCTACTGAACTTTATTTACATGTCTTCAAACATTTATTTTCTCATTTACTTATCTTTATTATATCTTTTTTCAATTTTAGAGTATAATTAACAAATAAAAATTGTATATTGTTAAAATATAAAACATGGTTTGATATATGTATACACTGTGAAATTATTATTACAATCAAGTTAATAAACAATAATAAGATGAGAACATTTAAGATCTACTCTATTAGCAAGTTCAATGACACCTTATGACATTATAATATAGAATTATTAACCATAGTCATCATGCTATATGTACATTAGATTCTCAGAACATAGTCGCTTTACAGCTATGTATTTGTACCCTTTAACAAACCTCTCCCCATTTTCTACCCCCAGACATTGGCAACCACCATTCTACTTTCTCTTTCTTTGAGTTTGACTTTTTTAGAGTCATTATTTTTTCAAATAGATTTCCAATTTCTTGCTCTTTCTCTTTCCCTTTCAGACACCCCTATCATGTGAATGTTGGAACACTTAAAGTCCTGTAGGCTGCTGATACTAACCTCTTTTTTTTTTTTTTTTTTTTTGGATTCTTTTTCCTTCTTGTTGTACTGGTAGGGTTTTTTTGTTTGTTTGTTTTCTTTTTTTCTTTTTTTTTTTTTTGCTTCTTTATATCAAATCATTGATTTTATTCTTGGTTTCATCCAATCTACTATTGTTTCCCTGTAAATTGGTATTTATTTCAATTAGTGTATCCTTCATTTCTCACTGGGTCTTTTTTATGCTGTTGAGATCCTCACTAAGTTCCTTGAGCATCCTTACAACCAGTGTTTTGGGCTCTGCATCTGATAGATTGATTATCTCCATTTTGTCTAGTTATTTTTCTGGAGTTTTGATCTGTTCTCTCATTTGGGCCATATTTCTTTGTCTCCTCATTTTGTCAGCCTCCCTGTGTTTGTTACTATGTATTAAGTAGCACTGCTATGGCTCCCTGTCTTGGTTGTGTGGCCTAATGTAGTAGGTGTCCTGTAGGGTCCAGTGGCACAGCTTCCCCTATCACCCAAGCTGGGTACTTCAGGTGAACACTTTGTGTGGGCTGTGTACACCCTCTTCTTGTAGTTGAGGCTTGATTGCTGTTGGCAGGTCAATGGGAGGGATTTACCCAATCCAATCAGCTGCAAGGACTGGCTGTATCCACTAACTACCAACCTCTACCCTCCATGGAGGATCAGCTGTGCAGAGGCAGGGTGGTGGTGTTCCAACATGTCTGTAGTTGTTCACTGGGTGCGCAGGCTCTAGGGTTTTACAGGTGGTGTGGGGCAAGGTGAGCCCCCACCTGTGTTTTGTCCAGGGCCACCCTGCCTGAACTATAAAGCAATCTGAAATGGCTGCTACTTGTGCTGTGCTTGGAGATCTCCAGGAAAGCCAAGCTATGAATCTAGGCTGGTTGGTGCTAGTGCTGGGTTGGGGCCACTTAGCAAGAGGTATGGGGGATGTGGGCTCATGGAGGCTGGCTGTTGCTTGTTTGAGAGGATTTAGAAAGTTGTGAAGCATAAGCCAAGACCAGTCAGTCATATGGAAAAGTAACTTGGGTGGGACAGAGTTTCATGGAGCCTCCAGGGTTGGGCAAACAGTGTTAGCTAGGTTGATGGAGACTTAGATATGACACCTGCCTGCCAACTCTGTGGTTCTGTTGAGGGAGGGTTCAGAAAAGGGACAATGGATCCTGTCCATGTTTCTTTCCCCCTGCTCTTGCCTTGATGTTAGCCACTTCAGTTTCTCCCTGTATGCCAACGTGTAACCCTGGTGCTGAAGCTCAGAGGGAGGGAGTCTGACTAAGTCTGCGTCAGGATTCTTTAAGAGTACATGCTTGGGACTCCAGGAATTTCTTACACTAACTCAGTATCCACTGGTTTCTGCAGCCAGAAGTTATAGGGACTTATCTTCCTGACACTAGAACCCTGAGCTAGGTGGCATGGTGTTGGGCTGGGTCTCCTCACTCCCAACATATCCTCCTAAATTTTTATCCACCACATGTGGATGAGGTGGGACCAGCCCACCTCGTGTATTCACTCTTCTTACAAGTCAGAATGGATATGGTTTCTTTAACTCTGTAGTGGTCAGACTTCCATCCAACTGATTTCTGACAGTTCTGAGTGACAGTTGTCAAGAATTTAGTTGTAATTTTGATGTGCAAGTGGGCAAGCTGTGTTTACCTATGCCACCATCTTGACTGGAAGGCACTGATCCTTTTTACCACATGTAGACTTTAAAGCATCTGTAGTCTTCTGTAGCACTTTGATGTCCCTGAAGGGCTCTGTATTACAAACTAAATCATAGTGCCTTGTAGTCCTAGAAGTGCTTAGACAACTCCAGAATAGCAGCACTGTCCAAACTGAAGTCTTTGGTAATTGTGGGAGCACTTTCTGGGCTTGGACCTAAAGACTTAAGAAAATCTTGAAGAGCTTTCAAACTGCAGTTAAAGTGCTTTACCAGCAGCAATGATGCATTGCAGGCTGGGAGGAACTGCCAGGGCCTCCTGAGTAATTATTGTCCCAACTCTACAGTGAGCTTCCAAAACACATCTAGAGACCTGTAATAATTCCAGAGTCATAGGAATATTCTTAAGCTTCTTCAGCAAATCCAATGGACCAGCTGCATTCTTCTGTACCATCTTGTTCATTTTCTTGGCAATGTGAACCACCTTGTACTCCAAGGTTCAGCAGGTATTCCCCATGCCCAGCCTTCTTGGGATGGGAGGTGGGCAACATTAGGGCAGAAACCACAGCATAATACAAGCTCAGGTGCTCAGAGAGCCCAACAGGGCAGGTTCTGGCCTAGGCCCTTCCTCACGCACCGAGCAGGTTATATAGTTTCTTAATCTTTAGATATTGTCCCTTCCCTATCATCTCTGTACCTTTATAATTCCATCTTTCTTCCCTTTCTTTCTCCCTCCCTTTTTCTCTTCTCTTTCTGTTACCATAGACAGCACGAGCAGCGAGGTGAGCACGGTGGGCTGGCAGCTTTGGAGGAGCAGGCTGCATGGGATGTGTGCAGAGGATGCGGAAAGGCGGGGATCTGCAGGCACCTGGCAGACACCAACAGGCTCCGCCAGTTGTGCAGGCACAAAATGTGTGGGAGCTGTGTCCAACATCGGGTAGCAGGCTGAGGGCTGTGGCATCTCCAGGTTTCCTGATGGCAGGTCCTGCAGCCCCCTCTTCCCCTGATGTCATAGACTGTCAGGGAGTACCGGGGAGTCTCCCCCATTGGCCAAGGTGGCACAAGGAGAGGTTCTTACAATGAGCAGGACAAGGGCTAGAAAAATGAATGGACAGGGCCTGAGCCACCAAAAGATAGCAAGATAACTGGATAGAAACAAAGCCTTCCCCTCCCTATATCTGTAAGAACGGTGGGCTTGACCAGGAAGGGGAGATGGTCTTTGAGATAAGGGTCCACCATTCTCCCAGGTACCTGAATAAACCTCTTTCATTTTGAACCAGCACCTGTCTCATGAGTTTGGTTTTTGTTGCAGCAGGCAGCCAAACCTGTGTTTTGGTTACATTTCCATGGTTCTGCCCTGAATCTATGAAGCTTTCTCCTTTTCCTTCATTCCCTCTTTAAAAATAAATTCTCCCTTCTGGATTATATGTTGCTTCTACTCTGCCGAGCCCATACCGACTTGCCTGTTCCTGGACTGAAATAAAGTTTTAAATTTACTGTTACTTTTATTGAACAGTTCGATGTATTTCATTTTTTTTAACTTAAAATCAGTTGCATTGAATGTTCTGTATTTCTTTTTATACAAAAGAACATTTTGGTAGGTAGACTGGCCCCAAAGATATACTTACCCTAATTTTTGGACCCATGAATATGCTAAATTATACAGCAAATAGGACTTTGCAGGTGTGATTAAGATTACAGACTTTAAGAGAAGATTATCCTGAATTATCTGAGGGAGGGAGGGCACAATCCACTTACATAAGCCCTTAAAAATGGGAAACAATCTCCAGCTAGAGACAGAAGAAACACAGTAAAAGGGCATGTCAAAGGGATTCTAAATGTGAGAAGTAGTCAAAGCTTTTATTGGCTCTGAGATGGAAAGTCACATAATGGAGGGGGCCATGTGCGAGGACTAGAAGGAGCCCGTAGGAGGTAAGGGTGGCCCCTAGCTGACAGCCAGGAAGAAAACAGAACCCTAGTCCTACAACCACAAGGAACTTGATTCTACCAACCATCAGAATATGCTTGATGGCAGTGGTGGAGGGAAGGCAGAGACAAATGTATTTGAAAAAATAAATAAATTTCTTCGAAAAGAAAGAAAAAAAAAGAATATGCTTGAAAAAAGAAAGGAACATAGCTTGGCCAACACCTTGGTTTTGGCCTTGTAAGACCCTAAGGGAAAGACCCAGTTGAGGCATGATGTACTGGAAAATCTGATACACAGAACTGTGAGATTACAAATGGGTGTTTTAAGTTGCTAAGTTTGTGACAGCAGCAACAGATGATTAATGCAATATAGTATTTCACCCAGCTTAATTTTGGGAGGAGAGGCTCATGGGTTAGTGGCTCCTAAAGAAAAAAAAAATCATTTCCCTCACCTTTACTTTAGACTATTTTGGACATATGGTGCCTGTGCTGAATGATTTTTCAGTCATTGTCATGTTTTCAGATGAAAGGATAAACAGTAACCTAGAGGAACTCATGCTAAAAGCACATATCATTACTGTCAACACTTAGTTCATTCTCAATCTCACATAACTCTCCAGGAAGAAAACTCCTTTTTTTCTAATTACCTCTCTGTCCTCATAAGGGACTTAAGCAAAACGTTTTGCTTCTTTGAGCATTCAAGGACATACTATCTTCCACTATACTACCAGAATAGAAGAATAATTAACCCAGGTGTATAAATGGAAGCAGAATCAGACAGTAGTTTCTGCTCATTGACTCAATTTATCAGTCAAATTGACCTTAAGAAGTTGATCTTAAGAAACTTCTTCTACCTTATGACATTGAACATCAACAATAAAAACAAGAACTTCTGCCAATTTTCCACTCATCAAAAATATTCCTGTTTTTCTTCCCACCTGCCATGAATTCCTATAATATGATGTGGCAAAATAACCTATTAAATATTAATTTAAATGCTTTTTCTGCCCTGGCTGGTGTGGGTCAGTGGATTGAGCACTGGCCTGTGGACCAAAGGGTTGCTGGCTCAGTTCCCCATCAGGGCACATACCTGGGTTGTGGGCCAGGTCCCCAGCTGGGGGCATGTGAGAAGCAACTGATTGATGTATCTCTCACACATCGATGTTTCTTTACCTCTTTTTCTCCCTCCCTTTCTCTCTCTCTTAAATAAATAAATAAAATATTTAAATGCCTGTTCCTGCTACTACAATAGGATCTAGGAATAATAGGGCAAATTTCATCCCTTTCTTCTAGGGAGGACTAAATCTTGAGCTCTGAATTCAGGGCTCCCAAAAATTTTAGGTTGAACAGTTAAAAACAGAAATTGCCAGAAACCTGTAAAATAACTCTAGTCAGGTTTTGGAGTCTGTTACTAGCCAAAGAGATGGATGTGGCTTTAAACTTAGGCAGTGAAAATGCCATGGGAACTAAGAAGAGGCTGGAGTGGTAAGCGTAGGGTACTATGGTGCCTGACCCCACTTCTATTCACTGACAAGGATGTCTGATGAGGTGGTCTGGATGCTGGAGCCCAAACACAAGGAGCCACAGCCTTGGTTGACATAGAGAATGATGCCCAGACCCACACTTGGTACAGCGGGAGAAGGGCCTGCTTCCTTTGAATAGACCAAGCGCTTGTACAACTTGCATCTTTGCAGTGACTACAATGGCCTAAAGAGTTGGAGGCCCTTCCCCAATTTTTCTGAACTGCAGCATACCATTGGACTCTTAGACCACTCTCAGGTATACAGACCAGCAGTAATGACTGATATTGGGTATCTGGCTACCCTAGCCAACAAAGGCTAAAACTAAGATTTAATTAGATATATAAACATAAAGCAATGTGCTAGTTTTGTGTATGATTGTTGCAGAGCAACAATCATGCCAGCTATATGTGTTAGATGTGGATAGGTAGATGGAAGAGAGTACATGAAAGGAATCCAAGAAATTTTCTAAAAAGAAAAGCAAGAGGGAAAAGGCCCTGCTTCCTTCTTCTAAAGGTTTTCTCTGTTGTTCGTGTTTTTTTAATGTACCCAGGTATTCACCAGGCACAAAGAAAACTGCAGAGAAGCTTGGAAGAAGACCCTGGGAGGGAGAGCTGTTTCTATGCCTCTGACAGAAAACACAAACCAGTGCTAATGTTGATTTGTAGCGTGCATGCATGCGTTCTTTTTCATTTGGCTGATCCACTTTGCTGTAGACAGTTCATGGTGTGTTCCTTAAACAGGTGGTTGTGTGCTTTATTCCTGTGACAATAGCCAAACCAATGCTTGGGAACTGTCATGACCCTGTCTGGGCAGGTTTGTGCTGCAAAAGGAAGAGACTGGAGCTGACATTAAACATGGTAGCATTTTTCCACTTCTAATACCTGTGATAATTTCAGTGATGATACATTCACTTAAATGCACTGCTTGCAATAAATCGGCTGTCTACTTATTCTCTTCCCATTAAATATCACACACATACGCACACCGCTGCAAGAAAATTAAGCCCGTAAAGATACTTTATTAGTGGAAAGTCACAGCTGACTTACCTTTCAAAAGTCAAGCAATTCTAAGTTTCTCCTGCAACTTTATCTCAAACAGCACATAAGCACACAGTGAAGCATGAAACCTAAATATGCAAATGGAATATCTTCTGTACAAAGGGGACACATTCTTGAACTGACACTTTTGCCATTTCTTGTGCTGTATCTTTAAAATGACTTCCACTAGAGTCATATTCATATCTGTCTCTATTCTACATGCGCTCCTTACAGACACAAACACTGGGCTTAAACACTGTAGAGCATATTTAATGCTCTACAGAGTCGGGGCACAAAAAGAATGGCAGGAACCCCCTCAGGTTCCACTTCCCACAGCTCCACTTTGTGCTCCACTTAAGTCAACCTGGCTACCACCGGCCACATTCTGCTTGGTTATTGCCATGTTGGGCCCTTTGCAAATTTCCTTTGAAGCAATTCCCCACCTCTCTGACAACATCTTTTTGTCACCCCCATAAAATTTTCAGTTAAAACTCACCTCCTCCGGGAAGATTTTTCTGATTTAGTTGTCCCACCAACTCTTTTGACACATGGGCATTCAGTCGATAATAGAATATTTTGCCCTTCTTGATATGTAGCTTTTTAAGTGAGATGAAATACATCTGATGTTAATTAGAGATAGTTTAAATTCCTATTATCATGGCAAACCGATTAGTTATAGATGGGTAATGACAGAGCAGACCTGTATTTCATAGCATTAAATAATATTTTTTGGAATTTAATAAGAACTACAAACTGCATAGCTGTTGGACCTCTGCCAATGTGTAAGATTCTGTGAGAGAAGAAACACGGGATAGAAGAGGTATCATTGAACTAGGAGTCAGGAGACATAGGCCATTCAAATTCTTATGACTTTATGTTTTTCTAGTTTCTCTACATGATTAGAATGTGAGTTCCTTGAAAATGAACTTTGTGTGTGTCCACCTTTCAACAGACATATATCCCATATAATACAACTCTGGGTGATCATCTACATATACCAGGCACTCACGAAGTATTGTTAACATATACAGGGTCCAGCACAGATAACACCCCTTTTTTTGTTACAAAATCTTTTATTATAAAATCATAATCATGTAATTCTGTAACATAACAATATCACATTCAAGCACACAATAGGAAATTTTAGGTGAAATGTTCAAATTAAAACTATAAATTATTACACCCATACTATTACTCTACCAACCACACTGAAGGAGACGTTACTTCTGCTGGACCCTGTATTTGGACATACGATTACAGCCAGAATCAGTTTAAGTGGTTTTAAAATGAAATGGGTAGTTTTATCAATTTATAGCTTGCAAATCTTGGAAAATTATAGAGACTACTTAGTCCAGAATTTTTATTTTACACAGGGAAAAAGTGAGGCCATAATGGCTTATTCAAGTGCATGGTGCCAATAAGTGACTCAAGCGGCATAAAATCCAGGCTCTAGCATTCCTCCCAAGGCTCTCCTTATATTCTTAAGGAGAAATCTAGTTCAAAAGCTCAATAGTATGACATAAAAATGTCAAATCACCAAGGCAAATTGCCACGTACAATGACATCATATCTTTTTGTGTCTATTGGCAAAACTTTGCTTGATGATTTTTCTCTATGGGCTAAATGTTTTAAGAGGTATATTATTTAGAACATCGATATTAAACCTTCTTCATCTCATGGCACAAATAAATTACTTACTAAAATTCTGTGGCATACCAAAAAAATATTACATTTTTTGCCAATCTGTGCAAAAAAAAATTTTGATTCAGTCACATGGATGGCTATTGTGTTGGTTGTCATCATTTTTTTTATTTGACAATCTAAAGGAAAAGAGGTCAATACCTCTTATTAAATAGTCAGGTATTGCATGTTTTAAAAATTAGTGCAGCACACTGGTTGAACATCGTGGATTTAGAATTATATTTGGCTAAATAGACCCAGGAATTGCCAAGACATAGTGACTTCAATGATAATGACAGTTATTTTTCTGTTATTTAAAGAAGTCTAGCACTAAGGGATCCAAAGCTGGTATAGGCCAATATCCCTTTTGCTCCCTATTACATTTGGGTTCAAGCTTGCTCTAGTGCTCCATCGATCTCCTCTGAATACAGCCAGCAAGGAGAAGAAGCAAAGAAAGTCCACATCACTCTCTTCTAGAAGACATTTTGGAGGTCCCAGACAACAATTCTGCGTACCTCTCCTTAACTAGAACATAGTCATGTGACCCCTCCTGGCTGCAAGGTACCCTGGATGATGCAGTCTTTTATCATGGTGCCCATCCGCCCTGCTAAAATTTGAATTCTGTTACTAAGCTAGAGAGAGAAAATAAGTATTTTTCTCCTTGGCCACAGATTTTCTGCTCAAGAATCCCTTTCTCAATAAATTTAAAGAATGATTTAATATTGTGTAAATAATCCAGATATTAAAATAGATGTTACGATTTTATATGCATAAATATGAACCCACATAATGACAATTGTTTTAAACACATTTGGCATATAAGGAATATTTTATTAGAATGCAATTATTATAAGCTCACATTTTGCCTTATTTAATCTAATAGAAGCAAAATAATCCCAGGGCTATAAAAATATTCCTCATATGGCAAGAAATTAGTCACCAGGTCATGACATTTGTGAAGAGGGCTTATAAGAATGAGTGATTTCTTCAAGAGTCTAGCCAGCTCCTTCCACCCACTTTGTCTGCCTCTTTCCTGCCCTCTTAAACCCTGCCAAAGGCCAAATCATTGCCAAGGCAACCGAGGCCCTTCATTCTCACCAGCCGATTCCGTTTGCAGGTGTCACAGTCAGACAAGCACTAAGAAGCAAGACCCTGTGGAGCAGACAGACGTTTGGTTTTCTGTCTCTGTCACAGAATGACCTGTGTTTTGATCTCTGTACCCAAACAGAGAGTAAGATTGCTGATTCTTCCTTCCTGTTCCTCCTTCTGGAGAGCCTACCAAAAGCGAGTCTGGCAAATACGAGTTAACTCAAATTTTAGGTTTTAAATTCATGCAAAATATTTTTCACTTTGGACCTAATTTTTCTCTTTTAAGCCCTTCCCAGTTAGCTGCTCATGATGATAGCCTGGCATTTATACTTCATATAGAGAACCTACATTACTATTAGCCCAAGTGTCTTCTGAAATATTATCTTAAATTGAGACTAATGTATTTCAAAGTTGTAAACAAAGTCAATGAAATTCTTCTCTTAACCACCTATTTCCTCCTCTCCATTGCTCCCTTCTGCATTGTCCTTCAATATTGGAGAAATATTAGGCATCCTTCAGACTTCCTGTGGATTCCTGAAGCCTCCTTTTATCCTCGAATTTACTTTCCACCTCTATTAACTCATTTGAAAAAACAAAAACAAAAAAAAAGTGATTGTTTTAGAAAAGACAGTCTAGACAGTCTAGTCTAAAGTGTGTCCCAACTCAAACACATTCCATGATTCTATGATAGGACAACCAAATAGCAAGGTCAAATAATGAAAGTGAAGCTTTAAACTTCTCTCTCAATGTTTCAGTAAGAACTACAGCCATTTAAAAGTAATTTGACAATTCTTCTGGATGAATTCTTCTGAAGAAGAAATCGTTTTTGTATACATCATCCTGTCTTATCATACTTTCACAGCTGCTGAAGAGTGGCAATTCACTATGCCATTTTGAGAGTTGGTGAAATGAAAACTGATATAGACTCCCAGGTAAGTACCAATTAAAATTATTTCAAATCGTTTAAGATGAGTGTTATGTAATAGTCTTAGACTACTGCTTTTGGAAGAACTAGTACTTTGACTTTTTGCAAGGAGAAAAGAATAATCTTGCTCCCCAACTCTGCAGGATTGTCTGATGTTGAGTACCTCTGCAATGCATATCCTGCAGTGTTCACTATTATTTCAAGTTCAAAGTAGCAAGGAGAGCAATATATGCTATGCTTGAGATATATGCAATATATATGCAATATATGCCTTGAGAAAACCAAAGTCATCTTTTTTCCATTTCCCTCTCTTTGCCTTTGCTCCTTTTTCCAGAATCTGCGTGTGCCCAACTCTATTGCCTAAAGCACAGTGCCCAGTGGATGATTTCCAGTGCTCACTGCCTGAGTAGTTCTCTACATTTACTGATAAACAGTACAAAAGCTTGTCCATTTGCCCTTCAAGATATTTATAACATTACAATGCAGTATTTTCCAGAACCCTGTAAAGTGACTTAGATATCTTACTTCCTCACTCTTCAGCCCTTCCAAAGAGAGTTGAACAAAGGAAAATTGCATCTTAAATACAGTGTCATCCACAAATGAGAATAGGAAGCTGCCTATCTTGAGAATGAAAGTAATATATGCAAAAAATTGCAACTTAGTGTTTGTTTTGTATATTCAAAATGTCATTCAATACCTTACATACAGGAATTTTGTAGCTCTAGGTAATACAAATGCTGACTATCAAGAAATAAATTTCTTAAAGTTTTGCTTAAGGGACTTAGGCTTAACTTAACATATGGGACCCCACAGAAAAAAAGGAGTTCCTAAAAGACTTCATTAACTTTTACTAATTTCAACATAAATTAATCTCCAGGCTAGATCACACCTACCTTACAAGCAATTCACCAAAGGAAAAGGCTGTTTGGCTAACTTAGAGTAAATATGGAGACTGAAAATCAAAATGTTGCATTTTTATGCAGCTAAAACATTTTCAAAGCACTAAAACGATCAATTCTAATGAAGGCTTCATAATTGAAATTTCTCATTTTGAATTTTTAAATTTACCTTGTGACAATAACACTTAAAATGCACTCAAACTCATTATAAATGAGCTATACAAATATGTTTGTATTTTCTTACATTGTGAAGAAAAGTCTTTTATGAACATTTTAAATTATTAATTTTCATAATCCATTATTTTTATAGAGGGTAATGGGACTTTGGTTTTAAAAAATGTGACCATGATAAAGTCACTTTACTCCTTTTTTATACACATAAAAATGAGAGATTAAAATCACAAAAGCTTTAACAATCACTAGGCTGTAAAACCTTATAAAAGGAATATAAAAATCTTTGCCCCAATTTTAATTCCTTCATATTTTTGCTGTGCTTATAGCCTCCACATTATGATACTAATGTTTTAGATTTATAAAACTTTACTTTTCTGGAGGCATCTCAAATCCATTACCTCATCTACTCACTGGAAAGCTGTAGCTGGGAAGACAGGATCTTCATATTCTCACTCACATATTTTTCACTGGCAACCGCTAAACCTGGGGAATTCATCAGAGCCATAAAATCCTAACCCGGAAAGGTCACTTAATTTATACCTTTTTGCAGCCTTCAATAAAGCCAGGGATCAGAACACTGGGTTTTTCACACTTCATCCTGTGCCTCTTGATTAAATCAGACTCTAAGTGATTTTTTTTTTTTTTTGTTATCTGCTAAATGATTTAAAATAGCACAACTAAAGCACAATGCAATCCCTGCAAGAATAGAAACATGACAGGCTAAAATAATGGTTTATTTCAGAGTAAAATCTCACCAAGGAAGCCTAAGTGGATAATAGCTTAGGAAAGTTTCAAACATGGGATGGCTCAGTTTTGAAATGGAGGATTATAAGCAGCTTATAATGTGGAAAATTGGGAGGGTTCTTCCATATATACTCTTTTTAGTTTTTCCAGAACTTAGTCATTTACTCATGACAATTGCACTGAGTCCCTTCTATCAGCTATCCCCAGTGTTTGCTGTCTTTTGGGGGATACAAAAATGAAGAGTAATGAAAAAGAGCTAACATTTATTGAGAATCTAGTATGTGCTTAGCTATAATAAGTGTTTCGTGCATAGTAAGGTCAACCTAAGGTCACACAGCCAGAAAATTGTAGTGCCTTGGTTCTTATTTTGATCTGCCTGCCTGGGACCATGCTGTTAAGTGCCTCTCATTACAAGGGTCAGCTGGAGGCCCTGCCCTAAAGGAGATCACGTAAATCTAGTGAGCAGGTCGATCCACTCATTCTTCCCAAATTCAGTGCTTGCCTTTAAATTATTCATTTCTGTTAACTATTTCTGTCCATCTTTCCCTCTAAAATAAACCACCACCAGCTCACAAGCCATCTCAATGAGAGATTTTTTTGAAGCCCTTTAAGAAGTGCTTGCTAATGACCTGGTAATTGTTTTATACCATTTTAAATGAAGTGCAAAGTCAACGAAAAGTCATGGGAAACCTTTGAAGGCTTTGGCAGAATATAAGGCTTCCCAGAGGAACTGCTCATTCTAGAACTGGCAGCAGGTTCTCAGCTATTTATTTAAATAAATAAAGGGAGGGGGGCCTCAAAGAGGAGAAGTGTCCTACAGTAACTACCTGGTGTTTAAAAATAATACCGCTAAAGATACAATTAAACAGACTCTAACTAGGACAGTGTCAATTGGCACAAGTTTTTGGAAAGCAATTTGCATCCAGCCTAGAGAGATGCTAATGTCCTTTGACCCAGTAACGCCATCTCTTAACTATTCTAGGAAAAGAATTAGGTATTTGAACCAAGATGTTTATATACATGTTCACTAATCATTAATGGCAATACCACAATAAGAAAGGCAATTTATAAATGTGCAAAAATATGTAAATGATTAAATACATTATGGTACATAAATTACATCATGGATTTATAGCCATTTTATGTGATCTTTTCCAGATATTTTGAATAATATGGGGAAATATTCACTATAAAATTTTAAATGAGAAAAATAGGCTCAAACCATTATATGCATAAAAACCTTTTCTAAAGATTGATAATCACAGAAAAAGAGAGAGAAAAAGGACAGGACAAAGTATATATGCTTTTTTTTTTAAAAAAAGGGACTATAATAAAACAAAACAAAAAGGTATAAAAATTACTAAAATGTAATGAAAGTTATTTTTTAAAAACCAATGGAGGATGACCTTAGATTAGGCAATGGTTTCTTAGATATAATACCAAAAGCAGCAGCAACAAATGAAAAAATAAAATTAACATCATCAAAATTTTGTGCTTTCAAGGGGTATGATTAAGAAAGTACAAAGAGCTCTGGCTCGTGTGGCTCAGTGGATTGTGTGCTGGCCTGCAAACCAAAGGGCCGCTGGTTCGATTCCTAGTCAGGGCACATGCCTAGGTTGTGGACCAGTTCCCCAGTAGGGCACACATGAGAGGCAACCACATAGTGATGCTTCTTCTCTCCCTTCCTCATCTTTCACCTAGAATAGTATAACCATTTCCTAAGTCACACCTCTAATGCCAGTCACTTCCCTCCAATTCTCAATCCTACGTTGCAGTAAAAATGAACTCTCCTCCCTTTTTAACTGTATTTAAACAATGTTTAAAACACTCTTAAATATAAAAAATAATTTGGCAGGAAAGGAAAAACACATCTTAATTTCTCTTGTAAATATAATTGCTTTGTTAGAAGAAATGGAACATTTCAAACAAAATCAAATTCACCTTTATTCCTTTTCCAATCCCACTCCCTTACTAAACTTTTAACACAGACATATGTATATATACATGTATCAAGATCTGTCTAGAAAAAATCCAGCCATTGTTAACAAGAATGGTTTGGGTAACATCAATGTAACCTGATAGCCAAGGAGAGTGGACTGGAGTGCACACGAGTGAGTAATGATGACTTCACTCATCATTACTAGTCAGTGGGTGTGGGACTCACTGTTAAGTAAGCGTGTGTACTGTGTGGCCATTGCATTCAAAACTGAATGAGGAGAGCAACAAATCTACATCAAATTTTGTGTTAAGCTTGAACATTCCTCCATGGAAAATATTTGGATGATTCAGAAGGTTTTCAGGGACTGTGTAACAAGTGCAACACAAATAAAAGTGTCGCACAAATGCTTCATAAATGGTTGAGAATCTGTTGAAAGTGATCCACATTCTGGAAGGCCTGCAACAAGCAGAATACCTAAGAATGTTGAACGTGTACCAGCTGTGATCAACAAAAATCAGCAACTGACAGTGTGAGAACTAGAAGCTGATCTGGGGATTCCAAAACTACTGTATCTGAGATTTTGATACAAGATCTTGTCATGAGACATGCCATGGCAAAATTTGTTCTGCAGCTTCTGCTACCAGAGCAGAAGGAACATCGTGCTGCAGTTGCCAATGAGTTGATTCAAACCACTACCAGTGAAACAGATTTTCTCAAAAAGATTATAACCAGAGGTGAATTGTGGGTCTATGGCTATGATCCGGAAACAAAGGCCCAGTCGTCCCAATGGGAATCACCTGGGTCTCCGCCCCTGAAGAAAGCATGGCAAAGCTGCAGTAAGACCAAGACCATGTTAACTTGTGTTGTCCATCAAAAGTGTGTCCCTTCCACGTCAAATAATTAATAAGGAGTACCACCTCAATGTTCTTTGTTGGTTGAGAGACACTATATGACAAAAACAGACACAGCTATTGGCAACTGGTGATTGGCAGCGTCATCAGACAATGTGCCCACTCATGCATCACATCACGTGCAGAGTTTTTTGGCAAAACATCAAATCACTCAGGTGACTCAGCCCTACTACAGCCCAGATTTGGCACCTGTGACTTTTGGCTTTTCCCAAAACTAAAATCACCTTTGAAAGAGAAGGGATTTCAGACTATGTATGAGATTCAGAAAAATACGACAGGGCATCTGATGGTGATTAAGAGAACTATGTGAGGTCCCAAGGAGCCTACTTTGAAGGGGACTGAGGCATCATTGTCTTATGTACAATGTTTCTTGTATCTTGTATCTTCTTCAATAAATGTCTGTTTTTGGTGTTACATGACTGGATACATTCCGGACAGACCTCATATATACACTACATAACTGTAAACACTATAGTATTGCTTTGTGAATTTTATATTTATTTGTTTCTTTGCTAACCATACCATTGAGGTATGACATAAGCAAAATAAAAAGCACATACCTTAAATGTATGTCTTGATAAATATTTACAAACTGAACACACCTGTGTCACCACCCCCAGATCAAGATACAGAACACTTCCAGAACTTTAGAAGCATCCTATGCACCTGCCCACTCCCAGTCATTACTTACCATTATTACTATTTTGACCTTTATCACCTTAGATTAGTTTTGCCTGGCTTCAAATGCTCTGTGAATGGTAATCAACCAACTAATCAATTAATATGTAAAATAAATGTATACATGTCGTCTTTCACTTAACATTACATCTATGGGTTTCATCCATGTTGCATGCAGTAGTTGGTAGATATTTTTCATTGCTGTATAGTATCCTATTTTATGTATATACTACATGATGAACTTCAAGTTTTTTTCTACTTTGAACTATAGTGAATAATCCTTCATAATTCTTCTTAAACAGATCTTTTGACACATATGTATATATTTCTGTTGAGCATCTACCTAGAATGGAACTGGTGTGCCATTTAGTCTTTGCATGTTTAGCTTTAGCAGATACCTCCAAAAAATTCCTGCCTTTACACGCCCTCCAGTAGTATATGACAGTTCTTGTTGCTCCTTGTCATCACCAATATTTGGTATTGACCCTCTATTTTTAAAAATCCATTATGGTGAGTATATCTCATAGTTTTATTTTTATTTCCCTGATAAATCATGCTGAAAATTTTTTCTATACTTATTGGCCATTTTTACCTTCTTTGGTGAAGTGCCTGTTCTAGTCATTTGCCTAGAACTTATTGATTTGTTTTCCCTTTTCATACCAATTTATAGGAATTATATTTCAGATATTAGACATTTAAGAAATACATGCGTTACAGACATCTTCTCCCATGTGACTACTAGCCTTTTCATTCTCTTAATGGTAAGGTTAAACAGACATTCTTAAATTTAATGAAGTTTAATCTATTATTTTATAGTGTTTTCTTCTATCCTGTTTAAAATTTTTCTGTTTATATCGTGAAGATACTTTTCTGTATTATCTTAAAGAAACTGTATAGTTATACCACGTAGATCTATGATTGCCTTAAAATTCATTTTGGCTTATGGTGAGAGTAGAGGTAAATGCTCTTTTTCCACAGAGACACATGCATCCTTTCTGCATTATATTCAGGTGGCACCTTTGTTGTAATCAGGTGACTGGATATGTAGAGTCTGTTTCTGAATTTTCTATTTTTACCATTTTTACCATTAGTCTGTCTATCCTTGTACTAACACCAAACTCTTTTATTTCTTTTTTTAAATGTATTAATCTATTAAATCTATTAAATGTCTTGAGGAAAGAGTGGAAAAAAATCTATTAAATCATGTAGAAAGCAAAAAGTGGAATTACTAACCATTGTTACAATAACACTAGCTTTTATAATTGTTCGATCATTTACATTTAATGGGATCTTTATTTCTTCATATGGCTTCAAGATATCATCTAGTGTTTTTTCAGTGTAACTGGCATTCAAATTATTTTCTAGCATCCTGTCATTTCAATCAGCAATATTCCTTTAGTGTTCCTTGTGGGGTAGGTCTAATGATAATGAACTCACTTAGTTTTTATCTGCTAATATTTTCATTTTTCTTTCACTTTTAAAAGACAGTTTTACTAGATAAAGAATTCTTGGTCCACTGGGTATTTTTTTCCCCTTTTGGCACTTTGGATGTAACAGTGCACCGTCCCTGGCCTCCAAAGTTTCTGCTCATAATCTTATTGACAATCCCTTGTATGAGGTGAGTCATTTCTCTGATACTGCTCTCAAGATTATTTATTTGTCTTTGTCTTTTGAAGGTTTGATTGTAATGTGTCACAGTGCAAGTCTCTTTGAATTCGTCTATTTGGAGATTGTTGAGCTTCTTGACTGTTTATATTCATGTATTTCATCAAAGGTTGGGAGTTTTCAGCCATTATTTCTTCAAATATTCTCTCTGCCTTTTTATTTCTTTCTCTTCTGGAATTCCCACACTGAGTATGTTGGCTCTCTTGATGGTGTTCTATGGGTCTCTTGGACTCTGTTTATCTTTCTTCAATCTTTTTCAGTTCCTATTCTTCATATTTGATTGTTTCCAGGGTCTTATCTTCAAAGTATTGATTCTTTCTTCTGCCTGCTCTTACCTGCCTCTGAATTCCTCTAGTGAAATTTCTATTTTGGTAAATGTACTTTTCAGTTTCAGAATTCTTTTTAATTTACTTTTAGATTTTTCATCTCTTTATTGATATTTATAGTTTTTCATACATTGTCTTCTTTGCTTTTCCACATCTTCCTTTAGTTCTTTGAGCATCTTTATGACAGTTTTGATGTGTCTGTCTACTAGATATACCATCAGGTCTTTTTCAAGTATGTTTCCATGGTTGTTTTTTTTTTCTTTGAATAGGCCACACTTTCCTGTTTTTTTATATGCTTAATGACTTCTTTGTTGAAAACTGGACATTTAACTCTAATAATATAGTAACTGTAGAAATAATTTCATCAATGAAGAGTAAATTCTCCCCATCCTCAAGGTTTTCTGTTTTTTATTGCTTTTGTTTATTGTTTTTGTTTGGTTGGTTGTTGTAGGTTGAATTTTAGTAAGTATTAAACTAAGTTAAAATTTAAGGTCTTCTCAGGTATTTCCTGAGCCTCTGCATTTGCCTGGGAAGATGCAGTGACTCTCTAAATTCCCTTGTATATACAGTTGCTTTTAAATGTTCTAGTCTTCAATTTCTGGCTCCCAAAAAGGGAAAAAGAGAAAAATTAAGGAAGGGGAATAAAATGGCCCTGCCCCTTTACATTTCTTGGGAGTCACTTCAGCTAGAGAAATGGGACAGGGTTCAATAATGGGAGAAGGTGCAGTAACAATGGTTGTCTGCCTCTCTGTCTGTACCTTTGAGATAAGAAGGAGCAATCAATGATCAGATCCTTGTTATTGGGAGGACAGTGTCCTTTTCCACCCACCCTCACTCCTACAAGTTGTGGGCAAGCTGCTTCTGGATCATGAGTGCAGCTGCTTGCCATGAGGTGTGGTTGGAGAATGGGTAGCTGCTACTATGCTGAGATATGACCAAAATTCACCTCGATTAATCATCCAAGCCAGCAATAGAATCCTGAGTTCCAAAATAGTTGCACTGGACAGATCCTACCAGTGCCATTTGCTGTCTAGGTGGGGAGACAAACTCCTGGAACTTATACTCTGCTACCTTTCCAGTAGTCATTGTATGGTCTGTATTATTTTATAAAGTATTTTAATTGTTTACCTTATGTAGTATGCACAGTTAGTTTATGTAATTGGAACTTCATTTTAGTAACTGTTTAAATTCTGACTAATTTATAGCTTATCTATGAGAGGCTTTGTTTTTTTCAAGGTATGTTCAAAGCATTTAGTTATTGCGATTGCTTACACATTTATGCTTATTGTGTCATCTTATTTTGCTTTGAATTATGTTGTTTTGTCTTTGTTTTCTTTTTCCCTCCTTACCTCACTTTTATTGAACTGAGTTTTATTTATTCCTTTTTATTTTTCTGCTATAATTTTTTGTTTCCCAATCTTATGCATTCTATTTATGGTCTTATAATATTCAATACTTATCCTAAAAGTGTTCACATGTACCCCTAAATAAGTCTAGATTTAGTCAGCATCTCTAATCTCCTAAGTGACATGAGCATTTGATTCTCTGCCCCTCCCCCATATCTTATGTTATTACTGTGTAAGTTAATGTTTACCTTTTTTGTTAAATCTCCATAATTAGAAGTTTGGAATATTATTTAACTTTCATGCCTGTTTACAAAATTCTTCATTCACTGTTCTTTTCTGGATTTAATTTCTTACTCTCTGAGGGATATTTTTCAACTGTGAAGTCAGAGTGGTAAATGCTCTTAGTCTTTGTATTGTCTATTTTATCCTTATTATTAAATAACCATTTATCTGGATATACTATTCTAGACTGACAATTATTTTTTCTCTGCACTTTAAATATATTATGTTGTCTTATGACATGTGTTTTGCAGATACACATGCAGATACTGTTATTCAAACTGCTCTTCTTTTTTAGCTATTTTTCTCTCTAGAAGCTTACACATTTTCTTTACGTTGTTGATATTCTGAATTTTCATAGTTATATATCTTATGTAGGTTATATTTTTATTTTATTGTCTACTGATCATATTTGGCATTAGTGTGCTTCTTCACTTTATTTCTGAAATATTCTCCCCACCATCACTTTGAATATTGCTTCTGTCTCATTCTTTAGTTTCTCTCCTCTTGGAACTTCTATTAGATATGTATTGACTTTTATCAGTGTGGTCTACATTTCTCTAAACTTCTCTTCTATATTTCCCATCTCTAAGTTTTTGCACTAAACTCTCCATGATTTCCTCAAATTAATGTTCCAATTCACTACCTCTTTCTATGTGTCTGGTATACTATTCAGACCACTTACTTTTTGAAAAAATTTAAATGGCTGCAGTTTTAATTTTAGAAAGTCTATTGGTTATTTTCAAATACATACACCTACTTTTACACAGTGCTATATTTGCCCTATGGTTTTCTGATTTCCTTTAGTTCTTTGAACATTCTTGATGTACTTATGTTGATGTTTCTGGTGAGTCAATCATTTCTAGCTCTTGAAGCCTATATTCTACCATTTGTTGGGTCTTATTGGGGGTTGTTTTCCATTAGAGTTCTGTTGGAAATAATACCAATATGACGATTGCAGGTACCTCTGCCAGAGGTCTAATTTCTCCTGCTCCAGGACAGTTTTTATGTTAATTTCCCAGTATTGGGTTCCTACCACATCAACAGTGTTTACATCTGCAATGGCAATAGCCTGTAGTTCTAATCTTTAGTGATATGTTTCCCTGTTGCTCCAGATGCATGGCAATCTCCATCAACAATTCTCTGAGCCAGTGCAGTTTTTTTGGTCCTTTTTAGATGGGCTAGGTAGCCCTTAGTGACTCCTGGTTTGGCGCATGTAGAGCTCAGGTCTGTGATTATGGCCTGAACTCCCCTTCCATGGGACTTAAAACTTCCATGCCCAGCTGTTAAGGCCTACATCTTTATTGCTTTCTCTTGTGGTCCATTTTAAGTTTCAGATCCTGCTAATTGATCTAGCTTTGAGTTCCTCTTCGTTTATCACAGCTGAGGATTTCCATTTTTTTTTATTTTGAACTTGGCCTAGGTATTTACATTCTTATATATTTTTATGACACCTCTGTGTGTTGAAGTGAAAGGTCAGGAAGCTGTTTCATATAAACTCAATCAGTCATATTCACCCTCTTTTTCTAAACACAAATATGATCACATTGTCTTTAATGAGTACCCTTTTGCTTGAAAACCAAAGTCAATCTTTTTATCTGCCTATTTTAAAAACTCCACGTGCAGGTGAAATTCTGACTCCCCAGCTTTACCTGCAATCACCCTAATTCCCTCACCCCATGTCAGAGCAGCAATGGCGCAGGAGTCACCCCCTAACACTCCCTGTAGCTTCACACCCTTACTGTAAGAAACTTCATTGAGGTGTGGCTTCTAGATCCAATTTCTATTTTTAATAATAATATTTTGAGCTCTTTATCCAGGCTGTGAATTCTTTAAAAATCTATGAATCTTTCATTTCAGAAAATGCAAAATGGGTTTTGAAAGCACAGCTGACTATGCCATCCAGGGTACCAGTGCACCAAACTAAACAACCCAAGCAGGAGAGTGAAAGTGTTCATACCAAAAGCCAGAAAGACTCTGTGCGGACAGGAGAACCTGACCCAGCTGACGTGAATTACTGAATTTCACATTGACGCCGCAGTCTCCGGTAGACAGTACCTTAGAATTCATTAAGTTCTCAGGGCTTAGTTCTCTGCTCTCAAGAAACATATGCTCTGCCCTCTTTAGAGAGGGTAGGCTGCTGAGGAGATAGCAGTTATATTCTGTGTGCTTCATTAGAGCAAGGAAATATAGTTCACTGTGCTCAAACAAATCCTAGCTGCTAATGGGCCAAGATATTGTGAATGTAGAGTCAGAATTGCTGGGACATCAGAGAACTGCTGAAAGAAAAAGAAAAAAAACCCACCTTAGGAACCAAAGAAATTGCATTTGTAAGCTTCATTTATGTACCACATAGCAAGTGAATCAATAACTTGAAAATGTACATTGAAGACCAAAAAGGAGTTGATTGCAATCTTCAAAGAGTCGGCAAAAAGAAAAAGTAGCAGTGCAAAATAAACTCATTCAAAAGAGTAAAAACAGTTGGTTCAAACCTAAGAAGATTCAACTAGGCTAGCAAAAAAATAAAAAATCATTATTCCTAGAAGAGATGGCAGAGGAAAGTAATAGAATATAAAATGTGAATACCAATTCTTTTTAAAACCCACCCAGAAGTTTGAGAATTTTTTTTCCACAGAGTGAGTCATAAGAATGCAGAATGTATGTTTAGGAAGGCTGATAAATATAAAAATAAAAGGTCATCACCAAGGTAAATAGAGTTTTAGTAATTAAGGCAGGATCTTAAGAAATGAAAAATTATCATCTGAGTCTCCAATTTTATGCTGTTAGGCAATTTAGTGTAAAGAATAATTCACATTTTATTATTCATTCCTTTTTTATTTTTTAATTTGGACTTGTTTACATATCACTTTTAATTTGCACTTAAATATGCATCCTTTTTGCCTGTGGGAGTATTGTCACATAATTCATCAATGACAACATTTTTTTCAAATACCTTTTCCATTCCACACCTTCTCCTCACTTTTCTCTCCCTCTCTCTCTCTCTTTTCTCTCTCTCTCTTGTGTGTACACGTGCACGCACACACACATCACACATCCTTCAATCAACTTTCAGGCATCCCTTGGTTGAATGTTTTGGGAATTGTTAAGATGAGAATTCCATCTGATCTGATGACTAGAGATCTTAACTAACAGTATTTGCATTATCATGTCCTCTCCCAGGGCCCTCGTCTTGAGTTCAAATTGAGGTTTCAGCCAGTACAAGAGAAGTGGGTTAGTTTATTAGAGGATTAATAGGAATGATGTAGTCTGTTCTGTTGTCTCAGACTACACACTTTCATTCAGCCAGCTACCTCATCAATGTCTACCATCAGTGCATGAAAGACTGGCAAGGGTGAATACCCCAACACTGCACAGGAAAAGAAACTCAGAGCACAATGTAGACTGATGGAAGCACCAGGACACGGCTCTCATTCATATTATCCATGCTTATATTCTGTTTAAAAATCAAAAACATATTACATCCAAGGAAATGTCCAACATTTATTCATGTGAGAAAAAAAACCCAGCTTGGTTGTATGTCATATTAACAAACGCAAAGCACCTAAGTGAGTAGCTCCTCTGCCCTGCACTGACACACAGAGAAATTCAGGATGTCCAAAGATGCCTCTCACCCAGCTCCCCATCACACTAACCTCTACAGAAAGCAAGCCAATTGACCCTTGCTCAGAAGGGGGCTCAGAAAGGGAGATATAGTCACTGCCCTGCAAGATTTTGCATCATATCTGCAGCATATAATTATAACCTTCCCTAAAGTACCAAGTATCCCAGCCACTGATATGGCCATATTTGAAGTTTCACTCCACCTGTCCTTCTGATAAAGATGAAGTACCAGCAGTGAAGAAAAAAGTGTTGGGCTGAAAACATGGTCCAACAATAAAAAGCTATATCTCTGTCCCTGGCTATGTTTTTCTCTGTATGTCTATATTTTTGTTTATATTAGGTCCATATGTCAATGGAGTTACACACAATGATTTTATGTATGTAAAATATTTTTATCTTCATGTCTGTATTGTTGTTCATATTTATATCAATATTTCATGAAGATGTATATAATGATTTTAATTTATGTAAGTGTACATATATTTGTATGAATTTGCATCAATGTTTTTGCCCTTATGTATGTGTGTATCTACAAATCCATCAAGTAAAATCATAGCATTCTCATGGTAGTTTCATCAAGATGCAACTGAAGATGTATTTCTTCCATCAAGCAGTGGAATACAAGAAAATAGATCTACACATTAAAAATAATATAATAGATATCCTATGTGAAATGAGGGAGCAATCTTTCATTAACTTAAAATGGAAGAAAGAAATATTATAAACAAAGATAGATGTCATAGGTCAAGTTCCCCAAGAAAAAGATTCTGAGATATAAATATGTCTATGTGACATTTATTGAAGAGTGCCTTTGGGAGCACAACCGTTACAGGGTGGGAGGGCAGCAGGATATGGCAGAAGAAGAAACTGAACTGCTATTCAGTTTCAAAACAGGCCTCAGTTGACCCAAAGGAATCTCTGGAACGGGGGTGACCTGTCAGAGATATCCCAGATCAAGGCATGTGGGCATTGCCCTTGCACCCAATGTGGACCAGTCATAGAATGTTGCCTACCTCTGGTGAAGAGGCATAACCTTGGCATGGGAGGGCAGTGCCTGCGGATGGACTCATACCTACCTTAGGCCTTGAAAGAGGCCTGGGTGGTGCACTATGGCATTACTAACACATTTGTAGCCTGTCTCATTTTTTTTAATGTGATGGTTATTACCTGTTACTCCAAATTATAAATCCACTGTTTTACCGGATATCACTTCTAAATTTTATAATCTGATAATCTGCTTTCTTAGGTCAGTGAGTCAACTATAGTCCAGCTTTTCCAAATGGAAAAGTGCCCTCAATTACCTTGTAGAGAAATCTGACTAGAAAAATGCTTGCACACTAGAGATCCAATCACTGAATCTGTAAAATAGGGATGATAATAGTACCTACTTCATGCAGCATGCAGAATAAATTAAGTTAGCTAGGCAAAGTTCTTAGAAGAGTGCCTGTCACACCATTAGCTATCACTGACATTATTCTTTTAAGAAAATTCTATGAGCTCAATATCGTTTCATGATTACTAATGCTTACTCAAAATCTGCTTCATAAACCACTTCAATGAATCAAGAGCCTACTCAGTCTACTAATGTGTTAGGTTCTTGTGATATGTTTCCCACCACCTCTTCTGAGGTGATAGCTCAATAATTTCACACTACCTTTGGTTAAGTTCAATGTCACTGATAAGAAAAGGGTTAAGTTTCTCTTCTGTTCTTATTGTTAGGAGACAAGGCTTCAATAGATATTTGAGAATAGAGACTTTGGAATTGCAAAAAAGATAGCACTAGGTCAGCTCTTCCAAAATCAAAACCATCATCATTGACATGTGTCCTCCAACCTTTAATTGCTCATATATATTAATTCTATTGAACAGATCAAGTCAATCGGATTTCTGAGGGCACAATATGCAGAGATTTCATCTAGAGAGGTTGCCAGAAAACCACACCATTTAAAAAGAATAAACACTGTTTTGCTAAAATTCTCATTTGGACACCTTGTGCCACTGGAACAGTATTTCCTGGCTAAAATAATTATTTAGGGAAAATACTGTGGGGCCTCAATCGCTCATTCATACGTGTGATGGGGCAAACACCCAGCCTTTTTCTGCAGGCATTCCCTAGCCAACTTCTCTGCTTGTGTGGAGAGAGTGACCACCCACTCAGTGGCTTCAGTGTTCACAAGAGGATCTTGACTTATGCACATCTTACCTGACCATAAAAGCTCAAGAACCTGTCCTTTATCTGCTTCCCAGTGTCTATACTCCAGGTGATGCTATTATCTAGGGCCCCCAGCTCTCTGCTCTTTAATCTCACAAAGTCCTGATGAGAGAACTATTGCCCAGAATATCTTGAATAACTTATAATCATTCAATCTTCATGAGCAATGGCTTATAATATAACTGGAAGAAATCCAAAGAGTATGTGAACACTGTAAAGATGAATACAAATTTTTGTGTTATGTCCACGTGTGTATTTTTCTGGAGAGACCACCTGATGGTGTCAATCAGGCTATCAAAGATAACAGAACATGGCAGTTCTGTACAGTGATTAAGAGCAAGTCAAGCTCAGACTGCCAGAGGTATACCTGCCTGATCACTGTGTGACCTTGGGCAAGTGACTTACCTTTCAGGGCCTTCAAATTCCTAATCTGCTGCAAGGGGTAATAACAGCATTTATTCCTGGGGTTGTTGTGAAGGGTAATCAAAGTAATTTCAGGTTATGTGAGTAAAGCACTTCACACAGTGCCATACAGCAGTGGGGGCCTAATTTATAATTGCCATTATTCTTATAGGAGTCCATACTTCCCAAAAAATTCAGAAAAGTTGTTCTAGATATTCTTAGTAAAACACTTAGATGGAGTCAGACCATGAGAAAGTTTTGATCTGAACCATATTCATCTGTACCTGTTTTATTTATTTTTTTATTTTTTTCAGTTAGGCCTTGGTTATTAACATTGGCCTTCTGAGGGATGTACAAGAGGCTTTCCACAGAGCACGCACTACTCATTTACTGTCGATCATCACGCAGTGTTCTCTTTATGAGGCCCCATGGAAGAACAATCTCACAGGCAAGGACACAGGAAAGCTGCCCAGGTGAGGAACTCATGACTTTTAATATCTTAGAGGGTCCAGGCACCGTGTGACAAACACCATGGCCCCCTAGAACCTGGGCACCACCTGAGGCAACCTCCAGCAAGGACATGCGATCGTGTCATAAGTGCTTCACTGCATTAAACCTTCCCTTGGTTTTCTGATTTTTGTCACCCATGTTTTCCCTGGGTTCCTGTTCCTTCAGTTGTTATTTAATCCTGTTGTAATTTATGGGTTTTATGAACCACATCAAATGCATTAAGGAATAAAATCATTACATACCTAAACAAAACAACAAATTCATGTAGAGTGGGTAAATGTCTTGTTTCTTATGCTATTTGCTCTATTTTATGGGTATTCTCCATCCTGTTTAAGTGAATTCAATCATCTATTGTGAAAATATGAGGGGATAGGTGCGGGGACTGGTGGGCTGTAAGCACATGAACAAGGAATCAAGAGATTTCTAAGATACCAAGTGGTGATGGTTTTCAAAGCAAATAAAATCACTCCCAGAAAAATATTATACAGGCAAAGAAAAAGAAATCACTCTAAAATTAATCTTGTTTATAACTTAGAAAGGCATTTCTTATAGGGCTAATATATTCTTCATTCTTACTCTAATAGAACTCTGCCCTATTTGCTATATTATTTTTTAATATAAACCCTTTTTGATATTTTTAAATCGATCATTCCAAAGACAGTGATTCTCAGGCTCTTTTATGTAAGCAGAGAATGGAAGCTGCAGGGTTTCCTTGAACAGAACATTTCAATTCCATACATAAGCCCAGTGGCCTGGAGTACAAGAGTTTGTCTTAAAAAGTCCAATAAAAATTCTTGAGGGAGTTTCTTGGATTCCCTCAGAAAAGCAGAAATTAATTAGTAGGTCTTAATTCTTTGCAAGAATATGCTAAAAGTACCCCCCCTTTTTCTTTGTCTCTCCTAATAATCCTGTGGTAGCAGAAGCATTTTGCCTTCTTCACACTTTCTGTAGAATGACAGTCTGCTTTGTAATGTCAAAAAATCAGAGGGAAATTGAAGGAAACAGGCTGAAAAATTGTAGAATGCACAGTAATTACAATAGTAATAGCTCACATCTGTGTTGTACTTCATGGTTTATAAAGTGCTTTCATAGCATTATCTTACATAATCTTAATAAAAACTCTGACGACAAAGTTTAAACTCCTTTGCTGGCTTACAAGGCTGCAATGGGTTGAATTGTTTCCCTCCAAATTCTCATGTTGAAGTTCTAACATCCAATCCCTCAAAATGTGACCTTATTTGTAGGGTTTTTATAGAGGGAATTAGTTAAATGAGGTCCTTAGCGTAGGCCCTAAGTCATCTCAACTGGTATCCTTACAAAAGAAAAGGCAAATTTAGAGACAGACACATACACAAGGAGAACACCATGTGAAGATGAAGTAGAGATCAGGGTGATGCTTCTGCAAGCCAAGGAACACCAAAGGTTGCCCACAAATAAAGAAGTTAGGAGACAGACAGAGAACAGGTTTCCCCTCAGAGTTTTCAGGAAAAAAACAACAAAAACAACAACAAAAAAAGCAACCTTACAAACACCTTGATGTTAAACTTCCAGCCTCCAGAACTGTGAGACAAAAATGTCTGTTGCTTAAGCTCCTCAGTTTGTGGTACCTTGTTACAGCCATCCTAGCAAACTAGTTTGTGACCTGCCCCTCTTTTTTTCCTGGCATCATCTCTCATCCCTCTTTCCAATGGACTCTACACTTTAGCTAAATGGGACATCCTAGTCAGGACTCTGTCTATAAAGAGTCAGCTAACTATTGTTAAGATGTTAATCCACAGAAGTAGAATGCCTTCCCCAGCAGGGATAACTACATGTTTCAGGATATTTGGGAAGATGTAATCTACTTTCTTTCTAGTTTCATGAGATAGAATCTAGGGAGCCTACATTCCACCAGTAAGTTTTTTTCTGCTTTGTTTATAGCAAAAAGTTGTTAAACTCAAGTGATAGCCTATGTCTTCAGCTCCAATAATTTATATATATATATATGAAAATACCCTGAAGTGGCAGAGAGTAGTCAAAGGATCAGGTACTCTAGCTCATGGATGAAGGTGGTATATGGCGTGTAACTTCTACAAATGCTTCTTTCCAAGATGTTCTGCAACACCTGTTCCATCTAGTGGTAGGGTCTCTATCCTCTCTTGATCTGGATGGTGTTTGTGACCACCTGACCATAAAAATACAGAAGCAAGCCTCTAGGCCAGGCCTTAAGACACTGGCAACTTCCTCTTCCTGCCTAGTGTTTTCTTCCCACACCCTGATGGAGTGACTTTGACGTCACAGGCCAGAGACAATGGTTCTAAAAAAAGAGGCAGAACTAGAAAAAATTATATGAACCACAAAAGACATGGAATAGCTACAGCAATCTTGAAAAAGAAGAACAAAGTTGGAGGGATCAATCTGCATAATATTAAACTATACGACAAGTTCATAGTAATAAAAAAAGTATGGTACTAGAATAAAAACAGGCATACAGATAAATGGAACAAAATAGAGAGCCCAGCAATAATATTTGATGCCTTTACAGTCAATTAATATTTGATGAAGGAGGCAAAAACATACAATGAGATAAAGATCATCTAGTTAATAAATGGTATTGGGTAAATTGGACAGATGCTTGCAAAAAAAATGAAACTAGACTACTTTTTTACACAATACATGAAAATAAAATAAAAATGGATTAAAGACTTAAATGTTAGACTCAGAACCATAAAAATCCTAGAAGAAAACATAGGCAGGAAAATTTCAAACATTTCCCATAGCAATGTTTTTCTGATTTATTTCCTCAAGCAAAAGAACCAAGGAAAAAATAAACAAATGGGAATATATGAGATTAAAAAGTTTTTGCACAGCAAAGGAAACCATGAGCAAAATGAAAAGGGAACCCACTGAATGGGAGAACATATTCACACTGATACATCAGATAAGGAGTTAACATCCAAAATTTATAAAGAACTTGTAAAACTCAACACCAAAAAACCCAAACAATCCAACTAAAAAATGGCAAAGGACCTGAATAGACACTTGTCCACAAAGAACATACAGATGGCCAACAGACATGTGAAAAGATGTTCAATGTCACTAATCATCAGAGATCCAAATTAAAACTACAATGAGATATTACCTCATACCTGTCAGAATGGCTATCATCAGTAGATCAACAAACAAGTGTTGGTGAGGATGTGAATAAAAGGGAGCCCCTTTGTCCTGTTGGTGGGAATGCAGATTGGTACAGCCACTGGGGAAAACAGAAGGGAGTTTCCTCAAAAAACTGAAATGGGCCTGCCTTATGAACCAGCAATTTCACTTCTGGGAATATATCCAAAGAAACCTGAAACATTAATCAGAAAGATACATGCACCCTATGTTCACTGTAGTGTTATTTACAATAGCCAAGATTTGGAAGCAACCCTAGCATCCACCATCAGATGAGTAAAGAAAAAAGCTGTGGTATATTTACATGATGGAATACTACTTGGCCATAAGGAAGAAGGAAATCTCACAATTTGAGACAGCATTATGCTAAGTGAAATAAGCCATTCTGAAAAAAAAAACAAAAAACAAGTTCCATATAATTTCATTGATGGAGAACCCCCCAAAAAACCCAGAATTTATTTATTAAAAAATGTGTATTTATTCTTACATGTTTAAACTTTTTTTTATTTTTTCAAATACATCAGTCTCTGCCTACCCCCCACCACTTTCCCTTGCCCCCTCCCTCCTTCCCTCCCTCAGCTCTTCCCCTTTGGTTTTGTCCATGAGTCCTTGCTATATGTTCCTTGACTTTCCCCTTCCCCTCCTTTTCCCGGACCCCCCTCCCTCCTTCCCTCTTGTCTCTGTTGATTTCTTTTCCTTTCAGTGTTGCTGGTCTTATTTTCCTTGCATCTTTGTATTGTTGGTTAGGTTCCACTTACAGGTGAGATCATATGGTATTTGTCTTTCACCCCCTGGCTTATTTCGCTTAGCATAATGCTCTCGAGTTCCATCCATGCTGTTGCGAAGTTTAGTAGTTCTTTTTTTCTTTCTGCTGCATAGTATTCCATTGTGTATATGTACCATAATTTTTTGATCCAATCATCTACTGATGGGCATTTAGGTTGCTTCCAATACTTGGCTATTGTAAATTGTGCTGCTATGAACATTGGGGTGCCTAGGTTCTTTTGAATTGGCGTTTTAGGATTCTTAGGGTATAGTCCCAGCAGGGGTAAGTCCTAGCCACAGCAGTCAGACAAGAAAAAGAAATAAAAGTCATCCAAATAGGAAAGGAGGAAGTAAAGCTATCATTGTTTGCAGATGACATGATAGTGTACATAGAAAACCCTGTAGACTCTATCAAAAAACTCCTCAACCTAATAAGTGAATTTGGCAAAACAGCAGGATACAAAGTCAACATTCAGAAATCAAAGGCATTTTTGTACACCAGCAATGAAATAGAAGAAGAAGAAACCAGAAAAAAAAAATACCATTTAATATAGCAAGAAGAAAAATAAAGTACCTAGGAATAAATTTAAACAAAGAGGTAAAAGACCTGTATGCAGAAAACTATACAATATTGAAGAAAGAAATTAAGGAAGACACAAATAAATGGAAGAATATACCGTGTTCATGGATTGGAAGAATTAATATCATCAAAATGTCCATACTACCCAAAGCAATTTATAGATTCAACGCGATCCTTATTAAGATACCAATGACATATTTCACAGAAATAGAACAGACATTTCAAAAATTTATATGGAACCATAAATGACTCTGAATAGCCGCAGCAATTTTGAGAAAGAAAAACAAAGTAGGAGGGATCACAATACCAGACATCAAACTGTACTACATGTTTAAACTTTAGTTGCCTTCAAAGTACCCTCCATTTGATGCTACGCACGTATTGAGATGTGTTTTTCCACTGCTCAAAACAGTTTTGAACTCTTCAATTTTGATGTTTTTTAGTGCTTGTGCCATTTTCTGTTTTACCTCTTCCACATGGCAAAACGTTTCCCTTTGAGGACTTTTTTCATCCGAGAGGAGAAAATCACTCAGGGCGAGATTAGGTGAATATGGAGGGTGAGGAACAGGGGTCATGCCATTTTGGGTCAAAAACTGCTGAACACTCAACACAGTGTGGACAGGTGCACTCATAAATCACCCATCATGAAATGGGCAAACGCCTTGAAAGTCTTCAAAAAAAATTCACTGAAGCTGAACGCAGCCTCCCACAACAGCGCCAGCTGGTGCACTGATTCAGATGGGCTCCTAAAACACTCATTTAGTGAGGGACACCTGTACTCCAAGGGCCCACCCTCCAGGAGATAATTCCTTAATTTGGGGGCTCCCCGTGTCATATATATGGAATCTAATGCACAAAATGAAATAACAAGCCAAATAGCAACAGACCCACAGATAGAGAGCAGGCTGACAGCTGTCAGGGGGCGAATTGGAGGGCTGGGTGCAGAGGGTGGAGGGACTGAGGAAAAAAAAAGAAAAAGGAGAGAAAAAACACATGGACACAGACCACAATGTGGTGACTGCTGGGGGGAGGTGGACGAGGGTATGGGGGATAAATGGTGATGGAGACTCGACTTGCGGTGTTGAACACACAATACAGTGTACAGATGATGTGTCGTGAACTTGTGCACCTGAAACCTGTATAATTTTAACTATCACCCCAATAAATTCAATTAAAAATAATGAAAATTTTAAAAACTAGAAATAAAAAAATTCTGCTCATGGTACAGAGTTTAACTTGTGGTTGAAGAATTGGATTCTTAACCTCTCAGACCACTGCCAGTGGCAGTGACCCTGAAGGTTTTCTAATACATCACTCCTCTGAGTTTAACTCTCTTCTGTGCTTGAAGAGAAAGGCGGGAAAAGAAAGTACAGATGCTATTCATCTGCTAAGATGAATGACAACCTCTGCCCTAACTTGGAATAACAGAATCATGAGTTTTGGAGTCAAGTACACATAAGTTTGGAATCAGACATATTTACTAACTGTGTGGCCTTGAGAAAGTTGCATCTCTCAGAAATTCAGCTTCCTTCTCTCTGAACTAGAGATGAAGATATTATCTTCAGGTGGTTGTGAGTAGTAAATGGATAATGAACATAAAGTGCCCAGTGGCACCAGGCATGAGTGTTCAATAAAGACCCCTATTGTCATCCTGGGGGACAAGGTCCTTGCCCCTCAGTCCCTCAGGCCTGATAATAATACCCTTATGTCTGTTTAGGCCTTGCATGGGGAAGGTGATACGGCTGGATTATTCCAGACATACATGATAGCATGGCCAGTATTTTTATGAAAATATACATTTTACAAAGAGCTTAAGTCATTGTACTCAAACAACTCTGCTCCTCCAAAGAAGGGCTCCTGTGGAAGGCCCTTGTGGGTTCTGCCGGTGTGTAATCCTGTTGGTGGGAGACCAGGACTGTGGGGCCACTCTGCCCTCCAGGATAAGGGGACATGAGACACACACAGCACGCAGCCTTTGAGGGAGGCAATGTGGCTGCTATCACCTCCATTGTACAGATAGGGGGACTGAAGGTAAGAGAGGTGACAGGACTTAGACAAGGTCACAGAGAGAATAGGAGGCAGACCTAAGAGAACCCAGGTAGCTTGGCTCTCCAGGTGAGCACTCTATCCTAACCTAAGCTAGACCTTAGGGTTTTGCAATCTAAGCTAAAATCTCTGCACAGCCTAGAACGAGATGCAAATAATTTTATATTCCAGGTTTCCTTTGGAAAATATCTAGATGAGAACCAGGGTTAAAGCTGAGACTTCTGAGGCCTAATGAGGGGCAAGGGGAACAATCTGCTTCTTCAGAAAGCGGGGGCAGGAGGGAGAGATCAGCAGAGAGTGAGCTCTTCTTGTAAAAACTGACTCAGGGAGAAGCTGTGTTTGGTGGCTGGACTGGGACAGGTGAAGCACAAGCTGCCTCACTGGCCCCGAGCTTGAGCCCGGGGGTCCCTTGAGGAAGGAAGACTGGTGCTTTCCACAAAGACTGTGGGTGTCACAACCTTAGAAACAGAGTCAGACCAAGTACAAACAGCGCTTCACAGAGTAGGAGGACCCCAAGCTTGTAACCCTATGATACAAGTGGTAAAATGAAGTGATATTCAAGTGCTCTTTGACAATCAGATAGAAGACTATGTTTTTATACTTGCACATGTACATTAAAATTAGCATGTATTTTCCAGAGCATGTTCAGATCTTCCATGGATCTCTGGTTCCAAGGTTAAAGTAATTAATCATACATTCATTTTGTTTATTCACCTTTATATGTCAAGTTAATTCTACATTAGAAAAATCATATATTCTATGTTTCCTCCAGGAAATTTGAAATTTTGTTCTCAGTCTTGACAGGATGAAATCCGAAGGTATGTATGATATATGAAATAACTCACAGTTGTTAACAAAAATCAAGTACTCCCTAAAATAGATAACTACAATTTTGTCAACTAAATGAAAACATGAACAACAACTTTTTCTGCTTTTGTAAGCAAATGCTTAAGAAAAAGTATGTTCTTTAGTGAAAACTTGAGCTTTGCATTATCCCTTATAATCAGAAGGAGGTACAAAGCAGAAGCAGCTGAGGAGGCAGCTTCCTTACTACCCTACTTAGCCACAAATGAAGTCATTGTATGAAAGATTTTTATTCCCTCAAAACATTCATTTCATATGTGTTAGGACATTTCCCCAAATATTTAAGGGCTTTCTGATCAGTGATAATGGTCATCAGTGAGAAACAAGCACCTCAGAAGGACTGGACATCAATCAATAAGCATCCACTTAAAAAAGCAACCTCCCAAACAGGTTGGGGTAAAAATGATGTATTTCTCTCTGCACTTTGATGTATAAACGAATGGCTTAAAAGCCAGTTGGGAATCAAAGTTTAAGAAGCTCTAAAAATTCTGTGATCTTATGTTGTTTAAGGATATTTTTAAAAGTGAAGACTATTTGAAAGCCCAATAATTTCCTCTTAATAAGTACTTGCTTATTTTAAAAGCAATGATTTTATAATAACAGCCAAAATGCCTTTGATGAATGACTATTAAAATTAATTTTACCTTATTTGAACCATGGGAAGAAAAGGTCAAGATGAAATCATCTCCTTTGCTTTTAAGTGCTTTTACTGACAGAAGCCTAAATTGCCTCTATTGGCTTAGAGACTGCAGCTCATACAGGCATATGCATCATATCTGTCCATGGCCAGCCTATGACATAGGTCAGAGGGAGGTAGCAGCAGCTCCAGCAGCAGGGAGAGCAAGAACCCAGGCCCAAACAGCAGGTGCTTCCATGCTAGACATTCTATTTGCAAAACTGTGCATGGTTAGGAACTATCAGCATGTTTCAGGCAGCGGATTGCTGGCCAAGGCACCGTTTCCCTTGCCAAGAATATGCTCAGCAAAATTGCTAAACTTTCACGGAAGGACTGAATGTTCTCCTGGAAGCAAACTGTCCAGGAGGAAACAGTCCCACAATTGAAAGAAGAGGTGGGAAAACTGAATGGAGGCATAAACAGAATGTGGCTACCAGCTTACACGGACATTTAACCCTTAGCCAGGGAGTCATTAGCACTGTGGAATAATCAAGGAGACAAAACACCAAACAGATATCGGAAACATGCTATCTGACACAGGAACTCCAGGTGATGAGTGTGCCTGGTTAGAACGCCTCGTGAGGTGCTTTTCCAGGAGTGGCAATGGGTTCCTGGGCCCACTGTGCTCACTTTGAGGTTGTCCATCTGGTCACAGTGAAACAACTGAACATAGTTAGAGATCTTCTCCCGATGGTAAAATATGCAGAGCGATGGGAATACAATCCACACAATTATTAATAAAAATAAGAGGACTATTCATAAAACTTCACTCACTCACTCCATGGCATGATCCGGAGCTTAAATGACCTTGCATACTTACTGCTATCCCTTTTCCTATATTTGAAGTGATAGTTTCTGGACATTCACTCAACCCACTGGTCTAACAATCTGTAAGGCACCAGAAAACATAGCTAAGGAACAGCGACTGGCTCAGAGAAAAGGAAAGCAAGATATTCTCAGAAAAATGCAACTTATTAGAATAGAGCAATTATTAGGCCAAAGGAGCTTAGAATTTTTACCCACATCCGTTCTCACTTTAAGACAATAACAATTAGAACAGGATAATACTGTAGTAGTAATAACATTCAAATAACATCCATTTCAGAAAAGCTAAGATATGACAGCTTACTATAAGACAACTAAATTAATAATATTTGTTCAAGATTCAGAACAATGTATTCCTTGCCTTGCAAATGGATTCTCTGTAATTTGCAAAGAGCTAGCTTCTGTAGGCATTAAAGCATTGCTTGGCTCTGAAAGTATTGTATTATTTACTTGCAGCCTGTGGCAGGAAGTGAAAAGGGTTTCCCTTTGCCTGACCCTGAGCGACTGGTTAAACGTTTGTTTTGCCCTCTAGTATCCTAGTTTGCCAAGATAAAGCATGTCATAAAAGGATCACCCAAAAGAGAGCTTGTATTTAATTCATTTTAAAGATATGCATCACTTTTAGAGATGAAGGTCATGAAACCTTCCATAGGTATTAATATTTTTCCAGACACAATGTGGTACAAATGGAGCTCAAGTTACCAAACAAAGGAAAATCTTGCAAGAGGCTTCCAATATATAAAATTGGAAATATAAATTGTCCTGCATTGGGCCTAGTTGACAGTGTCTGGGTAACAGAGTGAAAAAGATCAGTTCTCAGTTGGTAGACACATAATACAGTATCACCGTGTTTCTAACTCCCAGTGCAATGCTCACCTTATGATATCCTTGGGATCTAGTTGCATACAGCAGTTGCCTTGTAAAATTACTAAGATATATATTTTCAATATTTTAAGAGGTATAACTTTACTCCCTGAGAGGCAATTGCCAGAAATTATTATAGTATATTACATGAACATAAATTTGTAGTAAAATTATTTTTATTTATCACTTAAAAAAATTTCCCTATTCAAAAGTGGTACCAAAACAAAAAAAAAACCCACAATATTAATAAATAATTGAAGAAATTTGAGAACTGAATAGATATTTGATATTAAGAAATTTAAAAATTTGTTAGGTATGATACTATGTTACCATCAAAAAGTCTTTATCTTCTACTGATACATTCCTAAGTGTTCAGAAATGAAATGATATAATATCTGACATTTGTTTCGAAATAACCCAGTGTGATGAAGCAGGAGTAAATGTGTGGGGATTTAGATGAGACAAGTCTGGCCCCACCCCAGTGCAATGCTGTCAGCAAGATGGTGGTATAGAATTTTCTAACTCTTGTCCCCTCCCAGAAACATCACTTTGAACACCTCTCCATGCACAAACATTATCTTCACAAGAGCTAAGTATTACTCTGTGGTACACTGAAATAAAAAAAGGATACATTGAAGCACATAGGAAAGACAGTTTGACATTTTCCCCATCCCCACTCGCCTAATGGCAGGGAGCCGTGTGGAGACAGACACTGACCCCATGGGAGAAGGGGACTAAAGTAAACATGTAACTTCACCATGGACTCCAGCACCAGGTGCAGGCTCCAGGCAGGCTCCCATGACCCAGGCTCCTGGCCCACTCTGGTTCCAGGCCAGGCCAGCCCTTATAGGCCAAATCTCTGGCTTACTCCTGATACCCAGACTTCAGACCAGCCTCCACAGCTCCAGCATGTAGTTGGCTTCTGCAAACTCAGGCTTCTGGGCTATCCCAGCACTGGGCCAGCCCCCATAAACCCAGGATCCAGGTCCATCCACATGAGCCCAGGTCCCAGGCCATAACCATAGATTTAAGCAAGCACCAGGCCTACTCCAGTGAACCCAGGCTCCAGTCCTGCCTCCATCGACCCAGGCAACAGGCTTGCCCACCTGATTACTCCCACAACAAGCCTGCCCACAGACACCATCAGACAGCCAACTCAAAAGGCTTTCCCTGTGGAAGCCAGTCTGTAACAAATGGAATATGTTCCTATTTCCTTAAATAAGCAGAAATCAACAAAAGGCCACAAGGATCATGAATAATCAAGGAAACATGAAACCACCAAAGAAAACTAATAAAGCTCCATGACTGACTACAGAAATGAACAGTGTGACAAAATATTCAAAATAATTCTTTTAAAGAAATTGAGTGAACTATAAAAAGAACCACAGACCACTAAAAGAAATTATGAAAACAATATATGAATGAAATTAGTTCAACAAAGACTTAGAAACCATTAAAAATACTTAACAAAATCCTAGAATTTAAGAGTACAGTGACTTAACTGACAAATTCTATAAAGAGCTTCAACATCAGACTTTACCAAGTAGAAAAAAATTAATGAACTACAATATAGGTCATTTGAGATCATCCAGTCAGTAGAGCAAAAGGAAAAAGAAAAAAGAATTTAAAAAGTGTAAAAAAAAGCCTACATAAATTATTGAATATTATTAAGAAAAGCAACCTACACAGTGGAGTTCCAGAGAAGATGGGAAAAAAAGGCATAAAACTTATTTAAAGAAAAAATGGCTGAAAACTAGCCAAATCTGGTGATTTAGACATCCAAGTTTATAAGGCTAATTGGTTACCTCAAAATTTTAAGACAAAACAGTCTTCTCAAATACATAATAAAGCCATATAAAGCTGTAAAAAGAAAAATTTTAAAGAATGAAAAGAAAGAAAATTCCTTATATATACAGGAACCACCATATAAGGTCATCAGCAGTTTTCTCCACAGACCTTGCAGGCTAGGACAGAGTGGGAAGATATATTCAAAATGCTGGGGGAAAAAAGTACCAACCAAGAATACTTTACCTGGCAAAGCTGTTCTTCAGAATTCTAAGCAGTTTTCCAGACAAGCAAATGCTGGAAGAGTTCATCCACTAGACCTGTATTACAAGAATTGTTAAAGGGAGTTCTTCAAGCTGAAATAAAAAGATGTTAATTAGTAACAAAAATATAAAGCATGCTGCTGAAGGCAAGTACATTCTAAAAATAAGAATACTTTAATACTGTTAGATGGTGGTATATTAATTACTTAACCTTTTAACAAAGGTTAAAAGACAAAATTATTTAAATTAACTATAGCTCCAATAATTTCTTGATGGATATAAAATATTAAAAGAGGTATATTATGACATTATATACAGAAAATACGGGAATTGGAGTAAAAGGGTAGAGTTTTGAATATGATCAAAGTTAAGTTGTTATCGGCACAATATAGACTGTTGTATCTATAAGATGTTTTGTGTAAGCTCCATGATAACCATAAGCAAAAACACACAGTAGATTAAAAAAAGATGAAGAGAAGGAAATTAAATCATTCCACTATGGAAGATCATCAATTCACAAAGTAGCAAAAGAGGAAAAACAGTCAGAAAATAATTAGTAAGTTGTCATTAGAGAGTTCATATCTATTGATAATTACTTTAAATGCCAAAGAATTAAATTCTCCAATCAAAAGACACAGAGTGGCTAAATGGACTAAAAAACAAGACCCAGTTATATGCTGTCTGCAAGAGAATCACTTCATCTTTAAGGAAACCCACAGGCTCAAGTGAAGGGATTTTTAAAAAGATAATTACAAAGCCATAATAATTAAAACAGTATCATATTGGTAAAAAAAACAGACACACAGACAAATGAATCAGAATTTAGAGTCCAGAAATAAACCCACACATACATGGTTAACTAATATTTGACAAGGGCACCCAGAACATTCAATGAGGAAAGTATAGTCCTTTCAATAAATGCTGGGGAACATGGATATTCACATGCAAAAGAGTGAAATCGAAATCCTATTTTATATCACTCACAAAAACTAATGTAAAATAGATTAAAGACTTAAATGTAAGACCTGAAACCAAAGGAAACAAAAACACTAACTTGAAAACATATATGCACATCCATGTTCATTGGAACATTATTTACAATAGCAAAAACATGGAAGCAATCTAAGTGTCCAAGGACAGATGAATGGATGAAACTTGAAGCATTATGTTAACTGAACTAAGTCACACAAAAAAAGACAAACACTGTATGATCGCAATTACATAAGGAATCTAAAAAAAGCCAAACTCATAAAAGGAGTGAGTAGAGTGGTTGTGGTTAGAGGCTGAGAGGTGTGGGAAATGGAGAGACATTGGTCCAAGAGTACAAACTTCGACTTAGGAAATGAATAAATTCTGAGGATATAATATAGTTAACAGTACTGTATTATATACTTCAAATTTGATAAGAAAGTAAATCTTAACTGTTCTTACCACCCACACAAAAAATGGTAATTGTATGATAAGATGGACATTAACTGACCTTATTATAGTAATAATTTCACAACATATACATGTATCAAATCATCACATTGTACACCTTAAACTTATACAATGTTATATGTTAATTATTTCTCAAAAATGCCGGAAAAAAGACTAAAACATAAAAAAGCCACATATTATTAATTTTTGAGGTTTGGTGATATGTATTCAGGCTTACTATAATATTCTGTTTTTGTATATGTTTGAAATTTTTCATCATACAAAGTTTTTAAAATCAGCATTCAAAGATTCAAATATTATTATGACCAGAAGTCATACTATTATTAGTTTAAGGATGTCTCATCAATGAACTAAATTAACAGGCTCTTGAAAGAAAGTTATGCACCAAGACATTTACAGAGCTCAAAAATTGTTCCTTCTCCCTCATGTTATGTGGTAGTACAGTAAGAAAACATCATTCATTCTTCAAAAATTAGCTATTTTAATCAAAATAAAATTTCTGTATGACATTCACTACAAATATCATCACTATGATTGCTCATTGACAACTTAGTGTTAAGGAAATACATGCTTCAAAACCTAGAACTGAAGGTGGCCATTTCTCAGAAATTAAACACAAGGTCAGTGCAATTATGAATTTTTGAAATGGCAAAGGCATTCTAGAAAGTTTTACAAATTCTACCTTACCAGTCATATTACGTTTTGATTGTATTTATTGAGTTATTGTGATGGGTTAGGTATCTTGCTAAGGGTTTTGTCTACTTTAATCTCATTGAATCCTGACTAAGACCCTATGATGAAGAAACTATATTTTTTTTAGAAGAGGAAACAAAGTTTCATATTATCTTTTGACTGACAATTAGAAAGAAAATTCTAATTTTGCCTTAAATATTATATTACAGCGATTTAAATAGTGATTATGCACAATATAGTTCTCTCAAACTGAAAAACAAAACCTCAGATTAAAAAATACATATATACTTTGCCTTGACTGGTGTGGTTCAGTTGGTTGGGCATTGTCCCCAAGTGAAAGGTCACTGGTTCAATTCCCAGTCAGGGCACATGCCTGGGTCTGGGGTTCGGTGCCTGATCAGAGTGCATACAAGAGGCAACCAACTGATGTCTCTCTCTGACATTGATGTTTCTCTCACTCTCTTTTTCCCTCTCTTCCCATCTCTCTAAAAAATTTTTTTTAAATAAAAAATATCTACTCTTTGCCTAAAAAAGCACTGTTTCATTTAAAATATGTGTTTAAATGTAACAACTTTCAAGTGCTCCTTTGATAGCTTGGTAAAGAGGCTAGGGAATTTTTTTTTTAATGTGGACACTATTGTCACCCCATTTGTGCAGGTGAGAAAACTGAGTCTAAGAAACTAAACTTACCCAGTGTTTTTCTGATATAGAGAGGCTAAACTGGATAGGAACAAAAAAATGTCTGATTGAAGAACCTGCATTCAAAGGAGGATCTGAACTACATTTCCACAGAAAAAGGAGATGGGTAGGAAGGGCAGTTTTCTGCTGCAGCTGATTAGTGTACTGTAGCTATTTTCAACAGCATGCTGTGGCAGGCGCACTGGCACGTTTCAAGAATTTGTTGTTTGTTTAAAACAATATTTTTAAAGATTTTATTTATTTATTTTTGGAGAGAGGGAAAGGAAAGGAGAAAGAGAGGGAGAGAAAGATCGATGTGTGAGAGAAACATTTGTTGCCTCTCACATGCCCCCAGCTGCAGACCCAGCCCACAACCCAGCCATGTGCCCTGCCTGGGAGTTGAACTGGTGACCTCTTGGATTGCAGGCCAGCACTCAGTCCACTGAGCCACACAAACTGAGGCCTCAAGAATTTTTAAAACATGCAATACCTGACTATTTAGTCAGGGGCACTGACATCTCTTCTCGTAGACTGTCAAATAGTAAAACAGCCAACACAACAATAGCTATCTGGCGTAAATGAATTAAAATTATACCTATGTTTTTTCTCATGCAGGCAAAAAATGCAATATTATTTTTGGTGTGCCAGAGAATTTTAGTAATTTATTTAAGTTTGCCATAAGAAGGAAAAAGTTGAGAATGTGATATACTAAATAATCTAAGATTACTCACACAGAGGTTAAAATGCAAAAGTTGAATCACCAAAGATTTTTTTAAAAGGTCGCCAACACTGTTAAGAATTACAAGCCTCTAACCTTGATGACTTAACTAGGTCCAGTGTAATAAAAATACAAAAAAAAATACTGTCAATAAAATAAAAATCCTTTCTCTTTTCTCTTACAAACTTACTTGACAATCAGATGAAGGGAAATAGAGAAAACGATGTTTTCTTATTTGGTCTCAGTAAGAGGTTTACTAGGAATTAGATGCAGAAAGAGCCTTGCATTTTATTGGTAATTGAGAGTTCATTGACCCCCTCTCACTATAAGAAAATTTATCAAAAAACAGGCCCCGGTGACCTCCAGCTCATCTTTTTCATGCCACTTAGTGCTATGGGCATCTGAAGCCTCAAACAAAAAACCTTGAGATTTGAAATAACAAGTCGCTCAGCTTTATCTAAAATGTGCCTCTGATTGTTTAGTTATGAAAGAGCATAATTTGGGTGTTTTGTGTTTTGTCCTTGGTGGTTTCTCCTTGTCCCTGTCCTGACCCGACCTGAAAGAGCTGGCTCACAAGTACTGTATGTGGTGATTAGCCATGTAAATGAGCACTGTTAGGAAACTTCTGTCCCCAAACTGTGCACATGTATCACTCTCTACAATTCACATCGAAATCCCAACACAAAGCAAATCATTTGTCACCTGACTTTTCATTAATATTAATTAATGAAAGCTCCATATTGGGGAGGATGGAAGTGAAAGCAAAGAATGTCACAGTGGATGCTTTACAAAAGAACTATCAGGTCCCTACAAAGGGATCTTCTTAGGAAAATTTAGGACTAAACTTCAGGTATTAGGAAAACAACACTGGATAGAAATTTTAAAACCTGAGCTACAGGTATATCTCATTCTAGCCCCTGAAGGTGCTTCCCCCAGTGAGAACTCAATGGACCCCTGAGGGAGCAGAGGCCTGTGACTTCCTTGAGGAATTCCTGCACAGATCATTCATCAGGCTATCTACAAAGGGCGTGGAATGGGATTTAATTTTTTTCAAATGACCAATTATGTTTCAAAGCAGATTTACCAAGAGCAAAATGCTAAATAGAAAGTAAAAGACTCCACAAACTTCTATCTTGAAGGAAATACTCCAAAATGACTACAGTAGATTCACATTTTTAAGAATGTTTCATCAATCAGTTTTAAAAGCACCATCAGTCAAGGAAAGCTACTTCTGTTTCAGTAATGCAATGTGTACATGGCATATTGAATGTGGAACCTGGGCAGCTGATTTGGCTTAGTTTGGTTTCTCACCACTCCGCAATATCCCTTGCAATATTGCATTCTCTCATTTCTGAGCCCCCTGAATATGCTGCTACTTCTGTGCCAGAGCATTACACTTTCCTTTGATTTACTCTACCTCCATGGTATGTCTTCTAGGATCCTTACTTGACCCTCAAAACTGGGTTCGGTGCCCTCCTGCAACTCTTGAAGACATTTGTTTCCCATTGCCTGTACCTGGCGGGCCCAGAATTGTAAGGCCCTGCTTGCTCTCCCCGACCTTTCCATGACACTGACAGGGAAGTGTCTGTACTATTATATCCCCAGTACCCAGCCTGGTACCACACATGGCAGCAGGTAACCGGTAGTTACTGAAAGCCAAATAACATAAATCTCTTAGAATTACATATACTCACATTCTATTGTCAAACAGGAGGATTTTTAAACTCTATATTTAAATTACCCCAGAGAATCAATGTGATCTGTGAACATCAGGAAATATAAAATAATTCATAAAGATCAGGAAACAGCTTTTTACAATATTTAAAAGTATACTGAACTTCCCATTTTACTATTTTTTATGGGATTGCTAACAATACAACAAAAATTTGAAAATCTAATTTAAATTTTAAAATGTTACTAGAGAGAAAAATATGTTATTTAACATTTCAAAAATGTATATAAAACAGAAAACATTTTTATCCTCTCTCATTGTCCTACTCAATGTCCTCTATTAAGGACCCGTGAGGAACACAAAGATAGGTGTCATGACGATGAAAGGTTAAGCTTTGATGACTCAGAAACATTTTTTCTCTATGGAAATTTTGACTTCTGAGCAGCATAAGCATAAAGTGCTTCCCATGTGATCATGTGCAGTAACATTTAGTCACTATCTGGTTTGCTTTGTCTGCTGATCTAGCACCTCGCTCAGCCTTTAGTTTACTCAGGTTAAGGAGTTTTCAATCCCACATCAGTAAACAAGGCTATGGGAGCTCTGCCACCTACCTGACCTGGGTGCTCACTTCCTAGTCCCCCATTGCGGCACGTAACAAGGTAGGAGTTACAACAGTTATTTATCAGTATTGTGACTAATATTCTTTTGGTTACTTCCAAGTATATTGTTAAGCTTTTGGAGAGGTAGAAATGATATTTGATGGTTACCATAACAGTATAAAAGCCAATGTGAAAGAACAATGCATCTAAATTGTTGGAATTTGTAGTGACAGAAGCATGGCAGTCCTTACTGTGAGCCCTCACAATCAAGTGGGTTGGCCAGATTGATCTAACCCCAGTTCCCATTCACTCACTCCTACCCTACCCTTCACCCTACCTGGCATGTTCCTGTCCCCACCCTCCCATCACCTCTAACACAGGCTCCTCATCCACTTTGTCCAAACCCTCCCTGACCTCAAGTTCAAGGGCAAGCGTTGCTTCTCCCTTCCCAGAGCTTTTCATCTATATGAGATTTATTCATATAAGTCCTATGTCCTATAAGAACTGTATATGCACCTCCATTTGCCCATTTATTTATTAATTAAATTAACATTTACAAAATGCCTGTTGTCCCAGACAGCTCTCACTACTTGCTTAGTAATTTTATGAGGGCACATGCTTCAATCTCCTCCAGTAGAGAGAAGCTCCTTTGGGGCAAGTTTAAAGTCTGATTAATTTTGTATTCCACAAGACATTTTTTGGTGTGAACACTGTTCATTGCCTACCCAGCCTTGGTTTCCTCCTATTCTCCTCTTCCCACAGAATTTCAATGCTGTGTAGGTATTCCCTTGCCCGAGTTTTGACCTTAAGACATGACATATTGCTGCATGTTCTCTTCCTTCCTTCCCCCTCCCTCCCTTCTCCCTTCTTTCACCTTCCTCACTCTCCTTCCTCTTTAATTCTTTTCTTCCTTCAAGTTATCCAACAAACATATACTGAGCCAGGTATTTTCCTGGGTGCTAAAGATAGAAAGTGGAGTAAAGAGAAAATGGTCTATTTCTTAATGGATCTTTGGTTAAATTTTGTAATGACTTTTCCAAGTTCCCAAAACCTAACTAAGTTCAACTTCCTCATGAGGGAACTGAAGACTTTAGGTTAAATAACATGTCCAAATTCAGAAAGCAGAGGGCAGAGAGGAGCTAAAAGCCAGGCGCGTGCACACACACACATTCACCCACGTGGTGATGTCTGTGCCGAGCTCTTCAAAGAATAACCCGCTGTGGTCACTTAAGAGCCACTGGAAGCATCGGCTGCGGGCAGCAGCCTCCAGCACTGAGCCAGGAAGTGGACTCACAGAGTGTCCTGGAGCCACCTCTAGAGCAGGGTATATATATATTTGTTTATATGTTTGTTTGTATACACATTTATATGTGTCCGTATTTTTTTAGTTTAAATTCACAGCAGAAAAAAATAGATTAGCATTTCAAGACAGTCCCTGCCCTCAAAGAGCTCACAGTCTGGGGGAGACAAATGTTTTTAATTATGAAATTCTTTGGCATGTGTGAGCACGGGGTGGAGTGGGGGGCAGTGTAGAGGTTAGGGGGTGCTCCTGACTCTGTGGGGGCGAGAGCAGGCTCTGGAATAGCTCCACCGAGCAGGTCACTCTGTAGGTGAATCCTAAAGGGTAAGAAAGTCAGATAAATAGGGGAATGAGGAATAGTGTAGGCAGAGATTCTAGGGCTCTGTGTCACCTTTGGGAGCACCGAATGTGGCTGGAGAATAGGATACCTGGAGTGCAGTTGTAGGGAGCGTGCCAAAGAGTGAGCTTAGAGATGTGTTCGGGTCACAAAGAACCTTTCATACCAGCCTAAGTGGTTATACTTTATCCTACAGATTATAAGAAGCCTTAATGTATATCTAGCAGGGGGTAATTATATTTTCATTTTAAAAAGATCACTCTGTTGGCAGTTGAAGGAATAGACTGAAAGGGATCCCGCCCAGAAACAGCCAGATTTGTTAAAAGTGTTTTTTAGCTTTTAAAAGTTCTGGCAAGAAATAATGGAGGCAGTGGAATATTTTTAAAAAAAAAGGGTTTGTGAGTTAAGAGATTGGGTTTTTAAAATTTGGCCACATAAGTAAGGACCACAACTTCTTATTTTTCTTATTCTATATGTTTTTTATTTTTTACTATTTATTTGAAATAAGTGTTCATTATTCACACAAGTGTGCATTAACTGATTATCTGGAGTGAAAAGCTATGAAAATCCTAGAAAGCGTATATGCATAAAAGGTGTATTACAATATTAATATTCAATGTACAGCAGAGCTTTTAAAGGAGAAGGTGAACATAAAATAACAGTGTTGACAATTATTCAATACCAAGGGCTCATCTTAGAACTTGAGGTCAATTTAACTTCTAGTTAAGTATCTATTGGTCACCTGGCCTTGACCAAAAACATTCACACTGAGTGAACTTTTTGCGATAATGTCCTGAATAAGCAACGCCGGAGGCAATTTAGAATGACAAATTAAAGAGATTCCTAGCCTGGAGAAATGGTGGAGCTGCCATGCTGACTAATTCCAGATGAAGAGAAGACAAGGAGGGGGAAGAAAAAGCAGTGCTTGTATTTTTGCAAAAGGAGGAGAAACAACAATTTTTTTTTCTGGTAAGCATTTAAACACCAAGCAAATGTAATTTTCTGCCTACCTCGGCAGGCTCTGGAAGTACAGAGCCATGTTTACTAATTCTAACAATCTTTGATTCAGCTCTTACAGTACACTAGATTTTACCAAAGGGGAAAACGAGACTTATAAGAAGTTATATCTTTCTGGTCTAAAAACAAAAAGCAGACATACCAGGAGAGTTTGGTATGAAACACTGAATAAAAATGTATTTCCTCTATAAGTAGACATGAATATTAATTTTGGCACAGTTCATGATAGTAAAAAGCTGGCAACCAAATTTATCAGCGGCAGGGTGGATACAAAAACTGTTGGACAGTCAGTCATACAATGAAACAGCATTCAACGCATAAACACAAATGAATTTGAGGTTTGTGTATCATGAGACTAAATATACAAATGGACAATGGCCAGCCCATATATAAAAATAAAACTCTGACCCATAACCTTCAGCCATCCCTTATCTCCGATAAACAGGCCAGGAAGCCAGCCTGCTCTAGTAAGACTTGCAGGAAGTCAGATCTCTATCTTTCATTATAATCCAAAAGGCTACACAATAACTTTTGTGACAACTAACCAGGGCCTGATTAAAAACTTCCCTAATTTTTGTCCCACTTCCAACTTGAGACTAACCAGACAAAGTCAAATATGCATACTTGATTAATTATAGAAGATGCTCCCTTCTAGTTAGCCCACCTACAGCTGTCCCATGCCAACAAGCTCCAGTCAGGGCATACCCGAAGCCTTCCCTTCTCCACCTCACTATAAAGCTGTATTATACCACTTGATGACACTAATATAATATCTGAAGCTAACCTAGTGAAATATCAAGTTTTGACAAAGTTGTATAGTGGGGTTGTGGCAGTTACAGTTTTTCTATAGTTTTCTATGTGTTTAAGTCTTTAATGATACTAAAAAAAAATGCAACTTGTAACTCTTCCAATTATGAAATAAAAATGTTTGTAATGCAGTAAATGATGCTTCTACCTGACACAGAGATCCTTAGGAAAATAAGACCAGCAACACTGAAAGGAAAAGAAATCAACAGAGACAAGAGGGAAGGGGGGGCAGGGGCAGGGAAAAGGAAGGGAAGGGGAAAGTCAAGGAACATATAGCAAGGACTCGTGGACAAAACCAAAGGGGAAGAGCTGAGGGAGGGAAGGAGGAAGGGGGCAAGGGAAAGTGGTGGGGGGGAGGCAGAGACAAATGTATTTGAAAAAATAAATTAAAATAAAATAAAAATAAATAAATTGGTACTCAGTGACTTTTTAAAGAGACGTCAGAAAGCAAGTATTTTCTGCAATTCAACTTCCTTTCCACCCACGAAAATGGCAAAACATTGACAGTTTTCTTTTTTCTTTCTCTTAGCTTTATTATTTCCTTTCAGCGAATGTATTGTCTATACATGAGCCTTCATATGACCTCTTGTAACCTCATCACTCTGTTCCTCAGTCATATATGTCTATCATGAATCTCTCTTGTATTTTAAACATGGCACATTTTCTTTTTCCAAACATAAAAACAGTATGTTCACTGGAGAAATTTTAGAAAGTATAGGATATGTATAAAGAAAGAAAAAGTACCCATAATCATTCCCTTTAAACATTTTTCATATGTATTTTTCAATGTATATTTTGAATAATTTATCTAGTATTTTAAAATAATAGATCTTTAGATTTTATTAATATTAATATTTTATTGAGATACTTGCCTCAAGTAATATCTATACCCAATATGCCCCTCATGGTATATAAAATTTTCACCTGCAGAGGAGAGCAATGTAAATGAATGTGTGAAAAAGCAATAATGAGTTGGGATAGAAATATCATCGTCTACATTTTCATATATGAAAAAATTTTAATATACATATTTTATTAGTTTTTGAATAATTTGTATTAGTTAATACACATACATATATATACACGATAGCTCCCCAAAGTTCATATATGGAGCATTGGCTAAATTTCTTAAGGAATCAATTTATAAACTACACTGTTCCCAGCGTCCCCAGTGAGGAATCTAGAGGCAGCAGACTCGCCCTCCAGTTTAGTACCAGGGAGTATTATGTCAAGAAGACATGATTTAGATTCACACTTGGAGGAAACCAGGTCATAATCTTCAATGATCTCTCTTAAGAATCTGGGCACTAATCCAATGTCATTTCCCTACTTAATATTTGATTCTTTTCTGAACATGACCTGCCCTATAATTTTAAAAGAAATCATTAGAGTTTTTCACCTGACTCAGTGGAAGTCATTTTGATTCAATGTTACCTTCATAACATTATCAAATATGCCTGAGGGATAATTATATCCTATAGTTATAGAAGTTACAGAAGTTAAGTCTACAACATAAAATAGTTTAAATTAATACTATATAAAATATAGAGAAAAGCCTTGACCAGTAAAAATAGTCTGTGATAGAAATGCCTTACAGTACAAATCAGTTACATCAAAGAAAGAAAATGTATATTTATCCCATCTTAATGCAATACTTCTGCAATACTTTTATTTACTCACCCTGAAGCTCCATATGATATAAAATACTAGTATGACCTAAAATGTTAAATTCATCATAAACTACATTTAAAATCTTAAATTAATTCAAGCAGTTAGTTTATTTAGTCAAAATGATAATGTGGGTCGGTCATTCATTTTGTATGAAATGTTGATCAATTCTCACATGCTACAACACATGTGTGGCTCAGAGGGGAGGAAGTACAAAAATTTAGGTACAAGTCTTGGCCCCTCTTCCCAGTGAGCACACCTGCCCCTGCCAGTCTTGGAGATACCACCAACTTAAGGGACTTGAAACTGAACTTGTTATCTTTCCTCAAAAACCTTCTCTGCCTTCCCATCTTCACCAAAGGATTACCATTATTAGTTTCCCAGACAAAACAAAATAAGACCTTCTCAATTCCTCCTCTAAGTGCTGTTTTCCTAACTTCCATCTTCCATTCTGTCATTCTACCCATTAACCTATGAATCAGCAAAGCTTATTGATTCTACCTCATAACTGGCCCTTGAATCCAGATCCCCCCCATCATCCCACCTTCACATGCACGGTCTCTTCCAGAGGCTTTACTCATTTCCTCACCATCTGTAAGCTGATCAACTGCAATAGCCTCTAAATCACTCACTGTCTGAAGGTCCTCCTCAGTTCATGCCTCACTCTGCCCACAGAGTTGTCTTGTACAAAAATATATCTCACTGTGGGAAATCTTAAAAACATCTGCTAGCTCCTTGCTGCTACTTGTTGTGATATATTAAGATTCCCATCATTTGACTGCAATCTATCTCATCAGCTTCATGTTCTGCATGAATCCTGCCTTTCACATTCGTAAGGCTGGGCAGGAGCAGAAACGGAGGCCCATATATTATATGTATGAATAGAAAAACATAAATCAAGCTTATAAACTGTTAAATGGGCTCAAGCCTTCTATCTTAACAAATAGAACTGCTTTAAGGACTTGGAGATCTGGGGTGAACTTAGAATTCCGCAACTGCTCCAAGTCTCACAATGGGAACCAACAACATAGGAAGGCTCTGGGCCACCAGTCTGTACCCTACTCCCTTTTTTCCACTCCTGGTTTCCCTAGCTGATGTCAGAGCTCAACCACACACCCCTGTAAATAGCCACCCTTTGGTCTCACCTAAGAAGGTCTGGAGATGCTCACTGTGCATTCCCTTCTTCCAGAAAACTACCCAGGGAGGAGGTTTGTACAGACCATGGAAGTAAGCTTGGGGACCATTTCAGCAGGTCATTTTGGGGTCCTTGATACCTGGGACATAGGGAACATGGGCTCCAGGATGACAGGTTACCTCAGCCCCATGGACCCCTGGCCAAGTGACACCCTCTAAAGACCGGGACCCAACACAATGGTCCCTGTTGCCCAAGACTAAGGGCAGTACATATGACCCCTGAACATGGGTTTGAACTGTGTGGGTCCACTTATACACATTTTTTTCAATAAAAGCTGTAAACGTATTCTCTTTTCGTTATGATTTTCTTGATATTTTCTTTTCTTCAGCTTACTATATTGTAAGAATACATTATATAATACATACAATATACAAAATAAATAGTTAATCAACTATTTATGTTATTGATAAGGGTTCTGGTCAACAGTAGTTAAAATTTGGGGGAGTCAAAAGTTATACATACTGGTCAAGATGGAGGCATAGATAAATATACTTCACCTCATTAAGGAAACACAGAAAGAATTACAACTAGACTTCAAAACAAATAAAATCCAGAACCATCAGAAAATCGAGCTGTATGGAAATCTAACAAGGATCTAAAGAAGCCACATTCATCCAGACAGGTAGGAGGGGCAGAGACGTGGTGATGGACAGAGAGGCACAGAGATGCAGTGTGGCAGGAAGAGGTGGAGGCAGCGGAACAAGCAGTCCCATATTCACATGTGGTAGATAAAAATCAGGAGGGGCAGCTTGGGAGCAAGTGATCCCAGGCCCAGGCCAGATCACACAGCCCAGGGTTTCAACACCAGGAAAATAAATCCCCATAACTTCTGGCTGTAAACACCAGTGGGGGTTGGGGCAGTGGGAGAAACTGCCAGATTTTCAGCAGATTCTGCTTAAAGGGCCCACATGGTCTGAAAACATACACAGACCTACCCCCTCTGAGATTCAGCACCAGGGTCACAGCCAGAAGGGTGCCAGTCACAGAGGGCAAGTGCCAGGCAAACCTCCAGAAGCCAAGCAGCAGCAATGTACCCTCTCCAAGCCCTCCCCGACACAGAGCCAAAAAGCGGTGAAGTGGGTTGCCCCACCCTGGTGATTACCTAGAGCTTGCCCCACACAATTTACAGGTACCTTTTCTATAATAGGCCACACTACTAAGACAGGAAGTCTAAGCAGCTCTACCTAACACATAAACAAATAGAGGGAAGTTGCCAAATTGAGGAGACAAAGAAATATGACTCAAGTGAAAGAACAGATCAAAATCCCAGAAAAAGAACTAAACAGAGATAACCAACCTATCAGATGCAGAGTTCAAAACACCGGTCTGAGGGTGCTCAAAGAACTCATTAAGTATGGCAACAAATTTTTTTTTAAAGGAAGAAATGGAGGTTACACTAAGTGAAATCAAGAAAAATGTACAGGGAACCAAAAGGGGAGAGATGAAGCCATGATTCAAATCAATGACTTGGAACATAAGGAAGAAATAAGCATTCAACCAGATGTTCACAAGAAGAAAAAAGAATTTAAAAAAATGAGGATAGTATGAGGTGCCTCTGGGACATCTCCATATGTATCAACACCTGAATCATAGAGATGCCAGGAGAAGGAGAACAAGAGATTGAAAATTTATTTGAAAAAATAATGAAAGAAAAATTCCCTAATTTGGTGAAGGAAATAGACATACAAAGTCCAGGAAGCACAGAGAGTCCTAAACAAGTTGGACTCAAAAACACCACACTAAGACACATCATAATTAAAATGCCAAAGTTAAAGATAAAGAGAGAATCTTAAAAGCAGCAAGAGAAAAGCAGAGTTACCTACAGAGGAGTTCCCAGAAGACTGTCAGCTGATTTCTCAAAAGAAATTTTGTAGGCTAGAAGGGACTGGCAAGAAGTATTCAAAGTGACGAAAAGCAGGGACCTAAAATTTAGATTACTCTATCCAGCAAAGCTATCATTTAGAATAGAAGGTCAGATAAAGTCCTTCCCAGACAAGGTAAAGCTAAAAGAGTTCATCATCACCAAGCCATTATTACCTGAAATGTTAAAGGAACTTATTCAAGAAAAAGAAGAAGGTCAAAATTATGAACACTAAAATGGCAATAAATTCACAACTATCAACAACTGAATCTAAAAGTACAAACTAAGCAAACAACTAGAACAGGAACAGAATCATAGGTACAGAGATCATTTGGAGGGTTATCATCTGGGAGGGGGAGGGGAAAATGGGGGAAAATGAGGGGAAAGGTGCAGGGATTGAGAAGCATGATTTGTAGGTACAAAATAGACAGGGGGATGTTAAGAATAGTATGGGAAATGGAGAAGCCAAAGAACTTGAATGCACAACCCATGGGCATGAACTAAGGGCAGGGGATTGCTGGAGGGACAGGGAGCTGTTGGATGGAGAGGTGCAATGGGGGAAAATTGGGACAAACTTTCCCTAAGGGGCTCTGAGACCTTGACTATTCCTCCCTCTTGTTTGAATCTCTGGAGTTTACAGCAATACCTGGTATGTAGTACCCTAGATAACAGTGCGATAAATAAGTGAGTAAATTAATTAATGAATCAATCAGTTCTATCCCTGTCTCTAGCCCATCCCTGTTTTTCTCCTCCTCAACTGCCAGTCACATTATTAGATTTCTAAATCCAACAGGGGTACCCGAATGAAAAAATAAAATAAAACTCTACTTCATTGATGGTGGGGAAACAGGCTCTTTACACAAAGACATGGAGGCAAGGGAAGCCAGAAACCATGAGGGATCTAGATCCTGAAGAACTATATTGGCACCACATATAATTCTCAATTATCCTATAAGATTAATTCTAGATTGGGGCAGACTGAAAAGATTGCTTTTGTTCTTCTTATAATTTTTTTCTACACTATCCCTAATAGTTTGTAGAGTGTTCATTTTAAATAAACAGCATGGCATGATATGGCATAAGTTGGTGGTATGTGGCCTTCCACTCAGAGTATTATGTTTCTGCATTTAGGAAATGGAAGTAGTAACAGAACCTTCCTACTTACCTCAGAAGGTTAGTGTGAAGATTACGAGGGTCTATGCCATCTGAGTGCTTAAAACATTGCAATGTTCACAAATGTCAGCTAATCTTTTTCTGATGTTCCTTCCTTCCTTCCTCCATTCTTTCCTCTTCCGTCCCCCTTTATTCCCTCCCTTTCTTCTTTCCTTCCTCTCTAAGAGAGACCTTAAAACTCATCACAAGAAATTTTGTAACTGTATGAGGTGATGTATGTTAACTAAACTTATTATAGTGATCACTGCACAATATATTCATATATCAAACCATTATGTTGTATGCTGCAAACTAATACAATGTTGTGGGTCCATTATATCTCAATAAAAAAGAATAACTATGGACATTATACATAATATAGACATCATGATAGCATGCAGTCATTATAATCATAATCAAAATTTCTGATGCAGGTAAACATTTTTATGATTCACATACATACTAAGAACAGTGGATATTTCCATCATCAACCTCCAAGTGTCATTGTCATTAATACTTTATAATCTGCTCTTCCAGCTTTGAGATTACAATAATACAATTGAGATTACTTTTAAAGTTGGAATCCTTTTTTTCAAATTTTACTCATAAAATGAGATTCTGCTAATATTTACTAACATTTAAATCACACTTTTAAAATTCACATATTTTAAAATTCAAAATTTGACAGGATTGTGTATTTTTAGATGCTTTCTTAAATTTTCAACATTTTGGCTATACCGCCGAGCTTTACAATGTAGAAGTAAAAAAGGCAAATTGTGAAGTCACGGAGAGGGTGAAAAGGAAGAGAGAAAGCAATTATGACAGAGCTGGGCCAGCTATGGACCCCAGCTCTGTCCTCTTCCCCTGGGGCACACAGCTGGACTCCAGTCTCAGTTTCCTCACATGTGACCAAATTCTAGCCAAGGAAATGTGAGTCAGAGGTGATGCGTGCCACTTCTAAGCCTAGCTCTTAAACATACGCAATCCTCCATGTCACTTCCCCTTTCATGGTAGTGTGAGAGCCTTGTATCAATAATAGGAATGCCACAAGATGAAAGAAAGCTGGGTCTCTTAATCATTTCTTGGAAGGGCGCCATCCACTAATCAGGAATACTCATTACATGACTGAGAAATAAACTTGTCTTGCATTCAGCCCTCAGGATTCACGTTTATCTGCTGTACAGTGGGCAGGGTTACCACATGAGGCTATAGACATCATAAATTACCATCAAGAAGCACCACTACCCTTGATGCATTAATTAAAAGCTTGGATTAGAATAATATGTTTTAGGAGATTTAGCAGCAAAAACATTTACTTTTCCACTGCTTACTCAGGCTTACATTAGAAGTTTGCTTGCATTTCCTAATCAAAAGCATTCTATATGAGAAAGATAAACAATTAGGTTCTAATAGTCAATACAGAAACTCAAAAAATTAGGTAATTTATATTAGGAAAGAGCTTTATTCACCTTGAACTACAGAAGAGGCAAAGCTATGTCTTTAAAAACCATCCCCAAAGGGGATCTAACAATGATATAAGAAATATCATAACCATAACTGGTGGCATCATTACAGTGATATTTCAGCTCTTACACTGCATGCTTCTTTTGAACTTCCAGGCACTTCAGGACTTCTATCAAGGTGATGAAAGGAGGGAAGGGTTGAACACACGGAAAGGGAGCTGGGTTGATAATATGCTAGTTTACGTTGTCACATTGAGGAGCATCTCAAACCTGACCAGAAGTACCTTGAATGTGCAACACTAATACTGTCAGGCATAAAAAGATGACTAGTATTCTGTAACCAATAAAGTCCTAATTCTATAGGGCCTCCCACTCCACTGATTTACCTGATTTTGGAAAAACAAATGGACTCTTGGGAGCCACAGGAGATAAACAATGGGCAATCTGCATACACAAGCTACTCTGTGTCTCATTTACTTTGGCAAAATTGGCAAAACCTGTGCATCACAGTGATCCTGAAGGACCCAAATTGACTCAGATGTGAATAAGAGGAAAGCTACAATACTATTATCCCCTCAAAAAGGCAATTGGAAAGTAACTTTTTAGATTGATGTTACAATATACTAACTTTATTCACAGGCTTACATATCTTTGGGGGCTAATGTAGCAATGTTTTACTATTGCTTTTGAGGTAGTACATCACCAACCACTATCTTTTTCCTTTCCTTCACCACAACTGAACTTTCCCTACCAGGGAGCAGTTGGTGAAAACTGAACTTAGATCAAAAGGATCTTTTAAATAATCATAAACAATGTGTAACTCAACTGAAGCCTCAACAATGGGGATAGTAAGAATCAAGACTCATTCAATATATAACCACTTGAGAAATGGGATTTGCAAATTTTAGTACAGCCTCTGACACAAAAGACATGAAAACCACCAACCTGGGGTAGGGGGAAGGCTGGGGCACAGTGAGAAAAATGATAACATATCCATCATACATCATCAGTAACAATAGAAAACACACCACAAATTTCCCATGCACAATGTTCAAATAGTTCTCTCCAGCCTCCAAAGAGCATCTAATTGCCTCATAATCAAAATTATTTTCACTTACTAACCACTGTGCCTGGAGAAGGATAAGGAAGGAAGAGAAGCACTGATTGATTACCAATTCTTTAGGACACATTTTGGTCCCTAAAAATATAAATATCTGTAATTAATTTTAAGTTTAAAGGGAGCCAAGTTCCAATGGCATGCAATGATCGCATATGTCAAAGCTAAATGTGCTCTGGTGTTCTGAGTAGAGCTTCTTAGACCCTAAGGTCATTAAGGCAAACCTGTGAGAGAGTTGGGATGAAGGAATGATAAAGTAGCAGTCAATCCACTCCTTTGAGAAAACACATTTGCTGTCTCAACTCCTTCTCCATTACCCTAAAAGTAGGCTTGAAATTCTGTGGGAACAACGAGTGTACATTGTTCAGCTGAGGACCCCCAGCCCTAGGCAGTACAAACAGCACATTGTAGGGATCAACGTTTGTTTGCCCCTGTGTCCTGGTTCTGGATGGTTGTTTGCTGTAGTTCTGTGCAGCTCCAGAAGATCCAGGCCAACCTGTATCACCCTCAGCTCCAAGCACCCTCATGAGGCAAAGTCAGCCAAGGACTGGCCATGATCAGCAATCTTGTATTAATCCATCTTTGGGCTGCACCAAACAGTAACAAGGTATGCCCGAGTATTTTCTCAACCCCTCTTCTCTTGAGATACTGACCACAGTAAACCTCAACTGCTGCATTAAAGAATCAAAACTAATTTTTCCCACATCCTTAAAATGGTAGCGTATACTTTTCTCATAAATATCTCACATATATACATTCATTCCTGAACAATATGATTAAAGCATCTTTCAGTAGATGGAAGTAGTCGAAGAAACTTCACTGATGAATTTAACAAATATTTACTGGGCATTTAATATATGCCTGACATCATATTAAGTGCAAGAACACACCATGAGCAAAACCAGACATGGTTCCTGCTTTCACATGGCTTTCAGTCAAAGAAGAGAGACAAACATGGGGGCAAATACGTATTTACAAACAATGCCAAAATTCAACAATAGATGTAGGCTATGATGAAAGAATAAAATAGAGTCACTTAATGTAGATTAAGGTTTCCTGGGAATGTTTTTGGAGGAAGTGACATGTAAAATGTGCAGGAGTGGGAGGTGATAAAGTCAGAAGTACGAAGAGCACAGGGGCCAACCCCTGAGGTAGGAACGAGGGTGGGGCATCTGAGGCTCTGACTCACTTGGAGCTCTGGCTCCCTCACTGCACCTCTGGAATTTGCTCCTTCTTCTGCCAAATACACCAGCCCCTGCATTTTCAGCCCTTTCCTCTCTCTTCCTGCTGTGTGCACAGAACCTGTTATCCCCCCCATCTATCCGCTGACACTACAGTAGACCCGGATTATCCACAGGAGATGCATGCAAAGACCACAAGTGGATGCCTGAAATCACAGATGCTATAAACCCTAGATACACTGTATTTTTTTTATATGTTCATACCTACAAAAACATTTAATTTATAAATTAGGCACAGTAAGAGATCAACAACAACTAATGTGGGGGAATGAATAAAAAAAGGAGGGGATTAAGAAGCACAAATAGGTAGTTATACAATAGCCATGGGGCTGTAAAGTACAGTATAGGAAATGGAGTAGCCAAAGAACTTATACGCATGACCCACGGACATGAACAAAGGTGGGGGGACTGCCTGAGGGAGTGGGGGGTGCTGGGTGGAGGGGAGCAAAGGGGAAAAATTGTGACAACTGTAGTAGCAAAATCAATGAAATATAATTTAAAAATAGAACAGTAATAATAATATACTGCAATAAAAGTTATATGAATGTGGTCTCTCAGCAAAATAGCATAATTTGTTTTTCCTTCTTTACAATTTTACAGACAGATTTGTTCTTACTCTAAGAACATCTTAGTAACCTCACGATGTTTTTTTCTTTCCTTATTAAGTTGAGAACTTTCGCCTCTTCACTTAAAGGAAGCATTTTTCAGCTTCTCTTTGGCATATCCACATTGCCAGCATCACTACTCTTGCACTTTGGGGCCATTATTAAGTAAAAGAAGTCTAACTTGAACACAAGCACTGCATGACCTTGACAGCAGATCTGATAACCCGGAGGTTAGTCAACCATGTGACTAACAGGAATGAGTGTCTACAGCACAGAGACACTGGACAAAGGGATGATTTGCAGCGGGGCATGGAGAGATTTCATCCCATTAACCAGAATGGTATGCGATTTTAAAACTCATGGCTGTTTATTGCTGAAGTTTTCCATTTAATAATTTCAACCACGGTTGACTATGGGGTAACTGAAACTGAACATAAGGGAGGAGTACTGTATACCAGTTACTTGTGGCCTTTACTTGAAAACTTCAAAGAGCAATTTTGAAACCTGCAAGGCCTGATCCATCCACGGCACTGTGCACTTGATTGTCCTCTCCTTTTTGATCATTTCTTCTCTCCTGGATTCAAAAGAAATGCTTTCCCTGTTTTGTTTGTTTGTTTGTTTGTTTGTTTAAGAGAGAGAGAGAAAGGAAGGGAAGAGAGAGGGGAAAAAATATTGATGTGAGAGAGAAACATCGATTGGCTGCCTCTCACAGGCACCCCGACCTCAGGCTGAGGAAGACAGGAAAACATCCCTCTTGTTTTTCCAGGCTTAAGCCTCATCTGCGGGCTTGCTTTGAGAGACAGGATGTTTACTTGCTCAGGGTTAGAGTAGTGCTTTATGTCATATTTGAATTTTTCCCTATGCATTCACCTCTGTGTTAGAAAAGTATGCAAGGGAGAAGGGCATTAAAATCCCACCCCACCCAAGTGCATCACCAATCCTTTCTTTTCTCAGTGAATGGCACCTCCCACTGCCCAACCCAAGTGGTCCTAGCCTCTTCCTTCTCCCATATCCACAGTCAGTTATCTTGTCCTTCCAGTTCTTTCCTAGTAGAATTTAAATGTGTCCTTCTCAGGTCTGTTTCCTTAGTTGGGGCTCTAGCACTAATCTTCTTGATGTGCAACCTTGATCTTATCAGTCTCTTGCTTAAAATCCTTCTGTCTCCCCGAAGCCTCCAGAGCAAAGCCCAGCTCCTTTGTACAATACAGACCTCTCCAGTTTCATCTCCTCACACTCTGAGCCATAATATTGAGGGTACACTACACACGCGTTCCTCTCTCTCTGTCACTGCACTCATGATCCACTTTCTCCATTGCTTTTTGGAAACCATTTCTGACTACCTTCACCCACTGCTCTGTGTTCCTATAGTACCCTGAATGTTCCTGCGTCCCCCAGCTAATTGACAATGTCCTTGGAAGGCAGGGCTCTTGTATGCCCATCTCTGTATCTCTTGAACCTGCATGGGATAGGCCCTGGGCGAATGTCTGCTGAACAAATGACTGAACAGAGGTGAGAATAAGAATGATGTTACCAGAGAGGCAACATGAACACATATTGATAACCACAGGTCTGGAGTCAAATAGCTTCAGTGAACTTAAATATTTTGTTGAATAAACTTCCAGTTAACATTGGGGTTGAAAAATAAATTATTGTTCTTTGCTGTTAAGTGATGCCTAGGGGAAATTATAGGATGATAAATTTGATTGAACTGTTAACTGTTTATTTGGATGTCAAGATCACTGCCATAAATAAAAGGTATTCTTTGAATATAACAAAGTAAAAATCAATATTTGCTATATTCATTCTATCATATCGCTAGTGACAACTATAGGACATGAAACCCCACTTGATTTAAAAGCCATAAAAATCTCCTGAGGAAGAACCCAGTTTTCTCTTAGAATACATGATTTTCAACTTGTCATCTGACTCAAATCTCCTACAGGGTGAAAGAATACTAAAATCATCGCTAATTAAAGAAATTTACTGGCTACCTTATTAGCCAGTAATGTGGCCTCCTTATTAGCCACATTTTCTTGTGCAGTCACCTTCAAATTCTCCCTTACTGTGCTAATTTGAAAAAATTAAAATTACCTAGTAACCCTGATAAGACTTGGAAATTTGAAAGTAGCAAATAAGTTAGGTAGGATAGCAAGTGAATGGTTTTTATTCTGATGTTTAGTGCATGTTACTGGGGAAAGAAACAGACGATGAGAAAAAGAAAAGGGAAAATGAAAACAAGAGAAAGAATTTTCTATCCAACTGTCTTAACAGTGTTTATTATAACTAACATTGCAATTAACAAAAGTGTTTAACGCAATGCAGCTGTGGATATAGAAGCAACCTGCAATTTTTAAAGCATGCATACTAGCTTTTGAGGGCAATTCCACAGACAGAAAACTGGAGGCTCATAGAAGTTAAGCACCTTGTTCAAATGTGATAGCCAGAGAATGAAAGAGTTGTAAACTAGCCCAAGGTCTGTTAGATGTAATTATCTTCCCCTTACTCTGTTAGCTGATCTTTATGAGTGTTTCTGTTGTTTCTATTATTGCCGCTACACAATAAAGCTACCTATTCTAAAATCAGGCCTTGAGAGAAATTACAACATTTAAAATTAAACAGTAATATAATTCAACATAATAAAAACTATACAGGAAAAACCCACAGCAAACATCATACTAATGGTGAAAGATAAAACTTTTCTCTAAGATCAGGAACAAGGCAAGGATGCGTGTTTCCACTTTTATTCAACATAGTACTTTTTATTGAGTTGTATGAGTTCTTTATATGTTTTGGATGTATGGTTTGCAAATATTTTTTCCCATTTCTTTTCCTATGCAGAAGCTTTTTTTAGTTTGATGTAGTCCCACTTGTTTATTTTTAATTTTGTTGCTTGTGCTTTAGGTGTAATTTCCAAAAAAAAAAAAAAAAATCATTAACAAGATCCATGCCAGGGATTTTTTTTTCCTGTTTTCTTCTATGAGATTCATGCACTCCCATGTTCATAGTAGCCTTGTTTGCAATAACCAAGAGTTTAATTACCAGAGCTGGGGGTTAGTGTAAAGAAGAATTGGAAAAGGTGGTAAAAAAGTGCAAACTTCTAGTTATAAGATAAATAAGTACTAGGGATGTAACATACAACATGATGACCATAGTTAATGTGACATATAACATTATGACCATATTTATGATATATGGTAAAGTTGTTAAGAGAGTAAATTTTAAGAGTTCATATAACAGAAAGTTTATTTTTTATTTTTATTGCATCTTGAGCTGATGGATGCTAACTAACCCTATTTTGGTAATTATTTCACAATATATGTAAATCAAACCATCAGAGTCTATGCCTTAAACTACCTTATATAGTGATGTATGTCAATTATTTTCAATAAAACCAGAAAAAGGAATTTTAAAGACAAATATTGTACTGGAAATCCTAGTCAGAGAAATTAAGCAAGAAGAAGAAATAAGAGGTGCCCAAATTAGAAGGAAGAAGTAAATGTCTCTCTGTTCATAGATGATATGCTATGTAGAAAACCCTAAAGATCCCATATTTTTAAAAAACTGTTAGAACTTATAAACAGATTCAGCAAATAGCAGGATATAAAATCAGCACACAAAAATCAATTGCATTTATATACACTAACAATAAGCACTCCAAAAGGTAAATTAAGAAAACAATTTCCATTTACAATAGCATCAAATAGCATAAAATACTTAGAAACTAACATAACACAGGAGTTCAAAGACTCATTCAATGAAAACTATAAAACATGAAAAAAATTTAAAAAGACGTAAGTAATGGAAAGACATTCCACATTCATGAATTGGAAGACCTAATATTGTTAAGATGTCAATATTACCCAAAGCAATCTACAGATTCAGTGCAATCATTACCAAAATTTGATTGATACTTTTTACAGAAATGGAAAAATCCATCCTGAACTTCATATAGAATTTTAAGGGACTGTGAATAGCCAAAACAATCCTGAAAGAAAAACAAAACCAGAGTTCTCATAATTCTTGATTTCAAAAACTCACTACAAAAGTATAATAATCAAAGTGGTGTGGTACTGGAATAAAGACATACAGAGTAATGGAATAAAATTGAGTCCAGAAATATACACTTACATGTGGTCTTATTTTTTTTGACCAGGCTACCAAGGTCATTCCACTAGGAAAGGTCAGTTTTTTTCAATAAATGGTGCTAGGAAAACTGGGTATCATCATGCAAATGAAGGAATTTGGACCTTCATCTAACACTCAAAAACAAAAATCAACTTAAAATGCGTCCATGACCTAAATGTAATGCCCAAAACTATAAAAATACTCTGAGAAGCCCTGGTCAGGTGGCTAAGTTGGTTGGAATGTTGTCCCATACACCAAGGGGTTGTAGGTTTGATTCCCAGTCAGGGTACACATCTAGGTTGCAAGATTGTTCCCTGGTTGGGGTGCATATGGGAGGTAACCGATTGATGTTGCTAGTTCACGTCAATGTTTCTCTCTCTTTCTCCCTTACTCTCTCTCTACAATCAATGAAAATATGTTCAGGTGAGGATAAAAAAATACTCAGAAAAAACACAGGACAATATCTTTACAACACTGGATTTGTTGGATATGATACCAAAGGCACAGGCACCAAAAAAAAAAATTGGACTTAATAAAAATTTAAAAATTTTGTGCTTTAAAAGACACTACCAACAATGTCACCCTAATAAATTCAATAAAAATGAAAAAAATGTTTTTAAAAAATAGTACCAACAAAGTAAAAAGACCATCAACAGAATGGGACAAAATAGTTGTAAATCATGTATCTGATAAGAGATTAATATCTAGAATATATAGATAATTTCCTGAACAACAGCAACAAAGACAAAAACAACCCAATTCAAAAATGGACAAAGAATTTTTAAAAAAATATTTATTAATTTTTGAGAGACAGAGAGAGAGAAAGAAAGAAAAGGAGAGAGAGACACAGGAGAAAGAGAGAAACATTACTTGTTGTTCCACATATTTATGCATTCATAGGTTGATTCTTGCATGTACCCTGATGGGAATCAAACCCACAACCTTAGAACATTGGGACAATGCTCTAACCAACTGAGCTACCCAGCCAGTGCCAGATGGCCAAAGAATTTGAATAAACATTTTTCCAAAGAAGATGTGCAAGTGGCCAATAAGGATATGAAAAGATGCTCAATATCACTAATTATTAGGAATATACAAATAAAAACTACAACTACTACAATTTTAATAGTCACACCTATTAGGATGATTAATATTTTTTAAAAAACAGAAAACAAATTTTGACAAAATATGGAGAAACTGGAATCCTTGTGTACTGTTAGTATGTATGTAAAATGGTAAAGCCATTGTGGAAAAGAGTATGGTGGTTCCTTAAAAAGTAAAAAATAAAATTACTATGTGATCCAGCAATTCTACTTCTGGAATCATACCAAAAAATTGAAATCAGGGCCTTAAAGAGATATTTGTACACACACACACGTTCTAACTGCATTATTCACAATAGCCAGAATGTGGAAAAAATCCAAGTGTTCATCAATGGATGGATGAATAAATAAAATGCTTATCCACAAAATATGGTATATACATATAATGGAATACTATTTGGCTTTTAAAAAGAGAGAAATCCTGCCTTTTTGGATGAAGGTAGATGAAGTTTGAAGACATTCTGCTAAGTAAAATAAACCAGTCAAAAAACCACAAATACTTTATGATTTCACTTATAGAAGGCACTCAATGTAGTCAAATCACAGAGACAGAAAGTAGAACAGTGGTTTCCAGACACTGCAGAAAGAAGAAAGAGGGAGCTATTGTTTAACAGGTGTAGAGTTTCAGTTGTATATATAAAAATATATATATATAATATATTTTAAAATAATGCTGGTGATGCCACATATGAGTTTGATGGTTAAATATGCAGTGCTTCTCGTACTTGTTTCTTAAAGGACTGCTATCAATTCTCAGATGATTAATGTTTAATTTTTTAACTTTTTACCCATTTTTTATTGTGTTAATATACACATACCATAAAATTTACCATCTTATCCATTTTCACGTGTGCAGTTCAGTACCATTTATATCGTGTAGCCATTACCACTGTCCATCTCCAGAACGCTTTCCTCTTGCACTGCTGTGATTCTATTTCATAATAAACACAACTTCTTGTCAACTGATTTCATAACAAAATAATCCACACTCCATTATCTTAAAAGTATAATTTTTGAATTTTTTTCTCTTCTTTTTTTTTTGTCTTGACATGTGATGGAATGCACTGGTAATAAAAATTATGAAATGTCATGATAAAAAAAATATAACCCATCTCAATTCCTGCTTATTTATCTACAGGTTTCTATTTTTTTAACCTTATACTTGTCTAAAGCAGACCTCAGAATCACAACAAAAATAATATAATATGTGAATAATTAAAAAAGTAGAATGAAATATCATAGCAATATTGTACTGGTTCATAGTCATGAATGACAGGAGGCATAGATGGTGACATGAGGCAAACTGGAATCTTTCTTGTAACCTTTAGCTCACAATCAGTCCGTAGTCTCTCTGTGATATACAGCATGGCCAGACTTCTGGTTTTGACTATTGACTTTTCTATTTTTTCCTGCTGGTATTGCTACTCCCACAATAACCTACTAAATCTTCTCTCTATAGGCTTATTATTTTCTGTTTCTCCTCTCTTTTCATACCTCATTTGTTTTTGCTTTGTATTCATACATTTATAAGTATTTCACTCCTCACTGGAGGTCACTGGGGAGAAAATATAATCTACATTGATCTCTACATTACTTGTTCTGTATGTTCTTACCAACAGGATCACGGACATGTTGAATTTTAGCACAATTAGGGTCTTTTAAGATCACTGAGGTTGACAGAGATTAAAAGACTTGGGCAAGGTTATAAGGCCAGATGGTGACTGAATGAGGACTGAACCAGTAGTTGTAATTCCCTGAATCATGGCAAAAGTTCTGTGGTTAGCAACTGCCATATATACTTAATTCCTCTGTCTATGGGTTTGGGTTCTTAGGATTTCAATTTGCCTTAAGAAGCTGCAAGAATCTAAGCTATCTTTTTTTCCAAACTTTTTTGACCCTTTTGCTCTAAAGCTCAGGACAGAATCTTGGCCACAGCCAGAGGCAGCTAGGCCTAGAAAATTCTGCATGGGGACGGGGCAGCTGCAGATTTCTGGATTATGAGCGTCAGCCTTGATGGCTACATAGTCTGTGATCTGCCTGCATATTTGTATAATTAAGATGAAATTTTGATTGTATTTAATTATTGTTTTGATAATTTGGTGGTTTTAAATCACTTGCCAATGGTATTTTAAAATTCCCTTTCCTTTGATTTTATCCTTCCTCTTAATGCAGCAATTAAATATCACTGATTAAGGCTCACAAATGGAAAAAATTAGCACTACTCATTAAAAAAATACTGTAAAAATGGTACAATGGACCTAATAGCTCCTCCCCTAAGAGGGTACCCACAGATTAAGGAAGCAGAGGAAAGCAAAAAGAAAAAGGAGTATTTAGAAATTAACAAGTTGATTGTCAGGATTCAAAGGGCTCCAAAGAGAAGCTAAAGGGCAGAATCAGAAGGGAAGGGACATTTTATCCTTGAAATACTGGGACATTAGGATGAATGGGGTAGAAAGAGAAGTGGGAGACAATACAAAGACAGCAGCCTTGACAGCTGGCATGCTTGGGCTTCCGTTGTGCCCTGTCAACAGCTATCAGGATCTAAATATCCAACAAATTAGTCAAAGATTGTAACAAGAAAGGAGGAAGAGTCTGTCTGTTAGACTACCTGGAAAAGTGCTTGGGAGGTTCCTGGACAAAACTTGTGAAACTGTAAGTTCAAAGCAAGTTTCAGTCTAAAGAGACTCTCGGTCACACAGTGCTAGGAAAGCCACTGTGAGCACACATCATGTTTCCTTTAGAACAGAGAAGATTAGTCAAGGATAAGATTCTTCTCTCCCTGAAACTCTCCAGGGCAACTTCCCCTTCTCTTTTTCTCTCTTTTTTGATGTGATGGCCTCCATTACACACATACTTTGCCTACCCTGTGTTATTCATTCATTTTTTAACATTTTATTTTTAATTGAATTTACTGGGATGACATTGGTTTGCAAAACCATACAGGTTTCAGGTGCACAACTCAATAAAACATCATTTTCACACTTCATAATATATCCATTACCCCAAGCAAAGACTCCTTTCATCTTCATTTTGTCCCCCCTTGCCCACCACCACCTACCCACCCTGCTCCTTCCCTTTGGCTATCACCACATTGTTCTCTGTGTCTATGTAGAATATATAATATAAAATATAGAATGTAGAATGTAGAATATATATATATATTCTGTCCAGAAAAAGTCAACAGTCCAGCTATTGTTAATATAATTTGAACACTGAGCAATATTGATATAACCCGGCAGCCAAGGAGAGTGGACTGGAATGCACATGTGTGAACAATGACTACTTCACTGTGCTAGTCAGTGGGGCTGGTAGACACCATTGAGTGAGCATGTATATTGCATGGCCATTGCATTCAAAATGACTGAGTACAGCAACAAACTGCATCAAATTTTGCATTAAGCTTGAACATTGCTTCATGGAAATGATTCAGATGTTTCTGAAGGCCACAGTTATGGGCAACAAGTGACTGGCAGCTTCATCATGACAACATGCCCACTCATGCATTGTGTCTCATGCAGAGTTTTTGGTGAAACATCAAATCACCTGGGTAATTCAGCCCCTCTACAGCCCAGATTTGGGGTCTTGCGACATCGGACTATTCCTAAAGCTAAAATCACCTTTAAAAGGAAAGAGATTTCAGACTATCAGTGAGATTCAGGATAATATGATGGGGCAGCAGATGGTGACTGGGAGCTCTGTGAGGCCCCAAGGTGCCTACTTTGAAGGGGACTGAGGCATCATTGTCCTATGTATAGCGTTTCTTGTATCTTGTGTCTTCTTCAATAAATGTTTCTATTTTTCATACTACATGGCTGGATACCTTCTGGATGGACTAAACACACACACACACACACACACACACACACACACACACACACACACACACACACAGGAGTCCTATGTGTTTTTTTGCTTAATCCCTTCACCTTCTTTCATCCAGTCCCCCAACCTCCTTCTCTTCTGGTATCCATGCCTGTTTCTATTTTTATTCATCAGTTTATTTTGTTCATTAGGTTCCACATATAAGTGAGATCATATAGTATTTGTCTTTCTTTGACTGGCTTATTTAGCTTAGCATAATATTTTCTAGGTCCATCCATGCTCTCACAAAAGGTAAGATGCCCTTGTTCTTGTTTTGTTTTGTTTTTCTTACAGCCAATTAGTATTCCATTGTGTAAACGTACTACTGCTTTTTAATCCACTTATCTACTGATGGGCACTTGGGCTGTTTCCAGATCTTGGCTATTGTAAATAACATGCAATGCATGTAGGGGTCCACATATTCTCTCAAACTTTACAGGTATAGAATATATTCCCAGAAGTAGGATCATAGGGGTGCATATATTACTTTGAAGTGGTACAGGTGTAGAATATATACCCAGAAGTAGGATCACTAGGTTAAAAGGCAATTCCATTTTTAATTTTTTGAAGAAACTCTATACCATTTTCCATAGGGGCTACGCCAACCTTCAGTGAGTTCCTTTTTCTCCACATCCTCTCCAGTACTTGTTGTTTGTTGATTTATTGGTGGTAGCCATTCAGACATTGGTGTATGAGGTGATATCTCACTGTGGTTTTAATTTGCATCTCTCTGACGATTAGCGATGTTGAGTATCTTTTCTTATGTCTATTGGCCATCTGTTTGTCTTCTTTGGAGAAGTGTCTATTCAGGTCCTTTCCTATTTTTTAATTGGATTCTTTCTCTTTCTGATGTTGAGTTGTACAAGTCCTTTATATATTGTGGAAATTAACCCCTTATTAGATGTATCATTGACAAATATGTTCTCCCGTACAGTGGTTCCTTTTTCATTTTGTTGATGGTTTCTTTTGCTGTGTAAAAGCTTTTTAGTTTGATATAGTCTCATTTCCTTATTTTTTCCTTTGCTCTTTTTGCCTGAAGAGATATATCAGCAAAAATATTGCTAAGAGAGATGTTTGATATTTTACTGCCTATGTTTTTCTTCTAGGATTTTAATGGTATTTCTTTAAGATTTTATTCATTTCCAGAAAAGGGAAGGGAAGGAGAAAGAGAGGGAGAAAAACATCAATGTGTGATTGCCTCTCACGTGCCCTCCACTGGGGACTTGGTCTGCAAACCCAGGCATGTGCCCTGACTGGGAACTGAACCAGTGACCCGTTGGTTCACAAGCCAGTGCTCAATCCACTGAGTGACACCAGTGAGGGTTCATAATAGATTTTTTTTAAAGCCAACAATCTAAAAACATGAAATAAAATCTAATGCTAGGATTTAATTTAAAATATTTCTCCTTTATGCTTACATTCATTAGTAACATAAATAATTCTTGAGATACAAGAGAAGAAAAATCACTCAAACATAAATATTATCAAATATAAAAGGGCTATGGTATTTTTTTAAACAAACATTGAGGGCCACCTATGTGCCAGGTACTGTACTATAGCCTGAGGATTCTGAGTTGAAGGATTCATCCAATCCTCCCTATATTCTGACAGCTCATTAAGAATCCCAGTCTTTAAATAGTGTATGGGGGACATCTAGGGGGGGTTAACTCTGATGGGGACAGGGAGAAGGGACTGGCAAACAAGTAGTTAGGGGATAATTTACAGAGGAGGGTATTTTTGATCTGGGTCTTGCAGGTAAGTGGGAATTGGTCAGGAAAACAGGAGAAGTTAGAGTAATTAAGCTGCAAAAGCAGAGTTGAAAATGAGATGTGAAAATTTTAAGACCTGTGATATCCTTTATGTTCCAAAAAATAGATGTTTTAAAACTCATTAGATGGGTTGGCACATCAAAAGCTCTTAATTATTTTTCATTGATTGACTGTTGAGATTAGTTTGAAGTTTGGACATATGGTGTTTTCAATCATTAGAAAAGATTAATTTGCTTATTGTGGAATAGACGCTCATTCTGTTCTCCAGCATTCTTTTAGAAACTGAAAGTCTAGATAACTTTCTTCAATCAGTGAGATTCCTGTTCCCAAATGTTTTGAGAGTTATTATAGAGTTCAGTCAACCCAGCCACATGCAGGCTGCAAAGCTCCAAATCCAATTCCTAGCTTGCATCCTAAATTTCCTAAAACTATTATTGTTACTTCAACCAAGAAACAGGTAGGTAGCTCTTTGACATTTGATTATATTCACAAGCAAAATGCACAGAAGAAGCAAGCATTACAGATACAGCAGGTTACAGCCCAGAGCTCTCAAATTATTTCTATTAGCAATTATGAGTTTAGTGGTCATGCTTCTTGGGGTATAAATGGCCTCCTAACCCTTGTACTGAGGATGTTGCATTTTCTTTCTATAAGGCTTCTAACACCACTGGTGTTAGCCAGTTTCTTCTGCTATTGTTAACATCTATTACATTGGCACTACTGTTTATTAAATCTGGAATCTTTTTAATCACACACAAATCTTCTACATGAAGATTAGAGCTCCCATAAAAAATAAGAGGCTTTAAACTGGAGAATCAATGTACAGAGCATCAATCTCTAATCTCAAAGGTCTACAATCCCAAATCCACCCATTGCTATTTATGTGAACCTGGGTTTTAGGTACTCAGCTTACTTGTGCCTCAGCTTCCTAATATGTAAACTGGAGATAATAATACTTTGTAGGGCTCTTGTACAGTTTAATATGATAACATATGTAATATATTGCTTGGCACAGAGATGATCCATGGAAGGCACACCAATAAATACATGCCTATTTATTTTATTGGCTCACAATAGAATTTTTAAAAAGATTTTTATTTATTTTATTTTTAGACAGAGGGGAAAGGAAGGAGAAAGAGAGTTGCCTTTCAAGTGCCCCCTGCTGGGTACCTGGCCTGCAACCTAGGCATGTGCCCTGACTGGGAATTGAACCAGCGACACTTTGGTTCACAGGCCAGAGCTCAATCCACTGAGCCACACCAGCAAAGGCTCATAATAGAATTTTTTTAAAGCCAAAAATAAAGACATGAAATAAAATCTAATGCTAGGATTTAATTTAAAATGTCTCTCCTTTATGCTTACATTCATTAGTAACATAAAAAAATTCTTGAGATACAAGAGAAGAAAAATCACTCAAACATAAACATAATCAAATGTAAAATACCTAAGGGAAATAGAGAAAAGTGTGTTATTGCACAAATAGTAAAAAAATTATATTTATAACATTCATCTTAATTGTGAGTTAATGAAAATAAAAGTGAATGTCATACATGGTTATTTTAATTGGAGCCTATATCGAGATGGCTAAAAATAATCACATTTTCAGAAATATTCTTCAACGTTCAATTAACATTTGGATCAAATTGCAATTTTTTCCCCATGCAATTTAAAGCAATAAAATCAACCTACCTTTGCAGCAAACAACTATTTTGTTCAATGACTTCCATTCTCCATGGAAAGGCTTGCTTAAGCCACCAACTAAAGAGTAAATAAAATGTGTCTTAGGAACCAAAATAAAGAGAGACAGTTAATACTATTTCACTTCATTAAATCGTTCCTGACAGATAACACTTCCAATTGCTAATTAACATCCTTCTGACATTCCAAGAATTGATAAAAATGCTCACAGTGAAGTTCAACCTGTTTCTTTATGAAAACTATTTTGGGCCTAACCCACAGCACAACATAATTGAATAATGATAGAAACTGCATCCATCTGGTTCTACCAAAAGCTCACAAACACCCACAAACCACCTCTGTCTGCCCTTGAACCTAAGAGTGACTTTTGAGAGGATGTTAAATATGGCACCTGCCATCAAAACGAAAACAAATAATAACAGACCTGTCCCACTTTTTGCTTAAAAACAAATTGCCAGAGAATTTAGTTTAAAAAGTAAGCATAATAAAAGATGTCTGCTGATGTGCCCTAATCTCAACATTCTACAAAACCTGAACCTGAACAGTCTCTCCTCCAGGTTCCATTGCCAATAATTATTCACAAATATTTTCAAGACACATAATCTGACAAGAAGCCCCTAGATATGCCTCAGAATACAGTGAAGGAGGTGAGTAGGTTAACACTTTTTCTTCACATTTTTCTTCAACCAGATTTGCCGAACTAAGGAAATGATTTTGATTTGCAAAACGATTAGCCAAACTAACAAATTAATGTCATCAATCACAGTAAAATGGGATGCCATGGAATTCTTTTCATATTGAAAGTCAGTCTGAAGACACTAGGAAAGAGGTGGAGAAATGGAATCCTATTATCCAAAAGACATTTTAGCTCCTCTGAGGACCTCATGACTCATAACGTGGCTAAGGGAGAACTAGAAGACACATTTTCAGCACACACTTCAAAATGTTTCGACACATGTAACTCTGGTCAGTCTGAATTATTAAAATCTGTGAGTGAGTAAGCTTCCCAAACAGCATACCCTTCCCTGCACACAGGATGCCTCCCTCACATGGTATTGTCGTGGGCACTCTTTGGTCAGTCAGACTTTGATGAGTAAGAAAGGAAAAGGGTGTGCCTTGCTGATGAACCACTAAACTTGGAATGTTTCCGCACTAACAAAGTATTAGAACATATTAATGGCCATATAAAACAGAACCAATAACTACATGCAGCCAAGATACTGCTACTGGAACTTTCCTGCACTTATGCCACCATTAGGCAGTTACAGCCTCTCAGTCAATCTCTTAAATTACTCACTCATTAATTCAACAAGTGCGCTGTTAGCCAGACACTGCCCTGGGCAGTGGGGAGTGAACAGGGAACACAATTAGAGTGCTTGCAGTCTGCATAAAGACAAAAGAAGTAAACAGGCAAATACGCCATTTAGTAACAATGCAGCACAAGAAGGAATTGTGAGTGTGAGCGGCGCCAAGACCCCCATGAAGGAGGTCATGTAAACTGAACCATGAACTGGAGGTTGGAAAAGAGGTGAGAAAAAGTCTGCTTTTAAGAAACTGAAACAGACATGATAGAAAGAATGGACTGTTTTCACCCTGACTGGTGTGTCCCCGTTGGCAGGAGCGCTGTCTTGTAAACCAAAAGGGAGCAGGTTTGATTCCTACAGGGTGCATGTGTATGTTGTGGGTTCCATCCGGGACACAGACAGAAGGGTACTGATTGATGTTTCTCTCTCCCATCGATGTGTCTATCCACTGATCCTCACCTAAGGACATGCTTCTCTAAAATCTTTGAAGGGTTGCTTATGCCATGCCAAAAGTTTAGACTTTTATACAGAGCAATGTAGAGAAATTCATGGGTTTTAAGCAGGAGAATGACATGATCAAATTTTCATTTTAGAAAGATGACAGGTTAGATCTTGAATTGGATGGAGTAGATACCTGGAAAGCAGTTTAAAAAAGATTGCAATAACCCAGGCAATAAATGATGAATGGCTAGAAAAAGGCTGAGGCATGGAGTTGAAGATAATGAAACAGAATCAAGAGATATAAAGATAACCATGCACACACACACAGAAACACACACACACACAAATACAGGGAAATAGCACATTTGGAGAGATGGTTGGAAAATGGTATGTTCAATTTATAACAAGTTGAATTTGAGGTCAGTATTAGCCTCTTACATATAATTAAACAGTGCATAGCAGTGAGTTATCTATGGTGGGCCTAAATTTGGAAGACATTTCTACTGCAAATGATTATTCAAGGGGTGGCAGAGATAACACAAGTAGGAATGTGTAGAATTAAGAGAAAAAAAGAGAAGATAAAACACTAGAAAAGACCAACATTTTAGAAATGGGCATAGATGGCTGAGCATAAAAAGAGCTGAAGAAGGGATAAGAAGAAACTTAAAGAGTAAAGACAGAGAAAGCCAAGAACAAATATTTCAAGGTACATGTGGTCAAAATTTGCAAATGCTGCCAAGTTATCAATTGAGATAAGGACAGAAAAGTGCAGTGGATTTAATAAAAAGGAGATGAATAATAGATGAGTTGGAGGCCTTGATTGTACAAAAGCTGAACTGGACTGAATTAGGATGCATCTAGGATGGGAAGAAGTGGAGGAAAGAGTGTGAAGGACATTTTCATGCACTTTGAAAGTCCACTTCCAGAAATTTATACCAGTGAAAACAAAAATGTCTGATGTGGTATAATTCCATGTGGCGATGAGCTCTAGAATGAAGCCAGGAGGAAGGTGAAGTTCACTGCTATTGATGGAGACACAGAACCAAAAAGCTAGCATGTTGGGTGGATCATCTTTGTTACTGAAGTTACTCCACACTTGGAGTAGCAAAGAGACAGGAGCCAGAGCAAGTCCTTTACAACATGGAGGACAGAAATGAGGATAGCTGTTGACAGCAATGGGGTAGTAGGTTTTATAACCAGGTAGCATGAGCCTCAAAGAGGATAAGCAGAAGGAGAATTACTATCTTTAAAATGCACAGTAGGAACTAAGGGGTCTCAACTCCAGTTCTGGGCTCTGAGAATATAGGCTGTAGCAAATTCTTCATTCATTCATTCATTCATTCATTCATTCATTCACTCATTCATTTGAGAAGTATTTCTTGAGTACCTGCTAGTGCTAGAGCCATACTAGATCCAAGGCAGATCCTTAGTGAACAATCTCTGGTTTCTGGTCTCACAGAACCTATAGTCAGAAGCCTGTGGAAAAGTGAAAGCCTTGATTTAGAGGAATGTGCTGGTCAAGACCTAAAGGCAAAGAGAGCTTCCACTGAAAAGGAGGGCAAAAGAAGGGCCTTTCGTTTACTAAGGAAATCAGTTCTTCATAAGGCACAGTGTATGCACAGGTTTTGGAGAAAGGCAATGGCAGAGGCCGGGTCGGGGGAGAAAGCACAGAGCAGTCTAGGCTACACAGAAGAAGTAACTTACCTTGGAGAAATGCCATTTCTGGAAGCAACTAAGAATGTCAGAGTGTGCAACCTGCAGAAACAGGCTAACTGACCTTGGAGTTTCCAGTGGAATTAGTCCCAGATGAGCAGGCCCTGATTATTTGAGCTTCTCAAGGAATCCAAATGTTAGGCGCAGCAGTAGCTTCTGGGAGCTGGTTGTATTTTACAAACCAGCCTAGGCTTGGTTAGGCTGTGGGCCCAGAGAATCTGAGCACAGAACCATGGGAACCATGGGAACCATGGGAGGCATAAAGTGTTCCCCAATGTCAGTTACAGAACAACCCCGGGAGCTCCAAAAGAAGCTGGGCCTTTTGCAAAGGGACCAGCCAGTTCTAGATCATGCTTCTGAAGGAATCCACTGACTTTGGTCCTCTGTATCTTTCTAACCTTTGTAGCAATTTTAAATGTTCATCTTCATTATTTCCCACACACCACATGTGAATCTTCCTCTGGGATCTAGCCTTGATTTCTCCCTAGTAAGTAATGTGCTCCCTTAATTATCTCAACTACCACCGTCTTGATAGTCACCCTATACTGACATGTTCTGGCCTAATCCGACATGCTCATTCGCAGTAGTTGACAACATATTTTATTGACCTCTAAAGAAAGATAAAGGCTAAAGAAAATAGTATTTATCTTTCTCCTTAAACCCACCACTTGGCTCCTCTTCCTAAAGCATCTGAGAGCTCCACAGTTCACCCAGGGTCAGGAGACCAGGATACAATAAGATGTATCATCATCTTTACCTAAATTCTAGAAATGAAATGCAGATACTTCCTCCAACATCTCCATCCATCTTTTATTCTTCAAGATAAACTTTTGGCTACTGTATCTCCTCAGCTGCCTTCTTGTTTCCAGCTAGTTTCCTCTCTGGAGACCCAAAGAGGTCTTTTTTCTTGCCTAATATTTTGATCATACCATGTTTTTATGAAATGAGTGCTATGCATACTATAAAGTGCTTTTTAAATCAGATATTCTTATGAGCCAAGAAGGTCCTCTGGGCCCTGTAGTCTTAGCCTCCTTGCTGATGATTTCAAGGTGATCTACCAACTTATCTGATTCTTTCTTCACATGCTATAGTCTTTTACTTTCCCTCTCTCCAATCAAACAAACCTTCTCTTGGCACTTTGTTTAATTCTTCCATTCTCATCTCTTTATCTCCTTCCCCACTGCAGCGGGCCAAGAAGGGTTCCCATCACCCATCACCATGACCTCTGTTTTCTTATAATTGTTCTCAAATCCCAGCTCATACAAATAATTTTGCTAAACCAGGTAGAAAAGATGAGCACAAGCTTCTGCCCCAAACACTTATCTGGGATGTAGGTTAACAGAGAGCAAGGGCCTGGCTGGTGTGACTCAGTGGATTGAGTGCTGGCCTGTGAACCCAAAGGTCACTGGTTCAATTCCCAGTCAGGGCACATGCCTGGGTTACAGGCAATGTCCCCAGTAGGAGGCATGTGACAGGCACCACACATTGATGTGTCTCTCCCTCTCTTTCTCCCTCCCTTACCCTCTCTCTAAAAAATAGGTAAATGAAATCTTTGGGAGGAAAAAGAGAGCAAAGGAGCAGGGTGAATGAATGTTCAGTTGCAGTCCTTAGAATAATGTCAGCATTTACAAAAGGTGCAAAATAGGAAACTCTGAACCATAAGAAAAATATAAGCATGGATTAGTTTCCCCTTCATTTGCTTGCAGACCAAATCAGAAGCAGATGTTTTTATTCTTTGTCCTTTGCATCAGCACCCACTGCCTGATAAACTTCCTCTCACCGATGCTGTCTCCCTGTGGGTAGGGGTCCATTCACCGGGCTGCAGCCTATCACTCATTTCACTGGGGGGTTCTGTGACAGTTTCCATCCCTCAGTCTTGTTTTCCAAAGCCACAAATTATCATGGGCCAAGAACAGTTATAAATGGCTTCCACAAGCTTTGCTGGTAAAGAAAATAGATCATCTCTCTTTCTGTTTCAAAGGGCTGAAATAAATAAATAAAAATATATATAAAGCAGCTAACATTCCTCAAACCCTTCAGCAGAGTTTCTCACTAGGGTGAGGACTGCTCAATGGGACAAGTTGAAGTAAAACCCATTGAAATCTATTTCCAAAGTCTCCATGGTAATCAGCAATATGAAAACTTATAATCAGTTTCCAAAGATGCTTAATTTATGTCTGGGAAGGTGCAGGGGCTTAAGCCAGGCATACTGGAACAACACATTGCAGTCATATTATGTTAGCACAAACATTCTGCCTGCATGGAAATAAGTGGAGTATCAGATAATGAGTTTACAAATAAATGAAGTCAAATATTCATTCTATTATTCATTCATTTATATAATACTTCTTGAGTATCTACCATGTGCTAGGTAATACTACTGGTACTGGGGATATAGCAACATGAAAAATAATCACAAATCTCTGATGTTTTCTTGGGAAAAAAAGAATAAACAGATTAAATTCTAATAGAGAATCCTATTTCTCTATTCATTTGTTCATTTGGAGGTTGTGATGGTTAATTCTTTTTAATTTTATTTTTTAATTACAGTTTACATTCAATATGATTTTGTATTAGTTTCAGGCGTACAGCATAGTGGTTAGAAGTCATGTACTTTACGAAGTGCTTCCCCTGCTATGTCCAGCACCCACCCGACACCATACACAGTTATCGCAATATTATTGAATATATTGTAATTTATATCCCCATGACTATTTTGTAGCTACCAATTTGTACTTCTTAATTCCTTCACCTTTTTCATCCAGTCTCCCAATCCCTCTTCCATCTGGCAACCACCAGTCTGTTCTCTCTATCTATAAATCTGTTTCTGTTTTGTTTGTTTGTTAAGTTTGTTCTTTAGACTCCACATATAAGTGAAATCACATGGTATTTGCCTTTCTCTGACTTACTTCACTTAGCATAATACCCTCGAGCTCCATCCATACTGTCACAAATGGTAAGATTTCATTCTTTCTTATGCCCAAGTAATATTCCTTTGTACATATGTACCATATCTTTTTTATCTAATCATCTACTGATTGGCACTTCGGTTGCCATCATATCTTCACTATTGTAAATAACACTGCAGTGAACATAGGGGTGCATATATTCTTTTCAATTAGTGTTTTGGGTTTCTTCAGATACATACCCAAAAGTGGGATCACTGGATCAAGGGTAGTTCCATTTTCAACTTTTTGAGGAACCTCCATTCTGTTTCCCACAGTGGCTGCCCTAATCTGCCTTCCCACCAACAGTGTATGAGTGTTGCCTTTTCTCCACTTGTTGTTTGTTGATTTATTGATGGTAGACACTCTGACAGGTATGAGGCCATATTTCACTGTGGTTTTAATTTGCATTTTTCTAATGATTAGTGTGAGGTGGTTAATTGTATGTGCCGACTTGCTGGACCACAGAGCCCAGGTATTTAGTTAAACATAAATTTTGGATGTTTCTGTGAGGGTGTTTTCTGGATGATAGTAATATTTAAGTTGGTAGATTTGGGGTAAGGCAGATTACTCTTCCTAATGTGAATGGCCTCATCCAATCAGTTGAAGGTCTTAATAGAACAAAGACTGATTTCCCCCACACAAGAAAGCATTCTGCCAGCAGACAGTGGCCATGGGACTTGAACTGCAATTTAGGCTCTTCTTGGGTCTCCAGCTTGACAGCCCATCCGCAGATTTTGGACTTACCAGCCTCCATAATCACATCTGCCAATTCCTTACACACACACACACACACACACACACACACAAATTCTATTGATTCTGTGTTTCTGGAGAACCCTGACTAATTGACTGATACAAGGGTATTTTGACTTTGATGGAAAAGTATCCAATCCTAGCATACTGGTACTCATTCTTATTTGTATGTTGGCATCAATTACATACTGCCCAGGGCTGATGGTGGAGGGATTAGTTATTCCTATATCTCCCCTGATAACCTGCATGATATATTCTTGGCACGTCCCCACCTGGGTTAACAGTCATCATGGTAAGCCTGACCTTGGAAGCCCCGCCTTTGGTACTTACTCCTGGCATCTCTTCAATTTTGCCCATTCTAGGGTGTTCTTTAAGAAATCACCCCGTCAGCTGACTCTAGGTCACCTAGGAACCTTCCCAGGAGCAAAAATCAATCTTTAGATCTGAGCAACACCAGTCTGGATCTAGTACAGGGGTCATGCAAATGTCAAAAGCAGCAGGAAAGTGCCATAGGAGAAAATGGCAGTCAATCCTGCCCCAGGGACAGCAGGCCACCCAGCAGCTCATGCACTTGTTAACTGAAACCTTGGACACCACAAAGCCCTGCTCCTGTCTTTAAAGCCCTAATTCTAAGACAGTCATCTTCCTGTTGGACTTGATGTGGATCCAGGCACATCAGGCACTGGGACGTGGTCTTGGCTTTGCTCACACTATCCCTCTGCATGGAATGCTTGCTTCCACTTTTCTACCAGAAAACTATCTATCCTTCTAGCTTTGCCTCACATGTTACATTTTTCTTAAGTCTTTTCTGACCTCCCTGCTAGGGAAATTAATTACTCCTTTAACTACTGCCAGAGACATTTATATTTCTTCTCAAGATTAAAAAGGACACTTAAAAACATGGTCATATTAACCAACTATTCAAACATCAGCCCAGTGAGAGTTGTTCTAGAAAAGTAGTCTAAATACAAGAAGGTGAAAAATTTACTGGTTATATTCTATTCTGCTTTTAGTAATAGTCTTTATAAGTGCATTTGTAAACACAGATTCATAGCACTTGAAATCTCTAAGAGGGATAAGCTGCTTTTCAGAGATTAATTAACTCATAAATTGGCCATAATCCTCAAACATAAGAACTCAAAAATATAAACTTGTAGTACAGTGTTCATGAAGTGGGTGTTGGTCATTTCTCTCAATGTAGCAGGGTATGAGCTTCATAATTATAATTGTCTGTATTATAATAATCCTCATCACCCTTATATTTTAGATCCTTCATCCCTAAGAACAAATGAGATTGTGCTGTCTTGAAAAGAGTTTAAGCAACTATCAATTTATTCCAGTGGAATGTCTTAATAAAATGTCCCCTCTTGCTGGGAATTTTCAAAACTAACACATGTCAAATCCATTTAAATGCCTGAGCAGTTTTTCCCCTCAGGCTGATTTTAGCACATATCATGTGCTCAAGTTAGAGCTGATTTGCTGAAGAAATAATAAAACTAAGCTAATCATGGAAATAGATGTTGGATGGAATTACCAACAGACTGTGGTAAGAACCTTCATAAACACTCACTTATTTTTGCAAAGTTCATTTGTCGCCTGGAGCCCCCAGGAGGCAGTTTCAGTTTTGTACTTAGCTTAGCTTTCAGGCTTCATGTGCAGGTAACATTCAAACATACCGTAAAGGTGATAAAATAATTTTAATCTTTCTGAAACTCCCAGAAATATTTTTCTCCACCACAGCTTTAGGATTTTTTTTTTCCAGGAAACCTGTTCATACTTTTAACACCTCTGCAGAAGCAAGCCTGGGTTTGGATCGATTCTGCACATTCCGCTCTCCTTTGTTGGTTGGCACAGCTAAGAAATTGGCCCTTCCACATTTGGTCAAGAGTTGGTCCTTACCTGGAGCCTCTTTCATCTCTCCCAAAAATTGGTCTTGATGTCATATGATGATAATGGCAAATCCAATGGTCATTTATCACTCGCCATTTTATCCTGCTGCTCAGCAATGTTCTATATAGCCAATCCCCCGCCTCTTGAAAACACTCATACACATGTTCCCAGGATGCCATGCTCTCCAAATGTTCTGCTTTGTGGCAGTCCCTCTCCTGTACAGCCTTTCTAGATGCCTCTTCTAGGCCTTCCCAGAGTTCAGACCTCCATCTTTTCTTCTTTGTTCTCCACACTCACATCCAAGACCTCACATCCCATCTGATGGCCTTAAATCCATCTACTGCCACTGACTTTCTAGTGAGCATCACCATCCCTGGCCTCTTCCCTAAACTTCAGACAAGTCCACACAGCAGGCATCTCCTCCTGGATGTCTCATGGTATTAAACACAACAGCTCTTACAGAGAACTCTTTTAGGCCCTCTTCCAACATCTACCCCTCACACGTCTTCATATCAGTAAATGACACAATGACTTATTTACTCATACAAAAGCCTTACAATACCCAACTTCTGTCATGTACTCAAACCCCATAATTAGTCCATCAGCAAATCCCATCAGCTTTATCTCCCACTTTCTGATTACTCTGTGTGACCACCATTCTGGTCCAAATCACTCCTGCCTTTCACCTAGACCATGGCATCAGGCCCTAACTGGTCTGTCTGCCCGAGTCAGTCCTTCACAAAATATCAGTAATAGTTTAAAACTACCCACAAGCTCCTCATTATACTCAGAAGTATTTTGGGGGGGATGGATTAGGGGATGCAGATCACAGGGAATTTTATTTTCATTGTCCCCCTGTAGATTATGACCTCCGTAATGTGGGGATTTCTTGTTGCCTGTTCTGTTCACTTCTACATACCCAGTGCCTAGAACTGTGTCTGTCACATACTAGGTGGTGCACGGTAAATATGTGTTGAATTAATCAATCAATTACCCATCCATAAATTTCTTTTGTTCAAGAAAAGAAAGATGAAGTATAATGACTTTTAAAAAATCATCTTATTAGGTACTCAGAAATTTACTTCCAGCCAAGATGGAGGCATAAGTAGATACACTTTGCCTCCTTGCACAACCAAAAGAAGGACAACAACAAATTTAAAAACAAAAAAAAATAACCATAACTGCCAGACAATCAAACTATATGGAAATCTGACAACCAAGGAGCTAAAGAAGAAACATTCATCCAGATCCATAGGAGAGACAGAGACAGGCAGCTGGGAGGAGAAGATGCGCAGCAAGGCAACAGCTGGAGGACCGGGCATTCCTACATTTGCATGTGGATAAACTGGAGGAACAGCTGGGGAGCAAGACAGACTGCGCAATCCAGGGTTCCAGCGCCGGAAAAGAAAGCCTCAAAACCCCTGGCTGTAAAAATCTGCGTGGGTTGCGTGGCAGGAGAAACTCCCAGTCTCACAGGAGAGTCCATTTGAGAGACCCATGGGGTCTTAGAATGTACACAAAACCACCACCTGGGAATCAGCACTAGAAAGGCCCAATTTGCTTGTGGGTAGTGGGGGAAGTGACTGAAAGCTGGTGGAGAACTGAGTAAGCAGCATTGTTCCCTCTTGGACCTTTCCTCCACAGACAGCATCACAACTCAGTGACCTGGGTTGCCCCATCCTGATGAATACCTAAGTCTCTGCCCCTTCCAACAATTTCCAAGGTGCGCTAAGACAAAGAAATATGGCCCAAATGAAAGAACAGATCAAAGCTCCAAAAATAAAACTAAGCGATGAACAGATAGCCAACTTATCAGATGCACAGTTCAAAACACTGGTAATCTGGATGCTCACTGAATTGGTTGAGTATGATCACAAAATGGAGGAAAAAGAGAAGGCTATGCAAGGTGAAATAACGAAAAATATACAGGGAACCAACAGTAAAGGAAAGGAAACCAGGACTCAAATCAACAATTTGGAGCAGATGGAAGAGACAAATATTCAACCAGAACAGAATGAAGAAACAAGAATTCAAAAAAATTAGGAGAGGCTTAGGAGCCTCTGGGACAACTTTAAATGATCCAACATCTGAATCATAGGGGTGCCAGAAGGAGAAGAGAAAGAGCAAGAAATTGAACATTTATTTGGAAAAATAATGGAGAACTTCCCCAATCTGGCCAAGGAAATAGACTTCCAGGAGGTCTAGGAAGCTCAGAGAGTCCCAAAAAAGTTGCACCCAAAGACTCACACACCAAGGCACATCATAATTGAGCTACACGAGATTAAAGATAAGGAGAGAATCTTAAAAGCAGCAAGAGAAGAGGAGGCAGTTACCTATAAAGGAGTTCCCATCAGACTATTAGCTGATTTCTCAAAAGAAACCTTACAGGCAAGAAGGGACTGGCAAGAAGTTTTCAGTCTTGTAAAGCAAGGGCCTACATCCAAAATTACTCTATCTAGCAAAGCTATCATTTAGAGTGGAAGGGCAGATAAAGTGCTTCACAGATAAGGTCAAGTTAAAGGAGTTCATTATCACCAAGCCCTTATTATATGAAATGTTAAAGGGATTTATCTAAGAAAAAGGAGATCAAAAACTATGAACAATAAAACATAGGGGAGAGGGAGGGGGAAGAATGGGGGAAAAGGTACAGGGAATAAGCGCATAAATATTAAGTACAAAATAGGCCAGGGGGGTGGGAGGGTTAAGAATCGTGTAGGAAATGGAGAAGCCAAAGAACTTATATGTACAACCAATGACATAAGCTGAGGGGAGGGGCGGAATACTGGGGTGTGTGGCCGTGTGGGGTGGAGGGGAGTAAAGGAGAGGAAAAAAAATGGAACAACTTTAATAGTATAATCAATAAAATATATTAAAAAAGAAAATTATAAGACACTCAAAAAAGAAATTAAAGAAGATAGAAATAAATGGAAGCAGATTCCATCTTGAAATTACTGTCACACACAAAAAAATCATTTTATTGCCTCCTCACCATACTCTTTCTCACACAAACTTCAAGTAACAGGAAAACATTTTTAAGATTTTGAATATCTACTTTTTGAGCCCAATATGACAAAAGAATGTATTAAACAAGAACTGGTTGAACCAAGATATGAGCATAGCAAAATTAAGTATGTAGTGATTGAAATAAAGTCAGTAGGCATACAGAAAATCAATTCATAATTGTAGAGAATAAACTTGAGAAACACACGCAGGATAAAGGCCAAATGAATAAAGTTGTTAAAAATATTCACAAAGGGAATGACATACTTGAAGGACAAATCTTGGACCAATAAAAGAAAAATGTATAGGTGAGAAGCAATAATAGGAGGTATGAGAGGATAAAAATTCCAGACCTGAAAAAGTAAAGCTGAGATTAGAAATTGATAGCTTAACATCTTCCAGAGGAACTTAATAAGTAGAAATAAGTATTATGCTTAAGCCTCATAAATATTTAAACCTAAAGAATTTTTTAAATGAGTTCTAAAATCAACCAAACTGGGGAAAAATCAACTACAGTTTCTTTTCCAATATCTCTTCTATAATAATAAATGCCAGGCAACAAGGGAGTTTATAGCTCACAGAGGGGGGAAGTTTATGATTCAAGAATTTTATAAATATCCATGTGCTAGTCATATGTTAGAACAACATATGTTAAATAACTACACCTGTAAATGAAGAATGTTATGAAAAAAGTCAGCTAGGACATGAAAAAGTCTTATAAATTTATCACCCAATAAGTTTTCTACAAAAATTGACTGAGAAAAGTATTCCAGATCACCAAGAGGTGAATAAAACTTTGAGCTAAAAAATGGAGACATTTTGTAGACAATAAATGTCACTATGCATTGAAACATTAACTTCTATGAGAAAAATAACATATTCTAAAAATATAATTTTAATTATTACAACTATAGTATATAAAACAATGCAAAATATAGATTTATTGAAAAGGAGGACATTTGTTTCAAAATATTTGTTTGTGTTCAATTCCAAATTAAGCAAATGAAAGAATAATAAATCTTTGCAGGCAGTGAGGGGAGGGATGATGGAAGGGAAACTGGAAAAGCAAAAGACGAAACTCCTCTTAAGTTTTTAATGTAAATACTAGTAGAATTTAAAAGAGACTATCTCTCCTCAATATATAAAATCTGAAAATAAATCTAACAAATGGTGTGTGAGACATGCATGGAAAATTTATAAAACTCTTCTGAAAGACATTAAAGACTCAAATAAAGGGAAAGAAACACCATGTCAATTCTTCTTAAATTGATCTTACAATTAAATGCAATCCCACCAAAATCCCAGGAATGTTTTTTATGGAACTTGACGAGTCGTCTTTTATTCTAAAATGTATATGAAAGAGCAAAGATCAAGAATAAGGAAGAAACCCATGAAGAAGAAAAAAAAGAAAAGGGATTTGTACAACCAGATCTTAAGACTTACAAAACTGCAGTGCTTAATTACCATAGAGTGGCGCTGACTTAGTGATAGGTAAGTGAAACAAAAATAGAGATGACACCCTGAGCCTCTCATACATGGAAAACATGATGTATGGCAGTGGTGGCACTGAAGATCACAAGAGAAAGGGTATATGTGATAGGTAGCACTGAGACAACTGGTTGCCCATATGGGAAGACAACTGAATTCCAGATCATGCCATACTCAGCATGCTACACACCTCACACTCACCACGTCCCAGCACGCACACCACCCACACCACAGTCAGCACACCACTCGCACCACAGCATACACACAAACCCACACACACTACACTTACCCACACCACACTTGCCACACTACCCACACCACAGCAAAGGATTAAAGACTTGAACATAAAAGTCAAAACCTAAAAAACAAATATATATGAGAATATCATTATGATTTCAGGTAGGGAAAACTTCTTAAATAATATGCAAAAAAAGGTAATGAAAAAGGATTAATGAATACATTTGGCTACCTTACAATTAAGAATTTCTGATCATAAAACAATGCCATGAAAACACTCTTGCACGCTGCTAGCTGGAGTATAAAATGGTATGACCACTTTGGAAAACAGTTTAGCACTTTCTTAAAATTTAAATGTATACCTGTCAAACACCCAGCCATTCTACTTCTAGGTTTTCACCCAAGAGAAAAGGAAAAACATGTTCACACAAAGGCTTGTATGAACAGTTTTCTTAAATAGTCTAAAACTGGAAACAACATAAGTGTCTGCATACAGGTGCATGGAAAAATGATCACATATCCATGTAATTGAGTATTACTCAGCAATAAAAATGGATTAACTATTGATAATATGCAACAAGGGTGAATATCAAAATAAATTATGTTGAGTGACTAAAACAATACAAAAGTGTATGCATGCTCTATGATTCCATTTATACAAAACTCTAAAAAATGTAAACTAACCTACAGTGACAGAAAGCAGATCAGTGGTTGCTTAGAGATGGGGAGTGTTGGAGACAGAAGAGAGAAACTAAAAGAGGTACAAAAAACTTTTGGGGGTGCTGAATCAGTTCACTATCTTGATCGTGGCTTTTTATGTGTACAGATGTCTAATTTTATTTAATTGTACATTTAAATATATGCAGCTTATTATATGTCAGTTATAACCAAATAAAGCTGTGTTTTAAAAAAAAAAAGATACATAAACTGAAAATACAACCCAAAACCTAGGAGAAGAAATCTTCAAGATATATAACTATCAAAAGAATTGTGTTCATAATATATATAATAAAAAAAAAACACCTCTTTGAAGCCAATGAGAACAAAGCAAATAATCCAATAGAAAAATGGGCAAAAAACATAAACGACTATTTCACAGAAGAGGGACAACAACTGGCAAATAAACATATAAAAAGATGCTCAATTTCATTTGTAATCAGGAAAATATAATTTTAAAATCTTAACAATACACACTTTACTTCCATAGATTTATAAATGTCAAAAAGTCTAACAATGCAAAGTATAGGCAAGGACGCAGGTCCATAGGGACACATCACTGGAGAAGGTATACCACTTCAAAACACAAGGCGGCCTCATATGTTAAAACTGAAGCTCTTCATATACTGTAGCCTAGTAATTCTGTTATCAGGAACACACTTTAGAGAGATTCTTGAATGTGTACATTACAAGACACAGACAGCCAGATTCACAGAACTAACCTGGGAAAAACTCAAATGCTCATCAACAAGAAATGAATGAATAAATTGTTGTATATTTATAGAAATTTATCAGGGAAAATATAGATGACCTATATCTACATGCAACATAATGGCTGATTCCTATAAATATCATATTGCAGGAGAAGTAGCAATTGCATAGACCACATAAAGTAGGGCACAATTTTTTTTAATTAAAAAAAAAACAAAATCAAACAAATTTTGCTTAGGAATACCAATGCATGTGATAGAACTTTAAAAGCAACTTCAAAGAGAATGATACCTCTCAAAGCAGGACAAGTGCTTAGCGAGGAAGAAAGGGCCAGGAAGAGCACACAAGGGAAGAGGCTGCCCGGGCAAGACTCCCTAAGTCTGACGCTGAGATTCTGGTTAAGGTGGACTCCAGTTAAGCTGCATGTTTCCAGTTAAGGGGTATTACAATAATATAGAAGTTATAATAATAATAGTTATTTTTATAACTTACATGTCTGCTTCAATATTTTGTGTGTATCAAATGCTACATGATAAAAACATCTGAAAGAAAAATTTTCTGCTTAGCATGATAAGGAGCAATCAATAACACAGAAAGGTATAACACCAATCAGAAATTCAGTATATTTTCAAATATCAAAGAACAATTTACAAAGTACAAAATCCAACTAGAAAATAAACACAGAAAAAGTACTGATCTTAACTAACAACCAAAAGATTGCTGGTTGAAGCCAAGGATTACTGTCCATTAACGCATTTTTAAGAATTCAGTATCAGTTATTATTAAATGTGGGCACTTGAAATTCTATTAGTATCATAGTATATGATACTATTGAAAAACTATCAGAACATTTTAATAGTCTAAAAATTTTCTTATATTTTAATCTAGATATCATACTTTTGATAATCCTTATTTTTGCAATTCACAATAGTGGAAAGTAAATGTTCAACAGTATAAAAAATACTAATAAATCATCATATATCTCCTCAAATAAATGATTTACAGGCACTAAAACCTGTAGTTTTAGAGATTATTTTACAACAAAAACCTGATAGTTTTGGAGATAATTTTACAACAAAAAGCAATGTTAATAACACTGGAATGAAAAAGAACACAAAGATGTATGTACATCAAAATGACAACTACATTTTTAAAAAGGAATAGCCTATAAAAAGAAATGAAATTAAATACTCCAAAATCACAATAGTGGTTTTGTTGGGTGAATAAGGCTAAAAGAAATTTTTTACTTTTCCCTGTATTCCAAGATTTTCATATGTGAATTATATTTGTTTTATAACTTAAGAAAGTTAATAAAACTATAAAATACTAATGTTCAAATATTTGGCTTACCTTTTTACAAACATTTTAGTTTTCCCCTCCCTAAAGTCCTAGGAACATTTTTCAGGTCAGTACACACACACACACACACACACACACACACACACACACACACACACAGAGAGCAAGCATTATGAAAAAAAGTTGAATTTAAAACCCCATAAGAATTTAAAAAGAGAAAGCTAAATTTAGCTGGAACAGTGGACAAAATTAATAGAGATATAGCCTTTGAATTCATATCAAAGGACAACAGAGGTAAAAAGTTGCAAACAACCATTCTTCCCACACACAGTGGTTCTTTTTTTGAGTGAGCAAAGAAAAGGCAATAAAATTCTAAAGCACCATTTTCAAATGAGAAATTAAATTAATCTGAACTTGGCTTCTGAGATAGAGACAACATTTTTAAACAACAAGACACAAAGGTGGAGAACTGGTGTGCACATCTCTCAGCAGACAGCTGCTTATAATTTGGGGTTACAGTTGGAACACTATTCTTGGAAAAACCAAGTGTGTTCAATTTATAACAGATGTAACCACGTGTTTATTATAGTAAAATACTAGTTTTCATAAGTCAAAAGTTCAATGAATAAACAAGCCCTATATGTAAGCAGAATGACATTTATTGTTCCAAACCAAAGAATTCACTCTAATCAGCAGTGAACATTAATTATTCCATTAGCTACAGTGTTCTCAATTTTACTCTACTTGGAAAAAGCAGGACCACTTGCCTATTTGCTGTGTTATTCTTTGTTATTGCTGAACTATATCATTCGCATACATCCCATACACGATTGCAATCATAAAGTTAAACTTAGGGAAATAATTAAACATCATATGAATCAACATTTCTCCCATATAACAGTCTGTAATCGAAAGGGAAAAAAGTATAATTTAAGACCTAATTCATAGTCTATCTGTACTTCTTACATAATAACATGAAGTCAGGCCAGCCTTCCCTCCAAACAGCCTTTTAATGGGTGTCTCTACTCAGTAGTTTCCCACTTAAACCCTTCTCACGGACCAAGTTTTCAGAAAGACTGAATCAGCCACACTATCTTATGAAAATCTTCAATTTTTAGTCCTGCTCCATAGAATGGCTGAGTCTGGGTAACAAAAGTCCAAATGTGGTTTAGAAGGGAAGAAAAATGCCAGGAAAACAGAGAAGGAGTGTAGGTGAGGACTAAGAGGGAGGCAACCAGGTGAGATCAGCAGGCAAGAAGGCAAGCACGGTGGGAGAAAAAGTCGTGTCAAGGACAGAAAGCCTAGGTGTAGGAGGGCTCCGCTGTGTGGGACTGGTGACAGCTTCATGCGGCCGGCAGAATGAACGAGGATGCCCTCACATTCACCTAGGACTGAGGTTATGGCCAGACATGCAAATTCTGGGTGTGGGATAGTTTGAAGACAGAGTCATCAGATAAACATGGTGTGTCTTTCTGGTATATCAACTGATTCAGTGACAGGTAATCAAAGCATATCTCATGTTAAAATAATTACACACATATTATGGAGGACAATACAAAATTTACATGGATTTTTAAGTTGTAACACAGCGCTCAAATAAATATTTATGGGGTTTTTTTTGAACCATTTAGGGCTAACTACCCAAATTAAGACATTATGCCTTCATTCTCTTCCACCTGTAGGGATACTTAGGGATAAAATTTGAGAGAATCTGCTAAGTCATCTAGACTATCAATCAAAATCTTCCATAATCAATTTCCTGTCCACCTTTCAACCTTATCTTCCACTACTGATAAATCAAATACCACTATGAAAACTAGCTTGGACAACTCCTAAGAATGATAAAAGTCCTACTTCTACAGTGTTCATAATAGCTTTGAGAAATGTAAATGTATTATATACTCTGTGAAACTTCAAATAGTCATAATTAGAAGTTGCCTGTGAGCCAGTCTCAACTACAGCAAGACTTGAGAATGAAGCAATAAATGTGCAAAATGAATCTGAACAGCAAAAAGTAATGATATAAGTTCATGCATTAAAGCTCATGCATTTGTTCCATAGGAGAGACCAAATGCCATTAAAAGTAGTTCGATTCTAAATTTTATAGAAGACCCTACTAAGGTGGTATTTTTTTTTTCATTTCCCCCAGCACAGCTAAAAAGCAGATATTTAAGTAATCAGAGGAAGAATGGGAATACCTCTAGGAACAAGCACACTAAACTAGAAGCAACAGTTCACAGTGACAGCAAGAGTCAGAAACTGTAATAAGCCAGATACAGTTAGGCAAGTGGCACGGAAATGTGGGACCACTCAGTGCATAAACAGATCAAAAACCTTAATAGCCCTAAAAAAGTGGTATGATATAGGAGACTCAGGCTAAAATGGTCACTGTGGTAGACTCCTCACTATCCATCTGACCCCAAATTGTAATTTAAATTCATCGCTAACTGCTAGCCGGGGACTGGTCTAAGAATGGGTATGTGAACCAACCCTGACCAATGAGATGGACGATGAAGTCTACAGAAGGGCTATCTGATGATGTTCAAGGATTCCTTTGGCTACTTGGCCAGCACTCAGAGAATGAGGCCAACACAGCAGGTAGGACAGAATTAAGGGAGGAACAGAGGAACAGCTACATCCAGAATTCGGGACCCAAAACATGTCCATCAAGAGCTAATTCATATAAATCAACAAATATTATCTCCCTGTTAAAGTCAATTTCACTTGGGATTTCTATTAATACGCAGTCCAAAGCTTCCTATTACGCTAAGCCCAAGTCCTATTTTCAGACCAGGTGCTATGAAGTACAGTACTGAATTTCTTTGAGACACAGTTCCTCACTGGTACAAGTTTCCTCATTGACAATTGTGAGGATTTAATGAGAAATCAAGCCAAAACCTATTACATCAAATGTGATCTGTTATTGCAAAAAATCAAGACTATATATAGACTATATTAAGAAGCTAGGTATGTTTGCAAATGATTTTTATCCAGAGTTACTCAAATTATAAAATAACTAATAAAAATAATAGCAAGATTGTCTTCCCTTTCAATATGATGAGTATTCTAATCCAAGAGCTAATGATAAACTTAATGGAAAAATGCTAAAACCATTCCTTTCATAAGGAATTAATTGTGGTAAAATATAGATAACATAAAATTTACCATCTTAACCATTTTTAAGGGTACAGTTCACTGGCATTAATTACATTTACGTTGTTGTGCTATCATCACCACCATCCACCCACAGAACTCTTCATCTTGAAGAACTAAAAATCTATACTTACTTAACACTAACTACCCATTCTTCCCTCCCCCATAACCTACCAACCACCATTCTATTTTCTGACTCTATATATTTAACTATTTTAGGTACTTCATAGAAGTGGAATCATACAGTATTTGTCTTTTTGCAACTGGCATCTTTCACTTACCATGATGTCTTCAAGGTTCATGAATGTTGTAGCATGTATCAGAATTTTTTCTTTTAAATGCTGAATAATATTACACCGTGTGTATGTGTACACAGAGAGATAACACATATACATTGTTTCTATATGCACATCTATATCTGACATTTGGTTCATCCATCAGTGGAAACAAGTAGCAATGGCAAAATATTTTAAAAGCAGAAATGATAGAAAATCTGGATACAAACAAGAATAATACAAGAAGACAAAATATAGGAAATGTGTGTACCTGATTTAATGCAAAAGTGAAATTTCAAAATGTTTTTAAAAGCACCCATTATGTGTGTGTTAGGAATTAGGTTTGATTTCTTTCACAGTCTAAACCGATGAGTTCATGTTAATTTTTCCAATGTCTCAGTAGGCAAAAAATCTAGTTTCTAAATGAGCAAAATTTTTCTGGAAAATTTTAACATATATATTTGAAGTTAAACATACTCAGAAAATATTATAAATTACTTTTGTTAGTCTGAGTTGGTTTAGGTCACTAAGAACATGGATTATTTATTTACTTACACTTCTATAAGCATTGAAAAGAAATAGCATACCCCAACAGTAAATGCAGCAGCAGAAGTTCATCATTTGTTTTTTAAACAAAGAATACAGGTTATTATTTATAATAGTAACCCTGATCCCAACAAATGATAATGTTTTACCTATTATTTTACCCACACGCTGTGTAATGCACAGGGTCTGCCAGAGCCAGTCCGGTGAAAGGTGACAGTTCTGATATTAAATTAAAATGACAGTAGCAACAGGAAGCCCTAACCCACTTTCCAGTTTGCTCACTGCTTGCACTTTGGGGGCAGAAGTGGTCAGCATGGGATGAAGGAATGGGTTCTGGTGGCAGTTTGGAGTCCCCAGAGTCACTTTGGAAGTCCCATCTGACTTTTCAAGGGCACTCTCTCAGGGAAACTGGCTAATTTCCCAGATGTTTGATGCAGTGCTCACATATTTCATTCTAAAAATGATTTTTAATGGGTCTAAAAAATGGGACTTAAGGACAAAAGCCTACACAGAATTAAGTGGGTAGAAGCTATTATTAATGCCCTGAATCCAAAAATATTCTTAGGGTCTTCACTAAGTTGAAAAGGTGTCAGTGGAATTCATACCTTTTCATTTTAATTTTCTAAGCATAACCTAGACACACAGATTTTTCATCCCTTAGAGAACGTAAGCCATTTTCATGCTGGTGACCTGTGAATGTTAGTGGAATAACTCTAGGCTTAAAGTAGTTAATACACTTGCATTGAATTTTTATTTATGAAATTTAGCATGGGTTTTCCTATACCAGAAGGGGGATTCTTACAGTAGTTCCAAGATGTAGCTGTGAGAGCCCAATACCCCTTTTTGTTTAACCAAATAGAAAACTAAAAGCAAAGAGAAGTATTTAGAACAGGTAAAAAACTAAAAGGAGAGGGGGTAACCAATTTTGGGGTTCCTATTACATCCATTTTCATCTTCGGGAAGGTCCCTTCTGTGACTCTACAGACGCTCAGCCCAGGCCGTCCGCACGCGCCACCTCATTCCATCGTCCGCTTCCCCTCATTCTCGCCGTGAGTCTATTCAGCTCAGCCTTGAAGTCCAGTTCAAAATTCATTGCTACAAAGGGATTTTTAAAATTGCCTTCAAAAATCTAATCATTTTTTTTTTACTCAACATTTCTCCAGGATTTAAATAGTTCATTGTTACCATATATAGCTATAAAATCGTGGTAAGTGAACACTTTTGAAAATTTTTAATTAATTTTATCAAGTGACACATAGTTTAAAAGGCTAAATGCTATTACAAAGTTTAAAACAAAAGCAGTGACACTTCTTATTTGCATATCTTCATATTTGCACATAATATACATACATGGGTATTTATATAATGTGAGGTAAACTTCACCTATCACAAATTAACCATTTTAAAGTGAACAATTCAGTAGCATTTAGTACATTCATAATATTGTGCAACCACCACCACCGCTATCTAGTTGCAAATGATTTCAGTCATTCCCAAGTAAAACCTTCCTACCTGTTAAGCAGTTTTTCTTCACTACCCCTTTCCCCCATATCCTAGCAACCACCAGCCTGCGTTTGGTCTCTGTGGACCTAATCTGAATATTTCATTTAAACGAAATCATACATTATGTAACTTTTTGTATCTGGCTTCTTTCATTTAGAATAATATTTTGGAGGTTCATCCATGTTGTAGCATGAGTCACTCCTCACTCATTATGGCTAAATAATATTCCATTGACTGCATATAGCACAATTTGTTTACCCATTCATCCACGGACAGACATTTGGACTGTTTCCACCTTTTGGCTACTGTGAATAATGCTGATACATACATGAATATATATATGGACTTACTTTTCTGAATACCTGTTTTGAGTTCTTTGGGGTAGATAACTAGGAGTGTAATTGCAGGGTCATATGGTAAGTCTAAATGTAACTTTTTGAATTAAGGTCAAACACAAACATTTACTTTGTGCGCCATTTTATCAAATTAAATATGTTTCTTGAATGAAAATCCTTGTATTTAGTTACGCTTACATCTCTCTCCACCCCTTTCAAGTTATATGGCTCCCAATATGCTTGTCTAGATGCTCAAAACTCTTAATTAAATAGTTAATTCATCTACATAAACCTTGAGAATGCTAGAAGAAAATATTGTAAAAATAAGTCCTTTTTAACAAAGAAAAATCCTATCATTTATCTTCTTTCACTAAACAAATATCTGTTTAAAAAAAGAAAAAGATTTTCCTTGTTTTTCATCTCCATAAATTTATTCGGTACTAGGCCAATCTTAATGTTTCTCCACCCACATACTCTTTTTCCCAGATAAAGAATTTATCCGTAACTAAAAAATAATTTTAAAACTGTTTTAAGCTTGTGATAAATAACAAAGCAAGCAAAAGGAATTATTTAAACATGGAAAAAAATAAACTTGGGACAAATCCTGAATCATAAAATATTTCTCTATGACACAAAACTTGCTTATAAGCAAATGGCTCTTCAGAATAGTACAATATTTCTATTATCTTATAAACCACATTTAAATATTTCCAAAAATGAGAGATAAAAATGTTCTTATAAGTCTAAAAATATTTTAATAGATGAAGGGCCATGTCAGAGGCAGTCACTTATTTTAACTGCTGGCACCACACTTTCTACTGAGGATATAAGGTGGGGTGGGAGGGAAAACTCACAATTATTGTCCACCTACTGAATCTTACAAGAAAGAGGTGAAAATGGAAACAAAGAAGATCTAGGATTTTTCCCAACAGGAAAGCCATATCATAGTGGCTTTGAAACCAAAGCACAGCTCAAGAAAGTTAGGAAACCCATCTGAAACTTTTTTTGAAAAGACATATATTTTAAGGGGATTTATATGTAATCCACTTATATGTGACCATTGCTAGAAGAGTCTGGATCTCATTATCAGGACTAGCTGCACTTTTCCTGAACAACTGGTTTGTTTTCAGATTGTGGACACAGTGACTCACGGCACTCATGATGTTCTTATCTTTGCACTGGCTGCCAGTGAGCTCAGAGCCCGTTTCTGATCCACAACTCCAAGGGTAGAGGATTTCAAAGCATACATTTGATATATTAATCTTAAATCTCATTTTAGGTTCATTTTTTTCTTGTTCCAGTTTCTACTCTCATTGCATATATCTCTATTGCTCTAACTTAAAATCTATTAAGAACATAAAGAAATCAATCTCTCTAATAATCCTACTTCCAAATTTGAATATCATACTCTAATCCTTGTTGGTATATTTCCAGCAATCTATAATTATTCCAGGTGGGGTGATCTCAGAGCGACCTCTATTATTGTGCTTGAGAACATGGCACAACTTACTGTGCCTCATTTTCCTGTTATCAGTGGGCAAAGCTCTTACCTCAGCATGTGATGTGATGCACAGTAAAGAGTTTAGCACACTGCCTGGACCATAGCAAGCGCTCAGTTAAAATCAGCTTTTATTTGCTATTGTATGTTAACAAGCCCTCCTGTGAGCTTAACTTAGAGCAGGAAAAAAAGTCTAAAAGCAGAATTCAACCTACTACATTTAAAAATGAACTAGCACAGGTGTAAAGTATTTCTTAATACCAAGAAACATTTTAAGTTCACAGAAAACTAGAGGTGGAGATAAGGGGAAGTAAAGATAAAAAATGCCAGCAATCCTTTCAAAAAGATAGGATCTGGCCCTGACCCATGTGGCTCAGTGGGCTGGGCACCATCCTGCAAAGTGGAAGGTCTTATGTTTGATTCCTGACCAGGGCATATGCCTGGGCTGAGGGTTCTGTCCCTGATTTGACATGTATGAGAGGCACCTGATTGTTGTTTCTCTCCCTCTTTCTTCCTCCCTTCCTCTCTCTGTAAAAATAAATAAAATCTTTTTTAAAAAAGACAGACTGTGAAGAGAAGGGGAGAAGTAGGCTGGGGGTTAGTAGTGAAGAAGAACTTGGATTTTGTGTGTGGTTTTTTTTGTGTAATGTTTGTTTGTTTGTGTTTTAAGATGAGAAAAACAGGAATATATATACTATGACAGACACAGACATGATGACAAATAGGTATGAACAAACTTTATATATAAGTAGCTGAAAACATCACAAAAATTTTAAAAAATGAGGACCTAAAAAAACTATAGATAGTGTCAAAAATAAAATGTTATGTAGTAAATTGGAGTCTGCTTTATAAAGCAATCATTCACAATCTACTTCTCTTTAAAGAAGCCTTTGAGTCCTGACTGGTGTGACTCAGTGGATTAGGTGTTGTTCTGCAAATCAAAAGGTTGCCAGTTCCATTCCAGTCAGGGCATGCTTCTGGGTTGCGGGCCATGTCCCCAGTTGGGGGCATGCAAGAGTCAATTGTTTAGGTTTCCCTCCCCTTCTTTCTCCTTGCCCTCCCCCTCTTTCTGAAAGTAAAGAAATAAAATCTTAAAAAAAAAACCAAGCCTTTAATAAATAAAACCACATAAATGTTTCTTTGTTGTTATATGCATATAAATATCTTTAATTTTCATAACCGATGCAGACCTTAAAAAACTACTCCTAGTAAAATGGATCCCCATGATTTACACCCTCAGACTGGGCAGCACCTCTGTGTTCAGTGCTGGGCTGGAGGGAAGTGTCTGCAAATGGAGAAGCTGGTTGTAAATGTCATATTCAGGAAGGTCCAACAAATTTCGTTTTATTCAAGCAAAGACAAAGCAAGTTCACCCTACAAGTACAGGAAGCCCTAATTGTTTATATTAAATTTTCATTTTAATTTGTAATTTGTAATGCAAAATTATTTTACATATTGCCTTTATGGAGCACAAGGGATCCCAAGCACAAAAAGATGATGTTATATATTTAAACTACAAAATGTATGCATAAGAATCTAATGAAGGGAAGTTGATTACCCAAAACTAAGCCCTAAATTGTAAATCAGAGTTTTGCTCTAGGTGGATTTAAAGAGAGTTATTATTTATTTATTTATTATTTATTTGTTTGTTTGTTTCATAAGGAAAAACATTCCAAATGCTCTGAGCATAGTTTTGCTTCATTTTGTGTGCACAGAATCGCTTATGTTCATCTATTTAAATGATATATACCCATTTCATGGAAGTATCAGCATAAATTTCTTATACAAGTTTGTCCGGAAAAAGTCCAGCCATTATTAATATAACAAGAACAGTTTCCATGACATCGATGAAACCTGGCAGCCAAGAATAGAGCAGAATGAGCATGTAGAGATAATGATGCCTTCACTGTATTAGTCAGTGGGGGCAGTAAATGCTGTCAAGTTAGCATGTGTATGGTGTGGCCATCCCATTCAAAATGACTGAGTGAGGAGAGCAATGAATCTCAGTCAAATTTTGCATTAAGCTTGAACACTCCTCTGTGGAAACTATTCCAATGATTCAGAAGGCTTTAAAGGACAATGCAATGAGTGCAACACAAATAAAAGTGTGGCATGAACACTTCAAAGATGGTCAAGAATCTGTTGAAAGTGATCCACATTCTGGAAAGCCTGCAACAATCAGAGCACTTCAGAATGTTGAACATGTACGGGCTGCAATCAACAAAGCTCAGAGACTCACAGTGTGAGAACTAGATGCTGATCTGGGGATTCCAAAAACTACTGTGTCCAAGATTTTGACGCAGGATCTTGGCATGAAACGTGTTGTAGCAAAATTCATTCCACAATTCAGGAAAATACAACAGGGCAGCTGATGGCAATTCCAACAACAGATTCAGTAAAAAGTTTTGAACAGTGGAAGAGATGCCAGGAGAACTGCGTGAGGTCCCCAGGTGCCTACTTTGAAATGGACTGAGGCGTCATTGTCCTATGTACAATGTTCTTGTATCCTGTATCTTCTTCCATACATGTCTCTATTTTTCACATTGCATGGCTGGATACTTTCTGGACAGAATTATTCCACAAAAGCTTATTTAAGAAATTAAAAGAAAAATAATGTCTTTTAAAATTGAAATACATCATTTGTATTTCTTACCACTGTTAAGGTTAAAGTGCAACCATTAGCTTGCAAATAAGAACAAAGTTTTTCTCTTTGAAACAGTATCATTTCTTTTTTAAAGATCATGGCTTTCAAAGGTCATTTTTGTGAACTAAGTAATGACATTTATTCTTTAGGTAAAATGTTGTAAAGTGTCATGCAAGCTTTGCTTTTCTTTCATGGGCAAGTTTAATTGTTAAATTTGTGATTACTTTAAAATCAGTTCTACCTTGTTTTTAAGAAGATACGTGTAGATGAGACAAAATTAATATATATGTTTTGACACTGAAATTCCCAAAGCTACATGTTAGTCATCTGCTTCATGCTCATTTTAAATCTCTCTGGTATATTTTTGAAACCTCACATTGTGAATCATAAAATAAATGTTAAGATCTTATAGCTACATGAAAAAGACCCTAAAATTGATACTTTCATCATTGGGTCACATAATAATAGTAAAGAGTAAGTAAGATAAAATAAGGAATTGCAGGCTCATCATAATAAATTCTTTAGGACATAATACATATAAACTCTGGTCATAGTACTTTCATAAAATTTATTTACTCCTTCACTCATTTCATTGACTTAACAAATATTTGGCAAACCACCAAAGAGATAAAAATGAAAACACCTTGTCTTTCTCCTCTGCTGCCAAAAGGGGAAAACAGACATGCAAATAACAGTTGCAATGAAATAAAATAACCAGTATAATAGAAGTGGGTACATAGTGTTGCAGGAGCACAGGGGAAGAAGCTACTCTGGAGGTAGAAGAACCACCCCAAGCCTTAACTGACAGGTCTTAGCAACTGTAGATATGGAGGTAAAGTCAAAAAAGCAATCTAAGATAAGTTCAGATATCTGACTGGGACGTCTAGCTGGTGCTGATCTCTGAGTGAGGAAATAGAGAAAAGGGAACAGATCTGGAGTTGTGGAAGAAGGGCAATGATTTCCGATTTGTACCTATTAAGTGTGAGATACCTATCCATTAAATAGCTGGTGGGGTACCTGATAATCAGTGTACATGCAGATCTGAATTCAGAAGAGAGTTCTGAGCCAAATAGATTTGAGAGTATGTTTGAAGCCAAGGAGGTAAATGAAATTGCCCCCAGGTATCAGAAATAGAAGATCACGAACCATGAATTTTGCTTGGCAATAAACTAAATTGACTATTTTTTTTAGAATACCTTCAACTCCAGAATCATATCACATATTCTAGTGGGAATTAAAGCCACACTTTATTAGAGACACCGAAGAGAGCTGCAGACAGCTGTGTGCAGTGATGCTTTAACATCCTGCTCTCTGTACTCCTAGCTTCTGCTACACCTCAAGGTCTCCATGACAAGTACCTCTGCTGGTCTTTTGCAAACCCTTAGTTCATCACTGGAAACCTTGGCTTACCTTGGCTCCACTCCGCACTCAGTTTATAGATTCCTACTCACCCCCTGGTGTTAATTTTGGCTGCTCCCCACCTCCATCCTCAGATTGCAAACAGGACCAAATGCTGGTGTGCAGCACTCCACCCTGACCGCCCCGCCCCTTTTGCTGCTTTTGACGTACCAGGAGCAATTCTATGCCCTTATGAGGCAACTCAAGATTGAGCTAGAGGTACAATGCAAACTTCCTAAAATACTTAATTGCAAGCAATAAGAAACAAGGCATGTTGAGTTTATTCTTGCATTGTATAATTAAATGGCATTTATAACTATTAATAATTACATAACAATTATATGTACAACTTATCAAATTTTACAAAGTAGAATAGCACGATCAATTTTGATCTTTCACAGTAAACATAGAAGTTCATAGGCCCTATGAAACTAAAAATTAAACTGCTTCTGACATTGGCAATGAATATTAACGGCTTATGTGTTAAAAGATTCAAAGAAAAATGTCCTTGAAATAATATAGGTTCAAAATAGATCTTGGGTAAGCTGTAGTTAAGTTACAACATTATCATTTTAAGTTTACTTATTAATATTCAATTTCAACCATCCCCTCTCTATTCAGTACTGAGTTTATCACACAGGCTGTGCAAGGTAAAGAGTTTGCCAGTACATCCACTGACTGGGTCCATGATGGTGACCACCGCCCCCGCAACCCCGCAACCGGTCAAGAGAATAGAGGGACTTGGAAGTTGTAGGGTGGGACATTTATGCTCTTCTGCCCATTGGCTCTCCCAGCTTCCAGTGGTTGTGTCAGTCTCTAATTCTTGAGGTTAAATTCCTCCCCCCTGAGATACCTTAATGAACTTCTGCCTTCTTTCACTCACTCTTTTCCAGAAGTGTGGTTGGTTTGAGCCGTTGCAGCTTGCCATTAACTGGACAATGTTTTACCAGTGAATAGGGGTACTTTATGTATTTTCCAGTCTCTGGGATCAAGCCAGCGGATTCTCCTTATCATTTCTTTTTCCCTGTGGTAAATCCATTTGAGAGGGTCCCCAAACCTTCTGCACTGGTCTTCTATTGCTGCTATAACAAATTACCACAAACTGAGTAGCTTAAAACAACACAATTTTATTATTTTTGAGTCCTGGAGATCCAAAGTCTAATTCAGCTAAAATTAAGGTGCCATCAGGGCTGTGGTCCTTCTGGAAGCCCAGGGTGAGAATTTGTTTCCTTGCCTTTTCCGTCTCCCATAGACTGTCCACATCCCTTGGCTTGGCCCTCCATCACTTCAACCTCTGCTTCTGAGCCACACCCCCTCCTGTGACCCGTCTGCCTCCTGATTATAAAGACCCTTGTGATTATACTGAGTCCACCTGGACCATCCAGGATAATCTCCCCCTCTCAAGATCCTTAACTTAATCACATCCACAAAGTCCCTTTGGTCCTGTAAGGTGACACTTGCAGCTTTGGAGAATTGGGATGTGGACCTGGTTGGGGTTGGCCATTATTCTGCCTGCCACCCACACTTCCTTTTTGGAAGCAGTCTGCCAGCCTCATCCATATGCACACAAGTGGCACTGGAGTCTGTTGGGAGATCTGGTCCCTGTCTCCCTCTGCACACTTGAGCTTGAGGGGGCCAATTTTAGATAAGGAGTGAGTAAAAAAATCCCACTTGGGCTGACGCCTAAAGCACACATTGTAATGTAAATTTCACAGAACTCTACACTGAGGGTTATACACACAAGCAAAACTACAATTTATATTTTCCATCTGGCTAGTGATCTTGCTTGGTTGGTTTGCTTTACCGAACCCTAGAGAATGAGAAGGGTAAGATGGTGACCCCATCCCCAGACTCATTATACTCACTCTATAGATATTTGACTAAATTCCCGAAGATTCTTTGGTATTGGACTTCATTTCCGAATTCTGCAATTCAAGGCACACCTGCAAAAATCTATATTTGAGTAAAAGTTCAACACAACTTGAACCGCCTGCAAAATGTAATGAATTTTCCAAAGATACTTTTACCACTTGACACTAAAATACAGTAAAATCATAGTACCCAATATTTTTCAACTTTATATCAGCACAGAATGAAAAGCCTAGTGAATGCTGATCAATGAAGCTCCTCTATTCATTCACACTGCATTAACAAGCATGCACTGTACTCTTCATGTTGCCAGATTCTTCAGCCAATACAATCCTCATTAGCTATAAATAAAGTTGTCTTCCTGACATTCATAACTGAATATTTAAATCAATATCAGATGCAGAAATATCCTCGGTGACAACAGAGCATATGTGTTTAAAAGCATAATACCTGCCAGTGCAGGAGCTTCATCATCTGTTTCACTGAGAATAGCATTATTGGATTAGGACACATCAAAGGATTAATGGAAATTTTTAAAGACTATGATGGCAAAGGCAGAAATTACACTGGCCTGAATTGTTATGCAGCTCAGGGAGTCCTTGGCCTAGAAAAAGAACAGGCTGCATGCAGTTACAGAAGTCCCATCCCACTCCTGCCACTTTACTTTCAATTCATTCATTCATTCATTCATTCATTCACTCATTCTGCAGGATATGAAAATAAACACAGTTTCTGCCTTCAACTTCCTCACTCTCTGCCAAAGAAGAAAAACATTCAAACAATTAACTCTTCATATATTATGAAAAGTGCTATAACAGAGGTCACTAGAAGCAAGAGGAGTCAGTAATTCTGACCAGAAAGCTCCCAGCAAGAGGCAACCCAGCACAGCGTGGCTATGCATGGGACTGGGAAGCCTCTTTGTGACTTAATTTATCTTTGCTTCATATTGCTATGTGTTAAACAGAGATAATGATAACACATTAGGCAGAATAATGGCTATATGGACATAGTAATAAGGACTAGACAGGCATAGTAAATGTTATATATGTGTTTGCTAAATAACTAACTTGAAAGTTTTATAGAAGAGGTAATATTTGAGACAGGCTCTGAAGAACAGGCAAACATTTGTCAATAAGAAAAGAAGAAAGGGCATTCTGGGTGGAAGGAAGTTACTTCTTCTCTGAGCATATTCCCCTGCTACTGCTGGGGCAACATCTGGTCAAAACATCTGGAGAGTAAGTCATGGACACCTTAACCCCAAACTTTGCACTTCTCAGGAGCTTCAGAAAAAGCCAATGCATCTGTTTTCAGAATAACCCAACTCCCTGGGGGTAGTCATGGGGGATCCACACCGCCCTCTTTCTCTAGTCTAAGCAAATCCAACCTCCTCTTGGAAGCCCTATCAATGCCTTAAATTGCAAGTCCTGTCAATTTTAACTGCAGACCAAGTCTCTGGTTTATCCACTTTCCCTCGCCTATCTTATCTCTATAGAATCACACCTGGACTCTCCACCTCTGCTTTGGCCCAACTTAATCTGTTCCCCACAGAATAAGAGCAAGTCACCTTCCTAACATAAATCTTTTTGTATTACTTCCCTCCTTAAATTGCTCACACTGCACTTAGAATAAATGCACACTCCCTACCAATGTACAAAACTCTTTGTGTTGGAGCCCCTACTAGCACTTCTACCTTGTTTCTCACCGGCTTCTCATCACTCACTGTGCTCCATATAAGCTCTCTCCTGCCTCAAGACTCCCTCTACCTGAAACCTTCCCCTCATTCTTTAACTGACAAACAGCATCTCACCCTTTCAAGATCATCTTGAGGAATGGTGCTGGCCAGTGGAAAAGGCACTCGGAAGGAGGTGGGCAAGCGGTCATGTTTTCTGGCTCTGCCACCTCGGACTATGTGAGCATCGTCACCCAGTATTTCTGGGCCTGTGTGTCCACCTGGAAAATTGGGGGTATGGACAGACATGTGCTCATTCCCCTCCAATCTACTTGCCTTCTTTTCCTACTGTTAAATAAACTTAACCTCATTACTCTCTTTCTCTCTTCCTTCTGTCTATCACCAGCCTGAAACCATTGTTTTTATCCCTCACTGTATTCCATTTCCATTAAAAAAAAAACCCTAAAATTGGAAAGAACAGAAATAAAGAGTGTTATTTCCTTCTTCAAGAAAAATTTTAAACACAAATATGACTGATGAACCCAGATGAGCACATTTTAGAAGTGAAAGCACACTGCTATAAGAATAATGACACAGGCCGCTAGCCTGGACTTCTGTGTCACAAGTTCCTGCCTGTCTCCTTCCCATTAGTCTCCTCCCTCTTGCTCTGTGCACCCCACCCACACTGGTCTTCAATCACATTCTCCCAAAGGGGAGGCTTTGTGCATGTTGTTCCCACCACAACACTAGACCAAATTCCCTGATTACATATGCTCACAGCACTAGGAACCTCCCTTTTATTACTGTACTTACAATTGTAATTTTGTATTTAATTTGTGTCTATTTTATTGGATTTGCCTACCCTTTGAACCTGTATGTTCTAATAGGACAGAAATCACATCTATTTAAGCTTATAAGTAATAAATGTACTTCCTATCACATAGTAGGTGATCAGTTAATGTTCTGACTGAATACATGTATAAAAAGAACAGAATCAAAGGCATCCTATACATAAGACATCCCCAATAACAGGTCTCCAGCCTGGTATCCATGTGGTAATCAAGAAATCTGTGTCCTGTTGGGAATCTATTTGGGGTATTCCTCTCCTCTTCCATGGCACTGCCTGGGATCCACTAGCAACACTTAACTCCCTCTTCTTCTAATCTTACAGTTGTGGTAGTCTCTAAAGTCTCTAGAAAAACAGTGTTAAGAATGAAGAATAGAAGAGAGACCACAGATTACCTTGATATCCAAACCAGATAGAAATATTATAAGAGAAAATTACAGGCCAGTATTCCTTATGAATATAGACACAAAAATTCTCAAAAAAACCAGCAAACTACATCCAGCAAAGTATAATAAGGATTATACAACATAACCAAGTAATTTGTCCCAGGAATTCAAGGTTGGTTTAACATCTGAAAATAAATTATTGGAATACACCACTGTACTAGAATAGAAAACAAAAGCCATATGATCATATCAATAGATACAGAAAAAAAAATTCACAAAATCCAATACCATTTCATGATAAAAATGCTCAACAATCTAGGAAGAGAAGGTGAACTCTTTCAACCTGATAAGAGGCTATGAAAAACCCACAGCTAATATTTTACTTAATGGCAAAGAACTGGATGTGTTCCCCGAAGACCACTTCTATTTAACACTGCACTAAGCCAGGGCAACTGAGGAGAAAAAGATGGAATGGGGGGAGGGAGAAGGGGAGGGAAAGGATGACATCCATACTGGAAAGGAAGAAATACTTCAGAATCATTTTAACTAATAGGTGAAATACTTGTATTCTTAAAATTATAAAACATTGTTGAAAAATTTAAAAAGACCTAAATAAATGAAAAGCCATCCTATGTTCCTGTATCAGAAGAAGCAATATTTTTAAGATGGCAATACTACCCAAATTGACCTGCAATTCCTGCCAAAATCCCAGCTGCCTTTCAAAGCAGGATTTGACGAACAGATCTTAGAAATCATATGGAAATTCAAGGGGCCCAGAGAGCCAAAACAATCTTGAAAAATAATAACTAAGCTGAAGGACTCATGTTTTTCGATTTAAAAACTTACTACAAAGCCACAGTATTCAAGACAATGGTACTAACATAAGACTAGATATGTAGATAGATCAATGGAATAAAATTGAGAGTCCAGAAATAAACCCTCACATTTATGGTCAATTGATTTCAGCAAGGGTGAAAGGCAATTCAATTCTTTCTACAAATGATGCTGGGACAACTGAACATCCACATGCAACAAAATAAAGTTGGACACTTTGTACCAAACACAAACATCACCTCAAAATGGACTGGGCCTAAATTAAGCAGGAGCTAAAATTACAAAACACTTAGAAGAACACATAAGGATAAATCTTAATGAATTTGGATTTGTTGCACAAGTGACAAAAGAAAAAAACAGATAAATGGTACTTCATCAAAAGGGCACATTTTATTTTCACCAAAATGTATAAACTTTTGTGCTGCAAACTAAACCATCAGAAAAGTGAAATGATAATCCACAAAAAGGGAGAAATATTTGCAACTCATGTATCTGAGAAGTGACTTGTATCTAGACAACTTACAAACCAATAATAAAAAGACAACTAACTAAATTAAAAAATGGATAATGTATTTGAATAGACATTTCTCCAAAGAATGCACATAAATGTCCAATAAGCACTAAAAATGTGTTCAACATCATTAGCCATTAAGGAAATACGAGTCAAAACCACAATGAGATACCACTTCATATCCATTAGAATGGCTATTTAAAAAAAAAAAAGACTAGTATTGCTGAGGATGCAGAGAAAACAGAATCCTCACATACTGCTGGTATAAATGTAAAAATGATACAGTCTCTCTGGAATCCAGTTTGGAATCTTTTCATACCACTAAACGTTAGAGTTATTATCACCCAACAACTCTACTATTAGATATCTACCCAAGGGAAATGAAAACATATATCCATACAAAGACTGATACGCGAATCTTCAGAGCATCATTATTCATAATAGCCAAAAACTGGAAAAAAACCAAGATGTCCACCAATGGAAGAATGGATAAATAAATGTGGTATATCCATACAATGGACTATTATTTGGCAGTAAAAAGAAACGAAGTACTGATGTATGCTACGACATGGATGAACCCTGAAAGAAGCCAGTCACAAAAGGCCACAGACTGTATGATTCCATTTACATGACATGTCCAGAATAGGCAAATGCACAGAGACAGAAAGCAGGTTAGTGGTTTGCAGGGGCTGGCAGGGCAGGCAGGCAGGGAGGGAATGGTGATTGACTGCTAATGGTGTGAGACCTTGTTTTAGGGGAGATGAAACTATTCTAAAATCAGATTGTGGTGACCATTGCCCAATCCTATGAATACGCTAAAAAAGTGAACTGTATACTTTAAAGAGGTGAATTTAATATGTCACTAATATCTCAATAAAACTATTTTTAAACAAGAAAGAAAAAAGATGGCATGAGGCCACACTCTTCCTAATTCACCACTGCGATCAACACCCTCAGTGTCCTCTCCTCCCCCCACCCCGACTCCCAAAGTCCTCATTCTTCCCACAGAGGCCCACGCCTGCGTCCGCCAGGGAAATGCTCAGGATGACCTCACCCAAGCTGGAGTTCTATGAAATAAACACATCATATATATTATGTTATATTACAGGTAATATGACAGATTATATATAAATTTGTAAGTTACAAACTTCAATTTTCTGATTTTTAAATTTCCAAAGACCTATCCTGATCATCAAATCCAAAACCAAGTGGACTGCAAAGTTTAAAATATTTACTTACTATCTGGACCTTTATAGCACAAGTTTGCTGACATATGTACATTTATACATTTATGATTTATATAATTTATTTTTTTCTGTGAGTCACTGAGTGAAAAAAGGCAAAGGGGAGCGGGTAGGAGAGGGAAAAAAGAAGTGGAAAACTTATATCCTTTCTTTTATATTATCATTCACAATAAAAACAGTAGACTGTGGGAGCCAGCTTGTCCAGAAATGAAAGCCAATTGTTAAATTTTCAAGATTTTTGTGAGCCAGTTGGCATCATGCTGAAATTTGCTGTAGTAGGAATATTTACAACACAGAAATCAGCAAACACTACAAACCTGAGCTTTTTCTTTTTCCAGAGAGCCAGCATACCTCTAAATGAAAACCTTCTCACCTCTCTACTTTTCAGAATTCAGAGGGTAGGGAAGAAACTTTGGACCTGCTTTTGGGTCCACAGGAAATGTGTACATAGGACACCATGGTACAAAGCTAGAAATAGAGTGGTAAGTACACGGGACAGTGTTTGAGACCCTCCAAAGGAAAGAAACCTCCAAATCTCACAGTGACTGCCTCTGATTCTCCCTCCCCTTGCCCCACCTTTGCTGAGACACCCATTCTATGAGTGAGTGACCACCACGAAAACCTCCACTCCCAGGTCTCTGGACACTGATAGGAGGGAAAGGGCCCAGCCCACTGCCAGGACTGTGTGTAACACGTGAACATAGACTCCTGGCATTAAGAAAGGCAATGGATGGCTAAAAAGGGAGATCTCAAATGTTCTTGCAGGAGCAACGGTAATTATGTGATGTGATGAAGGTATCAGCTAATGTTATGGTGGTAATCATTTTCAGGTATAGCAAGTCAACACCTTAAACTTACACAAAGTTCTATGTCAATTATATCTCATGAAGCTGGTAGGGGGGAAGGCAACGGAGAGGAAGATTTTCTAATCACCACTAGAGGGAGGGCGGGCCACATTTTGCATAAAGGCACTTGGGGGACCAGAATGCTGGTGTTAAACCAGAGAAGGGAGAAGCAATGAAGGCTGCAGGACAGAAGGAAGAAGGATGAGGTGAAGAGGAAAGGGCACTTGTCCTGTATCTTCTACAAAGCAGTCCTAGATATCAGCATCCAATCTTAGAGATCTGATGAGCAAAGGACACAGGTGAGCCTGAGAAAACTGGCATCAGAACTCAGCGTTTTCCCAACAAGCTAAGCATCCTTATTGTGTGTAGAATGGGGTCACAGCAGAGGGCTCAGGGTGGGAGATTAGGAGAGCATCTCATTTCCTCCAAAACCATGAGCGACACTGATGGCTATATCAACACTGAGAATTGCCATGCATAAATCTTCATTCTCAACAATGTCTACATACTTAATTATTGGTTATGCATTTTAGTTATTAATTTAAAATAATTTTATAAATTTGTTCTTAAAAGCTGGCACATAAAGGAGATCCAATATTTTTTTATTTATAATAATGATATATGATATATATTAATCTATTATTTTCTATGTAATATATATTATAATTCGCCCATTTTATTGAATAAGCCAGTAAAGAGTAAGGAGCCAAGGGAGAGATTACTTCCAAAATGTCAACCTAGATCTTCATGGTGTAGCATAACAGAAATTAGGATTTTATTAATCAGAAATTAATACTTATTTTCTCATGTAAAAAAAGCAAACTGTAGTATCATTTTATTGACACTCAGAAATGAATTACATAGGCTTTTCCCAAGATAGCTTGAAACCTAAATTCCACTTTGTTTCTATGAAAAAAAAAGTACCAAACAACCTACTTACGAAAAAAATGTTCAGAAAAAAACGTGTATGTAACTTAGGCAAAAAAATAAAAGTTTGTGTACACCAGTTGGTGGGAAAGCTAAAAGCCACCCCCTCTTTCTTTTCACTGTGATGATAGTTTGGGTTTTTATCCTAGAATCCATACCACGTCACGTACCAACACGTGATGGCTACATCTCTTATAGTTGTAAGAAAAATGATTTCTCACAGCTATACCTCAAAGTTGTTGGTCCCATTTTGCTGCTGTAATAATGTTTCCTGGGTCCAGAAAAACTACTCTGAACTAATGCAAATTGGACAAAGTCACAGAGGTGTTAAGAACAGAACTGGTAACCTACAAGTACTAAACCCAAGACTCTCTTTCTACTTCTAGAGGAAAAAAAAGTACAATCTAACAATTTTTTCTATTAAGGCAAAACCACTATTAATACTCACGATCGAAAATGCTCTGAGCTAGTAGGAATTATGAGCTGTGGTAATTTCATAGAAATGTAGTAGTGTGCCCAAATTTAACACATAAGCACAATGTCTACTCACAACATCCTGGTAGAACCATTAAAAACTCCTATCAGCTCAGCCAAAAGAATATTTAAACAGGTACAGCCTGGCCTCATGAGGTCATTTTAATAATTATTTTTTTCACTTATTGTCCCATTGGTTAGTTGATATGGCCTCATAACCCTTAAGCTAAAATTTGGAGGCAACCAATGAGAATAGTCATGCTAAGATAAGGAAGAAGCAAACCCAGCAACAAGAAAAAAGAAAGCAGTGAAGTACCAAGCTGGGTGGTCAACTAGCTGATCTAGAAAGTCTTTCTCAGTTCCCTCTCACGTTTCTGTTCTTAGTCTGACTTGACTGGATGGCTCCATAAGAACCAATGTTCCAGAAAGAGCTCTGTTTCCCGGGTTGGTCCTGATCTCCCCTTTTGGCCCCTGGAATACCACTCTTCTAGGCTCCCACTGACATATAAGAAATATATTATATTGTGATCCCTCATGGGAAGGAGACTCCACCCTCTCTGAGGAGCTTCTGCATGGAGAGAGCATGAAGGAATATAATCCTCTCACCCTGAGGATGGAACCTATAGCAACAACTTTACAGAAGCTCCAGGTTAGAAGATATTTCATGGAAAAAAATAGGCCATATTGCAGAGAAAAAACTGCATTTTATTTCCTAATTATTTCTAGCAGCAGATGTAAACAACCATTGGGACTCCTTCAAGGTCATTTCCAAAATAAGAGCTAAGGATCCTGGAAGAATTCTAACTCTGACCACAATCCTGTTCAAAGAAGGGACAAAAAGGCCAGGAGACCAGAGATGACATCATAATAATAGTGTCTTATACTAATTTGTCAGGTACTGTGTGCCTGGCACACAGAGAAACACAAAACATGCATAAGTATATATGGTATTTATAGTCACCAGAACTGAGAGAAAATTAGGCAGAAAGGGGGCCAGAAAGTTAGAGAGGTGTCATCTTAAATGGGGTAGCCAAGAGGGACCTCACTGGGAAGGGAAATTTAAGAAAAATTTAGAAGGGATTGAAGAAGTGAATCAAGCAGGTGTCTGGGGAAGAGCATTCCAGACAAAGGGTAGACCAATGTTCCTTAGGAGAGAGCACAGGTGGTGTGTTATGGGAACAGGAAGGACATCAGTGTGTCAGAAGCACAGTGATGGGGAAGATGGGGGGAGTAGAAGAAGTCAGAAGGGTTAGAAAGAGCTGGGTAGTGTCTAGCCTTATTATTTAATTAAGTTAATTGTAAAGAGTTTTTCATTCACTGTGAGAGAGATGGTGAGATGTAAGATGGAATGTAAGAGTAAGATGGGAAGACATAAATGTCAGCAGAGGAGGAGTTTGATCTGACTTACGTGTTAGCATTGCTCAGTCTGGGTGTTGAACCTAGATTTTGTGGTGGGGCAAGGATGGAAGCATAGAGAGAAGTTAGGAGGCCACTGCAATAATCCAGGTGAGAAATGGTGAAGGCTTGTTCTAGGCTGGTAACAAGGGAGGTGGTGACAATTGCTCAGGTTTTGAATGTATCCTGAAAGCACAGCGGGAGGATTTATGAATGCATTAAATGCTGGCTGTGAGAGAAAGAGGAGTCCAGGATGACTCCAAGGTTTTTGGACCAAGCAACCAGAAAAATGGAGCTACCACTTGTTCACAGAAAGGAGTAAATGAGAGACGTAGGTTTGGAGAAGGGGTATATCAGGGTCTCATCCATCCAGAATGTTGGCAAAGAGAACAGTATTTTAGTTTTAAAATCTTTAGAAGGATATGGCTGTCATATTAAGATCTCCAGTTCTACCTTAGTGATGCCTCCTTCGCTCAGCCATTTGTATGCTCAATCACTCATCCATTCAGTCATTCCTTTATTCAACAAATTTTATTGAGTGCCTACTCTGTGTCAAACAGTGTGTTCTTGGGACATGCAGTGAGCAAGAGATACTTGATTCCTTTCCTTAAAAAACTTACAGTCTAGAGGGGAAACAATAGACAAATAATTATGCAAACATATCTATACCTATATATAGGTAATAACCTATAAACAAAGAAAAAACAAAAATTTACCAATAAATAAACAAAGGTGTTGGAGAACTTAAGTAACTTGCTCTTAATTGCATAGCGGGGAAGACACAGGGTTGGAACATAAACACAAGTAGTCTCCCTCCAGAGCCCACATCTTAGGTTAGTGGAGTGACGGAACTAATGCCAGCCAGCATCACTCAGTGGTAGAGACAAAACACAGCAGAAAAAGAGAATCGGAACTCAGTTCACGCAGCGCTGCACAATGGCCATAGCATGACTGTCACAGAATGCTTCTGGGTCCAGTGTTTCTTCATCTATAAGATGATCTACGTAGACAGACCAGATAATTTCTAAAGGCTGATCTAGCTCCGAAACTATGATTCTGTGGTGTATATTGGTATCAAAATGTAGGAAAAAAATGTGGGGGCCACTGTATTCAAACTTCACTTAACTCACAGTGCTGCCGAGGCCCAGACCTGTGTGTGAGGCTGGGAGTCCTCTGGTGCTCTAGTCTATGAAAGACCTGAGAGGCAGCAGGAACAGTGAAAGTAGGGGGTCCGCACGTAGGACTCCTCTCAGAGATGGGCCCAAGCAAGGGGAGAGGTGAGCTCCAGAGAATGAGAGAAAAGAGGAAATCTGAGAATAGCAGATCTCTTAAATTGCCCCTGTATTTAGGTGCCCTGAAGGCATGATTTCCTGTCAAGTCTAGAATGGATAGTATATTCAACTCTTTCCTGCATTTGAATGAAATCCTGGGAAATTTAGATCCTTCATCTTCCTAGACCACAGTTTTCTCTGCAAAAGCAAAGCCAGATAATTTCTAGTCTTGGTAATCTCTGACCCCATCCTCCTTTAACCTCAGCATTTCTGTACCCTAACTCTATGTCCAAAATAAAGTTCTGCCCTCTGGAATGTATCCTTGTCAAATCATGAGACTCACCCAAATAGTCATTTGTCTAATAGTGCAATTCTGGTGATAATCCAAGTCAATTATCCACGCAGAAGAAACATTTCAGTGTTTGGTTAAAGAATCCCAAAGTTTAGCTAACTTCTTAACTATTTATTTACTTATATGATTTTTAATTGCCACACATTGTCCACAAGTACAATACTCTTCCTAGAACTCTGGTAATGTCCTAAAACAGCTGCAAAATGCCTAAAATGGGAAATATGTGTTTTATTCTATTTTTTAATTATAAATTGCTTGTAAGTGTTGGTATATTAAGTTAATGAAGCTGACAGTACAATTGACATATTCTGATTTTAAATGCCTAATTAGTCATTTAAGTAAAACAATCTCATTTTATAAGTACAGAAACGAGATTTACAAAAAGTCTAGCATTGCTCCAAAGCACACAGCACTAAGTTTCCAACAGCTAAATCCAGGATTACTGCCCACAAACACTGATTCAAATCACTGAATTATTATTAGCATTGATAAATACTGATTTAAAAAATAAGTAGTTCTGTTGTACACATAAGAAAAATATATAAAGCTTTTGTTTTCTGATAAAAGTAATAAAATTTAATGGATGGGGAAAAACCTTTATCATTCATCTTGAAATTTACCACCTTCTACCTGAGTGCAATGGTAACTTGGGCTCAATTAATTAAACCAAGGACAGTCTTTCAAATGTGTTTAATCATCATTGGTAAAATCTATGTGTAAATATTTAAATAAAGTTTAAGTTAAACATGGTTAAAGTACAAGGGGAAAATGTATACATTAAGTAACAAAATATTATGAGCTGTTTGAAAAAATTATTTTGGTAATTCTAAAGTATTTTTTCACCAACTTGTTCCACTATCCTGGAAACATCCAATCGCCATACTATCAGCATAAACACATGAGCATGGCATTATGACTTCCATATGGTAAATTAACAGAGACCCTACTCTGAAAAAGTTATTAAATACCCACAGAAATTCATGTATTCCACAGAGAAATGAGTTGGGTGCTGATTATTTCCATTGCATGAAAATGGAAAACAAAACTTGTTTGTTAAAGAATATACTTTCGAAAGTTTATGAATCGCACCTTCTTTCCTCTCTTGCCCTCCCCAGCTCCCTTTATTTCCTCCCCTCCCACCAACTCATTCCCTTCCCTTTTTACGTGTGCCCTTCATATAGCATGGTACCTTCCTTTAAGGCATTTTTCACTATGAATAATTCATCTACTCATCTGACAGACCTTGTTGATGACCTACTATGTGCCGGGCAGAGTGTTGACCTCTGGCCATCAAAGATGAATGCTGGTGTCCCTGCCCTCAGGGACGGGGAAATCTAGCAGATGTTAGGCCCCATGGCTAATCAGTTGAGAGTGCCATTGTGATTGCAAACAAACAAACAAAAACAGGTACTACCTGCCCTTTCCTGTAGGACACGTATTGTTCCCATCTTCTTCCCAGACCACTTCTCTCCTACACTGTAAGCTGCCTGACCACACATCATCGTTTCTATTGCCCCAGCATCTATGCTAGGCACATGCTGGGCCTCATAGAGCGTTTTGCATGAATAAATGAATGAACCTGAGGAAACGAAATTGGTTAATCAATATGCATCATGAATGGCTTGAACACACACACAATGAGATTTAATTAACTATCTCCCTCTCCCCACAAAGTGTACCCTCGGTACCAGAAGCTGAGAGGGATTCCAGTTCCCTAGGTTTCTTAGGCATAGACGGTGCTACTCTAGAAGAAGCCTTCGTTTCCTTCCCGAATATTCTCATCATATTTTTAATACAAATTCCCTGAGAACTCTCCGCAGGTGAGATGAAGGAGGGAGAGTTGACTCGCGCCGCCCTCGGCTGCCCTCTGTGGGGCTCTGCTCCTAGAAGGAGCGCAGCGTCCATGAACTTTTTCCTCCCATTAGAAGTTTGGTCAGTTACAGATCAAAACCTTTTCGGGAATCTGGTTAAAGAAGAAGGAGTCAGGAGGAGCTGGACGTGCCCCGAGAACAAGTGAGTAGATGCCAAGGGTCTCTTGAGCAAGTGGGTCTAGCCTGGCCCTCGCGGCCTCTGCAAACAGCCCGACAACTCCGGGGACCTGCGGCGGCTCGGGGGCGGGGGTGGGGGTGGGCCGCGGGTGGGGGGGGGGGCAGCCAGGAGGCCCGCCGCCGCCAGTCCGCTTGCTCCCTGAGTGCTGTCACCCTCAGAGGAGCCGCCCAATCACAAGAATGAGCCACCGAGGCTCCAAAGGCGCTCAACAGCAACTGTAGCGACCCGAAGCATCACACCCTCCTCCTCCCTGGATCGCGGTCTCCCCGGCCGAGGCTGGAGCATCTCTGAGGACCCTAACCTCGTACTCTGAAACCCTGGGCCCGGACAACCCGGCGTCCCCACCCTAGCGGCGCTCACTTTGGCCGGCTCCTCTCTCATCCTGTCCCCAGTCTCCAGCGTCGGGAAGCGCGACGCCCTCGGCACAGCCCTGAGTGGAAAGCCACGCAGTAGTCACCTGCGTCCAGCCTCTCAGAAGCCCCTGGTTCGCCACTCCAGGGGGGCGCGCTCCAAGGTCACCAGAATAGGTGTGACTACTTTCACCTTGATTTTCCCCAAATCCTTTCCTCGTTCAAATTCCCAGGATCGCGCCCCTCACCGCACTTGGGGTTCGCCTCCTTTTGCATCCCCTCACCCCACCGCCCTGCCTTCGCCCTCCCGGTCCTTGCCCCTCTCTTAACGCTCACTTTTTCTCCCGAGTGAGGTTCTCTCGTTAGTCTGCCTTCGGCAGCCTCTGAGAACCAGGGGAGGACAGGTGCCTCCCACTCGCTCAGGGGGAGCGGTGAGGAAACCGACGCAAACTTCTGCTGCACTTACTTCGGGCCGAGTGTGTCGCCCCCTCGCCTCTCCTCGCTCTCCCACAGGCAGCTGCTCCGCGGAGACCTGGAACCACCAAGCCTGCATTCCCCACGCCCGCGCAGCTGCGAAATGCGCAAAACCGGGGGTCTCTCCCGGCGGGCGCACCCAGGGCCAGAGTCCCAGGGCCGAGGTCCAGCCGCCCCGTGCGGCTGCGAGCTGAGCAGTAGTCGTCTCCAGCAGCCCGGGAATGCTGCGCACGGCGCCAGGCGCCCAGCGCCTTCGCTGGGTGGTTTCTGTCCGAGTTGCAGTTTCAGTGCATGCCAGGACTGCAGCACCTTTTCTGTCCTCCTCGGGCAACGACTTTCAATTCACCTGGAGGCTTGCGATGCTCCCCCACGGGCGGGCAGTGTGACAGCGGGTGCAGAGGAGAGGGAGGAGCGCAAGAGCAGCGGCTGCCCCAGTGCGCCTCCAGCTTCCTAGGCGAGGAGCGCGCAGCCCTCTCCAGCCGCTCTCCTCCGGACTGCAGTCCTGACGTCACTCACCCCCCACCAGCGGAGGAGCGGTGCGGAGGGTGGGGTGCAGGGAGCGAGGACTCGGGAGTGTGGACGAGAGTGTGAGCGTGTGTGTGCGCGCGTGCCTCGAAAGGCTGGGGACCGGTCGGAACCGCAGCTGGATCCTGCGACGAGCCAGAAATTAAGCTTCCTGCAAACTGGCTCCTAGGGGCTGCCGTGAACAGCCGGGGGCGCTCGCTTCCAGGTTGGGGCGGGGATACTAGGGAGACAGACTTTCCTCGCGACCATAGGAAATGGATTAATGCGTTTGGGGCAGTGGGAGAGCTGGAGTTGTGCACTGTTTCCCCAAAGTTGGAGGATGCATTCGATGCCTTCAATCTCTGAGCTAGAGATTCAGGAGGTAAAGAGGAACACACCGTTCAGGAGTGTTGTTTTTCACGCTCCTGTAGGAAGAAGGAATGGGGTTGGAGTGCCACTCTCAGGGTCCTTGGCTTTCACTCCTACCGCAAGGTCTTGCGAGGGAGCCTACTGTGATGCACCAAAGGTGCCTCTCGCCAAATCAGAGCAGACATCAGCCCTCTGCCACTGTGTTCTGAAAAGAGAAGTTGCTGCAACGGGATCAAAGGGGCTGTGCCTTCCCCTCCTAATTCCCCCGCGGCGTCAGTCTGGGGGAGTTTCCGCCAGAAGCTGGACTAAGACACCCGGAACCAGATGCTCGATACCATGCCCATGGATTCCGGGTCTGAGGCCACCTAAGTTAACACTCTCAGCAGAATTCCTTGAGATCATCCGGGTGAGGTTACAGTTTGAGTCTTTGCCATCCTCCAGAACCTTACTCTCAAAACGACTTAAGTAGCCACCCAACTTTCCTAGTTCTTTGAAGTCCTGGGAGCCAAAGATAGAAGAGCCTTTCGGCAGAGGCACCAAATAAAGGGTGTTTAAGAGGTTCTAGGAAGGCTTACGGCTGTTCCTAGAGCGTCGGTCCCTCATCAGCGACGCTTTTGTCGTCTTTAGGGCTGGGTGTTCAGCTTAGTGCGCCTGCGGCGGTCTGCACCCAGAAGCTGCACCCAGCCTGGGGCCTCCCGCCGCCTCTCGGCAGTAGCAAAATGTGCAATGCGCTCTTGCTTGGTCTGGATCTGCTGGCAGCAGTCAGGCGTCAGGCGGCAATGCAGTACCTCCCAGAGCTGCCAGCAATTTTGAGTGGCAGTGGTTTTTAACTGCAAGCGTCTTCCCTTCTGAATCAGACCACTTTGGTTGCAGAGATGCCTCATAGTCATTAAAATATTTGTCTAAAATAGAGAGGGTAACTGATGGTAAGCAAGAAGTAAACAGAATGGGAGGGAGAAAAAGATAACCTGTCCACAAGTATTTTTAAACTTCAACTTTTTAAAGTTGCTAAAAGGTAGGATTAAACCATGGTTGAAACAGCAGAAAGTTGAATTGCAGTCTTGAATCTCAAACGGCAACTCAACAAAATAGATGCAAGTGTGGGATATGGGTGTCCTGCCTTAGGTTTAGTAATCTTAGGAATTACCCATATTTGAAAATTAGAATTCTAGTTAATTAGGCAATGATATGGATATCCTTAACTACAGTTTAGATTGAACAAATAGAATAATTACAATAAATAAAGATACAGAATGCTACTAATTACAACATGGAACAAGGGAATTTCAGAGAAGAACATAGCATATCAACTTCCTAGGTCCTCTTGCAAATGTCCTATTTTTAGTATATAAATTTGAAAACATTCCATCATCACCAAGAAATTATATAACTAGACCCTGGTTATTATGTATCTTTCAGAAAGAACAGTTCTTTGGTAGGAATCACTGTTCCTGAAAAGTTTAATTCTGATTCATAGTGTGGGAATAAGCAAGTCGTTGACAACAGAATGGTTTGAAAATAAGACTGTGAAGTGTACTCTGCTAGTATATTTGAACCTTCCAAGTTGGGTCACAATTTTGCTTCCAGATGTTCAATGTCAAATTCTAGTTAGTGATGCTATATTAGCCGGTATGATGGCCTGGCTGGCATAGCCTTATAAGTAATGCTCCCCGAGTGCTGTCGCCCTCAGAGGAGCCGCCCAGTTACAAGAACTAGCCACTGAGGCTCCACGTGCAGGCCCAAGCACCCCTTTCTTAACTTCCTATTGTATTGTGTTCATACCTCCAGGATAACTTTTTTACAATCTAGTGTGATTGGTTGTTTGTATGTCTGTCTCCCTTCTAAATTTATAATCTTTTCCAGGACAGGAATTCTGTTTTGCTTTCCCTAGGACCCAGCACAGTGCCTGGTAAATAAATGGCAGCCAGTAAAAAATAACTACATTTTAAAACCTGTGTTAGACCAACTCATATGCCATCTACGTGAAACAAACTACATATATATGTATGTAATTATGTATATATATTTTTATATGAAATGGAAAGGAGAGAAGAGGAGACAGAAAATCGTTCTCAAATTTTAACTGTCAGTGGCTGAGTGGGAGTTTCAAATGTCCATGGAAAAATCACTTGCTACTCTTATGTTATAAGAATCCTTTCATGTTTGTTAACTGACATTTACATGCTTTAAAAGTTTGGTGTTGGAACTCAGAAGCACTGTCCAAAATGCATTACTGACTGTTTCCCTTTGCTTAGAATGCAGCATCTTATTAACGTTTGGTATATGCATTTCTGATCAGTAAGAAATACTGTTAGGTCAACTTGCCCTGCACTTTGCCCTGATCAGTGTGAAGACAGCTTGCACTGGTCCCAGCACTACCAATATGACCCTAAACTCTTCAGGCCAATGCTTGAGTGACTATGCTCACAAACGCAGGACACCTATGGCCAAGCAGTTCAATTATACGGTAAATCCCAGGAACCAAGTGGAAAATTAGCTACACACAGACCAGTCATAGCTATGATAGAGTCAGAACATCGTGCTAACAAAGAAAGAATAGCTCTGTTGGGAGTCGGGGGGTGGGACTGGTGGTGGCGGTGGTAAGGGAGGGACTACTTCAATATAGCGGCAGCTTTTCGTCGTACACCCCCTAGCCACTAAAGCATCTAAACGAAATCCTGTAACAAATACATGTTGGCAGAACTATGGAGGCTCATAATTCTGTCCTTCCAGAGCTATCCCCTAAGCAAAACAAGCTCTGTGATACTCATTTTCTGCAATGAAAAAAGAAAAGCAAAGACAAAAATAAGGATAAAAAATGAGTTCACAGAGGACTTATCTAAAAATCAGTTAACATATATATCTGGTATATATTTATAGTATATGTATGTAGTATATTTATGTATGTGAGTGTATATATATAGCTTATAGATTATGGTCAAAATGATTTGAATAAATCTGTCCAATTATGTAGGTACATTTTTAGAGAGACATTTAAAAAGAGCCTAAAATAGCTCATAATAAAGAAAATATCAAAAATTCTAGTCATTTGTTTTTAGAACATAATAAACCTAGTATGAAACACTGAAATTTTTCTGCAACTTCTCTCAGGACTTAGATTTGCTCTTAATATTTTATGCTTCATGATATATTAATAGCTTTGCATTTGATTGCACTGCTTGTGTGGTATACTCTAATTCTGGTAGAATTAACCCCAAAGACAAAATCTAAGTGGCCGATTTATTTTAAGAAGTTAGAGTCCTTCCATCACTTGGCTAAATGAATGGATCAAAAAATTATGGTACATTTATACAATAGAACACTACGCAGCAGAAAGAAGGAGCTTCTACCCTTCGCGACAGCATAGATGGAACTGGAGAGCATTATGCTAAGTGAAATAAGCCAGGGGGCGAAAGACAAATACCATATGATCTCACCTATAAGTGGAACTTAATCGACAAAACAAACAAGCAAGAAAAATATAACCAGAGACTTTGAAATAAAGAATAAACGGACAGTAACCGGGGGTGGGAGGGTACTAACAGGGGAAAGAAGGGGAAGGGTCATCAAGGCACATGTATAAAGGACCCACGGACAAAGCCAAAGGGGGTAGGATTGAGGGTGGGAGGTGGGGGTGGGCGGGGCAGGGGAGTGCGGTGGGGGGAAAATGGAAATGATTGTACTTGTACTTGAACAACAATACAAATTAATTAATTAGTTTTAAAAAAGAGAAGTTAAAGTCCTAAACTGATAAATTCAAATTTTAAAAATGTAATAACCAAAATAAGTAGTTGGCATAATATATTTATAGATAGTACTCCAAAGGTACTAGTACAGGTTAGCAATAATTTTGTGATGAAAATTAGATTTGCCTGGTGTTATTTTAAAAATATTAAAACATTTTACTTATACATGTGTTCATATGTTATAATTATACTTCACCACAGAATTTCAAAAAGGGCTTAGATCATTCTCTGCACCTGCTTTTTTTGTGTATTACAGAGCACTTATCCTAAACAGACTGTACCAACAACCAAAATATTTTTGTCACATTACAAAACCTATTGAGTAATGGCAAAGAGAGAGGTGGTGGTTGTTTTTAGTTCAAATTTTGGAGAGGGTTTCTTCAAAGGGCAGGTTTTAGGGGTTTTTATAAGGGGTGGACTTAAGTAGATTTGCTTATATGTGAAAATAATGCTGCTAGTTACAGCTTTCGTTTTTCCCATTTTCACTAGCACCAAGTCAAAGAAAGTCCTAGCCAAGAGAATGGGTTTAAAAGATCAAGTTCCTATTATACTCCTTCCTGGCCTCGAAGAGCCTATAGTCTGGTACCCTTTCTCTTTTCCTGCTTTCCTTATGAACTCCCTGTGAATTACGCTTTGAGACCTAGGGTTTTCAGATACTTAGGCCTGGACAAGAAGGGTAGGACTAAATTTATGGGAACTAATTAGTATTCTTTAAAAAGCTTCACAAAGCATTTTGAAGTGGATTTAGTTACAGTACTTTGATTCTCCCTGAATTGTACGGCACAACTTCAACCTAAGTCTAAAACAACACTTGCTTTTATCATTTGGCCCATCACAAACACTTGTTTCTTTAACCCCGTTTTCTGCTTGGTCTCCCCACCCACTTTTGTAGCTGATTTTCATTTACATTGTCTAATTCAGGCAATTAGAACCTAGGAACCTCTGGGTAGAGCCCTTGTCTGCCTACATGTTTATAAAGCACTATGTACACTTATTGCACTCCATAAATAATAACAGTAATCACCCTCTATACAAAATTAGAATATTAGCATATTCAACCAGTCTAATATTCTGATTTGCTTTAGTGCTTCCTAATTATCTCATGAAAGCAATGGTATAATGGGCACAACACTATACAGTCTTCAAAAACGTTTATATATTCTGGCAGAGATGCACCTGTGGTTTTTCTTCAGCCACATCTAAGATACAGAAATGGCAGGGTAATACTTAAGTTGTATTCATATTGCAAACTATTCAAAGTCATTGTCTTGTCATCTTTTTCCATCTAGAAAGCCTGTCAGCATTAAATATGGTCAAGATCTCTGTGTCCTGAAAAAGTAACTTGAACAAGAAGATGGCAGTGTATAATTTGCCCCACATAAAGCACAGCATGAGAATTACAGATTGCCACTCACTTATCACAGGAAATGCGGGGCCTAGAGACATTTATATAAGCTTTAACCATCCCTAACTACCAATAGCCACAGTTGAAAGCTGGTTGAGTCTTGACTTTGTTGTAAAAAGGGCATACTGCCTCCTACTTTCAAACGCAGAGGAAAGAGCAAGGAAATTGCTGAAAATGCAGTCAATAAATGCCTCTCCGTTTCTAATGAGCAGCACTGCTGATCTCCTCCTGCAACAAACTTGCCAGATTGAAGTAATTAAGTTAGTGCTGCTGCTTAAATCATGAAGCAGACAGGTTACATGCCCAAAATACCCATGATATTTGGATATATATCGTGTTGAAAGAGCACTACTACATAAAATTGAAAACCTCCCACCATTTTACTATCTAAGAAGGGGGAGCTCCCTGCATTCCCTGATTTTTGCCCAGGGGTTTTCTTCTGATGCAGCAATGTTATTTTTATGGGCCAGAATAGAAATCTTGGCCAGAGGCTACTGCTGTCAAAAATTCCAGGTTCTCAGGCTGTATTTTTAGTCGTCTGAATTAATTGGATAAAGCGCCAAAGAGTAAAAATCCCTCTGACACTGCTACATAAATATCTAAGGCGTAGTTCCCAGAAAGACCTGCTGGCAGGCCACGGAGCTGACACATGGGCAGAGGTGACGAATCTGCACTTCGGGAATCCCAGCCTTTCATGTTCTCTCCAGCAGAGAAAAACCCATTGATTTTTACAGTACATGGTGCTGACTTTGGAGGATGTTATCACTTGAAACATTATCCAACCCACCAAAATAATCATTAGGTGTATGTGCCTTCACTTGCAGCCCCTTAAAAAAAAGCAAAAACAAAAAACTGCCTTTACCTAATTTTTAGATTTGTGTGTACAAGACTGTGGCAAATGAGAAATGCAAGTCCACATGCCCTCCAGGACATCCCCACTAAAATGATGAAAGGAGAAATGCACAGTGGCTGTACTTGGTCTCTAACAGCTACTTCTAAGTTTTAGACTAGACATCTTATTAGCTAAGCATCATCAGAAGACATACACTACTCAGTGCTGGGCAAGGAAAACAATCTATATCAAAGGAGTAATACTTCTGGTGGTGAGGGGTGGGTGGGGTTAAGGTGAGAGAAGACATGTTGCAGCTGGAGTTTAAGCTTGCACCCCAGAGGTGTACTTCCAAGAGGGGTGTCTCAGTCAGGATGTAAGATAAAAAAGAGTAATTGCTCTGCGTATTTTAAGAAAGTAGTGATTCAATGTCTCAAAATAGGGGCTCACAAAAATCATTGGAAGAGCCACAGGAGAAAGTTCTGGCAGGAGAGAGTAGACTCCAGAAATAACGTGCGAAAGAAACAAAAAACCCCCACAAAACTGCATCCTCCAGGCCAGCCATGACCTCTGAGGCTGCCACTCCGGAGCTATGAGTTCAAACATACATCGTACTGCTGTGGCTGTTTCTGAAATCTATCTGAAAGCTGGACATTCAGAAAGCAGCAGACTGCCAACGCAGGGCAATTGCAATTCCTGTGAGCTTCTCTGCCAGCAGAAGCAGCCAAAGCTGGGAGGAGTGTGACCCCTGCCTCACTTCTGCATCTGAATCTTACATGAGAGTACCTGAGTAGTGAGCTCTACCTTGAGTCCCCAACGTTTCATGAAGAAACTGTGGGAAATGAAGTTTTAGCTTTCCAGCCTCTTCAGCTCTGGATGGGGATGATCAATGAGTGAGCCAATGAACAGCACTGAACACCAGTGCCCAAATGAGAACTTAGAGGAATACCTCGTTCTCATACCGAGGGTTTAATGATGCTGGGCTGTAGTGGGGGATGGGGTAATTTTGAGAACAGTATATGTCACCACCCTGATGACCCTCTCACTCCTGTGGCCTTGTGTTAGTGTCTTAGAGATAAAATAGTGGTAAAACTGAGTGAGCCATTTCACAGAAAGCTTTCCAAGTCCCTAAGTAAGTCCCGAAGCAGCCCTGCTCTGAGCCTCGGTAATGAGGTGTGTACATGTTGGGGACAGAATCTTCCTTCAAAGAACACACGGCACATGTAGATAAGACCTTGAAGACGACCGGTAAGGGACAACACCAGCAATAGCCCTGGTGGCAGCATGGCAGATCTGCCACAACAGGCCAGCTCCATGGGAGAGCACGTCCCTGAGAGACTGTACCAGTGCCAACAGCAATAGCAGTTCAGAGGACACATCCCCAGTTGTCAGCCCCCAGGACCAGCCAGGAACCAGAAAAGAGGGAAACCACATGCTCCCCAAAGTAGCTGAGTGTGCCTTTCAAGAAGGAACCCTGCAGAGGTTCAGAAATAATCGGTGCATGTTGGGGCAGGGGCTGCTGAACAACCAGGTGTGGAGATGACTGGTTAGGAAAACAAGCAAAACTGAAAGTAACAGTCAAACAAGAGGCAAAAAGTGGTACCAGCTGCCCAATATTCCATTTTTCCCATGGAATAGCACTGGGCAAGGGTCAGGTGGATCAGCGCAGATTTAGGGAGAGGGGTGGTCTACTGTTGAGCCCTGAGGAAAAGGCTCCTGGCTGTTTATGCGCCCATGGATGAGGAAGAGGGAAGGGGGAAAGGACTCGGAATGGAAAAGTACTGACTTGGAGTTGAGAAAATCGCCTTAGTGAAGGCCACCATACTTGGGCCTCTGAATGGAGGGGCCAGGGCTGGGAATGTAGACGTGGGTGAGCCTGGCTGGCCCCAAGGCCCTGCAGGACTCAATTCCCTCCAGAAAACTGCCGCTCAGTGGCTGTGCACCAAGTCTGCTGAGGACCCCTCTGTCCCCCACCCCATGCAGCCTGGCAGGAAAAATGTTTATAATTACATAGGGTTGATCCCATATAAGATTTTGGCCTGGAGCTGGGCTCTTGGGGGTTGGGAGGGGGTTGCAAGGGTTGCTCTTTATGTGAAAGATTAAAGTCCTGTAATAGAGCGTGGGGGTAGAGTTATATAAATGCTCTGTGTGTGTGTGTGTGTGTGTGTGTGTGTGTGTGTGTGTGTGTGTACATGTGCCTATTAATTCCCTGCTCTTGTGGTGGTCTAGAGAAACAGATTGCATATTTTTAGACTGTGTCCACATGAAGCTATACGAAAAGATTTTTTTAATCCAAGACACCTATGAAAAAATGTAATATTCTTTCAAAGCTTACTTGCTTATTACCTCCCCAAAACTGCCCGTAGTGCCTTAAATTACAACAGTTATGTTAACGGTAACTCTGGTGTCTGATTTTTTCCCCCTGGAACTTCTGAAATCTTTTAAAAACAATAACTACAATATCTATAATAACAGGATACAAGATGAATGAAAAGCTCCAAAACCCAAGCACAACTCATCCTGAAAGACTTCTAAGGAGATGGCTAATGTCTGCTCATGTGCTAATCAGATGTGGTCCCCCTTCATTTTTCCTGTGACTCTCTGGGAAGAAATGTACTTTAGGCAAAGGGAAATAGGTCATTCCTTCTTAGACTTTTGATGAAGATTTTGTACATTCCTTACACTATTTTTTGGTTTTGTATTTTCCTTTCTGGCTGCTACCTGGACACATAGTTTTGGAACTCTTTTTCAAGGGAATCTGAGGAACGTGTAGATAGACATATATCCTGGATTAAAACACAGGCTTTTCTTGTCTTGAGGACTAACAAAAGGACTCACATACTTCTAATTTAGGGAGTTTCTTTTAAAATACAGCTGAAGTGCAATTATCTTATGTTTTTTATTTTTAGTATTTGGCCCATATATGGGACATATGTCATGTTTCTGGCTGCCCGACACTTTTAAACACACTCCTACTTTTGGGAAATGTTCCACTTTGTAAATTACTATCTTTTCAAGATTAAAAAAATGAATATCTCACTTGCTCAACCTCCTTTTCAGCTCAAACATAGACAGGTAACTTGGCATCAGTAGTCTGTTACATCCTCAGGAGACACCAGTTCAGAAGTGAGAAACATGAGAAATAAACTCTGTGTGAAGCATCCATTTTACTGGAGAGAATAACAAAGACTTTCTGCTGTTAGCAGAAGCTGTGATGGCAAGGCAGAGTCTTTGCAAGTGGAATCAGCACTGGCAGAAGGATCAGTTGAAGCCAAGTTGAGTTGCAATCAGCCTTGCAAAGTCAAGTATCTTTGCAAGGCAACAGCAGCCATGTTTTTCCTCTAGCCAATTCTATGGTGTGGTTTAGAAGTGTTAGTGGAATGTTAGTTCTGAGTTTGTTTTGTATTGCGATTATGTTGAATCCATGGGTTAACTGGGAAAGAACTCTGTGTGTGTGTGTGTGTGTGTGTGTGTGTGTACATGTGCCTATTTTAAGTCTTCCAACTATTGAATACAATATGGTTTTCCTTTTATTTAAATCTTAAAATTTTTCTAGGCATAGTATATAGTTTTCAATATACAGGTCTTGAATGTTGCTTGTCAGACTTATCCCAAATATTTCATAATTTTGGTACTGCTGAAATGTTCTTATTTTTTAATTTTAATTTCTGATAGCTCATTGATACTATATAGAAACACATTGACTTTTGTATATTGGTGTTGTATTCTGCAACTTTTCTAGATTGTTATTTGTTCTAGAAATTTTTTGCATGTTTCCATAGAATTTTTCCCACAGGTGATCATGTCAAGTGTGAATAAAAATAGTTTTACTTCTTCCTTTCTGATGTTTTTGCCTTTTATTTATTTTCTTTGCCTGGTTGCACTGGCTAAAAAGTTAAAATGATGCTTTATAAAAGTGGTGAGGGTGGACAGTCTTGCTTTGTTTCTTACTTTACGGGGAGAGTTTTCAGTCCTTCTACACTCAGTATGATGTTAGCCACAGATTTTTCATATATTCTCTTTATCAAGTTGAGGAGAAAAGTCAATCAGGAATGAAATTTTTTCAAAACTTTTTCTTTGTATATTGAGGTTTTCATATGGTATTTCTTTTCAGATTGTTAGTATAATGAGTTGTATCAATAGATTTTTCAAATGTTAAACCAACCTTGCATTCCTGAGATAAGCCTCACTTGATCATAATGTTATCTTTTTTAATATACATTTTTATATTTGATTTGCTAGTTTGGTTAAGAATTTTGCCCCTATGTCTACTGGGGATATTGCTTTGTGGTTTTCTTTTCTTGTCATATATTTGATTTTGGTGAATGGGTAATATTATCCATATAGAATGAGCTGGAAAGTATGCCCTATACTGGAGCATTCTGGGAGAGTTCATACAGAATTGGTATTGTTTCTTCCTTAAGTGTTTTGTAAAATTTACCAATGAAAGTGGAATTTTGTTTTTAAGAATTACTTTAACTACCCATTCAATTACTTTGATAGATGTATGACTATTTAGGTTATCTCTTTCTTCTTGAGTGAACATCAGTGGTTTGTATCTTTCAAGGGGTTTATTGCCTCATAGTTGTCAAATTTATTGTCAAAAAGTTGTTCATAATATTCTTTATTATCTATGTATATCTATAAAAATATGTAGTATATTACCTTCTTTATTCCTGATATTGGTAATTTGTGTCTTCTCTTTTTTTGTTGTTTCTGATATATATATATATATGGCTAAGGGTTATTATTTACCTATTTTTTCAAAGAACCAACTTTTGTTTTAATGACTTGTTTTCTTTTGTTTTTCTGTTTCCACTCTATCTTTATGCCTCATCTTCTGTTTACTTTTTTTTCCTAGTTTCTTAAAGTGGAAACTGAGATCAATGATTTGAGAACTTTTGAGACTGTTCTTATTATCTAATAATATAGACAATTAGTACCCTAAATCTCCTAATAATTACTGCTTTAATGGTATTCCTCATATTTTTATATTTTCTATTTTCACTTCTATTCAATACAAAATATTTCTAATTTCTCTTTGATCTCTTAATTGATTCATGGGTTATTTAGAAGTATGTTACTTAGTTTCTGAACATTTTGATTTTTTAAAAGAGACTTTTCTGTTACTGATTTTCTAACTCTAATTCCATTGTGGTCAGAGAACTTATTGAGATGTTTTTATGGCTCAGAGCACAATTTATGTTGGCTAATGTTCTGTGTGCATTTGAAAGAAATATGTTTTCTGGTGTTATTAAATGAAATCTTCTATAAATATCAATTAGGTCAAGGTCAGTTATAGTGTTATTCAAATCTATCTCTTACTGATACTCTATCTACTTGTTTTATCAATTAGATTTTAATCCTCCTATTACATTCATGGATTCATCTCTTTCTCCATGCAGTTCTATCAGTTTTCTGCTTCATGCACTTTGAAGTTTTTTTTTTAGATACCTAAAAATGTAAGAGTGTTATGTACTCTTGATGAAATGAAGTTTTTAGCATTATGAAATAATCTCATTTATCCAACATAATATTCTTTGTTCTGGTCTAATTTGATTTATGTTAATACGACCACTCTAGCTTTTTATAGATTAGTATTAGCATGTTATATCCTTTTTTATATATCCTTTCACTTTTAACCTATTTGTGTCCTTTTACTTAAAGTGGATTTTCTATAGACAGCCAATAGTTGGGTCTCATTTTTTGAACAAATCTGAAAGTCTCTGTCTTTTAATTAAGGTATTTAGATCCTTTCATTTATGGTTCGATGTAAATCTATCATCTGACTATTAGTCCAATCTGCTTATGCCCCTTATCTTCCTTTCATGCATTCTTTGAATTAGTAAAATATTTTTATTATTCTATTTTATCTCCTTTGTTAACTTATTAGATATAAGTTTAGTTTGATATTTTAACAGTTGCTCTAGGGGTTCTAGCATTTATCCTTAACTTACTGTTGTATACATCTTTTACTTTAGTATACATCTTTAACTTATCTTTAACTTCAAATGATGTTATATTATATCACATATTATAAAAGAATCTTACTTCAGCCCCCCATCTTTTGTGCTGTTATTGTCAAACATTTGATTTCTAATGTTTTAAATGCTGCAATACATTATTATTGTTTTTTCTGAAGTCAGTTATCACTTGCAGAGATTTAAGTAAACAGGAAAAAGTCCTTTTATATCACACATGTCAATTCTGTTCTCACTGCTCTTCATTCCTTTATATATATTCATATTTCCTTTGAGTATTTTCATTCTGTATGGAGGACTTCCTTTAACACTTCTTGTATTGTGTCTCTGTTGGTGATTAATTCTTTCAGCTCTTGTATACTAAAATGTCTTTATTTCATGTTTGTATTTATGAGTTATTTTCACCAAGAATAAAATTCTCAGTTGACAGTTTTTCTTCCAGTCTACTTTTGAGATCTTGCTCAACTGCTTTTTCACTTGTTTTGTTTTCCTTGAAAAATCTTCTAAAATTCTATCTTTGCTCCTCTCTACTTAATATTTCTTTTTTTTCCTATGGTTCCTTTTCAGATTTTTCTCCTTCTCATGGTTTAGAGAATTTGGTTATTAGGTTTCTTAACTTAGTGCAGTTGTCTTCTCTTCCCCCTCCTTTTCCTCCCATCTTCCTCCTTCTCCTTCATTTTTTCCCATTGGGTTTCACTAATCATTGTGAATATATCATTTTAGTTTTCATCAAAATTGAAAAAATTTCAGTTATTATTTCTGAATATTTTTTCTGTCTCAATTTATCTGTTTAATAATTATTTCTTCTATAATGTCTAATTTGCCAATAACCTTATCAGTGAATTTTTTCATTTCCTAGATTTTAGTTATTATCTTGAGAAGTATGATTTCAGTTTTTATTTATATCCTGTTTCTACTTATTTAATCTTTCCTCCAGCTTTCTGAACATCTGACATGCAGTTATAATAACTGTCTTAATGTCCTTGTCCACTAATTCTAGCATCTGTTTCCACTCTAGGTCCACTTTGATTGGTTCAGTTTTTATCTTCATGAATCATATTTTCCTGCTTCTTTGTATGCCTGGTGATTTTCCATTTGATAGCAATCGTTTTACCTTGTTGGGTGCTGAATAGTTTTGTATTTCTGTACATCTTCTCAAGCTTTGTTCTTGGATGCAGTTAAGTTATTGTAAAACTCATTTGTTTGGATTTGGCTTTTCTGATTTTGGGGGCAGGTTCAAAGTAGTGCCCAGTCTAAGCCTAATTATTCCCCACTTTATAGGAAAGATCTTTCTAAATGTTTTTTAAATTAATTAATTTATTTTTTCATATACATTTGTCTCTGCCTACCCCCCACCACTTTGCCTTGCTCCCTCCCTCCCTTCCTCCCTTCCTCAACTCTTCCCCTTTGGTTTTGTCCATGAGTCCTTGCTATATGTTCCTTGACTTTCCCATTCCCTTCCTTTTCCCCCGCCCACCCTCCCTCCTTCCCTCTTGTCTCTGTTGGTTTCTTTTCCTTTCAGTGAATGTTTTACCCATTGCCCTCATTATGAGTTTCCCATTATGTTTCCCATTTTAACTGATAGCAATACACACTATTTCATGCCCCATGTGAACAACAAGTATATTCACTTTAATCTCTTTAAATTATATCCTTTCCCCTACCTCAAATAGTTTCCTTACATGCATGTATTGATCAGTAACCTACAGAATACTGAATACCTATTTTCTGGAGATTTCTGGTGTCCCTGCTTTGTACAGCATTCTCCTCTTTGGTATTCTGCTCCGCACACTTTAGCAGACTCCGCATCCCCTGATTCCCAACTCCATCATGCATGATTCTCACCTCATTTCTCAATGAAAATTGTTCTTCATTGGCTGATATCCAATGTCTGGAAAACCATTATTCAATACGGGTTTTTAAAGTTGTTTCTACAAGGAAATAATGCCTGTTACTCCATCTTGACCAGAAGTAGAAGTCTTTAGTCACTAGTCTATTGAATAATGCATGCTGACTTGGATGCCTTTGCAAAGATTTCTTGACTCTCTCTAGGAGTCTCTAAGAAGCATCTCACATGTGTCCTCCACAATTATCTGTGCTGCTCCACCAAGGACTTATCTTACCTGTGATAATCCCACTCAAAATCCCAGGGGTATTTTCATAGATATCAACAGCTGATCTAAAATTTACATGAAAAGGCAAAAGAAAGAGGAGACTCAAACAATTGTGAAAAAACAGAACAAAGTTGGAGGCCACATATTACCTGACCTTAATTTTCACTATAATAACACAGTGAAATATTGATTCAAGAATAGGTGAATGGAATAAGATATAAAGTCCAGAAAGAAACTCACACAAGTATACTCAATTTATTTTTGACACAGGAGCAAGGAAATCTTATGGTAAAAGCATCATCTTTTCAACAAATGCTGTTGGAAAATTAGACATACAAACATGAAAAAAAAATCAACCTTGACCTATATCTCACATCCTCACAAAAATTAATTCAAAGTGGATTATAGGTCTAAATATAAGATATAAGCCAATAAAACTTTTATAAAAAAACATAGAGGAAAACCTCTATGACCTTGCTTAGGCAAAGAAATCTTAGTTATGATAATAAAAGCACAATCCATATAAGAAAAACATGAATAGTTGTACCCCATTAAAATTAAAAACATCTGTTCTCTGAAAGTCACTATTTGAAGAATGAAAAGGTAAGCCACAGACTGGGAGAAAATATTTGCTGGTGAATCATCTGAAAAAGGACTGATATATCCAGAATATATAAAGAATATATAATTTTTGAAATTCAATAAGACAAAAACCTCATATATAAATGAGGATAATATTTCAAAACATCCTCCATCAAATAAGATATAAATAAGCATGTGAAAAGATGATCAGCATTATTAGTCATTAGGAAAATGCAAACTGAAACCAACACATACAACTATTCACCTATTAGAATGACTTTAAAAACATATAAATTATAATACCAATCCTGCTGAGGTTGTAGAGCAACTGGAACTCTCATTCACTTCTGATGAGAATGCACAATGGTATAGCTTTGTCAGTTTCTTAGAAAGTTAAACATACATATACCATGTGACTTAGCAATCTCATTCCTGTGGGGTATAATTGAAATGAAAACCTATCTATATACAAAGGCCTGTATGCAAATGTTTGTAGCAGCTTTATCCTTAATCACCTAAAACTGAAACAAACCCAGATGTCTTTCAGCAGAAGAGTGGAAACACAATGCATGCATGTAACAGAATACTAATCAGCAAAAAATTTTTTTTAAAAGGCCATTAAATTGCTGATGTAAGTAATAAAATGGATGAATCTCATATGCATGATGCCAAATGAGAGTAACTAGACACAAAAATGTAAAGAATGAATGATTCTGCCTTGGCCAGTTAGCTCAGGAGGTTAGAATGTTGTCCTGATATACCAAGGTTATGGGTTCAGTCCGAGGTCAGGGCACTTACAAGAATCCACCAATAAATGCATAAGTGGAAAAACAAATTGATATCTCTCTCTCGCTCTCTCTCTCTACTCTCTCTGTCTAAAAATCAATTTAAAAAGAATGAATGATTCCATTTACATGATATTCTGGCAAAGTAAAAACTTAGGAATGGTAGAAAGATCAGTGTTTTTTAGTGGTTAGGGATTAGAGGAAAGACTGACTACAAAGCACCAGCATGAAAGTATTTTAGAGGATGATGGACCTGTTCTATTTCTCAATTGCGGTGATGATTTGTGATTCTTTGCATTAGCCAAAAACTCATAGAACTGTAAACCAAAAAGAGTGAACACTACTGTATGTAAATTAAAAAATAAAATTTAAAAATCTATGTACCGAATATTGAAACACCCACTACTTTTCCATGACTCAGCTCCAAAAATTTAAGCAACTAAGGCATATTCCCCAAAGCTGGAGACTGGATATTCCTCTTTTCTTGAGATATAAAAAGACTGAGTGGAGGATGAGGGAACATTTGCATATGCTGACATTTGATAATACTCACTGAAACAGCCGGGCCTCTGCTATGAGACTTTCATGAAGCCCCAGTAGATATGTCCTCCTGCATATACACATATTAAGAGGTATCCAAGAAGCCTAGGCATTCAGGGGAAATGAGAGAATCCAGAAAGTTGAGAACAATTTTCAAACCTGAACTTAATATCCTCAAAGAGCTAAGAAAGATATTGGCTCCATAAAAAAAAATAGCAAGAGAATAAAGAATACTTGAAAATTAAAAATGAAGTACACAAAATAAAAAATATCTGAAAGATTGGAAGATAAATTGAGGAGTAAACCTCAGAAAGTAGAACCTAAGATGAAAAGATATAAAACAGAAAAGTAAAATTCTGGAAAGTTGCATGATTGATTCAAAATTTCACAAATAATAGGTAATACAAACAAAGGAGAAAATGAAAACAGAGGAAAAGAAATTTGATCGATAAAAAAGGCAAAATAATTTCTTAGAATTGAAATGATGAACCCAGCAAATAAACAAGAAAGAACCCAAGCAAAGCAAAATATGGTATTATGAATTTTAAAAACACCAAAGTTTTTTTTAATCCAAAAAGCTTCCAGAGAAAAATACTTACTATATCCAAAGGATAAAGAATCAGAAAGACATTAAACAGCTTATCAGAGACATTAAGAGCTTAGAAGACAGTGGGGCATTACCTTCAGAACTGTGAAACAAAAGTTAGGATCCATATCCAGCCAGCCCATCAAAAGCACAAAGGTGATATAAATACAACTTTAGATATTTGAGGTCTCAGAAATGTTACTTGCCTATTACCACGCACTTTCTCAGGAAGCTACAGGATGATGATATGCAGCAAAATAAGAGGATAAGAAAGTAAAACAAAGAGCAAAACTAAGGAACAGGGGGACCTGATACAGAAATAGAAGGAAGGGGAGTCCCAACATACTCTCTGCAAAAAGGCAGATCACATCACTCAGTTGGAAAAGGAGGGTAGACAGATTCAGGGAATATGTCTCTAGGAGGAAACAAACTGGAATGGATAGACTACCTGCTATGGTTTACCATGCAGAAAAATATTTAACGTAGTACCACAAGTGTTATAGCTCTTGTGAAGAATTTGAGAAGAATCTGTCTTCTTCTTCTTGAGAAGAAGAAGAATAGAATTTTTTAAAAACTAGCAGATAAAATTAAAGCTAGTGTCAACTCCAAGAAAAACAAAAAGTTTCATTAAAAAAAGAAGAAAAGAAAATACAACCGTAGAACAAGACTTTGCTTGGCAGTGATAAAACTTTCATAGCCATTAAAATGTAACATTGATTACTGATTTTATTAAAGAGTTATTTATGTATACATGGGAGAGTGGAAGAAGGAGGAAGCTGAAGGGTGAGGCAGTTTCATAAGAGTTCCAAATGCTCATCCTACATATCGCGAAGTCAAAAGACAATACCTAAAATTGAAAAATCAGAGTGAGAGTAGTATTTAGAATTACATAGGTAATTATCAGAAGAAATAACAAAAAGAAATAAAGAAAGTGCTTCTGAGATACCCAACTCATGTATTGAAGCAAGAGAATAATACTGTTCTTTACAAGATGCATGGATTTTTAAAAACTTCATGCATATTTTACTCTGATAAAAATAGAATTTAAACATTTTAAACACAACTGCCTATTGTGACGATGTCAGTGAGAATGGAAGGCTGCAGGATAATATTTCTGGAGGAAATGGAAGCTGCGTTCTGTTTTGCAAATCTGCCCAGACGTAGAGCTGTGAGTTTCATAGGAGGGAAAAACGCACAGCATGATATTTAAGTTTTAGATCTTTTTCTTATAAGATTGTTTTCTTTAAAGGAAGCAAAGGGATAAGAATGCCTATATTTTAAAGTTTTCTTTTTAACTCATTTTCTTTTCTGTAGTCTTTTAAATAGATTTTTTTCCCTACCAACATAGCTGCTCAGCACTTTAATGCCAGTAATATTTTGCTGCCCTAGACAACTGACCACCAGCCTATAGAATAAGATCAGCACTAATACTATGAAATTGACATAACTATCACTATAGACAAGAAAACGTGGAGTTGGATTTTAGTAAAAGCAGCTCAGCTCTTCAGGAAAGAATTCAGCCCTCATGAAAGGCCCCAGAATGACACCTTGCGGCCGAAGTCCTGTACCCAGGGCCATGGTACTCCAGGAGAGCTTTGTACTAATGACTGCTTGAGTGATCATTTTTATAGAACCCAGAAAAACTGCTCAAGGTACCACAGGGTTGGCCTAAGATACCTCACACCCTCAGGACAATGACTGATGAAATAAAACAGATTTCTGAGGGTCTCCATTCCTTTGCTCACTTCCTCTTAGTCCCCTCTCACTCCTTGATTTTTCCCCTTGTTCAGTCCCCATAAGCCAACTGAAGTTCTTTTCGCCAAAAGAGTGGTTAAGGTGACATGGGCAGGCCCCAGCTGTAGCTCATAGGTGATACCAGGTATGCTACCCATAAGAGGCTGGACTTGATCTCTTGACAGAGAAGTCTTCACCTCATGAAATTTCAAATAACCGTCAATAGTTTCTTGTTTGGTTTGTTTTGCTCTGTTTTATGATCACAGAACAAACTAAATTCTGAAAACTGTCCTCTTACAGAAGCAAACTGTCACAGGGGAGTAAAAAGATCTTGAAAAGCCTACAAGCGTCATTAGAAAGAATGAAGGAGGATGTGGCAACTTAAGATGATATTATTTCTGTTTTGAGTCAGCACACTACCAATACGCCCTTAAAAGCGTGTTTATTGCCTAGCTGGGTAATGCTCTTAAAAACATCCCAATGTACAGCACCACATTGCACCCAAAGGAATAAGATTAGCTGTGGCTAAACATGAGGAATTTTTTTTCTTTGCAAGAGGAGGAATGTTCTTTGAGTTATAACACTGAAAATAGAGCCAAATTATTCTCATTCATTTCCCCATTTTAAGTGAGATAACGTGTTTCTGAGTAGTTGAGTGAAGTGAGGAACCTCTTTAAAGCATGGATGCTTAGGAAAATAAGAACGGAATAGCTTAGTAGGTAGTAGATAGAGAAAAAGGTCTAAATTACTCAATAAGAGTTATATTTTTCATTTCTTAGGTTTGGACAACTGCACTGGAACCTCACTGGAACACTCTGTACCCTTGATTAGAATTTGTTAAACTATGTCCAAAAAGACACAGTTACTGAAATATCCACCTGATGAATTATTCTCACTTATAAGTATCTTAAAAGTATCTTGCATCTTAGACTTTTCTAGGACAATTCCAATATAAATTTATTTTATTCTTTTCTATAATGGTGGCATATGCAATGTTTAACAAAATATGTGGTTTCATATTATTCATTTTAAAGATTAGAAAATATTTATTGCTGACCCATGTGTTCTGACTTTAAGTTTATAAAATAAGTTCACAATGAACCCTTAAAAATATTGTAGTGATGTTCCACTACACAATACTCAGGGATTTGAGCTAAGTTAGCTTACATTCACAAAATCATTGGAATGTAAAGCACCTTTAAGGTAATGTAACTTCTTCTCTTTCAGGTGGGCAGTTACATCTGAATCATTCCAGACTAATTAGAATTTATCTTATTTCTGAAGATGGTCAGAAAAGCATATAAACACACTTTTTCCACTACACCCTCCCTCTTAATGCACAGCTATCTTCTGAAAGAGAGAAAAATAAAGTTCTAGACCTAGTCATCCCACACTTGTGGTTAAGCCTGTTTGCCCCATATCTAACTAGTGATAGGGTCCAAATGCTGTTTTTTCCTTAAACCATTTTCAAAGTCAGCAAAAATGGCTATATATCACACTAATAAATTATCACAATGTAAAAGACCTTGCTTGTGTTGCTACCCTATAATTTCTCTTACCCAATCTTCCTCTTGCTGGTTTCCTCACTGCTAGTTAACCCACAGGTCCTCTGGAACTTTCAGTGCCCAGTAAATAAGCTCCATGATGTCATTAACTTAGTCACTGAGCACTTACTCCACCTACCTCCTTAACTGAAATCTGTCTCTTCTCTAAAGGGCAGCGCTTACGCACCAGCCTTAGCCACTGGACACTGCTCATCTCCCAATAGTGTTGTTGCAGGTCAGGAAGTAGAAATAACATCACTTCTCTACCTTTACATAAAAATGCCTTCCTTTCATGCCACCTTATTTGCCACTTCCTTCTCCTACCTCTTTATGTTTATTTCGGAGCTCCTGATAACTTCTCCCATTCATTAATGACATCTGGCTCATGTCTTCACTTTCTATTCCAAGTCTTGCCACATTCTCTATTGTTAATGTAGATGACCCATTCCACACCTCAACTGCAATGATTTTCACCTCTAATCCTCTGCAATCATACAGTAACATGGCCATATCATGGATCTTGTGGTCATTTAGAAAAATGCCTCTGATGTCTTGAACTCCAATTCTTTACTCTGACCTAACTTACTCATCTAGGTCTTCCTTGACCTCAAGTTATTGACCATCTGAAGTACTGCCTCACTAGCTTACTCAATTTTCTTGCACCCTAGCCTTTTTGCAGGTATGCTTGGGACTACAATCCTGGATTCTAACTATAGTACACTTTCTCTAGTCCCATACGCAGATGAATAAACCATTCTAAAACTGAAACTTCAAGCCATTTCAAGGTGACGGTCTTCAACCACACCCGTACCCTTAGTCTCACCACCAGGAGACCCTAAAACTTAACATGGGCTGGTTCCCACACCATCATTTTAGACCAACTTTACTCTCCTCTTTACATTTCCCAAGCACTCTCTCTAATCATCTTTCACTTCCTCAGAGTCGGTATGCAAACTGGTGTTTCTCCACTTAGAAAAAATTGAATCTGATATGACTGTCCTTAATTTTTTCTTCCCTTTATAAATTGTAGCCTCGCTCACATTCATTCTTGCCTCATCTCCTCTGACCCCAGGCAGTTAGCTGAAGTCTATGGCCAACTCTTGTAGCTACACACTTGACCTTATTTTTCTATGCTAACTTTAGGGCCCTGAGCCATCATCCATCTTCTGTTTCTCTTTGCTACCTTCAGAACAAAGTCCACACTTCTTATCATGGCTTGTTCCAACTTCATCTTTTGTGTCTCATCCACTCTTCTGTGTTCTAGAACTGTACTGACCAATGTGGTATCCACAAGCCACATTTGGCTATTTACATTTAAATTGATTAAAATTAAATAAAATTAAAAATCAGTTACTCAGTGGCACTATCCATTCCTTCAGTGCCCAATAGCCACATGTGGCAAGTGGCTACTATATTGGACAGCACAAATATATGGCATTTCCATAATTGAGGAAAGTTCTGTTAGCACTGGTCACCTTTATAGAAAATCTTGCACTTCTCCTAAAGGACCAAAAGTTTTTAAGTCTCTGAACCTTTGCACAAAGATGTCACAGTATTTCTGTGTCACAATGTCTAACTGGCGATAGGATCCAACTCTGGCAACCTATACATATTATTATGTAGACATCCACTTCTAGAAACAACTTTTGGTGGTATTGAGAACTGGCACTGTTTATGGTGATTATTGTACCTTTACAGCACCTATGTTTTTTTTCTCTCTTATTAAAAGTAGAAACTAGGAAGACATACTTCTACTGGAGAGATGGAACATTCTAGGTTCAAAGAGAGCTTTTTGATCACACCATGCCAATCTTCCCAAAATCTCCATGTAATTCATAACCAATGTCACTGGAAATAGAGCAGACATCTGACACTCAAGCTTATTGTAGCTTCTCCTTAGAAAATCTTTTTCAATTTCTTAACAAAGAAAACAACAATAAACTGCCTAATTATCTTATTTGAACCTTTGTTTTTAGTGCATCAAAACAGTTCAATTGTCATGCAGCAGACAGAACACCTGGACATTCAACCTCAACACTATTTAAGGAAAAGCTTAAGGGAAGTTGCAGTGAGAAAGAGTATAAAAGTGATTTGTTTAATTTTTCTTTTTTTTAAACTTAGAAGATCATTTTTCTGTACTAGAGGTAACTCTAGTACAGAAAAGAGTAAATAAATAAAATCTCCATATAAGCCAAAAAACGTCATTTTTTAAAACGAGTCTTCATAGCCCTGTAAATTAGGCCTTTGCTGTATGACTTGATTATTTCTTTTGAAGTGAATTGCTAAAAGAGCAGAAATAGCCACATTTACATACCAATATAAAACACATTCCAAAAGCAAATATCAAGTTTGTGATAATTACTTACCAGTGTGAGTATACTTCATAAAAACCAGGACCTAAGTGAGAGCTGGGAGCCTCACTTTGCTCTTACCTGGCTGTGAGATTAGCAATTAGCTTCAGCTCTTGGACCTCCTTCTCTGGTGTGAAGTGGTGTGAAGTCATAACATTAGAGCACTTTCTCTCTTAAGTTTCTTTTCTGCTGTAAAAGCAATGGTTTTGCTGGGTTGTGGGTAGGGGAGAGGTATTCTTTAATACAAGAAATCTTTTCTCAATTTTATGTAAGAAGACTTGTAAATCTATCTTTAAGTTTCTCTCCCCTACAAGATTGCCTTAATTCTTTCAGCACTTAATTCTTTCTGCATAGAAATTCTGGAGTGTTCATCACCTAAAATCAGAGAAATAAATGTGAGTGCAATGCATCTACAGAACAGTTTATGGAAAAGGGAAGTGGAGGAATGTGAAAGGAATAGATTGCAAGAGAAGTAACTCAGGGCGGTATGACCTCATTAAGCCCAGTGGGCATAACCTTCTGTCTTCAAGTAAGAGACATTTGCTCTTAGCGGTACATAGCACTTCTCTTTGTTCGCTTTGGTTTATCCTTTATATAGAGGCACATTCCGAGCATGAAATATTCTCTTTAAATATTATAAATATACAAACATCACTTGTAAATGTAATTTCAGAAACATTTAGCTCTTGCAATGTCTTTTTAAAGAGTATAGACCCCACATGCTGGAGTTTTGTATACCTGCAAGTTTTATCTTGATATTTGAGATCAGAAGGTTACATATGAAATGTTGCTCTGGTTTACTATTTTTCAGTATTATGGTGATAAATGAATGTAGAAAAGGACACACTCCAAGGTGGAAGAAAGATTATATTTTTCCTCTGCAAATATGAAACTTTTAATTATTTTAAATGTGATTTAGTCAACTTGGGACCAGTCCACCTCAAAGTAAAATAAAAAGAAATGAAAATTAATGATAGAATGGTTCAGTGACCAAAAAATTTGAAATCGTTACAAATAGAGTATAAAAACCTCTCTAATCTAAGCAGCTGCAACTTCTGGGGCGTGTGTGTGTGTGTGCGCGCGTGTGTGTGTGTGTGTGTGTGTGTTTTCAGTTAAAATATCATTGGTTTGTTTCCTTTATTTTTTCAAAGTGCATTTTTTCTTTGAAGACAAACATAAAGGTTATTTTAATGTACTTTGTAGATATATACATTTTTTTTAAAAAGCGTTTTATGCCACGCATTTATTTAAAGAGCAATTATGCAAACTGTGCTCATCGACATGACACACTCCAGTTCCTGCCTCTTCAAACAAAAATAAACAAAGAAGCCTATTTTGCTCTGAAATGATTCTGAATTAACACCCAAAAGCAAGTCTAGCTTTCCAAATGGATTGGTGAATCCATAAGTTTAGGCAGCCTTTATATTTTGCTAGTTTTGGTGAAGAGTCCAAGATCCAAGGGAAAAAAAGTAAAATTTCTCCTTTTGAAAATTATCACTGTATGAGCACAGATATAAAAAAAACAAAAATTATAAACCACTAAATATCTATACATATTTCATTGATTAAATAAGTTATGATGCCAGCTTATACATCATGGAATACCCTCCCACCATTCAAAATAAGGAGATGAATAAGATGATCCATCAAGGATAAGTGAATATATTATTAAATGTTTTAAACTGTAGAACTGTATACTAATATTTTTAATAAAAATTCTGATATATTATTTTTAAATTTTATTTATTTTTGATTTTTTAATTGTTCAAATACATTTGTCTCCATTTTTCCTTCACCACTTTCCCCTGCCCCACCCACCCCCACCTCCCACCCTCAATCTTTCCCCACTTTGGCTTTGTCCATGGGTCCTTCATACATGTTCCTTGATTTGACCCTTCCCCAGAAAATGTTAATATATTATTATAGTATAGTTTATATGGATGTGTATTTGTGTATATGTGTGCATACAAAATACAAAACTGATGCCTAATAGCTGATAACTGATGGTTATCATTGGAAGAAGAGAGTGAAGGTAAAGGAGAATTTCATTTCTCATGTATTTTTATATGACATCATTTTAACACAATGTATTGTTTTTATAATCAGAATGAATGTTAAAGATTTTAAAAGAAACTTCATTGGAGACTTTTTGAGACAAGCATGGCACCCTGAGCCTGTATGTCTCATTCCTTCCCCCTCCTATGTCTCCACTGACGGAAGCAACTCTAGAGAAGAACAAATTCCATGACTCTGACATAAACCAGGGCACAATACCAGCACCTACATGAGGACTAGGGAGTTCTCAGAGAGATGTTTGCAGGTGAAAAAAGAGAAGGACATAGGAAGATATGAATGATAACCCACCTGCCAATCTACTACTGTTATCTGTTGCCCTGGAGTCTGACAGTCAAGTCAGTAAACAGTCCCCACCTTACCCTCCCCACAACTTTGAGAACATGATATAGGACAAACCCAGAAAAAGTAAGGCTGAATACTGAACTTCAGTCTCAGGTTGGAATTCACAGGGGAAAAGTTTCAAATCAGTTTAAGACATTTTAATGTACCAAACTAAATATAGTGAGGGTTTACTATATATTCACATAACAAGACATATGATTTATGTATTACATAATGACATATACATAATGTAAGGCACATGTCATATGTATGACATAGATCACAAAAAAAAAGAGAGGTTTTTACTTGATATGGGCAAGGTCTCAAAGTTGAGTTTGGAGTTCCAAGGATAGTATATGAACAAAAGTGAAATTCCTTGCCTGCATCCTTTTTTGTCCCCAAGACAACAATCACAATTATAAAAGCACCTTTCCTCACCCTACTGCTTGGATCTGAAGGGATAAGCTGGGCCAGAGAGGGACTCAGAAAAGGAAAAGAGTTAAGGACCACAAGGAAGTACTGTTTACTAACCACTGCAGAGGTATTTGAATGTTTTCACATCTGGTATGGCCTTATCTCTTCATACCAGCTGGCTATCAGATCCATGAGTGGGCATTCTGCAAATGGAGTCAAGAAATTTGCACAGGACCTGCTTGGACCTAATCTCCTCTATATGACTCAGGAAGTAATCTAATTCTAGGTATTGATTTACCTTCTCTGTCCAAGTGCTTCTGCTACAGTCACCATCCATGGATTTACTGAATGTCTTTTTCATTGTCATAATATTTCACACAATACCTTTGGACCAAGGAACCGATTTTTTTTTTAATTAGACAATGGACTCATTTAAATGTGATTTATGGATCTTACTCTTTATCTCAATTTTATACAACAATGGAATGGTCCATTGAAAACTTATTTATGTATCAACTGAAAGCTCCCCATGATACTAGGGGTAGCCCTATAATATGGTGCTGATTCTCCCGTCAATAAAATAAGAGAGTCTGGAAATCAAGGGGTTGAAGTGTGAGTAGTTCCTCTCACTATTATATCTAACTAGTCACTTGAAAATGTTTGCTTCTCATTACCATGATTTTGAACTCTGCTGGCTTAAATGTCTTATTTCCCAATGGATGGCTACTTCCACCGATGATGCAACAGTGATTACACTGAACTAAAAGATGAATTAGCCATCTGACAATGTTAGCATTCTTATGCTACTGAACTAATAGACAAAGAAGGGATTTAACACTCCAGACTGAGGGACTGACCTTGATTATCAAGCAGAAATAAAGTTACTCGTACATAACAAAGGCAGGAAGTAGAATTTATAACACAGAGAACCCCCCCGTGTTGTCTCCTACTACTTCTATATCCAATAGCAAGGATTAACAGAAGACCACAGCCCTCCAACACAGGCAAAAACAAGAAGAGCTCAAGCACTTATCAAGGAAAGGCTTGGGTTACCCCATTAGATATAGAATTCTGACCACTGAATTGCTGACTGAAGGCAAATTGATCCATTAAATTGATACTGGACAAAGGAAGATGTAATACCAACCATGTTTTTCTGACCTTTTGAAAGACTGATGATCAACATAGCTACACCTTTTTTTCTTGCTTTGTTATATATATATTTGCATGTATTAATTAATTTTCTATTATCTCTTCTTCTTTTCACTTCTATTTCTGTGAGGTGGTAGTTAATTGGGACTTAGTTTTGAGGTTATTAGATACATAGATTGGTTTGCGACTGAACTAGAAAAAGAATGAACATCTTCATGGATAGATACCGTGTTTAATTAGATTCAAGTCTTTTCTTTAGTAAATGGATATATTTTATTTTTATGAGACATAGATGCATAACGTTAGGTGGGAGTAAGTTGTTGCTGTTGGGGCCCTTTAGAAGACTCCACATGCATAAAAACTTGTTCATGGATATTGAGTAGGCAAACTCTTAGAGTGTGATAGATTGTTTAACTCACCAACTTCTAGTTCATCCTTTTTTTCCTATTTGGTGAGATTAGAAAGCTAAAAACTACATTCCTCAGACTCTATTGCTGCTAAGATTTTGGGTATAAATTTGTTTCTGTCAGTTAGAAATATTTGCATGAACTTTTTTGAAGGCAGAAGAAATTACACCATCTTTCTACAACAATGTGGACAGATAAGCAAGCTCAAAAGTATGAGTTTACAGCAGCCAAACTTCATAACCCACTGTCCAGTCCCCAGCTCCGTGGGTGTGGATGGCAGCAAGGGTGCTGGTTGCAGTGGCAGTAGGAATCACGTAGTCCTGGGATCACGTAGAAATTAAAGTCAACATTCCTCCCATGGAAAACCCTGATTTTGACCCTTCCAGTACTGACTATTTTATTGACAACTTATTTTTCATTAAATCTTTTTATAATTGGAAACAAGTAAATTCTATTTCCTGAATTAAAGCCCAATTGATATATAACCCTAGAGATATACTTGTATATGTTCAAAAAGAGGCATGTAAAAGGATGCTCACTTCACTTCAGCATTGCTTTCAATAGCTCTAAAATGATTGCCTACATGTCTAATAATAGGAGAATCAATGAAGAAATTATGGAACATTCATACTATGGGGTGCAGCAGTGAAAAAGAATGAAGTAAATTGATATATGCTGACATGAAAAAAACTCCAAGTTTTGTCTATCAGTTTAAAAAAAAAGACATGATTTGTGCTATATTAAACTATTTATCCTTAATACTGGGTATACCATGGTTTGCATATATATGCTAGCCTCATTTTATACTTCAGAGGATATATGCCAAATCCATAACAGCAGTGAATTTTTTGGAAAACACTGGCATTGTCAGTGTTGATAAAGGAAGATGTTAGTTTTATGTATAATGATTGAAATTTTAAAATTAGAATATATTCCTATATTACTTGATTATTTAAAAAATTAAAATTTTGAATAATGATAATTAATTATGGATGTGACAAGTAAAGCAATTAAAAAGATTTTAATATAAAAATATATAATATTTTAAAATAACCTAGAATAACCCAGAGCTACCTAAACAAAATCTAGAGAGAATGAAGAAGGAGGGCTGTAAAAAATGTGGTTTTCATCTTCTTTAGGAAGGAGAGGAAGATGGTGTGGGGAGAGTACATAGACATTATTTTTTTACTTGAGAATGACAGAGAAATTTAAGTTCAAGTGTACTTTTAATGTAAAGATAAACAGAAATAGAACAATACTGGACATGTAACTTTCAAGTCACTAGGAAAAAAGGATGCATAGTAAAGAGATAATTTTATAGGGAAATATAGACTATCCAAATTGACTCAAGAACATAGCAAATTTCCTAGAAATGAACTGAAAAAGTTTTTTAAAAGAAAAAGAAAAAATGTTGAATGAAAGAGCTCTCTGTATTTGTTAAAAGATTTAAGTCCTCTGTTATCTGCATAATTATAAAAGATAGAAAAATGAAAATACTCCCCCATTAATTCTATGAGGTTTACTTTACCCTAAAGTTAAAAATGAACAAGAAAAACATAATAGACATGAACAAATAAAGGTCAATATTGTTGATAAATATAGTTGTAAAAATTTTATGTAGATGTTAATACATTAAATTCAACATTATATTGATTCCAAAGCTGAATATTTCTAAGGATTTGTGAATGGGTCAGCTTTAGGAAACCTGCTTAGGTAATTCATTACTCAAATGGCTTAAGTGAGAAAAATCATGTGAATATTGCTATAAAGATACTTGATAAAATTCAACACCCAATCTTTAGGGGGGAAATTTTTAGCAAACTAAAGAATAAAAAGATACTCTTACTGTGATAGAGTACCTATTAAAAACAAATAGCAAATATTACAGCTCACAGTAAAACATTAGTGGCACTCCCACTGAAGCCAAGATTAAGGTAAAGATACCAGTTTTTAAAACTACGTGCTACATCATTCTGGAATTATTAGCAATAATATAAAAAAAAACTAGGTACAAATTCGTAAAATGAGACAAAACTGAAGAGTTTTGCATACATGATTTAGCACTAAGAAAATACAAGAGAAACAACTCAAAACATAATAGAACTAATCAAAGGTCAGATGTAATCTGAGTGCCAAAGATACAAAGTAAACATAAATCTCAAGAGATTTCTTATGTGCTAGCGAAAAAAAAAGAAAGAAAAAGAAAAAAATTCACAATAGCAAAAATAAGGTAAAAAATGCCTAAGAATGAAATATTCAAAGGCTAATACAGAAGAAACAACAGTTTCCTGGACAATTAAAATAAAAAAACTTGAATTAATGGACAAACATTAGATGTTCCTGAAGATTCAATCTTGAAATCATTCAATTCTCTAGTCTGTAAATTATTTTCAGTACATAATTATGTCCTGTTTAAAAGATTGTTTTTTAAGCAATCACTTAGTTATAAAACAGTATGGGAAGTACAATACAATGATCTGATTTTTTCTGAAATAGTTGACAGCACATTGCTTTTCTGTTTCCCCCTCATCTATCTTTAGTGTGTTCTTTTCTACAAACAATGATGTTCCATATAATGGCAGTCAAGAAATTATTGATATATTACTTATATTACTGCCACTAATCATTAAACCCCATAATCAAGTATCATTAATTCTCTCAATAATTTATTGCAAAAGTATATTCAGTTCAGAGTCATTATGGCATTTAGGCATGTCTCTTCCATACTTTCCTTGACTTTCACAACCTTGATATTTCATAAGACCATTGGCCAACTGTTTCGTGGAATGTCCCTGAATTTGGGCTTGTCTGATGTTTCTTCATAATTGAATTCAAGTTATGCATCCTTGGCAACAATATCATAGACGTGAAGCACGTGCTGCTGATTCCCCTGCCCTCTCAGGAGGGCTGCCACTCCACTTGGCAGAAGCGCACCAGGCCCTACTCAGGCTGGACACGCAATACCAAGCAACAGATCTCCAAGCTTCCCTCTTCACCCTCCTTGGGCTCTGACACCCCATTCCAGATTTCCCCTCCATAAGAACATCCTCCTTATCCTGACCTGGCTCTGACACCCCTTAGCAAGATCCTGTAAATATACTGCCATCTCAAATATAATTCTAAATGAAATCTATTTAGAAATGTTTTTTAAATGCTGCTAAAATTCTACTTGAAGAAAAACTTGAGATGAGCCAAAATATAATTGAAAAAGAAGATTGAGCGTACTTTTTTTCATCATAAATTGCAACATATTGCCCACTTGGTGTGGCTCAGCTGGTTGGGTGTCATCCTGCACGCTGTAAGGTCGCTAGTACTGGTTCCAATTCCCGATCACAGCACACGCCTGCATTGCTGGTTTGGTCCCAGATCATTGTGCATAGGAAAGGCAACTGATCAATGTTTCCCTTTCACATCAATACTTCTCTCCCTCCCTTACCTTCTCTCTAAAATCAAAAATAAAATTAAAAATATATATAAAATAAAATAAATTGCAATATATTGTAAAACCTCAGAAACTTAAAACAGATTCTGACTCAGTAAGAAACAAATTCATGAAAAAAAAGAGATTAAAGAAACAGATTGAAAAATATCATGGTATTTATAGTCTGCATAGTAACAAGTTAATTGAACAATGGTAATTTGGAGAAAAACATTAATTAATATTCTGTATAGTGGTTTACACAGAAGTTTAAGTGTAAAAAAACAAAATCATAAAGTAATAGTTATTCATAGTATTGTAATTCTAGGCTGCAAAATACCTTGCTGGATATAGCAAAGAAAAAGAAAAAGATCAAACACTTAGATTATTTTTAGTATCTTAGTTAAAAAATCCTACATGATAACAAACAAAAATGACTACTACACTTTCCTTCATATGGAAAACAATAGCCTTGGATTGATGATTTTAAAGATCTCTTCAAGTTGTAAAATGATAATTCTCCTTATTTATGCATATGATTGCACTTAAATTGTATCCATGTCTGCCTTGCATCTTTCATATTATGTAACTTGCCTGAAGGCAAGGTTTATATTCTACTTTGTGTACCTTCTACATAGTAATGGAAGCTGTGGTCATTGTGTCCCTCCAAAAAAATTGTTAAAGTCCTAACCCTGGGTACCTATGAATGTGACCCAATGTGTAAACTGGGCCTTTGGAGATATAATTAGGATGAAATCATGTTGAATTAGAGTGTGCCCTAAATCCATTTATAGGAATCCTTATAAGAAAGGAGAGGTTTGAAGATACAGAGACATAGGTGAAAAGGCCATGAGAAGATGGAGATGGAAACTGGGGAGATGAAGCTGCAAGTCAAGGATTGCCGGGAGCCGCCAGAAGCCAGCAAGAGGCAAGGCAGGAATCTTCCTCAGTTCCTTCAGGGACAGCCTGGCTCTGCTGACACTTTGGTTTCAGACTTAAAGCCTCCAGAATTGTGGGATGATCAACTTCTGTTGTTTTAAGTTACACAGTCTGTGGTACGTGTTCAGGGAGCTAGGAGAAACAAATACAGCCATTTAAATTGCGCATTCCATGTCTGTAGGTAATCATCCAGAGCACTGTAAAGTGGAGCACTTACATTCAACCGTTAATGTTTTGAGTGAAGGAACTCAACATTTTTGAATTCTTAAGTGTATTTTCTGCACTGCTGAAATAGGAAAAGTAGTGGCTCCCTTTCTTTTCATTAGAAATAAGATTCATCAGCTTTGCAGCATTACTATTTTCTAACCTTTGCCTCATCCTTTAGAAAGCATCTCCCCCAGCACCTACGAGATTTATTCAATCTCAAACTCAGTAAAAGTCAATGCCAGCATCATCCCAGAGGCTCCTATCTTCCACAGGCTCAATCACTTCCCTGAAATGTGACCCAGAGAACTTGTCTCACTTTACCAGGGGGTAAATTCTACCTGTGTGATATATTGTAACTGCCAAGGTTTGCTGCACTTGCACAAACTCATGGAAACTATAACCTACTTTAAAGAAAACTGCTATATTTTTAGATGACATCAGTAAAAACAAGAGAGAATTAGTATTTTATTGTGTTCAGGAGATTATATATTCATATGCTTTTTTGCTAGTTTGACATTCTGTCATTAGATCCTTTTTCTAATTCTCTATGTGCTATTGCTTTAGATGCATTCCTATCTTATCATTTCTTCTTATTCCTCATTTTACTTGCCAGTAATGCTTCTAAGAATATATTACGTTTTTACAACAATTTTTTAAAAAATATTACTTTTCTCCACAATGGATTAACTCTCAGACAAATGGATTACCTTTTATGTCATCCTTACTGAACCAAAACTCTTACAAGTGAATTTTACTAATTATATATTACTGTAAATTATCTATTAACAATGTTACTTTAAATAAGCATTTAGACCCAGAAATCTATTATATTACTTGACCCCGGAAAAAAGGTCAAGAACAATGTCACACTCACACTGCAAAATAGCAGTCCATCATCTGACTAGAACACGCCAGTGTGCTTTGCTAGGAATGCAGAGTAGATTTCAAACAGAATATAAAACTGTTCCAATATTTAAAAAACTGATAGAGCTTAACAAAACAAATTCTTATTTCTGTCTTTGAGGCAAAAAATCAGAAAAGAATGGTTTAACCCTTCTGGACAGTTTTTTCCAACAAATGGTATTGGAAAAACTGACAATCACATGCACAAAAATGAAATCAGACCCCTCTCTTATACCTACACAAAAACCAACTCAAAATGAATTAAGACTTGAACAGATAACCTGAAACTATAAGCACAGAGAGGAAAACAGAGTTTAAGCTCCTTGACATTAATCTTACCAATAATTTTTTGGATCTGATACCTAAATTACAAACAATAAAGATAAAAATAAACAAGTAGGACTACATCAAACTAAAAAGCTATGGCAACCTATGGATTGGGAAAAAATTCCAAACCACATATCCAATAAGAGATTAATATCCAAAATATATTAGGAACTCATGCAAATAACTCAATAGCAAAAAATCAAATAACCCAATTAAAAAATGGGCAAAGCACTGGAATAAGCATTTTTCCAAAGAAGACATAAAAAATGTCAACAGATACATAAAGAGGTGCTCAGCATTACTAATCACCAGGAGAATGCAAATCAAAACCATAATGATATTTACACATACACAATAGAATATTATTCAGTTAAAAAAGGAAATGCTGTCATTTGCAACAACATGGATGAAACTGGAGGGCATCATGCCAAGTGAAATAAACCAAATAAAGAAAGACAAATACTTTATAGTTTCACTTATATGTAGAATATTTTTTAAAAAAGTCAAACTCAGAAACACAGAGTAGGAAAGTGCTTGCCTGGGGCTGGGGAGTGGGGGAAATAGGGTACCAAAAAATAACAATAATAACCTACTCTGGATATTTTTGTACATGTCTTTTTGTGGATGTTTTCTACTTGTTTCTTTTGGACATATACTTCAAAATGGAATTACTGAATCTTAAAGTAGGCATATACTTAGTTTTAGTATGTAATTTTAACTTGTATTAAAAAGTGTTTGTACCAACTCCGACCAGCAATATATGAAAGTTCCGGTTGGTTCATGTTGGGTTACCAAATTGGGAGTTGTCAATCTTTTTCATTTTAACTATTCTAGTGGATATGTAATGGTATCTTTTAGTCTTAATTTTCATTTTCTCAATGACTAATGATGTTGAGCATCTTCTCATGTGCTTATTGCCATTTAGATGTGTTCTTTTCCAAAGTGACTGTAAAAATTTTGTCCATTTCTTTGTGAAATAATATTTTATTGAGATACATCTAAATTTCACCCTATTGATTTATAAATTCACTGGTTTTTAGAGTTTTATAGACTTTTACAACCAAAGATATCTTCTTATTTCAGAACATTTTCACCACCCCAAAAAAGAAACTTTATTCCCATTAAGCTCTGACTCCGTATCTCCCTCACTCCTATCCCTAACCCCTAGTAACCAGTAATCTGTTTTCAGTCTATACGCATTTGCCTATCATAGATATTTCATATAAATAAAATCATACAATACGTGATACTTCATGAGTAGATGTTAAGTTTTGTTATGTTAAGTTTTTTCACTTAACATAATGTTTTCAAATTTTACCCATGTTCTAGTATGTATCAGTATTTCATTCCTTTTTATAGTGGAATACTATTCCATTATATAGTTATACCACATTCCTTTATATCTATTCTTGGTTAGTGACCATCTGGATTGTTTCCTCTAGTTGGCTGTTGTGAATAATACTGCTATGGACATTTGTGTAAAAGTTTTTTAAAGAACATATATTTTCAATTCTCTTGGGTATATACCCAGGGGAAAAAATGCTGGGTCATATAGTAATTCTATATTTACCATTTTGAGGAACTATCACAGAGTTTTCCCAAAGCAACTGCACTATTTTAAAATGTCACAATCAGTGAATAAGGTTTCCATGTTCTCCATGTACTCATCAGCACTCTTTTTTGCCTGTTCTTTTTAGAAATTGTTGCCGTCCTTGTGGGAGTGAATTGATACCTCATTGTGATTTTCATTTTTATTTCCCCAGCAACCTAATGATTTGAGAATCTTTTCATATGTTTATTGGCTATTTGTATACCTTCTTGGAAAAAATGTCTGTTCAAACTTATTGTTTATTTTTAACTTATTTTTTTCCAATGTTGAGTTATAAAACTTTTCCATGTATTTTCAATAGAATTCCTCTGACAAATAAATGTTTTGCAAATATTTTTCTCCCATCCTGTAAGTTGTCTTTTCAACTTACCTGATAGTGTCCTTTAATGCACAAAAGTTTTTAATTTTTATGTAGTCCAATTTATTTAGTCTTTTGTTATCTGTGCTTTGAGTACTATATCTAAGAAAGCACTGTGTGATCCAAGGTCTGAAAATTGACTTTTTTTCTTGTAAGAATTTTAAAGTTTTTAGTTTTATATACAATCTATGATCCATTGTGATATAATTTTTATAGTATATGGTGTAATGAGGGATCCAACTTTATTTTTTACATGTGGATATACAGTTGGCTGCCCTAATTCCATTTGTTGAAAAAAAAAAACTATTGAATTTTTTTAGTGTCTTTATCAAAAATTAATTGGCCCATATTCTCAATTCTACTGCATTACTTTATATATCTATCCTTACACTAGTACCACATTTTTTTTATTACTGTGATATTGTATCAGCTTTGAAACAAGGAAGTATAATTCCTCTAATTTTTCAAAATTGTGTCGTTGGCTCCTAGATTCCTGGCACTTCTGTCAGACCTTTAGGATCAGTTTGTTAATTCAGCTGGGATTTTGATAGAGATTGCGTTGAATCTTAGGTCCATTTGGGGATATTGCCACCTTAGTATTAAGACTCCCTACCCATAAACATAGGATATCTTTCTATTTATTTAAGTCCTTTTTAATTTTTTCAACAAAATTTTGAGTTTTACTGTACAAATATCACAATTATGTAAAAATACATCAAGCCATTTATGAAAAATCCACAGCTAACATCACACCTCTTCAGGTCAGGAACAAGACAGGATATCCACTCTTATCACTTGTATTCAACATTTCATTAGAGATTTGAGTCACTGCAATTAGTCAAAAGAAGAGGAAAAAGAAAGGAAAGGGAGAGGAAAGGGAAAGGAAGGGAAGGGAAGGGAAGGGAAGAGAAGGGAAGGAAAGGAAAGGAAAGGAAAGGAAAGGAAAGGAAAGGAAAGGAAAGGAAAGGAAAGGAAAGGAAAGGAAAGGAAAGGAAAGGAAAAGGAAAAGGAAAAGGAAAAGGAAAAGGAAAAGGAAAAGGAGGAGGCTTCTGGTCTTTGTGAAAGTGTGGAGTGTGAGCGGTGAGCCTTTTCAGATAAAACATAGCTAAAAGCTTACGAAGTAAGTGGAAAAGTAAGATGTGTGCTGAAGAGAGAAAAAAGAATGCCCCAACGGAACTTAGCAGACTAAAGAGTATTCTTAAAATAGATACTGACATTTTAATGAAAGACGTTTAAGAGATAGCAACTGTGGTGGTGCCCAAACATTCTGAAGCAAAGACACACTGTGCGGTGAAAGATGAAAAAGAGAGGAAGAGAGAGAGATACATTGATGCGAGAGAGAAATATCTATTGGTTGCCTCCCATATGTGCCTGGACTGGGGAACAAACCTGCAACCTAAATTAATCAAAATGGAGACTGATTCTAAGAGAAACAAAAAGAGTCTTATAGACCAGCATCGGCAGAGAAAAGGGCTGAAGGCAAAGCTAGAGAAAAAGAAGGGGGAAAGCAAAGCAAAAGACATGAAGGCGGCTAATGGTTTGGCCTGGTAGACTTTTAAAAACGAAAAATGCCACATGGGACAGATCTTTGATTAGAATATATATACTTGATTTCAGCTTCTACCAAATGAAAGCTTTGTTTCCACATTTTAACTGGGCCTTTTTCTTCAATTCAATCCCAACATAGCTCTTCAAATTTGTTTTGGAAACTTGAATAAAATATTTTCTTTGATGAAAGAAAGCTGTACTGATATTTTAATTGGATGCTTTTTGGTATACAGGGATCATTAGACATCAAAATTCTATCAAGTATTAATGTGGTGGTTTTTTTGGTATTACTAAAGACAAATAATATACTAACTCAGATTTAAAAAATATAGTGTTATTTTAAAATACAGTGTCAGTGGATCTTATAAGCCGTTCTTGTTTGAGCTTTGATTTTGTGTAACTCATAATAAAAGGTATTTTGTTTAAAAAAAAGAAAAGAAGAGGAAAGAAAAGAAAACATCCAGACAAATCCAGATGAGAATGGAAGAAATGAAACCATCTCTATACATAGATGACACATTATTGTATATAAAAAATCTATGTATAGAGATAGTTTCATTTCTTCTAGTCTCATCTGGTCATAGTGTATAATCCTTTTTATGTGTTGCTTTTATTTTATATTTATTATGTAAAATTTTATATGTTTGCTTATATTTTCTTGAGGATCTTATTTATAAGGTTTTTTGGTCTATAGTTTTCTTTTCTTGTGGTGTCTTTGTCTGGTTGTGATATCAGGGTAATACTAGTCTCATTGAATAAAGTAAAAAATAATATACTCAGCTCTTCTCCTGGAAGAGTTTGTAAAGGATTAGTGTTGACTCCTCTTTAAACATTTTGTAGAACTTACCAGTTGTAATGATTAAATTTACGTGTCTTTACTGGGCCACAGTGTATCCAGATATTTGGTCAAACATTTATCCTGGGTCTTTCTGTGAGGGTATTTTAGAATGAGATTAACAATTAAATCAGCAAGCTGAGTAAAGTAGATCACACTCCCTAATGTGGATGGGCCTCATCCAATCAGTTGAAGACCTGAATCAAACAAAAAGTCTCACCCTCCCCCAAATAAGAGAAAAAATTATTTCATGTTTGACTGCCTTCTAACTAAAACATTGGTTCTTCCTGGGTCTTAAACTAGACTGGAACTAAATCAGCTCTGTTAAGTCTACAGCTGGCTGACTCACAATGTAAATCTTGGGATGTGACCATCTCTGTAACTGTATGAATCATTTCTTATAATAAACCTCTTTACACACACACTATTGGTTCTGTTTTCTCTGGAGAACCCTGACTAATGCACAAGTGAAGCCATCTGGTCCTAGGCTTGTCTTTTGGAAAAGTTTTTAAATATTAGTGTAATCTCTTTACTTATTATAGGCTTATTTTTATTTTCTATTCTTTTTTAAGGATTTTTATTTATTTTTAGAGAGAGGGGAAGGGAGGGAGAAAGAGAGGGAGAGAAACATCCATGTGTGATTGACTCTTGTGCTTGCCCTTACTGGTGACCTGGCCTGCAATCCAGGCATGTGCCCTGACTGGGAATTGAACCAGTGACCCTTTGGTTCTCAGGCTCGCATTCAATCCACTGAGCCACACCAGACAAGGCTATTTTCTATTCTTAAGTTAATTTGGGCTTTCTAGGAATTTGTCTATTTCAACTAGGTTATCTACTTTTTGGCATAGAATTACTCATACTATCTCTTTACAACCTTTTTAGTTTCTGTAAGCTGGGTAATGATATCTTCTTTTTCATTCTTGATTTTAGTAATTTGAGTGAATTTTTTCCCCCTTGGTCAGACTAAGTAAATGTTCATCAACATTTGGTTTTGTTGGTTTTGTTCCCATTTTTCTATCTATTTCTACTAGAATATTTGTTATCTCCTTATTTCTGCTTGTTTGATGTTTACCTTGCCCTTTTTTCCTTCTAATGTCTTAAGGTAGAAGGTTATATTATTGATTTGAATTTTTTCTTTTTAAGTATATATTTACAACTTTAAATTTCCCTTTAAGCTCATGAACTTTGACATCTTATTTAACTAAAAATATATTTTTTAAAAATTTCTCTTTTGATTTCTTCTTTGGTTATTTAGGACTGTGTTATTTAATTTCCACATATTTGTGAATTTCTCAATTTTTTTTCTGATTTTGGTTCCTTATATTCCGGATTTCTAATTTCATTTCTTCACAGTGATGGAACATGTCTGTTGTTCAAGTCCTATTTCCTTGTTGATCTTTTGCCCAGTTCTTCTCTCAGTTAAAGTCTTCAGCTGTTATATTTTTGAATTGTTTATTTCTCCCTTCAATCCTCTCAGTTTTTGCTTCTTATATTTTGGTATTCTGTTGTTTTAATTCTTATATCTCCTTAATGAATTGACCCCTTTATCATTATACAATGTCCTTCTTTGTCTCTAGTAACAATTCTTCATCTTAAAAGGTAGTTTGTTTTATATTAGCGTAGAGTCATTCCAGCTCTCTTTTGGTTCCTGTTTGCCTAATCTAGGTTGTTTCATTCTTTGTTTTTAATTTTTTTGTTTCTTTTAAGTCTTTAAAGCATGTTTTTTGTAGACAACATATGCTTGGATCATATATTTTAAACTCATTATTCTAATATCTGCCTTATGATTGGGATGTTTTACTTTCTTTCAGTATAATTATAAAGTAGGATTTATGTCTGTCATTTTGCTTTTTATTATATATGTTTTATATCATTTTTATTTTTTTATATCTGCAACAAAGAATACAGGCTTACAGAATTAGTTCAGAAAACTTGGTAAGCAAACTAACTGCAAAAGCAATGACTACAACCACCAACAATGATGACAAAATTTTGGGGGTGAGTGAAGGGTGACCTGATTTCCAGAGTTTCCACTGAAGTCTCTGCTGAGTTCCCTGAGGATTAAACAGAAATTTCCTTAAAAGCTTTGAACCAGTAAGCCTTTGCTTTTGCCAAACGCTCAAGGGTATATGTTATAGCACACCTTCAGTGCTCCAGTGATTCACAACTCTGCTTTAATCTTCACTTCCTATTTGCACAAAGTCAGGTAGAAGTGAGAGATTAGTCCTTTTTTTTTTACCCCAGAGCAAGAGCAGAGCCATGCACAGGAGTGTGAACTTCTAGATGGATGGAAATATGTTTCTCCAGGTGCCTTGTAGACATCTCATTCCCATGCATTTCCTTTGAAGTCTTTCAGTCAGCCTCTTGCGTATCCCAACTTGTATCTCCACCTGAGATAATTGTGGTATTAAATGATTTCCACTGATTGTTTTCGAAAAACACCCTAGGGATAGGCTGCTTATATAGAGCAAGCTCTAAGGCTAGTGAAATATAGGCAATCCTTGAGAATGGGATTTTCTTAGAGAGCGGCCAGACAGGTCAAATAGAAACTGTTCTCTGGGGAGAGGGTTATTGGGGCAGCTCCAAACTTGTTCCACCCCCATCTCCCCAGTGGCTGCTGGGCTGCTGGCTTTTGCAGTTATTGTAATTACAGGCTTTTAGTTTTTAAGTTTACTGTGGAACTGGGGAGAGGGGTATAGGGCGAATTACAATGCCACAAAGCTCACTGTTCTTACCAAAATTAAACAATTTTTCTTTAATAGATGTTCCTTGGGTTGTTATAAACCCATGGTTATTTTCCAATGTTCTGAAAAAGTTTATTTTTGACAATTATTGCCAGTGTTCTGACTGCTCTTATGGAGTTCAGAACATTTTGACATTCTTACTTTACCTTTCCAAAAGCGCTTCTGCCATTTCATTTTAACTTCGTATTCTAACTTATTGATTTATATAAGTTTTCCATTTAACTTTTTAATTAATTCTGGATACAATTCTTTGGTCAAATGCATGCCTTGTGACTATCTTCTCTCAGTTGGTGTCTTGCCTTTTCACTCTGGGGATCTAATCCTGTACTTCAGCGCACACTGAATGATTCCATCATGTACAGGAGGATTAACCACTTTGGTTCACCTGCCAGGTAGTCAAGAATATCTATTGGTTCAAGTGGAAAAGGGTGGGAGGTGGGAATCCATTGTCATTGGTCTATGTGGTATGATTAAAATTCTTCATATTGAAATATATGAATATACTTTTATTATAAAACCTGAAATGAAATAGAAATAAATAAAGAAAATAAAAAATTCAACTCCCATCTTTTACAGTTATGATGTAATCTCGGCTGTCAATACTTGGTAAATCCTTCCTAATGCTTTCCAAAGAATTTACACCAGCACACATATGTTTAGGTGGTGAAAAATTTGTAAATAGGATCATACTACTATATGTTTTGTGATGATTTTAAAAGGCTATGTAGTATTCACTAGTATCAGAAATACTATGTTTTGCTGAATATTTAGATTATTTCCCATTTTTCATGTGAAGAAACAATGCTGGAACACCTGTGTACATGTGTTTCTAGATTTAAGTATATATATTTCTGGAAACTTGAATCCCAGAAACAGAATGCATGGGCCAAATAAGAGGAACTTTCTGTCAGTTACACAGAGTGGCAATTGCCTTCCAGAAAAGCTAAAGCAAGATATGCTTTCACCTACAGTTTATAGAAATGTGTTTTTGTGCATCCTCACGCGATAGTTAAAATGAGCATTTTCTCTAATTTTAACAGTTGGATGGCTATCCTATATTTTAAGGTTTTAATCTGTATTTTCTTGATTACCTATGGCACTGAGAATCTTTTCATTTGTTTCTGTTCTTCTATGAATTGTTTATACATTATTTATATCTTTTAACTATTTTGAGCTTCTTATTAATTTTTATGTTCTCTTATATATATTATCGATAATAACCTTTTCCTATTAAATATATTGTAAATATTTTTTCGATCTTATTGCTCATATTTTAATTCTGCTATGTTGTCTTTTGTATTAATTTTTTAAAGTAGATTCCTTGATTTAAATTTGTGTCTCTAGAAACTTGTCTTCTTTAGGAAGGCCTAGTTCAACTTAATATTATAAAGACATTTTCAAGCCCTGGCTGGTGTGGCTCGGTGGATTGAGTGCTGGCCTGCAAATTGAAGACATTTTCCTATATTTCCTTCTAACAATTTATCATTTTTTCTTGTGATTTTGTTTTCTTATTTTTATATAGTGACAAGATGCTTCTAAGAGGGATCTTTTTCTTTCTTAAATATATCGCTGATAAATGCATGGACTTCATAGTGGTGACTCTAGCTTTATGTTTTTCGAATGTGTGGGAAATTATGCAGTAGCTCTTTTTAAATTGTCCAGGCTTTATCTCATATTTGAAGTGCTGCCTGTATCAAAACTAAATCCGCATGTTTTCTGGAGCCTGTCTTGGATACCTCCCTGTGTTTCATTGACTGCTGGCTCTGTTTCTCTGACGCTGCCTCGCTGTTGTATTTACTACAGCTTTATGGTACGATTTCCTGTCTGGCAGGGGAGACCTGCCTTGCCGCTGTTCTTCTTTTTCATAAATATTTTTGTTGCTCTTGTGCATTTTTCTCTTTCATGGGATTTTTAAAAGAAACTTTATATTTCTAACAAAAATTCTGATGGAATTTTGATTAGTGTTATATTTAATTAATAAACTTGAAGTAGATTTGATGTGTTTATAATGTTAGATATTCTCATCCAGGATATTACTCATATATATGCCTTAAATGTACTGTAAACTTTTTTTTAGTTTTATTCATATATTCTAACATTTTTTATTAGGTATTTTAAAGATGAACTGCTAATTGTAAATGGTATTGTTTTATTCATTACAATTTCTTACACATCATTGTAGATGTCATCAATTTTGTAAGTCCTAATAGTTTTCCAGGTAATTTACTTGATTTTTTTCTTGATTTATTCCAATAATTAGAACCTCCATAAAATATTGAATGGTGTCATGACACTGGTTTTCCACATCTTTTTGTCAATTATAGAGGAAATGGCTTTTAATGTTTTATTGCCAGGTTTATTGGGGATTTAAGGATGTTGCCCCCTATTCTTTTATTAAAGACTATTTTTTAATAATCATTTTCATTACTGAAGATAGAATTTGATCTTCTTTTCATTAGTTAATATAGTGAATTAGATTAATAGGTAGTCTGATGTAGAACCACCTTTCCATTCATGAGATGAAACCTATATAATTATCATGTATTTCTTAAAAACTACTGGATTTCATTTCTTAATATTTATGTACTTGTATCTCCATATTCTAAGTGGATTGTAATTTCCTCTTATTTAAATGTCATGTATGTCCAATTTTGACATCAGGGTTGTCCTAAACATATAAAGTAAATAAGGTTTCAGGTGCACAGCCCACAATACAACATCTGTACACTGTTTCGTATGTTTACCCCAAAAGAAGTCTCCTTCCATCACCACATATCCCCTCTATACCTTCCTCCTCCTCCTTGCTCACCTTTCCTCATAATCCCCACACTGTTGTCCATGTCCATGAGTTTTTTCTTTTTTTCTTAATCCATTCACCTCTCCACCCAGGCCCCTACACACCCCACCCCCACCAGCTGTCAGCCTGCTTTCTGTCTATGGGTCTGTCTTGATTTTGCCTGATAATTCATCCTGTTCATTAGATTCCACATATAAGTGAAATCCTATGGTACTTGTTGATCCCTGACTGGCTTATTTCACTTAGCATAATGCTTTCCAGGTCCACCTATGCTGTCACAAATGGTAAGATTTCCTTCCTTTTTATGACCAAGTAGTATTCCATTGTATAAATATACACAGCTTTTTTTATCCACTCATCTACTGATGAGCACTTGGGCTGCTTCCAAATCTTAGCTATTCTAAATAATGCTGCAATAAACATAGGGGTGCATATATTCTTTTAAATTAGTGTTCCATGTTTCTTTGAATATATTCCCGGAAGTGGAATCATGAGTCATAAGGCAGTTCCATTTTTAATATTTTTTGAGCAAACTCCATACACTTTCCACAGTCGCTGCACCAATTTGCATTCCCACTAACAGTGCATGAGGGTTCCCTTTTCTTCAACCAACACTTGTTTGTTGATTTATTGATGATAGACATTCTGATAAGTGTGAAATGATATCTCATTGTGGTTTTAATTTGCATCTCTCTGATGCCTAATGATGTTGAGTATCTTTTCATACCTCCATTGGCCATCTGTATGTCCTTCTTGGAGAGGGGTCTATTCAGGTCCTTTGCCCATTTTTTAGTTGGATTGTTTGTCTTCCTGGTGTTGAGTTGTATGAGTTCTTTTTATATTTTGGACATTAACTCCTTATCAGATGTATTGTTGGCAAATACGTTCTTCCATTCAGTGGGTTTGCCTGGGATAATATGTCAAAAAAATATTGCTATGAGAAATGTCTAAGATTTTACTGCCTATATTTCTTCTAGGATTTTTTATGATTTTGAGCCTAACATTTAAGGTTTTAATCCACTATGAGTTTATTCTAATGCATGATATAGGGAGGTGGTCTAGTTTTAATTTTTTGCACATATCTGTTTAATTTTCCCAACACCATTTATTGAATGGGCAGTTTTTAACCCAGTGTATGTTTTTGCCTTCTTCATCAAATATTCATTGACTATAAAGGTGTGGGTTTATTCCTGGGCTCTCTATTCTGTTCTATTGATCTATGTGTCTGTTTTTATGCCAGTACCATGCTGTTTTGATTGTTATGGTCTTATAGTATAGTTTGATATTAGGTGGCATGATTCCTCCAATTTTGTTCTTCTTTCTCAAGATTGCTGTGGCTATTCAGGGTCTTTGTGATTCCATATAAATTTTTGAAATATTTGTTCTAGTTCTGCAAAATATCCTATTGTTATCTTCTTTTTTATTAATTTATTGGGATGACATTGCTTAATAAGATCATATAAGCTTCAAGCATTCATTACTATGATACACAAGATATGCTTATTGCACTGAGTGCCCAGTACCCAAAGTCAAACTGTATTCCATCTGGTAATCACCACATTGCTGTCTGTGCCCATGAGTTTCAGGGTTATATCCCACATATGAGTGAAATCATATGGTCTTAGTTTTCTCTGATTGACTTATTTCATTTAGAATGATATTCTCAAGGTCCATCCACAGTGTCACAAATAGCAGTATTTCATCTCTTCTTATGGCTGGGTAGTATTCCATTGCATATATGTACCACATCTCCTTTATCCAATCCTTTATCAAAGGACACTTTGGTTGTCTCCATATCTTGGCCACTGTGAATAATGCTGCAATGAATGTAGGGGTGCATCTATCTTTGCAAATACATATTTTTGAGTTTTGGGGGTAGATACCCAAGAGAGGGATTCCTGGGTCATATGATAACTTTATTCTTAATTTTTTGAGAAACCACCAGACTGTCTTCCATAGTGGCTGTACCAGTCTGCATTCCCGCCAGAAGTGAATGAGTGTTCCTTTTTCTCCACAACCTCTCCAATACTTGTTATTACCTGCCTTGTTGATAATAGCCATTCTAACAGGTGTGAGTTGCTATCTCATCAATTTGCATTTCCCTAATAGATAATGAAGTTGAATATCTTTTCATATATCTGTTGGCCACGTGTTTGTCTTCTTGGGAGAGGTATCTTTTCAGGCTCTCTGCCCATTTTTTAATTAGATTGTTTGGTGTAGAGTTTTATGAGTTCTTTATATATTTTAGATATTAACACTTTGTCAGAGCTGTTGTTTGAAAATATCCTCCCATTTAGTCGGTTGCCTTTTAGGTTTGCTGTTAGTTTCTTTTGCTGTGCAGAAGCTTTTTAGTTTGATATAGACCCACTCATTTATTTTTTGCCTTTGTGTCCCTTGCCTTTAGGGTCAAATTTATAACATGTTCTCTATGATCAAGGTCCATAAGTTTATTACCTATGTTTTCTTCTACATAATTTATTGTTCCAGATCTTATATTTAGATCTTTGACCCATTTTGAATTAATTTCTGTACATGGGGACAGACTGTAGTCTACTTTTATTCTTTTGTATGTGGCTTTCCACTTAGCACCATTTGTTGAAGAGGTTTTCTTTTTTCCACTGTGTGTTTTTGGTTCCTTTGTCAAAGATTATATATCTGCCCATATACATGTGATTTTATTTCTGGGCTCTCAATTCTGTTCCATTTACCTTGTGTTTGTTTTTCTGCAAAATCATGCTGTTTTGATTATAATAGCATTATAATATAATATGAAGTTAGGTGATGTGATATCTCCAACTTTTTTCTTTTTTCTCAGGATTGTTTTAGTTATTCAGGGTCTCTTGTGGTTCTATAAAAATATAAAGGATTTTTGTTCTATTTCTTTAAAAATGACATTGATATTTAGATGGTATCACATTTAATCTGTATATTGCTTGGGTAATATGGCCATTTTAACTATGTTGAGTCTTTCAAGCCATGAACATGCAATATCTTTCCATTTCATTGTGTCTTTTTCAAGCTCTTTTAATAATGCTTTGTAGTTTTCACTATATAGGTATTTCACATCTTTTGTTTATTCCTAATTATTTTATTCTTTTGGTTGCAATTGCAAAAGGAACTGAGTTTCTTGGTTCCTTTTTCAGAAGTTTTATTGTTAGTATATAGGAAAACAGTAGATTTTTGTACATTAATTTTGTATCTTACAACTTTACTGTATTTGTTTATTTTTTCTAAGTTTTTGTGGAGTTTTTAGGGTTTTCTGTATACAGAATCATGTTATCTGAAAAAAATGACACTTTTACTTCTTCCTTCCCAATTTGAATGCTTTTTATTTGTTTCTCTTACCTGATTGCTCTGGCCAGGACTTCCAGAACTATGTTGAATAAAAGTGGTGAGAGTTGGAATTCTTGCTTTGTTCCTGATTTTGGAGGAAAAGCTTTCAGTTTTCACCATTAAGTATGATATTGGCTGAGGGTTCATCATATATGGCCTTAATTATGTTGAGGTGCTTTCCTTCTATGCCCACTTATTAAGTGTTTTAATCACACACAAACATTGTATCTAATCAAAGTAGTTGTTTACTTTTCACTATCTACTGTAGTTAATATTCTAAACAAATATTCTCTTTTTGAGCCAATATCTTTTTAGGTTATCACTTATTTCACCTGGATTTTCAAACTTTGAGTGCTACCAAGTAGAAAGGTAGACAAAAACCAAAAACTAAATATTTCAAATCTATTAATTTTTATTCTTTCTTTTGTTAATGTGGTGTATCACATTGACCAATTTTCATATATTGAACCATCATTGTGCCCCTAGAAGGAACCCCATTTAATCAAGATGTATTATTTTTTAGTATATTGTTATATTGAATTTGTTAGTATTTTGTTTAGGATTTTTGCATCTGTGTTCATCATGTTCATCAGAGATATTGGTCTGTAGTTCCCTTTTTTGTGTTATCACTGCTAGGCTTTGGTATCAGGGTTATGTTGACCTCATAAAATGTGTTAGGAAATAATGCCTCTTCTTTAATTTTTTGGAGGAGTTTGAGAAATATAGTTTCAAATCTTCTTTGAATATTTGGTAGAATTCACTAGTGAAGACATCTGGTCCTAGACTTTTAGTTTTTGGGAGGTTTTTGATAGTTGTTTCAATTTCCTCACTTCTAATTGGTCTATTTAGATTTTGCAATTTTTAATGATTTGGTCTAGGAAGGCTGTCCATTCTAAGAACTTATTCATTTCTTTTAGGTTATTGAATTGGGTGACATATGATCTTTCATAGTATTTTAGCGTGATCCTTTGTATGTCTGTGATGTCTGAGGTATTCATAGTTGTCTACTTTTCACCCTCTACTATCTAGATTTGTTAACAATCTAAACAAATATTCTCTTTTCAAACCAATATCTTTTTAGGTTATCATTTATTTAACCTGGATTTTCTAACTTTGAGAGCTGTCAAGTAGAATGGTAGACAAAAAACAAAAACTAAATATTTCAAATAAATGGACTGAGAAGCACTTCTTTTTTTTTGGATTAAAGATTACATTCTTTCTCTTTACAACAAAAACATCACAGTTTAGATGAATACTTGGAAGAGCTATAATTCAAATCACATTTTTCTATTAACCAACTTACAAAACAAAACAATCCAGTTTTAAATGTGTCTTGCTCAATACTTAATTTTGTTCAAGTTGTCATAAGGCAAACCTAAATATACTTATTATATAGTTTTAAGATTTTTAGATAAAAATTAAACCCTTATGTAAAGGAGAAATAATGAAAAGGTGCTTGAAAGTAGGTGCAGATATTGAGTTCCTTAGAAATGATGATCACTGTTTTAGAGATGTGGACATCTCAGTGGAGTCATGAAGTCTAAAAGCACATGGTCAGAGGTCCTGCAGTGAATAGTGCATGACCTAGAACTGCTGCAGGTTAGCCAGAGAGAACGTATGTTGACTTTGTGGTTCTTTCAACAGTGTTTTCTGTATTGTCCATCCACTCTCTCCCGACTTCCGACTTCCGGGGTAAGACCCAACTAATCCAATCAAACTAATCCTAACTCTTCTGCTGCTAAGAGTGGTTCTGGTAATCAAACAAAAGCAAATCATTCCATGGCATTCTTATGTAACAATTATGAGGTTGCTTTGTTAGAATTCTGCTCTAGTTTTGAATAACAATCTTGTATCTGTACCTCTATGCATCCAAATAATTTTTGGGTGGTTATACCAGTAGAGTTCAGTGTCAGGATTTACTATTGTTCTCTGTTCCTTTTGGAAAGAACATGACAATTCTCTAGTCTCCTATGCTCAGTCTTCAGAGGCAATATCCCTAATTAGATAAGGATGGGGGTATTTGATTTCAGGTACTGTCTGGGTAAGATAGGGATTGTAACCTGGTATTTTGTTTTTATAATTAAGTATATTTTATTATGTTATTACAGTTGTCCAAATTTTTCCCCTTTTGCCCCCCCTCCACCTGGTACCCCTTCCCTCCAGCAGTCCCCTCTTAATTCATCATGTCCATGGGTCATGAATATAAGTTCTTTGGCTTCTCCATTTCCCATGCTATCTTAACATCCCCTTGTCTATTTTGTACCTACCAATTTTGCTTTTTGATCCCTGCACTTTTTCCCCTATTCTCTCCCTTCTCCCTCACAGCTGATAACCCTCCAAATGATTTCCATATCTATGATCCTGTTCCTGTTCTGATTATTTTCATAGTTTTGTTTTTTGTATTCAGTTGTTGACAGTTGTAAATTTGTTGCCTTTTTAATGATCTTAGTTTTGATCTTCTTTTCCTTAAATAAGTTCCTTTAACATTTCATGTAATGAGGACTTGGTGATGATGAACTCCTTCAGGTTTACCTTGTCTGGGAAGCACTTTATCTGCCCTTCCATTCTAAATGATAGCTTTTCTGGATAGAGTATCTAGATTGTAGGTCTTTGCTTTTCATCACTTTGAACACTTCTTGCCAGTCTCTTCTTGCCTACAAAGTTTCTTTTGAGAAATCAGCTGACAGTCTTATGGGAACTCCTTTGTAGGTAACTCTCTGCTTTTCTCTTGCTGCTTTTAGATTCTCTCTTTATCTTTAATCTTTGGCATTTTAATTATGATGTGTCTTGGTGTGGTGCTCTTTGGGTCCAACTTGTTTGGGACTCTTTGTACTTCCTGGATTTGTATGTCTATTTCCTTCACAAAATTAATAAAATTTTCTTTCATTATTTTTTCAAATAAGTTTTCAATTTCTTGTTCTCCCTCTTCTCCTTCTGGCATCTCTGTGATTCAGATGTTGGCACTTTTGGAGATGTCCCAGTCTTCTTCTTACCTCGTTTTTTTTGAACTTTTGTTTCTCCTTTCTGCTCTGGTTGAATGTTTATTTTTTCCTTATGTTCCAAATCACTGATTTGTTTCTCAGCTTCATCCCCTCTACTATTGGTTCCCTGTAGATTTTTGTTTATTTCACTTCTTGCAACCTTCATTTCTGCCTGGGTTGGTTTTTCTTGTTTTTTGTTTTTTCTTATGTCGTTGCTGTATTCAATGAGTTCTTTGAGCATTCCTATCACCAATGTTTTGAACTCTGCATCTGATGGGTTGGTTATCTCCATTTCATTTAGTTCTTTTTCTGAGGATTTGTTCCACTCTTTCATTTGGGCCATATTTCTTTGTCTCCTCAATTTGGCAGTCTCCTTGTGTCTGTGTCTGTGTATTAGGTAGAGGTGGTAAGACTCCCTGTCTTAGTAGCATGGTCTACTAAAGAAAGGTACCTGTACATTGTGTGGGGCTGAGCCCTAGGTGATCGTGAGGGTGGGACAACCCATTTCACCAGTCTGTGTCTCTGTGTAGAGGGTTGGTTCAGAGAGGGGACTGTGCTACTGCCTGCTTACTGGAGTTTACCCAGCACTCACCCTGTTTCCAGTCACTTCACCCACTCCCTGTGTGTGATAGGCACCCTCCCAACTGTTGGCCTGGTGTTTATTTCCAGAGTGGGTGGGTTTATATGTATTTTTAAGACTGTGCAGGCCCTTTAAACAGAGTTCCTTGAAAATCAGGCAGTTCATTCTGCTGTCCCAAACTTCACTGGTTTTTACAGCCAGAAGTTAGGAAGACTTATCTTCCTGGTGCTGGAACCCTGGGCTGTGCGGTCTTGCCTGGGGCTGGAATCACTTGCTCCCAAGGTATCCCTACTGATTTTTATCTACCACATGTGAATATGGGACCTATTGTGCCTGTTCTGCCACTGCCGCCGCCTCTCCATGCCACACTGCTTCTGCATGCCACACTGCTTCTTCACCTCTTTCTGTATCTCTACCTCTTCTACCTTGATGAATGTGGCTTCTTTAAATCCTTGGTTTCAGACTTCCATACAGTTCAATTTTCTGACAGCTCTGAGTGTTATTTTTATTTGTTTTGAGATTTAGTTGTAATTCTTTTTGTGGTTGTGCAAGGAAGCAAAGCATGTCTACCTATGCCTCCATCTTCTACTCTCGTATTTTAGAGTTAGGATTCTAGGATTATAAAATATGCTTAAATTGTATTCAAGATAAAGTACATTTTACTAGGAGAGGGTTTATTGCTTTTATCAAATTCTCTAAGGAGTTAATGAATTAAAAATGTTAAGTTTCTCCAGAGATCCAGAACTAATAAGAAATACATGCATATAATGAGGAATTGGCTCACATAATTATTAAGGCTAATAAATCCTACAATCTGCCATCTGTAAGCTGAAGACCAAGGAAAGCTGGTGATGTAATTCATTCCAAGTCTGAAGGCCTGAGAACCACAGGAACCAATGGTATAGATCCCAGTCTGAGGGCACCAAGAGGTGAGATAAAGTGTCCTGGCTCAACCATGAGGCCAGAATAAAAGAGGCTAAATTCTTTCTTCCTGTGCTTTTGTTCTGTTCAGTTCCTCAGTAGATTGCATAAAGCCCAATCACTTTGGGAGGGCAATCTACTTTACTGAGTCCACTGATTTAAGTACTAGTCTCATCTAGAAACACCTTGACAGACCCATCCAGAAACAATGTCTAACTTGGGCACTGATGGCCCATCCAAGATTACACATAAAATTCAGAACCCTGGTAGACGTGGTGCAGGCCATTTTCCTGAGCTCGGGTGAACTACAGAGACAATGATCAAAGTTTCAGGAGAAGCAAAGACTAGAAGCATGTTGGTACTGCAGGTAAGAGATGGGACGTAGGTCTCAGCAGTTCTGGCAGTGGTGCTCACTCTTGGCTGCACTTGAGAACTGTCTCTCATGTCCAGGATAATGACCAGCTGAGCTGGATAAGACCACATTATTATCTGGGTTGGGGGTATTTATGTTTATGTTGCTTAAGGATTGTCATCAAGAGAACCTTGAATGGATCCACCCAGAGAGGTCAAGTTTTCTGCCTTTGGTTCTGTACTCACAATAGATCAGATCATAGTTCAAGATAAAAATCTCCTTCTTTCCAAGTAGATAGGGTCAGACAATTTATATTTCTAAAGAAAATGACTTTGGGGAATTATTACTTGTGGTAGAATTAAAATCCAATGTTTACTCACAGACAGTAAATTCTAACTGCTTAGGATCTAGGGGTAACAATGATCGTTTGCTCAATAATATTCCTGAATAAGATTTAGAAAGCACTGGAATATTTCATGCTGAATAAACAGCCTCATAATTATGTTGGAGCTTAACTGATATAAAAACCCTGGACTTTTCTCTATTCCCTAAGGAGAGTCTCACACAGTCTAAAAGTTTAAAACCTTATATTTTTTTCATATTTATCCCAAGTTTTCCACCACTTTATTTCATTCCATTACTTGTAGTTATCACCCCTTATATCATAACTATCTCAGCAAATTGCTCAGCAACAAATTATTTCAGAGAGAATTCATTCAGAACAAAATCATTTATTTTTAAAATTGTCATTCTCTTTGCAGTCTATGAAAAATTATCTGTATAAGAAGAAATAGTCACTATATAATTTTGATTAGGGAGCTACAAAATAAACTCTAGAAATATAAAATATCCAAATCAGGGCATAACTGAATATAAATCACATTAAAAATATAGTAATATGGTAAAATATTTAAAAGAGGTTTGTTGACTAGCTATTTTTTAGCATTTATCTTAATTATTTTTTAAAAAGCTTAATTAAATAATGCTTCCTGCAAATTCCCCTTTGGTTTCAATAACATAAATAGACATTAACTTATTCTGCAAAAACTTGAAATTAACTGCCCCCATTACATATTCTGTAGTTTTTTTCCTGGCTTTCCTATCTATATCTTTGAGTTCCTGATCCTTCTTGCATGATATACCAGCTAGATTCTCCATTTTTTCAAAAGTAAGAAATGTCAAACAAATCAAGCTTAGGGTGAGACATTCATCAAGCATTTGAATTTAATACAGTAATTTGTCTGCCTCTTAATTCTACTCAGATAAATGCCAGATTGTGATGACAAATGCAGGAACTGAATGACAGTGGGCAGTTTAAGTGACTACCTTGGAAGCCTGAGGACTCTGCAGCCCAGAGACTCTTCACTCTCAAGGTTCTGGATGCTTGAGGCACCATATAGAGGCTCTCCCTCTGAGCCATCCTCACCACTGTAAAAATAGGTCAGCACAGGAAGGTCACAGACTTCACAGCCATCCATGTAGCCCTGGTTCAAATCCCCTTTCTGCCACCTAAAACTTTGTGACCTGCACAGAGGCCACAAACTTCATAAAGCTTGCTATTCTTGTGTTTCAGAGGTAATAAAACCTATCCAGTGTTCACCTTCTCTTGTTTCAGCAGGAAGCGTGATAACCCCTACAAGTCTAAAAAATCACAGGAAGTATAGTGTTCCTTTAAAAACAAAACAAAACAAAAAAACATGGACTTACTGAATGCTAACTATCATAAGCATTTGTATATTAATTCAACTAATCTTCACAATAACCCTAGGAGGCAGGTGCTGTTATTATTGCCACTTTAAAGATGAGGAAATCAAGGCACCAAGAAATTAAGCAATTTGCTCAGATCACACTGTGAGCACATGGTCAAGCTTAGCCTATGGACCCAGGCAGTCTGCTGCAGAGCCCCTCCTCTTTCTTAGCTCCCACTCTATGCTGCTTTACACAGGTGGAGTGAGGCCCAGAAGCAACCCCTTCCTCTTGGCCTCCGGAACACATCACATGTGAAGGCATGTTGTGCCAGGTCCCATGGATGTGGTCTGGCCGGGGTCACGGCCACCTCTTTTCCTCTATAGAGGTGGCCATGACCCCGATTCTTATGGTGGTACCATCCTAGTTCTCCTAGATTTTCTTTAAAGTTTTATCAACTAGGAAACATGGTTTCTCCTATTTTTCAGTCTAATATCAATTAGAAATATACTGTATGGCTCTGGGAAGAAAGAGGAACCATAAAAATTATTGCTATTAGTTGCTTTTAGATCTAAAACTCTCAAAAATGGGGGAGGTGGGCAAAGCACCACCTTTATACCTCATGGGAAGGGTTCCATGTGCAGAGGGCACTCACTCTGAGAGGTGCCAGATTGTCCTGAAAAATCCTATTACCTTCCTTGAGAGAGGGCCTTTTATTAACAAAGAGTGTGTTAAATGAAAGTTGTTTTTTTTTACCCTTTGTTTCCAACTTTATCCCCAGGCTTCTTCAGCTTAATTAACTGCAAAGAATGATTTGTGTATATGCAAAAACTGAAAAGAACTACAATCAGTGTCCAAGGGGCTTGGGCTTAAAAATATTAGAAATCAAGATTTTATCTGGTCCATAAACAAAATCTGAAAAGCAGTTGTAATATATTTGTAAAATAGTAGCTCCCAGTAACTTCTTCAAGTTTATCTTCTTCAGAAGTGGACTCAGTTCAACTTTGCATCATTCTTGGAAGCCTCATCAAAATTTTCCACAAGATCTGGAACTTCATCCTCACCCTCCTCTCCAGCAGCCAGTGGTGCTTTCCTGTCCATGGATTGTTTGGGCAGAGCTTCTGCCAGTCTTCTTAAACCAGTCAGACTGCACCATGCTGGTTTAAGATGCTGGGTAGGATTTCTGTCAGCTGCCTTGTCTCAGCATGGCCTGTAATGATAAAAGTCTTCAGGGCCGGAGATGCCTGAACTTTAGAGTTGTTAAAATGGAACACTGTTCCTGGGTTTGTGAACATATGCATTTACTCTTCAATACCAGAGATACTGTTAATGCCTAATCTCTTTAAGGAGAACTGAAGGGTTTTATTTTCCACTATAGCTGTTCTGTGAACCATCATCTTTCTACGAGCAGCCCCTTTCCTGCAAAAGAGCCTGCAGTTTGGTGAGTTTCTCTTGGTTCATGATAGTTTCCTTCATCTTGTTGGAGAGGAAACAGGACTGCATAGGGAACTAGGGTTGGTGTTCAGGGGTCTTGGGCAGACCAGCTGAGAATCAAACAAAATGTTTCTTTACAGGGGATATTAGAAGACAAAAGTTGTGGGGCCTCCCTACTGCGGGCTTAGTACATAAACTGTGGTTCTGCGGTTGAAGGGTTGGGGGGTGTTTGGAGTAGAAGACCATATGAGAAAGAAAGAATCAGGATCCAGAAGGATTAAGTCAGAACTCAAGCAGCAACCTGAAAGAGAATGACTCTGAGGAAAGGAGCATCATCACCCATGTATTGAACCATGCATGGCTCCTGCCAGTTACTGTCACACCCATGGTTCCCTGCGCACCGATGACATGCATTCTAAAATGTAGTACTGCTGCCTTGGCTGTAGATGGCTGAACCAGGGCCAAATACCCAACTCCACAGAACTTTCTAGGCTGGTCAACAGTCCTCCAGGGTCCAGTTAGAAAGCTCTCTGGAAGAGAGAGCACCATACAAAACACCGATTTACAGCCCTGTTACAGAGTTTGTATGTGACACATTCAGGGAGCATCGGTGCCATAGGAGGCAAAGAAAAATGGAGAGGTGCACCCAGAGAACATCGTCCAAAGAAACCATAATGCATAGAGGTCTATGGGATGGATAAAAGCTTTGCTGTAGGAACCAGCTCTGTATGCTAGTCATCTGAGTATATTTAACATTTTGTAATTAATGACCATGTCAAACCATTAACAACAGATTAAAACAGGACTGCCACTCAATATGCCCTGTGGACAGTCAACCTGAGCTGGTTTGGAGTCCATCTATTTCTTTAATCTGTGTAAGACTTTACACAAGTACTTACCTGGTGCACTTGTATTACTCTAGTTGTAAAATGATCACCTCACAGGGTTGTTCTGAGGAGTGTGTGCTAGACATTTAGCATATTGCCTAGGACATAGCAAATACTCCATTGATATGTTATATTATTATTTAATAATAAATACATCTTGTCAATGACACTTGAGAGGCCACTTACGATGTCAGTGTGACATTGGCTTTATGTTCAAGGCACAAAGGCTGGATAAATAACTGTTTTATTTTGAATCTAAAATGATACCAGTATGATTCTCTTTCTAGTGGGTATACTTAAAAATTTTATTTTGACATATGACACACATATAGAAGAATGCAAAAACACTCAAATATACAGTGTAATATATATATAGGAAATATGTTCATAACCAATATCCAAGATATAAAATGGAATACTTGTTACTCCTCCAAAGCATCCCTTGTGTCTTCCTAATTAAAACCCTCTTTTCCTCTATAGAGGTGGCCATGACCCCGATTCTTATGGTGGTACCATCCTAGTTCTCCTAGATTTTCTTTAAAGTTTTATCAACTAGGAAACATGGTTTCTCCTATTTTTCAGTCTAATATCAATTAGAAATATACTGCGTGCATGCTATGTGCCTTCCTTCTTTTGATCAATGTTGTGTTTGATTCTTTACAAAACAACATAAAACTCTGTCTCCTCCATTTTCATTGTAATAATTTCAGTGTGCTAATGAGTGGACCACAATTACTCATCCACTTAAAATTATGACCATTTTACCTTTGATAGGGGAGATATCAAATCAAATCAAATTTGGTTGATTTATCATTTAAGATTACTATTATCAAAATTCTGCTTAGAAGATTCTTATATGTGCCTCTTCATACAAAAATGCTTGTATTGTCTCTTGGGGATATATACAGAAGTGAGACTGCTGTATGATGAGGTATGAGTATTTTTAATTTTGTTACGAAATGCTAACTGTTTTCCAAAGTAATTGTACCAGTTTCTACTGCCATCAATAATGTAGGGGCAATCTCTTACTCTACATCCCAACCAACACTTGTTATTTTCAAATTGTTACTTTTACCAATCTGGTGTATGTACTGGATCTCAGTATGGTTTTGGCTTGTACTTCCAGATTATTGATGAACTTGAGTATGGTGGCACATTGTTATCAGTTGTTTGGATTTCCTTTTTGTGAAGTGCTCTTTCAAATCTTCCATACATTTTTAAATTGTATTGTCTGTCTTCTTCTAATTGACTTGTGAATACAAGTTTTTTAATTGATTATGTGTGTAAATATCTCATTCTTTGGTTTGTATTTTTATACTTTTAATTAGTTTAATTACTTAATTTTAATATCATTGCAATCTTTTCTTTTTCTGTCATATTTTAAAGTCCTGCCCAATGTCATAAAGATATTGATAGTCATAAAAACAATTTAAATTTTTTCTTTTCACATTTAAGTGCATAACCCACTTAGAGTTGACTTTTGTGTATGGTATAAGGCCGGGTCTGGTTTCATTCTTTTCCCACTTAGATGCCTTGTTATTCCAGCATCATATAATGAGAAAGTCATCATTTCCTCAACTGTTCTGCAATACCTCCTTTTTCATAAATCATATCAATATATGTATGAGTCCATTGTGGACATCTCTATTCTTTTCCATGGGTCTTTTTATTTGTAGCAATATCACACAGTCATGACTGACATAGTTTCATGTTAAGTCTTGACATTTAGCAGAACAAATCCTTTCTCTTACTTTTCTGCAAGAATGCCTTGAATACTATGGTGATTTTTGTGCTTTTTAAATAAATGTTAATATCAGCTGACCAATTATAAATCAGTTTATTGAGATTTTTATTGGGGTTACATTAAGTATGTAGACTGATTTGAGGAAATTTGAGAAAAATTTAAACCCTTAGTATATTGACTCTTTCAGTCCATGTATATTGGCATATCACTCCATTTATTCAGATTTTCCTTACTTTCTCTTATTTAAATATTTTTCCTTATAAGTTTTTGTATATTTTTGCTAAGTTTTTCACTAATATAAAAAAAATTTAGTGAGCTATCAAACAAGTTATATCTTCAATTTTTGAGCCCCTGACATATTAGCCATTTACAACACATTATGCTTTAATCCTCAAAACAACTTTATCAGATACTACTACTATTACACTCATTTTATTTATGAACATAATGATGCTCAAAAAGGTTAAATACTTCACAAATTTCTCACAGTTAATAAGTAGCCAAGCCAAAATTTGAACCCAGACCTATCTGATTCCAAATTTATGCTCCCAATTATTACCATCTATTTGGATTTTAATCTTGCCACATTTCCCTAAGGCTTCTCAAACCAATAGTAAGACTAATTTTGGTAGAACCCATCTATATCAAGAACACAGGACATGTGAGATCATCCCTCTCATATAGATTTTATGAACAAAAAGTCTTTGATATAGTTCCTAACCATCAATCTGCATTTTTTCAGACAGTTAAGATTGCAACTGGCCAAGAACGCTAAGGTAACAGTACAGATTGTTCCAAGATTCTCAGTGTCTGACACTAGACTTCAAAATGATGCCATTTAATAATGTTGATCAAGCCTGCCTCTTGAATCCTTCAGAAAATGCATGTTGCATTGTAGTTGAATTTGAATAGAGATATCTGTGCAAGGTGAACAGCTGTTAAATGCAGCTTTGGAATAATTGGCCTTTCTCTATTGTTCAGTTCATAATAGCTGCAATAGCTCAGAGTGCTAAAACAGGGCCAATTAGGTAGGAAAAATATTAAAGAAACAGCAAGTGTTTTCTCAGCTACCAAACCTTGCCTAGAAGTATGCAAGAATTTTTTTTTGAGTTTATGACTATACATAAATTAAAGGTCCAATAAAATACAGACATCCAGAAATAAGAATATAGAAGAAAACCCTCACTAATCATAAGTTTAGACAGTACTAGAAATTACAAAGGTTAAAGTCCAGTGAGATATTGCAAAACTATACAAAATAGGAGATTTGTTTTAGTAGCTCAAGAACTTTGACACAATATTTAAGCCAGTATAAATCTGTTTCAGAAAAAAATTGTAATGCACATATACATGTATTTAGTATAAATACATAAAATTTTAAATAAAATAAATTAATAAATAAATTCATATATTTGATGTGTATTTTACCTCATGGCACATACTTGTTACCTGAGATAAACACTAATAAACAATGTAGTTAATTTGAGCATTAACTTAATTTATAAATTATTTCATTGTTTGAAAGTAAAGCAATCTCCACCCCCACCCCCCATTTTGGTCAATTTTAATGACTTCTCTTGTGAGCCATACCTAATTTCACTCATCAATTTTTACAGTCCTATTCTGGAAAATTTCTTAGATTCTTTTGATTGTCCTTTCGAAATTTCCTCAGCGGTGAGCTAGCCCCATCCTGTGAAATTTTTAACAAATATATTTTTAAAGAAATTGTAAGTTTGGTCAGAAGGAAGCAGCTACTTTCACAAAGCCAACAACCACTTGGCAGGTTTAATTTGAAAATTAACATACCATTATGTATTCTGCAAATCCTCTAAACAGAGTTTATCAAATAGCAGGTCCAGGAAATTAATTACAGTTGACATCTTTAGCAAGTAAACACAGATGGCAACTTGTAGTCAATGGTAATCTCAGATCAAACTATTTTAGCATCAAAATTTGACTTATTATGAATTAATTGTGTCAGTTTTGGGTGTTCTTCACTGTAGAGATATTTGCTCAAGAGTTATCTGAACACAAATAACCCTACAACTAAAGGGTAATTTTTTGTAGGTAGCAATACAACAGAAGTAAGCTAATTTTTGCCATTAAAGATATTGTTTTAGGGGTGAATTTCATAATATGAAAAAGATTATGATATAAATGATGTTGTCAAGTCATATTTTTTCATGCCATTACTCTGTTTTATGGTAGAACAGAAACAAAATGAAACTAACATTTCAGAGGGAATTCTCATGGGAGTTAGAAGTTCTGGTTTGGATTATTTCTGAGAACAGCAAGTTTTGTTCACTGGAAAATGGAAAACCACTTCAAGGGGATATGATTTAAAAAAAAAAATAGGAGTGGGAACTGGGTGAGAGGGAAGAACTGGGACAACACTGAAGGACCAACCCAGCATCAGAGGTGTCCATGGGGTTGGCCTTTGTAGAGACTTTGTTTCAGCCCAATCGGGCTGCTGTCCTGTCCCTTCAGCAGGTGTTGATGACAAGTGCACTAATAAGCATTTTTAAAACTATTCTTCATCTCAGAGTCTCTTCCAAGGAAACTCAACTTGCAACAAGTTTTTTTGATGTACTATTGTTTCTCTCTCTCTCTCTCTCTCTCTCTGTCTTTCTCTCTCTCTCTCTCTCTCTCTGTCCCTGTGTGTGTTAGTATATACACATATAAATTACAAGGCCCTGTAAGCAGATTTCTAATCTCTCCCTTAGGCTGGGAGCTCTTGAGGTGACTGATTAACTTGACCACGTAGAAGTGACAACAGAAGCAACCCCGGACTTGGGTCACACTTGGCAGTCCTAGCTGATAAAGGTATTAAATGCCCATCTCCTAAGACTGTTCTCTTGAAGACACAGACATGATACCATAGTCATTACTGACTCTTGGCTGAAGAATTCTCTAACTGTTAAAAAGTACTTAAAATATTTTCACTGGAGACAATAATACTTGGAATAATAAGGATGGACTTATGAAGAAAGACCTTTTAATAGTTACTTTATGTGTGTGTTTGATTTGTTTTAGGTAGCAGACTGCTGCATACATAGACTTTATAAGCATACCTTTGAAACAAGGCTGACCAAATTTCATGCTTGCACATTTTCATGGGTTCAGTGATGAAACAGAGTGCTGCTATTTTAAGAAGTGATTAAAAGCAGCTTTTTTTAGACCAAAAATTTAATCGAGATTTTTCTTTCTTTTGTCAGTTGTTCACTGATGAGCAAATTCATTTCCAAGTACATTAGACTGAATGAGATTTTAAGAGGCCCGTGAATATCCTTCCAAATAGCATCTTATCAAGGGGACACAATAGTCATCCAAATTAAAAAGCCCCCTTCAGATGTAGCATGTCACAAGCCTGCTGGTATGACCAAAGGCCAGGCAAGGTCCTGCAAGCAAGCTGGCGAGAGGCCATGGACCAGAATTCAAGCATGTGAAACCCTGATCCATTTCCCTCCCCTAAGGACAGATGAAAGACATGCAATCTCTTTTAAAATTCAAGTTGTTGATCTATGGTTAGCAAAGCCATCCTACAGTCTCCCCCTTACCTTTTCCATTTGGAAGGCTGTTATATAAGCAAAAGAGCAAATGAAAACTGATGCTGGCACCTTTCTTGGAAAAGGTTTGGCCAGCATTAAAGGGCCATGGTCTAATCGGAAGAGTTTCTACTAATGATTTAACAATAGGGCCTGGGAAAGCGTATAGGACATGAAATGCAATATTCACATCCAAATATAATGCCATAGGTTGTGACATATGCAAATTTCTTTCTTGTTCAACAGATCTGAAGAAATTAGCACATAGAAAATTTAAAGCCTTAAGACTGATTATAGAATACTCAAAAGTAGTATTTTTAGAAAAAGTACTGATGTGACATTCTTTTGGGGAAAAAAACTCTGATGCATTAAATGTCTTATAAAAATAAATAAGGGTGATTGTCCCATTTCCACAGGTCTCATCCTCTCTCTTGCATTTGGTTGTAAAGTACAGTGGACACAGGATCCCCTCCCCAACTATGGACGACAGTGCCACAGGAACGGAAGGGGGAAGCAGAGAGCTAGTCAAATTACATGCCAGACTGTTGGGGTGGCCTTCAGCTGACCATGTGCATATTTATACAAATCTGCCCTTGCTGAGAAACACAAAACTTTGTTTCAGAAGCTTGCATCTGCAATGGGATTGGCATTCTTATGATCTCTGTGGTAGAGACTCCAATTTTTTTAAAAAGGTTTTATTTATTTATTTTTAGAGAGAGGAGAAGAGAGGGAGAAAGATAGGGATAGAAACAATGATGTGAGAGAGAAACATTGATCAGTTGCCTCATCTATGATCCCTGTCTGGGGACGGAACCTGCAACCCAAGCATGTGCCCCAACTGAAATCAAACCAGTGACTTACTTCTTTGTGGGACAGTGCCCAAACAGCTGAGCCACATGGGTCAGAGAAGAGATTCCACAAATGAAAATCTTAAGCTTGTCTCTTTCTTTGATTTTTGCCATCCAGCAATTCCCAAAGGATGGTCTCTGGGATATTAAAAGGAATTTCCCAATATAATCTTCCATACTCAAGTACATTTGAGGGGAAATGGACATAGATTTCCTACAACATGCTAATGTGCATTGTGATCCTCCAAGTAAGACCTGAAGTATGAGGTCTTTTTGGAAAAAGTCCAACCATTGTTAATATATTGAGAACAGTTTGCACAACGTCAGTGTATCCTAGCAGCCAAGGAGAGTGGACTAGAATACACATGCATGAACAGTGATGACTTCACTGTACTAGTCAGTGGGGGCAGTAGATGCTAGTGAGTGAGCATGTGTACTGTGTGACCATTTCATTCAAAAGGACTGAGTGAAAAGAGCAATGAGTCTGCATCAAATTTTGCATTAAACTTGAACATTCCTCCATGGAAATTATTCAGATGATTGAGCAGGCGCCACTATGGGCAACTGGTGACTGGCACCTTCATCACTACAATGCGCCCATTCATGCATCATGTCTCATGCAGAGATTGTTGGCAAAACATCACATCACCCAAGTGACTCAGTCCCCCTACAGACCAGATGTGGTGCCCTATGTATTCTGGCTTTTCCCAAAACTAAAATCAGCTTTTAAAGGGAAGAGATTTCAGATCATTGATGAGATTCAGGAAACTATTACAAGGCAGCTGATGGCAATTGAGAGAACTGTGTGAGGTCCCAAGATGCCTACTTTGAAGGGGACTGAGGCGTCATTGTCCTATGTACAATGTTTCTTGTATCTTGTATCTTCAGTAAATGTCTCTAATAAGTAAATAATAAAATAAATGTCTCTATTTTTCATATTGTGTGGCTGGATACTTTCTGGACAGACCACATCATACATACTATCTTCCAAACTTATTTAACCACTTAACTCCTCCCCCGCCCCCAAGGAGCAACTTGTGAAATTAGTGTCCCAAGGAACATATCTTGGGAAACATTAACATCACTTGGGAAATCTTACCATTGTTTCCTAAATTGTTTACTTTGTATTCATATTTTTAAATTTCTGTTTCATGCACTTTAGATATGTATCCCTTTATTTGATAGCATGTTGGTAAATATCAAGGAAATTCAGTGAGTATGCTGTGTATCTTGACTCTTACTTAACTCAGCATTTAGAAAGAGTACAGTTTTTGTGCACTCAAAGGCAATACCCTTTAAAGTTTCTGGAAATTTCAGTACAAGGTTTCAAGTAGATAATAGGCAATATTAGCATAATTTTAAGGCTTCGAGTCAGACACCCATTTAGACAACAAATTAGTTAATTCCTACTAATAGTCCATCACTCTGATTGGAAGAAATGCCCAGTTGCTTGTTTTCACAGGCAAAGCACACTCTATTTGATGAAACATCTTCTGATATGCAGCCTTTGATTATGCCTATCAGCCACCAGCAGCCAACTTTGATAACCTCCTGAAGGGAGAGTTAAGCAGCTTTAACTTGAAAAGGTGCTATTGACATGGAGGGAAGACATGCATGAAGCAGTGAATGTGCATTAACCTGCAAAACCAGCATGACTGTCCCTCAACACACACAATAAAAACTTACAGAAATATAATTTCAAACAAAAAAAATCAGCTAGTGTGCAGAAATTATTTAGCTCATCTCTGTACCATAGTTCCATAATCCTTAAAATGAGAAGGATAGCACTTACATTGAGCATGCTTATTATAAAAATTAAGGATAATAAATGAAGAGTATCAAACATAGTTCTTGGCACATAGTAAGTACTCAATAAATAGAACTTTTTGTTATTGAAACATAAAACTTGAGTGACAAAAATGCCACCAAAATTCTATTAATTTGCTGAAATTGTCAACAATTTCAAGACTTCTTTCAAGGTGTTATTAAATAGCAAACAGTAGGAACTAGTCAATGAAAACACAGACATCACTGAAAGTTAAGGAACAAGCGTGGTAAATTACAGATAAAATTTTAACCCAAGAATCTGTGGGATTATTCTTTCCAAGGAGAACTCAAAGCTTTTGCTGTCAGTTGTGTTGTCCTCATAAAGGCTGCCAGTTAAAGTTTCCCAACAGACTGATGACAGGGTGGAGAGATATCCACCAAATAGTAAAACAAAGCTCATTTGTGAAGATTTGTCCCTGAATTAAAATTTGACTGTAAAGGTATCAGCATGAAAAATCTCAGCCCAAAGCAGCAGGTGAAGCATCTTGATTTCAGACACCTCAAGAGTGATGGTATAGAAATTAATTCTCAGTAATGCTTACCGGTTACCTTGTCTTCTACTTTCTATATACCCCTTTCCTTACTCGATCATCTTTACAAATAAGGCAGTAGGTTCTGCCCCAGACAGAGCATTTTTAGCTAAAGGTAAAACGCTGCTTAATTCCCACTGCCACAGAGCTGCTTATGTGATTTTTGCCCTTAAGGCAGATGGAATACTGAGTTGTGGGAAAAAAAACAAACAGATTATTTTCTTTAGAGTAAATTTTAATTTTTATCTTCAGTGTTTCCTTTTCTATACAAAAGCATAAGGGTTTGGTTGGATTTGGTGAGGATCACTTTCCTGTAGTGGAATATGTATCCTAAGCCTTGGCTGTTCAGGTATTTCACAACCTACTTGTTGGAAAACACATTTCTGTGACCATAAAATATTCTGTCCCTTTGGTACACCAGTTGTCTCCAAAGCAGAAGACTTGACCTTCATTTCAACAGGAAACTGGAAGGAATGCCATTGTCTGTTAGATAATGAGACATCTTGTCCTGCACTGGCCTCTGCTTCTGCCCACCCCACACCCCTAGAAACCACTCACTCTTGAAGATATAGCCTTAGCCTTTTTTATTCCCTTTCTAAAAATCAGTAGTGTATAATAATGCTGGGATGTTGCCAAATTCCTTCTAGAAATAATATATTTATTTTTGACAATTGAAGGGGCTTGGTCCTAACCCAAAAATCCCATTTGATGAAGAATGCCTCCCTGCAAAGCTAGCGTATCTCTGCAGTAAGACCATGTCTTCCTGGAAAGCAGCCACTCGGGTTTATTCAGGAATGAGCCTGATAATAGAAGAATATAACTGAACTTGACACATTCTCATTACAGCGGCTGGAACAAAAACACATATGGATCTTTCTGAATCATTGAACACACACTGCTTGATAAATTATATTCTCATTTTCAGAGGCTCCATCTCAGAATGTCTTAGAAGGTAATAGCTGTCCTTAGCTCTTGGCTAGCACCCATAAGTGAATTCAATGGGTGGGTGGGAAGGGATAAGGAAAAGGTAGCTGTTAGGTACTGATAAGTTTATCTTTGACAAGACTTAGCTAAGTGAACCCAATATGATACCTCAAGACACCAGTGTCTTTTCCTTAGCTATTACTCTCCATGCAAGAATAGGAATTCAACCAGTGTTAAAAGGGCTGGAAAGAATGACATTAATCTCTTTCTCGAAATTATGCTTCTTTGACTCTGTTCTCTGTGCACTGTTGGTGATTACACCACTCTCTGTTGGGGTTTGACTTGGGCAAGGAAAATGCCCTGAGAGATATCAGGTGGGAGGGAGCAGGTCTGGTGTTACAAGGGTCACCTCCACAAATGAATCTTTCTGTGCTATACAGCAGGACTTCGGGTTAATATCTAGATCTCCAGGTCCAACTCTCAGAAAGAAACTGTGTCAATGAGGATTGTTTTCTTAGTGACAAAAACCCACTCTGAGTGACTGAAGCAGTAAAAGAACATGCTGGAAGCACACTGAGTAATTCCCTAAATTGGCCAACAAGGTCAAGGAACCAGGACTGGAAATCTGTGTGTGTTCCTCAGCTTCTGCTGTGCACTCTTCCCCAGCTCTGGACACTGAGCCCAGCCATTATGGGCAGCACTGCCTTTCAGAACTGGAGTTGCCCTGCTTCTGCATGTCACTGGCTCCTAGTCAAAGCTCCAATGAGAAAATGTAATGGGTCAGGCCAAATCATAGTCTCACTTTGTTTGGGTAGGGGGTGGCAGCAAGTACCCGACTTTCTTCAGTTTTGTTTGTGTAAAGAAAGTGAGTTTAGATACTCATCAACACAATCTCTGAGTGAGTGAGTGAGTGAGTGAGTGAGTGAGTGAGTGAATGGAAGGAGAAAGGAGGAAAGAAATAAGAGATGGCAGGATCTGGGCAAATGTTTGTCTACTTGATAACCTCTCAACAATTCTGGTAAAATGAAGCACAGACCAGTTTCCACGTGAAAGGGGTCACTGCCCCATCTACATCACCTTCAACTTCCTCAAATTAGGTCTTGCCCATATGAAGCAACCACAGTTTAGAAAAACCCACTGGTAATTCTGATATAGGAGCTAATCCTAGTGTTCCATCTCCCCAGGGAATAACTGCCCTCATACATTTTCTAGGCTCTTCTGTCATACTGAAGTCTAACATTGCCTTTTTTCCAAAATGATTGTTATTTTTAAATAAAAATGCCTGACCTGCTTTAAAAAAGAGAGAAAAAGGTAAAAGCTATTTGTGATTTTTTGAAAAGAAATATGAAAATAACCTCAAATCCTTAATTTTTCTTCCACATGAAAAAAAAATGCCTTGAAAAATGTTAACTTCTCATTTATCAGAACAGCTTTTAATTTTGTTTTTCTTCTTATTGACATGCTTTAATGGGAGTCCTACAGGAAAAGAAAACAAAAACAAAGCTAAAAACAGTTTTTAGAATCATGACAGAAATTTTACTGTTTTTTAAATAGTAGAATGAATAGTATTCTGGTTATAGAATCTGCAGAAAGGGAAATAATCTTAGATAAACAAAACAAAATATCTCTTTGCTCTCTTTTTATGTATGTGGCATTGCCAAACCCCTGAGGAATGAAATCCCTTTGGGTCTTGCTTCCAGACGGGTGATAAACTAAGTGACCCCTGAAATTCCTTTCAGGGAGCCTCAGACAAGAGTTGTTCACTAATGCAACACAAGGTCGGGCTCCCCTGAGAAGCAAACAGACAATTGGGCAAATTCCAGAGGATTCATCCTCAGCACTTTCCCTTTAATGGCCACAAAGAGAAAACTCATTTGAATTATTTGCTTTCCTTTACTTTTGGAGAACTTTGCAGAAGAAATTACTTTATAACCCCAGAATAAATATTAAATTTTTGCCTTGTCAATCATGCTTTGTTTTTTTTAGAGGTGGAACATATTTCTTTATCACAGATATAATTAAACATTGGTTTTAAAAGGGTAGGAGTTACATAGTCAGGATTGTCTTTGCAGTAGTCACATGAGGAAGTTTTACGTGAATCGTGAATCGCACATTTTGTGATGGTTACATTGTTTGTTAATACTAAGAATAGCAATTCAATAAGTCTTGTGTGTGTTGGTCTAATGGGGGTGTAACAGTTGGTACTTTCAAACATTAACCCTTTTTGGAAACTATTTTTTAAATGCAACTCACCTGATTACCTTACTAGAGCACTGACAGTGATGGGTCAAGTTCTCCTGCTCCAGACACTGCCCTTCACAGCTGAAGAGTCTTCAAATATGAAAATGTATAAAAACAACTTTTGGTTAAGAATAATTAAACCTAATTATGTTACCACAAATATAGGAAGAAAATTACAAATAACATCAGTAAAAGTCCAGCCTACATGTGAGATAATCGACTCACATTAGTGAAGACCTTGGCCAAGAGGAGTGCAGGTCAAGGAGTGTAGACTGTCGTGTCCTCACTGCCCCATCTCATTTTCTATCCCTGCTTCCCCATCCTCAACTCACATTCTGGTTATTTTTTTTTTAAAGATTTTATTTATTTATTTTTAGAGAGGGGGAAAAAAGGGAAAAAGAGAAGGAGAGAAACCTCAGTGTATGGTTGCATCTCACATGCCCCCTGCTGGGGACCTGGCCTGCAACCCAGGCATGTGCCCTGCACTGAGAATCTAACCAGCAACCCTTTGGTTCACAGGCTGGCGCTCAATCCACTGAGCCACATCAGCTAGCACTTCAACTCACATTCTTTAATCACATGCCTGACTGAGGAACGCTGGTCTGGCGGCTTTCTGGCCCTGTCATTGATATGTCATTGCAAATAGTTCTGTTTCATTATCTGCAATTGTCCAAAGTTTAGCCCACAGAGTACAATCATGCCTTGAGAGTTCTTGCTTTTACTAATGACTATTGCACAAATCTTTGCAATGTAGAAACTGGCAAAGTTGAGATTTTTCTCAGGATTTTTCAGCAAGAGAACAATGTAGGGTTGCATTCTGTTTCATAATTGTTGACAGTTACTGCCTGTGTGATTTTACAGAAATTATATAATCTCTCAGAGCCATGGGAATCTGGAATCTGCTACTGTGAGTGACATCCAATAAACAATCAAGAAATGGTAGCTATTACCATTAATTCTTGAGAATATTTCTTCATGGATTGGTGGGGAAAACTTAATAAAAAAAATTGTGGGTTTAGTTGAATAATAAATATTGTTCTGTTGAATTTCTGCCTAAAGAACATTTCTCCTTACTTGAAATTATTTTCCTCAGTAAATTTAGGGTAAAGTTTTCTTGCTTTACCCTAAATATCTTCTGTATCCATTGTAAATATTTTTCCTTGCAGAGGAATCATTTGTTCCCAAGACTGGGACTCAGTGAGTAATATAAGAATATATGGCATTTACTGTTTATCACAAAAACAATGGGAATTTGAAAATTCAAGCATAATTAATTAGAAATTATTCATTCAATAACATTCATTACCTGGAAAGTTCTAGGTGGTTCTATATTGCCAGGTCACTGGCAAATCACTGCTGTTCCTCCAAATAGCCTATTGGAACTGAAGGACCTTACATATGAAAGCCTGCCAGGCCTATCAAATAGATGATACCACATTGCTTTGAAATTTTGCAATTTTGCAGCAGAGAGTAAGTTAAAATGCATCCTAGACTTTATTGAAGGATCTATGTCTAAAACACTGACAAATCTGTGTATAGTAAAGAAGGGGGTGAAAAAAGGTGCAATGAAAAAGAGAATTGTGTGAGCACACGGTGGGGGGGGGGGATGGAGAGTAAAGAACTGTTCAAAAAACAGTGCCTTTTTTAGAGCACAAAAATTATTGTCAAAACTAGGGATAAGGAGAGACATAGGAGCCAAGGATGCATTTGAAGGGAGCATTGGTCAAGAAGTCTTGAGTACTTTACTTTTTGACAATAAATCTGTTGTCAATAAACACATAATTAAAAGGCATTCATTTGTCATTTGGAGGAAGGTTGATGGCTAACTTTATAGTAGAGACATTAAACTGATACCACCTAAACATACTGCATAGCCTTAGCAGTGGGAAAATAACTGTTACAACCAGTTATTTTACATACCTTGTGACAAAAGGCAATAGAAGCACTGTGCACCACCTGTGAAGTAATCTTGTCTAAGAAAATTAAACCTGAATCTAGTCATTTTTCTAGACCTAATTTTTAGTTACAGGAAGTATAGAGGAGAGAAGAGCAAGTTAGTTGACATGATAAGGAAGCAATTGGCCCAGTCCGGAATATGAAACTCTAAAGATAAATGGCTCAGTTTCTCTAATGACCTAATGGCATGAACAAAAGGAAAGGGAGGGGGTGTGTATGGTTACAAGATTAAAAAGACCAAACATCTAATTAAATGCAGAGTGTGGACCTTGTGTGGAACCTGCTAAACCAACTGTTAAAACACATTGTTGAGATAATCATGGAAGTTCAAATACTGTCTGCATTTTAATAAAATTAAAGAAATTATTGTTAATTTTATTATCTATAATAATGATATAATAGTTATGCTTCTTTTTTTAAATGGGAAGATCTTCTTAGTTAGAAATGCATACTAAAGTGTTAGATACGAAATAACAGTGGGATTTGCTTTAAAATACTACAGCAAAAGAAAGGTGAAGGGAAGTAAGCCTAATTATCCAAGTGTGGATAATTGCTGCAGTACACATAGGTTTGCTATACTATATTCTCTACCTTTGACAACTTTAAATTTCTATAATAAAAATTGTTAAAAAGTTTACTTTCCCTGTTATCTGTATATTATAAATGTGCTTAAAGCTCTCAAAATTCCTTTTCTTTACAATGCTCTAAGAACCATATTTAAGTTACATCTTAATCAATTGGAGCTGCTATAACAAAGACACTATAAACTGGGTGGCTCATAGGAACAAACATTTATTTCTCACAGCTCTGGATTTAGTGAAGTCCAAGATCACGGGACCAGCAAATTTGGTATCACCCCTTCTTTACTATACACAGATTTGTCACTTCCTGGTTCATAGATTTTACCTTTTTACTGTAACCTCACACAGTGGAAGAAAACAATCTTGATCCCTGTAGTGTCTTTTATAAAGGCACTTAACCCCGCCTTCACAACTTAAGTACCTCTGAAAGACCCCACCCCCTAATAACAACACCTTGGGTGTTAGGTTTCAACATATGAATTGGGAACGGGGAGCACAAATATTCAGTTCATAGCAAACTGAAAAGTGAAAAACACTCCTAACTGTGAGAGCCAAGACTCTAGTTTTGGAGGTAGGAAAGTTGTCAAAATCTGATAGTTCCTTGGGCATAACTGATAGACACATAGATTTTCAGTATCTCATGAAAAGAATACATATAATCAGTCTCCCTTGGGATGTCAAAGTGACCCTTTATAATCCCATCGTGATAAATGCACTCTTTGTGTCCTAGAGACTTTACTAGAACATGGAGTGGTCCTGGCTAAAATTGACTGGTTTCGTTACCAATGTGGTATGATAAATTGGAAGCACTGATTTAATCAGATACTGAATTTAATATGTAAATAATTTCAAAGATATTTGAAATTTTTCTTTGAAAAGGAGATATTTCTAACACTATCCAGTATTATCCTAGTATTACCCCTGGATACCAGTAAAAGATCAAGCTAGGCTGTAACATTCAATTTAATACATTAAATGTTTAAAAGATTAGAAAGTTTAAAGAGAAAAAATAATCTCTATTAAAAGATAGGAATATCTGTGTCAGCGGGTCAGGGCAAAGGAAAAGAAAAAGGACTAGACATGTTTCTAACTGATGACTTCAAATTGAGGACATGGAATTAGTCAAGCACAGGAAATGAGGAGACGTGTCTCAGACAAGGAGCATTACTTTATGAGGCCCACAGGAGAGGGTGTCCCAGCTTGACATGTACAAATGGTGGCTACCTCAAACAAATAATGGCATTGACATTTCTAAACAGAGTCAATGGACACAGGAATACGATATAAGCCTTAAACACCCTCAGTGTTTACTTTTCACACACATAGTGGTGGTGGTGCTGAGAATGACCTAGGTAAATGCTCCCAAGATCATCTTTAATATCCTGGGATTCCTGTTGCCTAACTCTCAGTCCAATGGAAGAAGCCAGACCAAAGGGCTCCACTTTAGGGACAACACTAATGACCTCATTTACAAATTGTTATAAGCCAATATTAAGACCTTTTGTTAACTGGAAGCCCATAGTTGATAGACCTTAAATTTCAATACATACAGAGAAAGACAATGCCACCATCCATAGTCCAAGCCACATCAAGAAATCCAAGTCATCACAGAGTGACTTTCTATCACTTAGAACTTTTATACCTAGTTAGAGATACTATTATTAGAGGGAATAAATGGATTTTCACATTTTCATGAGAAGTTTTGTTTTTTCTCGATAGTACCTTCCAGCCTGTTCTTACTTCTCATTACCAATCACCCTAGTTTTTGTCTTCAGTCAGCCAAATGACCCCATAAAAAGAACTGGGTTGTAGTCATCATCTCTTTCATTATCAAGCATCTCCTGAGTAGCTATTATATTCAAGCACTATGGTGGGGTTAGGGAGGTTTGGAGTTGAAGAAGGATACAGTATATTCTCTACCACTAGGAAATGGGCAGTGCCTATTTCTGTAAATCTGCACATCTCATCTTGTCAGATTGTAACAGGATAGGCTTTACATTGAAACAGTTACCCTTCAATGATACATTTCAAAGCCATGTCTTCATCAAACTGATGTAAACATTCACTGGTGATATCTGTCACTTGGAATTTTTCCCTTAATAAAATTGATTGTGAACAAATAACAAAGGGTTATTGCTTCTGGGCATCTGGCTTATGAAAATGGTCCATTTGCAAAGAACTGGATGTTAAAGTGTTTTCATTAAAATGGGGCCCTACCTGAGCTCTATACAAGTTTTGCTAGAGTGAAAGAATTTTTCCTCCATCTAAAAAAGTTGACTATATACAGTTCATGGGGCAGAAATGTTTCATGGGAGAATGAACAAATTATGCCTCTGGAGAGAAGTTGAATATTTATTCTGACACAGCTTCCTCAGGACTACCAGCAACCTCATTTGAAGTAAATTCCTTAGTCTGTTCCAATAAGAATAATTGTATTGGAACTGTGCTCCCTGCTCTAAAGAGGGCAAATCCATTTACTGCTGCAGAAAAGCCTCTGGGATGGATCTAACTTACTCACTTTGTGGATTTTGATGTTGCTGAGTAAGCCAATGATATTTCAGCTTGGTGCTGGTTTGGACACGGTTGAGAGCACTCAGTGGAGTGTTTTTTCTTCAACAACTCAATCGTGACTGCAAAAACACAATCAGTATCAGAGGTGTGGAGTAGTAACTCGTCTTGACAGCAGTGAACTAATGAACATCCATCATTAGATTATTCAAACATCCTTTACAATGGAGTATCTTGACTTTTAAAAGCATTGTTGTACAGTCTTCAGCATTTCCATAGCATTCATTGGAGCAATCCATAGTGTTTATCTGTAGTTTAAATGCAAAAAGAAAAGAAAAATCACTCTAATGTTCCATGCAAGGCTGCTTCTGGAACAAAATTAATAATGGCTGCAATTTGCAAAAGGGTTCTCTCATGTTGTGTAGGCAAAAATCTCACTAATTTAATTCCTTTGCAGTAATGGCTTAAAATATTACTGAAGAAATATTCAAAACACTGTGGACATGGCACAACTATAGAGTCCTCCATTCACCAGTCTCTGTTAGAGAATGCCCACCAAGATTATTCTGGGGTCAATCACGTGTTTGTTTTTCCCAATAAATCTAACACTGTTTTTCCAGTTTCATCCATTTTTATTTTTTGGTGAATTCTAATTGGCTTCCACTGAAGCCTGGCAGCCCCCAAAGTGATCATATGCCAGTTTAATGGACTTCAGGAATATTTAACACATTGTTGACTACGTCACTGTACACTGAAGAGGAGCTGTTACTCTTCTCCTGTCACAACCGTTGCAGCCATGACAGCCATGCACATCAATTCTTTTGTGTGGCATAATTTTCTGTGCAGAAGAAATAATAATGCTTCACTATCACCATCTCCTCTACCATTGAAAATATGATGAGATCAAAACTACACTCACGCTTAACAATGAAAAGGAATGATTGCTAGCTTGTCAATTTGTAGAGCAAACTGTGACTCGATTCCACATAACACTGGACACCTATGAAAATCCATTGCAATGAACTCATTGTGTGATGATTCATTCCATCATTTCAATATGAGCATTTAATGAGCTTAAAAAAATGCAATAGACCTATTCATCAGATATTTAATGAATGAGTTTTAAATAACATGGGATCATAGAAAACACCTTTGAAATATTTTAATCCAAGCTTTGTTTCTTTAAAAACAAATCCATTTGTTTATTGCAGTGTTATTTACAATAGCTAATATTTGGAAGCAGCGCATGTGCCCATTAGTAGATGAGGGGATGAAACAGCTATGGTACATTTACACAATGGAATACTACTTGGTTGTAAAAAAAAAAAAAAAGAAAAAAGAAAAAGAAAAAAAGAAAGAAATCCTACCATTTGCAATAGACTTGGAAAATATTATGCTAAGTGAAATGAGACAGTCAGAGAAAGACAAGTACCATATGATCTCATTTATATGTGAATCTAATAACAAAATAAGCTAACAAATGAAAGAGAAACAGACTCACGGCTACAAAGAACAGACTGACAGCTGTAGAGGGCAGGAAGAGTTAGGGGAGCTGGGTGAAAAGGGTGAAGGGATTAAGAAAAAAAAACTCCAGAGGGAAAGAGGGATGGGGGACATAGAAGAGGGTAAAGGTGGGGTAAATGGTGACAGAAGAAGACTTTGGGTGGTGAACACACAATACAAAATACAAATGATGTAGAATAGAATTGTACACCTGAAACCTATATAATTTTAATAACGAATGCCACCCCAATAAAGCCTGTAAAAATTTAAAAAGAAAAGAAAAACAAATCCATTGAAGAAAATTGTACTTCATTGTATTGTTGGTAGACTCAATAGAGTTTTAACTTTTTAGTAATAATTCATAAAGAAATGAAATGAAAATATGCAAATTTTTCAAGAAATATTCAACCTAAGAGGGTTTTCTTACTTAGAAAAGTTGTCTCCTTGATCCATTCAAATTCGATGAATTAACAGTGAACAGAGAAGCCATCCCACGTGACAGAGTGAATTGTGAATTATGCCTCTGAGTTTGGGCAAATGCACAAACTGAAGAGACAGATGGCAGAGCAGCACACAAAGATCAGGACAACCCCATCTTAAATGAGAATATACTATAATCAGAGACAGGAAGATAATTCTCCTGCTGACCTATGGGGACAAAGAGCATTGTGACCATCACATTGTGAATGAATCCAAAGGCCAAATGGCAGAAGGTGTAGGAGTTGTCATAAACTTTATAACCTATTCTGCTGTCCTCTAATGAAGGTTTAGAATTATAAAGCTATACTTTCATACAGTTGGCATAAAGGGGCACTTACCCAAACCTCCCGTAACCATGTATTTATCTCATTTTTTTCTCTTGTCAGCTTCTTTTTTCTTTTATCAGTTCCAGTGCTCACTGTGTTTGTTCTGTGGGAGACCTGGCCACACTGGGTATCCGATGTGCTGCTGGAATTCATCAGTTTTGGAGCCAGCCGCTCTAACACTCTGTGACAAGGTTCAATGGGCTATCCCCAGGAGTCTCTGCAGGGGCCTGACTCCCCCACCAACGTCACCAACTGTGAAAGAAACCATTTCCTGAGCACCTACTATGTTCCTAGCACTATTTTAGGCTCTGGTGATGGATCAGGAAACAAACAAACAAACAAGTATCCTGAAGAGACCCAGCTTTAGGCCAAAATCCTATGTGTGATCTTTCAGGCCTGACCACAGCCAACATCAAGGCTCTGCCAAGCAGACTCACAGGGGCAAAGCTGCCCTCCCCACAGCAGGGCTGGGATACAGCCAGTGCTTCATATTCTCTGAAGGAAGCTGCACTCAAACACTCAGCCTCCCGTGGCTGGCCATGCTTTGATACTCACTTATGATCCTAGCTCAGCCTCTCCAACTAGAGGCCTCCTTATTAGGGGGGCAGGGAGGCTCCGCTGAGTACACTGTTCAGGCTCCTTAGCCAAGACCTCCTAATGAGGTAGGAGGATGGACTTGAAGACATCTCTTTCCTGACTCAGTACTCAGGACCTTTCTGCTCCTAGCCCTACATCTTTCCCTCCCCTCATCCCCCTTGCTGGGGACGCGTGCTGTTCAGAACTCCCTCAGCTGTGTGCTCATATCTGATCCTCACCCAGTTCCATTCTTGGGGAAAAACTGCCGGGCCAGCACCAGCTCTCTTTTTGGCCTCTTGCTGACACTATGTCAGCAAGTAAATAAAGGCTTAGTTGTTTGGCTCATTGTCCTAACTGACCACCTTGACACTAGGCAGCTTTCCAACCAGTCCTTGCCCTTGTGAATTGTGCATTTTATATTATTCTCAGATTTGGTTTAAAATTAAATGCCTTCAAGACATGGCTCACCTCTTCACGCAGCCACATCAAAATTACAACTAAAATATAGAACGACTATCACTCAGAGCCATCAGAAATACAGTTGAATGGAAGTCTGACAACTATGGAATTAAACCACCTCCATCCAGACTGGTAGGAGGGGTGCAGTCATGGAACGGGCTGGTCCCACACCCACATGTGGAGGAAAAAAATTTGAGAGGGACATCTGGGGAGCAAGGAGTCCCAGTCCCACACCAGGCCCCCCAGCCCAGTGTTCCAGCGCCAGGAAGATAAGTCCCCACAACTTCTGGCTGCAAAAGCCAGCAGGGATTGAGCCATTGGAAGAAAAGTGCTGGACTCCAGCACTTTTCCAATCCTTGCAGCTAACTGGCCTGGGTAAGTCCTCTTAAAGAACCCACACACAGACTCACCTACTCAGACTCACTCCCTCTGAGCTCCAGAAGCAGGGTAGCTGCTTGAAAGGTACCAATGGCATACAGGGAGAAACTGAAGTGCCTGGCATCAAGGTGAGCAGAGGCCACTGTCCCTTTTATAAAACCCTCCCTCCACAGAGCCATAGAACCAGCAAGCTGGTACCATATCTGAGACTTTATCAACCTGGCTAACACTGTTTACCCCACCTTGGAGGTCCCCAGAGACTCCATCTCACCCAAGTTATGGGCCTACCCAAGCTGCTTTTCCATATGAATGGCTGGTATTCCTCATGCTTCACAACTCCCTAAATCCTCTCAAACAAGCAACAGCTGGCCTCAGTGAGCTGCAAGTCTGGCACTAGCAGCAGCCATCCTAGATTCACAGCATGGCTTTGCCTGGGAATCTCCAAGCCCAGCACATGTAGAAGCCATCTCAGATTGCTTTATAGCTCAGGAAGAGTGGCCCTGGGCAAAACACAGGTAAGGGCTGGCCTTGGCCTGTATCACTCAGGAAACCCCAGGGCCTGCACATGCAGTGGACAGCTGCAGACCACTTTGAAGCACCAACACCCTGCCTCTTCACAAATGATCCTCCACAGAGGGAGGAGATTGGAGGTCAGTGATCACAGCCAATCCTTGCAGCTGACTGGCCTGGGTAAGTCTCTCCCATTGAGTTACTGCCAACAGTAACCAAGGCTCAACTACAAAGGGAGGGTATACTCAGCCCACACAAAGGGTGCACCTTTAGTACCCAGCTTGAGTGATAGAGGAGGCTGTGTCACTGGACCCTACAGGACACCTACTACGATAGGACACACTACCAAGACACAGAGTCAAATCACCTGTACCTAATACATAGAAACAAATACAGGGGGGCTGCCAAAACAAAGAGACAAAGAAACATGGCCTAAATGAAATAATAGATAAAAAACTCCAGGAAAAAAAGCCAAATGAAATTGAGATAAGTAATCTATCAGATGCAGAGTTCAAAACACTCGTTATAAGTATGCTCAAGGAACTTAGTGAGGATCTCAGCAGCATAAAAAAAGATCCAGTCAGAAACAAAGCATACACTAATTGTAATAAAGTACAATTTACAGGGAAACAATGGTAGAGTGGATGAAGCCAAAAATCAAATCAAGGATTTGGAACATAAGGAAGCAAAAAAAAACAACTAATTAGAACAACAAGAATAAAAATGAATCCAAAAAAATGAGGATAGTATAAGCAGCCTCTGGGACAATTTCAAGATGTCCAACATTTGCATAATAGGAGTGCCAGAGGACAAGAAAAAGAGTAAGAAATTGGAAATCTATTTGAAAGAATAATGAAAGAAAAATTCCCTAATTTGGTGAAGGAAGTAGACATGCAAGTCCAGGAAGTACAGAGAGTCACAAATAAGATGGGTGCTAAGAGGTCCACTCCAAGATACATCATAATTAAAATGCCAGAGGTTAAAGATAAAGAAAGGATCTTAAAAGCAGTAAGAAAAAAGCAGTTAGTTGTCTACATGGAAGTTTCCATAAGACTGTCAGCTAATTTCTCAAAAGAAACTTTGCAGGCTAGAAGGGATTGGCAAGAAATATTAAAAGTCATGAAAAGCAGGGACCTACAGCCAAGGTTGCTCTACCCAGCAAACATATCATTTAGTATCCAAGGGTAGATAAAGAGCTTCCCAGACAAGGAAAAACTAAAAGAGCTTATCATCACTAAACCATTATTATATGATATGTTAAAGGAACTTAAAAGAAGAGCAGAACTATGAACATTAAAATGGCAACAAATACATATCTACCAACAATTGAATCTAAACAACAAACTAAGCAAACAAGAAGAATAGAGACAGAATCATGGATATGGAGAGCATTTTGATGGTTTCCAGGTGGGAGAGGGTTATGGCAGAATGGGTGAAGAGGTGAGGGGATTAAGAAGTACAAATAAGTAGTTATAGAATAGCCATGGGGATGTAAAGTACAGTATAGGAAATGGAGTAGCCAAAGAACTTATATGTATGACCCATGGACATGAACAATGGTGGGGGATTGCCTGAGGGATTGGGGGGTGCTGAGTGGAGGGGGGAAATGGGAAAAATAAAGACAACTGTAATAGCTTAATCAATAAAATATAATTTAAAAATAAAAACAAATGCCTTCAAAATTAAATGCTAGAAGAAAGTACCACATTATTTCATTATCAGTAATTAGCAACTAAACTCAAAATTTTACTTCAAGATTAGTAGTTAGGAAAGGGCCAAAACCCAAAATGCTTCCCCAAGTTACAGGTTGAGTCTCAGAATTCAGCCATGTGGAAATCTCTTTCTTTCCAGAATTCAGTATGAGAGCTGACAGATTCCCTCCTTTTTTTTTTTTTTTTTTTTTTTTTTTTACTTGAGCTAATTCAGGTCAGGTTTCTGTCACCTGAAGTCAAAAGAGCCTTGTCTAATTTTTGAAGGAAGAAATAGAGCTAGAGGATGGATACAGATAACCTTATCTCCTTTGTGAAGCTGCCCATGGTCATTCCTGCTGTCTGGATTTCTCAAAGTGCCATGTGGCTTGTTTTCACTTAAAGTTAATCAAGGAATTGAAATTGATCTTTCCCCACAAGAAAGTCATAACCATTAACTAATTGATAATTTGATACTTTTAAAATAATATAAAGTACTATTTTAAACCATGAAAGAATATTGGTGATCAAATTTTAATTACTACCAGCCACTCACTATAGTCAACTGGAATAATTCTATCCCTGAGTTTTATTCATAGAAACATTTAACAAGCTAAATGGAAGGTTATTCTCATTTGAAGCCAGCACAAAGAATTATAGTTCTAAATGTTAGTGTTGCACCATCTCATGGCACAAACATATGTGAAATACATGTATAATATATATGTATATAAAACTTTAATAGTAAAATACCAAAATTTGCAAATTATCTCATTTTAAAACAGTTACCATTTTACATTATCTGCATTATAACTTACCCTGACTCACATACTTTCTGATCAGATTCTTTAAGTGAGAGAGAAGTGCTTGGTATCACAGGCAGGGAGCTGAGGTTGAGTAAAAGCCACAGTTGAGTTTAGCAATGCCTCAGCCCACAGGGTGCTTTATTTAAAAAAATATGATCTGTCACAGGTAGTAACTAAGAACTAGATCACAGAGAACCAACCAAGCAGAGGAAATTAACCTGCAAATACGTATAAACTTGACATGGAACCTTTTCAGAAATGTCATTGTAGAGGAGATTGTCTCTCTTATTTGTCTGGACTGTGTTTCTGCAAAGACAGGATTGAAGACACATGCATGAACCCTGGAAGCAGAGTGAAATACTTAAAATTTGTTTTTCAATAATCTGATGAGCTTTGTGCTTTTCATTCCTTTCGAGCCATGCACTGTTATTGTCACTGAACATCATTTGAAATTGCTCTACAGTAAAATCTTTCTGTCTGAGATGGTTTTATTTCTTAAATTTAATAATTGTTTAACACTGTTGCTTAACATTCAACATTTCTTACTAGAAGTGCCACAGTGTACAAATGGAATCTGTCTTGGCTTTGCATGAACATTGTCATGCCAAAAGTTTTCAGAATCAACACATAAGAACTCTAAGCTTCACATGCAGGTCTCTGACATATTATGCTTCTTTGTCTCACAAAAATAATCCTTTCAAAGTTTTTCTGGCCTAGTTTTAAAACATTTTCCACTCCAGTTTACAGTTCCTATTAAGCATAATTTTGGTAAAATTTTCCAACAGGTAACTCTATTTTAGAAGGCACCTCAGATTCTCTCAGATACACCTGCCTTCTGGCACATTCTGCTACTTCTAAAGGCCAACCAAACACTTGTTCTAGACTTCCCAGGCCTTTCCTGACAGCGGCTACCCAAAGTTTTTGGCTTCTTCCAAAACATCCAGTCTTGAATGAAGTGCTATGCTGCAGAGGTTAGAGGATGCCACCCACAAATGTAGGTAGTTAATTTTGCGCCAAGTCCTGCTTTTTCAAGAATTAGCCCCAGAAAAAGGCTTGAAGAAGTAGGTGGCAATTTGGAATTTAAAAGCCATACCCCCAGGTGGGGCACATGGAGATTCCTGAGAGACTTGGAAGAAAGAAGAAAGGGGGCCACCATTTTGTAGCTGACACGTTGCTCTTTGGGCATGAAACAATATTGGGGCCTCCTGTCTCAAGTCCCCTTTAGTTTTTCTGACTTCTGGGCCAGATGTATGTGTTTAGCTCCTTGACAAAGAGCCTCAATTTCTGTTAGACCACCCTCTTCACCGGGGTCAGAGGAAATAAAAAAGGATGTGGGCATCAGTCCAACCTCACAGGCTTCTGATCTTTTCATGGCTGTCCTGTCCAGGCTTCCTGTCCCTCGGACCTCAGGCTCCAGCATGAGATCTGAAGACAGGTTTATGGACAATGTTGAACCAGCCCCTACAATTGCATGAGCCAATTTCTGTGACAAATCTGTTTATATAATCTCCAATTGCTTCTGCCTCTCCGGTTAACCATAACTGATACACCTGGGGTAACCCTTAATAATAGAAAAACAGAGATGGGAAAGAAGCCAGAAAGACTAGTCCACAGCATGTGCTTCCCTACAGCCCAGCCAGGGAAGTGCAGGTGGACTTCCTGTGTGTGCACCTGTCCACTCCGCAGTCCTCACACAGAGTGGACAGAACACACCTGTCCACTCCGCACCTCCCAGGGCTCTTCCTGTTCATTGTGAAGGGAACAGCAGCCAGCATGGTAGAGGCCAGACTCCTTAATAGGTCTAATAAGATCCTTCATGATCTGGTCCCTGCTGAGCATCATTTTGCATTGATCCTCTGTTTTCTTCCTTCTCTCCCATTTTCCTCATTCTTGTTACCCTGGATTTGCACATACCATATAAAGCATGAACATTTCTTTAATCCTTGCCTTAGAATATTTTCCAGAGAAACCTGTGGTAAGAAAATTAGACGAGGAAAATGGTTCTAGAAAGCAGAGCCACAGGACAGGATTTTAGGGTTGAATTGTCCATTCATCTGAACCACATCCTTCTATTTCACAGGCTGCTATTTTTTCAGCTGAAACTTAATGGTGGTTTCTTTCCATATTCTCCATGTTTTCCATAAATGAACTCATTGTTTTCTCATAACATCAAAGACTGTAGTGATGATGATAATGATTCCAAAATCTTACCTTCAATTCTAGCATTTCTCCTGGGCTACAGATTTATGTGTGAAACTGCCTTCCAGACTCATGAACACCTCCCTCATCATGTTCTGGCCTGATTCCATCGTCTCCCCACAACCAGTCTCTGCCTGCTAGCCCCTCTGTCAGCCGTACCTGGAGTCATGCTCGATTCATCACCTCCACCGTTTGCATTTATCTGGATATCAAGTCCTATCTATTCTTCCCCATAAACATATCTCAAAACACTATTTTTTTTTTCGATTCTCTTTGTCACTACCCTGATTAACCCTATCAATCACCATCCATTCTTGCCTGAAATAAAGCCAAAAGCTTTCTTCTCACAAACCCCTACTCCATGCTACAGCCAGCATAATCTTTCTGAACTGCAAACTTAGTCACCATTCTCCTACTTAAAACCCTCTGGAGTCTCTCCCATTGCTTTTGGGATAAGGTCCAATCTAATAAGATCCCCCAAGGGGATCCCCACTGAGCTCACCAGCTATTTTCATCTTCACCTTATATTATAGCCCTAATGAAATTCTTTCAGTGCCTTGGAAAGTACAGTGCCTTGGAAAGTACTTGTACTCAATCTCCTCTGGGCCTTCACACAGAAAGTTCCCTTTACCAAAAAGACTTTCCCCTACTCAGTGCTTCCTCACGCCATCCTTCAAGTTTCAAATTTGGCATCACTTTCTCCCAGAAACCCTCCTGAGTCCCCTAGACTAGTGGTGATGTGATCCATAGCCCCTCTCTCTTTTCTTCTGTAACACATCACACATTACTACAATTGCTCGTTTAATTGTTATTTCCCTCACTAGGCTGCATAACTTTCTTCACTTACTGCTGAATACCTAATGCAGGCTTCAGGGCCTGCCACATAGGAGGCACTCCATAAATATTTGATGGATAAATGGTCATCATTTTAAAGAGACAGAATGGCTCCAAGGCAGGGCTAATTTCACCATGATATGATTAAATGTATTGACATATCTAAATTAAAAATATATCAATCATTAAAAGGAGCTGGTCAGCTGGAAAACATAGAACAAGGTGAGTCACTGAAATAAATGCTAGAATGCCTATCCAAGCATATCCAAGGGTAAAGAAGTATTAGTTAATGGATTTCAAATATTGTGGTTCCATTAGTCAGGAACATCCCTTTAATGAGATAGATATATCCAGCTTTTTTAGCCGGATACCATTAAGTTTCATTTTCTAATTCCATACACATGTAGCAAATTTATAATTATTATTTGGCTTCCCATGCAAGTCTGTCCACAGGAAGAACGACATGAAAATTCAGAGTATTTCTGGTCTCTGTGACAGTGATGTCTCTGTGAATTAATGAACCGCCTTCAGGTTATAGTGTGCTCAAATAGTGAACTGACCTGGGGGGCGTGCATCCACTCTTCGTTCCGTGGACATTTCAGACACTCTTACTTGACTTCTCAGGTTCGGCAGCCAACAGTTTCAGGAGAAGTTTCCTGGAAGCCCAGAGCAGAGGGTGTAAGGAGTTAGGACCAGGAGCAGGGTCATGCCCTATACCTGTCCTTTCTTTGCAGCCCTCAGTGGGTTCCTGGTTAGTTTAGGATTCTTTGTCCAGGAATCACAGCACACAAACAGACATTTTTTGGTAATGTTTTGTCCTTTGTACATGGGTGGAGTTATGTTAAAATTCACCAACCTGAGTAATTTCTAAGTTATACTGACCAAAAAAAAAACCACAAAAATAAAAGTCTTTTAAAGGTAGTTTTTAAAAAAAGAAAGTGACTGTGTGAAGGTCACTAGAAATATAGGTTCTTGTATCTAACACTCCAAAGAAAAGTTTTAGGTACATTTACAATCACAAAAATAGAAGTTTGAATCAAGAGAAAATATAGGATCTTCCCTTTTTGGTATAATAAAACAGATAGGAAAAGTAGCAAAACCCTTATTCCCATAATCACTATATATAAAATATAGTTTGACAGGTAAAATACAGTTTTCTTGGTTTCCATATATTTGAGAGAAAGCTTCATGGTTTAAATTTCAATTTTTGGAAAATGAATGAAAGTAGCAACATCAATTTAGTGAAAAGACTAATGCAAATAACCCAAGTAAAAATTGTGCAATTGATGTAGGGACTCTGAAAATGTATGTGTTATACCTCCTGTACACTCTTCAGCAGCATGTAAAAATGTTAGCAATTAATGCTCTGTTTCCTACAGGAAGGTAAACTCCTCATTTAGGTCTTTGTCCTTTAAAACCAAAAAAGATATGAGATCATTAGAAACAGTCTTGGAACCATGATACTTGTGGATTTTTCTGAAAGTGGGTATTGGTCTATGGCCTTGTTTCTAGTCTTATATCAGAGAAGGGAGTCCAGTTAAATTAATGAAAATTACAAGCATGTTTAGCATTAGATTATACCTTTCATTTCTCCAATTATTTGAGCAAAACATGAGTTTTCTGTAATTGAAGTATGCACAGGGAATGCTAATGAAAATTTTGCTAGGGTTATAACATCCTATAAAAATAAACCTAATCACACACTGAAGACAACAGAAGAGAGGAAGAAAGGGAAAAGAAAGAAAATGTTTTGAAAACCTAAACAAAAAGAAAAATTAAAATGACTTTCATGAATCTCCTGAAATTTGGTACTATGAAAATTGGGAGCTGACTGTTTCAAGAGGAAAAGGCAACGGAATGGAGATGTTTTGCTTGTTCATTAAAAAAAAAAAAAAACAGAGGCAAAAACTGTGTCACGGGAATATGAGAAAGCAAGCAAAACGTTAGCAGCATTGAATCAATACGTGACCAGTGGGGTGGAAGCTCACTGAGTAAGTGGACGTGAACACAAGATCGCAACCCTTATCGTTCATTTTCCACCTTTGTAATTTTTTCACCTCCTGTTTCTTAATCTTTTTGTTTTTTTGAGGGTGCCCGTGATCATGTTTCCAGCAAGGAGGGAAAACTGAGGCTCCCAGGATAAGCCGAGAGGGAGAGAGAGGATTGCAGCACTTGGGCACAGAGTCTTTGGCTGTAGGAGGCACTCTTTGGTTACTCTTCAGGAATGGGCTAGGCATGGCCCAATGAAAGCATCTCTCTCAGAGCTCCACTTAGGGCCCCCCCATCCAGAGGCCTGTATGGGGCGGCTTCAGACTTCCATTGCACAACCTGGAGCAGCAAGGAAATACTACACAAAACCAGATTCACCCAAGAATTTTCAGTATTGTGTAGGTTGGAGTAAAACTGTAGAGCAGTTCCAGGGGGTGTCCATGGAATTTTCTGAGCTTCAGAGAAGCTATTTCAGAGAGATGATCAAGTTGCAGAAAGAACTGGTGCCAAATTGAAGGACATAGGCAGGCACTAAGACCAGGGAGATGGCTATTGCACTGAGATGTCCATTGCAACTTGGAGCTCTATCTAGCCTGTGGGGGAGTCCTCCATGCAGTTGCTGTAGACCCAGGAGAGCTGAAGCAGGAGACAGTACAGGGCCAGGAGTCCAGAGGCCTCAGCCACAAAGTAGCAAAGGGAGGGAGCTGAGGGTCAGGATAAGGCCAGGAAGGAGTGATTCAGGGCAGCCACACCATACAGGGGACAGCTGCCACTGAAGGAGCCCTGAAATTTGTTAGAAGTTGCATGGGATGTTGATAGGTGGAGATAGGCATGTTAATAAAATAACCAACATTTTTCTAGTACTTACTAATTACAGGCCCATCTCAGGGACCCTCTCATTTGGCCCGTGAGGTAGGGGCTGTTAACATCATTTCCATTTTACTGATAAGGAAACTGAGGCAAGAAGATTAAGTGAATTGCTCAAAGTGCCATGGCTATACAATTGGAGATTTGCGGTTCAGATTCAGATGTATTGGCTCCAGAGCCCTGCTTAGAACCATTCTGCCGCACTCCCTTCCTGAAGGGGGCTCAGAGCCCCTCCTCTTTTTCCTAGGACGGTCGCAGCAGAGCTCAAGGAACACCACTGCTGCTGTGTTCTCCCCAGAAGGACATCTTCTGGTGTAGATGCCTTTCTTTTAGTCACGGCTAATGTCAATCAAGCATATCTTTGCTCTGTCCCGTGCCTTTTCTTTTCTTTTTTAAATCATGTTTATTTTATTACAGTTGTCTCAATTTTCCCCCTTTGCCCTCCTCCACCCATCCAACACCACCGCTCCCAATCCCACAGTCAATTCTCACATTGTTGTCCATGTCCATGGATCATTCATACATGTTCTGTGTCTAGTCCCTTCCCCTTCTTTCCACCATTGCCTTCCTTCCCTATCCTCTCTGGTCACTTTCAGTCTGCTCCATGTGTCCATGCCTGTGGTTTATTTTGTTTGTTAGTTTATTTTGTTGAATAGATTCCACTTATAGGAGAGATCATATGGTATTTGTCTTTCACCAACCGGCTTATTTTACTTAGCATAATATTCTCCACTTCCATCCATGTGATTGCAAAAGGTAGGAGTTCCTTCTTTTTTTCTTTTTTTTAAATGCAGATTGATTTTATTATTTATTTTTTAAAGGTCAAGATCCATTATAAAATATTTAAAAATTTAAATCCATTATAAAATCTCATCAATTAAAACAACATGACACCAACACGGAAATAATCAAGTGGATCAATGAAATAAAATGAGCATTCTAGAAACAAATGTATATATCTAACAAAGTAATATATGATTAAATTGATATTTCAAATCAATGGGGAAAATAAGGCTTATTCAACAAATAAGGTTCGTGGACCACTATTACTTGAAACAAAATATAGAGCCCTATTTCACACATTATACAAAAAAATCTTCAGGTGAGTTAAAAATCAATATGTAAAATCTAAGGAGTTTTAGGAGAAAATACAAACTAATATTTTTCTTTCCCTGAAGTAAAATATTCAAACCCAAAAGCTATAAAGTAAAATATTGACAATATGACTATATTAAACATTTAAGACTATACAGTAATGTACATATAAAAAGTTAAAAGGACAAATAATAGAATAAGAAAGTATTTGTAACCCATCTTAAAAAGGGTTAATAGGTTTATTTTAGGGAAAAAATTCTATAAACATTTAATCAAAAATAGATAAAGAATACCAAAAAGTCATTTAAAGTTTTTTAAAAATAATAGAAATAGGCAAGAAATATACAAACACAGGTTTAGTTTCAACAAATAATAAAGTAACAATTAAAATAATACATCATTGTCACAATCAGGTTAATAAGTATTAAAAATATTGGTAATATCGAGTATTGGTTACCATGAAAGGAACTGGGTATTCATAGACTCTTTTTCTTCATCTTTTTAAAGCAGCCCCTTTAACATATCCTGCAATGCTAGTTTCATGGAGGTGTTTTCTTTTAGCCTTCTTTTGTCTGGGAAACTCCTTATTTCACCTTCTGTTTTCATTAATTCTTTAAACATGATGTGAGGCCACTACTCTTAAGTATGCTAGGCATCATTCCATAACCATTCTCTGCCAAACACATCTGCTCCCACCTGCCAAGTCTGCTGTCCTGAATATAGAATGAGTGACACCCATTAAACACTTGTGGAATATTAGTGATAGAAGGGACTGTATTATCCAGCTTCCATTCTGAAGGATAAAGAAAAAGCAGACCAAGGAGAGCACTCAGGGTGCCCACTGGTATAGAGGTACCCGATGGCAAAGCTGGATGGAAATTCAGGGCTCCCAGGTCCAATGTTTCCCCCAGCACACATGCCTCTTCCATCTCTTATGAAGTATCACGAAAATGACACTGGACCAATGTTGCAATCCCTGGACTTGAGAGCAGCTTTTGCTGCTTATCATATATGTGAAGTGAAGCCAAACCACATGGCCATGGAAGACCAGTTTTCCAACATTTAAAACAAGGGATTGAACTTGTTGTCACTAGGTTCACTTCCATTTCTACATGAAATTGTGGTAATCCTCCATATGAGAACAATTGTCTATTTTTTCTTCCACTTCTCTCTCTTTTGATGAAAGTCAAATTGAATTTATATAATAAAAGAAGCTTCTGGTTTATAGAATTACATAACCATTTTTACTCCTGCTCTTCTTCATCAAGGACTCATTCTCCTCAGATATTTCTGCCACTCCCAGAGGATTATATTTTCAGACCATGCACCTGAATCTGTTTTGACCTTGGGACACCACCCTCTACCTCAGGAAGTCCTCCCTGGGAAGCCTGCCTGAAATACTTAGTTCTGGATTGAGACTAACCAGAATCCTGAGCTTACTCTGAAACAGACTTGAAGGGCCAGGGAAACCCTTGAATGTCGCTGTTTTCCAGAGGTGATTTATGACAGCCCATCTAAGTTTCCTTCCACTAAGCTGAAATCTCCACAGCTGCCCATGCTGGGGCCAATGAACAGACTTTCAAAGAGACATACATGTTCTTAGACTTCCAGAAGAGGCACTCCAAAAGAGATAAAAATATCCCATTGAAGGGAAAAGGAGGAGGCACATGGTTTCTTTAACATATGGCTCAAGATAGGAACTGCCAGATAAATATTAGCAACCTTCTGATCTGGATTCAGATGTGCTGCCATTGCACCACAGGGTTGAAATATTAGCAAATGGTTTATCTTATGAGCAGAATTTTGTCACACACCCCATTCATTGGTTAAAGTTCTAACCCCAGTACCTGAGAATATGATTATATTTAGAGATAGGATCTTTAAAGAGATCATTAAGTGAGGTCACTAGAGTGGGCTGTAATCCAACATGTTGGGTGTCCTTATAAGATGAGAAAATTTAGACACCATTACAGAGGAAAGACCATGTGAAGATGCAGCCATCTGCAAGGCAAGGAGAGAGATCGCAAAATGAAACCAACCCTGTTGACATCTTGATGTCAGACTTTTGGCTTCTGGGACTGCAAGAAAGTAATTTTTGTCATGTAAGCCACACAATCTGTGGTACTTAGTTATGGAAGTTCTAGCAAACTAATACGGTTCTCCTGCTATTTTATTATAGTCTTTTTTAAAAAAACAAAGTAATGCATTTTCTGAGAGAAACTTTACAAGGGCAGCGCCTTGTCTCCTTTATTAACTATCATATCCTTGACACCCACCAAAGTGCCTAATATGCAGCAGATGTCCAAAAAGTGTTTATTGACTGAATGTAGACAGATTTGAAATTAATAAAAAGTACAAATAAGAGGTTACCCCACTGACCACTGGTATCCATTTTTCACACAGTGTCATTTTTCCCAGCCATTAAGTAAGCATTCTTCAAAAACATGCTTTATAATACCTGAGTGAAAATTTAGTATGTAGACAAATCATAATTTTTTATTATTCCCTTACTGTTCAATATTTAAATTGCTTCCATTTTTGCCATTGCTGTATTAAAAAAGACCATGAAAGATGTCCTTGTAAACACATTGTGCCCTGTTTCCTCAGAAATGGAATAATTAAGGTATGTGTATACATATCATTAAGGTTTTGACATATATGTCATACTTTTTACCCTTAAAAGTTTATGGGTTTATATTCTCCCATCAGTGTATTAGGATTGTAACTTCAAATAGAAATTATTATAATTCTAATATTAATTCAGCATTTACTATGTGTCATATTAAACACTTCATAAGCACTATTTCACTTAATTCCCTCAAACATCCTGTGAGGTGGTTGTTAATATTATTTGCACTTTATAGCTGAGAAAAGTAATCTTAGAGAAAATAAATGATTTATTTAAATGAAAACATATAAATAGCTTGCCTTTGCCAGTAAGAGAAAGGGCTGAGAAGCAAAATCAGTCTATCTGGCTCTAGTAACTCACCAGTTTTAGCAATCTTGGGTTTTATTGTTCCTGATATCTTTGCAAATTTGATAGGAAGAAATAAATCATTTTTAATTTTCTTTCTTTTATTAAATTTATTGGAATGACATTGGTTAAGAAGATTATATAGGTTTCAAGTGTACAATTCTATAATACATGATCTGAATATTGAATTGTGTGCCCACCATTCAAAATCAAATCATCTTCTGTCACCATATATTTGACCTCCTTTATTTTCATTTCTAGGCTTATTAATTAGTCTGAACCCATTTTTCTATGTTTGTTGGCCATTTTGTTTTATTGTTTTTTTCCAAGTGATTTATCTGTCTCTGTTCTTTGTCTCTTCTGCTCTTGATGGGCAGTGCTACGGTGATTAAATATGGAAGCTGCCATGTGTTTATGAAACTCATGCAGATGCCCAGAAACCTAATCTAAGAATTGTAACAGATACTTTTAATTACTCAATGCAGCCAAATTTTCAGGATAGTCTTATTATCTCCTAAGCAATATGCATGTGGAGATAATCCATTTAGCTGCTAATTTTATGAAGCCTTTTTCCTTTGGTAACATTATAACCTATTTTGATTGAGTGATGTCTTAATTTTTTTTATTAAATCCAATTTTATTGCTCTAAACAAAACTTGATGCTTTTTCCTTACATTGTAGAAAGAAATAAAGAAGAAGAAATAATAAGAGGGAGAAAGATGCAGCTTCGGGCTCACCATCACCTCAGTGTAACCACTAAAGTTAGAAATGTCACAGCAGCCCAGCCCTGAGGACAGAGCCCTGAGCAAGGACTCACAAGGTGCCTGGTGCTGGTGGCAGGCAGTGGGTGGAGAGAGGAGGACTTGATTTTGTACTGTGAACCTGTCATTAAATGCGCAGGAACCCTTACCTTGGAAATAAGCTCAATATGTAGAATGGATAATTATATGTCAAGGAGCTTAATTTAGGATAAGAGAAGTTGTTAATTCATGGCAGGCAAAGCTCCAAAGAGATTGTGTGCTGTAGGGTCCAAGTACTCCATGGTATGGGGCCGAGTCAAGGATCAATTGATTAAGTGTGGATCACATTGGCAGAGAAATTCAATTAAACAGCAGCTTGAGTCTGGAGCGTAATTCAGTGTTTTAAGTTCCAAATTTAGAATTTGAATACTACAGGGAATAGCCTTTAGCTCTCCCAAAGAGCTGCTTTGTTTGTTTGTTTTTGCTAATTTAAAGAGAAAGGGAAAATAAAATGTCCCTGAGATCCAGTTGTTTGTCCTCTCCCCTCCACCCTCATCTCCAGTGCAGAAGACTTGTGCATTGAGATGTGTTAATCCTTTAATAATTAAAAGCAGTCTCTGGATTGTTGACCTGCAGCCTTATTCAGCTTATCAGCACTCACAGTCATCAGTGTCTGTGGGAAACCCAAGCCAAAGGGACTTAAACTGTTTAAAGTGCACTATTAGTGCTGATGTTGACGAGTCCCCCCGCAGCAGCTCCTTCACCTGTTTTGAGCCACCACTCACAACAGCCACGTGGCTGATAAAGCACATATATGGGATATTCTGTCCCTAAATACACCCTGGGTCCCACCAGGAGCTTGAGTTTAGCTCATTCTGTAACGGCTATTGGGTCATACCAAAATTGGAGTTGAAGCTGCTTTTCTCAGATTCCTAAGGAAGTACCATTAATATTACAGATATGAGCAAAAAAAATATGTGGTTGGTCTCTTTGAAAAGTTTTACAGCAAAAAGTAACCCATTAGGATGACCTTAAAGTAGTTGAAAAGGCGGTCTATACTCATCATCAGTGCCTCCAAAAAGAACTCTGGAAAGAGCATGGCCAACGGAATACATGCCATCAAAGTGCAGCAATTGCTTTCATCCAATGGGCCTTACTGGCAGGCCAGGGGGGAAACTATCATTACCACAACCCATCAGGGTCTGGGTGCCCTGGTGCTCCTGCTCTTCTCAGCAAGGGTTCAGGGAGCCACACAGATGCCAGGTACACAGACAACGATCAGCTCGGCCCTGTTCAGGTGTTGACCTGGAGATAACCCCTTCATTTCTCCTAAGGGGATAAAAGGAGACTGCTCAGACACTAGCTGAATGTGACAGTCCACAAATATAGTGTTTTACTGGGGTCTGTGGACCCAGGAGGACCGGGACGCTCTTTCTTTTCCAGACACCAGATTTGACATAACTGGGATTCTAAAAAGAGATTCATCTAATAATTGTATCCAAAAGGCCAACTCTTTCAAATGCCTTTCCAAAGAAAGAGCTACTATGTCCTAGATTACAATAAATTTTATCTAGCAGATAATTTATCAGGAAACATTGTCTTTAAAATATATAATTTGTGTTATCACTAATTTTTCATAAGCAAAAATTTCAATTTTAAAATAAAACATTATTTTTCCCTCAGAAAATGCCAGTAGTATAGGTTTAGGTAGATTGTTCTATAATTGCTTGGAAATTATAAATATACCTGCATTTAACTAGGATAATTTTTACCCCAAATTTTATCAAGTATGAATACAGTGACTAAATTTAATTACCAAGAAAAAAAATAATTACATGTAAACAAATGTAGCTAATCAAAATCATTAACAGAACTTGCTAATCAATAATTTAAATCTTATTTGGCCACCCAGAAGCCCAATGGTGTATGGAGCAGGGGATATTTCTGAGAATACCAAGGATTGACAAAGGGGTAACAATTTCCATGAATAATATTTGCAAAAGTGAAATTAGAGATAATGGTATCAATTGCTAACATGCTAGTTTCTAAAATATCATGAAAAAGACCAGCTTCGTGGTTCCTTAAGATGCTTCTAGCAAAGCTTATCTATTTATAGCTTCTGATTGCCACTACACAAACCAAGTGGCTGAGACAGGAAAATATGATCTAAAATAGTTTGCACTATCTCTTTTCCTCAGAGGAAATAGGTTTTATTCTTCAAAATCAGCTCCTCCCCTATTCTCTACTACTGACCCTTCCTCAATCAACTTGAGATGCCCTGCTCCACTCAGAGGGAGAAACCTCAGCTCAGCATGCAGTGACTTACATTTTCAGCATGTTAACCTAATTTTCTTTTGGGTTGTTATTTATATTAAATGTGAAATGCTCTAAAAATATCACATCCAATATACAAACAAATATTAAAAAGGAGTAAACAATGAAAAGCAAGGCACAAAGGTGGTGAATTGTGATAAACAGCAAGAAGAGCAGAAATATACCAGAATAAAGAGTAGAAAAGAGTAGCTGCACGTACAAAAATTCATCATGCGTGAAGAAAAACCATCTGGGCAGTTGTCAGACCCAAAGAGGTGAAGATATTGTAAATAAAAGAATTAATCAGCAGGGAAATAATAGAAGTGGAAAACTAAAAACTTCATCAGAGAAATGTATTTGTATCTATTTCCTAGATATAGGGAAGATTTTTTTGAACATGTGAATATGCCCCACTGGGCTAATGTCAGCAGAGGCCAAGGGGACAGTTGGAAAGTTCACTGTGGCCCAGTAGTAACAAGGCCAGCCTCGCTGCAATGTCAGTGGAGTCCATGTGGGAAGTTAGAACTCCCAGGTGTAACAAAGAGCCCTCCTGCTCCAGTGTCCATAGAGGCATAATGGGAAATCTGGAATGCTACTTCCATGTGGGAGTAATAAGGTTCCCCCCTCCTGCCAGAGTACTGTTAGAAACTTCCAGAAAAAAGCAAGATTTAAATAAAAGATCCAGAGGCTCCTAGTCCAATATGAAAATGTCCAAATTTAAAAGAAAAACTCAGCCATTATACCAAGAACCAGGAAGATCTCAAACCAAATGCAAACAGACAACTAATGGATACTAACACCAAGTGGCAGAGATGTTGGAATTATCTAAGAAACATTTCAAAGTAGCCATGATAAAAATGCTTCAAGGAGCAAAGATGAACAGACTTGAAACAAATAAAAAAACAGAAAGCCTTAGCAAGGAAAGTGGAGTCTCAGGAAATAATTAGAAGGTAATAAGAAATAACCAAGGGGAAATTTTAGAACTGAAAAATACAACTGAAATGAAAACCTAGTGGATGTACTCAATATATGAATGGAGAGGACAGAGGAAAGAATTAGTGAACTGGAAGATAGACGAATAGAAATTACCCAATCAGAACAACAGAGAAAAAAATAGAGACTCAGGGACCTGTAGGACTATAAGAAAATATCTACTATTTATGTCACTGAATTCCAGAAGGAAAAGGGAAAGGAGAATGGGGAAGAAAAAAAAAAAAAAAAAACCTTGAAGAAATAACGGGTGAAATCTTCCCAAATCTGACAGGAGACATAAATCTACAAAGTCAAGAAACTGAGTCAATTCCAAGCAGAATAAACTCAAAGAAGTCCATGTAAAACACATCATAATTAAATGTCTGAAAACCAAGGCAAAGAAAAATCTTAAAAATAGCCAAATAAAAATTACATTTTACTTAAAGGGGGGAAACTATTCAAATGATAGATGATTTCTTATCAGATACAAGGGAAGTCTGAAGAAAGTGGTACATTTTTCAAGTGCTTAAAGAAAAGAACAGGCAACCCAGAATCCTATACCCAGCATAAATATCCCTCAAGAATGTAGAGGAAGTCAAGACATTCTCAGGTTAAAGAAAACAAAAACAACTTGTTACCAGTTTATCTAACCTATTTAGATAGTGAGAAAATTCTCTAAACACAGAAAAAATGACAAAGGAAGAAAACTTGGAACATCAGTAAGGAAGAAAGAACAATGTAAACAAAAATATAGGTAAATAAAATAGACTTTATCTCCTTGAATTTTCCACATTGCTTTATGATTTTAGAAAAAAAGTTATATTGTCTAATGTGGTTCTAAAGATATGTAGAAGAAATATTTAAAGCAATTATAGTCTACCCTCCTTATTTATAGATTCTGTATTTGCAAATTCACCTTCTCATTAAAATCTATTTGTAACTCCCAAATTAGCACTGATGGCACTTCGACAGTCATTTACAAGGGAAGTGCAAAGTGGTGAAAAAATTGAGTTATCAACACAAATGTTCCAAACTGGGATCAAGTAAGGTGACATTCTACCTTCCTGTTTCAGTTCTCATACGGTAAACAAGTGCTCCATTAAGTCTAGTTAGTATAACTTTTTTGTTTATTTGTGCATGAATTCATTGCTTAAAATGGCCTCCAAGTGTAATGCTAAAGCTTTGTCATGTGTTCCTAAGAGCAAAAAAAGCTGTAATATGCCTTATGGGGAAAATATATTTCAGATAAGCTTCATTTAGGCATGAGTTATAGTGATATAAACCATCAGTCAAAGTTAATAAGTCAACAACATATAATAAATGTCTTTCAACAGAAACATACAACATAAACAAAAGGAAGGATAAAATCATATAATCATATTGACAGATGCAGAAAAACATTTGACAAAATACAGCACCCATTTATGATAAAAACTGTCAGCAAAGGGAGAATAGAGGAAATATATCCTAACACAATAAAAGTTATATATGACATAATCACAGCCAACATCTTATTCAGTGGGAAAAAGTTAAAAATATTTTTCTTCAGATCAGGAACAAGACAAGGATATCTGTTTTCATCACATTTATTCAACATAGTATTGGAAGTCCTAGACAGAGAAATCAGACAAGAAAAAGAAATAAAAGCCATCCAAATTGGGAAGGAACAAGTAAAATTGTCATTATTTGCAGATGGGACAATACTATATAAAGAGAACTCTAAAATCCCACCAAAAAAAAATACCATTAAAACTGGCACATAGAACTTTACTAGAACTCAGAATAAGTATTTAGAAGTCATTTGCATTTTTATACACCAATAATGAACTATAATAAAGGGAAACTAAGAAAATAATTGCATTTACAATTTCATTAAAAATAAAATACTGAGAAGAAGGTAAAAGACCTATGTTCATAAAATTATAAGACACTGAAGAAACTGAAGAAGATAAAAATAAACTGAAGCATATTATCATGCCCATGGATAGGAAGAATTAATGTTAAAATGTCTATACTACTCAAGGCAATCGATAGATTTAATGCAATCCCTATCAAGAATTATTTTAGCATGTGAATAAATGTATAACGAAATACAAAATGAATTCTATTTATAATTTGATACTCAAACTAATAGAATAAGTATGAAGGCAGAAGTGGATGGAGCATGAAGAAAACTGTGGCCCGGGATAAAAAAACAAACAAAAAAACCCCAATAATTTTCTTTCTTTTTTGATTGGGAGTAGCAGCAAGTTGTCTGGGAGAATGCCTGAATGGTCATTCTCCCTTTCATCTAGTATTGAGTATTGATATTTTCATATATTTGTCTTTCTCTTCACTCCAAAAGGATGAAGAAGATTGGTGGTCTCAGCCTGCCAAGTCTTCAGGACCTGCTATGGGTGACACTCGTTATGACTTCTCTGGTTTGGATTGATTTAAGCCACTGGGAACACACAGAAGTTAATTTTAGAGAGGACCACCTTGATAACTTTAAGCAGTCTTATAATAGTTGATAGAGATAAAGAGGTGACTACCAGACATGAACTTTATAAGCATGGTGCTGCCTTAGGACTTCCAGTCAGTCATTGAATCCATTTTAAAACATATCTCAAAGACATCCCATGGCTACATATCCCAGTGTCTCATAGGAATGATTATTTAGGAAAAGCTTTCCAACTTTTGAAACTTTAGGCATTTATTCCTATTCCATCTTAGTGAAAATTACAAATATTATTTACTTCTACTGGTTCCACACTGCATGTGGAAGGAGATGAGGAAAGTACAGAAGCTCTAATGTCAAGATAGGCCAACTTTAAATTCTGGCTTCACCATTTACTATTTGTGTGACCTTGGGAAAATCATTTAATCTCTCTGAATCTCTAGTTCTGCAACTCTAAAGTAGAGACCTAATGCCCATCTCAGTGGACAGAGTCATATTATACAATCAGCTCAAGCTAATGACAAATAAAAATGTTCTGGTTTTTAGCTGGGGTTGATTTAATATTATTTGTTCCATAACAGCATTAAATTCAATCTGTTCTAGAGAATTGGACTTTACCTAGAACTTTCTGCTCAGAAGTGAGGTCATTCTCATTATCGGACTGACCACTTTGGGGGCAGCCCGTTCTGTGGTGCAATTTCTGAGCTGTCAAGAGCCTCCTGATTCTCAAACACCTTGTTTTTTCTCCTTCCTCCTGTCATGTAACTGAGTTGATTGAAGCTTCCAATTGACTATTTCCTCTGTTTCTAAATTTCATGACACATTCTTACCTGACCCAAGGAAAGCTGGGCTTTGAATAAATATCTGCCTGCATGGGATTGGGTTACTGGATATGCTGAGTCACTATACTGTGCTAAAAATCTACTTCTTCTCTTGGTGTCCAGTTTTGCATGGAGACTTGACCTTGAACCAAGCTATTACACCTGATTGCTGGTTTCTTCAGTCTTGATCACATGCATACACTATGGTGCCCCAACACTGAGGCCTTCCATAGGGTCTGGATCCTAGGATGACTACAGTTTAGGTTCAAGCTGGAACTTATTTGGCTTATATAAAGAAATGATTCAGAACCATGTATTAAGTTTGAATCATCCAAGTAGGCCTGTGGCCATCTGCTCGTACTTGTAAGGAATGAGACAAATTGTGGTTTTGGGCATATGGCATTTGCTATAAACTTTATTGTTCTCTCTTAATGGTGAAAATAATACATTATTTAAGTTATCTGGAAGAATCATACATAAAGCCAGGATCAAGCATTAATAACCTAATTAGCATTAACTTACCTCACTAACCCTAGCAGTTAGTAGAGTCCTGAGCAAAGCTGTGTTGGGGAAGAAGTCAGAGTGGGAGACCCAGACCCTTGGTAAGAAGTGGGAAATCTACAGGGGTTAAGAAACTATTTGTGAGGGTATTTATACCCTGAGCTGTCAGACCACATTGCTTACGTTTTAATCAGTGGGTCAATATGCCTTGTTTTGCCATTACTGTTTTCATATTTCTGTCATTCCCACTAAGTTATAGTCTTCAAAGGAAGGGAGCTTCCTTTTCATATCTCTGGATTCCCCTTGGAGGATTTTTTTGTATCTAGTAGGAATTCAATAAATTCCTGTTTAATGAATAAATAAATCAGTGGAAGTTAAGAAGGTATGCAAAGTAGAAAGAAGAGGCATTGAAGAAAATCTGCTTTATTTCTCCTGGAGCTGAATTTCATAATCCTATTTCCATTTGTTTCTTCATGTAAACTATCTTTCTGTGCAATCTTTTCTATTTTCTGCCCAGCTTTGTGTCTTTCTTGCCCTTCTTTTTTATCTTCATAGCATCACCTCCAATACATCTGACCAGGCTCACCTCTCATGTGAAATATACATCTGTCTCCACTTCTTCCTTCTTACTGAACTCCTGGTAACCAGCTTATGATGCTCAAAATGACCAGGAAGAAATTCCTAACAAAATACCAATGGCATTTTTCAAAGACCTAGAAGAATTAATCAAAAGAATTATATATAACTACAAAAGACCCAGTATAGCAAAAGCATTCTTGAGGAAAAAAATTCTTGAAAAAATTTGGAGGAATCATGCTACCTGATATCAAACTATACTACAAGACTATAGTGATTAAGCATAGTACTGGCATAAAAGCAGACACATAGATTAATGAAACAGAACAGAGAACCCAGAGACAAATTCATGCCTATATGGTCAATTAAGATTTGACAAAGGAAGCAAGAATACATAATGAGGTTAAGACAGTCTATTCAATAACTAATATTGGCAAAATTGGACAAATACATGCAAAAAAATTAAACTGGGCTACCTTCTTACCCCATATACAAAAATAAACTAAAAAGAGACTAAAGACTTAAATGCAAGACTTGAAACCATAAAACTCCTAGAAGGAGAGGTAAAATAATAGATAATACAAATTCAAAGAGAGATAGAATAATGAAATGAATGCTCCTGGAAAGACTATTAGTTTCATTTGACTAAAACACTGAGTTTACAAATATCTAGGAAAGAGAATTTAGCATGTATGCATTTATAACTAACACAGCTAATGTATTTCTTTCCTTTGTGTCTATCTCATCCCAGAGTAAGAAAAAGCTATTCATAGAAGAGATGCTCTGTTACTATAGTGGTGACTTCAGAGGTCATTGAGAAATGGCAGCAGCAGACAAGGAAAGAGAGTCTGAGGCTATCTGTCCCCACACAGTGCTCATCTCACGGTCAGTAAGCAACCATTCTGTGTTACACCGATGGTTACTTCATGATGCCTATAAGTTGCACCCTTCTTAAAAGATTAACTCAGGTCAATGTGTGAAAAGACAGTCTACATATAATAACACAAGGAAATATATAATTTCATCAAAACAATTATTTAAAATCATACTAAACACACATAATTATATTTAATGTATTTTAAAGTAAATATAAGAAAAAATTTATTTTATCACACAATGAAGGGGAAAGGGAGCTAATATTTACTGAGCATTAACTATGTACCAGGCATTTAATGATCATATTTTCAATGAATATTCACATCAACACTGCAAAGTACCATCAACTCCATCTTACAGACAAGGAAATTGCAGTCCACATAAGCTCAGCAATTCACACAAGTTCAAAAACATCTGGGACAGAGAGCTTAAACCAGGACAGTCTGGCTCTAGAATCCATGGTCTTTTTATACTATGGGATCATGTCCACAGACCTGGCCTGATTTTCCCACTGAATAGACATGCCTAATGTGTATCAGTATACCCACAGGATGTGCTACTGTAAAACTATTAACTGGAGTCCATCTGACAGAATCATTGGTTGTAAAGGGAAGAGAATGAACATGGCAGTTGGCTCCCATTTGTTCCTCATAGCAACACTAGGAATCAAATATAATTATTTCTCATTACCTGTCTTTCTTTTCTACAATAAAGTTTTTAAAAATAGCAAAACAATATCATAAGAAAATACCTTGAAGTGAGGAATTATTGAAACAATCTATGCCCTAGCATCCATATATAAGGCACTCAGTGGCACCTGCACCTTCCTACAGGGTAAGCATGTTTTAGGACCCTCAAAAACAGGGCCCACCTTGAAAAGACCCGGGTGTTAAAATTGCTCTAAAGCAGCCTAATAATTTATTTTAATGTGCAAATTAGTGTAACCATTACCTTCTTAGAGATATGGAAGTAGAGATTCAGGTTGTCAGGACAATCTGAAGTCTGATATCAGAAATCATCTTGCTTAACAGCTAGGGAGTCAAGGTACCTTTCTCAGCTTGGTTACATCCTATGACATCAACAACTTGTGTACTGATGGACATGCCATTAGTAATCATTGATTAGAGTTCCCTTGCAGGTAGAAGTATGTGTCTGTTGGCTTGGAGGGAAGGCAGATGGTAGGGAAATAGATGAAGATGGTGTGGGTACAGTCTGTCATTTTTCAAATAGTTCCTGCCAAGAAGAAAAAAGCAGCTGATGAAAATCATGTGTTTCAAAGTAAGGAAACTGGGAAATACTTCTTTTGTTTAATAGACATCATTGTCTGTCTTATTTACAATGGGAAAATCTCTTTTTCAGAAAAAATGTAATTCCAGGAGGCTTGATGTAATAAGCCACATTTCATAGTTAAGTAGTTTACAAGGTCAGTAAAAGATGAAAGAAACAAGATTCACAAATTTCTTATTCAACGAAAGTTATTCAAAGTCACAGCATTATAATAAGACATTGCAGTGCATGCTACTATGTAGATTCTGACATTTAGCAAAAAAAAAAATCTTAAAAAATGAGAAAGACTTAAAATAGTAATACTGAGAGCTCCTCTACAAATGACCTAAGTGAAGACCCTACAGTGAGGTTCACAGTTACCAAGCCCCAAACACATTTGCAGATATTGTAATCAGAGTTTTAGTTCCCTAATCTCAATCATGAGCAGACAACAAAAGGCTGCCAGCCATATGAGAAAATCTCTAACATGAAAGATAAGGAAGAGACCAAACAGAAAAAAAGACACTTGGAGAAAAGTGAAGTGATGCAAAAAGAGGAAAGGTTTAAAAACAAAATCTGAGGGTGATCCATGATGGCAGAGGAGTAAGTGAAAAATACACTAAACTCCTCCCAGGACCAATCTGGAATTACAACTAAATTGAAGACAAATCATCTTGAATAACTAACTGAACACTAACTGGAGAGAAGCCTTACAAACATGGACAGACAGAAGAAAATATTTCAGCACAGCATGCTGGGAGTATGGAGGATATATGAGAGGGCTAGCTGGGCTCTCAGGGGTGGCAGCTGAAGTGCCAGAGGGATATTTCAATGGTTGGGGGGTTCCCCTTGAGAATTATGGGGTTAAACCCCAAGCTGGGCTCTCCCGTCTACAGCAGCAGAGCCAGAGAGGAACCCAATAACATCCAGCTGTGAAAAACAGCAGCGTTCTGTCAGCCAGGGAGAGTCAGCTAGAAATGCAGAGAGCCTTTAAAAGGGCCAAAACACAAAGTTTTGTAGTCACTTACCCTGGGTGCCAGCAAAGAGAGGGCAGAGTGGACTAGAGAGGCTTGAGGAGAGCCTAGGGTTGGTAGCTCTGGAGAGAGAACTGAGGGAAGAGCCATCCTCCATACTGCAGGAGCCATCTCTCTCAGGCAGAGCACTCTTCTGTGAATGGCATTAGCCTGAGGGAAAGCAGTAGCTTCACCTGCAGGAATAACTCTGCCTCACCCTATGGTGCTTAAGCCTGACTGCTGATAACAGGTTGATTATATTAAGAAACTGATCAGATTAATGGCTGATTAGTTTAACATCGAAGGCAGAAAATACAAAAAAAGAAGTCAAAATGAGAATATAAAGAAATAGATACCAAATGAAAGAACAAGCGAATTTTTCAGGCAACTAGATGAAATGGAATTAAGCAATTTATCAGATAGAGAGTTTAGGGTAATGATTATAAGGATAATCAACAGCATAAAAAAGACAGAGAAACCATAAAAACAGATCAGTCAAAAATAAAGAATGCAATATCTGCAATAAATAATACACTGGAAGGAATAAACAGTAGGTTAGATGAAGCAAAGGATCGAATCAGTGTTTTGAAAGGCAGGGTAGAATAAAATCACAGAGCAATGAAAAAAAAGAATTTTAAAAAATGAGAACTGGACTTCAAGATGGCAGAGGAGTGAATGGAAGTCACACTGACCTCCCAGGACCAATCTGGAATTACAACTAAATTGTGGAAAAAAACACTTGGAACAATCAACCGAAAAATACTGAGAGAAGAGCCTTATAACCTCAGACAGACAGAGGAATTGGCTTTAGCACAACCTAATTGGTAAGGAGTGCAGTAGAGACTCGAGAAAGCCTGCTGGGCACCCACAGGTGGCAGCATCAGAAGGATATTTAAACGACCAGTTGGAGCCCCCTGAGAATAGTGGGGCCTGAACCATAGGCAGGGATCTCGAGCCTACAGCACCAGAGCCCAAAAAATACACAGACAACAGCCAGCTGTGAAAAACCCCAGGGTTGCTCTCTACCAGAGACAGGCAGCTGTCTCTGTCTTTTTAAAGGGCCAAAGCATAAATTTTTATTTGCAGACAAAGTAGCCTGGAGATCGATGCCTGAGGAGAGACTGGAGAAAGAGGCTTTGGGGAGAGAACTGAGTAGCCGGCGGGGTCCTGGTGCTGACTCATCCCTCAAACAGCAGCAGCCATCTTGCTCATGCAGAACACTTCTCTGAGCGACAGTAGTGTGAGAGGACACAATAGTCCTGTCCCCAGAAGGTTCTTCCCTGGCCCAGTGGAGCACAAGCCTAACTGCTGAGTACAGAGAGGCAGTCACAAATAGTAGATCCCTGACTAAAAGAGGCACAGAGTTGTCTTGAGACACTTAAGGAGAGTAGAGACACTTAAGGAGAGTCTGGAGACAGAGGCTTTAGGAGGAGAACTGAGAGAGTGGCCAGAGGGATCGTGGTGCTAACTCCTACCCCATACAAAAGCAGCCATCTTGCTCAGGCATACCACTCCCCCTGAGTGGTAGAAGCTGTGAAAGGACACAATAACCCCATCCACAGGAGGGACTCTGCCCTGCCCTGTGGTGCCTAAGCCTGACTGCGGAGTGCAGGGTGACTACATTAACTGAAGGAGACAGCCACAGACAGTGGATTCCTGGAAGTCTCAAAAAGACTGCCTAAGGTCAGACGTGGTCAACAGCTAACATCATCTGAGGCAGATCCAAAAAGAAAAAACAGCGGTCTCCTACCATAGAAGTTCACATCACAAAATCAGGAAATCAAGACAGATCAATTTAAGAAGCACAAGCAAAAGAGAAGAGTCTCACAAATAATGGGAAGACAAAGAAATACCCGTTAGTCGAAGGGAAAGGAGGAATCCCCAGAAAGAGAACAAAATGAAATAGAGGCAAGTAAACTATCAAATATTGAGTTCAAAACAATGGTTCTAAGGAAGCTCAGTGAGATCAGTGAGCTCAAAGAGAATTACAAAAAACTACAGGGAAACTACAAGGAACTTACTGCAAACTGCATCAGCATGAAAAAGAACATGATAGAAACTATCAATAAGAGACAAGAGGAAATAAAGCATATGACTCATGAATCGAAGAACACAGTAGAAGGAATCAAAATCAGGCTAGATGAAGCAGAGGATTGAATCAGTGAGCTTGTAGATAAGGTAGAAAAAAGCTCCCAGAAAGAGCAAGAAAATGAAAAAGGACCCAAAAAGAATGAAGGGCATTGAGGGAAATGCAGGACGACTGAAATGTAATAATACCCATATATAGGGATACCAGAAGGAAAAGGGGAAGAGCAAGGCATAGAGAACCTGCCCAAAAACGTAATGATGGAAAACTTCATCTCCTAGTTGAAGGAGAGAAAAAGTCACACAAATCCAGGAAGCACAGAGGGTCCCATTCAAGAGGAATCCAAAGAATCCCACTCCAAGACACATCATCATTAAAATGGCAAATATCAAAGACAGAGAATCCTAAAGGAAGCAAGGAAGAATCAGGTAGTAACATACAAGGGAGCCCCAATACAGCTAGCAGCTGACTTCTCAACAGAAACACTACAAGCCAGAAGGGAATGGCAAGAAATATTCTAAGTCATGAGAAGGAAAGGCCTGCAACCAAGACTGCTCTACCCAGTAAGGCTCTCAATGAAAATGGAAGGTGAAATAAGGAGTTTCCCAGACAAAAGAAGGGTAAAAGAATACACTTCCATCAAACCAACACTGCAAGATATGCTAAAGAGGCTGCTTTAAGAAGATGAAGAAAAAGAGTGAGAAAGAGAGGAACACAGGTACAAAGGGAAAAAATAAATAAGTACCTATCAATAATAACTTTAAATGTAAATGGATTAAATGCTCCAATTAAAAGACATAGGGTATCTGAATGGATAAGAAAACATGACCCTCCCACATGCTGCCTACAAGAGACCCACCTCAGAACAAAGGACCTACACAGGCTGAAATTAAGGGAGGGGAAAAAAAACATTCCAAGCAAATGGACAGGGGGGAAAAAAGCTGGGATAACAATACTTATATCAGACAAAATATACTTCAAAATAAAGGCCATAAAAAGAGACCCAGAAGGACATTTCATAATCCTCAAAGGAAGGATCCATCAAGAATACATAAACATTGTAAAACTATATGCACTCAACATAGGAAGACCCAAATATATAAGGAAAATCTTGGCGTACTCCAAGAAAGATACGGACAGCAACACACTGACAATAGGGGATTTTAACACCTCACTGTCAACAATGGATAGATCTTCCAAACAAGACATCAACAATGATATTGTAGAATTGAACCACACATTAGAACAAATGGACTTAACTGACATATATAGAACCTTTCATCCCAAAGAAACAAAATACACATTCTTTTCAAATGCACATGAAACATTTTCAAAGATAGAACACATGACAGGATGCAAAACAAGCCTCAACATATTCAAGAAAATTGATATCATAACAAGCATTTTCTCAGACCACAAGGCCTTGAAACTGGAAACCAACCTCAAGGAAAAAACTCAAAAACAGTCAAATTCATGGAGACTGAATAGCATGCTATTAAACAATGAATGGGTCGATAATGAGACCAAAGAAGAAATCAAAAAATTTCTGGATACAAATGAAAATGAGCACACAACAGTCCAAAACCTATGGAACACAGTAAAGGCAGTCCTGAGAGGGAAGTTCATAGCAATACAGGCCTACCTAAAAAAGATAGAAACATTTCAAATAAACAACCTAACCCTACAGCTTCAAGAACTGGAGAAACAACAACAAACAAAGCACAAAGCAAGGAGAAGGAAGGAAATAATCAAGATCAGAGCAGAACTGAATGGCATAGAGACTAAAAGGACAATTCAAAGGATCCAAAAATCCAGGATCTTGTTCTTTGAAAAGATAAACAAAATTGACAAGCCTCATGGCTCATGATGAAAAAAAGAGAGAGGACTGAAATAAATAATATCAGAAATGAAAGAGGAGAAATTACAACTGATAGCTCAGAAATACAAAGGATTGTAAGAAATTATTAAGAACAATTATATGTCAAGAAATTTGAAAACCTTGATGAAATGGACAAGTTTCTAGAAAACTATACCCTTCCAACACTGAATGAAAAAGAAGCAGAAAGCCTGAACAGACCAATAACAGCTGGTGAAATTGAAGCAGTCATCAAAAAACTCGCGGCACACAAAAGCCCTGGACCAGATGGTTTCACAGGAGAATTTTATAAAACATTTAAGGAAGAGTTAATCCATGTGCTCCTCAGACTATTCTAAAAAATCCAAGAGGTGAGGCTCCCAAACTCTTTTTATGAGGCCAGCATCATCCTAATCTCCCAAAACCAGATAAAGACATAACAAAGAAAGAAAACTACGGGCCAATATCACTACTGAACATAGACGCTAAAATCCTCAACAAAATATTGGCAAACCGCATCCAACAATACATTAAAAAGGTCATCCACCATGATCAACCGGGATTCATCCCAGGGAGTCAAGGGTGGTTCAATATTTGTAAATCAATAAACATAATATATCACATAAACAAAAGGAAAGACAAAAGTCACATGATCATATCAATAGATGTGGAAAAAGCATTTTATAAGGTACAGCATCCATTTATGATAAAACACTCAGCAAAGTGGGAATAAAGGGGGCATACCTCAACATAATAAAAGCCATATATGAAAAACGTACAGCCACCATCATACTCAACGGGCAAAAACTTAAAGCTTTCCAACTAAAGTCGGGAAGAAGACAAGGTTGTTTGCTTTCACCACTTCTATTCAACATAGTATTGGAAGTCTTAGCCACAGCAATCAGGCAAGAAAGAGAAATAAAAGGCATCCAAATTGGAAAGGAGGAAGTAAAACTATCATTGTTTGCAGATGACATGTTAGTGTACATAGAAAAACCCATAGACTCCACCAAGAAACTACTCAACCTAATAAGTGAATGTGGCAAAACAGTGGGATACAAAGTCAATATTCAGAAATCAAAGACATGTTTGTACACCAATAATGAAATATCAGAATCAGAAATCAGGAAAAAAAATCCCATTTGCTATAACAACAAGAAAAATAAAGTACCTAGGAATAAACTTAACCAAAGAGGTAAAAGACCTTATGCAGAAAACTATACAACATTGAAGAAAGAAATTAAGGAAGACACACTAAATGTAAGCACATACTGTGTTCATGGATTAGAAGAATTAACATCATCAAAATGTCCATATTACCCAAAGCAATTTATAGATTCAACACAAGCTTTATTAAAATACAAATGATGTATTTCACAGATGTAAAACAAACATTTCAAAAATATATATAAAACCAAAAATGACCCCAAATAGCTGCAGAAATTGAGAAAGAAAAACAAAGTAGAAGAGATCACAATATCTGACATCAAACTATTTTACAAGGTCACTGTCATCAAAACAGTCTGGTACTGGCATAAGAACATACACATAGATCAGTGGGACAGAATAGAGAGCCCAGAAATAAACTCATGTCTCTATGGTCAATTAATATTTGACAAAGGGGGCAGAAGCATAAAATAGAATAAAAAATAACCTCTTCAACAAATGGTGTTGGGAGAGCTGTACAGCTACATGCAAAAAATTGAAATTTGGCCACCAACTTATACCATAAATAAAAATAAACTCAAGATGGATAAAAGACTTAAATATGTCATGACAACATAAAAGTCCCAGAGGAGAACATGAGCAGGAAATTCTCAGGTATCTCACGCAGCAATATTTTCACCAATATGTCCCTTCAAGCAAAGGACATAAAGGAAAGAATAAACAAATGGGACTTCATCAAAATAAGAAGCTTCTGCATGGCTAAAAAAAATCAGCAAAATGAAAAGGAAACCAACCATATGGGAAAATATATTTGCCAATGATACCTCAGACAGGGGTTTAATCTCCAAGATATACAAAGAACTCACACGACTCCACTCCAGGCAGATAAACAATCCAGTTAAAAAATGGGCAAAGGACCTGAACAGACACTTCTTCAGGAAGGACATACAGAGGGCCCAGAGACATATGAAAGGGTGCTCATCATTGCTAGCCATCAGAGAAATGCAAATTAAAACCACAATGAGATACCACTTCATACCACTCAGAATAACCATCATAAACAAATCAACAAACAGCAAGTGCTAGCAAGGTTGTGGAGAAAAGGGAACCCTTGTACAGTGCTGGTGGGAATGCAGACTGGTGCAGCCACTGTGGAAAACAGTTTGGAATTTCCTCAAAAAGATAAATATGGAACTGCCTTTTGACCCAGAGATTCCACTGCTAGGATTATACATTAAGAATCTCAAAACACCAATTCAAAAGAACCTATGCACCCCAATGTTCATAGCGGCAGCACAATTTACAATAGCCAAGTGCTGGAAGCAACCTAAGTGCCCATGAGTAAATGAGTGGATCAAAAACTATAGTACATTTACACAATGGAATACTACACAGCAGAAAGAAGGAAAGAGTTACTACCCTTCACAATAGGATGGATGGAACTGGAGACCATTATGCTAAGCGAAATAAGCCAGGGGGTGAAAGACAAATACCATATGATCTCGCCTATAAGTGGAGCCTAATCAACAAAACAAACAAATAAGGAAAATATAACCAGCAACACTGGAAGAAAAACGAAACCAACAGTAACAAGAGGGAAGGAGGAAAGTGGGTAATGGGAAAAAGAAGAGGAAGGGTCAAATCAAGAAACAGGTATAAAAGACTCATGGACAAAATCAAAGTGGGGAAGGATTGAGGGAAGGAGATGGGGGAGGAGGGCAGGGAAAAATGGTGGCAGGAAGGTGGAGACAAATGTATTTGAACAAAAATAAAAATTAATTAAAAAAGATACACAAGATCAATGAATCCAAGAGCTGATTCTTTGAAAAGATAGACAAGACTGACAAACCTTTAACCAGGCTCATCAAGAAAAAAAAAGAGAAAGGAGCCAAATAAATAAAATCAAAAGTGAAGGACGAGAAATAACTGACACTAAAGAAATACAAAGGGTTGTAAGAAAATATTGTGAACAATTATATATAGACAAACTGGACAACCTGTTTGTAGGCAAATTCCTACAAACATACAATCTTCCCAAAATAAATCAGGAAGAATCAGAGAATCTGAATAGACAGATTACACCTAATGAAATTGAAGCAGTAATGAAAAGCTCCCAACAAACAAAAGCCTTCAACCAGATGGCTTCGCAGGTGAATTTTACTAAACATTCTGAGAACTAACACCTCTGCTTCTCAAACTATTTCATAAAATTCAAGAAAAGGGAAAGCTCATTTTATGAGACCAGCATTATTCTAATTCCAAAACCAGATAAAGACACTACAAAGAAAATTATAGGTCAATATCATTGATGACATAGATGCCAAAATCCTCAACAAAGTATTAACAAACCAAATACAGTAATGCATCAAAAAGATCTTACATCATGATCAAGTGGCATTTATTCCAGGAATGCAAGGACCATGCACCATTTGCAAATCAATAAACATGATTCACCACATAAACAAAATGAAGGATAAAAATCACATGATATCAATAGATCCAGAAAAAGCTTTTGATAAAATCCAGCACCATTTCTGATAAAAACTCTCTGCAAAATGAGAATAGAGGGAACACACCTAAATATAATAAAGGCCATACATTACAAATCCACTGCCAGCAACAGGGCAAAACTACAAGCATTCCCCTCAAGATCAGGAACAGAATAGGGTTGTCCACTTGCACCTCTCTAATTCAACATAGTACTGGAAGCCTAGACACAGCAATCAGACAAGAGAAAGAAATAGAAGGCATCCAAATTGGAGAGGAGGAAGTAAAACTGTCTTTATTTGATGATGACATGGTCTTGTACATAGAGAACCCTAAAGATTCCACCAATAAACTACTAGAACTGATAAATGAATGTAGCAAAATAGCAGGATACAAAATTAATATCCAGAAATCAGTTGCATTTTTATGCAAATAATGAACTAACAGAAAGGGAAATTAAGAAAACAATCCTATTCACAATGACTTCAAAAAGAATAAAATACCTAGAAATACACCTAACCAAGGATGTAAAAGACCTATACTTGGAAAATTATAAGACACTGAAGAAAGAAATTGAAGAAGATACAAATAAGTGCAAGCACATACCATATTCATGGATACAATGAATTAACATTATTAAAACGTCCATACTACCCAAAGCAATCCATAGATTCAATGCAATTCCTATCAAGATTCCAATGATGTATTTAACATGGAACAAATATTTCAAAAATTTATGTGGAACCACAAAAGGCCCCTCACAGCATAAACAACAGAGTGGGGATTGCTGGGGCAAGGGGCCTATAAGGGAACTAAATGGTAATGAAAAAAAATATAATAATGTTTATACATTCAAAAAATAAAATAAAGTATATTTCTGTTTTTAAACTAAATAAAATAAAAACAAAAGCTTTTACTGTCCTCAGAGGCACAAAAAAAAAAAAAAAATACTGCATTCCTGAAACAAGAATAGAATTTTCCAAAAGGAGCATTTAGAGAACAAAAAATATTCTTGAAAATTAAGAACATGAAAACAGAAATGAGAAATCTAAGATTTAAGAAACACAGAAAACAGGGCAGAAGATAAATATAAAAACAACTAGAAAAAATAAGAAAACTATAAAACAAGTCTAGAAAGTCCAACACCATAATTATCAGATTACCAGAAAGAAGAGAGAGAACAGAGGAATGAAATATATATATATTTCAACCCAACAGCCTGTGTGTTTGTGTGTGTGTGTGTGTGTGTGTGTGTGTGTGTGTGTGTGAATAATAGATTAGCTGTTGTGGTTGAGTTTGTGGAAAGTTTTACTAAAAAGCCATTAAAAATAGATATAATTTAAAATAAATACAAAGAAAACTGAGCAAATGAAAAAACTGTATTAATTTTATAAAAAAATATAAAGAAAAAAATAACCACAGTTTACAACAGTGCTCAATTCTAAAGAATATTAGAATAGTAGTAATGCTGATTTAACCAAAAGTATAAAACAGCTGTATTGGGAAGATGAGAGAGGGGAAGCAAAATAACAACAGAGTAAAGGGCTAGCTACACCTTTCATGGTAAGAATTTAATAGATGGTCTAAAACTGATGAATCAAGACATGGTAATATACGCATCGTTTTTAGAACTTTGGAGATATGTAAAGCCCAAAAGGAGCATTAAAAGAGTTGGAAGTTGCCTTTGGGAAGGAGGACCAGGGAAAGTGAGAAGCAGTGAGTCAAGAAACTAAATTTTGTAATAGCTAAATTCTCTAATTGCTCTCTTATTACTATTTGAATTTTTAAACTACATACATGTAAAATTTTGATTTGAAATTTAATTTAAAAATGAAGAAAACAAAAATACTGGACTTCCAATATGAACGGGTAGGCTCTCGGGTGATTAATTTGAATATTAAAAAGAGACATGGTAATATTTGAGCCCCTAGCTGGGGAAAGGCATAACACAGATTACACCTGAAATAGCCCAGTTGCTTTCACTTTAATATTTGCTTTAATTTCCATAGCCCTTTCATCCTTTTTAACTGTTTGAATAGTCAGTGATCCAATATTCTCCAGGATCCAGAATTTCATCCAAGACATAACACCCACAGGCATCTGTTGCTTGCTGACATTATTTCTCTGAAACACAATGGTACAAATGACGATTATCCCCCTCCCCCAACAATGGATTAAGATACTCTTTACTGTGTATGTAACCTTCACTGCCCTGAATAATCAAAGTCTCTCAAAACTGTATAATTTCAAAGTGCTTTCTCATGTTTTTATTTGATCCTGCAACAATCTTGAAAGGTAGACCAGATAGATGCCCTGAGAATCTGTGACTTCCCTAAAGTCACTCAGCTGGTAACAGCACAGCCATGAGTAGAACCATTCACTCGTGACACACCACCTACCATGCTGCACAGCAATCTTGTCTTCAAATTTCATAAAGTCTCCATTTGTTTAATAGCTCCAATTGCTGGCAGCCAAATGACCAGATGGTGGGAAAAAAAAGAGAGAGAGTGTATGAATTTAATTCCCTAACTCCCAGCCAATGTACTCAGAGCCAGTCTTAGAACTGCTTAGAACCTCTGCCCAGAAGATCAAACCCAGAACCTGTCATGAAAACAGCCCAAATTTGGGTCTTAAGGCTTTTCCACATTAAGGATCTCTTTTAAAATTGAAAGTGCCCCTAAGAAACAGAGTACCTTAACACTTAGGCTGAGTGGGATTGGTTGACGGCCAGCTAAAAATATTGGAAGACGTCGAAGGGAGGAAGAAAGAAGCACCACAAGTTCATCCTAATTCAAAATCGGTCCCAAGATTAACCTTGGCCATCCTAGCCAGAATTATTTTAAAAGTTTCCTTTAGCAAAAACTCCATAAAATGCCAACTTTCATTTTGTCTACCAGTGAATATAGTGACCTGGAAAAAAAAAAAAACAAAAACAAAAACAAAAACCAACAACCAAAACATAGAAATCCCTGTGAAGTCCAAGTCACTAAGAAAATTTAGGATCAACCAGCATTAGAATTGTAATAATTACATGTGCATCATCAACTTAAAAGCAGTTGGATGTTTCATCTCATTCATCAAGAACAAGATTTTCTCCCTATTTTTAGCAAAAGTTGCAAGCCAGACACATGCAGCCTTTGCTAAACAGAACACAGTCTAGGATTTCTTGCAACCCCTCAACGTGTGGAAGCATGACAAGGCTTGCAGACGGGCAGAGTGAAAACAAGCTGTGATTATCACCTGGAGGTGACTCAACAATGTGGACGACTCAACTCTGGCTTCCAAACTGGTTATGGGTCCTTTCCGTTTTTAAAATTTTAATGAGTATTAAACATACATTTAAATTTATGACCAATTAGAATCCACTTGTGCTAGCTATATGTATTATGAGTAGCAAACTCTATGCAGATTTAAACAGAGTAAGGACAATTGTAAGATATCTCAATCAGGGTTTCTGCTATTCTTCACATATTTCAAAGGCGTAACATAGAGGTTACATAACTGCCTTTACGGAAAACCCTGAATTCACAGTTGTTTGCCGAGCCTGTTTGCAGCTGAGTGTTTACTAAATCAAGCACTAAAAACTAGATTTACACTGGTTGTTCGATGCTGAAAGCCAGCTGCAGCTGCCATTAGAGCAATTCAATTTCTTTTTTATAAAGCACAAGTAAGGCTCAATTTACTAAAGTTTTATTTCCTTTTTATGCATCCCATATGCTAGGGGGAAAAAATTAAGTTTATGAGATTAAAAATGAGTTTTATGCTAAATGTTTATAAAGTTTCAGCTGGTTGCATTTGCAAGCCCACAAACTCAAAAGTTCAGCTTCTGGGTTTGTTCTTTTCCATTCCAACAAAAGAAGGTCATTGTGTTGCCAAAGGAAATTGCCCAGGCCCCCTCCCTGTTCTGCATCCATCTAGCTCTAGTTTCCTCTTTCACTTCATATAATTTTGTAACAGTTGAGGCAGACAGATAAGTTCTTTCATGATCAAATCTTCAGAAGGACTGTTCTTGTATGAACTCAATTGTTTTTTAAAATTGTTCTTTGTTTCCTCCATTCCCTGTGTCTTGATTTAGCTAGAATGGTGATGTTTTCTATTTCTGTGATCACCTTGGAAAAAGCAATATAGCTTTTATTTGGTAGAAAGAAACATCTAGATAGCTAACTGCTGCTGAACTTGGAGAAGAATGCATTCGCTCACCTAATTACAAACCACAGTAGATTAGAAAGGATAAAAGTTGCATTTCTTTGCTCCAAAATTAATGGTCACAGTGAATTATATTTTACCTGTGCCTGTATAGTTCAGAAGATCCCAAGATGCCCATTATTAATATATTTTCACTATGCAAATTCTTCTTCCCTTTGAAATACTTTGGTCTTTCTTAGGATCAGTTTAAAAAATTCCTCCAATTCAGATTAAACTATTGGAAAATCTGCCGTTTTAAGGAACATTCACTGAAAAAGACAGGGTAGAAAAATTTAAAAATTTTTAAAAAGAGAAAGGCTTCTAGAATTAAGGCCAGAGAAACCATCTAAATAAACAATGGAATAAGTCCATTCATGTTCTCTAATTCATGCTGTCTCTACTTAACTGATAAAAATTGCATTTTAAGCTTTCCTAGTAGCAGCAAAGAACAGTAGAGAGCCATAAAGAATGAGATTGGGAAAAGGAAAGAGAAAAAATTAGTGTGTAAATGTAACGGTGGATAACAGGCAGCAAGGGTCCTGTGAGAACAAATTGTTATGCTAGTTGGGGGAACTCAGGTATGTCCAAGCATGTCACAGAGGGATCCATGAAAGGTTCTTGGGTAACCAGAGAACAGACAACTCCAGTACTGGGATACCAGAGCAAACAGGAGAAATGAAGATCATCTCCCAGACATGGTCCTATGTGCAGAAAGAGTTGACATGGACCAACTTAAACCAGAAACAGTAACTAAGGGTCAGTTAACTGGAATCCTTTTGGGGTATGAATCAAACAACCCCATCTCTATAGGCAATTCTTGGCAAACAGAATGGCTTTCACCACAAAGAGTGTTCATTTCCAACAATATGGAAATAAACAATCCCCAGAAGGAAAATTGAAAGGTACATACAGAGCACAGATCAATGTCAAAGACATATTGCAGTAAGGCCTACAGCCTATGATAGCAAAGATGGAGCACAGCAGAGGTGACCCAGTCACTTGATCTGAAGTGCTTCTAACAGCAAAAGAGAGCACCGGGGGCCCTCCTAGGAGAGAGAGCAACTTAAAGCTGGGTTGCCCTGATTGAACAATAAGGGGCTTAGAGTATAGATCACTTTTTGTTGGCATGCTAAGTGTTCCCCACACTGCTTTAATTGTACCCCTTCAAACTGTCATACCTTAGAAAATGAGAGTCTCTGACACACCATGAACCACACTTTAGTTTTGGGATCCTAACCCTTAGTTAGAGGAGATAAGAACCATGTTTATGAAACAAATAGGAATATAATTCAGACCTAAGTGGTAAGGTATTACCCATGATTCAGTAGAAACTTAGGAAGATAAAGGAACTCATTATGCAGAAATGGTCAGAGAAGTTTTTACAGAAGAGATGACCTTTGAAGGATATATAGCATTTGGATAGAAGAACAAAGATATCTCAGGCACAGTATTTGATGCAGGTATGAAAGTGGCATGTTTATAGAAAGACAACAATGAGGAGGCAAATTGGACAAAAGGGCTAGGAGAGTTGCAGAAGATAATATTTGAAAGAAGAATTGGATGCAGGATTTGCAGGACTGCCAAAAATAGACCACGGAGCAATGAGAAGCCTTTGAACGTTATGAGAAGAAAGATGGCATAAAAAATGTGGTATCCCAGAGAAGACAGGCTTGGTGATAGGGCAGTAGGCTAAAGCAGAAGAAAAATAAGGTAGGTCATTGAGGAAGCAGCGACAAGGATCAAGGTGTTGGGGAATGAAGCGTAAATGGGAAACTGGAAACCACGAGAAGAAAGGGGGAACGGTATTTATTCCCTCACTTACCTTCCCACACCAACTCTCACTAGAGTTCAGCAATGACTATATTCCTCTGGATACCCAGCTTTCTCTGGATTCCCATAGAATTGTTTAACACTCTTGCCCTTTCAAGACTAGGGTTTGTGATGTCATCCCAATGGTGTTATCACCTCAGACCTTCCCCATCCCTTTTTGGTTTCCTTAACTGTACCTCTGTGTCTTTTTTTGAATGAGCCATTTGTGCCATTGCAGACCCTGACCAATATAGACACCAAAAACATACTGAAAGAAAAGTAAGGAAATTATGAATTGGACTGAAAGAAAAAAAAATGTACAGTTTTAAGAGTGGGAAATTGGAAAACATAGCATAGAGATACAGAACATTTGTTAGGGATGAAGACTCTAGAACGCTGTCTGGAGGGAAGCTTGTCTCCTCCACTTTGTAACTCTGTGATGTCAGTGGAACACATTGCTTCACATCTCTAGGCCTGAGTTCCTTCTTCTATTGAATAAGTATAATAATTATTTTAATGATTAAGTGAGTTAATACATATAAAATACTTAGAAAAGTGTCAGGCTTGGTGCCTATGCTGTATATAAACGATTATTATCATCATCATCACCACCACCATTATCAACATGAGAACCCATATGGGAAATATTATTATGAACTAAGACTTGTTCACGTTGAACTCAATGGTGACAGCAGATTACTTAACTGGAAATTTCCAGGAAGCACTTAGAAATAAATACTGACATCTGGGTAAGAGAAAATTAATAAAGTATATAGATTTATAAAGTACCACGTATTAAAAGGAGAGGTGAAACTTTAAAAGTAGGTAAATTTTTCAAAGGGAAGAATGCATTAAAAGAATAACAGAGTTCTAAAAAATAAGCACTGAAGAAACCCATAGTGAGTGGGTAGGAGGAAGATTACAGATAAAAAAAGAAAAAAAAATGATGCGAAATAGTTGGATACCCTGGTAGTGCAGAAGATAGATCCAGAAGCAATGAAAGTGACAAATGGCCTTGAAATTTTCAGAGATTACTTGGGTCTTCAAGAGACAAACCTTAAGGAAGTGAAGTGAACGTGGGAGTGGAAGTGAGAAATAAGCCTTTTTAAAAAACTGGAGAAAGTAGGTATAGTTAAGAGTAGACACTACGGTTTTTTCCAAGGTGTAGTAGACATGAGCACATTTAAATGGAAAAGGGAAGAAAATAAGAGACAAAAATGGAAAATTCTATGGAAAGAGATTTCCTTAGAACAAGGTTGCAAAATGGCTTGGTGAAAATATAGGTGTCTAGGATTAGAAATCAAATCAAAATTTCTTTGGAAGAAATACAAAATCCAAGTGTTTGCAGGATTTCCCTACCCTAATAGCATTCTCTTCATGTAAAGCTAGCTAGTGAAATTCTAATTATTATAGTCCAGCTGTGAATCTGACCATAATATAAAACAAAAGCACAACACAACAAAAAAATGGTAACCTTTAGTCTTTCACTTTAAAATAACATTGTGGTTAAAAACATGGTCTCTGGAATAAGTCTGGCTTGAATTCATATTCCCAACTTTGCCACTTAGTAGCTATGTGCTCTTGGGCAAATGACTTTATCTTTTATACCTAAAATTTCCACATCTCTAAAATAAAGATAATGACAGTGCAGGCTTTCTTGGGCCAATGTGGAGAATAAATGAGATAGCACAAATACATTGCTTAAAACAATGCCTGGCATAAAGATTCAATAACCCTTAGTTATCATTATTCACACATGTCCACCTTGTACAATAATTATAAGTTAATTCTTTATCCTCAGGGCAGTACTTTCATTTCCTTCAACTTAAAGAGAACATTATTACAGAAAAATCCCTTGATAATCATGCCCCAGGATAATTTAAAGTCAGATACAACGCAATTGGAAACTGGAAAGTGTCTTCATCTGTGCCAATCCCACTTTTGAAATGGAGCAGGGCAGACAAAATTCTCATTTTCTAGAGTGAAGACATGCAGAATGAGGGAGCAAGACTGGGTGGAGAGACTGCAGGCAACCCTGTCATAGGAAACAGGGACATGAAGGGAGCATGTCCATGTCTCCAGGAATCTCTTAGGTTGATTTCCCTGCACTGGGCTGAAGAAATGAGCTTACCAAGCAACCCAGGAATTCCTATAGCCCTTGCAGCTGCCCTGAAAGTCTAGCCAGGGCCAAGACCCGGAGTCATCGCCACTGATATTTAACCAGAGGACCCAAAGGCTGTCAAGTGGCACGAATTGTATCTGAGACCAGGAGGGATTTAAATGATGTGGTCGGGCCTGAACCTTCCTGTCCATCAGCTGCACAGACCAGCCTCATTACTTTATCTGGCAATGATGTTGACTACGTATTTACACTATGGGCACTTTTTAAACTTCTTTCATCATGTTACAGTAGGGTTTTCCCATTCTTTAGTTGCCTTCAGAAAATTGTTCTAGGTTTATTAATAGCCTCTTAAATCTGTTAGTTTTATACCGTGGTATCTCTTCAGATTGTGTAAATCTTTCACCTTTTAAATCTGTTAGTTTTTCTGTCTTCTCTGACTGAACTCTAATTTCCATGAAGGCAGGGTTTATTTTAATCAAGTTGTGGTATTTCTTTTTAATCTCCCACAATGCCCAGCACAATGTAGTAAGAAAATATTTACCATGTTAACACAAGCAGGGGGCTCAGGAGGAACTGAGCTTCACCCTACCATTCCATAATCTCCATAACTGCATCAGTCCCTGACCTTGTCTTTTTAAACAAACCGCGCCTCCAATGCCTCTTTTAATAGAAACTCTGGAGCAACTTCTCAGCTGGTGCTAAATAAGTGTCACTGAAATTTTCTAATATGACAAGTACGATAGATCTCTTGATGTATGTCCCTTGGGTGTGTCTCTAACTCTTCTTTGTGGATGATAAAGACCAGAGTATCTCTAGCAGATAATTCAGTTGGGCCAGTGTCCCACGAGGAAAGGGGCAGAGATCCTGAGACTAATTTAGTTGACCTACAAAAAAAAGGCAAATGCTATTTTATTAGCTAATTTCTAAATGTTATCAAGAGATGAACAGTCTAAAAAAGATGAAACAATAAGAAACACACTGAAAATAAGCTTCTTGGACAGTTCCTTTGAGTTGGGATCATAAAGTCCAAATCCCATCGGTTCTTGTGCGTGAGTCTTTGTAGGCTCCCACACAGCTCCCCTACTCTCTTGATCTAGAAAGGCCTTTTCCAATTTCTGAAGCCAGTTAAAGGCTTTCAATGTTGTCCATTCAGACACTGGTCAATGTTTGTTACAGCAGCTTAAAAGTTAACAAAAAAGCAGAGTCTCTCTTTAGGTATTAATTACTCTATCACAATGAAAGGATTGCCTTCCTTTCACCCTAGCTTATGTGAGTTTAGGCTGCCACACTTTATTTCTCTCACCCACCAATCTGTTCTGCTAGAAGTGGGTGGATTAAGGCAGGAGGCTCCTCCTTTGCAATGTCTTTTAACAATACTGCTATTGCACTGCCATCTTCATTTTCTGGTTTACTAGTTCAGAATTGATGCTGCCCAGAAAGTAAACTCCAAACAAAGTAATGAGCAAGTAGGTCATGGTTTTATTCATCTCTGAGCTTATTAGTAGAATAAAAGACTCTATTTGTTTATTCGTTCAATATCCAGGTGCTGGTTGTAGCTTCATGGAATTTACAACATATTTGGGAAAATATAGAAGTAAGCAGATAATGGCATGTCAGTGTGATAAGTGTTATAGTGGAAATATTCACAGAGTAAGAAGGTTAGGAAAGGCTTTCTGACAGAGGAAGTGGCTGAATTGCACTGTGAAGCTGGGCAGGTGGAAGTGGTAAGGACAGTACTCACAGAAGGAAGAGCCTGTGCACAGAGAGGCAGGAGGGAGCAACTTGCAGAACTGAAAAGTAGACTGGTTGGAAGGGATTGGCTAAAGATCATGTTAGAAAAGCCATACAGAAGAACACACTGTTCTTTGGCAAGAGGAATCATAAAAGATTTTTTAAGTGACATTATGAGATCTTTAATTTAGAAAGTAAATTCCAGGGAGGAGAATGATACCCAATGGTGAGTAGCTCAAGGCTGAGAGAAATTATAATATTGACTAAAGACATAGGGGTTGAGATGGAGAGACAGAGATGCATTTGAGATATAATAAAGAGATAGCTGGAAATATCATAGCGACTGATAAGATGGATGGGAAGGGTGTCAAAAAATGAAGTTACTGATGACTCATGGGTTTCTGGCTTCAAGTAGATGGTAATGCCACTCTCTGACCAAGGGAAAATGAAGAATTCAGGAAGAGTTAGTTGTTAGATACATTGACTTTGAGGTTTCCATAGGACTTCTAAAAAGAAATGTTTAATACACAATTAGATGTATAGGTGTTCAGTTCAAGAAAGAATTCAATAATAGAGATGTAAATTTGGGAGTCATTAGCACATTGGTGCGAGCAAAAACCATGGCAGTAAATGAGGTTATTCAAATAGCCTATGAAAAGTGAGAAGAGGGACAGGAACCAAAACCAGATTGAACACAGGCAGACCCTAGTTTTAGGTGATGTCTGCCACTCTGTATCAAAAGTACAATCAGAACAAAGGAAAGTCCTATTCCCCCACAAGTCTGGATGGGTTTGCTTACTCTACTATAGTCTAGCACATGTTTTTGAAGTTCATTTTGGAATTTGCTAATTCATGAACATGGCATGTTTCAAATTTGAATTCATCTAAAAAGGTAAGAGTAGGAGTAACGATGAGGATGGGTATAGGTAGGTCACCCGATACCAAATGTGGGTGCATGGGACCAAAAGTCTCAGGAAAAGGTACACTGGACAGTTTTACTCAAACAGGGCAGCTGTCATAACAGGCGCCGGTATTGATACAGCTAGCATCAGCCCCAACCTTTGTATCTTAGTACTTCCCACTTGTAATAGTTAGTCATCACGATAGAAATTTTAATGGTGATAAAAGAAATTAAGGAAACATAGATAGTCTGTAATGAGCATTCTAGGGTAGATGAAAATTCCATATCCTCCTGGGATTCTTTACACACGCACATGGGCTCACTTTCAGTATCTCATGATTTTTATGGGGTTACCTATCTCATCTTTGTCCACACTGGGTCTTAGTGGGCTCTCCTGATCATTATCTACCTGGTTCTCAGGGCTCTGAGACCTGCACTTTTCCCTGATACACTTGAACAAGTTACTTGGCTGTATGTAAAAAGCCTCAGCTCTGTCCAGAGAGATGGTATTCCCAGAAAAAAATAAAAGGCAAAATAATAGACATCCACCATCTGCTCACAGCAGAATCCTCCCTCAAATGCCTCATCCCCTCACAGATCTCCCTGATGCCTTATATATCAGGGAAGCATCTCATCTCTTCGAGCTTATTTCATTTTGATTCTGCTCAATCACTCCTTAAAGGTCTCATCTGCTCTCAAGCTGACACTCTTCATTCCTCCAAACATCTTTGCTTCTAGGAACTATTTATGAAAACAACCTGTTTCCTGCTTACCTAAGGAAAGCACAGATGAGATGGGAAGATTTCAGAGAAACAGAATCATTCAAAAGAGAGAATATTTTCACTGCCAATTTCATATTATAGCTTTACAATTGTACCAACTGGGAAGCTCTGTGCATCTGAAGAGGATAAATCTAACATTTTTTTGTACAAATTCTGATATCAAAAAAAAAAGAACCTATTTAGAAACATATGGCAATTTAAGAAAGCAGGAAACCAAAGAACCTGACATTCTTGGAACAACAAATAAAAAAACCCTTAAAAGTTAACAAGGCAAAGATGAATGTGGATTTTGACACATGACGTTAACAGTAAGCATTTGATTCAGTTCTGCTGGAAGTTATTACAGAACAGAGCCAACATGAAAACTGCAGTTCCCAGTTAAAGAAATCTAAAATTAGCCACCATGTACTTTCAGTGTGAAGTGTTTCTAATGGACCACTGAGCAGATTGATGATTAACTTTTGTTCTTCAAATATGTGAAAACATGGGGCTAATGATTAGCTGGAAGACAGGCTTGGAAAACAGGACTACCTACACCCAAGACCACTAAACAAAGACTACAATTGAATGCGGTAAGTTCTAAAATGTATTAGTCATTTTAGTTTACTAAAAATTTGATAACCATTTCTTTGCAATATACATTGAAACCTTCCCCTTCATTGATTATTGTATTTCTTTCTTTCTTTCTTTCTTTTTTTTTTTTTGGTTAAATGGCCTGTATTAGAATAAACAAAATAAACAAAAAATTATGCTTTTATAATTTATTTTATAATAGTCAACCTACCAATAAGTAAATATTAATTTAAATATCTGAATATATACAATGGTTATGATTTATTTTTTACCCAATTCACTCGCACTAAGTTGGAAACTTAGTTTTATCTTATTTTGTAGTATGAGAAATCATATTTTATGGATATCACCACTAGGTGGCTCAAGTGGATAAAACACTAGTTCAATATATGGGGGGGACCCTTTATTTAAAGATTGATATTTCTTTCTGCAGCTAATCCTTTATATTTTAATTTTCTACAAACTTTTTATTATATATTAGTTATAGATTATCACTACAATCTTACATATGGTAGATAATTAATTACTTTAATGTAGGTCATCATCATGTATGCTATTTTTATGAAGGAGTGGATTAATGTACAAAAATGGATGACTTATGTTACATTTGTCACAAACTATAATAATAAAATAAATTAAAATCTTACCAGCTGACTGAGAACACAGTAGTCAATAGGGCCTTAAGGGCTGAAGCCTTACGTTGGATTTCATTTTAATTTATCCAGGCATTTCTAGAGATTACCTGCTTTATTTTCCATCAGTTGACAATTATTTATGCCTGCTAGAGGCAAGTGACTTGCAACCAGAGCTGGAGCTATCTATATTCCAGGGACCTTGAAAATCAAACCATTCTTCTTTATAGTGAATTGTTGAAATGCAGCCCTCTCTGGATATTGTGTCCATTATATTCGGTGGCTTGGAACCCTCTATTCTTTCTAATACAGATGAAACAAAAGCAGGAAATCACCATTTTCTTCCCAACTTTATTAAGCATCTTATAATTCTGTTTGTTTAAGGTAGAGTGCCAGGAGGTAAATGAGTAGGAGGTGAGAGAACTCCAAGCCAGAAAGAAAAGTCTTAAGCCTTTAAAATCTGTCAAAACAAAAAAAGAAAAAAGAAAAAGGAAAACACAATAGGAACCTTGGAATAACAGGGTCTTGAAGGTTTCCTAATAGGATAAATCAATATACCCACCATTATTCTGAAGATATTTCATTCCCTGGCTTTGTTAGTACCAACAGAAGCACTGCTCTCCTAGTTCAAAGTTTAGGACCATTGAAATCTTTGGAGTTTGTCTTTATCCTTAAATTTGTGTTTATGATCACTGGTAATCGACTCTTCCACTTTAAAAGTTTTTTAACTGGCTTTGCTTTGGGGGAGAAGCAAGGTCCTACATTGGAGGAGCTTAAAGGAAGATTTTTCCAACAATTATAACAGGCAAGCAGTATTTTTTTCCCTAATTTTTATCCTCTGTGGAGGTATTTTTAAAATATTTTCTCTGGCCATTTATTATTTGTCCTTTGGAAGTACATGTAGGAGTCTGTTTGGCCTAAAAGAAAAGTATTGATTCTCACTAAGGGAGCCATAATTTGAGTTCAGCTGCAGTAACAGCCGGTCCTGATATTTTTATATTCTTATTCAGGCACCTGACATTTAAGTTTTATTTAAATATAGAGTTGTAAATATAGCTTGAACTAGTTATCACATAGCTCTTAAATACTGAGATTTAATTCTCTCCAAACATAACAGCTGTACCTGGTCAAATCCCTAACCAGATAGTTTTTGAGAAAGAGATAGAATCTTCTTTCCAAATTATGGCCATGGATAGTTTCCACTGAGTGATTAAAAAAAAAAAAGGAAAAAAAAAAAACCCTTGAAAGTGGTTTAAACAAAGAGATTTAATGGCTTACAAGAGTGAATGCTAGAGGTAGGATTGGTTTCACGGTTGACTTGACTCACTTGTTCACCAAGATCAGGTTTATTTCTGCATCTACCTGTCCTTGGCAATGTCTGCTTCACTTTCAGTGGTCCTATTTTGGCTATTCACAAGTGCCTGGTCTATGTTTCCATTCATACCTAAGGATAGTGAGGAAAAAAAAAAAAAAAAGCTAGTTACCCAAGGATTTTCCAGAAGAGAGAGGACAGCTCTCTCCCTGCAGTTCCTCAGCAAACATGGTCTATAGGCTTACTGCCCATCCACAATGCAATAGCTCTGGCCAAGAAATGAGAAGCAATCATTGGGGTAGACCCAAGTTACATGTTCCATTTCAGTAGCCAGAAATGAAATCCATTCCCCACAGCAAATGGGCTATATGCAGGAGATGCAGATACATTTGTAAGAATCCGGGTGACTAAGGGAAAGGAAGCAACATCAGTTGTGGGGGGAGGGGAGACAGAAACAGGTGCCCTAATTCAGACACCTGACTATATGTGGGGAATTCTAGGAGCACACTTCCTGAATTTGAATCCAGGCCCTACCACCTGTTAGCTGTATGACCATGGGCAAGTCACTTTACCTCTCTTGTTGAATACCAAATAGGTCAATAATTTGCTTAATTGTGTATATCACAAGGATTTTCTAAAATTCGTGGCTTAAAACCAAGCATTTATTATATGCTACCTTTGTGTCAGGCATGCAGAATTGGAAAGAACACAAAAGTAAGCAAAATGATATTCTACTTTCTAGGAGCCAGAGATTCAAGAAAAGGAAATAAGAGCTCAAAGACAGTGGTAAAAGACAGCTGGGATAAGTTACATTTAAAAAAAAAAAAAAAAAGATGTGTTTCTCATAGATACAGAAAACAAACTGACAGCTGGTAGAGTGGAGGGGGTATCAAGGGGACTGGGTAAAAAAGGGTGAAGAGATTAAGCAAAAACAACAACTAAACCCCATAGACACAGGCAACACTATGGTGATTGCCAGAGGGAAAGGGGGGTAAATGGTGACAGAAGGAGACTTGACTTTGGATGGTGAACACGCAACAAAATATCCAGATGAGCTATTTTAGAATTGTACACCTGAAACCTATATAATTTTATTAAGCACTGTCACTGCAATACAAATGTTTAAAAAGATGTTTCCCAAAATGACAGTTTTTCTAATTAAATAATGTTTACTAGCAAGCACATTTTTCTTGTTTTTTAAATCCTATAAGAAGTTGATACAGTTTTTCTACATAGTATCATTCATTTATGATGAATGTCAACAATAATTAATAAACAGACAATAAAACTACTAAAAAACACAACAAAAATGAGTAACCAATCAAATGTCAACTATAAAGTGTTTAAAATATAATATTCTCAATTATCTAATATTTAAGATAATGGAGAGGAGTAGAGGTGAGAGCCATTTAAAAATCACTGAAATTTTTCCTTGGATATATTTTTCTGCGTATAGTGAAATATGTGGCCGTGGACTATTCTGACTTTTTTATTATCAGATCACAGAATGAACCTCACTGTGGATACCTAGGAAGTTGCCATTTGCCAGTCCCCACTCTGGTTCAACTCTTTCCTGGAGTGAAAACAGACAATTTTCCTTTGTTCTCAAATAAAGTTTATTCTCTTGGAACAGAGGTGGCGCTAAAATTTTGCTTTTCAAAAATCTTTAATAGGTTAACAGTATGTCAGCAAAATAATTCAATAATTCCCATTCTTAGAGGGAGCAACAGCAACTTAGCTAAGACACCCAAGTGGCCTTCTCCTTCCATCTCAGACAGCACTGCAGGTTCACACAGCTCACTGGACCTGCTTTCTTTCTTAGTATAATGTTTTCTCCTGTTGTTAAATAATATATCACAGCAAGATAACAATTCTGCAAAATGGAAGTAGTCTAACCAAATTAACACTAATAGAAGGGCCCTGACCAGTGTGTCTCGGATGGTTGGGTATCGTCCCACAAAGGGAAAGGTCACCAGTTTGATTCTCGGTTAAGGTACAGGCTTGGGTTGCGGGTTTGGTTACCAGTTCTGGGCATGTGCAAGAGACAACCAATCAATGTTTCTCTATCACATTGATGCTTTTCTCCCTGTATGTCTCCCTCCCTTCCCCCTCTCTAAAAATAATTAAATAAAATCTTTTTAAAAAATACTGATAGAAGGTACGTAATATCTTTGCACCAAAGAAACTGAGAAAAATGTTCATCTCCATTTGTATTTATAGCTACTGGTAACTTCCTTACATCCTTTAGGAAAGGCATAAATAAAATTCCCCTGTGGGAGACAGAAGTAATGCTCACTAACACTGATGGTCTCTAAAATGGAATCTGCAACAATGGAGTGAAGTGGCAATTGTGCCAAGCTGTGTGAGCCTGAGGGACAGAGCCGTTTTTTCCTGTACAGGTCCCCAGTGTGTGGCGCTGATTACTACCTCAGTAAATGTATGCCAACTCGATTTTAATTTCTCCAGAAGGTTTGAAAACCAACCTAGATTAGATGTGAACAAGAAAACAATGATATAAAAACTAAAAAAACCCCACAGGACTGAGGCAGAGACTGAGGGAGTTTCAACTAAAATATTATCTCAAGAGGAAAAGGGAGTGGCTGGACAGGGCTCACTTAGAGCTGAAAGAACAACTGGTACTGGAAAAAGAAAAAGTCCAGAGCATTTTAGGAATGATAGAGGTGGCAAAAAAAAACAGTCAGGCCCTCTTGAGTCAAGCGCTTTATTTTGCAGATAAGAAGAGAGGTCCATAGAGGGAAGTGACTTGCCTCTGGTCTCTGAGCCCACAAGAACAGCAATTTTTCAACCAGTGTACCACAAGAATTCTTAAAACACACAGTACCTGACTATTTAGTCAAGGGCACTGACCTCTTTCCCCTTTGGTTGTCAAATTAAAAAAATGACAACTGCTAACACAATAATAATCATCCAGTGTGAATATATCAAAATTATATCTCTTTCTTTTTGTCAGATTGGCAAAAAATATATTCTATGGTGTGGCACAGAATTTCAATAATTAAGTTGGTGTGCCATGAGGTAAAAAAGTATAAAAATCAATGATCTAGAGGCAAAGGTGAGGCAGTGAATGATTTCAACCTCCACATGAGTCTCAGCTGCTCCACATGGGAGGCCTCTGTCCCCGTCCGAGACGTCCAGAACAGGTCTGGCTTGTCTGAAGAGAGAGTTTATGTCAAAGCTTACTGATTATTTCTAGGTCTGGGACAAATGGTTTATTCTCCAATTATAAATGTGATAAAATTACAAAAAAGGTTTTCATCAGTAACAAAAAAAACAGTGAGGCTCCTTTTACTCACCTTTTGCCCTAACACACCAATATCCTATGTGGGAATGGTGTGGGGATTGCCTGAGGGAGTGGAGAATGCTGGTAGGAGTGAGGCAAAGGGGGAAAAACTGGGACAATTGTAATAGCATAATCAATAAAACATAATAAAAAAAATCCTATGTGGGAGATTACAGTCCAGAACCTCTGCAAAGAATGGCCAAAAAGAAACACAATTCCTCAAAAGTCTTCTTGTAACATTTTGAGGACTCTTGGTTCCAGTTTCCAAAAGGCCTAGAATACTGCAAATGCCTTGCTGGTGGGAAGCAAGTTCAAATCAGAAGGAATCTGTACAAGGAGAGATGTTGCCATGCACATTTGTAAGATACAATGGAAACTGGGAGTAAAAAGGAAATGGCATTCAGTAGGAACCAGCAACCATATAAAAGTACTTAGCAAAACAAACAAACTACCTAGTCATGTGATTTTCCTCAAATGTAGTTCAAATATATAGTTTAAATATTACTTACAAACACCTAAGTATACAGTAACTACAAACTACAAGATAGTCATTTTTTAATAGATGGTAAAGCAAATAAATGAGTAGCTACTGCTTCCATTCATGGATTCAATAATTCAACCCTGCATTGATCAGATATTGATCAAGTGGCTATTTATATTAGGTCCTGTACTTGAAGAAGGATGCAAAGATGAATGAACAAAAAACAAGCCTTCCTTTGGGGCACTCCCAATTCCAGACCAGGGTGGTAGAGAAGAAATTAAATTACTATGTCACAATAAGAAAAGTACTCTGGCCCGGCTGGTGTGGCTCAGTGGATTGAACTCTGGCCTGTGAACAAAAGTGTCACCCATTCCCAGTCAGGGCACACACCTGGGTTGTGGGCCAAGTCCCCAGTGTGGGGCATGCTAGAGGCAACCACACATTGATGTTTCTCTCCCTCTCTTTCTTCTTCCCTTCCCTTCTCTCTAAAAATAAATAAATAAAATCTTCAAAAAAAAAAAAAAAAAAAAGGAAAAGTACTCTGGTAGAAAAATGACACAGGGTTAAGTGGGAATGAAAGAGTGAGGGAATTCTCTCTGATATGTGAGACTGTTCATTCAATTAAAGTTCTGATGGCAAAGACTTTGTTGGCTCATTTCATAAACAGTCATGCAATTTTCCCTGGTAAAACCTGCAACAACATTAATTCTAAATTTCCCTGGATTTCCCTGGTTGGTACTTAATAGACACTTGTAGAATTAAATTTTGCCTCTCCTTCCCTATCTCCCACCTCTTTTAACCCAGAAATTCTCTTAATTTATCTTTTTAGCTATAAGAAAATATCTTTATGAATCATAGAAATGTATACTTGAAGCCTATCTGATCTTATTAACCAATGTCACTCTAATACATTTAATATAGAAAAGAAAATATCCTATAAAGTAGCAAGATTGTACATTACAGTCTGAAATAGATAGATATCCTTATAATGTCAAGAAGTTTGAAATACTTATAGTTCAACTGTTCTCAGCTTAACAGACGTTTTAAACATGGTTTGATAGATTGACAGATACATAGAATTTAGAACAAAAGGTGACTTCCCTATAATTAGAAAAATAAACCGAGACCCACACTGATTGAATGAAATAGCCAACCTCATAAAATTAGTATTAGGAAATATTTGCAACCTCTAATTATTGTAGCTGTCGACAGAACACACAGTCACTGCCTCTAATTCAGTGAAGATTTTAGATCGAACTCATTTTCTCTCTAATTACTTTTGTCATAATTCTTGGAATTTCAATGCCCCATATAATAGGAAATACATTCAACTCATTAGCCTGCCAATCTTTAACTCTTCAACAAGGAGATTGTCTCACATCTCACCTTGGCCACACCCCTATGCATGGTCACACCCTTGTCCCTGTCATTACCAACAGGGGCATCCCATCCAAAATCCCAGTTTCAAGCGTCCCAAATAGAGATGAGAATCCAGGGAGCAGGGAGCACCTGAGCATCCTGAGTACTGTTCTGCTTCCGTCAGCTCACTCCCTCTCATACCCCAACGCCACCAATGTTTGACCCCATCGGCACCTCATTTTCATTGCTCATTCCCCTGCTCGCATCTTCACTTCTCTTTACACTCAGCTCAAATTTCATGGTCAATACGATAAGCATTCCTGCACAGACACCCTCAATTCCATTTACATCTCTTTTAGTCCTAACTGCCTGAAAAACTCCAACCTTGACCAAGTCTGACAAATTTTCTCTCTCTTTCTCTCCCTCTCTGCCGCCACCCCCACACCCCACCACCACTACTACTCCTCACCTGCCCCTGTGCACTTGAATATGCCTAGAGGAAACCACAATCATGCTGACTGGTTATTCTGTAAAATCATGACCACAAACAACAGGCTAACCCATGTTCCCTGTTGTGCATTTTTATCAAGTCTACTCTCCTAAACGATTTTACACATTCTTTTTCTCAAACCTCTCAAACCCCTTCCCCTCCTCAAGATCAGATGATTGCTTCTTATTTCAATGAGAAAAAAATAAAATCCCTGTCAACAAATCTACTAACTTTTTGCACCCGGAGCCATAAGCCTTGCCATCCCTTTTACTATAATGAATTTGGTCCTTGTTCATTATTAGATCTCACTTCCTCCTGCATACTCAGCATTTTCAATTTTGCAGCTATCTCCCTTTCTCCTGCATTACCAACTTTTCTTTCTCTCCTGAATCATTTCTATTAGCATTTACATATGCTTCCATCTTAAAATATCTCTGTTGTCGTCACAGTTTCCTCTAGGTACTACATCATTTCTCTGCTCTCATCAAAGTCACTTATGACCCCACATTGTCAAAGCCAGTGATCAATTTTTATTCTTTATCTTACGTATCAGAAGGGTTTGACACATTTGACCATTGTTCCCTTCTTGAAATATTTCTTCTCCTGGTTTCTGGGCAACATACTCTTGCTCTCCTCCTTCAACCTTTGCTACTCAGTCTCAGCCTCTTTGATGAATCTTCTACTTCCTGCCAACGTATAAATATTGTAAGATCCCAGTGCTTGGTTCTTGGATCTTTTCTTTACCTACTACTCCTTTGATGATCTCAGCCTGCTGGCTTTAAATGCTGCCTATATGCCAATGAATCATTAATTTATATATCTAGTCCTACTCTGAACCCCAAACATATATATAACCTACATTTCTATTTGGAAGTTACCTGAAGTTTTCCAAAACAGAAATGTATCCGCTCCCCTAAATAAGCCATGTCTTCTCCCCCTTTTCTTCCTCGTCTCAGTAAATACCAACTGAATTCATCCAGTTGTTTGTGCCAAACCTTAGGAATCATTTTTGAGTTATTTCTCCTATTGCAGCTCACATCCAATCTATAACTAAATCTTCGTGACTCTATTTTCAAAACACTTCCAATCCCATCAACCCCCATCACCTCCAACTATACCCTCTGGACTATATTGGATCAATCACTTAACTGTTCTTCTGCGTCCACGCTCATCTTTCTATAATTTATTTTCTGTAGAACAACCAGACTGAGCCAATTAAAATATAAGTTGAATTATACCTTTCTACAATTTATTTTCCACAGATCAACCAGACTGAGCTACTTAAAATGTAAGTTGAATTACATTATTCCTTTGGTTAAATGAACCCTTTCAATTGCTTCCCATATCTCTCAAAGTAAAATTGAAAGTCTTTATAATGACCCAAAAGCCCCAATGTAATCTGGTCCACAGCCACCTCTCTGACTTCATCTTGAATGTCTGTGTCCCCACAGCAAAATCCATATGTTGAAATTCTAATACCTAATGTGATAGTATTAGGAGGTCAAGCCTCTGGGAGGAACTTAGCTCATGAGGGTAGAAACTTCATAAATGGGATTAGGGCTCTTATACCCCAGAGAGCTCCCTCTCTCCTTCTGCCATGTGAGGACACAATCAGAAGGTGCCACCTATGAATGAGGAAGATGGATGACACCAAATAGTGATCATGCTGGTGCCTTGATCTAGTACTTCTAGCCTCCAGGAATGTGGGAAATAAATTTCTGTCATTTATAAGTCACCCAGTCTGTGGTATTTTGTTTTAGCAGCCCAAATTGACTCAGTCTATAAATTTAAAAAGTATGGTTTTCTCAAGCCTTGTCCAACTGCAATGGATGAAAAGTTAGACTTTTTATCAGGTGAGGAGAAACAAGGAGCAATGTAACTGATTTAGTGTGCAGCACGGACCACGGATTCTTGGCAGCATAGAGATGGACAGAGCAAAGGTGGCACTTGAGGACCCAAAGGGGTTCAAGAATTATTGGAATTAGGATACCATAGGAAATGAATTGGAGAGATCAAAATGGTGGCCGAAGAGCGGGGTGCTTAAAATAGAACTTTGAGTGAAATATAATTTTTAGTAACAATGAGATCAAGACTATGAACAAGGGGAATGTCATGATGGGTGGGGCTCAAGGCCGCTCAAGGAGGAGAGGTAGAAAACTGGGAAGCCACTGTGTTAAAAGCATCCTTTATGTAGGTACTTATGATGAAGTTTCACTAGGAAGTGGAACTCTTCGAGGAATGAGTGGGAATGACCCACTGATCTGCAACAAGGAGGGGGAGCGGATGGCAACTCCTCTCAAAGGGAGACTGATTCGGAGCAAGGAGTATTAGAAATGGAAGGAGTATGATCTGGACTGGCAGAGTGGGGAATAGGAAGGCACCTATCTGTGTCTAAGAGGATAGAGCTGTGTGTAAATAAATAAATAAATAAATAAAGTTAAACCAAAAAAAAGTCTGCTGGGGAAGCAGTGGCCTCAGGGAAGAGCTCTGCCTTGCTTAGAGCAACAAGATGAAGGGCAGGATGAGAGAAGAATTTGCAAATGTAGAGATGTGTGCTGGTGATAGGCTGTGAATTTCAAAGAGCATAGTAGGAGTCTGGGAATCTAAGGAGGCAGGGATAAGATTTCCAGGTTTGGGCAAGCGTTGGTGATTGAAACAGAAAAGGATATGTTAGAGAGTAGAGATGAGAATCCAGGCAGTAGGGATAACCTGAGCATCCCAAGTACTGTTCTTCTAAAGGTGTCTGAAGTAGATCGGGTGTGATAAATGCTGCGCTGCTTTGGTCAGATCCTCATCCCACTCTCCAGGACCAAAGCTCTGGCCTCAAGCTGCTGGCATGACAGCTTTTAACTGAGCACTGGCACCCACCCTCCACCCCCGCCAGGAATTTCCAGAGAATGAAGAGAACTCCCTTGCCCAATTTTACATCCTTCCTGGGCTCACCCCACCCCCTTCTGTGACTGGTCAACATAGAGGTCTGAATGCCTGGTCCCCTGACCCGACCCCTCATTCGCTCAGAAAGACCTGGAGAGTTTCAGAGCTCCCCCTAGCATTGCAGAACCTGTGCAGGCCTCTGCTATTGCACTGCCTGGGCCACAGTCAGCTGTCTTCCCTGCCCTCCCCTCCCCCAAGCTGGCGATGCTGAGAGAACTCCCCAGGTGAACCACCTATGCTCAAATCTCCTTCTTAGGGAACTGGAACCAGGACACAGGGAAACAAGTGAGATGACTCCTCAGACTCTAAAAGCAAAGAGTGGAAGGGGAGGGGTGGCTGCTAAGAAGGGGAAGGGCAAATTGGGGGGTCTTGCCAAGAATCTACAAGCTCAAAGGGTCCCTTTCCATCCCCAGACCACCTAGAATTCTGAGGCTGTACTTAATGTAAAATTCTTACTGTTTGATATACTTCAAGTGGAGAGAAGATAAAAATTATTAGCCTTTCTGTCCTAAGACCTTGTAGAAGTCATCATTTTTAAACTGAACCCCTTACCAAAAGCTGAATAGTCACTGTACTAGACTGTATTGCTGTCTGAGCTTTCTCTGAATTGTCCTAACCAGGCCTCTCCCTCCCAGAGGTCCCTGCAGGAGTAATATACTTCCTTCCTTAGATTTGGTCTCATGACTTGCTTAGCCAATAAAATATGAGTGAAAGTGACATGTACCTCTTCCAAAAAAAAAGTTTTGAGTCATTGCAATTCCACCTTCTCTCTTTTCCCTTTTTCCTAAATCAGCACTGTTCCATATGGGCACTGTTGTGCAAAATCACTCATAGGCTATAGATAAACAAATGAATGTGGCTATGTTTCAATGAAATTTTATTTACAAAAATAAGCAGCTGAGCAGATTTGATTCTCAGTTGGATAGGTACTTCTGAGAAAGTTATTTAAATATGCTAGCCACAGGCTAAAAATACAGGCAATTCTCTAAAATCACTTTTTTGCAAATTTTACCCACCCAGTATTACTTTTATAATTTTTGTATTAAAGATGACAGAGAACATCCTTGGTTTATTAGTTCCCAGAGCCTATTTATTTAATAAGGCTTAAATGGGTGAAAAGGCAAAGAATGGCAGATTCGCTATTTTTTGACATGTAGGAAAAAAACAACTAGCAATATCTCTGCTTGCACATATCCTTCGAAAGCAATTGGGAATGCATGCAGAAAGAGAATAAGAGGTATAAGATTAATGGGTGAATTAGGGATAAAAAAGCAAAGAAATGGAAACATGAAGAGAAAATAATACAAACGTGGGAGAAAATGGAGTGAGGCTAGAACTCCTGTATGTTTTCTTCTGCACCAGGACCAGAAAGTATGCTTGTTCCTCTACTGCCACCTGCAGTTCTTTCTGGATCCTGGTTTATTTTTGCAATTTTCACTAATGGGTTAAACCACCCAGGATGCACCTCCTAAGCGTGCTTTCCCATTTTTAACTTCAGTTACATCTTGCTGAAATCCACAGATTCAAAAATGGCAGGATGTGAGTAAATGATTTTCGAATGGATGTGGGGAGAAGAGGACAAGGTCAATGATTAAGGATAAATAGGGGTAGGAGTCAAGTTTAATGTTGAGATGAGGGTCCAGGAACAGAGGTAGTTAGGAGACAGAGCCCAATTCTATAAATTAGAGAACTGAGTTTGCATGCAGCTGGGTAATTCTACAAAGTAGTAAGGTAAATTATTAGGCTATTAATATGACTGGGATCCGGAGGTGGGAAATGCAGGCAAAATTATGGCGTAACAAATTGTTCTGGGCAGATCTGGGATAGTAAATCAGGGCCTGACCATCTCCCCTGCACTTTATCACTCCCAGTCAAGGAATTAGTGGTAAGAAGACCACAGGGATATAATCTGTTCACAAATAAGTCAGATCTACTCTATCATTGCATCATGGCTTCCTGTTTAAGAGTCTGTCTACATTGTAAGCAATTTGAGTCAGAAATGTCTTTTTTATTATTGTAAGCCTACCATTAATTATCATAGCTGTCCAAGAGTTAGCACTCAATAAATTTACATTGAATTAAATTGTTTCCTTCTGATGATAAAATGCAGTATTTTTTCAAAATTTCTTGTGGAAATTTGTTGATTCATTGAAATAGAGATGGAGAGCACTTCATGATTTCCAGAAGTGATGTGCTCCACGTCACTTGTGCTCCAGCTTGCTTCAAGCTCATAGTGATCTTAAAAAACAAACAAACAAAAAAAAAAACTTCCTATTTTATAAGAAAATATTACAAACAACTATATGCCAACAAGTTGGGCAATCTGAAAGAAATGGATAAATTCCTAGAAACATACAATAGTACAAAATTGAATCAAGAAAGAGAAAATCTGAACAGATTGAGCACAATGAACAAAAGTAAAGTAGTAATCAAAAACCTCCCAACAAACAAAAGTTTCAGACCCAATGACTTCACAGGTGAATTTTCCAAAACATTAAAAGAAAAACTAATACCTATCCTTCTCAAACTGTTCCAAAAAATTCAAGACTCCCAAGCTCATTTATGAAAACAGCATTATCCTAATTCCAAAACCAGATAAAGACTGCAAAGAAAGAAAGTTATAGGTCAATATTCCTGATAAACATAGATGCAAAAAGCCTCAGCAAAATATTAGCAAACTGAATTCAGCAACACATTAAAAAGATCATAAATCATGATCAAGTAGGATTTATTCCTGGTATGTAAGTTTGGTACAATATAAGCAAATCAATTATTGTGATACATCACATAAACAAAATGAAAAATAAAAATCACATGATCATGTCAATAAATGCTGAAAGGATAAATTCAGCAAGCATTGATGATTAAAAAAAAAAACTAAACTCTCACCAAAGTGGGAATAGAGAAAACATTACTCAATATAATAAAGGTCATATATGACACACCCACAGCTACCATCATACACAATGGAGAAAAGCTGAAATCATTTTTCTTACGATCAGGAACAAGACAGAGATATTCATTTTCACCACCATTATTCAACATGTGGAATTCTTAGCCACAGCAATCAGACAAGAAGAAGAAGTAAAAAGCATCCGAATTGGAAAGAAGTAAAACTGTCATTATTTGCAGATGACATGATACTAAAGATTCCACCATAAAACTACTAGAACCAGTAAATGAATTTAGTAAAGTAGCAGGATACAAAATAAATATTTAGAAATCAGTTGCATTTTTATATACCAATAATGAACTATCTGAAAAGGATACTAAGAAAACAATCCCATTTATAATTGCATCACAAAATAAATAAAATACCTAGGAATAAATTTAACCAAGAAAGTAAAAGACTTGTACTTAGAAAACTATAAGACACTGAAGAAAGAAATTAAAGAAGATGCAAATAAATGGAAGCATACACCATACTCAGGGACAGAAAGAATTAACATCATTAAAATGTCCATATTACCCAAGGTGATCTATAAATTCAGTGCAATTCCTACCAAAATACCAATAACATATTTCACAGAACTAAAACAAATAATCCAAAATTTTATATGGAACCACAAAAGACCACAGCAATAGCCACAGCAACCTTGAGAAAAAAGAACAAAGTGAGAGGTATCACGTTACCTGATCAAATTACGCTCTAATGCTATAGTAATTAAATAGTATGGTACTGGCATGAAAACAAACATATAAATCAATGGAACAGAATAGAGAGCCCAGAAATAAAACCATACCTCCATGATGAATTAATATTTGACAAAGGAAGCAAGGACATACAATGAGGTTAAGATAGCATATTCAATAAATGGTGTTGAGAAAATTGGATACATGCAAAAAAAATCAAATTAGACCACCTTCTTACACCATACAAAAGAATAAACTCAAAAGGGACTACAGAATCAAATGCAAGAATCAAAACCATAAAACTCCTAGAAGAAAACATTGGTGGTAAAATCTCAGACATTTCTCTTAGCAATATTTTTTTCTGATATGTCTTCTCAGGCAAGGGAAACAAAAAATAAAAATAAACAAATCGGACTATATCAAATTAAAAAGGTTTCGCACAGCAAAGGAAACCATCAACAAAATGAAAAGACTACCTACTGAATGGGAGAATACGGGGGACTCCGGCCCATGAAGTCTCCCAAAACAGCCTGTCAAGGAAAGGGGAAGGCAATTCTCCCACAAGGAGAATACCCCAAGCCCCTGTGCTCAATGGCTTTTATTGAGAGGGTTACACACGTGGGACAGGTAGCAGGAATGTATAGGTAATCTAATTACATCAGTCATCTAGGATTACAGAGACTAGGTGATGTTTAAAGAAGATAATGGCAGGAACACACCGAATTGCTAGGGTCAGAGATGAGCAAACATTATGGCGCAGATGGGATTTGGGTCAGGGTTCAGGAATTTTATAAATTTCTTTCCCAGCCTTGAGCTGGTTATCTGGTATAAGATTATAGCCTGAGGGAGAAACTAAGCCTGTTTCAAGGAGTGTAATTTATTTCTAGGCCTGATTTCCCCTGGGGGCCCTCAAAGCTATTATCAGTTCCTGCCTATCAACCACATTACCAGTGTTCCAGCCAAGTCTTACAAGCTTGCATGGGACTACAGTCCCTGATACCACTCAAAGCAGCCCCCTACAGGAGAAAATATTCACCAATGATACAACTGATATGAGGTTAATATCCAAAATTTCTAAAGAACTCATACAACTCAACGCAAAGACCCCCACAAACAAACAAAAACAAAATCCAATTTAAAAATGGGCAGAGAACCTGAATAGACACATCTCTAAAAAGGACACACAGATGGCCAACAGACTAAGAAAAGATACTCAACATCACTAATAATCAGAGAAATGTGCATTAAAACCACAATGAGGTGTCACCTCACACCTGTCAGAATGGTTATCATCAATAAATCAACAAACAGGTGGTAAGGATGTGGAGAAAAGGGAACCTTCATGCACTGTTGGTGGGAATGCAGACTGGTGCAGCCACTATGAAAAACAATATGGAGTTTCCTCAAAAAATTGAGCATGGAACTACCTGTGACCCAGCAATTATACTTCCAGGTATATATCTGAAGGAACTGAAAACGCTAATTTGAAAACATATAGAAACTCATATGTTCATTATAGCATTATCTATAATAGCCAAGAAAAGATATGGAAATAACCTAAATGCTCATCAATAGACAACTGGCTAAAGAGGATGTGGTACATATAAACAATGAACTATTTACTCTGCCATAAGATAGAATGAAATCTTACCATTTGAGACAGAATGAATGGACGTAGAGGATATTATGCTTAAGTGAAATAAATTAGTGAGAAAAACACAAATATCATAGGATTTTACTTATACGTGGAATCTAAAGGACAGAAGAAACTAACAAAATTGAAAGAGACTTACGGATACAAAGAAAAGACTGATGATTGCGGGAGGGGAGGAGGGTTGGGGTGTGGATGAAAGGATGAAGGAATTAAAAAACAACAAGTTAGTAGTTACAAAATTGGTAGTTACATAGAAACTTTCTGGTGAAGTCATAAGATTTTAATTGTTTTAAAATTTTTAATTTTTTTTCTCAATTGAACACTTTACTTCAAACTTTATTACAGTAACCTTTTTGGAGAGGTGTACCTGAATGAAGGGCACTATACTCTTATCCACCATACTTTTAATCTCTCTACCAAATTAGATGCAAACGAGTGTCCTTATGCATTCTCTTGCCAAGTAAAAGAAGTTTGCCAAACTAGAAAAGTTAATTTTCTAGAAGATTGGTACAAATAGCAGCATAATGTTTCTAACAGAGCAAATGGATACACACACATATATAATTGTAGCTGTATCTACTGAGTCTTCCATGAGCCATGATTACTCATGAAAAAAGATAAAATCAGATTCAGACTGTGAGCCCTTTGAGCTCCATTAGGCTGCATGTCCACTTAAAAAAATAGTAACAATGGGACTAATTGCTTTTGATGGGCAGCCATTCACGACCACATTACCCAAATTCCAGTATCATTTAATTTATTTTTGATTTGTTTTAAGAACACATTTTTCACATGGAAGGTCTGCACAGCATTAATTGTCACTTTTACAATTCAAACATTGGTTAGGTTATCTTTTGGCAAAGAGAGAAATAGGTCATTAGTCAATACACTGAAACCTGAAGGGTACCCTGTACTGTATGTCACGAAGTTAGTAGACACCAACCATTGAAAGAATAAAAACATTTTCATAATGATAGTAATAAAAAATAATAAGTTATTTTCCTGAAAATTCAGTTTAGTGCAAGCTAAAGCACAATACCATTTTTTTAAGTAAACACATTTGTATTCCACTTCATAATTGTTTGGCTCTATTACTATTTAAATCATTTTCTTTCTAACCCAAGACTCTTCCTTATCTGAGTAGCCTAAGCTTTAAGAGTTAAACAGACTTCCCTTTCTAGTAGTTTGGAAGCTGTAAAAACCTGAAGACTCTCCTGCTATAAAACTAAAGATAATAATGCAAAAGAAATCTACAGTGGCCAAAAATGACTGGGAAATTTAAACGAAAAAGATAAGAATAAGCTGATAATACTAGACAGTTCTTCAGTGCTTGCATGTCTTTGCAACCAAAGGTTAGGTTCTTCACCACCACATGAGTAATGCATAAGTCCTGGAGCCCTTTTGGTAAAGGACAGATAGAACTGAAGCTCCTGAATCAAGAGAGGTTCCAGAAGATTTTACCTATCTGCAAAAGGTATACTATAAAAAAAAAAGTGCCACCCCAAAATGTAAGACTTTATCTTTGCCTAGGCCTGGGATGGGAGACATAATTATCTCTCAAAATATGTATCATAATGAGCCTATTCTGTTATCTGGTGATGTATGAGCAAAAAAAATCTAATTAAAAACAAAAAGTCCAAGATGGAGGCATAGACACACTTTAACTCCTCGCACAACCAAAAGAAGGAAAACAACAAAGTTAAAAACAAAAAATAACCAGACCTACCAGAAAATCGAACTGTATGGAAATCCGATAACCAAAGAGTTAAAGAAGAAACATTCATTCAGATCAGTATGAGGGGTGGAGATGGGCAGCCAGGGTGGAGGGGAGAGCATGGCAAGGCAATAGCTGGAGGCCCAAGCAGGCAAGGCAGCAGATGACAGATGGATTGGTCCCATACTTACAGGTGGATAAACTGGAAGGAACAGCTGGGGAGAGAGACAGACTCCAGGGTTCCACAATCCAGGGTTCCAGTGTGAGAAAAGAAAGCCTCAGAACCTCTGGCTGTGAAAACCTGTAGGGGATGTGGCAGAGGGAGAAACTCCCAGTCTCACAGGAGAGTTCATTGAAGAGACCCACAGGATCCTAGAACCTACATAAACCACCTGGGAATTAGCACTAGATGGGCCCAATTTGCTTGTGGGTAGTGGGGGAAGTGACTAAAAGCCAGCCGAGAGCCAAGCAAGCAGCATTGTTCCTTCTTGGACTCCTCCTCCACTTACAGCAAAACAATGGAGTGACATGGGTTGCCCCACTCTAGTGAATACCTAAGGCTCTGCCCCTTCCAATGTACCAAGGCAAAGAGACATGACCCAAATGAAAGAACAGATCAAAGCTCCAAAAACAGAACTAAGCAATGAACAGATAGCCAACCTATCAGCTGCACAGTTCAAAACACTAGTAATCAGAATGCTCACAGAAATGGTCTAGTATGGTGGCAAAATGGAGGAAAAAGTGAAGGCTATGCAAAGTGAAATAAAGAAAAATATACAAGGAACCAACAGTGAAAGGAAGGAAACTGGGACTCAAATCAACAATTTGGAGCAGATGGAAGAGATAAACATTCAACCAGAACAGAATGAAGAAACAAGAATTCAAAAAAATGAGGAGAGGCTTGGGAACCTCCGGGACAACTTTGAACGATCGAACATCTGAATCATAGGGGTGCCAGAAGGAGAAGAGGAAGAGCAAGAAATTGAAAACTTATTTGGAAAAATAATGAAGGAGAACTTCCCCAATCTGGCCAAGAAAATAGACTTCCAGGAAATCCAGGAAGCTCAGAGAGTCCCAAAGAAGTTGGATCCAAGGAAGCACACACCAAAGCACATCATAATTACATTAAACAAGATTAAAGATAAGGAGAGAATCTTAAAAGTAGCAAGTGAAAAGGAGGCAGTTACCTACAAAGGAGTTCCCATAAGACAATCAGCTGATTTCTCAAAAGAAATCTTGCAGGCAAGAGGGGGCTGGAAAGAAGTATTCAAAATCATGAAAGACAAGGACCTACATCCAAGATTACTCTATCCAGCAAAGCTATCATTTAGAATGGAAGGGCAGATAAAATGCTTCACAGATAAGGTCAAGTTAAAGGAGTTCTAAATCACCAAGCTCTTATTACATGAAATGTTAAAGGGACGTATCTAAGAAAAGGAAGAAAATAAAAAACTATGAAAGGTAAAATGACAACAAATGACTATTGACAACTGAAACTAAAAGAAACAAAAACAAAAAAAAACTAAGCAAACAACTAGAAGAGGAACAGAATCACAGAAATGGAGAAGATCACATTGAGGATTATCAGCAGGAAGGAGAAGGGGGGAGAATGGGGGAAAGTTACAGAGAATAGGAAGCATAAATAATAGGTACAAAATAGACAGGTGGAAGTTAAGAATAGTATAGGAAATGGAGAAGCCAAAGAACTTATATGTACAACCCATGGAGATAAACTAAGGGGCAGGGAATGCTAGTGGGAGAGGCAGTACAGGGCAGAGGGGAATAAAGTGGAGAAAAAATTGGGACAACTTTCACCTCCACACAGAACTACAGCAAAATTTACAACTAGACTACAAAAGAAATATCACCTAGATTCATCAGAAAATCAAGCTGTATGGAAGTTTGACAATCAAGGATTTAAAGAAGCCACATTCATCCTGGCAGGTAGGAGGGGCAGAGGTGCAGAGAGGTGTGGAGACATGGAATGACGCAGAGAGGCAGCGGAACAGACGGTTCCACATTCACATGTGGTGGATAAAAACCAAGAGGGATACCTCAGGAGTGAGCCATCCCAGCCCCAGACCAGACACCCAGCCCACGGTTCCAGCACCAGGAAGACAAGTCCCCATAATTTCTGGACATAAATACCAGTGGTGGTTAGGGTGGCAGAAGTACTGAGGGATTCTCAAGAGACTCCTCTGACAGGGCTGCAAGGGACTTAGGATTCACACAGATCTACCCACTCTGCACCAGGGCAGTAGCTGGAAAGGCACAAGTGACATGTGGGGAGAAGGGGAGAGAGTGAGGGGAATGGCAGCAGGGCAAGTGCCAGGACACAGATTCTTCCCAGGCAATCTCCAGAGACCCGGCAGTGGCATTGTCCCCTCTATGAGCCCTCCCCCACACAGAGCCATGAAGTGGTGAAGTGGGTTGCTCTGCCCTGATGATTACCTAAGGATTCACCCCACACAATTTACAGGTGCCCTTTCTACAATAGGACATGTACTAAGACAGGGAGTCTTACCAGCTCTGCCTAATACACAGACACAAACACAGGGAGGCTGCCAAATCGAGGAGACAAAGAAATGTGGTCCAAATGAAAGAACAGAACAAAAATTTTGGAAAAGGATTAAATGAAATGGAGATAAACAACCTATCAGATGCAGAGTTCAAAAACACTGGTTATAAGGATGCTCAAAGAAATCATTTAGTACTGCAACAGCATAAAAAAAGAAAAACAGGCAGAGATGAAGTTTGCATTAAATGAAATCAAGAAAAATGTACAGGGAATTAACAGTGGAGGGGATGAAGCCAAGAAACACATCAGTAATTTGGAACATAAGGAAGAAAAAAGCATTCAATCAGAACAGCAAAGAGAAAAAAAGAATTCAGAAAAGTGAGGATAGAATAAGGAGCCTCTAGGACATTCCCAAACATACCAATATACAAATAATAGGTGTGCCAGAAAGAGAAGAAGAAGAGCAAGAAAATGAAAACTTTTGACAACTTGTAAGTTGTCCTTATATGGGACAACTGTAGGACCATAATCAATAAAATATATTTTAAAAAAACAATAATGTATACTATTTCATACTCATCAGATTGGTACAAAAGAAAAATTCTGATAGTAAGTGTTAGCGAGAAAGTGAAAACAAAATAATTTCATATTATTTGAATAATGAAAGAAAAATTCCCTAATTTGGTGAAGGAAATAGACATACAAGTCCTGGAAGCACAGAGAGTCCCAAACAAGTTGGACCCAAAGAGGGCCACACCAAGACACATCATAATTAAAATGCCAAAGGTTAAAGATAGAGAGTCTTAAAAGCAGCTAGAGAGTAGCAGAGAGTTACCTCAAAGGAGTTCCCATAAAGCTGTCAGGTGATGTCTCAAAAGAAGATTTGCGGGCTACAAGAAACTGGCAAGAAGTATTCAAAGTGATGAAAGAGAAGGACCTGCAATCCAGATTACTCTATCCTGCAAAGCTATCATTTAGAATGGAAGGGCAGATAAAGTGTTTCCCAGATAAGATAAAACTAAAGGAGCTCATCATTGCCAAGCAATTATTATATGAAATGTTAGAGGGGAGTATTTAAGAAAAAGAACATCAAAACTATGAACATTAAAAAGGCAACAAATTCACAACTATCAACAACTGAATCTAAAAATCAAACTAAGCAAACAACCAGAACAAGAACAGAATCATAGATATGGAGATATTTTGGAGGGTTAACAAGCTAGGAGGAGGAAGGTGGAATATGGAGGAAAATGTTCATGGATTAAGAAGTACAAAGTGGTAGGTACAAAATAGACAGGGGAATGTTAAGAATCATATAGCAAATGGAGTAGCCAAAGAACTAATATGCATGACCCATGGACATGAACTAAGGGAGGGGATTGCTGGAGGGAACAGAGGTGCCAGGCAGAGCAGGACAAAGGGGGGAAAATTGGGACAACTGTAGGACCATAATCAATAAAATTTATTTAAAAAAACAATAATGTATACTATTTCATACTCATCAGATTGGTACAAAAGAAAAATTCTGATAATAAGTGTTAGTGAGAAAGTGGAGCAACAGGCACACTCTTAGGGAAAACTATAAAAGGCACCTTCTGGCATAACCACTGTGGAGGACAATTTAGCCATATCTAATTTTGGTAAAGATGGACATACCCTATGACCTAGCAATTTCACTCTTACACATATCCCTAAAGAGATTCTTGACTAAGAGATATGGAGAAATGTTAAAGAACATTTAATACAATTTTTTTAACTAAAAAATTTTGGTTAATCAACAGAACAGCTGAAAGTTTTTTTGTTCTATTCACCCAATAAAATACCAAACATCAGTGTAAGTGAACAAAACAGAGCTACATCTGTCAACTTGGTTAAATGTCAAAAATATATTGTTTAACAAATAAAAAAGTTTTTGAAGGAAGATATATACAGCATGATACAATCTATATACAAATTAAAAATACACCAAAAAATACCTTAATTTTTAAGGCTATATATGTATATTGTAAAAGTATAACCCTGGCTGGTGTGGAGCAATTAGTTGGAGAAAGGTCACTAGTTCAATTCCCGATCAAGGAACATACCTAGGTGGTTCCCCCAGTCGGGGTGCATAAGGGAGGCAACCAATCGATGTTTCTCTCTCACATCGATGTATCTTTCTCTTTCCAATGAGAATAAAATAAACTTTTTTTACAAAAAGTATAAAAACTGGGAAGAATGGGGGAGGGGGGAGATTAATAGGGTTTTATGAGGACTTGAATTGTGTTTGTGGTCTTCTTATACAAATTGACCAGTACACTGAGTATTCATTATACTGTCATCTATATATTATATAGGTCTAGGATATTTCATAATTTAAACAAATAACTAAAAAGAGATACAAATACCCACACTCTTTAGGGTACAATCTTGAAACAATTTCTGAATTATGCTGAGAAATAAGCTGGTTTCCATTCCTGGGCCTTGTGAAGCTCTCAGGAAAAGAGAAAAAGGTACATCTGAGAAGGCTTGGCTTATTATTAGTAAACCAGTCTTCACTGACTTTAAGTCATTTCACATGCATGTGAAATATTTCAGCGTTTAGCAACCCCATTAAAGCTCCTTGACAACAATCAAGCCTAGTAAAACAAGGTGAAGACATTAATTGCATTAAGAAAATATCTTGTTTTGTGCATTTTGATATGACTTAAATCTCCTAGGTTCCCAAACCAGAATGATAAAATGGAAATAGGACATTTTAAATAAATTTGCTCAAGAGAACCTATGAGCTTCTCTGACAAGTAAGGGGACCACATTTTCACTTAAAATATCTATCGAACACATTATGTGATTTATTTATGTATGTAGATATCTCCTCTTTTCATCTCAAAAAGCATTTGAAGCAGCTGAACCTCTATTATGAATATAATGAAGTCTGGCACTACATACAAGAAGTTTACAAAATAATTTGCAAAACCTTTGACCGAAACATTACAGGTTCACATTATCCATATGTATAATATCCAGACACTTAAATGTCTACTGCTGGAAATATACAGGGAGCAAATCCCATCACTGTCAGACATAATGTCTTTAAGCTCTTTATACTCACCGTACAGTTTCCCGGGCACTAATAGAGTCAGCATTAACCATTCTTACTGGTCATTTTGTGACCCCTAAAATACATTAGAAATCCAATTTTGTAATTTCACAGCAACATCATAGTCCCATATTAGTAATTTTTTTCTCATGCCCTCTCTTCACGGTTGCTAGCTGCCAGAAAAGTGTTATCATGATAATGTTTGGAAAATGATCCAATTCCAAGTATTTTTGACCAGTTATTACATCAACAATTGCCAATGACCGTAGAGTCCTAGACACACTCTTACAAGTCTTACAATTAAAACCTTCCAATTCCAGGAAGTTTGTGAGCCCAGGGATTGTTCTGATGAACTGGTTTCAACTTTGAGAGCTCCAGGAAGTGAATAACTGAGCTTACTTCAAGTAAAGAGAAGGTGGGGGAGATCAGACCAGACAAAAGGGAGCTCACAGTAAAGTCAGCTGTAATAGTGGCTTCCATGTCAGTAGAGCCAATAGCTTTAAGATTGTTTTTGAGAAAAAAGTTTTCTGTCAAATTGCTTTTGTGATCGGTATGTAAGAAACATATTAGCAGCCCTAGAGTTAGTGAACTTCTTTGTGACTGGGGTTGCGTCAATCAAATGTGACATCATAGCTTGATGGGGTTTAGAGACTGGCTCAGCATTTTACGTGTAAGAAGGAAATGGAGTCCTAAGGAGGCCTGAAGACTTGCTCAGTAGTAGTAAAATCATAAAGCCATCAACAAGGTTGCTAATGGCTCTAACTGGTGCTTCCCAGCTCCTGATTCCCCCACAATGCTGGCCCAAACATGGTGTGATGCAGCTGTTGGAAGAGGCTCGTTTAAGGCTGCAACAGCCAAACCACACCAGCAAGCAGGAAACAGTGACTATGCAACATTTTAATATATAAATCTAGAGGGGGCTTTGTGATTCCTTGATTAGAGAGGTCTGTTAAGAAAAGTTATCTGTCCACAGATGCTTAAAGAAGTAAACAACATAGCTTTTTCTCCCTCTGGAGAAAAGTTGAGAGCAAGGAAGAGAAGGAGAGCCCCTAAATCTTAGGAGAAAGTGGCATCCTTCAAAACGTGCCCAGGCTAGAGCTTTTGTCCAGAGATAACAACGCTCCAAAAGCAAAACACGCAGCTTCTATAAAGGGAATTCGAGGATTGCCCCTGCTTACCCTGGCCACCCACTGGGAGACACTGTCCCCACAAGTGGTGCTCTGCTGAGCAAACAAGGTCCATCTCCATCATAATGTGCCCTTCCAGGACAACGTTTACTTCATGAATGTTATCCAATCTGCCTATCTGCCTCTTCATGCCAAACTTACCTGGCTGAATCACCTCTACTTTTTACTTTTCTTTCTTTTTTTTTTTTTTACTTTCCACTGTTAGCTTCAGGGAGAGGGGCTTATTCTATTTTTCCTTTTAGGTAATAGATGTGTTACTTTACCTGGGGCCTATTCTGCGGCAGGCATAGTTCTAAGGGTTGTACATGCATTAATACTGAATCCTTACAACTAGTCTATAAACTAGGTACTAGTATTATCCCCATTTTACAGATGAGCAAACTGAGACACAAGTTATAGCCATATATATATTTATATATAAAATATAATATATAGCCATATATATTTATATATAAAATATAGCCATATAATATATACAAATATAGCTATATATATTTATATATAAAATATAATATATAGCCATATATATGTATATATACACATATATATACACACGTGTGTGTGTGTGTGTGTGTGTGTGTGTGTGTGTGTGTGTATATATAAAAATTCACATTCAGGTGGTCAGTTGGTATAGTTCACCTGTTCATTGTATAACCCAAAGCAATGTTCTAATATTTGTGATTTCTTTCAGGTGACTTAGAAGGAGATAAACAGCGCCACCACTGGCCTGTAAAGTAACTATATATTAGAAGCTGCCAATGGTTCTCCAATTTTGTGTGGAAAGCTGATAAATTTCACCTAATATGGGTTAACTTTGGGGGTAGTTTGAATTCTCATATTGTGGAAGAATAAGAAAAGTATGGCTTCACACAGTCTTTATCCTTACACTCGGGGAGAATTCCTAGCAGTTTTGGAAATTTAGTTAGTGTATATGTGACAAAAGAAACACCCATAAGTCATTTTCAAAACCTATTTCAATTCATAGAAATCATGTGATGCCAGCAATATCATTTTCTCTTAGATACTAATTAGTATCTTTGTAATATATTAGTTATTTTCTATTCTGCCTTGTTCTAAAAAGAATTTGAGTCACACTAGCTTTGTGTTTAATATGTTGTTCATCCTCTTGGCTTTAACTGTTAAATATTTGGGAGTTCAGTAGTAAATCAACTAAGAAATTTTTACTCATGCTGTAGAAAAAATCTATAGTAATTTATAAGTATCTCCATTGTAACTTCAAATCAAAAGGTAAAATAGATAAAATAGTAAATTCATAGCATAAATGAAATAAAATTTTGTACTGTGTTTTATATTAACAGACTGACCCATATTTATCAATAACTTAATAGTTCATTTATTTTTGGGAAGCTCTCTAAACATGTCAGAGACAAATATAATAGAGTTTATTTCCTTGGTGTCATGTTAAGAACTTTAGCTCATCAGTTCTAAAGCTCAAACAAACTAAGACTGAAAGCCATTCAAGTAATGCCTTTAACATTACCTTCACCACATGCATATCACATACACACAAGCATAAGAGAAGTAGCTCAATCCCTCTTGATAAATGAAAGAAAAACCAGTTCTTATGTAAGAGGCAGTACATACCTAACCCAGTTACATAATTAAGCATATTTGGCAGGAGAATCCTGCCAGGACAGGAATTCCCTGCTCATTTGTAAGTGTTCCAACAGAAGTAGGGAGAGTAAAAAAAACATCAAGAAACATCAAGTCAATATATTTAGAAACCTTGGAAAAACCTTTTAATGGATCATGCCTGAGTAAATAACACCAGTTTGCATGGGTGCTGTCTCAGCTGTCTTGGGCTTATTTTCTCATAGTTCTGGAGTCTGGAAGTCTGAGAGCAGGGCACCCGCGTTGCCTGGTGCGCGTCTTCTTCCTGGGTTGCGGTGCCTGGCTTCTCACTGCGGGCTCACATGGTCTTTTCTGGTGCATGCCCATGGAGAAAAAGAGATTTCTTTCTCTTCCTCTTTTTATAAGGGCACTGGTACCATCATGAGGGTCCTACCTCCTTTACCTAATCTAAACCTAATTACCTCCTGAAGGCCTCACCTCCAAATACCATCACATTGGGGTTAGGGCTTCAACATAAAAATTTGCATAGATACAAACATTCAGTCCTTAACAAGTGCCTATATTAGGGAAGGCCTTTATTCTCACAATATCATTTTCTTGTCTCTTTCCTTTTAAAACCTATCTTTTCAGAAAGCAAATCTTTACTTACTGCCTCTCCCATCTTGTCTCTACCATTGGGAGACTTACACCCACCAACCAAAATACTGAAGGTTTTCCTTTCAGACAGCACTGTGCATACCTTTCCTTCTCAAACTTTCTCATCCATAGATATAATAGAGAGTTGAGAAACAAACCAGCCGGGTTCAAAATTGGGCCCTAGATGATTACAAGTTACTTAAATGTTCTGAATGTAAGTTTCCTTCCTCATCCATAAAAATAAGAATACTATTGCTTTCCCTCAGGAAACTTGTGTAGATTAAATGAAATGAAACAATGAAGGTATCTATCATTAAGTTGTCAGTAAGTTATTAGCCCTGTTCTTGCTCTGTAATTTCTGTTTGTCTTTAGCATACCTCCACCTGGACTTCTTACTTCATTTATACAAACCTAAACTAACAAACTGTAGACAGGAGAGTAACTCTGGTCTACTCTCCAACAGCAGACTTGGGGCTAATGGCACCAGCCCTCTCCCCATCACCTGAGCCCAAATTCTAAAGGTCATGAAATTAAATGGAGGTATAAGATCAAAAGACTTAGAAATGAAACACCCATGAGGGACCCCATCTGAATCTAATGGCCACAGAAACACTGCTGTCTCCAGGCACACCCTGTGAAGAGCATTCACCTGAATGATTAAACCAATGGTTCTTCAAGCGGGATCCCCAGACTAGAAGCATCAAAGTCACCTACAAAAACTTGTTTGAAAGGTGAATTCTTGCCCCCTACTCAGCCCTACTGAATGAGAAACTTGGGGTGGGACCGAGTAGGATGCAAGCTAAAGTTGGAGATCCAGTGGTATAAACAAGCTGCTGTCTTGAGCCATTGGAGAAGACCAATATTTAAATATTAATGTACCTAAGTATTTGAACATTAGTGTGCATTTAATTCAATCCATATAACACGACTTATAAAACAGAAGTTATCGTGGTGTATTTTGTTCAATTATAAAAAGTCTGGCACTGGCTGCTGTGGCTCATTGGATTGAGCGCTGGGCTGGCAACCAAAGGGTTGCTGGTTCAATTCCCAGTCAGAGCCCATGCCTGGGTTGCTGGCCGGGTATCCACTTGGGGGTGCTCAAGAGGCAACCACACATCAATGTTTCTCTCCCTCTCTTTCTCTCTCCTTTACTTCTCTCTAAAAATAAATACATAAAACATTTTTTTAAAAAAAGTTCAGACACAATTTCGGTACTATAAAAACTGAAAATATTTTCATTTCATATCTATGAATGCAAAATATTTAGAAAAAGGTGAAAGAGGTACTTAGCTTGACTCCATGAGAAGGGTATTCTTAAGAAACAAAAAATAGTTTACAGAGCAAATTCCCACTTGAATCTGTTCAACAGCAATAAAATAAAACTAGGAATGGGCAACTTTGTTTTTATGTTAAGTTGAAACACCTCTTCCCCATGATCTAACTAGAATTGCTATACAGGATCAGAGGCTAGGAAATGAAGAGGGAAAACTTAACTATTTAAATGCATCATGTTAATTGCTGTCTTCAAAGATATTAGGTTAAAATAATTGGTCCATAAAAATGCCTTTTGAGATTTAGGAAATCTCAGATCTACTTGCCACTAGCTAACAAAAAAAGCATTCACAAGATAGACTTAAACTGAAGAACTGCAGGTTCCATCAGAAGATAATCATACAAGCGCCAAAGCAACACCATTACTGGAGGCAATGTGGAGATACTGTGTGGGTAACTACTAACCACAGGAACTCCCCACTGTGCAAAACCTGTGAGCAACAGTCAGCAATGAAGAGCTTCTGAACAATGAAATCAAGCAGATAAACACGGCCCCCTATTGTCTGTGAAGGTTTGTTTTCTCAAAAGATTATTATCTAGCTAAAAATCAAACATCTAAAGATTTTACCTTTTAAAGATCATTCAGTTAAGTTATTGCCACATGCAGGATTATAAAGCACACAGTGCATGCAATTAAGTTCATAATTCTGAGAAGATGCACTTGTCTGTTATAATTTACCTACTTTCTGTACTACTAAGTTTAAATTACTTACCAAATACTGAATATATTTTAACTACATTTACTTAGTGGTTATTTTGGCTCTGTCAAGCCTTTCCAGTTATATTTACTAGTCATTCAATTTTGCCTCAAGTATCAAACGGGCCCTTCCCCTTTTTTCCCATCGTTCCTCAGGAAGCAGGTTGTAACTTCCATGGAGTATCATTTCCATTAGTTTTGGGAATATTGAGAGGGAAACACCACATGCAGAATTATCCAGAATTTCTACTGCTCAGGGTCAAAGCATACCTTTGTTTCCTAATAGGACTGATTTGATCCCAGCATCCTCCATGTAGCCATAACTGTTAATTCACTGGAAATGTCCTGGAATCCTGTTCTTCAGAATGTAGATTACAAGAACTTCTGGTGTTTAGAAGAGAAAAACTTTTTACCTCACTTCAGCTTGCCTTCTAAGTTTCATGCTCCAGAATTGATCACTCAGGATGGCTGACAGCAGGGATATTTATTTCCCTCAGGAGAAACCATAACCTCAACAAAGATAATGTGATTTGCTATAATTTCCTTTAAAATAAAAACAGCCAATAATCAATCACCAAACAATGGTCTCACTTTAACATCAGCACAGTGGATACGCCATCAAATGCCCAGTGCAGGTCAGACAGAAAATCTCAGTTCAGTTTATTTTCAATCTCCCTTCATCAAAGGTTTGAAATATACTACAGTTCAACCTTTTTCCATTATTTGTACATTCAAAATAGTTTGAAAGAATGTATATAAAATTTTCAGCAGTATGTCATCTGTGTCTGTGACTGTAAGGATTAGTCATTTTTTATGTCTTATTTTTAAATATCTTTATTTTTTGATCTTCCTACAATAAATAGTCATTTGGGGGGTAATCAAAAATGTAAAAGGAAATAATATTAAAAAGAAAAAAATTCTCCTGGCTTTGCATAAAATGGTCTGGAGATGGTTGATGCTGGAAACAGGGAAAGCAGAGAAAGAACTGAGGACCTGCCCTGGCTGGTGTGGCCCAGTGGATTGAGCGTTGGCCTGTGAACCAAAAGGTCACCGGTCAGAGCATGTGCATAGGTTGTGGGCCAGGTCCCCAGTGAGGGACACAGGAGATGCAACCAGTCGATGCTTCTTTCCCTTTCTTTCTCCCTCCCTTTCCCTCTCTCTAAAAATAAATACATAAAATCTTTTTTTAAATGGGGACCTGAACTAAGACAGTGGAGATAAAAAGATAATTTAAGTGACAAAACTGACAGAAATGGTTGACATATTTGGACACCAAAAATGGTAGCAAATGTTTAAAGATGACGTATTATGGTATAAAAATAAGTAGTGAATGTTCAAAGATGACCCTTAAAAATGAATGGTACTACTTTAAGTGGGAGATGCAAAGAAAAGTATGTGATGAAATGAGGTCAATTCGAGACATGTGGAGTCTGAAGTACCTGTAGCATATTCAAGCAGATTACTACTAATATGTTAGATTTGAGCCCAGGAAGAATGCTGAACAGTGACTCAGATGAGGAAGTCGTTGCTAAGGTGACGGTAGAAGTCCTGGTGGTAGATGAGATTGCTCGAGAGAGTATGCAGACAGAGAACACAAGAAAGCCATAGGAAGAATTCTAGTAAGCACTCAGGTCTAAGGTATGAGCAGAAAACAAAGCGTCCAAGAGAAAGTTTTCCAAAAAATAAAGCCACCCAAGAGAATGGGGTCACGGAAATAAAGGGAATAATGGCAACCACTCTCACTTCCTGTGGACCAGGGTTTCCCCATGTTATTTGTAACCATCCAGCAACCTTACACGGACGACATTGCTATGCTCCCTATAGGGAAGGAAATTGACATTGCTAGAGGATAAGAAATTTTCCCAGGCTCAAATGACTATTATGCCAAACTTGGCCTTGCTGACTCTGAAGTCCATGCTCTTTCCTCACTGTCATGCTGCTCTATTTTAGAGAGAGGGGAGGCATTGTAAATGGCTCTATCTGTCAACTGGCCTACATCAAGGTGGAATCTAGAATCTTGGCACAGTTCTTCAAACAATAGAATAGCTGGGTCTTTTTGATACAGCTACTCCATTTATTCCAGCTGCTGTCCCAGAAGCCCTGTCTTCATGATCTAGCAATTTTCTCCAGCTCTAAGACCAATATGCTGTTCTTCTTGGTTGGTCCATGTACCCTCCAGATGCTTAGGTATGTTGTATGTTACCCCTGCAAATAACTGAGTGGACCAGCTCAACACTTACTGATATGTGTGTGTGTGTATGTGTGTATACATATATGTGTGTGTGTATAAAAGTTAAGGAATACCTCTAATTTCCTGAAAACAATATATTTTGAGGAGAGTAGCTTTCATTTCTTACTTAAAAGACTAGCCTTGGTGGGTGTGGCTCAGTTGATTGGAGTATCATCATGTAAAATGGAAAGGTCAGGGGTTCTATTCCCAGTCAGGGCACATACCTAGGTTGCAGGTTGAGTTCCTGTCGGGATGTGTATGAGAGGCAACCAATCAATGTTTCTCACATCGATGTTTCTCTCCCTCTTGCTCTCCTTCCCTTCCCCTCTCTCTAAAATCAATAAGCATGTCCTCAGGTGAAGATAAAAAGAAAAAAAAATAAGACTAATTGAAAAATTAAATTATAAACAACGATTTTAGAGATCAATAATAATTATTTAAACAACCAAAGAAATAACAAAAGTACCTGATGTGTCAAGTAAATGCATGATGTTCAATTTGAACAGAATAGAGGTAATTACTTGCAAATGGATGAACAAGAGAGCACCAGTTAGAAATTACACAATTGTGCAACCTAAAAGAAGCCTACATCTTCAGACTTAGACATCATAGCTATTTTATGGAGAATAAAAATTAATAAAATATTATTCTGGAAATAAAAGGAATTTAAGGACACAGGTGATCATACCTGGTTTCTTAGATCATGGAATTCCTCCATAATTGGCAAATACCAATGTAATAAAAAACTCTGAAGTTATTTATCTTTTAAGAGATAGAAAATTTCAACATGAAGAGATTATGTAGAAAATAAATTTCAGATTTTTTTAGAAAGTAAATATTGTCATTTTTGGCTAAAAATACAAATCCAATTGCAAGATATTTAATTATCCTGTCACCCTCAGATTTATACCAATTTTCTTGACTACTCTTTAATAAGACTGATATAGGTGATGCCAGATTTCTGATAGGAATTATGCAAATAAGACATAATAGATTTTCATGACATGACAGGACAGTGACTTAAAGATTAATTAGGAATCTTCATTTCCTGGTTCATTTAGTCCCTTCCTGTAAGGAAGTCATATAGATACAAGGCATATATGGTTTTTTAAAGAAATTAAATTATTGGCCTAGGAACCAGGCCCCTAAACAAATGTGAATATGTCTGTAGCTAATGAAGATGCACAGCAGCTGGGATGGCAAGGCTTTCAGAAGCCATGGATATACAAACACTGAAGAAACTTGGTTCCAAGCCTCAATATTGTGATGTCGTTTCTTTTTTCAAGATTTTTTTTTATCATCAATAAATCAACAAACAACAAGTGTTTGCAAAGCTGCGGAGAAAAGGGAACCTTCTGCACCGTTGGCGGGAATGCAAATTGGTGCAGCCATTGTGGAAAGCAGTATGGAGTTACCACAAAACATTATGAATGGAACTACTTTAGGACCCAGCGATTTCACTTCTGGGAATGTATCTAAGGAAACTCAAAACACTAATTAGAAAGACTATATGCAGTCCTACATTCATTGCAGGGTTATTTACAATAGCCAAGATTTGGAAGCAGCCCAGATGTTTATCAGTCGATGAGTAGATAAAAAAGCAGTGGTACATTTACACAATGAAAAACTACTTGGCTGTAAAAAAGGAGATCTTATCTTTCTCAACAGCATGGATGGACCCGGAGAGTATTATGCTAAGTGAAATAAGCCAGTCAGAGGAAGACAAGTGCTATATGATTTCACTCATATGTGGAATCTAATGAACAAAATAAACAAACAAAACAGAAACAGACTCATAGAGAACAGACTGACAGCTGTCAGAGTGGAGGTGGATTGTGGGACTGGATGAAAATGGTAAAGAGATTGAAAAAAAATACTCATAGACACAGACAACAGGACAGTGACTAGCAGAAGGGAAAGGGATGGGGGAGGTAGAGGAGGGTATGGAGGGGATGAATGGTGATGGAAACAGACTTGACTCGAGGTAATGAGAACACACACTACAATATACAATTGAGATTTTACAGAATTGTGTACCCGAAACCAATATAATTTTATTAATCAATGTCACCCTAATAAATTCAATTTTAAATAAAAGATTTTGTTTTCATGGTACAGTTTTTGACACTAAGACTCAAAAGAAAGTATTCATTAAACTGAAGAGGTGGATAGTGTGCATCAAATTACAAATAAATGTTATACTAGATGTAAAATACAGGGAAATGGGGCAGATAGCAAAACTTGTATTCATGATAGCCTATAGGTTAGAAACGATCCAGAGTGTTTTTCTTAATGAAAGTCCATAAGACTTGACTGCCTCCCATTTACCTACTTGTCACTTTTGAGAAAAATCTGGGCTTGACTTCCATCCGAGGGTACAGTCTTACCCCATCCCCAATGGTCCATCATTCAGAAGATAAATGCTGATAAAGAGACTTCCTAGGAATGAGCCTCTCTAGCACTGTGGGACCAAAGGTTGATCATCAATGCACCCTTCAGACTGATTTACAACCAAAAAAGGGAAAGTGTGGACAAAAAAACATTCACATAGTAAACCTGACCAGCTCAGGGGAGGCCTGGCTTGGTGGCCTTCCAAACTCAGAGACCCAAAGTAACACATAGGGCGGTCTGAAATTAAAACTTTTTAACTAAAAAGAGATCATGGCAGGTACTTATATCCTACGCCAGTATCTTCCCTGGCAATGGTCAATCTGTACTTAACGGAGCCTGCCTATTGTCTTTTTGCATCTATGATAACATAATTTTGGAATGTCAGGGTGATTTTCTTTCCAGCTCCTCCCCTACCCCCCTCCTCACCCAGCCCAGCACCACTTGACTATCCAGGGCACCACCACACAGGCCAGAGCAGAGACCACAAATCCCCTCATTGTTATTATCGTGTTAAATGTTAACTGGTAACTATCCTGTACCCACAAATGTAAAAGAAGTATATATCTATTCATTTTACTTTTTATCCAATCCCACAGATTTCCCCAATTTGCTTTCTCCTGCCTCCCTAATCTATCACCAATGAATTTCATGTATCCCCCTTCCATATTCCCCTTTGATTCTGATGTATAAAATAAGTGGTAAAACTTCCATTTTCCGGAGCATTTTCTCAATCCATTGAGATTTTGCTGCTGGCAATTGTTGTCAATTTGGCTCAAATAAACTGTCTCTAAAAAGAGAGAGAGAGAGTGAGAGGGAGAAAGTATTCACTGAAAATAAAAAGCAACCTCAAAACAAAGGAATTTAGAGATGGAAGAATACGGAGTAGTTTAAGTCAAACAGACACGTGTAAGCAAAAGGGCACATACATGCCAGGAATATAAATATTTCACATTTCACGGCCACCATTTTGTAACAAAATATTGAGAGAGACTTGGCAAGATTTGACAGATTAGATTAGATATGCATGTTTTTCTTTGTGTTGTAAGCTTTAAAGTAAAAATGAAATGGCCTAAGAGCCAAGTTCCATTACAAAATCAAGATGCATTCTTAAGGAGAGATATCACCAAAAGGTTTTTGAAAAGTGAGGAATTGTAGAGGGGTTCAGTCGGCATCAATTCTGGACTGTACCAGACAATGAATGCTGCACTCCTAGAATTCTCTAACACTTTTTCTGACTCTAGGATTTGTCCTCCGTTGTGTTCCCGCTGGCTGACTCTTCTCACACCACAAGACAATTTATTATTTCTAGGGAACTCTTGGCACCCCTTATGCAGCTAAAAGAATCCAGGCTCCTTCTGCTCCCAAATGCATTGTGACACAGTATCATCATGCTAGTTTGACTTACGAAAGGCTTCGTATTAGTGGGGGAAATCTATACCACATTATTATGAAACCACATGGAAACAAACCTGTATGTTTATTATAGAAACAGTTTCCATCAAGCTCTTAGAGTGAATAAATGCTTTTACTAAAATGAGATGACGCCAAATTAAATCCTGCATAAGAGTATTCAAGGTATATATAAATTTACAAAAAAGAATAGCTATCAAACTTCCATTAAACTGACATTTCATCGGTTTTTCACCACTTTTGACATGTTCAGTGCCAATTTTCCCAACTTTTATAAAATTACTATTTAAAGGTTCCCCATTATCTAGTCTTTCACAATTTTTCTCATCACTATTTGTGGTCTAATTATTGCTTATATGGTGTTATAACTTATTAACAGTGTCTAATACAAAGTTTCTTTTCCACAAATAAAGTGGCCTTTTTTATATTTCAGGGGTGCCCACCATGCGGCCAATGAAGCTCAGAATGTCTGTGAATGCAGCTCAGCACAAAATCATAAATTTATTTAAGACATTATGGGATTTTTTGTGTGTGTGATTTACATGTCACAATGTATTTAATGTGTGGCCCAAGACAACTCTTTTCCCAATGTGGAAGAGAGATGTCAAAAGGTTGGACACCCCTGAAACAATACAGAAAAGCTCAATAAAAGAAAGTAAAAGGTGACCCCAATTTCTCTACTCAGAAATAAAGGGTCTTCTCACACTTAAAAACTCAATTTTTTAAGTATTTTCATTTACATCACTGAATATTATACGTAATTTTTATTGTATTTTAAAAACCAAGAACGTTAGCCAGTCCATTACCATACACTTACTCAAACGAAGTAGATATCTTTTGCTTTCAATTGGGGGCATTTCTGCATACATCTGTGCAAAGCTTTTGAAATCAATAGTTTCACTAAATTAAAAACAGGGCAAACCTCAGTCATATCCTAGTATTAATCTTGTCTTCTGAGCATTTATTTTACTTAAATTTTTAAAAATGGGATTAGGCAAGGGCATGTGTCACTTGTCAATTAAAAATTAATTTTAATATAATTTAAGAAGCAAACCATAGCTTCTTGAATGCTACAAAAGAAGATCACTTTAGAAAGAGAAGTTTTTGAAAACTGATGAAATGTTCATACAGAAAAAGATCGTGCAGCCATTTCTGAGAGAAGTTCCCAACATCCAGCGGCCCAGCAAAGAACCCCCTAAGGGACACAGACTCTGGTCAAGGTCCCTATTCTGATAAGTCAAATTTTAGAATAAAACACTACTGTTCTGGGACACCTTTGGTCCAATGCCTAGAGACCCTGACAGTCACTAAACGGTTCTTTCTTCTTGTTTCTCTTAAAAAGGAAAAAAAAAATATGATTAACAGATCATGACTACTATTAAGCAACTTACCACAAGGCTCTGCAAGTCTTTTCCCAGAAGACAAATACTGCAACGAAGAAAGACTTTCTTATGTTTGCAAAATGCCAGTAAGAATTTTCTCTCAGTCTAACATGTAGGGACGCTTGCTAATAAGGGTAGCTTTAGAGAAAATCTGCCTGGTGAACTTCCCTCCAGCGGGGACAAAGCGATGGCTGAATGTCCTCTCACCAACGTGTTCTCTTCCAGAGGAAGCGGTAAGGGGCTAAGCACGGCCGCCCTTTGTGGTAGGAATGCTCTGAGGGTCACAGAGCCCAGCTGCTTCTGCTGCCAGAAAATTTTTTTGTATCCACTTACGCCCAAATAAATAAAAGCTCAGGACAGTTCCAAGATTATATGAAGAAATACCTCATTTGTAGATGCCCGAAAACCAATGATAATAATATCTAGATATTACATAACACAGTTTTGGGTAGAAAACAAAGAGAGAGTAGAAAAACCCTTTGACCAACTGATCATTGACTTTTGGTGCCCTGAAAATTCCACTCCTTGCTAACTCTAGAGAATCAGAGGTATGCTTTTTAAGAGAGGTCCTTCATCCCTGTTTTTGGCAAGGTCCTAAAGCAAATACCTTTTAAGGTCAGAAATCCAGCCTCTAACCTGTTAGATACATTTATCTTGATCCTACATTCTGTGTTTTTTGAATTATGTTAGTCCAAGTGAAATGAAAATAGAAGCCAAAATGCTATGACTCACCCAATACTGCAGAGATACATTATACACAAACTAATTTATGAGAATGTATCAAGGGGATTTAACTATAAGCTTTTGGCATGGAGTAAAAATGGAAAGAGGTCAGGAAAAAAAAAAAAGCAGCAGGGTGATGAGGAGGAGGATGGGGAGAGGGACAAGGACAGAGGAAAGGATTTAAATAGTGCAGGTGATCATTACCAGTGGCCGCATGAGTGAGTGAGGAGTGAGAACTGGACCCATCTGAGGCAATACTCGTGTTCACCAGGACATCCAGGGATTCACAAATAGCTCATAGAGGAACTTATGTTTCCAAAGGTAACTCAGGGTTGCCATTAGAACATGCAAAACATTTTACTATTTAAAATAGGTGATAGTACCTATACTACTTCCTAAATTGTACCACTCAATGCCAAACATATATACTTAAAATTAGAAACCTTTTAGCCTCAAGATGATAATCAACAAATTTAAAATATCTTTCAACATGTATACCATATTTAAAAGGCAACTCCTCCTGAAATTATCATTGTATAGACACGTAAAAATTTTAAAATGCCAAAGAGTCAAAAAACAAACGGCTCTGTTCCATGAGGCATATTTATAGGTCACACAGGAAAGCATACTTGGAGGTCTTAATTGGTCCCTTGATTTTTCTTGAATTATTATGGGAGGAGAGACAGACAAAAGTTGGTTATAACATCTATTTTCTCTATATATTGGTCATGTTCTATTTTAATTGAAACCAAGTTAGGGAACCAAGCGCACATCTATATCTAACCTATAGGACAACAGAGTAGATCATTTTTTAACATTCCCTTTTTTTAATGCCAAAAAAAGTAATAACCAGGCAATAATCAGTAATAATCATTATTTTCTTGATTTGTTCTTTAGTTTTAAAACATAAAATATATCATTGAAATAGAAAGAAATTTCAATTTTAAAGATAACACTCAAATTTGATGAAATATTTCATGTATGAGCTAAAATTTTCACTCACCAAACAAAAACATTGCACCTTGTAATTCCCATTCTTCCACACTTTAACTTTTAAGCACCAATAGAAACTCCAAGGGGTCACAGAAAATGGCAGATGTGAGGTAATTCAAGTTGTTTCTTTTCTTCACAATGTCTGCGCTATCATTGTTTATTTCAAGCCTACTATTATATGAAGGAATATATAATACCACAAGTCTTGGAAAAGGCCTCCTAAGCTAACTCCAAATACACCAAGCCTCCATGAACTTATTTTGTAAACAAGATGAGTCGATTGTATAACTGGAAGTCCTCCAAATTCACTTCCATTACAATGCTATATGTATTAAAGGATGAATAATTTTAATGTGCTCACTCGAAGGTTTTTCCTGATGGGGATCAGGGCAGGCCTCCCCAGAATGTGCCACTTTGGCATGTGGATTACTTTGAGCTGAAGATATTCACAGCCCAACAGACTCAAGAAGAGCTTTTAGCCTCCCCCTTGACTGCCTAAAAGAATTTAGATAAAGAGCCTATTCTTTATTATTTCAAAAAAAGTAAAAAAGCAAATGAAATGCAAAAAAAAAAAAAAAAAAAAAAAAGATTTGTGTAGTGTATGGAGAAGGTGCTGTGACTGATCAAACGTGTCCAAAGTGGTTTGCGAAGTTTTGTGCTAGATTTCTCACTGGATGATGCTCCACGGTTGAGTAGACCAGTTGAAGTTGATAGTGATCAAATCAAGACATTAACTGAGAACAATCAGTGATATACCACTTGGGAGATAGCTGACATACACAAAATATCGAAATCAATAGTTATTGGTGAAAATGAAAAATGTGTCTTTTATTTTACAGAAAAATCTAAACAGATTTTTTTGGCCAACACAATATTAAGCCAGCCACAGAACCTAGAAAAGAAAATGGAAAGTTTTTCATCCCCTACACTGCCTAGTAACTCAACAGTAACTAGAGCCATTGTTTAGAATTGATTTTTCAGGGGAAGTGTATTTTATCACTAATACTGTTTAAAATTGTCAACACATCATGATTTTTTTTAAAGCACCTTGATTTCCAGTTAGTGTGGTGACTGTTTTTGAATTCTTTATGTTAAGTATACTGTATTGCCTGCATCCAGGGCTGACCGCTCCCATGACCTCCCCGTTGCTAGGCCGCTGCAACGGTCACTTGATATCTGAAAACTTCTTTCACAACATAACAGAGAAACGATATGGCTGTTCATAAGCTGAATACAAGGTACTAATGCCTGCTTGCTTTTTAATATAAATAAATAGCTCCTAAGAAATATACTAATGCACAGGTCCCGCTACAAATCTACTGATTAAAAATTTCAGCAGGATAAATCTGGGAATTTGAATTCTAAGACTTCTACCTGCTTTCCTTTTCCCTTCTCTCTCCTTCATAATTTTTATATTAAGATCAAGAACCAAAGTTTGGGAAAAGTTTACAAGGAGTCAGAAAATCTCTTTATGGGACATTTAAGGTCAGTGGAATTAAGGCCCTTTGTATCCCTATTACCATCAGAATTACCTTGGACTCAGAAATATGCAGATTCTTCACTCCTACCCACTACTCTAAAAGGTGGGGTACCCAGGGGACTCTGAAGTACCCAAACCTCAAAAACCATTGCTTTAAGGTGGTGTTCTCTTTTTTATTGAGGCCTGATTAATATATAACATTATATTAGTTTCAGGTGTACGACATAATGATTCAGTATTTGTATATATTGCAAAATGATCACCACAAAAAGCCTGGTTAACATTCATCACCACACATAGATACAAAAATTTTTTTTTCTTGTGGTGAGAACTTACAAGATCTATTCTCTTGGCAATATTTAAATGTACAATACAGCGTTATCAACTATAGTCACCATGCTGTGCATTCCATCTTTAGGGCTTATTTATTTCATAAATGGAAGTTTGTATCTTTTGACTAATGTGGTATTTTCTAAACTTGAAAAATCTAAATAATTCTGAAACATTTGTTTAGCATACAAAATCCACTTTCCCCAACCTCTTCAGGACAATCAAAATACAATCTTCTGGCCGGGGTTTGGAAATACTTAAATTTAACAAGTCCTTCAAGTGATTTTGTCCCTAGGCATATAAGGAGACACTGCTTGAAGTCAATGTAAGGGAGCAAAATTTGCCACCCCAAAATATACCAGTTTGGCATATTGGCTGCTTTGAATTAGTTGGTTGGGAAACGTGCACTCTCAACCCTCCGGTCTGTCTTCCTGAAAGCAGGAAGTAAACAATCACAAGTTAAAGTTACCCTCCCTGCTCCAGGAGGTGAGGAGACATCTTTATCATGAGACATAGGAAATTCAGGGCCAAGAAAGCAGTGTAAACTCTGCTTAGTTTCTTCACTAATTAGTACCCAAACCTAAGTTTCTTTGTCCTGTCATTTCATCATAAATTTACTTTTCTGTCTAAAAAGTATAAAAGTTGCCTGCTTTGGTAATTTCTTTAGGCCCCATATCTATGAGACTTCTGTCTATACAAGACTAAACTTGATTTTCTTCTGTTAATATGTCTCATGTTAATTAATTCTTAAACCAGCCAAAAGAACCAGAAGGGCAGAAGGAAAATTTTTTCCTCTGACTTCAGCACAGCTCACATTTATTGAATATACACTATGTGCTGGCTACCCTTTGTCCACATGAGAACGTCCAAACCTGTAAAGATTTTTGTAAGAGTTTATTTGAACCAAAACTGATGACAATTTCTGGAAGCAATATTTCAAATGCTTTGGAGAATAAGAGTTTTGTGGTTTCTTTTACGCATTTGAAATTAAGCAGGGAACATAAGCAAGGTCACACGAAGGTGGAAAGAGCAAGTCCGGAATAGGGTCACAGGATAGTTGAGATTCTGTGCTCTCTTGAGGGTGGTCAGGACTGAGGAGGGGTCTGAAAAAAGGCATTTCAAAGGTGTGTTAACCTAGTTGCACAGAAACAATGGACAAGGCTTACTTAAGGCAAAGATAAGCCTTTAACAAAAAAGTTATGCGCCTGGGGCATGACTACGCACCATTATCTGCTCAGTTAGGAATTTATCATCAGATCACCCTGTGAGGCTACTTTCCATAGAATTCCTTTTTCATCCGTGCATTCGAAGTGCTTTCATGTGTATTTGCTCATGTAATCCTAATACCAATTCTACACAGTACTGTCTTCATTTCACAGAATAACTGCCCCTCTTCACCAATCCATTAAAGGAATTACTGCCCAAAATTTCAGGGCGATCTCATTTCACATACCTGTAGCCTCTTAGATTAGATTCTGAGCTCTCTAATGCCTTGAGATTAAGCACCAATTTACAGTTATCTTTGTTTTACAATGTATAGCATAAACCTCTTTGCATAAAATAGGAGCTCCCTACATATCGTTGCTTGTAAGGAACCAGTCTTTCTGCCTTTTGTCCAGTGCATTTGGCAGTGTAAATGAAAGTCAACCTTGCTTTTGAAGATGTGGAGACAGAAGTTGGCAGTAGGAGCTGCAGTTAAATGCAGAGATCTTTTGGGTTACTCTAGCCGGGAGTCAGAGTCCTGCAGAAATTAAATCAGGGAAAGGAAGACGGAAAGATCATCTGGCTTGGCTGGCTCTGTTAGCCTTGATCCTGGCTGGGGAAGAGAATTTTAGTGTAGAAGAGAAAGGTGATAGATGTTTCCAGTTTCCTGTCACACCCCTTCTCCCACATGCTTATCCACATTCTCATCACCCTTCTGGGACTAATAGTTTCCAGTTTACTAAAAACCCACACTCATGTTCTCTTTCTAATTCCTTTTATACTTGGATGTACTTTAAGATTTGTGCATTTTATGCTTTCCTAGTCTCTGATTATTCAATAACAACACCACCAAAAAAAAAAAGCTTACACTCCCAAGCTTTGTGCCATTCGTCTCCAGTCGGGAGGCAATCTAAACAATGGGTATGCTGTTTTCTGATCAACATTTACCCTAACTCTTCCAGCAGTGAGGAAGCTGTTCCTTGCTCTGTAACTCGAAATCACTCTCTTGAAACTTAAATAACACACATTAAGTACCTATTATTGTTCAAGTTTTTCTTTAAAAAACCCCACTTCCATTCAGGTTTGATAATCTCAGTTAAAATCAGTCTAGTAGTAGCTACTCTGGTGATGACAGATTTGATTGTTAATTGATCATTGTATCAATTAGAGGTTTTTAAAAAGTTCATACAAAAGATTTTTTTTTTGCTCTTGGAATTTAAGTAGAGAGCCATTGCTTATCATTTTGCTAAGCTCAATACCCTTTTGATCTATCTACCAGCAACACCCAATAAAACCAATAGCCAGCAGTAAATCAAATTAAAAGACTGAGGAAAAAAGCGTAAATACATTCTTGATCTGTGAATAACTGACAAACGTTAGTCAGTTAATGGATTTCAAATGCATGATGGGCAGGTTTATTAATATGCTGATTATATTCTGGGAATCCTCATTAGAAGATACTGCTTCATCTTCAAGATGTCAAACTTGCTTGAAGTGGTTTAATTATCATGATACAAAAATAAACTGTTCTCTATTTTGCAAGAACAAATCCAAGAATAAATTAGCCCACATTGTTACTTAAACTTATATTTAGAAAGGTAAAAGATTTCAAGTAAGAATATTAAGTTAGTTCAAAAACACAATTTTTCTAGATTCTGATTTTCTTAGCTATCACTTAACAAATACTTATTTATACTGGGTTAGGCAGGTGAAAGAACAATCTGGATTCTGAAAATAGACTCTAGAAATCATGCTTAAAGGCTTAAACTGAGCTTTTACTTAATCAGACCAGTGATATATATTCACAATCCAGAAAGAGGCATATTGTAAAACATCTGTCCTTTATTCTCATTTTGTTTACTAAAGTAGACCAAATCTCACTATGTTCAGCCAGAAATTCCACTTTTACATATTAGTCAGCTAGATTACCTCTCAAAAATCAAATGGAAAAAAAAACGTAGAGTCCTATTTCCTAGAGATCTTTAATGGACACTGAAAGTAAAACCAAGTGCTTAAATATTTTAACATAATTAGAAAGGATCTTTTAGTTCTTTACTTTCCAAGTACAATCTTTTAAATCTAGATCTGAATAACTCAAGTGTGTAAAATCAGCAAACATGTGGAGAACAAGAAACAAATTTACGTTAACAGGTTTGTTGTATCAACTGAGAGTCATAAAAACATCACATGCTCTAATAAATCCAGGGAATGCATAAGAGCTAAAAACACCAAGGACAAATTAAAAGAAAAGTTCAAAGGTCAGACTTGGTTCATAGACATCTTTGGAAATGGCTTATTTTCAAGCTAAAAACCTCACTGACTTGAAAATAAATCTTACCATTATTTAAAGGGAATTTTTAAAAATAATCGCTAGCATAAGGAAAGATTTTGTTTAAAAAAAAACTAAAGGTTAATGCTAACTTTAAAAAAAAAATCAAGTGAAGAAATAAAAAAATGGAATATATTCTATAGGCCACAAGTAACTTGGGCACAGATTAAGTAGTTCTTATAAACTAAGGCATAGACTGCTCAAATATAATACTCTCATATGAGAAAATTGCTCTACTATAAATTCTTTACTTCACAGGGTCACAACACAGCTTGGACATAAAGGAGAAAAAATGTGTCAGTTAACTTTCCTAATGTTACAATTTCTCTTCCACCAAAATCTGGTCTATTTTATATTTAAATTTAATATGATGAAATGTAAAAAAAACTTATTCAGGTACACAAAGTAAGAGAATTTTTCTTCTAAAATTTAATTTAGTGAATTTGAAAAAACAAACAGGAATGCTGGTACCTAACAAAATTGTGTCCTGGCTCCTACTTTTTTTACTCAAGTCAATATGTTTAACATAATTCTCTATTTTAAATTAACATTATTTTTTAAATAAAGCTTACAGATTAAAATATATTTTACACAAATTGCTACAAAGAATCTGTTACTAAGAAGTATTCCAAATTAAAAGAAAATAACCCCCACAGTGAAAAAGGGAGTTAGTCATTTTTGCTATTTATTTTTTCACTAATATTCACCAGTGTAATTAACTTTCTTGTATAAAGTTTTTTCACTTGACAAGAATCCATATTTATACAGTAATATATATTTCTCCCACTTCTAGATTCTGAATAAACAGAGCCACCCAGATATTTGGCTAGAAAGCTTCCATAACATCCAGTCCTTACTTATGACCAATCCAGAAAAACACGTTATGATCTAGATCACCCCTGAGTAGTAAGATCGACCTTGCATTAATTAGAATTGATTTAACTGCAAACATCCCAGCCAAAGAAAGGTATCCCTGAGGTCTAGAGTATTTCACAACATTGAAATGAGTGTAAACTTTGTAAGCTTCTTAATATTTTACTTTTATTTTTATTCTAAATCAAGCAGGAAAATTCATATCCCTTAAAAAAACATTATGCACTGCTGATCATTGGTATGCTGTTAAATATTTAACAACAGCGCTATAAAAAAGGAGGAGGAGAAAGTAATGGCTCTGATTTGCACCACTGCCAAATACCATGGTGTAAATACTCCCATATGGCTGATTTCCAGCCACCAGTGTGACATCAGTAAATGTAGAGTCAGAAATAGATGCTCAGCAGCATACCCATACACAGTACTTTGACCATATAGATACACTAGACATCTATAAGCTCAGGAGCATGTATGAGAGTAAAAGGAAGTAAAATGGCGTATGATGACGAGTTTATTACTTTTGATTTTAGCAGTTTCTTTATATAAGGTAATTTGTAATAATGACTGTGTTTAACAACTTCACCAAATTCCTGAAAATTGGGTGAGCCGCTCTTATGAGTCAGTGAAAGCAGATACCAGAGCACCTCTGCTATCTTGTGGTCTCTTGAATCTGTTTTTGTTCTTTATTCTAAACTCTTAAGTACATGACTTGTTTATATCTTTTTTCTTTGTTTATCAAGACCACTAAGGAATTTAATCATGTGAACAATTTTGGCTGCATACCATGGAGATCTTTAAATATTATTATTTTTATATGTATTTTTATTTTTTAATTTATGTATCATGTTTATTCTATTACATTTGTCTCAATTTTTCCCCCTTTACCCGCCTCCACCCCCGACTCCCAGAGTCAATTCCCCCTCTGTTGTCCATGTCCATGGGTCGTTCATACACACTCTTTGACTAGTCCCTTCCCCTTCTTTCTACCACTGTCCCCCCTCCCCTCTGGTCACTTTCAGTCTGCTCCATGTTTCTGTGCCTGTGGTTTATTTTCTTGATTAGTTTATTTTGTTGAATAGAGTCTACTTATAGGTGAGATCATATGGTAATTGTCTTTCATCAACTGGCTTATTTCACTTAGCTTAATATTCTCCATTTCCATCCATGTTGTTGCAAAAGGTAGGAGTTCCATGTCTCTTTCTTTCTTTCTTAAATGCAGATTGATTTTATTTTTTTAATGTCAAAGTTAATTATAAAATATTTAAAACCATTATAAAGTCTCAGCAATTAAACCAACATGACACTAGCACAGAAATAATCAAGTAGATCAATGAAATATAATGAACATTCTAGAGACAAACATATATATCTAACAATATATGATTAAGTTGATATTTCAAATCAATGGATAAAATAAGGGTTATTCAGCAAATAAGGTAGATGGACTACTATTACTTGAAATAAAACAAATATGAAGCCCTATTTCACATATTATACTAGAAATATTCAGGTGAGTTAAAAATCAATATGTAGAATGTAAGGAGTTTTAGAAGAAAATAGAACTAATATTTTTCATGACCTGAAGTAAAATATTCAAACCCAGTAGCTATAAAGTAAAATATTGACAATATGACTATATTAAACATTTAAGACTATACAGTAATATACATATAAAGACAGTTAAAGGACAAAGAATAGAATGGAAAAGTATTTGTAACACATCTAAAACATGGTTAATGGGTCTTGTGTTTTGGGGGGGGATTTTGGCGGGGGGAAGTTCTACAAATCTTTAATCAATAAATGGATAAAGAATATCAAAAAGTCACTTAAAGCTTTTTTTAAAAAATAAGAGAAATAGGCAAGAAATATACTAAAACAAGTTTAGTTTCACCAAATAATAAAGGAACAATTAAAATAACATCATTGTCACAATCAGATTAATGAGTATTAAAAATATTGGTAATATCAAGTATTGGCAACTCTGAAAGGAACTGGGTATTCATAGAAACTTTTTCTTCATCTTAAAGCAGTCCCTTTGGCATATTGTGCAGTGCTGGTTTGGTGGAGGTGTATTCTTTTAGCCTTTTTTTGTCTGGGAAACTCCTTATTTCGCCTTCCATTATCACTGAGAGCCTTGCTGGGTAGAGCAGTCTTGATTGCAGGCCTTTGCTTTTCATGACTTCGAATATTTCTTGGCATTCCCTTCTGGCTTGCAGTGTTTCTGTTGAGAAGTCAGCTGCTAGCCATATCGAGGCTCCCTTATATGTTACCACCTTTTTCTCCCTTGCTTGCTTTAGGATTCTCTGTTTGTCTTTGATATTTGCCATTTGCATGATGATGTGTATTGGAGTGGGCTTCATTGGGTTCCTCTTGAATGGGACCCTCTGTGCTTCCTGGGCTTGTGTGACTTTTTCTCTCCTCAAATTCGGGAAGTTTCCCATCATTACTTTTTCAGACAGGTTCTCTATCCCTTCCTCATCTTCTTCTCCTTCTGGTATCCCTATTATACAGATATTATTACGTTTCATGTTGTCCTGCATTTCCCCCAATGCCTCTTCATTCTTTTTTAGTCTTTTTTCATTTTCTTGCTCTTTTGGGGAGCTTTTTTCTATCTTGTCCTCCAGCTCGCTGTTTCAGTCCTCAGCTTCATCTAGCCTGCTTTTGATTCCTTCTACTGTGTTCTTCAATTCAGAAATTGCATTCTTCATTTCCTCTTGTCTCTTATTAATAGTTTCTATGTCCTTTTTAATGCTGATAGAGTTTGCAGTATACGTTCCTCGTAGTTTCCATGTATTTTTTTGTAATTCTCTCTAAGCTCACTGAGCTCATTGAGCTTCCTTAGAACCATTGTTTGGAACTCAATAACTGAGTTTACTCGCCTCTATTTCATTCAGTTCTCTATGCGGGGAGTCCTCCTTTCTCTTCTAGTAGAGGGTATTTCTTTGTCTTCCCATTATTTGTGAAACTCTTTTCTTTTGCTGCTGCCTCTTAAGTTGATCTGTCTTGATTTCCTGACTTTGTGGTATAAACTTCTATGGTTGGTTGAAGACCACTGTTTTTACTTTCTGGGTCTGCCTCTGATAATGTCAGATGTTGACCCTGTCTGACCTTAGGCAGTCTCTAAATGTTATTTTTAAATTCTCATTTATTTTGTAAATTGTCTGTTTGTTTGTGTTATTAACTAAATGCTATATAGAAATGTTTGTGGGTTTTGCTTTTTGAGTGTTTTTTTATTCCTGTCAGTTTGGAGTGTTTTCTTTAAATGTATTGATTTCTAGTTTTGCTGTAGTGTGATTTGAGAATGTGGCCTGCATAATTTCTAGTTTTAAAGTTCATTATGATTTGGTCAAAGGCACAGTGATCACATGGATCAGTTTCACAGAACTTCCTTGAGTCACTGGGGAAACAGAGCCAGTGTTTGGCCTAAGTGCTCTTTGACAGTGAGTTTTCATACCACTGTCAAATGGTGTTTAATACTTCCTCCTTAATAAACCAGAAATCATATTCTCTGCACAAAGGAATAAATGTGAGTAAAATCATTAACTTCTTTTTTAAATCTTTGTGATTATTTATGAATGGGGCTCTTAAGCCTTCTGGCCTTAGTTTCTCCTCTGTAAAGTGAGTGGTAAACTACATGGTCTACCAGGTCCCTTCCAGCACAACCAGCCGGCAGATATAACAACATGTCATTGTGTTCTACTCCATACTGTGACTACCAGGCATGGAAATATCACTTAATGCTTTGGTTTGTTCAGAAAACATTATTAATTTTTCTCCAAAGATGAGTTGTGGTAAATATTGGATAGTTTGATTATAAGAAATATGGTTTCTAAGGGGTGGAGGGATTGAGCAAAAGGAAAAAGGACTCCTGGACATGGACAACAGTGTGGTGATTGTGGGGGGAGAGGAAGTATAGGGGGATAAATGACAATAGAAAAAGATACAATGAAAAAAGGAAATACAGTTTCTTTGAAGCAAAAATTTTTCTATCCAAAATTACTTTTGTAAAAGCTGTCTGTGTTTTTATGCAACCTGTGATTATAGATGTTTTTTAATTTCAGAAAGTATTAAAATTCATTAAGGTTTTATAATTAAATGCTTTTGCTATTAATACAAATAACAAACAAAAGTTACAACTTAGGAAGTATATGCCAGAAATATTATATCCTCTTAATCCTCTCAAGAATCTGATAGCATAGTGTCTTAGCTCAGAACATCTATGAAACAAAGCTGAAACAAAGCCTCTATGCAATGATTTGTCAGTGATTACAAACCCAGGGCAGCAAGAGAATGGAATGAGGAATTGGAAAGGAGGGAAAGCTACCAAGACAGTTGCAGGGTCACACAGGACATCTCCAGGGAGAGCATGTGGAACCAATGAGCCTCAGAATTGTCCACTGGGGAGAAGGAAGAGAGAGAAATTTGTATACCAATCTTTCTATTTTATCCTTTAGTCAGCAAAGTTTGCCGCAGTTGGCATCAACATCCTGTAGTGGATAGTTGGCAAAAGTGGTCATAATCATTCTTCCCATTCTTGCATACATGCCCCTTTGAAATGTGACATTGCAGCAACTTCTCTGAAGAGGAGGAGTCTATTTCTCTACCCTCCTGAATCTGGGCTTCGCCACCTGACTTTCTTTGGACAATAGGACAGTAGCAAACATAATGCCGAGTAGATACTTGAAAAGTGCACACATTGAGGCTTGACCCCTCTTGCTGGGAACCTCCTGCCACCAGGTAGCTAACCCTGGACTAATCTTCTGGGTGATAAGAGACACATGCAATTGTCTCAGCTGACATTAAGCCAACTGTCACACATGAGTGAGAACCTCCCCAGACCAACCAGACTGACAAGCAACAGCACTATAATTTCATTCTATACTATCCAGCCCCAGATGTGTCATCCCAAACAAGCAGAGCTGACCAGCCACCAACAGAATTGTGAGAGATAAGTGTTTTTCTGTTTAAAAGCATTAAGTTTGGAGGTATAAAGTAAGAGCTAACTGCTGGGACTCTGCCACACTTCCAGCTGCTGGGGAAGCCAGAATCCATGACCCACGTTTCAGTGTTTCCTTGGAGTGCAGGAGAGGTGGGCAAAGCTGCACCTTCTGGGGCTTCAATCCAATGTCACCAGAACCACCACAGCTCCCACTAGAATGGGTGTGATGGGTGCCATGCTGAAGCCCCACTACAGAGGAGATGGAGGCAGCCAGTGGTGCAAGGAGGTGAGGTGATGGCTGGGATCTCCATCATGCAAGGACTGAAGTCCAAGTTTGGAGGTAGGCCAAGCAATATGGGACAGTGCATCAACTGTACAGATAGCCAGTATTCTGTAAATTAAGACTCTCAGTTAGTTAGTAATGAAAAATAATTTGAATTAGCTTAAGGAAGAAAAGGCAAATGTATTACAAGGATGCAGGAAGGCAGCTAGGCCTTCCAAAGGAGTCAATGCTGGCAAATGAGAATCTCTCAGGATTTTCTTTCCATCTATCATCCAGATCTCTCAGCATACTTCATTTTTCTCTTTTTGCAAACCAACTACTCCTCCAGGCCTCTGTGGAATAGATTACACATATGGCCACTTAAATTCAGATGTTACTTTTCTAGGCCCACAAATATGTCAAATTTCCAAAAGAAAGATGATCATTAGTCCAGCTGTGGTCAGTGTAATCAGCCATCAGCAGTGGGGCTGTATGGCTTCCCACTGATTGATCCCTTGAATGGAGGCAAAAGGAAATTTCCAGAGAAGGAGGGCGATAACTGAGATACTCAAAAGTTGTCTACCACACTTGCCCCATTTAAAAGATTTTTAAAAATCAGGGAGAATAGGAACTCTCATCCTGTCTGAGGTGAAATAGACTACTAGTGGCAAGGTCAGTGACCTTAATTCAGATCTAGTCTCAAATTCTTTCACTTCTAACAGAACAACAGTCCTAGGAAACCATACCAAAAAATATCTAAGATACTTGTATTTTCTATAATTAGCATGTTCATTCTATATCAAGGGAAAAAAAACAAAATTATATCTTAAGTCAAGGTACATCAAGAAAAATCACTTGCTTCTTTTAGAAGTTTACCACATTTAACACATCAAATCCAAATTCTCCTTCCTGAATTTTAGTACCTTCGATAGTATAATCCCACCCTACCTATCCAACACTTTCCCCGGTGCTCCACAAGGGTTCTGCCTAAGACATGCCAGGCCTGTGTTGTTTTTTTGGTTTTTGGTTTTTGGGTTTTTTTTTCACTGAGTTGAATATACCATGCTCCCTCTATGTTCACAAGTGTGGTCCCTCCCTTCTCCCTCTTACTATCCTATCTCCTCCCCTCAGAGTCCGCTTTGCATCCTGCCTCCTCCCTGAAGCTCTTTTGACTATGCAAATCTTACTGATTATCTAGTTTGCTGAACTTCAAAGGTCAACTCATTTAACAACAACAAAAAAATCAATCCATTTGTGTTCTCATAATTTCCTCTACGATTTTATGCTCCCACTAAACCATTAATTCCTTAAGGGGGGATGAAATCTTAGTTTGCATATCCAGGGATACACTAAATCCCTTTGGCCATTTGAATTCAAGGTCTGCACCAAGGGACATGAATTTTCTTAACCGTCAGCTTTTAAATGCCTCAGTGATTAACCAGTTTCTACCACTGCAGGAGCTTAATGACTCCAGCACAGAATCTACCTGCTGGACATGCTAGTCTCCTTCCCCTATCATTTCTCTTGTAAATTGCAGTTACTCTTATACTCTGAGCTTTTTTTTTTTTTTTAAATCCATGTAGAACAGACCTGAATCTAGCCTCACCTAAATACAGTCTGAACATAGCTCTATTCACTGCTTTGTCTCTCACCACACAGATGTCTCATGTATGCTATTTAAAGTATTACACATTAGCTCAAGAAGTAAGGTTTTCATCATTGTAACATAACATTAAGAACAGCACTGAACAACTAAAATCTGGGACATGGAGCTAGCAAGAGTCTATAATATATTAAATTGACTCTGCTATCATCTTTTGTTAAATTCTATATATTCATAATTTTAAAGTCAAATAGTGCAACACAGTTTAAAATGAAAAATAATAGTCCCCTGCCACAACTCTCCCACTCCCCAGAAGTAACTAATTTCAGGCCTTTAAACTTTATTCTAGTACTCACCTCCATATTTTAAAATAATGTGCTTTTATTATTGTTATAGTTACATGAATTGATATAAATGTAATTTGTATTCATATAAATACATAATAGATATATTTAATAAATATTTTTAAACCATTTTTACTTTTAAATAATATATGTCGATTTCCTATTATGGAACATAAGAATTTAACTCTCTTACAAACATGCATATACTTACCCTCTCTTATCCTCCCAATATAATAATTATGTACTTTATTTTTGCTAAGTCAATAGTCAGGGTATACATTCTATGACTACGTGATTATCTTTCAAAGCAGAGTAAATGAGTATACACATTTAATGTATTCTGGTTTTATATCCTTTTCTTATTTTTTCAGGATTTTATTTTTATTGTTAGAGCAAGGGTACAGGAAAAAGAAAGAGAGGAAGAGAAACATCAATGTGAGAGAGAAACATGGACTGACTGACTTTTGCAGGAGCCTCAACCAGGGGTTGAACCCACAACCCAGGCACATGTCCCAGAAATCAAACTGGTGACCTTTCACTCTGCAGTACTTCACCCAAACAACTGAGCCATACCAGTCAATGCTATATATCCTTTTCCTGTGTAATTCTTTTGTTCTTCCTAAAAGTAATAATTATCTTCTATTTGTGTAGGTTTCTATGTTATCACTGATCTGTCCCCAAGCTATTCAACAGCAGAGTCAGTGCCCCTAACAACATTCACACTCATCTACACAGCCAGCCTTCCAGAAGCCTGGAGACCACCTGCTCCAGGCTGGGCTGGCAGCTATCTAGACCTTCTACTCAGCCATCAACCTGGGGTTCCTTCCACACCATCATGGATGTTCCAATGTGCACCCTGACTAGTAGCTCAGTTGATTGGGCATCATCCCACAAAGCGAAAGTTAACCAGTTCAATCCCTGGTCAGGGCACACACCTTGGTTGTAGGTTCGGTCCCAGTCGGGGCACATACAGAAGCAACTAATTAATCTCCCATCAATGTTTCCCTCCCTCTCTTTCTCCCTCTCTTTCCTTCTCTCTAAAAATAAATAAATCTTTATTTAAAAAGTCTTCAGGAAAAAAAAGAGTAAGCAATGTGGAAGAGCGGCTGTTCACAGAAAGCATCTTTTAGGTAAGTGATAAAAGTAAACAATTGAGCTTCTTTTTATAGTTGCTGCCAACTGTGGTGTTTGTGCCAAGTGTGTTAGTGGAGATGTTTTTTGGGTACAGCCCCCAAAGAGATTTTTGGATGTGAATTCTGGCAATGTACTTCACCAGAGAAGTACATGAACAGCCTAAACAATCTAAGGTCATTACGTTTCTTATCTGCTAAAATTAATTATATCGATTCTGTTGTTGACAATTAAAAATATTGATAACACTGATTATAGAACTGCAGGTGGAAAATCATTTTCCCTCAGAATTTGCAAAGCATTCTGCCATGGTCTTCTGGTTCAGATGTTTCTGTTTGAGAAGGCTGATACCATTCTTGTTCCTAAGGCTCTAGATATGACTTACTCTTCCTCTCTGAAAGCTTTGAGGCTATTCTTTTTATTCCTAGTAGTCTGAAATATCTATCTGAAATGCCATAGTGTGGGTCTTTTTGCATTCGTTGGGCTTCCACACACAGTTGTACATGATGTGCACTGCACCACTCTACAGGGCACTATTTTCGTCTTAATCCATAGACGCAGCCCGTAAGACTGTCATGGTGACCCTGTGAACGTTATGGGAGACCTTACAACCTGAAGGCTACTCTTGCGTTCTGGGAAATCTTTGGTATAATCTTTCTTTTCGACCACTGTCTCTGTCTTGGTTCTATCTCTGGAATACCTACTCATCAAATACTTGGCTTCCTAGATTAATCTCACCATTTTCTTATTTTGTCTCCATTTTTCATTCCATGTCTCCTTTTTCTACTCTCTGAGAGATTTCCCCTACTTTATCTTCCAAACTTCTACTGAATATTTAACTTCAGGCATGCTATTTTTAATCTACAAGAGTTCTTTTTTAAAATAGTGTTCTGTTCTCCAGGATCCAAGATCACCTCTTATCTCTCTGAAGATATCAAATATGGATGTATTTACTTTTCTTATTTTAGGTTTTCTTCCATTCACTGCATTGTTTCCTTTCTGTTTCAGCTGCTATTTCTTTTTCTGTTTGTTGGTGTCTCTCTTTTGTCTTAGAGATGATGTAAAATGCCTCACGATCCATGGCACTGATACTTCTGAAGGAAAAGCTGACTGGAATGTAGGCAGGTTGGTGTTTCTCGAGTGGCAGCTTCATTCTAGATGAGCTGAGGTGCCTATTTTACTGAGCATCCCAACTCAGAGTACCTGTGGGAAGGTTCTCTCAGTCTAGTCTACTTCCCCAGAAGTAAATCTGTCTGGTGGTGGGTGTGTGTGGGAGTGGAGGGATTTAAGCCTGGCAACTAGTATTCTCAGACCTAAGTAGGGAGAAAGGTTGGAGTTGTGTCTCCAAATGCCCTGTTTTAGCCCTACTTGTACTGTGATCATCGGAGGTGACTCCAACTCATTCTCCCTCTGAGATTCTGCAGATTAAGGCTGCTTCTGGACTTTCCCAATGTTTCATACAGTTTTCAGCTCACAGATCTGCTAAATCATTTACCACCCTTCTTTCAATTTTCTTCTGTGTTTTATTATTCCCACCTCCTTTCTCATTTTCTTTGTCTTTATGGGACTATGATTTTTCCTATCATTTTTCTGGAAGTATTTTAAGAGTATTTTAAGAGTGAGAAGTGGAAAATACATTGAAAATACTATCTTTTAAACCTAGTATTCCTTCTACACTTTGAAAAACTTATGGAAGGCCAACTATATACTAGGCTTTTTATCTCTTCTCTTCCTCACTTATAGGTAACAACAATGTAATACCTATTTCATGGGATTATACTGAAGAGTATATGAGAAAAATCCAGGTAAAGCACTGATTATAACTATTATAATTGTGAAAACAATGTGGACCAAGCAATACATGGCAAAGCAGTGTGTGCAAAGCCCAGAGGAAAAAAAAAGTTTTTTCTGGAATTAATATAGTGCTCTGTGGTCCTGTGACCAGCAACAGCAGTTATCACCTGAAAACTGGTTAGAAATTCAAATGCTGAGTCCCCACCCCATACCTACTGAATCAGAAACTCTGGAAGTGGCCCTGTACTCTGTCCTTTAAACAAACAATTCAGGTGATTCTGATGCCGATTAAAGTTTAGGACCCACTGATATAGAGGCAAGGAAATGGGCTCCCTTTCATTGTAGGTGATACTGGGGACCACCTATAGGCCTTGAATTTGTATCACATGCTAAGAAGAGTGAGGCTAACATTTATTTTTTTAAAGATTTTATTTATTTATTTTTAAAGCTAGGGAAAGAGAGAGAGAGAAACATCAATGTATGAGAGAAACATTCATCAGTTGCCTCTCACACACCCCCAACCAGGGACTGGTCTACAACCCAGGCATGTGCCCTGACCAGGAATCAAACCAGTGAATTTTCAACCAACTGGACCACACCAGTCAGGGCAAGGTCAACATTTTTAAAAAAGCAGAGACTTGTGGGGAAGAAAGCCAGAGAAGAGACTTGCACATAAAAGACTGATTCCAAGCCCTGAGGATGTGGTCCTGCAGCTTCTCTCTTCAACTCTGTGAGCTCTGCCAGAATCCTGCTCAGTAACATGGAACAATGCCTCACCCGCCCCCACCTTTGTTTTTCTGAAGCCAGTTTAAATCAAGTTTCTGGCATCTGCAACCCAAAGAATCCAGACTAGCATAACCCTTTCTCTTTAAGAAGCAGAGTGAATCTGACCTTCCCCTGTGCTCTACTACAGTCCCAGAGAACTGGCAAGGGGCAGCTCCCATAGGAAGCCAGTTATGAGAACCTGCCAACCAGCCCTACCATTGACAAATTCCACCATGCTCTGAATTCAGTGTCTTCTCTGCTTATATATTGTGGACAAATAGGGTCTGCTTACACATACAAGAATCAAATTCAATAAATTTACCTCTTGGTTTTTCAGGATTTGGTGAGCACACCCATGTTCATCATGTTCATAACATTCATAGTTTTGTGAATTTTCATCATCCTTCTTATTCTTCACCTTGTCCCTCCTAATCCTACTAAATTTCATAGAGCTTGCTCACTGAGATTCACAAGATCTTTCTGTAGTTCAAGGGCTACTAAACCTTTGCTGATCATCAAAATCACCTAGGAAGACCTTTAAACATACAATGCCCACACTCCACTCCAGACCTACTAAATCTCTCTGGGCCATTTTCTACATACACACATACTCAATAAAGATAGATACACATATGCATACATATAAAAATGTACATATAAATACACACACACACAATCCATCTCCTGGTGAAACTAATGACCCTCATTTCTGTGGCTTTGCATTGCCCTGAAAATTATGTTTTCTTAGCACCAAGAATTTCATTGTAACAGTGAAATTTGAAGCATGAATATTTTTTCTCAGAGTCACAAAATTAAAGCTCAATTTTCATAGAAAATCATTATAAATGAAGCTCTTCTCAACTCTGCAAAATATCCCTAGAAAAGGCAATGTAGACAAAATGGTCTAACAACAAACAACAAATATCTGTTACATGGTTTGCCACTTCCTTTTGCTTCCATGAGACTATGGACTCTGCTACCAAGTCTGGGCATGTTTTTCAAATACAGGGTTCCTGGCAGCCCATATCAATCCACTGGAGAAAACACATATGCTATAACCTGAAACTTCTGGGTTTAAACTTCAGAGGCCTGGATAGTAGTCCCAACACTGCCATTTGCTATGAAAACTTCCTTTTGTCAATTCCATCTTCTTTAAAACAGAAATAACCCCTACATTTTCTTCTTATACAAAAATGATGAGGAAAAACAGATTTATGAATCTAGAAAATTCAAAATGATGTCCCTCAAATAGAAGATCAAATAGAAGATGAGGAAAAACTGAGATTTATGAATCTAGAAAATTCAAAATGATGTCTCCCAAAGATCAAATTTTGGTAGATCTACCCAAAATTTGGTAACTGAGATATTACACTAAAGATATGTAAACCAAAGCAGAATACTGGATAAAATGAAAGAATCCCATAGTTCTTTTCTTAAACACATGAAGCAAGAATGATCAAAATTCCACTTAAAATTCCTCAGTCCAAAAAAATTATCCCTTTCATAGTTTTAATACTTTTAGGCAAATTGAAGCAATGAACAGGTAGTAAAAGAAAATATAAATAAGTGTCAAAAAGAAAGCTACTCTATAATGACTGTTTTCAAAAGCACTTATATTTTTCATTTTGAAATAAAATTTTGGTATTAAATAAACCAATGCAAAAATATTATGATATTTGCATGAATGAAGGTTAAAAACCTACTAATAAGTAATGAAACACAATACCAGTTTAGCAATCAATACTGAAAGATAATTTAACTAAGCATAAAATAGAAAATCTGGGTTAAGCCTGAAGGCAAAGCTATAAACCAATTTCAATGCATATATACTAGCTAGTTCTATGATTGTAAAGATAATTATAGCAGTAGCTAACATATATTGAGTGCTAATTCTATGCTTGTTACTTTATATATATATATTTAATTTTATTTACTTTTAAAGAAAGGGGAAGTGAGGGAAAAAGAGAGGGACAAAAACATCAATGTGCAAGAGATACATCCATCAGTTGTCTCTCGCAAACCCTCTACTGCAGACCTGGCCTACAGTCCAGACCGCATGTGCCCTGACTGGGAATCGAACCAGCGACCTCTCAGTTTGCAGGCTGGTACTCAATCCGCTGAGTCACATCACCCAGGGCACCTTATTTATTAATTTAATCCTTAAAACCACCTTGTGAAATAAATAAAAATAACTATTTTCATATACAAATGATGAAGCAGGGTAAAAGAAGTTAACTATCTTACTCAAGGTCATGCTTATAGGAAGTGGTTCAGCTCAGATTTGAAACCTCTCATAAAATAATTTGTGAGAAAGGTATTATTATTATAGCCTCCAGTTATTTAAAAACCTATTATCATATAGCCTGTGGGTTTATATAGTACTTATCACAGTACCTACTATTCTCCAGGCAGTCAATATTTATTGAATATTTACTTCCTATTTCCAGAAAGCATTTTCCTTTATCTTTCCTATCTGTTCAGAATAGTAGTGTGGCATGCCAGGGCACCTTTCTCCATAAATGAAAATAGGGACACATTGACTAATATATTACTCCTTGGCTCCTTTTCTTTAGGCATTGTGGAAACCAACACCCTCTATTATAGAAATACATTTCTATAAAAGGGTAGACAGACAGATATTGCATGTACAGGTATTTGGGTCAGTTACTGCTTTCTTTGCATCAATTACTTTTATTCTAAATATGACCCCTTTTGGTGGAGCCTCTAGCCCACTATCCATTAATGGTATTTTCCCCCTTTTTAAGGGGTGGGGTGAGGTTTAGTCATTTTCTTTTCAAGACTTAATTAATAGAGATCACCTAATTTTAAGCAGACCAGACCACACAAAACTATTCTAAAAGGAAACCAACTAGGACAATTAAAAGAAAAATAATTAGAAAGTAAATAGGGAGAAGTAAAACCAACCATATCCTGAAGAAGCATGTTGTGTAAAAACCTAAAAAAAGGAAAAACGTTTTCTACATTCTTCTTTCTGAGGAAAATCCTAGCTTGTGTTGAAGTCCAGGTTTTCAAAATATTTCTGATACGCTAAAGAACAATTAAGAATGGAAAGGAAATAGAAAAATAGCAGCCTTCTCAAAACATGGAAGGCTTTATATATGTATATATTTAACTTGTGGAAAATACATTGTTTAGGCACTAATAAGGAAACCTAAATTATGGTTAACTATTAATTCTACTTTTATATCTTTGTGATGTGAATCAAGTTAACATTTTATTTACTTTACTCTCAGATACTTCAATATTATAATTTTCTTTTTAAAATATATTAACCCTAAACCATATCTAATAAATAAAGATTTGGAAAGGACTGTTTGTTTATTTGTTCTGCCAAAATCCATTTACCCTTCTTCTTGGAAATAGTCTGGATGAGATTTACCTGTTAGGTGAGGTCATGTTAAGGCAGGATAGTAAGAAGTTAGAAAAATTCCTTGACAAGTAGAATAGGGAAACTGAGACAAGATAATTAAGGCCAAACTATTTGAACAATTCACAGCCAGCCGGTGAATTGTAGACCTTATCTTTCCTAACCAAAGACATTTGAGAGCAAATGTTTTATACCTCTCCACCTTAAGTAGAGAATAAATAGCTTAAATCACCCTGGTCAGGGAATTAGGTAACAGAGACCCAAATAGTGCCATTTGTGCCAGCCAAACCCAGGACAGATGGTCAAGGGAACAAGTAACAAAAACAAACAAAGAAACAAATTAAAAAAAAAAAAAAAAAACTCATTAAAGCCAGACAGACCCAAGATAAAAGTAAAGCATTAAAGCTGTCCCGAAAGTGATCCCAAACTTCCCTATATGCTCATTTTGATGAATCAATATATTGAAGAACACACCTGGAAAACTAATGAATATTCTGTTAAGACTGTCCCTTGAGGCCTCCCCTAGGATTCCCACCCACAGATGAGAGAGAAAAACCCTCAGGATAAAGGATGCCAGCACAGGCTCCCTCCGGAGCACACCCTCGCCCTTCTGCCCTCCCAGGCATGCATCTTTACTTTTCTCTCTAGTGAGACTTGCATCTAGGGGAGCAGTGAACAGAGGCGGTAAGTCCTGGGCTAACCCCCTGAACCTGCCTCCAACTTTTTCAGTTAACTAGCAGGCCCACCTTAGCTAACTTCTGTCTTTGTGACTTTTACTTATCAGTGAATTCACGCAGGCCAGTGTGGCTCACTTCTTTCCCATGTTTCTAGGGAGCCAAAGCAGCCCTGCCTAGGCTCACTCCTGTTGCCTCTTCTACCTTAAGCCCTTCCTTTGTTTCACTGTCCCCAACTTTAATAAACATAGTCTCAAAAACCACCTAGACTCCTATTACGAAATCTTTCCTGCACAATGTCAAGAATTCCCACACTAGAGGCCAGTTGAGGCAGACCCACTCTGGCCCAGTCCCTTTCCAGTGACAATGTGATGAAGTTCTTGTCAACAGATGAGCTTAAGTGAAGTACACCACCTCAGGCTGTACCCTCTTCCCTTTCTCATCAGCTATAATCCAGGCATGGTGGTGACTCAGCTTAGATCATGCACATAGTGTCAGTGCCCTGTGAAATGACTATGGAGCAGAGCTGCCCTGTCAACCTGAACTGTTCCCTTTGGAATAATTGAGTGAAAAAGAAATAAACTTCCTTTAATCACAACAATTTAACTATTAAAATGGTACTGTCCATTCTTGTAGGGTCAAATCGCCTTCTAAATCAGTATAGCTATCTCTTTGCAAATTGCCACAATTCTTAAGTGTCCCTATTTTCAATGTGTCCCTATTTTCATTTATGGGGAAAGATGCCCTGCCAACAGCCACTAACAATAAAATAAAAAGGTAATGAAAAATCTATTCAGGAACTACTTTATATTGAAAAGTTCAACATACATATGAAATCTTTCTTTGTCCTAAAATTCTGTGTAAGCAATTACTAAGGTTTCTGTTTCAGGCATCTCCTGTTTGAGACATGGGCATTATTTAGATTTAAAGTAAAAACATGTAATTGTTTACTCTCCTTACGTCTGGCACTTCCCAGAAAGATGGCTAAGGCAGTGAAGTGACAACCAAGAATTTCCTAACCAAATTCTTTCACTTCTTTCATTCCAATTACATCACCAGTATAGGTCATACTTCACTGTAAGAAACAAAGTGTGTTTCCTGTTTGCCATTAGAACTGAAACCTTATTTGAGTTTATTTTACAAATTGGCTGCATAGTTCATGACACATTAGTATAAATTCCCTTCACAGTTACCTATCTTGTACACCACCATTTTGTACCTTGATAAGCTAAGAAATACTATATTGTTCAGTCCTAAAATTATTCAGAGATCTTCTAAGAGGGACATTTGTTAGATATAATTATCATTTTATGCATACATCACTGAGGCTACTTCTCTATATATTCCAATCTACTTGGCCTCAACACTTACTAAAATCATTCCAGTTCAAAGTATAAAATGCTGGAAGAGGGAAGTTCTATTTTAACTGCTTTAAAATATAAAATGCATATAACCATTGTAGTTTTTCAAATTGTCTATTTAATAGCATATTAATTCAGGCTGTCTACTGACTCTATTCAACCATCCTAATCAATATGAGAGGAAAATACTTTATTTTTATGAAAAGGCCAGGATGAGGAAGACTAACTTATTTACCCAATGTAGACACAATACACATTCATTAAAGAAGTAGTAGGGAGAAGAAATTCAAAAGACCAGTTGTATTTGTAGGGGACCTATGTATATGTACTGAAATTTGGAATTTTCAATGAAAACCCAATATTTGAGTTACCTCCTAACTAGCATATCTTTGTGGACCAGAAAATTAAATACAAAAAAGGTTAAGCAAAAAGAAGACAATGGCAGGCACATACACACTATAAAGAATTACATAATTCTTTGAAATATATTCGCTAATGATACAGCAGATAGAGGTTTGATCTCCAAGATATATAAAGAACTCACTCGACTCCACTCCAACAAGACAAACGATCCAATCAAAAAATGGGCAAAGGACCTGGGCAGACACTTTTCCAAGGAGGAGATACAGAGGACCCAGAGGCATTTGAAAGGATGCCCAGCATCACTAGCCATCAGAGAAATGCAGATCAAAACCACCATGAGGTACCACCTCACACCGGTCAGAATGGCCATCATAAACAGATCCACAAACAACAGGTGCTGGTGAGGCTGTGGAGAAAAGGGAACCCTAGTACACTATTGGTGGGAATGCAGACTGGTGCAACCACTGTGGAAAGCAGTGTGGAATATCCTCAGAAAGCTGAAAATGGAACTGCCTTTTGATCCAGTGATTCCCCTGCTGGGACTATACCTTAAGAACACCAAAACGCCAATACAAAAGAACCTATGCACCCCAATGTTCATCGCAGCACAATTGACAATAGCCAAGTGTTGGAAGCAACCTAAATGCCCATCAGTAGATGATTGGATCAAAAAGTGATGGTACATATACACAATGGAATACTACGCAGCAGAAAGAAAAAAAGAACTACTAAACTTTGCTACAGCATGGATGGAACTCGAGAGCATTATGCTAAGCGAAATAAGCCAGGGGGCGAAAGACAAATACCATATGATCTCACCTATAAGTGGAACCTAACCAACAATACAAAGATGCAAGGAAAATAAGACCAGCAACACTGAAAGGAAAAGAAATCAACAGAGACAAGAGGGAAGCAGGGAGTGGGGGCGGGAAAAGGAAGGGAAGGGGAAAGTCAAGGAACATATAGCAAGGACTCATGGACAAAACCAAAGGGGAAGAGCTGAGGGAGGGAAGGTGGGAGGGGGCAAGGGAAAGTGGTGGGGGGTAGGCAGAGACAAATGTATTTGAAAAAATTAAAATAAAATTTAAAAAAAATTACATATGGCAGAGAGAAAACAAAACATTAACCAGACAATGACAAATCAACTTCAATTTTGACATTGTTTTATTTTAATATGCCAATGCACACATTCAGAGCTCCCTTATTCAGATAAAATTCAGCATTTCCAGGGTGCAAAAGAAAAAAAAAGGCAAAGATGAAGGCACAAAACTTCTCAGGTGACCAAAAACTAAAGCTGAAGCACATTACTCATAGCAGAGCATCCTAGAAACCCATTTCCTATTATCTAAAAATAAATTCTGAGAAGCATGTTTGTTGGTATCTCTAATTCATCATAGGAATTCATAATGTAAATTAGGACTGGAAAGTGACAATGATGAGAAGGAAATCAGAAAGTGAGGGAGACAGGAAAGCTTAAAACACTGGCAGGCTCTCCCTGGAGCACGCCCAAACCTTTCTTTCCACTCAGGCCTTCCCCTTTACTTTCTCTCCTAAGTTCTAAGGAACAGCATGAGACTTGTATCCAGGAGAGCAACCAGCAGCAGCAGCTTGTCCTGGGCTTACCCCTTGATCCTTTCTCCAGGGCCCCTCTTTTCTCTGACTTTTCAGTGAGCTAACAAGCTGCTAACAAGCTTCTTCCCTGTAGTATTTCTAGGGAGCCAAAGCAGAGGACAACCTAGGCTCTCTCCTGTCCCTGGTTTTAACAAACATAGAGGAGGAAGGAAGGGAGTGAGGGAGGGAATAAAACACACAGATAAAAGTCCTAGCACTCTGAGATACTCTAAAGTACAAAGGGACTGTCACACCACAGCAATCTGGTAAGGCTTCAAGGACCTGTAACAATGTCATATGGAGAGCCCTACGTCATTAAGGGAAGATTCAAACATATTCAGTTATTTTACAAAAACAAGTAAGTGTGCACCATAGACTGCTTCTTAAATAGTTTTATCAAAAGCAATTATTTTGTTTTGTTTATGGACTGTTTGCTTATTTAGAAATTCATTTGTGAGAAACCAGGCTAGATAAGATTTTACTACAAGTAATCTGATCATAGTGAACAATATCTCTGACCTTTACTCATAGAATTATTGTCACTGACCTAATTTACAGTAAGAGGAAATATACCAATTTTTTTCCCAACAGGTATGTTCTAATCTGATTCATGCTACTTGCCCAAGGCCATTGATCAACTGTGTAAACACGGAGCCAGAACTAACACAACAGTCTTAAAACAGGCTTAAAATCTATCTACCCAACACTTTCTTCCCAGGTTTTAGAAAGATAACATAGCAAAACTAGCAAAATGTACTTGGGATGGGTGTAACACCTAGAACAAGTCAGAGCAAGTCCCTGTGTACAAGGCAACACCTTCAAAATCACTTCAGATTAATGGAAGTACTATTTTAAAATAACTTTTCTTGATTCAGTCAAGATGTTTGGAAAATAACACAAAGATAAAATTAATAAATTCTAATTTTTAGTTTCAAAACTTAGTTTTCTATCATAGAATACTTTAATGTCTTTTTATATAACACTATTTCAGTTTAAAATGCTCCAAATTTCTGTCAGTTATAATGCCCAGTAATTTTATAGTCAGATTATTTTAATTTCACATTCACCAACTAAATATTTTCCAAAGCTCGTATTTTCCTTCAATTCATTCCTTCATTGAACAAATATTTACTGCACATCTCTCTGCTAGGTACCAGTTGGAACCCAGGGAGTCAGCAGGGAATACAATATAGCCTATGCCTAACTGAGCTGCTTATTCGGGGAGGGAAATAATTAAATACCATCTAGTTTCTCTAATAGGATTACCTGTTGGCATCGTAATTGTTATGTTCCCAAGTATACTGTTTCCATCAACTAACCAATTAATTAAGTCTCTTTGAGATAGCTAGACACGCTGGGGATGTCCAAAAAAAAGTCTGGACTTATTTCATGGGACAAGTAACTGTGCATTAAATGCAAACATGTTACACATTTGATGTAGGTATACTCTTTATTCAGTACATTAACCTACCTATTAAATTATCGTATGTGCAAAGATTTAAAGTCTATTTTTCTTCTCTAGTTTAGTTTTTCCTACATATGAGCACCACGGTAAAATTTTAGGTTTTACTTTTCTCATCTTTTAGAAAAAGAGGAAAAACATACAAAGTAGTGGTATTATCTCAAGATCCTTTTCTTTTTAGTACAAAAATTATGAAGAAAACATTGCAACAGAAATATTTACCCAAACTGAGGCTAATTCTGATGTTCAAGAGATTTTAAGGCATTTCCTCTCCTCTATAAAGTGTGGCTTCTAATAAAATGCTTTGTGCCTAATGAAAATTTCGCCATACTGAGCATATGAACCCCAAGTACACAAAAATGTAAAGCATCACATGTATATATCCACTTATTAGTGGTTTGTTAATCAGTCCAATATACTAAAATGACTATATTTTGTTAGAGAAAAATTTCAGAAAATGAAACGGTTCAAAAAATTAGGTTTTTGCCAAAATGTTCCAAGTACTATGCCATTTTAGTTTTTAAGTGAACAGTAAAACAAAATCACCCTAATAGTTATTTGTATCATAGTTTTTAATCTATGTACCACTTTAATAAAACTTTCTCAATAATGATTTTCATATTAATTTATCTGAAAATACAACAGTTGGGTTTATAGATTTTATCCTCCTTGGTACTTATAGGGAAGTAAACTCTAAAGAAACTAGCTCACAGCATCAACTGTTTCCTTCAGTTTTGATCCTCTTGGTTGCTCTACATAAGAATAAAGGAATGAACTGTTAATAAAGGTTTGCTAAAAGTAAGAATTAACCACATTTCCACCTTTGACTGCTCAAGTCTTCAGTGACCCAAGACTGCTACTGCAAACATATCAAACTGGTATAGCAACTAGAGAATAAATATTAAGTATAAAGGACCCTGACCAGGTGGGTAAGTTTGTTAGAGCGTCATGCCGTACACCAAAGATTGCAGAGTCCATCCCAGTCAGGGCATCTATGTTGCACATTCAGTCCCCAATAGGTGAGTCTCTGGGAGGCAACCAATCAATGTTTCTCTCTTCCTCCCTCCCTAAAATTCAATAAACATGTCCTCTGGTGAGGATTTTTTTTTTAAGTTACCATATTTTGTTATGTACGATGTGCACATTTTTGCCCAAATTTTTGCAGGGAAATATAAGGATGTGCATTATACAATGGAAGCACATGAAACACCTTGTATCTATTGTGTTTTGTTGTTACATAAAATTTCTTGTACCGTATGTCCAAAAATAAATGCTAAAATCCCTTCATAACACAAAAAAACAAGTATCCAAATATAAAGAATTGGATTATTAAAAGATTTTCCTTAAAGTTTGAGCAAAAACATGCGTTTGCATTATACATGGCAAAATATGGTAAGTATAAAGAGAAATAATATATACTACGTTTCTTCTTCAAAAAACTAAGCCGTGGCCCTGGCCCACGTGGCTCCATTGGTTGGTGCATCACTTCGTAATCTAAAGGATGAGTTTGATCCCCAATCATGGCACATACCTGGGTTGCAGACCCATCCCAAGTCCAGGCACTTAGAAGGCAACTAATCGCTCTCTAGCATCTGTCTCTCTCTTCCTCCTCTTCTCTCCCTCCCTGCCTCTAAAAAAAAATTAATGAACAAATGTCCTCAAGTAAGGATTTAAAAAAACAAAACAAAAAACCTAAGCCAAAGAGGATGGAAAGACATAAATCTTTTAGGCAAGACAACTACAAAAATATGCTGCCATGTAATACAACCTACAGACCCATTTAATTTTGTTTAAAACCATCACTTTGAAAGTCTAAATCAAGGACTTAGGATTCTATCTTTAAAATAAAAAAATAAATAAAGAACCTGTTTAAAACATTAATGGGTTTATACTCTTTAGAAACATATCTAATTAGTCCATTGGTTTTTTGTGCATATTTTAAGCATCCCCAAATTTTATGCAGCTCTAAATAATGTGCAGAAAAGACCATATTAGCCAAGTGATTCATTTAAAATAATTTTTCTTACCAAGTTACACAGTGAAGTTTTATCTTCCCTAAAAAACCAGAGATGCATGAAGTTAACATTTAAACCTCTGACAAATTATCTTTCCTTGATGATCAATGGCATCCTTCCAAAACAGTGGTTAAGCAATGAACTTAAGCTCTACTCAATTGTGTCTATAACCATGACACCTAAACAACTGAAAAGCAAAAATTCCAAACTGTTTTCAATCTGCAATAACATACCCAGGATTATGTATACAGATGCACTTCTCAACTAAATCTGATTATCTTAAAATTCATAAATTCTCACGGTCTCAAAAGGCCAGACTAAATAAAGATTAGGGCACTGCTTTAGCTACTCTTTAAAACATTAAAACCTCTGCTGACTGGACTATGATAATTAAACATTGTGCTGGTTAACAATACTTGCACTTCCCTGTTCATTAGTCAATAGGTATATTAGATAGGAATTATAATTAGAAATAATGAGAACTATTTCTTGAGTTACTCCACCTTTAAATTATCTGACTTATTTTTTGGACTTACTAATGATTACCCTATCCTATTCATGGGAGAACTTAAGAAAACCTGTCTCATATCTGTGGCACCTTTACACGTTAAAAAAAAAGTGTAGATGAGAAAGGCTCCTACAGATAACACTTTGTAATTTAAAAACCACTTTAGCCAAACAAGTAAAACTATGCATTTTATTCATTCACTCCATCACTGAGAATTGCTCTATTGTACAAATACAGTATTGTACAAAAAAACCCCACAAAATGTTACAAAATAAAAATGTACAAACTTCATTACTTAATAAATATGACTCAAAGTAGTTAAAGTGGAAGAAAGATTTTAGGTTGGGAACAGTTTGACCCAGCAAACCATACAAGCCATTTTACACACATTTTTGTTTGTACATGACACAGGACAATCCTATCTTGCCTTTTTAAAAACTTTAAAAGGAACAGAATATTAAGATAATATTCTCCTGCTATAAAATGATTGCAAATGTTGGTTCAAGGCATTCATTAGTTTTCAAATCTCAGTTGAATCCAAGAAGCTATATAAAGCAGGAGACATCACAAAGTTTTACATCATGTTAAAATTCTTTTATAACAAAATGACAAATATAAATAAAAACAATTGAGAGCACCAATCTACTCTAAACATCAATCAGAATACAGAAAAATCACTCTGCCATCAGCAAATATCAGACTTTCATTCAAGTAAGAGCTGGCACTGCCCCTTAAAGGGCAAAGAAAAAAATCCACAATCTTCCCTTCCATTATTTCTCTTTAAAAGGTTGACCATTTCTAAAATGATTTCTAAAGCAAATGTTTCATCAAAATGGAATGGGCCAATCATCTTATAACATGAATATATCAATCTCCATTTGAAATAATATCTAAGAATTGTAAAATTCAAATTCAACAAAAAATAGCCACTAAATCACAAACTCTGTTCAAAATAAGCTTCATATAAAGCACTTCTCTGGGTTTATGCCGGGAAGCTGTCAAAATGGAAAACATCGTAGATGAAGTTACACCAATTTTTGTAAATGTTGTGCAAAAATACATTTTTATAGAAAATAGATTAACAGTAATGAACAAATATACACTGTGAGAAATTAGCTTGCAAATTAAGTAGTGCTAACTTTATACAGCAAATTATAAATTGCAGTAGGATCATCCAAGGCTATCATGAAACATTATTTAGGTGTCCAGCAACCTTCAGCTCCGAGAACACATTCAAAATAAAAAAAATGTTAAGGCATTACACCTACAGTAATCTAGAAAGTTTAAAAGTGCTATTACCCTGATTATAGAGTTCATATAATTCTTTAAACACAAATGATGTATGCACTTTTCCCAGGGTGTAGGTTTTCAGACGCTTCAAGAGCATGCATTTTGTTCAATATACATTTTGGAGAGGGATATGGCCATGGATTTGGCAAGTTCTTCATCGCGTTTTCTTTGCACTTGAGTCTGTTTGCACCAATTGTCATACTCTGGGTTAGGATAGGAGTGATCAAACACCGCATCATAATGTCCATTACTGAGCCAACTGAGCCAAATACTAGGCCTTAGAGAATCCTCTGGGCCCAAGTAGTGAATCATAGTCGACACCGTGGGGCTCTCCAACCTCCCTCCAGTAGTTAAGTGTATATTCACATTCAGCATTTGCCCCATGGCAAGCAACTCCGGGTATCCGGCCCATGCCCCATCCTGAGCTGCAGCGATGATAAATTCCCCCACGTCGCCCTCAATCAGGGGGTTAAAGTGGTCGAGATGATCGGCGATGTAGTGCACCGTCTGTTCCCTCAGCTCCTGGTGCAGGCTCTGGTCCCCGTACACCGCCTTGCTAACTGCACGGTAGAGGCAGTTGCCGTCAGGAATGATGTGAAATCGGTACTTATTCCTTTGTCGAAGGTACTTATCCTGCCTCTCCACCTCCGCCAGGTACAGGGCCAGTTTCTCGTCTCTGGCATCTGACCTGGAGACGACCGCCTCGGCAGCGCCGCTCTGGACCGCCTCGCTGCTCCGAACCGCGGGTGCCTCAGACTCCGGGCCAGGCCGCCGAGCCTCGTCCGCGAGGGGAGAGTCGCTTCGGTCGCCGGCCCTCTCCCAGCCCCGGAGGCTCCTCTCCGCCAGGTGCTCCTCGCCCCACGGGCCGGGGCTGGGTTCCGGGCTCGCAGGGGGCGGCGCGGGACCCCGGTGCTTGGTGGCGGCCAGGGCCTGGCGGTGCTCGCTCAGACGGAAGTTTCGGTCGGGGCCCTCCCGGGCCGCGTCCAGGGCCGCGGGCTCGGGGCAGTCGGGCCTCAGCAGCTCCTCCAGGAGCCAGGCCGAGGAGCCCCGCCGCGGTGGGACCGGGGCACCGGTTGTGGGGGCCAGCAGGAGGCAGCGGCCGCGCTGGGCAGCAGGAGCCGCGGAGCCGGGCTCGGGCCCGTGCAGCAGGAGCCGGTCGGTGCCCAGGGCCCGCACGGTGATCTGAGCCGTGGACGTGTAGTGGGGCGGCAACGGCGGTTTACAAGACCCACCGGACGGGCCGGCGGCGGCTGCCGATGGGGGAGCGGCGGCCCCAGACACCATCTCGAAGCAGGAGGAGAAGGCGGGCATCTTGGCGGCGGGGGCGGCGGAGGCTTCCCGGGGCTCAGCGGCCGCTGCGGGCTGGCACTCACCGGTCTCGGGCTCCGGCGCGCCACTGGCGGGTGCTGTGGGCTGCACAGAAACCTTGAAGGGAGCAGCGGAGGGCGGAGGAGCGGGAGCTGCGGCAGTGGGACCCGGTCCCCCAGCTGGGTAGTGGGTGCAGACGCTGCTGTAGAGCTGCATGTCCCTACCCGCCGCTCGGCCCCTTATAGGCGCGGCGAGCCCCGGTGAGGGAGACACACCCTCCGGGTCCGGGGGAGGGGGCCAGTCGAGCGCGATGACCCAGTGCCCCTAGAATAGAAATGACCCAAGGGCCGCCGGCAGCCCGCGCGTAAAGAGCCGCAAATAGCGCCCGGGTCCCCGCCAAATTCCTGCTACGCCACAGAGCGCCGTGGGGGCGGGGAGAGAACGCGCGCTCGACCCCTACCGGTACGCTCGGCCCGTAGACTCCGGGCGCCGCGCCCGCTGCCACTGTTGCGGCCCGCGGCGCCGCTGGAGACTCGGAGGAAGCCGCCCGCCCCGCTGGAGCCTATCCCGCCAGCGAAGAGCTCTGCAGGGCGCACGGAGGGGCCGGGAGGCGGGGCCGCGGTTGTTTACCTCAGGCGGCGCGGCCGCGTCACGTGGGTCCGCTGGAATGTGCGACTCGTCAGGGCGCCCATTCAACTGCGCGAGCTCGCCCCGCCCCCGGCCCCGCCCCGGTCGGTGGACGTTAAGGGCGTAGATAGTGGGGCTGGCGCAGGCGGGGGCTAGCGGGCGAGGCCCGAGCTAGAGACTGCGGGGGCTCGAGCGCCTGCGCAGTCAAGGAATTCCTGGCTCCGACCCGCGTGACTCCCGCGGCCACTTCCTGTTCCTCATCCACAGGTGGTAGCGCTGCGCTTGTTGGTGCTGTTACCAGGGACTGTGGCTGGATAGGTGCTACTTAGGGCAAGCTAGAACCCTTAAAAAGCTTGTGTTTGGAAGGCAGCTTCCGTCCCCCCGTGTGGAGGATGGAGCGCTGCCTTAAAGCCTGTATGATTTGCTGCTGTCGTCTTTGTTTCAGTTCCTTGGATCAAAATGTTAATTCAGGTCGGGTGACACCATGAATTGTCCACATCACCTTGCTGCCCTGTTAAACCGAAACTTTTTTGCACCCCTAATCCATGTTGACTAGAAAATACATCACTTGGGAGACAGGAAGCCTTTCAAACAGCATTTAGAAATACCAAATGTCTAGCCACCTCCGACCTTTTGAAAACGTGTGGCTGTAACCACGTCATTGGAAATGTAGAGGGGGTCAGGGGATCGTGCTGCATTCCAAGGCCGGGTAAAAAATTGAAAACAGTTCTACCCAATGTACTAATTGTACCTTACTTGTAAAGGAAAGCCAGACTATTATTAATAAATCAACCCTGTACCAACTATATAACAGCGAGCAGCTTTTGCTATATTCTGAGCTGTGATCAAACGCTGAATTGACAGTCCCTAACGTTCAATTTGAACCTAGAAGCTATCCGACCGTTTTAGAGATAGGGAAAGAGCCGTAGGTTATGGAATACACCTTTCTCCATGCTTCTCCTGGAATGTAAATTCCCCGAATATGAGGATCTTGTCTTGTTCCCTATTATAGTTAACATCCCCGGGCACATAGTTGGAGATAATTAGTATTTACTGAATGAATTAAAGGAAAATCCTTTCCCATGGTTTCTCCAAAGGTAGTACAGAAGCCAGAGTTATAAATCCCAGTCTCCTGATCCTAGCTAGGGCTTTTAATTTGCTGTGGGTGTATGACTAGCATGATCCCACAAATAAAACACTCATCTATGCATCTTTTCAACCTCTGGTGACTAGCCTAGTGCTATCTTGTAGCCCTCTTGGGTAACTAGATAAGGGAAATTGTTACAGATTTCATGGCTACTTTTTAGGCTCTCTATTGCTCTGTACTTAAGCACTTACACCAAACTCTACCTTTAGCCCTTCTCTACCTGGAGTTCCAAAGACAATAATAAAATAATCTTCACATAATATATTACTGAGTACCCTTTGTGTACCCAGCAGAGCTAGCATAACAGGAGCCCAGAGAAAGATATGGAAACTATTAAAATTTAAAACCTAAAGCAAGAATGCATTTTAACAGGTTGGAATCAACACAGGAAAAAAAATTAATATTACATACACAGAGGATAGGCTAGGTCTAATGTACCAAATAAGGAACAGACAGATATAAACAAAGATGTGAAGATTCAAAACTTTAACATACATTAAAGCTTTTTTTTTTTTTTCCATTTTAGATTGTGGAGGAGAGGTGGACTGTGTACTATGAGAATCAGTGTCCACTCTGTATCTCAATCTGGAAAGTCTTCCTGGAGGAAATGATATTTCAGGAAATGCAAAGCAGTACCAGCCTTGGAAATGGGAGTTGTTTTCTGCCCTTGGAGTCTAATAGAAGGCAAGGCTTTACAAGTGGTAGCAAAGACATTAGAGTGAGAAAGTGAGAGAGAGGCAAATTGGAATTCTTTCATACATCATCTGAAAAGAATTACTGATGATTCCAGTCTGGAAAATCATCTGTCCAGCATATTTTGGTGGTGTGCAGAAAATTGGCAGAAGTTTAGGAAAATAGGATTCTAAACCAAAGTTGCAGAGTTATTGAATAAACTAGAAAAACAGGAAATTTACCAATTATCAACCAAAAAGTAGCAACAAAACAACCAATAGGTTAAAGCAAAACAAAAAGGACAAGGCATTTAATCTATGAATAGTTATTGAGTACCTGCTGTGTTCCCATCATGGTGCCAATTACAGAGGTTTCAGAAACATTCTGTCATACAGCCCAGGCAGCAGAAACCTAAGGCACCTTTATAAAATAGGACCGATCCTGGTATGTTTTTTGAAAGTACATATACCTAAATACCACTATCTCTTAGTTATCATCCCTTTAAAGATGCTAAAATTTCCAACCTCCTCTCCAGCCCCCAAAATAATACTTTTAAAAATGCAAACATTCATCCATTTATTCACTCATTAAATAATCACTTATGTATAAACCTAATATGAAAGACAATCTCGAAAAACAAGTGTGAAGATCTCATACTTCCCAATTTCAAAACTTACCCAAAGCTACAGTCATCAAGATCATGTGATACTGATATAGATAAACATATAGATCAATGGAAGAGAATAGAGAGTCCAGAAATCAACCTATATGTTTATAGTCAATTAACTTTGATAGAGTGCCAAGGTAATTCAGTGGGGGGAAGGAAAGTCTTTTTAACAAATAGTGCTGGGGCAACTAGATATTTGCATACAAAAGAATAAAGTAGACCCCTACTTCACAACACATATAAAAACTAATTCAAAATGGATCCAATGTAAGAGCTAAAACTGTCAAATCCTTAGAAGAAATTAGAGGCAGATATCCCAGTGCCCATGAATTTGGCAATGATTTCTTAGATGTGACACCAAAAGCACAAATGACAAAAGGAAAAAATAATAGATAAATTGGACTTCATTAGAACAAAACTTTGTGCTTCAAATGACACCATAATGTAAAAAGACAAAGAGAGACTATATTTAAAAATCTCTTATCAGACATATGATAGAGAAATAAAGATAATAAAGAAATTCTTGCAATTAAACAATAAAAAGAACAACTCAATTTATAAAATGGAAAAATAATTTGAATTGGCAGTTCTCCAAAGAAGGTATACGACTAGCCGATAAACAAATGAAAAGATATTAGTCATTAGGGAAATGCAAGTCAAAACCCACAGTGAGATACGATTCATACCCCATAGGATGGCTATAATGAAAAAGACTATATATAGTAAGTATTGATGAAAATGTAGAGAAATTAAAAGGCTTGGACGCTGTGGGATTTTAAAATGCTGCATATACTTTGGAAAACAATTTGGCAGTTTCTCAAAAGATTGCACATAGAGTTACTATGTGATCCAGCAATGCCACTGGTAGGTATATAGCCAACAGATATTAAAACATATGTCCACACAAAAACTTATACATCAGTATTCATAGTAGCATTATTCATAACAGCCAAAAAGTGGAAACAAACCAGCTAGCCTTCTACTGATACATGAGTAAACTAATGTGGTATATCTACATAATGAAATTTTATTCAGCCATAAAAAGAATGAGGTAGTGACACATTCTACATGGGTAGACCTTTAAAACGTTATTTTAAGTGAAAAAAAAAAAAAAAACAGACATGAGAGGCCACATATTGTGTAATTCCATGTATATGAATGTTCAAAATAAGCAAATTCATAGACATAGAAAATAGACTAGTGGTTGCCAAAGGCTCGAGAGAAGGAGAAATGGGGAATGACTACCCATAGGACTGGATTTGTTTTTGAGGTGATAAAAATGTTTAAAATTAAATTATGGTGAAGGTTGTACAGCTCTCTGATTGTACTAAAAACCACTGAATTGATAATTTTAAAAGTGAATTTTCTGTCATGTGAATTCTATCTAAATAAAGCTATTTAAGAAAAAAAGAAAAACTACTGTGCGCAGGTACTATGCTTAGTACTTGATATAAAAACAGGACAATGTGTTATCTATGTCACTCAGCAACAACATTTACTTTGTGATATTTCTGCATAAATCATGAACATTTGATATATCTTAGTAACTTTTCTGACAAATTTATGGTACTCTATATGGCAACTTTTAAATGTAATTGTTAAAATAATATAAGGGTTTTGAAGCTTACTGAAGCCAAATTATTTATGTTTAGATGACAGGAGTGTTTGAGGACCTGAGCTAGTGGAATGCTTTTTAAATTTATAGTGTTTTTTCATTAAACTTTTTGTGTAGTCATCATGATATAAAAAATAACTTTACATTCTGTTCAGCAAATATTTATTGAGCATTGATATGCCAAAAGCATATGTGTCCCGGCTTAAACATATATAGAGCCAACCAAATTTAAATATTTATATAATTTTTGTGGGAAAGGATTCTGAAAAGAGCCTGAGACATAGCAGGCTCTCAATAAATATTTTCTAAATTTTATCAAATAAAAATGGAATATAAGCAATACAGTCAAGAATCTTGGGAAGTATTGTGTGGGTTGATGCGTATTTATTTTATTAAATTGACAAACCTAAGTTAATAAAATAAGTTCATAAAGAGCACCACGTCATGCCAACAACTCAGTAGAATTTCTCCAGCACATTTACCACTGCTGACATATCACTGGCTGGAAGTAAAATTTCCAGACAGAAGTGAAAGCTCCTCTTAATTACTTAAACCTTCTGGTTCTTCTGAAACTGTATTCATTAGTATCACTGGAAATCCTATTACTTAAAAGTCTCTTAATTCCAGGAAATCTAAATCAATTTATGATAACTAGATCAAGTAATCAGTAGGTTTTTGGGGGGTTTTTTGTAGGGAAAAAAACAGGACAAAGAATGGGGAAATGCTGGAAAATAATGCATAATCATTAATTTCTAAATTTAGGCTTGGAATATGTGTAGATCCTTCTGATAAATAGCCCATAGTGATTGGCAATATGGTTCAAGTCCCTGCTCATGCAGTGGCATTTTTCACGTGTGGATTCAAAAAACTATTGAGAGAAAGTTAAAAAACTCAGGGCTATTATTCACCAGGAGGTTCAGATGACATAATCTGAGCAGAATAATCAGGCTTTACACACAGCTTTGAATCATTGTAACATGAAAGGCAGGAGACTGAAAATCCAGGTGCTCCATGAATTCTGTTCATAAGCTTTAGTATTATATTAGAAAAGGTATGCGGTAGGCCAGAAACATTTTGTGCTCTGCTGCCTGCTTCTGGTTGTTTTAACCAATGTGATGATCTGATCTGTTATATTAACTAGGCCTACTCCTAGCAAAGAAGAAATTGAAATATAGCCTATGTCCCCTGATGCGATTTGAATGTTTGTGTCCCCCAAATTGATATGTTGAAATTCTAACCTGCAAAGATGACGGTATTAAGAGGTGGGGACTTTGGGAAGAGCTTAAATCACAATAGGAGGGATCTCTAGCCCCTCTTACCATGTGAGAGATCACAAGATGTCTGAAACCCAGAAGAAGGCTCCTGCCAGACCCAACCATGCTGGCACCCTGTGCTCTAACTTCCAGCCTCCAGAACTGTGAGAAATAAAACTATGGTTTATAAGCTGCCTAGTCTGTGGTATTTTGTTATAGCAGGTATGCTAGACTAAGAGAGCCTACTGTTTATAAAAGTAGGGAAAACAAAATACACCAAAATACAGAAGGGGTTGCTCACTCATTAAATAACAGTGCAGTAAATATAGTAATCTGTTGCCATGGGTGGTTCTCAAATAATTCAGTTGTCTGATTGTATGCCAACATTTTATAATAAATATCCACAATCTTCAAACATGGACGTAGTCGTTCAATACCTGTAAATAAGCAAACATAACCCGATGGGGTGTGAGGAGGCACTTCACACCCCTTCACACAGGCAGCATGCCAGGCCAAGAGACACACCTTTGGTGACTACAGGGTCAGTTGTAAAAATGCCCAACTGTTATATAACTATTTTGCCAAGACTTAAGAAAAGGAAAAATGAAGAATAGATATTAAGTTACTTCAAAGTTGCATTTTAGTTTTTTAAATGTGTATTGTAAAATATTAGAGCAATAGAAATGTAAAACTAAAAGTGAAATTTCCTTCCACCCCACCTCCCCATTTCACATTCCAGAGGCAAACACTGCTAAAAAAATTTCTAGAACTTTTATAAGTGTATATATACACATTATATATTTCATATGCATGTGCCATAAAATGTTTTCATAAGATTATACTATGCATCTTTTCTTTGCACTATGCTTTTTATCTTAACTAGTATATCCTGAACATTTTTTGTCACAATATATAGTTCAACTTCATTCTTCCAATGTCCACAAAAAAAAAATTATAAAGTATAGATGTGTGATAATATCTCTTAATATTTAGATTGTTTTAACTCTGTCAACAGTCAAGCAGTGTCACAGAGAGCATCCTTTACACATATTTTTACTTTTATGTGAGGTTCCCAAGACAATTTCTTCTAAACATTTTAGAAGGTAATCTATGAGAAGGCTTACCAACCTGAAGAAGTTTTGAATGCCAGTGAATGTGATTTGTTTTGGAAATACTGTATTTACCAAATATATTTAATGTCTTTTAATTTTTTTCTGATTCCTACCCATTTCTCCATCATACCTATGAAAACCTAGGATCTCTTGTATTTGGTATATGAGTCTTACAATTTGCTAATCTAAGAATCAGGAGCTCTAGATTCTACTGTCAACTTCAAAACTAAATGATTGACTTTGAATAAATCTTTCAATCTCCTTTGCCCTTATTCACTTCCTCTATAAAATAAGTGATTAACGATCTTTATGATTGATTCCTTTCAAAACTTAAAAATATATGGCTTTATGCCATCAGAGAAAAGATGCAAACAGCCTTTAAAAGCTTACAGTATAAATAGGGTAACTAAAATTTGCAATATCCTAACTTTCCCCCAAAGTATAGTTTCTTAGACTACTTCAATAGAAATGCCTGAATGAGAATACCTGGACTGGATTCAAAGAGTGAGCAGAAAATACATAAGAGAATCGGAGACCTTGGCATGTGTCTTTCTCCTATCCACCCAGCCCCAATTCCAAAAAAATAAGGTGATTAGGTAAAAGTAAGTTTCTCAGATGAAGCACAGGAAACACACAGAGAGAAGGAGTATGGGATTGAATAAAACTATGCTAAAAGGTTAAGTGAGAGATTAAAAACTTCACAATTCTGTTGAGAGTGAACCCGATTTAATATCATGGTTGCTAAATAAGTTAATACTCAAAAGTTTACCCAAGTTGAATGAAACACAACACATAATTCTAAGAGTTACTGACCATAGAGGACAGGTTCCATGTTTATCACACCAGAATCTTTTTAAACAACCTACATAAAGAGTCCTTCCTTCCCAGATAGAAGCCTGGATTTATCCTCTCAGCCTCCCCTGAAATGAAGTCCAGGATGTGACCTAGGCTCCAGACATCAAGCCCACCCACAGGCCTTGGACTTAAATTCTGAAGAGCTTAACAGGAACAAGCAGGTGCAGAGTGAAAGCCCTCTTCTGCCAGGGTCCTCGGCCTAAGTCACATAAGCTGTGGTGTTTGTTGTGAGTGCTAACAGCGGGACTGATGTCTTCCCTGGAGCAACTGCCGTTACAATGCAGATTATTCCAGCGCAACTCTGACTTTCCTGGGGTGTTCTCTAAACCTCTGAAGGTTATTTATTGTATTTAAAACTCCTCAGTGCAGCTCTGCCTGATGTGGCTCAGTTGGTTGGGTTTCCTCCTGCATTCTCAGTCAGGACACATGCCTGGGTTGCGGGTTCAGTCCCTGATCAGGGTGTGTATGAGAGGCAACTGATTAATGTTTCCCTTCTTCTCTTTCTCCCTCCCTTCCCTTTCTCTAAAAATAAGTAAAATATGTAAAAAACAAAACCAAGGAAACTACTCAGCATAAACTCATTTCCACGATTGAATTTAAACACTTCAGTGGTCTTAATATTACTTCATTAGAATTCCAGAAAGATACAACTAAAAGGAAATTTTTTTAAAAAAGAAATAACCTTTTGGGATGTTGGGAAGAAAAGCGATAGAAAAAAAAGAATTATTAGAAGGTCACATGTAGACAATTGTGTTGTGCAATCAGAACCTGTGTGGGAAACTGTTATGACCAAGGTGATTATTCGACTGCGTTAATAATATGTATCATCAAATGATTGTTTCAACTATATAACTGATGCTTATAATGTTGGAGGAATACCTGTGTTAAGTATCCTCATAATCTAGTTTAGTGATCTGATATACACACTGTCCATGCATGATGACTATCATTATGAATGGAAAAAATGGAAAGAAAAAAGAAGAGAATACATTTTTATGCAAAATTTAATCCATTTGTGTTCTCAATCACCTGTCTATATCTATCTATCTGTCTATCTACCTATTTATGGTGGCACATATAACTTTCACAAGTGTTACTTTCCCAGATATATAGTGAAATGTTGGGTAGTGGGAGGAGGAGTAGAGGAGAGGAAGTAAAACATGGAAATAAACTTTTTATCCCTGCAACTATTAAAGATGCACCTATAGCTGTTCTCATTGACAAGGCAGGACACAGATCATGACTACTTCTGTCTTGCAGCCTATAACAAAGCTCCTTTCCCTCCCATTTATAAAAGCAAATTGGGGCAAATTAAGCAAGAGAATTGGATGAATAACTTTGAGTTCACTGTAACTTATATTTTAAAAAGAAATAATTCATAAATTAAAGAAATATCAACCGATAATTGCAATACATCAGTGTGTATCATCTGTCAGTTGAGAAATGCTTTGCACTTCATTCACCCTCACTGAAGAATCATAATGATTCACCAAAAAAATGCATGACAATTACAGTGAGAGAAGATTTGAGAAAAGTAATACACTACAATTCCAAGAAATATAAAGATTAATAGTATATTAGTTACCTATTGCTGTATAACAAATGACCCCAAAACATAATGGTTTAAGTCAACAGTGCACATTTATTTTTTTCTTACAGTAAATATAGATCATAAATGCAGAAATAGCTTGGCTTGGTCCTTCATGAGGTCAGAGTCAGATGTCTGTGGAGGATCTGCTTCTCTGCAAGCTGACTCACATGAATGCAAGCTGTTGCTGGCTGTTGGCACATGGGCTTTTCCCAAAAAGCTTCTTCATCTCTTAATGGTATGGTGTTTTCTGTCCCCAAGAACAATGGATCCAAAAAGAAGCAAAGCAAAAGCTTCAGTGGCCTTTATGACATAGACGTGAAGTCACACACCATTACCTTTACCCTCTGCGGTTCACACGGGTCAGCTCTGACTTAATGTGACAGTAGACTAGAAAGTGAATTCTATGAAGTAAGGATTACCAGGGGCCATTTTAGCGCCTACATACTACAAAAATAAAGGAAACGTGATTAAGAAGAGAACTGTAATTCTCCTCTAATCAGAGGTGAAAGATACCTTAAGACTGGTATATTGAGGTTGTTGGGAAGAGTGGAGATAATTTTAAAGAAAAGGTCTCAGGAGCCTAGGACCTATATCTGGTTAGAGGAGAAAAGGTGATGGGCCCCAATAGAGAGTAGCCCCTTGGGATATATTTTTTAAAAGATATCCCAAGGAGGAGAAATAGCTGAAGGGTAGTTATGTAGGATTTGTACTAGGTTCTTGCTCAGAGCTTAAACCCCAAAGGGATCCTTCACATTTCCTAGATATGCTTCCTGGACTGGCACCACATAGCTGTTTCTTATACCAGGTTTGCACTGTTACCTAGCTGGGTTTTCTGTAAACAAGAATTCTATGAACACTGTCCAGGCCATCACTGCATGAAGACAAAGAGGAGAGAAACTAATTACTGTTGAGGACTTAACATGGGCCAGGCACCAGGTTAGGTGTTTTCTGCACACAGATCATTTAATACAATTCTCCACATTTTACAAAAGTGAAACTGAGGCTCATCTTAGTTTAAGGTGGTAAAGTCTGCTAATTTTCCTGAATATCCATTGTTTTTTCCTTCTCCTTTTTATGTTAGAATTTCCATTGTTTTTAGCTGGGTCCTTGGTTGGCTAACTATAGGCTACAATTTACAACTTAGCTCCCTTGCAGCTAAGTATGGCCAAGTAATTCAATGATAGTCAATGGAATGTGACCAAAATTGATGTGTACAACTTTTATGTCATGCCTTTTAAAGGAGTGCCTTCCACTGCCCTATATTTTCCACATTCCCAGCAGGCAGAAACATCAATATAGTGTTTAGTCAGCTTCCACAGTACAGATAGGACAACACCTTTTGGCACAGCAGAACCCAAGTAAGTCTGCAGATGACCGCTGGAACTGCCTACCAGCCTCGGACTCCTTGCCAATCTGAGAGAGAGAGAGAGAGAGAGAGAGAGAGAGAGAAATAAAGTAATGTAGTTTATTTAAGCCACTGTAATTTAGATCTCTGTTAAAGTGGTGAAACCAGTATTCTGATATGTTAACTTGTCAGAGATCATCCAGGCGCAAATGGCAGACTTGAAAAATCCTCACTTTCCAGCTTCTACTCTATCACCTCTTGTCATACACTTTGACAAGGATGATGTCCTTATTTCAAGAGAATGTTACTTTTGCTCTCAGGGTCTTTGTGTATTCTAAGAGTTCAACAAATATTTGAAAGTTCATTCTGACAACTTTGTTCTTATTTAGTGAAGAGCCAAAACTATGGTTTCTGCCGATGTTAAACACAATCTCTCCCCATTATGATGAATGTCATACATTTTAGAAGTTGGGTTCTGCTTATGTTCTATTCTGTTTTGGAGTTCTGACTCATTTTCTTTGGAACATATGCCTATTTGAGGGATGTTAAATTTACATTGTTTTCAAATTCAGTGTTTTCTGAGCACATTATTCTTATACTTTATACAGATGCCTACCATCTTGCCATCTTTATATAGCTCTTCCTATTCAAACTAAAAATAGGAACATGTACAGCTAAAATTAAGCCAGTACTTACTGGTACGGTCATAGTGGTTGGTAATAAAATATTGCACTAGTTCCACATTCTTTGGTAAACAGCCAACAACTTTCTGCCCCTGAGGTCTCCCAGCAGTTCTAGCGCTTGAGGTCCCTCCTTTAGCATCCTTGCCTATCCCCAGCAACCAGGAAACTGATGAGGAAGTTTCCTCTCTGTGACCTGAGTCTTTTTTGATTAATTTGTGCTTGAATCTTATTGGTTTCTAAATATTTTTAATGTCACTTCGAGGAGCATGTCCAGCCTACAGCTTGCAAAGTAACTTAATGATAGTTCCTATAGTTTTTCATTTCAACAATGCCTTTGAGAAACCTGTCAGTATAAATGCGCTCTTTCCCTGACAGTTTTATGTCTTCTCAAAAACTTTACTTCCATAATTCAAGGCCTACATTTGTAACATTCTTCCAAGGCCTTTCCACCAAACCTTCACTTACCTCAGTACACAAACACACACAATTATTAAACTAATAAAAAACTGCATTATGGGGAACTAAATTGAATGTAATTCAAACTTATTCAAAACTACTCTGCAGTTTAATCACTTCTGCCAAATAATTCTGTTGTAATGAAAAATATCTTATTAATTTACACTGTTAAATTATGTTCTCTAAGTCTGGGGTCCACATTTTACATAATGTTACCTTTACATTGGTAAATATGGAACAAAGCCCTGTTTAAATAAACTGAAATGTTTTTCCTTTCCACTTCCTGACAATTATAACATAATGTATGTAGCTTTTATTGTCGGCTACAATAATCATACTTGAAAAATATATTGGAAAATATATACTATAAAATATTTAGCATGCTGTCTGGCAAGTTATCAATACAATAAATATTAGCAACCCTTAGAATTGTTATTGTTGTCATTATTATTATAGCTCTAAACTGCAAGTCTCATCTTGCTATTTTCCTCTGCTTAAGATCCAGTGTGGCTCCCCATTGCTTTTCTTAACACAGTTACTAGTGGGCTTGGTGGTCGGGCTCTTGGCTTCCTTTTCAGGTCTCATCTCCCAACACTCATGGTCTGTCTCCCTTTTGTCTTCCAGTCATAGGGAACTACATTAAGTCCTCTAACTGGACTCTGTCTCTCCAATCTCTAGGGCTTGTGCATATACTGCTCCCTTTGCTTGAATACTTCACCTAGGTAACTCTTATTCATCCGTAAGTTCTCAATTTAGATTATGTTTCTTCCATGTAAGTCTGGGCTCAATGCCCCTCTTACAACAGCCTGTGTTCATTACACTAATTATGATGTGGTTTTTTGTCCATGAGGTTTACAAGCTTCATGAAGGCAAGGAAATGGTTGGGCTTTTTTCCCTGTTGAATCTCCATTTAGACCATTAATACTATGATTGTTGAATAAATCAATGTTTAAAGAGAAGCATGCACTTTCCTCATAAAAATAACATTCAGTTTGAGTATGTTCACATTTATCTAAAAAGACTAAAATCAAAACGGAAATCTGTATTTATATTTAATTACTATGCGTAAATATACACATGCCTCCTACATCTTAGACTGCAGCCTGTGTTTTAATTCCAGGACCTATAAAATGCGGAAAGGATATTTGAGACTGTGGAACAAAGAAGAGATTATAAATACTATGTATTATTATAATAAATTTTAATGCTAGGAGAGTAGGCATCTAGTTGTATAAATTTTATGTCCTTTTTCCATTAAACACATCTTCAACAAGTGTTTTTGAGATTAAAAAATGCCGAGAGTATGACTGAATTATATTCTTGTTTTAAAAGATGATCCATATGTAATTTATCTCTTTCTTAAATTTTATGATTATAGTATCCTTAATTAATTTTGATGTAGGTATTTTTTTAAATCCAAGGAATCTATTATGAAATCTATCTTGTCCTAAGAGAGAGACAAATACTCATAGGTACATTTAGAACTAAAAGGGGCAGGTTAATACATTTTTAAAAGTACTTTAATATTTTATTTATTTAATTTTAGAGAGAGAGGAAGTGAGGGAGAGAAATATTTATGTGCAAAAGAAACATCCAGCGGTTGCCTCTCTTGCGCCCAACCAAGGTCCAGGCCTGCAACCCAGACATGTGCCCTGACCAAGAATCAAACCATGATCCTTTGGTTTACGGGATGACACTCAACTTACTAAGCCACCAGTCAGGGCATGAATCTTAAACTCTAAATAAATTCTAATGACCAGTATAATTAATTATATCATATTTAGTTAGGGATCTTCTTTGAATTAACTTATATATACCATACATACCTGGTTACAATTCTGCTCTAGAGTGCTTGCCCTGACCCCTGGCCTGTGTGGCTCAGCTGGTTGGGCATCTACTCTAGAGTGGTAAAAATTATTCTACATTCTTGATTAAAACAGCGTTACAAGCACTCAAATAATGACTTAACTCAAAATTAAAGCTTGTAAAGGAGAAGGGGGCCCTCAGTTTTCTAAACATTTTTTTTGAACCAAATGTCTGGAACCCTTTCCCAAGAAGAAAGTTAAATAAATTCCTTGCTACAAATAAAGGAATGTTGTTGCTTTTAGACTATCGTTCACATTGCAATCTAAGATCACAATTTCTGAAGGAAGTCAAGGTTTAAAGTAGGCAAATTGTCCAGAAACACTTTCTCTATACCTCTTTTAGGAAAAAAAAAAAATAGGTATAGAAAAGTGGGAATGGATTATTAGGCCATCTGCCTGAAAAAAAAAAATGTGGAGGGCTGTAAGTAAAATACTGGAGTGAGAGGAACAAAGGGGTGTCAGGTCTGCAGATACAGCTTCAAAATGGGTAGGTATGAACAAAAGAATAAGTTACTAAGTAAAAAATACAACCCACAGAATAAGAGGAAATATCTGCAAATCATATATCCAGAACGTGTGAGAACTTTTAAACTCAATAATCAAAAGACAACACAACTTTTAAAATAGGCAAAGAATTTTAACAAACATTTCTCCAAAGGAAATATAGGAATGGTTAATAAGCACATGAAAAGATACTCGACCCTGTTGATCTTTAGGGAAATGTAAATCGAAACCACTAGAAGTAAAATTCTCAATGCTGGACAGTCTTTAATCAACATACACACAAATCTACAGAGGAATGAGGAAATGGGAGTGACCTCTAAAGGGCACAAGATTTCCTTTGGGGATGATGAAATGTTCTAAAATTAGATGATGGTCATGGATGCACAACTCTGTAAATGTGTATTTAAACATTGAATGTGTGCTGTAGACGGATGAACTACTCAATATGTGAATTTATCTCAATAAAGCTGCTACAAAAGAATGAATTAATTACTAGGCATATTATCAACACAAAATTTTTATCCTCTACCACCTTCCTCAAAATGTGTTCATTCCTTTAACTGTCCATTTTTCTTGAATAAAATGTATGTATGTCCCCTGTATGTAAAAAAATTGAGTTGAACATCTTCTATTTTTCTCATAAAAACCAAATGACTAAATTTTCATGTTGCTTCTTACTCTTTCTGGTATCAGGGATTATCATTTTAAAATTTCACGTCTAAATGAAGCAACCTCCAGAGAGAACTTTAAGTAATCCTCCAAGTACAGTCAAGTTATTCTTACTATCATTTCAGTTCAAAAGGCTCCCTAGTGTACACTGGACTAAATTTGCTTGCACTTCAAAACTTCTGTCATCACTCTCTAAATCTCCCTAATGTAAAGATTTATCACTCATTAAAATACCTTCTGGTTAAATATTTTTGGATTGCTAAATCTATTTTTATTTAAATGTCTGATCTATCCTTTCCATTTCAGGCACTCACACTCCTCCTGAGCTAAACACAGAAAACAAAAGAACACCAGGATAGGAAAACTGCACAATCTCAAAATAGTTGATGGAAAATAACAACTTCTCTTTTTCTAGAGGGCTGGTATTTAACTGTGCTTTTTCTTTTTCTTTCTTCTTCTTTTTTTTCAGAGAGTAATTTCCTCTATCTCTGGCTCTACAGATGAGGTCAGAGCCTCAAAAGTGCCACGCAATATCATTTATTTTGGCATTTCCTCAGAAGAGGATTGGCTTGCAAAAGAGTTTGGACAGTTACAAATGAGTCAGAAAGATAAAAGATGAGTCAATGAACATTACTAAAACTGTGGCCTCGTCACTACAATTTCGGGATATTGGATTTCTTTCCAACTTGGCAACCATAAACATACATTGATTAGTTTAATAGATTTCTCCTGAGCATGACAGTAAAAACATAGGCAGAATGTTCTTAGTGTATCATCAATTCTATCAGTCATTATTTGATACTTGAATAAAACTCTAGACTCAGGAAGCAAAATTTTAAGCACATAGCAATTTTTGCATTACTGAAAAACCCTGTAGGATCTCTGTTGGATCTCTGCTTACTCAGTAATACACCAAGGTCAAATGACCTTTATTGAAAAAGCAAATTTAAAAAACACTCTGTGTTGGGGGGAGCCTACCTCTTCTCAAGCCACTATTTGAGAAATTATTTGATTAACTTCACCTCTGAAAATATTTTTAACAATACTTTTCAATAAAACCACGTAATAATGACTGACATTAGTGACCCTGTAGTATATTCCAGACACTATTCAATAATTTTTCATGTATTTACTCAGTTCAAACTAACAAACATTTTATGAGATAAGCATTATCATTATCACCATTCTACAGATGAGAAAATTAAGGCACAGAACATACAGTAAGTGAGAAGGTAGAGACTTGAACCCAAGGCGATCCTACTCCAGAGCAAACTCTGTTGCTGTACCTACTCCCTCTTTAAGTCCAAAGTCTTCCCTGGGGAAAAAAGGAAATTCCATTTAATCTCATGAATGGATCACTGTGATGAAGGTCAATCTATTTAGTGAGGATTCTGAAGATATTTTGGTGTTTGTTTGGTTTTTTTTGAGTGAAATTTCTAGGATCCATCTAAAAACTTTATGTCACTGAAAGGAGAGAGTGTTACTTTATAAATGTTGAGTTAACTAGTTGAGTTAGGTCAACCATAAACTGAAAAGACAAATCCAGCCCCATTTGCTATTGTGGCACCATTTGCCTCACAAGGCCTATGACCTTGCTAAATGTGACTTCCATTTTACTCTTCTGAGCTTGTCTGGAGGACTGGAAATTACTGGAAGCAAGAAAAGAACTAACCAACAGAACTAACCACTCCCTGAAGCCACAGGCAGAAGATAACAACGTTGGAACAAACTCTAGTTACCGAGCCCAACAGCCCAGGGGCCACACAACAGCAGCCTCCCACCCTCTTTTAGTCCCATAATAATCCAATAAAAACTCAAAGCCCCCACCCCTCAATACTGATGTATCTCTGCACACCATGCCCCTCTACTCTCTTGGAGAGTGAATAAAAACTTCATTCTCTACACTTTCTTCTCTTCATTAATTCTTTCAGAGCCCGCATCACCAACCATCTTAATATAAATTGCTTGGATATCTAAGTGAATGAAGGAATGACATTTGTCAGGAATAGAAAGGGGGCTCCTGATACATAAACTTCTTAAATTGTATCTTTAAAAAAAAAACTTTTAAAATATGTTTATTGATTTTAGAGAGAGAGAAGGGGGAGAGAGAAAAAGAAACATCAATTGGTTGCCTCCCACACATGCTTTGACTGGGTATCAAACCCCCAACCTGGATATGTGTCCTGACCAGGAATTGAACCTTCATCCTTTTGTAATATGGGACTACAATACTCCAACCAAATGAGCCACACAAGCCAAGACTTAAATTGTATCTTAATTTAAGGTGACTTTAAGTTTATGTTAGTGATAACTGGAGTTTTGCATGCCAGGCCATCCTAGTAAAAATTATAAGGATGTCAGCACCTGGAGATCCAGTTTGACATTTAGAAAGGATTGCTTCACTCAAGGTGTAGAAGCAGTACCACTTCATTCAGGTGTTTTCACATCTTTAAAATAATTGATTATGTTTATTCTTTCTTTTATAACTGATATCTAAGAGCTTTACACATTTAAGACATTTTAAAATACCTTAGAGGACAGTCAAGTCATGATAAAACAGACTGATTGAAGCATTGGTGATATTTGCTGAAACTTGTGACATAATCAATGGTTCCCACCATGAGTCCAGAAATAATGGGGACTTAGAGCTAGCTTTACTATTTTAAAAAAAGTGAATTACATATTAATTTCATAAAGTTACACAAACTAGTTAAATACAAATTTCTTTTTGTATTTGTTACTATTGGACTATGTAATATCAGTGTACTTATCACACTGGTAATTCACTAGGAACTCTCCATAAAAGGACTGATTCATTCGTCTTTCTTGGTACAGTATTCAATGCATGCCTGGCTGTGGTAGGAAGTAAACAGTTATTTAGTGCATGACTACGTGTCAACAGAAACTCTGATTGTCTGCTGGTGACATTCTAGACATTCCTGGGATTTATTAGATGGAGTAGATGGTTAACAGGGTGTTGCAACATGCTAGAGATTTAACACATAATTAATGTCATGCATAAGTACAGAGTAACTGCTAAATTTTAGTGAGCAATAAGAGCAATGAACAGTGCCAAAGTGTCTGCATTATAATTATTGTATTATTATAAATATAAATAATATTTATATTATTTCTTATGGTCAACTGACATTTCTGCTTATTAATATCAGAACCATAGTACTGATGGGTGTGATTTTTATGTTGTTAACCTTCTGATAATTATTTTCACCTGACAAATGTATGACTTGATTTGCAAGAGAAAAAAAAAAAGAGATACAGAATTGAAATGGATGTCCTCCCAATATATTTGTTTGAGCAAGATGAACTCATTCAAAGGATTGCAATTCATGGGAAAAGATAAAAAAAGGAATTATCAAGTGGAGAAAGGTCTTTAATAGTGAATGGTGATAAAAATTCTAGGGTAGAAATAACTACATATTTATATATGTATTATTATATATAATGTATTTATATTAAATGGATTTATCAAATAAATATATTTATATTTAAAATATATTTTTATATAATGCATATACTTATATAATATATAAAATATTTTTAATAAATATTTTATATTTTATATAAATATGTATATTTCTGAGCCTGCTGATCATGGCTTAACTTCCTGAACTGTCAGGCTGGCCATTAGACTTGGACTAAAGACAGGAAGAGGAAGCACCCACCCGTCCACCACCATACCCATCCCCTCCACCCCTCCAAACCTATTCATCCCATGTTCTAGCTTAACTGCACACTCAAACCTAGTATTACCCAGGTCCTCCAGAGTTCAGACAAGTAATAAAGAGAAGCCTGGTTTCCTGTGGCCATTATTCAAGGGGTGAGCAAGAAGGGTAATGGGCTGATCAGCAGGGCAAGACTCTAACCTTCCTGGGTTTTTTCACTAAATACTTTCAAAAATTTCTTTCTTAACCATCTAACATAACATAACTTGTATTGTTCTTTAACTATCTAAATACTTAAATATTGAGTTTCAATCTCCAAACCATTAGGCAACATAAACTTGCATTTGGGAGAAAGGAACCTACTTTGAGAACAGGACATGGGTTTATTTTCTTTATTGTATTTGTCTACATTTTCCAAAGTTTCCAAATACCAAATTCCTTGTACTGAAATAGATAGGTATTGCTTTTGTAATAAGGGAACAATACAATAAAACACTAAAAAGAAATAGACTATAGAAGAAGGAGTAAACAATTGTCTTCACAGCAATTGTTAAGAACAGTTGAAATCCAAACTTTGGAAGATTTTCATTACCACTAAGGGTAATGTTATGATAAGTATGGTTTACAAAGTCCTTTTACATACATTTTCCGGTGTATGTTACCAGTTAGGAAAGGCCAAGTTTCTCCCACAGATTGATTCCACCTAAATGCTGGCTTCCTTGATATATGAGAGGTGTGAGGAATCCAGGGAGTCAGTCCCAATTTTCCTCCATATTCATAAATTGATTCAGCAAATATTGAGCATCTACAATATTTCAGATAAATACAAGGTATTCTGAATATAATAGAGGACAGAATAGACATGGACTCTGACATCTGGAAACCTACAGTCTAGTTGATGAGATAGAAGAAAAGGTAGACAGATAAAATAATTAAAAATTTTAATGCATGCTACAAGGTGGTCCATTCTCTCCAACCAAAACCCACCAGGAACATACTGTAGTTGAACCAGTTGATATATTACTAATTGCATTGAGGATAACACACACTGTATGGAATTGTAGGCTTCTCAGGGAGAGAGTGTCAGGAGAAGCCTGGTTGGGTGATTTGGGAGAGGACCTAAGGAAGTGGGTGTCTGTTCCACATAAGATAATGTCAGAAAGGGGGTGCAATTCTGTGATCTAACACAGCAGCAGCAGTAACTCATTTAGTACAAGACAGAAACATTTGGTATTTTGTGGGTTGTACATGGCCTGGTTTTGTCTGTGCTTAGACAAGCTGATGAAGTAGACTTGCTTTGTCTCATTGTATCATGGTCTCATAACAACCTTGTCTGAGTGTGATATTTGGAGAGATTGTTTATGTCTCAGAACAGAATAATATGGTCTGGCTGTAAAGGCTAGGATGGCTTCTGAATGTCAGTGGTTTCTCTCTCTCAATTTCTCTCTTTCTCTCTCTTTCTCAACAAAGGAGGAACTGCAACAGCAAACAACAAGAGAGAAATCTGTATTTACTGTAGGTGTTCAGGGATTACTATTATCTTCCCCAAAATTGTATCATGAAGAATCTGTAGAGGGGCTTCTAAAAAGATTCATTAGTTTGTGATGCAATCGGTTATCTTTTTATCTCTTGTAGAAAGGTGGTTTTGTGTGTGTGCATTCATATGCTTTTGAAGGGTCTGGGCTGGGTGATTTTATTTTCTTTTATTATTTTTTATAAAAGAATGTTTATTTGGAAAGTCACAGAACTAAAAGTGCACTGTAGAAGAAATGGGCTCAGGAAACAAGTTATAGAGCCAGAAGAAGGGCCCTTGAAGCTTAGGAGAGAGTAAAGTGCACTCGAAGAGAAGATTCAAGTGGACTTGGTCTAGGGAGGGGGCAAGCTGGGCTGCATTACCTTAAAGTCGTTTTAATTCAGCTTGTCTGTGCTAATCTCTTCTGTGCCTCTGATAAAACACCACATGCTGAGCGGTGGTCCTTTGTAACTAATCAATAAGTAGTTTTGAGGATCATCTCACAGTTAGCTCACAGTAACACAAGCTAAGACACTCCCCTTAAGCAGAGGCAATGCCAATAGTATCACTACCTATAATAACTGCTGTGATAGTGGCTGGAGGCTAAATAATGGCATTGAATACACTAAAAAAATAAAAAATAAAATAAAAAAATTGAAGCATATTTTTTTTCAATCCCCTAGCCTACTGAAGTTCACTACTCTCTCAGCTTTCTATTTTTATTAGAAAAACTATATTAAGAAGATGTTTGTGAGCATTCAATGCTGTCTCAACTGCCATGGCAACAATGTGTTCTTGGTCAAGTGTTTGATGTCTACATTATACATTTAGAAACTTTTTTTTAGAAATTTTTAAAATAATGCTTAAAATAATGGGACTATTTCTAAAGTAATAACTTTAAACATCAAATTCTTGCTCAGAGAACCACAAAATTAAAAATAGGAGAGAAGGGTGGGAGATAAGGAAATGAGGATGCTTATGAAGAAAAGCTATATTTTTCACTAAAAATGGAAGGCTTGCAAACATTTCCTGTTGGCAGATATACTTTCCACCACCACCACACAAATGTCTAAAGTATACAGACAAATGGAATACAACTGGCCTGTGAGTCTGGAAACCCTGGTTCCACACTCTGGCTCAGCTACTAACTATGTGACTAAGAGTTGTGTGGCCCAGCTTCTCTATCTGGATAGTGAGGAAGTTGGTCTACAGCTATCTAAGGTCCATGGGCTTCATGTTTCTGTGATTAGGGGATTTTCTTTGTTAGGCCACCCTCTCAAGAACCTTGTCCTTGTATTTCTTCATAAGTAAAGTAGCATGGCTAATAGTTCAAGCTTGGAATGTAAACAAACCCGAGTCCAAACTCTGGCTCTGCCCACTTGCTACATATCTTTGGGAAGGTTCTTTACTTGTGAAATCGGTCTTATAATAGTAAACACCTCATAGGGTTGTTGGGAGAATTGACCTGAGTTTAATATTAGTATTTACCTCATATGTTGAGGAGAATTGGCATGAGTTTAATATTAGTATCTACCTCATATGTTGTGTGGATTATATGAGACAATACACATAAAACTTGCTTAGTATTGTACATGACCCATCAAAAACAAATAATAAACATTAACAAATATCAGTAACAACCTCAAAAGGCCTCTTTCAAGTTAGAGTGCTCTTCATGCACAGCCAGCCATGTAGAATTTAAAATACACAAACAAAAATGCTTTAGGATAAAGTAAGAAAAGTTTGAATTATAGAGTATTTGCAAAATTGTGGTACACAGTCACATTTCTAAAACTGTCTTGAAACATTTTAACATCCATTCCCTAAAGCTAACTGATTTGTACCACTAAACCTGCCATTGGGATTATTCAGGCCTGAGTTCCAGGGTAAAATGGCTTTCTGCACAGCCATATAATGGAATTGCTCCATGTGATTGTATCCTACATAGAAGCCTTTTCAAGCTAAATTGCCTCTGGAGAGTGAAGGTTTACCTTCCAGGCTTTCCAGTTTTTACTCTGTATCTTAATTTAGATATATCTGTATAGTTTTTCTAAGAGCAGCCTGTTGTTTGGATCAATCTCCTGCACTAAGTTACCTCCACATATTGGTGGAGTCATACTTGAATGTTTTGACCTCTGTTGTATATTGTCTGTCAGTCAATTATAATAGCACTCTATGTTAAATTCATATTAATATCATGATTACTTTTGATCCCTCTGAATTAAATAATTAAATAAGACAATTTAAAAATCTACACATGCATATATTATTTATCATGTTACAAAATTATAAATAATCATTAAAAATTCAAACATTGTAGCCCTGACTGCTGTGGCCCAGTTGGTTGGGCATCAGCCTGCAAAGCAAAAGGTCGCCAATTCCATCCTCAGTCAGGGCACATGTCTGGGTTGCAGGTTTGGTCCTGGGTTGGGGTGCATGCGAGAGGCAACCAATCAATGTTTCTCTCTCACATGGATGTTTCTTTCCCTCTCTCCCTCTCTGCTCCTCTCTCTAAAAATAAATAAATAAAAACTTTAAAGTAAAAACTTTAAACATTGTAGTGTTAAAGAAAAAATGATTCATGATGCTTGTTAAAGATAATAAGGCAGAATTTTTCCAAGGGGCAGGCCACTAAAATGTAGTTTTGTAGTGGGAAGACTCCACTCAAACAAGGACAAGTGAGGATTTATATGCAAGGAACAGGCTAAACGGAGAATTAGTAAGAGGGAATATCAAGGGTAAGGGTGATTCTCACTAGACTAGTGGTTTTCAACAGGTGTGGCACAAAAAAAATTTAGAACATGCAATACCTGACTATTTACTCACTTTTCCCTTACATTGTCAAACAAAAAAATGACAATAGCCGACACAACAATAGCCATCCAAGTGTGGATGAATCCAAATTTTACCTATTTTTTTTTTTTGTCAGATCGACAAAAAATATATATGTTTTGGTGTGCCACAGAATTTTAGTAATTAGTTTACGTGTGCCATGAGATGAAAAAGGTTGAAAATCACCAAACTAGACCCCACAGAATTCTGAGTGAAGGCAGGCGAGGGCGACATGACAAGCTACTGAGGGTGGGGCATGATGGGTTCGATCAGATATTAAGGGTGAGCGATTTTTTAAAAACTAACTTCAGCGGGGTTCTTTTCAAACTGGATTCTGCAAGGACACAGCGGAAAGCCCAAGATCAGGCTTAGTTGAACTGAAGGCTTAGAGATACCTCATTAAAGTTAAGCCAAGGAGAGGAAATTTGGCAGTAGAGGTAAACGTTCTGAAGTGATAGACCTCCCATAACCCCACCCAGGGACAAAGAATCTACTAATACAGTGCGCTATATTCTTCTAAATTTTGGTCTATTCCTATACTAACTTCACCTGAATAAATATTAAATTGCTATTACAAGGGGATTAGTGACTATAAAAATACAGAGGCTTATTTTACTCACTTAAAAATGCTAATGTGAGAAAAGGCTCTATAATGCATGATTCCAATTACATGACATTCTGGAAAAGACACAACTATGGAAACAAAAATGTCAGTGGTTCGGGGAGCTGGAAGGGAGCAGAGGGAAGGATGAATAGGTGAAACACAAGGCATTTTTAAGGACATGGAACTATTCTGTATGATATGGTAATGATAGATATGTGTCATAATACATTTGTCAAAACTCATAGAATCTACAAAACAAAGAGTACAGTCTAATTATACTGTGGACTCTAGTTAACAATGATCATCTACTGTAACAAACATATGATATTAATGCATGATGTTATTGAAAATTCTCTATACTTTCTATTTAGTTTTTTTAAACCTTAAACTGCTCAATAAAATAAAGTCTTTTTTTAATGCTAAGGTGAGAATTTCAGGCTTATTAAGGAGATTTTATTGTCCATATGGTCATTCAAGGACCCAGGTTCCTTCCAAACCATTGCTCTGCTATCCCCATTGTCATTGTCAACATAGTTAGAGAGAGGTCACTGTCAAGTCCAGATTCTCATTGGTGAGAAAGAAGAAGAGAAAGTTGAGGAAGTATGCCCACTGTCCAAGAACCTAGACCTACAACTGCTCCAAGTCATATTCTATTTTAAGAAATTAGTCACTTGATCACACCTAACTGCAGGGAAAGCTGGAAAATATCTACAAAGGTGCTCAGGAAGAAGGTAAGTTTATGGCGAATAGGCAAATACTCAAATGTGGTGGACCGCGTCTCGCGGAGTCCTCCGATTCACAGCAGATGAAACAATGAGTCATTCCAGACAGCAAGTGCTATCAGGAAAGGGGGAAGGTAATTTCCTCTAGTAGAGAATGCCCCAGCCCTTTTCTAAAGTGGTTTTTAGTGAGAACAAGGTGCACAGGGGTATACAGCTTGCATGCAAAGCTCATCAGTCAATGCCTAAAGGCTATATTTACAGAAAACAGTTAGAGATCATAGATAACAATTGAAGGAACACAGAGATTTGCCTCAGATCAGGGTCTATAAGATATGCTGATGTCAGATGGTCCTTAAGGTATGGCTCCTGAATTCAGGAATTCACTCCTTCTGTTTGGAGCTTAAACATCTGGTTTTTCCTTATCAGGGCAGTGCAAAGCAGAGCAAGCTTCAGTGGATACAATGCATTCTCCGGCCAGAATTCCGGCGGGAACCCTCTGTGTTAGCATTGGATCATGTCTGCCTCCCAGCATTCCCTATTTTCTGGTCCAGGCTTACAGGCCCTTTTTCAAGGCCTGGCTCACATGGGGCTACAATTCCCAATACCACACAAAGTGGTCCCCAACACTCAAACACACATATTCATATTTTATTTTTTATTATACATTACATATAACTGTATGTTATTTTTATTTACAAAAATAGGATAATGCCACAGAAGATACTATTTTGCAACTTATTTTTTCAAATGTATAATGTGGGACATTATTATGTGCTTTTTAGTTAATTAATTCTTTGTGATGGTTACATATGATTCTATTTACAGATTGCCATAATATATTAACTGATCCCTAAACTTTTAACCCATTATGAAATTTATGTTGTTTCGATTTTTTTCTTAATTTCACTTCTCCAGACTAGTCCACAACCTTTAATTACATGTTCACATAGTGGCCTGTACTTGTCTTTTGTTTGGGGTTAAATAATATTTAATTAAATAAGATGAATAATTTTACTTTTTTTTTTTTACAATTTTAAATTAAACTGGAGAAAAATCATGAATTGTGTGACTTACTGTTTAATTCATACGTTCTCTTCTGGCATATAAACTCTGTGAGAGTCCTACTTCAAAACTGGGACTGCAGCTGTTTTGTTCACTAATATATCCCTAGAATCCAGCCCTGCACCTACTGTGATGTCAATACTCAATAAATACATGCCAATTGAATGGTGAGTGTATAAATGACTAAATATCAAAAATGTTGCAGACTTCTCAGTGTGTTTCTGGGATAATTCATAAAGCAGAATTGCTTGAATAAATTCACAAGCATTTCATATTTTTATAGATATTGTCTTGCAAAGAGTTTCTCCCATTAACATACTCCCATCAACAAAGAATAACAGGACTATTTTACGACACTTTCAAAAACAGGTGTAGGTTTTTACAACAAAAATACATAAGACCAAAGAGAGGAATTCTTTTAAACTAATTTACTGCATCTCTACCATTGTGAGGAGATAAGAAATGTTATTTTTGGTTGTAAGGGAAATTTTAAAAAGATAAAATAGTGCTCCCTTTCAATGAGAGACAGATGTATTGGACTTTGTAAAATTTCCAAGCATTATTTGATCTTTGATCCAGCTCAAATATGCATTCATATATACAAGGGGGACCCCTCCAAAAAACGGACTTATCTTCTAGAGGGCAAGCTTCTTGTAGTACAGGCTTCCTTTGCTAGGTGAGTATTCTAGGAACCCATCTATATCTGTGTACCAGCTGGCATTGTTGTAAGAGGCTGTGTTCAGCTTCAATGAATTGTAGACTCTTTCAACACATTTGCCCATCTCATGATGGGTGATATACGAGCACACCTGCCCACACCCTGCTGAGTGTTCATCAGTTTTTGATCAAAAATGGCACGAACCCCATGCCCCACCCTACCTATGTATCCAGTCTCACCCTGAGCAAATTATTTTTGTTTCCCCAGATGAAAAAAGGCCTCAAAGGGAAACATTTTGCCAATGTGGAAGAGGGGAAACAAAAAATGGCAGAGGCACTAAAAGGCATCAAAATGGAGGAGTTCAAAAACTGTTTTGGGCAGCAGAAAAGACGTCTCTACAGGTGCATTGCATCAAAGGGAGAGGGTACTTTGAAGGTGACTGAAGTTTAAAAATGTAAAAAAAAAATACACAATTTTTTATAAATAAATTCTGGGGTTTTTTAGGTCCTCCCTCATATGATATGTTATTGCAGTTGCTCGATTTTTTTCCTAAAAAAAAAAGATTAAATAGTAAATATTTAGGTGCAGCTTGCTCTCTCTCTTTCTCTCCCCCTCTCCCCTGACTCTTCCCCAGGTGTGTTTGTTTTCCTTGCCTCTCTCTAGGCTCCCAACGCCTTTCTTTTGCATCTATAACTTGTTTCCTGAACCATTTCTTTAATGGCTCACATCTTCTACCTCTGGGGGAAAAAAAAAAAACTTTAATTATTTAAAACTTTTTATTGAAATATAATATAATACAGAAAAATGCACAGATCTTAAGTTTTTGGTTCAATGAATTTTTCACAAACTGAATACACTTATATAACTAGCATCTAGATCAAAAAACTGAACCCTATCAGCACAGCATGTCAAAAGCCTATCGAATAACAGTTTTCATCTAATTATGTCAGCAAATTGATAGTATGTATAATAGAAATAATGGTACTATGCTTTTTATATTGATATATTTAAAATACATTTGTATGTTTCTATACATACTAATGTATAGGGGTTCATCCTGAAGTTTTCTCCTGAATTGCCTTCATTGTTACACTGGGTACCTAAAAGACAAGCCAACAGAAATAAATAGAAGATCTATCACGTCATTCATGGTTAAAATTAAAGCCACTGATTACCCTGCACATTCCTAGGGTGTTCCAGATAGTGAATGATGAAAGCCAACCACGCAAGTCATGGAAACAGCTGAGGACTCTATGTGACATGCAGTGACGAAGGATGATTCAGGCCCGGGGCTATTATTAGAGCAAACAAATGTTAGATATGTAAATAGATTATTAAGTAATCCCTTTGGAAGAGGAAGGAGAAAAGAAAAAGTGAATCTGAGTCCCTGGTGCTTTTTGTCTCCAAACTGTACTAGTCACAACCCAGAGGCAGTGTCTGCTGGTATCCTTGTAGCTCTGGTTCTTGGACTCCACATGTCTGCTGCTTGGTGCTTAGGCGGAATTCCCATGGACTGAGTCAAGCTCCATGTGTCCGTGGCCCCTTTGAGTGAACTCAGGGTCACTGCTCTTCAGCTATGATTGTTATCTTCTCAGGCTTTTAAAGAGTGCCAGAGATGACACGGTATTTTATGATTTTGTCTGAGTGACAGTTGTCTTACATTTGAAGACCCAAGTATAAAAGATAAGCGTCTGTAAGCAGTATAAGTGGAATCAAAGCAGAAGCTAATACCACTCTCCAGTAAAACTAAAACCAATTATGTAACAACAACAAATTTAGCAAAAGAACTATCCTAAATGTACCAAATTGTTACACACAAAGTTGATTTTCATTTGGCAGACCTCATTGATATTCAAAATATCCCAGTAACTTAGAGAATTCGCCTATTGAATACAATTTAATAGAATAATATTATTTTGACTGAAACCAATGTTTAACGTATAACTTTAAGAAGATAACAACTTCTTGTGTGACAGCATTTTTGTATACTTTTTTCATTTAAGCCATATAATGATGTAATGAATTAGTTACTAGTATTGTTGTCATTTTATAACAGAGGATGCTGAGTGTCAAAGAAAGAACTTGCTCTCAATTACACACCTGGGAGGGGATTAAGAGACCAGAACTCAGGTCTATTTATCTCCCCAGGTTGCTCTCCTAAATATTATGTTCTATAAAATGACCTCATAGTTTTTGAGCTCAATTATTCTAGTTTTTGGCCCAAAATATAAATGGTAATGTGAAAATAGGTCAAAAACAAAAGTTGTGGACTTATAAGCCACTTGTCCCACCACTTTTAATAAGCACCTGTTATGTACTAGGCACAAAGCAAAACAATTTCCATGGATGTTCCTATTTAGCTCTATATAGACCAGTTTCCAGCTTAGGTTTAGAGAGGTTGAGAAGCTTGCCCAAAGTCCAGACGGCAAAGGATGTGACAGTGGGGTTTGAACCTGGTCTGTCAGTCTGACTATACTATCTCTAAAAATGGATTTTTGTGCATCAGAAAGTAGCACACTAAGTTTTTTGCCTTTGTTAAAGCATAACCCTAATGAATCTTGGAGAGGCGTGGTTCTCTGCAGTAAAGCCTGCCCCTGTTGTTTGTGAGCACAGGACATGAGCCCAAATAGAGATCCACATACCAAATAACTAAATATTTAAATATAAACCAAGATAATGCACTGTTAAACAAATCATGTCCAATCTTTATTCTTACATGACATACCTTTATGATAATCTGGAGGGCCAGGTTTCATTTCAGATTCTCTGTCTCCTTAACATTAGAAGCCAGAGGGTTACTGCACGGAGGCCAATGCTTGCCCTTCTCCACCCACACAGTGAAAGGTCTCATGCTGTGCTGGTGACCCACTGGAGCTCTAAGCTGTGTATCATCCACCAGGGCCCTGGGTGCATACCCAGCCGCACAATGTACCCTTGGGAAAAGGAACCCAAAGCTGAAGCTGGGGCAAGTGCTCTAAATCAACTTGGGGCCATTTGGACAGAAAAATCTGGGGTCCCAGGTACTTTGGAACATGATCTAGGAAGAGGCATGCAAGTTGGTGGGCATGTCTCTGGCCCCATCTCTTCTCCAAGAGACTATAGCTGGATGAGATCAGAGCAAAGCCCCCTCGCATAGGACCCTTCCTGCTGGAGCTCATGGGCAGAAGCTATTGGGCTTCTCAGAGGCATTTTCAAAGAAACATCATTCAAAGACCAACATTTTCTTTTAGAAAGAATTCCAGTCTTTTAACCTTGTCTGAGTTCTAACATATTAAAGGTCATCCAGTACATAAATCCCAGCAATAATTCTTTCATTCCTTTCTTGCCTTTATAATTTTTTACCACCTCACATTATTCCAAACCCCCATCAACCACACATCCCCCCAATAAAGAAAGACACGTCCAAAGAAAACCCAACTCCATCCCTCTGTCCTCCCACCCTCCCTTCTCCCTTCCCTCTCTCCTTTCTTCTCTTCCAGCCTCCTTTTTTCTTAGGTCCCTTTTTACTCCCAGCTGTTTATTATGTAAACACATTTAGCTCTCCTTAAGAAACATTTCTTCCTTCTTTTCTCATTCAGGTCCCACTCTCTCTCAGACTTTACATCACAGATGTTAGCCAAGAGAGAACCACTTGGAGGTGGAGGTAGGGGAGGAGGAATGTTCAAAGAAAGTGAGCGGACAGAGAGCAAATTCCCTGAGGTGGGAGGTTGGGTGAGACACAGAGCTGATATGGAAAGAAAGACTAACTTCCTTGGCTGGAACCTGAAAATGAGACTTGAGTAGACTTAAAACAAATTGAATATATTTTGTCTTTTCTTTGGGGAAAACCCCTAATGTGTACACTGAAAATCTGACTTACAGCATTAAAATTTAAGGAGATCATTAAAAATGTATTATGACTTTCAGGTAATGCTATTTTTTTACAGCTCAATTTGATTTCTCGCCTACTGTGTGTTTTTGTATGTTTATTTCCTTTTTAAAAGAACATCAGAAAAATCATTTTTAAAAGCCAGATGCACCCCTAATTCTTCAGAATGCACCACCTGGGTGCCCTGGCTGGTGTGGCTCAGTGGGCTGAGCACTGGCTTGTGAACTGAAAGGTCACCAGTTTGATTCCCAGTCAGGGTACATTCCTTGGTTGCAGGCCAGGTCCCCAGCGAGAGTGTGTGAGAGGCAACTGATTGATGTATCTCTCACACAACCGTGTTTCTCTCCCTTTCTTTCTCCCCCCCTTCCTTTCTCTCTAAAAATAAATTAACGAAAGACTGTTTAAAAAAAAAAACCACCTGGGAAACCTAATGAATATATTATTAGCTATATAACATTGGGAAGGCAGACCACATTTACATAACTTTTATTGTAGTGTATTGTTATAATTATTCTATTTTATTATTGCTTATTGTTGCTAATTTCTTACTGTGCCTAATTTATAAATTGAACTTTATCATAGATAGGTAAGTATAGGAAAAAACATAGTACATATCAGCGTTTAGTACTATCTGTGCTTTCAGGCAGACACTGGGGTTCTTGGAACATTTCCCCTGAATATAAACTGAGACTACTGTGTATAGCTGCTTAAAGAATTTGTTTTATTCTCACTCAGGTAAGAGTTCCATGTTTAGGGGGAGGGGAGGAAGGACTCAGTCTTCATGAAGTCATTTAAGGACTTAGGCTGGTGGTGGTTCCAACAACTGAATTCCAAGTTCACCCTGAGCGTGGCCCTCCCAGTCAGTCAGAAGGGTGAAGAGCTTGGGCAGATCTGTGCATGGGCAGTCGTAGGACTAGGAAAAACTTAAGTCACGTGACCAGAGTTAACTGTAGGAAAGGCTGCCTAGGAAAAAGAGGAGAAGAGGTGCAGTGAGTTTATGTCTGTACTGCCATGTCCTCACCTAGTGTTCATGTCATTCTTTCAAAGTGCTACAGAGCAATGGATTCCAAAGGGTTTCCCTGGGCTAGAAACCTATCTAAAAATACTGGTTCTTTCTCCTGATAATTTATATGTGAATGCTGTACATCTTCAGAGAACTTCATTTTAAAATGAAGATGGGTTTTATTTTAGTAAACTATAAGATTACTGAAATTTAATATTTTTAAGTCAGTATAACATAGTAGTTATACTGGATCAAAAATACTTGGGTATGAATCCACACTCTGCCACTCACTAACCACATGAGTTTGGACCTCAGTGTACTCATCTATAAATTGACTATAATAATAAAATACCCTCTCACAAAGTTGATACAAATCAAAGAAGAAAATGTATATAGAGTGCATAATTGACTGTGTGGCCCATGGTAAGCACTAAATAAATGATAGCTTGGCTAATATTATTATAATGAAAAATTAACGTATTATTAGAGTTTACTAAAGAAAGTCCTTAGCTATCCCCAGAAACTCTGGCTGCTATGAAATGCATGACAATGATGCAAAAGCTCCCACTGCAAATATTTACTTACAGATAACCAGAATTTCCAGTTTTCCAGGAGATGAATTTATTGTCAAGCCATAATCAGTGTGTGTAGTTATTATGATATTTACTCTCTGGTCATCTTCCTTCTAAATATAAAATACTTCAGTGTAGCTTCATCAGAATGAGTGATGAGTGCTGCCATTGTGGGCTGTTTGGTTAACTCTAGAGTAAGCAGTAATGTAAATTTGCATCAGATATTTTGGGCCATAATTTTGCAATAACTAAACCTTAAAACATGAATGCATTGTGGTTCAAGTATGAATTATCCTTACATTCCTTTCTAAGCTGTGTCTGCAGTTATAAGTAACTTTTTCCACTAAAAGTGAGACTAGGTGGGCTTTGAAGTCTTTTTTGCCACTCAAGTGGACCAGTCAAAAGAGTTTTAAAACACGAAAAAAAAATATTTAAGATTATTTGGATTATTTGTTGTTTTTTGGGAAAGTGATAATTTTTAAAAAACTATTAACAAATCTTAGAGCACAGACTGTAGAAATTATGCAGTAATTGTCATCTAAACTTGATACTAGCTATATCTTTCCAAACATTATATTTAATTCTGGGTTTTGTGTCTAAAAAGAGACAGAAAACTTGGAGAGGGTTTAAAGGAAAGCCATAAAAATGATTAAAGGTTTGGGAAACAAGGCCCATGAGGAAAGGCTAAAGAGACTTTGTTTATTCTGCCTGCAGCACAGAGTTTGAGCCCAAACTTGAGAAAAAAATTCAAATGAAGGACAGTTAATGTCTCTAATCTACCACATAGGAAAAAAATTAAGTTAAATGTGAAATAGCCTGACAATAGAAAGAACAAAGACAGGCCAAAAGACATAGAAAACCCCCTTGCAAGGGATTATTACAAACAGGGTAGATTTTCAATTGCGGACTGGTGATTTTTGGACTACCTGATGATGAGAAATGTATACAATGTCCTTGGAAATTTCTTTTAGCCTCATGATCCTAGGATCATTTCTGTTTCTTTAAGTGAATAGTTAAGTGTTAAGTTACAAATGGTGAGATGCCCCTCAAAGTTGTGTTTAAGATCTCAATCAGACCCTAATGATCTAGATAAATAATAAAACTTCTCGGTAAATCGGGAAATGTGGCTCAGTAATTAAAACAACAGAGCTCTTGGCGCGGAGCAGCGCAGACAGGCCTGTGAGGAGACCAGCAGGCCCTGCAGCTGGCGTGGGGCTCGGCTGCCGCGCACTTCTCGGCGGTGGCGGTGCCGAAGCCCCACGCGGGCGGGGTCGCCGAGCCGCGCGTGGTCGAGCCACCGGCAGGGGTTGGGGCTGCATGCCCGGTCCGGCGTCTGGTCACCCACCTGAGACAGGTGCTGAGTTGACGGCTGAAGTGCGGGGGTTGGGGCGGCGCGGTGGGTCCTCCACGGCTTCTTGTGGCTCGGCTCAGTCTGACCTGATCCATTTGGCAGAAGCACGAGGGTTTCCTGTGTGGTCTATGGCTGTGATGTGGCAAGACTCCCATCTCCATCTCAGCCTCAGCCCCCTTGTCTGCCCAGGTTTTGAGGAGCGAGAACCTGGAACCTGGAAAGTGGTTATTTTGACCCATGTGGTCGTTTTCTGACCTAGGCAAAGGGCCTGGACCTCTCGGTGGGGCTGTCACCATTGCTTCCCTCCCCCAGCTTCTCACTCCACGAATTGGATGTGGTGCGTTGGTCCCATCCTAACAGCTGAGAAAAGGAGGGGGTGTGGGTGCTAAGGAATGATGCCTTCGGGGGCCTCTGTGTTGAGAGGACGTTCAGGGACCTTGGGTCATTCCCTGGCCCCGCCCACGTGTACTTACTGAGCACTTGAAAAGAGGCTCCTGTGATCACGAAACAATTTAATGTTAATTTAAATTTTAAAACCAAAGCAGTGCAGATGTTTAAGTATTTATGTGCTGATTGTATTTGTGATGAGTTGGATTAAATAAAGTGAGTTACTAAAAAACAATTATAATAATAACAAGATTGATGAAGGTAAGGATACAGTTCTGTTGCTGCTTAGATCAATTCATTATTAGAAGATTTAATCTTCCCGATTACAGCCTTGCTTCACCGATAACTCTAGAAATGTGGGGAGAAATCATAGGGAATTATGTTTATTCTATATTAGGCTTAATTTTGCAGACATAACTTAAATACACTTACATTACAGTTTTAATAATCAAGAAAAATTGGTTAAGATCAGAATATCAAAAACAAACATGTACCTTTATCTATAGAATTCTTTACTTGATATTTATTTTGATCCTGAGCACTCTAGAGAACTTTGTAGACTGACCAAAGTACAGATGATAAGCTGTATAAACATGCTGACCAGACCTAGGAACTAAGTATACTGAGCCTTTGCTTGGTATTAGGTAGGTTTAAAATGAGAGTTTGCAAGACACATCCCCTGTCCTCACAAAAACAAAACATATTAAAGAAACATATGTGTATTTGCTGGCGGGGTCATGCTATTTATTACTAAAATAATTTTTTAAACTAAACTGGTTTAAAGTATTTATATACCAGAATTTTGGAGGAGCCATAATATCAAGCAAAGAAAATTAAAGATTTGATTTTAAATATTGCTTTGACAGCAAAGTAAGTATATTTGTCAAACTTGATTAACCTAAATCTAATAATGAAGAAACAAGTAGAACAATCCAGAAGGTGGAATTTTTTTCAAGAATCTTGGGGAGAAGTCATTTTTTTAAGGCAGAGGAATTGTTCTAAATTAAGAACTAAAGAATAACCAAATGCAATGTACAAATCCTGGTTAGAACACAGATTAAGGAAACAAAAAGCCCAGCTATGAGACTTTTTTTGGAACAATTGAGGCAACTCAAATATGAACAGCATATTAAATGGCATTATACAATTAATGTTAACTTTCTTAAATGTAATCATTATATTATCTTGATTATATAAAATAAATCCTTACTCTTTTTAATTCACTTTTGATTTATTTAATAATATTTATTGAGAATCTGTTAGTTCAAGGCACTCTACTTGGTGCTGGGAGATCACAGTGAAATAAATAGACATTGTTTTGGTAACCAGGTAACTTAATTTGTGCGTGACTTCTGGCATAAATTTTTTTTGCATTTACAAACTCTTTTCAGTATGTTTTTAAATTTGTACCAATAGCATAAACTCAGACTTTCAAAGAAACATTTCAAAAGACTTATCTATTACTATATATTTTGATATTAGCAGTAAATAAATTTTGAACAAATTTAGTAACAGATGGTAACTTCAGTACACAAGGTATGCATGATATAGACAGATATTATAAGTGCTTGCAATATATATTAAGAAGTCCTTATTCTTTTTTGATTCTCCCTCCCTCTCTTTTGCTCCATATGTGTATATGTGTGTATATGTATAAATAGCCACCTGAAGTCTTTTTTTGCTAAACATGGAACAAAATCCTTAATTAATGAAGCAAATAAAAAACATCCCTATATATTTGCATGTATATGTGCATAGATAGTAGGTAGATTAAGCAAATATGACAAAATATTAAAAAGTGGTGGATTAAGGAAAGGATATATGTGTTCATTGCCCTATTCTTTCAACTTTTTGTAGTTTTTTTAAATTATCAAAATAAAAATGATGGGGAGAAGCATGGAATTGCTTCAAAACAGTGCAGTTAACAAACTCCAATATATAATTAAGGACCCATATAGTATTTGAAACAACAAGAGGAGGAAAATTTTGGTAGTGATTATTTTCTTGTAGGCTCTCTTACTCTCAGTTTAATAGTTGCTATTCAAGAAGTATTTGCTTTAGATACAAAAGCTAAGCAATTAAGTGCAATAGAAATGAAATATAAAACAGTAAGCACTAAGCTATTTTATAATATATTTATGTCACCTTTATGTGGTTTATCTTATACAGAGATGTAGGTCAATTATATCTCACTAATATTGGAAAAAATAAGTACTATAAAAATTTAAATGAATAGCCATCGTTATGTCACAGTTCTCTTTATTCCCAAGTTATCAGAAATCCCATCTGTGTTTGCCTTTGTAATCATTTATAATAATAAAAAAAGTGAATACAGGGCATAATTATGAAAATGCTTTGAGTTCATATTCTTCAAGATGTCATACTATAGACCATAGGCTATAATTTTACTAATAACTGTAATGGCTCATGGACTTTATTTAAGCAGATTGTCCACTGAGTTGATGCCATTAATCAAAACTGTCACAATTTTAAAATATTTTTATGTTCTGATTTTGTGAAGTGTAAATAATTGATGAAACTGTGGTAAATTTGATTCAATTTGCCAGCATTAGCCTTTTTATTGCCTTGTTCTCGCACAGTAGTGCTCCCTATATTCATTTATGATCTCCCAGATTAGTTGTAACTTGCATATTTGATATTTAGCTGAGGGAATCCTTCTGGAATGCTACAGACATGTTTTGCTTTGTTGATTGAATTATTTGCAATGTCTTGCAAAAAAAAGGATTCAGCTGGATCATAAAGGGCTACACCCAGTAAATGCTTCAGAAACACAGGTTGGACAGAGCATTTTGTGTTCTGCTCGGCAGTTGCCTGAGTCATCAGATGACTTGTTGGAGCTTGAGAGCCTGCTTAAGTAGAATGACCTTGAGGCATAAATCAGAGTAACTGTGGTGTGCTTATTTCACATCAGGCTCAATAAATGGTCTGCTGACTTTTTCCTTGTAATATTCATGTTACAAGTTCTCTTCTAAAGCAGTTATTATTGAAACAGTAGTTGAATTCTTCTGTGTTATCATGTAGTTATTAAACATTTTGGGACATGCAACCCATTCTTGCAACAAAAGGCACAACATTCCACAGTGACATGGGAGTGTTCTATGTTTTGTGCAAGGCAAGTTCAAAGGTCTCAGATTAAGAACCAAAGAGAAACCTAGTAGTTATTTCTTTCTGGGTAAAATCAAGGTTTGTGCCATGGATATATTTGTAGCTAATCCTTTGTTATATAATATATGTAATACATGATATATATGTAATAAAAGATATGGATCAGAACTGAGGAATAACAATTTTTCACAGAAATGTGTGCAGAAAGGTTCACCCTTGTTCATATCAGGCTTTTTTTGAAAGTATATTTTATTGAGGGAAATAAGGGGAAGAGTCCTCAAGAAACATATATAAAGAACACATGGAGAAAGCCAAAATGGGGAAGGATTGAGGGTGGGAGGTGGGGGTGGGGGGAAGTGGTGGTGGAAAAATAGAAATGACTGTACTTGAACAACAATGAAAAAATGCTAAAGAAGTATATTTTGTTTATTATGCTGTTACAGTTTTTCCAAATTTTTCCCCTTTGCCCCCTCTGCCCAGCACCCCCCTTCCTTCCAGCAATCTCCCACCCTTAATTCATGTCCATGGGTCATGCTGTGGCTTCTCCATTTCCTATACTATTCTTAACATCCTCCTGTCTATTTTGTACCTACAAATTATGCTTCTTAATCCCTGTACCTTTTCCCACCATTCTCCCCTTTCCTCCTCCCTGCTGATAACCCTCCATGTGATCTCCATTTCTATGATTCTGTTCCTGTACTAGTTGTTTGCTTAGTTTGTTTTTTATTTCACTTTTTTTTTTAGATTCAGTTGTTGATAGTTGCAAGTTTGTTATCATTGTACTGTTCATAGTTTTGATCTTCTTTTTCTTAGATAGGTCCCTTTAACATTTCATATAATAAGGGCTTGGTGATGATGAACTCCTTTAGCTTTACCTTCTCTGGGAAGCACTTTATCTGCTCTTCAATTCTAAATGATAGCTTTGCTGGATAGAGTAATCTTGTTTGTAGATCCTTGCTTTTCATCACTTTGAATACTTCTTGCCAGTCCCTTCTTGCCTGCAAAATTTCTTTTGAGAAATCAGCTGACAGCCTTATGGGAATTCCCCTGTAAGTAACTAACTTTTTTCTCTTGTTGCTTTTAAGATTCTTTCTTTATCTTTAATCTTTGACATTTTAATTATGATGTGTCTTGATGTGGATCTCTTTGGGTCCAACCTGCTTGGGACTCTGTGCTTCCTGGATTTGTATGTCTATTTCCTTCACCAAACTAGGGAAGTTTTCTTTCATTATTTTTTTTCAAATATGTTTTCAATTTCTTCCTCTTCCTCTTCTCCTTCTGGTATCCTTATGATTCAGAGATTCAGATGTTGGCACATTTGGAGATGTCCCAGAGTCTTCTTAGTCTCTCTTCACTTTTTTTGAATTCTTGTTTCTTTATTTTGTACTGGTTGAATGAGTATTTCTTCCTTATGTTCCAAATTGTTGATTTGAATCCCAGCTTCCTTTCATTCACTGTTGGTTCCCTGTTGATTTTTCTTTATTTCACCTAACGTAGCTTTCATTTCTTCCCTTATGTGTTTGCTGTAGTCAATGAGATCTCTAAACATAGTTATCGCCAAGTGTTTTGAATTCTGCTTCTGATAGGTTGGCTATCTCCATTTTTCTTAGTTCTTTTTCTGGAGTTTTGATCTGTTCTTTCATTTGGGCCATATTTCTTTGTATTCTCAATTTGGCAGCCTCCCTATGTTTGCTTCTGTGTATTGGGTAGAGCTGCTTTGACTCTGCCTTGGCACACCTGTTACATTATAAGGGACAGAGCCTTAGGTATTCAGCAGGGTGGAGCAACTGGCTTTGCCACTTTGTGGTGCTGTGAGGGAGGGGTCTGAGAGGGAACAATGCCACTTGCTCAGCTCTCACCTCATTTTCAGTCACTTCCCCCACTCCCCATATGCAACTGGCCCCCTTCCAGCCACTGCCCTGGTGCTGAATCCTAGTGTGGGTGGGTTTGCATATGTTCTAGGGCAGTGCAGGTCCTTTAAATGGATTCTACTCAGATACCAGTATTTCCTTCCACTGCTCCACCCCCCACTGATTTTTACAACCAGAATTTATGGGCTTTATTTTCCCAGCGCTAGAACCGTCGGCCATGCAGTCTGGCCTGGGGCTGAAATGACTTGCTCCCCAGGTATCCCTCTGGGTTTTTATCCACTATAGGTGAATGTGGGACCACCTGTTCTGCCAGCCATTGCTGCTGCAGCCTCGCCGCCATGGCCACACCCTGTCCTCTCCACCCTGGTTCCCTGTCTCCATCCCTCCTTTCCATCTGGATGAATATTTCTTCTTTAAATCCTTGGTTGTTGGACTTCCACACAGTCTGATTTTCTGGAAGTTCTGGTTGTATTTTGTTTTGAGATTAGTTGTGCTCATTCTTATGGTTGTGCAAGGAGGCAAACTGTGTCTACCTATGCCTCCATCTTGGCCGGAAGTCCACATCAGGCTTTGTTATCGCATTGAAAGTTTGCAGGGATTTGGTTCATTTTCCCCCAAGAGCCAATTTGACAATAGTAAATTGAGAACAACTCAGAAGGAGTCACAGTACACATACTTGCCCAAATAAATGTACATCCCCTTGTCATGTTTTATTCAATATTGTCTTTATCAGAGTATCTTATACACTGCCTTATATGTAGGAATGCCTCAGTAAATGTTTATTGTTTATTAATTGATTGGGAGGAGAAATAACAAAAGAATGAAGAACAATTAAATTCCAAGTAAAATGTGTTGCCTGAACAGCTGAGACAAAGATAGATCAGGATAAAATCACTCTGGTACTCTTTGGAACAATTTTCATCTCATTTTGATTATGTGTGAACAGGTGAAATGCCCCTCCCTTTTCTTACTCCCTTCAATTTTGAGCTTGCATTCTGTGGAAGTAGTTGGCTACTGAATTTCTGAGGCTGCAGAAAATGCTCAGAAGTGACTCAACATGTAATCTAAATGGGCCCACAGGAAGGCCTCTGGAAGAAGTACTTTTTTTATCTACGTTCTCTACAATGGGTTGTCTTCTATTTAATTACAATTTTAAACTATGTTTTGAAAAAATTCTGAGCTGGATTTTTAAGATAAAAACCTGCTAAAGACATTGCCACCATCTGGAGCCCCTGGTCAGAGGGGTTTTCTGAGGGTCAGCCCTGGCCCCTCTGCCTAGTTCCCTTGTGGAGTTCAGGGACGAATAAAGAAAGATGTAAATGACCAGAAAGTTTCTTTCTCCTCTTCCCACCTATTCCTCCACCCTCATATGGTTTTGAAAGAGATCTTTTCCTGTGTCTACAAACAGTCCCCTAGCACTACACATTACTAACTCCAAACAATCCACTAAAACCTCAAGTAACCAGACACATTTTAAAATTTTATTATTTTTTTTAATAATACCTGCCACTTGGACTAACTTCATGGAATCAGAGACCATCATTTCACATGTAAACATAATTCATCAAGTTTCCAGAGCACCTCCAGATAATTAGTAGAACAGTGTTTCTTTTCTCTTATTCTGGACCAGAAAATAGAAAGAATTCCATTTTTAAAAAATTTATCCTTTCCAAGCACTGGGGTATAGTGGTTGCCATGATATCCTGCTTAGATCCTGCCCACCATTTCAGGACTAAGGGACTCATTCCATCAGCTTCTGGGAACGGTGGTGCTCACAGCACCCACCTGAGTTCTTTTCTGGTGGAAAAGAGAGAGAGACCTAGCCCAAAGGCCATCCCCCTCCAATTCTGGACTACTCTGCAGGACCCAAGTTTGGGATGCTCACCCAGCTCCCAACAATGCCTTTTCTCTGGAAACTGGCAGAACCTTTATCCATGGGATGTGTTCCTGAAGCCATGTTGTACCATGTGACCTTGAACCTGGCTAGGTCATTCCTTGGATATTCATATTTCTTAGCCTTCTACAATACCTGTGTTGGAAGCAAGTTCTGGTTTGGGATAATGTGGTCTATCAATCTTGTCAGCACACCTGCTTACTCAGTCCTAGAGGTAACATATTTTAAATCTCACTAAACTCCCATACATTATGGGTTTGCTGAAATTCTGTGCTTATGGGGACCACAAGCACTATCTGTAAACTAGGGTGAGGAGAGGTGGACAAAAATCCTCAGTGGATGTGCATATTGTGTGTATCTCCTCTGATCCATTCATATACTCCATTGTCCCATTGGATTTCACTTAACAGAACACAAGTAAAAGATACTATGATTAAGACTGCAGAGCATTAAACCAAACATGTGGCCCTGCTAAACATGGAGTCTTCCAGCAGGTCTCACATCTATAAGATGTGCTTCCAGCAGGTCTCACATCCATAAAGCCTCCCAGTGTCTGAAACAGGAAAAGAGACGTGTAGTTTTCCAGACCTCAGTTCCAAGTCCTCACCCTAGTGAGGCACATACATTCCTCTCTATCAGTATGGTAAGACACTTGTTCCATGGGGCAGATTTAAGGTGGAGTGAGCTGGTTTGTTAGCTTTCACTCAAAAGTCTTAATGAACATAATGACTTTTACTTATAGAGGCCTTCATTTTTCCAAATAAAGATTCTGAATCATATTAGACTGTGCTTACATCAGAAGGCCTTTTGATATTGTGAATGATTTTCAATACTATAACTTATCTACTGTTGGGAAATGCCCCATCTGGTTTCAGAAACTGTAGCCTTGCCAACAGGTGAGAGGGCCCCAAGGCTGGAAATAATCAAGGAGGCCTTGGAAAAAACAGGCCACTGAGGAGATGAAACCTGTCCCCCTGGCAGGGGCTGCTCCCTCACATCACCCTGCTTGGCCCTGTGATGGTTGGTTGTTAATGACAGGTAAGTTCTCTTGCAAGGAGAGATGACCTAAGACAGACATCAGCTGGTATGGGCAGCAGACAAGGACTTGGGGAACATAGAGAAAGGGCAAAAAGGCCTGCACCCCTCTGCTCAGCTTGGCCATGGCCAGAGTCCTCATTCCACCTGAAAGAAGTCTCCTTATCTCTTGGTAGCTCTGCCCCACCTGCCTGGCTCAGGCTTGAAACAATATTAAAGGCAGGCACAGCCCTAAACTGGATCTGGCCGTTCCTGGAGACAATCAGGCCTAGAAATAAGTTCCTCTAAGCATGCTTTGTTCTTCCCTCAAAAGCTATGATAACTGGCTCATACTGGGAAGGAGATTTACATCATTCATAGATCCCGACCTGACGCAGATCTCTTGTGTTCCTTCAGTTGTTATCTATGATCTCTGTCTGTTTTCTGTAAACATAGTCTTTTGACAGTGATTGATAAGTTTTGCATCCGTACCCCTGTGTATATGGTTCTCAATAAAAGCCTTTAGACACAGGGGCTCAGGGCCTTCTCCACTAGAGGGAAGAACCATGTCCCCTCTCCTGGCAAACAGAGAAGTGTTTGCGACAACGTGTATTTATTCCTCCCATCCGTGACAACCCTGGGATTGCTGGCTCTGGACAGTAACCCTCAGCTCCAGAAGCGCCGCATGCAGTGCTCCCCACAACACTCTACCATCACTTCATTTCCCTACAGGTACTATGAATGTAGAAGTACACTGAATGCTAGCCCAAGTGCATCTAGATTAAATGCAGCAACACAAGAAATGTTCTTTACGCTATTCCATTTACTCTTCTTGTGGATGGAAACTACATACTCTCATCTTTCACAAGTTATAAAAACCAGGAGCTCAGGCTCTGGTGCCAGTCTGTCTGGATTTGAATCCCCTTTTTATCACTTTTCTTATACGGCTGTGTGCCTCAGTTTCCTCATCTATAAAATGGGAATACTAACAGTCCTTACCACATAGGGTTGTTGTGAGAATTAAGTCTCTATAGGTAGAACACCTAGAATCTTGTCCAATAACATGGTTCGCCATTTTTATTTTCCCCCAAAATGTAAATATCTTTATATTTTTGTAGTTTTTTTAAAAAAAGCAAATACTAAGTATCTTTAACTAAAAGTTTGGGGGGGAAAATTACACATAATCCCAGAGATGATTGCCACTACGTTAAACTCTTTTTTTCTCTTCTATGCTTACAAATGTTTCTGTTCTCTTTTTTCAAAACTGGAATTAAGTATATCTATTACTGTACAGCCTCATTTAGTTAAACTAAATTCTACAAATGTTTTTTCACTGTTACAAAATCATCTTAATACCTACATATTTATTTCACGGACTAGAAGTACAACACAATTTCATTTTTTAAAAGATTTTATTTATTTTATTTTTAGAGAGAGCAGGAGGGAGAGAAAAAGGAAAAGAAACATCGATGTGAAAGAGAAACATCGATCAGAACCCAGGCATGCCCTGACTGGGAATCAAAACAGCAACTTTTTCTTTGCAGGATGATGTCCAACCAACAGAGCCACAACGGTCAAGGCTGCAATTTCATTTTTTAAAACAATCAGGATTTCAATTTTTCAATCTTATAAACAATATGGATGTGAACATCTGATTGTGTATGTATTTCTATAAATATATTTTTCATATTTTTTCTCTATATTCTATACTATAGAGAATATATTTTTATATCCATGATAATGTTTAATCCTTCTCCCAGGTTGTATCTGATAGCTCAAAATTTGTCAATTTATAGACTTAGATTGGATTACTTTTCTCTAATTACATCACTTGTCATTTACCCTTCATAAAACTGCTGTGTCACTTTTCTGTCTACAAATGTGGCCTTGAAATTTCCTTCCTTCAATGACTTGCTAATTCTCTGCTTAGTGAGTTTACTATGTTTACAAACTTAAGAGATCATGGTATACTTGTTCTTTCAAATCCATTATAACACTATTAAAGTTTTAGCTAAAGAATTGAAGCTGTAGATTATTTTCTATGGCCTCTCTTAAACGCTGTCCAAAACATAACAATTCTCTGTGATAAATGCTACAACTATAAGGCATTAGAGCTTCAGGGATTCTTACAGATCTTATCAAAAGTTCCTTACCAGAAGCGACTGGGATTCAAACACGAGATAAATTATTATGGGGAGCAGTACCAATAAAATGACATTAGTCTGAAAAAGATAGCATAAAGTGTATGAAACAAAGTACAGTCACTCGTGTCAACCAAGATGGCTGCCAGTCAGCCATGACACTTTGGTTCAAGAGGGAAACTACCTAAGTCAAGCTAGACATATCTGGCAAGGAGACACGCCTAAGATATCTTCACACAAAATCAGAATAGCCTTGTCTGCAGAAAGGGACCATCCATAGACAGGCTCCTGGGGAAATTCCCCATTTGCCATCAAGGGTGCCAAGACACTTATCAAAAGACCCAGAAGGGTGGAGTACACCACTCTCAAGGGTATAACTGAGGCAGGCTCCAGGCCACTGCTGAGGCAACTGAGCTCCATGCACAAGAGTGCTGCTCCACACCGTGCTGATCTCCCTTGGCATTGGCCACTGGAGGCTCTGCCCTGCTGGACTGGGGATTTCATCTGCCCTGTTGCCCACCTGGCCCTGGAGATCCTTTCTTGCAAGATTCTGACGACTCCCTTACCCACTGTGCCATCTCCCAGACCTGCAGACTGAGACTCTGGGACTCCCATTATTCTCCCCTGATTGCTGTATGTGCATGTGTGTTATATTTTTGTTGGAATGTTAGAGTGTGAATAGGATATTAATGTATGTTGATGTTCTACTTTGAGTGAACCTGCAATAAAAACTGAGCGAATAGCATAGTTACCTTATGTGATTATTGTCTATTCCTTGGTGCTGGGCTGTTCAGCAGGCATATAGCCAAGCACTTGTCTGGTTGACTAATAAGAAAGACTATATTGCGAACATACACTTGAGACAATTATCTCTATCATTTCCCCTTTGTCCATACTTATTTACTCTCAAAGAACTGCTTTAAATTTTGAAGACCTAATTTGCCCTTTATCTTTGTTTCAAGAGACCAAATGTCCCTTGCACATTTCAGAAACTGGAGCGATTTATCTGAGAATATGCCTCTGTATTTGTGTGTTTGTGAAGCTATGACCCTGGATGTGTGTATTTGATATAACAAGAGGGATAAACCATTTGTATTTCTTAAGTAATTGGAAATTCATACTTTAAACACCAAGAAAAAAATTTAATATGCCTCTTCTTTGTCACATAAGCTGGCTCTGAACTAAAAGACAAGTTCCTCTTCCAGTTTTTCTACTTCTGGGAAGCCTGGACTAGTTCTGTTCTCTGGGTCATAGAGGAGCTGATAAAACAGATTCACACAAAGCTGTGAGTGATTCAATGTTAGGGAGGGCGTATCAAGAAGCATGTCTTCACACAAACAATAAATTGCTGCTACTTGGAATCTGGGCCATTGGCCAGAATAAGAGGTATTTCCAAGTTTCACCTCAGTCATTAATTCAATAAGCATTTATTGATTACCTTCTATGGCTAGATACTGTAGTAGCTATTGGAGATACCCAGAAGCCCTTTCATTCAAGGAGCTCGCGATTTAGTAGGACAGAAAGAAAAAAGTCAATTATAATACATTATAACAGAATAAGATCGGGTAAAAAGATATGCCTAAGATACGGGATGTCACAAGAAAAGAAACTCAAGAAATTGTGTTTGCCCAACATCCTCAACACCTATTTCCTTTTGTGTAGCAGTCATAGGTTAGAAGGTTGATCTTAGATGTAGGAGTAGGCCCTGAGGAATCTAAGTCCCTTAGCAGTTCACAAACCTCTGAACACAGGACATCCCCCAGGACATTGATCTGGTTCATGTGTTCTCATTCAGGCCACTTACTGGTGTTCTGAGGACTTTCGGGAAAAAATTTTTATACTCTTTTTGTTGTTAATTGAGATTTAATTCTCACACCATAATATTCATCATTTTTAAGTGGACAATTCAATGGTTTTTAGCATTGGTTTGTGCAACCATAGCCACTATCTAATTCCAGAACTTTATCATCATTCCCAAAAGAAATCTTGTATTAACTCTTTTCTCTCTGCAGCCCCTGGCAACCATTAATCTCTCTTTCTCTGTTGCCTGTTCTGCATGTTTCATGCTAATGAAATCATACAACATGTGGTTTTTTGTGTCTTCCTTATTTTGTTTAGTAAAATGCATTTGAGGTTGATCTATGTTGCCATGTGTGTCAGTAGTTTATTTCTTTTTACGGTGAAATAATATTCCATTATGTTGGTAAACCACAACTTGTTTACCCATTTATCATTTGACAGATTTTGAGTTGTTTTCACTTTTTGCTTATTATGAATAAAGCTGCTGTCAGCACTTGTGCACAAGTTTTTGTGTATGCATATGTTTTCAATTCTCTTAGATAAACACCTAGGAGTAGAATTGCTGGGTCATATGGTAAATTTATATTTATTTGAGAAATTACCACACTGGTTTTCCAAGACTGCACCATTTTATATCTCCACCAGCAGTGTACAGGAGTTCTAATTTCTCCGCATTCTCACCAACACTTACTATTTGTCCTATTAAATATAACTATCTTAGTGTGTATGAAGTGTTATCTCATTGTGGTTTTAATTTGCATTTCCCTAATGACTAATGATGCTGAGCACCTTTTTATGTGCCTATTGGCCTTTTGTGTATCTTTGGATAAATGTCTATTCAAATCCTTTTCCTACTTTTTAAATTGGGCTATTTGTCTTTTAACTGTTGGGTTGTAAGAGTTCTTTATATATTTTGGATACCGGGCACATGATTTGAAGTCCTTCTCTCCCTTCTGTGGGTTGTCTGTCTGTGTCCTTATGAAAGAACTCTTGCGTGTGACCCCCTTCTCGCTCTGCATGTTGGTGTAACTGAGGCCGGCATGGCTGTGGCCATCATGCCACTGGCCTGGGAATGCGCTGAGAGAACTATGGAGACATGGAGTTGGAGCTACTGAAAGGAGACAGTCCTGGGGGGAACTTTTTATCTTATTTCTTGATTCTCAAGTTTATGAGCTAATGCATTTATTTGTTATTTAACTGTGATGTTCAGTTACCTGCTACTGAAAGTTTCCTAAATGACACAGGTATCAAATCCATCAGACGTCTTCACCATTTCATTCTCCTCTAATCAAACCATAGACTTTAAGAACTAATCTTTAAAAAAAAATTTTTATTGTTGTTTGAGTACAGTTGTCTCCATTTTCCCACCGCCACTTTCCCACACCCCACCCACCCTACCTCCTACCTTCAATCCCACCTCCCTGTGGCTTTGTCCACGGGAAGAACTAATCTTTAACAATGTCATTATCAACAACATCTGCCACAAATGTCTCTACGGCTTACTTGTATATATCCACAGAATAAAATGACTAGAAGTTAACAATACTGTTGTTATATTTGGGTGGTAAAATAATGGGCGAGTTTTATATTCTTTCTTGAACTTTTCTATATCTCACAAATTTTCTATGATTAAATACATATCACTATTGTCATAAAAAATGTTTACTTTTTAAATGTTCTATTAAATTTGATGAGAGAAACCAGGGGAAAAAATAACAACATCTGAGAATTTATCCAAACATTACAAGAGTTGTGAGTAGAATCACTTCAAAGACAAAAATGAAGATGTCTTCTCAGGGGCAGTGGTTTTAGATGTTACTGTTGTCTTGCTAATTCAATGTTTGTTTAATAAAGTTTTATCTTTGCATCCACTTCTCTGAGATATAATCTATATTTTAATGGTCTTTAGGCAGATCAATAGGGGAAAGACTGAATGGGTAATTTACCTCCCCAGTCAGGAAATCATTCTGACTGAAAGGGTTTCTTAATAAAGCAGTGTCCAAACCAATCTCTACTTCCTCTCCTTTGGCACAAAGGAAATGTTCCGCTGTTTTGTTTTCAAAAACCTCAAGGTGTATCAGTTAACCAGTCATCCTGAATGTGTCTTTACTGGTTTGTGTACTGCTACTGAATGAATTACAAAAGAAAAAAAGAAATAGTACGCCAAAAAAGGCAAATCAAAAAAGGCAAGGCTTGGAGAGAAGTGATCATAGTAAAGGGATCCAAAGCACCAATGGGTGGTGTATTTCATTCTTATTTAGAAACTCTAGTGACAGGAGAGGCCACTCAACACCTACTTGATTTTTTTTTCCTTAAAAAGAGAACAACTTTGCTTTAGGAATCAAAAACCTAACCTGTCTCACCAAAACTGTGTTGTATGGATCTCTCTCAGTTCTTTTCTCACAAGGATTAAGTAACAAAAGTTCCGGTTAGATATTGAGTTCCCAAGACTTTCCTCTTAGACACATTGAGTCAGGTGATCTAAGTGCTTAACCAGTCCCCTGGGCAGCAATAAAATCTCTGAGGGAAATGCATACATACCTACATCCTTCAGGCAAAGTGTCTCTGCTCAGTGGGCCCCCACAAAGTCACTAAAAGAAAATAATAATAATTAAAAAATTAAATTAAAAATAAATAAATAATTAAAAATTTAGAAAGCACATTTCTTGCCAAGTCACAGGGAAGAAAGTGCATGAGTTAATCTGGGTATACATAAAATGCGATATTCTATTTTTTTAATGACTCACAGGTGCACTTCGATAGTGACGTTGTATACTTTGGGTAGTGCTGCTGCCCACCAGGAGCCTGCTCAGGACCACTCAGCAGGGGCCAGTCTGGAAAACCGGCCAAAGACAGAGCAGGAGGAGAACTTCCAGGCTAACTTACCTCAATGACCGCAGAGTTTAGAACAACTCTACTGTGCTGTGTAAAATGACCTCCCAGGGTCTTCTGCAGCTTTCTCCAGGCCTGAGCTTTAATTAATGCTTGCTTTGAATTTTATCTGCTCATATTCTTTTAATTGAATCACTTATTAATGAGAAAACATTTCTCAAATTGCCTACAAATCCCGTTTGACTTAATCCTCAAATGTTGCAAGTTGCTTTTCTAGAGGAGCATTCCCTGACCGCACTAAAATAGCGCCACCTTGCCTTCATTCTCCCTTTCCCTATTCTGCTTCATTCTTCTTCATAGCACTTATCACCACCTGACATATATATATACATATGTATATCTATGTATTCGTTTGTTGACTATTTATGTCATGTGCAGGCACACACACAATAATATAAGCTCTAAGGGAGCCAGGAATTGTTTTGTCTTATTCCAAATGCCTAGAAAAAAATAGATGGATGATAAATTTTTTACAGGATAAATAATTCAATGAATCTGCCTATGTATTTACTGATTTGTTCATTTAAAATAGCATGTACGCAGCTTAGAAGCACGGGCTCAGGACATGGACTGGTTGAATCACAGTTCTTCCACTTAAAAGCTGTGTAACCTTGGGCAACACACAATCTCTCTGTGCCTCAGTTTTGTCATTAGTGTGATAGGAATAATAACAATATACATCTTACAAAGTTTTTATGAATATTAAATGAGATGTTATTTATAAAACACTAAGAACAACATCTGCAACATACATAGTACATAAGCATCATGCCTGTAAAATCTCATGTGCTCAATAAATGTTAACAATCATTGCTCATTTATTCAGCAAATATTTATAGAATGTTTACTACAGGCCAGGTGCTGTGCTAGGTGCTAGAAATAGAATGGTGAACAAAACCAAAAATGGACCTTGACCTTATGGAGCTTATAATATAATGGGAGAGAAAGTCATTAATCCAAATCACCACAAAAATGAAGGTAGCATTAAAACTGCCTTAAATGTTAAAAACAAGTGATAGGGCAAGAGTATATTTATAGGGGCATTTAGTCTGGTCAGAGCTGGAGGAGAAAGATTTCTGGGGGAAGTTAAATAAATGTGATGGGGTAAACACAGACATAACATCCAATTTCAAGTTATTTTCTGTTACATGCTGCTCTGTGACCCTTTTATTTAAAAAAAGAGAGTTAACAAGAATGAGTTAATAGTGATTTTGCATTGAGGGAGAAGAGGCTGGTCTCTAATAAGGGAGAAGCTGTACTGAGAATGGACTTCAGCCACAGGCACATGAGCAAACAGAAACTGATAAGACAATCAAGTGTCTTCTCCCCTCATCCACCCTGGGAATTTTTTTAAAAATCATAGGAATTAGGGTGTACAATTAAAACATTTTATCTGGACATAAAATTAAAGTCAGAATGCTGAAGTCTAGAGAAATTTCAAACATCCAGTTTACCTATAATAACAATATTCAGAGAGAATTTAGGGGAAAGAATCTGTTCATTCATAATCCCACCTCCATTAAACATAATCATTTTTCCTTTTTGGTTTTTATTTTGCCTTCCCTTATATTCTCATGTTGTTATAACTGCAGACATAAATGGTTGTACTCATGTTGAGATTGGCATTTATCTAGAAGAGGGGAACAAAGAGAACTAGACATTGAGCTTAATAAATTGACCAACATAAGCCTCCTTGCTAGCCAGGAAGCTGCAGCTTCACACCCCAGGGGAATACGGCATTTCTCCCTCAAGGGGATTAACACTTCTCCCCTCCTCCCTCTGGTACCAGGTAACCAGGTGGGACCAGGGGAAGAGAGGCACATACGCAATTGAAGTCAAAATCGTGCAGGAGAAGATGCTGGACCATTGAGGCCTGTCAGGCTAGCCTGGGGGAAAGAAGGAATTGGTTAGGAGGTGCACCTATCCAAAGCCCACAAAAGTCTGGGCAGCTGATAGGTCATTTCAAGAAAGTATCTGGTCCGTCCAAAGCCCAAACTAATATCATCTCAAGGGAACAAAGAAGCTCTGTCTCTGTCTTGCCCACCTGATGATTCACTCACCCCATTTGTTCATGTGTTCTCTCATCCAGGGACATAGGACCACGTGGCTCTAGCAGCTAATGGAGCACACAGCAGACCTTTTAAGGAACAATGGACTGCAGTTGGAAACACACACTAAGCTAGCCAGATGCTGGACTGGACTGTACCTTAATATGGAGCATAAACCCTGGGCAGTGGCCTTCATCCTGGTCCTACTGACCGCAAGATTGGACTTTTTCCTTGACAAGATGGATAGAGATGAGACATTGGGAAGTCAGGAAGAAACCCCCTTAATTTTACATTATCAATAAACCATACCCTGGAGCCACATCCTCCCAAGTGGGTCTCAGGAAAGCCTTTTCCTTTAAATACCGCAAGGACTCCACTTCCACCGTTAATATTCACAGGACACAAATAATTTTATGTGGCTGTGCACAACCTTTGTAATTATGCATATTAACCATCATTCTGTGTTTATAAGGAGAGAGATTAGCCTTAGAACCCAGAACTTTGCTAACTGCTGTTCTCAACAAATTACAGTCGAGCATTACAAAACATTTCAGTTAATGACAGACCACATATAAAACAGGGGTCTCATGAGACTAAGATGGAAGTGAATTTCCTGTGAGAATTAGGAAAAAAATGTGGTTCAGAAGGATTTTTTTTCTCTGACTGGAACATTAGTTGTAGGTTTGGCAGTAGATTCCCTCTCTTTTCTAGCACCTCAATTTTGGGGTAATCTACAAAGATTGCATCCCAGCCAGTCAGACACTGACCTGTCTCAGCACAGAGGAGCCTGTCTGCAGCATTACATATTTGGAGGGCACTACAGCCCTGCAAGCTTGATGGTGTTCAGAGTGCATTGCTGCAAATTCTTTATCTAAGATCCTGTACAAGGACACAGGTCCACAGGAGGTACCTTAACAAGAATTAAGTGCTACTGCCGCTTCAGTACAAGCTTTCTGTGGTAGTGTGGAGCTGGCCTGTCCCTGTGCTTTGGAAATACTTTGGGGTATAATGATGGACAGCATAAGTAAGTTCTATTTCTTCCAGAAACTTGTTTTGTTATTTCAATGCCAAAGAGAGTCCTTTGTGGTAGATATCAATAGAACCAAAACCAAATTCCCAAAATCAAAATATTGAGTCTTCATTTCTACCCTCTCCTTGTCAAACACCTCCTTTTTAATAAATACCAAAAAATCCCTTAATCTGACCACTGCTCCAACATCCTATAGCCAAAACCACATTACCACGACGGTGCCCTGTATTCATTTATCTCTCCGTCTGGATTTCTTCATTCTCAGACCACCTTTTACGCCCTCCTGACAATCACTGTCATGACGATCTACTCCTGACCCAAGAAGTTTCTTCTAGATACTTCCAGTCAATCCAGTCCACATCCCTGTTTGTGTAGCAGCACTGATAGTTTCCATGTTGTATTTCTGACCTTATCAGAAGGAAGCACAGAAAGGGCTTATGGGACAGTGTGTGGAAAGTCTACAGTAATGTACAGTGATTCCCTGAGATTTCACTTTCACTTGCCACTTACTCACCGACTCACCTAAAGCAATTTTCAGTCCTGCACACTCCATTCACAGTAAGTGCTCTATACAGGTGCACAGTTCCTGATCTTTTAACTGTATTTCTACTGTACTTTTTCTATGTTTAGATATGTTTAGATACACAAATACAGGATGGGGAAAAAGTAGGCTTACAGTTGTTCATATAAAAAATAATACAATAATTAATAATAATAAACTGTTTCACATACAACTGTAAACCTACTTTTGCTCCACCCTGCACTTAACCATTGTGTTACTATTGCCTGTAATATTCAGTACAGTAACATGCTGTACTGGCTTGTAGCCTGGGCTATACCATATAGCCCAGGTGTATAGTAGGCCACACCTTCTAGGTTTCTGTAAGTGCCCTCTGTGAGTTTCATACAACAGAATCCTCAAACAACACATGTCTCAGAATGTATCCCCATCATCAAGCAACACATGGCTATCAAGGTTAATAGTACTTTGTCAGAAAGGCAAGTACTTGAAGTTGCACTCCATTCCCTCAACTAACCCAGTGCTTGGCGACAATGAAGCAGGCTAGAAAAAAGTTAGGGGAAAATCCCAACAAGTGCAATCAGGAAGTAAGAGCTGACATCCTCTTACCAGAGCCTCCACCTCCGGACGTGATCAAAGGGAAACAGTTAATGGCTGGAAACCCCCATGGTGGTTGTGGAAGTCACAAAAATAAGGCCTGCCTCCCACAGAAGCCAGGGTCAGAATTTTGCACCTCAGAGCTTGGAGACAACCTCACTACCCTGGGAAATACACAAAATCCCAAGAACTAACTGAGCACACAGCTCACTCTCAAGTTGGCCCATGTCTACTGGACGTGTATTTTTTTATTCTTTCACAGCAGTACCCATGCCCTGACTTCTTTTGTTTTCTCTGTATGAATAACTTGCTTTATTCTTACTCTGATTTTTCCTTGAAGTCTTTCCTGGGTGAGTCAAGGACCTGAAGGTCACCTGACATGCGAAATGTCCTGGATCATGCGAGGACAGGGCCAGCCCCCACGCAGAAGCAGTCTGGGAACAAAATAATTATATTCATACATTAAGAAATGGGGGGTAGGAGATCTATAGGAAAAACACACAGCTGTGTGTCTCTTCTACTTTGAAAACTACCCCAACAGTACTTTATTTCTGACACAAGATGTGTGAGTTTTCTACACATCAAACCATTCTGCAGCAAGCTGGAGGTTCTGTCAATACATTTTAACTTAATTCTGGCATTATCTACCCGGAGATAGCATCAGAACCCATAGGTTAAGGACTTGGCCCCACAGGACTATTTCCCTTTGTTACTGTAGGTAGTTATCTAGTTATTAATAAGAAAGAGAACAAAGGGAATTAGGCATTAAGCTTAATAAACTGGGGGAGCATAAACCTGCTTGCTTAGTCAGAAAGCTACAGCATTTACAGACTGATTCACACACTCCAAAAGACTGCCTCCTAGGAGACTTAATCCTAGAAGCACAGAAAGCCTCCCCAAGAACACTGTCTGCCCTCCTGTATCAGGTTTTTGGGGGCAGGTGGGGAGGTGCTTGATCACGGAGGCCTGTCGGTCTAATAGGGGGTGTGGACTGATCAGGAGCCCTGGGAAGTTTATTGGTAGTTTTGAAAAAGCTCCTAGTTATTACCCCAGAGGAACAAAAAAGATTCTCTCTCTCTCTGTCTCTCTCACTTGCTTGTTGACCCACACTTGTCCCATATGTTTGTGCATGTTTGCGCATTTTCTCTTACCTGGGAGCACATGACCATATGGGCCTAGCAGCTACAGAGGCCCATGGCAGACTGCCTAGGCTCCAAAGAACTTAGCCTTTATATGAAACAGAAGCTCTGAACCTTGGCCTTTGTTTTGGCCTTGCTAAAGGCACAGTTGGACTTTTTCCATGCAGGACAGATGGAGATGAGACATTGGAAACTCAGAGGCAAATTTCGCCTGACAAAATTTTGCCATAACGCAGTTTCCCATGCATGGTTGCTCAGAATGCTTTCCTCACAGTCCCATGGAAGAGCCTGATTTCCACTGGCAGCACTTTCAGATGCCAGTCTCATGACCAGGTTGTCACTTGTGTTTCAAACCAACTGGCTAATCAGAGGTTCCCACGCCCCACAATGAATTTGCTAAAGCAGTACATAGAACAGTTTACTTACTAGACTTCTGGTTTATTATAAAAGGATATAACAGCCAGATAGAATCGACACATAGGGCAAGGTATGGGACCGTGGAGCCCCGAGGCCGTCTTCGCATATGCCATCCTCCCAGCATTTCCATGGGTTCACCAACCTGGAAGCTCTGTAAACCTTTCTCTCCTGGGTACTTATAAAGGTTTCATTACATAGTCATGAATGCATTAAATCCCTGGACTTGGTGACTGATATGAACTCTAACTTCTCTGCCCTCCCTGGAGGTTGAGGGGTAGAGCTGAAAGTCCCAACCTTTTAACCCTGATTGGTTCCCCTGACAACCAACCCCATCCTGGGAGCTTTCCAATGACACCTCATTAACAAATCCTGGTGTGGTGGGAAGGGGCTTGTATGAGTAACAAAAGACATCTTTATTATTCTTGTCACTTGGGAAATGTCAAGGTTTTAGGAACTCCTCGCCAAAAAAGAGGTGAAGGTCAAAATACGTATTTTTTATTATGTATTGACAATATCATGGAGGGTCAGAGAGGCAGTCTGTGGCCAAGGAAGAGAGAAGGTGGCACGAGCTAAGCCAATGATCTTGAGCACATTGGTCTAATTAGCTTACTGACTGAGCTAAACAGTTTGAGAAGACAAAACAAAACACAAAACTGCAAACTGTTTCAAGGCTGAAGAATTATTAAAAGCAATCAAAATATAATAATGAATAAGACAGTGTGATGTCAAGTTAGGGAGGAGTACAATTGAAATTCATTAAGACACAATAAGAAACACTAGTCTAGGCTTGCAAGTAAAAGGGACTTTGCCAATGAATTATTCAAGGAGAAAGCTGAATAAGGGAATCCTCTCCTAGCTTGGCAACAGTTCAGACTTAGTTCAAACTTTCTCCCCGGGTAATAGTATAACAAAAAATAACAAAGAATCATGTTCAGTTGTTACTTGAGTACTTACCAGGTACAGTACAAGCCAGCTTGGCCTTAGTTCTTCTATTATAGTCTGAATCTTTCATAGTCACCTAGGAAAAAAACATTGGGAATGTAATCTTTGATTTTAAAATTAATTAATAACAAACAGGTTCAAGAAAAGTGTGGAACCCATGTGAACCCTTTTTTTTCTACTATTCTAAGCAAAAATTTTAAACTGTATCAATTAAATAGTTTTGAGCACCTCTTCTGTGCCAAGAGCAATGCCTGCTCCACTTATACTAAGAAAAATAAGGCCCTTTCCTCTAGGCGATTATGATCTGGTGGGATAGAGATAAACGAGCACAACTAAGGATCACGCAACCTGACATGCCACAACCAGGGGGAGGCACTTTACCAGGAACACAACACAACCAGCCTTTGTTCATGCTGTTTCTAAAGCTGACTCCCCTTTTTCTCCACCTATCCAGATTATATTCAGGCTTCTAATCCTGGCTCTTACGCCAGCTTTAACAGGAAGTATTCACTGAGTATCCTCCTTCAGTAATCTGCCCTTTCTTTCTTTCTTCACATTTCCTACATCATTTGGAATTTTCATTACACAAAATAGCACTTTATGACAGACTCTTTTGTAAGAATCTGTTTCACTTTACATGCATTTTTGTTTTGTCTTCTTGATTAATGTTATAAATTTCCAGAAAACTAAACCTTTCCTCTGTATTCTGTCTTGTGCCTAATTTAATGTTAAACATTTGTTGTGTGATTGGATCTGCCATTCTCACTTGGTTACCTTTGCTTCTAAAATCCTAATTAAATTTTCCCTTGGATCAAACAGGATCAATTTATCTCACAATTGTCATTTATTTTGTCACATCTAGGTTCAATGAGTTGATGCCTTAAATTTCTAGCCTAGATGTGATATTTGAAATCTAATATTGTCATTACATAGCACCTACAGCATTTTATTAAGAACATGTGGTTTTTACATTAATACAGTCGACATCAGAAATGCTCAAACCTGTAGAGAATTTTTGTACCAATTTATTTGAGCTAAACTGATGACATATACGGGGGAGCAAGATCTCAAATGCTCTGCAGAATAACAATTTCACAGTTTGTTTTATGTAGCTGAAATTAAGGGTTATATGGAGGCGGGAGAAAGCAAGCTGGAGATTGGATTACAGGACAGATAACAACATGTGTTTTCTTGAGAGTGGTTATTTCAAAAGTCTGTTAACAGAGATGCACAGAAGCAATGGGCAGGACTTGCTTAAGGCAAAGATAAACCTTCTATTAAAAAGTTATATACCTGGGATGTGACTACCCACCATGACCTTCTCCGTTAGGAATTTATGATCTGATTACCCTGTACCCCTTTTATCTTCCATCCACATAACAATAAATATTAAGTATCTATATTTACATGCCAAACACATTTTGTTGTAAAATAAAGGGCACATTTGGTTATAAGTAAGCAATCACAATTAGAAACTAGTTCTGCTATTTTTCTTTATTTTGATTAACCCTTGCGCTTTGAAGCACTTTTGCAGTGAATTCTGAAAACGGCTTTCTCATGTTGGCCTGTCCCTGGATTAGATTCCTATCCCACTTTTCTCCTCAGGTCCTCCTCAGCTCTGACTAGACTTTCAGTATCCCTTCTCTTAGCTGAAGGGTGAGTGGTAACTAAGAAGACATGAAAAAGCTAAATTTCAAACTCTTGGTGGGAAAAACCTGAGAAGCAAAATCGTTGTGGTGCAGGGGCTTCAAAAGGCTCAGGAATTGGCAAAGCAGTTAGACCTCCAGATCCTATCTGCTAATCCACACAGATTGGGCATCAGCGCTTCATACTTAGTCAGAAACTAGAGATTAAGGCCTGGGGAAGGTGAAAGAATGCCTGAACCAGGGAACTCCAGGCATAATTGGGGGCGGTTCTTGCACTAAAAGGGCAGGGGGATACTATCTACACATTTACCATATGGACTGAGTGAATGCCTGCACAGTAAATGTTGGCATCTCCAACACTGCTGCTCAGCTTGGCTCTGAGAATGCAGGCATCCAGGTTTATAGAGACTCACTTGTACTGTCCTAAGGAAATCACTCCATTCAATTGAACTTTCCCTGAGCTTAATTTTCTCATATGAAAAAGGAAGATAATATTATTGTACAAAGTTAATAAGGTACATAAGAGAAGCATTTTCTGGGCCTCAAGGACCTGTGAAGATTTTAGATATCATCATCGTCATCATCACTGTTGTTATCTCCATCCCCTTTCTTGTAATTTACAAAGTTGTTTTAGAAGAAGGATATGAAGCAAAGAACAGTAGTAGGTAATACTAGTGTTCACCAATATTAGTTCCCCTCTTCATCCTGAGCACTTGAAAGAATAGAATTTCCAGCTCCTTTTGCAAGTGGTGAAGCCATGTAACTCTTTCTGATTAATGCAGTAGTTGGAAGGAACTAGCATTATTTAATTAACAGTGCTGATTTTTTTCTCATTCTTCATCTTCGTAAAGTGGCTGAAGAGACCTTTTGCTGCTGCCACAAGACAAAGTCTCTATCAGCTGGATGCCTAAGTAGCTGTGTAGAGCAGACCTCCCTGTCAACATTGTGGGACTTTGTGTGTAGTGTGAGTGAGAAATGAACTTTTGTTGTATTGACTCACTGACATTTGGATTGCTGATTACTTGCAGCATAACCCAGGCTAACATGACTAATATGCTGTGATGGACCAAAGGATAAACATATCCTAGTTCTAGCAAAGGCCTAACTACTTATATGTCCTTCAGTAGGTGAACTAAAGTATGCCATCTCTATGGTCCCTTCAGCTTTGACAACGCTGACGTTACAACACAAAGCAATCCATTCAAGTGACAAATCACCCTTTGTTTAAGTGGTGAAATAAAATTTCAACTATATCAAACCACTTTAAGGAATGAATCAAGTTAGAATAACTTTTAGAATCAAGACTGTATTTATAAATTGTTTTAAACACACACTGGCTCTTTAAAAAGAGTGTGTTAAATGTAGTTACATTAAATATAATCAATGATTCCTGGTCATTATTATGAAACTTAGTTATTTTACAATGATGTCCTCAGGGCCAATGACGAGTCTATGTGCTCCTCCCAATGACCTAATTTTTTGTATTGGGTTTTTAGTTTTTCTGTGCCATTGTGCCAACTTTTCATTGTTGTTGATATGCTACTCACTGTCAGAAGCACACCTCACCACTTTATTGGCTATAGGAAAAGAAAGCAAATTTTGAACTCTGTTAGAATGATAAATAATAGTTAGGATAAACAGGGTCAGAGTAAGAGGTTAAGAAACTTTCCTAAGCCCTGACTAGGTAGCTCAGTTGGTAGAGCATTGTCCTAGTATGCCAAGGTTCAATCCCCGATCAGGGCCAATGCAAGAATCAACCAATAAATTCATCAATAAGTAGAAAAACAAATTGATGTTTCTCTCTTTCTCTTTCTTTCTTTCCCCTCCTCTCTCACTCTCTAACATCAATCAATAAATAAAATTCATAAGTAAAAAAAAGAATCAATCAGTGACTGCATCAATAAGAAGAACAACAAATCGATGTTTCTCTCTTTTCCTTTTTCTCTCTAAAATCAATTTAAAAAAAGAAAAAGTACTTCTGGTCAGGATGGCATCATAGGTAAATATCACTTGTCTCCTTGTACAAGCATATCAAAATTACAACTATGTTATAGAAAAACATTACACAGAACTGTCAGAAATCAAGTTGAATGGAAGTCTGGCAACTATGGAAGGAAAGAAAGCACATCCATCAAGACTGGTAGGAGGGGCAGAGATGTAGAACGGGCTGGTTCCACATCCATGTGTGGTAGATAAAAATAAGAGAAGGATATCTCAGGAATAAGGTGTCCCAGCCCCACACCAGGCGGCCAAGCCCAGAGTTTCTGTGCCAGGAATATAAGTCCCCATAACTTCTGGCTGCAAAAACTAGCGGTGACTGAGTTGGTGGAAGAAACTTCTGGAGTCCCAAACAGTTCCCCTTAAAGAACCCACACATGGACTTATACAGACTCACTCCCTCTGAGCTCGAGCACTGGGATAGCAGCTTGAAAGTTACCATAGGCATACAGGGAGGAACCGTAGGGTCTGGCATCAGGTGAGAGCTGGGGGACAGCTTTCTCTCAGAGAGGTGGTCAGAGGCCATTGTCCCTTTGCTGAACCCTCTCCTCACAGAGCAACAGAGCCAGCATGGGGTGCCATATCTGAGACTCCATTAACCTAGCTAACACTGTTTGCCCTGCCCTAGAGCACCCCTGAGATCCTTCCCACCCAACTCACAGCTGTTAACAGTGGCTTTTTTCATATGAATAGCTTGTCTTGGCTCATGTTTTACAACTTCCTAAATCCTCTCAAACATGCAACAGCTGGCCTCAGTAAGCCCCCTGACCCCCATAGCCTTTGCTAAGTGGTCCCAGGCCCAGCACTAGAAAAAGCCAGCCAGGTTCACAGCTTGGCTTTTCCTGGAAATCTCCAAGCCCAGCGCAAGTAACAGCCATCTCAGATTGCTCTATAGCTCAGGGAGAGTGGTCCCAGGCAAAACACAGGTAGGGGCTGACCAGGGCCTGTGCACCCAGTGGACAGCTACAGATCATACTGGAACACCACTACCCTGCCCCTGCATAGCTGATCTTCCATGGAGGGCGGAGGTTGGTGGTACATTGTTACAGACAATTGTTGTAGCTGACTGGCCCAGGTAAATCCCTCCATTTAACCTGCCAAGAGCAACCAGCACTCAGCCAAGGGGAGGTTGGACTCAACCCACACAAAGGGTGCACCTCAAGTACCCAGCTTGGGTGGTACGGGAGGCTGTGCCACTGGACCCTACAAGACATCTACTACATTAGGTCGCGCTACCTGGACAAGGAGTCATAGAAGCTCTACCTAATACATAGAAACAAACACAGGAAGGCTGTCAAAATGAGAAGACAAAGAAACATGGCCCAAATGAAAGAACAGATCAAAACTCCAGAAAAAGATCTAAGCGAAATGGAGATGAGCACTCTATCAGATGCAGGGTTCAAAACACTGGTTATAAGGCTGCTCAAGGAACTTAGTGAGGACCTCAACAGCATAAAAAATATCCAGTTAGGAATGAAGGATGCACTAATTGAAATAAAGAACAATTTACAGGGAAACAACAGTAGAGTGGATGAAGCTGAGAATCAAATCAATGATTTAGAATATAAGAAAGTAAAAAACAAAAACAAAACAAAACAAAAAATAACCAATAAGTACAACAGTAAGAGAAAAGAATCAAAAAAAAAAATGAGGATAAGGTAAGGAGCCTCTGGGACAACTTCAAACATGCGAACATTCACATGATAGGGCTGCCAGAAGGAGAAGAGAAAGAGTAAGAAATTGGAAATCCATTTGAAAAAAACAATTAAAGAAAAACTTCCCTAACTTGGTGAAGGAAATAAACATGCAAGTCCAGGAAGCACAGAGTCCCAAACAAGATGAATGCAAAGAGCCCCACTCCAAGACACATCATGATTAAAATGCCAAAGGTTAAAAATAAAGGGAAAATCTTAAAAGCAGCAAGAGGGAAAAAAGTTAGTTACCTAGAGGGGAGTTCCCATAGAGCTGTCAGCTGATTTCTCAAAAGAAACTTTGCAGGCTAGAGGGGAAGAAATATTCCAAGTCATGAAAAGCAAGGACCGATAGCCAAGATTGTTCTGCCCAGCCAACCTATCATTTAGAACTGAAGGGCAGGATAAACAGCTTCTCAGACAAGAAAAAACTAAAGGAGTTCGTTATCACTGAATCATTATTATATGAAATGTTAAAGGGAGTTATTTAAGAAAAAGAAGATCAAAACTATGGACAATAAAATGGCAATAAATGCATATCTTCAACAATTGAATCTAAAAAACAAAGTAAACAAGAACAGAGAGAGAGAATCACAGATAGGAAGAGTGTTTTGATCGTTGCCAGGTGGGAGGGGGACTGGGGAAGAATGGATGAAGAGGTGAGAGGATTAAGATGCACAAATAAGTAGTTACAGAATAGCCATCGGTTTGTAAAGTACAGTATAGGAAGTGGAGTAGCCAAATAACTTACACATATATTTTTTGTTTTGTTTTGTTTTTGTTTTTTACTTTCTTATATTCTGGACATAAACAATGTTGTGGGGTTGCCTGAGGGAGCTGGGGGTGTTGAGTGGAAGGAGGCAAAGAGGAAAATTTGGGACAGTTGCAATAGCATAACCAACAAAATATAATTTAAAAAAGAAAAGAAACTTTCCAAAGAATAAAGTAAATAAGTTTTAGCCATAAACTTTGTAGACTTAATGGGTACATATCATTTTGCTTAATTTCTGGTTCTCACAAATATTGCACAAAGGTGAATTTCCCTGATAACTGGGCTCCAGTTAGACAACATGTTAATTCTCTACAGCAACCCCAGCAATACATGTTCGTAATTTACTTGTTAATATGTACCTGACAACTAGAAATATTTCTTAGGCCATTGCCAAAACTAACACTGTGAGAAGAACTGAAACAATTTGTTCCTCATGTCAGTTGCTGAAGCAATTGCTGATTAAGTGTGTAAGCTCTGGAACAATATTGTGTTCAGAATCCAGTTTTAACCCTTGCTAGCTGTGAACTTGGACAAGTAAGGCAACTTCTTGATATTTGCATTTTCTCATTTTTAAATTGCAAGTAATCAGCTAAATGAGTAGTGTGTTAAACCCTTAGAAAAGTTGTTGTACACAGTAAATATTTAGTAAATAATATTAAACTTGTTATAATAATCATTTTCTCAGTCTTTTTAATATGTTTATTGTATTAGGTTTCTTCAGAAAAATAGAACCAATAAGATATATTTAAAAAAGGTTTATTTTGAGAGAGGGGCTCATGTGATAATACAGTCTAAAAAGTCCCACTGTTTTCTATCTGCAAACTGGAAGCCCAAGAAACTTACCCTTCCCCCACCTTTTTGTATTATACAGGCTCTCCAGAGATTAGACCATGCCCACCCGTATTAGTGAGGAGATCACCCTTATTCAGGCTACCCATTCAAATGCTAATCTCTTCCAGAAATACCTTCACAGGCACACACAGAATAAATAATGTTTTACCAGCTATCTGGGCATCCTTTAGCCTGGTAAAGTTGACATATACAATTAACCATCACATTTACTATTATTGATAATAAGATAATAAATTCTGCAAGACTATAATGGTGTTTTCCGATTAATTTATTAACTTTCCATTGGTCACTGTGTTAGTGAGGGTTCACCAGAGAAATAGAACCAATAGGATGATTTTAGACAGATAGATGACAGATTTATTTTATGGAATTTATTCAAATGATTATGGAGGCTGGCAATTCCCAAATCTGCAGGGTGGGTGGGCAAGCTGAGACCCAAGGGAGAGCTGTTGCTGCAGTTCTAATCTGAAGGTCATCAGGCTAAAGATTCAGGAGAGTCAATATTGCAGTTCAAGCCCGTAGGCCATCTGCTGCAGAGCCCCTGTGGGTTGGGCGAGGACAGCCTTCAATTCTCCATCAGCATCTTGTTCATAGCATAACCAATGAAATATGTTCATGCACCACATACTGATGCACCTACTGGAAGATGGTCCCATAAGATTATAATGAAGCTGAGAAAGTTCTATTGTCCAATGGGGTAGCTGTTGTAACAGCATAGCACAAAGGTTGCAGAAATCAGCCACAATGGTTGCAATGACAAGCAACTTTAACCTAGATGGGGATGAGAATGACACTGAGGAACTCTTAGAAGTCGTTCCTGAAGAACTGACCAATGGGACAGTAACGCATAGCTGAAGAAAGGGCAAGAGAAAAGGAAACTGCAGGAGAATAAAAAAGAAGAACCCCCAAGGAAATTCATTGTGAAGGGTTTAGTAGAAGCTTTAAAGACCTTAAGAAGCTTTTGAAAAAGTTTGAGAACATGGACCCCCAAACAGGTTTTCACTGATAAGAATATTCATGGTGCATTATCTGCTTACAAGCAAATCTAGGATAAATAAATAAATAAGAAAGAAAGAAACAAATCAAGCAAACCACCATGGACATGTTTCTGAAATAAGTGACAGCTCCTCAAGAATAGCCGCAGGCAGGTGATGACAGCTTCATAAGTTTTACTGTCCCGAAGACCTTCCAGTACGAAAAAATACGGATGTGAAAGAGAGTGATATTGATGACCCTCACCCTGAGAAGGCCTAGGCTAATATGTGTGGTTTTGCCTCCATTTTTAAGAAAAATGTTTAAAAAGTAAAAATTAAAAATTAAAAAATGGGGAAAGAGCTTATAGAATAAGGATATAAATAAAGAAAATATTTCTGTACAGCTGTACAAGGTGCTTGTGTTTTGAGTGGTATTTTAAGAGTCTGAAAGTTTTTAAAAAATTAAAGAGTTTATGAAGTTAAAAAATTATAGTAAGCTAAGGTTAATTTATTATTGAATAAAGAATATTTTTATAAATTTAGCGTAGTCTAAGTGTCAATGTATGTAAAATCTGTGGTAGTGTATGGTAATGCCCCGGCCTTCACAGTCACTTCCAACTCTCACTGACTCACCCAATACTATTTCCAGTCCTGCCAGCTGCCTTCCCCATACAGGTCTACCATTTTTTATTTTTAAAAGCATTTTTACCTTACATTTTCTATGTTTAGATACACAAATACTTACCATTGTGTTACAATTAGCTGCCGTATTGACTACAGTAACATGCTGTATAGGTTAGTAGCCTAGGAGCAATAGGCTACATCAGATAGCCTAGGTGTGTAGTAGGCTATACCATCTAGATTTGTGTAATGACGGTTGCACAGCAATGAAATTGCCTAATGATCACTTTCAGAATATGTCTCTGTCCTTAAGTAGCACATGACTAGAGAGCATTCAACTGATTGGATGAGACCCACTCACATTATAGAGGGTAATCTGCTTTACTTAAAGTTCACGAGTTCTAAAAATTCCTCTGACCCTCTTTGTCCATCATCACAGTGCATGTGGTTAACTCTTCTTTGCCATGTCCTCTCATAAGGCTTTCAGGGTCAAGATATCCCTGGCCAAGAATCAAAAGCAGAATCAGCCCATTCCCCAGTGGATTCATTAGAAACATAGTAATAAAATCAGGTAGAACTCCAAGAGGAGACAGTGGAGAAAAACCAAGCTGGGCCTCTAAGGAATTGCACGAGATGGCTTACATATTTATGCAGTATCCAAGTTGCTTGCATCTTATCATATTACTGAAAAAATTACTACTATCTAGACAGTTGGATGTATTTTATTGGGAAATTATTGGACAAATTACTTTTATATTTGTTAATATTTTTCTGCACTAGTAGGTTGGTTCAGTAATAAATACATGAGATCTTTTAAAAATAAGTAAATAAAAGCTAATTTGATCCCAAAACATTCCAACATAAACAACCAGAATAATGTTTGCTCACATACCTGGGTACTATGGTTCAGCCTAGAAGACACATAAAATTGACCATCCCAGTCACATACAACTTTTCCTAACTGGGCCAATCTCTTCATCAATTGAAACTAGATCCAGAATATCCTGATAGGAAATTCTTACCTGTACTCCTTCCTCTCTTTTCACTTTTCATTGATGATGGGGATTCCTTCTTCATAAAGAATGTGACAGCATAGCATTAAAGTCTGAAATACTTGCTGCTTCCCTGGAAGGCATGGCTTCCTGGAGCATCAAGCATTGGCAGCTTAGATTAATCGCTCAGTCTCTCCTCTAGTAAGCAGCCAGAATTTTCCTGCCTAGTTCTCCAGTGCCAGCTACTGAGGTGCACAGCTCTTTAGAAATAGCTCTTTTAAAGGACTTATTCAGCATTAGTCATTGACTCACTATGTCAACTTATAGGACACTTACTATGTGGGTGGCATGGGTGGGGCTGGGGATGCAAGGATAAATAAGACAGATACAGATTTTGTTCATCAGTCACTTGTATTTGGTAGCTTTTATTATTTCTTATAGTTTCCCAGAAAACTGACCTAATTAGTCAAACACAATCCTTAAGTTTCTTTGAGTAGATGTATCCTTTATAGAAGAAGTTTGATAAAGATGAAGATTGTCTATTTCCTCACAATCTTGCTCTCAGCTAATAATGAAAGCAAATCTCAGACATTTATTTTTAGAAACACTCATTAGCACCCTGGCCAAGTAGCTCAGTTAGTTAGATCATCATCCCAATACACTAAGGCTGTGGGTTTGATCCCCAATCAAGACACATACAAGAATCAACCAATGAATGCATAAATAAGTGGAACAACAAATTGATCTCTCTCTCTCTCTCTCTCTCTCTCTCTCTCTTTCTCTCTGTCTTCCTTCCTCTCTCCTCTCAAATCAATTTTTAAAAAAATTTTTTAAAGAAACATTCATTAACAAGCAGGCCCCAGTTTATGCAACCTATTCAGTGATGTCCACACAATCTTACCTTTCTACCTTTTCAGGTGTTCTGACTACCACCAGGGTGAATGGTTCTTTTAAAGCAGATGTAATAACATTTGAGAAGAAAGGTCATAGGCCCTTTCAGTAGGCATCAGGCAACAATAAAGCAAAGGCTGAACAGAGAACTGTTAGGGGTTCAAGCCCTAAACCCCATCCCTCAGGGTTTAAGTTATAGCCTTCATAGAGTTTTACATACTGTTTCTGCAATGGAGGAAGGATTTCTGAGCTATTTTAGCTGAGTTACATATTTTAACATTTTTTAATGCGCCAATTTGAGCTCATTTCTAATATTTAGTCAATAAGCTAGTCAATAGACCACTACATTCACCAATAAAAACCCATTGCCAATATTCAGTATGTTAACTGGCATGGTATAGCATGTTGATCTAGAACCATTAGCAGCAGAGCTTGGAGTAGTCTCTTCTGTGTTTAGGCTTTCTGATTTGAGCAATGGTGGGTGGACCACCCCTGGACTATGTACTCCTGATCAGAACCTTAGTTATATGCTTGGTTATAGGGCAATCTGTGTAACATACAAATAATAGTTGTCAGTGTATACATAACTATTATCAAATAAATAGATATAAAAATAACAAACTTGGGTTTCACATTACCATATTCTCCTATGTCCAACATCCCCCATTAGTTCTTAAAATTGCTAAAGTAGAATTTTTTTGTTTCACATTTCCAGAATAGGGTTGGAAGCTGAAGGATGATGAAAAGTGCCTAATATTACAGCTATAGGGTGTTAATGAGACATCCAAGGTGACTGCCCAGGCAAGACTGGACTTGGGGGTTCTTTGTGGGGAATACCTTCCCTCTAAGTTTAGTCTTCCTGTAGGCAAGTCTAAATGCTCTTTGATCAGTTCGTTTAAGTCAGGCTACAGGAGAATTCTCACACCAACCAAAATCATGTTTGCTGCCTACGTCAAGTCTTCCTTGGGAATCTACACTATGTACCCAAGGACTTGAATTAGTTACTGACAAGCTGTCTTGTTCCACTGGAAGAAGAACAAAGAGAGCTAGATGGTCCTGTGTGGATACTTTGTCCAAGTTATGGAAAAGCTTGATGAATGTTCCACTTTTCATGAGAATAACTGTCTCAGCGGTCTGATGAAGTAGAACCTCCTCCCTGAAAATGTCTTGTCTGATAAATTCTTATCGTCTACCTTATTTCACTGATTCTAAGATTCACACTTTTAATGTTTTTGGATGAAACCTTAGATCACATGAAATATAGCAATTCCCCTTCTGTTACTCTTTATTCAGGCTTCTAATTTTCCTGAACCACCTCACTACATATGGAGATGTATGTGTTACAGATTTCCTAGGTTACGTTCCATGTATGAAAAGCCACTCTGGTCACTTGACCAGACCTGGAAAGTTCCCAAATTTCCCTCAGCAGCAGGTTCACAAATCTTCTTTCAGGTGCATGCACTTCTACATATGGCTTAGCTCTACCATTTTCTTCACATTTTACTTATCTCCCTTTTAAAGCTCTAAATTTAGTTCCAAATAGAGAAAACCCCCTACGGTAGCATTCAACGACATTTGGCAGAAAGATCCAAATTCCATACCAAGGGTGCTCTGGCTCAAACTCCCTGTCATGCTTCCCAGCTTGGTTTTCAGCATTAGCCATGTGCCAAACACTTACCGACGGAGTCACTGTGTTCCTTACAAGAATGGATATGTTATCTCACTGCCTTGAAATTTAAGATGTTAAAATGATCTAGTCTCAGAAGCTTTTCCATAAAGGATTTAGTAATACAATATTGTCCTGGTTAAGGGTCTTGCTATCTCCTTTCCCAGCCCTTTATTTAAGAACTTTGGTTATGGATGAAGCAGGACATATAACACGTTTACATAACAGAGCCTGTACTATGTAATTATAGATTACAGCTGGTGACAAAAGAAAAATGAGCACTTTACATATGATGACTCTTTAAAAGGAATTTAAATTACAAACCTAAACTGAATCCTCTTGGCTTTTATTAGACTATAAAGCTGATAATATCCAACTGGAATATATAAATTACTGTGTTCAGAGTCAGCACTTGACTCTTAATCAAACCCTCATGCTATTTAATCCAAGATGTTATCACTTTTAATAATTGGTAGGTGATATTTTCATATAAATACACATTATATTTATACACATGTGTTTCAGAGAAACACTTGAAATTTTAACATTATGCCTTAAGTCCTATTAATTTACCAAGTAAAAATTATTTTAGCTCCTGGAATATTCAAATTCTAAAAAACAAAAAACCTTCAACAACGTATTCGTTAGTTGAGGTTTAGAATGGAGGAAAAGAGTCCGTGATGTCCTGATTAGTATTTGTCTTACAGTGTGCTGCATGCTTTTCTCACTTTATAGACTACTCCTCCCAAACACCCTTATCCAGTTTTTTGTCCAGTTCATTGTCCAGTTTTTACTGGTGAGAAAAAAGAGGCTCACAGATATTTGCCCAATGTTCTAAAGCAGTGATTTTCAGCCAGGGTGCTGCAGCACACTGGTGTGTTGCAAGAATTTTTAAAACATGCAATACCTGTCTCTTTAGTCAGGCACTGACCTCTTTTCCCTCAGATTGTCATATAAAATAAATGATAACAGCCAACAAAACAAGAGCCATCTGGTGTGAATGAGTCAAAATTATACTTATTATTTCTGTCAGATCAGCAGAAAGTATATGTTTTTATGTGCTGTAGAATTTTAGTAATTAAATTATGTGTGCCATGAGAGGAAAAAGGTTGGAAGTTGCTGCTCTAAAGCAGGTAAGTTTCAGAACCAGTGGGTTTTTAAAAACACATTTACTCTAGAGCTCCTGAGATTTCCACTAAAAACCATCTATGAATTCAGCATGTGATACAACAAGTGTGGATTTACTCTAGCAAATCTGTTGACAGTACCCCTAGTTCTTATAGGTGAGAAAATGATCTGAAATGAACAATTTTATAAGGAATATACCTGAGACATAAATGTAGATAACTGACAAGAAGAGAAGAATTATGGAGCTAATAGTTTCAAAAACAGACCTGTGCTTGCGCTCACGCTCCCCCTCCGCCCCCTACCCCTACCCCCACCCCCGCATCTCACACACCTATGCCTTTCTCCCTCACTTTCCCCCAGGCATGTTTTCCTTGCCTCCCTCTTTCTCCTGAGCTTTCTTTTGTCTCTAACTTGTTTCCTGAGCCCATGAAGCCCAGCTGGCTCACTTTTTCCATGGCTCACTTCTTCTGCCTCTGTGACTTTCTAAATAAACTTTTGAAAAAAAAATCATCATCATTACATGATCTCCTAGACACTAAAATCTGAACCTTCTTGATATGCTATAGCAAGGTTTCAAACAAAGAGGCTTTGTTCAGTACCTGTTTTTGTGAGATGGTGTAACTATGTAGTCCTTATCAGTCAACAAACACTGCACAGTGCTGACCAATGACTCATGAAATCTACTTTGAGATCTCTCTCCTGTTTCAAAATATTCATTTAGAATTACATTAGTAAAATAGACAATGGCTTATCACAGTCTTTTTGCTATCTTGGCCTGGTTCTAAACAGATCAAATTTTTCATTTTAACTTGGAATTTAATTCTTTATATTTAAAAATTCATATGCTTTGTATTATAAAAAAAACACTTAAGAAAATAATTTATTATAGATATATACATTTCTTTTTTAAAAGACATTTTGATTATATAATACAATTTTTCTCAGTAAGCTTAGAAGTTAGATTTCAAAAATAAAAATCTTTGTAGAGTAATAGTAACTTTTTCTCCTCTGTTCATCTCTCCAAAGGAAACTGTGCTTTCAGAGAAGATTATTTAGCATTGGTTATGATTTTTGTTAGTCATTTGGGGCTTTTTCTCTTTGTGTTTAAATATAAAAGTGGTAATAATTGCTACAGTGATTTCCTTTTTCTATTTTGGGCTTTTAATATCAAAATAACTTCTTTTCACATAGCTATTATAAGAAAGAGGAAAATATTTTGTTTTCCTGTAGACAGTATATAGAAATGGAAATGTAGTATACTTAGTTCTAAAAACAGGGCAATGATATTGATATTAGGATATGTGTCTCCTATTAATTATGAGAGTGGAATTAAAAACAAAGGATGAGCAATAGTTTCATGATTTAAGATTTTTCTCTTATTATTGTAGAAGCTTAGAAAAAAATGAATTCCACACTACACAGCCTAACATCTTACTTCTGACCTTCAGTTTAAATAGGAACGTAGGCCTGTTTAATCTCTGCACAGAATTTTTTTGTTTATGAACACCTATGGGTGTGCTCAAGTGGCAGGAAGGTGTAGGCAATTCTTCAGGCCGCCTACTTCCTCCTTAATATAGCACTGTTCTGGGAACCCAGGACTCATGTCATGAGCGTCGTTACTAGGTGGGCGCACTATTTTATATCCTCTCTAAGGGTGATCTGCAGCATAGGGCAGAGGGCTAGGAAAGCAAGCGCCACCGAACTAAGCGTGTTGTAGAAAGAAAGCAGGAATACACACCCTACCTTACCCCACCTCCCTAAGTGCGCGCGCGGGCCTCGCAAAAGGCTGCACTCAGAACCTTAGGTGAAAGAGGGGGCAAGAAGAGTTTGAAGTGGTGGGATGTCGCAGGATTATCTACGGGGGTCCAGCTTTCTGGGAACACTACAGCGACGGCGTAGCTCTAGGCTCCATGGAAGAGAGTAGAGTGCCTTGTCGGGAGGCCGAGAGTGGTGGGCAGAGGAAGCCGGACGGAGGCGACACCAGAGCCCGCCCAGCGGTCCTCGGCGATCCCGCCTCACCCCCAGCCCGCGGATTCCCGCGCACCGCCAGTTCCCTAGGAGTCGTCATGGCAACGGACGCGGATTCAGGACTCACACTTCCAGAATGAGTCTCGGCTGGAGGCGGGGCACAGCATAGCAGCTAACCCCCCAGCTCCTATGGAGAGCGAGGACTACACTCTCGAAAGCGAGGAGTGCGGGAAGATCCTCGAGAGCTGCGAGTCCGCTATTGAACAATTCCAGGCCAGCTCCAGGTGACGGCGCAGGCTGTAGCGCCCCGCGCGCTGCCACCTTCCCTTCCGCCGGTCCGGGCCCCCTATGCCCCGTGCTCCGTGCCCCAAGCTCCCCGCCCCGCGCCCCTTTCGCGCCGCCGCCCGGCCACGGGGCTGCTATTTTAAGGTCGTAAATCTATTACTGCACACTAAGAGGACAAACTCCGGAGCCAGACTGCCTGGGTTCAATACTGACGGCCCTCCTAGAGGGCTCATGAGTTGAGCAAATTACTTCTTTGTGCCTCAGTCACCCCCGTTGGAAAACAGCGATGTTGATTATAAATGCTGCCTACTTCATAGTTCATACTGAACATTTAATGAACTTCCCTGGTTAACAAGTTTGGAAGAGTGCCGTGTATATGATACCAACTGTTATTCTTTGATGCTTTTTTTTAGTTTTTATCTTTCATACTCCTTTGCCCCCTCTCCTCCAGTTCTGTTTATTTGAATAATGCAGGGCTGATATTTCTGGAAAAAAAATTTTTTTTTCTTTTTTAAACCCTTTAAAATCAGTAGGTAGCCAGGCTAATAAATTAACCTCTATGCGAGCACTTAAAATTCTCTAAAACAAGGCCCACATGGTGCCAGATGGCCTAGCTTAGGAGTAAGACCCTCTCATTAAACAACTAGAGAGACAGAGAGAGACAGAGACAGAGAGAGAATGAGAACCGCAGCTGTGCTGGCCTAGCCCTGGGGGCTGGTCCAGCGATACTGTTCTGCCAAGCTCAGTCTCCCCAGCTCAACTCTATTAAGTGGATGCATTTGTTAAAATCAATCAGGGTAGACACAGGACCTGATTTATTGGTGGTTTTGGAAGGCACGCAGTGGGGTAGCACGTGGTAAGCCCCATAGGCACACACTGTCTAACTTGTTCTAGTTGTTTAGTTGTTTACTGATAGGAATGACTTCCTGCCCTGGATTCTTTGGCATTACCTGGTGGGTAGTTCTCCAACAAAAGGCACCTGTTGGACTCAGTGAGCAGACTGACAATGCCAGGTGCTCAATGAGGGCATGTTGTCTGAACAAAGGAACCACTGATACCCATGTTCATTTCTCTTCACCCACAGTGCTTGGGGGAGTGTGTCGGAGCTCTGGCATGAGCGTGTGGGCGGGAGAGCCTCCGGTACTGACCCCAATCCTGGGACTAAGGCAGAGTTAGGTCCTGTAGAGACAGCAGTCTACGAATGGACAAAAGCCCTGCCTTTGTGAAGTTAACATTCCAGTCAGGAAACAAATGACAAACAAGCAATCTATATTATAAATAAGTTAGATAATAGTAGTAAGTACCAGAGAAGAAACAAAGCAGGAGAGAGCAGAGGGAACCCCACGTGGAGTATAATATTAGATACTGTTGTCAAGGAAGGCTTGGCCAAGATGACATTAGGGTGAAGACTGCTGGCTTGAGAAGGAGCCATGCAAATGTCTAAGGACAGAATGTTTCAAGTAGAGAACAGGAAGTGGAAAGGAGCGGACCTGGGTGTTCTAGGACCATCAGGAAAGCCAGTGTGGCTAGGGCAAAGTGACAAGGGAGAGCAAAGGAGATGAAGTCAGGGGTAAGAGGTTGGTGCCAGATGGTGTGGGATCTCGATTACTGTAAGACCTTCAGCTTTGACTTTAAACAAGTGATAGGATGGGTTTGTTTGCTTTTTTTTTAACACTACCAAGCCATTCTCCAAATTCTTAGTGGACACTGACTGGGTGTTCCATAGGCTAACTCAATTCTGACACTGCCTACCTAGAGACAGTATCAGGTCCCACAGGCTAAGCGCTCAGTCTCACAGGACCACCCCTCTTCTTCCCCTTCAGATGCCAATTGCTAGTCCAAATTGTCCCCTGTGCTTCTGACCTCCAGTTATAAGTTGGAGGTTCCCATGATTCCTTCCACAGGTTTGATCAACTTGCTAGAACAGATCACAAAACTCAGGAAACCAGTTTTCTTATTAGGCTATTTGTTTATTATGAAGATTATTAAAGGATGGATACAAACAGCCAGATAAAGAGAGTGATAAGGTGAGGCCCAGAAGGGACTCAAGCACAGGAGCTTCTGTCCCTGTGGAGTGTGAAGTATACCACCCTCTCTGCACATGGATATGCTCTTGTTCACCAACCTGTAGGCTCTCCGAACCCCATACCTTAGGGATTTTTATGGAGGTTTCATTATGTAAATAAGATTGAGTAAGTCATTCATTTTTGGTTTTATTTAACCTCCAGCCCTTTTCTGGCAGCGGGAGTGGGGAGTGGGACTGAAAGGTCCAACCCTCTAATAATGCCTGGTTCTTCTGACTACTGCCCCCATCCTTAAGTGCTTTCCAAAAGTCACCTCATTAACAAACACACGGTGTTGCTGAAAGGAGTTTGTTATGAATGATGAAAGATACCAGTTTACCTTTTCCATGCTGAAGCTACTTTAGGAACTGAGGACAAAAGACCAAATATTATAACAAAAGATGCTCCCATTGTTTTTGTTGTTTATGAAATTCCGACAGTTTTAGGATCTGTGAGGCACAAAGATCAAAATATCAATATATATTTATTTTAAATCACAGTATCACAGATGGGAAGCCATGAGGGGACTGGAGCAGAAGAGTGACATCATCTGGCTAATCCTTCAACAAGATTTCTCTGGTTGTGGTTTTGATAATAGAGTATAATGAGGATAAGGGCTGGAACAGGGAAACCCGTTAGGGGTCATAGGGGAGCAAAATAATTTTTTCTCATCTCTTTCAGGCTGTAGCCTCCCTCCACTGCCCACACTCCCTTAAATAAAAGGCAGATTAACAGAAGGAAAAAACAGAAGTTTAGTAATATATACACTTCCTGTATACATGGGAGATACCAGGAAAACAAAATAAATCTCCGAAATAAGTGAAGCCACCACCTTAAATATCACCTCCATCTAAAGACAAAGGATATTATGGGAGATTGCCAGGGAGAGCATAATAAGGTAGAGTAAGATTTGTCATGCCAATTTAAGCCAGTGCCTTCTCCATTGATAAGACCCTCTTCCTATGATCCAGTCCTCCTTTTCTTCCTGGTACAGAGAAGGAGACCCTTAAAATGCAGATTTCCTTTATAAATGAAAATTTCTCTTACAAAATGGCAACCTTTAATGTGTTCTCCTGTGTCTGCAGTTTCTCAAAATAATTAGCTCAAAATAATCCTTATGCCAAAGGGGCATATTTTGGGGTGCCATATGCTATTACCCTTCTAGCCTGAAGTTCAAAAAAGAGGTCTAGGCAGGCTATATCAACTTGGGAGTAATTGCCACAAAGATGGATCTAGAGCTGAGAAACTTGTTGAGATAGCCTAGGAAGTGAACAAGCATATAAAGAACAGACTCTGTGAGCCTTGGGACACATCATAATTGTGTGTTCTTTGAAGAGGAAAAAAGGGAAGCAACATTTTCTTTTTTTAAAATTGAGTGGTACACCAAGGGAAAGTTTCGCACACCTAATGTCACCAAACCCAAGTTCATGTGCCTGATGCTTCAAAAGGCCAAAACTTAAAACATCAGAGCATAGAGTAAGGAAAGGTTTATTGATCGAGAAGTTGCCAATTGAGAAGATGGGAGACTTAATAGTGCCTCAAATCCATCTTGTTCACTGGACAAAGTTAAGGGTTTTTAGGGGGTTGGAAAAATACATACAGAAAAGTGCTGGAAGGGCAAGTTTTAATTAAAGGATGTTGGAACTTGGCCATTTATGTTAAAGGAGCGTCAGCACTGAATCTTCCTGGACAGCGAGCCCCTCCAGTAGGTTTCTGGTGTTCAAGTTCTGGTTTGTCCTTTTGTATCTTTGGTTTTGAGGAAAGGTGAGGATGAGGCTCTGGTTCCTGGTGTAGCAGTTGGAGGTCAAAGTTCTCTCCTCTACACAAGCTTGGGCTGCATGACTTGTGGCTTTGGTCTGTTGCCTCTGAAAAGCAACTCAGTATATTATTAAACAGGATAGGATCATTCTGAGCTGGTTACACTAATGCCATTTTCTTTGACTCATTAATTAATGAGTATTTATTAGGATAGACTATTCTAGGATTCAGTGAGCGGTGTGATTGCATCCTATTAGTAATTATTCATTGATCTGTTTTCTATAATAAATTAACACATTAATTTTATATCTAGTTTATTAAAAACTATAATTATTAACTTTCCAAGACTGTATTTTGTGCATAACAACCAAACTATTATCCAGAAATCAATTGCTGAGAATAAAACTGCATAGGAACCACTTAGCTAAATTTGTTGTGATGTGGGTTTCCATTCTAGGCAGTGGGGTTTTCATCTATAATTAGAGACACTGAGATTTAACAGGAAACTGAAGAATGAACCTGCAGGTTTCCCTTAGATTCTGAATGGGCTGTATCTTTCTGAATCAGTCCTACAGAGTAAGTTAGGATATGAGGAACCTTAGAGCCACAGTCCTGTTCTCACTAGGGATGGAAAACAGGAACTTGTCACTCCAGGCTTATGATGTTAGATGAGTTATTTACTCTATTTGAACCTCAGTTTCCACATCTTCAAAACAGGAAAGTTAATATCTCTCTTAAGAGATTATTGGGAGTACAACCTGAGGGGAAAATGTGTGTGTTGAGGCAAATGTTATAACAAAGTACATGGGACAAGTTAAGTACTCAATAAATAGGCACTAATATTATTTTTAGATACTCCAATAGGGCTGTCTATAAAATTTTTAAACTTAATTTAAAAATATTGTATTGTAGTATTTTAATATTATGACACCAGAAAGAGTAACTGAAAAGATTATTCCACATTTTAAAATCATATCCTGAAAATGTTTTTGGGGTTTTTATTTTTTGCACTTTTATTGTTTTCAAGTATTTTAGATATAATTAACATATAACATTATATATTTGTAATATTAACTACCCACAGTTCATATAACTACTGCCCACAATAGATTTTTTGCTTATAAAGAAAAAGAAAGAAAGAACACACATGTCAAACTTAATAAAGAATAAAGTTGAATAGTAAAAAGTAGTGCTCAGCACTAAGGAGGTCAAAGATTGCATTCATGGACTGGAAGGGTGAATCACAGAGCTCTGTCAAATGTGCAGCCTTGTAGATTAAAAGAAGCAGGTAAAGTTTAGGTGGCAGTTTCTGTTTATTATATCGATGTAGCAGCACTCCAGGTCCAGACAGAAGGCAGAAACCTCACCAGTATTTGAACAGGGGATACTTTCTTTTCTTTACTAAACATTAACAAGGATTTTTAACTAGTGAAAGGCAATGGAGTGTTAAAATACTTAAGCAGTACTGTAGTTACGACTCCCACAAGCTGAAATTAAGTCCTCCCTCAGATGTGGCTAGTGGCAGAGAAATTTGCCAGAGCTTGGAGCTTTGCCCAATCTTCATTCCTATTGGTCCTGAGTTTCAAAGTCTTGCTTTATTTTTTTGTTTGTTTTTTTTTGTTTGTTTGTTTTTTAGGGGAGGAAATGTAATTTTCGTTTTACCCTTCTGGGTGCTTGACTAAGATCCCCTTGTAATAAAAGACAGGTTAACAGGAGAAAAACAGAAGTTTAATAACACATATACCTCCTGTAACTTGAAAAAAAAAACCATACATTTCCTGTATACATAGGCAATACTCAGGAAAACTAAGTAACTGGTCCAAACCGCCACCTTACGTACTATTTACAGCTAAAGACTAAAGAAGATGTTGCAGGGAGAGGGGAAGCCAGTTTTGGGAGGTAATCAGGCAAAGCACAGTATGGTTGTTATGCAACTTAAAGCCTGAGTCTTCTCTAAGGCAAAGCACAGTATGGTTGTTATGCAACTTAAAGCCTGAGTCTTCTCTACTGATGAGTTTCTACAGATTGAATCACCCTTCTCTTCAAGGTAAAGAGGGAGGGAGACGACCTTACAAGTGTAAATTCCCTTATAAATGCAAATGTCCCATACAAAGGGGCAACTTCTATTCAGTTTGGAGAGTTTCTCCTGTGCTTAAAAACAACCAGCTAAAGAGAACACTATGCTAAAGAGGCATATTTTGGGGTGGCAAATTCTGCTCCCCTTCAGCATGGAAATGCTAAGAGGCACCCCAGAGACTCTCCTGAGTTCCCAACATAGTTTCCCTCACTCCACTGTATACCAACAACCTGATAAGAAACAGTCACTTCAGCCCCTAGAGTGACCACTTTCTCTGCTTTTGGTCAAGTGTTTCTGGGAGGAGGCATTCTCCCCTTAGGAACTAAGACCTCCAAGATAGCAGATCATAAAAGATGTTTGGACAGGAAGCAATTTCAGGAGTGGGTGCTTAGGTGTATTAGCACAGGAAGTCAATTCCACTTCTACCTTTTGATTCCTGGACCTATAGCATGGGAGAGGGAGCACCACTACTTATTCTAAGTGTATACTACATCCTGTAAGACAGGACCACATCTTTTCATGGATTGTCTCTCAACTGCCATAACTGAATTTTCAAAAAGCTGTTCTACCTTTTCATTAAGCCAGCCACTACTGGGTGATGGGACATGTGATAAGACCAGTCATTTCCACAGGCATGAGTTCATTGCCGCACTTCTTTTGCTATAAAATGAGTACCTTGATCAGGAGTGATGTTAAGTAGGTCATGATGTTATGTAAAACATTCTGTAATGCTTTATCAATGGATGGTGGTTCTGGTAGATACATTATAGTCAAGGAATGCAAATCAGTAACAAGAACATATATCTATCTCAGAGAGTCAGTGATACCAACTTGCCTCCAAGTTGCTGACTATCCCTGTTCATCGGTTAATACTTCCATATTAGGGACTCAGTATCTTTGCTGTTGACTGATTGGGCACTCAATGCTTGTCTCAGCCAGGCCTACCTTGATAAAGGGAAGATCCTGTTGTTAAACTCCATCTCTGCTACTATAGCCATTTGGGTTTGTGGTGGGGGGATGCGAGAGACGTTATCTTATCCCCAAGGACACTCACTGTAAACAAAGCTCTGGAGAACAGTCTGTGGAAAGCACGGTCAGAGCTTCACAGCCTTGGCCTGCCCAGAAAGAAGGTGCAGGGACATCAGGGCCACATGAGACATCCCCTCCCAACAGTACTGTGCTAGTGAGAAAAAGATACAGCTTCCTGCAATGAATTAAACCCAATCTAAAATACAAGTTTCTGTGGAAAAACACTAGAAATTTTAATTGAAATTGAGATGTACATTACTTATGCTCCTATCCCATCCAGATCATAGTGTTGATGAGGTCTATCATCAGTATATTTGATGTGTGTGGATCAGTTGAAAATTTAGTGAGATTAATAACAAATAATTATTTTGAATATTAAAAAGTTTAAAAAAATTTAAGTAGTCTTTCTTAAATGAATATCACTATGCCTTAATAGTGTTCTCCAAATGTGATAAAAAAATTATGATATTTTAAAACATGGTAGTGATAGTCATAACCACCACCACAACATCAGTAACAGGTAACATTGCTTAAGGGCTTGCTATGTGACATGCACCATTCAAAGTACTTCTAAGTGTTAACACAGTAATCCTTCCAATAACTATGAAATGGGTGCTATTATTTTACATAAGAGAAAACTAAGGCATAGAAAATTTAAGTAATTATGTAATGTCACATAGCTAAAATATCATTTGACAGAAGCTCTCACCAGATGCATTTAGAATATAACATTATAGGAAGTCCAGCGGTATGACAGGTTTCTTTGAGTCAATGGTTAAACAAAGTCATCAGTCCAAATTATTTCCAGCTTTTAAAAAGCTCAGTATCTATGTCCTGGCTTTGCCCCTCTAGCTGGACCTTCTCGTGGTCACCAGATAACTGTGGCAGTTCTTGGCATCATTTCCACAAGTGGCAATGTCCAGAGTCACAGAGAAAACCTTTCCCCTCATACCCCTGTAGAGGACAGAAGTACAGGCACAGTGTCTTCAGAGCTGGCACTCTGAAAAGTCTGGTAATTCTGTTACCACTGGTATTTAAGTAGATATTGAGAAAGGAAAGAGAGCAAAGGGAACTAGACGTTCAGCTTAATATATCAGGGAATATAAGCCTGCTCACTAGCTAGGAAGCTATAGCTTCACACCCTTGGGGGTTACAGCATTTCTGTGCCAAGGGGATTAACACTCCTCCTTATCCCCCTCCAGTACTGATTGTTGGGAGGCAAGGGGGAGGTGCTGGATCATAGAGACCTGTCAGCCTAACCAGAAGGTATAAACCCAGGCAAAGCCCACAGAAATTTGGGAAGTTGATCAGTGTTTTTGAGGAAGCACTGTCCCAAACCCAAGCTCCTGGTTGTAACCCTAAGGAAACAAAACAACTTTTTCTCTCTTGCTCATGACCTGCACTTGCATCGTGCATGCATTTGTTCTTTGCATGGCCATGTGGCCCTAGAAGCCATGTGGCCCAGGGTCATGCAACTCCAGGAGGGGGCCCGAAACAGACTGCATCTGGAAACACATGCTAAGCCAGCCAAATGCCGGACTGGACTGGACTGGACTTGACTTTAATATGAGGCATACACTCTGGACAGTGGTCTTCCTTCTAGCCCTACTGAAGACAGGACTGGATACTCTCTATGGTGAGATGAACAGAGATGGGACATTGGGAAATAAGGAGGGGAACCCCTTTAATTGTACATCATTAATAAACCATACCACAGAGCCTGATTTTAACCAACAAAAATTCCACTTGGCTTTTATAGCTTTATTTTTTTTAGCTGACATTTTATAAACCAATAGTTGTGGTAAGTTTGATCAACCTCAAAAAGAAAGGTTGCATCCAGAATATTGGCCTTCTTATTTCTGTTTGAGATGCTTGTCATTAAAGGTCAGTAGGAGGAGTTTACAAATACTTGATGTTGGCCTGCTCAGATTTTTCAAGAACTGACTGAAAATCAAATACAATACAAGTGTGTGATCATCACAAAGAAGCAGTTCTCAAAATTTTTGGTTCGAGGACCTCTTTATAGTCTTAAAACTTATTGGGAACCTCAAAGAATTTTGTTTTCTCTATTCCCAGTGATCATTTAAAATTATGATAAATCAATTCTGTGTTAATATTAATATAAGTAACATACTTTACAGAAAAACAAACTATTTTTCAAAACAAAAACTTTAATAAAACGAGTGTGTTTTTTACATTTTTGCAAGACTTTTCAACGCTTGGCTTAATGAGAAATAGCTGAATTCTCATTCAATCTGCCATGCAGTCACATGTCGTGCAGCCTCTGGAAAACTCCATTGACCACTTGTGAAAGAATTAAAGTGGAAAAGGGAAACAAAATCTTAATGTTATTATGAAAATAATTTTGACCTTGTGGATTCCCTGAGCATCTTGGAGCCTCAGGGGTTGGTTCTCAGACCAAACTTTGAGAACCACTATCGTAAACTAGTTTTTCTTGATATTACTGTGTGTAATTTATAATGGTTTCAAGTGGTAGCACACATAACACAGTAAATAATATATTTAAAGGAGGCTTATAAGTTTATCAGTTCTCAGAAAATGGAAATGGGTATCAGTGGAGCATAACGCCACAGTGTAGGGAATTGGATAATCCATCAGTCCTGGTGAAAACCCCAAATTGTCAGCAGGTAATTCAGAGGTTTCCTCACTTTACTAATACCTCTTTAAAACATAATATGATTTAAACAAAAATATATTCACTAACATATAGTTTTAAGGAAATATCTGCTATATAAATCACATTTAATCTTTTTTTAGACTTACCATATCAGATGATTTGAAAGTTGGCTTTTTCAGCACAGACCATGCTACTCAAACGGATTCCAGTGAAATTTTGCCATTAAAAGAGTTAAGCTCATCTACACAAAAGCTAATGCAGGTAAATCTGGATTAATCTGAAACTTCTGAGATAATTTTTTTAAGTATTAATTGCCTTTATGTCTCTTTTCTTGACAGAACTGAAATGATTAAAAAGTTAAAAATATTAGCATCTTTTACAAACTGAATTGGATGACAGTTGTGCTTTAAAAAAAAAAAAAAAAAAAAGGAGGCCCTGGCCAGGTGCTTCAGTTCATTGGAGTGTTGTCCTGTACACTAAAAAGGTTATAGATTCAATTCCCAGTCAGAGCACATACCAGAGCGATCACCGGTCAGGGTGCATATGTGAGGCAACCAATTGATGTTCCTTTCTCTCTCTCTCTCTTCCTCTCTGACTCTGTCTCTGTCTCTGTCTCTCTCTCCTCCCTCCCCCCTTCCTCTCTCTCTAAAATCAGTAAACATATACTCAGGTGAGGATTTTAAAAAATTATCAATATGAACCACTACTTATATTTATGTCATATTTATGTTGTGCTTATATATGTTTAGTGAGGTGTTTTGCTACTCTTTGGAATTTGACATCTGTGAACATTTTCTATGTATGATACTTTTTAGATATTGTAGAATGTAGAGAGTAATATACCAAATAACTGTGTTACCTAACATACAACTTTGTCAAATAGTTCCTTTAGAACTTTTGACTGTAAAGAAACAGAACATTTCATATATATCAGATATCAAGAGTTATTATTAAACTCCCTAATCAATAAAACTATCACATGAGATAGTGTCCCACTACTATAAATACTCTTGTGTACTTTGTTTCTGTTTTTTCACTTAACAATAGAACTTGAAAATCATTCCATAATAAGATTTCCTGATTTATTTCACAAGTGCATCATATCACAAAAATGTGCATATTTATTTAGCTATCCTCCTATTGGTGGACATTTTGGTCATTTCAAACCTTTTACTCTGACGATTTGGTACATACTCATATGCCAGTAAATCTGTGGTGGAAATTCTTAAAAGTGGAATTTCTGAGTCAGAGGATGTATGCATTAGTCATTTTGAAGGATATTGCCAAATTGCCCTGCATAGAGATTGAACCAGTTTATACTCCCACTAGTAACTTCTGAGGCTGTCCCTTTTCCTAATACTTGCCAGTTTGTTGTCTTTTTAAATGCCTCTGGGAAAGTTTTATAACTGTATTCCCTCACAGCTAAGGATGTCCAGATGACTAAGTTCTCGTCAATAGAATTTAGTTGCAAATGTTATGTGGCAGCTTTTGGGAACCTTCACATGAACTTTCTATGGCTTTACCTCCTCCTCCCACTCCCCTTCCCCATCTTCCTTCTTTTCTTTTTATTCTCCAGCATCTTTGAGTTGTTGGTTGTGTTTTGGTCTTACTGTGTCTAGAGTTTATAGTATCAGTGGAATTCCGTCGTCCAGCAAAAGTTTGTTTGAGCACCCCGAGATTCTTGTGCCTTTCTTCTTCAGAACAAGCTGTCTGTATAGGGCTGGTTCTTCTAAAAGCAAAATCATCTCTACTTGTTCCTGCAATTTAAGGAGTCAATTTAAGGAGTTTCTTAAGACTTCACTGGCTCTAGGATATATTTTTTAATGATTTCTTAACATAGTACCCGTATATAAAGAGAAAAGAATATGAGTCAGTGTCCGTTCAAACCTGGGCTTTCCTCTTACCAGCCTCATAATGGTAGACTAGTTAGTCACGTAACCTCTCAAAGTCTTGATATCCTCACCTGCAAAATATAACCTTGCACAGAGCATGAGAATACTAAAACGAGATTCTTTCCAGGATGCTGGTATACCAAGCATCAAATTCTAAAGTAGGTGTGAGGTAGATCCCATTTGCAGAATTTGGAAAGGGACTGTTGAACATCAGACCAGTGACTCTTAGCCCTTAAATCAGATCAAGAGCAATAAGAAAAGGGATCAAGAGATAAAGAGAAAAAAATGCTGGAGCAGTTTCTTTAGAAAGCACTATTTCCATGCTTTTTGTGGGAGATGGGGCAGCAGAAGTGATCTTCCTCAGCTGACATCTAGTAAGGCACACTTTTATAGAACTTGAAATGTTTGCTGTTACTGGAAGGCACCAAGAACTAGTGCTTGATCCATGTGCAAAAAAGAGGGTTGTGGCAAGAAGGCTGAGTGGCTAAGTTGGGATCAGCTTACACTTCAGAATGATTGTTTTCTGTGGACCAGATGTGGTCTATGAGACAGAGGGGTGGAGAGAGAGAGAGAGAGAGGGAGGGAGGAAGAGAGAAAGAAGAGGAGGAGGAGGAGGAAAGAAGAAAAGAAGGAGGAGGAGGAGGAGAAGGAGGAGGAGAAGAAAGAGAGGGACGGGGAGTGCTAGCCAATGTGGATTATTCTGGGTCTTATCCAGTAGAGGGATCTAGAAGGGTGGAGGACCCCAAATAGCAGGGAGAGGAAACAGGAGAACTCCAGAATCACAGGGACTGAGGAAGGGGCAGCGATGATCACCACAGTAGAGAAGCATCTGCTACACATCCACAGGAGAAAGTGCCCTCACAGGGAAGAGGGTCCTGGCAATGGAAGTCTCTAGAGAAGCTTTGTCAGTGCCCAAGGAAAGAAGAGTTAATTCCCTTGACCTGCCAAGTCTGGGTGAAGCCACCCCACCAGGTAGGACCAGCCACGCTCCTTTATCCCCTCGGCTTTGCCCATATTGGAGACACAGCAGCTAGAATATGAAAGGAGAGGTGAGACAGGAGAGAGTTCAAGAGTGAATCACACTCTTTTCCTTAAAGACAGGCAGCTACTGCCCTTAGCTCTTGGTGTACAGCTCTTGATCTCACCTGTAAAGGAAGTTGGAAGTGGTCATATTAACTCAGAGTGGTGATATTCCAAATATTTTTAAGGCTGTGATTTGAGTGATGGCAGGCCTTTCTGCTCTCAAGAATGAACAAAAAGCTATGGAATTGCCTAAAATTTTCATTCAGGACAGGGGCAGATTAACTAGGAATACATTTTAAATGGGTGGGAAACAAAAATACATTGTGTTTTAATGATCACAAGTAGCAATGTCCCAATATTCCATGGTTGTGAGTTCAATCCCCGATCACAGGGCACATGAAAGAATCCACCAACGAATGCATAAATAAGTGGAACAACAAATCAATATTTCTCTCTCCTTCTCTCTCTCTTTCTAAAATCTCCATAAGAATTAAAAAAATAAAAAAGACAGGACAGTCACCTGAGCAGGTACCAGGTACCCAGGTCATGTGCCAAAAACCAGGCATGGTGTTACAGTCTTAACACAGAGGACCCTTACTCTATACAATAATGTATGTTTTTCTATTTTTAGATAATTAAATCCCTTCAGGTAGATTTTGGCTTCCTGAAACAATTGGTTCAATTGAAGTTTGAGGACCGTCTTAAAGAGGAGTCTTTCAATCTCTTTACTGCTCTGAATGACAGGATCCTAATAATCGAAAAACATTATCAACAGGTAGAAGTACTCACATTTGTGTGTGTGTGTGTGTGTGTGTGTGTGTGTGTGTGTGGATTGACCTTGTGTTTAGAGATGTATATACTACAGTTTTGAACTTAGCAACTTTTCAGGGCAATTTAATTTGCATGTTTGTGCCCCATATAATAGCTACATAGAGCTGCATAGAGCTATATAATACATACAGCTTTACTATGTGTCAGGAATTTTTCTAAGTGTTCTGTATATGAATTTATTTAATCCCTATACTAACCTTATAAAGTAAGAACATTATCCCTCTTTTATAGATGAGGAAACCGAGGCACAGAAAGGTTAATTAACTTGCTCAAAATCACCAGGTTAAAACAGCTGAGTTTAGGTTCCAGGCCAGTTTGATGCTTCCGATCTAGTTCTTAAAGGCAATTTTATGTGCTCTTATTTGTGCTTTAATGGCTTTTTGGGAGCCAAAGACATGAAAACTCTGCTGCTTTGAGGAATTTCTTAAAATCTTTGGCCAGATTAGCATATTTACCTGTCATTATGAATAGGAATCACTCTTATTTCTCTGTTATAAAACAAAAAAATCCATCTTCATATATTGTTGACCACAGCATTTTAAGTACTGTGCTAAGCCTTTTAAATCCATTTTCTCAAGTGCTTTCACAGCCCTAAAATGGAAATGCTATTATCGTTGATCTACAAATACAGAAACTGAGCTGCCCAAGTTAAGTCCTATTTTGCCATGTATAATGTTCACCCACGTTTTTGTGCACATTATAAACAGGATTGTTATACCCACTATTTTACCCTTGATATGTAATTATTATACCCAGGCATAATGCATATCCTTATTTTTCCCTCAAAAATATGGGCCACAAAAGTACACATTATACATGACAAAATATAGTAACTTGCTTGAGGTCAGATAGTAAATGGCACAACAATACTGAATTCTGGTTCTCTCCGACTCCAGACCCTACTGTTGTTTACACTCCATGCTGGATGTAGAGTTGGTGTCAGAGTCAAGGGTATTTTTCTAAATGTACCATCCTTTACTGTTATCCTAAACAGATATGATCAAATGATGTGATTAATCAGAAATTAAGTAGTTTATGGATCAGTGGCTTTAGATTTCTTTTCATGAGCAAACCCATTCAGAAAGTAGAAGGACCAGAAGAGGATATGAATTGCAAATGAATTTTACTACTTGTAATAGCAGTTCTAGAAAACACTAAAAAGACTTTGATATGTAAAATAAAATAAAATCTTTAAATTAGCTTTATTTATTTTACCCATGTGGACTCTGTTGCTTTTGGTTAAGTATAAGTAAAAAATGGAATATATTATAATAGTGGTAGCATAGAAGAAATGATTATAAAGTTTTTAAGAGGCTGTGATGATTTGAATGGTTTTATGCTGAGTTCCTTCCTAGTAAGTGTGAGAGTTGTTTTTGGAAATGCATTATGGTGCTCACTGTACTTCTTTTTGGATTGCAGAATGAGGATACCATAAGAAAATGCTACAATCAGCAGTTGGCAGATGCCATAGCTGTTATCAGAGGAATATACAAGGTGGGTTTTTCATGCTGTCCTGGGCAAGGCCAGCTTTATATCTTGGGAGGGGACAGAGTGTGGCTCACTATGGCTTCCTAGTCTGTGTTATGTCGATGTAAAAGAATTAAAACCTGTAAATAATTTCTATGAGCTTATTTGAGAAAACCTGATGACATATGCCAGTGAGCAATATCTCAAATGCTCTTCAGAATGATAGCTACTTTTATGCATTTAAAATTAAAGGGGAAATGTAGGGAATATTACATGAAGGTGGGAGAAAACAAGGTGGCAATTGGATTACAGGATATTTAACAAGATTATGTGCTCTCTTGAGGGTGATTACAGTTTATTTCAAAGGTACGGTAACCTAGATGCATAGAAACAATGAACACGGCTTCTTGAAGCAAAGATAAACCTTTTATTAAAGAGTTGTATGCCTGGGGTGTGACTGCCCACTGTGACCTTCCCAGTCAGGAATTTATGATCAGATCACCCTGTGTGGTTACTTTCCATAGAGCCCCTTTTGTCATCCACAGTTTTTACCTTTGAAGACCTGTTTTCTCAATTTTCAGGTTCCTGAAAAGGGATTAGGCCTAAGATTATTTATGCTCACATTAAATTTAACAAAATAACACTTTTTGGTGGTGGATATAACTTTCCAGAGACTGGAGGATTCCAATCTGGTATCCAAAGTGCTGGGCAGGTGATGAAGTAATCCGGCTTGGCGAACCTGCAGTTGAATAGAAGAAGGTCAGATAGTCCTAAGAGAGAGTTCATCAGGTCCATAGTAAATCCCAGTAAATGGTCTCTGACTCTTGATGGAGTAACTTTTCTAATGATGAAGACACTTCTATCTACCAGACTCGTGCTTCACTCCCTTATACAATGGAAAAATTCATAGTTTTCAATTATTACTTTTTAGGCTTAGCAAAGGCCTTTTTCTTCTTCTAGTAGTTACTAATCTTTTCTTTCATTTCGCTATGTGCCCATTAAGAAATATTTTTTATTACAGCAAATTGTGCATTGATTGCATACTTCTTTTCATAGCACTTAACACATTTGTGCTTAATTATATAATTGCTTGTTACATGTCTCTGTTCTGTGTCAGACTCTAAGCCTTATCAGGGATGTCCTCTATGTTATTCACTGCTGTGCCCTGCCTCTCTTAGCACTGTACCTGGTACATAATTAACAACCAACTAAGAAATGCAAAACAAATGGATGGTTGCCTATACTTGTGGCAAACATTGGTCACTCAACAGTCATTCTCTCTCCTCCTTCTTTTTATTAGTAAAAGCCTTTCTTACTCTGCAAGCCAAAATGTTAGATCCTTTTTTCCCCAGGTAACTTTCCAGCTATGGTATAAACACGAGCAAGGTCCGATCCCTGACCAGTGGGACCTAAACGTAAGTTGGCTGTGACATTTCAGGAGCAGGTTTTCTCTCGAGTCAAACGAGACTCCTGGGAAGAAGTACTCTTATTTTTCTTTGTTTGACCTTGTTACATCTTCTTCTGATGCTTGGAATTGCTGCAGCCATCCTAAAACCAAAGACTGAGACACATTGGCTGTGTTAAGCATGGCAGAGTGGAAACGTAGAAATCAATGGGGGCGCTGATGACATCACTGAGCAACTGAAGTAACTCTGCACTTGCCCTGCCTCTGCCCATTTCATTTCATGCGTTAATAACCCCCTGAGTGTTTAAGCCATATCAGCTGTCTGTTCAGTTACTTGCAGATGAGAGTTTCTATCCCAGGACCCATTGCTCTGTCAACAATCTCTGAGCCTGTGCCCAATTATGTTTCCAAAGGTGGCCTTGACATTATCCCCACACATCTGCTCCTCTGCAATGTTACCTTGTTCCTCCCCCACATGAGGTAGAGCATAATTCCTCTCCCCTAAACCAGGGCTGGACCCAGTGACTTACTCATAAGCAAAGAATGTGGAGAAAATGATGCTGCACCACTTTGGAGGCCAGGTCCAAAGAAGCCTTGCAACTATATTCTTATACTTTTGGCATGTCTGTCCCCCGGATTCTCCCCTCTAACTCCAGCTGCCATAGTGTGAAAACCCCCAGCTATTTTAAGGGTATACATGGGGTTCTGGGCCCACAGGCCCAACTGAGCCCAGCCTTCAAGCCATCCAGTCTCTAGTCAGTCATTCCATCCAGACTTTATGGAGCAGAGATAAGCCAAATTATTGTTTTATGCTAATAAGTTTGAGGAAATGCAGCCATGAATAAATGGCTGGAACAATATCCCTACACTCACATCAATAAGCAATTTCTTAAATACATTCGTTTGATAGGTTTCCTCTCTAATGGCTCTGGCAGCACAGTACATAACATTCTAGTTGAGAGTTAGCATAGCATATGTTTAAGAAAAAGACTCCGAAGTCAGACTACTTGGGTTCAAATACTCACCCTGCCACTTAATTGCTATGTGATCTCGGGCAAAGTACTGAATCTCTCTGCCTCAGTCTCCTTATCTGTTAAATGAGGATCATGGAAGTACCTGCCTCGTAGGCCTGTTCTGAGGATGAAATGAATTATCTTTGTGAAGCACTTAAAGGGTGCCTGACACATGATATGTGCAAGATTAGTACTTGTTAAATAAACAAACACTTTCACATATTCATGGCACTCCTTGGTACTTTTTTTCTGTCCCTTAATTATCCTATCTTAGTATTTAGGTGTGTAACTTTCTGTCCCCTGACTGCATAATTCAGATATGATAAACTGCCTTTAAGATATCTGCTATCATTATCAATTTTTATTATGTTGAACCAGATGAACCAGATTTTTGGAGTCAAAAAGGTCAAATATCAACAATTTTATAAAGTGATGACAGCAAGCATATTTGTTTTATATCTAATCTTACAGAGAATGAATACAATGTTTCATTATTATGCATAATACTTGCTATAGATATTCTCAGGCTATTTCTTTTGCTAAGAATTTTTTTTAAACAAGTCATGAATGCATTTCAATTTTATAAAATGTGAATTTTATGCATCTACTGAGAGGCCGTATGATTTTTTTCCTTTAACCTATTTATAATTAATAACGTAAAATTAATTGAGCTTTTAATGTTAAATCAAACTTTCGTTGTATAAGGTCAATTTGGTCTTTTTTAAAAAAATTTGTTGTTGAATTTAGTGTGTTAATATTTTGCTTAGGATATTTTAAATCAACATCCATCAGTGAGGTGACCTTTACTCTTCTTTTCTTTTCTGTTTTTTGGGGGAAGTCTTCCTTGTTGGATTTGTTATCAGGATTATGGCAGCTGCACAAAATGAGCTAGAATGGTTATGTCCAGTTTGTTCCCTAGTATTTGTGTAAGATTGGAAATTTTTCTTTCTTAAGTATTTAGGATTGCCGGAGGAGCCAGCTAGGCCTGGAGAGACTGATTAACTGACATACTTTGGACTCATTCAATTTCCTTAAAGATTATAAGATTATTTGGGTTTTCTATTTCTTTTGGGTCAGATATAGTGAGATATTTGTTCAGGGCCTTGTCTATTTCACTTAAACTCAAAAGTCTGTTGGAATAAAGGCTTAATAATATATGCCTTATTGTTGTTCTATATTTTAATCCTATTATTTTAAACCCCATTACATATTTTTATTACTATTTTATCAATTTTCACTGAGTTTTTAAATATCACATGTTTTTTATAACTAGGAATTCTATTTGACACTCTATGCTTAATTATTTTATTTTTGTTTTCATGGCTCTTGCTCTTTGCTTGTAATTTCAGTGTGGTTATTTTTATAAACATATTTAAATATTCTTGACTTATATTCTACGTTTCACAATTTCTATAAAGTCCATCTTTGAGTGTCTGGTAAATGCTGGCTGTCACTCATGCTGTGTCTTTTACTTTTGGGTTTCATTATTTTTGTGAACTCATATTTTGTGGGACTTCTCTGGGGACTGCAATAGAAGTGAGTTACAGTAGAGAATATTTGTATTTGCTTTTGTGAGGCTCCTGGATCTATGGCTACTCTAATCTAATTCTCAGCCAGCTGTATAACTGTGGGCCACAAAGCTGTGTGGGCCATCTTATGCTTACAAGAGAATTTTTCCCTCCCTATACTTGGAACCAAGTTTCCAGACACAGGCAATTTCACCTTCAGTGGTGTGGGAGCAGGTGCAGAGTTCAAGATGGTAACTTCTAGCTTGTTCTCTCACTGAAAAAGTGACCCTTAGGTGTCTCAACCTTAGAATTGCCATGCTAAGGAAGACAAAGGTGATGTCTCTTCTCAGTGCTCTTTACAGAGGTGTAAATCAAGGTTCAAATTTGTCTGGTTCACCAATGCACTGGAGTAAAGACCAGCTTCAGTCTGCGCACTTCAGTGTTGTTTTGGCCTCCGTATCCTTTACTAGGTCAGTTTACAAGTGTATTTTACCTATGTTATCCAGAATACTTGTTGTTTACCGTGGGAGGGTAATTCAGAATTCCATGAATTTTTTAAATATGTTTTCATAGTACTTTCTGTCTTCAATGGTTTATGGGACACTGCTATGCTTCTAAGATGTATCAAATGTCCTAAAATTGCAACTAAGTGACCATGGTTCTTTATATACACTTTTTGTACTTCTAGGAATAGGAAGTCCTAAAATGGTTAATTGCTTTATATTTATCAGTTTTTCATAAACTTGTACTGGTTAAATATGCTTAGCCAACAGTATATTAGTTGTGGTTAGTAGGTTTATCTAATTTAAGAATTGTTTTAATGATACAAAAGTGATTATTTGAATCTTTGCTTTGCGGCATGATCTCAGAGAGCCTTCCTAATCCTGGCCATCCAGTTTGTAAAACAAGCTTAGTCCTAAGAAAGAACTGAACAGTATTGAAAAAACAACCAAAGTGTACGCTTTTGGTTAAGATGTAATTTATGATTAAGTGTAAATAACTCTCTGCTGCCACCTGGAGTCCAGTAAAGGATACAGGCACAAGTACTTTTTCCGCTACTGGGCAAGTATCTAAATCAATTTAACTTTAAAAACAATTTCTTGTGTGTCATTATAGTACTGGGTACATTTCTGGTAGAAGAATATATTTTCCTAAAGATGTATTAGCTCAGATTCAGATAAGAAATTAGAAAAATACTCTAGGTATTTCAAACACAAAGATTTAATAAAAGGATTTGAGAGCTTGTAAAAAGCTCTTGGAAGGATTGCAGGAATAAAATTTGGGGAGAATATCAGTAGCTTTCAACTTAAACAATTCTCCAATATCATTCATTGAATATCTTTTCTTTTTCTATTGATTTATGATGTTTTCCTTATGTTTAAAGATAAATTGAGGTAGGCATATTAAAAATTTTAAGAGTCTACTGAGCACAGATCTATTTGAATCTGGAAGTTCCCAGCTAGAAGTGATTAGGAGCACTCTACCAATAAGGCTTACACAGAGAAACGGTGGGAGCAAAGCAAGGACACTTTGATTGGCTATAGCTTAAGCATTTGCCTTATTTGGAAAAGCCTAGGTGTCTGTTTGTGCTTGGTTGTCCTTAGGTTTTTATTTCTTAACCTTGAGGCACTTACTGGCTTTGGTTTGGTTAGGCTGCTAAGGTATTAGAACCACCTCAGTCTACCGGCCTCCTTGTTTAACACTCATCATATATCAACAATAAGGTTTATGTCAAAGTTACTTATGCTATTCTGTTGCTGTGTTAACATTATCTATGGAATGTTGTGGCCCTTTGTTGCTTTTTTGTATTAAATATTTTAAAATTATATTTGTTTTAATATCTGATATGTTTAGGTCTTTTTTTCACTCTCTCGGAAAAGTCTTAGCTTTTTGATTCTTTCAGATAAACTTTATTTATTCATTTATTCATGTATTTAGTTTACTTCCACTCCCCCAAAAAGCTTCCTTTAGTATTTTATTAAAATTGAACTGGTTGAAAATTTATGCAGCCCTGGCTAGGCATCTCAGTTGGTTAAAGCGTCACCCTGATACGCTCCGGCTGCAGGTTTGATCCCTGTCAAGGCACTTACAAGAATCAACCAACAAATGCATAAATAAACGGAAGAACAAATCACTGTTTCTCTCTTTCTCTTTTTCTCTCTTTCTCTCCCCCTCCTTCCTCTTTCTTTTTCTAAAATCAATACTTAAAAAAAAATGAAAGTTACTCATAAATTTTGGAAGACATTGCGTTATTTATAATATTCAGTCTTTCTATCAAGATTATTTCTTGATTCACATAAGTGAATTTTTTTGATGCATCTCAATAAAGTTTTATGATTTTATTTTTGTAGGTTGTATATCTTTTACATACAATTAAGTTATTCCTAAGCATTACATTTTGGTATTCAGAGGGAATTAAATTTTCTGGACTCCAACTTTTGAAACCAAGATGGGCTTCCACCTCACGCAGGGGTCATCTCCTTGGATTGTGAGGAACTTCCTTCCCTGAAGCCTTATAAGTAGGATTATGTTGAAAAGAGGATGAGGGGGAAAAAAAACAAACCTGGTCAGATAAAATGATAAAAAACTAAAGTCTATACAAGAAAAGATTATAAGTCACCCCAAACTCACCATGAGAACTGTGGACAGCCTCTGGAGTTGAGGACAATATTCAGCTGACAGCAAGAAACTGAAGCCCTTACTTCTACAGCCAGAAGGATGTGAATTCTTCCGACAACTTGGGTGAGTGAAGAAGCAGTACCTTTCCCAGCTGAGCCTCCGCTGATACCATCACCCTGAAGAACACGTTGATTGGCAGGCTTGTAGCCCTTAAGCAGAGGACTCACCTAAGCCATGCCTGAATTCCCAACCCTCAGAAACTGTGGGATAATACATGTATGTGTTTTAAACCACTCTTTGTGGTAAAACTGTGACATGGCATAGATAACTAATACACCCTTATTTTTTTTTGATGAGCCATCATTTCCTGCCAGTTTTGTACCTCTGAAATCCATCCCCTTTCTCCCACCACTGAACTAGCTCAGGCAGTCAACATTGCTTGCCTGGCTAGCAGTTATTATCTTCTGGTCTCCTAAAGTCCATTGTCTGCCCAGTCAAGTGAGTGGCTTTTCAAAACACAAATCCCATCACATCATCACCTTGTTTAAAACCCTTCAGTATTTCCTCCATACCTGCAGGATGACATCTAGACCCTTGACATGGTCCACAGGCCCTTATATCTCTCTTCTCTTATTTCTTTCCACTTCTTGGCAAAAATTTCACCCTCCAGCAGTATGAGCTACATGCAGTCACCTGCGTCCTTCTGCACACCTCAGGTTATTAGTCACCTCCCTGGAATTTTCACATAATGTCCCTTCTTGCTAGAATGCTTTCTTTTCTGGATCACTGACACACTGAATTGTATCACAATTACCTGTTTATGGATTGGTCTTTACACTAAACTTATTGTTCTTGGGAGCATGAACTAGGTTTTATTCATCTTGGCATTCTACTTCTTGAGAACCTGATACACATAGGTATTCAGGAAATGTTTGTTGAACAAAGGGCTGAATACCAAGAAAGGTGCCAAGAGAACTTAACCCACTGGAACAATACTGGAAATAGATCATGAGTTTCTCACAAAACTTTCCTAGAACAAAGGCAATACCTAAGGCTGAGGGCTTTAACTAATCTTTTCCTCAATTTTTGATTCATCCATCCATTGCCTGATTTTGTAGCAGAGGCCAAAGCAGTCCTTATACTCAAGCTATTCATAATCTAGTGGTCACAAGAGATAAGAATCTCAGCAATTGCCCTGATTGGTGTGGCTCAGTTGGTTGGGCATCATCATGCAAAGCAAAAGATCACTAGTTCAATTCCTGGTCAGGGCACATGCCTGGGTAGTGAGTTCAGTCCCTAATTGGGACATACACGAGAAAAAAACTGATTGATGTTTCTCTCGCACATCAATGTTTTTCTCTGTCTCTTTCTCCCTCCTTTTCCTTCTCTAAAGAGAGAGAGAGAAAAAAAGAATCTTGGCAATTGCACGAAGACTTTCAAGACGAAGTGATTCTTGAGTTAAGTCTTGAAGGATGACAGATTTTGAATATTTGGTGAGCTGAGGGAAGATGGGAGGAAGACAAAGGGGTGGCCTAATTGACAGTGTAGGGACATTAAGGTACAAGGCCCAGCCAGGGAGCTGCAAGTGGTTGGGTATGTCTGGAAGATGAGAGGGTTGGGGAAAGTGGTGAGAAATGACACAGGAAAGTGAAACTAGGGAATTAATATTTTATCTTGAAGACATCAAAGAATTCTAAGGAGTTTTCGTGACATGCTCAAATTTGCAACCTCGAAAGGTAAATATTTTTGGAGTGTTGATAGGGCTTGTCAAATGATACCCCACTTTTCCACCCAGGTTCTGGGCTGTTTAAAAATAAAGTTGGGAGCCAGCAGATGGAGATCATCTGTTTTACAGATAAAACAGGCTACCTGGTGCCAAACCCCAGAACTGGGCAGACTCGACTCCCCTCACAGGAGCAGTGGCTGGGCAGGTCTCTTCCTGCCAGGACACAGCCTGTCCTGCAGTGTTTATCCCAGAGAGCAAGGGAAAAGGAAGGGGGTGCCCCAGGCTGACCAGCTTTTTTCTTCCAAAATCATAATCAAATCACCGAGTGAAGGATGTCACCCATGTGGAAGGAAACAGCATTCTTAGGTTTTTCTTTTCCTCTTAACTCACTGAATTTAACCGTTTATTCTGTCATCAGCTCAGTGTGTGCTTGAGCCCTGGGGGAGAACCCTGCCTGCACCTTCAGGATGCAGCCCCCAATACCAACCACTGCTCCTCTGGGGATCCTGGCACCACTAGGACCCCCAGAAGACTCAGCATGGGGTTAAGAGAGTACATTATTTACATTTAACTACAAGATCACTTTGTATCCAATACTGAGAATTTACTACCTAGTCTATTTCTCCCCTGATTATATCCAACTATGTTGTCTGATATTGTCTATCAAGAGGTTTTGCCCATGATATCAACTGACATCACAAAATTATTCTAATAATAAAAAGCTAATAGTTATTCCCCAGGTGGTAATATTAACCCTTTCTAATTTTCAAATGCCAAAGGAAAAAATAAAATACAAATATTAATTCTTCTTGCAGGACCAAAGGAATTAAAATCCAAAATAAATGTCCTTGCCATTGTGAGTTAAAAGTCCAAAGACATGCTCATGCCTCTCTAACAGTGGGGAATTAGAACCCACTCCACCATTCTTTCAACATTAGTAAGTGCTGACTCTGGCTAATATGTAGCTTGTAGATAAACAGCATGTTTGTATAAGAAACCTAGCAACTGACTTTAAAAGATGCAGGCTCTGACCTTCAGGCATTCCGGCTCCAAAGAATTGCTGACATCCAAACATAAAACCAAGATGACAGAAAACCAGGATGACGAAAACCAGGATGGCACACACCAGACTATTGCTTGATCAATTTCAAGATCCTTCCTGAAATGGACTGTGCTGGTCTGCACATGGAGAACTTTGTTCTGCTTTCCTTCTCCCTCCTTATAAAAAACCTCTGCCTGCACTGAGATGTTAAGATGAGTTTTGAGACAAGAGTCTGCCATCTGCTCAGATTGCAGGCATCTGAATAAACCACTTTTATTTTCCACCAGCAACTGTCTCACGAGTTGGGCAGGAGGCAGCTAGACTTACCCTGGGTTACACCTCCTTTCTCTTCTCCGACACCTGAGCCAGGCTCTCAGTAGCACGGTGTGGTCAAGAGGTCTGCTACATGAAGGGAGGCTCCAACAAATAAATACATCAGTGCACTGAGCATAGACAGCAGCCAGTTTTCTTGCTGCCAGAGAGGGGGTTTACTAGGGAAAGGAGACAGGCCAAAATAAACACTGTGGTGCTGGCTTGGAATTAAAGGTATAGGTGTGAATTTAGGGACTTGAGGTGTAGATGTTGTGTTAGGATTCTCCAGAGAAACAAAATAAGACATTTGGAGAGAGGGGGAGAAAGAAAGAGATTTTAAGGAACTGGTTCACGTGATTGTAGGGGCTGAAAAATCTGAAATCTGTAAGCTAGATCCTCAGGCTGAAGACTAAGGAAGAGTTGATGTTTACAGTTCAAGGCTGCTGACAGCATTCCCTCTTCCCCTGGGAACCTTAGTCTTTCTCTGAAGGCCTTAAAGTGATTGGATGAGGCCCACCACAGTATGGAAGTTAATCTTTTTACTCAATCTATTAATTTAAATGTTTATCTCACATTGAAAAAATACCTTCACAGCCACTTCTAGACTGGTATTTGACCAACTCCCTGGATACCAGAAAAGGAAGCCAAATCAGCCCCTCTCCCCCCCTGCAGGCTGCGAGTGTAAAGGAGGCCAGAGCTGGGGGAGACAGCGGCTTTGATGGGTATGTGCAGGCTGGACTGGGATTAGCGGGGTTTTGTTTTTGTCTTGACTCTTGCTTTCCTCTTTTCTTCTTTCCTTTATACAATTTTGTTATTATCTGAGAAGTTGTGTGTTTTTTTTTAAACTTATAGCACTTTCTTGAGAGTTCTTTTAAGATGAGAAAAACAGGAGACTGGAGACCTGATCTGAAGGGGTAGGAAAGGAAAATAAAACTGCTTTCCACTCATCTTGTCTTGACTCCAGCTGGTTCCATAAACAACAATAAAACATCAGAAACATTCTGGGGGAGGAAGAGAAGTGAAGCCAATGTGTTTGGGCCTTACAGTTACTTTATGAAATGTCAGAAGTGAAACTTTTTATTCTTCTGAGGAGCTGTGATGCCCTCTGTCCCTGCAGAAGTCCAGAGAGATCAGGGCCATCCTAAAGACAGGCTGGCTGAGTTGTGCAGTAGCTGCTACTTGGATTTCAAATGAGTGCCCAGGGGTGGTTTGTACTGTGGTTTGTGTTTTAAAGGAGATGACCTGGCTGGCCTGTCAGAAGCATCTTTGTTTGGCTGTTTTTTAAGGGTAAAATAAAATCATCACATTCAGAACATTAAAATTAGTGAGCAAATAACAAATCAGCCCTAGAAGAGTGGTACCAAGATACAGAGAGAACCCAGTGGTAGAAGACAGGTGGGAAAGAGAGAGGTGCTAATGTTTCCCAGAGCAGGTGGCATGTTACCCCTCACCTGGGATGAAACGACAAACAGTAACGACAATAATAAATGCTAAGATATTATACTTATCGGGAGCTGAGTGTCTTATAGACACTGTTCCAAATTGTTTACATGCATTATCTTTTGAAATTCTCAACAATTGTGGTAGTATTATTTGTTCCATTTTATAGATGATAAAAGTGAGATAAAGTGGGTCTGAGAAACTTGTTCAAGGTCACAAAACTACTAAGAGACTGCAAAGCTGGCCTGTAGACCCAGGCTGGCCTACTGTATTGCCATGCTACTTGACTGACAAGTAGAAGTTTGTTAGGTGGGGTTGGACCTCCAAGTTCAAAGGCATAGAAACCTGGGACAACATGGGATCTCTGAGAAGTTGCATGCAGAATATCAGTACTAATAAAATGCCCTGTTTGGGTGGGAGGAGGGGGAGAGAAGGCTGTTTGGGTAGGAGGAGGGGGAGAGAAGGTAGTGGCCAGATAAGCTGGCAGCAGATCGTGAAGGATGCTATTTTGTGCACTGCACTAAAAGATATCTTAGGAGCTAGAGCTCGTAAGAAATGCATTTTAGAAAGATCATTTTGGCCACAGTGTGGAGATTGGTTGGAGAGCACAAAAGGGGAGGCAGGGAGGCAAGTTAACAGACTATTAGAGTAGTCCAGGCAAACAAGGCAAGCACTGCAATGGCGGCGGGACAGGGAAGGAGAGGATGGGTTTGGGAGAATTTTGGAGTGCACTGAATAGATTTGGTGAGTTGGTGAGGGAGTAGAGCGGCTTAAAGTGACAGAAAATGGGTTTGGGGCTTGTGCTGCTGTTGATGGAGGGAGACAGAAAGGATGACCGTGAAGATGGTGAACTCTGGACCTGTCAAACCTGAGATGCCCTGGTGACACCCAGGGCACTGGTGGGGCGGTGTGTCTTGGCCTCTGCAGAGCGCTTGGTTTGTAGGCACAGCTACAAAGAAATGGGAAAAATAGATCTACATAATCAATACGCTCTTTAAAAACCACCCAACTTAACAAGCTGATATCATATAGATTATTCTATTTCTACTATTCTTAAGTCTACTGCATATTCAAATATTGATTTTTTGAATTTCTGTTGTATAGACTATGTCAGTGTTATGTTCCTGTGTGGACTATTAACTCTACCTCAATATATTATTTTTCTCAGCCTACTGGTATTCATTATATAATGTAGAACAATTTTAGTTTGTAAATCTGACTTTTTGAATACAGTATTAAGTATGTTAGCCAACATGATTAGATTTTACTCTATTTCTTGTATGTGCATGTGCCCAAGTGTTTTAGTAATGGACTTATGATAAAAATAAAACCATTCTTCTGCAATTCCCTCAAGAGTACCAAATGGATATTATGGTTTTGAATGTCAGTGTTGAAAATGAAATTTTTATATGCTGGAAGTCAGTAATGGCATTGAGTTTGTAAGCATTTCTTACCTGTTTTGGTTTTGTGATACAATTCTCCAGAGTAATTACCACAAACAAGGAAGTACCTAAATGCTTAAAAAAGGCTGTCAGGAAATGGTACTTATACTCTAACCAATGAAAATAGCAGAAATAATTAATAAAATTTATTAATATATAGATCAAGGGAAGTTCTAAAAATATTTTGAGTTCTCAGTAAAATGATACATAATTAGAATTGAGTGTTGTCAGAATGTAAAACATATAAATAGTGAGTATCATATAAAAACTTTACCTTGAATGGTGATCAAACATGCTGAATAAAACAAAAATAAAATACTATGTTTACATGTTGTCACGGGAAAGACTTTAAAAATAGAAATATAGGATAATTCAAGAAGTATAGTAAAACAAATATCCTCATCCTCAAGGTGGGATATAAATTAAACAATCTTTAAAAAAAACTTTATACAATGAATCAAGGCCATTAGAACATTCATATGTATTGGCTGGGAATTCTACTTCTAGGAATCTATTTACCCAGAGAAAATCAGAATTGTGGATAGAGATTTATATATAAAGATTAACTATATTGGAAAACTTTAAAACGTATAATCATTATATAAATCATGGCATTTCTATAAAGCAGAATGTTATGCAACCATCAGTAATTAAATTTATGTAAAATGTTAATGATATGAGAAATGCTCAAGATATAAGCTCAAATGAACTAAAATAGAGGCTGTATATGACAAATGATATCAACTAATATTATAATAACTTATTTCAAACTAATTCAAGAGTGGATTTTTTAAAAGTTAATCTCTATTTGATTACAGTTATCGTAAAACAGTTTATTAGGTTTTTAAGAGAAGCACAACATAAGCATCTTTTTTTTCCTGCAGAGAGAAGGGGAATGAATGATATATTAGAATTATGTAAATTTAGAATGGTTATGCACATAGACCCTGACGATTATTTTCTTGTGTCTAATGGTTCTTCAGCCACAACTTCACATTAAAAAAATCCTCTACTTCGCCCTGGCTGGGCGGCTCAGCTGGCTGGCGCGGCGCCCTGCCCCTGCGCACCGCGCGGCCGCAGGCGTGTACAGGAGGCAACTGATGGGTGTTTCTCACCTTGATGTATCAATGTTTCCCTCTCTCTCTCTCTCCCCCTCCCTTCCTCTTTCTCTAAAATCAATAAAAACATATCCTTGAGTGAGGGTTTTAAAAAAAGCTTAAAAAAGCCCCTCTATTTTGATACATCTTCCTTTACTGTGGTCTCAGTTTCTTGTTTCCAAATGAAGCACAGCTTGCCTAGATTAAAGGTCAACACACCTTTTCCATGGGAAAAAAAAATGAAAGAAAACGAAGCAGAATTTCTTTTTTCCCACATCTCCATTCCAAACCATTGAGGAAATTAGTTTGCTTTCTTTTTTACATATTCAAATATTTGCTGTCCTTTTTTAGAAGAAGATTGAGGCAGGTCATTCACAATCATCATGTGAATTTACTATTAAAGTTTACTACTATTATTTGCAGGACTGATGCAGTTAAGTAAGATAACATACTTTGTTTTGTATTTTATAAGATAATGCTGTGCTATAGGCCATGATACTTTAGCATATAATTCAATATATTTATAAATATATTTACTAAACATTGTGTGCAAGTTACAAAAATAAAATAACTTACAATACAGTAGCTTAATAAAACATGAAATGGTTTCTGGTGGTGCTAGCCAAGAGCATCTGATTTTTAATGTTGCTCCCCCTACTTGTCCCCCATCCCAGGAATTCTTTGAGGTGGAAGAAGAGACAACTTCTGTGCATGACTCAGCTACTGCCAAAATAAATATTTTGTTAAAAAAACTGAAGAGCAAGGAAGAATTGATTAAGGAATTAAGAGAAGAAATAGAAAAATATGAAGAACTTGGATTTCAAAAATTTGTAAGTTTTAAAGCAAGGTCAACTAATTTTAATATATGTACCTAAAATTATAACTATCTAAAACCTTAGATTAGGAATAAAGGAAATACAAGTAATGTATCTTGGGTCATCCTTCCATAACATAAGCCAGACCAATCCTTTTCTGCCTAATGGCACATTCTAGAAAACTGTTAATATTCATAAATAGGAGCAATGCAATTGTTCTCATTTTTTTATAATGACAATAAAATAACCTATTTACCACTGCAAAAAGTTCCCACTCTAGAGTAGCATGTGAATAGCCTTTTGTTTTAATTCTGAAGATTCCCACCTTTTTTTTTGTCATTAAAAGCTTATAAAGCTTTTAATAATTTCTATTATTAAAAATAATAGAAATAGGCAAAAATATACTAAAACAGGTTTAGTTTCAACAAATAGTAAAGGAACAATTAAAATAACATCATTGTCACAATCAGATTAATGAATATTAAAAATATTGGTAATATCAAGTATTGGCAACTCTGAAAGGAACTGGGTATTCATAGAAACTTTTTCTTCATCTTAAAGCAGTCCCTTTAGCATATTGTGCAGTGCTGGTTCGGTGGAGGTGTATTTTTTAGCCTTCTTTTGTCTGGGAAATTCCTTATTTTGCCTTCCATTTTAATTAAGAGCCTTGCTGGGTAGAGCAGTCTTGGTTGCAGGCCTTTTCATTACTTGGAATATTTTTTGCCATTCCCTTCTGGCTTGCAGTGTTTCTGTTGAGAAGTCAGCTGCCAGCCGTATCGGGGCTCCCTTCTATGATACTACCTCTTTCTCCCTTGCTCCCTCTAAGATTCTGTTTGTCTTTGATATTTGCCATTTTAATGATGATGTGCCTTGGAGTGGGCCTCATTGGGTTCCTCTTGAATGGGACCCTCTGTGCTTCCTGGACTTGTGTGACTTTTTCTGTCTTCAAATTAGGGACATTTTCCTTCATTACTTTTTCAAACAGGTTCTCAATCTCTTGTTCCTCTTCTTCTCCTTCGGTATCCCTATTATATGGATATGATTATGTTTCAGGTTGTCCTGCATTTCCCTCAATGCCTCTTCATTCTTTTTGAGTCTTTTTTCATTTTCTTGCTCTTTCTGAGATTCCCGCCCTTTTTTGCAGTCAAGATAGTTTGAAAGATACCAAACTATCTCCCCAGGGAAGTCAGAGGCTTCCATGAAGCCAGCTTGGAATAAGATAACCTTAAGGAGAAATGTCAAGAAGGAAAATTCTCAGAGGGTTTTCGCTAGTTCTTTCTTTTGAAATGGGAGCTAAAATGGAAAGGGAGAAAGAGCAGAAAGGACAGCCTACATTCCTGTCAGGGAGAAGAATTTTAAGGGCTGTGGAAAGTGTGGACCCTGAGGGTGTATTCATTTTCATTTCAAGTCAGCTCTGAGCCACCAGGATCTCCTGGCCCAACACAGTCCACAGCCATGGAGGGGTTTTATTCTTAGGTTCTGAGAGTGAGAAGCTGATCAGGTGAGTAGGAGAGGCCTGCAGAGAGGCTAGAGGAATAACAGTCTGTTGAATATCAGCTAGCAGGTGCCAGGTGCCTCCTCAGTGGTACCTCTTCTTATCTCACAGCTCAGTTTACAGTTGAGGAAGCAGAGACAGGGTGGCTAAGTAACTTCCCTCTAGACACACAGCTATTAAGTGGTAAAGATGGCACGTGAACCTGAGGTCCAGTTCAATCCACATCCCACAGAAAGAAGTGGAGCTCTGTGCTCCACAATAAGAATTAAAGGTTGTTCTATAGATACATACATGTGATTATATTATTACAGTGTCTATTTATATTATAATGTCTAATATCATAATTAATATATATTACATATGTATATAAGGTCTGTCCATAAAGTATTCAGCCATGTACTATAACAAATAGAGACATTTATTGAAGAAGAAACATTGAACATTGTACATAGGACAATGACGCCTCAGTCCCCTTCCAAGTATATGCACCTTGGAACCTCACACAATTCTCCCAGCATCTCTTCCACTTTACAGAACACTCTGCAAAATCCTTTGCTGGAATTGCCATTAGCTATCTGATCGTATTTTCCTGAATCTCATTGACGGTCTGAAATCTCTTCCCTTTCAAGGCAATTTTAGTTTTGGGAAAAGCCAGAAGTCCCAGGCCACCAAATCTGGGCTATGGGAGCGCTGAGTCACCTGAGTGATTTGACATTTCACCAAAAAACTCTGCACAACATCTGATGCATGAACACGTGTGTTGCATGATGAAGCTGCCAATCATCAGTTGCCCATAGGTTTGGCCTTCTGAATCACCCAAATAGTTTCCACAGGGGAATGTTCAAGCTTAACGCAAAATTTGATGCAGATTCATTGTTCTATTTGCTCAGTCATTTTGAATGTGACGGTCAACACAGTACACTTGCTCACTCAACGGCACTCGCTTAACGGCATTTACTGCCCACTGACTAGTACAGTAAAGTCATCATTGTTCACACACGGACATTCCAGTCCACTCTCTTTGGCTGCCAGGTTACACTGATGTCATGTAAACCATTCTCATTATATTAACAATGACTGGACTTTTTACGTACAGACCTCGTATATACATGTAAATATTGACGCACACATAAAAATCTGAGATGTTAACAATCAAACTGCTAACACTAGGAAGAAATACTTTTTGGTTGCTGGTCCTTTTAAGTGCCATCTATGGTTTATCTAAATTCCACCCTTCAAACTTTGAAGTTAGAAGAGACAAAGAAGTGAATATGCACCATTCTAAAGGACTTAGTTTACTAACTGCTGAAGAAGTGTTTGCTTTGTTTAATCTATTTGAGTTATTCGTGTTCTAAAAACAAAAAGTTGAGCATCTTCTAAGCAATGTAGTATTAAATATTATTAACATAGGTCTAATAAAATTGAATATTGAGTGTTTTTCATGTTCTGATTGTCTTGGAGGGGAAGACACATCCAGTTTTTTCACTTTTTTTATTTTTAACCTTTTATTGTGTCCATGTTTATTCTTAATTTGGGGGAAAAATAATTTAATGTAAAAGACTAAAAAACTGGCCAGGCTGTTAATTATGCCTTGGCCAAAGAAATGCAGCATGAATTGGGAAGGCCATTTTGATCCATTTATTTTCCATTTGTGAACCGGAAAGCGAGAGTTATGAAAAGAGATGCCTGTTGTACCGGATGTGAATTGCTTTGAGATCCTTGAAGAAAGATAAGCATGTAAATTCTAGTTATCATTATGAGGAGCTACATAAGTTTTTATGACCATCTGGTTTACATTCCATGAAATGCACTGAACAGGCCTCTGGACTGTTGATAACATCCCAATTCAGTAATGGAGCTCATTACACTAAAACATGAGGTCTTACGTGGAATATTTACCTAAGTGTCTCATCCAGTTAACTGGTCTGTCTGGATGTCCTGGATAAGGATGGGTGGTGGCTTTGTGAGGAAGACAGGACGGCATCCCAGAGACCCTGGTTGTTCTACTGTAATTTGTCCCCAAGGAGACCACATCAGTTTTTCTGTCAATCTTTTAAGATTTGAGGAAGGTGAGATGCATCTGATTAACTGGTCTATATGTTTCTCCCAGCTTCTTAGGACCCCGGCTAAACATATGGCCCTAGTCTCCCACCTTGATCGAGGACACCACACAGCACCAGCGTATGTTTGTTTCAGGAACACAGACTATATGTCACAAAAACAGATCATGTATTATAGAAAATAAATCTCTAGGAAAACACCCTTTTTTTAAGTCCTCTAAAAACAAGCCTCCTAAAACTCCCTGCCACTTAAGTTCTAGATGACATATTGGCTTTTTATTTAAAATTTCATTTTATACACCTGCTCCCTCTAGTGGCATAAAAAAAGTGTAAGTCGCCAAATATCTGAAATTAGACTTGGAAAAACAGAATATAGAGAGACAATTAGAAAAGTGCCAAAGTAGCAATGGAAATAGCTTGGAAAAAAACTTGAATCAAACAAATTGAATAAACAATAGTGAAACACTATAGTGTATTCTTAGTGATAGTCAAATCACCTAAGTAGCTTTACAGTTAATAAGTAGTCCTAGAGTCTCTCCAGGGCTGTTTTTGGGAGAAATTTGATAAGAATGTGAAAGAAATGTGGAAGTTTAATAAAGAGCTAGTTTAAGTTATATTTATAACAAGATGGGAATTAGAAAAGGAAGCTCTTCAAGTTACAGAAGCCTCATCTCTCCAGGTCAACCATCCTTAATGTTGAGTTTTCCTGAAAGGAACTTCATTCAAGGTCTGAGCTTTTCAGGTTCAATTCCATAGGAAACCATTGTGACTTAACTGCATGCCACTGTCGTCATCAGGTTGTCGTGTTGTTTGTTAATAAATGCCCCTGAGAACTGCTGAAACAGACGGCATGTCAGAGTGTGTGTTCATGGGCATATGTGTTTTAACTGCGGTTGGAGTTGTTCTTTTGAAAAGACCTTTCTTTTCTTTCTTACCCCAACATGTATGAGCTGTGCAACCATCACTCATGCACCCCCTCCATAGGTGAATATAACTGCTCGTTGCTGCTGACAGTTTTGAAAAAGAGCTGTCATTCAAGATTGGCAGCTCCGCAGGGCTTCACTGTCCCAGCATGACATTTTCCTGGTTGTCACTCACTGGGAAAGCACCTGCTCTGCTCTGTGACTGTCATGCGGCCTGGGCATGCATCTGAACCCTACTCCATCCCCAGCATCAAATTGAGATGTCCAAGTAGTGTGCGTGGAGCCTGCAGAATTGAGACACCAGTGTGGCAGAAGGGAGACTGCTGAGAAGGCGCATGCGGTGCTCTCAACAGTACTTCTCAGACTTGGTTGTGCGTATGGATTGTCTACAGCAATTGTTAAGATACAGCTTCTGATAGTAGGGCTGGGCAGGGGCTGAGATTCTGCATTTCCAATAAGCTCCCAGGTGATTCTTTGGCTTCTAGTCTGAGGACCAGATTTTGAGTGGCAAGGCTCTAGGATACTATTTTTCAGAAACAACTCTTTCAAGAACAGTTTTGGAATTTAAACACCTGGCAACAGTGAATCTGCACATCTTGTGGCTGTTCACAAGAGAAATAGTGCATAAGCCACCACCTGAAGTCCTACTTTTCATGTGATAAAAAAACTTTATATTGGCAAGTTCCTTTATAAACTTAAAATTACAAGATGGTCATGAATCACACACAATTTCTAATCCACTGTAATGTGGCTTTAAATGAGCTACATCTAATTAACCTTTTAATGATCTTCCTAATCTTAGTTTATTAATGTTGTGTATTTTAAAGAAGTCTCATGATTTAAGTAAGCCAAAACTAGTGGTGTGGGCAGATGGTAGAAGGAACAGCATCACAAAACCTGCCACTCAGTGTAACAGATGACCGTAGCAGCCCAGAACTATCCCTTTGTTCATTTTGCTAATGAGTGTCCTCATTGCTGTGGGAGTCTGCATAGTTAATTACTTGCAGTCCCTACTCCCGACGGATGGTGGAGACAGAGCTAAAGGTTAACCTGGCAAGAACAGGAGCCGTGGATGGCTACGTGGAGAAACGTCTGTGTGTTAAGTGTTTTCCTTACGCGAGATTTTTAGAAAAAAATCAATTTAGGTGTTAGCTGCTACCAGTTAAAAATTTACGCTTCACCTGAGTAATTCAAATAGTTCTTGTTTAGTTTATGGTAATGCGCACTCATGTAATCCACTGTGGATGTTCAAATTGTGCCACTGTTAGGAAATGTATGCGTACGCCTATTAAGTCAAATATTGTTTGTTATTTAACAGCCTTCTTAGTTCATAAATACACTCTGTGGTAATCGCAAATTAACCATATGGGACAAGAAATTAATAACTGGATTCCCCCTTAGTAAGAAAACGGTGTTGCTTATTATTAGATATTTTAATTAAGAATGAATTGAGCTCAAGTAATTTAAATGAAATGGTAAATCAAACTAGTGAAAATTTGTAATTGGGCTTAGTACAAAATTTCACAACATTATTTTAAATATTAACTCCAAAATAACTACATTACTAAGTTGTTTGTTTTTAAAGGAATTATTAATGTAATACAAAACATGTAGCCATTTATTTTTCTTTTAAAAACATTATGATCACAGAGGAAAATATTTTAATAACTTACTTTCAAGTATCTCTAAAGTTAAATAAATGTACAATGCCAAAAGGAAAGCAGCATACTGAGAGGAATGATATCGTTTTTGAGGGGAGGCTTTATTCTTGTGTATTTGTAACTGTGGCATTGCTATTCAGGTTATAATTCATCTAAAGATTACTTTAAAGTTCAAAAGTATTTCCAGTTTCTATCAATTTTGAAGCAAGGCATTCTATCTCTTTTAGTCTAATACGATGACTTTTAAGCATACTCTTTAATATTTTGAGATGGTATAATCAGCCTAATATTTTACCATAATTAAGCATAAAGTTCTGCAACATGTCACAGTTTCCCCAATCCATTACATCTTAATTTTAAAAATGTGTGGCAGTAAAATGTAGACAGTCGTAGCGAGTATATTCAGATGTTTTCGTTAGCTTTGAAACAGACAAGAAGAAGAAGAAAAGAAGAGTAGCTGTCCCAATAAGCTTCTATTGCGTAAGAAAAAACCTCTCCCATAATGGACATGGCAAGATTTAAACAAAAGACTCACATAATAAAAATGTAAATGAGTTTGCTTTACTAAAACTATAACTTTAAAGTCTTTTGTTGTGAGTTATCCTGAAACCTTCTTACAAGGTAATCGCTGTTTGCATAGAGATTTAAACCGAAGTCTTCAATAGCATTAAACGCCTGCACAGCCCCAGTGTGACAGGCATGCAAAGCCATGTTAATGTTCAGAATATGAATTGCCTCTGGGTGGCTCCTCCACCAAGCAGAAAACCAACTGTGTGGATATCCGTGTGCCTGATGGACTCCATGCGGCTCCCAGCCTGAAAACGTCACCACTTTGACATGTGATGTGCTCCTCATGACACTGGCAGCGCTGACACTGGAAAATGCCACAAAGGCAACAAGCCCCCCTCCTTAACCATGCACTTTGCTACCCCCTGGCGCTGCCCGTCCATGGTCTCCCCAGTCTGCCTAGTTACCGGCGGACAGCACTTCAGACACACACAGGAGGAAGTGTGGGTGGAGTGGCCCAGCTGCCTCCCCGGACACAGCTTCCATAATGAATTGACCTGAATGATGAGGGCACACAAACAGTATGATATGCATTATTCCTGTCAATAAAATGTCCCCATGTGCTGTGGTCTTTGTACAGAATGTACTGCAGCCTTTCTTCCAGCAAGCTCTATTTAATCCCCTCTTTTTACTATTCATATTATAAGTGTGTAATAGAATTCAGAAAATTATATGATAGCTCTTCTGTATCTGTATTGTCTTGTGTTGCATATTTAAATTCTTGGCTCCCTGCTTAGAAATATGGAATTCCCCATCTTTCAGGACTCTTTGGCCATAGAGACCAGCTCTGCAAAATCAACTCCAGAAAAGGAAACTTTAGACTACAGAGTGGAAAATGAGAGACTGCTTCAAGTCATTTTGGAACTTGAAGATGAAATCCAACTCAATCTAAAAGAAAATTCAGTATTAGGTGACATTTTGAAATCACTTTTAAAGATAACGTATATGTTGGGCACTTCATAAAATTCATAGCTATGTTCATCTTCTCCAAACATACATTTGTCTGGTTATTTGCATTTAAAAGATCAGTTTGATAGCCATCTTTGCTTTTATTTAAAGTGGCATCTCTTGCTTGGAACAGAGAATATATTTTATATATAAATATTATAATTATACTCTTCAGCCATGTCATTTTATTTTAGAGCATTTTTTAAAATTTTATTTTCAAGCCAAGCATTGATGTTTGAAAAAAAAATGTGCTAATCAATGCTCTATTTCACGTAGACATATTATACGCAGATAAAAACTTTTGACAATTTCTGTTTTATATGCTTAATTATGTAAAATGTGTAACATTTAAATGCCTATAAACACGTATTGGGATATGCTTTGTGGAGAAACAGTTAGCCCTTCAGGAAAACATGCTTTGACTTACTACTTAATTATCTTTAATTTTTGATAGATTTTAAGTACAAATTTTCATTTGTATACTTGTGCCCCCCTTTTTCTACATGCCATAAACATTGGTAAAAGTTGCATTTCAATCACCAGAGTTAGATTGTTTTAAGTATTTTTCACTTACTGTTGTCTTTGATTTTATGCTAATTATATAATGTTGCCCTTAATCTTGCAGTATGAAAAACAATGACTAAACAACAAGAAATTCACAAAATATTGATAAAATCATTTATATTACAATGTCCCTTGAATATACAGTTATACTGTGCCAGTGTAGTTTTGCTTTTCTTCTGATGTGGTGTAATAGTGTTTTTTTAGGTTTTGGTAGTTCTGACTGAGTCAGAAAGTGCCACCTGCTGAAACACTTTGTATAGGCTGTGACTAACAGCAAAAGTGTCCCTTGCAAGTATTGATGAAAAGCTTTCAGCCCTCGGCCACACTTGGATCTTGAACTTAGTTCTTAATCTCTATCTGACCAGCCGTCTAAACAGCAGGAAGAAGGCTGTGAATGTCAAGGGCAGTTGTGAAGGTCACAGTCCTGCTAGGACTTGCGTCCACCATGCCTGCCAGTGGTGTACAGCCTGCCCGGAAGCAGGCAGTTTGAATACAGGGCATAAGCTTGTAATTTCATGGTTGGTCTCTCTCTCCTTTTGTTTACAGAAGATGAAATTATAAGTCTGAAAGAGAAGGCAGAAAAGGATCATAGAACCATTCAAAAGGTACTGTAACTTTTTTACATTGATGAATGACCCTTTTAAATTGAAATATCAGCCCAGTTGGTGAAATAACATTGTGCCCCGCTTGTCCTGTGATGTAAAGTCAATATCTATATTTAATGTCTCTCGTTATTTGGGTAGGGTCTCTAGTTACAAATAAGGATTCCATCCTGCTATTGACTTAATGTATAGATACTTTTTTTATTTGAGATAACTGTGTGTCTACCTTGATGAGTGTGAGGAATCAAAAAGTTACATAACACAGGGAGGACAAAGATGAGTTTGTGGAAACATTATATTGTTAAGAGTGAGCTGTCATATTCTCAGGGCAGCTGTTGGTTTATGTTCATTTTTTCTGTATATAAATGAACTGGGCTTTTGTTATCCAGGAAACTGGCTTTTAGAACAGGGAGCTCTTTTGCTGTGCAGATCCAGACTTCCTAGTGCATTCAGGGCAGCAGGACCCGCGGTTCCCGCCCTGCGTGCACAGGTCAGGCGCTCCTGCTTTGTGCTTTCTTAACTCAATGAGCCACCCCTACTGCAGCTTTCAAAACACTTTTCTGTGGGAGTTGGTCTTCCCTGCTGTACTGTAAGCCCCGCGAGTGCAGAGGCTGCATTGTCTCAGTCTCTGGTGGGGCCCCAGTGCCGAGCACAGTGCATGGCACACTTCAAAATACTCCTGGAGATGTTCATGGAATGAAAATGTATTTAGAATCCATAAGATTTGCAGAATTTACAGATGGAAAAGTGGATTTACTTCCCTGAATTATTCCAAATAAACATAAATTCTTGCTGCAAACTGAATCAAGTTTTAGTTTTTGAATAAAAATTAATTAAAATTAGATAAAATTAAAAATTCAGTTCTTCAGCCACACTAGCTACATTTCCAGAGCTCAGTTGCCACATGGGCCTAAGTTTAGGTTCAGATTTCAACCCGATTTTGCAATTTAGGGTACTCTTATGTTTTAGGTGAAATTACTGTCAAGAACTATATTTTAGAGACATGGTTGCCCTGATGGGTCAGATTTTGGGGATGTTTTCTCTGGTAAATGAATCTGTCATAGAGTTTCACAAAGTGACCTTCCTTTCTTGTGCTTCCCCGTTTGCAGCGGTGACCATGCAAACCCCTTTCTTACAGAAATTACAGAGTCTGTAAACGGTCACACTTGCCTTTTTTGCCATCAAACTCTAAGGTTAAAATAAAATCTCAGCTTTCAAATTTCACTTAAGAACCTACAAGAGAACCGTCTCCTTTTATTTAAATGTTTCTAAAGCTATTCAGTCTCTCTGTCACTGGGAGAGGTGGCTTGTTTAAGCTTTCTCTTCTCTGTGAGGAGTACAAGAAATTAAAGTAAAAAAAGTCTCACCGTTTAGCCACCCATTAGAAAGAAACATACCCTGGGAGTGGCCAGTTATCCCCATGCGAGCTTAAATATGTCAGTTAATTACTGTCTCTGCTTTCCAGGTCAGCACTGCCCAGTGGTAGCCACTAGCCACGTGTGGCTACTGCGCACTTGAATTGTGTCTAATGTAACTGAGACACTGACTTTTTAATTCTATTTAATTTTAATTTTTTGAAATTGAAATTTAAAAACTGATACTTGTTTCAGTTATTGGAAAGTCTTTGTCTATTTTGAACAACTTGGGCATGTGAATTTACTTTTTCATCTGTACATGTTATGATTTTTATGAACTTACCCTGTGGATAGAATAAGAAATGTATGTGAAAGTGCTTTGTCAACTGGAAAGCACACCAAGAGCTGTTGAGCAAATGAGAGCTGATATTTACTGGTTTATTTCCAATATCCTTCACTAGATCAAATCATTTATCAGTGTTTATCAAGTGCCTTTTGGTGCCATGCATTATTGCCAAGATAATATAAATACAATATGTATTGTATATTTTACACACACACACACACACACACACACACACACACACACACAGGTGGCCCTGCTGTGGAGGAAATCAAGTCTAGGGGGAGATATTAAACTATAGGGCAATGTGATAAGGACTATGAAAGTATGTACATAGAGAAGAGATGCTTGGCTTTACCTGGAAGGTTCTATGAAGGGCTCACAAACAGTTCCATACTTACCTCACACTCTTACTTGAGCTGATTTTTCTAGGTAGGTAAGAGCTGCGTACGAGTCGAATACATAATGCATGAGGTATGACTGTGGACCTGTTTGTGATTTGCTATGGCTAGAGTTTGAGGAAGACATCTGGTGGGGCCATGTGCTGAGTATTTGTGTTGGAAAGAGGGGAAATCCAGGGAATAGGGAAGTGGTAAGCAAGTAATGGAAGAATGGGAAGGGCAACTCTGAAGCCTCTGGATAAGTCACATGTTCCATTTTTTTAGTCATAGATGCAATTAAAAGCAAGTTGAAAATGGGACTGAATTTAGGAAGGCTGACCTCTTGCCATCTGGGCTAAGAATGATCAATTATGGGCTTCAGTAGCTTTTTTGTTTTAGTTCCAATAAGCTAATAACAGCTGACTCTGTATTCCAGCCGCGTCACAATAAGAATTTCCTTCTGGGAGGGAGACAGATCAGCAGTCAGAGGTCACACCCCAAGGTGTGATCGGCTTCAGGACGCAGGCAGCAGTGGGACAAGCCCCAGCCTGCGGGGTGAGGGACCGGGGAAAGCTGGAGGAAGGACACTGAGTTAATCCTGGAAGAGAGGTTAGAGTTCCAGGAAAGGATGAGAGGGAGGTGCGCAGGGTGAGGAACATGCGAAAGGGAAGTAAGTGCATGTGATTTGCAACAGCAAAATGGTATGTGAGCATAAGCAGTGCTGAGAAGCAGGACACATGTCAGAGAGTTATATTCATTCCAAGAGGCTTTGGATGACCGTCTGAGTGCACTGGGGAGCCCTGAACGTTGAGCAGGGTTCGATTTGTATTTCCTAAAGAAAACAAATGGGAGGGAGGGAAATCTGGAGCCAGAGTGACCAGTTAAGAGGTTACTTGGATAAACCATGGAAACTAGAAAGTCCTAAAACAGCATAAGGCCAGTGATGTTGGGGATAACAGGGAGGGATGTGCTCAACAGGCGATTAGGCAGCAGTGGCTGTGGTCATTGATAAGGTTGGAGGCCTGAGAGATGTCACTGAGCTTACCTTTACTCCTTGTCATCAGAAGAGGGGACATTCTTCTTTGCTCTGACTCCTCCTCTTCCTTATTCTCTTCTGGGACCTTTCTACATCAGCCTTTTTCTCTCTTGTGCCTTTCAAAGACGTTGCCCTTCACTGTCCTTCAAATATCATTTAAAAGAAAAGCAGCGCCTTTCTTACTCCCCCACCCCTAGTTTTTCCTGTTGATCAGGCCACAGTGAGATTCGGATTGTCCTTAATCATTTCCAATCTTTTTCCTTCTGGAATGTTCTGGTGTACATGACAGAACTATGCCCTACATCACAGGTGTCTTCTGAAACCGTGCTTACATCTGACCTTCACATAATTCTTCATCCCTTCCTAAGCAATGTCTGTCAGTGGTTTCCTCTCCTCCATTTCCACTGAAATACTGTTCTTGGAGATACTGTTTACCTCTGGTCTTACTCTTTTATTCTGGCTGACGTAGACTCTTCCATAACTGGCACATCTGTTTACCAGTGACTTCTAAACCTTTGTCTCCTGCTTCAGGTTTTCCCTAAACACCACCTCCTTAATTTCAACTCTGTCCTCATCCTCAATTTGGATGTACTTGCACTGGAAAGACTTCCTTAACAGTAATCCATCTCCTATGGCAATTAGGGACCCCTCTGTTCTCCCATATTCTTGGGACTATTTGCTCCCTTCAGGTCAGGAACTGTGTCTTGTTTGTTTATATTCTAATCAGCCTTCAAAAGTATTTGCTGAAAAATATCAAGACTCGAACTCATCACCCCTCAAATCTGGACTCTGCTGTACCTCTCATTTAAATTAATGACATTACCATCTATCCAGAGGGCCAGATGACAAATCTAGAGTCCTTCCCTACTCTCTCCTTCATATCTCGTATCTAATTGGTAACTAAGTGTATAGACTTTTCTTCTGACGTTTACCTCAAATCCCCTTCCTCTGCAACAGCATTGCACAGATTTGGTTGAAACCCTCATCATTTCCACAGGGTCTTCATTTTCTTGTCTCCATTCACCTTCTTCTTCAGATCTAGCTTCCACACGGCCTCCATGGTTATCTAATACCCTAGTCTAACGTGATGAGACCTTCAACAGTTTCCCATTGCCTTCAGTATAAAATCGGGTTACCCCAAAATGTACTGAGCAATTTAAAAATGTCAGGAACAACTAAACACTTTTATATTTGCTATCTCAAATTCTTTCCACAATAACACTGTATTATCCTAATTTTACAAATGAGAAAACTAAAGCTTGAAGCATAGAATTAACTCGCCCACACAGCTAGTAAGGAGCAGGACTTTGATTTAACCCAGAATCATTGCATCATTCTGCCTTTCTCTCCTAACTGTCGTGAGCACAGCCCCTTATAATATTACCCTGAACCTCCTTCTCCCTTCGTTTCTTGCCATTTGAGTGTGTAAGCGCCGTGGGTCTCACAACACCAAAGGGTTCCCAGTTCCTCCCCTACGCCATGCTTGTCTGTGTTTGCGCTGCTGTTTTGTTAGCTGTTTTCTCCACCTTCCTCCTTCTCCAACTTGTTGAATTTCTATTTATTTTTCAAGACCCTTGTCAATGACTACTTATGTTAAGTTGACACCAGGAATACCATATTCCGTTTTTCTCATAGTCAGGGTCTTATTATAATTGTGGTTGCTATGTTACATGGATTTATACTTTCATGCTTTTTCGCTACCCGAAGATTTGATTTCATATTTGTTCTTCTGTTTTGCATTGCTCTCCCTCCGTACTGCCGACGCTGCCAGGGAAGGGATCTGCTCTCGTTCGTTTTCATGCTTCCATAGCCAAACAAAATGCCTGGCATCTAAAGGTGTTTCCTACATGTTCATTCAATGAATGAATATATGAATTAATTGAATTGAATGGATGTCAACACCCAGGGTTGAATTTTATCAGTGTATATACCACACGCAAATTTAAAATACTGAGGCAAGTGGCCCCCTGCGGTAGATGACTCATGGCTGTTTTTGATTGCATGAAATATGGCTTGATCTGCATAGGAATATAGCACAAAAACCCAAAATAAGAGGTGGGTTCTATAAAGAGTAAATTGCTCTTTTTTACAAACTAGGACTTGCTTTACTATGTATTGATAGCACATTTTGGGGGTGAGGTGAGAAAGGTTATAAATAAATTGGCATTTCCTATGTATATTTTGGTTGCTTATATGACAAAAATATAATAATTATAGGTAATACATTGTTATTACATGGCAGTCTGTATACATTTAATTTTTTCTTTAATCATATTGGGATCCATTTTTCTGGTATTCAGGATCAAAATATATTTCACTAAATTTTTTGAAGGGTAAATTCAGCTGTTCTAATTTTTAATGAAAATATAATATTCTCTTTCAGTTAAAGGATGGTAGAGACAAATTAAGGCTTGAGCTTGATGCTGAAAAGTCATTAGTTCAAGAAATGGTAAGGTGATTTTCATTATATCCTAATAAACTTGAATTCAGAAACTTAATTTAATCATGAAAGTTTTATAAACTGTATTTGTAACTATTCTGTGATGTATTCATTTTCCCTTAATTAATAATCTAAGTGCATACATAATCATAAATGTTTAAAAATGATCACTAAAATATACCTGCTGTGTATAAGAGTCTTATGTAAATAGTATTATAATTTAAGCCGTGTACAAAATCTTTGGACTTTATTATAGAGAAGAATAAAACAAACATGAGAGTCCAATATTTTGAAAGATTTGCTATTTTTAGTTACAAGTTGCCGTGACAGCAAAAAAAGAGCCCAGTTAGATATTTTGGCATTCTGTGTTAGTCTCATAAGAAAACACTGCCTTTTTATGTTCTTTTAAGAGAACTTTCCAGACGGCTGGTCTTTTATTTTATCAGTTGACTACCCGCCCCCAGGACCCCCACCCCACCCCCCGCCCAGTTTATGGGGTTGTACTTTGGCTTTCAACTGATTAGGGCTAGTATGTCTTTGTTACAGTAAACTGACTGTGTTTATTATAATCAAAAATAAAACACAGCTTGACTTGCGTTCTAAATGTGCTTGAAAAGAATATGATACTGTTTAGGAGAGAAAAGGTTGTTCATAGGAAATCAACACCACTTCAGATATTGAAACATTCCCCTTTTTACAGCTTGTCACACTTTGTGCCAAGTCATGACTGTTTTTCTAACTCTGTTTTGTTACTCTCGGCACCATGTGTTTTGGGTTCCTTGTCATAGAAATTAATGCAAAACAATGCTCCTGGACTACAACAAAGCCTTCTATGAAACCAACTTGTGAATGCAGGCAAGAAAAAAATGATGGGTAGCTAGTCACAGAAACCATGTGTTAACAAATATGTTATTTTGAGCCCTTTAGTTTTCAATACCTGGCATATAAAAACCAGCACCATTATTTGCGTATACTTGGTGGATCTCTTCTGTCCCATCCTGCCCTCTTCTTTCCGAAGTCCAGGAGTTGCTTCTGAAAACAACTAAATGTGCATGTTGTCATTAAACTAGAAAGTGCAGTTACAGAGTGGGAAGCAAATGTTAGGTTGTCAGTTTGTTAGCAGTGTTAGACAAGAAATTAAACTACTTAATATGAAAGTTTGTGCCTATACTAGGAACAGACCCCATAGTTTTTTAATCACTTTTCCTCTTTATTTGAACTGTAAGCAGTTAACTGGTGCTATTCTATTGCCCACAGGGGAACCAACCATCTTTTATTTTGTTATTTAGAAGTTGTTGAACCTGCTTGTTGCCAAGCAGCAAGATCTTTCATCACAAAACCCACAACAGCACAAGAGCTTTAGTACCTCAGAACTGGTTTGGGGGTCCATGTTGTCAGTGAAGGGAGTGAGCTTATGAGCAAGGTTTCCATGGCATATCTTTGGGCCCAGCAAGGTCACTTTTTGGTGCTCTTTACCCATCCCCCTCCACCAAGACATTTTGTTATTCACTGGGAGGGAGGCTGGCTTTGTAGCTACTTGGACTTCCTTTGTTTCTTGCCAGAGTGCTTTATTCCAGAAATGAAGATTTGCGATTATGCCTAGATGGAGGAGTGGGAGAAGGTGGAGTAACCAAAGTCATTTTGTAAAAATTTAAAAACTTTCTCACTGAAGGGTTTTTGTTCTGTGCTTGCCTATATATTTTATTTTCTGACCTATTAAAAGCCTAGTTTAAAAGTCATGGAACTGGTAGTAAAAAGGCATGATCAATAAGAATAAGTAAGCAATAAAATATCCTCAGATAGGCTTTAAGGGAAGCATGTGAAATAATTTCTTATTTTCCTGTGATTCCTATACTTAGTGACATATGACCTTGTATTAGTTTTAGGTGTACAACAAAATGATTTAATATATGGATAAATTGCAAAATGTTACCATGATAAGTTTAGTTAACATCAATTGCCACACATAGTTAACAAAGGTTTTTTTGTGATAGCTATTAAGATTTATTTTCTTAACCACTTTCAAATATACAATACATAATATTAACTATAGTTACCATGCTGTACATTCCATCCCTCGGATTTACTTGCTTTATAACTGGAAATTTGTACCTATTGACTATCTTTGCCCCCTTTTCCCTGTCCATCCCTTGCCTCTGGCAACCACCAATCTGCCCCTTGTATATGAGGGTTTTTTTTTTAATTCCACTATAAGTAAGAGGACAAAGGATTCATCTTTACCTATCTGACTTATTTCTCTCAGCATAATGCTTTAAAGGTTCATCCATGTTGTCACAGTGGCAAAATTTCATTCTTTTTTATGGTTGAGTAATAGTCCATTGTATTTATGTACCACATCATCTTTATCCATTCATCTACTGATGGGCACTTAGGTTGTTTCCATGTCTTGACTATTGAAACTAATGTCGCAATGAGCATGAGGAGCATATATGTTTTCGAGTTAATGTTTTTTGATTCCTTTGGATAAATGCCCAGAAATGGAAGTGCTGGGATATATGGTAGTTCTAGTTTAAAATTTTTTGAGGAATCTCCATAGTGTTTTCCACAGGGACTGCACCAGTTTACCTTCCACCAACAGTGCACAGCAGTTCCCTTTTCTTCACATTCTTGTCAACATTACTTATCGCTTGTCTTCTTGGTGACAACCATTCTAACAAGTGTGAGGTGATATCTCATTGTGGTTTTGATTTGCATTTCCCTGATGATTTGTGACATTAAGAACCTGTTAGCCATTGGAATATCTTCTTTGAAAAAAAAAGTCTGCTTGAATCATCTACCTATTTTATAATTGGCTTATTTGGGTTTTTTGCTACTGAGTTGTATATTTTGGATATTAACCATTTATCAGATATATGATTTCCAAATATTTTCTTCTATTCTATAGGTGCTTTTTCATTTTGTTGATTGTTTCTTTTGCTGTGCAGAAGCTTTTTAGTTTGATGTAGTCCCACTTGTTTATTTTTGCTTTTGTTGTGCTTTGAGCACCATATCCAAAAATGATTGCCTAGATCCACGTCAAGAAGCTTTTTCTCACCCGGACTGTTGTGGTTCAGTGGATTGAGCACTGGCCTGCAAACCAAAGGGTTGCCAGTTTGATTCCCAGCTGGGGCACATGCCTGGGTTTCAGACCCGGTCCCCAGTAGGGGCGTATGCGAGAGGCAACCACACATCGATGTTTCTCTCCCTCTTTCTCACACCCTTCCCCTCTGTTTAAAAAGAAATAAATTTTTTTAAAAATAAGCTTTTTCTCTATGTTTTCTTCCAGGAGTTTTATGGTTTCTGGTCTTCTGTTTAAGCCTTTAAATTTTTAGATATATTTTGTGAATTGTTTAAGGTATAGGCTTAGTTTCATTCTTTTACACATGAATATCTAATTTTCCCAGCATGTTTTATTGAAGCATGTTTTCTCCATTGAGTATTCTTGGCTGCCTTGTCAGGTATTAGTTGACCACAGATGTATGGGTTTATTTCTGGGTTCTTGATTCTGTTTCATATCTGTTTTTATGCTAGCACCATACTCTTTTGATTACTATGCTTTATAATATGGTTTGTCATCAAAAAGTGTGATACCGCCAGCTTTGTGTATTTTTTCCCTTAGGATTGTTTTAGTTTTGGGGGGTCTTTTGTGGTTTTACATAAATTTTAGGATTTTTTTTTCTACTTTAAAAGGTGTCATTGGAATCTTAATAGAGACTACATTGAATCTATAGATGATTTTGAGTAGTATTGATATTTTAATAATAGTAATTCTTCTAATCCATCAACATGAGATATTTTTCCATTTATTTGTATCTTCTTTAATTTCTTTCATCAATGTCTGTAGTTTCATTGTAGAGATTATTCATCTCCTTGGTAAGATTTATTCCAAAATATGTTATTGTTTTTTATGCTATTGTATATGGGGCCATTTTCTTTATTTTTTTTCAAATAATTGTTAGTGTATAGAAATGCCACTAGTTTTATATGTAAATTTTATATCCTGTACTTCGATTTATCTTGAAGCTAACAAAAAAGAGTCCCCCTCAGCCCTGGCTTGTGTGGCTCGGTGGATTGAGCTCCAGCCTATGAATCAAAGGGTCACCGATTCATTTCCCAGTCAGGGCACATGCCTGGATTGCGGGCCAGGTCCCCAGTAGGGGGCACTCAAGAGGTAACCACACATCAATATTTCCCTCTCTTTCTCCCTCCCTTCCCCTCTCTAAAAATAAATAAATGAAATCTTAATTTAAAAAAAAAAAAAGAAAAGAGTCCTCATCAGGAAAATACCATAACTGAATTCTTACCCTTAACTGATTTTTCATCTCTGTCATCCTTGTGCACCTTATTTCTAGGAACAATCCAGACTTGAGATAGAAAGGAGTTACAAAGATTGTTCTAGACCCTCATTCTAGGGGCACAACACTGATCGTTACCATTGGCCTTGAGTCCCAAAACTGGGCTTCTTGTTGCCTGAATGCCCCCTAAGTCATCCTTCAAGTCTTCCCAGTCTTATTACATGTAACATGGTCACTAAATATGAAAACCGACATTTTGGTAACCCAGACATTTACTTTAAAAATATATATAACTATATTTCTGTGCCTAAGAACCATCACGTATTTTCAGTGGGACAGATAAATCCAAGACTGAAGAGGAGGGTCTCTAGTAGCTGTCGTGTCTTACATACCACCATGGTATGTTAGCTTTGAGGTTCAGATAACTTGTGTCTGTAATTACTGGTCTTCAGATCAAGGTAGACTGTACTCAAAGAACCTCATTTGCATCTGGACCTGAGTAAGATAATGAGATCCAGAATCAAGCTAATGCTATAATAGGATGAGATTTTTGGAAGCCTAGGGTGAGGGTAGTTATGTTTTGCATATGGGAAAGATGTAAAATGTTGGAACCAGGGGATAGATACATGTAGAAAAAACATCTGAGAAAGTCCAATACATATTTATTTATTTATTTATTTATTTTTAATCTTTTTTATTTTTTTCAATTACAGATGACATACAATATCACATTAGTTTCAGGTGTACACCCCAGTGATTAGACATTGTATAACTTACTAAGTGATCATCCCAATAGATCTTGAACCCGTCTGACACTATACATAGTTATTAGAATATTATTGACTATATTCCTTATACTCTTCTTTACATCCCTATGTCTATTTTGTAATCTATTTTGTAACAACCAATTTGTAATTTTTAATCCCTCCACTTTTTTCACCCATTCTTCCAAACCCCATTCCATCTGGCAACCATCAAAATGCTCTCTGTATCTATGAATCTGTTTCTGTTCTGCTTATTTTTGTTTCTTAGATTCAGTTGTTGTTAGACATGTATTGTTACCATTTTGTTCATATTTTTTTCCTTCTTAAAAAGGACCCTTTAACATTTCATATAGTACCAGTTTAGTGGTGATAAACTCCTTTAGCTTTTTCTTGTCTGAGAAGCTCTTTATTTTTTCTTCAACTCTAAATAGCTTTTCTGGGTAGAGTAATCTTGGTTGTAAGTCCTTGCTTTCCATCACCTTGAATATTTCTTGCCACTGCCTTATGGCCTGCAAAGTTTCTGTTGAGAAATCAGTGGACAATCTTATGGGAGCTCCCTTGAGGATAACTAACTGTTTTTCTCTTTCTGTTTTTAACGTTCTCTCTCTCTCTTTCCCTCTCACTGTTTTTCTTATAGGACCCATGGTGCAGCCTCCCCAGTCACCTGAGCTGGACACTCCAGGTGTGTCCCTATGTTGGCTGTGTGCACTGTCTTGTTGTAGTTGAGCCTTAGTTACTATTGGTATTCAAGGATTGACCCCCATACATATTGGCTGCAAGGACTGGCTGTGACTATGGTGGAAGAGCTGCTGTGCAGAAGTCAACCCTATGGAAAAGGACTTGCTTCAATGGGGCTTTGGTAATTCCCAAGTCTGCCCCTTTGTGTGCGGTGGGGTTGTAATCTGGTGGTAGTGTTGTGGTCTGAAGTGTCCACTGGGTACACTGGCTCTGGGGCCTTCCAAGAGGTGCAAGGTCAGCTACCACTTGAGCCTTGCCTGGGGCCACCCATCATGAGCTACAGAGTGATATGCAAATAGCTCTTACTTGTGCTTGATTGGAGGTACCCAGGAGAGGCCAAGCTGAAAACCAAAGTAAACTGTTGCTGCTGTTGGTCCTGGGGCCACTTCGCAAGAGGTATGGCGTATATAGAAGCCAGATGCTGCATATATAAGGGAAAGTCCAAAGCATGAGGCAAGAAAGGCCATTTTTATGGAAAAGCCACTAGAAATAGCTTGGGTGTGTTAGCAAATTGGGTGGGCGAGGTCTCAGGAAATCACCAGGACATGGTAAAAAGTGGGAACCAGGTTAATGGAGACTCGGATATGTGCCCTCCTGCCAGCTCTGTGGAGGGGGTCTCAGAAAAAGAACAACGGCCTGTTCCAGCACTTTTGTCAGGCAGAAAGCTGCTCTCTGCCAACTGCCGCCCTGATGCAAGACAATTCAGTTCCCCCCCATATGTTCCTGGTTCCTTTCAAGCTGTTAACCCAGCTCTGGACCTCAGAGGGAGTAAGTTCAAGTAAGTTTGTACATGGGCCCTTTAAGAGGAGCTGTGTGGGACTCCAGAAGCCCTCCATCTCACTCAATCACAATCCCTGCTGGTTTTACAACCAGAAGTTATGGGGACTTCTCCTGCTGGCTCTGAAACCTTGGGCTGCAAGGCCTGGTGTGGGGCTGGGACCCCTCACTCCTCATGGGGGACCTCTGCAGCTAAAATACCCTTTCCTATATTTATCCATAACACCTGGGTGTGGGACCAGCCCTTTCTGCCTATCTGCCCCTCCTACCAGTCTCAGTGTGACTTCTTTAAAGCCGTAGGTGTAGGACTTCCATTTATCTAGATTTGAGGAGATTCTGAATGATGGTTGTTCTGTAGTTTAGCTGTAATTTTGATATGATTGTGGGAAGATCGAGTACTGTATTTACCTATACCACCAACTTGACTGGATATCCCAATATACATTTATGATAAAAACCCTCAGCAAACTGGGAATAAAAGGGAACTTTCCAAAACTGATAAGTACCTGAAAAACACAACTAACATGTTTCACAATTAAAGACTGAATGTTTTAAGTCTAAGATTAGAAATGAGACAAAAAATTCTGCTCTTATCACTTCTGTTCAGCATTAGGTCCTAGCCAGTAGAGTAATGCAAGAAAAAGAAATAAATGGCATCCAGATTGGAAAAAAAGAACTATTTCTATTTCCAGATGACTTAATTATCTATATGGGAAATCCTAAGGAATCTACCAAAAAAAACCTGTTAGAAATAATAAATGAATTTAGCAAGTTTACAAAAATCAAGATACAAAAATAATGTATTTCCTCTATATACTCGCAGTGAAAAATCAAGATTGAAAATTTAAAGAACGGTTGCAATGGCATAAAAATATGCAGTTCTTATGGACAAATTTGACAAAATATGTACAGATTATGAAAACACTGCTGAGAGTAATTAAAGACTTGACTTCATGGACAAACTGTGTTCATGATTCATAAGATGCATGTTAATAAGCTGTCAGTTATCTCCAACTTGATTTATAGATTCAGCACAATCCCAATCAAAATCCCAGCAGGGAATTTTTGAAAATTAACATGAACCTCTAAAATGTGCGGGCATTCATGGACCTTGGATAGCTGAAACAATTTTGAAAAAGAGCAAAGCTGGAGGACTCACACAATTTGATTTCCATGCTTACTCTAAAGGCACAGTAGTCACGGTAAAGTGATATTGGCATGAGGATAAGCATATAGATTGATCAAATAGAACAGAAAACCCAGAAATAGACCCTGTGAGTCATATATGGTAAATAAATTTCTGACAAAGCCGCCAAGGCTATTCAAACCAAAAAAGGATAATTTTTTCAACAAATGGTGCTGGAGCTATTGGACAGGAAAAAAAAAGGATCTCAACCCTTACCTCACACTTCATGTGAAAGTTAACTTGAAATGGCTCATAAACCTAAATGTAATAGCTAAAACCACAACCACAATATTTCCAGAATAAGGTACAAAAGAGGATCTTAATGGCCTTGGGTTTGGCCGAGATGTCTTTAAATAGTGTAAATTGCTCGTCATCAAAATTTTTTTTTTTTTTTACTCTTCAAAATGTTAAAAGAAAACTGAAAAGCCAAGCCACAGAGTTGGAGAAGATATTTGCAATACATATCTAATGAGGGATTTGCATATAGAATATACAAAGAACTATTACAATTCAATAACATGGTGACTGATCCACTTTTCAAAAATGGGCAAACAATTGGAATAGACATGAACAAAGGCTCAATATCAGTCTATAAGGAAATACAAATTAAAATCTCAACAAGATTTCACTGTATATGCACTAAAATGACTACAGTGTAAAAGTCTGACAATATCAAGTATTACCAAGGATGAGAATTAACTAGAACTCTCATTCACAGTTGGTGGGAATGTAAAACATAAAGCCAATTGGAAAAATATATTGACAGTTAAAAAATTTTTAAATCTATACCTATCACATGATCTGGTAATTCTATTTACAGGTATTTATCCAAGATAAATAAATGCATATAGTCACACAAAGACTTGTACATAAATGTTTATAGCAGTTGTATTTATAGAAGCCAAAAACTGGAAATAGCCCTGGTGTTTATCAACAAATGAATGGATAAATAAGTCATTGTAGATAAGCTGGGAATACTGCTCAGCAATAAAAAGAATATACTATTCCTGTGAACAGCAACAGTGATGAATCTCAAAATTATGCACAGTAAAAAAACACAAAATTAAAAATACATTTGTATGGTCCAATTCATTTGAAATTCTTGAAAATGCAAACTCATCGTTAGTGACCAAAAGCAGCTCAGTGGTTGCCTGGTGATGGGGCAGGAGAGTGTGGAGGTTTGCCTTACAAAGAGGCATAAGGAAACTTTCAGAAATGGCAGATTTGTTCATTATCTGGATTACAGTGATGACTTCGCAAGTAACAAAGTTGACAAAGTATGAGTATCCAAAAAATATAAATGTCTCCTAAAAATCAATTTAATAAAAGACATATTATCCAATAGAAAAATAGTCAGAGCTGAAAAATGGTAGCTCAGATAAGGAATGTACAAAAATATTCTAACCTCATTAATAATAAGTGAAGCTAATTTAAACCGTGATGGAATATTATTACCCACAACAGATTCATTGTTTAAAAAATTTATAAGTCTTACAGTATTAAGTGTTGGCAATGTTGTGAAGCAATGGAAACTTTCACCTGGTGATGGTAGGAGCAAAGGTTAGTAAAACTGATTTTGACAACTTTGGGGAAATTAGTGGTGTTATTAAAAAGATTGTTGTTATTTCTTTTGTAAATGTTTGCTAAATTTCACCAGTGAAACTATCTGGGCATAGAGTTTTCTTTAGGTGAAGCTTTTTGATAAAAGATTTATTTATTTATTTGCTTGTTTTTTAAAAATATGGAATGCTTCACAAATTTGCATGTCATCCTTGCGCAGGGGCGGTGCTAATCTTCTCTGTATTGTTTCAATTTTAGTCTATGTGCTGCTGAAGTCAGCACTGGATTTATTTTTTAATAGCAAGTCATGTTTTCTATTTCACTTTATTTCAGTTTTGTTAGGTTGTATTCTTCAATTTGTCCATTTAATTTAATTATAAATTTGTTGCTATGAGGTTTTCCAATAATGTTCCCTTATTATCCATCCTTCTAATATCTGTATAATCTAAAATTTTGGCTCTATTTTCTCTATTGCTTTTTATTTCATTGATATTTGTTCTGACCTTTATCCTTTTTCTTCCTTCTATATATTTTTGTTACTTGCCCTTTTTCCACCTCCTTAGTATGGAACCTTAATTTGGTCACTGATTTCAGACTTTTTATTAATTTTTAATATGAGCACTTTATTAATTTCCTTCTCAGAACTTACCTGTACCACACAAATTTTGACACTTTGTGTTTTCATTTAGTGTGGAATATTTTCTGATTTCTGATTTTTCTTATGATTTAAAACTATGTTAATTTATAAATATTAGTGATTTTCATCCTCTCTGTGTATTTATATTTAAATGCTTCTGCTATAGACAATAAGTAGTTAGATCTTGCTGTTTCATACATTCTGGTTATTTCTAGTTAAAATACTATGTTTAGTGCCAGAGGTGTCCAACTTTTTGGCGTCTCTGGGCCACACCGGACGAAAAGTTGTCTTGGGACACATGTTAAATACACAAACACTTGCGAAAACTGATGAGCAAAAAAAAGGTTTTAAGTAATTTACGATTTTTCTGTTGAGCCACATCCGTAGCTACCTTGGGTGGGCCACTTGTAGCCTGCAGGCCACGGGTTGAACACCCCTGGTTAGTCCATCAATAGTTAATGTTATTATTGATAGGGTTGAATTCAAGTCTACCAATTTACTTTGTTTTCTATGTGTTCCCTCTGGGTTTGTTGTTGTTCCTCTGTGTCTTCTTTGTCTTTCTTTTACCATATTAGAATTCTATTTTAATTTATTATCATTTTGGTTTATTGCTCATCTTTTAGTGGTTGCTCTAACAATTATAATTTACACTCTTAAATTTTTACAATCTACTTACAGTTCATGTTGGGATATTTCATGTGAAATCTTGAAAATATGTTTGTTTATATAGATTTATTTATTTCTGTACTCTTCAAGTTAGAGTTGTCATATCAATTACATTTACATCAAATTAAAATTCTTGCTTTAAACAGTCATATGTATTGAAAGAAATTAAGACAAAATAGTCATATATTTACCATTTCTGATGCTCTTTATTCCTTCTACAAGTTCAGAGGTTCTATGTAGGTTTCCCTTCAGCCTGAAGAACTTCCTTTAACTTTTCTTATTGGTCTGGTCTGCTGGAGATACAATCCCTCTCTTCTTTATTTATCTAAAAGTATCCTTCTTTTGCTTTTAATCTTGAAAGATACTTTCCTTCAATATAGAATTCTGAGTTGACAGTGTTTCTTTCTTTCAGCATTTTAGAGATCTTATTTCACTACTCCTGAGTTGCCATCTCATTGTCACGCCAAAATAGGTCACATATTCTTACATATTTGTGTATTGAGTATTTTTGGACTTTATGGGCATTATGAATGTTATGTAGAATTTTTTTAAATCAGGTAATTAATTTGGTTGGGCTCTGACTGCAAGCTCTCTGTCATCTTCAGTGGGAGGCCGCTCAAATTTCAGTTCAATCTTTGAGCCTTATCTTGGCTGCAAGCCTGGTTCAAACATCAGCCAGAGATTTGGGCAGAATGTATGTACAGAATTTGGGGGTCCCAACCTGGCTCTTCTCGAGGTTGCTCTGAAGTCTGTCTTCAGCAATCCCACAAAGCTGCCAGCTTTCTGCCATTTTTTTAGGTTCTCCACCTAACACAGACTGGGCACTGCCAAGTTAAAAGCTGTAAAAATGGGAAATCTCATTCCTTGAAGAGCTCTTGGCCTTCCAAAATCTGTCTGCTTTTTATCTCTTTCTATTGTCTTCAGGTAGTTGTTTGTTTGTTTTTTAATATATTCTTTCCAAAGTTTATAGTTGTCATCTGTGGAAGGATTGGCTTGATAACAACTACTTGGGCAAGACCAGGGACATAACTCCCCTGAATGTTGTCTTCATAATATAAACATTACCATGCCGCACCCCACACTTAAAGTTACTGAATGGTATCCCATTGTATTTAAAACTATATTCAAACTTTGCACCTTCTCCTTGACCTTAGCACACCCTCCCAGCTTTTCCCTCCTCTGGAATCATGGCATAGTTTTTTTTTTTTCTGCTATTTTTTCTTCCCACTTAAAAAAAAAACAAACCTTCTTTTTTAGAATTTTAGGTTCATGGCAAAACCAAGGGGAAGATATAGTTACTTCCCATATAACTCCTGGGCCCATTTCTTCCCTCTTCTCATATGGTTACTTTGTTTCGTTCTTTGGATCTCAGCAAAAATATCATCTCCTCAAGAGAGGTCTTTTCTGACCATTTCATCTAACTTTGTCCCAACTTTATCCACCTAACTTCATTGTCTATTTTGCTTATCACTGTATATTTGACATCTAGCATAGTAGCTGGTATATAGTATGCACTCGATACTTTTTTTAATGAACAAGGGATGGCTTGTTCAATATTTCTAGAAATTTCTTATAGTGGTATGGAGAAAATTATTTTTAAACCATTTTAATGGAGGTAAGTTAAAATATTATCTTTGAATTTAAACCCACTGAGATAACCTAAACATGGCCCTTAATGAAAATCAGTTACTGTCCTCCCAGATCCCAAGATTTCATGAGACAAGTGTTCTGTTCTGTTGAATTCTAATCTATCAGTAGAGAAGAGATATTTTTGAAAATACATGATAGCTGATGTTCAAGCACCAATGAGATTAATGGTTAGATGTATTTCCCATCATTGTTTAATTTCATAATAAGATTACCTAGAATTACTGGCATTACTTATAAATTTGTGTTATTAAAAATCTTTTTTTATTTAAAGCTTTTAAAAAAATAATAGAAATAGGCAAGAAATATACTAAAACAGGTTTAGTTTCAACAAGTAGTAAAGAAACAATTAAAATAACATCATTGTCACAATCAGATTCATGAATATTAAAAATATTGGTAATATCAAGTATTGGCAACTCTGAAAGGAACTGGGTATTCATGAAACTTTTTCTTCATCTTAAAGCAGTCCCTTTAGCATATTGTGCAGTGCTGGTTTGGTGAAGGTGTATTCTTTTAGCCTTCTTTGTCTGGGAAACTCCTTATTTTGCCTTCCATTTTCATTGAGAGCCTTGCTGGGTAGAGCAGTCTTGGTTGCAGGCCTTTGTTTTTCATGACTTGGAATATTTCTTGCCATTCCCTTCTGGCTTGCAGTGTTTCTGTTGAGAAGTCAGATGCTAGCCGTATCGGGGCTGCCTTATATTTTACTACCTCTTTCTCCCTTGCTTCCTTTAGGATTCTCTGTTTGACTTTGCTATTTGCCATTTTAACAATGATGTGTCATGGAGTGGGCCTCATTGGGTTCCTCTTGAATGGGACCCTCTGTGCTTCCTGGACTTGTGTGACTTTTTCTGTCCTCCAATTAGGGAAGTTTTCCATCATTACTTTTTCAAACAGGTTCTCTATCCCTTCCTCATCCTCTTCTCCTTCTGGTATCCCTATTATACAGATGCTATTATGTTTCGGGTTGTCCTGCATTTCCTAAATGCCTCTTCATTCTTTCTGGGTCTTTTTTCATTTTCTTGCTCTTTCTGGGACCTTTTTTCTACCTTATCCTCCAGCTTGCTGATTCAATCCTCTGCTTCATCTAGCCTGCTTTTGATTTCTTCTACTGTGTTCTTCGATTCAGAAATTGCATTCTTAATTTCCTCTTGTCTCTTATTGATAGTTTCTATGTCCTTTTTCATGCTGATAGAGTTTTCAGTAAGTTCCTGATAGTTTCCCTGTAGTTTCTCATAGTTCTCTTTGAGCTTGCTGAGCTCATTGAGCTTTCTTAGAACCATTGTTTGGAACTCAATGTCTGATAGTTTACTTGCCTCTATTTCACTTGGTTCTCTTTCTGGGGATTCCTCCTTTCCCTTCGAGTGGGGCATATTTCTTTGTCTTCCCATTATTTGTGAGACTCTTCTCTTTTGCTTCTGTATCTTAAGTTAATCTGTCTTGAGTTCCTTACTTTCTGGTGTGAACTTCTATGGTAGGAGGCCATTGTTTTTACTTTCTGGATCTCTGTTATTAAAAATCTTAATATTATTGAACCATACATTAATAATATATGTTTTGCCTTTTGTGACAATATGAATGGACTTTGAAGAAATAATGTAAAGTAAGTCAGTTAGAGGAAGACAGGTATTGTATGATCTCACTTTGTGTGGCATCTAAAACAAAAACAGAAAACAAAAAACTGCTTGGGCTGGTGTAGTTGATTGGAGTGTCAACCTGTGACCTAAAAGTTGCAGGTTTGTTTCCCAGTCAGGGCACATGCCTGGGTTATGTGTTTATCCCCAGTCTGGGTGTGAGTGGGATGCAACTGATTTATGCTTTTCTCTTATATCAATGTTTCTCTCTCCCTCTTTCCCTTCCTCTCTCTCTAAAAGTAAAAGCAATGAAAAATGTCCTCAGTTGAGGATTTAAAAAAAACAAAAAAACACATAAATACAGAGAACAGATTGGTGGTTGCCAGAAGTGGGTGGTAAGCATGGGTGAAATGGGCGAAGGTGAAAGGCATGAATTTCCAGTTACAAGATGAATAAGTCAGGGGAATGTACAGCAAGATGACTATAGTTAATAATACTGTATTATATATTTGAAAGTAGCTAGGAGAGTAGATCTTAGAAGTTATCAGAGAAAAAAATTATAACTATCTGGTGATGGATATTAACTAGATTTTTTGTGATGATCCTTTTGCAATATACACAAATATTGAATCATTATGTTGTATACCTAGAATTAATAATGTTATATGTCAATTACATCTCAAATTTTTTTAAAAATATGTTGATAAAATGTGTTTTATTCCTGAAAATTATAATTGACTTGATTACATTATTTCATTTATTACATTATTAATGTTTGCCTATAAATTATTTTAATTTTTCCCTAAAAAAATCTTATAAGGACTGAGTTTTATAGCTATTTTAGTAATATATTAAACAAATTATAACCACATTAGCAAACAATGCATGTTTCTCTATAATTTCTTTTATGTTTAAAACCATAAACAAATGCTAATGAATTTAAATATTTACAATTTTGTCTATTCCTGTTTACTTCTTTTAAATGCTTTATTTCTAGGAGCACATTTATTTTCTCATTCACATTCAACATTATAACTTATTTTCCCATAATGTTTTTGTTAGTCTAATGGTTTAAGATGCTCTTTCATTGCTATAGAAAGTTTTACAGAGAATTCTTTTTAATCTTTGCAAACAACAACAAATGATATGGGCCTTTAATTTCACAGATTAATAAACATAAAGAAGAAATGGAAATGAGAAGAAAGCTAGACAGCCAAAATATCAAGGTTTGTATTTAAGTTCTTTTTTTTTTCTTTTATTCTGTGCTTCTCTTGTTTTGGCATCTGGGTTGAGTGATCTATACATAGCATGCAGGACTTGCTTCATGTAGCAAACATCTGAGTTTGAAAGAGAAGAAGCTTAACAGTGTAGCAAGAAGTGTGGATGGGACACCAGGAGGCTGATGTTGAGAGCAGTGAGAAGGAAAGAGTGAGTGTAAGCACACGAGAAAGCAAGCCTGGCATAAGGAGAGTGAAAGGTATCATCCTCCTGTACTGATGCTCAGGCTCATTGCCTTTTCCCCAGATTCCTGTCCCTTCCCTTCTACCTTTTATTCCCCTCCCCCACCTTATCACAAATAAGATACAAACCTCAAGCTACAGGAACAGCCCACTCCACTTTTCCAGGTGCCTCCAGAAAACATTGATCTGATGGTATGTTTTTCTTTGTACACTAACATCCTTGGGAAGAGTGGGGCGGCGGAGAGCCCAAATTGCAAATTAAATAAGGCCAGGGGAGATTGTGGGACTGGGAGCAAGAACAGATCCGGGTCCTTTGGGACTGAAAACTCCAACCCTGCAATTCCAGCTCAGCGCAAAGGAGGAAAAAAATGGAACACAAATCTGAAGAATGAAGTGAGAATAACAAAGTTGGTTCTTTTTGTGTGCCAGAGCTCGAGATCAGCCGATGGAAAAGGGGCCACTTTATTTCCATGGCCCTCACAACCCAGGATTCCATCCAGGACTGGAACCGTTTTGAAGCCGCATTCTGCCTCCATCAGTTCATTGCATGTGAAGACCAAAGGAGTTAAGGCACCAACGAAGTCTTTACAGCAAGAGCGCCCTGTGGTAAGAACTGCTCACGTGGCCACACCCTGCGACACCCTCATCTACACAGGGGCCCTGGTTCTCTTAGCACTATTGCAACTGCACATCATACCTCACATCCGCATCAAGAAAGTTGACAGTCTCGACACACCTGATTGTCCCTGCTCCCCGCACACATCTGGGCAGGGCCTCTGGCTGCTCTTCTCTGTCCCCATACATCTTTGTTACCTGAAAGAACGCTGCTGTTCTCCCCAGCTCAGCGCTTTATTTAGCTTAGTCACTAAGGCATAGTATATCTCTCTTAAATCAGCCAGGTAGAGAAGCCATATTCCAACCACTTTCTAGGGTGTATAATCTCTAACTCATTACTGCCCAATATTTATCAGAAGCTTACCAAATTTTCCCCGAAGGGCATGCAGGTATACAGAATGTTTGCTTATAGTTTTCTAAATAGACAGCTGGAATGACTCATACTATCCATGCATGCATGGAATTATCTGCTATGGCTGTCCCTGTTCACCTTCCTCTCAAATAATCAGAGTTGCTTTTGCTGGATCTGCAGTGCTACTATTGATCTACATAAAGGGCATGTCAAGAAGTAGCCTGGTGATGTTCAATTCAACATTGACTTGTTGTGTGGGCGTTGCAGAGGTACTGCTCGTGGCATTACTCAATGCGTCCCTTTAGGTTGATCCTGTGGGGGAACTTTCGTCTGCCCTTAGTTATGTGAATGGTTGTACTTTCTCTGAGCAATTGATCTTTCCTGGTGACACTGTGAATTGTGTAACTAGTCAAGACTCCTTTTCCACATTGACTCTCAGAAAGGTTAGAAGCCAATCAATGACTCATCTAGCCAACACATAACACTTAATAGAAAGAGTCTCTCCACCTGCATGCTTTGATTTCCCATACTCAGTCTTGTTTCTACTTGTTCCCACATTCTCCCTCCCTCTCCTACAGGAAGCAGAATCTGCCTCCCTAACATTCAGGGCATGGAGGAGCAGAGCAGAACCACTCTCCTGTGTCATCCTTGCTCTAAACAGACAGAGAAAGACCTAGGCCTCTCATACCAGCTCCCCAGGCTGATGGCTCATTGCACATGCCCAGCAGAGGAGGGAGACAGCAAGTAGAGAGAGGACAGGGTGTTATATTAGTGGAAGTCACTCCCCAGGAGTTGAGAAAAAGGATTGTCCTCTAAGAGCATTCCCATTTTGTAGAAAGTTAGGAAGTATAGACAACTGGAAACCAATGTAATTCCTCACAGAAGAGAAAGACATTTGGAGGGGAAGTTGACACATGAATGACCGGTGCTTGGGTACTAGAAGTAAGATTTTTAGAGTCCAGGTCTTGGAAAGGTTTTTTTTTAATGTCTAAATTAATTCACTTATTTTTTTATTCTTACACAAACACAAAAAGAACAACAAAACAAAAACAAAGAAACAACAAAAAAGGAAAAGAACCCTGCCCGAGCATTGCTGCCTGCTGAATGGGCAGGGAGATCAACCATATTGGGTGAGGGACTCCAGTCCACGCCTTGGACTTAGTAAACCTGTGGTCCAGGCAATATCCTGCTCCAGAAGCTTCTGTCAGCTGCCAGAAATCAGGTCGAGTGCCAGGGTTCTGTGCTTCATGGCTCTGTGATGAATGTGGCCAGGGCTGCTGAGCTGAGTTGGCAACTGGGACAGAGTGACGGGTCCTCCAAGCCTGAGAGGGCAACAGCGGGCAGCGGGGGGGGGGGGCGTCCCCATCCCTACAGCAACCCCAGAGCTGTAACTAAATCCTAGAATCCCAGTTTAGAAACTCCATTGTCCTCAGTTTACAGATCGAAATTGAGTTTCAAAAATCATAGCCACAGGGGCAGAAGTACTGCCTGTTCTCACCCACAGAAAATGCACAGTAAGGAGAGACAAAGGCAGGCAGGTCTCTGAGAAGGTGACATTTCAATAGAATTTTCTGTGTAACATTTTTGCCTTCTGATTGTAATGATGGTTGTCTTGCTGTTTCCAAAACATGGCAGTACATTCTGTCAGCCGATAGACTCTGAAGTTAATGAATGTATAACAATAAGTAAAAATTGGATGGGGGAAGGGGAGAGATGACATAAGCTGGTGCTTACATCTTTATATTGATTAACTTGATTTTACAAATTAAAGTTAAAGTAGTTTTCTGGCTCATCATTATCACTAGCATATACACTTCTGTTATTATAAGGGGTCCCTTATAGCGCCTTCCCATGTGGTCTATTCTTCACTATAGATTAACAATATATATATTTATGCACTCTGGTTATACTTTTGTATCTTCCTTTTAAATATTTTATTATATTGAGATAACTGGACATCTTAAAGATCATCTTTAAAGGTTTTGTAATATTTACTACGTGTAAATGTCCAAGCAGAGAGCTTGCTGCAGGAACTTTTAAATCAGTCATTTAACTTACCCAATTAATCATACTTATTTTTTGAAATCTGTGTCATTCGGTGGGAACAGCACACATGCTTCACTCAGTGGAGTACACAGTGATAAACTGAGTGTTTAGCCAGTCTGAAAAACGCGATATGAACATTGCTGTCTGATTTCTATTTATGAACGATTTCACAACTGAAAATTTGTATTTGTACAGTGTTTTTGTGTAAAGTTTATTTTTTGATATCTGTAACACATTTCAAATGCTAAGGTTTCACATAACAAGGTTAAATTGGATTTCCATGTTCTCCCAACTCCACTCCCCCACTCCCCCACCACCACCCCCCAGCCAGGGTAATTCGTTAATTAAGGCTGCACCCAGTGAATGCTTCCCTGGAAGATTTCTGACCTTCCATGGGGTAACCTGGTGTATGATGATGGAACATATGGCGTGTGCTTAGATCTGCAGAAAACATTAGGGCCGTTCTGTGTGGGAAATGGGACATGGAACAAAGTGTTCTGTGTCCCCATTCTTAAAGTTCACACAATACAAAGCAATTCATATATTATACAGGATTTTAATAAAAACTCTAGAGCACTCTTCTTTCATTCAAAAATTATTAGATGAAATATTTTTGCAAGAGTTTTGCAATTACAACCATAGTCACCCTGCAAGTTCATAATTTTTGAAAAATTATTCTTACAGGATATAGAATTATTATTACAGGTATATAGTATTATAGGCTAGATGGGGAGGGAAAAACCTTTCCTTCTGGAACTTCCCATTCATTCCTTTCCTCAACAACCTGTTTATTTGACTAAATTGCACATGAAGTTTAAAATAAACACCATCAGAGGAGAAAATAATATAACATGTTGTTTATTATTTTTCCTTCCCGTGGCTTGGTTTGATAAAGTAGGCAGTTAATAGTTCTGCAGAGCATTGTGGAAAGCCTTTTGCAGCATTTTGCTCATTTGGCCACAGGATAGAGGGGCACAGAAATACAGAGATAGGACATCTGGACATATGCATGGTCTTCAGAGGTTGTCAAAGAATATTTATTGTATTTTGATAGATTGTGTTGACACACTAAAATTTCCCTTATACTAGATCTTTGTCTCATAATATGAATAACTTTAAAATATACAGATAATTGATATCATACACTATAATTACTTGTTTTATTTTAAAATCAAAATTTTCTTTTTTTTAATTGTTCGAATACATTTGTCTCATTTTCCCACCACCACTTTCCCCGGCCCCACCCCCCCCCACCTCCCACCCTCAATCCTTCCCCACTTTGCCTTTGTCCATGGGTCCTATATACATGTTCCTTGATGACCTTTCCCCTTCTTTTCCCTGTTACCCCCTGCCATTTACCATAAAAATGAATTCGTCTTTAGATTCTGCTCTCAGAGAATTGAGAGCAAAAATCTGAATAATATCCATTTAAAATTTAACTGAGAGTGGCTGTTATTTTCTACAGTATTTTATTCTGAGTAGTTTGATGATAAATTGAATACTTTCAGTATGTTGGGAACTGAAAATATTTTAGTGAAAATAATATTTACTACTTGCATAAATGAACATTTTTATTTGCAAGACTACTTAGGGGTTCATGCTTTGTCTCTTATTTTCTTTTTGTTGGAGGATGATTATAACATTTTATTTGGAGAATTGATGATATTACAGTATCATTTAACTTAAGGACCAAATATATTACCATGGAGATCAAGAAAAGATGAATTTGAGATCTGTGTCAATTATTATTCTTCCCTAGACATTTTCAGTCGGGGGGCAGATGCTAGGTCCTTGCCATGTTTAATATCACGTGGTGGCAGCAGAAGAAATGTCATCCTTGACTTACAAGAGCACACAAAGCAGCCATCTTACTCCTCACTGTTTGGTGTTGCTTTATTGCATCTGCCAGGGTTTGAGCTGTGTGTTTCTCTCCAGTTCCCATTAGGAGTTGAGTCCAGTCTTGAACAGCAGGTCATTTGGCAAGAGTCTTAACATTGCCCCCACACAGGTCGTACCCCAATGGAGACTGAACAATTTGATATGTTGTCACTCATCCTAATTGCCATTATGGCAGATAACAATTCTGTTGCTTGGTGCTATGAGTTCTATTATAGAACTGCTTCACATTGATGCTCAAGGCCAGAATTAAGCCCAAGGCAGCCACACCATTTAGACACTGGTATTGGACTGTTGGCTACCCTTTTGGATCTAGCACTACCAACTTGTCAGTTTCTCCAGCCCTGATTTCTTCAGGCCGAGAATCTCTAGTATGCAGCTTTCTCCTCATACCCTAAGGGTATGTTTCTATAAATTATGACCCATATCAATTTCTTTAGAAATGTATTTTCATGGATGGTGGTATTTAAAATTTTCTTCATTTAATATCCTTTCTTTTCCTCAGTGTAATCTCTTTTTTTTTTCATCAAGAAAACTTGAACCTGTAGTGTCCTGAGTAACAGCCCATGAACTGAAAGGTTGCCAGTTCAGTTCCTGGTTGGGACACATGCCTGGGTTGTGGGGCCAGGTCCCCAGTTGGGGACATGTTTGAGGGGCAACAAATTGATGTTTCTCTTGCTCTCACACATCGATATTTCTCTCCCTCCCTGTCTCTCTTCCTTCCTGTCTCTCTAAAAATAAATAAATAAAATCTTTTAAAAAGAAAGAAAACCTGAACTTTTAAAGAAAAGTTGTTCTCATATCTATTAATGTATTATATATTACTTTTAACTTGCATAATCTGATCAAACTTAGATAATCAATGATATCTCACTGAATTGATTTAATGGTAACCAAATCTAAAGAGTTCTTAAGTTTTGTTAACCTGTGCAACTCTATCATGGGATCAAGGTATACTTTTATTTAGGCTTTTAAAGATTTTGAAAATAGGAATCAAGATGGCGGAGGAGCGAGTGGAAGTCACACTGACCTCCTCCCAGGATCAACCTGGAATTACAACTAAATTCTGGAGAAATCACCTGGAATGAACAACTGAACAAAAGCGAAAAAGGAGGCTTTTCACTCAGGACAAACAGAAGAATCAGCTTTAACACAATCTAACTGGTAAGGAGTGCAGTTAGAGACTCAAGAAGGCAGGTGAGGTGCCCAGGGGGGGCAGCACCGGGAGAATATTAAAATGGCCACTTGGATCCCCCTGAGAAGAGTGGGGTCTAAACCATAAGCGGGGATCTCCAGCCTACAGCACCAGAGCCCAAAAAGTACACAAGTGCCAGCTGCGAAAAGTGGCAGGGTTGCTCTCTGCCAGAGACAGGAGGCTCTAGATGCAAAGAGCCGTTTAAAGGGCCAACACATAAATTTTTGTTTGCAGCCATTTACCCTGGGCTCCCACAAAGGCCGGGGCAGAGTGGGCTGGAGATACCTGAGGAAAGACTGGGGAAGGAGGCTTTGGGGAGAGAGTAGCTGGCAGGATCCCGGTGCTGACTCATCCCCCATACAGCAGCAGCCATCTTGCTCAGGCAGACCACTGCCCTGAGCTGCAACAGCTGAGGACCCAATAACCCTGCCCCCATAAGGGACTAAGCCCCACCCTGTGGTGTCTAAGCCAGCCTGCTGAGTGTAGAGTAACTAGATTAACAACTGAAGGAGACAGCCACAGACAATAGATTCCTGGAAGCCTCAAACAGACTACCTAAGGTCAGACGTGGACAACATCTGACATCATCAGAGGCAGATCCAAAAAGAAAAAACAGTGGTCTCCTCCCATATAAGTTCACACCACAGAGTTAGGAAATCAAGACAGATCAATTTAAGACACAGAAACAAAAAAGAAGAGGTTCACAAATAATGAGAAGACAAAGAAACACCCCCCAGTCAAAGGGAAAGGAGGAATCCCCAGAAAGAGAACCAAGTGAAATAGAGGCAAGTAAACTATCAGACATTGAGTTCCAAACAATGGTTCTAAGAAAGCTCAGTGAGCTAAGTGAGCTCAGAGAGAATTACCAAAAACTACAGGGAAACCATGAGGAACTTACTGCAAACTATATCAACATGAAAAAGGACATAGAAACTATCAATAAGAGACAAGAGGAAATTAAGAATGCAATTTCTGAATTGAAGAACACAGTAGAAGAAATCAAAAGCAGGCTAGATGAAGCAGAGGATTGAATCAGCAAGCTGGAGGGTAAGGTAGAAAAAAGGTCCCAGAAAGAGCAAGAAAATGAAAAAAGACCCAAAAAGAATGAAGAGGCATTTAGGGAAATGCAAGACAACCTGAAACTTAATAATATCCATATAATAGGGATACCAGAAGGAGAAGAAGAGGACCATGAGGAATGAAAAAGTAATAATGGAAACTTCCCTAATTGGGAAGAGGACCAGAGGAATGAAAAAGTCATGATGGAAAAGTTCCCTAAAGGAGGACAGAAAAAGTCACACAAGTCCAGGAAGCACAGAGGGCCCCATTTAAGAGGAATCCAATGAGACCCACTCCAAGACATATCATAATAAAAAGGGCAAATATCAAAGACAAACAGAGAATCCTAAAGAAGCAAGGGAGAAAGAGTAGTAACATATAAAGGAGCCCCGGTATGGCTAGCAGCTAAGTTCTCAACAGAAATGCTACAAGCCAGAAAGGAATGGCAAGAAATATTCCAAGTCATGAAAAACAAAGGCCTGCAACCAAGACTTCTCTACCCAAGGCTCTCAGTTAAAATGGAAGGCAAAATAAAGAGCTTCTCAGACAAAAGAAGGCTACAAGAATACACCTCCACCAAACCAGCATTGCAAAATATGCTAAAGGGACTGCTTTAAGAAGATAAAGAAAAAGAGTCTATGAATACCCAATTCCTTTCACAGTCACCAATACTTGATATTACCAATATTTTTAATACTTATTAATCTGATTGTGACAATGATGTGTTATTTTAATTGTTACTTTATTATTTGTTGAAACTAAACTTGTTTTTGTACATTCCTTTCCTATTTCTATTATTTTTTTAAAAACTTTAAATGACTTTTTGGTATTCTTTATCCACTTTTTGATTAAATGTTTGTAGAATTTTTTTCCCTAAAAAAACTATTAACCCTTCTTTGGATGCATTAAAAATACTTCCCTATTCTATTACTTGTCCTTTAACTTTTTTTACATAACTGTTACTGTATAGCCTTAAATGTTTAATATAGTCATATTGTCAACATTTTACTTTATATCTCCTGGGTTTGAATATGTTACTTCAGGGTAAGAAAAATATTATTTTGTATTTTCTCCTAAATTTTACATATCTCCTTAGATTTTACATATTGATTTTTAACTCACCTGAATATTTGTTGTATATGTGAAATAGGGCTCTATATTTGTTTTATTTCAAGTAATAGTGATCCATGCACCTTATATGTTGAATAAGCCTTATTTTTCCTATTGATGTGAAATATCAATTTAATCATATATTACTTCATTAGAAAGATATATTTTTTTTTTTCTAGAATTCTCATTTTATTTCATAGATCTACTTGATTATTTCTGTGCTGGTATCATGATTGCTGAGACTCTATAATGGATTTAAATTTTTTAACATTTTATAATGGATCTTGACATTTAAATAAATAAATAAAATCAATCTGCATTTAAAAAGAAGAAAGAAAGAAGGAACTCCTACCTTTTGCGACAACGTGGATGGAACTGGAGAATATTATGTTACGTGAAATAAGCCAGTCAGTGAGAGACAAATACCATATAATCTCACCTGTAAGTGGAATCTATTCAACAAAATAAACTAACGAACAAAATAAACCACAGGCAAGGAAACACAGGCAAAATAAACCATAGACTGAAAGTGACCAGAGGGGATGGGAAAGGAGGACAATGGTGGGAGGAAGGAGAAGGAACATGTATGAATGACCCCTGGACATGGACGACAAGGTGGGAATTGACTGTGGGAGCGGGGGTGGGGGTGGGATGGGTAGAGTAGGACAAAGGGAGAAAAATTGAGACAACTGTAATAGAATAAACATGATTTAAACATTTTTTTTAATTTTGAAAATAGCTTGAGAATCTCCTTCACCAATATCAAGTGGGATTCATTCCTCTGTTGAATATATGAGTATACATAAATATCAGGAATAGAAAAACAAGTTACCTACAACTAATGTCATGGACTGTTATGGAGTCAAGTTAATCTGATGGTTAAAATTATATGATGAAGCCATATTTTGTTTCATGCCACCGGAATTTGTGAACATGTCTCCAAGCAATCTAGAGTGTAATTCTGGTGGTCTTTTCTCTAGTTGGGAATCTGATGGAGATATATAGTATTTCCATCTGTTTTACATTAAGTAAGTCATAAGTATATTTTTAAAGATAATTTTTATATTAAAGTTAGAAAGATTACAATACACAATTTTAGATCCTCATACCACCATTGAAGAGCTTGGAGAGTAAATTTTAGGAAAGCAACAAAAAATTTCAGGCTAATGCACCCAAGTAGCTGGTTGATAAGAGATCAATAAAAAGTCAATGCACCCTGGCTGGTGTGGCTCAGTGGACTGAGTGCCAACCTGCAAATCAAAGGGTCACTGGTTCAATTCCCAGTCTAGGGAATATGCCTGGGATGCAGGCCAGGTCCCCAGTAGGGGGCACACAAGAGGCAACCACACATTGATGTTTCTCTTTCTTCCTCCCATTTTCTCTCTAAAAAATAACAATTAATTAAAAAAAGAAGTCAATGCAATTGGTAGGTATCTTTGGAAATTTCCTACCTAATAGCTAATAGTAAAGAGGATGTTCCTAGAATGCTCTCCATAAAGTCATTATGTAACTCATATAAGCAAGTCCATTTGTCTTGCCTTTGCATAATCTTTCCAGTGTTTTCAACAAAAGTATAGTTCTTTGGAATTCTTGGTGTATTTTAACCTTAAAAGAACTTAAAGTTTAATGTTGATATTTTCCTGTAACAATAACTGATATAATTTGTTGCAACAAGATTTGCATTTCACACTTTCATTTATACTATTCCTGGAGTTTTCACTTTTTTATGTAGATATAAGTTTCATTTATTTATGTATATCTAAGAAGGGATATGATGTCATATCCCCTCTTCCTGAAAAACCTAATTTTTAATTTTTTGCAGTTCTTATAGTACAGGTCTACTGGCAATGAATTCTCTCAGCTTTTGTTTGTCTGAAAAAAAATCCTTATTTTGTCTTCATTTTTGACAGAACTTTTCTGAGTGTAGAAGTCTGGGTCAACAGTTTTATTTCGATACTTTGAAGATGTCATTTCATTGTTTTTTATCTTGCATAGTTTTTGACAAAAAAATCTACTGTAAGTTTTCACTTTGTTTTTCTGATGTATCTTTTACTTTGGAATGCCTTCAAGGGTTTATCTTTGCTTTTCAACAGTATAGACTACAATGTTCCTTGGGTATTTGTTGTTTCTATCTACCCCCTTACCCCCGCCCCATCTTTCTCTCTCTCCATAAAACTTATGGAATTTGTGTTTTGATGCATTTTGTTAACCTTTGACCATTACTTAAATTTTCTCTTTTGCCCCATTCTCTCTCCCTTCTCCTTCTGAGACACCAGAATGTTTGCTATTGTCCCACAACTCTTAGATAGTAATTTTTATTATGTTTCCCTTTTTGTTTTAGTTCTGGGAATCTTCTTTTTATCTACCTTCAAATTCACTGATTATTTTCCTCAGCTGTATTGAATCTACTGATGTGTCCATCAAAGAAAATTTTTTCATCTTTGGTATCGTCTTTTTCATTTATAGTATTTCCATTTGACTCTTTTTTTATATTTTCCATTTCTATGCTGAAATTCCTTCTCTGTTATGTATTGTGCATGTTGTTTACCTTTTGTCCTAGGTTCTTTAACATTTGAATTATAGTTATTTTAAAATCTTCGTCTGATAGTTCCAAGACCTGGGTCATCCTTGAATCTGGTTTTGTTGATTGCTTTGCTTCCTAACAATAGGTTCTTCTCCCCTTGCCCTTTTGTGTGTGTCATAATTTTTTACTGAATGTCAGAATCATCATGTGTAGATTAGTAGAGACTGAAATAAACAGTGTTCACACCTGCAGATGGCATGTCTTTTCTTATATTGGACTATTGCTCTAAGGGGTTGAGCCAATATAGCCAGAAGTTGTATTAAGTTGAGTTGGGTTGTTGCTATAGTTCCTTTCAGTGGACCACAGCCTGGGGTTTTTTGTGTGTGTGGTAAGTGTGTACTTAGAGTGGGAGTGAGAATAACAGAGCACTTTCTCTACGTGCTGCTCTACCCTTAGCTTTCAGCAGAACATGTCCACCCATGCCACAGAGTGGGTCTCTTTTTATGTATCTAAACCTCCCTTGGTAACAGACTGCTATTGGCTGGCACTTCATAAGTGAGGGCAGAGATGATGTTCTCTTGTTCTAAACAAAACTCAGTCTCTGGAAAGTGCTGTGTGCCTGGCCCTCAGAGATAATCTTTTTCAGGATTTTTGCTCCTCCTCACTATGGTGGTCTACCTCTGCCTTTATCTGAAGTTGACTTTGCTTAGGTGTTTCCTTTCCTTCCTGTAATACTAGGAAACTCTACTTAGTATTAGTGAAGTCTCTAAGGCCTAAGACTATCCCCAACCCCTCATCCAGAGGAGGAGAATATTGCTGTTATTTTCCCCTTGCCATAATATGTCTTCATCTATGACCTTTAACAAGAGCTTTGCTTCCCTTCCCAGCCCTTTGTGAAGTGAGTAGGGCTTGGTGCCTAACACTTCTCCATTGATCACGTTCTTTGATCCTGATTGGCAAGAGTTTACTTTCCCTCATCCAGAGGCTTAAGACTTTTGTTTCCTAGCATAGAAGGGCATAGGAAAGGTACTTCTTTCCTAGCAGCAGCTGATCCCCTCCCCAAGCCTGCACCATCATAAGTCTTCTGCCCTGCCCTCAGTTTTTCTCATTAACATCTGGTAGGAGACAGTGGAAAAAGCTGTGAGCATGAACTTCTCTTTCAACATGTGACCTCAGCAACTTCAGAACCGCTCTGCCGCTCTGCTAACCTGTACTTGCCCTTCCATAGTTCTTTATATTTCAGCTTATTTTTCTTACCTGCTTGTATCGCAACTGGCATGGTGCTGCGTCTTCTGTAGATGAGACTGTTCATGTGTCACAACTCTCCTTGAGGAGGCTTACTCCTCTGGAATGCAGGTTACCTGTTTGTGACTTCAGTTCTCTGAAAGGTTCAAGAAAAGTCACCATTTTCTAGTGTATCTGGATTTTTCTTGTTGTTAGTCTGGGAACAGCATTTTTTTGCATCCTATGTGGGAGCCAGAAGTCTGAATTTCTTGTATAAAACAGATTTATACTTATACAAACTTTGCTCAATAAAGAAATGTCAAAAGAAGAAAGTAAAAAAGCATCCTGCCACCCAGAAATAATCATTGAAAACCCCTTGTGACCATCCTTTCAAGCAAATCTTGATACAGATTTGTACACACAGCAAGATTTGGGGAGCTTCATTCAATGCCATTCAATATATAAAATCTGTTATAAAGAAAACTTATTTCTTAATTTTATGAATTTCAGTTATAAATATATATACAAATTCAGAAGAAAGTGAGAAATATTTGTAAGAAATATCTAATCACAACTTTTGATTATCTTTATAATTGTTCATTTACATTTTCCTACTTAGGAACCTATCTACTTTTATATTAATATTGCCACTTATTTTCACCTCTAGCTATTGTTTAGCAGTCTAATATTTGCACCTGTCAATGAAGTAGCTACATAAAGACCAGCATGTGTATTCCAGAGAAAGTGGTATGTCAGCAGCTGATAAAACAAAATGACAATTTAATGTAGACAGAGCCAGGACTTAATACAACATGCTACAGCCAAGTTGAAAGTTCAACTCAAACTAGAGAGCAAACATTTCAGTCCACTGTGGTACTTTTCTTTTTTACTGAAAAGAGAAGCTATCTTTGTCATTGTGGTTGTCATTGTCAGAGTATTGTCTTTCAGAGATATTGAATAATTACTTGCTTTACAGAAAATATGTTTTATCACAGCCTTATCTCTATTACAGTCAATCATTTTGTGAGATTCAGAAAAAGGTAACCCTGAAAATTGAAACTAATTTTTATTGTATGTGAATTTAAACACTTATTTTTTAAAATAAACTTTAATTTACTGATAAGACCTTGGATGTGGTAAAATAAATAAATATAAATGTGTTTCTACATGGAAGTTTATTTTGTTTTACAAGCTAACTTTCTATGGATTAATTTTTTAAATTTGAGTTACTTTTTTTTTCCTGTTAGTATACTGGCAAATGCCCTCTAAATCAGGTGGCTCTTACGCCAACAATTTCCTAGGTCCGTAGTAAACAAATTGCAGTGAATTCACTCAACTTCTTCTGCCCTGGGCAGAGAGGCACTTCAAGTAGATCATGCCTTTTTAGGACAAATAGGTGCAAGGATCCCAAAAAGTGTATGCTTTCAGTCACCTTGGTGAAACCCACATTTTTGAAGCCAAGGAAGGATAATGGAAACAAAGACTTTTCATTGTTTTTGTCAAATGTGTGATGTTGTACCTTAAGCTTTCTCTTTTGCTAGCTTCCTGCATTGTGAGCCTTGAGAAGACTAAGTCATGGTGATGGCGGTGAGAGGTGGTAGTTTCTTCTAGGAAGTTTGAGATAGAGTATAGGCAACAAAGGGCACAATTATTTGGATAGATCTAGAACCACCAAAGGCCTCTTCAGTACTGTGTGGACTGATGGAGGAGGAGTTAGAGTTTAGAGAACTAAAAGTGATGTGTTAGGACCCAGGTTCAGGGTTAGATCAGTCCTGAGAATTCTCCTATCACCCAGGGATAAATCAGAACAACAAGTCAACCATGCCTAACTAAGCACAGCCTTCTATCCCTGACCTTATGCTTTTTTATTTCTATAAGTTTTGTGAATGGCCTTATTCAAGTCTTCAACTGATGATTTCAAATTCTATCCCTAGAACGGACCCCACTTCCAAATTCTAGGCCCTTGTCCCAATTGCCTATTGTATGTCTTTATGTGATTGTGCCATGTGTACCTGAAACTCAGTGTCTGAAACTGCATTTACCAAACTCTTCCTCAGGCAGGCAGTCAGGAAGGGAGGGAGGGAGGGAAGGAAGGAGGGAGGGAGGGAGGGAGGGCGGGAGGGAGGAAGAGAAAGAAGACTAACATAAAAAATTGTCCCTATGTCTATTTTTTTTTCTTATCATACTGAATGGTACCATTCTCCATCTAGTTGCTTGAATAAGAAATTATAGGCAGTTCTATTGTCACTCAAAAAGTGCTCTAAATTGTACCTTTCATAATTCCTCTCAAATGTATCTTCTCTACTTTAGCCCTGTTTTATTTTCTGTTGTATTTTCAAGGCTTAGAACATTTCCTGGCACATAGCAGGAATTCAGCAAATATTTAACAAGTGAAAGAACAAGGAAAACAAACAAAGCCATTGGCCCTGCAGGAAACAGTTAATTTAGGAAACAGACACAGACCTTAAGAGACATTTTTAAAATAAATATATTTTGGAAAAGGTTCAAGAGAAACTTTCATCCAGTAAGCAGGCTGCTATGAAAAAGAAACAAATCTGAGGAAAAGAACAATTTGTTGAAAATAACAACTTTAAAAAATGGCAATGAGCACATTGAAAAATAAAATTGGCACAGCTGAAGATCTAAGCAATAATCTGGAAGACAAAGAGAAAAAAAGTCTCTTAGAAGTAGTACAAAATAACAGACAGAAATTATGAAAAAGTTAAAAGACATAAAACAAGTTGTTCAAAAGGAAAAGAAATGTTTAAACCCTAATTCTTATATCCAGCTAAAATCTTAGTTGAGTATGCAAAAAAAATATGCATGATAATATGGACACAATAAAAAGGAGAAACTAGGAATGACTCAGAAGTGAGGAAAGCTAGAAAAAAATTAAAAGTTGAAACATTAAACAAACACTTGAAAGGGAGTTCTTTCAGTGGCAAAGTTTAATAACAGGTGTGCACCTCCTTCTTTATGGATAGTTATATTACTTGGTCCTATAGTCAGCAATATTTATATAAACACATTTTTAATGTTATTTACTAGACTGCAGTTTTTAGAATCAATATGTGGATAAAGCATGAAGAACTTAATTATAGTTAGAGAACAATTCTATAGACATTGACAATGTAAAAGTAACTTTCCTTCTAAAAACGGGGAAGTTGGGTGAGTGAAGATGTTGGAAAACATACAGGACTAAATAAATTTCCTATTTTTCACCCTTACTGATGTGACTCAGATGGCTGGGCATCGTCCCACAAAGCAAAAGTTCACAGGTTTGATTCTCGATTAGGATACATGCCTGGGTTGCAGGTTTGGTCCTTGGTCAGGTTGTGTTAGAGAGGCAACAAATTGATATTTCTCTTTTACATCAATGTTTCTCTTCCTCTCTTTCTCCCTCCCCTCCCTCTCTCTAAAACAGATAAAGCCTTTTAAATTTATGCCATTTTTCATAACAAAGAGTTAATATATCAAGTATACAAGTTTACATATATTGAAATCATAATAAAGGTAATGACATCTACAAATAAAAAAATCAAGCATGTGAGGTGTCAGAGAGAAGGTGGAAGGTAATGTGAATGCTCTAAAATTTTAAAGTTTATCTGTGGGGAGCCCAAATTAATAAAAGCTATTGTTTATTTATAATGATAATAATGAGAAAAACTAAAAACCAAAAACACCTTGGCTTCTGGGAAGTAAGTTTTATGTTCATGTACACTTTTTTTTTGAGAAAATAGTAAGTGTTTTAATTAGAGTCTTTTGCATGTAGGTTTAGATATAAAAAGAACTTCAAAGAATTTCCTAGGTGCCAGAGGCATTCTGATGTCTGTAACATAATGTGCTGAAGCACTTTGAATAAAATCATAATTTTTAAAACATATACATTTATAATTGTTGTAAATTATTCAATAGTTTGTATCAAGTTAATGGAGTGAGATAGAGATAAAAGGCAGTCCACATTCGTATTTTCAAGATAAATTTACTTCAAAGTCATGTTCTAAGTAGAGACATTGTGATAAGACTTAAAGATGTAAGCTGATGTTTGATTCACACTTAAGTGAAGGGAGAGAGGTACGGCAATTCCACATCCCCCAGTGTAGGAAGCATCAATGCACAGCACTCCCAGCAAGACAGTGAACTAGGTCCTGAGGAGACAGCTCTGTTTTCTGGTTGAAATGATTGATCAAAAAGTAAACTTTTGCTTTATGGTTCCTTTATTCTTTTTTCTTCTTCTTCCTTTTGTTGCTCTCTTGCAGAAGAGAGAAGAGTAGCCACAACCTCTTTCCTTCCTAAAGGCTTCCTCTGGTTTTGTTCAGAAACTTGGAGACTGAATTTGTTTATTACATCGTAGTGACAGGATCAAACATATCCACACGACAAATTGCAACATCCACATGACCATGAGGCTTTGCTGCACCTGCAGCATCAAAAACAACCTATTTATTTAGAATACTACACAAAACTTTGAACTTTAAGGCAAACTCATAGGGATTATAAAGAGTCAACATTTACTTATGCATTGATTGGTCATCTGCACAAAATATTAGGTCGTTGGGAAACACAAAACAAAGAAGATTTGCTTCCACTAACTCTAGCTGTCTTTTTTGTTGATACATTGGCATTGAATACACCTTTCTGCAGCTTCTGACAGTGTCAAATCTATTTTTGGACTTTTCTTAAAGTCAGTTAAAAATTCCAATGCATTTTGGCAATCCTGGCAACATCGGCTCCCAGAAAGTAGCTGCAACTCTTCCTCAGTCCTTCGTCAGCATCCCTAGGCCGCACTCTATACTATTCTGCTTACAGCTTATTTTTAAAATATGTGCATAAATTTTTTAAAATAAATCTATCATTTAAAAATCTAAGGTAATATGAATGAAGAAGTCAATAGGTTAGTGTATAAAAATGAACAGTAATATATGCGAAGTGTCTGGCGCAGAGTAGGTACTCAATTATAGTTTTTAGGGATATTATAACAAAATTCGCTCTTTTTATATTGGTAGCTGATGTCAGCTGGGTTCTCTCTGTCCCTTCAGATATAAGTAAAATGGGGCCAAACCAATTTTGTGCTTTGCAGCAACATAGAGTGTGTCCCATGGCTTCTGCAGATGCTACAGCATCTTCTGGTAGTTGTCACTGTGAATGGGCTCTTTCTTCCACTGACCCAAGTCAGTTTCTGGGTTTCATTGTACTCTGTTTGCCTTCTCATTTCACATTTTGTTTAATCAGATACTGAATTCAATCCAGTTCTATGATTTCTACTAAAAACACCCACTCACATGACACCTTTGCACATGTAAGTTTAGGAGATTGAAGAGGGTTAATTGACAGGAACAGTTTACATCACCAAGATGCCATTTCAAATTGAATATTGGACATCACCCTGGCCACTGGTCAGCCACGGCTTGACTACATATTAGCACCTGTAGTCTTGGGGTCTTGCCTCACCATTTTCTCCTCTATCTCTCTTCCCAGCCTGCACTTCTGATTGCTTGGGGAAGTTCGAGGTCCCATTTATTTTATTCGGCAGGACTCTCTGACTCCTACTCAGACCTGGCTCCGACCCTCCATGGCAGACCCCACCCCATGAAGAAGGGCAACAGATCAAGGGTTTTTGGGTCTCAGAATCCACTAAAGAAGATAGTGGTGGCAATAAGGAGCATTTTTTTTCCTGTCTATTGTTTAGGAATATAGCTATAGCCAACCAAGCAAACTTTTATATTCAGTATATTCTCTCTGCCATCATACTCCTCATCATCAGTAAGGTATAGTAGCAAAAATTCACCTTGCGTATCATTTAAAATAAAAGATTTTTTAAAGTTTGTGTCTTCACAGATAATAACTGCCCATTTCATTTTTTAAAAGTATATGGTAAAATTTGACCAATATATAATTACAGAGTAACGCATTTTAAAAAACAGTAGTGGCAAAGTTGGGCTGTAATTGTTCAATTGCAAATGCAATATATAAACACTGAGCTTTATAAATTGGATAAGGCAGAGAAGACCCCTGTGGGACTATGGTTGCCATACTTTAAGTCTTGGTTGTCTTTCTTTAAGCTTCAGAGAAACCACATCTGTACGCATTAATTTGAAATGTTATACACGTGGGGCAAAAGTAGGTTTACAGTTGTCCATATGGAAAATAATAAAATAATTAATAAATAATAACAAAAATAAACTCTGTGTTTCATGTGCTCACAACTGTAGACCTACTTTTGTCACACCCTATATTTACCTTGGTTTATTTCTTCACCAGGATATAGCTGAAACACCTCTTAAGACACATGAAGAAAAGGTGAAAACAGCAGAGGTTAAGGTATAACATTGACTAATATGACCATTATTATTAACCTAATTATTGTTCATATTGATGCTGGCTATTCTTAGTAAGTAGCAATGACTGATGGAGAATTAGTCTTATGAAGAGACAGAGGACATGATTGCCTCTATAGTATTATCCGGGATACAGCCATGCCACATTCAAAGAAATCTCTCTTATTCTTAAAATGCCTAAAATTTTCCTGTTAGAGATTCATACCTTTTGCTAAAACATTTTCCCTTGTAAAATGTAAATAATACTGAAAAATAATAAAAAGCACTAGTGTGGTTGAGTTGGTCAGATCTTTTCCTGAGAACAGTTTTGCTAGAAAGAGAAAATAGACTAACTGAAAGCAGCTGCTGCCTATGATAAAGGGCTGAAGAGGTCACAATAAATAAGAGAAAACAAGATCTAGAAAAAGAGGTACCTGGAAAGGGGAGGGATGATGGAGATAAATTTGGTTGCTTCATAATGCTGTCTAGAGCTGGCTGCCTTTCAGTGAATCATTTACAGGCAATGGAAATGTAGAATCTTAAATTCTTCTAATTTATGGGAATCTGCAAGTAAATGTAACTCATTATTCCCTCAAATTATTTTTGATAATTAAAATGTGCATGCTATGTATTAGAAATAGCCTTTCAGACTTATGGAGAAACAGAGTGTATTGTTCATGTAATTAACTTTGTGATGTATTTTCTATTGAAAGGTTGAAGACAAACGTGTTTTGGAGAAAGAAATAGAAATATTAAAGGCTAGCTTAGAGAATGAGAAAAAAAAGGCAGAAAGGTACTGGAAATAATGATTCATAACTGTTCATTTGTAGCTAATACAAAATTTAACCATTTATAAATTTATTACAGGTTTAAAAGGGAATCAGAACGGATAAGCAAAATCTGGGAAAAGAAATTCATTATTCTCAGGAACAGGTATAGTGTGTGATATATACAAATTCTGGTTATAAAAATGTAATTAATCATCTTTTAAGGAGATGAGGACGGGTTTTTCTGTACATATTAATTAATATAAAATGCACTCATACGCCTTTAACAAGAAATGCAAAATAATTGGCCTAAAATAGAAGAAAGTCAAAGTCACTTCAAAAAAAAATAGTTTAAAACTCTGTTTCATTCCCAATCTCAATGTTTCAACTTTTAAAGTCTCAACAGGACAGGCACTGCTTTATACCTGCTTGTCCTGTTGAGACTTTAAACCTGCTTGATACCTGCTTAGTCAGACCTACATAGTCATCTTCCTTCATAGGGCTGTTACAATGTTTTCCTGCTCAATTGTACATAATCATATTTAATTGGTCTATATTTTCTTTGTAAAATTGTTTGATATACTAGATCTTCTTCCCTTTTTCAGGCAAAACCACACCAACTCCTTAATTCTCAGATCTAATTTTCATTTACATAGTTATTTTAATTCATTTTCCCTATGTCATCTTTGTCTTTCCAAAGATGGAGGAAGTAAAAAAAAAATGGAGAAAATGACACTGTAAAATTCTGAAAAAGCTAAAAGCAATGCCAAGCAGAAAAAATAATGCTTATTTTTTTCTCTTGTCCTAACATGATAACATGAAAATTCATATTCTATTCTCTTGGTTCCTGCCATAATTTCCTGTAGATTCTATCTTTTTTTTTTAATCACATATTGATGATTTCTTTGCAAGATTTTCTCACAGTCAAGCATCAAGACAGGATAGATTCAATGTTGGTCTGATGTCCCAGGTCACACTTGAGTCTCACACCTGACTTCATGGGGTGATCATGCCCTATGTTTGCACTGTGTTTCATAAGGATACACTATGCGTGTGTATAAAAATTCTATGTATTAACATATACATTACAATAAAATAATCCCAGGAGGCACATTGTGTATCTCTATAACAGAAATACCACCAGATTATGAGTGAAGGATCTCATCCTTTAGTAAAATGTTCTGCTTTCCACTTCTGCTTGTGTTTCACTTCCGTGCTGATAACTACTCTGTGCTCTGAAAAAAACATGCATATTGATACCTACCCTGACACTTCACAGAGTCATTATAAGGATAGTGTCTAGATACAGGTAAAACAAGAGATTGAGAACAAAGAATGCTTAAATACACATTAACTTTTATTTCCTTGCACACGGACTTTGGGCTATCTCTGAAACCGAGTAGAAAATGTCTTTCCTTTATTTACTTTTGTGGGATTTACTTTTCATCCTTAAGATTTACATTGTATCTGTCTCTATGGGATTCATCATATACTCAATGAACATTTACAACAAGGCTGTCTTAGTTTTACTTCAGAATGATTTCCTGTTAACCAAGATGTTGGCAATCGTATTCATCACTTTGGTCTCTGCAGATTTTGTGTTGTTACCTAAATATTTAGGACAGCAGGAAGTGCTATTACACACTTTCTATATGTTTTCTTTTTTAAAATTTTTTTGTGTGTTTTTTCTATTACCATTTAGTCTCCTCATACCCCTCTCCCCACTGCAATCACCACACTGTTGACCATGCCCACGAGTCCTTTCTCCTTTTTGCTTAATTCCTCCACCCCCTAATATGCCCCCCTTCATTTAATTGACTAAATATAGCATAATGTCAGGGCATAATGCATTATGTCTCTCTAGTTTGGTTGCATCACCGAATGTTAATTCAAAGTGATACACACAAACAGAGAGAGTGTGTATATCCAAAGTACTGTCTCATGGTGTGGTATGGAGATGAATTGTACAGGTGGAGATTTGTGTGTGCTAAAATGGTTATTTCATTTTACAGTTACAGATCGTAGATCAGGGGCAATCATTTTTGTTTAATAAAAGAAAAACTTCACCTTAGCCAGTCAAGGTAACAGTTTAATCCCATGATTTCTCAGCCAATTCATGATTTATAGTCAGTACCAGTCCAATTCAGAGCTTTTTCTCAAAGCTTTTTTTCCCCTGCTGAGTTGGCTTTGTTTCCAGAAAAATTGAATTTAAACAGTGATGGAAAAGGCAGAGCTTAGTCCTTCCTCTTATCATGGCATGCCTCACTCACCTGCTGATGTCATCATTGCCTTTTCTCACAGCATAAATGGTGCACAGGTGTAGTACATCATCCCAGGACTAGATCACTACCTGGGTGATGCCAAAATAATGCAGCCACTCCCACCTTAACCCCAGGAGGCGGTCCATAGGCAGGCACCCTTCTGAGCCAGGTACAAAATCAATATTAAATAATCAATTACATTTCTATACACTGACAATGAATTACCAGAAACAGAAATTTAAAAACAACCCCATTTACAATTGCATCAAAAAGAATAAAATATTTAGGAATAAACATACCAAAAAAGTGAAAGATCTGTACAAGGAAAATTATAAGAAACTGTGAGGTAGAGGGCAAACTCTGTCTCACAGAGTACATTGCTGGTCGTCACAGATGGAGAAATAAAATAAGTCATCCCAGACATTTTTCTCTCAGTCTGCCAGGGGAAGGGGTAGCAGTTCCCTCTAGTGGAGAATGCCCGGAGTCCTTCTCATGAAGTGGCTTTTATTGAGAACCATGTGCGCTGGCTGGAGAAAGGATGCAAAGCTTATCAATCAGTGTCAAAAGGCTATGTTTACAGAAAACGAATAGAGATCATAGATAACAGTTGAAGGAATACAAGAGATTTGCCTCAGGTTGGGGTCTGGAATAATGTAAATTTCCTCCCCAGGTAGAGCCGGTTTTCATAGCTTTTGAGGGAAGAACAGAGCATGCTTCAAAATCTTACTTCTAGACCTGATTCCAGCCCCACCCCACCCCCACCCCAGGAACTACCCAATCCAGTTTAGAGCTGTACTTGACTTTAGTATTGTTTCAAGCTTGAGCCAAATGGGCGGGGCAGAGCCACCAAGAGATAAGGAGACTCTTTTCCAGTAGAATGAGGACTCCAGCCATATCAAAGCCGAGGGGTGAGGGTCTTTTTCCCCTTCTCTGTGTCCCCCAAGTTCTTCCCTGATGCTCATGCAGCTGTGCCTGTCTTAGGTTGCCCCTGCCATCGAGGGGTCTTACCTGTCCTTGACTAACCAGCCATCCTTTGGGGCCAAGCAGGGTGATGTGAGGGAGGCAGGGCTGTGCCTCAGACAGGAGGACAGGTTTTGTCTCCTTGATGGCCTATTTTCCCAAGGCCTCCTTGCTTAGCTCCAGCCTTGGGGCCCTCTTGCCTGTCTGCGAGGCTGCAGTCCCTAAAACCAGATGGGGCGTTTCCCAACAACATTGATGAATGAAAATGAAGAAGACACAAATAAATGGAAAAATCCATTTATAAGGCCAATTGATTTATGACAAAGGAGCCAAGAATACTCAGTGGGGAAATGACAGTCTCCTCAATGAATGATATTGGGAAAAACTGGACAGCCGCACCCAAAAGAATGAAACTTGAATCCTATCTTACACCATATACAAAAATCAACTGAAAATGGATTAGTTATTAAATTTAAGATCTGAAACTGTAAAATCCCTAGAAGAAAACACAGATAGTAAACTTCTTGACGTTGGTCTTGGCAATGAGCTTTTGGATTTGAAACCAAAAACAAAAGCAACAGAAACAAAAATGAGCAAGTGGGACTAAATCAAACTAAATAGCTTCTGCAAAGCAGAGGAAATCATCATCAAAATTAAATGGCAACCTACAGAATAGAAGAAAATATTTAGAAATCATATGTGTATCTGCTAAGGGGTTAATATTTATAATATATAAAGAACTCATAAAACTGAATAGCAAAAAAAAAAAAAAAAGCAAATTACCCCAAAACAATATAATTAAAAAATGGACAGAGGAACTGAATATACATTTTTCCAAAGAAGACATACAGATGGCCAACAGGTACATGAAAAGATGTTCAACATCATTAATCATAAGGGCAATGCAAATCACAACCACAATGAGGTATCACTTCACACTTGTTAGATGGCTATCATCAATAAATTTTTTTAAAAAAATTAATGGTGAGGATGTGGATAAAAGGGAATACTTGTTTACTGTTGATGGGAATGTAAATTGGTTCCGCCACTGTTGAAAACCATATGGAGGTTCTTCAAAAAATTAAAAATAGAACTACCATATGATCTAGCAATCCCACTTTTAGGCATATATACAAAGGATGTGAAAATAAGGTACTGATGATGTATCTGCAATCCCATGTTAATTGCAACATTATTCATTATATAATATATTTTTACAAAAGTTAAAATCATGTACACATTAGTTTGCAACTTTTCCTTTTTACTTAACACTAATTTGGACAACTTTTCCCATCAAGACATTTAGATACACCTCATTCATTTTAATGGCCACATGGTCCTCTTATATATGTGGATTATAACTTATCCACATACATAAGGCTGATTAATTTTTTCCATTTAAACAATGCTGCATTTAGTAGTCTTGTGTTTTCTTAATATCCTATTGCTATTATTTCTGTAATATAGATGTCTACAAGTAACTTTCATAGATCAAAAGATGTACAGTTTTTTTAAATCTAATTTTTAACAACTTCTAATACACTTAAATTCTCTTTGTATCTTCAATCCTATTTCTCTTCCTTCTTTCTTAGAGGTCAACATAATAAATTTAACATTTCTTCTTCCTTTCACCTTTTTAATCTTTATTAACTATAAATTTATATCTGAGTAATGGTAAATAATGAAAACTATTTTGTGTGCTTTAAAAGCTTATATAATGTACATTAACAATCATAACATACTTACCAATTTTTTCACTTTTTATAATTTTGAAATTGAAGTTGATTCTTAAGATTTGGTTTACATATTTTAAGTGCTGTATAGTATTATACATTATAAACACTCTACAGGTTATTTATCCTTCCCTTACAGTATCATATTTAGTTTGTTTCCAATATTTCAGTAATACAAACAATGCTGCAATAAACATTCTTGTTCATATCTCCTGTCTTTTTGTACAAAAATTGGTTTAGAAATATGCATCTCCAGGAGGAATTTCTAGTCATAGGGCAATTCAGTCAGGATCTACTAAGCTATGTGCAGTAACAGACAACCCTAATATCTTAGTGGCTTCAAATAAGAATGGCTTATTTCACTCATTCTACATGTCCTGTGGCACTGTTCATTGTTATCTTCACTCTAGAGCCCAGGCTGATATAGCATTTTCTACCTAGAATATTGTCTTGGCAGAGACAAAAGAAACAGAGCAAACCATGTACCAGGGATTAAAATTTCTGCCCATAAGTAACACAAACCATGTTCTGTTAGCACTTTATTAACAAAACATGTCCTATGGGCTTAAGTTCAATATGATGGTAATATATTGTCCTCTCATGGGGAGGAGCATGACAGGGAAGGGTTCACCAAATGTGGGCAAACTGTAATCCAATCTTCCACTTTGGGTATACACATCCTTGCCATGACTAAGTGAATTAGTCAGGATTTAGTCAGGAAACACCTGAACAAAGAAATTTTATATCAAGAAGTATTAGGCAAAACTTCTGGTCAAGATGGAGGTATAGGTAAACACAGATCGCCTCCTCTCACAGCCACAGCAAAAATTACAGCTAAACCGCAAAACAACAATCATCCAGAATCGTCAGAAAATCAAGTGGTATGGAAGTTCAACAACCAAGGAATGAAAGAAATCACATTCATCCAGATGGGTAGGAAGGGAGGAGCAGAGGACGTGGTGGCACAGCAACACAAAACAGGCAGTCCACACATGTGGTGGATAAAAATCAGGAGCAATACCTCAGAAGCAAGGGATCCCAGCCCCACGCCAGACCACCCAGCCCGGGGGACCAGTGCCCATAACTTCTGGCTGCAAAAACCAGTGGGGATTGGGGCAGCAGAAGAAACTTAGGGATTCTTAGGCATTTTCTCTTAAGGGACCAAAACAAAGTTTGGACAATGCAGACTCACTCCCTCTGAGCTCCAATACCAGAGCATCAGCTGAAACAGCACCAGTGGCATATAGGGAGAAACTGAAGTGTCCAGATAGAAGCATCAGGGTGAGGGCTGGAGGACAGCTTCCTCCCAGAGAAAACTCCAGAAGCCAGCAGTGGCCATTGTCCCTTTCCTGAGCCTTCCTCCACACAGAGCCACAGAGAAGTAACACCATACCTGAGACTCCATAAACCTGGTTCATACATATCTCCTGTCTTTTTGTACAAAAAGACATCCTGGCGATTACCTAAGGCTCCACCCCATCCAACTAATGGGTGTACGTTCTACAATAGGCCGTGCTACTAAGACAGGGAGTCAAAGCAGTTCTACTTAATATACAGAAACAAACACAAGGAGGCTGCCAAAATAAGGAGACAAAGAAATATGACCCAAATGAAAGAACAGAACTCCAGAAAAAGAATGAGACAAAATGGAGATAAGCAGATATCAGAAGTAGAGTTCGAACCACTGGTTATTAGAATGCTCAAGGAACTCATTGTGTACTTCAACATCATAAAAAAGACCTAGGCAAAAATGAACGTTATACTAAGTGAAATAAAGAAAAAAATTACAGGGAATCAACAGTGGAGTGGTTGAATCCAAGAATCAAATCAATGATTTGAAACATAAGGAAAGAAAAAAAAATATTCAATCAGAACAGAAAGAAGAAAAAAAAATCCAAAAAAAAAAAAATGAGGATAGGGTGAGAAGCCTCTGGGACAACTTCAAACATGCCAGCATTTGAATCATAGAGCTGCCAGAAGAAGAAAAGAAAGAGCAAGAAGTTGAAAACTTATTTGAAAAAATAATGAAAGAAAAAGTCCCTAACCTGGTGAAGGAAATAATCATACAAGTTCAGGAAGCACAGATATTCCCAAACAAGATGGACCCAAAGAGGACCACACCAAGACACATAATAATTAAAATGCCAAAGGTTAAAGATAAAGAGAGAATCTTAAAAGCAGCAAGAGAAAAAGAAACAATTACCTATTTAAAGGGACTTATTTAACCAAAAGAAAAAGATCAAAACTATGAATAAAATGGCAATAAATACCTATCTATCAACAACTGAATTTAAAAACATACTAAGCAAACAAGAAGAACAGAGACAGAATCGTGCATACAGAGAGCATTTTGATAGTTTCCAGATAAAAGGGGGTTATGGGGGAATGGGTGAGGAGGTGAGGGGATGAAGAAGCACAAATAGTTACAGAATAGCCATGGGGATGTAAAATACAGTATAAGATATGGAATAGTAAAGAACCTATGCATGACTCATGGACATCAACTAATGGGGGGAGGGCTGTTGCCAGAGGGAATGAGGGGTTCTGGATGGATGGAGACACAGGGGAAAATTTGGGACAACAGTAATGGCATATATATTATAGCACAAAATATAAAATATGTTTTAAAATATATTTTAAAAAAGAAATATTAACTAATAAAAGGTGATTAACTACTAAACGAAGTAAAGAGAACTCTAAAGAATAGAGGAGTAACATAATGTATGAAGCAATTTCTACCTTTAGGGCTGAGGAAAAGTGTTCTCTCCAAAAGACTGAGATTCAGACCTCCAGTAGGTATATCTGTGGCCCGTGGAAGGTGGGAAAGTTCACTGAGGCACCATAAGCCAGGCTGGTGGGCAGGAAATTATCAGCTTGTTGATTTTAGTCATCCTTGTAGCTATGTAATGCTACCTCATTATGGTTTTGATTCATGAGACATAAACCTAATCTCTAAGAGGCCCCTGGGTAATTGAATACTGTGATTGTTTTGTTTCTTCCTACTTGTTAGACAAAGGTTTTCTGGCATACTCTTGGCTTTCTCTGCAGAGCATGCTTTCTTGATAGTGAATCCCCTAATTTTAGCATTGTTTGCAATATAGACAGACTGAGAATTTCCCAGATTTGTAATACATTTGTAGTATTTTAATATGTTGTAATCATTATTTTTTATGTTTAATTTCTCCTATCTTAAAGTTAATGGGAACCCTTTAAAATTGAATAGTGTTCTTTTGACATAATCTTTGATGACTCCCTTAACAAAAGAATGTCTCAGGCTCATCTAGTACATCTGTTGCTTTAGTTTTAGAAACAGCCATTTCTGAAAGATGTCCTGGTTCATTTTATGAGCAATGTCTTTAAACCACAGTCTCAGCCCTCAGGATGATTATTGATACTGTGTTGCCATTGCATCTGTGCCTTTCAGGGCTGGAAAATATGCAATTTTAAAAATGAAAGAAGAAATAAGTTCATACTCATATTTTAAAGTTTTTACTTGTATTTCTTTTCTCTTACATTGAAAATTTTAGTTCCTAACCATATGAACATCACATTGATATTTGCTTTATCCTATGATTTCTATATATTCAAATTTCACTATTGCTTTTATTTCAGCTTTCATGTCCTTAAGAATGAGATGTTTACCAGGCACACATTGTATCGTCAATTTGCAGTGCTTGCCGATACATCCTTCAATTATGTTGTAAGTACATATGATGTTTAGATGCTATTTCTTTGATATATGCACATGTCTTTCTGTTCTTATTTTACATTTATTGAACATCTGCCCTTACAGGCTCTGGAGATAGTATATGACAGTCACTCTGATGAACAGAGCATAAGAGGGTGCCTGAACCCTAATAGCTCAATCTGGTGTGAGAGATAGATGCATAAACAAATTGTTACAATGCTATATCATTTAGCTACAAGAGAAGCAAGTGAAAATTTCAGAGGAGGGATAACTCATTCTAGATGAGAAGTAACTGTGAATCTGACCATTTGTGGGCATGGATGGAATGTCAGGAAATATCAAAGCTCAAGAAGCCAGTTGTTTCCAAAGGAAAAAAGGAGATTAAAGAATCTGTCCCTATTTCCATGTCACTTATTTTCATACTGGAAGTCTCTTGTAAATAAAGCCTAACTCTAAAATAGAATATTTCTTACCCTGTTAACTTAATGACTTCATTTGGGGCATCTAATTTTAACAGTAAATGATGTCCAGTATAAAAACATATGCAACAAATTTCAAATAATAACTAAATTACCCTTTTATAAATGTTACTGAGCATCTTCTATGATGCTAAGTGTTCTGAGGACAAGTCAAGTTTCTGGGAAAGGATAAAATATATAAAATATGGTCTCTTGCTTCAAGAGACTTACAATTTAAAATCACTTTTTAAAAAAATTTTTAAGTTTTTTTCACTTTAAGACTATTTTCTAAACTTAAGGGGCTGCAAGAGATAAAAGAACTTAGGGCCATTGGCAAAATAACATTGAATTAATTCAAGTTTTTTTAATTACACTTTATGTATAGTATTATATTAGTTTCAGGTGTACAACCCTGTGATTAGACATTTATATAACTTAAAAAGTGATCACCCTGATAAATCTAGTACCCATCTGACACCATATATACAATATTATTAACTATATTATTGACCATATACAGTGTTATTGGCTATATTCTCTATGCTGTACTTTACATCTTCATGACTATTCTGTCAATTTGTACTTCTCAATCCTTCACTTTTTTCACCCATCCCCCTCGAACCCTCTCCCATCTGGCAACTGTCAAAATGTTCTCTGCATCTGTAAGTTGTTTTTTTTTTTTTCTTGTTCATTTATTTTGATTTTTTTCTGTCTGACTTATTTCACTTAGCATAATATCTTCTAGGTCCATCCATGTTGTTACAATGGCTGAATCATATTTCATTGTATATGTGTACCAGAAACATCTTTATTCATTCATCTGTTGATGGACACTTAGGTTGCTTGCATATCTTAGCTAATGTAAATAATGATGCAATAAACATAGGAATGTATATGTTTTTTCAGTTTAGTGCATTGAGTTTCTTCCTATAAATACCTAGAAGTGGAGTTACAGGGTCTTTATTTGACTTTTATTATAGCCTTTGTTTTAAAGTCTATTTTGTCTGATATAAGTATTGCTAATCCAGTTTTACTTGCTTGTTTGTTTCCGTTTTCATGAAATATCATTTTTCATCCTTTTACTTTTAGTCTGTGTGTGTCTTTCGATCTGAAGTGAATATCTTGTAGACAGCATATATCAGGGTCTTGTTTTGTTGTCTATTCAGTCACTGTATGTCTTTTGGACAATTTAATCCATTTTCTTTAAAGTAATTGTTGACAAATATGTATTTATTGCCATTTTATTACTTATATATTTGGGCTTTTGTTTCTTCTTCTTCTTCCCAAAGGAGACCCTTTAACATTTTTTTGTAATACTGGATTGACAGTACTAAACTGCTTTAGCTTTTTCTTGTCTGAGAAGCTCTTTATCTATCCTTTAATTCAAAATGATAACTTTGCTGGGTAGAGTAACGTTGGTTATAGGTCTCTGCTTTGGATATTTGTTTCCACTCCCTTCTACCCTACAAACAAATTGTTTCTGTTGGGAAATCAGTGAACAGTCTTATGGGAGCTCCCTTGTAGGTAACTTGTTGATTTTAAGATTCTCTCTTTGTCTTTAACCTTTGACATTTTAATTATGATGGGTCTTGGTGTAGACCTCTTTGCATTCATCTTGTTTTGGACTCTGCACTTCCTGGACTTGTATGTCTATTTCCTTCACAAGGTTAGGTAAGTTTTCTGTCATTTTTTTCAAATAGCTTTTCAATTGATTGTCCTCTCTTGTCTCCTTTTCAATTAATTGTTCTCTCTCTTCTCTTTCTGACGTCCCCATGATGGGAATGTTGGTATTACTGAAGTTGCCCCAGAGGCTTGTGCTCTCCTCATTTTTTTGGATTCTTTTTTCTTTTTGCTGTCCTGATTGGGTGTTTTCTTCTCCCTTATGTTCCCAATTGCTGATTTGATTGACTGCTTCATCTATATGTCTCCTGATTGACTGTACTGTACTCTTCACTTTTGTTAGTATATTCTTCATTTCTGACTGGTTCTTTTTTATGGTTTCCATGTTCTTTTTTATGCTGTTGAAATCCTCACTAAGTTCCATGAACATCCTTATAACGATTGTTTCGAACTCTGTATCTGATAGTTTGCTTGCCTCCACTTCATTAAGCTCTTTTTCTTGAGCTTTGTCCTGTTCTTTCCATTTGTTACCTGCTCATTTGTCTCCCCATTTTGGCCACTTTCCTGTGTTTGTTATTAGGTAGAGCTGCTATATCCCCCAAGCTTGGTACAGTGACCTTATGTAATAAGTGTCCTGTAGAGCCCTTGGCACAACCTCCCCAGTCACCTGATCTGAGAACTCCAGTTGCACCCTGACCCTGGCATCCTGTGTGGGCTGTGTACACTGTCCTATTGTAATTGAGCCTTCATTACTGTTGGCATATCACTAGTAGGGATTGACCCACTGGTCAATCAGCTGCAAGGACTGGCTTTAACTATAGTGGAGGAACTGCTGTGCAATAGTCAATCCTAGGACTTGCTTCACAGGGGCTTTGGGGCCCGCTGAGTCTGCCCCTTATGTGCGTCACTCACGGAGGTAGTGGATTATAATCTGGTGTGGTCTAAAGCTGTCTACCAGGTACAGTGGTTCTGTGGCCTTCCAGGAGGTGCAGATCAAAGTCAGGCATAGCCTGTGCCCTGCCCAGGGCCGCCTGGTATGAGATACAGAGCAAACTTTAGATGACTGCTACTTGTACTGGGCTTAGAGGTGTGTGGAGAAGCTGAGCCATGAACCAAGGCTGGCTCCCTCTAGTACAACCCCTATAGCTTCTTAGTAGGAGGTATAGGGTATGCAAAGGCCAGATGCTGCTTGTTTGAGAGATTTTAGGAAAGTACAAAACCTGAGCCAATAGAGGACATTTGTGTGGAAAAGCCACTGGACAGGGTTTGAGTTGACCCACAAGTTGGGTGGTGTAAGGTCTCAGGGAATCACCAGGGCAGTGTGAACAATGTTAGCCAGTTTGATGGAGACTCAGATATGGTGCCGACTCTGTTGGGAGGGTGGGGAAGACTCAGCAAAGAAACAATGGCTTGCACTAGCACTTTTGTCTGGGAGTAAGCTGCCCCTCCAGCCCTTGTCCTGAAGCCAGACAATTCTGTTCCTCCCCATGTGTCCCTGGTGCCTTTTGAGCTGCTGCATCCAGTGCTGAAGATCAGAAGGGAGTCTGAGTAAGTCTGTGCATGGGCCCTTTAAGAGGAACTGCCTGGGACTCCAGAAGCCCTGTGTTTCAATCAAATACGGCTTCTGCTGGTTTTTACAGCTAGAAGTTATGGGGCCTTCTCTTCTCAGCACTAGAACACTGGCCTGGGTAAAGGGCCTGGTGGAGGCCCAGGACCCCTTGCTTTCCAGGGGGTGCCTCCAAAGCAGAGATATCCCACCCAATTTTTACCTACCACATGTGGGTATGGGACCAACCAAATCTTTGTTACCACCCCTCCTACCAGTCTCCATATGGGTTTTTCTTTATACTCTAGGTTATAGGACATCTGTTTGGCTAGATTTCAGGTAGTTCTCAATGATGGTTTTTCTGTAGTATAGTTTAGTTTTATTTTTGATGTGATTGTGGGAGGTTCTAAGTCCTACATTTACCTCACTGCCATTAAATTTAGTTTTTAAATAAATTTATATAGTAATCTGAACCTTGCTGGGGATTTTAATAATTGACTCTCCTGAAAGTGTTCCATAACTGGTCTACATAGATAAGAATATGTATAGTTTCTGCTTCCCCTTTTTGGTTTTCCTTTTTTCACCTGAAACTTTTAAATGAAGTAACCCTCAGTTTAGATATATAATGAGTTGGACAAGTAAAATATTGGAGAGCCCATGGGAATGCTGTTATTCATTATAAGGCTTGTTTTAGGATTGCTTGGTAAATTTTTCTGGTCCAAATTTCAATTACCCAGGCTTTATAAAACAAATTTCCATAATCTCAAAATGATACCATGTGGATTTAAAGAACAACATAGGGAATATAGTTAATAATATTGTAATAACTATACATGGTGCCAGGTTAGTACTAGGAATATAAGGGGTAACACTTTGTAAAGTACATGATTGTCTAACTACTATGTTCTATATATGAAACTAATGCAAAAAGTTATTGAATGTAAACTGTAACTGAAAAAAATTTTTTATCTCAAAATTATGCCAGTCCCAAGCACAGTAATAGATCACGTCTTTTTTTTGAGAAACATCTTGACCTTGCCCTCGGGTATTTATGTAATCTCTCTTCCTATGGAGGTGGTGTGGTTCTCTCTCTGCTTTAGAATACATCTATGTGCCACTGCTTATCTGGGGTTCAGTCTCCTGAATCCTTACCTATATAGCCACACAGTATGTAAGCACTTGAGACACTCATCACAGTTGATAACAAATATTTAAGAAAATAAGGAAAAGAAGGGAAGAGAAAGAGTGATCTGTGAGTGAGTGAATGAATTTTGGCTACACTAACATTTTCCCTTGGTTCCCTATACTCTGGTCACTCATCCACTCCACAAATGTTTACTGAGTACAAGCACCATGCTCTGTGCTGGGAATAAGGTAGTGCACATGACAAATATGGCTCCTTCCTTTATAGACTATAATGTAAATTCCATGAGATTATGGACTGATCTGTCTTGTAAAATGTTTTACTCACAGAGGTTAGAATAGTACCTGACCTACAATGACAAAAATGTAGACATTTCTAAGGAAACATCAAACTTTAAATTACATATTAGAATAAATGCTATGAAAGAAAAGATTTAATATTTTCTTAGTATTGAGGTAATTTTGTATATGAGAAAGTGAACAAATATTAGGTATCTTATTTGAAGAATTTTTACCTGTGTAGCCATCACCTAAATGAAAGCATAGAACACTTTCACCATCCCTAAAAGTTTCCTCATGCCCCTTTCAAACAATAACTTACCCAGATTCTCATGCCAAACATTGTTCTGATTTCTATCACTGCAGGCTAGTTTTGCTTGTTCTTAAAATTTATGTAGATATAACCATACATTATACAGTCTTTTATGCCTGGCTTTTTTTACTCAGCACAGTGTTTTTAAGATTCATTCATGCTATTATGTGTATCTGTAGCAATTGTTTTGTTTTGTTTTTTTTGTATTGCTCAATAGTATTCTGTTGAATGAATAAACCATGATTTGTTTATCCATTTTTCTCTTGATGGATACTTGAGCCCTTTTTAGTTAAGGGCTATTTTGAAAAATAAAAGCTGCTATAAACATTCTTGTACAAGTCATTTGGGGAAACATGTTTTTTATCTCTCAACCTGGAACATAAGAGTGTATATGTTTAACTTTATAAGAAATTACCAACATTGCAAAGTAATTGTATATTTTACTCTTCCACCAGCAGTGTTTGAGAGTTCCTCTTGCTCCACATTTGCACCAACTTGATATTGTCAGTTTTTAAATTTTAGCCATGCTAACATACTATCTCACTGAAGTTTTTACTTGTATTTCCCTAATAGTTAATGATGTTGTGCATCTTTTCATGTGCTTTTAAGCCATTCTTAGATCTTCTTTTGTAAAGGGACTATTTAAGACTTTTATTAAAAAATGTAGTAAAATACGCATAGCATAAAATTTATCATCTTAATCATTTTTAGATGTACAGTTCAATAATTTTAAGAACATTCACATTGTTGTGAAACAAATCACCAGAATCCCTTTTTCTTCTTACAAAACTGAAACTCCATACCCATTAAACAACTCTTCTCTCTCCTAAGCTCCAAGGGCCCTTCTTTTGCCTCTGTTCTATATAAACTTTCTCTTATAGTTTGAAAAAAACTCACTCTACCCCCTATCGATTTGTCTGTTTTTAATTATTACTGAATTTTGAAAATTTTTCTTGAATTTTCTCCCACAGAAGCCTGAAAAAGGATGAGGTCTATTCCATGGGTTTAAAAGAAAGGATTTCCCCAGCCATATTTGAGCAAATAGGTTTTCACATCTTGGTTAACTAAGGGCTGAAAAACACTATATTTATTTGATTTGATCATTATTTCCACTTGACAACACAGTACGTACCTTTTGTGTCTTTCAGAAAGTAAAACCTTTATTGGTGCAGTCTAAATTAAACTTGGTAATGGATTCTACATCTTCTGGAAGTGATGTTCATACATCTTCAATAAGTAGGTTATTTTTCCCCCTATTAAACATTTAATCAGTCAATAACATTCAGCCTCAGTAATGAAACATTATGGTTTAATCTACAGATAAACAACAAGAACATGGACACAGTCAGTGATCAGAAATCCTTTCTGCCTCCATTAAAAGATAAGAATATTTATGGTTGGAAAAAAGGCTCAAACACAGAATGAATGGGTACTTAGTCAAGAATAACATTGCTTTTCTTTGTAATCCTGAAGTGTTTGGTATTCTGAATGAATGTACGACTTTTTTCAGACAGCTTATAAAACTAATACCTAGATATGCTGAATAAAAGAATGTTATTATGTATTTCTGAATATTGATTGTTGCTATTTGAAAATGAACTTAGACATATTTCAAAACTAAAAGCTATCTCAATTGGAATTCTTTTTCTTTTCTATTATTTAAACTGGCCCCCACCTTTTAATTTTCTATTACCAACAGTCTAGCTGAGGCTGTTGAGTGGCAGGATGATTAAATACAATTAAAGAAATTCATCATTTAAAGCTATTCGTAGGCTCTACTAAACAAGTTGGATTAACAAAATATGACATTATTAATCTAAATTATTATTATTGATGATAACCCCAAAAGGTGTCAGTGATTTTTATTTTTCATGCCTGGGAATGTTAAAAGTAGACTTTTACAGTAGATCTTTATGCAAGGGAAAATTGTGTGATAAGAATTTAAACCCTGGGCCCTAATTTTAAAATCTTCTGCTCTTTGAAAGCTAGATTGATCTCCAGCAGAGAGGAACCTTTCTTCTGGGCTTCCATGCAATGGAAAGGCTATTTCTGTAGTGCTTACGTGTATCGGCAGTATCTGTTGCAGAGGTGCCCGCCCTGGGTACGAAGGCCTCGTTCAGCGGTCGCAGCGCTGGTTACCTCCTGGGCTGGCATTTAGATTATGGTAAGGCTCAGACTGGCCTCTATAAGACACAGCCACGACCTTTTAAAGGTATCAGCTTTTAAATTAGTGATTAGATCTGTTGAGTTAGAAATCCCAATCCGTATGGTAAGTTATTTCTAAAACATTTTAATGTATTAGAAGAGAGACTTCATGATTCATCGTGAAAATATAGCTTAGTGATTTGGAATCTGTGGTTGGCCAGAAATTTTAATTAACAGCAGCATTTCATCCCCCCAAAATTTCAATTGAGGAGTTTCCATCCAAAAGGTATTTTACTTAGCCAAGCAAACCATTTTTCAAAGGTCCATTTGAGGTAGTACAAATGGACAGCTGAAACAAATGTCACTCCCTTTCCTCAGTCCTGAAAATGCAAAATGTACACTTATTTCCACCGTCGACTTAAAATCCTCCTAAAATTCATTAGTCCAGTTTTTTACCTTATTAATTAAACTGAATGTAACTGTTTCTTTTATGATCCATAATTCTGTGGTATGCCACTCAACTCCATATTCTGAATGTAGATCTGCATTGCAGAAGAGGTGTAGGTGACAATGTTCACACCAAATGCCTCTGAATATAACCCTGAAGTTTCTTTCTACTAAATCTCAGCTAAAGCTTTGACAGGTCTTATCCTTCCCTCTGAACTTAGAGGAAATAACCCAGTTAACAAAAGTTTCTGGTTAATTGGATTCCAGTTAATCCAAAGTTTACTAGAAATAAATTTTTGTTTTTAATAAAAAACAAATAAATCAATGCAAATTTACTAATTTGTGGAGTAAATGAATATTTTAGTGGTTATAACTATTGAATGGTAGCCACACTAGGCATTTAAAGAGCCAAATTGTCTTCATGAAACAAGTCACTCTAAGCTTCTCTGATATTTCAGAAGTCTGAGTACCTCCCACACTTCAGGCTCCTAAAAATAGTTTAATACGTTATTAGTGTTTTCCAGCACTAATTCACAAATACATTATTAAAGAGGTGTTTCGTTACCTGACTTATAGACAAATCTTCATTAGTTTCTATAAAGTGGCAGGAGAGTTGCTTTACTATAACCCATCTGGCGACAGAAGCCAAACTGAGCTCGTTAAAGTCACTGTTGTATTGAGTTCCATTTCTTAGAATATTCAGTAGAATATTAATATTTTAAATACTCTGATGAATATTTATCTTTCCTGTTACAGCATCCTCAGTGCCATGTCAAAGATTGAGGTTCTTAAGTTGCACTTTCACATCACAAGATTTGTGTATAGCTAGAGGGAAAAGGGGGTGGGGGTAGGTGGAGGTGGGCAAAGGGGAAAAGCAGGGGAAATGGGGATGGAAAGAGACTTTGCTCGGAGCAATGGTGCCCAACGCAGTGTGCAGATGTTGTTGAGTTGTACACTTGAAACCTGCATGGTTTTGCAAACCAAGGTCACCTCAATAAATTGTATTTTAAAATAGTATATTTAAAAGTAAAAAAAAAATTGTTTATAGCTGACATTTACTGGGTGGAGGTCCTGTTCTAAACGTCTTTCAGGGTGTGACTTCAATCCCCACAAAACCCTAAGAGATCAGAACTCTAGCTTTTCCCCAATTCACAGAGGAGACAACTGGATACAACGAGGTTGAGTAAGCTGCCGGGGTTACACTGCAAGTCAGTGGAGGAGCTTAAATTCAAACCCAGAAAGTGTGACCCCAGAGCCCAAACTTGTCACCACTCAGTTATACTGACCTGCCCCAAGACTCATACATGATGTGTTGTCCCGTTTTCAACAGCACAACAGGAAAACGCATGATGTAACAAAGGCTTTGGAGGCGGACAGACTTTGGTTTCCATCTCAGTTCCAGCCACTTACTCACTGAGTGACTTCATCTCAATTTTCTCTGCCCATGTAAAATGGAGATGGTGACCCTGTCTCCTAGCTTTGCGATGACGATTAAGTGAGATAACACGTTTTGCCTAGCTAACCCCTATCCCTACCTTTCCTCCTGAGCTGTTGATAATAGAATCCCGTCCTCAAAATAAAGTCTACATTTTAAATGCCACAGGACAGCCATAATGATCTCAGCAGTATGCTAGTGATTTAAAAGAGCCACTGTCTCCATCAGTTCTTTTGTAACCAATTCTCTACCAAGCACAAGTATAAAAATAAAGTCCATCATTAGTATTAAAATATACAGTAGCTGTTTTGCAAAGAGTGAAGTAGCACATAAAATATACTTTAAAACAATGTTATATGAGCTAATATATCTTTCCTAAGCAGATTGAAAATAACTTTTTGTTATGTTGCAAGTTTTAATTAAAAAAAAAACTTTAAAGAGAACAACAGAGAGTCATGCAAAAAGAGATAAAGTGATAAATCTTTGTTAATCAAAGGGAATAAAAAATGAGGTACAATACTATCTCCAGAATTTCAAAGCAGTTTTTTACTCAGTCCTAATTATCCCAAGAGAGCCCAGGTAACATTATTAATTTGTTTGCTACTTAAATGTGATAAAATTTGGGATCTGAGCTGCCCATTGTGTACTGTGCACTGCCACAGATTTTATGTACTCAAGAAGACCTTTCTCACAGTCCAGAAATTAGTTGCTATTGACATTGTAATCTTTGTAAATGTTCTTAATGAGCTCCAAAGACAGGGATTTCACAGATAAAATCTCAAAGTAACAGTGACTCTTTAAGTGGCTTGTCGGTAAGGGAAAGCTCAAACATAAATATCTTAAACACAAGAGGAACCCAGATTTAAACCTAGATTACATTGTGTTGTTAATTCTCTGAGATTTTAGGAAAAATCATCAAAGAGGTGATTTAAAGGGTCTCAAAGAATAGTAGAACAATCTCAATATATTTGAAATAATTTAAAATTCTTTTCATCCTCTACAACTTTGGACCTAAAAAGTTCTTTTTTTTCTAAGTGTAGTTAAAAATTTACAAAAATAAATATTAATTGAAAGTGGAATGCACTTGTTCCTTTTTTGTTTTAAATGCAAAAATAATTTTTACAGCCACAAGAAATTGGAACTTAGCAGATAAAAATAAAAAAAAGGTTAGGCATAAGCATTAGCATGTTTTATATATTTTTTCTAGACTTCAACTATAATTAATATAATATAGTAAGGGTTTCAAATTCATATCCAAATGTGTAATATTTTTGCTAATATTGCTATATATACTATATGTATACATAAATAATATATAACATTGTTTAGCATGCAGTTGATGGTATAACAATAGTAGAAGAAGAAATAAGTGAATTGTGAGTTATATACCAGGGCTAACCTGATTTACTAAATATAATGTATTAAGAGATGTGTAAATGTTAATGGTGATATTGCCACCAACTTGTCTACAACTTTTTTTATTGTCACCAATTACCTTCTATTCAAATAGTATATTTCTAAGTTATATGTCGTTCTTTGAGACTTGGGAAGATTCTCAAATACGTTTTCTTAGGAATTTTCCTTATTCTGTACACCTATATTCTAAAGATATATTACTTTAAAAGTATTTCCCAACATTTAATTATGAATTTTAAAAATTAAATTTATTCGGGTGACATTAATTAATAATATGTAAGTTTCAAGTGTACAATTCTATAATGCATCATCTGTATATTGCATTGTGTGCTCACCACCCAAAGTCTAGTCTCCTATCACCATGTATTTGACACTCTATTCTCTCGTAACCACCATACTACTGTCTGTGCCTGTGAGTTTGTTTTGTTTGTTGCTTTCTGTTGTGTATCCCACAGATGAATGAAATCATATGGATTTTGTCCTTTTCCATCTGACTGACTTTGTTTAGCATGATACTCTCAAGATCCATCCATGGTGTTGCAAATGACAATATCTATTCTTCCTGATGGCTGAGTAGTATTCCACTGCATATATGTACCACGTCCCTTTTATCCAGCCATCCATTAGAGAACACTTAGGTTGTTTCTATGTCTTGACCACCATGAATAATGCTGCAGTGAATGGAGAGGTGCATATCTCTCTAAAGATATTCTCTACTTGAAGCATGGGGTTTATAATACTAGGAGTTAAAGCCTGGAAGATCAGCAGTATATCTCTTAATATACCTTTCCAGATACAGGGAATCTTCCATGGCATAGAAAAGAGTCAAGATAACCAACTGAATTAGGGAATTAGTCACAAAAGTTCTCTTTGTAACTGAAGCTCTGTCCATAGGTCAGGCAGGGGATTGAAAAATGTGAAAGATGAGAATGAAAAATAATCCATGCTTTGAAAATACAACATTAATCTGAATAAGTAAGCAGGCAAATTACTTTGAATTTTTAAGATTATAAACATTGAGTAGTAAAAATATCAAGACTAATAGATATTAAGAATGTACTTAATTAATTTGATGGACTGTCTTGCATTAATTCAGCCTAATGATGATTTTAAGTATATGAAGGCAATGTTTCATTTAATAAATGCTACTAAGCCCATCACTAATTGTGCCCAAAACTGGTACTTGGAGCCCTCCAAAGCATGAAGCATGAGACAAGAATGTTTTCTAGTGCATATTGTTAGTCAGTGGTTGGGCCATGACTTGGACTCCAGCAACCTCTCAGGATCCTGTAGCCACTGATTTCAAGCCAAACATTGGCTGCCCTGTTGCTACCCACTCATTTAAGAAGCATTTTAAACCATATAAGCTTTTACGGTGGCAACGAAATATTGAGAAATGGTTTAATTAGTGTAGAGGCAAGTAGATATTATTTTTTTAATTTAGGAATAGTTCTCTTATAAAATGGCAATATCTTACAATTTATTGTGTATGGATTCATGCAAATTCATGGACACATCAAGGGCACCCTTAACTGAACTGGAAATGACATCCTTGTATGTGAAAGATACCACATGAATATTTCTTTCAACTGAAGGAACCCTAACTTTGGAAATTGAGGGAATAAATTGAGGTTAGAAAAGCCAGGATTTATAAAAGTCAGTGTACAGAAATGTATATTCCAAGAAGTGGGATTGCTGGGTCAAAAGGCAGATCCACTTTTAATTTTTTGAAGTACCTCTGCACTGCTTCCCACAGTGGCTGCACGAGTCTGCAGTCCCACCAACAGTGCAAAAGGGTTCCGTTTTCTTCACATCCTCCCCAGCTCTTGTTGTTTGTTGGCATATTGATGATAGCCATTCTGATGGGTGTGAGATACTTCATTGCGGTTTTCATTTGTATTTCTCTGGTGACTTGTGACATTGAGCATTTTTTCATGTCTCTTGCCCATCTGTATGTCCTCTGTGAAAAGTGTCTATTCGGGGCTTTTGCCCATTTTTTAATTGGGTTGTAGTGGGGGTTTTTTTGGTGTTGACTTTTGTAAGTTCTTTATGAATTTTGGATATTAATCTCTCATCAGATGTATCAGCAAGTATGTTCTCTCATTCTGTAGGTTGTCTTTTTATTTTGTTGGTGTTTTCCTTTGCTGTGCAAAAACTTTTTAGTTTGATGTAGCCCCATTTGTTTATTTTTTTCTTCTGTTTCCTTTACCTGGGGAGATAAATTGATAAAATATTGCTATGAGCAATGTCCAAGATTTTGCTACCTGTGTTTTCTTCTAGAATTTTTATAGTTTCAGCTCTAACATTTAAGTCTTTGATCCATTTTGAATTTATTTTTGTGTGTGGTATAAGAAGTGGTCTGGTTTCATTTTTCTGCATGTATCTGTCCAATTTTCCCAACACGATTTATTGACTAAACTATCTTTAGCCCATTGTATGTGTTTGCTTCCTCTGTCGAATATTAATTGACTATAAAGGTGTGGGTTTATTAGTTCAACTTCTTTAGAGTAGCTTTCTCACTTTAAAAGAAGCCATCACATGGAAAAAAAGTAGGTCACTGGAAGAAAAATGTTGTCTACTATTAAATTCTACACAAATGTAAGCTAAATGTGTCCAAAAAATAAAATAATTTAATTATTTATGTTTTAATATCAGTAATAATGAATTGAGGAAAGGCTTAATTTCCTTATAGATGTATTTAATGTAGAAACTGTTTTTATTTTTACTATGAAATATTTCAAATATTCAGAAAATACATAATTAAATGTTGAACACCACCTGGCTCTGTTAAATTTTGTCATGCATGATTCATAAAAGAAATAAAACTGTGAAGATTGAGTGAGGCTTCCTGATTACCATTTTCCTCCCTCCCCTGGAGTAACCACTGCCTTGATTTTAGTGTTTGTCAATTTTGCATATTTTATATTTCTACACACACACACTATACATAAATATATATAATTATGCTATATAACACATATATAACATTATTTGGCATGTTTTCAAGCATTATATAAATAATATTGGAATGTAATGTATATATACTTTTTCCTATAAATATTACATTTTTGAAATTTAATTACAGTATTTTGCTGTACATTGCTTGAGTTCACTTATTTTACCTTTTACCTATTGTATAGTATATTCCATTGTATGACTATACCACAATATATTAATTCTCCTGTTGATGGGAATTTAGAATATTTATTTATTTATTTATTTTGGTATTGTATTTTTTTATTTTTATTTATTTATTTTTACTGTTGTTCTATTACAGTTGCCAAACGTTTCCCCCATTGCTCCCCCCTGCCCCGCCCACCCCCCGCTCCCACAGTCAATTCCCACCCTGTCGTCCAGGTCCATGGGTCATTCATACATGTTGTTTAGGCCGTTCCCCTTCTTTCCTCCCTTATCCTCCCACCTCCCCTCTAGTCTCTGTCAGTCTGTTCCTTGTTTCCATGCCTCTGGTTCTATTTTGTTCCTCTGCTTGTTTTGTTGATTATGTTCCACTTACAGGTGAGATCACATGGCATATGTCTCACTGCCTGGCTTATTTCAGTTAACATAATACTCTCTGGTTCCATCCATATTGTCTCAAAGGGTAGGAGTTCCTTCCTTTCTTTCTGCTGTGTAGTATTCCATTGTGTAAATGTACCACAGTTTTTTTATCCACTCATTTACTGATGGGCACTTACAGTGTTTACAGTACTTGGCTATTATAAATAATACTGCTATGAACATTAGGGTGCATAAGTCCTTTTGAATTGGTGTTTCGGGATTCTTACGGTACAATCCCAGCAGTGGAATTGCTGGGTCAAAAGGCAGTTCACATTTTTACTTTTTCAGGAAATTCCATACTATTTTCCACAGCGGCTGCACCAGTCTGCATTCCCACTAATAGTGCACTAGGGTCCCCTTTTCTCCACAGCCTCACCAGCACTTGTACTTTGTTGATTTGTTAATGATGTCCATTCTGACCAGAGTGAGGTAGTATCTCATTGTGGTTTTAATTTACATCTCTCTGATGGCTAGTGGTGCTGCCATCACTTCCTTTCATATGCCTATAGGCCCTCTGTATGTCTTCCTGGGAGAAGCATCTGTTCAGGTCCTTTTCCCATTTTTTAATTGGATTGTTTGTCTTCCTGGCATTGAGTTGTATGAGTTCTTTATATATTTTGGAGATCAAATCTTTGTCTGAGGTATCATTGGCAAATATTGTTTTCCCATATGGCTTGTTTTCTTTTCATTGTAATGATGTTTTCTTTAGCCATGCAGAAGCTTTTTAAATTGATGTAGTCCCACTTGTTATTTTTTTCTTTATTTACCTTGCCCTAGAGGATGTATTGGCAAAAATATTGCTGTGTGATATATCTGAAATTTTATGGCCTATGTTTTTCTCTAGGACTTTAATGGTGTTGTAGCTTGTTTTAAGTTTTTTATCCATTTTGAGTTCATTCTGGTGTATGGTGTAAGTTGATGGTCTAGTTTCTTTTTCTCTTTTTCTTTTCTTTTCTTTTCTTTTTTTTTACATGTACCATTCCAGATCTCCCAGCACCACTTGTTGAAGAGGCTATTTTTATTCTTATTTCATTTTATGCTTCTGCCCCCCATGCCAAATATTAATTGACCATAGAGACATGGGTTTGTTTTTGGGCTCTCTATTCTGTTCCACTGATCTATGTGTTTGTTCTTATGCCAGCACCAAGAAATGGTTTTGATAACAGTGATTACAATGGTCTTATAACATAGTTTGATGTCAGGTATAGTGATCTCTCCTACTTTGTTCATCTTTCTCAAGATCGCTGAAACTATTCAGGGTCATTTTTGGTTACATATAAATTTTTCAAATATTTGTTCTGAATCTATGAAATATGTCATTGGTATTTTAATAGGGATTTCATTGAATCTATAGATTGCTTTGGGTAGTATGGACATTTTAGTGATATTGATTCTTCCAATCCATGAACATGGTATATGCTTACATTTCTTTGTATCTTCCTTAATTTCATTCTTCAGTGTTCTGTAGTTTTCTGAGTACAAGCCTTTTGCCTTGTTGGTTAACATTATTCCTAGGTACTTTATTTTTCTTGTTGCCATAGTAAAAGGGATTTTTTTCCTAGTTTCTGTTTCTGATATTTCATTGTTGGTGTACAAAAATGCCTTCAATTTCTGAATATTTACTTTATATCTCACTATTTTGCCAAACTCACTTATTAGGCCAAATAGTTTTTTTGTCGGGTCTATAGTGTTTTCTATGTATACTATCATGTCTGCAAATAATAAATTTTACTTCCTCCTTTCCAATTTGGATGCTGTTTATTTATTTATTTAATCTGATTGCTGTGGCTAGACTTCCAATACTATGTTGAATAAAAGTGGCTAAAGTGGACATCATTGTCTTATTCCTGATCGTGGGGGAAAAACTTAGTTTTTGCCCTTTGAGTATGATGCTGGCTATAGGTTTCTCCTATATGACCTTTATTATGTTGAGGTATGCTCCCTCTAGTCGCAATTTGCTGAGCATTTTTATCATAACTGGGTGCTGTACTTTATCAAATGCCTTTTCATCTTCTATTGATATGATCATGTCATTTTTGTCTTTTGCTCTGTGTATATGGTGTTCTACGTTTATTGGTTTACGAATATTATATCACCCTTGCCTCCCTGGGGTGAATCCCACTTGATCATGGTGTATGATCTTTTTCGTGTATTTCTGGATCCAGCTTGCCAATAGTTTGTTGAGGACTTTAGTATCTATGTTCATCAGTGATATTAGCTTGCAGTTTTTTTCCTTTGTTTTGTTTTACCTGGTTTTGAATTAGGATAATACTAGCCTCATAAAAAGAGTTTGGAAGTCTTTCCTCTTCTTGGGTTTTTTGGAATAATTTGATAAGGACAGGGGTTAGCTCTTCCCTAAATGTTTGGTAAAATTCTACTCTAAAGCAGTCCAGTCCAGGGCTTTTGTGTGCTGCAAGTTTTTTTATTATTACTTCAGTTTCAGTAGCTGTTACCGGTCCTTTCTGGCTTTCTGCTTCTTCTTGATTCAGTTTTGGAAGACAATTTGTTTCTAGAAATTTCCCATTTCATTCAGGTTGCCAAATTTCTTGGCATATATTTGTTAATAGTAATTTCTTATCATCCTTTGTATTTCTGTAGTATCAGTTGTAATTTTTCCTCTTTCATTTCTGATTTTATTTATTTGGGTCCTCTCTTTTTCTTGATGAGTCTGTTTAAAGGCTTGTCGATTTTGTTTATCTTTTCAAAGAACCAGCTCCTAGATTTATTGATGTTTGAATTGTCCTTTTACTCTCTATGCCATTTAATTCTGCTCTGTTCTTTATTATTTCCTTCCTTATACTTGCTCTGGGCTTTGTTTGTTGTTCCTCTAGTTGTTGTAGACATAGGGTTAGTTCGTTCATTTGAAATTTTTGTACCCTTTTTAGGTACGCGTGCATTGCTATGAATTTTCCTCTCAGGACTGCCTTCCTTGTGTCCCATAGATTTTGGCCTGTTTTGTGTTCATTTTCATTTGTTTTCAGAAATTTTTTTATTTTTTCCTTGATCTCATTGTTAACCCATTCATTATTTAATAGCATGCTGTTCAGTCTCCATGAACTTGAATATTTTTAAATTTTTTCCTGGGGGTTGGTTTCTAGTTTCAAGCCATTGTCATCCAAGAAGATGCTTGATATGATTTCAATTCTCTTGAGTTTCTCAAGGCTTGTTTTGTTCCCTACGATGTGGTCTATCTTTGAAGATGCTTCATGGGCATTTGAAAAAAATGTATATTTTGCTTCTTTGGGGTGAAAGCTTCTGTGGATATCAGTGAAGTCCATTTGATCTAGAGTGTTGTTCATTGCCACAATATCCTTGTTGATTCTTTGCTTGGAAGATCTATCCATTGATGACAGTAGGATGTTAAAAATCCCCTACTGTGAGTGTGTTGTTGTCAATATCTCTCTTGAAGTCCTTCAAGATATCCCTTATATATTTAGGTAATCCTATGTTGGGTGCGTATATGTTTACAAGGGTTATATATTCTTGACGGATTGTACCATTAAGTATTATATAGTGTCCTCCTTTGTCTCTTTTTATGGCTTTTGTTTTGAAATCTATTTTGTCTGATATAAGTATTGCTACCCTAGCTTTTTTTTTTCAGGTCCATTTGCTTGGAATATTTTTTTTCATCTCTTCATCTTCAGTTTGTGTATATTTTTTTTCTGAGATGGGTCTCTTGTAGACAGCATATATGTGGGTCTTGTTTTCTTATCCATTCAGTTACTCTGTGTCTTTTGATTGGAGCATTTAATACATTTACATTTAAGGTTATTATTGATAGATTCTTATTCATTGCCATTTTTTCCACTTATTCCTGTGTTTTTTTTCTCTCTCCTTCTCCTTCTTCTTTATCTTCTTAAAGCAGTCCTTTGGCATTTCTTGCAATGTTGGTTAGGTGGAGATGTGTTATTTTATCCTCTTTTTTTTTGTCCGTGAAGCTCCTTATTTTGCCTTCCATTTTATTTATTTTTATTTTTATTGTTCAAATATATTTGTCTCCATTTACCTGCCACTACGTTCCCCTGCCTCTCCCACCCTCATCTCCCTCCCTCAATCCTTCCCCACTTTGGCTTTGTCCATTTGTCCTTCTTACATGTTCCCTGATTTGACCCTTCCCCATCCTTTCCCCATTACCCCCCTCAGTCTTTCCATCTCGTTTCTGTTGGTTTCTTTTTTCTTTCAATGTTGCAGCTTATATTTTCCTTGCCTGTTTGTTTTGTTGATTAAGTTCCACTTATAGATGAGATCATATGGTATTTGTCTTTTACCCCCTGCCTTCCATTTGAAATAAGAGTCTTGTTGGGTAGGGTAGCCTTAGTTGCAGGCCTTTGCTTTTCATTACCTGGCACACTTGTTGCCATTCCCTTTTGGTTTATGGTGTTTCTGTTGAGTAATCAGCTGATAGTCTTATCCTGGCTCCCTTGTATGTTACTGTTTCTCCCTTGCCGACTTTTATATTCTCTCTTTGTCTTTAAATTTTGCCAGTTTTATTATGACGTGTCTTGGAGGGCCTCTTTAAATTCGTCTTGACTGGGATTCTATGTGCTTCTTGAACTTGTATGATTTTTTTTTCTCTCATCAAGTTAGATAAGTTTTCTGTCATTACTTTTTCAAACAGGTTTTCTATGCCTTGCTCCTCTTCTCCTCCTTCCGGTATTCCTATGACATGGATATTGTTACAGTGCATGTTGTCCTGCGGCTCCCTTAAACCTTCTTCATTCTTTTTTAATATTATTTTTCTATCTTGTCCTCCAGCTTGCTGATTCAATCCTCTGCTGCATCTAGCCTGCTTTTGATTCCTTCTACTGTGTTCTTAAACTCAGAAATTGTTTTCCTCATTTCCCTCTGGTTCTTATTGATAGTTTCTATGTCCTTTTTCATGCTGATGTATTTCCCAGTAAATTCCCTGTAGCTTCCTTATAGTTCTTTATAGTCCTCACTGAGCTTATTGAGTTTCCTGATAACCATTATTTTGAACTCAGTGTCTGATAGTTTACTTGCCTCTACTTCATTCAGCACTCTTTCTGGGGATTCCTCCTTTCCTTTTGATTGGAAGTTGTTTATTTGTCTCTGCATTTTAGGGGAAAGTCTTCTTGTTTGTTTCTGCTTCTTAGATTGATCTGCTTTGACTCCCTGTATTTGTGGTGTGAACTTCTATGATAGGAGACCTGTGAGATTGAGTGGGTCAGTCTCCTTGATCTCCTGAACTTGATGCCTTTTATGCTGTTTTTGTTGGCTCTCTGGTTATAATTGGGTTTTGATCATCTTTGGGTCATTCTTTGGTGGGTCCTTCCTTCCAGTTGGCTGACTGAGAGTCACTCTATCCACCATGCTGTTGCGCAGGTGCAGTGTGTTTTTCTCTCTGGATCTGCCTCTGGCAATGTCAGGTGGTGTCCCAGTGTGGCCTTTTGCAGCCTGTTTGAGACTACCAGGGATCCACTGTCTGTCGCTGACTTCTTCAGTTTTTAATCTAGTCATTCTGTAAACAACAGTCAGACTTAAGTACCACAGGATAGGGCAGAGTAACTCCTGGGGGCAGGGCTATTGCTTCCCCTCAGGCTGGTGTCACTTGCTGGGGGAGAGGTCTACCTTAGGAAGATGGCTCCTGCAATATCGGGGATGACTCAGCACCAGAATCTTGGCAGCTGCTCTCTCAGTTTTCTCCCCAAGGCCACCATCCCCAGTCTCTCCTCAAGCATCTTTAGTCTATTCTGCCCCACCTTTGCTAGAGCCCAGGGTAAGTGGCTGCAAATGAAATTTTGTACATTGGCTCTTTATAAAGTTCTCTGTGTCTGTAGCTCTGTCCCTGGCAGAGAGAAACCTTGCCACTTTTCGCAGCTGGATGTTTCCTTGGTATTTTTCCAGCTCTGGTGTTGTAGGCTGGGGAGCCCAGCTTGGGGTTTAGACCCCACACTTCTCTGGCAGAACCCCCCGGCCATGAAATATTCTTCTAGAATTTCAGTTGCCACTCATAGGAGCCCCATCAGCCCTCTCACATCTCCTCCACACTCCATACCAGTCACATTGTAGTGAAGCTGTTTATTCCATCTGTCCATGGTTATAAGGCTTCTCTTCCACTATTCTTCAGATGTTTATTCCAGATTATTTCTCCACAATTTAGTTATAATTCCAGATTGGTCCTGGGAGGAGGTTAGTGTATCCTCTACTCACTCTTCCACCATCTTGGATCTTCTCGGGAATTTAGAATACTTTAAATTTCTTGCTGTCATAAACACAGCTGCTGTGAACATCCCTGTATATTTTTCATGGTTATATGTGCAAGAGTTTCACTAGTAAATACCTAAAAATGGAACTGCTGTGTTGAAGAATATATACATCTTTACTAGATACTGCCAAATTGTGCTGTAAAATGTTACACTAATTTATAGTCATATTAGTAGTTTCTGAGTTTGTATTGTTCCATATTCTTACCAATACTTGAGGTAGCCATAGTTTTATTTTTTTAATAATCTGATGCATATGAAATTATATCTCATTTTTTATTTGAAATTTCTTGATAACTAGTGAGAATATTTTTTGTGTTTATTGATCATTTTGGTTTCCTCTTCTGTGAATAGCTTATTATTAGCAGATGACCATTTTTATATTATTTCATTGTTCCTTTCTTATTGATTTGTAAGAATTTTTAATAAATTCAGAATATTAACTCTTTCAGTTATACATTTCACAGTTATCTTCTCACTGTCTATGATGTGCCTTTTAACTTTGCTTTCGATGTCCTTTGTTGAACCAAGGTTATTAAATTTTTTTATTTAGCTATATTTTCAATCTTTTAATTTATTAATTATTTTTATTACCTTTTTAGATAAATTTTCCTATTATAAAATTATAAAGATAATTCTACATTGTCTTCTAAAAATATTGCCAGTTTGATTTTCATACTTAGCTGCTTTGTGAAAGCAGCAGAATTTAGTTGTATAGTAGATGGTATGATTTTTGAACCTAACTTTTTTTTCCCAATAAACCAGCAAATTACCTGACCTCCATTAATGTCCTCTGCCTCAGGATTTAAAATGTTACCTCTGACATATGTCGGATTTCCATGCAAGTGTAAATTTTTTTCCTAGGCTCTCCATTCTGTGCAATTAAACCATTTGTCTTTTCTGCTATAATACCAGAGTGTTAGGTACTTTAGTTTTAAAGTAAAACTTGATGGGCCACAGACACATGAAAAGCTGTTTAACATCATTAATCATAAGGGAAATGCAAGTCAAAACCACAATGAGATATCACTTTACACCTGTCTGAATGGCTAGTATCAAAAAGATAACATAGAATAAGTGCTGCCAATAATGTGGAGAAAAAAGAATTGTGCACTGTTAGTGGGATTGTAAACTGCCACTCTGCCACCACTATGGAAAACATAATGAAGATTTCTCAAAAATTTAAAAATAAAACTACCATATAACCCAACAATCCCACTTCTAGGTACTTATATGAAGAAATCGGAAACACTAGACTATTATTTACAATAGCCAAGATTTGGAAACAACCTAAGAGTCCATCAATAGGTGAATGGATAAAGAAATGGTGCATATGTACAATAGAATATTACTCAGCCATAAAAAGGATAAAATATTGACATTTAAGATGGACCTCAAGAGGTCTTACGCTAAGTAAAATGTCAGACAGAGAAAGGCAAATACCTTGTGATTTCACTTATATGTGGAATCTAAAAACAAAACAAAATAAAACAGAAACAAAGTGGCGGTTGCTAAGCGAAAGGGAATGGGAAGATGGGTGAAAAACATGGAAGGGACAAAGTACAAACTGCCACTTATATTAGAATAAGTCACAGGAACATAAGGTACAGCACAGAGAATATAGTTAATAATATAATAACTATGTATGATATTACATAATTCCTAGATTTATCATGGTGATCATTTCATAAGGTATATAAATGTCTAATCACTATACTGTACAACTAAAATTAATATATTGTATGTCGACTGTAATGTAAAATAAAATTTAAAAAAAGAAAATAAAATGATATCTGGCATAGTAAGTTCTCCTTGGTTCTTTACCTTTTCTTATGAATTTTAAGTTTACCATTTCAAGATTAATGCAAAAAAAAACTGTTGAAATTTTTATTTAAAGATTGACCTGGAAAGAACTAACATTTTTATGGCATTGAGTTTTGTTATTATTATAAATGGAATTTATTCTATGACATATTCTAAATATCAATCACTGCTGAATACTGGATGTTGTATTTTGGTCTTAATTCCAACAAATTTGCTGGACTTTGTTCGTTATAATATCTTGTCTGAAAAGCCTCATCATTTTTATGTGCATCATCTACAATTTAAAAAACTTGTCTCTTTCAATCTTTATGTACTGTTTACTTTTTCTTTTCTTTTTGCACTAGATACAGTTGTCAGTATAATGCTGAATAGAGCTGCCAGTGGCACCCTTGTCTTATTTCTCTCTTAATAAGACAGTTTCTAAAATACCACTGTTAAATATGATGTATGTCTGACACAGCAATTCTTTATCAAGTCAACAAAAGTATATCCTATTTGCAGATATGAATTCTACAATCTCTGCAATTATTTCCCCTTGTCTGTCCACAACATTATTTTTTATATTTATCATTTGTTGTTCTTAATCCAGCTAAAATTTTTATAATTTTTTGTTTTTCTAAAGTACTAATTTTTGGTGTATTGATTTGCTCTACTATTGTTGGTTTTCTGGTTTCATTTATGTATTTCATCTATTATTTCCTTCTAGAGTGAAAGAATTATCTGTTTTGTCTCTATTTTATTCATTTCTTTTAATCTTTACTACATTTTAATAAATGCATTTATGACTCTGCAAAGTATTTTAGTTGTATTCCATAAGTTTTGACATCTAGTACCTCTAGTACATCTAGTACAATCGTTGCTTAGTACTAAATATTTCATTACCATTACGATTGCTTTTTTAACATGAGATTTTAAACATGATTTGTTGAGGAGGTTGCTTTACTTTTTTGTAGTGTATTTTATTCTGTTTATATGTTTTTATTGAATTTATTAGGTAGACATCAGTTAATAAAATTATATAGGTTTCAGGTGTACACTTCTATAAAACATTATCTGTATAAGTATTGCATGTTTACCATCCCAAGTCAATCTTTTTTCATCACCATATATTTTCCCTTTACCCTGTTCGATCTCCCCCACACTGCCCTTTCCTTCTGGCAGTCATCATACTGTTGCTTGTATCTATGAGATTTTTAGGTTTTCTTCACTTAAACCCTTCACTTTTTTCAACCAACACCACATCCCCTCCCCTCTGACAGCTATCAGTCTGTTCTGTCTCTAGTAGTCTGTTTTCATTTGTTTGTCAGCTTATTTTGTTCCTTAGGTTCCATGTATAAGTGAAATCATATGGCACTTGTCTTTCTCTGACTGGCTTACTTCACTTAGCATAATACTCTCCAGGTCCATCCAATTGCTTTAATTTTTTTTCTTTTAAATTATATTTTATTGATTATGCTGTTAAGAGTTGTCCCAGTTTTAATCCCTTTTTCCCACCCACCCAGCACCCCCCAACTCCCTCAGGCAATCTTTATCCCTTTGTTCATGTCCATGGGTCATGTGTATAAGTTCTTTGGCTACTCTATTTCCTATTCTGCACTTTACATCCCCATGGCTATTCTGTGACTGCCAGTTTGTTCTCCTTAATCCTCTCACTTCTTCATCCATTCCCCACAAACCCACTCCCTTTTGGCAACCACCAAAGTGCTCTCTGTATCCATAATTCTATCTCTGTTCTTTTTGTTTGCTTACTTTGTTTTTTAGATTCAATTGTTGATAGATATGTGTTTATTGCCATTTTATTGTTCACAGTTTTGATCTTTTTCTTTTGGTTAAATAAATCCCTTTAACATTTCATATAATAACAGTTTGGTGATGATGAACTCCTTTAGCCTTTTTCTTTTCTGGGAAGCACTTTATCTGCCCTTTGATTCTAAATGATAGCTTTGCTGAGTAGAGCAATCTTGACTATAGGTCCCTGCTTTTTATGACTTTGAATATTTCTTGCCAATCCATTCTAGCCTGCAAAGTTTCTTTTGAGAAATAAGCTGACAGTCTTATGGGAACTCCTTTGTAAGGAATTGTCTGCTTTTCTCTTGCTGCTTTTGAAATTCTCTCTTTAACATTTGACATTTCAATTATGATGTGTCTTGATGTGGTCCTCTTTGTGTCCATCTTGTTTGGTACTCTCTGTGCTCTCTGGATTTGCATGTCTACATTCTTCACCAAATTAGAATTTTGTTTCATTATTTTTTCAAGTAGATTTCCAATTTCTTTCTTTTTCTCTTCTTCTGGCACTCCTATGATATGAGTGTTGATACACTTAAAGTTGTCCCAGAGGCTTCTTACACTATCCTCATTTTGTTTAATTCTTTTTTCTTCTTATTATTCTAATTAGTTGTTTATTGTTTCCTTATGTTCCATACCATTGATTTGATTCTCGGCTTCATCCATTCTACCATTGATTCCTTGTCAATTGTTCTTTATTTCCATTAGTGTATCCTTCACTTCTGCCCCAGTCTTTTTTATGCTGTTGAGGCACTCACTAAGTTCCTTGAGCATCCTTTTAACCAGTGCTTTGAACTCTGCATCTGATAGATTGTTCATCTCCATTTTGTTTAGTTCTTTTTCTGGAGTTTGAATCTGTTCTTTCATTTGGGGCATGTTTCTTTTTCCCTTCATTTTGGCAGCCTCTCTGTGTTTGTTTCAATGTGTTTGGTAGAGCTTCTATGACTCCCTGTCTTTTTAGCATGGCCTAATGCAATAGGTGTCCTGTAGGGTCCAGTGGCACAGCCTGTCCTATCACCCAGGCTGGGTACTCAAGATGCGCCCTCTATGTGGGATGAGTATACCCTCCTCTTATAATTGAGCCTTGATTGCTGTTGGCAGGTCAATGGGAAGATATAGCCAGGCCAGTCAGCTATAGGGACTGGCTGTGACCACTGACCACCAACCTTCACCCATGGGAAAGGACAGCTGCGCATGGGCAGAGTGGTGATGTTCCTGCATGGTCTGTAGCTTTCCACTGGGTGCACAGGCTCTGGGGTTTCCTAGTTGGTGCAAACCAGGATCAGACCCCACCTGTGTTCTGCCTAGGGCCACCCAGCATGAGCTACAACAATCTCCAGATGGCTGCTACTTGTGCTAATCTTGAAGGTTTCCAGACAAAGCCAAACGGTGATCTAAAGCTGGCTGCTGCTAGTGCTGTGCTTTCAGTCACTGTGCTTTTTGTGGTCCAGGTTCCAGGTTGGGGGCACCCAAGTGGCAACCAGTCAATGTTTCTCCTGCATATGGATGCTTCTCTCCCTCTCTTTTTTCTCCTTCCCCCCTAAAATTAAATAAATAAATTTTTAAAACATCTCGCTATGTCTAAGAATTTATAAGTTTCTCTTTGTAACTGTTCATTTTTGTTTTACCTATTTCAAGGTTGTATTAAATGCATCCTAATTTATTATATTTTTCTTGTTGAATCATTTCATGCAGTATTCTTTATTTACAGTAATCCCTTGATGCTTTAAATTCTTTTGTGCCTGCTATAAACAACACTATAATAGCTTTCTTTTATTAATATGTACATTATAACTCTTTTTCCATCCTTTTATTTTCAATCTTTTTATGATTCTTTTTTCTTAAGATTTTATTTATTTATTTATTTATTTATTTATTTATTTATTTATTTATTTTTTAGAGAGAGGGGAAGGGAAGGAGAAAGAGAGTGGGAGAAACATGATGTGTGAGAGAATCAGCAATTGGTTGCCTCTTTCACAGCCCCAACTGGGGACCTGGCCTGCAACCCAGGCATGTGCCCTGACTGGGAATCAAACCGGTGACCTTTGGTTCGTAGGCCTGTACTCAGTCCACTGAGCCACACCCACCAGGGCTGATTCTTTATTTTTGCTCCCTCTCTCTTTTTTTTATGCTCACCCAAGGATACAGTCATTGATTTCAGGCGAGAGAAATGGTTGTCGGGAGGGAGGTTGGGAGAGAGAGAGATACTGGTTACCTCCAGTATGCACCTGGGACCAACCCCACAACCAAGACATGTCTCCTGACCAAGAATCCAACCCACAACCTGCAACTTAAAACTAGATCTTTTTTCATTTTAGTTCTTTATAATAAGATCTACTTTTTAACAGATGAATTTATTGTATTTACAATAATTATAATTCTTGATAAAGTTAAACTTATTTCTACCATCTTTTTTATTTTCTGATATTTTGCTTTACATCCTATTGTTCTTATTCATGCTTTCTTTTGGATTGATTGCTTCTATATTTTTTTGTCTCTGCTCTGCTGGTTTGAAAGTTACAAGCTCTATTTTTTTTTCTCTCAGTGAGTCTGTGTTAGTATATGTGTATGTTTTAATATGTACGTATATTAAAAAGTATTATATTGTTACTTTGATAATTTGTTTAATGAGGGCCAATCACTGGTAAATTGTCTTAATTTTTACCTCACTTTTCATGGTAGTTTAGTAAGATATGAAATTCTAGGTTGACAAGTATTTTTTCCTCTGCATTTTGTTATTGTACCATTAAGTGAGCCTGTGCTCAGGGTTATGTGAAATCTGCTGTCAATCACTTGTGGTCATTTTATATATTCTTGTAGCTTTTAAAGTAGTTGTAATTTAGTTTTTATTCTTGATGGTCTATAGTTTTAAAACAGTATATTCAATGGTGTACTTATCTTTATTAATATTCAGAATATAATTTGCATCTGATGATTCATCTTTCCTACTTCCAGAAGTTCTTCTGCTATTGTCTTTAGTAGTTACAGATATTGGTTGTATCTCTACATTGTTTTCTTATTTTTTTTAACTTCTTCTCCATACCTCTAACATAAATTTTCTAATTTTTTAAGTATTTTATTTATTAATTTTTTAGAAATGGGAAAGGAGGGAGAAAGAGAGGGTGAGAAACATCGTTGTGAGAGAGAAACATCAATCAGTTACCTCACGTACGTGCCTCGACCTAGGACCAAACATGCAACCCAGGCATGTGCCCTGACCAAGAATCAACCTGGCAACTTTTTGGTGTGCAGGACAATGTCCAAACAACTAAGCCATACTGGTCAGGGCTAAATTTTCTAATTTTTATGTTTACTTCTCTACTGTGCATATAAGTAGATTCCTCAATACTACCTTCCAATTTTCTAATTGTTTCTTCAGCTGTATCCAGTTTATGCCATGTTTTAGTGTTTCAATTTAGTGACTTTTTTAGTTGCTTCTTTTTTCATAGCCAGTAGCCCTTATTTTACACTGGCCTATTTTGTATAATAATTTATTTTTCTTTTATTCATGGATCCTGCCAATGATTTCTTTGAGCACACTAAATACAGACATTTTAAAATCTTAGACTATTTCACCAACTAAAATTTATTTGGAGTGAATTCATGTTTCAATGACTTCTCTTGCTGTTGCATTTCTAAGCTGTCTATTATTTTGTTTATACCAAAACTTTATTTTGCAGGCTGAAATTTCTCTCAAATTCCCTCTCTCTCTCTCTATCTCTCTCTCTACCTGAACGCAGTTGTGTGGCTACTTCTATTTGTGCCAGTCTCACTCCCAGTCTACGGTCCATTCTTTTAAAAACATTTTTATTGCATTTTTCCATTACCCTCTCTTATATCCCTCTCGCCCAGCAATCACCACACTGTCGTGCTTATCCATGAGTCTTTTTTCCTTTTAGCTCGATCTTGCTACCCCCTAACCTCCCCTGACAATAGCTGTCATCCTGCTCTCTGTCTGTGAGTCTGTTTCTATTGTGCTTGTTAGTTCAGTTTGTTCATTGGATTCCACATATGAGTGAAATCATATGGTATTTGTCTTTCTCTGACTGGCTTATGTCACTTAGCATAATGTTCTCCGGGCCCATTCAAGCTATCACAGAAAAGTAAGATTTTCTTCTTTTTTACAGCCAAGTAGTATTCCACTGTGTAAGTGTCCCTTAGTTGTTTTATCCACTCATCTACTGATGGACACTTGGGCTACGCAACCCATTCTTATAAGCTTGAAGTTGCCTGTACTGCTATGGCACTAGGGTCTTGAAGTCCACAAGCCATCATGTGGCTTGTTTCAGTTCCTATGTGTAAGGTAAGTTTTTTCCCTAGAACCTCCTTAGGCTGATAGCTTTTTATAAAGCCACAGGCCCATATTAGAAACTGTTTTTATTCCTTCCCCTGACAATTTCCTTTAGTTTTAGCTTCTGGCTAAAGGAGTGAATTGGTTCTTAACCCAAAAGGAAGTACATTTACCTTCTGTTACATTTCACGCTGATAGAGAGACGCTATCAGCATGAATTTCTGCAGCTGAACCTAAACAGCCTTGTGGTTTCAGCCTGTGTATTGGTTTCCGAGGGCTACCATAACAAAGTACAGCAAATTGGGTGACAAATCAAGGAAACATATTGTCTCGCAGCTCTGGAGGCTACAACTTTGATTTGGCAAGGTTGGTTCCTTATGACAGCTAGCTGTGAGGGAGAATCTGTTCCTTGCCTCTCTTTCTGCTTCTGGTAGCCTTGAGTGTTCCTGTGCTTGTATCTGGTATTCTCCCTGTATCTTCACATTGTCTTTCTTCTGTGTGTATCTGTGTCTGTGTCTAAATTTCTCCTTTTTATGAGGACAAAGGCATATTAGAATAAGGACTACCTTAATGACCTCATCTTAACTTCATCATCTGTAGGGACCCTATTTCCAAATAAGGTCACATTCACAAGTACTAGGAATTGGGACATCAACACCTTTTAGGGGACACAATTCAGTCTAATATCCTGATTCATTGTTTTACATCTCTTTACCAGAGAAATGTTTTATCTCGTTTTACCGAATATGTCTTTTTTTATTTTTCTTTTTGAACTATACTTATCACACTCATGAAGCGTGCTAAATCATGGACTCACTATACCATTGTACTCTGTCTTTCCCCACCAAATACAGTGTGTTCAAACCAGTTTTCTTCATGTTTATGAACCAAAGATCCTTCATTTGATTTCAACCTTATCTTACATATTCAATCTATTCTAAGAACATTTTATGTTATAAACAATGGCCATTTTGATACATAATTATCCTATGTATCAAAAGCATGGATTAAATAGCTACCATACTTGTTTAAAGGGACATGTGAAGAGTTTTTGTTTCATCTTAGTAAAACTCTTTTCCCCTGGTGTTCCATTGGTGAAATAGGCAATAAGTTATCTTTTCCAGAAGAGAATGTATTATATCCTGAACTGTGTCTCCTTCTACCACCCCCCAAAAAGATATGTTGAAACCCTAACCCTTGGTCCTTGTGAATGTGACCTAATTTGTAACATACGGTCTTGACAGGTGTAATCAAGAGATGAGGTCAGTGGAATGGGTCTTAATCCAATATGACTGGTACCCTTATAAGAAGAGGGAAATTGGGCACAGAGACACACAGGAAGAATGCCATGTGATGATAGAGGCGGAGGTGGGAGTGATGCAGGGGCAACCCAAGGAGGGTTCCTGTGCTTGCAGATGGTATTCTCCCTGTATCTTACTGTGTCGACCTATGGCCACCACAATAAGTTAGGAAGGAGCAAGGAAGGTTTCTACCCAAAGTCTGGGAGGGAGCATGGTCCTGCCAACATTTTGATTTGGAACTTTGAGCCTCCAGAACTGTGAGAGGATAAATGTGTGTTGTTTTAAGCCATCTCTGCAGGTACCACATGTGCCCCTGTCCCATTAGCGAAGCCAAGTCTCAGGACCAAGACCAGAATCAATGTGGGAGGGGATTGCAAAGGCCATGGATGCCAAGGGGGCTGCATACCTAACCTTCTATGTTTCATCTTCTCTTTATTAATCCATCCATTCATTCAACAGACTCTATGAACACCTACTAGAAGCAAAGCCCTGTGCCAGGCACTGAGGATAAAGAGAGACTTCTCAGTTCCTGGGAATTATTTTCTGAGACTGACGCTCAAAGACTAGCACATTCAATAGGATATTTGGAGGTCCCATGAGGTGGGGAAGGCCTGAGACCTCTCGGCATTCTTCACCATTGCTGCAGAAATGCTACCTCATTACTCAGGAATATCTTTTAATAGCCTCTTCCTTACAAGAAGGTGGGGTAATTGGATGAAGGTGGTCAAAAGATAAAAACTTCTAGTTATAAGTCATGTTAGGTACAACATAATGACTACAGGTGACCCTGCTGTATGGTATATTTGAAAGTTGTTAAGAGAGTAAATATTGGGTTCTTACCATGAGGGAAAAAACTTGTTTTTTATATCTATATAATATGATGGATGTTAACTAAATTTATTGTGGTGATCATGTCACAATATATGAAATCAAGTTATTATACTTTAAACCTTAAACTTACACATTGCTGCATGCCAGTTATCATTCAATAAAACTGAGGAAAAAGAATAATCAAAAATGAAAATATAGACACAAAAATTTTTAATGTTTTCAGTATATGTAGTCTAAAAATTATAACTGAAAAATTACTATATTTCTTTGGTAACATATAAATTCAAGCATGAAATTATGTAAAAACAACATTTCTACAAAAATAGCCAAATGTCAAAGGCAGTTTACTGGAGCAATTAAAACTTTAATCCTTAGGACCCACATTGTCTGCTTGCTTATAGGAATGTATACCTGCTGTAACTTCAAATAAAAATCCCTTTAAAAATAACTGTCTGAAGCTTGCATATTAAGTATATTTATTTTTCCTTAGGATTAAAGCAGATTGCATTGGGAGCCCAGTCTTTCATAAAAAGGGGGGTGGGGAATAGAGTTGGGCCTTCATTTTCTCACAAAAGGCACAATGTGAAACGCATCTGTGAACATCGCATAATTTGTTATGTTCTACAAAGAGGTGGGTTTTTGTTAAACACATACCAAAGCTATTTGGTTCTGTTTCACCAATGATGTCTATTCAGGTCCAGAAAAGAAATTGGCCTCGGAAGAGTGAAAGGAGAGTAAATTTTTCTTTAAAATTAGATACAGATTATCACTTCAAAATGCGGGAGGGAATTTTACAAGTGACGGTGCACTGATTAGCTTTCCAATGGACATCCAGTCCTTTATGAAACACATACTAGCTGTGGTCAGCTGTGACCAATGTGGTTTATTACTCTCTAGAAGAGCTGAACTGAGATTACCCATCTAATTTAATTGAGAAATGTTGGGTGAACTTGAACTATTTCATGGACATGAATGACCAGAGAATTTATTTGATAAGACATTAAGGGCTGAATATGGTAACTATCTCTTTGATGGTTTGATACAGACATTTCTTTAGTTCATTAGCATGTCTTTCGTATTTTTGTTGTTGTTGTTGTTGTTATTACTCTTGTGGTAATTACATGAGCAGCTTAAATAAAAAAGAAAAAAATTGTATAAGATCATTATGAAAAATTTTTCCCATTACTTTTCTTGGTAAATATTCATGACAGTTTCTATGTTGTGCAGCAATCTTTAAAAAGCAATGTCAGTTACCTATTGTTAGGTAAAGGAACCTAACAATAATTAAATTATGGGAAAACTAATAAGTCCACTGTTTTTTCGTGTAGTAGTTCCTAAATTATTCATAAATTTTGTTTTCTGATTTCATTAAGGAAAAAAAGTGTCAGGAAGCTGACATGTTATTTACCGATCGCTGTTACTTTTCTTTGTAAACTGAGCAGTGTGAGCTATCACTACAGTAACTTTATCTATAATATGGCACACAAGGTGGCGTCAGATGATAAAGTGCTTTCTCTTCGTATGTCTGCTAACATTTAAGATAGTTTGCTGTATCCCCAATGACCGATACTAACATGTAATTTAGATATTTGCATCTTTTCTTACTGTATTTAAATATTACACCTTTTAAACTCTTCACAGAAATGCAGCAATAGAAACTCTAAGAATAAATTACAAAATCACACTTCATGTACTAGTGATTCTTTAAATGGAATTTTTCATTGAAACTTTGTCATTAAAATAGAAAGGCCTATTGGTTGTGCCCATACAAGCATAATAAATTGTATATGTTTGTGATACTGAATGACTCTTGCCCATATGCTGCACTGCAAAGCTACATGAATGAGGCATTTACCAAATCAGGCCCACCACATTAAACAGAAAAACAATCTTTATTCATGGTAACTTATCAGTTTCAATTAATCAACCTCAACAATGGAAATTCTGATGTGTTCAAGCAACTTGAAAGCAATAGGTCATCTCCAGGGCAGCCATGTTGTGTCTTTGTGCTTAAGGTTTCAAATAAAGCTACATCTCCAATAAATAGACATACATATACATACATACATGTGCATATATATACATACCAGTGGATGGCAACAGACATGCCATGTGGTATCAATAAAATGTACATTTATTCTTGATGATTTTTGGCGTAGGAAATGTAATTATTTTCCTTCAAGTATTACTATTTGAGCTCTGCAAGTTTAAACAAAAGGAAAGAAATTTCCATTGGATAACCATCCTTTCAGTTTCTGTGCTGCTATGTGAATAGCATTGTGCAAACCATTCCAATGGTTTTGAAAAGGGGTAACCATTGGTTTGATTTGGTTACACGGTTTAGTAAAGAGCTCCCTCCCACTGCCTTAGGGTCTGTGAAAGGTCTGTGACCTGTTTAGAACTGCCAAGTGAAATGTCATGTCGCCCCTCCCAAATGGGAGTATCTGCATTCATTTGATCAGTATAAAAAATGATTGGGGATGGCGAGATCAGTGCTTTTGAATTGCAATTTATAGCAGTTTACAAAAATGCACATTGTTGGAAAAGAAAACATGGAAGTGTTTCTTTCTAAATTGCATTACCTGTGAAATGTCATTAGTCTTTTAAGGATATTTACATCCTTTTTTAAAAATTATTTAAGAGGCTTATTTCAACTAAGGAAACCCAGAATTGTATTACATTATGATTTTGTAACTTGAACTTTGGTTTAATAGCAAAATTTAAGAAAAACAATGTGTTTGAGTTCTTAGGATAAACATAATTTCATCTTCATCTAATTCTCTAAGACAGTCTTTGCTAATCAGTTGCATTAACAGAAGATTCCCACTTATCTCTCCTAGATTATAAAGGAGTTTCACTTGCTGGTAAATCCCTTGTCTGCTGATTTCTAATAGTGAGTCTAAAATCACAGGCATACTTAACTCTACCAGCTTTCAACAGTTTATTACCAAAACTTCTTTGTCAGATGAATACTTTCTAAATTATGTTACCATTAGACTCATCTACATGGATGCATAGTTTCATAAAAGAAAAAGGTTATTTCTTTTTCATTTAATGTGTACATAATACATGGACTTTATCTAAAAAGTTGAGGGAGGCTGTTCAAGTTCATAAAGGCTTAATGCAGCCACATTCTGGGGTGCAGGAAACAAATGCGCTTTGTACTAGATCCAGGAATCTTCAACGCTCCATTTCTTTACCTTAGGCAGTGGGTGGAACTGGGCATCATTTTAAAGAATCCTTTTAGTAAGAAAAGTTACCTTGAGATAAGGCCTTCAGAACTTCCTTGGTTGATCCTTGACTGGAAAAAGAAAGGCCCTGCTTCAGAAAAGACTTGACCCAGATAGTCTCCCTAGCATTCCACTTTGAACCTCCCAACCATTGAAAGCCGAGGTTGTCACGTTTTTATCTTTGTTCATGTTAAGCCTTGGAATGACAGCCTGGCTCTGTGTTCCCCTCTCCAACTACCCAGGCTCTAAGTGTCCACATTGACACCTACCGGTGACCGCAGGCTGCAATTCTTTGTCGCCTTCTCCACGCCTCTGGCTTTCACTGGGATTAGCTCAGGGCTTTTGTTCCCCTTCAAAGCTGGAACATCATATCCCATGTTTTGGCTTTCCTGTCTCAGACCCCCAACGCTTTCCTCACGATTTACATACCAGGTGAATGTCCCTCCCCACAGAGCAGAGAGCCCAGCCAGTGGGGGGAGGGGAGGGCAAAACCTCCCCATTTCCACCTTCAGAACACTGCCAATCTGGTTTTCTTTCCTTCTCATTCATAATGTTCTATTTCATGTGGAGGGAAGATGGAATATATAACTGGACATTTAAATCTTAGGTCCCTGGACCCCAACACAAGATAACACCGCTCCTAAAAAATAAGAAAATAAAAACACTCTTACAGTGGCTCTTAATTCTAGAGGGGGAACTCTCACCAGAAGGTCATTTACAGGCACCTGGAACCATTTCCACAGTCTGGAGCAGCAAGAAAACCGTCTCAGAAGCCAACTCGACTAACAGTGATGCGCTAGCACTGATGCACAGAGCTAAGGGTGAGGAGTGGTTTATGTATCGTAATTAAAGCAAATGTCATGTCTCTTCAGCATTCCGCATTTTTAGTGAGGTTATCACCGAAAGAAGAGCCTTTGGAGATGCCATCGATACCCCAGAACACCTCAGTGAGCGTTATGGATGTTACTGAGTACCGCCTCAGACCCTTGGGCTGCGCAGAGAGGGACTGCAGAAAGAGGCCTGAGGGCTGTCTCCCTCGTAGAGGATTCTATCTTAGTGGCGTTTCTAACGTAACTGTTCTGTATCAGGATTTCTTCGGATACCAACAGGAGCACGGCACTGGAAGTGAATGCGAAGCGCTCCCCCTGAGCACAGCTTTCCAAGCCCTTAAGGAAACCGCTTGCTGGTACTGGGTGAGCAAGGTGCACAAACCCGAAGGGCTGCCAAATCCTTGTGGTGCTTGCCGGTCTCAGCGGAGTGCTCTGACGCCTTAGGAAGGAACAAATTTCAATTAAAAATTCCGGGGCACCAGACTCTCTAAGCCCTCCAATCTCCCTATGAACCCAAGTCAAACTGATACGCTGCCTTCTCCCCTGCCCACTCATCCCCAAGACCATGAAGCTTAAAACCTGGAAGGGACTTAAAATTTTCTCTGGAGAGGACCACTCTTTTCTTATGTGGAATAGGGCTCCTCGCCTTATTTGAGAAGCCATAAACAATTCTTGAGTAAGTAGAAAAACTCTTATGAAGTTTTGCTTCCTGGTAAGTTTCAAGATCAAGATTCAGGTATACATACTTTTGGGAATGTCAGGTGCCATTTACTGAAGGGCAGGTTTGCTTTCTTTAGTGCATAACGTTCAACTTGGTCAAGTTCCCCTAACTACACGTTGGGCCCTGAATGTAGCCCAGTTTCAGAATCATAGGTCCTGGATTACAGTTTTCTAAAGCTATTTATTAAGTCCCAGAAATATATTTGTGGTAGCTGTCACATAAAGTTGTTATGTTCTGGTGCAAAAGAAAGCTGGAGAGGCGATTTATTTGTGCCTAAAAGGCACCGGCTTTAATTGGACGGAGATGTGTTATATTCAACGCAAGTACATGGGGTGGCATGGCACCCTGGAGCATTATTCGAGCTTCATCTACTATGCACTATATGCCACCGCCTCTAAAGGAGTGTTGCCCTAGAAACTTGTTTTAAATCTGCTGCTATATATCAACACCTTGTTTTAGCAGTCCTTGGCTGAATTACAGTTACACAGTTTGGCGCTTCTTTCAAATTTCCTCCCATCAGTTTGGCTAAAGAAAGGAATTTTTCTCCTTTAGAAATGAATTGGCTTAATTAGTAAGTAGATTAATGGCAATTGCTGGTGAGTTGGTTTCCAGCAGAGTTTCACCAGAGAGGGTTAATCGGAGTCAGGTCTGGAATCTTTCCCAGAACTGGCTGCCAGCCATTTCCACCACCCAATCAACCCTACAAGAAATGGAGGAAATGAAATAGAATTTATATTCTCTGTGCTATCATCCTAGACAGAAATGCCTTGGAAGCAGCCTCCTGGTTGGGTGCAGAAGAGACTGTTTCATTTCAAAATTTTCACACAAACCCTGAAAGGTTCCACTTTCAAGATTTCTCTAGGTACCAAGGCAGAATTTCAAAAGCACAAGTGTCTCCACAAAACACTGAGGGTGCCTTGGAAATGCGTGAGGCTCTTAGTCAATTTCAGGTTTTACAGAAGTTGCAAAAATCTTCCAAGTCCCTCACTAAATCTACCAGAAGCCTTTAAAAAGCGTAGTTGTGTTTTGCAGCCTTTTCACTAATTTTTCCATAGTGTTAAAAATGCATTCATAGTTTAACTTGCAGCTGCATTAGTCTTGCAAAAAAGAAAAAAGAAAAAAAGTCCCTGCTGAGAAATGCATATAATAGGAAAAACAGATCGGCTGGACAGCAGTGTAATTAATGCCAGAAAGGGCTGAGGCCGGTTTCATAGTTTGTCTTTTGAGGATATCAAGACGAGACCTGGTGAAAAATGACGCATGCTTTAGCATTTCAGAAAGCTGGCAACTGGCAGTGCTTTTCCTTTTTCCTTTGACTTTCTGCCTCGGAACAAAGAGGTCGGCAGAACTAGCTAGGTTGTAATGAGTTCTATGTCCCTAGCACATTAAGTGCATCATGGAAACATATTGTATCGAAATAGTTTGGAGGAGAATACTGGGGATGAAAGAGAATGGGTGCTTTGATCAGCTCCCTGGGGTCCTGAGCACGCACAGACTGACTTGCAAGGAGTTATTCAGCTCCAGCTAGACACACTTACAACACCATTCAAAGGAATTTGCATATCTGTAATTTATCACATTGGTCCAGAACATTTTTGCAAGGTAAATAAAAGTTGGCTGAATAAAAAAAATCAATCATCACAGATATAGAGGAAACTGTGAGGCCAGTCTTTCCATTAAAAACATAAATTATATGTCCAGGAAAGCATGACGACTTAGAGACTAACCTTATTTTATAAACTGTCATTAGAGCTACAGGTTAAAAGCACTGACAAAGACAAGAGTGACCACTATTTCTTTGTACTCCTACTTGAGGGGAGTGTCTTTGCAGCTTTCCACTGGAATAAAGGCAGAAAGCTGAATGAGATGTGTGTGGCTATAACCAGCCCATGACATGCAGAGAAAAATTAGTATATATTTTGAGAAGATGTGAAAGATGGCTTAATCTCCCCGGCGTCTGCAGGTGCTAAGGTTAAATCTCATTTCTTCTCCTGTGGATTTCATTGCCAAGCCCTGGTTGCTGAAGCTCAAGAGGATGAAATGCCCTCATACCCAGTCAATAGGAAAACTTGCTTTCCAATGTCCCATGAGAAAAAGTGAAAATTTAACAGGCAGGCATTGTTCAGAGTTTTTAAACAGCCCAGTTAAACAGCAAACAAGAATCTTCAACTTGACCTTGGAAAAGGCTGTGTGCCTGCAGATAATCTATCAAACAACTCTGGATGACAATGATATATTTCAAAGTATTGTCAGATGAAAAGATTGATAAACTTGTTGCTGCAAAGAGAGAACTTTGGAAGCAGGCAACAGGCAATTTAGCGCGCTGTTGCCTCTGCTGCCTCCTCTGTCCTTGCCGCCCCATCCCCGCCCCTCCACTCTCGGCCTTGGGGCCAACTCAGTGGAAGAGGACCAGTAAATCAGCTCTGTAATATTTCTTAAGGGGCACGGAAAAGCTGTGAACAGTACTTCTCATATTAAACGCAATATTTCTTTGCTTTCGTGGGGAACAAAAGTCATAGCAAGACGCCTTTATGGCTAATTCAGTCAAAGGCACATCTCGGCTCCCCCCGCAGAAAGGTCAGTGTCGTTGTGTTTGGTCCACCGAGGGGGTGTTTTCACACTGAAAACTGAGCCAGCTGTCCCTGTCATACCCTCGCCATTGGGGACTTCGCCCTAGCCATGGTTATTAGGCACACTCTACACCTGCAAAATATACCGATTTCCAAGACTTTTCAAGACCCCCCTCCCTGTTCTCATGCCCCCTCCTTTTTCGTCTACTAAACTTTGACAACACAATTCAAGCCCTGGATGAAAGCGCTGCAAGAAAGAGGAAAGCTGGGGAGGGGGCAGCTCAGCTAGCTTCTCATGGTGTCTATTGAGCAGCCATCAAAGAAATGAGGCGTCAAGTATGTTTTCAAAAGTAAGAAAAAACTTCCAAATAATTGCTAAGAGGCATCACACATTTGCTATTGCCACAAATGAGAACTGTTGAACCCTAATATTTTGGGGTATTTTATGTATTAGGTGTGGAGTTGCAGCCAAGTATCCTTCATTTAGAAGTGGCTCTTTACACTTTTATTTATTTATTTATTTGTTTGTTTGTTTATTTTTTGTATTTAGCATGTCACTGACCAAGGTCAGGAGATAATCTTTCTCTGAGTTGTCCCACATCTCCTTTTTAAAATCCAAATACCAACACACTGTTGTTATCCATTTCACAACTGTTGCCCAACAGCATTTCATAATAAAACTCCTTCTGGAAACATCTACTAGCTAACCTCATCAACATTCTAATGCCAAAGGCTTGTGTTCAAAGATAGGTGACGACATAGCTGTCTGGGGGGGACTCTCAGTGGCCCAAACAAGAAAGGCTCTAAAGGGGTCCTGTGCAATCGCTGTAAAGTAGAGGTAGAACTA